>NC_084667.1:55778569-60578569 GCF_028389875.1 Rhea pennata | reverse complement strand
AGTAACTGTTGAATAAAGTTTTTTCGCTCAAAGGCTGATGCATCAGTGTTCTTTCTACATCAAAGTTATGGAAAGAACATTCAAAACATTCAAGTTGTCAGTAAACAGAAGATGTATGTGAAAGTTTACAAAAATTAAAGTAGAATTCAGCCAATTCTCTTTTGGAAAAAAAAAAAAAAAAAAAAAAAAAAAAAAAAAAAACTTTAGGCTTGGTCAACTGTCCCAATTAGGTCATGAACAAAAGGCTGCATGTCCAGAAAATACCTACATTTACATGAAAGTGCAACAGGATCTCCTTGTTTCTATTCTAACCCCAAAAAAAGAATGTCTTCACATGAGCAACAAGTGGAGAGGCACTGAAGAAATGTTTTTGGCTGATAATTCTTCTGTTATAGAATTCAGAACAAGAGGGACCGCCCTTCAAACAGACATATCACATACCAGAAAATTGAATCAAAATAATCTACAAATCCTCAAAATATAAAAGTTTATTTAGCTACAATATTAAAAAGTACATATAAAGATATAAAACTCAGAAATTCCATAATTAATTCACATACTAAAAGTATTGACCAGCCACAAAGAGGAGACTTCATGAAATTTATGGACATCTTAGCCATGAGGATTATTTCATCAAGTTTCAGACTTGAAATATTGAACAACCATTGCAGATAACTTGTTCACCAACATCACTATAACTAGGGAAAAAACAAAAACAAAAAGAGGTCAATAAGAGTGTCTAGTGCTTCTGGATCATAAAAAGAATGTCCTCTTTTTCTACTATCAACTGTAACCGTGGGACTCCCACATAACACTGACAATATTCTTTTATATTACGGAGCTATAAACAATGATGGCAAAAAAATCTTCAGAATTACTTCATAAGAGTATATTCATTCATCATCAACCAGCATATTATATTGCTGGTAGGAAAGCAAGAGGATTTTCTTTTCTTCCTAGAATATTTAAATGAGAAACTGAACTAGATGTATGGATTGATTAGATTATTTCACAGATATTTTATTTTCCATGTTTCAGACAGCTTTACTACAGCTAATCCGATATGAGAAGTATCTAAATCCGTTAGGTGGATGAGCTAGATATCTGTTGGATCTTCATACACTAAAGCCAACTTTCAGGGCACACACAGTTTTTAAAAAAAGCTTGAAAAGTTTGTTAGGCACTTACTCAATAACGGAGCACAAAGAACAAGTAACTGCGTTACAGGAGCTGCAGAGCCTGCTGCAGTTCTGGCATACAAACTGGTCACACTGCGTACATGCTTCCTTGACATCAGCCGTTCTTACGCACGAGGAACAGGCTTTGGAAACTCCCACTGGTAGAACTGCTTGGAAGAGATGCAATTAAAAGTAGAAGCTTAAAGCTCTATGAGACCCCTAAGAGCATGCCACCTCCCCTCAATGCTACTGTGGGCAGCATTTTGAAGAATACAATTGCAGACTTACAGCTTTGTTTTTTCCTCTCTAATAAAGGGAGTGGTATCACATAGATCACATACACACCATGGCAGCAATAGTTTCTAAACATTTAAAAACCTCTTAAAAAAAAAAAAAAAAAGATCACCCTACAGAGGAAACCACGTCCCCTCTCCCTGGGCCTGCAGGCCTTGCTCACCCAACGGCACGGGGCAGCACACACCTCCTGCGCACGGAGGGGCCACTCACCCTTTTCCATGGCCGCTGAGCGCCTCAGCAGTTTCCCGTCGTGGCCGATGAGCAGCTGCCCGCTCCAGCGGCGCCCCGAGCGGGTGTCCTGGGCCTCCCCGCCCGGCTCCGGCGAGCGGCTGACAGCGCAGGTGCCCGGGCCGCCGGCGGGCCAGGCGCCCTCCATGTACGCCTGGGCGCCCCTGAAGAGCAGCCGCCTGGTCCTCTCTGCCGGCGGGAGAGGAGAGGCAGGTTACACAGCGCCGCCGGGACGCGGGCCGGGGCCGTGGGAGGCGGCGCGCGGGGCGGCGGTTGGAGCGGCCGTTAGGGACGGTTGGGGCAGCTCTGAGGGCACAGGCCGGGCCCAGCGGGCCGCGGCGCTTCCCGCCCGCCCCGCTCCCTCCGCCCCCTCACCGAAGACCTCCCGCCGGTACTCCTCGCCCCGCACCCCGCGGCTCAGCTCGCGCAGCCCCACGCGGGTCTTCAGCTGGAGCGGGGCCGCGTCCCCGAAGGGGCAGGAGCGCTTCGGCATCGCGGGCCCGGGAGGGAGGAAGGGAGGGAGGGAGGGAGGAACGGCCGCGCCGCCGCCGTCCCCGCCCGCCCCCTCCGTCGGGGAGCGCGACGCGAGACCCACGCAACGGCAACAGCACCAACCAACCACAGCCGTCGACACCCGCCTTTCCCCGTGCGTCACGGAGCTCCTGGCCAATGGCGGGGCGGGGGCGGGGCGGGGCAGGGGGAGCGGGAAGAGGAAGCGCGAGAGGCGGGGCGGGGCGGGGCCGCGCTGAGGGGAGGGCGGCGCGCAATGGCGGCGGGGGGCGGGAGCGGGAGCGGGAGCCGCAGCCGGGCGACCGGGGCCGTTTCGGCGGGCGAACGGGGAGCCGCGCAGCTGCCCTGAGGCACCCGAGGGGGCCGTGCAGGAGAGCGAGCGGGGAGGGCTGACACCGGCTTTGTCACCAGGAGGAAAGCCAGTGGGAGCACGGCCTGAGTTTCCCAACCTTGTATTTTTGCAAGACTTTTTGCAGGGAGCTGTGCTCGCTTCTTGTGCAGCAAAACTTTATTCTTACTGCGTTTTCATAACAAATCTCTTGATACATGAGGGTTTTTTTTCTTTCTTTTTTTCACCCCCTCAAAGCACTTGCTTTCATCAGCTAGTAGCTTTGATACATGTTACTGTACTGGGCATTGCTGAATGCATGACACAAAGTATTGTATTAATTAAAAAAGTGTTAAAACATCAAAGACGTTTTATTCAAGCATCTAATTTTTGTTGCGAACAACATTGCAAGTTAAAACATGATTTTGAAATTCAGGCTTTTCAATAAACTCTCACAAAACTCATTAGCATTTTGTACTCATTTTCCTCTGTAAAAGTCCTGAATATTTTTTTCAGTTTCAGGTAATTCTTTCTAAATTTTGACCAGGTTTTGAGCAGGTTAAGTTTTAAGGTATCTAAATGCCATAGAACCAATGAAAACGTGCACAAATGTAAGAGTTTACTTTTTTAAAACAAATGTAGCATCTCGTATAAGCCAGGGACTCTTGTTAGTGTCTGGCAATAACAAAAGTAGATTTGCTGGGAGCAGTTCACTAACATTTCAGAGACTGATACTCAGTTTTGGTTAATTCACTGAATTCCTTGAGATTTTCTGTTTTCATTGTGTAACCTGGAAAAACTACAATTAATTCTCTATAGATAAGCTGTATAGCAGTCCACATACCTTTTTATAAATATCACATTCAATTCCAAGTAGCAGTCTTTCCGTGTATATTTTGAAAATATCTTGTTTTCCTTAATGCAAACAAGACCTTTAAAACTGATGTTGATGATCTTGGCAGAGGTGCTATAATTTGTCTGGTTTTGTACTATTCCAAGACATAATCAGTTAAAACAGTTTCATTTTTTTTTCCAAAGAGGTTTCTGAATTCAGGCATTTCCCTCTTATGTTCTGGACAGAACCATGAATAAGTCTGAGAGTGATTTTTCCATCTATGAGCACTGAAATGATGTTTCATTCCATTAATTGCTGAATCACTGGTGCTACTAGGATACAGGTACAATCACAATGATTTCATACACTTTCATGTTACTTCCTCGCCCCCCCCCCCCTTTAGGGCTTTTTGATCAGACTAGCTCTTGTGGTCTGTGGAATGGAAGCTATGGTTGTAATGCACAGTAATTTATAAAAATATCTTCCGTACTGCAAGGTCTGACACTTGCAAACATTCCTTAACTGTGAAGAAGTCTGGCTTTTTCTGCATGTACTTGCAAATGCATTCTTAAAGAAAGATGTTCAGGGGAAAACATTGAAAACTCATGGTCTTCTCATTATTTCTGGTTAAGGAAATGTCTTTGCAAATTATCATTAAATATACACTCTGGTGTCTCTGAAGCTCTCTGGGGAGCATGAATCAAAATGTAATTCCAGTCAGATTGTTGCTCCCTTTCAGAATATAGAGCTCTAGATCACGTTTCATTAAGATGGCGTAAGATAAGTATGGATGAAGCTCAACTGTTGGATGAGATGCAAAGAAAAATGTTAAAAGCGCTGCTCTGCTTGTGATGAAGAATGCTCTGCAACTCTGATTTTAGAATATGAAATAGTTTTGAAAGGGAGCAGCGTGTGCTGTAGCAGTGCTGCTGGAGCTTTCACTGAAGGGTAAATTTAAGGGCATTTTCCCCGAGGGCTGACACATGACTTTGTCAAGATGTTCTGCTATGATTACATTTGCAACATGCCACCACAAATCCACTGTGGGTCAAATGCAGAAATCTTCTGTTACAGCAATCTGAGTCAGCCTCAGGTGGTGACACCTCTTCTTTAATTGCTTTGCAAGCCTCAACCTTAACAACATCTGTTACTGATCAGATACTTTCTATCTGGAATCTAAAAAGCAGAATAATTCTGTTTTGTCACCATCAGCATAGCTTATCATCCTATAAGGAGGGAATTGGTTGATCTGCCAGTCAGGATGATTCCCAAGTATTTCATTAATTTCATAGCAGTAAGCTTTGAGGAAAATTCACTGGTAATTTGGAAGCAGAAGAAAGGCTGAGATCTGATCTGGCAAAGCTTGCTGGCATTGAGCATTTATGAAAATTAATGCTGACAATTTCAAAGTTAATTAATGAGTTTGTGTATTATGTTATGCACCTTCTGAATATGCAAAATCCCTAAGCAAATCCCAAACCACTAATAGTAATTGTAAAATATGATAATTCTGGTTTATCCTTGAAAATATGTTTATGAAAGAAAACAGGGCATGAAAATGACACAATCTCCTTTTTTTTTACTATTTTACTTTTGGTGTGCCTGTTTGTGCGTATTACAGACAAACTGCCTGCTCAATGGCTTTCTAATTTACAGAACCAAGAAAATTGCATTACAGTTTTGTTTAGCATTTTATATTTCCAGTAAGCAAATTTCAAAAGCTAAATGGGCTGGACCATAGTTATTTACAGTCCGTCTCTCCTAACATTTTATTTCTGCCAGAAGGAGGTGCTTCAAGAAATGGCACATACAGAGGGAATCTGGTCCTAGTTTACCTTTGTGATAACCACTGCTCTATCCCTCTACCCCTAACCTTGTTGCTTCTAGCAGTTTAGAAATCTTTGGAGCCAGCTGTTCCACCTGGATCATAGTGTCGGTAGGCTGATCCTTTAAAAGTTTGTCCAATCCCCTTGACACCAGAAAGTCATTTAGTTTCTTATTTTTGTGTAGTAAGGTCTAAAACTTAGCAATCTCTTATTTAAGAAAATATTGCTTCTGGTTTGTTTTTGGTATGCTACCTGTTAATTTCATTGGGTGTCTCCTATATCTGGTTTTATGAAGAATAATGAATAATCATTCCATATTAGTTCTCTTCATAACATTCATGACTATAAAGACATCTGCCGTATTTTACTCATTTGTCTTTTATTCAAGCTGAAATCTTTTGACACATTGAAGCACACCTTAGCAGTGTTCCCCAGCCCACATCACCCGTGCTATGTCCTGGTGCACAGCATGAAAAGATTTGAAGATGCACCATTTCTCTGGAAAGAGACTGAAGTATGTGGGAAGGGAGGGAGCCCTGGTATGCTCCAAGAGGACCTCTGCATTGGACAACGGGGGACTAGGTGGTTAAGTATAAGCAGCATACCTAACTTGTCACCTGCGTACAGCCACTGATGTCCTTTTCTGTGCTTTTTGTATCCTACAACACCCTTCCTGAAGTTTGGTGGCCAGTATTGCAGCTGTGGGCACGCAAAGAACTTGGATAGCATAGATCTAAAGATGAATTCTTGGTTCCTTCCCTAACAATTCCTAACATCTGATTTGTCATTTTTATTACTACTGAGTACTGAACTGATGTTTTCAGGAAATTATTCATAATTGACTCTCAAGATGACTCTCTTGAGTGATAATCACTATTTTAGAGCCCATCGCTGTACATATACAATTGCTGTATTTCTGCCATATGTGTTACTGCACACTGCATACTGACTTTGCCATTTTATTGTCCATTTAGTATAGTGAGAACGTGGAAAACACACAGCTGCAGCTCTTCGCAATTGGCTTTTAGATTTGACTTCTAACAATAGTTCAGCAAACACTAATACTTCACTGCTCACCCTCTTTCTCAGAGTATTTATAAATTCATCAATTTGCACAGATGTCTTGCCAGAACCTTCCTGCACTGTGAAAACTGACCATTTATTCCTACCATTTTTTCCTGTCTTTTAATGAGATAATAATATGGGAAGTTCTTTGCTCTTGTTTTGTGGCAGACGGTTTTTAAAAGAGCTTTTCGTGAAAGACTATGTCAAGAATGGGTACAAACTCTTTTCAGTTGTATGCATTGGTCTGTGCCAAAGGACAGGAAAAAATAGTAGGAATAAATGGTCAGACTAAACTGACAATACGTACATTCTTAAAAGAAAAAGAGCTTACCTTGTTTGGAGAAGAATAAATTGAGGAAAATTCTGCCATCTGTTTTAAGCAGGGTGTCAGACAAGATATCCAAAATGGCTGTTTTGGTTTTGTGAACCTAAACATTCATCAGGCTTCATGTCTATGCCCCATTTTGCAAGCAACCTTTACCTTCTAGCATAGCAAAGTATTCCACTTTAGGAATAAGTGAAAATTCAGAAGATTTTACTAGCTTTTAAATTGTTCCAAATGCCTAAATATTAGATTCTTTTAAGCACTGAGGGGGGAGCTTAAAAACATTTTAATTTTTCTCTCCAGTTTCCTTCGTACCCAAGGCCTTCCCCTCTTATGTACTTGTGATAAAAAATTCACATTTATTCTAGTCTTTCATTATTAGGCCATTTAGAAATAAAATGAAACACTATACTTAGAGGTGGAACCCTAAAGAACAGTAGAACAGCTGCAGAACAGTAGTAGAAAATCTTAAAGCTGTTCCCTTCCTTCTGTGCCCTTTTATTTTCCTACCATATTATAGCATGTCAGCCTTAACAGTCAGCACGTTCCCAGTTTGTATCAAAGGGCTACACGATTCAGCCAGTATCTGTTAGCAAGTGCCAGAATATACTTGCATGTCATTTTACTATGACCAGCTGGCAAAATAGTTCATGTTCTAATCCTGATGAATTAGTTCACATATCAAAAAAGGTTTGATAAGCCAACGATGTGCAGAATTAAGGACTGGCTCTGGAAGCACGCTGTTACTAAGCTGGAATTCTGCCATCCTGGCATGGTAGCCCTTAAGAGCTGTTAAATTAGCACGGCATGGATGAATTTCATAGCATATTACTATTCTATCAGCTATGAGATACAACATAGATGTGTAGTTCAGTGCGGTTTGGTAGATCAAAATAATTGAAGGTCCTACTTATGCTAGAGGGCACTCTCAAGACTAAATTATTACTGCTGTTAGAAAGATGGTATTGTTCTACTGACATAAAATATAAAATATTTACAGGATGTTTCTTTCCACAGCTGAGATTTTTTTCCCTACCCTTTTTAGTTGTGTACCTTCATTTCTTCTGCAGATAGTTTCTTCTTATTTTGCCTATTTCCAGATTATTTTCTATCAAGAAAAAAGGAAAGCAACAAATCTCTGCAGCTGGTGATGAAACTGTGAACGCAAGCATATACTCACCAAGCAAACACTTAATGGATGCTGAATTAGCAATTCGTTTCTTCAGTTATTCCCTCTAAGAGTCTGGTTTTGCATGTCCCTGGGTTGTGTATGGATTTGGGAGTTTCATATATCCAGGTTGAACGAGTGTCTGGGTATGAGAGCAGTGCCATGCCCACATCTGCCAGTTGAGCTCTGGCAATGATAACTACCGTTATGGACTTCATGTGATGCAGGATGCTTTGGTTTCTTCCTCTGCATGTCCTAAGAATTCATTAAATGTGTGTCTAAAAAATGCTATTCCATTATTCCATACAGATTTACCTGCAAGAGGCTAGAGGTACGTATGTCCTTTCACTAGTCCTCTACAGCACAACACACTTTTTCACGTGGCATGGGAAGGGCTGGACAAACTTCCTCCCTCCGCACTGAAGCTGCGTCCAGGTCTTCTTATCATTTTTGTTGTGGAAAAAATCCTTGCTTCAGTACAGCTTTGTATGCTGTATCTTGCATGCTTCTCCTTCATTCGTTCCCCGTGGTAGCCATTTAGCTGGAATAACTCAAGGTACATCCATTCATTTCCAAAGGAACTATGTAAGCATACACTGGCAAAGAATCTGGCTCTCTGCACTCACCACATACAACAAATGATTCCACAGGAGCAGGAGCAAAGTGTTTATTTTAAATATGTGTGACTGTGTTGTCAATCCTGGAAAGAGAAGATCTCGGTCCAAAAAACAGAAACTGCACAGAGTCAAAGGGAGTCAGTCTCTGAATATTGCCAGGATAACATGTCACAGCTATCGTTACAGTAACCATCGCTAGGCCTAATGTGGAAATTCTCTTAACATAGCCTTTTAGGTTGAAATCTGTTTACATTGTGAAGTCTTCACAGCACAAATTCTATCTGGTTGCTCTTTGCTGAGTAGTTTACATGAGTGGTGTGATATAAGCTAGCTATAAAAGTAATGTTCAGTCTTAGGTCTACCATTCAGGGTGCTAATTAATAGAATGAGATCTGTGCTGCTGGCATGTTTCCCCAGAATAGAAATCATCAATACATTTTGCACAGAGCTCACATATTCATCAGTATCAGCCTTGTTTTTTTAATGATGTAGTCTGGTGCAAATCAGTCCCTAACAGACAAAATGTCTTACTCCATTTGTAATCCCTTAATCAGCTAACATCTTTTATTTCTTGCACCGTGACCTTTCTCTTCTTGTATTAACATTCATTATAATATATTCTACACATCTATGCTCAGTACATTTCTCCCATTTATGTGCAATCTCTCATCTTTTTTTCTTCATTTTTATTTTTTTTTTCTGCATGGGAATTTCAAAGAAGATATTGATGTGACAGATAATCATATATTTTTTCCTTCTGATGGCTCTTTCATGTCTTCAAGCTTGGGAAGGTCTCCAGATCAATAGTGAAGATGTTCAGTACTGTCTCTGTCTCTAATACTGATTCTCTATCACTATCTAAACTCTACAAATAAACTACCATACAAATATATCACCACTGAACTGGTGTAAATGTAGAACTGTAGAATGATTCATCTTTACAACTAGCATTGAATAATGAGACAGAGTAGCCTAATATTCCTCCTAGCTCTTCAGAATTAATTTCAATGTTCTTTCTAGACACTGGTAATTCTTTGAGCCAAGTTCAGAACCTAGATGTGTTTTGCATCAATTTGCTGTTGTTTTATTCTAACTTCAATTTTTTTCAGCAAAGTTGGAGATGCTTCTTTATTCAAGCCCCTATTTATTTCATTGACCAATACAGGCAAGTAAAGATCATTGAAGGTATATTCCTATTTTGTTTGCAGAAGGCATATCCAGTATTTAAAATCAGTAGACATTTTTACACTGTCTCCACAAATTTCTCCTGAGCAAATGAGTTTGGTTTCTTAATTAGTCTTTCCAGTAATCTTCTTTAGGAGCTTTGGATAGAAACATAATGCTGTTCAAACTATGTTTTCTCTGGCATAGATATGATTACAGCCTGGTTGGTATAGAAATAAACTGCATTCCAGAATTCTGAAAGAAGGGGCATATGCAATTGCAAATCAGGAGGAAATGTTTTTAATAAATCTTTCAATTTGGCAGCAGAATCTTATTACTGGAGAAAAGAAAATATAATACTAAATTTTAAGGAGGCAAAAAAATTATGCTGACAACCAGAAGGCTAATAGCATAGTCTCAGTAGTTTGCAAGACTCTAGGAATATTTTGAAGGGAAGGCTCATTAAAAACATGGAGGTAAATGCAAAATGGGATAAAATGCAAAACAGACTTAGCAAAAATAGTTGACCCCTGAGTAATTAATCTTTCCTTGAATATAGTTGACTTTATGGACACAGGAAATGCAGCAGCTATAACTTACTTAGGCTTCATTAAGCATTTGATATAAACCGTGCAGGGAATAATTAATTATAAGTTAGGGATTAGTATGAAGTGAACGAGGAATTGGTTAAGGGGAGATGCAATGGCTGATATTCAAAAGCTATGCCTATATTAGCCAATAGTGCATCCCAACAGGAACAAATCAGCAAAGCAGTTGGTGTGGAGGACCCAATAACCACACTATAGATGCAAGGTTACTTCTGCTCTTTACTTGTCTGGGCCCATCGACTGAGCTCTGGTTAACATCTGGAGCATACAGGGGACACTGCTGGAGAGCATCCCTCGTTTAGCTGCACCCAAAAAGAGTCCAATTTCCACACTGATACCACTCCATAGTGCAAACCAAAGCACAGGCAAAGGGGAGTGCTGAGAGATTTGCTTTAGAAGTGCAGTTCTGATCTGAACTAAAACATTAATTTGATCCATTCCTAGAAGAGGTATTGTTTGGAGGTAAGTTTCATTTGAAGAAGAATTAGGCTCCGTTAGCAGTAACGTTAAAAGTTTTGTCTGACTAAAGGGGAAGGTGAAGATGCACGATGACATCTCTGCTAATTGTAAGAGCACTGAGAGTTGACTGTATTCTCCAGTCCTTAATAAACAAATCACTAGTCCTCTGCTCAGTGTATTTTAAGGATTGCAGCAACCACCAGCTACTGTCTGTACTACTGTGCACTTATCAAGCACTGTGAAGTTCTCTCTTGAAACCTAACACTGTTGTCTGAAGAACTATTTAGAGGTCTGTAATGTAAACTCCAGTGTATGTACTCAAATTCTAAAAGGTAATGCCTGTCAGAATAAGGATATGTTTTCTCAGAACTGCAAAAACATTCAAATACATGGGTATTCTTTTCTTCCTGACAAAGACGTGTCCTTGACAGAGACATTTGTGGACACTGTAAAAATCCATACTATTCCCAATCTTTGAAAAATGCAGCTGTTATCCAAAATTTACTACATTAAAGGAAGCTATAAACTGCATGTGATTACAGAAGATCTTGTTTCCTGTTATTTTTGCATCTCAGAGCTGGTGGGCAAATATTTAATGCATCGTTTCTGTTGCAGAACATGATACATATTAATTAATAACACACAAAATTTTAGAACTGATTTCCTGTAAATATATCTGATTAAAAGGCTAAATCTTGAAATCTTTATACAGGCTTTACTTTTTAATGCCTCACTCTATTGCTGACATCCACATAGATAATTAATTTTGAGCAATATGTAAGGGTTCAGCTAGCCCCGTTCCAGAGCAAAACCAACAGGAAGGAGCTTCTGCAAGGTTTTTCTTAACCGAGTTTCTATTTGACAGCTTGTGAAGAAAAGATTCACATTTCTTACCTCCATGAAGCAGGCTGCATAATACAAATTTTCCCATACCATGAATCCTGCTTAGTACTATGATGACCAAGGCTCCATGCCTCAGGTGCCTCCTTCTTCATTGGCAACATGGATCTAACAGAAACATGAAACCAGCACTAACAAATTCAGCTATCACATTAGTAGATAACAAATCTACAGGCTAATGCCTTGATACAGTGACTGTACCACAAATAAGGACCTCTTCCAAAGATAAAATGGTAGGAGCTATATTTTCTTGCCTGATGTCTAGCTGAAAGAGTGGTCAGCTCATCCTTTTTGCAGACATCCAGAGCTTGAAATTGGCCCTCTGATGGATATGAAACGTACTACTGTGGAGGTGCCTGGGTCACTTCTATGAGGAATAAGGAATTAGAAGCAGGAAAGAGCAGGGAAGTCATATATTAATTACAACTCTACAAAGGCAAGATGGTCACATTGTTCCCGTTTTTATCAGGCCGTGTATCTTCTTTCCTCCCTCCCAACCTCAAGCCTCCATTCTCCAGCTGACAGACAAGATGGACCAGTTACGAAACAGAATGTTTTCCCACCCAGTTGGTAATTTCAGCAGAGACTTACTTTTTTTCCCCCTTGTGCAGTGCCAGTGTCACATGAAGTTCAACAAAACTGCTTCAGATGCCTCAACTAGCAATCAAAGACCTTTCTGCAAGTATTTATATATATATATATAAACCAGTGCAAAGGATTTGAAGAAACGTAAGTCAGTTAGCAGAGAAGTTCCCTTACACCTCTCAGACATTGCTCTGAATTGCGTACTGACCCACTGGCACCTTTACTGCACAGCTCACTCATCTAATATTCCCGACTCCTCATAAAATGGATGAGAAAAAGAGTAATTTCTATAAAGGTTTTCAAAAGACCCTAATCATAGTGATCTGAAGCCCTTCCACAATTTAGGGATGATCATTATGTTGTTTGAGCTCATGTCTGTCTTCCCTTTCTCAGTGCAGTGCTGTTGATAAAGAACTATGCGGAGTTCATGCAAGTTATTTTGAGTCATCTGTTCTGGAAAGACGTTTTTTGCATCAGTCAGGAAATTCACAAAGAGAAATGTTCTGTTTCATTATAAAATTACTGTTCACTAACTAAAGATGACTAACCGTGCACCTACATTGATAAAGATGGATCATTGTTAGTTTGTGACCAGCAAAGCTTGATCAAGTTTACAGAATATGCAAAAGAAATCCCAACAATGAGAATCTTTCACATAGACTGAAAGAAAATATCCATTTCCTGGGTAATTCCTGCTTTTTTTTTTTTTTTTTTTTTTTAAATACATGAAATATAAAACCAGGTTTTTGTATGTAGTGCATTTTGTTTTTTTTTAAAAAAAGAGAGAAAGAG
Source organism: Rhea pennata (assembly GCF_028389875.1). Taxonomy (NCBI): domain Eukaryota; kingdom Metazoa; phylum Chordata; class Aves; order Rheiformes; family Rheidae; genus Rhea; species Rhea pennata. The sequence continues at coordinate 60,565,684 of NC_084667.1, read as the reverse complement.
AAGAAGACAGCATTGTTATTTTAAATTAATTTTAATATGTCTTTCAGGACAGAATAACAAGTGTGGATCCAAAATTTGTCTGAAAAATCTGCATAGAGGGAAAGGTGTAAGTATAGCTTGTTTATCAGTATAGAAACGCTTAGTTTCTTTTCTTTCATTTTATAAAGTGCATCATGTTAGAACTGTAAGACCATATGTAGCCAAATTAAAAAATAAAAGCTTCAAAACCCTATACTGCATGTGAAGCATACACCTGAATAGGAAGGCCACATTATAAAGGTGAGAAAATACATCAAATACCTTAATGTGCATAAATGACTCAGTAATTTCTACTTTTAAAAAACTATAATCTTTACAACAAGTTATGGTATACTAGCAGATATTCATCCTTATTCTTCCATCAAGATATCTAACAGGATGATGCATCAACCAATTTTAGTCATTACTGTTGCATTTAGCTGGGGAAAAAGAAGAAATTAAATTCACTGCAGTGATTGTTATTAAAATGAAATTCCAAACAATACTAAATAATCCACATGGGAAACAGTCAAAATGAATGCAAATTTACATTAAAAATGTTCTTATCAAGGGTTGTGTCACTCAGTAGACTAAAGAGCTTTAAAATAAAAGTCTGAACTTACTCATATTTAACTCAATGATAACACATACAAAAATCAGAGAACTTTCAATTTTAAAAATGCATGCTATGAAATGAAATGCACAATACTATTTTTACTGTAACAGAGTCAGTCACAGGGTAATCGTCTATTGTATGATACCCATTGACAACAACACTGGGTTTTTGAAGAGTCCTTGAATGCAAAGACAGGCAACTTACTTTATGGAAACTAAAAGATTAAGTGAACATGAGAAAATAACCCTGGGAAAATTAAGCTATGAGAACTAAAATTTTCAATTCATTTAGACAAACACTTCATTTAGAGTTGATCATTTAATCCAGTTATTCAGCATACTGAGTGGCTTGTTAGTCATTGTGGACATAGTCTATAATCAACCAGAGTTTAAACACAGTGGCCATCCCCTAACACAAATGCACTGATGAAGATGAGGCCAAGAAGAGGAATAGGTCTGTATCATCCAGTGGGCAAATGTCATAGGGTTGAGCCATACTGAAATTAAAACTTGATTAGTCTATCTCCAAGCATCTTTATGCTTAAATTACCTCATATAAATGAGGTACACTTCACAGTGCTTGTAAAATTTAAGCACTTTTTCAGCACCTTTCAAGAGCGCTTTACAAACATTAAATATGGTCAGAAATTGCATTGTTCTTTCATTGTAACACCCATAAATACGCAGGGGGGAGTACCTCCTCATCAGTGTAGAGTAAGGAATACAGGACCCAACCCACAGTCTAAAAAAGCAATATAAAAAAAAGGTAAGGAAGTATTCCTAATCGCCATTTAACAGATTATACAACAGTAGCAGGAAGGTTAAATGACTTATCCAAGATGATCACAGAAGTCATAGCTGGGTTCAAGATTCACAGCTTTGGGCTCTTTTTATTAGGCATAAGTATATTTGATCGTGGTATAACGCCACAGTCTGTGGTGAACTGAGGTATGAAGAGACTGCCCTGCAGCCAGAGGGGGTAAGAAGAATTCTGCACTACAAACAGCAATACATCTGTAAGCGGTTAAAATTAAATGCTTACTATGTCCTTGTACCAGTCCTTTTGTAATTTTTTCTTAACACAAATGATTTTGAACATTAACAATTATTTGATAATTAAGCAAACTAAGACAAAATGGATGAGTGCACATGAGATAAACTCTATGTGCTAGAAAGTCCCTTGATAGGTTTTTATTTTTCCCTATCTCTGATGCAAATAATGTCCTCATTTTGTATCCTTGGAGTTACTATCTCAGAAAAGGGATATATTCACATAAAACATGATGGCATTACTAGTGTTGTGAGGCCATTTCCACAGCATCTGGAAATGATATAACTACATGGTGTATTTATACATTTACTCTGAAAATTCCATAGTTATGGAATAACTCAGTTTCTAGTATATTCTTCTCCCTCTACAAGACTTAGGCCTCAGGCCTTTTGCGAGATCTAGAAGTATAGCCATTACAAATTTGAAGATCCACAAAGAAAACCAAGTGTATTCCTGGAAATTCTGGGGACTTCTTTGTTGCTTCTCCCTGCTCCAGCCCTAGCTGCCATACATTCTCCCCTTCTATAAACAGTTATTACATTTTGCTGAGGAAGGTCAAAATGTGCAAAGGGTGTAAATACTGCAACAGTCATCAATAAGTCATGCATTGATTTATTGGAAATCTAGGAGCTGTGGAAGTGAGTGTGCCATACAGAGCTGCAAGTCCCAAGCTCCTCACCAGATACCCACAGTAAAACTTTGGAAATTAGAATCACAGAGTTAGCAGAAAGATATGTCTCAGGTTCACTGAGAAAATACAGCATGCTGTCTTGGCTCCACTCTCCCTATATATTTTGTAATCTGAGGATTCTCTCCGCTTCCACCTTCATTCACTTCTTCCCTACTGCATAAAGACAGCACGTCCAACAGTCACCACTGATAATGTCTGCTAATATATGAATTATTTGAAAGAATCATTAAATAGGTCAACGTTTTTCCAGTTTTGCCCATCTATAGATGTTATCTCAACTACTAGAATGTACTCTGTGATACAGCTCTCTAGTTTCTCTCCATTTGTTTTAGTGGGTTATTAAAAATTTCACAGGCTTATGGATAATTGTGATAATTGCTTCGCACTGTGTGGATATATCTACCTAACTGTACTGTCCTTTAGGAACTGAAGATCTGTATAATCGAACCAATTCAGTATATGGTATCTGTCTTTTTACTGCCAATCCAAACCACAGACATTTTAATACTTGAAGAATAATCTAAGCTTTACAATTCTACAGTAACCCAGTAATGATTGGAATATGTTTTAATACTGGTTTCAGCATGAAGAAGTAACTCTATAAGGATGTAAAACACCTTCAAACAGTAACATTGCTGAAATTTAAAAAAATCATTTTTCCTTATTTTGTTATAAATCTGTAACACATTTTTGAGTTTTTGATGGTGGCCACTAAGTAGATTTTACACTGAATTTACTGAGAACTTCAAGATAAATAAAATGTTACAATACAGAATATATGTTTTCTTTCTATTCAATTCCTAGAAGAAGATGTTGGTTTTAAATAGCATCTCCATTTAAAGAGGAAGCAGTAAGGAACAGATGAACACTAAATTGTGCTTCTCATCACTGAGGTTCTTCGTTTGTTTAAAATAGCTGGATCATTGACTCTCTTGATTTTCCAACTCCGACCCATTTAACTGGGGAGAAAAAAAACAACTATTAGAACAATTACTAAGAGTATGCGTCACAATGAATTGTTATCATTTTAATCTTTTCATAATGTTTTAGTACAAACTGGCCCGTTCTGTGCAGAAACAAAATGCCAGGAAAATTTACTGTCAAATATTACTTTACTCCTGCTGTATTGCCAGACTATAAGTGCTCTATATTCAAGTTTGATAGCATGGAATAATTATACTATAAACAGAAAGCATTGCAGATTGAAAGCCTAATAGAAGGTGAGGCACGTCTGTTGCATGTTTAGTTATCATTATCTTGAGTGATAGGATGTCTAGCTAAATCCCTGCAGAGAGGAAGCGAGAGCTCTGTCAGACTGTAACGTTTTCTTGCTGTGGAACTGGAAACAGTGCACATGTGCTATAATATTGTTAAATGTAAGGCTTCAATTAAAAACATTATCTCGTGGGAGCAACCACTCCAAATACCCTACTCTGAAACTAATTGTTTCAGTACAGTTTTCATTGTCCATGGATACTGCAGAACTGACTGGAGATTGTTCCCCTTTAGCTATCAAACCTCCCAAGGTACACTGAGGTCCCCTGCCTTCAACTGAGTACTCAAGAAATAAAATAAGGGAGCTTTATTTACATATCCCATCAGCCACATCTGTGTCCATGACCACACACAGGCTATTTGCTGAGCTTTAGGCACCACCAGATATTTTCTAATCCATGAACAACATCTGAATTGAAACAGTTGCAACTAGTTCATACTCCTAAAATTTGACTTTTGAGGTGCTTTATGGAAAACGAAAGTCTACATGCTAGCTTTCTAGGTTGCTACAGTGGAAAATCCCTTCCAAACTCTAGCATTCATGCCACACCTAGCTCCTGGCACCTCTTGACAGCAATTTGTTTTGATGAAAACTGGATTAGCCTCTGCAGGCTGGTTATGTTAACACCCAAATTTCCAAAGCAGCTGAAGCAAAAGTCCCTGGCACCTGTATCTATTATGCAATACATCTCCTCGTAATGATAAATGTGCAAGGAAAGGGGCGGGGGGGGGGAAGAAAAGTTTATCTTCAAGCAGTGATGCAGGAAGTAATGTGAAAGGAAGAAATTAGCAAGGGGAGGATAGCAGACCAACTATGCCCTGAAGCACGGTGCACAGATCCCTAAGCTGTCACTGACAGAAGGCAGCAATTTGCCAAGCACAATACATGGCCACCTTTCCTCTGGTTAAGTCCTTGCCAGCAACAGCTTGGGGCTGTCTGCAACACCACAGAACTGCCCACAGCACACTGCCCTTTGCTGCTTCTGTGCACGTTGTCATTTACCATCAGCATCCCAACCACAGATGCTTCCATTGCGTCCAGCCCAAATCAGGCCACTCCCTGGGTCGTAAAATGAGCATTTTCCACAGCTATTTCTATGTGGTCTGGCATCCTCACATGTACGTCTGAAGAAACTTTTACCTGGCACTCCAACATGGTTTTCCACACATCGGATGTAATTCTGGGCCTTGGGTGGGAGGTCCTCCCATTTTCGTGCACCAGTTGTGTCAGTCTTCCACCCAGGCATTGTTTCATACTCTACTTCTACCTTCTGTAGTATCTCCTGATTAGCTGCGGAAGAGCATTTTTATCACAGTTGAATTTAGCTGCTCCACCTCAACCTTCAGTCTTTTAACAAAATTTACAATCCAATATATGAAAAAACAGTATTTCTAATGTTGGTAAATTAATTCATTCTTAAGTTAGATTGGCATCTATAACTGAGGAAGAAAACTGATTCAAGAGAATCCAGTAATCTAGTTTCCTCTTGTTAAAAATTTATGATGTGCCCTATGTTGTCAGATGACTACAGTAATATTTTGAGAAAATACAGTATTTTAAGTTTACAGCAATTCCATTTTTTGATTCAGATTTGCACATAATAAAACAGAAATCCTCCTACAGACAAGGCACTACGCTTTACCTTTATGTAACAGGGTTAAACTAGGCTTACTAAAAACATTGATGTTTGTAAGCCCCATTAGATTTCTTATTATACTGTTCTCCATAGCTGGAAACTAGTAGCCATGGTGGGAAAGTTGGCTGCTGCCAACCTTTTGCATCCCTCCAGAATACCCCATCTCACAGCAGAGTCACTGTGAGGCAGACAAATGAAAAACTTTAAGTTATGTGTGCTTCTGCAGCATGAGCAAGAAGATGCAGATTCTTCATTGAAGCAGGAAACATATAACTGGAGAAGGTTTCTGCTTGCCTTTTACCTTTTATTAGTTTAAAGAGTTAAAATGAAAGCCTGAAGAGACAGTCGTTCAGCCCTAAATTCAACAAATCTGCTGGCCATAGGGTACACAGGAGTCTTTACTGAATAATAATGCGGTATAGTGGAAGGCATTTTAGATGGAGGTGTGAAAATGAAAAAGGAGAGGAGCATATTAATCTTGAAAACATCATTCTTGTAACAAAATTAAATATTATTTAATTAATATTATTGCATCCTGTAAGTTTTAACACAAAGTATATTGAAAGTTTTAATTAACTACAAAGTTATTGCTGTTAATTATAATTATATGATGGTAGCTTATAATATAGCAGCTTTACTTTCCTTGTATCCATCTCATCTTCATATAGCTTAAGCATTGCTTTTATTTTTACTTTACTTCATTAAAGGCTACTGCCAATGTTACACAGTTGCCAGCTTAGATCTTGTTGACTTTCAGATTTCTAGTGGAATAATGGTGTTGTCAACAAACAAATCTAATGGGACCAGACAGAGGCTCAAAGACAACATTTCATTTGCTCTGAACTTCTTTTCATCATTTATAGAGACATAAAGTGAATGGAAAATTCTAATATACTAATACAGTAATCTTTATACTGATACTACAGTTCTGCAAATTTCTATGCAAGGCATAGCAGAAAAGAATAAAATATAGTTTTAAAAATCAAACAGTTTTTCCTCATATGTAAAGCTTAACAGGTGGGAAAGAGAAAAATGAACATAGACATTTAACAACATACCTGGAAAATACGGAATTCTTTTTCCACCCAATTTGTAAGCAACACCAATTTTAATCTCATCAAGGACATCAAGAATATCCAGTTTTGTTAATGCCAAACTGTCCAGAAAAACATTGGATAGAGTTACACATATGATGAATCTTTCTGTCATCATCTTCCTTAATCCCTTTCACCTGTTTTATCTAGTTTTAAATTCACCGATGCAAGTAAGGCAACCCAGCAAGCAGAAATATGCAAATATATTAAACGATGAACATTGTTAACTGAATTCATGCCTCTGGGATGAATGCATGACTGCATTACTAAAATTGATTTCTAAATGCTTGGCTGCTCACACAGGTGCACAGTGTTCAGTTATACCCCTTTAAAATGCAAGGTGACTATGTAAAGTGGTACCTATTGGACACAGTTTGGGTGTATACAATGGCATTTCACTTTATCCCATGACTATTAATTATTCCTGTTATTCCTACAGATTCAAAACAGCTATGAGACAGACTTATTTACTAAATTCCATTTTTAAAACCAGACTTTGCAAGCATATTCTGGCTTGCTAATCATGTATGAAATGCTGTAGAAGAGACCCCGGTCTAACATTTAGTACTCTGGCTAAGCTATCAGTGTCAGCAGTTTAATGAACCTTTTTCATGTTCTGAATGAATATATTGAGATACAAAAATGAAACACCAAGAAAACATTGAGGCGACCACTGATCAAAGTAAAACTGTATTTTAAAATCTGTCAAAATCTCTAGAAACAATATGCCATGCCTCAGTTGGTAGAAATGTTAACAGCTAAGGATTTAGCCAGGTATACACATATATTGTCAATGTTTCATTTTTTGCTCACTAAGGATATAACGAATGCAAAGATTAAAATAAAAGGCCTTTTGGGAAAGAAGTGGCATAGAGCCATTTCTTTTTCCTTTTTTGAAGGACTCATCTCCATTTGTTTTTTAAATGTCATCGTTATCAGAGCTGAGACAGTTTTATCGATGAAAGTGTAGGAATTGTATAGAATTGAAATAGAAGAAAACAAAATGGCTTCCTAATGCTATTTCCACATAAATTAGAGCTGTGCAAGTTGAAACAAAGTATAAAGCTTAGTAAAAGATTATTTTAAAAATCTTTTGATAAATAATGCACAAAGATCTTTTTGTGTTCTGTTCCTTTATAAGGTTATTAGTAAAAATAATACCAGTTAAGTTGCAACTTGAAAGCTAGTAAAATGCCCAGGTTCACATGTTTGTATACATGAACATGTTTGTCTGAATGGATGTGTAAGTATATACCTTATATGAACACAATTTTACTGAAACTTTTTCAACTTTATCCAAAAAGGTAGATTATTAGTTTTAAATTAATAGCTTATGATAGTTATTCATTTCATCTGATATCTTTAGAATTAGATAAAAGCTAATTTGATGGCATTATGCACTTAAACATTTCCTTTAAACAGACACTTCTTCCTAGCAATTAAAGATGTATTTTGAATTATAAAATAATTTATCAGCCAAACAAGTTGCTATGTCCCAACTCTCGGCCCACTAAAACAACTTTTATAATACAATATTAGAATACATTTTTGTAGATAAATGGATCTGTCAAGACTGGAATGAAAGCTGGGCCAGCTCCTCAACACTCTGTGTCATCCCATTCATTTCACTTGAGGAGGTAGTGTCTGCCAATGCTGTAGAATTTAGTTCTGTAAGTCTGATCCACTAGAGTCAGCAGAAGCCTAAAGTAAGTGCATTTTAAATCATGATATAAGTCAATAAGAAGCACAGGCTCAGCAACACTATAGTAAACAATTTCAGAGAAAATTGATACTTTGATTCATTCTATATTGGTCATCTGATATAAGCAAAGTGAGATCAGGAAAAAATCATCATGACATCATTTTACTTGACATGAAAAAAAGGTATTAGGAGATAAATATTATCATCATTAAGACAGTTTTCAGTTGCTCACTGTCAGTTATTTTATTGCTTAAAATGTAAAATTTTACTGGATTTTCATTAATGTTACCTACATATTTTATTCTGCGAAGCACAAAATAATCAGTTCCAAATGTAGCGCAAAATCTGTGATGCTTACGCTGTGAATCCGTTGATCATATGAGCATATTTCAAAATGACAAGATCTAACCAGCCACAGCGTCTTTTTCTGCCTGTGGTTACTCCCCACTCATGGCCACGGGACTGTAAAAGATCTCCAATTTCCTAGAAGATAAAAAGGATGCTGGTAGCATTTCACTAAAAAGGGTAATAAATTGCAAGAAAAGTCTAGCTGGTCAATTCCTTTAAACAAAAAAGTTCTATTTTCTTAAAAGAGGACTCAGTTGGAGAGTAAAGCCCCACATGCACAGGATTCTTATATCTCAGTCGCTACTTACATATCTCAGTCAATGTCTTTCCAGAATACTTATTTAATGTGTCTGTTCCATGTTTCAGAGAGACCCTTCCTTCATTTTCCATCCAATAGGAAGATTTCCTTGACAATTCAGCCCTGATTTTAATTTTAAGAGTTTGTATTTGCTTTCTTCATCTGGTCTTCTGGCATCTCTTGTTTTTGGGTTCAGACTGTCCATTCTAGGGACAAGATCAATGTCCATGGCTAGGACTTCTATGTACTACCACAGTATGAGAATGCCAGTTGTTCCGTTTGGGCTGGCACCTTTTGTAGTGTAGAAAGAACTAAGAAGAAATAAACTTTACTCTTATGATTCATGAAAAGGAAAGATGTCACTAATTCATTTGCAGCCATTAGAAAATGGATTTTAGTGACTACATTCTTTAATCAGATTCAGATTAGTGATCTAGAGAATTCTGCGTGCATAGCTCATAATTAATATTTTGAGCTTTCTGGTTTCTTGATAATGAAAATACAATATACAGTTTAAAAGAATCAAAATCTCTCCCTCCTCTTTTTATTGACCAATTTGTGCATGACTGGGCAGATGTACAGACCAAATTTATTCTATAAATCATTTGGAACAGAGGCTGTTAAGCACAGAACAGTGTCATGTAATTTAAGCTTTCCTGAGTTGCATTCACAGTTCTAGTCTATGACAAGCTTTTGCCACTGAAATGCACCAGCAATAAATGCAATCTGTAATATAACATCATCACACTGGTGTTTCCTTCCTTTGAATACAAATGCCTTAAGTTCATCAGGTAATTCTACAGTCTTCCATGAGTGAGACTGTTTGGCATTGTTATGGTATTTATTTGTTGGTGTGAAACCCTTACCCTGTTATTAAAACATTCTATTCCATTGACCTTATTTCTTGGCAACTATATATATTGCATTTTGTAACATTAAACCTACATTAATCTGTTCAGTGGGGAAGGCTCCAATTCCCACCCTCGTAGTATATGCCTTCACCACGCCATACACGTCACCAATATGCTGGGGAGGAACACCAAGTCCAGTGCACACACCGCCTACGGTGCAGTTTGATGAAGTCACGAAAGGATATGTGCCTGTCAGAAAAACAAAACAGTACGATCGTGTTTCGGTAACGATAGGAAACAAAGACTGAGTTCATTTATTAATTCAAAGGAGATTTTCACCTGTACGTTTTGCAGTGAGGAGCTAAAGTAAACTTAAAAAGCAGTTCCAAAGCAGGGTAAATTCTCCTTACTACACACACCCATTCTGCTTTTAAGAGAACAAATTGAGCTATTCTTCCCCAGTTTGCTTTCTCCTGTAGTGAATGATATGTATTTTATATTTCTGAAACTCCACAGAATCACCCTCCCCCCCAAATGAAGAACTTTTTCCACACCAAGACTTAACAATGGACGTATTGTTACATTTTCTATACGCACATTTTTAGTGATCAAAAAGTTCACTCAGCCAAATAGGAAAAAATACTACTTTCTTAAGGTGTTGCTTTCCTCAGGTATGTGCAATCTGCTCCTATGCATAAGCTTTTCTGCATTCATCCTTTGCAACTCTCTTTGAGGGTTGCCCATAATGATGGAATGCTAAAAGGATTTCAGTATTACTTTCATTAGGAACTTAATCTGGATGCTGCTGCTGTGCAAAGCTTTTTTACAGTCCTATGTATCACAGAAAGTATCACAGAAAGTATTTCTGCAACAGCTACAGACAGCCTGGCATAAAGGTCATAATTTGACAGCCCCAGTATTCAATACAAGTTGCTCTGATTATCTGCAGCTGGTATCAGGCCTCTTTGAACTGCAGCATTTCCCTAGTTCTTTATTCTATCTTCATGGAGACCTAATGGCTTAATTAGACACTTTTGGTAAGACAGCAGAGATCAACTAAAGAAGCTAGGTTCATAGGATACCTGCACCGGGTTTAATCCCCATACACACACACACAGGTACATGCACGTGCACATGCACACGCACACCACTGAGGAATTCCTCAGAAGTACTGCAATGGGTACTTGGTCTGTGTGGCTGTGTGTGTGCAAGTTCACATGCAATAAAGACATTATATAGAGTGAAATTTCAGCTCCTCTGGGACAAACTTCAGTAAAATCAATATTTGATCCCTAAAATCTTAATCCTGTTTATGGTATAATCTCTGGTTTACTATGCTTTACTTTTGGGAGATCTGCTCTTATTAAAGATTATTTCGTGTCTCTATTTTCCTACAGCTTCCAAAGCCGATATAAAGGCAAAGCAAAATAAAACTAATCTTTCAGGACTTAAAGCAGCTTTATAATGTAACTTACCAAAGTCAATATCAAGTAATGCTGCATTGGCTCCTTCAACAAGAATTTTCTTTGGGGAACCATGAAGAGCTTCATACATAAAATAGACACCATCTCGAACCATGGGTCTTATTTTTTCAGCATACCCCTGCAAATTTGAATATAAATGTTAGCTTCCTCAGACAATGCTAGCTGCATGGCTGGAAGCAGAGAATAGAGTGATCACTTTCAAAACAGGAACACGCAGATAACCTTAATATGCTAGCTTCATTAACTGTATTTTGCCTGAAAAATAAGACAATTAGCTTATATTCTATTAAAAAACAAATGAATGTATTTAATCACTCACATAGAACACACAATTTGTTATTAGAATGCTAGAATTTATGTACCGTTTCTATTCACAGAGATGATGTATAGCTGCCTCATTTTGTTTATTGTCTATAGTCTAGATATACAAAGGAATATATAGATGAGACTGGGACTTAGAAATAACGTATTGTAATGTAATGTAAAAAAGAATTACTATATCTGAATATTTAAAAATATATTTAAAGATAAGGTGTCAGCTCTGAACAAGTACCAGACAGACCTTGTGAAAGAAAAGAGATTTTTTTTTTTAGCATACTCTTTCCTTATATATTCATGAAGATATTTTACCAATGACTATTCTGGACTTTATTCTTCTTATAACATCAGCTTCTTATAACACAAATTCCATAAACAATTCTTCAGTAAGTTCAGAGAGCCTGGAATTCAGTAATGGCTCGAATGACTCTGCTAAATTCAGGTGTCACCCTGGAATCTCCTTACTACTTTAATATAATACAGTTACCTTAGGTTGAAAAAGTAAAACATTATACGAGACTAATAATTACATCAAGCATAAAATCCATTTAATGCCTACACTAAGATAACATTCTACTACAAAACATATCTACTGCTGTTGAAAGGTTTTGTAATAATGACAATACGTATTTCCTTAATATGTTTTTTTAATTAAAATTAATTAATTCATTTAGTAAGAAATAGTTCAGGTATACCTTCTGTTTACATTTTTTTGATTAAAATAAATATTAATTTTTTCCTCTCCACTTTTCCTGACACTGAACAAACATCACAAATATTAAGTCCTTACCTTTAGCTTCTTCAGTTGTCCTTCTATATCTACTTCCAGTGTGGGAAACATTGACTTATATTGTTGTGCCAGATTTTTGAATCTGTAAAACATCAAAATGATGTCTATGAAGAATATTCCTTGAGTTTGGTGAGAACTCAGTTTATATTATACAGTGTATGTACTGACAGCTATTAAGAGAAAATACTCAGAACTTTGATAACTCAATCAGAGCATTTCCCAATTTCATTTTAAATGATTATAAAACATATTAAGTACAGGAAATATCCACACATTCTTTCCGATTTTCTTCTTCTAGAAGATTTATATACAAAATTCTTAAACAAATTTAAAAACATGTCCTTAAAAAGCAAACTTGTTATCCAAAATGTATTACTCCTTAATATATTACTTAGTGAAAATAGTTGTACCTTGAAGAAAATTCATCAAAGTCGGAAAGGAGGTCACAAATTCGAAGACCTGTTCGTGCAGCTTTGGAAGAGTACGTTGGTCCAATCCCTTTCTTTGTTGTGCCAATACTAATTAAAAAGAAGCCCCAAAATATAAATAAACACATGCAAAAAATATGCTTTATGCTAAGTAATTTTATTAAAGCTCCTTAATATGCTATATATTGGGAAAGTATTCTGAGACAATAAAAAATTCATTCAAAAGCTCTATAATTTTTATTAAAAAATATACAACGGTTTTTAATGCTTCAGCAGATTTGCCTAAATAGTGCTATTATTCACGGTATGCAGTAAAGGATTAAGCCTTGAGTTAGGCTGAGACAAGCTTAGTTGAGAGTAAGTGTGTATGTACATATATTTTATATTAATGAGTATTACTATGCTATCGTGTAGTACTTCTATGTCCTTCATAAAAACAACAAGAACCAAATGTAATTCTCATGCAGCACTGTGTAAACATTGCAAACAATAACTAGCTTTGTGAGTGATCAGATATATGAACCCGGGTTTCCTATAGCTTTGAATCTTGCAGCTGAGTCTTCTCTGTTTACTGTGATTCAAACTCCAATGGAAGCTTTATTCATACCACCTCTATTCCTATGAGCTCTTACTGCAGCCTTTACCTTAGTGAGTATAAAAATAGAGCTCATTTCCTACCCATATGCCTATTTTCACACGTGTTTCAAGAATATAGTCATTTTGAGATCTCTACTTGTCTTAAATTTGGTTGAAATTGTCCAGCGGGATCAAAAATTGATAGGAAGCTAATAGAAAGGTAGACAAGTGTGTTCACATAACATTTGTTCTTTCAGAAGTCATAACAATAAAGTGTGCTAAGTTACATAGCGTGCTAATATATAACATTTAAATTAAAATAGAAATTAATATCACCATGAAGAGTAATTGAATATGCAATAAATCACTACCAGTATGGAACCTAAGCCTGCCAACATTTCAGGCGTAATTCAGGAAAACATCACTATTCTGATATCAAACTGAATTGAAAGCATAATTTTACTGGAAATGAAATTTGAGGATTTAATAGAAATTTCAAGATGTCTGTGTGTGGTGCAGAGAACTAGAAAATGGAAATACAGAAGAATTTTGATCCTGCCTTGAGTAATACCTCAAGAGCTTTTTCACTAACATAAGCAAGAGCAGGAAAAAGCCACAGAATTACTAAGAGCAGCAAGCCTTTTCCAGATGTACTGTATTTGTTTACCAAAGTAACACCCATTTTTCAAATTTGCATAGTTATTAATGAAATTAAGATTCTGAAAATACTTACTTTTTTCCTTCTTGTGCTTGACGTTGTACTTCCTGGAGCCCATCTACTGCCTGGTGAAAGTCAAACACTGCAACAGAAAACGCAAAGGACACAATGAGAAACCAAATGAGAAAGGAGAAAAAATATTTTTGAAATCAGACATCTGTAACTTCATGACTAAATGCACAGTCTGTGCTATTGTTTGTAGTACTTGGACCTTCTCACGTGAAAACAGCTAGTACTGCTTAAAAACCTGTGAAAACATGTAAAACATCATTCTTTAGAGGATACAAATTCCAGTATTATGTTTCAGGTACATAACTTAAAAAATTCTATTTGATCAAACTTATGGCTGCTTTACAGGATGATGTAGTTTAGCAGCATGAGCTAAGCTATCATTTGTGAATTTTCTTCCCCCTTCAATCATCACTTACCTATATGTGCTCTATCTGATATAATAAGTCTTTTCTCCCAGTCTTTTAAACCTGTCAGAAGATATAAAGAAAAGTGTTTTGATTTCAGCTGCTTTGACTGGTCAAACTTAAGAGATTTACTTTTAGTTTTTTTGTACCTTTCTTCTAGTTTCTATAGCTTCTTGTTAAGAACATTGTAGACAAAATGGAGAAAACATAGGTGAATATTGAACTTTGGTAATGTTTTTGATAATAAACTTTATCATTTTTATTGTTTTCATCTTTCTCCTTTTGTTATGGACAAAGATACTCAGTTTTTCTTTACAGAAACACGATGCTATGGTTCGCATACATTTCTTATAAATTAAGTAAGATGAATCCTTTCTTTTTTAAGGAAATAAGATTCTTGTTTAATTATTAATGTGATAAGCCACTTAAGGTCTTTTTGTATCTCAGAAAGTATAGAATTTACATATACAAACACAGAGTAATTTAAGTTGGAAGGGACATCAATAGGTTATCTGGTCCAAATCCTTGCTCAAAATAGGGCTAACAGAATTTATCTTTGGGCACTGAAACTGGAACAAAGAAACTTTGGGTTAAATCATCAAATTTGAGATGAAGGAAAGCTTTGCCATAAACTTTGGGATTTTATCTTCCACATAATGTAGTAACAAATGCTACAAAATACATTAAATTCCACGAAAACATTGCTTTTGAAAATCTGTCTAAATGCTACAAAACAATTCATTATTTTTAATATTGTTTTCTTTACTATTTAAAATCTAGAATGTTATTGAGCTGAATATATATATATATATATATATCAAGGTTTAAAAAAGCCTTCAAATTAGCTGCCATTATAAGAAAAGGTTAAACATTACTTGATACAAACCTTTCTTTTCATTCTTTTCAGCTTCTTCAAACAAGCCTGGTAAATGTATAACCACTCCATTACCTTTGGGAACACAAATGATTTATTTTAAAGCAAGAAGTAAAATACCCATTCTTAGTATGCAATGCCTTTAAACATGTGCTGTCTGAAATCTTATTAGAAAAAGTAAGATGAAGTTTCTCACATTTCTCATGAAGGGCTCTTGAGAACTTTTACAGATAAATCTTCATTTTGGATAAATAGCTACAAGCCTGCTGAAATTAGAAATACAGAATTTGCATATTTCAGATTTGAGTGTAGGGCCTGCTGCAAAGTCAGCTGAAGTAAGTGGATTCTTTTATTTGATTGTGGTGGGCTTTGCATCAGGCCTTTAGTCTCAACTGTTCACTAGTGAAAGCTCAAAGAAATCAGCCACCTTAAAACACTGGCAAGTCTGGATATTTAAATTATTTTTGTATTCACCTATTTTTTTAAACTCAGCTTAAAATTGTGCTGTAATGCATCAGCAATGCTTTTTCCTTACTATTGAGCTTCAATTTAAAATCCACAAGGAATACACAGTACACTGATAAGATGTGGAAGATTAGATGTAGTGGGCTGAAAACAGCTGCTGCTTCCTTCTTGGGAACATCAGAAATATCTGCAACAGTTTCTTTCAGCCTAAATTTAGGATAACTTACTTCTGTTCCTTGCTAACTGATAGAAGGATAAATAGGAAAGCAAGACAATACACAATATCTATCAGAAAAAAAAATCCAAAATTGTTTCATACATTTCAATCATCTATTTGAAAATTATCAAATGGAACAAAAGTGGAACTAGAGATCTGAGACTCAGCAAAGCTGACATTAATTTCTTGCATATTCTGTATATATTTTTTCTTTCAGAAAGTATCCTATTTTTGGACAAGTATAACATTTCAGTTTGCCTATCACTTAAATATACTCTCATTATCACTTAAATACACTCTTAATACCCAGTGCCAGATTTTTAAACTCAGATACATAAATCAGACCAAAAGAGCATAGATTGTTGAAATATCACGAACAATTTATTTGAAGAGAAATAGACTTACCAAATTTGGGGTAAAACCTATGCATCTATTTATTTATATTTTAGATCAGCCTCATGAAAGATGCAGTTTATACTAATCATTATTTATAAAAAGGCTAAGTAAAACCTTAGGAATTTAGACTTGCAATGTCCAGTAAGGAATGCAAATTTTTGCATGATGCCATTTGCAACCTGATGTTACAAATACTACAGTAAAATATGACATTAGCTTAAAGAACTGGTAATGTGAGCAAAAAGAGAGAAACTGAAGGATGACCTCCCAAGTAGATCCTTTCATCTTAGGGCCTATTTCTGGGAAGTCAGAAAAGAAAAGCTATACAGTTTTTATTTATTTAGCCTAAGTGCTAATTTTATGTTTTCAAAGTAGAGCATTCATATATCTAAATCTATAAAAGGAATGTGCAAGTAGAGGGCAGGATTCAAACTTGTTTTCTGATGTATAGTAAGACCAAGACAGAAAAGGGAGGTCTTACTTTCACTTTTCTAGTAAGAGACTAAAATGACACTGAATGTAGAGTAACTCTTCATTTTAAAGCAGTGGTGAAATAAAAGTCAAACAGCTAAAGCTAAAGCAAATCCTACTGGCAGTCATCTGTAAATTTTCCTTTGTTTGCTACTGCAGTTGCAGCTGCCCACCACATTATTTCCTCTAGTAAGTACAGAATGTGACTTACCTATAAAAGAAATTGCCTTTGGATTAATTATGCCACTAGGAAATAGGTGAAAATCATATTCTTTCCCATCAACAACCACAGTATGGCCTGCATTATTCCCACCCTGCAACAGAAACAAACATAAGATTAATGGACTTACACCACCAATTCAGACTCTCGATTTGTGTAAAATCGTGAATGATTTGGCAAGGTAATCTTCTTTATTTATGCTTTCAGGTCTTAGGTCACTGTTTTCTCCACCTTACTACAGTTTCTTGATACTCTGTAGTATTGTAAAAAGGGCTTAGACAGGACAATTATAAGGCCTGAAGATTTCAGCAGCACCATGTAGGACAGGGAAACAGGTTAATACCATGAAGTTAAGGCAGCCTTAAGGCATAGCAAATGCACATTAGTGGAGAGAACTAAAAAAGAACTGAGGTGTTCTAGGAACAAAACTTAATTTAACCACCACGCGTGAAGCAGTGCCTCACATGCCTACATGAGCCCATCCTTTTCGAGCATGTTTTGTGCACCGTGATGTCTTTGGGGTTAAGCCTACAACACTCGGTATTTTCCTCCGAATAGAAGCTCTTCCTGCCCATCCACAGAATGGTTAATGCTTCTCCAGGTGTTAGAGGTGGAAGGCAGCTTCACAGAACCTCCCAGCTAAGGGAGGATCTTCCCAGTCAACAGCACCAGAAAATTCAATAACTTTCATAGAGTCTGCTGCAATTCACCCCTTGTACGATCGTCTATTTTCTCAAGAAATTGATCTTTCTAAAAGGTCTTTAAGAAGGGATGATGAGACAAGTGGTAAATTTGTAAAGAGGTGAATAAATCAAGGTTATGAATTGATTTAAACTGAACAGCAAAGAGCCTTAAAAATTAAAGGTCCGTTTTTCTAGATGTAGATGTTTCGCAGTGATGCAACTTTACTGAAAAGGTTGGAGAAACCTGACACCTGTCTGCTCTGCTGTTAGAGACCTTCCTCCTATCTTCCAAAAAGGATGACAAATCTTAGTGAATTTGATATGAAGTCTGAATGATGTAGATGTGTTTGGAATGGCGGAATCTACTGAAATGAAAACGGAGATTGTGGCTGGAAATGATAATTTGCAAACAACAAACAGCTTTGGCTGGATGAGCAGAGTTGTTGCATGCAAACTCTGTGAGAAAGGATACCCAGCCATAACAATTGATAATAAAACACATCTTATTCCAGAGTTTCATTTAATTGTTTGCATGTAACACACAGAAAAATAGCAACTGATGTTCCCTTCAAAATGTGCATATATGCTGAAACTTCTAGTCACAACATAAAGCAAATAAAAGATGTAGGTTATCAAAAGCTCAAGTTTGGTTTTTGGTTGTTTGATTTTAAGCAGAGGGATAGAAGGAAACATTAAGAAATATGCTTCTAAATAGGACAAAAGCAATTCTCAGCTTTTGGAAGAGGTTTTTAAACAATGATGTTTAAAAAGATAAGCTGCTATGGAAGGGCTGAGTATGAGTTGTAACAGACGTATCTTGGCACACAGAAAATTAACGCATGCACGAATTTTTTATTTAGGAAACCGCTGGATAGGTGATCATTTGGCTGGGAAAGACCCCCAAGTGTCTTGCTAATGAAGAATCATAACTTTTCTGGAGAATACTGAAGAAAGCAAAACATTCTTGAGTATTTAGCTTGCCTAATTTGTAAGTATTAGGACTTAGTTAAAGGTACCAAACTATCCTGCAGACTAAAAAATCACATGGGAGACTCATTTAATAGGCCAGGGACAGGATGGACTGCAATGGTTGAAACACTAGCTAATTTTATTACAGAAATATAGGGCTTGGGAAAGAGCCTACATAACTTCAGCTTCCGAGACAGTTAGCTTTCCTATTCTGCTTGCCTCTACAAGATAATGACAAATTTAAAAATGAACTCCATCTAGTTTAACAGTCTCTACTATAAACACTAATTTTCTCATTTCCTGAAAAATGGGGAACAAGGCTCCTTCAAAAGTAGTAGCTGTCACTAATACTAGAGTTATACTCTGCTTTTATTAATTAACGGGAATATGAATAAATAAGATCAGACTTGACGACTCAGCTTGAGATAATACTACTCCTAAATTACAATCAGGTGTCTTTCTGCATGCTAAAATTTTAGAAGTTGGAATATATCAAGGTGTGAGTGTTTATAGGAGATATTTCATGATTCCCAAATGTTTCTTGAACAACTCATAGCCAAACTCTGTCCCTTTCCTTAACAAATCCTTAAAAAGGGACATTAATTTTAAATCCTTAATCAGCATTGAAAGGTGGCATACATTATAAAAAAAACCTAAAAATGAAACATAGAAATATCAGTAGGTATCACGCAGCCTGTAAAAAATGCTATGATTTTGAAATAGCTTTCAGCCCCACTGGACAGATAACATAAACCAAGAATTCAGTGACAGATCTTACCAAATAACACTCTTCAAATTCAAAGCTAGTGTTGACAGCTCTGGAACTACTTTTATATGCTGCCCTTGTTGGTCTGTGTTTCCTGAAGCAGTGTTTTCTGAGTATATTTTCACAACTGAATTTATTAGATTTTTACTAATGTAATTAAAATAGTAGTGGAATATTGAATAGCCCCAAAGATATGATCAAACATGCAAAACACGCAGCTGATGGGCTGCTTTCTATTTATTACCTAGTCATCTCCATGAAATACATTTCTGAAGTTCAGCTTCGTAGATATTGTAGCAGCATATTGGCAATCAGATACCTCAGGTATCAAAGGTATCTTCTCCTGTGCTAATCTTACCTAGATTCTGAGAGTCAACATAGGGTCTATATGAGCCATTTCTTTTGCTAACAAAGTACAAATGGAAACTGAAGCCTGTATAAAGTACTGAAATGCATTTCCACCGAGATACTTGAACGAAATATTAATTCCTGAATGCTCTGAGCTTTGGATCTGACAGGGAATAGATACCCACATCTTAAATTAAATCAGTGGGAGAACTGTATGTTCTGTATACATGCAGCATTCATTTCTTTTTATTAAACATATCTTGATAACCCTTGTTGGCAACAGTAGGTACTTATTTTCTAAACTGGACACATGCAGCACAATTTGATTCTAAGCTGTAATGAACCTCATGTTGCTCCAACTAAACACACTGCTGGAGGCAAAAATCAGAACTGAATGTCATTAGTCCTTGAATCAAAAGAACAAGAGAATTTACAAGGACAACTACTCAACCCTCAGCATGATCAGGAAAGGGGGTTTGGCTCAGACCAAATGCAAGGGTTCAAGATTTTCACTTAAGAGTGGGATCATCTTTCACATGATGGCTTGAGGTGAGCAGAGACCCATCCACAGCCCTGGATGTGGGCCTGCATTTAGTAGGAATGTTAAACATAATGGCTAAGTCTTATGCCTACAACATCACTAGAAGCTCCTCAGTCAAGTCAGGGCCATATGATCAGCCACCATGTAGAAAGGTGGTATTTTGGACAGCAAGAGATAGGATCAGTTAGCCTCAAACAGTTACAGAAAAGATGTTGCTTCTTAGCAGAAGAGAAGGAGAATTTCTAATTTATGTTCACCCAGGCTGGATGGGCCTGACTACACTAATTTTTGTGAAGTTTGCCACTCTTTTGCTTTGCTACATTAGATGAATATACCACATACGTTTGCATGGGCTTAATTTGATTACTTGATGGAAGGTGGAAAAAACTACCTGAGATATTTCAACTATGTAAACTCTCTTCCTCTTCTCAAATGATATTTCATTAAAGTAGTGTCAGCACTCACGTATACAGTGACAGTATTTTGTAGACTCTCAGGATGCTTCCACTTGGAGCAAGAAGTTCTCGGTTTCTTTGCTTTCTTTGCCATCCACCCAGGCTGGATGGGCCTGACTACACTAATTTTTGTGAAGTTTGCCACTCTTTTGCTTTGCTACATTAGATGAATATACCACATACGTTTGCATGGGCTTAATTTGATTACTTGATGGAAGGTGGAAAAAACTACCTGAGATATTGCAACTATGTAAACTCTCTTCCTCTTCTCAAATGATATTTCATTAAAGTAGTGTCAGCACTCACGTATACAGTGACAGTATTTTGTAGACTCTCAGGATGCTTCCACTTGGAGCAAGAAGTTCTCGGTTTCTTTGCTTGGCCTTTGTTTCAAATGCAGCCTCTCCATTAAGGGCTTCCATTTAATATCCAGGCCCAGCTCACAACATTTCTGCTGTGCAACATACTACTGACCACTATCTATCTGATTTTGATAAATGTATCTTCCATTATTTGCACTATTCTGGGTCTCTAGAAGTTATACTTGCCTTCTTCAGCATTTCTGCAAAACCTTCTCTAACAAAGGGAATGCTACAGTGACTTCCCCAGACAGATTAATCACCCCTGCTGCTATGGTATCATCTATATTGTGAAATGATAGTATAACCAGAAATAATGATAAACATTCATTTCCAAGATATTGAAAGCAGAGACATTCCAATTAAGCTACTCTGGTATGGGAAGTTTTACTCCCAAGAAGAAATTATTAAAGGAGCTGCTGAAGCTCTGAAAGAAGTTGAGAGTAACTGGAATGATACCAGCATATTAAGCATTAGTATTCACTTCAATCTGAAATATTCCCTACTGGTCCTGTAGCATTTCCAAGAAGTTCTGTAATGCTTGCATCCTTTATGGTGTAGAGTTTGCTAAAACTGTAACAAGCGCAGAAAATGCACCAGGTTCGTTGGAGAGGCAACAGCTGGTGAAACAGGATTAGAGAACTAGAAATTACGTGTGCCGAAGACTACATGACAGCCATCTTACTGTAGTAATAAGAAAATGTAAATATCATTTCGGAAGGTCATCTCAAGAACACACACAAGCTCTCTCCTTTGTAGGCCTCACCTAGATACAGCAATACTTTTTGACTATGGGACATGGTGGTTATTCCTTATATCAGCTGTATTAGTTGTAAGTTTCAAAGCTGGTTAAGTGTTTGTTCCTAACAGTATTTGTTAGGTGTTAAAGCACCTAGGAAAAGATAGCCCCAACTGAAGTCATTCATAGCCTGCAGTGGGAAAAATTAGCATTCAGCATTTCAAAACAGCCTACATTACTTACAAATCCATCTTTATTAACTTTGAAAGCTCTAGAAGTTGAGGCTTTATTAACAGCATTAAATATGTATTACTTCAATATATTTTGCCTCAGGAATCTCTATTGTTTTGTGCCACTGTAAGCTGTATCTCCCTTTTGAAGGCTAGCAGACCAGCAGCAATGTGGTCTGAATTCAGCAATGCAAGATGCTTGTCATATTCCAGGTTGGAAGACAGACTTCAGCATAAACTAATGAGAAGAGCTGTAACATGCAGTTTTCAGAAGTTAAGCAGCTAGGCATTATTTTCAGAGCAAAATAATCCTATGTGGAGCCTTTTTTTTTTTTTTTTTTTTTTTTAAGAATGTATACATTTTATTAAAATCAAATAAAACACAGTTCTTCTGAAGATTGGGCTGTATTTTTAGATCTTCTAACAATCGTGACAAGAATGTTAAGCTACAAATTGTGCTAGCGTAAGGAGTTAAAGGAGCTCAGGTTACCTCATACAAAAATCCTTTTTTTTTTAGTACAGTGGTTTATTTATAATATGCTTTTTCAAGCTTTTGAGGTGATGATCTTTTTGAGATAACTGATTCTTACATCTCAAAGCTTTATAGTACGTGGACACAAACACTGTATCAGTACAATACATTGAGACGCTATCATGTCTTAAAAGTGTTAACTGTATGCATGTGTAAATATTATCTTTCAAGGAATTAATAGTTATTATGAACAGGCTGGCAGATAAGAACATAGCCTTGTCTTTTAGAGGCACTTGCAAAAACCACCATACAACAAATCCACCTTCCAGAGTACCCAGAGATTTCAGAGTTGTAGTGTTTCACTATGTTTTATATATATAAAACTTTTACATTCTTTGAAGTCAGAACATCGCAAGGCAGAAACAAAATTTCCATTCAGAGCCATAACGACATGGTTCACTACCTGCAGCAGGAGCTATTTGTCCCCATTTGACCTCCTGCTACATATGTCTGAATAGCGGTAGAGTGAATCCTGATGTTCAGATGCATCTATGCATCCAAACAGCCACACTGTGCAATGGATTGCAATCTAAATATGGTGGGTTTTGCCTATGGACTCAGCTGCACGTGTATGTGCACTTGCACTTGGCTTTTCTGAGCTGCTGGACACAGGTGGTGGGAGAAGTTTTAGCAGTGGGAGCCAGCACTGCATCTGGAGAGTGTACTGTTCTGCTTTCAAGGTCTTTCATTTACTCAGTGTTCCCCAAAATGCCTGAACATAACTTGGCTAACAAACTAGTTTAGTATGGAAACCACCACAGCACATATTAAATGCCCTAAGACCTGAGTGATAGCTTCAAAATGTAACTGTAACTGGACAACGAACATCAAGCAGGTATATTTATGACAGCTCCCAGCAGTGATCAGTTCTCAGCCTCTGCTAGCTCACAATGTTAACCAATGTCACAAATAAAATAGAAACTCATTACTAAAGGTTTGCAGCTGACAAATACTACTTGAGTGGTAAACCATCAGTAGAGCAATTTGATCTCCCCAGTCCAAGAATGAGTGAAAGTATCTAATTTGTTGCGGCATTTTAAACAAAACTTAAAACAAAAAGGTAGTCACATTTTTGATGGAAGCTCTCTATGCTAGGAAGTATATGGAGGTGCCTGAACACAGTTACAGTACTAGGCTTACATGCCTAGTATGATCCTTGCATGTATAAATGGGAATAACAAGTAGGTGTAGAGAGATCGTGTTACCTCTCCTTTTGGCAGTGGTGCAACTGCTACTAGAATACCGTGTCCTTGGTAGTCAGAGAAGATTACAAAATGATCCCTTCTGGTATTATAATCTATGGATCTACAATCTATTAATTGGAAGGCAGCTACAACACAATTTGGGGAAGTCTGAAACACATTCTGTAATTCATGGCTACCTCTATTAATCCAGCCCTACTAATTCTACCAGCCAAAGCAAAGCAGCCTTTGGCATTTAACTGCATTTGTAAAATACCTTTTATTGTACTATGAAACATACTATAAAATCCTTCCACCTCCTTATCTGGATTGAGCATTTTTCCTGCATTTATAATATTTCATACTTGGACCTGAATAAAGTAGTACATCTTTAAGTACATTTCTTCTTTTGCTTTATAATTTAATTAAATGATGGCTACTTCTAATTCACATTAGTAATTTCCTGGAGCTGACTTGAATAAATATAGCTAAAGTGGTATCAGTATAACTGGCTTTTACATAAATTTTAGAGTAGTGTAAATCTATTGACTTTCATGGTATTTCTCTTATTTAAACAATCAGTCAGTTTGGACTGTCAATAGTTTTAAAAAGACAAATACAATGCATTAAGTGCTTTGAGCACCCAGACGCTTACAAAAAAAAAAAAAATCATGCGCTTATAAAAGCTTCTGTTAGAAGACTGGAAGTGCTGTAACTTCAGGCTGGGAGGCAGCTGCCCCAGGCACTTGCTTCAATTCCCTCTGCTAGAAATTTTTCTTACCTAATTTCTTCCAATTTAAGTATGACCTACGGCCCTCAGCTCAGCTCTGAGAAACTGAACTTTAAAGAAAACAATTGTAAAGAACTGGCTTAGGGAATAATCAGAAATATACTTAGACTAGAACTCCAAGAAGAGTGATTTTTGGAACTACGGTAGTGACCAGGAACTGGAGTGAATTGCAAGTATTCACCTCCTGACACAGATCAGCTGAATCTAGTTTGTCTCACTCTTCAAGGGTTATATTTGCAATATTAGTTTTGAATAGGAACAATGTTGTAAATAATAAAATGTCTGATTTTTGTATCTGTTCTGCTGTGTCCCTACTGTGTCCCTTCTCACTGTCCAATAAAACTAACAAAAGCCACCTTATTAATTACAATACTGATCTCTTCAGAAACTCGTAATTTCCATGAAGAGCCTAATGAGATATTTACTATAATTTAAATAAGTGCTCTTCAGAAAAGCTGAGCAGTCTTTTTTTAAAATATGCAAAGTATTTCTAATGTAAAAACCTAAACTGTACATCAATCATATTTTTCATTTTTAATAATATTATATTACTAGTGCAAATAGACCCTAACATCTAAGCAGACCTATATCTTCCTAAATATCTGAAAAATGAACTTGAAAAGCTACCTAATCCCACTCTGGTTCTAAACAGCAGTCAGCATGGTTAGACTAGACACTCCTAATCTTTAGTTACTTTCTGCCAAACTAAATGTAAGTTTTTAATCAAACTATGTAAAAATTCTATTATAAAAGACCACAACAATAAAACATACATTGAAATCCAACAAACTATACAAAAAAATAATTAATTCAAAGTATATTGGTACAAAATGCTATACTGGCCTAAGCCTTCTGATTAAGGTTAGCAGAATCCCTAAAATAAAGGAAGTCAAACACAAACAGCCTATAGATGTCACCTCATCTTTAGTTCTCTCTTTTGAAAAAGTGTAGTCATGTCCCTGTGGGAAGTAATATGATCCAAGGATATGAACATAACTTTCCTTATATCTGTAAACAAGTTTGTGACAAACAAGTTAGCTTGTGAGTTACAGCAGGAATGAAACAGAACAGATGTCATTTGATCTTAATTTTCAGCTGTTTTCTTTTGATGCTTATATAATAAATTCATCAGGTTTTATAAAGGGAATTGGAAATTAAGCTTGCTTTCTTATAGAGATTTTGAAACTTTAAACCTGACCTTCTCATACAGTATTTATAATCCTTGTGGCCCTGAGATGATCTTGCTGATACTCAAAGGAGAGGCTAGTTTAAAATAGCAATCAGTGTCACCATGTGGTGAGTAAAACTGGTAAGTAAGCAAGCATCTATGAACAAAATGAAAATAAAATGAAAATAAAATTTGGGCTAAGATATCTTACAAGTGAAAGATTGCTGCAAAAGGATTTTGATTTGGAAGGGTGTATTTCTTTATTGTAACTAAAGGATCAAATGTTCCTGCTTAACAAGCCATCTCCCTTCTGCACTGAATAGCAAAATAAAACCTAATAAAACCTAAATGTCTTATATGCAGAGAGGCTTAAAAAATTTCATATAAAACAATATGTCTCTATGAACATACGTGTGCGTGTAAACAGGATTATCAAAAAATATTAGCGAAGAACAGAAACAGTTCTGTAGTCACTGCACACTGATGACTCCAAGGTCAATCTCTTCAGTGAAAATCATAAGCACTAAATGATTAGGAAATGAAAGTATTTTTATGAGTAGGAAGAAGTTAAACTAAATGTTATGGCCAAATCTCATCTAAAGCTGAGGAGTGCAAGATACATATGCAGACACACACAAAAAGAGTAGCCTACAGCCCCCTGCAGCTCCATACACTCAGCAATACCCTAATTTAATCCCAGTTGCAAACTGTGCCAATAACTCAAAATCAATAGGACCAGTCAGAACAACATGCACCTGGTTTGCTCTACTACATCAGCTGTGTAACAGAGGAATAAAGGAAGTATTCCCACCTCCTATTTTCACCAGAGGACAAAATTATCTTGCCAGGTATTTCTGCCATGTTTGATTTTCATGATTTGATCACTTGCCCACAGTATATTCCTTCACATTGCTCCAAGTAACATTTTCTATTAGCTATGGTATT
The DNA here is from genome assembly GCF_028389875.1 of Rhea pennata. Taxonomy (NCBI): domain Eukaryota; kingdom Metazoa; phylum Chordata; class Aves; order Rheiformes; family Rheidae; genus Rhea; species Rhea pennata. Next base: position 60,539,025 of record NC_084667.1, on the reverse strand, counting down.
GATTACAAATTAATTAAGAAATTAAATCAAATCAAATAACTGTTGCATACTATTGCCAATTTCCTCTTCTGTATCTTAAGGGTTTAGCACATCCTTTCTCTTTCCTAAATTATTCTCTAGTTTTGCCATTACATTTCAAAGACTAAACTTTATTAGACTTTGCTTACTGATTAACCTTTCTTAATCTCATTTGCTAACATCTACGCCATTGAGAAAATCTGTCATTCAGCATCCTCAGCATACAATGATTTGGTTAAATTTCTCCTATCCAAATGACTGCAAACTACTCAACCACAAGTCATCTCAATAGAAACATTTTTCTATTATTTGTTTCAATCACCTCAGCTTTTCTTCAGTATTAACATCAATTATTATTTTTTCCTTCTGTGTCTAAAAAAGAGATTATCTCTTTATAAAATTGACACCGTTCTTAATCTTGAAAGCAGACTGACATGGATGCAAACACTTTTAAAAATGTTCCCTCTATATTTAGGGAAAAATAAACGCATACTCAGTATCACGCTTTAAGCTGTAAAGACCTCTTCCAGCTTCTCATCTAGCAGCTATTCTTATTGCAATTACAATCTTAAAATTTGGAATTTCTTCTTCAATGACAGTTCTTAAGAGAATGCTGATAATATCAGGCAGATTGTTTCCAGACTTCCAGAAGCTCAGTGTCACATGTCAGACACATCTAGTGTTGGCATAAACAGCACTACAACAGCAGTGCCAAACAGAGGCTTGAAAAAATCTTAAAACTCTCTTGGACTAGTCCACTGCTGCTGAATCATTGTTACTGCTTTCAGTATGAAATGAAAGCAAGACATGCATTTGTGCTGCAACAATTTTGTCAATCTGTAACTGAAATCAAGTCCACCACATGTAATGATGATTATCACAGGGTCTTTAAGACTTTAATAGAAGTATTTTTTGTACCTTATACACTGCGTTTGAGAAATATTTTTCTCTCTTCTGCCCTCCAAAATCTTCATAGAATTTCATGGGGCATTTTCTTCCAACATCTTTGGATGTTTTGTTGGAAAACAAAAGAAAAATTTTAAAAGACTTTTTCTGCATAAGAAAACTTCATCAGGAAGGGTAGAATCGCTTATGCAATTTACTCTTCATTACAACAAGAACTCTTAGACATTATTGTCACACACCTATATTACAAAAGGGGAGTGTCTCAAGTCATTTTCCACTCTTTGCAAGGATGCATAGCACTTCTCATACCATTTATGACACTGCGTGCTATTTTCTCTCCTACTCATGTCCCTAAGAAGTGTGTACAGAAAATATCCTCAGTGAAAAATTAAGAATGTTTTTTATGCAGTTACAGCTTCTCCTAAGGAAACAGCTGACCAATCAGCTATCTTCAGTTATCTGTGAACAGAATGTTAAGCTGTTACATCAATTCTGCACATGACTTTTTGGGGGAACAGATCAGGTTTAAGAAGTGCCTCTAGAGGTCCATCCCCTTGGCCATGCTCTAATCCAGATCTGTGAAGTTATGCAATTAAAAAACAGGTAGACGGTCTGCCCCAAGCTCTAGTCTTGAAGGTAGCCATACCAGAAACTAATTTCTGACATATGTTTATTCATTCTCATAATTTCTGAGAAATGTTTAATAGATGTTACTCTTCCTTTCATAGAAATACTGGTGAATTACTATCTTCACACAGCTCCTCAAATTCAGATTTAGTCCTGAATTTTAATTCCATTCAGAATAGGAAAAGAGGCTGTTAGATCAAAGGGTACTATATTGTGATAAGGAATTAATACAGCTGAGACATTGTTTTAAAAGATATAAACATCTCCACTTTTAGCCATTCATTTTCTAGTGTTCACATTTATTTTGCTAAGGACTGCTTAAAAAGTATAGCTATTGAACACAATTTCCATAACCATCTCAAAATATGGAGTGGATGGAACATCAGAAAAAAAATCTACTCAGTTATAGTTTTTGTATTAAACAATTCCTGATGAGACTTTCTCTGATATTTTCTCTAAAGCCTCTAATAACGAGCCTTTCAGTGCTTCGTGTTTAAGCAGTTCTCATTTTAATACATATTCACTAGTGTAATTACCAACTCCTAAAAAAGGCCCCCCTCAAACCGATTATGCCTAAAAAAAAATCTATCCCCTGCTGCTACAACACCGAAAGAACTGCGACTCTTCAAATTCTAGGTATATGCACACCTTTACTAAGCTAATCAGACTCTGAGTTCTAACAGAAGCAAAATTACACAGTGTTAGCTACTTGCATGATTGACTTCCTAAATACAAAATACTCAAAAATAGATAAAAGGGACTTCAATACCTGTTATTGCCAAAGATGAAAAATAGAGGAAAAAAATATAGAGGAAAATACAGAGCAGTAAGTTTTTACAATGCATTATATAAATGGCATCTTTTTAGAAAGAATTCTTTAAATTGCCAGGTATGTAAAAAAATGCAATGCAATATTCTAAAACAAGATGCTTTTTCACATAAACTGCGTAACTTTTGCCACTCAAAAATAAGTCATTGTTTGTATTTCCTTTTTGAGATGTTTTATGTTCTTCCCTAAACTCTAATCTTGAAAACATTTCTGTTAAATCAGTGCATTAATAATCCTACTGTTATCTCAAGTACATGTTCTGAGTGCAGATGACTGAGTGTCTGAACAACGTTTGGAAGAGCCCAGAGCTCTCCTAGATCCACCTGTGCTCCATCCATCCCAGGTCTCAGCAGTAGGCTACAGAAAGCTGGTCAAGATGTGTGTGGCAGCACATTAAGCCATCAAATGCACTACTAACACTGCATTATCCCTCCCGGCATGGTCAGGCACATGTAGTCCTCTATCCTTCAAAGAGCCTTCTGAGGCTGCACCTGGGCACCATGCTTGTAAATTAATTCTCTAGATGGACTCCAGACAGACAGCAAATCCAATCTTGAAGCCTCAGGGCATCCCTCAAATGATGATCTAAGAGGAATAACAATGACTTCTTGCAGTAGTAACGTTAGTTAAACCCATTAGGAAGCATTTGTGCAACTGAGGCCTATATGAAGTATTTCTGTACAGCTTAAACTTTTCAATTCAGGCTTTTCCCCTAAATTATAAGACTTGGTTTAAACAACAAGCAGGAAAAAAAAAAAGTTAGCTATAGTCCAATAATACGCATTTGTTAGCTCAAATTGCAGGGAAACCTCTCCCCAAGTTGATTTCAAGATCTGGGAAGTTTAATGTTCCAAGTGAGAATACTTCCTATGCGCTTGAAATACTTAACTCACAGGACAGTATTTATTTACATAAAACACTTAATTACACAAATGTCCTCAGCTGTATCATCTCTGATTCAAGGGCACCTGGACCTTTACACTACCGATCATGCGTTTTAAATAAGTAAGTTTCACAGTACATACTAACGCAGCCGAATACACGTTAATACAGTCACGAATTTTGCCGAAGCGTTTACACGGGCGGTCAAAAAAGCCCAGGGGTGGTCCGGGCCAGGCCGGGCCGGGCCGAGCGGCCGGCGGGGTCGGGCCGGGTCGGGGCCCGGCGCGGCCTCGCCGCCATCTGACACCTGCTGCCAGCGGCCGCGGCTCGGCCCGGCCCCGGCGCTGCCCCCCGAGCCTCGGGATCCGGTGTCGCTCCTCGTGAGGGGTCAGCTATTTATATTAATAGTTCAGGGCTTTTTTTTTTTTTTTTTTTTTTTTTTTTTTTTTTTTTTTTTTTCCCGTTCCGAGCGGCGTTTAGCGTGGCGAGGGGCTGGGGGAGGGGGGCAGGCGGAGCCCTTCGCCGGGGCACGGCCGCGCCGCGGCGCACGCTGAGGGAGCGGGCGGGCGGGGGGGAGCGCGGAGCCGGCGGGAAGAGGGGGGCAATTAAAGAAAATGAAAAAAAAAAAAGAGAGAAAAAAAATGAAAGAAGCGGTAAAGAAAGGCAGACGCGGGGGAAGAGAGGGCGGAGGAAGGGGGGGAACGGCAGGGCTGCGCGGGGCGGGCGGGCGCGGGCTGCGGGACGGCGGGGGGCGCCGGCCGGGCCGCGGGGAAGGGCGCGAAGCGGCGCTGAGCCCGGAAAGCGGCCGCGGAAGGCGGGCAGCGGCGGCGCGGCACCCACCTGGCACCGGCACACGATGTCCGACTCGGTGGCCAGCAGGTCGACCACCTTGCCCTTGCCTTCGTCCCCCCACTGCGCCCCCAGCACCACGGTCACTTTGTTACCGCCCGGCTCGCTGCGCGCCCGCTTCAGCCCACCGCCGCCGCCGGGGTGGCTGGTGCGGTCGTTGGACGCCCGGGCGCCCGACATGGTGGCGGTGAGGGTGGGAGGGAGGGTGGCTGCGGCCGTCGCCTCTCGCGCTCTGCCTCGCCCGCCCCGCCGCCGCCCTTTAACGGCGCCGCCCGCCCGCCCCGCGCCGAGCCGAGCCGAGCCGAGCCGAGCCGAGCCGCGCAGCGCCGACGGGCGGTCCGGTGCCCCGGCCGGGCGGGCACGCGCGCGCGCACACACCCCCACACGCGCGCACACACAGTGTCACTGTCACACCCCCGCCCCCCCCCCCACACAGAGGCTGTGTCCCCGTGACACGCACACACCACAGACAAACACACACACTGTGTCGCCGTAACACATACACACCACACACATACACACAGGCTGTGTCCCGGTAACACACACACACCACAGACACACACACTGTGTCGCCGTAACACATACACACCACACACACACACACACACACACAGAGGCTGTGTCAGTGTGACTCACAGGCACACACGCTGTGACACACAAGTCTGAGGCACCTGTGCCTGTGGCACAGCGAGACACGCACGCGCACGTACTGGTCTGAGGTGTGTGACTGTGTCGCTGTGGTCTGAGGGACAGGGGTTGTGCCACAGTGACATGCACACTCACACTGGGGACAGTCCCTGTGAGACACCAGCTCACACACGCGCAGGGTGAAAGACGGGCGCCCAGACTGCTCCAGCGTATGCGGGATTGTGGCCCTGAGACACCAGCTCACACACGCTGACCTGAGAAACATCAGCTGCGCCACGTTGTCAGTCACATACACTAGCCTAAAATACATATAGGACTGCTGTTACCAAACAGGCGCGTTGTTGCCAAAGAGGAAAGCACATCGGCTGTGCTGCAGCCCCACGCGTGTGGCTCCGTCAGCCGAACACAGGTCCTGGAGACGGTGCATCCAAGCGCTGGTCAGCCTTGGGCCGCACGGCTGCCCGAGTGCGTCCCAGCAAGCAGACACGGCTCGTTACAGCGTTTTTGAATGTCTCTCCCTGCGGCGTGATGACACACACTGTATTTTCTACTGAGATTCGGAAGAGATGCCAGAATATACGTGTATATACAAGGGTCACAATGCAGAAAAGTGCTCATACAATCTGCTTGTTTGGTAGAAGGATGAAGAAAGCACTAGAATAGTTGTATGAACGTCTGAGAAACAAAAATAGGACGTAACAGCATGTACAGCCTGTTTCAAACATGTATGTGTGTGTGCTCTGTGCATCTGCCTGTAGGCATATATACAAGCATACACACACCCATGAAATATATGTGTGTTTGGTATATGCATGTGTAGAAATGTTGCAGACTTCGGCACCTTGTAAGCATTCATGGTGGCAAACAGAAGAAACACTGATTTCTAGCACTTGCAATATTTCCTCTAGGAAAAGAAGATAACTAAGATTTAATGCTCTGCAGGCTCCAGCTGAGTATTTGGCAGCAATTGGTAAAGGTGATAAGTATGGAACAAAAGACTGAAAGGGAGCTCCTGATATATAAGTCTACTTTTCCCTGCTGGTGTAGTTAACTAAATCGTGTATCACCTCATCATTCCTACCAAATAACTGTTCCTGACGTGTCCTAGTTAGAAACCTCTACTGATTTCCAGCCTAAATGCAGTTCTGGCCAATTTATCTCCGTAAGTTCTGTGCTGACATTGTCATTTAGTTTAAATACTTCTTCTTCCCCCCTTTCCCATGTATGTATTTATAGAATGAATTTATAGAATGAAGCCAGTCTCAGGCTTAATTTTGCTGGTCTGAGCAAGTTAATTTTTTTCATTCTCCTCTAAGATAGGTTCTTAAATCCCTAATCATTCTCATCTACCTTCCCTGTACATCTTTTGAACTCAGTTCATGTTTCTTGAGTGCAAGGGCCTAAATTGTGCTCTATATTCCACATAAAGTTCCCCAGTACCCTATACACTGGAATTAGTGTATTCTTCTTTTAACTGGGAATATCTCACCTAAGATTTTTGGACTTGCCAAGTTACATATGTGATGAAAGTCAGCTCCTTTCCAACACTCTTCCACTGCACTGCTGGCATCTCACACATTGAAATACTGCTACCTCTTTCTGCCGTTAGCACTTCACATGCAAGACCCAGCTCCTTCGCATTTCACATATATTTCAAAACCAGATGCCATGAGTGATTTAACATGGCCCGAAATACAAGCCTCCAGCTTTGGTTTAGAATTTTACATTATGTAATTTTAGCCTTTACTTTTATTCTGGCAATTATTTCAGTAGTAGGGATAGAAGCTTACTGTGAAGTCCTTCAAGCCAGCCGGTTCCTGTGATCTAATATGCACCAAATACTGGCCACACAACTCCTGAAGCGTAGGCTTTACCCCAGACTCCTTGAGACTGTCACCCGAGCACAGGCCAGCCCGGGACTGCCCGGCTTCCCAGAGCAGCTGAGCTCGGCCTTCTTCAATCTGACCTGGAAAGAGGCCAGAGCGGGCTGTATTTCTCTTCGTGGCCACGGGCTGGCAGCTCAAAGACCTCGTCTAATAGACTTCTGCACTGCTCTGTCAACTCATCAGTCATTTGCAGCCAATAGGGTCCTGCTATGTAACAGAAATCCTTGTTAATAACTTTTAACTTCTCTTTACCTGATACCTTACTTCCCGTTGTAATTGTACTAACACACATTCAGTACCACACTGAATCCCTTGATGGAGTCCACGGCTATTGCATTTGCTCTGCCTAGATTGCTGGCAAAGAAAGCTTGTGCCAGAGTAAACTGTTTCTACTTTTGCTCAGCCCTTGGGTACTTTATTCACCTCCAGGCTTTCATTCTAGCTTTCAGATTTGCTCTGAAGTATTCCTTACTGTTACATCAAATCTTTTAGAATTATTTTGTTTGATGATAAAATCAAATTTTGTCTACTTAATAACAAAAATTGTATTATCTCATTGTGGACTACGTATTTGTCAGATACTATGTTTATCTTTACAATCGGAAAACATGATCATGTAGCAATACTCCTACTTAGTTCAGCCACATACCCAAAAATTGTCTCACAAAAATTGAAACTAGAGGCTTGCTAGTTGACTCCACACATCTAGAATATAAAAATACTCTTTGCTAAAAGAAATACCTATTATGGTATTCAGCATTACCATTCTTGCATGGCTTTTTTTCATTCATTACCATATTCTAGGTCTATTAACATAGAAACTCAAATCTTTTTCCAGACTAAGTTTATTTTTGTTCTTTTATTTGCTTTTATTTTTGGGGGTTATATTTTTGTCTGCCTTTTTGAAACACTCCCAGCATGAATATATGCAAATTGCCCTTCTTAAGGGCGGAATCTAGCCTTTTTAACATGAGATTACAGTTTTCGGCTATTTGTTCATGATGGCTCTCAGCCAGTCACAAATTAATATTTTTCATATCACATCCTGAAAATGACTGGCTTGGTGAAAATTTCCACACTTCTTGTGTTCAAAGAAAGCTACAATTTCCCTGCTGTCACTCAACAAAAAGCATTCTAAAGTATTATGTTTTTTTTTCTTTTTATATTATTTTAGATTTAGCAAATGTAGTCGTAAGCATTTACTGATGATACAGAATTTTATGTAGTTCTCTTTAGCACTTGTATCCATATATTTCTGAGATCAGAATCCAGTAGATTTTATTTCCACTACCAACAATATCAAACCTTTCATGTCTATAACCAGTTTCATATGAAAAAAGTACCAAACACTTTTTAAAAACAAACTAAACTATTAAGGAAACGCAACTCTGTATAAAATAGAAAACATGTAACTGTACATAAAAATAATCTGAAGTAGCTGATGACATGATTTATTCTTCTGCATACCCCGATCTAAAAAACAAACTCAGTTCTACTGAAATCCGTCAAATTTTAATGTTTGAGATGAAAGAAGTCAAATTTGCTCAGTTAAAAGCAAATGCTTGACTTGTAAATTAACAAATGTGTGGGATTAACAGTGAACTCCTGGGGAGAGTAACACAAAATTTTTTGGGGTTACTGTATGCAGTCTCAGTCACCTGTGAGTCACCTGGCATTGAGTACTGATAAAGGAGGGAATGAACCATTTACTTAGTAATCAGTATCAGTATCTTACTACAGCTCCTTCTTCCTCAGAGCTCTTCCAGTATAAGCAATCTGCCTGGCAGTGCTTACCTTTGCAATTTCACTGAAAAACTTTCAGGAATTTGCCTTCTTAGATTAAAAAAATGCAATGCTTTTTACTTCAGGGCAACTAACAGGAGCTAAATACAGCCTTTAGCTAAAACAGTGCACGTTAGATTTACTGCAGGATAAATTCAGCAAAATTGTACTGTCAGAACTATGTTTTTACCAAAGATTAGTTTGTTCACAGCTTTGATAAAATCAGTACAAAAGCATGTGAAAAACTATTCTCTGAGAGTAGTAATGAATGATTTATTTGGACAAGGTGGCATGTGAAAAAAAACACATAGTGATTCAGAATTTCATACGTATTTTCATGAAAGGCATGAATGCAGCAGAGGGTGTACTTATTGAGTGTGCAGATGGCACAAAGCTGGAAGCAGCAAGAAACGTGCTGCAATAGGAGTAGAAATGTTATATGGTTGCAAAAGATGGCAAACATCACACCGAGATGGATAAACAACCTATAAAATACAGGAAGCAGTCCTTTCACTCTCCTCAGCTCTGCTGAACCCCTAAACTGGAGTACAGAGTCCAGATTTGGCACTGCACTGTGAGGAAGATGAGATCCAATTGGAGACAATCCAGATGAAAGTCAAAGTATGTGAACACCGGTCTGGAAAACAGGCCCTGTGATGAGCAGTTGAAAGGCTGGCGTTGTTTAGTCTAGGAAAAGCAGACCAAAAGTGACACTATAACAGCTGCCAAATATGTAAAAGGCTGCTGCAAATAAAAAAGAAGTAATGTATTTTCTCTAATTGTGGTGGACAGGATACAACGAAAAAAAGGTTGCATCTTTTATGAGACTAAGCAATTGATCTGATAGATGTGAACAAACTTTAAGATCCTTTATTCAGGCTTGAAACAGAAGCTGTGAATAAGCCCAGCTTTGCTGTAACACTGCCTCTAAGGATGTTTACAGTTTTGCGTAGAAGCAGTACGTCCAGGGGGCTGTGGAATCCTTCTCTGTATCCTTGGATGTTTTTAAGAACAGATCAGGCAAATGTGTTTTAACATTAACTATTCTGACTTAAAACAACTTTATTAACTGTGTAAGTCCCAATGCTGTAGGTCTTTTCTGAAGACTTTTGCCCACACACTCAAAAACATACATATCCACTTGTTTAGATGCCTAGCTGTAATACTTAGATAAGACTTAAAAAGCTGGTCAGCTGCCACTTAATTCTGTAAGTTCTTATATTTTTGTGGATGGGAACAGGCAATTTATCCCACAAGTCAACTACACTTAGAGGCAGCTTGTTATACTGAACTGCAAGAGGGATTCTCGCATCAGGTGCTCTGCTTGGTTAGCAGGTCTACCAGGCAGGCAGGGATGGCCCCATAAATTGTACCTGGGTATCGCCACTGAATGGTGAGGAGTTGAGGCTCTCAAATGTGGTGTGACAGACACTCGTTCAAATCTGTGTTTTTCCCCAGCTAGAAACATGAACAAGATCTAGCACGAGGCCTCTAATATCTGACTTATGTAGTGTCTTTCTCTGCCCAATAAATAACAAAACAGATACCAAAATCTAAGGCTTCTTTGTATGCTTTCAGCTGTTTGAGTAAGTAATATGCACAAAATTTAGATGTTATGATGACAGTTGAGAGATTTAAAAACATATTTAAACTGAATGAGTTCAATTTGAGTCACCTCTTCAGCTGATATAATCAGTTGAAGATTCTGCAGAAGGATATGTATTTTAAGAGGTTAAAGGAACACTGCAGTAGAGTTATACTCCTTTATATCTGAGAGAGCGTGGCCTGAAGTCTGCCGAGTTCCTGCTAAAGAACTGTGGCAAACTCACTGAACTCAGGGGAGTGGGACTGAATTCATTGCTTAGCAGTTTTATATTGGCAGATGCAATTAAGAAGCTTTTTTTTTTTTTCCCTCATCACCTTACTTAGAATATTAAGAGTCAGATAGCCTGTCTTTGCAATTGTACCTGAAAGCAATGCTGCTAAAAATCAAGAATGCATTCAGAATCACTGCAGTAGGAGCTGTCACTTGGGATCTTATTTATTAGAACATGATTTTAAAATGCAACAAATAAGCCTCACAGATTCAGGCACGTTTGTTTAGCTCTGTTTACTAAGATAAACAAATACAAAAATGAAGTACATACTGGAGTACAAATACAGTATGTTCCTATATTAAACAATATTTCATTAACAGCATTCAAGCTTCTATTTCAAGTTTCATATAATACTAAGTAAATTCTACATTAAAAGTTGTACTTGTCTGTATTATATGTTTTTTTTAACATTATTACATACTTTAAAAAAGCAAACCAAAGCCAAGCAACACAGCAGTGGCCCAATAACCTTTTAACAAAACAACAATTGTTTCTTATTTCCCCATTGAACTAAGGAATTTTATCCTTTCCATGCTGCTCTTGAAGACTTGAAGCTTTCACTATCACAAGACCAATTTATGCTGATGACATTTCATTATATATCAGTTTGTTACTAACAGCCAGATGATTAAGTCCTGTGTAAGTATAGACAGAACTTTGCCAAAGAAAAGCTCTTGTATTTGACCCTGAATTAATCAACATAAGAAACAGGTCTGGGGAACTGCTTTACTAGTTTTATGTGTAAAGATGGCAGTTATATTGTGGGACTGCTCTACTGTTAGTCAAAATTTATTTGCTATTCATCTTTTAATAGCATTTCGTTTTCTGCTATAGTTACGATATTCATACCAGGTACATAAATTTTCACCAAATATTTAAAACAGCTTTCTGTGCACGTTTTCACATTTTGTTCTTATGAGGTTTTGTTTTGTTGTTCACTCTACTCATCAGCAACATGTTCAAATGTGTATTAGAGTAAGATCTTTTTTTTTTCCATTTGGTTAAAGAAAGCCAAATACTTTATCATCTCCTAAAATATCATATAGGACAGTCTTTGCAGCTGGTAAAATTCTCTTCAAGAATTTATATGCCCTGTAATAGAAACTGCTGCAACAGAAGCTGAGGAAAATAAAGCAGAATAGCTGTTTAATCCATTACAAAGCATGACAAAATCTTAATGTAAACATACATGTAACCACTTATGTTCAAAGATGTTCAGGAACAGCTCGATGGTATCTGAGCTCTTGGAATCAACAGGAGCCTAGCATCAATCTTTTTATTTATTTATTTATTTATTTGGAAATCCTACCTTGATTTAAACTTCATTCACAGTAAAGCTTTTTTAATATGTGCAGCCAAGTAGCATATTGATCTGTCCTCTTAATCTGGACATTTAAGTTTTGGTAACAGTTTCTGACCGTGCCTCATTCTTAATAGTTTTCAATAGCTGCAATCTTTTCCTTAAAATCGGTTCATAATGATGTGTACTTCTGCTTTCACATCTTCTTTTCACTACGGACAGTGAGATTATTGCCTGTACGAGGAGACTGCTGCTGTGTGCTGTCTGCAGCGTATCTGTCAACTGCAGAGAAATGATCCTCAGGCAACTGGAAAAACCAGTTGTCTAAGAGAGCGTATGACTGGAGTTAAGGTCAGAGATTCAAAGACATAGGACTGAGGCCTTAAAGATTTGTGTGCAAGATTACCTCTGTGCACTATGTATTACTAACTCTAAGGCAGATGCCTAAAAAGTTAAATATGTATGTAATCATTGTGGAACCAGGCTGTTCCTGTATAATCCTGTAGGCACAAGCTAATAAGGTTCCACTAAATTTACTCTTTTCCTTATCTCCTTCAGAAAATAAATAAAAAGTTACTTAATTTGCTAAATATATGATTCCCCCTTCCTCAAATATCTCTGGTTTATACATAGACTGAAAAAGTTAAAAATGATGCGTTCCGATCTCATGTTAGGTCAGACCTGGTTTCCTCTATAGCTTATGTCACCATATCCTGATGCAGATAAAAATAGATAGATTAAATGCCTGATTTTCATGTCACTAGTGCAACAACTAGGCTCAGTTTCTAAAATAACTTTTGGAAAATAAACCAAAGTCTAAATTCTCGCTCTCATTTTTAAGTTTATATTCCACGAATTAAATCCATCTTCTCAGAGAAAAAAAAAAAAATACTATAGTCCCTTCTGAACTGGGTGTTGGAAATACAGAAGATTATTATGGTTTGATGCTTTCTTTTTACAGGGTTGATCACCTTTAATCCTTATATCTGCTGAATGTTGCTTTATAATTTTATTTTACCATATATAAATTACTTTTCTATATTTACGACAAAAAGGTTTATTGTTTTAATTTTCAGCTTTACATTAAGCATGTTATAACTGCAAAATAGGTAAAACATTCTCAGTACAGGTTGTTCAGCAGTATTGAAAACTTTGTTTTGATCAGTTTTCAATATATTTATCTATATTTAAAAACATGCTTCTAAAGACCAGTAACTGTTAAACAGAGTTAGCCTGTTTCAGTTACTGGGAAAGACAACCATTTGTTTCGACGACAGTAACGATGAAAAACAAGCACAAGCTTCATAACCAGTATAATATTTCCATAAACTCCACTCATATTTACTTAATGCCTTTCCTGCAATTGTCCTCTGAAGAACCGAGAATCATAACTAAATGTTGTTGACACAAATCTTCATGAAAAGTGAGTGTTAGTTATTTATCAAAGTGTAACTCTAAAATGTTCACATGCAAATGTTAACACCAGGAGTGCTTCCCACCAGCATGGCCCAGCACAGTAGAAGCTTTTAAGCATTTATGTCCGTCTGCACTGTTCTTCAGCAAAGCACAGACTATCATTTAAGCACACATGTATCTGCTTTAAGGAATCAGAAGGAATCAGGAAAGAGCAAAAAACATTGGTAATAGTAACACATGACTCAACTTGCCTACTACAGTGCCACAAGGCAGCTTAAAGCTCAGAAACATGGAACCTTTCTACGTCCGTAGAAGCCTACAAACAACTATTCAGAGCAATATCAGGATATCATCCACCTCTAAGCAAAATGCTAGTAACTTGCTCATTAGGAGTGATTTTTTTTCTAACATCCCTATCATGATCTCTTTTGAATATTCACATAAACTTGAAAATTGATAACCTACTCTCCTATCTTACAATATTTTTCACGACCTGCTTGGCAGCTACAGCAACCACTGCTAAATCACTCTCATTGTGTTACATCATCCTTAACCAAACAGATAAATTCCTCCTGATTACCAAAAGGCAGATTAATAAATCCAGAATTAGTTTTTGTTAAATGTACTGATATTTCCATACTCTCCCTTTAGTCTCTTTGCTTCTTCACCTTTAAGTTGCTTTTTCCTTTTCTCAGACTTTGCAGCTTGTTCTTTTCTTTTTTGATTTTCCTGCATTCAGACAAAATGACAAATAGAAAGTTAAATAAGAAGAATTACTGGAGGAAAAGCTGGTTAAGGCACTCTCAATTTGCAATAAGTAATTATTGTAAATACACCTTATGCACCCTTGCAATGACATTTTTCAGCTGCAGGGGCTTGAGAGCAAAAACCAGAACAAAGTTTCCTGATTGATGCCTTTGGCCTTCTCCATGGCACAATGTTAACAGCAAATTAGTTCATTAGCTTTACCTGTAAGGTTTCAGCTATGAACTGAAATGTATTCTTAGTTAATCCCTGTGACCACACAACACGGTATTAGTTTAACTTAATTAGCATTCTAGATATTTACTCAATAACAACTTTAATATTATATGATTTGTATTCAGGGATTTCTACCAGAAACTTCAGGAACTCGTCACTGTGCTGAACAGCAATCAACAGTTCCTCTTCAGGCTCCCATTAAATTTGCCAGCTGTATTTCTGCACTGTTGTTCAGCAGCAGTCCAAGCTGTATATCTGTTGGTGCCAATCATACAGCTATCAGGATGGCACAAGCCCTGTTGGGACTTATGCAGTCAGACAGGACTCTGGTTTCATTAAACCTGCTGATACTGGGATGCTGTGGTTAATGGAGGAAGAGAAAGAAACTGAATGATTACTCTCAGTAAAGGAAGTCCTACATTCAATGGAGGAATATTTCTGCATTTAGACAAGTAGTGCAGTTGGAGGAGGAGGCAATTTTGAATGACCAGGCTGACAGTAGCAGAACATCAAGATGACAAATGCTATTTTCTTAAAAGCTTATGCAATCCTCGTTCCAGAGCTGCAATCATCAATAGAACGTTGCCATCTCCCCCTGGAAGTCTGACTGCTTCTGACTGCAACCAGTCAGCCACTGAACTGTGGGTTGTAGGAAGATCACTTATTGGGCTTCTTGCCATAGAGTTTTGTGATGTTGTGAGGAAGGTGCTGCTGCATCATATAAAATTTAATAATATTCAGGTGGATATTGATGATTTGGTGCAAAGAGGTTTCTTCATGAGACATGTATGATCTCCTTTGCAGATTTTAGCAGCAGCAAAAGATTTGGTTGTTTGCTGTGGATCATCTTCCACTATTTCCATGAGATGGGCTGATGAAGTCCCAGGAATCATGCGTGAATTTCTTAGAGCTTTTACTGAATGTAAAATATCCTCAGAAAGACTTCCAGACAAATTAAATAAACTTGTGAACATAAATAGAAATAGTCTCTCAGAATTATAGCAGTATTATGGGCTCCAGGTTATGGAAAGTCCCTTTCACTGGATGCCTGGAGAAGGAGAGAAAAGTGGTGCATTATCCCTGACAAAGACAGAAAATAATTCATCTGCCCTGAACAGAGAGTGCTTCTGAAGGAATGAGATACACGTGGTGAAGTCTTATGAAGAGGCTAAAAGCCTTGCATCGTTGTATGCCTCCTATGTGCTTGCCTGATAAATTCCTGCTGTGTTTTAGCATAATATCTTTGAGATATTATGGATGTTGAGAGATTTTTAAAACTGCAGGTCCTGGTAGAATTTTACATTGCACAAGAAATAAAGGAGGCAAATTCAGGGATATATTGTTCTGCTACTTGAGCAGAACACAATGTGACGAAAACAACCCAAAACCTGTTAGGAGTAGATCTATGGATTGAGCAAGCTTAAATTGAATTTTTCAGAGAGAAAAAAAAATATAGCTAGTGATCTGACAAAAGCCCGATGCTAACTGGGTTTCTTCAGCACAAGAAAGTGCACTAAGGCAGAGTGGTAGCAAGGCAGAGGAATGAACATTCACAATTCTGCATCTCTAGGGTTACTAAAGGTAGCTGTAAGAATTACACTAAATGAAATAGGGGTGTCAGTTTTGACTTGTGCTTTGCATTCTGTGGGACATTAGATACTTCCTTGATCTTTGAATTAAAAGATGCTCCCTAAAAATTTTTTACCCCCACATTGTCTAAAGAACGTCTCATTCCAACACCCTGCTGGGGAGCTGGTGCTCCGGTTCAGTTATCCAAGGGAGCACACCAGGGAACTGCCCCTTCACAGAGCTGGCTGCATGGCCTTTGTGAAGAACTAATACTTCCTAAAGCAAATTTTGTGTAGCAATTTTTTTCTCCTTTTTCTAAGATTAGACTGCCTCTTTGTAGGGAGCTCCCCTCTCTGAATAGCTGTAACTGCTAAGGGAAAATCAAATGTCCCCCCCCCATGCTCTATAATTACACAGTGTTTCTTTTCCATGCAGTTTTAGAACTCAGTGTATCTCCAATTTTGTACTGAATCTTTGAGCTGGGAAGCTGTTTTCTCCCCATCTCCTTCCTCCTGCCATCTACTTCTTTAATTCTTTTGATATGTGGAAATGCATAAAGCCCTGGGTAAAGATCAGCTCCTTTTCACTGTGGCAGTTGTGGGGGTCACCTGGGTGTTTGAAGGACATTTTTTCTCATCAGATAGATGGGGAGGAATGCAGGGTGCACATTGGCAGTTTCATTTGTGTAGGTCAGTCTTCATTATTGGAAGGATAAGAAACCAGAAAGAATCTTCAGGGGAAGGGGGGGGGAGAAATCAAAATTTCCTTGGGTAAACCTGGAAACATGAAGCACCATGATTTATCAAAATAATTTCCTTGCTTACTTAATGTGAGAGTGGAAAGACAACATTAACTTTTTCATTAGTACCATCAGAGTTGCTTTACACAGAATACTCAAAAGAAAAGCAGCATCTAAGCCAAATGACACTATGAAGAGATGATGAAAGCATCTGAATAAAATCTAAACAACAGAGTAATAAAAATGCTTAAACTTTTCAGCATGTTTTGAGCACATACAATATCTTTACTACAGTCATAGAAAGTAGAGAAAGATAGGAAAGATATATAGGCCTGATGGAGTTAACAGATATGCAGATGAAATGGTTAACAGCTATGGTATTTTTGAGGTAAGGTGCTAATGAGAAATTGAACCAAAAATAGGATGAAAGGGAGTTTATGTGTTGGGTAGAGGAAAAGCAGCTTTCTTGCAATTTTTCAGCTTGGCTTTGCTTGGTGAACAAGCAGCACCTGAAAAAAGTAGTTCAAATCTCCTTCTGGAGCAATATGGGGATACACTACATAACCTTTATCAGGATTGCATCTTTCAAATAACTTTGGTTGCTAGAGTTGCCCTTCACATGAATTTTTCAGTGTGGCTCTGCACAGATGTTTGTTGATCCATGATGTTCCTGACTCTCTCAATCCTTCACTTCCTGCCTGGATTTTGAGGAACTTTAAGGGTCAAGTGTATTGCCAAAGGATCTATAGTTTGTCAGATTTTTTTCCCTCGCCTATAGCACTATCCCATCATTTCTGTGCCTGGATACCCATACTGCCTGCAAAACTGTAACCCACGTATCTCATAGGAGGGCCAAGTAGTGGGAATATTACAGGATATCTTTTTCGTCTTTTGTCTTCAAATGCTTCCACAGAAACTTCTTTATTTTAACCTGAAACTATGATCTGCTGTGAAGCACCCATCTGTCTCCCTTGCCCTGACATTGCCCAGCACAAATGTCTGCAGAAGGCAAATCCAGTCTTGGGCTCTGCAGGAGTCAGCACAGGAGTAGGTTGCTGTTGCTTTAAAGGAAATGCGTGAAGCCATTACTACCTGGCATTAAGATAACGATAGAGAAAGTACATTACTTCAGGCATGAAGTATGCAGTAGAGGATATTAAGTGGAGGAAGTTTAGTAATTAGGAGGAGCTATTCTACACAACTGATATGGACAAGTTGCTCTTTTCTTAATCCTTGTTGCAATGAGTGTTATTTCATGAGACCTTAAAGGGATAAATATCATTTCTTGGGAAGTAGTTTTGTGGGGGACATAAAACATGCTGATTTGAACTAACTACTGCAATGAAATACCCACATGTAAACATATCTTCAGATCAGGCTTTGCCTATTGTAAGGCCTTCACTCCTTCTATAAAGCCTGTTAGATTGCTCATTCTATCACACACCACTAGCTTCTATTCTATTGACACTGGATTAGTAATTTTACAGTGGCATCAACATCTTGGAAAGTTCTTAATTCTCTGTAGCAAAAAAACAAAAAAAAAAATACATCTTGAATTTGCCCATGTGCTCATTTCTTGCTGTTGACTGCAAGCAGATAAGCAATTACTTCCATTTGCTCCTGGAGCCAGGGTTTAGGTAGCCCAGCTTGGAACAAAACAAAACAAAACAAAAAAACAAAAACAAACAAACAAACAAAGACATCCTTATATGTTAAGAAAAACGCAATCTCACTATATTTTTAAAAAGTCAAATGCAAACCACCTGTAAGGCCTTGAGGAAGAGCTCCTTGAAGGTTCTCATTGTGATAAATAGATCTTCCAAGGACATTTTTTTTCGATCTTCACACAGATAATCAGCAAGTTCTTCCTTCTTCTTTTCAATGTTGGCAAACTCCTTCTCCAGGTCCTTTGAAGCACTGATACTGCCCTGAGACACAGTTTACAATACAATTTATACACATTAAGTAACCTGTTCTGAGCTGCCCAGAAGACTTGAGCTAGTTAATGCAGAGTAATCCTTTTTTAAAAAAAACTGACAGTTAAGATTGGGTCAAAATGTGCAATCCCTTTTTCTAAATTAAACTGTTTGCATTTCCCACCCCTTTTGTTTGGGCCCAAAGTAACTCATTTTATGTTGCCGCTTTCATCAAACATCCATGTGGAAATTTCACTCTGCTTGGGATGGCTGATCAAGAGATTCATGGCACCAGGATTAGCTCCGTTTATCTTTAGTTATATGACCCTGTTTTGAGAAGGGGAAAAGCTAGAATCTAAAGAATATTTGGAAATATATGCAGAAAAATCAGGTTGTAAATTTGGTCACCTCCCCGCCAAAGAACAGCTAGTCAAAACATGTAACTGTACTGCACTATACCCATTTATAGTTGCATCCTACATTTGCTTTTTAAGGCCTTCCTTTCTTTTGCCCACACGGAGAGCTGACTGATTCTCATCTGTTTCCTTTTCACAATACCACATTACAGGCGTGGAAAAAAACTGGGACGCTTCTTCCACTGAGGTGCAGAGGGAGTGTGGTTATGACCTGCTTCCCCCAGAGCTCTGTTTTCGTTTGCAGCCTGCAGTCTCAGTGCAGGAGGAGAGAGATTTAAAGTGTTTGAGAGAAGGAATGGGAACTGTCTCACACCCATTCTACCTACTTGAACAGATTTTCCATGCTGTATTTTTAAATCATCTGTCGACAACAGTAAACGCTTCTCTATTTCCAACAATTTCTTCATATTGGCACCTGCTTCAGCTTGCATAACTTCAAAGTGGATTCTGAAAGACCCACAAAAGGGAAAGGAAATTAAAGCAGCAAGTCTTTTGTTTTCTTTAAGTTAAACAATTATAAACGATATTATCTCTGCAAATGAATATAGGATTAGTTGTCCAATCCAGACCTTGGCTTTACAAGTAATTCTCCTCCACGTTAACCCATTTTAAAGCTGCTCAAACTCCATCTGAGGAAGATGCCCCAATTGCTTTGCTTTTTTTTTTTTTTTTTTTTTTAACACCAAGCACCCACTACCTGCATGGGTAGACTGTGGAAAAATCTCACTGTTATAGTATTTATAATGCTTCTTCAAGATTTTGACATATTTTTATTCATAGACAATTAACATTCGTCCCTCGTGTGCCAATACTGTCTTTACTTAATAGTTCTTTTCCCTCCTTGCTGTTTTTCTCCCTGATCTATTTATAGTCAGAAACTGTATTTCTTCTCAGACTTCATTTAGTTCACATGGAGGCCCAAACACGTATGCTGCATAACCAACACATTTTACTGTTCTGACAGTCTCTTTGCGGAGACACAAATCCAGACAAAAAGTACTGGATCAGCAATACATGACTTGGTGTTTTATGCTGCATCCAGATGTGAGCAGCATTAAAAGGGTCCCTTGCAGGCTCTGCATTGTAAACAACTCTCCCAAGGCTGACTAGCAAAACAATTTTATAAGTTTGAGGGCTTGACTAAACTAGAGGGCAATTACTTTATAAAAAAGAGTATATTAACAACCAGAAAGATTTAGATTCAGAGAAATGTATTTCTATTATCACACAAACCCAGAGAGAAATACAGATTTCAGCACACCATTCATCTTAAATTCTGCACAGATAGCTCATGAAAGCTGTAATGCTTTCTGTTGCATTACTGAATCAACATACTTTTTACATTTAATTAATTTTAAGCAGCTGCTTAAAAATATCGGTACATCTCCAGATTTGCAGTTTACCCAGATTCTAGTTACAAGGAAAATTAAAACATTGTAAGGTTCCAAAGAACTCATAAAAGATTAAAAAATGCTAATTCTGAGTTATAAGATTGGGTTCCTGACTAATTTAGCACATCCTCATGTAATTTTTCTGACCTAACTAGGATGAGTTGGTGTTAAATTCATGAGGCTTTCAGGCACATGGAAGGAAGTCTGCAGGAACAGACCTTTTCTTTCCACCCACGTACAGACTGTGCTAATACTTAACTCAGGGCCGCATGAGGTCCCTTGATCGCTAGTAAATTGTCCCAGTTGCTCCCTCCTCACAACAGGTCTGCACAGGTACCTCCTGATGGGCTTACTCACACATATGACTGAGAAATTTAAGGGAAGATGTTGTTTCTATTGCAATCTGTGGGAGAAGAATCTGGTCTTTGAAAATGGAGGAGTTAACTCCTTGTAAAGAGGAGAAAATCCCACTGAGCTACATACGAGAGGCTTTAACCAAATGGCTTTGTAAATCTCAGAACCATGTGGTCTTGGAAGGGAACGTCTCCCACGCAGCGGAGAAGTCCTGTGACCTTATTATGCCACCATAAAATGACTCTGCTCCTGCTTGGTTCTAAGGAGATTGGCAACTGATACATGACAAAACCAAACAATAATGTCCTACCCTGCTGCCTTGGAAACAAAGTCAAGATCGTTGGGAAGCTGCAACAAATCTGTGTGGCTTCTTTCAACCTCCTAAAATTAAAGTGAAAAAGCAGTTATTTTGTACAATCAGTGAAAAAGTATAGAAGTTTTTCAAAACAGTATCAGGACAGAAATATTAACACTTCAGTTTTGCTTCTTATAAACTGTAGGGTAAGTTTAGCCTTTAGTAAGGAGCAAATATGTTAAGCGAACCTGAGAAAGGAAACCTAATATTAACTGTCTCAACATGTTACTTCATATGTGTTTGATCCTTTTTGCCCAGAAAGCAGTGGCAAATTTCTCACTGTATTTATAGGCATGGAGGCTCGCTCTCCAGATGTGTGTGGTGGCATGCTACTGGAGTTAAAGGACCTTCATTTCAGGGGAACGTATGTTGATGCCAATGCACACAAGACTAACTTAACAGCTATGTCATACCTCCAAAATATGGTGAAGTAGAGTAACATGGCTTTGGTTTGCCTTTGTCTCAGTTAGTCTGAGCAAGGCACTAATTTTAAAACCTCCAGCATCTCCAATGTGATGCCCCTGGAAGGTACAGAAAAGAGAGTTCTTTGTTTCAGTTTCCAAGTCCTGCATTTATATTTTTTGCTATGTTCAGAAATATACCAATTAAAAAGAAAAATTTACTTACATAGTTCAGAAAGTTTCCAACTTTGAGAATCAACTGACAGAAGATTGGCAGTCGGTGACTAGTGAGAAGGGCTGAAGAATAAAAAGGGACATTTTCAATAAATTAAATTAAGTATTCTGAAATAGGATGTTCCTTAGGTCTGACAGCAGTGTTAAAACAATTCTCATCCAAGATTATGTAAAGTCAGTATTATTACGAATTTGAAAATATACGAGCACAAAAATGGTTCCTGTATACTGTGAACAGAAATAAGTAAGATGAACAAAAGTGCAACGAGTAAGTTTCTGTTGGGGTCTCTTTCTTAAACTATGTAGAAAAACTAATTTTCTCATCAAGTTTAGGGTATACACATGTCATCACTGCAAGCACTCATGAGGGAGAACTACACATGAGAAAATATTTAAACTTGTAAGGTCAATAGCCACTGTTTTCAGCACATATTATTACAAGTTAAAAAACGTGAAGGTCCTCTTGCTTTGTAGTCTTCATTAACAAGAATAACAAGAAGCTGTGCATTTTGACAGCAGAAACTGGAATACGAACAACGTTATTGGCAGAGCTAGAACAGAATTCTCACCGAAATGCTGGCCCACAGTGCTGCGGGCAGAATGAGACTGCAGAAAGCTGTTGATTGGGACACAGAGCCAAGAGCAACTATAGCATTGATGTTAAATAACCATGTATAGCCAAATTTTATACATAAATATACATAAAAATGTTGCAATTGAACTGGTCAATAGGAGGTCAATGACTGCTTTAAATTATTGATCTGAAGCTGTAACTCAAGAGCTAGTTTATGAAAGAATTGAGTTAAACTAAAACTGTAGCTAATCTTGTGTGGATGGATTTTATGGAACTCTGATGTGTATCATCAGGGATTATCTGTTTCATAAGGCTCTCTGTTAGGTCCTTCTGGCTGGCTCCATCACAGAGCTATGACCAACATAGCCTGGAGGAAGAACCGTAACAGATTCATTGTTATGGACAAAAGTCTCTGCTGCACACATGAATTCAACTTAGATTCAGACAAAATCTTGGACTGGCATATAGAACCTTTCCCTCTTCTGTATAGGGGACTACTGGTAGGAGTGAGCCAACATGTCTGTTTTATTTAGCTTGATAAAAGCTCCACTTCAGAGCAGAATAGCACAAATTGCAGCTTTGCAGGATGAACTCCAGAAACAGAATCTGTAGCCAGGATTTTAATATTCACTACATATTCAACAATTAAAGGTTAATTTTGATTAGGTTATAGAATATGCTGTTATTGATTCTATTTAAATAGAAGTTTCCCGTGCCTGAGCACTTGACATACACATATCACTGTTGTACTTACTTTCACAGGCTCTCCTGATTGCTTGTGCTTTTGGCCACAGAGTATCCAGCAGAATTTTTGTTTCCTCACAAATCAGCATACATTCAATCCGCAACTGGTAGCTAAACAAAGTCAGGAAAAAAAAAATACTTGCCTGATTAATTGACTCATATTCAGTGTCCAGCGAAAGAATTACCCATTTTAGGCAAAGAGCAGCACCAGCATTGTTATGTTCTCTTTAATGCTCTGACATGAGAGAGTTCTCTCTGAACTGGATTATAAATAAATCAAATACTTAGACATTTCCAAAGATGTCCTAGAAACAAACATAATCTCCTCTTTCAGGAAGCAATGTAGCAATCAAATCTGGTTTTGCCTTCCTTGCATAATGAGGCAATAATTTTTGACAATTCCTGGGTAGCACAAAGCAGGGCTTTTGTTCTTCCTTCTAACTTCTAAAACAGAAATTCTGACTATTTTGCAGTGATGTTTTTTAATAGTATCATTATGGAGCCTCATCATGGATCAATGTTGTGGAAAAGCCATGAAAACATTTTATAAAGTGTTTTTAAAGCTAGTTATAGCTTTGAGAATATTAAAAGCCACATTTTCTCCACCACATTTTACCCTGAAAAAAGTGTCTCTGGCTGCAGGATAGGCAAATAATGAAATTTCTTGGAAACTATTCCTATGATTTACAACATATCACTGTATTCTTTTGAAGAACACAGGTTTCTTTCTGTGTGCCTCATCTGGTTAGGTAAAAATTTGGGAGGTGCCCAAAGCACAGATACTAAAGTAATTCACTTAATGGTTTGTGGGCTGTCTTTTACAAACTGAAATCTCTAAAACAGGGATGGAGAGTATCGGCAGCCCAGAGGCAGGATTCAGTCTGCAACACCATGCAGATAGTAACTGCACAAAAGTCAGCAGTTTTCTCACTACAGCTTACTAATACCTGGGTGAATTTAACAACAGCTTGCCAAAGGTATCTGAAAGCCTTTTGGGACTTTGGGAAGGAAAGGTGTCTCAAGCATCAGTAGAGGGTTGGCAGCTCTACAAATAGCAATCACATGGCTTATCCTGAGGACTGAATGTTAGGAACATCTTTCTAGTACAGGAAACAGAGGACTTAATTCTTATGGATAACCCCTGTAAGAAACACACACCCACAAGTAGAAGTTGAAGCAAACTTCACTTACCTAGGAACTTCCAGGAGATGGAGATAAAATTGATCTGTATTTGCTAGTTCTGATTTTTCTTCTTTGCAAGATTTCAGGCTGTTTATCTAAAGAGGAATAAAATAGTAAAAACCCTGCACAGGTATTTCTAATGCCCTTGTTGCTTCTCATAGAGATGAAATCAGCTTTTCTGAACTTGCGGTATGCATAGGCAATGGGGTTGAGGCAGATGAACCATAAATTACACAAACAAACTGGTTTGCAAGGGCAAACTTGTAAGTTTTGCTGCAACTGGGAGGTCATCCTAGTACATGTATTTGTACAGCATGATAAATCCCTGATCTATAGGCAGGACTTCAGCATGCTATGGTGCACCCAAGTCAGGCAACCCCTTTAGAAAGATATGTCCCTACACCTCTAACTGAAACCTGCTCTGAAAAGCTCTTTATTCAGCCAGGTTCACAAATGCTGATATACTACATCCATTTAATTAAAATAACAGGAATGAAAAGCAGGATTTGGCCCCTTGGTGAGTCTCACAGTGTGTTGTTGCCTAATCTTTGTGTCACGAGGCCACAGTTCTCCTGGAGAAGAGTTCCCACCACTCTATCCTAGGAGGCCATTGACTAAGATGATACACAGGCATGTGGGATCTAGTCACAATGTCTTGCCCTATGAGTGCAAGTGTTTGAAGCTGAGCACTGGGCACACTCTAGATCCAGTAGAGTCAACATGCATAATAAATACCTCATGGTTTTCAGGCAGCAGTTTAAGTAGCTGTTTTAGTATCTCAGCATCAAACTTGGACCCATCCCCTTTGTGAATCATATCAGCGATCTCTTTATTGGAGCTGTGGGAAAGAGAGAAATACCAAGGAGCAGCAGTGTAAGGAGAGGTGACATGGCAAACACAGGAGAGCACAGTCCCACAGCTAGCACTGCAGGAATAAAGAACGTTATTCACACTACACTTGCCTCCCATTGCTTTCAAGATCTCAGTCCTCAGCACAGTGCAATGAAAAAGCAGAGTCTTGGAAGCCTAAAGCAACTATTATAAAAACTTAGATGTGTTTTCTGAGTTTTATGCATCGTTATGCAACAAACCCAGAGGCTTCCCCTTTTAGTGTGGGCATCCAGTGGCACTGAGGAGAGATTTACACCTGACTTTCTACACTGCTTTCAGCAAAGCCAAGGCTAAAACTGATGGCTTTCCTCCTACTGAGAGACATTTAGGAAAATCCCAGACACTTTTACCTCAGATCTTCACCTAAAATTCTGGCAGACAACATATCTTTGAAAGGAACCCAGACGGCTCTAGCTGGGGCTCTGGAAACATCAGCTCCCTGCAGCTACGCGTGCTGAGAGAGGAGGCAGCTCGGTACAGAGCAGTGTCACCGTGCGAAAGGGGAAGCGGGGCTCAGCTGCTGGATCCCGCGGTCTCTAGCTGCTCTCAGGAGAGCTTAACTGCTGCCCAGGGAATCAGGCGGAGAGGAAAAAATAGCAGCCAGCCTACACAGAGCTATTCCACACCATAAAGCAGAGTGTGCAATGGAAAAAGAGGAGGAAAAGGCGGCAGGGGGGGAACCCCTCAGACTGATTCTAATTTATTCGTAACACAAAAGAATCTCTAGGCTGAGTTTTCTTTCTGAAGCCTTTATAACATGAGACATTGCACTAAGGGCAGGGAGAGAGCAAAAAAACTCGTCTTCATACTGCAATAGTTCCAGGGAATGTCAAGATACTTTGTGAAGATACTTTGCCAAGAATTACTATGGATTCACTTCTTTTGCCTTTTTTTTTCTTTTTTTTTTTCCTGTGGGGGTTGTGACTTGGTGGATTTCCCTTTGTTTAATTACATGAACTATTCCCTCTTTATAGACAATTTGTGAATAAAAACTATATACAATTTTGGATCTGAACTCCTGGAGATGTCTCTTTAAAATTAACTAACCACAAAAGTCACTTGGATTTTCCAAGTAATGCTTACTGCATGCAATTGATACTTATGTCAACAATACCCAAGAGAAATACTTTTCTACATGATTTTGTTGTTATTTATAAATATTGCCTCTTTAGGAATTAATGTTGATCCATTTTAGGTTTAGTAACCATTTCCAACACAGTATTAATTCCCTGGGAAGAGCCCGGCACTGCCACATCTTCTTAGTTAAAAAAAAAATTGTCTTCCTGCTAAAGATAGACAGCAGTTGTAAAATCTCTGCTGAAAATATTTCATGTATTTATTTAAAGTGTTTGTGTTTATTCAGATGATATGCTGAATCAGAGGCTGCTCTCCAAAACTTACCACTTAAATTGCTTCAGAAATATATTCAGAAGAAGACTTTTCTTTAGATCTAGGAATGTGATCTGTTAAAGAAGAAAAGGTAAGAAAAAAAAAAGCAGTCAGCTAGAAGTGCATTTGCGTTGATTTTAACAGAAACTTGAGAGCTTTTGTGCATTTGTTGGTCAGATTAATATTTCTTCAGTAATAACATTATCAACACTATTCATGACTCAAACTTGGAGCAATTTACAAAAGTATTTGTCATTAGACTGGTTTTAGGAAGAGAGACAGAGACAAAGGCACAGAAAAGGGAATTGATTTGTCTAGAATATTTCAATTTATAAGAATTAGCACTGAAATTCCCACATCCTCCCTTTATAAGTCTAAGACTTGTCCCTCAGCAGAGGGAATTTAACATGTTTAATCCTCTACCCGTCTAATCGGTGCTTTTTTTGTGGCAGTTTTAGGCACTAGATAGCAAAACATCCTTGCAAAAAAGCAAAACTTTATTATGAAAGACTGACAACAATGAAGAGTGATTAAGCTTTATTTCCTAAGAACTTTGACAGGCTCTACAAAAAGTGAGAAATCCAGATACCTCTTTTGATTTCTTTATTTTTGGCCCTGTTTTCTCCTTAGGTGCAGCTGGTGGAACACAGAAAAGTAGCTCCAAGCTGGCGTAGTCAGGTTCTATGAGCTCCTCGCTGCCACCCACCACCGCAGCCCACATGGAGCGGCTTTCTGAAAGAGAATGATGCTTCAAGATGGGCTACAGAGACAGAGAAATACTTTCAAGTGGTGCAACTTGCGGAAAAGAAAACATTTAGAGGATGAATGAAATACAAGGCTCATTAGCCCTGGACAAATGTTAATTATTTAAGAGTGGCAGCTCCCACAGACAGCATCCCAAAGGGTTGAAGGCTAATTAAACCCGGAAAACTACCACCACATGTGGTTTACTGAGCTGAAGGCAGCAGATGAACTTAATGGGCTGCTCCAACTTCTTTTTGCTGTTGCCGATGGTCTACATATTGCACAATTGTGGTACCTACACAGGGGATGTTGCTTCCAATTAGGTAAACATCGCTCCCTGCAAGAGATAAGGACTCCCAAGCCCAGCAACACTGCCACAGTCATTAGGAATCATCTAAATACCACATGGCACTTCAAAACATGAAGTTATCTATAACACCAGAATTTTTAACAAAGCATATCACTTCTTCTTCCTTCAGGAGAGATTTCGGGAGAGACTGTCACTGAAGACACTGGGAATTAATCTGAATTTGTATCTCATCATAAGGAAGCAGACAGTGGCTCAAACTGCTTTTTACACACTTGTTTGTGTATTTTATCATAGCAGTAAGTTCTTCCAATACTCATTCAAAAAAAAATTATTTTTGTAAGAACCCCTCTAATGTCCTGTTCTGCCATTTTCTTGGCAGCGAGCATGATGAAAAACTCCCACAAGATATGTGGTGTGTGAACAGAGTTTATAAAAACTGCAGCAGAAATGGAAACTGAGTTCAGAGTTTTATGTGAGGGACCTATTCCTTGCAAAAAGTTCAACAGGCCTTCCATATCCCTTTGGCAAGCCACATGTGAGCCACAGATCTTAGTTTTATTTTGCAGCAGTGTGAAAATCACTGATGATGAACTGTGAGTTCATTTAGGAGGAACCACAGAGCATTACTATTCAATAGGTTTTTCCACTCAATGGATTTCAGAGTGTTTTGTAAACCTTAATTACTGCAGATTCATAACAACATTTTAACAAATCAGAGTGAGAGGCTGAGTGGCTAAAGAAAGGTCACTTCTGGCAGCAGAAGACAAATCTGGACCCTTAGTTCTGTGCTTTATCCAAACTATTATTTCCTCCACTTATTAGCCATGGCCAAGACTTTTCAAATTTATTACTAATGACTAATTTTTTGTAGGACTGAGAGAGAGCAATAGGACCATCTGTGCAGCCTGACTTACCCAGTCAAGGTCTAACCCCCAAAATTACAGTTTTTGTTTAGATGTGAAGTAAACGAACCAGCCAGCCCAGTGTTAAAAGCACGTACGTCTCACCACATCAGAGGGGAGCTTCTGCCAGTGAAACACCTTCATCCTCAGTGTTGGTGTCTTTGCCTTCTTGGGGTAGGGCCGCCCGGTGCATCCACAGGCAAGATGGTTGCAGTCGGGATTACTGCACAGTGGAGGTGGTGGCAATGGCAAGGTGTTTATGCCAGGCATTGGAAGGGGCGGCGGGAGCATCTTGTGTCCAGGGGGCAGGGGTGGAGGGGCTGGCAGCAATGGTTGTGGAGCCACCACAGCGGACTGTTTTGGGGAGGGTGGAGAAACACCTTGCTGGGAAGATAACGTGTTCCCTGGAGACTGCTGTGGCTTCTCAGGAAAGCAGGGTGTTGGAGAAAGGCTCAGATTCACTCTAGCATTCTCCTCTTCCAGGTCCATGTCAACTTGAATGCATTTGTTCACTTTCTGAACAGATCTCCTGGGCACTGAATTATGACGAATGGGACACTTCTTGCGTGGTAGTGAGTTCTTCATGGCTTCCCTGGTCCTGTTTTCCTGCTCTACAAGAAAATGGTGAGGTGCATGGATTAGCGAGGTCACTCCCCAGCTGCCAGCTCTTGCTATTTCCCACAAAAAATACAAAAATAACAGTAAGCTTCCATTTAGGGCCAACAGGAGAAACATTTCTATTTACATAGAAAACAAGTGACATTGCACAGTGGTTTGGGCTGGATATGTCAGGAACAAGGCCTCACCATACGGCTCCTTTTTGATTTCCTCTTGCTCCTTCTACCTTTTTGTTGTGACATATAAAGGAAGAAAAAACAAATGCTCTCAGCACTGTAAATCTCTACCTGCCTTCTGGTTGTCTCCCCCCCAACAGTGTCGCTCAGCCATTCAGCCAGATACTTCTTTTAAAGGGGTAAGTGAATTCCCACTGTGGAGGTAGCTACATTTGTTGCTGCCTGAAGGCAGCTTCTCAGACAGCCTGGAAACAGTTACTCATTCCTGAGCCCTGAAGAGCCACATTACCACAGCTTTCTTTGACTGCAGGAGGGTGGGATTTTGAGAGAAACTTTGACCTAGTAAATTAAACAAGCTACAGCTGAGGAAAACTCAGGTTGGGCTGCTCGGGAGCTTATGACCACACAGGGAAATGACAAGTAAGCTTAAAAATAACTAAGATGGTTTTACTTTGTCTTTCAATCAAATTTTCATATAGGATAAATCCTTACTCTTGTGCTGAAGCTGTACCATTTCTCTTAGAGCTTCTTGCAAAAGAATATGTTATATGAAGGGGCTGCAGACACAGTCCTCAACTTGGACAAATGTCCAATTTTAAACAAAGTCAACGGAGTTGATGCAAGTCAACAGAGGCACTTGCAGGCTCGGGAGTTGGTTGTGATTGCTTGACAGAGTAAAGCTTTCTTTTGCAAAAACTTCCATCTCTTATGGACAGAAGACATCCTAGGACATTTAATCTCTGTGGCTATGGTTGATGCTCAGCTAACTTCCATAGCAATCTTCTACAGTGGTAATAACACTGCATGTTAAACAGGGAATAATGAGCAAACTATCAAAATGCTACAAGCAGTACACATTATGTAGCCTTTTTAAAGATCTCAGGGAGGCAGCAACAGAGACCCACTTCATCCCAGCCCTTGCTCAAGCCTTTAACAAAACATACATTAGTAGTACCAGTGGCTTTAGCAGCATAAGCTGTATGGGTACTTTTAGTTTCATGCTGAGTGGAGAACCAGAGACTTATTACATATATACCATTCTTATGTTCCCAAAGGACTAAATTAATACTTACGAGATGGAGTTTTGTCTGCTTAAGTTGTTAAGGAAGTTGCATTAAAACCTACAATTGATGCATCTCTTTTCCACAGTACTCCTTTAAAACATCTATAATTTGATTCTTTTTGTCTTTAAAACTGAGCAGTTTGTTCTGATGATAGTGTCTAGTTCTTAGGATAACCACAGTTAAACTGTGAGCCAATGGCTCCAAGGCAAATTAAAGACATAAAAATTTGGTTTGTGTTTTTAATCTTAATTTAGTAAAAAAAAAGCTTACATGAAATATTAAATCAAAAGAAAATAACACTTGATGTACATACAAAATGGAACCAGTTAAAATTTGTGCTTAAAATAGCTAAACCAAAGACCTGTAATGGGAAATGAGTATTAACTGTACTTGCTGTTTACTTGAATTAATTTGTTTTCACTTTCCATAAATATTTTTTCATACAAATAAGCACTAACATTTTCCCAAAGGTAAAGTAGGCTTACATTTAATTTATGTAAACAACTTAATGTATCCCCTTCAGGACTCCACAATCTTTGTGCTAAACTTGTACAGATGTTTGTAATTACCCTAGCAGGAGAAGTGAGAGATTCAGCACTGTGAAAGAGCCTAATGAGGAATAATCCACTTTTTGCTAGAAATATTAGGAGTAAAATGAGCTGATAAAAAATTCTTATTAGAAATAATCATGTGCATTTTCTTCTGCTTATGTGAGTTAATTAAGCTGTTGTGGGAATCAGTAAAAGCCTATTAATTAGGAAGCTTTTTTTTTAAAAAAATCAAAGAGCTCTTGTAAATTGCTATAGGGTTTGCATAAAGGGAAAATCTTCTTCTTAAATCCTAATGAAATAAGAATACATAAGAATACTTCACAAGAAACATAGCTAATATGCTTTGAATGATAAATAGTTTTATAATTATGTACCTTCAAAGATTGTACCTTTGAGACTATGCAGCGAAATCCATCTCAAATAAATTTGAGACTATGCAGGGAAGATTAAGGCTGTGGTATAACTTCAAGGCAGCTTTAACTTACATTGCTGATAGTGTTCAAATGAACTTGTGGGTATATTAAAGAAAAAAATCTCTGCATGAAACTTCTTCCTAGAATATGCAAAAATACATCTCTGGCAAGAGAATTATACCTTAATACAACCAAACAGGGACTGGCTTGCTAATGACAGGTCGGAGAGCGAGGTAACGGGCTTGTACCATTCGGGCAAGGCAGGGAACAGCAGCCGACTCCATGGGCTAGCCCGGCTCTGAGGATCCAGTTGGGAGTCAATGAACCTCCAATTAACTACAGAGTTGTTTCCACTACTCTGCTACTCTCCTTTTTGTTTTACTATAAAAGCTACTAATATTCAAGGGTTGCCACAATACAGACTTTCTTCCTATATTTATTGATGCACTGAAAATAGACCTACTTCTCACTAGCCTAGAAACGCACGCTGCATTTTGATTACGTAGGATTTATATATAAATATAATGTACATACAAAAGAATTACATATATATAAGACCACATAAGCATTATCATTTTTTGTTTCTAGTGTTGCTGGTGGGCTAATGTGGACTTATGTCATTTCATTTGTAGCTGGAAGTGCATTTATTAGTCGTTCTTGTACTGGAAACGGGTTTCAGGGAACACTTCAGAAAACCTGGCACTTCACCTTGTGTGCTATTTCCAAAGCTTTTTTGAAAAACTGAATTACGAATTATGTTCCTAGGAAGTTTCAAGGTAACTATCAAAAATGTAGGAATGTAAGATGTATAATAAAGCGTAATAAGATGGCTGTTTGCTAAATGGCTAGAAATGGGTGTATAAATCACTCAGGAGGAGGGTTAGTCACTCAATCACATAGATAAATGATTTCTAACCAGAAGAAAGCGATTATTTGTTAGCCCCCAAAAGCCGCACTTGCTACTATTTGAAGTCAGGCTTCTATTTGCATTAAAAACCTGTGTTGGCTTTTCAACAAGTGTCACTTTCTTTTTGTTATTTATGATTGTGCCAAAGATTGAAAATAAGTTGAAGAAATCAAAGTTCTCTGTCCTTCCTTGAAAAAGCGATTTTTATTTAACTCCATTTTGCCATAAGGTTTACCCTCCTCCTTTCAGATACATTCATATGGGTTTCAGGGGCTTTCTGCAGTCAGGGTTTCAGAGAGGTATTAGGGGAATTACAGTTCTTTAAAAGTTACACTCTTCCATTTACAGTAGCAGCCATATATTACAAAGTCACAAAAGAGAAAGAAAGTGATTTCTTGCTTGCTATTAACAGCATTTCTCTTGTGATGTTTTTCATCAACAGTTGTCAAAGTGTTTTGTTTGGATACGATTGCTCCTGTTTTACAGGTGGGGAATCTGAGGCACAGACAAATGACATGCCCAAAGCCATTCGGGAAGTCGGTGGCAAAAACAGGATAATCCCAGTAACCCAAGTCTTTCTGTCCCAGTTTAGTGCTCTGGCGATCGGAAAGCTATTTAATGTTTGCAATCCTGCCAGTAACCTTCTTCCTCCGTACTAAGATTCAGCTACTGCTGTGCCTCAGTTCTCTCATACCAAATTATTGAAAGCAGATGGAAAACGAGGCAGCAGGGCTTGCCTTCTGCTCTGGTGATGTCTGGAGCGCAGATGTGAAGTCTACGTGATTAATGCTTGTGGGCTAGACCCTAGGGATGGTGTTACAGAAAAAGCATTCAAGAGAACTATCTGCACTTTACAGCAGCTGGAGATAAGGCAGGAGCCTTGGGACCTGCTGCAGGTGGAGTTTGAGCCAGTAGAAACTGTGAGGGGGCTAATGTGGAGGGGAGACTGCTGCTAAGACTACTACTAGCTGGCAGTAGCGGTCTTAGGTGGTCTTTGTGCACCTGCAGCAGAGCGGTGAGGCAGATCAGCTTTAAGAAGCCACGTGGTGGTGAGTGTAGAAATGGGGAGGGAGTGTGCAGGGTAGGAGGCTTGGAGAAGAGAGGTCTTAGGACTGACAGAGGGCTATGTAGAGGATAGAGATGAGCTTCAAAGCTGGAACATAGGATAAGGCTGTGTTGAGGAAACTTGATGTTTTTCTGTGTTTATCCTTTGCAAGCTGCTGCCTGAGATGTGGGAGATTGTCCCTTATTCTGAGATCAATATGGTACACTCCTTTCCTCCTGGTAGACTGTGAATGTTCTCCTTCAGTGGAAAACCTACCTTAGGAAACGCAAGGGATTCAATCAGAACTGCACAACCATCACGGAGCTACTGGGCATGAAAGGATGTGAATGATAATGAGCAAATAACTAGCACACTAGAAGGCTGGCTACACAGGACACATGACACTATACATGTTCATAAAATATATCCCTGTATTTCAGCTATACTCTTCAAAACGGAAAGGAATTTCTGCAATTATTTTAATTGGAGTCTGTATATCTGAAGGGATTAGTGACAGGATATACTAGCTTTTATCTTTGGATGTTTATTAGGTTTGAGTCAGGTCATGGTTTGGAAGAGCTTATCATGCGCTAGTTGTCATTTGACTATCTTTAGGTTCTTTTACTACAGAGCTACATTGCCATTGCCAGTCTTGCTAACAGTAGTTATTCTGGGAGATTGTCGCTGCCGTTACAGATATCTGAGCAGACCTGTTCACCATTACTGTCTCAGTTTTTCCCTCTGTAGTCACTGTTCTAGGCATGGCAAAACTGTTTTTCACAGCTTGTCCATAGCTTGAATGTGATGTGACTGAACAAAACATGGGTTGTGATGGAGTTTGTCTTTGGCAGTTCTCAGATGAATTTGCTCCCAGATGCAGTAGGTGAACATAACCTCCATGACTAACGTGTTCACCTGTATTTCATTACTGTGACTGTTAACAAAATATATATTTATAGAGATAGA
Source organism: Rhea pennata (assembly GCF_028389875.1). Taxonomy (NCBI): domain Eukaryota; kingdom Metazoa; phylum Chordata; class Aves; order Rheiformes; family Rheidae; genus Rhea; species Rhea pennata. The sequence continues at coordinate 60,505,173 of NC_084667.1, read as the reverse complement.
ATTTGCATGGTACTAATTTTATTATTGCTAAGCTTGTATGTTGCACTCAAAGTCTGCACTGCGTACAGAAAACCAGAAATATATAGATCTAGACTTTATGTTTGGACAAATGAAAATTGGTTAATTTTCCTGAAAGGCCTTCCTAGTTTTTTTCCTTTAATTTGAGTTTTATCCTGCCTGCTCCCAAACAGAACAGAGGTATTTCTCAGCATCTGCAGCTATACTGAACGTAAATGAGGACCAAGTAGTACATTGTAGGTGAAAGGCTTTGGCATGGTTTTGGAGGTGCAGAAGTCCAGATGTGCTCTAAGCACAGCGCACAGGTACCTGCACCAGGGCTTGAGGCTGAGCTCAAGCATCGCAGTGCTGGAGCAGCTGATGCATGAGCTAACATTCCTGCAGATCTCACTACAGACTAGTAACCTCCACCAGAGGGTCAACTAAGATTCACCAGCCTGTCTGACAATCTCTGCTCCAAGGATATTTCTATTTTAAGGGCTCGATCCTGCAAAGACCTACGGTGGCTTGACTTTATGTTCACTGGAGGATACACTGACATTGGTGGGCTCCAGAGTACTGTAGCTAAGTCTTTGCATGATCAGGGCCTTCAACAAGAGCCAGGGTACAACAGCAGGAGGAAGCACCTCCACCACGGACACAGTGTGAGTGAAAATTAGAGCACCAGCTTTCTCTAACAGAGTGGAGGTCTCTTTGGTTTGTTTCTTTTCACTTAAGGAAAAAGATTTTTAACTGTGCAGTAAAATGGTATTAATAAGCAATTCTGGTTGGAATCCAGAATTAGAACATAGCTTAATTGTAAGGTTTATTCTATTGAAGAGAAACCATTAAAACAATTTGGGCCCTCATCATCCCCACAAAAGAAAGGAAAGGTGTCAATTACTTTGATTTCTTTTATTCTAAATTTTGAAATATTTTCATTATTGAAATATATATATAAAAAAAAAACTAAACAAAACAAAGAAAATCCCAAACCTGAAAATCTCTCCTCTTAAACATACCCAATTTCTGGTGAAGTGTTTGGAAAAGGCTTTTGCTCATTTCTTCCATAGTTTGGTTTTATCATATAGCCGATGTTTAATTAGGAATATGCAGTTATTTGACAGCTAGAAACTTGTGTTGTTCCCAGGCTTGTTTACATTGTGTACTCCACATGCATTTCCTGTAATATACTGCAAGAATGTTTTTTGAGATGCAAACTCACTATTGGCTTAAATGAGCACAGACCAGTTGAAGGAGCTGCAAGTGTCATTGTTTTTACCAGCAATTAGTTTGTACTTAAAACTATTATTACTGAAAAGTCTTCAGAATCATGAGCTTTACTTTAAAGTTACAAATGGACCATATCCTAGTTGGACATCTTCCTTTGACCTGCTCTGATTCTGCCCTCCTGTTCTTGTTAAATAATCTCTGTAATGGAAGCAGAGTTGCTTTTAAGTAATAATTCTAAGTAAGTGCTGTGCTTTGACCTGCTTATCAAGATGTCATTGTATAGATAATTTAATATAGTTTTCACAGATGATTACAGAACAAAGACCCAGCAGTGGCTCAAAATAACCCAGTTCTCAGCAAGCTCTTGATGGCAGTGGAAAGACAATGCCAAATGCAGTTTCTTTGAAGGCCAAGCTAAGAATGCAGAGAAATAAAATCCCTGGCCCTGTGAAAAGGGTTTTTCTCTTCAGATGCAAATGGGAGTAGCTGAAAGACCAGAGGGAGATGTGGACACCTGCTGCAGTATCTGAAGAAATCAGCCTACCTGGAGTATCAGCAGGTAAGGCTCCCCACGTAACACCAGGGTAGCTTGTTTGTTCCCTAGTCCTAAATCTCAAAATACTTTTGTTCCTTTGGTAAAACAGCAGTGTGGGCTGGAGGAGGCTAGCTGCTAGGTTCTTGATGGAAACACGGAGGTTGGAAAGCTGCTGGGTAAACTTCTTTGACGGTCAGATTTTTGTAGCCTGGGCTCTGATTTAAGAGTAGGAAAAATGGAGTAATGAGAGGGAAAGGACTGATACTTGGGTGATGTATTCTGAGACTGGAAAAAAAGAGAAAAGGGTAGACCTGTAAACGTGATAGTGTTAGTACTGCAAATTAAACCTGGACGACTCACGCAGTTCTGCAGGAAGCGGTGGGTCTCTGCCCACCTCCGCTAGTGGGCATCTGATTTCAGCCACAGTGGGGCTGTGCTGTCCCCCCGGGATCTTGGGAACTGAACCTGCAACACGCCTAGTCTAAACTAATCTTTGCTTTTGTTAACCGAATTCTCAATATACTTGTAACAATGCTGTTGTTAAAAGTTATTAGTGATTTAATTCGTGGTTTAACACCTAACTTAGTCCAGCAAAGTTTTCAGTAAACGGATTACAAGTCCTATAAAGCAAAGCAAAATAAGCTTTAGCCTGAACATTAGTCTAGACACAGTGAGTTACCATATAAAGGCATAGTTATTAAATGTAATAATCTCTTTCACTTGATTCATGTTTCAGCATAGTATCACACCATAGACTCAACATACAGAATTTTAAATTGACAGCTATGTACAAAACTATGATACAAAGTTATTACAAAACTTAATGGAGAACTAAAGCTCTGAATTTTTAAAACACAATACTGCACATTCCCAGTTTTAAAGCAACAGTAACGTGAAACTACCCGTTCTGCAGTTTGAACACAAAGACGTTTAAGTGCAAGCAGCTGAGCAAGATATTCAAACCCAGAGATTTATTAAAGGATGAGCTGAAAATGTAGCTAATAGAGCCCCCTGGAAAACCTCTTTCTACTGCTTTAATAACAGGAACTTGGGCCCTGATTCTCCAAAGATTTATGCATGTATCTGTATGTGAGGCTACTGAAAGACTACTGATATGCTTACATTTAATTGCACATAAGCATAGGTGAAAAACAGACGCTGTTTATATGGCCATATGTTTAATAAAATACATGTACTTTATTTCTATGACTGATCGCCCTTGCTTTAAACAATTGAGAGGGAAAATACATTTGTCTGAGCTGTATCTTGGATCTGCTCCAATATAAATCCTCAGTGGGCGATGAGGGAGCAGCTTTGACCTGTGACAGTGCAACAAGTGCTTAACTCATATCCTTAATTTAGTTGAGGCACTGCTAGTTTAAAAATTTCTCAGAGGGCCAAATGCTGCAGCGCTTTCTTGGGCAATGCTCAACTATCGTTTCAAGAGGAGCCTGCCCTAAAAGCAAGCTGAAAGATTTGGCTTGAAGGAGAGTTTGTCTGAGATCTGACCCCTGCAACCCTCCGCACAGAGTCCCCACATCTCAACGGGCGTCGCTCGCAGCACCAGGCCTTGGCAGAGGTCACATAAGGCACGGGCTGAAGGTGCTCAAGTCTCTAGGGAGGTGCTTTGGGCCTTCAGGAAGGGATTAAAAGCCTGCGTGAGGAGAAGCTTTGCATCCAGTTACAGCAAAGGTGACCGCGAGTGGTGTTTGGGTCCCGCAGAACTTCACTTCCGAGAGACTGGCAGCATTGGGGGGGTTTGTTAGCATTTCACTGGGTCTCGATTATTTCTTCTGCCTTGCTGTGACACCTGCAGGAAGAGAGGGAAATACAATGTATTCACAACTATAAAAACGAAGCTGTGTGGTTTTCGATGTGTGCGTATCAAATGGTCAGGGTGCTATTTGGGAAACCAGCATCAGATAAGTTAAAAATAGTAGATCTAAATTTTTATTTACTTAATAAAAATCTTGCATTCATTTACAGAATTGATTCTAATGAAAGAGTTTAGCCAACTTAACTTTACAGCTAGGCACTAGTTCAGTCCAATAATACGAATCTTGTGTTTTCCGAGTAGAATGTTGCAATATGCTTCTACATTTTACATTACTAAACTTACTACATTTAGAAGCTGATTCTGTTATCTTTGAAAGAGGAACTGGCATCTTTTGCCAGTGGTTTATGCACAGGTGTCATTGTAAACCATTGTGAAATGAAATCTTTATGTGGCATTTCATGCAGTTGTGGGGCATCTGCCCAGCTTGCATATTATCTGTAAGGGCAAGCACAGCTGGGTCCTGGCTGCAGGGAAGAGAGATTCACAGGGCACGAAGGAAATCTCCTGCTAAGATAAATGATGAAAAATTGTAGTGCTGAGTTCAGCCCTGCTCCTGTGCCCATGTATAGTCTCCCAGCTGCTCAGAGGTGCTTCTTGAGGGAGATAGGACTGCCAGGAGACAGGGCTGTATACTGTCATTTTAAGGTCCTGTCCCATGTAATAACTGAATGAAATACCATTTCTAATGACAGACATGAAGGCAAAGGCCATACAGGAAGACAAGCATTAGCCTGATTACATTCCCATGGTCCATTAAAACACAGCCCACAGATGACACCGAGGCTGCAGAAGGGGAGGTGAAACATCTGCTTCTCTAGAATTAAATTGAAACAAAACCCCAAAATGATTCTTGCAGATTTGAAAGGGCTGCGTGTCCCTGTCCTCCCCATGCTGGAGCACTCGAGGGCGCTGCTGGCAGGATATGGCTGCAGCTGGGTGTTGCATCTCAAGACTGCACTTAACTGCTGCCTTCCTGCCTGAAGTTTACTCAGACACTTCACAGAGGTACTGGTTCTCAATGCATCCCTCTCTGTTGCTTTCCTGTGTAGTCAAAGGAGGATTCAAAGCAACTTGTGTCTGTGTTTTTTTTTCTTTCCCAGATGGTATGATTCTTATATGATTCTTTTTCAAGCCTGCATGGAATCCCTCTGCATAAGACATAAATATTCTTACCTCTGCCTCATGGCTACTATTTTCTGCTCTTGCTGTGAATCTTCATTAGGATTCTTAAACAAAATAACTTCCCTTTCCCTCTCAATGTAAATTTTCATTGAGGCATGAAAGAGCCCAAGAGGAGGCCAGGAGTAGCCTGGAGTGCGACTACCCACAACGGAGCTGATTTTCTGTTGCCAGAGGTCAGGCTGCAAGTGCAGGATAAAACTAAGCCTACATGGAAATCCCGCTGGGCTTCATCCGTTCCAGCCTCCCAAGAGGGGACGGAGGCAGGGGGGCCCCAAGCTGCAAGGGAGCAGCGCGGCCCCGTTTGGCTCACGTACCCAGACACGGGGGGATGCTGAGGAGTAAACACATTCCTTTCGTGAAATGAGACCCGGAGAGATTTGGCATTATTGATTCATTTCATAAGAGAGGCCTATCAGAATGGAAAGGGCAACAAGTAGCTATGCGATTTCAGTACAGTGGACATTTTCTTTCTGTTCCTTGCTTTTCTTTCAACTTGCTATAAATATAGGCAAACTTTCATAAAAGTCATGTAGGCAGAACTCCCAAAGTTTTCTTGTGATGAGCGACTGCATGTTCCCAACATCACAGAAGGATGCAAGGGATGTGATACTCGTGTTCTTACTTGAAACCGAGTTTACATGGTTTGCTCCAATTAACTACTTCATGTGTCAAATCGGGATTCTGACATTGAATTTGGCTTTGAGCTGGAGCTAGTATCTTGCCCCAAACAGTATTTCTCCCCAGATCCACTGTTTTATTTCATATGCCAAGTACTCGCATTTGAACAGTGCTACAGCATGTGGCTACCCTGAAAGCAAACCAAACATCTTTTGCAAGAAGTGTGTACTGAAATTGCATCTTTATAGTTTTTAGGAAGAAACTGGATCAAAGCAAAGATTTTGTTTATCACATGAAGCTGGATTCACTTGGTTAGAATAACACTTTTAATTATCTGCAGGGAAAGGCAGGTTGGCTGCTACTGACATGGAAGACAGACACGTGGGATATGACCCTGCGTCGTGGGGAGAGCAGCACTGACTCCACTCAACGCAAGATCAGCCCCTTGGTAAGTAAGAATCAGAGTAACAAATTTGTTTTAAACATATTTGTGATTAGACACAAAGACAAAAAGCTTAGCTGATACGCCAAGAACTGATTAAGTTTGTCCCAATGCAATGGTTAGTTTACAAAAAAATGCCTTTGTAAGTTTACATACCTCATTGTACCACACAACCTTTTTTTGTTTTATTATCTCCAGTATCAGTGTCAATCTCTGCTTTTAAATGAAAGAGAGACACTAAATATATACGATCATGGCAAGGCAAATATAACAACAGGGAACTTCTTAGGATAAGCCCATTATGTAGTAATAGAGAGGTCCTTAAAATGCAGCCCTGGGTGCCTAGGGAGCTATGCTCATTGCCGATGTCAGGAACGCCTGGTGAGGGCTGGGAGTGTGGGGTTTACCCTCTGCTGCAGCTTCCTCTACTGTCTCCTGGGAAGGGCAGAGTGAGGAATTCCTTCCATTCCTCCCCACTTCTGCCGTTTTGGGGAATGGAGGAGCTACGGGGCAAAGAGAGCACCTGAAGCTGTCAGGGAAGGGGGAATTGGGGTTAGGTGGGAAATAAAAAGAGATTTAGGAGAAATTTATCCCCATTTCAGAAAAGCTTCAGGAGAACAAAAGTTTGGGAACCACTGCTCTGGGAAACCACTTATATTTTTGGCTTGTTTTTAAGAAGAAAAAAAAATGGCTCATTTAGAAACATAAATGATTATAGCCCTGAGGCATAGCAGCACTATAGGCATAAGCCCCTTTGCAGTAGATGCTCAGATCATGTTGTCTTCCTCAGCAGTAGGTATTCAAACCCTCCTTTCCTTTTTCCTCTACCTTCTTTGGAAGGAAAAATTCCTTCTTCCACCACTTGCCTGCTATTTGCTTGATCCCAGGATCTTGCAGAAAACAGGCTTTGGACAGTATATTGTATCTATCAAAAGGCTGACAGAACCAAGGGTCTTCTCTATGAGTTAGCTCCTCTATTTTGGGATAAAATATCCACCCAAGGTTGGCTCCAGCTCTGTTGAGTCTGAGGGACTTGGAAATACTTTCTAGGATTTGGGACGGGCTGTGCATGCTGGAAGAGAGCATGGGCGGGCTCCATCTTTCCTATTGGCCATAGTTCCTGCTGGAAGGGAGTAATGAGCATAGGGAAGGTGTGACCTGCTCTTTCCTGAATGAGTGGGCAGCCCATGACACGGGATCAATTCAGTTTGCTGAATACAGTCCTTTTTGCACAAGCGTCAGCAAGACACTATTTTTACTTGTTGGCTTTGTACCTCCATCTTACAGATCAAAGGCCTGATGCTAAGAAGAAGCTCCCTGAAGTACACTTGGGGCATGTTTTCCACTTACTGCAGGCAAAAAGCTTTTGCAACAAGGCTTATGATGGAAAAAATATCACAGCAGTGCTGATGTTGCTGGCATTACGTGTTCATAAAGAGTAGAGAGGGGTGTCATCACTGATTAAGCACCCAGTATTAACTGCTTTTAATCACTGCTCTGGAGTCTAATGGAGCTTTTGTTTGTACATAACCATGGCTTATAGCTATCTTTAGTGCATTTGACAGATGTGCTTACTGCCATTTTTAGTGCATATGTGTAATGGGCTTTTTAATTATTGATTCATCATTACCCTTTTATAAACAACTTATAAATGCCAAAAGAATGAATAATGCTTGCTTTCTTTTTAAACCTTTTTCATATTAAAAAAAAAGAATAACAACTCCATTAAACAGAATTGTTCTGGAGGCAAGTGGCCTTCTGTGGACAGCACTGGACCTCTAAATGGGGAGGAACAGATATATACAAACATACTAGGAAGTCCCCCTGATTTAATTCAGTCCCAGAAGGCTATAAAATATATAAATAAATATATATCATATATATTATATAATATTTTTATATATTAAATATAATAATATATACTTATATATATAATAATATATATAATATATAAATATATAAAATAGGCTACCTGTGTAGCTTTTGCTGTGCCTCTTCTTCTTTTTACGTTTTCCAGATGCTCTTTGCTTTTCCCTATCACTGTAAGTTTGTCCAGGGGGAAGCGTTGCAGAACAGGAAGAATCAGTAGCTGGCTCCTCCGAGAAAGACTTCTCTTGAGAGGTGTCCAACAGTGAGTCTGTACCAGGGTCTTCATTTTCCTTTGCCTTCTCTTTTGACTCTGCCTGATGTGCTTCATCAAAGGGAGTGGACTGTGTACTGCCAGGATCTACTCCGTTCTTGTTTAGCTGGGGATTGTTTGGCTGGATTATCTGCTCCTTAGCTGGCCTGACGTTCTCTGAGCCATCAGGATGGGATTCATTGTCCTGGTCTTCTGAGGTGGACCCATTGAGCTGGTCTCTCTGAACAGTGCTCAAACTGCTGCTCATAAACTTTATTCCACTGCCTATATTGGTGACAGAGAAGGTGAAGGTGCTACTCTTCGCGCTCTCCTGGAGGCTTGCCAAACTGTCTGCCTGCTGCGTGCCTGCTCCTTGCTTGGGCTGACCGGCCCCATCAACTTCCATCAAGCTTACAGATGGGCCTTCAGTTTGGCACTCCGGTGGCAAATTTTCTTCAGTATTTTGTTTAGGTAAGGCCTGGTTTGAAGCTGAGGCATTTGCAACACCTTTTCCTGTCTCTGTTAGCACAGTGGTTGAAGGGGGAATGCTTTCTGAGGGATGACCATTGCTGCTTTGCTTTTTCTTATCATTGATGTGTATTCCTGCTGCTTGTGGATCTTTAGTGCTCTTTCCTTTAAACAAAAAACACATGATCAGGCACAGCTGCAGAATTACAGTTGAAATCAGCCGAGGTGTTTCTGTCACTGGGACACAAACTTGCAGTTGCCTGCACAGGGTACATTGAACCGAAAGCAGCTATGCACAGGCAGGACCATTTTATCATAGAGCCAAGGATGAACTGCTTACTTAACACAGTGACATCTCCTCTTACACCCTATGCGGTCACCTCAGTTGGACTCCAAGGCTCCAGTGCGGCAAAGCACCCGCTCCATTTTCAGCAGGTGTTTGTGTGTCATTGCCGCTAACTGGCTGGCTTCCGTGGAAGTCAATGGAGCTGCAAGACAGGTGCCTGAAAGCCTACGGCAGAAACAGGGAACCAGCTTGCAAGGTCCTGAACCACCTGGGACCCCTGGCTTGATTTGCAAGAGGACTTCAAAAACCCCTTCCCTTCCCCCATCACTCAGGCCTTTTCCAGCCTAATCTTGCCCTTGCAGAGCATCTCAAGATAGCCACAGCGCACAGACCAGGCCCTATGGGGGCCCAGTGTTCCTGTCCTCATCTAATGTGCATTGAATGTTGGTGCTGAGGTCACAAGCTCCCCCCCCCCCCCAAACACACACACACACACAAAAGCTGAAATCCTCTTAGGGTGTCTCTCAGCAAGTACTTGAAAGTCTTGGGATGTGGATCCTTTTGCAAATGGGGTTTTGTAGTCCTTACACCCAAATGTGGACTTGTGGCATGGTACGGTGATCTCCAGAACACTGACAAGCTGTGTTATGAGACTCAGTGGCATGAGGGACTTCATGTGGGGATGACACCACTGTGAGGAGGACACCAATAGGGGTCTAGAAGCATCAGAGTCCCATCAGCATGGTGCAGTAGCTGAGCCATGGGCCATGCCTCTCAGAGGGTTTATCAGTGTGGGCACAAGGCCACGCTGTGACAAATGTATTGCTGCTAATTCAGGAGCAGGCCTGGCAACAGCACAGGACTCTCTGCTCTGCTTCTCCATTGCACTGGTTGTGGAGCCTCCTCAAATAAAATGCCCCAAATATTAATGCTGGAAAGTTCTTGCATGTGTTTTTGGCTCAAGCTCAGAGGCAGATGGGAATGAATAGCTGCAGGCAAAGTCAAGTGCATGTCCTTACCAGGCTGTGTCTCCTCTGGGCTCTCTGCTGGCAAGGTTTTAGGAAGTGCATCTGTCTCATTTCTGTTCTTTGTCTTCCTCAGTGTGAACCCTTTCCTTATGTCGGCCAGCAGTGCATCAATGACACACACGTCCTCCTGTTTCACCACTCCCTTCTTAACTGGGATAGAGAGATGAGTGTTAACAACATGCCCCATGAGCCAGGGCCCAAGGCCTCTGACTCTACCCTGCCCGTACACAGGTACAGTGATGCTATCCTGCCTCTTCTGCCTGCTACCTGCTGCCCTGGTGCAAATGACATTGGTGCAAAAGCACCCGGGTGAAACCTGGCTGTGGACCAGCCCCTGGGACAGGGCCATAGGTCTTGCAGGAAAAAAAAGCCACAACCACGCTCCAGGATTCATAAGACCTAGGGTGCACTTTGGCTTTGTCCCTTACCTGAGTGCCTTGGGCGGTCGCTCAGGGCATGCCATAGCAGCCACCGCAGCTTTTCTGAGTTGAAGTCAGAGGGTTTAGCCTAAAGCCCCAGCCACTACAGACTGGCACATACTCTTCCCTGACCTGTGCCTAGTGATGTCTGCTGTGCCATGACCTTGAAATACATCCTATTTGCTATCCACGTTGGTGGAGCTGTTTTTCTTTCTTTTTTTTTTTTTTTTCTTCCTCTCTCTCTCTCTCTCTTTTTTAAATAGGAACAAAATGATCTTAATTTTTCCTTCCTCTTAGCTTCTTTTAGTTTTATTTTTCATACGTGCCTTTCATTTTCAGCCACAGAAAGGCAGATTTAAGCTACCTGCAATATTTTTGGAACTTCTGCAACCTCTGATAAACTGGAGTAAGCTACTTAAGTGCTTTGGGGATTTTTGAGGAAAAAGTCAAGTGTCCTTTGCTAGATTTGGGATTCAAAAGCTTTGTTAGAAACTGAAAAAGTTCAAATAACTGAAATGTTTCAATCTGAGATTTTTCCTTCTTTGTTCAGTTAGAAAAATAAACTTCTTGGCCTATCTATAACTGTGGAAAGGTAATTCTTAGCTTTGGCTGTAAGACACCTGAATGTCTTCAGTAAGCCAGCACCTGGAAACCCACAGAATAAACTACCACTCCTGGTCTATTAAAACAAGAAAAGATAACAGTTTCTATCAGCTGTCCCAGCCAGTTTGGCATGACATGAACATCTCTCTCTGATGAAACCCTTTCAGATACTTACTGACTTTTCCATTTTCTCCCTTCTGTCTCTTTGCCTCGTCTTCTTCCAGTTGTTTCTTCCTCTTCTCCGCTTTTGCAGCTTGCTCCTTTCTGTCCTTGTTTTCCTGCAGTTAGGTAACAGGGAGCATGAGAAGGTTGGCTAAATATTTGGTAGAAAACCCAATGAAGAGAAAGATGATCTCCTCAGTAAATAAAAATGGATCCTAAGATTATGTACTGTCTTTCCAAGAGGGTTGAGGGAGACTACCGGCTTGTCCAGGACTCTGCCCATTCCTAATAGCAGGTGGCAGCAGTGATCTGTGCAAATCCTCTGAATAGCTGAGGCAAATGTGTAAGCTACTGAAGCAGTGATTTGCTTCAGACTTGTGGCCTTTTAACCACATCCCCTTTTTACTTCTCCTTTCTAAGCTTGTTTGCTCAAGTTGAAGGTAAGCATTAAGTTTTATAATCTTGATACTCTAAAACCTATGCACTTGACTCCAAAGCAACTTTATGAATCTGAAGCCAAAGTAGCATGAAAAATCATAAATCTCCAGAGTGTGGCTCTGAAATGCTGTTGTGAATCTGGACCTTCCTGAGCAAAGGCAATGGAGCTGGTTCTGGCTCTGCCTTTAAGCCCTGGGCACCACCTTGAGAGTGTAACCACTGGGTCTCTCCTGTTACAGGGTTGATACAAGGCAGAGAAAGGCTTTGGCAGGAAGGAATCAGTGGGGAATACTCTGCTGGGGTCTAGCCTTTTATACCCAGTCTGATGCTGTGCAGATGCCTTGGGGCTCAGACATCTATTCACTGGGTGACCTAATGCTACCTACTGAAAGAAGGGATCTGTAACCAGCACCCTTCCCTTGCAGGGCCCAGGTGCCCATCCCACCCCCATCTATCTGAGCAGAGACAGGCATCAGTCTTGGTGTGCACATCGTGTGCACAAATGCCAACCTTCAGTGCTCGGATGAAGAGGTCTCTGAAGGTCTTCATGGTGATAAATACGTCTTCTAGAGACAATTTGCTTGGATCTTCACAGAGATAATTTGCAAGTTCTTCTCTCTTCCTTTCAATGGTTTCAAATTCCTCTTCCAGCTTTCTGGAGGCATCAATGCTATCCTGAAATGCATTTAGTATACACAGTAAAACGCCATCCAGAAGATAATGAGTGAAGGGCAATTAAATAAAAAAATGATGGCAATGTAAGAACTCGGAGCAGGGCTCTAGGGCCCTGCTTTTTAACTGTAGCAGATCTTATGCAGCACGAAGAAACTGAGATGGTGTTTGCAGCTAGTGATTGAGTTGTGCTAGTTTACAGGGGTGGCACTAGGAGGACATGGAAAGCTTAATGTAAAACTTAATCCCCAGAGAAGGGATTTCCTCTGGTGACCCACACGGAGGGTGAACATGTTGCCTCATACAGAGTAAGGAGTTTCACAACAGAGTGCAGAGAGCAGCCCAGGCAGCTCCTTAAGAAATGGCTTACCAAAAAATACCTGGTTCTGGCAGGAGGTGGCAAATTAACATAAATGGATTGTGTGCATTACAGCCTACTTCTAAATCTGAGGGCATATCTGGTGACAAAATTTTTCAGCCTCTCATGAACCTCCTTAGCCACAGAGAGCGTACATTGGCTCTCTGTGTGCATGTGTGTGTGTGTTTGAGGTGGAAGATACATGGGAACTCCGTTCACTGACCTTGATAGGTTTCTCATACTGTTGTTTCACATCGTCGTTTGATGATGAGATCTTTCGCTGAAGCTCCAGCAGCTTCTTTAAATTGGCACTAGACTCCGAGTGTATAATATCAAGATTAATTCTGAAAAAAACACAGAACTCCTTCATTAGTTCACTCTGTAACATCCTCAGCCAACTGAAGACAGAACTTGTCTGAGCTGCTGGCTTGGTTGTTCCTTTCTTTCCCACCACTTCACTAACTGTAGAGCTGTCTGAATCTTAATCTCTGAACTCTTTATGCAGCCTGAGCTCATGAAAATGATACTTCCTCCAGGGTACTTATGAAAAGAGGGACATGTCTATCTACAACTTCAGGTACTGAGTAGATGGATGCCATAAAAAGTTCACCCATTCAAAGGGTTATTCTCCACCTTCATGCTCCCCTCAGTGCTTGACATTAGCTTAGTTTCTCAGAACATGCTGGTTAAACATACTTCAGAAATGCTTCTGGGTAGCTGGACTTAAGAAGTTCCTGCTAATGCAAAAGCAGTGCAGTGTTTGGAAAGACCTGTGAGGTAGCATTAACTGAATGCACTGCAATTTCACCCGAGTGTTGTCAGCTGTAGAAGAACTATTGTATATTATAGTTGTTTCAGCATTCCTCAGCCAAATAAAGATGCTATCTCATTAATGTGCTATACCAGCTGTGTGTGTCCTAATTTCTGATACATTATTGATGTGTATGGGATTTTTTTTTATTTGAAGGAAATAAGATTGTTTTACCCTGCTGCTTTTGAAACATATTCAAGGTCCTTTGGCAGTTCCAGTAGGTCTATGTGGCTGTTTTCTACTTCCTGAAGCAAGAGAAAGAAATGTTATTTACTGTATGCCATTAGCTGAGACAGGAAGCCAGGTGGGAAGAGAAATGGGCAGAAGTGCTGAGGAAGGATGCCTAGCCTACATCCTGCTACTGCTTCCCTCTGTAGTCTGCTTTGCCTTGCAGAACAAAACAGGACTGCACATTCAGAGAGGTAAGACTCTCTTTTATAACTCCCAGGTTATAAAAGCACATATGAGTACTGAAAGATTAGAATTACTCACTGTTCAAAGCAAAGCTGACCTGCCACTATGCTCTGTTCTTATCTTACTGGGGATTTCTTATGCTTGACCACGCATAACTGGAATTGAGAGAGCAAAATATGGAGAAAAAGGAAAAAAAAGCCCAGCAATACAGCGAATAAGAAAACCACGGGGGCTTGGTGGGGATCATGAAAAGGTGGAGTACAGTCTGGTGGAAAAAGCAGAGGCAGTGAAAAGGCAGAGAGGTCGAAGCGGCACAGATCAGCCAAGATAGTGTTGGTAGCCACATGTTCTGTGGTTTGCAGCTGATGATGTGCACAGATTGCAGAAATATGAAAAGAGCAAGTTCCAGCAGTTGTGGTGAAAGATGCTAGAGAGAAGCAGGACAAAAGTCTTTACACACCGAGCTCCCTTTCAGCTGAATAGTGCCCACAAGTAGCCTCTGATAGCCTAGATGAATTGAGTGCTCTGTTTGCAACACTGTAGCTTGCCAGGGAGGATATGAATACAAGTATGATACAACAACCAAAAGCAGAGTAGGAGAAAAGGCTCATCTGTGATAAAATCCTCCCCCTTCCCTATTGCCCAGGACTTGGCAGTGGTACCTCCAGAATATGGTGGAGCAGCGTAATGCGCGTTTGGTTTGCTTTGGTTTCTGTTAGTTTGAGTAAAGTGCTGATTTTAAACCCATCAGCATCACCCGTGTGACTTCCCTACAAGACAGAAAGAAAGCAAATATAACTCCTGTGTCCATCCAAATTACAACCCTAAAGGAGAAGAATAATCCACATATCATTATGACTCAGGAGGAGGACAGGACTAAAGAAATCCTTACGTAGTTCAGAAAGTTTCCCACTTTGAGAATCAGTTGACAAAACAGTGGCAGACGATGACTATTCAGAAGATCTGAAAAACAAAAAGGCCCTTTAACTAAAAGCTTCTGTCAAACCATAATGTTTCCTAAACTGGATTAAAATTGGAATTCAGAATTCCACCAAACTAAATCTGGATTTTTCAGGTTTGCAGCCCAATGACTCAGCCAGAAGAGAAACTCACTCTAAATAAACTCAATTTCATTAGCTAGGCTTCATATAAGTTTTGATGACCTTTGTTTGTCTCTTTCTTTAAATTTGTTCTCTCATTCCTAATGGAAAATAATCTGGAGTTGGTCTCTTCTTTCCTTCTAAGTCATTAACTTGCTGCCTTCTGTGGAAGAATCCCAGATTTATATTGGTATTGGTGAGGATAATTGAGCTAAAATTTTAATCCTAGAAAACCCTGAGAGCCTATTCAACTGTGTAGTGAAACCAGTTCTGACAACTCTGTGAACACCTGCCAGCTGATAAAACCAGATACGCTCGCCTTGTTCTTGTTCTTGCATGGACAAGGTGTTTATCAGTGCATGAAGGATACCATCCCCGTCCTTGCTTTTAAGACAAAAAAGTTGCGGTGGAACAGTTTCACACACATTTAGCTTTGAGGCAGGAACAGCTCTAAGAGGACAAGTGGACTGCTTGGAAGAAACTTTTTGGGGAAGTTTCGATTAATCCCAGCAAGCAATTGTAACACCAGCTGGAGAAACCCATCTTAGAGTTTGGTGGAACCAGCTCTTTAGGACAGGTGGTGCTTGACAGTGCCAAGAAGCGAGTAGGGTGCTCCCTCCGCTGCTGTTGGAGGGCTGGAACCAGTTCCCGGAGAGGCACCTCTGTGCATGCTTCCCTCAGGCAAAGCCTTACTTCCACTAGGTGCATGATCTTGAGAATGAACCATTCAAAATGATTTTATACATCTTTTCCCTGTGCCAGCTGAATTTTCCATTCTGCTCTTTCATATCTGCCTAGCTTTAACGAACTCTGCTGAATATGACCAGAAGCTTTTGCCATGGGAAGCAAAGACCTATTGTATAATTACTCCACGTATTCAGATGCTTCCATCACTACAGAATTTGAGCATCAGCCATTTATAGCCCAAAATAACAACCTTTTTCTCTTCTGGTTCCATTTGTAGTCAGGGAAAACTAAAGTTTTCTGCTTTCTGGGGAGGTTAGGGGTATGCTTTTGTGGCAGCAGAGGAAATCGCTGCATGAGGATCTTCATGTGACAAATAACACTGGATGAATTAGCTATAACAGGGCCAGTTTTGCAGTCTAAATTCGGCTCCTTGAAAGGACTAATGAGCTTCCCATGCTTCACTGTTAAAAGTGTTTCAGAAGAACACAGCTGCTGCAGAAAAACAGGACTGAGGGTGAGGAAAAGTGATTTCCAGCCCTACAAAGGGCTCTGACCACCAGTGGAGATACCTAGAGCCACATCCTGTATTCTGTAGTGAACCAGTGACCAGGCTGCAGCAGGAGGGGAGCTGTGGTGCTGAGTAGCCTCATTGCAAAGCTCTGTATGTAGGAGAGGTTTTCTGGTACATGGCAGTTTACTGTTCTAAATAAGATAAACAAATAAGGTCAGCTCACTTACCTTCACAGGCTCTCCGGATGACTCCAGCTTTTGGCTGAATCATGTCCAGCACAACACTGGTCTCTTCACAGATCAGCATACATTCAATCCGTAGCTGGTAGCTAAAGAAAGAGATTGATTAAAAATTTCAAGGTATTGTGATCTTGGCCGGCGTGGCAGCCTTCTTCCTACATCTCCTGGAAGTGTGGCAACTCTACAACATTGCTATCTACCGTGTCCACATCAAACCTATGCCTTGTGGCTTGGGCAGGGAGGCACAATTTTGCATGGGAACCAGTTACTGCGATGTAGTTTCTGTTGAAGCACAGAGAGTTTCTGTTGAGACTAACCACAGTGTGAGACTGGATTTTCCCTTCTCAGCATTGCCTTAGACCCCCCACATGACTTTCAGTAAGTTACATAGCTTCTTTGGGGAGATCTGGCCCTAGATGTGGGTCAGCTTCTGCTATTTCAGAAGGAGAGAAGATGCTGGAGAAACAGTAGCCTTTCATCCAAGGGTAACAGGGAAGGGATGACCTGAAGATGGAGAGAGGAATCCACTAGATACATCAATCAGTACCTGTCTGTGAGGTTCCTATAAGGAAAATTAAAACTGCAAACCTAGAAAAAGATTGAGCTAAAGTTTGTGGTTAATTCCCTTACCTGGGAATCTGAAGGAGGAGGAGATAAAACTGATCTGCGTTTGCTAGCTTTAATTTCTCTTCTTTGAAGGCCTTCAGGTTTTCTATCTAGTTAGAAATAAAGAATCAAGACTGCAGGACTGCACTGCATTTACAACTCTGTGAATTAAGCAAACCATATCTCTGTCCTGACCTCATGCTTTTCAGGCAGCAGCTTGAGCAATTGTTTCAGAACCTCGACATCAAACTTGGTCCTGTCCCCATTTTGGATCATGGCAGCCACTTCTTCATTGGAGCTGCAGGGATGAGGAGCAGAGTCAGCAGTCACCCAAAGGCCCTTGTTCCACAATCACATGCTACTGACATATGTATCCATGCAAGTGCTCCATGCTTTGCCTAACGAGGGCCACAGTAATCCAAGAGGAAGCCTGTCACAGTGATTAACTGTGGACTTGGAAGATCCACACTCAAATCCTTACTATGCCCAATGTTTTGTTTTTGCCCTGGCCAAATGACTCAGGACCAGAGATTAGTCCTGCAATTTAGATGCTTGTCCCTACATACCTGATTGTCTTAAAAAAAGATCCAATTCTTAAGTTCTGTGTTGGCTCTGTTATCAGTAGAGGTTTGCTCCATAAAGGTCTTTTACAACCTAAATTACCCTATGATTCTGTTTCGTAACTTCTCTGTAAAACGAGATGTAAAGCCTTTTCTAGCTTACAGGAATGTTGTATGTAAAAACTCAAATAAACCCTCAGACCCAGTGTTTTAAAAACAGTATATTATAAGCTGGGAAAGGTTCAGACATTTCAGTAACACAGATTACAAAGGCACAATGGCTGGAATAGATTTTGTGACCTTAAAGACACGAGGCAAAAGCTGTTCAAAGTTTTGGCAACTACCATGAAAACTGGCCATATCTTACCATTTAAACTGCTTCAAAAATATGTTCAAATTGAGACTTTTCTTGGAGTCCAAAAATGTGATCTTCATTAAAGAAAAAGAAGATATTTGATATTAGATGAGCTGTCTGTGGTGATCTTTACTGTATAGAATGAGAACGACCCCCTCACCTCCTTTGGTTCTGCCTTCACTGGTGCAGCCGTTTTCTCCTTGGGGGTTGGTTGTGGAAAGCAAAACAGTTGCTCTATGCTTGTATAATTGGGCTCTATGGCGTCCTCACTGCTGCTACCCACTGAAGCCCACATCGAGTGACTTTCTGAAAAAGACAAGGTATCAAGAGAGTTTACAGGGACAGCCAAAAGCTCCTGACTTTGGGGGCAATATGAGTTGCTAAATCTCAGAAAATGAATGAAATAGTTAAGGACCTTCAAACTCAGTAATAGTGCCAGAATCATTAGGAACAATCTAAACAGTGTACTGTGCCCTTCAGAATGTGAAAATACTCACATTTACTGCTTCACCAGCTAGAGGACACTACTATGTGCTAGGAAGGAAAAAGGCATCTATCCTGGTGGTACTTTGGTACGTACTTGTATGTCTGGTACTTTAAGTCAAAATGTGCTGACAAGAAAATGAAGGAAGAGGCAGACAGAGGTTATAAAACCTCCATCCCCTTGCTAAAACCGCATTCTCCTCCACAACTGGGTTAGCAAATTGGGTTAGCATGAGAAGGGCCTCAGCCATTTCTTTCCTGGTCCAACATATAGTGTTATTTTGGTTCCTTGCATGCCAGCAGAGTGATCAGACACAACCTGGCCATTTTCTAAAAGTGGAACATTCTTAAATTTTTCATTTTGTAATCTAGGCTCCTTATGGAATGCTGGATATAGAGCTACTCGAATTAATGAACTAATCCTGCCGCACTTTTAAAAAGTCTTTTCTTTGAGCATCTCCTAGGTGTGGCTGTAGAAATCTCTACTGCAATAATCCCAACAATGAACTGCCCTTTTGGTTAAAAATGTATTTAGACCTTACCTATACCACCTTCCATAGGATGGTGGCATTGTCTAGGTCAGGGCTGACATTCCCTGCCCTTGCTTTTTCTCACATTTCAGGCTCTTTTTTGGATCCATTAGGAGAGGGAAATGTGACCCACAGATTGAGAAACAAGTCAATATTTCTCGTGGCTCAACTCTTTCAGTGTCCTTCCTGAGTTGTGACTTATGTTGCTTCTCCAAGACCTCTGCTGTCTTTCTCACCATAGCAACTTTCCAGAGTGTTGACCCTGATCTGCACTCTTAGTCATGACTTTCATATACCCAGATGCAAGTATATATGAACTGGGGAACAGATAATTTTGAACCCAGATCAGAGCCTGTTGAAAACCCAAATACAGGGTATGTCATGAAGGATTAGGGGAATCTTCTCATCCATCCCTCTGCTTTTAATTTAAAAGGATTTTAGTTCTAAACAAGCTATTCCAAACTACTAATCTAGCTGGAATGGTCATTAAATATCAGTAGGTTAATGCTATTTTTTTTTTGTTAAGCTTCACAGGTCAGATGTATTAGAAATCACAGCAGCTCTGTGTCTACATGGAGTCAAATAGATTTGACACAGCCAGAGAAAGTGGGAAACTGTTTTGCCCTTGGGTCATCCAAAAAGCAGCTGTGACTTTATGCCAGGGCACTCACCTCTCACTACATTGGAGGGCAGCTTCTGCCAGTTCAGCTTCTTCATTCTCAACGTTGGCGTCTTCACTGTCTTGCGAACAGGCCTGCTGGAGCCAAACTGGCAGCTCAATTGGGTGGCCACAACAGCTTGTATTTGATCTCCTGGGATGGCTGCCATGCCAGGCAGGAGTGGCGGGGGTGGTGGGATGCCCCCCATGCCAGGCAGTGGTGGAGGGGGTGGGACACCCCCCATGCCAGGCAGTGGTGGAGGGGGTGGGACGCCCCCCATGCCAGGCAGTGGTGGAGGGGGTGGGATGCCCCCCATGCCAGGCAGTGGTGGAGGGGGTGGGACGCCCCCCATGCCAGGCAGTGGTGGAGGGGGTGGGATGCCCCCCGTGCCAGGCAGTGGTGGAGGGGGTGGGATGGCTCCCATGCCAGGCAGTGGTGGAGGGGGTGGGATGCCCCCCATTCCAGGCAGTGGTGGAGGGGGTGGGATGGCTCCCATGCCAGGCAGTGGTGGAGGGGGTGGAGGCATGCCTAGGAGTGGAGGGGCTGGAGGCAGATCCATCATGGGGCACGCAGGGGACATGGCTGCCATGCCTAAGAGTGGTGGAGGGGGTGGTGGTGAGGGAGGTGCTGGGGCAGGAACAGCGGTGGGCACAGGGGTAAATGTCTCTGGCGAAGCTGAGCAGGATGAGAGCTGGGAGGACATAATCTCTTCTGCAGCGGGTGGCCCTGATGGAGGTGATGGTGCCTTGGAGGGGTTAGTTGATTTCACAGGGCTCTGAACTGTGCTCGAACACACTTCCAATTCAGTCTGAACACCTTCATTTGTATTCCTGGACAGCTGGTTTTCACCTCCCTTTTGCTTGTTTGGATGTTTCTTGATAGATAACAACCTCTCGATAACTTCTTCAACTGTGTTCTCCTGAACTAAAAAAAAAAGTGAGTGTCAGTGGAGAAGATGGGGCTCAAAGGTTGGTTCATGCTATCCAACCCCTTCATCTCCCCAGGCACCACATTTGGATCTACAGAACTCACTCCCTGGAGTCACTTCACAAAACTGTGCTTTTTCCTTCCATGAAATTTGCTTCCCAGGGTCCCAGCCCAGCTCAAAGCCCATAAACACTGTTTTGAGCATGACTGCCAGCAAGGTTAGCCAGCATCAGCAGCAGGATGCCAACAGAAAGTCCCACTGACTCCCACCACCCAAAGTCCATTGGAATGTCAGGGCTTAACCATCGAAGTGAGGCAGTGAATCCTAAACTGACTGCTAAATATGGACTGCTCTCACTGGCATCTACAGATCCGTGGCTTCACATCAAGACTTGACCTCATGTCGTACGAGAGTTTTGTTTCTGCTTCTGTTCAGCTCTTAGGATGCCCCATAGCTTTTTTCCTGTGCATTTGGGAAGGACTTTTGCAGGTATTGGACAGGGGAGAGAAAAAAAGATGTTAGTGCAAGGCTGGAATTATGTGCCACTCTTATGTCAGTCTTACTGTCATTTGCGAGCAAAATGGCTCTGTTCACTACAGCATCCAGGGACTCCCACAGCAAGAGGCTAGAGTGGTGAGATGGTTCCAGGTGCAGAAGGCTCTGGAGGATGGACAATAGCTGGACGGAGACTGGAGAGCGGCTCACCTGGAAGACAAGGCATTTTTCATTAAGGGCAAGGCTGTGCACCAGACTAGCTCCAAACTAGCTCCAAGTATGTCAGCTTTGCCATTGCATGACCTTGCCCCCACATGAGAGCCTACTTACTTTATTGAAGAGAGATGAAAAGACCTCATGATGATCATTCATGTTTATCCCATCACATATCTTTAACAATTCCTCATCATCTTCTACCTTGAATTCCTCAAATGTGTCACATTGGATGAGCAGATCCTCCTCCTCTATGTCTCTGCAATCGTATAGCATTCATTTTCAAAGGAATTTTCATATTTGCTGATGATTCAGATGATTGTTTTTGTTTTTTTTATCTCTTTGCCTCTTAGACTCAGCCAGTCAGTGTTGAAAGTACCCAACTCTAACTTATTTATAAAGGATCGAACTCCATCAATGTTTCCTTTCTTGAACTGAATATACCTCTATAGTCAACAGATGGAAATGAACATGACTTTTCATGGCATAATCTAGCTCAGTGTATGCTTTGTACGCACATCTCATTGGAGCTATAACAGCAGCATGCCATTTCCACCCTTTTGAAATTTGGCCTTGTTTTTCTTTTGTCAAGAAAAAGAAAAAATATGCAAATGCTGTTTCTGTTTGAAGACTTTCCTCTCTGCTATTCAATATTAAATAAAAAAAGAACCCTAAAACCAAGCTTTTCAGTTCTCTTGAGTACTCTCAAGGCAGGAACTCTACCCCTGCTAGCTGGTGGTATTGGAAACATATTTTCTCCCATCGTTTTTAAAGGAATGGAGAAATTCAAGTTACATGGGTAACCACAACTAACATATAATGTATTTTATAATTTACCATGGGTGCTTCTAACAGAACATCCTTTTTAAATTAGGAAATTGTGAAGATAGATATGTCTAGCTAGGCATTAGTGAAGTGCCTTAGCTGCATCTTTCCAGGACAAAGATCAGCTGTGAAGCAGTTTTGAATACACCAAGCCATTCAGTGAGAGCATCAGTTCAGGTTCAATTTGAAATGCTGCCTCACCAAGGCCATTGCTGTGCCATGTTCTGCCTGTGCCCAGAACCTCTGCCAATGCTATCTGTGACAACAGCTGCTGCAGGAATACCGTGGCTGGTGAGAATGTCTTAATGTTGGCCAAAAGCCTCTGGTTCCCACATAAAGTGTGCAGGCTATCATGGTCCACTCCATCTGGGTACCTTTCACTGTACACCTCTGAAGGCTGCTAAGTGTTACGTTTCCATAGCTACATTACTGTGAATATCATTTATAAAAGAAAATTGAAATGGTGATCCTTACCTTAGCTTGTCTAAAATATCCAACAACTGAAGCCCTGAGAACAAAAAAGTGTCTAAAATAAGTCAAATGAATTGTGCAGTTGTATGCCTCTTTCTCCCACAGAAAGAAATGGAGCAGAGGCTCATCAGCTCAGATAAGCACATTATGTGAGATAAATCCTAGCTATGGTGCTTAGCATCCCAATATTCAAGTAATTGGAAGTGATCCTGAATCACAGGTAAACCTCTGTGGCAAAACTGAGAGGCTGCAGGGTGAAGAAATCTCAGATCCTGTTAGGAGGAGTTACAATGTATGGAAATGTGCCCCCAAAAGATGGTTGGCTACAAAAACATATTGAAGATGCTCAAAGAATGGAGTTCTGTTGGGATGCCAGAAGAGATCAAAGCTACAGGAAAGCAGCAAAGAAAGGTTAAATAGATCTGGTTAAAAAGGTTGTTTCAGAGAAGAAAAGAGTCAAAAGCCAAGAGGTTTTAAAAATTGCAGTTTTGCTCCCCATCCCTCTTTAATCACTTTATCGATGCATTAAATAAAACCATAAAGCTGCCCTGTTTTTGGAACTAATTTTCTTGAAGAAAGTTAGGTGCAACAAATATTCTTACCTATGAACTCGTTTCTGATTTGTGTTCTTGTTCTTAGCTCTTCTTTCCCCAATATTATGGCATTGATAGCACTCAGCAGTGTCACCATGTATGGTACGTTATCTGTATTTGAGAGCTCATTCATTATGACACTGAATCGATACTGCTGGTTCTTCACACTCTGTTAATAACACAAGTGACATTTCTGTTCAGACAGTTCAGAAACTTCTTCCTCTAAATGAAGGCTCTCAAATAGAATTAGCATCTTAAAATCTCTGTCAGTTTATCCTGCTGAGCCACAAAATAGGAAGATATGGCTAAAAGTCACATTTCCCAGCCATGGAGCGGTGTCTGGTCAGCAGAGAAAGTCAGTGAAACTCCTCTCAGATCCCTTTTTGCTTTCTGACAGCAGATGAACAAGCTGGATTTTGGGCCAGTGAAAACAGATGAACAACCTGGATTTTGAACGCCACCTGGATTTGGGACCAGAAAGCGGCACCTTATATTTGGTTAATGTGGTGGGACTTCTCCTACCAGGAAGGACTTTGTGGTTGGCAGGAGGCTGCCTGTAGACAACTCCCAGGGCAGCACTTTGAATTTCTGCTGACACAGAACTAGCCAGGCCAACATTTCTACAAACTTCATAATATAAATCCCTGCCTCTCTTACCAAAATGATGCAAAATGAATCGCATTGCTATTCCTTTTCTGTGGGACATGGACCTACCTGCACGAATCAGACCCCAAGTGAGCGTTCACACATACTGTGACGCAGCAGTACCTCCTGCTGCAATCCACCACTTGCCTTATAATGGTCCAGGGCATCCAAAGCCAAAGTGTGGCCATCTGATGAATAAATGCACAGTGCAGCCAGGAGCTCAAATACTTGCTTTTTGACCATGACATTAGTTGTGTCAAGTGCTGGGGAATGGGAAAACAAAAGAGAAAAATAATTTATAATGGCAGACTAATGTTCTGATTCTCAGTGTCTTCTTGTATTGGGTTATGACAAGTGGTAGAAAAAAGATTTAAGAAGTAGTGCCACAGTACATGGAAGAAGGCTGCAAGTCTCCAAGCCCTCTGAATTTCTCTCTCTCTCTCTGTCCTTGGACCTTACAAAAGGTAAATGGCAAATGTCTGCTGACAAGTTGAAAGCTGAGAGGCTGTGGACTTCTCATACCTGCCTAAGGCGCAGGCAGGGTTTATCCTTACTCCTCAGGGAGCTAAGAAGACATTTGTGTGGAAGTGAGCCCACCTATATAACAGAGTGGCAAAGGTAATGTCATTTCAAAGCAGTATTATTTTAAAGAGGAAAACAATCCATGTTATTATTCAGTTTCAATCAAAAACTTGCAAGAAGCCTGTTAACACCTTTGGGTATATAAAAAGTGACAGAATAGTGGGATAACTGTAAGATACATCTGTAAAGTATGTCCAGTGCAGGGTGAGATGATAAACAGCAGAAACTTTTCCTGCAAAGTCTCCCCCTGCTTGTGTGGTGGGTGAAAAAAAGAGGTCTTCTTACCTTGAAAGAGTTTTCTGACATAGCCCTCATTGCTGACAATGTATTCGATCCCTCTGTGGGAGTTCATCACTGCTCGCACACAATTAATGCAGGTGAGCTGAAGCAAGGCATCAGAAATCCTGGCCACTCCTCGCCCAGATAGCCTGTCCAGGGCCTCTAAGAGGAGGTCGAGCCCACAGAGCTCCAGGAACTGGACCATCCAGGCATCGTCGCTGTTCTCCAGACGCTTCTTCAGCCCGGAGTAGTTCACCACGGAAGGCATTTGTAGGAGGCGGATGCACAGCTCTGGCTCTGCATTTTCCAGGTTGGCCTCTGACTGGTCTGTCTCCTGGGGCCCAAGTTTCTCCTTCAGGGCAGCCCATTTTTTGTGGGCACCTTCCTTTTTGATGGACATTGTGAACAGTTTATCCTGAAAGGATGAAAAAAGACAAAATGAGAATTTATTTTGGACGGACCTTTAACTCTTGGCAGTAGCGGTTTTTCTCCCAGTGATCGGGACCTAAACCATAGCCGCAGCAGATCTCTTCTTAGGCCAGCTCTCATGTATGTGGGGCACACACTGGTCCTCTGTTGAGAAACTGAATGTATTCCCCACTTAACCATGCACATTACATTCAGACCCTGAAAACTCTGTAGACAGACTCTTAGCACATCTAAGCCATCAAATACAGCTTTAAAAGTAGCCAATTTACACTAGTCAATAGCCTCTGCCTATTTTCATGCAGTGAAAGGACAAGGTTGGAAATGGCATTACCAGCTCTGAACTCCTTATGCCCATTTAACCTCTTTAAAATCTTACCACGCCAGTGGGGTTGTGCAGTTTCTAAGTGTTTGTAGTGGGATGAAGTCATTTTGAGCATATCCTGCTCATAAGAGCCTCTGATTACTGCGTTATTTTTGCTTTTTTTTCTTTTGACTGATGTGGAGGTTAATTTTATCTCTTAATCTCTTCCTGTCTGCTCTAACAGCAAATATGTTTGCAAAATGTGGTGCTTGTGTGCGATAATGTGAAAGCCCAACAGGTTGCAAGTGGACGAACTGCAACGGGGGGCTATTAAAACAGCAGTACATCTGGTCAAAGGCGGGCAACAGCTTTTTCGAGGCCCATCTCCCTGGGGGACATGGTCCGTCTCGGTCATTCTGTTCGCAGCAATGAACGTGAGGGACCGATGCCCCACAGAGAAGTATCAAAACCAAGTTAAATTAATCCTGGGTGACAAACTATGCATGAGGTAGGTTCTTCATTTTTAGCCCTGTAGTAATGAAGATACAGAATGTAAGCGCTTTTCACATATTTTAAGCAACCATTTCAAATCCCAGGTGCTCTGCTGTCCTATACAAGCAGTATAACTCCAACACCTGCCTCCCTGGCCCCCAAGCCACATGCCAGCCAATAGCACCAGACCCTGCGATGGCTCATGCGTCCCCAGCCAGGCGCTAACGTCATCTCCCCTCCTAGCCGCACCACTGTAACCCTCCCAAACACAGGGCTGAGGAGCCCCCAGGGAGGTCAGGAGAACTTGAGGGCTAGCTGGCTAACATGGGAAGACTCCTCTCCTGCCCTGTCCCCTGGTTGCCACCTCTTGGCCACAGGACTCAGCTCAATCATCCTAATGCTTCCCTGTAGACAGATCTATCACATGTCTCTCCTCTTTTTGCCACCCCTTTTGCAAAGAGAGGACAACAGAACTTCTTCATAGCACCAGTCATGGTAGAGACAGCAATGAGGTGTTGGTATTCCCTGTCCTATGGCCTGCCTGCCTCTGCTATAGGTAAATCCCAAGGCAGCTAGAAGCAGACAGGTCTGGCCAACTGGTGGCAGAGCCAAACCAAGTCTCCACCTCCTGTGACTTTATTACACTGCACACTAGTTGAGGGTTTCCCTCATAACCCCAACTCCAGACTCAAGGAATTATAGGAGAATCTTGCTTTCCCTTATAAACTCTAGCATCAGTTGTTTCTAGCCCTGCAGAATGTAGGGAAAGGCTTAAAAATCCTGACTGAAAGTCTCTGAAAGGTTTATTTGCCAAAAGGCCAAGAAAAAGGACTAGTCATTTACAACTATTCAAAATAAACTTCTTACTCTAAAGACTGCCTTGCGATTTTTACTGAGTGTTTCAAGAGGTACTCACTGCTTTCTTGCAACAGAGGTGCATGCCCCATGTACTGGCTGAGGTTTTATGGTTTATTAGACAGTCTCATATCAGTAGTCACTGCCCTGCCAATCTCCACATGAAAAGCTTGTATAATAATTTGCAGTAGATATTTAGAGCATGATATTAGAGGTCTAAACAAGTCTCTTGGAAGGATGCAAAGTGCAGGCAATGGACTATTCTGAACAGTTAGAATAATTAGCCCCCGGGGGAAGGCGATGGGTGAAACTTTTTGCCAAGGGCACTTAAGTCACAGCTCAGGACAATAAAGGCTATGTTGAGTAAGGGTCAGAGAGGGGGTGAAGTTAGAGGGATGTAGTCGCAGAAAATCCTCATACACTTTTACAGAGCTGTGGAGAAAACTTTCTCCAAAGTTTCCCTTTGCTTCAAAGGGGAAAGAAATTCTTGGCCAAGAGCCCAGCTGTGCACTGTTTTGTTGATTGAAAAAAAGAGAGCTGGTCAGGCTCATGATGGAAAAACGTGAAGTTGCGAATACAGCATTTGAAGACATATCGTACAGCTTAAAAATAATTTTAAAAGGACCATATATATATATGTGTGTATATATATATATATATATAAAAATAGAAAACCCCAACTCCTACCAAAGTATTGGTCAGAGTTTCTAAAATTCGTCACCACTGTCGGAAACCCAGAGCACTTACTCACTCTTGGCAAAAGTTCTGTTGGAGTTGGCCACTCCTCCAGTTGCTCCTCTGTGCCTGAGCCCAGGAATTTGGGTTTGGCTTGAAGCAAAGGAGAAATCCTCCCTCTCCAGCACAGTGAGGTGTGCTGCCCCCACCATCACAGCCCTGGGGTTGTGGCGGCGACCCAGCCATCTCGCCTCAGCAGATTTATAGTCAGAGGGCTGGACACACACTCCGAAAAACTTGCCGTCAAATCCTGCCCTGTGCCAAGCCCAGCGATGGGCTTTAGTGTCTGCGGGGGGGGTGGGGGGGGGGGGGAGGCACAGGCTTCGCGGGGAGACGTGGCGAAGTTCTCCCAGAGGAAGAAGCAGAAGGGAACCACAGATCCCACGTGTGCCACATATCCCACAGCATTTGCACAAAAGGAGAAAACAAGCCTTCCTCCTGCCCTTACAGATGAGCTGGGTCTCTGCGGAGGCTGCGATGGGACATCAGCGCGGCACGGGGGCTGCGGCGGAGCCCCGAGGACCAGCTGCACGGTGCCGGTGCATTCGGCAGAGCTTGGGGCCGTGGGAGATAGCGTGGGAGCAGAGCCCACGCGGCTCTGCTCAGCTCTGGGACCATCAGGTTGAGCCAGACCTGGTGCCAGCAGAGGCTCGGGGATGTCTCTTTAGCACCCTGCCTTCTCCGAAGAGCCCGGACCTCTCGGCCTCCTGCTAGCGACGAGAATGGAGAATTGACTGTCCCGGATTTTGTATCCCTGTGCTGGGAACGGGCACAGAGCCACGCGCTTGCACAGCGGGCCGAGCCCGGGCGCTTGGCCCCGTCCCAGCCCTGACGCACAGGGTGGGACTTGTCCCTCCCCTCTGCTCCGGCACAAGCGAGCCTCTCCGCTCTCCCCAAAGCGAAAGCGTGCACCAAGCCGAGAATCCGGTTTTACGTAAGCCCGGGCTGCCGGTTTTAACCCTGTTGGTGCCCGGAGGAGCCTCTTCCCCCAGCCCCATGAAAGGGGCTGCACAGATGGCCCCGGGGGCGCAGCGGACTCGCGCCCACCCGGCCGGAGAGACCGTGCCCGAGGTCTGGGCCACCCAGCAGAGGGGCTGCACAAGGAGCTGCTTTCTGCAAGCTCTCTTTCAGCCTGACTTATTTTCACACCCAGTAAATCACTCTATTATTTGCACCTGACTAAACCTTCCTTATCAAACTTGATAACATAGTGGGTTGGCTTCCCCCCCCCCCAGTTATGCAAATACTCGGTTGTATACAGTATCACTTACAGAAAGTCATAGAGATTGTAATAGCATTATTGCCTTTAAGTTCAGTCAATTTCTAAAAATTAAGCTAAATCGGTGCAACGGGAGACAGGAAATAACAACACGGCATCCTGTTTGCTAGCGTATTTGTTCTAAATTATCCCTTCCTCGCCACCTGCTCTGTGCAGATGTGAAGAGAAGAGAAACAAACCCAGGCAGGTACATCTCGGGACAGTAGTGGCTTGTGGTTTTGCACCAAGCTGAACAAATTTGATTGATTAAATATTCTCTCCCACAGAGAGTGTACTCTTTCACTGGGGAAGAAAAAAAAAAGATTGCGAATGTATCTGATGAGAGCAGTACTAAATAAATGGAAAGAAAATAAATATGGAGGACAGCATGATACAATTCTGCAGATGGTGTGATAAATCTGTTTACAAACACAGTTATGAGTGATACATTATGAATGCAGCATTTTTCTATATTTTCTGTGAAGCACAGCGCAGCAAATCCACCCTAATATATCCTTAAAGGGCCAGTAGTTTTCTGTTTTATCTCTGACCACAAGGGCGTATTAGCAGGTAAATGGTCTAATCGGAGTGAGACATATCAGAGATTAAAATGGCGCGCAACTATTTTGCTCTCTCAGAGTGGTAATTTAGCATTATGCTGGCTGAGAAAAAAGAAGTGCCCTGCATACACCTTGCCTCGGCATCCAGCTGGGCTTGCAGTGCCCATGGCCTGTCCCTGGCTAAGCTGCAGGGCTTTGGAGTACATGCCGCTACTGATTCCTACAGCTCCAGGACACATCCTGGTGGCCCGTCTGTATGACCTGCAGTGGGGACACTTGCAGGCCACAACATCCACTGCAATCAATGCAACCCTTGCCTGATAATGCTTTTTGTCCCTCAAGGATGGCTAAGACTGATGGAGACTGGTACCTAAAGAAGTATCAATGCAAAAATACTGTGGAGCAGCCCAGTTTAAAGAAGTTCCTTTGGGAAATGTAAGGTCATCAAAAATGCTTGTCCTCTTGCACCCATGCAACATTGTGGTCCATGCTACCAACTTTCTGGAGCATTTGTCCTGCAAAGCTGTGATGCTCCCTGCCTCCATCCAAGGCAGTTCTTTAAACCTTCTTTTTCCTTTCTCTCCAAACACAAGGTGCTTTGCTGCAGTTTTCTGTGCTCCACCAAGTAAAAGCTAGCTCCTACAGAGATGACATCCACGGGAGACAAACCAGGGCATGTCAGTACTTCCTCCAACCTGGGAAGTTGTGCAGACCAGGGCTGTACAGCATAGCATTCAGTCTAACTTATTGCATGCCTCAAGGATGGCATGGGTCACAGCAAGGACCTGGAAAGGGCACCTCTTACCAGCTAAGTATAACTGAGTGTAGGGGAAATGGAGGTGAGTTACAGGGCGCAGGTGTTCTGACCAGTGGGGGCAGGCCCTGAATCTTGAGGGACCATAGCCTCCCCCTTTCTGGGCTGCAGGATGGGGGAGCCCAGGGCACCAGCAGCTCCCTACAGCCCTTTGAGAGGCTTCACAAGTTGAGTGGACCCCAAGCTCACATGCTGCCTTCCTGGCTCCACGGTTCTCCGTTTCCCCCAAATGAGGCTGTCGCTGCACACTGCTGGCCCCATAGAACAGCTCTTTTTTGCTGCTCGGGCCCTCCCTCCCTTCTGTGCCTGTTTATGGTATTCAGGAGGCTCTTCTGCTTGGATGAGTGCTAATGATAGGTTTTGCTTCTGGGTAGCTCCAGTTTTCGCTCTGCCACAGGGAATACGCAGCGCCTTTGTATTTTGCAACATGTCAGACTACTCAGTCACTAAAAAGGAACAACATCCTGGCTTTGAGCAGTCCAAAACACTTCAAGAAGGCTGATGGGTTTGTTCTTCCTATCCTCTTGCTTTCATTTGTCCTACTGTGTTTTCCAGTGCAGCATCTGAACGGCACGCATGTATACAGATTAATGAAATCATCCTCCTGCACACTGAAAGAAGGGAGAGGATTTCAGAAACCAATCCGACCCCTTGGCGCGGGACCGCTGGTGCAGGTGGAATTGCTACGTGCAGGCCAAAGCATGGTTTGCCCAACAGACAACAGCCAAGCCAGCCGAGACCCAGGCCCCGCAGTCTAACCCCTGCCCCATCCTTCTTCTGCCACAAACAGTAATCTCGGCTGCCTTCAGATCTCGCTGTTCTTGACCCCCAGCTGTAAGAGAGGGGAGAACTGGCGACTTACTATTAAAAAGAAATTAAAAGGTCTTGGAACGAGTGCCAAATCTTGTTTGGCAATACTGAAGAAGCTGAAGAAGTCTCCCGCAGCCTGTGCTTCATCTCGGCTTTGCCCACCAAGAAGGCAAAAAAGCAGCCTGCGTCGGCTGCGTTCTTAAAGCAGAGGCAGCGCTCTAACGTTACAGGTAGCATTTGTCTTCTGCAGAGCAGGGAGCACGAACGCAGACTACGCCGCGGCCGCCCGCGCGGCGCTGTACCGGCCGTGCGCTGGCTCGTGATGGCACCAGGGCGCTGGCAACAGCTTCCTCTGCTAGTGAAAAGGACCTCAGTTCATAAAAAAGGAAAAGGAGCGTGGCCATACTTACACCATGCCATGGTATAAATGTACGTGCGTTATAGCGGTTTAGCTTATTCTTGTAAAAAGGAAGGAAGAGGAGCGTGTTGTACTGAGTCAGTCCCATCCACCGCTACTCAGTCGCCGTGTGCTGGCACGGCTTCTCTCGCCAGCGCAGGAGTCAACTACGCTGCCGCCTGCTGTTTTCTACAAGCGATAACTACGTCCATTCAAAACGCGCTGGTAACGCTGGGGTTGCAGCAGGATTACCTGACGACCCAGGTGAAACCAATCCCCATGCCTTCTTCCTCCCCAGTAAACATGCAAGTAAATAAAGTGGGCTGCTGCAGGAACTGGATACAGACCAAGCTAAAGGGAGACACTTATGGATGTTTATGTTAGGATCTTTGGTGACATCTAAAGCCCTTATTTATATTTAAAAGTCGTACCAGCTTAACTTTAAATGGGTTTGAAAAACACCCTTAGTTACAACAGTCACGCTGGCTGAGGACAGTCAATAACCAATTTACCTTACCCCAGTAAGCTAGGTTTAAATCGAATCGATGCTGCAGTCAGACCTGCACTTCGGAAACGGTGATCGTGGCCCAGGTGAAATGGCAGGAAGGGACGTGTGAATCTTCCCTCTCCACTTCAGTCCAAAGTCAGCCAAATTAAAGAGCTTCCCACGGTGGATACAACCCCATGGCAGTCCCCACAGGTAGCCTCAGGAGATACCACGGAGTTAAGCGTAGTGGGACTCTAGCCCGGACTCCCCTGAAATCCTTTGGGTGCAACGCGGCTCCGGAGCAACCCACCGCCCTGCCCCGCAGCGCGCAGGCACACGTGCCGGCGGAGGCGGCTCCCAGCTACCCGGCCGTAACTGCCTTATGCCCTTGGGCATTTCAGTGTGCAACTTTTTCAGTGCTGATCTGGTGGTGCCACAAAGAGCAGAAACGGTCCATCACCCAGCAACACGGGAAGAGCCCCGGTAACTTCCTAAGATTCCCGTAGTTCCTTCTCAGTGGGAAGCTGCCATGCAAACGCACACTACGAAAGCCAAAAAGCTGCTTTTATTGCACCTCCTCAGGCTGCCAGGAGGACAGAGAAACAGGGCAGAGGAAAGGACTCCTACCTCAGAGCTGAAGCCAAATCGCTCTCGCCTCTCCCGCACGGAAGGATCCGTTCAAAAGAGCGATGCAAACTTTCACTTCCCAGCCCAGCTCGTTTTCGCCCTCCGGGCCAAGCAAGCTTCAGTCCGTACTAACTCCCTGAACGTGTGTGTGTGCTATTTGCCCAGTGTAAGACAGCTCAACAGGATGCCGGTGTCTAATGCTACGTAAATAAGAGACTTCCAAGAGGTGCCAGCAAGCACCTTTTCCGTAGCCTCCAGGAAAGGCGTCCGCGTGTCCTTCATCACCCGCCTCGGGCACGGAGGTTGGAAGCACGGGGAAGGCTGCAGGCTTAGGCACCGCGTCCAGCGGTGACCTGCTCCGGCCACCGAGCCGGTAACGGGAAAGCAGCCCGGACTCGTGGTGACTCAGCTCAGGGAACTGATGTGGCAAAGAAAGGAAAAAAAATAGAGAAAAAGCAAGAAAAGAGGAAGAAGGGGGTAGGACGGAGAAGCGGGGCGGGGAGGGGAGGGCAGGCACCGGCGGCAGCTCCTCGCACCAGCCGTGCTGCTTTTGCTGGCTCCGGCGCTCCGTGGCACCGGGGCTTTCGGCCGAGAGCAGTTTCAAAAGCCAAAAGGGCCAGAACTGCTTAAGAGAAAGTCCACAGCTGGAAAACGCAGCCGGTCATCCTCTCGGGAGGCGTTAACCGAAAGCCAGTTGTTATTAAATGGGGAATATTTCAACACTGCGTTGCACTGACAGTGGCTGGACTCCCGGTGCCGCCTCTTTCTTACTCCACGAGGCCTTTAATCTGACTTGAACAGACCCAAAATTGGAGCCCTTGGCAACAATTTTCCTGCCTTCGTGGGGAAACTTGACACTTGCGCGCACACAAGCACAGCTCCACCGCCTCCAGCCCTGCTACCAACACATTCGTTTGCCCTTCAGTCCAAAACAGCTAGCTTTTAAGAGAAGATTTTCCCCACGCACTTTTAAACCAAGTTTTGCCTTAACCACTGAGCGTTCAGGGAAACAACTCCGCGCGAGTCTCCGGCCTGTTGCTGGAAGCCGTCTGAGTGTCTGCTTATACGATCCGAGATAAACGTTAATTCACGATGGATTTTACATCAGCAAATGGGTTTCACTCTGTTACGTGCGCTCCTGAAGCGTAATCCGCAAGTCCCAGGAATCAGATTAGCAACTAATTTTCTGAGAAGTAGAATGAGGCTCACAGCAGGCTGGGGGGGGGGGAGGCTAAGGAAAAGAAATCCTGCAAAGAAAGGACTGTTGATGTGGCAGATTCCAGTGCTCTCAATCACAGGAAGAGATTTAAAGGGCTATCAGCTCCCATCACGTTTCACTTGAACCCTGAATCTGTGAGAGATGCCAGAAACGTTTCTGTTCGTACAAAGGCTGCCTCTTCTGCTACATTAAAATAAAAAAGCCAGAAACAGAAAAATCAAGCTAAAAAGCTGAAATACAGCCCCAGGGCTGCAGCTTCCCCTTGCAGGCCCCCAGGCACGCGAACACAAGTGGCACCGGGCAGAGTCTGGGCTTGGAGCCTGCCTCCTGCTTGCAGCTCATGGGTGGGCTGCGCTGCTTCCAGGTGTTTCCAGCCCTGCCAGCGCAGCTGGGCCTGCTGGCAGGCTGCGCTCGGCGTCGCGTCACCGCGCGCGGTGCAGTGCCAGGCTGTGCCCCCGCGAGAGAACGCTGCTCTCAAGGCGGGTTCAGTGTGGGGACCTGCTGCATCCGGCTGCGCGAGCGCATCCTGCTCCTCCCCGCGGACCTCTGCTCCCAGCCACGTTCGGGAGATGCGACTCTCTCCAACCACGGTGAGGAGAGGCTGTTCACACACCTGAGGGTCCAAACCACCCTGCCCCTGGCTGTCCTTTGCACTGGGGTGGAAATGCAACTGCACTTCCTCCTACCAAAGATGTTCGCTTTGCATGGAATGACCGGAAAGAGCACGAGACTGTGGACATGTCTCTGACCGCTTGGGGCATAGCCTGGGAAACAAGGGGAGCCTGGGTTTCCTCTCCATGAGTGTGTGCCTCTTTCTTCGGAGGGAGGCTCGCAGCCCCACGGAGACAGACTGGATGGTAGTGGGGAAACCCAAAGACTTGTCTCCCAGGTGAGGGCTGAGTGCTGTCCTCGGGAGCAAAGGTTTGCACTGAAACACCTCAGAGTGCAATGAGGATCCTTTCATGGCTCCATCTCTCCACCAATGAGGTTCTACCAGAGACGTTGCTTTCAGGCTGCACCGAGAGGGCTAATTTCCCTCAGCAAATTAGCATCCATGTTACCCCAATTTTCTAGCACATGATTCTGTGGCTCTCTGAACAATAAGTACATTAAAATTAGATGGGTTAAACCAAGAACTGAGAGTTTAATCCCACTTAAAAAACAAGAAAACCCAAGAATCTCAACATCCAGCATTGCTCTGCCACCTCCAGAACACACCGCAATCACTTGCCTGAATACACAATGGGTCCATGAAATGCAGGAATACAATTAAATAGAAATAAATACGCCTAATTTGCCTTTAAGAATTAGATTATTCTTAATTATAGCAATCAGTACCCTCTTGCCGCTCTATGTTTACGTGACAAATCAGCTCCTGTGCCCATGGTTTTTCTTGTAAGTCGAGTCTCAAGGCTTTTAGACACGAGATGCCCAGCTCATTTCTGGTTGGCAGAGACAGATGCCAGCCAGTCTGCTGCGATGGCGGTGCTCTCTGCAGGTGATCCTGGCTGGAGCTTCTCATCCATGGTCAAATACGGGCACAGCCAGTGTTCGAGAGCGATGAAGTGAGTTTGGCAGTGTGAAGACATCCTAATGTAGGGAGAGAGTGCAACCTCCCTGCCACCCACGAGGAAGGGAAGGACTTTGTCCTTTGCAGCATTGCGCTGTCCTACGAGGAAGGCAGGAAACTCCAGAATAGCTGCTGGGGAAGCAGATGGGGTGTGACAGGGGTGACTCTTGCCAGGCATGATAGGGCTGAAGAACAAAGTGAAATCAGCAGGTTTGCTCCTTCCTGTGCAAGTGGAGACATTGGAGCAGCCTCAGAAAGTCACGGGAGCAAAACAGGGAGCTGCACAGCTGGCTACTCACCAGCTAAATTACTCTACTCCCCTTGCATATAGAGGAGGAGATTTTACCTATCTATGTTTTTGACAACCCTCCAGCCTACTTTTCACAGACCAGCTCTCTGGTTTCTTTTGTACTAAGTACATTCACTTTAGAGTCTGCTACAAAGAAAACAAAAAAAACCCCAAAACCAAACCAAAACAAAAAACAAAAAACAAACAAACAAACAACAACAAAAAAAAAAAAAAAAAAAAAAAACAAAAACAAAAACAAAGCCAAAACCCTCTGAAGTAGTCTTTATCTGATGGATACTACAGATAAAGAAAATAAAGGACTTTGCTAGTGCCACACATGCACACTTCCTGGAACTGTTTTTTATTTAGTGGGATAGATCTGCATTAAACATCTAACACACCAGCTTGACAGCTCTTTCTTTCGCTAGGAAATTGCTGCAACAAAAGCCACCCTGTTTTGGGGGAGGTGCTTCCAGCTGGGGAGAAAGTTCCCTTCACAGTGGGAAGCTGTGCTTTGTTTGCACACAGGATGACAACATTTTCTGCAAAAAATCTAAATTACATCAGCAGTCCCACCTGGAGCAAAGGGCACAGACCCATTCCTCGGTTTCTAAAACACAGGCGTGCTCACACTGGCTATCAGAGGCTAAGCAAAGAGGCTGACCGTTATTCAGTTCATTTTATTCTGCAAACATATATATTTATCTGAGCGAAGGCTGCAGGGAAACCACTTAGGTAGTGCCGAGATTAAGGCTGCCTGGACAACTCGAATGCCGTTCCGGTGCATGTAAGCAGAGGGATGCAGCCTCCACTTCACCCTGAGCAGTTTTCCACAGTAACCCTGTTGCATTCAGTGCACAGGTGCAGGAATATTCCTGTATTTGCACTGCTCTCTGCCTGCATCCCTGCCCTATTCACGGCCCTCACTGACCGCATGGAAGACAAAATTATCTGGTGACCAGATTTTCCAGGTGCTCTTCTCCACTGACTTGCAGATGAATTAACCAGCTTTCATGACACCTTCCACAAATGAGACGATGATATCAGGCCTGTCTAAAAGTTGCAAAAGTGAAGCTGAGAGAAGAAAAAGAGCGGCCACCACTCTGAGGTGCCTCAGATCCGATTTTTCGCGGGGCTTCACATCCTCCAGTGCACGTCGTGCTCAGATGTGGGCCCTGGTACCCAGGTACTGCTGCAGCGGTGTCCTGGCCCCAGCGAGCAGCCCAGCATCGCGCAGAGGCAGCGGCCGAGGCCACTACAGACCAATCTGGGGCCAGGCTCAACCGCCTGAGGTCGAAAACTGTCCGTTTTCTTCCTGCAAGCTGTTTTCTCTATCCCTGCAGCATACAACTGCATTTCTGCAGCAGGAACATGGCTGTGTAATCAGAAGTAAAAAGACAGACTCCACATTGCAGATGCATTTCCCCAGCACCGGGGTTTTCCTTCTCACTTGCAGCGCTCTCTTCTTGGAGACCTTTAGGTGGGCTCTCTTTGGCTCACGGAAAACGTGCCCAACTGGCATTTGTGGCAGCCCGGAAGATATCCATGTCAGCTCCTCACAGCTTCAATCTCGAATTCCCCATGCCATTGCCTGCTCCTGTTCCCCTTTGGGGGTCTCCCATTTTGGGGAAAACCTGTCTGGAGCACAAACCTTTTGAGCCCTGCCCCACGGGGAGATACTCAGACAGGTTGCTCAAAGTTTTTAGCGCTATTCCTTCTGCATGTGCGCAGACCCTCCATGCTCGCACAGGGATGCAGGTCTTCAGCAGGCATTGCTGCTCCCTAAAAACTGGTGTGAAGTAAGAGGTCTGCAGAGGGAAGGGCTGCACTTGCCACTAAGCCAAAGAGCTACTCAGATTCGTATCTGCATTTGAGGACACCTCTGCTGAAAACGGTTATGGAGACAGCAGAACACCCGACCGGCACTTATGGAAGCGGCATTTATTCCAGGATCAAGCAGGCTGCAGACGTGACTCCCTCCTACGAGATTTGCTTTTCCATTTCAGCAGCTGATGAATCACTGTGGCCGGTATCTTACCTAGCAAATGGCCCACAGCAAACATGCTGAATGTTTCTGCTCAGACAAGATTGATCATAGCCACAATCGCTAATGACGCAGGCAAAGGCGATGCTGGGCTGTTGGGCTATGCACACACTAAGGGGATCAGACCTTCCTCTCTGCCATTTGCTTTACTGGGAGCTTGTTTGCATATGGACATAATATTAAGAGCAACCAGAGGACGTGCTCAGTCGCTAATTCCAAAAGTTATGCATTTGAGCTGTTTAAAACAAATTCTTGCACAGAGCAGATGCCTGGCTTGGTGTTATTGCAAAACTAATCCACACCAAAATTCCTTTCAGATTATTTTCTCTATTGCTGAGTGAAACAGTCTGAAGACAATTTAGAGTTAGTTTTAAATGCAGTAATTCTAGCCCATTGACTAGCTTAACCCCTCACTTTGCTACAATACTCGTAGCAGTTGTTTTGACAGGACGTAAAACTGTCACTCCTGGAAATTCTCTTTGCAGTTTTAACCCACAGTCTTTTAATCAGAGTGATGGGGTTTTAAAATGGTCCAACCATCAGAAGGTTTATGATGAGATATTCTCACGCTGGAGGGAAAATGGCTTTGCTAAAAATAGTTTTAACTTACAAACAGGGTGTCTTACTAATAACACTTCAATCTCCCTTAGTACTTCTCATGCAGTAATTTAAATCAACAGGTAGCTGATACTATTCTTTTACCTTTGCAAAGAAATTGGTTGTTCAGTCATACCCTCAGCTGCTATAAATTTGCATGGCTCCAGTGAAGCCCAAAGAGCTGTGCTGCTTTACATCTGCTGAGCATGTTACTCTCACCGATCTTCAACAGAAAGATCACTGAACTCACCCAACATATAAATATACAATTAACATTAGGGTAACATTTTATAAGTGACTCATATCTACACTTATGGCTTGCTCCAACACTTGCTTGCGGGAGTTATCAGAACACAGGTCTGGGAATTGCAGGCTTGTAAAACAATTCACCTTTGTGATAGCCCTTCCCCTCTGGCTTTCTCATAGATAAGCAGAGGCCACATTTAGGGCTTGGTTACAGTTGTATATTCAATGCATCTGCAGTAATGGAAATAACAAAAACCAGAATTTGTCCCTAGGCCTCGAAAAGAAGCCTCAGGACTGGATAAATTCAAAATAACTCAGGAATATTGGACAGTTTGTTCTGAAATTTGGAACCACAGTCCATTAGTGCATAAACAAATGAATGGAGCCAAGCGGGCTGGAAAGCAGCCTTCAGAAGAAGAAACGGAGCAATTCAGTCAGGCTTTGTACACAAGCTACTGAGTGCTGCATCGTCATGATATAAAGCAAAAGGAAAAGAGTTACAACAAATATCAGGGAACAAAAATACTTGTCTCCCAGTTCACCTTCAAGGCAGGTTCAAGTTTGCAACCATTGTCATATAAGTCAAGACAAGTTAAGGAATGTTTCATGAATTGCAGAGCCCATTGCTGAAGTGCTGAAGTGCTGGGTAAATATTGCAACCCACATTATTTTTTTCTCCCTGCAAACTTTTTTGCTCCAGCCAGAAGTATATTTATTTTATGGCATTGCACATGCAGCTGAAAGTAAGCGGACCAACTCTAAAGGACGTTTTTTAAAGGACTTTTTTTAAAGGACTTCTTCTTCTTTTTTTTTTTTTAATAGCAGAAGCAATTAATCTGCTTCAGGGAATGAATCAGCCATTTCTGAGATAGAAATGCACAAAGG
The DNA here is from genome assembly GCF_028389875.1 of Rhea pennata. Lineage (NCBI taxonomy): Eukaryota > Metazoa > Chordata > Aves > Rheiformes > Rheidae > Rhea > Rhea pennata. The sequence goes on along the minus strand of NC_084667.1, from coordinate 60,466,175 downwards.
AGGAAATTGTGGAAGTTTCCTGAGGCGGGAGGGAGGATTACTCATGCCAACAACCCGCTGGGAGGCAGCGGCCTGCAGTTTGCAGCTGTGTCCAGCAAAGGGGGCAAAACCTCGGTGTCGGACCCAGCAACCGGGGCAGGGGCCTCCAGTACACCCCAAGGCTGGGATGAGCTCTGCGCTGGCCAGCAACGCTGTAAGGTGGCCACAACAGGCAGGCCACCTCGCCGGGAAGCACTAAATGAGCTTCAGCAAAGTGAGGGTGTGACAGTTCATATCAGTAAAGATATGAGCTGAGAGACAAAATATAAGAAGTTGAGCCTGAGGTTGAACATGTAATGGTCTTATGAGAAATACCTTGCTGGAAATCTCTTGGTGGAAAGAGATCTGACTTGCCATAGCTTGGTTTCCTGTTGGACTGTGGGGGGGGGGGGAACCACTATTCACAAAAAATGGTCACCTTATACTATAGAAGCTCATATTTCCACCTGGGGCTGGGCTCTGTCACAAATTATACTAGAGTTTAACTCTTCTTTTTTTGGGGAAGGCTGTGAAATGACTTAACAGAAAAGCATGCCAGGCAGGATGGATGAGAAGCAGCCAGTTTCCAGACAGGGGAAACCAGCACAACATAAGAAGCACAGAGATAGCTGCCTTATTAGAAATAATGCCATTTAACTGTCAGACAAGGGAGCGTAACAAAGTTATTTCCCAGCTCCATCAAGGCAAACAGACCTGCTAACTGAAGTTAAAAAAAAAGAAAGAAAGAACTCCCCCCCCCACCTTCATTCATTGCATTGGGCAGCAGCGAGGGATGCTGCCCTGCCTCCTCGCTGCTCCCGGTGGGAAGAGGCACCTTGTGAGGGGCCCTGCTGCTCTGGGAACACGGGGACCGTAACCTCCTCGGTCCTAACGCATGCTGCCGAAGGCTGGAGGAGAGGCTTTTCTCCCCCCGCTTCATGTGACCTATGCAAGGGCAGAACCGTAATATTTTCCATTTTAAATTACAAATAAATTCAGAGTTTTTATGACTGCAGGGTGCCTGCTTTCCCACACTTTCCTGGAGTGATCTCACTTCACTCCAAATTCCTCTGCTGTCCTTGCTGGTTAAAACATGCCTCAGCTCTCCCAGCTTGAAACACGGAGACAAATGAAGTCCCGAGATGGCTGGAAGCACTGAACCTCTAGCCTGTTGTGCCTGCTGCCATCAGCAGTGTCCTGCTCCGACTTCAGCATTAGGCCGCAGCTCAGGAAGAGCAGAGCAACAGCAGGCTCTGCAAGGCGGATTTTGGGAGAAGTAGGTACTTCTGCAGGTTGAACCTGCAGCTATTCTGTGACCAGCCGCTCAACCTATTGACTGGAATTTCCCGCACGTTCCTTTCAGGGCTGTCCTGCTGGCACAAAGAACTGGCCGAGGACACTTGAACGAAATACTCTAATGGAGCTGCACAGCAAAGAGCAAATTCTTCTTCTGCCCTGAAGCGTTCCTCCAAATCAATACCATATACATTTTAGCCAAAACAAAATAATAGTCATGATAAAAAAACAAATGGGAAGTCAATGCAACATAGCACCACCTGGTGACATCTACTATAACCATAGCAAGCTGAACACTGCACAGGCCCTACCAGTTCTAAAATTTGGCAGCTCTTCATCTGCCTTTATTTATTTATTTAATGGACAGTACTGGAATAATGTCCCTTCCAGAGGGGAAGTAGGGTAGTGAAAACATTTTGCAATGGATTGAGTGACTCCAGTCCTGGGACAGGTTTTCATCCACTGTGTCCTGGTTCTCCTTTTGGCTTTGGAGGTCTCCTTTATTAGCTCAGTAGGTTTCCCAGGGTGCCTTGAAGTATACCATGAAATGCTACAGTGGCTTTTGCAAACGCTATTGCTAGCTTAAGATTTTCACTGACCTGTGGCTTCAGCATTTTCCACTTTAAAACGTCAGCTCAGTTATCAAATTGCTAGAAACAGCTGAATCTGGGCACAATACCGATTAGTTACATCAAATAGAAAAATCTTTGTCCTACTAAACACAGACCCTTTCTCTGAGCTTTTTGTAGATATGAAAGGCTATATTGACAAAATTGCAACAAATGTTTACCTGCCACCTTAGACAACCAATTATTTTTAACTGCAAAGCTCTTGTACATCATATGCTATGACTCAGGGGCTCAAGAATTCCACACACCTTCTTCCTATTTGTATCTACATTCAATCTCATAAAGTTGGCTCCTTGTCTACCACTGATGACATCTGGTAGCAATTATAAGGCTTGTCTGCTGCTCACTATAGTTATTTTTTCCTAGGAAAAAAGAACCAGGCAATACATGGCCTTGACCAGAATCCTTAGCTGTATTGAGAGATCACACAAATATAGCAACCTTTTTTTTTTTTTTTTTTTTTTTGGGGGGGGGGGGGAGGGGAATATTCCCTTGTTGTTCTTCATTTATATTCCTACAGCACACCTCCAAATCTGGAACAACTGGAACTCTGTGACAAAAGCCATGCCTACACTGATACTAGCACCACTAGCAAGACGCCACCATCTATTAAAAGGGCAAAGCCAAGGTTCAAGAACTGATGTAACTTTTTTATTTTTCTTAATTTAATCTCAGCATCTTGGTTGGATACTTACAGCATGGAACCTGAGAGCTTTCTGTATAATTAAATACACAATTGTTTTTCTGTTCTGTTGCAGTACTTTGCTCTTTCAACACTTTTTCTAGCAACTTGGAGATGAAGGCAGCCTCAGCAGCACAGCACTTAACAAACATCCATATGATAAACTGTTACACATGCAATGCTGAGAAACACTGAAATACTTTTGAGTTTGGTGGATAATACCAAAAAGATTATAATAGTCTCAATCAGAGTCTATTCAGCCTAGTCATTCCAGCCCCATTGCTCTGAGCGTTATCAGGAGGCCCTTCCTCTCGCATTGATATTGAGGGAGTATCAGACTGCAAGGCTACAGCTAGCATCTGCAAAATATTTAGCTTATTTTCACCTTGTCAGATAAAAAGCAATGTACAATTTTAATAAATGGAACAGAGGATAACTTCTTGTGATGGTTTGTTTGCATGTACCAATTTGCAGTATTTTGTACCAGGCAGAGGTGGATTTGTTTAGTGCTGCTGCGCGATCCTGTGAATTGACTCTGTTGATTTAGTGGGTGGTACTTACTCTGAGTCATTACTGAAAGACCTTATTGCAAGTGTTAAGAACAAGGATACTAAGCTGGGAGTTAAATCTGAGAGCAGATATTAGCATCAAATTTGTCTGAAGTTCCCCTGACTGTTTAGGGTCTATGAACACTGTTCACTGCGCAATCTGTTCCAGTGTGCTGCCCTCCACTGCTGAATTACTCCCTTCTTCTTCTCATGGCTGGTTATGGTAGAATGCTGAGATTAAAAATCCCTTGTCAATAGGATAATTGTTGCAAAAAAAATAATTGAAGAAATTGAAGTAAATGGGGGGGGAAATAGGGGCAAAATGTAACATAGTTTGCTTGGATAAGAACAATTTTCTACCCCAATCACTCTGGGAAAAATAGTAGGCATGTCTGGCACACAAGAAAGGGGGGAGAGTTCAGCTTTATGCATTCCACTAAAGCATCACAGACGTAGCCACTTGATACGTAACTCACAAAAAAACGGGGAGTTAAGCTACAGAAGATGAAAATTTACAATGAACTGGATACCAATCTAAAAAGTCCCATGGAATGGGTAAGTCTGAGTTTGGCCACTACCAGAAGTCAGTGAGACCTCATCCTACTTCTCTCTACATCACACTTTCACGGAAAGAAGTGCGCTAGTAGGAAAGAGTTGGGAGAAGATCTCATCAATGCAGAGCATGAGGATATGCTATAAAAATGGGATTAATATGAGGGGTGGAGTAAGATCAGCTGTGATAGCACAAAGTGAACCTCCAACACTCAGGGGCGAACAACCGGAGCTCTGGGGATGCTGTGAGTGCGTCAGCGCTGAGCTTTGCAGAGGAGAGAGGAAAAGTCCAGTTTCCTGCTCTGATCACAGGACGGCAGGAGCCTGCAAGGGAGGTAAGCTGCAACGCCAGCCAGGTGAGGTATTCATTTCTAGATGAGGTGTCAGAGCATGAGTGTCTCTGTCCAAGGCACTGGGCAGACCTCCAACGCTTGCAGCTCTGCTCGTTCACGAGGAATGTGGAGCGCAGCAAGCACAGAGCAGCACTGCCAGGGGATCAGCTGGAGTCGGCATCTACTCGACAAAAGCAGGCTACAAGTTTTGGCTTGCTTGGCACTGCACAGTGCAGAGAACATAACTACTATTTCTATACATATAAAAGCTAAAACCACCAGACTGGGAGAACTAACAGTCGTTCGGTAAGTATAAAGTGAGAGAAAGCTGAATATTGGTACAAATTTTATAACTATCAGTTCAGTGAGGCTCTGAAACTTCCTCTTTGCAGAAGACTAGGAACAAATGAATTACAGTAATATCATACAGTGCCTGGATTTGCTGGCTTGCGACGTCTCTTCCTGTCCCACATTCATATGATCTTTTACAACACAATCTTGTGCACTGCTTTTGATTTTGAAGCAAAATTATTGGACAACAGCCTAGAATGGCATTATTGACTTATAACGAGACCAAAAAAGAATTGCATATGCTCAAAGCTTCCTGCACCTCTCCCTCCTTTCTTCCTCCCCCAAGTTTCGGCAGCTGCCTCCTTTATGTAGAGGAAAAATAAGCTTAAGTAGATCAAAAAGAAATGAGATTACTGGCCAGACAGTTCAAATTGTGAGCAAGTTCAGTAGACCAATTTCAGCTCAACTGCAACTCTGCTGACTCCAACTTTTCTTTTTAACCAACTTAGGCCAGAAGTTTCTGTGCAGAGTACCAGGGACTCAGATGTGTTTCACAGCCATTTATTCAGAGAAGTTCCTCGGTCTGAGGAATCTGAGGAAAAAGAGATACAGTTCACAGCGATGATCTGATACTAGGAAGGAGTACCACAAACACCATTTTGTGGTGTTTCTGCCAAGATCAGTGTATCTGAGCACTCCTCCATCTCCCCCAAGCTCTAGAACTTGGCTCATGTTGCCGATGTTGCAAGATGCCACTTCAGCATTGCAGAGCTATTGAGTAAAAGGGAGATGAGGAGCCACAGAAGTATGGAAGAAAATCTGGGGAGGATTTTGCAGACCTTGACTGAAAGCCACCGGACAAGATAATCTTTCAAAATAAAAGTCTGAAATTGGCCCAGCCCCGGGACCAGACACAGCTGCTGCAGGCTATATGCTAGTAGCCATGCTCTCACACCCAGTCACGAAAGGACCACGTCCTGCCTACACATCACGTCATCACCCCTGTACACCACATCTCACCTGTTCTTTGTATCATTGCACCTGCACTCCAGTCCATGTCCCATCTATAGATTATATTGTCGCACCTCCAGTCTGAATGACGTCCCACCTCTACAGTATACTGTCACACCTCCAAAATGGATCATATACCACCTACACAGAGTATTGTCATACCTCCAGTCTGGACCATGTTCCACCTATACAATATATTGTCACACCTCTAATCTGAACCACATTCCACCTATACAGCATACGGTCACACCTGCAATCCAGACCATGTACACCCTATACAACATATTGTCACTCCTGCCATCTGGACCACGTCCCACCTATACACAGTATATTGCCACTCCTGCAAGCCAGACCACATCCCACCTGTACATCGTACCGCTGCACCCGCAATCCAGACCACGTCCCACCGCTACGTGGTATCGCCGCACCGCGACCCAGCCCGCCGCCCTGACATAGCGCGGAAAGCTGTTCAGCGGCGCACTGGACTCCAGCGGTGGCACTTCCCCGACGGCCCCGGCCGCACCGGGAGGCCGCAGCGGTCCCCGGCCCCCCGGCCGCCCCCTCCTTACCCAGGCTGCCTTCCTGCGGGGGCAGCGGCCGCCGCGGGCACCTCGGACCCTCCCGCAGCCGCCGCCGCCGCCGCCGCCGCCGCCGCCGCCGCCGCGCTCGCCGGGCTCTGCCCGCCCGCCGGAGCCGCCCGGTTCCGGGGCGGAGCAGGGCGGTGGCGGCGGCGGGGCCGGGGCCGGGGCCGGGGCGGTGCGGAGCGGTGCGGGGCGGTGCGGGGCGCTGCCCTGCCCCGCCGCTGAAGTTTGGCCCCGCGGCGCCGCCGATGCCGCCCCTGCGCGGGTCCCGCGGAAGGGACGGGCGACCCCGGCGCAGCGCGGCCTGGCTGCCCCTTCCACTGCCACGCGGCTCCGTGGGCTCACTGCGGTCACACACTCTCCCCTGCCAGAGGCGTGGCGCGGCCGCCGTTCGGCTGCTCCAGGGCAGCTACACGGCCGCTTGAGCGCGGCGTGAGCATCCTCGCTCTGAGCCCTGGGCTGCCGCGCCGGCTGGCTCACTCCACTGTCCGGGCAACAGGGCTTGAATCCCCAAACCCGCCTCCTGGGGCCAGGAGGTGCCTGGGGAAATCACAAAACCTGGGAACAGACTGCTCCAGAGATCAGAGATCCAATGCAGTCAGACCTAGTCTGGGGACCCTACGCCCGGGTCTGCTGTTTGCCAGCAACTAAAGTGTTTCAGTTTCTACATGTGCCAAAAGGAGAGAAGGACGTCTTTACCTTCTGCAAAATGCTCCAAATCTACAGATAAACAGTGAAATGTTGGAATTAAGCCTGCCCATTATCAGTCAAATGGGAGAGTTTGGTGGAAAAGTTTACTTCCATTTATGGGTCAGAAGTGGGGTCTCCTACAGGTGCTGAGCGAACCGGACTCAGTTCTGGTTTCAAGCAAAGAGCCAGTAAGCGGCACTCGGCTTTGCGGCCCGGGCTGGAAACGTGGCAGGAGAAATCAGGGGTGGGGAGAGGGGGACACAGTGTTTTTGCAAAGGGCTGCTGCAAGCTGACGAGACCCAAGCCTTAGACTTTCCAGTTAGATTGCATGAGACTAGAGGATAGTTGCAGGACAAGAACACAGTATTGAGCATCTTAGAGATCTCAAATAGGAAAATGAGACTTGGGATTTTACTGTTTTCTCATAAAATTTTCCACTGTTTCTAGTGGGAGAAGAGGGAAAGGGAAGAAGACAGCATCTCTTGGGGACTGCAGTTAGCCAGCATAGCTCTTTTGCTATTCTTTTATTGAAAATAAATGTTTCTAAATTGGTACCTTATGCAATACCCAGGTGGGTACCTAATTTGTTACAGAGATCTATACAGCAGAAGAAAAAATGATTGTGTCCTCTGGAGTCTTCCTCTGAGGATTTAAACTTGATTTTGAAACAGTTGTTTGTTATTTAGGAAATTTTGCCTTTTGCTGCTGCTATTATTTTCGATTTTGGCTTTTTTCATTCTCTGTGTGTTTTTATTACTTCATTGTGTGAAGGGGAACAGAGAATGCAAATCTTTCACATTCAAGTCCATTTTTCCTCTCTTTTGTCTTTGTCTCTTCCCTTATCTTTCTGGGGTTGTCCTAGTACACGAACGGAGCTGGCCACGTGAAAAGCAGGCAGGGTGCCTTGCTCCTTGCTGGTGATGGGCATGCTCTTCGCTCCCCCCTCACACACACTTATTCATGCATAAGCCCATTTCAGGCATTTTCAGTGTTAAGCTTGTGGCCTCTCTCCCACTTGGTGACTCTATGTGCTGTGGCAGTGGGCCAATAAATACTATAATCCACTTACCAGCTGTGTCCATAGGGCCATGGAGTAGCAGAGGGGCTGCAGGACTGTGTTACACCCAAAAGACTTGCTGCCCACCATGGCTTGTACTGAGGGCAGGTAAAAGAGGGCAAGGGAGCTGGTTCCCCTTCCTCCAGACATCATCGCTTCACTCATTCCTACCCTACCACAAAATAACTGTCAGTTGTGCTTCCCAATTTGTGCATGAGGGTGACAAGTGCACATGACCCTAAAATTTCTTATGAAAGATCGCTTATAACCTCTGGGCTGTAAAAGGTCTCAGTCATTTAAGAGTTTAGAACAAAGCTCAGAAAAGGAGGGTAATGGGAGAAAATGAAATGCTGTGGAAATGCCTTCTTTCTTCACCAAAATCCTTTCTAACAGAAGCAGATATGAGCATGGGGGCGAACAGTGAGCACACAAGTGCTCTTTTGTTCAGATAAAGCCACATTGTGCATGTGTGTCCAGGGCTGGATGCACACGTGATGGGCTGAGGGCATGAGGGAGCTGAGTTGCTTCCCCAGTCCTGCATCTGCAGTGAGTGCTTTGCGCTTGGAAACCTCACACCCTCGAAAAGCAGGCTGAACCTCTTCCTGGGCTCTTCTTATGCCTCCCTGGAGAAGGTGTGATTGCCAAATGTGCTGTTGAATGTCTGTCTGTAGCACCATTTCCATGAGAAAAATGACATTCATTTCTCCCCTAATCATTGCTGGTGCACTTTCCCTTGTGGACCCTTCCTGAGCATTGATAAAGTTGGAATAGCTGCACAGACAGCTGCTGTGCCTTGTTGCTTGCATGGCCATACCACTGCCAGCTATATCTATGTGCAAATAGGAGTCCACTGCATGGACCACCTTCTCCTTGCTTACATCTGGCTGCTCTGTGACAGTGAGCAATATTGGTGGAAAGGAGGCCCAGCTGGGGGCCTTCACCAGCATCCCCTGTGCCTAGGCTCACCCAGCAAAACTGGGAGTGGTGCTGGGAGCAGAAGCTGTGTCCTAAGCCCCAGTCCAAGACTGATAATCCCACTGATGCCTGTCTCATTAGGCAACAGAGGGACATGTGCTGGCTCTTGTTTCCTCAATTCCACAGCAAAAGAGGTTGAAAGAAAACACCAGCAGATATGGAAGGTATTGCTTTGAAGCTCTGGGGGATGATAGCCCTGAATGGACTGAACTCTTAAAAAAAATGTTTTTCAGTGGAATGAGCTAATACCAACTCATTCTTAGCCAGTATTGCTCTTAGTTCTCACTACATAGACTAATATTTGTATCGGAGCTTTTTCCCTCTGAGCTAGTTTTTCCCTGTTGTTCTGGGATCCACATCATTCTCCACATTTTACTTACAGTTATGCCCTATGCCTCAGCAGTACTGAAACATTTTGGCCTTTTGACATGAAGGCGGGTTGCAGAAGAACTCAGGAATGTCTGCGAGACATTGGTGTTTGTGCAAACATTCTTCTTCCCAATAATTAGCTTGGTTTTAGATAGCAATCTGCCATGCCGAGAATGTCATTACTGCACAGCTGTAGGAATCGTAGTCCCAAGGTCTCATGATGAGGGCTGCTTTTGTGTTTGTCCCTGCCTGGATTCAAGCAGAACTCATTTCCAGCAAAGGTTAAAGTTAAGAGCATGGACTGCACAGGAGGATTTCTGATCTCTTCTCTCTTTACTTCAGCCCTTTGCGGTGGGAGCATGCAACACGGGAGGACAAACAGAAGTCCTTTTGGATTTTGAGTTGCAAAGCTGTGGCAGCAGTTGAATTTTGCTGGAGGAAGGGCCACACGGGAGATAAGAGCCTCAAAGATGAGGATATTATCTGTAATATCAAGCACACAGTAATCTTTGTTTTTCAGTGTTCCCTGAACCACGGGAGATTAAGCAAGAACACTAAAGTACTAGTATTTGTAGTTTAGTAATGGTACATACATATATAAAAATTTTAGGCACACAGTTTCAGATTTTGTAATGGGAGGAAGATTTAGGAAAAAAAAACATTTATGAAGCCTAGAGACACAGAATGAGTGAAATGCCTCCGAATGTGTAATTTAGATAAAGACTCACTAATGTCCTATTATATAATGTAGCTAAGCACAGTCAATTTTTCTAAGATGTTTTCAGTCACTCTGCCTCATATTTTATTTTGTTAGACACAACACTTGGAGAATGAGAGAGTCCTTTGTTTTGTAAGCTCATCTGCTCCTATTGCTTAGTCCCCACTTCATAGCATTTTTTTTTCTTTTTGTGCCATCACGTTTATTTCCACAGCAACAGTGATTACATCTCAAACATGAATTCAAAGAGGCTAAAAGCTTCCAGAACAAAAGTCCGCTGCAGTTAAAGAAGAGAATAAAGTCAATCTCTCCACTCCTCTCCCCCATGCTCCCCCCTGAATTCTACATAATTTGCGTTACTGCGACTCAGTGGATTGTATAGGGTTAATGAATACATTTCCTCTATAATGGATTTTTAAAGTACTGTAGTTCTGGTCTGTCATGTATTCAGGCACACTGATGTACCCAAAATGTGGTCTAACAGAAGATACTTTTGTACTGATTCAGTTATCTGGCCTTCCTATGAATCGGCCTTGCTGCTCAGTGTGCCTGGTGCTCTTCTAGGCACACAGCACCACCGCTCGCCCTCTCACTTTGTAGGGGAACCAGTTAAAAACTCAGGAGCAAATATTCGCAGACAGTTCCTTTACACATCCCATTTGCTGATGGGACCCCTGCCTGGCAGCCAAACTGCATGTGTAGGTCACGTGTGGCTCCCTGTCCTTACCTCATAGCTGACTGCATAAAGATTTATGTAAGATTTACACAAAGAGTCTGCTGGAGCCTGGACATGTTTCTAGCTCTGGCAGGAAAGCCTTCTGCTGTTATATCCAGCTCACTAGAGTTCAGGTCCCCGCTGCTAATAACTCAGCTAGAAGCATCCTTTGAAACGCTGTCTGTAATTCACGATAATTCCCAGAATGACGAGTTTTAAATGGAACAGATGCTGTGAAGGGGAATGATAGTGCTGTTTTACCACATGAGATTAAAAGACTTCGGCTGATATAGCGTAGCAAAACAGGGGTTGAGAGGGTCTATGATCATGTCTGCGTAGTTCAGGAAAAGCATCAGTGTCACGCAAGAACAAATCCCACCAGCTATTCAAGCTTGTGAATTATGCTGGCACAAGAACAAATGGGGATAAATGAGGAATGAACACATTCACACTGGAGGTGGGAAGAGGTTCTCTAATGGTCAGAAAAGTGATATATTGGACAAGAGATGAAAGGTAAAAAATCATAGCCTAAGTTATAAAGGAGCTTTGCTTTATGGAAAGCGATGGATAAGCGATTTGCATGCAATAGCAGAACTGGACTCAGTGAACAGGAAAAGGTCTGGTCCTAAATTATCTTTCCCCTTTATTTAAAGATTTCTCTGTAGCCTGAAGGAATGAAGAAAGGCTGTGACATATATTCTTGCTCTCCCATCTGGGGACTGGTCAAGGACAGCTCCTGCACAGTATGGGGTGGGGTACGGTTCTGGATATATCACCCCTCCTGTGCTTTCCTCCTTGTTCCCCCATATCAGTTACTTACCTGTCAGGCTCAGTCTATATCTCATTTCTTTATGGTAGCTCACTGATGGCTTAATTTCTCCATTTGTATCCTCCATTTATGTGTATTTCATATATTTTGAGAGTGAAGGTAGGCTATTTGATAGGGTATGTAGCTTTGGTGGTATCCTGTAATACAGACTCCATCTTCCAGCCTTTGGATCCTGAGCCACAGGAAGAAAGAACATCCAACTTAATGTATGTGTGTTACAGAGACCAGGTTTGGCCAAATTACCACATTCATGAAACAGTTCCAGCCTTTTTCCCTCTCCCTACCATGCTGGAGGTGCAGATATGGCAAAATTAAATAGTGTTACCAATCTGGAAAAGTATTTTTGCACAGGCTTGGACCCTGCAAGTTGTTTGGCATAGTAGTTGGATCCAGCAAATTACCGTACAGTTATTTAGTTGTAATTTCGTTCTAGCAAAAGAATTAGAATACCTCAGAGGAAGTTAGAAGGAGATAGATTCAAGATGAGCAACAAGAAGTAATTCCTCACACAACAAGAAATTAAGTCCTCCTTGCTGCAGGATGTTGTGGTTGCTAAAATTCATGAAACAAGAATGGACTGAGAGCTACTGAGATACCGTCTCTGGCTCAGGAAGTCCCTAAGTCACAAAACGCTGGAGGCTGGGGAAGTAATAATATATGCATGTCCCATATTGGGTGAGCAACTGAAAGGTATCTTGTTCGGCCACTCCTAGGGGCTAAATGTGGGGCTAGTAGGACACAGACTTTGGTGTAGCCAAGTGCAGCTGTTCTTATGTTCCTTGGCTTTCTTCCAGCCTGCTTCTCATATGCAGCTGAAGCCCTCCACCATCTGCAGCGCCATTTCAGTATCCATCCTTTGACATGATGTCTTTAGAAGGCTGACTCACTGTTTCCCCAGAAAGTCTTTCTTCTGGTTTTGAGTGGGGCATTGGATTTATTATTTTCAGAGGCACTTCTGTGCTAAGCTACCACTGACTTAGCGAGATTGCCTGAAGTGATGGAAGGATACAAGCGCCACTGCTGAGGAAGGAGTAGTTCCTTCTCCTTTATGGTCCCATCATCCTAGCTTGCCTTCTGAAGAGCAACATGTTCTGCATGTTAAGTACCAACATGGCACTGAATTTCATGCTCAGTTTTAATAAATAAAATCAGTGTTCTAACTGAAAGCACCCAAACAGAGCCCCTTTGTGAGAGCAAGACTTAGGCCTAGTGTGTGCTTTTGGGAGAAATGCAGGAAAAAATACCTTCATTTTTGGGAGGGAAACTGATACAAACATCAGGCCATTTTCATTTACAAAGGCTCTCTTTCAAAGCTGGTACACTCAGCAGAACAAAAGCTGACCCCATAATCTGTACTCAACAATAGCTTGGAATATTTGTTAATTTGGCTATTGTACATGCATACATCATGCTTGATTGTAAATGCACAGGGCTATGCTTGGGTCCGGTGTGAGGCTGCAGTCAGTCAGTTTCCCATTAACACACTGGCTACAAGGGAATGGTCATTTTGTGTCTTTGCTGTCTCCTGACCAAGCTAATGTCCATCTTGTCACTGAGGCAAAAAGCTTTCAATTCCAAGCCCAGAGAATCAAACAAAGAATCAAAATATTGCCCCACCATTTTAGAGTAAAAGTTTTCTAATGATACTAAACTGGTTCATCACTTGTCTCTCCTAACCCCGTAACTCTTCTCTGTTTCTCCAAAGGACTTCTTAGCTGAATTCTTGTGCTATGGGCTGCTATGGTCAACAAGCAAGCAGCATGGGTGCTTGGAGAGTTTGGATTGCACAGGTAATTTGAGCCCCATGCTAAGATAAGTGTATAGATACGGTCTCTATGCTTTTGTGCCCATATTGTAAATAAGGGATGGTCTGACTTCCACAGCCCATCCTTATATACCCGAGGAACTCCAGCAGTGTGGTAATGGCGTCTGCTTAAGACATAAAGCAATTGTAGTTTGCAAGTTGGTGATAGTCACTGATAACCTGTCTGTAAAGTTGTGAGGGGCCATAACATACCTTTGCTCAGTTCATTATGTGGTTATGCTCACAATGCAAGCAAAATTTGGGTTGATTTTCTGCAGATGTAGAGAATCACTGGCTTCAGATGCAGCATGTTTGCAATGTTGCCATTTCAGCCTTTGTCCAAATGGCTGTAAAGGAGCTTTGTTCAAAATGGCTGTAACTGAGAGAACAAAGCACAGCAATGAGGCTTTTTCAAAATCATCAATTGTTTTACCAGGTGAAACAATTTTTACTTGGATATTTTGATCACAGTCAGTATTGATTGATGTTAGGCAAGATTTTTTGCAGTGGTGGTTGTCAGAGCTTGACATGAATGATTTGTCTCTTAAGCACATCACATGGCATAACAACACATAGAAATTTTGTAATCACTTCACAGTTTTTGTACATGTTTCAGCGTTTGGGGCCGAGAACACAGAGATCTGTTCCAGCACATGAGCTGATGACATGTATGATGCAGTACATGGTATCCACCTCTGAATGCATAAACACTTGACTGTCATCAACATTTACGCTGAGGCTTTGTGGCATACCCATAAGCTGACCTTTATGATTAATCATTATTTTAATATTTACTATTTGTATTACTTTTGCACAATGAAGATTTTGCTAGTCATTGTGTGAATGCTCTGGAGAAACAGTTTCTGCCTTCAAAAGGTTTAAGGAAAAACAGCTTACAAACAAATCCAGAATAAGTAGGAGAGTATATCCTCAAATGTCATGAAGACACACGGTAGAGAAGGGCCAGATTTTCAGCTAGGTACCTCAGAGGATCTGGGAAACTTCAGTCTGCCCTGGGAAAATTGGTGGGAAAGAGTAACAAAGGATTAAATTAGTGGTCACGTGGATAAATATAAAAGGAACAATCCATCAATCAGTCAATCAATCAAAAAGAAGCCAGTTCCATAGATCAGTGACTGGTTAAAACATAGGAAGCAAAAAGTAGGAATTCTTCATCAGTTTTCACAGCTCAGAGGGAATGGACTAATAAACTGCCATATCGTGGATCCATTTTCAGTATACCCATAAATGATCTGGAAGAGCAGTGAATATAGGAGTAACAACATTTCCTGATGATACAGAGTTTACTGAGAATAATAAAAATTAAAACTGATGGCAGAGAATAACAGAAGGATCTCATAATATTCATTGGCTGAATGGTAAAAGAGCAGATGCAATTCATGTACTTAAGGAAAACAAAACAATCCTAACCATGCCCAGTGGTAAGATCTAAAATTAGCTATTTCTGTTTGTAAAGAGCTTAGACTCATCACATATAACCCTATGAAAACGTCAGCTCAGTGCTCAGCAGCGAGAAAATGGCAAATCAAATGTTAGATATTGTTAAAACAGAAAGAGACCACAAAAGACCACAAGTCACTCTACAAATGTTTTGCTCTCCTATCTGGGACAGCACACACCTGGAACAGTGCACACGCTTCTTAACTGCCTAGCTCAAAGATGAAGCTCAAGTAGATGGACATGGAGAAGGGCAACAAGAAGGGTAAGAGGAGTAGGACAGCTTCTACATGAGAAGCATTTATATTGACTTGGAAAAAGGATGACTGAAAGAATCTATGATAGCAGCAATAGTGTCATGAGTGAAATGGAGAAACTGAATAGAGAATAAAATTATTCATAGTTTTTCCCACAAATGAGAGCTTGGTGTCACAAAATGAATCCATTTTTTGAACAATCCACTATTAAAAAAACTTCCTGTGGTATAGAATTTACTGATCCGGTGTGGATACTAAAGAATTTTCAAAGGCTTCAGAAAGTGATTGACAAAGTCAAGGAAGAAAAGTCCACTGGGGCTATTAAACACAAAGATGCAATAAAAGCTCTGACTCAGAAAGTCCATAAACTGCAAATGGATTGTAAAAGTACTGGGGATTAGCATGTCATATCCTTATTTCTTAAGGGTTCACTGCTATCAAAAATAGGATATGGTCCCATAGCATATGGACTCCTCATAGTGGTCCATAGATGGACCCACAGTAACTGTTCTTGTCTTCTTCCCTGCAGCAGAGGCTGTCTTTCCAGTAGGTCTCTCTTCCCACCTGAACCCCAGTCTGCACAATGTGTTGTCATGTACAGCTATTCAGTAAATTGGAACCAAACTTCTTTTAAAAATTGAGCTCCAGACTGGTGCTAGGCCTTGAAAATCTGACTTTTCCAAGATTACAGAAGAAGATAACAACAAAGTCTGCAAGAGTGCTTAGATCTACTATGTGCCCAAGGGATGACGTAGCATGAGACTAGGCAAACCAGTCCTTCTTACTATGTGCATTTCTGCTCCTGTTCTTTGCAATTACGGTACTGTTTAATCACTTGCTGACATTTTTAAAGCATTTCTCCCACTGACAGGTTTTGAAGTAATTGTAGTATAGAGTAGCTGCTTTTTCTGAAACCTCTGAACACTGCAGTCACAAAACTGATGTGACAGGGAGTTTCCATAGCTGCTCTCTCCACACAAAGGTTTGCTTCTTATGACTCAACCACTAATATAACATGGTTACTCATCAGAAAAGTACTAGAAGAAAAGACTAATTTCTAACTGAATTTCATTAAGTTCTTAGCATAGATCTAGGGCGAAGATTTAGAGAACTGGTAGGGTGAGACGTGTACTGGTAGGGTGGGGTAAGAAGGACCAACATTTTCCCACATCACACTAGTTAGTGCAGTGGATACTTCCACTGCTAGAATAAACCCTTCCCTCCTTCCAGCCACGTAACAGCTGCAGTTAGTCCCAGGGGGTTTTCACTAACCTCGGAAAGCAGCATAGTTAGCCTTGAATCCTAGCTGAAGGGACTGAAGGGCCTGGGTTCTAGGCAGCATATGGAGTTATCTGACCCTTCCTGCAAGTAGGTGGGAATGAGCTGCACGGAGAATAGGCCATGTTTCTACCCAGTGTTTGTAGCCCCTCATCCTACAGTTGGCCCAGGCAGCTGAGCCTGTGTGAGGAAGTCTGTGGGCTAACATTCACGGGCCAGCCGTTAACATTTCAGCTGGTTGCAGGAAATAAGGAGAGTTGTGATTCATGGTGAACCTCTGAGTCACAAGGCCTGTGAGTGTTACTTTAGGGTAGGGCAGGATACACGCTACCTCTTGCTTGATGAGGGGCCTTCAAGCCATTGTCCAGCTCTCGTTTCTCTGCTATTAGGAGGCTGTGCTGCCGTGTGCTTGTTTCTTTCTTACTGTATCACCTTGCCTCTCACTTGCCTGTTTTGATGCACTGTGGAAAGCAGGTTTGTGGTCTTAGCTTTGTGCAGCAAAGTGCACTGAGGCTGGACAAGTCAGTCCTCTCAGTACAAGGCTCAGCTCAAAATGAAAGATGGGTCATTACAGCGAGCTTTTATTTCCAGCTGCAAAACCAAAGTAAGGCTTGTGTGTCCAGATAAACTCAGAAGAGATGTAACAAAGTGCTGCAGGCTGGTCCTTCTGCTCTCTGTTTAATGAAATGGTAAGTGTTGCCCATAGGGAATCAGGCCAGATCCTGCTGAGGCTGCCGGAACTGCTGTGAACTCCCTAAATATTCAAATAGCAAATGTATTGTAGCTGTGACAAATGTATTGTAGCTAAGGACATAAGCAGAGAAAAATATGCAGGGAGAGTGATCTTCTGTTATGCTAACTTCATTTTTGTTCATTCATTAAAAAATTAAGGCTGGGCTTAGCAAAACTAGTCTTAAGCATCACCATGATGTTATCTGAGAAATCTGGAAGACAAAAGCCAGGGAGATGTGCAGGTGCTGAACTGTATTTTCCAACTCCATGAATGAACCTGAAAATAAACAGGGATGAGAGCTAGCTTGTATCTCTGGCATGAATAGCTCTGACACAGAAGGGCCCATTTCTCCATTGAGCTCACCCTAATATAAATATTTGTGTTCCAACCAAGTCAGAGCAGCAGACGAGTCACCATCTCCCATGCTGGGCACAAGATTCACTCATCTGACCTCTTCCCATTCCCTCCTGACCCCTGCAGGAGGGATCCCATGTGTCCAGTGCAGCTGCTCTGCTTGGTCTGTGAATTCCCCGTCAAACAGGCAGATGAGGAAGAGATCCCAGGATGGGAGGAGGTCCCTTACATGGTCCCTTACAAACACCTTGTACTCACTTTTCATTCCAGAATCTCCAGGCCTGTAAAGAATCAGCCTTGAAGTGGTTTCTTACAGAAACAGTATGTTATTTGTCCTGAAAATGAGGAGCCTTTTCTCATTTCCAGAAGCAGTACAATAAACACATGCATTTCAATATAGTTTCCTGTAAGAAATCACTTCAATTTCATTTCTCATTGCAGTAGCGCAGGGGCTAAGAATAGCTAGAGTCAAGTGGCTCTGTGCTGTTGAGACACATATTTTGAGAACTGAGTCCAAACTTGCATTCCTCACAAGTAACGAAACAAAAGCTGCTTCTGCACTCAGATCATCTTCCAGTGGGCTTGAAAGAGGAGAAAGAACAGTTTTCTTTGGCCTAATGAAAATTAAAACCATTAAGAGCATGCAGATGCTAAGTGCCTCAGCCCAGAAGGAGTTTGGTAACAGACAAGACAGTAACAGCCACATCACCGCTCTGGCTGGAAGCGGAGAGCTAATATTTTTCCTGCTAGTTACTGCTGGGGATATTCAAGCAAAGTTGTCCTGAACCTTGGAAAGATGCCCTGTGCCCACCCCACTGCGCCTGTGAGTGCAGAAAGCCCCGTGCTGCCATGCAGCCAGCTGGTTTGCAGTTCGGTGATGGCACAACACCCCAGGTTCCAGCGTGTGCAAGGATGCTAGGGTCTCCCCATGGTGCTGGGCTTATGCTAGACCCATGGAGAGCTGTGCAGAGCCTGAATCCCACCACTGCCATCTGCACCGCCTGTGCAGCAAGGGAAGGTGCTCATCACACAGGGTAGCTTTTATCAGGCTAACAGCGGTAAAGGAAGCTGTGAAGATGTGGCTGGGTGCTGGCCACAGAGCACAAGCCTGGTGCAATAGGTGATCTGGTGGTTTGGCTGTGGGAAAGCTCCTTCCTCAGAGGGTCGAATTCAAGTTAGTGCAGCCTCATCTCCGTTTTACAAGGCAATTCTGCAAATCAGTACCCTGTTTTGGAGGGTTTCTGAGAAAAAAATACCCCACTCAAGTGAACAAGCAACAAGAGAATTTAATAGAGAAAATACTTCCTTTTAATTTTATGCTGAAACTCACATTTTAGTGTGAACAGGGCATAGAAAAGAGATTAATTTGTGTTAAGTATAAAAAGGGAAGCAGAAGCTGAGATGTGTTATTGCTGAAGTGTCTGAAACATGGTGTGAAGTGAATGACTAGATGCTGTTTGGAGTTACATCTGGGTACATCTGGCTGTGTCATCGCACTGAAGTTAATGAGGTTTATTAGATTTCACTGCTGCAGATGAGAGTACACCCCCCAAAAAGTCAGAGGAAACTGATTCTTGGCTGCTTTCAGAATTACAAATCAGGTGGCGGTGGTGGGATCTGGGCTCTGATTAAAAACAGAACTCCATAACCTCTGGGAGCAGGGAATCATGCAAAGCAATCGCTATGCACTGCACTAGTGACTGAAATACCGGCATGGTGGGATGCTGTTGAAATCAGAGCACTGTCAGCAAGCTGTGGTGCTCTCTGAGAGGGTGCAGCAAGATGCTGGGCATAATACATAATAAAGTGATCAAAAGCAGAGAAGTCTAAGCTCCTGTATTCTCACCTCTCTTCAGCAGAAGGTATCGGTGCAATGTGGTCACTCAGGATGGGTCACTTCACCAGGAAACACCACATCTGGCCACACTTCTGCACCTGGCTGGGGGTATGATTTTGTGTTCAGAGCCCATCAGGTGCCTGAACGCCTTTGAATATCTGTGTCTTTGTCCTTTCCATTAAACAGAGACGTCGTGGTTGCCTGTGGTAAGTGCTTTGAGATATTCTGTGCGGTTAAGCTTTCTTTATGATCTCTGTCAGCTTCTCTGTGGCAGGTGAAAGGTGAAAGGGACTTGTTCACAGAGCATGTGATTGCCCTGTTCACCTCAACACTGGCCCTGGGTGTGTTCATTCATCACTGCCAAACAGGGCACCAGATATCGATGTGAAGATCATGCAGGGTGATGCACTTTGTATGGACAGATGGCCTGACTGTTATTTCTGGGAAGATATAATAAAGGGTGCTGGCATTTGCCAAATAAACAACTCTGAGCTGTGGTATCGGGAAGCCTGAGAGGATTACCCTTGCACACTTCATTTTTTTTTTGCTCAATTCTAGTAAATATTAGCTTGGGCTATTCGACAGGAAAGCTTCAGCGACACCTTCGGCTGCTACACCATGCAGGTCAGATGCATGGCTGGTGAAATCTGTAGAGGCTCCATTAAATTCCTGCCTGAGGCTTGATGTGAAAGCAGCAGTAACTCCAGCCACGCAGGTTAATTGTAGGCCAGGCAGGAATTTCCTGCAATGGAGAGGAAAGTGAACCTGGAAAGAGCTGGGCTGTCATTTCTAGCAAAGATGCAAGAACAAATGCTTATTGCTAATGTAACTGGATGTGAACTCTCTTCTTGAATTCATGCAGATTTAGTGGAAAGAACCCTCCTCTTCTGCTAGCTGTCCTCAGTGAATAAGATGAAGACATGCCCTGTCAGCTGATTTTGCTCTTGTATGGGAATCAGGATGGGCAGATAGCACTGCATGTTTCCATGATACTTTGCAGCACAACTGTGTGCCTGGGTACAAAACAGGAGCAATTTCCAGAGCTTCAGCAGGCCTTCACTGGGTGTGGAGACAGAGGAGAGGGTTGGGTGTGGGCCTTGGAGCCTGCTCTCTTGGTGGCCCGGCTCTGCAGAGAAGAAACCGTAGTTATAGAGGAAGGATGGTAGGAAGGAAGAGTTTTGTGGTTGGGCTGTCACACCACAAGCCAGGTGATCTGCTCTCCCTCTTTCTTTCACTGATGCTGGTGATTAACTACTTGCTCTGGAGCTGCTTATCTTGCGCGCAGCAGTTTGGTGGGCTCAGGCCCTGAGCCATTCGCATCTACAATACAATTCTTTACTGCAGTTCACCTTCTCTCTCTCTCTTTTTATTTTTTTTTAAGAAAAATAAATCAGACATCTCATAGAAGTCTGGCAAATGAAAAGTATAATTACAGGCCGAAGAATCAAAGCTACCTTCCTTACTGCAGTTTCCTTCAAGCACTCTGGCTGGGGCAGGGGATGTGCAGTTACGTTAGCTGTTGGTCAAAACAGGTTGCAATACCATGTGGCAAGTGCATTTGAAAATAAGAGCCATTTCTTTAGGAAAATGAGATGTCCTGGAGCCTCTTCCACCTGGTTATATTTCCTTGACTAAAATCTGACTCACTCAGAGGCCTCTGAGAGATTTCTCAAGATATGTCTTTCTAGGAGAAACTCAAATACTTGCTGACATCATTTTTGCTGCTGGTGTTCCCAGCTGTCAGGGCATGGGGTGAGTGAAAGTCTCTACCACTTCATATGACAGGAATCAAAGACTGTCCTGCCAACCTGGTATGCAGAATTCCTAAATCAGATGTTTTTGCTGCCCAGAAAGTCAGATATTTTTAAGATAATATCCTCTGAAAAAGTAAAAGACTGATTGAATCTGTTATGTTCTGTGTTTGCAATAGAAATATACTTCCAACATCCAGGCCAACCTGGCATCCTCATGAACTCTCTTGTCTGCAGGAGACTGGACACTAGGAACTGCCCAATCATGCTCAGCACCATCATGGTCACTAGGAACTGCCCAATCACGCCCAGCACCATCATGGTCAAGGTGCAAGGGCCAGTAATGCTACAAATGGACACCAGCATGAGGAGGCCTGGCAGTATGTCCAGCTGTGCAAGGAACAGGTGCAGTTAAAGCCTCTGGGATGCTACGTGCCAGAGCAAAAGGGGCAAAGGAGAAGCCTGGCAGTCAGCAACCGGCACAGCTATTGACTCATTCGGTGAAGACAGGAAACTCCCTTCCCCACGTACTCTAGGTGTGTGTGTGCCTAGTGATGGTGCAGGCAGGGCCACTTTCCTCTGCAGCACATGACTCAAGCCTGGGCTTGTGTGCTTTGCGGGAAAGGACCACAGCTGAGGGTATGCCACTGAACTGTGTCTAGCTTGGAGGTGCTCACCTTTCGGAGGCTGTGCTTTTTCCTGAGGCCAGATCTACCAGCACAGACAGAGATGAAAGATATGCCAGCTCCTGTGCTTACCTGAGCAGGAGGCAAGACCCCACAGCATGCACACCGGCTCTCCTGGACACTCAGGGCGCTTGTTCAGCACATGTAAACCTGAGTCCCTGCTCAGAAACCTGGAGGCAGAGGTGTGCCAGTTCTCATTCCCTGCTCTCAGACCTATGTGCACTACAGTAACTACAGACTGAGTAAATTGCTTTCTCTCTACTTCCTGTATTTTTTTACTGTGGTTTGACTTTCCATGCAGAGATGACCTTGCTGGGGGGTTATGGCCATTTCTCTGACTAGCTCCAGCTGTCATTTAGGAAGGGTGCCTTAAACCAGAGCTGCAGAGGAAGGCACAGCTTATATTCTTAGTTAGAAGATATTTGAGTCCTCATCTCTCGCTCTTGGTGAATGGTTTCTCCATCCACCAGCCTGGACAGGAATGAGCAAAAGCTCTTGTCTTGTAGCCACGAGTCAGCCAGATGAGGATTCTGGTAGTGTGACAGCTCCTTCTCCCTGGCCTGGGTGAAACTGCACATTTCTTGTCAAAATTATATCTCTTTGTGTGGAGAAATTAACCTATATGGAGAGAGAGACTCCAACTTGCAGCTCAGTAAGAGGAGGGCCTAGGCCCTTGGTGATGCTCCATGCTTTGAGTCAGTGCTGCCACCCCTGAGTGATACAGGAAAAACAAGCCAGAGCCCTATTTTTCTTCATTTCCTGATAAACCATGGTGCTAGGGTCCTAATCCTGGGAAGAGCCCAGGAAAGCGTCCTGGCTGATGTAGTGCAACTCTCTCTCAGGGTACCACACAGCAGTACATCTCTTTCTTTCATTTGCAAAGGAGTTATTTATTGTCCCCAGACTGCAAGATGGTGAAATGGCTTGGGGCAGGCATGTAAAATGGCTTACAGATCATTGACTGCCACAGATGAGAAGACAGCAATTACACTATTTACACCACAGTTGTTTTGCTTTACAGCCTAATTCATGTTCATTCCCCTGTAACAAACTTGCAAAGAAAAAGCACCCTTTCATTGGTGTTACTCATCTGTATAATTAAACAGTAAGTGCCTGATCTGTCAAACAGATAAACGCTCATTCAGGTTTTTGCTTGCAATGTATTTGCTCAGCAGAAGGGTGGAGTTCCTCAGAACTGGCTCTGTTCCACTAAATTCAGAACCATTAAAGCGATGAATGGAGGCCTGGCTAATTACACAGGCTGCCTTCATAAGGGGCAACAGGTGCTGGTTTCAGAGAGCAAGGTCTTCTTCTGGTTCCTGGTATGTGGTAGTATCCAAAAGCTTCCATGATTAGGCTGGTTGAGGATTCAAACCGCTTCAGTAGGGAAAGGGCCAAGAACCATCCTTCGCTTGCCCCAGGCAGTGCAGAGGCAAAGCACAGTCTGCTGTCACACTTTGTAGCGTGATCGGCTTTGGTAGGCATTAAGTAGGATTAAGTAGGTAGTGCTAGGATTTCTTTTCTTTTTAAATCTTAATTTGTAGGTTTCAAAATCCAAGATTCATTTAATAGCTCCTTACTTTCTGTATCCTTTGCATTTGGATTCTGCATGGGGAGTGAAGAGCACTAACCACACCAATGGTACTGATTATCCGGTTTATAATTGATATGTGTTTCTCAGTTGCCATGTGCTCTTTGCTCTTCACATGAAAATGATGTAGTGAAGCCATGTGGGCACAGCACTGTCCCTGATCATACTGTCTGTGAAACGTTCCTGAAGATGAGTATATCTTCATGCTCTGAGGTGTCTTTGTGACTTCCTTTGAATCCCAAGGAGATTCAGCTACGTGGCTCTAATCTTATGCTCCTAGAGGCTGCAGAGGCTGATTTATTAGCAGCAGGTGAGGTTTGTCTATCTGTGCCACGTCCCCAAGGTGGTCCACAAGGCTCAGTCTCTGTATCCTCTTTTGAGACTGAGATCTCTTTTCAGCAAAGCTTACAACTCTTATCCTGTCTCATTTCAGGGCTTGATCTAGCTCTTGCTTCTCTAATGGTCTCTAAATGTGAAACTTTCAGGAAGAACTGCTGTTCCTAGGGAGGCAGTGTGGCCTAATGGATCGGTCACCAAACTGGTAGATCCAGATTCTTCCTGCTTGGCTCCTTGCCTGCATAGTACAGATCCCACCATGTTTCTCTGGGTCAGTTCTCATGCCTATGAAATGGGCCTCGTTCTACCAAATTGCTATGTAGGGCACTTTGGGATGCCAATGAATTCACTGTGATTATTGTAAGACCACAGACTCCTTTTAATGACTGGAGTGGTGCTCCTTTATCTTGCTTCACTCAGCCCCTGCTGGCTGTGCCTACATTTCCAACACTTCATCTTCTTGCTAGGTTTCACGTACCAAATTACCTGAAGGGCCACAAATCAGGCTACACATAAGAATGAAAACTTGTTCTTCTGTCAGTGTAAGCAATAGAGGATGCTTCACAAGCATCTTTCAAGGAACTCAGGAAACTTCAAGGGACGCTCAAGGAACAGGTAGTTGTCCATCAGGTCTATGGGATGTGCCTTTTGTGGTTGACCAGAGCAGGAGCTGTGAATACTGTGTTTGTTGTCTGCCTTGCATTTGTGCAGGAATGATAAACAAATGTGCACATACGCCTGTTGCAATTCAGGTTTCCCTTCTAGAACATGATGGTAGGCGTTTGATAGTCTCCCATATTTCTAGGGCTTTCCAAATGTTCCTTGCTTCTTGCTGGTCAAGCTTCAGCTTTTTCTGTGTTTTGGCATTGACACTGTAAATGCCCTTGACATGGGTAAAAGATAGCACTGTAGATCTATGCTGGGCTTTGCACTGGGCCCTGCGTGAGCAAGTCTAGTGGCCCACTTTCTCTGTGAGTCACGGTGGTGAGACAATGCTACTTTCTTGTTGCATGTATCTCATTCCACATTTCTGCACGCTTTTTTGAGTATCACATACTTAGTTCTGTGTTCTTGTATAGATTTTAGAGAAATGAAACCTTCAGACTGAATTATCTTCCTATGCAGGCAGGCCTGGTTGCAGAATGTGGTTGGGGCAATGGGCAATGACTTGAAATGACTATGAATCAAATGTGAATGCTCTGCGCTTCTGTGAATTTAAAAAGAGGAACTAAGCCCAGCTCAGATGGCCGGCTCAAGCACAGTCCTCCTACACTACGACCACAGCAACAGTAAGCATGGTTTGAACTTCTGTCACTTTGGTATACTTTGCTAGCCACAGACATTGATGGTGAGTCAGGCAGAGAAAGGTAGTGATCTCTCTTAAATGCAAATATCCTTAGTACAACTAAAATACTCCAGTAATGAGATATTATGCATTTGTATATCTCTTTACATTTTTGTCTTTTCTACCAGAACTTGATTGACAGCAACAAGGCATGAGCTCAGCTTCCAGATTCCTAATAAAACATCGGCTCAAGTGCCTGGCTTGGGAAAACTAAGCTTTCAGATGCTCAGACAGCTAGCTTTTATACTCAGAAATGTGGATTAGCTGGATAAACAAACTGAATTTGGCTGAAGGGAGAAAAGAAGAAAAGCCACCAAGGAAAATAAAGCAGGGAGAATCAAACACCCAATTATTTCTGCCCTAAAGCATAACTGTGTGTCACCACAGTTGTCTTTACTGATTTCTTCGGTAAACTAATCGCTAGATTTTTTGCAGAGAAATCTCATAGTTTGCTCTGCTCTTGCCAATTGCTCCCACTTTGTGGAGTGCCCTGTCTCTTTGCTTCTCTTGCATCCCAAGCCACCTAGAAGTTGCTTTAGATGGGATGACCACTTATCCTGAGCTGTTGGGTAGCTTGTTCAGATTCTCCACTTTGTTCGCAATGATATGTAAAATGCAGTAAAATGTTTGTGCCTTGAATCCTCTTTGAACAGAAAAGCTTTCTAAATCTGCAAAAACTCCATATGAACATTGAAGAAGTTTCAGAAGTCCCTGCTGGTTTTTCATCTCCCTTTTTTCTTCTAGGTGTCCACAGAGCCTCCTGTCCCCTCTGGATCTTTGTTGCCACCAGTCTCTGAAGCTTCAGTTATGTTTAGAAGCTTTAAAGATAAGAAAGAGTGGTTTTGGTCTTGCAGCAGTCCTCAGGGAAGCAAAAAACATTTTAAGAGAGATAGGGCAAGACTTCACTGGCATTCTCTTCAAAATATTATATTACCTCTTGTGCTTCTTTTCTCACCATTTTTCTCTAAACTAGGACACTCACTGGTCAGCTCATGAGTTTGTGAGCTTGATTTAGGCTGAAAACTCCTCTGAGCAGCAAACTGTTTGCTGTGAAGGATTGCAACGATGACCAAAGCAAGGCTGTGAGGTTGAGGGGCCTCAGAGGCTAAAGCCAAAGGCTTTGCTCTGTTTTGGGGCTTTCAGTACAAGATGATCAGAGGCAGCTGTTTCCAAGGGCTCTGCTATAGAAAGTGCTCTCACTCAGAAGTACTCCAGTACAGCTTGCCTGCCTGTCATCAGAGGCATCAGGCACCACTGCAGAGCACCGCTGGGAGCATTTGGCTCCTCTGCTGATCAGGCTCCGGGGTCTTCAGGCAGACACCTGGAAACAAGGAATGTGCAATTAGTGACTGCTCATTAAAAGCCTTGCTTAAATGGCCTAGAGTGGCTGAGGCAGGGAGCAAATCTAGACCTTGGTGTAGTATTCAAATGCCTTAATGAGGAGATGTCCTTCCCGTAGTCTCCTTGCCCCTCTGTGATAAAGCCTGTAGCAGAGAGGTCAGGAGGTGAGCTATGAGCTAGCTAACCAGGACAGATTTTCACAGATCTGGGAAAACACATGCTTATGACACAAAACTTATCTGATTGCCCAGTTCCAAGTCCTGTCCATAAAACACAAGAGAAAGAGGAAAATTTTGTTTTTACATGGGAAAAGTAACATTTTCGCCACTTAGACTTTTTCTTGGAAAGAGCTAAAATCCTTTCTGCTGTGTTTCTAAAAGCCAGACTAACTGCCTGGATTTTCAGCCTGAAATGTGTACACAGTGGATAAAATCCAGCCCAAACAGTAGAAGTTTGAAAAGTTGTAAGGAATAGAAACAAGCATACAGTAACCTTCCTCAGTCCGCTTGTACCAAACTGTTCCAGTCCCCAGCAAAGTATTTGCTCAGTACTCTTCTGTGTGGTGTTCTTGCAGGATATCATTCATGTGATTAGATAGTTTTTATCTGCAAAGTACACTTTGAAACATCAAGTATCTTGAGAGGAGGAGTTTTATCTCAGTTCTCTGGCAATTTCTTTCCCTGGGCTCTTATCCGATTTGATTTAAGAGGTGACAGCAGGAAAATAAGCTATCAGAGTTGTTAAGTTAAAATATAAGTATCACTTCTCTACTGTGACGCTTGAGTAGAGGAAACCTGAAAAGATGAGCATCTCTCTAAAGAAAACATTTCTTCTTTTTTAAGAGCTTAAGCTATTGCAACAGAAATCGAATTCTTCATAAAATACTATCTCTCTGACCTATGTATTCTCTGTTCTTGATAGATTTTAATAAAGTTGTGTGCAGGAATGGAAGATAAGGAAAAGGTGTTTGACTGCAATATGCTGATGCAGTGATGAATGTGAATGTGCTTACAGATCGTAAAGTTGAATCAGTTCCTGCTGAAATCTCTGTGAAGATTTCTGTCGGCCTGAGTAGGATTTGATTTAGGGCTTGTATAGATTATCAGACAAAATAGTCCAAGAGTTAGTTTGTCATACAGGCAGTATTTTGTGTCCCACCCTCTAAAAAATGTCTAAAGCTTTGTCTACACCGACTGTTTCATTGCTCCAGTGTCTTGGGCCACTTGTCCAAACTTGACCACTATTTCAGCTTATTCTGGCCTATGCACCAACATGTTTTGTGGAACCAGGGTGTGTTGGTAAAGAGAGGAGAGGGATGACGCATGCCTGGTCTAGCTCTGATATCACGCTGGGAAGTGGCTGGAATCTGGGAGCTCCTAGATATCTCAGCTGAGATATATCCTGAAAGTACACATGCAAGTCAGTTAAGGAACTGTACTGTTGGTTCTGCACTAGAAGTAAGCAAACACAGTCAAGCTGATTTATGCACCTTAAAAAAACAGAGAAAGCAGAAGGAGAACTCTCACAGAAACCTGTCTTGCGGTAGCTCTGGAATGGAGGAGATTACTGAACTGTCAGGACAGGACAAGCTCTCACCTTGGAGTGGTGACAGATTCACCGTCACTTGGGCTCCCTAAATCATGAGAGGAACGCTCTGGAAAAGACCCACTGCAGCTCAGATAGTAGAGATAGACATTTTTTTGGGGGGGAAGTTATGTAATCTGTAGCAATGCAGAAGCTTTCTAAGAATACTTAAGTCTCCTTCTCCGAACCAACTTGACTTTAGGCAGGCAGCATTTTGTTTTGGATATTCTCAAAGTGTGTTTTGCAGATACGTTCCAGCAGACAGGCTGCTTGGTGACCACATCCTGCCTTGTCACCTGCTGTTGCCCCAGGCGAGATCCAGGCCTGGCTTTGTGGGACACTCCCAGAGCACGGTGAGGGACGTTTCATCCACCAAAAAGCCAGTTGGCTCAATAAGAGAGACAGGATCTGGGAGCGGAAAGAGGCAGGGGGTGCCTGAGGAGCCCTGTTCTCGTCTCCTAGCACCATCACTTGGCAGAGCCCAGCTGCTTCTTGTTCTCACCAGCAAAGTATAAAGTTTTTTTTTCTTTCTTTTTTTTTTTTTTTTTTTTTTTTTGGGGGGGGGGGGAGGAGGGAGGAGCTGGGCTGGATGAATAATTTGCAGTGCAACAGATCATACTGGTGAGGAAGGAAGGTTCACTTCACTTCCTGGCTGCATGCTATAGTTGCTGGATTTTAAATACTAAAGCCTCCATCCCTGCTGCTATGGAGCAGCCATGACTGCAGGTTGGAGTGATGGGTTGGCTGGCTGTCTGCTGGTGGTGAGTGCAAGAAAATGCTCCATCTCTAAGGTACTCTAAAGTACTCTAACTGAAATACTGCATTGCTCAACCCTGACAAGCCCAGGCACTGAGACAGAGTGGCAATACCTCGGAAGTGCTGAAGGAGAAAGTCTGACAGGGTTATAGTCTGGGTCTTTCTGTGTTCAGGTAATAATTAAATAGGGTCTTTCTTGAGCGCTCCCCTTGACTTTCATGCATAACTTTAATTTAAACCCTTTGTTGCATCTGTGCCCAATTCTCAGTGACAGTTCAGCTCCCTGTTACAATATGCCACATTTCTTAATCAGTGTGCTTATTTATCTAATCTGATTAATTGTCTGGACATTGTTTCTCGTCTTTGCTCAGAAAACCCTTCCTCCATCCCCCAGTCTATAATAACATGATGACAGCATGAATGCTTCTGGTATGAGTGTTTCTGTAAATACAAATTCCCACCAGCATTTACAGGGCTTCATGTGTGACAACATCCAGTGAAAATGTAAAGCTGAGGTAGCAAATGTTACCACATAGTCTTCTTTTGAAGGAAATCTTGTGAAGAAGGTCATGTGAGCATCCATAGGATGGGCATTCCAGGAGATGTCCATGGTCTCTTCTAATTTATCTGAACATCTACCATGAGAATGGGACTCTCCAAAACCAGACATGATTATTTGTGAAACATAGAATTTGTACATGTTAGATGAGTTTCACATTTCCTTCCAATGAGGTAGACCTAGAAGGAAAAATAGTTAGACTAAGACTAATGAATCCAGCTGTTTTTTTAAAAAAAGATGAATGTATAGCCACAGACTCTAAATCAGCCTCCTTGTTTAACAAATGGCATAGCTGGGTGAAAACTGCTTCAGTAGTTTAAGATTACCGGTTTGTTCCAGGTAAGCTGCTATCTGAACTTCCAGTTCATCTGTGCTCCAGCAAGGCTTTCATTCGGAGAAGCAGCAGCATCCAACATGGTTGGGGGTTTTTTTGTTCTCTTTTTTATTTTTTTTTCTCCTCTTTGACATACTGCTGAGTAATTGAATAATCTCAAGCACCAAGCTAATGTTTTTTCCTCCCTGGAAGAACATAATGTTATCAGACAAAGAAGCAGGGGGTGGGGGAAGAAGGCAGCTGCAGGTGTTTACTCCAAATGCCATGCAGTGTGTATTCGAAATCGGGAAAGAAGGTTTTCTTAGCTGAAGAAAATATTCAAAAAGCCAATTGAGCACAATGCAGGGTGATGCCAAGCCATTGTAACCAATGGGGTCTAGGTGGATGCAGCATTTGCTGTCAGCAGACCTGGCTGATGCCATATAAATGCAGGTATGTGAAGACAGAAGTGTAGCACCTGATTTCTAGAGTATTTTTAACCACTCCTAGGATAGTGAATTGTGGGGGTTCCAAGCTATCACAGCATCAGCTAAACACACTGGCTACTTCAGTATGATAAATGTTTAAAACAAACCTGAGGATGCAGAGAGAGGACAGCCTGGGCTCATGGTGACTGTTAGTGGGTACCCAGACAAGTATTCATCCACTGCTTCTCAGCAGTGAGAGGTGATCAGCAAATGTTTTCCTTGTCTTTAGCAAGGAACCCATATTGGAGAGGTATGGTTTTGACTGATAAACCACAACATGGGTAGAAAATTCGCTGGACTGCCAAGTTCAAAGAGCTTTGAATGGCAGTAAAAATCCAACTGGCAGCTGGTTTCTAGTGGCCTTCCTCAGGAGCTGTTACTGAAACTGATACTACCTAACATCCTCACTAATAATTGGGATGATGGGACAGAAGGGACCTTAGCAAGTTCCTAGATGACAGCAGATTGGAGGCAGTGGTTGATACTTGAAGGGTGGCAGCAGAAGCCTCAAAAAGCTGGAGGAATGGGCTGACAGGAGCCTCCTGAACTTTGGTAAAGGTAATGTGAATTCCTGCATCTGGGACAGAGTAACTCCCTCAGAGAGCGCAGGCTGATTAGAAAAGCTTAGCAGGAAAGGGCCTGGTTGTTCTGCTGGACAAGGTGCACGTGAGTCAGTGGTGTGTCTTTGCTGTAACAAAGGTTAACCATTTTGGGCTGCATTAGCAAGAGCAAATTCGGCATAATTGGATGTGGATGTTAGCCAAAGATGTCACTGTTATACACAACAGAAAGTTTAATTGTTTTGAAGAACATACAGTGCAGAGAGACAAGAATAACAGACAGGAAGCCTGGCTATTTCTGTTTTGCAGATATGGCATGGCTAGGGCATTTGGAGTCCATCACAAGCACATCCTCTTCTGGAGAATAAAGAAGGAAGAGGAAAGAAATGGAATTACTTAAATACAACAAGCATTTCTTGTGTGTGTGATGCTTGCTGCTTTGATAGGCAAGATGCCTGGGATTGCCTGAAAACTTCCAGCAAAGCATTTTTATCTTTCAAAGGCAAACTAGACTTTCCTCAAAATGAGTATTTTTGAATGCCTAATTTCTTCACAAAATT
Source organism: Rhea pennata (assembly GCF_028389875.1). Lineage (NCBI taxonomy): Eukaryota > Metazoa > Chordata > Aves > Rheiformes > Rheidae > Rhea > Rhea pennata. The sequence goes on along the minus strand of NC_084667.1, from coordinate 60,435,291 downwards.
TCAATTTTGATTTTGTTGAGGAAATACATCCAAGGGTTTTATTGCATTGTTGCTTTTATTTATTTATTTATTTATTACCTCTACAAAAGCCGAAAATTACTTCTTTCCAGAAGAAAAAGAAATTATGTCTGTATTCAGGCTGCTCTCCAGAATATGAAGACAAAGAGACCAGCAGTTGCATCTTACCTTTCCATTATAATATATACGTCTGTTATCACTGGTCAGATCAGTAGTGACTAGAGTATTATACTGTTCATTTTCTGATCCAACAGGAACTACGGCAGCAGGTGCTGACCGGCATCTGTACCGTACACTGGGAGGTGATCCAGGAGAGGAAGTATTTTCCCTGCTCTGCTCTGTCTACTTTGTAAGAAGAGTATTTCAGCTTTCTGATCTGCCATTTCTGCCTCTTCTGTGAGTGCTCAGATGAGCTAAAACCATTAATGTCACTTCAGAGCTTGTATCTCTGTGGCTACCTGTGATTTCAGCTCAGTTGTGGCATTCCAGGAAAGCAAAGTTGTCTGGGCTTCCAGTTATATTAATACAGCAGCACAGTGTGCATATGGTAGCTGCAATGGGGGGGCCAGAATATTGTCTCTGTTATGTGGGTGTAGAAGAGAAGCAGCACAGCTGAGACTGCTGCAATTATACACACAGAGCTTGGATCAGAATCCGGTCCTTGACATTTAGCAGGCCTCAGTGATTTTTCAAAAACAAGATTTATTTTAGAATAATGAGATCAGCAATCTAAATAAACAATTTTAATTGAAAAACATTTCAAAGTTACAATTTCCTGCTATCTGTTCTGTAGTGTCGACATAGCTCAGGAGCATCTCTGCCTTATCAAGGGTTCGGCTAGAATTTGTTCATATATTTAGATACATTTAGGTTCATATATTTAGGGTGTTCCTTGAGTTGACTACCTGCCAGCATGACAGGCAGGGATGTGTGGACTTTTGAGTTCTTCAAACGACTTATGCACTGTGGTTTGATGATATAGTAAATCCAGCTTTAGAGTTCCCAGGACCAGACCTAACATACCATAATCTTGTGTCACGAAGTTCTGACATTGCATGAATTCCCTCCACCAGTTTAAATGTGTCCTAAAAACACTTCTAGGCTAACTTTGTGCTGGTGGGCTTTATGCCAAATTGGCTGTCACCTGTCTTTCTGCAGCCAGCTGAGAGCCGGCCCAAACTCTGGTTTGTGCTTTCTGGCTAGCATGACAGAGATGAGCTCAGATGCTTCTGCCTGATGCCTACCAAATTTGTGCTGCTGAGTGCCCTGATCCGGTAGGGCTGCCTGGGGAGCTGTGGCTAGGGATGCAAATCTTGCCACTGCCAGAGAGCTTGTCTAAAAACCGGCAGCACAGCTCCACTCTGTGGGGAAAATGGGGAAAGAGCTGGAGGCCTGTCATAGGGGTACCTGGTGGGATGGATGCAGAGGTTGGTCCCCTGCTGCCATGCTGGGGCAGGGGCCACGGGCTCTCCCACACCCCTTGGACTCTCCCTTTCCTCCTTTGGCAGTGCAGGAGGTCAGACTGGGCTGCTCTGAGGAGGTATTTTGGATCCACATTTTGCTGCTGAGGTGCCAGGCTGCAGCAGTGGGCTGGAGGCTTGAGCAGAGCCCTTCACTCACAGTGGGCCTGCTCCCACCTCTGGGCCAGGCTGCATATGTCTCCATTTCTCTGGGTCACCTGTCCTGCATTAAAACTGCTTCCACTTGACATTTTTCCATCTACAAGGCTGGGAAACAACAGCAAGGGACTTTGGGAGGAGATTGGAAACAGGACCAGCTAAGTCCCTTGGACGACTTTGCTCTCAAACTTTGAAGGCTGAGCTTCAGAAAGTCTAGTGACAAAACCACGCTGTCTCTGAAGGGGCAGCCAGCTGTCCAGTATGGGGAGGGGGGGCTGCGTATCTCCAAAAGACCTTCTCTTGCACCATTCCCAGTGAGCCGGGGACTGTCGTAAAGGGGCATTGATTTGCTCTGGGATGAGTCAGGTTTGAGTCCTGCAGGGATTATCTGCAAGGCTGATCTGGACAAGACCCCACCAGTTACATATGTCTCCTTCCACAGCTTGTGCTGAAGGAGTTTTGGGGCATGCTGCAGTGGTTAAACAATGTTTTTTAGCAGTTGCTTTCTCCTTGAGTAGTTTGCCCAGGGTTGAACTTTTCCTAGGCTGCCCTCGGAAGTGTATAGCACAGCAACTTACCGTTTCAGCTTGGATTTATTGAATGGGTCCAATTGCTTCTCCCACATGCCCCCCATTTTTTTTGTTGTTGTCACTGCTTCCAGCAAGCTGTCAGCTCATCTCTATGCCAAAATATCATCAGCCATGATATGGATTCCTGAGAGTCTTGTTAGTGTGTCTTGCTGCCAGCATCTTTTCTTCTGATCCCAAATGACATTCTCAATCATTAATACTTCAATGCTGGTGCTCAAAACACGGCAAGGTAGCTGCATTCCTTGCTTAGTGGCTCACACCAATTTCCGTTATTGGCATCAAACATTGAGAATATCTTCTTTTCTTTTGCCAAGCCAGGTAACGTTTCTGGGGTGGTAGGCATTTGAATGGAGTTGTATTTAGTGCACTGCTAGCTTGCTTGCATCTGTTCAAGGCACAGCTAGTTTGTTGTCCTGATAACTACACCATGGCTATGGACACTGTACTGAGCCATCTTTTTCTATCTGCTGTATTACTCTCACTGTGTTTTTTTTTTAATATGCCTTGTAGTCAGTGAAGTAGCTGCCAGATTGATAACATGCTTGAAGACTGGAGTCTTTCAGTAGAGTCTTTGAGTAGCTTCAATATATGGAGACTTGGGGATGTCTGCTCTGATGGCAGATTTTCATTCTGCTCATGTTTTTACCATATGCATATTTCATGCCAGGTTTGGCCTCACTTGGATTACAAAATTACACATTTCTGTTGAAGCTGTAGCTGCTGTAGCCAATATAAATGGAGCCTTATTGCTTCTTCCTCCCTGTTGAGACTGGTCAAGTCTCGAACCTGAGACTCAATCATTCAGCTTCCACTTCATGCTAGGTGGCAGCTGTCTCTCATGCAGCTATAAAGCATACTGTGACACTTCTCCATGTCCCCTCACCCACAGTGACATATCCAGTTGTCTCACGTGTCATCAAAGAAGGTACCTGAGAGTCTGAACATCTTGTGCGTAATTTAAATTCTCCTCAGGGGTGTTTGGATCCTGCCAGGGCACAATTTTGCTTTGTTTAATTTCAGATTTGGTTTCTTTTCTTCCTGATGCTGAGGAATATCTGGAGCCTGACCTGTTTGCAGTTGGTCCTTTGGCCTATTTACCTTCTGATTTCTTGTTAATGTGCATGCCACTGCTCTGCGTTTTGTGCTGGTCTGAGCTTCCCAAGCAATTGATTGCTGTTTCTCACCCTTCAAGTCTGTGCTTACATTCTTATTACTGTACTTTTTTCCTTTTCTTTTCTGAAACTTTGCTGTAATGATTTCTCTTGCAGTAATTACTGTTGATAACCTTGTGTAGCATTTTCTGTTCTATCCTGCCTTTCCCCATTCATAAGTAAAGCATTCACAATGCATTTTTTGCAGCAGATTTTCCTCCTCTGCCTTGTCCTTTGTCCTCCTCTGCATTTCTTGTAAATAGCTTCTGCTGCTGTTTTTCCATGTATTTCTGGGCTGTTCCAGGCTTGTTGAGCAAACCAGTTCTGAATCCGCTTCACACAGGCTGCCTTTGAGGGGGCTCTCGTTAAGTACTTCTGTGAATATCTCCAGCTCTTGAGAGAAAAACGTAGTTTCTCTGAGCCTTTCCACACACTGTCTTGGCATCTCACTATTGCTTCGGTATTGTCAAGGACAGGCTTTCCTCCCTCTACTGCGAGACTACAGCTGCAGCAGAAGCAAGCCCTTGGGAGCACAAGGGACACATCTCTGCTGCCTGTCTGCAAGGCAGCCATGGGGATGGGAGATGAACCTTGTCTGCCCATGGCTATTCCAGACACTGCTTTTCCAGAACATCTTTGTATGACACTCACTTGTGCCCGTCCAATCTTGTGCTTGGATGCTGTCCGTTTTAGCCCCCTCTTGCTTAAGTTCTTTACTTTTATGATGATTTTGGGGATTGTCTCCATGTAAACACCCTTCCTTTGGTGTCATGGAGGAGCTCAGGGGACCTGCAAGTCTCTCTGAAATGAGTGCATGAGGTTTTTTCTAGCTGTAGGTTATGCCACTGCCTTGCCCGTGAGGTCCTAAGGGCTGCACTGTTATACGGATGCCAGCTGTGTGGAAAGCTGAGGAATGGCAGCACGTCCCTCTGCATTCAATTGCATATAGCTGGCAACTGCTCCCACTATTTAGAGTGAGGTGTGCTACTCCAAGCAGTGATGCAGAATGACAAGTGAATTAAGAAAGAGCAGGGCTGGCCTGAGAGGGGCGCGAAGCTCTTTGTGATCCCAGGATGTTGTTCAGACTGGCTGCTGCAGTGCTGCTTCACGGTGCACGGGGAAGTGACACCTGTGAACAGGTGTTAGCTGCAGTGCTCCGGAGATGTACCGATAAGGACTACGTGTTAGCTAGACTCAAATGCCAAGAGTCACCCTCAAACGTAGGGGGAGGCTGTGCTGCTCGCGGCACGGTGCGATGGGTCTCGGGCTTGGCTCGGCTGTGGCTTGCTGAGCGCCCTTAGCCTTGTTACTCTGCCTCTCCAGACCAGGATTTCACTGTCTGTTACATGGGGACGTTGCTGATTTGTGGTAAGCCTCGTTCTTGTATCAGCACATTTCACTTAGCAGGGCTAAGCCTAGGCTAAGCACTGATTCAAACACTCATGAAATCAAGAGAGGTTTCTATGCATCAGTTCCTTGCTGACGTGGCATTTTGTCCAAATCATATGATTTATGATACTAGCGTTCCCTCAACACCTTTCTAATTCTTTAATAAAAGATACCTTTATTAATGGTTCCTCTTCAAGCCCAAGCCTCATTAATATTTTTAAAGGTATAAACAGAGTAATTGGTGGAGCAACGGCTGCCTAGACAGATCGGTATGGCAGAGTGTTGAGTAGAAACAAAACCTGCCTCCTTTGCAGCTAATCTTCAGGCAGGGAGCTTTGAATTTAGAACAACATATTTGTAACCACTTGATGTCTTATTATATCGACAGTGTATAGGCAAGAAAATTGCAGGTTTCCCACTTTGACATAGCTATGATGATAAATTAGGTATACAAAAGAGCTAATGATGACGTTAAGTGGAGTTATGAATATATATTAGATCTCTTTTCCCAGGTCAACTCTAGGTGACACAGCAAAAATCCTTAATAGCAGGTAAGCATCAGTCACTGATACACAGCATGCTGCTGAAACCTGGACCCTACCAATTGTTAAAGAAATACAGAGAAAGAGAAGGAAGAAGTTAGGATCTTTGTGCTGGAATGGAGAAAACTCTTTAAGCTCACGCTGTCTCACTCTACTCTTTGTGGAGCCCCGTTTTTAACAGGCAATTTTGTCTTCTGCCACCCCAATGATGATCCCTGACCCAAGAACATCTCCCACTGAGGTGCTTAGTTAGGAAGCTGAACAAAGCCTGAAAATTGAGCTCTTGGCTTCGGATGCTGCAGACTCGTGTCCTTTGAGGGCACTCTGTGTCCCAAAGGACTGAGCTGCAGGCTCGCTGAATGCTAGTCAGCGGTTCAGGAAACAGTTCAGTTTACTTGGCCCTGATCCAATCTCCCTGCATGACCTGGGGCAAATCATTTAGGCAAACATTTCAATGGCGACTGATGATATTTTTAAAGCATCTTCATTTTTGATTGTTTAGTTCACGATGACTAAACCAGATTCAAGCCAAAGCTTTCTGTCACATCTCTGCAAGTAGGACTTTCTCAGGTAGTGTAACCCAAGTATAGGATCAGAATTGCCAGTCACTTCCCAAAAGCCCATACTTAGGTCCTCTGTCCCTCAATTCCCCATGGTGCTTACAGTGATAACAACACTCCCTTCACCTCCAGAAGCGCTGAGGGCATGCACATGGTAAAAGCAGGATTCTCTCAGTCTCAAGAGGATCAAAAAAGTATCTTACACAGATCATTTTGGATATTTGATTTGATTTCCAAATTATTTGTAATTACTACAGTAGAGGAGTTATACAGCTCTGCAGGCTTTTTCACACAACCAGCTGCTACGTCATTGCACAAATGTTGCATACCCTGCAGGGAAACACTTTATGTGAAGCAGTTCTTAAGCGATGTCCCTCTGCTTTCTAAGTGTCAGAGGGCGTTTGATCCACATTTCACCAAGTGACCTTGCCCAGAGCTGCCTCTCTGAAGTAAAGTCTCTACAACTCTGCAAGTTGTGTGTGTGCAGCAGATCTTTGTCTCTAATATTTTTTAGGCAAGGATGTCCTTTTCTAAAGGGAGGGAGTTATTTCTACTTGCTGAGCAGCTCCTGGGAGCTGTGGTTTTTCAGAGAGGGAAAATGGTACAAGCCAGTGTCCTCTTGTGTCAGAGTGCTGGGGTCCCGCCTCACTGGCAATCAGGACCTGAGGGTGCTGGCTGGGGTGTACGTCATGGCCTGCCCCGGCTGCCCTTCCAGATGAGCCACCCTTGCCCTCGCCAAGCCTAGCTTGCTCATTGCACGTGGGGACAGGGATCCAGCAGCCGCCCCACAGAGTGGTGGCTCAGGGGACATTGCCAGTCTGTACATGAGAGCAGACACTGATCTCCACTTCTCTTCTCCTCACCCCTGCAAGTACTTTCTGTCAAAGAAACTATTGCCAGTTTCTTTTATTTGCCGCAATTTCCAGCCCCTAGAAGGGCTCATGGAAATCCTCTTGAGAAGAGACGTGGTTGCCCCCGTCCCCACTAGTGTCTGGGGCTGCTGAACGCTTCCCTTCCCCTGGCAAAAACTTCCTTTCCTGAGAGGCTGACAGTAGCTGGCTTGTGACAGCAGAGGGAGACGGAAGCCCAGCAACGGGCTGGGCCAGGCCGAGCCGAGCCGAGCCGAGCCGCGGCGCGAGGCGCAGGCTGCGGAGCAGAGAGGTGCGGTGCGGTGCGGTACGGAGCAGAGCGCCTGGCCGGAGGCTGCTCCGCCGCGGGTGAGTATTTCTCTGTCATCAGGTACACCCCCTAAAAGGAAACACAAGGACTATCAGCTGCAAACCGCCCGTGTCATCTGCCCCCCGGGCTGGTCTCTCTATAAAAGTGATCTGGAGGTTAAAAGGTGCCTCACTTTTTCAGATGTTTGGAATTTGTGCATCTCCCGTGGCGTAATTTACTCCTGCCCTCGGTAACCTTTTCACCAGCTCCCTCTTGAATCTTGAGCCTTGGCCCATGGAAGCATTTGGAGTCTGGAAATGACAGACTTACAGAGGTAGATGTTATGTTATTGTCCTAAATTCATCTTTGGGGAAACTGAGGCACAGAGCAGCAGGTGGGATTGTCAGAGGGCATGGGCCAGGACAGGCAAAGTGGTACTCTGGTGGTTTTGCCACTCAAATAGCAGGGTGCTTTTCACTCATTCCTGGGAAGTCCAGTTTTCCCAGCAGCAGATCCCAGTTTGGGGACTTCCCTGGTAGGTTGTGCAAGTTGACTTCTTTCTAGGTGCTGGCTCTGCATAAGCACAGTATATACCTTCTTACTTTCCTACCTCCTCTGGCCTCACTGAAGTGCTGGCACTCCCCAGCTCTAAACACAGGGATATCAAAGGAAATTTTCACTTTTTAGGGTAGCACATATTGCCTTACTGGTAATTTCTGTCTCTATGAAGTGCTGATGATGAGACGGAGAATCATCTGATGGATCAAATCTGATTCATGAGCCATCAGCTAGATCAGGCTGGGAGGTGTATGAAGGAGCATCTAATTTTTCAGGCATTCAAGTTGTCTCTAGTGCTGAGCATCACCTACCTACAAATCTTATCATGTGGGCAGATATAGTACTTACAATTTTTCATACAATATTGAAATTCTTAGCCCAGTGGGAACCAAATTCTGAACAGATTTTTATTCTATTATTTCCAGGAGTCCAAGAGGTAGACCTCCCCCAACACCCCTGTCCCCCCACAAAAAAAAAAAAAAAAGAAAAAAAAAAAGAAAAGAGTAGTAGCAGAACTGAGAAGGAGCACAGCCTCATACAGCTGCCTTTGAGTAAAGAGGTCAAGAGGTGCTTTGTTGCTCTGCACACTCTCCCATCCCTTAGAGAGTGTTTTGCAGCTCCTCCAAAACTCCACAGTTCATCTGTCTGGCTGCAGGTTGGTGCATTTGTCTTTAGAGCACGCTGCTGGTGTGTGGTAGAATGAAGCTAGAACCGTTGTCAGCTCACATGAAATCCCAGATGAATGTGGGCTCTCTGCAGTAATGGAGTATATTAGTCTAAATGGCTCAATAACACTACGGCTTTGCCATCTCCCCCTCTGTAATATATAAACTCTTTTACAGACCTAGATGGAATTTCTTTGACATCTCCTCAGATTGCATTGTTTTAAGGTACTTTTGCATTTTTATTGGCAACCCAGATGTAATAGAGGGAATCTATATAGCATGGATGCTGCTTTCGAGGAGATGCCTGGTAGCTGTGAAATATAAAGCAATAAAGTCTTGGACGATAGCTTAATCTTATCAGCAGAATTCAGGTAGTGTGAGGCAGAAATTGTACTACTAACAAGTGTTTCCAGACTTCACTGCCTTGATGAAATGAGATGGAAAATCAGAAAATAGAGATGTGTCTGGATCCATGCACCTACTGAGGGCCACAGCACAGGCAGAGGAGCTGGCTGTGCCACCCAGCAGCCTAGTGATCAAAATAAACAGCTCTGTGCTTCTCACGTGTTGCAATGCTAGGGCTATTCTGGTGTTTCTCTCAAGCCCAGAAACATTAATCCTCTTCAAATAGAGAGACAAAAGGCAAGTAATCACAAGAAAATGTGGTTAGTTTGCTAAGGTCTTTATGGACTCTTCTCCTTATGGGTCAAGAAAGAAGTGAGGGCTGTCAGTGCCTTGGGGATTTCTGTGGGTGTAAGCCAGCACCTCTACTTATTTACATTCTCTTAGGAGCAGGGGCAATTAGGCGAGGCATCGCTTTAGCTGCCAGGAGTTTTGATCTCTGCAAGCTTTTTAAATGACTGACTATGGGCTTAAATATGCACTGTGGAAGTTTTGCAAAATGCAGCCTAAAAGCCTGCCTATACTGTCTAGTAATGTCCCTCATCTCTCCTGTCTAATGTCCTACCCCATGGTGGTTTATGATTATTAGGCAGCTTGCAGAGTGTAGTTTAACTGGAAGAATATCTGTTTCTTAATTTATAGCCCTCAATTATTGAGGTCGTAAGGTCACAGATGCCTATGTTCATTAGGTAACTCTATAGAGAGCAAGAGGTGACTGCAGGTCTCCATATTTAGCTCAGAAAGAACAGTAAAGCTATGCTAAAGGAGGCCAGTCCTTGGAGTGGGATGGCTGGAGAAATTTAAAATGTATGCAACCTCTTTGCTTTTAATGATTTTAAAAGGGTTGGGATGCGCTCACTCCCCTTCTCTAGTTCCAAAGGGCTGCCTTAACAGGCACAGTCCACAGCCAGATGTCCTTGTTAAGGGAAGCCAAATCTGTTGGTTTTCAGTACCCAGAGGGTTTCTCCTTCCCAGTCCACTGATGCTAACTTTGGCAAATCTCAGACCCAAGGATTTCCTCAAATCTCAACCCCACAGAGCCAGGCTGCTGTGCTTTCCTGAGCCCAAATTCAACTGGGAGTAAAGCTGAGCAAGTACCCCTGATACACACACACACACACCCCCCCTCCCTCTTCCCTGTATGAACATGGCCACAAGCCACCACCTTTGTGGTACAGAGAGCAGTGACTTTATGGGTGCCACAGGTGCACAGATAGCACTCACATAAATAGGAACAGTGTGAATGACCAACACCCTGTAAGATGATGGGATGGTGAGGGACTTCCCAAGGCCCTGAATTCAGGAGTGATGCTTTACTGGGTTCAATGGGTACAGCTGGGGCTGCAAGCCTTGCGAGACTCACGATGATGTGCTTCAGAGGAAGACATGCAAGGCCAAGGAGTCTGATGCTCTCATAAGCCTGAATCTCCTAGTCATGTATTTTGAGGATATGAAGCCCTGGAATTTTTTTATGCTAAAAATAAATAGCCAAGTAGTGCCCTTAAAGGTGCTCCTTCAGCACACTCATTGCTTGTAATTCCAAGACTTGCTACAGCCTCAACCCCTGTTTTTCCTTTACTCAGTATGTTGGTTATAGCAACAAATTGCTCTTACCTCTGCTCCCTGGGCTGTACCACTTCCCACTAGGATCTGGGATGAGCTGCAGGCTCATGGCCTTGGCAGGCAGGTCTGTTGAGCCTCAGGCACTGAGGTTTGCCTGACTGGCTCCAGCCTCACGTTTTGGTGCTGCAGCCCATGCCAGATGCGCTCACAGCAGCTCTGGAGTCCTGCTTTCACTCTGGGACACCCCACACCAAGAGCAGCCCGTCCATGGGGCCACATCTGGCCCAGGAGCACTGGAGAGAGGAGCTGAGGGGTCATATGTGGTGCTCGAAGGGAGGTGGGGAAGGGTCCTTCCCTGCCACGTCACCGTGCTGGCCCTGGAGCCACCACTGTACCATTCCTGCCACAGTACAGTTGCAATGGGCTAGAGACATGGTCAGGAACGACCCTGTGGAGCTGGGATGTCCCTACGAGGCCAGTGTGCCCCCCCCCCCAAGCCACCATGGAGTGATGGTGATGGCAGCTTTCCCACTTGTACCGTTATATATCCGAAGAAACACCGATTCTTGTGAATGGACACACCCAAACAACATGTCAGCATTGCTAAACACTCTGTTTAGAATTTTTAAATGTTTAATTTGTCATGATGGAGACTGCGATGAGAATTAAAGCTGGGCACGTCAGTCCCGAGGGAGTGTCCCCTCCCTTTCCTCCCACTCCATCTGGAATGAAGAGGAATTGGAATTATACATGAATTAATGAATAAGTAATAGAGAGTTACACAAATAAATTTCAGATGCAAAGGTTTTTTCTTTAAATCAACCACAAGTTAATATTTATTTATGTAACTTGTAAAATTCCAGCCAATGGCTGCATAAATATTAATTAGTAATTAAACTTTAATAGAAAAGCAAAACCGTTTGTATTTTCTAAATGTATATATTAAAGCTATCATTGTTTGTTTGGAGAACTGGGTTTGTTTGGGACTCTGGTCAAGCAGCGATGAGAATACAATTTTAGAGTGAGAGAGAACCTGGGTTAATCTTGCTTTTGCTTTGATTGCAATTGCTCAAAGAGAGGATGAATTCATTCCTTTTTCTCCCAAGAGGAGATGATAACAAATTTAAAAAGAGCCCTGGGCAAAACCAGGGCATTGCTGTACTCCCAGTTGTGCATCGCTGCTACATTTTTGACTGATTTCCAATACAAAGAGGGAGGAGGATGGCTTCTCGGCTAGTTAGCGCAGCTCTGCTGCCTATAGTGGCTGTACTCATTTAGATCAGCTGATTATCTGGCCTGTAGCGATAGTTTAGCATTTATACGCCTTTTGACAGCCTGAGGGCTTACCTGCAATTGCAATTTTTGCAGGCTACCGTGAGTCATTCTATATTAATGTAGCTTGGGTCCATAAGTCTGTAATGTCCCTGTGAATCGCTGTTTGGTGCATGTTATTAAGCACACCTGGGAAGCAGGTTTACAGGGATGGGTTTTCCTCCTCCACACAGAAAGGGAGGGTGCACAGACAGCGAGTCCTGGAAGAGCTGTGGCTCTCCTGCTAAGTCTTCCCCACAGTATCTCACATCTCTTCACAGACTAATCCAGTTGCTTGCTGTTTTCTCTGTGTGTCCTCTGCTACTCTGGGACTATTGTGAGGGTTTCTTAATGCTGTAATTAAATGCTGGCATGAAATCAGGCATTATCCTTTGCAAATGTAGCTGGTGGCTGCTCTCATCATCCACCAGCAGCTCTTCCTGGTGCCTTGCTGTGATCCAGGTCCCTTGAGCTGCCACTTGCTTGCCTTCTGGAGAGATGAGCAGGCTCAGCCACCCTCACTGTGGATGGCCACCTCAGCGGTCTGGGACTACTGGACGGAAAAGGACATGCCAGTGGTGCAGGAGGGAAAGGATCTCTGACAGGAGTGAGAGAGCATTAGCATTATAGGTGCTCTGTGAGGTCCTGTCGGATCTCAGTGAGGATCTGGAGTGTGCATTCAGGACAGATCTCATCCCTGTCTGCCTTAGTACTATCCACTATCCAGGGTTTAGATCAAAAAGAAGTTGGTCACTAAATCCAAGGTCTACAAGTCAGACACAGACCAGGAGTGCTTGGATCGCCCACCCAGGGAGAAGCTAACTCCAAGAAAGCAGCTGTACCTGTGGTTGCCCTAGAGGATGACAGCTCCTCTCTCAGCACTCCACCACGTCCACTTAGCCTCTTTCCTTCTGCCTCCTGTCATGGCTTTTAGCCCTCTTTTCTTTGCTCTTTTGTCCCCTTCCTTTGGTGCCCTCTGCTCCCACAAATATATTGTGGCTGCACGAACCAGCTCTGTCCCCTTGGCCCTGCTGCGAGGCTCTTTCTTGCCTTGTGGAGAATGATGCCCTTTGGGGGATGGTGGCTAGAAGAGAAGACATTAATCTAGCGATGGATAGAGAAGAAAGGAAGCAGTTGAATGTTTCTACTGAGCTGTGGTTTCAGGAGCTCTTTTGAACTGTGGTGGTGATGAATTACGAGGTGTAATTGCGAAGTGACACAAGACTAAGGGAAAAATGGACCTAAGAGGCTCCTTTGGGCTGTGGTGTTGTTTTGGGGTATCTGTGTTAAAAAAAAAAAAAAAAAGAAAGAAAAAAAAAAGGACTAAAGGCCAAAGAGAGCTCTACTATTCTGTGCAATCTCACACCATGCATTGGCCATGTGGCTTGTGGTGCAATCCTGCACCAGCAAAGGCAGTGAAGCCCCCGTTGCGCTGTTGTTTGGGTTTGGATTTCTGCTTTGCAGCTTTCTTCTTCTAAGCCAGTAATTATGGGATTAAGTTAGTGAGAAAAACACTGAGTAATGCCGATCAAGTCATTTCATCTTTGGGGTGAGTCATGGCCTCACCGTGATGCCTCTGAGCCCATGGGCTGTTGCTGTTACAGTCCGGGGAGTCAGTGAGGTGAGCCACAGGACTCATGGGGAAGAAAATGCATAAGCTTTTGAAGGATCAGGGCTTTAAAAAGAAGGGGAATAGATAAAAGATTTATTGTAGCACTATATCCTCTTATATCTTAAGCTTCATTTAATTAAAGTGACACTACTAGATTAAGACTTTAACAAGCAATTTTCTTACCCATTTTGAGTTTGATAGAGCTTAGAAAGATATGAATTGACCAAAATCAGCCAAGCTTTCCCTGAAATTCAGAGATCAGTAATTTGTAAGTTCTGAAAAGACAAGTGTATGACCTGCACTTCTATGCAGCAGCCCCAAATATCCCCAGTATGAACTCCCCTGAATGATGCTTGTTCTTTTGCAAAAGAACAGCAGATGGCCTTTGAATGTGTTCTATTTAACTAGAAGGAAGAAAAAGACTCAGAAAATAAATTAAAACGGCTACAAGCACAATAAAATCAACTGCACAAATTTAAATGTAAAACATTGAAAATGTACCAGAAGTAATAAAGACAAAACAGAGAGAAGACACCAGGCAGGAGTCCTAGCTGATTCTGTACTGCAAAGATATAGAGAAAAATCAATATTAAGAAAAAATGGAACCTTTACTATAGAACCTTGTTAAATGGCGTATGCAACAATTTAAAAGAAATAACTTGGCAGTTAGAAGTGCATCATGGAAGCATCTGAATAATTGACATTTAAAGAATTAACATAAAATTATTTCAAGACACTGGTGAAAGTGGCCGAGCACTTTCCTAATGCCCCTGTAAAACCAGATAGCTCTTATAATGCACCCTCAACCTTGAATATGTCTGCTTAACAATTAGCTTTGTATTGTGGCTCTCTATAGGCAATATAAAAAAGTAATGTGTAGGCCAGCCCTCTTTTGATTAGTTTTTTCCTTATCTATGGCCTCACTATTAGGTGATGAAATGTCAGCGCAACACCAAACGGGTTTGCTCTGACCCTGCTCCTTCTGAAATCATGGGGAAGACTCTGGAAAGACAGAGAATTAAATCAGTGTCGCTTGAGTAAGCACTTGCACTTCTAGAGAGTGGCTCTGACAACACCCTCTGGTTGGCATAAACAAATAGAAAACACTGTAGCACTGTCACTCATCATTCATTGATGCAAACCATTATTTCAATACAGTGCTCTCCTTTTAATGTCATGTCACAGATCTTAATTAAACAAACACTCATTATCTAAACAAACACAAATTTGAAGTTTATCTTTAATTCCCTTTCATTTAATTCTTTCCTCTGCATCTATGGCAGTTAAACAGGAGACTACACTGGTATACAAAGTCTAAAAGATTTCTGCGTTTTAATGACTGCGCAGTGATCTTGAGTTGTTTCTTGGATTCTCCAGATGATTTTTGAACTGCAAGGCTGTGCAACATAGGCAGGGGCTTACCCTATCTGACACCAGACCGAGCAGCAAGGACATTTAAATATGCAATAATCTGAATGTTCTCTAATATAATGAAATGTGAGTGCCTGTGTTGATGAGTACACAGTGTAAAGCCAGCCATGGACTGAAGTGTTTACAGAAACAAGCCCTCCTCCTTCAGACTGTAAGGTTAAGGCTCTCTCTTTACCCCAGGACTCCCAGCAAGACTCAAAGCAATTGAGCCACTGTACTGCCCGCCCGTGCGCTCTCCTCTCCTGCGTAAACAAGGAGCAGTGGGCTCTGGCTGCCTCAGCAGGGAACAGAGGATGAAAACAAATTTTGACTGTCATGGTCAATGCAACAGAGGCCCCGTGGCTTATCTAGGTGAAGATTCCCGTGTGTCTGACAGAGGGAGAAATACGGCTTAGCATTCATCAGATTTCTCTCTGATGAAAATATACATTATTATGTTCAGCCAGGAATGGGGCTGGAGGACTCAGGACGAGGTTAGCCTGAGGCTGAGGTTTGGGTTAGGGGTAGGGTTAGGCTCCTCAGTGGAGAATTTGGCACGGGTGACAGGCAAGCCACTTCCAAGGTCATTGCACAGACCCCCGTGTGGAGGCCACGGATGAGCTGGATCGGGACGTCTTTGTGCCCTTCAGCTGTGTGCAGGTTGCTTCACGGGGTCAGTACTTCTCAGAGAAGTCCTGGTTCAACAGGACTCTTGGCTCTTCTGTGCTTTGGGAAAGTCTTGCAGTTATATCTGCAATATCTGTGTCCCCCCCCCTTTTTTTTCTCTCTCTCACACACACACATAAAACCTATCAAAATAAGAAATTCCAGACTTGCTTTTCCACAGGACTCCAAGACACAGAGCTTTAGAAAAACCATAAATGTAAAAAGCGGTGGCAATGCAGTATGATATTATTTCAGGACATGTAATTATAACAAGAGTTTTGTATTACACTGGATATCCTCAAGCAAAACAAAAGGTTTTCAGACCTGACTACAAGAAAAGATTTCACCCTTAAGCTTACTGCTGGTACACACGTCTACCACTCCGTTATTTCCTTCATGGCAGCATCTGGGCCTAGCAGCGACGGTTACATAGTTATGACAAATGATAATGACATGATTTATCAGAAAATGTGTGTAGTAAGAAAATGTCACCGTAGCTGGGCCCACTATTACAGAAAGAATATGTGAGAAATAAAATGGGAAGCTTTCTCCTAATTTTTGATACTGATAGATCTTTACTACAGTAACTTGTGGTCAAAACCTGTTTTCAGTGGCTAAATCTGTGAGTTCTGATGCAATCAGTAAGCCATTCTGATAGCCTTACTAGTGCGTTTAATTAATTAATTAAAAATGGATAAAGAAACCACATCTCCAAATTTCTTTTTTCTTATTTTGAAGTCCATGGCTAAAGAAAACTTTTGAAATGAATAGTGATTTATATTTGTTGGATTCTATTACTTGAAAAAAAAAAAGCTGCAAAGTGAAGAAGCTAAGTACTATTTGAATTTGCATTAGCAGATTTCCACTGTAAATTGAACTGAGCCTTGCTGGAAGACACCACTTACTCCATGAAGAATGCTAAGATTTCAAAGTATGACATTGTAATATTAAATTAGCAAAGGAACAGCGTACAGGAGTGAAGCAGACCTCTAGCTAGCTAAAGACAGATTTGGTAGACACTGGGGAGGTAAAAGAACCCCTGGTAACTGGGCTTCAAATCCTTACCTGGTTCTAATAGAGGTATAAAATTGTGTTTTCTTTGTTTCAGGTGAATTTCCTGATCACCAGCTCCACTGAAGTATTGGTTATTCTGGCTCGTCTTCTGCACAAAATCTGCTCCGGATACTCAAACAAGTATTGATGAAAACATCTTTCAGTGGGGAATTTCATTAAAACGAGAATATTTCATCAGAATGAAAACCTCTGAAAATAGAGGTATTCAGTGTGGTTCACCAGCGGCCGTGGAGACGGGGGAGTTAACTGTGTTGTTCAAAGCTGTGGTTTCAGGCTGTCTGCGAATTCTGGCCTGACTCACTCGCACAGGCTTCACGTGCCTGAGATCGTCGGCGTGACTGGCGGGAGCGGAGATGTTACAAACCAGGAGGTGTCTGTGTTATTACCGACAAGGCAGATGATACAAGGCCAGTGTGCTTGATAGCCGGAGTGACCCAAATCCCGAGCCATGCCTGAGCCAGAGCCTCCCTCTCGCAGGGGCTATCTGCTTTCTCTGCGGGCACAGACCGCAGTCTTGGCGTTTGGGGCACACGCGGCTTTCGTTACGTGAGCAAGACAGTGGCTGCCAGGCCTTTCCCTTCCTTAGCATCAGCATAAATTTCCTAACTGCTTTTTAAAAAGATTTCTCCAAGTCTTAAGTTTTATTTTAGCGATGCCTAGTGCTCTCCTTCCCTTTTTACTTGAAGTTGTGTGAGTGCTAGCTCTCCATTTTACAGCTTAGCTGACTTGCGGGCTGGGATGTGTTAATTATTCAATGATTTAAATGAAAAATCAAAGGAGTTTTTATTGATTTGCATATAAAAGTTATGAAACCCAATATATGGCAACACAGACAAATTAGTAGGCCATAAAAAGCACGAGTGAATTACTGTTTTATTAAAGCTTTAAGAGAACATGCTGTAATATCTGAAAATAAAGGTCAAAAGAAAAAAAAAAAGGAAAATTTAAATGTGTGCACATTAATGGACTGGGGAATGTGGCTTTACTAATAACTTCTGTGCATAAAAATTTATATTTTTCAACATAGCAATCATTTCTTTTACCCTGTTGGGTATTTTAAATGTGCTCTTGTGTATATAATATTAATTTAGTCATAAAATAAAAGGCAATAATTCAGACAGTAGCCCATGTGAGCTATTAAATTCAAAGTACCGTGTGAAGTATTTGTGGTTATGGTTCTTTGCAGTTCTGGATAAGATGCAAACAAAACACTCCTGACAAGATGAAAGTGTTTGCCTTTAAAATACCTGTCCGTGCTTAGCTCCAGGTTTCTACAGCCCTGAATTTCTTTCTCAAGAGCTGGCACTATCTCTGGTTAGGTTGTTTGGGTGTAAATCATGAGACTGTTCCTTATAAAAAAGCATGAAATGAGGATTTGTGAAATAGCCAGGCTTTTAAAGGAGAGTTGCATGCTCTCCGATTGTATCTGAACTAGCTAATGGTATACTTCTCTTCTTTTTATGCTAGGTCAGTGAGGTTTGTTGCCTTAGGAAGCAAAAAGCTGTTTTTCTTGTCCTGCTCATTCAGTAACACTGGGCTGAGAGTTAACCAACAGCAAATGGGCTTCCCTGAGAAGCCAGTCAGCTGTGTAAAACATTTTCATGCTGTCTCTCCGAAAAGCTTGAAGCAAATATTCCATCCGCTGCGGTGACAAATTAATACATAGTAATTAATCAAAATTCTTAGCACTTGTTTTCCATGTCAGTGTGTTCTTGCATTAAGTCTTGGGGTGCTTGGTTGCTCTCCTGCTAAATGTGTCTATGCTAATGTTCACAATACATCTCAGCAAAAAGAAATTAAGCTGAGACTCAGTCTGAATCCTTCAGAGGGACTTGGCTCAGTGCCTGTAGCACAGCTAATATGTACCTGTCGGCATCCATCCCTTAATGGTGCCAGTGCAAGGGCTCGGAGACTCCTGGTAAAACCTTCTCTATGGATTCTGTCTACATTAGGATATATCATTATGTAGCATTTCAGAGCTCCCTCTAATCTTTTAGTATAAGTGCCTTGGGGAAATTCAGTCTTCTTCCTCCCACCCTCCCTCTGCTTCCATATCTCTGCACAGAGCATTCGGGCTGAAATCTGCTACTGGGAGTAGCCCCTAGCATGGGGGAGTCTGCAGGAGGAAAAGGGTTTCCAAGGATCCTCTTTCCTACAACACGTGCAGCTCCAAGGCCACGTAATATAGTCTCTTCTATAGGAGACTATAAAAGCCATATTAGATAGAGTACACACACGGAAGGCAGAGGATAGGAATTTGTGGCAGTTGAGATAAAATAACTGTTACTTACGCATCTCTCAAGTTTTATAGTTCCTAAAATAACTATGTGACAGGAACCAAAGACAACCTTTAATGCAGTAAAAATTATTTCCTTCCTTCAGAACTTCCTATTGGCAGCTACCACCATTTTAAAAGCAGACAGTGAGTTCAGTGCATACTTTGCATGCTTGATCCTTGGTTAAGACATAGCTGTGGCAGTAAGTTGATAGTAACAGATTGCTTGTTGCTGTCTGTCTGCTAACTCTAGGAAAGGGCGTAAGAGAATTTCTTCAGATAGCAAGACAGACAGAAGAAAAATAGAGATGAGCCTTCTGGTAGACCTCAGAGAAGTCACAGCTTGTGTGTCTAACTCACTCTTTCATGCTCATGCGCCAGGGTAGGTGGCCTGGTGCAGACAGAACAGGGCTTGAGTCCAGATGCCTTCTGTCTATGCCAGCCCAGCTCTGCTCGCTCAGCAATGCCCTGGGCTCAGCCTGTGAATCTCTGCTCTGCACTATTTGGGATCCTTATGGCCAGAGGCCCTGGGGACAACCTGCATCTACTGATGCATCTGCCTCCATAGTGTCCCCTGGACATGGTTGTGAACTTTAGGACACTAGACTGTCCTAAAAATATGAGAAGTGTCTCTGTTCAAATTCTGACCTTCTGTTTACCAGAGAGGGGAGCGGGATGTTAGATGTTCATATCAGTACTCCAAGGGTTCCTCAATGAGTGGTGGTTCCAGATAACAAATTGTTTGCTTGTGCCTGTTTGCCATGAGACTCTCATCCTGCAGAGGAAAATGAGGCAGACATTTCCGTTATACTGGAGAGTCAAAGTCTGATATCTCTTCAGCCTTACTGAAGTGAATGTCAGTGTGATGCGTGCAGGCTCCAGATACTTTGCCTCCTGCCTGATGGGGCTTGAGGGCGATTCAGATATCCACATTGGGATGATGGCACCGTAAATGGATTCAGGTTCCTCTGTAGCATCCAAGTGTAAGAGAAAGATGAGTGGTGCAAACTGCCTGTGGTTCAGACCAGGCCATTGTGGTACAGGACACAGACAGGAGTGCCTGTCTTCCTCCAGGAGCTGTGTGGGCAACCAGAGCCTGGTAGTCCTGTGCGGTCAGTGGTCTCGGTCATCCAGTTTGAGAGAAATGAACTGATTGAGAGAAATTCTGCTGATCTCAGGTCTGCATTGCTGTATCCAGAAATGCTCACTCATTTGGCACATCCTAAGTCTAGCAGGGTTTGCAGAGCCTCTTGATCTGCAGATGGGGAGCTAGTCCCTGTGTGGAGCAAAAGCATAGGATACTTGCAATACCTGTGGCAGGTTGTCACAACCTAGGCTGCTGTTTGCCCAAGCTTCAGAAGAAGGTTAGAGTGGTCTGACAGCAGATAATTTTGAGTATTTGTTGTTTCTGTGAGGAGAGACCTTAACCTGCTTGGGAGATTATGGTTTGGCTCGGGAAAGTAGTACAGGCCATCTCCTTTTCTAAAATGAAGGGTTAATTGAACTCTAGCAGAGAGAGGAGGTATGTGCGGACAGGAACAGCATCCCCACATCTGTGGCAAGTCAGATACCCCAGAGATTCAGCCAACAGATGATGAAAGGGAGAAGTAGGTCAGAGCAGACAAAAGCAATGAGGAATCCGTCTGCTGGATCAGACAAACCAGGAGAAGGCAGTGGAGGGTGTATCTGACCTCCTATTTTTTTGATATGCAGGGCAGCCAGGAGAGCATTCATCGTCCTGAATCCTGGTGGAGGGGTGGCATCTGAAGACTGGCAGATACAAAAACAGGTAACAGGCTGAGAGGAGGGTATGTGATAGGGCTCCACCTGGCCAAATAGCCAGATATGATTGCAAAGCGATGGGGAGTCGCTTAATTATGCACTCACTGCATCAATTAGTAAAAGCAAAAGCATTGACCTGTCTAGTTTAATTGGCACTGTCAGTGAAAAGGGCATCTGACATAGGCACCCTCGGCCTCCCCATGGGGCAAGGCAAGCCCAAATGACTCTGAAGTTGCAGGAGGGTGGCTGCCACACAGCCTGCTGCCTTCACACTGATGTGTTACTGCACTTAAAAGCAGCTCTTTGTGGTAAAAAAAGAGCTGATCTCCATGCAGTCCTGACCATGAGGCTGGAAAAGTCTCACTTTAAGCTGGCGAGTATACACAGAGTGAAATAGGTATTTTAGAAATCAAGACTCCAGAAAGGAAAGGTCATCCCTGTAAGCAAAAGTCATTTCTCTTTCCCTAGAGGTGCTAATGCAATGCAAAGTTATTGTATTACTGACTACTTTGCCTCTGTGGTGGGCTTGGGGCTTTCCAAACCTTGAAGGAGAGTAGGTACTTCTCTTTGGAGTATGTAGCCTCCAAAGTGTGTCTGCACTCAGGATAAGTTAAGATGGATCAGGTCCAAAACATGTGCACATCATTTTAGGCCCATTAAATGCCCCTGTTTTCAGTCATGCTTCAAGTGACCTTGTTTCTTGCCACTGCATTTACCTTGCAGGATTAAAGTCATTCCTGTGGATGATTTTTCTCAATTCTTCTGACTGTCCCTGGAGTCGTAGCCTTAAGCTGCAGGAGGAAGGGCTGGTAGGGACTTGAGTCTGGCCTGTTGTTGTAGAGGTGTAGAGCCCCCGGGGAATGACTGGTAATCATACCCTATTCAATCCAATAAGGAAAAAACAGCACAGGCATTTGGAGATGGTCAAACAGGAACTAAGTGTAGGAGTCAGGGTGCATGGAAGAGCCCTAAGGAAAGCACAGGCTGTATGAGAGACTAGAACTGATATAGCTGTGTGAGCCAGTGGAGAGTCTGACCTGAAAAAGTTAATGAGGGGTCAGGACACCGTACTAGAGAGGTGGTACCAGTAGGGAAATAGCTGTTAGAGAGCCTCTGACTATATGGAAAGAGGATATTAAATCAGTGAGCAAGAACAGGCTTCTAGTTATGCTTTGTGTCCAGTGGAGATGAGCAGATAGACATAGTCCAGGAGATCAGGGAGGAGACCAGTCTACTCAGGTCATAAAAGGATATGAAATTTTACTAGGAGAAGTCTCTCTGAACTATTTTGCAGAGTTCAAGTCTTCTAGCGATATTTACCTCTATTCTGAAACTGTCTCTCTGCCACTTTGGATAAATTATCATCAAAAGATACAGCAGTGGAAATCTTCAGCCTGTGTAGAAATGCTCATCGGTGAATACCAATGACAAAATTGCTTTGCTCGATTGATTAGTGTGCACCTGAAATTATGCAAATCCCATACGGATCTCTCCAGCCCTGATCACATCTGACAGTGAGGTTTTGGCAAAAATAACGGGCTGTCTTGACTGTAGGACTTTATTCTCACCTGTTTTGTGTGTATTGCACTTGATGGGACTAGGGCAAAAGGAGTCTAAAATGTGTCCCTTTCCACTTGAGAGGGGCTAGCTACCTGTTCTGTATAGATTTAACACGATAGTGTACAAGGCAGCACAGTGGAGGATGCTTCGTGAACACATTACACAGAAAATGGACTTCTCTAGTGGAACAGGAGAGTGAAAATTAGGGAGTCGTTGATAAATGGATGGGAGGCTGCTCACTTCTGTGGGAATGGAGTTAGGCTGACGCTAAATGATTTGAAACCCCCATGTGAAGGAAATGGGAACCTCGACATATCCACTGCAGCAGAAACCAGGGCTGAGGTGGCTCTATTTCCATGCTCCTGTAAAACAGCGAAGACAGCAGTTTTGGTGAAGGATGTTGCATTTATAGCTTCCACTAGAACACAGCCCGTGTATTTGCAGGCCCTGCTGTCCGGATGGGCCGCTCGATGCCCCAGTGCAGGATGTGCTGCCAGCACAGCAGTATCTGCCTGGGGCTAAGGGAAGCTGTGGTGACCTTTCAGCCTCTCAGTGCGTAAAAAAAGAGGGACATTGTTCTGCAGAGTGCTGCAGAAATCCTGCTAGATTAAATGTCCATGTGCTGTCCTTTCTTTAGACTCTGAGCTCACCGGTTCATGCACACACAGAACATGCCACTGCAGTGAGGGATTTTGTTTGCATAGACTTTCTAGCTTGGCGCAGTGCTGATCCAACAAACCCCATCATGCTCTGCATTTTTTTACTGAGGGTGCTCAGATACCAGGGTGAGGAGTGTCCTCTCCTGGATAGGCTGGAGGTGTGGGAAAGAGAGCTCTAGGGTAAGAACAGTGGTGGGGGCTGTCATACAACTCATATAGTATTAGGTAACCACATCACACAATCTCCAGCTCACATCTGCATAATTCATCACTGTTAAAGACATTTCCCTATATCGGTTAATATAAAATGTTGTTCATTGTGTCAGCCAGCAGGAGGTTTCATAGGTCCTTTAGGCAACTTAAACAGTGATTAATCAAAAAAAACCTCCACCTTCTTCATGCTGTTAATGCTGTTGTTAGGTTGGAGGCAGCATAATTTATGGCATTTCCTGATCCTGTTAGCTAGGATGTCTGATTAATTTTGGCTCTGGGATTAAGTCAGCAAAAGAAATTTGACTTCCACAAGCAAGTGATATATATCATCCACCCCAGTGCAGGAGGGACAGAGCACTATCTTTCTGCCAACATTTTCATTATGTCCCCAACTGTAGCCAGAAGGTGGCATTATGTACTCATTTTATTACTGCTTTTGACTGGGGGCTGATTTGACTTTAAAGCCCAGGACATGGTCAGCTTCTTGATCCTGACATAGAAAAGAAAGCATTAGTGTATAGTATTGGAGAGCGTGCTCCTGCTTCTGGGCACAGATCACAGTGTGCAAGCTGGTATGTTTCTGAGTCTTTTTTCTCCCCGATAATTCAGAAAATGACATATCAGCGGCTTAATTGTTAGCCAGGATTTGGCTTTTTTGTATTTTTCATTCTTGATACTCAGATACTTTTTTGGTGCTATTATTGCATTTTATTCTGCTGCTTACATCTTCTCTGTGCTTCCTGGAGCTAGAGAGTAAAGTTTTGGGATTATATGGATGCTTTTAGCTCTTCCCTGCCTTTCCTTCCTATAGAAAGAAGTTCTTTCATTTTTCTTTATTACAGAGCCTTTTATCAAGCAGGCAAGAGATCCTTTTGCATCTCAGGGAATTTGTCAGATGATGAAGCAATCTTGTGTAAGTGGGTTTCTGCAGAGCAATTTGAGTCACTCTCAAGTATGCAGATACAAAATGAGTCTCTTCATCTCGTGGCACAGCATTTGGTCTTGGTACGTGGTATCCTTATTCTGAGAGGCCTGACAGTTCCCATGCTGCCTGTCATGGATACAAGAAGTCATGGCAGTGCAAAACACCACGCTTTGTACCCTCTCTGTGTCTGTCATCTCCATTCCTTCATTTTGGGTAGCAATGTACAGTATGCACCAGACTGAGGAGTTCTGTTTGCTCCATTTCTGCAAGATGATACAAAAGGGAAAACTCATGCACAATTCATATTGCTGCAACTGATTCAGCCTTGTGAGGGGAAGTTCAGGAAGAAATCTCTGTCCCACTTTGGCACACCAGGCTATCAGGAGATGCACTTCCACACAGAAACTGGAGGTGTAACTGCAACCTGTATAAATGTGGCAGAATTCTGGATTTGAAGCTGTCAGAAAGATGTTATCAAAAGATGACTGTAACCCTAAGATGCTGCAGTTTATATTCTTGCTCCATTAACTCTGACAACAGACTTCACAGACCAGCTTTTCTAAACTTGGCTTATAAATCATGCTAGTAAAAATGCACTGGAATTTGCTTGTACACAGCATGGAGATTTGCAAATAAATTAACCTTTTGTGCAAGGACTGCAGCTAGTGTAAAGCAGATGCTGGGCACTCAGTGGTAGACTGACAAAATTCTGAGCTGGGTTTTCAGAAATTTTACTGCCAATACTGCATGCTTGATCTCTGAATATTTAGCTTCATGTGCCAGGACCAGGCAGCTGAGAGTTAATTCTGGATGCAGTTGGAGCTAGGGAGATGAACCAGCCTCAGTCTGACTAGTGCTGGACTATGCCTGAACCATTTGCTTTGCCTCCACTTTGCCTCCAGGCAGCTAATGATGCTCAACTGCTTCCACCCCGAGCTGGGCTTGTGCCTTCCTGCTCAGAGAGCAGCAGAGCTTAGTAGTGTTTGCACTCAGTGGTTTACTGTGCTTGTGAAAAGATCTGTTTTCTGGAATGTACCAAATACTCTTTAGTCCTTTATGAAAATACTAGCCTTTAAAAATAGCTCAGACAGTTCAACCACAAAAAAAAGAGTGCTTGAAATTATGAATTGCTTTTCAAAACATTGATTTTACTCTTCAAAAGGGTGGTACTTCCTGGATAACTCAGGCAATATTACCCAATATAAGTAACTTGGAGTCATGCTGATGTAGTTCTCTGCTGCATCCAAGCTTTTTCTAGCATCTAGGAGATAGAGCCAAGACTGCTCTGCAAAAATGAACAGGATCATCTCCTGCCTCACGCATCAGCAGCAAAATCATGAATTCAGCTCTGATGGCAGGACCTTTATCAGCAATGATGAATGGCAGAGGGGATTTTCATCTCTTTGATTAATTTTGCAGAGCTGACAGTTAGAAAGATCACATCTTGACTTACACACCAGGAGGTCTGAATAAAGAAGTCCTTGGATGGTCTGTATGGCAACTCTACTTCAACAAGCCCAAGTGCTTGTCTCTAACTCCTGCATGCCCTAGGGTGGAAAGTAGATGTGAAGTTATGCTGGCAAATTTGTGGTGCTGTCAAGCTGTGAAGACAAACTGTGGTTGCTCTGAAATCACTGTGTTTGCAAATGAAAACGCAAGGCATGACATTTCACTCATAGGAAGAAGGTCCTTTGCTTCTGTGGGATGCCTGGAAAAAAAAAAAGCCCGAAAAGTCAAGCCTCATTTGGCCTCACTTTTGCTAGATGTTCACTGGTACCCCTTGAGAAAATTTGGTTTTATCTCAGATTAACACACATTTGGGCCCACAGGCTGCTGCAGCTGTGATGTGGGATAGGGAGGAAGTTGAGAACTTTAAGAAATCTGCATTACATACTATAGCATGATCACTGAAAGAAAGGAATGTATCAAAAATATTTTTTTCATGCCCAGTCCCTGGAGTTGCTCTGTGTTACCTATGGGACTCCAGATAATGAGTGATCTTATGCTTCATTTCTAATTAGACTGTAGGAAGTCAAAGGCACAAATCCTAAAGAGGGCAGCAGAATCAAACCCAGACCTCTTACCTATTGCCAGCTGAAGTGAAGCTGGTGCTGCTAATTGAATATGCTTTATGTACGAGTGCAGTTTAGTACATACATCCAGAACATGCAGCGTATCATTCAGTGATATACAAACTGACTGGGACAATTTACAATGGTGATTTTTCCACTGACGGGTAAATTAATGCTCTCTATTATAGGCATTTAATCAGTGCCAGCTCCCTCGGTCTCTAAACAAGCCACCAAGATAGAAGATTGATTGGTCTGAATGCATCATATATAAAATACGAATACTTCATAAGAACATAAATGACGTGTTTGTCTCCCAGAGCCACAAAGACAGCAGCTATGTGGTAAAGAGCAGAGCAGACAGCCTCCTACGGAGACATAGTGAAAGGATAAGACACTGGGTTTTGTGGAGGTTTTGTCTTGTCTTTTCCACGGCAAGAAGATTAAAAATACCTAAAGATGGGGAAGAAGAGCTGACTAGCTGTGGAGCTCTGCAAATGAGCATGGTTATTTGTCCAGATGAGATCCTGGTAATTCCTCTCCTACCTCGCTGGCCTATGGACAAGGGCTGACTAGAGCTGTTTTCTCATTGTGCTTTGCGGTATGATTATACAGATTGTTATATAGCTCTGAAATTAGACTTTGTTTTTATACAGGTGTCCAGAGCTCCAAAGGTGCTCAACCCCAAAACCTATATTAATATTATTTCTCTTTTATTTAGAGCAACATAGTGGTTCGCTGCTTTACTGGGCTGGGAGGCCAAGCCTCATTTTTAAGCGGTGGTTTGGACACTCAGAGGCTGTTGGCATAAAAAGTTTGCTTGGACTGTGGAAGGCCAGGGTGTCTCCGAGTGTGTTTATGCTCTTAACCAGGGACAAATGCAACGCAAAATGTACTAACAAGCACCTCAAAAGAGATACCAGCTATCTCGCTTTATCTCACATGAGCACAGCACAGCTTCCTGATCTACGCAAACTCATTAAGTTAAAGTACCAGGCACTAAGTTGATTCTGAGACTGGGGTCTATCTTCCTAAATCAGTGGAATAAAATAGACCTTCCGTTATCACAACAAAGCATATGTCTTAATTAAATAAATGAAATGGGGACTCTTTAAATGATGGACACTCTGTCAGGACCTTGAACCTGAACTGTCTCTGAAAGTCAGGGAGATCAGTGAGGCTTAGGCAGTTATATCTTAATTATGCTTAAAATGGGATTTAAGTGTCTATGTGTCTCAGAAGCTTATTTACTTTGGCTTCTCTCAGGTCTGTGAGATCATGATTAGGAAATCAGACTTACTCACAGCTGGAAAGATAGTCATCATATTCTTCTCAACAGGATAGCCCCAAAATGCTCTTGGTTTCTGCTGATGGAGCACCACAGGGCTCAATAAATAAGACCTGGTGTCTTGAAATTTCATTCCTTTACATCCACAGAGTATCTTGTGTGTGAGATTGAGGAGGAAACAGGAGTCCACAGTAATGTTTCTAGGATAGCAAGAAAGTAGTAGTAACCCTTTAATATTTCCTGACTTTCTTTGTGTACTACTCAGAGAATGATCTTCTTTAAACACTCTCAATTCAGTTTTTGGGACCAGGACAGACTTTTATCCATAGTCCTGAAATTTTCTGCTTTGTGGGCTGGTTTATCTTCCCAACATGGCACACAAAGGTATCATTTATGGCCTAGTAAATTCATATGTAATTTACTCAGTGGCGTGTGGCCTTCAGCTCGTGCGTAACAACATACAAGGTATGACTCGCTGCACTGTAACTCACTCTCTGTCACAGCTTCTGGCTTAATTACAACACACCAAAAATGTGAAATAACAGAAATAATTACTGCAATAAACTAATGCAATAAAATTATGTATTGCTGAAATTAGAAAATCTCTATCTAGGAAGAAAGGTCTAAAAATTAACCTGTGTATAGGGACAGATATGTGAATGTAATGATGACTTCTCCTGGAGTGCTCTATTTCCAAGATTAAGTCTTAGCTGAATGTGGAGTATGTCCCTATGTTTACCTAACATTTAAATTTATTTGTCACTGTGAAAAACTGAAATGTTACCCATAGCTGTGGGTTCCACGCTGCATTGGGATCTTTGCCCACTTTACAGTGAACCTGGGAAAGAGCAGCGAATACATGCAAATCCAGCTGTTTCACAGGTACCACCACTCTAGCACCTTCAGAGCTGGTTCATCTGCTTCCGCTGTCTTGTCAAAATGAGCAGCATGCTGAGGTCTGTGGAGCTGAGCTCTACCGTGCTGGTAACCATGGGGCACTCTTTGCGACTGGTTCCCCAAGTCTCTTGTAGCTGTCACTGTCACTGTAAGGCCACAGGAGGAGGTCTGTGCAGAGGACCATATTGGCCACATTGCAATAAGGACCTTCTATTGCAACATCCATAAGCAGCTGGCAAGTTGATCTCTGCTATGACACTAACAGTAACGGGAAATACTCAGGTGTGTTTGAACATAGTGATCATTTCTCTGTGTAAATACTGAAGTGGAATTACCTTCAGTTTTTCAGCTTCTTACTTCTTGAAGGAGCTTCTTAAGTGAGTTGCTTTTTCCATCAAATTGGAGAGTTGGTAATAAGAGGGTGAGGAATGCACCTGTGGATGCAGAGTGATAACATAGATACTCAACCAACTGAAACAGGTAAAGTTTTAATTTACTGGCATTTTTTGAGTGAGAAATGTAGGCTTAAAGATAACACACACATATTTTGACTTCTCCAATTGACCCCTGTTTTTGCTGATTGGAACAGCCAATTGTGAGGTATGGTGTCTCTTCTGCATTAATTTGATGTATACTGGCATGAGGACAACAGTTTTCATTGTGCAAGATATGAAAAAAGTAGAGATGTTTGAAAACTCAGTGGGCACTGGCAGTCTCCATGCAAAAACTGCATCATTAAGAGGCATAAATTGGATCTGTAACATGCAAACTCTGTCTTTAAAGCAAATTCTGAACTGATAGAAACACCAACATATTTGGTAGAGGTGCATTCAGAGTGATATTCCCTTGATTTACCAATGATAAGCCCCAAAGCTAAAACGTAACAGTGTGAGAATAGGCAGCACCACAGAACCAGGCCGGCAAAACACCAAGAGTAGAAATATTTCTGTTGTCCATTGAGCTGGTAGACCCACTACAGTAGTGCTTGGTAATTTTCAACACTGCTTTTCACAGCATTAAAATCTTTTCTTCTGCAGCGTTTTTGTGATTTAAAGGGTTAAACATGCTCCCTATTGTCATATAGGGCCCAGTTCACCCATCACAGAAGGAACTTCTGCTTCTCGCTCCGTGTTGCCTGGCCATGAAATAGCAAGGCATGGCAGCTACTCACTAACCTGTGAAACCAAGAATGAATATTGTGTTTAATGGGCCTATTAAGTAGTGCATGTACTTGGGATTTCACACATTTCTGGCACTACCACTGATTGTGGGCTGCCATGCAGATAACGCTGTGATTTGCAAAAATGCACAATTGTTATTAGGATTGACTATTGCTATTATCAGTGTTTGTGTGCCATTTATAGTGAGAGCAGGTTTTAAAATGTAATTAAGGGAACAGTTTCTCAGTTTTGGCCTACTTTCATTCTTAAACACTGAAATTAAAATAAATTGCTGCCACTGAATGTTGTACCCTAGTCTCAGCATAAGGCTGTGCTCATCAGAAAATCTCCAGACAGCATATTTTCTCTATCTTTCATTTGATTTTTCACACATGCAGTAAAGTAGCCTGTGAGATGGTCAAGCTGTGGTCAGCCTGGGGCTGAAAACAGGCATTTTGGAAGGAAGTTTCCGGGGTGTTTTTACATCATTGTGATTGCGTATACCGTATGGGGAGTAAGTTCCTGGCTGACTCCAGAGCAGACTAGGAGACTTTTCCATTCTCAGGTTAGGCTGAAGATGCTTTGATGATACTGTAGCCTGTGTTTGTAACCAGAGCTACATGTCAAGCATGGTCAAAACAGGTGTCTGCCTGGGACCGCAGCCTGCAGTGGGTAGCAAACTGGCCACTGCTTGCTGCCTACACCATAACCCTGGAATACTAGGATGGCTGCTACTCTTGCTGAGGGAAGGCCTGGGTAGAGGTGACGACTGTACAAACATGAGGAGGAGCACCATCTCTGTCCAGTTGTCTGATCCCCTCAGTGGATGCTGGAGCTGCAAGTAGGAGTCTCCTGATGGATCCTACCCTCTGCTCTGCACCCTGTTTCTTCCTTTCTCTCCTCTTTTCCTTCTTCCTCTGGCAGGAATGAGTCCCAGCCCAATCCTCCAATTCTCTCTATGCTGCTAAGAAGCTTTGAGCTGCCTCTGCTGCTACCACAGTCCCTCCAAGATCTCCCTGATGCTGAGGATCACTGGCACATAGAGGAAACTCTGATCCTGTCACAGCCTCCATAGTAGATGAGAGGTGGCCTGAGGCAGTGAGAAGCAGTCCTGTGCCACCAAGAGAGGCTCTCTGTGACCATGGAATCCAGAAGAAATAAGTTTTTATGGCTTCAGGCTGAATTTTGAATGAATGACAGCACTACAGTCCTGGGAAGCTCCATGATACTATTCCTACTAAACCTAGATTGGCAGCAGCAGAATTCAGACTTCTTTGCCTGGTCCTGTCGCTGGTTTCTGTCTCTGCTCATGTTCACCTTTTGAGCACCTGCCTTGGTTTTCCACAAGAGCCTGCAAAAGAAAATATTAATTGCAAAACAAGTAGCTCTCATATCTAAGATGCTGCATTTCAGTGAGCTGTGGTGTCCGTTGTGCTAAAGACCCCCATCCCTTATGGGCTGGGTATACACCAGATGGTTAAGCAGAGAGCAGTGGAGTACAGTGGCCCACTTTTACTGCCCACTGAAGGAAAAAATTTTGTGCTTGATCTACAACCAGTCTTTAGAACCTTTTGGTCCTTTTGAAGTGTGCACCAGTCACACATCGTTCCTGGGCTGACTCCTGCAGTGGAGTTCAGCCTGGACTCCCTCAGAAGCTGCAAGTAGAATGAAATGATGGAGCACAGAAAACACTTCTTGGGGGCCAAAACTGCCTCCCTGTGTGTCACCTTGTGAGAGACAGCACGTTCAGCCACGTCCAGCTGAGCTGGTAGTGAAGGAGGAGGTACTGAAGGAGACATCAAGGTGCAGCTGGCAGCATTTGCTTAAAGCTGCAGAGCATCCTTTAAGGTCGTGTTAGAGACTGGAACTTGCTTTTGCACAGATAACAAGAAATTTCACGTTCAGGATTATCAGATTTTCCAGCTACTCTGCAGAAACAGCTGTCAGCAAATCTGTGGCAGCAGATGTTGGGATGTTTTTCAGTGTTCTGTGTGGTGCTCTGCCCTCCCCAATTAGACAGTCATTTTGTGTTATCACAGGAGGAAACTTGGACAAATATTCTTACACAGATGTGCAGCAAAGTAGTCTGGGTCCTTCCAGACTAAGGAGCCCTAGGCAGGTGCTCACTTTTCCAGTCAACTGACTCTTATTTAAAGAGTTCTGTCAAGACAATCATTTCTTACTCAGCTTTCCTCCTGCTCCGCACACCTTGTCAGGACGGATTGTCTGAAAAGAGCAGGCAAGAAACCTGAGGGGGACAGGGCTTGTTTGGAGGTGAAAGCCAGAGTGACACCCTGTCTGAGCTGCATTAGGATAGTTTCCAGCTACACGAAGGATGTGATCCAGCTTGCAGAGAGATTGGTGTAAATTGCACTGTAGTTTGTAAACATTATTTTCTCTATATGTGAGATGTATATTGTGTGCCTTTAGATACATGAGACAGGATCCATCAGTCAATCCACAGGCCTAGACTCGAATGAAATCCAAACTCTCATGCTGCTTTTTGATATCCTAGCGAGGGCCTTGAAGGCAGCGTTTTCTAGACAAGGGGCTCAGTCAGTAAAACTTAGAAGAGGCATCTGATGTAGTCCAAACTCATATGCCTTTTCCTCAGCAGCAGTGCTGCTTTTAGGGGTTCCCATCCCGCCTGCCCGGGACTGTTTGTTCCTGCGTGGTCTCCATCTCCTCCACTGCAGCAGCAGATGTGGCTGAGGGGCCAAATTGTGGAACGGATCAGTGAACTCAGCCGACTGGGTTAAAAATAACCCTACAAAAGGAGGAAAAAAAAAGGAGATGTGTGTTTTTTATTAACCACGGGTCTATACTGCGTCAAACTATCCATCCCACCTACTACTGGCATTCAGTCTGGCTTGGTACAGAGAGAAACACAAAATAGCCCATAAATGCCCTCGGGAAAGTTGCTGCTGGGGAACACCATGCAAACACAACATAGGCAGGGAGGCAAGCCGGCCATTTCACATAAGGTGCAACGTTAGGCAGTAAGAGATGGCAGCCAGGGTTGCAGACTTAAGTCTTTGAAACTTAAAAGATGTGAAGTCCTCATTTTGAGTAGTATCTTCCCTCTTTTTGATCTGGAAACATACACAGTCCGTCTTGCTAAGAGACTCTTCCAGCTTCAACATCCCCTTACTTGTAAGGGGCCATGGCATGATACCCCCTTGTTTCTCTGGTGATTGAGTGTAACTCCGGACTGAATTTGTATGAGGACAAATCCAACACATGTTTTCCGTGCACTGTCGCATGCATTGCCCTACAGCCACATCATAGGACAATCTTCATTTCAAAATGCCACAGATTTTCTTTAGCCTGAAAAAGCTCCTCAGAAACCTTGGATTAGTGCTGATCTCTGCAATTTTTGAATAAAATCCAAGACTAGCAGAAGAAACAAATTTGTGTATTTTTACCTAAAGTAATATTCCTGCATTATAAGAAGCTCAATCATCAAAGAAGATCACAGAACTGAAATTATAAGCAAAAATTAAGCTCATCACCTGGATTTTATCTGTCCAATAATGACATGCAGAAAAGGCTTCATCTCACTTGCTTGTAACGCCTATGTCTACATCTGACCTAGTTGTGCAAGACCACTGCTGCAGTGAATGGAGAGGAAAAGTTATCTCAGGCTATGGTTCATCTGATTTATTTTAGAATGAGCTGAATGATGCTTGCAAATGCCTCTCTGTCTGTACTCAAAGATCAGATGTAGCTGTCAGATTGCTAACTTCTCCTTTTGGTCAGATAAAGCCTGCCTGCGGTGATGATGTAACAGGTTTAGAAAAATATCAGAGAACACAAATTAGGGAAGGAAAGAATATATTTATATTGCATAGCCTTCTGTACTCAGTTATTATTAGAGGCAAATGCACATTTTTAAAAGCATCTCGAGCCTCTCAATAGAATCATCTGGGTGAGCTGGCAGGAAAGGTCTTGGCAGAGTTATAGTTCATAATGTCTGGAGAGGATGCTGTAGAAACTCATTGTTTTTTTGATCTGGAAAGAACCATCCCAAGAGAGGAAGAAGAGGAAGCAAGATACAATAACTATGGTTTCTGAGGAACTTTGTAAGGAAATGAAACAATAACAGAGTAGAAGATCAACAATTCCAGGTAAACAACATGCCACTGTGTTGACTATGTATGTATGGGAATTTTCATCCTTACATTATTAAACTCACAGGCCTAATACTGCCATTAGTGTTCTCCTTCCAAAACAAGTTAGAGCTTAGCTGTAGTAACTGTGGAAGGAATTGATAAGAATTCCTGTATTATATGTAAAAAATAATGACTCCTAAGAAGTGACATTCTGAATAGAAAGTTGCCTTCTTTTTTGTTTGTACGTGAAAATATACCTCTATGTCTATTTTTTGCCCAGAAACAGCTGGGATAATTCTATATTAGAGAGCAAGGCTTTTGCTATCTCAGAGTGAACTACTATTGCACAAGCTGTTCATGGCAACTACTGTAGTTCAGCCCACTTCTGCAGTTTTATTCCACATTCACATTTGCATTGATTCAAAAACCTTTCAATTCCATTGCTACCCAGCTGCCTGTTATGCAGTTATTGGTGCATTTCCCAGAAGCCAAGTTGCCTAGAAAAAGTCCAGTCATGGTCAGTGGAGCCATTCTGTGTGCACTCGCCACCCCTTTGAACACGTCTCTCGATGGATGATCATGACCCTCAGACTCTGCAGATCACAACAGTTCAGGCTCAGCTGGAGTTTCGCCCACTCTGCATAGACAGTGGGGAGTGTGTGAGCATTGAAAAAGCTGCTGTGATGATCTACACTATAACATTTTACTGTAAGTTACAGTAATTCCATAGCAGATAGAGTAACCTCACCAGCCTTCCCTGCTCATGCTCAGGACCATTTGAGAGCTCATGTAGCTCTTGGTACAGTACGTTTCTCAGTAGTCAGTATGACCTTAAACCAGACAGGCTCCCCAGTGCAGCAGCTGCTGGGCAGAGGGTGAGGATGTGACCAGCAAGCAATCCAGCATTCATGTCTCCTGGTTTGTGCTTCATTCTGCTAGCACAGGTTTCCCTTTTGCTGCATAGTGGCATATCCTGGTCCTTTTACCATTTCCAGTCCCATCTGGCATATACCTCTTCTTGTTGGCTTCCAGTCCCCCATCTCTCCTTGTGATCTCCGGGACCAGACTGGTGACCTCCTGCTTGTTTTCTACCCTGGTGGAATTGAGGCTTAGAAAAACAGTTTTGCTGAGGCTATAGCCAGATGTTGTTTTGCTAAAGCAAGGCTACTCAGTTTTTAATAGACCTCCACAACCTCCTGTTTCGAAGATGGACACTGGGGTGCAATCCTATCTCTCTTTAACATAAGCTGGAAGACTGTAACAAATGACAGGCACAACTTATAACATGCAGAGAGCTCATAAAACCACAACTGGAATTCATAAATTGTACATTGGTGGTCCCCAAACTGTCACAATGTGCTTGTCTGTCTGCTTTCATGGATGTATTCCCTAGCCCTAGTCCTCCTTTGACCAAATGCTGGCCAGACAATCATTTCTTTCAGAGTCCACAATGTAGCACTTACACTGAGATTTGTTTTATTCCATTCTGGTTAGCTCCACTTGCCGCCCTCTCTTGCAGGGAATACAAGATTACCCTGAAGAATAAAATAAAGGAATTAATTGACATTTTAATTAATTACAAATTGTAATTAATATTCACTAGGATGACAAGTGTTCTGGAATGCAAAACAGGAGTAATTCCTGAGGAAAAAGGGAAAGGCCCTGCAGTTTGTGTTCAGGTTAAATGAAGACTTTGTGCCTGATATAATCATACATTCTGCTATTTGCTGGCTCTGCTCAATGCCTGAAACTTTTTTCCATTGTGAGATGACATGGCAGATCTTTATCAACAATATCAGGAGCTGGCTGTGAGCAGTGTTCAGCAGACAGAGTACACAGACTAAGCAGAAAGCTTGGTCCATAAAGTAAACAGCATATAACCAAAAAATCTCGATGGAGTTACGCTTGCAGAGTGTCCCCAGCCCCTACCTGTGCCAGCCTAGGAACACGGATCACAGACCAGGCAAACAACCTGCCCCGTCTCCGGCGGCTTGCACCCACCTTCTCCTGCTCGTCGACAAAACCTGCCTTGCAGGAGGCAGGAGATCTGCAGCCCGGTCTCGGGGGCAGAGCCTGCCTCTGCGGAAGCAGCAGAGCTCCTAGAGCCACTCACTGCCCCTCCTCGGGATGAAATACTGAGCAAGGGCGTTATGAAGTCTTGCATCAACCCGCTGTATTTTATTTACGTAGTGGGGTTCTGTTGGCTGAATCACTATAAAAACTATCCTGTAATTTTCTCACAGGCATGAACTATAGCTCTTCGACGTGCCTGTGAAAGAGGACTCCTTTTACTTACTGGCAGTAAAGAGGGGGAAATTCTGTCTGTATATCATATAGTATTTAGTTTATAATGTGGTTTATATGTTAATAGCTTTCCTTTGATTGTAAGGAATAGCTAGGGCTTATGGGCTGTTGTCCATAAGGACGGTGCAGGTCTATACTACAGTGAGCCAGATCAGGTATTTGGCAAAAAAAAAAAGGAAATTACTGTTTTTTTCCTGAGCTTAAACCACTGTCACTGTTTGTGGAAAGAGATGAATTAAGAGCAGTTGAGAGTTCTCTGTTCTGCCTTTCCAGTGTGAATATCAGTATCTTCCACAGAGATAACCACTAAAACAAAGTAGTGTTAAAAATGTAGTGTTGGCCCAGGCAAAAATATTAAATAACAATAATAAAATAACAGCCACTCTGCTGTGACTCCACTATTACAGTCAGACAGTGACCAGCTGGATCATGACTGAGTAGATCAACTTGTTTTGCATCGTCTTACTGCCTGGTGATTGTTCTCAGCTCCTGTGACTTTGCAGTAGATGTGAACGGATAAAAGTGGAGGAGACCTTGCATTCCTTATCACCCTCTGAATCAGAGATTTCCCTTCACCAGTGGAGGGCAAGATTACACAGCACAGCCAAGCTCACCCAACGTTACATTTTCACTAGAAAGAAAGCTTTCCTTTTTCTCCCACCTTCCTTTCCTCCTCATGCTCACTCCAGCAGTAGCCCTGGCTTGCTAGTCTGACCTTTGGGTGGGCTGACCCAACTTTATTGCTGGGTTAGTTTTCTGCCAGGTTAGCGAGTTCAGTCAGTTCAACAAGGGCTGGGGAAACCACTAGCCACAAAGAGGAAAGCAGAAGCACTCACCTGTTATACAAATGTCTCAGAGAAAGTATTGCGTCTCAGGTAACTTGCTGGTATCACAACAGTCAGGATTCTCCATTAAATATACCAATTCAGTGAAAGTGCTATGATCTAGGACTGTCTTTTCATCTATTGAGATTCCAAACAAAAATTATACCATGATTTTATAATCCCTTCTCAGGCAAAACTCCCCTGGGTTGCCAGTGGAGCTGTTGAAATACTGAAGCACTCTCCAGAAGAGGTTGAACCTGCCCCTTTCGAAGAGAGTAGTTCAATTATCCTTTTCCTTTTTGGCAGTGACAGTTTCCAGCTCTCCTTAGATGTGAACTTGTGACTCACGTGGCAATGTCCTGATCTTTTGGTGACCTCCGTATGGTGAGAGCCTTTTTTTTGCGGGAGTTATGTCTGTGCTTGGGTGCTTTGGGAGCAGTTTGAAGGAAGTTGGGAACCTTCTTGGGTCTGTCTGCTGATATTAGTTGTGTGATATTTCCACAGTGAAGGAGGACTAGATGGAGCTGGCCTTGCCTACCTGTCTGGCAGCTAAACTGCAAGTTATGCTCCCAGGCACTGAAGACTTGCTGATTCTAGATCAGGAGAATAGGCTAAAACTGAGAGCACTCAGGAGGTGAACCAGCAAAATAGTCATCAGACCTGGTTTTCAAGCCACACCAGCACTCCAGAAGTCAAGAAAACCAACTGACTTCACTATGAAAATACAGATCCCTCTGTACATTGGCTGTGCAGGATCAGGCCCTGAGTAGCAAAAGAATCTACTGCAATCCCATCTTTGCCAATTAAGTGTCTTCTGCTTCTAAATCGAAGTAAACTTCAATGTTAATTTTAAAATATTGCTGGCATTTATCACAGTAATTACTTTGGCCATGTAAAACTCCAGACACCATAAATAGTGTTGATACTATAGATTGAATGCTCCCAAGGTACATATTACTGATGCTACAAAACACACATGCAGACAAGGATACTCTTCTCCAAACTCAGCATTTGTTGGGCTCATGGAAAACTGCCTAAGTGCACAGTTGCTTCATCAGATTTCTGAAAATGACTGATGTTCCTTGTCAACAGCCATTCATCTCTATCAATGACTATATTTTGGAGGAGCAAAAGATATATACCTGGGCAAATACATCCACAAACCATAATAGGAAGTCATTCTTTATTACTATTATATTTTTCAATTAGTGACTTTTAAAAGTGGGAAATGTTTCTCTTAGGGATTTTGAATTTCCATGGTCTTGGGTTTCCAAATACTCAATTTCTGAAAATCAGATCTCTTTAATTTCTTAAAGATATTTGTGCATGTATAACCCCCCAAAATAAGCATTCCAGATTGACAATCAGGATAGAAAATGTTCATCTTAATCTACTCATGTGGATTCTGCACTCAGAAAGGATGAAGGGTGTTTATGTAGGTAGGAAAATACAGTCTTTATCAGACACCCTACTCCAGTAAGGACAGATTTTTGCAGACAGATACAGAACAGCAGATAGGACAAGAATTCACAAAGTTGAGAAATAAGCTAAAACTTAGAAACACTAGAACACATATTTTGCTAGAAACAGCAAATTGTGAGGTACTTGAAACCAGAAATTATGCAATTGCCAAGGCTACATACGTGAAGACTGATCATTAGTGTATTCACTTGATGTCAATATTGTCAATAATGCAATTGATTATAGGCATGCCTGACCAGGAAATATAGGTTGCACTGCTGTGAACGTTACTGAACGGCAATGTCTCAAAGAAGGTAATGGGAATTCTCTTCAGATTTGTACTTAACTCTGCGTATTTTTTCCAGACAGCCTAGCTCATCAGCTGACTGATGGTGCTGATGAAAGACTGTCTGGGCTTATGCTTTCTGCAGGTTTGCCTGATTACTGGAAGAGGCTGTATACAGCAGGAGGTGGCTGCCCTGTTGAAAGCAACGATATACATATATTGTGATGTATAGTGTTGTGCAAAATACACATTTGTCATTCCATTGCACTTTATTAATAGGAGGAAAGATACTAAAGAATAACTCAATATCAACATGCAGAATAGAGATAAAGTTGTTTTATAGCATCTGAGAGCGTGTGGAAAAATTGTTGCATAGCTGAACCATTTGGCACTGGGGAAACTGTTTGCTGAGCTGCCAATAAAATTGTAGAAGAGGAGAAGACATCCAGACAAGCACTGAGCTTCCTTCCTATGAAAATCTAAGTCAGATAGGGCACTTGAAGTCATTGAGAGCACCTGAAAACATGAGTCCAAGTTCTCACTGGAAGGGATTCAAACAACAGTGAGAAATACAACACATTTGTAAGGACCTGATAGCTTCCTACCACCCAGGGAACAGGAGCAGAGCGGCCTGCTCAGAGTGCATTTCAGCTTGTGTGGCCTGAATGGTGAGCCCTGTCTGTAAGTCACAGCACATGCACATGTTTAACCCAAGGGGAGATTTTATTGTGTATGACCTTTCAGGAAATGTGGCTACATGCTCTGCTAGCTAGTGGGTACTCAAGCCTCTATTACTGACCCTGTCGCAGGTGCTCCTCCCTTGTTGTGGTGTAGGTGTGTGTACTGTGGCACAAACCTAGGCAGTTTTGACTATGCAACACCCCCACGAAAAAGCTGTATGGCTAATCTGACTTCTTAAAATGATACATGCTTTGCTATGGCAAACTGCATCTAATTTGCTTGCATATAGCAGCATTGATCTTTGATCACAGAATTAATCTGTGCATCCTATGGCCACAGTGACAAAAATATATTTACAAATATTGTTGCATAAAATGTTTATATATAAAGTAATCAGTGGTAGTAAGAGATCACAGTCAACCAACACACTAGTAAGTTTATTGCTATACTTTCTTCGATTTTTGCTGAAGCTAGACTGGCTTTTTCCAGATGAGGAAATGACTTCAGAAACATAAATAAATATGTATATTTCTGTATGATTTAAGACCTTATTTTATTTTATATTGCATTTTACGCAGGAGAAAGGAGGATTTTTGTTTCCAATGGGAAATATTTTAATATACATTTTTTTCTGTTTCCGTTCTCTGTAACTAAGAGTCTTCTGTGATCATCTTTTGCAGCCAGTATTTTGCTGGTTGTTTAAGAGCTTGTGGTCATTATGGAAGATAAATGACGGTCCTTGGAGCCCATGGCTGAAGCACACATTAGTCACTAGCAAATGATGTATAAAAAATATTCAGCTTGCAAAAAGATAATGGTGCTTCCTATTTGAAAATGCAGAAAAATGCACATATCTGGAGCACAAAAGTGTCTCATCAATATCTCTGTGGGTAGAAAACTAACCTGTCAAGAAGAAAATGTTGAAGAGATGGAGATATTTATGCACTCACAGCACTGATTGTAATGATGTAAAGGACTATTAAAGCAAACTTAAAATATTAGATACTACATCACTTAATTGTTTTTCCTTACAATCTAGGAATGCACTAAGAAAACTCAGTAAGGGATTGTTCATGCCACATCTCTAACCTCCGGTAATCCTACTTTCCCCTTTCCACTGCTATCCATAACCATAATAGTCCCACTTGGTCTGACCTTTCATTAATGGCCAAATCCCAAGCCCACTCCAGCGCTGGAGCTCAGGACTGGGAGTTGCTGGGGAGGGAAGCCCAGAGGACACACTCTGTCTTGGTGACTTTGGCATCCGTGGAGCAGTAGCATGGTGACCACACGGCTTCACTGCTCTCTGTCCCCCTTCTCCCAAACCAGCTGAGCAATGGTGAACCATCAGCAGGATTACCACTTCTTACACATTACATTGCCTCAGCTGTGCCTTCGAACAGTCCTTTAAGTATCTGTGTATAGTGCTGGGAGTGCCGGAAGGAGGCACCTAGCAGTAGCTGTTGCAGTAATGAGCATTTCAGCACATGCGTATCCTGGAGGGTCTAAGTCTAAGGGACTTTACTGCAGGCTGAAGTCTGTGGTGCAGCAAGGAATTAACTCTAGGCTTCTCACATCCCAGGGCAAAATCAAATTATCAGGCTATTTTTTCATTTCTTTCTTCATCACTAGCTATGAATTCTGCTGGAAAGGAAGGAAAGTGGCAGAAAGCAACACCCAAAGAATGTAAGGATGTCAGAGAAAGCTACTTGTGCGTATTCCCCACCAATACATAGATGGAATACAAATTCCTTCGCAGGAGGCTGGTCTGCACATACAATACTCTCTGCTACTCTCTGCAGATGCTGAACAGTCTGGTAGTTAAATATTCACCTTTAGTTCTTTCCTGGAACTCTCTCCTTTGGAAGGGATGTCATGGACCCACAACCTGTGAGGTTATATACCATCTCTTTTTCAGAAATTGCCTGTAAGATACAAGAAGAAAAACTGTTCTGTAGATCAGGACATCAATAAATGACACGTCAGTCAGTCAAATTCTGCCCAACTGCTCGCAACAGGACCTTGGGCCTGCTGCTGCTCTCAGCTACGCTTGAACAGTCTGCTGAAGCTGTCCTGC
Source organism: Rhea pennata (assembly GCF_028389875.1). Taxonomy (NCBI): domain Eukaryota; kingdom Metazoa; phylum Chordata; class Aves; order Rheiformes; family Rheidae; genus Rhea; species Rhea pennata. The sequence goes on along the minus strand of NC_084667.1, from coordinate 60,394,430 downwards.
TGTAGCAGAGCTGACCTTGGCTCTGAGTGCTTTTCCTCATCCTGTATAGATGCCAGGGCTCATATATTTTGAAATTTTGATGTTCGCTCCCTTCTCTGACTTCTAAAATCCGTGAAAATAAGGAGACGTTTTGAAGGAAGAGAAACCTTGAGAATTTGCCTGCTTTCTATTAAACCTCGCCAGTGTGGTCTGCACTTAAGGGAGATCGAAGGTTAGTTAATTCCCTCAGCATAACAGAAAGCTGTTTGGTACTCTTACACTGAAAGAACAAATTGAACTTGCCCACTGTCTGACCTATTCAACTCTTATATAATGAAAAGCAGTCAAATCCAGCAAGAGCAACTTTATTATCAAAAAAAAAAAAAAAAAAAAAAAAAAAGAGAGAGAGAGAGAGAAATCTGTTTAGCAACACTTTATTTACTTCAAAAATAACCTTGAATTGTCAGCTGGAATGGAAGACATTCCCTTTCTGTATCCACTTCACATTTCCTTTGCTTCTAAGGTTCAAATTCGAATGGTAGCAAGACAGTTTCTGCTGCTATGTGAGGAACAATTGTATGTTGTTGAGTGCCTGGTTAATATATTTATAGGTGCACATTTAGAGCCAAAGAATGCACAATAGCATTATGTTCTCTAGACACAAAGAACAGTTACATGTTTTCAGCTAAAATGATTTTTTTATTTAAAATGAAGACACTCAACAGCATAAAAAGTACAAAATCAAACTCGCCCAGGGGCAGCCCGTGGAGCATTTCTTTTATGAACTCTGCTGCAGGAACAATGAGAACAAAATTGCTGCTTTTCCAGAGTACAAGAAGAGACCTTCAGAAGTCAGTCCCCCACCAGCAAAGGTAGTTACCTCACAGCTGCCTGTTAGAGCAGGTTAGGAGAAGGTACTTGCTTTCATTCAAAAAGTTTCTTTTGCATCAGAGTATAACCAGTGTCTCTGAAGTTTTCATTGAAAAAAAGGAGAAGACAAGAGAGAGTCTGGAAATGAAACCCCCCGTTCACGTCTCATCTGTTCCTCTCTGGTCCCAGATGGAGGCTTTTACTGCCATGTTGATGGGGAATCTGGAGTGGAAACCTACTTTTAACGATGTCTTACTTTGCATGAACACTTGTTAGAAGAAAACTTTTTATATCTGTGCTCTGTATCCTATGGATGAAGGAAAATACAAAAACGGACAATAGAATAACAATTAAAAAGACTAGGACTCTTCCACGTGGAAAATAGATGAGTGACTGAGACATAGAGAAGACAAGTGGCCTTATCTAAACTGCTAACTGCTTGGGTTACCTTACAAGAAACAAAGCAAAGCAGGTAGGTGTGTCAATTGGGAGATACTTTTAATTGAATAGATCACTGTGGTCTGATAAATGTTCTTTCCACAAGCAGTTGACTATGCAAATTAAATAACTTATCTAACAAAGCCCAGCCAACAGAAATCATCACTGACATTGTTTTAAGTGTTCCATATGTGAGGGTGAAGTGCAGTCATGTACTGCTATGGGGAAAATAAAAAAGCACAGTCAGGCAGAATGCTAAGAGAAAGAGAAGAGCAGCAAAATTTTTTTATATTTCTGTCCGTGGCTAATATGATTTTATAAGACAAATTATCTACTGTCCATCTCTGTAAGTTGGCCATGAGTCACTGGGAGTCCTTTTAGCTTATATATATTCGTAAACAGAAGGATTTGGGGCTTTTTGCCTTCCTTCCACCTTCTTCCTCCCTAAGAAAGAGAAAAAGTGACCTCTGAAAAGACTGGTTTAAGAGACAGCACCTGGGATGTTGGAAGTCCGTCCAGTTGCGGAGCTGACTTGATGGCCAATGAAGCTTTCAGGAAAGAGATGCTCTACTGAGGTTCCTGGCTGGCGCTGCTATGGCTTTCCTCTGCTGCATGTGCTCAGGCCAGAAGAAGGAATTCCCCTCTACAGGAACAAGCTGCCTATCCTTCACAAAAATACACTGGCAGAAATACAGAGGTGACGAATGTATGCAGATCATTTAACCTATGTTCATTAGCTGGAAATCAAAATTATAAGATTACAAGAGAGAGAGTAGCTTTTGGAAAAGTACATCATGTAACAAATCAGAATTTGAGGCTGATTAAAACTTGCTCCTTCCTTTGGAAATGGGTCATTTGTGAGTTTGCTGAAAGACTAAAACCAAGGCTAATTTAAGCTTTTGGTGGATGTTTTTGAACAGTGAGTGTCTCTGGTGAGTAGTCTGTATATTTGTTTTAAAACATCTCCAGGATTTTGACTTAGAAATGGAAATGGAGAAAAGAGACATGCTTTACTGAAATAAATAAAACCTTGAAGTCTATTTTTTCATTTGAATAAATTATATTAATTTAGCAGTCTCTGGGAATTTGACAGGGTTTGGGCTCCAAATTAAATTCCACAGTAGAGAAGTTATCATTAGACTGAAGACTTTGAATCACGTCAGCAAAACAGCACCCCTGGTAACACATTTTATTAATAACTTCTGTTGTAAAGTCAAACAAAGCATTGCAATTGCAGTCTGACACAGGAAAGGAAGGCAGTACAAACAGCCTCTGCAACACTTACACTCTCCATTAAGTGCAATCCTAACCAGGGTGAGAAGAGATTGCTACCATCCCAGATAATTCTTCTCCCAGTGGCTAGCGATTAACACAACAGCATCCAAATCCAGGGCATTTTCATTTCATTCCTTTAGACAGCTTCTCACTCAATGCTCTCATCTTTCAGGAATCCCATGCCTTCCTGCTTAATTATGGCCCCAGCACTGAGCACCGGCTGTTCTTCAAAGTAGGTAATTCCACCTCTGTTTGGACATCTAACACCTCTCTTGCAATGCCTGAGTTTGTCAGTGCATTAGGGGAACTACTTATTTACAGCGAGTTACTTCTCTTGATTTCTTTTGCAAAGATACTGATGACCTGAAAGCCTGAGCTGCTTTAGCGAAACAAGAAAGAGCTTGAGGCTGCTTCAGTCCAAAGTTGCTCCTCTGGTGCAGGGGAGAAGAGGGAACAGATGGCAGTTCCGGGAAAAGCGAGCACCCTCCTCTACCTGTAGAGCAAAGAAAGAGTGAAACACGCTCATGGTTATCCTAATTGTGAATATCCTCTGGGATGGAAGTGTTTTAAGCTCCCCCCACCCCATTTCAAAGACCTTTCCTGTTTCAAACAACGCCGGAGGTTTGCAGCAGCTCAAGGCACGTTGCTGGGAGCGGGCGTCTGCTGTGCGGGTGACAGCCAGGTCCACAGGAGGTGCTGGCAGCCTCCTCTCCGTGCTGGGTCGAGGAGAGCGGGGGCCTTGTCAGGAAACAATAACAATTCCCATATGTTTCCCCCACATGTATTTCCCTTGTCCTTTGGGCACTGTGGGTTGGAGCTTGTTCTCCGTGACTGCAGTGTAAATCCCAAGTACCTGCTTTGACATTGAGGTGTCTATGTGCAGCTCTGGATTTACACTAATTTGTGAGATATTAGGGAATCTGACACCTTCTACCAAAACTATTCGGAAGCTACTGAGTCAGGAGGAGACTGGCATTAGCAGGCTCTAGGGATCGCTATTTATACATATATTTTAAACTGCAGTTCTACTCAGAACAACAGCTTTAAAAATAGCAATATGCCTTTGTGTTCCACTGGTTGCCATATGAGATGCTGTGTGTTTCCAAGGATAACTTTTTTTTTTTTTTTTTCCTCCCTTACTGCCAGGACTAGAAATTCAATCTCAGGTCTGCAAGAGAACAACATCCTTGCCTTCTCACGTATCATTGCCAATAATAAAAACCTGAAGATCAAAGTGCGCCCTCAGTGACACCTCCACAACCACTTTATCTGCAAGCCATCAGCCCTTCGCAGGAATCTTGCCAACTCTGTCCTGGGTGCCTGAGGAAGGATTGAACCCAGATCGCTCTCTTTGTATTATGTCGCTATGGACATTAAAAGAAAAATAAAATCAAAACAATTACATTTAAAGGGGAAGGAATGGGACTGTGATTACATATAGTATTACATTAATGTTACATGACGTAGTAATATTAGACTGATATTATTAATCTACTGAGAGGATGCTAATTTTACCTTCTGAGGACAAGATGTGCTTGAATGCACCTGACTGACAAATGTTGAGGTCTGATGTTACTCTCTCTGATAAGTAAATTTTAGGTGGGGGAGGGTAAAGAAAGCTAAGTCTGAAGCTTCTGTTTTTTAAAGCCATGACTCTAAACCCAAGGATTTTCTTCTAGCTCAGAGGCCGTGGTAAATTCTCAAAGGTTTAGATGTGTCTCCAAAGAAAGAACACTTTGTATAATGTGGAGAATCCTTTATAAAAACAAGATTTCTGGTCCTAAATAAAGGAATAACACATCTAACTGTGTAAGCCCATCCCGGTGGAAGTGTAATGAGTCTGGCTCACCACAGGTAATTAAAATTGAGCTGCAGGAACTTTTTTTTTTTTTTTTTTTTTTTAACTGCAATCTGTATTTTTGGAGTACCTCTACAAGCAGCCACTGATCTTTTATGACTCTGTACCTGCTCACTGAGGTAGAAGAGAAATGGATGCCTCGCCAGCTGGTGGGAGGACTACAAGGTTGTGATGTCTTTGTCCTCCACCACCTTATCTACGTGGCTAAACCCTGTCTCTTCAGGCTTCCCTTTTCTCCTGAGCAGAAGTTCCCCTGAAGGCTCCCAGGCACCCCTCGATCCCAGCAGCATTTGCTATGTGAAGGGTTGCAGACTCAGCTTGCACGGCCCTTGTGACTTTCATCTGTTTAAATGAGTGCGCTCGGGGACCCATGCAGGAAACTGCTGCGTGTTCGAAGGGACGCGCATGGTGTCCTGGCTCGTCCTCCCAACCCAGAACCTGCTGGCACCAACTCTGCTGTGTAAATTTAACTTTGTTGGGAGCTAATGGACTGAAGAATTTGACATACCTTTTCTTTCTCTGCAGATGAGAGCCATATGGCTTTAGACTTTTGCAATGCTCCTTGATCTGAAGATGAATGGGCATTAACATATGTTCTTTTGAGTAATTAAAAATCTGATCATAAACATAGTCTGACTTGTTGCAGGTGAGATCTGTTACAAGGGGAACCACCTCCTGCATGAGGGCCATGGGAGCAGGATCTTTGGAGAAGTGAACAGAAAAGTAATTGAAAAACTATTGGGGGGTGGCAAGCCCATTCCAAGCATGAGCTAAGCTGCAATTTAACTCCCTTTTTTTCATATTCATGCAGGAAAGATTTGATCAGATACAAGGAAGTCCATTTACACTTTGTCATTACAAAGAACCAATGCATGATTGATTTTGCTGGAGGCAGCTACCTAAAATTAAAGTCAAGCCAGTACTAAAAAGGCAATCATCTGTCTCTGGTCCCAAATGCATATAAAAGGGGACCAGTTTGATATTCAGCTACGTGGTTTTAAAGGAGTAGCATCAGAAAAGAGGGTGCAGTGAAGAGGAAAGGAGACTTATTTGGTACCTTCACACAGAGCAAACCACATTACTTTAAAGCTCTCTCACAAAAGTTTGATTTAAGACATTTTAGGATGTGCTTGCAGGTGGCTTCGTGTTTGGACAGGAACAGCTGCTGCACCTCAGCTGATGTGAGGAAACTCGTTGAGTCCTAAGAGCTCAGCTGCGTGCCTGAGACCTAGGAAATTCTGGTTGCTGAACGAAAGCTGAGTTTGAGGGGCATATGAGAATTTCCTCAAGAAATCTATGAGGACTGGACATCCCTGGAGATAGAAAAGCAATCCCTAAGGCCCAAGGAAGATGTTTCATGCTTCTCTTACATAAACTACACTTCATGGACTCTCTCTACCAGCAGGAGCACTATAAGAAAAAACACAATACTTCCTCAGAGAAGTTCAAGCATCACAGCTGGGAAAGCTCTGCAAAAAAGGGAGGAGCTTCCTGTCTCCCAGCTCTATTGAGAAAGAACTGACTGGGGTGAAAGTACCCACAGTGAGAGAACTTTTCAGAGTGAGAAGCTTTCAGAGACACTCTAAAATGAAAATTCAGAAGAGCTTCCAGCAGTGCAACTTGCTTTGGTGAATCAATGTGACTCATTTGTTGAGTAACTTCCTCTTCAAGAGTGCTTCTTCAGAGCTACTGAGACATTCTGCTAATTTTTAAGGTTTCCTTCCCTTAGGATTAGAAATAGGAGTCTCTGAATCTGGGATGACAGAACAACTGCGTCCCTGTGCTCTGTGGCACCTCAGGGACCTTTATTCTGTGCCAGGTCCAAGCCTAGTGGGGATCATGCAAATCAAATCTTCATTTAAAGTCTATGCTGGGGGGAGATGGAGGACACAATTGGCTTCAGAATGGCTGAGTTTCTACCACTAGTTGCAAACATCCCAGGTGAGACTCCTCTTACTCAGTCTTCCTTCTCCTGTGAACAAATACAGGTTCCCAAATACTTGTTTGTGAAATGGCTGACTTTTTCTTTATCCTGACCATGTGCTCAGCTCATCTATAAGGATTTGATTAAAATGGAAGCAGAGAAGAAAGAGTCCTTGATTGTGGGTGTGCATAGTGTTTGCACTTGGTTAGCTTACCTTTCAGTTGGGAAGGAAGGGATTTTCCCCATGGAATATTTTGACAGGATGTCTGCTCTATTTTCATCAGTTTAAGGGAAGGGAAATTTGATGCTCTGGCAAAAAAAGCTAAAACTCCAATAATTAATCAGATAGTAAAAATAGAACTGTTAAGAACTAGAGTTCCTTTTTATCTAGGAAATTAAAAATGTTGTAGTTTTTGATGACCGGTTACTCGTATGTCTTTTTTTCTGTGTGGACCTTTCAGCTTTCAAATACTTTCTTTTTTTTTCTTTCATCACAACACTCCACCAGCTATGGAAAACAAAAAGAACAACTGTTGGAAAATGTTTCTTCCTATCTGCGTTTGAATTGTCACTTGATGATACTGAACCAGCTGTAGTGAAACCAAACACCTCAATAAAGCAAGACCACAGCAGCATGTTGTGACCCCACTAACATGTAATGAGAAAGTCCTTACCCAGGAGGACCTTCTGGCCAGGATGCAGTTTGCTAGCTCAGCAACATCACTTGCACTTGAATGCATAGTACCCGACAGACCCCCTCTGCTTCAGAGAAATCTCAAATTAAAAGCAGACTGAAGGCTGCTCTTTGGGGTTTTGCATTTGTTTTTCTGTTTGTTTTTCCTTCTGTCCTGTAAGACAGGGTTTCAAGACAGAATTGTTCTCTACCCTGTCCTCAGCACGGAAAGGCAACTCTTTGGAAACCTTGCTGAAAATAGACTGCTGTCATGGCTGGGAGAGCACCTCTCCAAGGGCTGGCGAGGCTGGGGATGGATCCGATGGCCACAGGATGGAGCGTGACCTGTCAGTGCCACAAAAGGAGGAAGGATTTGACATTTAATCCTTCTGGCATGGATGACGTGCCCAATCAGCCACGAATAGCAGTGGAGCTGGAAAGGGTAACACAGGCCATATGGCAGTGCCAGGAGAAGGCAGATTGCCTGCCTCGAGAGAGCAATAAAAACAAATCCAAATTATGTGTGAGAGTCCTGAGCAGCTCCCCTTGGTCTATTTGTTCTCTTCTCCTAGTTGTACTTATTTTCAAATTGTATTACAGATGGCTTCTCAGTGGCATGTAGGTGTGTCCTATTCATTTAACCTGAAAAGAGATAAAACCATGCTGCTCATTTTTTGCCTTCCATTTTTAAAGGTGTCAGAGAAATTTGAAGCCTGCACGAGATGTTCCTTTAAACGTACTTTGCACAGTGAACAGATCTGTTCATATGTCCTCTTTCCTGTGACTTGCCTGTCTTCACTCACATGAGCATCGCTTCCTGAGGACTACAAATGGATGTTCACATGAAAAAGTGTAATTATATGAATAAATTCCCATACAAATATATTATACTTGAGAAAATAAAGGCATAGGCTATCTTTCCTGTCATTTGGACAACAGAATAGAAAGAATTGGTACAGTGCAAGTCCTTGTGTTGTGTACTCCTTCAGGGTTCCTGGAAAATTGGCCAAATTTCAGCACAACTAAAAATCATTTAAAATATCGTAAATAAATATGCACATGTATTAATATACACATATATATTACCATGTTTGTGAGGCTGATTAGCTTCCATACATCTGGAACCGAGTAATATAACTCCATTGCTTTAGGATAGCTATGTCTGCATAAGTTTGTTGTAGCAAGAATTTTAAAGGATGTAACTGAATTCGAAGATTGTCTCTGGCATTTAAAGGAAACTTGTAGCAAAGTTTTTCAGGGCCTTATTCAAAATCCCATCTTCTAAGGTTAAAAACCTAGAGATTAATGAATGTCAAGTCCTTGAATATAAAGCGACCTGGTCCTACTAGTAGAGATTTTGAAATTCTTGAAACCAGTAAAAACATTGTAAAAAAAAAAAAAAAAAAATCATGTTTTATACCAGAGCAGAAATTTCAAGAATCTAAATAACGAAATTCCATCAAAGTTAGTGGCAAAACTGATGAAATCAAGTGGACAAGGATTTCACCTCAGGAAATACAATGTTTATAAGTATATAGAAAATTTTCAAGGGTTCAAGATGAGAATTTCCGGTCAATGTTCATGAATGCTTCAAAACAGATAGTGTTCAGAAGTGATTAAAGACTCTACTTACTTATGTCTGAAATTCTAGACACAATATGTTGACTTGGCAGAATTAACGGTATACTAACAGGAAAAAAAGAATGGAAAAAAAGTATTAAATTAATTTAACATTAACAAAAATAATCCAACTCAAATATGTTCATTTGAATTCAATATTTGGTCTGATATTATTTGTACTTGAATCTACTTTCTGTATATTTTGAAGAGCAGAGGCTTCTTAAGAGTGGTCTCCCATCAGAAAGAAGAAAAAAAGTCTTTTCACAGAATCACAGAATAATTGGGATTGGAAAGGACCCCAGAAGATCGTCTAGTTCAATCCCCTGGCTCAAGCAGGGTCACATAGAGCAGGTTGTCCAGCAACCCTCAAACCTCGTGCATCAAATTTTATGAGAAGGAACTTGTGACAGCATCATTGGCTACAAAATTTCACATCATGTAGTTTGTGTTGATTATTTAAACAAGTATTTGTTCACAGAAGATGAGCCATAATGAAGGACTAAAAAAAAAAATCTCACAAGCTGTGATTGCTCTTTTAGGAACATCCTGCAGAGAAAGGACTGCCCATGGAAATTATCTGTGAGGTTTTTTTTTTTTTTTTTTTTTTTTTTTTTTTATGCCTTTACCAGAGAATTCCCCAACATACCAGGGGCCAAAGACAATCAGAATAAAAGGCAAAGATTGATATAAATCATTTAGTGCAAATACTTTGCTTAGTGAATGATGAACCAGAATAACAAAACAGATTTAGATCTTCTGCCCTTCCAGGTCACAATGTATTGCTGTCTGCAGTCTGCTTTCCTATTCTTCACCCATTCACATCTCCATAAAATGTCTTGAAGAAAAAGTGAGTAATAGCTCAAGTCCTGATGTCCGGGCACTGTCAGATGGGCGAAGAAAAAATGTGACAAATGTAAATGTCCAAAATCTACACTGCTATGTAAGTAGTAGGGCATAATTTGCATAAATATTGTTTGCAAAGAGCAATTAGCACTTAATTTACATTCAGTGAAGTAGCAATTTGCACATTTTCAGGAAACAATTTCTTTACCCGTATGTGCAAATTTGGTACACTGCAATTGACACACTAATAAAAAGATGTTAATAGACCAATTCTTTTTACTTTATATCACAATGTACTGAAATACTGATTCAGTCTCCTGAAATATTGATTTGCTGGGCTATTTGTAAAAACAGAAAAATACATATTTGATTTTTTAAAACTTTATTTTTTCTTAAATATCAGAATTAATTTCAGATATCTGCAGTCTTCATGTTCTTTAAGTGGTATTTTAATGGGTATTTTTGTCAGAGAAATATAATAAACATTATTAAAAGACATTACCAAATTCGGTTTCCTAATCTGCAATAACACAGAGCATATTTGCATATCATAGTATAAAAATAATATAGTACATTTTCTAGCATCAATATAGCACTCAATTCTCCTCTAAACATTAATAAAGATATCGCACATTTATATAACATATTTTCAGAATGCAGAAACCTCCTAACTGAGAACTAAATTTTGTATTACTTTGGGTTACAGAGCATTTGTTAAAACAATAAGAATTTACATATGAGCTTGGGTGGAAAAAACAGCCACACATATAAAGGAAGTTCTCTGCCCCATGAGAACAGCTTGCAGCATTTCAACTAATTTACAGGCATAGATCAAAACTGCATCCACTCAATTCCCCTAAGGGAACTTAAACAGGGAACCAAGGAAAGACCTTGCCAGGGGAAGCCAATGGGATTCCAGTCACAGTCATTTTCACCCAGATTGAAAACCACACTTTTTAAAATTGAGCTGATTTCAATCATAAGCCACGTGCTTTGAATCTTCTACAGCCCTCCCGTACTCCTGGGAGTCTTCAGGAGATGTCTGTTGCTACTCCACCCATAGAAACAGCAGCGCGTGAAGAATAGGCATGCTGTAGCATTTCAGGGCAGAAAGTTTCTGCCTGCCAGTCCCAATGCCCTTTCAGCTGGTGTTGTTAGGTGAGCTGACCCCAGCTGGAATTCCTCCTGAAAATATTCTTGCCAGCATCACTTAGATGATGCCCTTTGAGGTCAGTGCCCAAACACTGTAGCAATAGTCATGAAGCATGAATGAGGCTGTTACTGGAATATCTTTTGTTAGCAATTGTGAGATATTGGTGGAAATATTTGTTCCCCCTAAGCAATTACTTGCCTAATAGATTCTCCTTCTCTCTTTCTGCCAGGCCTGGGTCTTAGTGCTGGTTAAGTTCAAGAAGAGACTTTGTGTGCTGGGCAAGATCAAAGGAACAGCCTTATGGTTTGAAATATCGAAGAGCAGAATAAAATTATGAGACAAATGTTTCACCCACTGTACCAGGTGTTGCATAATACATGATAAATCTTCCAAAGAGCTTATTGCCATTGCAGGTAAATCAAATAAAAGACAGTGTGTGGATGGGGGAGACAGCAATAAATTGACTTGACCAAGGTTGCTCAGAAAATCCATCAGAAAAAAGGAAGAATCCCTCCTTGCATATACATTGCTTGGTAAAAGAGGGCCAGGGAGCAGTCTTTGGCCCTGAGACCAATTGGCCCTGTCTAATTTGTGTCCATGGCACTCAGGCTGGGATATATTAGCTGTGTCCATAGCACATACCAGCCAGAAGCTGCCTGATGATGAAGGAGGGGCCTCATGTCAAAATGCCTTGCTATGATATCAGGGCCAAAAATCAGTCTCAAAGACCAAAGAATGACTCTGCAGCCATGCTGGTTGTCTTGCATTTGGCTGTCCTCAGACCGTAATGAGTTTCTTCTGGTTAGCACTACACTGATGGACTTTTCTGGTTGTCTCTGCTATTATGTGTAACTTTTTGAATCTTGATGTAGATGAAAGGGTATGTTGTCTGATTTTGCTGCCAATGAACATTGATCTCTCCACATTGATGAACATGTTGATCTTTCTGTGGGGCTGGCTTTCTGCTTTATGAAAGGTAGGATCCATGAGTGAGCTGACCTTTGCAGCAGAATAAATTGATGTTAGATGGATTTTTAGGCCTCCTTCAGTACAGTCATTAATGACTGGTCTTTTTGCTGAGTTTCTTCCACTACTCTCTTCTCCTACTCCCTTCATATTTTTCTATTTCTACTGTGAGATGTGTATTTGGAAGTTTGGTAGGGACAGGAGATCCCATAGAACTTGGACTGCACTGTAGCTGATAACTGTTGAAACAGTGGAGAGAAATATTTTGTGAAAAATTATTGATTTTAGAATATCACATTTTATCACTCTCAAACTCCCTAGGAAGGGTTATTTTTGGAGATTTCTTAATTCCCTACTCTAAAGAGGGATATGCGTTAGGGGAGAGCAACACAGAAGGATGCAGACAGACATGAATCCCCCTGCAAGTTATATAACTGCAATGTGTCCTAGTGAGCATGTCTTGCATCTCTTAGGAGGAGACTCTCACATGAACGTATTAGATAAATGTAGCTTGGTTATGGAAAGCTCAGAGTATGGTCAGAGGTGAATGGATGTCTATTACTGTCTATAGCCGTTCTGTTAGTGGGACATCCAAGCATCACTATGCACTTCAGAAAATCTTGCCCATATCGTGAGTTTTTTATTTGTCAGTTGTTGATCAATCACAAGGAGAACAAATACCAAACAGCATAAGAAACAAGAGAGGAAAAAGTCTCAACCACCATACCCCCTTTTCACATGCTTATTAAAATAATTGTTGCAATAATGAACTTGTTTTCCCTGTCTTTTCATCCCTGCCATAAGACAAGGTATCACTATGGCTGCACCCAGGAGTGTGACATTCAGATCTATTTTGATGTCTCATTATTGCTGCTGTTGTCTTTTTACTTTGTAAATCACAGATATATATTTCACCTCCTATGACAAGTATTCAAAGCTCTGCTTTGATCAATGCAAAATGCAAGTGTCCCTGACACAAGGTGGGCCTGTATGTTTAAACCTACAAAGTAGGTAGCTCTCATGAGAATCTCTGATTTGCTAATCATTTTTTTTTACTTTATTTTTATTTATTCATTTTTTTTCTGGTAGCAGTCTACAGAATCTTTGAGACCCTTAGCAACAAAGCTGCGTGATACTGCTGCACATCAGCTGCCTAGTGACTTCTGGAGATCTCAGGATTTATCTCAGCAGTAAGTGTTTATGCATTTCACATGCTACCCTCCTTTCACAGAGCTTTCACTACCAACTCCATCACATAATTTTATAATTGATCTTCAGTTCACTGCAAACAAATAACACTATTGAGAAAGGAAATAACTAGTTAAACCTGTGATTTTTCTAAAGTCCCAATGGAATTACATTTTGAAAACTTCTGTTTACATCGCAAGAGAGTCTAATAATAGGAAAGTAGTAATGATATGAGACATTTGGGAGTCCTCTGACCTTCAGAAAACTCATGGACTTATTGTTTGCAAAGCCAAATAGTTCTATCCAATTTTCTGTTAAGTATCAATAACTAAATTCAGTTATAGAAAATGATGCAAATTGAAAATTCAGAGCCAATCATCTATGGGATAAACTAGGGCCAGTCAGTGTGTGTTGGTTACCAAACTCCCCAAAAAACAATGGTTGATACTTCTAGCTTGGACTGTAATGAGGAAATGAAGTTTTGCAAAACAACCTGGTTTATGCACTTTCATCCACTGGGTTGAAAACTTCATAAGACAGGAGTTTGGTGACCTGGGCCTTTTCTTCTCATTTCTCAGTGGCCTTGAGAGATGTTGTACCAGGTCAGACCTCCAATAAATGGGATAGCATCAGTGCCTGCAGCTGAGAAGCTGAGCTAAGGAACATTCAGCTCTGTCTTGCGTATGAGCAATGTGACTAATGGAGCTGAAATGTACTCTGGAGGAATTTGAGGGCCTTAGTCACCTCAGTTCCCTCCAAACCTTGTGTCTGATGTTTTATAAGAGCAGACTCTCAGCTTTCACAGCTGTCTGTAGAGTGGGAACCTCACAGGTTGGACTTATTCTGGTTGACAGCATATGTCTTTAGGGTGCTAAAAGGAGGCTGTTTCTTGATTGTATGGGGGTTTAGGTGGAGAGCCCATGAACATCTTGTATTTTAACCTTAGTGTATAGGCAAAATGCAGTCCTATCTTCATGCTTCTTGAACATGAGGCTCAGTCCTGTGCACTGATCCTGAGGACAGAGACCCTCCACATGTCCCAAAGAAGGTGCTTGCATCCTAAGTGGGGAATTACTAAAGGAAGTCTGCCTGGATTCCACCATCGAAGGCAAAGACTTGGGCTGTGGTGGCCACATCAACTCCAGCAACCATGGGGGCTGCAAGTAGGTGCCACATACCCTTAGCCTCACTTTCTCTTCCCAAGAGGCCATGCCATGCCAATGGCTCCAGGTTTGGTTGGAGGATGTGTTTGGTGGCTCAGACAGGGCTCTCTTCCCAACCAGCCATTCTCCCCACGTGCACACCTGGATGTCCAGGGCAGCTTTGCACACCACTCTGAAGTCCCTTGCGTGGCCACTGTGCTGTGTGTACCACACTATGAAAATCACAGCCCTACAGCAACATGTTAGAACCTTCCATAGGCAAACCCCACTATTTCTTTGCCCTCCTCCTTTATTTTCATTTCCTTTCTCCAGAATCAGTATAAATCCACTTTTCCCCATTAGAGTTGCACTGTCCTGTCCACAGGCTTTAGCAAAGCCTGTCTTTATGTTTTGGGTTCTTTTCTGCTCACTGTCTCATCAGAGGTAAACGATCACTGTGGAGATCCTCCTCTCTCCAGGAAATAATGATCTGCCTCTCTGTCCTGATTTATTCACTTTTGAGACAGAGTTTAATTTTGAAAACTAGCTCCCTCCTTAGTCTTTGCATTTATTTTTGGCAGGAGCAGTTGCCTCTGGCATGAGCAGTGAGGATTAGCTTGGTGTTAATAATTGTCAGGAAAAATGAAGAGGCTATTTTTCACATCTGACTTCCAGCCTGCATGACAAATACTAGTTTGAGCAGATTAAAAATCAATGCATGGTACAGTATGTCACACACAAAGCAAGTACGTGCTATTAATTGGCATGCTATCTGTTAGCTGTTCTTAATTTATATGTCTCTGTGTATAGAAAAGAAATGGCTGAAGACAGGGGGGTCAGAACCTTCTTTAGTATAAATTACTATAGCAGCGCTGAAGACAATTGAGATACGCTGATCTGCAGCATCAAGTTGCTTGGACAAGGATTTTCAACTTTTTCTTTTTCTAAAATATGATTCAACTTACATTTAATTAGAAAGAGCAGCAGAGATACTTTGCTATATATCTCCCCCTGTAACCTAAAACCTATTTAACCACAATGATAAATCATTTAAAAATATGGTATGGTTTACAGAAGGAGGATTTCCTTTGCTGCTCTTCAGCTGACTTTGTGATGGACCCTTGACTACTGACCTTTAGAGTTTTGCAGGGAAATTATTTGACCTTAAGATACAAATTAGTTAATGACTGCACATAGAAGTGGATTTACAAGGAAAGCCAAAAGCAGTAAAGGCTGAAATTCTTTTTCAAAGTCTTATTAGGGCTGGAAAGTATTTGACTGATCTTCAGGAAAAAAAATAGAAGCACCATTTTCATAAGGAGAATTTTCAGAAGCAGCAACATTGCGATTGCTTAACATCCTTCACGCCAGGCTCTGGAAGCCAGACTCACTTCTGGTGGCAGTCCTTGTTTTTCCACCTACAGTAGTGGAATTGAACCCCATTACACCAGCTGGAGATTTGATCCTGCATTCCTACAACCAGCACTCTCTGCAAAGTGTAAATATCTATTAAGGCAATTTTGTTGTGTGGATAAAGCAGCTCAGAGAACTTCCCCAAAGTTTTTGGTGGAGCTCTGCACGGCACAAGAATATTGTCACTGTGGAAATGCAGCTTCCTGCCAGAGGTAGGAATAGAAGGTGGGAATCAGGCAGCGCAAGATGCTTTGCTGATTTTTTTTTTCTTTTTTTTTTTGGAGTGAGGCCACAACTTTGCCTGCAGATTCACTCAGGGTCTCCTGCACTATGGAGCAGCCAGGGACATTTCAGAGAGGCACAGAGTAGCTATTCTTTATCAAGGACAATAGCATACCCCAGTAACTGTCTAGGGGAGTGCAGGTAGAAAAAATGCATTTGGCATAGAGCAGACTGGGACAAACACCTTTACAAGCTTGCAAGTTTTTGGATGCTTAATGTCTATAAGTAGGGAAAGCCTACACTCTGAAGTGCAGATTTTTGAGCGGATCCAGTGCTGTCAGAAGCACCAGGGTTCATCATCTGTCTGGCGTTGGGGGCCCACAATGCTGCAGACTTTGCAGGTCACAGGTTAAGCTGCAGATGTGATGTGCTGATGTGATATGCAATGGCACCTTTTAATCTAAAGTGGTGTGGATTTACATTTCTAATCTAGCCGGCTTTTGATCGTGCATCTTCTGTAGGTTCCTAATTTACTCGTTTCTCGTCTGTTGTCTTTTTCCTCCCTTCCATTCCTTCTATTTTGTTAAGCAGTCTCCAGGGCTTGTGTTTTGATCCGATCTTTGCCTGTGCAGTGCAGCTAAATGTAGATTCTAGGATTAGAGGCTTGCTAGAGTTCATGCTACCCTTGCCATTACCTCCGACCCCTCAAAGAGCACAAGAGAAGAAATAAGGTGCAATTTTGAGACTACCTAGCTGTTATAGCTCTACCAGAGTGTATAGTGCTGTGTGAAGTTTGACATGCATTGATTGCTCAAAGCTTAGCTTAATGATGCTCTGAAAAACTCAAGCATCCTTTTCCTTGTTTTAATTTATATTTTAACCACAATCCAGCCTTGATCAGTTGAGAATGTGCAGAACTGTATGTGGTTCTTTTTTTTTTTTTTTTTTTTTTTTGGAGGGGAGGGGATTTCAAAATACAGAGGCTGTTGTATCTGGATGCATTAATGACATTCAGTTGCTTCCTGATAACTGTTCCATTAATGTCTATCAACATGGCATCTTCTCTGCCCATAATCTCTTTGTGGACAAGGCAGCTTTCTTTGCAGAAAAGAAGTACTTAAAAAAAAAAATGCTTGCACAAAAAGAAAGCAAAATGTCAAGATGTCCCCAGATGAGATGCCCTAAGAGATTCATGATGCTGTAGTAGCTGTGAAGAAATGTAGATGTGACAGGCAAATGACAGTTAGGTACTTTGTCTGTAATCCCTCTGAACTAGTGGCAGCCACCTTCTTAAATATAGTGATTATCATGAGAAGCTTCTCCCCAAAAGTGGTACTTATGGTAGCTGCCATAAGAGGACATGGGATGCCTATGTCCTTTCTATTAGTCTCAGGGGACAGATATTATGGGTCAGGACTTGTGGAATAATGATAATAGATTAATATAATTATAAAACAGACTAGTTTCTGGAGCTGGCTTGCCACATTTAATGGATAAGCTGCATTTGCTAAACCATTTGATAAAATGGGCTCCAGCAGCCATTTGGCTCAAGTAAAGCAGGGAGAAGTTGGCTTCAAGTGGCAGATGGGCTGGCTCTGAAGCACTATTTCCATTGGATCTTTTTATCTAGAGCACTGACATACTGCTCCCTAGACAGCCGTCTGCAGAGATATTGCTGTGGCAGTGTGCCTTCTCCCCAGAGGTTAAACAGTACATCACTGATACCAAGATGGTAGCCATCTTCTAAACAGGCAACCATTATTTTTCTTGGACCATGGAAATGATATATCCAAGGGAAAAGAAATATATGAATAAGTAAAGTTGCTCACAAAAATGCCTTTATCTGAATAATTAACTCCTCAGCAAATTTTCCCATAATAAAACATGTCCTAATGAGCTATCAGGAGGAGAGGAAATTCATCACTTGCCTCACAAATATCAACTTGAGAGCACTGCTCATGTCACATGGCATAATTAATGGCTTGAGAGGGAGCATGGAGCAGCACAGTCAAAATCACGGTTCCCATCAGTCATCCCATGCCAGTCCAGCTCACACTGTTACTTGATCCGCAGGGGTTTAGACAGGCAATGAGATGGAGATATGGGACAGAGGGGAATACCGACAAATCTGTTACATCTGATCTTGATTTATCCATGTTGCTTTTCTGCTTATCAGTGAGGTGGCGATCACAACTGATCTCACAGCATGCTTTATTTTTGTCCCTTTTTTTCAGACTAATAGAATTTATAGTCTTTGGACATCACCCTCCGCATCGGTGAGCAACCCATCTCCCATAACACGTCAGCACAGGGACCCCTTGCAGCATACTGCCTGTAGGAGGTGGTGTTCAAGCTCTCTGCAGAAACCTCTGGCATTGTAGGTCCCCTCTGAGCTGCAGGCTGGAGATCTGAGATGTTATGTTAAGGTGCTGCTGCTTGCTGGTGAGGCTGCAAACATTAAGGCTGCCAAAAGCCTCAGGAGATAAATGTCCACAGAGGGGGACTCTTTGGAGGAATAGCACTCTGTAGTTGGATGGCAAAGCTGAAACGGGGAGCTAGTAATGTCGGGCCTTGTAACGAGAACATTAAATGGCTGTGGCGTCAGACCAAAGTACCCTCCCATCTGCGATCTCATCTCCAATGGCAGGTAGTAGCACGTGCTTGATTTAGTGACAAATGCAGGACTCTGGTAAATGCAGAGTGGTAATTTTGCACCTATACACTCCCAGAAATCTGTTGTTTTGGGACTTCCTGAGCTGACGGTTGCTTCCTCCCTTCTGTGTTCCATAGCTCTTGGTGGTCCTTTTTTCCCTTAACTTATCTAACCTTTTTCTGAACTGGTATTTATTTTGGGTCTCTATAGAATCTTGTGTTGAGCACCACAGGCTAATTATGTGCTGTGTGAAAGATATTCACCTTTTTGTTTTAAAATTTCTCTCTGATCTCTGATCTGTTTATTTATGTACTCTTTTCCCTGTGATACGAGAAAGAATGAATTGTCTTGATTTGAACTGACTTGATCAAGACCTTGTCTTGGTTTTACAGACCTCTGTCATATCTTCTCTACCCCAGTACTGCCATTTTAAAGAGACTAAGCCTATTTAAGTTTTCTTTGTAAAACACCATCAAGTGTATTCCAATAAAAGAGCTCAGTGTGACAGTCTAAGTTCCTGCCTAGCGTGGTGTCACATGAGAGAAGGGTGTGAGAAATTCGGTTGGCTGTGAAATGAGTGACAGCTGACAATTGGACCTCACCTTTCTGTGCACTTGTGCCTGGTGTCTCCACCCAACCAAGAGCTGCGTGTCAGTGACTGACAGTCACCTGAGTGCAGCTATGTTTTGCAAGTCTGTTAACATTTGCAAATGCCTGTATTTTCTGAAAATCTCAGATAAATGCTGCTTTGAGCTTGTTCATGAGGAAAGACAAATGTACATATTCTGCAAGTCACCCTCACTTTCCACCTCTGCAGTTGTTCTCTTGCAGCAGAGCCCTGTAGTTGCTGCTGGTAACATATGAGCACGGGGCTTTCCCCAGGCAAAGTGCCCTGAGCATCTGTTGGCCCCTTTTGTGGGCTGTGCTGTAAGCAACAACTCAGCTTTTATGTTTGTGTTGACCTCCCAAGTTAACTTCAGAAACTATCATCTGGCAAATCTGATGCATCAGATTTCAAAGAAAAGATTTTTCCAGCTCAGACCAGGTCTGAGTTCCTTCCAGATAAAGGACAAAATCCTTTGGGAACCTATCTTTGCTTGGAAGTAAGGTTAAGAGCAATAATCTTTCCTCCTTACTATTAGACTCTGAAACATCAATGAAATCTTTCTCCATTAGGATGCATGTCTGTTCCCACAGGGTCAGGCCAGTGCTCTATAACTCATCTTGCAAAATTGAAATACAATCTTTGATGATCAGAGTTGGGTAAGGATCAGAAAAATGGCCTGACACATCTCATCAGACAGGGGTATACTGACAAAAAATTTTTTTTTTCAAGAAGCAGAATCTGCACAAAAAACATCTTCCCTGTATAGATAGAGAAAGATTTCAAGATAAGACTCATTGGAAATGATTTAAGAGGAAGTTGAAATAATGTCCTCACTGAGAAGCCATCCTGCCTCTGCCTCAGAATTGTATCTGTAACCTCTTAACAGCATAGAAAAATAATTGTTTTGGTGCCCAGTCGAAAAATCAGCCTGAAATCCCATGTGCAATATAATCAGGGTCCCTGTCACTCATCTGCTCCTCTAAACACTACTCAGGAAATGTCACTGTGCCTTAAATGAGCAGATACAGACCTGGGATTAAGAAGTGATGTGAGACCTGCGGTTGAGCTCAGACTGGATCTGATTAGGAAATTAGACCAGGAAATGGCTTTACCTGGTACTGGAAATGAATTGTGATGTTTTATGTTGGAAGAAGAAATCATGTTTAGATAGAAAAATGAAACTCAGATTCCAAGAGTGGTGTGGGGCAGAGAACAGGTCCTGGCAGTGCAGAGTACAGTGGATGCCCACGCCAGGAGTCGAGCAAGCAATGCCCATCCCCACCAGGCATCGTGATGCTGTTGTGTGCCAGTTGTTGTTCCCAGAGCTGGAGTTGGTCCTTCATCAGCTCCATGCCCAGCCTGAGCTGTGGCAGAGGAGTGAATCAGGGAGCTCCCTGTGCCCGAGGGAGGTGGCCTTGCCTTCAGCCCTGCTGAGCTGGGGCTGGCCCTGCTGCTGTTTTGGATATGGCCAGAGCAGGTCCCTCTCTGGCATCCACTACATCACATCTTCTAACACATGTGTGCGTTGGTCACCTGCCATATTTTGGGGCCTCACTTGTTTGATTGCGCTCTCTAAAACACTGAACCCTGGGAATGGTGTTGCAAATGCAGTGAAAGGGGATCAGCCTGGTCTGTGTCCTGATCCTGCTCGGGATTAATTTTCTTTACCTCAAACATACTTCATCTGCCCACCAGGAGACAATGCAGCTGATCCAAGTCCTGGGCAGCCCCTCACCAGTACCAAGGCTCAACCCCAGTTCTCATGGGCCCTTGCTGGCACTTGCCATATCTTATATGTCAGATGGACCAGCTGGGCTAGGTACAAAACCACTGGGTCTGAAGATCCTGGGGTCCCTGTGCACCCTATCCCTTATTGCCCCTATTTGGACTGGTGGCCAGAAGCATGGGTTGAAAGGTGGCTGGGGCAGACGTTTCAAGCACGAAAGGGTTGCAGTAGTGCTGGGATCAGGTGCTGGGGATGGTTAATTTCCTCCCTGCTCATGGCTTCTGCTGTGGATTCATGGAGAAAGAGCCATAGGACCTAAGGGACACCAGGCTGCTGCACCCTGGCAAATTTTGTGCTTTGAATGTTTCAGACATCCTTTGGAGCAGGAGTGCAGTCATGGATGCTTGATGTCTGCGTCATCATCCAGTAATGTTTTATTTACATATTATATATGTATTATATTTATATTAGAAGCAGGGGCCAAAACCTACTGGGATCCAGCAGCCAGTATGAGTCCTTTTTTTTTTTTTTTTTTTTTTTTTTTGAAAGGGGAGTTGTCATGGGCATCAGTACAGGTGACACCAGTGCCCTATGTGATTAAGAGCATACCCAAGTGAGCTGGTACCCAGTTCTGCTGGGGAGGCACTGATTATTTAACCCCTTGGGTGCTGGGACATATCAGCAGTCAGATTCTCCTGAAGAAAGGAGATCCTCTGCAACAGCCCTTCCTCTCTATTCACCCCCAACCCTGCAGCCATCAGTATTTAGGAGGAAGGGGCATCTCTGCCTGTGGAAAAGGCAGAGGCTGTGCCCAGAGGATGCACTGTATCGCATCTTAGTGCATCACATTACATTGCATTGCATTGCACTGCGCATCCTCCCTCCCCACCCCCTGCTGCTGCAAGCTCGCTCCCTCCCTGCATCCTTCCATCCTTCCCCCCTCCTCCTCCCTCTCTCCCTCCCTCCCTCTGCCTGCGCAGAGCTGCAGACATGGCGCTCAACAATTTCCTCTTCGCTCAGTGCATCTGCTACTTCCTGGCCTTTCTCTTCAGCTTCATCGTGGTGGTGCCGCTGTCCGAGAACGGCAATGACTTCCACGGCCGGTGCTTACTCTTCACCGAGGGCATGTGGCTCAACGCCAACCTGACAGTGGAGAGGCAGCGCTTCACTGTGCAGGAGTGGGGGCCTGAGGCTGCCTGCCGCTTCAGCATCTTCACCGGGCTCCTCTCCCTGCTGCTGGCCACAGTGCAGGCCTGGCGGACCCTCTTCTTCCTCTGCAAAGGGCACGAGGAGTAAGTACCCTGGGGGAGGGCAGGGGGCTGGCCACCCCTTCCACAAGCTGGGGCCAGGGGGAGCAGCCTGGGGAAGGAGAGGTGAGCTGGGGTCTGGAAGCCTTTTCCTCTCCTTTCTTCCATTTTTTCATTTGGGCTTTTCACCATCCAGACCCTCCTGCTCCCCGGGAGGGGGTTTGGGGTGAGGTAGCACCTTGCTTGTGTCTGTCCACACATGCACAAGGTACATCCCCTGAACTGTCACTCACAGCCCTCTCGGGAGGTGAGGATGCTCCCATGCGGCCGTTTGGGGCCAGGGACCAGACTCACCACTGCGCACTCGCTGCCCTTGGCTAGGCTGTGAGCAGTGTCCAGATGGATCAGGCAGCCAGCCGCGGCGAGGATGCTGCCTGCCTGCTGTGGGGTGATGTTGGGGCTGGGACTCCCTGGTCATGGTACTCCCGTGCCACCACGCATCCCTGCAGAAGGACAGAGGCCTTCTCCGACTATACACTGGATGCTGTTTGATCAGTATGAAAAACATTGAAGCAACACGGTTGCATGGGGGAGGGGGAAAGAAGGGAGCAATTGCAAAATGCCTCCCCATTTTTATCCTGCTCTTGTGTTGGACATGGCAACTATTGCGAACAATGTTTATTGCCTAGCTATGACGTGAGTGCAAAGCTGAGTGCTCTCTGCAACAAGAGTAGAGCTGCACTGACAGTCGAGTACCTTTCTCAGACAAACTAAGATGCATAAGACTTGAGCAAGAGTAGCTGAGAGGCGTACCAATCCAGGCAGCAGCTCAGGAGAGCTCCTCTCTACTCAGCCGTCCGGTGACCTGTTTGCAACCTTGGTAAAGCCACTAGCAAAGGTAACCGAGGACGTGGGTGCTCCAAGGCCAGAGCCCTCTAAGTATCTAGCTACACAGAGGTGGGAAGGTAGGAGCAAGCACTGGTGGCTGGCTAGACAAGGAAAGCCATTTTTCCCTTGTTACAGAGACCATGCCAAGAGCAAGTCATTTGTCTTGCAGTTTTTTTGGAATAGAGATTTCTCAAGTCACAGGCTGTCACTCACATCTGGGTTTGTAATAACCTGATGCTGGTAATATTGGGGATTGAATGAAGTGTTTGTCTCTGACTCTTTCCAGCCACTCTTGGACTGCCTAATCCTAAAACATACTGTAGCAAGTATAGAGCAGAAATTTATTTCCGTATTAAAAATTACCTTAGAAGATCTAAATTTAACCAGGGACTTCTTAATACATTTGAACTCCCCTTCTTCAGGTAAATTCTGTTATAAACAGAAAAACAGGTGAGGCAGAGAGCCATATCCATATTGACTCTCTACTAGCATGGCCTGGCCTAAGGCCTAAGTGCAACACTGAACTCTGCTTCATCAGTGGAAGATCAAATTCTAGACCTTGGTGCCTGTTCTTTGCTTCAGGGTAGGAACTACAGTGAGGACTGGAGGTCCCATGAGAGTGCACTGAATATTCTCAGGAACAGCTCTATTTCTAGAGCTGTTATTAGTTCTAATGTTAGCTATATTTTTATTCAGTGGACAGCTAAAGCCTTTTCTAGCTCTCAGGCCAGAATACCATAATAAGGTGCGTACAATGGATTTGAGTTTAGCAACATTTGGAACGAAACCTAGATTAGGTGTGAAATCAGTACAGGCTCAGTGCCCATGTAAAACTGTAGTGTGCTCACACTAGCTCTCTCTGCTGTACGGTAGGTAGCTCTGGCACTCTGAAGTTATGAGCTGATTCAGTAAAAGTCCAGTGAAGCTGATGGGCAAGAATCAGACTGATCTCAGCATTCATCTAGCAATCAGATGTCCCTGGATGCAGGTCCCATTTTAGTCTGTAAAGGCACTCTGGAAGGTGATTTATTTCACTTCTGTGTCAGTGTTGGTATGGGATGACAGATCCTTTGGGGGGAACCTGGGCAGTCCCCTCTGTAGCCACATTGACCCAAGGGCAAATATCCTAGCCCAGGTGGGAAATGTTTCCTATCTCATTTTGTCTTAACCTTGTACCTGTAGAAATTAGGATCATTCAACCCTGAACCAGAATCAATCACTTAGAAAGACTTTAAGTTTCCATTTAATAAGCAATCATGGAAAATAAATGATTGAGGTTTGTGTTCTCTGGAGTGTGGAGACCCTTTCTACCCTCAGAATAATGACTGGGCACTGGTGGGCAGTTTGTTGCATTTGCCCTTACCATCTAACTTAGACAGGATGACCTGCCTCCTGGACTGGTCAGTCTTTCTCCAACACAGAGCAGATGTCTGAATTTCAGATTATGAAAATTTCCAAGTGCTACTTAGAGCATTTTTGTGTAACAAAGAGTTTGGTCAGATGAATGAAGAAGGGTTTAGAAAGTTTTAATTAACAAGAATTATGTGGTGGAGTTAAGCAGCTAACAGTTCATCTTTCAGTGAACCTCCGTTCACCCTACTAGAGGATTAAGGGCTTTCATGTATTCTCAGGGTTGGAGAATGAGTGGACAATTGCTTGTCCTTATGGGACCACTGTAAGCATCCCATCCCATATACAAACCACGGGCCTGGGGCTGGCCCTGGAAGTGTAGACTAACTGGGCTGATGTAAATTGATGTTCAGCTAGTAGAAAGTAACATACTGACACTGAAGCCAGAGATATCCCAGGAGAAGCTGGCCTGCTCTGCAAATTGCCCATAAAACCGATATTCATGTCATATGATGCCAGTACCCTGAGTTACATTGCTTAAAATGATTATAGCCATCAGTACTATATTGTTTTATTTTTAGTTTCCTTCTCCTAGGCAATTTTTGTCCCAATTATCACTTTAGTCATGAAATAATTTTAGCTCCAGTTACTATATAATTTGAGCTAATAACATTTATTTTAACAATGGTGATTTTTGTCATTATGGCTAATGAAAGCAATGCTGTGTATGAATAATCACTGCTTAGTATTTCTGATTTAAAGCCCGATCCTCTTATGGTAAAAAGTAAATGTAAAAAGCAAAAGACCTTACAAATGAGGATAATGTGACTCAAAATCATAATCTATAGTTTTTCAATGATGTTAGGTGTTCTCAATTAAAGCAGATGTGTTTCAAATGGAAACTGGTATCTTTGATTGTGCCCAGGGTATGCTGCTTAGAGAGATTGCTGATGCTGTGTTTCAGCTGTTTATGAGTTACATTTTTCTTCCCTTTTATTGCAGCTCTTTCTTTTATGCCTTCCTGAATCTGCTGATCAGCGCCTTTGTGGTGTTTATCACATTTATTGCTAGCACTATAGTGAGTGTAGGATTTAACATGTGGTGTGATGCAATTACCGAAAAAGGGAGCATGCCAAATAGGTTAGTATTGAAGAATATGTTTTCTTTCTTTCATTCTTTCTTTCTTTCTTTCTTTCTTTTGGTATATACACAAATGAACAGTGTTGCTACAAACTGTGGTTGTTACATGCAAGGTGAGCAAGGGGGAGAAGGCATCTATAATGTGGACATCTAGACTTTTTTTTTCTCTAGAATCAAAACATTGAAACTTTTTTGCTTTTAGTTTCCCAAAAAGCAAAGCGGCGTTGATTGTTTCTGTGGTATTTCATGGCCTCTTAAAGAGTCCCCAGCATATGCAAAAACAACAAGAAAAATACTGTCATTTCCAAAGGAGAGCTATGTTTGGAAATGCTCTGCAAAGGGAGGGAGTATGGTCTTGTGAGCAGGTCAGGGAACTGGTGCCTTGCTGTTCTGGCTCTGCTACTGATCCACTGTGGGACATTAGGCAAGTCACTCGTCCTCCCTGTGCCACTAGGCACCATCATCTAAAAATGGGTACAAAGATGCTGGCCTCATAGCGGTGCTGTGGACACCCTGAGATCCTCAGAATGGAAAGTACTTTAGGAGTACGAAGTACAGCTGGTTGGTACTTTATTACAATGTACAAAATGTACAGGGGCTAAAATGGTCTGCTGTGTTCCACAGTGTTTATGCTTAGTGTAGGAAGCGGATAATAGGTTGAGATAGATTTTTCTATCAAAAAATAACAAAAAGAGGAAAAGGTGACATTTTATGTCATATGATATTGAATAACAGTACTATGTAAAGCATACATTTATGTTGCACACTGTCATATGTTGTAAAATGCCATAGTAAATGTTCTGTTTAGGGCTGCAACGATTAATTGAATTATTCGAATATTCGGTTAAAAATTGTATCTCAATTACAAAAACCGCCTAATCGAATATTCGGATATGAACCCAAGATGACCGACAGCACTGAAAAGGACAGAGAAGAGGCTGCAGAAACCAACCAAGAGATAGAAAGCCAACCTCAAAAACCTGGGATTTTTTTCACAACACCAGTAAAAGATCAAGTTATTTGTAAAATCTGTAGGCAGCCTCTATCTCACCATCAGAGTATCGTCTCTTTGCGAGGGCAGCCGAAACAAAAACACCCCACACTCCCTTCTTCTGAGGCTTTCCTGATGATGTCAAAAGGTAATGGAGGCTCATACACTTTGTTTCATGGAGGGGTGAAGTGACCAAGATGGGGTGACACCAGATATGTGTATGCGGCAGGCTCTGGGGGAGTCAGAGAAGAAGGTTTTAGGGAAATTGTTTTCATAATAACTTTAATAATGCCACTTTATGGAAGACTGGTGTTATTACTGACATCATTACTGTGTATTTTTAAGTAATCATATGCCTTTTTTAGCCTACTTTTAGATAAAATTGGCAAGTCACCTAGTTACTGAAAAAACTTAGATATCTCTTGATAGAATATGTCATTGTGACTGTTTGAAATACTTTTAAGATGTTGCTTCATTTTACGCTTGGTTTACCTGTTTGGAATCTCTGAAATAACTTTCTTTTTTTTCCCCCAAATGCCTTCTTTGAGTAGCTGCGAAGAATTACAGGATATAGATCTTGAACTGAACTTAGAAAACTCTGCTTTCTATGACCAGTTTGCTATTGCACAGGTAGGTCAGACTAGGTCATGGTTCTATTCCAGTTCATTTACCATTTTCTCATTGACCTGGGATTGTAGGATCTAAATTAGCATCCTCTGAAATCAATGTGAATGTTTACACTGACTTCAGTAAGCGCTGAATCAGGATACGAGTGAGCGACACATTTGTATTTTAAATTCCAAACAGATAGTTTCAAATGTGAACATGTCAAAACCTGACTCTACCACTGATCTTACTACTTACCATGGAAAAGTTATCATTTCTGCAAAGAATAAGCTCTACAAAGGACTCAGCACTCTGGTGTCCTGGAGCCCTTCCTTATTGCTGGGAATAAAAACAGAAGGCTTGAACTGCATCAGACCATAGGTCCATCTAACTTTTTCTTCTATGAGCTTGTTTGAGCACCCTTGAACCCACAGAAATATGAGTCCAATGAAAATAATGAATAAATACTGTCATTTAGATAGGGCTTTTTTCCAATGCATCTTTGCGAATTAGACCCCTAAGGCTATAAGACTATTTTATTGAATATGTCAGCTCTGTCAACACTAAAAGTCAGCGAATATTCTCACTGTCCTTTGAAGACTGAATTAGATGAGTATATATAGGCACAGCTCGGCAAGTGGAACAGCCCCACTCATGCAGGGCTGCACTCATACAAATGCTGCTCAAGGCTGCCTGGGGCACTGCTTGTAGGCAGCTATGCCTTTTGGACAAAAGCTACCTTTGTGTTTTCATTGCCAGCACTGGTGTCTAGAGACCCAGCTCCGACATCTCTGTTTGTAGGGCAGAGATACGTCATAAAAGTGACCCCTTTATATAATGCTAGTCCATGACCAGACTGTATTTTAGCAGATTTTGCCAGGAGCTGTATTTAGCTCATAACCTGCCAGTTAATGGGAAGATAACAGAATTGAACCTGTTTATCAGGCATAGCTTTGAGTTCATGGGAACTAAAGTCCCAGCTGTGATATCAGGGTGGATTGTGGATAATCTATATGTAGGAGAAGACATTTCTCCAACAGGGAACCATACCTAAAAAGTCAAGGTCTGCGCATATAGCACTGCCGTTGGAAGACAGCTAAACACAGCACAGTGCAGAACGACCAGACTAAGTTGTTGGATCAGAGCCCCTCTTCCAGTCCATGTCCCTCCAGATGTGAGTGCTGTTAGCCTGCAAGGTGCAGCCTGTGCTCCCGTGACCTTTGCATACAAGTGCATTTGAGGAGGCTGGGAGTGGAACAGCTCCAAGGAAACACTGTTCAGCTGCAGGAGCTGAACCTGACAGTGGCAAAGGGAACCCTGAAGGAGATTATTGGAGAAGAGAACCAAGCAGGGCACAAATCCTGCTTGTCTTCTAGTATCTGGGACATGGTAAGCAGAACTGAATGACAGCAGGAGAATGGGTCCGTCTGCAAAATGCAAATCAGTTTCTTTGAGTCAGGTAGAATGAGAAACCCAAGAACAGACCAGACTTGCTGCAGAAAACAAACTTCCTTCCTTGTGAGCGCAATGGTTTCCTACAGCAGGCTTTACTTACTAGGAGTGCTTTGAATGGAGACAATTTAAGAATTACAAGTTAAGAATTACATCTGGATAAAATCTGGAAGGGAAAAAACGGGCAGAATAATTAATTCATATGTATGTATGCAGAAACAAGCACACGCCCACACACAGCCCGCCTCTCTCTGCTTCCCTCCATTCCGACGTTTCCATCACATCAGAAAGATTCTGGGGCTTTCACTGAACTTGGCTAAATCTATTCAAATTCTTTCATATCAAATATGCCAATAATAACAAAATATTAGATATCTGAATGTTTTTAAAATAACATTTCATTAATGAAATAGCACTTAGGAAATGAATACAAGGCTTCCAATTCTCTATATATTGTAATTCAAAGCCAGATTAATATCTTTTTAATCACAGAGTTTGTAGAATAACTTAAAAATATTTTTCCTAGTGAACTGAGAAAGCTGTAAGCATCAGAAGAAGTGCTTAGGAGACTTGCCAAAGTGCATAAGCTATGTAGGAACATAAACTCCCTTTAAGAACAGTGCCATTGGTTATCCAAATTGGCTATTAGAGTAAATAGCTGTGTTACTATCTGGAAGTGTTTAAATTGTTTTTATATTTTTAATAAAAAATGCAATATGTCAAAACTGAAATACAGGGATTCAATTAGTGTTTCTTTGCTAAAGGCGTAACAGAAGCAAAGCAGAATTTCTGCCAGAAAACCTTATTACAAATGAACCTCCTCTGAGACACGGGAGACCTACATTCAAGTACCTGAATCAATTTCTAAAAAACGTTGAACAAGAGAGATTGATCAGTTGGTGATGGGAGTTTTTGGAGATTCAGGGATTTAAGCTGAGCTCTTTCATACCACGTATAAAACAGCCAGTAGGCATTTGAATGCACTGGAATGGGTTACTCTTGCTCTCTTTATTCATCCTAATGTAATTAGTTATCCTGGAATGTAACAGGTTTATTGATAAGATTTTCTCCATAATATTTTGTATAGAAGTGCCTTAAAGTATTTACTTCTGCAGGGGGTAATGGCAAGGCCAAAAGAACATAGAGAGAAAGTTTTTGAAAGCCTCTTTAAATATAACACAATTCCAAAGTAACTAAACTAAAATGAAACAATCCCAAGAACTTTGGGATGGCCAAAGTGTCAAAATAGGAAGGTTGGCAGCTGCATGTGGATTATATAGAAATCTTTATTATTGTCTTTAATACTTTTTACTTTATTTTTTTCTAGTAAATAAAGGGATTTTCCTTTAAGCTAGGAATAACTTGACAGAATTGAGAAACTGTGGGGCCAGGACCTCACGGGGTGGAAATTGGGGTGACTACATAGATTTTGGCTGAGTTGAGATTCTAGTCTTTACTTAGATGGTTGACTTCAACATTACAAAACAGTACTGACCTCTTTACCATTTCTTTTCTTCTGTAGTTCGGTCTCTGGGCTGCCTGGTTGACTTGGCTGGGAATTACCATTCTGGCCTTCCTGAAGGTTTATCAGAACTACAGACAGGAGGACCTGCTAGATAGCCTGATCCATGAGAAGGAGCTGTTACTAGGAAGATCCTCTTCACGAACCTCTTTGCAAGATGAGAAAAGTGGCATGATCTAAAGTGTAAGCAAATTTCCAGGGCAGGATCTAGATTTTGTAATTCCGTAGTGTGAGCTAAAGTTGAGTCAGAGAACTGAGTGAGATCTTTTCTTTCCTGAAAAGACATGTATTTGGGAACCACCCAGTTTCTTAATGACAAATTCTTGGCAGATGTACTTCTGTTAGGACACAGATAATGAACTGTCCCAGGTGACATTAATGCAACAAACTGTCCTGCACATGTATGGAGCAGCACTAGCTGTAACTGGCTCTTGCTAGCAGAGTTCCCACATGCTACTACCGACCTTTGGGGGAAGTGACTGCTTTTGAGGACTGTGCTGGCAAGACCAGGCTACAGAATCTAGACTATTTCTTCAAACCATACTGCAACAACAGTTGTAATTGGGGCTGTGTCCAGTCCCCGCTCCCTCCTCTCTCCCTCTCTCTTTTTGCCAGTAACGCTGCCCCCATTCTCACATTATTTTTAAGTAACTGCTGCTCTGATCCAGGTTCAGATGGAACTTCGCTGTCTCTGCTTTCGCTGTGTGTGGACACAGTGCTGACAAACCTGCTGCTCCTGCTCTGATTTTGAGTTAGTTTAGAACATATGGACCTTTGTTCCTGACTTTATTCTTAGTCTTAGACAGTTGTAGTGAATTTCATGAAAGCACTATATTATTAAAATATCTGTAAAAAGCTGTGTATCATTTGGAGGGGTGGTGGAGAATACTTGTGTTTTTATTTTTTCTTTGATTTTTGCATGACAAACATTTATTATGGCTTCCTAAAATGCAATGTAGCTAGCAACTGCTGCAGCTTGCATAGTAAGAGATTAAGCTGAATATATAATATTAATGCTTGCACATTCATACATATAACTTGGTCCCTATTACTGTATACTATTCAATTTTGAGTATTAGAATTTGTGTGATATTCATTTCATAGAAGGTATGCAAAGTTATTGTAAAATTTTGCATATGTAGTTCAGTTCTGAATAGGCCCACTCTCCCCACTCACAGGCAGGAGTACCAGGGATAACGATTTTTTCTGTGAAAAGAGAGAAGAATTTAAATTTTCACAAAGCTCACTAGTGACTTTGTTGTTGCTTTGGGGCTTTTGGCCAGTGCTTCAATAAAAAAGGTGAGTTGTTTGAAGTGAGAAGGAGATCCAATAGTTAAGAAGAATTGCTCAGATGAACATGGGATTTGCATGGCAGAGAATGAATGTTGTGCTAAAATATAGACAGTTATCCCCAGGTACAAGATACACAGCAGTCCATAATTCAGCAGAATACTTAAGCCAGCAGTTAAGTTTAGGTGCAAGAAGATTTTTGGTGGGTATGCTGACATTGCTGCTTGAGTTGAGACTGAATTTACTGCCTTATGAGTGCAAACCATTTGCATCTATACTGCCTGGTGGATGGTGGGGGAGGGAAAGAAGGTAGCAAACTTCTACCCCATCTATCTTCAGTTTCCCTGTCGAAAGAGAGAGCTGTCTTGTTCCATACGTAAGGTCTTGTGCAAGCCAGCACGCAGACAGCCTGGATGAACAGGTACTCTGGCTCTGAACAAGAGCTCCAGCCTGTAGCTAGCACAACCGTGCAGATTTACTGTTGTCTTCTGGGAACTATTTGGTGCTTAAAGATAAGTACCCGATTAAATGTTTGGCTGAATCAGAATTTGAAAGCTTAAGAATCTCTTGAATTTTTAAGCGTTTTAGGGCATAAAATCCAAGATTACATTTAATAGCCAAATTGCTCTCATAGGCTTAGCAAAAACCCTCCATGGGTTATAAGCAGGGAATAGGCCCTGATAACCTCCACCACTCATAATCATAGCTGGTCAAGGCTGCCTGTTGAGAGATTCTGTTTTTCAGCACTAATTTCTGCCCATGAGGGAAGATAGTTCCTGAGAAAGCTTTACAGCTGTGATTTTTTCTGCAGTTGTGAATTGATACCAGAGGAAAAGAGAGGGAATCCTCAGAGAGAGACAATTCAGAGATCGAATTTGTTAATACCAATTTAAAATTCAAAGATCAGGACTGTTGGAATAGTTTTTAAATTCAGCTGATCTAGTAAGAGAGAGACTCTTGCAGACACCTAAGTGCTTTGCCAGGGAGCCTTCCCCTTCATGTCCTGAAGAAAGAGTTAGGGCCTGAAAGTTGCCCTGTTTCCTCAGCTAGCTGTTTCCCTAGCTCTTTCTCCAACTGTAGAGAACTCTATTTCTCCTTCCGAACTTGCCTTCATTTCAGAGTCAGCACTGACGTCTCCTCCCACAAATTACTTCAGTGTGTACCTAATCTCTCTCATGGGACCATGCTGCTGCTTCGTAGAATATGTTTTTGCAAATCACACTTAGGCTGAAGTAACTTGTAGACTGGGACAAGAGTTCCCTGTTCCTTCCCTAACGGTTTGGAGAACAGGGAGGCAGTGGGCAGCAAGTGTCTCTTCATCATCTCTCCTTCTAGGCATGTGAGCTAGAGCTCAGTCACTGATAGTGAGGAGGAAGAGGATCCTGCTTTCTAGTGAGGTTGTCCAGAGCTGATGCTTTTGTCTACTCCTTCCTGTCTCTGGTCTTTTGCTCCTTCTACTTCCGTGAGAAGCAAACAGCCTGGAGTTTCTAGTCTTGTTGTGTTTTGTGGGTAGCATTTTCATTAATATTTGTCACCTTGACACAGTCTTCATTGTTCTGCAGCTCAAAAGACAAAAAGTGTATTTTTAAAAGCATCCAGGCAGGCAGGAACCCATCTCCAAGAAAAACTCAATTGGAATGAGATACATCACATCTTTAGCTGCCTTTGGAAATCCCAGCCCCAAAATGACATGTGCAAATTCACTTACTAGCTTTGATACCAATGCTAAGTCTCTCTGGTTCATTTACCAGAATTCTCCTACAGCCAGTTGCATTTCTCTGCAAGTTTAATGATGCCTTGGCTGTTGGAGTTGGCCTGTAAGATGGAAATATGCTGAGGCTCTGCTCTGAGTCCCGCATGCAAAAGGTTTCTCCTTCTCAGCTTCACACACTTGTCCAGAGGGAGGGAGGCAGGTGTCCAGAGCAGGAGCATCACCGATGTTTGAAAGCAAGACTAGTTTTGAAGGAAACCGCTGAACAGCTGAGAGGCAAGAGTGTGAGGTGAGCAGCTCTCTGGCTGATCTGAAGGAGGAAATGGGTATTGTTCATGGATGCCATGTCTGAGCCTGCTTGAGCTTTTCTGCTTGCATTTAGATTTTTGCAAACTCTTCCCTTAAAGCTTGGACACCCCAGCCAACTTGCTGATACCAGACTGCAAAATGTGTTAGAAAGGCAGTATTATTTGTATATACATTCACATATATGCACCATTCTAACCTGTACTGTTAGTTATCTGTTGCCAATCAGTGCAGAGTTTGGCTGGAGTAGGAGTTTGTCTTAGTGCTACTACAAAGCCTTCTTTAATCTGCCTTCTCCAGAAGTAGGCTTTTGGGAACACTTTAGCAAGAAGGCCATTTAAAAAAGTCGAACGCTGTGTGGTATTTATGTTTCCCTGTTCGGTATTTATGTTTGCATTTTTTTTAATGCTATATGATCCAAAAGGAAAATCTTGGCGGCCTCTGACCATGCAGTCCCTCCTGTTGCCCACAGCAAAGCTGTGGGCCATGCTGGTGCGAACTGTGGATTGCAGTTGTTTGGATGCTACTTTCCTTGTGACTCAATGAGTCTTTGCTTTGGCCTGTGTAACTTACTAGTAAGACAGTGAGAGTTTTCGCACAGCCCTACCTTGTCAAATGCAAATTGATACTTCTCACCAACACGCGGTATTGCCACAAAAGTATTTTGTTATATTGAAAATATTACACCTGTCCTGGCTACCAGCTGTGTTTAACTTCCCCGTCAATTCCCTGCCAGCAGTGTACATTGGGTTAGAAAAGAATGAGCTAAAAAGTTTTGGTTGAGTTTTCAGATCAATACTAGTTTTTTCTTTTATTTTTTTTAAGAAACAGTTGAAGCTATTTTTTGGCATAGAATTTTCTCCTGAGGGTAAAAAAGATGTGTAGCATCTTATCCCATGAATCTATGAGACATCTTTCATCCATGGATTTTCAGTAGGAATCACAAAGGTAAGAGCCTGATGATTCACTTTAAACACTGAAGGATACATGCTTACTATGGAAAATAATAATTTTGCTTAGAAAAATAATTGTTATTATCGTCAATGATGGATACCTGAATACACTCATGAAGACATTCAGTGTCAGGGAGGTGGCATATGTGTATATGCAGCATATACACAGATGTATACCAGAGACAAATCCCATTGCTTAACTATGATACAGGTACAAGCTCTTCTGTTAACTGGTGGAGTGGATCAGAGTACTTGTTAGGTTGCCTTTACTTTCTACACTGACTTTCTCTTAGCTTTAGTGTCTTTAGTGTCTGTGAAGTGACACTTAGGATATGACCCCCGAAGGTGGATGTGGGCATGATGTGAGAGGAGTGGGAAAGCACTGGCCAGTGCCCCAGCTCTGCAGGGCTGGAGTATGTTTCCAACGGGGAGGGGAGGGTTGAAGGTGCTTTAACTCCTCCTGCCTCTGGGTACCGTTCTGATGTTATCTGGTATCTGTCCTGCTAGGAACAAAGAGTTGCATTTCTCTTCATAGCCTTCCCCCACCTACACAAAACATAGGAAATTTACCCTGTGTAGTATTCAGGATGGAAGCAGAGTTGAAGGAAATAAGAGCATGCACGTTACAGTTTTATTGCATGACCAGAGGGTACATTTCCCTATGAACAATATTCCCAGTTCATGAATTCTGCCCTGTAGTCTCCTAAATGACAAGTGAGCCTGTCACAAACACGATTTTATCACGAATTCAAGTTAATTTAAAATACAGATATCCAAGAGACAAATAGAATATATTTTGAAAACTGTCTCAGTCCCTCTGTTTACAAACCATATTCTTCTGCAGCACAAAGCAATATTCTGACTCAAAACAGCTAGCTTGTTTTTAACAGACAGTCAATTATTTGTGGAAGAAAAGATAAAGTGATAAAGGAGCACTGACATTGTTTTAGAAGTATTTCTGTTCACCTTATCCTCTAAAGTGTATGTTTCTATTCTTGCCCTCCATAAGAAAGAGTGAATCTATCTTGAATTGTATTTTAATATTTACATCCAAGAGTTGTGTTTTTTTTTTTTTTTTTTTTTTTTTTTTTTTTTTAAAGTGGCAAGATTCCACTCAATTTCTGAATCTAACAACTGTGTAGAAGGCAGCACTTTGAAATACTCCTGCCATGGAAGGGACAAACCACAACTGCACTCTCTCAAAACACTTCACAGTTGTTTCTGATAGGTTAGACTGCAATTCGCATAATATATAGCAAGTACTGTTTATTTAAATGTAGGTATGTAATTAATAGTATCTTTCCATTCTGTTGTTGAGAAGAATATTCATATAGCTGCTTTCTCTTGAAATTTAGTTTCTTTTGTCCAGGCCAAAGAGTGTAATTGAGCTGATATTGCAAACACAGATTAATGTGAATGTATTCACCTGAGTGCTTAAACTTTTCTACCTCTCATAGCTGCTATAATTGCTTGAGCTGTTGTTGCTTACAATAGTCAAAAGAACCGTATCTGTATATGAGTCTAAATTCTATTTTCATAGATGACTTAAGAATTTAGGAGTTAGCTCTTACCAATTTACTATGAGATCATGTTCCCTAAGAAATGGGCATAGACACCTAAGAAGGGCTGTGGTGGTTTTGGAACCAAATTAAAAGTCGGGGGAAAGAACCGTCTGATTGATCAGATAATGACACTTGCAGTTTTTTTCTCACTCAAAAGAAAAGCCAGCAATCATGATTTATTAGACATAGAAGATTATGGGTTACCTGAAATGTTGCATTTCACTGTGGGCCAGAAGCGATAAACTGTCTTGTTATTACAGCTCAAAGAGGCCTTCCCCACAGTTAGATACCTACAGAGAAGTCACCCCAAATGTGAGAGGTGCTAGTTTAATCCCTTCCCCTGCTGAAGAGATATGAACCCCACCTACCATCCAAATGCTCCCACCACAATGTTCTATATGTTCCTCAAATCTTCCCAGTGGGGCTTTTTCCACTTGGCTTAAAATTCTGAAATAATGACTTTTTAGCCTTGTGGTTGTGATGTTTATCAAAGAGATAAAGCACTCAGCAACAAGAAATGCTCTTTGAAATAACTTAAATTATTTGTATAATGTGGAAACTCAGTTAGAGAAGTTTTTGCCTCCACCTTTCCCCTGAAATATATTGTAAGGTGAGGGTTGAGATAACCTACAAGGAGGTGGGAATGAAGTTCAATTTTACCATTGACCTCCTGGGTGGATTCTCGCACAAGTGGGTAAATAGCCCTGTGAGGAAGCTATGCTTCATCTCCTCCCTGTTTTTTCCCCCGTTTTCCCCAAATTGGGGGAAATTTGATGTGACTGTGTAAACAGGTTCTGAACAGGATTTATGAATGTGAATGAAATTGCAGTTCCTGTGGCAAATTTTACTTTTAGGGAAAAAAAAAAGAAAAGTTTCCCACTTTTTCTGTTTTGTCGCTTGGGCTCTTTACAGTCTGATGCCAAATCCTTCCTTTTATATAAGCCAGGCCTGACTCTGGTGACACAGTATTTTAACAGATTCACATGACTGGTGCCAGCATTCCCTCGAGGAGCCCAGTGGTTTTAGACTAGTGAAATATTAGATCATAGATCAGGAAAGTAAGGCAGTAAAGTGTTTGAAAATCAACTGTCATAGTGTTCCGTATGACACAGTCCAGAGCTTTCCGTCCACTCATTCCTACAGCAGAGGGAATTATTATTATTATTATTTCCCTATAAACACTGAGAAGTCGAATAATTTGTGTCTAAAATACAGCACATCTTTCTACAACATGCTCGATCTTGTTTTAACGAATGAACCACTTCCACTTTCAAGGCTACTGCCATGATTTTAACCCTTGCTGTTAAAACAGTGTTCAATATTTGACTTCAGAAGGTGCTTATAAGCTCCTTATCAAACTACAGTCTTTAAGGGTTGAAAACAGTCTTTTTGCCAAATCATCCCGAGGAGATCTTTGCTGAGCAGCGTCCTTCAGGGGTGGGGAGGAGGAGGGCTGCGCTGGGGTCCACGACCGGCGCACACTGATTACATCCAAGTGGTATTGCTCAAACACTCGCTGGATAAGACTGAGGCTGTTTCTCAGCCCAGGTCACACAACTGAGAAATCAATATATTGTGATCTGAAGTGCACTACTAAAAGGTTTTTGCAGGTTTATATTAAAAAGAAAAATCAGTTCCACTGACATCTCCTTCCCCTGAATTGCTGCTTCTCTAAAACATTCCTGCAAACTTTCAGGAGGGCTTTGTCGACATCAAACTGATCCAACCTTATTTCTCATGTCTCTTTCTGTCAGAGTCAGGCAAGCACTGCTGAGGGCAACAGGAGAGTGCCATAAATCAGAATAAAATCAGTGAAGAAAACTGTTAGTGCGTTTGCTATGAGAGATTTCAACAGGTGAGGGACCTAGTGTGGCAGTGCCCAAGCTGGCAGAACTAACACTGATTTGGGGCTTAGCTTGGCCTGTTTGGTCACAGTCAACTCACACTCACTTAATAAACCATAGGACATCGGAGACACAAGATTTGGGCAAATTGCTTCAGAAAACTGCTGCTTTCAGTGCCAGCAGCTCCCCAAACCCCACAGCTGGCCCACTGCCCTGCGCAGCTCGTGACTTGGGTGACGGCAGAAGGACTGTTCCTAAATCACTGCAGACTTGCCCTTAGTGAAAGGAGCACATTAACACCCTCGCTATAGTTTTAAAAGGTTTGTCTGGCATGCGGTCTCATCTGCAAAGATCTGAAATGGATCTTTATTGCTTACATTCAGTGCAGGGCCTGAAAGCATTTCAGCTTCTCTGAAAATGTGTGTCCTGTGACTTATATATTTGTGAACTGTTGTCTCTTAGAGCCACTTGAGAAAAGCTTTATAAAAGTCTAGATTAAACACCATGTTATGCTGCTAAAGAGATCCCTGTATAATGGATATTTTGGAGCAAAAATAGAACATTTTTTCACAGTTTGTTTAAGCATCGAAAGCTGGAGAGGGGAAGATCCTCAGCTGATGCATACAGTTTAGCTTGGTGGGCCATACTGGTGCCATGCCAGCCTGCACAAGCTGAGAACAGAGCTTGGTATATTTTGAATATTATCTCTCACGCTTTGTATGGTCCTTTGCAGTGTAAAGACTGCTGATTTGGAGCATTAATTGCATGATTTTCACAGAAACAGAGTTGGAGTTATGTTTGTTATTGTTTTGATACAGTATCAAAAGGGAAATCTTTTGTTAGCATTTTTAATATAGCCATTTGTAAACATCCAGCAAATAAAAATTGCAAGTTCAACGCTCCTACTAATGAAGCCATTGGAAAAGTTTGCTTTGGCTTTAACAGGAGCTGGAATGAGTTCAATATAGGTGGTATACGCTATTGTTACTGATAATGAATTAATGTGTTTTATATATCGAATGCTTTTTGCTGGATACTGCATTGGCTTTTTATGATTTGGTGACATACAAATAAATTATTTGAAAATTCAATATTTCTGTGCCTATCTTTTCAAAGCCAGTTGAAATTGTTACAATGCAAGCAGAAAAAGCCCCCAAAGTCAGCAGTGGTACCTTGGTTCTTTGTATTCATTCCCCATTTGGTCCTACTGCTGTCTATTTTTTGTCCTCTTCAGAACCATGACTTGTGTAGTTAATGCATTGCAGATACATTGTGGAATGCTCCTAGTGATGCAGACCCTCTGGACTTTGACTTGATCCCCTGTCAGGACTCGTGTCACGGAGGAGAACCTCCCTCTCAGCACTGCTGAGGTCACATGTATGCTGGACAGATTTAACAGGAGCCTCCTCATGCCATAGCTTGCATGGCCAAGGATAGCAACAACCATCTTCATCTGCCTGAGTCCTTTGGGAACCATCTTCCAGTGGTGAGTCCTAATACTGTAGCAGACAAGTAGAAGGTGCCGCAATGTCAATATGCAGCTGTGAAACAGCTTATTACCCAGTGCAGAGGGGTACTATGGGCTGCATGGGAAAGTTCATTTTCCAAATGCCAACTAGCAACTTTTCTTTTTGTAGCACCAACCTTTCCCCTTATGGGTGAGCCAAGCTATCCTGGAGCAGGGAATTAATAAGAAGCAACCTATTATCTTAGTGATTTCTGAGTTATTCCTTGAGGGAATCTGGTAATATTCTTTTTCTAGTCACATGCTTCAGCTTTTGTACTTGCTTCCAAGTGGCAAAAGGTAGAAATGACAATTAAAACTGCAGCTATGGGCTGCTTCTGCTCCATTAGCTTGCTTCCAGGCTAGCCAGATGGGAGAGACAAAACAAGGAAGAAAGACTAGAAGCAGAAGCGTTTGGCATTGTTTGTTGCCAGCACTAATGCTAGGTACGTTAAAAGATTAATACAGAAAAATCTAGTGTTGTCTCACTGTGGTCTTTTCTATCCCCTCCCACTGTAGGGGTGTGAATACGCCTGCCGGTGCTGTTGATGTGGTGAGCCTCCCTGAAGAGGGTGTTGGCAGCTGCCTTCCATTCCTGCTGCAGGAATGTGCTGCACGCTGTCAGATAGCAAGTATCCCATGCTGTTGTGGTCTGCTGGTTTCTATTGTGCCTGAATTTAATACCCACTGCATAAGGGATATTAGGTAGCACTTCTACCCTTGCACCCTTAGGCCCTCTCACTAGCCCATTTACGTGCATAGACCTCTTTCTGTTGTCTTCTGGCCCTTTGACACTGGCCACCCCAGACACACTGCTCCCGGGAAGCCCACCTATCCGCTGTCTGCTTCAAAAAATGCTGCAGGAGTCCTGTCCTACACTACTCCTCTTTCTGTCCTTTGAAGCATAATCCTACCATTTCCAAGACAGATTAAATAATTACTCAGAGCTGGTTGTCTTCAGGTATCCTGGTTTTTAAAGAGTTACACTACCCTGGCACTAGATTAAATGCATGTGAGCATCCTGACCATTTGTAATAAATTATATACTCCGTTTCCCTTTTTCCTCTTTATGGGCAATTCTCTGGAGTTATACTGAAGGGAAATATTGCCTAGCTTGGCCAATAAAGTAAATATTGCCCAGCATGGCCAATTTAATGTAATTTTAGAGCTTCTCCTAGCTCTCCCACATGGACTCTCAAAGGAGTCACCCACAGAAAAACAGCATTGAACAAGAGTAAGGAGAAATCCTGTCCCGCTCACAGCAATGGAAAAAGATCTGGTGATGGAAAAAGAATAGAAAGAAGGGGCAGAATGGAAAAAAGGGCTGAGAGGGGTGTGTGTGTGTGTGTGTGTATGTGTAAGAAGGAGAATGGATGGATATGGCATGAGTTCCAATGTGAGGAGAAAATAAAGTCCATGATTAGATGTGCTCCAGCAATTAAATGTAGATCAGGAATCAATAGTTTTGGTCCTATTCCCAGCCTTGTTATTGACTTGCTTCATTCACCCATATACATAGGTTTTTCTCAGCTTCAGTTTCTTCATCTGCAAAATACCACCACTCTCATGAGGATAGGATTAAGCTTTTATTTATTTCAAACATTCTGGTCATGCTTTGAATTGAATTTGTTTCGACTTTGTGCAATCTGCCATGTATCTGACTGACTGCAGCAAACAGTCCTGACCCAGGAGACCTTACAAGGCCATGGCTTAAACTCAGCAGACAACTCAAGTGCTGCTTTTGCCAATGTCCCAATCAGAGCCTGGGCAGAAGCCAGGAATAGTTGTTCCTGTTTAATTTCCCTGACAGCCCTGATGCAATAGCCATTCTCAGAGTGTGCCTCACTCACACTGATAAACCACGACCCCAGCAAGGTGGATGGGGCCATTTTCTGTTTAAATCAGGCCTGGGGAGAGGTGGTCCCAGGGTCTGTCTCTTGGTGAGCAGTGCAGGAAGGTGAGCCTTCGCCTTGGATTTCAGGCTATACCCTCATCTTCCTTCAGAGCCCTAAAAGGAGATCTCATTTCCTTTCAACCCTTACTTTGCTTACTTGTTATGATATGCAGTGAGTTTCAGGGAGTGCACTATCACTTCAAACACAGGCTCCTGTTTTGAATGTGGTCGCTACAAACATGTTAGTACAGATCTAAAAAAAGAAGCCCACTGACTTGCCAAAGGGTTAAAAGCATACACGTTAAAAAGGTCATAAACATTAAAAAAATTAAAACAAAGGTTTCAGTGACCCACTTGCCCCATGAATACATCATTCTCAGCTTTTCCATCAGAGAATGACCAATACACAAGTTTAAAACCTTTCTTCTTTATTATCTAAAAAGCAGAGCTGAGATGGGGGCAGAGGGGAGGGAAGTAATCGTGGAACTTACCCTGGAAACTTTGGGTACATGATGGGTTTAGGCAAAGAGCCACTGAGCTAAATGCCTCCTGCAGCAACCTCTGGTTCCCAAACTGGCAGCTCATCATATGCAGTTGCTGTGGGCCTTTGATGTCTCAGGATGAGCATGAGAATAGCCCCTGCAGTGATTTCTTTTTGTCTCTGACACTGCAACTTTTTGGATTCATTTTCAGTCAGCTTGCGCCCACCTTCATCTTGAGTCCAGGCTGCATATTTTGTTCCTTTTTCATCCATTGCCTAGTTTAAGTCTGAGGTTGCTTGGGAGAAGATTGCTGTGGCAGAGAAATGTTGCCCTCTCTTTTGTTAAAGTCAGTTAAAAATAAGGCACCAGATATACATCTTTTTGGTTAGCAGCTATGGCAGGGGAGTTCAAGACATGGTCTTGCAAACATCAATTCAATCTTCTTTGCAGTGTTTTCTCTCGTTTTCTTCAGCTTTTACAGATTCTGACATTGTTCTTATACTGAATAAAACCAAACATGCATCATATGCCTTACTTTGATGTCACTTGAAGATAATCATATTTTTCAAGTTGCTGCTGATGATATTTTTGTCAAGGAAGAAAATAAACATGAGAAAGCTGCTGTTCATAAGCTCGCATGTGCTTGCTCTCCTCTCAGATGAGAGAAGTTCTACACTCCCTGCATGAGCTCCATTAATTAAAATGATGCCCTTTGGAGAGGTGCACACTATGGTCTGATAACAGAGGTATGGTAGGGCTGTATCCCCCACATCTTCATAAACAGTCTGTACCACCATTATATAAGGTCTTGAACACACAGGCGTAAATGCATAATCTCTGTCTGAATGCAAGTGCTGTCATAAACCTTGTAAGCTCAGCTCATGGGGTTTATGGGCTGAATCAAACACAGAGGATTAAACTACTGATTTGATAATTAACCTGGGATTCAAGGCTGTTGTGCATAATACTAGGTAAATACACTATTTACTGTTTAAAT
This sequence comes from Rhea pennata, assembly GCF_028389875.1. NCBI lineage: Eukaryota > Metazoa > Chordata > Aves > Rheiformes > Rheidae > Rhea > Rhea pennata. The sequence continues at coordinate 60,352,141 of NC_084667.1, read as the reverse complement.
GAGTTTTCATGCTCTTTTTCACACCTGAGAGTCAATTGAAATATTAAGTAACAGTTTTTGCCTATGGAGGCGAAAATGCATGAAGGGAAAGAAGAAAGCCACTTGCCAGGATTTTACTAACAATCATTTTACAGGTGTAGAAATACAGCAAACTTGCCAACCTTTGATCACAAAAGTAGTTTTTGTGCAATAGTTCAGGTTTATTTTAACCTTTGCAGAACTGCCCTTGGGAGACTTGAGGAGAACAATGGTTTGATAGTTAATGCCGTGATCTAAGACTCCAGAGACCTATTTTCAGAGCTTGCCACTGCCTGCACATATCAATGAATTTTCTCTATCTGCTTCTGCTGCTCAGATCTACGATTTGTAACCTCTTTAGGGGACACAGCTAAGATGCTTGTTCACTGTCCAAGATGATGAAGCCCAAGTTTGGTGAGACCTCTAGTTGCCACTGTGGCCACACGGTAATGAGAAAGGAGAACAAATGGCTCTGAGAAGTGCACGACAGAGCTGGTTTTACTGTTCTTCAAGGTGGCTGCTCACGCCTTCCCTGGCATATGGCTGGAGTGAATCAGGAGCTTTTTGTGACCGTGTGCTGGTTAGCAGTGCTTGGAGATGTTTGTCAAGCTGTTGCAGTCAGAGACTATTGTTACTGCCTTGTAAACCAAGTCCAGCATTTCTGAGCAACGTGTCTTATCTGAAGAAAGAAGATAACAAGTCGAGATTGAAATTCTTCCAGGACCTTGAAATCTTGCCTCATGCTGGTGTAGTAGAGACTCACAGCCAGGATCAGCACGGCACAAAGTGAGAGCCACAGGAACACAGGCAATCCAGATGATGACCTGTCAGGTACTGAAAGGGGGGAGGAAAAAGAAAGCAGCATTATTTTAATGTCATCTTAAGCATTTCCCAGGTTTGCTCCCCTGCTGATGTCTTTGTCCCGCTTTTCTGGGAACAGCAGGATACACAGTGCTCTGGTTGTGAAAACTTCTGCAGGCATCAGTTAAGTGATAGTGAGTCACACCTCCCGACGCAGGGTAGTGAGTATAAAAGATCTTATCTAATGGAGCGTTACAGGAGTTTAATTATATACAATAAGAACAGGATTACCATAGCTAATGCATAATCTCAAATTTCCTTCCAGCAATTACTTTTTATACATTTAAGCTAAACATTGGGTTAAATACTAGGAGGATATTAAGCAACCACGTCTAATTCTTTAATGCTCACAAATGCTCCATAAAGAGAGATACAGATTTCTGTCTTTTTCCCTGATAACTCAGCTTGTTCGGGCCCCCTGCTAATTACAGCAAGAACTGAGGTGAGAATCTATTAACCGAGAGGTGTATTTAGAAAGCCCTGGCAGGTTTAACCTCTCTCTAAGCGCTAGGTGTGCTAATTACACTGGAAAGTCCTCAGCACTTGCTCTTAAGCAGGAGAGCATTGTAAACATTTTTTTCTGGCCTGTTAAAATATAATTCAAGGATGTTTAAAGTGCCCTGGGTCAGGCATAGTACAAGCATGGAAATCAATGGGCTATGTTTAGCTCTCCGACATCTATGCAGCTCTAAGGAGCGACTCTGACAGAGATTTGGCTACTTTAAAACCTCCCCTAATGTCTCGGTTAACCCGAGCAATTTGGGGCTACCTGCAGACTGCTTCCATGGTGGGAAAACGCTGATGCCCTCCGCACAGCCCCGCTCGGTCTCAGAGGGCAAGGTCCTGCGAGAGGGAGGCAGGGCAGCAGCTCTCCCCGCTGCCGAGGCGGCGGGGCCTCCCCCGGGACCCGCGCTGCCCCACAGGCTGCACCCCGAGCCACGGGCTCGCCGCTCGACTGCGTGGTCGTGGCACCATCAGTATTATTTGGTGGCACACTTTGTGCGCTAAATGCTCAGTATATAACCAAATTCGTACTCAAATAAAAATCCATAGCATGCAGCTATTTTCCTCCTATATGCACATAATCAATAAGAAGATAAAAATGTGGTGTGGATTATTATGGGTAAAGGGTCAACATTAGCTGTAACATATTTAAATTAGCTGCTATTACCAGCCCTGCAATACACAGCAGTCAATTAAACTGTCATACAGATGTACAGAGAAGAAGGTAGAAGTCATAAAACCAAGCAAGAAACGCATAATAATGTATCAAAAAGTGTATGGGGAAAAGGTAGAATGTTAATAGGCAGTCATTTTAGAGCTAACCAGAAACCAAATCAATGTCCCATAATAGAGCTGAGTGAATTATTTGCAGCAAATAATTTATTCATTTGAATTTAAGCCCTTCTCTCTGCAAATTATCCATGAGCAGACTTCATTTTTTTATAAATTTGTTTATTTGGAATTATTCTATGAATGGTTTATAAGAAGGTACTTAGCCAGGGAATCACTTACCGCGTTTTGCTTTTGCAAAGATTTGCGATTTGGAAATAGAAATTCCCCCTTTGTGATCTCCCAGATCACAGGACGCGGCTTGTGGTCCTCAGCTGTGTGCCTGCCTGCCTTTCAAAGGCAGAGCCTGCCTGATGAGCCTGTCTTACAGTAGGGCCGGTTTTCTGTGAATGCTGACCAGCTTTCAACATCAGCCCTTTTCTATGAAGTGCTTGTAACTTTTTCCATCTCGTGGACATTATTTTCCATGTGAAATTTCTGGGCAATCTGAAATGCAATTGTGATCTTTTCTATATCACAAATACAAATTCAAGGATTAATTTTGCTGGTTAAGTTGTTCGCTAGAACAGGACAATCAGTCCTAGCCAAGTGCCTGGACTAAGAAGAGGACACCTCATTTGTGGGAAAGGCTCTGGACTGAGATACAGATTTTTGCTTAGTTCCTACCTTGGCTATGCATTTTTGCTGTTGCCTGAGGCAAGTCATTAGTGGTAAAGCTAACTATGTCTCTCTCTCTGTGTGTATACACATATTTATGTATCCCTTCCCTCTTACTGCACTGCATATAGTAGGGCCTGGAGGTTGGCTGTGGCCTCTGGAAATGATCATCATAGTAATAATATCCATAAACACATTTCCTTGAGGGTCTGTGAGGCTGGTTGGCCTCAAATATCCTCGCAAACAAAAAGAAGAAACACATTATTTTTATTATTTCTACCCTGCTGCCAGCATACAAATGAAATGTCTTTTCCCCACACATGAAAGTCAGCAGGAAGCACTACTGTTTCACTTGGGGTGCTTTCTCTCCATATCTTAGTGAAAAATCTGTACCTATTTTGATGCCATAAAAATATTAATTGTCTTTAAATTTAAATTAGCTTCAGGGATTTAATTTTTGTTTCTACTATTTGTCTTACTAGATGTTGTATTTAATATACCCTACCAGACCTCATCAATACCTTGTGCTTCACGTGCCAAAAAAGAAAAAGCAGCCACCAGTGACAGTATGAAATGCTTCATATTTAAAGGGTATATTTGCACAGTGCATCCCTGCAGCCACAAAGCAACCTCAGGTTAGTGTCGTGGATGACTCATAGTCATAAAGTAAAACTTCAGCTTACCTACTACATAGTCACAGCAGGAAATAGCTAGAAAAGAGAATGAAAATGTTATCACATGCCTGGAAAAACCTTCTTGTGGCAGATAAATAGGAAAGCAAGCAGACTTGGCGGCTGGGTGATATCTCTGAAATTGCCTATTGCCTTACAGACACCGGACGACTTCTCACCTTGTTTTTGGCTGCAGAGGCTTATGGTAGATGAGGATTTACCCACTCCATGCAAACATGCACGTAGGTGCACTTTAGGAAAGTGAGGAACAATTGCTGTATCAGGGATTTCAGAGACTATTTCTAATATGAGACTAATGAGATTATTTCTGTTTTAGGGAGATAAGGAATTGGCTAACTTTCTCTCTCTCAAAAAAAGCACTTTTTATTCGGAATACTTTCTAGAAGGGAAGTGAGATAGACCAGGAGGCTGAGACAAGAATTATGTTTAAAAAACAAACCCCACTGTAAGATACAACCTTCATCCAACAATGTCCTGGAACTGCCTCTACTTGGCAACTGGAGCCCAGATGCAATCCAGGATGAAAAGTCCAGGGAATGGAAAAATTTCAGTAGTGCCAGCAACCTTCCCCTTACCAGTCTCTATATTAATACTGCTGTATGGACAAACAGTAAGTCGTCTAAATCACAGGCTGTTTGTAATAAAAATATTAATTATAGATTTGGACATTTTTCGTGTCTTAATGGAACAAACTGTGTCCATGTCTTCTCCCTCCATGTAGTTCAGTGTGATTTGAGCGTAACTTGTGCTGAAGTCAGCATCCGTGGGAGATGACACTGCATGTCCCCCCTGAGCTGTACTGACAGCAGAGTTACTGATGTTGATCTACCTGCAGACTCTGGCAGTGAGCTGAAGGACATACAGCAGTCCATCAAAATCCTGCTCTTGACCAGTCAAAGGAGCCTGCAAGAGTTTTGAGTTTCCTCCCCTCTGTGAATTTAGTTTTGACTGAAGAACTCAGGCTGCTTATCAAGGAATATTTCACTGCTGCATTAGAAGGCATCAGAAACAGAGTATTGCAAAACCAATGCAAGGTCTGTATATGGACATTGTGGCAGGTGCCAAGCTGAAGCAGTAGCCTGAACATGGGCTGACATAGCAATTGTACCGTTCTGTCACCTGTATTTTTATCGACTGACATATCAAAAACATACAGTGCTAGTTCCCTAGCAAAAAGTACATTTTTCCTAAGTTTTGCCAGTTTGTGAAAGTCAGAATACCATGATAGTCCTTATTAGGTTATGAATTGAACATAGCCATGTGCAGAAGTGCAAATTATATCCTTTGTGCTAGACTTCTGCTTAAGGTCACTCCCAGTTGACCTGCTTGCAAACTGCTTATTGTGGCTCATGCATTAGAGACCAGAGGTTATGTTAGCTATTTTATTCCTTGTGTGCTGTCATTGACAGAAATGGTTATAACTTGGTTGCTTTTAACCCCAGTGGGCCAGCTAAGCTCAGGCATTCCTTTCGTGTTTTGCTAATTGGCATACTGTTCAGAAACATGAAATAAGAAAGGGCCAGCTCCCTCCACTGGTATTAAATCCCAGATACCCAGAATGACATGAGCACATTTAAATATGGTCTGAATGAAAGCTGAGCTCTGAAGTAGATTTGGGGCAAAGAAGGATGCAACAGGAGAGCTCAGCCAAACCCATGGTGCTGCAATGTTCCCTGCAAGGGCTGATCCGGGAGGTCACAGTTAGAACAGCCCTGGGGCTGATCTAACTTGATCGAGGACCTTCTGCTTTCCCAGGGCAGGTAGGCAAGAGGCTCAGAAGTACTTCTGCAAAGCAAGGCACAAAAGGCGTCTGTCCCTCCTGCCCTTCTGATCTGCACTGAGCACAAGGAAACAAATTGTATTGCAGAGGGGGAGACTAATGAGGACACAGAGACTGAATGTTAGGAACTAGAAAGGTCGTGCCAGAAGGCATAGTAGTTTGAACATACCATGTTCAATGACTTCTTCTGGCTCACGAAATCGAACTCTTCTCTCTACTTTTCGCTTTTCCCCCACAGCTTGGTCCACAGGTGGCCTTTTCCTCAGTATCGAAGGAGGACAGCTACTATCATCTGTCTAAGGAGTTGATCAAAACACAAAATGTTGCCATTCAAACAGAAGTGATGGATCTAGGTAAAGTTTTGAACTTTTGTAGCTATATTTTTACCATGACCCTCAAAAGTCATGATATGAAACAGCACCTGTTGTTATACTTAGAGTCAAATCACTGTAATATTGACAGCAAGGCAATATTTTCATAGCACTTTAGTACTTTAAAGCTACTTTCTCAGGAAAATGGTTTGTTAAAGTAAGGGCAGAAAGGTGTTCAGAAAGGATTCCTTTAAATTGGAGTGAACGGTTACTGAATGTGGCTGCTCAACAGACTGAGCTAAGCAGCCCCATCCTAAGTGATGGTGTTATCATTTCAACAGCTGAGACTACGCAGCAGTCTTATGTTTGGACACTATTATGATGGATGAGAGAAGGTAATTCATTTGCACTTTGATATCCTAATTATGTTGCTGGTTTGATTTTTGCTTGCAAGCAACACTCAGTCTTTGTTTATGGAATTGGATTGCTCGCCACACACTGACTGTGGAAGAGGTATCATTACCAGCTGGATCCGGAAGGGGAGTTAGTGGGGACATTGCCGGGCAGATCCAGCCTGCCAATGCAATTTTCAGTCAGATGCCTGGGCTTCTTACATGATTCGTGAGAGAATTATATGCTTAAAAATGGCATCTACAGCAGCTGGCCCATTCAGCAGGAAGCCATCTAACATAGCCAGTAGGACCTGCCATGGAGTGAAGAGTGTCTTCAGATTTGATACCTGCTCCTGAGAGATTTAGAGTCAAATTTTGGCCTAACTTATCACTTAAGAGAGCACTTTTCTGAGCCCAGGTCAGAGAAGCACTGATACCACCTCAGTTTTGCAGTCTGGGGGCAATATGGTTGAGCTCTGTGCTTTTCATCTAGCAGCTCAGGAGTTAGAAGACCTATTCAAGATTTGGGACCTGGATTCAACTTACTTTCTGAGTCCAAGGGAATATGAACCCACCTCTCCTATGTACACAGCCTCATCAACAGAGTTGTGAGGCAGAAGTGAGAATAAGGAATCCCAATGAAACCACCTTGTTTAGCAAGGGAAAATTAAATATTCTTTGGGCCAAAGAATAAGCGAAAGACTTTACAGCCTGGTGTTTCAGTGCTCATTGGTGTTGGGAGAGGTCTGCTCCTGTCCTTGCTTCAATGAATACTTAATACGAAATACTTAATTATTCATTAGAGCAGGCACTGGGAACAGGGTCTCTCATCTGCCAGGTGAGTGCCCTAAGCACTCTGCTATAGCCATGCACATACACATACTTTCTGGTCCGATGAATATTTAATTATTCTGTGTAAAGTGAAACAACTTCAGGGAGATAGAACGGAAGAAACCCAGCTCAGACCAGCAGTGGTTAGAGATTTTGCTGGGAGGTCTGGTGCAGTGGCACAGAGAAGGAAACCAGACTTTATATCTGAAGGGATTTGTAGCTGTTCTTGTCCGTATAACCTTTACCAAACACCTAACAGCACCATCACATCAGAAGGGAAAAATGTTGAAAATTAGCTGGCTGGGTAGTATATAGCCAGGGAAGACCTTAAGAATGAAGTGGTATTTGGAATATTTACCAGGCTTAACAACATGAAAATCAAAGCTACGCAATGTCAAAACAAAATGATGCATTTTCCCCTCAGACAGAAACCCAGTGTTAACATACTGTGGCAAGAGCTGGAAATCTACCAAAGCATTAGTCAGGAAATCATATGCCCTTAAAACAACGCTCTCGTGAAAAGCTCTAGGCATTGGACAGGACAACTCTATCACCCATCAAGAAATTACTTACCGGGAGCTCCTCTGTGCTAGAATCAGAAGGTGGGGCTGGACATATTTGGGACATGTACTCTGGATGCCAACATGAAGCCTCCTACATGAAGCTTCAGTTGGAAAGCAACTTGCTCAAGGAAACGGGAAGGACCTGGGAAAAGCGTCTGTACACCCCCCTGGCAGTGCCACAGAGCCGGCAGAAGCAGAAGCAAATGACAGAGAGGAGTGGAAAGACGAGTTTCCACCCTTCATACCACTGTTGGCTTGGGAAGGATGACGTTACTTGAAATGTACTCAGTAGCCAAAAATAGCATATAGTGATAAAACTAGATACGCAGCTGGAAAGTAGGGCTTTCCTGGCAACTGGAAGGGGGCTGAACAGAGCAAATCACAGAAAAACACCTATGGATTTATATATATAAATGTAAAGTCAAGGCTGTTCTTTTTCTAATAATTGTTGCAGTTCCATAATCATTTTGATTTTATTTCCAGAAACTATTCCAATTTCAAAAATCTTAAAAATAGCATTGCTTTTAATCCTCCTTGTGCTGAAGTTTTTGAGGGCAAAAGCCATCAGGAAATGATATAGATGCAGTAGGATCGCATATATCTCCCTTCAGTACAGTTATGGCTTCACTTTATATGTTTTACAAATTAGATCCATTATTACAGTAATAAAGTGGGATTTTAACATTAGACATTTCTATGGATATTATAATAAGATTATTGATAGGCAAGAGAGATGATTGACTGTTCAAGAGGCTTTAACAACTCCTTGTCAAATGCTGAAGGCTGGTCATCATTAAGTATACAATTTCCAATCAAAAATACCTGCCATGATTGCTGAAATATGGTGGTTTACTGTCTGTACAAGCACAAGCTTGAGCTTTTTCTGTTTTTCTTTTCCTGGAGCTATTTATTCGCTGTGATATGTCTAAACTGCTGCAGATCTGTGTTACTTTCCATGTGACTGGATGGAGTCTCCCGTGGCAGGACCTTGTGTTTGCTCCTTTCACAAGGGCAGCCTTCCTGTGAAGGGGGAGGATAGACTTCAATGTCCTTCAGTGTTACACCTGCGCAGGGTCTTGGGCCATTCAGACTGACATCCTAGTTTCTCACCAACCCAGTGGAGCAAGGGAGGCGAGATGGTTGCGGTGGCACCAGAAACCAGAGGCAAAACATATCTGCTCTCTGCACTCTTTTAATCTTCCCTTCAGGAGTTTGGGGAGTAGCTGGGAAAGGTTGGGGTCCTGCCCTGGAAAGCACAAGTGGGCCAGGGCAGCATGGAGCCCCCCCAGCAGTCGTGGGACCAGCAGCCTCCTGGTGCCTTGCTGCCTCCAGCAGCTCAGCCTTTGCAGCAAGACTGCAGTGCTTCATGGGGCTGTGGTCTTCTAGCCGTTCCCTTTGCAGCAGTGAAAGTAGTGTCTCTATGGAGGGGGACACATTTTGCTGGCCTGGAGCTCTCTACTAAATGAACCATATCTAAAAGCCATCTGGAGAGATTCACCTTACCTTCTCTTGCCTGTGCATTGGGGTGATGGAGGGCTTTTCCTCATGCTGCAAGCAGCTCACAGCTGCAGGGCTTGTAAAACTCCCCGATGCATCCTGCAAGCGTTTCACAGCAGTTATTTTAGGAATACCTGAACTGAGCTTTTGGTACGGAAATATCATTCTTTAATACTGTGTGCAAAACACAGCAGATCCTAGGCAGAAATGTGACAAAATCTTCTAAACCATGGCTGCCAGCTTTTACTCTTGTTCCCCTTTAATAATCACTTGCTACTAATTATTATAAGAAGGTATTTACTAGTCTACTTTGGCCAGTGAAACTGGTAGAGGTGGAAAGAAGGAAGTCAAAATCTAGAGTTCACCTATCCTTCACTTTCTCTAGGTGAAATTATCATTCATTTTTACTAGTGTAATTCATCAAGGCACATAAAAAGGTCTTCTGTAGCCTCCTTTAGACTTTCCTGCAGAAAGTTGCAGAGATCTTGCGAATCCTTAGACTTGAATAAGAAATGTGAGTTCCTGTCTTTTTCACTGACTCTGGTTTTAAGGCAAGGTTCATAGTTTCTCTAAGCAATTTGTCAGAAATTATTGAGATTTTCTTTAAAAAGAGAAAGAAATTTTGGGGTTTTTTTTTGGTTTACAAGAAATGAAAGTGTGGAGACAATATTTGTCATTTTGGGTGCTAGAATATCAATTCTTTTAGGTTCTAGAGATTACTCTTAAAGGTACACACTTTTTCTGTTTATTTGATTGAAAAATTGTAGGGCAGTTTATATGTTTTCATGCAAGCTTGCTACTTAAATCCTAGGAATGATCATTTAATAGTGTCATTATCATAATTTTTTCCATTGCAGACTCGTTAAATTGATAGAAACAGTTGTAAATGCTTGAATAATTCGTAGTTACCTGGGCTCTCAAGTTCCAGTGGATAAAGGTGTCAGAAGTTCAAACCTCATAACAGGGACAGATCCATTCCTGCTAAGTGCTTTTGATTGCAGTTTAACAACCTAAAATTGGAAATATGATAGGAATAAAACACAGCTTAATGCATGAAGTGAAAGATTCCAGGAGAATAACTTCAGTAGTCTTTTAAATCACTTGTAATGAGTGATTGATACAACATTGGGATAATGTGCTTTGGAAGCTGGAAGAATTTTCTTTAATATTACTCTCCTATTTAAAGTAATTTTTCATCTAAGCTTTGATCTAATTTCATGCAACATGTGTCAGAACTAAAGCTGGACAAAAAATTCATAAATGAATTATTTAGCTTATGAATGTCACCTCTATTTCTTTTGGTTAATTGCTCACAAATAGATAGTGACTTCTGTGAGCATATTCATTATTCAGATTTATTCAGTGGATAATTGCTGGGAATAATTCTTTGTCTGTAGATTGCTTGGAAGCTTTTTGCTGGAAGCATTTAATAGTAAAAATCTATCCAGGCTTCCAATATAAAACAAAATAAAAATATCTGTAACTACTGATGGAGTCCTTAAGCATGACCGTTGCAGCCTTAATCAGGAAAGCCAATCTTTTGAGGGTGAACTCTGCTGCTACTTCCTATGTTACATAGCAGAAAAAGCAAAGATACCTCAAATATCTGTGCAGTACTGACATTGAATGGTACATTTACATTGTATGTGCAAATACGTTTTTGCATGAAAAGAGTTGCTTAAGTGGTTGCTCAGCAGAAAAACAAAACAAGCCTGAACAAAACATGATTGACTTCCCAGTGAATAAATACGAACAGTCCACACAAAGGAACTAACTGCATAGCCAGTATTTTCCTGCAATACTCTCATGGAAGATGTCTAGGAAATAAATATAACATGATAAAACAATTTTATGCTCAGAGGATAGCTGTGTAACCATATGAACTCTTTTTCCATTTCCTTCTGCAGGAATAAATATTTTAGACAAGCAAAGTACTTTGTAAATGATGCCTTTGTGGGGATTCATCTGGCCTGGTTCAATTATTTCGAAACCTAGCAATTTTCTCATATCATTGAATCTGGTTTTATTGCAAATAGGGTCATAGAAATAGTCACTCATTGCGATAATGGACTTAGTTTATCTTAACTATTAACACTTCCAGTAGGTTTACACACACGTATATATACAATATTTATGGATATGCACAGCGCATATATATTAATAATGAAGTAACTTTATCTCCAACAATCTGAAAACAAAATCACGTAATACCATACAGTTCAGGGTGCAGTGGTAACTGGAAGCAGCATATCAGGATAACAGAACAGAAAAGGAATAAATAAATTAAAAGGGAGTCTTCCGTATCTTCCTCAACTTCCAGAGTGTCAGCTGAGCCTTTGTTCAATATTCCACCTTTCGTGGTTCTCTGTGCTCTTGATTAATAATTTAGAGATGCACCTTTTGGCAGCAAGGTAAGTTTTGTGTTTGCCAAGAGTGATTTTCCACCAGTCAGGCAATACATCAGGAAATAAAAAGGAGAACTGCTCCACACAGCATAATTAAACATGTGCCACCTTCTTTTTTTTGCCTCTGAAGAAACAGATTTGCTGTTGAAAGATGGAGAGCACCTGTGAGACACCATACAGCACCATTTGTCCTCCTCAGACCTTCCAGAAAGGAAAACACTATATAAATTCCATCTTTAGGACAGAAATCTGTCCTTTGGATTGTGCATTTGCATGTGTATTCCATAATAGAATGGTCAGGGTTAATCTCTCTTCTGATGCTTGTTCCCAAATGGAGGCATTTTTATGGAGTTGGAAAAAATATCAACAGCAAAGCATGATGGAGGCAAAGCAGTGAGTAGTCAGGTAGTTTGGTAACACTTGATACTTCGGGGTAGCCAACTACACTGAAAGCAATCAGTCTTCCTTTCCATATTTTCCTTAATTCCTGTGATGCTTAGAGACCTGCTGTATCCAGATCTGTTTGCCAACAGGGAATGACAGTGTGCTCAGCACAAAACACAAATCTACTCTTGCTATGGTGCTCCATGAAGGAATCACAAAGTTATCCTCCCTGAGAGCCCCTCACTTTCCCTTTGACGTGTTACCAGTCGTCTTTGGAAGCTTTCATGATCGCATAGACGTACAGGCTCTGTTTCGATGCAGGTACGCAGACCTGGAACCATTCATTCATGCACTGCAGGCTTGGATTGCCGCTGTTGGCAAATGTTAAATTAGGCATGGTAATATCACATGCAGCCATCTGATTCAACACAGTAAGATTTATTTCTGAGGACAGAGCCCAGGCTTTATTTCTGGATGTGGCAGGCACTTCTGAGTCATGATTCTCTTCCTGGCTCTGTGGCAGCAGTTTTGAATTCGCAGCATGCAGGGGTTTGTACTTTTCTTTAATACAAAGACGCAAACACCAAGCAAAATATGTAGTAGGATTTTGTGTTGTGATGAGAACATCCCTGGTGCAGGGCAGAGTGATTCCTGCTCTGTTGGGACTGCCTAGAAAAGATTTAACTCTCTTGAAGAACCTGGTTTCAACTCATCTCTAGCATGAATCCAATGACTTATAACAGGCATGGATCTGTCTCCACTTTTTAAAATTACCTCTCTTATTCACACGTCTTTCTGGATAGATATTACACATAACCTGAGAGAACTCATGATGATATATAGTAAATATAGAGAGAATTTCTGTGCTGCTGAAGTGAACTTTCTAAACAGTTACAGAATGTTTCCGCATCCATTTCATAATTAGACTCCTGAGATTACAGTCAAGCTATTATTTGTCATCCAACATACATTTTTATTTTGGAAATGTCTCATAAACCGTTAGGTTTATTCCATATGAGGTTTTCTCCTCCATTCTGTTCATCCTACCACTGGGATCTAAAATGTAAGGCATATATTGATTAAGGAAGAGTTACCAAGTAACCAAATGCTAATATCTACTGTTGGCTTGCTCTTTCCACATCAGTCAATCCTGTTGAGCTGAAGGCAGGAGATGGATGGAGCTGAAGTGAGTATGGTGATTCTGAAAGACCTTTTATCACCCTGTCTTCATATTTTAGGAACTAAAAGGAGTGGTAATAGGTCCTCTCCCTAAAGCATCCTGGACTGTTGTTGAGATGAGATTCATCATGAGATGAATGAGAAGACTGAAACAACTGCCAGAAGGTGGATGGCTGAGCTGACATAAAATAAAAGAGGAGGCAAAAAAGCATAATAAAAACCAATAAAAAATCAAGAACAGAATTATCTTAGGAATTGCATTATAGCAGCATCCACTTTGTGTTCCATGTTGTGTTGATTGGTGCTTTTTTTAATGATTACCAATTTCCCCAAGTGAATTTTGGCCTGAGAATTCAGGCTAGGATAAATGCAGGATATAGTCTAAAATGGGGATTAGTAGTCTCGCCTAAATCGTGTAGATATCAAAAGGCTCCTGTTGACTTCAGTGGGACACTTAATGGATTTGAGAAAATTGGTAGCCATTAATACCCAGATTGATCCTGAGAAGGGCAGCAAATGGGACCTAAGCTTTGCAAGGCAGTGAGAAAGGAAGAAGCCAAGGGAATTGTAAACCATCTCGAAATAAGTATTGTTGCATAAAGATGATTTGAAGGCAGTGATGCAAATGCTCTTGAGATCCATTTGCAGTGTCACCTTGGAGGGGGATTAGATTAGATTAGTGACATGAAAGAAGAACGGAAAACTGTAGAGAAGGACAGATGGAAGCCCGAGAAAAGTCCAAATTCGTGAGCCACACGAATTGGAAATAGCTTGGAGGATGATAGTGGAGGAAGAAAATGAAAGCAAATGGCAAATCCTTGTGTCTTTGGTAGTCATTTTACACTAATCTTAATTATATTAACGTCCACTAAGGAGGATATTTTTTCTGGATTTAATTTCTTGTAATTAGCATGTGAGTCTTTCTCCTCCACCTCTCCAACCCTTGGAGGCTGGTGTTTTCAAAGCAGAATAAGTAATTTTAACAAAGAGTAATCCGTACAATTTTCAAAAATGACCAAGTGCTTCTGGAGCCTATATTCAATTAACTCTCAGTTTTAACAGAGATGAGGAAATTAAAAATAGGAAAATGCAGGCAGCACATCAAAGAACACTTCCGGACATCAGGATGTGCAGGTAAGTTACGCAGAAAGACAGCTCTGTTTTGCACAACCAAATGTGCAAAGATGTGTTTTTGCTGTGTTTGAGCTGTGTTTTTGTTCCAAAGCAGAGCATCGTTGGACCCGTTGACATTTCTGCAGGAGTGTCAGAGGGACCTACTCCCTCCAAGAAGGTCTACGTCTTATGTAGGAAGAGCTGAGACTAGGACAGGTTTTTACTGGAGAATGTGAAAACATGATCCCTGACAGATTTTGATCCCTGACAGATTTGGATTAGATCTTTAAAATGGGATGTCCCTCCCAGTGACCTTAACAAGTTAACATTAGCTACCTTGTGACAGTATTGGCTCTCTCTCATCTTTTTGCCTTTTCTCTCTTTCATTTTTATCAGAAATTTAGTCCAAGACCAAGAAACCTTTTAGCCTAAATTATATACTTGTGGCAATCATTTCTGTTTCAATAAATCAGCTTTTCCTGATGTGGGAAATCTTCATCAGCATACTTTTCATCCTCTCATCTGAGCCTTTCAATCAGTCTCTTTAGTGAAACAACGGAAATTATATCACCTTTCCTTTTAAAGATAGACAAATGCAACAGCAAGGAGTAAGCCGTTGCACAGGTGAGACAGATGGTGAATTCATGGTGTCTGAAGGCAGGAGGATTGGAATTGAGCTCTCGTTTTATCAACCAAATTGATTCCTGTTGTACCACACTGGACCAAAAAAGGTTCATTCTGTCCCCAAGATAAAGGTGACGGAAAGGTGATGAAACAACTCTTCCTTCCAGAATAAGACTTCTCCTGTCTCTGTGATTCCAGCTCAGTAACACTCAGACTAGATTTAAAACACCTTTCTGTGACACTTCTGTTTTTGTCGAGCTTTGACGCTTGCTGCATGCATAGTGCTGAAGCTAGGAAATTGTCAACTTCCTCAACAGACGTATCTGTCAAGTCCAAACAAGAAGCTATTAGCATGAGATACTATAAGACTGCTTTCCAGGATATTAGCATGAGATACTATAAGACTGCTTTCCAGGAAAGTCGCTGTCTGTTTGAATGAGATATATTTTCCCTAAAAATCTTTTATGTGCAAAATCTCTAAAAGAACATGAAAGGAGGCCTGACCCTTCATAACCACGGATGTTGTCTCCACTGAAGTGTTTTGCATGCAGAAACCAGGCAGGATTTGACCTCTGCTTTTGTAATCTATGAGACTAATAGATCTTTATTAAAAAAGCAAAATTTATTTGTTAGGGCACTTTGGGTCAATCTGTCTTCCTCTTATACCCATGCAAATACATTGCAGTCAGTGGAAATTTGCTGTGCATGTGTAATACCAGAACTTGCTCTTCAGTCAAGTGAAGTCATGCAAAACATGAAGACTGGGGCAAAGAACTTTTGATCCCAAAGCAAGATATCAAGTGTCTTCTCTGACTAGCACAATAATTTATTTCCCTCTGGTTAAAGTCATTTTAATGTGCAGGGCACAATTTGACTGTGAGGTTGACACTCTGCTCTCTTGAGCTATAGTTTTGCTGGCTGCTGCCAAATGGCCAAGTACTTTCATCTGTCCCATTTCCACTGGCTTGTCTGCTATCACTAGCTTATTATGACTGGTGAATTTCCAGTCTTTTGGCGCTTACTTACAGCATAATCTTCTGAATAATACACTCTATGCTTGCAACACATGAGCAAAGTATCTGCCTCACATTTTCTTCTCTTTAAATGAATTTCTCCCACATATACCAGTTGCTGCACAAAGACACCTGGTTCCTGTTTCTAAGCCCAGTAGCCTGCCTACTCCTCATCTGCTCTTCTGGCCAAGATTCATCAAGCTATACTGGGAGACTTTTTGCCTGGCATTTGCTATGGTGGCAGCAAATGCTGCAGATCTGATTGCAGTCCACTACCGGGGGATGGTGGGTGAGCAAAATGAGGCACATCTGTTTCAGGTGAGCATGTGGAGAAGGACACACTTGCTGAAGCCTGCAAGATTTCATTGGGTGTAATATGTGTCCTTTGGCAAAAGTATGGGTGTAAAGTGCATCTGAGAACAGAACATGAGAGAGTTTCCTTAGACTGATTCACAGGAAGAAGGTGGCTCCTTGAGCCGCTACTCTGTCATGTCTCTCAGAAGGATCTGGGAAGACAGAGACTGTGTGTGAACCAGCATCAGTGCTGGAGAAGAGGATCAGGTAAGCACCAGGCCAACAGTCATGTGGGTTTGAATGGCTGTGAGACAAGACCTTTTCTGTGCTCCCCACTGCCATTTCAGAGAGCACCCCTTCAGTTCCTTTGGGTTCACTGAATGGAAATCAACTACTTGCACAACAGCAAAATGACTCCATTTCCTTTTTTCTAGGAATGTGCAACTTATTTAAGTGTGACAGAGGAAGAGAAAGGGGGAGATTTGGAGCAGATGGAACTGGTGGTTTATGTCATCTTTACTTGTTGATCTGGACTCAGATTTGGGGGGCAGCCCTGGAGGCAAGAAACTAGCACTCCAGTGTACCAAGCAGTCCTCAGTTCTCTGGGCCACCTGCTTACACAGGGGTCACTTTGCACAAAAACAGTGCTGGAGATGTCTTGTGGAAGAATTACCTCATATCTTGATTCTGCCCAATGGTATATATAACAGTAGTTCTGACCTTAGGAGTGTGTAACCCTAAAAGGGCAGCCAAACCCCTTCTGTCTGAAATCTTTGATTCCTTTGCTCTGAAAAGTCAAGCAGCTCCTGTAGGATGCATATATGATTAATAATTTCTAATTTCAGAAAATTGCCAAGATCATTTATTACAAAACATTCCTATCTGAATGATGGCCTGTTCACTCTAGGTACTTTATAGGAATAAAATGGAGGTCAGTTCTTGGGGTTGGGAATGACACTTGGCTGGTAACATAGACTTTTCCTGCTCCACACAGTGTAAGTGGCTTAGATCTTCTTCCTTCACAAAGTTGGTTGCTGTGGGTCTGAAATGTTATTAACCTTTTTTTTTTTTAGCATTAATGGCAAAATAAGATCTAAAGGAGCAAGTTGTTGTATTACGTTTATACCGATTCAATCCCCCAAAACTCATTAATACATTTTATTGCACCACCTGTTAATAATATCAGCTCCTAACAATGATTATTATTGATCATAAATAATATGCTAGTTTTCATTTGTCTTGTTTAAGACCAGGGCAGTATAACACCTACAGACATCAGTAAAGAGACAGTTCCTGCCCTGGAACTATATAAATTGAAGGAGTAATGACGGTTTACAGCAGACTAAAGATCTGACCCACAGTTTCTGGAGAGAGACTGACTATATTACAGAAGGGAAAAGAAGCCAAGAAGCTGCAGTATTTTGACAGAAGTAGTTTAAGCAGTTTTATTATAGAGGCTCTCTCTACACTGACCTATGTAACGCAAGAACACAAAACCATTTTTGGACGTACCTGTTGATCACGATGAAAAGTGCAGGCAGCATCTCATACTGACATGGCCAGCTTGGGAGGCCTGTTCAGATAAATCCTTCATGAGAACAGCAGCTGTCTCCTTCCCCTGAGCAAATTCCTTTAAAGCTGTCAAAGATGCTGTAATCAGACTAGGTCATCAAAACCAGTCCTCCTGAGGACTGGAAATAAGATCCAGAGATGAGCATTCAGCTACATGGGCAAGGTCTAAAACACTAAAGTTTCCATTGAAATTAAATGAAAGGACTGTAATTGCTATGAAAGAAAAGCAAAGCAATCATTGGAAGAGCCCGAAAGCTTTCAAACTACCTCCTGAAATGATGCTGGCTGTAAAGCAGGAATCTATGTGCCACATAACAGAATCTGATAGCAGAGCAAAGCTTTTACCAGGAAACCAACTTAGATAACTACTAGCACATTTATCTGTGTGGCTCCTGGAGCTAAGGCAAATTTTAATCGAGATTTCACCACACAGTTGAGTAGTTTTATTACCAGGTTAAATAAAAAAGGTTAATAAAGCAATAAAAATGGATTCTATGTCTTCTTGATTTCAAAATATGAAGCTGCAGTCAATATGTTTAATAATTTGTAAATAGACTGGAATAGAGCATTACAGCCAGCATGGTCACCTCTCAGAGAGGATTGCTGTGCATTTGTACCCTCTCTTGTACTTGTGTTTGCTTCAGCAGTTTTGCAGTTTGCATAAATCATAAGTCTGCAAGGCAGAGAAAATGGACTGAGTTCCTCTCCGGTTCAATATTTGCTACTATTACTGTTGTTTAGGATAAATTTGGCTTAGATTTGATTAAACACAATCCTGGATAAAATTAAAGGGTATCAATGTATATGAATTTAGATGTTTTTACAACGTATTGTTTACAGGGTATCTGAATTTTGGTGATGGATCCCTGCTTGAGGAATAGTGATACAGTAAATAGATCACAGTGTGTCCTGGATACTGCTCCATTGCTCTGGCATTACACCAGATACTGGTTCCTAGCTACTTCCTCTCTCTCAGATGCAAGAAAGAAATCATCTTGATGTCTAATGTAAGTACTTGGACAACAACAGAAAAAATGAGAGTAAGCACCCTCTCTCCCAAGGAGGAATAGCCAGCACAAATCACTGTCTGATTTACCTGACATTTGACGTGCTGGTGATCTAGCCAGCTGTTCTGCACAGCTGAACTTTTAGCTGGCTGTAACCACCGGGCAATACCCTGCCCCTGGAGAGGACATGAGAGAGGGGAGGAGGGAATGTGCAAGGCTGTCTAAGCTTAAAACAAGAGCAAGTATGTAAAGTGGGGATCTTCGGGGAAAAAGAAGAAAAGAAGGTAACATGCTCCACTGAGTTTCTGAAGGAGATAGTTGGAAGAAAGGTGGCTGAAGTACAGGACAAGCAGAGGCATGTTGCAGGAACACAAGGCTCTCTAATGCAATTAGAGACCCTACAGGAGTAAGGCGTGGAGAAAGCTGGTGCAGGCAAAGAATGGGCAGCATTTTCAGAAGCTGATTCATTAAACCATTGCTAGCATCATTAGTGGTAACACTAAATTCATTTCTCATATCTGATTGCTGTTTTCATCAAAGTCTATGACAATAGCTATGGGCTACTTTTTCCATCTGTCAGAGGGGGAAACTGAGGCACCAGGCTGCAAAGTGACTTGCCCAAGGCTCCTTTGCAAGTGAGCAGCAGAACTGAGAGCTGAAGTTGTCCGATTCCTCACCCCACATCTCATAAACACCCCGCTGCACTCCCAGGGAGATGATTGCTCTGCACTGCTGTGACCAAAGGCTTCTGCGGGTTGCGAAGCTCACAGCTACGTGGGGATTAATCAGAGCAAAAAAAAGAAAAAGAAGGAGAAGAAGAAGGAAATACTGCTATAAATCCACTAATATCTGATGAGCAACCCTGCAACAGTTCTGAAGGAAGGCAGAGCAGAGCACAGAGAAGGTAGCAGAGAGGAGTATCTCGATATATATAAAGTCATGTACTTGCCTGAACACTCTCGAAGAGCAACACCCACCAAAAGACTGCGCTTGAGTGAGCCACAGAGCTTCGTCCTCTGTTTATACTGGTGAAGAATGTTTAATGGCCCAGTCAATTGTCTGAAGCGCAAGTGAAAAAACACAGTGCCAAAAGCGCAGGAGACGGAGCCAGCACAATAAACACGATGTTGCCTTGACTTTTTTCTGAGTGTCTAATTATACATTCGTTCAAGATTCCTGGGGCTCTATTTTAACCTTAAAGTTGTCTTTCCTTCCTCAGAGATTTTGTCCCTCACTTGGTTAAGGAAACAAGAGCAAAACAAAACAACAAGTGTTTTTTCGTTTCTAGCTCCTGTGCCACATGAGGATTCTTTATTGCTGAATCAAATCTGGCAGCTTCCAGCCTTCCCAACACTATAATTAGAGCATCTTGCAGCCGTGGAAATAGCACTGACCCTCACCACAGCGCTGACCTGCCTGTTTCACAGCTCTCCTCATCTGTCACACACACCAGCTCCTCACCCACGCAAAGCAAGCACACAGAGCAGACGAGGGGTTTGGCATTTTGGCTGTGCGTGTCTGGCATGCAGTCTACGTCCGAATATTACCGTGGCTCCCGCATATCTAGATCTATGTTACATTACACTGGCTGTGCTCCCGTTCACTTCTGAAATGATGGGGCTGGGTGAAATGGGAGCTGGGGGAAGGATGCACTTCAGTTTAATTTGACGTTCCATCATCCAGGCTCCTTGAAATAGCAGGGCTCAGCCAAGGCCTCGGACCCTGTCTAGTTGTGAAAGCAGCCGCACAGTGCAAACCCTGGGTTTGGAGCAGACTTACAACATTTGGCTCTTCTGTCAACATTTCATTGCGCTTGATTTGTATGAACATACAGGCAGGTGTGGCTGACCATACAAATTGCTGGTTCAGTCTAGACCCCAGGACAAGTTAACACAGCTTGATTTCCTTTAGTTTATGTTGTTTGCCTATGTTTCCTGCTTCAGAAACCATCCACTGAGCATTAGAGAGTCCATGTTATCTCTGCCTCCTAGCAAGGGCTGACATGACAGGAAGGAGCAGAGGGTTGCCAGGGCAAGCAAGGATTGCTATGTTTTGGGATGATAGGCTAAATATACCCTAAAGCTGCTTTGAACTGACAGATATATTCAAAGCTGTTCTAAGAATTCTGCTGACCTTTTTTAGAGCAATTTACTGTGCTTTGCAGAACAAGGTGTGACAGAGTAGCCACAGCCCCTTGATTCTCTTATTGGTGCAGTTTCATAGCACCTTCAGGTGAGGTGGTACATTTGGGACTCATCTCGCCTAACTTACTGGCCCTGTGAAAGCACAAGCTAGGCCTCCTTGTACAGTCAACAGGAGACATGTAAGCAGTCCCTGGGAGCAATTCATCACATCTTCTGGAGAAGAGAAGACTGAGAGGGGATCTTATCAATGTATACAAATACCTTAAATGGGGGGGTGTCAAGGGGATTTGGCCAAACTCTTTTCAAAGTGCCATGTGATAGGACTAGAGGCAAGGGGCACAAATTGAAACACAGGATGTTCCATCTGAATATGAGGAGGAATTTCTTTACTGTGAGAGTGAGAGAGCACTGGAACAGGTTGCCCAGAGAGGTTGTGGAGTCTCCTTCTGTGCAGATATTCAAAACCTTCCTGGATGTGATGCTGCCTAACATGCTCTAGGTGACCCTGCTTGAGCAGGGGGGTTGAATTAGTTGATCTCCAGATGTCCCTTCCAACCTCAACCATTCTGTGATTCTGTAAGCTCTAAAACAGATGAGATAACATTCCCAAAGCAGTCTCTTTCAGGGAGCTGGAGAGCTTTAGACTTTAACTCCTTGTAGGATTGTCCCCACAGAGTGGAGTCTCTCTCACTAACTGCAAAGCTGGGATTCAACTTCTCTGATTTTAGCTGCCTGTAGATATCTCCATGTCAATAGTCACCCCAGACTCCTGTTATGTTCAAAGGACAGAAACAAGGGTTTTTAGGGGGCAGTTCCCTCACCCCTGCAATGTAAGGGTCTAATTTAGAAGCAGATGACACACCTTAAGAGTGCCTGTTTCTCTCCACTTGGTATGAAGGGAGCTGAGAGGCCTAGATCTGATGGGAACACCTCCAGTTGGCCAGTGAGCCACCCCTGAAGTATTCTTAGGCAGAGAATTTTTTTTTAATACCTATCACCAGAAGACATGGGAGGAGGGGACTTCTTCAGGGTGACGTTACGTTGAATGTGAATTCTTTATGGTGAATTTACTGGGCTGAGCTGGGAAGGACAAGGATTTTCCAGAGTGCAAACTTGCCTACATGTCCTGGTGCAGAACTACTGAGACAAGTTGTGTGTGCCCCACTGG
Organism: Rhea pennata; assembly: GCF_028389875.1. NCBI lineage: Eukaryota > Metazoa > Chordata > Aves > Rheiformes > Rheidae > Rhea > Rhea pennata. Next base: position 60,330,343 of record NC_084667.1, on the reverse strand, counting down.
ACATGAGCATCGCTTTACATCTCTCTATGTGCTTTCATCTTAGAGAACTCGTTTTAAATATAAATCAAGTCTCTTTCTCCACTTCCGAGGTTTCTCTTTATTTAACAGGATATACTGTACATTTTCTTTCATAATTATGGGAGTTTGCATTTCCTTGTATGTCAGCAGTGTACAGAATAGATGTCTAAGTGAGTGAAGTGGAATTTTGATTTATTGGAGGAGTGTACATTATCAGTAAATTCAAGAGACTAAATCTTCCATGGAGAGGGCTTCTTTTGTTTGCATCATCAAATCAGACACTATATCCTGTCAAACACCCCAAGGGGTGCTTTTGCTCCGTGCACCAAAGGTAATAACTCTGCTCAGAAATTTGTTCTGCACTGAAGTCTTCATCTTAAAAGGCTTTCAAATCTTGTTTCAAACACAGGACACAAGTGAAAGAGAGAAAAATCAGGAATTAAGCCAGCCCTTTGGTATCTCCTCTCTTTTGGCATGGACTACAAGGTTCTTTGACTGAACTCTTACTGCTGGCATGTTCCCATGGCTAAGAGTGGTGTTGTCAGCCAATGTTGTACCACATAATTTTCGCCTCTGGATGTAGCATCACAATCACGAACATCAGCTCACTGCACCAGGTCACTGTTACAATTCTTTGGTCACTCTCCGTTCCTCAAAATAACTTCAACACTTACCATTATTTGTTGTCAGGGAGGGAATGAATTCTCCTTCCTCCTTTCATCTCCTTGGGTTCTGTGAGAGCGAGGTGCATTCTCTACCTTGGGTGCCTCTGGTCTCTTTGACCAGCTCTGTGTTTACTGCCCTCTCATATAGCTAGAGAAACCTTGGTCAATGCTCTTACCACTGACATCTGTGCTTCATCAAGGCCACTAGTACCTGCAACACTCAGTGACAGTGAATGCTCTGTCACTCTCACAGTGGAGAGAACTTCTCAGAGAAGTCCTCCCTCATATTCAGGTGGAAATTCCTGGGTTTCAAATTGTGTCCGTTGCTTCTTGTCCTGTCACATGGCATTATTGAAAAGAGTTTGGCCCTGTCCCCTTGACACTCCCCCTTAAGGCATTCGTAGACATTGATAACATCCCCTCTCAGCCCTCTCTTCTCCAGGCTAAACAGGCCCAGCTCTCACAGCCTTTTCTCACAGGGGAGATGCGCCAGTCCTCTGGAGCAATGTTGAAATTGTTCATATTTTACAAAGTCACAGGGACCTGCCATGTAGGAAATGACCTTAGGTAATGATTTTCCTAACATACAGTCAGTTTTGGAGTATTCTAGTGTCATTACTATGACACTTGCTTGTGGCAAACAGAACTATGTCCCCAAGGGTGGCTTTTAGCTAGAACCCTTGGCCTCAAGAGGAGCCTGAAGCGAGCTACTGCATGTGTTTAGCAGTTGATTCTTGACATCCTTTCATGCTTCCCAGATCTACAGTGGTTTGCTTTTGGTACATCTGAAATGAAGCTCACAGAAGCTTGCATAGGACATGTTTGGTATGAGTTGACTAAAGAAATGTACCCTGTGGTAAGTTCATAAAGCTAAGACTCACTGAACAGCCAGCAATTTATGAATAAATATATCTACTCAGAGTGGGAATCACATAAAACAATGGGCTGGCAGTGGCTGGCAATTTAAAATGCAGCAGACAGACTACTGCTCGCATTAGTAACCTATGAGGCACATTGCTTAAACAGCACAATCAGCCCCAAACAGCTCCTTGGGAATTACTGAACCATTTGTGACCTGCTTTATTCTTAGAGAAACTTGCTCTTATGATTCTGTTGTATCTGTTTTCTTTATTCAGATAAACTTGATAGCTTTAGGTGAATCTGGGTTCCTTTAAACTATATGCTTTTCACTCATAGAAAGCCACATATTGTCTGCACTTAATATTACGTACTTTGGGTTCTCATTAACAGGCAAATGCTATGCATTTTTTTTATTATTATTGTCATTTCTTTTCCATTCTGATGTGTTACTGATTATTCTCACTGTTAAATTTGGAACTAAATGATATGTGTTTCCTGTGAATTGATTGTATCTGGTACTAATTATTTGGTGCTTAGATCCTCCTCCTAATTTTGCAAATGCCATCTGGTCTACCACAGGCATTGTAATGATGGGCTGTATTTATGTGGTGGATTTTTTTCCTAACAAAAAGACATATGGAAAATAGAAGCAAGATGTATGCTTGGAATAAGAGGTGGACCTTTGTGAAGCAATTCAGCAGATCCTCACATTGCCTCAGCTACAAATGCACATAGCTCTGAAAGGTGCTAATTTAGACCAACTGGTCTTACTAAAAATGAATGAACTTAAGAGCTATCACACAGCAATACATAATAATCACACAATACAAAGAAAAAAAGTGCTGCTGAAAAGCTAATTTTCCTTCTTTGTAGTTAAATAAGACATTATTTGTTAGAGGATGCAAATCTATTCTTCATGCAATTGGTGCAGAGCTTCCATTCTAGTCTAGATTGGGATAAATATAATCTCAAAAAGACTAAAAAGAAAATTGACATTTACATATGCAGCTAAAATGTGTACTTGAACACCGTGAGTCTCTTTCCTCTGATAGCTGGTGGGGGATATCACAGTCTACCAGAGCTGCTGCTAAGGCACTCCCTCTCTATTTCAATAACGTGGACATAAGGAAAAAACAAATAGCTATCATCCAAACAGAGAGATATAAAGAAGTTTGAGATTTTGTAGTGTGTTATGAATCATTTTTCTTGAAATGTGTTTCAGGACTTTCTGTTAGGTTCAGCAGCCATTGGGATGGAAGACACAGGACAGCAATTTCTTACTTGAACGGTGTCTGTCTCTTTCACCTTCAGGATCCAACTTCTTCACCGAATCCTACCTTTGTCCCCAACCCACCTCTGTGATATATCTTCCCATTCTCCTGGGATCAGCATCAGTAATGCTCTGCCCTGCTCAGCCTTTCTCTCCATTAACTCTTTATTCATCCCATTCCCACAAACTGTCCCAGGCTTGTGCAAGTGACTTAGCAGAAATTAAAAATTAATAATAAGAAAGATCACGGCAGAGGTAGACCCAGGTGAAGTAAAAACAAAATAAAAAGTTGTTTTGACTCCATCAAGATGTTTTTCTTGACCCAACACAAAGTTATTTGCTCTATTTTCAAACTCTTTAGTGACTATTTTTTTCCCTAGAACCCTATAACTGAACAGGACATTACAGCATTCATTGAAATTATGTTTGCCTCAAAACAAAAGTCCTGAAAACTGAAGATGAAGAAATTAACTTGGAGACCTGATGAACTGTCATCCAGAAGCATAGGAATGTAGTAGGCGTTAAATTCTATACCCTGCCATGTCATATAATTCTATTTGTATATGCACCAGTCTTAATTCAAACAACAACATAGTAACATTGACCTCTCATCACCCATAAGAAATCTTTTGCAGATCCTCTCTCCTTCTAATCATCAAGCTAAGTTTATCCATGGCTATTCTGTATGCAATCATGCTCATGACAGCATCCTTCAGCTTCTACAGCTCCTTCACAGAACAAACTATAGTGCCATTTTGCTTTGCTCTGTAATTACTTACATCAGAAATAATGCTGTTAAATGCTAAAGATCAGGATGAGACCTAATGCGTAGCTGTGATGGGGAAAATCATTCCCAGATATCCTGCTGAGCCCAAATGGTAATTTCTGTGTTTGGGTATGCCAGTGAATGTCTGATTCAGTGTCAGAGAGAGACAAGATAGTTAGGGAACAAGAAGAGAGACACAGGAGAGATTGTTCCTCCCTCCCCTCCCCTTTCTTCCTTTAAGTGGCGAGCTTATTGCGCTCAGTCCTTCAGGAGGAACTGGCATAATTATTGGAATAGAGATTTTGATTCTATTGAAAAGTCATTTCAGAAAGTCATGCTGCTGTTTTCTGAACAGTCCCTGTGAATATGCCTGCAGACGTAGTGCTGAAGCATCTCATGCTCATGATCATAGCTCCTTCCCAGTCCATACTAGAAGCTTAGACAGATGTTGATTTCACTACTTCTTCAGCATTTGATTTCATTTCACCTTTGCTCATAAATGAGTGGCAAAGTTTAGGATATGTTCATTATGTTAAACTATATGAGCTCTAATAAGCTCTTTGGAGAGGGCTTGGCATGTAAAATGTCTTTGTAGTCCAGGAATTTTTACACTGGTTCTCTTATTCCACATCAGGCTGCTGTAATCGAAGATCCCTCAATTTCACTTTACTCGGTAAATGGATGTTTAGATGTTTAATTAGGAAGCAAACCATATAATCAACCTTCTGCAGATATAGTTTCACAGCGTAATCAGTCTGCTTCAGCTTCTTTGCAGGCTGTTGGAATACTAGCAACTGCTGAGTTTATCAACAATGTCATGGTTCTAGTGGCAATTTGCCCAAGGATTTCTCAATTAATAAATATGAAGCAGCAGGCAGTCCAGGCATTCCACAAGCTAGACTGCATATATAACATGGTGATTTCACCCTACTTATGTCAGGAAACCAAAGAAATCAGGCAGAAACACAAGTGACAATACTAATGAAATGCATTTACCTTTTCTTGTGTGATTTTTTTTTGCACTATTTCCTCTCCACATTCCCATAAAACACTTGTCTGAGCAGTATAAGTTATCCTAGTTGGTATTCAAGGCTATTGCAGTTCTGGTGAACAGACTGGTCTGGAGCCCACATGTTGGCAGGCAGAAATAAGTAAAGCAGGAGAGCGATGTACACCACGTTGTCAGAGGCAAAAATACTGACGTGCCCTCTTATACACAGGCCACAGTTGCAGAGCTCTTATGCTAAGTGGTAAAGGGAGATAAGACTGGGCCAAAGCAGATGTTGCCTGAGAGTGGGATCCTTGGAAAGACAGTGGAATGAAGAAAGTGGGAAGGGAGGAATGCTCTAGCAGAGTGCTCAAGTTAATAAACTCTTTTCACTTTACTCCTTTTACACTCATGGGATGAAAGGATTGAATCCAGAGAGAAAGACTAATTTTGGTGCTCAGATCTGTATTCTGAAGAAATCTCTCCTGAATTGACAACATAGGCAGCCAAGGAAGATTGACTTCTTTAGCCAGGTGCCTATGATTAGCCTCTGTGGACTCCTAGCAAGAGTTTCCAAATATTTGCAATCAGTGAGCATCTTGACGTTTTCTAGGGAGAGTGCAGACTTTCAAATAGTGGACAAGACTAGGTTCCCAGGCTGAAGCTGATACCCACCTGTGAGTCCTGCTGAGACTTAACGGCTGCAAAGGATCTATTATTTGTGTGTTCAGCCCCATCACTTTTGCTTGCACTGGTGCAGCAGCAGACTGCCAGAAACCTCTCTAATCTTACTAAGATAAACGTTTTTCAAGGTGATTTCTGCTTGGTGTATCCAAAATCTATTCCTAGTTCCAGGCTGGGAAGGTTGCTGCATAAAAGACTACTCTCCCATGTAACCTACTGTTAATGAGGAGCAGTACATCTGTCAAAATGATGGGTCAGGAGTGCTTTCAGAGACACTCTCTTGTTATTCTGGTTTTGGCAGCCCTCAATCCCTTTGCATCACTATCAGTTTAGTCACCGACACACTAAGCCTTTCTGAGAATTTTGACTTCTTTATCAAATGCAAGATACAATGAAACTCCTAGGCCTCTACAGTAGCCCAGGTACATATGTTTGTTGTCTGTACTGCAATAGTCAGAGCTGCCGCATCTCTGTGGGGGAATGTCTCTGGATCTGAGCTTCTCACAGCCATGAGAAACCAGAAAAAGCTCTGGTGGAACTAACAGGACAAAATTCTTTTAGCTTTTTGTTATCCAAGAGATTTTTGGTGCTGGAAAACTAAAGGTGAAGCAAAGGGCTCAGATGAACCATCCAGCTATGACAGTTAAGCAAGTTACTACACATCAACAGGTCCAGAGAAACTGTTTTTGCATGCCCTCACAGATCATGGCAACTGAAAGATAGTTCAACTCATTTTACACTGCTCTGAAAGAGATCTACATTAGGTTATATTATTGTACATTTTTTGCACATTAGGAGCACTTATTTAGACTGTTTCCAGAACTCTCCTGACATGCAGTCTTTTGTTAGATGTCATTAAAGTGTTTGTGTGTCTAAGTAATTCTGGAATTAACAAAGATGAAGTAAGTTTACATATTCTATGGAAGAAAATTTTGGAGGCTCTGACTTCATAAGTAGACAAACTGTACAGTGAAAAGTTGGTATTGAATTAAATATTCAAGGCAATGTTAGCATTCACAATGGTATGAGAGTTACAACCAGAGAACATTCAAACTATCTACTAAACCAATAAACAAGCTTTTTGGTTTGGATTCAGAAATGGAGATTTATAGACCAATAGATTTTTAAGGCCAGAAAGATCTGTATTATTTCATTGCCTGCATATCACTGACCTGCACTGAGCACAATACCTAGTGTTTGACTGAAAAGTGACATCCAGAGTGGTATCTGAATATCATTTGCAACAGAAGATAATTGAAAATCCCAAAGCCCAATTCCCCACTGCTCTGTAATTACAGATGCCTGTGTAATGCGATATTGATTTGCCCATGTTTTCCCAGACTGATTTTGCAAAGGTGCTAATGACCACACAAAACACAAAATATTGGAAAAATAACCCCAAAGTCTTAAGAACAGTCAAAGATCCTTAATTCCCCTTTTGTCTATATTTATTTGTGTAGTTGCTCATCAGCCATAAAGAAGTTAATGGTATTAGTACAACAGTACTCAGAGAACTTCCATACAAAACTCTTATAGTTTGATTCATTTCTGACCAATTTTGCTTTGTCTTTGATTGTCCTTGAGGAGGATCTGGGATTACTCTCAAGCATGGAGCATTTTTAGTGAGACAGACATTGTCGCACAGAGGATGCAATTCATTTTCTTTGTATTTCGTATTTAAGTACTTTTACTGGTGCATCTGGCCCCACATCCTTCCTTGTTGCCTTATGTGCTATTTGGTGCTAGGGGTTTCCCTGACCATTTTCCTTTTGCTTTTCTGGACCATCATAAAAGCAGGAGACAACTGGCAGATGCTCCAGAGATCAGGCATGCAATGATTTTTCTCTAGTGTGTAGTCTGTTTAAGGATTTGACTGGTCTAGTCAATCAATGTTTGCTTTTAATGAGCTCAATTAGATATATCTCTTCAGTGCAGGATTATGAGGATTTGAAAAAGGGTCAATTTGTAATGGTTATTGTGGTGGTCACTGATACCTGCAACATTAATGAAGATGTATTAAGTTAAAAATGCATGTTATTTAGTAATCCAAAATTCTCACACACAGTGGAGGAGTCCCACAATTAATGTGGGACTCTATACATACAAGAGCTTGGTGAGGTTTTGGTATGTTATGTGTGCAGAAGTGATTAACTGCAAGTCCTGGACTATTCGTCCAGAACTTTGCTAACTCTATTTTTAATCTATGAAAACATTTTGTACTTCATAAGATCTTTTAAAAAGTCAGCAGGGTGCTGCCTGGGTTTAAACCAGAGACTCCCAGAAAATGTTTTTTCTCAGCGTATTATAAAAGTCTCAGAGAGTAGGTAATGTTGCTGTAGAAAGTATTTTGAGCCTGAATGGGGAATTGATTCAATTTTTTAACATTTTCTTTCCCCCCTCAAGCTTGTACAGTAAATTAATGCATGAGACAGTAGTCAACATCTTCAACACAGTCGTTCAGACATTAACAGAAAAATGTCATCATAATACTTCAGGGAGGAACATTCATCTACCAACCAGCACATTAATTATATCTTTTGCTCACATTTTATCATCTTAAACAGAATAGCTCAATCAAGGAGACCAAGAATTTTTTTATATGCAAGGTTAGATTCAGGTGAAGCATTCAAGCCAGATGTGTGACCTAGACTAGATATCTACTAAATATTTAATAACTAAGAATCTGTCTTCATTCAGCAAGGAGAATTCAAAACATCTGATGCCGTACTTTTGAACTTTGTATCTCCATTTGAGATGGATCAGAAACTGTCTGGTTCTGCTGAGAGGCAGTAGGTGCCCAGGTCTTTTGGAAGGTTTGGGAATAAGTCTCCAATTTGCTGGAAATTTTATTTCTGACCTGGGCAAGCTACTGTCTGTGCTCAGCCTGAGGTAGATTGGAGGTTGTATAAGTAGATTTAATCTGTTTTGGGTGGCTGCAGCAGTACAGACTCCACTAATAACATGCCTGCTGGAAAGCAGACTCTTCCATCTATCCAACTAAGTTATTTCCATGCTTCTCGCATTACAGGCATTACATCCAAGCATAAATCTTAATGTATTTTCCACCTGGAGCATTGGGTAAGTTTTCAGTAAGTAAAACCCACACCCCTGAAGTTATAGTTATAAGTGTCTTATTTAAAAAGTGCAAATTAGCCCATGTTTTGAATTTATGCTGGGGACATACTCCATCTCCTTTATCCTCAATACTCCTTCCTGTGAAAAGGAGCATAGTAAAACCTCTTTACCTCACTGCTATATGGACAAATACGTGAAAGATCAGGAGGCTTCTCAGTTACTATTACCATGGATGCCATACAAATAACTGAGATAGACACCGGGCTACTCTGCCATGTGGCTTTATGCAAACTATGACAACAGTGCTCAGCTAGGGGTTAAGGTAGCTCTGGTGTCCCATTAGACAGGTACCCTGATGCCTTTCATTTATAGGAATGAGGATCTGTACTCCTATTTCAGGTTTGACTTGCTGAACCCGCTCCCTGTCCCCCGTGCTCCCCTCCCCCCGATACTCAGTCTGAATAATTGCTTCCCAGTTGAAACCAAATGTTGTCAGAAGTGAAACCAGACGTCTTCATTGCAGCAAGGAGGCAACGTTATTTCTGTGTAATGCACCTACACCAGATGTACTTACCACTTAATAGTATCCTGAGGATTACTAAGATATAGTGGCAGCACAGAGTTGAGTTTACACAGGTGGAGGTAAAAAATGGCGTGAGGACACTGAATGCAATATTGGGGGGGGGGGGATTCTTTAAAATTACAACGGTAAAAGTATCTGCTCCTCAGTTATATTACTGTCCTGATGATATGAGGAAGAAGGAACCTGAGAGCACCACAAGACTGATCTTTTCATGAGCCCCAGGGGCTCATCTCCAGCAGGACAGATCAGCCTCTCAAGAGGCTGATGAACTCCATCAGATGCAGAAAAATTGCATCCCATCATGATGCGGAAATTGCTCCCATCATGACAGAGCTATGATAAACAGCTCACAGAAGTGCATGTGGGACCTTGTCTGTGCATCGTCATTCCTTCTGCTATAGGTTTGCTCCACTTTTCTTCCTACCTCTGCAGCTCAACTGTTATATCTTCCTGACTCTTTGCTGTGTGTTGCATTTCCCCACACAGAAAGATTCCTTGAAGAGCATGGCACAGGACTGTAGGACTCTGGGCCTTTCTAAGTAATGTTGATAATTGTTGGCAACACTAAAATGTCGTCTCTTCTCTGAAGATTTTACACAAATGAGATTGCTAGCTGGACAAAAAGAGATCATCAGCCTCTAACTAAAATCACTGGCCTTATCCCTGCTGCTCTGGCTCTGCATGTCACCAGAAGCATAGTAACTTTCCATATTCCTCCTCCTCCCTTTCACACTGGAGCACTTTACTAACCTTGATTTTTTCTCAAGAATGGTCTGGTGGATAAAGCATCAACCTGGAACTTGACACTGGGCTGAGTGCTGGCCTGATAGAGGTCTCATGCTGAGGCCTGGAGAAGTCATTTTAGTCTAGAATCACAAATTTCTGTTTAAGAGAATAAGTCCTACTGAGATCACCTTTACTGATGGTGTTTTATTTTCTGTCACTGGGAATTAGCTGTATAGGGTTAAGCTTTTTAAACTTTTGGTGAATGTGAGACTTTGTCTCCTTGTGCTTCATCTCCTTGTGGGAATAGTAATGTGTAGTAAGTGTAGTAAGATATGTACACTAGAAAATGTGAAACCTTCACATCCTATTGTTATGAAGGCCATGAATGTGTCAAGAGGGAGAGATGAAGTAACACCAGTGTGAGCAAGAGAACAAAAATACAGCTTTGACCGATGACTTTTTTTGTTTTGCAATGACATACACAGTCAGTGCAGATCAGTGAAGTCTGTAGAACCTACCATGGAACTAGACATCTCTTCAGTGATATTCTGATATGAAGGATTGATCCAAAGCTGGATCCTTTGATTACCACATAAATGTAGAGGCATGATGTTCAAGACCTTGTGCTGCTACCAGCCTTCTCCGTGGCTGTCGTCAAATCTTTTAAGCCTCTCTGTGCATGTACGATTTCATAAGGGGTCTGTAAGGATGAAAATATTGAATGTCTTAGTCTTTTATTGCAGAATAAACTGCATGGAGGGGTCAAAATCCTATCTGCAGATGGTTTGTTAATGCTTGTTTCATGATATCAGAGTAGGATAATGCAAAGCAGTGTGAACTATGGCTAGTGGTGTTAACCTACATGCTTTCCATTACTGTTATTCAGAGCTAAAGAGAACATGCATTTTGACTAGTGGGCAATGTGTCCTTATGCCTAGTTCACTCACCAAGTGGGCAATGACAGGGCTGGGGCTGGGGCTGGTGCTGACTCACTGCTCAGCCACAACCTCAGTGGGGCCCGACACAGCGGAGCCTTTGGTGGGTGACAAAGGATTTGTTGGGTGTTTCTTTGCTGTATTGTGTTTGTCTAATGCATGTACTCAGGCATGTGAGGGATTGAGATTAGCACCAGCAAAGTGAGGGACAGCAGATGGGTTGAAACTCTTCTGTGCTCCTGGCCACGCTTTTCTGGCAGACCAGAATTGGTGATTTAAATTCCACTGTGTGTGCTAGGTGCATTTCCAGTACACAGCAGGGAGCACAGCTCTGCTCTGCAGATACATGGGGTGAAAGGGAAGGATGAGAGGACACTGCCCAAGTCTCACCCTCCAAACATGAGACCTGACAGGCCTTCGCTCCAAAAAAATAGCCAGGACCTCAGGAGTATAGGAGAGAAAAAATATTCTCATTGCCTATTAGCTAACTGCTGTCAAATGCCTGTGCAAGAGGCAGTCTTTGTAAAACCCACAGTGTTTTGTTTCTGTAAAGGAAATCAAGCAAACAAAATCTGACCTTGCCATAAAGTGGCCGCAAAAAAGGAAGAAAGAGCTTTGGAGTAGCCTCATCTCCCCTTGCTGGTGTTTGGCGGTTATTGCAGCCCTGTCTTTGTTTCTGTTGTCAGACTTTGCACTGCATTTCAGCTTCAGGCTTGCAGGATTTTCCATATATAGCCAGAGAAATGATTATACTTCTTGTGCGTATGCTTATGAAGCTAGAACAGAGCTCGCTTCTTTTGATAAATGAGTTTTAGTTAAATAAATGTATCTTTTTTTTCCTAAAGGCCTTCATTCATATCTAGCATCAGTATTCAAACTTACTGCAAAGGGATGTTTCAAGTGGTTCCAGCACTGTTGCAGTTACTGGAAGCAAAAGGAAAACTATATTTCATAAAAAGAAAGCAACTTAAAAAAGCATTTGAACCAAAATGTACTTGTGAAATTACTGATTTAATTGCACACAAAGACCTTAGCCTTTGCAATCAAGGATTGTATGAGTTATAATCCTCACCTGAGAGGCAGGAGAAAGTGAGAGGAGAAAGTCAAGCCTAGAGCCACCTGTGTGACAAGGCAATTTTGTGTTTCTGTGATCAAGAGCTACCAAGTACCGAACAGTGTGCCGAGATGCGTACGACAACCTGGAGCTCACCAAAACTGCTCTGAGGCGGCAATCTCACGGGCCTGCAGGCAGCAAGGGATGTCAGACGTAAGGGCAATGAAGAGGCGTGTGACAGATGTCTGTAACTTATCAGTATGAAGTGCTAGAGAGCAAGAAAAGCTGCCCAAAGTGCAGCAATGCTGACACAAGACAAATGGGCATAAACTGGCTATCCATACATACAGCTTGGAAAGCACAAGAAGATTTCTTGCTATCAGAAAAGTCATGTGTGGGACAGCTTGGTAATAAAAGTAGATCTATATGAAGCCAAAATAGGCCTGGATCAGACGGGGAATGAGTTTATATGATGCAGAAAACAGATTTGATGATTCAGGAGAGAGTTTTCAACTCTGTATTCCATTCTGTTGTGGATGCACAACAGACTGCCTGGGTGTTCTCCTCTTGTATTCACCCCTGGGCTATATATTACCTACCTCTTAAGCTTGTAAGTGCAAGGGACGTGTGAGTGGGACCCAGAGTGCACTGGTCTGAGGCAAAGTTCAGCCAGGTTTAATGGTCTTTTTTTAACAAAACTCAGTAGTATCATTCTGTACAGCAGAGGAAGGTGTAAGTTCTCCCCCCAAAACGTAGATCAAGAGCCAGCTTACAGTTTTATCTCCAGGAAAGGGCAGCACACTCAGAAACAAAAATGCCTCTTTTCAGTGCAGTCTTTTTTCACTCCTTTTAGAGGTTTAATTCATATAAGCCATGCTGTTCCTGCATACGTCCACTAAGGGATATTTTGGGAGTGGGACAGAGTTACCTTTCCAAAAATCTCTTCTTCTCCTGCAGACTGCTCTCCTAGGATCATGAAGATCTGTAAAGTGAAGCTACGCAGAGAGGCTGGGCTGAGTGTGGCCAGCACATTCAGCACAGCACAAGAGTCTTCATACACACAGATCCAGAGCTTGCTCACTGTCCATGTGCAAGGGCTGGAACCTCTACATGTAGTAGTTTTTTTCCTGTTTATTTGTGAATAAGCTTTGGGAATGAATTTCTTCACCTTTAAATTATTTCTTGGCACAAGATCCATGCTTCTGGCTCTACTGGTTAAAGAGCCATGGCTAGATTTACTGCCTTCTCTGACTGTATCCTGATGTTCAAGGCTACAGTGATTGAGCATTGGCTTGAAAACCCAGCTCCTGTATTTTTTATACCATTATAGCTTTTGCTGGTGGTATTTCCCTAAAGGCCTGGGAACATGCATCATTTTTCAAGTGAAATAACCACCCACATTTCTGCTGAGAGACAGCACGATCTGACATTGCATTTAGCACATAGTAAGATATTTAGTTTGTTGACTAGGTACAAAGAAGGGACAAACATATACAGCACAGTTCCAGATAGACAGTCATTTACCAGGTAAAGTACTGCTTATTGTGAAAATATGGCAAGATCAAAACAATAGCTCTTTCAGCGTTTGCCATCTCCTTTTCTGCCATGTTTCTTTTATGCAATTCATACAAATAAACTTGATATGCCAGATAAACCTTGTAAATAGCAAGTCAGTCTGAGCCATCATGTTTGCAGGCCCAATAAATAAAGATTGCTTCTGTGCTGTTTGGGAAACACTCCAGAAGCAAACGGCAGAGAGTTAAAATGTGTCTGCACAGAAAGCAAATGTGCGATAACACATGGATAAATGCAACCGTGTCCGCTGGATTCAGAATAAAAGCAAGGATTTCAGTTTATATTGATCAGCTGAATACATACCACTGGTCCTAGGCAGGCCAACACACAGAAACCCATGCCAGTATGTGTTCATGGGCTAGTTGGGCACACACTGCCCTGCTGCCGTCACCCCTCCCATTGCAACAGCCCCTTGCAGCCCTTCCTTAGACTGATGATGTCTGGGAAGCTGTAGAGCCTCCCAGACTCCTCATGGGGAATAGTAACTGGAGGTAACCATAGCTGAAGGTACTCTGCGTTGTGTACAGCTAGGCTTTCTACTGTGATCCAAAAACCACTGAAATCACCGAATATTCCTGCTCATGTCAGTGGACCAGGTTGGTCTTGGACTAAAATCTCCCAGTAATACAATTATTGTCTATTAAGGGAGGAGAATGGAAAAGTGAAGCGGGCATTTCAGGCCACAGCCTGCCAACCAGCTCTGTGAAGGATTTGATTCTGTGCCAGATTCTCACATATCTGAAACGTGCTATGACATGGCCGGATCAGGATGTGTTTCATTGAGAGCTGAGGGGAAGCAGAAAGGGAAGAAACATTGTGACTGACCTGAGCAGAATTAGAGGCAAGAAACTGGAAGGACTACTCCAAGGTGACCCCAAGACAGCTTGCAAAAGCCCTGCTGACCCCACTAGCCCTGGAGACAGAGTGCCCTGACCACATGTGGACCTTACTGCCAGGATGCTCACAGTCAGAGCAAAGAGCTCTTCCTTAAATCCACCAGGCAAAAGGTATTTTTGCCATCAAAAATTTTTCCCATTTTGTTAAATAATTACTTTTCTTTTTTCTTTTCTTTTCTTTTCTTTTCTTTTCTTTTCTTTTCTTTTCTGGAAATTAAGTCATTTATACTCTGATTGGAAACATCAGGAAAATCTAGATCACTGTCTAGCTTTACTTCTGTGCTCTAGATGAAATTACAGAATATCAGTCCAAGCAGAGTTAGTTTGAATAAGATTGGATAGACTGCCTCTTGAAAAAATAAAAATAAAACAAATAAAAGCCTGTGTCTGGTTAAAAATTTCTACCCAGGGAAATTCTGTATAGAAAGTTAAGTTCCCTTTAAAACTTTTCAGGAGATTACCTTGCTTGATCATGTTAACTCTGTCTATTTATTGATTACATGAATCATTCAGTTTCTAAAATGTCAATTCTCTCTGCTCTCCTCCACCCTAATTATGGGCTGAAGTCAAGGTGAATCTTTCCATTAAATTCAATGATCTTTGGATCAAACACTGAAAAAGGATCCTTGAGAGGCAGCAATTGATAATGAATCTGGGCACAGCGAGGTTATCTCTGGCCCGGGTATCCTAATACCAGGTCAATGAGACACAGAGCTGGATATTCTCATGCAATGAAATTGGTTTGAGCAGTAGTAAATACAGTGAACCTTGGTGGTGTGGATATGAGCTTTGGAAACGCTTCTTTTATAGTCTTCTGGGAGACTTGAAGAAAATGGCTCCTGTGACCAAACAGCAGCATGTTAATTGTATCACATTATCACCTGGTAATGAAGCGTTTTGAAAGTGTGAGTGCAGCAAGCAGCAATTTGTTTTGCACCAGACCGCTTGAAAAGCCTTACCTTTATGTAGGGCAGCAGGACTTTTCCACGTCACGTTCTATTTCCGTTTCTTATTAATAGCAAAATTGATTTGTTGTGCCAGAGGCTTTCCATTTGCATTTCAATTACAGATTTCAGTGTCTTCTTAGGGTTTCCAGGCTTTTAAAGGACTAGCATTTCCTGTAAACTATTCTGAAAAAAATAATTTAGGAGCTGGGGTGGAATGAAGTTCATTAACAGTAAAGCTTATCACAAGGACTTCCATCCCCACAGTAAAATTTATTGGTGATTGCTTTTATTTTCATTGTTTATTAAATAGGTAAAGTAAAAGTAATTACAAAGACAGCGTGGAAATACACAATATGTGATCAGAGGACTTTTATGATTTTATATGTCCTGCAGTCCTCATTCACTGAAACTTATCATTGAGGATAAGCCTGGAGGTTGTGTGGAAAAGGGTAAGGAAGTTGATAAGGGCAACAAGAGCTGGGGCTGTTGGAGTGTGGTCTTCCAGCACTGTATAGGCAACTGGAAGTGGCAAAAGCTTACTTCTAGCTCTAATGCCAGGACTCCCCTCCTGGGGAGGGGTCCCAGGAACAGGGGGCAGCTGTGAGAACAAAAGCTGGGGTAGAAATCTTGGCCCTTGAGCTCTCGATCCCTCTCTCAGGCAGGGATCTCTTTGCCTGGATATCTTTTTGCAGTACATGCCGTAGATTGGGCACCGGGGGGGATCCCATCCGTGCTACTGCCCTTGTGCCACACGTGCCCCTGGCTGGCTCCTGACGGGGCAGCGCTGTGCTCGGGCTCCTCATCGTGTGCTGCTCGTGAGGACGGAAGAATGAGTTAAGGGCTGGATGGCAGTCCTTCCCTGCTTCGTGCGGGTTGTGCTTCCTCTGCCACCCAGCCCTTAATTCATTCTGCCGTTTCCATGTGCTGCACATATCCTTTGCTACCTTTGGAAAGGAAATGCAATAATTACCCTACCGGCAAGAAACATGCTTTATGACGTGTGTTTATGATAAAATTATGGAGCTGTTGCAATGAAATACTCTTTCAGTGCATTAAAAACAAGGCCGAATCAGTGTGGTAGTAAAAAACTCTTACTATCCCTGTTTCATGCCTGGTTCTTTTTTCTTGGGTTTATTTAGTGTCTTTATTAAAATATTTTTGTTGTAATACTGTTTTTAACATTCTATTGTTTTTATAATGGTATGATTTTTATTGTAACATCACCTCCAATTTAATATCTCTTTGCATTATATGTGAACTGCTACTAAAAAGAATTACTGTTGTAATGGATGTAATACCCTTGTAGGAAGTTTTAAGAGCCATTATCACTACATGATTACAAAAGAAAAGCCAGAGAATGGCATGAGGAAGCAGAAAATATTATCAAAAATGGGAGCTGTTAGAGATAAAGACAAGCAAGATCAACTAGGCAGAGTCTGATGACCTTGGAACTAAAGGGAAAAAAAAGAATCTCAGAGAGGAACCAGAAGAGGTAAATGTCACCAAAGCCTGGAAAGGAACGTCCTTTTCTTTTCTCAATTATTCAAATAAAACTCTAAAAAGTAGGCTGGAACAGCTGTTCCCTGCTTTTGCCAGTTATGAAATGCCCACCCAGATTCCGATTTCTGCATGATGGTTCCTCCAGAGCTCGGTGGGCAGAGGCAGAGATTACCTCTTGTCTGGTGACAGGGAGACTTGTGAAAATGACTGAACCCATTGACTCATTTCTCCTTCAGTGCTACTAATGACAAGTTGCGCATGCCCCTAATGGAATCTCTTTGGACGGCTCTTCCTCCTTGCTGGAGTTTCATCTCTTAAATTCAGCTGAATTTCTATTATTTAATAATAGTATCCAGGGATACCGTTGGGTTTCCCCATCAAGGAAACCAGCAGGTGTAAGTTGGGATGGAGCCTCGTGCACCCCACTATGTCGGCCAGGCGAACACTGAGGTGACAGTATGGCACATCAGAAAAGGGAATACTCACCCAAAAAACTTTGGCTAAGTTTACTGAAATACATTAAGACATGGATTTAGATACATAATATGAGGTATTCATAATTAATAGTAACTTCTGCTATCGAATGTGCCATGTTTTAGTGAAATAACGATCATAAAAATTAATTGAAGGCCTTAAAAGTTCTTCAGATCACCCAAATAAGGAATGAATACATTTTATTTTTCATGTGACATTTTGAGGGAGGAATAAAACCCCTTATGTTCATACAGTTCTCCTCTGGATCAGTGAAACATATGGCAGCAGATTTAAGGTAGTTTATCAGATGATTTGTATATATGCAGATACAAACTACATACACATGTAAAACTGTAGCGGCTCTTCTGCACTCCAGCTGAAATTTATCTCAGAATAGATCTGCCATTTCCAGACTGTGAATTATAGTTTGAATCCTGAGTAACAGGGCTCCCTGGGTTCATTAGCCTCCGTATCTAAAGATAATACATTTTAATCTCAGCAGCTCTCAGGGGTGGTGCGAATTAAAAAAAAAAAAAAAAAAAAAAGAAAAAAAAGAAATACACGCACACAAAAACCTCAAAGCCAGTATGATAAATTTCTACAATCTTATCTCTGCAAAGCATTTTCTCTTTGGCAGGATGGAGTTTTTTGCTTCAGCAGATAATATGGGAATTCAATCATTGTTTTCCAAAGTACATATTATTTGCAATAGTGTGGTCTGGGCAATTGCCCTTCTCAAAGAGCAGGACAATATTTCAGCTAACAGGGTGGAAATCAATAGCAAAAGATTAAAGCTCAAAGGATGGACAAGTGCACACAAACCAAAGGAGGAAGTGACAGCGAGAGCTGCCTTTAAGTGATAGCAGGTGCTCCTGGAGCCACAGCGGAGCAGAACGAAGGGAGACGGACGCTTCAATTAGCTCATCCTCGTGTCCCCGGCAGTCAGCGCTTTGTTCTTGCCTTTGAAGGATTCTTTCCTTTCTTCTGTCAGGTTTGCAACTCCCTAGCAATTTCGTCTTGCAGTTTGATCCCATATTCCAGGCAAGACCTGGTCAGTGTGTTATCCTGCCTAGTAACATTTTTGCTAACTATATTCTGACTGAAAAGCAGTTTAGTACGCTTGCCCTCAGTAGTGCCTGGACTCCTATACCAAGCAGAGGTGCCAGGACATGTTGTCTCTACCTCTTCTTGTAACACCTAAGCTCTCCGCAAATACTGGGTTCACCAGGAGTCAAATAACAAAATTTCCAGTTAGAAATTGTTAGGAAGGAAGCATAACAAAACACTGTGCATGCACATCCTGAGTACTGTGTGCAACCCAGTTCTGATCATCCCTAAAAAACAGAGAGGAGCTGGAAAAGGGCAGCACAGATATTCAGACATATATGACAGTTCCCATAGAAGGAATGGTTGCATAAACTGGAATGCTCCAGTGTGGGAAAGATTTGGCCAAAGTGGGGGATAATTAGAGATTATAAAATCAGGAATGGCTTGCAGGGGGTGAATAGGGAGCAACTGTCCTCTGTTTCTTCCAGCTGGAGATGTGTAGTACAGTTGGCAGGTGTGAAACAAACCAAAAGAGATATTTCACCTCCAACGTGTGTTTGAGCTGAGGAACGCCTCTTCACAATATGCTGTGGATGCTGAAAGTGTACAGGACTACAAACTCAGCCTCTTCTCTCATGCCGGTAATGGCTCAGACTCATGGTTCTCTTTGTCTTGAGAAATTATAATGCATCAGCAAATCCATGCTCTCAGCCTGTGACAGATACAGGTGATGGGACCTTCAGCATGGGCTAAGCTAAGCTGAATTACCCCCTGTGCTTGCTCTTACTTAGAGTTGGCATTTTCTGTGAATCTGCTGGTGCACAGTAGCTTGTTCAGATGTTCAGATGACCAGTGAGCCACAGCTCAAAAAAAAGAGGGGGGGATAGTTTCCAATAACGTAGTGATCGGAAGCTTATTATTTTCCTCCTGTGAGCCCCAGCAAAAGCCAAAGACAAGGTGACCTGACATGAGCTGCCATCCATATGCAGGATGGCAGAGATGTATAACTCACCGCTGGGAGAAGCCATCTGGATGCACTGTTGACTTTTTTCAAGACAAACCCACACTTACCACGCCAAAACTAACACTGTAACCAATATCCTCCTCTCTCCAGCCATGGGAGAGAAGTAGAATGAGTTTAAAACTGCAGATGCCAGCCTGCCAGAACCTCCTATACTACTCAGTGGCCTCTAACTTCTACTTTTTATGACCGAAACAAGATTCATAGCCTCCTGTTCCGAGTTAGTGTTACTGAGGAAGAGATAAAAGGTAAACTCCAATGTTGATTTTGGCTACAATTTGTGAGTCCAAATACTCATGGCATGTCATGGGCAAAGTGCAGCTATGGAGAGAGCACTGAAGTAAGATTCAGAAAGAACTAAGTTAAACACTGAAAGTTTATGACTGGCATGTGGTCTAAAAATGCAGCAGATAAATAAAATAATACGAGTCAATGAAATATTTATATTTCTTTTTTCTTTTGAATCTTGCTGGTGAGGCTCTTTTGGGCAAGCTCTAACACAAAGCAGAAACCTGGCTGGAGCCAGGCTGGGGTTAGGAAAACCAGAACAACTGGACAAGGGCAGAAAAAAGGAGCAGGCAAGAACTGGGTCTAGGAGAGAAGAGTGGGGTTGAGGAGAACCTCCAGCACCTCTAGGCCATCGTGCTGTACCAACACAAGGTGCCAGTCCTCAAGCTCATGATTCACTTAGGTCTGGACACAGGACCAGTTCCTTACTTGCTCCTGGGAGCTGTGCAAGCCCTAGAACCATCTGACAAGTCACAAGCCCTTGGGGAGCCGCTGTGCTGGGAGCAGGGAAGTTCCTGGGGAACTTGACTTCTGATGAGAAAAACTCATTCAAAACTCAGCAGTGCCCACACCAATGTGAACTCCCCCTTAGGAAACAGAAAAAAACAGTATGTAGAAAATGTGGAGAAGTATTTTTATGTTAATCAACTAGGAGACACCTGACAGTCCCCATAACTTGCTGAGCACTACCAGTTGCAGGGTTATGCAGTGCCTACACTGTATGACAAAACCAACATCTGTAGCACAGCTCAGTTAACTTCTCTCTTACAGTGTTTTCCTTCCAGCCGAATTCACAGCCTTTCATTGACAACAACACAGAAGCAATTGAGAGATACATACAGCAACCTGAAGAACAAAATATACCACTGGTATTTATTAACATAGCCTTGTAAATCAAAACAGTCTGCCTGTCTGGTGTCTTGTCTAGAAATTATTGGCTCATTCATCTTAGCCATATTAAGCTGGCCACATTTATCAAGGTCACATAAAAAGAAATATACATAAAGACTGTGCCTGGCCAGTAGTTACATGCAGGTGTCGTGCCTAGAGCAGGTGCCCATTTTGCAGAGATATACTGGTTTGTTGGCACTATCCTGAGCGTATTATATAGAGGGAGAGAGCAGCTTGCTCACCTTTTCTGCACAGGCATGCAGGCAGAGAGGTGAAAACAGGAGAAACTTCAAAACTCTTAGGCTGAAACAACAAGTTCAGGATTGTTTGGATGTTTGAATAGAGACTGTGAAGAGCTGCACCAGATAATGGCAATATTTTCTGTTTTTTTCCTAGTATATCCCCAAGACATACTGGCAACACAAAATTGTACTGTATATATGTTGTCAGAAACATCCTGAACAGGCTTCATTTGCTGGCATTTGCTCATTTCTCACAGTGACTGTCAGCACAGTGAATCTGGGTAAACTTCCAGCAGGATACAGGCTGCATCTCATGGGACTCAGCTGCCAACCACATGTCAATCCTTGGCCACTTGGTTGCCAGATCTCTCAGGTGGCTTTTTCACAGGATGGTAACGTGGTCATTTCTCCAGTGGCAACCTCAGCAGGCCCAGAGCAACTATTTGGATGTTTTCGTTTCCCCTTCACAGAGAGTTTTGCCATTTGGAGGTTATTTTCCAAAATAAAATGCAATTGAATTTTAAACAGTTGACACTTATGTCCATTAAATGGAATTATTTTACTCTCCCCATGAATGCTGTAGCTTTTAGTACTTAGGAGGCTCTATCAGGCTAGTATATTTTTGCACTGGGCACTGCACAAACACCCAGGGAGTCTCTGCTTCTGTGAGTTCACACATTGAGAGACAATCTTTCTCAAAGAATTTATGGTCTCATCAAACAAAACAGAGGATTACTGGGAAATGGGGGAAGTGGCTTACCGTGAACACCTATCAGAAGAGCTTACTTACAGAGGAAGCCTGTCAAAATGTTTAGATTTAAAAAAAAAGAATTATTTTCTTATTTTTGAATAAAAATAGATAAAAATGGGTGTTTTAAATAGTCTATATTTTGAACCTCATGTTTATGATCCCTTTTTTTGCTAAAAAAAGAGTTATACATGAGGCAGTAAAGTAGCCTGTAGGAAAATGATATACCATACACATTTTGCTATTTTGTTCAGAATCACCATGAGAGGTATAGTATAAAAACCCTTCATAAAAAGACATTCAAAACCACATACGTAATATCATGCAGTAGTAAGTATTTTAAAAGATTATATTTTGGAAAATCTTCTTTTAGAATTGCAGGGTTTTTTTTACTGGAGCTTTCTTTTCTGCCAGCTTCACCCATCGGTAAACCCACTTTGACCTAGTCACTGTCTATATGTGTTGGATGATAGAATAAATGTTAAAAACCTTTAAATCATCAGAGATAGATTTTCTATAAATCACTGTCATAGCCTTAAGGCCTGAGAGCCAGTGAACCTCTAGAGCTTGCTGGAGATGGTTATATCATTAGAAATCTTAACAGCTCAGCTCCTCGAGACAGGTGCTTCTAGTGATGATGGGTGAAGATATTACATCTTAAAACACTCCCTGCTCCATGATTGCACAATACTAGTATAAATGCTCAAACCAGAGTAATTTGGGGAGTAAATTACAACACAGAGGCACAATGATTTATGTATACTGTTTGTGGGATGTTCCTGTGAAACTAGATGTTTTTAAAAGGAAAACTCCACTTTAACAACAACAACAACAAAAAAAAAGTTGAAGATCTCTCAGTGAATATTTTCTGTAGTGGACTGAAGTCAAGACCTTAAAAACTGCATGTGTGTGTGGCAGGGGGAAAGAGAGATGACGTGAATGCTCATTGCACTGGATAGGGCAGATATGTGACGGAGGGTCTGTTCCTTGCTCCGAGTCTGGAGGATCCCAGACAATGCTCTAACTATGGGTTGAGCCTCCTGCATGGGCTTTCTGATAGTTTATACAAAATGGAAGCCCTAAGAAGGGTCACAGTAGGACAGCACTTGACACTGTGGTTGTGTCCTCTGATCACTGAGTTACTAGTTATTGTGGTCCCTCTTCCTCAATGACGGTGACCAGGAATGCCACCTGACTTGGGAATGGGGCACCATTTCTTAGCATATTGAAATCTGCATGAATAGGTCCACTAGTAAGTAGGAGAGAATTAAAGAGAAGAGAAAATCTAAAAAAAAAGTGAAGGGATTGATAAACTGATAATTGACTCTCGTTACATAAAATATACACGATATATCATACATATAGCATATGTTACATACATAATGGTAATTAGGTGCTGCCTGTGGCCACTCTGTGAAGAACCAGAAGAAATGAGTCCCAAATGCAGTGAGGAAGATTCAAGTTGAGTATTAGAATGGAGTTAAATGGTAGGAAAACAAAACATTGCAGCAGGCTGCCAGGGTCTCCTTCTGGAGAGTCTCTTTCACAGATGGCTTAAAATATGGGTTGACCAGACATGTGCAAAGGGTGTCCCAGGCAGGGGTGAACCTCCTTTCAGCAAGAGTCCCAGCAGGAGGATGCTCCTTCTGATGCACCCTTCCAAGTTTTTGTGAGAAGTTTCCATCACAACCAACAAATAGTTGTGTTAGAAAATTCCAGACCAGTCCAGCACTTGTCTGGCAAATGGGGAGAAAATGCAAACAGGAAGAAAAACAGAGAGAAAATACAAAGTCCTGCCAGAGGCAGAGCCCATTTCCCACAGTGCGATGCTACGCAGCAGCACTGCTCCCGACTCCCAGCCAAGTCTGCCTGACGCTGTGCTGTGGGGATTAACCAGCTCAGCCGCCCACAGATTCAGGCAGCTCTATACCATGTCCACAGCCTCTAGTGCCTGAAACCATGCTGCTTGTGGAAGGAGAAGGAAGAGGCAAATACATTTTCCTGACACATCTGCTGCAAATAAAGCACTATGTATAAATTATGGAGTGAGAAGAGGTACACAGTGTGATACTGCTGTTATAAATGCTGGCATTATTAATTGTGCTGGGGTGCGGGAGGAGACAAATGGGTGTGGATGGAGTTTGGATGTGTGGTGTGAAAATTAGGTATGATGGATTAGCATTGCATTTATTTGGGATTTCAGCAGCATCTGAGACTTACATGTGGCCAGACCGACACGCGGAGAGGGATAATCCACTGGAGTAGCAGGGTAGGTTTGGTGGCATTATGTGGATGGCCATATCAGGATACCCAGAGACCACGATTCATTGGCCAGGTGCCTATTTCTGATTTTCTGCTGCTTCCTAACAACAAGCGAAACCAAAAGTGCAGATCTATGCAGCAGCAGGACTCCCTGGGGTAGCTGCGAGTAACTGACAGGTATAAATGGGAGCAGTTAGGAGGCCCATGGGAATCGGAGATAACATAACGAGAAAATGAAGGTCAGCTACAATGCCATGAACATGGAGTGATTGCCCACTATATTACAGGGTCTTTAGGGACTAACAAAACTACCTGGTCTTTTCTAGCCATCGGAGATCTCATGACTTCTCACTGACACCTGTGAGAACTAGAGGTGGCTTCAGGATGGGACTGAGACCTAAATCCCCTCAGGGGTATAAATCAGTCTGTAGCTGTCAAGCTGGAGGGATTTGTTTGGATGCTTTTTCACTGTTGCATAACTCTCTGGGATTTCATAAAAACAGAACAGGAGAGAGAGGTGGGACTCAACAGTCACCCCTGGAAAGAAAATCCAAATGTTTCTGCATTTACTTACTTTCAAATTGGGTAGAAATAAAAATATTGACTTACTTGCAGTCATCAAACATATTATTTTCACAAAGTTATTTCACTGAAATTGTTTGAAATAAAAATATTTAAACCAGAAAAGCAACAGAGCATTTACATAGCAAAATACAGTCTATATTTCAACTGCATACACATAGACTTCTATTTTTTTCAAACTGTTTCTATGACCAAGGAGAAAGAGTCCAAACTTTGTGTGGAGGGAGAAAACGTACCCCTTTTCCCAAAATGGTCTCAGGTAAAATGTTCAGAAGTGTGTAAGTGTGTCTCTTCAAAAAGGACTTAGGTTATTTAGTGATTGCCATGTCTGCACGGAGCAGTAGCGTTTCCTGCAGAGATTTAGGAATGGGAAACAAAACTGACTCCAGAAGGTCCATCAGAGGGAGACTTGCTTACCTGCTCTTAAAAGAGATCCAAAATCATCAGCAGAGCTCTAAAGGCAGTTTGGGGACCCCCTTCTGGGGCAGAGGCTGGTGGGCCCACTGGCAGATTCAGTAGGCAGCATTTGGCACTTGGCTCCCCCATTTCTTGCCTACTACTACCAGCTGTTCCCATCTCTACCAGACAGAGGCAGAAAAGAGGAGATGGTCACCTCAAGCTCCCACCTTGTTGCAATGGCCTCATTCTTCCCAGCCAATAGGTGGCTTGTGCTGTGCTAAGGGATAAGTAGCTGGAATAACACAAATTGCTAAAAATGACTCTAGCTGAGGATATAATGGACTATGCGGATTGAATTCAAACGAGGAGACGTAATACACAGTCAGCAGTGGATTATATCCCCATACCCTGAACAACTTTTGCAGACCCTATTGTACAACGACATGTTTCACAGCTGCAGATGAAGAGCTTTCTGATAACGGCTTCAATCTCTGGGAAATTCTGTAGGGATTTTAGGGGCTCTGATCCTTGCTGTACCCTAAGTTCCATTCACTTCACTGGGACTCTTAGGTGTTGAAAGTATGGTTTCATTTTCAGTACAAGCCATGCAAAAGGCAAATCCTCATCAGCCCCTAGCAGATGTGATGAGCTGATCATTATTGAAGATGATATATTTGGGATTTGTAATTAAAATTAAAGCTATTTGATACAAAACATGTAGAATTTAATTCCTTTCATTAGATATCTTAGGCTAATTGTTGCATCCAGCAGGGAGCAAATGGCATTGTAATTGCTTGATATCTCATGCTGGTTTGATTAAGAAATGATAGGAATGGGAAAAAAAGAGACAACTCTTAGAAGGACTTTATCTTTCTTTGATTTCTGCTTGGTGTGAAGCATTAGCAAATAGAATAGAAAATTTCAAGTCGACTTTCTGTCTTGTCTCAATGAAAAGGCTATAGGGTTGAGGAGTGAAAATGTTGTTTTTATTTACCCTTGGAGAGATGCTGAGACACCATCAAGGAAAGGTGCTGCTTTAGGGCTGAGCTTAGAGAGCACTCACTAGCCACACAGACGAGTTCTCATATTTTTTTCCAGCCCTCTGGTAGGGAAACTGAGGCATAGAAAGGCAAAGTGACATGTTTCATGTCACACAGACATAAATATCAAGGATGTTCTTTTATACAGCCAGAAGAAGCCTAACTGGTGGTGTTCAAGTTAAATAGTGAGATGTGCATGCCTGTGCGTGGGAAAATCCAGTTCCTGTTGCAGCTCCTAACATAGCATGAAGCTTCTTAGCTCTATACCTGTGTAATGTCCACACAGGTCACTGTGCAGCTGCCTAGCACAGTGGAAAGCACCAGCTCAAGGCATTGGCCCTACCAGCTGTGGATGCACTGCTCGGTGGAGGAACAGTGTGATGGATCAGACAGCGCCACATTGTGGAAGACCTACAGAAAGGTGAGAATGGGGAGCACAGACAATATGAAAAACAGGAAAGTCTGGGGAAAAGAAGGCCCAAAAAGAGAGAGAGAGGAAGACAAGACAAATCAAGTATAAAGAAATACGGAAAAGCAATTCTGCCTGTGAAATAGAGGTGGGGGGGGGGGGCATGATCAACTTGGATTAAAGCAGATCATGGCTGCAGAGCTGTTCTAGGATCATTGCATACTTATATAAGCCAAAGAGCCATGGCCAGGTGCTTTGTGAATTAGGCTGCAAGAACCCAATGAGCTGCAAAACCCAGATGGGTGTAAAATGGAAGGAGGCAGATGAATAGACAAGGCTGATGTATTTTGGCCTTTTCATGGGAATATGGAGCCTAACTACAGAGATAAACCAGAGATAAAGGTAGGGAGGTTGAGAGTAGCAATAAGAGCAGTGTCTTTGACCATGTCAGGGACTTGCAGGACTTGGGAAGATATTATTGTGGCAAGGTGAAAATAGCAACCTCTACATTGACTCTTTCCTTCTTTTAGTCTTTATAAAGAAAACATTTTTCACATTCCTCCATAAAATATATCCTCTGATAGCTGGTATAATATTTCACCCTCTCCCCTCCTCAGCTGAAGCAGTACTCACTGTAAATGTGCAAACCACCTATCTTCCTTTCCTACAAGCTGCTAGCTCAGATGTTGTCGAGCTTCCCTGTCCCAGCCCAACCACGCATGCTCATATTTCAGTTTTGTGGCTGTGGCTGACTTCTGCAATGTAGCATTGCCTTCCCTTCGCCATAGCACCAGGATCAGTCATCTGTCCCCACAAAGCCTGGTCCTCCTGGAGGATAAGCCAAAGCCTCTAGTGAAACCTCAACTCCCAGCAGTAGCTCTTTTATCCTAGTGCATTTGGTCCAGATCACGGTGCAAGAGGCAGTTCACTCGGTCTTTTAAAGATGTCTTTATGGTGCTTGCTACTTCAGACTGTGAGGACCTCGTAATCTTTATTAACATCCTCTCCTCAGCACTCCTGTGAGATAAGAAAGTGCCACTGCCTTGATTTTTTTCCAAGTAAGCAATAGAGATGCTGATTCCCAGAGGTCTTTCAAGTACCACAGCTGTCTTCTGAGCCTGTGCTGAAGCTCATGTGCCCAGGCAAGCATCAAAGCTTCACACCTGGGGCAAGATGTGCAGGTCGCCTCAGGTGCTGGGAGTTAATGAAGTGTTCATAGCCAAGGCTGAAAGCAGCTCTGCAAAGGCTCCAAAATACTGTTCTTTAACCAAAAGATACCTCTCCCATCTCCCTGTAGGGTCCCTTTTCCCACTGAGGCTGGGCCACAGAGCAGGCAGGAATGCAAAAGTCCTGAAAAGAAAACATAGCATGTATCCTGACTCAAACCTAGTGATTGCTTTTCTCCTCCCAACATTATTCTTGGTTGCTTTATTTTATTTTCATTAAATTTAATCTTATCTTATTTTTATTTTCAATCCAGCGATCATTTGCTGTAAAATGCTTCAATAGTTCTGGGAGCTGAGGGCAGAGACACAAGTCTCCGTGCTGCCTCATTCAGTTCCCTAGCCACCAATAATAGACTTTAAAGCACGAACGCTCCACGTGGCGACCCCATCCAGAGGCTGTGGGGAAAGAGTTAAGCTGGCTGCCTGGAGGCAGGGCCACAGGTGCTTGCCTGGTACATTGATCTGCAAGGCAGCTGGGCTGGAACCGCCTGCCAGGGCTGCATTAAATCCCCGCTGCCCCCTGCAAGCAGGAGGGAGTCACAGAGTTGTGGTGGGGGGTGCATAGCAGGCAGGGCTGCAGTGGGGAGGGAGAAAGCAGGGTTTGGTGCGTGCGTGCGTGTGTGTGTGTGTCTTCCCTTCCTCGTTGTGTCTTAAGCTGGAGCTAGCCGAAGTGCTTCAGAAGCTCCATGAGAGGGGAAATTCTCCTCTGTGTCTCTGGATATTAATTGGCTTGGCTGTTTCTCATCCCCTCCTTTTTGTTTACAGTGAGGTCTGCCACTGAGTGTTGCTAGCCCTGCCTACTTGTGCGAAGGCTTCTGCACCGCTCTGGTGGCAGTCTTCTGCTGGGATTTGTCTTCTGTCCCTGCTGCTGGTTTTGCCCTACTTTTGCTGAGATGGGTGTGCAGGTGCTTTGTGTGCTTTTTGCTTTTAGCTTATACCCTACGCTACACAAGCTCCTTGTGCATGAAGTTTGTCTGTGCTGTGTGTGATGTGCTTGTCTGAATAACTAATCTATAGTGATCTGCTTGCATGGGGCTATATTAAGCCCAGCCAATCAATACCCTTTCTAGTGATCAGAAGGAGAAAAAAAAATCTCTGTAGCTGTTGTACTGTCAACTTTCCTAACCAATTTAATTAGTTCTGTGGAGCTGCTTGACTAAATTTTCATATAACCCATTCTGCCTTCCTTTTCCTTGTTGTGTGCTTTAATTATTTTTATGGGGCATACTCAGACCTCATGTATGAAGCATGGATCTCCTTGAATGACTCTGCCTCCAGCAGGCAGTCACCAAGGGAAGTTCTGCTGGGAATAGGTAGAGGAAGAGAAAATTGTGTATAATAAAACGGAAGGTGGAGATTAGCAGAGTGAAAGGCATGAACAGAGTCCTGGGAGCCTTGCTCTCCTACGACACAGGCCAATGGAGAAGTGACTTACGAAACTTGCTGCTGCTAGTTTTAGTGTCAATATAGTGTGGTGAAGAGATGACCCTACTCGGGACTTTGGCTTGAAGCACAAGCCCAAGGTGAGAAACAAAACTCGTGCTGTGGGAACTTGTGCTTTATGTGGCTTCTAGGGACGGGCACAAAGTGTGCCAAGGCTCTGCCTGGAGCAAAGGCAGGTGTGCTGCACCGCGGCCGGTGGTGTCGGGTGGTAGACACATGTGGTAGATGTCACCTCCAGAGAGAGTGGGTGGGCTAAAGTCAGTCATAGGTTGAAGACTGATGCTCCTGTCACTGTCAAAGCGCAATCCAGGCTGCTGGAACAATAACAGCCCTCCCTCCAAATCCAAGGGCTACCATTAAACCTGCAGAAACCAGTTCTGTTTATTTGTGATATAGAGATACATGAGGTAAAAAGTGAACGGTTTCACACCAATGTCTGTAATCAGCACAGTCATCAATCAGGACCTGGATGTCCCAGATGGGGTTTGCAGATAGAGAGAAACAGTCTGGACTGTAGCTTTGCAGCCTCTTGGAAGGAGAGGTGGCATGATACTCCGTGGCCCTGGGACAAGAGAGACAGTGACCTGGGATGGCAGCTCCCAGCTCTTCCTGCTGCTCCCTTGTTATGAGGAATTAAAAAAAAAAAAAAAAAAAAAGCGACATACCTTTTGACAGAGTAGCAAATTTCCTCCTCCTGCTCAATGGTAAAATCTAGAATTATCTCTTTTTTTTTTCATTTATTTACTTACAGGAACATTGAGGAATTCAGATGAGCGCCCTCCTTTTGCTCTGTCATAGAGTCCTGGTTTGACGAGACAGGGAAGGGGATTGCTTTCTGTTCTCCTGTGCATCCAAATGAAGATGCTCACATCTAGTTCTGCATGATAAGCATAAAAAATGGTCGTTTTATGCTAGATCTCCTGTTGTGCAACGTAAAATAGCTTTGCAGCTCTGTATAATAGAGGCAGAACCACTTAAACACAGTCCAGAGGTATATATTTGTATAATCCTAAGGAATGACAATACTCATAATTAGCAGACTATCTTACGGCCAGCAGTTACTTCTGATTTTATCACAGAGGGAACAGTTTGTGGGAGATGCTATGTCTTGATTTTGCTATTAATCCATACGTACAGCTGTGTACTTCCCCCATGGTATGTATCAGATATGGGAATTTACAGAGTGGACAGAGGAAATAATATGTCTAGAAGGCACAGATTTCTGGCTTTCCCTAGGAAAGCCCTCATTTGATATGGAGGGAAGTAGGGAGAGAGGAAGGGGGAAATCTGATTCCAAACAGAAAGAGTGAATTTAGTTTAAATACCTTGCCAATGGAGCTGACATTTGATGGGAGCAAATGATTCTTTTTTGAGTGCTTTGTTTACTGCGTAATTTAATGGAAGATTTTTGTCACCTTTTTGCTTCATAATTGAATTTTTATAGT
Source organism: Rhea pennata (assembly GCF_028389875.1). Classification (NCBI taxonomy): domain Eukaryota; kingdom Metazoa; phylum Chordata; class Aves; order Rheiformes; family Rheidae; genus Rhea; species Rhea pennata. The sequence goes on along the minus strand of NC_084667.1, from coordinate 60,300,283 downwards.
GCTGTTAATAAAAATATACATCAAATGTGACTATTATTATTCTTCAATGGATTTTTATACCATTTCAGTCTGAGAGAGATATGAGATTAACGATAACTTAAGATGTATTCTGAAATCATTTCTGTGATTTAGTACTCCTCAAAATTAGTAAAATACTTGAATGTCTTCTCTACTTCTGTAAGGTAATTCTGGTTTTCAGAGAAAGTCAATATATTTTAACAGTCGTAAAAGAGAGGCCAATCCCGTGGTCATTTTCAGGTAAAAAACCCATTTGTTTCTGTGGGAGTTTTGTCAGGGTAAGGGAGAGGGCTGCATCAAGATGCATAAATGTACGTAAAAAAAAATGTCAGTTCTAGTATGTCATTTGTTTGAGTGTTGAAAACAGCATTATCCTTTCATGTTCTATACAGTGAGGCAGTAAATCATTTTTAAAAAGGTTTGGAAGCAAAGAAAAATGCATTTGACCCTTTGTGCTTGATCCTGGCCCCTTACTTATGTTGAGCAGGGCTTTACTCGGCCAGTCACTCCCTTGGTTTCTGTGGGAAGTGTTACAGAATAAAGCCGCAGAATTTAGTAATTTGTGCCTACCAGTGGAACAAAAATAGTTATCTACATTTCTTTTTTTCCCTTACGAAATGCAAATTGATTGAGTTACAAAAAATATTTTCTTGTCTTTTTTTGTATTAAAGGGAAAAAAGAGACACATGGTGTTAGGTTTATTTGGGACTGTTGTTTTCAGCTGAAGCGTTTCTTTAAAAGCATATTTATTCTTTGAAGAAGAAATGGCATTATTTCCGGCATGGAGAAAATGATGATTTAAATATGTTTTCTGATAATGGGACACTTTGTTAATGAACAGTAATTTTCTGGCTACCTCCAGAGGAATTAAGCTCATGGATTATATAATACATCTGTGAAAGCTTATCTGATTGCCCAGTAATTGTGACCTCATTGCGGGTTGTGCAATTAAGCATTAAGCTACTATTTGGCACCGTGGTTAATTGTGTTTTACTTTTCCGATATGCTTGTTGACAATACGGAACAAAATTACCGATAACAGCACAGGGGCCGGAGCAACAACACTGCCTGAGCACCGTCCCCATGCAGCACCACAGGTGCCCCTCTCCAGCATGGAGGAGATAATTAAGCAGGCAAATAGCTAATGACAGTGGGGAGACCATCACATCTAGTGTGAAGGCTTTTAGGCCGGACACCAAAGTCCTTCCGTTTTCAGACCACTGTGTTATGCTGAAACAGGCAGATGGATCTAACATGCAAGCAGTTAGTTTTGCAGGGCAAAATTGCTGATTTGTCTTTTGGATATGTTTCTGTGGCAGATCAGAGCTTCCCAACTGTAGATAGTTGTTTGGAAACATGCAAAGCAGTATCATTTTAGGAACATTTTGAGGGAACATTTTGTGTGCAAAATGTAAATGTTAGTCAAGTTGAGGGTGGTCTTTTGGAGAGGCAGTGAGAGAGATGAGAAAGATGAATAGAAAAATTCATGTTCTTACTTGGAATTTGCTGTATAAATATCTCAACTCAGTGAAAGGGTCTCAACCTTTCTGACCCTGCAGCCCACATCCCAAAATCTTCATGCAGCAAAGAACCAAGAGATGCTTACCACGTACCTCAGAGGACTGAAGAGAGCAAGGACTATGGAAATGGTTGGTGAGCAGGAGAGGACAAAAGTTCCCGTGTGGTTACAACTCTTCACTAGAGGAGAGGGCAGGGAGGTACCTGCAGCTGAACCCTAGGGCACTGCAGTGTGGACACCTTTGCCAGCCCGGCTGGGTTTCTATTCCTCCCCACTGAGGACTTGTGCTATGTGATGTGTCTGCACCAGCAGTGCGCTCCTGCTTGTTGCATGGCACGGTTAAGCTAGGAAACCAGGTGTAAGTTGTTGAAAAGACACAGGGTGCCGATGTGCTGGCACACAAAACCAGAACATGGCACAGGACAGAAGGAAGTGGTCACCGCTTTCATGTGGAGCGAAGCAAGACGTGAAAGCAACCACTGTGGTTGATTTTAATAATGCAGAGTGAGGCGTTATTGCAGGCTTTTCATTGTGATATAGTCATTCCTTCTCAATTAAATATATTTTCTCTCAAACCTCCTCCTTTTTGGACTCTGTCACCTTTTGAGTAGTACATCAGCAGCACACCCTTTTCCGTCATGATGAATTGCACTCGTATATCTTCAGCGAGAGCTTGCTTTCTAATGATCTATTAGTGAAATGCATCATTTGAGTGAAGATGATGATGATGATATACTGCTCCATGGATGGTGCCAACCAAAGGAAAGAAAAGGTCAGACAACAAATTCAATAGAGTTATTGGATAAAAGGCAACACATCACCTCCGAGGCCGCTTTCCTAATGCTGAGGAGGATTGCTGATACAAGCAATGCATTCCAGGGACCACTGCTTTTACCAGTGTGCCTAAACTGACCCCTGAATGTCAACGCAAAGCAATACTTTGTATCATCCAGATTGAGAGAGTATCAAAACATTTTTGTGTTTCAGACTACACATATGACAGTTTCAGCACTGAATTCCCAGACAGCATATATCTTCTGGCCATGTTTCTGTCCTCTGGGTGCACATTCACAAATGTTGCGTGTGTGTCTGCTTGTCTCACTAATTTTGAATTAAGTGCATCTCTGTGGAACCTGATCGTCTGGTTCACTGCAATCATATATGTCACTAGCAAATAAGTTCTTTTATGAGCTGAAGTTATCAGTGTAGGATTATAGAATAACATCTGCAAATTTCATACTTATTGCTGTTGTTTCCTCCATAAAGTTTGAAAATATACCTTGAGAAGATCGTTCCTTCTGCCTCATTTCTAGAACATTCAGAACCCTTGCTAAACTCCGGCTGAACAAAAATACTCAGTGTACCTTAAATGGAGGTTTTCAATTTTTCTCTTCTCTCGCATACCTTGCTCTCTTGCTTGAAGTCTTAGAACTTTGCTGTGGAAAGGTGCTAGGAGACACAAATAAATAATGTGCAAAAATTTGTATCCCCAAATGGCTTGACTATTTAATGCCTACTGAAATATAAATGAAGCTTATGAGAGTGCTAAGAGATTCATCTAGCCATCCAAGGTCAATATATCCAGTAGGGTGCAATTTGCTGTGTGGGGAAGGGTTCTTCCAATGAATGGTCTTGATTTTCAGGAAAAAAGGCTTTAGGCTAGCCTTTTCCTTCAAGCCTCTGTATTTGCATTTGCTGATAATGACGGAAGGTTTTGTAGTGCCAAGATGTGACATCTGACTGCTTGATTTTGCCATTTCACACTCAAGAGCAATATGCAATGCAGCTGCTCAAACAGCAGGAATGTGGCCTGGCACTGGCCTGGAGAATTGGAAAAGATGTTTTCACATTCAAGGGCAGTTCTGGACTGCATGGACATTACAAGATGCTAAAGGACCCATCAGTACCAGTAGCTGGCTCCTTGTCCCTTCTTCTGCTGAATGTGGGACATGTGAGCAGTTGTTTCATCGTGGAGGTGCTCAGAAGTCTGTCAGCTGGGTTGTGTGTGTGTCTTATGGAGTGCTACGCAATAAATTCAAAACATGATGCATGCAGTAAATCTATTCCACTAATATTTTTCTGTTTTTTTTCCCCCCTATCATCGGCACAAGAGGCCAGTTACCGCAAGTGAAATTGCACCGTTGGTTCTTTTGGTTCTTTGGGAACTTTAGCAACAACTGATCTTCTGCCTCCAGGTAAGTTCTCTGCGATGAAGGGAAGAGTTGCTTTTAGGGAGCGGATAGAAAAAGATTTGTTCTGCCTTGAGGCAGCTCCCTGAAAATTGTGGCTCATTAATAACTGGCAGCAACTATTCTGAGGCCTTCAGCTAATCCAATACTTGTCTTCTGGTCAGAGATAGCGCACACAAAACTGTGTGGGAATTACTGGAGATTTATTACACCTGAAGGAATAGATGTCTAAAACAGCCAAATCACAGAAGTTTACCAGGCTCTAAACAATTCCTGCAGAAAAAATTTAGAGAGTCGGCTGGCACCTCCACAGTCTTCACGTCACTTTCTTTTCTTTCAAGAAAGGTTTGTTCGGGAACGCTGTCGTTTCCTAGCTCAAAGCCCTTTCACTGAGCATAAATTGCTTCTCTATTATTAAAGCTGCTCAGCAAGCATGATTTCTCTGTGTTGAGCTAGGGGATCTAACAAGATAGAAAAATGAAAAGTCTGTAGGTTTTGTCGTTTTTAAAAGCTCAAACAAAACTCCGATGGTGATTTGTCAAATGCAGCTAGTAAATTACATGTTATTTCAGGATGGTGTTTTCAGTTATTCCAGACTTGATTCTCGTTGAAATAAAATTGAGAACTCGTTTAGCAAAAAGAGTCGTGTGACTATGAATCACAGAATTAGCCTTAAGAAGGACTAATCTACGTGTCCCAGTACCTAAAGCTGTGACAAATGTAACTGCAAAATAAGTGATGTAAATATATGTATGCAGGTATAGTTAGACAAAAGATCTTGTATTTTCCACCCAGAATATATCTGGGTTTAGCTGAAATGAGACTTTATTATCTATCCTCTCTCTGTTTCACTACCTACTTTTTAGGATGGCAGGGCTAATGTAAAATCAATAACTTCAAAGATACAAAAACACATCCTGTACCATACAGTAATGAACATTTTCCTGGGGGCAGCAAAACAAAAGCTCAAGCTTATTAAAGAAATTCCTGTAGGAAGGACCAATAACATTTCAGTATGAGATATTCTTAAATACATAATTTTTCCTTCTCAGTATGAAAAATAATTTTCAAACTAAATTGAACAAGGTCCAGGTGACTGCCATTTTCTTACTTTGTTCCAAAAAATACCACGTTGAGCGTAATAATCAACAACAAATCTTTTCCTACGCAGACTACTTTTTCATGTTGGTTCCCTCCTTCGCCTTCCCTGCCACTTCTCCAAGCTGTTGCTCCAAATCCGTAGTTAGCCAGGACTCAGTTTAACCACGGCCTAATGATGCAGTGATTCACTCTTAAGTGCCACTGTACCGTTGGCTCCTCAGCCCTGAGTTCAAGAGCTGCAAAATTAACTCCTTGCACCTGCAGCCTGATTTTGTAGTATGCCAAACTTTCTCTTTAAAAATAAATAAATTAATAAAAGAAATGTCATCTTGTCGTTAATGGTATTTACGTCATTTTGCAGCTGTGTTTGCTTTGAAGTGAGCAGTCTGTGATTTTTGAGTTAGCTAGGTGAAGTGGAAAAATAATGATAGATTCAGTAGTCCTTTGTCACTTTTGGGCCTGAATTTCCCTTACATCTGTGCAAGCACTGGCCTTTCACTGTCTGCTGTTGGTGAAAAACAGATTTCAGTGCTGGCACTGCTGGAAGAAAGTCTCAGCCGTTTAGTTTTTCATCATTTCCCCCTCATTCCTCCTTATAATGAGTGTTAATAAATAACTTTTGGAAAAGCAACTCATGATGCTTTATCACTCAAATGTGCAACAAGGAAAATTAAAATGGAGGAGAAACCAATAAAATGTCTAATACCTCATAAACATTCTTTATCTGAAACAATGAATTAAAGGAAATGGAAGCAGCTCTTAATGGGAAGATTTGGAGGTTTGAGACTGATCTTGATTAGGCTTTTCTTTCCCCAATTTGTTGTATAGCTTATAACAGCTCTTTCAAGACAGAATAATATAGCTCAATAGCTGACTTAAAAATCTTAAAGAACTGGAATGATTAGCAGTTTGAGTAACAGCCTTCAGCAGATTCACCAATTCATGCTCTTTCAGAGCTGAGCTCGTCTTTGGGAAAGAAACATAAATCTAAAGCTCCAAACTCTGGTGTTTGTATAAAATAAATCAATACTCAGTCCTAGCAAGGGATGCATTGATTCGGTGGAAAGGAAGGAGGGCCTGATGGCTACAAGCGCTGTTTTCATACTGCTTTCTTTAGGAAGTGAGGTTTATGACACTATGTGTGTCTGCCTGCCTGATGAAGACTCTGTTACTCCATTTCAACCAAATTTGGGCAATGTAACAGGATCTTTGAGACACTGGGCTCTGGAGTTGGGAAGTGAGACCTTAACAGTGCCCCTGAGAGGTGCAGGGTGGGCTTACCAGCTGCTCGCACCAGCAGAGCTTTCTGAAGCTCTTGGTGCACGTTTTCTGATGTGCCCATCCATAGGACACCGGGCTTCTCTGGGAACCAGCTTGCCTCTTCAGGCTCTTACCTGCAGCCCTTCCCAAGGCAAAGAGGCAATGCAACTCCCACAGCCCCTGGGGCCTCCTTATCTTTCCAACCCAATGAAGTCTTTGCTAAATATTGAGGACATGGTTCAGATGTTTCTGAAAGGATCATGTTACTCTTTCTGACTTCTCCTGTGTCCCTGACTGATTCAGGACATGCAGTGAAGTGAATATTTTCTTTGCAGAGGTGATCTGACACATGCTTATTTTGCCAACTAATTGAATCGGCGATATGGAAAATGAAATGCAAAATGAAACAAGTTACCTTAACTCTTCTCCTTTGCTGTTCCAGCTTTCCACAGCAGTTTTACTTTCCAGCATATAGATTATTTCACCTTGTTTGGACCCCAATCTCCCTTTGGCAAGTGCTGACCTCACTTAAAGTCACCCACTACCCGCTGCTCATCAAATCACAAACTGGCAGAGAGAGGGAATGACCTCTTGGCAGAGGTGGCCCAAGTGAGATGCGGGAAGGAAAGCACTCCTCTTCCAAGCCTGCAGTTGGTTTCCCTGCAGCTGGGGTCAGAGGGAACTCTGAGCCTCAGGCAGGCCTTTCTCCCGCGACTGGAGACTGACGCCATCCCCATGCTCAGCAGTGGCTGCAGGGCATTGCCCAGCTCCCCACAAGTCATGAGCACAGCCACAGGCAGGTACCGCTTTTGGAGTCCTGTAGGGAAAGAGCAGCAGGGGAAGCCAAGGGATGGTTGAAACCAGCATGGCTGCTTTTCATGGTCAGTCATCTGTTCACTTCAGAGGAAAATATATAAGGCAGTGCAGGTGGCTATTCAGGGCCGTTTAAGGGCAGCAGCCAGCAAAGAAAGGGAGGAGGCGGTTTGAGGAATTGTAACGTTTGGTGGCTAATAATAATCATGCTCATTTTCTTTCTTGCAAACTTCCCCCTGCAGCTCCTCTCATTAAACGGGAAATCAGGCAAAAAGCTTTTGCTCCCCTTATCTCTGCACAGTGAGTTTTCACTCCTCCGCTCCATTGTGTTTGGAGGAGGTGTCTTCCTGGCTTGGCTGTCTGGTGTGAAAGGGGATGGGAAGAGAGCAACAAGGGCTGAGCATCTGTAGTGGTGCACTTAGCTTGCCCCGTATGCTGGGGTGGGGGAAGAGAGGGTGCTCTCAATTAGCAATGATCATTATCATCAGGCAAGCAATTCATAAATATTCCATAGAACAGAGCTCTGGACTGCACTAGCAACAGCAAATATTGTAGCAGATTTATTAGTGGAGCATGAAACATTTATATTTTTCAGATGACAGGGCAGATGATGACTGTGTTATGCTAGCAGGCAGGATGAACCTCATTCGAAAAGTGCCTCGTAGGTGATGGCTAGATGTGACAGCAAGATGAATTAAGGTCTTTGAGCATCTAGATGGTATGATAGACCCTGGGAATTGAAAACTAAACATCAGTGGTATCCTTCAGAAAGCAGCTGAGCTTTCTTTGTGCAAGTCAAGGCACAGTCTTGGTAATTGTGGTACCCTGGTGACACTGGCAGGGATTGAATTTTGCTGTCAGCAAGGTAGCTTACCAGAATGAATGTTTAGTGCTTTGAATCAGAGTTGTAGTTAGCAAGAAACTGTGACAAACTGGTGTTCCCTAGAGATTTGGACTTTGGCAAACAGCTTTCTTGAAGGAATTGGAGCCAATAACATCTTCCTTTTCTGTTGTTCATTAAGCACGTTACTTACTCCCAAACTTGTCAGATGTGTCCTGCAAAAACACTTGGCTGCAGTGTCTTTGTGCAAAAAGCTGATTGAGGAGGACCAGTGAGCAAGATCTGACTTGGAGCTATGGCCCAGGTAGAGTTAACGGACTAAATAGTTGGACAGTATTTAACTTGAACAGTTAGCCTCTTCAGATATATGAGGGTTTAATTACACCCATTTCAGTTCTTGAAGGGAAAGGAAAAGACTGTGGAGTACCATCAAATAGGGCTTTTCCTCAGCCATCAATTACCCTTATGGAAAGATTAGCATCTTCATCTTTTCTGTATTTTTCATCTCTTTCTAGATTTAGCCACTTGGGGAAAACATTTCTTTTATAGAAGGACATTTTCAGATGACAAGTCTTCCCACCTATCACACTGTTTCCAAGTTTAAATAGATTTTCTTGAAGCAGCCTAGTATATGAATGAGTTTCCCACCTCTCTGAAAATGTATATGCAGGTGGATCAAAACTGTGCCTGAGATGGCAGCTAGTCTGACTTATGTCCTGGGAATGTGTCCCCTGTGAAACTTCACTGTATACATCAAGATCATTTACCTTTCACACTAAAAATATTTCGAACTCAGCTGCTTCCTGACAAATTGTAATTGTTTCCATAAAACAGAGAAAGCAGGAGAGTGTGCACGAGGTGTGCTTTCCTTTCCTTTTCTTGCTCAAGCAGGAAACAACTGCTGTCATCTTTTTTAATGAGAACTTTGCATCCAGTTAGAATACTGAAACCAAAATCTGATCCCTTCCCCATTTGTGGTGATATTTAACAATGTGCATAGTTGTTTTAGTCTGTACTGGACTAACTCACGGGAGTGTTTGTGCTTGCCTCTATTTCACTGAGGAATGAATTATAGTTATGTACTGTAGTTAATCTTCTCAAATTTGCCTAGTCCTATTGAGATACTCATTTCTCTGCCTTCTTAAAAGCTGCATTCACTCATGTCCATCACTGAAGCGGTTTATCCGTGATCTTTAACTCCAATGACCTGACCTCCATGATGCGTATTTTTGTTGCTGGAGGACTTGGGGAGACAATGGGGAGCCCGCAGGACCTGAGCAGACTGTTCATCCTTTGTCCACACTGCAGACTGCACTGTGGTTATGTTAGTGGGAAGTGAGTTAGGAACTATTTCCATTTTCAGGCTTGTTGGCTCTAGCTACAAGTACTGCTGAACTAGTGGGAGAAAAAATACAGATAAATAATTTTTTTTTAGGAGAAAAGGCAACCCATGGTTAAAAAAAAAGTGTGCCACAGTAAATAACTGGACTAAGTAACTAAATGATTGGAAACAGTCAATACTTCACTTCCTTTCAGCAAATCTGGAATTTCTGCCAAAGAACAGTATTTCTGTGGCTATGTGGCAACTGTGGCAATGGGATAGCAGAAAAATGAATTCTTCTCATCCTGGTCTTGTTGAGAATGAGTGAGTCCCATGCTTCAAAAAATACCCATGCTTTTTTTCCCATTAGTCCAGCAATACCTGTAGCTGGAGCCAACCAGTCTGAAAATGGAAGTATAATAAATCTCAAGTGTTCCCAACTCACTTTCCACTAATACAAACACAGAGCGGTGTGGATAAAGGATGAACAGTCGGCTCAAGTCCTGTGGGCTTCCCATCATCTCCCCAAGCTCTCCAGTAACAAAAATATTCATCATGGCCTTTTCCCTGCTCTCGACTGCAGGAAATGCCTCCTGAGCTCTTGAGTTTCCCATGTTTGCTTGCTTTTCTGACACTTGTTAGTGAAGCTAAAGCTTGTAGAGGGAGAGAATATCTTTCAAAACTAGAACAGTTGGTGGAGTTGGAAGACAAAAAATGAACTTTTAGTCTTCAGTTCTCTCTGGTCTCTTGGCCTCGTGATGGGCACACAGGTCCATGGATCAAACTCAGTAGATGTTTAAGTGATGAAAGTAAGATGTCATGATTAGGTGTCTTCACATTGCATAGTCTGTTTCTTAGGGCAGATTTTGATGCTTTCAGTGTTACAGCAGACACGGTGCTCTTGCAGCCATGACATTCCCAGGATATAAGCAAAGTGGGGTTTGTTAATCATTCTTTCTAGAAAGAAAGTTCAAATCTAGGCCTGTATTCTAATGTCTGCAAAATGTGACAGAGCCATACATCTAATGACATGAGGTGTGACATTTAGATGAATTTTCTCACCATGGTCTCAGAAAAGCTTGTGGATTCATTTACATTGCCTAATTCATCCTCCTGGACAATAGGTATAATCGTATTTTTAGTTTTTTTGGCTAGATGATGCAAAATAGCTTTATGTGCTTTTGAACAGTATTTAAATGGTTGGATGAAAGGGCCCTGATGGCTAAATTGGATTTGTTACGTCACCTGAACCTTCCAGCACAAGATGCTCAATGCAACTTTAATTCTCTTTTGTACCAGGCACAAAGCATTCCCTTTTTATTCGCTCATAGCATGAAATCCAGGACTAAGAGTTACATGTTTGGCAACAAGTAGGTCCCACAGGAGTGTGGATGTTAGTATAGAATGGGCTTTCATTGCATAGTGAAGAGGAAAAAGGGAATGAGCCCCTATTTTTTTTTCTTTTTTCTAACTAGATTTTTCTAGGGACACTGTATTACTAGAATAGCTTGTGAGTTAAAACAACATCTCAAATCCTGACAAGCCAAAAAAGATTATAAAACTGCAAGGAGCAGAAAAACCAGCAAATAGCACACAAACATATAAATTAAGACAAAGAAAATGACTGTAAATGCCAGCAGTCCCTAAAACATTAGGGACTAATTTCTAACAAACCATTAGCTGCATGGGGAATTGTCAAACATTATTAAATGTAATTTGCTACATCTGTTTTATTATAGAATTCAGTTGGCACATATGCTATTTATGTTGTACATTATTTTTTTTTTCTGGAGATACTGTTATTTTCTTTAAGTCTTACCTGACACCAAAGTGTGGTACAGTGCCTAGATTAGGACTTGTTTTACTCCTGCTATAAGAACTCAATTTGTGGGTTTGCACGCACACTTACATGCAAACCAGTTTCCCTCCTGCCTTTCCCTGTCTCCCCCCAGCAGCTGCACATGAACGTTTACGCATTTCAGTCGGCAGCAAGCCCCCCATGAGTGCTCTTTCTGCTGCCTAATGCTGTGAACGCATGTATGGAGAACACAGTCTTCAGCCTCTGCAGGGATACTGTTACCATCAATATCATTGTGCCATTAATATTTAAATGGAAGTATGCTCTGAATTGCGTCGGGGTTTTTTAGGCTAATATTGAAGAAGTAGCTGAAAGCCTGTAAGCATCGGTATCAACCACATCAGCCAGCCAATGCTGTAATCTTGATCAAAAATAATAATGTCATCCATAACACTGTAAAGATTTATTAGTTGTGGCAGATCTATACATTAACAAATCACTGTGTGGCCCTGAATACCAAATAAACAGAACCAGTCTCAGAAGGGACAGTGAAACCTTTTGGAAACTCTATTAAGGAGTATTTCAAACAGGAAAAATTGCTCTGAAAACAGTACAGACTAATTTAATCCTTTGGAGAAGAAAAGAAGCCCTTCCTATTTGTCAGTGCCCGGTTTGACTTCTGAAATATTTTAAAATGGTTTAATTAAAATAAAGTGTTTAAAAACGAATGAAACATACTGAGAGACTCTCCCTGTAGTTTCGGAATATTAGTGCAACAAGATTTTTGAAACTTTGGTTTTGGTTCTGAGCTGAGACAGACGGAGAAGTACATAATTCCCAAAGCTCTGCAGACTGAGTGATCCACTTCCCGCCCAGCGGAAACCTTCCTTGTCAGGGTAGCTATGGAAAAAAACAGGCAGTACCAAAGTCCACTCTCATGATGGTGTTTTCTGTGAGGCCTCTGCTTCCTAGTCAAATTAAAAGATATAGCAGGATCAAATGGACAGACTTCCAACCTGCATTAACTGCTGGAATATGTAATCTGTGGAGCTGTTACAGATAGTATGTTAGAATAACTTACTGGACTGCTTACCTTGCAGGTATAGGGTTCCTGCTATTAATGGATAAATGCTTTACATACTCTGAAGTTCATGGCTGAGAAAAAAACAAAGTATTAAAATCCTCATTTTACGAACTGGGAAGTGAGACCGGAGTGGTGAAGTGATGTTTATAAGGACATATGGCTACCTGGTGACCAGGCTGAGGTCTGAATCTAAGTTCCTGTTGGCACTCCAAGTATGGGGTTGCCTTTTCGTCTCAGCTCATTAAGATAAAAGTTTTTCACATGGTTTGGGCACTGAGAAAAACACTGTATGCAACACTTAATTGATAAAATTTTCTACTTGGGATGGGATGCTGTAAGAATGTAAAGGAGGCTTGAATTTCTTTAACAGCTTTATTAACGGTCTATACGAAGGTGTGAAGCACATGAATTGAATTTGTAGGTACTTCTGATTGAGATGTGGCTTTTGCCAGAGGATTTAACATCAGAGACACTGGGATGTTAGGAGCAATAATCAGAGAAATTGTGAAAAGGACTGAGGCAGCAGTACGCTGCTGGGACCATGCAGAGACCTTGAGGCAAATGACAAGCCTAACGAAATGCACATGACCTTGAAGGAAAATACTTATGAGGAGGTTGTCAAGAAGGCACATCCAGGCTCTTCACAGTGGTGCATGGCAGGAGGACAAGAGACAGAGATCATAAACTGAAAAAGCAGAGAATCAGACTGGATATAAGAAGAAACATTTTCACCATGAGGACAGTCAAGCAATGAGCAGGTCACCGGTAGAGATTGTGCTATCTCCATCCTTGGAGGTTTTCAAGTCTAGTTATGCAGTGGATAAACCTGAGCAATCTGGTCTGCTCCCATAGCTGACCCTGCTGTGAGCAGGAGGTTGGGCTAGAGACCTCTCAAGGTCCCTTCCAGTCTGAACTGTCCTATAATCATATAGAAATGGGACTCACCTCACCCCGAGGCCATTCTGGGACCTGGAAACACATTTCCACTAGGAGAGGGAGGACACATGAAGAATTGTTCAGCAACTTTATAACAGGGCTAGGATGCAAGTAAGAAAAACAGGATTTGGCCTTTGCTGACCAGCTTCTCAGCTTTCTCTCCTTACCAACTTCAGGCATCAGAAAGCCTTTGTACTTCTCTTCCCTCCCTGCCCTGCCAAAAAGAGAGAAAAAAAAAAAAAAAAAAAAAGAGTGGTGTTATGCCAAGGCAACTGGACAGGAGACATCTTCTGAACCAGAGAGCAGCACTCAAGATTGATAGTGTAAAATCACATACCTCCTTCAACATCAGGCTTTTGCATATTGCTTCCAAGCACAGCTTGCCTTACTAGCAGGCCAAGATTAAATACTGTACTGATATCCCCCACGTGGCAGCATCTCTGACTAGTCCATCGAACCAGTCAGTGACAAGGTACTGGAGGAAAAGTCATCAATCTACCTCCATAGTGACACATCTCCTGTGGAGATATTTTTGGGTAAGGCAAAGGCAAGAAGCAAAGTTACCAAAGATGTTTTTCTTATGCTGAAGGAGATATATACATACACACACACACACACACACACACACACACACACACACGTATATACATATATTTACATTTTCTTCTAAATACATCTTGTAGCCGTGCATGCTTAGGTTATTTTTTCCCTATTATGAGCACTAGCTTCTCTCATGTAAAATGTGTCTATAAAAACAGCTAATGGGTTGGAACCAAATAAGACTTAGGTCTGGACCTAAGTTAACAATAATGGTGTCTACATATTTGTATAATGGATTCACTTAAAAAGAAATCCCTCAGATCCAAATTCCAGCACTATTACATGTGGCCAAGGTTGAAATGGGGATCTGACTTCTCCAGAGCTTCTTCTCTAAAACTCGTCTCTAATAATTCACATGCCTTTACTGGATTAATAAACGTGCCAGTGAGACAGTCTCTTGCTCATTTTACTTACTTTCAGTCTTGTCCATATTAGCACATAACTTAAAAAAATTCTAGTGTTACTTACTGTAGTATTTGGGAATTCTGAAAAATTGCCTGCCACTAGAGGTTATTCAAATTCTAGTCTTGATGTATTAGCCTAGACAGTTTTAAAGCCGTATCTACAGCGAGTAGTTAGCCATACTGCTGAACTGACATTTTTTTAAATGAACTACAAAGAATAGCCTTTTGTGGTTAGCTTATTTTATTTACAGCGTTTCACATGGTGCGTACATTAAAAATTTACGGAGTAATATTGATTTGCAACTCTGTCAAACCATTTCTACCCAAACTATGAAACCAAACTGTTTGAGGAAAGGTGCCTTATTCAAATAATTATCTATGCTGCTCAGAAGCCTGTTCTCCGCGAGGCAGCCATAAATTCAGCTTCTGGCAGAAAGTTAAAGAAGAGATTCGGAAAGTAAATAATTGCAAGGGACCATCAATAAAGGACTTTTGCTAGTGCTTGTGGTCCACAAGAACTGAAGGAGACCAGTGTGCCTGAAATGGGTTTAACAACTCCGCTTTCACGCGATGTGGAGGAGGGCGCTGGTTTTCGGACCGGCCGCCGCGGAGGACGCAGGGTGGCAGTGTTGTCAGCCGCTTGGCTGGCTCTGAAGAAACACCCGTTTTCATCTAGCGAGAGAGATTTTTGTCAATTATGTCACTCCTCAGATAAAAGCTAGCGAATTTATACAGATCAGAAACCAAACGATACCAGGCAATGGCATCCGGCTTTGCAGTGGTATTTCTGCCTGAAGAGTGGATTGTAAACAGGAAAAGAAAAAACTCTTCACAAATCTTGGAAAGCTGCAAAAGTCCAAGTAACCTTCAAGAAAAAGCAAGAAAGGAAAAGAAAAGCACAACAAAAATCCAAAAGCGTGTGTTGGAAATAAAAGTACCCTTTTCAACCCGAGTAATGAGAACTTAATTAGGCATAAAATTTATGAAAGACATTTAAAACATGACCTTTTCCCCATTAGTCCAGAAAACTGGACTAATTTCAAGTCTGTGGGAGAGCTGGGTGAGATTCATGTGTAAAAAGATACATCTCCATCAGGAAAGATATATTTGAAACATCTGGTAAAGTTCTTTGGTCAGCTATGCATACGTCTTGAAAAATACATACAGAATCCTTTCGGTCTTCTCTGTAATAGACAAGTGGAATTAAACTGCATTTCATGCAGATATTATAAACTAGATTATTCAGTGCTCAGTTCCTCTGCTCACAAATCTTGTTCCCATTTTGGAACTGAACTGCCAGAATTTCAAAAGAAATTACTGTGGCGGGACGACCAGCTTTGAAAATTCAGACTTTGCTCATCAGAACAAAGCAGCTAACAGTCCAGATATTTTAGAAGTGCTAATCTAATCTAATCTAATTCTGTTTAGCCCTATTTTACAGTCATGTAACCCAAGCAGTTCTGGAGTAATTTTTTTAGATTTGCAGGAGTGTAGGTTCCAGCAGAATCAAGTTCATCTTCACTTATTTAACTCACTGCTGATATTAACTCACCAGCGTAATAAAGGCCAGAGTCATAAGTGATTCAGCTGAAAGCAGCCAGAGTGGAAGAGAAGGAAATAAAGATAGAATTTGGCAGCTCAGTCTGAGAGTTTTGAACACAACACATCAAACGAAGATCTGGAAAAAGCAGATAAAACTGCAGCTGAGGTCTGTGGGTCAAATCCAGTGAAGACATGGACAATGGTACACGTTACACAGTGACCAGTGGTTATAAAGGTTATAAAGACATTTCTGAATAACTTTGAGTAATGCGAGCACTTAGATTTCTCTCTAGAAGGCCTAGTAGCAGCAAGAGCAGCTTAGCAGACGGGACAAGGATGGCTCTGACTGTTTGCAGCATCACTGCCCGTGCGTGGGGTTTGGTGGAGGCAGTCTGCCAATGTCTCTTGGGGGACACCAAAGAGGCTTAGATGTCCGTGGGCCCGTGGAAAAGGCAACAGGCAGGAGTGCAAGTTAGAACAGCTCTACATTAGTCTGTCACCGATCTGCTCTGAGTCCTTTGTACTGGGTATAAATCACCTAGTGTGTTCAGCAGCTTAGGGCCGGATCCACTCTCCAAGTAAATGTAGGTGATTGAGTCCATCAGTATAATCCATTACCTCTCCTAGCCTAATCTTTTAAGTCTCAGGTAATTTTTTTCATTGGTGAAGTTACTTTAGCACCTGCGGTTTTGCTCTAGAGGATATAGCAGGAAGGAAAATTGTCCCTGTGAATACAGAATTACTTTGGTCCATAAAATGGGGCATCCTGGGAAGGATTTATTATTTGTAATAGTCTTATAAGTGATAGTAAGATAAAAGCAATGTGAGACTTGAAACAACATGAGTGTTTTAAGGAGGGACATGAGTGACAGCAAAGAGTGAAAATACCTTCCTTCCCTCTGCTGGCATTTCAGTGTGTCCAGTGAATCTAAAAGGCTTTGCATTGGAGAAAAAAAAAAGAGAGAAAGAAAAATAAAAGAGCTGAGTTATAGTGCAGTTATGCTACTGTCAAAATTAATGGCAAAGATCGTATTCATTTTTATCAGGCAGAATCAGCCTTCCTAATGAGAATAAGTTATGGATTGGGCCTTGCCCGCTGTCCCACTTCCAAAGGGGTAAAGTCGGACTACTTAACTGAAATGTAGGTTATGTCACTGGGAAAATTATGTGGGAGGGAGCTGAGTCTCATTCTGATGCCAGTTCTGTATCTTTTGGGAAGATCTGTCTTAATGGCACAATTCTGTGCTACCTTATCATACGAGCCGCTAAAGGAGGGAGGGGGAGAAAGGCCATTCATTCTACAGAAGTAGGTCCACTAGAGAGGTATTTAGGTTTTATAAATAGGTCTATAAATAATACATTTCTATTTCTGCTGGTTTTATTGCTATTGATATGCAATATAGTCCTCTGGGTTTAAATCTGCAGGTATTTTTATTACTCCGGGTCATTGCCATGTTGCATTGTACAAATAGCACAGTGCATTCACCTCAGCACATGTTTATTTTTGCATGCCTCAGTGGGTATCTTGAAAAGGCAATGCATCGGGTGTTATCCATCTCTTCTGCCTGTCCTTAGATTTTGCTAAGTGAGTACTTTTATGGATCAGTTGAACAGTCCCAATCACTCTGTAATTTAAGATTTTATGCCTGAATGCTGGGTGTCATCCTAACAAGTGTGGTATTTGGGGAGGGGGGTGTAGGTATAGAAGAAATTAATGCTTTTTTTCTCCTACAGGCTCCAGCAACTATTTCATGATACTATTTGCATCTTTGCTAATTGAATAAGGATTATTTTGGAAGTAGGAAAGCTGTAGCAGCTGAATAAGATTCGGTCAGTGTAATTAAAATGTTACTGTAGCTGACTATTAAAGAGACAATTTCCTTTTTCCCAGTGTAATAGCAGAGGTGAGTGGTAGGCAGTCAGCTGCTGAGTTTCGTTCTGTTTGAGCTTACAGTGTGGAATACCACTAGTCTGTAATAATCCCCTCTTTGAGGATTACTTTAATTGTATTGTTATATGTGTGAGGTCACCAACTGAGAACAGCAACCGCTTATCTGCTGCTGCGTAACCACCCGGTAAACCTTGCATCCTCCATCAAGATAAGTGTGTTGGTTCCTGAATTTTGCCACGTGGTGTCTAATACATGCACGAATGGCCTTGCTGTAAACTCACACTGCCGGTACAACACTTTCTGGTGCTGTGAAACCAGTCAGGCACCTTTGTAGTCCCACCAGTCGCTGAGGCTGAGCCAGACAGGAGTAAGGTTGCAAACCTGCATGTCAGAAGTGCCAAGCTGCCACAGCACCGTAGAAGCAAAGAGCATTTACAGCATGGCTGTGGTTGAACCCAGCTCTCCTAAATGCAACCAGCATCTGTGCTTGGAGAAGGATGGAAAGCCAAAGATGTGTGCCAACTCAGGCTGTAAAGGATATAAACTGCCTTGCCATTTGCAAGCAGTGTCCAATGAAATGAAAAGCTCTTCCCTTTTCCCCAGCTGTCAGCTCTGTCATATTGTCCTGCAGAGATCAACCCCTAGCTCAGAGAAGGGCTTTCTCCTAAAATATATTAACCTTGGCTTCCTCCTATGTCACTGCTCTAATTGAGACTTAACGTATTTACCTCCGCTTTTTGCCACCCTCCCTCCCGTTCTGCTTTCACTCATATTGTGTTATATTAGCATCCATAAGTGTATGCCCTTTCCTGCACACGTCGCACGAGCAGAGTGCTGTCGGTAAGACCTATCATTTTTCTGGTGGTGCTCTGGATCATTAGCACACAGTGTCTGTCTTACTCTCCATACTGGTGCTTTCTCTTAAGTAGATTTCATTGCATAAGTCTCATTTTCAAAACGATAGTTAAGTGGACATATTAATTGCAAGATTTAATTATACGGCAGAGAAGTTGTGAAATTCTCCTAATTAACAAGGAAAATGTTGGCTCGGGAAAAATGGTATATAATGGGGAAATGCTTTTTGCATTTCATCATTAATAATTCTCACACATGGTTATCACTGTGGTGTCTGCCTTGCTTCGTTGCCTTCCCTGTGTGAGGATGGATTAGGTGTAGATGAAGGCCAAAAGGTCTATGGCCAGAGACCTGCAAGAAAAGTTGAGATGTGGGAGCTGGAGGAGAGCAAAGAAATGGCAACGCAAGAGAAATGTCCAGAGAATTCACCAAGTTGCTTTTCACAGACATGTTGACCTGCAGCAATCAGTGTGAGCCGAAATCAATTTTATTCTGAGATTACTTCCCAAATTGGTATCTAGAGACTTGATTCAGAGTCATATCCCGTCTGCAGGAACTACATCCCATGGAAATCAGAAACTCAGACAAAAAAATTTGCTGCTTCCCAGAAATGAATCTCGGTCTGTTTTCCTTAATCTGTCGGCCCATCTGTGTACTTAGGCTCTCTTCCTCTCTTAATGTGGGTCTGAATATAGGACTCCTGGTTTATCTTATCTTGTTTTTTATATATATATTTTTTTTTTCCCCTCTCAGGAGTCAGTTCAAGGATTTAGCTTTTCTGTTAGTTCTCCTTCCCCTTTCTCTTCCCAGAACTGACTCAGAGAAACCGTGCTGCCTGGGCATGTGAATAGAGCCAGCATCCGTACGAGGGAATCGGAAATGAAAGAGTATCGGAGAGTTAAACGTCTTCTTTTGGCCAAGGCTCTGCCACAAACCCAGTCTGAACCAGGACAGGACCTGAAGGAACATGAAGGGCTGTTCGCATCCAGACTGCATCCCTCTGTTCCTATGCCTCATCCCCTGCTCCTTTAGTCTTTGTCATCACATTATGCCACATTTTTATTTTACCTTCATGCTTCTAATGCTAAACGGCAGCAGAGTTTATATTCCTGACTGGGAGAGAAAAGCACCTTCTTTTCCTTGAGATTTACCACTCTCATTTCCGAGAAACTTCTCAAAAGCATGAAGAAAGCCCAAAGGCAGGCACTGGCCGGGCGTCAGGCCGGCGTGCTGGGCAGGGGCTGGGAGAGCTGCAAGGGGACGCAGCGGCTGGCAGAGGCTCAGGCTGGCAAGAAGCATTGCAGATGAGAGCACCCTGCCTATAAATCCTCGCCGGGCCTATAAACCTTATGTGCCTTATGTAAATCTGATTTTGCTCGGGCTGGTTTTCAAGGCACGTAGCCAGGGTGAACTCCCTGAGCGCGCTCGGGAGACGGTCCTGAGCACAGGAGTGCCTCTGTTCCAGTGAAGCACTTTATTCCTTTGGAAAACATAAAAGCAGGTTAATGCTTCTGGAAACTATCCTGCAGTGGAGGAGTCTCCTAAATCCCAGCAATTCCCTCCTGGGAAATTGGAGGCAGCACTGGAAGTTCCTGGAGAGAAGAGAAAGCAGGAGGATTGTGAGAATAGGCTACAGCTCTCCCTTTGCAGGAGCTCGGTGTGGTGAACTTCACCTTCAAGTATAATTTCACAGTCTTCATACTGTAAGATACTGCGGTATTTTAGGATTTCTAGATAACTGATTTGAAAACAATTGAGAAGTGACATTTGTATGAAATCAAAAAAATTTCATCTTTCTTTCAAAGTTTTTTTTAAATTAAGTATAATCTTGTAATTCATAGAAGCCCTTCTAAAATGAGGATTTGAATCTTTAATTTTGGCCTTATCAGAAAATGGTTTTTTGTTTGTTTGTTTGTTTGTTTCCGAGTGAACTTCTGTGGAAAACAAGACACTTCCATGGAAACTTCTGAGACTAATAGTGCGTCTTTTTCATTCATCATGCACTCACAGCGTCTGGTATTAGAATTCCACATGCTTTTTATTTAAGGAACACTGCAAAGATCCATAATTTTGTATTCCCAGACTTCAGGTAATGAATAATCATATTCACGGATCAACCTAATTAGGTAGCAGAGAGCATTCCCTACAACAGAGTGAAAAAGTGTGTGTATTCACAGCTAGACAACTGTTCATTAGGGGCCTGACCTTGTAGCCGTTATTCATGTTGAGTGGTACTCACTTACGGGAGATACTTCTATTGTCTTCAGCATGCATATTACTATGTAAAATATCATCTGCCAATGTTATGACTTCCTTAACATCCCAATATTTTCTACCTACAATGACACCTGGTGTAAATTATGCAAGCAAATTTTTGAAGAGAAAAGCAGGGAAGAGCAGCAGTGCTGTGAATTTCACCACGTCTCTGTGAAAAATCCCTCTTGGCCATATCAGTCCAGTTAGCACCCTGGAGCCGAGGTAATCACAGCCAGACTTGAATATGCTCCTAGGGCTGCTGCTTTGTGGTTTAAACTCTATTTACTTAAACTGTGTGAGGGAACCTTTCTGACTCCCTGTTGCAGAGCAGCAGAGGGAAATGGCTGGTTGACCACACTCCACCTGATGGGGCTGTTGCCAGCAGTTGGGGGCCAGCTAACTTATCAAAATGGGCTAATGCAGCTGCAAGTAGTTGTTTCACCAGTTCCTCAGGCGTCAGTGGGTTTGAATCGTGGATTCTTCATGTCCTTCTCTGGGGCTTTCTATATCTTTCTGTCCATTTTCTGTCCTCTTAGGCAGGATGCCTAAGCCTATCCTTCCAGCCTGGCGCACCTTGCAGCTTATTCTACTCAGGCTGTACATGCTGAGTGTGCCCAGGAAGCCCAACCAAGGCAGGCTGCTCACATGCCACACAGCTCTGAAAACAGGCAGACCTCTGGCAAGGGAGCAAGGATGGCTGGGAGCAAACTGCTGCTGCCAGACCATTTCATGCATCCATTTCTGCCTGTCCTCCGTCCCTAGGGCCCCTTGGGGATGCACAGGGAATGGGCTGCAGACTGGCTGGGTTATCTGGGTAGTTTGTTTCTCACTGCTTTGGTTTTTAGCCACTCCTCTGTTGCATTAGAGAATACGTTGAAGCCGCTCGTCATCAGGCACCAATTTAACAGAGATATGGATCGTGACATTATTTTTTATTTCTCATTGAACTCATGAGATGGTGGAAGGACTGCTGAGAGGCTCCACCCTCTGAGTACATAACCAGGAGATGGATCTGTCTAATGTGGAGGAAGAAGTTGTGGTTCAGGGCTCTATAGTCCACTTGAAGGCTTAGGAGAGCTGAGTTTGTTCCTCACTCTGCTACAGACTACTTGTAGGATCTTAAAGAACTCACTTATTTCCAGGAACTTATTTCCTGTCCCTTCCTCCAACCTTTATGCCTTTGTGATCTGAAACCTTTGTGGTCTGGCAGAACATTTGCTGACTTACATCTTCACTGGCTTGGTCATTTAGTGAAGTATGTCAGGGGTAAGGCTATTTTCGAAACACTGCTATAGTGCCTTACAGAAAGAAAACAATTTCCTGTTCAGCCAGTCAGGGCAATGAGAAATGGGCAACCCTTTCATTTCAATAAGGTAAAATCCATTTACCTGTGCTACCTGTTGAATGACACAGAGATTCTGGCTCTATTTCTGTGTACAGCACCTAGCAGAGCAAGGCCCATTGCCTTGCTATGCAAGCCCTCCTGTACTGCAGACAATAATAATAGGCAGCCTGTGGATTTGTTTAATGCTTTGCTGTGTGACAGCTTTTCAATATGGGCAAGCTTCATGGAAGAAGCGGAGGTAATGAGCTTGTGTATTGGCTTAATATATCAGGCAACAGCATTTGTACGTACAAGGCACCTTCAAACTACTGTGAGTGGTTTGTGAAGCAACAAAGATGTTATCTACTGCCAAGAAAGGAAACTCTTTTTAATATGTAAGGCATGTGTTGCTGTCAGGTTTTGTCAAGAAGTATGGCATATCTTATCTTGTGATCAGGCAGCTCTGAATACAACCATGGGGTGATGTGGAAAGGTGAGCTCCAGAATCAGCATGTGCGCGTAGAGTCAGTACAAGGACTTTGTGCCCGGCATATCCTCTCTCCTCTTTGCTGACAGCACCCTGAACTGTTCTCCAGTGAAAAGCTGCCCTGAGAAATATGTTTAAGCTGTTTCTCCTTCAGCTGTATTGGGATGTACACGATTTGGTGCACGGTTGTTGAGCATGCACATGGGGAATCAGACTCCATGTAACAGGGCACTGGCAGGAGAGGTATTGCTGTGCCAGCTCCCAGGTCCCTGCAACACTCTTAGTAGTGACTGATGTGGTTCAGACTTCTGTCCTGTTTGATGAGAGCAAGAGCAAAAATATGTTCCAGGAGTTACACGTACAGGACTCTGAGCTCACGCGCTTTTGAGAGCATCAGCATCCATCTTACTGCTGAAAGTTTGGATATTAAGTATTCCTCTTCTTGCTTTTCCCAGTATCACTCCATGTTCACCAGGGTTCTTATTGTTTCATGAGGAACTGGGCAAAATCTTTGGCCCCTGATGATGGTAGAATATGATCAGTCTGAGCCAGAAGTGAACAGGAAATCGCTAACATATTGATACCTTATTAAAATGAGTCTGGTCTGAGTGAGTCAAGCATCTGTTCAGAAGTTCACTGAAGCAGTGGGAATCTGAGCATTATTTGAGGGGATCAGCCTATCAGGGTATAGTTAATCCTAAACAAGATCCTACCGTTGGCCAAATCTCTGATGCCTGACTGAGTCTGAATAATGGTATATTCTTAGTATCTTCTCTCTTGTTCTTCTCCACTCTTCTACAGGATTTCTCCTTTACATGCAAGCACTCAAACTGGCCAAAGGCACTGGTTCTGTCTAAACACACATGGATCCCAAGATAGGGCCCTAGTATCAGCCTTGAGATGTGGAGACCCATGGCCAGATCACCTCTGTTCTTCCCAGCTAGCTGTGATTCATATCACCCTACCCAGCTCTGCCATTCAACCAGTTGTGACCATCAACCTGTTGTGACCGTCACCAAGGCTAAGCTCTCAGCAGCTTTTAGAAGCTCCCTTCTCTCGTTCAGAGGGAGAGAAAAAGTAATTGCAAAAATTATCTCAGCTTCATTCATATGGGAAGGATCCTCTGTCAGGGTTGTTATTTTCCTGATTCTTTTTCCGTAGTGCTGGCAACGATAGAAAAAGAAACAACAATAACAGCAACAACAAAATAAAACCCACAGAAAACTCCTCTTCTAAAAAGGGCAGTTGCTGAACAGTAGTCCCGTGATGACTTATTGCCACTAGACAACTGAGTTTACCACAGATCTAGTTTAGGTCACAAGTGCAAAAACATATCTCATTAATAATTTAAAGGTGCTTAGCACAAAAACATGCATAATTAAACAGTGCATCAGAGCTGATAATTCCAAATAATCTGTCTTCTGAAAAGAGATTTTTGTAATTTGTTAAACTAGTTTGAAATTTGCAGCCTAGAAGCAGAACTGTGTTTGCACAAAATGAATGATTTTAAATGTTGCGCTGCGTCCATCCTCTCTGAGAAGGAAAAAAGACTTGGTGTGGGGGAGGTGTTTAAAAATGAATATAGGTGTGCATTCAACATCTCACAAAGCTCTCTGTGAGAGCTAAATTTTATCTCGTTTTTAAAAGCAAAACTATATTCTTGCCAGGTCTACCTTTGCTTTCTCTCCCAGGGTATTTTCATGTTCCTTGAAAAGCTCATTGTTATTAACCATGTCGTTCTCTAGATAACTCAATGGGAAAGGTTTGCCTGTAATAGAAATGATCTATTAGTTAGTGAAACAAGTGACACACAGGACAAATATGAAAAAATTAATGATGTCAGGTACAAGATACAGCGTACTGTAAGCTTTTCATTATATCCAAAAGGCTATCTGAGCACATTTTCTGCTTGGATGCTAAAAATCTATGGGGAAAGAAAATGTGCTTATGATCCATTGCAAATCATGCTTTTCAGAAGTGCCAAAATAAAAATTGATGTGTGACCACAGCTATTCTTTAATTTAATATAAGATCAAAATTAAATGGCAAATGTTCCAGGCACGCTCAGATCATTGATCACACAGTAGAGTTATTTACAAGGCAAATCTAAAAAAGCTCTTTTACAGGCTTTGCTGAAGGTATTTCTGGAAGTTACTGAAGTTATCAGGGTCTTGTTTACCTAAGACTGTACTCGGAGAGCAAATCTCAGCAGGCACAGCTCTGTCGGACTGAAGCTCTGTTGGCTGCTGTTAACTGAAGACCTGCTGCTTTTGGCTTAACTTCTTACCACAGATGTATTTTCTGTTTAGACAGTTATGAGGAGGGGCTGTGGGGCACTGGACACTGTCACATATTAATGTCCTACTTAGTGTTGTGCTGTAACAGTCCAGCACTTTATTGTTAATAGACATGCAACTTAAAGACTGAACTGTGTGTGCTGAGTACTGGTCCTGCACTGAAGTGGCTAACACCAGTAGCGGAGGGAGGAAGGAAACTTTATGAGTTTGACTTCACAGCTGGAAAATAAAGCCCAGGGAGGTTTATTCAGATGGTATATTCTGGATGTCATGGCATCCACGGTGGATTTATAGTAGATGCAGGAATCTATATTCAGTAGATCACAAACGCCCATCTGTCAGGGCGGCTGTACCCTGGTTCTGCAGGGAATCAGTGGAGAGGAATAAGCAGCCACATCACAGCTGCCTGCAAGGGCCGACCAGGGTTGCACTTGACTGTTTTCTCTGAACTGCTCCTTGTTCTCTTGAAGTTTAATTTCCCCTTTATGTGTCTGAACATAGCCCACAGAAACACTCAGACCAGCTCAGCAAACATATTTATTTACTTAACTACTTATTGAATGCCTAATTTTCAGTAAAATAAAAGGGATTTGGCTTTGCCTAACTTGACTCGTATGGTGCCATAAGAATATATCAGTAGATCAAAGCAGCTAGTGCTGAGGCCTCTATACCTGTGCTGTACAGAGTTTGAAAGTTTTACTGTAGGCTAGATTTAATCTAGTCCAAAAGGCTGAATATCCTTGTGAGACCAGTGACTCAATATTGTCCAAAGGACTACTCACTGATTTAAGTCAAAGTGTCCTCATTATGGAGTACATTAGTAGCGCACACAGAGTGCAGAAACAGGATTCTTTTCTCCAGAAAGAATCCAATTTGCATGCATCAGAACTGCTCTGTGAACTGAACCAGCCTGTAGTAAGTGAGGAAAATTGGAGGATTTCTTCAAAATAGCAGTAATGCTCAGAACCAAACTACTGATGGAGATGCAGTCTTGTACCTAAACTTCAGGTATCTGGGCATGGAGAGCTATGCAAGGACTGCAAGGAAACTTTGTGACTGAATCTATGTCTTTTGGCTCTGCCACAAAACACCACTGGACCAAAATAGAAAATGTGTAAAATTTAACTCATGAAGAATATGCCTTGTGTGCATTGGCTTTCCCATCCAGCCACTGTAATATATTTCTCCCCTAATTCCCTCTCTCTTGTCTCTACAAGTTTGATGTTCTGAGAAGCCAATGATGAGTTTGGCTGCTAATAAGGCTCTTCAGACTGGCCACAAGAGGATAATCAACGGTTGCGTAATTTGGCATGTACTTTTTCTCTCTTAGAGCTGACAATATTCTTCTACTAGGAAGTCTTAGAATGATGATCATGCTATTAGTGGGACCACTGAGTCTGTCTTTTTGACATCAATTTCTGCTTTTCAAGGGCTGTGGTCTGCACTGACTGTATGATGTCAGAGAGAGAGGATTTCCTGCTATTCTGAGAAAGCTAAAAATGAATACTAAGAATTCATCCTTTTAGCCTCCTCAAGGGGAAGACTAGAAACAGTTTTCTCAATCAGATTTCTTCCTGAGCCAGTCAGACTTCTGCTTCAGAGCAACATCTCTTCAATGTATACTTAGACAATGAGGAAGAAGAAGGCGAGAGATACCGGTCATGATCCTACTCCCTGTCTACTAGAAAGTGTAGAAAAGGGAATAGGAGAGAGAAGAGGTAAAAACGTCTTTGGCCCCTCGCCACTTTAGACTGGGCCAGCATATGGGCAATCCAGAATGTCCCCCAGGTCCAGCCTGGGGTTTGGCTTAGCTAATCACTGGGAAAGATCCCTAAGTGCAAGCTTTGAATCCAGACCTCTATTTCAGTTTTCTCAAAGGAAAATTGAGTCTGGTTCCACTCCATCTCCATTGTTCTTAATTTAGGTTGTTGTAAAAATGTCAGTATTACTGTCATATTGGAAAATTCCTGGGTGTCTTGCTGAAAACCACAGATCTGCATTCCATAGTTACTAATGAGATTCATCATTATTATCCTGCCAATTTTCCCTGGACATTGATATAAAACATAGCCCCATGGTGTTACCTTTCATGTTAAGGTATACGTAGCCATACAGAGAGCAGGAAATGTCAGATATATTTGTTTCTAAACTGGCTATTTTCACTTCTGCTTGTATTCTTCTCTAGCAAAAATCCTTGAACCGGATTCTGTCATGATATACAGGGAAGCCCTGGGTCAGCTACCAGCATTCATCGGTCAGCTACTGACTCTGGGAGTGGAATTCAGCTTCAGATTAAGGCATTCAAATGTAGGTATGTCCACATAGGTGCCAAGTTGTGAGCTAGGTTGTGAGCTTATGTGCCTAAACGCCTATTATAATCAGGAGGACTCAGGTCATTCAATTACCCACTAACCTGATTAACCAGCCTAAAATATCTGCTTGGCCTCCAGTTGCTGCTACACAAAGAGGCAAGTCCCTTTTCCTGTCCATGTCTGCAGAGGTCTTAGATAGCTTGGGATGTCCCAAGTGGTCCTCGGCATTTGTATTTATGAAACTGTCTCCCCTCCTACGCAGATCTCCCTAACGAATGTTTACATACTCACAAGAAAACATTTGCATTTACATGTCCTAATATCAGATTGAATCCTGTGCTCAGTACAGCATTTTTCTTTTGAATCTGTTTGTTTCCAACCCGACCTGCATGGAAGGATTTCCTTTGCTCAGCCTTCTTCTAAAGCTTCATCGCTTCAGGCTCACACTGGGTAGAAAGGAAAAGCAGTAAATAGAAGTTATGGACTGTTGATTATATTTGACCATTCTGGTACTTCTTTTTAGCTGTTCACACCTGCACTGAGGGCTGAGACAGTGGGATCAGAGCACATGGGCACTGAAAGGCCATTGCCATGCAAAGCAATGCTAGCTTTGGATTAGCAGCTCATGTTCAGAAACACAGTATCTTTGGTGAGAGAAGGATAGTTAACTCAAATATTTTGAGTCATTTAAATGTTTGTCTGCAAGGAACAGTCTTGACGTAAGTGACGCAGTTAGCTTTTCCGGTCTACATTTGCAGCCAGCTCTTGACTCCTCTTTTCCATCTATCCATGGAAGCCAAGAGTGGGCAAGCTGTTGGGCAGCTGAATCATTCTGCATGTATTTCGCTCCAGGTTGCCCTTCTCCAGGCAAGCCTTGGCAATGGGACTGAGGGGCTTTGATCTGCCTTAGGCCTTGTATGTCACTGAGCGTGTTTTGCACCGAGGACAGTCAGCACTGTGAAAGTACACAGGCAGTTACGA
Organism: Rhea pennata; assembly: GCF_028389875.1. NCBI lineage: Eukaryota > Metazoa > Chordata > Aves > Rheiformes > Rheidae > Rhea > Rhea pennata. Next base: position 60,272,454 of record NC_084667.1, on the reverse strand, counting down.
TGCCTGCTATAAAGAAATCGCAGTCCAGTCAATAATAGAAATAAGTAATCAATAGCTAGCTTTCCCTTCTTGCCAGCCCAAAGGTTCACTGAATCATGCTCTCCAAGGCCAGAAGGAGCCATTTCATCACTCACTGCGACTTCCTGAGTTTTGCAGGACACCCGTTTTCACTCAGCTAGCCCTGGGCTGACCCAGCTAGCTTGTGCTTGGCTGAAGCACATCTTCCAGCATCCAGCCCCAATCTGAAGGGCAGGTCGAGGCTGTGCAGACATCCTGATGGACTTCCTGGAGCAGGCCTCCATGGCAGGGCGATCAATGTAGCCATGTCCCTGTGGTGACATGCCCAGGCTCTCCGCGGGCTTTGCCCATCATTAACCCCTGAAAAGCAGAGCTGGCAGAGCAGAGGTTTTGGCATAGGGCAAAACTTTATCGCCAGCCCCTCCAAGAAATGAAGGTATGTGCAAAACTGTGGATAAGAGAGCGTATAGGAGAGGAATATTTTACTGCATACTCTATATCTTTAACCTAGGAGGATACTATCAGCCGATTGTAGAGAGCTAGCTCAAACTCTTCACGAACTGTCAGCTCCTGGACTACAAAAAGCCTCACACTGGGCTGAAATTGTAGTTTTTTCCATGGTGAAAATTTCTGCATAATTTACTTGGTAAAGCACTGAGAAAGAATACTACAGGTTGGGGTACGCTTTATTCCAAAGTTTACCTATCTAAAATGATTAATGCATGCTTAATAACTTCAAAGATTTCACATCTCTACAGAAGGAGGGGGCTTCTTCAAAGCTTTCAGAGAGTCTCCCTTTCGAATTGATGAAGGCATGGTCCCAGTGGAGATTTTACATTGCCAGTATGTACTCCTTCAAAGATTTCACTGATGGTACGCTGTATCTGAAGACTTCTTGCCCTCTGTTACCCATTCATTTCATTTTCCAAAGGAAAAAAAAGAAAAAGATCATATCATTGGGATGCCCATCAAAACAATATCATGTCACACCCAGCTCTGGAGAGTAACAGTGTATACCAAATTTAGGGGGGGTGCTGTAGCATAATTAGCATCTCTGAGGAAGAGAGCTGCCCTTTTCTAGAATATTTGTTTTTCTTACTGGGGACTGTCTTTGATGTGCTTTGGTTCAATTGCCAGATCATTTTTCAGATTAAATGCTGAACAATTAGTGATTCTTCAGCAAGTTCATCATATTGGAAAGTACTTGGATCAAGGAGACACCAGCACATAAGTTTAGAAAGATTTAATGGTGCTTGCAGAAGTATTACAGCAAAAACTTCTAGGATTTAGCAAGCAAGGGAAAATTGTTTTCACAGAGTTGCTAGGACTGAAGGAACTGTGCAAAATTGTTATTTACTAGCTGTTTGCGGAAAGAGATGCACAATAATATAATAACTTCTGGAATGCATATTTTAAAAGTTTGCAGGGACTGCAAAATTTATAGCTGTTTCCCTTTCAGTGCTCAGTCCTATCAATATAGTTTAAAGTAGATCTGAGAAAGATATAATTCTTCTAATGGTTTAATCTATTTATGAACACACTTTTACTCCTATTTTCCCCTGAGTAATAAATTGTTAATTAGTGTGTGTCAGAAACACATGAAAAAAAAAAAAAAAAAAAAAAAAAAAGGTCCCAGTCTGTATAGGCTACTAAGGAGGTTATTTTTGAAACTGTATATAAATCTGGGCAATTGGTAGAGCTGAGATTCCAAAGCACACTCGGAGGTATCTACATCCCAAATAAACAGTAGTGATCTTTTGCTCTAAAAGCCTATTCTTTCCAGTTGTCCTTTGTTTTGCCCAGTGAGTGCATTCATCAGCTCTTCATGGTTCAGTAATTCATGAAATTCTCTTTCCATTAAAAATAAATACTGCATTTTATATCCTTGATATGGACCCCATATTTGATTGTCTTTTCTATGGCAGCGTATATTGAAAACTATAAAATTATAATACAACTATTAATCCCCTGTATCTGCTTGTACCTAATTTTTATTAAAAATGTATTGTGCTCCAGCTGGCTCATAAATTAGAATGCAGTTGAAAAGGCTCCAGTTGGATTACGTCTGAAGGAGAACATATTGAAATAAAGAAAGGCTTACTGATTAATATTTTGACTTTATACACAGTGTTACTAGGGTACCAGCTTGATTACCAGAGAAAAGAATTTGTAGTTAACTATATTGCAGATCTGGTGAATGTAGCAATGTGAAACTTGTGGAAAGTTGCATTTACCAAAGAAGCCACGTTATCATGACTGATCAAATCCTTCATGTCATCTTCTCCTTTTATGAATGACATAAAAACCTACTTTGTTTCAATAGTAAATTAATATATTTATAGGAATGTGGCAGAATCTAGAATCACATACCATCTGTTCACAGTCTTTCAATTGCTACCAGTGAAGTGTTGATAATCCTTCTAAAAATGCCTAGAAATAGCTGAAATAGCTTTATCTTTAGTTTTAATATCATGAGAAACAAAACCGCTAAATTATGCCTCATTTGGGAAGTAACTGGGGAAGCAGAAATGAGGAAATTTGGCTTAGAAGCAACAAGCGGCCTCCTTTCCCTTTTTGTGTGCTTAACAGTCAACTCAATTGTGTGGGTAAAATATACGCATCAAAAAAAATCCCATGGAACACTATGAAGGAACTGAAAAATTTCTGTTGAAAGCTGAATTATTTTGATTCGTATTTGCTGCCTGAGACTGAATACACGAGCTGAACTCCCACGATGCACTCAGTCATCAAACTAGCAGGCTCTGACGGCTCATGGGTGGCAGAAGTTGACTGAGAAAACAAGCGTCTTTCTATAGCCAGATGGGCACACATGGCACTTGGACTACGACCCCCGTGAGACCTGGCAGCAGCATTTCCAGCCTTAAACAGTTTGCTTTCAGACTGATCCTTTTTTAGATGAAAAAAACAGTTTTCAAAACAGCCTTCCAGATTTTATGTCTGTCTTGCAAGTTCTCTCATTCTTTCTCACGCATGCACACCAGGCAATCTTCCCCTTTAAGCTAGATGACAGAGAAGGTGATTTTTTTCTTAAATTTGTGAGTTAAATGAGAATAAAGTCCCTTTATTGTCTGTACTTTGTTCCTGAAGCTTTGCCAACAATAATGTTGGCTTTATTAACTGCATAGGATTGAAGATGTTATCGTGGTGTCAGACCACATACTAAGATGCTGGAATTCATATGTTTTTAATTTTCCTGTTATTTGTCTTGTCCTTTTTGGTCAGCCAAAGGCTCATGAGAATACCATCAAGCAATGAACTAGAAATGGAGCACTGGAAACAGCAGTGACAGCTGCATAGGAGTGAGAAAATGATTACCTAATGGCTTCCTTCCACATTTTTCTGGGCCAGTCATACAAGGAGATTTACATGTGCTCTCTTAAGATGTCAATGTAAGAACATAAGCGTTATCCTTGATGTACCATAATGCTGACTGACAAGATATACACATGATAAGACTACTTTAGAGAGTTAAGTGATATTCCTTTTGATCGCAGGTATTTACAGTCATATGTAAAGCCCAATTTGTTCCCTTCTTTATCTGATAGCAAACAGACAGGACATAGGATTTAATGCAGAGTAGTTATTGGGTAGTGGGATACACAGAACAAACCACAGGGATTTTGATGCACTGTAGCACACAACCTTTCTGCCTGCTCGGGACAGCAATATGGAGGCTTGAAAGTACTCGGCTGATGTGGATACATGGAACCAGCTCAGGTATCTGAGACCTGTATCATATCCCTCCTTTAAAAAGAAAAAATCATTTATTTGCATTTTTCCAAATTTTTTCCATTTTTTTACTCATTATTTTCCCTTTTTTACGGGAATTCCTCTGCAGTTTCTTTCCTTGGCGGCTAAGTGTGTCTTAGCAATATTTGAATATGGCAACTTTGCTCACGTTTGTACAAAGCTCTTTCTAGCTCTGAGACTAGGCAAATGGAAAACAAACAGACCCATAGTAATTAACATGAGACGATGTCACTATGGCTGTTTGAGGGGAACTTGGGGGACTGGGAGAAGATATTTAAGAAAAACACTTAAAAAAAAATCAAACCACAGGAGCTTTTGAGTTTTATCTCTTTCAAAATTTTCACTCCAAAACCTCCCTCCTGCCTCTATTATCTGCTTTCTTTTTCTAGCCAAAAGAGGAACACAAGGCACTAAAACTGAGAGTGTGAGGTGACAGTATCACAATTGAAAGATGAAATTTCTTGGATTTCTAAGGAAAAGAGTGGGAAAGATATCCTACACTGAGAGGCTACAACTTGGAAATTTATAGTCTTTACAGAAAATTCAAATAAGTTTAATTAAAAAAATATTTTTTCTTGAAATTGAAAATTTGTCTCAATTAATAAAATTTTGATTAGCTTTAGCCTAATATAAACATCTCTCACATTGCTTTTAAAAGTGCTTCAGAAAAACGTTATGACCAAAATTGCTGAGGAAGACAATGATATGTTCAGCTGAGGAAATACCCACCAGACACTTGTGGGGATGCCTATGCTTGTTCCTTATGGAGAAATCTCCTGCATTACTTAAGAAATCACTCATAACTCTCAAAAACAGGCTAATATCAGCAATCCACAAAACAAAAGACTGGTTTTGCAGGTCTGTGAAAATAGTACTAAAAACAGGATTAAATTTGTATCAGAAAGCTCTTTCTGGTGACCCTGAGACTGAATACCTGAGACACTCCCTATCACTCCAGTAAAGACTTAGAGGAGTCGGTCTGCATTTCCCGGTGACTGGTCTTCTTCCTATGAGAGCAAAACCATGCCTCAGATATGCGTCTTGGGATTCATACACCTATTTGTCCAACTTACACCTCCTGGAAATTGCCAAAAGGTCTGTGTTACCCGGTTCCCATATGCTGTACTAGGAACATCATGAGTTTGGTAGCAATGACACCTGAACAGTACTTTGGGGAGGAGTTGAACTCTGTTGAAGCAGCATCAAAGCAAGTTTCTTCAGCGCAATCTGCCTGGCTAACTCAGCAGCATTACTTCTCAGGCAGACATGCTGCCTACAGGTACTAGTCCTGGGGGTTATGGAATTAGCTGGATCAAACAGAAATAACTGCAGAAATGTCCTGTCTTTTGTTGGAGACGCATCTTGTTCCCTGTCCACTTCCTTCTGAAGCAGCTGTTTCTTTTACAACAGTCAGAAAGCAAGGGCAGAAAAACTTCCCTGTGTTCAGGTGCTTCTCTGCATTCTTTCTAGACAAAAATATGAACATATCCAAGCTTGGGAATTAATAATGAAGAAAGGGCCCTGCAGGAATGAGTAGCAATATTAAAAAGGGTGAAATACTATGCAGAGGAAATCAACCACTAGACATGTACTTTAATTTACTAAAAAATTTCCTAAGGAACTTCTAGAAACACTAAGTTACCACACAGATTTAGATCTGTGAATGAATGATCCCTAAATACACACAGGTGCAGCTTTAGCCTTGCGACCTACTATTTCAGTGATTCACGAACTATATAGATTCACACGATGGGCCATGCCAACTCTAAAGGAGCCTACTGTGTGTACGATCTGCAGATAATGGGTCTCTAGGAGATTTCAGAACTGTACTTTTGAATTCATGTTATTGTGCTTCCAAAGTGCACAAAGGCTCAGCTCACGTAGCTGCACCTCAAAGCTTCCTCAAAACACCTTGGGCTCTGTCCTACACACATCGATTGATGGAGCCATTAAGATCTCGATGGACGAACAGTAATGATTCCATTCGGACCGATCCAATTTCAATGACATTGTCTCATACAATTCCATTAACATTGGAGCTGTTACAACCTCAGTGACAGATTATTATTTCTTTCAAAAAAAGGAAAGGAAATTAACACAATATATTGAATTGCACTGAATTGAGACAATAAATAATGGAATGTACACAGACACTAACCTCTCCCTTCTGTAATTCCAGGAGGAAAAATAGACATATTTACCACAAAGTTGATGACATATGTAGCACTTACGTTAAAATATGTGGCAAACCCTTATAACATACGGTTGGAATTATAAAAATGGCTAGATCTCGTATTGGCTGCAATATAACTTCAGGTGTAGAATTAGACAGTATCTATCTATCTATATCCATCTAATAATGGTCATTGCTGTAGTCATTGAGAAAAAGACACCGGTAAGTGTTCTACAATGAAAGAAATGAATTTGAAGAGCTACATCTTCAGAAGGTACAATTAGACCAGTGGCAAAACAAACTGTCGCCCACCACACCCTGCATGAATATGCTCAGATTGATATTCGCATGGGCAGAGGAAGTAATTGCATTTGTAATTCAGAAGCCTCCCTCTTCCTCCAGGGCTACTTAAGGGCATGAGGCAAGTAGCTTTATTCCCCAAGCAGAAGAGGAGCTATATCATATTAGATGAGTACTATAAACTTTTGTTTGTCTAAAGTGTTTGTTTTAACTGAGATTTCTATTACAGATCACATTCTCTCCCAATTCCCCACCCTAGATTTATCTGATCCTGCACTTGCACCTGACATATATTTGCATATCTCCGTTGAAGTGAACAGTATTGGGTCAGTTTGTACAGTCTAAAGAATATAGCAATAAAAATAATATATTACTCCTTGAACTGTCTTACTGAATTCAGCCTTAGAATTGATGTCAGGATCTTTGAAGACGCTACTTTTAGTTGTTACTCCCATTGGATAACCAGCACCTCAAGACATATTTCTTGAATGCACAAGCACACTCTAGGGATTAGTGTAAGGTTACTAAGAGGACCTTATGTGTTACGTTGAGCCCTCTGTCTCCATGATAGTGTCCACTCCTTAATCCCGGCTAACACAGCAAGATAATACAGGCACATAGTAGGGGCCATCCGAATAAAAGAATGTGGAAAAGGCACATTTTCAAAACAAGATGCAAAAGTGAATTAGCAGCAAATTTCAAATCCACTTGTTGCATTCTCCTTTGAAAACATGTCCTCTTATCACTTCCTCTTGCCATCTTGAATAACGCCTCTGCACTTGCGGCATGGTATTTGGATAGTGTTTAGAGATGGTAAGGCTGTTTGTCTGTTCTCTCCAAACACGGCCATTCACTTCTACGTTGCAATTTTGTGAACGTCAGAGACTGCATGGTACTGTATTTAAAGTAAGCAAAGTGAAGGGACTAGACAGACAAAGCACAAGGGCCCTTCCAACAGCATCCAGGCAGGTTCAAGACCTTTTACTAATTCTTCCAATTCATTTTACTTTTGCATAGAACCTTTTGTCTTCAGTGGCACTAACTCAGCTTACAGCAGTATGAGAGAGCAGAGTACTAGGTAAGTGGTATTTGATAATATGTAACAGCACTAGCTCTGGTGAAAATGTGCTATTTCCAGCTGCATTCCTGAGGGAACCCTCCGAGGGACCCACCAGCTTTTTCAAGTCTTTCTTGTCAATAGGCTTGTTGATTGAAAGACTGGATCCATACTTTGCTCAATATTAGTTCATACAGGCCTTGAATGTTTGGCTCTCTGTATTTTTTGCACAGCTTTTCTTTACATTTATTAAACTCAGCCATTTTTACATTAAAAGGACATAGGAATTTCTTGTGTGGCTATTTGTTCCTGTAAGCAGTTGTGTTATGATTCTTATCTGCGCCTTTCTTTCCTGCCGTAAAGTCTTAGCACAATTAAAATAAGTGGATTACATAGATTATGATTTATCTCACATGTGTGTGTATCTGATATATAAAGGCCACTCACTGGTGCTTTCCCTTGTAAGGCTGGAGGATGCTCAGGGAGACTTCCTCCAAAAATAGCTGGTTCTTGAGTCTGACCTTTTTGTAGCTGAAGACAATCTCCATTCAGCTTTTCACAATGCCAGAACAGTTGCACAGACTGAAAGTGCATCTGTTTGAAGTGCAATTAGGCTCATAATGGGAAGTGAGTTTCAGCTTTAATTAGGAAGAGAGAATTTCTTTTCTCTGTAATCTTGCACGTCTGCTCTGAGCATATCTGCCTATCAATATATGAATCTGTTCCCCTTTGTTTGCTTTAAATACACACAAAGTCTACACAAAATGGCAAAGGCTAGAGGGAGAAATTAAGTCTGTTGTAAAGACACAAGCAAAGTGGCCATGTGGCCTGGTCCCAGGTCTGGCTTCCCCTAGACTATTCCTGAAGTGGAGCAAAACCAGTGTCTTTAATCCTATTTCAAGAAGTCCCTGCTCTACAGGAAAGGACATGGTGGCAGGAAGCAGCAAGGAGAAGAGAGACTGTAATGGGAGAAGCTATGGCAATTTTGGTGGGGTTGAACTGCTGTTAACTATGATGTGTTAACACAAAACTTAAGCAACTTCCTGATATTTTGCAAGGGCAAAGCTTGATCCCAACTGGTCTCAGCATCACAGGAAAAGAACAAAAATGCAGAGTTACTGCCCTCTCTTCCAGCTGTGGTAGCTGCTGTTGATTTCACACCTCCCATATCCGATCTTTTATCTTCATCATTCTACAGATTCATCCCTGCAGCTGTGGAAATAATTAAAATAACTGGAATGCTTGTGAAGGGCTGCTTTCATCATATTGCCTGTAAGCTGCAGCTGAATCTTCCCACTGGGAGAGCAGAGGGGTTATTGTCAGCTGTAGATCTGCAAAGCCTTTCTTTGTAATGCTCACATTCTGATATGCTTAAGCCCTACTTCTTTGTAGGTTCATTGTTGTTGTTTTGTAATCCCTGGAACGCTTCATTGCACACTAAGAGCCTTTTTGCAGCCTCTTGAGATATTACGAGTAGGAATTAGACTTTTCTGGGCCCTTAACTCACGCAGTGGAAGAGTTTTACTAGTAAGGAGCTCTTTGCGTTTCATTCTTATAAGTCCCATGAACTCCTAATTTGAAAGGTCCTGTGACATTTCAAGGGTGAGAGTGATGTTGAGGTGGTCACACTCATCCCTAATATTAACACAGACTGCCTAAGCATCTTTGTATATAATTCACAAAGTCTTCTCCTTTCATTCACCACTCTCTTACTTCTTCGCATTCTGAACAGTAGAAAATAGCTAAAAAAAATGAGAAGACTTTTATAACACTTTCGTTTCATAGGTTAGCTGGCTGATTTGTAACATTACAAAGATACAGGAACTAGCACTAAAAACCATCTAGCAATAGAAATAAAAAATCCCAAGTGTGCAGGGAAATCACATGCTGAGTTCTGGTCAGCAGGGACCTTTGGGAATTCTCCTTGCCTTAAGGGAGAGAAAATCTATTTTCACTTTCCTCTGTGATCTAACACTATCTGACTCCTGCTTGCAGGAGCTTTCCTTCAATCTGCCCAGAAAAGGTGTTGTTCTGGTCCAAATACTAAGCTTGTATTTATTTGATTTGTTCATTTCCCTTTATAAATTACTTTGATTTCAAAGTATATTTTATACATGCTAGAATTTTTGATGAGATTGCCATATAACAAGAATCTGCATTTCTTTTTAAATTACTTACAATGGGAGGAACTTTGCAATGTATCCTATTAACTCCATAGATTTTGCAGTATGTGCCTTTGTAGGTATCTGTAAAGTTGACTTTGTTGCCGATTCTATATTCAAACACAAGGGAAAAGTAATCAGTAGCATTCATTTTACTTTTCTTCCTCTTAAAAAGAACTTGGTTTATTTTTTTATGCATATTGTTAATTACCTGTACTCATGTCATCTACGTATTTCTTGCAACTAAATGACTGCAACATCTTGAATCATCCTGAATTTAAAAAAAAAGGAAAGAAAAAAAAAAGTTGTGTGCAAAATATAACAAGTTTCACCTGGGTTTAAAGACGTCTATATGCATTTGGGGCTTCTATAAATGCATTTAAATAAAAGAAGATTTTTTTGGGGGGGAGGGGCAGAAATCCTTGCCATAAGGATGCATGCAGACATAAAGACTTATTCCCCATACAAATTGTGCCTTTAAATGACATTTCACTTTTATGAGCAGTTTTATTACAAAATAGATTTCCTGCAGCTAATTTTGTTAGCTGTCCCACTCTCCTGCTACTTTCCACTGCCTCTCTAACTTCTTGTTATCTAAGTAAGGGTACATTAATTACTATATGATGTAAGAGAGTTGGCTGCATGCCAAAGCCATAAGCAAGAAACACTGTGCCTAGCAGGCCTCACTGAAGATGCCTGCACCCAGCTGACTGTGGTAGCAGTATTTAAGCTATATTTCCATGTGATGGATTAAGTGTCATTGATGGATGTGGATAATGGTATTTCCTGAGTGTCATTTTAACAAGACGTATATGTTGTTGAATGTATTTCACAAGTCTTTGTAATAATGCATTAGTCTCCCTGAGAAGGAATAAGTGATTAGTAGTACTAATTAGAAAGTTCTTGGAGACAGACTTTGGTTGATAATGTACAATGTGAGCTTTCAGTCATTAGCAATAATACAACGAGTTCAAGGTAGAATCAATCTAGGAGGGTGATTGCACAGATGATATTAAAAATTATACTTTCCTTATTAATATATTGATTTGCATTCTAAATTAAGTTACGGTATTTAATAAGGCTGAAAAAGAAGAAAAGATTTTTTTCCTTTTGTATTTTCTGTGAGAGTGATATGTGGTTCAGTATCAGACTGAGGACTTTAATCTTCTGTTATCTGCAGCAAGACCTGCATTTATGGAAAAAGAAAGAGAGAGAGCATGAGAGAGGGAATTACCTGGTGCCTGGGAAAGCTCATTATCTTGGATCTGGGTGGGCTAGGAAGCCATTCACAAACATTGTCAGTCATTTCTTTTCTTTATATGTGGCAAAAGTGAAGAAGAAATCAATTTCTCATTCTGAAAATTCCATTTCCAATTACCAAAGATGAGGGAATCTTGGAAATGGATGAGAAATGGATAATATTTATGGCTCCATTCAAACTATTCACCCATCTGGACTGGCCCTTGCTGGGAAATAAACTCTGAACCCAGTCATCAAGGGACTACACACTGTCTTTGCAGGATTGAGCTAGAGGCAATAGCTAGCTATCTCTACTGCAGCCCCAAGCGTTAGTGTTGAGTGGCTTTGCAACCATTTAATTCCATTAAATCACATCACAGCAGTAGTGGCAGCTAGAGCCCTTGAGTGGAAGGAAGGAAGTTTCGGTTTCTGGAACAAAGTCACCTTGCCTCTTTTCCATTCTTGCCGTAGCTTGCTCTGTGGTGCTTGTTATAACCCTTTGCATTGCAAAATTGGTAACATATCTGCTTTACTATATTTCTATTGCAACCTTACTGAATGGCTCTTCCTGTGTAAGAACAGGGGGGAACAGGCAAGGCAACATTTTGGGTCAAAGCCGCTGCTGAAAACAAAGGTGTGTTCAACCAAAAAAAGTCAGAATCCTAGGGACGGCGATGCGTCACAAATGAGCACGGCATGGGGGAGCTGCTCACCAGCGTATGTACTCAGTGTGCTCAGCACCACCACCGGGGGATGTGCAATCTCTGGGCTGATGTTAGTCTCTCCTGTTCAGGTAACTATGCCATGGAAAAAGATGTTGTGTAACGCAGAAGAGAGGGGGAAGTCAGCTCTAACTTTCGTCAAACCCAGCAAAAAAGAGACTGCAAAACTCTAATACGACTCTGGTAGCAACACCAGGTATTTGAAAGAGATCTAAATTCTTAAGTACTCTGGCAGTAGTGCCATAGTTATCATCACCAAGTGGGAATGTGCTGAACATGAGGTAGTCTCCCACTTCGAAGCAGTCTACAAGCAGTACATTTTTTTTTCCTCAGAAAATTCTTCACTGAGAATTGCAGGTGCATCATTGCATCATTTTCAGGCACATAAGTCCAAGCATTACAATGAAGTTGGAGGCTTACAATACTCAGAAAGAAGGATGCAAGCAGGTGTAGAGGAGAGCAATACTACCTTTAGCATTATTGTGTGGTACTAAAGAAGGGCAGCTCCAACTCCATGTCAGCTCACCTCAGGTTCTTGATATCTGGGAGCTGGTCTGTGCCTTTTTATCTTCAAGATTGTTGCTACCAAGCTACTGCATTGCCATGAGGACATACATTTAGTCACACTTATCTGCTGATTCTAACCTATGCTTTCTTTGCTTGTTAAAATGCAAGGCTAGATACAGTTAGGGTGTCAAAACATCTCTGTGGTATAAATATGCTTTTGCAATATTGTCCCACATTTGTAGCTCAGAATTAATGCTGAAGAAAGGTTTTTTCTGTCTGTAATTCCTGGAGGTTCAACTCCATTTACTCTTTTGTTCTATTGGCCTCTGTTTGATAATTAATTGATATTGAATTATTATTTGAAATGTTCTTGAAGATTTTGACATTGTGCATGACGATGCTAGATGTGCCACAGTTACATTCAAGAAATTGCATAGCAAGCCAGTGTAACACACCATTGGACAGTATGGACACATTCAAGGGCACATATAGTGACCTTCCAATGTGTTTCCTTGCCATGGAAATAAGGCTGGGATCTGATGCAACCTCTGATCTCATCCTGAAGCAGAGCTGGGATATGACTGAGACAGGCACCAGGTGTGGGAGCACCTGAGTTCATTCTCAGATCTTAGATGTCAAAAGGAGCAAGCTATGGCTCGCAGAAGTGTCTCTCCCCAGTTTAGTAGTAGAAGAGTTGCATTAAAACATGCAGGTCATGAGACTGATGACTGCCTTTTGTTTGGTCTATTTCTGATGTTTCATCTATCATATGGGAGAAGCTGCTCATCCATGCTTTCTCCAACAGTGTTTGGCTCATACTCAGTTCTTCAATTTATCTGTCTATAGCATAGGACCAACAGCAGATTTTCTGATCCTTAGGAAAATCCGTGTGTTTTGGAATAGTTTCTTTCCTGTTGAAGGAGGCTTCACAGTATAGCACATGTATCACCTACTGAGGCAATAAGAGCTGGAGAACCTCTCAGCAGCACAAGACATCTGGGTTTATGAGAATGAAAGTGGTGGACTGGGAAAACAGGTGTCCAAAACCGAAGCTGAGCCTTTCAAGAATGACATTTTAAGCAGATGCTCAGGTATGAATTCTGCTGGTTGATAATTAGCAGGATAGGCCTGAGAAACCTGCTCGGACTGTGAGTGCTTTTTGAAGATTCTGCATTTCTGATGAGTTATTCAGAGAATTTTGAGAGAAGATTTTTTTTCTTTCTGCTGATTAAAAAAAAAATAAATAAAAAGGCAAACAGATGGTTTCTGTTGAAAAAAAACCCCAAAACCACATACACACAAACCCATCTGCTCAGAGGCTTTCCTGAGAATTTTTGTAGTCTATCCCCAGAGTGCCTGACTGCAGACCTGGTACACTTCGGTTTTGATATCTGAATTTTATGGTATGGCAAGGCCAATTTTAACAACTCATTCTGTTAGTAGTAGGGAGAAATTAAAGACAGTACCTGCAACGGAGAAATAGGGTCAGTAATTGTTATCAAATCCCTTTAAGAAGACTGAATCAGAACAGAAAGTCCTCTTTAATCAAAAGATTTCTCCAAATCTTGTGTTGTCATAAATATTAGGGACATATAAAAACTGTCCAAGGATTTTTTTTAAAAACTGAAATTCTTCTAAATTTTGAATGCCAACCCATGAATAAAAATTAGCTAATTTCAAGTACCTTTTCAGAAATTTCTGTGAGGAATAGAGCTGTTTGCAGAAACACATGTACATGGAAGGCTGCATTAAAGGAATAACAAATATATTTTAAGAACACTTTGAAGTAGCAAAGAGTAAGGACACCAATGTGGAGGAAGTGGTAGGAGCTAACTTTATGTTAGAGTGTAAATAAGTTATGAGCTCTCTTAAATCCCGTGGATGGCAGAAGACAAACTATGAGAACCAGGAGTAGATGGAATTTCCGAGTGAATGTATTTGTTTTTGTATGTTTATTCCTCTAGAATCCTGTGCAGGAGGGTCACAAGCGTTGTTGCGAGACCCGGGTCAGATTTGAAAGCTCTCCATTTTGTCTCTGCTAATTGCTGCCTTTGGAAAAAAATAAACAAAGGATAAATAAGCAATAAACGTGCCTATATAATCTGTAGAAGGGGAAAGACAAGGGTTAGGCTAGACCCACACGCTCCCCCTTGCCCACATTCCTTGTGGCAGAATGACCCACTTTCAAATTGAAGAGTAGAGATTTCCTCTCTACTTCCCCCAAAACACAGAATCCCCTCTAAGTATGTGCTGAAAGAATTCTCCTTTGAAGAAGCAGCAGTAGGTTCAAAACCTTGTTAAGAAGACCGATACGACAATATGAATCAAGCAGCCTTCAACAACAAAATCATTCCTAGCAGTTCCTGTCTCATAAGACAACATTTGCAAGAAGATGTTTTGAGCAGGTACGTGTTGACGTGACTTACAGCCCTCTTCCTCCGCACTGTTCCGTCTCTGAAAAATGTCTTTGTGAACACGTTTATTGTAAAAAGTATTCTTCAGTTTTCCATGTGGTTTGATCCTTATATAGAACTGGATTTTGTATCGAACCCCCCAACAACTTATGAGATCTTCATTAATTCATTAATGAGTGTACTTCATCATGAATAAGTGTACTTCATCAAAAGAATAGTTTTTGCAAGAAATAGAGAGAAATAAGTGGAAACTTAGTATGGATATTTGCACATTACATACCTGAGTCTAAGCAGGTTGCAATAATACCCATTTATAGTCACAGAGAGAAATAGACCCTTCTGGGTTTATCTCATACCGAAGTGCCAAGGAGAGATCAGACCAAATTCCACCAGCTTTGCTAAGTCCTGCAAAATGCAACTATTTTTCCTGAACCTCATAAGGTTTGAAAGTTGTACTGAACATATAATAAGATTGCTCCACTCAGAATGGGAAAAACTTAGGAAAGCTGCTGGGGGGGGAGGGGGAAGGAAGGATTATTGAAATGGCTTGGTTGATGGGTTTGAGGTTTTTTTATTTTTGATAATTTGTTTAGTTTCAGGTAATCTTTTCTTCAAATCTGCCCTCATTCATTCATCTAGTGGAAAAATGATTGCATCTTGCACGATAAGGTGACCTAAAAGATATTTTGAAATGTGTATACAGGTGACATTTAGGATGGGACAAAAGGTGAAGGGTAGAGAAGAGATCTGATGCATGGTTTTGCCAGGAAGAGCTAGTGCTGTTAAGAGAGCTGTATCATTTCTTTGGCTCCTATGACTTACATAATCTAGCACATCTGAGATGGGTTGTCATATCTGAGGATAGTTAATTGAAATTCATCAAAACAAGATAGACCTTTGCTTTCAGGCAGTCTCTAGGAAGAGTTTCCTTATGTCATTTGAACGAAGATCCATTTTTTTACAGAAAATCAGGGACCAGTGCAGAAAAGCCTGTTCACTTCTCCTTGAGTGGAACCTGGTTGTGCACTTGATATAAATTTAATCATTATACATGCCATTCTTTTTTATTAAAATAATAATATCTTCCAGGCAATCAAGCTGGATATCTTGAAACTCAGCAGTTTTACCTGCTTATTTATGGTAACATCAAAGTGTGGGCACTCTCATTACAGTCTGTAAATAACCTGGGTTATGTCCTTGATAGGTGAAATATTAGAGTGTTATGTGAGGGGGAGTGTCTGTCTGTTACTCCTGGGAGGCTATAAAGTGCACAGAAAATAATTACCTGAGGGGTTTTTTTTTAGTTTTTTGGATAATAAAGTCATCCTTTACTGATGGGCTACCTATCATCACCTGCTAGCTCTTATATTGTCTTCTGCAGCCTGTCAAACAGAAGCTAAAGAAATCATCAGACTAGATAACATGACAGTTGCCTGCATATGTAGTCCCACAGACAAGCCCAAGGAGAGCAGAAGGAAAAGATCCAGCTGATTTTAAATGTTAATGAACAGACATCTGGGAACAGAATCAGGGTTTGCTGGTGATGTCTTTTTGCAGACCACTTCAGTGCTATCCCACGGACATCTCTCAACCCAGCAAAATGCCAAAAGGCTTACATATGTCAGAAATATGCTGGGAGGAGACATTTCAAGGTGACAGCACGCAGGGACACTCCACTGTTGCTCAATTCCATGAAAACTGTGAGGCCTATGAGTGACTAGGAGCTTTTATGCCATTAACTGCCCCATCTCAGCCACAGGCTGTCTTAATTCCATGTTTACCTAGGCTCTACCTAGTAAATAGCCACGCTGTTTGCAATTGCATTTATTCATTTGTAGTCATTTGCTCCTGGAGGTGAAATATTAGAGGCAGAAAAGTGAAACCACTGAAATATTCTGCCAATGCAGTATTATTTGTGTTATTCACGTTTGTGATACTAATGTGATGTTGACGGGGAAAGTTCAGATGCATGAGTGAGAAAGATACCTGGGCAAAAGTCTAAAATGCTGTGAGACATTCCAGAAATGTGAGATCTGCAGAGGGAGATGAGGTCTCTTCCATTCCTTAGCAGATCATTAGTGTGTTGTATGGATATTTATATACCTTTCATCTTCAGAATTCCCTGAATATTTACAAGTTTACCTGTAGCTAGTGTTTCATTTTATCATTTCTCCAAACATTAGATGTCCTGAGCAAATGTATTGGTAGATCACAGTCTGTTACAAAGTCTCCTACACTCAAGAGGGATGTGTAAATTGCTTATATTATTATTCTTTCCTTTCTGACCTCTTTCTCTATATTTTGTTCTCATTTAGCTGTTCTCATACAATGACATGCGCTAAGTGTTCCCTTCAGCATGCGAATGTCAAGATAACCTGAGGTTAAATTATAGCTTGCTAAAGAGGAGCCTTGAACCATGTGATGTTGTGCTTCCATTTCTTTCTTGCTTGGGGGAAGGGGGCAGAGTAGGAGGGGGATTTAGTGGCTTCATTTAACGAAATAATTCAGGTTCTAGCTTGTGATTTTCCTCCTTATTCACACTCCCATTTAAGGTGAATACCACGCTCGTGTGTGTATTAAACAACATCTGAAGAAGTTGGAATACATTAGCATTTTAAGTAACATGAAATTGTACAGGGTACCATCTGGGACTGTGAGAGTTGTAACACGAAGAAACAAGTTGTATTTAAAAGCTGCATTTAATGTTTGGAATAAAATCTGTGTTTTCTTAGCAGCTGAGAACAAAACAATTTCCCAAATAAGGCTCCACTGCCTCTGCTCTCGCTGGTGGCCTAATGGTTTGTGTAAGGGGGAAGAATGGTTCCACTTTAGGCGGCTGTTCTCCCAGAAGCCTTGATGGCTTTTTTTCGGTTTGCTTACCTTTCCATCCAAAGGAAATTTTAAGAAGCACATGCTGTGCTTAAGGTAATCAGTTTTGAGAGAAATTTATCTGAAAAAGATTTGTTTTGCTTATTTCTTTTTAAGGTTCATTTGCTCCTGGCTGAGCATCAAGCCCCTCCACTTTGCCCAGCAGATCTGAGGAGGGGGTGCTCTCCTGTGAGCAGCCCGCTGCTCTCCGTAAATCACTTCACTTCTGTGCACTGGTGATCGATTTTGCCCTGACTTTACTTACATGTCAAGCAAGTGTTATGCTATTTCACTTGTAAAGTACTTAGAGGTCTACAAATGGAAATTGCAGTACTGGAAAAGATGACAACTGAAAATTAAAGCAAAGCAATTAAGCTTCTCCGCTCCGCTCTTTTCTTATGAGCTTTGTTGAAGTTGCATTTAGGGGTAGATACAAAGGCTCCACATGCTCCAACTCACCTTGGTCAGTCTCAAGGTGATTTGATCAAAGCTGGTAAGAAGTATAATACCAACATTAATTGAAGATAGGCTATTCTGCTCAGGCTGTTAGATTTACATATATCCTTGATTATTAACACACAGAGTATATTGGAGATAATCTTCTGACATCAAATATGATACATGGGGGCTCAAAATGTCTTAGTCATTTCACTCCAGATCCATTCCAGTGCCACCTGAGCGTGTGTTTAAAGCTAAGCATATTTGATTGTGCTGCTAAATTTAATTCTTGAGGATTCCTAAGGCAAATTCCTGTGAAATACCTAACAAACAACACACATTAAGACAGTAAAATAAGAAAGTTTTACTTTCCATCTTTAGATACAGGTCCTTGTAGCTTCAACACTCTTAATGTGGCAATCCACTCTCATCAAAGATGTCTTTATACTGTACAGCACCACTATACAACCTTGATGTCTGCAACTGCCCCCTGGTGACTCCTAGGACTTTACGTGCCACCTAGGCTGTAAAAGCGGTATGGTTTGCTTTTGCAAGGGAAGCAGTGCACCTTCTAAGACAAGATCTGGGCTTTCCAAAAGGGGAAGAGGAGGTAAGAAGGGAGATGGGCTGGGCGCCAGAGCTGCCTACTTATTCACCTGTCCTCCTGCGGCTGAGCTGTGCTGGACCATCCCCAGCGCCAAGGAAGCCTCTGCTTAGCACTCTTCTATTCCCTTGCATCAGGCCTGGATATGGTCATGGGATATAAGCCGTGCTCTTGGTAAAATGGATGTAGGACTGCAGAGAGTAGATCAGAAAATGAGAGGATGCAGTTTCCTGCAGGCTCCACTTTCTCTGCTGAGTAATAACCAACTACATATAATTGGTAAATCAAGGCTCTTGCTGCTTTAAAGCAAAAGAACAATTCATTCAGGAGTACAAACCCTAAGTAACAAATAATAACAACAATGTTATTGAACAGCTGCAACACTGCAGTGAGTACTTAAATGTCAGTGTTAAAAACCTATATGCCAAATATATCTTCTCATGGAAAGAATATTTACCTTAATGCTCTCTAGTGAAAAATATAGCTAAAAGATTTATAATTACAGTGGTACACTTAGAAGGGATTTATAAGTGTCAATGTATCTACACAGCTGAAAGAAAATCCATTAAATTCTGTCCCCTAAAACTGGCTGTTACCTTCTCTGTCCCCAAATAAAATAGTATGAGTAGATTTTTTTTTTTTCTGTGAACATTCATTAAATACTCATCAGGCATAATCTAAGTGACAGCAGAGCTTCAAGACACAAATCACTCTCATGGATCTTCACATCGGAATATTCATTTAAATATATACTTGTCTCTTCTTTTCTTTTCTCTAATGATGTCTTTTCTGTTGCAAGAAGAGAGGTTTGATTGCTCTTTGCAGGTACATTTTTTTCACCTCTTTTTAAAAATGATTAACATAATAGAAGAGTGACATTTCTCCATTTAGATGATGCACAAATAAGACAGAATTTTTAAAGACATTTGTGCTCTTGTTCTTTTAGTGGAAATAATTCTTTAAAACAAACTGCATGAAGTTAAAAGACGTTATTCCCCCCCCCCCAGCCCACCAATAAACTTCTCTGCACAAGGAAAACCTGAATAAAAATGAAATCTTTTAGTCTGCAGAGAATGGAGAAAACTAGATAAATTGAATGAAAATGGACTATTAGAGGAAATTAGGAGCATATGCTGCTTTTTTGAAAAGTCTCAACCATTAGCTATAAGTCTTTTAAATTGGCTGATTGTTCAAGGAAGAAAGAAACGAGGTAGGCATGATATGCATAAAGTAGACTCCAAATGCATTACTACATCCATCGCACACAAGTTGAAGGGAACAGCAAGGTTTATTCTAAAAGTGAAACAAGGCAGGGAAGAACATTTACGTTGGCTGATGTAGAGAGAAGAATGATATAAATTCCATTTAGAGGTCATTCTGCCACGACCATAACGCAGCTGCCTGGTAAAGGGGAGGAGATTACCTTAACCCAGTCTTTCCATCTGCAGAGGCCCATTGTAGCAGGATGAAAAATCACAAGAGATTTTTTCTCTGACATAGGAACACTTAATCAATGAATCTATTGTTTGAATATTGTCAGCCACCAATGAAGTGCATATGTTATCGTGTTTGTCGAGATGCGATTATTAATGAACAGCGAAGTTTTTAAATCCTGAAGTCAGCCTGGCTCAGTGGAAGTTTGATTACAGCTCCACAGACTCTCTTGGGTGTCTCCTCATCTGCAGGCTGTCCGGAATCAAAGTCAAAGGAGTCAAGTCAGGAGTGGGATGCCCTCTGTCTGCTCCACAATGGTGTTTCAAGGACTGCTGGGTGTAGGAACATCCATCTTTGTGTGTGAAGAAGAGAATACGTGGATACCGTCTAACTTGAGAAGCTACATAAGGCTGGCTAAGCCAGCTGCAGAGAGTGGACTGCTGAACTACATACTAGTCTAGAGTCAGCACTGATCTAATCCAAGACAGTTATTCCCGTATTTATACATATCAGGGTACAGGTGGCTTGATCCCACGAGTCCAAGGCTCTATTTTGCATCCCATGAAGAAGGGATGTAAATCACCAAAGCACATAAATCAAGGTTACTGATGTCTTCTTTTGCATTCACTTACTCTCTTGATAGCAATTTTTCCCATCTCCATGGATCACTTTACTGTAATTTAGAGTCATCATACACCATCATCTATTTGCATTCCTGCAGTTTAGTGTCTTTTAGAGGTTGTGTATAAAGCATCTTTAATTCACAGGTGTAGCTTAAGCAGTTATGGATCAGATCCAACTCTCAGGGACATCCATTGGGACATTTCTGCAAGATCAGTTTGTTCTGCTAAAGGCAAACAGCATAGAAAAGAGCAGGGAATGCTGAACTTGATTATTTATTATGTCACTGACCTCAGGACCAAGCGACTGGTCTTCATTTTCTTATTTGATATGGCAACTCTCAGGAGAAATCTGTGAATATCATGATTCTATTCACTTATCCTTGAAACATGCCACATTAACTTGCAAAGAAGGTACGTGTCCTGGAGATTAAAATCATCTTATAAGTAAGCCATAGAATATTAACAGTAGAGGGCACAATTCTGATTTTACTTCCATGAGAGCAAATCTAAGCTTAATGGGATTATGTCATATCAATTCAATACAAAGGGAAGACATGCCTAAAACATTTATCTGTGTAAAAGTGCTTTCCTGGGCTCCACAGAAAACAGAAGTGACCATATCCAGTGTTTTGGTGCTTGGGAGAAATTCATTTCCCTTTTCTAGTAAGAATCTGTATCTTATAATTAGAAACCAGTTGACTCTGTCTGTCTTGAGTAGCTAATACAGTACAACAGCCTTTCTGATTGCTTCAGAAAATAGCCAGCAGTATGAGCAGTGATGTGAGAACCAAAGCCGTCTGGCTCGCTAGCTGAGCCAGAGTGTTTCTTCCCTCGTGAATTTAAACCCAGCTTGATGTCCTTATCCCTTTTCCTTTTCTGAAAAAATTGCTGTGGCTGAGAGGCCTGAAGCCATCTGACTGTACTCTTGGATTGTTAACATGGTATGGATAGAGGTCATTGATACGGATAAAGCAATAACTAAATACACAAATTATTTCCCAATCTCATCTCTAAATAAGCCTCACCTTTGCTCAGGGAGTCTGGCATGTATTTCTTTTCCTGTTCATCATTTTTGTTTTCTAATTTCTTGCACCCTCAAAACTCTGTAAAGAGGAGGAGATTGGTCAGCATTACCTTACCTACTTCTGTGCCTTGTCTTGACGCAGTTATACGGCGACTGGATTTGAAGCTGCCTGAGCAGAGAAGGGAGCTGAGTCCATTTCCCCCAGCACAGGTCAATAGCCTTCACTTAGTCCCTCCCTTCATTTCCTCCTCAGGTCACTTTTTAAATAAAACAGCACATATTTAAGGAAGGCTATGGCGCCTTTGCTCATCAGGATGGCCTCTACCTACACCTCAGTTCCCATCTGCATGCTGGAAATGATGGTCTTTCCCTGGCTCGTTCGAAGTTGTGTGTTGCAGTTAGCAAGCCTTATCACACAGATATTCTTTCAGTTAAGAGATTTGCTAGGAAGATATTCTCATAGTAAAAGATGCTTTTAATAAGCATTTTTCCACAGATTTAGCTTCACCATTTTGGAATATGTTGGGACCTTTATGCATAAAGATATACATGTATCTGCTCTTCTATGAAAATGGAGATAGTGGTAGAAAGAACAAACCCTTTTAACTGGAATTGCATTGTGTTCACTTGTTCACTTCTAGATTTTTTTTTTTTTATTTATTTATTTCCTGGAGAGATTATGTTTTCCTCAAACATGTTGATTAAAGGATATTTATTGATCATGATTCCTCTTTTTTGTGGCCAGCATTTGCACTAGCTGCTATGTAGCTCAAGAACATAGATTTGTGTCACCCTGGTACCTAGATTTATTATACTGGTGTCTAGATCTGCACTTCTGCACACTGGCAGGGAATCAATATGTACAACCATGAGCTAGTCTTTCCAGTGTTTATAATAACCCTATAGACCAATAAACTAGGAAACTGCTCAGTTTTATTGTTTTCTCAGACACCTGAAGATACCCTCATCTTTAATCGTGTTTTACAATTAATTAAATAATCAGAATTTCTTGGGACAGGATCTAAGAGGAGTACAAACAAGCTCTGTGCACTTTTCTTGCCTCTGGGCAAAGTAACACTATGACTGAGTGGCTCAGGTCAGCTTAGATCCACTATAGCAAAGCCCTGCAGTTCGTTTCTGCTACTTTTCCTACAATACGCTTGAGAGTGGCCAGGTAGCTGGTGTGCTCTGTTTATTATGCAAGCCTGTGGGTTTGGATGGCCCAGGTTCTCTGCAGCTTAAAATTGTGCTGCTGTAAATGGCTGAGCTGGTAGATCCTGCAGAAAAGCAGAAGGTATTCGCTGGAGTTGAGGTCTGTGCGGTATTTTCAGCCACCATGTTATTCCTGCTGGCACACGTCCCACATGCTGGGAGCAGAGGAAGCACGTGCACTCCTCACGCTGCATGAAGTATTTCAGCAGAGATCCTGGGATGAGCAAGTAACCAGAAAATTGGTGCAAAAAGTGCCAATGTGGGCACTTCCAATGAAATGTGAGAGTTGTTTCTGCCCTCTGAGAAAGTGCTGATGGAAATACGCTGTTACACTGATTGTAACCGAGAGTGAAGTAATTGCACTGGAAAATGGTACTGCACATGGATTCAGAAAAGTAAATTGCTAGGGAGCATTGCAGAGAAATGTAAAATATTGGGAAGGAGAGTAGAGAAAAACACTCTCCAGAGGCTGCAGGAGATAGGTCAGATTGACAGGCCAGTTTGACTTGTTCTTCCGGATTTCTTTCTGAAGAGTGAGGAAGAGGGATCAGCTGAGTGGAGCTCCTCTGTACAAATAAATAGTGCTGTTTTGCAGTGCTTCACCCTAGATGATGGCACTTGAGGGGCAAAGATGAAACAAAGAAAGAAGCAGCAGCAGAACACATTACATTAAAATATCAAAACGCAGCGACAAGTCAGGTGTAGCTCAGCGCCTTCTTGGCCTCTTGATGCACTATGATTATTGCACAGGGAAGATAAAAGCATTTCTCAGTGGTTTGGGAACAAATACCTACGAAGCAAGAAGATAAGTTTTTGCCTCTGAGCTAAATTCCTTGTTGTTTTAAAAGGTAGAACACTGCTGAGATAAAGGAACCTCCATCTCTTTCCCCCAGCAGATAGCTCATTTGACATCTCTGCATAGTAAACTGTTACTACTTTCTCAGCCTTGGAGTATACTTTCTCCTCCTCTGTGTCCCAGAAGAAGTGACATCACGGTTGGTATCAAGCAGCACAAAACACTGCACAGCTATGGGAGCTACCTGGGGATGAATCTGATACCTCTGGGATATTCAATTGATTGCGAGTCTGAATAAACACAAGAATAAAAAAAATATATAGCTTTGTAGCTTTTAATTATCGTAAAACAAGAAGTCACTGCTATTTTACAGAGTTGAAAACTCACCCACTCTAAGTGGAATTTCTTTGGAAGTTTTTTTGTGTAAAATGCTACTAGAACAGCCAGAGAAATAGTTACTATTCCCCTAGCTTCATTCCCATTTCTAGAGGTCTCAGCACTCTCTTGTTGCTATAGTCAATGTGATTTGACTGTATTGTCTCTACCTTTTAAAAGTCCTCCTGGCTCTGAACTTGGTGCTTGCCTTCAGTATCTCTATTCTTGCTCCACAGAGCAAGGCAGCAGCTCTGGGAGAGTGCTGGTGGGGATGTTTCCTCTCTAAATCCTCCCGGGCTTGTGTGTGGGGTTCTGGCATCCCAAGGCAGCAGTACCCTGGTGTTTCATATTCAGAGGATGGTAGGGCAGTTATCACACCCTTGGTGCTCAGAGCTATGTCCCTGGAGGGTCACTTGGGGCTCTGTATCTCTATTTGAACTAAGGAAGCACAAGCTGTAGGTATATACCCTCTTCAGGAATGGAGAGGGAGGAAGAGGCTTCTTGTGCCCTCTCCCATGAGGCGACTTAATTAGGATCATTAGTTGAAGGAACATTTTTCCTTCTCACTTCAGTCCACAGTGGACATGTCCCTGGATAAGCTATATTTTTTATTGAAAAAACTTCCTTTCCAATTACTCATCTCGTGGATTCTGAGTTCTGAGAGAAAATTTGGCATGTTTCCTAGCCAATTCCTGGCTAATCCGTGTGCAATGGCTGCCCAGCACTGAATAGATCAGAAATTGTAAAGGGTACCCCCAGATTTAGTAAACTGTATTTCTAGGATGAGCTAAGTGATATGTCAGTTGAGTACAAACTGTAGCAGATTTCCACCCACCATGGACCATGCACAGTCAGTGTCCTGCAGTGTACGTGGGGATCACTCCCTTATTACAGCAGTGAAAGGCTTCCTCCTCCATTGCTTCTATCACTCTGAAAGATTTGGCCAGAAACCTTTCTTTTAGGAAGACTAATACATCACCATTAGCATGCTGGTTCCTCACTACTGCTCCACAGCTGAAGAAGGCAGAGATCATCACCCTTTGTGCCATTAATCAGAGGGGTTTTTGCTGGAGCTGTTACAACACACAACTGCTATAATGTGATATCTGATGAAAGGCTAAGATTCTGGTTCTCCTTTAGTGAAAAGTGCACACAGTCTGTAATAGTAGCATAAAAAAAAAAAAAAAAAAAAAAAAAAAAAAAAAAAAAGCTCTGAAACTGCTTTTTCTTATCACTGCTTGAAGAAAGAACTACTGACCATGGACACTCATGGTCAGCTCAGCTAAGGAACAGGAGGAAAAATCCTGAAATAACAAGGTAACAGCAGAAAATGAAGAGCTGCAAAAGCAAAAAACACAGCTGCCATCCTCTGTAACAATTTTGTACCACTGAATAAACTCAGCTCAGTCTGAACGTGTCTCTTTGTGAATAGATTTGTGAAATGGGAATTTTCATGTAAATTGGTGTCACCAGCCTTGGAAATAACCAGATCTTACAACAAAAAGAGTGAATAGCAGACTTGTTCCAGGGAAATAAGTCTACAGATTGATGGACGAGTTTTGGGAGGATAAATCATTAAGCTTGTGAAGATGAAAGTCTTTATTTGCACAGGTACAAAGTTTAAGTAGCTTTTTTTGATTCACAATTTTGAACTACAAAACAGCAGCATACATCGTGATACGTGCAACTTTTAATAATCTGCTTTAAAGCAAATGTGAGGGATCAATTAAGGCCATGTTTTTAACGACTAGCTGATCAGCCAGGTAAAAAACATGTACCATATTGTGCCATCCATCTTAAGCAGAACTTCACACAGATCTTCAAAGGCTAATTCTGCCCAACAAATGGATGGAGCAATGCATCTCTCTATTACAAGGCAAAAGGGAATAGCACGGGCAATGCATGATCCGCATGCATGCGCGTGTGTGTGCGTGCTCACGGTGTTGAAAGCACAAAGATTATGCTGAGCTGATTGAACGCGCTTACAATTGCATTACAGCAGACAGTGTGATGAGAGCCAAAATATGATTGGCAAAATATACATGACATATTGTAAAACAGATAAAATGATAACAGCATTTTACTGAGAAGCATCTGCTATTCAGTTGGGAAATTAGGGTAGAATGAAAATGTTCTTATAAATCATAAAATGGCATTACCATCATCAAGAATTTGTCTTAATTTTTTAATGAGATATTGTTGTTATTCTTGTTTGCATGTTAGAGAGTTAAAGATCTAGCATTTTTCTCTGAACACACCAAAACCAGGTTTCTGTAAATACACAGGGATGGAAGGAGGTCATATTTTAAGGTGAAGTTCCTTAAAATCTTTGCTCATTGACAGGAATAAGGAATGTGCCTGACCTGCTGGATTAGTGGATTTTGAAATTGTTCTGAGGCACCGTATAAGGGAGAGTGAATGTGATTAACTTGAATTGGCTGAAATTCCTTTCCTTGTCACTGCAGTGGTTCACTACTTGTTTCTACAGAGCAGACTGCACGCACAGACTATTGTTTTGTGTGTTGATCTGCCAGTTTCTTACATACCCAGACTGAATGCAGCGACCTTCAAATGCTGCCGTGGAAGAGGGTCTATTTCTTAAGCCAAATAATTAACCATTGCAGGATGAATGCTACCTCACTATCTACTAATTTGCCTTTGTGGGGTTTAATGACTCACTACTTAATTACTTTGAATGTTATTATTAGCTGTAAACAGTTTTCTAGAAAGGAAAGAAATAATTGGAAATGGCCTGACATAAACTGATGTAAACTGACCTGGTTCTACCAACTTTCAGTAATTATGAGTTAGATTCCTAGCGGATGTAAATTAGTAACTCCAAAGGGCTGTACTAATTTAAGTGGCCCATGACTGCTGACTGAGATATGTATTTCCAGGATTAGGCAGAATTCATGAGAAACTGCAACACATTCAGTGCTCTTTGTGGTCTAATCAATAATTACATGATGTCAGGGCATCTCAGATCCAAATTCTTTGCTGTGCTTCTGATCTATTCTGACTGTTCTGTTGCCTGCCGGATGAGTAGGCACTCATTTTGCAGTCAAAATTAGGCTTTGTGCAATTCCTTACAGGCCTGATTGTTGTCATTTACCTGTCCTGTCCTGTCTTGTGGTACAGCAAAGATGGACAAGGAGTTTTTGCACCTGCTTTATGTGCTGTTCCATACTGGTAGGTTGTTGTCAGGCTTCATTTTCCACCCGCTGAATCAACTTAGGAAGTGTCCGTGTGCAAAAAGTTTTTTTTAGACGCTGATAGAAAGCAGGGACTCTACCATTTAGCTGTCACACTTCTAACAGGACTGGTTCCCATGCCAGTACTGTTTATACCTAAAGTGCATCTACTCAGTCTCAGCATGAAGTAATAGGTCGATGTACTATTTTAGTTTTGAATTGGAGTGCAGCTAGCAGTCATTCTTCTGTCCTCTCACTATGTGTAAACATATCTTGAGGATACATAAAGATACAAATTTTCTGGCTCAAAGCCCTGTTTCTTCTTCCTACTAGTAGGAAGTACCTGTTAGACCACATCTAGATATTGTATCCATCTTTGAGGCCCCAGACTTAAGAAAGACATTGACAAAGTGGTGCAAGCTCAGCAGAGAGCTACCAAGATGGTCAAGGCCTGGAGCACTTGCCCTGTGAGGAGAAGCTGAAGGACCTATGAGAAGGTCACTGAGAAGATAGAGCCAGGCTTTTCGTAACAGAGTATGTAGGAGAATGAAAAACAACAGGCATAAATTGAAACAGAAGAGCTTCAGAATACATATAAAGAGAAACTTTTTTACCACAGGGACAGTCAAGCAGTGGAGCAGGTTCCTTATAGAGGCTGGGCAGTCTAAGTCCTTGTAGGTTTTCAATACTCAGTTGGATAAAGCCCTGAGCAACCTGGTCTGACCTCATAGATGATGCTGGTTTGAGCAAGAGGTCAGACTAGGGACCTCCTGAGGTCTCCACCAACCTGAACTATCCTATGATCCTATGATGCTTAATGACCTGTTCAATTAAAAGCTTAAGATTTTTCCAAAGCCCTTCTCTTTCTCCCCTGTGCACCAAGGATTTTTTTTTTATCAATTTTGTGAACTCATTCATTGCAGTAACCTACTGTACTCTAATAAACTTACTCAAAGCCTCCTAGCTTTTCAGATCCCTTCTTTTAGCATCTGCCTGCTCAAGTGATGCATTCACTGTTCATTCTTACTGTCTGGCGTCAAAGAAACTTACTTGTAGGGATTGCTGAGATCTGCAGTATTTTGTAAAATCCTGCCCAGTTAAACTCTTCACACTTTGCTCATTTCTCCACAGTTCATGAAGAGGTCATTTTCCTTAGGTCTTGCATATGTCCCTTTCTTAGAGAGTCCCCTGTGTTATCTGTAAGCTGTTGCACTTTGAAACGGGAATGCATTTCATTCTGTGCCTGGTGAAGAACTGAAAGACTGAAACTTAAGGTGATTCTAAAATTACTTCTCAGTGCTTCAGAATTTGTTCCTATATAAACAAAAATGAAAGCCTGTGGATTGCTTTTGTCTTATAATTTTTATTACATATTATGGGAGAGTTCAGGAACAGTCAGTAAGTTGAACTAGAACCAATTCTCATCTGTTGTTATGGTTACCAGGAGTAGAAAATAATTTCCTGTAATGTATCTTAAGATCATTTATGTCGGATACAAACACAGATTAAGCTGAATACCATGGTAATTTCTTCTTCAATTGTGTTAGGAACCATAAGACATTCATTTTTACTTCATAAATAAGGGTTACAGTATGTCATGCTCAGTCAAAGAAGATAAAATGAATCTAATTAAGTGCCATCAGAAGATCACTTTGCTGTTTTTATTGCAGCAATAAAAGTGCCCTTACCTTCTTATTCTTAGAGAAATGACAGAGATTATTATGGAAATAGGATGAGATCAAGTAAGTCTTGCTTGACCTAGACTTGGATACGACAATATCCTTGTGTCAGTGATTGTTGAAGTGAATAAGCAGTTTACAAAATCTGATGGGTTAATGCTCATCAGAGATGCGCTTGCTTTATTAGAATGAATGAAACCATATGCAGGTCTCGGACAGGTCTTGTTTATTGGGTTTTATATAAACAGTATCAGCCTTTTATTGATCTATAGGCCTCAGTGGTGATCATGGCAAACAAGGCTTTCAGACTGATGACCACAAGTCCCTAATGTTTAGTAGTTGATGTGTGCACATGAGAAAAGAACCATTTAGCTTTAGCTGGTATGTACGTACAAGTATAGTAGTCTGGAGGTTACTGCATAGGAGAGCTCTACATGGAATAAGAACACACACTGGATGAAAGGCTGTTAAACAATGTCTTGGAGACATTTCCATTGAGTTGCCAGAGCCTCTAAACCAGCAGCAAGGAGTTTAACCCAAAATAAATGAAGTCAGTGAAAAGACTCCTATAAACCACAGAGTTTAGAGAAGGATCGTTTTCTCTAGTGAGACATGTGGTAACAGCACCAGGAGCTTTTCTGACCCACATGTTGGGTAATGGCACAGAACTAAAAAAAAACATATGTCTACCAAAATCCATGGCTGCAGTGAACTAACCGAACAGTGAGCCAAGAGCTCCAGAGCTGCAAGGACACACATTGCATTGGTTTTACCCTGCTCTGAAGCCTCGGGCTGCCTGCCTCCCTCCTGTGCAAGAGGGGTTTAGAGAAGGGTGATATCTCACACACCCTCCCCACCAGTGCCAGGCAGGGAGCCAGGGCTCCACAGCTGATGAGGTCACAGCCAGGGGATCTCATCCAGATGACAGCTACAAAGCTAAAACTACCTGGGAAATACTTCCCTTCTGGAAAACTCGGACAATGATGGTTTCTTTGAGATGCTCTGCGGAAAGTGTTAATTTGTTCATGTCCATTTTTTCTATAAAATTTTTGGGAAAAATAGGCCTTTTTCCTTTTTTTTTTTTTTTTTTTTTTTTGAATGAGAAATTGATAGTTTTTCTCAGAAGGCAGGTGTGAAAACCAAACCTTCCTTTAACTTACATTTTCAGTAAAAGCATTGTTCTGATCCTAATGAGAGCAAAGTCCTGCAGTAGAATGGACTGGGTGCACCGCCTGGAGAAAACTACTTATAGAAGATGCAGTTTAGAAAGTCCTCTGTCACCGTTGAGCCACCTCCTGCTCAGCCATTCAGACAGAAGTGCCAGAGCATGCTACCACATCTGCTAGTGGCTGCAGGACAGCAGTGTCTCTCAGTGACAACGAGCACCAAGGTGGTCCAAGAAAGCAGGTCTGCAGGTACATCCAGAGCTAACCTCGCACACTCCCAACGTGGAGGGCAGGCGAGCCTGGCCGGCAGTGCAGACACAAAGATACCCCTAAGTAATAGCACGGATACAATCCAAGTGACTGATGCTGGGGCTCCTCTGCTTTAGATTTACTGTTAGCTGAGAGGTATCTGCACAGGTGTCAGCACAACAGGCTCAGGCTTGTATAGAAGTTTTCTACAGGGAATATTGACCTCCTCTGGGTGATGAAATAAATATGTCTATTCCATTCACTGCATGCCTTTTTCTCAAGCCTTGTGTTTGCTATTTTGTCTAGTACTACTTGTGACAGCCTCAAGACAAGAATTTAAGAACTGTTGAAAGTTGATAAAACAGACTGGCCTTCACTGTTGTGGCTTGCTCTGGGGCTTCAGCTAAGGCTCTAGTACTCAAGGAAAGAGTCAAGGGCCTGATTTCATGCCACTTCAATCAAGAAGAATATTGCCAAGACATCAAATGACTTCACTGTAAGCCTCTGACTGACAGAATTATCCTTGTACCAGGCCAAGGGAGTGCAAAGCACTGGATTTCCTGGAGTGAATTGTAAGTTTTTGTCATGAGAAAAAATAACTTTAAATCTTGGCGAAAAAGAAAGCACTGCTTAAAATCAGTGCTAACTAAGCAGAGAGATTCTCTCCCAAAACAAACCTAGTGAGTCATAAAGTACTGCTAGTAGTACTAGAAATATTAAGTACTGTTATCTGGAACTTATGTATAATGAAATTTTTCTGTAATAATAGCTTTGTATGGCAGATGTTTGAAAATCCTTAGGCCTCCTTCCCCGACCTAGGCAGAACTGCTGGAAAAGGCCCTGCGTCCGTGCGACTTATGCTGCCTTTTTAGAAAAGCTGCCTCCAGGTCTGCATGATAGCCCTGCTCACCTTTTGGCATATGGGCTATGCGGCACATTTTGGCCTGTAAGAAGACACATGTGCCTCTGGACCAGATATCAGTTTGCAATAAATAGAACCAACAGAATGCAGCTGTGTAGTTCATTGGCATGGTAAATATGACTAAACCCACATCCCCATTAAATGGTCTTGCATGGTCCCTTACTCAGGGACTATTCGATTCAACAGCTTCTGCATGCAGGAGAGAGCATGTCTACAGAGTTACACTTTTGTATGTACTTGAGCCTCAAGTGCATATGTGAGTGAGAAGTCTCGTCACTCAGGAGGATGCTGTCTTTGCCATTTTGACTTTAGCTGATCTAGCAGAGATGTAAAGTGTCACAAAAATCCAATAATGCTAATTTGTTTCATTTCCTGAGCTGGAAGTGACAAGGAGTCGAGTGCATGTTATCCAGCTCACATAAAAGCCAATGTGCACGTTGAAAATCAAAAATATTGCCAAGGAGGCTGTGACTTGCATGGAATTAAACCATGTCAAATGAGGGCTTCTGGTATCCTTAACCTGCTTCAATCAATGACATTTCAGTGCTAATAAGGAGGGAAGAAATGAGGGGAAATATTTAAGGGAAACATATTGTGGCTGCAATTGCTGAGCCAGATCCTCTGCTGATATAAACATTGCTGAAGCAAATATAAGATGTAATGATTTGCATCAGCTAGGAATATTCCCCTTAGCATTGTGCCATTAAAGTTCATGAGAATGTGAGTTAACAAAGGCAGTTTGAGGAGTATTGGAAAATGATTTTTCATTCCATTTTAAAAACTCATTTCATGCATTGTTATGTCATCTACTTTTAAAATTACAGTCCATGCAGAAAGACCAATATGTGATACTGATCTTTTAAATCATGATCCCCAGGGCAGAAGTACATGATTGACCTGTAGTTATTTGTTAGGTCTTTCCAGACCATTCAGCAGAATGGTATGTAGGAGAGTCATATGAATAGCTATATAACAAGTAAAAGGTATTTGATTGAAAACTATATTAGAGTAAATAAATAACAGTGAGATGACTTGTGCTGTGAAGTTGTGGCTGAGACTTAAATAGCCGTTTCTGTTGCCTTGATGTAGTTGGTGACCTACTGGAGCCAGCTCTTTGCTGGTAAGCTATATCAATGCTTGGACAATAGCACCTTTCAATTCATCATTTCCCAAGAGATTTAAAGCAATCATAGAAACATTTTCTTCCATTGCATACTATTTATTTATTTGAAGGACGAAGTAGTCTCTTCTAACCTCCCACTGTGCATTAAATATTACAAATTAAAATAAACTGCTCCCTCATCTAAATAAAACGGTAACCATGGGGGCAGGCTGGCATCAGCTTATTTTCTAACATTTTTCTCAATTAAGGAGAAAGACTGTAGTAACCAGAATATAATACAATATTGCTTCTTATTCTTGGGAAATATATATGTACATATATAAAAATATATATTTCCAGAAAATGAGAATTAATTGTATTCCAATATGCTTAGTGGATAGGGAGCACTATACAACTTCTTATGTCTAGCATTATTGCTTAATCATATTGGCTGAGCTGGAAATGCCTCCTGTGTATGTATTCAAGATGATTAGACTTGCAGTAAGATATTGACTGGAAAAATTACAATTTATGAGAAATGAGCATTTGCCTTTTTTTTTTTTTTTTTTTTTTTTTTTTTTTTTTTTGTGCATGTGAATTAACGGAATGTACTGGCCAGTTCCATCTGGGTCTTTCTGCTGCTGTTCATAGCACAAAAGGGTGAGGTTAAAAAAAAGGCTTGAATTTAACTGTGTTACTTTAAGACTCTTTTAGAGTATAAACCTCTGGATTTCTCCTTTCTATCAATATTAATATAGTTTATTTCACAGGAACAAAAACAAATCCTCTGTGAGAAATTTCTGCGTATGTTGAGGGTTTGTTCCTTTAATCAAACTTCTGTATTTAATCATAGTTAATCGTAGTTTTGGATTCTGCTTGGTCTATCCCATTTGAACAACTGAAATCTCTCTTTTTTCTTAAGTGGGCATTTGGCCCAGATGGTACAAAAAGCAGGTATTTTTTGGTCTGTTTCTGACAATCTAATTCTCTAAACATATTTGGAGATTTTACGTGTCCTGTCAGATGTTTTGAAAAAAACTGCTACACCTTAGCCCTGCGCTTCCAAAGCACCAAATATTACTTCATCCTGTTTCCACCAATAGGCTTTATTCCATGGAGAATATCTGCTTTCCCTATGAAATAAGGATATGCTGGGCTTAAAGAACTAATAAAAATCCATGCACATGAAAGATGTTAAGCCTGAGATGAGATTCTGAAAATGTTACCTTTTAATATTATTTGCTATTATGTGTAATGGTAGCTGAAAAACCACTGCTGAAGCTGAAGTTCAAGGACAGAAGCACTGCACAAAACAGATAGTAAGGACATATTATAGCTTGGAGTCAGCAGGGAAAATCAGGCAGGTAGAGGCGAAGTGTCCTGCCCAAAGTGAGAGAGCAGGTCCATGACAGAGCTGGAAATACAGCATAGGTAGATCAGATCCCCAGTCGGTTCAGTAGCCCCTTGACCACACTGCTTGGTCTAACTACTGTTCCAGTTTTGCTTTATATGTCTCAGCTGCCTGCGAAACCAGTGCAGCCCTCACTGTGACCACAGCAAGGAGAAAAGCTCCGTGTTTGCGTATCTCCAGATTAAATCTCTATCTCCCAACTTTCACAGTTCAACAAGAGAACAAATGCAGACAGAACTACGGTTGGATTTCTTTCCTGCTGTGGGATTTCTGCTCATTTTTACTGTGAGGTAATGAAAGGCTGATTAGGAGATTAGAGGCAGATTCTGTAATCGTAAGATATAGTACCTTTTGTAGACCAAAGCATTATCTGAAATAAAGCTGCCTGATTAGATGAAAGAATACATCTGAGCTGAAAAATTCAATCTAATATAATTTCTAAGACAATTCTTTCCTGTATCTCCCAACTCAAGAGACTTTGGAGGGATGAATAAAAACAACAGACAATAAATATGATTAACAGTGCAAGGTTCCAACAGCCCTTTGTTTTCTGCCCTTAGGCAGTAGGTAAAGAAGGAACAATACAAGGGTACAACTGCGCATAGATGGTGTTCTCTTCCCTGCTCCATGTGTAGATTTGGACATCTCGTTGTGATGCCAACCAAGTCAACCTTCTCCATATTGTGAATACCATTTTAACCGAGATATTTCTTCCTTCGGATTTCTCATTCCTTTCAGTTATGCCCCCAGGAGATGCTCAGCACTAGTAACTTAATTACTAGTCAAACGTATTAGTATTAGTCAGATATGAGCCTGAAATTGTCCATACGTGTGATCAAAGTTGTGAATGGCCTTCACCTATGTGATCAGGACACTTCAGCCTGTAGCAGAGAAAACTTGTGAAGAGTATAGCATATGTGTCTTGAGTATAGCATGAGAAAGACTTGGGTATGGCATACTGTGACTTGAGTGGGAAGAGGGGTTGGAGATCAGTTGTTCATTGTCTCTTGCAGTACAGTAATCCAGGAGTACCAGAGGAAGTTGGTAGGAGGAAGGTACAAAGCAAGCAAAAAGAGGCAGTTCTTGTACACTGCATTGGATCAGTGGAAGTCTCTCACAGCACCCGGCATCCTCACCACTGATTTCTAAGGCTGGCCAGGACAGCTGCAGCTTCTCAGCAGCATGTAACCATGCTGGCTTCCTCATCGACCCTTTTCCACCTGCTAGGCACCCTCAGGGCTGGTTCCTTTGGCCTGCCTTACCACAGCAATAATCTCTTGTCTTTTTGTCCATAAATACTCTGCAGTTTATGAGACACTATTCTAAAAATTAACATTGCACTAAAGAAAAAAAGGTGGCAGAAATTGTAGTGAATTCCCATCCATCCTTCCCTCCAATTCATTGGGTTTTCACATCAGAGGAATCGTCAAATGAGCCACCTTCCGCCTGTCAGCTTGTCCCTGTCCCCATCTTACACATAACTGTTTTACTCGTCTTCATCAGACTCCACTTCAGACCTGGTATCTCTAAGTACAGTCAGGCCCCATCTGAAGAATGTTATCACAGGTTTTCAACCTCTGAAATCCTTGGCTTTTGTAGATATAACTCACCCTACTGCATTTCCTTTAACATTTTTTTTCTTTCTTTAATAGGTGATACCTACACTTTGGAAAGCAATAGAAATGAATATAGATGAAATATTAGAAAGAAGCTGCAAGAAGGTATGAAAAAATAGGTTTTTAGAGCCTTAAATAGACCCTAAAGCTGCTTTCATCTGTGCTTTCTTATCTGGGTAAAATTGATTCATTGAAAAAATTGGTCATTTAAATTTAAAAGCTCATATTGCCCTGTATATCCTGCAATGATTTAGATTTCTGTAGCTGGAGGTGTATGTTAGACACCCTGTTAGGGTTTATAAAGTCTGATATATTTCTGGAAGAACATATTTGGAATTGCAATGGTGTATCTCATTAAATATAAGGATACCTGGAACTGCATCACGTAACACTGACAAAAGATTTGAATTATCAAGCACTAAGCTAGTTAAAATGTGATTTAGCCACATATTGGAGATTATATATTTGATTAAGATTTTATGATCAGAGTATGGAAAGGGCAAAATCAATCAGTCTCACATTGGTCCAAGAAATAACCAAGAGCAGGTAGATTTTGTAAAATTTTCCCTTCAGTTTCAGAAAGCTAGACCCTGCCGCTTGTGGGCTGCCTATTTCTTGTCTGGTTCCTTAAAGGACTGAATGTTACGTGATGTGTTATCTGGTCTGCACATGTACTTTTGCCTATCAAAGGAATTAGCTGAAGTTCATAGGAAGAGCCTGTAGCTGTATTTTTATACATTCCCCTTTCTAACTCAGGGCTAAAATTCCCCTGTTAACAGAAAACTCAAACTATGCAAGATTGAAGAAGAGCGCGACAGGATCTGGTTTTGCAATTGCACTTTTTGAGGGATTCCAGCCCAGTATATCTCACTGTCCTGCACCCTGTGATGTTTTTGGAAGGCGCGAGCAGAGCCAGCTAGAAGGGGCGGCGTGGGACAGGGCAGCACAGCCCACCAGTACAGTC
Source organism: Rhea pennata (assembly GCF_028389875.1). Lineage (NCBI taxonomy): Eukaryota > Metazoa > Chordata > Aves > Rheiformes > Rheidae > Rhea > Rhea pennata. The sequence goes on along the minus strand of NC_084667.1, from coordinate 60,236,417 downwards.
GGCATACTGGTCCATCACTCTCCTGTGGGCATGTGCCCATAAGTACGTAAAAGAGGATGTGGCCAGCTCACTAGCAGAACTCAGATGTATTTTGTCTGAGGGTGTACTTGGATGCCGAGACACTGTCCCTCTATCCAGCTGCAGGCTTTTTAGTGCGAAAACAGGACAAGCTGCAAGGGTAGGATGCTGAGAAAGCTGAGTGAGGCTCGCTGCAAAACTGGCACCCCGAAAGGAAGCTCTGGCAGGCAGAAGTCAGCAGTTTGATTTACACAGCAGCTAAGCCCAGCCAAAGCAAAGCACTATGGTTCAACTAAGGAGCACTAAGTTTATATTACTCTTTTGTATATAGAGGATTCATTAATGAACCTGAAGCAGTGAGAATCTCTAATACAGTCACGGCTGGAGACTGTGTTTTAATTATTATATGTGACTTTGTAATTTTAATTGTACAATTATTAGAACATTAAAAGACAAAATTACCTTATAAATCTACTTAAGAACTCAATTTTAGTACATTTTTATTACTTTGTAATGATATGGTGTTTTATTATTCTTTAAAAATAATTTTATGATTACACAGTTTTAAAATACAATCTTTTTACTTTTTCATCATTTTATCCTACAACCATCCTAAATATGTAGTAGAAAGTGAAAGACTTCAATCATTTTAAAAGTAACCTAGGTAAACATCAACAATAATGATGAAATTTTTGCACTTTAGCTGTCACTTGCCCTTCAGAATTAATGAAGCTGCCTCCTTTGATAAAAGTTAGTTCAAAGTAAAACTCCAGTTATGAAAGCGGCTTTTGTGGAGGGCTCATGTTTAAGATGAATTATGTCACAGCTGCCTGCGAGATCAGGAATCACGTGAGAGCTGCTGGTGAAAACCCCTGGTCTTATTTGTTCCATTTGCTCAGAGCAACGTGAATCAGAAGCAATCCTGTGGAAATCAGAGGCCACACTTTTGTTATAGAGATCTGAGACTGGTTTTAAATCCAAACAAGGTTCACAGTCACCCACCTTATAACCTCCAAAGAACAGGATGTTTTCCTAAATACAGAAGAGTCAAGTGCCTAGCTGCATACCAGAGACTGAACCACCTTAAATGACTTCATTTCCTCGTGTATCTTTTATGATTTTGTATATATTTACCATTTGCTTTCATGTTTTTTCCCTTGTGTTTTTATTACATAAAGTGTCCTTGTTGAGTTATGTTAACATTTTCCATTGTTCTTCAGACTTTGATATTTTACCTAAAAACATTCATCCTTCGTCTGAACTCGCTCCTGAGTCCTGTTACAATCAAAGTGGAATACGAAAGCAGACTTTGATCTACTGCGGTTAATAGAAACACAAAGGCAGGGAGGCAGGGTGGGTAGGGATGTTTCCACCCTACCCTAAAGAGCTGCTAACCTGAAAGACAGGATAGTAGTAATTTTAACTACTGCACTGCCACAAGTGCACTGAATACATGCCCCATGCGAGAACGAAGAACAAGATCTCTCGAGTCTGTGAGATACTGCAATACGGTAGAATTAATCTCCGGTGAGGATATCTTTATGTTCGTAGTTTGGTCCACAGAGTGAATGGCAGGTTTCAGTAGAAAAAGCACTTGCACCCCACAGGCCATATTCAGGTGCCCTCAACAGTGCTATGCCAATATAGGTAGTATAACAATTTTTCCCACTGTACACTCATACTGCCTGCTCCACATCCAGACTGTGTACCAGCAGAGAGAGAGAAAGAGAGACAAAGTCATAGAATCGTAGAGGCTAAGACATTTATCTTAAGGTGAATATAACCACAAAAAAAATCGTAAAACTTCAGTAAAATGTATTTTGGTGTGCATAAACTGCTCATCCTAGAAGCAAATTATTAATTTTAAAATTCAAGTAGTTTTTCTCTCTCGGTGGTTTTCAAATCTGTACTTTCTCTCCTGGTCTCATCTCATAAATACATGAGCATGCAATGAAAAATCTGTATTACTGCCTCAGTCACACAGCTTTGTCTGCCCAAATACCACAAATTCCTCTCATCTGGCAGGCATTGCATGGCAGTATTATATCAGAATTATTAGGAACAAAAAGAAACACTGTTTTCAATCTATGAAGCTTTCTATGTGGTGACGCCTGTGCAGAACATGCAGTTCCTAAACGCTGTTCTGATCATGCTCACTTTTAATTTTTAACTGATAGAAAATATAGGCCCTATTTATTAATTTTCTAAACCTCTGATATCTATTCCGTACCACATTTCACAATGTTATCTAAAGTTGCGTAGCATAGTGTAGTAGAGTAGCTGCAGCATAGGAATTAATACTTTGCAGGGAAGCTCAAATCACAGCATGCAGGGAAGTGTCACACTCCGTCACCAGCCGTTCTTTCAAAACAAATGAGAATTCACACATCAGGGCCTGATACGCTGAGATCCTTCTTCTATTAAGTGCAGGAGTCCATCTGAACTATGTTTAAAAGGTGGAGAGATTTTGGTATTATGTATTATTGCTTTTAATCACAGCACAGACCAAGCAATACCACTCTCTTTCCTAAGATGCTATAGAAATAATACATGCCCCAGAGGTTTGCAGAGCCAAAACTGAACAATAAAAAGCTCTTCTGTTATAGCATAGTTTAAGCATGGGGATGAGTATTTTCTGAAGGGTAGTTATATTACCTTTAAACCAAAATTGTACCAATGCCATATATATATACATGCTGCTATACAGTTATAATAGCAATAGGGTGTTAAAATGTGAAGGCCTCACGTTCTTCTTCATATTACCTTTACAGGTGGTATTTGATTAAAAAAGGTAAAACTCTGGAAACAACTGTTTCTTAGTTCTGATCTTTTGTCACTTGTTAACCTTTCTAAGATGGGATAGAGAGGAGAGATATAGAGAGACTTTCCCTGAAGTCAGTGAAAACTCGCATTTAAAACAACATCTTTCAAGTACTTGAAGGACTCCCTGCTTTGTCTGTGGATCTTGCTACTTTAAGTATAATTGAGTGTAAGGGCCACAGTATCCCAAGGGATGCAAAGCATCATTATGCCGTCTTGCAGGTGAGCAGCAGAGGTGCACAGGCTGTCAGGCTCACGCTGGTACTCTATTACGGGGACTCTGCACACACACCACCTCTTGCGCTGTGCCTGGTTTCACCAGAGTTGCTCCAGCTGGGGCAGATTCTGCTGAACAGAGTCAGGGGCAGGCTTCATACTGATTCCAATCAGGGCTGAACCAAACAGAGAGCAGTCGACATCCCAGAGGATGTATTGCATGCACAAGCAGAACTGAATCACTGAGGATCTTACTATCAACCATACAGATTGTTTGATCATATCCAGTTTTACTACTTCTGCAAACAGCAAAATGAAAGAAACTAACCTTTAATTCCCATTCCACCTGCAAGTTGTTGTTTTCCTACATAGCTACCAACCCGAAGTGGAGAAATTTGATAAACAAAACGCTGAACTTTGAATATAACAATTTGCCTCAGAGAAATTCTCCTCCATCATTCACATTTTTTTTTCCGAAACAATCAACAGAAATTATATACTGGGACTTCTTGTTGCTAGGACCAATGCTTTATTTTGATGGAGGAGGGAAGTAATTTTGTATTTTGCAAAGGCTGAACTTCAGATTTTGACAATTTGGTATGATTAAAACTCAAATTGCTTGGGATTTGTACTCCAAAACTGATTCACTCCTTGTTTAATTATCTGACTAAACTAGGAGTATTGCCAGTGATTGTCTTCATTTCATAAACACAAGCCTATAAGTTTTGAAAATTAGAGTGAAAATTCCACTGGTGAAGAAAGGTCAATAATATTCCCTTTTTCTGATACTCTGGAGATATAGCTCTCTGTATAATTGAGTATAAGGGCCAAATTTTCAGTTGATTTAAATCAATACAGTGCTTGGGGCTGAAGTGGAGCTACAGCAGTGTGCGTTTCTGTGGGATATAAGGATATGACCGCAAATTTCACAAATATTCTTACCTGTATTCTCCCTGACCCTGTAAGCATAGGAAATTTAAATAGCAACTCTTTGGGAAATTTAAATAGTTACTCTTTAACCTTCTGGTATCAGTAAAAGTGCAAGGATTGCACATGAATAGTCCTGGTCACGTATTCCAGGGTTAGATATGTATGCTAATAAAACAGAAGAAGAATCGCTTCTCTGCATACCTGGTGGCATGAGAGTATATAGCTCCAAATAAAATTATGTCCCAGAGCATCCTTTCTCACTGCTGTAGGTCAAAATTTGAAGAAGAAATTGGGTAGGAAAGTGATCTAAGTATGTTATATGTTCACTGTCTATCATATTTCAATCTTCCTGCATGACAAGTGTTTATTCATTGGTCCAGACACATGGTCCAGATCCTCAGCAATCCTCCCGAGGGAAGGATTTGCCATTCAGCAAAGCAATGCGGTGTCATCCGAACACCGCAACGAGCGCCTTTACCTGGGGAACGGTTGGTGAGGGAGCATTGCCTTGCACTGTTGACCTCTTCAAAACACAGGCAATAGCACAAATTCAAGACTAAGCTTCTGAACAGCAGAAAGCTTGTGTCAGTAGCTGCTTAAATCTTCTTCCGGAATGTAAAACAACGCTACAGTGTTTATTTGTGAAGCAAAGGTGCTTATCTTGGGGAGTGGGTTGTGAAGAATTAGTGATTATCAAGTGCGTGGCAGAAGTTAGGTGGGATTTTCAAAACTCACTTTCATAACTGCTCCAGCTGAAATCAGTGTGAGTTGGACCTCTAGCTTCAGTATGAGATGAGTATGGTTAAGACCAGTCAAGTCTGAAAATGTCTCTCAAAGAAACCATCTACAGCAGTTTGTGATCTCAACCATATTCTGTTTTTACATTTTATTACATTATTGTTCTTCTCTAGGATTTGAAAGATTAATAACATGAGTGATTTCTATTCTGCCTCAATAGGTCTGCAAAGTAACAAGAATTGAGTAAAAACATTAAATATTCAAGAAAATTAATATTGTATTTAAGAAAAAAAAACACAGCTGTACCTACTGGACATGTGCAGGGAAAAAGCATGGTTTTATTCCAAAAAGGATTTTGATCTACAGGAAATTGATTTTTTGCCCACTTAGAGTGACTAGTCCCTGGGCATGCTGGACTCCAGTAGCCAATGCAAGAAATGTGGAGATCTCGTGCTTAGAGTTTGGGAGTTGTCATTCTCAGGGTGTTTAGGATCCTTGGTCCCCATAAACATCACCTGGGAATCCTGAAAAGGAAAGTGGGAGCCTACTTAAAATGTGTACTGATACAGAAGAGAGAGAATTTACAACGTCTTGTGAGAGTACCAGGTGAGCAGCCACTGCGCTGGGAGACCCACACCAGCGTGTGGGTGTAGAGCAGTCAGCTAGGTGAGCTGACAGGGAACCTGGCTGCCTGTATTGGCTGCATTTTCTAACCCAAACTGTTCTGCAAAACATTTAGGAGCAGATGAATTAAAATTTTCCATCTAAAACTGCTCCACTGGAGTTTTTCTGACTGAACGACGAAACCACTTTTACCTGAAACTCGGAAGAAGATCCAAAAAAACATAGGTAATGCAACGGTTCTGTTTACCAAGTGAGAAAAACTTTACTCCCCAGATATTCTCCCACCAAACTCTCAACAAAGTAGGAACAGAACAAATTCCTATCCTCTAAATATGCCTTGCCTGGTTAGAAGCAAAAAGGAATTGAAATTTCATAAAGCACCTCATTCTCATGACATTTTCACACCCTCTTTGAAGGCTGATTAATATGCAGTGTGTCATGCTGTTAAAGTTCACCATGTTATGATATCGATGTTCTGCTTTTATATTTTGAGGTAAAACATTGATTTGGGGAGTTTAATGGATTATAACAACCTGTTCTATCTGCAGGTGGGAAAGACAAATCTCTAATTCTTTAATGGATTGGAGCAAAGCTTGTCCATTAACAGACCCAGCTTTAATGAGAGAGAATGCTAAAATAAAAGCTTTTGATGGATAGCCTAATATTTTACATCGTTCATGTGGAGAACTTAATATACTCTTTACTTTGCCTTAATGTTCAGATGAGTGCTTTAGTAGGCATTGTGGTCCTAAGTTGGATGATTCTCCTATTATTTACATTCCTGTGTTCAGAGGTTAATCTAGATGAGCTGTACCTGTCAAAAATAAATATAACCAATGTGCTTTTCTGTGCTTCTTTCCAGAATTACAGCACATTCCTTCTCTACCCATTTCATTCAACTGAATAGTTTACAGCAGTCAGTAATTTTACTTTCATCTACACTTTTTTTCTCCAGCAATGTCATTATCGTTTCCTCTTTCAAGTCAGGGAAATAAATGTGAAATAATCTCAAGCTTCCTCTCCCTAGTGTTATTTTTTTTTTTTTTTTTCCTAATTTTCCAAATGAATCTCTGTTTCTGGCTAAAGACTAGCACAGTGTGATGAGTTCATTAGTTTGCTGGTGTGCATTCTCTGACTCACATTAAAAAGCTAAAGGTCTTTGAATTTGCAGTAATTAGATGAGGTCATTAAAGCTACAATGAGATCACGATTGCCAGAAATGGCCTCACATTGTATGAAGTAAGGTCAGATCAACTATAACCGTTATTCATTCCTGATTTTTTTCTTCATTACATATGCATTAAGTAACAGCAGTGGGCAATCCACAGTTTAAGAGGAGTGAGATGCCCTAAAACCTGTCATATGTTCATGGCGATGTACAGTGAATGAAAAGTTATATGATGAGATCTTTTACAATAACTGTCTTTTAAACATAGAAATCACAGCCAGGATGAAATAAGAGCTGATCAGAAAAGAAATGGCAGTGGATACAGACAACATTTTAAAGGAGAAGTGAGGAGGGAAGCATGGGCTACATTGTTTAAAGTGTCCAAGAAAGTTTTGTAGGAAGGATCAAATTAAGAGGTAGCAAATGAGACTCCAAAGCAGGACTGGCTCAGATGCTTTCATGCCTGTACGTCGTGTGAAAGCCATGGCTCTGTGGAAGTCAACAACAGTCATCATGCCTGGCAAGTCAGTCCATGAAGTCACCTTGGTGTGCATTAACAGCTGCTGCTTGTAAAGTGCTGTTATCTGAACGATGTGATGCACCCTTGCTCCTCTGTCACGTCTGCCTTTGACCTGCGGGCAGAACTTCCTCGGATAAACTGAAGAGTCAGCTCAGCCAACAAAATGTGAGTGATTTCTTTTCTTTTGCATAGGAATGAATGTTGTGTCCACCCTCTAGGGACAGTCATTCATTACAAGCACATAATAATCCAGTGAGTGATGGCAGAACCCCTTCCATCTATTTCTCATTTTCTAAACTGTCAAGAAACAGCTTTAAAGCCAAGCCTCTCCATGGCAATAGATAACACAAATCAAGCTGAACAAATAGTTAAGTGGGACAGCAGCCAGAAGAGGAGAAAATCAGTATACTAATTAATGTAACAATTGCTTCCAAATGTGTATATCATAGAAATCTGAGCCATTTTTGCATGATTTTTGAGTACTCTTCCTCACACTCTGCTGATTAGAGGCACAAGGGAAAAATGACCCTTCCAACATTACAACATGCCACATTCCTTTAGCACTGTGCAACAGGCAGTGTGTTCAGCGAGAGCCAAGCAGCATCTAGGAGAACTCACCATGCCCTTTGCAACAGCTCTCAGCTCTGACACATTAAAGTCTGCAAGAAATTTAAGGCTCCATTTCATCTGCTTTTACTGTGAAATGCCTCCTCCCTAGATTACAAGTGACAACCTCACCTACATGTCAAGGCTGAGCAGACACACGAAATTACATGTCCGTTCTGGGCCATGCCAGAGGAAGGAAAAATGCCCTCTATGACAACTACAATCCAGGCATGAGGTATAGGCCTGGAAATGAAAATGAGCTGTGGCTGGGAGAATGAGAACGGTCTCCAGGGAACTGCCCCCAACAAACAATGTAGAGTTTCCCCCTGCTACCTGCTGCTTGTCCCACCTTCCAGAAAGAGCTCCTGTCACAAGAGTCTGGACTCTGCATAGACGCTAACTAGGCATTTCAAGTATGTGCAGACCCAGATTTTGCTTTCAGTAATATCCATGCCATCCTTGTAATAGAAGTAATTAATGACCCTAACTAGCACAGAGATGTGAATTCTAATTCCACTTACACCTGAATTATGAATAAAAATAATAGTTACTCAACAGTTATTAATTTGCAGCGTCCCTTTTGTCTGGATAAAGAGGCACTCTGAATGAACAGGGGAAGTCTCACAGCTTCTACACAGTGAGGTTGTGATGTGCTGTTCCTTTCTCTAAAATCCACTTTTCCATCCCTCTTCCCTCTCTCTTTAGGGTCAAATCTTGCTCCTGTTGTGAGCAGGAGAGAGATATCTGCAGACTTCAGTAAGAAAAGTGTGGAGTCCTTAGACATTGACTTGGTTGACTTCCACCTCACTGTGCATAGTTTCAAGTTTCTAGCTGTCTTTCCCCAGAAGGCTCACCTCCACATTTCTCTCCGCTATAGGAAGTGTTGCCATGTTGGCAGGACACCATTAGCAGGCAATAAGCACAGTGTGCAAGTGCTGCAGTAAAAGTAGCTCCCCAGCCTCGTGACACTACCAGCACCATCTATTTTGTTCCCATGAGTTGCCTCTTCGTTGAGGTAGATTATGACCTTATCAGTCCCCTCCTGTGCTTTGGTCTAAATTGATTCCACAGACTTGGTGGGTTCTTCCCACCAGAGAAAATGCTGTTTGCAGCAAAAATTTTCAGTAGTACACATGAGAGAGCTGCCACTGAAGTTCACCAGATATTGGATGTCTGAAGTTCTTTGGCATCTTTGTTTTTTTAATCTTGGCCTGGATTAAAGGATCTGGTGATTTTACATCTTCTTGGACAGCAGTGCTCTTCTGTTTCTGTCTCAGTACAGGCACCTGTATTTCAGGTGAGGAGTACAGTCTTTGTTTGAAAATAATGAAGCTGCTGCATGCAGATTCTAAATTGCATAGTGAGTTTTGGTCCACAGATAGATGCTGGGATAATTCAGTGTCGCCTCTGGAGCCCAGTTGCTATGGGTCAGCTTGCCCATAAGCTGCCAGTACCTCTGGAGAAAGTGCAGTTAGAGTTCTGTCAGCACGCTCTGCAAAGATGCTTCACAGATCTGTATCTTGGAGTTTGCCCTTTTCAATTCCACACCTGCTTGGCTGATAGCAAAGAGACATGACTATGAAACTGCAAAAAGAGGAGGCTGCAGATCCGGCACACCAGTGCGTTTCTAACATTTCAGCTACCATGAGGAGCTACTTCTCTCTGATACGAAGCCAAAGGCTTCTTTTCTTTCATGAAGCTTTTCTTTCAGGGAAGAGATAAATCATTAACACTAATAGATCCTATAATATCCTCAGAGATGAAAAAATTGCTTTAATATGTGCAGTAGAACTTTTGTGGAAACAAATAAGGAGCAACCAAATTCAGAACACATATGTGCTAGTGAAAGAGAAAAGGACGTTACAAGCAGCTGATGTTGTTTGTCCTGCCATCCATCTTCCATGTCAGTGAGGAGAAAGAAACGTTTCCTAAATTTCCTGTCAATCTTCCTGACCTTTTTTTCTGTTAAAATATTCTGCATTTTTAAACAGAGTATTCTGTGCTGTGAAATTTTCCCTTTCCCTCCTTATCTCATTTTAAAAAGGATATTTCTGCTTAGAAATCTCCTATTCCAAATGCCTCGATCTATGCAGGTCTCTGTAGATCCCAATAGGAAAACCCAACATTTGCCCCATGGAGCAGGTAGCGTGCAGCTCTATCTAAGCTGGATCTGAAGCAATGTCCTGAGGCCAACGTCACTGTTCAGTCAGCCTGCAAAAGAAGCAGGTTGCTCCTGACAAAGCTATGTTTTATTTACCCAGCTAATAATAGATACATAAGCTTATGATGCCTTTAGACTAGAATAAAAATATACTAGGTACACAGTGCCAGAGCAAAAAGAAACTGTTAGTGTAGTAAAGGTATAGGTCCATATTCAGCATCCACACACTGTTGCTTACTACTAGTACACAGCTTCTGATGGACTGTAAAATATTTATTGAAAGGTGTAAGGATTTATGAGCAAGTTTCAGAGGCTCAAAAGTTATCCTGTGTCAGCTGTGTCAACTGCCTCTGATTGCCAAAGGCAACATAAACAATATTAGTAAATAAGTCAATTACAAGCATCGTTTTACTTAATAAAAATATCCTTAGAGTTTACTAGTAAGTGGAGAAAAAGCAGACCTGGAAAAAAAGATAAAGGAATAAAACATTAACCACTGCACTATTGCAAAACATAACCAGTAGTCTCTGTTTCTACAAAAAGCAGGCCCAGCTTTTGCCCATTCCTGTCATTCTCCATTCTTGCAGGGAATTTTGTGGAAAAGCTGAGGCCAAACTCTCAGAAACTGCAGATCAGGCTTCCAGGGAATAGAAGCACTTTGGCTTGAAAGATCTGATTTAAAAGGTCTGAGGATGGGTTTTGAGAATTTAGCACCAACAAATAGCTGTACTAAAAATTTTTAATCTCTGTTCTGCTAAGAAAGCAGCAAAAGGTAGCAAAGGTAGCAAATCCTCACCTTGCTACCCAAAGAAGAGCTCATATGAGTCCACATGAATTATGTTTTTGGCCATAATTAATGGGGAGGGAGAAAAGAAGTGAGAAACTGCCCATAAAATTAACCTCTTAGGATTATACTCCACAAAATGGTAGGAGTTAGAATCATAGCCTGGAAGGGACCCCTGGAGATCATCTAGTCCAACCTCCCCGCTCAGCAGGGTCACTTAGAGCATGTTAGACAGGGTTGCATCCAGGCAGGCCTTGAATATCTCCAGAGAAGGAGACTCCACAACCTCTCTGGGCAACCTGGTCCAGTGCTCTGTCACTCTCACAGGGAAGAAATTCCCCCTCACATTCAGGCAGAACTTCCTGTGGTTCAATTTCTGCCCATTGCCTCTTGTCCTGTCACATGGGACAACTGAAAAGAGTTTGTCCCCATCCCCTTGACACCCTCCCTGCAGGTACTTATACACGTTGATAAGATTCCCCTCTTAGTTTTCTCTTCTCCAGGCTGAAGAGGCCCAGCACTCATAGGGCAGATGCTCCAGCCCTCCACTGGACTCTCTCCAGTAGCTCCATGTCTCTCTTGCACTGGGGAGCCCAGAACTGGACACAGTACTTGAGATGAGGCCTCCCCAGGGCTGAGTAGAGGGGCAGGATCACCTCCCTCCACCTGCTGGCAACACTCTTCCCAATGCAGCCCAGGAGACCATTGGCCTTCTTGGCCACAAGGGCACATTGCCGGCTCATGGTCAACTTGTCATCCACCAGCACTCCCAGGTCCTTCTCTGCAGAGCTGCTCTCCAGCAGGTCAGCCCCCAGCTTGTCCTGGTGCCTAGGGTTATTTCTCCCTAGGTGAAGGACCCTGCACTTGCCCTTGTTGAACCTCATGAAGTTCCTCTCTGCCCAGCCCTCCAGCCTGTCCAGGTCTCTCTGAATGGCAGCACAGCCCTCAGGTGTGTCAGCCACTCCTCCCAGTGAGTTGACTGTAGGATCATGAGACAGCACTAGTAGAAGCATGATAAAGGAACTTATTAAATTGTTCTCATCTCTAACTTCTGTGGGACACTGTAACACAAAAGCTTTGCTATTTTTAATGCTCAGACTTTTGGAAAATGAGATATAGCTTACTGACAACAAAAGAGCAGCACAATGTGCTGTATTTGTGATTTTTATCCTGACACTGACTCAGCTTTTGGATGTTTTCGGTGAGATTATGTTTGTGCGCTATCAAAGAGAGGATGGCAGTGGAAAAGCCGACCTACCCGAGCGTGGCTGCTACTCCTGCCTGTGCACATCTCTCTCTGATTTTCTCTGCAAGAAAGGAAATTTGGGAAACAGGTTTAAAAAGCTGACATGCAAAACGCATCCCGTGTCATGTCGCGCTGTGGCAAATGATCATCAGTAGAATTATACATGCTATATTGCCTTCTGAATCCCCTAAAGCAGTTAAAGAGCCAGGAGAATATGAGACTGTCATTATTCTGTCTCCCTCCCTCTGCTTAGGAGCATAAACCTCTGCCAGACACTCAGGCAGAACAAAACACTTAATCAGTGTTAAGGATGCATCTGGTCCCCCCAGAGAGATGAGTTGTTCATTTATGCTTGTTTACAATATGTTTATAAACATTAGTGGACAGGGATAGATTACCTCAGTTTACTGCCACATAAAGGAGTCAGCTGCTTACATTTCCCATCATATCTATGCACTTTTCTTTTACATTACTCAAGTGGTACCTTATGGCAAGTAATCTTTGTGAATTAGGCCAGAAGTCAGGAGTGTTCCTGTAGTATGTATGCTGTTTTCCCCTATCATTATCTCAAAATCTTAGTATTGGATCAAATCCCTGTCCAAGACATATATGTGCCTACTTTTCCTTGCCATCTAAATTTCTTTACTTCTTTTTTTTCTCTATTGTCTATGAAGGACGAATATTGTTTTTATGCAGTAGGTGAGAAGAAAAATGTGTTGTGGTGATGACATTCCCCATCACACCAAAGGCTCATATCCTTCCCATGAAAGCAGCATTTGTAAAGGAAATATTTACTTTTATTGTTTTTTTTTAATGGGTTATCTGTATTTCCTCTGGATAATGCATTATGACTTCACTGAGTAGTGGCAAAACGGAGAGAAAGTGCACAGCACTGGTCGTGTAACAAACCTCCGGTCCTTTGAAGGGGAGCGAGGAGACAGAGATGCTGTTTGGTTCTGAGAATAGTCCTGCTATGTTATTTTAACTCTCACTTCACCTACCAGTTCTCTCTTTCTTCTCCTCTATCTTTGGTTTGATGGTGAACTTTTTTAGGCCAGGTTATTTCATTTGAAGCATTTGAGTGGTACATCATATCCCCACTTTGAATTAAATAATAACCATATTTAGTGCAAGAATATATATGGCTGCAAAACACTGATGCAACAGAGGAGAAAGAAATTGAAAGAAGATAGTGGAACAGATTTCATAAAGAGGGAATGTGGCAGGCCAGGCATCCAGCTGGGGGTAAATCAATACAAGCCAATTGCTTTGGGTGAGCCTCTACTTTGTTGGTGAGAGAATGCAATGGCAAATATTTGAATTAAGGTTACTGTGATGTGCACAAACCCCTTTATAGCCACAAAATAAAAAGCTGTGACCAGCTGCTGCTTCTTCTACCTGAACTGGTATTTGCCACACAACCCTCCAGGATAAGATCATAATCTTTCTTCTGTTGGCTGAAAGTCAGGTATTAAGGGTACTGTCACACCTCTCATTAGATTACCATTTTAAATGATCTAGCAATCCCGTCAATTGATGGTTATGTGAAAAATGTCCTCAAGCCTGCTCTTCTCTAATGGGATTCCCTACATTGCCATGAGGCATGCCTTGCATAGCAAACCAGACCTCTGAGTGCAACTTGCTCACAGAAAAGCAAATTCATCAAATTATGGGATAAGGCTATGTCCTACATGGTGAACGCAACTTAAGCACACAGCAGCATCCTCTTTCTCACACACTGATACAGATACGTGGCCCCAAATCACTAATTTGCGCACAATGACAACTCCTCTTCCAGTGAAGCACTGGGTTTAAAAGGTAGAGTTTCCACCTTCCTAGTAAACTAGTTGTGCTGTACATGATTACAGTGATTCATGTCAAAAATCAAGGCCACTGTGAACCCAACAAAAACAATTTCCTGGCTCATCTTCACTGGTACACAGGAAGTAGTGTTCCCTATGTAAAAGAAAGAACATTCAATGATGTTCTTTATTCTTATTCAACATTCATTACTTTTAGTACTGTGGTGTTAAGTAGGCAGACACCATCTCCTTCCTTTTATTAAGTCTTAGGTCGCAGCTCCAGAAAACGATATTTGTTTGTGCTTGATTCTTGAGGGTCTATTCTCCAAAGAATTAAACAAACATTAGAGATGAAAAAAGATTCCTATATCAAGCAGTCCTATGCACATAGAAATGGCTTTATTTGCAGGGTGAAATAGTTTGTAGACAAGATTAATTCCAAGAAGGATGTAGATAGATTGTTGATGTATTATTATATAATACTTACATATATGCAAAATAAGTTGGACTAATCATGTAGTACTTCAGTTCAGACTCAGTAGTGAGACTTGCACAAAAAAATCAAGTAACATTTCAACCACAGGTTATTTGTACTCTGTTTCACACATTAGGAATAATATAGGAAAAAAAATTCAGATTTCAAAGTCAGACAAATTCTTTTCAGATATATTGGCACAATTTCAAAAGATTAAAATATCAAAATGAAATTAAAAAAAAAATGAAAGAACAATGGGTTTTTCTCTTAGATTCTCATTTTACATGACCAGTGTTGGTAGAACTGGCCATTAAAATTGGAAAGATCAAAATCTGTGATGCTATCAGCCTAAAGGATGTCTATGGAAGACAGCAGATTTTTTTTATTGGGCCCTAAGCATTGAAATTCAGATATACCTTAAAAGCAGTGCTTGTCACATTACTAGAGTAGAGCAAATGATTGTTAACACATATCTTGCTTTGTAAGCAGAAGTTTTTGCCACACTTAATTTGCAGGCAACTTCATTGATTTCACTGTGAAAGTTCAGATATAACAGTAGCAGAATGTGACTCTGAAGGCTGGGATTTTTTTTCCTTCATATAGGATGACCTTGGCCAAGTTTCAAAGCAGGGAGATAAAACTGTCTGCATTGACTTCAATAAGGCTTTTGACACTGTCTCCCATAACATCCTCATTGGAAAGCTCAGGAAGTGTAGGTTAGATGAGTGGACCATGAGGTGGATTGATATCTGGCTGAATGGCAGAGCTCAGAGGGTTGTGATCAGCAGCGCAGATTCTGGTTGGCGACCTGGAGCTAGCAGTGTCCAGAAGGTCAGTTCTGGGTCCTGTCTTGTCCAGCTTATTGATCAGTGACCTGGATGAAGGGACTGAGTGCCTCTTTAGCATGGCTGCTGATGATACAAGATGGCTGATGCACAAGAAGGCTGTATTGCCAGTCAGAGAGACCTAGACAGACTGGAGCAGAGAGGAACCTCATGAAATTCAACAAAAGCAAGTGCAAAGTCCTGCACCTAGGGAGAAATAAACCTATGCACTAGTACAGGCTGGGGGCTAACTTGCTGGAATGCAGCTTTACAGAGAAGGACTTGGGAGTCCTGATGGACAACAAGTCAACTGTGAGCCAGCAACGCCCTTGTGGCCAAGAAGGCCAATGGTATCCTGGAGTACATTAGGAAGTTGAGGGAGGTGATTCTCCCCCTCTACTCAGCCGTGGTGAGGCCACATCTGGAGTACTGTGTCCAGTTCTGGGCTCTCCAGTACGAGAGAGACATGGAGCTACTAGAGAGAGTCCAGCATAGGGTTACAAAGATGATTAAGGGACTGGAGCATCTCTTTTATGAGGAAAGGTTGCAAGAGCTGGGCCTGTTTAGCCTGGAGGAGAAAAGACTGAGAGGAGATCTTATCCATGTATACAAATATCTTAAGAGAGGTGTCAAGAGGATGAGGCCAGACTCTTTTTAGTGGTGCCCAGCAACAGGACAAAAGGCAACGGACACAAACTAAAACACAGGAAGTTCCATCTGAATACGAGGAAAAACTTCTTTACTGTGAGGGTGACAACACTGGAATGGGTTGCCCAGAGAGGTTGTGGAGTCTCCTTTTCTGCAAATATTCAAAACCTGCTTGTATGCGATCCTGTCCAACGTGGAGACATCTGACATGGTGGGAGACAGAGGTGATATCTGATGTTGCCCACTAATGCATCCCACTCCAAAGGAGCTGGTTAGCTCAGGTGTGGCATGATGGGAAGGGCTGCACAATGCTACAGGATGGCAAGTCCACGCTGTGCTGCATTCAGTGGACTTATGGGGCAGAGGTGAGTCAGAGATCTCTGTACCACTCTATTCTATAATGCAGATGAGACTGCAGGCTCCAAAAACAAACCTACATTCCTAAAATAGCCTCCATTTAACCTTGCTGACACCTAAACTGTGTAAGTGCTTTACTCCTTTGTTTAAAATGTCTGCAGGCACTTAATCATAGATATGCCCAGAACTGCCTTTTCTTGATAGGGCTAATCAGCTTGTCATGAGGTTTATAATTATGGCTGACTAGGATCCAGAAATTAGGCATTGCCTTGTCCTCCTACTGCGCTATAGGCTATGTTGGTTCTGAGGGCAGGGCTTTTTGTAGTCCTCCTGCTTGAGTGGAGAAAAGAACTGGGCCAGACAGGAGAAAGAATAAAACATTGCAAGCTAGTGGTTAAAATACTTTCTTGGAAAGATATAAGAGTGGTTTGGGAATACGTGAGTTGAATGTACTTCCTGGGACATCACACAAAAGGGAGACTCTCATTCCTGCCTGGTAATGGTCAGTGTAGAGTTCATATAAAACTGCAGCTCAGGTTCTAGACCTTGGAGCATACACTGAGTACTCAGAAACAGTCAAAGAAGCAAACATAATGCTAAGACTCATCAGAAAAAGAACAGATTAGAAAAAAAGAGGGTATCATTGTATGTTCATATACATATGCAGTTAAGCCATAGTTTGAACACTGTGCACATGTCTCCTTCTCTCCAAGAGGTTATATTAAAACTGGAAGAGGCTCCAAGAGCAGGAAGTCTATTCAAGGCTTTCACAGCCCTGATTATTAGAATTCTACATTTACTATCCAGCTGTAATTTACCCAGACAGATTATCCTCGTGGTTTCCCTCACAGTTCTCGGGTGCATTTTTGTATTCTAGTCAGTGACTATTTGGGGGATAAAATAAATTTGGTTTCAGCCTCACCAGAAACTCTGGTTTAAGAAGGTAGGTCCCACCTAGCTCTTGCAAAAAGGGGTATAGACAGCTGATTTGGGGGGAGCCTTCAAAAGCAGAGTCTGCCAAATGGCCCCAGGTATCTTTGTGCATTGCTGTGTGCAGTGTCCTACATCCAGAGAGAGGCAGCAGCTCCTCATGCATCAGGTTCCTTCAGCCTGCTACCTGTGCTGGCTCCCATTAGGACTGCCTAACTCGCAGAGGGAGTTAACTCAAATAGAAGTACAGGAATTCAGGACCCTCTGTTAAGTCCCTGATTTAGGAGTCAAGGGTCTAAACGTTTGGGAGTGCTCAGTCCCTTTCCAGAGTGCCCTTCATTATGGGTGGCAGATCCAGCAAGTGAATTCATATCTCCTACATCCTGGTTTTAACACTAATTTCCTTCTTCTTCTATTTATTTCTCAGTTTGCCCTCAAATTAGAGGCCAGGTTACATGTGGATTAGTCGGGAATTCCAGTTTCAAAAGTCTGTGTTAGTTTAACACAAGCTTTTTTGATGAAGATGTGAAAAAAATTCAAATTTATTTTAATTATTGTAACCTGCTTCATGCAGTACTCAGATAATTCAGGCTATTAGACTACCTAACGTGTAAGTCATTAATTCCTAGAAGTACCTTACACATTCCAATTGTAACTGCTTCACCCATTAAAAAAAAATCCATAGTCCTATGTTTGCTCTCATTTTCATCTAATAATAGCAATAGCAACCTCAACACAGTGCGTTCTCAGGGATTAATGACCAGCTGGGACTAATGGCACCCTTGGCTACACCTTCAGCCATAAACTCCTGTCAGTCCACCATCAATCCTCAGAAAATGCCCTATGCTCAGATCATTACTATTTAACCAGCAGTTTGAATGAAAATGAAAAGCAAATGTAGGAAGAGCTGTAAAGAATTTCCATCTTTTATACATAACAGAGTATATTTGCCCTAATAGAAAGCTATGCCTTAGTAAGACTTCACTGGAATTTGTATTGGCTAACATACATTGAAAGTGTCTGAAATTCTGTAATTAGTCCTCACACAACTTCCTTGGCAACAATTCAGAGGCAAGAGAAGTGATTATTTACAGTCTGAGAAGTGTTCCCCTACCCTCTTCCTCCTGGGGATGGATAGAGTGCAACACAAGTTGGGGACTGAACAGCTACTACTACCTTCTATCCTGATTGTGGCTGTGCATTACTAGCAACGTCCAGCTAGGATGTCATCTTTTCAGTCCAGTCCCTCTCAAGATCACAAAAGCTGAGAGCCTCAGCCTGTATAAATTACTAACATGCCATTGGAGTTAGCAATACTAATTTGACTGATAGAAAAGCAATAGGAAGTGCAGCACTGGTTAAAGTCTGTGGTCAATCTGGTTTCATATTTTTTTCAAAACAGCTTTCAGGAGAGGTGTGTAAAATGCCAGTTGAGGATTTGATGCAAGAAGACTCTAAATGTTGTGCAAATTTTCAACATACAACAACAAAACCAACCCAAAGCACGTGTCCCTGAATTGCTGGAAATGCCAGAAATGTTTGGGAAGGCAAGTAAGAAAACATGGGTGTGATTTGACTGACAACCAACTGCTGCCATTTACACTTCTTACTGACTGAATGACCCCAGGAAATATTTATGCTGGCAAAATTGTAGGTGCAAAATGGGAAAATGAATTGAAGCTAAAGCTGGCAGGAAACTGCTTTCTCCACTCCCCTTAGGTATGTGTGGGTGTTCACATATTTAGAAACTTAATTAATAGCTCTCAGGGACTTTCCCTGGCTAGTTTTCAATGAACTATGTTGCCAGTAGATTTTTTTTTAATTATATTTCTATATTTTTAACTAAAAATGATAAATTCTGGACTAAAATTAATCAAATATGGAAAAATGTAATCTTGTTCTCTTCTACTTTCCAGACAGTTGTTATCAGAACATGTTAGAAGATAATCAAAAAAGAAGATAGCAAAAGCACTGTGTACCTCACTTTCTAATGCACCTCATTTCAGCAATAGCTTCTTGGACTGTTTTACACACGAGTCAACAGTGACTGGGTCTGACCAGTACTTTGACACCGAACCTACTGCTGTGCTTACTGCAGGCGTTCAACTTTACTGATCTGAATCGTCTCAATGGTTAGGATATTAAACAAATACGTAAGTATTTCAGAGGCTGAGACTTCAAGATAGACTATGCAGTTCTGGTCTGTTTTTTGGAAGTAGAAGTCTTGTTAACTGTAGCTCATTATAGAAGAAGTAACAGTAGAAGAGGTAGTATGTGACCAATAGCAGAATATGATAGGAGAGCCAGTGTGTGAGCAGGGCACAGCACCAGAAGGAGATGGCCCAGACTCAGCAGTAAGTGAAACCATGAGTACTCTGTGGTTTGATGTGGTTTGAAGCACTCTTGATCACTCTCACCCCACACCAGCTCTGTCTCCTTTGCAGGAACCAAGTTGCTTGCAGAGGAAGCATATCAAGAAGCTGTGCACCAAGGTTGCACCAACTGCATCTAACCGTCTCCATGGTGGACACTTATGACCCAGGAAACCAGGTTAAATCAAATCTGAAAGAAAGCTCCTAAATTGTCTACAATGCAGATGCAGAGCTTCCTGACCAGCTGCTTTGATCTATGGATTACTTTTTACTGCAGCCTCTGATACAGCTGTAAGTCCTGATACACTACTACACCGTATGGTATAGCCATGTCAAGGTGGGTCAGGAAGAGATATCAGGGCCATTAGAGAGGTTACAGCAATATTTGTGAGGGAAGGAGAGTTTCCTCTTGCCTTCTATTCCATTTATCTTCCACTTATTTTAAATCTCATCACTGTTTTAACAGCATTGGGTGTTCTTTTGTGTTTCCTATCTATTTAATATTTGTTTCCTATCCATCAATTCCTTGGTTTTTGTCTATATATTCTGCAGATACTGCAGAAAGACCTGCTGTATTCTTCCCAGAAAGGCATTGGGAAGTACTGTTCTCTTTTTTAGGAAATTTTGAGTCACTGAGCTCTGAATTGG
Organism: Rhea pennata; assembly: GCF_028389875.1. Taxonomy (NCBI): domain Eukaryota; kingdom Metazoa; phylum Chordata; class Aves; order Rheiformes; family Rheidae; genus Rhea; species Rhea pennata. Next base: position 60,216,530 of record NC_084667.1, on the reverse strand, counting down.
AATAAAAAAAAAGAAAAGAGAGAGAGAGAGAGAGAGCGAGAGAGAGAGAGATTGTCCCATAGAAAACAATCCATCACATGAGGATGCTGAAAGAAAGGCTCTAGCCAGTCTTTCCGCTCTTTTACATATGCCACTGTAATTCCTGCTGTGCTGCCCATGTGTGAAGGAGAGGGAAGGTTTTTCTAATCATTCATCCTGGGATATTTTGTTTGTTTTTTCATCCCCCAAAATGTTAAAAATAGACGAGTTGGTATGGGATGAGTGAAGAGCAATCATAGAGGGTAAATCAGTGCCTGGTCTTATTGAGGTGTTCCCACTGGAATACAGAAGTGTTCCAGCTAAATCTGTCCAAAAGCCTCTGAATAGGAATCCATCATCTCCATAATTTGCATTCACTCATCCTTTCCTTTTATGGAGAAGGAAGGAGAAGAAGCTATCTAAATCAATGGGATTAAACAGTATTATGCCAATTTACGCTAACACCTGGCTCCTTTTAGATAAGACACAAATGAACATTAACTAGTGCCAAAGCACACACTCAGACTGTTGACCTAACTCCTTAAGCTATCATTCCAGAGATTTGGATGAACGAATGCTGGAACTAATCCTGCCCATTGCATGTAACTTTGTGCCCAGGAAGGCATCCATGAAATGTTATCAACCTTATGTGTCAAAGGACTTTTAAATGTATTTTTTTAGGATTATTTTTAAAGAGGAAAACCAGAAACAATATCAATCAATCCAATTATAAACCACATTAAGGTATGGCATCCTATGTACATGACAGGGTTTTAACATTCATTGAAACTGATGTAAGCTTCACATTATTAAAGGAACCGAAAGCTCTGGGGAGACCAAAATAAACAAAAAATAACAGAAAATAAAGTAGCACTCAATGACAGAAGAAGGACTGGAACATAATTACCTGCTATAGTAAGCCTCCCTATGCCTTGGGACCTCTTAGTCTCCCTCTAATATTCACACTATGAGTAGCCATTTATATGACAAATGTGAGACAAATGCGCCTGATCCCTTGGTTGTGGAATCCGCTCAGGCCCCTGAGACCAGCACATTTCCAAGGAAAAGGTCTAGGCTTAATCCCACAGTTGCTCCCAAGCAAAGGGGTCGTTACATTAGCATAAAACTAGCATAACCCTCACTCAGCTCTCCTTCCTCATGTTTTACTACGTACCCGGCTCAGTGTGCCACGCCGTACTATTGCATGAGGTGGTCCATTGCTCACAGAGCAGCACTGAATCTCGATATCCATGCCCTTAAATCACAATAGATTATTGTTAGTTTTAATTGACCATTTTTTTGTCAAAGCAGATTGAAGACAAAGGGATTCTGAATCTTACTAGGGTCTGTGAATATTTCGGACCAGCAGGTGGGAACGTGTGAGGACAGCAAAGAAGGCTGTAATCACCTCAGCAGCTTAGTGTCAAATAAAATCGAGAACAAGAGCAGTGTTAGCAGTCAGCAAACGTTTGTCCAGTGCTTTTACAGTGCTCTTTTCAGCACTGTATAGTTATCATTATTAACTGTTGTATTAGTCTGCAATTCCATTTGACTCCTTGCCATTACCTCTCTGATCCTCTCTCCTATTCCCTCTTATGGGGTTTGCTGTGGGGAGAAGCTGTTATCACAGCAGTATCACAGTAATGGCTAGATTTGCACAGAAATCTTCCCTCTTCTGGTTAATTACTCCTGCCAATTAGGTGTTTACCCAAGATGCCATTATTGTAGGAATAAAAGTCCTAGTCCTCCTCAATCAGATGGTGTGTTTTAATCGAGTTAGGACTTTCATTTAACAGCTGTACCTCAATTAGAAATTGATATCCATGAAGAAAGCACTGTTGGCTAATTATGCTAATAAGATATTAGCCACCATCCCTCCAAACTAGAGGATGAGTGTCATGTCTCTCAGTGGTACCTTATTTTATTGCGAACTATATTCAAGAGTTATTTACTATATTTACTTTCTTGTCACAGCACTCAGGGGAACACAACACTTAACTACTCACAAAATCTGCTCTCAGAGCCTGATCCTGCTAGGTTTTGGAAGGTTCGGGCTCAGGACCAGGGACTCAGTTTATCACAACATGAGGGAGATTATTTAATTGGAATGGTTTTAAGAGAAACTTGACAGACATCTGCTTTTCTGATGTTGGCCTACTAGAGTCCCTGGAAGTTCCACTGTCTCCTATACAGTGAGAATCTCATTTCTGAAGAAAGAGTTCAAATTCAGTGCGAAGAATCGATGCAGCCCTTTATGTTAAAGAGTCCATTTTCATGTAATTTGTACAAGATTAATTTAGAGCTGTAACTCATTGATTTAATTTCTTATTTGTTGGAGACAGCAGTCTTCAAAAAGTACTTTGAATCTATTGTTTCGTTGGACTCCATAACAATTTGTTACCATCAATTACAGTAACTATCACTCATTATTAACCCTTTCAGTATTAGACATGGAGATTTAATATGAAGTGTGATTAGAGTGGATTTATGCTGAAATGAAGCAGCAGGCCAGCATGCTGGAAATGAACTGCATAGCAGGAAAGTTAATAAAGCCTTTCCTTATTAAAATAGCTACTTCCAAATTAAGAAAAGAAAAGATATTTCAGATGCTTGTTCATTTGATTGCACTTTTGTGCTTCAAAGTCTGGCTGCAGAGGAAGAGGATTTCTTTACTAGGAGCTCTCCCTGGAGGAGCTCGGAGCTGAATTTTTGGAGCCAGCTGCAGACTGGACTCCCTGCAGAGCCCAGCGCCCGGGGTACTGAGCATCCTGCGGAGTTAAGGCGCAGCGCGGCTCCACCAGCCACACGAAGCATTGCCCTGGCTGGTGAAAAGCAGCATAGCTCCTCTGTAGCCAGTCGCTGCCTAACAAGGAACAACCTTTTCAGTTTCAAGAGAAAATTTTCGAAAAGGCCAGAGCTCAGAGTGGGAGTGTTAAGCTGCTTCGCTCTGGCGTGCGTTTGTGGTTCATATCAGAAGGTTGTAACTAGTTGTTCGTTATTACTGTTGTTGTTTTGATGAACTCTTTAACTGTTTATTTCCACTGAGTAAAGTAACTATTCCTCTTTAAATAACTCTTTTTAGAATTATACATTGAGTTTAATTAACTGTCTTTAAGAACTGTCTCTGTTCATTCTCCATCTTCAGAAGTCTTATAGTGATTGTTAGTTTAAATGTCTATAATCTCTAATAAGTTTTTAAGTGACTCTATGCATTTTATTTTTTCTAGTTCATAAATGGCTATTACTTTGTGTATGGTGATGCTTTGACTATTGCATATAAGCAAAGAGACAACCATTTCCTTAAATAACATGGTCGCAGATCACCATTAATATTTGGCTGCTTAATTCCTAATTAGATGCTAACATCTCAATTATTTAGGAAGCTGTGAGGTATGTAAAATTTTAAACAATTTGAGCTTTTTTCTCAGTAGATAACACAGATGAAGACAGTGGATGGCCCAAAGTATCCATGGGTGGTAGCAAAACCTAGCATCTTTCCACCAGGACGTCCAAGGCAGTAAAGTCTGCAAGATGCAAATATTGCATTTTTACCACATGCCATCAATATGGTGAATAAGAATTGACCCTTCAGAAGAACTTCCTCCTGATAATCTCCATGAGGATATGCCTAATACCACTGCGTAAGATGCTGGAAATCACTAGTTTGTACGTGTCCCACAAAACTGGAAAGAGCTGAGAGTTGAATCAAGCCCCGTACTGAGATGAAGCTTCTTGGTGCTGATGGGATACAGAGAGACCGATACTGAGAACAAGAAGGTCTGAGATAGAAAAACTGTTCAAAGCTCATTTTAGTCATGGGATAAAAAGGGAAGGGGGGTGATGGAGGAGTTTCTAAAATCACTTCACTACAGAGGTAATTGCTTCAGGCAGGAGGCACAACACCATCCATATGAGCTCAATTACCAGCAAGAATTTGTTCTTGTGTGTGTTCAGACACTAACATGGTAATGAACCTATCTCTAGGTAAACAACCTCCTTAATATTCACTTTTCCTAGCATCCAAAAACATTTATGAACCACTTTTTCCTAAAGGTGAATCTACTGAAATCTGAACACGAGTGCTACTAAATGCAACACTTTCAAACCTTCTGAATAAGCAACACTGAGTGTTTACATGTATTATAAAAAAGAGAGAACAAAATTATTCCCAAAGTTAATTAAAAAAGAAAACCTACTTCTATTTGCATTCATAAAAAGCTAACCTGACATCCCAAAAGCAGCTATTATATGTCAGCATGTCATGTGCATTGGGAATATCTAATCCAATTCACAGCTCATACCTGTCTAATTAAAGAAATATATAAACAATAACTTTAATTGGTTCATTGCATCATTTGTTTTTATTATGGTTTTAAACTCTTGCTCAATAGTCACAGCTAAAACTCTATCAATTTGCAGAAAAAAAAAACTAAGAAGAATAAGGGTCTTGAACAATATAAAGATAAGTAGGAGTTCAATAATCACCACATGTACAGTAATGTGTAAAAGGCTGAATGCTTGCTGGAATATAAATCTAAGTTTTAATATATCACTAAGTAAATTGAATCTATCTATTTGTGAAATGTACTAACAGTGCTAGAAAGCAGAGCAAAGTTTTCAGTTCAGTTTAAACTTTAAGACTTACGTTGAAGAACGTAGTAGATATATCTGTGAGAGTACATTTCATCTGGTTATAAAACAAGAGGGGAGAGAAATCAGAAAATTATGCTTATGGTTATTTTTTATCACTATTGATTTTTAGAATGCTGTAGGAAAAAAAGTTAAATAAAAGAAATCTTATGGCTAACTCAGGTTATATCTAAACCTTGATAAATAAAATTCAATTCATAATTATTTATGAACCAAAATCAAGGTGTTTATTACTTTGATTACTCACTAATCATTTCCCGTAAATGCAGTGACCTAAAAATCCCATATAATCAATAAAGTAGTAAGTTCCAGATTTAAATCACTGCACCTTGTATTCTTGAGTAAACCTTTGGGTAATTTACAAAGGCTGTTGAATTTTATAGTAAGTGTTTTTCAAACCAAGCTGGATTCTAAACAATAATGACTTTTTAATGTGGATCTGTGATTACATTGTCATAGTGAAATACGACAGTCTTTGACTGCATTCGAAATGAGGCAGAGGGTGAATTACTCCGAAGGCATAGATTACCATAGCCTCAGGTAAAGCAATCTTCATAAATTAAACTCCAATCTAAAGTGACCTGTCACTACCAACCTGTTGCTATTCTTAGTAACTTAAGTTTCAATGTACCATTTGTAAACAAGTTCTTTTCTTATTACCACAATTGGGGACAGTTACTTTGCTAAAATGCTTTAAAGTGAAAGGAGGGGGGAGAATCATATATAAGCATTTTATGGATTTCTTTTCTATAAATTTGAAAAGCTGCTAGTTTAGGAAATGCAACTTGTTGTCTGCTAAAATGTTTATGCCATTAGGATATCTAAAGCTGTCAACTGAAGGAGCCTTTGGCATAAACAGCAACTACAGCACTTTCCTAATGCATTCTTGACATACTGAGCATATTTGACTCATATGTTCAGCTATAACATCTACAGTTCAATGATATTCAGAGTTGTTTTCTACATTTAACTAATAGAGGCAACACTTCCCAAAGGGTTTATTAGGTTTGCCATACCTCAGCCTGAAGAATTCTATTTTTTAAATGGTTTCTTAGAGGGACCAGAGGAGCTGTCTTCTGAAAATCATATGCCTTGCGGGTAACCAAAAGCTAATAGCTTCATTCAAGGATGACTTTGGATGGCATGGTTGAAGTAGTTCCCACCCTAGTTGTTCCCACAGAAGCTTTCTCAGAGGGTCTACCCACTGCCATAAAGACTCTGTGGACACAGAAGCTCTTGACTCAGCCTGTGAAAGAAAACTTGTACCAGCTTCAAACTACACAGTATGTAAATGCAGGCTGTCAGCAGCAGCTGGTCAGCAGTTGCTCCATTAGCAACTCATCCGTCCCTGTAGCATGAGATGGGAACCTCCAAGAAAAGGATGGAGCTAGGTATGACAGGCAGCTGAGGATGAGAACCACTGCATCTAGCCCGTAATATCATCCCTACCTGAAACAACTCAAATTCGCTAGACTGCTGAGAAAAATACAGGCCTCTTTGGTGGCTAAGCAGCCTACATGAAGCTTTAAACTCCAAAATGGTTACATCCTCCTGGCCCTTCTAAACTATGTATCACAGAAATCTAATGACATTTTAAAGTGCCTTCTTGGGAAACATAAGTCTGGAGCCCAGTTATCCTAACTCCCAGAGCAGTTAATGGAGAGAAATGGATAGGTTCAGTACACCTACACTGTATTGGTGCTGTATTGAGAATGTGCTCTTTCTCCTCAGGCTCATAATTAAAGGATGACTGAAGATAGACTGTAATGATCTTCTCATCTTCTTTGCCAACTGAGGCTTATCCTTCTGGGTTATCCTCTAGACTTGCAGTACTTTATTTACACCGTCTTCCTGAATGGTGATAGCCACTGACTTGTTTCACAGCCTCACTCTCTTTGCTCGACTTGCAGCTGTATCCTGATAGCACTGGAGGCTGCAGCTGAATCCCCACCTCGGCTGCTGTTACCAAACATGCTGAGGTTTAGCATCCAGAATGAGACATCATACACAGTCAGGTTGCTCCAGAGGACAAAGGTGAGAATGGTGAGTGAACACGAGTGAAGTCTGAAAAGCACTTCAGCCATTCTGCCTTGAATTTTCACCAAGTTCACAGCCTGAGAAGGCATGAAGTCAATATGGGCTCATATAGCCAGATGAGTACTGTCCTCTTCAAGGTCCAGCACAGGATTGCTGTTTTTGCCTTGTCAGCACAGCTAAAAAACAGGGAACAACCTTTTCTCTTTCTTCATAAAGACTGTTGTTCTCAAGCTCCTACCTACCAGAGGTTTCAGGCTTCACAGACAGCATGGCCACACCAAAGGCTGATTGAATAATTGTCTCGACTGCAGTGGTCAGAGACAGAAGCAGCAAGGAAAGGAAGTGAGGAAGAACAGAAAGTGTCAGTAATGTCTTGAGATACCAGACAGGTAAAGCAGATATCACTGGGGTGCCCTAGCCAAGACATTTGGTTCCAGCTTTTCCCCACAGAGAGAGAAGTTGTGTATACTTCCGGCCCCAGTCCTGATGCTCAGCCTCATCTCTCCCCAACTTTTTATCCTACTCATCTACTGACCCAATAACTGCTCTGCCTGCACAATTTGTGCTGCCAACGGAGGCTGACACATGGCTGATACAAGGGATGCCTCAGGCTCTTACCACTGTCATATGTGCTGAGAACATCAGTGCACCTCAAATTACTAAACGCTCTACATTGCATGTGCAATGACATTTACCTTCCTGATCCAGCAGTGGCAAGAGTTTCATGTGCATGTGGGATGTGCTCTACCCAGAGAACCTTTAAGCACAGAGTTCTTGCACTTTTATTCAAAGCTCTCACCGCTCCATGAACACAGTTATTTCATGCTCTGCAGCTAGGATTATCAGCAACATAAATACTTTCTTAACAAGATGAGCTAATTACTTGTAATTAAATGTTTTGATGTTTAGAAAACAGGATTAAAACATGACTCCTTTTGTATTTTCAAACAGAGACTGAAGAAGGCATTGGATCATTCTTTTTTTACTGCTTTTGCAGGTATCCTGTAAGGAGCAAGGAAGAAAGTTTAGAAGGCAGGAATAGAAGGTGAAATGCAAAATTTTGTTTATGTAAATCTAGAATGGAACATTTTATGAAAACATTTTCAACTGACTTTTTAAACTTACTTATAAAATTATTCATGATGATGGGGGAGCCTTAGTATTACTTGTGGCTAGCTAAACAAACAGCTGATTACAGGTTACTATCAGCACATTTAATCAGTTTGAAATAAGACCTTCATATTTATATGAGCATCACTTTTTTTCTGTCAATTATTTTTTGTCAACTTTCTTTTTAGTTTAATAAAAATCTCAGCCAGCTTCACTTACTTGGTAAACATGATGCTCCCACAGTGTGGGGTCTGGATTTGAATAACAAGCTCAGTTCTTCGCTCCGCAGGATGACAGGTTTATATGTAGGATGGTAATGAGGCAAAGAAAGGTTTCCCTGTTCTTCCCTCTCTTGAGAGTATTAAGCCTTCCTTATTAAGAATGACAGAGGTCTGGGTCACGAAGATGTTTCTGAGGAACTGAGGAAAACAGGTTGAAGAGGATTGAATTTACAACAAATCCAATTTTCATTTAGGTTTTCAAAGGACTTCCTTTAAGACAAATATCTGCTTCTTCATCCTAATTAGATACCAATATCATATCCAATACCTATTTTCTTCTCTTCCTCTTCCATGTTTTACTCATTCTCCCACGGTATTCCTTGAACTCAGTGGCTTAAAGAAACAGGTGTTATAGAGTCGTTCTGCCTGCCAGGCAGTTTGCATTTCATGTCCAGTTACTTTGGAGCCTGTGGTCAATGTTATCAAAACATGATGTTTAAAAAGTCTAAAAGATACTACACTTTTGCAAAGGTCATTGAGAACCAGCAGCTCTACAGTGTGCATCTCCATAAAGATAAGACTCGTTAGAGAAGAGTCCGCATTAAGCTGGGCAGAAGGGAAAAGGGAGCCTAAAAGAGAGAGGTGCCTTAGTTAGTTTATTGATAGTGCATGACAACCTAAGGAAACCCAATCAAAATAATTACAACAACTTATTTACCAGTTCTTACAATACTGCCTGCATTTGCAGTGAGGAATAAAATCTTCTAGAGGCTTTCAGGCTTTTTGCGGTTTGTCTTTTGGCTGGGCATACGAGCAGCTGTGAAAGTCTTGACCTGCTGAGTAGTCTGACATGTGGTTCATGTCACATGTCAGGGGACATGTCTTGGGAATCAGAATTACGGATTTGCCCACTGATTTCTCCCCATTGATTTTTTCTGAGAGGCCAACTACAGTTGTTACTAGAAATGTGCTTCATCCCACAGAAATACCCAGATATGATTCTTAAACTTAACCTCCCCTTTTCCAAAGATGTGGCTGAAAGAGTTTGATCAGCATGTGGCACTCTCATTTCAAGCTTTCCTTTGCCTGATTCGGAGCAACATTGCTTACACAATATTTGCTCCTTTTATAATGATGTCTTTAACTGGATGACCTTGCACTATTTTTACCTCTCTCACTCACGATGTAAGAGGGGATATGATCACAGAAAGAAAACAAATTAATTGTTTCCTTTTTCTTATCATAGTTCAGGGTTTGGCCCCAGCTTTTTTTACTGAACACTAGTTGGATCACGCTATGCTGACAGAATTACCCGTTTCCTTATGGGTTTTTCTAGAGTGCTCCTCATCACAGTGTCTGCTTCACAGATATTAATTTGCTTCCATAGCATCCTTGTGAGGTGAAGCAATATTAACCCTATTTCACAGATAAGGAATTCAGACATGAAGTAATTCAGGTTAAATAGCAGCTACTCTGGAGTACCCAATTTTAGATATCTGATACTTCAGTGCCCTTATTCCCATATACCATTTTCTGTGTTCAATGAAGAGGTCTGACGGATTTCATTTGAATCTACAAATACAATTCAGTACTTTTGCAAGTCAGACCCTAGGGTCAGAATCTAGACAGCAGAAAACAAAAACCTCTGTGAGTAACCATCTATAAAATATGGAATTGAAACAATTTGCCCAGGATTACACACCAGCTCTTACAGATGCAGGGTCAGAACCAATTCTACAGGGTGGCCCATAACAGCCCCGAATGGACAGTGAAATACTAAATTCTTTCTTTTGCTTGCTACACAGTTTCCTCTACAACATACAAGTGAAGGTACCTGGACATCAGGTCTTTCACTGCTCACCCTAATAAATCCCCCAGGATAGCCCATTCTGTGCCCTGAGAGAAGTAGAAATCCTATGGAAAACAAGAATATGTGATTATGCAATTAAGACCTGTATCTTAACACATATGCCCAAGAAGGCCAAAGAGAGGCTAAGGAGACAGAATTATTTCAGACATTTTCTAAGTTTCAGTGCTTGCTTTGCACTTTGAGTGGTCTAAGCCAGTCAAAGTGGCTTATTTCTTTCTTTGTGATGAACACAAAGTTCATCATTTCTTTCTATGTGATGAAGAGTCACACAAAGCAGAGGAGGCCTTGGGGAATAAAAGGGTGGAAAATAGTGTAAATGGTTCACATGATGCGTTAGGTAATGAATGTAAAGTATTTTGAGTTGTGCAATCTGTTTTAGCTGATTTATAAGGAATTATACTTTCACATTCACGATAGATAATAAAAATAATTAAAAATCATTTTAAGTTTCATTTGAAAATAAACAACTCTGAACTGCTTGCTTATTTTCAGTTCAGAACAACTTTTGATTTCTCAAATGCTAACCTAGGATTTATTACTATTCAAGAGAGGATAACGGAAGATTTTTTTTCAGTGGAAACACAACTGAAATTACCAAAACAAGTAAACTTTGAACTTGCATCACAAGTCCAAATATTATCGTTTCAGCATCTAAACCACCATCCCCACAACCCGATCTCAGTCAGCATTCAAAAGTCACTGGGATCCCTGCCTGCTTCCTCAGACCCATCACAGAAAGATTTTTTTTTTATCTCTGACTCGTGGCCCTGAGTTCAAAAAAAGAGCACAGCATCGCCTCCTCCATCTGTCTGTCACCTGCCCCCGTCCGCTGTGTTAATTGCTCGTCTTCCCCGGTGCGACCTGTCCCTCCTCGGAGATGCTCGCCCCCCCACGCTCGCCCTCTCCCGCGCCACGGGGTCCCCGCTATTCAATTAGGTGCACGTATGCAGATGTGGGAGGACCCTGCAGTGGGTCACGGCTCCGTCAAGCTCTTCCCCTCCATCGAGGTAATTTTTAAGCCTTGCTTGCTAGACATTTCAGATAGGGTTTCTCACAGAAAAGTTCCAGCTGCATATTAGAGCTATGAAGAGTATTTTAAGCAGAAGGTCTCTCTCTTTTTTTTTCTTTTTTTCTTTTTTTCCAGTCAGCTATGTCAGGGAACATGATACGTATGCCACAATAAAACTGACTCGCATCGGCAGATACAATCCTGGTTTCATACCGCGGAGCTTGTTAACGGTAGCAGCTAGTATTTTCTCACCTTTGCCAGCACAGTCAAGTCTTGTGGAGGAGCCACAAGAGTACAAGAATCAAAACGGAGGATATCCTGGAACACAAAAGACTGCATGGAAAATAATGAACAGTAAAACAATGAATCAACCTATTTTTAATACAACTTATCCATCGCCTTGCTTTGAAATCAAAATTTTAAAGCTTTTACATATGATTCACCCCATTATTTTTGCAAACGGGCCTGATAATTTGGTCGTTCAGTGGATATTTCAAGCACAAAGTAACACACCAAGAAAAGAGATAGGTTATGAAAAAAAATAACAAATTAATGTATCAGTATGATTTCCATCACCTGTGGATGGGCCCCACTGAAAGAAAGCCCACTGACAATGAACGTTTGAACACATTGGTCATCTCTTTTCCCCTGATATGAGGGGAGCATTTTGAAGCAAGAGAAGAAAAGACTGGCCAAAAAGGTCTATGTCCCTTCATGGCAGTGCCACAGAAGTGGGTGCTCCTAAGACCTTTTCATTTTTTACAAGATAGTTTGTGTGATGTGTGATACAGAGCTATCCAGGCCTGTGGGATCGAGAAAGGGCTATGCATGGGGGTGGCAGTGAGGACAAACAGGCCTCTGAGAAAAGCGTGGGAGGATGTTGGGCACTGAATCTTCAGGTCCCTTTTCCCATCCTTTACCACCATCACGCAATATTAGGTCCTCCTTGCCAACAGACCAGGCATCAGACCATCCAGCTGTGAGATGCACATAGGATGCCACAGCAAATAGGATGAGGCTTGAGTTACATGCTGCCGTGGCAGTCTTACAAAGCAGGTGATGAGACTTGATGGATATTTCACTGCAAAGTGAGGGAAACTGAGACAGGGGATGATAAACGCTGCGTATTTCCCCCCAACAGTGCTGGAGACCTGGCACCCTTGGTTGTCAACAAATATTTTAAAAGGATCTAAATGTACCCACTACTTCACTTCCCTCAGTATATCCTCGCTGCGACTCTACCTCAATCTTCAGGCAACATCTGATGAGATTAGTACTCACATCTATTCTAAGTAGTAGGTAAGGAGCTTACCCTTCCAGGAGGAACGGCACCACCACCAAAGCAGCTGACATATTTTGACTGCAGGCACTTGCCTATTTGCTCTGTTGCCAGGAATATCAATTGGATACTACATTTGCTATTGATCCAAAGGAAGACTTTGTTGTTGCTGTTGTTGTTGTTGTTGTTGTTGCAAAAAAATGTGAGTGCATTATACTACATCGTGTAATGCTATAAAGCAATATAAAAGGCACAGAAGAGAAAGCAGCAGAACAGAACAACAGCCATGTTAGAGCTTCAGATTTTCCAGGCTATACTGGGACTTTCTGGCAGACTGTCTCTCAGACAAAAATGGTGACATTATCTGTGGTGTCTGAATCTGGAGATGATTCAGCTGCTCCTGCAGCTCCTTGCCTTGATGGGGTTGTCTGCGATGACACAGCTCAGTCAGTCTGGCCAAGATCATAATCTGAAATATCTTAATTAAGAAATAAACATATCTGGAACTGCTCTGCGTGTTTGAGGAAGAATCTAGAGGAAGGATTTCACTATCCTCCAGGCTCCTTATCCAATTCCCACTGCTGATGAGCTCTGAAGGAGCTGAAAGGGCTTGCTAACTCCCTGCTCTCTCTGTCTGACGCTCTTCTGTGCCTCTCTCCTGGGCACAGAGTGTGGCCAACAGCCTGTGACGCAGAGAGCAGACCTCCTCACAGGCAAACAAGGCCACTGTGCACTCACAAAGCAGTGAAACGTGTATCTGCATGGGAATGCCTTTGGAGTCTGAATTCCTGCTGGAGTTACAGAGGTTCCTCCTGCTCTCCCTGCTGGCTAGCACCTCTCCTTATTTCTCAAAGGGCAACACCTTTCTGATCAGCCTTTAGGGTGCTTTATACTGCATTTGAGATGAGGGCTATAAAGGGCTAATTTTCTGCACACTTAAAGTTGTGCCCTCTTCCAGGCATGAGCCAACCTCTCACAGTTTTGATCACATTTTTCAGACAGGCACAACCGTAGTTGCTGATGTTAAATTTAGTAGAACTATCTAAGATTCTTAACTGCTCGATTCTCATGCATCCATCTTCCAGCTCAAAGTAACAGCTTTACGTAGATCTATCTTTACTTTCTTCATAAATAGAAAAAAAAAAAAAAAAAAAAAAAAAAAAAAACAGTGCCTCCCATGGTATTTTGGTATCTGTGATAGTCACCAACTGAGAGGATTCCTCCAGCTGGAAGTTCACAAGCCCACAATGGATATGTCCCTCAGCAGTGGACCTGTGTGCTGTTATACTCCCTGCAGTCTTTCTTTCTGGGCTGTTGGCAGTATTTCCTGGACAAGGTTCTGAGTCACCCAGCTGGAAAAGGAATCAGGTTTAGGATAGACTGATCCCAGGAGGATCACACAGTTTATTCTGTCCTTTCTTCAAATGTCCCACATGGTAGATATTTTATGTTTATGTTACTCTACGTTTACATTACGTTTATATTATTTTACGTTTTACGTTGCAGGGACACATAATTACAGAAGCAAATCATTCTTTTGGCATAGCAAGAAATACAGACATCTAGATAAAAGACAACATAGCTCACATTCCTGCCTTCTTTTCCTTGCTGTTCTCTTAAATATCTCCTGTTCTTAATTCAGAGCCTCCTGCATCCAAGATGTCCTTCTGGAATTCTTGGCTTCTCCTATGAATCAAGGAATCTTTGCTCCTCACTCATGTCAAGCCAATTTCCTTTCTCCTTAGCTGTCACACAGTCACCCATCCCCCTCTTTTTTCCCCTTAAACCTTTTCATCCATTTCTCAGAGAAATGCAAACAAACATTAGGGCATCTGGTTATATTTGTAGCATGTGCGTGGATAAACTTCAGGAAAATAGTATAATAAGTTACCCGCCGAATGGAAAATAGAAGTCTAAATGCTCACCAGCTTACATCCAGCACAAGTATCAATCAACATGCTTCAGCGGACCTGCTCCAATGTACCCCACTGTGGATGGGAGCCAAAATCTGAAGAACAATAAACAGCCCATTATCAATCCATTAGTCCTCACTGACTGAACTATACACATAAAATCTTGTTTAACATGCATACTCCTGCCATTCCCCAGCAGAGATAATGAGATTACACGTGCTGTATCACTCAGACCAGAAACTTGTCACATTGTAATGAGTTCCTTCTCTCTGCCCACAGATGCAAGTAAAATACCTAGTTTTTCCTCTCCTACATTAAGAGGTAGTCAGCAGCCAGGCTGAAACTCACTCATGAAAATGCTGGCACCCACCACAGCACCCAGCTAATATTCATTTGATGATTCACTGCTAGTTTTGTCTATCCCTTTGCATGACTTGTAAGGCAGAACAGTATGGAATGTGGTGTGTACTGCAGTGATATGTATTACGGGAAAACTGGAAAAGTAGCATCCCTCAGGTTATATTCAGAATAATAATAAAAAAACCCACCAACTTTCTTCTCCTTTTAGAACCTGTGGGTGTTCTATAATCTGATTATGAGTTTCTCATTCTGTTTCTCATTGCAGAGTACTTCTTAGAGAGCTGACTAAATATTTATGCAGTTTTGATGGAGTATAACTTTGTGCTTGAAAAAGAAGCCCTGGAGAAGCAATAAACACTTTTTTTTTTGTTTGGTTAGCTCAATAATATGATTTCATGATAGCTTTGCCCCATGCAAATTTCCAACTTGTTAGCCTGTTGGCGTAGATGTTTACAACTGACTGATGATCACATTACTGTAATTCCTTATGTGTTTTTTCAAGTGTGTCTTCACAAATAGGCCTAGTGAGTTGTACATCTATTCATGCTATGAAAGAACTCAAAAATCATGTGCTTCTAAGACAAAGGGCTTGGCCTGGCAGGCAAGTCACCATAGTTACTGCGATTACCATCCACACACGACCCATAGTAACAATGTGCATGTTTTTAGCCCATAGTAAATGCAAGAAAATCAAATGTAATTTGACTCTCAGTGAAAGAGTGAGTCCATATTAGCAGAATGAATACCAGTTAAAAGTGTGCACACGGTTCCTGCATCTTAGCTGACAGATAGCCACTGCTGAACCATGCTAACTTCATAGTGTGTCTGAAGGAAATGATGTTTCCCCACTGAGGAAAGCATGAACCCCCTTTCTCAGGAAAAAAAAGCTTTTTGGAATAGTTTTTTTTTTCTTTCTCTGCACTAGTTTTCTCCCCTACCAAACGTGGGATTCATTGGTACTCCACGTCTGTGGTGCCAGTCTGCAAAGGAAGACCTAGACGAGGCTGTGAAAAAACTTTGCAAGGATTCAGAGATTTACGAAGCGGAGGGTAGAAAACTCCCTTGTGAGTATTCAGATTCCTGCCCATAGAATGCCCAGAGAGTTTCACCCAGTCAGTTCCACGCTGAACCCATCTCTTGAGGCCATATCAGCAGGAGCGCACTATGCACACAAAATTTCCCTCAGATGCATTGTACAGTGCTCCTGCATCCTGGACATTTCATTGAAGGATACAAATGGAGCGTAAGTGGTGCATACGCCTTGTGTTGGTTCCCTGATTTGGCATGACGGTTGCCTTTTGTGAAAAAGGAAAAAGACACCTTTGTAAAAGTCATTGGCCTAAAATTCTGCTGTGAGATATTGCTGTGCAAATGGTGTTCTTTGTTTTCATGGGGGAAGCCCTGCTATAAATAAAAGAAGACTCTAGCTGCTCGTTTTTACTTTTTGATGTTGGATAGGTCTACATCTTGCTGAAGAGCTGGAGAGAGAAAAATATGTACAAAGGAATGGCCAATTTATGCCCTAGATTTTAAAGCAGAATAGCTCATTGATCTTGTCTGGTAGTTTTGCTTAAAATTCAGTGGTACAATATGTCTCAGAGCCTGGAGAGGTGAGTGAAGATCTGTATAGCTTGCGTGAACTGAGCAGGAAAAGGGAAAAAAAAATCTCCCATTACAGTATAGAGTGGTTGTCTTTTCAATTATGGATGAAAAGATGAGTATGACCCTGAGGGGCTGGATTCAGACAGAACACAAGGCGGGGAAGAGCCCTAAAAACAAGCAAAATCTTTACTAAGAGATGATTAAAAGGGAACATAAATGTCTGCAAGTGTTTTGAAGAAGGGAGCACCATGGAGGGGGAGAAAATGATCATGATGGAACATGGAGTAATGGTATTAAATTAACAAAAGGAAAAGGTCTGTCGAATATCAATAAAACCCCTTCTGTTTTCCTGTGTCATCACCTCCCAAGGGAAATTGCAGGAGCCCCATCACTTGAGCCTTTGTGAATGACTTGGGACAAACCACAAGAAAATGTGTTTTAAGGCACATTTACTGTGATGTTCAGAGGGACTGTTGACCTGATGGCTCGTTTCCCTCCCTCCCTTCTCTGGGTTTCTGCTGCATTAATGCAAATAAAAGACAACTGAAATGGAGAGTAGCTTCTCCTTACACACAAGTGACAGTGCTACACCAGCAGAGAGAAGCACAAAGGCACTTCCATCAAGTCAAAAGCACCAGTGGCTGCTAGCATGTAGGTAAAGGAGAAATACAGAATAACTAGAAATTGCACAAGGAATCAGAATGGGATTGTGAATAGCATGGACTTGCCAAAGGAAACCAGCACACCTGCGCAGGTGCTACTGGGGTAACATAAAGGCAACACACACATGCCCGTGCAAGATTTGTTTGGGGTCTATTTTCGGTCACTCCATATTTTCATCAGAAGGAAATCCACCCCTAGTATTTAATATGACAAGTAGTTTCAGAAGAGTATGCCTAGAGTTTTCCCCATGGTTGGTCCATGTAGAGGTCTCATAAACTTCAAAAGGATGGAGATATGACCCCCCCCCCCATTTTAATTTAGCACCAGGCAAAGTAGTCTGCTTGCACTTTCATAGGCCAGTTTTTTTTCATGGGTTCCACATTTCCCAGCTTCCAGCTGAAGTAGCTGAAGTGCAGAAGCAACTGGTGCTGCTGGGGAATTTAGCTACTTGGAAAGGCCATCTGGTAAAGAGGAGGGAAAAAGAAAGACACCTAAAAGTGGGATCATGGTAGGAAAAGACATAGAATCATATTCTGTAAGTGCAAGGATGGAGTTCAATCGTAGGAAGAGTAAAAGGTTTTCTAACAGCTGCCTTTGAAGGCACATGTATGCTTGGTAATACCAATGACGTCTATTTTGTGTCTATATCTTAATTATCCACCAAGGATCCCACAGTAATTTTTAAGCAGTGGTTGGCTAAGCCCCACAGCACATTGATGTGGCAGAGGAGTCTCACCTTCTTCAGGTGCAGGGTACACCCAGGACACTTTGACCGTGGCCATGCCGAATGCTGGTGTCAGAGCTGGAGTCAGAACTTCCTCTTCTGAGTGCCCAGGCTGCTGCTCGAAGCCTGAATACTGTCACGTGTTCCTTTTTACGAAGAATCCTCATGTTTACATGTGCACTTGAACTTCATCTGTCTGTAGGACATGATAACATGTTTAAAGTTAAGCACACACTCTAATGGCTTTCTTGAATAGAGTATCTAACTGTAAAATAGCATAAAATATCCCACAGTCAGCTCAGCAATTATTTTAAGGGGGGGGGGATTCTTTTGAAGTAGAGTCCTTCAGCACTAGATTAGAAGGGTCTGAGCTGTCTAGGTGTCAAAGGAAGCACTGATAGGAATCTGACCATTTTGTTTTCCTAAAATTTCCGCTGAACCCTTTGTCACTGCACAGAATCATTTGTCCATTTGTTTTGCAGGAACACGCTGTCAGAAAAGGCACTGAGGGAAAATGTAACTAAACAACAACAGAGCCGCTCTGCTTTCCTGGAAAGAACCTTGAATATAAACATAAATTTTATCACAGGAGTGTGACCAATTGCTGATGAATAAAGCCATTCAAAAAAGAAAGAAGCCATACATTGTTTTTAAAGTAAAATAAAATAATCATAAGGCAAATTGCCTCTCATCAGGATAGCAGAGAAAACCAATTTAATTTTTGTAATATAAGACAACAATGACTATTAAATCTCATGAAAATAATTTCAACCACCTTAAAAGTAGGCTATAAATGCTAAGTATTTCATGTCAAAAATTAACATATGAACTTCAAATCTGTGCACCAATTCAAAATCTGATTTAACAAACTGTTCTTATTAAAGTCAATTGGAGAGCTTTCCATTATAAAACAAATGAAATCTTAACTGTACGTGAAATAAATAATTTTTTCAAAGACTAGGCAAAATGCATTAACTTAAGCAATGATCTAAATTATGTATTAAACTCAATTATTTTTATTACTACTTTTCAATTAAGGTGATATGATTAACTCCATTTTTATTAGAGTTTCAGTTCTGATCCTACCTGTTTCAACTTTGATATCTTCTTGGGGGAAATTGTTCAGAAAGATATTGTAATTGAGGCTGTTCTCTGGAGTTCTAACAAGAGCACAAAGGTCTCTAGTGAAGAATAAAACAACATTGCAATTGCAAGGCAGATTAGAGCTTTGGTAGCATTTTGAATGGAAGAATATGAACATACTATGTTTTAAGAACCTTATTGTTCTGTTCTTACCAAGGCTAATCCCATGGTTAAATTTCTCTCAAAGCAAAACTAACACTTGCTTCTATACTGTGTGTTAGTATTTATCAAAGATCTGATCCAATACATAACAAAAAAGCTATTTATAACAGGTAGACTCTAGATCAGGCTCACTTGGCCCTGTAAAGGAGATCTCATTGATGTCAGCCCTCTCAGCCACTGGACTAGTTCACTGACTTCATGCAACTCGTTACTTCAAAGTCATTATTTGCTTGTAACACCACCTTTGTATGTATAGAAAACAGCTTGCATGGCTCTGGTTTTGTATTTATACACTTGTGTTAGTTTTTCTTCTTGAAATGTTTCTTTTTCTTCATATTGTGCCTTTTCTGATGTAATTTCTCACAGTCAGAAGTCATGTTCTTAGCATTTATATTTTTTTTCCTAAAGTCAGTAAGATATGAAAGTTCCTTGGGAACCTGTTTCTAGTCCTAGAGAGCCATGAAAGGAGGCTTCACTAGCACAGTGCATCTCAAAAGATTTTACTATAATTGAAAACTGGGCTCAGAAAACTTTTGAAAGATGTGGTCTACATATTCTGAAAAATAAATGTTAGAAATATTAGTGAGATCTCATTTTCACTAGGGAAGCTTCAGTGATTTCATAGAAATATCTTTGAATCTTTGCTTGACTGAGAACTACCGGATTTGAGTTACTATCTCCTTCATGCATAGAGCTCCTATTTGTAAACCCAGTTACCACGGGTGCAGAATGAAACCCTCCGCAGACTCAATATTGTGTTCACACTCCATGCTTATCTGCTTGGAAGAAATCACATGATATTGTGTCTGCGTCTCAGTGTAAGCTTTTTGTTTATTCATTTGATGAATTTCTTTGAGTTTAAAGAAAGAAATTAATTTTACTTATTCCTCTACGTGATCGTTAGAAAAGCTTTTAATGAACACAGTAAAACCCAACTAATTATCACAATGGCATTTAACTCTAAATAAAATTGACAGGAAGCAAGAATATGATACATATAATTTTGCACACTTTATTAAAACACATCTATCACTTTTTTTCTCCTAAATAAACCTGATCATATTATTCTATGATAATTTAGCTAATATTTTTTTCTGTGCATTTAATATTTAAGTGGCTTTTACTGATATTAAAGTCATAATGCATTTTATGGAAATTACCTTGCATTCTAATTACTTTTCTCGGTGAGGAATGGTAAATAGAATTATCTTGTTATACTTGTTGTAGATGAAAGCAAAGAAATATTTAACGACAAGAGACTGCTAACAGAAAGAATTCCATATTCACTATGTTTTTTTTAAATGAGTCTATTCTGCCATCAATTCAGAGATGCGCAGTTCCCAGAACTACTAGCAGGAACCATGTACGTGTGTGAACAACAGAAAAGGCTCTGAATAGCAAGTTGGATGCTTTTAACGTCAGTAGTTCCCTTTTTTCCCGTGGTTTGGCTTTCCAACAACCAGAGGAGAGTTGGGAGTTAGACAATTAGCTACCTCAGGTAAGCACGAAACACAAACAACCTTGTCCTTGAGCCAAAGCCACCCTACGCTTTTATTAAATTAATCCATTGTTAGAAAACTACCAATTGTATCTATGAAAAGGGAAAGTGAGGTCAAGGCCTTTGTAAAAGTTAATCTCTCTCCTTGTCCTTTTTTTCCCAGCTCTCTGTAGGAAATATACTGACCAGAAAAATGAAAGAATTAATTGCTGAGAAATAAAATTTTGAAGGGGAGAAGTTCTTTCGATGAACCTTTACACAAGGTAATGGTCCCTTTCAGCATTAGCGCTATCCGAACTTGACCACCCATCTCCTTTGGGTAACAGTCATCTTTTGGGGGACGTAAGACAAGGTCTTGCTCCAGAAAAATCGTATGGGCCTCAGAATGTCTGGAAATCTCCCAGAAAGTCAAAGACACTCTGACTCTTTTACTTAATTTGTATAACTTCGTAACAATCAAACAGCTACCCCCAGAGCAGCAACGTGCAAAGTGACACAACAGAATATGAGCCGAAATTAGGCAGAAGAGAAGAAATAAGTGAATATTAACACTAACAAATAAGGAGATTTCAAGTATCATTGTTGGGTTTTTTTTTTTTTTTTTTTTTTTGTAAGGTTTCACAACTTTCATGTGCTTTGCATTTTATTTGACAGTATATTTATTTTCTTAGAGACTCTCTTTTGCACATGTACCACGGTTTTCTTATATCCATCTAGATTTACAGGCACAGAGGTAGGAGTTTTGCTGCAGGTGCTTTGTTTTCTGGGTGGTTATAAATCAGCCAGTTCAACCCACCAATGCCACCCATGTAAACTATACTAAACCAGTCATCTCAAAGCACCTTTTAGCCTGGTATATACGCAATTCTTTTAATATAACATTTCTACCCAACTTAAGCAATGCTTCCTTATAACCAGAGACAGCTTCAGAGCAAAAAACGTAAGTACGGATGAAGATCTGAACTTTGTTAACCTTTGAGACCCTGGAGCATGAGGCGATGATGTGGGACATCTTCAGTCTTGCTGTCATGTCATGGTATAAGATACTTTTTGAAATGCCATTGCCACAAGTACAGGTCTGACAGAGGACCTGGAGATTTTTTGCCTGGTGAGTGAGAATTGCCCAGAGGAATTGAGCTGTCCCTTGGGAAAGGAGGGTGCTGAGGGCTTTCATGCATCTAAAGGATCGATCACTTTGTTCCTCCACATACTCTTAACCTCAAGGTCCAACATTTTCTGTTAGCCTCTCCAAAGTCTTAAATAAACAAATAAACAAAAAATTATCATTGCTC
Organism: Rhea pennata; assembly: GCF_028389875.1. Lineage (NCBI taxonomy): Eukaryota > Metazoa > Chordata > Aves > Rheiformes > Rheidae > Rhea > Rhea pennata. Next base: position 60,194,979 of record NC_084667.1, on the reverse strand, counting down.
TCATGTATTTCATTTTCAGTCTTCTGTTCAGTGATTTGAGAGCATTAAGCATTAAAAGAAAGTGCATGGGAAATGTGGAGTTACGCTTTAACTCACAATGAAAATGTTTATTCAGTTTAATGGAAACATTCTATACCCATTTTAAGTAAATTGTTCTGTTTAGGGGAGAGATGCTAGTTCTGAAAATAATATCTATTTCAAAGTCTTCTAAGTGCTATTTTTTTCTACTTGAACACTAAATTTATTTATTTTTTTTAATCTTACTTTTCAGCTCACCTTTTTTATTTTTTGAACAGCAAGCAAAGCAGTTATTTATCCATCTGTCTGTCATCACTGGAAACACCACTGTTAAGTCTAACAGGTTAATCCGGTCTATGGATCTTTTTACTCCTTTCTCGCTAAACCATCTTCTGAAACATCTACCACAGTTGTATAAACAAATAATTACAAAGGCATTTTCACCGTTGTACTAAGGATCAGATTATCAAAGTAGAATATTTAGAAAGGTCAGTGTCTCATATATAATGAACAGGCAAAAATAAAGCCACCATGGAATGTCATTAATATTTACTGCAAACGCACTATAACATTCTGAGTTTGCCATGCACATTTCTCCCTGTAATAGAATATGTTTCTAAAATGGATTAAATCCTGATTTTATTTTACTACTGTACATATTACAAATGCATTTAATTTTAAATGACAAAATAAAATGTAGCATATGACATCCTAATCTGATGTATAGCAGTTTCACCAGCAATCCTGTATGAGATATATCTTTCTTTGTAAAAATGTCAGTGTTGCCTGAGTTAGCTCAACAGGGCCATATATTCCAGCAGCACTGCACCTGAGTCCCGTGACTTAACCAAACACTAACTAAACTAAAGGTATCACAACAGGAGAAAGAAAAGTGATTTGAAGGGGATTTGTTTTATAAGGCATAAAGAACACTCTCTCTTCCTATGCTCCATTTTATTAAAATGGATAGAGGAAAAAAATGTACGTAGTGCTTTTGAAGGTCCATCGGAAGACTTGCCATTGACTCAGGATGAGCAGTGAGAGAACGAGCACGATGTAGCTGTGTGTCAAAGGCACAGGCTTGTCTGGAGGTCACCGGGTATCCCACTGATGCAAAACAAATAAGTGAGTAATAACATTAACTGAATGATTGGGTTATGGGCATTATTTTCTCCAGAATCCTTCAGAGGCTTCAAAGCGTTGACTTCAGCAAGGCAGAATCCTCTCAGGGCATCACGACCACTACGACCTCTTTTCTCTCAAATTATGTTATTCCTGAATAACAATTATGGAAATTAACTTATTAGTGCAAATTGATACATGAGGCTGGACCAGCAGGACTGACTCTTCAGTATTATTTTATTTATTTATGCTGCAGCACCAGTTATAGTGCAATAAAGAGAAACTGACTATACCATTAATGTACAGGGATATTGAAGTTATGGATAGAAAAGGAATTCATCTCTGCAAGATTTACCAAAGAAACACCAGGGACTATTCAGCTGTTATCTGCAATTGGCTGTGGCTGAAAGGCAAAGAAATGTTTTTCCCCACCGAAAGCCCAAGAATTTAGAAATGACATTTGTTCTTCATTTGAAATCATTCCTGCTATCTTAAAATGGCAATTCAGTTTAGCCTCTTCTTTTTTCACGTTTTTCCTTAGTTGCTTCTTTCCCACCAAAATTTGAGAGGGACAAGGGCAAACTGAGGAGCACAAAAGTAAGCTTCGGGAATGGAGAAGATCAAAAACAAGAGACAAAGGAATGGTGGACTGAGGCCTGGGGACCAAGAGCTCCCTGTGCTCCTCTGAGTCTTGCCCTGGGGCCGTAGCTGTGCCGCGCTGCCCGCGGGCGCTACCTGCCAGTCCTCCTGCAGACAGGCAAACCTCTCCGTCCTCCCTTCCCAGGGGAATGTCCATGCGCACAAACAGCCACTCCAGAAAAACACGGCCCAGAAGAAGGAATGAGAACGCCCACTGGCACAAAACCCATGATTAATTTTCTGCTATTTCACCTCCTCTGATGTCGGCTCCCCAAAAGGCCAAAAGGAAAGTCTGAGCAAGAATTAAGAAGCTTTCAACGTGGCCAACCATATTCACATGTAAATTATTGTCTGGAAGACTTGAGATTAGAGACATTGCCATGGGACTGAAGTGACCAGCCCTGAGCCTAGAATAAGAAACCTCAAATCAGCTTTGCAAGCATGCGTGTCATGCTTGTGCAGGAGCCATTCTAATCTGTTCTGTACCGTTTCAATTAATTTAGGAGCAGCCCCTTAGGCTTAAATATGTTCACATCAACTGTTTGACAAACAATCACACATAATGAGGAGAAAAATAGAATTCAAAATATGTTCATATCAGGAAATGGAAGCTGAATTTGTCAAGAAAAATTAAAAATAGTTATTTCAGCTTCTTGCACATTAATGCATGGAAATACACTATGAGCAGCTGTAAAACAAATTTTAATGGTATGTCACCAAATCACACTTAAATCTCTTGCAAGTTTTACAACGGCAGCATTTTAATTTTTTTTCTTTTTTCTTTTTTTAACCTAGAGCTTACAATAAAAACATTTTGTTTCTTTTTGTCACATTTCACATGAAAATCCTCAAATTTTGAAATTAAATCTTATTTGCAAATTGACAAAACCTTTAAGTGATTCAGAAATAAAAAAAAATTAAATTCTTATACTTTGCTAGTCCCTAAAAAATCTTTAAGTTAAAAAGCAATTTTCTTTAATTTCTTTGTTTTTGCATATGTTATGGGATGCTTTAGGGAAAATCTGGCTGTTTGCAAATTTTGCCAGGCTCTATCTCTAATGATCCCTGCCAGTACATAACCCCAGCTGACCATTTCAACCATGAAGAGGAATTTGGGTGCCCACGTTCACTTTTCACTATCCGAAATGTACCCAGGAGGAAACGAGGGACTTCCAAGGAGGACTGGCTATGCCAGCTTTCAGGTCAATATATGCAGATAGCAGTGAAAAAAACTGCTTCGCAGCAGAAAACTGAACTCTGTTTTTATGCATCAGTATTAAATCAGAAATCTCAAGAGGAAAAACAACGCACCGAAGAGCTGGGCTCTGCAGGTTGGAGCTGCAACACCTTCACAGCCTTGGAGCACAAGGCAAAGAGGCAGATGAACGCTGCCTCTGTGAACGCTGGCCGGGGCGTTGCACAGCCACGTAAGAGGTGGAGTGTCTTGCAAAGCACAGAAATTAAAACGCTCAGAGGTCTGGGAAGTTCCCGGAAGACCCCCAGCTGCTCCGCAGTGCTGGTCAGGGCTGGCTGCCCTGGGGCACGCTGCCTTCCTTCAAGGCTGCGCAGGGACACGAGCTGCCCCTCGCTGCCGCGTGGTCCCAACACGGCCGAAACGCGAAGTTGCGGATAAGAGAGTTTGGGGAGCAGCCGGAAGGCAGCGTGCACCGGCGCGACTGTAACACTGGCAACAGCGTCTCTGCGTACAACCCCTTAAAACGGGGCCAGTCAAATGCTTCGAGTCTGCTGAAGCTGAGCAAAATCATTTTTTCCAAAGAGGAAGAAAACATGGAAACTTATTAGCCCGCCCCCAGTCTCCAGATTGCTGGATCAACACCTGCTGAGCTGCTCCCAGCCTTCCCCATCCCCAAAACAAGGGTGGAGGCAAGTGCTTATATAAAGCCCAGCATAGCAGCCCCTCCTGCTTGCTTGAGGTGATACCGGAGGAGTAAAGGTTAAAAAAGGTATTTTGTACAGTTTTTAGTATTGTTAATTTGCAATACTCAATATTGCTTCTTTTATAAGGGCAAAGATGAATGAGGGAATCTATGACTCTTAACAGCCATTTATGTCTGAAGCTGGTTTTGTGCAGTTTGAATCAGGATAATATCTTAAACTTTCCTTCCTGAGCCCTTTTTTCTTCTTTTTGCTCAAATGGTAGCTTTCTGAATAATTTTAAGCTGTCAGAAAAACAAATGTCATGGTTCTTCTTACTTTCTCACTCTTGATAAATAGATGTAAGTCTGCTGAAAAAGAACTGCAGTGAGCTGAGATATCTGTTAAACTTGCACTTCTTCTAATCTCTCAAGGATTTCTGAGCCCTCTCTGATTGTGGTTGGAACTAAGCCAAGTCCCAGTAACAAAAATAGCAATGTAGAAAGTTTGTCAGGTTGAGGCCTTAAGAAGACAGTTACTGTCTCCTCTTTCAGAGGTCTTTCTTCTTGCAGTTCTGTAAAACTTTCAGCCTCATCCACTAAAGTATGCCTTTGAAAAATACTTGTTACTGTTATAAGTCTGTGCCATTGTTTTAGCTTTAATTTGGAGTTTTGCAGATGTATTTATTTATTCTGGGTCCTTTCCTCACCTGTAAACCTGAGTTGTGCCTAATTTAAGTTTAGCGGTATCTCTGGAATTTCCCAAACCTGTGGGAGAAGCAGCAAGCTTGAGAGTACTGTCTACATCGAATTTATATTCTTCCCATATCATGCAAATGTTTAGAAGTTTTCGTTTCCTAGAGGACCCCAGTCCAGGGCCAAATAATGCCAACGGTGTTGCTTTCCCCATCTATTTCTCCATGTAACTCTGAATTTCTTAGGCTGTGGATTGTCTGTGAGCACGTGCTTCTGCAGAGCTGGCAGGAGTGGAGAGAGCTGGTGTCATTTGCTTGGGCCCATTTATCGCTGTTATGGTAGCAACAAAGCAAAGCCTAATTCCTCCTCCTCTTCTTAGGACAGAAATATGGATTTAGATTGGGAGGCAGAGATGATTTTACACTTTCCTGTTCACACTAGCATAGCACATGTGCCTGGATGGCACAGTGTAGTGAGGTAGCAGCCCAGCACCCCTTGCCGTAGAGAAGAGTGTCTGCCCCCCTGAGACTGGGGAAATGGTTATGAAGTTGGAAAACGAGAGCTCTGACCTGGGGACCTGGCTCCAGTTAATGGATTTGGCACTAAATGTAAATTATTGCTAATATAAGAAAGTGGAAGACAATTTTAGCTATTAATGAGAACAAGTATGAGGTAATTATTTCTTGTCAGTCTTAATGAGAGAGTGTGGAGAATGTGCCAATGGGTTAGCACTTTATTTTATGTCCCCACCTTCACTGGAATGAAAGTCCATGTTGGAGCAGGAAAGATAACATAGGACGAGATGGAAAAATAACATAAAATCACAATAATGAACTACTTTAAGAAACAAGTGTTTAATGAACGTAAAATATGCAAGTGGCATTTGTTTTATTTATACTTTTTTTGTAACACATTCAATATGATCTTGATTTGAGGAGGAACAATGAAATTACAGCAATTAATTTGTTGATAATAAGCTCTGTCTGGTTTTTGTAATTAAAAAAGTCATTAAGAAAGGCTAAGTCATTAATGCTTGAACTGTTGCTGCTGGGATACGCACAGTAGCACAATTTATAAACTTTCAGCATAGGGATTTATTTAATTACTGCTTCTTTTTCAAGAAACTTCTTTCTTCATGGAATTTATGTAATGTGAGAAATAATACATTGATATTTTGAATAGAGAAATCACTCCAACAAAGGCCAGTGCAATTGTAAAACTAGACCTTTTACATAGAGGATACAACTGCCAAATCCTGCAGCCTAGCTACTACGTATTATTTTTGCCAGGTAGCTAGATAAGCTGTGAAGAAGCCACAGCCCTCTGTAGTGGAAGCTCTTCCTAAGAAAGCTCTTCCTAAGGAGCTCCTTGGAGGGCACATTTCAGTATTTCAGCATGTTTCAGTGGACTGTTGCCTTTTGCATGTGTTGCACAGGAGCTGGGCTCCTATTCCCCTGGAAGATTTTAGATTTGTGTTTCAGATTGGGAATCTGTTGGGTTCTTGTGATACCTAGTGCTGAAGCTCCTATCTGCAGTCTCAGAAATACAGACATTTTTCCCAGGTATGCTTGGTTTGTCTCCACTTCCCAGCTCCAGACAAATGCAGAAGCACCAAAAGGAAATGGGGTAGGTCTTCTGATGTTAACCCAGGCAGAAAGTACAGGACTTCCTTTCATCCTATGCCACAGCAAGTCACAGGCTGGTATCTCACTACCCCAAATATGGAAGAGATCTTGAGATAATATTTAATATTACCTCTAAGGTCCAGTGCTCTGGATGCACCTGTCTTTGAGTGTTTCACATAAAACAGGATATGTGTACCGGACTGTGCGTGAGAAGAAAAGCTGTGAGTGTGTAGGGGGAGGAGGGTGTGGGAGGGAAGCCAGGATCATAAATCAGCTGCAGCTGCTTCATTGCACAAATGTTGTTTTAAGGAATTATTTTTAGGGCAGAAGACCACTGCTCTTTGAATTTCATGACATTTGTAACTTGCAGAAGACTTCTTGAAAATTATTTTTTTAATTTTGTCACTGGTGTCACAAAGTTCGCTTTTTCAGTTGTTTTACCTTAATATTGCAAGGCATGGAATAATAGGAAATACCTCTACTAATTTAACTAACAATAAACAGGGTAAAGCAGACATCTCCCCAAATATAATACAGGTATGTTGAGAGATATAAATATTAAATATATCTTTACAGCTGTATCATGTAAGCCCATCTATCAAGCTATATTGTCAATGAAACCCAGATTGTAGTGGGGTTTTCTTGTTTATTTGTTTTTTCTAGAACCAGTTTAGGTAGAGACAGATTTAAGTTTGGGACTGAATTATATTGGGGCTGATGTTGTAGTTCTGAAAACCTACTTGCAGATCAGTTTAGTTCAGATTTCTTTGTGATTTGGAGGTAGAAATTATTTGCCTACTACAGTGAAATCGATTAAGATCTATCAAACTTCAAGGAAATCACTTTCTACTTGGTAATGCCACCTAAGGAGAGCCAGAGACTTTAAAATTTATTATCATCCTTGCTGAGCAGCAGCACAGCTCCTAGATTAGTCTTTTAAAAATTATGAAATGGTGTCAATAGAAGTCTTATATTTCCTGCACAGGGATACTCTGAAATGACAAGAGAATACCAGGAATTAAAGCTTTTACTTTAGAAAGATTTACAGCTGCTGCTTCATACCATAAGTCAACACTGAATAATTAAAAGACTTGTAATTAAAGGCTAATTTAGTATTGATTGTGTCCTAGAGCAAGGAGGCCACTTCAGTGTTCTCACACCATCCTGCATGAGCTTCATCAGCCAGACAGTGAGAGTGCAATTATCCTGCGTAGCCTTCAGCAACGGGCCCGTGTCTCCTCAATTCCATTTCTGGGGGCTCCACAGGTGTCTTCACAGGAGGCCTTATCAGATTATGAGGAAAAGTGATTATCTTATAAAGTCATCAATATCACGTGTCCCCTCAAAGCACTCAGTGCTCCAGATGCAACCATCAAGCCTATTTAATTTGGGAAAGTGAGAGTTGTCTTGTTTATGTGCTCCCACCCTTCATGGAGATTTTTACATGATTTAAGTTGGTTCTCATGACTGATAACTTTAGAGTGAGCACCTTTTTCAGGTGTCTGTGGCCTGCTGCCTCTTTTAAGACCCCTGTAAATGCGTTAGTTGTCTTCAGGAAAGCATGCAAGAAGAGCACTGAGTGGAGCTGTGGCATTATTTTCTGAAACCAGCCTGGCTTCTCTGGAGGCCACATCCACCTTCATGAGCTCTGTGGAGCTGCCCAGCTCCCTGAGTGCTCTAAGCTTGGAGCTGAATGATGGCATTTAGCACAGCTGCATGAAATGCAGAATGCCTGTCTCAGTCTCCTAAGAAATCTGTAGAAAAGGAAGTAATGTATGTTTAGAAACTTTGAGTTTTGTTCCATCCATGAGATGGTTACATTTTCATGAATGAGCAATTTGCAGAGTGAAAACTGCTTTTCAGAGAAAATTGAGAACTGCCTTCTAGCTGGAGGAATAAACGAGAAAGGGAAAGCTATGGGTAGCTGCTCTCCAATCTACAGATCCATGTGCGCCTATGCAACCATGCACATAATTTAGCTAGACTTTCTGAAAGCAGAAGATTTCAGTTTGCTAATGTGCACAGAGCACTTATTCATCAGTACACTGGCAAACAGGAAAAAGACCACGTATTATAATATGGCAAAGGCAGCTGTCAAAAATCAGGAAGTCACATTTCTTTCAATGACACCTTCATGATCCTTCGATTAAATTTCACTGTCCCTTAAGTAGTATATTGCCACCAATCAATTGATTTTTTTTCCTTCTAGAATCTCATATGCCTCTCGTATGCTTCATATATCATAGAAATTAGGTCATATTTAATATACTGAATCATAAACATTAGAGATGGGAAAAATCTCATTAAGTCATCAAATTCATCCCTTTGTCAGTGCAAAAGGGTTCCCACACAGTAGAATTTAAAGAAAAGAATTTAATTTTTAACATAATATATCTTCAGCCTTCAACTGTTTCGTTTTAGAGGATATTCTACAGAACTCCTTTAGTCCTTGCTATCAGTGATTTTTATGATAATCTAAATTTCCTGGTTAAAACTTATTCTACAACATTTAATTATATCTCTAAATTGCTCTTTCTACATCTAGAAATGTAATATTTTCAGGTAATAATTATAACCCTTCTTTCCAGTACTGCTCAAATTTGAAAAAAAAAAAAAAAAAAAGTGGGTAAATATGGAAATGATTCTGAAATATGCCCTTGTCATATGTCTCCAAATACTTCCCAACTTGTTTTTCAATAGCGAATATTTTATTCAGAGTTTCAGAAACTGAAATAATCACCTTTAATCTTGAAAACCAGCTTTTGCTTAATGGAATTGTTAATTCCTTTTCAGTAACCTTTATCATGAAAAAATCTAAGCCAATATGTTTAGGTTTTTTTAGCTAAGACTTTGGACAAGAACAATTTTCAGTGCAATCTCTGCTTTGTTTACATATTTAGCCAAACATGTGTTTTGAACTCTTTCAGATGTTCCAAATCAATTCTTTTGTCTGTCCTATGGCTGACTTGATGGTTTTGCAAAAAGCAGAAGACCTAATAATTCTGACAGTGGAAACAGTCCTTCAGGCATTAACAGCAATGGGGGACACAGACACCTTCTGTGAGATCCCAAGTGATTTTCTTTTTCCGATGAGTACGAAGGCACAAAAGATGCTTACTGCCACGATCTGCTGTGGTAGGTGACATGCTAGGATTTATTTACATTTTATTTATATTACACAAAAATGGAAAAATGCTGCATCACAGGATGGGACTAAGCATCCCACAGTTTTTCTGTCCACGAGGGACAGCTGGGGACAGGAGATAGAACCAAATCTAGTAAGTCTTGTACCTTTCAAACTACTTTCAAGATAGGCTATTTTCTGACACCATTGGTTGCTCAGATGATATGAAGCAGCCAGTGTGACAACAGAAATATAGATTAATGTACATGTCTTTGGGGATTTTGCCCAACATGTGGCTAGAGAGGATAGGCTATTTACAAATTCTGATAAAACAGACTGCTTTCCCTTCCAAGGCTTCATGCCACCTTGGCTGCCAGCCAAAGGGCAATTTCTGACCTGTTTCACTAATTTTCCCACTTGCAGCACTGTTGCTATTCTGCCTGACCTTTCAGATCAATTCATCTTGAGACATATTATTGACTAATTTCCTGAAATTCAGGTGAAATGTGCCCATTTTTAACCTTGTTCCTTCCTTACATACTGAAATTACCTTATCCTCTGGTACTAACACCACCATTAGTAAGCAATCAAAATTCTTCACCAAAGGCTTTTCTATTTTATTTGCTCTTTTCATACTGAATTTAGTGATGTATTTCATCTAATCCTGGTACTTTGTCAACTTTTTAACAGTACTGAGAGCTTTAATTGCCTTATCTTCTCTACTGCAGTGAGGGGTTTCTTTTTTTTAGCATTTCTATTCCCCTCAAGGAAACAAAAATGGGCATTGGGTTATTACAGGTCCTCCATTTCTTGGGATGAAGAAATCACTCAGACCCTTAAGGACACCAATTTCATCCCTCATCAGCACTTAATCCATTATGTCCCCTCTTCTTCCTGCTAATAAATTTGCTTCTCAAGCAGTAAAGGGCTTCATCACTTGTATCTTCAGATACAGGAGCATCGTATTGTTTGGGGTCCCTTTTCCTCTTTTCTTTAGTCAGGTAAGCAAAGATCTTTAGGCTACAAAGCCAGTAAGCCCTTAGGATCACAACTCTGGTCTAAAGAGGATGGTGCTATGCCAGAAGACAGGGATTCTGACTTGTGCTGCTTGATTTTTACTCAAAGGCTGAGAAAAGTGGAAACCTGAATAAAGTCAAGTCCCAGGGACTTGATATAATGGCAAATCTGAAGTACCAGTAGGCCCTTGTCTGGATGAATGGCACTTGGAATTGGGACAAAAAAGGTGCATCACATCCCGAGCTTATGTGCACATATAGAAGAGATCTTAGGTCTGGACACTTTGGCAATATTGCCATCCAAAGCATAGGCACAAAAATGGGTTTAGGTGATAAGGAGCAGTGTAGCAACTTCAGAGCTGACCTTCTGGATTGCTTCCTTGGCTGTATCGTGCCTATCTCATCTCAGGTGGCAAAGTGACTTACCTGCTTGTTCCCCCATGTGCCCATCAATGGCACAGTAGCAGATCCCAGATGTGGTTGCCTTGTGGCCTCCTGACTGTATGTCTTTGCTCTGGCTTTATCAAAACTAAGTGAGTGTCAAAGATGATCAGCTCCCAGACCAGACATTGAAGAGATGGCAGCAGTGAGCTGGAAGACCAACAGTGTCAGAAATTCAGGATTAAAATCCTCTATTAACATACAAATGGAGTTAGCTTTATTCACCTAGTTATCCGAGAATGTACTCCAGATAACACACTTGCTTCATGTGTCACCTGCAAACAACTGTGCTGAACTGAGAATAGAAAGATGGCTAACATCATAGCCTGAGTATAGCCATAGAAATCATATGTGAAGGAAAAACATATTCCCACTCAGCCATATTAACTGGAACTTTCATGTTATTTATGTTTTGCCTCAGATACACACACATACCAGTAGAAAATATCTAGCACTTACAGTAAATCTACTGTACTCTGTAAGGGGAAAAAGTGCTGATTGATTTGCTGGTCTGAGTTATTTAGCAAGAGTTGAAAGCTAGAGAGTTGCTGGTTGCTGCTAAAGTGAGTATTCTTCCCACTGAATAAAAACATTTAATTAAAAGTTTCTCAGTGTTTGCACACATTTTTTGTGTTTCAAATACAGGAATTAAATGTCAGCAGAGCCAGACCTTCAGCTATAGTTAATGGCAATGCTGAAGCCAGTACAGCTGTATTGATCTACACCACCTGAAGAACTGACCCAGAGTTGTTACTTTCCACTGGACATCACATATGAGCTCTACATAGAATTTCTGAGTGAATAGAAAAGAAAACGCAGCATGGAGAGTGACCTAAAACCAGAAACTATATCTGAATAGAAAGTTCTACTTTGTTGCACGTATACCTGTCTTTCTCATACAGTTCCAGTGGAAATGATGTTATCTGGGGATCTAATGTCCCCATCATTCCTATTGGAAGCTGAAAGGGATCTTATCAATTCAAAGATCAGGCTTGTGTTTGAAAATTGATCTCTTTTTATTGTTACAAGTGATGACTAAGATCATAGCAGCTAGAAGATCTTCCATTTTCTTGACAACAGCTTTACTGTGGGTAGCGTAGGAGCAGTTTTTGCTCATTGCCCTGCAGACACCATGTTCAGGCCTGAATGAGTAATTCCACTGCCTTCATTTTTTCAGTTGCTTTTCTGTTGCATGGACAGAAATACCTTTGGCTGTGAAACATCTGAATTCTTAATCTAGACTTCAGATTTATAGTTAAAATCTGAATTGGAATAAATATGACTGCACTGAGTCTAGCAGAGCTCCTGTGGCTTGTAGCCACAAGGGCTTAGAACCAATGTGCTTTTGTGAAAGGCAAGTTTCTCAGTAAAATGTGGAGAAGATTTGACCAGCTCATCTGGCAGTGGCACTAAACTCAAAGCTTTGTCTGTCCCTCTCTCTCCACTAAGTGCAAACAGTTTAGTATTTAGCACTTAATAGCCTCAATCAGATGCGAGGAGCCCCCAAAATTGCCAGGCTAAGTCCCAGCTGAAGCACTAGGGTGAAAATACAGCAACATGATGCTCGAGGATTTGTTCTACTGTTTACAAATAGTCATCTTTAAGATTGCAGATCTTTCTTTCAGATTAGTAAATTATTCCACTGGATAATCCAGACTAACTGGAAGCATCTGTTTTATGTGGAAATATGGGCACAAGAAGGTGGAGAATTTTCTGTACCTGTGCTGCTTCACAGGAGTTTGACTTTGGATATTCTCCCCAGCACGTATGTAGGCTGCTGTGCAATGTGTTAACAATTTTCTGAGGGTACATGATGTATAACGAACAACATACTTGCATAGGAATTTTCAAGGAAATGATAATTCATACCGAAATACATGAAACTTTTGAATTTAAAAAATATTTCTGGAGATATTGTAAGGGTGTCTGGGCATTCATGAATAATATGACCAGCAAGCAGTGATTTAAAGCAAATCAAACTCAGCAAAAATATTTGTAAATCAGCATTTCAATATCTGGCTAGTTGTGATCATTATACAGCGCCCAGAGCTTCAGTACCTCTTCAAAATGAAAAACGCAATTTTGCCACATGGGCCTGCAGCTCACTCACTGCTACTGTGTATCCCTGTAACAGGCAGGTGAATTGATAGATAGGAACCAGGCAAATCACAACACAAACTGCTTTAATATATGAAATGCATCATTTCCAGGAATTGTGCATGGGATTTAACTTGCTTTTTGGAAGACACAATTGATATCTAATCTACAGCTTGAAACCATGCTCACGGTCATGCTGTGTGAGTGCTTTAACAGGTTGAGCATGAGTGTCTTGAAACGTCAGTGAGCCCAAATGATCATATTAGCGTGTTCACGGGCAGCAACCAGCAACATATTATGACACTTGAGATTCTTTATCGTCCTTCATGTGGTTTACCTTTAAGGCACTAAGAATTGCTGTTAAATAAAGGGAGAGTAACACCTGTGAAAAGACAGAAAACATGCTTGCTGCTTCAGATGAGCGGTAATGGTTAATAAGAAAGGCAATGACACCCTCTCAAGACTTTCCATCTTTTCAATGATGTGTCACAGTATAAAGGGCATTATAGATGTCAGCTGGTAAGGGAAGAATAAGTAGAACTGACATAGTATTAGAGGGAGAGAACAGAGAAATTGGCTGGGCTGTCATATTCTGATGAGAGAAACCTCCAGAGTTTCTTTCTCAGGCAGGTATTCCACCAGTGCATGCCGGGTGCGTATCCTCCTCACAATATCCTGCAGTCCAGAAGCATGTGCAAAACGCTGTTTTGTTTTTGTTTTTTTAAATTTACTGGATTTTGATTTTCCAAGATATTGGGAGAAATTTATGATTTGGTACAAAATTTAACATTTCTATCTTCAATATTTTTATATTAATTTTCATCTCAAATTTTGAGCTGAATTTATTGGTTATTTAAATTCAACTCAATTTCTCAGTGCCCATGTTAGCCACATTAACCACTTTAAACCTTTCTCAAGGATAGAGCGTGTAAAGAGATTTGAGAGATTGATACTGAGTTAACTTTAGTTCAAATATCAGATATTCCTGCTTGCTCTGGGATCATTGATCCAGTTCCTCTAAATCAATCACTCAGGTTTCTACTATGTACCTTTTAAAAGACCCAATATTCAGCTTGTAGGAACAAGATTCATAAAAACACAGTGGACACTCATCAGTCATACTAGCTTTTTGGGTACTTTTAGAGGTTTAGAGTGTTTAGAGGTGTGGAACAAGGTTTACTTACAAGAGGTAGCATGTCCACCAGTAAAACTCCACAAATATTTAACAATACATGGCAGCTGTGCAACAAGATCAGAATCTGTTATCTCATTCTAGGTCTAGAGCAGTCCATAGGAACAATTTTCCAGCAAAAGATATGGACAGGAGAATGGGGACATCTCCCTCCCTTGTAAAATGTCAGAACTTTGGAGACTGACGTTCTGTGAGAGGCTCTGCTCTTAATGCCCATCTAGAAGAAAAGTGTTCCTGGATTTGTCACCTGCCAGGCACAGTAATTCTGTAACAGCAGCTGTCTGAAAAAGTACGTCCAGGCTGTCAAAGATGTGGGGACACTTGAGGACAAAGTACTAGTTCAGCTCTCCTTCTTCTGTTTTTCCTCTTTCTCATGTTTGGGACATACCATCCCATCCTATGTGAATAATGTGAGATGAGTCCCATCAAGGACATACAAAAAGTACTGTGTCACTGTGCAGTACAGTCATCTCAGGCTGCCTGTCATTTTCTCAAATAGAGTGTAATTCATGTTATTGCTTAAAAAAAAAAAAAAAAAAAAGTGTCACTTTTTCACCACTGAATTATAGCTGGACATTGCTTCCTGGCTAAAATAAATGGGATAGTTGCACAAACTGCAGTCTGTCTGTCATAGGATGTCATTATGATAGTATGGCCGTCTGTAAGCAAAATACATGAGCAGGGTATTATTAGTACAAGCAGTTTAGTTATGCTTTTTGTCAGTGTGAATGTAGTGCAAATTAAACAGCAGTTGGCTACAGCTGAAGAAGCTTTTACTTGCACTGTAATGAGCAGCTTCTGCTTTTTTTAAAAAAATCATTTCCTTCAATAACTACTTACAAGATGATCATGGAGTTGCAAAGACTGTGCCTACATCTTTTATTTCAGAGCGTCTGGTTGGAAAAACTTGGAAGGTTCCAGAACAGACTTTTTTCCTTTCCTGAGGGTGAAATATGATCTTCATTTTGGTGTTAATCAGAGTTCAGCTGTTCACGTTCAGGTTATGCCTATTTGACTGAAAATGTTTTGCCAATTAATTTTTTTTTCTCTTTTGAAACCAAAGTGGTGTTTTCTTTTTAAGGCAAAAAATAGATTGCTAGAAAATAGTGCTCCCACTATAGAGTGAATTAGATGGCTCTACTGCAGCTTTGCAGCCAAGGGAAGACATAAGATTGCTTTAGAGTCACTCTCTGGGGATCCAGTACTCCAATTCATAATGCTGTTTGTGTCTTAGAAATCCTCCAGTGTGCAATCCAACGACCATTGAAGCCAACTGGCATTGACCAGTGTCATAAATTGGAATCTCATGATCGACAGGTTTTAAAAATCCCTCAAAACAGGGGAAATTATTGATGCTTCTGGCACAGTGACAAAAAGAGCTAACACAAGCCACAGCTGCACGCATGGGAGGAGAGCGGTATGAGTAAGGAGGTGGATTTACCTCTGCCTTTGGCACCGGTCAGGCTAATGCTGAAAGACTAGGTATAGTACTGGCCTCCACGATTTAAAGATAATATTGGAAAATCAGAGTGGGTGCAGGAAAAACTAGGTAATTAACTGAAGGATGGATACAATGTATGATGAAACACTGCTGTGAAAAATAGTGTCTTCTCCATATCAGGTCAAAACTGGATGCCTCGAAGGTATGATTTAGCAGAGGCATGTGAGGTATATCTGGGATCTGCACAGAGGGTTAGAACAGTTTTCTGCTTGTAGTTTTAAGCTCTATGAATCTACAAGATGTGTGACAGCCATTCTGTGGGGTTCAGGAGCAATGAACCTATTTCCCCAGCTCTCTGAGCAAACAATACCCTAATTGAATCCAAGTATCCCCGCTTGCACAGGAGCAATGAGACAGCTGATTTCAGTTACAGGTACGTTGTCTGTAAATGAATCTGAGTAGGTCATTAATAGGGCATCGGCGTGCTTGGTAGAAAATCATGAAGTGGGAAAAAAAAGAAAAGGTTAGCTCACTGAACACAGCATACAGCTCATTAGGTTTCTCAGCATGATGTAATTTGAAGACTGTATGCCAATCCTGACTTTCATATTTTTGGACTTATTTTAATTTTGATTCTTTTTATATTACTTTTTCCATTTTTTTGCTCTGTTTCTAGTCTGTTTATTTTGATTGATGGTGATGCAGAGGCATTATACCTGGGAAAGGATAAGCTCGTGCTTGTCCTATTTCTTATTTTTCTTCCCTAAGCACCCACTCGTGGCTATTCCTGAAAACCTTATTGGGCTGAATGGAATTTTGTTTGACCTTATGGGTGCTCCTATGATGTCATATCATTGACTTAGGTAGTAGGGAGTTTCCAAAGTTTCCAACACAATGAGTATTCCAATGTTCATTAATCACAGACATTTATGGAAAATCTACTCTCTGTTACTAAAATGACTTTGTTTTCTTTAACTAGTTTAAGCACACAAGATAGGAAGCTGGCTAGGCAAAAAAATTGAATGAGGAATTGACATATGCAAAGTTCATAATTTACATTAAATGCTAAATATCTACTGATGCTGAGTTACTAAATAAAAAGAACTAAACCTTTCAGTGTGTTTATTTAAAAAAGACAGGATAAAAATACAAATCCTATCATTATGAAATTCTTTTATTCTTTCACTAGATGGCTGAAATTCCTGGAAGGAGCGTGGAAATTATTTCTAGTGTTTGATCAGCACTGCCACGTATTAGAGACACTTAGCATAAAATGGACCCAGCGGGAGAGCTGTTTGACGCTTCCAAGATAAATGTCTATCGGAATTCTGGCCAACTGCTCAGTTCAGCCATGATCAGATCCCTTATTTGCCGAACAAGTGTGCCACAGGTCTATTTACTTGGCTTTATTGCTCCAGAATACTTTTTCTCCAAGCAATAATAATGTTTGCCTTCATGTCTGGAGGCATATTGATAGGTGAAGTAGAGCATAAGCTGGTTATTAAATTAGGTGCTTGATTTGTGTTGTTTGCTCTTCTGTGCAAAAAGTTTGAGCTGTCTAACTCGGCAACAGTAAGCAGTGTTTGTAGGTAATCAGCTACCTACTGTAAATAATTAACAGAAAATAGCTGAAGTGATAGGTTTGTAGACAAAACAAGCTGGTACTTATGCATATGGCAATGCACAACAAATACATTAGCTGAAATCAGGACCTGTTCTAACTGGCATTTTACATGGCATCTGGCTTTTAAGTAATACATTATCCCATTCTCCCTGATCTGAGCATAGCTATTTTTGTATTAGACTGCTCATACTAAATCTCTCTTATGCTGGAGTAGGAAAGGAGGCAATGATGTAATATTTGGAGTCTGTGCTAATCCATGCTCATCATCCTACCTTATAATACCATTCAGAAACAGATCAGACTTCAAACAAATTAAACAGTAGGGCTACACAACTGCTAATAGGAGCAGGTTGTTTCAGAGGTTAAAAACTTCTTTATAATAGTTAGACTAAACTTGTTTAATGACCCTTTGTTCTTGTTTTAATATTATTCTTTAGCTAAAATTACATTTTCCGTTAGTTTGCATTACAGCTCTACTTCCTTGAGTATATCTGGGGATGATGACCTTACCCCCTTTCTCTATAATGTTCTGGGTTATTTAGCTTTGCAAAATAATGTCTACCTATTTCAATTTCCTCTCATGAGATACGTTCTCTTTTCCCTGATTCATTAAGTGCCTCTGCTCCTCAGATCAGGTCTTCTGGCTGCATTCTGGTGCCTTGCACAACGGCAATCATGCTTCCTTCTCAATGGTGGGAATATCTCTGGAGATATATTCTATAATATTACATGCTTTTCTTCCCCATTCACATCACAAAATGTTTCCTGATTTTTCTTCAGAAACTTTTCTTCCTTCCCAACTTTTTCTTCCTTCTATCTCATCAGCTCTCATGAGTCTCCACATGCATGAATTGCATTTTGGCTATGAAACTACATTCCACTTCCAGCATTCTTCATACTACTCCAGTTCCTTCTGTTTTCTTGTGTCTTAATGCTGTCTCTCAACTCTAGGTAACCAGCAAAGAGTTCCACTTTCAGAGCCAGACCACCAAGCAAAATTTTTTTCCAAGACCTATCCTTGAGGAGCTTCTCTAATAACTTCCTCTAATCCATTGCCATCTCCCTTTCAATCCATTCCTCAATAATTTTAATGCTTTATTTTTATCTCCAGCTTGCTCAGCTTAACTAGTAATTTCCCATGTACCAAGCTTAGGGGACCTTTTTTCCTAGAAAACAAAAAAAAACTGTTGTGTTGCTAAAAGAAGTCTGATGAATCATAAGAACCTGCCTACAATAAAACTTTTTTCATGTGTTTTGTTTTGCTTTCCCTCAGAATTTGTTCTAAAACCTTGGACCCACTTATAAGAATAATTGGCCTCTAGCTGTTAGAAGGACTCTTCCCCCTGCCCCCCATGCTGCCTTTTTTAATGTAGGGACTCACAATCATATAGACAGACTAGTTAAGTTTTGGCTGTTCTTGAAATTTCACATGCGAGTTGTCTGAGCTCCAGCATAGGAGAGTACTCAGACCACTCCCATCCCCTCAATCACTGTCTCTTTAGGAAATCTATACTTCCCTTAATAAAATCACAGGACTGGAAGGAAAAGGAGGGTCCTTTGCCTAATGCCACTAGCAGAATGACCTATACCTACACACTTCCTAATACTCAATTGTCCAACTTTTCATAAAAACATTGCTGTGGAGATGTTAGAGTTTTCCTATCCTTACTGTTAAAATTGTTTCCTTTGTGTCTAACACAAACTTTCCTTGTCTGCCGTTTAGACTCGTTATCTCCTGCTCCAGCCATCGTGGATGTGGAGAGTAGACTATTTCTTCCTTTTCTGTAATAGCCTTTTGTCTGCTTAAAGGCTACTGTGTACTTCTCTATGTCCTTTTCCTTAGCATAAATAATTCCTGGTTTACGGCTCATACACAACTAGTTATTTTTTTTCAGATCCTGACCACTCCTATTGCTGCATTTTGGGCAAACATCTTTCTCAGAGCAATGTACTCTAAACTAGCAAAAATCACATGGTGTCTTTCTTAGTGCTGAGTAAAGTATAGGAATTAATTGATGTTCTTACACACTCCTGCTTGAACTACAAATAACATTGCTGACTCATGTCTACCTTTTGATCTGACATAATCCTAAGGTCTTTTCCTATGAAACTGCTGCCTAGCCAGTTGCCCCCCAGCTCAGAAAAGTGTAGTTGATTTTTCTGGCCTAAATATTTTTTACTCTTCTCTTTTCTCTGATGAACTTCATTCCATTTAGCTTCCTGCTAATTTTCAGAATATTTCTTCAATAGAGAAGCTCATTTTGAATTTTCAGTGTACTTGTAGTCCCTTCTTGCTCCATATCCTCTGCAAATTTAATAAACACACTTCCTATTCCATCATCCAAGTTAATGAAAATATTGAATAAATGCAGACTTAGGACAGACTCCTGCAGAATGTCACTCAATACACCCCTCCATTTGGATAATGAACCATTGATAAGTACTCGGTAAATATAGATTTCCAATCATTTTTTCAGCCACGTCATACCAGTTTCATCAAGATAGTATTTTCCTGGCTTGCTAACAAGAATGTCATGTGAGCAGCATCAGAAGCCTTATTAAGGTCAAATACAGCTCTTGCCTCTCCTCTATTCACACAGCTTTTTATCTGGTCAAAGAAGAACACTAGATGAATTTATTACAGCTCGTTCTTGACAAATCTATAACAGTCTTTGCTTATCCACTTTTTATCTTCCAGGAGTTGTCTTCCATGTGACAGTTTGTTCCAGACTCTTGCTGAAAATCAAAGTGGCGATGGCTGGTCTAGCCCTTCATAGGATTCAGTTTTTCTTCCCTTTTGCTATTCTGAAGTACCTGAAATGCCCTGGCTTCAATTCTTTTTGCATTCTTGTCCCTGGTTGCTACTGTTTTGTGTATTCAATGCGCTTTTTATTACCTTTTCTCTTCTATTTTATCACTTGATTAAAAGATAAGGCTAAGTGCTCCTTTGGTTTGGAGCTCTTTATTATTACTCTCTGCCACATTCCAACGTCCTCTCTTCTTGCTTTCTTTTTCATTTCAGCAGTTGGAAAATATTTTGATTTTTGTTTAACGACTTCTGTGTTTCCCTTCCCTTTTGTGAGGTCTCGTTAGGCCTTGGCTTGATAGAGGGAACAAAGGGAAGCAGGAATTGTACAACACGGGCTGGGTTTTCCAGCAGAGCGGTCTGCCTGCGCTCGTAACAGCATCCGCTGCGCACGCGAACGACCCGCTTATCTGCGGATAAGCCGAGCACGCCCGTGCACGGCGTGCGCACGACGCTGCCCTGTCCTTGCCCCTCGCGGGAACTGCAGAACGACCGCAGGTAACTTTGCAAGGCCAGGCCAAGGCTGCAGGCTGCAGGCGCGGGGGCAGCACGGGTGTTAGTGCGACAGGGATGCCCCGGCTCGCCTGCCAGCCCTCCGGCTGGCTCTGCTACCCCGCGGGTCCCTTCGGCTTTTGCAGGGTAGTTGCCACGGCGGTGAAATTCCAGCAACACTGAAATCAGTGGCAAAATAACAACTTGTGATATTAAAATCGAGATTTGAGCTTCAGGAGTGATTTGCCCTTTTAATAGGTTTTGTACCCTACTCTAGAGGTAAAGGAATAATGTTCTTTTACTTCCCTGCTTTCCTGTCTTCAGCGTATGGGGTGCTCCCCTCACCCCTGTTAAAGCTAGCGTAGCTTTCTGAAACCTAAGAGCTTTCATTTGTCATCGCAGAGGGCCTACTACCAGGACCACTTTCTAAGCTCTCCACTCTATTATTAAGCTAATCCATTCACATTTGTGCACATTTGTTATACTTTAGAGTGTTTAGGCTTACCAGAAGTGGTTTATTACACCATTTAAATACTTTTATTTATTTTTAAAGGTCAGGCAAAATCAATCAAAACAGATCAATTTACAGTTTAAAAACTGTGTTAATGCGACACTGTTATTGTAAGGGAGATTGAAAGACTCCTGCTTTCAGGGATAAATTAAAATAGATTTTGCAAAATAAATAACTAATGTAATTCTGAAAACTAAGAACTGAACTGATGCATCAAAGAGAAGAAAAAGGGCTTTAGGTCTGGGTGTGCAGCTAGTGTATTTCTGTAATACATTTCTGTAGGGTAATGCTGATTTTAAACCAAGTGAGGACCTGTCCATAAACATTAATTGAACAGCATAATTAATTTCTGCAGAGTTGTATCATTTTTCCCCTTTCAAAGAACTTCTTTAACCATTCCCAGGCAATGCTATCCACAGTATATGCATCTATTAATTTAAGCCCAGCTCTGTACTTTGTATATAGTGTGAAAAATGACTGAACATATTCATAAACATTCTCACCTTCAGCTGCCTCTCCCCCTTCCAGTGACATGTTTGCTTGGTTTCAGAACATTGCATTACCTGGCAATCTTGCTTGCTATTGCCTGTTTAAAATTCAGGCGTTAAAAGAGTATTATAGGTGCTGGTGGCACTCCTGTACAGCTCTTCTCTGAGAGCCAAGACGGAGAAGGCAACATGTTGGAGGCTGAATGTGGGGAAAAGACACTGTCTGTCAGCTGAACTTTCCTGCTCTTTGCAGATTTGAAGGAAACTTGGGTGAGGCAGTTCAACAATGCAGTGGCATCTCAAAAATGTAAGGTCTTGCTGCAGTTTTTTCCTGCTTCTTCCCCTATCTGCTTGAGAGGCAGAACAGCCCTCTAATTGCCAAAGTGGTGATGACTTTCAATATTTTGGCCAGAATCTTAAGGGCTAGTGACAAGTTAAGCAGAAATCTTTCAACATGTGTCTGTGTCTTCATGATTTCTTGCTTTTTTAATAGTCAATTCATCACACTCAGCCCTGTTTCTATATTATAAAAGATAAGTAAAAGTATTTGGTTTTTTTTTGTTTTTGTTTTGTTTTTTTTTTCACATTCCCTCCAAGGTCAGAATATACTTCTATTTTATATTTTCAGAGGAACAGAACTTTATTTTGTGCAGAATGGAGGAAGGTCTGGAGCAGTAGAGGCAGGAAAGCAGCAGTTTCACCTTTTTCTCTTCTTATTAGCTTTCCAAATCCCAGTTAACTGGGGTTTACCTAGAGTATCCAATGACAGTGTAATCACATTTGTGTGGAGCAGGATTTATCTCAGCAGCCATGGATAACAATCCAACAAAGTGCCCTTGCAAAAAGGTGTCCTGGACCCTCCTGCTCATTTTAGAAGCCAAAGCAACTTCAGCACTTTAAGGAGCTGTTAGTAAGTCTGGGAAAATCTACTTCTTTATTTACTGTCTGACATTTAAAAGATATACGTAGGACTAAAACCAGAGACGCTGATGTGCTGATGAGAAGCTGCTCTAAATTCTGGGTAGGATTAGCAGAATTTTTGCCAGAAATCTCATCAGCAGATCCTGCTTTTGTCAGTTTTATAGCCCAATTGTAATGGCTTCAGAGCCTTTGATAAGCATCGCTCTCTTAACTTGTGGATACTTTTCCCAACCAATTCCTATCTGTTAGGATGTGTCTATTAATCACGACCACATTAAATCCTTCAGCTGATAATATTCAATAGCAGTCTGAGTCAAATTTAACTGCTTAGTGGCTTCAGTGGTAGAAAACGCTCATTTTACTCTGAGCGAGGAACTGCCTCTCTTGCAGCGTACTCATGTTACCTCCTTTTACAGCCATCAAAGCCCTGATCCAGACTGCTTTAAAAGATAAGCAAGACTGGTGTTTTTGAGCATGGGAAGTGAAGTTCTGGATCATTTGGAGCTGTGTGTCTGGACAAGTGTGAGCAGGGGTCTGGCCAACTCATGCTGCCGGGTGTATGAGCAATTTTGTGCCCGCAGCAGAAGAGGTGCTGGGAGATAGGAAAAATCAGAAGGCCAAGGGCTAAGTGTGGGAGAAGCAGCCTCTCTTTCTACTCTTCTGCTCTCATTTCTGTGTTTTCAGATATAAAATATGCAGTGCTCTTAGCTGGGCAGCTGCCTATATTGCCTCTACCACGAGCTGGCTCTGGCTGATGCAGCTTTTAAGTATTTGTTGTTTCAGAAATTTGCAGCTGCTTTTGCTAATGAAAAGCAAACAGACCTTTGATACTGCTCTAATGGGTGGGGTTTCCCCCTCCCCTTTCCGTCTTCAGCTATCCTAAAATAGCCACCTTGGTTTTGGTCATCAGTTCTCCAAGGGGAAATTACACTTGTGAATGGAAAATTTTATTTAATGCCAAGATTTAACAATTATTACGCCAAGTTCCAAAGCCCTGGAAAATAAGGTTTCTTAATGGAAACTGGCCCTCCTCCCCCACAGATAACACTGCCACTATAGCTAATATCATGTGTCTCGTGATACTGAATGTCAGCTCAAATTGATTACCTGGGATGTTCCCCCCACACCCTGCTGTAAGATGTCACTGTTCATATTTATAACTGGCCTCTATCTACATACCTAGCAGATTGTATATGCAAAGCCTTGTACTCCTTCTCCTCATAAATGTTTATTGAAGTAAAGAGAAAAATACTGTATTTAACATTTCTTCCCCTCTTCCATCATTTCTGCCATGAGAAAAATTTACTAGTCTCGTAAAATAATTTGTATATTTGAAAATTAATTTTAGGTTTCTGGGCTCTACTTCAGCTCCACAGTGCCATCATATACAGGTATATATTTATGGCCTGGATGAATTTAATCAAAATGATAAAAAAATATCGGCCGTATTCAAGTGTCAATTGCTACTTAATTCTCAGGCTTACATTTCTTGTAAAGATTGTTTTCTTGAATGTTAGAGAGATGAAAGATTGAAATCCTTAGTTCTAGGAACTGCATTTTTTATGGTTCTTGGAGATGTCTCCCTGAGGACCAAGAACATGATGGTATACTTGGGTAAGGAAATAAAAGGCTGTCTAGTTAGTAAGCATGCTGCCCTTTCATATTTTAAGATATCTAAACAGTATTTGCATTTCCCCAGCCTGGTAAAAGTTCTAACAAACATCTCAAGCCAGCAGGTAAATAAGAAAAGTGAGTGTCTCCTCACTTTATGGGAAAGGTGTTTTCTGATGTTTAAAGTACCATATTCCATTTAAGGAGATCATTATGTCAATGCTGGACAGACTTAATGACTGTTTTACTTTGATCCTTGGGATTTGATGTTAGGAATATCAGATCTCAAGAAGAGCAGCCGGATTTGGATCTGTATTCATCATATGTTTGTAAAAGGAATGGAGGATGAAGAGCAGTGCCTTTGAAGAAGGGGAGCTAAAGAAGAAAATGATGCATATTTTAACTAGCAACCCACTGATAACACATGAACACACATTAATAGAACAGATATGGACAGTCCAGCTGCCAAGTGCCATGTTCATTGGGCCTAGCGGGTGGATTTACACTGACTTGGATCAGGCTTTAAAACAAAATTGATCTCAGTGCCAAAGGAGAAACTTTCTGCATCTCGTAGACTCCCTTCTCCACTCAGTCTTTTCTGCCCCTTTAGGAGGTTCAAGGACACAGATTGGATATTTGTCCCAGGTTGGAAGGTCATTCAGATAGCTGTGGTGCTACTGGAATTTTTAATACTTTGGAAAAAAAAAAAAAAAAAAAAAAAAAAAAAACAACCTACGTGGTTCAACACAAGAGACGTTTTCCTGTTCTCCCATTAGTGTGTGAAACTGAAAGAATAGGAGTGGGGTGGACTCTGCAAGCAGAGTGAATGTATCCATCGTATGCTTCTAAGCTGACTTATTCTCCAGGAAAGTCTTGAATTTTCGAGCATCTAGCCAAAGTACATTGTCTCATAAGTAACTCCATAATTAAGACTGCATTGATGGCTTTCATATCTTTTGTGCTTTATCATACCAAATTAGTATTAATTGTTCTACATTTATCAAAAGATATTTTTCAAACTAGAGAGTTGGAACGCAAAGAGCTCTCATTAAAAAGTAAAAAGTTATTTATTATATTTCACAGTGAAACTGTAATGCCCAAGAAATTTAAGCTTTTGGAAAACTATTATTCTAGTATCTATTTCTTTTGTTGATTGCTGAAATAGCCTAGCTTCCCTAGAAGCTCCTCACAAAAGAGAGCCAGCCCTTAAATTACCATTACCAGTGCACAAAGAGTTCCATCCTAACATGTTTCAATAGCAAGGTCTCAAAAGCAGTCACTGAAGCTAATTAATAGCAGTTAATGTGGCAAATGGAAGAAAATATATTCCTATTTTGAAGAGGAATACCTCTGGAACATGGCCAAATGAGAGTTGCAAAGAAATACATACATATTTTTTTTTTTCCAGAGGTGGCCTTTTCCATCTTTGGGCACTTTCTCTATTCATTTTGTATGTCTTTAGTTCATAGGATTTTCTTTTTTCAATGCTTCTGTTTTCAACTTCTCACTTAGGATCAGGGGAAGAGAGGGGAGGATACACTGGCTTTTCTGCCTTCTCTCTGCTGGCTGTGAAAACTATTCAAAATGGTGTGGAAAGGGCTGAACAGCACATAGATAAAAGAGATATGAGATGAACTTTACTAAAGAGAAGATGGTAAAAGATCAGAAGACATGAAAAGGGGAAAAAGGCACAAACAAGCTAGTTGATGAAAATTTCAGAGAAGCGAGTGAAAATGAGATATCAAAAATTATTTTGTAGTCTGCATACTGAGGCAAATGTATAATAGGAAAGACAAATATTTCATTTCTCCCTCACACCGAAAAAGTCTAAGTAATGTTTACAGTGGCAGCTGTCTGATTTCTGTGTTCTCTACAGTGCCCTCCTACATCTTGAAACAGGAGTAATTATTGATTTAACTGAGCAGTAGAACAGCTGGGTAGATAAAACATCAGGTCTCTTGAACTTTCTCAGCTCCTTATCTTCAGGAACACTCCACCAGAAATTTTTGCCAGTTCTTGAGGAAAGAAGATATGCAAGCATATGTTGATTTATTTTTGAAGACTGATTCAATCATGATCATAGGAGAGCCTGGAAATGGTAGAGTCAGTGCTCATAGCTGGAGGTATGTTTCCATAATAAGATGTGCCATAATATTTGTACTCCATCCAGCTGGCCCATTGGAGCAGAGTGTTTTATGTAATTATTGCATAAACGTAAAAAGATAAAACATGCAAATGAACCTGAGTGGTAGTAATAGATGATTTTAATTACCCAGACACAGACAAGATTGCATTAAGTAGAGGAAATATATTTCTAGATCTGGAATGAGAGTGCTTTCTAATTCAATCCGGACATCAGCTGACAGGCAAAGGAACAAGACGGGATTCAAATGTAACTTGGAGAGCAGGTTGAAGAAATAATGTTATAGGGCAATCTGGGCTCCAGTATATTAGCTGAGCTCACAATACACTCGAGAGCAAATTAAAATAACAATCAAAGCTAAAGAGAAGAGTATAAGGGTAGACCCCAACAATCAGCTTCAGATTAGCGTGCTAGGTATACAAGGCAAGTCAAATACAGTAAACCACTACAGACAAAGACAGGAGAAACCAAGAGGGCTAGAATGAACAGTGAATGCTTAGTGACAGATAAACTTGATATATAGCTTATCTTAAATTTGGTGGTATGTTCATTTGTTAGGGACTAGACAAATAACTCTTTGTTCTAATGCAAAGTGCTGTCTGAAACTCATAGATCTACAGAACATTGACAGCAAACAAAAAGTCCACAAATTTTTGTGAACCTTAGCTCGAATCCATAAATAGTGACATCCATCCACTCCTTTCGTGTTTGCGGACTCCTGCTTAGAGGAGCTCTTCAGCTCCCCTCTCAGTTCTGAGGGCTTGATTCAAATAATTTATTTCTTTTCCTGCAAGAGGCTGTGCCTTCCTGTCTTTCTTTCTCTGCACGTTTTAGCAGAGTAGGTGCTACAAAGAAGTAACTTTACAAAACTCATGAACTACTAGGCTTCACTATATAGACCTAGCTATGAATGATCTCACTATTAGTTGGGGAACTGTGGAAGGGATTTATAAGAGCAAGGTTAGTTGGACCAGAAATCCTTAGATTAAGGGGATCACTGTAGCCATCTCCTCACCAACAGCTTCCTAATGTGACCACACATCAATATCCTGAGCGACACCACTACATATGTGGAACGACACTGGCAGGCACTGGGAAGGGTGCAGCTCCATGCTCTGCTCTCCAGAGCATGCACTAGGGAGCCGTTCTCATACCAAATAACCCATTTCTCTCCCAGTCTCTCCCTGCTGACCATCCCTGGGTTGAATACTGCCTTGGAGGTGACTGTTACCTGTATGCAGCCATCATACACAATAATATTCTGCATGCTGAAAGCTTGTGCCATTAATGCCTTGATAGAAAGCTGGCCTAGACTGTTTCTCCTCTTGTTGCTTGATAAGGTGTTTGATAGAGATCTTCATTTCCAGACTTGTTTGTTCAGAAGCCCTTGATCAATCTGAAACGTATACCTGAACTTTGAGATCAAACTCAGAGCAAAGGTGAACTGTGGATTTGGCTCTAATTTCTTAACATGGTTGAAACCCTTGCTCCAGTGAGTATTATTTTTAAACCCATTTATAAATAAGCAAGCTGTTTGATATTCAGCTACAAGCTGCATTTTGTCTGAAGTCCAGAGACATTCTAAGCAGGGATTGGTTTTGAGAAGAGGCAGAAGCCTAGGAAAGCACAATGGTAAGTCCAGCCCCAAGGTCCAAGGTCTGCTCAAAAGATGGAGACTTGAAGGTTTACCAGGATTGCTGACATGAGCTCATGAAACAAAAACACCAAAGAAACTAAACATTCTTATTTCCCTGTCCCAAGGAAGCGGAAGTAAACAGCAAGGTAACGAGGCTTCCTAGCCATTAAAGAGCACGGCTGGGAAGTTAGTGACAGTTCAGCTGATAATGTTGCTGACAGTCTGAATGATTTCTTTCCTTCAGCATTCACAAAAGGAGCTGAAGGTTACATTTCTAAGACTAGGATACATTTTCCTTGGGGGGAAAAGTGAAATGTTAAAAGGCTTTATGACTACGCCAGTGCAGATAGGCAATTAGAAGTATTAAAAGTCGACAGGCACCAGGTCCTTATGAGTTATATCTCCGAATCAGGATTCAACAAGAAGTGGCAATGGAAATAAAGAGAAACTTTCGCTGCTGAATTTTGACAGGTCACTGCAGACAAGAGCAGAGGGCAGAAAGAATAGCGAAAGGCTGGAGGCAAGTTTAAATGCCTGTTGAGCCATATTAGGTTGGAATTAACCAGGAGAAAGAGAGTGGCAGGGCAGATCTGCGTTTGGATTGAGCAGATCTGTGTTTGGTTTGCGCGTCCTGGAAATGCTGTTCCTGGACGAAGGCTGCAAAGCCTTTGGTGATCCTATAATGAAAAGATTTAGGAATGACTGGTAAAAGAAAATTCTGTTCTCTCAGTTCTGTCAGACAGGACAGAAAAAATGGGGGAGGAAATGGCTCGCCATGTGTCAACTGGAAAAAATGCTGAGGTACAGAGAAAGTAAGTGATTTTCCCTTGTCACAAAGGGAGTTAATGGGGGAGCTTCAGATTGGATGGGGGCAGGCAGGAGAGTTAGTTTCAATGCGCTATTCAGCAGTGATCTCCAGGCTTAACCAGAATCTCCTTGCATAAGTAACACAAATACTGTTAGAACTAGCAATTACAAATAAAACTATGCAGCAATTTATGGGGGGAATTTTTCCAATTTGCATTATTTTTGTCTTTTTTAAAGCAATTATCTTTCATTAAAAGCATAAAAATTATTTGTAAGGAAATTCAGAAGAGAATTTTGTTTGGTCAAAGAGAGGGAAAAAATGCAATTGGTAGGAGTTAAGTAGTTAAACTGATAGCTTTTAAGTCTCTGACTCTTTCATTCTATTATTACTTAAACAACTTACTGTTTGACCTTGTATAAGTTATCTGAATTCCATACATCTCCATCAACTCTCCTGAAAAATAGGACAAAAAAGAGGATCTCACTAAAAGTCACATGCTGCAGCTGATGTGTCTTCCCTTGAAAAGTGAACTACGAAAATAAGAAAAGATGACTATTGTTTAAGTACTGGAAAAATATGGAGACAAAACAAAATGAGAGAAATGTCTGATTCCGTAACATGCCTTGACAGTGGTCCAAGAATAAACAAACTCTACGTATCTAGAAAGGATACAGCACTGCCACTGCAGTTTTAATGGGCACAGTTCTGTTCCTAGTTACAGCTGCGCAAGCCTGTCTTACGCTGCAGCTTTTCCCTGCAGCCGTTCTAAACCGAGGCGGAGCAGGGTGCAGAGGACGAGGCAACGTGGCCTGGCTGTTTCAGCACAGTTTCAGCACTGCGCTGAAAATCCAGCCATTCTGGTCAGATTCCAGGTTCTGGACCTGTTCTGCTTTACTGGTTAGAGATTTTACTTCATTTATTTTTCTGTCTTTCATCTGTTTTGTCTATTACAAATTTTAATAAGCAAGTTCTTCAGGATAAAATATTTAAACTGCTAGCTGTAATGAAGGATTGATCTTCTCAGTAAAACCTAACCACTCTGCATACCTATTCCTATCTTTAGGGACATGTGTCTATTTATTTCCTTTCCCATTCCTTCCAGCATGTAAAGACCTAACAAACCTTGAATGCTAACAAATCTACTCTGGAACCTGAAATTTTGCATATACTGTGCAGTGAGACCAAATAAAGCAACACAACATATTTTATAGACAAATTAACAGTAACATCCTTTCATGTTTTGTTCTAAACTGCAGCTGACAAGTGTTTTGAATAGAGCTGCTTGAAAATGGTATAAAATTATCAAAAATAAGTTCAGCTGTTTTCTTTTTCTGCTAGAATTTGAGAAATGTATTTTGACCAATTCTAATTTTCAGGAGCAGTAAATGACTTTCAGTTGAAGACAACTTTCTTCCAGCTGAGAAACAGAGCAGAACCCGAACGGAATTCTCACAATTTTCTTGTCACTTTGACCAAGAAAAATAATTTCTTAACTCAAAATGTGGTTTATTTATTTATTTTAGGCTAAAAGGATATCACTTCTTTGTATGAATTTTGCCTTACACGACCAGTCTGGCTACAGCAAAACAACTACTGTGCATTATTTTGTTGATAACTTTCATTCAGAATCAGAATGAGTTTATTTTCTGATGCCTAGTTTTATGCCAGAAGCAGCTTCTCTAAGAATTGCAAAGAATGTACAAAATTTCCACTTCTGGGAGTCAACCACTGGCAAAAAAAAAAACAGATCAGACTTCAGTTCTGGTAGGTCCCAGCACTGTTCGAGTCTCAATGTGAAAATCTGGCTGTTCCCTTTTGCCTTCATCTGCTTTCATTGACTTTCCTCAGTTAGGAAGACCAGAACACTCAGTTAGAGAAATTCAGCAGCTTGACATGTTGCATCTTTCTCAACATGGGAACTATTGAGTTGGTGGACCATAAGGCATCAGAAAGCAGTCTACAAAACAGTTGCTGGAAACCAAAAGCCTCACGTGTCAGTGAGAAAAGTGGAGGGAAAAAAGTAGTAGTGAGCTTATCTTCAAAATTTAACTTGATCTATGTTTAGTCACAGAGGAAAGCAATTGTGGAAACACTACATAAGATAAGGTGAAGATGTTGGATTAGAAAAGGATGAGAAATGAAGGGACAATAAATTTCTCTTTTCTTCTGAGGAAGGAGACCATGCAGTTGAACTGCAGTGCTGCTGTCCAGAATCTGTTCATGTTTGTGTTGTAGATTTTGGTGAAAATATATACACCAAGCTATTTTAATGAGATGTTGAAGGACCTGCCCACATTCCTACATGCATTTAAAGCAACAACTATGCTTCTCAGCTCCAGTTCATGAAAGTTTGTAAAGTGCTACAGCTCGAATGAAAGGCAGTGTCTGTTTCCAAAACTCCAAATTCTGCTCAGTGCAGGGTCAGCATCACAGACACAGTTTAAAGTCTCTTTCTGTTTGCCCAGCTGGTTGCTGGGTCAAGCTACTATCTTGGGACCCACTATAGTCAGAAGGATTCAAACCTCACTACACCAACGGAAGCTTCCCTGGAAGCACAAGTGTGTGGAACTGCTCCTGCATTTTCCTGCTTCCACTACATGGCTAATTATGGGATTCTTCTTATCCTCTGTCAACTCTGATTGTAGGAACAGTCTCTTGTTTTAAGATTTGGTAATGCTCAGTAAAGCGAAGGCAAGCAAGAACAAATAGATTGGTCTTGTAACTTCAGTGCAAATGTTCTTCAGGCTTACTCTTTCGTGATGGTTGATGCAGATGTTTTATTTCATGCAGATGTTGTCCAAGTTTGAGTGAACTGAAAAAGGTCCATTGAAATGTGATCATGGCCATAATCACATCTTGGCTGAAATTCTGCAATTTTCAGAATGCAACCCCAATGGGAAGATTTATAGTTTTCCATCTAAAATTCAAGAATAGTCTTTGAGAATTGAATATAGAATAAGAAATCCTCAGTGAATCTGGGCTGAATTTTAAAATTTAGGAAAGACTCTCCCAATACTTATATTCTTTGTGATATTAAACACCATTCAGCAAACAAATTGCCAAACCTACACAAAAGATTAATAATTGCCCTTTATAAAAATATTTATATATCCTGCTTTGAATCTCTCACTTTGCCTTCATGATGTGATTGTTACTATGCATTCTGCTGCTTCCTAGACCAATGCTTTCATTTCCTGAATAGCCTGCTGACCAGCTGAACTTGAGAAGGTGTAGAACAGTGTTGCATGGGGATTCTGGCTCAACCTTTTCTTCTTCCTGCTATGTTTGCCAAGAATTACACAGGCAAAAATATGTCACTCATCTTGTCAACAAGGACAATCCTGTTGCACTTGTGGAGGGGAAAAAAAGCTCCCTGCTTTTCTTTAGGTCTATTTGTCAGCATAGAAATATCAGAAAATGTTTCCTTCCTGCCCTAAGTATTCAGTACTATGACGCTATTGTTCACATCCAAAAAAAGATGCACAGGTTTAGCTCAGCCACGTAGCAAGCATGATTGAAAAAGGGCATGAGACCTAAGCCAAAGTGTTCCATCCTATTACCTGCAAAATGATATTTTTCAGCAATAAGTGAGCCTATCTGACCATTTCATGATATTGATACTGGATGCAGGATGGTAATACCATCAAATATCATCCATTGCTGGAATGAGCCACCAGATTTCTGTCTCCATCCCTCCATCACTAGCTGCCTGCTCCTCAGCCTGCTTAATTTCACTGTGAGAAAGGGGGTTGACTTGCCTGTGAAAAACCTCATCTAGATCTCCAGAGAAAAAACAAATTCAGACCTCTCTCATTCCCTCTGGACTGGCAGCCTCTCTACTGACTCTCCAACCTAGCAACTTTGCTCTATTTCAATACCATTTTGAGGACCCAATACCATTTTGGGTCACTATAAAGGGGAATAAAAGGGAAAAGACAGTTTTCCTTGGTCCTTTATCTATTCCCACTGTTGGAGTGAAGAGGCCTCCTCATTGACATCAAGCTCACTAAAAAGTGAGGGCAACAAATTCAGATCCAGCAAGGCTGACCTAGGCTCTCTAGAGCAAGACTAATATCCCAGATACCAGGAGAACCATCTCAGTATCACTAGATGTTAAGTACATTTAAAGTCAGGATGCCACTGTAGTATTAATTACTTATCACCAACATCTAACCCAACTTTCAGGGAAAAGCTGCAGCTTGCTCTGTGCCATGTTTTAAAACTCCAGTGAGTTTATTACCAATATTTTGGATGAAACTCCTTTAACCTGAACTCTTCAAAATCTATGACTGCATATCCCCTTTCATCGCTGTGGTTTTTCAGGCAAAGTGATGCTGTGCATAATTCTGTCACCACATGGGTCCTTGTTCAACCATCCTGGGATCTGTGAGTCTCCAAAAGACCCACAAACTCAAGTAGACGTGGGATTAAATTTTGCAGTCCTCCCTCAGTAAATTTGATGTGACTCTTTGATGCTCCTGCCTAGCATCTAATCATGGCGCTAAGGGACATACAGGCTAGAGGAAAAATGTTTAGGCCTGAAGACTGATGCTATATATACTGCATCATATGCTGCTTACACTTTATAGGAAGCCAGTGTTGCTGGCCCAGCAGAAATGTTCGTACTGCCTTTAAAAAAATAAAAATAAAACAAAAAGACAAGAAAAGGAGGCTAGCCTAATAATAGGTAGGTCAAACCAAAAATAAAAAAAATGCTGTGAGCAGCATTATTTTCCACTGTGATCAGCTTGTCAATGATTCACAAAAAATTCCCAGTGAGCAGTGCCATATTGGAAAGCTCCAAAACTCCCACTGCGGCTGCTCTTCACCCCGACGCTCCCAGGGAAGATGGCACACAGCCGTATGCCTTAACGACCTGTCTCCCCTAACACAGGTCCTGTTGCTGCGAGTCCTGCTACAAATCTAAACCAGCAAGGCTTGCTTAAAAATGCATATAAATCAAGGAAAAGTCATCTGAGCTTCAGACTGCAGCCCATTTACAGTCTAGAAGACAGCAGAAAGAGGTAAAATATAGGTTTGTTTGTCCATATCAATTGCCTTTTTATCTCCTGTCTTCCAGGAGCAAAGGCATTTGAAGTGAGGAATTGTCACTTTTGTTTTGTATGTTCAGGGTTTCATTGTAATAAATTATGTCTTTGACACATTTTTGTAAAGAAGGAAAAAGAAAAGAAAAGAAAAGAAAAAAACTGCCAAAACCCTTGTAGTCTCAGGTACAGAGAGATCACACAAATTCTGGTGATGATTTTTGACGTCGAGAGAAATAATGTAATTCAGGTGCTTTAAGTGAGACGTCAAAACACAGACTTCAGACACCCTGCTCTTTGCCACGCTGGCTTGCTGCAAGTTTAAGTCCCCTTCCCTGCTCTGCCATACCTGGGATCCAAGGTCAGAGCCATGGAAGGGTGGACGGAGAGACCGAAGCCTGTGGGAACTGGCTGAGAGCACAGCTGAAGCGTACTGAGACCCTCATCACAGTCATGCTGGTGAAGCGACACCGCCGGCTTCATCAAATGGGGGGAGAGAGTTGAAGTACATGTGAGCCTGAAATTGTACTGTGCTGCCTGACACAAATTGCAAATGTCTGAGAGAACAGAGTAGAAAAGACATTAAAGTAGGGAAGTGCCAGACTCCACTGCTGGCCCCGCTGCCCCCTCCTTGTGTGACTGCATGAGACACTTGTGCTTGCTGTCTCTCTCAGTTTACTCATCTGTAAAATGTGTTTATCCATACCTCTCTCAGTGGGGGATTAATTAAAGTTTGTAAAGCATTTGGAGATACTAGATGAAATATCCTAGAGAAGCACAAGATATTTAATCCTTTGATAATATTTATTTGGCTGATGCATGCTAGAAGGGGAAGGAAAACCAGGCCACGTGTCTTTTTAAAAACATCCTTTCTCATTAAAAAGGGCCAAGCTAAATTAAAAGGTGTGTGGAATGTGTTTCCTATCAGACATCAGCCCTGGGGGGAAAAAAGCTAGAGGAGGATTTGTGGCTGTAGGTTGGTTGTGTGGTGACCAAAGCACAACTACAGACCTTCCTGTGACTTGTGAAACTGAGGACTAACTTATTTCATTACTCTGTAATATTGCATACTGCTAATATTTGCATTGCTGTGTCACCTTGGTTCAGCTACAGCAGGTATTAATTGCCTATCCAGATAAAGCAAGTTTATAGGGACTTTTGTCTGGATTTTTTAAATTTAAATAGAAGCTGTGACTTTATATTATTCTGCAAGGCCCAGTTGGAATCTTTCTAGTAGGCCCTGGTAAAAATTCATCTGTATTTTGTTTTGCTATCTAAAAATCTTTAATCTTTTATACCCAACATAAAATACGTAGTTGCTCCTCTCACTTTATTAATTTTAATTTGTTGTGATCCCATATTTGCTATTTTAAGAATTCCCCCAATCTAACTTCAAGATTCAAAGCCAGACAAACAGCCTATGGTGCAAACTTCACATCTGTATCATGTTACATTTGGCAGGAGAGATAGATTCACTCATTTATTGGAGCTCAGCATGGGGTGAAGGTTCAGAGGTTATCATTCCTGATGGTTTACATCTTTACAGATGTTTTCCCTTTATGAACAACAGAACCACTTGTCAATCACACATCAAACCTAAGAAACAGACGCCCTTGCCTTCTTCTCATAATTGATTCCATGCTTTGCTGAGACCCTTTTAGGGTTCAGTAGTGAGGAAATGATTACAGATTAACAGTTGCAAGAGATTAGTTAACATTTTAAATGCGTGTGGAATAAGACTATCTAAAATAATAGTGAAAAATACAATAATAGTCAAAACATATGTGAAACCTAATCTGCAACAATCTTGACTCAATATTAAAGCCTGTATCATGTTTTTCCAGTCTTGCCACTGTGGGAATACTGAATGTACATATGTAATATACATTTGCAATAGAATTCATAATCTAGGTGATATATCACAGTAAAACCTAAATTTGACTGTATCAGATTTAGGTACATGACTCATTAGAGTGGTCACCCTTAGTTTAGTCTTGGCTTGGTTTCTACAGAACCCAAGAACAGCACGTGGGTAGGAATGAACGCCATTCAACAGAGGGAAGCTCACAACTAGAGCTAAGTGACTTACCCAAATACCATGGGGGTTCAATGAGTGAATTAAAAAATGAACTTGGTTTTCCTCTTGAGCAGTCCAAGAAGGTACCCGAAGAATTTACTTCCTTGATTGCACTGAATAACACTGAAGTTTTTTGTTAAAAAGGCAGACCCAGTGTAAACAAGAAGAATTCCACTGACCACTATTTCTGCATTAACTTTTGTCCAGCTAATGAAAGTTCTTTTAAGCTTTTAAACAGCAAATATTAGTCACTAGGAAATTTGCAGGTGTTCAAAATATCCAGACATTGGTTCAGATGACACTGAGCACAAAAAAAGCAAGTATTTTAAAGAGTTGCCCTATCTCCACTAATCTTCAATAACCAATGTGTATGTGAGCTCGTTTTCATCTAGTGCACAAAACACACCAATGATGTGAATTTTATATAAAGTGCATCTTGTTTTGCAGAGCAATGGACTTGGAAGTTACATATCATCAGTTACCACACCTTAGCTGAGAATTTTCATCTTAAATTCCTTCCTTTAAAGCACTAAATATTGTCTGACCACTCCTTATCAGATGTTTAACTTAGCTCTCATTCTTATAGTTTTATAGTAACCTTTTATTATATTTATTATAAGCAAATATACTATTTCTCTATGCATGGTTTTCAAATTCTAGCTGTGATTATATGTAGATAAGTTCTTTATAATAAAAAATACCTACAGTGACATAGGCTTGAAATCTATGTTATGCATCTGGAAAAAAACGAGTAGGATGAGTTGTCACAGGCAATAAAAAATGTCAGTGGCTCATGTTTGTGTGTAGTCTGTGAATGCTGTTTGATGTACTTATCAGTTCCTTCCTACAGTATGTTGTAGTTACCGAACAGCATAGCTTGGCTATTGATGAGTAAAAGAAGTAGAAGATAAGAGAATAGGCAGACAGGGATTTGGATTCTGCAGATGATATTTTGCAGGTTGGAAAGGACAAAGACAATCTGCAAGCACCAGCAGCTGACACAGCCTCAATAGAAGATAATTCTGGGCTTGGAGACAGAGAAAAAGCATATGCACAGTAAATCATGCAAATCAAGTCTAAACAGTGGGGCATTTGACAATAAGGCAGAAAATAATGGAGTCGGAGCATGTTTAGAGGCTTTTTTGACATAAATTTTGTACTAAACTTATTGTTGGACTATTAAGCTATTAACCTCTTGATGCACAAAAGGCCATAGCACTGAAGCATACTGGGATAACAGCAAACCTACACTGGGAAGTGGGAAGATTGAGTAAAGGATCATCTAGATCTTCCTTAGTGACTTCCCTGAAGTCTCTGAGAAAGTCACACCTGCATAAGAAGAAGACAGTTGGTGGGAAAGAGTACAGACAATTTGCAGTATTTAAGAATGAGAGTCTCTTCTCCCTACTTCATTATTGCTAGTTAACTGCTTCCTCTGTGAATATTAAAACCTAAATAACAAACAATTCCTCCAAAAAAATTGAAGGACACAAAAGCAGTGAGATTGGTTTATGGCTACATTCCTCTGCAGTATCCCTGGAGCGCTTCCCATTGGAGTGGATGCTGATCAGATGAAGAAAGCCAAACGGAGTAACCAGCAATTTCTTTACCACTGCAACATCTTGCAGGAGAGTGGGATACTTAGAGACAGAGATAACAACCAACTGTGGAACCATGCCACAGAACTGTCAAATTATCTTGAGAGAGGATGTTAATGAATGTATATCACTGCTATATATAACTTGGTTTTAAGTGGGTAGGTAGGTCTGTGACTGAACATAAGCCATTAAATTATGAACAGAAGGAAAGCTATCCAATTTTCTGCCTTGCAAAGGAAATGAATAGTTTTAATGATAGCTGAAGACTCTGAGTTTGCCCTTCCTTTGTAATCTTCCTCAATTGATTCCTTTAAGTATAGCAAATCTAATTCTCTATTCCATGCTATCAATGTTGTGCTGCTACAATTCCATGAATGTTTTTGGAGAAGCTGGATTTCATTTTAGCACAGTGAAAGAAAAAATGATGTTCATTGTTCAAAAACTCATCTTACAATGAGATGAGTGGAACATACTATTTTATATCCCTTCCACTCCATTGCTGGAAGGTCTTTGGCAAGAAGAACTTTGATTAAGGGTCACTTTCATCATCTGTGCTGTATTTACAGTTACTATCTCACTTCTATGTAGAGGTTTCACTCAAGACTAATTTTACTAGTGCTTAAATAGTATAAAAATAGTGCAAATAAGAGGACAGTGGGACCCACAGGTTACTATGAGAACAAAAACTACACTCTTGTCAGGAGGCTCTGTCACCCATCAGCTGTGGAAATGAGCATACAGAACTGCAAAAAGTTTGATTCAAAGCTTATTATTCATGGATTGTAATCACTATAGGATCACTTTCTAAAAAAAAATGCTATGCTCAAATGCATATTTAGTAAAGAGGCCTCTGGTATAAATTTTAGACTATGACTAGTTTGCTAGGACCAGTTTGTGAGGCTCATATAAGAAGAAAAATTGCGTATAGTGGATTCTACTTATCCTATACTTACTGTCTCTGCACTGCTGAGTCCTTTCTTCATTTCTTCTTACGAAGATGGCTTTCTACTATTGCAAACTGACCTTTTGCTCTGTACCTTAGCAAAAGACAGTTCTGAAGAAACTGAAGAGACAAAATAAAAATTGTGTGCATTAAGAATACTCCTTAATACATAGTGCATGTCTTCTGAATACCTTTTATCTTCTTCTGATTAAAAGCATTTCACCACCAAGACAACTTGATAGGTTTATGACTTATTGACTGTCCTTGTTACTATCTAACATAGTTAATTGGTGCTTTCGTTGCTTTAATCTCTGATGTTTGATTCTGC
This sequence comes from Rhea pennata, assembly GCF_028389875.1. Taxonomy (NCBI): domain Eukaryota; kingdom Metazoa; phylum Chordata; class Aves; order Rheiformes; family Rheidae; genus Rhea; species Rhea pennata. The sequence continues at coordinate 60,156,663 of NC_084667.1, read as the reverse complement.
TAAATCTTTAAAACGTGTTTTTGACTACATCATCCTGTAAGTCTTTAAAATAAATACTCTTCAACTGCTTTTTCAGTTTTAATAAGTTCTGTTAAACAATTAGATGGGGGAAGGAGTGGGGAGAAGGGAGAATGCATGAAATATTCATTAAAAAATATGATACAGTCAATAGGGCTTGTTAAGCTAATTGCTTATCATCCAAGGCATTCAACTCAGGATTCTCAGCTGGGACAATCTGAAATAACTCAAAGTGGATCATGCCTAAATACTGGCAGAGGCAGAGCCAGAAGAAAGAGGGAGCATTTCTCCTCTCTCTCTTTTAGAGAGTCTTTTAGACTGCAATGGTGAGGTAAAGTAGCTCCCACGTACAACTTTGGGTGCCAAAAGATCATTTGGAAGTGGCTCACAAAACAAGTTGGATAAGGCTCAAATAATTTCAGGTAAGCACCTCTTTACTTAGGACACTGTAACGGGAGCAGAGCACAGAGATGGGTATACAGGGGGCCTGTAACTCTCTCAGCAGCAGTGCCTCATCCTCCAAGATTGGGCACACTCCTACATGTGCACCTTCCTCCCTCCCACCTGGCTGTGCTGCCCCAGCAAGCCCAGTGCTGTGCAGAGCTGGTGACAGCATGACCCAGTCTTGCTCATGGTGTGTGGCTGGGAAAGGGCAGCAGCCAGCTTTACTGTGCTTGCCTGGTGCCTTCATGTTAACTCTGCCTGTATGGAAAAGGAAAAGACACTATAGTCCTCTCTTATTTTATTGGCTGGAGATGGGATTGAAATCCAGATGAAGTATTAGGGTGGTTTCATCGGTACTGAAGCCAATGGGAAACAGGGAGGGATGTTAGAGGGACTTCTCTTTAGCTGACTGTTTTTACACATTTGAGTTCAGGACAAAATTGCAGGAGAGTTTCCTTGTTCAATGAAACAACAAGTTTGTTGTCACTAATACCTTTGTGGTGATTTCAAAGTTTCCCACAAAAAACAAAAAATCAATCTTGGAAAAAATATTCTGTGGAGTTAAGTGTCTGCATGGTTTTGTACCTTTTAAAAATCTGCTTTTTTTTTTTTTGTAGGACTAAATGCCAATAAAAGCCGTTCCTGTAATATGTTGCTAGAGGGATATGAAAACATGGAATAGATTAGCTTCTGTTGTTCTTAGTTAATGTGGAAAAACACAACAGAGAGGATTTAGGCATTAGCTGGGTTTCCCATTCTCTAACTGAATGAAAGAGCTTTAAAACAGGATCCTTGAACTCCTTGGTCCCAAAAAGGAAAAAAAAAAAACAAAGAAAAATAGTGCTCAAGATATGGTAACAGTGTAAGTGGTACCCCAACAAGTCTTCAGATAGAAGATACAAAGAAATAGTGCCTTTTACTGTTCTTTGGAAGCTAGCTTCCTCGCACACCAAATTTTTTTTGGCACATATTCCACTTAGCCCTTTTGCATGGGGAGCTGCAGAAATGCCAGCAGAGAGGCTGCAATGAAATTGCTTCATAGCAGAGCCTGGCACACTGTAAGCAGCTTTCCTCCACCTTTGGTCAGCATCAAGCCAAAACTGGCTTCAGTTCTCCCCTGGTTTGCACTGGATTAGAAGAGGAACTCCCATAGCCTGGTGCTGGTCAGAGCTGGGAAGCAGCAGCTGCCACCACTGTCCCCATGCATTCCTAGCCAGCTGCCTCCCAGCTGCTTCACATGCCCACAGGTGATGGTGGGATGCCAAATGGTCACAGGGCCATGGTTCTGAATTGCAAACATGCAACAAGAACTTCCCCTAGGGCTTCCTATTGCTTTCAGCTCAGTGATACATATCTTTTTATTCATCCCGTCAGAAAACTGTGGGCACTCAAGGCCTGTCCAATCAAAAACTGGTAGCAACATGTGCCATGACTCCCCACAACTCCTTTTGGCGAAAAGTGTTAAGAGAGCACAGCTGAGGCATACTATCTCTTGCCCAGTCATGTTTCTAGACAGCTGCATCCTCATTTTGGGCAACACGGTTCATTCTGGCTCAGAGATACCCAGAACTAGCTGTCATTTTGCATCCCTACCCCTGCCCCTCTTCCAACGGTCTCTCCCATGGCCTTGGCTGCCCAAAACTGTCCCTAGCTCTCCCCTCACAACTGAAGCCCAGCTCAAACTCCTTCTTGTGGGGGGAAGCAGACATCCATAAAGTCAAGACCTTTGGTGCCCAAAGACAATGAAAGAATTTCTCAGTTTCTAGCTAGGGAGGAGGTTTTCTGGGACACCTGCAGTCCCTGCCACACCGAGGCTGTGGGAGGCAGGGATGGAATTTTACTTAAACATCATTTGTCCAAAGCAAAATGGGACTGTGTTCAGTATTGTTTTCACTTCCAAACAATCCACCGGGTAGCTTTTGTTTTGCATGAAGTAATTAAGGAGAGGAAGCTGAGCCCTTTCCCTTTATGCCTTTGTTTCGCTTGTGTATCAAATTACAGGTGCTGGGGTCATTGTGTGAATGTGTCAAAGACCTTTGATTGGTGGCAATAAATAGCTCCAGAAGAGGATTTGTATCACTGTGCTTCAGTGGAAAAGCAGGCAGAGGCACTTTTTTCTTTCTGGATTGTTTTTATTTTATGTTATTTTTAAAGACTGTAAAGAGAGTATTTGCTCAGGAGAGCATTAGGTTTAGTTTGTCCCTCATTAGCTCTTGAGGCGTCAGGCATGCAGCATGACTCGTGGCATGTTGTGCCTGTCATTGCCTCTGCCCTTTGTTCAGTCTGAGTACAGTAGTACCTCGTTTCAGTAACAGGCTTGACCTAGAGTAAAACGTGTGGATTCTTACAGAAAGTACAATAATTGCAGTTGATTTACTCTTCTATGGGGAAATAATGTCTGTCTCAGACAATAATGTCAGCTTTTTCTTAATTGCATAACATTAATATGATATTAATCTTTATTCGTATCCACTATCCACATACCAAGCAGTGAAGCAGATTTGGGTTGGGTTCCCCTGCTCTCTGTTCGCAACTCTAATGACACATGAGACTCTTAAATATACGTTAAATATATGTTACCAAGTCTCAGAAGTCTTTTATGCTCATTCAGTAAAGACAAAAGGGAGTAAAAAAATAAATGAATAAGAGACTGGCCCAGAGTCAAGAAAGCTGTGTCTCACCTACTGCAGCCCAGAACTCCTATGTTTATTTTTGTTGTTAATTCACTTCAGCCCAGTGGTGGGGATGATGCTGTATTAATGATTTTTGGGAGCTCTGGACTACTTCTTATTCCTGGCTTAGAGCGTCTGCTTTCAACAAATGTCTTGCACATATGTGACCCTTTGGCTATCTGCACTTAAACCCGCCTGTCAAGATGGCATCATGCCTGCTTATGAATTTGGTCTAACTAGAGTGCAGAAGAAACCATCCCCCGTGGTCCTGCGAGTATTATTTCATGGCAAGAGGCTTCTCTCTTCTCCCAGCAGCGTGGTGCACATGGCTCGCTGTTCCTCTCCCTCCACCTGACCATTTCTGTGCTGAATGTGAAGGTGGACAGGAAATCACAGTCAGCACTAGATCCCAAATTTTGCTGAGGGGTGGTGGGATGTGGGGAGCCATCAGACATCTGATTTTCAGACTAGTTCAGTCCCAGACAGCTGGTTGGGGGAGGTCTTCAGGGACTCAACGATGAATTCAAACCGGCAATTTCAGCGCGCTGCCCCTCCGAGCCCCGGGCATAGCCTCGCACTCTCCTGGCATGTCCAGAGCACTGAACAAGGGAGGAACCCTGGTAGAGCAGCCCACTCTGCCAGCCTTGTGCTAGCTGAGCAGCCCTCCCTGGCCAGGAGATTTCTCGAAAAGCCAGCTGAGCTAGAGCTGGCCCTTCCACAGCAGCTGCCATGGCTCAGAGAGGTTGGAATGAAGCTGAGATCCAGTCGAAAAGCCAATCTTTTTCAAAGATGCTGAATCATAGATAAAAATCTGGTCACTTTTCTCCTTCCAAGATTGATCTGTGGTAAGTGGAGCACCTTGTTGGAAAGGTTGCATCAGCATGGTTTCCTTTGAAATAGAAATATTCTGAAAAAATTGCTTGACTTTTTTTTCTTGGAAGGGACGAAATTTCACTTCAAACGCAAAAATCCCCATGCTTGGTGTTGTCAAAATAGTAAATTTCACAGTGTATTTGGTGTAAAGGTTTTTGTACATTTGTTTTGTTTTTTTGTGTGTGTGTTTGTTTTGGTTTTAACTGTGAGATGACTGTTTGAAAAGCAGGTTTGAGGTTTCAATTTTTAGGTAAAAATAGATTTTTCTGCAAAAAGAGAGAAATTGGACACATTTGCTTACTTGGAATGAAATACATGGAGCTCTTCAGTGACTTTGTTTCATTTTTGCAAAATTTATACTTCTTCTGTTTCAAATTGGAAAACAAGTCAAAATAAGAGAATTTCTCTTGCATTAGGGAACCTCATTCCTATTCTGCTTTGGCTGGATTCAAAACATCACAGAGGGACTTTTACAAAAAAGATTTTTTACAACCATGTGAATTTGGAAACATTTCAGTGTTTTTAACCTGCAGTATCCAGAAACAAACAAGGAAACAAAACATTTCTATGCTTTTTTTCTACCTGAAACAACCAGTACCAGACATCCCACACCCACAAACTAGGAAAGAGGAACAGAGAATTGCACTGTTTTCCATCATTTTACACTCAAGGAGACAGTCAGTGAATTTTCTCTGATAACAGGGGTAGCACAAACACACAAAACAGCTCTTTTCACATAGTGCACCAATTACATTGGGAAACTTATTGACACAGGATGTTTTGGAGGTCAAAATACGTTCAAATTGGGATCAACAAATTTGATGGTGGAGGACTATAAGGGGCAATTAAATATGGTATTCCAGATGTTACCTCCAGGTCAGGAAGTGCCTAAATTACTGATTACCAGAAAAATTCCTATACTTCACCTGCTTCCTATAGTTTTTCCTTAATTGTCTGCTGCTCTTGGACAAAAGATAATGGATTAGAGGATCCTTGGTCTGACCTTGTACTTATGTTATTAGCTTTTCAAAGAAAATGGACAGCAACCATGTTCGACTAATAGAAATGAAGAATGAAACAAAAGACTCCGAATGAAGCAAAATGAAAAAAAAAAAACAACAACAACATTTTTTTCGTTGGTATTTCACTGAAAAGCACTTAGATATTTCAAATAGCTTTGTTTTCCAGCCTCAGCAATATCTTAATAGCTGTAGGATACTGAATGGTTTGTGGAACGCAGGGACTCTGTACCTGTACCTGTAGGTACTTGATAGAAGGTACAGTGAAAACTGCACATCAGTAGCAAACAGAGAAGATGAAAAGAGAGAGAAAAAAGGAAGATGAAGATTTTAAGACAGTGAGATCAGAGATGGCCCATTTGACAGCTTTTTAATGCTGATCTTAATATTGTATTTAGCACCCTGTTACCATAGTGATTGGCATCTGATTGACAGGATTACGTAATGGAGCTGTCTCTGCAGAACAAGAGCCATATTTCCAGGGGGAAAATATCGCTTTGTTACTGGAGATGGGTCTAACATGAAGTATGCTCAGATGAAGAGAGGGTTTTGAAAAGAATCTTCTATTTTAGCAAACAAATATTAACAATGCCTTCCCAGTGAAATGTGAGTGAAAGACAAATAGCCATCAGGACCTCAAGGCTGTCTAGACATCTCATCATCCTTATGACCATCTGACAGACCCTGAGGCAACTGCAAAGCTGGCAGCACAAAATGCCTACTGAACTAGCTAGGTGGCACCCTACTTTGAAAAATCTCTAGTTTAAATGCAGGCCTAAATATCTTGTTCTTGAAAACGTCTCAGAAGGAAAAAGTTGTAAATAATGATAGTAGTAATAAAATACGATACAGAGATCCTGTGTATATCACAGTGATTTCCATCTTGCATATTTGAATGGACCTGTTTTCATTAGCTGGGGCCCAAAGCTGGGCTTGAAAACTAGTTTTCTTTGCTCTGGAGAGCATTTCAAGTGGGTTGCTGACTTCTGCATAGGACTTTCAACTTCATCAGTAACAAGGAGTTCGCTCTATTGGTGTTTCTTGCCTAGTGCTTACACAATATCCTTTGTTTTTTGAGCTTTTTCAGCTTGTTGACCCTGGTCAGATAACTCCTGGGATTTGCTCACACATTATTGGAGTTTACCTGCACAATAAAGGAGTTCTGTCAGACTGAAACAGAGGGGATGAGCACCTTCAGGGACTGAGCCCATGGGGAAGGTGGTCATAGTGCTCCAAATCACTCTCTGTCCCTGACCTTGCTCTTCTCCTAGGGAGATCTGCCCCTGAGCTGACTCTCATCCTGTGCCACTGCAGCCAGCACTATGAGCCAAGACTCAGGTGGCATCCAGAAAGCAGTGCAAGATTTCCCAGACCTGCTTAAGCGTAGGTCAGCCAGGAGCTCATTCTAATCTGGCAAAGCATAGAGTAACATAATAGTTAATAAAGGGTTGAGCATAGTGCAGGTTATCATTTTCTTTCTGTTAACAGAAGGCAGGATCCTGGATGGATACACTGAGAGCAGAAGATGCTGGAGGGTATTCACACTGCCTAGTCGCAGTTAGCCTGAGCTCTGCAGACAGCAGCAAAACTAGATGCCTGCTCTCAGGTGCTCTCCAGAGAAGCTATTCTCCTCTGTGGCCCCAGATGCAACCTAGACGCTAGGAGGGAGCCCGCCTTAGATGGTGCAAAAGTCCTCTCCTCTCAGGCTCTGAATGTGCAGATGTCTCCCTTTCCCCAGACCATATTTAATACATTCCTAATTACACACTAGATTAACGTTCAAGCCATCATCGAGAGAGGAAAGTAGCTAGTGTGGAGTATATGTTTATACAGTATGGAGAACATGTACGTGAATGTGCATACATGTGTGTATCTTTCGTGAAATTAAGCACAGATGTAGTCTGTGCATCCAGCAGAGGCACCGTAGGTGTCAGAAGGGGCTTGGATCTGCTCTGGGCACGTGTGTATGACTGAGTGGTGTTAAGGGCGTTCTGTAGCAATAACATGTATAAATTGCAAGCTACGCACTCAGTTTTTTGGCATGCAAATGGTTGCTTTTGGCTCTCCTCAGCTTGTACTCTGAGTAATTTGTGCATCTTGCAAGGCCTTTTGTTTTTGATGTATGGTATGGAGCTGACCGGTTCGCATATGAGGAAATGGGATTTCCTAGGTTTCCCTTGATGCGCCACACTGCTTCATGCAGTGTACTAGGAAGGTTATGGGAAATACTCACCTTTGAAAAACAGACTAGAGGATATGGGCAGCTTGTGAGGGCCAAGAATGTGGTTGCCCCAAACAAACATTGAACACAGTGGGGTGGTGAGGAAGATCTTATTTCCTTAGATAGGCAGTTAAGTTTCTGTAACCCCTGTCTGAGTTTTATACTGTCAGCTGGAGATGATAAATCTAAACGCTTTCATATGACTTTAAAGCATGCCAGAAGCAGAATACAGTTTTTTTTTATCTCCCTTTATTCAGCAGCGTTTCTCTCTCTTTCAGCAGGCCTTGGAAAAAAGCCCACTAAAGTCAAGGCAAAGACTCCTGTTGACTTCAATGAGTGTTGGATCTGACCCTTTACAGAACAGCTTTATGGGCCTCTGTGCTCAAAGAGAGTAGCAGTTCTGGACTACATGCCAGAGAGTGTTTTTTTGTAAAGATGCTTTCCTTTGGATTTCCAGCAACAATAGCAACACCTATACACATACACACACACAACCAAAGCCACAGAGAAGTCATCCATCTTAGAAAACGTGTTTTGCCTTCTAAGAGTTTCCAAATCAAAGACTGATAAATAAAACATGGGCTCAATGTTAAAAGGAAAAAAGAGCCCTTTTAACAGATTAAAGTACTCACAGTGCCTGACACTGTGAAATAAGAGTGTTGAGCAGCAGGGCAGTTAAGAAAAAGGACTGGTTTTGCTGACAGGTACAAGCTGTTGTGTGTCTTGTAGCCGCCATTGAAAAAAAAAATCTAGAAAAACCTTCCCAGAAAGTAATAAACTGTAGCCATCTCTACCAAAAGTTTTGCTTGTTCTCCAGTTGTATGTTGTGAAGCAAAGCTTCTCTCACTGAAAGAGGAGGAAAAAAAGTACTTAATCCCATCAAAATAAATAGGAAAAGTCAACATCTTTTCTTTTATATAAATAATTAATTATTATTGTAATTCTAGTAGACTGGAAACACTGCTGTTTTTTTGCAGAAAAGTTCATCAAAGCTCTGCTTCTCCCTACAGCCCTGTGCTTTGGGTTGGGTCCTTAACTTTCCTTCCAAACACTCCTCAGAAGTTGCAGGAGAAAGTGCTGGTAAAGCCTTAGACATTTTCTCACTGCTGTAGGACTGCAAATAGAGAGGCCATGGCATCTAAAATCTGTGTTTCTACAGATGGGAACATTTCTCCATATGAACTAGAAAGGCACAGGGAGGGGTGACATTAATTAATTATGTTTATTTGGCTGATCAGAAAAGCTGATCGTTAAGACTGATTTTTCTTCGCCTTTCCTTTCTGTGCCCATTCTACCTTGATGGAAGAGAGTCTTACAGTGGAGGTCACTAAAAATCCTCTTGAATATTTTATCAGTACAGCTTCTTATGGCTTAGTCCACAAAGACAAACCCTTATGTGTGAAGGGCATGGAGCTGAGTACAGGGGGAGGAGGAATAAACCTGCGTCTGTCCTTGCTTTGCTTTCTGACCAGCACTCAGAGCACTTCAGCTTGGAAGTAGCAAACAGAAAGAATTTGTGCACTATTGGGATTACACTAGATGTGGAGACTTGTTCCTATTAGTGAAAGAGAGTCTTAATAAATGTGAATGTGAGCCAGATCATTTTGCTGTCAGGCTGGTAAGGAGAAGTTTTCTCACTCCAGCTGGCATCCCTTAAACTTTCAGGACCAACTTGCCTACTAGTCTCATGGATTAGAAATATTATGAAAAATAACAAGTCTAGATTAGAGCACAAACATACAAACCAGGAATGTTCTTTCCTTGACCCAGTGGTACAACATGACCAGGCATCCATTGTGGAAATGCCATGCCATGTTACAGCCTTTACCAGCTAAGAATCATCTCCCATACAATTGTATAAGACATCTCCAAAATGCCCAGAACAGCAAGCCGCATGACCAAAGTGGGGTGGGAGGAACCTGTAACATTAAACTGCATTATCTATTAGAGAGAGAGAGATCAGCTCTATCCTGACGCAGGATGTCATTATACACCTGTATTGTATGCTGATAAGTCATCTGCAATCTGATAGTGACTTTAATATATTTCTAAAGTGATGATAATTTAACACCTTTATGAACAATTTTAAAATAAATTCCTTTTTGACATATTGAAATCCCTGACAGAACATCATGTTCCAGTAGGGACTGAATGGGACCAGATCTATCCCCTCATCAGAGCAGCCTTGGTTCTGTCAGCCAAGGATTCACTAACTTCCCTGGGAAGTTCATGCTGGGTGTAAAGCTGCTCTGGTAAGCATCCAGTGTTTGCCCAGGGGGAAAAAAGGAGGTGAACACCCTACACTCTATCAATATGGGATCACCACAGATATTGTCCCCTTCCTCCATTGAGCAAGAGAAAAGAGGGACTGCTGTGGTTGGCTCACCCTGCATACTGTGGTCCTTGCTCAATGTTGTGCCTCAGGTTCAGTTTTCTTTTTGTATTTCTATTAGTTTGTTTTCTCATAATAAACATCCTTGCAGCCTCAGCAGGTTAGAAACATTTTTCAGAACTGATGGGAAGAAGAAATAAGAAAAAAATACTTCTGCTCACAGGAAGCCATTCTCAGCTTGTGTTTAAATGTGTATCTTTTCCAAAATCCTGGCAGAAGCTTCAGCCTTGGTCAGGACACAGTCAGATTTCCCTTGGTACCTTTTCACACAACAGCATCTCCAGAGCACTTAAAAAGCAATGACTTTGGTGAAATATTTCAGCCTATATAGGCCTGCCTACTGCTCACATGCAGCCTGGGATTTTCAGAACTTTTTTTAAATTTTTATTTCATAGTTATTAATTTATTCTAAACTGACAGCCCCATGGACAGACAAATTAAGTTTCTCCATTTGGTATCTGTTGCAGGGAGCATGGCATTTGCTACATGTCTTCACCAGTGTGCTTCAGCCCTGACAAGTGGCAAGCACCAATCAACCTCTGCTGACACTGACAATTAGCAGCAATTTTGCTGGCAGTTTTGTGAGGTGAACATTTGTCCACTGGGAGGCTGAATGAGACCAACTCATTTCATACAGACTACAGATGGCCATCAGATAATGATTTTCTGACCTAAGCCAGACTTTGGCAGGTGACCTAGATTTCATTATGTCTCCCATGAGACCTTTAGCTTACCAAAACCTAGGATTTTTGAAAGAGTAAATGCCACTCAGGACCAAGATTATTCCTTCTTTTTCATTCAAAAATAGCCAGGATTTTTTTCTTCCATTTATCCTACATGGGAGATGGGCAGAACACAATGCCAGATCTATAACCTGCAGAAGCAACTCTGCCTCTACCAATGCAGCACCTCTTAATTCTCTCTAATTCTTCACAGCAAGATCAGTAGTATTATTATTATTGGTAGGAGTTGTATGGCGTTAAATAAAACCAGTGATCAAGGATCTGTGCCCCCATGTGCTAGCAGCAGCATAGGTACATGCTGAGCCAGTGGAAACCAGGGTGAGCAGAAGATCCAGCATTACTGCTTGGCCTATGGAGTCCGAGTCCTTCAGTGACAAGAGCCCTGATTTTAGATGTACGTGCAGTGCCAGCACAACAGGGTGCTATTAATGCTTTGGGGTGGCAGACAATATGGTAGTACTAATAAAGATAAGACTAGTGTTCCTACGTTGTGATGCAGATGATTGCGAGGGTTTTCTTTGCCAAGCCCTTTGACTGCCTCTCATAAAACTCATTTCTCTAGAAGGAAAGGAGAGTCTTTTCACAGGAGTTCGATGACAGGCAATAGAAATCTAACTACACAGAGAATTTGTTCTAGAAGAGAACTCCAGTGGGTCCAAATCACAGGATCAGATTTTGGTTCAGGGGAATAAGACAGCAGCACAATGTCTCCTCCATCTATTCTGCGAAAGGCCTCTTCCTCTTAATTATCCAATTTATTAAACTTCTCTCAATGTATAGACAGTCTGAAAACACTGAGACATTTCTAACTCTGCTGACGAGTCCTCTGCCTGGCACATGGTTGTTTCTTTACGTTTGCCTTCCTATTTCCCTAATGTAATTTCTAGCAAGCTTGTGGGCCCTCAAAAGCACGGAAAACTGTCGTTAGGTGCTAGAAATTCCTCCACCACATGCAGTGATGATGGGCCCAGACTGCTTCTTTACACACACTGGTGTTTTTACTTATCAGGCACTGCTGTTTTTACAATTTCTTCTTTCTCCAAAACAATCACTGTTGCTTTTGGAATCAGTCTCTGAACAGATGGAGTTTCAGGAGAGTAATAAAGAGGAGGGGGCCTTGCTGAGTGTTAGTGGGGAAGTTGCTCTATCACTAATGAGTCAGGTGGGAGTGAGCGAGGTGAGGGACTGAAGCAGGAAGGGAGAGAAAGTGTGGCAGGAAGAAAAGCAGGAGGAACCGCGGAGAGACTTGGAATCCCAGGGGCTGAGGTCAGTGCAGACAGGTCTGGGCTCAAAGAGGGGGGAAATTTGACAAAAGCATTCTGAAATGACCATAAGGCAAGCACTGAGCTTCAGGAAGGAAAGGCCAGAAATTTGTTGTCCTCCTTAGGCAGCCCTTTGAACGTCACGGCTCTTCTCCATCATCTGGGCAACAATCTGGTTTGCTGTTGCACCCTGCCAAGTACAGTCAGCTCAGCTGATGGGGGTGGTTGATTCATCTGCCCCATTGTGCTGGTGTATAGGGTCACTTAACAAGTTGGTGAAGGGAAGTCAGCCCCTACCACACTGCTCCTTATGAAGGGATGCATATCCTAGTCCAAGGGCAAAGCCTACCATGAGACATGCAGCAGTGTAGGGAAGATGCCAGATGAATGAGACAGGTTATCCATTTTTCTGCATTCCTGAATTCTCTCACATTGCCTCTACACCCTCCCTGTTCTTTTCTTCCTTTATCACCTGCCCTTTTCCTTCATCCTTTTTTTTTCATTTACTGTTTCTCCTCCTGTTAAATCTCTTTGTCCCATGTTCTAGACAGCATGAACGTAGAGAACCACCAAATATTGGCCATGTTTGGCAGCAGTTTGTAACTCCATCTTGGATTGCTCTAGGTTACAGCACATCTTGTGAACCTCCTTCAGTTAAGGAGTGTGATATCTCCTTCAGACCAGTTCTTCATACTCAGAAATACTGAAATTTGATACAGGAATAAATTGAACTAGATCTCCTACCCTCCAGGTGATTGCAGCCTACCAAAGTTGACAGAGAGAGATGATAGCAGAGATCCTTTTGGTTTCTCAAAATTAATTTGTCTTACATTTCTATTTAAATAAATTGCTAGTAATTTTAAACAAGAGAGAGGTAGGTTTGTTCTGCAAACAAGTGCATATCAGAGCACTACAGAGCTCAGCAAAGTAGACAGTCTCCAGTTATCATGGGTCTATTCCAGAGATCTGCAAATTTCTTTTTGAAGTTCACTCTGTAGTTGCCATCGTAGTCTAGGCAGAGAGGCAGATGTGGCAGAAGAAAGAACAAGGAAGGCAATGAGAAAGAAATTCTTCTAATGACAGACTATTCTAATGCCAACTAAAACAGCATATTTATTCCTTTTGCATTTATGTTTCCCCCATAGCCATTTTCTCTGTATATCTTCCCTTCCTTTACTCCTATTACCAATAAATAATGCTGTCTCTTCTGTGCTATTAACTTTTTAAGATATCTTATTTTAAAAATTAACGTATTTTTAACAAAATCTTTCATTTATGCAAAGAAAGTTTCAGAATAAAGTATCCAGCATATAACTAGCACAGAAAGTAAATTTCTACACCGCCACTCTACAGCCTCCACTACTGGGCAGCAATATCTGGTTTAAAAATATTTCCTCGGTCAGCTGCATTCTCACTTATTGATGTTGAAATGATTTATAGTAGAAGCAAATACAATGGTGACATTGTTATGTTTAATTGCTTATTTTAGGTTCAAGCCATAGAGCTTTATATATGCTTATGTTAACAATATTGTCTGGTTTGCTTTTGCTTGGATTTACTCTTGGTTTTGGGTGACTTCCTTTGCCTCCTCTCACTCTGCAAGGAACATGTTTATTTTTACAACTAATCATTTAAGTCATTGTACAATTTCTGCTGATCCTGGACAGAATCCTGGACATTCTGCTTTTCCTACAGTTTCTCATTTTCCTTCTGCAACTTAGCAACCCACTTTGTCCATTCTGGTCTCTCCTCTTTTCACTTTCTTTTGCAACTACTTGTTGAAATGAAGCTCAAAAGATGATGATTTCTGGAGCAAGGATGTGGCCCAGAATCTCAGCTTGCTCAAAAGAATTGAGAGGCAAAAATAACTCTTTGATCACAGAGCTACAAGTCCAACCAGTTTATAAATCTTTCCTCAACAAATGCCTTTGTTCCACCCGTAGTATATCAGACCAGTGGTACTTCATAAACAAGATCCTCCACAACCATAAAATATCCCAGTATCTCCATATTGCAAAGGGAAGAAAAAGTGGGCAGATGGGGAAAAAAAATAGCACTGTCTTACATTAAAGGAGAATTTATGCATTGGAAAGGAATTGTAGGCAATGATTCAGAACATCCTCAGGGTCCCCTCTGTCCCACCTGAATGGCAAAAGGGTCTCAGACACCAGTTTCCCTCTCTATTTTGTTCTTCTGATTAAAATCTGACTGCAGTATTTGCATTATTTTATAAAGCAGTTCATTTTTGTTCTTGCCATTCAGAAAACTAATTTCTCCTGCTCATAGATTTTCCTCTAGACTGAGCAAACTGAAATTCACTCCAAGTAACCAATTTCTGAAATTAAAGAAGCCCCAGTTAAGCATTACACCCAAATCTTCTTGAAGGGAAAAAATGATTTTATCTTTGCTTTAAGAAAAATGTGTGATGCATGAAATTGAAACTAGCTTTATTGGATGAGATGATGAGTAAAGATGAAGCACTCTTTTGTCTTCTGAGAAGAGTAGCAAGCAGATCAGTAAGGCTGACCCTTTGGCCTTCTGAGACTGCTGATGGAGGTGCCCTGCCAATATTGTTCTTTTGTGCACGGAGCTTTCTCTGCCTGAGCTTGGATTCCCATCCCTCCCCACGTCGCGGTGAAGCAGCAAAGTCTTGTTGATTGACTGTGCACTGGTTTGCAATTCTGGAGGCTAGGGTCCTATCCCAGGTCCTGTTATCACCTCAGCGGGTCACTTAAGTGCCATGTCAGCCTTTTGGGGTTCAGGAGGAAGTTCTTTGCTCCAGGTATACCCTGTATATCTTATGATACCATGCCAGATGCTAGGAGGTATTAAATAGCTTTCAGTTTGCAGACGCTTGATATTTTCAGTGTAAATACCAATAAAGGAATCATATCAACTTCCATCTACATCCTTAAATATTAATATGTTCTAGCTGTATTATCCCCTATTGTATAATGATGTTGCTCCACAGAACTGGAAGCTGCTCTGGAGAGCAGCTTCCTATTCAACCCAGCTAGATCTTTTTGGGGTTATTCTTTGGAGCTTGGTTTTTGTTGTGATTGAAAAAACTCCTTAAATAGCACAAGCAAAATCACAGGCCCTGCAGTTTCCTGGAGAGGACAATTTCAGAAGCTCAGGAAAAATGACTCTTGAGAAGCTGGGCAGGAGCCCATTTGTGAAATCCAGCTATGAACTTTCAAATTGATCTCTTTTTACCTTGAAGACTAAAAGAAAAACAACCTTACAGACATTTTCTGAGTTGAACTTATTTTTCTTTGAGATCAAAAATAATTGATTTCAACAAGAAATAATGGAAGAAATCAGCTAAGACCAATAACACTAAAAGCCCCTCCGACTGTTGTGTTCCCACATATATAATCAACGCACATATATGTGTATATATAACAATTTATATATATATATATACATAAAGATATATAATGCTGTTGACATTCCCTTCTCTCTTCACTTTTTAAGCTCACAGTTTCCTCTGAAAAGTTGAAAAGTCCCCCTCAAAAGCTGAAAAAATGTCTACTGTTTAATTTGCTATTTATTTGCACTAATGGTTCTAGCTGAAATCAAAGACTCCTTTGTGCTAAGGCACTATTCATATACAGTAAAATTCAGTCCCTAATCTGAATACTTTATAAATTAAGAACACAAGATAGATGAAACAGGTAAAGTGTAAAGGTAAGTAACCTGGAGGTGAAGTTTGGAGGAAAAATAATTTACCTGAGATCATAAAGCAGGTCAGTGTTAGATACGGGGAGAAAACTCACAGTCCTTCAACCTCACTCTACCACTCCATTCACTTTCCCCTTTTGCATAATCATTCAAATTCTGAACGAAAGGAAACTATTAATTCAATCAGTTATTTTTCTGCTAGTGCGGAAAAAATACAAAGTTAGCAAATCCCATTTAAACCTGAAAATTCAGTATTCCATACCAGCAGAAAACAGCAACAAACTACTTAATACAGCAACTCCCATTAGAGTGCTGGGGTGTGTAAATAAATAAGCTTTATTTATAGCTCCTTTTTTTACTTTTATTTGCAATTAAAAACTAATTTTAAGGTAGGTGCATAAATTTGCAGTGCTTCCTCCAAGGACATGGCAACAATACCATTTTTCCTTCCTTATCCTAAAGCCTAATCCACGTTTTATATTCCCTTATTGAGCTGGCAAGTGACTGCATTTCTGCTAATTGGCCATCTGACACACCCTTGATGGGCAAATTGGCTGTTACCCCTTGGCATGAATGAATAAAAGATTGAATTGAAAGTGCCTGTCCCTTAGTATAGCACTAATCTGAGTTGCTGACCTCTAACCAAAACCCAGGTTGCATAACTCTTGTAGGACACTCTGTCCACCTGACAAATTTGGTTGAAGGTTGGCTGATGTTACTAGGGGGAGGACTGGCAACACATGGTGGCCATGCAGGTATCTTTCCCATAAAAGCCAGTCTGAAAAAATGACTGATGGGAAGATTAAAATGTCTTTTATGATAAGGTAGGAGAGAGCGTGCCTCACCTGCGGCAACGGAAGGGAAGTCACTGCTGATTCAAAGGCCATGTTGCGGTGTTTATTACACAGCTGAGTATTAAGGAAGTGAGCGCTGCTGAGAGGCATTACAGGTTGTAGAGAGCCTTGCTAAACAGAGGTAGAAAGTGATTTAAGAAAACCAACACGTCATGCAGGTCACCAAACCACGAGGTAAGTGAAAACAGAGTAGCAACAGTTTAGGTTTGATTTGTCATCTTCTCCTTCCTTGTGCATTTGCTTTTTACAAACGCATTTCATTGTCTCTGTTTGTGGAAAATTAGTTTCAGGCCTGTCAATGAAATTTGTTTCATTATGTAATTAAAAAAAAAAAAAAAAAAAAAAGGATTTGTGACAGAAATGGGAGAATCTGTGCTGGAACTCATCCCAACCAATTTCTCTGTCACAAGCAAGAACAAACAAAAACCCATGCTATCTCTTAGAATTGCTCCAGAGTCTGCTATTGTCAGATTTATCATGCTGGGCAGAGGGAAGCTATTCACACTGTCAACTTGAGTCTGAATTAGGAGGTTAGACACCCTAAATCCCCCTTAAAGTCAGTGGAAAGAGACTTCTCCAAAGGCCAGTTCAGAGCACTCCAGGGTTTGGCTTCAGGGGGTGCAGTGAGTCCAACGAACTGCTGGTGGGAGGTGCAGCGCGTGCCTTGTCCTCCCCACTCTCAGCCATGCACCAGCACTCAGTGAGTGCCTCACCACCGAGCCACCTCAGCAGGGAGGAAAACTAACACGGGGGGGGGGGGGGGGGAGTAGAAAAAAGGAGGGGAAAAAAAAAAAAGGCTGGGCTGCTTTCTGATGAGCTAATTCAGTCCATCAAACAGCCTGGTGCCCTGCACAGTTTCACACAAAATAATACAACACAGAGATCCTCTACCAGCCCCGACCTAAACTGGTAGCTTCTTTTACCTTGCTCAGGGGCATTACCCGCTGAGTTTGCTCAGCTGCAGTAAGTAGCTGATGCGGTTGTACCATTTCTAAACTTGAATTGTCTTTGCATGACTTCCTTCAGCTCTTTCAGTTCCTGGCTCAGCTTTCACTGTGGCGTAGCCCTGACTGGTGCAACACAAGGGATGTACAGGTTGTCTGTCTGAAGTGGAAGTCCCCCCAGTCCCCTGCAAGTAAATCCATGCCTGTCTTTGAGGTGTAAGTTTGAGCTCAGCCCTGAAGCTCATATTACATGTTTTAAGGTGCTTAGAAAGAGAGAATTTCCTCTTCTAGAGGATCTTACTTTTATTTGTCAATATATTTGTATTGCCCAAATAAAGGGGTTTTATATACCAAGAGAAGTTTTATTCCCCTCTCCTCTTTTCACTTAATGGCTAATTCATGCGCAAGCTAATTTGTTCTGGCTATTATCACAATTTATTTCTGTTGCTACAGGGCAGCCAATAACTTTAATAAAGGAGGTTCCAGCTACCCAATCTTCCCAGTTAATAAACTGCATTGAAATACTCAGAATGAATCGGCTTCCACATGCTACAAATACAGAAAATTACCATGCTATAGTGTTATCACTACAATACAGGCACAATTAAATGTGTGTTATGCATGGAGCTGCATAGAACATTACCAGTAATGTCAAATGCAATTAAAAAGGAACTATTGTGTAGCTCACTCTGAAAAATCAGCCTGTTTGTATGTACTTTGCACTGGATTACTCACTTGATAGGGCAATATTGAACCATTTGGTGCTTAGGATTCACGGAAGAGAGCTAAGTAAACAAAAGAGCATAGCCTGCCAGAGACATAGTTAATAGTGAGGAGCTGAGACCTTCCTCCTTGGGTGAAAGCATGAGACATTTATTTCCTGCATCACTGGAATGCTATTTGTTCATTAAAGTTGACCTTATTGGGTACACGCACTATTCAGAGGGTTGTAGGCTTCGTTCAGCCAAGTACACTATCCTTCTCCCATAGAAGTGACAGTTTTATACAAGACCACTGCTCCGTTTAATAGATCATCTTTCCATCATGTTATGCTCTAGTTCTTCTCCTTTTATCTTTAAATCTTTAGGTCTCAACTTTCTTTTTATACTGCTATCAACCCAAAGACACTCCCGATCCCTGTAATTGCTATAGTAAAACTGTTGGTATCTTTCTATAATTCTGCTCTTTGAAATAAAATCCTCTCTTGAGACCTATTACTATATTAAATAAATATGAGCTCAGTACTTTGATTATTTTTATCTGGTAGTTTCTTTTGCTTACGATGCAAAACTGCAGTATGCTTGGACCAACTTCAGCAGTTACTGAAAGCTGGATAAAGTCTTACTTATCAAGATCTCTACAAGGCTTAGTAGGTTTCTACACATTGCACGCACGTAGGAATCCTGGCTGTAATTCTTGAGGGTATGTCTCAAGGTCTCACTGTCAGTGGAGATGAGGCAGAGAGGTGAGGTAATTCCTTTCCTGGTGCTGTCTGAGCTGTAAGTCTCCATGAAGGAGCTCAGTGCCACTGGGCTTGGATGCAGAATGGAATCAGTCCTGAAAGTAATCGCCCATTTTCCAACAGGTAAAGATTTACCAGGTTAGGACAGCATTAAGGAGGGTATCTCTGGACCACAGATGTCCTAAAAGAAAGAATAATAAGACTTTTCCAGTGCTGGATTTAGAATTTTATGCATAAAATTCACTATTCACCTAAATAAAACTAACAGTGAGAAAATATTTACATGCTTTGAGTTTAACAGGATGAGCACAGGAACTCTAGAAGAGAATTTTTGGGTTCCTGAGGACTCATTCACACAACCCTCTGTTTTTCCCAAACTATGAGAGTGTAGAGAAGTTGGTGACCCTCTCCCTCCAGATGACAAGTAGTGATTCTGTCACTCTCAATAACTCAGCAACTTGCACACTCTGTATCTGTGTGCCTGTTTTCTTGCACAACCACATTACAAAATCCTCTGAATAAAGTCATTAGATTTGGGGGTTAAAACAACAACAGTAAAAAAAACCCTCCAATTCTTTAAATCTGTATGAATCTGCTACGTTTTTCATGTAGTTCTTTAGAATAGCTTGAGACCTGGATAATTATTTGAGTCTGGAATACATTTTTCCCTCTTTTTTTCAAATATTTAATTAGACTTTGAAATGGACCCACTTTCTAAGAGGAAGGATGCATTAAAAGTGCAATATGAACTCATTACTGCCTTAAAACACTACATTGCATATTGGGCCTGGTGCTAGCCCTTGCGAAAGAAGAGCGTAAAACAGAATATTTCAAAGAGCATGTGCTTAGCTAGAAAAACTCTGTCCAGCTCCATGGAGACCACCGGAGCCACATCAATTTACCCTCTGTCAGCCTAGCCTGTATTTTTATTCTTTCATTACAAAGCTAACAATTGAAATGGTGGTCTAAATGTCAAAATAATAACTTTTCCATGAAATTATTCATTTAAAGAAGACTGTGTTCAAATGATGCCTTTCTTAGCACTTCTGTTGACTGCACTTCTCGCATCTATAGGCCTTATGGTGAGTGTTCCTAGAATTAAGACCAGCACTTGGTGGATGTGGATGTGGTTTTGGAAGTAATTGTGAACCTCCTCATGTTGGAGCTGTCGACTGAAATTTAGACCAAGAGCTCGTAGCTCCATTGCCAGAACTGTGCGTTCATTATGTAGCTGTTTCAGCTGCTAGTAACCAATACCATCCATAAAGTAGATGTGCTCTGTACAGAGAAGAGCAGAATAGGGAAGGATGTGAGGGCTGCCAGTGGCAAAGCACATACTGACATTGCTTAAAATGTCATGCTACTGTAGAGCTCCAGTCATATCGAATGCACTACATGCCATAATACTGGGTGGGAACAATTATAGCATGCATAATTGCTGCCTTCCTCTCCCCCCTGCCTTTCTCCTTGGCCAGAGTTTCATGTGCACATGTTATCCTGTGGGTAAAAGTTAATATAATATGAATTAAAGAAAATTGCATGAGTCCCTAATGTCCACATCACATAGATTGATTTGCATTTACTTGTAACTGAAAACACATGGCTAGTCACGGTTTAAGAAAAATAAAATGGATTACAGCAACTCTGGACCATGACTGAAAGGAGTTATTCAGCCCCTACATTGTATCATTTAGCTTCACAGTGGAGCAGATACCTAATCTAACATATAACAGGCCATCTATAATCAAAGAGTTTGTTGTTCCACAGCTGTCCTGGAACAATCACTTAAGAATTTGGCATGACAGATATCTGAGGCTCATTTTGCAAGGGTAAAGTAGAACCAAAGAGAAGACCTAGGTAGGAGAACCTTTAGGTGACTGATTGAAATTGCTGGTGACAAGGCAATTGACAGCTATGGCAATTAGGTGGCCTCCTGGAAATAAATAACTGTTATAGATACAAAAGTTCGATTTGGTATGGGATGCCACAATCTTCCTCGGATTGAGAGAGTGACCTGCTCAGTTCTCTGAGATGTAAAGTGCTGGCTAGTATTCAAACATCACTTCCTCCAAGCTCAAGAGTGGTGCATCCCTATGAGTAAGAAGTGCAGCATAAGGGGCAGGAGACCTGCGTGAGTGAGCAAGGAGCTCTTGGCCAAATTCAAACAGAAGAAAATACACAGACTGTGGAAGAGGGGACAGGCTACTTGGGAGAATTCTAGGAATGCAGTCAGAGTATGTAGAGATGTAGCAAGGAAGGCCAAGGCCCAGTTGGAATTGGGTCTGGCAAGGGATGTCAAGGGCAATTGGAAGGGCTTCTTCAAATGCATCAGCAGCAAGAGGAGGACTAGGGAAAATGTGGGCCCGCTACTGAATGGGGCGGGGGCCCTGGTGACAGGGGATACAAAGAAGACAGAATTACTGAATGCCTTCTTTGCTTCAGCCTTCACTGCTAAGGGCAGCCCCCATGAATCCTGTAGCGTGGATGTGAGGGAGAAAGTCTGGAGAAGGGAAGACTCTCCTTTGGTTGAGGAGGATAGGATTAGAGACCTTCTGGACAGGCTAGACATCCACAAATCCATGGACCCAGGTGGGATGCACCCACGGGTACTGAGGGAGCTGGCGGATGTTGTAGCCAGGCCGCTCTCCATCATCTTTGAAAAGTCATGGAGAACTGGCGAGGTGCCTGAGGACTGGCAGAAAGCCAATGTCACTCCAGTCTTCAAAAAGGGCAAAAAGGAGGACCCAGGAAACTACAGGCTGGTGAGCCTCACCTCCATCCCTGGTAAGGTGATGGAACAGATCATTCTGGATGTCCTCACCAGGCATATGGAGAAAAAGAAGGTGATCAGGAGTAGCCAGCATGAATTCACCAAGGGGAAATCCTGCTTAACCAATCTGATAGCCTTCTATGATGGAATGACTGGCTGGGGAGGTGAGGTTCAACAGGGACAAGTGCAGAGTCCTGCACCTAGGGAAAAATAACGCTAGGCACCAGTACAGGCTGGGGCTGACCTTCTGAAGAGCAGCTCTGCAGAGAAGGACCTGGGAGTGTTGGTGGATGACAAGCTGACCATGAGCCGGCAATGTGCCCTTGTGGCCAAGAAGGCCAATGCTCTCCTGGGGTGCATTGGAAAGAGTGTTGCCAGCAAGTGGAGGGAGGTGATCCTGCCCCTCTACTCAGCCCTGATGAGGCCTCATTTCAAGTACTGTGTCCAGTTCTGGGCTCCCCAGGACAAGAGAGACGTGGTACTATGGGAGAGAGTCCAGCATAGGTCTACAAAGATGATCAGAGGGCTGGAGCATCTGCCCTCTGAGGAAC
The DNA here is from genome assembly GCF_028389875.1 of Rhea pennata. Taxonomy (NCBI): domain Eukaryota; kingdom Metazoa; phylum Chordata; class Aves; order Rheiformes; family Rheidae; genus Rhea; species Rhea pennata. The sequence continues at coordinate 60,134,754 of NC_084667.1, read as the reverse complement.
GGCTGCGAGAGCTGGGCCTCTTCAGCCTGGGGAAGAGAAGACTGAGGGAGGGATCTTATCAATGTGTACAAGTACCTGATGGGAGGGTGTCAAGGGGATGGGGACAAACTCTTTTCAGTTGTCCCGTGTGACAGGACAAGAGGCAATGGGCAGAAACTGAACCACAGGAAGTTCTGCCTGAAGGTGAGGGGGAATTTCTTCCCTGCGAGAGTGACAGAGCACTGGCACAGGTTGCCCTGAGAGGTTGTGGAGTCTCCTTCGCTGGAGATATTCAAGGCCCGCGTGGATGCAACCCTGTCTAACATGCTCTAGGTGACCCTGCTGAGGAGGGAGGTTGGACTAGATGATCTCCAGAGGTCCCTTCCAACCTTACCGATTCTATGACTCTATGATTCTAAGTGATTTCCAGCAGGGCTCCTGCTTTACACCTAATAGTAATTCCAGAAAGCCTAGCACTGAATATTTTCACTGTTCTCACACCCCAGTGAGATTGTTCCACCACAAACCACTCAGTACAGTGTGTGAGAAAACCGCTTTGTGAAACGCTGGGCTTCAAACCAGTACCTTAAGTACAATCCTTAGACTGAATTTAAAGCACTGTTTGATATGTGGGAACTTCCGTACTTCCCTTTCCTTTTCTTTCTTGCTTGGCTTTGTTTTATCTTCTTTTTAGAAGTTCATTCAGTCTCTGGATTATTTGTTTTTCATAGTTCTGGGCTTGTCAAATTGATGGATAACTCTAAGTAATGAATCCCTTGACTGCACTATTGAAATTATCTCAACCACCAAAATGTCTGTTTAATCTACATCAGAGTGGCTGTGCTCCTTTTGTGCCCAGATAAATCAGCTAAGCATAACAAAGTACCTCTAACATTCATTTCCAAAGATCTGAAAAGCAGTTGGCTTGTCTTAATGTAGTTCTATGGCTGGCAGCTGTCTGGCAGTGTTTCTGACAAAAAAAAGAAAAAAAAAGAAAGAAAAAGAAAAAGAAGGGAGGAAGGAAACTTCTTCCTCTAACAGAAAGGGTGATTTTATTAAAATCCAAGTTGTGGATTTTTTTTTATTTTGTTTTAATTTCTACTGCCAGTCAGTCAATATTCTCATTGAAGTAACTGAAGATGCTTTTAGGAAAAACATGGCTATTTTTTTCTTCTTTAGTTGTCTTTTCTTTTTAAGTGGTCAGTATCTATTTGAAGCAGCCAAAAACCCACAGATGTGGGCAAAATTCCAGCCTTACTGAAGTGAGGCCCCAACGTAAAAGGCAGAAGAAAATCCGTGAAAGCAGCGGCAGCCCCATTCCGTCGTGCTGTGCACGTAGTTGGGGTAGGTCACACTCCAGTCCCAAAGCAGCTGATTTCTGATGTTGAATTTGATGCTGTGGCTAAAGGGAGAAGAGGAGGAGGCCAGCTGAGACTTGCTGCTCTCCACAGCCTCTCAAGATCCATCTCCTCTGCACCACAGAGGTGCACACTGGGATCACTATGGGCCCCGCACCAATTTTATTCACCCTGTGGTTCGGCTGCCCGGCGCCGTGCTGCTGCGTCTGTTCTGTGGACATCAGGCATCAAGAGCCAGTGTTGTGAAGCTGCAGCACTCCACGCTCTGCCAGACCCTCGGGACCATCATGCATCCCCTCAAGCTGGCTGAGGTATCAGGCGTATATGAACTGGGGAGAGGTTTATAAGAGCTGTGATGTAAACCAAATGACCTTTCAGTCCTTCCAGGAGGTTGAATGGAAATAATAACAACACTAAACTGGTTTCTACCAGAGTTAAGTTGTCTGAATCTACATTTCTGGATTCTATTACTAAGCTTAAAGAAAAAAAATTTCAGCAATGTTCTGCCTTTCATTCTTTGAGACAATGCAATAACATGTATTTGTCATTCATTAAACAAATCTCTCTGTGCATGACATAAAGGAACCACAAAAACCGACATTCCCAAATTAAGAGATTCATTAATCAAAAGCACATCGAATAATAAATTTATAAAGAGGAAGTACAAAAGACCTCAGAACATTTAACACACATGGTAGGACTTAGCAGCTGTGAGTGTTACAGCCTTGACAATGATGCCTGCTCCATTCAGAACGATCTTTCCTGGAATATGTCCTGTTGGGTTTTCTGTTTCAATATATTATTTGTTTGTTTGCCACTTAGACAGTCCAACCAGCTGTATTACTCAGTAGGATGCTAATAAAATTTAATAGTAAACCTTTAAAAAGGTTTATTTAATTGTATTGTAGAAATGTTTGGTTAAAGAAGAATATTCCCCCCACAGCCGTATGGTTTCTGTTTGAAGTGCTTTTGGATTGGACTCAAGGCATTTGGGAGTTTGCCAGGAAGGGGTGTAAAGAAGAGAGGCGGGGAGCTTTTATTCTCAGAGAATATATGGCATATCCAAGGTGCAGCAATGCCAGGATGTTTGTGCTTTAAATTCAAGTTGGACACCAAAAAAAACAAACAAAACTCCATTATTTTTACTTGAGAAAGAAATGTTTTGGGATCATCTTGTTGTAGAAGTCAGATAAGAAAGGATTTATTAATGCACATGATTCATCTGCTTACCAAAACAAGGTTGTTCCTTGTACATCTTCAGTATTGTGCTCTGTGAAATAATCTGAATAATTCCAAATTCCACTACATTCTCTGGGAGATTATTTTCTGTCTTTATATATCTAAGAATCTGGAGGATATGATTATATGTAGCAAAAATAATTCTATTTCTAATTTTATGCTATTCCCTTTAGTGGTAACTCCTGTTCAAACAAATATTTCTAAAGTCTGTTTTTCTCTTTCAAGAAGGTATATCATACTGTCAGAAAAGAAGGGCTGGAAGGACCTATTTGGAGTTGTCTAGTCTGTTCCTCTACCCTAAAATACATTCATGTCCATCTACTTTTTTGTTTAATTTGTTCTTGAAAATCTCAAATGATGGAAATTTCACAACCTTTCATGAAAATCCATTGCCTAGCTATTTACCACCTGCTGGTTTTGCCTAATGTTTAGCCTACATCTCCTTTCCTGCAAGTCAGGCAATGACTCACTAATCTGGTCTGCAGAGGACTCACTAGTCCAAGCCATAGAGGACAAAGAGAAAAATCCACTCTCTCTTGGCAGCAACTTTTTGGGGATCTGTTAGCTTCTCTCTCTCTTTTATTTTTTTATTTTTATTTTTTTTAGTTGAAGCTACCCAATTCTTCCTGAAGAGACCTATTTTCTAGACAGTTGGTCATTTTTGCTGCTTTCCAGTGAATCTCCTTTCATTGGTCCTCCTCTTTTAAAATACAGTGCCAGTAATATCAGGTGAGAAGCACCGTCTTTCCTGAGGCTTATTTCATGTGACTTATGCATAACTCCCCTGTTTATACAGCCCACTATAATATTTTTTTGCAGTCGTGTGACAATGTTGACTTAAGTTCAGCCTGTGAACCTTGGTAACCCTCAGATCCTGTTTCACAGAACTGATGCCCAGCAGACGTTTTGCATCCGGTGTTTGTACAGTTCATTATCTCCACTTAGAAGCGTTCACTTTTCTCTGTTTTCATTGAATTGCTTCCAGTTTTTCTCAGCTCATTTCACTCATTTGTCAAGAAGATTTTGAATTCTAATCCTGTCTCTCAAAATGATTGCTGTTCCTCTTGCTTGATATTTTTGGCCCATTGAAGATCTGCCACCATGCCTCAAATTATGGGGTAATCTTCTTATTCCGCAAACTATTTAACAAAGTCTTTATACGTCCAAGACCTGTAAGAGACTTATCACATATCCTGGAAAGCTGAGAGAAAGATCAGCTTCAGATGTGGTTCACAGAGCTCCTCAAGGACTCCAATGCCTCATTAACAACATGACTCTGGCTTGGCATGGAGTAAAGTGGCAGCATGGTCCATGGCTTTCAGCGTTTCATTCAGAATTCAGGAATTCGTATTATCCACCAATGTTCATACCAGCACAGCCCTGTTGTTGGTCATGTCACAAAGACCCAGAGTGAGAGCTGTGGGCTGGGCTTACGAGCTGTTTGCAGCAGTAGAGTGGTGGAACAACTGGCATGCATACATTTAAACCTATTCCTGTGCATAAGTCCTTAAGAATACAGACCCGAACACACAGTTGAAAACAGTTATGGCTTTATATGTTACATGTTACATATATCTTTATATGCTATATATATGGACCTTATATGTTAGGAATAAAATTAAAAAAAAAAAGATTATTTGACTTAAAGACCATAGATACTATGCTATCTATAACTCCTGTAAGGGAAATTATGGTATAAGGCACTGTGCTTATTCTAACAGCAGTCAAACACATATTGCATCTCCCTCTAGTGGCTTAATCTACATATCCATCTTCCAATGATAACTCTATGTATCAGTACTAACTCTATGTTCTTGACACGGACAGAAATGTAACTCGCTCATGTGGGAAAGAGATCACTCACAAGCATATCTGTATTTTGAGGTATCTTCTATGTCTTTAGCGCCTGTTAAAGTTTGTCTGGAATTTCTATAGCAGCACAACCAAGCTCTGGCCTTTGCATACAGATCAACATGAGCTACATAAGGAGCAAATTTTGGATTTACTGTCTAAAATTAGTTTTGTATTAAGTTAATAGAAACAATGAGAAAGATACCAAAATTCAAATCTGGCAGAGCACTCCATGTTGTATTTTTCTTTGAAAGACTGGAAGCAGCACAGAGGATAAAATGCTGTTGGACTTTGGGCACCAGACATAAGCTGGGACGCTTCACAGAGACACAGCCAAAAGAGTCTCTACGCTGCATACACTATGCATGCTCTAGATGCCACACTTTTGAGTGATGGTTTATGCTCATCTGTCAGATACTTGTCTAAATCCCTCACACTCAAGCTACTTGTCGTCAGACTTGCAGGTAAGTCACCTAGCTATTCAGCTATAAAACGATGCAATCCTGACTCTCAGTAATTTTTCCCTTCCCTGCTCCTCACTGAAACATGCCATATGCCTCTGAGCAAAACATGACCACCCCAGCCGAAAACCTACAACTTAACTACCCTCCGTGTTCATTAGCTATTCTGTGCCTTTCCCTGTGTCCTTCTTTCAGAAGACTCATAAAACCAAGGTCTTGGGCACTTGTGTTAATTAACATTCCTGTAGTTCTTTTTGAAAAAGTGGAGATAATAGTGCTGGTGTGTTGGCCAACTTCCAGCGTGCAAATTGCATTCAGCTTACCTAGACCTCCCCTGGCAGCTGCAGGTGGCACAGGTATTCAGAATGAGCCTGGCTGGGAGCTGATCAGGAATAAGATAGGGAAAAACTTCCATTTTAAAAAATAGATCAGCTAATGGTATAGTCAAATACTTAGAGTCTCTTAACAATAAATAAGCACACTTTCCCATTTTTCTTCATTTATCTGTACACAACTGCTACTAGAAATTACTCACCATAAATTTAAGACAGAAGCCTTTAACAAAGCCATAATTAAACCCCAAAATTTAGGGGCCATTTTATTAGATTCTGAGTCTATATTCACATAGACATTCTCCATGGTCCTGGACAAGACAATTTTCTTCCTGTTCAAACATCTGATGTAAAGCCGGCTGAAATCTAGATGTGCTCACTGAAAACAATAGTTTTAAGAAAAGATTGAGGCTCAAGTTCCTACAGTTTAAATGCTTTTTTAATATTGCTAGAAATACATATTGTGTTTAGGATTTGGAATCTGGGCTGGTACTACAGATTTGTCACAGTGAACCTAGTTATCTCAAAGTGAGAAACTCTGAAGCAAAAATTTGTCAAGTAATTGCTTCAGTGTAGCTGTGCCCAGCCTAATTTAATATCATAAAATGAAGTCTTGTCCAATGTAAAATTATTCTGAGGAATCAGAGTTAATATTCTGAATTAAACCCTGAGCTATTCAGGGTTTACCAGGCTATTCAGGGCTAAGGGCTCTGTTAAAGTCCTGCAGTCCTCTTGCTTCAAAGCAACTGGTTGACCCAGATATAAACTGTCCTTGAAGACAAGTCTTAAGATTAAGAAGTGAAATTAAAGGATTTTAGAGGACAGAAAAGCTATTTCCTGCTCAAATCCAATACCCAAGACTTCTTTCACTGAAGTCTTATCTTACATCTTTTTCTCATAAGCTGGCAGGATAGGAGGTCTGATATCTTGTTTTTGGCTTGTTTGTTGTGCCATCAGTGAAGTCTGGGATTGCTTTGCTTGAAGTTTTAGATCGCTGCTTATTTCAAACTAAAATGAAATTGTCAATCTGTGGTACTAAGTTTCTGAATGAATTAAGTGATATTTATGATGGTCTTCTGAATTTATCTGTAAGATGTCTTTATTTGTCCTAGACTATGGATCCCTGCCTGATCTTAGATTATTATGATTTGTTTGTTTTATCTATTTCTCAAAGATTTATATGCTGAAACTCCTCCAATGGTACTAATAAAGATTTGATAACCCAGGTGATAAACCAGCTCTGCTTGCAAGTTTCTTATAAAACTTCATTACAAATGAAATTAATCACTGTAGATTTTAATGTGAAGAGAAGACGGAGGCGGCTATTTGATGGACTGTGTTCAAAAAGCTGGGTAAGCTTTATATCACTTTATATGATAATAAAAAATTACGATGTAAGACCAAGGTCATATCATAACACATAAGCAACAGCGCAGTGTGCTCATGGTACACTGACAAAGGATGCTTGTTCAGCTTTATAACTCACACTGTAACCTTTCTGTACTTCATATGAGCTCCTTAAATATTCACTGTTCAGCTACTACCTGAAAATAGACAATGTGTTAGGAATAGATGGTTACATTTAGTTTTAGTTAACTCAGGCAAATCCTGTTTTCCACTTCTTTATGAATTTGGGATTTTCAAAACCACAGGGCCTGTCCTAGATGTATGTTCATTTAAAGTGATGATGTGGTTACTTGTATATATTACCATTTATATTCTTACTTATCTATCCTGCTCAATCCCTTGAAATCCCTTGAAAGCTCCAGAAATAAAGCAGATTTTGTAGAAGAGAAGAACAGCATGGTTTGTTATGTTCAGAAATCCTCTGTCAATGAGAAAGAGTAATCAAATTGAAAAGCTATTCTGTTCAGTATTGAAAATGAATATATCACTCATCTTTTTTTTGTTAAATAAAATATTTCTAGCTAGTATCTATTGGCACATGAAAGGCAGTAATACCGGCTTGTCTGGACTGAGTTGAAGGAGGAATGTGTCCAACAGCAGCTCTAAGGCAGCAAAAGAGAATTGTTTAACAGTGCCCCTATTCCTGCTCACCCATGAAGCATTCAAGCAAAGAGAGTCACTCACACTTTCACATACTCACCCATCTACTTAATTCTACCCTGCAATCCTGGCAAATGAATATTGCACAGCTGAGACCTAACTGAGGTTTCCTGGCCCAGTAAGTAGAAGCCATTGGACCATAAACATAAACAGATGTTTGCACATGTGTGTGATTCACTGAAAGTAGCTAGTTCGTTTTGGAAATGCAGCCTGTAAATGCATAGAGGATGAAATGATGAAATTACAGTAGGAAATTAATTATCTCCAATTCCCTCAAAAGACATCCTATTCTTTATAATTTTTAAGATCTAAGTTACCTCATTTTGGTAATGCTAAATTGAGACTATACTAAAACCCACCATTATTTCCCTTACTAAGCAAAAGGATCACCAAATAGAAATTGCAATATTATAAGAATAGTCAAGAAGAAGCACATTGTCTCTTTCTTCATTGTCTCTTTCCTCATTGTCACTAGGGCCAAATTTTGAGCACTTGGGAAAGGATAAAGCTCTTTACACTATTTTACTACGGCAAAATTTGACCAGTTAATGCTAAGAAAATATGGCAGGAAGCAGTATTTGGGGGGAAATAAAGTTGTGTTCAGTTATCTAATATAACAACATACTGTGGTTTATAGTAGTAAGATCAAAACAGATCCAAATGTTTCAGCTGTAAAACAGGAATGTAAGTAATGGAAATATTACATTGTGAGCAGTAATAAAGGAAGTCTATACAGTTGCTTTGCAGAGTAATTTCATGCAGTCATGGGTGAATGTGATTTTTTTTTCGCAACATGCAAGAGGAGATGACATATTTAAGTGCTTTATATGATTAAGTAGACAAGGTGGCCATTTTTCTGCATTTATGCAGAAGCAATAAAATGGATGGTCATGCACCAAATCCTAGGGTCAAAACGGCAGTTACCACTCAGGCAAAACTCCCATTGACATCTGTATTTTTTATCGAATATGGGCAGTAAGCTTCTTTCATTCATTTTGTCTGTCCTCACATATTCTTGAATAGCACCATCAGGTGGCTAAGTGGGGGAGGAAAAAAAGCAATGATTCACATAGTCATCTGAATACCTAAAAACTATAGCTACTCCCTTTCACCCCCCCTATCCCTGAGGATCCAGCCCACAAACGAGGAAGCATTACAGCATTACACTTCCACTGATGCCTTGTAGCGGGATCTGTGCAGAGGCAAACTGAACTGCTCATGCTAAAAAGCAAATGCACACATTCTGCAGTTTCTTATGGTGGACCACTGACTTTGCTATAGGTAGGACATGAATAACAGAGGACAGGAGGCAGCCCATTATACTCTGCTTTATGACAAACTTTGAGTTGAATGAACTCTTATCTATTAAAGTAATATTAGAAATGGGAAGTAATTTTCAGTTTGCTCACATCACACTTTCTTTTGTAGGCTCTGTCTGCTGCGAGTTATTTTCCCCACTGCAGCCACTGCAGCGAGAGCAGAGAGAAGGGAATGTATTCTCAAAAAAATGAGCTTTCTCCTTTCCAGAGCACAGCAATTTTAACCAACTCCTCAGCATGCAAAGAAGTCGCACATTGAATTACTGCATGGCAGCCTGAGCTTGCTGATGCTTGCACTGGCTAATTTCTGACTTGAATAATAACAATGAAACATGATTGAACTGCTTGACATTTACAAAAAGGTGCTTGTTAAAAACAGTTCCTCCCAACTTAATTAACACTAAAACCCTTTAGGTGTTCCACGAAGTACATATTAAAACAGCTGTCCTTTTCCCTGAAATGGAAGTAAACTAGAAGTGAGCTTCAATAAAACCAATGGACTATGACTTCTTTCAAGCACAACTATAATGAAATGTTACTGCTGTAATATCCAGCTAAATAAAGACTGGTGAGCTGGCTAGGCCAGCTGCAGTGGCAGATGCAGGCAGGATCATGGGCTTTAAACAATGCTATCACTGAATAAACACAGACGAGCAGATAACATTTCTACACCTCCCCAGTTTCCATGAAATTAGTTTTTGTTATTCTAAATCCAAAAGCTGATAATCTTCTCAGTATAAAATGAATGGCAATAATTGTTCCATAAATGGTACCATAAGCTACCGTTAGTCATTAATCAGGAACATTTGGGATTATGTGGAACCAAGCACTGAAAATTGCATTACATATCTGAGGAGACTGGGTTGGTGACAGAGCTTGCCTGTTGCTGCTGTAAGAAGTAAATGTTCTTACCTATATGCCAGACTTTCCTTCATCGGACAATTAATACATGACTTAATGGCCACAGCCAATCTGGAGTCCTTCCTTATGGAAATATCACAGGAAATGCCAAATTAAGAAATGACTAAAGGAGAAGGTAACTGATTCAATACAAATACGTTTTCTTGCTGTGTTAGATGTAGCCAGAAATAGAATCTACATCCTGTAGGATGTACTGAGGTTTTGAAATTAAACTCCATCCCAAACTGAAGTCAAAGTTTTAAAATGTCAAAAAAAAAAAAAAAGAAAAATGTTTGGCCTATTGCTTATGATATCACCTGACAGCATCGACATGAAAAAGTTAGCGTGAACAGAATATGGCAACAATTTTTATGAAGGTTTTTGAGAAATTACTATGACCTTGTGAACTGTTTAAATCTTATCATCATTTTGCAACGGAAAACCTTATTATTTAGTACTGTCAGTCACGTGGCAAGGCAGATCCAACAGAACATAACCGTCAAATACATGCCAAGATTTAACTTATATCCCAGCCTAACATGCATAATGAGTCCAAACTCAGAAACTTCTGGTATTCTGCAGTCCCACTGGTGTTCATGAACAGAGTTCAGATTCATATTTGATCCTTTCAGCATTTTGTTTCCTTTTATCTTCCTCAAAACAGAACCCTTTGTCGTATTAAATTTGGCTTGGCATAGATATGAATCTGTGCGGTTATAGGATACGAGTGTTTAAAATGACAGGGCTGAATCGGTTACCCTTGCTCATATCAGGTAACAGTATTTTATCATACAAGTTCCACTGAAGTCAAAAGACTTCTTCAGTAATAACGTGCTCATACGCCATAACGAAGATGGCTCAGTCTTACTCCTATGCTTTTTATTCTATACTGTTTGGCCAGCATCTGAGCAGATTAAGTACCACTACTGTGGAAGATATATCACCACAAATTCACCCTGGCATCTAAGCTCATTTTTACAGTATTTGCGGAGAAGGACTTTATACTCAGATAAATATCGAAGATGATGCTTTTGCTGAAAATAACCAGTTACTGGGAAATAAATGAAATGTGCATAGATATTGCTTCTAAAGATAAACTTAGTCGTCAGGATTTTCCTGGTACACTGAAAATAAACCATTGAACTGAAACTTGCTTTAACCAAGACAAAGAGTCATGTGGAACCTGTCTCCAAGGGTCACAGCAGTCCTTGACGCACATCCCTGCGGCCGCAGGCTCCCAGCAGAAGCTGATGGCCAAGCCCAACACGGAAAAGCAAGGGCAAAATCAGGCCACAACTGTGAATAAGGCTCTCTGAGGCCTCCTGTTGCTATTTCATGTCCTACATCTTCCCCCTCTTTATTCTTTTTCTCCAATGAGACTTCATCTCTGGACTGGAACATGCCAGTCTTCTGCTGGGAGGATGCAAAAGTGTTAGCAATTATTAAGATCTTTTAATTTAACAAACTGAAGAAAGCAATGGAGGAGCAGAAGAGATCCTATCGTTTAAAATAACTACTCTATAGCAATCAATCTGGGACAGACAACAGGCACAGAGACCTGAAATGTAAATATATTTTATTATCCTTTGGGCCAGACATGACAGTTTATCTTTTACGAACAAACTCAAGAGAACATTTCCTTCCCTCCCTAGCATCCTATTACTGTATTGGAAGAGGGGGATGATTATTTGCCATTGCTTACAGCATATCACAAAACAATTAAAGCTCCTTCAACTAACATGATGGATTGGATGATGAATTTGCTTAGCAAAGCAATTCATGCATAGATCCCTACCAGGTATCAGTTACCTGTTTCACAAGATCCAGGGCATCCATCAGTCAAAAAGGCCCAGATTGTTGTTAATTTAGAGACATATATCTTTACTTAAGCAAGCTCTTTGTCAGAAGAATTTACAGACACCAAAGCAATGTACAAAGCACCAGACTCTTCTTACATTCCTGCATTATGAATACACTTAGCTCCTTGATCATATAATAAAATCATAATTCTCAAAGGCAACATCACCGTTTGTCAGCAGCGAAGTGATTACGTGACCTCACAAACTCTTCGTCACAGGCTGAATAACAAGTGACATTTCCTTAACCTCTAGTTTCCAAAAGAAATATCAGCTGTGTCAAGAACTGTGATTAAGGACCACACAAATGGAATAAAGGTATTTCATGTTCTCATACTATGATTTTTTTATCCGCTTTTTCCAGGGAAAGATGACCTGGCACGGAGGAGGCTAGCCTAAATCTCCGGAGAGCCAGACGCAGTTCTTCACTCTTTCTCAGTTCCCTCTATCCAGCTCTCTTGATTCCAAGCTTTGTGCCTGATCTGCAGACCACTTTTCCCCCCTTAATAAACCAATAGAACTGGTTCAAAATAAACAAACCAACTCTCCAAACTTGTGTTAATCAGTACTAGTAGTACTGCAGCATTTAGCACCAAAACTGTTGCTTTCTCTTTATATTGTTGATACTGCCCATTTCTAGGCAAACTGAAGTACTAACAAACAGGATGACATCATTTCTTTCCATCAGTCATTGTAATCTAAGTTTGTGCAATTCTGGGTTGGTTTCATGTGCGCATTACCTGACAGGCCAGAGAATGATTTGCACTCACAGCTGTGCAGATGCATATCCTCACGGCTCAGAATAGACTGCATAATTTCAACCTGCACGCACTGGTATGACCATGCCGGTACACTAGGAAACCCTGAACAGATTTGCTAACTAGAGAGAGTTTAGTAAATCATAGGTTATCCAGTTTCACCTAAACTGCTTCAAAGAATCATGTGGAACTGTCAGTAGAAGAGCTGACTGCAGACTGTTATTCTCTCTCCAGTGCTGATAAAACCTGAAAAACACTGCTTTTTGGTTGAACCATAATAATTTTTTTTATCATTCTTCAATTTTTGTAATTATTTTCAGTAATTTATCAGGGTTGCAATTTTTTCTTCTTTGTCTTTATGCACCAATTGACTCTTTGTTCATTCCAAGGACATTTCCCTTGCTTTCAGACAATAACAGGATCAAATAAGGGGGGCTTAGAACCTTTTGCATCTTTCCAATTAGCAAACAGACTGAAAATGGAAACAAAGCATCTTATTTATGTCTTTCTTTTCCCCATTACAGCATCCTTCAGACAAGCTAAACAAAGCATTTTTAGCACTTCACATAACTATCATTGTGCTTAATGAAATTATGGAAATTTGTTGAAGAGCTGCAGTCTCTGGCTACCGTACCTCACACTGCAAATGGTGAGCAGTCACAAACAAAGGAAGCCCATGCAAGGCTGCAGGTTTGTATAGGCACCTTTGCACTGGGACTAATTTTCAAAAGATGTTCTGGTAAATGTTGCAAGTGTTCAGTAATGCAAGGAGGACCAAATATCTTTAAGTGCCTACCAGCTCCATTCTGTGCCTTCCGAGTAGATTCTCAAAAGAGGTTGGTGTCCTGTATGCTGCACTCTTCTGAAAACCTAACCTGTTGGTTCCAGCATGCCATGAGCATTTCTGAGCCACATAGCCAGAAAAGCCGTTTTCCAGAGATGTGGATGGTTGTGAGGTCAGAAAGCAGCTACAGGACACCCTTTGCACTGACCCTGCCTTTCTCTGACATTTGGGATTGACACTATGTGTTAGAGGAATATTACTGTCAAGCTAAAGCTAACAGGATGGCTGGGAAATTTGGGCTCAGCATGCCTGAGCCTGTCCTTTGCCTCACAGTGTGGGTAGATCCAGAAAAATTCCTGTTACAAAAATGAGAGTTGCCGAAACATCCTTTCCACTCCAAGATTCTTCACCTTACGCCCTCCCAGGTGTTAGTTCAGCTAACATGAGTAGTACACCAAAATATAACAGAAAGTGAATTTATTGCTGTGGGATGCTCCTGAGACAATATCAGTAATATTTCTCGTTTTTATTTATTGTGCTGGTGTTGTATTTCTGTACATTGAACAAACCAACATCTGCCCAGAGAAGTATAGAAGAGCTCATCTCTCGTAAAATAAGTAAAATTATGGGTATGTTTTTCTTTTGCTGTCCCTCCCTAATGGGACCATTGCCATTTTGAGTAATGGTGCTCTACTTTAATTTCTCTCTCTTTTCTGCAACAACAAAAGAAGAAACTGGACTATAAATCACTCAGAAGAATAAACAACTTCTTGTCTGTTATGCCTGATTAAGTGTTCTTTATGCTTATGCCCTTCTCTGGAAAAAATAAAATGTGGACTAGGACTTGAGCTGAGTTCATTATTTGTTTTGATTTGAAAAGTCATGAAAAGAAAGGGTTATTAAAAGGGTTGCCAAATACCCCTGGATAAGCATCAGGCTTCAGGCCTCTTCCTTCCATAATTCAGCTGAGCTGGCCTAGATGCCAGTCAAAAGTCAAGCAGTCAAACAACAGTCCTAAGACATATTTTTGCACTTCAGCAGGATCAATGGATATTATTACACATCAAATATCTACCCTAAGCAATAAATGAATGAATAAACACACAAAATATGGAAACCTGATTTGTATGAAAGCCAAGTATTATGGCTCTGCTTCGACTCAGCTGTGAAAAGTTGCATACTGAATAAAGAAGAGTGAATGTTTATAAAAGACCATTAGTAAGTAAGCTACGTTCATCTGTTTCAAATTCTCAGTCTTTAAAGGCAAGGATCATATTAAAAAGGAAAAGCATCTGACGGCTACTTTAAACCAGCAGTTAGTTTCAGTTTCCAGGTAGGCCTGAAGCCTGTGTTTTTCAAGCACCCAGTTGTCCAGAAAGGTCTTTTCTACCTTATTACATGAATTTACTTCCTCAAATGCGAGTTTTACCACTGGAACGGAATTGCCCAGCATGTGTTACACTAGGGAAATACTACCGTGGTGTTTATTGCACCAGGTCTGACAGCCCACGGCAGTGCAGCTTGGGGACAAGGCTGAGGGGGTGTCCTGCAGACTCAGACAGTTCGAAGAAGAGTGAGGAATACCTGGATGCATTTGCTATACATATTTTAATAATAATGGATAAGGCTGAAAAAAGAGATTTTCCTAAATCAGGAGATGACAAAGACCCTTGTGCAACCCCTTCTCCTCCTTCTCTTCTTTGAGGATCGTAATGCTTAGGTGCTAACAGCCTTGTTCTGTGGCAACAAATGGATATGTCTGTAGCCAAACTATAGCCTAACACTGTTGCGTGGTTTTGAGTTTAATCCTGTCTAACTGATACAACTTGATCTCTGTCCTGCATGGAGCTTACTGGAATGAGAGCAAATTCTCCCCGTGCCATTGAAGCGGACCTTGCTAGGCTTGCTCGAATCGCTAAAAAGCAGTCCAGTGAGCACACGACTCCACATTGCACACAGGCGGCTGCAGCAAGCCTGTCTTTCACGATCAAACTTTGCTACCACTCGCGTGCCAAACGTTCAAAAGCTCACACCTGGCCACTCAAGCAGCACCATCGGGACACTCTGGGCCCCACCAGCCTTTCTGTGCAAAGTGCTGTTTTTTTCAGAGCACCAGGCAGGGCAGGCCCAGACAGAGGGTTCAGGAGGGAGCCGTCTTGGTGGAGGCAGGTCACACTTCCAGCCACTACAGATGCAGCGCTTTCAGAGCTGCATAGTCACAGCCAGAGAGCTACTATTCCCTGCCATTAGGGTTTGTGGGCCCTGATCTTGATCACTTGTGCAAAATGACAGTGAATAATACTATTCAGTAGTCTATTAAAAAAAAAAAGGCATCAGTTTGTAACTTGCAGTGTGCTATCTTTCCTGTGCTATTATGAGCTATTTGTCTGATTGGGCTGAATTTTGATAGAGCTTCAGCCCGACTGTGATCATTATTAAACTACAGTATACAAATACAGTCTGTTTTTGACACTCCCTGTCAGCTGCTGAGACAGAACCTTTCCTGATAAAACATGCAACGAGCTTTGACAGTCACGTAGTCAAATGTTTATCCACTTGTCCACATATCAGTGTGCTTGAATATCTTTATGCTCACTCTATCTTCAGGCATATTTGTTAAGTAGGATATGCTGTACAGATGTGCCATTCTATCATCTGCAAAATATATTAAAGATGGAAGCTTTAAACCAGCCATAGGTTAATAAATAGCTAGGAATATCAAAAGTCAGTTCAAAAGCTTAGAAGGAAATTCTTGTCTCCATGGCTAAGTGTATACCTAAAGGGAGTCAAAACCCTTGTGAGCATCTTCAAAGCCCTAGGGAAAGGGCATTGCTGCTGTTTTCACTTAAAGCTCTTCCAGGAGGGTGTTATTTTCCACAAATTTCATAAGTATAATTTAGCAATTTGCTGGCGTGGCTAGAAGTTCATTTTCACTGCAGTTGCTGTATTGCTCATGTTAGGTGACTTGTAACTTTAAGCAGACCCAAGGTGTGAGGAGGATGCATTGAATCTAACTCCAGGTACAAATATAAAATGACTGAAAACAGAAAATAGAAGAAACTGTGTGAAAAGAAGATATTCTGGCAAAATTACTTAGTTTGATCTTGCTTCTGATATTTGCTGATGTTCAGGGGCTCACAATACCAGCTGGGAGATTTGTATGGCCTTTAGGATATATTCAAACTCATCATGGAACAGAATGAAGCGCCAAAATACAAAGTGCAAATCCCTATACTGAAGGAGAAATTAGAAGAATTTCTACTGTGAGTTGGGAGCTCTTTACCTAGAAACTGCAGAAGTGGGAGATAGACCTGAATGCATCAACAGTAGATATTCCTAAAGAGATAGTAGAAGGAAGGATTTGTAGGAAGAGGAAATATCAGGGAGCTGTGAAAAAATAAGCGACTGTTGGACACATAAATACTTGCTCTGAAATAAAAGCAGTAAGCATGAAGTAAGCAGTCTGTGTTAGCATTACTGAACAAAACTGTAGAAAAATGAATGTTTGGGAGTGAGAGATGGTATGAATCTCTCAAGTCAGCTCTGCTATCAGATCAGTTATAACATAGATCCACATCTATCTTTTATCTTTTTAGACATGTCGGTCATCCATAAGCATGCAGGCCATCAATGTAATGCAACCATGAAAAAATAAATACAGTGCATCTGTTGTGTCTCAGGAAAGAGAGACTGGGGAGTGTTATGATTTTACAAAGCAATGCTAAAATTTCACCTGGAATAAAATATATGATTTTCCATTGAGAGAGAAATTTAATCTGAAGTAGGTGATGAGAGGAGCTGCTAAGGTGATATGGAAAAGTTTGTCTTAGAAAGAAACAGAGTTCAGCCTGCAGAGCCTAGCAAAACAAAGACTGAGAAGTAGGTAGGCTTGTCCACTGTAAAAATATTAGAGGAGTAAATAGTAGTAAAGAAGGGGAGTAATTTAAGGTGAAGGAGAGTGTTTGCACAGTAAATATAACCATAAAATGAAGAAGCCTAAATGAAAATGTTTAAACTACAACTTAGAATTTCTCATCTATCCAAGAAAAGCCTTGTAGTAGGATGTATAAGATCAGCCCCAACCTGTAGTATTCAACATGATCCATTTCTGAAAGAGATTCATTAACACAATGTCTGGAAGATCAGAGGATAGACTGAGTGACACAAGTGCCTTATACAGCTATGTTTCTAAATTTTTGTTCACCACACAGACAGTCAAAAGTACTAAGGTTGCCCATGTTTGCGGGGGGAGAGGTGTTTGTAGAGAGGAATCTAATGAGAGAACAGAGACAACCAGCAATTATGTGATCAGTCCCACAGTGCCAAAAATATTAAATGCTTGCACAAAGACTCGGAGGAAATGGTTCTCATATCAGCTCTCTGTGCAAATTTGCCCACACAAAAGATTTCTCTGGTTATGGCAAATAACTTAAAGGTTATTTTAAAAAGTTACTTTAAAACTATAAATCTACTGCGTAAGTAATTCAGTATGGCTTGTTCATGCAACTCTTTTCTGTGATGTACAACAAGAATGAATTTAACTATTTTGAATCCGTATACATGCTCCTTTTTTAATCAGGGAAGCTTCAAAGATAATACATTTTAATCTTGAAATTTACACTTCAGTGGTGTAGGAAAATGGTGCAAAACCCTGAATGCAAGATCACAGAAAGCATTGAAGCAAATACTGGCCTGTAATTCAGCTGAGGATTTTGTTTACATCATAAACCATAAAAGCAGTAGCTGCTTCTCAGTTTCACAGGGCAGCATTTGGTGGGGGCTTCACATTGCCATGTGGATATTTTATAGAATGCTTGATGAAAGCACTGTCTCTGGGATCCCTCTTTAAAAGGCTGGCCCATAGTCCAGAGAAGCTGGTGGAATATCTCTTCTTAATTCCAGTGGGCTTTGAGTAGTTCCTTTAATATTATATGCTAGTAGTAGCAATTTTATTGAATTTCAGAACTGGTGTTGACTGTTGTAGCAAGACAGGAATACAAGAATAGGTCTTATTTAATATTTGAAGGGAAAAAAAAGCATATAATACCCTCCCAAGCAAACTTCATAGATTATAAATCAAAGGGTATCCTGTAGTCTATCTAGCCCTGAGCAGAATGCTGGCCATGGGACTTCTTATTTGACCTAGTTTTTAGAAAAACATGATTACATTTTTTTCAGTGACAAAGAATCAAGAACAACCTTGCTAAGTTGTTTCAGTGAATAATTCACCATCTCATCATATCCCTTAGTTCCAATCTGAATTTATCTAGTATCCACCTGATTCACAAAGATATATCTAGTATTTCAGTAATCTCCAGTTACCTTATGTATGACAAAGACTGCTCTACCCTTTGTCCTTAGCCTTTCCTGTCATCTTCAGACAGACATTTGTCGTGATCATGGAGTCATTTTTAAAGCCTTTACTTCCCACTGTTTAAGTATAACCTACATTCTTTTCTTCTAAATGTCTGGTTTCCTTGTTGTCTGTATTAAAACACATAGTTTTTGCAGTAATCCACTTACCATGTTATCCAGATCACTCCCTATCACTAATTTGTCTTCTTCATTATTCGTCATGTCCCCGGCCTACATGGCGTCTGCAATTGCTATCAGCCACGATTTTAAGTTTTCTTTCAAGTTTTCAGCAATGTGTAAGAGCTTAGGAACATGAACAGCTCTCAGCCTCTCAGCAGCCTCTCACTAGTAATTCACGTACTTTCTGTTGATTTCTCATCCATGATCATATTGTTAGAAAGCCAGACTTTGTTCATTCTTAAGTGTGCCAGGTGGATTTTAATCATTCTTTTCACTAATCAAGTAACAGGAGCCCCTAACCAAACACCATGCATCTGCCTTAGGGGTGGGGAGACTGCACAGTCCCATTGCAGCTACTGTGTTGTAACATATTAGGTTGTGTTACCAGGGGATCTACAGCCAAACTACGCTCCTCTGAACACCTAGACATGCTATGTTACATCATACACTGTGACCTTTATCAACCAAGTTTACAGAGTCATAAGCTTGTACTTAATTTGACAAGATTCATTTCCCACTAACTCAGCCTTGTTATTTTAGCCTCCTTTCTTTCTAAGTTAATTGAAACCAATACTAGCTAGCCATTATTTTGCTTGGGAGGAATGCCGGGCTCATATCACCTACTCTGTTCTAAATATTAGACTAACGTTAGTTTTCCTTCAGCCTTCTGGATCTTATCAATCAACAATATAACAAGCTCTTCCGCCATTCTTTTAAGGCTTTTGCATGCAAGTTACCTAGATTCAGTATTCAGCTTTAATTTAATTTCATGCCTTTCTCAGATATCATCAGGAAATTTCCTGTTCATGGGGTAAAATTACCAAATGATCTGGTTTCTTTACAAATATAGAAATAAAAGATATATTTTTTTTTGTCATGTCTATCTAGTGAAGGACTAGCACCATTGTGAGTATTTCTTTTGTTCTTGTTATTATTAACCTTAATTCTACAGGCTATACATACACCCTTTTCCTTCTCTTAACAGTTTTCTACAATCCCCAGTTTCTAGTTTCTATTCTTTTCTCCTGTCTCTCTCACTTATCCATTTGCTGTAAAAACAGCTTAAAAACAATAGACATTTATTTCTCATCTAACAGATTGTTCTTTTTTTTTTTTTTTTTTTTTTTTTTTTTTTGAGTAGTGAGTCCACAAAGTACTATGGGTTGTATGAATGCTCTGGAAAACACAGTTCCCACCTTAAAACACTGCTTC
Source organism: Rhea pennata (assembly GCF_028389875.1). NCBI lineage: Eukaryota > Metazoa > Chordata > Aves > Rheiformes > Rheidae > Rhea > Rhea pennata. The sequence goes on along the minus strand of NC_084667.1, from coordinate 60,115,103 downwards.
TCAAGACTTTTTTTTTTTTCAGGGACCTTCCCAAGATGTGTTCAGTTCAGTTCCCCACTCTTTTCTCCCTACCCCCTTCCCAGTACCCTTGGACATATGTTCTGGGTAACGTATCGAGAGAGCCCACTAGTAGAGAGTTGCTGGAGACAGACTGGGGAGTGAGACTGAAGGAGATGGGGAGGCACTGCTGCATGGGGTGGCAGTGAGAAGCAGAAGTGGAAGAGCAGGAGGTGTACTTGCTTCTCCTTTACATGGTCCTGCCCCAGTGAGTTCCTCCTGGCCATACCCCTGCTCCACTCTGTGTAGCACATCTGCATCGTTCCCTCAGATGGAGTCATTCTGCATTTGGCATACTGACTATAACACCCTATGAGGGCGCAGGTTCTGCTGAGGTAACCTCTCTCTGTCAGGAATCATTAAAAACTAGTCATAGACCTAAACTCGGTTTAACTCAACTTGGCTTGAAACTCAAAAACATGTTCATAGAAACCTCTGTAAAAGCACACTTTGATGATCTATATGAGACTTCTTCCTCCTGCTCATAAGGGAACACATTTTATGACCAGCTTGGTTTTCCTTTGTGTGGGAGGAGGTTCTTCTCCCTTTCTGTTCCTCCAGATTGCCTCAGCAGAGAAGTGATTCTTTCTGGGGAAGAAGAGACCTTTGGGTACAAGGGCAGCTGGAGTGCAGATATGATGTCAGTTGTTTTTTAACACAGCTGGCAGATGCTATAAAACAGGGCTTTTAGTATTTGATTGAAGAGGGACTTGCATGAATTCCAGATGTTCGCTATATGATCAATCTTGCTGTGTACACAACAAGTGCGTCCCCGTGCACATGTAAAACGAAGCTTGCCTAACCTAGCTAGTGAATAAGGGCATACTTACTTTCCTGGAAGTCTTTTGTTTGCTTTTCCATTTAGATCTCATATGTCAGGTCATACACAGTTTCTGTCAGGCTCATGAGATTAATACTGGACTTTATGGCCACTCTGCTGACCTAATGCCTTGATTTCACTGAAATTGAAGAATCTGTATCTAAGAAATGAGGTTAAAATGACAATGACTAAAAAGTAACCCATCTGAGCCTTTAGAGATGGACATAGATGCTCATATTTCAAGGCATTAGCCAACCTCTAAAAGGGAGGTTATGAAGGAGTCTTCTGCATAGGGCTGTGCTGTAATTGTTTCTTGTAGACTTTCTGGTCACTTGCTCTCATGTAACTGCTGCTGGCCAGGGTCATAGACGGCACTGCAAGAGCTGGATTCCTGGCCTGAAATGGTGCAGCAATTCCTGTGTTCCTGTCAGTCATTATTAATTTGCCTCATTATGAATAAGATTGGAATCAGGCTCTTCATATTTCACAGAGATAAATTTTCTCCGAAGACATCAGCACTTTGGTGTTAAAAAGCCTAATGCCTCATGTAGTCTCAACAAAAGCTATACATGAGGATTATTCTCTGTGGACTAAACCATTTTTTTATTCTCCATGAGCAATATTACAGCTTAAAGCTACTTTAAGAAATGGAAAGGTGACTAATAAATGAAACAGAAACTAAAAGGTGAAAAATACTGAGATTAAAGCCATGCACAGCCTGACAGTTTTAGCTGGAAGGCTTTGGGGAACCAAAGCCAGTAGATTTGATTTGCATGGACTCACTGGTTCTGCGAGGGACAGAGATGAAGAGAGCATTGGGTTTGTGGCTGAATCACCCTCCCGAGAGTTACTGCACTTACAACTTGGCTCCCATGGTTCTGTGGCCGTATATTCCAACTTTTGAAGGCTTAAAAATCAAAACTAGGTCCACTGGCTTCAGCTGTATTCAGATTTTAAAATCATACCCCTGCCTTGTCACATTATAGCAAGTGCAATTACCAAAGACTGGAATACATGGGCCCTCTCTGAGGATGGTCTCTGCTGTTGTCGGCTTAGTGCCACAGCAAACAGCAAGTCTTCACGTGTGTTTTAAATTTGGGGTCGATGCGGAGACACTCGTGCTAAGACTACTCTGGCTAATATTATTGGAACTTGAAAGCTCTTCTGAAGTGAAGCCCGGAATGCAAACAAGAAGTTTCTGAGGTAGGAAGGGCAATATTAGGGACAATATCAGTGGGGAGCTAGGAATGCTATGTCTGCAGTACCGAGTCCACGAGCCCTGCTGAAGGGCTGAGTTTACTTACTAATGGACAGCACCGCGCTGATACTGCTCAGTTGTTCTTCAGTTAGCAGCCACAGTACCTTGTGGACAAACCTCCTTAAGCATCCAGTAGTTTGGATCAGTTTGCTGTACGCCATTACATGCTGTAGGTATGGCCTCTATTACATTTTCCCACAGGGGCCAGAAACAAGAAAAGCCATCTATTAAAGAAGATAACTAGAAATTAGGATTCTTGCACTTATTTATGACTTGGTCGTGATTTGAGGTAACTTACTTAACTAGCATGCCTCAGATTACTGACCTATAAAATGCAAATAATTGAGGAATGCACTGAGATGCCACTCACCCCTTTCTGTTGCATAGCAATCCCCCATTAAAACATCTGTTTCAGTGCAGGTACTTTCAGGATGGCTACTGTCTAAATGAAATGCAGGCAGAATTTGTTTCATTAAACATTCACTGTCAAACTGTTTGAAAATTTCAGTCTAGTTTTACCAACTGGCTATTTTTTTTTTCATCTTCACGTAGGAAGAACCGCCTGAATACCAAGTAATCCATGAAGTGTATTTAAGCACAGTATTACTGGAACAAGATTGCTGCATCATTTGTGAACTTTCCCATGGGGAAACAGAAAGGCAAAGCTGCAATGAATCTCCAGGTAAATCTTACTTTAGTGGAGATCAGTCAGAGACATCTCTCATTCAGAGGCAACTGATTTATTTCTAAATCCAACAGAAAATATCACTATCAGTGCCAGGATTTTGCAGAAGATGAGGAAATTACTGTAGATGAATGAGTATAATTTTTTAGCACTCTAATGACAAAATAAATTTTATTGCACTGTTGTACATGTTGGCTGCAAGCAGAACACTCAGCAAGAAAAAGACCGCATAGTGTCTTCATCAGGGCAGAGTATTCCTTGGTGTAGGAGGGCATATGAGATTGCATGCAGTGAAGGAGGAGAATCCTACTGGGCAGAGCTCATATGGACTCATAGGGTGACATCCATATGGTCTCTTTTCTAGGTGAGTAGTTGAAGAGAGGAGGTTAGCAACAAGAAAAAAAAATGACTTTAATTGTGCCCTGAAGGAGGAAAATTTGTATTTAATGCCTTTTTTGCGTTTTTTTTTTTAACATAAGATAACATAAAAGAAAGGTGAAAACTCCTGAGCCAAAAAGCTGTGCTTTCTAAATGAAAACAAGAGAGAAGGCACTCCTGAACTTGGGAATCCTGTAGAGAACTCTACCATGTTTTCTACTGATTCTGGTAGCAGAGAGATTCAGCTCACCTGTAATACAGAGGTTGACATCACAGATGGTTGGTTCAGTTGGAAAGTACAGGGAGTGATTCATCTCATCCCCCAAAAAACATTTATGCTTCATTTCAGGATTCATACCTTAACTCTCCTAATTATACCAAGTCTTCACTGGCTGCAGTGAGAGTTCAGGGTGCCCAGCATAGATCAGACACCACCACTGCAGGGACCTAAATTTCAACAACATGAATAGCATCCAAAATACCTGGTACTAGCAATAGTGATAGAGTAGCCTCCCTGAGAGAGCAGGGGACCTGCCCCTTTCCTGCAGAAGCTGCAAAGCTGAGCTGCCATGAGAGGGAGCTAGGGCTAGCCCAAGGCTTCTCAAAATGTTGCATCCAAAGATGAAGTGCCAATTTGTTCCACCTGCAGAAACACTACGGGGGGGAAAGCTCAGACCTGAAGAGTCAGGAGGTTCAAACCTGGAGCCTTGCTGCCACATATTGGATGTGCAGAGTGGGGATGGTGGCTATTCCTGCTGGATACCATCTCTCCTTTCCTGGCTGATGTGATGCTTTACACACTCTAACCCATCTAGTACCAAAAAGACAGGAGGGTCATGTTTGCAATCCCCATCCATGCCTCAGTTCATTTCCCTGTGTGCCTTCTTATCCTAGTTATGCCAGTTCTTAGTGTTGTGGAGAACGCTTAATATGCTGTAGTAAAACAAGTTTCAGCAGCTGTTCCAACATATGCAGCTTAATGCCATGGGAAAACGTATGCAAAAAGTACCATATACTCTGGGAAAATACCAAAACCAACATGTTATGCATGTTTTCTTTGGGGGGAGGATATGAAGAAAAGAAAAACTTAAAGTAAAAAGAATGTTTAAAGTTTTAAAAACAAAAATCTAATGATGAATTGTTCCTAAAAATTTCCACGGGTTTATGCTGCTTAATGGAGAAATTTTCTAGCTTTCTCCTTTCGTGAGGGGAAAAAAAAAGTTAAAGCAGCAGAATTACACTTGAATCAGAAAATCCAGTCTCACTCCCTCATTAACTCTCTTGCTTTCCCATTGTTTGAGAAACAGCCATGACAAAGCCCCATACTGCCATAATTATATCCTTTCACATTATCGTACTATTCAATTAATATTAAAGAACTCAAGAACAGATACAACAGTGCATATCCAGTATAGCTTCTCCAACATCTCCAATAGCACTACGGCAGTATATAACCACAGAGACATCAGGATGAGCACTAAAGTCTTTGTTATTCTCTGAAAAATGTAATTCTACTTCTTTCTCTCATCCTGAATTTCAGTGAAGACTTTAGTATTGCCTCTCAATTCCAGTTTTAAGTATTGATAGTAACCTGCTGTGTGACATATTTATATCCAGTCTTGTCTTATATGCATCAGTTTCCAATAGACTGGAATGAACCTGAGATAATCTTTGAAAGAGTGTATCTTTGGGCTAGAGGGCATTTTATGGTTAAAGTTTGTAACTTTCGGAGACTTGGATTCAAATCTAGTTTAGATTACAAATGAAAATAAATTCTGTTTCATACCAACCGCTTTGGTAGTTTACCTGTATCATAAGACAGCAGTGTCACATAGATATATGACAGCTCCCCTTTTAATGAGGAGAGCCCAGAATTCTAGTGATTTATAAAAATGGTGAATTTAATAACTATCCAAACTTAATTCTAGATTAGGGTTTTATACTACCTCCCACTGCTGTAATACTGCATAGTTCAGCTTCCTCTCTGCTCTTACAACTGTGCTTTCGTGAAATAGGCAGCTGCGTGGGAGGTGAGGATGCACAGCGCATACAGGATCAAGCCTTGACTTGGTACATAGCTGTTAAAAGTGCTTAGGGCCATATTCAGGTCAGCTTTTGAGAGTTGCAACTCCATTAGCGTCACTTAAGGATGTAGTTAAAAGTGGAAAGAGTCGTCTCCTTGGATTGCCTTTTTGACCCAGTATCTTGATTTTAAACAGCATTTTGAAGAACTGTAAATGAATCCACATCCCGAATTACATTGCCAGTAGCAACTCTAGGAAATGTCAGTAAAGATAACTTTGAATCTGACATATTGTTAAGTTAGGATCACTCCCATGTCAGTAAGACTGAACTTCTTTGCAAAGCCTCATTAGTTCTTCTCTTTGACTGTAGGCGGGAGCAGTGAGTATTTTATATTAAAAAAAAAATCAGTAATAATAACTAGAAATATTTGTAGAAAGAAACAGCCAGGCCAGCTGTCTTTGCAACAAGGGGCATACGAACTCCTTTAGTGACGTATGTGATCCTTTAGAGGACTTTTGCACTCCACATACAAGAACATTACTGGAGACTGCAAGTGGAAATTTGGAGTCTCTCTGTATCTTAGAATATCAGTTCTGATTCCATTCTATTATATTGATAAGATCTCCACAGATCAAAGAAAAAGGGGAAAAATAGTGCTATGTAACCTCTATTTAAATGTCAACATTATCTTTAGGCCGGACAGTAAGGGAAATACAGCATTGTCATCTCTCCAAAACAGAGAAAATGAGAAGATAGGAAGCGACACAGGCAAGCGAGCAGAAAGAGATCTAGAAATAAATAGAAAACATCCTTCTGCCTCTCTACAATATCAGCATTTTTAAATAGGGAAAATTCTTCAACCACAAATTTGTCAATTTGTATATTGTAATAACTCCCAGCCATATCTGCTTAGGTGAATATTATCCTAAATGCATAAGCATAAAGGATCTGATACTCTGGAAACAAGTGTGACTGAAAGAGGAATATCATTATCTGTTGATTTATATTTACTATTCCTTGCCCAGGTGCTTCCCTCCTCTGTTAAGTATACTGGAGATTATATGCAAAATTGAACAACTTAATGGACTGAAGAAGTTTGATGACAATACTTACACTGCCGCTGTTATTCCAGGATTTCTCTTGGGGATGATCTGTCACCATTCACAGAGGTGTTATCCAAGAAACTAATTTTGAAAGTTCTAAACTTTGCACATTTCTTTGCAGCAAGGGTAACATTTCAATTCTAGGAAAAATGATGAAGGAAAGGGAGTATCATTGATATTTTTACAGGGAAATGAAAGCCTAAAAACAAAAAGAAAGGAAGGTATCCTGGCAAGTTTCTATGTATTTCTATGTATTAGCCACAAAGAAATAACTGAAACACTAATATGCTTGTTGAAAGTGTATGCAAACAAATCTTTAACTGTTTGGGACACATCCAGATCCCTGGGAAGCTGGTATGAAGAAGTTCAGTTGAATCAGAATCACACTGTATCGGGGTTGCAAATGGCCAACCAAATGTAATCTAGTTACAAAATTTAACAGATTAACACTAATCTTTGACATGGCTCAGTGTATGTACTTCTAACTTGCCCCAATCACAAGGGAAAATATGGCATGAGCCTCTTTCAGTGAAATGTAAGAAAAATACATGAGAAAGTGCAGCAGCTCAGCTGATGAGTGGTGACTCATTAAACATCTGCAATTCAACTGCATGCTACAGTGTGCTCATATTCTGGATCTTCTTCAGTTACTCTTTTGTACCCATTTTCTTTAGGTTGCCCAACGGCAGAGCAGAGCTCCATTTTCTATCTTGTGCCTAACAGGCAGGACTAGTTCCTAATTTTTGTCTCATAAGGTATTAAAGCACAATTGTAAGGCTGAATAGGAAGTTCAGCATGGCAACAGTTAAATTCAGGACCATATTCTAGAGGAAACAAGGCAGGTCGACACCATCACTGAGCAGTTCAGCCTCTTGGAACCATCTGTAAACTTCTAATGGAAAAGAAACCAAAACTTCCAATCCTAACTCCTTTAAAAGAAGGAATCCAAATATGACTGCATTATCTCAGGAGTGTCTGTCTTTCTGTTGCTATGTCAGTGAGCAGTGATGTGTTACATCAGATTGCCACATCCCAGCTACTGTCATATCAGATAAGTGCAATGCAGCCCAGCAAACATCAAACTTAATATGATTCATCAGCCAGAACAATCAGTATGTTGTAACTCCCTGCAATATGTGCTTAAAAAGATGCAAGTATGGATTTGGTTCTTTTTTTCCTAATCTACAGTTGTAGAACAGAAACCAAATCTCAAATGTGAAATGTTGGAAATAAGTCAGATGATGAAGGGGAAAAGAGATTTTAAAAGAAATAGAATCACAGAGAGACCTGACTCTTCGGGAATAAAATCTAAGTATCTTCCAAGTGGAAGCATAAGCAGACATGACAGCTATGTCAATGATGTGGGAGGAGTGAAACTGTGATCAGTTCCTGTCTTTTCCACGGACTTCCCATGTGATTTGAGTACATTTGTTTTCTCCGTGTCTCAATTTTCCAGAAGTGGAGATAATAATTCAGTGTATCACAAGGGGACTAGAAGAATAAGTATATTAATGACTATGAAGCACTGATCCTGTGCCAAAGAGTGCACAGATAAATGGATAGAAATTCAGGTGCAAGACTGGTTTTGTGTCTCAGTTTGGGTCTTAATCCAGTGCACATAAAAATAAATAAATGATCAAAAAACTACTGAGCTGACACTGAGCTGGTATGCTATCTGTCGAGCTGCTTTGAGCTTGACAAGGCAGCAGTATCTGTCTTCTCACTCTCAGACCAAACTAATTGTTTTTGAGTGACTCAACAGCAGCATTGGTTCAGGCCAGACAAACCAAGATGTTTCCTCTCCTAGAGGCTGCAGAGCGTATGAAAACTCAGTATTAACTGGAAATCATTCTTTTGGCAAGGAAGGCTTTGGTTAGAGTTAAAAAGCCTACAATGCTTATCATTTGCCAAGGAACCTGGTCAGAAGTGGTAGAATTACAATGGAAGTTGTTAAGGACGTACCTACCTCGTAATACCACTTTAGTATTGTACTGTGACATGTTTATGGGACCGCACAGGATGCAAGGATGTTCTCATTTCTTGAACACTTTGTTTCAACGAGGTGATATGCACTGATATCTGTGATCTTTACTGTATTTTCATTACTAATTTGGATTAATAATTCATTAAGGACTCAAATTAATTTCTTAATAATTTGTTATACTTACTAATCCTGCATATTAGAAAAACAGGAAAATAGAATAAGCTTAATTAAGGATATGGAATCACCTGGTGTAAAGCTAAATTAAGGTGTGTGCTAAAGAGTATTGCAACCATGATTTGAAATCAGAATGGAAGGGAAGGAAACCAGATATCATTTCTTGATTCTGTTTTGCAATAGAACAGCTTATAAACTACCAAGACTTGCTAATTTATTTTAATTAACAGCACTCTCAAAGAACTATGAGTACTGAGCTTCTCATAGCCTTCTCCCAGTTGCTACAATACATGAAAAAGTATTGCATGCAGTTGTCTCTCTTGTCTCACATAGTATATGTTAAAAAGATGCTCGATATAACAACTGACAGTCTTTCCCCTTGGAAAGGACACTCTAGGTCACCTCAGCAGAGCCTAGAGAAACGTAGAGGACTGGAAGGGGGAATTACGCTTCCAGACTGGTTTCAAAGCTTTTTTGCAGATGTAGAGGTGGGCTATAGGTTTGGTACAAATGACAGCACACAACGGAAGCAAACACCTCTCCGTTCAGTGATCGACAGACAGACTGTCACTGAGTTTCTACTGTGAATGAGTCCTCTTGTTCCAGACAAAATAGACCTAATCTCATGTGAAGTGCAGCCCAAAAGAGGCTTATGAATGACCGTCACCCCAGCTCTTGGAGACACAAGTGCCAACACAGCCAGGTGACCATGGCAAGGCATTCATCCCAGACTGACAATCTCAGTCAGTCTCTGTGCACAGACTCACAAAACAAGGAATTTTTCTACTGCTCTGACTGGGTCTACAAGTGAGCTGCAAAATAACAACTTGAGTCCACTTAGCAAACTAAGGATAGATATCAAGCAACATCAACAGGTAAATAAAGGGGCTGAATAGTGAAATAAATTAATAGTAAGGCCAGAAAACCCATTCACATTTGGGACACACCAAGTGAATTCCTGGAGCTCTTCTGTTTTAGTTTCCTCTGAAAGGACTTTGGTTTGAATGCTGCAAGAGTGATCTGTAATGTGAACCAGAGCAGGAGTAAGTGCAGACGATGAGAATTTTCTCTCCAAAAGCACTCTCTGTATCAGAACTGAATGCTATCATAGAGGCACTCAAAGTGTATCTCCAGTCCAAGAATATAAAATAAGAGAAGCAGAAGGATCTTCCCATTTTGTTAGGTCCAGACATAGTTATTTGACACCAGATGTCCAGATTCATATTTTCACCATATGAGAGAACAAAATGTGCTTTGGAGGCTCATCCAATATATTTTAATCTGCCTGTCTTTAGAATCCTGTTTAAATTTTCTGCACTAACCAAGAAGATGTAAAAGACATTCAAGTCTATCGTTCATGCAGTACAACTGTCTCTGCTTTTGGGATCCAGTATAAAATGTGTCTTACCAATTTTACTTGCTGATTTGGGTCAATAGCTGGGTAGGTGTTTGTTATCGCAGGCTGGGAAATGGTAATAACTCAGGAATGTTTTGTTTATGTTGTTGGTTTGTTTTTAATGTTCGTACATGGGACTGTATATTGTCCTGATAGACATATCACAGCACATATTAAATATCACTAGTCTTCGCAATGTGATGTTTGCAAACATAAAATGTCATTCCTCTAAATTACCTACTTTTAATTAAAGTGATGATCTCTAAATATTACTTGGATCTTGAATCTTACTCCTGTTGGAATTTATTGACTCTAGTCTCCACTGCATGAAACACAGTAATAAAAAATAATGCAATGCATCAAAGCTATGCTATAAAGGACATACTTTTTATGATCAGATACTGTACCTGTTATATAGAATATCTGTTCAGAATAGATGTGACAGACTCTAGAGACAGGATCTGTGAATCACTGAGCTCTGCACTTCTTCCTCCAGGATGAAACTTAGAGCAGTGCTAAGATACACCTGTATACGCTTGTAAATTACTCTGACACTAGCTCTGTTCATCTCAAGGATGGGGAGAACGAAAGTAAGGATAGATGTCAGGAAACTGCAGTTATTACTAGGGAACTATTGAGCCAGGGAAAAGATTGCTCTAATTTCCTTTCTAGAAATGGATGAATAGTTTTGCTATCAACAGTGTCCATTTCTCTCAAATGTTTTCATTCCACTAAACACAAAATAGTATCTGTGAATAACCCTTGTTCAGTCAGGAGGAGTTCACCATTTGGCTCTTCTGGCCTCCGTGTGTTGCACATGGGTCACATACTGCCTTTCTGTCCCCTGGCCTCTCCAAAGGCCTTCCCTCCACAGATGCTGCCCTCTGGTGAAAACGTACATTGTGTTTCAGGCTGCTTCCACTTGATTTATGGCAGATACTGAACTGGTTGCAAATCCTGTCTACAGAGACCAAACATCTACCTGCAAGTGATTAGAGGTCCTTCAGCTTTAGCTGTGGAGGTTCCTGGCATTTGATGAGGTTTCTGCAATGTTCCCAGTTCCGTTGAGCAGTGCTGTTTGCTGCCTCTGTCCTCTTTCCATCATCCCATGGATAAATGCCTTCTCACTGGAGGATGCCAAGCAGCCACCCTGCCTGCTTGCCACCCAGCTTTACCCCACCCCTAATTCATTAGGCATACTACCCAAAGTAGCTGCTGTATAATCCACACGGATGACTCTGACCTGTGCTTTCGGTGGTGTTGTGTAATGCACGGATTTAAGACGCTATTCATCTGAGCAGGTGGTAGAGCAGATTTTGAAGCCAGACAGCATTACAGTCTAGAATTCGTATAACAAAGGGAATGATTGTGTTTCATAAATTTAAAAAAGCGATCATACAAAGATGTCAAACTAGGGACAAGTCCAAATAAAAACCTGCATTTGTACAGACACTCTTTGGGCTTGTCAGTTGGCCAGCTTCCCTTGTTTTTATAGCTTTCTTTTTCTGTTTGTGTAAACTACTAAATGTATTGCAGTAGTTTCTGCTGTCACAGGAACAGCATGTTTTTACTCCTCAGGGATGATGTTCATCCTTCTGTCTGTCCCTTAATGTATTAATACACCTCCATTCATACTGCACCTTGTAATCTTTCACATAGTTCTCCCTACAACATCCCTGGGAGCTAAGTACTTTCCCCAGGACTTTTTTTTTTTTTTTTTTTTTTTTTTTTTTACAGCATGAATGTATCTATTGTTCATTTAGGAGAAAAATAAAACCTCTTTTTTTTTTCAGATTCATGCATGAAGACTGTGGTAGATCAAGATGAACCCTAGCATGCCATCCTCAACCTTCAAAGTAGGCTGCCCTTGGGGAGACCAAATGCTCACTTTCCAGACAGATAGGTTCTCAGCCCTAACAACTAGCAGTACTGGTGGTTTTCCATTTTGGTTGGCAGGCGTCCTCTATAACCAACCTGTAATATACAAAAATTTCCTCCTGCTGGTTTCAGTTACATACCACTTTCCCTTTCAAATAAATTAACAGTGATTTTTAGGTAGGACTGGCTTCTCTAGCTAAAACTTGATAGTGAGCAAAATAACTGAAAAGAAAAGAGAAAGTGGAAGACAACTTCTATTCAAATGATGTCATGCAGTATAAATGATGAACACATGAAGTGAGAACAGGAAGATGAAAAAATAGATGAAAATGAAATGCACAAATCCGGTATTTCAACTTTGCAGATTTTGTATGCTGGTTTAGATATTGACTAAGACATGAACAAATTTTGAAATTCAAACATTTCCTACTGGATAACAGGACCTTGAATTGCAACAGCCACTAACAAGAGAGAAGAGTTTTCTCCTTCTATGCTGATTCTCATATCATGAATGGATGCCTTTGAGGATGTTACTTAAATTTAAGAAATTAAAGAAACTAAAGACTAACCTCTCTAGAACACTCAACTGTATTTTAAATAAAATTCTACTTAGAGGACAGTTTCAAGTTTCCACTCAAAGAGTGATTTTGCATTTCAGTCTTTTTTATAATTGACTCTGATCAAGTCATGCCTCTAATCAAACAGCAATAGATCTCTCAAGTTTTCTTTTGAATCTACCTCTCTAAGTGACCATCAGCTTATAGCTGCTATCTGTTCTCTACATGTTGGCTCTGGTGTGAAAGGTGCCCTGGAAATAACTAACAGATAGGATAGAAATCCCGTTGTTCTCGTACCCCTACTGTTTCATTTGGATAACTTGAGCACTAAGCTGGAGATGTTCACATTGTTTTCAATTACACCGTAACTTATCTGAAGTATTTCAGTAAATGGAGAGTCATTAAAACCTTGTATAGTTTCATATAGAAGAGTTTCCCTGGGATATTTCCAGTTCTGTACATACATGGTGCCATTGCCGAATACATTTACCTTGTTTATAGTAATAATACAGTGTCACTACTCAACAGATGTATGACTGCTTTCCAATCACAAAGAAATAATGATGCAATATACCTCACTTTTGCATTCCACTTTAACCAGGTTGTACTGGCATATGAAAGTACCAGTTAAAATCTATTTACAGGTCAAGATGAGAAGTAGAGCTGTGCAAATGTTCCTGCCCAGAAAGCTACTGAATTCTTGATTTTTGAACCCAACTGAGGTGTTTTTGTTTATCTACATTTCTGTAACAGCTGGTGACTCTACTGTTCTATACGTTATACAGGAAACAACATATAACAATTTTCCAGAAACTTTCCACTCTGAATAGATAACAGCAAGGAGAAAAGATGATTTGCACAGTTTCCTGGAAGAAAACTGATCTTTGCCTGTAGTGGCTTTCCCAAATTCATGAAAGTAGGCTTGGAAGCTACTTCTGTAAATAGAACTGAACCCAGATCCAGGTCTGTACCTTAATTCTTGTGTCAGTTATCCTCGAACACTTTAGTAATTACTTTGCTGAGGCATAGGACATCAGAACAATGCATACTAAGTGTATATTGGATGATAACTGAAGTAAATGAACTTCAAGTGATTTCTGCGTGTTTGAATTGTCACTGCCTACAGTTAAGGTTGCATGAAAAATTCCATTAAAATATCTTAGTTTTAGCTTCCAGAACAAACAAGTTCAGGATGAAATTTCCATCTTTCACCTAAATATTTGATTATCAATATTAACACTTGCACCATTGACTGCTTTGGATATTGTTCTGTGTCTCTGCCTATAAACCTGCTCCAAAGCATTGGCGTCTTCAACACAAAAATCCTAACAAGAATATCTAAGAAAAACTCCCTCCATGTTTAATTTGGAGTACCAAATACACACAAATAGCTGTTTATGAGAAATGATTCACAGAAATATCTGGGATATCATTTCAAATATTAATGGGAGCCTCCTCTAATTTAACTTTCCTTTCAGCAAACACATTTTTTGTATCTCACTGGAACAATGAAATAGATGGTTACTCTGAGAGGCTTAGTATTTTTATTCTTGTAGTTTATCATTTAAGCACAGGGCACTAATAAATTTAAAACATTTTTCTTATTTAAATAACAATGATTTGTAAAATCTCAAGATCTTTGAAGCTGGATCGTCCAGATTCCAAAACCTTAAGAGTCTGGAGGTACAAAGGCAATTCTGATTTATTCAGGATCAATAGCACAGGAAAAAACAGAGCAACCTGCATCTCTTCACCAGATCATACTGATGCCAATAGTGGCTGCAGATCTTTTTGTCTGCAGAATCTGGCTCATTTGTTTCCCTTTGACTTTTGTTGAAAATCTAAGACAATACTTACAGTGTGCCTTTCTCATAAAGACATAATGCGTTACTGTACTTTCTCCTACTGAACTTTCTCCTACTACTTCATTACATCCTTCTTTGAAAAAAATATTCAGGGAAAGTGTTCATTTTTGTCTGGCAGAAGAATGATTTAGAAAATGCATTTTTTTTTCCTATTCTTTGACAGGTTCTGCAGACAGTGTAGTAAAAATCATTATGGATGTTGTCATTTCTCTTCCAGTTCTGTGTTCACAAATAAACATTTAATTACTCAGGCAGTAAGAATACTTTGTAAAACCTGGTTTTACATGATCAGAGACAGCTCATTCATGAGTAAAGCTGATGATGATGGAAAAGTACAAGTCTGTTGTTTTGAAGTAATATCAATCCGAGCCAATGCACACTACCATCTGATTAGCAGGCTCTCCCACCCAAAATCACTGAGATAAAATAGTTGGCAGAGTTTTGCTATTTTGGACATGCACTCCTCCACATGATGTGAAATCGTCAGCTAGATGCATGCTAACCCACTGTTTGCATTACTTGATCCCCATTACCTGTCTGTGTTTCCTCATTTATTTTTTTCATTTGTGGGTTGGCAGTGTTATGATGTCCCTGGAGGAAGCATTTTATGAACTGGTTTTTGTTCTTTTTTTTTGTTCTTTTGTTTAGTTCTTTTGTTTTATAGATGTCTAAACCAGCAGCTTAGACTATGTGTTGTCAGTGGTCAGACTAGGATATGTCCCAGTATTTTCCATTCTCATATCCAAAATATATATAATCACAGAAAGGAACATCAGTAGAACACCAAGTTTTGAAGGTTTGCGTTCTCTCTCTCTCTCTTTTTTTTTTTTTTCTTTTGTCAGTGTTTTAAGATTCATCTCTACACTTTCAAAGTCCCATTTTGACCATTCAGTGTACACACATATGTGCAACTGCCTGAATTCATCTCCATTAAGTTAGCTGGTAAAATCCAATTAGAAAGTTTCCCAGATTACAGGGCTACACTTTAGCTAACTGCTTCTGGCTGGATGTACATCCAAAAGGCACTGCTTTAAATTTCAAAATATTCATCCAGCTTTCCTTTAGCCTGCCTTATGTAGCCAACCAGCTACAGACTTAGAAAATGCTTTCACTCTACATCTACTACGTATCCCTACCTGCACCTCCCTGACTCTTTTTTCCTGCTTCCCTGACTCTCTTTTTTTCCTGCTTCTCAACAACAGTGCCTTCATCCATCTTGACTTCAAGAGACTTATCTGAAAAACTAGCTTTTATTTATCATCATCCTTCATGCTTCTTCCAGGTCCAGTGCAGCTTGAGGCCCAGGAAACAATAATAATGCTGAGCAAACACAACAACAAATCAGTCCCTTGATTCATTTATTACTTTCTGATAGAAAGCTAGACCAAGGCCCTGCCTTTGCAAATCAAGCGTCACAGACAGGTCACTCACTGTTTCCTTCTGGCTAAGAAGTGTCAGCAGGACTGCTACTCCGCTCTTGCCTTAGTTAGGAAACTAAAATGTGCAATGGCTTTAGTGGATGTTAAATCTTTGATTCGTTATGTCAAGACTTGGTTTTACCTTTCCCTAAGGCCATTATCATAAGAAGTGCACATCATTTTCACTCATGGCAGACAGTGACAATCCACCTTAAAGAATTTGGCTTGTTGCTCCCTTCTCTGAAAAATGTTTCAAGGTTCATTATCCACATTTGCCTCTTCTCTCTTCCCCCAGAATGTTATTCAGCCACTTTGGCTGCTGATACAGGTACACTGTACCTGGGAGGACCCCAGGGCTGTGGTAGCCAGTCTCTTGAGTATCTGGCAATGCCTGCAGTTTGTCTTTGCATCCTCTTGGCTGCAATCAAGCAACTAGCTGGAGAAGATATACAGTCACTTATATCTTCAGTTTCACAAGAAGTTGTCCCTTGAGTATTCCTTGTTTTTTTCTTGATCCAGTCACTGCTGCCTGAGTAGTTTTTGAAGTGTTCTCCCTACATTTCTGATTCGTATCCTTCACCATTGGTGGAATTTGGTTTCCCTCCAACTGCACAAATTATCTTCTCTAGAGGACAAGAGACTTCTGCTTATTGAGAGCACCTGTGTCATCTGCTTCTACCTGGGGCACTATGAGAGTCAAGATGGGATAGTACTAATAGCAGTGCCTCTCCTTTTTACCTATGCTTCCAGCCACAGCTTCTGGTGTGCTACTCTGGAAAGGGGAATCAGGAAGCTGATGGATCATCCTGTCCCTGGATGCCTATGGGGAGCCTCACCTCCAGATAGGGAATAAGGTTGGTGATACCATTACTCTCAGTCCTGTGTTCTTATTGAGTACAAAAGCCTATCGTGCACACTGGGTGATAGAGTTATTCCTTGGCTGCCTTTCGGTTGCAGTCACACAAGAAGGATGAGGGTGGTCTGGTACACATGTGACCTTTGGCACAAGAAATGCATTCTGTATTTGTAGTTTTAAAAGCTCACCCAATCATCTCCAGCCAAGAGTTTAGCTCAGAAGTAAGGTCTGGTTTCAAAGTGCAATCTACTGATTCATCCACATGTCTAATTCTCTGGCTCATCTGAGGCACGTTTAGCCTTTTGTGCCTATTTTCCAGGCTTACAGTTATTAAATGTATTAAAATGTTCTTGATGTGAAATCCACAACACTTCATGGCTTGTGTTTCCAGACCGCAGAGTCTGCATATAGACACTGCTGTACTAAGGTTCTTGCTCATTGCAGCTCAGGAGTCACTTAGTAGGAGAAGATCAAGTCTTCCAATGCTAAGGCTGTGATTCTGTTGCTGCTATATGAACCATCCCATTCAGGCTCCAGCGTGTAGTCCAGTAACCTCTCTGAATAACAGGGGGAGACATTGGGTTAGTTGGTTTACCCAGACATGTTGAGCAAGCACTAGCCCATCTGACAGTGAGTGTCCTTAAGAATAGCCACAACAACACACTTCTAGTCATGAGTGGCCTCTGGTTGCCAATGCTTCTCAATTATTTGGGACCTGTGGTCTGGGGATCAGGGTCGGACAGTGTTCTTTAGCACTATCTGGGACCTTTCTTGTGACCATGCAGGGGATAATAAGCCATGATTATCCCTTGAGATCCATTGGGAAGATACCAGGACCCTTCTCTTTTCATCCCTTTCGCATTCTTGATAACCTCCTTGGCCAATATAAGAGTCTCAAATCAATCACCTCCACTTGTCTTCCTTTTAAGCCTAACTCAGCCAGCAAAAGGCTAGCAGTGGTTTCCTACTTGCCTTTATAGATTGCAAAGACCTCTAGGATACATGGGATTTTTCATATATATATATATATATGTACATCTTTGACATATTTTCTAGGTTATCAGGTCTTGGTCTGTTTGTCTCAAACTACTGTTGGATTCATAGGAATGTTCTCCTTGCAGCCCACTTCTTCACCCAGGACAGTCCAAGTTTCACCTGGGCTATGACAAGTTCTGAGCATTTCATATTGGGCAAAGCAAGATCTGATCAGATAAGCAGTGCGAGAGAAAAAGTTAAAATACAGGCAAATACCTATGTTGCAATGCTCAGGGTTTTTTTGTTTTGTTTTGTTTTGTTTTGTTTTTTGAAACAGGGAATTTCAAACAAGAGTATTTGACTAATTTTTCCAGATGATACTGCCAAAGCACAGTTTTCTTAACCTTTAAACCTGACTACGTAATTGTTGCATGAATCAAAAGAAAAATCAGTGACAGATATGAACAAAGAAAACCTATCATTTATTTTAAAAGAGGAGAGATTTATATGGCAAGTAAGAAAGCAAATAGAGTTGTGGGGAGGGGAAAGGATAGAATGAACCAAAATAATAATAATAATAATGTTGAAATTAAATTATTTTCCCAGGATGAAAAGAAATTTCACTTATAATTAAAAAGCCTATACGCATGTGACCTGCTGTCATCTAGAAACAATTATAATCCTTCAGTGGCTGAGAAAACAGATGCAGTCCCTCTGTATAGCTAAATTAAACCCAGTTCTTTCTCCCCCTTTGATAAGACATCCCAAAGTGAGCCAGCATACACAGCTATTACACACTAATTAGTGAGACAAGGCACAGCCTCAGATTACCAAGCAACCAAGCGGCCACATGGTCATAGCCCATTTCTGTCTGCCTATCTGTCCCCTTGCATCTTTAGTTCATAATAGCAGAATCAAATAATAGCGCAACAGCAGCCACAATGGTCTAAAGAGGCAAATTTCATGGAGAAAAGTAGTATCTTTTATTAGGCAGCTAATATAGCTGGAAAAACTGAGCAAACTTTTGGGCTCTTTATCTTTCCCAAGGGCTCGAGTGCCTAACATCTTGTCCCTTTCCCCAGCTATGTCAGTTAATTCAATGGCCTTGGCTCCTTTATACTAGTGCCAGGACAGCCTGAGGCCTTTCACTGCCTGTTTAATCCAGGGGGAAAGGGCAAGTATTCTACAGTTTTAGCAACTGATGCAACTAGAGGAAGAGAGCTGAAGTGCCACTCTGCATTTCTTGCATTTCCGATGTAAATGTCTTGCTGAACTCTGGCGACATTAAAGTAGCTTCCTGGCCATCACAGGCTGCCCCTAGGACTATCGTTTTGTAGCACAGCCTGAAAGTGAGACAAGATGACCCTGTGATGGGAGCTGGGCCCGAAGTCATTTCTCTTACAGCATAAAGCAGCTGAAAGGACTAGTAACTGGAGACTGCACTTAAGAGGTTGTTAGTAGGATTTACCTTGCTAACCAGAGTGGTAGCTGGTAAGGTAACCTCTGAGGTCATTAATTAGGCTCTACTTTAAATGAACCTTCTTCCATGCAACTTAATCTCACTCAACTTTTAACTTCAGCACTGTCTCCGTTTCAGGCATATGGCTTACCCTCAGTGAGGCTGTTAGCGTGGTAATTCCCCCCTTGCCAACAGCGATCAAGAAATAATAAAACAATTGGGAATCTTTATTCATACATTAAACTTTCCTATCAAATAGATACATTTGCATCTTAAATGTAGATTATTAAAAGGCTGCTGATTTCAGTATGATGTCAAATTTAGCAAAGAACACAGTGTGCTTACTTCTAAGGCTCATCTCTGCTGTACTTCTTTTCCAGAGGCTTAGAAAGACAGAGTTGCTTAATGAACCTTTGTTAATATGCGCATTTATATGATCCGATTGGCCCCTGCAGCAGCCGAGGAAAACCTGCGAAAAGACAGCTGCTGGAGTTACCAAAAAACCCAAGCTAATTGGAATTATTAATTGTTTACAGTAATATTTATCATAAAAGAAAAAAAATAAAGGAAGTGATTGAAAATCTCTTTTTTTAGAACAAAGCAGGCTGCTAACAAAATGACAGTAACAACAGCTGTCTGCCATGTAGCTGCTAAATCACATATGATCAAGTATTAATTATGGAATTTTTTTTAATACCAATTTTACAGGCGAGATCAAAGTATGTGCTTCATATTAAACTTAATGTTTTTGTTCCTTTCTGTCTGTACTTCACAAAGTCAAATTAAGCAAGGCCTAGCCATTACTGATTTCTACTTCAGTAGTTTCAAGACTCCTTTCTGCTGGGTGCAGGATAGGCAGGTAGGTAGGAATAGCTACAGAGTGCACCGTCCAGACAAGCAATGCAGACGTCAGCCCTGCTGAGCAACACTGCAAGCATGTGATTAATCCCACAGACCTCAGCAACTGCTAAGCCCATGTTTAAGTGCTTTGCTGACTTGGAGCCAAGGGTTACAGGAAAGGATCTGACTCAGAAAGAGTGAAGACCCAGAGCCAGCAGTGCAACTGGGAACTGAGTCCGAGGCTGCATCCCTGCCAGCATCTGCTTTGCGAGATCGTCCTTCCTTCCCAGAGTTCCAGCCTCTCCGCTGTCAGCCCTTGTTCTTCAAGGTACAGTGTGATGAATTTCTTAAATAAAAAAGAAAAACTACTGATGAACAATATGGAAGTATTGCAAAAAGCTGAGGTAGTCTATCATGGGGACAGGATTGTAGCTCCAGCTGGGCTTGGCCCAGGAGATATCGAGGTGATGTGCTGAACCGCCATGCTGGGACAAGAGTAAGGACCAGGAGAAATCCTCTGCTCCCTGGAGGGGCTGCCTGAGAAGGGGGAAGGAGTGTTTTGCACCGCTTTTGAACAGGAGGACCCAAATTTCAGTGTGCAAAAGGCTGCCATGGCAATTTGCCAAAAGCCTGAGGGCTGCTCCTAATCTACATAGATATTTGCATAAGTGCTTTTTGTTGTGGTTTCTGAGGTTATATTCCATGTTGTTTTTTTTTTTTTTTTTTTTAATCAACAGTAGAGACACAACCATGATATATCATTTCTCTGGATTTGTTTCATAATTTGATGTTCTTGGGAATGTTCTTCATAATATTGGCACGGTTTTTACGTCGCAGGTATCCTAAATGCAACTCGTGCATCTGGGTTTGAAAGGAAGAATGCAGTGCGTAACACAAGCGCTCCTCGTGCGCTGTCGTGTTCCAGCCTGCTCTGTTCCCAGAGAGTAAAAGCCCTGTACACCCCAAGGAGAGACCTTCTGTGCAATCCAGTGGATAGAGAATTGGCCCTGGAGTGCAATACTCCTAAATGTAGGATTGGGAGTGAATATTGCAAAATACAACCCAGTCTGGGACTGTATACTCTGTTCTCAAACATAGGAAAGCATGTGGAGCTAGGGAGAGGTTCAGACGTTTCAGATGTTTTGGCTGTTTCTATGCCCATAGTATTCATTTCTTAGTCATTTTTTTAGTCTTTCTGTGGCTTAAAGGAAGGAGAATACTTCTCAGTATTCTGAGACACTGAGATACATACTTCTATGCTCCTAAGAAATCTCCCAGAATATAAATCAGCTACTCATGCTGTTTGCTGGAGATAGGCTTTGTCTATTTGTTTGCATTTGTTTTATCTTCCAGAGAAGCTGATTAAAAACTGCTTGTTGATTGAATGTTTGGCTGATGAACTTTCTCCTCACCATGTAATACAGGGAGCATTTAAAGAAAATTGCCTCAAGAACTTTAAATACTAGGCAAAATATTATATTATGTCTGCTGGATTCATTTGAGTGCACTGCGATAAGCACACTGTAGGAAGTCCCATATCACTGAGATCTGCTCAGGCTGTGTGAAGTCAAAATAGGTCTTCATTGCTCATTACTTACAGCAGCTGAGCATTTGCAGGGGCTGCAATGTAATGGCATCATAACTGGGAGGGTAGGAAATAGGACCGAAAACTCTGACACATTGTTGTCAGTTGTTCCACTAATTTCTTCTATGACTCTGAATACTCACCTGTAGCCCATGAAGACTGCCACCCACAATACGTGCCTAGCAGAAAAATGAGGACTCTTCCCCCAGGTTTCCACAATTTCTGGTGCACAGGGATGACTTGGAGTATCTGTAATACAAACCCCTTCCCTGCAAGGACGCGAGTCAAAGGAAGGAGATTTCTCAGCAAGGAGAGGGAAGCTGAGAGTTTGGCAGTGATGGGAACAAGGGGGACCACAACCTGGTAAAGTTCAGTAGCAAATCATATCCTTGACTGTCAGGTAGTACTGGAAATTCTCCCTTCTTTTAAGTTGGAACCCAAAGCCACTGCAATTTTATCTGTGTGGTCAGTAGAGGAGGTTCAGACAAGGAGAGACTTCAATGCACGAGTCATAAAAGCTCAATAGAAAACAAAATAAAAAGAAGAAATGAGAAAATGAAAGAGAATCCACCAGTGAATATATTTCAAAGTCAGACCTATTTCATAGTTTTGAGACAGGCAGGACAATGACTAATGCCTTGTTAACACTTGAAGCTGGCAACAGGAAGACTTTTTGTTTGTTTAAAAGATTAATTTCAAGGTCATCCTCCCTCCATTGCTTTTCCACAGTGAGCATAGCCTGGTATTTCCAGTTAGCAAGTCCTGCAAGCTCTGAGCATTCAGTAGCTCTGTGGAGTGCCTGACCTTGCCTGAGGAGAATGAGGATCTCAGGAGTGCAAGAGGTGTGGAGCTCAGTTGCCTGAGGAAGCTTCTGCCCTCTTTGAGCAGCTTCATAGCACATTGCCAAAAATTGTACTTCTTATGAGACTTCCACTAGCAGATGACCTTTCTGCTGGATGGACTTGCCCACTGTGGAGCAAGCATTTATGCCTTTCTGGTGCTTGTGTCTCTGAAGACTGTAAATGTAATACACTGGCTCCAGTCCTAACTGAATTTCAGGCTCGGTGCTCTCTTGAAGACAATCCTCTGAACAGTGCCAGCCAATGCTGCAGGTTTTGTAATGCATTCAGTTGAGAGCAGGTCTTTAAGTCCTGATTTCATTTGGAATTTGACAATCTCAGAGAGGGTTTCAATGCATATTTGTATTTAATTATTCTTTCGAAGCACTTTTATTTTAACAATAACCTTCTAACCTTTCCCAGATGTGAGACATTAATGCTATAGTGACTGTGACTCAAGGCAAGAAGTACAAAAATATTATATTGCATAAGGCTGTAGCAGAGTCCCAGAGGCAAGTCATGGAGAGCCTGTTTTTCTGTCTGCAGCTCCCCCCCACACACACACACCTTCTAGTCTGCAAATGTTCTTCATGCATATTCAAAGTCAGAAAGGCCTATGCTATTCAAAAATAAAGGCCTTGTCCTATACCCAAAATCCCATGGAAATGCACAGCTAAAACTGTTGCAGCTCTAGTTTCAGGGAATCTGAGGTGCAGAGTAGGTTTGAAAACTGAATCAACATCTGGCATCACAGCATACAACAGAGGAAATATGTCTTTAGCACATTTAAGCCTACTTTACTTACCCTATTATTTCCTCAAGAGTGCAATGACATCAGTCACTCCAGAAACCTTGCCATTCCTTGGTTGTTTAGTTCCTTAATACAACTGTTACATCATATGGTCACCTGCCACATTCCTTCTTTATCTTATTCGATGACTCTTTTCCCCTTCCCCTCCCTCTCTCTAAACTAGGAGCTGCCTGTGCTTCTCACATGTCTTATCTCTATAGATATACCTTGTTTTCCTAGACGAGCTGGGGCCTACAGCCCTATAGATAAGTCCCTCTCTTGTTTACTGCTCCCTCACATTCCTTTCCAACAAGGAGTCTGAATATCCGAATTGGCTCTTCTGTGTTTACCTGGCTTTAGCCATAACAATGCACACACTATCTAGCATTACCTCCTATTAAGGATCATGTTCCATCTACAGCCACAACACACATTTTGCATACAATCACAGCTTGTTTTCCTTGCAAATTAACAATGCAACACCATGATCTGTGTGTAAATCAGTAATAGATTTATTAGCCACCCACCTTGCCTTAGATTGCAATGATTCTGATCTCATTGCTGGAAGCACAAAAGAATAAATCTCAGATACCTTGCAGGTTGTGACTTCATTTTTTTTGCTGGACTTAAGGAATGAAACAGATTTATGAATATATCAGCAGTCCAGATTAAAAGCTGGAATTCACTGGTAGTACAGGTTGGTCTGTTGTAGAGGGCTGCAGTGATCATCAGTATTGATTAAGGATTTGGACAGTACTTGCATGTCTTCATCTAAATGAGTTTCTCATATGTTCTAGCAAAAATGTAGAGAATATTTCTATAAATATACTAAGATATCTCTCTTATGGTATTAATAATGCATTAACCTTTGAGAAGTTATATTTACTGCACTTTAGTAGGTGAGTGGCTGCTCATTTTAAGCTGCTCAATTTGAGAGCAAGAATGATCGACTCTTGGTAGAAAGAACATATGGTTTAGTATAGTAAAGCATGCCACTGTTTGTTGTTATCAGCAGGAACCTTCCAACCCCTTTAAATTATACGTTACAGAGGAGCTGCTTTGAATTGCTTGACCTACTTAAAGAGAAACTGATGCTTGACTTATTATTATCTGGCATCTACTCACACAGTGTCAGTCAAAAGGTCCACTAGTAAGAAAAGCTTATTCCCACCCTTGAATTGCTTTGGTATATCCAGTTTTTAATGAAATCGGAATATTCTGAAGTCCTCACAGTCCTACTGTCAAGGAAATACAGCTTCACCTTACACCCTTTTCCTCATCAAGAATTTCAGTTGTGGCCCAGTCAAAGAAGTCAGTGAAGACAATGAAGAGATGACTTGGTCAACCTCCATTAACATAGCTTCGTGTGAGGGACAGACTGGCTGTTGCAGGAGGGACCCTGTGCCACCATGTGCAGCAATAGATGTTGCAGTGTGTGCCGTAAGAAGCAGACAGTGCAGTCCTGCTCTCCTCTTTCTCATGCCCTCTCCCATGGTGGCTACACTGACGCGAGTGATACGAGCTCAGCTCTGCTTTGGCAGGCCCATTACTACAACTATAAAGCAGCAGAGACTGTGCCTCAGAGACACGCTGACATCTCCAGGGTTACAGAAGTGAGTTTCCAGCTCTCACAAGGAGAATGTGTGTCCCTAAGCACACTACATTGTTTCACCATGACTTTTCTGGGATCTCTGCATTTTCTTGACCCTTTTGCTTCCAGCTCCACGTGGGTCTTACCTGGTTTCTCAGTCCAAAGCTTAGGCTATAGATCCTCATGGAAGTTGGTAAAGAAATTTACCTTATACCTGTGAATGTTTTCAGAGACTTTTGACTAGAGGATACTGCTCTGGAAGCAATGATTTTTGCTTCAAAGTGAATTATTCCGCACCATAGTCCTCTTTCTGCACTGCTACTGGACAAGATGAGAGTAAGTGTTATCATGCAGCTTGTTGAATACATCTGAAAGGACTGTATCACACTCAACAAAGAAAAAAGTTCACGTAGATTGTTAAAGGGTATTTCATCCCAAATGAATATGTGAGATTTTAACAACCCAGGAGATACAAAATCTCATCTCAATAAAAGAGAGAGGAAGTAGAATGAGAAGCTTTATGATTTTTAAGAGTGCTCTTGTGGGCAATTATTCAGGTTTCATTAGAAGAGCTGATACTGGCTTGTACAGACATTTTTTGTAGGGTGGTCGCTGCTACATGAGCATAATCCTTTCATGTTGCAACGTATTTGTGACATTTGCGTAGTGTGGCTTTACTCATGTACATATTTTCCATTTAATATAGTCTCTTGTTGTCACAGTTTCGCAGCAAGGTTGCGGGAGAGTGATGATGGGATGACCTGTTTAGCCTTGGTGTTGGGATGGTGAGAACGATCTGGCAGTATTTCATGCCACAGTAGGCGATGCTCCCACTGGCTGGACTTTGAACCCTCTTCTACAAATTCTTATCATAAACAGAGAGAAAAATGGGGCTGGGAAAAATCATGCAGTGCATCCCCCATGCCTCAAGGCAGGGGCAATTGCACCTATGTCATTCGTGATAGCTGTTTGTCTCATCTATCCTTAAAGACATCCAGTGCTGCAGACTGCACAATCTTTCCAGACAATCTGTTGCTGTGCCTCGCTATCTTTGCCATTGAAAGCATGTTATTATCTGCCAAGTATTTCACAGGGGGCAGTTTTTTCCAGACTTTATCTTTCATTTAGGATGTTGGCCAGGGTTGAGAAGTCCGTCCCAAAATGTTTGTTCCCAAATATTCTGTGTGCTGTGGTGGGTCTGTTGTTCCGCAGCGAAGCCAAACACATGTTTGTTGTTGATCCTATGAACTTTATCGTATGTTTTAGGAAGAGCATCAGCACACTCTACTAGCAGAAACACTACTGCCTTCAAACCTTCTCACAGATGAGCCCTTAAGATTTTACCGTACTGTCAGATTGCACTTTCTCAGTTGGTTACTTATTTTTCCACACAAACTTTTCCTGTCAAGAGTACCTCTCTGACCTCATATGATCCTACAGTTCAGATATCTGAAACATGAGTTGGGCTAAGCAACATAAGACTGCTGACCAAGATTTAGGATCAGGAAGAGCAACTGTAATACACCACCCCTTCTCGCTTGAGTTAGGATACAGGCTCACTCCCAGATACAGAGATCAGCTGTGCTGGCACATGGGATGCCAGCTGGAGAGAATTGAGAGGTGGGGACTAAAAGAGCAGGTCCTAAACAGGTCCTGACTTGCAAGCCTTAGAATTAAACCATATTCATGGTTGTGAGCAGTTTAGCTTTTAACTGACCTTCCTATCCTCAGCATGGGCAGGAAAATCAGATCTTCTTGCCGTAAGATGTTGTTCCACAACTGTAAGTCAATGACTGTTTGACTCTTTATTTGTCTAAAGACAGGAAAATAGCCTTGGAGGTTCGACAAGACAGAAATACCCTCATCTTTTCCCAGAGTTATTAGGATTACATGCAGTGTTGTGCAAGAAGGATTATTGCATGAAAGGGTCTTAATTTGTCTGGCTCTAAAAGCAATTCTGGCACTTCTGTTCTTGAAATGGTAATGAATTTTTTTATAAAAGTGTCAGCAGTCTAGAGGTTACAATAAGCAATTGAAAGGTAAGAATTGATTAACATCTGATTCAAAATGCTGTGGATCTCATACAACTCCAAAAAAACTCTTCTATTTTTGTTTCTAAAGTGGGAGAGTGGGGGGATCAAATTATGCAAATCAGCCACAAGTTGCTTAACCTTTCCAGGAGCCCACTGTAATTGGGGAGGATGAAATAAGCCCATTATCAGCAACAGAGCAGTAAACCCTTTTGGGGAGCTCCAGCTGATCCTTCTTACCTCCTTTCTGTTGTGGAAATCAGTATTTGTGAACTGGTCCATTTTCAGGGCAGCTCATCTCATCCCAGGATTTAGAACTATGCAAAGGGTCAACCATGCTTCAAAGCCATCAATGTGGAAAGTACCGTATTCTCTGTGTTTTGTTGCTGCATCCGCACAATTGTGCATTACTAATTTCTGATGACAGCCAATAAAATCAAATAAGCACACATGCAAATACTAATGGAGGAAAATAAAACTAAATAATGCCTTAGCAAGCCCTGATTAGCTTGATCTTGGCTTGCTGTCACACTAGCCTGTCCTCATTGGGGAAAAGATGCTAAGTTCTGCAATCTTTTTAGCACAAAAGGTATGCATGAAGGCCTTTTCATAGGTAATTATTTACAAATTCCTTGCAACTGTGCTGTCTCTGTTGTTTTTATTAACATAATAAAATATATTATCTGGAGAAAAGCTTGGGGTATAGCAGTTAAATTTATATGTGTTATTCTAGTATGACAAATATTTTGTTATAGTTTTCTAGCAATTATTCAGAATAACTCAAACAGCTTGGGATGATTGTAGCCTTGTGAATTGACATTTGAAATATTTATAAGTACAGCCATGCTGCCATATGGACCCTCTTTGGAGTTATCAGTCACCGCATCTTCTGCTTCTGCAACTTGTGTTCACATTCTAATGCTGTCTGATTCTATAACTCCAAGGAGCATAGCTACGGACGGCACAGTGCACAATACTCCTTTAGCTGTAGCTGTCAGCTTCGACAAAGAAAATGAAGGCACGTGATGCACATTACTTGTTGAGGCATTCTGCAAACACCTGCTTAATGCTTGTGCGCGCTGTTTAATGTAATGCAGTTCTTACGGCATAATGGCTTTCTCTGAAAGTGAGTTTTAAGTGCAAAACCGCCCATCACTGATCTTTCATTTTGAGTGCTGTTATTATACAGTGAGGAAACAGAGGGCATCTTTCCTTGACCTGCTGGTTTACAGGGTCTCTGCTAATCATGTAAAATACATAAGATGGCCTGCCTAGGAAAAGCAGGATAAGTAATGCAATTGTTTTCCCCTAAAATGAACTTTTCCTCTGTCCCAAACAATAGCTTGGGAACAATAGCTGGTATTTATCCATTCAACAAGGACCTATGTCTGTGCAAAATTTCTATTGCCTTCAAAGAAATTACATTCAAAGAAATGATTACAGGGTATGTTCTGAGCAGTGCCAAGCACTGAAAGGTATTTACTCTATTCTTTCTTTGAGTAATTAGTAGTATGTGTGAAATCTTTGGTGCTAAAGAAGACAGAAGTTCTTCCTAGCGAATTCAGTGAGGTCAGGATTTTAGCCTATGACTTTAATCAAGTACATGGATTAGAAGAACCTGACAGAAACAAAATGAAATGAAACAAAAAGACAAGACTATACTATGTCTGCTATTTTCTATAGAGAAAAAGAAAACCCATTTTTCCGTTTTCAATCCTTGTTACCTTAGTATAGAGTGATATTTGATGACTGATATATTCTGTGTGTGCACAGGAAAACAAGCCCCAGATGATTCCCAGGTTCAGGGTGCTCACAACATGAGGGAAAGTGGAGTAGGGAAGGGAAAATTGTTTTTTGCTAACTCTGGGGAATTACTTCAGGCAAAACAGGTGAACAGGTTGGAGAATTAATCCCCAAAGCATTGTCTCCTCTGAGTACAAAGGACTTTACTGAACTGAAGACAGTTCTGTCTTCCCCTTGTCTGTATGGGGGTCACAACAGCCCAGAACAGTTGATGTAAACAATATGGATTGGTGTTACATAGACAACTTCCTAAAAGAGGCAGTGAAAGTGAATGACAAGATGGAGTTTATGTGACAGGGAGCCTGAGTAACCCCAATGAAGTGGAGACTACCTGCTTTTCCTCAGCTGTGCATTTCTCCTGGAGTGCAACAAAAAAGCACTTCTGCTTGCTGGCTGTGAGAAGGTGACCTTTGCATTTTCAAGGTTCTCATCTATATTTTGTGACAAAAGTAATATTCCTCAAAATGATAGATCCAACAGAAGTCTGACTAAAATATCTCTAGCCATGGAGCTAGAGGTAAGAGAACTAATAGAAACCTTTCTTTCCTTCCATTTGCTTCTGTTTTGCTGGTCGCCTTTTATTTAGTGTTTAAAATGTTCTCTGTGAAAGGTCTCTAAAAATTGTCCTAAAATGGTCCTGCCGAACCTCAAGGGCCAAGAATATTTGTTTGCCATAATGTGCCTTGAGAGGAACATGTCAGAAGAGCTCATTTGGCCCTTGCCCATATTGTATAAGATTCTTTTGCTAATTCTCCAGCCTTAATTAAATACATGCCATGCCAAGGGCAGCAAAAGAAAGCAGGGAGGATCTTCTCTTCAGGGAAGCTCTCCAGTCTCTCTGGTCAAGCTACAAATCAGAATGGCCCTGAGCTTTTCTGCTGAAATAGAGAAGACAAATGAGAACTATGGTATTGTTTGGAATAAAAAGCAGATGAAGCTCAAGGCACTAAGGCATAAAAGGATTAGGACACAGCAGTCATTCACTTGTCATGGCCTCCTCAGCCGGCATCGGAACAGTTGCTTAGATGCCTCCTACTCCTCTTCTCCCAGGAGATTCCAGAGCCTCCCTCCCGTCTGTGTGTAAAAGGATGTTGCAGAGACACATTTTTGCAGACACATGGCTTTTTGTCCCACATAACTGATCCCTTTATACAGGATGACTGTCATGAGAGGAAAAGACAAGCTGGACAACATGTGTCTTCTATCTAGGCAAAATTATTTGCTACCTAGAAAGGATGCTAGAGGGATGAAGCTAGGTAGGAAGATGTGGCAGGAAAAAGCTGGCAAAATATTGATTCATCTGGCTAGCCTTCATCTGTGACTAGTTTCAGGATGAAGTTGTCAGACAGAGAGGAGGCCTGAGCTATAAATCTCCTTTAAAATCCTATGCTGGCAGCCCAAATGAGGATGTGTGTCAGCCACCATGCAGCACCACATTGCTGGTTGCATACACTAGCATCCAGCTGCCCACACAGCCTTCCCTGCCCTCTGCTCTCCAAGGCTCTGAAGACACTGGTGAAGGCTACTGGATGGCTTGGGTCTAAAACTATTCTTCCAACAGGGCCTGAACAGCAAAGGCTTCTGGCACCCCTTGCACCAAACAGCAAACGTATTCTCTGCTGCTCTAGCTCCACAATAGACAACTCAAAGCATCGCAGAAAAGGATTGTCCCTTAAAATAATTTTGATGGAGCTGAATCTATCAATGACCTCTAGAAAGATCTTCAGCAAATGTAAACCAGCACTTGCAATGGTGACACCAAAGCAATTGCTCCCATTTTCACTTGCTGTGGATCTAGCCTTTAATAAGGTCTATTTTAATTTTGTACCATGTGCATAGGAGGGCACGCTATAGTTAACAAAATCTGTGTTTATTATTACTCCCCAGATCATTCCAATAGGAATGTCTTGATCTTTACCATGCTAACTCTGCTGTGAGATAGGCGTGATCCCAAAGAGACAGGTAGAATTTCACTGATGTAAAAATGGTGGAAACCAATGTAGAATCAGGAATCAAGAAGTCTCATTGATCATAGCTCATAGTGATCTTTCAGCTACCCTTATCAAATATTAACAAGAATGACTTATTTATATAGCACTGTGAGCTAGGTGCAAGAGGATAGGCCTAAGTCCCAGAGAACTAGCAAACTAAATAATAAATACATACCAATTTAGAATAATAAATAATAAATCTCATATTCCAAAGTCATTTCATTTTCTTTCTACAGAGGTGTTTGCCCTCACTTTTACTGCTCAGCAGGAGGGCTTGGTTAAAAAGATCAGATTAGAAATTAATCTCTTTGATGATTACAAAGGCAACAGGGCTTTCACACCTTTCCAAGTGTAATTCTGCTGCAGGTAAAGACCACTGCAGCTTGTGTGCTAATTAAAGCCAATAACAACATGATTCATCTTCAACTCTGTTTTGAAATGCCCAGTGGCTTTTGCCAGAAGGAGAAGTTGCATCTGCAGGGCACTGCATTTGGGAAGCTCTCTTGTTTCAGTGATCTGCAACGTGGCAACCACTCAGGCTGGAAGGGGAGGGAGCAAAGTTGTTTAAATCAATCTTTGTCATAGAATCCCACTGTTTATTGATATCCTGAAGGTGAAAGGTTAATGCTTTACTCAGGAAACCACTCATCCTCCAAAATACTATTATTGTTTATCTTGCTGAAATCTATTTTTATATTTCCCAAGACATTTTTATTTAATTTCTGCTCCAGGTTGTCTTTACCATGTTTTCATAGTATCACTGCATGGACTTAATCCTTTTCTGATCTGATATTGCAAGTTGTGATGGGAAATGCCAAGTGTCAGGTATTCTTTTAAATAGAAAGATTAGCAGAAAGAAAAATTATTAACTTCAGGCTACTTATTTTAGCAGAACATGAGTTATCAGACACTCCAATCAAGTACTGAAGTTAAAAGTAACAGATCAACTAGAGTAAACACTTGTCTCCAGGAATAATATGTCTTGTCACTTCAGTGGCTTGGAACATGTTCTCATTTATCCAGCCATTTTCTTGCCGCAGCAATTATAAAATGGCCAGTTTGAAATGAGATCTATTTTCATTGATTTTATTCTCAGCATTTTTTTTTCTTTTTAAGTCTTTGTACCTTCTTGTTTATAAAGACCAAGGAAGTGAAAGGTACATAAATCTGCAATGTATACAAATAGCATTTCATGTGGACAGTTTTGCCTGTGGAATTCAATGCTGAAGGAGCTTCAAGTACTGACTAACTGGACCATAAATAACCACAAACACACGACAATTCCAGTAAGTGAAAGTGTAACTTCAGAACAGAACAAGTATCCGTAATGCAGATTCAGCAATAATTGCCTTATACTTCACTCATTTTCAGCATTAAGTTATGTTTAGGGTTTTATTCTCTTCTTGGTTATTGGTAGCTACTGGAAATAGTTAATAGATTGCTGGTCTGATGTAGATTGGCAAATACAATCTACCTATATTCATGAACCTGGAACTACAAGAATGTATTTCCTAGTAATCAGAGACATGAATCAAATTTATCTCACAGAAGGAATCTGGACGAATACATAGAAAACACTTTATTTTTTAGAATTGAGATATATCATACATTGTCAAAACTATAGAAAATACCAGAGTCCAATCACAGCTACAAAGAAGCTACAGGAAGGCTTTTGTTAGGATCACATATGGCCATTTTTACAACACTGCCAAAGGAAAAAAAAATCTTAATATTACTATATTTTTTAATGCTTGCTGATTTCTGAAATATTAAGGGGGAGAATATATCAAAGTGCCTTTGGAAAGTCAGTGCCAGATTTCAGCTAATCCAGTAGCCACTCTCTTTTTTCGCATCAGGAGTTTGTGAACCTATATAGAAATGTCTCATGAGTGCCCGGAGATGAATTAGTTAACGCTTTTTTAATGGCAAAGAGCCAAGTTCTGCAAATTTTATTCAAATAAATAAAGTTCTTCCCAATGAGGACCCTTGATTTTAACAGGACTAATTTTTTTGTGTCCTAAAGGGTCTGTCTCCTATGCTTTTTAGATTGGAACCAGGACCTATCAATCGGTCTGTCAGCACCTTAATCCTGCTGGGACAGTCCCGAGCAACTCTAGTCCACGCTGGTACCTCACCAGGTCCAAGCCCAGGGACCTGCCAGATCTACTGAGAAATCCTGAACTCTTTAAGGCATTTTTCCTGGAGGGAATTGTCCAGGAAGCCTTCTTGGAGGTGGGCCTGCTGGCTTTTTTCCTGTGGGAATCATGAGCTCAGAGGTACTTTTCAGGACTAGCAGGTGAATAAACAGTCTGTTTTGTATCATTCAGGACACCAGTATCTGGCTCAGGATTATAAACTATCATTTAGATCTTCCTTTCAGAAAATAAAGCCTTTGCATTTTTCTAGGAGCCTCAAAACTGGAGGAATTCATATCAATTTAAATCAAGCGAAACAGGTTTTGGTTGCTGACTACTCACCTTCACTTATTCAACAAAACATGAAGTAGAGGCAAAAACTCACAGCTCAGACCTCTTTTCATTCAGTGTTCTCATCTTCTTGGTCTCTCATGTTCTTTCCTCCTCTCCTTCCTGGGAGACTGTCATCCACTGCATGCAGGGATGCAAGTACTTACCTTCTTGCACATAGTAAATCGTTTCAAAGTGGCCTGCAATATATCTGCACTTCTAATAGTCATAGCAGGCAAAGCTGTATCTGGGTGCAAAATTGTGGGAGGAAATGAAAATAAATCAAATTTTATTTGCCAAAGGGCAAATTTTTGCCTGCAAGTTGCTGGCCCTGAGCAGATGATTTATGGAGGGCCAACCCTAAATGATAGAGTCTTTGAACCAAATCCTGTCGACCCCTAGAGTCTCAAAGGTGAAGGCCAGTAAATGGCCCTCTTCGTCCTTCATTTGATGACTTTGCTGACAGGTATAAACATCCCATGGAAACCATGCATCCAGTGGTTCCCTGGATGACAGCTGGGAACTATGTTCTTTTATGAATTCTATGTTAAATTCATTTCCACTGCTGAAAGACATATGTTAATTCTTCCTCCATAGAATGTTAGCAGTTAAACTTTATCATTCCTCTTACAATCTTTCTTGTGTTTCTCAGCCACTTGCCACTGAGAGGGAGCCTTACCTTCAGATTGTGAAGCAGATCTCTGCTGCTGTGAATGCAGTTCATGAAAAGACCTCCATCCAGGGCAGTTTTTTTTTTTTTTTTTTTTTTTTTTTTTTTTTTTTTTTTTTTGAAAAAGTGTTAAAATTAGAGATGCTTTCTGTACTGACAAGATACACTTCCTGTCTGCTGCTCCTTCTGCCTCCCAACAGCAATTCCAAGGCTCTTCCTCCTCCTCTTCTTCTTCATCCTGCTCGTCCTCTGGATATACGTATCCCTGGCCCCATCTATACTCTGTGCCTTCCCAGAGAGCTGAGTGTCAAAGACCCTAGATTTAGCATATATTGCCAGATACTTAGAGTACTGCTGGACATGTTCTTATCAGAAAGGGCCCCTCTAGAAACCCAGTCTGTAGTGACATCAACTGTAGTACAAATTTTACCTAGTTTTACCTGTTTTACCTAGCTTGATTTTCCAGGGCTTGTTTCTGTTGATTCTTGTTTAGCGATGTCTTGCAGGCAGGAAGAAGCTGTCTGCATAGTTGACCATTTTTAGCGTTAGCTTTGCCATTTGCTTCAAGTGAGGCTTTAATCTTCAGTAACACTACCCAGATGCAAAACCACTGCCAAGGAGGCAGAGGCCCTGAGCAACAGACTTTGAATGTATTCCCAAAAGGAAATCACTCAAACTAGCCAAAACAACCATTCCTGATGCCTACAGAAACTTTTGCTAGTGCTGTTGCTCCCAGAGGACCGGCTATGAGTATCTGGATCAGCAGCTATTTGCAGCACAACTTGGGAGGTGTGTGATGACAACAGTAGTAGATTTGGGATGGTAGGATCTGATCAGGGCCCTGTGTCCCACCAGAGTGGATGAGAAAATCTTGGTCTGAAAATGGTCACTGGGAGGGAAGAGAGATTTCTAAACACATCTTCCCAGTTCCTACTTATCCCTCTCAGTCCTCCTCAATCAAACCCTTCCTCATAAATATATATATATATATATATATGTATATATATCCTGATCTCTTTCCAGTTTCCTGCTAGGTACACCTGGCCCCCCAATGATCTTTCTCACCTTCCCCAAAACCACACAGCTCCCTCCCAACCTACCTCTCACTATTTCTTTCGAAAGAAAGTAAAACATTTTCATTCAGCTGCAGCTCTGAATATTGGTTTTCAAATGCTGATTAGAAAGCAAATATGCAACATTTTCTCTTTATAAGAAGAAAAAGGTAATGATTAACTCCTAAATGCAGTGAGCAGTTGCTATTCTAATTCAAGCACAGCATGTAATACAAGGGCTGTGGTAGACTATCACATTATAAATGACACCCCATTGGTGATGGAGACAAATCAGATTATGTGTGAGTAGGTTATTGATTGTACTTAGATTTCTTAATCTCTTAAATCAATGAAAGAATGCTAGATAATGGAGAAAATGTGTGCTTGCAGGACAAAGCATCCTTTAATGTTTAGTTTTTAATGAGCACTTTTTAATACTTGGTAATATCTTAACTGAAAAACCACTCAGCCAGCTTGAAGTGTAGGTTGCTATTTAGTACTAAGATGCTTCAATGTAGATTTCTCTCTCACTGTTTATATTACTCATCAATCCTGATTTACCTCGTTGAGTTAATGAAAACAAGCTATGCAGTTTTATTAAAGAAAATAAAGTCTTCAGTCAACTGCTTCTGAAACAGTACAACAAGTTCTGAGGAAATTAGCATAAGGATTAAGCATACAGATTTTGTTGCAGGAGTTGTTTTCATGAATACAGTCTTAATTGATTACAGCAAAACAAATACTCACTTTGATAGTGCATGCTGAGTCTCCAATTCAGCATTACTTTAATTAAGTCTTTTGAAAGACGAATTTAAATACAGCAGATGATCTTGCGTATTCAGGTATATAAATACAATCAGCATCACTATCTGATAAGTCTACAGTTTGAGAGTTCAAGCACATGTGAAACTAGACCAATTGTAGAGAGTTGAAAAATGGAAGGAATTTGCTAAACTACTAGTTCCACCTGTTTTGAATTATGACATTTGTTCCCTCCACACTAACCTCAGGGAGAGAAAAAGTTTCCATTCTTGTGTCTAATGCCAGTATATGGAGAAGAAGTGTTCACTCTGCATTTGCAGTTTGTCACTAACCAATTGCAGTAGCTGAACCTTGGGTAGAGAGAATTTCAGTACATTTCATGTACTGATTGTTTTATTCAACAGATCTCTCTGCACAGCCCCCAAGCATTTCATTGCAGAATTAAAAGTGAATAAAAAAAATGCCAAACGCTGTGATCAAATGATTTTAAGACTGAAATTATATCTCCTCACAAAGAAAGGAGTATGCTAGGCAGTCATTTGCCTTTCAAATAACATCTGATTTGACATGAAGCGTCTAATGATTTAAAAAATGTTCAAAGTCAGCTTGAATTTTAAACAAGATCGTAAACGTTATTGGTCTTCAAAGTATTTGGATGTGTTCTTATTAAACATTCATATAAGCTTTTAATCAGTGGGTGCACCCCAGTGCAAGGAATTCCTCTGTCTCAGCTCCAGGTCATTTAGTCATCATCCTTTTGCTGCAGGAAATATTTTGATAAAGAGATTCGGCTGTCTTCAACAACTTGGTGTTTTATTGTTCTGCACCTTTAAAAATATGTGAGCAGAAAAATTCTCCCTGTTCTGAGCATATCCTGACTTCCATGGATCAGCAGCAGAGCCTTTCAGTTGTACGTGAGAGATCCATAAAATAGGAGGACAATAAGAAATCTTCAAAAGCACAAAGGACTTCTGTAGAATAAGGTCTGCTTTCAGAGAGCTCTTCTCTGTCCAGGAATCGTTTAGGCACTGAGACTGACAAAGATGATTTCAGGTCATCAGCTGATGCAGACACTTCTGGGGCAAAACAGGGGCTAATGTTTATCAGGGAAGAACAACGCTATGCAAGAATGAGAGAGGGAAAATCTAGAAGGATCCTATAGCTGAGTCATTTAAAGAAGGCAAGATGTCAAACTGAAGTTTTTATTGGAGTTTAGGCTCCAAATTTGATCACAGGTGTTTGATCTGGCATCTAAAATGTAATGCTAGGAATGCTGATCTGAGGATTCAGGTCATGAAGAGAAAGTCACCTTTTGTGACTTTTGTGATTTGTGGCAATATCACCAACTCAGCACCTTGCATTCTCTGACCATGTTTCTGTAAGCTCAGCATTGCTCATGAGGTGTAACAAGGACCCCATATGAGTTCTGGATACTGACACTATTACTTGTCTATCTCCCCTTAAATTTCAAAGTCATGCAATTTATTTTGAGAAACCTGAAGATGTGTTTGATATTCAGGAGCCGTTTTTTTTACACAGGTATCTTACTGTATTCCCAAAGCCATATAGCCACATCAACAAGGGCTGAGATGAAAGAACTGAAGCCTAGTGAAGCAAATAGCTTCTTAGCCTGGCTTTGCATTGGGCTGAAGAGGCTCACACCTGGCCGATCCCAAGGCACAGAGGAAGAGACTGACTCTTCCAGTGAGCCAGATATTGGAAACCAAATTCTCTACACAGCTCTGAACCTCACTTCAGCCCCCATGTTTACAAATTCTTACACATCTTCAATATTTCACTAGAAATACCTCACCTTCTTCTTCTATACTAAGCCCTGATTCAGAATGGATTTCAGGGCCTGAAAATCTCTCCTCCTGGCATCTGCTTTCATCCCTTTTTCTCTCCTTTTGTCCCTTTCATTCTCTTCCTGGAGCTTTGCTGGCTCTGAAAACCAAAGACAGCAATCCATCACAGGCTATTTGACATAAAGGCGATTCAAAGTCCTTCAGCTTCTGGCATGCGAACAAGCACGTTGGATGATGACCTAACATTTAAATAATGATTCGTTGCTGAATATTTTGAGGAGTTGGCTGACAGTTTCAAGGTAATGCCCTTCCTAAGATAGCGTATTAATTCTTTACTACCAAAGAACTATATGTTAAATTGGAGTATCTTAAATAAAGTTTACACTTTGCAATTAATTTAGTGAAATTCCAAGTTAAATGACTTGCAATAAAAATATTAAATGCATTACAACTGTCTGGACATGATCTTCTAAACGAAAAGAAGGTTTAATTGTTTTAGAAGAGAAATACAAATAGTGTGAAGATTTAACCACTGCTCAATTTAATATAACTTCTGTCCAATTTTACAAATTATTATTTATACAGTTAACACGCATAAAAAATAATAAATGATCTCCATAATACTGATTTTGATATAGTTAGAAGTGTAGGCAATTGTAACACTAATGTTGAAACAAAATTCACTAGGAAAATCTGTGCCTGCTTCCCAAACACGAGTATGATGGAGCATGTAGTGTAATTTAAGGATGCTATTCAGGCGTTTTCATAGCAGTAGATACAAATAGCAACAATTTTTGCCTACACTCTTTCTGAAAAGCCACTCAGACAGTGGACTAGTTACTGTGCTGTGCCAGCAACGGTGTAAGTGAATGACTTCAGTGTGCTTTGGGGAATAGTCCCTATGGCTACCCTAGCTGATCAAACAGCAGAGCTCAAACGTGACAGAGCTGGCTCCTCTTGCTGATGCGGCCAACAGTGGTGAGATAAGACCAGATACCTGCTTCCCCAGCTCCTGCCTGGTGCCCCGTCAGTAGGCCATGTTGTAGTCCTCAGGTGTGTAGACTGGTAACGCTCACTGAACAAGAGCAAACTAAACTGTTTCTAGCAATGAAGCCAGTCTTGCATGTCTGCCCTAAAAAGAGGAGAGTGAACTTGAAATCAGGCTTTGAGATAGTGCAGGATTTGCAAGCGGAGGAGTGAGAGGTGAAGCACTCTATCACCTTTTTGCCTTCAGACCAGAGTAGCACTAAGATTAAGTGAGAGCTGGGAACCCCTTCCTGGCTGCCTAGTAGTGCTTACAGCGGTGAAGTCTTCTGGGGCACTGGGACGCCTGGCCAAAATCCAGCCCAAGCACTAGCACTAAGTATTCTCTTATACATGAGGCAGCACCAGGGACCATCAAATACACTTTGCAACATTTGCATCAGGAGCAATCTGATATCTCCAGGCAAGTGCAAATGGGATACAGAAAGGACTGGACTGGAGATTCAGGAATTATTGCTCTGTCTCTCATGGTTTCAATCTGTGTTTTGTGGGCTAGTTCTAAGGTTTCAGGAAAAGTAATCAAGAAAAGCAAGCCTACTAGTAGTAGACATAAATATATAGGGACTGCCATCTTCTCTTAGTACAGAGGCTCACAGATTGAACAAGCAAGAGTTAAAAACAAAGATGTCTGGCAAGGAGGTTTCCAAAGGGCAGTCCGACTGTTTCCGGAGGCTGTGCTGGACATGACCACAATGGTTTCTACAGGCCATGGATGGGGCCAGTTACATCTAAACGGTACGGAGGAAATCTCAATCCTTCTGAGGTTAGATTTTCAGCAAGGACATGTCCCTCAAACTTTGTTCCAATTTATATGCTAGATTTTCAGATAGGGTGAATTTGCAGGTATTTATACAGCTTAAGAACATGGCCTCTACTGGCAGAGTACTATCATCCTTTCCTTCCTTCTTGCTGACTTTTGTGCTTATGCACCCTGCTGATTTACATTTCATCTGGAAGTGTTAGCTGTAATATTTAGAGGCACCTATTGTACAATAATTACTTAATTCCTTCCTAGAAAGGGAGGAAGAAGTTGGGCAGGACAGAATGCAGATAACATTCTGCATGCTGCATTACAGCAACATACCCAAATGGTCTGATCCCACTCTTATCCCTAATAAGAAATATATAGAGAGAGAAGGGGAAAAAATTGTTTTTTCTCTTCCCAAGGCATGTTGCAAAATAAAGACAACCAAAAGTTTGTGCTAAGCTACCACAGGGGCTGCTTCAATTCCACCCTGCTTCGAAGATGCCTCTTTGTCAAAGCCCTGGGTGGTATTCTCTGTGTTTGCAGGATGAACTCCTGCCAATAAAATAACTGTATAGCACCCCTTCTCCTTTATTAAAAGGCTTCTAGCATATAATAGACAGTTATCTCTTCAGAGACTGCAGAGGGGTTTACTACCCTAGATAATACAGTGAAAGATATTCCCTCTTATGTAAAATGATTGAAGGTATTGTTAAATAGTCTTTAGGAGGGTCAGTAGGCTGAGTCCCTAAACCTTTCCTTAGCAGTTTTATATCCAGATTCATCTCCAAGTAATTGTAAGAAGACAGACTCTCCACAGACATTAATACAGAAAGGATTCAAACTATTTCCTTGGGGAAAAGCAAGGCTATTCCTTGGCCTCTACGCTGAAATGTTTCATCTTTTGTCAGTTTAGTGAGCTGAATAAACTCACTGAGTTGTTGCAGGAGCCAGAGCCAGTTCAGAGAAGAGATGGGGGCTAGCAATAGAAGGAGGAAGGGGGTGAACAGGGAAATATCTTATTTGGGTGGAGTCAGAAGACATTTTACCACTGGTTTCTGTGGAGGCCAAGAGTACTGGGAAGAGAAGAATAATGTGGAAAAGGTCTAAAGTCCAGGTACTTCACAATTCCACATGGAAAGAAATTAACCTTGAAACTTGTTGAATACTCCATTTTCTTATAAAGCACTTCACTTTCCTGGCAGTAACTTTCCAGATCCATTCAGTTTTCTTCCTCTTCTCTTCACTGTTTATTCTTTGTTCCTGAAGACAGTTGAAAATCAAAAAGCACTTGCAAGGATGGGACAGAGTAAGATTCATTAGGACATCTGGCTTGGTTTCACAGTTTGTCAGGAGCTCTAACAGGTGCTGGGCTGCAGCAACTAAAGATTGATCCATTATTCCTTACAGTGTCTGACAGTGAAATAGCAGGTTATGTTACCTGTATTCCTGCACACACAGATGAAAGAGAGTTTTCTTTTGCAAAAGTACTGTGCACATCCCAAGGCATCAACAGAAGTAATTTATGCACCAAAAAGCTTGTCCTGTTAGCTTGCAAAACAGCAGCTACCTGTGGTTGCTTGCTCTATGCAAGTTTGAATCAGTATTTCAGCTGAGTGAAATGTACTGTGACTTAGCCACCTTCCTGGTCTCTAGCAAGACCATTATCTCTTTACTTTTTAAATTTGGAAAGGTATTTTCATCATCACAGTTTGCTGATGCTTTATATCATGCTATGCAATGAGCTAGCTTAATATGAAATGCTGTTATCTTCACACCTCCGGCCTCTCAAACCTCTCTTGCCAAACCTTCCGGCACTAATTAGTGAAAATGAGACAAAGTCGTGGATCCAACATGTTTGGGAGACTTCGAACTCCAGCTCAGCTCCACATTTCGCAATGAATCTTTCATGTCTACAGTAGCATAAAGCAGAACCACAGTTTCTCTCAACCCTTCAGCTTTTGTGTGTTTCAAACCCAGATCTTGACCAATGTGCCAAGATTATGATCTGGCCAAATCATAATCTGTAGAGGCATGGCTTGAGAAACTAAGTGGGTATTTTTTTAGGTTAGTAGAAGCTGTTCAAATAATTTGAGAGCCAAAGGCCTTCCGGATTCATCGTACCAGACAACTCCTGTCAAAAAGTTGCCAGCTGGACTTAGTTGCTCTGGACTGTAATTCCAAGGATATTGTTAAGTAAAATTTATAGTCTTTTATTATTTTTGGTAGTGATTTTTGATGCCATTCCACACAATGGAGATGAATAAATTCTATAAAATATTTTTGGGCCATGGAAACAGTATTTTGAAAGTTTTAAAGATCTCTGCTATAGTGAGATATTAGCCTATCCTTTTCCTATTAGGAAATGCAAAATTCAGAAGTAACAAATTAAACTATGATTTTGTCTGACGTGCTCTATTTCTCAGCTTTTCTTTTACTTGTGAAGTTGTTATGAGATGTGGACGTATTGACAGTAATAAAGTCTATGTGTGGAGTGGATGGGTCACAGTCCCTTCTCCTATAAACCTTTATGTCATTGTTGCTTTTAAGAGCAAGAAACTGAACTTGTTGACCCAAGCAGCGCTTTTGAGTTTCATGTTCTTTACTAGGAAGTTCTCACTAATCGGTATTGTCACGAGCAAGGCAATTGTTTTGGGAGCAGTCTTCCTATGGACAACAGGTTCTTGGCTAAACCTTGCCCCACTCTAATGTTTCTTTATTGTGATACCTCAACACACCGAAAAATTTGTTTTTGTTTGATCAAGGTGCTTGTGCTGATTTTCTCTGCACATGACTTGAGGCTTTCAACATCTGTAGGCTGCTGATCAATAACCACTTAGTATAGTGTTTCTAAGAAGGCAAAACTCCCACAAGAGAACACACGTAATAGGTCATTGCATGTGTATGTGCCTACTCAGCATGTGAACTCGGTTTTGTCTGCACAGGCAAGTGCATGGATGTTCAGACAGAAAGAATGCAGGAGCCTTTGGGGTACAACTGTCATGTTTTTTGTCTTCTGTTGTTACCAGTCTGGCCAAGACTTGAACAAGACTTGAATGAGCAATGAAGGTTATGAAGAGTGAAGCATCCCTTCTCCTATATTAAAATTAATTCTACTTTATCCTGTCAAAACTTTATAATTTGTATCACCATGTCACCAGCCAAGCCACAAACATGCCTTCCAAGCTATGAGCTCAGCTCACAAATCACACTCATTAAGGCTTCAGATTTTTGCAGAGTACAAATAAGGAACTTTCTAACTTCACTTATGCCTATGTATGAAACCTTTACAATTCAGTTATCATTCCAAAGGCTGTCTCAGACAGATTTACAGAAGCTGGCACCTGTGCTATCATAAATGAATCACCAAGGATATCATCTTTATTAAGCTTATACATCTTTGCTCTAAAATAGCAGTGCTATATGTAAAAGCAAAGTCTCAGAGAGCAATAGAAGTGTTTTTATTGGGTTCTGTGTGCTCTGAAAGGATAAGGGTGATCATAATACCAATAATGTGCTTCAGCAAGGGCAAAATAAAGAAGAGTGTTAATCTTTAGGAGTGCACATTGGCTGCACCTCCCCCAGTTAAAAGCATTAAAAATTCAATGTTTTATTAAATAGGTTACTGCAGGGGAAAATGCTGTGCTGCTAATTAGCAATGAAATATTAGTTCAAAACAAGCAAGCTTAGTATAAGTTAATGTTTGCAAATTCTTGCTAGCCTGGTAGTAAAGGTTAGTTAGAGGATGATAAGTCTAAAGACTGATTAGCTGTGTAAATGTTGTTATTACATTAATAGCTTTGTTTGTTGTCATGTTATCAACAAAAGATTAAGCAAATCTCTACATGAAAGCCAGAGGTGAAACAGTTTGCTGGAGAAGGTGTTTGGGTAGCAAATCTATTTAGTTTCATCACTTCCTTATGAAGCAGTTATGTTATATTGGACATTTTTGTTTCAGGGCTGATGAGGGGCAAAACCACAAACGATGAAGAGCAGTTTTGCCTGTTAGCACTGTTCCCTTGATCTACTTGATTTA
The DNA here is from genome assembly GCF_028389875.1 of Rhea pennata. Taxonomy (NCBI): domain Eukaryota; kingdom Metazoa; phylum Chordata; class Aves; order Rheiformes; family Rheidae; genus Rhea; species Rhea pennata. Next base: position 60,072,167 of record NC_084667.1, on the reverse strand, counting down.
AGAAGGCTGGTTATTTCATTAAAGCTTGATTCACCAGTTAAACCACTGATCAGAGCAGCGTGGAACATCTCTTCATGCAGCAAAAGCATTTTTGGCTAAAAGAAACAGCCTTGGGCTATATAAGCCTTTTCTGAATACTTTGAGCCTAAAGCTCTCACAAGCATGGTCCACTGTGCTGGACTTGATTAAACTGTATGGCTGGGCACGTTTCAAATGCACGCTGCCTGGGAGTCAGACATCTCTCTGCTGTGCGACTTGCTTGTTACTACCCGGCAATCAGCCCCACTTTTGCAGGTTGCTATACTCAAACCTGAGCCTCTGAAACCAGGGCATGTAAATGAGGTGGGTGGCTAGAGGGTCTCTGCAGTGAATTGCCTCTGCCATATCAGCACGTGGCCAATAACTCAATCACGTCGTGCAACAGTATGTGTCGGGCCAGGAGGAGAAAAAAACGCTGTTTGCATTCTGATGCAAATGAGGTGTTCAGACCCCGTCTGCAGCATGATGCATGTATCTCGCTAACACTGATGTCTCGTGCCTGTTCCATCCTGATATGATCCACTGGGATTCCTCCGGGATTTTTTTTTTCCTCCCCCCCCCCCCCCCCCCCGCTGTTTCTTCCTTCTCCTGTTTGTTTGTTGTTTTAAATCTTAAGCTTTTAGAACTTATATCTTGCAGAATAATTCCTGCGGAGATCCAGTTAAATATAGCTGGGCAAATACTGCGTATTTCAGTCTACCATGAGATGAAGTATTATGACAGAGATGGATTTGGGGCGGTGGTTGTTAAGTTACCACCATGATTGTCCTAAAAAATGAAGGAAGATTTTGGCTCTTTGGCTATGTAAACTGTCATGGCTTTCTTGAAATTGATACCGTACCAGGTTTCACAAAGTCTAAATCTGGTCCTCTGTGTTTACAGACTAATATCAAAACATGCTCTCACCCGAACCCTGACAGTGTCACTCGGACAGTGATCAGTCAGGGATGGTCACCAATACTCGGCAGAAAGTGTCACTTCACTGAAATGAACTCTTCCTTTAGAAACACCTAGCCATTTCGTCCTGGAAAAATAATAAGATTTGTTTGGATGAAATTTAACTTTCCTGCTCGGACATATTTTGGAACACTTTGATTTTTCAGAATAAAATTAATTTCCATTTCAAATTTATTTTTAATTTGTGTTTCAAAAAAATGGCTTGATTGGCCTATTTAATTTAGTTTTTCAGAAAGAAGAGAAATTTAAGTACCTGGGAATGAAACATATTTCAAAATAGCAGACTAGCCCCTTACAGACTTCAAGCTACATGGATACTGAAGACCTCATCTATGCATCATGGTATGAAAGAGAAACAGATCTATATAGAGAACATAAACGTTGATATAATCATGAAGCTAATTATACTACCTCAGTGGGATGTGAACATGTGCTTAATTTTAAATACATTATCTAAGGGTTTTGCTGAATAGGCAAATTGAGTCTTGACAGGTATCTGCAAGCTATAAATAAATAACAACAACAACTTATGGAAAGTAGGTGTAAAGGCATTGTGATCCACTGAAACCTGTGTGTATTATCACTGAGACAATATTCCCAGCCACAATATTTCTTTTTCCATTTCAGTGACAGTAATAGCTTGGGTGACTCAGTTTAATGCACATTATATATATAAATGCCAACAATGGTATTTAGCACAAAATTATCCATCCTAAGCTTAGTTTCCAGTCTGTTTCCAGTTCGTTTTTATGTTCGTGTTATCAGGCTCTTGTCAGTCCAAGCTGGAATATGTTTTGAACTTGGTTTGATTAGATTTTTGCTGTTTTTAATTTTAAAATCTAATATCAAGTTTGTTCCCAGGTAGAATATCACATCATCCGGGACTGAGAGGGGTGAATTCTGGCTGCCAAATTTGTGGAAGGTGGACAGAGAGATTGCAAAGGTTGACTGTCACCAGGGCAAGCCAATCCCGTATCTCTCGGGAAACTGTGAAGCACAGTACCAAGTGCAGTGTGGCTTTTAGTCACCATAATTGTATTTATAAAGCCACCAGGCCACCTGCTCAAGCGCTTGAGTTTCTGCTCAGCCCATTAAAGCACAGTAGCCAAGCCATAAAATATGTATTAGAAGAACCAGACAAAGTGTTGACTTGTGGCATGGAGAGGGCATGCCTCACTCTTAAGCAAATACTAGCAAGCAGAAAATGTATAGATTGCCCCAAATCCTGAAGCATCAGCTCTGTAGGAGAGGGGATGTCAAATCACAGGGTGAGCTGGGGCGGCAGCTGAGTGGGATGCAAGCTCCCAAATGGCCTCTGCCAGGAGGTGCCAGCCATGAGGCACAGCTCCAGTGCTTTCCTCTCTCAATGACTTTGACCATCGATGGTCTGTCCCGCAGTCAGCGACCTGCTGTGAAAGCTTGACACCCCCTCACACTCACTACAAATATTCTTGGAGAATATATACACTACTCTGCTGTAAAATGATAACATCTGATCTTTCTCCCCAGTCACCATAGTTACCTTTTCATCTCAAGAAAGGAAATTGTGCTGTGGGGTTTTTGTTGTTGTTATGTGGGGTTTTTTTGGAAGGAAACTCAGTGAAGACTAAGCACTGATTCAGTTCTGAACTCATCCATGTCTAACCGGTGGCTCATTAACAGTCTGTGAGATCTTCCTAGGCTTTTATTTCTCTGCTACTGAAAGCTTTGGCAATTATTCATGTATGGTGAAATCTCAATGCATTTTCACAATTTTCCACTAGGTGCCTTACATACAGGAACAGCTGACCAGAAGGCAGTACCCTACCTTTTCTGGAGCAACTAAATGACTGATTTACCAGAAAATGGCATCTTAGTATTCTCAGACTTACTGTAAAGTCAGAATTGACAGTACCCCCTTGAGGAGAGAGCACTGGCTGTGAGCTTGATTTATTAGATGAGTTGGCCAGCACAGGAAATCTGAGAATAGATTTTTTAAAACTATTTAATTGGTTAGACACTTTGGGTTTGTTACTTGCTGAGAGCATTAATACACAATTCTGGAAAAAAAGAATAAAAGCACTCTTGGAAGGGAAATTGGGGAAGGTGGGGATCTTAAGAAGGAAAAGGAATATGAAAAACTAAATATAATTGAGTGTTCATTATTCATGGCAATAGGTGGGAATCCTCCTGGCCAAAGATAAATAGTTAATATTCCTTTAAGGGAAAGGAAGAGATTTAATAAAACATACTGAGCGCAAAGCAGCTTATCATAGATGAAAATGAAAAACAAATTATATACTCTTGCCTTTGTGGAAAATGGTTGTTCTTGGAAAGTATTTGACTTAGAAGGGGCAAACCTCTGCCATTGCCCAGTGCTGTTCGTTTTGCTTTGGCAAAGCAAGCCGGCTTGCAGGCCACCTGGAGATTCCAGGTGACAGAAAGATGAAATTAGCCCTCCTCTCCCCATACCTGTCCTCTTCCAGGAAGAGGGAATGAGGGGTGCCAAAGCATCAAATCTGGGGCTGGCAAAATAATCCTTGGCATCCAGCTGCGTCTGACATCACTTACAGCGTCCCTGAGGCTTCTCTAATATGTGTGGCCAAGCTCCCTCTACACCCTGTCACCTGTGTGTAAATCTCCTTCAGAGGTATGCTAGTAAAAGAGTCCTAGGAAAGAGTATATTTTCTTGTGGAGAGAGAGAAACAATGTTTTCCATAAAAGAAAATTAAAAGAAAACATTTCAGTTTTCTACACAGAAGTGTTTTGTTTCGCAGTAGCAGCACAAGTCAGGCTCAGGGGATCACCTGGGTGAGATCACGCAGTGCAAGAACAACTGCTATATGGCATCTCCATGGCTGAGAGGAACCCTGCTTCACACCCTCCAGCCAGCACTTACCATCTTCCCAACTAAACCAGTCTCAGAGCACTCTGCTCTGAAACCAAATATTTCAGCACCCCACTTATAAAACAAATGGTGAAAAGTCTCCTTTAAGTGGTTTCAGAGTAGCTCTGGGCAAGCCAGGGACACACTAAACATCTTCGTTAAGAACTGTTTATTGCTAAGTTAGCTTTCAGGAGCTGCAAGAAGGGAAGAAATATCTTGCTTTGGAAAGCCCCTCTTACAAAAAGTCATTTCAGCTCCAAAAAAGGCTCACGTTCCAGGCTAAGCACGAAGATTGGTTGGAAGTCTCTGGAGAAAATATCCTTCCTTTGTTTTTTCAGCTTGCTTTATAATAAACATCACTTTTTTCTGGTTATTTTTTGGAGGCAGGAGGTAGTTGCTGGTAGAAATTTTAGACATCTTTTACTTTCCCTTAGCCACAAGAAACCTTTAAAGAGAGCTGAAAACCCCCTTCCTTTCTCATATTTTGTTCTCAGAGATCCCTGATCAGCTAGACATGCTTATGGCTCTGCTGGGATCGGGAGCTGAAACCACATTCTGCTGCTCTGTAACAAAACTGCTCCCAGTATGTGTCCTCATTTCACTAATAGGGTTTTTTATTTTCAGTTTGGCTGCAACTCCAGGTGTCATCACTAGAGTCTGAGAGAAAAACCTCTCCTCCCTTCCACCCTCCATTCCTCACAAGACCAGCATTGGTGCTGTTCTTTACAATTCACCAGCCTGAGGAAGGATTACTTTTAGGCTGCTGTATGAATTTTCTACATACCAGTGCAGCAAGAGTTCTGGTAAGCTATTTCTGAGGGCTCAAGTCTTGCTATAAATCTACAGCATACCTTTTGAAATCAATGAAGAGTTAAATAAAGAGTCTATTTAAAGTCATGTTGGTTCTTAATTTGCTAAAATCCACCCTTTAAAAACCTACTTGCCTTTTTCCTAAGAGAGTATCCTGAAGGAAGGCAAGACTTCCCAGGCAGACACAATCTGATCCTAAATGTGGAGGAGCCTTCACATAAGCATTTACTAAAAATCTTAAAATGCTTATTATAAACTACTACCAGGTTAGAGCTGATCTATTTATATCAAGGACACTAACAGTGCACACCTAGATCATATGCATGATCATTGTGCCACACATGGGTGATTTATGGTTGTGAGAGGGACCAAGCCCTCTCACTGTAACTGAATAATATATTAACGGGTCAAAAGATAGATACAGATCCCTTACACACAAGATCTGAGTGCATACAAATACAGAGACAGTGGTTCTTCCATATACTGTCTTGCTTTTTATAAAACCAAATGTAACATAAATGATAGCAGCATTGTAGAAGATGGAATTAAAATGTTTGTCCATTTTGCCTGCCCATATCCCTTCTGTGAATAAGATCAAAGCAAAAAAAGGAGGAGATACATTAACATCATTTTGCCAGAACATGAAATGAATAATGTGTGATTTTACACATTTACCTGTTTATTTCTGTGGTTATCTCATCTGTTTCATTGTAAAAAAAGTACTTGTTTTGTATTGTGATAAACATAACAGTTTAGTCATTTTCATATTCAAGGCTCTTCTCTAGTATGTTGTTTTGCTTAAGTTGCCAGCAAAGACATCAATATTTTGGTTACTGGAATGAGATAACTGGCCCCATCCATCTGGCCTCTCAAAAATTTAGACCCCAATTTAGATCTTGTCCTGGCAGAACAGAAAGTATACCCCAAAGCTGTAGGTGTTTTTGTGAGTCTGCTTCCTGTGTCACAAATAAAGAATCACTTGAGGGATATTCACATGTGTGCACATCTATTCATTCATCCACTTTATTATGCACAGTACAAATTACTGAAAAAGTCCTATTTCTATTACTCCAATAGATAAGTCTTTTCTTTTTCTTGAACCTCTGTCCAGTTCTGGTTGGACTGCATTGTGCATTTTCATGTGCAGTATGTTAAGCAGAGTACAGAATCATATTGAATATAGATTCAAACTCAAATCATAGGTTTAGACTTGATGCTGGGAGGGTTTTTTTCACAAGAACAGTCAAACAGTGGAACAGAGAAGTTGTTCATTCTCCATCCTTGGAAGTTTTCAGGACGAATCAGATAACCCTGAGCAATCTGGTCTAATCTCATGGATGACCCTATTTTGAGGAGACTGGTCTAGAGACCTCCTGAGGTCCCTTCAAGCCTGAATGATCCTAAGAGCCTATGATCCCAGATAGCAGAAGAGTGTTTCAAAGAAGGTTTGGAAACTGGTAAGGAAAAGAGGCAAAGCTAGAAATCAAACTGTGTAGAAGAATGTTTGTTTAAATGCTGTGTTAAACAGAAAGTGATTCAATACATCATGACAACCAGGTGGCACTAATACCCAGGGGTGCAACTAACTGCTTACAGATGGCCAGAAAGTTGTTTTATAGAAGTATTTTTATAAATAAGAGGAAAAATTCTGTGAACAGAAAAATGCAAAATATGAGTATATAAATACTTGGAATTGGAAACACAAAACCAAATCTTAGTAACAGAGGACCATAAACTTCTAAACTAGAAATGATGATCTCTCCAGGATTATTCAGATCATTTCCATGGTTATTAAACCTGCCTCTTTATTCTCTGAGATAACTCCATAAAACTATTAGGATTGTAGTCATACACAAAACTATATCTGCCATTACTCTAAGAGACACGATTGTTTGTTTTTCAACTACATAAGTGGTAAAGAAACTGTACGAGTATTCCATAACGTAATTTACTATCCTACCACCATCTGCTACATTTGGCACCAACTTTGTAGCTGAAATCCCTTTTATAAGTGTGTTCTGAACCAGGGAGCTGATTCAGACCAGAACCAGTCAGCATTTCCAGCCTCTTTCAAAGCACACACAGGCACACACTAATTGCACACTCATTTTACAAGTGTTTGTGTCTTGTGAGCATGAATGCATTCAGGAATCTGTTTTGGCATATCACACCTCTGTCCCACTCTGTGAGTCGCTGATGCTAGTTGTTAGGGAGGACAGTGAGCAGGGACATGCAGGGACAGCACAGCTTCTGGCTCAGGACCTGCAGCTGAGGACAGAGCACTAGTTCCACAAAAACACAAATACCTGTGTCATGCACCTATGTTGCCCATTGCTGCAACGGAATGTGAGCCAGACCTCCAGTGACCGCTAAAAGTCCATTTAGGACTCAAGGCCGGATCCCCAGCTGCTATGAATTCGTAGTTCTCATGTTCGTTATGGCTCTGGGGCCTTCACCCCACTGATTCACTGCTGGTTGGTGGAGTCTTGCCTATTTCTGTTTTGCTCTTTGGGGTGCTCAGCAGCAGTGGCAGCCTGATAGGACCTAGGATTTTACAAAATCTGTGAAACATGCTTTTGGCAAATTTTTCCAGTGAAACCTAAGGTGAAATAAATATGAATGGTAGGCATAGAGTTGTTCAAGCTCCTGTATTCCTCTGAGTACTTGATGGAGGGAGCCCCAGCCTTTAATGTAGCTGTTTCATGGAGAAGGATGTCTCACACTTTCACAGAACAGGGTTGTGAAACATCTTTTGAGGCTGATGGGTGACAGCATATGTGCACAGTGTCCATGATGTGATTCTAAGAAATCTTCTACTGTGTAAAATGTATATCTCTTCCTCTTGGATGAGACCAAGGGCTGCCTGAACATGTACAGGAGGTCGCTGATAACACAGAGATTAAGAAAATCAATGAAGCTTTTTTTAATCTACTTAGACAGGTATGTAATTTTTTTTCAGTTCTGTCCTACAGTGGTTTATCACAATTGCAAAAGCTTTAGTGCTCTGCCAATTTATTAATTAAACCCATGAATTACACCACTTTAAGAGAGGTGAATATCTGGCATTGGAGAAGAGAAAGGAACCCAAGAAGATAATATCATTGGAAAGAAAAGAGAAAGAACACGCAGGTCTCCAGTTCAGTAAGCAGAGGCAGAGCAGGAAGCCAGGATCTCCTCCAAATGCTGATGCTAAGTGAGAAGAAAAAACAGTGATCAGGTCTGAAAACATCAGATTTCAAAAAAACTATTAATATAGAAAAGTCATATTTACCTGCTTAGGAAGAGGTATTGACAAGAAGGGGCAGTTTCAATAGATCTGAGAGGGCAGATGACAAGGGTGATTAAAGAGAGAATTGTGGCAGTGAAGAAGATAAAGCTTTTGAGAAGCAAGGAAGGGAGTGAGATATATGAAGTATTATGGTCTAGACAAAAACCACTACAAAGCTGATATACAAATGCTTGAAAAACCTTATGCAAAGAGGAGTTATCAATAGTGTGCTGTCAAACTGGAAGGTCACATCATTTAAGTCCTATAGGAGCCTACCCTCTGTCCACTGCTGTTCAATATTTTTATTAATGACTTGGATTGTGGAATGGAGAATACATGTAAAATTTGTGGATGACATCTGGCTATAAAACTCATGAGAATTTCTGAGGACAGGATTAGACTTCAGAATGATCCCAATAAATTGGATAAATGACCTGAAATCAATAAGATTAAACCCACTATAGGTGCTGTATTTAGAAAGGAAAATTAGAAAATGGAGAATATCTGACTAGAGCAAAGTGCAGTAGTAGATCGCAAAATTGAAAATGATCCATGAAGTGGAGATCTTGGAAGAACAGTACACATCCATTTTTATTCATCAATGATAGTGGTTTATCAGGCTATTCTGGGCAGGTGCAGCATGAGAAAAACGTAAGCAAACAATGCCACAGAACAACAAAAATCACGACTAGATAAAAAAGTAATGCTCTACAGGAAAAAAAAAGACCTAAGTATTTTTAATCAAGAAAGCAGAAATATGAGGGGTGTAGGGAGCTGATGGAACAGAAGGTACATAATAGTCTATCAAAATACAGAAGGTTATTCTAAAAAGGGAAGGAAATCGGTTGTTCTGTGTATTCACTCGCAACTAGATGAAAAGAAATGCTCTGAGTTTGCAAGAAGAGAGATACTAGGAAAGAAACTTTCCAAAAAAGAGCTAAGGATCTGGTGATCAACAGAGGAAATCCCTAAAACTGATAATTTTTAAAAGCAAGGGAAAAGTCGTCGAAAGTGAGGCATCAGGAAGTTTCCAGTGACTATTTGTGCCTCTTTCTATTCTAGATGGATATTAATGTTATTGTTAAGATTTCACTGTTGGTTTTGGCCCTACCAGTTTTAGAACAGCATTTTCATGGATTTCGAGTCCTTGCTACAGATGGGTAGAGTGCAGAGAGCACGCGCTGAAAGAAACCGGTGCCCATCAGACTCCCGCCCGTATCTGTGCAACAAATAGAACATCTGCCTGCAGGTGTACTGCTGAGAGCTTTTGTGCTTTGCTGGGCCACTTACAAAGGAGAGATGGGGAATTATGTGTATTCAGGTTACCAGGAAACACTAGTTTCTGTATGGACTCGTTGTTCATCACTTTTCACCGTCCTCGCTGAACTGCCACTGAAAGCTCTCTTAGCTCTTTGGGATTAATGAGACTCAGACATTTTATCTGACCTCATTATCCTCCTATTTTTCTCCTACCTAGCAGCCTCCTCTGGTCATCCTTTTATTTGTCTGTATCACTTCTGCTGTAATAAATGAGATGTCTTGAATAGGCAGACATCAATTTAGGTGCTACTGGCTTTTCCAATATGCAAGAGTTTTGTATGTTTACTGGGTATGGATAAACAGTGATAGTCACCCCATTGTTCTGTTCTTTGGGGGAACCATTTATCTTTGAGATTTATTATCATATGAATTAAAGAAGCAAATACAATTTGTCAAATACAGTTATCTGCTTAGGGCATCAGATTTTTTACTTCAAGTCCCATGTGTTTTAAAGATTCCTGCTCTGCTGCAACTGAAAATCGTATCCTCAGACTTATACCAATAGTCACTTCAAAGTCAAAGAGACTTGAAATAGAACGTATACCAAATTTGGGTAAAGTATTCTGTACCTTAACCTCAGTTTCTCAAGGTTTGCATCTTACTTGGAATATTTTGCATGCAAAACTTTAAACTTTGTCTTGGCCTTCAACAGCAGCAGGAAATTGAGAAATCAGTCTGTTTTTGATTTAGACAGTGGCACCCAAAAGAATGAAGGCTTTATACCACAGATCAGGAGCGATGATGAGGTCAAAAGGATAGAAATGTACTACAATTGCCTCCAACATATATATGCTCAAACCTCCAAAGTCCTGAGTTCTTCCTTCAACATACCAATACATTTGTCTCCCACCTGTGCTCAGCATGAGCACAGGGGCACCATCCCTTCATTTGGACTTTACCCTAAATTATCTTATCATCCACATTAACATCCGCCTAATCACAGTAATTTGCTCTCTGAATGTCAAAATGCCTCTTGTTGAAAGGGCAGTTACTTCCCTGTGCAAGAAGAGAATAGAGAAGGTGTGCTAGCACAATTTGTCATATTTATAATCTATTCGCTTCTTCCAGCTCACCCTGCCAATGCAAGCCTCACAGAGAAAAGACACAAATGCACATACACAGAGAAGAGAATTGTATTTTGATATCCAACCTAGGCGGAGTTTTTTTATTTTTAAGGGAAGAGAAAAATATCACTGCTTTAGAGGGCAGCACAAGGAAAAGATTGCAAAGACTTATTGCCTCAATTGATTTATCATGACAGCAAGTTTTATTATAAATACTATGTTATTCCTTCTAAGGAGAGAGAGAAAAGGAATAATTTCTCCCTTAAAGAGATGTAAGAATAGTTGCTTTGATAGATATTGTACGAAAGGGTATGTCTCAGGGAGTATCATCTTGAAAGGCGCACTTTGGCTAACTTTTGCTCCTATGACATTGGTGGCAAACATGCTTTGATTATGACAGCAAACTAGGCCAAACCCAAGGGCTTTGCAAAATGCTACCTGAAGCATTTTTACGTTTGCTAAATTTCACATGTCTGGAAATGTTGAAGGCATCTCGCCTCAAGGCAAGTGAAACACTTATTTGCCATGATATTGAGCAATACCTACAAAGTTAAACAATCTGTGATTTAACTATCTACCTACAAGATGTAGAGCTAATCAGGTAGCTGTGTGTTCAATAAATGAAACAGTGAAGGTTGCAGACATACATAAGCAAATGTAAACATAAGTTCTAGAGAGAAGTGATGTCTCCAAAATATTTGTCTTTCAGATTCAGCTGTGCTCTCTGCTGCTCCTGCTTTGAGAAATCTTGCTCTTCTAGTGAGACAGAAAGTCTCTAGAGACTAACAGGATTTTTTTTCACACGTGAATTATTTTTGAGGAAGATGAAGTGTTCTTTCTGTTTTCTGTCCTAAAAGCTTTCCTACAAAAATCTCTAAAAAGATTTCAATGGCACCTTTTCTAACTTTCAAATCCATCTCTATACTCATAACTGACTGCAAAACTAAGCCTGGGAAGAAATAGGTGAGGCCATATGTCATATGCTTTGTAGACTAATTGTTTATATTTTTGTCACTAGATGCCTCAAAAGAAGAGACAGAGTTTGTCTTCCTCAGAGCTGACCTTTCTTTTGGAGGGAGGAGAGGACAGAACAGAGGAAGAAGAATCAACTGAGATAAGAAGATCATGGAGCACTGTCCCTCAGGCTCAGAAATGTTAAGGTATTTGCTTTATGTGTATAGCCACCAGTCTTAAGCTGGGGATTCTTCAAGAGCAAAGATGAAATTTTACTAATTTCAGGATTCTCTCTCTGAGAGTGCCATTGAGAGGTAATGTGGTCCAAATTCACTTTAATCGTCCCTCAAAGAGGGAAAGAAAGTTTTACTTTTATCTGAATAAAGCATTGGCTCAGAGATGAGATACATTTGGTTCAAATTCAGGGTCTAAGCTCTAGGAAAGAGTCCGATCCATAAGAAGGAACTGTGATGGAAGTATAGGAGGAATCTCACTGAAGTGCATGGAATAACTTACATAAAAACCCCTCAGGGATGCAAAGTGCTAACATTCAATTGCCCAAGAGGCTGAGGAGCATCCTGAGTTGCTCCGCTGTCCTTGATCTCACCAGAACTGCAAATTGGCCTCTGCAATGTCTCAGCACTTTTGTCTTAGCACTTTGTAGGACTGCATTTCTCATTCCTCTGAATTCTCTGCTGTTCTTTCCACCTATTCAGCCAAGTCTCGGTGCAGGACCTTGTTACCCTGCTAGAACTGTACTTGTCATACTTCATACCAAGTGCTGGAATCATTGCTTTTCCATTCTGTAAGGCATACGACATTGCTAACACTTTTTGTCTGTTATGAAATGTAATTATCCCAACTGAATTTTTGGGGGTTAGCTGATTGCTTACTATATTCCAATTACCATCAAATAGGCAATCCTCTTACTACATTCCCACAGTAGCAAGTTACTGAATAATTTAAGTTACTGTGCTTCATTTACTTCAGAATTATTTTATGATCCAACTGAATGTTTTAATGATATTATGAAGCCTTTGTGACGATCCAAATGACTGGTCACAGAAAGGAATTAAGCAAGACCACAGTCGGTGTGTAAAGAAAATAATTGTTTAAGAAATGAGCTTAAACATACAGTGATACAAATGAAAAAGCGGAGTGAACAGGTGGAGTTACTATGTTACTTTTAGTAAACTATGCTATTTTACACCAGTTGAGGAATATCACCCCAGACAATTAATAAATGTGATCAATGGCAACGCATGCGAATGAAGGAAGGACTGATTCACTCTTCTCACTGCTGCTTTGTCTGTTTGCAAACTTTGATGATAAGGATTGTTTAAAAAGTTTTCAGATTCTGGGGGAAGGGAGTGCTTATTACAGCCCAGATCCTCACCAGGTGTAAGTCAGCACAGCTCTGCTTTAATCAACAAAGCTGCACCGATTTGAGAACCTGGTTATGTTAAGTAACGATACTTTTAATATTCTTTGTCTTAAAGTGAGGTTCATGGCCACTTTGCGATATAAAGTATAAATTGAAGTTTGCTCAGCTGCAAACTATAAATCTCATGCAATGACAGTGCAGTTGAGCTGCACTATTGTCTTTTACTGCATACATCAGGCAAGGGATTACTGTAAGTAATTTGTTTTGGAAGGCTGGCAACCCTAATGGGGCATGCCTGATAGTGTTCAAAGGTTCTGATTAGGCACAGTCCGCAGAGATGTTCTTTCAACTTGAATCTCCAAAGAAAAAGACTTAATTTTTAACAAATCGCTTTCTTCACAGCTTCATCAATTTAGTTTCTTTGAAACCCAGTAGTAAGATGTATCAAAGGAACAGATTGTTTGCCCAAAGCCTATCAAAAATGCTTTTTTGCCTGAACTGAATATACCTAATCTATTTTCACAACTCATTCAGAAATGATCCTGTAAGGACTATTATTCGTATAATGGTTTGTGAAGCTGGAGCCCTAGGAAGGCAGGGAGGTGACTCTGTGCAGCTGAGATGATATGGGCATGTCATGGGCAGCCCTTCCAGAGGATTATGCAGCTCCAGCTCTTGCCTTTTCCATGACGGCGAGCTGAGCTCAGGCTGCTCCCTGCTGGTCACGAAAATGTGGTGACAAGCTTGCTAGAGATCATACACTTTTTTTCCATGATGGCATTGACTTTCTGTCAGCTGAGTAGTCACCCCCCTGTAATAATCCAGAAAGTCGTGGTTACACAGTGCTTCACCTGAACAAATAAAAGCACCGAGATGGCCTCTTGTCTGACTTCACAGCATGGACAAAGCATTAGAGGACATTAACTGTACCAGATCGAAATAAGGTGCACCTCTCTGTTGTTAAATCTGTCATTATTCTCCCCAATACTTCCAACTCCCAGAGAGCCAAATCAGGAGAGAGGACAGTTGGAAATAGCTTTAAAAGGATATTATCTCATTGATTTTCGAAAGAGAGAGCTCCTTTATCAAGAATATTGTTCTTTCAGTGTGCTTAGTCTCCATCTTTAATGTTTATTCATTTGGCTGCTTCACAGGGGTATGCAAATCACAGAAATACAGGAGTGCTACAGTAGTGTTCAAAATGGACATCACAAGGGATTCAGGGCTTCATCTATTGCTACCCAAGCTTCTGAGGCAGGGAGCTTTGTGTGCTGAGGACTAGGGAAGAAAAAGCAGCATAAAGTGGGATTATAATATCCCCTTTTCATGCAAAAGTTGAGATTCGTGTGATTACCTAGGATTTGTGTTTGAACCATGCTTATGCATATGTTGGTTTGTAGAGAACCTATTAAAATAATTTATTTAAAGTCACTTCATGGAGCTTCTATATATCTTACTGTTCAGTTGCTTGTCTTTGAGGCATAGCCATTTGTACTTTAAACCTCCAGTCTATTGTCTGAAGTTTCTTGAAAATCCCTTGGTAAACACAGTGAATGAGCAGCCTTAGAAAAGAGCTACAATTAGGCATTTGCAATCTGGGAACTATATCATCTAGAAGTTACCTGTGGAATTTTTCATTGGGAGACAACAAAAAATGCCAACACAGCTGGGGAGACTCCTCTCGTCCAGCACCAGCTGTCTTGGAATTAGACTTCTTCCACCAGTCAATGGATGGCAAATGGCACCATGAGGGATATTTTCTCCCATTTGAAGGTAAGTTACTGAAGTAGACTGAATGTATCCTCTTGAGTAGCTCCACCTCAGCGAGGCAAGTCCCTCCCAAAACACAGGGTCCAACAGCAGCCTTTTGACACATACATTTCATGAGTATGTGTATTTGACAGAGCATGAAAGAAGACTCAGCTTACTCTCAGTCTCTACTGCTGTTAACTTTGAGTAGTCAGTCTGGCTTATAGAATAACTGAACAATTTCCAGAAAACAGGTTTTGCCTGCATAAAGATGAAGTCATTCACTATTAAGCCACATAAATTCATTTCACAGTAGCTGTATGTTCAAGTGGATAACTGAGTAAATAGATAATTATTATGTAATAAAATACACCATTAGATATTGTATTCTTAGCACAACGGTGCAAAAGGCCTAAATAAGTTAATTAGAGACAATAGAAAAAAAGATAGTTTCAACAGAAGTTTGAAAGAGAGAGGAAATGACTCACTGTTTTAGCCAGAAAGAATTAAGTGTAATATGCATTTTTCCTTACTCTGTGCCAGTTCAGGAAATATAGAAGAAAGATCCACTAAGCTTTGTGCATTCCTCTTCCCTCTCTCCCTCAAAAGATCCACATACGGTGCAGGTGGCCAGTTTTATGATGGTCGGGAATTTCCTCATACCCAAGGGATTGTCTGCTCAGTGTTTGTGAACAGAGTTCATTTCAGTTCACGTACTTGAGCAGTAGACCTGGGCTAAAACCCAAAGCCAGAGTCTACAGTGATTTTACCTGGGAAAAAACAATATATCAGCATAGACGAATAGTCTGTTACAAGGTCAGAAAAGTGGATGTAGGATTGAAACAATACAGTACATATAAAATTATATGTGAAGTCAAGCCTCGAGTGGAAAGAACTGGGATACCAAAGTGACTGATATTGGATCCGGGTTTATTCAGTATTTTCTTTACTCATATGCAATAGGAAGAGAGAGGACGTGTTAATTAAAGTTACAATTGACACTTCACTAGGAGGTGTCAGAAGCACCAAAGACAAAAAAAAGGGGGGAGGGGAGACTTGGAGAAATTGGAAAACATAAAACAGGATTTAGCTAGGAAAAAGCATGTGCTAATGACTAAAGGCAAAGTAATCAAATCTAAAAGGAATAATGCAAAGATAGACTATTATTATTGAGCTAGCGAGATTGAGCTAGAGAGTTCTGTGGCTATAACCTTACAATGTAGCTTAGATCAAGTGGAAAATAGCCTTTTGAAGGAGCTAATTGAGTTGAGCTCTACATACAAAGGCATAATATCATAAATTAGGGAAGAATCTATTTGAAAATGAACAAAAGCATGTCTCAGATTCAGTCCTCATTTTTAAAAGGAAGCTGGCTTAAAAATTAGATTGATAATTTGTTAGTAGAATAACTGTAAGATTGAGAAGGCTCTTTCCAAATTACCTGATGGTTAAAATGCTGTCCTAAACAGCTGGAGAATTTACCTTTAATCTCCTGCCTATTGCTGAACTTGGATACCCATCTGTGAGAACAGTACACTAACAGATTGTAAGGCTGCAGCAAAGCAGGGTTTCTCAGTCCTTTTAGCTGGGATCTCTCCAAGTTTCCAGGTGTACCAATATAGATACAGAGAAGAGACAAACAGGTTTTATTGCCCTAACTTGTGACATAATGGAGGAAAGACATTTTCTAAGAAGTTTTCTATATTCATCAATTGAATGGTTGCCCAGGTTTGTGGAGGTGCCTATGTTGTGCCACAGAGACATTAGATCTGGAGACAAGACCCAAAGCACAGGTGAGCACAGGAGGGTCAACAAGGGTTAACAACACCTGATCTACCCCACAGGAAAGGCAGAGTTCAAGGATATCTCATCTCTTTCTAACTTCTACCCACATCACTTGAGTATGCTGTCCCTCTTACCCTCAGGATTCATGTCTTAGACTTCTCCTCTGAAAGTGCACACCTGATTGACTCCGTTTCAAGATAAACCAAGGTCATCCTCTTTTAGGTGTAGCCAAAGGAGGAGCTATCCTTTTCCCTCACCACTCTATAAGAGAGCCTCAGTGAATGCACTCATCCGGATAGTGTGTAACTTGTTGCCATCATTTCATACATTTCTTTGCAGAATTCAGCCCTTCCATCTCTTCAGTCCCACAGCCAACAGATAATACAGGAAGGCAGGCAGGAAGCTGACCCATGCTGCATAACAGATTGAAAGATGCAGTGAGCATGAAAGAAGAGGAAATGGGGTTCAGTAGCCTCATGATTAGTGGATCATGACCATGCCTTCTAGGTTCTGCTCCAGAGTGCTTTAATCTCCCTATTAAATAGCCGCCTGATAAAACTCAACTAAAAAAACAGAAAGCTGTTGTGAAAAAAATGCAGTCTTCGGATTGTTCTGGAGTGGGAACAGCTACTATCTGATATTTACCTAGGATAGACTGTAATGTAACTTTCACAACCTAATGCCTGATGCATATTCTTACCTGGCTTTTAGATTCATTTGAAATATAAATCTCTATGGGCCAAATGCTAAGGTTTTTTCTCATGCTTTGCTCACTCACTCACCATTTGGCAGAATAAATTTGTCGAGATGAAGAGATTTGGGATTCTCTTCTGAGCCGTGTGCAAACTATATTCTGAATTACAAAATCTGTTCAATGAGGAATTATTGCATTGCAATTCTGCAGAATTACTGAAACACTGTACAGCAACTGAAAAAATTCTACTGAGCTCCCATGCACAGGAAAACTATACTTATGAAGAATGTTTGCATATAGGCAGCTGTAGGAAACCCTTGAAATCTTGAAAAAAAAGTTACTTGTTATTTTCCAGACAAATCAAAAAGGATTTTTCCCATTTTGAATTCATGTATGAAACCTCTTTTCTCCGTCTAAGCACTGTTTCCCCCCTTCTTTGAAGAGACAAGGAAAAATTTCACAAAGACTATTTTTCTTGA
Source organism: Rhea pennata (assembly GCF_028389875.1). Taxonomy (NCBI): domain Eukaryota; kingdom Metazoa; phylum Chordata; class Aves; order Rheiformes; family Rheidae; genus Rhea; species Rhea pennata. The sequence goes on along the minus strand of NC_084667.1, from coordinate 60,054,798 downwards.
ATGAATATTTTACCTAAAAAAAAGTGAGGTCAAAAATCATCCTGTTGTTTCTTGAGGACTTCACATTCAAATGCTCAGCACAATGACAGCACTTAACAAGCCCCAGGATGATCAGTACCGAACAGTTCTTTCATTAATCATAAAATCTCTTTAGGTTCGGTTGCCCCTCAACAAGTTTTCTTTCAGTTTCATCATGGCCCCTTCCTATTATGCTGCTGGTGTAACACAATCTCAGAGTTAATATACATTACAGTTACAGCTTTTTACATTTCAAAATGAGCATAAAGGGCAGTTTGGTATAACACAAAGAAGTCATTCACATTTTCGAACCATGTCCCAGTTCCTGTCCTGCCATCTGTTATTAACTGGAATGATGTGTACCAAAGTGAGTAGTTCCTTTGCCTTCAAAGGCCTGTTCACTTGCCCAGAAATTTTGTAAATAATTTTGTAAAATAGTTGTCGTTCAAGGACACAGAAATTGATTTTCTTTCTTTTTTTTTTTTTTTTTTTTTTTTTTTGCAAGAAGCTATGGATTACAGTCAGCAGCAAGTTCTGGATGCCGTGAGAGTAATGCAACAATTGCATAATTATTTTAAAGATGTTGAATCTGGATGCCGTGAGAGTAATGCAACAATTGCATAATTATTTTAAAGATGTTGAATGTAAGTTCTCCTCTTAATAAAAACACAAGTGTTAGCAGCACATGGATCTTCAAAGTAGTCCTTAGTCTTAAAAGGCAATAGAGAGGGAGCATGCAGACGGAGCATTATCAAGACCGCCAGCAAATGGCATTCCATTCCCTATTTTGGTGTAATCTGTCCCCGCTAGCTCTGTGATCCATGAGGTTATTCAGTTTCCAACCTCATGCAGGCTGCAATGGTAGTATCTCATATTCCAACAACCCCCTGGAGTTTAGGATTTAGTATCCACAAATATGTGAATATATTTATTTACTTCTTTTTATTTTAACTTTCATCTTCATGATGAATGGCTTTTGCAATTAGGACCTTCGAGTAATGAGATTTCTCCTCCTCTGAAATTTTTCCAAATAGAAAATATTCTGCCTGAATCCATGCAGTTTTAAGGATAGTGCAAAGATGTCTGAATACTCAGTGTGGAACCCACTTATTTCTAATGTATTATGAGTACTGTCTTTAAAAAAAATCCACAAACCGCTGTGTTTCCAAGACAATTTCAATGATGTCTGGCTGCTTTCTTTTTAATAATTCTACACCGACTCACAGTACAGACTCAGAAACCTCTCATGTAAGGTGAATTTTTCTAATCTTGCTTTCTCCATAAAACTATGAACCCATGCCCTTCAGAAGATGAAACCAAATCAATATGACTTCAGATCTGGAGTAAATATCCAGAGAAACCATTTAGCAGCTTCATTGTCGCATTTATACAGTAAGTTGCTCTGGGGTAATGTTTTGTCATTTGTTTTTACACTTGACAAATTTTAATGATTATATTGCCAGGATGGGTGTACTGTAAGATGTCATTAAACTCCTACCAGGTTTCCTGTTTGAAAACTGCTTTGTTAGGTCTATTTAACTTACAGCACATTTAACTATTAACAGGGCACAATCAACATTTTGATTTACATTTGGAGAAGGAGAGGAGAAAAATATGTCTTGCAACCTTGAGTTTTAACGATTTTTTTCCTACTTTCATCTTGATGGTCACTGAGATTTTGTGCATGGTTAGTGTGAAATGGAGGTTGGTCATACATACATACGTTCACACATACACACACACAAATAGCTTAGACATAACCACACAGGGTGCTGAATAAAGCAGATAATTCACATTCTGAGGCAGGTATTGCTGGCTTTTATCACTGTTCTCATATCAGGATTGCTAGTCTCAGCCCACTTGTAAGACTCTCATTAATCTTAATTCATCCTCCATCTACCTTAAAATGTGCCTTGAAGTCATTTTTTTCCCAGCCCTTTTAAACCATTCTCAGTCTCCCAGGCTAAAGACAAATTTATCAACCTCATACAGCAACATCCAGCATCTAGGAATATTTCAGTCTTTTGAGAAAATCTCCTTGGATCTTCATGATGCTCTTCAGCCTTGTGTCTCTAACATTCCCCAAAAAGGCCAGGATTGTTTCATTAATTACCAGTGTTGCCACCGCTGCAATATAAATCTCCAGCCGTGAGGGCTAAGTACAATTGTTTTAGAAAAGATGACTTGTCTCCGCACAGACTATGTCACTTCCTCATTCATCACCCTCAAGTGATCACAACTGAATTACTCTCCACCACTGCCACTCATTTTTCAGGCCTCTTGCTAATTCATAGAGGCTTGTTAAAATGCTGCAAGCAAAGGTGCCCTTCTGATCTTTCCAAACATTCACTAAATGGTTTGAATTTATTCATTGGACTGAGCTCATCTTGGGTCATGTCTCTTTTTTGTGTGTGTCTCATTGACTTTTAAATTTTCATTAAAGCTGCAGCATCTTCTTTTGTTTGAAGCCAGATCTGTTGAGGAAAGTTACTGCTTTGAAGGGAAGGGGGTGGAAAAATCTACATGAGGCAATCACAGCCACAACAGAAACAAAACACCACACACAAGCAATTAGCTTCGCGCAGAGCCATCAGCGGCTTGGACTAGCAGGAGCTTGAATTTGGTCTTTGAAGCATTTGGGGAGCAACCCGTTCTCCTTGAAAGCAAAGCGGATTTTGCTGGAGGAAGAGCTGTAGCAAGTCCTATCTCTTTAATTTGACCTGCATTTTGAATTCAACCCAAACAACACTTCCAGAAGAAAGGCGCGAATAAAACCATTGCTTTTGCTGTGTTGCAAAGCTCGGATCTGACAACATCTGATTAGTTTAGGCTTCCAAGCTTTCTTGCATTCCTGTGTCTCGTATATTGAATTTCAGAGCTCAGAGACTGAGAAGAGTCAGAGGAGGAAATGAAGAGGTCTCTCAAGTCAATACAGGTTAGGGCAAATGCCAGCCTGACTGAAGGACTGACGCAGTTTAGGATAGTGATAGAAAACAAACAATGTAAGGAGCAAGCTCTTCCTCTTCCTGAGCTTGTTGCCCACTTTGCTTGTCATGGCAATGTTGGGAGCTACAGTACATAATCATCTGTCACAAAAATCCATTCAGTGGAGAAAGCTCATAGATGTCAGTGGGGGAGAAAAGTTTCTCATCCTCAGTGTTGCTCAGACTGGCTTTCTTCATCCTGTGGTGGCTACTCGGTCTTGGAAATGATGAATATCTGTGTGGACATCAAGGGACATAAGCCATGAGTGCAGTGGACAGAAAATAGTGCCCAAAGAGCTGTTTTTCCCAGTGTTATCATCCTTAAGCACCTCAGGACTGAGTGGGCTTTGTGATTTCCCTATTTGCATAGCTAGCCCCTTCTGTGGTGGCCTCTATGCTCACGGTCCCCATCCTGGTCTAGGGGACCAGAGGTGAAGTGGGAAATGCTGCCCTGCTCCATGCTTCTGTCCAATAACTTTTGGGTTATTTCCAATAACTTTTTCCTTGAGGACCAAAATCTAGTTAAGTACTGAGAAGCTTTCAGCTGGCTTTGGTATGATGTGTCTCTTCTGTCCCTCCTCTGCTCCTGTGGTGAGTATCAGCAGACAAGTTACCACCCATCGTAATGCTTTTTCTGGGCATTTCTTAAGGGATAGTATTCAGAGTGTCCATATCCAGATAACCTCTCCACTGGAGTGCCATAAAGGAGACCATCTGAGACTTCACACAACACCGTAATGCTGGTGTCTCTCCCCAGCACATCCTTTTGCGTATCTGAGCCTCAAAAAATATTCAGCCACTGATCACACTGCAGCTTTTGTATGCGTCAATATTTTTCTCTTCAAGAATGATCTTTTCTTCCTTTACAATAAGAGCAACAGAATACATTTTTTAAAAATTATGTATAGCTACATCTGAATGATTTTATCTGAATGATAATATTCAGACTAGCTAAACACCTCTTGGAAATGAGATTGGGGGGGGGTTCCCACAGAAATAGATTTTTTCTCAGCTAAATATTTTTTTTCCTCACAAGTCAACTTCCTTATTTTTCAAAATAGTTATGTTTTTGGGCATTTTGCTGATCTTTCAAAGAAAAAAAGAAGCCTCTTATTTGAAACAATCTCTGGACGGGCCTTTTGAGGCTAAGGGGAAAATATTTATAGTAGGTATCTGCATACCACAGCACCAGCCAAAAAACTGATATGTTTGATGATCTCATTTCTAACAGAGCTGTTCAGATACAACTATTATATATAGTTGTATAAATATTATGTATATATATATATTTATATATAAAAAATATATATACATAATATATACATATATATTATGTATATATATTATATATATACATATCTATATATGTATTATATATATTTGGGTCTACTTGTGATCCAAAGACTAAATTGATGAGATGTGAACACTTGCAACTCTCCTTTAAATCCCACCCCACCATATTAACGAGATAATAAAGAAGTTATAACAGGATGTGCCACATTTCTCGTACCCAGTCCCTCCTGGCTGGTCATGGTGATGGACTTCAGAGGCACACCCAGGGCTCACCCAGTGTGTGACCTCCGGAAAGCAGACCACACTGCTCTGAACACAGTCCTGTGCTCCTCAGACACAGCAAGCACTGTCAGAGATGAAGCAATTTATGGCAATATCTGTATGAAACAGAGACATCATTCACATTATGCTTATGAAGGCCAAACTGCCTCTGTTGTTTACCATTATAGATCCAAGCGTCAACTAGAATATGAGGGAGTGGAGGAGGACAGTTTGGGTATGCATGCCCAGTGTACTGGGCTCTGGGACACTTTCAGATATTTCAGAAGTTCCAGAGTTTCAGAGCACCTGGAAATCTGGTCCTAAATAAAACAGAGATCTGCCTTCTTTCATAAGTCTGATGTCAAAATTTCTCTTCAAATGAAAAGTTCCAAATCTTATTTCCTGCCATAAATAACAATGAGGTTTGCTACACCAATCCAATTACTCTGAGCCTTGGCTAACAGCAAACTCTTCTTAAGAATGGCACTGACTTGGAAGAAATCTAATAATTAAACCATTGGCATTTCAAATGTGCAAAGTCAGAGTGAATTTCCAATTTCCAGCATCTTCCTCTCTAATTCAATATTTATTTGGACTATACTCAACTGAGTTAAGTAGGATGACTCCTTTAGGATCCCCGTCTCTTCCCTAGGGTGAAAAGTCAAGATGTGCTCTAGCCCCTTCAAACATTCAAGGTGTGTTTACAATACATAAACACACCCTTATTCCATTATTTGGTACTAACAGGATTTCCACAGTTCATTATTTCCTGCATAAAATAATGCTTAATTAGTGCTGAATTACAGGGGAATTGCTGTGGAACTACATAAGCCATCCTTGCAAATCCCCTAATGAATTCAATGTGATTGCTGCTATTGCACTGAATTCTAAATGAATTCATAATGATTAGAAACTCAAGGCATACCTGCCTCTTATTGATCAGTGTGCAACAACAAGATTTCTTTATAACCAGAGTCTTGCAGACAATATGTTGATACCAGTGTCTGAAGATTTTTGCTTCTCTTGGGAGAAAGCTGGTAACTGTGGCATTTAAATCAAAGACTACAGTGATAAATGAATCAAATCTTGTTAGTTTCTCCCAGGTCTATTGGGGTTGCAAGTTTACTAAGTGCACAAATAAATTAAATTCAGATTTTTGTACTGAAAGGAGGGATAATCCTGGATTTAATCAGAAGTACACAACACAGATTCTTAGCTCAGATACAAAGTGTATGTTCACAAGACTCACTCTCCACAAACCTCATTTATCTGCCACTGCAGTCTCCTAGGAAGCTTTTCACTGGTTTTGCTGGATGATGGTTTGGATCCTGAGTTTACAAAGCTGCCCTGTAGAGATGACTTCTTCCTTGAGGTTGAAGTAACTCTGTACTTGCCCAGTGCAAACCTAAACTGGAATACAGGGACAGAGATGTCTGTGTCCGCACCCACTCCGATTCTCTAGCTTTTACTCCTTGTGGTACAAAGTGCTGTAAGCCCAACATCCCTCCTTGCATGGAGGAGCATCACCAATACCAAAGCTAGGACATCTGCCTTAGGTGTAAAATGAGGATTAAACTTTGCTGGGTATTTCAGTCCTATCATTCAACGTTGTCCAGTCACACTCACAATCTTGGAGGAAGCAGGACCCAGATCTGTACCCTCCTTTCATTAATGGTTATTAACTTTCTTTTCTACCCGTTATCGTAGTCTCCCATGCACTGAATCCTGCAACCCTATGCCAAACTGACAAAATCACTACTGATTTAAGTGGATATTCTTTCATGCACATCTTTTTTTTTTTTTTTTTTTTTTTTTCTCTCTCTCTCCCAACAGATCTTCCCAGTTTGTAGTATCCTTCAAGCTTTGACATTTGGAATAGGTTAGGCTGACACAAACACTTCACTTTAATATCCACTATGTAAGATTTATCCTCACAGATTTATATTGGGCTATGTTCAAATTAGCAGTGGTTCCAGGCAGTCTGCTTCTTTGGGCTACAATGGCATAAATCTACTGACTTTGGGGGAGTGACTTCTCATTTTCACTGACAAATACAAGAAAGGACTCAGAGCTCCCCATCTAAAAGGTTTAGATTAGATTCCTTCTGGTGTCATTGTTATTGTCACTGGTAGTCTTTCCTTATTTCTTTTGCTGGATATGTCATTAAATGTTTTTTTCTCCCCTTTTAAAATTCTTTTTACTATTAAGATAACTGGCAGTCCTTTCCTTTAAAAAATTATTGGATGGATTTCTTAGTCTGAAATGCACTTGAATGTGCTTTGGAAAAAATTGCTCTCTCTAAACTCCACGCAGAACTATAGAATTATACAGTACGAGCTGGATAATTGAGTCTTATCCCTCATAATCTCAGCAAACCATATAATAGATGCCTAGTCCAGATTAATCTACAAAGCATGCCCTCTCCACACACCACAAACCACAAGACAAATTTCCACTACTCAAAACCAAATTCAGGACCATTCATGAATTTCCACTCTCCCTACCCCCAAATTAAGAACTACCTAAATTATAACACAACAACAGAGGAGAAAATAACAGTATCAAACGGTTCAGTGAGACACTGATGATGATACTTACAAGATACTTCACTTCAGTGAGATGGCACTAAACTGGAATTAGGCCTGGAGGATGGTCCATAACACATCAGAGTCCAACCACCAATACATGCTAAAATGAGCATCAAAGAGAATGACCATCAGTCACAGGGAGAGACAAGAAAGATGGGGGGAAGAATGGACAAACAGTTTCTGCATCTTGACCATTGCCCTTATATCAGGTATTTGCAATGGGATCTCAAGCAGGGAAAACTTCTACACACTACCTTGTCCTGAAGTTGGAACTGCACTTTGAATTTTAGTGCTCTAGGAGTATCTCTGTTTATGATCACACTCTCATTTATGGTCTGTGATTGCACAGGTTGGCACCGGCAAGATACAGGTAGGGATCTTCTTGGAGTTCACATGGGAACTTGGTGCAACTGACTTGTAATTTTTTTGGGTCAAATGTCCATACAGCATGTGCATAAACCAAGTCAGGACTTACATACGATGTTTGTCGCTACAGGCAAATATTGAGGCAATTATACTCCCAGATAACTCCTGGCGGAGTTGATCTATTCCTAAGTCTCATTAAAATGGTTTGCTTCTAACATGTTCTGGTTTGCACTAAGTGTTCTGTACTTTAAAAGTAATAACATGGGGGAATATCCTTCCCACAAGCTATTCTGTTCTCCTTTCAAGTCATATAATCTGGGGCTGAGATCAGGAAGTATGCATGCCTCCTGAGCACTCTTCTGTTAGGTCCACATGCCCAGCAGCTATGTGGACAAGGCCTGATAATCACACACTGCTTAGAGATAAGTGTGTGAAGACATCAGGAAATGTGCACATTGCTGGTTCAATACAAACATTTCCTACAGAGCACTATTGCTGTCGCCTTGTCTGGAGTGGATGCTGCTAGTCCCTCACTGACAGCATTGAATGTTTGACCCTTCCCAAATGGCTGAGCACATTTGACCCTCCTGTGAGAGGGGGTAGAAGGCTGACTGCAACAGTCTAATCCCTTATTGTGCAATATGGAGGATAATGAGTCTCAGCAGCAGCAGTGACTTTAAATGGCATGCATGCAAAATATGCAGCTACATTAACCAGTCAAGCAAGGAAGTGGAGACATTTCCTGAGGTGGGAAAAATATTGAAATGCTAATAGACCCCGGCAGGTATTGCTGGTCCTTTGGGGAAAGATATCTAGGAGGAACTTCTTAATTGTATGTCCACCAGATTCTTTCAACAGATCAAAAGAGAGCACCGATACAAGCAAATAAACTTTGATATGTGCCTTTCACTACTGGTGCTAATTGGAAGGAAATTCCCTGGCCTGTGGACCAATGCACTTAATTTAAAAACACTGGAAATGTTAATTGAATAAGGGAGGTGGATTGATTAAAAGCATGACCTCATGTCTAAAATGCTAATGAGGGCTCTTGACACCTGAACAACAAAAGGTCATGAGAGTATAAATGATGCAATGAGAAGGAACCATCAACTAGAGCTGAGACAGCGACATATGAGTTTCATGCAAGAAAGGGTGTTGGGCAAAGAGAAAATTGCCAGCTTTGAATTTGGGACAGAGCCAAGCGCACTCTGAAATTGAAGACCCATATTCTATACTCATTTACTCCCATTCACCTTCATTAGAGTTTCAAGGCTATAATTGAGGGCAGAGTTTTGTCCTAAATGCTTAATTTTCTGCTTCATCAAGAACTGTTGGACCCATTTCTGTGCAACCTTGCACCTGAATTACCGTGCAGTGTGCAGGTCAGAGAATATTACCCCCATGATGAGGAGTTAGGGAGGCTGACAGATAACCCTTTGGAAGGGGTACACAGAGACATGCAATCTTCTCCTACTTAGGAAAGGTCATTCCCTCACCTTCAGCAAGGAGAGTCTCATAATTAGGTCAATAGCTGGATTTCTTCTGTTGGGAGAATAGGACTTGAGGGCATATCTCATCTCCTTGACAGAACAGAGTTTACATCTTGTATGCAGACATGGTGCTGGAGCAAAGCAGAAGACAAGGCAATAGATACTAATTGTACTAATTCCCTACATTAAAACTATGTTTGCAAATTGCTGAACTTCTGTCAAGTGTATACTCTTTCTATAGTTCCTTTTATCTCTCTTCTGGCATCTCTATTACAAAATTTACAAAGGATGTTTGCAATATATAAAAAGACAGCATGAGAAAAGTTGGTTTTATGGCTCAGAAAATCGCTCCAAGATCTGGGAAGGGCTGTGTTTCCACCTCAGTCTCCATTACTCACGGTAAGCTGCATCTCAAATCCCAAGACTTGAACTCAGTTGGCTTTACTGATCATATGGAAGCAAACTAATAATGTCCATTAGAGCTTTGGCCATTGGAAAATCATCTGAGAGTTTCTTTTTTGATTTTTCTTTGGCAGCAGGAGTTGTTTGGGTTGTTTGTCTGTTGGGAAATAGACATAGAAACATAGAAAGCCAAACAGCACAACCTTGAAGGTAACGGTCAAGGTGGAGAAACAGGAATAGCCCAGGGAAGTGTCTTTCCACCTGAAGAGTGTGCCAATGATATGACAGATTTGTTCAAGTTTTTCAATGTCCTGCTTTTCTCAGTCTAATTTTCAGTAGCAAAATAGCAGCACAGTGTAGTGAGAACAAAGTGCACTGAGTGGAGAGATGATGTGCAGATGTGCTTTGAGAATTTGTATTCAGCTAGTAATTTTCCACATAGAGATTATGTTTGCAAACTGCTGAACCTCTATTGAGTATCTGTTCCCTCTAGAGTTTTACTCTGCCTCTCTTCTGAAGTCTCTGTTATTATTTTTTTAGCCTTGTTTGCAGTCTTCATATTCCTCTTACGAATTCTACCAGTCTCCTTCCTCCTATTCCCAAACTCTATTAATATCTGACCCAAAGTGCCTTCAACTTTCACTTTTTCCCTCATACATACTTTACCATCACTGCTTTTCATACTAACAGCAATCCAAGAAAGATTTCTTATCTACCTTGCTCTTCTTTATGCAGTTAATCCAGTTTCTCCTCCTAGTAATTCCTCTTTAATGTTATATTAACCTAAAATGATCTGCAGATTGTTTTTTGTCTCCGTTTTGAGGATACTTAGGGCTGCATTGCCAAAATCTCTCTTATTTCTTGCCAGTTACTCTGCATATTGAATTAATTTCATGAAGTACACTGTATTCCTCTGATTATTTTCAGAAGTTCTCTCCCTCTCCCCAAAAAAAGAGAGAAAGAGAAAGGAGGGAGAAAGAATTGTAGGAAACATTAGGTTAAATGTAACAGCAAATATTCTTCTAGGAATTACACTGTAAAGAGGCTTAGTACAATTGTCCTCTTTCCTTATTAGCTTCTTTAGAAATTGAGTACTTTCTCACTGGCCTAGGAATGAAGCAGTAAATGAGTAGTTTCTATACATTTAGATTTTGCCATGGGGGAGTATTATTTTAAGCTAAAAAATGTACTTCACTTATGTATTTCCTAAGGAATCCCAAAGAACTTGACACTTTCACAGTTCAGAACGGACTGAAGGAAAACATTACTCGGAGTGGCTCCATGACTCATTTGCAAGCTAATCCCGTGCTGGTTTATACTTGGCCCCAAAGCTACTGCAGCCAGCCAAAGTGGAGTCATAGCTGAGCCCTTAAGAGTGGGTATTGTCAGCAGGAAGCCCGTCACTCAGATACCAGAGCTAAGAGGGCCAGGAAACATAGCCCATACTTTGGCATCCAACTCACACAGCTGCCCCACAGTCCCCTGAGTGAACATGGATTCTCTGGGAAAATTGATGGAATGGACAAAACAGAGCAGAATAAGCAATGACAGTAACAGAAGACAATTAGTATTGTCAATATATCTCCATGCCAATGTGGTTCCTAATTGATTGCCTATGTCTCAAAAATGTAATTAGTGAATGTACTTCTACCATTCATGAATGTTTAAACTATTGTACTTGCCAAAGATGTTAGTAATAAGCTGCTCATGTAGCCACTGACAACTACCCTAATATGATGAGCTGGGAGTGGGAACAATAACACTATGAAATAAGACAAAATGTCACTGGACCTCTCTCCTCCTGGGTCTGGATTCGTCTGGCAGCTCGTAGTACAATTTCAAAGGATCTCAGATGCCAGAATGTCAGGTTTATTATAACAACCTTTATTTATAAAGGGCTCTAGATCTTATTCTTTATGTTACAAAAGAAGCATTCCCAAATGGGGGGGGGGGAAATGTCTTAGAACAGGAACGATTTGTTTGAACTAAAAGCTACAAGTAGGTTGGGTTTCCTTGAACACTGAACTGGCATTTTGTTCTTCACCCACCCCTGAAATCTCATGCCATACTACCCTGCTGCAAAAACTAGATACCAAATCTAATACTGAACAGGAAACAACTCCATGCTTAATCGGTTGGAGTTGTGGATGCCCAGTTCAGAGCTCCACTGAACAGAAGGCTGCTACACCCTTGAGAGAAGGAAGGCAGAAACAGGAAAGGGAATTAAGGGTGAATTGTTCAAGATTCCAGCTCCCATTTTTGGTTCAGTGTGTCTTGTGAAGCTCTTGGGAAGAAATTTAGCATTAAGGTATAGGCAAGAAAGACTAAGCCTGACAGTGCCAGACGGTGTTTTCCCTTAGACCTGATAATGTCAGCTGCTACCATAATTTCTCTGTAAAAGTCTTGCTAATGCTAATCGATGAAAATTGCCAGACTAGATTATTAGACTGCCCTCTCCTTGTGATGCCTCAGTGACTCCATAGAGCCCAATGTGGCCAAGGTAGAGTTACCTGGGGTTGTCTTCCTTAACTTGTCCTGAAACCAACAGCAGCGACTGCCCCTACCCAGCCCAGCCTGATCCTCTACCCAGCTGCCTCCCCTCTGAAGGTCCAAACTACTGACAGGAATATTGGGTTCAGACTGCACACGGCCAGCTGAAGAGATGACAGCCCTCCAGAGACACCAGTTCTGCAAACTCTGAAGCACTTTGCTGGGCTCCTGAGAGGTGCCTATGAGCGTAGGCTGCTCCTCCTGCAAGGGTGCTGCTGATATTATCAGGTCCCCTTTCCTTCCTCCCCTTGGCACTTACTGCAGATCTGTTCCTTGTACTCCTTAGCCTGGCCCTGATAATGGGTTGACATTTTTACAAGTAAAATTTTCTGCTGATGGTTGTGGGAAGGTCCTGTTTTGTCTGAGGCACTGTCTCCAGGAGAGAGTGGTAAGAACCCCCTTGGTGGGATGTTTAAAATTAGACCAGACAATAGACCAGTGTGTTCAATGTACAAATAAAGAGCAATCTTGCCCCAACATGGAAATAGGCTAAATGGTGGAAACACTTTTGCCTCTAATTGTTGTGAATCTGCCTATTGCTGTATGCCCCTAAACAGCTGACTAACAGTTACAGAATGGGTACTGAGGCCCTCAATTATTTTTTTTAGTTCAGATTACTCATGGTTTGCAAAAGACTATGGGAACAACATGTGCATGCTTGAGTAATTCAGCCTTTTTCAGCGTGTTTTGTGGGGTAGGAGGGTTGCAATTTTGTGAATAACTGCAAACACCAAAAAAAAGACAAAAAAAAAAAAAAAAAAGAAGAAGAAGAAGAAGAAGAATCTCCTGATCTACACCCTTTTCACACCATTTTGTTTTGGTTTTCCTTTCAATGCTTTCAGGACCTATGTGCTGATATGCCCTATGGGAGAGAAGACAGGATAGTGCAGTAGAAAGTAGCAGCATGAAAGAACCTATATAAAAAATTGTTACGGGCCGGATCCTTAGCACATTTACATCTTCAAAGGTTATTGAAGTTATTACATTGTGTGGCTTATATCCAGAAGTAGAAAAGGTCCTGAATGTCAAAGATCAGCTTTTTGCTTTGTTTAGATAAATTGCTTTGGTTCGGTGACTTCTAAAGATGCTATTAAACTCTTTTAAAAATTTTCCTTCAAATTAGCATTAAGATCTGTTAGGAAATTAGCACAAGTGCCAATCATAGATTCTTATTTACTTGGTTATGTTTAGCTTCATCTTTACTTAAACAGTCTGTGGTGACTTAACATTGGATAAATCCTATGAGATCAGCTTGGGAATTCATTGCAATTCAACACGAGAATCTGGCCCTGTACACTGCAGGGCTATTTCTACCTTACCTGCATTTTAATGGCTCTTCCAGTCCATCATACTGTAGACTCTGCAGCCCTTCCCATCAGACATTAGCACATTTTGACCTCAATTTGAGAGGAAACTAAGCACTGAAAATGACTTTTCCATGACTAAAGCACTAGATAAGATTTTACAAATGGAAAAGTGAACTGTGAAGCAAGGTCTATGTTACACCCTCTGATAAAAAAAAAAAAAATAGTCAGCAACCCACCCTGTGTGACGCTTCCACACATTGCTTTGCAAGATTCGTCCACTTCCAAAAGTAACAATTAAAAATCATCACTCAAACTTTTAAGATTCAGAAGTTAAAAAAAAAAAAAAAAAAACAGCTGGTATATTATAGAGGATATTCCCAGGAGAACTCAGGCAGGTATTCTGCCACCGACTCAGTGCACAAACTGAGCACAGAAGCAGAAGCATTTTGCTGTTGGTTGCAGAGTTTTAGAGGCTGTATTTATAACTGAAGAGACTTGACGACTTGCACAGACATTTGCATTCACATCAGATCCCAAGATATTCCCAGGAGCAGCAATGGTTAACTCCGGTGTCCTTGACAAATGATAGCAACAGCATGTTCATGCCAGGGTAAATTTCTCCCTGTGGCATTCTCTGCTTCCAGTCCTTAAATGCTGGGCAGCCTGGCTTGTTCATCATTAAAAGTAGAGCTGGACAGGAATTGCAAACTTCTTGAGTTTTTTTTTTTTTTTTTTTTTTTTTGATTGACAGGTCCACAAGTCCACGTACACTTGAAAACTTTTAAAAAGGAAATTTCATAAAAGCTTTCTTGTGCCTGCAAAGGATCTTCAGTCACTTCAGTATTAAAACAAAGGCATCCTTCTTCTACTAGAAATACAATGGTATTCTGTTTTTTCAAAACTTGTAAAGCAATTAAAAATATTCTGGGGTTTATAGATGCTTTCAAAAAAGTATAATTCTGTTGTTATTTCTAGGGGAAAAGCACAGCAAATCAAATACATGAGCTCTTCTACTTTCTTGTCAACTCTAGGAAATCTCTGGCTTCAAGCAAGTAATATTTAATGTGTTCTTAGTATTAATTTCCTACCAAATATGAATGCAAGAATTAAATTACTATACTGTAGAGATTTCCTTTTTTTTCTTAGATCTAGAGAGAAGAATTCAAACTCAGATTACACAAATTCTTGGCTTAAGTTTGCATTAAAAAACAAGACATGGCTGGATAAGGATCACTGGATTCAAGTGAATGTGAACTGGCTTCTTTCACAGCTGACAATCTCTCCAGTAGTTTGGCTTTTGATTTGCAGGTTTTCTGCTAAAGAGAGATTCAAGAAACCTCCAGGCCTACATTGCTCACTATTGTTCCCATAGTCCAGCAAAGGAAGCAAAACTTCAAAGTCCTATAAATCTGTTATTAGTTAGGAAGATAATGATAATCGTGCATATTACAGAAGTGCCTGCAGGACAGCTATGATTTGTCCTGTTAGTGTTGCAAAAAAGCAGATGGTCATACCCTTGAAAAGCTTGTAACCCAAGTGGGCAGCAGAAAACTGCCAACCTTTCTTTGAAGATGTATTTCTGAGTTTGGAAGTAAATCAAACTTTGAGGTCTGTTCTATACCAGAAGCCTAGCAGAGACAAATGGGTCTGAAGCTTTTCAGGTAAAATGTAAGTTTTGTTGGAAAGGGTTTGTTTCTTGAGCTGATATAGATTAATAAAACATGCTAGGTTTGATAATCTTTTGTCAAGTCTGGTGCCAGGATCCTGGCAGTCTGTCATTTTTGAATCAGTCACCGAAGAGAGAACTGTGGGCTCCAGGTCACCTGTCCCGTGCTGTCTGCTAATGGATCGCAGTGAGACTGGGGGATCTGGGTCGGTTACCTGAAATAAATCAATATGAAGTTGACATTACCTACCTTTTTCTGGGGCTTCAGTGTTCATGAGTGATTTTTATTTGATTTTTTTTAAAAAGACACTCATTCAAAATAAATGAAGAAAACTTCAGTTTTCTACCCACATTAACCATGAATTTGGTGAAGAGGTTGAGGGAGCAGCCACTTCCCTCTGGCCCCAATTCAGGAAAACATCCATAATGGCAACACTTCATCCAGTGTTTATTCACCATCCTGAATCAAAATGGACATGAGAATATGTTTTGATGCTTTTTGAACAAATCCACTACTAAAAGAGAAACTGGAAAGCAAAATAGCCACAACCCTGTGGCATTTGCAGTTCACATCTAGAGCCAAATCAAGTGCTCAGACTCTGCCTCATCTCTAATTTATCCATATGAACAATAGCCTAAAGCAATTAATTTCCTCTGAAATAGAGAGGATGTTTTTCTCTGGCTATAAAGAAGGTGAGGTTCCTAGGCTACAATGAAGATAATCTTGGTCAGGAAAAAGGGAGGGGATTGTGACAGCAGGGGACTGAAGACGAACAGGACTGTGCTATCTCTTCTAGTTTGTTTACAAGTCTTGCTATCAGTCATCAGCGCCCGAAGCTAGAGGAAGTGTGGGCTTCAACCAGCTCTTTAAAGTGTAGATTGAGTTACTCCCGTTGTTGATGTTCGATGTGGATCATTTAATTCATTCTACAGAAAATGTGAAAAGCATGTGTCTACAGCACGTTAGCCCAGCAGCAAGTTGTCTTGAGAGCTTAGTTTTCTCTCTTTTATTAGGAAGCACTGGAACATATCCCAGTGTCTACATCAGTGGCTCCACTAATATTTCTGGCAGAAGAGGAGTAACCAACTTCATGCTGCAGGGGTTTCATATGGTATATTCAGTAGTTCCAGATGATACACAGATGATACCAAGCCTGTCTGTGAAAATGCTTAGAGCCACTCAATGTCAAACAAAAAATTAATGTCCGTTACTATTTTTCCCTGCAGATTAAGAAATGTAACCATTCAGACTAAGGATCAGGTTTACAGCTGGTATTGCCTGGATATAACTCCAAAGACTTAGTAAATGTGTCAAAAATTTATTTACAACTCTCCTGTTATAATAGCTCCATCTCCTTCCCCAAACCCAGCTAAAAGCCCAGCTAAAACAAGGAATTAGAATTATACTGAAAACAAGCATATATTTTATTAGGAGGAACAAAGGGACCCTTCACCTCTTCCTCTTCTTCCTTTAGATGCCACAGTGCTGGCATCATGCTTCTTCATAGTTTATCTGTCCAAATTTTACCAAGTGTCTCCAAGGAGTGTTAGTAGTGCTATGGTGGCAGTATAGGGTCACCTCTGTAGCAAAGGATTGAGAGGGGATGGGGCTAACTGGGAAGTTAAACTTACTCCTATGGCTACAGCATGGAACAGAACATAGGATCTATGGTCTACATGGCAGCTGTTCTCTATTTGTCTACGAGAATGCTGCTGTCTTTTTGGCAAAGGCGGGGAGAAGGGAAAAAATGTGACTCCAGCCCCTCATTGGGGGTTCAAAGATTTCAGTCTACCATTCCCATGTATAGCACGGGGTATACACTCCCCCCCTTAATTTCAGATAGCTCCTAATTCAGATTTATTTTTCTGAACCATTCCAAAGGTCAGGCTGAGCTACAAGAGTCCTGGAGTCCTCCAGGTGTTTGAGACCCTTGGTAACTGTCTCAATATTAGTTGAAGAAATAGTGCTATTCAGAACTAGGGGGGACAAATAGTAGGGTTCAAGCAGTACTAACCTAGTACGTTCCCAGATGCTCAGAAATAATAGGTAAATCCTTGTTTTGTACTATGTTTTCCATTTTCTGGTGGAAAATCACATTAAATAATCATTTTCATGGAACATGGAAAATTCCACCTGGCAGCATGTGTATTGTGTTATTGCAGAAGAGGGAAATCCTAGATATTGTTTACAGAGACAGACAGCTTGTTTATTCAGCATTGGCTAAAGCTAGCCAACCAGCCTTAAAATAAAACTGTATGTGAAATGCTTGCGGGAACCAAAATGATTTACTATCAGAAATATCCGTTCATTCAATAAATTCAGCTAAACCTTCCAAATACAGCATGTAGTTTGATTAATGTAAGAAGCTAGAGAGCTGTGCTTTAGCTGGGATTTAGGATATTACTGATCACTTATATTTGATGGATGAGAAGGATGGGATGCCTCTTCCACAGGAGAACCAAGTGTCCTGTTTGGTAGTTCAGTACAAGAACATCCCAGGGCAAGTGAACAAATGGGGTCACACTTGATGTAAAGACAGATATTAGCTTGAGCCCAAAGGAGTACTCTGCAAGAGACAGTGCCTTAAACAAGTATAGTAGCTTTTTACCTGGTGGAAAGTAAGGGTCACTTTTACCTGATTTTACAGCTACACCCAAACTCCCACTGCTATCACGGCTTAACTATGACAGCCAGGGTTTATGAACATGGACTGACCCTGGTTGAGTCACTCACCGAAGATTTCATCTGGCCAAAGATTTAGCTTCTTCTTTATGACTGTTCCATAAAACTCCTAGTGAGGAGCTTTTCTCTCACCTTGAATTACTCTTTCCTCTTTTTTCCTTTTGCTTAATATCCTCTTCAGTCTCCTCTTTTCCATTCAAAATAGCTGGAAATGTCCTTCTGTGGGGCCCTCTTTACCTGACCGCATACCTTTAATTTGGTGTTCTAAGGCAACAGGAAATGGAGGTTTTCTATTCTTTTTATTTCTTTACACGTCATTTTTGAGAAAACAACAGGCTCAAGGTGTTAAAGCATTGCTCAGAGTAAATCATAACATACCTTCAATATATGACAAAGACTTGGACTAGAGCAAATGAATCTTGAAGTCCCGAGACCCCCGGTCCAACATTCATATTTTGGCCTTTACAAATAACAGTGATGTAAAAAAAGAAATGAAAAATGATGGGTGCTGTTATTTGTCAGGTTTAGAAAGAGGAATTTCACAATTTTACTCAAAATAATATATCTTACACCACAGGGTACCTTTTCCCTTTTCGATAGCTCAGAAAGAATCAACACCTTGGCATGTCTGTCCATATACCACTGTGTTCAAAAGGGGCGATGTCTCACATTTGGGGCACTAGAGCCGATTTTTGATCTCATTATGGTGCATTTGCAGTACCCAGGATTTTCATCAACAGCCAGCCAAGCACAGAGTGGGTCCCCTGGGTGGCAGCCAAGCTAGCATTAACTCAACAACCTTGTCATTTCAATTTTTTGAACATTTCCCTCTGCGTGCGCGTGTTTTAAATCTTTCTGAAGTCTCACCTTCCCCTTTCTATGCTGCCAATGGGCTCCTAGCTTGGTGCAAAGCCTGACCACTGGTGAAGAAGGTGGTTCAGGGAGGCAGAATCAGCTCTGGGGCATACGCAGAACACGGGGTTGCTCATGTCGGCAGAGTGGCCATGGCCTTGCCTTCAGCTTGGTCTATGAAAGGAAGCCAGATTGGCTGCTTCTTGCTGCTGCAGAGGAGGGATGTGAGATGTGCTGGGGGTGGAAGTGGCTGCTGGTGGGAGAGGGTGCCCAGCCACCTCATGTCCTACTCCTTCACAAAAAACTAGGCTCTCCTCCCAGCTCCATCTCAGCCTTTCCGTGACCAAAGCACCTCCTAGGGCAGCAAAATTCAATTTAGCCTCCAGCACTGAAAAGCCTTGATTTGATTTTGTACTGATGCTACCAACCAGAGCAAATCAGGCACCTACTGAAGCTGAGTTGCAGGTCAAGGCACTGTTTGACAGCCACCCCACTGGTACAGATTTCAGTCAGCATGGTTAACTCTGAGCAATTCTGTTTGTATACAATAACTCAGACAGATCTAGCGGTGGAAGGAGGCTGTCTTTGTGCAATTGCTTTCATGGTCTAGCAATAGAATCAGCCAGTACAGAGCCATTGATCACTCTAAATCAGCAGTGACCAAAGAGATCTGATTCCTACACATGGTCCATCAAGTTTTAACTAATTACACACTTCTAATTATCTGCTGCCAGCTGATAATTCATTCCTAATATATCTGTCTCTAAAAGATCATTGTAATAATTGCATTGCCAAGATGTAGAAAGGACAAAGCAGGTGTATTTCAAATATTTATCTTGTGAAAATAACTTTTCCAGGATTGTGAAGCAATCAGCATTTCCACCAGAAAGTCAAAATGACAGATTTTTTCCTCAAATGTAAAGGTGTTCTGTATTTAGGGAGGTTAAAAAGGTGATGAAGATAATCGTTAATTATGGGTAAATGTTTCTATGCAATATCACACAGAGAACCTGTGTCAGCAGTATACTGTAGGAGCTGAATGGCAGGACTTTATATTGTTTCTTCTCCTGCCTGTAGTATCAAGTAGCGTGTGAGGTGTAGATACTTAGGGTCTGACTCTGCATATTTCACTCAGCTGAAACTCCATCAGAGTCAGTGGGAACACTGCCTGAGCCAGGAATTTAAGACCAAGTTTCAAAATGCTGAGCTTACTGCTGCTCACTGATTAGGCGTTATTAACTCGGCAGTTCCTCCTGTGAAAAAGATAAGCACTATGACCTCTGTTTTATAAACATAAAAAAAAAAAAAAAAAAAAAAAAAAGTAAGCTTCTCTACTGTGTCGAGCCATGGAAAACACATATTTGTATTGTTCTGAGTGTTGGTACAAGCCAGGTCTCAAAATCCACACTAAAACCCCCCAAATCCACCCACAGCTCATGCTCAGATCTATCACGCATGGCTCATGCCCAGAGCTATCTGGAAAGGGAGAACCTGGTAACACCTAAAGCCCTCATGTGGGTCCCTTCCTGGAGAGAGTGGGCACTTGCGGGATCATTCCTTCTTCACTAGCATGGATTAATAGAAAAGCACACGGTAGAGTCTTCTTTTCAAATCAGTGTTTCATTCCTAAGTGTGCTTCAGCACACTACGGCACAGACCAGATATGACATTTCTATCCCCACAAATGTGCTGCACTTCTCTAATCAGGATGTATTGTGTCACTGTCGCCGGCCGGTAATACAGGCTGGCCTACTGCAGTGATCTCGTTTGTAATATCTTGCCATCCCAACGGCGAGCTGTGCAGCTTTTTAAACAGGACAGTATCGATAAGGAAGGATCTGGTAGATGCATCATGTTTCAAGCCCAGCTGAAATACAAAATGTAGCAGGGATTAGGAACTGCTTTTAACTAGGACAATATACTGTTAATAGTCACAGACAAAACTCCCCCCCCCCTTTTTTTTTTTTTTGATTTATAGTCTCATTCTTCCTGTGTTCTCCATAGCATTAAAGGTGGTGTAACGGTCTACTGCATTCCCCTACCATCCCGTGTGCTTTAGCTGAGCACTTCCTCCACTGAGCTGAGTGTTGGAGCAGCACTATGAAGCACAGAAGTGAAATGAGTTAAGGATGACCCAGCTCTCCAGTTAAAGGAAATTCCAAAGCACATGTGTTGGTGCCAGAAGAAAATTATTTCCAGTGTCTCCAGTTACCACGGCTAAGTGCAGTAAGAAAGGAACCATCCACTACAGTTGCACCTTTTCCCAGGAAAGATTTCAGCAGTTGGCATTAGGATCTGGTAAAAGCCTTGGAACTGGGTTAGTGCAGAGGTGAGGCCTGCTCACTAGCTAGATGTGCTTGAAGAGTGGCTGCTGCATGCTGGACTGTTTGTGGCTTTTGCTCATGTCAGTTACTCTGAGCTTCAGCATTGTGTTGAGCTCCAGGCAGTAGATCAAGACTGACTGCAAATACCAAGATATTTAGCATATATTGCAAAGTTGTTTTAAGGTATCCAGGACCTGTTGTATCCAAGCAAGCTTTCACGAGCTGTGAATGGACAACGAGGCCTAGAGCTTTTAGATATGCAAGTTTCTAGTGTTCCAGTTGGATTATGAATTTCTCAAACAACCCACCTGAATGTGTTCAACTCTTTGAGACTGGATAGGAAGTGCTACAGAACAGGCAATTATTGCTGGGAAATTTCACCAGGGGCTATTAACTACAAATAAAGAACAAACGCAGCCCTTCCTCTCTGCTATTCTGGAACTGAGTCCTGTAGGCAGCAGCTGGCCCCTCATCTTCTCCCTGAATAACATCTACTACCTGTGCCCATTTTGTCAGCTGGGACTTGGCCTTAAGGAAACCTCACAACCCTCTCTGGAAAAGGGAGAGCTATGGAGGAAAAACACAGAGAAACCAGATGATGTCAGGAGACAAAAAATTAAATGAACTGAAAAAATACATTGGTCAAAGGTCTGAAAATGAAAAGCAGGGAACCAGAGGGGGACACACAGCAGAGTGACCCTGATATCACCCTCCATCCTTGAATGTGTCCAGGGAGCTGGTGGACACTGCCCAAATGCTGGGCTTGGTGGAACTTTGGCCTGACCTGCTGTAACTGTTCTTTTATTCTTGTTGTTAAGTGAGGGGATGTACAAATCAGAGAAACTAGTATCTTAAGAATGGCTGATTTTCCATTAGCATTGTTAATACCTAGGTCAAAGGGAAAGTCTAAGATATACTTCAAATCTTTAAGGAACTCTGTCTACAGCTTTGCTCTGTCCACTTGCTCTTCAACGTTCAGATCTTGTCCTCCCTCTCTCCTCTCCAGAGGATAATGTGGTATTCCTGTGTGTGGGTAGGGGGGTATATGAAGAAAGCTACTAACCCTAGAATAGAAGACAAAATGCAACATTACAAGAAAAAATATGCAACGTTCAAAATAATGCTTTTATAATTGAAATGAAAGAAAATTTTACAAAGCCAAAGATGGCGAAAAGAACAAGACATGGTTTGGTGTCACCAGTTTCAGTTAGCATTTCTACACGGTTCCCATATGTGTCCCATCTGCAACACTGCTGTTTGGCAGAAAATACAGTAATATACATACAAAAATACAGTAAACATAACTAGAGACCACAGCATGCTTTTTGAAACATGACAGAGGCGCCCAAGAGACCAGTGACTTTAGGCTATAGATCATAACCAGTGCAAGCCAGTTGCAGCAGTGAAAGGTCTATGTGGGCTTAAGCTAGGCTTCCTCTTGCAGGAATTGAGAACATCTTAGTTCCCCAGTGATTGCCTCGGAGATATTCACCAGCACTCTACAGATCTGACAGGGAATTTGAGCTTATGTAACTGACATTTTCAAAATTTGCAGGGGATATAATAGTAGATGTTGGCCATTCTCACATTCTCACTTGCCAAAGAGCTAGTATTACATCAGCTCAGACCCTCTGGAAAGTCTGTTGGGGACAGAGTCTCTTTTAGTCTAACCTAAACATGCTTCATGAGGAAATCTAAAATCTTGGTATACTCAGTTTTTTTAAAAAACTCAGCTGAATATGTATTCAAAATGTTGGATATACAACCTGCTACATATTTTTGGATGAAGTTCCCCGTAAACCAGTGAGTGTATATGGCAAGTTGTTGACTTTTGAATTAAAGTCTTATGAAAGCAAAAACCTTGTGTTAAGAGTTGACACTCATTCATTTGCTTCCCAACCTGAGGTTGTACAGATGTAAATGCTCATCGTGTAAGACTGTAAACTGGGTCACCAGAGCAGTGTTTTATAAACATTTTGGAACAATATGCGAAGACCATTTCCTCATTGCAGCAAGGAGAAGAGGAGTGGATGCCTGAGCCAGAGGTGAGGGTGTTTAAGTGGGAATCAAAAGATCTGGACTCCATTCCAGGCTCTCTCTTTATACCATATCTTAATAACCTCACTTGAAAACAGCTAACGGACTGTCTCCTGAAAACAGGGACCTTAGGCAAGAAGTCAGGAGCCCTGCACTTTCTACAGTGCAGGAGTTTCTAACAACACGCTGGATTGCTGTTCAACAGTAGCTTGCAGTGTTGTTTAGGAATTGACCTTAAAGCCTGTATTTGCTCACTTTGTCTGGATGAAGATTTATCATAAATGTTCTTCCACTGGAGTATGACAGCCAAGACTATTTCCTACAGCACTTGGATTTCCCTTGAGGGTTTCATATCCAAGTGGATCCTGACCTTACTTATAGTCTGACAAAAATACTGCTTGTGATGGTTTGTTTCGATAGCATGTCTTGAGTAATGCTGTTATAAGGTCAGCATTTCAGGCCATGTGCATCTCTAAATCTCCCGATTTTGGGACTATAATAATTGGAATAGTTCTCTTCAGCTTGCAATTTCAAATGTGTGCTGCACTTACTTTCTTCCAGATATAGCGATAACCCTGAAAGTTCTCATATTTTTCAAGAACAAGGAAGTGATTTTGTCCAAACTCACACCTGACATTTTGTCACTGTGTCTTTCTGAAGGTTTACCACATGCAAATATAATGATAGAGTGGATATTTGGCACGTTGCCTGTCCTTAATACGACAGTCAGTCCTATATCTGGATTGTAGGAGCATAAGAGGGACTTACCTTGAGTAAACAGCCCTGAACAGTAAATATAAGGCAATGGATTCATTTTAGTATGCATTTCCTTTAAGATATTATTTCATACATCAATGTTGCAGTTTTCAGTCTTTTTTTTGTTTTTTATTTTTTGTTTTTGAATTTCAAGTCACTTGATTAAAGTATATTACTCTGCTTGACTCTCCCTTACTGTAAAATTATTGCTAGGGACATTATAGAAAAATGGTAAGCTTATTCTGAAGCAGCTCAATAAATGCCTAGGCTGAGGACATATTCCAGAGTGCAGGAAGTCCTGGTCTGACCAGTTACTGTAATTCCCATGAGTACTGTCAGAGGACAGTAGACACTGAAGTTATGTACTGTATTGAAATATTGTTCACCTATATGATGTTCATTTAGATGAGACATGTCCGTGTGGGTTCTTCACTCTGGGCAGCCCTGCTGGAATTTGACTGTTAGCACTAGAATTTGGCAGAGATCAGGATTTTGTGACTCTACATGGGACATGGAGCCTGGGCCTTTGATGAAAATGAAGATATCAATAGACTTGCAGGCAAATTCTTCCACCTGGGGCAAAGATTCGAAGAATTTCCTCTTCATAGGTTATTTCTAGAAGCTTTATAAGTAGCTCATAAGTTTCTGAAAGTGCTAAATGGGCTTTCTCCTTTAAATGATCAAGTCTCAGGTCATTAGACCCAGGTTAGTCTTATGCTGTAAAGGAAAAAAATCCTTAATCCATGGGGTGGACTTACTACATCAATAAGGAAGTTAATTCTTGGTAATGTACACTTCACTTTTCAATCCCAGGAATGAGCACTATGTCTTCCATAGTCTGCTTTACTTTCAGGATAAATTCTGTTTTCTGTCTCGTCAGGATAAAGCTGGCATAACTCCAGTGAAGACAGTGAAGCAATTTGAGATTTGCCAGGGTGCCAGTGAGAGTAGCTTCTTGTCCTTTAGCTTTACATTTGAGACAAATGAGACTGCAGACAGTGCGTTCATCACTGAAGGAAAAACTGGAGTCTAATGCTCACTAGTGTTTAAATATCTGGCTTCCTCCTGGAATAGCAAATAGAGACAAGCTATATGAGATTTATTTAGAGTGAATCAATGACTTGGTACTTGATAGCTACCTCCCGAACCAGTTAATACCTTACAGACTAGCTATCACTCCTCCCATTTGTGACTTGTTTTATTATTGATACAGAGAGGTGCTGAGACACAGCAGCCGCAATAACACAGAGACATCCATAGAGGACATAAAACAAATCAGAAGTATTTTAAAATTTGGTGGGAGGGGGGAGAGGAGGAGACACAAAACCAGCTTAGAACCTTCTACCCATGCTTGCCCTAGTAAAAATGTAAAAAAGGAAACTGCATTGGAAAAAAAGAGAGAGAAAAAGCTCTTAAAGGAAAAAAATAGATTGATGAAAGAAAATCAGAAGAAGAGAAAATCCTGTTTGGGCCTATTTTGCCTGCCGAACATTTTTTTTCAGCACTGAGTATATGAGGCAATCCATATTCTTAAGCAAAAAAGAAAATCTTTCCTCTGCAATCTAGATAATTTCCCACTCTGCTTGATGATATAATGCACTAAGAGCAAAAAGCTCTAAATCATCTTGAATAACCTACTGATAGCACTTTTCAGCGTATATGGAATAAACTTTATTCTAAACTGTCTCATTCCCAGATCGAGTGCCTTTTACAGCCCCGAACAGGCATTCTGCACATACCGCATTCCTCCCTAGTAACAAGTGGACGTGATGCTGATAAATCCATGTGCAGGTGTAACCCCTGTGACAGGGCTCTGCCATGCACACCAAGAAGCCGTTTCTCTGCTGGAGCCCTTTTTAATCATGATGGGCATAAGTAAATACAAGGAAACAGCAATCATATTAAATATAAGTAGTTATGCTAAGGAATTGTTTTTAACATCATTCTGCCCTTTTCCTGCAGTAGCAAGTTGTTGGTGGTTTGGTTCCCCCCACCACCACCATTGCAGAGTGCTAAATCCAGCCAGAAAGCTGTTATGAAAAAATACCCAAGGGAAGTGTGATGAAGAGTTTTTCTTCATTGATTTCTCTTCTTACATTGTTTCCTTCCTTCCTCCACTCTCCACCCTGAGGACTCAATCCTCAGCCCATTGATGTCAAAGGAAAAACCCACACTGACCTCATGCGGCTTTGGATCACGCTTCCATTCCTGGGCCATTTGTTTTTATAAGTGAGCTAACAGTAGTGCTAAAAAATCATGTCAGTAGAGCTCTGGAAGTGCCAGCCACTGCCCTAATGGCTGGTGTGAGTTTTCAATGGAATTGAGTCGTTTGAATCCTAGATAATATTTTACCTTCAATATACCACCATTATGAATTCATTTGACATTCAATGTACAGTAATAACAATGAATTTGCTGGATATTGAATGTCACATATTTTCACAAGCATTTCATTGTAATGCACAGCAGCATTAGTTTAACGATACCAGGGTTTTTCCAGAATCCTCTCTTTATGTCCCCCTTTTCTCCAGGAGAACAATAAATACACCTTAACAATGGCTAAGAAAAATAAAATCATACTATGTTCTTGGAGAGAAATATATGATCTATATGCAGACCTCTAGCAAGCTGAACAGCAGGGCTTCCTGGGACACTGTGAGCATGAATTTGTGCACACAGGTTTTTTATAACCATAAAACGGATAGCCTGGAATATTGATCAGGTTTTTCATTTTGTTTTGTTTTGTTTTATTTTGCTTTGTGAGGTTTTTTTCTCTCTATTAATTGATTCCAAAGTGCAAAAGGAAAAAATCTAGCTTCAAATATATCACTGCTTTAAACGCAGTAAAAATATAAGGAAATTAAGATGTTAATCTGAAGGTGATTTTTAATTTTAAAAGAGCATTGTAGATTTACATATTGACTATCTCAAGTGGTATGGGGAACATGCAACTGTAAAGCAGGATATATAATGATCCTTTTAGATATAGGATGAAATCCTACTTCTCTTTCCTGCATGATTTGTCCGTAGGAAATAAGGAGGCCAGGCTGCAGGAGCACAGGGAGCAGGGGAATTCTGCTGTGGGGGGAGCGAGGACCTGAGACGTGGGGGACAAGCTGGCTCCCTGGTGCCAGGGCTGGGGGCAGCTGAAGTGTCCATGCAGTGTTGGGAAGTGGTAGTCAGAGGGCAGGGCTGCAGCTTGCTTAGACCTCTGACCAAACTCATGCCTATGAAAGGAGGATCTCACCTATAAAATACCTGTGCCAGACTCGACCCCCTCACCTCAAGTTGGGAAAACAGTTCAGAAATATAGCATTTTTGTGAGATAATCTGCTGACCATCAGCTGGTCCCACCCCACACACTGGTGCTGAAGCCTTGTTATGCTCCTTTCACAATGTCTGCTGGGGAGGTACCCAGGATGACACCCTGGTATCCCATCCTCTTTCAGGACCCAAAATGGATTGTGTGCAGAATGAGTTTCCCATCTGTCTGCTAGTTTTACAGCCATCCATGCCGCCAGAGTCTCTTTAAAAAGAAAATGAGATAGACGTGTTGGTCATCTTTCAGTGCCGGAGAGATGAGTAGCATGCAAATGAATTAATAAATTTCTTTTCCAACTTGTTTTTGAATCAGTTAGACATGCAGAGTCTGTAAATGTCCATGAAGAAACCCATATAATCCTTATTTCATTAACCACTCTGTTTTCTGAAGCACTATTTTTTCCATTACTTTTTCAGGAGAAAAATAGTAATGTTTCTAATGACAAAGTAGACTGACATCAGTTGTACTGCTGGTAGAGCAGAGTCCCACAAGAATTTTATCGTGATAGGACTTTGATTATTGCCCACAGTTTTACTGAGCTGTACTGAAAGAATCACAGATGAATCTATTGTTTCTGTAAATGGTCCTTCAGCAAGAGGGAAGAGAAATATTGAGTGATCAAATATGTTGCCTGATGGAGAGGAGGCTTGATGGAGGCTTGATGGAGAAAGACACCTCAATGGGTATGTGGAAGGCCAAGGAATAGGAGGAGTATACAATTAGTATGTGGTTTACTGTAATATGAGTGTGCCAGTCCTTTATTTAAAGGTTCTTGGAGCTGCAATTTTTTAAGCTGTCTCTTTGGCTTAATGTTTGCTTCCGTGTATTGTAGTTTTCATCTGAGAGTGCAGAGGTTTTTTTCCAAGGCAAGGTGCCCTTCAGTTTAAAATACAAAAGCATGGTGAATATATTAAAAAGTGAAATGAATAAGACAGTAACTGTAACTACTGCAGCTTACACTGCATCACCCAGCCTTGTGCAGAAAGAGTTGAATCTACAAAATTATTTGCAATGAGTGTGTGCTCCAGAAGATCAATCAGCATTCTGAATGAAAGAGAACTTAGTGGAAAAATTGCTCGTCTAAAATAAAATAATGAAGGCAATAATCAGTGGGAAAAGGCAAAACGGATGGCAAGACCCACTTGTTAAATATTAGCTCTTCAGCTCCTTACAGCAGTAGAAAAGAATTGCATCCTAAATGAGAAACTGGTATGTCACCTGTCAGGGATGTTTAATCGTGTCTGGACAACATTATTTTTTCCCACTTATCTCCCAGCGCCAATATCTTATCCACAGTACTGTATGTGGGCTTCCAGGCAGCTGTCTACATATGGCAGCTTTGGAGAAGGTTGTGTTAGGAATAAAAAAGTCTGAAATCTGAGCTCCTCTGTACTTAATAACCAAAGTGACATTTCTATAGCCAGCCCTCATGCCGCAGAATGGGCAATACAAATTCTCACCATAATTAGATCTTGGTGATGAAATACAGCAGACAAAAGGTCTGCATGCATGGGGATGAAATGGGCTTGCCTCAGATATTTATATGCCACTTATTTAATGGGACATTGATTGATAACTTACCAATCTCTGCTTTGTTTTTTGTAGTGCAAATACCCCTGTACCTTCAGATAGGCAAACAAATAGAAAGCAAAGAAAAAAGGCAATGATCAATTCAAGCAGACATGTTTTTTTCTAATGAAAATTATAAATAGTTAGGTGATTTTAGACAATACACAAAAGACAGAGGCTTAGATCATAGTATCTGAATAAATGATAACCTGAAAGCATTCAAAGCAAAGCAGAAGGATCTCCTAAGAGGACACGTGGGTTTTACCTGTCAGTTCATGCAATTACCTGATAATCAAATCAAATTATTTCACTAGTACAGTCCACACAGTGGTAGAACAGAGAGATATCTTTTTCTTGTGTCAGTATGTCGGTGGTGAGGTGCCAGGCACATGGTGGTGCACTGACGAGCTTTGCTTCATGTGCTTCTGCAGCAGCAGAACTGCCCAGTTCTGCTACCTGATGAATATAATTAACAGCTTAGAAACAGCCCAGTCTATGAGCAAGATGAGCTCAAAATTGAAGGTACTAATTTCAATGACACCTCATATGTGTATAATACTTTCCTCCCTCCAGAGCACTTAATAAAGCAAGAGTAGTGATTATTTCATGCTCCACTTAAAGGGACATGATTGCTTAACAGCACATGGCTACTCTGCCCGAGAGCTTAGGATCAGAAGGGAGAAAGACCAGCCTGTCTAACTGAATGTGTCGAATCGATGCTAACCTTTCAGTATGGAATGTGAAGAGGGTTTCTATCCTTGCTCTCTTGTGCTTATGAAAAATAATTCTTTGTGAACAGCAGTTACTTTGACTTGGGTTTCACGTCGTTGCTGAAGGCAATCCTAGTAAGTCAGTCCTGCTAACTTCATGATGGAGACTATGCTTAATATCATTTTAGAGGAAAAAGACAAGTGCTTACTGAATTAGCTATGTTACTTCTTAGAGCAATTTAGAAGTATTATGCATCTTGAGTTTTTAGTTATGTGACATGATAACAGCTTCAAGTGAGGCAGCTGTTCCTTATAATCAGATGGAAACTGATCATTAATCTACAACGTCCAGCTATATTTACTGTGTCTTTTAATGAAAATATGAATTCATATGTATCCCATTTAGATATGTTCATGAGCTGCCTGAACACAAAAACATGTACATTTTTCATTTTCATCAAAAGCTTTGTTATGTTGTGACATTTTAGCTCTACAATTAAACTTTTATGGTTTCCTAGAAAGAAAACATTCACCATAAAATATGTGCCATCATTTCAACACTTGACTTCCTGTCCTTTAGCATAACTCTTACTCTAATAATATGCATTTTGGTAGGTGTTTGACCACACACTGTCTCCAACTCCACAATCTAGAGGATTAAAACCTTGGGAAGGGGAGATCTGACATTTGCGTTGAACCTTTCTCTTACAGAAGCTGAAAGAAATTGAAAGACACGAGACTGTTCGGAGATAAATAAAATATGAGTCCGTGTTACCGAATTGTCTGAATATTTTCCTGAACATTGTCCTGGACAATTAAACAAGGTATTTAAGCACATGCCCAAATTAAATTCTCTCTGACTTGGCCTCATTTCCTCCAACGGAGTTTATTTCTACAATCTTGCCCTTGCACACTTCCTTTTGTTCACTCCTCAGGATTCCTTTTCCTTTCAGGAGTCCTTGCTTTAAAAAGTGTTGCAGTGTGCTCACTGAACCTGTACTTCAGTTGTTGAAGCATACTGGAAACTTTTAAACAGCTTTCAGAGAGTAAAGTTCAATTAAATACAGCGATGTCACCCTAGTATTAATGTTAAATCTCTAGTTAAAGCTTTCTTTTCCTTGCTTTTGTGTGTGTGATTTCTTACAGCAACTAATGAGAAGTGTTGGAATATCTGAAACACGATGAGTTACAGAATAGATGAAAGTAAGTGTAGTCTTGAAGCTATCTGAAAATTTTGTTTTTTACTTGCTGATTGATATATATGCTGTGCATTTTTCCAGTTTATAATTTCTGTTTTCTATTATCTGTTTGGAAGTGGTGGGTAGATGCCAGTATCATCAAATCTGGAACACGCATTGTCATGATGATACCCGGACTGTCTGTTCCTCCAGCAAGTTTCTCCTGTAAACCAGAGCACCCTACTTACCCACCTCAGTCCTCCTGACCACAGAGCCAGGTTTGACTTGGTTTGTTGTCTTGATTTTGGCTATACCCATCGAGCATGAGGCTGCCTAGCAGGCACACCCAAACAACTTTAGTCATATAATTTGTATACCTTAAAAGCCCCTTCACTGTTTCTTGACCCTCCTTTCACCACCCTTGTACTTCCCTTTCTGCACTCTATTCTCATCACAAGTAAACAACTGCCCAACTTATTCCCCATTGGACCTCATTGTGCAACATCTGTACTCAAATCTGGTACTTCCGATATCGTTACCTAGACAATATCAGCTATATAACTACAAGTGATATAGTTATCCAGTTGTGTTGGACTTGCAAAATCGACTCTCCCCAAAGTCTCCGATAGTTCCTTTCAATTATTGGTGAAGTTCAGCTGTTTCTCCTAAAGCTTCCCCTTAACCACATTCACCATTCAGCCATCCCTCATAGAGTTGTCTGACACTACTGTCAGCTCTTACATTGCTATCTGTCATGTCCAGCAATTTTTCATGTCGTGTTCAGTGGGTTTCCACATCCTGTTCAGTTAGCGAAACCTCAGATCAGTTAGCACCTGGTCATCTACCTGAAGCTCTAACACTTCCCTTGCAAGAACTACACCAGCCAAAGTTTTACCCTTTGAATTCTTGTTACCTGTGTCCTTGTCCATGGGTCTCAGCAAAGCTGGCTTTTTTTTGTTTGTTTGTTTGGTTTTTTTTTTGTATAAGTCTGCTTATTTCTTTTTTCATTGAATTTATTTCCAGTGATATATACCTTTAAAAAAAATCTGGATTTGGTATCTAAGGCTTCTTAATCTGCTAAGCAGAAAACAAACTCCCTTGCAATATTGATTTCCCTACTGTATGGACAACTTGACTTAAAATCTAAAAAACGGAATACCTTTCTTTTTTTGTTCCTTATTCAGACCCTATTGCACAACAGTTTTCAATTATTCATTATCACCTCACGATACTGCTTCACTTTCACTTTCTACCATCATGCTAATAAGATGGGGAAAAAGAGAGGGATTTGATTTGACTTCGTCATCATTTTGGCTTTCTATAATTCAGCCATTTTGTTTAGCCACAGTGGAGCAGTCTTATGCGCAAAAGCAGTAGCCTTTTCACTACCAGCTTCCTAGTTGGTGGTAAAAATACCTAAAATCTTACACAACAGGCAAGATCTTGCTGTTAAATTGCCGGGTTGCTGCAGAGCAAGGCAGGATATCGTGTCAGCGCTGTGTATGTTCTGTCACGCCAGGCTCCAGCTGCCACCAGCCGCTTCCATCAGGCTCTCTTGATCCCCATCTTGCACCAGAGAGGACTCCCACCCTGGCTTCATCATCCTCACTGCTCTTGTGTCTTGTCATGTCTTTCCACCTACACAACCTCCTCCTAAAAGCAGTATTGGCCCTGTGCTCTGTCCCTGACCATCCACAGGACTATCTGGGACAGTGTTGGCCAGCACAGACCAAAACCATGGCAAGCAACATACTAATGATTAAAGGTAGATAACCATTGGCCAGTGCTCGAGTGTCTGTTTAGTTTGGTAGAGTCGCACCTGTGGAGATTAGGGACTGAGAAATCTTTCGCTTTTTTCAACCCATTTCTTTGATAATATATCAGAACTGAATATATCATATGTTCATAGTTCAATATAGCCTCATGAAATTCTGATTTGGTTCCTTTCATGACAAAGCATGTCCTTGATACTAAGAGATGGCAATACAAAAAGAAAACCCAGAGAGAAGTGAGTAGTTTGCACCACACCACTAGTGAGAATAAGGAAAAAAAATTGACAAAGGAAAATCATGCAGCCTAAAGAATATTGCATTTTATCAGTGGTCATCACAGCGAGAAAACTGTCTAGGAAATGGGGAAAAGTGGGACAAGTTGAGGAAAAAAACAGGAAAATGGGATGGAAATAAGCAATATTTTCTCAATTCT
Organism: Rhea pennata; assembly: GCF_028389875.1. NCBI lineage: Eukaryota > Metazoa > Chordata > Aves > Rheiformes > Rheidae > Rhea > Rhea pennata. Next base: position 60,022,237 of record NC_084667.1, on the reverse strand, counting down.
GTGTACAGATTGTGAGGTAGAGAACAGCTCTCGTCACCTATCGCAGGCTATTACATGGCATTTGATATTCTGCTCTAAGTATTTTTTGTCAGCAGTTGACCAGTCACTGTGAATATTTCTCAATTTTTATTACAAGCATTTTTATCAATATAACATTATAGTACATTCTTTGCTTAACTACATCAGCAAAATATAGAATGCAAATAATGTTCCTGATCTAGCAAGAGCAGCAGTCAAATAGATCACTGCCTCTTTTCATTTTAAGTGAATATTTATGCTTTGAATTTTAAATTTCATTTTCCTATCATTTTTCAATAAATGCATTTCTTTTCTCACCCAAAATGTCTTGAGCTATGACAGATAATGCTAGAATTATAGGAGCTATCTTGTCCCCAGTCACAGATAATTTATTTAAGAATGGCCCAGTCATGTCATGCAAACTTCAGCTGGCCAAAGAAGTCACTAGTTTGCCAAGAGATAATAATGTTGACACTAATCTATTTGCCAGTTGACCGCAGTTTATCCTTGTGTACTGGTTAAGGCTAAGCTGAAAGAAGATATGTGGGGAGCAACTTGAGAAAACAACCCCAAATCCCAGACCCTTAGGAATACTAAAATTAGCAAAAAGATTTAGGCTAAAATGTCATTATTACAATGTTGGCTCTGTGCAATCACACAGAGCAAAGCATGTCCACCAGACAGCCAACAGACTGGCACACTAAACACAATTAAGGCAAGATATGGATAAGACATTGCAGGGAAGAACCACATACCATCAAGGAGACTGAAAAGGGGATCTGATAATCTGTTCAGTCACTAATTCTTAGCAGGCATGTTGTTAGCCTCTGGTCGCCATTGCGTCTTTGGTCATTGTTTATTTCCATTTTACCTCAAGTAATTAAAATAAAGGAGTAAAGCTCAGGAAAAAAAATAAGCTAGCACTATTCAAAGACTAGCTTCCCTGAAAGACTATTTTGCTGCTGGTCTGTCCTTTGGAAAATAGAAAAAGCAACCAGGCTACTCCTGGAGGGCACTGCCAGCAGGTCCAAGCCATTCATGTGGACATTGGACAGGTTATGGGAGCTGGGAGGAAAAGAAGAGGTAGTGTATCTTGGCAAGCAGAAAAGCCACAGTCCTCAGCTTCTGGCAGAAGAAGCAAAATTTGCTGAACAAAAAGCCAGGCTGAAATGGAAAGGCTGCAATACAGTGACTCTTAACACACGGAGGGCATGTTTCCATTGTAGCTGAAGATGTGATTAAGGCATTAATAGTAATAACTGTTGGACTATTTCTGAGGGTTCTACAAAGGATGACTCAGGAAAACTCATTCATTTTTGCTACCTCTGCTAGAAAATTTTCAGGGCTTTGGGCATTAAAACAGATGGGAAGTTACTGAGTGAGGTAATCCCTGTCAAGAGTGAAAGCGTGGTGAGACATGGTACAAACTTGCAGGAGACCCTGGTAACTTAGGCAGTCCATGGTCAAGCCAGTGACATATCATTTTTGCTCCTGTGGTGCCTGAGCTGCAAGATGGAGCTAACTCAATAAAAGCCTATTGCTGGACAGCGATCACTTTTCCCCATGGCAACCTGCCTTCCTGAGAAAAAAGATAGCCATATTCTCAGCTGGTATAAATTGGCATAAATTTATGGTATTACAGCCATTTACACTAGCTATGTCCTTCATCCAGAGTTCACACGTGTTAGACTGTACAAGCGTACTCTATTATGGTGTGGGTTGCAAATGAAGCTATGGCTCCTTCAAATTCCAAAGTTCCTTTGGGATGCATTTCTGGAGCAGTATTTAGGTGCCGTCCTGGAATCTGAGACAGAACCTAGCACTGGCATTTGTGGAAGTTCTTACCAGAATGAAGAGGAAAACAACTGTCTTTACTGCATTGATTTTAAACCACCATTTTGAAATGTTACAGTCTTAGAAGCACAGAAGTGATAATAAATTTGTGGTACAAGTCGCACTAAAGAGATTATTTCCATGGAACCTAGTAAAATCCTACATGGTTTACAAAACAAAATCTAGGTTTGTTGGAGGCAGGAAAATTCATCCCGCTTACATTTCCAAGAGATTAAGTTTAGCAGTATTAAAATTACTGCACTGGAATCATTCAAATGGAATTTTTTGGCTTTGCAACAAAGTTGCCTTATCTTTATTTAACTTCACTGTTTTATCAGCTGTGTCCTGTTTTCTGCTTCATTGACATCTCTGTTCACACCTAATCAGATAACACTAAATTCTGGACTGGAGGTTCATCCAACAAAAGCTTACATGTGGCGGACTCTGTGTGCTTTGCATCATTAAGATTTTTCAACACTTGCATGTCATTTTACTGTTAGATGAGATTTTACAGTTTTAATTTTCTGTATTAAAAAATCTCCCTCAGTAATGCCAGATATTTACAGCATCTGTACACACCATGTCTTGTCATGTGTTGTCATATCATCTAGCACATATTTTTTGGAATGGTGAAATTCATACCACTGAGTTTATTACATGTCCCATCAATAGGATGCATGTTTAACATCAATAGAAGAGATTTCAAAAGGTCGGTAGGTCACATTTAGAAATTAAAGACCTGATAGACTGCAAAAATGGTATTTAGTCCTATCTTGCACCAGTAAGGTGTTCTCTCCCTCCTTCTTGTGCTCTCTTATCTCATTGCCTAGCAGCCTATAAAGAAAAAGATTTTTCTCCCTCAACTTTGACTGTCTTGACATAAGCCAGCCAGACTTGGCCATTCAGGAGCTTCCTCTACATTAAAAGAGAGAAGGAGTACCTATCCTAAAGAGACGCTTAAGATCAGCTGGATGAAATTCTCTCTGGAAGTATCTGTTTCTTTTCAATTACCTTTGGTAGGTTCTTTAGACTAGGCACTAAACTTCTCAATAGCTACTGAGGTAAGATGAATCCAATTAGAACAAATTTTTTCACACATGAAGGAAAATGCATTATTTTAGCTCCTCAAAGAAAAGCAATAAAGCAGAATCAAAATGTAGCAAAGCTTAGATGGAAAGGCAAGAAAGCATGGGCCGTAGCCTTAAGAAAGGACAATCTCCTGCAATAAGAGACTCCTACATCTCCCAGGAGGTTCCATAACAACAGATTCAAAGTGTACTGCAGTCAGCCAGAGCCAGCATGTGTGCTCTGCTGCTCAGATATGGGTGGATGGCTGGCTTCTCTTAAGTGCAGAGTTGTGGGTTTTCTTAAATAAACATGTTTGAAAGAAGAGTCATATGCTACATTTGGAAATTGTTTTCCTTCTCCCAGACTCCAGCTAAGAGCTCATGAATGGGAATTTCATATAATAAAGCATAAACCTCTTTGCTACATAATTAACTTAAAATTTAATGAGCAATAAAGTACAATTATGCTCTTATAATACATTAAGCTTATATTCCTTCTTAATCCATTTAAATGGGATCTCTAGGTGTTCACTTGGCAAATAACAAAATAAGGTGAGTCAGAAATTATGCTTATTAAATGTAAATTTGTGTGTTTAGCAATTAATATCTAACTTCACAGGACAAACTTGCCAAACATAATTAAATGAATAAGAGTGATTATATACTTACTATTTCTTTAATTACAAGACAAAATTATCTTTTACATACAGTGCTGCCAATTCGAAGCGTTTTGATTGTCTCACCAAAAACTACAGAAATCAACACAGAAAACTCCCTGATTATGCTACATTCATGGCAAATTTCATACTCACTCTTCTGTTATGCATAATCCTTCTTAGGTGTTAATTTTTTATTTCACTGATATTTAATTATCTTGCAGTTACTAGTTTATCAAGAAGCTACTAGCCTTATTGAACTAGCATGATAATGTTTTGTTGACATTTGGCTCTGTGATGAAGGAAGAATAAATATATTTTCACTTTAATACTGTAGACTGTAAGATGTATCAGTTTTTGGAAATTTTTTTATTTGTACTGTAATTTTACATAGGAGAGGACTATCAGCATTTTTTGCTGAGGGCTGCTGAGAAATTTTGTCCAGCTCCTCTGACATCTACCGCTATCTTTGGGGAGTGCTACAAGAGTCCTTTCAGCAGGAACAGGTATTTCAGCTCAGGCTCCTGCTCCGTAAGGCCAGTGGGACCTCCATGTCCTTGGATAGCCCCGAGCAGTCACTGCTTCCCAGCAGACCTACAGGACATGCAAGATCTCTCTTGGAAATGCGGGAGATGTTGCAGCCTGGCTCCAGGTAGATCTTATCCATGGCCCTGCTGTGGACTGGCGCCTGCTGTGTAAGAAGATTTAGAGCCTCTGACTCATCACGGCTCACTCATGAGAAGTCCTGCAGAAATGCATAGGACATGATGATTCTCAGGTCAGGAACTCATGGTTTGAATAGATTTTTTTTTAAGGGTAAATGAAATATGGCAAGATTATGTTTTTTGCCCCAGTCACACAGGAAATCAAGGTAGATTCAGAAAATAATCTTGATTCATTTAAATCTCAGTTCATTATTTTACCTCTAAAGCAAAGTACTAGCAAGAGAAACATCTCGCCTTTTGTAATGACATCAAGTAGCTCAACAACAGACTTCACCTGAGATGTATGTTTCATTTACAGTTTTCAATATTTCTGTTTTGTCATTATCATGTATCAGTTATAACAGCTATAAATAATCCATCAAGTTCATATGACTTTTATAAAATGTATTTGCAGATTGCTGGAAGTAGTAAACATTTCCTAAGAAAACATACTTAATGGGAATTTGTCAATGCAATGTTCACTTTTTGAGTAACTAGATTAAAACCCTTTATTATGATGTTTTTTGCACTTCACTTTCCAACTACGCTGCACAGTTTTATCAAAATCAAATGTTGACATCTAAATGAAGTGTTTCAGCCTTCTCTGAACAAAGCATTTCAGTGATACATTTTGATCTTTCCAGAATTAACTTTTTAAGAAAAGTCATTTTTGTATGAAATTCTGCAATTTTCGCTGCTTGATTTAAGAGGAAAGGAAATGCCAAAATATTGCAATTTCTTCTAGAAAAACTATTCTGAATTTTGACCACCTCTATAAATTAGACTAGCTTGCAGCTCCCTTTTAATTATGCAAACAGTTAGTGGTACTGATAATAATAATAATTTGAAATGCACTTTTAAGGAAAACTGCAAGGTTTTGCTTACATCTTCATTGTGATTTAAAATGTAGTAAGGACAGCTCTGAACTTTTGAAATCCATCCAGCTAAATTTTTTTTTCAAATCCTTCTTTCAGGATAATATTTTTCAAGTACTTGGGAACCACCAAAAGCCCTTTATGCCCACATTTTAATATGACTATTGAAAACGGTGTGTTCTCATTTTCTCTATTTTTCCAAGGATCTTCATAAGTTCACTTCCAGTTAAGTAGGCTGTTTTATCTCACTTTAAAAGCAAAAGAATCGAAAACAAAATAGAGAAAGGTACCCATTTATTGAACTACATCGCATGAGAGATTTGCAGAATAGTTAACAGAAGCCAAAAGGGTAAACAACAAATGTTAGCTCCCTTCAGAAGGTTTTTTTGAAATACTTTATTCATTACAGAAAAAGGAAAGTCTCCAAAGTATCTTGTGAGTGATTTTATGCAGCAGTATTTGGGGATTTTTCAAAACCAGAAATAGAGAAGATATTTATGAACTGTGCTTTCATCCAGCACATTTGATTGTTAGCTAAATGTTACATTTGAGCTCTAAAAGATTTCTTGCTAAGGAAGAATCCTTGCAAGAAATCGTCAGCAAATTATCATTAAAACCTACTAAGTCTGATCACAGTTTTACATTGTAAGCATTTTACATTGCTTTGATAGTATATAAGGGGCCTAGCAGCAAAGATGATAAATTGCATTTGCAATTTCAAGTGCTAAAAATGTGAATGCACTGACTGCATTTCTAGAAATTTTGGAGTCCAGTTGACTGTTAATACTAATGACATTATATTCAAAATACACTGAGGTGTCAGTGTGTTAGATCAATGTATCTCCTCTGTTATTGAGCTACTGCATCATTGAAATGAAAGAGGTTTAGACAGGCTGTCATTATGAACAGAATTTGGCTCTCTCCCCTCCAAAAGAAATAATAAATCGAAACTAAATTCTGACCATTCAAATGGCATTCACAGATGAAAACTCTGCTTAAGATGTGAGAGCTTTAGTTTAAGGATCCCCTTACCTGTGAAGGAAAATTCTTGGTGCTCAGCTCTGCTGCTCTTCCTCGGATATTAAATCCTCTCCATGTTTAAAACCCTTCTCTGTTGTTCCATATAGTGTCCTTCATTTTAGGTTTTTGTCATGCATTTTTGCTCTAACTTTGGGTATTTGCATGTTTTTCTCTAGATGCAAATATGCACATGCACTGACAGAAGCAATCCCCTGTTTCTTTGTTTCACTTACACCCCAGCTGACTTCAACGAGATGCTATTGGAAGGATAATTTACTAAGGATCAAAATCAGGCGCAGGCTTCTGGGTCTGCACCAGAGGTCTCGCCTCTGCCTGGGCTCCAGGAGCAGGTAACCCACAAGGAAAGCCGAAGCCAGCATCACAAGTGGTGCTGGGACCCTTTCCAAAACTACCCTCAGAGCAGTAGTGATACTCCAAGGAAAAGAATCGTTGTTCCCCATTCCCACTGCTTTTACCATCCTTCCCCAGCCACTGCTCCAGCTCAGCTTTCTCAGCCACAGGGTACTTGTCTTAGAGGTCCTGGCCATATAAAGGCTTTAATACGTGGGTTGGAGACCCTGGCAAAACAGTCCAAGCATGTACCCTCAAACATCCCCCATGCCCCATCTCAAATGCTCACACTCCTTCTGCTACCCCTCTTCCCACCTGCTCTGTAATGTACCCTGGAATTATTCCTCTCTCACACTAATATGCACTCTGAAACCACTGTATGAAAGAAAAATAAGATTTCACATTGACAAGTACATAATTTGCAAAGTGACCCAACTTGTGAATTAAAAAGAAGTTGTAGAGATATCTATGTCCTCTTTTCTGCTTCCTTTCTCATCCTTACACATTATGCTTTTTCTCTATTCAGAGCTGCGGAAAGGCCTTGGCAGGGCCCAGAACATGGTTTATGCTGTATTATACGTATATGTTTCCCATAGCAGGGCCACAGACCTCTCAGATCCACAGACCGCTTTTAAAGGATTTATGGAAGGTAACCAGGAAAAACAAACGTAAGAAAGGGGCTCAAGTGTAATTTGCAGAAATTCAGACATCTACTGGAAAATTATAAAGACTTCCACAAACTGAAGGAAAGTTGACATTTTCTAGTTCACTAGCTATGGTTATAGCTTATGCTTTGGGAGTGAAAGGATGTTCAGGAGAGGACTGGGGTCTCAGGATGCATGGGTTTTCTTACCTCATCTGCAAGTGAAGCAACGTAATAACTCATTTTATCATTCAGAAAATAAAAGTTGTACATCTCTTCCTAAAAATGATGCTTTAAAGCTAATTTCACTAGTGCTGTGAAATGCTCATCTGTTAGTTTAAAGAACATCCTAGAATATGAACACACACTCAAATTATGGTCAAAATTAAACAAAAAAAAATATTATTGGGAAAAAAATTACCCTGCCTGGAACAGATCCGTTCCAGGCATGTGACCTGTTTATTCAAGACAGAGGAATTCTCATTTGAAACAGAAATGTATCAGGTGAAATTTTAATCAAGCTGTCAGACTTCATTTTAATTCTCAGGCAGTCTACTTGTAGGAGAGAAAGGGAGAGGAAACATTAAAACTGATTCTCATAAAAAGATGGAGAGACAGAGTGCAACAAGCTGTGCTGATATATTAATTATCTATTTATAATATGTAATCTTTTCAACTTCTGTCATGTTAAAATCAACAAAGAATTTAGCTGAAGACAGCCATAAAATGAACTGATTACAGCTTGCATACAACAGCGATGAAAGAGCAAATACACACAGCTATGCAAATGTGAAATATAACATGACAGCAAGCACAGCCGCCGTGATAACAGCAGGTAATTGCTGGGCTCTCCAGCTCTCCCGCCAAACCGGCTCTGTGATATTTTCTTTGTTCTGTAACTGGCACATTTTTGGCACATGTGAGCGAGAGGGAGGGAGCAAGCTGAAGCTTCACTCCTAGCAAGAGCCGCTCCGCACGATTAGCGTGCCGGGCGGTGGAAGAGCAGGGTCACACAAAACTGAGCCTTGAGCACACAGGCGCGTTCAGCAGCTGGAAAGGGCACCTACCCCATAGCTGTGCCCAGCCAAGGGTTAAAGGCTGACATTTGTCCTTTCGATTCCACGACAAGTTCTCCACGGAGGCAACACGTTGAAGACCTGCTCCAAAACCCGGTGGAGTCACAAGACTCCTTACCACCATCACACAGCACAGGGTCAGGACCGGGTCTGAAAGTTTACTTACTGGGTAGCAAATAAGGCAGAGCATTTCAGGCAGGCTGTGTTAGCCTGCACTCAGGACCAAGCTGATGAAGCGATAGAGCTGCTGTACTGGAGCTGGATCAGGCAGACCAGGCAGACTGGGCTCATCTCCTTTGATATCTCTCGTATAAGTCTCCATGTGAGCCTTATTTGCTTTTTCACACCAAATGTTTCAAGAAAGTCCGTAAGACCTAGGGCAGTGGTGCAAGCAACTTTGGAAGACAAGCCTAAATCCACAAGACAAGCTTCAGAAGTGTTACCCTTCTTCCTGTTTTGTGCATTTTTTCTCAAGCAGTACAGCTACATCCATGAAGGTGCTTTGCTATTGCTTCATTTAACAGGAGCTGGAAAGTGGCCTTACCACCCCAGGGTAAGGCTGGGGTCATTTGAGGGATGTACCACCTGCCTTCGCTATTGCTTTTCCCCACTTCACACCAAAAAATCTAGTCCCATAGCTGCACTCTGCATACATCATGCAGGTCCTTTCCAAAAAGGCAGTCCTTTGGGTGACTTCAGTGCAGGCATGAATGGCTACCAAACATGACACTGTGGGTTTGAGCCTAGAGCAGAGCCCAGTAGAGCTCACCATTTCTCATGGGGAAATATTTAAAGTTCTGCTTCAGAAACAGTGTGTGAAGTTGCAACACATCGTCGTTGGCACCTGACTTTTGTCTTTGATTAATCACCAGATCCCTCCACCCTTCTGTATTCCATCTTAAGGAACTACACAATACGGGAACTGACAGGAGCATAATGAAATACTGGTTTGATACCACAACACAGTCAGTCCCTACCTTAGCCCTGTTTAATTAAAATTTGTTACTGCGACACTAACCTCATTGTGTAGAGCTAGACCCAGCATAAATTATCAGTGATTTGCCACTTTGATAAATAAACATTAAATGCATGTCAGGGCCCCTTGCTATCAAGCATGAAGCAATTCCTGTGATAAAAAAGTGAAAATCTTTTAATTACCAAATTCATTAAAATCTATCTAGAATAAAATGCTTTGCATTTCTAATGTTAAAATGATAAAAGTACCCAATGAGCTAATACTAAATAACAAAAATGCAATTCCTGAAAGAGTTGAGACAGAAAAAGAGCAGTTTAATTTGCAAAACAAATATTATACCTAATAGAAACAGGGTCAAGTTGCAAAACACATTTTCATGACTGTGTTTCTGACTCCTCAAAGTTCACTGTTGTTTAGTGCTTGCATCTTGATTTATTTCATTATAAGATGCCTATTAAACAATCTAGGCATTAGGCTGTTCTGTATTTTGTTCAATATCCACATTTGGGGGTGTCTTTGGGACCTCATGTCTAGTTCAGGGATTACTTATCTTTTACCTCTCCCATTTTCTAGTGGCCCCTATGTAGCCAGACACGTAAGGATATGCTAAACTTTTAGCACATCAGTTAACCCACAGAAAATAACAGAGGTAACCTCATGCTCAGATTTCAAGTTCAAATGAAGCAATTAATTGTGGATTTATCCAAAAAGAGCCACTTTTGCAAGAAGTAACTTCAGCAGAACTCAGTCATCCTCCAGCACGAAGTATGTACCCTTCACTTGGCCAAATGGGGAAATTAAGGATTTTCGTCACTGTGAGGAGGCTGTATCTTTTGGGGGGTAAACTGTATTCTTGCAGATTTGGGAAGTAAAATTTCCAAAACAAAAAGATAAATCATTCCTTTTTTGATTTTTGGAAATCTGTGTTTTGTGTGGAAAAGTAGCTTGGAGGCAACAAATTGCACAGAATAAGAGTACAGGTTCTGTTCCTGTATATGTATAATATATGTATATCCATCCTGTTTGTTTCTTTGGTTTCATTTTCTGAAAAAATGAAACTCCAATATGCATGTTCCTGACCTTGGAGAAGGTGGCCCAGGGAATTATAAGTTCATTTGCCAAAGCCAAAAAGAAGAAAAGATTTTTTCATCAGAAATAGATGTCTGTGGATAATCTGTTTTAGCCAAAAGCATATGTTCATGAACTCCATCTGCTTTCTACAGCAATTTTGATTTCATTTGATTTTTTTCATTTATCATGAAAACAAAAAAGAAACTGATTGGCTTTTTGACAGAAAGCAAAGTACTTTAGCTAAAAGTTGAACTATTAAAATTTGGAAATACTTCTGTGATGCCACAGACTTTTTCACCAGAAAAGGAAACCAGTACGCTTCATCAGAGCTTATTTTCAGATTTTTTTTTTTAATATATCTTTTCCCTGAAAAGGCAATTTCTTTCCCACACAAAACCTATGTTTTCCCAGCAGTTCTGCTCGAGACAGGTAGAAACAGGCCTCTTATCACTGACAGAGGCATCTGCTAGAGGGTTACACCTGGGGTCCGGAACTCCGCTGTTCTGAAAGGAAGAATCGTTTCAGGACAACATCAACCCACCGGACAACCTGTAATTGCCTTGCTTTATTTCAGCTGGACGTTTTTATGTCGCAGTGCCATCTTCCTATTAGTTTGCTACAAATAAGCCTTGGTTACATGAACCTCAAATTAAGCTACTGTAAAAGAAACAAATCAATAGCGTTTTGCTTAGTTCTCTCTGTTTCAAATTCTATTCTCTTTACAGAGACCGTAAGTCACTGTAACCAGTATGTGTACAGATCAGGCCTTCACCAAACTTGACTGCTCTGCATGTTTAATTTTAAAGTGGTCATCTGCGAGCTAGCTCCTGCCAAGTGGGGAGGGACCATCATGGCATGAGAGACAGCCTTACACTGACAGATGTCGGATGCTGGTGCTACCAGGAAACGGAGACTGGGATACTGGACATCAGGACAGACTCTCCATGCGGCTCTGCGGGGCTCTAAACGTCTCGGCCAAGACTGCTAAAGGACTCTTACATTCAGCTTACTTCCAAATTCACATACCTTCCTGCGTGTTTCATATGCTGTTATTTAACCTTCTTCCTTAAAGGAGAGTTTTGCCAGTACATGCCTTGCAGATACTTTTCCCTTTCCAAACTCCTTCCATACATAGTTTGTTTTTTTCCCTCAATATTGTCATTTCCACATTTTCAGTGCTGGTGTGAGATTTACCATACGGGATCAGATGAGTTGCCTGTCTTCTCAGCTTTCTGTCTCCTGATGGAGCCACAGCTGATACCTCTGAGCAGGGTGCAGTGGGCACTAAGGCAATAACCTTCTGAGAGAAGCAGGGCTGGTTGTTTGGTCGTTGGAGTGCAAAGGCGGGTAGAGGGGGTGCAAATCCTTATCTCCTCCTGACAGTGGTCGGCAAACCTCATTCACATGGATTATATTTTTAAGCTATTGTAACTTTTTTATATACATGAACATATATCTGCTGAAATTTTTAAATCTTTTTATTTTAAAAAAATGAAACAGATGTATTCTTGCAGATCTGAAGCTGTTTAATCTCAGCTGTCTGACTTTGCACTGTTAAGAAGGCTCTGCTCTGTGAGTGCAATACCAAGTAAACAGGAGGCAGTAACATCCTGAATCACTATCCAGTGTGAAAAGTGTTTTTACCATAGTGAAACAAGCATCTGCTATACAGACTCATTACATGCATTCACTTCTTCCTTCTGATGTAAGTATTCTAATTGCAAAGGCTTAGTCCAATCATTAGTGTTCCTCAGTTTTCAGATTACTTTAAACTTGCTTCCATAAACAGATTTTGTTCATCTCTGTTTGTTATAAAAATTAAACTAAATATAGACCTTTAAGGAAAGAGTAAATTATTATTATAAAAAAGTGGAAAACAAATGTATTGTTTTATCAACTGCTTATAGATAGCAGACTGCCTAAGTATGCAATGAGCAAACATACTAAAGATAACAAGATTGTTTGATTGCAAGAGTGACTTCAGAAATGACGTGAGAAAGAGAGACAGTTCATCAATGTGCATGATAAGCAAATCATACCTTCATTCCTTCACTTTTAAGTGTCTATAATAGCCTATTAAATCAACATGCAAAGGATAAAGATTGTCAAGTTACTGTGAAGCTTCACGATATTTTCAATTAGAGAATAAGCATTGTACAAGATTCCAGTATATATAACTCCCAGTTCTTCTGTTAAAAGATTTAGGGACTTGAAGTCTAGAAAAGCATGTGAAGCAGGTCTAACAGTTTGGGTTCTGACACCAAACTCAGATTCAAGAGAAAAAATTCTGCGCTAAGTAATCATAAAAGCCAGAGTTACCTGAGAAGTAAAGTCTTCAGAAGGAAGATGAACTACATCTTCTGCTTCAGTTTCTTTTGGATAGGCATGTTCAGAGGTAGTATATAATGCCTTTTAAACAATAGTGAATAGCTAAAGCACTCACCAAGAAGCAGGAGACGTGGATTTTAAAACCTCTCCTATCAGCTTCATCCAAAAAAAAAAATGTCATTAGCACTAGAGCAGTCATGGCCAAGGGAATGATTTCTCCAGTTCAAGTAGATTGCTGGAGAAAGTATCAAGACTGCAAGTCACAGAACCAGAGAGAGGGCAAGTGAGGAAAAATTTCATTTGGACTTCAGTGTTCAGGCAAAGGGAAAGCACAGGTGTGTAGTTTTTGTTTCAGTTTCCCTTTCCCAGTTGAGCATCATAACTGTGAGCAAGTTCCTTCTTGTTTGTTCTCAAAGCCGAGAAAAGGCTTTCGGAGATAGTGATAAGAGCAAGAGATCAATGGGATTGGTGCCATGCTCTAAGCTAAGCACCAGGAGAATTATCCACAGCATCTTGAGGCTCTGCTTAGGTAGCCACCGCTTGATGAGCTGAGGGCCTGAGTGAAGGTCCATGCTGCCCTGGCTTCAGCTGTGAAAGCCTGAGATAACCCAGATTTGAATATTGCCTACAGGCACCGTTCTTCTTCATTTTGTTATGTCTTATACTTTTAAGTCTATATCAGCAAGCAGCAAGTCTCCAGAGAGCTATAGTTAGTCTTTTTATTTTTTTTAATTAAATTATTTCCTAACAGCTGTATCATGAAATTACATGGCACTACAGATTAGAGAACTAGTTCGTGGGATGCACATTTTTAAGAAAGAAAAATTTTTATGAAAGAAGTAACGCTGTAATCATTTCCAGTCTCGCTAGCTGATTGTCCTTTCCTAAGGATCCTTGCCACCTATTCTAATTCGCTGACCCTGACACTTTGTATGCAACCGTGAACCACTAAAACCATAGGGGGAAAGGAAACACTGTCCTGATGAGGCCAAAGTGAGCCTACCTCATTTGTCAATGTTTTCTCAGTACTTATTAACAACATGTGAAACTTCCTGGGTTTACAGGGGTTGATTAGACAAAGGCAGGGCAATACAAAGTCATGCGCTCTTAAGTGCCTAGTGTCTGCAGTGAAGACCTGGAGTTAGACACTTTGCAAAACATCAGCGGAGTTTGGGACCTCGGAAAGGGATCTAGATTAGCCAACATAGTGAGCAGGGAGGGCTCTCGCCAGTCAGCTAGTGAACACAGAAGAGAAGGCTGTACCTTATATCCGACTTGGAAATAGGCAGCTAAACTCCCTGAACTACCAGACCCCTTTCCACTCTATTCCAAATGTTCATTCAAAGCTACTTAACTTTCATTGTAGTTCTTTAATATGCTGACATGAAAATATCGAGAATTTTTATGAGAACTTACAACAGAAACAGGTATCCATCGCTTTATGCTTTATTCAGGTAGGACTTAAGCCCTGTGTTATACAGCCATTAGGAAGTTACATCTTTGGTGCTCTCTTTATTGTGTCACATGGCATCTCCATATTCATATTTTGGAAAATTTAAAACTTACTAATTTGCCTTTCAGATTTTTCTTAATTAAAAATTAATATGTTTTAAAAATCGGCTCTTTTACACTTCTCTAATTAAATTTCCACAGGATATTTTTTGGTGGAAGAATTCAATTAGGTTTTAATTTTAGCAATCAAAAAGGCACTGGTGCTTTGAGTATTTGATTTTTAATTTAAAATTTGACATGACATTCCAATTAAAATGTTCAGCAGTTGCATTGTAGCATAGAAGTCTATTACATCTGGTAATCAGGAGAATCTGATGACCATAAAAAATGCAAACAGTATTTCAAGAACCCTCAGGTAATAACCATATTTAGCAAACACTAAACACTTCAATTACAGCTGCCTATAGCAGCTCTGATCACTCAGAAGCTATGGCAGAAAGTGGAAACAACTCTTTACCTATCTCACCTTTAGATAAGGTTATGCCTTGGCTACATAATGTAAACTCAGGTTGCAGAAGTGTAATCAAACCTACCAAAGGCAATATCAAAAAGGAAATGTTGACTCTTTCTGTTTCCCTACTCACACAGACTTCTTTTTCTTGCCCCCGAAGCTGATTCGCATGCTATCATCTGTATAAATAAGAGAAACTGCAGCTTGGAAATCTGATGCGCTATTGTGCTCTCCTTCTTATCTGCTTTTGCTGCTTGCCTAAATGTTTGAGTCTACAAAGGCATAAATGCCTCTAAAGGTTCTGAGCACTCCTTTGGACAGAAGAAGACATTCTGTTTCTATCTTGCAGAATTGGGCCCTAAGTACATGAACAATTTCTATTCTTCTCCACCCCTTCCAAAAAAAAGCCTCTCTTTATGATAATCAGGACCTCCATCAGAGTTAAAACCTTCCATATAAATATTTGAATCACATTTATGATCCTGCATTGAGAAGTGCAAAATCTTTCATACAGTTGAAAAGCAAAGGTTGGATGTGCAAAATCCAGGGAATGAAGAAGGAAATGTGAATGATGTACGATCAATGTAAATCAAGAATACAAAAAAATTGCTTTAGTTTTGAGGTAAGTCTTACATCTACCAGTCCATACTTTTGTCCAGCAAATGCCAGGGCTGCACTAATTATATACAAACCAAACCAAAGACTACTTTAGTCCCTAAGGACTTAGTCATTGTCATAATGGATCACAATTGGCTCCATCTAGTCTACTGACCTGCCTCTGACAATGACAAATTCTACTGAAAGATTCCAATATTGTCATTGCTCCCTACAAATTGTATGACATTTCAGAAGAATTGTATCTATCTGTCTTGGCTTTCATACTTCCTCCACTGCTAAATAATGTAATATTCCTGTGTTAAATTTTTCCATTTTCCTTTAAATGTCAGTTTGACCATGTACTACTCGTCAATCATATGTTTATTGCACATTATTTTTGGAGCTCCCTCACTGCACATGACATTGCATGATACAAAAGCAAGGCACAGAAGTCAGTAACACATGCATCCTCGAAGTTAAATGTGTGCTTAACTAACATACTGCAGTGGGGCAAAAACATAGGTGAAAAAATTTGTCAAGATGGCCCATTTTATAGGTCAGGCTGTAGCATCCACTAAAAGAAAAATTATGCTTCAAACTGTGACAAGTGGATTTGCAATCTTCCCTTGTATCAGACCATACCTTGGATAGCATTCTGGACATGCTTGCTGTGCATATATCATTGCTAAATTGCTTTGCAGATGATGCATAGTTTAAGGGGAAACTGAGGAAAGAAGTCAGATTGTCTCTTTTGTGGTTAATAGAGGGAATTCAAAGGATCAAAGATTAAATGGAGGGAGGATTTAAGATGAAAACAAGAGAAAAATAAACACAAAGCCCAGTGGAGTAGAGAAATCTTCTCTGTCATTCTTTGATGAAAAGTCAACTCTGCAGGGAGAGGCTTAGGGAACCTGGAGAGAAGCAGTGCTAGCATAAGGTAAATTTGACTTTTGTTAAATACAAAAATCACTTGAAATGAAGGGAGAAAAAGCTCAATCAAAGCCAATAGCCCTAAGGATTGCAAAGATATGACACGGTGTTGGAGGTGGGGAGAACAAATCGAATTTTATATAAAGTCTATCACATAAAACGAAATAGATGCTGGTGAAGTAGTCCTCCAAGGATGAGCAAGATGAGTGCTGACCTGCGAGTGCCTGAGAGTTATATCGGGATAACTTCTCTGGAGTCAGCACAGTGACACCAGCACAGAGCCATTTATAGGGAATGAGAGTCATTGCCCTTTCATAGTACACTGAGGGCATGAGTTGCTCTTAAATGGGATTGGGCTCCATAACTGCTATAGCACACCCAGAGACAGAGCTTGCCTCACCAAGCAGAGAGGTTCGTCAGGCTGAAGGCAGGAGTGATGAGTGACTGTCTGGTGCCCCATCCCTGCCTGTGTTCTGTTCAGTAAGAGCTGGAAGATGGGACAAACACACAGCAAAGGGATGTGGTTAGAGAGCAGGAGCCACCAGGCCTCAGCTCTCACTGGCTCGTATGTCTAGCCCTGTCAACGAGGTAGTACGCATTCCAGTACACACGCTAGCAACCATAGCCACAGGTCACCAGCGGGTATGCCAAGATGCAGATCCACTGGAGACATCAGTGTGAGATGTGGCGCGCAGGATAGCTGGAATGAGAAGGTTGAAATGACCAAGTCCAACCCTGAGACCCTACCATAGGGTTGTAGAGCAATGCACATCCTGGTGTCATCCTATCAGCCAAACAGAGGCCTCACTTACCTGGACCCTTTTTCACCTTATGCAGGTTCCTGAGTCTCATGGCAGCCTTTGTGGGGGTGAAAGGTGAGAGTCCTCCCTGCCCTTGCTTGTGACACCTGAGCAAGCTGGAGCAAAGTTTGCAACTTGTGACATGCCAGGGGAGCAGCTCCATGTCTCTGCACTCACACAGTCTCTGAAGCAAGCAGAGAAAGAGAGACACGGGCATTTTAAAGAATAAATATGAAAAAGGATACACTTAAAAGCTAACTCAACAATTAATAATTAAAAAAAAAAGCCACCAATAAGATTAAACAAAAGTTGAAAACAAGCTTAAAAATAAAGGAGCAAGCAAAGGAATCATTTACAAACCAAATGAAGAGGGGAAAAGATAAGATAAACTCTGAATACTAATAAGCAACAGAAGGAGGAGAAAAAAAGCAGCTAAAATGGGTCTATTTTACCACAGGCAAAATAATGTACAATGTTTCAATCTCCCCAGTTAAATTACAGAATAAAAAGCAACCTTAATACAATATCAGCCTGTAAATCTCTCTCTAAACCACCCACATGCTGACTGCTGCTGGAGACAAATAGATACAATAAAGAGGAGAAGGCAAAATGCCATAGCCACGAACATGGTAAGGTTGATTTTCCTTGTGTGGCCATAAAGAAGGTATTTTAATAAGAAAAAATAACAGCAAATGTACCAACCATTAGAACAATTTTAAAGAAAATGAAAATACAATGTGCACCAGCCCTTCCCTCTCTGAGGGGTGGAATCTGTAGGGGAGCTCTTAATTGTACTTGCCAAAGTGTTTTGATATGTTTAGCTCTGTTTGCAGGTGGGATGGCCTCCCACAGGTACGACGCTGAAGAGCAGTGGCTGCTTGTAGTGTCCAGCCTACGAAGTCACCTTTTCCTGCTTGAATGTGGTGCTGAGTCCCTGAGAGAGAATGTGACTTTGAAAGAAAAAATAAAAAGTTTTGATTTTACCCCTTCGTTATTTTGTTGCTGTTGTTTAGGTTGGATTTCACTGTTCAAGGGGTCCTGGGGGCTGCAGGGCTCCTGAGAGTTGCTCCTATTTGGAAACACTGGTCTTTTTATTAGTAGTGAGGCTAGCGCAAACCTTCGCATCCAGGCTGCTCATGAGGCATGCTACAATTCTGCTTGTTATATCCTCAGGGCATCATATATACTAATAAGAGCAGAAGAAGAACCTATGTGGAAAGCCTTTGATGTCTTGTGCTGAGACTCTGTGTACATTCTGATATGTTAATTATGGCATTAGCCATTATAAAGAAAGGAGAAAAAAAATTTATCATTTCGTGTATGATGAATGTTTAGTTTCCTGGAAGTGATTGTCCAATCTGGCTTCTTTTTCTGGCTTGCTCAGTCATATCAGTGCCATGCTGCTGTAATATGTCTCTCTGGGCAGTCTACTTATTCCTCACAGTGGGAGAGAGGGTGTCTCATTCCCTTGCTGGCAGAATACTCTGCTGGAAATAAAAAGAGTATCATCAGAGCCTATCTGCTGGCATCGCCCATTTAAAGATTCTCCTAGTGCAAAAACAGGCTTTCTTATCCCATCAGAATATCCTTTTCTGCTGCCCTGCAAACTAACAGGCCAAAGCAAAGCTTTGAAGTTTATTAATCCCCTCCTGAACACAAATTCTTCAGTCTGAACTGAATGAGAGATGACACATGCTACTAAACTGGCTCTTCTTTTCTTCCTGTTGCTTTCCAAAGATAATTCTCCTGAAAGGTGATAGATTGATATCTAGGAAAAAAATACTGGCTAGATCTGCAGTGGAATTTCACTAGCTTCTATAAGCTGAGATCTGCCCTTGATGAGCTCTGGTTACCTCCAGTTCTGCAAAGTCACGAAACTTAGCAGTGGTGTGAGGTTTTTCCTGTACTCCTACCTTTTTCTGAGGAATCCTTTTAGCTGGTTTAAGAGACAGGATAATAAGAACTCTTGCAGATATCTTGCAGTGCCTGGAAGTTCACACACTCTAATAACCTCCCCTAAAATATTGAGAAATCCCTTAATTATTTTCTTCTAGACTGAACAATACAGAGTAAGTAATACAGAAAATAATCCTGCAGAGGATAAGGGAGTAATCACCATATATTGTGTAGTGCAGAAGAGACACTTTCATTCTCTTTATCATCCTGAAATAATCTTGTGATGACTCCAGTTCCAATGAGAGGCTACCTTCTTGCTCAAGGGAATTTCAAATTAGCAGTGTCAGTTAAACGCTAAGAGCTATTTCTCCTGGGAATAAACATTTGTTTTGTTTATCTCCAGCCAACAGCTAATAGCACAATAATGATCCAATCCCCAGATCCCTTTGGCTGGAAACTGATACCTTAATCTTCGCAGTGCAAGCCTTATCAGTCTTTGCTCCTACGCAGTTTGAACATTTCCTTTATATGCTCGATGCCCCCTGCAATGAAAGACTGTCTCTCAGATTCTGGTTATCTTTGCCATGAATTACTTTTCCCTCACCTTGTTTGCTCCTTTTTCACAAATATCTCATTTGCACTGTTTTCTAGATATTCCACACACTCTTCTAGCCCTGTATTACTGTTACTGAAGCCCATTATTATTCTTATTTTTGCTTAACTTTCTCCATTGTTCACTCTCTGGGGACTGGCATTATGTCTGATAAAATGATGAAGACAAGAAGTCTTGCTGCTACCCTTCCTTCACTTAATGGTAATCAACAAAGATGTGCAAAGCAAGTTTGAATTTAAGATTTTTTCTGAATCTCACTGACTGAACTTCTCCATGCTATCATTTAGGTCTGGTACTATCTCAATGAAAGTGAGAATTAACATTCCCAGAGCTGGTCCCATGGCTTTCCCAGGCATTACCAGGAAGCTCCAGGCATCTTACAAAGCAGTATAATTTCATTGGTTTAATATGCCAGCCATAGCAGAGGCCACATTCCAGCACATCCAGGGGAATTTTAGCAGAATTGAATCAAAACTAAGCTTTCTGTAAAGGTTTACTCATCACATACCTCAAAGCACAGAAATCCTTCTGTGAGGTGGTGAAAGCTTAGACACACCGCAAAGAAAGCCACTATCAAAATTGAAGGTACCTATAGGCTAGTATCCTCCACTCTCCCCTCCACAATCACAGACCTTACTTTGTATATCTCACACAGCTTTAACCATACTTCTCTCTTGCAAAGGCAGCCCATCTCCATCTATCCTCCTTCAGCACATTCAGCTGTTGTACCTGTTTGATCTAGTCAATCGATGTATACGGGAGGAACAGCGTAAGAACCAGCCTGATGAAAATACACATTCCTCAGAATACCTCACCAGTTTAATTGTTTTACAGGCACACCACTAATCAGACCTTCTGATTGGAGCTGGTTTGATGGACAAGCAAAAATTAAATTTGATCTTTACTTTACCTCCTCCCAGTTATTGCTTGCTTAAGTGCTATATTTCTGTTTCCGTGGTCATTCTGAGCATCTCACAATTTAAAAGCTTTGTTGCATGGCAGATCTTACTATCTGTAATGAATTGCAAGGATTTTCTTCTCTGTTTAGGCTTCATTAGTACTTTAGTAGGTTTAGATTGTCCTGGCATCTAGATCTCTGTAATGAAATTAAAGACTGAATGAGAGATGTGACCACATTGCCCCTACAGTATGCCATTCATCAAATGCCCTCCACTCAAAACTGAAGTTCACTGGAGCCTACTTTTGTCTAAAATAAAACTGAATGAACAGAGGTCTACAGTGGAAGCATAAAGCTTTGCAGGGACCATGAAGAAGTCACAGATCAGACAGTGACATTGTCCAGGAATGCAGATAAGTGTGTGATAAAAAGTTTTAGTGCATTCCTCCTTGTTTTGCCTCAAATGGAAATGTGTTCCAAAATAGAAGTCAAGAGTGCAGAGACTGCCAACCTGATGCAAAACTTATGCAAGATTTCCTTAAAATACACCACAAGCCCCAGCACACCTGCCCAGGTAAATGCTATTTCTAACTGTTCATTTACCATTCCTACGGTGGCCAGAGTATCATTAAGGTGAGGGCTTCAAGACCGGAGGTTTTCTATGGTGGGAGGAGAAGCAAAGGGCAAAGGGAATGGGGGATGGGGAAATCATGACATGTTTTTTTTCAAACCATGGTAAAGTAAAGCTACCACATGCTCTTGCTTATACTTGGTTGTGTATCACAGTTTGCTTGAGGAGAAGCAGCTCTGTCAGAGTGTATGAAGTCAACCAGTGCTGAGGTTTGCATTTTTAAATTATTTTCTTCTGCCTTATAATGAAAAGAAATCATCAAAGTGTGCTACTAAAAGCCAATCTGGCCCAAAATTAGGATGCCAACAATCTGGCTATCAACTTTTTGGAAAATGTAGGAAGAGCGGGAATAATTTGGGAATTTCAACATCCCCTGCTTTCCCTTTCCTCTCCTGTTTGTTTTTCCCTTCATCATTTACAGCCCTGTTATTGCTAATTTGTGCCTAGCAAAGAAGCTGACTAGAAATGAGGTCTGAATAAAAGTGAACCTGACTGTTTTATTTCTACAACCAGCCTGAAAGAATTGCAAAGAATATAGAGCAACTGAGCTAATGGAAAATAAATCAACCATTTATAGGCCTTTCTGTTTTAGTAACTGCAAGTGTTACTCATCACTAACACAGACGAGAGATTTCTTTTTAATTGCTCTATGTCCTCGCAGCAATTTGGCAAACAGAGGTGATGCTGGGCTTCAAGGCTTTCTGTAAGTCCCACCCGTTGTAACTGGTATAAATTGGTATAAAATGCCACCAGTTTCAATTTCAAGCAGAGAAAAATCCAAACTCACTCTCACACACAAAAGATGGTTGATTGAAGATTTGCCGTGCTGTGTATTTTAGCCAGCTCAGGATGCTTGGCCTCTATGGGCTTGCTCAGGCCTGTAATTGGATTAAGCTTCTATTTACACTGCACGCTGTCGTGAGCCTGTAGACATCTGAGCAAGCTCTAAATGAGCTACCCAAGGAACCAGAAGTAGCTGCAGCTCCAGAGAGGAAGGGCAACACAGCCTCTGCTGAGCTCTGGACCAGCACAGCTAGGCTGCTTCTGAAGCCTGAAAAGCACCTCTGCGATTTCTGCACAGCTCTACTCTCTGCTCTGAAGACATGCACAGAAGCTCTGGTTCCCAAGTGTGCTGGCATATCATCTGCACTGATTTCACTGAGATCTAACAGTTTAAATAGGTCTGAGGACTGAGGCCAAAGTGGCTGGCCTTGAACCAGACAGCAGGTCAGCACAAAAGCCAAACAGCAGATATCCTGACTAGTGCCTTATCCACAGGCCTTTCCTTTTGTAGACCCTGCACAACTACACTGCTGAAGACATTTTGCTGAAATACTTTGCACCATCCAAATAAGCACAACTCGATACATGTGTTTGCTAGGGGTGTGGGCTGGGAGAGACACGGAAGGGAAACGACGGGTGGTGGAGGAAATGGAAAAACAAGACAGGGCCGGGAGGATTCGCGGGTGCAAACATTACACAGCACCGCAGTCTGCTGGGCAGTGTTCAAGGGGTGGTGGATGCCTGATAGGCCATAGGAGCTGTGCTGATCTATCCGCAGTGCTTTCTCCCTAGCAGCTCCTGCCAGGTTGGTGGGACTCACTGAGACAAGGCAGCTTTGGGAGGTTGCAATACTGGCAAAAGTACGATGGCGCATAGGTTGGATGGTGTGTTGTTGCACATACTGCTGTGACAACTGTATGTCAGTTCTTGGTAACTGGGAAATGAAGATGTAGTCTACTACGTGCGTTGCAAAATGTTCATACAGGAAAATGAAGAGGCGCAGGGGAGCGGTAGACCTCTGTTCCCCTTCAAAGAGCACTGTGCAAGGCCTGGATGGAGCTTTAAGTCAATGAAAGCCCTCTAGCCACTGCTGGAGTCAATCTGTTAAAGTTCAGTGTTAAATGTGGTTAAAATGCTTCATTCCACCATCAGTGTTGAACTCGAGCCTTTTTTCAGATTAATACTGAGAGTTGCTTAGTGAACCCAGCCGTATACACAAACCCGATCACTCAGCCAGGGGAATCAGAGGTGTCTGAAAGTCCACTGTGGCTTAATTATAGAAACTGATGCTCCTGAGCCATGATAGTCCAACAGGCTACCTTGCCTCAATGCCTATGGACCCTATAGGACTTGGAAAGCTCCTGCCTCTGCTCTGCCACACAGCAGCATGCAGAGCTGGGAATCAGCCCAGAGGCCAGTTTTGCTGCTGATAGGCCTGAACAAGGTCCCAGCACGAAGTGAACAGGTGGAACAGGGGTAACAGTTTTGTTTTACGGAGAATTAATAAATTAAAGAAGCACTTTCCTGAAGCAGGGATAATTTTCCTCAGAGCTCGTTGCAAGGTGCAGCTGCTTTGAATGAAGTCCTGCAGAATGGTTGCCTGCTCTAAATGCAGGAGTTGCCACATTTCTGCTGCTCGTTTATCTGTGGAGTAGAGCCTGCCTGAGTAGATGATTTACTGAAGGGATTCTGACGTTTGTTGCTTGGGTGTACAGGAAACTAGATGAGCCTCTACTGCGTATCTGATTTCTTGGATAAAGGGGATACAGAGGGTCAGATGGTAAATGGAGTGTTTGGACCACATTCCTGCCCCGTTTGTGAGACAGAGCAGCTGCTCTGAGTGGCCTGCCTTGACATTGGCTGTATCTTCCAATTCTGCCCCTGCTGCATGTTTCTATTCCTGGCAAATGTCATCATTTTTTCTACCAGAACTTAAAAATAAGAGTTTTCTGTCAATCCACGGAATCAAGCTTAAGACTTAAGTTTCGGGGGTGTCTTTCCCAAATACTTAGTCCTCTTTCATTCACACAGCTCCTACTAGCTCCATTAAGCAATTTGACTGTCAAAGGCTTCTGCAAGCTTCCGACACTGCATATGCTGGATCAATGTCCTGTGGGATAAAAATGTCAATAAATAACACTAAGGTTAGATTTGCAAACATGGTTTTAAATCTGGTTGAAAAATGAGATTTTACTAGAAGTCCTATATCTTTTCCTCTAACCCAACTCTTCAACCTTGGACCTTAAGCACTGAACATTTTCAGGGAAGACTATTTCTGTCTGGAAACACAGTTCTCCTGCCTTTTGCTCCTACCTTCTAGTTTTAAGTGTGACTTTCCCTATATTTCTTATGCTGCAATATCATCCCTCCCTTCTCAAGGAAGGAAGGCAATGAAATACACAGAAGCAGATGTAATGCGGATGAGACCTTTAGCTGAGGTGGCTATTTGATTTGAATATTTTTCTCTGTTGTCTGGCTTTTGGACCACAAAGTCTGTGGTATACCCTGGAAGGAAGGAGAGAAGGAAGGAGCAAACAAACGGATGAACAAACGAGCAAATGAAGGAAATCCACCAATCCTAATAGTTTCCTTAGATGGCAGTCAAGAAATATCTAACTCCTGCGTAGGTGAATTTGAGGCATTTTATGAATAGATTTTATTAAAATGTTAATGTTAGTGATACAATGAAACTGTTGTCTCTTTCAAAACAGAATCCGGTGTGTGCAGTTGGATAAAAGGGATTATACACTATAGTTATAGATACAGCTTGTATCACAGATGTTTACCCATAGTATAGGAATGAATTTATACATTGAAATACAGTAATACAAGTCTGAAAGGAAATCAGCTTATACCTCCTGATGGAATAAGCGAAAAAGTATACTTTCTTTAGAGAGGGGGGAAATGAACCAGAATTAGTCACAGAGCATCTTCCATTTCTGCTCTGGGAATTGCGCCAGATCAGATTGGGGCCCTCTCATGTATTTGCTCGTTCCTTTATAATCCTACGTTAGGAGTCTGCCCAGCAGCAGGGTGCTGATAATATGTCAGACATGCACACTGTATTGAGCAAAGCACGATAGCAAGAGATTTTGTAAATGGAGAATGAATTGGAGGCAAGTTTGAAGTAAATAGGTTTAGAACACAAAATAGCAAATCTTTCTAAAAGTTATTACAGGATTTTTTAACCAATTAAAATTTAGATATGACCAAAATGTGTTTCTTTCCTCTAACAGCCAAAATTTTGGATCAAAATAAGTAATACAGCAACTTATTTAATTCTAATGGAAATGATCTTTGTTAATATTTCCTTGCAGGACGTGTAGCTGGAGAATTCAGGTACTGGGCTGACAGACAAGAACCTCTGAATGAAATTTATTAGGAACTGACTGTAAACAGAAGTGAAGCAGACTAATCTATTTTCATTTCCCAAACAGAGAAATCCCAAACTGTGGTCATCTGGCAGAGAGAATGGAAAGTAATGGAAATGGAAAGTACATTTCAGCTCTAATTGAATAACCTGTTATCTATATCACTGGCAAGTAAACTCGGTGTTTGGGGGGTTGTTTGGTTTTTCTAATATATGTTTAAATTCGACAACATCCCCTGAAAGATCAAAACTATCATTGTGTTCAATCCCAGGTGCAGTTCAATAACAAGGACAGTGCAAAACATAGGCATATTTCACTGAAGCAAAGTCAATGAGACTTAAGTGCTTTGTTGATCCGGAGCCATAATTGGACCTGAGTCAGAGACCCATCAACCTCATATCCTGGAGCACTTCCACATTTCATAGAAATCCTCTTTCCCAGCAATGATGTTACCTGCCTTGCAGAGAAGTGTGCAACTTCTGCGAAGACCTCAGAAAAAAAAAAGTGGTTCAATGGAGAATACATTTCCTAATTCATGCTGATTGTCATGGTGAAGATGTTACATTTTCTGTTCTCCTTGCTTCTTTATGATCTTTATAATTTGTTGAGTAGATTTAGATTTTAAGGAACTGTAGCACATGGTCTGTTGTGAAAAACTCCCAGGTGACAAAAAGAAAATTAATAACTAACTATTCTGTTGAACTTGTTTGTTGCCATGAACATGTGAACACTGTCTGATACCCAGTCCTAAGTCTTATCTTAGTGTGCTTTTCACTCCGAAGAAATGAACTGGGAAAAGAACCGTCAGAGCTGGGATAAAATATGAAACAAAGAATAGGTTCAAAGAGATCTTTTTAGAGGTCATTTTAATGACATTCTTCCATTTAGCAGGGACCACCTTCTTTCAGTTATAAAAATGGAGGTGGAATATATCATACAAGCAACTGAATATCCATCTCCAGATGGTTTTATCCTATTGTGTTACAAATAGAAGACACCAACTACAAAACTGAATCCTAATCCAGAACTGAAAACTCATGCAGGTCTGAAATCTCCTTTTAATTTTATTTAGGTTAATCTTTTATTAGGTCTAAATACACAAAGGTTTTTGTCTCTCCAGTGTATTCACCAAAGATCAGTTTTGCATATAAACCAATCTTACGTTTAGCCGCTACGTGCTGGAACAGAATTTGTTAGTTGCATCATATCAGTGCTCTGGTGTCAGATTGCTCCTAAGCATTGAGGCAGGTGCTGGATGGGTAACAGTAGTATAAGACAGTTAAAAATGTTCCTGGAGATATGTTACTTGTAATTGACTATTATTTTAAAAGCTATTGCTGTACACAAAATTTAGCATTTATTTAGTGCCAAAAACACAGTACATTAGTATCAAACCATTCCCTGACCCCAAAAGATTGCAGTCTAACAGAGTGCCACAGGGGAGACATCATATGCTGGGAAATCCAGCAGCAGCCTTGTATTAGTAGATTTGATTTTTGGTTTAATTATAAACTCCGTTCTTATGAGTCTTGTAGTGCTGC
Source organism: Rhea pennata (assembly GCF_028389875.1). Lineage (NCBI taxonomy): Eukaryota > Metazoa > Chordata > Aves > Rheiformes > Rheidae > Rhea > Rhea pennata. The sequence continues at coordinate 59,995,596 of NC_084667.1, read as the reverse complement.
CCTAAGAATATCGTGAAGGACAAATCATGGTGACTGTCTTTATAATGCCAAACGCCTCATAAACTGCTGTCATATGATGGAAAAATACTGCATAGGGGATTGTTTCCCTTCAGTATTAATACTTTAATACATGTGATATGAGCATGAAAACAGGATCTAAGAGCTGTTCATTCCCTCACCTGAACCTATGATCATTGAAGGATGACTTGATAATGTTTTCCACAGCAATCAACCGTCATGTCACAAGAAGAGGAGCATGACTTCAAGTGGAAATCAGTAGCAAGAAGAGAAAAATTTCTTAAACCAAAGAACTGCTTCTGTATGCAAATAGCATCCTATAATAAAAGTGAGGAAAAAATATGTTTCAGCTGGTAATCTGCACCTTTGATCTGTGTTATTCCTCGTGGTCTCTTAATATTGGGTATATATTTTCCTCATTAGCAGAACAGAAGTAATTGCCCTTGTTGAAATGGGATTATAAAAACAGGGATCTTGAGAATTCACATTCATAAATCTAAGTATCAGTATGCAAATATTTAAAAGCAAATGTTTACTTAATCAGCACTGTAAATGCTCCCTGTCATAAAACTATCAGTCATCTATAATGTTTGCTCAGCTGACTAAGGATAGAATCTACATCAAGCAGTCCCTCACAGAGGAAGTTTATTAAACAGGCAAAGTGCAGTAATCACCTTAAAATGGACCCTTGAACTTTAAGATGTAAGATATTTTGTGGGGGAATGCCCAAATCTAGGGTTTGAGACCTGGGGTTCAGTCCCTGTTTTCCTTGAAATTTGTCTCTGAATTCCAGCTCAGCCTCACTTCCCTCTCTGTAAAATGGTGTACTTCCAAATTCTGTAACCTGTTTTATCCTCTGACTACCTGGGTGGGGTGGAGAAGTGCCTGATACTCTGCTACAATCAGCCACAGACGTGCACCAGGCAGATATGTTGAATCGAAGGGGAGGCAGTTCCTCCTCCAAAGTATCTTTTCTTCAAAGAATAAAGATTTAGAACCTCTTCTGAAGGGTGGAAGCATGAAAAAGGGGATATGAACCACAGAAAAATACTAGCTTTGCCAGTAACTGAGGGAGTTCCTCCTGGTTCAGGAGGAGAAGACTCATTGCTTAGAGGATTGTATGCATAATGGACTATGAAATGGTCTCCAGGTCTGGGAATATTTTAGCAGGTTAGGGTCTCAATTCATCAGGAGCCTTTTCTACAGATTATGAAGAGATTTTTGAGAACTGCCTCAGTTTTGGATGCTGATGTAGCCCTGATGTTTATGAGATTGAGAAGCTTGGTGTTGACCAGGAATTTCTTCCACTCTAACTGACTTCAAAAGCATGAGCTGGCTTTTCTTTCTACTTTTCTAACCCTAACTTCCATTCTAACACTAAGCTGAAGCTCACCTTGGAATAGGATGTGGGGGGGGGGAAGGCCTGAAATTCAGATTTATGCAGAGAAGGTCACTTTATTTTTCAGGAAACTTCTCTTAATGCTTTGTAATTTAAGTTGACATACTTCTCAGGGGTTCTTAACAGTAAAAATTATCTGACAGTGTTGCAATTGTAGTCATCTTGTAGCAATGATGATCTAAGGACATATTGTTCTTAACCTATGCTTCATTTTCTTCAGACATAAAATAAGACTCATGCACCTGAAAGAGTTTGGGTTTATTTGTTTTTTGGTTTTTTGTTTGTTTGTTTTTTTCCAGCAAGATAATACCTCTCCCTCCAAACCTTGCCCTGGTTGTTTAACAGTCGCACCAGTGTGTAGGGACTGCAAGATCTGGCTGCCTCCAGTATTAGGCAGCCACATTCAATGACCTCAAACTTTAGACCTATGTTCCCAGGACCAATTTCATTACAGTTCCTGTATTTTCTCTGTTTCTGTTCTCTTCTCTTTTCCTTTAGACATATAAATCTCTGCCCTGGTGATCATAACCACAGTACAATGGTTTCCAATGCTGAGACCTAACCTCTCGTGTCACTAACAATCATAACAACCCAAGGGTTAGTACTGCCCACTGTGCTGATCAGAAGAGGATAACTGCAGCCAATCTACAAATCAACACTGAATTTTTCTGTAGCCTCAGCTCTGCACATTTCTGCTCTAAAAATGTATTTTAAAAATCCGTTTCTATTAGTACGGATTCAAGAAGTGATGGAACAAATCCAAGGAAGAAAATAATCTGTTTTACATTATTAACTACAAACACGTGCCCTCTACTTCAGGGAGTCCCTTGGCTGCCAACCATGGGAAGGATGTCCTGAAGGAGGGTTGATCTGTGCTTACTTCAGTCCTACACTCTCCATTAGGTGTCTGCTTGCTTTGGGCAACTGTGAAAGACAGGATATGGATCTGGATTGTCCAGAGTGGCTGTTCTTGTGGACATGTATAAAGGGGGAAAAAAAAACTACTTACTACTTCAATAGGCTAGAAGTGTTCCTGGTAGGCAAACAAACAAACAGAAGTGGGTTTATATCTTTCATAAAGATATTCAAATCTCTAAAGGTTTTTGAATGTAGTTTGTACACCAACTTTTGAGCAAATACAAAAAAAAAGAGGAATCAGCAAAAATAAAAAAAAATGCAGGCCTATGAAAGATTGCTATGATCATTCCTTGAGAAAACTATTAGAATATGGTTTGTGCAGATACTGAATAACCCCATGCTGGTTGCTGTGAGATATCTGAAGATTGAATTCTGTCAGATCAATATAAGAAATGTTTTTTCTACGTTGTAGCTGTGCTTTCAATACAATGTCAACATTTACTGTAATAGGCAGCAAAATGCTGCATCCATGTCTGATTCTGTATTGCCATTTCAGATTTGAGTTAAAATACGTAAGACATTTTATGGCATGCCACAGGAGACAGATATAGTTTCTGCAGCAAGGACTATTTTCCCTGTTAGACATAATGCAAGCTTATATCCCTTATATCTACATTTTATGTGCAACTAAGTCTAAAAACCAAAGAAAACAGAAAATTTTAAGGCCTTATTCTTGTTATCTGCAAGGTGGAGCCTCCCAAAAACCAGAACCTTAACTCCTGTAATCTAGCAACGTCAAAACTAGGCACAACTGATCTGGTAAAAAGGGAGTCCATTTCTGTGCAGTGTATTCTGGCAGAAATGGGTGGGTCCTCTCTTCAAACTAAGAGTGATAGAAATCCTGTGGAAAGTAGCAAAGATGAATCAAGCAAATTTTAAACTTTGACATTTACAAAGCTATATTCAAGACATAAATGAATAGGCTTCATGAGTTGAAAGGCTTGTTGTCACCTGTGTCAAGCTTAAAAGTCCATGTCACATCCCTCTCAGGTGTTGTTCTGGTTAACAAAGATAATTGATTTTAAGACCCAGCTTGATCTCACCAGTCCACAAATACAGAAAAACCTTTATATTCAGGTTCTTTTTGCTCTGAATGTCAGCAGTTTTTATTATTATAGCTCTAGGGAACTAAATTGGAATTTTTTAAGGTAAAGGCATCAGACCATTAAAGCATATCTATTTATGGTTATAGAAAATGGAATAGAAGATCTTTAGCATATAGTGTATTCATAGTGTCATCAAAACATTCATTTCAGGTCTGGAAGGTTTATTAAGTTGCCTTTATGAGGGTGCACACACAGGTTTCAGAAACAAGGTCATTTCAAAAACCTCTACTCTGTGTTCAAAAACTCCTCCGTGAGGGAATGGAGATACTCCAAAAATAGTTTTAACAGTATATTTAATTGCACTTAATGTTCCTCTTGCCACATATGAATGACTCAGAAAGATGCCTTTTTTCATGGAAATAAATTCACAGTGTATTCCTAAATATAGTTAGCACTTTTCAGCAAATCTCTGCCTTATTCAGTAGGGAGCTCATTTATCTTCCTATTCAGAAGAATGAAGTAAGAAGATCTCAATTTCCTTTTCTTTTTTTTCTTTTGTCTGAGCCTTCATATTCAGCGTTAGAGAGCAGGGGAGTTATTAGGTCAGGAAAAGGAGTTAGAGCTACAAATTAATCAATCATGCCTCTTGCCCTGATATTGCAACACACAGACTGATGTCATTGGGAACTGATGAATGCCACATCTGCATGTAAACCTCACAGGCAATATCGGGAACTCATTCCACAGCTATTTTGTGGTTACCTTCAACTCTGATGGATACCATCTTTTCCTTCTGCATCCCCTTGTGCTCTGGGAAGGCAGGGATTGTAGTCCTGACACTATGCTCTCACTAAGAGAAAGGGACTCCAGCTTTTCCTTGCAAACTCCTCCAAGGTAAAAACATTGACAGTTAAGAGATTATTTTTCTCCAAAATTCAGCAGTATTTGCTTGTACACTTTTGTTCAGACACGTCTCCTCTGCTCAGGGCACCTAAGGGTCTGTCAGGATCCACAGACCGCAGGAGGTGATTAATGCTCTGCTTGCTTTATCTGAAGAGTGTTCAGCATGAACACATCAAGAACAAAGGACCACACACATTAAACTTCTAGACATACAGCTAAAGGAAAAGTTCACAACAAAACTTTTACCACATCCAGAAGAGCAATAGGGAGGGGAGAAAAAAACAGTTTAGTTAAAAGATCAATAACATTATGTCAAAAAAATAAAATCAAAGGGAAAAGCTTGGGGAAAAAAGCAATTTTATTATATTTTAATTGTACAATTTAATATAATTTAATTGATTTAATTAACTTAATTTATTATAATTTTATTTTTTATTTAACACAGCACTATTTTCTTAGACATACACTGGGAGAAGTTCAAATTCTGAAAAAAATTTGGTCATGTCGTGAAAATCTTTTTCTCTTCTGCTGATGGGTGCTATGAGTAATGACCTTAGGACAGAGGTGCTGAGAACAATGAAACAGGGAGCCTATTTCTTTCAGGCAGATGATGCCGCTTTGCATGAGAGCACTCGATACTTTGGCACTCCGGGTAGGAGACTTTCATTGATTTATTCAGCCAGACATGTAAATCAAAATGTAAATTTAAAAAATTTTAATTTAAAACTGTAAAATCAGGGCTTCCTAAACATGTGGTGGATTAACTTGCGGTTCACGTGACAAGGCTCTGAGAACACATCCGTTCTTGTGATCGGAGAGTGCTTATACATCCAGTCACCGGAGAGAGCCACAGCATAGGACAAATGCCTTGCATAGTACTCTAAGGAAAGTGAGGTGCAAGAGGCAGGCCATGAGCTGACAGGGCAATTAATCCAGCATACAGTGCATTCATCGTAGGTATCCAATGTACTGAAAGGCAAGTATGTTCAGAGGTATTGATGAGAACAGCACCAAATTGCTAAAGCCCAAACATTTGCTATTCACAAGCATGATGTCTACTATAATCCAGAATAGCTTTGGATATGATACCCTATTCTGCAATAAAATTAATAATCGTACTTTGAAGTAGGGGGGAGGAATCACTCGTGAGAATTGAGTGCTACAACATGTCTGTGGTTCTGATTGTACTGAATTTTATGAGAAATAACTTTAATTTTAATTACTGCTTTTCCACACTAATTTCATACATTTCTCCCAAATACACAGGCTGCTATAGAGACTCGTGTGCATAATGAACATCTGTAGTAAAACTGCTTTATTATGAATTGTTTGATGCTGTTTATTGCAAACCCATTGGTTTTTGGAATGGCATTAGTGAGCAGCATTTTGAAGACGGATGCTAAATTTTGCCGTGGCAAATTAGTGTCAACCAAGAACATATTAGCAAATAAAAGAGTGCATCTGCTCCAAACAATGGTTTTCCCTTGTATCATGATGATGATTGAAAGACTTGACTGCAATAAAGAAATGATACATACACTGTATCCCCGAAACTACATTAAAAAGCTGTTACAAGTAATCAGTAATGCAGCAGGATAGACAACTGCAATATATGCAAGTAGGGTTTGGTGGCAGGACCCCAAGCAGTTTTCCTTGTGTTTATGAGAACACCATGCTCAGTACCCAAAGGCAGTTCAGTGGAAAGCATTCCTTGTCTCCCTTGCCAATACTTTTTTTGTTTCAGCTATCTTCCATCTGTCCCTATTTCCCGGATATCTCTTTGTCTGAGTTTGTCTCCCTTTCCTCCCCTCTAGTTAAATATCAATTCCAGGCCAGGGTGCATAAAACTCCCTTGATGATCATTATGCTGAAACTTCAAGAAAAATCCTTCTGAGATATGGATAGCAGCATATGGGGACAGTTTGCTTTATGTCTCATTTTTCATACTAATGTGGTTATTTTATAGGACTGCAACTCATCTCCTGTCTGACTAATGCCTGAGTTGTATCTCATTCAAAAGAGAGGTTCCTCAGGTTCACCAGAGCACAGGAGGTTTAAAGCTTTATCGTGCATCAGATACTGTGGTGAATATTTGTTTAACATTACTCAGTAGTAAATAAGCTCCTCTCTCGAACTTCCTGGATTTTGCTATCAGGTAGGCAGTTCAGTTAAAACTCAAATACCGTTATATGCACATGGATTTCTTTTTTGCTTTGAGAGGAGGAAGGTTCAAGTGGTTCATGTGGTTCAAGTTGCTCATGTGGTTTAGGTTTTTGTAGGGTTGGAATGACACTCTCATGCACCATGCTCACGGTCTCTTGGCAGACTCCTTGGGGGTGTCAAAAATGTTCCTGGCTTGAACAAAGAGTCTGAGCAAGTACATTTCCTTGAGGGCAGCACTAGACACAGCAAAATGTCATCCAGTGCAACTACTCAGGAGAGATAAGGTTTTAAAATGGGAATGTTGTAATGAAATTTCTGTTTCTAATTACTGGAGCAGAGTGAATCAGGCGTACAAGGAGGGAAGGAGAGGAATTGTCCATTAGACAAAGGGGTTCCTTTCTTCAAAATTTTCGTTTTAAAAGGCTGCATTTTCACATTGAAGTTCATTTGGGGGGGGGGGGAATCTGTCAAAGTAATTAAAGTTTGAAATCCGGGTGAAATATCCCAAAAACCATTCATGTGAAATGTTTCAGTGAATTACTTCTGTGCTTGGTAGCACAATTTTGGGTTAAGTGCAGCTGCAAGATTTCTATTTTCTCTTGCTGTGAGTTTGGGAGTTTTTTTATCTTAAATTTTGATGGAAGGGGAAACTGGGTTTGTGCCCAAATTGATGTCAGAAAAATAGTTCCTGTTACATTTTCATGCCCATAAAAATTGGAGCTTTGCCAGCAAAGTACATCAGGAAAACGGAATGATGTAAGGAATGCAGTGATGAATGTTAGGAGGGGTTACAAGTGTAATTAATGAGGATCAAAACTCCATGTATTAGTTTATGTATAGTGAAAGCCCTTCCTCTTACAAAGTTTGTAATATTACTGTGGCAGTTCTCATTAGGGTTAGGAAGTTTTATATCTTAATTTCTACTTCTGATTAAAAGTGTGAAGTCTACTCAGATATGAAAGCTGGTGACTGGGAGGTTCAGTACAAGCATGCAGCACTACCAAAGCTCACGCTTGGACTTGCAGCCCATCACCTCTGAGCCACCGCAACATGACTGGCTGAAATGGGGCCTCCCCGGCAAGTGAGCAGCGGAGGTCGGGCACTGAGTCATCCCAAGGTTCAGGCCTTGATCTATGAAGAGACTTCAAAGCTCAAAGCAAAGTATAAGTAGGATTTAGGTACCTGGAAGGACAGTTCTCATACATAATCACCCATGCAGAGATTTACTCACCTGCAGCTCATCAGTGGCTGACAGTCCATTCCTGTGCATGCTGTTTATGGCATGCTATTCACATGTCCCTGGATCAGGGGCCAGCTCTGACCTGCTGATTGCATGCCCCAATCACACATGCTCCCCCTTGCTTCCTCAGTTACTCCTAAACTTTTTGCTGTTCAGTGGGTCACTGTCAGCAGAATGGGGGAGAAAAGTGTTCCCCACCTCCTCTTCCTCACAACTTTATTAACAAGGGGAAAGGCTGGATCTCTGTCCCAGCCAGCCTACAGCATGGTGTTTTGGGCACCTCAGCAAGACAGGAGTTGTGGGTTTGAACCCCATAAGGCTGAAGGAGACAAAGAATTTGGGTATCCTACTTTCTGGCAAATCCTTTAGCAGCAGGCTATAACATAAAAGTGCTAAACATCACTTCCTCTTTCTCTGGCAGCCCTTCAAAAGAAGATTCAAACATTCATCTAAACTAACCAAAGGGACAACTTTATTCCTAGATGAGATGGGGACTGGATTACTTATCCCAGTCTTACATAGGTACTGAAGTCATACCTGGAAGCAGACATCCAAGTCTTGGAGAAATACTGGATTTCAGACACATCCCTTTCTTTATCATTCCCTACTGGTTATTAAAGACATCTAAAACATCATGAAAGGTAAAGAGAAAGTGAGTAGAGAGCAAGAACTAGGAGACACCAGATGAAACTACCCCATGGGTGGACTCAGTGTAGATAGATGGAGGTACTTCTTCACCCAGGGAATAGATAAACTGTGACACTCACTGACACAGGGTGTTGTAGTTGACAAAAGTTTGTATAGATTCAAAATAAAGGAAGGCAAATTCAAAGAATTTGAATGATTAGGAGGTATTGAGGTACCACCTTTGGCCTTCAAAGTGCCTGGTCTGCTGGTAGCCGTGGGCTAGGAGACTACACCAGGAACATGTCAGTGTATGCCTGCGCCATCCTTAAATACTTTTCCAAGTATCTGCTAAGACTCATGGTTAAAAACAAGAGACAAAGTGGACCTATGACTTGCTCTCTTCCCAGCATGCTGGCTCTTCTAGATCCTATTTTGAAATGTCTCTCGCTTGGCTTAAAAACATTACCTTTCCCAACAAATTTTGTCTTCCCTGAACACTGTTAGCTGAGCATGGTTAGGACATTTACTTTCGGAGCTGAGAACGCAAAAATTCATCTGTGATTACAAAGACTTCACTGGCTGAGTGAGAGAAAAATCAGACCATTGAGTGTATCAAGTATCCAAATTAACTTGCAAAATATCTTGTTCAAGACCTGCTAGTGGTTTTGTTGATGTAAATCATTGTCAATTCCAAGTGTCTTTGTGGCTGTGGTCCTCAGTCTTTGTTTCACACAATCATCTGTTAAAGAGTACAGATATAATTCCTTTGTCTCACACTTCATATGTCTCTTATTTTAAAAATAAAAGTGCCTCAGAGTAGAGCCTGTATATTCCCATATGTGTAAGCTTAGCATTATATGTAATACAAATATGAATAATATAAATACTAACTAGAATGTGGAAGTAGTCAGCAAGCTGCCAATATGCTGAGCAGTTCCTGTCATAGGATAAACTACACAGCAGACAGTTATTTCTCTCCTACTGATAAAGACTCCCAGTTTCAGATCTTCTCCTGTGAGGTGCTCAGCCTGTATTTTCTTATTTCTTTCCTTTTTTTTTTTTTTTTAACCCAAGGAGAAACTGGGAGCCAAAATATCATATTTTCAACAGTTGAGTAAGGCTGTCTCATGGCTAGGGAAGGGTTAAAGAAAAACAAATACCCCCTCAAGACATTAGTTAAAAAACAGTGCAGCTAAGCACATGGAAATCTCAGACAGCAGGCCTTCTGTTAAATATGTGACAGAAATTTCCCATCTCGAGGTAAGGAAGATGGAAGCACTGCTAAATTATGTTCCCCGTGAGTGTTGCTAAGGCATACTTACACATATTATATGAGGTAGAAAATTAGTACTTTGAATTGTTATGGTTACATTTGCAGTAAAGTGTAAGTGTTTGCAGTTTTTCAGAAGTTTGCCTATGGTCTGGCGTGCAGTTCACCCACTGAGAAGAAAATTTACTTGTTATAAAATACCAAAAGAGATCGATGCTTACGAGGGAACTATTGCAAACTCGAACCAGAGTCCAGGTTTCGTGAGAGATGATTATATGAGAGATGAAAACACTTTAATGTCAGCTCCATGGTTCACATTTATCCACTGTTTACCTTTAAAAAGATTTAGGCCTGATCCTCTTTGCACACTCAGCAACCACAGCAGAGGACTTGTATATCTAAGTAGGTCTCTTTCCCTTAGGGGTGTGAACCTGCTTGTGAATCAAAACTCTACATAACACAACTGGGATAAGGTTTTCCCTCTGAAAATGACTAGTCTGTAGCATTAGTGAGAAGGAGAGATTTACTGGTCACAGAATTTTATATATATATATATATATATACACTACACATATATACATATACATGTACACACATATGCATACATACATATATATGTAAATATATGGTATTTTATTTATGTACATGCATGTGTGTGTGCATATATATATATATATATATATACACAGTGTTTGTGTGTGTGTGTATGTGTGTATGGATATATAACATATGAAGGTTATACATCTAAATTAGGTAACCCCACTATTCTAAGGACTGTGAAGAAAGCTGATCTCTGGCAGCCCTGGACAGTGGTGATATGAGTTGCTCCCCTTTCTCTCTCTTAAATGCAGATAACAAAGTTAGGAACCTATCATAGACAGGCTGAGCACAGTCCGATAGCAATTGCGAGGGATTTTGAACTGGATAACCAACTTTTTAATGTGTGCAATAAATTACATGCTTTTTCTGTATCTATGCAACACACATGTCAGGAGGGAAAAGAAAAAGTAAAAGCAAAATTTCTGATGAGGAGGACGTTTGAGAATCTGGTATCCCCATTCTCACTCTGATGCTCATATGACCAGAGAGCAAATTCAGATGGCCTACATTTCTCCAGACACTTTACTATTACTAGAGAAGCAACAGTACTGCAAATTCCATGCAGTCGCTACTGCTTTCTGCAAGTCCTGGGTCCCCTCTTTCCCTCAGTGGGAGGAAGGAAGCACAGAAGCTGACAGGTACCTGCTTAACTGAGGTTCCTCCAAGCCCCTTACCTAAATGCTGACCAAATATAGCCAAATAACATGTCTAAGGCCACCATAAAAGTCTGGAGCATAGCAGACATCTCAGCGTATATCACCATAAAGACCACTAACTCATTCTTCCCCTATCTGCAGACTTAAGTAAAGTCACATTTACTTTCATGGGCTGTCAGCTAACATGGGTGTATGTGTGTGAGAATAACTTGCTATTAAGTTTTCAGTGTCACCACTTTGTGGACAAAAATTGGGAGCACCGACTGGAAGTATATCAAAACCATTCAATGGCCAAAGAGACAAAACAAAAGCCTTTAACTTCAAATCCTGAAATGAATTTAAATAGGGTCCAATCAGACTGAATGCTGAGATCTCAGACCCTCAGCTCAAGCAATTAGTGTAACTTTGCTGGCTTTCTCAGTTCTGGGTTTTTATATCAGATGAAGATAATAAGCATTCATTTCAGTTAAGCTTTTAGTAAATGATTCTTCTCTTCACACACTTATTTTTCATGAACAATTTCTCTTGCGATGTTCTCTGTAATGTTAAATGCAATTGATACAAATGCTTCCCCCACACACCCCATGCCCTTGTCACAGGAACTGATTTCTTAAAAACAGTTACAGCTTCTGGGTGGAACATTTTCATCTAGATCTAGTGGTCATTTGCATTTTGAATATGCTCTACACATCACGATGGTGGACATAACATAGACTAAATATACACAGGAAAAAAATCACAAAAAGCAACATTTAATTTCTCTCGGTGACTCATCTCATAAGGATATTTGACTTTTATTTTGTGTGCATAGGGCAAAGATGGAAGTGCTGAGTTTACATGATTTCTATTAGACACTAAGTGTTCTTTATTAAGCATTATAAGGGCTTTCCCCCATCCAATATTGAAAACAAGATGCTCTATGGAGTAAAGTCATTTACAGGAAAAGCAAGGTGAGAAGTCGGTACCTTATTTCCATGTTAAAAAAAGAAAAGTCTTGGAGTGCTTGGGAAAATGTGTTAAGGAGATAACAATGCCTGGAAGGGGAGAAGAGGTGTGGGGTGTAAGGGAGGGGATATTGAGTTCTACTGTTACAAACTATTCAGCAAAAAAGGGGCCCAAGATTGAACAAGTCATTTTATGGCAGTTGTAAGAGAGCAAATCCATCACAGGGGAAAGGAAGAGAGATGAGGGGAACAGATCCAGTGTGAAGGAGTTTTACCTACCTGATTTACTTCTTTCTGAACAAGTTCACCTGTAAACTCATCATCTACCACCACAAATGGTCACCTCACTAAGTTTGTCCAATAAACACTAAATGTTTAAATTTAATCAGAGCTAAAAAATGACAAGGGCAGTTGGCTGGATTGTCATGCACTGTGCTCTGGGGCTGAGCCATTAGTTAAAAACAAAGGTCATTGTCTTCTCTTTGTTGTCTGCTGATATGATTTTGAATATTACTGCTTTGCAGCTATTACTATTTACACTGGGTGATTGGCTAGACTCATTAAAGTGAATGAATGCCAGGAGATGACATCATTTACATTTAATTGTCTTGTTTATCAGTCATGTCTACACAGTTGTTTTAATAAAGGGCAGAGGAAGATAAAGGCTACATTTGCATTCTCTAAGGAGCCTTTGACAAGGGTCTAGGATGCTGTTGACATTTATTGTTTGCAAATGAGATAATCAAATAATGTATTGCTTTGCAGTTGTAGCGTTTTTTTCAGTAAGTTATACTTTTTCACTATTATTATTCCTGAATGTTAATGACCAAATACTCAGTTTCAACTTTCTACCCGACTCTTTCCTGCGTTCAGAACAACTGACGCATGTTCAGCTTGCTCGGATTCCTCTTGCTTCCAAACATAAGATGAAGTATTAAAGCATCAACTTTACTGTGAGAAGAACAAGACCTTAAACTCAGGCATACACTACAGGGTTTTGTAAATCAAGGCTTCCTAGCTTCAAAAATGAGATAGTCAATATTTTGCTGGGAGGGGGGATCCCTTTTTCCTTTTAAGATTTCCAAACAATACAAATCAAGCATGCAACACATTGCTAATTTTACACCTCTTTTCATACCGTATGTGATTAAAATACAAATGGTTTGATGGGCTCCTATGTACAGACACCATAGTCCTTCCTCGTGTGACCTCACAGCAGAGCTATGTCAGCTCTTGCCTGCCAAATCTCCCACTCCTGAGCTCCCCCATTATGTCTCATTCACAGTTCATCTTTTTTCCTTGTTTTCTACCCTCATGCTCCCTTGAGGGTGCAGCTGTGCTAACTGCCTTTTGCATTTATGTGTTCACGTCAAAGCATTAACTTTATCAGCATTAAAGCCAAGCATACCATTGCCATCTATGGAGCCCTCTCCTTACTCAATTTTTAATGCTGTCTTCAAGGTTGAAGATATATCAGCTCATTCTCCTTTCCATACTAAGGAGTGCAGTGCCTGGTCTTAGGGTAAGAAGGTCTGCAGAGTGTTTTGCCTTTTGGTTCACTATGTATCCCAGCTACCTTCATGTTTCCACTCAGGTGTTGCTGTCTGGTGAAAGAAGGTGGTAGTTAATGCCCACTAGAGAAAGAAGAACAGAAAGACATACAAGTTTTCAAATAATCAAAATGGCACCTAAAATAGACTCTGCGCTTCTGTGATGTCCATGTTCAAGACAATGATACAGGACTATTTAACCCAAAACCATCAGAACTGGCACAGCAAGTGAGGAAGGGGGTGTTGGACCTCAATCTGGAAGTCACAGTGGGCTGAGTGCTTCTCTCCATTGACAGTATAAAGAGTTGACACCCAGGAGCCAGTCTGAATTGCTCAATGCTCTCTTTAACTTAGGTGCAATAATAGATATCTAGGTCCATCTTAGACTTCTACAGTGAGTAGAAGAAAAGCAGTGCTGTTGGGGTACAGTGGGTAGAATTCTACAATGGATAGAAAAAAATAATAGTATCTAGGTCAGACCAGTTGTTCTTTGTGTTTTAAGGAATGCTTGGTATCAAAATCACCAGTGGAAGGTAAGAATCTTTCACTAGGTCTTCATGGAGTAACCCGTCCTAAGGTGATCATTTTTCCTATTTCTAGTTTTATTACGTTCTTTCTGATTATTTTAGGTATTGACTGGAGTAAATTCTTTACATGCTTTCCAAATTTTTCCAGGATTTTATTTTAACTCCTGATATTAAGGAGGAGCAATTTTCTTTTAGATTAAAAAAGTGAAAAGGATCTGTGTAATTGGGAGTGAAAATCTAAGTCCCTGAAATTTCACAATAGTTTTGTGCACTTCAGTCAAGAGGCTTCACTTGTTTTGCTGAGAAACTCAGGCCAGCAGAAGTATGGTTGGTTAGATTCATGTCTGTATTTAAAGTGTGTAAAAATGTATTGGTTAAAAGTGCTGCTTAGTGCCAAGTGCATATTTGACATTTTCTATTCAATTAGCAGTAAACACTTCGGACTTGATTCTCTGCTCCAATTTTATACTGGTTTAGCTTCAGTGGAATTACACTGACACAGAGTCCATGTGAAACAGCAAAAATAAATCCTTTCATTTACAACAGGACCTAAATTCAACCACAGATATGTATTTGTATAAATTTTCTTTCCAGCTAAAGAAACAAACAAAATACCTCTGACAAAAAGTATTGTGTGGTTTGTTACTGGCGAGTAAAACCAATTGTGAGAGTACCAAAGAGCTATTCCCAGTGGGCCCCTATATTTGAGGTGATCTTAAAAGAACTTATCATTTCTTCACTGGTATTATGAAACAGTAGCAAGATAAATAAGCAGAGTAGCACTTCACTTTTGTCTAATTACTCTGGCAGATGAAGGTGTGAAATGATTAGCCAGTAACATATGGGCTTAAGCTTGGAAAAGTTCCCAGTGAGAATTCTTTTTCTTCTAGGCATATTTTATCATTTAATTTAAGAGTGTTAATCCATGGGTGTGTCTCAGCCTGCCACTCTCTTGCTTGCTTCCTCATGCTTAACAAACGTATTCCTAATCTCAGTCGTGCTTCCTCCTGCTTCTCCATGCTAACACTCTAAATAACCCCTGGCCTGACACTGATGGCACGGGTGGGTGGGGAGTCGTGCTGTGATGTAGAGCCTGCTCTTCATATGACAGCTGTAAAACTGAGAAATTACTGTTTGGGTACAACAAGGGGGCTTAACAATGATGGTCGTATCTATCAGCATCTGGATGAAAAGAAGGTGTCTTGGAAACCAGCATTTATGTTCCGTCGCTTCCTTTTGGAAACGTATTCCTCGGTGCTGTAAATGGGGTTGTATCTGTACTGTTTTCACTTGAACGCAGAAGCGGCATCTCAGCTTGCTAAATATAGGCAGTGTAGGGAGGCACACCCATGGGAACACCATTTTTCCAGTTCTCCTTTAGGAGTGATATTCTCCAGTTAGCTTGCATTTGAGGTGCTTAAAATATTTGCATTAAAATAAGCACATGTGTATTCTCTTCATCCAGCCAGTCAAGACTGCAAACAAGAATTGCATCATTTGGCATTGTAATGAACAACTTTGCATGCGCTCATTCATTTAATCCCCTAGTACTTTAGCTTTGCTTATTGATGCTCTGTAGCCAGCAGATAACAACATGCAGAGAGAGAAGAAACAGGGTTTCAGTTTTCAAACACAGGAAACTTAATCCCTAATCTGGACCCTCCAAATTGCCACTTAGACATGTAAATGTCATTTTTATGCACCTAAGTGCCAATTTGAGTGTCCAAATGCATGACTTGGACATCACATTAAGGCGCCCATTGGGTTATATTGCTTGCTTTATCTATCTGAGTGCACATTATGCTCTGTAAGTAATTATGCTCTGTTCCACAGAAGTAAATCAATGCATTCAAGTAGATTTCCAGATGAAAGTGATTTCAGCCTAGCAGAAAATACTAAAAACAAGCAGCTTGCCATGTGTCAGTGTCATGCTCACCTAGGTGGCCCCTCTGTGCCCCATCAACACCACATAAATGGCTGGTGCCTGAGAGCATCCCTTTGCTATAGTTTCTAAAAAGTATCCCAACATAAGGACTGTCTTTGGGAAGCCTATTCCTGCTGTGGCACAGCCGTCAGTCTGCTGAGCACAGCGCAGCCCCCTGTGATCCCTGAGCTATGGGATTATTGGGGTGCTCGCTAACAGGCACAAGCTGCAAGCTGGGCTCACATGGACGGGAGGTCCGCGGTGTTGAGGAATCCAGGCGGTGCTCGCTCCACAGATTCCAGGACTGTAATGGAAATCTTAAAATAGGATTTAGGTCCCCTCCCCTCCCCAACAGCGTTTAAGCGGCCTTGAGAAAATGAGACTAGATAATACTCGCCATGCTTTTCCCTGAGACTCCTTAAAATGCTGTAGTCAGAGAGGCTCAGGCAGAGGCCACTTTAACCTCAGCCTTTTCTGAGCAACAGTGTCTAATATCTCTTTCACATCACAGCAGAGATTCTGAAATGAGGTGTAATTTGCAGCTTTAAAGGGTCGAGGAAAAGAGCAGCCAAAATGTGGTAGCACATTCTCTTCTCAGACTAGAATTTTACATTGTGTTACCTGTTTATTTTCTTCACTCTTTGCCACACAGAAATGACCCCTTCAAAATTTCTGAGGAAAGGAAATAACCACTTAGAAATTATACCCCAAATAAGCCCATACTTGCTCATTTGGGGATTTACCTCAGTTTTAATAGGAATCTTCTTTGTCTTGGTTGCAGTTGCTTTCTGCAGACGCGCCGTTGTTCAAGCTGTGTTCATGCAGCCACCCTCACAAAGCGAATCAACGTGGGAAATGAGAAATATTATTTGGATTAGGGTATCATCCGAGTCTCAGCATTGTCAGGGAGATGCACATCCGTCAGTGTGCTGCAAACACTCCCAGTTCTGCTAGGAAACTGCCTCACCGCCTATGCTTACAGGACACAGATGTCCTTAGCACATCTAACACCTTATCACCTTCTCTTCCATGGATCATGGGTGGATGGGGCTTGGGAAGGTTTGGAAGTGGGAGATCTCCACGCGGGGCCAATGCATCTTGAATTTGTAGTGATGCTTCAAACCCCAAACTACATATGGACTGCAAGTGCTTGGTTGTTGGAGTTCACCACAGCTACATCCTTTCCCCGGCTTGATCTTCCTCTCATGAAATAGACTTAGCCAAAATCCACCCTAATTTCAAATCTTGTTTTAGATCTGGTCCTGGAAAAGCAGTGCATATTTTGCTGTCCTGAACGAAGGCAAGGAAATGAGCCGGATGAGGGTCTGACTGGGCTCCCTTGCAGAGAAGCCAGCACAGGGGCAAGCAATTTGTGTCAACTGTGATGAGAGAAAATTGCAGCCCACCGTATGCAGTAATGATCTCAGGATATTTTGGGTGAGAAGGGACCTTGATGATTAACATCTCCTGAGTATACAGTTCCCATGATCCTTCACCAAAGTCCAGGCAAAAATAAGCCCATACATAGCAAAATTACAGCTGCATATGCATGTGCAGTTACTTTCTATAAGCACAAATATAATGGAATCAAATTTCACATAAGTGATACTCAGCCAGTAACTTTTTGCATCACCTAATTCTCATTTCCTCTTCTACAAACCATAAAGGAAAAGATATTAGGTGAGCTGCCATTCCCAAGCCCTGCTTTACTTCCAATCCTTCCTCAGAGATTCAGGGGCCTCGGCTCATTAAAGTTATTTTCCTTGCATGCGCTCTTCTAATCAAGAAATAGAATTGATATAATGCATATTATGTGACTCATCAGAACAAAAATCTTAAACGCTGATTATCCAACATTTGTAGCAAACAATTTTTAGATCAATGTGCTCTGAAACGATGATTTCAAAACAATATACTAAAACATTGTGCATATTATAATTTTCTTATGGGCACTTCCTCTAAAATGTACAGAGAATATATTTAGCTAGGAGTCTATTCTCTACCCAACATTCAGATCCACTTTTAATATAATATTGCAGAAGCTTTCTCGCTGGAGGAAAAATGAGATTATTTATATGCACTAAAATTACAGTGGCAAAACACACTGTACCTTAAGTTCCTTGTTCCGTCTTGTTCTCAGGAACAGTCAGAGAGGGGTAGTCCAATTTCTGGAATAATACTACTGAGGTTTTCTGCATAATATGAAGAAATATCAGATATCTATCTCTGCTAGTGTGGGGAATGGGGTTCTCCTTCTCTTCCTGCAGCTGATTCTATATTCAGAACGAAGCCGAACAGATAGGGCAAGTTAGCAAAGGAAGTCCGAAAAAGAACATGCATCTTTTGTGAGGCAACCAAAGTGGTGGCTTTCTGCGAAGTGTAAATCATCTTTTTGCAGAAATTTGTTTCATATTTTTGGATAGTGAAACAAGAAAGCATGTTTCTTCCTATGCAGCAATTCAAAGGCTTAGTGCAATCCTTGGAAGCTGTCCACTTCCGTCTGTTTGTCAAAATGAGGTTTAAATAGGAGACCAGTCCCAGAAGTCTTCGACACAAAGACAAATGACCATAGTTCTTCAGAGCGACTTTCCCACAAAATTGCTTTATTCTCAGATAAATTCTGAATAATTAGAAATAGAGATCTGAATATGCATGAATTTAACTCATTTTTTCTGGTTTACATAACAGGGTTCATATTGGCTTTTCATGAAGAAATTTAAGAATGTCACATTGTCTGACAGATTTACTTGAGCACAGCTGAGAATCTGGTAGTTGCTGTTGTTTCTGCAAGGCTTGACTGGGGAAATGATGAACACTAATACGAAGCTATGACACAAAATTGATAATACAGTGCTTTCCCAATAGTCTTGAGCTAAACAGGCAGTCAGAGCTTTTAGAAGTAAATGTATAGAAAGATATGAAATTAAACACTGAATATATGTGCAGAGGCTTTTAAATATACAAATGAATGTTATTCCATGTCTCAGGGGCTAGATACACTTTTCCCTTTGGAAAAGATGGACTACTTATTCCTTTATACAAGGCCAAAAATTAGTCATTGGGTAAATTAAATTTAACTCACTTGAAATGGAATTAAAATGATGGAAAACTGCTGAATATAGTTTTTCTAACAATTAGAGTTGCTATACAAAAATTAATGAAAAGCTCCATCTTAATCAAGTCATAGTCCTGTCAGAATCCTTCTTTGTCGTTCTCTATTGTCATGTGAATAGCTAATTTTCCTCTTTTCCTTGCCACAGTTTCTACCCTTCAGACTAGCTAGTGTTGATTTGCCTCCAAGTTCCATGATAGTGAGTTAAGCAGTTAGGAAGAGCGGCTGATTTAGGCTTCCTGTGGCTGAAGGAAAGCAGATACACTCATCAGGGACAGAAAACATAGAAATGAATTGGCATGCTATTTTTATAAAACTGTGGAAGGTAGAGATTGACACAGCCTCTCAGGTCATCTTGTTCATCTCTTCACTTGGACAGCATTGTTTCTAACAGGAATAGTTTTTGTGGTTTTTGTCTAATCTAGTTTTAAGAATCCCAAGTAATGAGGCTTTCCTAATGTTGCCAATTTAATCTCATTACTCTTTTCATAAACCGTATCCACTAACTCTTCTCTTCTTCATTTTTGCTGTTGTTGGAAATAGTATAAAAAAATATTATTTTAGATATCAGAAAATAAGCTGAGTGATATATAAATCCTGTGTAGGATCAAACTATGCTTTCATGTGTGTGCATAGATTTCTGAGATATCCATCAACATATGTCACACCTCATAGCTTCTTTAACTTTGTCCTCAATGAATGCCATTAATGTATTCAGAGGCAGCTTTATCAAGAGAGAAGAACCAACTGCATGAATGATCCAATTAGCTTAAAGCTCTCTAGGCTTCTGTAACTAACTAATCTGTACTCTCCTGTTACAGAGATGCATGGATAGGAGTAAAGCTATGCCCATGCTAACAACACTGTCCAAGTTAGATTTATCCTCATATTAGTAATTGACATTCTCTTTTCAGATATTAGAGTAAGGGAAAGGTGTTGGAAGGAGGGGCAGAATCTTCCCAGAAATAGGTATAGCTCCTCTTTAGTCTTTTTCCTGAAATTCCAAGGAGAATAAGCTGAAATAAAAATCATAAAGTATAAAAATACACATAAAAAAACATCATCAGCCTAATGCAGCACTATTAGAAGTAGTTTTGATGTTTTGTTGACAGGGAAGCAGGACAAAGGATGGGAAAGGGTCAGCCTCTAAACCGGAACAGAAAGTGCCTGAAAAGGACTCTTTAATTCCACCAAAAAATGAAACGGATAGGCAGCCCTTGCTTTTCCCATAATGAACGTAATAGGAAGTAAAAAGAGACAGAGGGGTTAGGGGCCAGGTAACCATATACTGAATATAGACAGCCTGTATCTCTGCACAGCCACACCAGCCTTCTTAAAGCATGGTGAGACCACCTGGAGGATACACCAGTCACTTAGAGACTGCTTTTTTTTTTGCACACACTGCTTTTTTTCCAGTAAGAAACACAAATTTTGCTCTGAAGTTAGATGAACATTTAAGCTGGCATAAATCATGAGGACTTATAGGAATTAATGAACAGCTAGACAATTCTGATGCACAGAAATACCACAAGAACTATATCATGAGAAAGGCAGCCAGATACCAGTACACTGGGATTCACAACAGAGTAATGGGGTAAAATCCACCAAATCATGCATCCTTACATCATCTTCACTAGGTAGTATTGACATTGCAGCTCTTTTTCTTGTCACCTGCTTACTAAACAGATGTTTAGTGTTCTTAAACAAGCAAAGCATTTATTTAAACTTGAAGCAGAGACTATTTTTTGCATAGTTTAGATTGACTATATTTGTGTTGATCTCGGCAGGAGTCCCGACATACTATTCTCGCACAGCCAGAGGATAATGGTAAAAGCAAGCAAATACTACAACCACCGGGTACCCTAAATAACAATCCAGTCCCTTTACTGTGCTTACATTTTTTTAGGATTCTGCTGTAAGCATTAAGTCAAAAAGAACTTTACTGATTATAAAACAGTACTTTTATACACCAATGAAACTGATATAAACTCTGCTTTAAGGCAGTCATGAAGTCTCTCTGAGCCAAGATACCTGCTGCGCAGTACTCAAGATTAAAAAAGACTGTTGCTCTAATTCACTCCCTTCCAAACGACACGTACTGATAGCAACTCAGATTTTCCCAGAGGCACAGAGCTCATTCAATAGCACATCTGAGCAGTGAATTTCCTTAATGAGGACTCTGTGCCTTTAAACGTGTGACCCAGCTCCTTGAAAGCTACAGGACAAGGCCAAAGTGGGCATTATGCTTAATTTTCTAAGTCAGAGATGCCACAAACATATTAGAAACCATTCATTATTGCAATGTCATAAAAGCTCCATTTTTCAACTGGATATAGTCTTGCCTTCCTTTTTATGGACATGATTTTTCATCTTCACGTAGTGTGCCTGCAATTCAGTGCTAATAGAAAGAGCAAAATTAATACTTGTTTGCTTTGTAGGACAACTGGAGACCAGTGCTATAGAATTATTTGCCCATTTTTAGTAAGGATTCCATGAAATGCTTCTCAAAGAGCTCAGTGATTTTTGCTCTGGCTCATACTCAGTTATTTCCAGTCTTTCCCAACACCATATTCTCTACTGTCTTTTCTTCTTTTCTTTCAGTTTTTCTTTTCTTGTTTTGATTTTTTCTTTGTTTTCCAGCTAAGATACTTCTTGCCATTATTGTTATCAGGATTTATCTCTGAGGAGATGGGCAGAAAAAATTAGAACACAGCTATTTTTTTTGTCACAGAGATATCATAGTCCAAGTAACAGACATATGATATCATTGTCTATCTTAAATGTAACTCTGAATCTGAAAATTTTTGCATGGGCTTATTTACTTGGTTCTAATGTATCATTGTGATTTTTCCTGTAGAAAAGTCTTTTATGTATCAAATTGATTTGTTATGCTTCAAAGATATGATTACAAATCCCTGAAAACTAACGAATGAATATCAGTAATTTGAATCTATGAAGCACATCAGTCAATACATTCACTCTGAAAACCCTGTCACATGCTCATAACAATGCTTCATTTTTATCAGCTTCCTTCCAGATCAATATTTATAATATTATTCAAACATTCATTATTGTAAAATGGTAATGCTTAGGATTCAAAGAAAAGGGAGCAGAAAACACTGAATTCAGAGCATGCTTTAAAGTGCCTGCAGATCTCAGCGAGTTTTCTCTCGCTTGTTTGCTTTGCTTTGAGCTCAAACTGGAAAGCTGCAGTCTTTTCAACACAAGGCCACAGAAGGGCTTCTTGAATCAGGGTGACAAAGTATTTCCCGATAATTTCAATCACAGCATTCATTTGAGGCTAGGCTGCTCTGTGACACTGTTGTAGAGTGCTAAAGCTAGACATCCCTGTCCCTTTATCTACAAGTTTTTCCCTGCTTCCCTGAATTTCCCTTCATCTTAGGATCTCAAAGTCATTTTTGATTACTAAACTGTTCATCCTAATGACAGTCCTTCAGCACAGCACAAAGCTGAGGGAAGAGGAAGGGCTTTAGGGAACAGCAAGCCATGGGACATGCTTAAGCCCTTGTGAACTCTCCTCACCACTTCCCCTCACTGCTCACTGTAGAGCTCAAACTCTGGATATGTAAATATGAAAGCTGCACCTTTGTGATTGCTGCTACAAATTTATATTCAGTGATTCCTCCTTTTTTTTTTCACACAGTCTGTATTTGAAACTGAAGGCCTGGGAAATTTCAATAGGTATGATCAAACATTGGCAAAGTTGTATCTGAAAACAGGATCTAACAAGAGGAAGTGCCAGGCAAACTTAATAGGCTCTACTACCAGCCTTGCCTATAATATCTCTATATATTTACTGAATAAGTGATGTATAATTATGATGAGTGGTTCAGCCTGCTAACTAGCCAGAGCTGTCAGAACTTGGCTCTCTGCACAGTTGATGGAAAGAGGATCATAATAATTTCTAAATGTGACTGACAATGTGGTTTACATTTTTCACATTGTTAGCTCATGCACATTGGGATTTCTGGCTGCTAGGGAATAGATAACATTTCCATTACTTTTGCCTGGTTTTATCTCAGTTCTTAACAGTTGGCTTGCTTTGGATGAGTGGCATTAGCAGCACCCTGGCATTCTTTACACACCTGGCACTTCTCTATTTTTATTCCTGGACAGTACACCAAGGAAATATATCCTGGCATGTGCTCTTTAGCCTTTCCTGAATCAAATTAACTCATCAATGTATATGTATATACGGATATTTTCAATATTCATAGTTATTATTGCTGAAGAACCACAGCGGATGCCAATGTTCGGAGAGTTTGCTTGACTTCTGACAAACATAAAATTGCAAACAAACATCCCAAAATTCTTTCATGGCTCATGGAGTCAATGGACTCAATTTTAACAACCTTTCCTGGTTTTAGTACTGGATTAAGTACTGAGAGGAAATTTCCCTATTTAAAGGCTACTTCCTGGTTTTCAGGGCAGCGAGAGATGTTTCGAGACTGCTTTAGCTCATGGTCTGCTCTTCATGCTTCCATGTCTAAACAGAGAAGAGGGAATATGTTTAGCCCAGGAAGGCTTTGCTCATCCTTTCTCTTCACAACTTCAGATGTTCAGCAAACATAGGCAGTGTCTCCTAGCTCTGTCCAAGATGTATTTTGTAGAGATTGGTCTTTAAAGCTCCTTTTTCCTATGAATAAGGCTTAACAGGTAAGCACAACCAGTCCTCTGTTTAAAATACTTTACAAGGCTGATATTTTCTTAATTTGTAGCATTAAATACAGTATTCCTGAGGGATGAGTTCTGGAAAGCAAAATATTTTTTACGTGCCGACTGAGTAGAGCACAGAAACATCAGCACATCACACTAGGTCCTCAGGCATAGTCACAGCTATACCAGAGTTACATCCTCAGTTCCCTTTTAAAACCAAGACAAGACCTGCCTTGGGTGCTTCCCTCCTTATACTGAGTCCATAAGCACATACACTCAGCAGTCATCACCACTCTTTTTGTATTACTAAGATAAAGAAACCAAGCTCTTTTTGGCCACCTTTTATAACACAGACCCTGCTTCCCCAACTCAACTGTTTGCCTTTCTCTGTGTAATCTCTCCTGAAGATGACCAGAGCTGTATATGGTACTCAAATGAGGTACAAGAGCTTTGCAGAGCTACATTTGTGTTTCCCTATCTCTGCTGGAAGTACTTCTGCCCTGTGAGCATCCTGAAAGTGGATTTGCCCACCCCATATCTGCATCATGGCAATATTTCACCATCATTATCAAACTGGAGAAAGCCTTGGGTTGTCTGCTATGAGCTACTCTTTTGATAAAATCATAGTGCAATATAACCTCAATATCTCTACCTCCTTTCTTTCAGTTTCCTTCAAAATCTCTTTCAAAATTATGACCAAGTATTCAGATTAGATTTACCCAGATCATTTTCCATCCCCCCTCTTGAGATCCTCACTACACTTGTGTTGTTGGTCACCTGCTGCCATCCCCCACCCTTAAGGTTTGCTCAAGTTACTTGTGCCTAGGCAGGAGTACCACGTGGGAGCTCTTCCAGCCCTCAGGGTTGGACATCTATCCCTTCTGCCTCATCCTTCCTAAGTACCAGTCTTCGGCAAGTATATGGCTTCATTCATAAATGACTGAATCCCTTGCAATTTTGATCTCCTGTTAGTTTGATGAGGTTAAATTGGAACTTGTTTTACCCTCTGCTGTAAAGTCAGCCTTTCTTTTACACAGCACTAGCTGCTCTGACTGTGACCACAGGTGATCCCCTGTATGAAAAATCCTGAATGTCAAGTTGCGTATTTGTATCCTTACAAGGCCAGAAGTAAAAGCAGTTTATTCTTCACTGTTAGGAACCTCCTGTACCTATGATCTCATCTCTGATCCTGAAAGGTGTGATGGTATCACTCAGACTAATTTCAGGATAGAGAAGTATGGAAAAAAAAGTGTTTGCAATGGTAGATTTCAAATTAATAGTTTGGATGAAACTGTTTAAGCAGTGAGAAATGCCAAAAGTAGTCCTTACAGACAGAAGGCAGATGGGTTTCCTGCACCTGGACTGGTTGCAGGAAAAAGCAAAGCATGTTGTGGTTAGCTCAGAGCTGGAGGTAGCGAAACAGATGTGCCCTTGTGCATGTGGGTGCCGGGCTGCCCCTGCTAAGTGGGCAGGACAGCAGCTGCCCTAAGGCCCAGTGGCAATAGTCACCTGCTCCTCTCCCCATTCCCTCAGCAGCCACAAAAACAGTAACACTCCTACGTAAGCCCCATTAGAGGCTTCCCATAGCCCTTCATCACTGCTCTACCTCTTTAACATCCCGGTTCCTCCCTTGGCAGAAGAGACAAGATCTCAGCTTGGCCCTGCTTCATCCTAAAGTTGCAAATTCAACTTTTCCTGTGTTGTTGGGAAGATTTTAATTATTCTGATATTCATCCTATTTCCAAATTATCACATAACTGACATTTATTAAGCAAGGAGCATCCTGATACATGATATGTATATATGTGTGTGTAAAGAACCAAAACATTGATTTTTCACTCATAATTGCATATAAACACACAGAGACCCCAATGTACACACACACACACACACACACACACACACACACACTACTCAGCTAGTTAAATGGATCATTGTAAATTTAGTTTAATAAGCCTTGTCTAAGCCATGTATCCTAGCTATGTTCCAAATCATTTCGTATCTTTTATTATTTTTTAAGGAAGAAAACTGTCTTAGTAAATTGGAGAAGCTTGTCTTATCAGGAATAAAACACTGTTGATGAGACATATTTCTTCTCTAAGAAGTTTTTTTTTATTGTCAGACTAGTGAAAATGCATTGAAAGCAATTTTGACCGTTCCGTAATAGCTATGATGGTTATTTCTCTTTTCCACAGAAACAACACTTGCTAGGCAAAATGATCCTGTAATCATTTAATTTATCACATACATTTTTTTTTTTGCTAACAGCCAGCTAACTGCAGTAAATATTCTAGTCAGAACAAAGGTGCAAATAATCAATACATCTGTTCCATTTACACCAATAATGGCACATAGTGAGATTTATAAGACTCAGTATAAAGGAGTTGCACTACTCAATTGATTACACATCAATAGCTGACATGCATTTGAGTCTGTAAATATGAGAAGATACTGACTATTCATGGGAAATGATTGAATGTACCAGCAACTCTCTCTTATACAGAATTTTTCATTCTTTTTTTATAAGAGATACTCTTTGGAAAAAAAATATTTTGCTTTCCTTCCGTAGGAAGAGATTTCAATTAGCTGGCTGCACAGGTCAATAAACATTCCCTCCCCAGACCAAAAACATTTCTCATTTTAATTCAAGCCCAGATGCACTCTTTGCTACAGGATGGAATTATAGTTCATGACTGTGAAATTTTCCTCAGCTGTCTAAAATTGCTTAGAACATTGAGAGCTTTATTATCTAAATGCTGATTTGATTATCAATACTTTAATCGGAAAAAAAGAAATAGAGTTGCTGCTTAGAAGCTGACTAGGCTGAATGGAAATAATTTATGATGAACAGAGCACCAAGAGCAAGGAACTGCTGAAAGGGAAGAAAATGAAGTGTTTGTTAATGAAGCAAATTTTTATGTTCTCTCTTTTGACATCAAGTGTTACTTTAAAAACATATTATAGTCGCTAAAAAATTTAGGTCTGTAAGAGTCCAACGCACCCTCAGTAAGAACAGAGAACTTGTTTTCCATCTTTGCACATACAGTTTGTTTAAGGTGCCAGGTTCCAAGGAAAAATTTTTTCTTTTAAGCATCCCAGAAAGGTAAAGTGAGGTAAGGCAAACAGCCATGCTAGGAATACTGAGTGTTGCATGTTATCACATGCATTTATTTGCTAGCAGCTGGCTGGCTCTCTCACTTAGAATTTTTTAATCTCTCTCTTCCTATTTTCAACTCTAGGAAGATCTTGCTTGTGTAAATGCCCCTATGAGGTGTACCAGATGCAAATAAGAATACTTGCATGAAATGTTTAAAAAACACTTCTCCTAAAGCTATAGCCTCTACTGATAAAAATTATCATCCAAGAAAGGATTCAAAATGGTAGCATGAAATGGTGCTGGTTCATAGTTTTCCCAGTTCTTTACAGCAGCAAGCAATACAGGCTGTCTGAGTGTCACGAGAGAAGAAAATAATCGACAGCTCATCTGTGACATTGGGACGCCGGAGGCACAGAATTAGCTCAGCCCTCAGTCTCTATCTACCACTCTTTCACCAAAGAGAGATTAGCCTGTCTCTGATCTCAGTTTTGGAAAGCCTGGCATAGCTTTTGGATTAACCAGCTCCCACTACAGATATAACAGGCACCAATCAGATAACAGCAAATCATTTTCTGTGAAGTTATGCAGCAGTTCAGCTGCGGGTCCAGCCTGCACTGCCCGAGCATTCAGACCTCGGAGGAGAAGACGAAGGCTCTGTCCAGGGTCTGAGTCTAATGCGATCTGTCCTGTCTGTGTGACCGTAAACAGAATTTCTCCAGAAAGACACATCTAATTGCTATCTGCCTAATCACACACTGGTGAGCCTGATTAATATGAATGCAGTGGGACAGAGGAAGAGCCTCCCAGCCTTTGAATATATTTATCCCTGAGTGAAGCAGCATGGGTGATGAGAGCTCGCAGAAATGGAAAGGTTTATTGCCTCATAATGGAATAAAAGGCTTAATTTAGAATAGGTTTGTAGCCACTTGTAAAATATTTCATTTTAATAATTTATACTAATGGAATATATGAGCTAGGGAGGGTCACATGGGTTGCTGCTGGGCAACTGTTGACAAGGCGAGTGCAGCTGGGGAGACCTGAGCTGGACTCTTATTCGCTTGTCCCTGGTGGAGTTGTAGGGTGTTCAAAAGAGAAAAAGAGAACAATCGAACAAGCAGCAGACAAAGCCTTTAATTCATCCACTCCTCATGTCACTGCAGAACGCTGCTCATCAGATGGCAGAGCTGATCAGCTCAGCAGGTTCCTAAAACATGCACAAGGAAAAAAAATAAGCTTTTATCTCTGTAATAAGGAATGAATCTTAATTTCCCCTTCTAACAGAAAAAAAAATAGCCTTCTTGTGTAAGCACAGAGGAGATCTTTAACAGCAGTGATCTTAGTTCCAACTGGCATGCGGAAGCTGGGGCTCACAGGTGCTGTTGTGGGTTCAAATCTCACAGATGTGAGCCAAAAAAAGGTTGATTCTACAGGCAGAAATTATGCAGTCTGTATATAAAGAGGATTGTATTTCTTTCCACATGTACTGTAAGTCTGTCCTGTCCCTTTACCCACCTGAACTGTATATATGATGGTATTTCTGCTGCTTGCTCCTGCCCAAATTCTGAGAAAGGACTTTGGGAGCTCAGCAGAAGAGCATTGCACAAGGATTCATAACTGAGGGCTGTGCAGAAATTTATCAGTTCTGTTTCCTCTGGGTCTTGTTTTATAAATTCCTCTGCATTTTGATGGTATCGTGCAGACTCCAATGTCTCAGCAAGACATTTCCTTCAAGCCTTCTATATGACTGCTAAGTCCATGTAAGAAAAGGCATCTCATAAATATTTTTCAGTAAATATTGTCAGCACCAATAAGCCAAAACCAGCAGAACTTGTTCTCACTTCTGTCCCTGTTGAAAAAAAATGTTAAACAGAAATTCCTAATTGTTTGGCTCTGTTTCATCTAACAATGCAGAAAAACATGGGACATTCTCTTACCTTTGCCTCATTTTTTATACATTAAAACTTGACCTCTGCTTATTGCCTACTTCACCAGCTTTCACGAAGCTGTGAAAGTTTTTCTTTCATAAAAATTTACATATGTAATTACTACAAGTACTTCAGGAACTGTTTGCTAAAGGCTCTATGTAAATACTAATTATCAGTAATTAAAAATCCACAGCTATTAGGAAGATACTGATAGGGAGAAAATACTGCTTAGGAAGCAACTAACATTTGTCTAGGCAAAATTAAACATCAACTAACTTTCTATCTATGTAATTATATAATGTGACTCATCATCTGCTGCATAAATGAGAGTATAAATGGGAGAAAGGTGTACCCCCACACACATACATACCGCACTGCTGCTTGCTTACTAACTTAGTACATCTTGAATAGCATAAAGTCATTTCATGTCCAAGCAAAGAACATTTTGAGGCCTCATGTTCCAGTTACAGAAACGTAACGTCTGCATTGAATGTTTTGTATGGCATGGTAAAATTGGGTGCTTCCAGGCTGGTGATATGCAAACTTAATTCTCCAGGCTGTAAAATACGCTGGGATTCTTTCTTGTGCCAAATACGTAAGAAAATAGCCTGTGTAAAGTGTAGAAATAAAAGATAGAAATTAATGACATCTGCTTCATGTTTTTACAAAATCTTTATGGTGGGTTTTCACCTTCCTTGTTTTATTTTTTAATTGCTAATCAATTTGTTTCCTTCTGAATTGTGTCACAGCATCCATGTACCTGAGGAGGAATTTTGTCCCATCAATAGATGTTAAAGGGTATTTTGATATTGCTGTAAGTGGAGTTACATTTTCATTTTTAGTGATTTATTGTTGATTTCAGTAGGCTTTGAATCAGCCTTAGTCCATCCAAAAATTAATCAACTTTCTAAACCAGGTGGGAGAAGTAAACAGGTAATCTGAGTGCATTATACAGAAACCCTAAAGTTTGCTCCTTGCCGTACCTGCTCCTGATGGTGGGAAGAAAAGCAAGGAGACAGGGAAAGGGGGCAGCAGTTTTACCAGGGGCACACAGCAGATTTCTGCGCTCCGAGCACAGACTCCATCTCGCTCCAACCTGTCACAGCAACAGGGTGGCATGAATGTGCCTGGAGCACAAAGCCGCTGCTGAGTCTCACCTCTGACAAGCAAACGCTGCAGCTTTGTGAGAGCTTCTCTTCCGACAATCATGCTCGGCCTCCGTGAGCTCGGTGCACGCGGCCCCGTCGTCAGCAGACGTGAAAAGCAAAGACAGCCAGGCCGAGCTGCCTCCAAAATTCATTTTCGAGTATGTTTTTGTTCACTTCTGTGCAGTTTATTTTTCCCCATCTCGCTCTGCCATTTCAGGCTCTGATTCAATACAGGGAAACACTTCAATTTTCTCTGGATCAGGCCCTCAGATTGTGTTGTGACCGAAGCTTTGAAAAACGCCGTTATCAAAACTATTAGCCGACTTGCCTGTGCTATTCTGAGCCTGTCTGAAAAGGTCTTAATGGGACATTGAGTCACTCACAACCCATGAGTCAGAGAGCAATAAGGAGAGTTTCACTATCAGGTTTTGACTTTCAGCTTTTGAGAGGTTTTCCCAGCAAACAGCCCTCCTGTTTCCTAGCTAGGTGAGGAGCTAGACTCACACTCCCACTGGCCTAAGACCAAGACCGGTAGTCATTTTAGCAGATTCTGATGTTGCCTTTTTTTGTTTGCTCCTGACCACAGGCCAAAGGCAGGGTGAAAGTGGGTGCTTTTTCGACCCAATACATGAGGGCCATGCCACACCAGCTGGTGCTACTGGGGCTCCAGTAAACCCATCGCTGGTTTATCTACCATCAACAGACCACGTAAAGAAGAAGTCCAATCCTCATGGCTCTGCTTTCACTACTGAATATCTCTCCCTTGGGCCAAGCCCTACCTTGAGCGTGCACCGAGCATGGGAACTCCCTGACACCCGGAAACGCCTAGCTGTCATGCAGCTCATGGAAACACAAATTTCTAGCCTATAAGCAGTACTAACTTCCTCAAGTCTGTCAATAACTAGTGTTTTAGATCAATATTTTGTTAATTTACAGCATTTCCTCAGTCTTAAGTTGACATTTTATTTCTTCTCTCTCTCTTTCACTATTTTTTTCTGTTGATTCAGCAAAGCATGAAATCATTGTCCACAGATAATCTGCTCACTTCTGCATCTGTTTGCAACTAATGGTTATTTTCTTCAGTCTTCTAGCTTGCTGGGGAGACATGCAACTGCACTCAAACTAATTTGAGATCATTTAACCCAACTGCCTTGCTTGCAGATTACAGTCAGGAACATGCCAATCAGACCCTTTTGGTCTTATTTGGTTTGGCTTCACTTCCCAAAAAGGGTGAGCCCACAAGTGGCAGTGTGCTGGTGGAGAGTCACCTGTGGGAAGCAGATGTTTAAGACAGGAGAGGAGAATAAAGATCCTTTTGGGGGGGGGGATCTTTGGGACTGACTGGAAAGATCGCACCCATGCAGAGTCCTCAGCCTGAACTCCCCCTTGCAATTAAGTCTCTGTCTTCCCAGCAACAACTTTCTTTTAACTCAGAAGGAGAAGTCCTATTCTCCTCTCACAATTCACAGGCTAATCCCCTAAAATACAGGATACTGGAGAAGGGATCAAATCTCTCTCTTGTCTGAGGGCATTATAGCATCTAGTCATAGGTGGGCCATTAGGCTAAGTGGAATCTGGAGACAGGAGGAAGTACATTTTTTTATAACCTCTGCAAAGCAATTCGACTCTCCATGAAACACAAAAACATTAATTACTTATGCAAATGCTGGCATAGCCATGTATGTTAGCCATTAGCAGCAGCAGCAAGGAAGAGAAGATCTGGCATCCTTCTCCTGTGACTACTGCACTGCAGAGAGTTATGAGTGATTTAAAGACAAAAATATTTCCAAGAACAAGAGTGTGATGGAGATGAAAGTGCTTGTCACCTTCTGGTGAGTGGTGTGACATGGCAATAGTTTCAAAACCAGGCACTGCTGAGCTCTGCAGGGCAGTGTATCACTCAGGACTGTAAAAGAGTGGAATACATAGCCAAAAAAATAGCAAGCTATCAAAGTTTTATAGTGACATTGATCACACACTCTACATGAACTGTGACTGAGAACTGTTTGGTGAACTATTACTACCAAAGCATACTTCAGAAAGTGGTGAAGTCTGGAGGGTTAGACTGAGGTTCTAGAGGTTCATGAGCAGACAAGAGAGCAGCATGCCCAGGGTGAGGGTCTCCCCTCCTGGCCTGGGCCTGGGGTCATCACCTCTTGGCAGGGCAGGAACCTGAACCCAGCTCCGTGCTTCCTTCTTACCCACTTTCTCTTTACTCACATCATTTTAGCACCATATTCACAGCCATCCTCCAGCTCACTTCATAACTTTTTTTTGATCTCACATGGAATGAAAACAAAATTTGAAACCTTGAAGTTTGCTGGTTGTCCTCACAGCTTGAGATGTGATGCCAAAGTGTGCTGGCTACAACAGTGGGAAAGGTCAGGAAAGCACTCCAAGATGTGGACTATTTACTCAAAGTGTCTCTTCTAGCTCTCTAAAGATTGCTAAAATGGATATGGAAACACAACAAAAACAGTGTCACATAAGATTGTCCTTATTTCCATCTTTTTTATGTACTGTAAAAGATATGAGCTCACCTTTCCTGTGGCTTCATGATGTCTGCTTCTGGGTCTGTCAGGACCTGGACAGGGAGATGGGGGAATTAGAATAAGGAAGGGGAGAGAGTTAATAAAGCTAAAATTGTTTTAAGTCTGATTTTACATTCAATTTAGGTCCAGCTTCCCTTGTTTTGGCAAGGAGTTGGGTATGTATGTGTGCATGTGTTTGTGTATGTTCATTTGTGTAATCCTTGTGGCAGTTTCACTGGTGGTGGGAACTGTAAATGTGCTTGCTCATTCCTCATAGTTTCACCGTGCAAGACAAATACAATTGATTTAGAAGGAATGAGCCTTGCCAAGTACAGTAGTAATGGCTTTGTGCTAAGTAAATTTAATGTAGTATGCTTTGGCCAGCAGCTGCAGCTTTGGAAAGAAGCTATTCACTTTCTCCCAAAATAACCATGAGAAGTTAAATAACTGGCTGAGAAGCTATTTTATGCACAGAAAAAAAAAAAAAGAGAGAGAGAGAGAGAGAGAAAGAAAAAGTGAAGGCCTGCAGTGGTAGCTAATAATATCAAATATCTATCGAAAATCATGGCCTGCTAAATTAGAGTCCCAGGAGGGAGGAGGAGAAAGGAGGGGAGATAAAAAAAAAAAAAAAAAAAAAAAAACTAGGAGAGGCTTTCTGTGTAGATTTTTTAATATATTCTTTTATTCAGGAAAGATAAAGTAGAATAAAAGTATCAGGGACTGCCAATTTTAAGTATTAAAATATTTAAGGAAATAATCATTATGACTTTATTCCAGAAAGTATTATTTCATCCAGCAGAGGTTAGTACGTTTCATAGATTGTAAGTCCGGGAAAGGCTATTAGGATCACCTAGATTAGCTTTAATATAATTCAGGTTCAGTAATAGATGCAGAGGCCTGTTTTGCAATGCAGAGAGCATGGCAGAGGGTCATTCCCAAAGCCCTTAAGAGAATCAGGAGACCCAGCCGCTGACCCCCAGCCCGTTCTCCAAAGACAGGCGTGCCGTTTGTCTGGAGACATGATATTATTGTATGATCAGCTCCAAGAGCTTCCCTGAAACCGTGAGGTCCGCTCTGCAGTGCTGCCCAGGCCTTGGGGTAGAGAGGACCAAGGGGTCACCTTCCCTGGTGGGCAAGAGCCTGCTTTGCTAAGGGTGCACAGCACCTCGTTAAATCTCAGCTCTCCTGTCGCAGCATTTGGCCGTCAGCTCTGCTCTCTGGCACCCAGACCTGGATAAGGCGATTTTTAGACCAGTTACCACCAAGTAGAGTCCACCGCTGTCCTGGGCCACCTGCTATCACCATCCCACTTAGACCTCACAATTTCTTCTCGCAGTTGACCTCACGAACAGTCTGGCTATGCCTGACTGCAGAGTAGCTGGGCTGGATCTTCCATGGCTCCTTCAAACAGTCTCCTGATGTCTAACTAAGTTAGGTAGCTCTAATGGGTGGTCTGACTACAACCTGCGGGCTCCTCACAGGGAGCGTGGAGCAAGCTAAGTGCTTCAAAAGGCTGCTGTGTAGGAAGCTGCCTCAGCCGCTACCCGCTGCAGAGATGGGTAGATAGGATGCAAGCTCTTCACTCCCTAGGGCTGTGGTACCTCCCTCGGGACTGCAGAGAGGCACCGGCTATTCATTTCCACACCAAACTTACACTGTTCACCTCAGGCTTAAACAGAGGCGTGTGAATGTCTCTCAAATTTAACATTGGGGTTGTTTGTTTGTTTTCTAAATGTATCATGGTTTGGAGAGAAAAAAAAATACTTTCAAAAAGAAGCGGCTGGGAAATTTGCCCTCATATAGGAGGCTTACAAACAAAAAAAAATCACTTTTACTTTCACCACTAAAGATGTTTCACCAATTTTTCCCCCCCACCAAATTTGTGCATCTGCTATAAAGTCCCCTTTTTTCCCCAGGCGACAAAGGGTTTCTTCGAAAAGCGTTTGCTCGGTTCTAGCAGCCAGGGCTGCGCTCGCCGGGCCAGGCGGAGCTGCAGGTACTGCCAGGCTCTGCCGTGCTGC
Organism: Rhea pennata; assembly: GCF_028389875.1. Lineage (NCBI taxonomy): Eukaryota > Metazoa > Chordata > Aves > Rheiformes > Rheidae > Rhea > Rhea pennata. The sequence continues at coordinate 59,961,300 of NC_084667.1, read as the reverse complement.
TGCTCCTTTGGCCTTGGGGCAACACAGAGAGGGCAAAGGAGACAGCGAGGCCACTTCTAAGCCTTGTGTGTTTGTGTCTCGCCCGTGTAAGAGAGCTCAGGTGACTTTGTTCTTCGACTTCATTTGTATGCTTCAAGCCAGTCCTGCCACAGATCTAAAACCCAATCATTCTTATTGATTTTGTTGTGAATTTGCCATGTGGAACAAGAGTCACAGAAGAAAAGGTTGTCTTTTAGCTATAAGCGCGCACACGCACACGTACACACACACACACACACAAGAGCAAAAAAGACCAACAAAAAAAGAACCCAGAACTCTCCTCTGTGTTATGTAAGTGTCTGGGTACATTCAAGTCATGCCTGAATACCTCCCGCTGAAATGGCTGAAAATTAAAATACAGCCTCAGTTTTGTCATCGAAGCTGAAAAAATGTTATTATTTAACAATTGGTTGTGGGCATTGTTGGTGCTATAATATATCTCATTTCAAATCATAACAGATGAGTGATCTCTAAATTGTTAGTTCAAATGAGATAATATTCCATCAGGCTTCTCTCTGCAACACAAATCCACATAACTTGCCCAGTATGAATACAATCTCTGGTTGGTATAAAAGCTTACAATAGTATTTTAAATCCTGCAAGTATGGCTGGTGCTCAAATTGACAGCTCAATGCTCTGTCACTTTCCACTGCCAACCTCATTACGGAAGTAAACGGCTCTATCTTATTTTATCCTGTTCTATACATGATGCACTTAAAGGGGCTTAAAAAATCTAGTAAATGGAAATATATGGTACAATGAACAGTTAAAAATGTCAATTGAATTAGTGGTTGTGTGATATCTTTTCAGCATACAATGTGAACACAGATGCTGCCTTTTATAGAGTTTTATGCACGCGAGGAACCTGAAGTGGAACAAATGAGATTTGAATTTTATTATTCTTTTATAGCATTGCATTGCAGATAGCTTTTTTTAATTAGCTGCTATCTCAACACCTTTGGCAACTCTAAATAATTCAGAGAGTCTTGCCTGTTTTTGTTGTGGTGGTTTCTTTCACAGAGAAGTGGCCCTTGCAAATGGCAGGAAGCTTATCTATTACCTAGTTTAATAACGATCCTTCAATTAAACAATTAAACTCACAGAGAGTGCATTGTGTTCTGCTCAGATCCTTAAATCCAAATCAGCTATCATCAGATACATGGAATGACAAATAAGAAGTGCCAGGATTGCTAATAGTTTGCTTCACTTTCATGAGATTCCCTACCCACCTCCGCACTGGAAAATCATTTAGGCACCGGTTTCGCAGAGCAGGGTCCCGGGAGCCAGATCCCTCCGCAGCAGCGCTCGGCTCCCGCAGCAAGGGGAAAGAGGGAGCCAGTGCTGCTGTGCGGCTGCATGAACCTGCTCTCCACCTCCTGCCCCGGTGCTACAGCCTGAGCAGCGAAACGGGAGCTGGATGTAAAATAGGCACGAAACCCCTCACTCCCAGGACTTCAAAGCAATAGGCAGTATATTTTATTTCAAAATAAACAAACAAAAGGCTGCAGACAGAAGTTGATGTTTATGCTCCTTTGCAGGGCTGGAGGGGGAATAGTCTCCCCAGCTCCGTTTCCAGACAGCCCATCTTTGCACAACTTCTTTGTTGAAAAACTTCAGGGACACCGTGTCTTATAAGGATTCCCCGGGGCTCCCAGCCTCTCCCTCGCTTCACAATGTGTGGGCAGGATACAGCTGTTCAGCTTCACTGCCTGGTCCTCTCATCCAGACTGCTCACATAATACCAGAAATTACGTCCCTCAAGGCGCTATGGAAATTCACATCCTAACACAGTTTCAGATGCCTATTTATTTCACTGCCTAGTGCAAATATAATGTCTGCTCTGGAGTCCACTGTTTCAAATGATACTCACACTGCTTCTGATTAAGTCTGTAGGATTTCTTTTGTACCTAAAAAGGACAAGAAATTTCTTATTCTTTGCAGAGCAATGAAAAATAATATTTCTCTAATAAAAAAAAACAGTAACATATTCCCCCCCCCCTTTTTTTCTCCCTCTAAGCAAATCACAAGTTCAGGAAAATTTTGCCTTGCATAAAAGGTCATTCTGGGGGCTTAGCTCAGATATACAGAAAATAGCATTTTCAGTTAAGTATTGCATCATATTCAGTTCACCTATTCCAGCTGAGTGTTTGCTCTTATCCAATAGGGAATATCCAGAGGAAAAACAAGAAGGACTTGTATTGCTTTACATCAGATGAATGCAACATGATACGAAACGTTTATAGACATGGATTTAAGAAGTTTCTAACTTGGGCTTTCAGCGAGATTAATTTGAAGAAGTAGCATTTTGGTATGTTTTTAACATCCGTTTCGAGCCTGGGAAGGAAAATCAAAAGAATGAGCTCAGTTCAGCGGTTTTGGGGAGCCTCTGTTCAACACACAGTCCTGACACACGCACCCTGTGCGACCCTCAGGGAATCATAAGGCCAGACCCGTAAAAGGTGGTTACTTACGCTCTCACTGAAAGCAGCTGCTTTAACTGAAAATCAGGTGAGCCCTGGTTTCAGTGGGTGTTTAGGCACCTCACAGAGAGAAATTAGGTGGCTTCTAAGTCTCGCTGTGGAAGTGCTATCTTTAGCATCTAATTTTAATCATTTCTGAAAGCAACTTGTTTGACTAACATCGTGGAGAAAATACATAGGGCTCAGTTGGAAGCTGCTTACATGTTGCCTGGCAAAACTGCTGTGGGTAGGGAAGGTCAGTGTTTATCCCACTACACAAATACACCAGTCAGTGATGAAACGGGTGTTTCTGTAGCATTTCCCCATGTCAGAGCCATGTGACTTTTGCATTTCTCAACAGGCATAGCTATTAATCTTCACAACACATCTGCGTAGTTCTGGAGACTTCATCTTGTAACTGGGGAAAGGGGGAGAGACTGAGCCACAGCTCGGACTAGCTCAGCAGATCCCAGCTTCGCACCCACAGTGCACACCTTGTTGCCTGGTTTCATAGGAACTGGCCAGCATGGGACCACCTTTCCTGGTTTTGAATTAGTAGGATTTCCATCCCTTGCATCTCCTTCTAAACTCTCCATATCTGCAGTCAGCACACAGGAGTATGCTCCCTTTTCAGAGCTAGCAGCACCTCCTTGCTTCAAATCCAGCCTGTCAGATCCAGTCCCAGCCACCACAGTGTCTGGGTAGGTTTGTGGTAGAAATACATATCACCCAGGAGGGTTTACTGCTACTTATGTTCTGCCTGTCTCTCTTGCTCATTCACCTCCAGAAATTTTGTTCGTATGTGCCCTTTAGCTCAGCTGTGGAAGAAAAAGATGTTTGCCAGCCTATACAACAGGGAGCTTAGCAAAGAACGCAGTCACAAACCCAAGCTTCATGAAATGGTCAACAGAGAGCCCTGGCATAGGCACACTGTGTTAAGCCACAAATTTAATTCAATCCATCAGAAAAAAACAAAAGGAAAAAGGAGAGAGAAAAGAGGATAAAAGGCTAACATTCTGGCAGCATCTGCCTCTTCAGAAGACAGCAGGTGCTGCAAAATATTAGGCTCTCTCATCTGTTTTCCTCATTGTTTTTGTGATGGGAGGAATTAAATCCTACAGTTGCAATTGATCTTATGTGCCAAGGCTCCTTCCTGATAATTTGATGATTTTCTTGATCTCTTTTCTTTTATACAACCTGCCCTCAGATGCCCATTGTCCTTCCAAATCTCTTCCTGGCCCCTGAGCCTTAATTAGATCTTGCAGGTTCTGTTTCAGTGATGCTTTCACTGCTGGCAGGTCTTGTTTCCACTCCAGATCTGTCTTTCCTTCAGGCTCCAGCTGTAGTTCAAAGATGCTCTGCTATTCCTTGCCATCAGCCACTCACCTGAACTACCTTTTAACAGCAGTTGTTGTAGCTGTTTTTCCAGTCCTCTGTGAGCAGCTGCTGTTCACCTCAGCACTCATCAAGCATTCTTTATAGCACAGATGATTGACTATGAAATAGTCACTCTGTGTTAAACCTGAAAAGGTACAGAATTTGGATACCTGGCTCAAAAATGGACCTAAAAAAGCTAAGCTACACACCTACACTGTCTTATGCACTCTGCATTCAGGAAAGGAGTCCACCGAAGAACAGTGTGTTGCTTAACTCAGCCATTAAAAATCACAGCTGAGAAGTAGGTGTAAGGTATTGCTTTTCTCCCATACAGAAGTAGCTATCCCAGAGCTGAAGTTTGGACATCTCAGTGACAAATCCTCTTTCTATTTAAATGCCCAAGTCATGCATTTGGGGGCAGAGAAGTAGCACAGATATTTTGCACAAGCATCTACCTAGTGGTTAGGCCATGGCAGCAGAGGACAAGCAAAAGGGACTCAGAGCCCAGGGCTGGGGCAGATTAGACATGGGAAGTTGAATTTCAGCCTCCTGCCCCCTGAATTATCTAATGACTCTCTAATATAAAGGACAAGGACAAAGACAAAAATCTTCCCTCTCCCTGACGTACCTGTTCATAGAGCATGCTTTCTTTTGCTTGCTTTTTAGGCAATCATTTCCTACCTGGCTTCAAAGTTTGCCAGCATCATCAGAAGGAGTGGAGGGAAGGCTCTCTGCCATAGACCAGTGTAGAGCTGTCTGATCATTTGGGTATGCCCTGGAAGATGGAAAATACATATTAAAATACTCTGAGGCTGAGGAGAGGATTGATTGCAAACCTAATTCCTGGGCAAATCCTCTAACTGCGAGGATATTGTGCAAAAAGTGGTTTTGGAATGAAGTCATCCTTATCTAGCAGAGTGTTAGGTATGTTTTGAGCATGTTTAGTGAATCAAGGCCTGCAGGGCAGAGGATTTTGCAACAGAGAAGGCTGTGTTCTTGTAAATCCAAACAAGCATAGGTAGGAGGTAGATACCCTCCTCTCAGCCAAGGTGGCAGCGCTCCTAGTCTGGACCAACAGCAAATCTATAAGCACCCACAGAAGACTTCATCAGGACATTTATACTCTTTTAGGGCATCTCAGGTTCTGAACTATTTAGGTAGGGATTTCTTGCATCACTGGGTTGGAGTGAGGCTCTAGAAAGGGGCTTCCTCCAGACTGTTCAAGACATCATCAGAGAGAGAATATGGAGATCACTGCCTGTGAGGAGGAAGGCAAGGGGTCTGTAGATAAACAGAATGGGAAGATGGAATAAAAGGTGGTAGGTACATTGTGAGGAAGATACCACTGCAAGCAAACCAAACTAGACATCAGCCACCAAACTCCCCTGTCCTACAAGTCACCAGTGCCTTACTTGGAGCATACAATGAGGTTTGATGTTTGTTTTCCCCCTCCAACTCCTGGCAAGGAAAGCAGTTTTTCTGCTAGCTGAGATCTATCCTGTGTGTTTTGGCAGTGGAAGTGGCGACTTTGAAGCAAGCAGTGGGAATGAACCTTTAAAAGGTGGGCACTCAGTAGCAGCCGCATTAGCAGCTGGCTATTTCAGAGAACCTGTTAAAAGAGAGGGGCCTCGGTAGCAAGGGATACATTAGCAGCTACAGAGTACTTACCGTGCCGCGAGAACAACAGCCTGTTCTTTATTTATCAGCTGCCACACTGGTAACTGGCTTTGGCAGAGTGGCAGACTAAGTCAGGAGTCTGGGGAACAAAAGAGGCAGATTTCTTTCTGCAGTGTTTAGATTCTGCATTTGCAGACTGTCTTGCTAAAGACACCAAGAGAAGAGAGAGAGATTATGGCTGTGATAATCTACATAGCAATGCAAGGCTTAGGGAAGCTGGATTCCAGTTCACTTGGGACGGGGAGGGCAATACCAGAAGGTCTTTTGATACCAAATTCGGCACCAGATTTTACACTGTGCTACATAAAGACAACCAGTTATAACAGTGGCATGTGCTTTAGAGGGAGTGGCACAGGAATAACACAGAGGCAGACTTTTAGCACTCGGGATGCTCCGGGCGCACCCAGCTTTTCTAAACCCATTCAGCATAGCTCCTGGTATAAGTGTGATAGCCACATTTTCGAGCCAGTGTATGTCAGAGGCACTCAGTATATGGAGCTCTTTGGAAAATTGGCTCCTACTTTTTGGCAGCAATTGAAAGCTGAGCTCTTAGGAAAATGGGAGCTCTAAATGCTTGGATGACATTTCTCCACTTTGCTCACAAATAGGAGAAGCTATAAGCCACAAAGTCATTGTCATCAGCCATCTCCTAAGTACATCACCATCAGACTATTACTATATTCCATATTTTATTTCTTCCTCATGAGAACTATAAGGCAAAACTAGCAATAGCAGAGTGACAGATCACTAAAGCATTCAGATTCAAATATTCCCTATTTTATTGAACTATACATATCTAAACAGAAACTGCAGTGATGTGCATGTAGGGACCCATATGTGTAGTGCATGCCTGTTCCTTTAAATGAAAGCAAACTCTAGGCAGTTATCTCCATCAGATTTTATTATGTGACATAGGATGAACAATTACATACTGTGCAATAAGCTAAGTGAGGTTTTAATCGCTACCGCATTTATGGATGGTTTATCTTGACCTTTCATAGCCTTAAAAACTAATAACTGAAGCAAAACGAAGTTTACCAGCTCCTCTCAGAAACTAGCCATGTGAGCATAATCAAATTCCAGACATTAGTAAAGCCTGGATTCCTGAGCTCGTGGGGAACTGAGTCACCTCCATGTCAGATGGCACCAGAGAAGCAAAGTCTTTTCCTTTTGGCCAAATTAGAAGTAGCGGGGGGGTATGATTATTACAGGTACAGCTAAATCATGATCTGAGGTAAATTACTTGGAATTTGCAGCTTTCAGTGTTTGAGTGGCTCATTTACAAGACAATAACAACGGCTGAGATATCTTTAATGAAGACTTTATTCTAAATTATGTGATATAACTAAGAATAGTTATATAGGAATTATGGTAGATAATTGTCATATTAAAAGGCAAATCTCTGTCTCACCAAGACCCCAATTCTATGGAGAAATACTGTTAGGCAAAGAGATTTGATGAAGCCCATGTGTAGGCTAGTAGCAGAGCTATGAACCCAAAGTCTCACTTTTTTCTCCCTATTTGTTATACCACCATGGCTTTCCAGAGAGGTGAACAAGATGACAAGGAATGAGAAAAGGTATTAATACATTAACATTTTTATCCTCATTCCCTGAAGACACATAATCATCATCCAGACTCCAGAAGAGAAATCACTTAATTCCAACAAACAGGGAATAAGAATTACCTCTTCTTCACTCGTCCGTGGACTCCCACGACAACTGTAATCAAGTGGTGCTTTGCCCCCACATTGTATAGCAGGAGGAGATCATTTGGAATAAAAGGCGTGAGGAATTACTACCATGAAGCTGACTCTAATGAAATCTCTGCTTCTCACCATAGTCATGTTTGTAAACACAGGAATTCAAAGCTTCTCTGCCTTAGCTCATTTCAGTCATGAGGAAATAAGTTACTCCGGTTCTCTTTTTCTGTTTCTTTATGCAAAAGGGAACCACATTTGCAAAGCCTGCCTATAGCAAGTCCTGTCTACTTGTGGGCTACTTCAGAAGAGTGGCTTTTCAAGACCTCTTACAAGCCGCTTCATTCCAGGCTTGGTGACAAAATTGCCTATAGCAACACTTAGCCATTTTATTTGCCACCCTCAGCGGCAAAGGAGCAGACACACCTCAGATTGAACCACAAACATTCAGAGAAGTTAATTGTGGTGATCTGACTCATAAAAGAGAGAGAAAATGCACATATCCGATGAGTTTGCAGGCATCGCTCCTTGCAGCTGCACAGCTGTTCTTCACACATGAAAGAAAGAGGACCGCTACCAAACATTTTTTTCTGTTTTTTCTTCTGTACAGCTATGTTCAGGTTTCTCCAAACTGCAGCTCAACACAACATTACAGCTGCCTGCACCAGATCCTCAGCATTTGTAACACAACCTGGCTCCACTGATTTCAAACACCTTTTACACCAACCGGAGGGTCTGTCTGTAAGCTGAAAGTGCTTCCCTCTCCTCCCTTCCCCTCCCACCATGCAAACATACACACATGCATCCACATACATGGTAGGTGGAGTATGTCCAAAAAGTTTTTCTGATCTCTGATAGCTTTTTTTAACTTGGAAAGAAAACTTTGAAAGCTTTCCAACGCAAATGTTCCTGGGCCTGGATGTAAACAGTAGGTAGGGCTTGGTTTTGCAGAACTTTTAACGTGGTATCCTAAGCCAAATGTCCTTACTCCCTCTGCTTCTTTCCTCCTGCAGCTAGTGTGTACTATACACACTTGTACACTGCTTCATCAAACTTTTCTCATTGCTGTCAGGTCATTGAGTACCTGACACCTTCTGCCAGGGAAACAGAAGTGTGCTAGTCTGACATTTTTTTGTAACAACTTTCTCTCAGTGAGTGGTGGGAAAATAGTAATTTTCCCCAATTCCCATGGCTCACTGAGGCACAGGTTACAGAAGCCAAAGAAGAGTCTCCTGCTTGGTTATGTGGATGTGAAAACTACTGGGAAAAACAGAGAGAGAATATCCTATCTTAAACTAATTGGGACAAGGGGGGAAAAGGGGGGGGAGACAGAGGAGGTAGCACATTTGGCCCCCTGTTTCACAGTTCCTTTGTGCTTTGAAGTGGTTAAGTCAAAGACCTTCTGACTTTCTGAATGGCACCATGGCAGCCCGCTGAGAACAAACATCACTGGAGCTGGAATGATCACAAGACAGGGTGCTAGGCAGAGCGGCTAAAAGATAACCAGGCCTTGTGCTAAAGTTAATTACCAGATTAGGATTTGAAGAAGTGTCTCAGTTGTATAGGTTTACCTTTAGTGCAGCTTTCCACTAGATGATCTCCTGTTGGGGTTAAGGTGAAGTGCCATGAAGAGGCCAGGCAAAGGTCATGAACTCCGGCCACTCCAGAAGCTATTGCAAATACTTTGGATTTAGAGAGCCCTGTATTACTCCCAGACACCAGCCCAAGTGCAAACATATCAACAACAACGTCCAGAGTTCACACAGCTCTGGAGGGCCTGGATGGTCCTATTCTGCAACAGGTACTATGTTCAAGCATCTGAGTGCTTTTGCAATGCAAACTCCAGTACAACTAGCAATGAGGCACTGATTTTAAATTGATCTCTCCATTATAAAGTTGGTGGTGATTAGCTAACTATATGTTTTAGATAACCATATTCTCTGAGAGTCTACTGGGTAAGTCAAACTCCAGCAAAGTTTTTAGTTGGTGTCAGCATCCCATCACAACTTCTCCCTTCTCAAGGCTTTGGCACTTCTTGGAATATAGGTTTCTGTTATTGCAAAAATTTAGTTGCATTTTTTTTTAACTTGGCTAATTGATTGAATTTGAAAGAGCCATGGCTACTGGAAGAAAAAACTGCTCATTTGACTAGATACAGTTGGGAAATATACTAATAATCCCCAAGGATTCTTGGATGACTCCTAAGTTTACATATAGGATTAGTGATGCTGTTGATTTTTTAACTACTAGAGTCATAACACCCTTCATGCAATAGACAAATGTAACCATTCCAGTGGAAAGGAAGATGGCCTACTGGAAACTCAGGCCATCTGCAAGGCTGGCTTTATATACAACCATTTTCTTTCTACAGTAAGCATCACAGGGACTTCCATATTCAGCAACTCAGCATCTTCCTTTAAAGCATGCACAAAATTTGTAACATATCATAGGCTGACTTTATTAGATTAATTAAAGAAACCTATTAATTTCCAAGTAAATGAAGAATATTTTTAATCATTGCTTGTGAACCACTTAGCACATTAACTTGTCCCTCTGAAGTCATTTACTTAAGTATGCCCTCAGTTTGCTTAATCCATAACTGGTCAATAGTATATTAATATTACAGTCTCATTTCAGATCTAAGCATGTCTGAGCCTATTAAACTGTCACCCTGGATTTACTTGCAGGGAAAAATTATCTGCACTCAGAGATAGAGGGAAAAAAATATTAAAGTGAATCGAGCACTAATGAAATTAATCATAATCATCGTAAGTAGTTTCAACTACTATCACCCAGTGGGAGATGTTGTTACAGGAAAGTCTTCCTGCTCTATTGTTTTTATGGCTGAGCTGTGGAGAATACTTTAGCTTTTGTTTGTTCCAAAGAGACAATAACACTATTCTGATCCTTTGGAATCATTCCAATTTTTTTATTAAGAATCAACCTTAGAGACAACCTTGAAATACAAGCCACTTCATGCAGAGCTTGTTCTACTGAACTAGTTTAATGTAGGTCAGACCCACTATAGTTTGTGTTATAATTCATTCAAACTGTGAGACTCCATCTCTCGCTGTTTACTTTTACTGCACTGCTTGTGAACCTACTATATATAATTTACAGGGACAAGACAATAGGAAAGAGCAAGTCGGGAGAAAAATGATCTACTTCTCTACAGTGTAAGATACATTTAGATGTGGAGCCAGATCCTGAGCTGTATAAATCAGAATAGGTGCATTAAAGCCAATAAAGCTATGCTGAAGTATATTAGTCCTGTAAGATTATCCTTTACAGCATTTCCCTTAACTCAGGCAAACTCTTATACTCCTTTAATAATACCTGTTTTGTTTTTTGGTTTTTTTTGTTTGTTTGTTTGTTTTTGAAACAGCTGGGATCTGTACTAGCTCTAACCTGTATCCTGTTTAATACTTTGTCAAACTTTTGAAGGGGTTTTTCCCCCACACACACATGTTCTTTGAATTCTTCAGTTGTCTAGAAACTCTGGTGTTGTATGGATTAAACAGTTGACGGAAACTTCAAATGAAGAGGAATATGACAATGGCAAAGGTAAAAAATAGCAGCAGATCAAAAGCAGTTATCTCTGAAAACAAATTCAATGCTATCCGCAATTAAGCAGCATCTGACATTTAAAAAATATTTGATCAGTGTTTTGGCTTGCAGAACTGCTTAAGGGGCACTCTGATGTGTAAATTAAATTCAAATGAAGGTTAAATATAGTTCTTTGGGAAAAACTGCACAATTTAAATTACCTAATTATTTGGACAAAATCTGTTCTCCTGTAATTAAATGTATACAAAAGAATGTGTCTTTTTACTAAGTACATTTGGAGAAGAGATGTTTATCAGCAAATGGTTACTTCCTCTTGGAGATGGTAAAGATACTGTCATCACTCAGAACTACGTCAGAAGGAGGAAAGTTAGTTTGTGCATTTATCTGAGATCTGCAGAGGTGGAATGGAAGTGAGACAAAGTATTCCTGTATTTCGCTGTATCCAGCCCTTTACCTCCTGATTCTGCATAACCCCTTAAAACATGCTTTGCTTTAAGTATATTTCTAGAGCTCGTAACCACGCAGAAAGGCATGTGCAAGTGCAGTGTGTTCAACCAGTGCCCTAGTGATGAAAAGAGCTGGTAATTCGTCTAATTCACGTCTCCTATGCTGCGGAAACCACGTTTGCCGTGCGCAGGACCAGGTTTCTGCCTCTTACTCAGCTCAGGACTGCTCATGCTGCGAGCGCTCCCAGGAGCTCCAGGACAGCTGCTGGAGCGAGTTACAGCCCCACGTGAGCAGGGGGATGAGAGCCTGGCTCACTGGGGTTTGTTTAGTCTATTTTTAAATGTGTTGAGTGAAGGGATTTCGCTGTCTTTCTGAGGGAGACACTTCCTGAGCCTAGCAGATGTCAACAGCAGGATATCTTTTCCATGATAGCGAGCTTAAACTTTTTGTCTTCATTTTGTCCTTTCCTCTTCATTATGTTTTTTACTTCACTGAATCTTCATTAATATTCATACCCTTCAGGGTTTTTGTTTCTTTCTCCAGAGCCATTGCACAGTGCCATTAACACTAGCCGTTTTATTCTATCTTTGGTGTCACTCCATCTGGCTCCTTTCTGTTTGGGAGGGTACCCTTTTCTGCCTCCCTCCAATTTGCCAGTTCAGTTCAAATCTGCTCTCAGTGCCTGAGAGACACAAACATCGGCCCTGCTTAGGGCTTATAGCTCTATGCTATCAATTTAGTATTGCAGTATAAGTAAACAAAAATCACTTGGATTTGTTCAATTCCTACTTATAAACCAAATCCTTGCTCTCTAAAGGACTGGAATTTAAGTCCATGCAGTGTGCCTAAGCTTCACAATGCCATTAATGGCAATGGATATATGTCATATGGAGCAGAGGCTTTGAAGAAAAAATAATAAGCAAGGCTGTATTGCTTAAAATTCTGAAATTTCCAACACATGTCTGGAACTATGTAAATATAGGTGTTTTCCCAAGCTGAAAGAAAAGCATCACTCTGCATGTCTGGTCTCCAACCATAATAGCTGTCATAATTGTATTGGGGAAGAAATTGCATGTTCATTAGAAGAAGCGCATTGGTGCACAAAACTTGTGTCTGGTGGGCCCAGAGCATCTGAACTGCATGTGGAAGGAATGCCTGGTTTTCACAAATATATCGACAAGGGATTCTTCAAAGTGAGTGGGAAATTAAAGGCAGTTCATCAGACTTTCCCACAAGTTATTTCACAATCCACTTCCTTTACTCAAATTCATTCTACAGAACATGAATGTACTTAAAAGAAGAGAAAAAGAGAAAGAAAAGAAAGGAATTTATTGCTAATAGTCATAAAAGGAAACCATAAATCTACTGGGGCTGTACAGTGAGTCTCGCAGTGAGTAAGAACACATGTAATCATTATGAATGTATTCATTTTTATTTTCTCTCAGCCACAATCAGTATGCATAGTACCTGCTGATGAGTAGGAAGGCACAGCTCTTGCCCCAGTGAGTTTACAATAATTCAGCAAAACTCCTGCTGAATTTTGAGTAGTAAGTTTGGCTCTAGCTAGACAGAAAGCACAGGAAGGCAACATGCTGCTGACAGGGAGCAAAGCCAGAAGCCAGCAATTCCAGAAAAGAGCAGGGTGCTGGAAGGCAAGGGGAAGCACTGAGTGTTAAAGGCTCACTGCAAGGAAGACAGACAAACAGGTCCTTTGTGCAGAGCAGAAGGAAGCTGTCCCAAGCCCTCGGTGCAATATGAGGGAAAGACTCAGAAGTGATCTTTGCAGCGGTGAGCAGAGGAATTGCTAACGTGCAAGGAGCTCCGCAGAGCTTCACAGAAGAGAGCTCTGACCTCCACGTGACTCCTCAAATGTTTACTCAGTGTCATTCCTAAATGTGCTCACAGCCCTTGTCCCCTGGTTAAATGTACCCAAAGAACATAAAACAGCTCTACTGGAGTTGCCAAACATCAGAGAAGGAAGAGACTCAGCCATCAGAGAAGTCTGGAAACGTCCCGGCTCCCTCCGTCACGCCTCTGCGCCAACGTCCTTGGGAGCAGGTAAATTGCCTGCGGACAGAACGGAGGAAGCTGGCGCTCTGCTCCCCTCTGCTAACGGCTCAGCAAGCAGCCTGTTGCATTCTCCACTGACTTTAATTTGCAAATAGCTTAAAAGCCTCGTAAAAAAACAGCATGGTGATTTTTTTATGAAGGTGGCAAAAGCCTGGATGTCTGTGTAATGCCTGTGCTGAACCTGACCAACCAGAGTACACAAGATGTCACACAGAAGCAGAGAAAGAGGTCATCCAAACCAGAACAGGGAATGAAATCAGAGAAAAACGTTCCTATTCATTGAACCAACCTTCTGTACTATCACGTCTGCATACTGAAACTACCTCAGGCACTAATAAAAATCAAAACAAATAAACATAATTGTTAAATGTGCTCCGGAGCTTCCCCACCAAAGCGGTGGCTGCATTCCCCAGCATCCCCAGGGAGGCAGCCTGCAAACGGTTCAAAGAGCAGTTAGGTATCTAACTTCCACTAAAATTCAAGGGAACTGGGCATTTAGCTACTCTTTGCACTTTGAAAATGCACGCACATATACACACACACAACACACACAGCTCTGAGAGAAAAAGTATGTTTCCCAAATGCCCCCTCTCTTCCTGAGAGAAGCTTCAGAAAAATCTCCTTGGATGACCTCTCCAAGGGCTAATAACCATACACTACTTTTCTGTTCACTTCCAAGCCTGTTGATATTCTACTTATTACACTGTGCCCTGTCATGCCTTCAATTTGTTAGTCTCTTAATGAAAAGATCTAATTCCTTCTCTGGCACGTTTGACTAGTTGGAAGGCTTGGCTAATGGTGCTGTATAAATGAAGAAGACAGTTATTATAATGATTATGAGTATTACATTAATAATAACAAGGAACTGTGGTCAGGTATTTCAGATATACAGGAAATGAGAGAACATATCTATTCAAAAAGAAGGTTAAAGAAACAACTGCTTTTCATGAACTAAGGAGAGACATTTGCACGTGAAGCATAACATGATGAGGTCTGCAAAAAATTGTTATTAGCATTAACTCCAATTTAAAAAATGATTGAATTTGGCCATGCATTTTAGCCCAGGGAACACTGGCTTGCTGCAAGCATTCAAACAAGCTCATGAATTGCTCTCAGGACTACCTGGAGGAAGGGAAGGTTGAGCTCATGTATTTGGTTATTCATACCCAGTGAGATCTGTACTACAGAGTGGATGATTCGGGGAGGGAGCTCCTCTACTGTGCCAGACAGGCACAAGCTAATGATGAAGAAACAAGTAAAAAACAGGCAAATTGAGAATAATCTCTCTCTACTGCATCCTTACAGCTTTCGGCAGTCAGTAGGTTATCATCTCCCTGAACTGGCCCAGATGCCACTTGGACTACCATGTTCACAACCCCATCAAAGGATCTGTCCAACAAGACTGTCTAATCTTTTTGGTTTGTTTTAAACTTTCTGTATCTTTGTTCCTATGTCCTATTGAAATGGGATCCACAAATTAACTGTGTGACATACGGAACAAAAATCAAACTTCCTTTTACCCATTTTAAATTTACAGTATGATCATTTCAGTGAGTGGCCCTAATATTCGTGTTAAGAGAAACAACAAAGAATTATTCTCCATTCACTTTCCCCAAACTCTTCATGATACTACATACTTGAAGCTTATCCCCTCTCCCATTTTCAGCCTTGAGACAAAGGATGACTAAAACTAATTAAGTTATTTTTACTCCAATAGATTCTGCAGCAAGCAGATAAAGGAGGAGAGCAAAAGTGCACCTCCAATCAGTGGCCAAATTAATGGGCTACTCCTCTTTCCTCACTCTTGAGCTACTGCATACCAATGCATCAGGGTCAGATGAACCTATATTGCGGACGTACTGCATACTTCCTGGTTCGGGGGAGAGGAATAGTGTCAATCCTGCCTGTAGTCCTGTGTACAGTTCTCCATAGTGGAGATGCCAGCTAGCAGGTAGAGTTAGTGTCTGACTTCACTGGAAGAGGAGGTTTCTGCACGCTAGTGATCCAGTTACCTCCTCGAAAGTGATCTACAGGCCAGGAGTATTTGAAACATCAGGAAGCAAATACTTTCAGATAGTGATCTGCTCACAGCAGCTTGCTTGTAAATTAAGAGGCAATATTTTTCCCCAGTAAATGATTCCTTGCAGATCATGCATCAAGACCCAATTCAAAAAAGCGCTCTTATGCCATGGAAAACCTCCTACCAACTGCAAAGGGTTGTGCATAAAGTCCCTGCCAAACATGTAGTCAGCTAACAAAATCAGTGCATATCAGAGACTGATTTAGACACTAGCTCCATTCCTTTAAATCCCCATCAACAAGATGCTGGTTCAGAGAAGTGCCACTGAGTCCCACTTAAACATGGATGGGAAAATAAAACACAACAGCAAACATATCAAATCCACCATCCATTGTATTGGCCCGTTTATTCTTTTTGGTTCTGATGCTCATCCAAAACATTCGTTGCAATCCATCTATGCCCTAACTACTGTCAGGCATACTTTTCCATAGAGAACCAGGAAGCTTCTTGGCTTCCTTGTATCTCCTTTAGAAGATAAAAATCTGCAGCTTAAAATAAACTTCAAGAAAACCTATTTTCTTTCCTGTACTGGAAAGTAATTTTTGCAAAACTATTAGCAGAGCAGTTGATGTGTCTCCAAGATTCTTGATCACGATCTGTATACAGGACACCTCAAATATCTGAACATGGAACATATAGTTCCATTTCATCTAGTCTGCAAAGCCTTGGAGGAAAAACTTGGGGAAGTGGAGGAGTGGGAGAATAAAGTTTATATGGAATAGCAAGAAAAGTACAGGAATTATTTCAATTAAACAGTCTAATAAAAATTTAATTAAAAAAGATTGGACTTGGTTTCTTCCTATTTTGACAGCTGGCTGAAGTTTTAATAGTGGCAATTCAGTGCTTGCACAAAGGCATCTGCACAAACAGCTGTAGTTCCCATGTGTAAAACATACCGGATGCAGCAGTGAATTTGCTTGAACTTGCTTTCACAAGCAGCTTGGTCTAACAAAGGGATGGTTAATGACTCCCAGTAAATAAAGGAAAGCTCCAGAAACATGACTGTGTAGGATGCTCCTTACCCTCCCTTTGTCTAGGAGCACATCTTAAACCTTTCTTCTGCCAGGGTCAGCCCTCATGTTTGTTGGTCTGGGTGTCTCATTCAGGGAAGCAGCACAACCTCTTTCACAATCCGGAGTCTAATCTGGGGGGAGGGTTTGGGGAGGGTAAGGGAGAGAAACATTAATTCATTTCACTTGGCTATGGAGTAGCCCACATGGATTATCTTTTTATTTACTTTTCTTCTTCTTTTTTTTTTTTTTTTTTTTTTTTTTGAGTATTTGTATTTAAAAAAAGCCTAATATGCCCCATCAAAAAGGATTATGTGTAGCTGGTTTGACATTCATCTCCTTGAAATTGATGCTGGGTGGCATACAAGAGTTCAATTAAAAAGTTTGTATGTAAGACATCACCAAATAGAATCGCCCAAGAAATGATAAAGTTATACATGATATTATCTCTCTGTTGCCTCTTTCTATTTTTCATTTTTCCTTGTGCTGAGAAAAGATAGAATATTTTTGGACTTGATTAAGATCAGTTAGTGGAGATTTACTGGCTGCACTGTTTATGGTATTAACATCTTAGATCACAGCAAGTGGCTTTTGAAGTTGGCTGGGAGCTGGAGGAACATTCTTCAGTGAGGGCCTACCATGCCAATGCCCACCCCCTCCAAGAGGTGAGGTAGGGGAAATGGGGACAAAGTGGGAAGTGCACTCAATTCTGCCTGTCACATCATTAAAAAAAGGGGGGGGAGATGATTATTGAATGCAAAGAAATAAATAACAAAGAGCTCTTACAAGACTTATAGCTTTTTATATATCTTATGATACCATAAAAAAAGGTAAAATGTCACATATTTCATTTCTAGCCGAGTTCAAACAAAATGAAATTATTTAGAGCTTTATCTGCCTTTCCTTCCCTTCTGACCTCTCCTGACCCCTTCCAGCACCCTTGTAGCCCTGCTCTGGGAACCACACTCTCAGGATCCCCCAGCACCGGCAAGTGGTTTTCCTCCCCACTGGTCAGTGTACACATAGTGTCAGCACTTTCCCAGCAGGAGTGTGCAGCAGTGCCACTTTTGCCAGAGAGAACAGCTGAGGAAGTCCTCTCAGTCCCACCAGCCTGAAGAAGGGGGACTTGCACACTGTGCGTCACAGGGCAAAACCTGGCTGGCGCTGCTGGAACTCAGAGAGCAAACTATGCCTATGGAATTTCAATTTTCCTGATTAAATTTCCCTATTAAAAAAGAGAGAGAGAGAGAGAAAGAAAGATAAATGGGTCAAGCAAAAGAGGTTGGAATTGGATCACAGACAAGTTCACATTCCTTCCATGCAAGGAGCAAACAGATCTACAGTTTTATTTCTATCATTATTAGCATAAGGCAAACTGACAAAATTCACATCTTAGTGCAGTTTCAGGTAACGAATGTGCCACAAGATGGATAGAGATATTTAATTGGCAACTTTTCTAATTGTATTACTTTAAATGCTGGAGCAAATAATCAAAGAAACTATTTGTAAGCATGTAGAAGATAACAAGATGCGTTACAGCTAGCATAGATTTATCAAGAACAAGTTGTGTCACACTAATGCAATTTTCTCCCCCTCCCCCAGGGTAATAGACCTTGCGGGCAAGGAAGAAGCAGTAAATGAAATATATTTTGACTTTTGTAAGGTTTCTGACACTGTCTCATATAATATTCTGATAAATAAGAGAAGAAAACATGGGCTAGAGTGTGAGTGCAAAACTGGTTGAAAAGCCGTATTGCAAAGAATAATTATCAATAGTTCATTTCAAAGGCTGAGTCAAGTAGATTCCACAGCGGTCTGTCCTGGTCTGATACTCTTCATTGCTAATAAACTGGATGATAGAAGAGATTTGTTGTATTATTAAATTGCACATTGCTGAGACAGGTTCCAAATGTGTTGCAGGAGACGAATAGCATTCCAGAGAATGTTGACTAGAGTAAAAAAAAAAATAGTCTCAAAAAAATAAGATGCAATTTAAGCATAGTGATTACTATATTATACAATAAGCCAGCCATAATCTACTACATAAATTAAAATTTAAGAATAATTGACTTGGTAGTGCTGGTTTGTAGGAAAGGATTTGGGTGTTTCAGCTGGCCAGATGAACATGATTCGGAAAATTGCGTCCCAAAGAAGGCAGGCATCTCACTGTAATATTTAAAGGCTATAGGAAAAACCCCTTTTCCTTTATTCAACGCATGCAAGACCGGAGTTAGCGCATGGCATCTAGACTGGGTTTTGACCACTGACTGTAAGGTGCATACAGCCAATGAAGTTCAACTGAGAGCGACGGTAACGATTATTAATCTAGGGATTTAGAAGAAAGAGCTAGACCTGCACAGTTTAGAGAGCAAAACACTAAGGCAAAACACAACAGTGGTGTGTAAATGGTTGTTGCAAGGAGAAGCAGGATAGTCCCTTCTCTGTGATCATGGTGAACAGGACAAGAAACAAATAACTTATAATTTAGCAAGACAGTTTTAGGTTAGACATCAGGAAAAGAATTCAAGGGGTATAGGTAGTTAAACAGTGGAACAGACTCTTTAGGGACACTGTGGAGTCTTCTTCACTGAGAGAAGATATACATACAACTTGATGTTGTCTTAGAGTGGGGAATGGACTAGATGACCTCCAGAGACCCTTTCCAATCCTATTTGCTATAATCCTGTGATTCTATGAATACCACAGTCTAACCATGTTTAATATATTAAACTGCAGGGAGAAAAATAATCCCCTAGACTGAGAGCTAGGTCTGAAAACACCAAACATGTTGTAGTAATAGGCCATAAATTTGCTTTCATTCCCTAAGGAGACTTTATTGCCACAAAGACTAACATACCGGAAGCCTCCTCTAATAGTTAAGTAACTCCAGCAAACTGGCAGGTTCTTTGATTCATATTCTGGAAGAAGTAGTTTATAGAAACAAATTGGTTGCATCAGAAATACAGGTAAAGTTAATCTTCTGAACTCTGTATGTCTCAAAAATGTCTCTTTGCAAATCATCATGTGTCTTGAGCAGCAAAGACAACTCCAGTCAGTTATTAAAGGGCACTTTGAATTATTATTCCTATACTGACTGCTTCCCACCACAACGTTCAAATACCCAACTGCCAGAATGAAGACAAAGTGTGGATGAGATGCAGTATAGTTTCATCAAGTCATCAGAAAACAGCACAAAACAGTGTCAGACGTTCATATTTTATATAAAGCAGATGATAGCATTTTATCTATAAGATGGTAGGAGGAGCCTTGACGGGTTTCCATTTTGTATGCAGAATTTCCAGTTTAGCTGGAAACCTTCCAGCTAAAACTTCTAATTTTCTTTTGGGATATTTTTACATGAACATCAATGCTCAGAAGCAAAACCATTTTGTTCCTCTGAATAGTCTTCATTCTGACAGCTTTCAAACAGAATTTTTTACACAATTTTACTTAAAAGATCCCAAAACTGGCATTTGCCCTACTTCAGGATGAATCTAAATCTTGAAAAGTCATATATTTCCAGGAAATGGGAATTCTCATTCCTGAGTAGCTCTGCTCCTTGGTACATCCTTTCAGACAGCCAGCCTATCCAGCCAGCTATGCCCTTCCTTCATTCTTTTATGGCTTATGGTTCCTCCTGGCTATCAGAAAATAAAACATTAGAAGCCACAAGTACCATGCAGCTTCCATAACACATTTCTGAATAAACATGTATGTATTATTATTTTTGCTATAACGTTATTAGAGATAAGCCCTGTTTTGCTCATTTGGTGAGAAAACCTGATGGGGGGAGCACGAAAGCCACCAACCCTTCTTTGTCTAGAGTGAAATTCAAAAATTCACTTGAGTTTGAGCTCTCAAGTAACATAAGGCCAGAACGAACTACCCCTGTAAAAAGCCTGTCCCCACACAGTTCATGGGGTTGACACAAACTATATTTGCTTAGAGCAGTCCCAAGAGGACAATGCAAGCCCTATTTTACTACCACAGGATATAGGGTGGTATTAAATAATGAACCCAAGTATTTCCCTTCTGAACTCAGCCCAAAGCACTTTTAAAGTTTTCTAATATAAAATAATATACTGTGAAGTGGAAATCTTTCTGATATTTTGTCATTTTAAGCTGTGGTAATATATTTTCTCTTGGAAAATATAACACTGTGCCTATTGTGTTCTTTTTTGTTTTCTGTTTAATCTGTGAGGCATATCTAAATGGAATTTTTGCCTATAATTCTATAAAATTTACTCTGAACTGCTTCTTATGCTCTACTGATCACAACTCTTTTTTAAGGATTGGCTCTTATTTTTCAATCTTCTCTTCACCACCCTTTCTCTGTATTAGAATATGAGGAGTGAGAGGGAAATAATTTTTGCACATTTAACACTTTGTTTCCCTTGAACTTCAATTTAGGGCTACAGGGATCTTGCTACCTCACACGAACAAACAGGAAATCATACCACTGAAATGATGGACTTAATCTGATGGACACATACATCAGTACGTAGATCGTCAGATATTTTTGCTCTCCAAAGATTTTAAGTAGTATTTTTCAGCTGTAATAATTATGCTAAATGCTATAGGAGAAGGAGGCTAGTTCCTCATCTGGTATAAATCTACATAACTGTGCAAGCCTCAGTATTGTTTTACATACCTGTACAGCTGGCCAGACTTAATGACAGATCTGGACTATAACCTCTGATCATTGCCTTTTAATGGCTGCTGGTTCTAATGAGCTTATCTAAATGACATTGATTAAAGAAGCGCCATGTCACTTTATTCAGCTTCTAAAGGAAATGCTTTGATTTGCTTTCAGTCCAAATGAACCTTACAATCACTATAGGACTGTAGACTGAAAAGCATGATACTTGCAGTCTCCTAGTAACTTCTCAGGTGCAAAAGCATAGGATTTCAAGAAGGTGGGGTTCCTTGTACAAATTTAGTTGTTTACATAGTCTGTTGAAATTGTTTCTACTGGGACTCTATAAAAGATTAGAAATCATGGGAAAGTCCACGCTTCATGCATCTAGAATAAGGTAAATCTTTAATCACCATAGTCAGAGAAGTGATGTTCAAAGGATGTCACAGGCGAAGTGATTTGCACTGTACTTCTAGCTCCTCCATATCTAAGTACAGAGCCACTGCACAGGCTGCAGGCCTTATGAGGTGCAGCACAAGCAAAGAAAATCTTGTCATAGACAGGCAAGGTGAGTGAGATGAGGACAGGTGGGGAAGATAACTTCAGAATGAGGTATGAGCTTCAAGTAGGTCATTCAGTGGGCCAAGTCAATGCCTTCACTGTATGTCAATGAAGCTTCAGCTCCTGACTGTTCAGTACATGCGACAAGCAAACCAGATGCCTGAAGTCCCTCTGCCTTTGAAGTAAAGATGACTTTAAACAAAAATACGTAAAACAGAGCACAGTTGCTTATAGGAAATCAAAAAGAAATGAAAAATCATAAGTCTCTATGAAATGGGAAGAAAACAACGAACATAAACAAAAGAGAATGTAAGGGAAGTACAGTCAGCACTTGTAAGACTGTCATTAACCATACTTTTTATTTCTGAATGCCCTTCGTTTTCTGTCCTCATGCTCTGTAAAGATTAAGGATTTTTCTACTGAGATACTATGGAGGTAGATGATTTATTTATCCTGCTGCCACTTTTGTCTCTAGTTCCTCTTCTGCTGTGTCAAGTCTATTTAAACTCTTTGTGGAGTTAGTGCATATATATATATACAGAACCAAACCAAGAGTGTCCCAGGGTGTGTTTTCATAAATAAACATGTAGTGTACACAAGGCACTTCAACATCCATCACCGGAACATAGAGCAAAATCCCACAGACCAAAACAAATTCCAGTTACAGAAACACCACCAACACCAACTCCTGATTCAACTAGGTCCTTCGTGAGCATCCACTGAGTCACATGGGGAACCTTGGACAATCTGTCTAGTACTAGGTGGGGGGCTGCCAAGTTCTGAGCTGCCATACGTCCTGAGCATTAGGAGATGCTGTGACAATTACTTATCTATACCAGTACTCTGGAGAACAATTCTAAGTGATACCAAACGGAAATGCCCTCTTACTTGTGTTGTTGGAATTTTTTCCTCCTTCTATGGTGAGTTTAGTGCCTGTAAGAAGTGTTCGGAAATCCTGTTTTCTTAAAGCATAGCTTGAGGAAATCAAGTACTGCTGCCATAGTACTGTCAATTCCAACAGGTTGCAAAAGCCTCGTCACTTTACATTACACACCCAGATGAGATACAGGTTGAGAAATCTGTATCTAAATGGTTTCATGGGTGGTAAGAGGGTCACACATGAAAGTAGCCCTTCTCCCTGCAAGGCAGCAGGTTCTCCCAAGAGACAACCAGAATTTTCTTCCTGAAACAGTTAGTAGATCTCTCTGTTTAACAGCCCATCACATGTTAGAAAAAAAATCAGGGACACATTTTCCAGGTCTGACTCTTTTGAGAGCTCAGAAGAAAAAATGGGGGACTAGGAGACTGGGTGCATGGGAGCCTATGCTTTGATGTTTCTATTCTGTAACTGCCTTTGTATTTGTGTTTTCTCTGCAAAACTAATAGATTCATTATGCTGTACCACCTGCTTTAGGCATTCTGCAGCTGCCACAGCAGAAAATGGACAGATATTACATTGTCACAGAACTAACTGAGCTATCGCTTACCGCTTCCTTCTTATAAAGGGGAAGACGATAGACCTGTTTCCCCCAGCACATTTCTTACATCGAGATGGTACTTTGTTAATAAGCCAAGCCCAGTATTTTAACAACTGCAAGGTGAAGGGTTGAAGCAGTAATATGCCTTAAGGTCATGTGGCACACGGTCATATTTTAATTACCACTGCCTGAGGCTATCTCCACAGGTATGTTTCCTTTCTGCATAAAACATGAACCTGGGAGTGATTTTCAAAACATACTGTCAAATAGTCTGTGACTTCAGCAGGATGTACACAGTATTAGTCTCTAATCCAAGGGCAAATTTTGTTTCAGTATTTTATCTTGTAGGCTCAGGAGGACAACAGAAAGAAACACTTTTCTGTTGGTAAACTAATAATGTTCAGCAACACAATATATATCATATGTTCTAGAGATCTTTCATTTCCGTAATAAATACACAAGCATAGCAAGTGCTCAACACCAATATCCTTTCAATAAAAGGTAACCTTATATGGTCACTACATGATACATGATTTATAAGATGTCATGTTAAAGTAAACTCAAACTCACCAAACACACTGAAGGAAGGAAATGGTTGTCTGGCTCCATATGGCGTTTTCATGTTCCTATTAAAACCAGACTATTTAAACACTGTGGATACCAGTACACGTTTTAGAACTAAAGAAAGAATAAAGAGGGTCTTATCCATACCATCTGTATCAATAGCATAAAACTTGCTGGCAACACATGAATGTGGTTAAAACACTCAGAGTCACCTTACTGTTAAGGATTAAGAAGACATTTTTCCTGAAGACTGGTTTTGCACAAAGAGCTATCATTAAAGTGGATCATTTAAACTCTTTGCTAGTCAAAAAGTCTGTAAAAAGGCATAGGCATAGTTGAACTACCCCTATCTAGGGATAGAACTGTAAAGACTGCTCCTTAGAGATAGAGTCTTTTAAAGGCGGATATAGCAAGGATATAGCATTGCAGAAGTTGAAACCAAGTCTTTGTTATCATACTCGACACTTAAATTCAAGGTCCAGATTTCTGTAAAGCCATGCTTTCAGCTATTCGTATTGAAGATATTATGCCACTTTCAGAAACATCTTCAATCTACAAGTTTATCATGCACCTTAAACAAATAAAAAGTTGCTCATTTATTATGGATGCCCCCCCCAAAAAAAAAAAAAAGAAAGAAAAAAAAGAAAAGAAAAGAAAAGAAAAACAGGGCATTGAAATCATTTTTCACTGGTTGTTCCCCCTGTTTTCTTTCCCTGACTGATCCTACAAAACATGCTCCTGGAACAGGCTACTTCAGAGACTCCCAGGCTCAGCCTCTGCCAGCTCCACCCAGAAAGCAGCAGAAGAAACCTGATGTAAACAGAGAAGGTGGCTGAATTATATTTTTCCTTCCCTATAGGGGGCAACCCTTCACCACTTCAGTGAATGGGGGGCCATTGCACATCTCAATTCAGACCCAGGAACATGCTGCATCACCACAGCAAATGAAACTGAGAAAGGGAATAGATTTCAACGCGCGTCACAGTAGGTCACTGCATTTGCTCGGTAGTGTGCCACACAACACTCACATATTTGCTTTTCAAGTTATTTTCAAATCCACTGCCAAACCATGCTGTTATAAAGTCCAGCTGAGCCTGCAATAAACTCAGTGAAGTACTAGATCTCTTAGATTTGATAGAGGAGGACTTGTCCTACATGTTTTCAGGATGGCCTTTCACACTGCACCTCAGCTTACTCTAACACTCTTGGGCATTCCACTTTGCTTGGAGGTTACGTATCCATGACGCACTTCTCACTCTACAGGAGTTTTGGTTCATCCACTTTAGTAGATAGGTCATGGTTGTTAGCCTCACGTATCTATCAGTTCTTCCACTTTATTAACAGAAGCACCTTGAAGAACTTTTGTTAATGAGAATGGCAAAGACCCAGAAAACATTCTCAATTCTTTGAACCTTACGTCATACTACATGGCTAATACTGTCACTGCTCCATTAAAATTTTAAATATTACAGCCCTCAGAGCCAGCAGCACTTAGTGGCTTAATCACCTCCCACCCACCCCCCTTCCTTTTTCTTCCTATCTCTGACAATATAGGATGTGGTAGCTTGTCTCTGAGCAAAAAACTTCATTCATGATTCTTATGTGTAAGTCTGAATGGTTACCATTTAACTTTCTGTGTTCCGGACACATTCCTTGCTCAGTACAGAGCCATCCATCAGTGGAGCTTACAGGACAGCACATCACCCTTCATGGCGTAGAGGCTGATGAGCAGAGTGTGTCGAGATGTAGGAAGGCCATCTCACAGGCTGCAGCAAACACAGCCTTCTCAGCTGCTTTCTTACCATATCGAAGGGACTTCCAGGCAGCTTTTTGGTTCCTACAGCCTTGTATGGCTCTTAAAAGTTTCAGAGAGAGAGGATGCAGATAGAGGATAGCCAGAGAAGCATCTCCAGCTTTGAAGCTGCATTATTGAGCGATCTGACCCCAACAGGGTGATTCAAGAAGACAGAGTTCAGTGCTTGAAGCCTATCAAAAAGCCTATGAGGACAGTTGGGGATGTGGTCAACAATGTGTGGGAAAAGCCCAAAGGATGAGGAAAAAAGGAGTTTGTGCTAAGCTGGAGCTGCCTGGTGTTAGGCAATGGCAAATGCTGAGCAGAGGTTATAGCAGAACTCCTGCTGTTTTTTCAGGAACATTTGTATTCCTGTCCACATGATTAGAAATAGTAACTGTGGAATTAGGACGTCTAATACTCAGACTCCTCAGAAGACAACCCTTGTCCGCAGAATCTTGACAGTATCTCCTGTCTCAGCTAGGCCATGAGGCACAGTGCAGGATCCCCAGCCAAAAGAGCAGAAGCAAGAGGGTCCCGGGCTGTAACTTAGGAGTGGGAAGTTCTGATGCTTGCTTCCTTTCTGGACTTTGCTAGAGACAGGCCACTTCCCGACAGAGCAATAACGTAACCACACAGCTCACCCTCCCGTTCAGGCTGCCCGGCAGTTCTGTTCCTAAATCAGAATGGTGCCTGCGGTGTTTGTGCTGGAGCTGGGGGGCACAGGAAGCAGCCCGCCTAACCCCCTCGGGGGCTGCAGGCGTGCTCTGGCTGCTGCTCTGCCTGTATCCAGAGCGCAGCAGGGCGCAGGTGGGAGTCTGAAGCTTAGCTACCCAGCTGGGAGCTGCCGCGCATGCCCTTGAGCCACCCAGGGCATTTTACAGTCTGAAGTGTATGCACTGAGGTAGCCTCCTGGACACAATTTTGGTGGCCTAGCTGGATATCAGTCTTCATTTTCATCAGGTAAGGACTGAGAATAGAGTACCCTGTTCCCTGCAATCTTTTGTCTGGTACAGCGCCAAACAGGTGCAACTTACCCACAGAAGAGTGCGGCAGCATGATATTCAGAGGCCTCTAGTCTCATGTGAGAGGAGGAGGAAGAGGGTTGCCCACTTCACTCTCACGCTGTGGGTATTAGGGAAGAGAAGCCCAGGTGCCTGGGGGTGACTCCAGCATGCGCAGCACAGGGAGAACGGGAAGGGGACGGCTGTAACGAGAAATCTCCTGAAAACGAGCTGAGGAACCAGGAGACTCCTCCTCTGCTCTTTCTCTTCAGCACAATGCTCTGCTATCCCAACAGCCAACACCTGGCCTTGCTCAAGAGGTGGTAGTTTGCCACTGGTGGAGATCTGGCCCTGAGTTTTCCCACCAACGGTTTTGTGAAAGTGTATACCAGGAGCTAGAGCCCATGCTGCAGCTTTGACATTGAAACCTCTAGCGCTGGGTAAACCTAGACCTGCCTCAATTACCAGCATTTCTCAGTTATTTTAATTATTCTGTATTCAGACTGATAGGGATGCAGCCACAGAGATGGCCGTTCGAGATGGGCATTGGTTTTTCAGGCTAACTGCTATGGTGTGTTGCTGCTCCGCAGCACTTTTGTTTATAGCCTCTGAGTGCAAGCATACTTTTACTTTGGGGGATCTTTTAAAATAAGTGACCTTAGTGGCACTACAAAACTTTCCACCAGCTGCTGACTTGAACCTCTTTTATTGCTTGTTCAGGACAGGACCTAAGTGTGCTATTAGCTCTGCTCACAACTGCACTCACCCCGGATTTAAGTGACACTAATACATATCAGCACAAATGAATATGTTCATCTGAGCTTCAGACCAATTTCATTTCAATGATACAGAATAAAGTGACAGAAGCATCTGCCAGCAGTCACAAGCACACAAGGGTAACAGTATGCACATGCATTTGAAAGAGTTTTAAAGAACAGCATTCTTCCATAGCTTATTATCTTGCTGTTTACTTTGTTGGAACTAAGATTAAAATGCTTTAGTGTTTACTGAAGCAGCATATATGGTATCTAACAGCACGTTGTTTTGTGCACACTGTTTAACATTCTTTATTGCTCCAACTCATAAGGTTTATTTGAAATCAGTGGAGGAATTCATCCCATCCACCATTTACTCAGCCATTATCAGCGGCTGCAAAAGTGCCATGTGGAGGGGAATAAACACCAGTTATTTATGAGCTTTTGCAAGCATGCAAACTCCTGATAGAAAATTACATTTTTAAGATCCATTATTATTTATGGAATGCGTGTGTCAGTGTATGCAGTTGCATTCCAGATATGGCTTGCTCCTGAGGTAACCCTAAAAAATGCTACCTCCCTGGTTTTACATGGCATTTCAATTGTTTTATGCTTGACTCCATCCTCTCCCTCTCTCCACCCCTTTGCCCCTCTACCCCAGCAAAAGCCCTTTTCAGTTGCTGGTAACTGTAACGAACATGGGTCTGATGGAGGATTAAACTCTTCCTAATGTATGCTTCGCATGTTAGCCGAGTCAATAAGAATTCCTGTCCGAAGGGAAGACTGAGTACAGAATACTTTTCCCAAAAGCCATGGAATTTCCACCAGGTAACAAAATGCTAGACAGGCACTGGTCAGGAATAATTCAGGTCCCATTATGCAGATGTGATCAGACAGAGGAGATGTTCCCACTCAGTGGAGCATGAGCCACCTCATGTCGGGGTATTGCTTGGTCCTGTTCGAACCACAGCCAAATGCTCACCTACAGGCAATTCCTGGCTGTCAGCTCAGTGAAGGAAATTCTATTAAATTCTCAAGCTAAACATGGGAACATTTGTCCTCGTTATTCTATCTTCCCGTATTTCCAACTCCACTTATCCCACCTGGCCTTTTAAATTTGGTGTATTAATATGTTTTTACATTTTTCTTCTCCTTTGTGAAATCTTTTCCTGGTCTTGCTACACAGCTAGACACAAGCGCGTATTTAATAGCTACTGTTTGCTTCAGATGAGCAATCTGAGTGGAAATGTTTAGCATTGCTTCCTGTTTCATCCTCACAGAACCTCAGCGACATCTCATCCAGAATACACGGTTTGCATCACACCTCTGTATACAGTTTGATTATCTGAGCTCTCCGAGGAAATGAATACTAAGAACTGTGTACCTTCACTAAGGAGCATTCTTATGCTGGTTTGCATAATGAAGCAGCACCTTTCATCCCATAATATATTTAAAATATCTTTTAGAGAAAGCTCAATTTGATGAGGCTGACTCTGCAGCAGCAGGGAGCATACATGCTACATTGGACTTTA
Source organism: Rhea pennata (assembly GCF_028389875.1). Lineage (NCBI taxonomy): Eukaryota > Metazoa > Chordata > Aves > Rheiformes > Rheidae > Rhea > Rhea pennata. The sequence goes on along the minus strand of NC_084667.1, from coordinate 59,932,553 downwards.
GAGTAATGGTTTAGATCTCTCTACAGCATGTAGCACACTTAAGCTTTGAAGCATAAAAATCATAAATGATTAACCTACTTGATTTCACATGAATGATAGAAATATGCTCTTCATGGTTTATTTTACTGTCTAAAAACAAAGACATTATGTCGTCAAGTGATGGGGGTCTTTTTATGGTCTTCAGCATTGCTAGTCCATTTTGTTTTAATTGCCAATTTTTCACTGTATTAGTTGCTAATTATTATGTATTTGTATATGTGACACTCCAATTATCATCATGTGACCATAACTGTTTGGATTGAATATTGTCTTATTCCCATGAGCTACTTTCACTCAGCTGCAAAGCCTTTAAATTTTTGCATGAAAACATTCTTGTTTTTTGAATTAAAAAAGAAAGATACTTGAAACAAATGGAAACTTGTTAACAAATCCATTTTGAAAAAAAAATCAAGGGCCTTTGTTAGAAAAAATTAACTCAGTGTTTCTTAACTTGTCAATAAAGCAACATTTCAAATCAAAATTTTGGGGAAGATATGATACTATTGAGAAAGAATATTAATACACACTGGTATAGGCATTTCATAGAGCAAAGTGAAAAAAATAATAATAAAATTACTTATTAATATTTATGAGTAAGATGAAACTACTGAAGCATCTGGCACCAATTGAAGTTAGTCTCCAGTGTGATAAAATTATTTTCTGAGGGCAATTAAATTTCTCAGAATTTTTTGAAGTTTATAGGCCTCTACTGTGACTAATCTTAATCGCATCTGCAGACTGGCTTCAGTGATTGCAGGTATGATGAACCCAAACTGCTCATTTAAGCTCTATTTTAAAACACTATACCTATGGTTCGTGAGCTCACCTCCCTACTTCCAGCAGGTGGAACTGCTTGAAGGCAGCCAAGGTCACCAGGGGACTCTAGAAACAATTCAAAACATGGTCCGGTGTCACGTATACATGGCATGTTACACAGATGCAAGCTCACTCAGAGAAATTACAGCAGTGGCACCTACAAGACAAGTTTAGCCATATATTGGTATATCTGGGCCTCATCTGGAGCCATGATCTAAAATACGCATCTCTCCTGGAAACTAAGAGGCAAAGACAAATTCCTCCACTTTGTTTGAAATGCTGTTGCTCTTGACCTCTGGGATACAGAAAGATTTATATAAATAGAATTTCTATTTCTACTTGCTTCCATGTCCTGGAGAAATATATATAAATAAGAGTTCAAAGATCCTGTACAAACATCAACATAAAACTGACAGACTGCAAAAGCTGAACTTCTTCCTCAGTGTCTCATAGATCGGTGACTTAGTAAGCCTCTGGGACTTCACAGAGCTGCTTACTCCACCAGAGTATACCTTTTGAGAGAGAGTTTTTTTAATTTTATTTTCATTTCAATGCTATCTTTGAAAAAATAAATATGTCAGAATGATTAGGTGGAAAATGGTTTGTATTAGCTGCTAGAAGAAATTTTTGCAGCCTATTTGGAATGACACAGTGCTGTCTGTGGCCTGATCTTGTCATCTTTCCGGAGGCTGCTGAATTCCCACACTGCAGAGAAGACAGATGACTTGCAAGCTCTGACTTCAGCTAGCCCCATCAAACTTTTTATTTCTGTATTTTTTAAAGCTAAAATATATTCCAACAGTCAATATGACCTTTCCTGGTTTATCTTTTTTTTTTTTTTTTCTTTTGAATTTCTCATCAGTAACTTCCCAGTATCCCAGCCAGCTGTGCAGATTCAACTGAGGAAATGAGGTCCAGTAGGAAGTTATTGATGGCTTTATCAGTTTGAAATACTCACAACGCATCACCTGCATGCTTAGGAGTGTAATGCTGACAATAAATATGATAATAGTTGTCACACATCAGTGAGAGAAATGTTGAGCTTTGAAAGCACTGAATAAATTGCATTTCCCTTTATTTATTCAGTGCAATAGATGGCACAAAGATGGTAGAACCATCCAACCATTTTGACATGTTTACAAGGCTTTTAAATCATGAAATGGATTATTGCAGTACTGAAAGTATTTGGCAAATGCATTTTATGCACAGCACATTCTGCTTGAAGAGGCAGGCTTTTTACTTTGTGTTTGTTAGAAGTGCCTATGAGCAAGAAGGATTGCATGTCAAAGAAGAAACTACACCTTTGGTACCAAAAAAAAGTAACCTGCACTGTTGCATTCAAGCCACTTCAGACACAACCACTTTACACTGGATCACTTTACAGGCTATAGTTCAGTATAAGCTGAGTCCACAGTAAGGTCCAAGTGTGACCAAGCTTTTCCTCTTGAGAGGGTTCATGATCATACTTGATGGTGAGTTTAGATTGCTATTTCCATAATTAATTAACAAACCCTTTCCACTAGTCCTTCCCCACTTGAAACATTTAGGTTTAATACAATAAATCTAAATCCATTTGAACCTGATTCAGTAAAGTGCTAAAGACTTCCTGCAACACATACCAGACCTATTTCAGTTCCCAGTGAGACTCACAAATAACCAGCAAGCATAAAATCAGACCTCCATGACTTCATGACTGAGAACCAGTAGCAAACAACATCTCAATTGACTGGGCCCATCTTATGTGCAGCACATATTTTATCTCACCTAATCTTAGCTGTCTAAAAGCAAAGCACTGTCAAGCAGATCGTCCACGCTCCTGGTAATGAAAGAAAACAGGCCTATGCCATTAATGACTCAAATCACTTTTATTCAGCTAATCTCTGGACATGCTTGTCTACCACTCCGCAGGCCACAGACGCAGCCTTGGACAGCTACCTAGCCTAGCCACAATTGCAGAGTGCCATCAAGACCTCCCGAAGTAACTGAGCTACCCATCACAGCCAACCAATGTGACAGAGCTCCTTTCTGGAGTGGCAGCCGCAACATGGGATGCCGCAGGCACTTAAAATAAAAACAGATGTTCTTGATTGGGCAACAGTCCCGCCCTGGATGGCTAAGGCTGAGATGGCCAGAGACAGATGAAGTGAAATCCATCCAGTGTTATCTGCAGAGCATTCAGAATCCTGCTCCTACTCTTAAACTGCCATCAGGATAGAAGTTGTTCAGAGAAGTCTCCCCAGAAACACACTGGACCTGTGTGGTGCTACCTATGGCAAAATCCGCTGAGTCTTTAGGGACAACAATTTTCTTTCAAGTTCCCCCCCCCCTTCCATTTCTGGATCCAAAAACGCAGATCCTCACAGCAGGAAGTCAAATCCATTTCAGTTATACCAGTTTAGAGTAGCTGATATCTGGTCAAAGCATCTAAATCAGCATGTTGGCTCCAGCTAATCTTTGGTGCACTAACTATGGTGTTCCAACACTGGAGAAGTTAACGTAAAATGGAATTGTTTGGAATATTAAGAAACAGAAAACAAATCTAGTTAGAAACAAAGAGTTCATTGTAAGCTGTTGGAAGACTTGGGTTTTACTTAGATAGTAGTTACAAGCTAGATGAACTTGGCATTTTGCCAACTGTAAAGCTGGCTTTATAGAAGTACCTTGGTTTTAGTCAGAAAAAAACCCCAAAACATCAGAGCACTTCACAATAGAGGAAATAATAAATTCAATATGAAATGGAACAGAGAAGGACTGAAATCTCTGAGACATAAGTTAGGAAATGAACTGAGAGGTGGAATATCAGGCATATGTATAAAAAAAAAAAAAAAGATAGTTCTTTGTTCCCATACACCAGAAATTAATAACATGCACATATTTAATATTCTCCAAGCTTAGATATGGTACTCTTCCCATAGATTTAGGCATATATACATTATTAACACACATCAAATACATTAAAATAACATGAATGGTCTGATTTAAAATCCACAAATGCCTGGCAATAGCATATCTTCAGGACAGGGAAAGAACTCAGTGGAATCCTCTGCACAGGTTTCTGGTGCTGCTGAATAGTTACATCCCTCACATGATTTCACTGCCCACTAAAATGAATTTCATCCTAAGTATTCTTGGGTTTCAAGAGCAGCTTCTGTGCATTTACTTGGCCTTGGCTTTTAAAGAAAGGGGAAACAGTATAAATAGAAGTATTTGAGGTAATCTTAGAAAATACGTGCCATTGGCAGGACAGAGAATAAAGGCTCTGAGCAGCACCAGTGGCTGCTGAAGTCCTTTCTTCCACTGACTCTTCATGCAGTAGAGTAATGCACATTTGAAAAATAAACGCTATTTGAAGTCTGTGTACTCTACTGCCTCTGCACAGTAGGTCCTTATACTAAATGGTCTCAAGAGAATATTATTAGTGGGTGTATTGTGTATCCACTCAAGCGTGAGATTTACTGGGGGCATATGAGGAAGCCTGGCGCAATTCTCTTCTCCTCCCCTTCTCTCCATGTACACCCCAGATCAGCGGCACTTGCTACACTGCATGTGCCACGTCACCACAAAAGAGGCTGTCCTCTTCATGGCTGTGCCCTGCCTATCCAAGAGCTATTTTATAAATTATTCCACAATACCCTTTTGTTTATACTGTGGAACACACACACTGTTCCCAGCTCTGTCCTCAGCACTGGTATATTTGCAATTGATACAAGCCAGATGCCAGTTTGCATTGCTCTGTGTTCTTGGTTACCACCTAAGCATCACTTTCTACAGTCTACCTAATTATACCTACACCCTAAAAAAGGATATCTTGTTTCCATCACAGGAAAAAAAAATCGCAGAAATGTTCTGATAAGGAGAGATTTTTTTTTTTTTACCCCAAATGCGGAAGTGTGACAGTAAATGCAAAGGGCACTGTATAAAAAATATTTAAAACAGAGATGGGGTAAATAACAGAATTAAATTATTTTAGCCTGGTTTCCTGAAGCATGGAGGCTTATTTAATTATGCCATCTGCATCTGTGTGCTTAAATTTGCCTAAGTTTTCCCCACTCTGAACCTATCAGATAGCTTCAACAAATTTGCCAATGGGGTTGTGATCTCAAAGATATTTCGCTTCTATAGGTTTGATGGCTACAGATAACTAGGTAAAGAAGTAGGAATTAAACCCTTACTAAACACTAGAGAATCCACAAGAGAAAAAATCTTTAAGTTCCTCATTCATACAGCTTTTAAGCAAAATATTAATTCTTTACACTAATTCAGAATACTGCACAGAGAAATTATTTTGTAAGTTCTACTCTATTGAAACTACACACACTCTTCACACTCTCAGAAAACACAAAAGCCACAGGGATCTTTAGATTTTTGGAGCTGACTTGCAATATCTGTATGCAAAGCTCAGCAGTGCTCCACTTGGTATAAACCAGCATAATTCCAAGAAAATGGATATAACTCCAATTGTCTACATTAACCAAGGCTCTGGCCTTTAATTTGAGATATCTGGCAAGAAACTACATGAAACAGTACTAGCACAAGGTCATTGGAGATCAATACTAATGATTTCTTTTGTTTTTAAATTTATGATTATAAGAAGTCATCAAAAACCTAAAATTACAAAAGCTATTTCAGTAAATCAAACAAAAGCGAACAGCTCTGCTACGAAAGTATACAGAAAATATTTTACACTTTGCCTTTTACACTTACACATCTCCCCTGAGGGCAAGGGTGATGGTCATTCTTCTAAACCCCAACTTCTTCTCAATAACTTCTTGCAACAACAGAGAATCAACTCCTTATGTGTAGTTTCTTCAAGTTTTGATTCAACACAGATGTACGCTTTTCCATTGTTTTAACATCTTCTTCCCTCTAAGACAAAATTAGATCAAACTTTTCATCTCCTTGCCTTCTATGGTATATCTTGAAGAATGCTCTCCTCTTTTTTCTTTCTTTTTTTTTTTTTTTTTTTTTCCTCCAGTGGCTTTGTCCTATTGCTTACTTCATTGTTTTTTTCTGAGTCCCATTAAACTGTTTCTTCAGCTGCCTACCCAGTCATGCACGGAGAGGACAATACCCACCTGAGGGAGCCTGGCTATCTCTGGTGCTGCCTCAGGTAGGAAGTTGGAGATATTTTGAGATTCCTTCCAGCTTTACAATTTTGTGATTTCCATTATCCTTCTTTCTTTGGCCATGATTTGTTTTATTTGACCATAGATAAAATAATCCCAAATTCAGCAAAGCTCTTAAGTATATGCCTAAGTTCATTTTGTCTTGAAAAGCAGTCAGGAATAAATCTGGATGCTACTGAATGACTTCCAGAGAAGCTAAAAGTCAAATCTTTTCTCTCATTTCCATCACACTTAGAACCTACAGCTGAGCAGGCAGTGGGGATTGATGTAGATCCAGCTGGGCAGCCTCAAAGGAGCTTCTCCAGCTGCCTCTCTTTTCCATTCCTCCTAACAAGTTTGGTTATTGATGGCCAAGAAGAGAAAGGAACTGGAGATATCATCAAACCAAAAGTAAGTAAAGACTAGGAAGGCCAAGAAAGGGGCAAGAAAAGACTGAGGAACAAAAACCGAGGACTGTGATAGGTTCCCCTGTAAGAATACAGGGAAATAGGGAGCAGCAGGACACAGTTTCATCTCTAGAGGTACCTATCTCAAACTCCAGTGACCAGTGTGGACAGGCCAAATGCACACAAGGACTAAAATGACAATTGCACATCTCAAAGACTTTTCAGTTGGAGATAAACCAGGAAAATAAGCAATTTCTTTTAGAGAAGGTCTTCTCCTCAGTATCTCCACCAAAACATTTAAACTGATAGGAACCCAAATCCAGTAATACCAAATAATATTCCTGCCCTAAGACATTACCTAATAAGTATGTCATCCCAAAGTATGTTCTTATAGTTAATTTAGAGCTGCCTAGAAATAAATTTTATATTTTAAAAAAGTAGACAAGGGAATGGCACTATTGATCATCATTATAATAATAAGGCTTGTGCCTGCAGATTTCAACTTTTCGTGCTAGAGAGCAAAGACATACCAAAGCATAACCTGTATCACTAGCATAAATACATTAGAGGATTGACTCCAGGAAGGAATGAAATCTGAAAATAATTTACAGAATTTGTAGATTGAATTTGCTGCACCTGTGGGTTTTAGCTTTCAGGTTTGAGTTATTATCATTAGATTCTTTTATTATGTTTTTTTGTATATAAAAGGACAATTAGTGATCGTTCTATCTAGCAAAAATGGACTCTGATAGTGAAATATCAGGAGGATGATAACGTGTTACACTAAGTGACTGATTTACCCTTCTTCATGAGAGCCAATTTATTGTAATTAAAGATTGCCACTTTAGCACAGAGGTCAAAGACTAGGGCTCGTATAATCATTTTCTAAAGAAATGCCGAAGAGATGGAAGAATAGGCTCTCTTCTCCTTCCATCATTTTGTTCTGCCTCTGCATTGTTAGCAAAGCTTGTTGCTAAAATGCATAATTTGCACGCAAAGAAGGAGCTTAATTTTGAACTTAGTTACAGACATGTTATTCCAACTCAGAGTGAATAAAACCTAATTTATGTAATCAAAGTTGAACTGAGCTCTAAGGGCTGCTCCTGCAAGGCCTTTCTCACGTAAATTTAAATTCAGTTCACCTGTTCACAAGAAATAGGACAGTACAGACTAGGTCATATAGAACTGCATGTCCAATTTATGAAGGAATGGCAAGTATTCTGCTTGGATTCTGCCCTTACCTGCAGGGGAGCTGCCGTGGAGGCATAGCACACACCAAGCCGGTCTTTCTTTCACTTAATGATGTATTTACAAAAGTATTTGCTAAACAGGCAAAAAATATTCCCAAACATTGGAATGGCTCTACCTACATCTGGGAATTAAAGTTAGGAAGTGTCAGCAAGTTGCTTGTGAAGGCAGTGGAGGTGGAAGCGGCAAAAGAAAGAGTAAGAGCTGGGGAAGGAAAAGACAAATGAAATCCAGTGTTGGTGGAAGTAAAGAGAGAGGGTGTTTAGGAATACATCTCTTCTACGCCTGAACAAGAACCTACTCTGTAGGTTGAAGTCAATAGTGCCCACAGGAAGAATGCTTTCTGACTGTCCTTGGATATTCCAGAAATTTAAGGCTTGTTGTAAAGGAATCTTCACATTTAGTATACTCTTTTTATTCTTGGGCACTGATACTTGTACTCTGACATACATTCTCTTACTCTGAACTTGTCTGTAGCGCTTCTCATCTTCGCTCAGACAGCAATTCAGTGTTAAACTGTAAAAGCAACAAAATGTATCAACTAATCACCAGAGAACCATCACAGGGGCCCCAGGAATGTTTTCACCTCTGGAAATAACAAAAGTGGGTAATGCTGGCATGAGTTACTATAATATAATTCAATTTAAATTAATCAAAAGTTAAACCAAATATTATTTTCCAAAAGTTTAACATTGAGGAAAAAAGGGAAAGAGTTAGTGAAACCAATTAAAGAGGCAAGCACAAGAATTTGGGGATTTGGGATATACCCTCTAACATCCATAACAGAACAAATCTGGATGTTGGGGGAGAAGGGGGCAGACTGCAGAAAGCAGCCAGGCTCCCCCTAAGCAGCATTTCTGACCTCTGCTGCCAGAGACACAATCCTGGGCTAGATGGACTTGCATTCTCATATACTCTTAAATACCAACTAAAAAGGCATATGAAGAGCAGTCTTAGAAATCGAAAGAAAGGAAGTGATAACTGCCAAAGTCGCTCTGAGCTAGAAATGAAAACAAACTATTCTTGTAGCCCTAATAAAAAGAAAAAAATATAGAAATTTAAAAAAATGGAGCAACTGAGGTCTGACTGGGACTGAGGATTACTCTATCAGCCACGAGTGTGACACGACATATGAAACCCTGTATAAAGGGAGGTAGATCCAGAAAACACAGTACCACCATGCAAGGCACTGGTGAGACCTTACCTATGATATTAGTTCTCTTCAACCCTAGTCAAAAAAGTTTAACTTAAATGGGAATACCAGGGAATAGAGAGTCTAAATTAGATGAAACTAAAAAAGTTTGGGTTGGTCAGCCTAGCCAAACAAGCCTGCAAGGAAAGATAATTTGTTCTCAATAAACATATTAGGAGGGTAAATGTCAGAGGAGGAAGATGAGGTAATTAAGCTAAAGGAAAATGTTGTCGCAAGAACTAATGAGCAGAGACCAGCCAGAAATATCCTCAGGCTGGACTTGTTAATTTTCAGAAGAGTTTGATTCTAGAAGACCTTTCTGTTCGGAGCAAGACAGGAGAAAACAAGTAGTTCTAAGCCGGTCCTTGATCAGTTTGTGAGAGTAAATAACACGAGGAGGTGGTCTGCCAGAGCAAAGGACCGGACTTGATGACTAAAGAGGCCCCTTCCATTGCTGTGTCCCTTGCCCTCCCAGTGTCCCTTAATTGTTAAGCATGGATGTCAAATAAGAGTGGTGAGTCCTTTGGGATTTTTCATGTCAGGGACCTTGAAGAAGGGGAGGAGGAGCTGCCTATTATTTTGCACAGCCACACCATCAGGTCAGCAGTACCTCATCATCAACAGTGTCAAAGGCGACTGACTAATCAAGCATGAGGCTTTGAGTGGATCTACCTTTTGCAACCTAAAATGGGGCTCATTAGTGGAAGACTGCAGTACAGAGCATGTGGTGTGGATGGGGGATGTCAAAGGCACTGGACATCCCATTATATACTTTTTCTACACCCAAGGCCATATGCATTAGAAACCTGCACTGTATTTTCCTCTGGACACTTCACTGTTGTCCCTTCTATTGTCTGGAGGTTTTCTTCACTCAAAACCAACTCTCTATTCAGCATTTCTGCTTCCCCTTTTCTCTGCTATCTTTTGCCTTCTTTTTTGACCCTACCACCTCCACATCCAGGAGTAAGCAGAGACACACTAAAGCAACCTAACCCCATATCCTCCTCTGGTTCACAACCTTCCTAAGGCTTCATATTTACATGTCAAGAAACACAGGGAAAGAAATAGATGGAGAACCTGCTGGGAAGATTTCTTAAGCTTGCACTGCTAAAGAAGAAGTGCAATATATTGAATATTGGTTGTTACTTTAGAATGATTGTGGTAATTAAAAAATCACCACTGCTATCTCTTTTTTTATGCATCTCTTTCACAGGCATCTAGAGTTAATAAAGTTACCTGAAATATGGAATAATACCTCCAGGACTTCAAACTTTGGCATTAAAGCACATTCTTAGTCATTTTCAACACCCTCGGGGCAGTAGTTTAACATTGTGTTTCTCTTCATTTTTTCTCCCATGAAGATCTTATATTTCCAAGTCACTGAACATGGTCCTGCAGTTGCTGCTGTTTAAATACATTCTAATTCACAGCAATTAAAATCTACAGAGTAGTAATCAACTTAATCCCCATAACAGTGCTTTGAACACCAAAGTGCTAGGAAATAATGGAATGGCCACATACACATCGAATAAGTGAATTTCAGGGGCTAAGAAATCTGTTTAAGAATATAGCCAAAGGCCTAGAAAGCCAAGTTTCAGGGTTAATGTGTCAGATGCAGTGCCAGCCTTTTTCCAGTATCTCCGCTACCTATGTACTGCTACAGTCTCAAGAATGATATCCGTTCTAGCCTGTGTAAGGTGTCACCCAAAACAACAGATGTGCAGGAGATGTTCCAGCCAACTATTAGTTGCTCCTCTGCAGTCCTATCTGCAAGGCCATTTCTGATCCACTCCTCCCAAACAGGGAATAAACTCTAGGCAAGAAAACGATGCAATGTATCCAGCGCTGATGCAACATGTCAAAACACATGGAGGCCTCAAACTCTGCATCTGGTACCACTGTTCCTATTCAGGCTGGGTGCGTGGATTCAGAAGAGAAATGAAACAGATGCTGTCATGTAAGTGTAACTACTTCCACAACCCCTAATAAAAAGCTTAAATTAGCAAAGGTGTCGTTATTAGACATGAGGATCTAAAAAAAGGAAAAGCCTTTAAAGCAGTCAGCAAGCAAAGCAGATGCTAAAGCCTTGCTGACAGGGTAGCAAGCCTATTTCTTTTGCCTGACTTCATAGCGGAGCAGCTTTGTGATGCAGCTGTTTTTAGCTCCGTCAAATCTGCAAAACTGAAGTTGTCATACTTTTAAGGATAAAGAGAATAACAGCCTTGTAAACTCTAGTGAAAGTGTCAGGGCCTCAGCCCCACAACCACCCCATCTTAAATCAACAGTAAAGGGTTCAGTGATTTTCAGAGTAATAGGAATTTGCTCTAATTTGAATGTGACATTAACATGGATATACTGTTCTCAGGAGAACAGACTGTTATGGGCAAGAGCTGGCCATTGATTTCGCACCAAATTCGTCATTGATCCGTCATGGTAAGAACTCTATTCATTGAACTGATAGCAGGATACTGCTATACAGTATTTGTTTTCCTTTTAATATAAAGCTTCAATAGCAAGCCATGCATGAATTTAATAAAAGAAGATAATAATCTATCCATTCTAGGAGCTATAGACTGAACCTGGGTGGTTATCAGACCTACCCTCACAGCTATAAATCATGTCAAATAGGAGACTCACTTTAGCCTTACGAATGAAAAGATTTCTCCTGTTTAAAATATACAGAACGTATGCTTTCTTCTCACTCATAGTCAGGGAATTAGCAGTTGTATTGCGTTATGGTTTATTAATGTAAAACCATTGACAGAAGAGAACTAGGCCTATTGCACTGTTAGGAACCAAACATTTTAAGGCAACAAAGTAGCTCTAAACTGCGCATAAAAGTATATGTAGAATCTCTTACTATTATTCTTAGGTATTCAATATGTTCTTTCAGTCATTGCTTCATAATTAGGATTGTAGGTTTTGTTAAGGTCATCTTACAGAACCATAGAAGGAGATGCTTTGCATATGCTAATGCCTTCAACTGAAGGAGCGCTAACACTGGTGATAGAGAAAATGGGCTGATCATTGACATGAACAAATCATTGACAACTATAAGGAAAACTGAACGGGCGGTTCAACTGTTAGAGTGCTGTGTTCACAGTTAAATCTGGGAATAGATCTTTAGAACTCATTTTCTACTAAACACTTGCTTGTAAATGACTGGAGTTAGGCAAGATGAATTGCATCCGTAGTGCCCTTGCAAAAGAAGTGATCTGTACTTTTTAAATACAACTTGAAAGCCACTTTCTAGATGCAAAAGTGGCTCAAATTCAGCCTTTACTCCTCATGCAGTGAGCTCATCTGCTGCTTAGCAGACAGTATTCTCATTGCATAGCAGAACAGAATGGCATGGCTGTTCTTACTTGCACAACTAAACATCAAAGTTTTGGTAAATTATGTCATCTCATTCTTCTCCCTTACTAGTTCATGTGGAAAGAATTTAACATTTGCATTATACTTTAGCTGACCTAGCAAATGTGAAATGTTTCTGCATAACAAACCTCTCAGAACAGCTCAGAATGATATCAAGCTGTTGTTAAAAGAACCATGGCACTTGAGGACTAGTTGCTATTATGCTAAGGTCCGGTATTCTGGTAATTGTACAGTAACAAAAGTTGCATGGATACCTGATTCTGGTAGCAAGCTCTGCTGAGCTATCTAAATCAACAGATGAGCAAGGATAAAGAAAAAATAATCCTTCTAACTATCTCCTCATCGTGGCATTCTAATAATCTTTCCCAGTTATTATAGTGAGTTAGAAACAAATATTATCACAAAAGCCAGAAATGTTTGGGGAAGAAATTCCAAACTCAGTCATAGATTCACTTATTCCCCCATATTTAGTTGATGAGGAAAAAAAAAAAAAAACACTATTGTTGGTTCTATGTAATTCATTCCCCCACTCGGCAAACAGTACTGGAGAAGATGGTAACAGCCTAACAAGGAGCAACGGCAAGTGAACAGAAATGAAACAGGATGACAGGCCACAAAATCTTGGCCAAACTTACCAGTGCTAGCACTGTCCATCCTCACTTGGGGTAAATCCAGGAATTTCTGAGACTGTAAGGTGAGGTAGGGCTTTGGTGTTCACCCTGTGGTTAACGAATACCTGAAGATTTTGCAAATGCCCCTTTGAAAAACATGCAACAGAGGGAAACAGCAAGAGCAGCATCTAAAAGTCTTGCCTCTGAGTCCATGACAGCTGGCAAGTGCAGAGAGCAAGAAGTCTGCTAGCAATAGTGTGTGGGTAATGTGACAGAAACGTAGGAGAAGAGAGGACAGTCAGGAAAAACTCTACAAGCAAAATACAAGGCAGAAAAGACTTTGAAAAGAAAAAAAAAATCCCAAAGTTTGCTTCCTTTGTACAGAATATAAAACTAGTTGCTGTACAAATACAAATGCTTGCTTGAGACCAATATGTGGCAGCAGCACCTCCTATTACCAATGCTAGTTAGACACAATCAAAAGACAGTTGTAAAAATGTCTTCTAACCCACGTAAGAGCTTTCGTCTGTGAAAGTGTTTTTTTTCAAAGACTCATACAGTTTGAGGCCAGAAGGGACCATTACATCAGCTAACGATCCCCACTATTAAATTTTATCTAGTTCCTAAGCTAAATACCTAGTGATTGGCTAAGAAATAACTTGTGCTCAGCTAAAACAGAGCTTTTCAAAAGATCTTTTACCTTGGATTGAAAATCTTGGGAAACAGAGAGTCCACTTCTCCTGAGGGCATATTCTAACATTCAATCATTCTGACAGTTAAAAAATTACATTTAACCTAAATTCATCTGGCTTCAGTTTCCAGCAATTGATTCTTCTCAGGCTTCTCCTAGATTGGTTAAAGAGTTTCTTAGTACCTTCATTTTCTACTTGTGAAGGTACTTATACACTGCAACCTCTATCCTCCTCTGATAAGATTTAGCTTTTTAGGATCTGTTATTAAAAGCAGGAGGAACTGGAAACAGGACCTCTGTTTTGTTAAGTATTCAGAACTTAACTTAGGATTTTTCTTTAACTACTCTAAAATGAAACACAAAAGCTCTGTCACCCACAACTTTAAAATCAAGATTTTTTTTTTCTTATTTACCTCCAAATTTTGGATGAACTGTTTGGCACCATTAGACCTACCAGTAATATCTCAATCCCTAAAAACCTCCCTTTAGTATGCTCCCCCTTTGATGACAACTGAAGATGAGTTGGCTGTGCACTAAATTGACAATGAGCATTTTTTGGCTTTGCAGAAAAATATATAATTCTCTCCATTTGCCAAATAAAGAGATTGAGGTACAGTGTGATAATGCAACAGTGGTAGGAATTTAATAATTATCCTATCCACTTGCATTGTTGTAACACTCTGTTGGTCCAAATTCCTTCCTTATTCCCTTCATTTCTTCTCATTTTGTACCCTAGATTGTGCTATTTTTTTTCTCTACCAAGAGCTAATGATTTTTCCTACGTAACAGCTAGAAATGGGTATAGTTAGGGACCAGTTATAAGAGAACCAAAGGAACACAGTTAAGATCAAAACAAAAATCTGGAATTTAGGTATGTATCTTCTAGGAATATCAGTGGGAATATAAGGAGATGATCTAAATCATCATCATTTCCAATTTTCAATTTTTTTCTAAAATGTGATTTTGTCTGAAAAAGAACTCTAACATTTTCTAACAGGAAACAGAACTGCAAAATATTAGGCCATTTCAGCAAAACCCAAGAAGGATGCAAAAAAAAGACAAACAAACAAAAAAAAAAAAAGAACATGCAAAGCTGCTCTAAACATGGAAATGCAGCAAGAACCAAATTCTGCCTCTCATAATTTTCTACAAATTCAAGCTCTTAATCATTTTTGTTAAATTAACTAGCCAAAACACTAGGATGATTAAATACCAAATGACTTCATCACTGACCTTTTAACTACAGTGTAGAATGGGAAATGATACTATACAATGGGAACTGATACATATCAAAAAGGAGACATATTTGCTGTTGATATTGAGGTAGCTTATTATGTGAGCTGAACAAAAACTAAGCTATTGCCTAAAAGCTGAACAAAAACTAAGCTATTGCCTAATATCTGTTCCTACTCACTTGGCAAAGTAATCTCAAAAACTAAACAAATCACCACATTTTCATTTCTGTGACACTTGAATGGGAAAAAAAGAAAATGTTAAGTATGTCAATAGCCATATTTTTACCTGGTGAAAAAGTCAGCTAGATCTACACACGAGCAAAAAAAAACCCCTTCATTTTAGATTCAGATCTATATCTAAACACATCAAGGAATTTCGTCTCTGGAAGGTTCCAAGTCCTCATTCTTGAAAGTAAAGCAAACTTACCATATCTAAGTTACATAGGCAGAATCATTCAAATCCCCATCCCCTGCCCACACTCAGCCATAGAAATTAGCACTACTAGAAATCACAGCAGCTTGGGGCATCAAAGATATAAATGATGTTTGTAGGGAGAATAAACCCAGGATCCTCCAAAGGCAGGGAACGGGAGGTAAGAAGCAGCTGCACTGTGCAACAACACTGGCCTCTACCAGCAAAAACCTGAAAACCAGAAGCTGAAAACCAATGTCTTCTGTCCCAAGACTCTCCCTCTGCTCTGCCGCCTGGGCCTCAGGGTCCACTTGTGGTTGTGGCAGTTTGGCAGCTCCTTGTTTTTAAATATTGCCTTGTGACGATTACTTTTGTCCTCCTAGGGCACAAACAGAAACTTGTGTCTCATGCTTCTCATGTGTCCAGAAAAAAAAAAAAAAAAAGAAAAAAAGAAAAACATGAAGACAACTGTGCTTTGTTACAAAGGGCTATGAAGAACTGCATTTCATCTCATATCAGTATATGCAGAGTTCCACCACTCCTTCACTATTCAGAAATTTTTCCTTAGCTCCAATGAGTTGTCGCTCTCGTACACTAGCAGAGTGGAGTTTGTTTAAGGAGGAGTGATTAAAAAGTTGACATAAAACAGAATCATGGGATCCCTCAAAGTAAGTGCAACATATGTTTCCCACTGTGTAACCTTTTCCTTATAAAAAAAAATCTATTTTTTTTCAAAACAATTGTCAGATTATGCCAAACAGTGACCACATTTCATAGTTCGTGGCATATGGAACTGAACCTGATTTTTATATAATCTCAGAGGCATGTAGTATTCATCTTTTGCTTCTTGCATGTTGGTCCATTTTCATGACTGATACATTTTATTCCTTGCAAGTCCAGTATTTTATGAAACCTGAGAAATTCGTACATCATATACTTCTTGCAAGGCACCTTTTAAGTATCACTGAGGATGGAGTTCAGCTTTTGTACCATGATATCATGAGACCTCTAGGATTATAGCTGGACATATTCATACAATTTTCAGAGCTGCTAATTGCAGAGAATGTAAGTAAGCAGGTGCTGGGCATTCAGCTTATGTGAAAATCATGCCGGATAATAGAGGTGCTGAAAAACATCTAAAAGTCTTTTATGTTTAAACAGCTATTGTTTATGAACAGATTCCACTGTACAAACCGATAAAGTAAAAACAGGAACATCACATCTCCAGATGACCATCATGCAAACCTCACAGTCTATCAAGTTTGTTTCCCAGTAAAATAATCTTGGACAAACTGCATGAATTTAGCTACTAATGAAGGTAAGCAGTCAGTAGGTCAGCATGTGTGCTGTGAGACAGAAGAAGAAACAGAGAAAATAAATGAAAAACTCTTGAAGAAGGAGCTTGTAAAAGCGTGTATCTTTTTAAAGTGCCTCTTTTTAATTATTCTTACAGAAAGCAATCAGGTTTGGACTCATCTTTTGTCCTCAACCTATATTAAAAGTTCTTCATTTTCCTCACTGACTTAAAGCAATGATGTTCTTTATTCTTCCCACTTCAAATGAAATATCTACATCATTTGTTAATGCAGGTTGTTGGTTGTCAAAGCTTGTAGGGGTCCTTCAGTTTTGGGCAACTCACTTGCAAAGCCTTAGGCTTCAATCCATGAGATGTAATAAGGAAAACTGTAATATACAAGCCATGAACAGACTCATATCTATGGAAAAAAGGTTTCACTTTCTAAAGCTCAATTGCTCAGGGTAAATTCAGCTAAAATCCTATCCAACTCTGACATAGCACGAAAGTAATTCTTATTCATTGGAAATTAGATGGTAGCAAAAAAAAATCCTTATTTTATATAAGAATTTCCTCTAAAGTCATTTTCATTTTTGTCCTAGGGGAAAGGAGTGATAGAGGGATCTTATTTCAGCAAGAACAGGCATCCCCCTGAGAGCCAGTTCTTCCTAGACACCTTAACAGTAGAGTACAGCCCTACATTGCATCCATCATGGACAAGAGACACTCAGTCCCCTATAATGTAATATATATATTAAGGCATCAGTTTCTAAAACCAGAAATAAATGTAAATAACTTTTAAATCCTCATAATTTTATGTTATCTAGGCAAAAAAAGGCTAACAATTAAATGTTGCTGGGTGTGGGGAGAAGAACTGAGGAAGTGGCAGAACCAGAGTTTCAAAGCATACAGCAAGTAGCAAAATTAGTTGAAAGACACCTTTGCTATTATGTTTCCAGAAAACTTGCCAATTCTTGGAAAGGAACCAGTTTTGATTAATCTTTCTCAACTCTAACATCGAAATTCTCTGGAAAGAGAGAAGCCTGTCAACACTAGGCTAGCCTGGCAAATAAAGAATTCGCAAAAAGATATCACTAGCAACATCTCTGAGCATGATGCTTTCACCACTAGACAGTACAGTCAGCCTCCCTCGCTTTTGCTGGCCCTAGTCCACTTTGTTACACAATTCAGCATTCAGCAGGCCACAGCCAGTGACTGCCTCCACAGCCTCGCAGTGAGGGTACTGACCTGGGACAGCAGAGACTCGTACTTGACTTTACTCCAAAGGAAAAAGAGCAGAGACCTGAACCTCACCCTTTAGCACCATTTGAAAGGCCTTTACCACCATCTGGAGACAGACGAAGGTTTGGTTTTCTAAAAGAGCTTTTTCAGGAAATAACAGCATCTTCTGGATGGCAAGCAGCTCACAAGCTAGAGATACATGGATATTTCTAAGTGCTCAGAGAGTACTGCTCAGTAGTTAAAGAGACACACGTATCTGTGAAATGCCATGAATGTTCCCCAAAATTGAGTGCTACAGCAATGAGAGAGTGGGCTACACCCTGCTGAGTTCATTCACATGAATAATCCCAGGGCTTTCCATGAGACTGTTTGTGTCAATAAGGCAAACAAGTTTTGGCCTGTCCTAAATATTGTTCATTACGTATTGCAAAAGAGCAGATGTAATTATGTAAGTGAGAGAAAGGCAGCAGGAACAACTCCTAAAGGCAGGACATCGTTAAGATTTCACAACAGGCTCATTTTCCCAAGGGATCCAGAGGAAACTAGAGCCACAGATTTCCTGAGGCCAGACTCTCTATTCGTCTTCATGCATCCAAGCACATTCTTAATTATGGCATTCACTTTAAAGGCAAAAATTTCCTAGTGAAGTGAATAGGAGTCAAAACAGATCTTAAAAGCATGGCCTTTTTGACAACAGCCAAATGCAAAAGTATGACATCCTACACAACCTGACACTTGCACTGGAAAAGAAAATCCCAGTATCCTGAATATTTAGCATTGACATTTACTACATACTTTTCTCCAGCTAATAGACAAATATACATACATCTCACAAGGGGAAAGCATTAGGTAGGTTTCTTCATGATCAGGGCATTGTCAATGAGAAGAACCGAGTCTGCAGGATTTGGGGACAAGTTAAGAGGCATTAAGAGTGAAAGGAACCAAAGCTAGCAGATAAGTTTAACACATCCAATAGGAGTAAAAGAAACTAGCTAAGCTCAGATTCTGATTCATTATAAGATGAAGAGCCAATAAAATACTTGACTTGGCCTCAATATTATTGCAAATTCTTTATTATAGGTTGGAAATGTCACTCAGAGCTAGCTGGTCACACCTTTGGATGAGGAAAGTCCATACACACTCAGTTCAGGTTTTGGGGCTTTTTTAAATCTAGTGAAAACTGGTTTGGACATTTAGAAAAATCACATCAGGACTGGCCTTTAATTAAAGGGGGATGCTTAAGAAATGACTCCTTGAAGTAGGAGGTCTGCTGGAAATAAACCTTGGGAGAATGGTCCCTTGTCGGATGCCTGTGTTGTGATAACTGAAAAGTGTTCCTGCATCATAACAACGTAAGATCATCACACTGCCAACAGAGCTGCTTTGCAAGGAGGAAATTGTTTGTTATACCTATGTACAAGACTTTGCTATACAGTTTTGTAAATACACACGCACATATGCAAGTAAGAAGGACCCAGGAACTAGAGCCAAACTGTGACCCGTTAGAAGGAGCAGCTCCATTGGATTTACTGTGGCAGAACCCTCTACATGTGAATCCGGCTTAGCTCTGCTGGGTGGCAGTACTATTTCTGAATTGCTCCACTTCAAATTTTAATCAAATCTGCTCCTTTGTGACTATAATACACTCTGCTTCATAAGTAACAAAGCTTAATGAACAGAATTAAAAGTTGATTAATTGTAAGCACAGTTAAACACAGAAATCCTTTGCTTCTTTGCCATAAAATCTATCCACTGTTAAAAACTTGTTGCTTTCTTTCCACTCTGTATTTGGATTTTTAATCTGCTGTTACAGGTTTTTCAGTTCTTGCTTGCAATTCAAATGCACTTTCATTTTTGTCCTCCACAGCCCTTCATTCTCCTGCACATCCACACTTCTTTTATCTGAAGGCAGAAAGCCACACTGAGTTTAAAAAAATCTGTGTTACATATCTGTCAGATTGGCACACTCTTCTTTTATATACTTTTACCGAGCCAGTTGCATAATACAATCTCACAGTGTAACAACATAGAGACAGTATTGTTCTGGATCCTTGCAGAGGTTCATGCAGAACCACTCTGTTCATTGGCTCATTCATTTGCCTTGTAAGAAAATGGGTAATCTTAAAGATGAGGCACTGCTTTACGACTGATGAAATCTAGGTTGAATTCTCAGTATATTTCTAATCTCTACAATCAGGAAAATGAAAAAAAAAAGGCTTTCTACGTCAGAGGGAGTGAGGAGATAAATGGTTGAGGGAGCTAAAGCATTGGTAAAGGAGGTACAGGTGAACTTTGCTGGTTGTAAATAGTCATAGAAGTTTTACGTGAGGCACGCATACATATGTGTGTCTGATTTTGCCGTACCTGAAGTGGCCTTACCTGGATCTTCCTCTTCTATGAAGTCGCATAAACACTTGTACAGCCAGATTTTCCACAGAAGTTTACTGAGCAGACTTCCCCCTCAAAAAAGACTGTTGTGAGATGTCCCAGTGTAGCTGTATGCCCATAGCAGAAAAGTTAGTTACACAAATGTCACCCCGAGCCCTCTTAAGCCGTTTGGAAATCCTCATCTGGGAAATCTCATGCACCTCTGTACATCAAGCAAAGATGTTCAAGATGTACCTCTTGAACATCAAGCAAATTTGATGGATTTTCAATGGTATTTTAAGTTTCTAAGTCACTTGGTCCATCACAGGTCCAAAGGACTGTTTTTCCTTTATACCTAGAAATCAACAACTATGTGTTTGACCTTTCCCCCTCCCCCACAGAAAAATATGATCATTAAATTAATTTAGGTATCCAGGCATCTGAAAGAGAAGTATTGATTCTAAGTAAATGATTTTTTTTTCTTATTGGATCACACATGTATGTTAGGATGTCAAAAAAAAAATGCAAAGTTAACCAGAAGAATGAATTATTTTTTAAGTTTAAAATGATATACGAAAAAAATGATTCCTGGGATATTTTGTATCTCATTTATATGTTTCTCAAAGCTTTAGCAAATAGAGTAGATGACACAAAGTCTTATCACAAACATAAATGCAGTATGTCAAGTGAAAAATAATACCGATTAGCTTAACAGCATCTTGGGTACACATCTTTTACAATACATCATGTATTGGGAGTGTGTTTTACTCAGGTTACAAAATTAAACCAGTAGGAGGTCCAGTCTGAATTAATATCCAGGTTCATTGGGAAATATTGAAAGGATTAAGTGTGATTCTTAGTAATAGGCTGTTGTATACATCTACAGCTTGGTCAATAGGGAAAATGAGTTGCATAGACTGAAATTATACAGTATTCTTGAAATGCATTTAAAAGAACTTGTGAAGAAAGCACAACACAAAAATTGCTTTCATAAATCTAGACCCCAGTTCACGTGGCGCATGAAATTGCTGTGATTTTCCTTACTGTGCAGTGTACTTTTAAATGTCTAGGAGGTGTCTGCCATTTTTGAAGGCAGATTTTATGAGTATATCCTAGAGATGAAACACACTGTGCTTTCTCCTGAAAACTTGTCCTTGCTGCTCTTGTTTTGTTGCCATGTTTTTCTCAGGTAAACACTGCACAGCCTTGCAGACAGGGTGGCATGAAGGAAAAGCAGAACACACTTGTAGCAAGCCTGAGGCTCTCTAGCAAGTCCCAGGTAGCTTCCATGCCAGGGACAGGGCCATCCAGCTGAGACACCACACAGATTTGAGGGTAATTTGCATCTCTCTGGGATGAAAAAAGCCTCCAGAGACCATGAAGGCTGATACCTCCACATCGCTCCTCAGCCACCACAAAGCAGTAGGAGCCCTCCCAGTGTGGGAGCAGGACTCCAGTCAAGTCATGGCAAACTCTGTCCAGGCTTTCCCTTTCCTCCTTGGCTTCTATGGCACATGTTTTGCAGCTTTCTGCCTCTGGAGGATTTAGGTAAGCAGCTCTTAGGGCAGGCTCTGAAGGCTGGTTACTTTGCCATGACAGTGCTGGAACATTTTCTTTCCATCCTGGAGATCACATTTCTTCCACAGTTCAAATACAAGCGGATTAATAAACACCCGCTTGCTCACACTGAATCCTTAAAGGGCTTAAACACCAGGCTGCTAACATGAAATGGCAACAGCAGCAGCCATTGTCCTGAAAAATACTTTTAATCTTCTAATTATTGGGAACAAAAGAACATATGGATAGCACTGAGCTCTCGTCAGCCCCAGAGTACCAGGTGACTCCATGGAGTTGGAGTCAATCTGTGGCTATAGAGAAATGCTTTAAATTTGCTCCAGCAAAATGTCCTGCTCTGCATTAGCCACATCTGGCTGTGTGATGTGTGTTAGGTTCCTCCTTACTTTTGTGAATGCCATTGTTATTTGATGAAAAAAAAAGCAATGTTAAGTGCACAAGTGAAATGACAAGCATCTTACTGTTCTCTGAAAACCTTCTCTGATTGCATGTCACTCACCCTGAACTCTGATTAAAAGAGGGCATTGAGACTCTCAGCTGGGAGTGCAGAAAGATAAATAGACTTATCATTAGATAGATTTTTCATAAACTACCAGGCAGGACAGCCTTCGTTTCCGAGCAAAGTACTAAGGACCACTATTACCTAGATATTAGCATATGCTCTCACATGGCATTCCTTATAGCAAAGAATTACCTAAAGAAATCCCCACCTGGTGAATAAAAGTGCAATATAATAAACTGCAGGTAGGATCACCATAGAGCTGGAGGACAGCTTTATTTATTCCCCCAGGGATGGGAAGACAACACCACACATGGGAAACTGAGAATTGTAATCTGTACTGAGAGGCTAAAACTAGGAAGATACAGTAAGCCTTGTCTTGGGATGACTTTGAAAATACCTTATTTGAGCTTAGAGTTAGAGGCTAAGAGCAGGTTGGAGGAGCAATTGGGGCAAAAGGAAGGCTATCGTCATGCTAATAATCAGTTTGAACGGACTAGTTGCCCATTTCTTATTTTCAGATGGTTTGGAGAAGATCGATTCAATTATCTGCAGTGATGGAAGGGCAAATCTTCCAAATGGTCAAGGCCCACATGAGAAGATCTATCAGCCAGCATAAACTGGGACAAAAGACAAAAAGCTTGTTACTGAAGAAGTGCTATCAATGACTGAGGTGCAGGGTAAGAAAGGTGAATACAGACTGCTTATAGAGTGCTTTGAGGATGAGAAGGAATGTATATTGTCTTCTCAAATGTTCAGAACTTGCAACAAGACTTAAGTGTTTTATTAGTCAAGAGTAGAATAAGGCTCTTCAGGATTCCATTAACTGATTAGGATATCCTGGAGTAAGTGGCTCTAAATATTCGCTTTATCCTCGGTCTCTTTCTATGCATTATGTAGCTACACTAATGTCCCAGCTGTATTTGGTGTTCATTGTCATTTCCTTGTAGTGGGCTAATGATGCTACTATAAAGCAACTAGCAGCTGGTGGCACAGTACAAATAAGTATTCTTCAACATGAATTATGAATAGCATGGAAATGCTGAAGAAAACTTTTCAAAATACATGTGATAACGCTTCCTAACTCTTCTCCCATTTGCAGCTGCTGAATCATCTCTGAATCTGGCTGAGCAACAAAACGTGCCACCAGAGAATGCTGGTTTGGTTCAGTCGTCTCAGCACCATGTGTCTTCGTGGCACTCCAAAGCATTTTGCTGAAGTACCGGCTTGACAATAAATCACCCCAAAAGACTGACATTTCTCATTCTGCTTTGTCTGTGTCCCACTTGAGCTTTTTGTTAGTATCACATCGCTGGGAGTAGATAGAAGGAATATTAGAGATCACTGTCACTCTATGACAGTGGTTTCAGCAGAGGTTTGTTTTGTATTTTGGGATTCACTGTACCAAGCTCAGCATTTACTTTTAAAAAGGTGTCATGAAGCGGAGTGGGAGTCTGTCTGCTTTTTCATTAGCCACTGCCACAGAGAGGAGTAAAGAAATCTTTGACTCTATAAGCTGATGAAATAAAGATATATTTAATTTCAGTAGTTACCAATGATAATTAGGGAAAACTAATTACACAGGATGACATCTGCCTGTTTGTAGCATGTTGTAAGGCCTATGCACCTTGTGATTTCTTTGAAAGGCCTTAAGTGGCTTTTTATTAATAATAAAAAAAAAAATCAGAGAATTTATAGTTTATTCCTGGGAATTAGGCTTTTCAAGATGCATAGAGTTTTTTGGGTTTTTAAACAAAATTCTATTCTAGATGATGAGAATGCAATAGAACAGCACTCTGTTGTTACAGTCAGCATACAGTTTCAGATAAGTCTTCAAAAAATGGAACCTTTAAGTCACACACTGAGATCTCCAGCCTGCAAGAACTTCATGTATATACTTGCCTTTATGCATTGCAGTAGTCCTGTTGATGTCAATGCAATTACTTTCACAGAGGTAGTTATATCCTGTGCATCTGAATAGACCATGCTTACACATGTGCACAAATACTGCGTCACAGAATCTCATTATACATATAAATGGTCAAATGATTCCATGTTCAAATATTCAGAAAGCCAACACATTTGAGCAAGCATTTGATTTCAGGAAAAGCTTACCACGAATGGGGTCTTTTATCAGTGCACATCTTCAAAAATTCAACTTATTTATAATTGAGGTTAAAACCAAGACTGCTCTCTATTTGATATGACAGAATATAAATGGTATCATAGGAGAAAAAAGAATGATAGGGGGTGAGTTTCAGATAACCAGGTATTAAAAAATTACCTCCCATGACAGGTGTCTTCAACAGAGATTCAACGTGGAGCTATAGAGGAGGGGTGCTCCCTTCGTCTCTAGGTACAGGAATTTCCTGGAGGTAGAGCAAAGTATGAGTGACCTTCTTCCACAAGACATATCAATATGATTCTCTCTTTGAGAGAGCTCAGAAACCTCTATAAAACAAAGCAGAGCTTGATTACTATGGGGATAGCACCAGGCTCCACTGACTCTAGCATATTTTTTTATCATTATTATTGGACAACTAGGGTACCCACAAGTCAGGGAATTTCAATACCCACACATTCTCATTGAATATTAATGCCAGAACCATAACAATAGTGGCTAATAATGCAGCTTTTCACTGCCATGTGAATTACATATCAATATTAATGACGCCTTTGTTAACATTCAGTGTTCTTCCCTTTCTGTTTCTCCGCCAGGATTTTGGACTGGCTTATGCCACCAATACAGACTTAGACATCAGCCCTGAGTGGGTCCTAGACATTTCAGAAAGGGCGTGCTTAAATTAAGAAGTATGCCTTAGCAAGGCTGCTTTAGATAGAAAATTGTGCAGCTTTTTTCCCCTCTCTACAGGATACATGTTGCTTTACATGTTTGAACATGCTAAAAGTTGCACAGAAGGCTGCCTTTTCATTTCAAAATGTTATTATAAAAGCCATTCTACACAGTCTCTGGCACAATCATTCACGATCATATATGGTTCTCATTCTTCCCAGTATCAGACATACAAAGAAAAAGCAATGGTTCAGTAATGAGAAATAAGGACAAGTAGTTTCCAATCCTCTAACAAGCCCATAGTACAGATTGCCAAGTGAGTTCACCCTGAATTCTCTTCTTCTAAACAACAGGAAATTGTTCCAGAGCTTTGGACCTTCATATGAAATTTAAATGTAATTGCCAGAAGCATTACCTTATTAATAAAAGTAGAAAGGCATCATTACTAATTATCATGAGCTTCATTTGCATTTTCTAAACATTTACATTATCTAATCTAACTGTGTAACAGATGCTTGCATGATTTCTAACTCAGCTCTTTTCCAAAATGAATATCCAACACCATTAAATAAGTGTTGCTTTGGACTACTCCTGTCAGATGTAGTGTCTTACTCAAAAAAGAATTTCATCAGTCACAGAAGCAATGATTTTTTTAATGAATAGCAAACCACTAACTTCATTTCAGCACAGCAGATCAACCTTGTTGAACGCTGTAGCAACTGATCCCATTTCAGTAGTAGATCCTGCAAGATATCGGCAACAAATTAC
The DNA here is from genome assembly GCF_028389875.1 of Rhea pennata. NCBI lineage: Eukaryota > Metazoa > Chordata > Aves > Rheiformes > Rheidae > Rhea > Rhea pennata. The sequence continues at coordinate 59,906,883 of NC_084667.1, read as the reverse complement.
CTTTTTGAAAGAAAGATTTAATTGATTTGCACTAATCTAATTTAGAAGAGGCCAGAATAAAATCACACTGGGACTTAATCTCCTGTGAATACAAACAGTACAAAAATGTTGCCGACAAGTAGCCGATGTAATGCCCTAGCACACCGGGGGGCTGATGTGCCAATGCTGCTCCCAGCGAAGAGAGCACTCTGCAATTCCCAGTGGTGCCACTCAGAGTAGGACTTGAAATTGCATGTTTAGCATAGGATACTTGGAACTTAATATCACAAGATAAAAAAAAGAAAAGTGAGAGAGAGAGAGAAAGAGAAAGCATGTTATTCCTTGCAACAGTTGTCATGAAAAGGAAATAACCAACTGCCAACCAGATCACTGGATCCACTAAACATAGCACCAAGATCCTGGTGAGATAACACTCAGAAAGGCTTTAAAGTTTTACTTCTCTCAATAGCAAAGGGTCATTAGGTAGTACAGAGCCAAATCAGACCAGATCAGAGGGTGGTTCTTTGCCGAATTGTATTGTTCTAAGCTTAACGTGAGAGTGGTCAGATGTCACTGCTAGTAATCACCACGAGCGAATAAAGCCATTAGTATTGGCTTTCCTTCCATCAAAACAAGCCCTCCAGAGTTTGGTGGCAGCTGACTCTCAGCAAAACCATCATTTTGACCTATTACACCAAGTTCACTGTAGCCAAGAATAGAACTGATTTTACAGTGCAAAATAGGATGCTATAAAAGCCTGCATGTGGAGTAACCGGACTTTGAGTCAACACATTTCATTTATAGACATTTACTTGCCGATCTGCCGTGTAGATTTTGGGTAATTCAGCCCTCCATCTCTCTGTGTCTGTAAGTGGTGATAACAGTCCCACCGCCCTGGGCAGCTTGAGGTTAAACTCACTGATGTTTGCAAAACACTTCGAGGTGCTGCAATTCAGGCAGTAATATGAATGTAAAATATCACTGTGCTATGGCTATTACCTTTAAACTCATCAGCTTTACCTGGAAATATTTTTTCTCAAGGGGAAATACAAGAATTCCCTCTCATGCTACGCTACAGAAATAACCATGCAAATATATAGGGCGTACTCTTAGATGAAAAATTTGTAATCTTAAAGATTTTGAAATATTCTCTGATCATTTGGACTAGAAAGCAAAACTGAGCAGATAGACAGACAGGTACACAGAGAGACAAATTAATCAAATTAAGGATGTAGAATGGCCCTTTTGGACTATAATTCCCAATCTTACAAAAAAGGTTTGTTTGGGAATGAATTTCTGTTTTTTCATAGTTCTGTTACTTTTGTCAAAACCGCCAAGAAACAAAATTAAGTACATCATCAATATTTGCAAGTTTGGCAACTAAGTATGTGAAACTTACTCATCTTCTTCCATCTCTGAGCATCCTTATTCTTTCACACTTTTACAAATAAATGCCTTAGCTATCCTAAGAGTGTTTCTAAATTTGGGCTTCTCCTTCCCTGAATTAGTGTAAAGTTTCCTGTCTGTCCTGAAATTTTACGTCATTTTACACATCAAATCCCTGGAACGAAGCTAAATAGTAGGTTGACTTCCTACATAGCCAACAAGAAGAATGGAAACAAAAAATCTCCTCTCTATGGTTTAAAAATTAAAAGTTACAAGATTTGTCATTTCTGGGGTTGCAATTCAGTTAGTTTCGCTGAGTATGAAGAAAATGTTATGTTTTCTAAATACAAGCTCTGGTTTGGCGTTAACAGCTGTCCAAAACAACTTCTAGTAATAAGCTCTTCATAAATGTCTGTCTTCCGGGATTACTCATATTTGAAACCTGCATTTTACCTCTAACTTGAGTTCTATAGCTGACTGGCAGTATACACCCAGCAGACTGACCTGTGGCTTTTATGCCATATCTACATATTTAAAATGTGCCACTGGAGAGAAAAAGATTTGTGGATTAAGGTGTTTACGCTATTTTCATTTTGCATTTTCATTGCCTCAAACAGAGAGCAGAATTTCATGATAAACAATCCCAACATGGGCTAAAACAATTCCCACTTATTATTCACAGCAGTAGTAAAGCAGGATTTCAAAGGCTAGAAGATGCCCTCAATTTGCATCCTACTTCATTTGTCAGTAAATCTGTTTGCTGTTGGAAAGGCGTTTGCCATTCTGCTCTATTAGTCATTCAGTTAAAGCAAGACTTGTAATTAACACTTGTGATAATTAGGTGTTAGTTTGGTCTGGTTTCGAATCAACCTCTGTATTTTAATTAAATCACAGGAATTGACAAAAATGGATATTTTTTGTTTAGTCAAAAGATTAAGCAGTACTTTCTTTCTCATCTTTTTGTACAAGCCTTGCTATTCTCTATGCAGAGCAAGCAGGAATATTTCATTGTAGGTTTAAATGAACGGTTTAAAAATAATTACTATTTCTCTATTTAACATTAATGGGAAACTCTTTCTAAAAACAAATCACTGGCCTCACGTAGAATGCTTCTCTCAATGGACATATTAGCTTTATGATAACACTAGGTCAGCCAACAATATCATATATTACACATGACTTCATTCCTTATTGGAAGATGGGGGAAAAAATATCCTCGCACTGAGCTAAACCTATTCCTATAAACCTGTTACATGAATATTTTGTCCAGCAGCAAACAGACAAGCCAATGCGCCATGACAGATTCCAATTACAAGAAAAATATATCTTAAACAAATGAAACCCTTGTGTACCTAATGGCGCAATACAATAATTACAAAGACGATTGGACCATCTGTGCATCAAATTTATGGCCTTATCATGTACAGTCAGATCTTCCTAAAGTAGTTTGTTAAAAGAACAGAACTTAAAAGGAAAGAGCTAAACGAGTGTGTGGCTGCATCTTTAAGTTTCCAAAAAATGAAGACACTCTTTTGCTGATCAGTTTTCAGAAGATGAAAATAGGTCGAAATTAATATGAAATTGTGTGTCCATTGAGGAAGGCATTTTCTGACTGGTAAATGTCATTATTGGGCCAATGCTGGTGGTGAAAGACAAATGGTATGGAGGGTGTAGACAGGCATCCATGGGCTCCAAAGCACTTGCAAGTTTCTTTAAAGATATCCACCAGGCCATGCACTAGGCTCCAAGCCCATCTTCTCCTGCAGGGTGAGGATGCCCTGGGGAAACTACCATTCATGAAGAGAGGCTGAACGAGGCAGAGAAAGGAAGGAAATAGTTAATTTGAGGGTGTTCATGTTGTCTGTTCAGGAGGTAGGAGGAGCTGCAGCTTGGGCAAAGCCCTAACATCCTCTGCACACTGACTAGCAAGAGAAGAACTGGCTGCAGGTGACTCACTGTAAGGAATGAGCCAAGCGGGTGAAGAAAACAATAATATGCTGCAGTGTAGTGCCTAGGACCTTGTCCTGTTTTTTTTTTTTTTTTTTTTTTTTTCTCAAGCCAAATGCTTTTAGGAGTTCTATCCTCAGGCAGAAATTAAAGCCTTAAAGTACCTTTTGAAAGGATCACCAAGCTGCACCCTCTTTCCAGTATTCAACCAAGGCTGGCGACACTTGAAGCTTTCCTTTCCCAGAAATATCGGCTTTATTTCCCACTTTTATTTCCCAGAATATCCACCACAAAAACATTACAAAGGAAAGTGTTGCAAAAAGTGGTATACAGCAAGGTCATTTTCCAGAGATCCATCTTTCCCAAAAAGCAGATAGTTCAGAAATAAACATATAGTCTAAAACCAGCCAATGCCATGCAGAAGTAAGCCAGAGAAGTAGAGCCAGTCAAGCATTTAAAATAAGTTCACACTCCAGGATTCATTAGAAAGCCTTTCTAAATGACATTGTAGTAGAGATATGCATAGAAAGCTGGGGAAAAGATTTTCTTCATTAAGGAAGACAATTCTTGCAAAGTCATAGAGGAGTCTGTTCCCCATCCCCCATTCCATCAGGGAAAAAAAAGAAAGAAATTAAATGATATTGTTTCATATATGTTTATGTTTTCACATATATAACTTTTCTTTGTCAAGTAAGTTTAACTTAGAGGTCATAAACATGCCAATAGATTAGCAAACATACAGGGTACTGCAGAACAATGACATCACAAGCTAATCTGCACACAGAGGAAGGAATAAAAATATCTTAAACTCATTGGAAAGAGATAATGCACGCAAAGAACTGTCCCAGCCTACTGCATAGTTTACAGATGAATAATGAGCATAAGTTTTAGTAGGAAACAAGTTGTTCAAAAAACTCTGTTGGCTGAGGTTGATATCAGCCATCATCAGCTGCCCAGAACTCTTTTTGCTTCTCTCCTCCTCTCAGTATAGTGCTTTGGAAGAAAAGGAAAAGAATAGAGACTGTGAAAAACTAGGGGCAGAGGAAGAAAGCTAAAACTGAAAAATAAAATAAAAGTAGGTAAAATATAGGAAAGTTGAAATACCAAGAAAATATATAGGAAAATGGAGATAAAAAATTGGAGATAAAAAGAAGGGTAACAGAACTCAGAAGCAGAGATAAAGCACTAAGGAGAATAAGGAAGAAAATCTGGTTTGAATGAGATAGGAGAAGACACAGAGTGCAAATCGCTATATAGAGGCTCAGGACACTACTACTCCCCCCAAAATCCAATAGTAAAATCATGAAATATGTGAAAAAGCAGAATAAATGACAGCTAGCATTTTTTTTAAAAAAGGACTAGAAGCCCTTTGGACTTGCAGTATGTTCAAGAAAATACCGTCTTTCTCCAGCATGCACGTCCTGTGCTAAGGGAAATGACATTAGTTGTATCATTTTGCATAGGCAGGGGAAGCAGGAGCATTAGGCAGTGGGGAGAGTTGTCAGTGTCTCACAGTCGTGTGAAGAATGAGACCTTTTGCTCGTGAGTCCCAGTCCCCTTGCCACTAGCCTGCCGTAGGCTGGGGCTCAGCCCAACGATGTTTTCCACAAATTCTTGGCTGAAAGGTAGAAGGATAAGCACCAGCCACACTGCACTGAAAATGATCCCACCTAAAGCTGATAATGACTTAACACTTTCTAACTTCAGGCTGGTCTTGAGCTGACCCTTAATCTTACTCAAGAAGAAAAAAGAAATAATGAAAAATAGCCTCACTGTGGGATGAGTACAAGCTGATTCTGATTTCCCATTTGGCCTCTCCAGAAAGGAAACCAAATTCCATACATTTAACTTTAGGCACAGGTATTTCTCATTCATTCTTGCTTCACTCAACGGCTCAACACTCGGGACCGATGCGTTTTACCAATTGTTCCTTACTGTCACAGAGCTAGTCTGGATTTCTGAGCATTCCCCTTCTGAATTAGACTGCCACAGTCTTCTTCATGGATGAGATCATTTTTTAATTGTTTTTTTTTCCTCCCTAAAGGACAAGTCTGTTTTATTATGTATGAGAAAATGAACAAGCCTTCAAAAGCTGCAGAAGGCAGACAGAAATGGGTGGCTTTTATACTAGACAAAGTCCCATATACAAAATAAATCTCCTACTGATTGCATCAGGAGCAGAATTTCAGCTGAGTTCATGTCTGTTTTGCCTTTTCTGTCTCTCACTTTCTACTTCTTACTTTCTGCTTGATACTCAGATGCTCAATACAGCTAAATCTCAAATGAAATCACTGCTCAAAAGCCGCGTTGGGATACATACACAGAGAACGAGACAAAAGGAAAAGATCTGTATACATTAATGGAGCTTTATATATTTTGTATAAAAACTTATGCATGGAGTCTCAAAGTCCTATTCAAAAGGCACCGAATTCAATGAGTTTTTTTCTCTGGTCTTCAAAGTATTTTTGGATCAGGCCCTTAAAGTAACACTGTCTGTTCTATGCATTCAGTACAACTGCAGAAAGCTACAGTAACTTTCCAGTCTCCAGGTTTGTCTGTCTGGTTTTGCACAACAAGGACAAGAAGTGATCCTGAGATCAGTGCATGGGACAGAGCCACATGTGCTGCCGTTCAGGTGGTGCACTGGCCAAGAGGACAGTGCATCCTTGCAGAGAGAGGTGTGTGAAGATGGCAGACGGCTGAAATCCTGTCTCTGCATTTAACATTTTTAGTTTCAGAACTAAGCAAAATGTATCAGGAAACAGAGTTTAGTCTTGGCATGAACATTGCAAACTCTTACCATTTTATCTTAACTTTTGCAATACTGTGTGGGGGTATCGTCTCATAATCACACTTTATCTGTGTTTAGACAAGAATCTCAAATAGTTTAAATAACTTCTTTCACACATGATTGGAAAGAAACATTTGCAAACATGAGATAGACATAGCATGCATTTCCAGAAATAACTGATATTTTAGCAGCTTTTTAGTTTCAAGTACATGATTCTTTGTGGCTTTAATACTAAATAGCACTACAGAGTGCTATTTTCTCTTGCCTCTCTCTCTGACTCTCTCTCTCTGTGTCTTCTCCTCGCTCCCTCGTACAGATTCCAGGTCACAGCTTGTCACCACAAAGATTGCAAAAGTGGCAGTATTTCATTCAAATCATTCTGTGATTTCCTCCTCTGTTTGCCTTTAGGGACCACTGGGACACAAAGACTCGGAGTAAGAAAAGAGCCAAGCCTTGGCTCCAGGGCCTCAGCTGTGCCCGGCGATGCTGGGCAGGAAGGCAGGAAGAGTCACTGGGGGAACCCCCCAGGCTGCAGGAAGCAAGGAAGGAGCAGTGGTGAAACCAAGCTGGAGAGACTGGCCTTAGCCCCTCGAGCTGGAGCACTAGAGCTGTTACTGCTGCTGCTCTGGGTTCTGTCACAGTCAAGCCCTATGTGTTTGTACTAACCAACTTTGATGGAGTTTTCCCACTGTCTAGCTGCCAAACCATCTGAAGTATCTGTTCCCACCATTATTCACTTGAGGCTAAAGGAACAAGCCTATACTTCATTGTGCTTCATTACTGGAAGACCAACTTCAACATAGCAGCGTGTTCTAGCTAAGACAGAGGTAATATCTGTAAAGTCAATTGTCAGAAACAAATTGAAGTTGCCAGATGGAAGTGTGGATGTAGTTGGGAGAGAAACAATTTTCCCACCGTGAAGATATGATATAAACAAAAGGAAGCATAAAGCAGAGCAAAAAGTTGAAATTTCAAATAAAACTATCAAAGTATCTCTGAAGACTTAGTCTTTGGATCATCTTGCAATTTCCTCTTTCTACCTATCCAATATTTCTTAAACTGGGTTTTAAGGTTGCTTCATTTGCTTGCTACTTCCTCAGACCAACGAGGCAGAGTGTGTTTTTTCTCCAGTTATGACAATCAACCAAAAAAAAAAAAAAAAGATACTACTGCTCTCTCTACTCTCTTTACAAAACTTGTCTTACCACCATGATCATAACATGATGGTTCTCTCTTCTGGCATGTTTTTAAATATTCTAATTTAAATCTTTTTTGAATATTATGTTTTCTTTATATTTGAAAACATAAAGTTGTTTCAAAGCAACATGACAAATGTTTTGTTCTTAAAAAGTGTCATACCAGAGTAACTGCACATTTGGAAAATCTATCCCAAATCATTTTAAAATCACTGTTTTCCTATAAGCAATAAACAAACATAGGAAAAATACAATGGCTTTTATTTACTTGGTTTGTTGGTTGGTCAGTTGGTCTTTTTGCTAGGACAAAAAGGAAGTAGAGAAGAAAGAAATTTGCATCATCTTGGGAAGTTAGAACACATAAGGAAGAAAAAGAGGGAGGAATCTCCACAACTTGCCCAAGTAGTGGACTGTGAGGGAAAGGCAAGGAAAACATGCATGCATATGAATAAATAACCAGATGTTATGGGAAGTCTCCTCCCCTCAGCCCATTCCAAACTAGAGAGCGCTCCTCAGTCCCATTTCATTAGTATGGACTGGATATTCAGTCAACTGGTTTATTTCTGCCTCATGCAGTGCTTATTAAAATCAAGGAGAGTCTTTGCTTTGCACTGTTCGGTTTTGGAGCAGTCCCCAAGCAAGCAATGGTGTGGTTAATGCAACATTTTAGTCTGCTCTGACAACTGAAACCAGATTTTCCATTACAATAAGCTTTTCCAGTTGCCTTTCTTGCGGCCATTTTAATTATATACAGAATAAATTGTTCTTCTAGCTATTGAGCCAATATTTCAAAAAGTTTAAAGCAGAATCTAGTGTTCATTCAGTCAGTTACTTTTCTAAATTAACGTCAGAGATTAGTCAGATGATCACCCTCCCATTTTGTTTTTGCTTAGTTATTGACTTCAGCTGGCCTGCCTGTGTAAGCTAGGCACATCCCTAATGTTTTCAGATCACAGTCTCCATTTGTAGGGAGACAGCAGTCTGAGGAATTAGCATTTCCCCCGTCTTCTTCATAACATTCACCAGACAAGATGGGGCTGCAGCAGAACATGTCAGAGAACTACAAAGTGCCTTTGGATTCTCTGTGAGAATTAGATCCTTAGGATCATTTGACAAGTGTTGTTTCTTTCTCTTTTGTTCCTCCTGTTGTCCTCTATGGCAGGTAGAAAATGAGCAATTAAAAGGATCTTATGTCTTTCTGCATGCAATAAAAAGAGATGTGTAAGAGGCTGTCATTGTGTCAACCCATTTCTTCATCACTGCCTTACAGGCATGCTTGCTCATCTCCCACCCTAGCCATTAAAGGGGCAGAAACTAATTTCCTGTACAATTTCTTTGACCAGGCCAAAGCGGCTTAAAGACCAGGCCTGCAAATGCGTTCAGAAGTTCCATAGTTTCTGCCTAGAAAGGAGTTCAAATAAATTAGAGCTCATTGAGCATTATTACGGCTTGTTGCCTATGGTATTTCCTCCCCCCAGGGTAAAGGAAATAATCTTGATTAATGACACCCCAAAAAAATCATTTTTCTCTCTAATTCGCTAATTGGTTAATCTTTTGTGACATCAAAGAAGGCTGCAGCATTTGCAAAAAAATGGTCAATGCAAAAGCCAGATTTCCTGTGCATTTTCCATGTGTGCTTTGTTTCCTGATGTAATTTCTAACTGAAAAGGAATGAAAAATTGAAATCTCCAGTTTACGTGAGGAATGGCAGTTTTGAACCCCCTATTAGACACCTCATTTTCTCTACATTAGTCACAATCAGACAGACAAGGCTCTGTCTTGTTGAGCTACATTTAGTAGTCTGTCTGAACTGCAAATTTAGATGACATCCAAATTACACAGACTCAGCCAGTAGGTTACACTAATGCAAACTAGGAGAAAAAGAATCAAGACTATTGATTTTTTTGGTCCTTTCTCTGTCATATTCCCTTAAAGGCATTTACCAAGGCTTTTAAGATCTTCAGCATTTTCACAAAGAAACAAATTACGTGCAAATAAGACTGCCTTAATCTATTCTTCCCTGCTTAGATTGTTCTTTCTGTGCAGTCATTATGTGTTTTTTACGCTGCTGCTGCAGTTTACTTGAGCCACTTTCATGCACCATGTGGTCAATATATATGTTGAGGAGTAACTGCGGAAAAGCACATCTTTTGCACCTGCCTATGATAATCAAAATCTTGTTTGTTAATTCCCTGCAATCCAAATACATCACACATCTCTGCTCTTTCTTGCAGCTGTTTCAGCAATTTGATGTCATCTTCTGCAGAATGCGCTTCTGATCACATTTCCATTTTCAGACAACTTGATTTTTACAATGAATATTTACAGGAGGTTCATAACAATCTCACTAATGTGAAAAGCAAAGATCACAGATTCTAATGACAAACAGAGCTGATTTCCAAAATATTAATTTCACAAGCCTGTCAAAGCTTAACATCCTGCCTGAGTCCCTTCTGACTCACGCTAGTGTGGCTCCACTGAAGCCATGAGCAGCTCTACTGAACTCATACAGCAAGAGCAAGATAATCAGCTGGTGTGAATCTCTGTAAATGCCACTGAAGACAACAAATGTGTATATTTTTTGGATACCAGTCTCTGCAGTGGAGCAACAGTCAATATCTAGCCCAACAGAGTAAGCTATCGAAAAAGAATCTCTCACAAAATACCCTCCTTGGAGTGGCCTGATGTTTCAGCTCGTGTTTGTACAGCATCCAGCCCAAAGGGCCAAGGATTCAACTTTCTAGATGATACTGTAAGTAATTAAAAAAATAATAATACCAGCTTTAGAGATTTAGATATCTACACCAACTACCCACTGAAAGAATTAGTAAAAGCTAGCTGATCTCACTAAGCAGCTGTACGAGCTTTTTTAGGCATAGTTAGCAAACTGCAAACTCATTAACCACTACATATGGTACTGTCACTTTCCGTGAAATCTGAAACGCACATACTTTCTTTTTAAGCTGTGCACATGCTTCCTGTCGGAGTCTAACGTATGTGCCATCAGGCAGTAATATGCCCCTTATGCATTACCATTTGTGTTTGTTTTATTTTATTTTTCATAGGCTCCTAGACTTCTAACATTACTTCAGTCCTCAAACTTACATGCCCTGCTTTTTTCCTGCATCTACAAAAAGGAATTGATTCATTTTTTTAACATGCTCACTAGGACTCCATCTTCCATTTTTTGTTCCCTCTCTCATGTTATTAGTTCAGACTGAAACTAAGGTTCATGATGTCTCTTGGTGTTTTTTCGCCCTGGCAATTGCAAAGTTTGGGATAAGTGAGTTTCTTGCAAGTGGGTAAAGCTGGCCAATTGCTTTCCTAGGCCTTTTATTCCCTCTGGGAAAGTAAATCTCTCTGAAAAGCACCAAGAAATGTCTCTGTTATCATTCCAAACCAGTTTAATATTTGTTCTTCCTCCATCTTGTAAAACATATAGATCTTTCCACTCTCTTCAAACTCACTTTTCCTTATCATTGCTTTCTTTTTTCCTAACCTTTCTGCACTATAATTTTACTTCTGATCTATCACTTTGCTGACCCTGATGGAACAGAATTGAAGTCAAGCCTCAAATTTCTGTGATGTTTGTTTCTCTTCCTGACAATCTTTTGACAATTTTTCATTCCCACTGATCTTTTTCTTCCTGATCTTGTTCAAATCACAGAAATAGCCTGTTTAAAGTATCTGTAAATTGAGCTGGTTTCTTATGTTCCTTTTTAATTGAAACTTCAAGTTTATGCCATTGCTATGGGCTAGCGTCATTTCAGAGTCACTGCAAGATAACACAAAGACTGAGCTTAATTTGAAAGAGCCTTAAAAATTAATTTGGATTACAGAAGCATGCACAGTCTTCCTCTGAACATTCCTCTTTCCCAGTTTAGTCCATGCATTTCGAATAAAACAGAACGTAGGTAGCTGTAGAAGACAGACGGAGAGAATAGAGGTGTTTTAGTCTCTAGAATCACAATAAAAAGTCATGCTTCCAGACACATTTGGATGGGGGGAAAGAAAAAAACAGAGAAAAAAAGGTTACCTGTCTTCAGTAATTCAGAGGACGACCTTAAGGCCAGTAGCTCAAGACTTATTCTTGAGTTAAAACATAATACACAGTGCTATTACTTGCCACCTCCACTCCAGGAATTACTCCAGAGACAGGAAACAATGCAGCCACAGTGGAAAGCAAATCAGTTGGCAACAGGACAGCCTTCGTGGAAGCACAGCATCAAGGAGATGTGGTTTGCCACACTACGGAGAGATTAAAAGAAACCTTGATTGGCTCAGTTACAGATAGACGATCCCTAGCCACTTGCCATGGAGACTGTAAGCGTCGTAAATGGAGAAAAAGCCATTTACTGAGATGCTTTTAAGGGTGATAGTACTTTCGGGCCTACCGTTTTGGGAGGGAGGGTAAGTCTCCAAGAGAATGGCCAGGAAATCCATTTCACTTCCACCTTAACACACTGCTAGCCGTAAATGGTACAGATAGCTATTGCATGGGATTTGACTCTACACATATCTTCTTAACGCCAAAGTCGGTGATAAACCTCCTTTTCAATACCAGAAGGCCACAATTTAGCTCTTGATGAATTATGGGGGAAAGAAAAAAACCTCAGTTCTTCACCATCTACAATAATTCTTCAGCACTCAGAGAATATCCCATTTTACATCTCCAAAGCACTTTGGGAAAAGTAGGTAAATACTGATATACATGTTCTCTAGAGACAACTAAATGATATTTACTGAGAAATAAAATCACATCAGAAGAGCCTACCTTCCAGGATAACAAGTGTAACTGTAAATAACCCACCTTCCACCCCAAAAACTGCAGTTCTCTGGGGATTGTTTCTGGACTTGCAGGGAAGGGCTTGGCCAGAAGTAAAATTTAAGAAATTATTCCTTGTAAACTTTAGAAACAGTATGCAAAACCTACTGCTGGAGCAGGAGCACACAGCACAAGTCTTAGTTACCATTCTCCACATATAATGGGAATTAACATCCCATGGAAGAATAGGGGGTGGTAGTGGACACAGGACAGAAGGTTGTGTGTGGTATGTTATCACTTAGATATCAAAATGCAAAAACTAAGTCTTACGATGACACTAATTGGCTGGCCACAGATCTTTTAAAGACAAGGCCCCTATTTCATGGAGCACACCAAGTCTTTGAATGAAATCAGTCATCCAAATTAAATGCCAGACTCAAAAAAATATGTATGACTGATACACTGTATACTGTGGTATCTTCTCTGCTTCACAAAAATAATAGCTATTGGTATTAACTTTTTAAAAGTTCCCCATCTGTTTCTAAGGTAAAATAAAATCTGTTACTAAGTAAACATTCATAGTGGATGACCTTTAGTATTAAGAAGAGGTCACCTGAATCACATCATTCATATTTGAATGGTTGTATAGGACTTATTTTACACAGAGCTCCCCAGGGTAATTATTTCATATCAGAGCTAGAAAAGTTTAGTATCTGTATGCAGTATGTATTTACACTTCATGCCAATGCATTAAATAAAATTCTATCACATTCAGTCTTTGTCTTTGTATTTTTTTCTTTTCAAAGGTCCGCAGTACATGATCTTATTACAAATTCTCTAGTAGTCTGAAAGGCTTTCTCCTGCTATTGTTAAAACAGCTATGAAGAATTTGGCAAAAGCTGGAGAGAAGGTCGACAGTGAAGCAGAAATTGTTTTAAAATAGGATACAACATCCTCAGCAGCCATTCTGTCACAAGTGAAGAGGTAAAAGAGTAAAGGAAATGCATTATTATATCACTAATGGACACACACACATTTACATGCGCATGCAAAACAGAAGAAAGTAACATCTCAATTGAAAATTTAGTTAAGCGAACCAGCTGAGAACTGTTCTGTGTAAGGCCTATTTCAAAACTCTTGGAAGCAACCAAATGTTCTTCAAAATAACTTACGGAATTCCCCAAAACGTACTCAGCTCAGAAAGGGGAGGACGCCCATACGGAATGGCCTGAAATATCAGATTTTGAAGTCTTAACCAAGGGATTTAGCTAGAGCCAAACCAAAGCTCAGACTTGTTACTTGAACTTGTTGAATAAAGCTCAACACAATTTATAAGGAGGCTGGCATGAGCATCTTTTCAAATTTCTGATACAGGTATATGTTTTATGCAAAACAAAAGGAAAGCTGGTTAAAAGAAATGTGAAAATGTGTCTCTCTGAAACTTTTTGGTCAGGAAAAAATGTCTTCTATGAGAAATGCTGAGATAAATACAGAGTTTTCACATTTTCCAAATACTTTCTACATTTCTTCCAGGCAGAAAGCAGTAAAACAGTGCTTGGAAGTTCCTTTCTCCCTTCTCTGTACTCCACTTTTCGCACTAGTTTCCCAAACTGTCCACATGCAGGTAACCTTTTTTAAAAAATGGGATTTTTTTTTCCAGCCTGCTCTCCCTTTTCCAAAGGAAATCAAAGAGGAAAAAAGAAAGAAAAAAATAAAGAGAGAAAGCAAAAAGGACAAACTCTGTTCAAAACAACACGCTTTTCCTGTTCACACAAAACTGAGCTTTTGAGTGGCTGCCATGCGTAGCCACAAATCAGCTTCAGTCCATTCAAAAATTATCTAGTGCTTAACAGTTGGGTCACAGTCCTTAGCAAAACTAGTCGAAGGGGAAAGAGACAGCGTGTTTACATGCCCTGCAGGGTCTAATGCAGCCGAGCTATTTGGACTGGGAAGAAGCAGAGAGCTGATGTGGTCCCCATCTCTCTCCCCCTTGTGTAATACTGCATGCAGTATGGTCATAGAGGTGTGGAAAGGGGGAATGCAAAAATTCCTTGTATTAAAGAAACTCCAAGCACGTTTCCTTTTATAAGACACTAGAGGTGGAGTCCATATCACATTCTTACCCACTATCTGCTGAAAGGCTCCCTCCCAGATACCTGTGTAAGAGTAACAGCATGAGCAGGACCCCTCTGTTCCTAATCTGGTGTCACACTGAGGCAAAATCCAGGTTAGAACATGTAAAACACATAGTTCATGTAGAAAGTAATTCACCTGAAGAAAGTTCATGCTCCAAAACCCAGCTGCCTCCATTGCACAGTAGTAAAACAAATCTTTCCAGGCTTTGGGGTCCAAGTGTCCTTTCCAACTTCATTCCAGATGCTGCGTACTTCAGAAAAACAGGAGTCCATTTGGCACAGAGCCATGGGACTGGCAGGCTCTGCTCCAGAGAGATGGGAAACGGGAATAGCAGAGGTGCTGCAGGTCAAGACAGAGGTACATTTGCAATGTTGACGTTTGCACAGTGCTTGCCAGCTCTATGCCTCTTTTAAGCCAACACCATTAATCATTCACTAAACTCACTTGAAAAAAATTACAAATAAAGTAATTAAATAATGTCAAGGCTTTGTATTTTTATACCACAGTCCCCAAGCTTTGACCTTCATGTGCATATTACATGCAGACCATGCCTGCTTAAATAAAGTTTTGTAGCAGACAGAACAGCTGTTAGGTCTATTTTATATTCATGTTTAAGATGGGATTAGTTGCTAGGCTTTGTCAAATAATGAAGAAAAACAAAAGGGAAGAAAGAAATTAAAATCTTAATTCCCCTTTGATTTTGTGAAACAATTTGAATTTAAGATAATTAGTACAAATGCTTATAGGAAATTCTGTAGGATCTTTGCTTGAAATCTTACAACCTTTCAGAGATTAAAGATGCATCTACAGCATAAACCTCTTTGGAAATGCGGTGCATGTAAAACTGCAGAATTACAGGGGAGTACATTTTAAATCCAAATGCTTATGTGGTGTTAACTGATACAGCTGCACTGAAGGTAGTGCTGCTAGACCCTTTTCACACCAGACTAGGGCACTGTCTCTGCCTAAAATGTTTTCTGCATATTTCTGTGGTGCACAGGAAAGCATTATTTTCCAATTCAAAAATCGCTGTGTTTAGTAGTGCTGCTGGGCTAGTGCCCTCCTCATTTTAAAGCCTCTCTTCTCTGCTCTCTTCCAAATGCTGCTCGGTGCCAGAGCATCCCTCTTTGAGGGCTCCACGTGACTGCAGGCCTGCAGCAGAAGACTGTCTGATCTCTCAGAGAGCATTTTAATTCAACAAACACTTCAAAGCTGACAGAGGGAAGACGAGTGACAGCTGAGTCACAGACCGGTCACCCAAAGTCCACCCGCAGGTGGCCAAAGCTTAAGGCAGATGTCAAGGAGTTTAGGTAGCAGGGAAATTATACAGGCACCCTGGAGTACTGTGTCTACAGCAAGACTGGGTGGGAGGGTGGTATGTGTTGGCAACATCAAATTAAAAGGTAGCCCAAGAGAATACGGAAAAGTTATCAGGAAAGACAAAGAATATTAGAAGCATGAGAATGGAAACAGGGCCTCAAAGAGAGAAATGTGGGTAAAAAAGACTGCATCCAGCACAGAGAGGAACTCATGAAGGGAGGAGAGCCCAGAGTTAGCCCAGAGAGCAGGAAGCACAGGCAGAGTGAGCCATAGATGAGTGGAAGGGGAAAATACAGCTTGGAATAGCAGTTAGAGAGATGTAGGTAGGCAAAACTGCACCCAGAAGAGAGAGGAGCTCATGACTGCAGTTACCATCAAACTGGGAACCCTGTCTAGTTTAGCTCTGTGGGGCAGATCAGGTTCCCGTGTGAGACTGCCAGTTTGCTAAACTATGGGATACTGGGGAAAAAAGAAAAGAGCACAAAGGCAGGCATGAAAGGAAGAGCTATTATTTAAAACCACAGCCAAACAATCTGGTTATCCACGAGTCTACAAGATTTTTGAGTTTCCTTACAGACAGAGCCAGCTCTGGCCTGACAGGGCCAGAGAGCTATGGATCAAAACATGTCACTACTTGCATAACCTTTTGCATGGCAGAAATTATCTCTTTTGCTAGATGCAGAGCCCCTGTGACAAGATTTTTTTCCAAGATCTCTTCTGCCTACTTAAACCTAGACTGGATATTACCCCATAATGGCTTTTACAGCAAGTGTGTAACAGCCAATTTGGAGGGGTCACTTCACTAGTGGGGAAGCAGATGGGAGCGTGCAGTTATGAACAGAGTAATACTGCACATAGATAAATATCAACTGATAGGATCACACCAGCAGAGCTGGCCCCTTGGCCTTCTAGAATGTATTGCAAAGGTTTATAAAATAGTGGGTAAAGGGGATATGCTGGGTGTAAATAATTTGCAATTTCAAAGGGCTTTTCACAGGATCTTTCACTGGAGACTATGAAAGAGAATAAATAAACACAGCATAAAAAGCAATGTCCTATTGTGGATTAAACCCCAGTTAAATAATAGGAAACAAATAGTTATAACTAACTTTTTTTTCAGATTAAAGAGAAGTTAAAAACAGGACATCCTACAGAGCATTTCAGAAACTATTATGATTCAACATAGTTATTAATAAGAAAGGAGCAGGACTGGGGCTCACAGCATATGCCAGGGACAAGAATAACTTGGGACTTTGTCTGCTGCCTTTTTTGTCCCACCAGAGCACCCTCTGAAATCAACGGGGAAGCGTGATCATGGTTCATAAAAACCAGTTCCCATTCTTAGACCTCTGTAAATAGCTAGTCATCCTGGGACAGGCTGTAAATCAGTAAAAGGAGCTCCTGAAGGCTGTTGCTCTAACAGCTAACAGCTTATCTGTGTTTCAAAATATCTCTGGCTAGATAGTGATAAATGGGGTGTCATGGTTGCTTGGGAAAGCATAGCTGAGATGTTACAAACCACAGTGTGAACTTCACATCAACAAACATGATGCAATAATTGAACACAACTAACTTTGATCAAGGATTAAATCCAACATTAAAAAGTTAGAGCGTGGGTGGGGAGTTGTTTGTTTGCTTCTTGCTGCACAAGGAATTGATTATTTAAATCAAAGAACCGTGTGTTTCTCTTCGCTGATCCTGCTGGCAACGGGAAGGCATTGCTCTGCAGGGCTTTTGTAACCAGATACTTCACAGTGATTCTTGTCTAGCACTTTAGGCAATTGATTTTTGAGTTTCCTTTCTTTCACATACCTAAAGCTACTTTGAAGGCAGCGACCTCTGTTATTCCCTCCTTCTACTCCTAACCCACTGCTCCAGAGACTAAAAAGCTGGAACAGCTGCTTGCCACAAATAACTTCTCATCTACGCTAATTTTAGTGTAGAAAGAGCAAAGTAGCTAGGCAAGACAAGCTGGGCATGACCTCAGATGTCGCAGGCCCTGTTAAGAATAACACCAAAGAGCTGCGCTCACTCCTACATACCAACCCCTACACATACGGTCACAGATGGAAGAGTACCAAGAGGAGAATTCAACTCACAAGTGGCCTGAAAACTAATCTAAATTAGCAGAGACTCCAAGGGAAATATACTGGTCTAGAATTTAAAGAAAAAAACAGAATCAGGTTATAGCATTTCAATTGCACTGGTGAAGGGAAACAACAGAATTTTAACAGGAGGATTCCCAGAAGCACTTACTGGTGCCTAATTCCTGTTTACATCAGTGATAAAAACATCAGCTCCCACCACCAACCATTTCTAATATCTTGCCCTAGGGATATCATTTATAATGTGCTCATTATTTAGAAATAACACTTTCTAGAGAAAATACTGCCACTTAAACCCACAAGTCTGGGTCAACAGCCAGTGTAAATTATTGTTGCTAAACTACAGATCTATCCCATAACATCTGAAAACGGTGAAAAAACATTTTTGAAGCATTTTCTCTGCCATTCTATAAAACTGGGGATGGTTCAAATCTAATTAAACCAAGCAAAGTATGTTTTTAAAATTTAACTGCATGATTCAGAATAATATGGAAAGCAATAAATTCCAATACAGGCCTGTCTTGATTTTAGTGCGTTTTTGAATCAGATTACACAGTTTTTGACAGATATTAATTTTGAATGAAAGAGAGATGGCTTTAACTTGGATTGCCTAGAAACGACTGTGTGTAGTTTTCGGTTGATTTTTATTATTATTTGAACAGCTAGAGAAGCTACAGAGAGAAAGGAATGATGATAGTGCGAATTCCAGAATGCTAGACAGGGATTATATTTTTAGCTGTGCAAATAGGGTGATGATACTTGAATAGTCTCAGTAAAAAAAAAAAAAAAAAAAAAAAAAAAAAAAAAAAGTTATTATCTTTGCAAAATCTTTTAATATACAGCACCAAAGGTGAAGTGAGCCTTACCTGAGTCTTGTATCTTGCTTTCCAACTAACTGTTGGAAATAACTTGGATGAAAAAACACAAAAAATATTCACCAGAAACAAGAGATTTCTGGGAATCATACGGTAAAGTAAGATTTTTTTTTGACCTTTCAACAGAAAATAGCAATAACAAAACTTCCCTTTCTCTATCATGCTATATGTCATCTCACACTATCTCAATTAGTCCAATTACAAAATGTTGTGGTGTTGTACTAAATAAGAATCTGGCCTTCACATCAATAATTTATTCACTTCACTTCACTTACCAAGCAACTGTTACATATACAAAAATGAGGGAGAAAGTCATGCAGAATTAGAAAATATTTTCTATTGACCAAAAAGAAACAAGCCAAAGTAATTCCAGAATAAATTACCATGAATGTACTATGCTCTCTGTCAGCATTGATCTTCACCTGTATTTGGAAAAGTTAAAAGGTTTATTCCTTCAGTTTAATTAAAATATTTTAAGCATGAAAGTCTCTGCAAGCTGTTTGCAAAGAAAAGCTCCTTTCTGCGGTTGTGGGATTCCGTAACTACTATTTCACGAGCATTTAAATTGAAAAAGCAAGCTGAAACTGTCTAAAGAAGCTGCTGCAATAGCCAGGAATATAAAATTGAAATAGTTATTGGAAAGACAGAAAAAAATTTAAGAACTAGAGTTGGAAGCATTAAAAATTCATAGGCTCCAGCACTTTAACTCTGATGTATTTGAAGCACTGAAATAGTTAAGGTATTTCACTGAGGCACAAAATAACCTCATTATCATTTCTAATACAGATCAATACTCAACATTGCCCTTTGAAAAACACAGAGCTCGCTGGTCTGCACATTTATTGTGATCCTTGCATTAGCTCACTAACATTAAAGCATTCACACAAGCCCTTTGCTGGCTTCTAAAACATACCTCTTGCCTCTCCTATTTGATCAACATATTCCTGTACCTAATTGTAAGGAAAAAGAAAACAATGCAAATCAATACCTAACGTATTGATTATTTCTTTTCCTTTTTTCTTTGTGACATTTTGGCAGGTGGGTTTCTCTGCTCCTTGGGGCTGCCTAGTGGCATTAGAGGGCTGCTCCAGTCAAGACTAATGGCACAGGCTCTGTCCCAGGTGGGCGCCCGGTGTTGTTTGAAGTAACTGATTGGTGTGAGAGCCCTCTAGCTCCCTCTCCCCAGCATGTGGTCCAAAGCGCGACATATGCTTCCTGCTTGCTAGATTTGTCTCCAATAATAAAAACAGGATTTCTTTTCAATTTTAGTCCTGTGCCCAATTTATCAAGCAAAATAACATCAAGGCTTCAAAAGCCTGGCTTGGTAATCTGGTTCTGCATTGGATTAGTGGAAAGAGGTGTAACACAGTGAATAGAGAATTACCAAGATAATACCTTTTTGCTTTAACATGGAAAAAATTAGATACGTGTATGTGTATGCGTGCGTGAGTGTGTGTGTGTGTGTGTGTGTGTGTGTGTGTGTGTGTGTGAATTTTGACCCATTATTAGGGCTTCTCCTGCACAGAGCTGGGAATTGCAACCCGCAGTTCTCTAAAATGAGTTTAAAAAAAAATGCATAGGGAGGAGAAATGAAGCTATAGTAATACAGAGATTCTGATATTTGTTCTTTTCACTGTAAATGCTGATAAAATACATTAGCTCCCTGGGGACTAGGGGGATGCAATTGTTCAGTGATGTTTCATTCATGTTGCTATTGGACTTTAAACACAGAATGGGAAGGGAAAGGGGCCCAGGTTTCTTGCTGTTGTTTTGGTGGGCGGAGGTTTGTTTGTTGGTGTTTTTTTTTTTTTTTTTTGGAGACAATTGAACCGTGAGAATAAAACTCCACCCTCTGAATTAACACAATAGCGCAATTTAAAGAATGTTGTCATTGTTTGCTAAAATGGTAATGAGCAAGGTTACAGATAAATTTAGTATACCTCCTGACAGTGACTTAGAATAAATAAGAAAGACAATAATGCAAACAGCCAACTTAATAATGCAAATCAGCCAGCTTAAGCACACAAAATATATAACTAAGATTTTCTTGCAAAAAATGGATTAGACTTACAATAATAGTCATTGTCTTGGTGTAAGCAGTTGAGATTTATGTAACCAATGTAAGATTTATTCTTTTTCAAGATCTTGACTTGTCTAGAAATCTCTCTAAATACTCCATATTTTGATCAGAAAAAAAAGAAATTAATTTGTCTTTATTAAAAGCATAAATTTGGGACGAATTATACTTCGTTTTTCAGTAGAGCATGCAATTAGATGTATTGCTTTAGGGGAAGTTTTAATGTTGGTTGCACATTAGGTTAGTTAATACCAAGCCAAATACTTTACAAACTGCTCTAAGAATATACTCTAAGAATATGCTGACTTCATAGTCACTCGATTATAGAGTATTGCAGTCTTCCACTACAAGACAGTTTGACTGACTGAAACTTGGAATCAGCCCTAGACATTCAGTAATCTCAATTTTATTTTGTGACATATCAGATACAATTCCAGGAGAGTACCAGGATATTCAGAAATTTATGCTGTCCTTCACCAAACGATCTGTCACTATTTGAATGTCTAATTTACTCTGTATCAGTCATTCTGCATGATAAAACTTTACCTTCCCTATTGTTCTTTTAAAGAAAGCTGATCCATGCATGCCCATGCAGAACACACTTTCAGAGTGGCTCCATTTAAATGTAGATTTGGACTTTCCACACAGAACGACTTGGAAAGTCGTTGCTAAGAAATACTAATACAGGATTATATTTTACTTCATATTTTCTCTCACAGACGAGCTGTTTTCCTTGTTTTTCTTAAGGATTTTCTCAACTGCATCTGATAAAAAAATGACTCCCCAGTAAATGGGAAAAGTCTTACTCTGAGCCCATCTGTTTTCTGTCAAGTGAGCACTAATATCTGAAAGGTTCAGGATTAACACTGCTCTCAAAAAATACTTCATCTTTTTGTAAGTCTGAGGATTAACACTAGGCTGTTTGACAGGTTACAGTCATGTTATTACTAAGTTTCAGAAAAAGTCCAGGAAAAGTCAAATATCTGGATGCTTTGGAGCATCACTACAAGACATAGAGGATATTTGCAAACATGCATTCACTCGTATTAACAAACGGCACCACATGTCTGGGAGCAGACCTAATCTGCTGTGGATGCTTAAAGTTGCACTCAGTTAGGCAGAGCATTAACAACATGGATCAGAGATAAGGCTAGTATATGGATGCCAATTTAAGTTCATCCTGTGTTCCAGAAGATGACAGAACTTACCAGAATTTGCCCGCAGATATCAACTCTCACTGTTCTCAGATTTTCTAAGGGTCTGTTTTACCTGTATGCTTCTTACTTCTCTCAACCAGAAATCTTCACCTTAAATAAATAAATAAATAAGAGAAGAACTCTCTGTGCTGTAATGGGCTTAATAGCTTCATATCTGTGACCATATTACACAAAATGAATCTTAATATTCTGGGGCCTAGTTAAATTGTACTTGCAAGAGGGCTATACGTGGGTGGGCAACATCTGTACTAGCTCAGGCTCTTCTGGCAACTGAAAGCAACCTTGGGGCTGCTTTGTTTTGTGGTCAGCCGCAACAGCATCTTCTGAATTTAGCAGCTGCCAATCTCCAAAGAGGAGCTTCTCCTGAACACAGCATTAAGCAAAGGAACATACAGCTGGTGTTTCGTGACACTGGAATAGCAGAGAGCAGAGCTGGTGGGGACAGAATCTGGCTTGTCTTGAGGCAAAGCAGTCCAGTTAGTGGTGGGATAACATGGAAATACTGATGGATAGATACAGGGTTTTGTGATTGCAAAAGGCTCGGTATTTCTAACGGTAGCACCATGTGTGTCTTGCAAAGTAAAATAACATAATCACATTTCTGTATCATGCATGATTAAATGCAAATTCATTCCAACACATCTTCTGGGAAAGGTAGGCAAAAGGTACTGATTTGCAGATGCACAATCACATGGGAATACTACACACTTTGTCTACTTTGTTGACATTTAAGAAAAACGTACAGTAAACATTACAGTGGCTGAGTTTTGATCACATTGTGCAATCTATATACAAGTTATGCTCAGGGATAGGATGTTTATCATATTCATTTCCAATGCAATAGAGCAATCTCCAGCAACACAATCCAGCCTAAAGCAAAACACTACACAGTAATGCTCTTGGTTTTTTTAAGTCTCCTCAATTCAAGTATATATCATACGGAATCATGCATCAGAGTTGGGGTCAGAGGCAAATTTTATGGGGGTAACATGAGTTATTTGTTAATCTACCATGAAATCTAGAGTATTATGTTAAAACCTATGGAATGTAGCAGCTGTATGATATGCATTATATTTAATTAATATGATCATTTGTTCCTGAGCATCACCAAGAAGATGTAGAATTATCCCTGCCCAAAGAAATTTATAGTACCACAGATAGATTCTGTGATTCTCATACACATTAAGTTCCCACCAAGGCCTATGTCTGATAATGCTCCATGCACTTCAGATGCACTTAAGGAGCCAACATGGCTTTATTACATGTTGTAATTCTAAGAATAAGAGTTCTTTTGTGAAGTCTTACAAGTACTGTAGTTTATATTATTGAATATTCAGAATATTATTGTGATAAATGAGGAAAAATCTATTTTCGACTTTATAGCCTCTTAAAAGAAAAGTATGATCACAAGAAAAACACACTAATTGCTCTACATACCGCTGCCACTTCATACCACAGAAGCCTCAGAAATTAGAAAACTCAGGTTGCAGAATGAGAACAGTCAATAAAGTGAAGACAAAAATATATAAAAAAAAAAAAAAACAGAAAAATAAACTCTATAAACTGAGGGAAGCAAGGAAAGAATGGGCATTGTTCCAGAATTGGTCTGACCGTTCCTGAATACTGCTTGACACTGATGGTTCACAATGATCAATTATTATCTTATGTAATGCATAGCCCATTCTGAAGAAAAGCAAAGATGCGTACACACTGTGTAGTAAGACAGGAAGTTATTTTTGCTGTTTAGTACTTTAAGCAACTGTTTCTTGTACATTGGATGAATCTTGCTTTAGAACAGCTAATTTTCTAGTAGATGTCTTCATCATTCTATAGAAGAAGGATAATAGAGATAACCCAACAATCCCCCCAAAAATCTTTGGATGTTTGACAATATTTCGTTAGAATAAAATAAAATTTCTGTCCAAGTACCAAGAGTTCATTTTCTCTCCCTAAAAAAGGAGAACTCAATAATTATGTTGAAAAGACGAAGAAGGAAGAATAGGTGGTTGCATTAAGCATACAAATCTTCAGATGCACCACAGAATTCATTAAGCACTAAGAAGAGAAAATTTTGTTCTTTCCACCATTTCAAATACTAATAAGCTTTCCTTAATTTCTCTGAGATAATATTAGTCAAAAAAAATGGAATATAAATGTTAATAAGACAACTGATGTCTCCAAAGCTCTGTTTAACACAATAGCCTGGGAAATTATAATTTATTTTAGATTTGATGAATCTGGTGAACACAAGCACACTAGGGAGAGCTTGCAGTCTTTAACTTGCAAACCACATGGCAGTATTTTGAGTCCGCCTCATCCTTTAAAGGAGCAGATGCATTTCCTTCTTTATGTGCACTGAAAATATTTCCCCAAAGCTTTGCTGATCACAAGAAACCTTGAAATTGCTGATTTAAAAGTTCTAAAGAAAGGCTGCCATTGCCTAAGGGAGGAAGTTCAGCTTAAGTCTTCCTTGGTTTCTGTATCTGGCCTGTTATTGCTTCAAGGCTGT
The DNA here is from genome assembly GCF_028389875.1 of Rhea pennata. Lineage (NCBI taxonomy): Eukaryota > Metazoa > Chordata > Aves > Rheiformes > Rheidae > Rhea > Rhea pennata. Next base: position 59,882,580 of record NC_084667.1, on the reverse strand, counting down.
GTGACTGCAGCCAGGGAGTCAGGAATGGCTTGTAAGTAGCAAGTTTTCAGCTCTGCTAGGGACTGCTCTTAGGAAGCATGCAGGTAAAGAGCAGCTGTCTTTGCTCGCCATACTAATTTCTAATCTCCATGCTGTACCTCACACCTCAGCTTTCTACATTGCTGTTTTGACATCAGTACTGAGAAGAGTAGGTGACCTCTTCTCATTTCTTGTGCTTGGCACCAGCCCTGGAAGACAAAATGAAGCAAGTTCAAGGAAAGTCCTCCCCATCTCTGACACCTCTGAGAAGGTGTATACTCTGCAGAGGTAGCATCCTCAGAAACAGTAGCCCAGCTCCACGGGTCTACTAATAAGCAGGAGTCAACTGAGATTTTTTTCAGGTACTCTTAATGTAGATAGTTATTTTACTGGGACAGACAAAAATATTTCCTCTTGCCCTCCACAAGCACAGAATCTAAAATCCCTGATGGGAATGACATGGATTTTCTAGAGCTTCTCAGTCATATATTTTTAAGAGAATTGTAGTGTTTCATAAGGCTATAAGCAAAGAGAGCAAAGGGACAGGTGATCTACTAATAGAAAAAGAAAGAAACACTTTAATGGCCTTCAAGCTCTGACTATAGTATTACTAAGGTCTTCCCTTTCCTATGGTGGGCAAACTGCAGCTGAGACTGGTTTGAGATAGCAGCAGTGGAGATTTTGATGGATGCTGTCTCCTGTGTACATGTCTAAGGAAGGCAGAAGATGCTGTGCTAGAGCATCAGGTGCATTCAATACATGCTTGATTTTGGGACCCCAGTGTAACAGTATCATGCCAAAGGATCATTGCACCTCCATCTTGCCTTCTTCAAAAACTTTTGAAGGGTTGTAATAATACGTATGAAATTGGAGATGAATACAAATGTTAGTCATTTTTGTCATAAAGAAAGTCACTGTTTCTATGCACTGTGGCACACAATAGTAGGATGCAGGGTGTGATGTGGGCCACCACAATTCCATCAAACCTTAAACTTCAGTACAATTTAGGAGCTAACGCCTCTGACTATGCCTGCTTGTCAGGGCCATCCAGCTTCTGAATTCTGGACTATAGCTTTCTCTGGGTATCTAAACACAGGTATCTTCATTCACTGGGGAAAAAGAACCAGATTCAGGCAGCTAGGTGCTTTAATTTAGCCTAATAAACATCACGATTCAGAAATAAAGCAAGGAGGTGACTAGATAAACCCTTGGAAGGATTGAGCACACATAGACCAAGCTCAGCAAACACTGTCAGTGCTATGCTCAACACAAAGCACTGCATTTCAACCCTGATTACATTTTTTTTCTCCAGAGACTCTTTACATTCAAAATGTATGAGCAGGCTCAGGTGCCACGGCTGAAAAACATGACTTCTTTTTCTTCCAACCTCCCACTGAAATGCCCTCAAAAACTGCCTATAGAAACAGGCTCTTTTGCTTCCTTTTACTCTTGAACTCATTTCTGCAGATTCAAAAGGATGGGCAGAGGCTGGCTGCATTACAGCCAGACCTGTGCAGGGGTAAATAGGGTCCTCTCTTCGGAGGTGAGGACCTTCTCATGCTGACAAAAGAACTGCACAAAGTTTCCACTTCCTGCACAACCACTTTAAACATTAGGCTGCATGCAAAATTTGTTTCTCTTTACTGACTGTACAAGGAGCATCAGCTGCATATGACTGGTTCCAATATTGTCTTTAAAGGGAGAGTGAGGCCAGAGAAGAAATGTATGTCTCCCTGGTAATTTTCCACTGAAACATTCAAGGTGACTGTACCTTGAACATCACAGTTTGATTTCTGCAAGGAAGGATGACACAGCCTGTTCTAAGCTCAAAGAAAAGTGGCTGGCACCAATCAATTTACTACCCTTGAATCAAATCTAATTTGCTTCTCCAAAAAGGAGTATTAATTTTAAATAATGATGCATCCACATCCATGAAGGTACATAATCAAGGCAAAGCCAGAGTTAGCTAATCCACCTCTGAGGAGTTGCAGTAAGCCTGTCAGTCATGACAGATGCACCCACTATAGCTACTAAGGATAACAAATCTGAAATAACAGGCAAACGCTCCAAGTCACTGGTATGGTGCCAAAACATGATCCACAGTTAATTCCATGGGATTTTCAAAGTTAATATATGGAAAAAGGTTGTGGATTGTCACATAGGGGAATTTGGAGGAGACTGTGAGACCCAGATGGAACTTTGCTGAGTCCTGATCAGAGAGGCAGTGCCAAAGCTTTATGTCAAAATTATAGGAGATAAAATAGATTTGAGGCTACACTACTGGAATGTGATTGATGAGTGCAAATATGAGAAACAGAATAACATGGGGAGGTCAGCAGAAGTCCTTGCAGTGACTCTAGTGAGACCTGCACCAGAGAGCAACTATACAGTCATGTCAATGTCCACCACAATACTGATCAACAGTTATTTATTCTTATTTACCTCTAAAGTCTTACTTTATATTGAACAAGTGCCATTTAAAGCTACTCTAATTGTAAAGAAAAAACAAAGAAACTAGTAAAATAAGATGCAGAAAATATGCCAAATTAATTCCAAGTGGAGGTGATGCATTCTTTAATACATGACAAGAAAAGTAATCATCATTAGGCAGGAAAAAAAAAAAAAAAAGAAGAAGAAAAGACATCGGAGATCTTGGAAATTTCCCAGAACAGACAGAATACAGTACAATCAAAGGAAGGAGCAGGCAGGAGCAGAAATCAGAATGAAGCTGTGTGAAATTTTTAATATCATTATTGTATCTACAACATTAGTGTCTGCAAATACTGACTAAGAACAGAGCTCCACTGTGCCAGAAAAATTGTACAAAGAGACAGAGCTCCAATCCCAATAGCTTGTCATGCAGTTAGACAAAGGGAAGGGAGAAAGGAAATACTTTTATTTGCATTTTGAAAATTAGTAGTCTACAGAATTTTTTAGTTTTGTCATAGATGACACAGGAGGTTTGTAGAGAAACTGAGATTTAACTCCTGTTAAATTCTCCACTTCCTCACAGAGCATCATAACTTCTTGGTTTCATGTTCAAAACCAGAATTCTTGCGGAAAACAAGAATTATAGGCATGGAAGGGATCACGATTAAGGAGATTTCTCTTAGATGTACATCCTCTACATAAGTCTAGTCCAATACTCATAGTACTGCTGTTCAAAAGCTGTTTCTAATATCTAGCATAAATGTTCTTTACTTCCTCATTTTGGTTTAAGTGCAGCAGTTCCTGTTTATTGCTCTTGGACAAGGAGAAGAGATCATTCTTTTTCTCCCTGCAGCAGAAGGGATTTTATGTATTTGAAGACTATTTAGCCTATTCCTGTTAGACTTTTATTCTGTAGACTAAACAACCCCCATTTGTTCAATTTTTCCTCATACCGTCTAGATTGCTAATTGCTGTTCTCTGGACTTCTTCCAATTTATCCCCTTATCCCCTTCTTTCCTGTAGCACAGAACACGGTACTGAACGAAGTACTCTAGCTAAAGTCTTCCGAGCACATTGCCAGAGCAACAACCAAAACCACTCAGTTCCTTCTCACAGAAGAAGATTCTCCCGCAGAAAGGTACAAAAAAAGTTAGAGTTTTAAGGTCAGCTTTTCATGTTCAACTTGCCTGCTTTTTGGCACAGGTCAAAGAGGAAACAAGAAGCTAGGTTTAAAGCCAGCCCTGCAGCTTCACTGAGGGGTAAAGCTTAGTAGACTCCAAAACCATCACACCAGCTCAGCTGTATTTCTACCGGCACCCTGATACAGCTGCACAGTAGTGTGCTGTGCTGTCTACCAGCAGCAGCATTTTGGAGCTGGATCTCTGCATTACACATCAGTTTGTGTGCTTTAGTGACCCAAAGCACTGGAAGCTGGTACACAACGCTGGAGAAAGAGAAAAGTGAATGTGGGGCAACATGTAATGCTAGTTCAGGGAGAAGCTTGAAAATTCAAGCATATAGTTTTAATGTCACTGGTAACTCCCAAGCCTCACTTGTCATGTGTTAAATATCGTGTGTTAAATATTGCTCACTTCCCAGAAACAAACAAACAAAAAAAAGATATTGTGCCAGCAAAACTTCAAAGCTCTTAATCAGAATCTATCAGCACAAATTCATGTCCCCTAATAATGCATGCATGAAAAATATGAACATGTTTACTTTCGTTGAAGTTTTATTACATTTTTAAATCAATTAGTACACTGAAATACACAGAAACTGTAGCTGCACAACCTACACAGAGTCTCTGAGTAGTTAAAATGTCTGTCCACAGGCACTGTAGGGCCAGATTCTACTGTCTTGTATTCCACTTAGAATCACAGAATATTTCACTTTGAAAGGAATTTCTAGGGATCACCAGGTCCAAACAGAGCAGGGCCAGGTTAGGTCAGGTTATCAAAAGCATCATCCAGTTAAGTTTTGAGTATTTCCAAGAATGGAAGTTCCCTATCCCTCTGGCTAACTCAAAACTACTCCTACTGTTTTCAGAGGGTCTTTTGGGGTAAAATATTACCTGATAGCCACAGCAGAATCTAAATATAGTCCTAATGCATTATAATCAGTGTCCTGGTCTGCATCTGTCTCTCTCTGTAAAAAAACATGAGTTCACCTTTATGTTTAAGGGCTAGATGATGAATGCTCTGCTCCTATCATAGTGAACAGATCTCTTCTGGTGAGTATCTGGCTGTTAACAGCAGCAAAACAGCCACACTTTGACTCCTAATGGTTAAAGGAAAAAATACAATGTACCATATGAGAAAGAAAAATAATAAGTCCCTTTCACTGTGATTTTAGAGACAGTAAAAAGATGGCAAGGAGCAACATGAAAGAAAACAGTTGAAACATATCTAGGTCACAATTAATAGCAGTAATGTTGGAGAAGTACAATAATTCAAATGTCTGTAGTTCAGTAAGCCTTCTTCAAGTAACTTCAGAAACTATTTCAGCTTCACCCAGGTTTTTCCAAGCCTAGATGTTTTTTTCCTCCCTAATTTCCACTATATTCAGTAATGCCAGTCATCATTGTTATCCTATCCCAAGTAGCAATTTTCATCAGCAGATCTCAAAACAGTTTATAAAGGTGCTCATTAGCAAGAGAGTTTCTGATTCAAACTCCGCCAAGCTCAATGGAAAGTACCTCTACTCACATAAGGGTTTTGGATCAGGCCTCAAAATCTGTGTGTCCTCTTAGTTCTGCTTGCTTCTGTGCTACGAACTAGCAAGGGATTTATTTTGCTTAACGCATGGAGGATGGGTAAGAAGAAAAATAGCCGCTCATTGACAACACAACAGAAAATTTTTAGTTTGCAATATACCTTGGTTGTTGATGGAACAATATGGAAGAGGTCAGTGAAAGTCAAAAGAAGGCTGAACGTTAGCTTTCTGCTAAGACAGTTAGAGATCACTTACAAGCAGTTATCCTCACATATTGACAACCGAAGAACTACAAAATATTAAGGTCAATGGAGATGTTCTATTTTTCATTGTTGTCATTTCAATTGGATACAAGGATATTCAGCATCTCAGAGTGGCCATTCAAGATCAGCTCTAAAGGACAAGGCTAGGTCCTGTCTTGCTTTAGGAATTCCTGCAACAGAACTGAATTATGTTTCTGAAGATTTCGTTACCTTTGGATTCTGTACATTTCTAGAACAGCCCAGCTTTGCCTCAGGAAAAAATAACTAGAAAATGTTCACTAAAATTTAAAAAAAGGGTCCTTTTAATGTATACAAAGCACCTGTATACAGATGTATATACAGATGTATAAAAGCATCTGTATACAGATGCTTTTAGTACCACTTGGCATTTTGAATCAGCTTTTGCAACCAGCCTTTTCTGTGCACAGCTCTTGGCTTTTCTGTAACTTTTATCTTCTAAACACTGTTCTCTACCCTGCAACAAACTTTACAGGAAATCAATGGCCAAGGTTTCCATTACCTGGGATTTTGCTCAATATTTAGAGATTTAGCCAGAAAGCAAGAAACATGTAAATAAGTAATATGTAGGAAAACTGTAGCAAAAGAGCCAAGGAGATGAGTTCATTTAACCAGGCTCTGCCAGGCTCTGGGTAGAGTCCTAATAACAAAGATGTCTGTAGGCAACAGCAATCTCCTCCTGATTCTACTTTTAAAATATCTTCTCATGTTCACATACTGAGCAAAAAGCAAAAAAAAATGCATGGATAACTGGGACCAACAGAAATCATAGGTTGCTATAGAAGACACTAACTTCTTTGGTTAATTAGCAAAGAATCTAGTTTGCACTAATGAGTCTGAGGCAAGAGGTACATGGAATTAAGTGACAGGTTAATTTCACGTTTTGGGGAGCCTCTTTTCTTCTGTTTTTTCCCCCTTGTAAATGAAAGCAGAACCCTAAACATATCAGTATTTTTAAAATGCTGTATGTGGATATAAAGTAAGGCAACTAGAACATATCTAAAAACTAAGCCTGTTTCTATGCACAAAAGTATTATGTTCAAGTTAACTAGCTGGCATAAAGAAAGACGTCTATAAATTAGGTTTATTAAGGTGAAATCTTTAACAGAAAACAAAGTCAGGCATTTTTTTTAAGCAAACAGCCATAAAAATGCACCTATTAGAAAATTAGTCTAGAGTTGAAATGATAATGGTGTTGAAATGTGAAAAGTTGTTGGTTTCCTGAGTGTTAGAGCTAAAGCAATACATTTATACTTCTCTCCTGTATATCTCTTTATATATAAAGGAGTGGTGCACAATACAAAGAGATGGCTCAGGGTCTGAATGGTTCTTGTAGGCTCGAACAGAGCTTACAGAAAGCTCAGTCCTCTGCATGGAGCAACGGGTAAAAAAGCCAATGTTGGAAGTAAAGGAAAGAGTGAAAATATTATGTTTCCCCAAAGGGACCATTTCTCTGTGTTCCTATTTTGTTTGTTGTACCAAGCATTTACAGAGGCTGTATTCATGTCATCAACCTATAATCCATTCTCTGGACAGTAGAGGATCAAGAACAACTTCTGCTTTATTGCTGTATTTTCCCAGCCTACCTGAGCATTAAGATGAGCATCTCTTGACTATGTTTCAACCCAAGATACAGACTAGGCCTTTCTGCTTGGTGTGGCTACTTAGAGAACATCTACCTGCTTGTTTTTCACGATTTCTCAGTAGACTTGAGAAGATACAGCAAAGATATTCTATATCTGCTTTCTGAACATGAATTATTCTCTCTGCCTGTATTTATTTTGTAATCCTATTTTACCTCCACAAGCATTACAGCCACCAAGTTTTAAAAACTTATGAAAAGCAAACTGTCTAGATGCCATTATTCATCAGCATAGTATTGACTTTGAACAGAATGAAATAACGCAACTTGCAACAGTGTTTGTAAAAACTTATTTTCAATTTGCACATGCAAGTATCCACACTGGACGTGACAACGTCCATTTCAGACAAAGGAAACAGCACTATGTGATCTACGTGACCTATCACCACTCACTGATAAAACCGAAGTGCCATATCTGTTTTGCCAACAAAACCATATCTGTGTAATGCAGCTCTGAGCACCACATGTTTATAACCATTTCCTATCATCAGCCTCAGTGAATGCGTTCTGATAACAAACATTGCTCAAGGAAATCACTTTCTTCTTGTTGATATTCTTCAGGCAGAAAAGTGAGACTAAACTTATTAAATGGATTATTCCTGGTGATTTGTACCACCTTAGTGCAATCTGTTTACATAAGATGTGATAGTTTTCCAGTATAATCTCAACTCAAACTGTATTCCTCTGGAATATAACTAGTAGTCATAATTTGATTTCTTTGTAAACATAATTAATTTTAACATCCATATAACAACATTTTTCTTATGACTCGTTTTTAAAATATGCCTATCTTATTCCTTTAGAGATAGGGGAATAATTCTGAAGGTTTTTTAAGTAGACCTCAGGAATCACTCCTGTAGCTGTTCTGGTCTCCCACATTCATCAGAGAGCTTTAAATTCTCAACCAAGCAGACACAAACAATAGTCTGATCACTGGATGGAAACCGTCTTTTGTTTATTGCACAAATCATAGATCTTTGGAAGATATATCAGCATGGAATCCTTTCTCATTACAGCGAGTTCAGAGGAGTTACTCCTGATTCACACCTATATAAGTTAGAGCAGAATCGGGCCTTTCATTCTGAGCTATCTTTGCATTTATGCAAAGGTTTTTTCAAGAATATAATTTAAAATATATGCTTTAAAGTATGTGGCAAGCAAATGGAATTCCCAAAGCACATACCTACTTTTGAGAGCAGCACTTGCTTCCTTAAAGGGGAAGTTCTGTTTCTATCCCTCTGCATGCATCTGTGCCATTGACAGGAATACTGCATTTTGAATCAGCTCCCATTTTCCCCTTAATTGTTCTGTCAACCTGTTTGGGATCTCATCTACCTTCCTCATTATGGCCTTCAGAGGGAGGGCTCCTACCACACTGAGAGTCAAGAGCAGATCATGTCCCTCATTTAGACCCAACACATCTTTCCACAGCCCACTAATTGCATGGCAGCTCAGGCTCATTTGTCTTGTTGGATCGTTAAAATTCATCACCATGCTCTGTCAGTGCTCACTCCTGCCCTTAGATGGGCAGCTGTAGATTATTTAGCCAGACCAATCCCTAATGTTTTTAACTAGGAACTGACCCCAGCACCTGAGCACCTGCTGGGCTCTTAGTCTCTGTCATGTTAAAAGAGTGCACAGAAGGACCCGAGCCATCAAAAGCATCCTGCTGCATTACATTAAATATTGATAAAAAATATGCAAATTGTTTATTGATCTTCTCCAGGAAGGGCTGAGATAATGAGAGAGGGACTGTTTGAGATGATGTTTGGGATTTTTTACTTTTTTTTTTTTTTTTTTTTTTACATTAGACAGTGTTGTTGATAGCTGAAGTTAATGAGGTCTTTCAGTTCACTCAGTATTTCAGACCTTACCATTGGATTGAAGATAAAAGAGATCGATGCACCTTTATTGTGCGTTACTGCCTGCAAGTGCCCTGAAAAGGGCAGGAGTATTTGTACAGGTGCAGTGCCAGTACTCCTTACTAACATTACCTGGACTGCTCTAGTTAATGTTATACTACTCTAAATTGTCTTATTCTTCATTTTATTTGTTTTCCAAAGCTGGCATATATCAGAAGTTGATGCTCACAGTGTCTCCAATTTATTAGCAGCTCAGTACATAATTAATACCCAGAGACCAGTTAGTTTTTTTTTTTTCCTTTCCTCAGAGCATTAACTACATTGCATATGCTTCCTACACTTTACTTGATTGACATGTGACAGCTTTTAGCTGTCTATCTGTTGCCTTCATGCTCCTGGTGAAAATTTCTTTACATTCACATCCTTGGCTTTTTTTCTCTTCTCTATTTCCTCCTCAAATTTTTGGGCACTCTTCAATGCCTCGGGGGAAAAAGCCAGAAGAAACACAAAGCAACCAGACCAGAGCATGGTTGCCCCCCATCCAGGCCATCCATTTGAAACCATAAATCTGTCACGCCTTGTTTACCTGCAGGATGCCACTCCTGAGCCTCCCTCCATCAAGGCTGAGTTCTCATTCCAGACAGAAACATTGCGGATGTGGCCGCAAGCAGCCTCAGCAATCAGGCTCCCAGTTAAACACATTCCTGGAGTGTCTGCAGCTTGTCCAGGAAACAGGGAAAGAGAGGTCATGAGGGTCCGCCAGCACCACACGAATGGAATGACGACTGCCATCCCAGACTGGATGGATTTGAAACAGCGCCTCCTTTTCCAAAGTAACCAAGGAATACGCTTCAAACTGTCATGATTATTATCAAAATGTACTTAGGATTTGAACGAGCCTGTCAAGGTGGAGACCACTGCTATATTAGGAGCTGTAGTCTTTGCCCCAAAGAACTTACTGCTCCTTACACAACCATAGCAGATATAATTGTGATCTGAGTGTGAAAGAGTGCTCTTCCCACTGCAGGAAAAGCTCCTTTACCACATGGCCCAGTCGTGCGCACCACTTTGGGCAGCACTCTGGAAACAGAGAGAGACAAGGTTGTCACTTCATCTTTCCCCTGCTTTTCTTCCTCCTTAATAACTGCAGCTGACAACATAGAAAAAGAACGAGAAAACAAGCAGAGACATGGGGGAGTAGGAAGACTTGCTGCAAGTCGCACAACTGACTAGGGACAGAACTGCAAGACCAGTCCAAATCTCGTGGGTCTTGTGGGCCCTAGACTGCTTCTGTGGTCCCTGGGACTCTCTGCACAGCTATGCAGACTCCTGCCACAGGAGACACTCTGCTCACTTGTGCTCTGAAAAGCAGTAGTCTGCTTTGATAATGCTACTATTTGGTTTTGTCACAAAAAGGGATTTCCTAGGGCAGGTATTTCTAACATAAGCAGAGAGCAACAAATGGAGGTGGACAAACACTGTCAGAGATATCAGAGAGGGGACAACCCTGGGGGTTGTGCACCTAAATGGGAGGGCCAGATATAATCTTGAGTTTGTCATGCCCAAATTCAGGGTCCCTACTCTGTCAGATTCAGAGCAATCTGGAATTAAAAACTTGGCTGTGGCTTGGTCCAGGGGCTTGATCCTGAATCTGCTGCACTCAATACTCCTTTCACACACAAAGACAGCTCCTACAAATGCTATGAACTCTCCTAACAATCTGAGGGTTTAATGTGGATGAAAATACTTCAACACCATCATATTTTTGTACAAAGCTTCTACAGATCTGGATACAGACAATCTTGACCAAGATTGTTTCTATGCCTAGAAACAATTACATTTCAGGACTGTCTGTTACGAAGAAATCTAGGAACAAGCATAAAATATATTCTAACTTATATCCACACTGAATATATTCTGAGATTTTTTTAACATGCATCAGAAACTAAGAATGTGTGAGAAAAGATTTTTCTCACTTGAGTTATGGTTCCTCAAGGGAAAATACTCCACTGAAGATTTGAAGAATTTGGTTTTCCAGAGCAAATCAGAAAAACAGAAATAAATAATTATTCAAAATTGGATGGAAAAGCAAAGTGATCAATGAACTACACTTCCCTGTGTACAGTTTCTAGATTGATGCCATGCTATTGTGCATGTCAGAGTGCAACAGATCTGAATTATTAATTGTTCTACAGTTCCGTATCTCTGAATGATGCACTCCTTCAGTATTTCTCTGAATGTAGTAAAAGTATCACTGCACTCCCAGATAAACAGAAGCATTTTTAGGTCTGACAGTATTTCGCTGCCGTCCACCATCAGCAAGAACCAATTAATTTAGAATTGCTAAGCAGCGGGGAAAACATTTTTTCCCCCTTTCTCTTTCACACTAGAGTATTTAATTATGAATTTATGCAAACAAAAATTTCAGAGCTCTCACTGCTCCAACAGTCTGTTGCCCGAGGTGCTTTTAAGAGGTGCAGAACAGAGGGGGCGGAGTAGAGCCCCAGCATTTCAGACAATCAGCTTTGAAAACATGTTATAGCCTGTTTAGTTGCAGGGCCCTATTCATTTTGTGTGTTTCAAACAAGAGTCATTTGCTTGAATACTGCTTTAAAAAAAAAGAAAAGGAAAAAAGGCCGTTCATTCAAAGAAATGAAAACATATGAAAACAAGAGCAAAAGCTAAATGCCAGTAGGAGACAATAGAAGGAAGCTGTTAAATGCGACCGAGGAAATCATATTTTTCACTCCAGTGGCTGTATCAGAACCGAAAACACAGACAAAGGACCTCTCAGTTACACTACTGTAGGCTGAGAGTAAAACCACTGAAATTATGGTATCCTAATCTGCTAATGAACCCAGAACAGGCTCAGGGCAACTCTGTATTTCTTTGCCACACTAAATATATTTTCAGTCTAAAATCTTGATTCCCATTTAAACAAAGGCCACTACAAACATATCTGGGGATGCAAACAGATCTCAAGGTGGAAGCAAATTATATTTGTATCTACTGAATCACCCCTTTGAACAGCTACCATGACATAAAGTAGCTTTCATGTCAACTGAAATTAGATCTTAAGTTTTGAAATCAGAAGAAGGCCCTAATGACACTAATGGATAGTAATGACCAGTTTGCAAAATGAGGAGGTTTTAAACAAAACCTTCCAGACAACCCTCTTCACAGTTTAGCTTTACAGGAGGTTTAGGGATTTTAGGTTCTGGTCATACACCATGTGATGTGCTCTACAAGAATTAAGAAGCCTACAAACTTTGCTTCTACATCTGTATGGGCAGGTGTGACCCCACTTAAAAGAGGATTCCAAGTCAGGCAGTCCCCCCAGCTGTCCGGGTAGCGCTGACTCCAGTGACAGCTGCAACCACCTCACTGGCTGCCCCAGAGCTGCAGACCCAACAGACCTGGACTATCTGTGTGTTTGGTGGTCATAACCAGGAGTCCAGCTTGGGCACAAACACTTTAACGTCTACTCTGGCACTGAAGATCCTGCAGCCCTTAGGCACCTCTGCTCTGAGGTAGCATCTCGGGTGCCCTAATTCAGTACCACGAGCCATGTGAGATACACAGCTAATCGTAATCTGTCTAAAAAGCCATGAATATGGGAGATTCTCAGACTTCTGAGGATTTCTTAACTAGAGACAAGGCAGCCCAAAAGGAGGCTGTAAACCTAGCAGAACTTCAGGATCAGTAGCTAGCAGTCTGTTTTCAGGCTCTCAACTCCCTTAGCAGCCTCTATCCAAGACAGACCACCCTGTGAGCTACTACTGGCTCAGAACTATGGGAGTTAAGTAGCTGATTCCCGCAGTCCCCCATCAGCACCTGTCTGGGTAGGCAAGTTAACAGGAAAAGTCATCAAAACTCTTCCAGTGCTCCTTAGAATATTTCAGTTTTGACAAATAGGGATTTTATGAGAGAATTTCTTAGAAAACATCCAGTTGAGCCCAATTTCCACTCCCCTCAAGATACATAGCTATCTTCAACAAACATGCAGCATCAGATACTCCTGGAACCAGAAAGAAAAACTGAAAAGGCATTCCTTTCACAGAATTCCCATACTGGGTAGAGAATTAGTGAGAAAACAAACTATTTCTGACAGATATTAATCACATCATTTAATACACAAGCACCAGGTGTGCCGGAGATGAGACAGCAGAAGAATTGATATAGAATAAAATTAATTGTTTTCAACTGTATTTTTCACACAAGAAAGCCCTGTAGCATATATCCCTCAATTTTTTAATTATTATTAGTGGTTCTTTCATCAATGAATTGTAAGTTAATAGTTTTAAGTCAGTCATCCGGGAAGAAAAAAAAAAAAAAAAAACAAGGTACACTCAGTAATGACAAAATACTTCTCAAAGGAGAGCAGTATCACCACACCTGCAATCTACTTTGAAAAATTACCTAAGGCCCACAATTAGAGCTCTTGAGAACTGAGCAGAACACAGCCAGAATCATCTTTAATAGCAGGCAGCACACCCATATCAAATGCTTTCTCATCATCATCACAGCCGAAAAGGAATACGGCTTACCAGGATCAACCCATATCTCCAGGCCAACAAGGATGTCAGAAGCCACAATGGCCACAATGTAGGATCTGAGATGTCTCGCATTAGCCCCTCAACAGTAGAAGATGCTTCACAGTAGGTTTCTCAGTATTCCCATTTAAAAAAAAAGGCAAAATTAAAAAAAAAAATGAGTTACTGTGTGAACATTCCTCCCCCCCCAAAGAGACCTTTCCTGACTCCCTGGCTGAATATCAGCCCATCTGTTTGTTTTTGTATTTGCAGGTAAGCATGGCAACAGCTGGAGTGAGTTCACTGAAGAAACATTTAGGTTAATGTAATCATTTCATCCCTTTGAAATACAGCATGTCTTGCCAGCAAGGCCACACCAGAGAGGCAAGATATTTAAGAGCAAGAGATCTTGCTCTTCTCAATTTCTGCTTGTTTTGTACTAACATAGCTCATCTGATTTCACTACCATTGTTTCAAGGAATTTTCTGATGACAGATAGGCACCCAGTGATGGCAGGGCCCAATAAAATCTATACCAGCATTAATAGGTGGTTGAAGACATGTGCATCCAGGAGAAAGAAGGCTCTGCCACCTTTCCCAGCTGCAGTCACCAGGAGGTACCAGCAATTATCCAACTTGTCTGATTTTTGGCCTTTAACAGCTCCAGATCAGCATCAGTTATTACTTACATCCCCCAAAGCACCATCCAAGGTCATACATATAAGGCTGCCACCCTTCCTGCCTTGATCTCCACACCAATGCTGCAGTGCAAGACATTAGAGCAGCACTGCCAAATTGAGCTTTGAACCTCTGCAGAGTGGGGGCTGCCTCTTGCTAGCCCAGAGCAAAGCTATTGCCTGCAGATCCTCCTGGCGCTCTGCGGGCAGCCGGTCTAGCCCTGTGCAGAATTAAGAGAGCGCTTTGTAGCATCAAGCAGCTGATTCAGATGTGACCCCATAGAACCTGCAGTATATGCAGTCCCTGGGATTACATGACTAACTGGTTATATAGATGACCCAACATCACCTTTTATTGAATTGGACTAAACAGAGCTCAGTATAACAGATAAAACAAAAGATCTTGCCCAGTTCTCTGAGCTAAACTTCAACTGCTTACAGGTAGATGCAACTTTTATAAAACCAAAGGGTGATCGACTCAGGGACTGTGCCGGAAAAAGACTGATCCTGTTGTTCTTACATGGATTGCAACTATACTATTAAACAGAGAGAAATGCACACATATTTATACTTGTATCACAGAGTTAGTAGGCTGTTAGAGTACTCAGAGCTATGAAAATAACGTATATAGTCTTAATTTTACTGTTTAGAAGAAAGGTTACTTATTGACTTGGAAATGGAAAATTAAAGCTTACCAACTCTGTTAATACTGTAAGGATCTGATTCAATATCCACTGAATTTTTTCATTGTCTTTAATAAGCTTTAATAATCCAGATACACAGAATTACTTCTTTATTAAATCAGTGACAGACCTACAAGCTATGTTGCAATAGGACTGGTAGGGCCATTTACTCAAGATGCATAGTTACTGCAAACCAATTTTTCGTTCTCTCTCTTTCCTCTTCTGTTATTTTCATATGTGTTTTCAATAGTCATTTTTGTGTGCCTATAACTCTGGAATTCAACAAGTGAAAACATTAATTAGAATCAGATACTGAGCTGTTAATGATAATCATCAGACTGTTTCCTGTTTAACACAAAACAGATGAGCTTTAATTTCAAAAAATAAAACGTAAGTCAGATTAAAGGTCAAATCTTGACACAAACACCCCCTTCATTAAAGCTACTGACAAAACCACCTGTGATTTTTAGTGGCATCAAGATTTAGATCTAGTGATCAACCTGATAACCATACAAGAGAAAAAAATCAGAATTTGTACTAGAAATTCAAGCTAGCACTCTGACCTTAACTCATGCTGTGGTACTTTTTGAATGGGAGGAGCAAGGAGTAGCTTTCTTCTCAACAGCATGAGTTCAGACAGAAGCGTCATTACATATTTTCCTGTCTTTCTTTATGCGGTTTCATTAACTATTGCTTAAATATGTTCCAAAGTGGTTAAATATTTAAAGGGGGGAAATTC
Source organism: Rhea pennata (assembly GCF_028389875.1). Classification (NCBI taxonomy): domain Eukaryota; kingdom Metazoa; phylum Chordata; class Aves; order Rheiformes; family Rheidae; genus Rhea; species Rhea pennata. Next base: position 59,867,005 of record NC_084667.1, on the reverse strand, counting down.
CTCACATTAGGCAAAGTGCAATCAGAATTATTCCATTTCTGAGGGACAAGGCTTTTATTCAAAAAAAAAACTCTGAAAACAGTTGTTTTACTAAGAACTAATTTCAGTTAAAGGGAAAAAATGACATCTTATACTGCCGGTTGTTTTTTCTCCAGTAATCCTTAAAATAACAGAAAATGTCTTTTTTAAATGCTCAATTTCTACTAGAAACTATACTTGCCAATATGGGAAACAAACTATGCGTGAGCTCCTCATCTTCAAGATCTAGAGAACTTGCATAAATATATATATTTTGATATCACCATGAGTTGCTTAAACGCATAAATCTGATGATATTGTTTATCTGATTTTAATGCAGGTAATGTACTCTGAGCTCAGTGATCCAAGAGAAAATTTCCCAGCAGGCCATACTTGACAAGCAGGTGTCACTCAATCATGCACGTTTTCACCTCCTTGAGAGGACAGATGGTCCCAGCCTACTTAGCAATTCCATCCTCTGTTGGCAGCCCCCTCTCCAGTGCAGCGCCATAATAAAGACGCTCTGAGATTTGTGTTAATCTGTGGTCTTTGGGGTAAACTGTAAACAAAGTGTGTAGAGTTATCATTTCTCATTATGAGCTGCACCTCTTATCTTCTCCTCTGCCTATAACATATAGATATCTTTAATAGCCTATACCCCTGGACTCAGCTTTCATGGAGATTAGGCCCTGTCGTTTTAAGTACCACAGAATTACTTTGTCTGTAGAGACTTGACCTAATCTGCTTGAGGCTTTTACTATAAGGACAGTAAGACAGCCTTTTTTCCTCCAAATTAGGAGAACAATGGCTTAAATTGGCAATAGCTCCTGTTGCTGAATTTTATGCATATGCATGTATTACAGTGCTGATTCCAGTTCTGAGATAGAAGAGGTACTGTTATTTTTCTCATCATCATTCAGAAACGAGAATTGCAAGGACTGGGAGGGAAGAGAATAAAAAATCTTTACATCTGAACACTATGTTGAGCGGGGTTATTTGCCGATGTATTTTTCGCTGCTGTGATTTCCACTGCATCCAATTCCCCCTGTGTAAAGTGCAGATTATCTTCTCCTCACAATCTGACAAGTGCAGTGGAGAAAAAAAACAGAGAGACAGAGTGAGAGTGAGAGAGTGCACAAGAGTTCTCAGAGTCAAGTCTGGCGCCTCTTCTAATTTATGCCATTAGGGAATTTTTCAGGGCTCTTTACATGAAGAAAGGGAAAAAAAAAAAAAAAAAAAAGGTCAAAGATTCAGAGTCCTCATAACACTACTCAAAATAAAGCCAGAGCTGCTTCCAGGACCAGCACATGACACAGAATTAATGATGAAATATCTTCCCAATCTCAAAGGAATTATCCAAATGCGTGGTCCTATCATAATTTTAAGGTTTTTAATCTAACTTTTCAAGTATAACAGAGTTTATATGAAAGATGAAAGCGTTAGACTTTGGTTTTGGCCCGTGCCAGGCTCCTGAAGGAGTGAAAGATTTGCAGCAATTTAATGAGCTATGGATCAAATCAGTGTTCTTGGATGGACAGGTGAGTTTGGGTTCTAACAGGAAAAGATTTTGTGTAGGGGGAAAGATCGAGCTTTGTCCTCCTTTGTCACCAGCACTGAACTCAATCAACATAAAAGAGAATTCCGTTCTCATCTTAATTCAAAGAAGGCAGAAGAAAGGTTTTACCAGTTGAAGCCAACTGAAAGAACAGAAGAAAACTGAAATGTGTGCCATTCCAGCAGTGTTTAGGTTTCTCATTTTTAATCACAAATTTTGAAGTTCTTACCCAGTCCTGGAGAAGTGGGATAGCTTTACACATGATTTTGTGAAAGGCAATAACAAATACTGAATATGAATTCAGAAGAATCAGCCTGCAAATGCTGTCGAGCAGATGTCAGAGGAAATATCATGTCACCACAGGTCTCTAGGAAAAATATTTTCTTGCTTTAATGCCTGCACCAGCACTGTATTTCTCATGAGGTAGCAGACACCTACAGACCTCCTACAGATTAGTCTTTACAGTCCAGCCACACAAGAGTGCTGGAAACAGCCACAAAGTGACCACTTGACTGATTTCATCCTCATCAGTGACTGCGAGCCATTAAAAGAATGCCAAGTAAGATAGGAAATGAAAGATGTAAAAAACTGTCTGATTAAATGTCTTGTATTAAAGTCTGACTCAGTCCTGTGGCCACCAGGACATTGTACACTCCAGGGCCTATCTTAGAAACTGAAATTCTGTGAAAGGCCTCTCTAGTATAGTGTATTACTTTATTTACACATAAACACAGTGAGTGAGCCACTGTATCCTTCTCCATATGAATAAATTACTTATTTATTATCTGCATTACAGTAGTGTCTAGAGGCTTTAGTCAAGTTCGGAGGTTCAAGAGGCTCTGTGACATGTTCAGTAGCACACTGGATGAGGGGCATACCTGTGTAGGCACACACAACTGTTGAAGTCTAGCTCTGCCTGACTGGCAAGTCATAATCCAGATCTGGTTCCAAAACCACGCGGGCATTTTAATTCCCCTGCTAAAACGTCCTGCTCTCTCAGACAGGCTTGTTGGTCTGGGCTCATTGATAGCTACAGGACTGCACAGTCAGAGCCACCTCATGCTCTGCTAACAAGGAGAGAAGGGAAAAGGATGGCAGATCAGCACTTTTCCACGGCTGACTGTGCAGATGTGCCCTGAGACTGAGGACACTAAGACTGCTTTTCCAGTTTCGCCACCAGTCTCTTGGTGGTCAGTCACTCAGCAGACTATGGGCAAGTTATTTCACTTCCTCCCCCGGTCCAAAAATCATAGGGACTTCCTATGGACAAAAGACATTCTCTGCCCCAGGACGCTTGCCAGAAGGAAAGGAAGAAATAAGATCAAAGCATAGTGAGGTATCAAGTATACTGAGTGTCAGGTGTCTTGTCTCTCAGCTCAGTAGGCTTTTGTCACAAATCTGGTAGAGCAGTTCCCATGTGAACACCCACAGAACTGCTGCGCCTCCTCCCTGTCCACTGTGCTCAGTGCCCATACACTGCACATAGCTGAATTGTCTCTGGCTCGCAGAAACTGCAGCAGTATTTCCAAGGACTGCTTGGGCAAAAGCTCCTTTCTTATTTTTCCTTCCTACAAACAACACCTTGCTTTCTTACTGCCTTAAGCCTCCAAGTCCACAAAGCATTCTGGTACTTTGAGAACTCAAAGCCACGTAAGCAGCCTGTGAGTTAGCATTTTGGATAAACTGCTTAATTTTTCTCCTTCCTATCAGTAAGAGAGTTCATAGGAAGTAAGAGGTGAAGGAGTCACAAGTTTATTCCACTTTAAGTTGTTGCCAGATATGTCTTCCATTGAAAAGAGAAAATTTGGTATAAGGCTTGTTTTCCTGTAAATTCAAACTGAATTCAGTGTCAACATAGAATTGACTACTCTCATGGAGGATCACACCAAAGGTACATCTAGACATACCCTATTTACAGCACTGGCCATAAGCACGTGTTCAGATAAGGAAAAGTACAAGGTAGCTGGATGGGACACTTCTTCCTAAAGGTCTCCCACCTTCAGCCATTTTCAGTTTAGAGACTTCCCAAGCTGGAGAAACAGGACAAAGATGAACGCTGAAGGCAAAACATGAATCTCAAAACCAGAAGAGTCATCCTAGTAGGATGAGGTAGTAAAATTTTCTTTTTCTGAAATAGTTGATAGTGTGTAATAGTTGAAAGAGCTTAAACTGGCAAAAGTGCTAACACCCAATCATAGCCCGAGGAAATATTTTCTCTCTCTCTCTCTCTCTCTCTCTTTTTTTTTTTTTTTTTTTTTTTTTTTGATTACTCAGTACTAGCAGTAAAATGGGGTGATGTTTTGAAATGTTATGGGAGAATATATCTGCTTTTCAGAGGAAGGGACCATTTCTTTGTTCTCTGTCTAGCAGTGCTCAGAACTATAGAGCACTGCCAGCGAGAAAGAATAATGTAATTTCAAAAGAAATATGAAGGAAGCATATCTGCAATAATGTACACACAGCACTGAATCTTCAATAAGAAGTATGTACCTTCTCGTTCTGAATCAGGAGCTGTGCGTATATGCCTGTGTGTTAACATGCTCACACATGTGCATTTGACTTCTGTAAAACCACTTTCCACAACTGAAAGAGAAAGGGCAAATATTTCCATGATCTGTTGTGCGGAGTAGTATTTTCTTTTCATCCATACACCAGAGCGATTGGGTACGTACCAGAATGGTTATTTCCCTTCCCAACTGTCGTTCCTTTTTTTTCCGTTCTGACCGGTGCTTGATTCACTGAAGTATCTACTGACGGTAAAAAAACGACTGTCTATGATCATCTTCTGGCACAACCTGAAGGAAGGAAACCATGCATGCAGTGATACATTACTCATTTGCACATACTCTCTGTAGTCTGCACACAGCCCTCCTCTCCCCAGATCTCATCCCAGATCATATTATGGCAGTGAGGAACCAGGCTGTCTTCTAATGCAGCTGGATTCAACAACCATCATGGAAGTGAAACTTGGTTTTCTTCTCACACTTCCAACTTCCCTCTACTTACTTGGAAAGTAACAGCTAAGCTCCTCAACATGCTGGTGATGTGTCCCCCTCCCCAACCCCTTAGGAGGAGGCATTTGAGGACCATTCGAGGCCTATAGAATGAGCCACAATGATAACCAGCCAATTTAGAAGAAATCGTTAAGAACCCTACGAGATGTTATTATCTTTAAGTCTGAAATAGAAGAACACAAGCAGGAAAGAGGAACATGGCTCCTGATGCTTAAGGACTAGAAAGTAAAAGGAAACCTAGACTGAAAAAGCAGAGCTGCTTGTACATTGCTAAAGCTCTCAGGGACAAGATGACTGGTTACTGCTAGTGGTCAAGGATCAAGGTGAATAAGGAACGCGTTAAGGCACAAACTGAATAACTAATACAGAAATCTGCTAGGCCAGAGGGAGATAAAAGATTCAGCTATTAAATTTATTTGTGAAAAGTAATGGCCATCTGAGATAATGCATTCAAGTAAACACAAGGGATTTTATTTATTAAAGTCAAACTCTAAAGGGAGAGTCTGGTAAAGATGATCCTATGGCTGTTACAAATGCTACCTGGCTCTCCAATCCCAACAGACTGTTGGAGAGGTAAATCTACAACTCCAGAGATGCTAAAATTGCTCCAAATCCAAGTTCTGTCCCTTAAAAATAATGAGGCATTTATGGGACAATTTTAATTGGATGAATTCAATACTATATATTACAGACCCTTTTTTTTTTTTTTTTTTTTGACTTTAGAGTTCTGTCAAGACAATTGTAGAACCACAATACTGCAGGTTAGTGAAGAAAACACATCCTTTACTTGTTGCTTTCGTTTAAGACAAAATTACAAAATTTGTAGATACAAGGAATGCAATAGCTAGAATGTATTTGGGTTTAGTAAAGGACTTCTTTTTAATAGCTCACATTCCTAAAACATCAAACTTATTAGGGAGCTGGGTGATTAGTTCTCAGACTGCCTCCTCATTCCCTTGGTACCCATCACATGGTTCCTCAGTTGGAGAGCTGCCAACTGAGTTGCAGGTCTGCAAGCTAGAGTGCGGGGTGGATCCTAAGGACAGCAGAGCCAGGTGACTGCAGAGAGATAGGCTGGGCAAGAAGAGGGCTGGGCAGCATCCACAGTGAGATAGGGCACCCCAAACAGCAGGAACAAGAGCAGCTCATGAATCCCGGCGGTCCCTGAGCATAGCTACACCCTCCACAGGATGGCAGATGAGTGAGCTTCTGAGGCAGCACTGTGGTTCCCAGAAGCCATGAGCTTTCTGTCTCTACTACCTGGAGGGAATCTTCTTGCTCTAAGACCACCCTTTGTCAGCCTGAGGAACTACTCGGAGAGACAATGTATTTACTGAATCCAGTAACCTTTGTATCACTCTTTAAGGATTTAATACTCAAAGAGCACTGAAGATTCACCTACAAGAAAAGAAAAAAGTATCCAAATATAAAGCTATAGGGTACCACTTGCTAGCTGCTGTCTAACAGCAGCCTTTGGGCTGGCGCTTTTGCCATGAAGATCCGTCTGCCCGCAAAGCACATGCAAGGGGGCAGGACACTTCACACAAGCAATTCCGGAGGGTACCGGCAGTTTCTTCCTCAGAGCCCTTGTTCATCCTCAGTGCCTTGACCAAGGATAGCACTGTGCTACCAGTTGGTGCTGAGCTTATTGACTTACGCACACGTGAACAATCATTATGCATAGAACTGGCTGATATCTTTTCCTTCTGCCCCCCCCCCCCCCCCCCGCCAATGAAAACTGATTTCTCATCCACCAGGGCTTTTTTTTTTTCCCCAGTCAAGAAGTACATTTATATATTTTTTAAAAAAAATTGTTTCCCCAAAAAATCTCATTTAGATTTTACTAAGGGAAATCACACTCTGACATTCTGTTTTATATTTCTTCCGTTATGCTCACAAAAAAAAAAAAAAAAAAAAAAAAACAAAAAAAAAACTTGTGGTTGCAGAAAAAATATTATTAAAAATTTCTAACAAAAGAAAAAATAAGGTTTTCTTTTTTCCAAATTACAATTGAATGCAACTGTTAAAATGAGAAAAAATTATTGAAATTATTGATAAAACTAATCTAAAACATTTTTCTTCAGCTAGCCATAAGAACTTATGAAGTTGTCTCAGATTTTAGATCATTTGGGATTCAGTTAAATGCAGTAATTGGTTGTAAGTCCAGCCCATCTATGCTAACAGCGTTGCTAGAAACTCCTCATGTATTTGAAAGGAAGAACTGAAAAGTCAGAAAAAAGAATAATTTACTGTATAACTCGGAGGTATCATTAGTGGCAACACTGTGATGTTAAGAAGAGGGAAATTTAGGTTAAACAGCAGGAGAGGAGGCTGAGTGCAGTCACGGGTGTGATGAGGGATGAGACAACCACTCTCCCATCGTGTCAGCCCAGGCAGATCACTACCAGAAAGCACCCGCCATGCTCAGTCCTTCATCTCCCTTTTCCCTGGGGAAAAATTTCTGACACCACTAAATTTCGGGACAGTGCCCCAAACAATTTTTAAAACTAGATTGCTTAGCAGACAAGAAGTTGCCCTTCCATAACGAAAATCTATGGACCTGACAAGAGTTTATAAGAAGCAATTTCCCCCAAAGCCACAAGATTGTTCTTGCTGCTGCTGCCCAGCCACTGTGTTGCCAGGTCCTTGTGCCTGCCACAACTGTCTCCTACTTCTTACCAAAGGGATGAAGGCTTCTTTCTTGCTCACTTTCCAGTCCCTGTACCTTCTTTCATAAAATGCAGGAGGCCTTGAACCTTCTTAAATGCATTAGCTTCGTGTATTTGAAGACATCACTTTAACACCAGACACTGATGGGAAAAAAAAGAAAAAGAGAAAAGAAAAGAAAAAAAAAAAAGAAAAAAGAGTAGCAGAATTATATTTCTTATTTTAATTTTTTGTAGTTTTTATTTTTAACAGACACAGAAATATTTCATTGTTGAGTCTTTTTTTGAGGAAAAAAAAAAGTGTAAACAGATCAACCTGACATCCACAAAAGCTGCTACAAGCAGAGCAGGATTTAAGCACTGCATAATCTTTCCCAGAGACTTTTTCAAACAAAGATGCTGTGGTTTTATTTGGTTTCTATTTAATTCTCCTGAGAGGTCTCTCTTTAAATCCAGGCATGAAAAATACATTCTCAGTCCAGACACAGAGATTTTAGAAAAAGGAAATGCAGTGAGACAGCATTTCATTTGCAAGTCTTTTACATTTTAACAGTGTCTATTGCTTTCCACTCAGCAAACACTACTAAAACCACTGCTCCCTACAATAAATTGTTTCTTTAAAATATGAAATATTTTAAATAGTTTATAAACAGCATGATGTAAACAGCCTTCATGTGTCTGAAATTATGGACACAGTCATCATAAAAAAAAAAATAGTGTTTCGTCATACTCTTCAGGTTCTAAGAAAGGAAGTGAAATTGAATAGAAAACACTAGGATATGTTTACATATTTTGGTGAGTTTTTCCCTAATAATAAATATAGCTCAAACCCTTTTAAGCCAAGTAATTGTGTCTGGGAGTTCTGTTCTAAATATGCTCTGGGGCATCTCATTGTTCCCACTGAGTGCAAAGTAGATTGTTCCTATGCTTAAGGATCTACAGTGTGGGGGATTAAATAATACATTTAATGAAGAGGCTAAAATGACTACAGTCTTACTATTTCAAAGGTATTCCAGGAAAGAAAACCACCCAGGATCAGTAAAAATAGACTGTTACCATCTCATATTTTATTAATAAACATTCTGTAGTGCACCTACCTAAAATTGCTTTTAAAGTGTATCTAGCTACGATATTACACTACAGCTGACTCCCTCAGTATAAATCTGAACATCTTGTCTTTCTACTTATTTATCCTCCCAATGCACCGAGGACCAGTCTTGGTCAGATGAGCGCTGGAGGTACAGAGAGATTGTGTCACTTGCTAGTGATCCTGAAAGAGAAGCTAATTCAACTTATGTCTCTAAAACGTAGACGATTTACCTAATCACTCAATTAGGGCTACTCAGATGACAGAGTCATGCCTCAAAGTAGATCATGGCTTTTGGCATGGAAAACAAAACCCAAGCCTCGCCCAAAATCCCAGCTATGCAATGTCTCCCGCAGTCCTGCAGACGAGCACAGGCTGCCTTCGGCAGCTCTGGTCACTCAGGATGCTGCACTGAGTCATCTGCATCTTTTGGGTAGGGACTTTAGCCACTGACATCCTCTGCACTACAGCCCCAGACCCTGCAGGCAGGAGGCAGCCTGGCAGAGCTGCTCCCAGCCCGTCATGTTCCCCCAGGCACCAGTGGACTCCAGCGAAAACCATGAATCTGACTAGCGCTGCGCTCACATGCGTGCCAGGAAAATACTCTTTGTGGGGATATAGCAGCATGTCAGCCAATTCCTGCAAGCCAGTTAGGAGACCGTACTACCCTGCACTAATAGATGAATCAGTGCTGGGGCGTCTGCATTTCATATACTTCCGCACACGCTTCAAATGGCCAGGTTTGATCTATTAAACCCAAAACGGCCTGGCCTCGTGGAGTTTAATACCTCATGTCAAAGGGAATTAACTGCTCTGTCATGCTTATTTCAAACATGCTCCCACTTTCTCTGTCATCTTCCTGCCTGGCAGTAGCGCGGGAGAACTCATCTTTTCATATTCCTTAAAGTAACAATTTATTTTTAACCAAGGCAATCAGAGTTCCTGCCCTGCCATGCGTAATCCCCGTTTGAGAGAAGGACCTGGATTAGCAGTTGTAACACCACAGGGCATGGAGAAGGACAGCTTTGCCCCAGGTCAGACATATGCTTCTCAGCAGTGTTTAGTCCTGGAAAAGGTGAGAGGATAAAGCTAGCTCTTGAGTCTCTTGTTGTCACTTTATGTCATGCTGCACCCTTTGCTCAAGCTTTTTACAACTACGCATGTGCTGCATGCTTTGCATACCCCCTGTGCACATCCCCACTGACATTTGCTGTGTTTCCCGTACGGATCAGCAGTGGTGAACACATACACATGCCTATTTGGAACATAGGTACTTAATTCTGTCTTTGCTCACAAACTAGCCAGAAGCAGGCAGACCTTTAGTTGTTTTGGAAAGAGCAGGAGTAGCTACAAGAGGAGGCAGAAGCGGCCAAAAAACTCTGCCACTGGCACTGGCATCTCGTCTCCTTGCTAAAGCACGTGGAAGGCTAAAGCCAAAGCCATTCAGTCTTCCTGCCTATCTCTGACCTTTAGCATCTATAGGGCCATGTAGACACAATGTTCAAAGAACAGTCGTAATGATTTCAATTCTAAAGCTTAATGCCTTTCAGAGTTTAATCCAGAATGCAGGCATCCAGTCTTTATGTCCTACTCGATAGGTATACAGAAGTAAAAGCTTTATTTATTAAATTCCACCCTTAAAACATTTGCATGTGAAAAATATTCAAGGCCTCTCTCCAGCAGTTGCGGACAGTCTCCATAATTTGTCTCTGATGGCTAAAGCTATTGCAATTAGCAAAATCAAACAGTAGGATGGAGCCAAAAAAAAATGAAACATTATCTTCTGCTGCCAGCACTTGCATCAGCCTGCTGAGCTCATCTTATAAAATACCTAAAAGGTGATCTAGTTGCTTGGAATCATAAATTGTACACTTCCCTTCCATACAAGCCACTAAAGTGCATTGCAGGCATTATTCTCTCTCTTTTATTGCAACTTTTACTCATTTCTTCTTTCTTTTTCTTTTCTTTTTTTTCCCCCCAGTGAAATAGCCTTGGAATTCTTGCACTCCTTTAGCTGCAGTACATTTTCTGCTCTGTGCATGGCTACTAGCCAATACTCTGTGCAATGGAGGCAAGGACAGTTGAAAAGAGCCACAAGCCATATTCCAGCATGCTGCAAGGACCGCTCACACAAAACCACTAAGGGAGTTGTCCTTATAACTAAGGGCAGTGCTATTTTTCTTTTTTACTTTCAAATATCAAGAAAGAGTGCAACAGAATAAAATTTAATAATCTCCATTATAAACAACTATATTCACTCTTGAAAGAAGTTAAGAGTCCTGACAACTTTAACTGTGAACTTCACATACCACTTTAACATTAAATTGAAACAGTCAGTGAAAGAAAATATCGGTCTTAGTGGTTTCAGAAAGCATCTGTAGCTGCAATACACTGTCATACTGACTAAACCTAGTCTGCTCTGACCCACCACGCTGTCTGTCACTCTAAAGCTGCTATGGATGTATTGCACCAGCTTATCTGTTCCCCTAAAGCTTGGGGATTTATGGACTGCAAAGTCTATTTATAAAACCTACAGTAGTTTGAGTGTGAATTCTTCACAATAAATTTTGCTTTCAACATCCTAGGATTTTCCTGCTACTGATTTGTCACATCCTGGGCACCTTCAGTGAAATGGAATCTCGTAATATGTGTCCAGGAAGCGGGAAGATGACAAATACACTGTATCTGACTAGCAAGATTCATAAGGTCAGCTCCTCTGTAAAAATTTTCATCTGCTCTAGCAAGAGATTGGCTGCTTCTTCCAAATGCTGAGATACTTCTAACCATGGACCTTTTTCAGGGGAAAGACTCAGTGCAATAAGATTAATGCCAAATGGTAGAAAAGAGAAATAGGCAGGTTAGCAGTTCTTAAGCAGTTATTGGAACAAATGGTATCTCTTCCACAAAAAGTTGAACAGAAATTGTTGAAGGTGCTAATCAAGAAAATATGCAGTTAGAATGTGGATTTAAACATAGGTCCTTTGCGCAGTACGCGTTATCAACTCTTTCCACATGCGGGAGAAAGACGGGTATCAGAGCTCTGTGGTCAGTAACGTATAATCTGCCCTTTCCACAAGGACATCATCTACCTCAACAAATCTACCATTTTGCATCTGATTAAAGACTTCCTGACCTGTATCTGAAGAAATGGTTCTCTTGTTTCTCAGCTCCTTTCATTACTTTCATCTGTAAGCCACACCAAATATTGCAAGGTTTTTTAGTAGGAGATCACCCAACCAAACATCGGTGGCAGGCATGTAGTGATGATGGAAAATCTTTCTCTCTTTCTGAAGTGATGAATGAGAATGAATTGTTTGGGATGCAGGTCTGACTGGAAACAGCTTTGCTTCTGATGCATCTACTTCTTGCTCTGTTCATAACTGTCTTCCTTTCTTAACTCTACCTTGTCAGTACTGGTTTACAGCATCGTGCTCTTCGCGGCTGTTCTCTCCAGTGCTAACACAAAGGGACCCGAATTGTCCTTTCGCAGGTTAGAAACAAGAAAAAGAAACAGAGCTGAACAAGAGGGAAGGATATCACGAGAAACCAAGGGGAGGGAGGGAGAGAGAGACTTCGTTAGCCAGAGTGCCAGCTTCAAACCATAGACTTTTAACAAGGCAAACTCCAGGCTCGGTCATCTTCTGTGATTGCCTCAGAGCAGCAGCCAAGCAGGCCTCTGCATGTGTTCATGTGTATATGGCAGGGAGGCATGGGAAGCCTTTAATAATTAAGTTCAAGTACATTCCTGTTTACTTCTGAATATACAATTTAATGCATTCATTTTTGCAAAGCTGCCAAACCCTCACTCACGTCTTTTGCTGCGCAGACACTTAGACAGACCCCAGCACCTCTCAGCTGGCTTCTTTTTTTGCCTGAGCCTATTCACTCTCCCAGGCTCCTCTGACTCCTCCTCTCCAGACAAACAGCAGCAGATTTCCTATACACTACTTTCACAAAGATATGGCAGTTCTGTTGTCTTCCCATTTTATGTCATCTCAGTCGCATCTGCTGCCACCACAGACAAGTGCACGTTATTATTAATGCATTATTAAATCTTAGCTCACATTTAGAGCCTTGTCGATGGTACTTACTTATAGACACTGTGGAGATAAGCACTATAGGAATGGCTATAAATAATAAATACTATTCCTCTCATGTCTCTCCCAGTCTCCCAACCCAGTAGGTATTCACTGCAAGGCAAATGTAGATCAACTCTTTTTTTTTTTTTTTTTTTTTTTTTTTTTCTGCTTAAGAATATCATTAGGGTGGGTAGTTGCCACAAGGTGAGGAAAAGACTGTAGCTACTGTGGGAGGCAGCCCAAGTTATCTGAGCAGCTTTTGTTCCCACTAGGGTACCTTTCCTTAAAAGCACAGCAGTAACTAATTTGCCATCCATGTTCCTCCTCCTCTCAGGGCTCCAGAAATTGAGAGAGAGAAAGAAATAGAGAAACAGTCCAGACTGGTGCTTGCTCTTTAGTGCTCAACTGCACAATGCAATTCTTAATTGGGGAATGCATCATCTCCAGCATTCACCTGTCACACACAGGTTCAGACACCAACTGGTTCAAAACAAGAGCCCAAGAGAGCAGAGGGCCAGCACCTTTTCAGCTGCAGCTTGTCCCACCTCATTAATGTTTGCTATTAATTTTTTCTTTCTTCTTCCTCTGCAGATCTTGCAGACTAAAGTCTTTGACCATAATTAGCATTCCTGTGCATCTGCAGTTATTGATTATTTAGCCACTCAAAGACATAGGGCATCTTCATTAGTACCTGGGTATCTACAGGGGCTTAAGAGGAAGATTTGGAAAAGGAAAGGCTTCAGTGGAAAACCAAGAGATTTTGATAGAATTGATTCAAATACTTCTTTAGTTTTGATCTCAGAGGCTGCAAAACCAAAATCTAGATTAATATGTTTGATCCAGATATCCTAACATCTTCATAGCTTTCTAAAGGATAAAAGTTCACCATATAATTCAGATCTCAGAGGAAATTCTGGAAACAGAATGGACACCAAAATAAGACTTCATTCTAAATGTCACTAAAGTTAGGAGATACATTAGATAAGATGCCAGACCTAGAGCTGGAATGGGCAGGAAATGGCTTTTTAACTTGCAAAAATATCTGAGCTACTGTAAATAATTTTTGTTCAAATGAAGTTAAAATGTCAAAAGCACACTTATTTTCATTTATGAAAATCCAGAGGAAAAAAAATCAGTTTGGGTCAGTTGCAGCATTTTCTTTTGCTAGTATTGCAATATTTAATATTTATCTTTCAGTATGTAATTAGCTTATGTTATTACAATAAAATGTTCTTTAAGCCAGGAAGCTGCATTTTTTAATACTGAAAATGTCCAACAGTGTTTCAAATGAAGAAATGTCTTCCAAAGAAACCCCTTCCAGTTAGAAGAAAGTCCCGTTTCAGTATAGCCATGTTTTTTGTAAATCAGGAACACAATTTTATGAAGAAATTCTCATCAGCTCCATCCCAGATACAAGCCCTGGAGCCTGAAGGCTAATTGTTCCCTCCGATGTTAAGGATAAAGTTGCTACTGACTTCAGCAAAGCAGGAATAAACCTTATCACAGACTCCTTTAGTCTTACCCCATGAAGTACATGGGAATCCAAAATCACCGTGGAAAAACATCTCTGATTTCCTGTGCTTTAGATCTTCTGACTTCACTCCAAACTAGACTAATGCTTGCCAAGCATTTGACCAAGGCTCCTAAAGGTTTTCCACTTAATGGCTTTGCCTGAGCTGCTTCAAAATTTGACATGGGCTTGCTTAAAGCTCGGGTTCCCCATTGCTCTGCTCTTTTCTGAAAGATGAAGTGAATTTTATAACACTGTCAGAATGAATGAATCTATCATCCTGCTCACCAACCATACTTTGTACTACGCAGCTGTCTCACAACACACAAAGAAAACTTTTCACCACGGATAGGCTTAATCACCACGGTATACGCTACTAAGGATGTATCCTCCTATGAAGTAGAGTCTAAAACTAATGTGGTTACGTGGTTTTCAGTCAGCTCAGAGCATGAGAAAAATGAGTTCCTACCCACCTGCCGAAGACCCTTTGGATACACCCCAGGAACAAGTAATGAAATCCACACAGAAATTTGATAATGAACCAAAGCATCCATGCTTATTTAGCACATATATTCACCCTGATGTCATTTCACTATTCTGACACTCCACTTAAGTACCATATACGTTTATTTTAAAAAGTTCGTGTTTGGAATTGCTTCCATTTTGCATTTTGGGGCCCTAACCTCCAGCACTCAATATGAAGCCCAACTTTCAGAGGCCTGAATCACCCACATTTCCCACTAGCTTCTATTTACCCAGTGTGCACAACCAATAAAGAGAGCTCTAAGAGTAGGAAAAACTCAGTCGGATAGAGAGCAGTTGTCACTCAGCACTCCTAAGATCTGATTCTTCCTGATGTGGGTTACTATTAACTGCCTTAGATCTCTTCCAACAAGGAAATGTTGCCAGACAAACAGTTGCCAGAGGAAAAAAAAAGAGAAAAAAGAAAAAAAGAAAAAAGAAAGAAAGAAAAGAAAAGAAAAGAAAAAGTAGTAGCAGCTGGGCTCAGTAAAATAATGCTGTCAAGATCCCTCTCCTAAAGTGGAGATGGCAATCAGTCCCATCCAATATTTACTTTGTTATCTGCCCATCACAACAAATAATAATTAGATTACCGTGGGTCAGTTTTTTTCTAGAGAGGTCACATCAGGGTATTAGATGCCCTTAGTGCTGACTTGACAAGACAAACTCAGCACGTTCCTTTCAGATTACAAGTATTTTCCTTTACTGAAAGAGTTTTACCATCTCTGATTACAATACAGTCATTAGACAACATACAAACCAGGGCACATGACACAGGGCAATGAATGCATTATGCATAGTGAAGGCATAAAACATCAACCATTTTAGATGTTTAACCCCATGCATAAAGGATGGATTGCAGATTTATTATTCAACTCAAGAGGAGAACAGCAAACTTCTCCAAAGGTCCAGTAACCCTCCCCACCTGCCCCATTTGTCAAAACTTTCCTACCCTTCACCTACTCATTGTTTCTCAGGATTAAAGAGGATGAAGCAACTCCTTCCATAAAGGTTTTGACCAGCTCCCACATGTCAGACGGTCTCCAAAATCATATCATAAGCTGTAAATGTTGAGGCTCCCAGTGCTGTGCTTCCAGAAGGCAAATTTGTCTGAGATAAATGTTGCTTACGACACAAGCTATTTCTTCTCTTATCAAGGAAAAATTTTGCATCCTGAGGATTCCTCCATAAATTACCCAAGCCCCACTGCTACACCCACGGCTTCCCTACAGCAACACAAAGAATACAGTAACACTCATTAGAGCACACCACCAGGGAAAAGTCTAATTACTGGATTTACATTTTGTAGGCAACGTGTATTTATACTAATAATTCTATTTTGTGCTGCTTTACCAGCCAGAGAAGAAAAGAGCATATTGTATGAAGCTCCAGCCCCCAAGCACTGAAATAGCACTAACAGATCTAGAGAGACGGGCTCTCATATAATTGGCATCTACCCATAGAATGCAGTTGATGATGAAGCATATTTCCAGCAGTTCACAAGAAGGGCATGCGATTCCCCGAGGATTTTCAACCTTTAATATTCCCCTATCTTTGGAACCATCGCCTCGTTTCATCATTACAATAGTGCTAGTCTTTTCACTGATTGAAGTGGGACTGGAAAAATGAGCACTTTAACCTTGCCCATTCAGATCTTTGAGCATTATTATGCTCAGTGGTCACCTCCAGACTACCACAGATCGGAAGGAAGAATGTCCTATCCACTGTTTATGGAGAATATTCATTAAAAATATTTTTTTAAAAGAATAAGAAGCTGCAAAACAACAGTCTTTGAGTCAGAAACAGTACCAGTATTTGAGACATCCAAATATTTCTTTTAAAGGGAGCTACATATTTTCTAGTTTTTTTACATCATCGTCCATTCTTGGTCATTGAAGTATTAAAAAAAAAAAAAAATCTCCATAGTATTCCAATATTTCCACTTCCAGCTCCAGTTAACATGAGGAAGTGCTAAGCAGTTGGCAAACCTACTTTTTTTTTTTTTTTTAGTAATGTGTTGATCAAAACATTTTGTAACCTGCAAATGGCTCCAATTTGATTCAACATATCTGCAGGATTTTATTTTATCTGAGTAAGTTCACTCAGTCTTTAT
The DNA here is from genome assembly GCF_028389875.1 of Rhea pennata. Classification (NCBI taxonomy): domain Eukaryota; kingdom Metazoa; phylum Chordata; class Aves; order Rheiformes; family Rheidae; genus Rhea; species Rhea pennata. The sequence goes on along the minus strand of NC_084667.1, from coordinate 59,850,441 downwards.
GTTTTCCTTTCCTTCAAGACTCTAAAAGAGGGAGTTCTAGACCTGTCAAATTGATGAAGGATAAGACAAAGCTTAAAGCCAGTATGAACTTTTCTAAAGATCAAAGTTGTTCAGATGCAGAATTTTGGCTTGGGATTATCTTGACAACAGAGCTAATAAAAAAGTTAAAAGCAAACAAAGAAAGTAATACGTGTCTTTCTCATAATAGCTTCATATAAACTTAAATATACATAAAAAGTAATTAAAGACAACTTCTAAAAGGAGCTGGAAGCCATGGTCTTATGTCTCCCTTCATACTTTTGTTATCTGATTGAGCAAACTCAGAACAGCTACTTTACACATCTTTCTAAATTACGATTGTTTCACATTATCTTGTGTAGCTGTTTCTCCAGAGCATTGCACATCCTGCCTCTGGCCTCTTTTCCTGGAAACAGAGTCCTCCGAACTAATACCACGCTTTAACTTTTCAACCGTATGTTCCCTTCATCTTCGTTTTATGTAGCTTTACCAAACATCTATTTGCATGGTTCTCACTGTAAATTGGTCAGCTCTCCCTTCAGTCTCACTCTGCTTCTGCCTGGGAGTACTTGCCTTGTAAAAAGGCGCTGAGCTTCCCGTCACCGAAGCAGTGATACGGCGTTGGAGAGCCGGCAGCCCAGTGTGCTGGAGGCTGGCGTGATCTGACTTGTCGGGACAGGGACAGCAGTCTTATATACTCTTCCATCTTATCCTGAGTTTCCAAATCACTACGTTTCTGAAATGAAAGACACGTTTGGGTTAAAGTTTAAACACTCAAGTAATAACAGCAGAGAGAAAGAGAAAGTCTTTACCACGGCCGAACCATGGCATAGGTACATCTGCAGGCTGCCTGTGTAAGCTTAACTCCAGCCCCTGGGTGAGTGCAGATAACGTAGCTACGTCGCCCCATGCACAGCAGCCTTCAGATTCAGATGGAAGGACCTGAAACACCACTTCTGCCTTGCAAATCATGCTAGCATGGCAGAGGAAAAAGAGTCAGTGCCACACTGTGAGCTGCTCGGCAACTTTTGACAAGAGCAATTGTACTTTTCCAAAGGGAGGGCTGACCCTGCTCTCCCTCCAAAAGAAAACACGGACACAGTCGCAGATGCTGTTTTGAGCAGTGGATGTGCAATAGTGCAACTTGCCTGTGAAACAGATATGCACACCAGGCAACAAGGAGCCTGCTTGAATTACAGACGGCATCAGGGGAAAAAAGCCACTGCTGAGCAAACGGTACATACTATCAGAGGTTGCATGACATTCTCATTAGGTACAAGATGGGCAGACTGTGGAGCAAGTACTGATTAGGTGGATGGTTCCAAAAATACCATTCAGAAAAAAGAAAATCCCTCATTACTGTATAACAGGAAACGTTAGGGGACGTTAGAAAGCCAAGAACAACTCATTTTCTAAAACTCCTTATCTTTCCTCCCCCTCTTTCCTTTTTTGCCCCTTGTTTAAACAGTCTTTAGAGCAACCACTTGGGTGTAGAGAAAAGAAAGAGAGAGCACAAAAGTTCACTCTTTTTTTCCCAGCTTCTGCTGGAGTGATGACTGATAACAGCCACTTCCCTGGTTCTGTGCTGCTCGTACTGCGTAGTATACACATGCCCGTCAGAGGAAACGATGCACCGTGAAACGAGCCGAGCAGCCGAAGCAGGCGCCTGGGATCGTTTTGCTGATACTATTTCAGAGGTGCTGAGGGAGGGGGAAGTTTTACACCCTATTTGATTTTGGGCAGACAATCCTATGTAGACTTAATTATTTCCTCATTTATAAAATAACTCATTTCTCAGAGACTCTCTGAGGTTAATTATCTCTGGCTGTAATTGATCTGGAACCATTAGAAGGAACCAACTGGGAGAACAAAATCTTGCCAGCTCCAGCCTCTTCCTACCAAGAGTTTTTACTAACCTAAAACTATCATGAAAGAAACACACTGGAAGCAGAAGAACAGTCAGCATAAAGCAGGAATGGTAGGCAAGGAAGGGCATTAAAAGCCCCACTGACCATTCCTCTCTCTCGGTTTGGCACTCTGTGTCTAAAAAGGATTGCTGTTTGGTGCTTTAAAGGAGGAAAATATCAGTAGTTCATTATAGTCTGTGGTACACAGTGAGAGAAGAGTAATGACATTCTTACTTGACCACTTTGAGCATGAATAAGTCTGGCACAGGACCTTTGGCCCAAGCCCACCTACCTCAACTCTACCAGTCCTGGTCACCAAGCACAAGGGGCTGCTCACATAGCATAGGGCAGGAGAGCTGGCTGACCCGGTCTGAGATCCAGCCTTACCTCCCAACAGAGTCCTGGGGAGGCAAAGGGGCTGCAATGCTAGATTAAATCCTTTGCAATTAGCAGTATGACTCCCAGCAGTACCCCACAATCAGGAAGGGCTCTTTCAATGGCCACATTGTCACCTTTGCCCAAGATGTAACCCCAGATGAATGTTTATGGCTTCACATAACCCATCCCCCAACACATCTGCATGACCTTACCAGTGGAGTCTTATGCATTAAGACAACAGTAGGTCAAGAGGGGTGTCCTAGTCCTAGACCTACTATTAACATCAGGAATGAGACTGACCTGATCGATGTCCTAAAGAACTGGTTGCTCTTATCTAAGCATGTAGAGCTACAAAACCTTGGCCTGTTCCCATTGTTGGCCACTGACTTAATTAGGAAGCCAGTCTATTGCTGTTAGTGTTGTCCAGTGCCAGAGGGTCCTAATTGGGCTGCATGTTTTTCACATGTCAAAATTTAAGTGAATTCTTTTTATTAACAAGACAAAATTCATAAACTAAAGGAAATAAAAACACAACCATTTTCCAAAAGTTTCCTGACCGGCATCACCTATTCTTTTAAAAATAATTAAAAGCAGGAGATCATCAGTGAAGAGATCTCATTTATATTTGTCTGTAAGGAGCTCTGAATAGCTAGTCAGTATAAATACTGCACAAAAAATAAAAGTAACAAAGGGTGGGGTTTTTCTTCATTTGTTATTTTTGGGGAGAAAAAACAGCCATCTGTGTTCCAAATGTGCTGCTTTTCAATGATCTACAAGCTGTTTCTATGATTTTAAATTATTTGACTTTGCTCTTCTTTGGAATCCTTGCCTTCACCATATTAAAATACAGTGCCTCGTCCTGCTGAGTGTGTTATTTGTTGGCTGCTCTGGTAGATAAGCATTATAGAGGTCTGGAAATGATAACCTACAGGAGAGGGTAGTTTAGTTTTTGCTGCTATAATGCAGGAAGGAAGGAAGGAAAAGTTCACCAATTGCCTTGGTGAACATTTTACCTGAAGTACAATTTTTTATATTTTTAGTGACAGGGAAATGGTTTTAGTTCCTGTCTACAATCGTTACGAGCAGTTTCTCACCTTTCCTGAGACAGTTCTAAAATGCCTAGCACTTAAGTGCTTAAGATGGAGTGAAGACACACATATAGAAAAAAATTTTCCATATACATTGCTTGTACAGAAAACATTTTCTTATTTTGATTGAGAGTAGATTCTTCAACTCTTATCCCAGATTTGAGATTGGGCAGATCCCACTATGTGCCTGTTTCTGCAATATAATGATCTTTATGTAAACACAGACATGGATACACAGACATACACATGGCATCTTTGTAAGTTTAGCACTTCTAATTGTTTTGATGTCCAGGTCTACGCTTAATAATAAACGTGCGCTGGGCTAACTAGTAAGAACATTGTGGATTCAGCAGTTATTTATTAAAGGTAGAAATGCAAATAAAAAAATATTTACATAAATATCTGCAAACACTATGCATCATTCTCTTTGCCTTCAGAAACACATCCACACATCAGGTCTTTTGTATATTAAATGATCAAACACATTTAAATCAAATAGCTTTTCTATTCAGTCTGCGCTTTCCACAAGTCGTTAGACATGCTATGTCGAAAGAAGTGACTTCGTGCACACTCAGCTTTTTCAAAGAAACATCTGTGATTTAATGACCAGATCCAAGCCATACAGAAGTCTGAACTCTGGGAAACTTGCAGCCTGACTGCCATCCACCCAGGAAACTCCTGCTATAAAGGAGTCCATAAAGATGCCATTCATACAGTCAGTCACCAGGGCCCTGGTGCATGACAAGCCTAAAAACTTTCACCAAGGTCTGTGCTGGAGAAATTCAAACCGTTCCAAGCACGGGAGTCTCCGAGACTGCTGAAAACACAAAGAAACCCTTCCTCCGAGACAGGCATTTCTTAATGAGAGCAAACATTCCCCTCTCTGAGGGAGGCAGCAGGAGACGGATGTGGGCAAGGACCAGGCTCCGTCTGCCTATTGTACTTCCACGGTTCCCATTGCCGCAGCGTTTGGGTGCCTCGCGGCTTAAATGCATTTCTCCACGAGAAACCCCTATGAGGCGCGGAAGTGCTATCACCATTTGGGGAAAAAAAATCCTCTCCGCAACAGGGAATGTAGCGTAAAATCATCCGAGCTATTCAGGTCAGACCAGGAAAATGTAGGTGTCCTTCCTGGCTTTAAAAGCCGTGATTTTACACTTGTTAACAATGCCTCAAATTTACACTCAATTCTGGAAACATAGTCACATAGAAATTACAGGCAGATCCTCAAGTATTGAAAGACAGGCCGAAAATGTTTTATTCTTATCTCCACACCACACCCAAATCCCTTCATCCTCCGAGTTATTTTCTTTGTTCCTCGCATAGACCAAAAGATTTTCTTCAGTCAGAAGCAGTGAAAGTATCAGAAGATTAACAGAACCTTATCAGAGCTATCTAAACAAACTGAATCTGAAAAAAAAAAAAAAAAAAAAAAAAAAAGGACTGGAAACCTCACAAAATTAGGCAAATCTCCTTCTGCAGGTATTCTTAGAGTATTTTAGCTTAAGAGTGGAAAGAAACGGTGTTGTGTAACCTGCAGAGATGGGCGTACATGCCCGGCTTCCCACTCCTGGGGGAGCAGGGCATATTCCTTACTTCTGCTGCCTCCCTGAGACACCCGATTCAGGTGCTCAGCCTGGCCCCCGGGGACATACCTCCTCTCCTCACTGACTATGCAGAGACCTCAGGCCACCGTTTCCCAGACTTTTTTTCTTCCCCGGTGCCAGGACCGGTTATCTCCTGCCCCCAAGTTGTTCCCCCTGTTGTGCCAGATCAACATTTTATGAGGTAGCATCAGGAACTGATCCAGCTGAGATACAGCCTCTTCTGTCCTCGTTTTTCATTTTATTTCTCGCAAAGGTTTCTTTCAGCTGAACCAGTGTCCTGATGCATTTCACTGCTCAGCCACACAAACGCTGTGCTGGTGCAGTTGAATGGAGAGGCGCTGGGCAGAGACTGCTAAATCCAGCTTACACAGCACCGCTCTTTAGTATTTAACCACAGCCTAAGCTCCTACCTATGCTCCTCTGAACTGCAACTATATTAGCCACAGGAAGTAAAGCAAACAGCATGATCGCCTGCATCTCAGTCCAGAGTTTTCATCAGCAGTGAGCAAAACCACCTGAAAATATTTCACAGAGCCATGGTTTGTCCACGTTCCATGTTTCATTTATGAGAGTTAGAAATGTTGATGAAAAGTGTCAACAACAAAAAAATTAACCTGCAGAAAAGTTTAACTGTCCCTACCTGAATTGATGCCTAGAGCTCAAAAGACTAGCAAAGCAGTGAGAAATTTCTCAAAACCAGGTTTAATCCACTGAAGTCAGTTGCAACATTTTCATGGATCTATGTGCAGTCATATACACATATATATTTATATCCAAATACCTACAGGCACATAGACATTTGCCTCAAGCTACAGAGGTGAAAATCCTCTCTATCACCTTTGATTTGAAGGTAATAGAGATACGACTCCAGAAGAATGTGTTGTAAACTGGCACCCCAGTGGTTTCCTAAACATAGGTCTCAGAAAGAACTAAAGTAACTTGATGACCAGGCCTTCCAGGCTTTAAATCCTTCAGGAAAAGGCATGAAATATCATTACTTGCCTTTACTTGACTTTTGCTGTTTTGCAGATTTATCATCACAATGAGCATTTGTGGTAAAAGCATAAATATTATTTTGATTGTTGTTGCATATACATTGCCAGATGATCTTGATTCTTGGCCTATGGTTTACATAAGGACTATAGCTGCAAATAAATTTGCCTTTGATACTGTGATAGACCCAGAGACTAATTCAAGTCCACTATCAAAATATATGTGCTACCGTACTGCTGTATGGCAACATAATTTTTGCTTCTCTAGCAATTTGAAACAAAACAAAATAACAAAGCAAAAAAAATTTCTTTTGCATAGAATGAGACAGATTTTGCATTTCTGGAAGGCTCAGTGCAGGGCAGTCTCTCCTGGCCATCCAGCCCCATTCATCCCTTCCTCACAGTACAGTACTTCCTCACTGTACTGAAATTAGGCTATTTTCTGTGTAAAATTTGTATACAGTTACTGTTCCTTCCTCAAGTAGTTTGTATTGCATTTGTCACCTCTACATACCCACCAGAAAATGATATGGAAAATCATTACTGACCTCTTTGCTGAAATACAATACAGTCTTTGAAAGGCCACTGAAGTAAAGATGTTGAATTCATTAAACTCTAGCAGATTCAGTCTTGAGGACAAGTAATACTGTTGCTTCACAGGGAAGGACGGGAGAACTGACAGGGACAGGCTTGTCCTTTGGAGTTGCCTTTCCCTAGAAGCCCTCCACTGAAACGGTAGGAAGACACTAGCTAAAATTCTGAGTGACCATAAAGAGTGGACTCAAAACAAAAAGGTTTTCTACTTGTGAATAAGCAGAAAGGAATGTTTGCCAGATCACTCTTTTGGGCCATTCTGAGCAGCCATAAGTGACAGCATCCACTTCTTCCTCTGCAAGATCTGATGTTGTTGCCAACTTAGGCATCCATGATCAAAAGTGTGGTCTCAATGCTGCACATAAAGTCATAAAACCTATTCCCACTTTTAGTTCAACGTCAATTCTTCAACAATCTTTTAGTACCAAACCACAGCTGATTTCTTTCACACTAAGTCATATATTTTTATTGCATTAGCTCTACAGGCAGCAAATCCCTTTCATGAAATCAAGAAGACTTTAATGGTGAATGATAGTTCAGGAGCTAACTGTGCCACCCTGGATCTTCCCTCTCTCTGATCAGGAAAGGAATCTCTGGAGTTCAGCGAATCCCTAAGTTACAGTACCAGGATTACAGCAAGAGCTGTACCTTAGATTTTAAAAACAGGCAGATGTCTTTGTCTTTCAGTAGCCTTCAGTGATGAGACATCACTTGTGTTGCCACAACAAAAATAAAAAATAATAATAATAAAAAAAGTGGTTGGTGGAGGAAACATAAGTATTATTCATTTCAATTGTCATTTGAAAAAGAAAAAGGAACTTTTCTTTCCCCTAACTGAATAGCAAAGCTCAGTCCTTGATTTCAGTGCTGATGTTCCCTGAACTGTGATTCAGCTGTCTATGGTAATAGGAGAGGTAGTTTGAGGGAGAAGGTCCCAGTTTAAACATAAAACACCTTCAAAAATTAGCAGAAGTGACAAGCAAAATATAGTGGAAATAAAATTCCTAGGTCTGTTTCTCTGTATGATCTGAAAATACTTCTTTCATAGGATTTCTGTCTGTTAGTTGCAATATTATTCTTTTTGCACTGTAAAAAATGTTTCAGAAATCAATTTGCCCTCCAGAAGGGACCTTCAATCACTATAAAACCAAATGCAGGGACTGTTTCCCCAAAATACAGAGGTTTATTTCCTTAACCTGCTAATGGGCCCTGTCTATAAAGGAAGAATTTGCAATAACAAACAACATGAATTCTCTTTAGAGGGGGCAAAAGCCACTTCATTTCAGCCAGTCACAGTGCAAATGTCAGGGTCGGAACGTCTAGGGCTCCACCTTTAAATGCACAAATCGTACCAGCCCTACAAGTCCAGCTATACCTCCAGCTGCATTGCACTGCTGATCTTACCTCCTAACCATCCTCCTGTGTGCCTCTCCTATCACCAGGCAGGGATTTATTAGGAGAAGTTGGGAGGCGGAAAAGCTTTAACGCTCCCTTTCAGTGCCATCCACTCACTATGGCACAACTGTCTAGGATTTCCGGACATCTGATCACCTCTACCCTCCATCCAGGACCTCTTCCAAACCACTTCCAAGCAGCTGCATCTGCCCACCCTTCCAGAAAGAAAACTGTCGCCTCGTACAGCAGCCCCCACTCACCCTCATAGTACAAGACATTGGCACAAAACAACCACAGTTTGCAGTGTAAAAAACCCACAAAGTCATTTCAATTTTTTTTTCATTTTATCCTTTAGTTCCCTCAAAAATCATATGCAGATATGAATCCCTGAGCTTAGAGCTTGTTGAGGCAGCCTGACACATAGATCAGTTCACAAAACCAGTCACTAAACATCAGTTTCTCAGAGCAGAAAATGTAATATATACCAGAAATCTGCTAAGGCAGGGAATAAAGATGGGGCAGTGGGAACGGTGTGAAAGAATGCCAGCCCTGTAAAGAGAAGCTCTTAGTAGTCTTTGCTGCCTAGGATTGATGGTGACATGGAATAAATAACAGCTACTGCACATTCAAAGCTTCTGGGTCAAAATCTCAGCCAGCATAAATCATCAAAGCTTTGTCTCCGTCCCTCTGATTTTATGAGAGAAGCTCTCTTTGCTCCACGATCTATGAACTGCTGCGATCACATGATCCCAGACAGAGCTGGTCAGAGAACTGGATGTTCCTCAATTCCAGTGAAAATGAAATACTAGAGTTTTACTTAGGAAGGAAAAATGCAACACAGAAAAATCCCTTTTGGAAAACACATTTTCACATCATTGTGTATGAGAGAATGCACTATATATTATTATTTACACTTTTAAATCTGTGTACCTTTATAGATACAGAAATGAAATAATACAATGTCCTTGTGGAAGGAAAGATTCTGTATTTATCTAAAAGAGTGAGGGTGTGGAGTTCTCCCCACAAATGTTCTTCTGTGGAAGATGTAAATTAATTTTTTTTTTCAGTTTTCACTTCAATTCATCACAAAAGCAGGTTTCACCATTTCAAAGTCCATTATAAATCAGGTTCCTGTTTTGCAATTATCTGTAGTCATGAGAGTTCCTTTAACTACAGAAGGGTAATTCAACATTTGGGAGTACAATCTCCAATTGCAAGGTCTATCAGTCACTAACAATCTTCTTGCTGTTCTCACCGAGTTCTCAATATAACGGCATCCTCAGACTATCCTCAAGGAACCACAGGAATCATTATCTAAACAGGCAACAATAAACATCTTTTGTAATTTTTATTTTAAAGAACCCAGGTTTTGTGTCTTCCTCCATCTATCCCAAATCTTCATTTTTCTATCTCTTCTTCAACATCTTTCTTGACTCTTTTATTTCTTTGCAGCTCTACTTTGCTGTTACCATAAATCACACCATCTCACATACAGCTTTGACTTTTCTGACCATATATTTACTGACTATTCCTGCTTCTCTACTTCCTTTGTAACACTACCCCTCAGAGTGGCATTTCATACTCCAAGAGCAGAAAAACGTCCTGTTTCAACCCCAAGAGTGAAAGCAAGCTGGGAGATATATTTGTGAAGAATTGTCAGTACTCCTAAACTGAGAAACTAAATCTATGCAGCAGGAAAGAAAGCAAGCGTGGCTTGGAGGATTGAAAGGGCCAGGTATAAAGAGTTCAGGATAAAATACAGAGGGCTGCTATAAAGTTGTTAAAACATAATTCAGTGTGAAGATCTGATGATTAACCTAAACATGGATGGCAGAATCTGTCCCTAAAGAAGTAGCTTCCGTGAATTCATTAATTTTGAACATGATACTTCAAGCTTTGGCCATGATTCCCACGGCTTCATTGAAATCATGTCCTTGCCACCCAGAATATACCCTACTCCATAATTCTGGATGCCTCAAATTCACTTCCACTGTAGAAGCATCACACAGCTGCTATTGCTTCCAGGTGACCTGGATGAGAGCTTTGCAATTTCCCATGTAAAGCAAAGGAGCCCTGATGAGTAACAAGTATTATCTAGCCAACTTCCTGGTTGCTACAGGCCCCAGCTCATTCCTGGATCCTTCTGCAATACGTTGGCTGTACCCACATCATGGTGCACACTTTTTGCTCCAAGAAGCTCACAGGCAGCAGACAGAAGAGGAAGGAGGGAGTAGAGGACACATGTAGCCCAACTGCCTGCCTGCCCATGAGAAGTGAGGTACAGACAGACTGAAGTCAGGATTTTCAAAGGAGTCCACATGAACTCCTCCCTTTACTGTCTGCCTTTGAAAATCAAAGGCTAAATGCCTTGCCTGAAGTTACATAGGAATTATTTGGCAAAGCTGGATGTTAAATTCTAGTTTTTGTGAAGCCTTCCTCTCCATGGAAAAGGGGTCAAGACTTACGTCTCTGTAGCAGTCTCCTCACAAAAACAATATTCCCAGTCTGCTTGTTCTACTCTTCCTAGATTTGTCCTTACAGAAGCCAAAAAAAATAACCTACTTGCCCTCTTCTGACACCTCTGCCAACTACACATATCACAGTTTAAATAAATTTCGCAAATTCTTTCCTTTGCATCATTCTTCAGGATTTCTGTAGACCTCTATCTTTGTTTGCTATATCAGCAAAAGGCATATGCTGAACACAGCGCTTTAAAATCTTTTTCTTTTCACCCACCATATCTCAGGATAAAATGTTTCTGGGATACTTCCACCCACACTGCCCAGCCCCAAGTCCCACAAGCTGAACTTAGTCTGCAGGGGATCTTTATCCCCTGATATTTATAACCTTGCTGACCTACTTGCTTCACCACTTTCTTTGAAGGCCCATAACAAACATACCGTAACAGTTTTATATCTTCTTTAACCTTTGGAGCTATTTAAGCTTCTCTGAGATGCAGGCTCTCTGATTTATACTCTAGCATCTTCCAATCTAAACTAATGTAATTCTTTCCAAAATATCCTTTCCTGATTAAAATTATGAGAGCACATTGTTTAGAATGTTGTTGCAAAACCTCTCGCTGAACTTATTTCAGATTTCAAACTCTTTTTCCCCATGTTGTGGTCATTAGCTTGCCCTCCTTTTTGTATTCATTTTTTAATTTTTTCGGTGATATTTAAATGTCTTTATAACTTTCCCTGACAAATTTGAACTGCAGGGAAACAGGTCTCTGTGATTGCTTTGTTCTCTCACATGCCTTAACAAGCAAGTTAGCCCCATCCCAGACACCACTGAAAAAATCTGAAACTAAGTGGATATAGTAAAGTCCTGTCTGACTTTATTTTTTAATCAAGTTCTCTGTTCAACAGTTCTGACAGACATGCAAATGCTGGGGTACTGGCTTAGGCATACTACCACTAAAAACCCTAGAAAAGAAAATGAACATTCCCCCAAATCCATACCTCTGCTAGACCCTATCATGATGTGAGGAGGACTCTTTCAAGCTAGGATGGTAATGCACGATCTTTTTGCTTCCTTGCTACGATTATCTTTACAGATATTATTGAAATCCGTTGGCACTGGACATTTTCACATGAATTAAGGCCAACAGATCAATTTACAAAAGCCACAAAAAAGTCACCAGCCATTGATAATAACTTGCATGCTTTCCTCACCCAAGATTCAAAGAGAAGGCCTAGATGTAAAAGACTAAAAGTCTCACTACATTGTCAGTCTACCACCAGGCACTATCCAGGTTTCCCATGATAGATTATACTCAAACCTCTATTTTTTCATCATTTTAAAACAACCTTTAATCCATTGCAGAAAGTCTCTGAAGTGCCTGTCAAAGGAGTTGCATCATACAGATGCCTGAGATTTTAGATTAGATAATTTTAGATGAAGTTAGTCAGAAAGGCATCTGAAACTTTTCTGAATTTAAAGAAAGTGCTATTGAAATGTTCAGCTGAGTAACATTCTTCACCACATCTTACTTACTCTTCAAAGAAGTACTGAAGATGTCCAATTCTGTGTCAATTTGAGTAAAACACTGGCATGGTATTCTGCAGAGGAGGCTGTAAAAAAGGTTCTTGCTCCAACTGCAGACTGATGAGTTAATAACCATAGCCCATTTCTGTGGTGTACTCCAGGTATATAGCCAACTAAACCTCACTGACACAGCAAGCTGCATGCACGGAGTTAATCGCAGAACCAAGGCCCGTTGTATGACACCAAGTCAGGAAAAAATAAAAATAAAAAAAGACTGTCAAGTAGAAAACTGATTTAATAAAAAAAAAAATAAGAGAGTCCTATCAAAAAGAAAAGGGAAAGGAAGGAGAATTTACTAGACAAAATCGCTGGGCATTTTGTCTCCACATATTTTGTGTTTTTAACACAAGCTTTTACCTATCAAAAAACTTTTCTGGATGAAGAGAAGAGGAAAAAAAACAAGAGTTAAATACATTCCTGTAGAATTAATTGATTCTGGAGCATTTCCTCCCTATAAAAAAAATCAGATAAATTGGTTCTGTTAACCCAGATACAGAACCCGGATGTAATTAGTGTGATAATCAATATATCAGTAGGAAACAGCTACTTAAGTGCACCCAGTGCAGTTGTAGATTTAGGACAAGTGAAAGGGGCGTACTCAGCAACAGCAGGGAAGAGTATAAATGCAAATGAAGCTCATAAAAAAGAATGAGTGGTTCTGGCTGTGCAAGCTGCTCAAAATTCCTTTTTTTTTAACAGAGAAAATAATAGGCTGCTGTGAATTGCCCGTATTTGATTAGCAAACCTCAATATGTACCATAGACCTTCATTTTGGTTTCCTCCTTACTTGAAGACTTGTTAAAAAGTGCTGCTAGCTTTCTCCTGTCCACTAATGCACAATAAAAAAAGTTCTAATAAAATGTGCACCTGTCACACTCATTTTTAGTGTTAAAAATATTCCCTGTTGTGTACAGAGTACCAGCTGTGCCCTCAGCTTTAGTGCATGACTGAGATGCTCGGAGGCAAAGATAGCTCAAGGTAGCTTGCCTCAGATTTAGCTCTAATATTCTCCCTTTACAATGAGGTTTCAAGAAATGCGGACTACAAACTGATACAGTGGAAGATGTCTGAAAGAATGAAGTCTCAGAGTTGTATTTTCTTTTTGCTCTCTCTTGGATATTTAAATAAATACTTAAATCCGAGGGAAAGAGTTGGGATTTCCTCTAGAAAGCTGGAAACTAGTTTTCAGAATAATCCTAGATAACAGCTACTTTATTGCTTTCCCTTAGGGGAGAAAAAATAAATCAGGAACATCTAATGAAAGAAATGGAGGTGCAGGTTTCATAGAGTTTGAGTCCTGGCCATTTTTCTTAAGCTAATGAGTTCTGGGACATAATTTTGCAAAGTATTCATGAACTCACAGTGAAATTCACCCCACCATCCTCTAACCATAGAAATCCTATGAAAATAACAGATTGGAAAAAGCAGTATATATTCTGTATTATTCTATAGGTCAAACATGCTACTCTTAAGGACTGAGGGATCTGACTCCTGAGACTTTCTCCTCCTCCAGAAACCATGAGAAGGTGGAACTATGGCACTTCCACTGCGCAAAAGGAAGAGGTGGTAGAAGTGAATATGGGACAGGCAAAGACTCATATTCTTTGCCCAGCATGAAACATACGTTCCACTGAGCTACATACAAGGACAAAAGGGAAGGATATGACTGAACCAGGGAATAATTGGTTGGGATTGCATTATCCATTGCCACATGGAGAAGCACAAAGAACCACATCTTACTTAAATCACTGGCAGCAAGCAGTTTCCACAACTTGGTCCTTAGATGTAGAGTAGCATTATGTAAAATACACATCTCAGTTCTCTGACCAGCTATGCCAGCCAGATACTCAGGCAGGGATGACCTCTGCACACACCTGCAGAGCACAGTGAAATTAGGAAAAGACCTCAGTTATTTGATCTCTTCCTCTAAAAATCCAGTAGCTTCTCGGCTTTCAATATTTCACAATTCTTCATCCAAAACTGAAGTTCTGTATTTCCTGTACTTTAAATTATTTTTATTTTGAACTCCCTCCTTGGCTAATGGACTCAATAACGCTTCGGTTTCAATCTCACCTCAGTAGGAATTTCATAATTCTTGTTTCACAGCAGTCAGTACCATGAACAAATGTTTTGAAGTGAACAACTTGGTGTCAGAACCTGCAGCGACATTTACGGGAACAGTTTCACAGCTTTGCAGATCAGGCCCTGACTCAACAAAATCTTTAAGCACATGCTTTATTTTTGCTTTATGGCCAAACTCTACAAATAAAATCAAGTTAAGGCAACTAAGTTACCAGATTCATCTATACGTTCTGACATGATGAAATGAGGACTACAGGCTAGCTCAAGCAATCTGCTATCAAAAGGCCAGTACTAGGCTGAGAAATTCTCAAGGTGCTTATCAAAACCAAAATGCCTGAAACATCCTCTCTTCTATCAACATGTTACTCATAGCAACACAGAAGGCAAGGTCAGAGAAGCAAAGCTGAGCTACCATTGTTTAGGGTACTTCACCTGCAAATTTCCATATTTTCTAAAGTTTAAGAGCCTTCCCTCAGAATCCAGACTTTTTAATATACACCTTTTTTTAAGAACACGCACATATTCTTTTCAAGATTCTTTACCTTGCAGTTACTGATAGAGGTCTGTCACCTCACGTGAATCTGAATTACCCTTTTGCCTGGAAATATATATATATCTCTCCACCAGAGAGAAATAAGCAATGTGTATTCCCATATTTCAAAACAGAGGATTTAACCTCTGAAAAGAGATATCAAAGTGGCACCGAAGCATAGACCTGCATTCAACAATTTTACACTTGATTCACAAATACCCAATTACGTTTATATCAGAACTCACAACATGTCAAAATTTTAATTAATAGTCTGTCAAAGTTACAAGGGCAACAAGAGTACCATGTTATTTAGAGCAGCAATAAAAAAAGATGTTGAGGTCTTATGAGAGAATTTCTTAGCACTGAGCAGCAATATCAGGCTCTTTTTCAGTGAAGAGTTAATAAAGACCAATAAGAATTTTGAATTGCAAATGTTAACTGTGTAAAAAGTAAGCAAAAAAGAAAGACTTTTCTTATCCAATTACAATACTAAGACACTTTCTTTAAAAAAATCAAGTATCTTCTGAAAAATACTTATTTCTTCCTATTAATTGTATTAATTTCCAGTGGCTAATGATCTTTTTTTTTTTTTTTTTTGGTCAGAAATGTGAGAGCCTGTAGTAAATTTTAACAACATTAATTAAAACATCCATCTAAAGAAACAAATGGTTATAACTGCTAAGGATGCAGAAACCAGACTAAACTAAAACTCTTTTGTCCTAATTGGAGATATAATTGGAAAGAATCCCCTAGGAATTTTGCCTTTTCTTTTTACATAAAACCCTGTTACTGGTTGATCCCAGAACAAAGATACTTTCCTCGAGATTCCCGTAACCCTAATCCACACAGTTCTGTCTCTAGCGGGTACACAGGTGCGTATAAAAAGTGAAGGTCCCCCTCTTCTCAAAGGGGCTCTAATTGATAAGACACAGACAGACTGTAGACAAAGCAACACAGCAACATAGTGGGAAAATGACCTCTTTCTCATTTTTCCAGTGGGAAAAGATAGAGGTTGTTTAACTGAAAGAGTAGCTGTAAGGTTAATTTCATAAAATGGAACGTGTTTGAAGGCTGCAATGATACTCTCTTAAGTCTCAGTGGCCACATACTGCTATGATGTGGAACCAAATCTACTCGGTATATATTCCCTTAAAACAGATCCACTGGACACAAGGCTGGCTGGCAGCATTTACTCCCTCATGTTTTCTGCCTGCATTATTTCCAGAAATTCTAAAAATGCAGCCACCTTCCTCCTCACAGCATACGGCAAGTCTAAGAAAAAGCTATTGTATTGACATCGGAGTAATCCCATGGAAAGAAACAGCCACAGTGAAGAGAAGAAAAACTCTACAAAGGGAAAGAGAATCAGAGTCCATGTCTCAGAACCAGAACCTCATTTAACATGAAAAGGTCAGAGAACCACCAAAATCAAATTCTCTTTTTGGCAAAGCAAAACATTTCAGAACCGCGCCAGAAGTCTGCCTGTAAAATGGCGCACATTTCTAATGCTTCTTCTGCTCAGATCAATCACCTTTTATCCCATAATCTAATATTTTATTCTGTGGCAACGTTTCATAGAACAATGGATGAGATAAATCTCAAAAAAGCTATCGCCAGACCTCAGGCCCATGAAGCCACTGTGGCTTATACTACCTGGGACCCTTCCCCAACAACAGCTATTACACCAGCTGTTGAAAGCCCTCAGTCCAACTGCATCCCTGTTTTAAATGGTGTTGCAACCTCCATGCGGGGGTAGAAGAGCAAATCTGAAGGGATGAGACCTGCAAGAGCACAACCACACTGTGATTCAAGGTTTTTTGGTTTTGGTTTTTTTTCATTTGATTTGGAATATACAATCTTTAAAACATGCTGGCAGTGACAAAAATAACCAAAAAGAAAGGATGCATGCATATGTTGATAATGTTCACAAAACTCCCCCGACCACACACACAGGCAGACCAGAGTGGACAGACAAAAGGTGTCTTAATTAGTTTATTGTTTTATAACTGTCTCAAGCTATGAAACACAATTTGTTTTACAATGCATCATTTACAATGCATCCTCTAAGGATTTCAAATTGTTTGAATAATATAATTATCAGTGTTAACACTTCTTTTTATTGTTTTGACAGTCTCAATTCTGCTGCCATCTCATTTGAGCATCCTCTAGCCAAAAGAGGAATGAGCATTTCCCACCCTCTCTCCTTCCCTAAATGAGGCATATAATTTGAAGAGACACAACTTAAAGGTCTAGGCATTTTTAAAATCCTGAAGTAGTATTGCGATTTTAAAAAAATCTCAGACCATATGGATAAAAAAAAGGAAGAATTCCATGGTAAATGACTTGAAGAGAGGATTATTTTCTTCCAGATATCTGAAACAGCTTAAATCATGCAGTCATACACTACAAGCTTATTTTTGACAGGATTTTCCATGGAAATAAGGCTAAACAGGACAATCTTAAATTTCTCAAATATTTTACTATCAACTGCTAGGACATCAGTATGAACAACTCCTCCAGTGAATGAGTTTGCTAGGAAACCTTATGCCAAATCCTAACGGAGTGTCTGCACTACACTAGTAGAGCACCTTTCTGTGGGCATCGATGAAATCACACGCGTGAATGTCCGCTGAGCACAAAAATGTTCTCATCAGACTAGTCTCTCCCCTCCTTGGTCCACTCTTTACCTTCTCTTAGATTAAATCATGCCAGGAATACCTTTGAAAGAGATAGACATTTACAAATATAGAGTTCCCTTCTTTTGCTCTTGCCTACTTGGCTATTACTTACTAAGTGTCAACATGCGGTCCACCGAGTGAGAGACATGATTGTTGTTTGCAAGAAAAATGACAAAAAGATGACCAAAATGTCACAGACCTCTCTCATAAGTGCATAATCATTTTTTCTCCTGTGACCCCTCTTTTGAGGGTGATACATGTTTCACTTAGTCACAGGTTATGGTTCATTTATAGCAAGAACCTTCATAGTATTTTTTTTCAATGCAAGGGCTTTACTGTATATGTTCACTCCAGCATGAGCTTCTCAGACCAATAAACCTTCAAAGCAGTGGGAAAGCACAACTTGCACAGTATACAAGAGAAATGGGAGGTTCAGACAAATCTTCCACAGTTGCACACAAAGGATCTAAGCCGCCTTTCAGCTCATGATTTTTCAGACACGGAAAACAGCACAAAATCCATATCCCTGGTTGTGTGGGGAGGATTTAGGTTTCTGAGATAACTAGCCACATAAAAACGCAACTAAGTGGCCAGGAAATGAAAGCCAGTGGATTTACATAAAAGGGATGGGGGAAGAGTCAGGCACAAATTCCGCAGCAGAGTTAAGCACGTAACTGGAGTCTCTCGACTCCCAGCCTTCTGCTTGATCCATGAGCTTGGTCCTCCTCTCCACTGTGCTCTGCTGCCAGTCTCTCACGTAGGCGGCTCTTAAACAGTTAAATCAAATGGAGATTAGTAAACTAGCACTACATTACACTTGGATGACTTATTGAATGCAGGATATTATCAATATCACATCTGTCACAGATGAAAAACTACATATATGGATGAATACTGTATAAGCCATTCATTGTTTTATAGATCTACAGTTCCCCAGAGACAAACACAAAATCCGTGTGACGTATCTGAGTGTGGAATTTCACATTTAGATTTCCAAGTTAGCTAGATGTGTAAAATCACAACTAGGCAGCCGGCTCCCTGCGGACCATACCTCTGAGGAGACTTCTCTGCTGTTTATTCCAGCAAACAAATGTTGAGGATCCTGCACTCGTAAAATGAGTTACAGCAACACTTGCCTGCTGTGGCAGTTCTGCGAATTACTGACACACAGGACTGAAACTTTCCACCTTGAGGGAAATCAAGTCCTCTTGGGATATCTGAACAACAGAAGTGTTAGATTCTTGGATCTAACCGTAGCCTTCAAAGCTGATGAAGCCACACATAAGCTGCTCCCCTTTCCGGGGCTAAATATATGCGGAACTGAGTCCCAGAGTATTTACATACACAGGGGTTATTGGCACGTTAGGTGGCCAGCATTTCCCCCAGGAGCATGCTGCACGAAAGGCTGCAGCTGGCAGCTCGCTAACACTAGTGCTATAATTTGCAGGGTCTAGGGTTAACTTCCTGGCTTTGAGCTGTGCAAAACTACTTCTGCCTCCTTTCTTCAGTTCTACAAGGGAAAAGAAAAATTGCAAAAATATGGAGATTTAACCCGAGGTCCTATTTTGCACTTTGGGACAAAAAAAATAAAAATAAAAATAAATGCAGGAGCCAGGCTATGTATTGTATTACTTAGCTGGTATGCAGGTTCTTATGCTCTATATGACCTCATGCAAACAAGCTTCTGTTTCATGTGCAGAAAGCTTGTCAGTAAAGGTGTTGTTATCCCAAGTGCTTGTCTTAACTGCCACAGAGATATGCTAGGTAGGCTTCCAGGGGCAGGGACTCGTCTGAGTTGCTGCAGAATGAAAAATATCACTGAATACATACCAAAATAACAGACAACAGCTGGGTGTTTCTTGATCATTTCTAATATAAGTTCACTCATTCAGTGTCCCTCACTGCTTTGCTATACCACAAACACTCATCCACCTCCAGCCAAGAGCTAAGCAACCTCCGATAGTGACTCCTGAGGTTCTGCGATGATCCCACCATGCAACTGCCTCCCCAGCCTGAGTGCCCTCGGACGCACTGTAGAGACACCAGTAGCAGAGAAGAGTCCAACGAACTCAAGCTACAGCCACCATGAAACAATAAAACAACTTTTCTGAATCAAATATTTTGTTTTAGCAGAAACATTTTAGTTTTCAAAAAGATATCTAGAAGTTTAGGGCATAGGGAGAGTTGTTCTGGTTTTTGACTTTCTGACAATGAGTTGAAATTCTTCATAGAAAAGCTCAATGTCACACTTCATTATCGTTGAAGATTTTGGTGGAAAGGTATTTCTACTTCCTAATCAGCTCTAATTTTCACCCGTATCACCAGTTTCTCCAGGACACACACAGGCCATTTTTATTATTCAGCATAAAATTTCACTCTCATTCCTGCTGACTGCAGACTTGATTCCTGGAAATTCTTAAGACTACAGAAAAAGGACCTCCTTTCCTACTCCTTTTAACTGTCCTACAGTTTAGATGTGTGTTCTATTCACAGACATGAACAGAATCCTTAAATACAAGTACATTGATAGGATGATATGATCTGGCATTCTAACCCTGCAAAGCAAGGACATTTCTGTGAAATTTCATATATTTCATTGCATGACTAATGAGGGCTTTTTCTTTCTTTCTTTCTTTTTTAAAACAGAAAAACACATTTGAAAACCATTTAAACCCTTAAATGTGCACATTGCTAAACCTAGCTGATCTACTCTAAAATGCAAGAAGGAATTAACTAGTGTATGATGGCCTATTTTGTCCTAATAATTTATCATCTCTTAATATTTATAACAGCCTAAGAAATGAAATCTCCTCTAAACTAAATTGTTTCTAATTATCAGAAGGAAGAATTTCCCACATAACTTTGTAATAATTGCAGTCTATGTGCAAATTCTGAAGCACTGCAGAGAATAATGTCAAGGGGCTTGCTATTATTTTTTTTAGAAGGAGGAATAGTTAGGCACCATTCAATTCAAAGGTAAGTTTTACATTTTTATCTTTAGCTTACAGGCATGTCTCAGATAGGATTAGGAAGCCATTCTATGAAATATAAATTAGGAAAATTTAACAGAATACAAAAATATGAGTTTGAGATAAAATTTTAGTTAATGAATTCTGGATGGATTCTTTTTTGCTTGTATTGCAAAGGCAAAGAAAGAAAGATTTCACAGTACAGAAGTTAATGTGCTCAAAGATTTCTCAGTATGCTTTTTCAGTTGTCTCCATAGAATAACTTGTGACTATTCAAAAATCCTAGGAGAAAAGGATAGGGGAAATGGATTAACAAAGAGAAGAACAAAAAAGCTGGTTACTTCAGCCCCAGTTATATTACCACACAGTTATTATCACTTTATTGATTCCCCAGTAAAATTCACTTAACTAGTTTTTTTTGTGTTTATAGCTAATAAATTGCTTAATCCATTGCAGAGGAAAAACCTTATGCTGATGAGTTTATGCTAAAGATGTCATAACCCCTTGGGTGTTGCTCACTAACCGCTCGTTCACGACTTCTCTCCCTTGAGACCACAATACAGACATCAAAGGCACAGCTGGATAAACTGTATAGATTGGATCCCGAGCAAAAAATTATCATAAACACTATGAAACCACAAAGAATGTGGAAGGAATGATCATTTAGATCCACAGAGTTATTAAAATTCTTCAGTCCATCTGCCTATTGAGGTATGCGACATTAACCAGCAACTGCATTATTACTTGAAGTTCAAAAACCGCTTGTGAGAAAGCGATTTCACAACATCCATTCCATAACAAAAGAGGCTGGATTCAGCGCTGACTATGTTTAGACTATGTCTAATGAAATTTCTATGTTTTAAGTGGGATTTCTTGACATGCAGTCACTACAGAAGCACAGTGACTGAATAAATTTCTTCTTTCAAAGATCTGGTAGATGATGGAAAACTGACCGTCTATTATTCACAACACCACAGCTACTACTAATGGATTACTTATTATTCACAGATTTCATTAGAGTCTCTAGGGAATTTTCCAAACCTAGGCCAAAAGAGAAAAAGATTTTTGATGACTATTCTTGCAATATAAAAAAGATCCATTTTTCCCGCTTTCCAGCAGCAATTCTCTTGAAGCAAAAGAAGAGAAAGATGTATCAATGAGAATATTTTTAGTCACTCTTTAAGAGTCTTAACAGCATATGTAATAAAACAACCTTTCAGGGAGTGTCTGTGTTTATCAGGAACAACTCTAATTTTAAGAAAATTGCTTTTAAAGTTCCTTATACAACAAGCAGAAAATATTATTCTTGTTCTGTTGAAAAAGCTAATGTAAATATTTTAAATCTACTATTTTCTGCCACTATTAATGTTACCTCCTTGCAGCCTACAGCAAGTTAAGTCTCAGTTCTTCAAAAGTACTTAATAAAAGAGTAAAAATCCTTTCAATTCCATATACAAGAACACTGATTAACCCTGGCAAGACTAAAACCAGCTTTCCTTATTCCTGTGAGGGGTCTCCTGTTTTATTAATTCTAACTGTGTATGCAGTATGACTTGAATTAACCCTTTTCCAGTGTGCAGCAACAGCAGACACTACTTTGGTGTGATAGCAATGGTTTCTAACAGCCGGCTCCTCCTTGCTGCACCCCGCACAAGCAGGGGCATCATTAATGCCGCGGTTTGAAGCCTTCGTTCCGTGGGCCTTTGGGACCTAGCCTGTGGGCTATTTCTAAGAAGTCATGTGAAAGGTGCCCACAGAAAGCAAGTTCAAGCTTGTGCTAGAAGTAAACATTAGAGACCCACAAATCAAACCCGGTTGGAAAATACTTGCTTAAAAACTATTACTCAACAAAGCATAGCAAAATTCAGCATTACATGTAGATTTTTAGATTACCCGCTCAGACATACATTCTTCCACATAAAAGAAAATGACTGAGAAAGACTTGATCACATCAATCCATCAAACAATCCAATGCAATAGACTGTCAGGGGAAAAGAGCACTTTCACCTTTTACAGTATAAATATGCACAGTCAAGATGGAATTGTTTTTCCCCTCTCTCCTTGTGCACAATCACCAAAGCAAAAGGGAAACAGAAATACTGAGACATCACTGAGAGCAAAACCATTGATTTTTGCATATATTGAATGATATGTACCTACCACCACAATTGTGTTTAAAGTTACAAAAACAAAATCTCTACAGTGAAAACATAGAAGGCTTTCGCAGCTACTATACCACACAGAAAAGGAGGGTTTACAAAGCTGTATGATACTATTTCAGAAGACATTTAAAAAAAAAAGATAAAAAAAATCCAGTTCTCTGCTCACTAGAAAAACAACCATGGGAAGACCAGAAATGCCAGTCTGTCTACTCCTCTTTAAATAAGAAGGTAGAGATACGTTGCCAGCTGACTGGCTAAGGAAATGACTTTGTTTCTAAGCTCCAAATGGTCCACAAATATGCTTGGGAACGTACTGAGTCAAAATATACAAATGTTCCAAACAGATTAAACATTAATTAATCTCAAGATGGGGACACCCATCTCTCTAAGATAAAGACACCACCCTATATTCTTGGTCTCAGCGGCTAACATCCAGCATAACTTATCTCACCCAAGTAGGAAGGAACTGTGAGGAAAGGGTGTATCGCTGGATTGCTGAACAGGATTACCACCTCTCCCATTTCCCCTTCAGTCGATGCCTGCTTTTTCACTTCAAATATTTGGAAAGAAGAACGTCTTGTTTTCAGGCCACTGTAGCTTCCAAAGATCATTTGTGGAACCTGAAGCAGCATGGTCCCATAGTCCTTCACAGACTTCACAAGGCGTCCAAGTTCTTCATTGATTTCTTCCTCCTTCCTTTGACAAGAGGGAAAAATATAGAGAGAACGCCATATGTTTTGTGTATTTATGGTTCTGGGTGAAAAAAACTTAGATTTTACTAGAAAAACAAGCATCTTTTCCAATAGCCAAAAAGGTTTGTGAATTTGAGCCAAATTTACCTCATGGTTTTGGATTCCCTGAAAGAACATTTTCAGGTGAATCTATCACTTGCCAGAAGGAATTCTCTGCAATTCTTCTCCCATTTTCCATGTTAGAGTTGGGAGCCATCAGCTACAAAATTTCCTATTTGATTCAGGCACTAAAATTCCAGTTTCTATTTTTACTACGGCTTCTAAGTATCTTAGGGTTTTTAAATTCCCTTTCTGCTACTGATGCTATGACTTTTATAATTTTTCCTCAATTCTGTTGCTATGGCTGTGGCAGTGTCATATTTGTATTCCTTTGGGGAATCTGGGCCAAACATTTCAGAAACTGGAGTCAAAAGTTTCCAACTTGGCCAACCGGAGCCAACGCTTTCCAAGACTACCTGAGAAAGTGCTTTAATTTTCCAAAGCCAGGACACCAGAACAGATATCATTCAATTCCAAGGTAGGTGTTGGATGCACAGTCTTTTGGCATATGACCTCAACTACTCCAAAGCTGTAAGCAAAACCTTCAAAACTTGGCCTTGAGGTGCTAATCTATAGCATCAATCTTAACTGATAGATGCATTAAAGACACTCTGCCTTCCTCTGAGATTGAGGGAAGCAAAAAAAAAAAAAAAAAAAAAAAAGGAAAAGAAAAAGAAAAGAAAAAAAAGAAAAGAAAATAGAGAGTTTAAGATAATTGAAATATCTGAATGATTTAAAAAAATAGCTGTTTGTGATAAAGAACCTTGTGTGCAAAAGATGTTGATGCAGCAGGGAACAGCAGAGGGCTGGGCTGCCTGGGGACATCTGTTTGTATTTGCAAGGGTCAGGGTGCCAGAGGCTTCCATGCTGTAATGAGAAGGAAGTCAACATCACACAAGCACGCAAGCTGCCTGTCACGTACCAATACAAACACAAACTCTCCTTTTCTTCTCTTCTCCCCCCCACTCCTCGTGCTTGCTTCCCGTCTGACATTCTCCTCTCCCTAGCCCATAGCCATGGCGGTTTTGTTTTCTCCAGTGAGAATCTCCGCTCATCTCAGCTCTCCTTCCCTGAACAAGAGATCCCAAGTAACCAGACGCAGAGGAGCAGGGCTTATGTAGCCAGGGAGGTAGCTACTGAACTTGACTGCAGATGAAGCACAGAATTTGCTGCAGTACTAACAAGCTAGAGAATATAATATGTATACACTGACCCACTTCTACCATGGTGCCCAGAGGGTGCTGATAACAACTAGGTAGCATATTGGTTGCTACTGCAGTTAATAAAGTGTATTACTTGTTTTTTTTATTCCTTGTAATTTATTTTCAAAGTTCAAATCCATCAACTCAAAATCATCTAAAGCAATCTGCCTAATGTGTTTGTTACACTTTTCTCCTTCCACCACATGGCTTCATCTTGCCTTTAAATTGGCCTTCGATCCCACATGAGAAAAGCCAAAGGGCAAAAACAGCTTGATTTCAGCAGGGCTTCCAAACAGGCAGAGATTCATCCAAAAACCTCTCAGAGGCAAGACTGAGGGGAACTAAGCTCTCTGTAATATGCTGTTTTTCTTACTCTGCAGTATTGTCTGTGTGACCGGCAAAAGCAGGGGGAGCAAGAGCTCCCATACAAGTGATTTGCACACCAAGTTTCAGGGCAAAGCACACATACCTAACCCAAGGCCAGTAGTCTTCTAGCCAGCCTCGGTGTTGCCAGCTCCATTAAGTCCTGCAGGGCTCCGGGTCACTGCAGGTAGACTACTCTGGCGATCTAATCCAGCCTATTTAAAGTTCAGCTGATGTACACACTTAACTTCACCATAAATACTTGTTCAAGCTTGTTACCATGAGATGCTTCTCCAAATTCAAGCATTTACACCCTAAGGTAATAAGAAAGAGGATCCTGTACGTACCATTCCCTTTGTGTTGGAGGTTGCTATTTTATTTCAAGACATCATTCTGGCAACCACACGTTATGTTGGATTGTCAGATGGTTTCTGAGATTCCTCTTGGTAACCGAATGGCTCAGCTTTAAACTTCTTGTACACTAGGGCTCTGATCCAACAGGTACCTGAATATCCCCATTACTTCCAGCGGAAATATCTATAAGCTTTAAATTAAAGAGGTAGTTTTCCAAGTTGGAGCTTAAACAAGCAGCCTAAGAAGCTGCTTGATGTACAACTACTTTTAGCTATCAACAGCATCATTAACTTCTCTCTTTCTCAAAATGGCTTTCTGACAATGGAGATACTTTCGTTCTTTCAAAGACCTTCATTTTCACTTTTATAAAAGTAATTGGAAAGAAATTGTCCCATTGTATATGATATTCCCAGTTTACAGCTTATATGGTACATTTCAATCAAGTTCCATATTAGGTTTTGGAATTTGAACGCTGTATATACCCCTGTAGGTTTATGTCGATCCATTTTTATTTAGTCAGTACCATGCTTTCAAATTATCTTTATATTATTGATGATGATTCTTTAGCTTGATGGACTACTCAAAATAATCCATCTTCTTATTTTTCTGACAAGCCAGGTGTTATTCTAGATCTTCATATTTTTAGTGTTTGCCTCCAGGTATTGCATTTTTTTTTTTTTTTTTTGAATCAAATCTAGCTTTTTAAAGAGGAAATATTGTGGCTAAATCTGGTCATTGTTGCCTGAAGAACATCAATACTAACTTTTAGCCTACAAGAATGTTTCTGTGATGAGATACAAATTTTGGATGCCCAGCTTCTTTATAAAATGAAAAGGCTAAATGGTGTTAATTTAGTCCTTTTCCACACAAATCAGTTTTTCACATGTACTTCTGTTGGGCTTTCAGGTAATAACATTTGTTTCTTTCCAAAAGTCTATAATTTTGAAGATCTGACTTTTGTCTGCAATACATTTTTATCAAGTTCACTGTTTGTTACCCGTTCAAGAATCTACTGAGGTTGTGACCGATTATATTCTTTCTAAGACTCATATGCATATTTTTATGATGACCTCATGGGATTAGAGTAATTTATTATTTATGAAACTCCCAGCCACTTCCCTCTAGCAATTGCAGACTCTGCAATCTCAAGCACCAGAAAGCTTACTGGAGGTAGACTCTCCCAGCTCTTGTACTTAAAATCCTCTTTTGGCTCATAGTGAAGAAAATTAACTTATTTGTATCCTTTGTATAGGCTTGCTACTTCACAGCAGAGAGAGCTTCTTAATTTATATTTCCTGAGGTGAGCTATAACCTCTCGAAAGCTGAAGTACTGTTGACTGCCTCTTTAAAAACACCTGTATATTTTGATTCTAAAACAAAATACCTTCTAATCATAAACATTAATCAAACTCTGTCAGAAATAACATGTCTTAATAAGACCCCATTAAAATATCAGTGTTCAAAAAACTTGATCTTTCAAGCACAAGCAGTAAAAGGTTCTTTATCACTAGCACCCGTACGTGCACTGCTGTTATCTGTGGTGATTCTGTATCACCAAGAACACCGGGCAAGAGCAGATTGCCCGTGCAACGGTCGCTATGCACACACAGCTCCCTGACAGTCAAATAAAACGTACGCATGGACTTGCTGAGCATCTCTCCTGAGTCGTTTGGGTAGAGTAAAGGCTTGACATTGCACACGCAACTGGCCAGGTTCACGTGCATAAGGACTCTAAATCACTTTCAGAGTACTTTGGGTCAACACAAGTGTTCCCAGTCTGAATCCAGCCCCTGCAGAATGAGCTGGACATGCTCAACCTGAACGATGCTGTCCGTTTGTAACCAGAGGAAACGCTCTCTATACCTACCCACAAAATGTCTCCCAGCAAGTTTTATACATGTGGCCTCAATGATCTTTACCAAAAGTAAGCCCATTGTTTAAAATGCGTAACTTAACCAGTCCACGGCATTCTTATTTTCCACAGCTCCTCACTATCCTATAGATCTAGAAAATGTTCAGATTTTAGACTATCTTCAGATCATAATTCCTCCTTTGACTTCTGTGTATACACACAGCAAAACAACACTCCATTTCCAGATGTGAAACTATGTGTTTCACACACATTATAGACATTAAATGACAATAACCAAGAACAACACAAGGCTATCAAAAGCAGACGTCGACCCGTGGGCAGACCGCCCTCAGTGCTCACCTCTCTGCTGTATACCTTGTTTCAAAGCAGCGTGTCCTCGTGCCAGCTCAAGCAAGATGCACCACATCTGCACAGGTGGATTTCCAGCCCTTGGCATGCTTGAGCGACCCTTTGAGCGCTGCGGGGCCCTCCGCGGCTTGCAGAACCGCAGGCGGTGACGGGTGAACGCCACCCCGGAGCTGACACCAGGCTCACGAAATGCCTGACACCTGGGGGGCTGCGACTTGTTTTCCTATCAACTCCTCAATCAACCTGACAGGAGCTCGCTTTGAGTTTTCAGTTTTGGCAGTGCCAATAAATTCCCCTCGCACAGTAAGACTTCAGGCTCTGTTCCTTCTCACTCTCAACTGCTGCCTTCGTGGCCTTGCTCCACGCTGAGGCAATTAGAGAGGCTGTGTAGGATGTATTAAATTCTTCGTCAAAGAGCACGTGGTAAACACTGCTGCTGCAGTGACCTCCACATCTTTTCAGTAACTGGAGACATTCTGGGACCTTGAGTTCATTTCATTCCTACCTTTTAATTAGCTCAGACGTTTTCCAAGGTTGGTTTTCGTGTTGTTTTAGGGACATCTTTCTAGCTATTTCATCTTGCCTTCTATTAGAGAAGCATTAGACCCTAGAAAAGTGTCCAAAATGGGACAATATTTGCAGACCTCTTCTTTACCAGTACTTTCTCTCTCCTCCCAGATTTCCACTGGGTATTAATGAGGCAGTGTATGTATTCACCTAAGTGAATAGCATTATGCAGTAAATATGCAATCTATGTTTTTGCTTCTTGCAGGAATTTAGCCTACAATGAAACCTATTTTATCAGTTAAGGCCAACAGGACTTGATTTCTAGGGTGTCGAGGAAATAACTGCTTCTTCTGAATTAAATAATCCATCCTCTTCCAGGCAAGGAAGGAGAGGAAAGCTGCTGTTGTTAAAAGGTGAAATCTGAGTTTTCTGAAGTTCATATTTACTATGGAAGTCAGTTTGGCTTACCTTTAGCCTGAGCTTCAGTCATGATTATTTTGCATTAGTATACCAATCAGCACTGGCATGCTTCATACTATGGCTGCAGGGTATTTGTTTTAAATTGCAATAGCATGCTTCCTTGTTTTTTCGCTTCCCTAATTTCTTCTCTTTTCTTCCCTGAGAATAACCAGATTTAGCTGTCACTGCTTGTTCCTACTAGCAACCCAGGTGCTCTCATCAGCTCTGCCTGTCTGCCCTGAAAACCATAGGGCTGCCACCGGTGGCCTCCAGCAGCCTCCTCAGAAAGTACTTTTCCCTACAGTCGATCTACACTGCCCTCAGGATTTGTTTTCTTCTAAATTCACTTCAGCAAAGAGAAATATCTTATGCTGTCATAATGAGACAAGCTGGTGCATCAGCATTTCTGGGCTAAAATGAAAAAAAAAAGAATAATGAACAGTGACATTTAAAATGGTAGGAAAAGCAAATATCAGTTTCATCATTTGCTTAACTGTTATTTGCCTGATGGAATTGGTCTATTGCCTTCCCTACCATACAGAAGTCTTATTTGATTTTTTTTGACCCATCGGTGAGCTTTTCCTCACATTCTTTTCCTAATGTTCCTAATTTAAAGTCATTGTCTCATAGCATGTTGTCTGACTGCCTATTAAAAATAAACTCACCTTCTAAAAATGCAGTAGGCACTAAATGAGAAAGTATTTCAGGCCAGGATGAGGAAGCAGTTGCGGGGGGGAAGCATTGTTTTGTATAGTCATAGCTCTACTTTTATTTAATTGCTTATAGTGTAAGTGTGTATGCACACAAAAAACAAGTTTAGGGTCTCATCCATAGCTGCTATAGCTTAACTCCACACAGATGTAATGAACCATGGCCATCCTACAGCAGATGAAGATCTGTCTCAAACACGCTAATTACACTGATTCTCGTTTAATCATCTTGCAAGAGAATTATGCACAATGATCACTCAGAAAGGAGGCTGACAAAATATCCAAGAGATTTAGAAGCACTGAATTAATTGTTCTATACGGAGTTTTGGAATCCTATAGACTCAAAATTTTATGAGAACCTTCCCCCATCTTTATTAAATATCAAGCTTTCAGATATATAAAGTTTTCCCATGCAGCTTGAATCTTCGTAAAAATAACTACGTGATTTCAAGTGCATTAATATCATCTGAGGAGAGGGGGAAGACCATTCATCCTTCCCTTTCACCATATGAAAATATAAGAAAAACAGGCAGCATCAGTTCAAGTGATACCAGGCTTATCGGGGGGGGGGGGGGGTTAAACCCTCTCTCTACCCTTTCCAAAAAGATTCATGTTTGCCCCACCATCTGGGTAGTTCTGGCAGCAAGATTTCCTCAGCTCTGTCTGTGGCAGGACCCCCTCTTTCAGACTTGCACTGAAGGGAGGAAGGAGCACAGTCCCTCCTCTCGTCACAGAGCCACATTGTTTAACGCAGATTCTGCTCCAACTCAAACATTTCCCCTATTAAGCATCAGCTAAGCACTTGTTGTCAGAGTTTTTCTTTCCATTTCAAGGCAGAGCTTTTATTTGTAATTTGTTTAGAAGTGATCAAATTAAGTCCTGATATTACATCCCAGAGTTTGCCTGCTTCCTTATTTTGCTGAAACATACCACTTGGAAGGTTTTCCATCACCCTCTTTTATTTGATATTCTGTAAGATAAACTTTCTCTTGAGAAAGCATCCGAAACATCATTTTGCTAACACAGATCCACAATAACCACCAGAGACAGCTGGGTACTGGGAAAATTAAAAAAGCCTTGGGGGTTTGCCTGTTTTCAAAAGTTCGCCCCCATGTTTGTGCTCCACCACTGTTTCAGCTGGGAGCTCCCAGTTGGGATCCTGCAACCTGTGGGTGGACCTGGCTGCCTGCAGGGAGGGAGGGGAGCTCTGCAGCACAGGTGGCTCCAGGCACGTAGTACAAAGTGCAGAGCTGGAGCCTTGCTGACACAGTCATTTGGGAAGAGCAAGGGAGGTTCAAAGTGCCACCAGTCTGACTTCAGGACATTTAAACTTATAGGTAAACATTTTTTTACTTACTGTACCACATCTGCCTGATGACATCTAAATAGTGCAATTTAATTTTGTTTGCTGAATAGTTCCCAATGAATTCACAGAATTAAAAAAACACACGTGCTATGGGGAAAAAAGTGTTAATTCTAAAATAGGCACATGTACAGCCATTAAGGAAGCATGAAAAGGACACTGTAGGACCACTGAAGTCAATGAGAATCATTCTGCTGACGTCAATGAGGTTTTGGATCAGATTCTAATTTATTGGCTAGATTATTTGTTGACAAGTCTTCATTCATCTTTAAGAGGAACAGACCATAACACAAATAAGAATCCAGGCAGAGAAAATGTATTTGTACAGAAGCACTAGGCCAAATGTTCAGACCGAATAAATTGGATCAGCAGGGTGAAATGTGACGCTTCTGTGGACAGAGACATATGGCTTTTCGTATAGGAAGGACTGAAGAAAGGCCCACATGGAACGAGGTGATTTTAGCATTTCCTGTGACATCTACAGCACATAATGGTACGACATGGGGGGAAAAGGATGCTATCAGTGCTAAAAGGGGAATGACTCTCATACTTTTCACTACCATCAATGGCTTGGTTCTTTTGCTATACAACTGTTAGCTCCAAGCAGCTCTGTCGTACATGCAGAGCCACCTGAAGCATAGCAATCAACAGGTTAACTTTCATCGAGATGGCTCTCAAAGGCAAAAGACAATTTTTTGCCCCTGCCTAGAGGGTTACAGTAATCTTATTCACAAGCAGTAGCATTTTACTGCTGGCTCGACTGTCTGGTTTTCAAGGGAATGACACCTCCAGTCACCTAGAAACACTTTGAAGTAAACAAAATGATAAAGGACAACAGAATCCCACTCTTTGACAGCTCTGGGATAGTATGTCATGTAACATAACTTAACTCAGTGCAATGTATATGCGCGTGTGTGTGCAATACTGTCCTCTCTCTGGAAGCCTGTAGGTACACGCAGATGTAACATTCTGACACCTCGGGGTGTAAATGGGAAGCAGCTGCTTTGAAGTGAATGGAGTAACTCAAGTACTAAATCATTAGTACATCGTTATCCACCAGCAGGTCCATGTCTTTATCAGTCATAACTCTCTTCATTTTTGTTACTAAAATTCAGTTGGAGACCTCTGGGCCAAAAAAAAAATATATGTAAGAAATTTACATACACCAAGCATTCTGCTTTTCTTTTCTGTAAAAAAATTCAATAGGTAGCAGTCTAATCAAAGAATAAACCCCTTTTTCTCAAAAACCGTCCTTTCCATACACGTATGAGAATTTCAGTTTTCTGTCTGGAGCTGCAGTTAGTTTCCCTTCCTTCTCTCCATGGGACAGAAGCAAGCTCAGTATTTGAATTCTTGCACACCCTCAGTCACAAAAGATCAGAAGATTACTCTTCTGGAAATTCAGAATATTGCAGCAAGGCACATTGGCAAAACTCTGTTTTTCTTCAACTCTTTTTACCATTAGTAATTTGCTGGAAATTCAAGTCTATTGCTCATAGAATTGCGACCAACCCCAGAATGCAATGAGTCTAGCCTTGTTCCAGATCATATTCACCAATTCTCTGGCATATGTCTTCCACTTAAATTGTTCTAGTTTTAGCTAAGCTGTCTGCTTGAGGACATTTGAAGAATCATTTGAGTACACAGCAGACTGCTTTAAAAAAAAAATACTGACAAACAAATCTCTTACTTTTAAAACCAGAAATAATTCATGCCATTCTTAGAAAAGGAAATGATTAATTTAAATGTAGCCCAGTAAAATTAAAGATGATTCCAAGCAGAAAAATACACATGACTTAAAAGGAATAACAAACGAGACACTTATTTCAGCTACTGAAGCCCAACATACGATTTAGTAGGCAGAGCTTCACAACTGACGGCTAGGCTTTCATCAGACTCTTCCTGCTTGAAAATCAAGCTCATGAGTTTTATCTCTGTTCTTCTCTCGGGAACATACACCAATAACTTACTAAGGTTAGTGCCAATGAGTCTATGGATTGAGCCTTTTTCTGTACCACTTCAAACTGAGTGACAAAAGACAGATCAAATCAAAACCACTATGCTATGTTATTTATAGAATACGCCGCTGTTCTCTCTTTAATATTCATCTGAGTTTCCAGTAGCTGCACATTCACAGAGACTGTTTCTCATTTCCCAAACAGTTCTACGCTTTATAGTAAAAACAGACTTCACACTCGCTGGCCTAGTTCAGCTGAATGTAAACAGTGTTTGATGAAATCAAAGTATGTGACTTGCAGGATATCAATCATATCTGTACATGATGTGTGGGAAGATAAAACTGAGCCAGCCACATACATTTTGGTATGTCAGCACCTATGCAAATTCAAATCAGCTCACTGAGCACGGCTGAAACCTTTCCACATCACAGCTGTTCGCATCTGGGCAGGGTCTCTTCCCAGACTGGTTTAAAGTATGGCCAAAGTTAGTCTGGAAACAGCACAACGCCACAGCCATGGTGGGAGGCGGGGTGCTAGCATTGACCAGCCACCTCCAAAATACTGTTTACCCCTGGTTATGGTGAAGAGAAACATCCCTTCCAATGCTTCCTCATGTTTGAGCGAGAAGAACAGAGCTATAATTATCACGTATATGCAGCAATCTCTTTCACACCATCTTCAGTTATTGCTCACTACAAAACAGGATTTTTCTGGGAGGGAAGAGTTCATTTGCTCCTAACTTAGACATTGGAATGGCAGATGTACAGTTTGCATGAATGGCAGTCTGTGTACAAGACATTCACTTTTCGTTTCCTCCATAGTCAATTAATATAGTGATTCATTTCATCCTGAAGTGAGGCTTAAGGCCTTGATTTCATGCACACTCATTTCTCATCCTTCTGCCCACTCGGTTCAGCATCTGCTCAGGGCACACAAAAGCTCCTGCCTGCCGCGTTCATTTGCTATTCCTTAGGTGGACCACGAAAAGAGCTGGCATTTGCCCAGATCCTGCTCCAGCATGGAGCCAAGAAATGGCTGAGCTACATCCAGACTTGGGAACTGCTTCTATGTGAGGTACCAGAGGCAGAGCCTTCGACACAAAGGATAAAATACCTTCTGGGAGTGCCTTCATCTTGCCAGTTAGATGGGATGAATAAGTATTTTTAAGTATATAGAAAAAAATCCATCACTAATTACCTTTGCAGTGATTCCCCAGAGAAAATCACAAAGGGAGAGTACTGTTGATATTTCTGTTCTTTTCCCACTAGGAATTCTGTATTCCTGAATCAGGAGCACTGGCAGCCAATCCAACAGCATTTTTTCTTACAATTAGCATTTCACAATATGTCCCAGCATGAATTCATCTTGTTCAGTGTTAACTTTAACAAGACTTCATGTTATCTCAGATATGGGCAGCAGTGACATCACTTTTCTTTGCTGATAATTTTTCCTAACAAGAGGACCTTTGTCCAGAGCATATTTCAGGTAGTCCTAAAACTGTGGATCTTACAGATAACATAATTGTAAAGAAAAACATAGTGCACTCGAGTTGCTTTCTCCTTGTATTGCACTTCAGTGAGTCAGGTGCATATTCCTTCTGTGATTCAAAAAGGAAAAATCCTCATTAAGTTATATGTGTAATGGCCACGGAAGGTATGTGAATAATAGACATGAAATCTGTTCACATATACTGGCACAATGATTTTTTTTTTAATAGTAAG
The DNA here is from genome assembly GCF_028389875.1 of Rhea pennata. Lineage (NCBI taxonomy): Eukaryota > Metazoa > Chordata > Aves > Rheiformes > Rheidae > Rhea > Rhea pennata. Next base: position 59,816,343 of record NC_084667.1, on the reverse strand, counting down.
CACTGGCCCACATCACAATGATTTATCCAATATCCATTAATTCAGAGGTAAGAATTGCAAGGGCAGTGAAAACTAAAGCCTAAAATCCCTCCGGTGCTAATAAAGCCAAAGCACAAGGAAGCAAATTCTACATTACCTATGTAGCCAGTCACCATCAAGGAGCTAAAAAAATTGAAGTAACAACTGCTTGATCCAAATGCTATTGATTCCTGTTCACATCCATATGGTGTATCAGCATTTCCCCTAACAGATTTATGAGGAAATAGAGTCAAAATGTGGTACAGCTCAAAGCAGTTTGGCCAGCAAATGCTCAGCTTGTGATTAAGCAGTATGAACCAGGTGAGTCTGGCTAACTGCCACCCTCAGCCACAGGCTCCTATAATCAGTACAGACCATTCCTGTGCAGAGCACAAGAACACTCTATCTTGTTTCCTTTCTGACAGAGCCCAACTCAGCGTCCTTCCACTCCATTAAAAAGCTCGGACATAAGCCCCGCCAGCGTGCAGAGGGTGGACCCACTTTTTCTGTTATATCAACATTCAGTGATTGAAGCAGGTGTACTCACTACATCAGGACAGCAACCTTGCTGCTGTCTTGCCCAGCTCAGCCATAACTGTGTCGCAGCCAAAGCCAGCATCTCTGTTAGAGTTCATCGCCCTGAAGGAGCACGCAAGCAGCGCTCCAAGAGTGAGAGCACAAAGCAGCAAACTCCTGGGAAAAGCTTTACCTATTGGCATGTTCTACTGACATGAAGGTCCTTCAGCACCTCCAGCTTCATCTCAGTTGGCCTCACCTCTCCTTTCGCATCACTGATCTATTGCCATTTCAGGTTTCTCTCCAATATATGTTTTAATATCAACATTCAGCAAAGAACTTAAGCTGCTACCTAACTCAGCATGAAAAAGACATCAGTGAAAATGCTTCAGGTTGGACATTTGTGTAACTTCACAGCTAAATAAGGACTGGATACTAGTAAAATCTCAGATAGTAATTTCATGAGTAGGCTCAGGCTAGTTCTCTTTAGGTCAGATCTCTACAAGGAGAGCACTATGATACCCAAGGACAAACCAGTTTCCAGCAAAGCCTTTGACTCTTACCTCTCATGGAAGAAAGTGTGGGGTAGGAGGAGGAGGGAGAAGAACCCACTCTTCACTTTTTTTTTTTTTTTTTTGGTGGAAGATGTGACACTATTGCTTGACAGAAAAACTAAGGAGTAACAGCCCAAGGAAAGCAAGACCCTCAGCAGGCAGTGTCAAAACAGTACAATATCCAGGGCCTGATTTCAGCACACCAACAAAACTAGCACCAAAGGAAAAGCCTGAATTTGCAAGTAGTCAGAGCAGTAGATTTAAATGCTTTATGCTCCCAAGCAGTATCTAAACATAAGGACAAGAGCACACGGACTGAACAGGGAGGTTAATTTCCTCCAATAGTAACTCTAGCAGCAAGCAAGGAAAAGAAATATTTTCTGTTTGGGCTGCATGTTTTAATACAGGGGTACTGAACCACAAATTGACCTGATTTAATGGAGAATTAAATCAATACAAACTTTCCCATTTACATTTTTAAGTTTACTATTACCTGTAGATCCTTTATTTGCTCAGATTTCGCAAGAAGCCGTGTGAGCAGCAGTAGCACCCCTTTAAATCCATGACACCAAGGCATTTAGTTAAGAAAAGCCTGAGTAACAATGAAAGAAACCAACAGGGAGTCTTTTTCCAGATGGAATTATATGCTTAATTCTTTCTTTCATCATATAAAATGAAACCTGCTAAGAGAAGGCAGGAGAGACATTTACCCTTTCTTATGCTGGCTCCAGGGTGCTTAAAACACCACAATTTTCTGGATCCCGATTCCCAGCTCCACAGTTTGATTTGTGTTTTGGAACTATTGATCTTCCCAAATTAGTGAGAAAAAAGAAAAAAAAAATCTCTAAAGTTCATCTATAATTCTAAGCTATATTTGCACAACATTCCTTTTTTTTTTTTTTTTTTTAAGGTTTTTTTTCTAGCTTTTGAGCTCTACTTTTCTCTGTTAGCAATAACTTGCAAAACTTACTTCCTGGAATCTTATTTCTCCAAATGAACACCGAGATTTTCAAAGGAAACAAGGAGCCAGAGTGCACAACTCGTACTAAAGCCAAAGTGACTACGCAGATTCCAAATTTTCCCTGGCCATGGTATTTCCACTACTTATAAGCAAACCTATATTTAGTGGAGTCTTCATAAAGATAAAGATATATTCTCCAGTGTCTACTGTGCTCTGTTCTTCTGTTTTGAGAAGACTGCATTTAGCCTGCTTGCTAAGCCCACCACTCGGCAGGCCTTCCCTGCACATAGCCTCCAAAAACTTTCCATATGTGATTTAACATAACCCGCCTTTTCTTTTGATTTCCTAGGTAAATAACGCATTTGTCTTCACAGCTGTGACAAAGTACTTCTAAAATCTCGGTATTTCATAAACAGTTTTGCAATCAATATCTAAACTTTGTCACCCAGTTACTGCCCAAGGTAACCACACATTTATTTCACACCAAACGCACGCACATGTAATCAACTCTGGGAGCAATTCTCCTATTTGCTTGAAGGAATAGAGTTCAGAGTTACAAGCTGTCCTTTCCACTCAAAAATCTCTATCCACAGGAGCTGAATGGCTTTTCAAACGTGAAACAAAACTCATTTAGGAAATGGGCAGATTTCCAGAGGAACTGTCAGAAGGCGACCAGAACGTGTGTCAAACAGAAGCGCAACCGTCGCGCTGCAGAGAGGAAAACACTCTGGAGCTCACGAAGGAGCTACTATATTCATCAGATCTTACCAGTCAACTGTAAAGCAGACCAATTGTTTCGGATTTAATTACAATCCTCGTTGCTAATAGCGCCATTTTCAGCTGAAAATTATTTTGCAATTATATTACCACCAGAAAGCTTTGCATGCAAGCCCCCTCGTTTTGCTAACGAGAAGGCACGGAGTCACTCCATGTATGACAACGCCAGAATTTGTTTCTTTCGTAAATGAGAAGATTTCTACCTCCCAGGTGATTCGTCTTTCTAAACAAAGAATCTGACACACATTCAGTTGCAGGGGAGTTATATATATTGCTATTAATGTTATGAAAATAACTGTGCATCAGAGCTTGATAAGTTTAGCTGAAAATAGTCAATAAATTATTTAGTTCACAAAATGTCATTATGTGTGGGGTTTACTTAATTGAATAGAATAATTTATGGTAAAACCTAGAAAAAAGATCAATGCAGATGGCTTGTGAGAATGATTGAGTTTCAGTGAAGGCAATTTGATTTTTATCCCTCATTATAATAATGTTAAAGGGAAAGCATCAACTTTGGTAAAAATCAATATTTGATGAGTGCCTAGGCCATGAATTTTAACTAGAGGTAGAACTGAGGTAGGAATAGGTGTAAATAATTAATAACTTCCATACCCTGAACAAATAACTGTTTTGTTTTGGAACAAATGTCTATTATCCAGAGATCCTTCTGTTCTCATAAAAGATAATCTAGTAATGAGTGCTTAGCTTTTAAAAATGTTTTTTTAAAGTGACTGGCATCATCCTTAAAAGACTTACAAGATGTTTAATAAAAGCTTTTTACAGGCAACAGAAGGTTAAAAAAATACAAGCACTATTTTTTTTGAGAGAAGTAACACACTTCCCATTTTTCTGTTTTTCTTTACACAGAAGAAATATTACCAGTTTTTCCCTCAAGAACTATGATGGCTAGAGACTGGTCAAATACTAAAGAATTGTACATAGTTCATGAGTAAAGAAAATTATAAATTAAATCTGTACACAGCCATGTACTTCGAACTACAGCTGTCAGACAAAGCTGTGCCATTAAAGCAACCTGTTCAGTCTGTTTAAAGAGAAATCTTATCATGAAATATTAGCCAGGCAAAGTTACATATTTGTTGTTCTTAGAAGAAAGCATGATTGAGATGGTGCGAATCCACTGTTTATTTTTACTTTATAAAATATTTTTCCCCTCAATCAAAAACCAAAACCCATTTCTAATGGCTTCTTCATCTCATACCTTTCTCCTAAATGCTTTTTACCCATGGAGTGTTCCAGCAAAGGGAGGCTGGGCCCAGACAGTGGTCCTTTCCTCCCCAGGCTATTGGTAAATTTTCTCTTCCAGTGACCCTGCCATGGCACTTACCGACCTGTGGTTTCTCTCACACCATCCTCTGTTAGCTCAGATGAATTAGATGGCTTGTCATGGCAAGCAAGTACACGTATACAGTTACAAAAGAAAAAAAAAGTCTTTTTATTCCCTATTATGACTGTAGGCTCTTCCCGTTTGTTTTATGCCTGTGCGTGAGGTAATTGGAGCCTCCCAAGGCATACAACAAGCAAAGTACACCTCTACTCCCACAAAGCACTGAGGAGAAACAGTGACACGGATCCCCAGCTAGCGGCAAGACGGCCTACGAGAAGGGTGCACCAGGTTCAGACGGCCGAGATTTCCCACCGCGGCTGACTTCCGAGGCGCACGGAGGTTGCATTTCTCACTGCAGTAGACAAGGCTGCCTGACAGATCTCTACATACACGCACGTGTAATTTCATGGGTCACACACTGCTGACAGCCATTAGACTCATTGCACCCACCGCTGGACCAGTGCTAGAGACTGTCACAGAGAAAGCCGATGCCCCTCAATAGCTTTCCAGCAGAGTAGCAATTTGTTTGACCTAAGGATTCAACAGGTCACTGATTTTTTTCCATTAAGTCTTTGGTTCAGGGTGAAAACACTGACTGTTGTTTTTCAAAATGTCATATAAACATCAGATTGTGCAACAGATTATGGAATGTAAAGACGCAGAGATAATAAAAAATGGAAACTTTACACTCTAGAAATGAGGTCTGTCAGGAGGCATACTGCTGTCTTCGCCCCAGACTCTATGTGAGACTCTGCTATGTGATGTGCTTTAGCAAGTTGACTGTAAATATTTCCAAGTTTCTTCTTATCACAGAGAAACATCCCATATGTGGGCTTCAAAGGAAGCATTCCTCACAGCAGGGATTATAGGTTAGAATAATAAAGTAACTTCCTGCAAAGCTTGTGAATCTTCTGTTCCATGGTCTGAGCCTTACAGTTATCATTTACTTTTAACATGCAGCCCCTTTTAACATTCATTTCTCAGCTCAAACTTCCTTTCCATTTGTAGCAAGACCCAATATAGGATTAACTCAGGTACCACAACATTTAGAAGTATTAATCAATTAAACACGGGTCTTGCTATGCAGATGATATGACACAGAGAGCAGCTCTGTTAAGGCCAATATTATGTCTTCAGCTAATTTTCTTTCTTCATTCCCAGAACCCTCCCAGCCGCAAGTACTGTCCCTGCATTTAGGGTTGCCCTTTCTTGTGCCGAACAGTTTCTTACTGTACAATCAGATCTCTGTTAGCCACCGGTTGAGGAAAAGTGCAAACTCCAGGCAATATGAATTCTATCAACCAGAGCATGCACTCATTTACATGAGATTAAACTCCAAGCTGCTCCATGGAAATCAATTCACACCTCTGCTGCTCACAGTAGAACTGCGTCTAGAAGTGACAAAATTAAAGTGATGAGAAACTGAAGATAAAAGTCATCCCTAAATTCATACTTCTATTTACGCAGGCCTGGTACAAAGCCAAGTTCCCTTGAAGTCTCTCTATTTATTTTTAGTTGCATTAAATGATAAAGCTTTGGAAAGGGACGTGTACAAGTACAGCAGCATTTGCCAGATTTAGCTCAAGACTTCAGTTAAAGTAAATCAACCTGGACACCACAAAGTTTATTCTGTATTTTAACTAAAGCTGATAACTCAAATCTAAACACCATAGAATAATCCTGAGTATGCGGAGGGAAAGGAGTACACTTCAGAACCACAAACCTTCTGGTATTTGTGCTTATTTTGAAAAGAACAAAGAAAGCTCTGCAAGCTCAGGAAATTCTCCACCTCTCCTCTTGTCTACTGCCGTGCCCCTAGGTGCATCCTTCTCAGCATCCTGCCAATCTGGCATACCGGAGTTTTTCTTTTGCAGTTCTGAGTCTGTGGGGAAGCATGAATACAGATGTGTCTTGATTCACACTGCACTTCTATTTTATTTTCTTGCCAATGATATTCAGGAAATCAGTGGTACAGAACAGCCTTCACAGTTCTACACTCTCGGTAACTCTCTGGTTAATGACAGTAACACCAGTTAGAAACCACTGTAAAAAAGTAGAAAATAAGTCTTTTCATGACTAGTCTCAAACTCTTCCAAGGCTTTCAGGGGCAAACATAACAGTAAGATACACTGTGCCAGAGGAACCTTGAGGGAGAAAAATTATGGTCTTACATACTTTTAAGACTTCTGAATTGTACAATAAAAGAGAAAGGTGCCCTATGTCCAAAGCATAAGAGTAAGTCTGCACTCTGTCCTGGAAATATTCAGGCTTTCTCAAATAAGCTAACGTTGGGGTGGAGCTCTGGGCAGAAGAATGAACAAGCCTGCAGAGCTCTGTGTTTTCATATCATGACATGAGATAACTCTTTCAGAGTTGAATCACCTATTTCTACAGTGCTGCGCAATTTAGATTTATGCTCTAAAGCATCCACCTGAAGGAAGCTCTAACTCATGCCAGGGCCATTTTCAGATCAGGGATGTCTGAAAACTATGTAAACCACTTATCACTAGCTGCAAGTCAACCACAGGTCAGCCAAAGTAGAGTACCTGACCATTTGTCATGCCGCGGCTGCCTGGGAAACCACCCAGCAGCAGCCGCTGAACACGCTGCCTTGGACTGATTTGCGGAGCCCAAAGAGGAAGTCAGCCTTGGAAAGAAGGATCACTTCTAGAAGCTTTGGGTCAACATGACACAAGTCTGAAAGCCGTAAACAGGATTGAGCCTGAATGTATTTTTAGAGAAACAAGTGGAATTTGAAACTCAGTCGAACCACTTTAAACCCATCTAATTGCTCACACACGTGTGTGCTCTCTCTCATTCTGAGCACGTTAGACTTTTCATCTGTACCAGTCATGCCAGTACATGCGTCAATGATACAAATATTAACAGGTTTCTCACCTAACGAAAAATGTTATAAACTCATCTCTTTCTAAAAGATAAAAAGATTGCCTTTTTCTTTTTTGCATTGAAGATAAGATTATAAAACAAAATGTTCCATTCATTTTTTTTCATAAGAAACAGATTTTATACTCGGAGTTAGTATAGAAGATGGCTTTTCTTGCAAGGGAGTCAAAGAGCAGCACTCTCCTGTATTCTGGCCTGAGACTACGACACTGATTATGAAACATGCAGCATTTTAACAGGAGGCAAAATACTATAAAGTAGTGTCATGAGCAGGCTTTCACCTTAGACTTCCTCTATGTGGAAGGCATATTTCACCAAATCTATTGCAATCTTTCAGGGGCCTAAAGAGATACAGTAGTTCCTAACCCGTACTGAAATCAGAATTCCTTTTTGTTACCAGAAAAATTAGACAAGGCAGATATTCAAAATGTCTAATATAAGCCAAGGAGGACTCTCAAGGACTATGATTCAGTTTCTTTTTGGAAAGCTCTCCCAGAAGTATTTCTTTTTCTATAGACTATAGAGGGAGCCTGGTATAAAAAGTTCTCCTGGACAACTTTGTCTTTTATGAATACACCACCCACCCAGCTACAGAACTTTTGAAATTCTCATTACATGCCTACATAGACTCTGTCCTAAAATGCATTTTCCCAGTGTGTTGTCCAACACACATTTTCTGTGTGCAGAGGTTCAGTGTGCCATTATTGATCGACTCACCACCCTGTTTGGAAGCCCTCCAATCAGTCTGAAGAAAGGAGTCTACAAATTCTGGCTTGCCTAAGTCTGCAAAATGCAAATCTCAGAAAGATTTAACTGCAGTGATTTAAAAAAAAATCTTATTAATAGCCCATGATGAATTTATGCGCTTTCATCCAGAACTTGCAGGAAGTACAATTAAGAATTCTGAACATACGATACAACCTGAATATATATATATTACACAAAAACCTATTTTCATCACTGGCACTAGTAAAACCTTATAACATGCAAAATACATCATAAACAGTTTTTAAAAATTCAAATATCCAGAAAAATATCCCTCAGGGAAAGACTCAGGAGGTTTATAGTATAGGAAGTAAACTCAGGAGGTTTATAGTACAAATAAAACTCTTGCAGATCACTGCCATTTTTCTTCTACACATCAAACCTTAATCAGTGTATGAGTTCTAATTTTTATGTTAAAGTTTGTATACATTTTTAGCAAGAAATTTTCTGAGCAAATAGCCTTCCTCATTTTTTTAATATATTCTTTTACTGATGTAAAAGTTCATTGCTTTTTTTTTCAGCTCTATATAATACTCTTTATAAGTAATCTAGCAAAAAGTCTGGGCATAACCTAAGGAATAATCTAAATCACAGACCTCTTAAAAGTAATGCCATATTTTACCTCAAGCAATACCACATGCAAAAGTGGACATCTGATTGACAACCGTATTAATTTTTAATGCCAGTATTTGCAGTTTTCGCTCTTGCACAAGACATTTTGATTATAATATAGTGTTCAGTAAAGGAACTTGTCAGTCAAAAGGACAGAAAAACATACACAAAAAAGATGGAGTAGGTGTACTGGAAAAAAAAAAAAAAAAGTGAAAATAAAGTAGGCACATTTCACCTCCGAGTATGGATCCCCGCAGAGGCCAAGCTGTGGAACTGAGCTGGCAAAACACGTACAATACCACTCACAGCTATAGGAAAACAACACTGCCATTTTCTGAAATAAAATCCAAAGACACAAGGACACAAGAGCAGAATTATGCAGTAATGTACTGGTGACAGTGGTACCCAGTCCTTTTTTTTTTTTTTTTTTTTTTTTTTTTTTTATCAAGCAATACTTTTTAATTCCTGGTAGTTTTAACAGGCTACAACGTCCTATGAAGTACATTTTATGTTTTATAGATTGTATAGACCACATATACACACACACCCCTCATATTTGTGTATTTGTCAATTTTATGCATTGAAATAGCTTTACATAATGGATCTTGGCTAAGTTTTCGAGGGCAGCTTGAAGATCACACTCTTAATATGCTGCTTTGTTGTATTTTCTAGTTCTCTCAGGGTATATTTATTATATGAAGTTATGGAAGCTTTACCAGCCCATATGTTGGAAGGTTAAGAAACTTAAGTGTGTAAGCGTGGAAAGCAATAATTCCCTCACCTCATTTCCCTAACAGTATTAATTAATAGAGGAATTTTTTTGTTTCTCCCATAGAAGCTGCAAAACCTTTGGAATAGATAGAAATTAAAGAAGCGATGACAATTCCCATTCATCCCCTCCAGACCTGTGTTACATGGTATCATAACCTAAAAAACTATAGCTCTTCTTCTATATTCAGTCGCTTTCAGGCAATAGCCCACTTAAAGCATATTTACACTCTTGCTTTTAGAATAGCTCCCCCAAATCAAAAGCGTTCTGCTGCAGATAAGCTTTTGTGTTGAAAGGCACTTTCTGAAGTAGCATTTATCAAAAACCAAACAAATGATAGAGCAATCTAATCAAAATACTGAAATGACTGCCTGATTGTATTTTAAAAATCATAACCTAATTAGAACCGAATTGATTTTTCCGTTAGCATGAAATTAAAACTAATTTCCCTGCACAATATTTACTCTAATATTCCCCAGATGCAAATACAGCCTCATAAAACATTTCATAAAAAAGGTTTCTAATTGTTTCCTGATTTTTTTCATTACATCATCAATTGCATTTATCCTTCTAAACTATTCTGCTTGTGTATCTGGAAAACCCATTAACAAAGGGAGAGACAATGAAACACTACAAAAATTCTTTAACTGCTCGGCATGGGCAGATAGAGGTATTTTTCAGAGGGTCTAGTCTTTCATTTCCTTTCCTAGCCAAACCTGCTCCTGAGATGACTTCTCCTAAATTAATGTTACACCTAGACTGATAGTCAGCAAAAGGTGGCAGACGCTCCCTGTTCAATCTCTCCTAAAGAAATGGGCTAGAAAAGTAGAGTTGTCGCTAAAAGAAATTCTTCTGTCATCCTTCAACATATTCACAGTTTTCTCATTCAGTGTCATGTCTACTGCCCTAGGCTCTTCTTTTCTCTTTTCCACAGACGAAGTTCCTCAATTCCTGCAGCATATGGCAGTTTGTACACTGGGAAATTGAACTGTGAGACACTACCTCACTCAAGCACAGACACAATCGGATTTATAGGACTATAATTGCATTTGCTACGATGGCTGCCTTAATGAGGAATGCATGTTTCTATCCAACCAGGACTATTCTTAATGTAATATACTCTTGACCTTGAATGTTCATTGGGCCTATCTGACCAGTGACCATCCTTGAGAGTCTCCTTGCTTTAAAGCTAAGGAAACAAAGAGCACTATATAAATATCAAGAAAATGACTTTTCTAATTGACTTAGGAAAAATAAATTACAGAGTGGTCACCTCTTAACTTTTTTAAATTTACATACCTGTATATGGAAGCACATGACCTTCTGCAAATAGAAAGGTGATTCCACTGCAAGAAATTCTAGTGCAACACTATCACTGAATGTTGAATATCTTCCGATTTCCTCCCTATTTCAATAGAATACACAGTGTCCAAGAGTTCAGTCTTAGAAAGCTCTGCCTTACTCTCTTTTGGGAGATACCTTTTTTTTTTTAAGCCATTAAAGAGGAGCAGATGCCTTGGTTTATAAACCATTATTTTCACACCTTTTTTCTTCATTTGTGAATGCAGGTTTTCCTACACTGGAGGAGGCAATGGTGTGTGCAATTTGCTCTAATACACAAACTAAAACATCCCCTCTGACTAGGAGATTTCACACATCCTTACCATAAAACCATGAGGGCAGCATTTGCCATGGTAGGCCTGATATCAAAACAGTCAAATAAAGGAGAATGGCAATGCCCTTGTGGTGGAGATACTTTACTCTACCCTGGGCTACAAATTCTCTGGACAAGACCTGGAGAGATTTTTACTGTGTTAGCACATAATTCATCTTGCAGAGGAGGTCTTTGAGAGAGGCATCTCTATTTGCTGCAATACAAGTAATAAATGTAGACCAGGCATTGGGAGGTTTGGCTTCAGTTCATACCTCTGCCACAGACCTCGTGGAAATCATTTCTTTTATTTTTGACTCAGCCCCCCAAATCTAAAGTGAAGTTCATGCCTTTTGTCTGATTCACCTGCTCAGACTTTAAGCTTGCTGGGGAACTCTCACTCAGTAATTCTACAGGAGCCCCTGTAACAAGACAAAACTCTATTAGGGTGTCTGTTTGCCTCTGTCACCCATATCAACATGATAATTATCTACTACTAATCATCAAGGCTAAAAAAAATTATCACCACACCAAGCAGTGATAACACAAAATGATTCTAGTGTTATCTCTTAATTTGTCACAAAAACAAGTCAGGACTCTGGTGGAGGAACACACAAGCTGACTGAAACTCTTCCACCAACAAAATACAAATCAGATCAAGCGTGTTCCCATTCTGACTATTTAAACAATTGTAGTGAGGAAACCTCCCTCTTGAACTAAGCTATGCAGAATGGAGAAATTCAATTCCCCTCTCTTCCTCCTCTGAAGGACAGCAACCTAGAGATTAGATTTCTTTAACAGTGATAGTGGATGCTATTACTCAGACTCCTCCAGTTTGAAAACAAACAAACAAAAAAAAAGATAAAAATCCTGTAATACTAACAAGTATGTAAGTTTTCTCAGCAGCCACAGGAACTCAGTGACATGTCTATATTTCACTGCAAAATGCCACTTGGTTACATGTTTTTGGCATTCAGCCACCAAAGCGCTACTTATTTTTCTCCGTCATTGTAGAAATTCTCTCACGTTGATGACACTGTTTCGTAGACCTTTAGCTGAGCTTGTGTATTTTTATCTTCCTTACATTTATAGGACTGTGCATATAAACCTATGTGGAGCGAGAAAGGGAACAGAGATTGCTGTCTACTTTCTCAGTTCTTTGCCTTTAACACCAACTTACCACCCAGTGCTGAAACCTGCAGCAAATTCTCTTTGTGAATCAGCTGAGCTGAGACTCTCACAGGCCCATGCACAGAGCACTTCCAGTGAAAGTGGTCCTGGGGAGACAGACTGACAGTTTTAAAATTGTATTACAATCCAGCAACACAAAAGAATACTGCTGTCTTGGATAAATATACCATCCTTTGACTTTATTACCAGTTAATCATACACTCCAGTCCAACTTTGTACTATATTATACTCATTGTACTGCCTGTGTTTACTCACAGTGATTATCGTATCACAAAATATATCATTAAAAGTAACACTAGAAACAAGCATTAAAAATTAATTTGTGCCAAGAAGCAACAGGCTAGAACAACGCAGCAGAAAGTTATTGCAAAAGTTTGTCTTCTTAAGCAGACAAACATACGCAAAAAGGAGACGAAGAAGAAAGAATCTGAGGTCCAGCAATGGGATGAGCAAGATGCTGTGATCCACGGATGCTTGGCTGACTCGTGCACTTACTATATCTTTTCTCCAAAAAGAGAATGCACTTCTGGGTAACACTGACACAGGCTGAAATTTGAACCTTCATCTACAGTTGTATCTTGCTCCTCTGATAAGGTATTAAAAAAAAAAAAAAAAAAAAGAAAAGAAAAAAGAAAAAAAAGGGGGGGGGGGAAGGGATATCCCAATGTTTCCAGCCAAGAGAGGTCTGTTCTACTGGCTTTGTCGCAAGGCTTTCAAGAACATGGAACAGTGAGCACTGTTTCACCTGAAAACTTTGTTAGATGCCAAGCTTTGCCCTCCTCAGTAAACCTATAAAAATTATAATAAATGTGTTTTTGTCACTACCATCTTTCAATGATTTTTGAAGTATTTATTATATACCAGATGTCACGTGAAGGATTTGGGTTTCAAAGTGACATGAGAGGTACTGGAACAGCATGAATTCTAGGACAACATATTGTGTCTGTCTGTCTATCTGTCATGGTAATGATAAGGAAGGGCAAGAATGCAGAGGCACTTGCTCCTCTCCAAATATAATCACTGTGCTCTGAAATTCCTAAATAACAGCCTCGAATCATTTGTTGGGGTGAACAGAAATGGTAATCCTTGACTGGCCTAAATTAGCTCGAGACCAGCACATAAGGAACCTGTCAGGGAGAAAGCTGACGGCTCCAGACTGCGAGGCTGTTTGTCTCATCTTACATATTCATCACTCAAGATATCTCTTAACATCCCAAGCAACCACTGAGCAGAACAACCAGCAGCTCACATCAGAGCCCTGCGCTCAGAGTAGGATCCAGGGCAATCATTGCATAAGGAGGAGGACTCGCAGCAAAAGATGAGCTGTGTGAAATTAGGAAATTAAGGAACTCAGCAAACAGAGGAAGAAAACACTTTAATCTGGAGATTTTTCAGGAAATCTAGATGAATTGTTTAATTTGCACAAGTTAATACTTTCTCAGGCTAGGGAATACCATAAAATAAATGAGTGCACACTGCTTGGGGTCTCCTTCTTGGAAAATGACAAAGATCAAAGACTTCCTGCCTATTTTGTCTCTGAAAAATCAAAAATTAATTGCTTGAATTCACATACCAGTTTATTCAACTCCTGCCTTTTCCAGTCATACAATTTGCATTGACTGACAGATACTTTTAGGATGCTAACACAAATAACTGGCCTAATATTCCATGTTAGGGTATATTTTAATTGGTAAAAACCAATCATCATCTTTGTTGCAGTAGGGTCATTTCCTGAATATCAGGTATCAAATTAACCCAAAAGAATAAGGATGTGGATACACAACTTTTTTGATCTAACAAAAAGTTGTGTATCTACAGCCCATGAGAAACAAAGAGCATGAAATCTATCAAGACTGAAGAGCAAACACAATTCATAATGAGGACCATGGCATCCTGTCTTTCTGATCTGTCTTAAAATTAAAAGAGAGAGAAAGACTGGGATTAAACCTATAGGACAAAGGTTGCAATCAATATGTATGTCTGTATGTACGTAGATGTACATATAGACACCCACACTCTAAAACCTGAGTATTTGTCAGTAATCTTAATTAGTCATAGCTATAGCTGTCAAGAGCAGGCACAAACTCGAACCGTGCTGGGTGGTCTTGAGATTGGCTGCCTACCCCTCACACATTCATATCAACTAGTCACCCACCTGTACCACAACAGGGAAATTTTTACTATCTTATAAAAAGGCAAATGTGAAATATGAAGCCTTGGGCTGTTGTTGTTGATTTCCTTAAGGAAAAATAAATAAATAAAAAAAGAAGGTGGCCCATGCAAAGGCATACCTGTTCTCTAGATGCTCTATGATTAGTTAAATCTCATGGATGTGTGAATCCTAAATATCACAGTGGATTATTTGGCTTTGCTTTCAGTTTAGCACTACACTAATAGAGCAGTGCCTGCATAAGCAAATGGTACAATGCCTTTGCATTTCAAGATGATGAATAAGGCCCATACAGCACTGATCTGGCTGCAAGGTGGCGCAGTTTGTGCCTGTCAGCATCTGCCTTCACTACCACCTTCGCGGTTTACCTGCAGCAAAGTCACATCTAGGGCTCTAGACCAGACTAACGTTTCCATGAAAACCAAAATTGTGCAACTGAGCTACAGCCCCTGGTTTATCCAGCAAAATCCAGTCTCTAGCTAACCAATATTCAAAGCTTCAGAATTAGAAATCACGTACTCCACTCCCAAGAGTAACTACCTTTAAAGGCTCCGTGACCAGAAGTTATAGAAGGTGTCCTGAAGCCTGAGGGTTAAAACGCTGAATATTCTTGTTACCCATAAATATCCAATCAGTTGAAAGCATGGCTGCCACTGTGTGAATAATGGATTTTTGTTCAGCACAAAAACTTAAAAAAAACACTGCTTCAAGGTGACCTTAAGCAATTTTCTCTTCTCCTGGCTTGTCCCCAAATATTTTGCATAGCCCCAAATTTGACCTACTAGCCCTGAAGACTAGGCAGAATTCTACACAAACACATTTTGTTTTAAAACAGAACTATTTCCATTTAAAAGTATTGAAACTAAACGTTTTAATTCTTTTCTTGGTGCAGTTGAAGCAATTTGTTTAAATTTTACTTGAGTTTAGTAATTGTTTGAGCTGCCAGAACTGCTTTTCTCAGTGAATATAGCCTTTTTTTTTTTTTTTTTTTTTTTTTTTTTTTTTTTTTTGCTTATCTCTAATCCTGAAATATTCTTGACTCCATGATATTTAGTCCAGCATGTGTGGATAAGTATAAGCTATACTCATTTTCATTCAGCTCTCTTTTAAATTTTCCACTATCTACTATATTTCACTTTCCATCTACCAGATCAACTTCTCATTATTCTCTACTACTTAGGGTATACTGAACAGAGCTGCCAGAAAACAAGACTGTTAAGGAAATTACAGTAGATGTTTATGGATTATACCCATGTACATGGTGCTGTTTTAGAAAAAAATAGATAATCCTAAGGAACACAGAGAGTAATTTCTGACCAATTTCAAAATGTCATCTTTGTCAAAATTCTAACTACAGAGTGTGAAATCAATATATGGATGTTGCTGTAAAATTAATGAGCTCTTCAATAGGTTGTTTTGATATTTTTATTGTGAATCATCTCTGATTTGTCTTTTCCTAAATTACATACAGACAGATGCATCGGTCAACTAATGTTGTACCATAGCACGAGAAAAATCTACAGGAGAGTTTGTCCTCTGCAATGAGCTCCACCAGGCATATATTCCTCTTTCTCCAAACAGATAGACATCAAAATTAAGTACATTGGCTTAATTCAGTTGCCATTGTAAGCTCAAATGGGATACAAAGTGAAATCAATATTTGTGAAATAGATCAGACTAGAACTGGAAGGTAATATAATTAGGTTGGCTTTGCTATACTTTGTAATTCTTATCTGTAAGTATTTTACCAAACAGAATAAGGGTATCTATTTGCTGAAACCGTAGGAGGTTTTCAATGCTGTATTATCCTTACTTATTTCATTTGAGGGAGCGCTTCAGGAAGAAGTGCTGCTATGTGCCCGTTCTGTGGGAGTTAGGTCTGCCTTATCTCATTAAGGGATCTGGACTTTGCATGTACAAGGGAGATTTGCTTCTTAAATAACATCAAGAATTGTTCTAATAGTGCAATAACGAGAAAGCAAAGTGCGCTCTGTCCACAGAAACTGTGCTCTTTGTCTCTGAATAGAAGATGTTTCAAGTGGGCAACAGCATTAGAGCACAGAAATGAAGAACAGGGGATCTTGTGCTTCTCTGCTTCTCAGATGTCACCCAGCCCCACCAGAACTGCAGATACCAGCCAGGCAGCTTTATAGCACATCAGTGAGACAAGGTCTGCAAGGCAGACTAGTGCCTCTGGTGAACTCTCAGGGCGTTAAGCAGTCCTCCTGCACATTTTCTTTGCTCCAGTCATTCTTCGTAGGCTGAGCTGAGGTGCAGGGCCTCCTGCACAGAGTTTATCTCCAACTAAGGAAGTCATTTCTAGGCAATCAAATGCAAATCATGGGCTCCTTCCAATGCCTGAGATGCACCAATCTCCCCCCAAGGAACAGAGAATTTATCCCTGAAACCCAATGTATATTTCAAGGATGACTATAGGCTACTTAATAGTTTAATTAACTTGGAATACTCAAGATTTAATATGGATAAAATCCCATCTTAAGTTGGCATTAAGAAAATATATAATTTGGGGTTGTGTACCTTTATGACCAACAGAAAATGTACTGAAGGTTTTGTTAAAAGAAATTTGAAGAATATTCAGACATTACCTAAATGTGAAGTTTGGTACCTTAGATGGTACCTACACAACTAATTCCTGCTGCTTTCATACAACAGGCCAAGGGTATCACAAAAGCCAACGAGATAGATAACTGAAATTGGACTTGCTAAGATAGCCTTCCCCTAATGAAGGGCAGGTTGATGGGGGAAGTATTCCTGTTCCTTAGCAAACGTCTTCACACTTCCGAGTCCCAAGGTTTTTAGTCAGAATTCCTCCTCCTGGATTCAGCATCCACTTCCTCAAATCCTATGATTTTATATTCTCACAGGCTTGCCAAAGGCAGAAGGATTAACATTTCTGATGCAAAATGGAAAATACGTGGTTTTTTTCCTCCTTATCACTAACAAAAACAAAAAGGAGATAAGATCTGTTCTATGCCTCTCCTGTCTTGAGGCTATCTTTAATGATTTTATTCCTTTCGACTAAAAATTGCAATCCAAGGATCTGAGTAGCAGAGCAAAAGCAAGGATGTACGGAAGGGCCAAGAAAGAAAACACATTCAGTAAGCTGCCAAAGAGCTACTTACCTCCTGAAGTTATTTTAGTCCCACTGCTCTCCTCTAGCATCTCTTGCGAGGGGCTACGACGAGGCACAGCATCTGAGCATGGATTTACTGGGAGAAGACCGTGTCCCCTCCCTCCAGTGGCGCACACGCTCCTGGCGGGGGGCATGGCTGCACAGCTCCCGGGCACAGCAAGGAGCTACAACCCTCCGTCGGCAGCGCTCTCCCTCTTCCTTCCCCGCTGGCACCCACGTACGCTTCTCGCCCCACACAACTCAAGCGGCAGTGGCAAGTCTATGCCAGGTGTACTCCACTCGTGTCACTCCCCAAGGCCTCAGATAAAGCCGATAAGCGCTCTCAGGGAAGGGGAAAGGGAAGCAGGTTTGATACAAGGCACAAACCCACTGCGAAACAAGTTAGAAGAAGCTCTTGAAAGGCCGGCAGTTAAAAACCCAATGCACAAAGACTTGGAACCGTAAAAGCAAATCTGGCAGCAAATGACAAAACCTGTTTTCCCTGTTTCTAACTCAGCCCTTGTGGGGCTGGTAAAAATGACCCTTTTCAGGAGGTGAAGCAGTGCGACACAGGAGCAATAACCAGAAATGGAAGGGCAGCACTGCAGGGACATTGGTGCTATCACACTGACGCACAAGGACAGAAGAACTAGGACGACACAAGGAAATTAGCACATGAAAACAGGAGAAAGGAAATCACTTAAAATCGGATTTTAATCTCATTTAGGATTGCCTGTTCCTTTTTCCATTCTGCTATCCGCTTTCACAGGTAACATAAGCCAGAAATCAAAATTATAATATCCTCTCACAGACTTATCATAATTCCAGTGTTCCTGTCTGATTTAGGGAATGCTACAAATTTCAATGTACGCCAAGGATCTCATTGATATCATGATTCATATATCATAAATTATCAGGAAAAAATAAGATTTCCTGCTTTTTAAGTAAATTAGAGTAAATCATATAATGTATAGCATCAGTAACATGCGTCCTCTCCTATTCCAATTATTGGTAAACAAGCTCAAATGTAAAATGTCATATCTGTCATACATCCTACTAGACCTAGACAGACACAGGCCTATACATTAGATTTGCTTTAGTGCAGATTTACTTCTTGAAATATAGCAAATCTTTCGATATTACTGTAGGGAGCTCACATAAGCCCACAGATAAGTTCTGAATGGTGAGGAGTGTGTGAGAAGGTTTTAAGGTGAAATGATGCCAAGAGTGAAGTTTCTGCTATCATCCAAGCCTACTCAAACGACAGGCTGTCAAGGTTTTTCCATTTTTGTTTGACCAAAGTTCAAACTTAGACTTAAGAAACCTGCTCTGCTAAGATCTATCTTTGGTAAACCAGTGATGCATTTTATCCCATTTCCTATCACCTTCAGGAATTTAAATATTCTTGCCTTCAACTTTTCATATAATATAGTGAACGATTGTCACCATTTATTCAGTATACATATCAGATTTGGTATTTATCCTCCTATCCTTAGATGATTTCAACACATACTTGCTATTAAATTTCCAATCTCTCCCAAAGGCTGAGGTGCAGATTATCTGGGTCCCACACTGAATCCTGCGACTGCCTTCACTGCAGATATTATTTCCACTTTATTGGTCACCTGCATTTGAGCCCATGGTCAGTACTGTCATTCTTCTTGAAATAATGATGCCAAGTATACATTTAGTTCTGAGGCCACCTCTAAACCTTCTACATCTGCCATTCTCACCACATAAATGCATTCTTTCATTTCTTCTTTTTTGTTTAGACTGCTGCTAGATTTCTCTTGGTGGAATAATTTTCCACTTTCACTTGTTCTTAGTGTCTTCTGCAAGTCAGTAGTTATGGACTATAGTTAGTAGTAGTTATAGTAGTTATCTATAAATGTAGATAGCTTCCTTTTTTATTACACAGATGCTTTGAAGACTAGACCTTGTACTTCTCTAATGTTAAGGAATCCAAGCATAAAGTTTTAAAATGTCATTAGTGGATGACTGGTAACCTAATTTCAAAGCTATTTGATATATTGTTTTGTCTGGGGGATCTTTGAGAGCATAAGATTTTTTTAGTATCCAGTTTTACACATAGCGTTTTCTTCCAATAGGCAAAACAAAAGAATCGATTTGTTTCGTACTAATTGTTTTTTATTTTAAAATAAACTTGCCTTACTCAGACCTTTGCCTTGCAGTACTGCAAAAGAGTGCTTTAAATTGTACAGTTATATATTACAACTTCTCTACCATGGTAACATCCTGTAATACTCCAGTTTGTACATAAAAGAGCATTAATAATTATTGCTTATTGCTGGATGCAAACTACACAGATAATTTCACAGTGAATAAAGATTACTAGGGAATGAATATGCCTAAAAATGCATCTTGAACTACAGTGCAAGTTAGCCATTGATTTCTGTCTGGTTATTATGCAAACTCAACTGGGCATGAAAACAGTAAGTGTTTGGAGAAGAAAATACAGAAAAAAATTGGCTCCCTTCCTCCAAGAAACCTCGGCTCAGCCCTTACAAAGAAGTGCTCTGCTCTTATAGCTCTGACATCAGTAGAATATGAGGGTACTGAGCACCTCTAAAAGTTAAGCTGTTCTTTGCTTGTAATTATGTCTGTTTAGACAGCTTCCTACATGATTTTTTTCCCCTTATGACAGCTGTGAAAAATAACATGCGTTAATCCTGTACGCACAAGCCTCAGTCAAAAATCAGAGCCCTGTTGAGTGAAGCTCTGTGCAAATGTACTGAAAGACATGTGATGGAATCATGGCACTTCAGAAACCGGCGGGGATTGTGCGTTTGATTCCACCTGGACCAGGCCTTTCACACTCACATTTCCTAACCAGGATGGAAGAAATCATTGTAAGATAAATTCAGAATGTGGGAACAGCAAGGAGGGGGCAATAACAGTTCCATGGGCGCTGAAACGAATGATTTCTTATTTCCGATTCATTTCGGTGCTCATAATTGACTGATTTTTTTAAAAAAAAACAGAATTTAACAAAGGTAACAGTCTGAAATCCCTTTCGCTTTTACTTTACCACCAGAGGCTTGTCTTTATTTAGCCCCGCCTTGGGCAAAAGGTGGCTTGAACTGCAGTCTGTCCCAGACTACCCATATAGCTACCTGGCCAGGAGTCTAAGTATTATGTGCCTCCCACGTGGTCAGCTGGACACTAGCAGTCAGTGACTGGTCAGAGAATATGATTCCCTATCTCTTAGTTGGTAGAAGGCCAAACTTTTATCTTTGGAAGCTAATTATTGTACTTGATTCTTGTAAGAATTCAGTGTTTTCCACTGAATTTCCATTATATTTTGTCAAAATTGTCCAACAGGTTCAAACATTTATAGGGGAAGGACCTATATTCACCTGTATTCAGAATGATTTCAGAAGCCTCATTTCCATAGAAAATCAGGATAGAAATTGGTTTAATTGGCTTAAATGGCCAAATGGAAGCTGTTAGAACAATACTGAGTCATTGGAGCTGTGCAGACTTACCTCAGTTCAGGTTCTGATTTGCTTTGCACATAAATGGTCTCTGGCAATTTTGTCAAAATACTTACAAACAAGAGCAATTAACAGTATTAATAATGCCCATAATGCCAGAATGTTGCCATCTCACCAAGAGTTTGCATTAAAGTCACTACAAAACACCCCGTCAAGAGAAAGCTTAGTAAAAGCTTAATCTAAATCGCAGTACGAATATCTCAAAAAAAAAAAATGGCCTTTTTAATTCTCTTGTGCGTCATACAAGGTGAGGATCAACATCATTTTTCATGCAAGTCTCACAAAAAGTAAGTGCAAATAGGAGATATTTCTGAGTATAAAGTGTGCATATTAAAAGCAGTGATTACAGATATCAGCTGTACGGAGCATGAATAATACACTGACAAGCTCATGGAAGAATGATGTTCTTTGAGCTCATCATTGCATACTTGAACAGTGTATGAATATTTTATATTCATGCTAACTGTCATACTGCAAGTTGAGCTGTTTATACCAGAAAAGCATACATGTATCACTACTATTCATGTTTACATTTACCCTGCAAATGTCAGCAAAACATTTCCTTCTTGTAAGCATTCTCTCTCTCTCTCTCTCTCTCTCCACCCCTCACTCCCTCTAATTCAGACATTAAAATTATTCAAACAGGCCACATAGCAGCAGGTTGAAAATGGAAGATAAAAGTAGCAGCTGAGGAGCTAAACAGGGTCTTATAATCCAACACCCATTGTTCACTGAGACTTATCTTCCACTAATGGCTGGTGGAAAAGGCCTTTGCTGAATGCAACTTTGGGAGAAGAATATAGAACGGACCCTAAAAAACATACCAATCCAGATGTCTCTAAAGGGTCCATCAGAATCTGGACCTTCCTAGGAACACAACACATGCAATGTAGCAACAACCCTCAGTGAAAGCAGTCCTATTATCTTTTATCCCAGATGATCACAGCATTGCTTGATAGAAACATCTACTAGAACTGACACATCAGGATTGCTAACATTCTTTATTTGGCAGCTCTCTTACCACTTGCTTTCAAGAGAAACAACAGAAAGGATCCCAAAGCAAGTACTCTTCAATGCTTTCTTATAGATGCTGAATATTTTGCCTGAAGAACACTCAAAACATTTAAGAAAACAGCTAAAAGTTTGAAACATCCATAGCTTACTCTCAAAGAACAGCAAGCTGAAACTTCTCATGAAATGGCTGGCCAGATTTCAGATACCAAAAAGCTTCAAGAGACTCCAGGTAAAAATACTTAAAACTTGTTCCTAGCAAAAGCAAAAAGAACATTTTAGGTTGCTGTCCTCTGGCCAGCTCATTTGATATTAAGGGCAAGAAAGAGGACCATCTACTTCATACAGTACACCATCTGATAGCAGATTATGCAATATATCCACCTGTATAAGATCATGTCATGTTTACCAGGACAGTCACAGAATACTTTCTACAAGTAGCCACTCCACAGTGTAGTAACTCTAAAGGTTACAGATTTTTAACATGAAAACTCTTTTTTTTTTCCCTGAAACATTAATATATCTTATAAATGAGCCTTCTTTCAGGCACATCCTTACAGTAATCTTAAGTCATGCTCACTGTAGTGCTTATAAACCAACTCAGTAAAGTCAAACCTGAAGAAATCACATAGTCCTTTAGTTCTTTCCTTTTTCTCTTTTGCACCCACTGTAATTTGAAAAGCACAAGCAGATGACAAATTCACACTAGGATTACGAAAACAGTCAAGAGGTCTAGGAGGCCCAGGGATCTTTTTTGTTTCCTGTCTCCTGTGGCCTCTGAAGTAATCAAAAGTGTGGATAAGGGTCTGAAAATCCTCAATCATGCTGCAAGTTGTTACATCTCTGTGCAGGAGATTCCTGTAATTTCTGTAAATTGTTTAGATGCAGCTGAATGTAACTCAGTCCTGTCAAGATAAGGTAGGTCTTGGCACTACTTCTGTAGGATCAATGATAAGTTTCTTTTCCAGAATATCTGAGGCTTCCCATGAATCACAAGACCTTTGAGTTCCACCAGAAGAGTTGGGCATACACCCAAAAAGGTTTTCTAGATTACAAGGCTGTAATGTGCTTCTTTCATGTCTATATATGTAAACTTTTCTTTTAAATTAAGCATCAGAAAAGGCTGGTGAAACTGTGTCCCAACCAGCTTTTGCTGGCCTAAAGACCTGGATTCTTCCCTGGGTTCAAGAAAAATGTAAATTTAACATAAAGCAGATACAAGAAAAAACTAACCATGATGTAACATTCTGTACATTTACAGGGCCCAAGCTAAAAATCTAGTGCAACTCTTCCTATTGACTTCCCCAACAAGCAGGTCAGACCACATTTCTACGGCACGTGCTCCATTCCTCTTTGCACAGTCCCCCTAAAGTTTGCACTATCAATAAGCCATTCTATTTCCCAGGGTAACAGAATATATAGTGTCTGCAAGCACACACACTAGTTTTATAACAAGCCATGAATCTATAGGCCTTTTCTAGTGAGCCACTCAGAAAGGGAGAAGGGAGAGGGTGGAGAGTCCCTTTGACTGGTACCAATTATGCAATTATATAAGTCACAATAATCTACCACTAACATTGTCTGGAGGGAGTTCCTTTGGCTCCCTTCTCAGATGGTATTTCTAACCCTCTTTTAGAGAAGGATATTCAATAAATGAGGTATTTCTGTGACCTACAGCAAGCCTGCACACAACTGTTTGCATTATATACTGTTTCATTTTGCTCCCTGGCACTGCTCTTTGGTGGCTGTTACAGCCCATAAAGCCATCTGTTAGGAACGCTCAGTCGTAAAATTATTAATGTCTATAGCCTAAAACCAACCCTAAGTAAATAAACAGTACCAGAAGGCCCAGTGCAAAATTCTGGGATATTAAATACACAGGAAATACACAGAACCATAAATCTTCTTAATAGCTCTACGTGCAATTATGTATTCACTTGAAATTCAAATAACACAGAAAGGCTAGACAGAAGTTGTTTCTAAAATAGCACACTACAGATTTGCTTCAGAGTTGAACCCCACATGTAAAAAATCTGCTATACTATTGTGAATCCTTGTGACATTTAGAGCTTCTGGAATTATATGATTAAGTAAGAAAATTCTTAACAAGAAAACTCGCGGCGCACACAGTCCTCATGGCTCAAAATCCAGAGAACAAAGGAGGAGCGTCCCAAGTTCAAACCATTTGAATTCTGAAGAGGGGAAGGCAGAGGAGATCTGTTTGTGTTCTTGGATATGTGGCATTCCAGGCACGAAGGAAACATCAAGAAATGAAGTACAGCTGGATTTTTAACACTATAATGGCAAATCCCTCGACTAAAAGAAACAGGACTGCCACCTTAGTCATGTGTGCTGGCTCCCACACTAATGTAAGCGCAGAGCCTCTTGGCCCTCCGATGCTCCATCTCGACTCCCTTTGGCAATATTTGCCGACAGTGTCTCCAACAGGCTGGCACTGAGCCCGGCCTGTCAAGTCTCACCCATGGGATGCGAGACAGACACACAGTCGGCTCCACTTCCCATCCCTCCCACAGCTAGGTGCCACGTTTCATGCAGGCACAGCACAGAAGAGCAGCCGTCTTCCAGTTTATTAGCCACAGATCCCAACAGATAGCATCAGCAGGAGATCCTAAGATCCAAGGAGCAGCTGGGGCAGGGGAGACAGTGTGGTGCTGTGGACATCAAGTGTATCTTTCAGAAAAAAAAAAAAAAAAAAGGTCTTAATGAGGCCGATTAGCTCCCTAGTTGCAGCTTAGCATCAGCAGCAGTAAGGCTAAGTGTCCGCAGGCTAGGCACACAAAGAATTGTCTGGATTATTAACACCAGCCCTGCAAAGACCAAGATCTTGCTGAAGAAGGGCAAAAATTCACTGCCTGGCAACCTGCTGACCCCAGGGAGGCTAACAAGGTCAGCAGCCCTTCTTACGGTAGGGCAGAGAACTGACACTTGTGCTTACATGAATGACTGGATCAACAAGGCTGCAAGACCAGCTATGCTACAGCCAGCATTAGGCCTCAACAACCCCCAGCTGCCATAAATATATTGTATGACAAAACCAGCCTATAGCGTAGCCATCTGACATCAAACCCACACAAAAGCTGCTTCCCCTTACTTCATGTCCCCTTCTGCCTACTCCAGCTGCTGCCACACCACACGCCCGGTCTCTGCAGCGAAGGTGGTACTCAGCTCTCCACCTCCAGCCACCACTTCCCTCTCAGGAAGACTCTGGGACACCTGAGGGACAGGGTGAGTGCCCCTGTCAGGAGCTTACCACAGCACCTCCCAGCCCCAGATGACACCAGCACCATCAGAATACTGGAACCAGGGCATGGTACAATATGAGCCACCCACAGAAAAGGATGGGGTTGTTCTGAAGAATTTGCCCATCTTAAGGCTTAACCCCAAAACAACCACCCTTCTGGGAGTTTACCTGAAGATTACTAGCAGCATTACCAGATTTAGCTGGGGTGTTACCAACTGTGAAGAAATTCTAAATACAATCCATTATATGTGTGTCTTCCTTAAAAAAAAAAAAAAGGAAAAAAGAAAAGAAAAAGAAAAAGAAAAAAAGAAAAAGAACAATCCTGTTACTTTAATAGAGAACAATTCATTCCTCCAAGAGCTCCCATTATGATTTAAAAGCACAGTAACCTAACAGAAAGCAGGAAAAAAAAATCACTACTTTATATTTTATTCTCTAAAAGGAAAAGATTTTAAAGATTTTCCAGTGTGATTTTAATACTGCAGTGAAAACAGGAGGCTTTTGTTTCAAATACAGTTGCTTATATTTTGCTGTTGTTTAAAAATGTAGTGCCCTTTCCACTTCATCTCACTTGGTTTGTATCCGCAGCTTGTGCAGATTTCACTTTTTAACTTAGGGTTTTAATCACGGGGCAGGAAGTTCAGAGCTGTGCAAATCACAAACACAGGGTCTTTATTTACAGCATGCTGCATGCCTGGGTTTTCTCTTAAATTGTCAACTTCCATAAACTGGATTGTAAATTTTACTGTGAACCACATTTTGATATATCACATAAAGCAACAAACACCTTAAATTTGTCCATCAGGTTTCTTCAAATAGATACATATCTTTGAAACACACTCCTCTCCACTTCCTAGTTCTCTCTCTCTTTCTTTCTTTCAACAAAAATTGTTCAATAAATTCTCTAAAGGCCAAAAAGAAAACACATAATCCAGTGTAATTCAGCATTACAGATTCTGAAACTAAGAAGATTTGGTTGACTGACTGGAGACTTTGTAGAATAACATAAAAATTCAACAATATTGAGGACACCAAGCACCAGATGGACAACACACCCCAAGAGTTAGGGACAGGCACGTAACCAAACAGGCAGGAGCCCAACCAGGAATCATAAACTACCAAGATAATTCAAGGACTAAGACACTCTGCAAAGTCTGTCCTGAAGATCAGTATTTTATCCTCTCCCCACCTACAGGGCAAAGTTGGCTGCTTAAGGAGAACATCTTTAGGACAGTTGAAGAGGGCAGCAAAGCTGGCAGAGCAGAAGATGACAAAGCTAAATACTCTCAATAGCAAGTTGCTGTATGTAGGCTGGGAAAAACAGTTCAAGAAGTTTCCTACATGTCAAAGCTCCGTAGACAAGGAACAGAAGGAGAAAATCCAGACTGGACCTATGAACACAGGAAGTTTCATATGAAAATAGAATTAGACTACAATAATCATAAATCATCTCCCAAACACAGATGGGTGCTATAGTTCCAGTTCCAGATTAAGACTTCCAAAATCTGAATTCTGTCCCTAACTCTAATGCAAATTTCCTTTCTAACTTTTGATAAATGATTTCATTTCTCTGTGCTTCGCATCTGCTGAACAGAAATAATTGTCTTTTATCTGTCCTGTCTATTTGTAAATTTGGAGGGGAGGAAAATAGGAAGTGACAACTGTGGTGGGAACCATTTCTTAACTGTGCTCAATCTGATCAAGGCTTGGATCTCTGGATTTTATTGTAATATCAATGAACCTTTCCTGAGGTGTAGAAGAAGAAAATATCTTGCTAGAATATGTTGCAAATAAGAAAACCTTTAGGCAAACAGCAAGCCTCTTCTTCAATGACACCCTTTAATGCCCCATCTCACATTGTAATTGCCAATAGGTTATTTTGATAGATTTTCTAAATTACTGAATAGGGCATTATTATAGTGATCTTTTCCAGACCAGATGTACGCACCAGTCTTTGTTATCCATCAGACACGTCCTACTGTGTCTCTCTGGAATTGAAGTGCTTCGTATGAAACTATTTATACACATCAACCACTAATTTCAGCAATTTCCATGTAGTCCACACCAAGCCCACCTGACCACAGAGGTTTCTCTGCAAATCCAGGTCAAACCCAGTGCCCTCCTAGAAAAACCTCTATAGTTAATTTTCCAGTTTTGACATGCAACAGGTTTTCTTCAAGAGCAGGGGGACTCAATAGATCAGTATTTTCTAAATTACATATGTCGGAAGATATTCTAGGCACTCTATAATTAGCCAGCAAGGAAAAGCATTTCTGATTCATTAGGTCAACTTTAATGGTTTCCTCATTAAAAGTTTTTGCTGTTAAGCTGACAGAAGCTGGAATTTAATAGTAGCTTCCAGCACTTTCCTTATTAGCTGATCTCTATTGAATCAGTCTTTATCACCTGAAGAGATATTTTAAATGGAAATTCCTCAGCCCTGAGCAACCTAGATTGACCAAAGGCCTAGAGATTGCTCTGTCCCTGCTTTAATAAACTGACTGTGTATATTGCTGCAAAGGTCAGTCCTCGTTAGTCAGTGATGGCCATGCAAGTTTTAACACATTATATTCCAATACTACTTTATCACTTGTTGAGACTACCTTGTTGATATTAAATGATTCATGTGATGGGGTTCATAAATATGAATTTCTGAGGAGCTTTCACAAAATTTGATCCCTTCTTATCCAATTCACAATAATCAGAAGACTCTTTGGTGCTACAAACCAACTAGCTGCTGTAATTTGGTGAGATATACAGTTAAGCTCCTTTATTGTGCCTTCTGAACACAAATCAGAGCAAAGACAAGTAATATGCTAGTCTTCTACATACCTATGGTATTTTTTTTTTTCTTTTTTGTAAGTAACTCATCATATCTTAAATTCACCTTTGCCAGATCTCAGCCAAACCAAACTAGGTCTCTTGCTAATATTGTTTGGTTTGGGGGCTGAATTTGGAGAGGATTTGAGTTCGGGTATTTTTTAAGGAGAAAACTATCTCTTTCCTTTCTCATTAATGTTCCAGGTTTTAGACAATGATTTTTCACATAACAAACTCACTCACCTCTAGACAGTAACAAGATTGTATAAGTTGGTCATCTGAGAATAACACAATTGCAAATGCAGTAAAGAATCCGGCCTAGAGAATCCAGTCAACAGTGTTTTATTTTAATTAAAGCTATCCTTCTCAGGAAACTTACTTGATTTTTGAACAACTCCTTTATAAGTGCTTGGCTTTGAGTTTGCAAGTCACTTAAGGAAGCAAATTTCTATTTAAACTTCTACCTTCTGCAAGAAATTTAATTTGAGGGGCTTATGGAGCATGTTGGGAGACACGTTTGTTTTATGACTAAGGTCATAAAGACTTCCCACAACTTCGGAAGGGAGGCTTCAATCCATGCATCTCACTGATTCTGTATGTGACCTTGAAGGAAGCACCTCCCAGGGCTTCATTTTCCACAGGCACAAAATAGAGGTGACATTTTCCTTCTCTCACATTTGTATTATAAATTGTGTTGGCAGGGACTCCCTCTCACAATTTGTTTGTAAAATGTATAGCATTGTACTTTACAAGCTATAGGAGCTAACATAATAGAGATCAAAAATAGTAATTCATATGTTAACACACTAACTGGATTTTCCTATCATAAGGCTAAGTAGGTGCCTTAGGTGGGGCTGTTTTTCTTCCCAGTTGTATCAGATGAGAACTGAGCAAAAAAGGTCAACCAAGATGGGAAGACAGTGCCAGAGGCCATTCAGCGCCACAATTCCTTGTTCTCATCAAGTTTCCTCAAACACTAATTACATTAATTTGAAATTTAGTAGATAATTAACTAGGAACTCTTCTTTGGTAAGACACTGAAAATGGCAAAGAGAAGAGAGGGCTTTGGTCTTGGTCAATGTGTTTGCCTTTGCAAGCTTCCCTTATTTGAGTAGGAAAATTATGAGGACTCTGGACAGAGCTCAGCTGGTAGTGATGTTTTGCTTGGTATTCTCCTTGTGAGGTGAAATAAAAAACCTGGTATGTTCAGCATGAAGAGACGACTGTCCACAGATGCACAGGCTTGCTAGCACAGGAATGACCTTGGCATCCTTTATCAGCACCTCATGATCTTAATGAAGGATTAATATAGGAAGGAGGAGACAACAGCAAAATAGAGAATAGAGAGAGGAACGTGTGGGCAGTAAAGTAGCAATGAGCTTTCAAAAACCCTTCCAGACTCACAAACCATAAAAAGTATCCAAGAGGAGTATTTACAGAACCATCCTCTGGAAGAGGGATGAAATAACTCAGTATGACAGCAATTTAGAGACACAGTGTAAAAAAAAAAAAAAATCATTTTAATTATGCATGAGGAAAACATTAGATTCCAGGTTAGTAAGCACTATAAGTAATGCTAGCCACTGGACACTGGACACATCAGTCTCTCTATTAGCACTTCCACTCACACTAAAATGCCCCAGCCTCCCCAAATTATACGAGCATAGATACTTTGAACAGGCATTTCTGTATTGCCATCAGCAGTATTAGAACAGAAGTCAAGACTAGCTGTGAAGAATGACCACAGATTATTCATGATCCACTGTAAAAGTAGCATCCAGGTGTACGCTCTCTTCTAGCTTCTGACATAACCTAGACAAGCCTCAAAGTGGCAGACTTCTTACTGAAGAGAATCATCCTTAAAGTATGAAATAATAGGAAAGTTTAGAGGCATATGGAACCCATTAGAAATGGCACATTGGCAGGGACAGATTATAAACTGGATCAGCTAGAAAAGCATCTGAAAAAAGTTTTCCTACAATTTCATCCTGTATGAACTGCCTGAATCCAGTTGAAGTGTGTTTCAAACCAGAGGCTTCATTTCTCCATCATTTCTTCATTTTACCACATTTGGAAAGCACCCAGAACTGAATACTGCAGAGGCCCCACGTACGGTAAGACCTGCCCCAGAGTCAACAGAAAGGGGAGAGGGATGAATGGCACGTTCACTTAGGCACCATAATGCACATCCACGACATCTTCAGCACTCGCTGTAACCAGAAAGGAACCATTTCCGAGGTCTGGTGGGGGTAGAATCCACATTTGTGCAGATCCCAGAAGTCTTCACTCCACACTTGGATGCGATAGACACGTGGCTTCTGCACTAGTCCAGAATGACACACCACTTAGGGTGCTCTCCAGTAACTGCACACTTGCTGTGAGCATGGAGTTCCGCTCACTGGCCCCTGCCACCTTGCAGCTACCTGGAGCCCAACTGCTAACTTCCCTGTTTTATTCAGATGTAGTGGATTTCATCCTAAAAGAATAACTACCAGTCATTCATTAACTTCAGACATGCAAAACAAATTTAGCTAAGCTGATTACCGTAATGTAGTAGCCAAAAGCACTGTTCAAATTGACATGGGAGAAGAAATGCCTTTGATGCTCTCAACCCAACGAGCTGTCTATTTTTGTGAAGTCTCATGTTTCCTAATTACCTTAATACTTTAAGAATTAGGTAATACCAATGTACAATCACTCACACCGAGCTGAGTTCACAGCCTCCCATTCCACAGCGCTTACAGGGAATGCTAATCTGATACAAGAAGTCTGGCTGCAGTATCAATATCAAACAGCTTCTTGTGGAATAATCAGTCACACCTCAGGATAAGAAAAATCCTAGAATGATACAGAGCAGAATTGAGTTCAGTGCAGAAAATGCTACAGGCACACAGACAACTACAGATACGTCCTCCCGAGTTGTGCTCTACCTCCTGCAATTATAAACCTTTTGCTGATGGCTACACTACTGTGAGGATTTTCTGCTTATACCAGAAAGACCTCTCACCCAGCCAAAAACGAGGATGAAGCAGGGTCTTCCCTCAAGCGCAATGAAAGCAGTTCCACTTTCCAAAGCACGTGTGTGCCAGAAGATACCTAGCACATCCTGCAGCCCCACACAGCTCTGCCACAGCCAGTACACAACGCATGCATGCTCTCCCTACAATGCAAGCGCAGCCCAACAGTGGAGCTATGCGGAAGCCCAGGCTTAACCTAGAGGAGGCAGTTCCTGGAGAAGGTTAACACACCTTTCACCCAACCCTTTTCCAGCAGACCAAAAACTTAGGCCTCAGAGTGTTGCGTCAGTGATGTTAGATATGACACACGCTGCAATAGTCAACCATGCCAGTGTTGGTAGGGACAAAGCGGGACCTTCTGTGCTAACCCCATGGTGGGCACTTCACACCCCAGGATTTTCTCTGTGTGTTTATTTATGGGCAGATTCTGGAAAAGAAGGCAAAGCATCCTAAAATGGGAACAGATGGGGTCTGCCTATTATCCCAAATCATTCTGTGACAGAGCATAAAAACAAGCAAGGCTGACGTGTGGCAACCTGCAGTGCATGACACTAAGCAGACCCTGCTGACAAGCAGTATCTTACTGCTGAAGAGACCCGAGCTGGCTCCCCGTTCAGTGCTGGGCAGAGCTCCTTCTAGTTCACAGCAGCGAGAGCACAGCAAGGACGCGACCTTTGTGTGCGATATAAACAAATGCAGCTGAGACACAAAACTTCGTCTCCTGGGTATAAAGAAAACAGAAAACAAAGTATCTAGGAGCAGTGTTAAACTTCCCACAGCTACAGATTGCTCTTCCATGCATGATACATGCAATTAGAGCATGCTTAAATTCTGGATTATTGGGACAATAGGCTGTAGCAGCTTTAATCCAAGTGAGCCATTAAGCTGTGCCACTTCAGTAGGAATCTGCATACTTAAAAGTGCCTGTGTATCATACAGTCCATCTGTGTAACACAGTCCATACAGCCCAGCTCCAGTAATTAACTACACTTCCTCATGAACATATTGCTGCCATGTGTATGTATTAGCATCTTGGCAATATTTTCTTTTTGTAAAAAGATTGAAAGTATTAGTGCCAATGTGGTAAATCTGTCTACGTCTGTCTGTATGTCTAAGCCTCACGGCTGTTCATGGGGATTCTTCCTCTCATCCTCCTTGTGTTAGACTACCAACTGCTTTGGAAACTCCTTTTTCCATTTCAAACAGATTTTATACTTCCATATTGAAATAAAACCCCCAGGAGATGACTAGAAAGATTCATGCACCTGACACAAGACTAACAAAGAGGGCTGCTAGCCAGTGACAACAGCAAATTGAGTTGGAAAGTTTACGGGGGAAGAGGCAGTCACTATCCAGTCCAAACCAGGCTGTCAAAATGCACTCCAGAAAGGTAACCTGCTGGGAACCTTGAACAACTTCCTTATTAGCTTTGTCATATAACCCAAGTAAAGAGAGATGTACAAGAGGGAATTATGCTAGCAGTTTTAAAGTCTGGAAGGGCACTGCACAGTTCAGGGGCAGATGCCAAAACATAGAAAAGAAGGCTATTCAAAACTGGACTCCTCAAGAGACTCTGATCAAAACCCAAAAATACTTAAGAGTAACTAGGAAACTGAGGTAGCAATATGTGCTCAGGAGTTTGTTCCTCTACAGATGCATATCCTGCATAACAGATGAAGAGCTCCAAACGCCAGTATAACCAGTCAGAACTGGTACATCTACACATCACAACACACTGCAGTCAGCCATCTACTATTGCCTACATTGCTCACATGTGCTGCTGGGATTAAGCACCAGAGCTAGTATGGTTATTCACAATATAGACAAAGTCTAAATTTCTTATGCTATCCAGAGGGACTGATGTCAGAGCCACCGCAAAGCTTGCAGGTGACCTGTTTCACCATCTAGTGCCCCAGGTAAATAAGCTGTGACCCAAACTATCCACTGGATAATAGTGCTGCTTACCATCCTGGAGGGTCCAGAGGCAGTAACACTAAACCATGCTGTTGGGAAAATACTGGCCCAGCTTTTATAAGAGGGTCCTGAGCAGAGGATCTTCACCTCCTGATGGCATCTGCAAGTGTGCTATACAACTGTCTGGAGCTGGCCTCATCCAGCAAGCTCGGGAGAGGTGAGTGAGCATGGAGCCCCAGTACAGCAGTATGGTCGAGACCTGGCAGGAGGAGCTTTACCAAGCTTGCAAAGCCATTATCCTGTACTCTGAGTATTTAAAAGAGGAGAGGAAAAACGTTATTTATTCACAAAGGTTTTGCCATAGAGCAGCCAGAAAGCTTGTAAAAGTACAAAGATGGTAGCAGTCACACTGTTCGGTTACATAATTATAAAGCATCACAAAGAATCTAAACAATATTTGGTGAATCACTGCTCCCAAGATGTGGCTATATATGCCAAGTTTTGCCACTAGAAAATATATGGGGAAAAATCCAAACAGGCCTTCAACTCAGAAATTTTAGCAAGTGTTGCCAGAACTAGGATTTGACATTACCTGCTAATAAGTGCTGTAAAAAATCCCTCCTCCATCCTTTCCAGTGTCTCTAAAAAGAAAAATACACTTGAGGAAAAATAATTGAGTAAATGGAATGCTAATTAAAATCATCCTTGTGACCTGACCTGAAGCACTGAGCTCAGATTTTCACATGCTAATCAGGATTAGCAGTAGTGCAGATTAAAACCTAAAGTTTCCTTCTCTTTAGAAATTTTTTTTTTTTTTTTTTTTTTGGTCACACGTAGACTCCCCAAAATTGGATAAAAAAAGTCAATACAAAACAGTTTACCCCCACCAGAAATGCCAACATACATACTTTCTGGAAGTCTACCCTCATATCGAGGATATTCCTAAGTATCGAGGTATACTTAGGTATTCCACCTAAGTACTTCAGGGCCTTCTGGGAATTATAATGTTGGTGCCTCGGGCTTTAATTCTCCTGACAAGACTAACTATAGCCCATGCCCACCTCCATCCAGACACAGCAGTTGTGGGATTCCTGCGGTGACCTACAGCTGGCAGAACCAGGAGCTGGTCATGCTTCATCACAGGAGATATAATCCAGCCAGAGAAAGGACCCCAGGAAAAAAAATGGGGAAACAAGATATAAAAGCTAAAGCACTTACATGGGACTACAGAAGCTCAGGTGACTGAAGATTCACAGTGAAATAATATGAAACAATCTGACTAGACCAACTAAAGTAAAATATCTTAATTTTATTAAGCCCCATATGAAATACAGTTTACCTCTGAACATTCAAAAACATTCTGAAAAAAACACTGAATAGTCCTGCTGAAAAGTGTTTTGATTTTGCTGGTGTTCAAGGTTCCCAGAGGACAGACAAAAACCACACTAACACTTTGCCTGAGAACTATTTAAATCAGTGAAAGAATTCGGAGGGAGAACGAATAACTCCAAAGAGGTAGCGCTGGCACCACTCCTCCTTAAGACTATTGCTGAGGACTGATCATGCCGTGTTGGCACTCACCTGTGCCATGCTAGGAGATGAGCTGGGAAAACAGGGTGCCACACACAGTACCTCTGAGTGCCCGTGGTCTCCTGAAGGCTTTAGCCAGCTCTGCCCCCGTGCACAGAGAGAGGCAATGGGCAGCCCATCCCCTTCTCCTCCCCTGCTCCCTCGCACACCAGTTTTGGAAATGAGTATCAGGACCACAACTCTCCTGTCCCTATACTCAACACTCATCCCCGAGTTGTTAAAGAGGCAGAGGCATGAGAAAAAGGTGAAAGCGTCTGACTCCCAAAGCCAACGAGAAAATAACATTAACTCGCTGTTCTGCTTTTGGGCAGTGAAAGAAATTAAGCTGAAGCCATAACTGGGCTAAAGTCACTTTAGCAATTTTAATATATATTTCAGGAACAGAAGACATAAGGCATCTCACTGAAAAGCCAGAAGTGCACATTTGTGCTTCATTCTGGGTTCGTGCCAGAGGCGAGCTGCGACTGAAGCAGCTGGAAAGGAGCACCTGCATTTTCAGGCAGGAAACAGAGGCGGCCAGATGCAGGCAAGCAGCTGCCATGTGCTTTGGCCAACGGGTCAGGTATTGTGATTGCCTGTAGCTGAATTCAAAGTCTTTTGCTACATTTTGGTTTGGATATTTTCACACCCCTCAACTTTTTGTCATATTTTCAAGTTTGATGGACCAGCTAGGTTTTTTGTGTGAATAAGGACTAGGAAATACATGCTTATTTCTTACTTTATTGACTTTAAAAACAATCTGTCTTACCTATCTTAACCCACAGATCTACATTGTACAGTTGCATACCTTTTATTTCAAATACTCCCTCAAACTGATTTATTCCACTGTTAGTACTGAAGTCCCACACATTTCAAATCCTGACCCCCTGAAATAAGATACTGACCGTATTTACAAGAGATGAGATCTATATTAGTCACATTCAAGTCCAGATAATTTATCTTTTCTAAGTGTTATCTGTAGTTTCTGTAGTCCTCTGTCTTTCCTTAAACCACAGTGTAACACTGCTCACATTAAACCATGTCTGGATTTCTCTAAACAGCTTCAGTCACTGCTGCACAGCAGGTTTGTCAGTCAAGACAAGCCAACAGCACTGGATTCTCCATCTGAATTCACTTTTAAGTTGGTGAATGAAATTCACTGTAATCATACTGCAATCATTTCTAAATTAAAAATCAATTCATTCTTTAATATTCACAGAATTTAATGTAGTTCAAATTGAATTAAGTACAAGAATGAATATAAGGGAGATTTGTTAGTGTTCTGTAGCATCATAGCAAACCCCAAGACTACAGTTCATAAAACGGTCTGGGGCCCCTTTGAAAAATCAGTGCAGCTGTAACAAACTCAGGGCAAGTGGGATTAGAGGAAATGCTAGACCTGTTTAAATTCTATTTTGGCATGGACCTGTTCACAAACCGTAAGTTTAAGAATAACTTTCCTCTGAATCAGCCTTGCCAGCAGCAACACACAAACACTTGGAAAATAATGACTGAAAGACAAAAAAAAAAAAAAAAAAAAAAAAAAAAAAAAAAAAAAAAAAGCGCCATTGCTGACTACCAGAAGCTCCTTGACAGCTTCTAACAGTAAATTGCATTATTTTGTGGCTTTCGGGTACAGCAGATGTTCAGCTCCTAACTCCAGTGGTCATGATACTCATCTTTGCTGCAATATATCAGCTATTTGAGGCCTAATTTTAGGCTTCAAAGATTTAATACTAAATATAAAGCACCTATACCATAGGAGAGGCCACTTGAATATCTGTGCCATCACCCTCCACTGAACCAGAAATTGTCTCCACATTTACAGAGAGGAGGCAAAATTCTTGCAGAGTCTACCATCTTTAATGATGACCACTCAGCCTAGAAGGTAGAAATAGAAAAATGTGCTGAAAAAGTGACAAAGGAAGCATATTGCACACGTGCAGACAAGACTGAAATCCTGTCAGGAAAAGGAATAAAACAGAGAAGAACGAAGGGAGCGTGGTTAGATAAAGTCAACATCTTGGGAAGCAGTTGGTAAGAAGAGAGACAGATTTCAGCATCATAAACAAGCTATAAAGTTCTCCATGGGAAGAGCAGACAAACCACCAATGATTACTACGATGTCTGAGCCATATCTCCTTTATATTTTTTTTTTATCTTGTTTTTCTGACTATTTGTTTACAGAGAGACATAAGTATCTGTCTATTTTGGAATGATATTTTTAAGTCAAATGCTTTAACTAGGCCTATACACTTTCTCTCATGATAAGCACTTCCTGCTTATGGAAAGAAAATAGGAGTTGAAACAAAGCATACAAAAGTATCTGTATGCTTTTTCTTTTTTAAAAAACTTAAATTACATTTTTCTATTTTGAGAATAGTTAGGCTCTATCACTCACTATTCCACATGCAAAATTGCACAATAACTTGATAGCAATTGATTAGAGCAGCAAGTAGGAAGGCTATATCTATAGAAACTTTGCATCACCAGTATACTGCAAGAATTCCAGACTATAGCAACTGGCATGTAATCTCCCCCGGCTGTATATTGTTCTCCACGTTAACGGTGCTGTAGCAAGTGGTGGTTTTGCTTCCTTCTGCTCTGGCATCCTCACACAACAGCATTGCAAGCTTCCAGCCCCCTCAGCGCTCAAAGATGTCTTTCCAGTTGCACCACATACAAGTGTGTATGCAGTAGGCCAAATAAGTGAAATTTATATGCAGATTACAGTGAGAAAAAAAAAAAAATCTTTGTCCTATCCTAGCATCTGCAGGACTCCTGGGCCAGCAGTATTAGGGGGCACCATTGTACAAAATGTGAGACTGCCACTCTTAGAGCTGGACAAAAATAAGGTTATTCTCAATACCAGCGTGTATTCAACCTGCTCTGTTACAGATCTTCTCTCCAACCTTTTGACTGGCAACCGATCGGACATCGGCTGGGTATACGACCTTCAGACAACTATCTGAAGCAGTCGGTGTGGAGTAACTGTGAAAACGGATTGTACAAACATGGGGAGAAAGATACGTTCTCGTGAATCTCCCCGGCAGAGATGATAAAGCACCAGCCTGTTTCTCAGCCCAGACCTTAATCCTGTGTTTTGACGTGCCAGATGTAAACCTCATGCCTACACTTCAGCTGGAGCTCTGTATTTATCCGTGCAGAACCGGAACTGCAGGAGTGGGGGAGGAGAACAACATCTTTCATATTTTCTGACAGCCTTCTCTCATTTCAAAATCAACACTTTTGGAATGGTTCACATATCCCACCTATGTCTGAACCCATTCAAACCTCACAGGGAGAGGGGAGAGAGCACATCTGAAAGATAATTACAGTCCCTACATAGATGGAATTCCGTGAATTTACCATCCACCCTAAGTATCTGCAGGCTCCATGGACATGCCAAAACCCTCATCTGTCTTCCAAGAAATCAAAGGGCTTGCTTAACCAGAATAATATCATCCTCAAAGTTTATTTTTGTAAGAGTTACATCACTTTTACAGAGGTGTTGCAGCACTAGGGAAAGCAGTGAAAGGGCAAGAAAAGGCCCCTTTTTTTGCTCACAGTATAGTTCCTTTGCCATTATTAATGCAAGAAATAATACCATAGAGCTAAAACAAACTATGCCTTACCTCATTACAGAAATTTGTTACAGTAATTACATGTGAGCAAGTCCAGCCTTAACACTGAGATTCCAAATACTGATGTATACAACTCCTCAGAGTAAAAGTTGATAAATTAGACTCTGTAACCTGCTTTGTTTGTTCATGCTCTGATCTGCAGTTCAGTTTTTATACATATACACTCATATATATATATACACACACACACATATATACTCACACATACCAGCTTAAGCAGCAAACTGATGAGCAGAAGAATAAGGATCTTTAAACAAAGTTTCCTGAAATGCTCTTACCAAGTAGTTCAAATGTGTACTGATTATAAATATTCTCTGAATGAGGCAAAAGTAATAAATTTGGTATGCCTACCAAGGGCTGTATATTTTCAGCTGATTATATTCTTCCTGTAAGGCTTTATAATGTGTTTCTGAACATGGGCTTACAGGCAGGATTAAATCTCTCCTGTTTGTGCAACTATAATGCAAAATATGCAAATATGGTAAATTAAAACAGTTTTTGTTGGCTTTTCTCTTCAAATGAAATCTGATTGTGCAGGAGCTTTCCCTCATCTTTTTTTGTATTCTTAAGTTAAAATGTAACCTCCATCCCAACCCTACCCTTACATCCTGAAACTGTCTTTTTACAAGACACCACCTTCCAGAAAAGCCATCACGTATTTTGCCCCAGAAAAGACTGCAGGTCTTGTCCTATGCTGAAGTGAGAAGCACGTAGCATGACCAAGCCAGGGCTGGTACTGGGACAACAAAAAGTAAAAGCAACTTACATTTAGACACTTCACATAGATACTGATCACCAGAAAGTACAATTACTTTAATAAATTTAAAACCATGAATAATTCACCAGTTTCAGCTGATGACAAACCCAGAAGTGGCACAGTATTTGATGATCAATAATTATTTCTGAGAGTTTTTTTGAAGCCTGGCATTTTATAACTGAATAATTTAATTAAACACTAGATTTGATTGTTTAATTGCACACTGTTTCAATCTCTTCTTCCCCTTTGAATGTTGCGAAGGTGCTAAAAGTAGTTCCTCACTTTTCAAACAAGCATATTTCTTACCACGAATTACAAAAATGGGTTCTCTAATAAGGTTTTCAATATTTAATTTTGTGCTATACTTCCACTTTCATTGAACAGTTAGCCTTTAAATAAGTTCACTGGAAAACATAGTTCCAGGTTCACTGATACCGTATTTGAACCTCATCTGTCGCTGAGTTTATAATAAGTGAAAGTGCTAAGACTGAATCTCATTTTGCTATGACCTCACGTCCAGCACTGGAGTACTCCAACAGCAGCTATGATTTCCAGCAATCAGAGCTAGAAGACATGTCCAAGATGTCAGTCTTGGGAACATTCTTCAAAAATAAAGCAGATTCATATATTTAACTTTTTTTCTACTGGAACCATTCCTTTCTAAAACAACTGCTTTTAGAGTGTGGTTTTAGTAGTTTTCACATTCAACAAATCTCACAAGCTGCCAATCAAAGTTTATTCACCAACAAAGTGTTTACCTGTGACTGCTAGCTTTGTGGCATCAGCTTGGGATGCAGAAATACAGCTTGGTTTTCTTCAGAGATTTTGCAGAAAGGTAAATAAAAAGGACTTATTCAGCTCCTCAGCCTGTGCCAATACAGTAGCCCTCACCACTACAGATTCCAACTGCTTTTTGCATTTAAACATCTCTTTGGATGAGAACACAGGTGTTTCTCTTGAAAAAACATGGAACAGTTTCTCTCTCAGGCATTTTTTCATGCTACTTCACTCAGTTTTTTCTTTTCTAAAAGTTTTCCCATTACTCCTACTTATAGGAAACAACTTTGTGCTGCTATGAACGGTAAAAACACTTGAGTCTCCGTACACAGGTATCTGTTTCACCTCTTCAACCCGACTCCTTTCATCAACTCCTGATGAGACAATCACATATTGGGTCATTAGATCTTTCCTCTTACATCACTCCTCCATGAATCAAGAATGGAGAATACTCCAGACTGTTTGTGCACTCTTTGAAATCAGTTTCTTGAGTATGCAGAGAGAAAGAGTACTTTTGTATAGAAAATAGTTTCTAACCAAACCTCAGGTACAGTTCCTGGAATAGGGCAAAGCATCTTTTGTAGCTAGAAGGCTTTTCCTCTGCTGAATTTCAAAGGAGTTGTTAGAACTTTTCAAAAAGAAAAATGGAATGCAATTCTTTCCCAACGAAGAGTCCAAGGAAAACGTAAGTACAAAGATCACAATCTTTGACTCTGTAGTAAGATCCTCTAACTCTTCATTGGTTTACATTTGCTCACAATATAGGCCTATGCAGAAGAGCTTTCTAGCACAGCATTATAGCATGTTCTGCATGCTCCATGACACAAATGCTGTTATTTGCTTGAATATCACCTTAAGATAGTCTTGTTCACATATAGCTAACTCTGGAGTAATATGGTTATTTAAATCTGACTCATGTGCTTTTTCTTCTTGTGTCATATCCTTCACTCTGTTCACTGTGTTAGACCTGTAATAGCAGACTAACAAACTTCACTTGTAACTAGCTAGTACCTATTCTATTTCATTTTTGATATCTACTTATGATTTGAAACTATTACTACCTATTTAGCACCTCTGTGTCAGCCAGCTCTTACAATGTCTCCTTAACTAATTCCACTGAAAAAAGCAGCACTGAGGGCTTCCTTATGCAGTATAGTAAAGACAAATAAAATTAAGGTACTTTCCTCTTTTCTAGGATTTTTCAGATGACAGAAAGCAGGGCGCTCCTCTCAGGAATGTCCACAAAGAGGCTATAGCTGCAGCTCTCATCTGAGCCAGCATGAAAGCTGACCAGGGAAGGACTAAGAGATGGTCTCAAGACAGGAGAATGAATTTTCTCACAAGCTGCCCCTCTGCTCTTACCCTGGCACAACTTTGCTCCTCTAGAATTTCTGGGCTGTCTGGCCCCAAATATATTGCTCAGCCTGAATTAGGTATTACAACTGCTCTAGTGATGTTAATGATTTGAACTATAAGTACTACTACCATAAAAATCTAACATATTATGTTATATGCTAATTTAAGCAGAGCACTAAGAGACCTTGAAATAAGAAAAGATAAAATAATCATTTTTTCACAACTGCTGAATAATAAAAGAACTTTTTCTATAAGACTTTGGATTTGGTTTTTATCTCCACTTAATTTCAAGCGTTCCTCAAAAGCTCACTGTACTTATATCAGCCTTGAAAAGGTCACAGTACTAAGGTCAGTGTGTCCAATTCTGATGTAAAGCAAATGTGAAAGTGAATTTTGGACAGCAAGGGTGGATGGAATGAGTAGCTGATGCATCCAGTTTAACTGGAGAAGGTGAAAAGTAAAGCTCAACGTTTGTCTAATGTAGGTGGAACAAAGAAAACTTTTGAAGTCAGTCATCCAAGGTTCACACTCCTCAACTTTTAGGCCAATTGTGAGAACTCAGCACTATGCAAGTCCCAGCTTCCTCCACTCAATGCACAGTTAAATGCGTCAAAGACACCTCTGGAGTTCTGTTTTGCTTTATAAGCAGAAATTCCAGTATTGTCATTCATCAGATATGGTACTCTCTCAAAATGCCGGGTGTTGGCCAATGTACAGATATCAGGAATAACATATCTAATCCTTTTTATCTGCCTTGGATGTTTAAGCGTTATCCATCATGGGACTTGGTCAAAATACTGACTAGAGCATTAAGACAATCATCAGTAGCTCTGTGTGGAGTAGACCACATGACTGTGATGGTACAGTGAGAAAGGGGGAAGAGTTCTGCTTTCCCACAGGGAGGGCTGGGAGCCACTCTGTCTCAGCAAGAAGAGTGCTACTGGTCTGAAGGGAATAAGTCTGTTACCGCAGTCTGCTTCTCTGCTATCTCAGAAAGGATAGTCTGTAGAAAATATTCACAGTAGGCATAACTGTCAAAAAAAGACTGATTAGGAATACAAAGCCTCATGTTCCAAGGCTTGAACTACTAATTGACAGAAGCTAGGTATGTTGCATTGTGATTCTTCATGCATTTTCAGTCCATCTGGTATTGTCCAATACGGGAAACAAGATATTAGACTAAATAGGCAAGTAATCTAATCCAGTACAGAAGTTCCTATACATCTCTCCTCTTAAAGAATAGCTAAGACAGAATGATAACATCTGAATTTGATGTAATGAAGGTCACAAAGGAGTACACAATTCTCTTCCACCATCTCCATTCCAGAACTCAGCACACCTCATTCTTCCAGAATTCATTCCTATTTCATAAGTAATACAGCTTTTAGATAACTTCTTACCCAGAAGAGAATCAAATACTCAAGTCTGAGGTTTAGATCAGTCTTTTCAGTGGTTAGAACCAGCATGATACAGAATCCTGATTTCATGAACAATACATAAAACACAGTTCAAGCAGCACAGCAATTTGTCTTCAACAGAACAGCACATGGTAGCTCTGAAGAAAAGAGCTCTAAATTCCAATAAATGTCCGAAAATATTTAACACCTCTTTGGAGATTCCTGTTAGAGACCAATAGAAAAGATGCATCTTCTACTCAGAAAATAAATGCAAATCCTTACAAGGCTGGATAACTAATATGGCTCCAGGCACATCCTTGCCTCTTTCTTACTCTCTGCTCCTATGAGAATCACTATATTCCCTGATGCATGGGGAAAACTCTTTAAATGACTGCTTTTTCCAGTCACTTCTGACACTCATTTTTAGGCATCATCTCTTTTCTCTTTCACATTTACCATTTCCATTAACGACTTAAAAATCTGTTTTTCATGTGAAGAGTGTGTGCTTTGGCACATTAATCCAATCAACTCATAGCTTGCAATTTTAGCACTGTTTTACAGTTTATAAAATCTAAACAGTAAGCTGAAAAATAAATTAACCTTATGCACTGTCAAGTTAAAATCAGAAATAAAATTATTTGCAGTCTGTTCTTGAAAAGAATCAAGCTCACTTGTGATTAAAGCCTAGTATAGGCTTTTTTAAAAAATTTCATTAGCAGCAGCAGGCCCTCCGTGCTTTGGTGTTCTCTCAATGTTTTCTAAGTTTCTTACTGCTTGTGTTGATTCTCATGGACTTTTGTCACGTCCCATCTCTTCAAATCTTTCTTAAAATGCAGTGTCAAAAGTGATATGCCGCACTTTCTGCTACATCACATCTTAACACAATCTATAGGAAAAAAATGTGATCCACTGAAGAAGTAAACAAACCATTCTTGCTGTGCCCAGCCAAAAACATATTGTATATATATGTATGTATATACACACATATATATTAGCAGACCTGGACATTTCACCTGGTGTTCTTGATGACAAATCAGAGACAAATTAGATCTGCAGACTCCATTTCAACTGTGACTATGCAGATCGTAAAACTAATACTAACCTGTAGCATACTGCATCACAGGAACGTACCTTCTGATCAGATTTTTAGAGTGTCTTTATTTGCATAAAGAATACTGCTTCTTAGCTTGCATAGGTTTGTGTATGTTTGGGAGAGGGTTAGTCATCTGCAATAATAGACCAGCATGTCAAGTCGATTACATATTACTGTTGCAAATCAAATAAAAAAAGGTTTCATACTTATATCAGGAAAAA
This sequence comes from Rhea pennata, assembly GCF_028389875.1. Classification (NCBI taxonomy): domain Eukaryota; kingdom Metazoa; phylum Chordata; class Aves; order Rheiformes; family Rheidae; genus Rhea; species Rhea pennata. The sequence goes on along the minus strand of NC_084667.1, from coordinate 59,772,621 downwards.
GATATCAAAAGCAGAGGTCAGAATCTAACAAGAGAGGAAAAAAATTTAAGAGCTAGAGGAATCATTCAGAAAGTGTGTACAGTCACAAAACAGTTACTGCTCTTCTGTGATACTGTATTATCCAGACATTTATGAAGGTTCAAGTGGGCAATTACTATTAAGAAAAACAGTCTTGAAACTCTCAAGAGCTGATTACTTTTAGTAGGCTAGATTCTCTCTGAAAATTTCAGAAACACATTTTTGATTATGCATTATCCATCATGGGTTCTACTTAACATTTTCAGTCATCCAGTGGTAAGAAAAAATTATGTGGCTCTTGTTACCTGTAATTCCCTATCTATGTGAATACCTGGCACTAGGGAGTCTCAGAAGTAATTAGTTTACGCTATGAAGACTAAAAGATCTTACAGAGGCCATGCTGGGACAGCCCAAAACTTATCTCCTTATTATCTCCCTAGCAGATATTAAGGGAAACAGTATATGGAATAAGGCAACTGCATGCATTCCTTCCCATGAAACTCCACATGCTGGGAACGAGCATTTTAGAAACATTTACTTGTAAGATCACCAAAAGAACGGACATAGTTGTATCGGCAGACAGCTTGCTTGGCAAACAGCAGCACTGGAAGAAGTCAGAGGCAGACTCTCTCCTGACAAAAAACAATAGGCATTTCCTTTTTTTTTTTCTTTTCCTTTCTTTTTCTCTCATTTTTTTTTAATTGTCATGCAGTTATTTATATTCTTATCACCATTGATGCAGATGATCTCTGAAACAAAACTTCCATATTAATTCAGCTTCAGATGGTCTCTTTTCATTAACCGTCTCCAGACAAATCAATAAATGGGGCGAGAGAGGTGGGCAGCATCTTTCAAGAGAAAGAAATTGCCATTGTAAATTATAATATGCAATTAGTCATGCAAAAATGAAATGCAGTAGAATTATGGTTTGTTTTATAAATGCTTCATTTTAGAGAGAGTAGATGGTACTTCAAAATGCTGCCAGAGGAATAAATTCTTGTTTGTCAACATAATATTTCCATATGTAATTACAAAATTGTGTGCAGGCTGACCATTTTCCTTTGCTCCATTAGGGAAATGGACAGCCATTTTCAGCTGTGCATCAAAGAATGATGCCAGTCAGTAGGTTGCTTTCACTGCTTTTCTGACATATTTCACCTATCCCCCTTTAACAAAACTCAAATGCTTGCTCAAGCCCAGCCTCACATATCTATTATTCACTGCTTATATCAATCCTGACTCTGTAAGGACCTTGCTAGACTGTTGCGCTGATATAGCTGAGGTTGACAGGGCTTAGCATAAGCAAAGTCTTGTCTATATACTGATGATTGCAGGATCTGAGCTTTTTCTTAGCATTCCGTAACTGTTCATTATTACATGTTTTGAGGTCATTATATACATACACACACACTGGTTACCTCAAGTCACTGCAGCATTTTTTGATCAACTAATCAGTACTGCTCACTTTTCTGTAAATGCAAATAAACACCTTCACAGGTAATAGCCAGTCAGATTTTCATCTCTGGTAAACACAGCTGCACAAGAAAGGGCCCCTAAAATAAAAAGCAGCATTAGTTCTCTGTTAGCTGCCATTTAAACAGTAAATTATAGCAAAGATGTTATGCAATAAGAAATTAAAGCCCAAGATCCTCCCATAGTTAATAAAAACAAAGCAAATTCTCAGAAGGTGTCACGGTAAGTATCATGCTGATTACTCTTCTGTCATCCTCTCTCAAAAACCATTGCATCTTTACACAGTAAAACATGATCAAATTTGATGATATATTTGATTTGTTTATAACACCTAAACATGGAGAAATTGTACTTTGTACAAAAGTGATCACATTTTCAGTCATGTTCTGGGCCTTCACAGATTGCAGCCAGTAGCCAGTTTGCCCGTTATCTTATTTTTAACTGCAGTCATAAACCAGGTTGATGGCCTCAAGGAGATTTCTATAGCTGGCTCCCCAAATGCTTTTCCTGATCAGTACAGCATGACTGTTCCCTTCAACATGTACTCCCTAGTTTGCTCCATTATCCAATAAACTACATTCTTGCACTAGCCTGAGATAAAAATCAGGTAGCAGCTCTGAGATCTGATGGAAAAATACACTTTTATATAACCAGTCTTTTATATAACCACTTTTATGTCCAACAAATAAAAGCTGCAACTTCCCTAATATGTACATTAAATTTAAGGGATTGGTGTGAGCCAATTAAAGAGGTTCCAAAGAACACTGGACTGGAAAAAACTTTCAAGAATTTCAGAACGTGCAGGGTGTGAACTAGGAGCATTATCCTCCTATCTGAAACAAGAGCATTTTAATTTTAAAACATCAAGGTTCCCCCCCATTTCCAGTACAGAAGAGTGTGCGTGCAGGTGCCATTCAGGGGACTTATTGGTAAAAACTAATTGTTTTTATTATTGCTACCAAAACACTGTTCTATACTGAGCACGTCAAACTCAACCATTCTTCTTTCTTTTTTAATCTACTGACAACTAACACAAGCAGGATTTCACCTGACTGGCAATCCTGTCTATTCTAATTGTGCTAAAGGCATAAGGCAAGCTTGACAGACATTAAGAAGTAAATAATCTTTCCTGAAAGATTTTACAATCAGATCAGTTTTCATGGACTATAACATCCATGAAACTTCCCTGGTTTATTATCTAAGTCTAGTTTATTATCTAAGTCTGAAAAATTAAATAAACCTGAACTCAATTTCAAATTACCTATAGCAGGGCATTACAGGGTGGTCTTTCTCCCTTTGCATGACAGCTCGTAGTATTTCCTTCTCTTATTACATAATATATGTTAAATGAAGTGATCTCTGGTGGTTATTGTTTGCTATATGTTCACACAAAGGATTACAAATCCTCTTACACCAGCAATCAGGCTACTTGGGCCGCAGGTCTGCACACACAGGAATAAGCAGGATCACGTGCTTTATTCTTTCCCGAGTCACGTAGGAAAAAAGAGGAAGGACTGGACAAAGCCTTACCCCCCACACAGATTCATCAGAGACTCATTAGCCAGCATGGACAAAGGCTCCGGAGCATTGCTACAGAGTCATTCCTTTGAATAAGGGAAAAATATTCAATTATTTCCTCAAAAGCGGTGCAATATGCCCTGCTCCTCGTCCAGGTGACCAAAAATCTGTTCCTATACAACACTTGAATTCAACAAAGTTCTTTTGTTCTCATACCTTACAAAAGCACAAACATATCAAAGGGCTCAGCTAAAAGGGCTAATCTATTGCCTTTTTTCCTATAATACTGAAAGACCTCTCTTCTCTCCCCATCCCTGAAGAGTACACAAGTTTTCATAAGTATGTCCCCAGGAACACAATCTGCAAACCTGTCTTAACTTGTCCCTTCATGTTGTAACAAGCAAATTCACCTCTCTTGCACAGATTCACATTTCTAAGGACAAAATAAGTTGTGGGGGTTTTGTTTTTGTTTTTTGGGGGTTTTTTTTTGGGGGGGGGGGGCAGGTTCCACATAAAACAAATTTCAACTGTTTCTTCAGTCTCCACCCCCAGCTCCCCAGAGAATCTGTTCGCTGCATACTGACAGTGGTGTGTAGGTATATTTGGAAAACCCTTGACCTCAGGTTAGACTGTGCTGCACTGTTCTCCATGTTCAGTATTCATATTTACTCTTAATTATCTTTAAAACAGGTTTGTTTATACAGCCAGCTGTATGTTGAAAGCTGCTCACTTGTTGCTTACATGCTGCCTTGAGCTCTTTTCCCCACAATGGTATCTGCTGCTCTTTTGCCCACACATTTATTCAGTACAACTGGGATGAATGTCAGCTGCAATCCCTCCAACAGCTGTCCCACTTCTGCACTGTAAATTGATGAATTTAATCAAAACACCTTGGGGCATTTTACAGTCAACTCAAAGGAACTTTCATGTTGCTTCATCTAGTGCTCTCTTAACAAGTATTTCAAATTGGATGATAGCACTAGAAGGTTTTACTCAAATACAAGCAGCGTCCATTTTCCAGCCTTATTAAATCATAAAGCACTTGATTCATTTTCAAGGATTCAGTCCAAAATATCCTCTGGCTATACTGACCATTCAACAAATTGCATTATAAAAAGCAGTACTACACTAAAGTAGCTCTAAAAGGCTGCCTTCCTGGGATTTTGCATGGTTATTATTCCAATCAATATACGAGCGATTCAAACCCCTCATGATCATTCTCCAAGCCTTCTTTTTGGTACTTTTTATTTGTACGACCATTTCATAAATAATTTTTGTGAACTGCCCTAAGGGTCTTTAACTACAACCAGCCTTTTCATCATTAACTTCTTTCTATACCATCCCTGGTTTATAGGATGCAATATGCATCTCCTGGGAAATCCATTGTCATCCTTCAGTATTACTGCCTGCTATCAAAGACATCTTTCAAAATGGTCATTCATTCAAAAATCATAGGCTATTGAAGAGTAACAAGCTTCTTTGCCATTTCCTATCAGACACCAGTGCTGTCTGTGGCACAGAATTCCCACTTGACCAGGAAAAGCAAGAAACTTATAAAATCCAGCACTATATTTAATACTTCAGTTAAAGGAGGAACGTTTTAGTTCTGAGAATAAGATCTTTCCTCCCCTCTCTGCCAAAAGATACTATAAAGGTGTGGTCTGACTCTAGCCAGAAGTATGGTTTTCCTGTTCCTTTAAATAGATAAATGCAAACTTTTAATGTGAATAAGATTTACAGTCTCTGTACTCCATAATCAAAGAAAAATTTTCCATCTTCTTCCTTCCTCACTCACATAGATGCTTCTGTTAATGTGTGCGCTTCTAGAATATAATACAGTGAAAAAATTGTCAAATTTGTACCTTGATGCAGGTCTGCAGCACAACCCCCACCACATCCCCCAAAATGAGGCTTATTAGAATCCCTCTATCTACTAAAGGGGTTAAGTCAGTTAAAACCCAATGAAATTTCTATTCACTGCTCTCAACAGTGTGACAAATTGAGAGAAAAGGCAGGGGCACATGAAGGGTGCACTAATTTCAATCAACTCTTTCCAAGTGTGTGAATGGCACACAATGATTGGATCTCAGATTTCATCCTATGTGTGAGTATTGCTTTATTGTGAACATTTACATTAGCGGTTTAATCCCTTTAGGAAAAGGATACTGAAAATTGGTTTCTAAACATTCCCTTCATTAAATCTGTTGCAATTTCTCTTGAAATAAAAGGCACAGTCTGGACTAGTGCAATCCTAACAGAAACTATTAGAAACATTAGATAAGGACCTTTTGACCCATAAAAGCAAAGAAATTGTACTGTACTTTTCCCAGTTGAATTGTTGCAATATTTTAACATCATTTCAGGGAACAGAATTTTAAGTAAAGCTTGACAATGTGTATCAAGTGCTTAAAGAAAATCATCTACAAAATAGAGAGTAAAATTTGCAAGAAAGTTGCTTTCATACACAGCCACTCATGCTCTTTCTCTCTTTTCTGTCCTTTCTGGTAGCTTATTATGGTAATTTACTATACTGGGAGATAGAATGATGTTGTGTCACCATGTGAAGCTTATCCCAGTTTCGTGCTTCAGGAAGTTCCCTTCTTAGGGTTTTGAAGGATCATCCTAAGTCTTCACTTCTTGCATCTCATCTACTCACCTCTGTGCCCCCTATTCACACCAGAGATACGTACTGCACTTTTTACTGATGCACAAACATCAGCAACCTAGCCATATCCCGTAAGTCAAAAAGCACCTACCACTAGTACAAGATGTTAAGTGCAAAGTCTCCCCAGGGAAACTGTATTAGAAAAACTTCTTGGGCAAAGCAAAATTTGTTTCAGTAGCACTTGCTTTAGCTAAGCAAGCTCTCGCTTACTTTAAACTTCAGATTTGCATACAAGCAGTTATTGTGACCCGGTATCTGCTCAGTAACCTACCTGCATCTGTGCCCTCACTGTTCTGCAGCTCACAAAAACACCCAACTATTAGTTTCAGAAGTGTCTGTAGTCTCAGTCCTTGCACTAATCTAGTTCACATAATCTCAGATTTGCCATTTGACATTTTGGGGGGCTCGCTCTCTCCAGTTCTTACAAAAACTAGATCACTGAAATGAATTCATACTTTCTGATGGCAAAATACTTCCGTTTGAAATAAGAAAAAATCTGATCTACACAGAAAACACTTCTAAAACAATCTATGAATGACATTAAACTGGGTAGAAGTCTGATCTACAAAGGAGTATTTAGTAGTTCTGTCTTCAAAAAAAAATCTTACAGAAATAATGTTAAAAGTAGCAGCACACGTCTCCAGTTTCACTGCTATGATAGATGTTTTGGAAATAGGAAAAGGAGTGTACTCACACTAGTAATTGCCACCATAATGGCAGGCTTGATAACCCTGAGTGAGATGGAATAAATACCTACCTACTGGAAAAACCTTGTATTGTATCTCATCTCTTGTCTAATAACAAGCTGTGGATGTTTTCAGTGTTCAGAACAAAAATGACCTGCGACTTTCAATTCTACAAGGTTAAAATCTTCTACTGACCTTTTTAATTGTATGATAGAAATGCATAAAGATATTGATATTGAAAACAGGATATCACTGAAACTAAATCAAGTTTTCCATAACTTCGCTCTTGATCTACCCTCTGATGTCAGACATTTAAAAATAAACAATCAAGGAGGAAAAGTCAGTTTGTATGGGTGGAACCAGCATGGAAAACCAAGAAGCACATGCTACTATTTTCTCCTTGGTGGAGAATTTTTCCCATTTTACATTCAGAAAAGGAACCTTCTCAGCTCAGTCTTCACCTGCAAAGACATACTGGCTGCGAGAATGTGCAGAAAACATTCCTTGGGACCAAACTCCCATTAGGAAAGGGCTGCACAAAACCATATGCCAAAATCCCATTTAGCTTGAAAGAGCATAAAAGCTTAGATATACCCTAATTCTGGAAAGTATGTAGGAAACCATTTGGGTTTTTTTTCTTTTTTTTAATGTTCTAGTGAAGTATGTGGTCAAAGCTAAGTTTGCTTTTGTCCTGAACTACAAAGTAATGAACAAAAATAGATATGCAGTTTATTAAGAGCTCTGTTTCATTAAAGTACACCAAACTACATCCTCTATGGCTACTGCATCCATATATCAAATATCTCTAGATTGTATCGCAAAATAGGACTTCAACACCTTAAATTGGAGCAGTCTTAGACTCTGCAATATACCATTAGCAGAAGAGCTATACTACCTCCAACCAACAAGCAAGAAAACAATTTAACAAATACTTTTGTAGGAGATTTTACAGCAAAGGAAGCACTACTGAAAAAGCACTTCATATAAGTTGATTGTATTGTCTATTCAATATTGCTTTTTAGTGCCAGAGGTTCAACACTAACTCAAAAATGACTGGGTCTGTGCTTACACAGACACTCAGTCAAACAATTAGGAATGTAAACATTAAAGAGTTTCTAAGGCAGAAGACAGATGTTCCAGCCAATTTTGTTAGAACTAGCACAGCCTCTGAAGAGACATGTCTGGATTTTTTTTAGCTTGCTTATTTCTACAGTGCCAGAGACCATTCTCACTGCTGTGTTTTGAAGCAGTAATTTCTGAATGATGATGCTGGCAGACCTACAAACAAGGAATTGCACTAATCCAATCTGGAGGTTACTAACACATGTAAGACTATGATTTTCACAGTTCACACAGGATTTTTAAGCCTTTCTTCATTAATAAAAGAGAAAGACTGTTCTAGGACTTTTTAAAGGCTTTCCCTATGATGGCTCAAGAGTCCAGACTTGGTACAGTATTTTGTCCTGCAACAGCAGCTCAAGGAAATCATTTATATGGATTGGACTGCCAACAATCAAATCTTTAACCAAATAAAGCTCATCTTACTCAATGTTTGCAAAACAGTAATCCTGCTAATATAGAACCACTTTTCCAAGGCTTCTCTATGTACATAAACTTTCAGTGTAGCTGGTAACCATCTGTCAAAGAACAGTGAACATTAAATAGTTGTGAACTATAGTTTCACATTAGACCCTCTCAGATTTGAGGAGAAAGGAATGTGTTGATTCAAATCTCTGGATGTGAAGCACAGCGCCATAGGATTTGGTTCTAGGTCCAAACTGGAAACCTAAAAAGTTTTGCCTCTAGTTTTGGTATTACCTACAGCAGCCACAGGAGCTGCTGAATTCTCAGGGCTTTCTCTGGCTACAGTTCTTCTCTGAGAAGAGCTCACTCTTTCTGCAGGTGAGGACAATTCACAAAATGAATTTAGGCTAAACTCTGGCTACAAATGCCAAAAATCTGATTTTACCCAGAGGCTGGTAGGACAGTGATTCAAATGGCACCTTTACTGATTGTAATACAAACAGCACAGAAAAAAGAAGGGCCCCTATCCTAATATCCTGCTTACATTGCTTAGTATTCACCACACTGCCCACAAAAACAAGCTGGAAACAAGGCACAAACATTGGAAATGAACATGCAATAGAAACTGATTAAATAGGATTCCACAATGAACTGTGGTTGCCATTATTCTGAGTTAGAGCTAGTGATGGAGCACTCGCCTTACCTTAGAAAAAAGGTCTGTAATTGTCTACTTATGCTGTGATTTTTCCTACAGTTTAGAATGTATTACATAAACTGGACTTGCAGCACTTGCTTTATCTTGTTAGAATGAAGAAAAATACTGTAACTGCAAGAAAAAAAATCATGACAGAAAACACAACACCCACTCAACTTGCTTAACAAATCTCCTAATTTCCTAGTCTTTTTAATAAGCAATGTAAATAGGTTTCCATACAATGAGAGAAAGCATAGACAAAATATACTTAAATAGCCACCAACTGAAGCAGGTCTTATCTAAAACTAAGCTGTAAATCACAAGGTAATGAGTAAGGGTTTTCCCTTCAATGACACCAGACACTTCTGGCTTGTTAGAATAAATCACTTCACATGGATGCAACTCAGTAAATACCAACATGGTTAATTAACAGTGATATGAGTAGGCAGACAAATATCACACATGCCAAGCATGCCTGATAATTTTAAGAATGAAATTTTAATTACAGTTAGTTAGGTTGATCATTCAAGGCAAGATTAAACTAACTTTTGATGTCACATTTCCCGTGTTTGAATTATTCAAAGTTCTGGACCAGTGGTTCCTCCCTATGCATTACAAGGAAGACATTTACTGCAAAAGCCTTTAACATTGTCTAGCACACAAAAAATTATAAGGAAAGCAACAGAGGAGGAAGTTGCCCTTCCTGTAACTTCCTCAACGTTCTTAGACAACCCCAACCTCTGTTGTCTACTGGATGAGTTAGATGGAGTCAGAGAACATATTCATAGAGGGGAGTAATATAGAACAAAGTTCTCCTCCTTTGCAGCCCTTGATACAGTAGTCAGATCTTGAATCCCAGCAGAATAAGTACTGCCAAGAGTGCATAAGTGGAAACAAGGCAAACTGATGGCCACCAGGCAAAGCCATGGGGAAGCTCAAGGTGAATCTTCACATAGAGCATTCGTTGATGCCAGGCATGGCCTACTGTATTTTATGCATCATCCCTCGACAAAGCTAACATGCTTTGTCTATCAATAGGAAAGTTCCTGTAGTTGACTACAGCTAGGTAGGTCTGCATGCTTTGTCTTCCCTTAGCCTCTAGTTTGTGTTCAGCCAGCATAAGCTAGTATTAGTTGAGGGAAAATGCTTACTAGCATGCATTTACCAGTACTGTTTTTCTAAGACAGCCCTTCAGGTTGACGTCTGGCTCACATTTGACCAAAAAAAGAGTGCAAGTAGAGCAAGCATGCTCATCTGCTATACTGTATAGGGGCACCAATAAGCCTTGCTAAAGCCAGCGTCTTCTCTATTTAATTATTCACTTCAAAACTCAAAGATACAATGAGCTAAACAGGAAGCCAGTAGCTTCCGTCACTGTTTTCTCACCCATCATACAATAGCAAGAAAAAACAAACCTTGGAAGGGTTCAGATTTTTCAGTCACTAGATTTGTCTAGCAGAACACAAGCCAGCACAGCTATAAGCTGTGTGATTAGGAGATTATTAAAGACTTGGAAACAGATGAGAAAATAAAAGACAGAAAAAGCAAAAGATGTTATACTGCCACTGTAATATGGCCAGGAATCTAACATCAGGATTCCCCTTAGCCACAACCACCTCAAACAAACTGTGGAAATGAATAGTTACATAATAGTATAGCATTAAACTAGAAGTCAGTTCAGTGGACAACTAAGAAAAAAAAGACGACCTTAAGAAGCACACTGTTCTCCAGTCAGCAATAGTCTTTCCTTCAAGCTCAGTAGCAGCTGATCAAATCCTATCAGAGAAAGGAAGTATTCATACCATTTAGAAAGCATCCAGTCAAGATACTAGCTGGAAGATTCAAAATGATTAACAACATACTAGAAAAAAAGTTGATGGCGTATCCTCTGCCACCAGCATAGGTCTAGCCTAAGCCAGAAGCCCTTCAAAACAAAGGTCATGATCACTGCAGAGAAAATTGTGAAGTATGGTCTTCACCAGCACTCCAAGCAACCAGTGAAAACACATTACATAGACCCCCAAAATTCTGAATCATTCATCCAAATGAACTCCACCAAATAGTTAAAGCACACAGATCAATTGCCATTTCTATTAAAGGCATCAGAGGAGCTACAATGCTGAGTTAATGGGAATGGTAAAAAGCCTGGTAGCTTCAAATGCCTAAAAAAATCTGAAATAAGGCTGGAAAAAGGCACAATCAGGGGAGGTTGGGGAATAGGAGTGGATGTTTAAAGAAGGTGGCAGTGTCAAAGCCCAAAAGGTGCACGATACATTTCTATAACAACCTGGTAGCATTTGATTTTCAGGGTCTTATTTTAATCAAAGGCTTAGCACATAAAGTGTGCTTGATGAGCCTATACAAGCTGATCAGACAGCACCCTGAGCCTGAGCGGAGAACAAGCTTCCCATTTCTCCCCAACAACCACTCTGTCCTGGCAATTCCAGCTCTTTTCTGCTCCAGACTTACTGGAAGAGGAGGGAGGGGGACTGAGGACAGCACAACAGAGAAGGAAAAAATATGAAACAGGAACAAGAAAACAAAGTCCTCTGCTGCTCACGCTAGAGAGGCGATGGCCCATGTAGCACACTACATAGCATGCCTATCCCTGGCATGGTTAGAAAAAGGAATTTGCATGTCACATTCAAAATGCTTTCAGTCGGACTATCCAGATGTTTGTGCACAGCTGCATATTAGTAATGTTCTGTGGGCAGAACGCAGCAGACCCAGCAATCCTATCTTGCTGTGCAGAACATCTGCAGGAAAATGAAAAGGCACAAACATAGCTCACAAAAGCTAAACTTCTCTTGTGCATGTTTTATAACTAAAAGAAAACTCAGATGATATACATGAAAGGAAAGGGGAAGGTAACCCAGATGAAGATAGCTAAATAAAGAGGAAAATACAGCTTTACAGTGGTTTTCAGTTTGGGTTGTGATTATTCTTTTTCATTGCTCTCAGCAAACCTATCGTCATACATGCTCCCCTCCCGCTGTTGTTCTGTAAATTTCTGAGATTTATGCTCCTTCATGGAGAAGCTTAATCATTTGGAAAACATTAAACTGAAAGAAAAATACACAGGCTGGAACAGTAATGATTGGCTCTGCTGAGAGAAGTTCTGACTAAGCAAATTCTGTCAAGAAATGCTGGTCCATAGGAAGTTATGGATTTCAAAGACATTTTAAATGATAGGTTTGGGGAGGCCTCTGATGAGCTTTTCACTAATTTGCATAGTCTCAGAGTGAAAGTTTGACTTTTCCAGGAAACTGAAGATTCAATCTCTTCTCAGTTCATATCATAGAATGTATTTTACTCTGCTGTAGAGCAAAGCAAATTTCCAACTTCAAAATCTGTCATCCCTGTCCAAGATTTATCTCCATTATTTGGTCCAGGATCATTTTGAGGTCATTTGTGTGGATCCCTAACAAACCCAAATTCTATATTGAGATAGGGCTACAACATATCACATCCTTTTTGAAAAGCATACTTGAATGCTTGAGCAAGACATACCTTTGGTGAACTTAAGAAAATACACAAGTCTTCATTACTAAGAATAACTCCTCAGACAGCTGCCCAAGTTATAGGTATTTGTATTTATAAGAGCACTGGAAATTACATCTTCTATCACTTGAAACAACTAAATTGACAAAGTTGAATCCTTACCTGATAGCACATAAACTGCAACAAATGTACATTGATGTGCCTCTGCTGAAGAGCTATTTAGAAGACTGAATACTCCTTTTATCTTCATGTCTTCCTTAGAGTAGGCATGTTCACTAAAATCTCTCCAAGTCACTATAATCTTCAGAGCTCAAGCATACGGAAGCAACATAGGAAACCGGAGTACATGCAACATGAGCAGCAATTAGCATTAGCCCAGATACGCATTCCAGGCACATTTTGTATAAAATCCAGCTCCATGGCCAGAGGTAACCAACTATTTACTCAAGGAGAAAAGCCAACAAACTGTTACTCCAGCATATCAAAGGGAGCATAAGCAAAGCACAGGACTGTTGCTACACTTGTCCTTTGGATGAACAGAATCATGATGGAACAGCTATAGTTTCAACAAAAAAAGTGCCAAGAAAAGTTTATCTACATTAGTCTGGACTTCTTCCCTGTGGTAATAATTCTTCATAGCTAAAGCTCTCCCCTAGATATTTCAGGCTCATCTTCCTTGGCCTGTCAGCTATCTTCAGGCAAACACCTCCACCCTGAATGCAGCCCTCCCACGGCATTTTTGATTGTGTCTAAATAATGTTCTCATCTTTCTTTCCAGTCATTCCCCACAGTAACCTCTGAAAGTTCTTCACTGTTTGTGGGACCCACAGGACTCTTTCTTTGCTGGACTTAGTACGATTGCTAGAGGTTGCTTCAGAGGTTTGACCTATAACAAACGCCTTCTGATGAATCTTGCTCATAAGGATTTAAAAGGTTATCATCTCCAATCACCTGTCTCAGTCTTCTGATCATGAGCAGAGGAGACTAATATATATCAGACACATCAGCCCTTGGTCCATTGCAGTATCTTAAACAGCTGAAAATTGTATTTTTATCTACTAAGGCAACAAGACTCACTCACATAAAGGATGTATACCTTTATTGGGAGAGCAGAGGTAAGGACACAGGGGCAGGCAGGCACAGGGGATTTGTAAGATCAACAGTTCAGACTATGACTTTGTCAAATCAAATATTATCAGGAAGTTTTCATAAGTTTATATTAATAGCTACAAGACATAACAGTTCCATAGCCCTTTTTCCAGAGCTCAATGAACTCTGAAAGCTTCCACTGAAATCTGACCTGAAAAATTAAAGCATTTCCAAAGTTAGAGCTCAGATAGGGTGTGAGTGAGTGGGAAGATAGGGGGTGCAGGGAAGGGGTATAAATAGGTTAAAGAAGTAAACATTCATAGTTAAAAATATCTTGGAAAAGCTGAGTTCCCACAGTTCTTTTCTCATTATCACGTGGGACCTTTTCTTCCAAGAAACTTCATAGTTTTTCCACTGGTTTACTTATCCCCCTGTCTGAATTAGTTTGTCAACATGCAGGCGACAAAATCAGGCATGGATTATAAAGCCTTGCATATCTTCTTTTTTACAGCTCCAGCTCCCCATCCCCCCTACTTTTAGTTGAACATTGCTGTTAGGTGGTTCCTCTTAATATGCAGCTAGTGAGGTTCTTCAGCATGCAAACTCCTGGACTCCTAGGACTAGCCTTAGCAAGATGACATATTCTAATTCCAGTCATTTTAAATTTTGTAACAGTGATCAAGAACAGAGGGATTTTCAATATTCAATTAAGAAACAGGCTAACAGCCTAAGAAAGCTTTAGCAAACACACTGAAGGTATTCTCAAATGTTAAAAAAAAATGCTGTGAGACAAAATAAGCATGATTTCTAAAGCTGCTTTCTGAAACTGCTGTTAGAGATAGCAGAATAAACTGTTGTAATCCTAGGCCTGAAAGCAGGGATATTGCAGCTTTCAAACTGCTGTGAGCAGTAACCAGGAGACCTTCCCCTGCCACTGCCACCACCACCACCCCACCACACCCCCCTACACACACACACACTTTCCCCAAGCCTTAAACCTGTTTCCAGCCCAGTGAAGTGGGAAATACAGGCAGTGATATCATGGGCCAGTTTGTCACCAAGCAGATGGTGACTGCTGGAAGCCAGCAACACAAATCCTAGTCACTGAAACTTTATCGGGAGTGCCCACCAATGTGAATAAATGTCTTTAGACGGACTAATTAAAAGGGCTCTTTTCATTAGTTATGACCATCTGTTAGGCCACAGACCTGGTGGAATTGCATACAGGTGGACATTCCTAGGTGGGAATCAGCACAAGAGCATCCCAAGGCTTGCATAGCTATTCTATTCCACTAACATACTAGTGATGTTCTCTGTAGCACAGTCCTTCAGCCTGTATCTACAAAAAAAAAAAAAAAAAAAAAAAAAAAAAAAAAAAAAAAAGATTTCCCCTGCTTCTCTCCCATCTTAGCTAGATACACACTGACTGGTGCCCCCAAGCTCATCAGCAGCTTAGTCTTCCTGGCCATATATACCAAATGTTTCTGGATGGATCACAAGTGGTTGTACCCTCCCATTGTTCTTTGTATTTCCACATTTTGAATCCACCCGTCCCTGCCCCAGCATCACTCTGATGAGAAAGGGAAAGAAACAATCAACATTTTCTGTTCAAATATGATAAAAGGCCAGCTTGAAAAGGGGCAGGAAAGGAAGTCTACAAGCAGAATGAACACAGAATCCACCACAATGGGTTTGGGCACAGAGAGAATAGTGGGTAAGAAATACTTCCAAGCTTTTGCTTAAAACCAAGCAGAGCAGTCTTCCACATCATACAGAGTAATTTGTATGAGACATCATTAATCAGTGTTTAAACCCCCCAAACTGACGACCACCTTCTTTCGAAACCGATAGGCACACATCAAAGACTTGCCATTTTACACCTATTCTTGTTTCCCCCTCACCCTCAGCACATGACACACAGCTCCTTGTCACTACTGCACTGCTTCCATTTGACAGCCATGCTTTCGAACAACAGGTATAAGCAGCTGCCTGTTAATGAAAGGTTTTTATTATGGATGTCAGTATTTTTATGCTTTGCTGTTTGCAAAAGTTGAGTGCTTGCCTTGTTCCTGGCATCTGCCACTGATATTCATAGCTCTTGAAGGCTGATGCCCAAACCCCTAATGGGTATAAGCCCCTGTAGGCCTTGCTGGGTCTACACCAAACACAGCAGCGGTCAGGCAGCCTCGGGTTTGAGCTGGCTATGGCCTCCATCATCTTAAGGTCACATTGTACAATCAGTGACTCTAACTACTTAAGGCAGCTATAAATGCTGTTAAGCCAGAAGACTCAGACCAAGTAGAAGTGTATTTTGAGCTCATGGCTAGATATTGACAAAAGCTTTAGTTTTATGCAGTATCTCTTTATGTGTTTTGATCTAGGAGCTTTGATTTCAAATTCTGCACAACATTCACCACTATTCACGGCAATAGCCATTTCTGCTCTTATTGAAGAGCAGCACACTTACATTTTGCAGTGTTTCACAGGAACATTGGTCCTGTCCTCCTTGCTTTGCTTCCAGAATTTGTCTGAGCACTAGAAAAACAATGAGCAAGCCTCCTACATTCCCAGCTGTGTCTAATTGGAAACTGTATGTTAGCAGTTGATTACTGTATTAAAAAAAAAAAAAATATCCAAATAACATGCTACCAGAAACACTCTCAATGCATCTCATCAAACACTCTAGACAATAATGGTGCTGGTTAGGAAAATGGTTGGAAGCAGTTCTCAAAACAGCAAATGAACCTTCCTTACCACTTAGATGTAATACAGGAAACTGCTCTCAACTGTCCCCCAGCTGGGACGGCACAGTCTGGCTTGGAATTCACTAACATGTCAAAAGGATACAAAAAAGTGCAAGGCCTGCCTTGACTGAGAACCCAATCAGATAATCAGAGTAACATAACCATGCTGTTTTCATAAAATCTGTTTAACTAAAGACAAAATTTTGATCTCCAGATCTAGACCCTGTTGTGCTCACACCCGGCCCCTTAACAAGTGATCTGACATTCAAAGCCTTTGGTCACAGCTCCTGCTGAACCCTGGAAGGACTTCCAGCTGCTCAAGGCTTTGAAGAAAGCTATCAAGCTGCATGCTTATCCCTGTGAAATAAGAAGCCCAAATGTAAACCCCAAATTATGACTGAAGCAATTCAACTCCAAAATTTCTCTTCTGCCAATTGCTCATGTTTCCTGACACATCAACTTCTAATTTTAGTATTACTTCTCATTTGCTTTTCTGTAGCACCTAGAATTCACGCACAGGCCAGAAAATACACAAAGAAATTAGAAAGGTTAAAAATCCCAGTCAAAACACAAATACAAGTATCAGTCATGACAATTCTCCTGTACTATCCCTATATCTATCAAAACTTCTGGAGGTGAGAGCTGCAAGGAGACAACTTCATTGACAACATAAGATAAAGATCTTTAAGGAAATATTTTCAAGAAAAATGTTGTTTCAGGCCTTAGTATACATAAAAAGGTCACCAATGGCTTGTCTCTTTCGCCCTTATACATCACCTTTAGACAGCCAAACAGTTACAGCAACACAGACATCCAGGAAGCTGGCCAGCCAACACACAAGCAGCTTCAAAAAACAGCAGAAAGGCCAATATGTTCCTATTTACAATATTTTGTGACCCTAACCTAATCATCATGTTTTATTATTTCCTCATTTTATAGCTCTGCTCTTCAAGAGAGCCAGCAGCCAACATTTCTTCTCTGCTGGCCAAAGGAGCAGCCAAGTGCCTGCTTCAGAGCCAGTATCAGTTACTGAACCATAGACAGCTAATACAGGGTTATGAATGCACAAGGTAGCAGCTGATTCCCTTCTCCTGGAAAATTAGACTTAGGTTTTAGGCACCTAAGGATTTTCTCCACTGATTTTCATTCATTTGGGGACCAGATTTGAGTTTGTTTGGTCAGATCTGGATTTAAATCAGGGCAGCCAATGGAACTATACTGATTTATGCCAGTTGAGGAGTATTTTAATACTACCTTCTCTTGATTCTGTGCAAGAGAACAAACAGGCAAGAATTCAAGTCTAAAGAAAATAAAATATCATTTTGTAATTTCAAGGCCAGATAGAAGTCTGTATGCTACAATGAGAAACCTTCAATTTAAAGAATATACCTTGACAAAACAGACATGTTTTTCCAGCCTAGGAGACTACAGACATCAGCAGAAGGCTTTCAAGTCTCATGAAGAGATTTGGTTATAGTTAGAGCTAGTCAAAAAGTATAATATACTGTATTCACTCTTAAAATCCTTAACAAACAGCAGTCATGGTTCTTAGATCCCTTCAGCTGACACTCCTACACACAACCAGGAGATTTGTAACTAAGCAATAAGATTGCAATGTTTCATTCCCATTATTTGCAACTCATATAAGCTTCACATAAAATGCAGCACCTTTTCAAGACCTTTGGTCCTAATGATGACTGATAATCTGCTCGTATAACACTGTTTCTGTGAAAGTAGCTTTGTGCAGACAGGAAACCAGTATGTTAAGCTTATCTGAAACCATCTTATCTGAATTCTTAGAAACTAGAGACTCACATTTAGAGATCATCTCACCCCAAAGCTTTATGGCATCCTGAAAGCCTTGAACCTGAGCATGTTTTGTACAGACTTGTGCTCAGGTAGGGATGTTCCAACAAGATATCCCAGGCTGAGTTTCTGATGAATAGAGAATCTAATTATAGCTTGTCTTAGCCAATTATATTAAAAGAAAAGATGGAGGCTGAAAGATCCTAGTGAAGTTCATGCTCATTGTTTACTTTCTAGGGATAAAAGGATCTTTAATTCACTAAACTCATTAGGGCCATCATCTAAGGATTTATATTGCCCTTATCCCTTTGTTGCCATTTTGCACAGATCCATGCAATATTCTCATAGAAAGTAGGCTACTCCTAAATATTAGCTACGCACAGGGACAAAAACTAGCTGAGTATTTGCTATGAAAAAGGATCAACCCAAAAATCAAACTCCTTTTTCAATAGCCAGCCTCCCCCTACCCATATGATTCAAATCAAGCCTGATACATAAGCGAGAAATCCTAAATGTGAACAGTGAAGTATTAAGAAATACAATATCAAATTTCCGCTAGAGTAACATGAGGTAGACTTCAGAAGGAATTTGAATCAATTAAGATGTATGTTAAGCACGAAGTAAGATGCTTCAGTGAGCAAAATTAGTCAATTGGTTTAAATAGCATTTTGTTTCAGCTAGGCACACAGATAGAATTAACCATATAGCGCACCTAGGATTCCATGTTTTTCTAGATAGAGGAAGGAATAACAAGTAGGTAAGATCAATACTGCAATTCCTTCTCAAAAGGAAATTATTTTTTCCAGTACACATCAGAAATGCCAGTCAACACCTTACTCACTTACAAGTTTGTATTCCAGTGCATTGCTTAGAGAGGATTCTTTTCTAACAAACCCAGCAGAAAAATTCTATAAGTTGATTGCTTAGGGTGCTATAAAATACTTTATTTCTCTGATCCTATAGGAACAGTAAAGAGCATTCATAATCCCAAATTTATCCAGTGCATTATCTGTTAAGGATACTTCACTTAACTACATAATTTTGGATTTTAAGAAGCAATTCCATTTTGGTGCCGACTCAAAAATAAGAGAGACCTTTAGTTTGCCTGCCATTAGGGGTTCAGAAGAGGAACATTATGTTAGAGAGATAGTTGAACTTCCCCATCCTCAACTCTGAAAAGAATTACCATAAGTTTAGGGAAGGTATCTCTACAGGAGCCTCTTGCTGCCTTGGTTTGAGAAAGACTAATTTTGAGGAGAGCATCTTTGGGGAGGAAGATGAACAGTGGCGGGGGGAGTACTTTATTATTATTATTATTATTAATGTTGTTTTAGTTCTCCATGTGGAAACATGCATTTTTAACAGCTTCTAACTTCAAAAAGCATGATAAGCTCTTAAGCAGCAGCAGCTAGTGAAATTCCAAGGAGACTTCCACATTCTCCAGTCCTGGCCTAAAAAAATTCTAACAGGTCTTCAGACACTCTAGTAAAAACTAGAATGATTCTAGAGATTGGTATTTATCTTTTGACATATCCCTAAAAAAATTATAAAATTAAAGCTTGCACTGAGGGTCAAATAGAGATTTTGTTCTTTCCTTTACACGTGTTAAATAGGCATCAATGCACTTTTACTGGCACATCAGCATAAGAGTCTGCAAGAGAAAAAGGAAACTGTTTTGAATCCTAGCTCCAGTAGCTTTATTCTTAAACCAGAAGGAACACAAATCCCCTAGACTGCATAGTTACAGTATAAGTTAAAACCTATTCTCCAAATCACATCTCATCTGTTATGCCTTAATGCTCTTTCTTCCTTCCATTTACATTTCATTCCAGTTTCAGTCAAAAAGCAAACCTGTCAACAGTTCCTTCATTCATAACCAGCACTCATCATGTATACTCAATAGAGGGCAACTTTATCCCCGGAGACTGAACATACCACCTCTGTGACATTTAAAACCTCTACAGACTCAAAGATCAAGAAGCGCAAATCCTTTTTTGAACGTGCAAATCAAGTAGTGCTGAGCCTTAGGCATTTTTAGGGGAGTTACAGTTGATCATTTAAAAAGATCATAAATGTGCACATAAAAAGTTGGGGGAAGAAAGTGGGACTAAGACATGCAGCTCAGAGCCACAAGCTGAGGAAAGACAAGTTTAAAATACAAGTTAAATAGGAATGAAAATTATTATTTAGAGTAACTAATCATGCATAAAGCATCACAGCTTGTCATCCCAACCCAACAGACAGGTTGGGAGTAGAGATGGGGGTCAGGGAACAGGAATGATTTACGTACTAACGCATACTGTAATAGCATCCTGAAACTACTGGCAACAGAGGAAGCACAACAAAATGAGTAAGACCGCTCAGCTAAGTATGCCATTACAATGCATGCGCAGTTGTTTCATTATATACAGGCTAGCAGAAGATTGGTACTCATCACCTAACAGCATACGATTAGGTTCACTTCAAAAGCAGATATAGACAGGCAATGCAAATATCTATAGAAACTAAACAAAGCAAAGAAAGGCTTTTAAAAAAATGGACAAACTTTGTCCTCTAAAAGGTGATGCACCTGGATAAGGGCAGAATGATATTTTCCCTCATCACATGTCAGGGGATAAAAAAAACATATTAAGAAAACTTCAATTTTTTTTGATTACATGCAACCATAAGCATCAGCTTGTTTTAATCAAAGGATGGAGTGCCAGCATTTAACAAGGTTTATAGGCACTGCTTAGAGGAGAACATGTCTTCACATTGTTATAATAATTGCACATATTAGAGGAGGGTACATTTCACCATGCCACATGCAAAATGCACATTTCTTAGCAGTGCTATTCAGGACTCCCTGCATGCTTTATGAATTCCACACAAATGAAAACAGTAGGCATGATGATCATGATGATGCCCATCTCACTCACCTAGATATGGACTGATCGTGCTCCATTTACTTCCATGGCACTGCAGTCATTGCCTCTGGGGAATTTTAACTAAGATTCCTCTAAAGCAGAACAAAATGTAACTTTTCTAATGCCTCAAGGAGACTGCTCCTAGCCAGCTGCCTAGCTGCAAAAATTTGCCAGGAATTATATAACCTTATTGGTCACCATTACATGATCCTGTTCTCAGGACACCAGTCCACCCTTTAGAACTTCCCCTGAGTTCAGATGACTTTCTTCCTCCCGGCTCTTGCTTTTTCTTTTTAATAATGGTTTTGGAGGTTTGGCGGTGGTAAGAAATGTAAAAAGTTTAATTTTGTGGTGTAATTTTATGCTCACACAATTTAAAAGTGGCTTTGATATAAGTATTAGAAGCAGGCACACAGAGACCACATGAAATAGTTATTTTAATTTTATATTAAAAAACCAGGCAAGACATGATCCTCACAAATTAACCAAAGGCTATGAGTCAGGTCTTCTGCAGCTGGTACAATAAAAAGCACAGTATCGTCAGCCTTCAAACATCAAACAGAACTCATGAGTCAGGTTCCCAACGTTCAGGAAACAAATGTCATCATTGCTCAGAAAATGAGTACAGAGATGTTTTTCTTGGACTTTCAGTGGTTGAGTCAACTTCAGTCACATTTGCAAACTTCTCACCACAAAAGGTAAACTAAGATTTTCAGGTACTAGCTTGAAATAAGGAAATAGAGCTTTAAGATTAACATCAAATATTAAGATTCAAAATAAAAGCTGAAGAGCTGGAAATACCAGTGCTCCCTTTAAAGCAAGAGAGCTGACTCCACTGAAAACCTAGGCCATGTTACCATTTCCACAGTTAAGAAATAATGTGCTTTCTTTGCCTAGCATTCAAAAGATAATTAGCAGCCAAATATCCAAGTTTTAACTCCTGCTCTACCCTTTACTTCAGGCAATTCACCCAGGTACCTAAAGCCAGTGAAAAACAGGGTGGTAACCTGACAGCCGGCAAGTGGACCATCACATATTAACTAAGCAAAAGTCTTGCTTTTTACCTAACCTGAGCCGATATTATTGTTTGGGATTTAGCCACATGAGTGCAACTGTTTTAGGAATCTAAGCCCTTAGCCTCAGTGGCTGTGGCAATGAATTCTGCAAATTAATAGCAGGAGTGAGGCAGATCAATTAATGAAGCTTGCTTGTGTGTATAAATATGTATGTACATACAAATACATTGGCACAGCTTCAGTTAAAAACCACAAATTACTGAGAACTCAGTGCACTG
Organism: Rhea pennata; assembly: GCF_028389875.1. Taxonomy (NCBI): domain Eukaryota; kingdom Metazoa; phylum Chordata; class Aves; order Rheiformes; family Rheidae; genus Rhea; species Rhea pennata. The sequence continues at coordinate 59,750,703 of NC_084667.1, read as the reverse complement.
AGAGGAGAGTGATCTTGGTACCGTATTACATTCAAACATCCCCACGACTTGTCAGTCTGTAATGACACCTGAAGACCGTGACATCTTCTGCCAACTGCATTTGTACAAAATGCATGCTTTCTTCTTGTCCATAAACGTGGCCTTTGGCCCCTGACATGCAGCCACTACCCTGCAGAGCCCAGAGGGCAGCTGAAGCACCAGTTATACACACTGACTGGAAAAACACCTGCTGAGTTTTTCCTCCCATGCTGCAGGAATCAGCAGCTGCTCTTTAGCAAGCTCAGAAGTCCTTTTGCACACGTCCAGCAGAAGGAGCTGACCCTGGTATGAGACAGGATCTAACCTCATATTATGAGATTCTCACCATCGAGCTACTGGGGGAGGGGGGTCTTACTGCATTCCTTTCTACTCCAGAGCAGAGATGACAGGGTTTATTGCATGTCACTGTATTAGATATTGAAGAAATATATGAAATGGCACTATTTTAAGTAGAAAAATAAAAAGTTACCATTTAAACATGCATGCGTTTAAAAGACAACTAAACTGAAACGTTAAAGCAGCAGCAGGCAGAAAATTATGAGCTAGCACTGCTACTCAGTTCTTCCTGCAGCTCGTGTCACCACCAGCACTCCTTCTGGGCCTCCCCTCTGTCTAAATCACACACATGGTTATTTAAATTCATTTAATATACCTGTGCATTGCTCCTTCCTCAGCAAAACAGACAAACCCAAGAAGATAGTGATCAAAGACTTAAAACATCTGCAGTCGGAAGGACGTGGCTTACCCTCCCTTCTCTCTCCCCTTCTAGAATAAAAGGTAGAGGCTTATTGAGAACCAAAGGGAACTGGGGCTCCCTAGTTCCTTCTGATCCTTTAATTAGAGCAGCAGGGTAGGAGCAAATACATCCCGACTTCTACCTTTATGACCTTCAATTTCTGACAGGAACAAGCCACTCTGAAGAAACATTTTAATAACCAAATTCCTCATCAGAGAAGAGGAAGAAAGTGTCTGATCTTCTACTTCTGGTACAGTAGTTTGGAGATGACACACCAAATTTGACACACTTCTGTTCAATCAGCAAAAAATTAATGTTGCTTTCAGTTGAGTAGGGTATCAGGTACTTTGCTGCACAAGTAGAGTTCTGGGAGTTTTGTTTGATCTGGTTAATTTTCTAGTAGATATGATTTTTTTCAAAAACAATGAGTCTGCTTAATACAGCTCTTAAACATTTACTTGATGCTTTTAATAGCCTCTGTTTTGTTCACATAAACTCTGGAACACAAAATGAGACTTTTAATATAGGTCCTCAAGCTGGTATAAATTAAAATAGCTTCTCTAGTAGATTTACACTAGGGTGGGGTTTGAGTGCTTCATTTAAGCAAGTTTTGCTGGTTACCATTAGTTCAAAAAATATTCTGTGAAAAAAGAATATAGTGCAGAATTTTAAAAAGAATACAGCTAGAATTGTTTGGTGTAGTTCCACCAAATGTACTCAGCCAATCCACTTACATCAGCAAGTGTGGTCTGTGGCACGCACTAAGGTTTCAGGCACAAAGTGACAAACAAACAGTCCAGACCTTTAGCTAGCAGCAATATGTTACTAATTTCAGGGGATTCCTGTCAATTTGAAGCAGATAATTTGGTCCGATCCCTTCTTCCTCTGCCCAAATCCGAATGGAGATGCCTTTTAGAGGCATCTCAGGCTATTTAGAGAAACTTTTAAGAAATACCTTCCAAATTATTTGGACATAGCATGCAGACCACATCTTCAGTGGCAGTGTAATTGATGAATACTTCTTACGTGGGCCACCCAAGAAATGGCCATCTTTGAGCACAGAAGCAACCTTTCATTTCTCTGAGCAACACAAAACCTCCCTGAAGAGGTTCCTGTCATTCTGCAGGAGGTCTGAAAACAAGGGAATTGCTGTTAACCATGCCTCTCCAGCTCCGTTGTTAACACTGAAGTTTTCTTCTTTTCCCCTCACCTTTTGTTATATTTCCTCAGGCACATTTTTCTCCCTTTTTAAAATGGAGGCCTACTTGTCTCATGAAGATTAGAAATAAAGACAGTTCACAGAAAAGTCACCTTAAGTTTTCTATATGTTCATGCAACTTTACGACAAAGTGGGTTCACTTTTCTCCAGTATGTCCACGTGGCTCTATTTTATGAGGTAAAGTCATGGGATGGGAATAAGGCTCAGAAGCTGGATGTAATTCTAGTCCCTACTGCTAGCTCCTCATGAAACTTGTGCAAGGCTTTTAGCCTTTGTCTCATACACGCTAAATCCTCCAGACATGCCAGAAACCAGGTTTTGTGGTTGCTAACACCCACTCCCTTTCTGCTCTCAAATGCAGAAGTAAAGAGGACAGACTCCCACTAATCTGTTTTCACTAGTGAAAAAATTGAGGGGCTCCTATTCCATTGTGATTCTTCAAATGCATGTTTATTACTCCCATTTTAATTCACAGATGCCATTGCACTGATACTGCTTTCATATGAAAAACAAAATCACAAATCCTTTAATTTGCCTACAAATGACTTTTAATGCAGGTACAATGGGATTTAATGTACATTGAACAGGTCTGTTCTACTTCCATCACCACTCACCTGAGTTACCAGCTGCAGTAGAATAACTGTATAATCTAAATAACCAAAAAAGTCTCCAAGAAAGCACTAATAAGTGCCTGAAAAATTCTTCCTCACAAAAATTTTCTAATCTGAATTCTAGGGATAAGCGATTTCTATTTAAATTCAAAATAAAGTCTCGGGTGCACTTTTCAGCTAGCATCTGACATATACCACATTTTTACCTTAGTAAAAATGCGAGATCAAAAGAGCATAGCCAAGGGGTATAATTTTCTCCTCTTTTGTCACAACCCAAAATGTTAAGTACATGTTCTTTTCCAGCAATCCCCATACAAAAGGATGAAATGAGCACCAGTGAACTTCAGTCTATTAATGCCACCCAAAATAGGTAATTACCATATGCATGTTAAATGGATACAGTCCTCTCCTTACAAGGTCCCTTTTTACTATCCAGTATATTGGATCTTAATTGGTGTGGCAATGAAATCTCTTGGAGTTGCAATTCAAAGATCTCAAAAACTTCTTCCAATATCTTATTCTAAAGAGTATCAACAAAACTATATCAAGATGATCTTGAAAAAAAGAGTGCCATAAGCACATGTGACAATATATTACAGCCAGAATCACAAGCAAACCTTTAGATTCATGTCTATGCATAAGATCTACACAAGTCACTGTGAGCCAGGAATTGCTGGTCTGTTCCTTTATGGAAAGTTTTACTGCACCTCTGTCTGTATCCTTACCTGTGAGCATCAATAAAGTATGGACATGAGCATCAAGACCTTTCAAAGAATGGGAAAACAGGAAAAGTGTTGGCAAAGGCATCAGCTGACCACTTCAAACCAAGAACTACGTAAAACTTTGAGACTGCACATGAACAGAGCACTTGATTCATTCACTGAGGAGAAAGGAAAGCCATGCATTTCAGTTATATATAGGATTTCTCACTAAAATCCAGGGTTAGAGACAGAGTCTGATTCAGGTTCATCTCAAAGAAATATTTTACAGGGAATATCTTTTCTGATTCTTCTTTCACCAGCTGTCTGAAAATACGTGAAACGGAATGATTCTCCTGCATTCATATTACATCAACAGTAGCCGTGGGAAAACTCTTAAAATTAAGCATCAAAGGAGAAAGACTAGAAAGCACTGTAGTCCAAACAAGCAAAACGAGAAGCCATGTTACATCATGTTGTTTTTAGTTCAAGAAGTCCTAGCCAATTTTCTGTTTGAATTGACACAAAGCTCATACATTTATGCTTATGTCATTTAACAAACTAGAGGGTACTTATAGAGGGTACATATAAAATATGCTGATGTCTGAGAGACTGGATAAATGCTGGCATGTTTTTGAGAGCAGATGATCCACATTACCTTCAAATATTCATCTTCTGCTTCCAAACAGAGCAGCTGATGTTTACCATGAATGACAACTGTTATTCTAGGGGAGTCAGAATCTGAGAAGTGGCTTTTCAGATATGTTTCCTTTTGAAACAACATCTATACATAAATGCTCTGTGATTTTAGGGTCACATCATGTCACTGATCAGTCCATGCAAATTTCTAAAAAAAATCAGGAAGGAAGTTGCATATAGAAGCAAGCTCTGTGCTACCATCTTACTAGTAAGATTTAGAAATCTTACTAGTAAGATTTAGAAATCCTACATCCTTCCATGGGCTCAGCACTCAATTCTCCAAAGCCCACAGCTTTCTGCTTAAGCTGCAAGTCTTCCTTAACAAGTGCCTGTGAGAGTACTTCTGTACTCTTTGTGGGAAACATCTCCTTGCTTCCTCATTGCAGATTCCTGTGTAGAGGAGGTTCACCTTAGCACAAAGAACTGGGGAGAACAGGAAAGAGCAAAGATTTTAATTCCTCAATGACAAACTGTCCAAGAGCCTCCTTTAAATATCTGGCAGAAGTAGCTGCAGCAGAATGCAGGGAGCTGAGAATAACCAAAACCAGCTGCACTGGCAATGCACTGTGAACTGAGCCTCTTAGGAGATTCACCGCTAGTTTTATACTACCAGGAGCAAGGAGGTGAAAGGAAATTAGTTTCAAATTTGGTTTCATCTCACAAAGCTGAAGCTCCAAAAACACTCAATACAGGAGTGGGCTTTCACATTTCTATTCCAGTTTGACAGGGTATTTCTCCACTGCAGCCAAAACAAGCCTGGTTTCCGGGAGCAGACCTCATCCAGCTGGCACTGCTGGAGAAAAAAAAAAAAAAAAAAATCACATAGGCTTGGTGCACCAAGCTACCGCCTCTTTGAGATGAGTTACTATCCCTGCTCCACAGGCGAGCTTCCTGCTGGAGCAGAACCTGGGGAGGGAAGCAGCACTCCAACTCTGTGCACCTTTCTACTTAGGAGGGCTTTATATTTCCCCTAAAGTATTCAACACAGGCATTTATGATTTGGGGGAGTCACCATCATGCTAAACTGACAGAAAACTAGGCTTACCAATCCACAGCAGAAAGATTCAAGAGCAGCAAAGCAGCACAACATAAGTTAAGCAAGAGCAGCACAACTTCTGCACCAAAAACTTTATGGAGAAAGCTGTCTGTGATTCCACCTCCATCCCAGCAGCCACAATTTTCCCTCTCTCAAGGCAGGCATCATGTCCTGGGCCCACACTGCTTCCATCTGCTCTAGTCTGTGTTAAGCTTGGAAATCAACCACAGACCAACACAGATCTGACAAATATCAGTTCCAGATGGTCTAAGTTTTGCAGCTGTTCTTCAGGATCTGAGCCACAACTCATGGGCTAGTTCACCTGAAGAAGTCTTGCCAATTCCCCCACTTGATTCTGCCTGAGAAAAGCAGCAGCAACAATAGAAAAAGGTCATGAGCATCACTGTTCAGCATGTATATTTTCTGTGCTGAAATGTGTTCACAGGAGTTGCACAGATAGAAACCAATTCCTTTCTCCAGGATGCTGGAAAGGAAAGTGGTTTCCTCTACCAATGTGCTGGCAAGGAGAAATTTTTTACACGCTGGTGCTTTCAGATTGGAAGTTCTCCTTGCATCAGGATGCTGGCCAGCCTAACACAGCCCAGAAGTATCTCAAGGCTGACAGTTTTTATTTCCCCAGCAGTAACACTGAAATCTTCAAACACCAGCTTAATTAGACAAAGTAAGTATTATTAAGGATTATTTTAATATATACATTTTCATCCCCATCACTCATGCCTTTGTAGAGGCGCATGAACCATTCTACCATGAATCCAAAAACATAGGCTAAAAGAGCATAGGTTTAGCTTGTTTTGTGCTTGTGCAAAGAGGTTAATCTCTAGCCAGCTGGAACTTCAAATACATTTAATTGCTTGCAGTGTAACAGGGTTTTTTTTTCCTCCAGTTGGAGGATTGCTGCACCCAAAAAGAGTTCGAGCAAATCATTTATATTAGGGCAGCACTCAAGCATCCCAGCAAGAGCAAATTCAAGCACAGTGACTGACAGCCCCTGCCTATACAGAAAGGCAAGACTGGAAGAGGGCAGAGCAGAGAGAGGGCAACTTGCCCAATGCCACATGGAAGGTCAGCAGCAGGGCCAAGGCTGGAGCCCAGCATGTGAGCAGGCAGGACCAAGAGTCTATCCAATCTGCCATACAGGTACCTCTGTCATGTTCAGCTACATGAAACAAAAGTTAAGGGTAAAATGGAACTGATGCACAGTATTTGGCTAGCATTAGAAGTCGGTCATCAAACAGATCAACTGGAGAAGGCATATTAAAACTCAGCCCAAGTTTGGGCCTTTTAAAAATAAACAGTTCACAAGAGTTATTGAGAAAAAAAAATCCTGGTTTTCAAACTCAGGATATCTTTATATCCTCCAGGAAATAAAAGGTGAGAGAGCATACCTTTCATCTCAGATGACTTCCTGTTTGAGTCCCTAGGACCCTTTTCAAGTCACCAAGCATCTCCCCCTGAGCTTTACCTCCTTTTGCTCTACCTCAAATTTATACTCAAGATCTATTATACCCTGTGCAGCATTCAATCACACAACACAGTCACTTCAGCACTGTTAAGGCTTGCTTAATGGAGATGTGTGCTTGTCACTAACATACTGCCCATTGAGATCAACTTTCTTCTCCAATCCACATCAAAACCCTAATTTTGAAGCAAGAACATTCTCAGCTTTGCTACAAGCCACCAGATTTAGATTGAAAAAAAAAATTACCTCTACCTCACATTATATATAAATTAAAAAAAAAGAACTGCAAGAGCTAACTCACACTCCTCAGACACTGTTTGGCACAACAGTTTCTTGTGTAAAGTACACACTTTCTACTGCCTTATAGACACAATTCTGGAAGTGAGAATCAGCCTGTAATTTTTTTCCTCATCTTAAAAGAAATTGAGACTCCCTCATTCACTTGGAGCCTGCTTACAGCTGGCAGAAACCCCATATCCACACTACTACATTGCTTGAGTGTATAGTACACTACTACTTAGCAGGTTTCATTAGATTAGGTTCACTAACATCTACACGGCTTTTAAACAGGAACAGGCTTGGTACAAGGGTACAGAGCTGCATGCACCACACTATGTTGACTGATATATGTATGTGTAGGAATCCAAACCAAGGGCTATTTTTGACTTGAAACTCAGCATGATTCTGTCTTGCTTAACAGAGAAGCATTTTACAGCCAAGGTCTTCCTCAGACAGTTATTTCCTGCAAAATGAAAGCAAACTCTCTGGACAGCAAGTAGCTAACTCCCTGCAGAGTTAGTTCTCTATGCCCTTTAGATTAGTGAAATTGCAGATTTGTTTTCATTTTGAGAAATAAACTGATTAGCAGAAGGTTGTTCATCTCCACCCCCTCCCATCAACTCTAATGTAATATAAATGGAAATCTTACTTAAATGAACATTCAGAGAGCTCTCAGAAAAATCAGAATTCCTGTACATTAAGTGTATTTTTTGCAAATGAAGTGAATGTTTTTAAAGAGGCAGTTTCTATATTTGATTGATAGCATGCAATATGATTAAAATATATTGACCTGGACCTGCAAGTTTAAAATAAATATGGTTGAAAATTAACTCAGATGTTAGATTCAAACACTTCATTAGCTGAGCTTTACACACTGAATGGATATTCTTCAGGCTCTGAAGGTGCCATTCATCTTTGTTTCAACTCAGCATCCTTATCACCATGCCAAACCTCACTAACAGGTTAAAAGAGTACAAGAATCTAGGCAAGAAGGTACTCCTTTCAGGTTGCCACACTCTCCAGGGCCAAATCCTAATCTTTTGCCTAGACTTTCCATTGAAATGTGTTTGAAATCAAAGAATCAGAGCTCAGATTAACACCGAGTAGGGCTTGGGGAGAAGGCACACCAGGCATGCCCATGGAGGCCTGAGCCATGACTGGAAACAGGTAGAGATCATCTGCCACTGGTTTCCCCATGACCCAGGATGTGTCATTCTACACTTTCATTTCTTGCCTCTTCTCTGCCTACTCTACTGAAATTAGAAACTCTGATTCAGGGCTGTTCCTCACTGAGTGCTCACAGTAGCCTAAGGAAGCCTGGGCTGCAAGGGCTTTCCCAAGCATAGGACAATGAGGAAAACAACTCTGGAAGAGACAGTTATAGCACAGAGTGAGCTAGTCAAGGCAGCACAAGTAGTTCAGCATTGTGACTTTATCTTCAGGGGATGAACATCATTCTTTTCCCTTCCTGAAGGCTAGTTCCACAACACATGCAACCCCATGATTGTCCTAGTACCAGGGAGCTGCCAGCATCTTCACTTCTGCAGATGTGCTTTCTCCATCTTGCAGAAGGAGCTGTAGCAGCAGCAATATATCCCCATGCTCAGTCTGTAGTAAAGAGAATTGATCTGGTCCTTTATCCCATCTCATTAGATCTACCTTGTGCTCCCAGTTTTACACCTTTATAAAACACAACTCTTACAAAGCTTGCCAGCATCTGCACTCTCAATGTCAAAATGGCCAGCAGAGTTAAGCTTTTCCCCCCTGACATCACTTAAACCTAGTTCTATATTTTAATACAGTTTTGAGACATAACTAAGTTCAGCATTTCTGACAAATATTCAAAACAGTTTCTAGACCATGGATGAAGATTCACTTCGGGTTCAAGTGATTCCTGCCTAGAGCTTTTGCAGCTAAGCTATGTTAATAAGCTTAATTCTGACAGTAAGTCAGCCTGAGTTTTTTTTTTTTTTTAAAAAAAAAAAAAAAAAAAAACATATTTGCTCAAAGACAGTCAGCAACTTTCGTCTAGGAACTGAAAAGAGGAGGAAATATTGCATCAGGCTGACAAGTTCAGTAAAGAGCTCGTCTCCAAGATAGGTAGCAAAAGTTGCAGCACAGAGGAGTAGAAACGTAATGCTCCTGGGCACAACAGCAAATATCAGCTGTAGACTAAACAAACAGGCTATTTACAGCCAGAATCAGCATAAGCCACTGCAAACTACTGCAATAGAAAAAGACCCCATAATCAGCAAATGAGAAAACCAAAGGGAAAGGAAGGGGCTCTGCATGCAATCTGTATGTTGTTCTCCTACATATGACCAAGGCCCAGCAGTTCACAAGATGTGTCCCCCTGCATCAGCACACTTGAAGTACCAGCATTGTCCCAAGGACAGGAATTGCTGTCAAATACTTTCTCCCTGACCAATCCATAGACGACCAGTGGGGCAAGGCACACAGTAAATGAGTGTGCTTGTCTCTCTTTGAGAATATACCTCTACTCAACAGAGCATTTAAACATGTCAGTTATATTGCAGTCAGCAAGCCTTAAAATGATTAAGTGCTTTCCCAAACAACAGCTTAAAGAGGAAATAAAATTTTCCTGTATTCTTTTATATTTCAGACAAAGGCCCCTTGATTGAAATAAGTTTGTGTTTTAAACTATTTGACTCATGGTTTGAATTTCCTGCTGTATAACATTTCCCCAAAAAACACCTGGAAACAATGAAATATACAGATTTGTTTTAATAGCTATTTCCAGTCTTAGAGTAAGCGCATCAATTATCTGTTTCCTCCTAGACAATAAATGATAAATTGGCATATGAAAAAGGTCAGTCAGCTGTTAAAACATTCTTTAGAGTAGAATAAGATCTAGAGCTGTCATCCTAACCCAGAATCTGGAAAGGAACTGGACATGGCATCATCAGGAGCTCTGCAGTAGAGAGGGCCATAGGATCTCCTAATTCCTCTTTCATTCCTAGTATCTATTCCTGGTCATATTCTCCCCTTAAAAAACAAGTCTGCCTACCATCCCCAAGAAAACATTGAACTCCTACCTCAACTTGAGATCTGGAGCTCTGGAAAGTGGAAAAATCAGGGATCCTGACATTTAAACTCAACAGCCACCATCTAGGGGACAGTTTAAAACAGGCAGGCAAGGCTGAGCTCAGCCCTGTCCATCGGCAGCAGCACTCGTCCCTCCTACGGCGAGCATGGGCTCAGAGCCCAGACTGCAGCCAGTCACACAGATAAGGAGTGCTGGGCTGCAGGGACCTGGCACATTACCTTCATCCTGAAGCCTGTTCATCATGTAACGCAGGCCCTCCAGGGCTATGTTATCTCCAGGAACTCTTCCAGCCTCCTGGAATTCACATAGCTGCAAAACTTTGAACTCTTCCTAGCAGTTTGACTCCAAGAGAAAGAAAGAGTTAAGGATTTTTAAAGCCAAGAGACTGAATTTTTACTATGTGGAATGAATTCAACCAAAAACAGCAACTCTGTGGAGTCCCGAGATCTCTTTAAATGAACCCCTACAGCAGATAATCTCTTCTTAAGCAGTTTGATGCTCTGATAATCAGCTCCTATTTCTTAGCAGGGGCAGGAAAGTAGCAACTGAGTTGATGCTAGTTTAAAACAATATTCTGAGACAGAAGTGATTTGTGTATGCAAATGCCAGAAAGCCCTAATTTACAAACACAGGCAATTCACTTTTATTTCAGCTCCATAAGTCTGTTTGTCTAATCTCGGAACCTTTTGAGGGATTTTATGTTAGTCCACGTGCATATCATTCCACTTGCCTGCACCGCAAAATTTGCTTGAGTGTACAAAATATAGCAACTTGTTGGGCTGAGTAATAGCAATAATCCATCTAATCACAGTCAATTCAGCTGCTGGCTGCTTATGGGCATCTTTTACACATTAATTTCAGGACTGAATAAGCAAGATCAGAGCAGCTATTCAGCAAAAGCATATTCATACAGCTAACTCTAAGCACATCAACACAGAGAGCATGCCTAATTTCCAACATTCTTTTAAAGCACAAGCTTACTAGTTTTAATCTTTCCATCTTTCCAACAATCTCAAGTCTTTTTTTGGGGGGAGAGGGGGAAGGAGGGCTTAATTTATTGCTAAATAACACAAACTTCTGATCACCAATTTGGAACACTGAGGAAGAAGATTGATGCAAACAAATACTTGCATAAACACCTCTCACCCACTCACCTCACTCACAGCTTACCTTATTTTTGGGTTACACTCAGTCTGTCAAAACTCCTCCAGCATGGTGTCAGGAAATCAAGTAACAGGGGCCACAGCTTCTGCTGCTCTAACCCATGGTGTCCCCTCAGAGGAGTCTGCACCTGGGTGTGGGTCACCCAGATCGTACGCAGTCCCCTCAGGGTACCTGTGCCTGAACATGGGGCACCTGCAGGCCCCTCAAGGGTACCTGCACCTCAGGCTGTCCTCTCCATGGCATCTGCACCTCAGGTTGTCCATAGTGCCCTCAGAGGAGGCCACACCTAGGTGTGGGGCACCTTTGCCCAGGTGTGGGCCCCCATGGGCCCCCCAATGAGAGTTCCCACACACACATGGATATCTATACCATGGTCTGTCTCCCCCTTGAGTGGCACAAGTCCCTATAATTCACTGGTGTTAATACACTGGTTCACACCAAATGAAACCCTAGTCTAACGAACAATATCTTTTTCTTATTTACAATGGCAACTTAGCCTGAACTTAGTGAGCCCAGCCCTGACCTCAGTGAACATTCTCCACTGACAGGCATTTACATAAAAATCATGGATTTAGCCCTTTAAAGTTACTCCTGATAAATGTTAAAGCACAGCACAAGTGTTTGACCCAGTCACCCAGGAGCAATTCTCTGTACCGAGTTTTTCACACTTTTGCTGGAACCCATTGGGCATGCTCAGACTCAGTGATGGTCTCATGTCTTTCAACATACCAAACTATAAAGAGACTTAGATAAGAAATCATCAGTAGGTAATTATTATTCAAGCACAGCACATGTTTCACTGAACACACAGAAACACACCAAAATATGCACCAGACTAGATTATACCACAGGCAGCCTACATAATTGCATAGCAAACATGGTGCAATTACCTACAGTTCACAACCAGTAGGGTACAGAAAACACATCCATACATTGCTAATTCAGCTGTCCCAAGCTGACTGTAGCATGTTTCACTCCTGCTGCACCTTTGCTTTGGCAACTATTGTTTCCACTACCCTTCTAGACAAAAGACAGTGGCTTCACATACCTTTCTGCAAACACTCCTACAAGTAGTGCCACAATGCCTCTCCCTATTTGAATCAATGGACTGTACTCCAGAGCAGATACATCAACCCTTTCTGAGAAGGTATTAGCTATAACTAGCTAAAAGAAAATTAACAAATTCTATGTTTATCCTCCTAGAGATGCCCAAAGCAACTACACCAAAGTTTTAGTAAATAACAGAGCAAAAGATTAGAACCACTTACTAAGAGCTGCCAGACCCTGCTTCCCAGCATAGTCATTGCAAAGACATTCCTGTTATGTCTAAGGTAGGAGTCTAGACTATTTGGCCTGAAAACACCACAGAATTGACTAACCTCTCCCAATGAGGGAGAGAGAAGCTACAGGACAAGTATTCATCCCAAAGTGCTTCAACATCAGTGGCAATGTACATTGCATTCCGAGGAATTGTTCACAGGTGTGTGAAGACTCACCTCACCACATGAAGGTCACCACATCATTAACTTCCATCATTACACAGAAAAAAGGGTAAATCATGCCAGAGTCAGCAGATGCTGCTATCTAATCTCACACTAACTGGAGGAGATGCAATGACTTACCATTTCATAGAATCAGTAAGGTTGGAAGGGACCTCTGGAGATCATCTAGTCCAACCCCCCTGCTCAAGCAGGGTCACCTAGAACACGTTACATAGGGTTGCGTCCAGGTGGGCTTTGACTATCTCCAGAGAAGGAGAATCCACAACCTCTCTGGGCAACCTGTGCCAGTGCTTCGTCACTCCCACAGTGAATAAATTCCTCCTTGTATTCAGGCAGAACTTCCTGTGGTTCAATTTCTGCCCATTGCCTCTTGTCCTGTCACATGGGACAACTCAAAAGAGTTTGTCCCTATCCCCTTGACACTCTCCCTTCAGGTGCTTCTACACATTGATCAGATCCCCCCCTCAGCCTTCTCTTCCCCAGGCTGAAGAGGCCCAGCTCTCGCAGCCGTTCCTCAGAGGGCAGATGCTCCAGCCCTCTGATCATCTTCATAGCCCTACGCTGGATCTCAATTTTATTCAAACCAGGATGGGAAAGTGGAGAGATAATGGAATGATATTGACTTTGGCTTCAGTTTACCTTCAGCACTAGGCTTCTAATCAAATCACTAGACTTATTCTATATTCTCTTTTGAAGCAAGTTTTAGATGTATATGTATCATATACATATGTTTCTAATGCACAATGTTGATTTCAATATATAGTAAAGCACACAGTATCTCAAAGCCAGAAATCTCTTTCCTTCTCCACTATAAAACAAAATCTTAAAATTAACAGACCCTCTAGTTAGACTTGCAAGAAAGGGCACAAAGATTCAGCATTTCAAGTTTTCCCCTATAGTGTATATATGTTCTTCTACAACTCTTCAAGTGAGTAAGTATCAGTAAGTCTGTTCACCACAAGGGAATTACATTTGATAGCTTATTTAGTTCACAGGACTAGCACAGTTGCATTAAACAGAGGCTTCTAATAAAACATTACATCCCTCTCCCCTGGCACTCCATTTGCCATGATGTAAAAGGCAGACACCCCATAGAGAAATTAATCAGAAAGAAGGAGAATGAATCTAAGGAGTGAAAATTAAAGACCCCATGACATCTACATCCATCTACTACGTTCAGATGAAATGCTGTTCCTCCCAAGACTCAAGGATGTATTAAGATCCTTCTGAGAGATGGAAGTGGTTGTAAAATTGAGCATATTAACATCATAAATATAAATTATAGTTACTTAAGTGGAGAGATCTCTCTGCTCATCATAGAGGCTCCACAGAGAATGTGGTGTCTTTTAGATGAAAGCACACCTGTTTTGCTCAGCAAAGTGATGCAAAGACCTAAAGCTGGAAGGCAAGGTCCTGCAGATGCAGTGTTAGCCTGACTTCAGTAAATCCTTTACTGCTTTACCTCCACTAAGTACACAGCTTAAGCATCCACACTTCTCCCATGAGTGAAAACTAGAGGTAGTGTCTGTTCAAGGATGGAGAGATGATTGAGTGCCCCCAAATACTCTCAAAGCTTTCAAGCATAGAAACAAGTTAGGGTCCTTTTAGGGTGCTTCTCCACTTAATACCTGAATTATTCCAGCATAAGGAATGCCTTAAGGTCTCAAGGCCATCTTTGCTACTATTTAATCTCTAACTAGACACTCAGTATCACTAAGAGAGAGGGGAAAAAAAGAAAAAGAGAAGAAAGGAAAGATTTTAAGGTCAATTCCTCAGAGCTTCTGGCACTCCTGGATAAGCTCAGATGCAACAAGTGTGCCTGTACAGAGGCCATACCAGCCAGGTAGAGAGCAGCAATGGCAACAGACCAGGGGGGAAGCATGTTCCAGTAACTGATGGTACCCAAACAGGTGATTAGAAGCACAGCAATAATATCAGGGAGCACTCCTGAAACCAGAGTGTTTTTATTCAACTCAGCATTTGAACACAGGTTTTACTTTTCACTGAGAGTTCAGCATCTAAGGTGTGTATAGGAAGTATCACAAATGCCTGGGGTAACAATTTGGCTGAAACACCAGAATGAATTAACCTGCGTGAGTTGAAACAGAAGCAGTCTTGGCCGTAAGCACATGTGCACAACACACGTTTTAGACTTGAACTCGGTACAGAAGCAGCTTTAATCAGCAGTGAACATAAAACATTCTGAAAAGGGCACATATTCTGCATCGTGTACTCTTATCACGTGTTGTAATCAAGCACATGAGTACATGGGTGTTGCAACACCCCAGATACTGGGATCTTAATCTACAGCATTCAAACACAAGTATACAAGAAGGAAAAAGTTTCATAAGCCCTAGATGTTGCAGACACAAGGCAGGGTACTGTATGAGATTTAAGAAATGATAGCCAGGTTAGAGCAGCTTGGGAATTTTTTTCTTTCAGCTAACCTTTTTTCCATTCTTCATTAGAAAACATCAATCTGTCAAAGTTAAAACTTCCTTGGGATACAGGAAGTTTTCCTTCTCCACCACAGTGAAGCTTCTGATTAACAGAACAGCTCCAGAAAAACAATCAAATAAAAAATAAAGATTATTCTTAGTCCCCTGAGCTAACTAAATGGAGCGTTCTTGATAATCTGAAAGGCTTCTTTCCCTCAGCCCCTCATTTCAGAGATGTTACACTTTGCATAAATAATGTATAGTGGTAACCAAATAGACAACTGGCTCAGCACAGGTAGAAAAAACAACTGCAAGATCAAATCTTTAACATGAATCAGGTCTAACAAGTTTGAAAGTAGTATTTCACATCCCACACTACTGACTTATTTTGAGAAGTCTCCTTATCCTTCTAGACCAAAAATAAGCTAACAGCTTTCTGGTGTCATTCAGGAACAATTTGGAGAAGCTTTGGAGTATGAAAGAGCTTTAAAGGGTGGGAAAATTATTTCCCACATGCTTCCATCCAATACTGCACCTGGCTAACAGAGTAGCATCTGTAGCACTGATTTTTATAGAAGAGCCAGCTGAAATCCTCTCCAGTTTGACTGTAGGTACTGATTCATAAACCAGGGAAATAACAAGAGCTGAAGATAAAAATATCATCTCCCTCAGCTGTAGCTGTCGGACCCCCTCGTAAGAAGCTTCCCTACAATTAGGCACTAGTACAGTTACAGAGTGCTGTTTTACATGCATCACTCCACTATGGTTCCTAACCCGCAGAGGTCAACAGACCTAAACCTTTTGAGATTTGAATGGCTTACTCCATACATTTTGCATCACCACCCCCCCCCCTTTTTTTTTTTTTTTTTTTTTTTTAAGTGTTTGCAATAGTCATTCACATTGCTCAGTATCATTTTTCAGACTCAGAATAGTCCACTAGTAACAGTCTAGAAAAATCTATTCTAACAGCAACCACTCCTCATGGATATAGACATTCCCACATCTCGCCAACCTTTGCTGCCCCTTCGCTTGTATGGCTGCCACAGTTAACCCTTCATGAGGCTAACTGGAAGCTAATAGAACCACCAAGATGAAAAAGGTAATTTTATCAGAAATAATAAATTTGAGTGCAGATACTTACTGCAGGTATTTGCAGGCTGAATAAAGTGCCCAAGGCTAAAACATTTCACTTTCATTTATTTTAAATTCTATTTAAACTCATCTCTTTTAGAGGCACATAGCCTTAACTTGCTTTTAGGAGAGACTGCAAAAATCTCAGCAGGACAAGAATTTGCAGTGTTAAAATGCTTCTTCTTTCATACACCAAGATTATTCCAATCTTTGCATCTTTGGGTCAGCTATCACAACTGGGCCCCAGAAGATTATTAAATCAGTATTAAAGCAAGATGAGGACTATATTACATGCTCCTACTAGACAGAGTCTCACACTTTCTATGTCACAAAAGCTGTTACTTTTCAGCAAGTGGCTGCATACCAGAAAATAGATAGGCAATAGTAATTTCAGTTAGAGCTGATTTTCAAAACACATGTCAATTTATTCAGAGTGAGAAAAGCTTCTCACCCTGTGCTCTTGCAGGCTGGTGAGTTGAGGAGAATACAATGATTTGACCTCTTTCTCAGGAGGGATAGTACCATCAGATTCCTGCTGAGGGTGGAAAGGGTCCTGTTTAAAAAATGTGTTCATATCCTCATTCCAGTATGAACCACGATCACAGCAGATTGACAGCAATTAGAGACTGTGCTCCCATTAGCTGCTACTGGTGCAAGCCCACTGCCGCTTTTTAAAGCGGAAATTTTCAAATCAATGTCCGATCGGTTTGTGTAGTTTCATCCACATGCCTCCACAAAGACTTGCTCTAGCTCTAGAAACTCCGTTAGAACCTGCTTAGTACTTCTTGGGAAAAAAACACAAAACAAAAAATCCCACATCAGTTCACCTTCCTGAGGGCAGCAGTAAACACATGTAATAACTGAACTTAATTTAAAAACTTGCATCTGATGACCTTTTCAAAAGGTTCAAGTCTGTGACAGTACAAAACCTTGAGTCTTCTTCCCTTCAGCTAAACAAAATCTTACATTCAGACACAGAGTTACTGACCACACTCTTGCGCTTTCTGTACACTAAAATACTGTTTCAGGTAGTGACCATACACAGACCGCAGGGGAGATGTAAAATATGCCTAAAATACCTCCTCAGCAGTCACAGCTGGCAGAATGAAAAAAAATTCGTGGTTGTTCCGTTACTGACACACTATGTAAGAGGCAGCACAGTAAGTGAAGTGTCCTAAAGTGTGTTGAACCACATCCATGCTAAGCTAGTGAGTCACCTCTGCTTGACCATTATAGCTAGCATCTCAGTTAAGACCACCACTGAGTTTACTATCATTTACAGACAGACCACAACAGAGAATCATGACTATGTCCAAGTCTATCCCAGTACTTACCTCTGAGAGAGGAAATTCAGCTTTGGTTCTAAGTATCTCCTTATAATAATGTCTTTATTGCCAAGATACCTTATTCCCCCACAGCAGTGGGAGCAAAGTTCTACCCTGGTTACATTACATTCATAGTGACAAACGAAGTCAACATGAACATCTATACTTAAATGTGATTTGGAGGGTACTCTTTTATTTACCTGTTTAAAAAAAAAATCTAGATGGACTAGATCTTAATACTGATCAGCACTATACATGCAAACACTCCATAGAATATTAACTAAGTGAAGTAAAATGAGCTGGAATGTCATGTGCTTCCTACTTCATAATGCCAGATTTTTGTAAGTTAACTCACTGACTTACTCTACCAGTTTCCCTTCGTTATTTTCCACTAAAGACTTATCAAACAGTGAACATTTCATTACTGTGCTCAATAGTACAGTTTCCTCCCTTTTTGTGGTACCGTTACAACCTTCTTTCTGTTGTTGTACCTTTTAAGAGAAGGATTCGGCCCCATAAACCCTTCCTAGAGTTTGCCTTTGACACATGAACTAGCTCCCTAATAGAGCAGGCAAACAATAAGCAAGATAAAGGCTTAAGCACATGAATAACTTCCAGCACATATATTAGGCTGAAATTAAGGGTAACTTCACTCAAGGGTTAATAATCTGCCCAAGGTTAGGGCCTATATGAAATATCAGGATTTGTCTAAAGCTGTAAGGAAGACTTGTTCCAGCTTTCAACACCAGCAAATAAAAGACCTTATTTTAACAAGTTCACAAAGCAAAGTAATTTTGTTGTTACCACAGTTCTTTGCCTGAATGTATGTCTGTGTGTGTACAATAAAATGAATCGGTTAGTACAAATCAGCCTTCCCCAGGAATGAAACAATATCCAATTGTAAAAATAACAGCAAAATCCTACCTGAGGTAAGTTTAACAGAATTCAGATTTTATAATTATATAGTGCCCAGATGAGCATCCTTCTTTCAGGAGCTCTTTTTTGTCTCATAAATAACGACACATTTGATTCAACAGGTTCGGGCAGGTGCAGGCAGTGTTAGACTGGGTGCTCCAGAATACAGAGGTTTTTTTCAGATAGCCAGCGTAAGGAGGAGGGAGCTGAATCTCCTGTTAGCCCCACTCACTTGTGGGCCTTTCTCTATGCCTGAGTTTACCTACAGCTCTTCTAATATTTATTTGCTATGTTCTGGTGCTGTTCGAGGACAGACATTTGTAAAATACTTAAGTACTGGGCACCTTGCACCATAAATATAAATTCTAATAGTTTCTCTTTCACAGCAGAGTGCTCAGCTCTGAACCTGTCAGGTATTTTAGCTGCCAGAAAAATATAAGAAAAACTTAACTGAAAGTACTTTTTCAGACCAAGCACCTCCATTCAGACTTACAATTTACACTAGGAAATTTAACATCTACTCCAGGCTAAGTTGTACTTTGAACCACCGTAGCTGTTTTCACTTTGATGAGAACAGACAACACTAGTAGGAAATACACACATCAGCACTTTCTCTTCTCCCTTTAGCACAAACACAGACTTTGAAGTAGGAACAAATGAAAACAGGTGTATTTGGTAAACAATTTTTACATGAACTTTTGAGTGTGGATTACCATATAAAGTGATCAAAGGACTCAATGCCTTCCTCTCTGCAAAAGCTAACGTAAACAAACAATCATTCCTTTTTTGCAAAAAAAATTAGGTTGATCAGTTAAGCCTACTGCAGAAAAACTTGAATTAGTCTGATTAGTCTCAGCTACTTAAATTCAGAAACAGATGCCTCACTTTGCAAGTCTAGTGATTAAAGGCTGCATTCACAAAAAAAATTGGATTACACATGCTTAAGACAATACCTAGCATTTTCCATCCCTCCCCCTGCAGCAGATGGCCTCTACAATTAGAGGCTTCAAAAAATTCTGACTAAAACTCCTCCAGAGCTAAGACACGGCTGGCCTCACTTCAAGAGACAAAGGTATACATGAGCCAAGACAATTTTAAATGTTCTCCTTGCATTAGGATTTGTCACAGAGGTCAAGAAAGCCATTCAATTCATTTACATAGGAGCATAAATCAAAATACAGTGCTTGCACCTTCCTAGAAGAGTCACTCATATGGTCACTGGCAGCACCAAAGAGGTAGAAGACTAATATAGCACACCAGACAGCAAATAAAACCCACATCTCACCCTGTTAAGGCTCCAGCAGCAACTGAGAAAGCAGGCACTCAGAGGCAAGCAAGCACACACCAAAAGAACCAAGAAAACAAACAAAAAAAACCACTCATTACCTCTCCCAAAAGACTCTGTACTGCCACACTGCTCTTTATCAAGTCCTTAACAGGTGTAAAATTAGCACTCCTTATTAAGGACAATAGAGTTACATCCATTGCCAGCAGCTGAGGAAATGTGCTAGGATTGTTTTCACCTCCAGTTAATTCACTACCTTTTCATAAGGGGTATGAAGCCTGTAAATTAGCAAAGTGCTTGCTGAAGCATGGTGGTAAATTAAGCCAGTGTGTAAGCACCTTTTCCAAACACAGGTGCCACAATCCAGATCACATTTTCATCAATGTTGATGTAAGTTCAGACAAATGAAATTCCCTTGAGTTTACTTTCTCTGGATCTGCACTGATGTAATCTGTAACCTGGATCTGGAGCTAAAAGAAATCTTCATAAGCAAATTCTGCAGCAGAATTATTTTCAGCTTTTCTAGACCTATTGAACATAGATCTACCAGCTTATCTATGGAGAGAAGCAAATCTCTATCAGATGTATCTCATTACAGAAGACAACCTCAGGTTTAGGGCTAGAAGTCTCTGAATCACTCTTAGGAGTATATAGCCTCATTACATATTTTTCTCAGTAATATGCTGAGCTTTGAAAGCAAATTATTTAGATTCATGCTGTGCATAGGAACTTCTCTAACTGTTGAACCATTTTTATTCAACAGCATAGAACCTCTCGCCACTCTCCCCCTTATCCCTAGGAACTTGGAGAGCACTGGCCAATATCAAACAATACTGATGAAGGGCAGAAATCTCAGTGATAATTATATTCCCACGGGGTTTCATGAAAACTGGCAGTGAGATAGAGGAGGAAATTAGCTCCTCCACCAAGCGAAGAGTCAGGCATCGCACAGTCCCGTTGGCAGTATTGGACAGCCAGCCAGCACCTGAATAGTCTGCACTAGCCACAGCCTATGTTGTCTCTCATCTGCCAAGGTTGTCACAGGGAAGGTGTCAGGAGCTTGGGTTTACTAGGAGAGGACGGAAGGAAGGTGTTTACAAATCAGTAAGAAACCATGCTTGTTTTCACGGCCAAATACCACGCACAACCCGAAGTCTAAACCATGGGACAAAGCTCTCTTGCATTAATATATTCTGCCACTGCAGTGTGTGGCAATGGTACCGATCTGGGTAAGAATGGCAAACTCAGAGATGATAGTTAATAGCCACAGGTTCTCTTCTGCAATTTTCCTATCATTGTTTTATGATGCAGTCAGAACATGTCTGAAACACCCAATATAAAAAGTGAACTGTTACTGTCTATATTCAAAGGCCTCTGTTCAAGTCTGGACAAAACTGGAAAAAAAAGTTTGCTAAGATTCCAAAAGCTTATTGCTGTTCTTGGCTCCTGGCAAATCTTAGAAAAGGTGAAAATGAACATAAAGCAAAGAAAAAGAGTAATTTATCTTTACATAGAGCAAATCTCCAGCTGTTGTTGGATTGGTAGGTATGGCAAGTCACCAGTACACTGCCGGGGCTGCCTCAAGCTGGCTACAGTACCTATCTGGGTCCTTCCACAGGGCCACCACTCCTACTTATGATGACTTCAGCCTTTTCATTCCTTGCTCCAAATGCACAGTGAAGTCTGTTATTTCTTCATAAGTCTCACCTCCCCCTGGGCAATGGGAGCGATTGCAACCTGATACATATTAATGCTAGCAAAATGCCCATTTTGATGTTAAGTGGTTTAAAACTTACGGTACAAGTACAGCAACTGCAATGCAATAAGGATAAAAACTGGAAAGGTTCCAAGTGACCTGCAGGGCCCTGCCAC
This sequence comes from Rhea pennata, assembly GCF_028389875.1. Classification (NCBI taxonomy): domain Eukaryota; kingdom Metazoa; phylum Chordata; class Aves; order Rheiformes; family Rheidae; genus Rhea; species Rhea pennata. The sequence continues at coordinate 59,729,207 of NC_084667.1, read as the reverse complement.
ACTGGCACTGAGATCAGGGACATTGCTTAAACTAGGCCTGGCACTTTCCAAAGACTGGGACCTAGTAGGAGAACTTGAATCGTAGCCTAGTTACCACAGATGCTTCTATCAACCAGTGAAGCTACTCAGTCATGCACCGATCCTCTCCTCAGCCTACAGGCACACACTCCATTAATAAAAAGTAGCAACAGGTCCCTTAGATGGATACGTGCCAATGCACTACAACCTGGCAAAAACCCGTCACTAATTCACTCTGATACAATGATAGCACAATAAAAGCAAGGCAGGTGCAACACATTTGTAAATATGAAGCCAGGCTGCCTTTGTTAAATAAAATATTGCCACATTTTAAACTTACATACAAATAATAAAACTACTGTCTGTGCAGCCCATTGTTGCGGGAGATTACAGTTAAATCACACCTTGTGAAGTATCGGGACCCCTATGCAAACAGCAACACAGTGGAAGCCACTTGAAATGCATGCAACAACTTGTATGGGTCCTAGAGAGCCTGGGAGCAGCTCTACATGATCTCGTCTACCATCAGCTGGAAAATTATTAACTAGTTGCTACAAATACATAGAGGGCAGAGAGAGGTTTTTGCAGTCCCTGACATTGGATACACATTTTCCTAGGGGAGAGAAGGGAAGGTAGGATGTTAGCATTTCCAGACATTCCGAGTTAGTTTGCACGTGGTACTGTCAGCCTGCTATGCTCATTTGCAACTGGATTATTAACACTGCTAAAGGGGATGGGCCTTGGAGGGCAGGAATTGCACTGCTGCATTCCTGCGCGCAGGGAGAAAGGCTGGTGTGGAACAGCCTGGTACATACAAAGATGAAATCCCTGGCCATATTCCCAACAGATATAGACATATCTGTTATATTAAGTAATCTTAAGGCATCAAAAGCTTAAATGTTACATCCATAACATCCGTGCTGGAGGCAGGGAGTATGCAACTCTCCAACTTGCATGTACAATTTATATATCTGAAAAGGGATGTTCAGCCTCTATGGCAAACCAGTCAGTGTATTGGTAATACATCTGGAAATCTCTCCTGTCATAGTTAATCCAAATAGCTTCCAGTAGCATCTATTTTTAAAGGAAAAGCAAAAGGAAAAAGGTGTCATGAAAGTTTAATTCTACAGTGCTGTTTCAGAAGTTGGTTTGTGTTCAATCAGCTGGTTATCAAGGACAACACCATTACGCAGCTTCGTCATCCAGACTGAAGGGAATAAATGTTTCCAAAGTCATCAGATTTCTGAAGAGACGCCTAGGGCACCCCAAGAATATATTGGACCTTAGTTTGATGATCCATTGCTTTTTTTTTTTCTTTTTGTAAAGAGTGCCTTGATAAAGCAATTTAATAAGCCCTCAACATGTAAACCTAGAAAAGCAGTAGGTTTCCACATTCAACACTCTTCATTCAGCAGGCTACTGGATATGTTCCAGAGAAGTCCCATACCAGTGAGTAGCTGTCCTGCTGGAGCTCTTTGGAGAATATGTGATGCATATGCATTATTCAGCAGTTGCTTTAAAATACCTAAAAAAAAAAAAAAATCTTAACAGTTCAAGCTTTGATCTTTTTAATTTTGATTTAGTAATCATGATGACTTAATGTCTACACCCAACAGTATAATGAGAGTATGGCACAAAACTCTGAGCAGTTCTCAAATGCAATTCAAATACAAGCAGAGCTCAGTGGACTTCAAGCAAAGAAATCCCAACCTGTAATACGTGAAGATCACTAGTAAAAATCTCTGCTGTGCCTATCAGCACTGCTTGTCTGATCCTAAGCATAACTTCACTGGCCTCATCACAGCCAAGTGTTTGAGTCCTAGAAGTTAACTTCTTTCCCATTTTTTTCCATCTGCAAAGCTACTTTTCTTTACCAGCCAACGCTTGCTTTCTTATAGATATATTTTCCTGGCAGGGCTAGCTTACAATTAAAATATGGACAGCACCTAATGGTAAAATGCATTTACAGCTGGAATACTAGCGACGAATAGCTGGAAGAGAAGGCGACAACACTTCTTTAGATATCAAAGAGCAAATGAGAGACCAAGAGAGACACCCAAAGAAGTCACAGCAAGAAAAACAGAAGATGCCCCAAAGCAAACTAAAAATTGGGAAAAGGAGAAAACAGGGAAACCCTGAATTTGTAAAAGCATTTTATAAAACTACTGCATCAAAGCTACCTGTAGGATTTGCAAAGGATTCAGTTGGACGGAGGTTGAACAGTGATGTGACCGAGGACATGAACAGTGTTGGGGGACAGCACATATCTGCCCTAGAGTGGTTTGGTGTATACACTCTTGCCACCCCTTTATATCTGCCCAGTATGCACACAGCTTTTGCAAACAAATGCAGTCTGTCATCTGACATTTTTTTTCTTTATGAGTATATATTACTGCATTTTTCTCTTTCTGTTTTTCTCCCCAAAAGCTGAAGGGAAAGCTTTGTTTTCTCTCATTTCCTGCTGTTGAGGTAAATAAGATTTCTTCACTTTGAAAACCAAGTGATTTGAAACTGGCAGCCCACTGGAGCCTGTCTCAGTGTTTCAGCTGCCAGGTCTGAAGGTATTCCTCAGCACTCAGTAAAGGACATGGTGGGAGACTTATTTTTAAGAACTGTTACATGCACAATTTGGAGGGAAACACACCTTGTCCTTCCCCTTCATACCCTATTTAGACTAAAAAAAAAAAATTGTTTTCATACAGCACTTAGCCCCATGAGACTGAAGCCTTTAGGTACAAATATAACCCATTTAAATGGTAATGTACAAAGAAATGAGTGGCAGCCTTCAAAACCAGAGATGTTAGTAAGTATATCAGTGCCAGGTGCTGAAAAATGGGGTGTCATTGGTACAAATGCAGGCAGAGCTCAGGGTGGGCCAGTATTTAAAAGTCAGTTTTTCCAGTCAAAGGCCAAACTCTAAAATGTCTGCTTATTTCTCTGCTGCCTGTGCCCTGGAGCATTGCATGTGCCTCCCAGAGAGCAGCACATTAGGACACTACAGGTAGTTCCCATACAAGGTCAAATCAATTAAAAAGTGTTTTAAATCCAGTTACGTGAGAGGTGCCAAGAGCTCTGCAGACTTGATTACGTCCCCGAGGCTCTGAAGGGCAGAATCAGAGGCGATCTGGTAGGCGATCCTACAGGTGGGAGAGGCCAGTATTACAGAGGCATCACCGTGGTCTTTCACCTCCCCGGGACTGAAGGCTTTGCCCCTTCAGGACACTTAATACACAGACCAATGAAACATCAGTCCTGGCAGAAGCTAGCTAATGACTGCTTCTTTCCTTGCTGGAGTCAACAGCAAATCTCCATTTAGTCTCAGTAAAAGACAAGCTTGGGTTTTCAAAAGTCAAGCCGAGCTGTGTTAGCCATCCCAGGGAGACGAGGCAGCACCATGCAGGCTGCTGCATTTCTTTGCCAGACCCCACAGGAAGCTCCCATGGAAATAGTTACATTAGATTATAAAAAAAAAAAAAAAAAAAAAAAAAAAAAAAAAAAAAAAAAAAGAGCAAGAGAGAGAAGAAGAAAAAGGAAGAAAAAGAAGTGAAACCTTTGCAGAATGAAGCTGTACAGGTCCATGCCAGGATCCAGGCTGTCTGTTTTAAAGCCAAATCAGCAGAATGAAAGCCAAAGAAGACAGAACTCCTTACCAGAAGGGTTCGAGGAATATCCTAATCTTTATAGCACACATCAACCTAAAGTGTACCGAAAAGTGAATTAGGTTAGTAACTCAGTGTCGATACAGTGGAGGCCAGGCAGGTATGTTACCTAGAACGGCTGTTTCATATATAAGCATCTCTTTACTGTCCATCCCCCAGTGAGCTGTAGGGAGTGCTGCCCATCCCACCCACCTGGGAGCTGCAGGAATATGCCCAGGAATATCCTAGCTCAAGCTGAATGCATCAGTCAGAAGCAACGGATCTAGAAAAGACAGGAAAAAAACAGGCCGCTGGGGGAATGCGCGTTGCCCAGAGTTTCCATGCGGGCTGCTCTGAAGGATTCCCCTGCTCACCACCACGCTCCCACAGCTCCCTTGGCTTTTGGGAGGAGTCCTAAGAAATGGTAAGTGGAATAGTATGTCCCTAAGTAAGCTGTTGTAAAGGTATGGTAGTAACTATCATCAGGCTCTACGGTACCCTATCATCAGGCAGTCCCCTGCAGGTCTGATAATAAATCTCTCTGAACATTTATACTGTCAAGAGTTATGTCTCACTCTACATATTTCACAAACAGCTTTCTGTAAGTCAAATTCTGCGTGAAGCCATGAGATACTACATATGGGAGCAGCCTGGGAGCTGGTTTCTGCTTTCTAATTCGCACTCATATCGTTGCACATCAACAAACTTATTCTTTCTTTTGTCCCAAATACTGCTGTTAAATAATATTTTTTGAGCAGGAGTTTCATCTGGTAAGAGTCAGCATAACTCCTTTGAACCACTGCTAAAGCACTTTACACAAAAATTCAAGTCAGTGGGATATAAGCCAAATTTGGAATGTTTTGCTGGGTATAAACCAGATTTATGCACTTATTTAAGTAGGTGCTTAAATGCTCTAGTGAGCTTGAGTCTATATACACCACCATGGTTTTATCTGTGTCCCTTTTCTGCCAGCTTGGACATCTGATATAGAAGTCATCTTATAGCTAACCCTTATTTTTTTTTTGCCTTAAACCCTGCCTATAGCCACAATATAGAACAGCTGCCTGTGGAGTCATGTTCCACACATAACTTTAAAAATAAAATGCAAGTGACTGGAAAACATGGGTTTATAACTAGAAACAAAATACACAAGCATCTTGAAATAGAAATAAATGAAACACTTTCCACATGCTGAGAAAAGAACAAATAATCTCATATTTCCATTGCATTCTCTATTAGTACTGGTGTTTCAATACGGCAGTTCAGGGTATCCTAGAAATATAGTTCCTTAGCTGGAACTAGTTAAACCAGAAGCACTGCGAGGAAAAAGATTTTACCCATACGTAAGTTTTGCATACACACAGTAAGACTGCTCAATAGCAAACCTATTTGTAACAACTGCACTTCCAAAGACTTGAACCAACGTCCCCATAGATACACACTGCTTAGTACACGGTTAGCAAAAACGCAGCTTACAGGAGTGACTAAAGACTCATTTGTCCGTCCAGTCCTGCAATTCTGACAGCTCCCAGGAGTGGTTTTATTTATCAGCCCATGACTGTTGGATAGGAAGAGCTAAAACTAAGCTTGGAGGCTGTCTCCAGAATCTAGGGCACTTTTGAAGGAATCCAGACCTACTGCTGAGAGCTAAGCATGATGTGAGCCCGCTTGGTGAATCAGGTCCACAAGGGAGCCAGAAAGTGTTCCCGCAGCAAGGAGGACAGAGAAATTTCATGGGAAGAGCTGCAGGCAAGGGAGGGAAGGAGTCCTTTAGGGCATATGGAGAAGTGGAGGCCTTTCTAGTGTGAATTAGCCCTGCAAAAAGGGATTCACATAGTACTCCAATACTGGTGGGTTTCTAAGGTTTTATTTAATACTGTAACAAATTCAAAACCATCAGTTCTTCAAGTGTATGCTTTAGTGTCTCTCTTAAATCATTAAACCTTGGTGGAATAGTAATGAAATAATGCATCTAGCCACATTTTGCAATTATCACCTGTAACATTATATAACTGAGTCTTTTGCAAATATATGCTAAACTTATATTTGTATAAATTTTAACTGGATAGAACAGCAAAAGTAACCAAAAAAAGGAGCATTACAGGATCTGAAAACTTTTCTTGAGACATAGAAGATAATTTACTCTCCACAAGTACAGATAAAAAGTAGAATTTGGTTAGGGAAAAGTCTACTATTTCATTCATCAGTGCCTCACCTTGTTTTGCATCTATGACTGTTTTATATCACTGAGCCAGAAGCTAAATGCATTTAATTTGCATTCTAGTGCCATGTAGACACGGAACCAAGCAGCCCTGAAATGTCTCTTTTGTTACTTTGTAGAAAACATAACCCTGTAGTAAAAAAAAATAAGGAGAAAGTACCATACAATGCAGGACTGATCAGCAAATTCTATACGGTTGAGCATTTAAATACATTGTCATGTTTATATAATTAGGGGTGGGCAATTAGTGGCTTGATTTTTATTTTAGGGGCTTTTAATGTTGCCAGGAGGGGACATAGCTAAGACTTTTGAGAAGAGGGTGCAGTGACAGGAAAAAGAAAGCCAATAAAAACCCTTGTGCTTATTCAAGAGGGGTTCATAAGCTACCCGGAAAAGACAGGACTCCAGCTCTCCTGTGCCCGGGGGATCAGAGCCCACCAGTGGTCCTTTGCAGAACCCACCTTGCAGGAACCCCGTTAAGACACATACTTCAAAGGAACAGTCCCAAGGCACCAGCAGCGTCGCCAAACCCAGCTCCCCACCAAACAAGGTAAGCTCAGCAGCCCAGCTGCAGCCTTTTCCCTGTACCCAACAAGGTAACTTCTTCTGCCAAGCACAGAGCAATCCCTGAATGCATTTACCTTTGGCCTTCTCTTGTGTGAAGATTTTTCCCCTTTACCAACGTGTACTTGTCTCTCAGCACTCTGCTACCTTTTTTAATTGTATTTATTTATCTGACACTTGCTCTGAAGAAAAAAAAAAAGAAATGCCTCACAATGTATTGAATTGCTGCAAGGGTTTGTTTCTGTCTTTGGAAGAAGTGAATTATCTGCGACTTTACACAAAAATACAAAATAAAATAAGAATTTACCTAATACACACATGTGGCAATCAAGGGTATCAGCAGGAGGTCCTACAGAAACCCCAGACACCATACCCCCGTGCATACAACCCGGAGCAGGACCAATACTTGATAACCAACCTGAGGTGTGCCCTTTCCAGGGCAAACCACAGAGAGGTAAAGCAGGCATCATCACACGGCTCCCCTTAGCAGGATTCATCACCAGTTTTGCCATCTGAGGACAGGATTGTGTTTAACTCTCCTTGCTGTGAGGAGGCACAATTAGAACACCAGAGACAAGGACAGCTGAAGATATAGGATTGTCCAAAACCCATGTCCTTATGCTTGAAGTTTCTCCACTGGTCACTGAAAAGGACAGAGGAAATAGGATGATACAATGTCAGGAAGGTACCCAAATCTGCTGTCTCCGGAGCACAAAAGTCTGCCTAAGGAGTGGCAGTCACTTTGTGTGACTGTCTTGGTCTCCAAGAAGAATCACCACCTCATCCAGTATGTTTTAAATAACGAGTAGCAAAACAGAATTTGGAATTAGGTGACCTGTGTTCAGCTCACCTCTCATTTCAGTGCCGTATTTCACGTGTGACCTACGTAAAGTCATGAAAATATTTAAATATCGAAATCTTGCTCTCACTCTCACACTCCACACCACCAGCTGCAAAATGAGGAAAAAAACATTTCTGCACTCTTGTGAGGATGAGAGAGCTTTCTTGCTGCTTGGATACTAGGCTGCTAAGGCCACATAAAGAGAGAGAAAGCAGGAGGAAAAAAAATAATGTATTACAGGCTGTTCGGCCAAATAGCTTGAAGATACTCAAGATTATGCCATTACAGGCACCAGTTTTACATTAAATCTGCCTAGAGTTACAACAGCTGGCATCAGTGGGAGATGAGGCCCGGGCACAGCTACCTTTTAACCAGACAGTAAATGTAACAGAAGAGAAACAAACCTGCTGACTTGTTATGATGGACCTATCCGTGGATGGTTGATTCCAGTTCTTAAAGTTTTCTTGTATTTGTAACCTCATTTTTAATTGCTTTTTTTTCCATCAGGGAAAACAAGTATCTGAGCCTCAGGTCCTTTTTCTGTAAACTCTGTGATGTGCTAAGAGAATATAAGTATTATCATTGCTATTTATTTTACCCTTTGGTGTTTTGGCTCTCTTTCCTGATTGGTTTATTATGACTAATGTCAAAACTCCGTTTGCAGTTATCTCTCTTGGGCAAAGAGATAATATAATGTGACATTTAATACCGTGTACCACAGGCCATCTTCTCTCTTCAGAGCATTAAAATCACATACATAGCACGAAGCAATCATAACAATAGATGTATCTTTTATTCACAGATAAAAACTGAAGCAAGCTGTTATAATACATATTTGTACAAAGGATTTGAAAAAACCATAAAAAGGAAGATGATCAGAAAATATGATTCATTATGAAATGTGGTATTACATACACTATTAAACCTTTTCAAAAGTATTCGTTTGGCAACAATTTATCAATAGTTCCACACTTAAGTGGCCTCCTTCAAAAAAGCACAAATCTCATGCAGCATGTATAAACTTGATCCTGAGGGTTTGCCTTCCTTAGAAAAACTGTAAAAAGATATACTATTTGTCTTAAAAGTTCAAAATGCAAATGTTATATTTATAGACAAAACTATATAAAAATATGAACCTAACTTAACATTTACAAAAACTTTTTGTTTCTTTTTTTGCTTGTTTTATGGTTTTGGTAATAAACATAATTCTCAATTCCTGCAGTCAGAGAGGGAAAAAAAAAACAAAAAACAAAAAAAAACCAAACCACAGTGCCCTTTGTAGACTTCCTCACATCAAGTTAACGACTCCAAAAAGACCAAGTCCGTGATAAGTGAGGTTAGAAACCAAGGAAGTAGGTAAGCAGTTAATATATATCTATATATGTATATATAAAATGGAAAACAAACATTTATTTTGATCTGAAAAAGCAATAATACAAAACTTGAATGTAAAAGAATCATCTCAAAATGCCATAATACAACTTTTCAATAGATAAATGTTCATAAAAATATCTTGAATCCTAACCAAGAAAACAATTATAATACAATTTTAATTCTGCTACATAAAACAGCTTTTCTATGAAACAAGAAGGCAAGTTCAGGTATGAAAACATAATTTACTTATTGCTTTTGCTACAATGTTGTTTGTTTTTTACATATAGTCATAAATACACTATACAGTATAAAATATTTCATAGGAATACGTTTTGTGGTCTGCTTAGGTTTGCTGGCTTTAATTCTAGCACCAAATACAAAAAAGAAAATCAAATGAACTTTAAAGGCACTTCCATTGTTTGTTTGTTTGTTTGTTTTTTAAAGTCTTGGTTTGCACTAAATTTCTTCCCTCTGGTAGAAGCAACATTTGTTCCTTTTATCTTTGTACAGTTCAGGTCACGTTGAGGCACCAAATGATTTATGGACATTCCCATTCCTCAGCTGTTTCATTCTTCTACAACATTCATGTTGCTTTTTAGTCTTCACATTTCCTCCTTCACTTCCTAGCTCCCCATTCTCTTTTCTTCTTCGTGTCATACGATTCAGCTTCACTTCCTTCAGTCCTTTGAAAATCTCTCTTCAAACCTCCACTTCCCTTACTCCATCTTGCGCATCTGTTATCATTCCAATATCAAAACACGTCACTATCATGATATGTGACTTGCACAGATTAACACACTGCTCCAGTTCCTCTGTCACTTGTTCCAGTGCCTCCAGGTATTCCTGTGACTCCTTATCAAGGTCAGGATCCACTTCAACTGTCAGTCAAAAAAAAAGTGGGTAAGAGAAAAAGCTCACAATAAAACATTATTCTACTGGCTGCATTTAACTTGGATTTCATCACAAGGGAGAAAATCATGTGGAATACAATTTCATTTCTGTTGAACTAAGGAGCTTTGTCACTGTGTTCAACAGAGGCAAATCTCTACCTTGAAGCTCCAGTCAAGCACAGCACTCAGTCTATAAACAAATTTCAAGCCTCAGTTTCCCAGTGGGAATGTTTTTTTTCATTCTTTGGAAAGAAAGAAAATCCACTGTAGTGGATTATAAAGGTTATATATAAAAATATTTAATATTAATAATAATCACAGTGAGTCTCTGCACTGTTTCAACTTCCTCTTCTGGTTGAGCTTTTTGTTCTTTTCTGGTACTACTCAGCACTGAAAGCAAATCCTGTACCACAGTAATGCTCATGCAGTCACAGAGCTCGATTTTGCCAATAATCTAAACAAGTGCTTAACTCTGTCAGTGGGACTGGTCACATACTGAAAATTGGTCACATGCTTGATAATACTGCTATTTTGTAAAAACACTTACAGTCTTCTTTCCACTTATCTGGATCCATCATCAACCTGCACTTTGTCTCTTCCAACTCTTCCTTCAAAAATTCATGCTTTGCTTTTACTTCTCTGATTCGTTGCTGGCGTCTTTCTAGCATCTTCAGCTTCGTATGGAAATACATTAGACCCTTTTAAGACACAGAAAGACAATTTCATGAATTTGAGTGTTATGAGCTGACCTCCGACAGTTTGACACAAATTGCTCCTGGCTCATTACTTGTCAGAGTTAGCAGGTGGGTTGTTTTGTTTGGTTGGGTTTTTTTTATTTGAAGTGTACATTAATGGATTCTAATCTAGAGAACAGCACGCCACATCACTTCAGCATTTGTTGTACTTTACTGAATTAGCAAACATCTCTAGTACATTCTATAATTACTACTGTTTGTAGAGGATTTTTTTTCCAGCAGTGCAAATGATAAATACAGCCTAACAATAATTAGAATTATATTTAATACTAAGCCATAAGAATCTTTATTTTCTTAAAAGCACTCCTACCTTCTCAACATCCTGGAAAGGCTATTATGAAAGAAACAGGAAAAAGGCATCAGAAGAATATAGAATTCTGGTCTCCAAAATAGAATTAGTGGAAGTGTTTTCCAATTACAAGTAAATTAAACTCAGTGCATCCCTGATGTAATAGAATCTTGCCATTTATATAAAGAGTTAATGACCCTACAGTTGAGAGGGGCTGTAAGGTTTCATCAGCCAGGCAGGCTAAGACTATAAAGTCTTCTCATAACGTATTCATTGGTAACTTCCATTCACATCATCAGTCATGTTAAACACAATTAATTTTAGACAGTAATCATTTTCATTTTCTGTGTTAAGGGTACCCCAACATATGAATTGTAAAATTAATAATTATAGTGCTTTAATTGCAATCAATTTCCTGACCACCACTCCAGCATTCAAGTAAGGATTCTGCCTGTGTATCGTAACAGTTCTTGTAAAATATGTGCTGACCTCAGTTTCCTCTTGTCTGTGTCGCTGTAATCTTTCCACATCATCAATCTCATAAACTTTAATTTCAAATGGCTCTTTTAAAGTGCCTGGCAAAGGTGGTAGATCAACCCATTGGCCAGTGACACTGGGTTTTCTTCCTAGGGAGGCAGCATCCGGCAATGGAGCAGGAATCAGTCTACGACGCTGGAGACCTGAAATACAAAAGACAAGTGTTCCTCAGATTCAGAGGCCTAACAGATACAGAAGGTACGGTGGCAAATTAAAGATCTAGGTTCTCAGGATGCTTAGGAGGAAATGTTTCTCTTGATCTTTTCCTTTCAGTAAAGCAGACTCAGGCTGCTAACTGACTTACTATCTTGATGAAGTATGTTCCTCTCGGCTTACTGATGGGATTAACAGCAGTTCTTCTCCCAAAACAGATGTCTGGGCACCATTTCTTTATTTCCCCCTTCCAAAAATATTTTGCCTGGATTATTTTCTCTTTGGTGGGCAATAATGGCATTCACTACCTTGCTATGGCAATGAGACAGTGACTAGATTTCAAATCAATACTGATAATGCCAGAAGAATCTGAAAATCCCCCCCTCCTCCAGCTAAAGACAAGCAAGGCTATCTAGGTAAGATCCCATTGATAAGATCTCGTTTTATTACCTCTTCCAAGGACAAACAGTTCCCTCCAGGACCACTACCAATGCTTTAAGGTGCTAAATACTAGCAGTTTTCAATTACTTTGTGGGATTAGGATGTATGGGCACTTCAGAAGGCAGCAACCAGCCAAGCTGCAACTTGAGTCACCTCTAATGTCTGCATATTACTGTCCATTTGCACCAGCACTCAGAAGGTCAGAGCATGACCTCATCTACTCCTCAAGCACAACACTCCAAATTTATGAACAAACAGCAAATTGTCACCATGAGGCATCTGCTAAGACTCAAGTTTCCCAAAGCACAGACTGATCTGTGCATCTGAGGCTGACCTTTATATTACATCTATCAAGGATGAATATATGTATAGGGGTGATCAGGCAATGTTATAAAGTTGTAGTCTAATCCTTAGGCAAATAGGAAGGCTGAAGGCCACCAGAAACAAGCTGAAGTGCAATGTGGTAGTAGTACGTACAAGCAGCATCTGGCTGACAGATGACAGTAAACTTAGTGCCTGAAGTTTTTCTTCCTCTTAGGGAAAACCAACTTAGAGGATAGGTCTACTTGCTAATAGGGAGCACATCATACAGACAAGTCAGTGCTGCTCAGAGGAGGATACTCCTGAAATAACTTCTGAGACCTTTACAGGAGAGTTAAGTGCGAGCAAAGGTTGTAGGGTTAACCCTGCCATAAAATTCAAGAAGAAACAGAGAAAAATCCCAGTACATTCCCTGAGAGCAATGCACCTGGACAGATAACTCAAGAGTTACCTGGTATACACATTCTCAAGAAAAAAAAAATCCCTTACACTTAATTGCTTCCCTGTTAATTTCTAAGTAAAAATAATAACCACAAAGGAAACATTTTGGAAAGGGGAAGACTTGATCTTACTTCTATTTTGACTGGAGAAATGGCAGAGAGGAAGAAGGGCAGTCTTGGGATCAACCAGCTGAAGTACAGCTTTATGGAGAATGACCTGGGGATCCCAGTGCACATTGAGTTGAACATGAGCCAGCAACACTTCCTTGCAGCAAAGGCCAACAGGATCCTGGGCTGTATTAGGCACATCTTTGCCAGCAGGCCAACCAAGACAAGCCTTCCCCTCTAGGCAGCACTGGTGAGGCCATACCTGGAGTACTGGGTCCAGTTCTGGGCTTCTCAATACAAGAAAGACATGGACCTGCTGGAGCCAGTCCAATGAAGGGCCACAGAGATGATTAAGGGACTGAATCATCTCTCACATGAGGAGAAGCTGAGGGAGCTGAGGCTGTCCAGCTTGGAGAAGAGAAGGCTCAGGGGGGATCTAATCAATGTGTACAAATACCTGATGGCAGAGTATAAATAAGACAGAATCAGACTCTCCTCATTGATGCCCATTGACAGGACTATAGCTAACAGGCACGAACTGAAACATGGGAAATTCCACCTCAACACAAGAAAATGCTTCACTGTAAGGGTAGTTGAACACTGGAACAGGTTGCTCAGAGAGGCTATGGAGTCTCCATCCTTAGAGATACTCAAAATCCAACTGGACACAGTACTGGGCAATTTTTTCTAGTCGACCCTGCCGGAGCAGATGGATTGGATCAAACGATCCCAAGAGGTCCCTTCAAACCCCAACTACTCTGCGACTCTGTGATACAACCCAAGGAAGAGCTGAAAAATAGTCTCTCTGGACCATGAAAAGTTAATCTATGTAATCTATGTTCATCGCTGCCATCACCCCAATTTATTTACCCTGAATCACAAATACAGACCTGCCTGCTGAAATTACTCACTGTAAAGCTCTGATCCTGTAACCTGCAGGACCTCTCTGAACAGGATACTGAACAGATGTAGTCAAACATACATAGCATGCAGATTAACTTCATCATTATCATCACCTTGTGTCAGCCAAGGCCAACGTCGTTTCTTTAAGGTGAAGATGAAGTTAAAGAACAAGGGGAAAAGGTTTCTATTGACATCTCTGAAAGCAGGTTCTGTCCCCAGGATGAGTTTCCCTTCTAAAGCCTCCTTAAGTCTAGAGACTACAAGTCTTCAATACAGCTTGATGGTTTAAGCTACTCCAAGAATGTGTACAACACTTTACAATGACGACAATATATTTTAGGCCAATAATGGTTCTACACAAAACCTTTCTTGTAAGAAATAGTTAATTTAGCTCCTAGGAAACCTCATTTCATATATAAAACATGTTAGTGTGTCAGAGTGTAACACACTGAAAAAGTAATAGATAATTTACCGAAAAAAAGAAATAGTTTGTCATTTTTAAAGATGTTATAAGCATTTCCTGTGGCAAAAACAAATACAAATCCATCCACCTTCTCAATGAATGTGCAACTTATACAGCTGTTAATATTGATTTGTAGGAAAGGTTTGAGAGGTTGATGTCCTATGGAAAGAAAACTGCAGTAAATGTTGCACTAAGTCTCCAAACTGTTTTATCACCTGCTGAAGCAACTCAGTTGCTTTGACTAGAAAGCACCGTGAAACGTCCATCAACTTAATTCATTTTGTTCTAGTGTCAGAATTGAGCATCATGCATGTCTACAAGGATTGTAATAGTTACCCCCTCTCAACCAAGGAGTCAGATTCAGCCACACTCCTGGTATCAGTGCACGCACTTTTTCCAGTAGTAAGCACGCTTGGGTTGCTGCATCACACTGCTGGCCAGCAGCTGCAGCACACAGCTTGTCTCAGATTCTTCACGATACTACAGCACTTCCAAGCTGGACCGGTAAAAACGACTCTGTAACGCTAGTCATGGAAGCCTGATGCTGAAGCTGGCTACAGTCAGCCGCACTTACAGGAGCGCCACGTGTGAAAGCATCCGGCCGCGCCACGCGGCGCTGCGAACAGCGCGACGGCTGACGCGCCACGATCGCTGCCGATCCCGCCGGGCAATCTCCTCTCGCCCGTCCCCCAGGCCCTCCCCGGCCTGCCTGCGGCCATCTGCTCCCTGCTCCCTCACCGGCGCCTGGGAAGCACCGTGGGGCACGCCGCGCTTTCCCTGCCCCCCGGGATGGGGTGCCTGGGTCGCGCCTGCGAAGCGGCTCTGAGGTAAAACGAATGCCCGGCAGCGCCGGCGCGTCCAGCCCCGCCCGGCGTCCCCCTCCGGGGATGCGCCATGAGCCCGTTTCGGGCAGTTCCGGCCCCGCGTCCTGTTTGTTCCTTACCTGTTGACCTCTTCTTGGGGGACTTCAGGCTCCTCATGCGGCCCGGCGACGACATGCCGCTCTCGCTCATGGAGTCGTGCGCCGAGGAGGCGCTGCCCGTCGCCTCGCTGTCCCGAATCATGCTTTCATAGCCGCTGCTGCCCCCGCTGTGGTAGAAAAGCGCTGTCCTCCCCATGGCCGGCGGCAGTTCCCCGCTCAAAACGCTGCTGTTGTCGCTGCCGTGGCCGCTGCTGTACCGCTGCGGCCTCCGGGGAGCCGTTATCTTGCTGTAAGGGGACGGCAGCACTGGGACCTGCGACTTCTCGTCGCTGAGGTTGATGCCACTGTCGTTGCCGCTGTCCGAGTCGGTGGAGCCTCGGAAATGCCCCATCTTGGCCGAGCCGCCCGACACGAGCTCGTTGACGCGGCTGTTGGCCGCCCTCATGGCCTGCTTGGTCCCCATAATGGTTCCCCTGCCGGGTTTGCTGCCGACCGCCTGCACGGCGCGGGGGGCCGCCTTGCCGCTCGGGGCCGCGCCGGAGCTCTTCCCGACGGGCTGCGCTAGGGACTTCACAGAGGAACTGAGAGACTTGGAGCCGCTGGCGGAGAGGCTCCGGCTTTTATTTCCGTTGGCTTGGACCTTCTGGCTAGTTGTGCTTTTTGCCTGGCTGTTTTTGCAAGGCACAGAGGCAGCAAAGGACTGCGGTAAAGTCACACTAGAAGCAACAGGAGGGACGCCCAGCCTCGGGACGGAGCGCCCTGCCCTGCTGTTATTAGCACTCGCGTTTTCCCTTGCCACGTTTACTTTGGAGCCTACCGATGTCAGGCTGTCGCACCTTTCAAGGGACATGTGACTGCCGTAACGGTGGACAGCTTCACTCTTTGATGCCTTCGTCTTCAAACTTGATGTCATCTTAGGCAAAGAGTGGTCGCCCTTCAGGTTCATTCTACTGCTGGCACTTTCACTAACACAAGATCCAGCTTTTGACCGCAAATCTGCTTCTTCTTCAGCCTTTGGCATGGCAGCTCTGGCAAAGTCCAGGCTAGCAGCTTTTCCCCCACCATTTCCCAGACCAACAGGTTTCTGTTCCAGGCTCGATTTGCGTACAGGAGGTGTTGGAGGTGTTGGTCCACCTGGCCTAGGTAACATACTTGACTTCTGGGGCACGCTTTTCTTTCCTAATGACGATTTCAAGCTGCCAGCAGCCAAGGGAGCATCCAAATTCCCTCTGGTCACAGCCTCTGACAAAGTACTGTTAGTGTGCGATACTGGCACCACGCCTAGCGTAGTGGCTCCTCTCTTCAGCTGTGGCATCTTCATCACAGCTTCTGACTTCTTTGCAGCACTGCTGGAAGATTTGCAGGCCATTTCACAACCATCCACAACTCTCTGAGAACAGGCAAGCATAGTCTGTGACTTAGTTGGCCTGGATGACGTATTGAAATACTGGGCAGCTTTTCCTGGCTGCTTATCAGTACCAAATGTGTGAGATTTTGGAGAGGCTGCAGGGTTTGTTTCCAACTGATTATCCGTGCGCAAGAGCCAGGGATCTTCAAATATACAATGTGGACTCTGCAGCTCTTTATAGCTGAGTACAGCGTTATGGTGGATTGCAGACGAGGTAGTTTTTGTTTTCCTAGGAAGACTAGAATGTATGGTTTCTATCACAGGTGTATCTCGAGAATTAATAGATTTTATTTTTATGGGCTGATCAGTGACACAAAAAGCACTTTTTATCTGAGATGCTTTGGTAGTTTCTGGGGTTTGGGGGCTTTTGCTGATGCCTGAGGACAGCTTGCTGGAATTCATGCTCTCACTCTCCAGCTCAGAGAAGCAAAAACCACTGTCATGCAGAGCACTTTTCAGTGGTATGGGTACATTAGGTGAATCCAAATTGAAGGGTTCCTCAGATTTACTACAGCTGTAAGACGACTGTGCAACGAAACTGTCACTAGAATGTGCTCCATCACTTTCAATTGTACAGATGCTGACTTCGCTAAGCCATGAACTGATGGAGGAACGTCTGCTGCTGGTAAAGGGATCCTTAGCAAAGGGCACAACAATATCAATATTTACACCAGTAGAACCTTCCTGTGAGGTATAAGCATCAAACTCATCATTTATGCTGCTGATAATACTAACTGGCCTGGAACCTGATGCAAGGGCCTGAAGTGAGCAGTCGCTGTTAAAGCTAATGATACTGGAAGGTCTTCCATTATCCAAAATCCCACTAATGGATAGTTCTTCCACCACTGTGAAAACAAGCTCATCCTCTCCATTCAGCTCAACAGGCTGCTGCAAAGTCACCGTGGTGGTTAATATATCCCGATCAAAGCATTTACCTCTGAATGCTGACCGGAAGCTGTGTACCTCTATAGCACCCGAATGATTCTGGGTGTTGCTACCAACCAGAAATGTGCTTCCTATTGGGCTTTGCTCAGGTTTGTTAGCCATCTGCTTGCTCATTCCCACAGGAGGAGTCCGAACTGCATTGCTATTGTCCAACTCCAAACTCTCAGCCTTGCAGCTTGACACCTGTTCTTTCTGCTGTGGAGGTGGAGGTGCTGGGCTTGGCAATGGTCTCTTCACATACAAGGACTTTTCTTTAATGACAGGTTCAACTGTGGCTTTACTCTGCTCCTGATTCCTTGAAGGGCTACACCTTGAAGACTTCGGAGACTCTGTGATTGTCTCTCTTTCTCTTTCTCCCTCCAGTACTGAGTCTATTATTTTGCCATCAGCTTTGCTCTGCTGCTTGGAATGCTCTGTTTTGAAGTGAGGGATGCTCTTTTCATGACAATTGCCACCCCTTGGCGTAACAGCCTGGAAATGAAGATTATATCCTTTTTTTGGAGATGCACTATCTGGTGGAACCGTTTTCTTAAATCCTGCAGAAGGAGAAGATATCTTCTCCTTTATCAGTTTAGACTGTGCATTTTCTGTACCTCCAGGGACTGGATTACAATTGGATGCAACAGAGTTTTCTCCACAAGCAAATTTGATGGGTTCCTCACTTCCGTCAATGCACTCTAACCTTTCTTGCAATTCAGCAAAAGTGTTGCATTTAAAATGATCCTTGTCAGAACTTCTACCAATAGCAGAATTGTCTTTACTTCTCTTCTTGTTTAGGGATGGGATTATGGGAACAAATTCTGGAGGACCTTCATTATCTGTCAATTCCCTGTCAGACAAAGCTGCACCATTGGGACCGACATAAATGACAGTATCACAAGACTGTTCACTGCTGGAGGAATAATCAGGATCACTAGATATGCTCAGGACAGGAAGGTCAGGGTCAAGGGCAACAGTTCGTGGATGGAATGGTCGCAAATGGGGCGGTCTCCGGACATGTCCTTCTTCACATGAACTCTCTCCTCCAGATGAGCTGGATGCATACTGCAAATGATCAGTAAGGAAAAGGTTATTCATATTAATCGAGGCTTATGTATGTAATTATATGAATGTGCATATTATTGACAAAAAAAAATTAGGTATCCAATATACTGTGCTTTGTGTGCAGTATTATAACGACATGTAGTGGAAAAAATGTTACAGTGTGAATTAAAATAATAACGTCATACTACATATATTTTACTGTATCAGGAGTAATATAACAAACACACTTTTTCAGACAATTTTCATTAAATATTATACATTGTCTTTCTCTTCATCAGTTTTCTGTTCCTTTCTTACGGGTTTTTAATTAACACAAATTGCAGCTTTTGCGATAGTTCCAAATATAAGCAATGAAGGAATACGTGTTTGCAACAAAAAGAAAGGGAATTTCAGGATTAATGATCAAGGGGAGGGATGATGGCTGTGTGCCAAGCCATTTGTCAACTTCTCTCCTGAGCTTTTATGCATTTTGTATCACTTCTTACTGCCGAGAAATCCCACGTTCCCCCACCAAGAGGTTAAGAAAACTCATTTTTAAATGAATTAATTGCAGCTTGTTTGCGCACCAACCTTGGATTTCTTCTTCCTCATTCGGTGGATTCGTGATGCAAGCTGAATAGTTGTGAGAGTTTCTGCATAATTGGCTGGGGAGTCAGAAATATGTGCAATCATGGTTGTTCTGCAGTTGATGTTCCCAAGTGACTCCCTCAACAACATTGTCAACTTGTTGTCCCTGTGTAACAAATGAGAACAATAGGATGGTTTCAAGAAATTACCATCTTTTTTGCAGATTTTTGCACAACAATTGTGCTTTCATTCTCATAGGATATATGCACGTATGGTACATGCAGATAAGAAATATGCTGCTATTATTTGATCACATTTAAAACATCTCTACAGGTAACATACAAAGATGCCATCATTTTGATAATTTATCTGCATGTGTAGTTGCAGTATGATAAGTCATTTTATTTGTTACTTAGACAATTCTAAAACAATTTATTTCTAGTTTAGTTATCTCAGGTTTAGCTCATATTACCAAAACAGCAGATGGGTGCTAGATATTTATCTGGGCAGACTCAGCATCTGGACATACAAGCTCTGTGAGCCATATGCAAACAATTTTGATATGAAGAAAAAAGGCAAGTTAACAGAAATGGTGAAAAAAATCTAAACAAATATATCAGAAATATATTATCAGTTCTATCCCAACTAATCTAGTTTCCCTTCTGCTTTCTGACTTTCCTCTCTGAAGGCTTTCCTGGTGACATGAGTCCTCAGCTACGCACAGCAAAACTGAGAAGTCAATGTGCTTTGTCCTCTGCTGTTCTCCAAGACATCTCTCCAGCAGGGACCCCAAAGTACCCTGGAGGCTGCTCCCTCATGCTCTTCTGAGCTGGCCCACACACACAGAAACTGCCACTGTGTCTCTGCTCCCCAAACCAGCTTGGGTGACAAAGGGATCACTCCTGAGGAACTACCCTTCCCTATTCTAACCACCCACCCATCCTTGGCTCCATCAACAAACCTAGCAACTAGCCTGAGAAGAATGTCTATTTTCTGCCTCATACACAAGGACAGGACACCTGTTTGAGATACTGCATTAGACAAATATGTGAAATGACATGATTGATAATGAAGGCATTCTAATGCATCAAGACAAGTAAAAATTAAATTTTTAGTATTGCAGGCCAAGTTCTGGTAGGGGGGTTTACAATGTGGATGTTGTCTTTAGGCTGGACTCTCCACAGGTGTTTGGCATAACATTACTTTCAAGCACACTCCCATGAAGCAATACACCTACATGTTCGCTTCTGCTAAACAAATGTTCAAGTGAATAACATAGTCTTCTTTTTTTTTTAATTGAAAAGATTAATATGTATCTACCACTCAAAAAGCCATACTGCTAAATAGTCCTTTGATGATGATGATACTTCATATAGCTCATTGGTATTTTCTAAAATTTCAACAGAAATTCTAAATTTGGAAAAAGGAGAGAAAATTGAATTAATTTTTTATGAAAATATTCGCTACTTTTGTCCATCTAGCTTAGACTGGTCTAAGTTCCAAATTCAGGAGACAGAGCGGAGGGAGGAAAAAAGAAAACATTTTGACAATTTCCCTCTGTTTTTTCAAACATCAGTCTCTCCCCAATACACACACATTTCACCCAAGTTAAGTATATGACAATATCCTAGGATTTTTAGTCAGTTGAGTAAGAATTTCATGTTACTACGGGACCTTAAAAATATACAATATAATCATTAGTGACCTTGAAAGAACACAGATCCCTCTCTAATAAAACTTTCCTTAAGAACTTCCTCTTATAGGAAGAGTACACTGTTGATGCAATTCATTGTTCAGTAACACCAGCCACGTATTTAAGGTAATGCATGCAATAATTCACTTACTTATATGGCACATGCTTAGCACCATTAATTAAGGCCAAAATTACATTGCCCAGGGCAGAGAGAGACAAACACAGAGAGCCTCCTCCATCCCGGGTCTTGCTCAGCACTTTTTCACAGCTCCCTAGATCAATGAGATGCAAGCGGCTGCGTCCTCCAGACACTAAAACAATAAGAGGAAAAACATTTGTACATCACATGATTGCATGGACCCAAGCCAGACTGAGCATTCAAAATATATTCAAATGAGGAAAATAATGACTGCATCATGGGATAATGCCCAAATTAAATATTAATGGCAGAGAAACCAGATATTAGCCATAGCTACCAAAGTTAAAGGTGACTGTTAACTGGCTTGAGGGTTCACTTCATTTTTCCTTTGTAAGTTTATTGCATATTATTATTAAGCTAGTCCCAAACCAAGTCATTTAAAAACAAGCAATTTGGGAAGATGATTCATACTTCCTCCTTTGCCACTTTTCTCCATGCGATACTGGTATATGTGAAGAGTGAAGAGCATATGAGAATTCCTCCTATCTTCTTCCTCGCATTCAGGTTTGCTGGTACTTCTGGCAGCAATTGCAGCATCAAGGAAAAAGGCAGCTTTCTCTGCTGTCGGAGCTCTTAGCTCACTTTGGTTTTGGAGCTTGAATACAAACAAGAAAATGACTAATTAGCACAGGGGCTTTTTTTTTTTTTTTTTTTTCTGAACTGCCTAACTCTCTAGGGCACTAAAAGAAACAAATATGTACACCATGGGAGCAGGGCTTACAAATTAAAAGCAATACATTTTTTTTTTTTTACTGTCTTAAAAGTTGTTAGAATTGTTGTCAGAAAATCTGTGTTGTGATAATCCATTATACCTGGGTTCCACATATTGGATCTTCTCTCAGATAAACCCCGGGAGACTGGCCATCCTGAAGGCTGCCAGTGGCTACTTCAGCTAACAAATCCTTAAGGTTTTCATCTTTGCCACTGATCTCCACAGCAGATACTCTAATAGAGAAACGAGTCCCAGTTTTTTCTTTACGTTCATTGATTAATTTGAAGAGCCAAGAAATTGCACAAGGGATGATACCAAGGCTTTGTGTGGAACTATCTTTCCCAATCATGGTGTAAGATTTTCCTAGAATGGAAAGACAAAATTGAATTTAATTCACCTTTCATGTACAAGACAGTTTCTCTTCATGCTATCACTACTGCACATTCTATGCAATGACATGTACTGTACAGATAATAGGAAATAACAGATACAAAAAAAGGCAGAGGATTTAATTATTAATCCATTACTATTTATTCAATTCATTTTGCCATTTTTGTAACTCAGACCCACAGCAAATTAAATTTTAAGAACACCTCTGTTCTTTTGATTTTCATCACAATACACCTACATAAGCATGCTCCTGAATAAGCTAATCTGATGTTACATTTTACCTTTTCAAATTAAAACGTACAATCCCTGTGTAGAAATAAACCATGATAAGTTTGCAAAGCTAATTAAAAAGAAATTCTAATCTATTCATATACTCCAGGTTTATTGTTCCAGGAGCTGACAGCATGTAATTACCAGGCTGACATAGTAATTAACTGTAACGAATTTGGGAGCTCACCAAGCTTGACATGACCAAAGCAAAATATGCAACCATCTGCACCATTCACAACAGACTGGATTACTTCTGCTACTGTTCCAGAGCATACCTCCGCCTGAAAGAAAGATGGGAGACAAATAAGTATAAGAGCATATACTGCTACGGGTTTTGCTGTTTTTCTACATGAAAGGAATGATTGAGTATTTTTGAAGCACAATACTCTCCCCATGTTTATGGCATCAGTTGTATTATTTTAGTAATTATGCTATCTTAAAAAATAATAAAATCTGCTACTATATCCTAAAATAGTTTCAATTCTATTAAACCAATTCTCTTGGAATATTGATTCTAAGACTAATGTAGCAAGCTGAATGCTAGCCAACCAGGCTTTCTGCTGGTGTAATAGCTTAGCCAAGGGTTTTCAGCAACAGCAGCAACTCCGTTGAAATTAAGCTTCTCAAGAGTGCTCACAGAAATTAAAAAGACATTCATACTTGAGAAAACGCATTAAGATCCTTGAACAGGATTTCACACTATCGCATTTTCCTTTTCTAGGGGAAACATCATTATTAGTAAAGAGAACTTGCTAAAATACTTGAGTGTACTAAAACCAGTTTATCCATGTCCATGAATATTTCAAATACAATATGATATATTAAGAATGGCACTTGGGTGGGCAGGGGTAAATACATAACTACAGTGAAATGGTAAGGCTCTGTTTGCAGAGAGCAGGTCTTGAGCAACGACACATGCACTGAAGTCGCTGTGCTGGCCAGTATCATTCACACATGCGACAAACAGGCCCCTGGAAAGGTCCATCACGAGAACCTGAAAGAGCCTAGCTCATGCTGCGGTCAAAAACCTAGGGGATGGGTGCCAAAATCAGGACAGCAGCAGACTGCCACAGGCTGCCTTGCAGCCAGGCTGGCAATGGGACCTTCAGTAATTGTAAGAAACAGCTACATCCAGCTCCAGACTAACACTGAGATCGGTGATGGGAATTCCTGCACAAAGACACTGTTCGGCTTTTCCAGCATCTTAAAACCAGGCTCCTGCTGAGGTGGCCATGACCTTATGCACAGGTCTGTGAGTGACATTATTCTGCATCTTCAGCGCTGAGCTTAGGCCAAATAGATGTTTTCATGTATCTGATCTGGGAGTCAAAAGGAAAACAAAATAGTAGTAGAAGACTAAAGGATAGGTTTCTGATTTCAGTCTTGTCTTGTTTTCTCAACTTTAATAAACCATTTTCACTTTGAATGTTTTGTGTCTTATATTTTTTCCATCAAATCCTTTTCTTTCAGGCAGTTTAAATCTGTAGTGGCTCTCCATATTCTGCTTAATTTGTTCCCCTTTCTAAAGCTACTATATATTGCACCCACAATTTTGCTTGGAAGAGAATTTCAGGTGTCCAGTAAACACACCCTTCTGCAGGGCAAGAGAAAGACATGCACCATCAGCACCACCATCAAGATAAAAGAATCAGTGAAATACCCAGCAGAAACAAACTGGTAAAGGAAAGTAAAATACAAAAGCTCCCCATCTGTTTCTGTATAGTAATCCCATGGGGTAAGTGGTATCTCTTCTCCTAACAACAGCAGTTAGCTTAACTTTAAGCACACACTCATTTCCTGTCGAAAGCAGCGGGGAATGACTTCATTTCAGTGACATCACATGGGTTAAAACTTAACCGAATGGAAAAGTGAATTTCAAATTGGCTGTGTTTCTTTCAAGAGAAAATGCAGGAAGATAATTTACTCAGCAAATCTATCTCCTCAGCTATTACTCCTTAATTTTACATCTCAGCTAAACTGAAAAATGTAAGAATTTACCCACTCATCTATTAATTACTGCGTTTTGTTCCAGGAATTAAGGCAGCTCATTCAAAATTCCCCAGAAACAGAACTCTTAACGACAATCAAATGCATGAGACAGCTCAGGTCATGAGAAGGCTCAGGAGGCTCATGCGAGTTTCTGTAGTACCTGTGAAGCATCCTGGGGGAACACTGCATCAAAGGCAAACATCTTTGGGACAGCAACAACGCCTCTCCTGTGACCTACATTGGAAGGCCCACTTGTAGCTGGATCGTAAAGCGTGATTTGCTTTTTTCGTGGATCTACCTTTAGGAAGGACATGGATTCAGATGTTTCATGTGCTCCTTGAGAGGGACAAATCCTTACCATCACCTTCACCTGCAAGTATTAAGAAGGAAATGACAACTTTAGTTCCCAGCTACAGATAAACACATGCAAGGCATTCCTCCAAAATCCACTCCCCCACCCAAGACATGATCATTTGTAACAACACGTAGGTGTGTCAGAACAACAGTGAGACATAATCAGAGCCAGAATTTCCAGACGGGCTTCCACCCTGGGGTGTGCACTAAACTCACTTTTAAAAGTGTTTTTGCCCCTTCAGTTAACTCTGTTCCAGTCTTACCATTTCAATTTCTAAACACTTGAACTGCAGTTATAATCTTCTGTAGGTGTAATACTGTGCCTAAAGAAAAGGAAACTCTAGTCTCCTACCTTTCATGTACTTAATGTGACTGAATGTACAAACTGTTCCACTCCAAAAATCAGTGTGAGCAACGCAAAGCTTGGAGAGCTAGCATATATTCACACTGAACTAAGTCTGGAAACGTTCAGTTCCTTGCTCACATTCTTCCAGCAAGAAGGTGCTTCCCATGCAGCTGCCATTACACCGTTATCGCTAGGTTCTTCAGTGGTTAGCTGCCAATTTATTGGAAGTCTCAAGAAATGGAGAAAAAAAATTACAAGTTCTGAAGTCTAGCCCTGCACTCACAGAGTATGTTTCTATTGCAGTAGTGCTACTGCTTGTTTCCTACACGTGACATTTTGAGACACAGAGCTCAGACACATTGGCTGTCATTTCCAGAGCAGCTTACAGGAGCCAAGTGACTGGGTCTCACTGAAGTCCAGTGAGGGCTGCACATCTGCTTCCTCTAACCTCTTGGAAATCAGCCTCTTGTTTTGGAAACTGTGTGAGATATTGCCTCACACCCACTTATGACCATTTCTCCTTACGAAATGCTACCAGGTCAGAACCAACATTCTTTATGCACCTGGCACTGAAGTAAATGACTATTCCAGGCGCAGGGAATCACTTTGCAGATCTTCAATTCTGTACTGCCCAGCAGATTCAAACTTAGAGAAAAGCAATGCTTTGCCAGAGTGACTCTGTGCCCAGTGTGAAACATTTCAGTAACAAGCGTAATGACAGTATTAGGTCCTTAATCCAGCTACAGGAGCACCATCACAGCAACTGTGATCTTAGGTTTCACCAGTGTTAAGCTAGATGCTAAAGGAAGAGCCTCAGAGGCTGTGATCTGCTACTGCCAGCGGAACTGGAATGATTTACACCCGCGCTCTCCAGAGCACCCATCACAAGCCTCACCTTCTGCAATGCACCTACTGACCGTTACCAAACGCACATGCCTCCTTTTAAGGCATTTGCATCTGATTTACAAGTGGAGTGATAGCGAGCAACCCCTCGGCTGCAAATCTGCCAGGTGAATCCCGCAAGCACAGAGCATGCAGCAGCTTGCTGACTTGAGTCAAGCCCTGTTCTAGCACAAGAGTTGCATGTTGCATGGGGAAGCTGGGCTGGAAAGCATGGGTTTTTGATGAAGAAAGATCCCACTTTTCAGTAACTTGTTGTTGCTGAATTTAACCTTAAATCTCCTAGAACAATTTGACTCCCACTTACTATGTTCCACTAATGTTTTTTGCATTGAAGTGTTGCGCATTTATTCCACTGTCACAATTTGACTCATTTTGTTTATACAAAACAACATGCTTAGCGGTCAACACCTCTTTATTGCAAAGTGCGAAGAGGGAAGAGCAGGCCGCCAGGCACTGCCATGAACAAAGACCTGAGCAGGCTGAGTCACCCCACATGGACCTCCTTCCACACCAGGGGACACGATGTGAAATGGTGGATATGGTGGCCTCCTCGGCTGCACCTTTGGGTACAAGCCAAGCGTGCTGCCCACACGAGGAGGGTTCACAGCAAATGGGCAGGAGCAGCACGACGCACCATGCTGAACCACCCTGCCTGTATCCGCCGGGGATGGTGTGCTATCTGAAGGTCTCATTTACATCCCCAGATGTTTTGCTTCTCCAAAACCTCCTTTCCTCTGCATGCAGGCATCCCTGCACGGTCACTTGGGGTATGGCTGCGCACCGTCACAGAAAATACTTTCCAGAAAGTGACCCATGAAAATTTCCCCTCATTTTATCTAAGATAGAGGTTAAGAAACAACCATCTCCTGCAGTAAATGCTACAGGAGGTAGCACCAAATTCCTCCAACCCATTGACTCAAGCACTTTGCTTTCTTTCTCCTTGCATACTGATATGAATATGAAAATACGGTCTTAGAAAATAAACGAATCTTAAAATAAATGAAACAGCTGCTTCAAAAGCAAAAGTGCATCAGAGGTGATAGGCTCAAGGCTGTTTCCCCATAAAAGCTCCATGAAGACAGCTTTGTGTGGAGTTACCTCAACCTTGACATGCTACCAAGGAACTCAGAAAAACAACCTTCCCCAGGAAAATTAAATAAATAACTAAATATATTTATATAGATATATATATACGCATGCCCACTTCAGGGTCACTCAATTAAAATGAATGTTTAAAATACATGCTTTTTTTCAAAGCATGTCTCTAAATAGTCCTTTCTTTTCTCTCTCATGCCTATTATTAGATTATAGCAGTCGGAGCTAGTATAAGAGGAAAATTGGTTTGCTCCTGACCTCAACAGTGTGTTACCTCCATCAGCATTGCTCCTGTTAACACAAAGATGGTTTCACCCCCAGAAAAAGCTCATGTGTCAAATCAGCTTTTTGAGTCCATGTCTCTGAAGCTGCAGGACACTAAATGCTCTCCCCATAATGGATCAGATTCTAACTCTTTCCAGGTCATGTTCATTTTTCCAGTGAAAGTGAGTTTTCAAGAGAAATGGGAGGGAGAAGAGAAAAGGGGCTGGAGAGAACTCCTTTTTTAGTGTTTTGTACATAAAAGCTGATTTGCAGCGTAGAGAAACACTGATTTCAAACCTAGTTTCTCTACCAGCTAAATCTGAATCTAAGTGATAATTTAATGTAATTATCCAGACCATTAATGTTTAAAGGCTATCTACTAGAAATTGTAGGGCTATAATAAGTCACTCTTATTCATGATGCTGAGCTGGACACTGACTTCACTTGGAAATAAAGTGGAAATGCCCATGTAAGTATTACAAGAAAGAAAGATTACTCAAATCCTTTTGGAACAGCAAAAACCTAAGTGCAGGCAAATTCTGAGTACATGCACATGGTTCTGAGCACACAAAAGATAAGTGCACCTAAACTACACTGATATCAGCTCCTGGTAACACTTTGCAGGTAATGATAAGGACAGGACAGGCAGTGACAGAGAAGGAATGGCAACAAAAAGAGAGACAGAGAGAAGAGATAAACACAAAAGAAAGGGAAGACCATACAAACATAGTAGTTCCAGGAAAGTCACCTCAGGCTCAGGACATCTGCACCCTGACCACTTTAGTCTCCTTAAAGGGAGCTGAGATGGCACACTCTTCCTGTGATAGCAATGACCCTTCTTTTTAGAATAGGGATTTTTAGTAAGTCCCTTTATTTCACTTTTCTGTATTTCTTCCCTTAAAACATAACTGTTCTCTTCAATGTCACAGAAAGATGCATAGGAAGGAAAAGAATTATACTTGGAAGCTTTATAAAGGATATAGGGATTGGTAGATATACATTCATACACACATTGAATATTGGGTGGAGGATAAATTTTAATGAGTGTATTGACAAAGAGGAGAGCTTTGTATCTCAGTTCAATTTCTGCAGATAAAACTAAAAGAAACACAAACATCACCATACATGCACATTATTAATATTTTCCTCAATGCCTAAAGCCATCTTGAACCATGCAAATCACTGAAGTATCTCATTAATTAACTGGATCTGTAATCTTGTGGGTTTTGTACACTGGGGGTCAACATACAACTGCTGAACTTTCCAAATTCCTGCTTCTGCAGGAACCAGGAGGTCAGCGGAATCGCTGAAGAAAATCCTATTAAAATCCAAAGCGTCTGGGAGAAGAAGATGGTAAACGCATCCTGAATATGCCATTAAAAGATAAAGAATTTAATAAATAAATATATAGCATATAATTTGGAAAAGCCTTGGAAAAGGGCATGAGGTCAGAGGCCCACCTACCCACACAGCAGTGGGTGTAATTTTAATCATAACTGGCAAGGATAGGAGAAAGATTCACAGTAATTGGGGAGTTTTTTCTTTAGGTTTATCTATCTGTCAGTCCACAGTAGAAATCAGAGAAAAGAAAGGTTACAAAAACAAATATCTCCAAGTTACAATTCAGTTTGTTCCAGCCATGGCAGGACAAACCCAGTGGATGAATACTTCTAGCATAAAAAATAAAAACAGAAGTCAAACCACTGTTTTAGGCACACATCAGTGGAGTTCTAAGGTAAACAGACTGACAAAAGGCAGATTTCTGCAAAAAAAAAAATGCAACTTCCAGAATCAGAGAGAGAAAACCCCTTTGTATGGAGAACAATGGAAATGGCTAGACTCCAGTTAGTTTTTAAAACATCCAAAGATACCATTTGAGAACGACTGATCTAGAGAGTACCCTCAAATATCCGTAATCTGTGGGAGATAGGCCTGAACCAAAACTAGATCTGGACATCTTTGACCCTTCTGAGGGTAAAATCTAGGTACATGCTTAGCACATACTTAGAACATCGCAAAAACACATCTGAGCTCGTACCAGCCCGTCCTCCTCTTACAGGTCCTTGCTACAGGCTCCCGTTTGGCACTTACAGGCCACAAGGAGAGACTCGGTGCCCCGTGCGGCTTCAAACTGGCTAGAGGTGAGGAGAACAGGGAAAAGGAGTCACAGCAACCAAAACGATGGGCTTGCTGCAGGATCAGTCAAGATAGTGCAAAACATCAGGAATATAGTGAACTGTCAGAAAGTAGGTTTGCGAAAAGTGAGAGTCAGTCC
The DNA here is from genome assembly GCF_028389875.1 of Rhea pennata. Lineage (NCBI taxonomy): Eukaryota > Metazoa > Chordata > Aves > Rheiformes > Rheidae > Rhea > Rhea pennata. The sequence continues at coordinate 59,699,875 of NC_084667.1, read as the reverse complement.
AAAAAGTCCTGAACCCCAGATTTCTCTCAGGCATGTCTCTGACAGCAGACATGAATGTGAGACTGATGGCCAGAGCCAACCTAGCAGTTTTATCTAATATAGCCCACGAGTTTTGGATATGCTGAACTGAAGGGAGCTGCAGCAAAGCCACATGTCAACGAACATGAAACTCCACCAAAATCAGTGAGACAAGCATCGTCTCAGAAGAAATCAGGTCCAAGGCTGAATTTGTAGAGCAACAAGCCAGTGGATAACAGAGACAACAACACAACCCTACACAATTTTAGCTGACAGATCTAAACAAAGAATTACCCACTGTGAGTCACTGAAAAGGATATTCTGCACTGCAAGATACAAATAGCCAGGAGACTGAGACAGTCAGGACCACATCGATTATTACCATGTAATCAAAAGAGATGGAAGGGCCATCAACACCGAGACCAAAGAGAGGGTAGAAACTGTCTCGCACCTAACACAAAGAACCAGATGATTTGGATTCTGTGCCTAGGACTATCACAGACTGCTAGCCCATTTTTCAGACAACGAACACAAAAACTATTATATATGGGAAAGTTGGTCATTCACCTTTCAGTGGAATGAAGGATGCCAAACACTCTATAGTTTAATTCGGGGCAGACACATAGACACTCCACTAATTCATTAAGTAATGACTAGACTCCATGGCATTTTGAATGCTGAGGAAATTAAGACCTTGACCCAGCCAAATATGTTAGCACAGCCATAACTATAACATATGGTACCTTCTTTGAAATTAATGCATCTGCAGGGCTCATGCATTTCTAGTGATGCTTTGTTAGCATTTGATGCTTATATAGTAGTCAAGCTTAAAATTAAATAGAATGAGAAGAAAAAAACAGAAGGCACATATTAAAAAAATGTAAAATTTTAAAATACATAAGCTCAAGTCTTTGCTGCTAAAATAAACTCTGACTTTATCTGTCTGTATTTTGGGAAAGTGTTGACACTATACTGGAATCCATTCTAGAAATGCTGGTCATATTCTATGTTACAGTAGTATCATAATCCTTAAATGAACAAGCAATTTGGTCTTTAGCAATAAATGTCATTATATCAAATTTGAATGGACACTACATATTCCCTGGAAACACACATCCTTGACAGGCATCGCTCAGCCAGGAAGCTAATTTTGTCCAATGTTCACAAAATGGCATATAACAGCAGGTTAATTAAATAACTGTGTTTAGCCATCACCATTCTGAATTAAGATTTCTCACCAAGAAATTACAAAGAATTCACGTTCAGTTGAATAAAAACTCTTTTCCAATGAAATCACTTATTTTTTCATCTACAGTGTAAATCAAATTACAAAAGTCCTAGTTCAGAGCCAATATTTTTCATGGATTTAATTGTAACTGACAGATATATAACGCTTGCTAAATTGGTTTACTGTGAGTAGTTCTTACAAGCCTTTCATATACTGTCACTACCAATGGATGGCAAATTTATATGCAAAATTGCTATGCTAGTATAGACCATCTAGGTCCCCTGGGAGAACCTAAAAAAAAATCACTTCTGTATTGTACTCTGTTAAAGAAGAATTGATTCTCTATTCTCAGGAGACATAAAGAAAACTGTTTCTTTTTAAAGGCAGAAAGAGAGTAGAAGTTGTGTATTTTTATCTAATTTTTCACATTTTTGTTTAAGCTGTTCAAGGTATTTCAGCAGGTACATAGGAATCTTGGATTTTAGAGGCCTGCATACATGGATGGAAGAGTACTTAGTATGATACATGATTTATATCAGAAATAACACTTTAGTCATTAGGAAACAAGCAGCCATAAAGATGACAAAATTAAGTACCTATTTGTTATCCGTCATCAAACTATCATAAGAACCAGTGAATGGGACATACAACACAGTTAAGAAAACCCTGCAGGATCAGTAAATCACATTAGCAGCATGGTAGCTATGGCTTGGAAAAGAATAAATGAAAGTAAATGTTTAAAACGTGTAAGTGGAGACTAATATGTATACACCTGTCCAAGAAACATATTTGGCAATTCAGGTTCCCTGTAAATGCACCACTTCAGTTGTCTCACATAGAAGGCTTCTGTCATTCTGACATAAAAAAAATTGACAGGATCTTTGGAAGAGCCAAGCACTTAAAGTTGCTGTTGTAAGTGGTACAGTATTATAAAGTGCACTGAAGAGAATCCTAGAAAAAACATTTTGCATGAAAAAGGCTTCCTACTATGCTAAGAAAAAATAGCAAATTAGAATGCTACACTGCAGCCCTTGTAAAAAGGATGTCTTTTTTAATAACACAATATGATAAATTATCTTAAGTAGCACATTAATGTCAGGAATTGAGCATAATCTAACTTCTTTCCAGTGACAATATTAAATGGCTTTCAGATGTCTTTCCTACTATTCTGACATTAAATTTAATAACACCCAGAGAGACCACAAAAATGATTCAGTTACAAGAATCATACTGCAGTGGATCATTGCCTTTTAAGTAGGATTCAGCAAAATGATTTGGACTCTGATGTTTTTGGCACTTTCAAGAGAAAGGTATGAAATTTACTATGTAACATTTATCAGTAGTAAGCAAAATTCCTTTCAGAATACAGTTTGCCAATGGTAATGGGATTTTCTTTTGTGCATGAGGGTTTGATAATTGTTGATTACATGAAACAGGCCCCATAGAGATCCTACAGTTCTAAATTTGTTTCAACCTTTCCCTGCTTGGTCTTCCCGAATATTGAAGCCCCCCGCTAGCACCTGTTGGAGTATATAACATTTTACACTCTCTGTGAAGAAGAGTAAGCAAAGGCTTAATTAGAAATTCTTATCATGGGACAAATCCACATGCTTCTGCTGAAATTCTGCTAAGGGAAAAAACTGGCATTTGTGAAACGTAAAAAGGATTAATGAGACATTTATCTTCCACCTTCCCAGAAAGTACTGAAAACAATGAGAAATTGTAAGTAGAAATTGCAAAAGATGCATAGATGCTCATTGTTGTAATAAGTGGCTAATAACAAAGGTATTCAATGCCCACAAAAGCCATACAGCTATTTCACGAGCAGAACCGCAGGACATGCATGGGGATGATGTTGTTAAGAACAAGCTCATTAGGTTCAAATCATCGATAACTGAGTTCAACTGCAAGAACCGGCTACTACAGCTTTCTACATTCTTGCTTCCTCCAGCAGTCCTGACTATACGCACTTACCGTCTTTGCTATGGTCACAGAGTTTAATGGAAGTTGGAATTCAAACCTCCTCTCATCCCTGAATGTCTGTGGAGCTCCTAAGTAAAAGTGAGGTCCTACAACCAGTGCAGAACCTGTCAGCCAGGTTCATTGATTCCAATTCTAGTTACTATAGAAACACCTAAGAAAATCCTGATGCTGCATATGCATATGCTTAATTCAATCTATTCCTTAGATTCAGTTGTTTCTTACCCTAATTCAGAACTACTCTTACACAGGTGTTTAAATTAAAAAACCAATGAAAAGAACGTAACACATGCAGAAGCACTCCACTGAATCTGTGCTTTGGCAACGAGGGAGTTTCCTTGCCAGGGTAAGCAAACAGTCATGGCAGGGCAGCTCTGAAAGCACGAATCAAGTAAGAAAGCTAAAATTCCAGGTGTGGATGTTAAACAGTCTGTTTGGTGAGATCTTTTTTTCCAAATATTCAGGCCTGGGATCCAGGTCTGGACCAGCAGCAAAATACACACAGCTGCTGCCCCCACCATCCTAGCATCCTCTGCATGCTGGGGTGAAGGATCCAGCCTTCCCTCGCTTAGCCACACAACTGGCTTCCACTTGAGAAGGTCATTTAGAGATGCACACTGTGAGAGGAGGGAAATCCTTGCAAGCTGTAATACGTTTCCTCATTTCTTCCCCTCCTTTATTAAACTTCTTGAAAGTTATTCTCTCAAAGCAAAAAGGGCAGTAAGGAAAAATACGAGTGACTCCTTCTTATCATTGTGAGCATGAAGAGGAACATACCATACTGCTAGAGACCTCCTACGATAAAGATGCTTATCTTGTTGCCTCCTTAACACTCCATAGAGTTTTCTTCAAACATTCACTCATGAAAACAAACCTAATGTTGCAGCTAGCATGAAGGCTAATAAAATGGGCTATGATCATGCCTGATTTCCTTGGAGCTTATTGTTTGTATATGCATAGTTAGAGTTGTTTTTATGTGCGTTGCTTCCTTAACATTAACGTTCATCTGCCATTTTATCACCCAATTAACTTCAGCATCATGATATCCTTCCGCAAGTCTTCAGAGTTAGTTTTAGCCTTGGCTGCTCTGGATATGTTGATTCACTCTTTGTCCAAACCACTTAAGATGACCCTGAACTGCATGGACCTCCGTATGACACCACTGCTAACTTTGGTCCATTGTTAAATCTGACCTTTTGTTTCCTACCAGTTATTAAACCACTAGAGGACACATGACAGCTTAGGGTTTTTTAAGAAACTTAGGTGAGGTCACTTGTCAAAAGCTTTTTCGAAATTCAAATGCACTCTATGAAGTAGATCAACCTTATTCAAATGCTCACTGACTCTTCCACAGAGCTCTACCATATGCATTCTGCCAATAAAAGCTCTATCACAGATCTCTACCATATCGTACTTACCCACGTGTCTACTAGTTTCAATCTTTATTATTGTTTCAACCACCTTGCCTGGGATGAACGTCAGCCTTACTAGTCTATAATTCCCAGATTCCCTCCACAGCCCATTTTTCCCTCATTTTGGCCCTGAAGTTACATCATATTTTCCACCTTCTATTCCTCTGAGGCTTACAATGTATTGAATACGATCTGAAAGACAACACTGAGCACAGGTTGAGGGGGGGAAATAGTAATGAGAAAGCAGTAGTTTCTCACATGTACAGCAGAAAATGGCAAGGAACCAACTCTCCATGTAACAAGTAACCTCACAGGACAAACCAGCAGCAAACTGGGAGGTGAGGAAGGAAAACATTGCCCTAGTAGCTGCTTAATGCATTATAACCATACAGTAATAATAGGGCCAGGCACACTGCTGACCCAGGAACAATCAAAGAAACCACAGAGAGAGCCTCCTACAGCCACAGATGCTGCTGTAGGAGAAACTGATTCCAGAATCCAACTTGGATTCTGTCCCATAGGTGGACATCATACTTACTATTGGTCAGGCTGCAAGAAGCAGCTGAGGAAGAAGATAGCTAGGAAGAGTCTAAAGTAAAAAGCTGTTAGAAGAGACTCAAGTTAACAAAGGATCTCAGCACTTTTGCAAGCATTTGCTGATTTCTCTCTCAATTGCAATGATACTTAGAGCAGTGATGAAGAAAGGTAATTACCTTATTTGCATCACCATCATAAGGAGATGCTGTCTGTCTAAGACTGACCAGCAGAAGCTAGTGAAGGGGGAAAATATGATGGAGAACGTTATCCCACCATGCAATAAATGCTACAAAAGCTACTTAGCACTAGCATTTGCTCAGAAAAGTTGAAACTATGAGTGTTCAGCACTAAAGAACACCCAGAAAGGGTTGACATCTTTCCTTTGACCAAAAGTTGTAATTAGGATAAATGAAATTTCATTTGGGCTGACTCACAATTTTACAAAGCGCTATATCGCTGGAGATTTTAAGGGTAAAAAATGTAATTTAAAAATTTGCAAAGGAGGGATGATTTAACAGAGTCATTTAAGAGGAACTGCACATTTTAAACTGTGAGTGAGAGAAGATGCCTAATTACCTTCTTCTAAGAGTAAGACTAACAGCCAGGGCCATCAACATTTGGACGGTCTAGATCTTAACTCATAGAACCAAGTAGGTGTGAACCTGCTGGCAGAGAGCTATTATCCTCTGCAGCACAGCACATGGGTTTTCCAAACAGTGATCAACATGTATCTAGTGAAAAGCCCACAGCTGGAACCCTGAGCCCAAGCAAATAATATCTTCAACAGTATTTTCAGCTGAGAGCTAAACAAGAGACATTTGAGGGTCCACAGCAGCTTGTCAATCTAAAAATTCTGGAAACCCTTGCTCTCATATGTTAGGCAGGGGACAGATACCACCCACATTGCCAAAATGCTCCATACATCCCATGTTGGAGGAGAAGCTCCTCAGCTGAACAGGTTGGCACAGCCCTGGTCTGTGGGTTGGCTCAAGGTCCTAGTATGTTCTCAGGCATTCTAGTAGAGCTTTTCCCTTTGATTAATTTCTGCTGTGCTTACTAATTAAAAAGATAGGTAGACCACATGATCGCAGACATATAATTTCCTGCCATCTGGGACCATGCACTTGATCTGTATTAGACTCTGTTGATCTCTTTGAAGACACCAGACAAACCAGGGCTTTCTATGATGCACAATTTATGCAGGTTGGCTCCACTAACCACCCTGAGAAAGCAGAAAAAAGGCTCAAGTCCCTTGGCTACACACAGGTGTAGGCACAGAAGTGCTGTGAAGTGCTGAGAAGCAGTTCTTTGAGCTGCAGGCACAACGAGATGCAAATATGCTTTAAGAGTCTTTTTAAGACCATTCCTTAGTACCACAGTAAGTGAAGAGGCAGACACGACAAATGGTCTCTGCTAAAACATATGCACAGAAAGTGTGTTTCTTATTCAATTCTTCTGCCACCTGAGAATCTCTAAGTCACTGTGCCATGCTTACTGTATTTTACAATATTGCATCCTCCTTTCTAACATACTGGAAAAACAGTGACAGAAACCATATTTTCATCTGTGAGTTCATAAAAATGCAAAGACAGTTTTCTTTTCCATTTAGCACAAATTCACTGTCTTTACAGAATACAAAGTATTCTCTGTAAACAGCAGTGTCAGTTATAGGTATTTAGGCTGACAATTTCTTTATGTTAATGCTGTGTTGTATGGTTACTGAAAATGCATATTTTAGCTCTTCTATGCACATTAAGTACTTTGATTTTATCTTCAAACACTAATGCCAAGTAACCTATGTAAATAAGTATTCAGCAACATGCCCTCAACATATTCCCTTAACCCACAGGAGACAGACAGCATCAGCAGTTGATGCTGATCACCATCACCAAGATTGAGCCTTCCAGGCAATGCAGAGACTATTTCTGCCTGAGGTGAAGCCCACATATGTGCATTACTTTTGAATGAATGAAGTCAAACAAAAACTCTGCTGCTTACTTCAGTGGCAGGAAGGTCAAAACAGCCTTTGTCAAGACCATTGGTAGTGGTGTCCACTGGCTTCAGTGAAGCCAAGACTTGTGCAGTGAGTCTACTGTGGGGCTACCAACTCTCGAGTCAACAAACGGGAACAGCTCTCAAGTGCATTCACAGATGTGCCTATCTCTCTATCTTGCAACCACTCCCTTGAGCTTATTCAACTCTGCTTTAGGCTGAGAGTTTCCAGCTCTATTAAAATTAATCTAGAAAACTAATTTAAAAATAATTGAAATCTGAAGTTACCTTTCCAATGCCAGGGTTGTCCTTGATTTTGGACACAGCTCTTAGAAGGCATGGTGGTGCTGGGGGAGGGCAGAGCTGCAGGATGCCACTGAAGTTAGAGCCATAGACGGAGAAGTCATGTGTGTGCGGCAGGGGAGGATGGTATTTCTTTCTCTTGGAAGACAGGTTAAGCTTCTGTGCTGCTCTGTATAAAAGTAATAGCAAGAAAGGACAATGTTACTGAGCGTTAACTGCAATCTGGACCAGCCAAACAGAGATTCATTGTCATCATTGTCTGTTTAACAAATCATTTCATTCTAACCAGATTTCATAAGAACACACCATCAGGATACTATGAAAAGAAAACAGGGGTAAAAAATTACTGGTAAAATATTAAATTAATTTCTCCCCCAACAGAGCTTCAGTTATAATCTAACTTTCATTTCTTCCCTCAACAGCTTCACAGCTGACTCCTAAAATGCTAATATCTCACAGACATCATGAAAAGCTGAAATAATTCCCTTGTCACTGGCAGGACCAAATGGACTTTGCTGATGATAACATTATGAAAGTGATGTTTTGTATTCTACAAGTTACTCAAGACAGAGGCTGACACTCCAAATCAGCTGAGCTCAAGATACTCTATTGTTGGCTGCACCAAAATCATTAGATAATTTCCTTCCAGACAGATTGCTTTTTCCTCCTCAATTCCATTTTTCCACATTAAAAGGGAAAGCTATTAGAGAGACATGCTTTAATGTTCTAAATGATAATGATCCCGCTTTTGAAATGCAGAATTTCAAAACAGAAAAGATGAAGAAAAAATTAAAACGTGATTATAATTGCAACATTCTTCCCTGTTAATAAAAAATAGGCATATAATCAGTGTTTCTGCTATCTTCCAACAGCAACACCAAACAGTATAACAAGAAACAAAAATAGAAACTAAACTCTACATCAAAACCTGTACAGAAAAATCAGTCTGCAGAGTTAAGCAGAAGAAATACACGTTAGTGAGCATGTGCTGGGGAACCACCAACAACTGGGTGGAAGCAAAATCTCAGCTCTGCTAAAGTCAATGAAAAGTTTTGCCAACTGAATAGGGAAGGTGCACTCTGACCCCAAAGCTGTCAGTAGATAGCCCAGTCTAGTCAGATGTGCATTGTAAAAACATCTAACATGCTGTCTTTTAGCATTACTTTGAATGAGTCTTAAGCCACCAAAGACTCAAAGTGTTAAACTGCTAGTGTCCATGACCTGAGACCACAATACTGATACCAACAGGTTTTCTGGGGGCAAAGCACTCTTCTGATCCATGCCTGCAACACAAAGCTCTGTTGCTCTGGATACATTCATTTATGCGTACAGTCATTTATGTATACATTAGTATATCTGACCACAGAAAGTCTCTTTACACAATGACTACTTTATATTTTTATCATGCCTTTCAGCCCAGGATTGCAAAGTACTTCTCAGTCAGAATGAGCTGCTCTCAGCAGCTGCAAAGTAATTACTGTAGGCAACAGACACATGGGGAAACTAAGGCAGTGCTTTGCTATCACACCTAATTCGGGGTAAATCTAGACCACTAACCTTGCCTTCAATCTAGTAATCAGACAGCCTCAGGCTGAATCAACTCAACAAGCTGATCAGGCAAGAAAACTATCCCTTTGCTTATTTTGGGGGGATGTTAGAAGCAAAAATGAATGCTGAGAGCAGGAGGGCTGCATGGTTTCTTTCAGCAGTAGTGCTTCCTTCATATGAGTTACAGTGTGAAGTACTGGTTGTGTCCCAAGGAGCAAAATGATTTACCTGGGTTGAGGTTACACAGGTAACCGGTACTAGGGGTAAGATTCAGAATACAGATCTCTAAAATTCTTAGTCCTGTGCTCTAAATGCCCAAACTTTAAACTCCTGAACCTTTCTCCTTCATCAACTTTGAGAGATGTAGATCCCCATAGGCTTTCTTCTCCCTCTGCAAACACTGCAGTATTTAGAAAAAGACAAAGACTCAAGTGAGGAAAAATCAGGCTCTAGTTCCAAACTCAGAGGGAGCCATAAGTCCCCTCAGGAGGGACGAGCTGGACTCCTGCCTCTAAGAAAAACAGAAGCATTTGACTCCTGCTGCATCCTGAAATCAGCAGGAACCATGTCCCACAGAGAAGCAAAATACTGCAGGCATGGACAAATACAGAGCCTTGGATTTTTGGTGGCAATGAAAACTGATTTAACTGCCTAAATCCCAAATCCCCTTGCTAAAACCCCATTCAGTATCAAAACATACGCCTGAAATAGGACACCAAGCAAACTGTTGCACAACTTCACTATGGTTGCAGCTGCACATTAAAACCATAATGCCTCCTAAATAAGCAGCTTTATTGTGCGGAAAAGAGTCTCTACCTGTTGGCACACTCACTCTGGAACTCAAGACAGTCATTACTCTCTATCTCCAAGTACCAATTAACAGTCGCAGTTATTACTTAATCATCTGGTTGATTAATAGGAAAGATAATGTTTATTTCTTTGTTTACATGCTATGATTCCTTGTTAAAATGATAAAAACAGCTCCAGAGAATCTCTTCAAAGAGCAATCAAGATATGCATTAAATCCTTGTGAAATAATTATTCCTTCAATAGATCTAGCTGAAGGAGCTCCTCTGGGAAGCATATGTGAAAGGGAATGCGGCACAAAGCACAAATTTACTCAGGCAACATTTATTGAAGCACCTAGACTAAGCACTAACAGTCAACAAGCAAATGCACTCAGAAAGGCCAAGCTAAGTAAAACACACAATTAAGTCAATCACATTGAAGCACAGCAGGTAACATTTCAAAAAGCAGGTGGAAGACGACAGAGTTACTACTAGTTAGTAGTTTTCTTAACTTCCCCACCAAGATAGATCAATTTTCAAACTGATTCGCTTCCAACAGTACTCACACCCTTTCTGCATCTCCACTGTTCAAAGGACAGTGCCACATGCTAGCTAAAGCAATTAACTGCTATAGTGCAGATAAATCCTTTTCCTATGAGTTTGGAGAGCCATGATGTATTAAGAAATTTGGCAAAGGGATTGCAGATGTCCACATGGGATAACAGGAAACTGAAAAAGCAGAGAAACTGGAGTAGCTGTTGCAGAAAATAATCAGTGCTTTGATGGGCAACAGGCCAGCTGCACTAATAATGATGTATGTGGTCCACATTTAAAAATCATCTTTTCTCAGGTAGCACTGTACAAAGCTTAATTATATATCTCTTTGTGTTTGTATGCAAGAATCATTTTGCCTGACATTGAAATGACTTTGTTTCTGTAGTAGGAACATTGCAGATAGCAATAGCAAATAGTTTAACTTTTCCCTTTTAGGAAAAAAAAAAATCTAATGGAAAGAATTGGGCAATATAGGCAAATGAAACGCAACTATCAAAATCTAGACTCTGACTACAAAGATAAGCAACCTCCATCCTCAGCTCCTATAAAAGTGCAGTCAGTTCTCTACCACCAAAGACAGCTGGGCAGCACACTTCACATACGGTACTTGGGCTCCTCGACCAGGCCAGGCAGAGTACCACCAAGCACTCATCAGTCCTCATGCACTTCTTCCAGCACCAGCATTCTACACGGTGGTACCCACCACTAGGCCAAAACATAGGCCAGGCTGGTTTGGCTACAGGCCCAACCAAATAAAACAAAACGTGACTTCACAAACCTTACTTCAGTAAAATTTCTGGTAGTCTCTATATTTCCAGGGAGTCATTTGAGACACTCAAGAGCACTGGATTTTCTGCAGCCCTTATGCAACACCTCATTACACCTAAGTTTCCAGTGCTTTCTCTAGCATTTTTTTTTTGGGGGGGTCTTTCCCAGGTGGAATTTGTCCCATGAAAAAAAGAAAGGCTAAGTGTTTGCACTCTGGACCTTTTTTGTCTAGCAAGGCACCACAGAGACAGAGGCACAGGCTATTATTAGAGCACTTCTCATAGGTATCTAATTAGGTGCCATACCTGTATCCTGATTTGCTGCTGCTTCTCAAAATTAATCTTGCATAGGAAGCCCTTACATCGATCTTCGGCAGCACAGTGCGCTGTCTGTCCTTCACCAGTGTGAATTTCTCTTTCCTAACAGGGAAAATTATGTCCCCTAGCATATACAATGTGAAACTTTAGTCACCTATTTTTCTGAGCATTTTCCAAGTATTTTGTCACAGCTTTGACAGAGGCGTATGCTTACCACCTATCTTCATTTTCCCGATTCAACTTAGGCCAAGCAGTCTAAGAAACATTCTTGCAGGGGACGCCACATCCCATGCCTCTAGTCCCATTAAAGCTTTAGAGACACCCATGTATATTATTTTTACCTCTAGCTCTTGAGATCTACTGTCTGTATTTTGCTTAACTCTTTTCATCTTTAATAGAAGTTGTCTTTTAAGATGCTCTGGAGAGTTCTTTCCTCATAGCTAGGTGTCATAGTGGAAAATAAAACTAATATACAGCGCATGCAGGAGCACTCAAATATCAAATGACAAGGGACAGTCTCTAACCTGCTCTTTCCCCTTCACAATTTACAGATTACTAAGTTTTCTGCCACACAGTGAGGAAAAGCATGACTAGATCAATTATAAAACGCTCAGCATCTGGGGAATACGACCACGCAACAACAGTAACTACAAAGCCTGGCCATTAAAGGAACCATACAACTGTTTTTTTAAATACTGCCTCCTGTGAAGTTAACCTGACATTTCAGATATTTGGTCATACAGCACGCTTCTTCCAGCCTACATTCATTACACATTCTGCACATTACAGCTGTGAAAGTAAACAGCACAATTTAGATCCCGTAAGAACTGTTCCTTCTGGGCATAGTTTCTTCAGAAAAAAGAAAAGCAGAATTTAAACCTTTGGAACTATGCAAAATTATAAAATTCCAAAAAGTGCTAAGCAAATATTTGTTATTCGGAAAGAAGAGTGACATGAGAAATACTGAGGGATACATACTGGAAATAAGTCAACTAACTACATGATGGCTTTACAAACCAACCACCACCACCAGTGAGAAATAGAACTGGGAATCCTGCTTCCCGTTATTAAACTCCACTGACCAAAAACTGTAACAAGGGAAAACAAAATTTTTGCATATTCATTTCAGCATGAGTCCTTACATATTTTAATGCATTTTTAGCATTATTAGCCTGCCTAATCTTTTGGAGATCATTGTTTTTACTTGTGTTGTGAGAATGGATAAGGGCTTCACTGGGAGGGTCAAGGCCAAAGCCTTAAATGCAGCCCAAGTTTTAAACAGCCTACATTTCTGAAGGGCTCATTCAAGGGTTTTGGTACAATCTTGACAGATACTGGAGGAGCTATTTTTTAAGTTGATTCTGAACCTTCTGCAAAGCTTAGGAAATTCTGCATGCAGGCTTACATTGGATAGCTCAGAAACCTTTATTCAAAAGCAAGACTCCTCCAAACTTTCCCAGTTCCCAGCTCACAAACTTAGCCATCACTGCAATGTTACATAACCAACTTAACAACTCTTTCCCACTGCAAACCAACTTGAAAGGAAGCAGTGGGAAAGTCACATAGTCTGTCATTGTATCTGCAGTTCCAGTTATTGTTTCCTTAATTACTCGTCAATACAGACAACAAATAGACGGATGTCCTACAATACACCCTCCAGCACTCTGCCCTGAGCCTTCCGTAACTCACAAAATAAACTTGGTTGGCATTATTACTTTTATTATTGCTATTGCTGTTTGATTTGTGGTTCTAAAATTAGAAAGGCAACACAATGAAGCAGTACAGTTGCTACCAAAAACCCCATGCAAGCTTAAAAAAACAAGGTATCAATTTCCATTAACAGCATTAGATTTAGAAAATAAAATCCTATTCAGAAAGAGACATTTATAAATGGAAAGCTAAGAATGTCTAACTGTATCGTGCAGGTCTGGAAGGACAGACGCCATCCACATTTCTGCAGCAACTGTCTGTGGACAGGCTACCAAAGAAAGATGCAGTTAAACTGAGGAACGCAGTTGGAGCTGGAGTTTTCCAGAACGCTTTAAAGCCTGCTCTCCCTTCGCTTTCTGCAAACTATCAGTTTCCTGAATTTAAGGCCAGATTCTCAGAAATCAGCAAAGTTGTACTGGTGTCCCTCGCTGCCCTGTAATTTCTCTTACGGAAGATCTCATGCCAAGCTGTTACTCTTTAAGGGGTTGGCCCATCCAATCCTGCTTAGAGGTCTTTTGGACTGTTCCATCTCAATTCCCTCTGCTTGAGGGAACTAAACCATAACGATCTTTGCTTAAGACAGTTGCCATGGCTCAACTTTCATATACTGTACTTACACTTAACATGCATTTTGACTTTATTAACATGTTAGTCCTCACGACACCACTGAGAGTTATTCAGGCATGCAGACTAGCAGTAATCTTGGCTGACACTGAACAAGAAGTCACATATAAAGTGTATGTTATATTTTGAGATTATGGTGTTTCTCTGCTAGAACACGCTCACTAGGCTCTTGTGTTGCATATATAGCTTCTGGAGGATATTAAGGCTTTCCTCACTTCAGTATTAATATACAAGAACACAACCAACCCTTTGTTTCCTTAGCTGTCCCAGCAATGCTGTCAAGAAGCACTGCCAGGAAGAACAATTAATGTTCCCTATTTCAGTAGTTCACCTTCCTCGATAAATAATTAGTTCATCTGGATCATAATGCATAGCCTCAAACAGTGGCATTTTTATAATGGGTGATGGTAATACAGTTCAATAGAAAAATGTTATTCTGAAATATTCCAAAATGTCAAATCACATCTAATATTGTGGGGATATTACCAAGCCAAGATTATAAGAGAAAGTATCTCTAATATGAGATTAAGTTCATGCCTTGCCTCTCACATATAGCATAATCTTGTATTTCAGGCTTGAATTTCAGCCTCTCGTGTCAAGTGACCTCTTAATTTTCTCTTACTATCTCTTATTAAAATCAGCAAGGCAGAAAAAAACAACTATATTGACATATTAGGAACATCATCTGCTCAGAGCTGATCAGAGAAGATGAGACTGGAAGGGATTTTAAGAGGTTATCCAGACCTTCCCCATTCCCCATGGTGGGATGAACTTCATCTGATACATTCCCAGTATATATTTGTCCAATTTGTTCTTAGAAATCTCCAGTGAAAGCAACTCCACTGCCTCCCTAGGCAATCAATTCCATCTTTTAACAATTCTTACTGTTAGAAAATTCACATCTAATATCTTGTATAAACCTATCTTGCTGCAATTTATGTTCATTGTTTTCCCTCATCTCCCAAATAGGCATGCAGATGAATTTATTCTCTTCCTGCAGCAGCAGCTTTTACCTATATAAAGACTGTTACCATGTCTCCCCTCAGTCTTCCCTTTTCCAGGCCAAAAAATCCCAGTCTTTCCAACCTTTCCTCACTGGTATAGTTTCCCAGATTTCTGAGCATCCTTGTTGCAGTCCCTCTGCTCTAGTCTCCTGATCCACATCTTTCAAGTTTCGTACGTAAAATCAACTACGATATTTCATTTATCAGTCATGTAAGTATCAAATTTCTTATTGATCAGAGCAGTACAGAATCACGCCCTAAGTCTGTGGGGCTGTTCAGACATGTGATGTTAAAATAGATACAGTAAAGAGAGACTGTCAAAGCTTGAGAAAGCACAGAATTAAGGCCTAATGCATGGAGGAACAACAGTTGAGATTCACCTGAATTCAGGCACCAGATAGAAAGATCAAGCAGAGCCACTCGGGGAGAGACTCAGAAAGACCTCTGGAAGATGATGCGTTAAAATTAACCTGCAGAGTACCCCTGAAATCAGAGGAATTTTCTCATGCTATACAGATCCAAGAGCTGATCCCGTCTCTCGACCGCACATTAGTATTTGAATGGAAGCAACCAACCAAGCCCACTTTCCAGCATTCACAGGATTTGCAGACAGGAACCCAGGAAGGAATTTTCACAGCTCTCCTCCTTATTTTTTCCCCATGTGTAAAAAACCTCAGAGGACAGCTCTTCAGCACTGCCTGTTACACACCGGGCGTTTTTTTCTGCCCTCTCAGATCCAGTAGCCTTTGAGGTCATTGCTACAAAATTGTCACGAGTGATGTCACCTCCATATTCCCCTCAGCTTGCAGATTTAAGACACTTTTCCGGTCAAATAACTCTGCTTTAGCAGCCAGGCCCAAGGCTCAGGAACTGACTTATTAATTTATACACCAGAATAACAACTAGTCACCGCAGCCTGCCACATACCATCTCCAGCTCTGTTCACTAATGATGTTAAACAAAACGAGAGCAGATGAACACATCACTGTACTTCCATACTTGCTGTTTACAATTGTACCATATGACAAACTGCTGAAAACCTGTGTAGGTTAATCTTTATGTAAGCAAGACTGTCAACACCTAATATAGAAATATGTCAGTTCCCGGGCTGCTCGCAGCATAGATAACTACATACTGAAAACAGAGCTACCTGAGTGCCAACAATATTTTCTCGCTCTATTTCATGAACTAACTGAGCTAAAGCAGGCAGAACCTCATCCATCTAGGCACATTCCTTAGGCAAAAAAAGTTAGGCTTATTTGCCAGCAAGACACAGACTCATGAAACAGGGAGGTTGAGGGAAATAAAATTTTAGTCTCATTTGTATTCTATCAGGAAAAAGTAATAAAGACATTTTTTAAATTACAAAGCAATGAAACAGAAACAATGGTGCTAACTAGCCATTTATTATTAAAGTAATTACTTAAATAGATCACTTAACATTTTGCCCTGCAATACCAGCTCCCGATGTACAGAAAGAAGCCAGGATCAAAATGACTTATCAGGCAATACATTATTTTTGTTACAAAGGATATTACACTCCATGCTATTTATCAAAAACAATCTGCTATGAAAAGAAAAGCATTCTGCTCATTCAGGCTGCTCTAGGGAAGAAACAGGCACATTTGTGAGGGAAAAAGAGAACAGAAAAAAGCAGGATATGGTAAATATGGAGTTCATTTGATGGATGAGGTAAAGGAAAACATCAGGCAGGGCAGAGGGGGACTGAACTAGGGGGAAATCCAGTATTTCCACATTCCCAGTCACATATCACAGTCTGAATACAAGTTAGCATCTGTGATATAAAGCCTCCTTTACTGTTAAGCTCCAGGATTGACTACGTTTTTAGGTTACCTTCCTTTGCCACAGCATACTGTCCCCACAGATCACATACCTTTCCCACCACCACCGCCTCCCTCAGTCCCACGTTTCACTGTGTATCTAGTAAATCTGCAGAGGGTCCATCCCTGCTTCAGCCAGGTTTTAGTTCAGATGCTTAATCAAAGGCTTGACACCTATACTGCCAAGCAAATACCTTCTCAGTGGGACGTTTACTTATGCCTCATGTTACCGAGTTAAATGGGCACTGACAGCACTAAATGATGCAATGGAAATACAGCAGTAGAGAAGTCGTACGCCCACACAGTGACGTATCTTTAATCAGAGGAGGATCACACAGGCTTCATAAAGCCTGGCGTTCCTGTGATTTATTTAACTGGCATTAGCTCTGTAACGATTCTTCTCAGAGGTGTAACAGGCTGACACCGCAGCACCACGTAAAATAGCACTCAGCAGGAAAACGTAAGGCACACGTTCTGCTGTCACTGCGGGCAGACGGGCGAGGACACGGACCCTGCCCCAAAAGGCTCCTGGCGGGGAGAGAACAATGCAGCAAGCACGCTGCTCCCAAACGCCCCCCTCCAAACCCATGCCTGCTATGACAACAGCTTTTAATGTTTTTGACCCCAAAACGCTAAGTTCAAATTTCAGCAGAAACAAACACCACCTGAAGACCCGCTCAAGACACATCACCAAAGGATATTCCAAAGCCTGCCCTGGACTGCAACTAGCTTCACTAATAACACTAAAATTAGATTCATTTTATGCTAATTAACTTCCATTGAGTCATTTCCTTCCAGTAAAAACTCCATAGGGCAGTATTTCTTAGTAAGTGAGATCCACCACTGAGCGACAGAAAAGCCCAACAAAGCATAAAGCATCACTCTGTGACCACCTGCACAGAAGCAGCAGCTGATGCTGACTTAGCTACTGGCTAAGCTGTTTGAAACACACTGCCAAAAGAAACATCTTCCAACCTTGGTCAGGAAGGGTGAGGGAAGTTTTAGCCAAAACTCACTATTATAAAGAGAATTTTAAAGCACATTCAGAGTAATCCCACAGTTGGTCAAACACTGAAATTTATAATGCTGATGTATTATTCTGGGTTGACGTTTCATTTTTCATTATAAATGATAATGTGAGATGTCTCGTTTTGTGCCATTAGCACAAGCAAACAAAATGGGCCAGTTCAGAATATGGCCAGCGTCGCCTGAAAGTCCATCTGCTCGGCAACCTGCACCCATCACACTCTTAACACCGAGCGTTAGAGTGACTGCAAGTCAGCAGTGAGGAAGAAAGATTCGATTAAGTATCAATCTGACTTTCCTATTTTGACTGCTAAGTCTGTTTATCATAACGAAGCATTAAAATAGTTAGTTAAATATGTTATTGGAAGAGTCGAAAAGTCAGCAATGAAGCTAAGAGAAACAGGTGTGAATTGTCAAATTACAACCCTGCAAGAAAGTCTTCGTTATCATTTTACCTACGGAATGCTTCGCTCCTCCTGCAGCGAAGTCACCAGCTGCAGCTGCCACTGCTGCCGAGCTGAGGGACCCTAAATAGGGGAGTCTGAAGCAGTGCTGATGGTCAGGAGTCAAAGAACCAAAAAAGCAGGCAGACTGGGAGGGTTACAGTGGGGGGGAGGTGGGAGAAATGCTCCCCTTGACAAGTTAGGAAAGGCAAAAAGATGGGAAGAAGCCAAAGAGAGAAATGCCATATATTCAGGAATGCAGAATCAGGAGGGGGCATTCAGCTCTGAACAAACGAGGCAACAGAGAACAGCTCATATGAAAAATGCCTGAGGTAAGGGACAAAACAGTAAGTTAAGGAAAGCAGAAGAGTAGAGAGGGCGAAATAAGAATGAATATCCTCAAGGCTGTAGTCAATATTATCCATGAATACTCCAGACTGTTCTCTAGTTAAAAACTCCTAGAGACATAGGACATCCTTCCCTTTGCATCTCCAAAGATGAAGTCCTATCGCAAGAGCCATGAGATCCCTACATCACTAAATCTGGCTTGCTCCTCACTCTTTTATTGTCTGTCTTTCAATTTCCTTGGTTTTCTGTATTTCCTGGTTGTCACCAGGCTCCCATCTTGCTTCATTTTGCCACCTCCAGCGTGACCCTTTTGCCCATCTTGCTCCCGTACTTCCTCTGTGGCCCATGCCAACAAACATCTCTGCTCCTCATCTCCCTAATGCTGACACCTTACATAATTTCTCCTTGGTTCTTACCCCAATCCCTAACCCTCTTCAAGCCAACAGCCCTGAGATCGTTGTTTGTCACTTCAGTCTCAGAGTCTCCACAGAGGAGCCGTTTGTAGCAGGGAACATCACTTACCATACATTGATGTGTAAACATATGATGCAGTACTAGCAATGATATCAGTAATGATGGTCTGCTCTTAAATGCGCTGCCCTGAGAGTCATTTCTGTCTCCAAGAACAAAGCCTACTAAATTCACGCTTATCTTCTAATTTATCCTCCTTATGGGCTAACACGAAATGGGATATATCTAAAGCACACACTGCTTTGTTTGTCCTTAATTATAGGCAGTATTATGCTGCCACAGCAACTAGGAAAGCCCTAAGATGATACAAGATACTGCACTATGCTACACACCCTGCCCGGTCTGCTGTCCCCACATAGCGCTGCGCTAAGCCCATGTCATGTTATTCCCATGGGGATGGCTAGCAACCACATTCCAGCAGCCACAGCCTGGCACCGGCAAGACGAGGCAAGCCCTTCAGCAGCACCCACTCCAGCTCCATTTGCACGTCTGCGCAAAGGCTATCGTGCTCTCTCCAGCTCTGTGCAGAAAGGAAAAGGGGGCTGGGAAGGCATCTGCCTTTTCAGCATCATGGAGTGACACCCTGCAGCGACCAGGCTGCTTCAACCCATTAGAGTCAGAGGAGAGACTCAGTAAGGGGAAAAGGCTAATTAAACATCCAGCTCCCTCTGAAACAGCTGGATGCTTCACATTTGCAGCTTTCTCCCAAGACGCAGATTGCTCACACATCCCTCCCAGCATGTGGAAAATGTTGCAGCTTGAGAGGGTTAATGTTAGCAGGATGCCATTTCCAGATTGGCTCTTCCAGGACAGGGCAGCCCCACTCCATCCTCCCTATGCTGGGCTACAGCCTTAAGTGCTGGCATCTAGCTTTACATGTATATGTTGCAGTCTCTGATATAGATGTAAACCTGGTTATGTATTAATGTTAGGAAGAAGATGGGCTTCCAACAGTAATTGAGTGGTAGCAAGAGAAACAGGGGTACTGCAGGGCATTTAATGAAGATAAGTTGATATTCCAAGCAGTAGTTAATCTGCATTAAATACTAGTTAGTCATTACATCCCTGGAACAGTCTTGTATCTCCCTTGATACTGCTAAGGCACTGCCAAGTAGAGATGAACCATACATAGGTCTTTGCACATATCTGTCAGCAAGACAGTCTTAACTGGGAGGAGCTGGTACGCTGATTTTCTGGGTAATTAATTCAATTTTAATTTTTCCCCATCATCTCAACATATGATTTCTTGGGTGTGGATTATGTTTAATGAGGAAGCTGTGACAACCAACTCTGCTTCTTCCCTTGACTTGTCATTCACCAAGAATTTACTATGGTTACCCTTAACTAAGCTCTTCTATTTCAGCCTCACAAACTAGCCTTACTACCACAAGTCAGCACTAAGAGGTCTAACTCATGATCCAATGACTCACAGATTTTCTTCACCTTCTAGTGAACTACTTACTCATAACCCAGTTATCTACTTTATCTGTCAAAGAGATTTAAATTATGCCAGCTCTGCACAAAGCCAGGATACCAATGAATCCCAGCAGGGTAGAGGATAAAAGTTTACAGCTATTAGATGTAGAGAACTGCTGAACTACATTATGAACTTAGAAGAAATATAATTCTTGCTTTTAACAGAGCAAAGAATGACAGACTGAAGCGATTTAGCTACAAATATCTTGAACACGGCAACTTAAAAAACGTACATTTCATTTTTTTGTGCTTTTTTTCCTGTATTAAATTCTGAAAGTACTGATAGTCATGGAATAATCAGGTTTAACAGGTTACTGGTAATTTATGCCTCAAGTGTTTCTAATACATCATAATCTTCTTTCACAGAATTTGCATCACTGTCAAACTGAACTACAGATTTTTGGTTGAAGCTTTTAACATGTTTCTATGGTTACTTTCCAAGGTCGCATCACAGACGCCTGAATAGCAGTTCAGAAAGACAAAAGGCATTTTGCATCCTTCACTATATTAAATAATTTATGAAAGTTAAGGCATCCTCATGGAAAAAATTCCTCATGGAAAAAAAATCATAAAAAATAGGTTCTGAGGTTATTTTCTCAGCAACAGTTTAAAGCATAATAAAATCAATATCTCTACAGCAGCCTTCAAGAACTAGACTATTTGACTAATGTTCCATATGGTACAAAATGCCAAAGAATACATTCTAAGTTTAGATCTATTTGTGCAAGCCTATATGAAGTGCATGAATGGATCTTAAAGCAGAACATGTAGATATCTAATTTGCTACTGTCAGTTCTATCTCTTAAATGAAGCACCAGCTATTGCCTCAGAAAGAATTTCTGAGTCTAAAAAATGTGAAAATAAAACCGAAAAAATGAAGTTAAAGTGGTAATGACAGCTTTTATTATTTCTATCATTTTTTTCATGCAAAGCAACACAAATTTCATCTGTCCCCAAAATGCTACAAATCCTGACTAGCGTAATGAAAGCTTGTACACAAAATATCTGAATCCTCTGCCTACTGCTAACAGTAGATCACATTTTATTGGAACTAATTGAAGCGTCTGAGGCTTGGAACAAAAACACATTAGTCATTTAGTGGTTGTGCTAATATTGCTATGCCTAGCCTGCAGTTTCATTAGATACAGACTGCCTCAATACCCTAATCATATGCTCAGTCACAGTGCAATCAGTACACAGAGTACTGACAAGCTGTCCCACCATGCCTAAAGCTGATAAGGTGCCTGCTCTATGAGTAACCTCAATTATTGACTGTATTTTATGGTCAATCTAATGACCAAATGCTTATCAGTGAACCATCAGGTGCCTGTAATAGGATAGTGACCCTTAGTTTATATGTACCATTACTGCTCATTAGTGAGTAATTAGATTCTTTAATCCACAACTCAGATGCATTAAATATGATGGAATATCTTGAATCTAGAAAAAGACCACTATGTTTATTTTAGCTTTAAGATGTTCAATTACATTACTCGGAGATTGTGTTATGTCTTGTTAAGAAAAGCTGCTTGAAGAAAGTGTATCACATATAATGTTTTATGCCATGCCTAAACTGACACAGCTTCTTAAACATTTAGGAATATGAAGAGAGTGGAGAGATAACAGGTCTAATTCACCATTTTGGCTCCCCAGATTTATTGACTTAAATCGTTTTAAAGAAGCAAAGTCCAGCAACGCACTACTGCAAATAATTCAGAAACCTAAAAAACTTCCCTCCAGTAAGTGCTGTGTTTCAAAGAGAAATTGTTCCGACAGAAGCAGCTGGGTGCAAGGGAAAGTAGCTGCAATCACACAGCTGTTCCCCAGCTTTCGGAGGCAGTGGTCCTAGGGCAGCTAATGCAACTCCGTGACAAACTAGTTTGAACAGACAGGAAATAATCCAGTAGCAAAAGAGATTAAAATTTAAGAGAGTTTGTGTGATACATAACTCCTTTCAATCAGCTCTGACTTCACCCACCCAGTCACAGCTCAGATCTTCCTCCCATCTCTTCCCAAGTGCATTCCCATTCCTGAGCTCCACCTCCTCCTCCTCTCTGCCCTTCTCCTTCCTATTCTTGGAAGCAACATTTCCTTTCTTTCCCAGGGGCCCAGCTAACAAAAAGCCTGACAACTTATTACAGCTTTATACTGGCTTTTTTTATTTGGCTTTTTTGTTGCAAGCATAAGAGGATGCAGCCCACAGAATGGTTCTATAACTATATTCTCAAATATTTTCATTAATAATCTAAAGTTTGTTGAGGTTGTTTATATAGAAAACCCTGGAAACAGGTAGAAAGTTTGGAGCACTGCAGCCAGGCATGGCTCAGCCCACGCCAATGGACACGGCCCAGTTGTGTTTTTGTTAAATCTGAAGAACACGAGAGTAAGCTGCTCCTGCATTAGCAGAGTAAACTGGGACCCTCTTTGCAGACATTAATGCTCATATGCTGTACTTTTTGCTCTGGCGTTCTTAAAGGCTTTCACAGTCTATCACTGACCCACTCGGAAGATGTACTTTCTGCCAAATCCTGTAGCCCTTACGTAACATGGCCATTGAGTAATGTCTGGCAATTTGCTTGTGTGACACGGCCATACGTTAATCAGAGCTTTTTTCCTTCTATGACAGATCAGAGTGAGAGGGAATAAAAGCTTAAAAATGATTTACTTTCCTAATATTCTACCAGTTTATAATATGTGGCTTTGATTTTGAATAGTTAGCACTTCCACTCCAGATTCTCTGCATTTCTAGGTAATGAATAAAATGCTATTTTTTAAAAAAGCAGAATGTAATTAAGCTTGAAGAAATTAAGTCATTCAAATGAGAAAGCGCTTTGGATGAACATGCGGATTTGGGCTGCATATATTCTTAACAAAATCAATGCATTCATTGCAACCACCACCTTAAGGATCTTCAATCATGAGTGCAAATTATCACCAGCTACACATTTTGCTGCAGCTCTTAGTTATTATTTTCCAGGTGAGGACACAATCCCTTCTGTATTGCCTTATGAGTCTGTGACCTTACAAACACAAAGCTATGATTCTCAGTGAGGAACAAATTACAGTAACAGAAAAACCACACAACTACAACAAAAAACACACAGGCCTCCCCCCTTCACAGGCACAAGACAGCACAGAAAAGTCAAAGGGGGCTACTTCACTGAACAAAGACGCTAGTTTTAATGTGGGGGAAAAAAAAAAAGCATTTATTTGCTGCCAGGAAATAACACAGCAGCCCAAAAGCTAAGTGTTAGGACCTGTGCAAACACTCTTAAAGCCGTTTCCCCAAAACAAGACTGGAAGCATTTATTCATGTGAAAAATTCCACACCTACTGCTGCTGCTGCTAAATAAACCAAAGGTGCAATTTCCACAAGGACCCTACCAAGCTTTTAACGTCCAAAGCAACTAACTCCACAGCACAATACACTAAAATTTAATATATGTGCCCACTTTTGCCTAGGTGTTTTATTTCTATGACAAAATAGGCCTTTTCCCAACCTCTAAATCCCAACGACAGCCCCTTCTACAACAGAACTTTTGAAAAAATTGAAGGTACTCAGAAGAGTTGATCAAAAAGAGGGCAATGCTTTAGAATATATGTATGTACATATGTGCGTGTGTGCATATTCATAATTATCAATATAACACTTGTATTTATTCCAGCAGGCAACAAGAAACAAAATGTGCTGAGCTCAGCATAATTCAAGAGTAAGAGAGTGGCCCCACCACAAAGTTTGCAATTGCAATAGCTGAAGAGAAAAACATGATAAGGAAAAGTCCAGAAAACACAGGGTATATGGACCACATCATAGTGCTAGTGCCATGACTTCTCTTTCATTCAGGATGTTTGCTGAGAGAGGATGGGATAGAGGAGAGAAAAGAGAATATTGCCATGAGGAATTTGAGGCAGCAACGACCTGCTTCCCCAAAACGCAGAAAGCTAGATGGTGTGAAGGGACAGAGGAGATGATACTGGGAAGGCCAGAGCAACAGGCAGTCATCTGCAGCCCATTAATACTGAACAAAACCAGCTGAAACAGGTGGAACTGGTGTAATCCTAATACTTGTGGTGCCTGAGAATGCCACTTCTCTACCGCAGTTCCCACCAGTATCTCTCTGACACATTCCTGAAGATCTTCTCCTCTTTCTGTCCCCCCCCACCCCGCCAGGGACTGCATGGCACAGAGGGCTGGAGGAAGAAGCAGTGCCAAAACTTGGGTCAGTCAGTCCCCATGGGAGGAGGAGGAGGACGAGGAAGAGGAGTAGTGGGGACAGGGAGCCTTTCCTGGGATTGGAGGCTGACGGGGATGGGGCAGCCTGGCCAAGTCCATGCAAGCAACGGTACCCACCTGAGCGCTTGCTGAACATGTTTATGATTGCCAGAGATTTAAATGGATCTCTCCTCCCTCCTCCTTTGTAAAATTTTCTGCATTTCAATCTGTATGTTTAATCACAGTCATACCTGAACTTGTTTTTTGGAATGCTTTCTTTTAGGGAACAAGAGATTCTTAGACAGGCTCTGGAATACTGAGAATGAATGCAGACAACACATGAAGCAGTAACATAATAAAACATGAAAATACTACAGAATTAATTCACATAATTTTCTTTTAACAGTTATCAGCTGTCATTTCTTGCTTAAGTCTCTCTCCAACAACCACCACACACAAAAAGAGAAATCAAAGTGCTATCTGCAAAGAAAAAAAAAATCAACTAGTGTTGTTGTTTAGTTAAAAAAAAAGAGAGAGAGAGAGAGAGAGAGAATCAATTTTGAACAGAGGCAACATGGGTAGGGAATAAGCAATGTACTAATGGGTTGTAAAATGTTTTAGCCAGCACATAGCTGCTAAAGCTATAAAACTGATTGACTCAGGGCAAAGACAGATTCATGAGAAGCAATCAGGGCCTGATCCAAAGTCCAATGATATCATTTGCAGTCTTGCTGTTGACTTCAAGAGTTTTTTAATCAAGGCAAAGACAACCTGGATCTCTCACATCACAGTAAAATTAGAACAGAGTTTTGCTGACAATGACAGAAGCATAACTGTGAATAAAAGGTTTTGGATCTTATTTCAGATTATTAGACATTGATTTCTTTCTCCTATTTCTGGGGGTTTTTGTTCTTTTCTGGATTCTCCAGGGAAAGCTATAGTCTTTACGTTTGCATAAAACATATACTGAAATAAATTGTAAATAGATTAAGTAAACCAGAATAAGACTATTCATACACACAATCTGAAATACAGTAATATAAGATATGCTACTATCCAGTCTAGGTAGTTTGGAGTAGATTCTTTTGCCCTTAACTAGATAACTTAAAGAGAGAGAGAGCTGTTTAACTGAGCTTTTCACCATACCCTTGCTCTATGCTTCCACCAATTTCAGACACCTGTCTTAAAAAAAAAAAAATCAAATGTGTCATCCTCCAGAGGTAACCACTTCTCTGTGCTGACAATAAAAGGAATCTACAGGATTTAGCTCAGACACAAAGGTCTTGGGAAGCTGAGCTCCTTCTAAGGTCAGATTACAAGTTAATTTATACTAAAAAGGCATTCTTTCAATGTTGCAAAACATTTGAAAAGATCATGTAGAAATTCTGTTGTTTCCTTTTCCTTGATTACATGATAAGCATTCTCAGTGCATAAATTTTACTTTAATGCCATTCACGGACATACGTTTTTCAATATTGTCTCAAAACATGTTCAGTTATGAATTAAAAAAGGAGTTTGGAAAGCAAGTACAAAGCCCTGTATTTTGTTGTTTTAAATACCATCTGCTTGAGAGTGTATTGCATTTAATCAACACTGCTAATTACAACAAACATTTCAC
Organism: Rhea pennata; assembly: GCF_028389875.1. Classification (NCBI taxonomy): domain Eukaryota; kingdom Metazoa; phylum Chordata; class Aves; order Rheiformes; family Rheidae; genus Rhea; species Rhea pennata. The sequence goes on along the minus strand of NC_084667.1, from coordinate 59,673,655 downwards.
AAACAAAACTAACAGATCATTTTCATTATAAGACCCAACATTAAAAAAAAAATGTTCTAGGTTCCTGCTAGAAATGACTGCTTTATACTGTTTCAACTGTTGTTATCCGCTACAGAAAAAAACTTCTATTTGCATGTGTAAACCATGCTACTGGATAAAAAACTGAATAAAAACTTTTTATTCCTCTCAAACAGATCAAGATGATCATCTTTGATCTCCATTTTGAATAAATAGGAAGGAAACAGATATCCAAATGTGCATGGATCTTTTTCTGCCATCGCTCAGTCGAAGTTTTCCTAGGTGGTATCTGTTCACAGAGCAAGGGTTTGCTTTATATGTTAACTATCTTCCTCAGTCAGTTACAGTAGGTGGAACAGCAAAATAATCCTCTGACTGTAGAGGAGAAAGCACACGCAAGTGTTCTGGAAAAGGCAAGCAAACATTTCACAAGCTCATGCAATAACTGCACTAGTATGAAGAGAAACAACATTAGCTCCAGTCAAGCCAATCATCAATAAATTAAGGTGAATTTAGTGTTTTTTAGAGGGATTTCTTCTGAGAACATATGTATGTCAACTGCATATGCAGGACAGACAGCTAGAGAGGGCGCTCAGCTGGTGCAGACAAGATCTGAGAGGAAAGACCTTGTTTTTCCAGCCATGCTCCACAGAAACCTGCTGAATGACAGATTTGTTACAGGTGGAAATATCCCCTAAGGACTAGGCAGAGCCCACCACCCACATTGTTGGTTTCTGGTCAATCAAGGTCCCAGCTGAGCTCTCCAGCTAGAAAACCAGCACATCTCTGCTCCCCTGGGGAATCCACAGCCAGGGCAGAGTGCCTGACTCCGCGTCCACTGGCAGCACGTACCACACATCTTACTCATGGCAAAGTGTCAAAGGCATTTCACCACCACTTGACAACCATTAGCAGTTACAGAAACCAGAAAGGTGAAAACTACCTTATGAAGAACGAAGCGGCAGCTGAGGTACCTGCGGAGACCCCAGCAGGAGCAACCAAACTCTGCGAGCTGCCTGTCCCGGCTGGGTCCAAGTTGTTCTGCCCTGAGGTGACTTGCACATTAGGACCATCCCGACCACTTTCTGGTGCTGTTTCTGCCTGAAAAAAAAATAAAATAAAACACATATAGAGGTTGATATGCTTGCTGAGTGGCTACAACATCTTAGAGAGGTGCTTCCAAAATGTGTCTTCACAAGGGCAAACACCAAGTTCAGCGGTAGCGGGGAGGTGGCACCATGGGACAAGCGTACCACAGCTGGCTCTGCAATTGAGAAGGTAAAAACCATGAGTGCAGCAGACAAGCAGAATGGCACAGAGACCCTATGTGATGGGTACTGCTCAGTTAAATAGTTTGACAGGCATGAAGAAATGGAAAACAATAAGCAGAATCCTTTTGTTTTACAGTGTTATTTGGCAGCTGGCAGAACTGTTTATCTGCTTCAGTTATAACTGTCAGGAATTATTTCTCAGTGGCACATCATCTACAAGACCTATCTATTTGTTTAAGACAAACTAACCAGTCACATTTGTAGCATGTTTCCACATGAATAACCCCAAAAACCAAGTTAAAAAAAAAAAGGGAAAAAAAAAGACTTTTTAAAAATCAATATACAGGCCTGCTTTTCAACATTATCTATCTTAGTAGCATAAAAACATGGCATTTTTGTCTCCTGTGAACAGTTTCAGTGGAAAAACAGGAGTGACTGGAGATGCACCTTTTCCAGCATAATGCATCTGTGGTATCTGAGGCAGAGTTTGGAGGGGACAATTGTTAGGGGGTTTTGCCAAAATATCAGACATCTGTATTGTGAAATCATGTCATGACAATATCTTCATGCTTAGGCCGTTAACTCTTTCAGCGACAAGTTCAGTTAGTCACATCAGTGCTGCAAAGATCTCCTTTTAGGGAAGAACCTGCTCTATGTCTAAGAGCACTGAAAACTTAATTAAAGACGACACCACAATAAATATTTGTCAAAAGAGTTAATTGCTTCATGTATGATAATATATGATGTTTCTGTCATTTGAAATACTAGTCTGACATTTCCAACTAATTAGCTAAAATAAATTCCCGAAAATGAGACAGCCTTGTAATGAAGCACAAATGCAATTAAATGCTTCCTGGGATGCCACCAAATTTTAAAGTTGTGCTGCCATAGATCATGTTTTACAACTACAGATATGCAGACATGGTAACAGGGCCTTTCCAGTTACATACGCGCCCTCAACTTTATCGTACACTGAAAATCCAAACAGAGCTTTTCTCACGAGAACTGAGGCAACCCAGTTATTAGGTATCAAGTAAAAGAAAATCCTGCCAACCATGCAATGCTTGATTGAAATATAAAAAACTGTCTGGCGTTTCGCTAGACTCATTCCCATAGGTTCCAAGTGCTGACTTCCCAGCTCCCAGTGAAGCCAACAAGAAGAAAGTATGCTCAGTTCTCTAAAGGCCTGCTCTTTAAATATTAATATTACTGTCAGTGTTATGAAGTGGCTGACTAATGCTTTCCTCTAGACTTTTACATTTAAAAAAAAAAAAAAAAAAAAAAAAAAAAAAAAAAAAGCTTTTACAGACCTCACCTAAGAGATTTGAGGCCATAGGGGAATATTCTCAAAGATTAACTTAACCCTAGTGAAGCTATTCTCCCTGGAAGCCTAACTGGAAACTTTGAATAACCATCCACAGAAAACCCTCTTTTTTTGTAATACAGAAATCTCAGAAGACTAGATTTCTTATGCTATGCAGGCAAAAGGGCAGAGGCCAAGAAGCACTAGAGGTCAAGGCCAGTACAAAAATTGGTGTGCCAGCAACACAGGCTTAGAAAAGAAGGAAGCCCATCTATCCCAGCTGCAGTCCACTGGCAATGAAACAAAGAACCGTGAACTGAAATATGTAGAAAAGGATCTGATTTGCTTACATGGTTAAGTGCTTAAAACTAGGTGATGGAGTAATGAAGTGGTAGTTAAAGCAGATAGTTGAGCATTAACAAACTGAAGCAGGACACGTACCGCCTGACCCGTACCAGCCATGGGAAATGTACGGCACAGCAAAATAATGCGGACGAGGAAACATCCAAATATGACAAAGTGATACACAACGCTAATGACAGATGGAGCTTACTATGTCCTTAAGCAATGGATGAATGAAGAAACCTACAACAGATGCATGAAAGGGAGTAACTGAGGGCAGAACGCATGACACAATGTCACGGAAACGATCAAGCGCCCATGAGGAAAAGGCGGACTTACGATCTTTGGCCTAAGCTGCTGGATCAGCTGTAACGGCACGCTGCCCTCTGTGGTTATTGGCACGCTGTGCTATGCTTCACCTCATTAAGAAACCCAAGCGATGAAACTAGAGTTAAACTACGCAAAGTGACTAAGCAAGGCTGAGCGAGGCTGGTTCCCGGACAGAAGCGATGAGGAACACTTCGGTGCAGGCACCTCTGGCTCTCAGGTTGGCATGCCAAGAGGCAGCCGCGCACAGTGGCCGGTGGTGTAGCAGCCAACTGAATTCCCAAGACACGTTTTTCCACTTGATTTCAACAGGACTACGTGAGACAACAGGATTTTGAAATGAAGAAAATCATAGATTGAAGTGAAATATTGGAAAAAATACAGAAGGAGGAAGGGGTTTCTAAGCAATCATACTTCAGCAAAACCACTTCACAATCTAAAGGTAAAGGTGAATTCTGCAGAGTTAACATGATACTTCATGGAATTTTATGGCAGAGTGTAACATTTGTAAGAACTCACTGAAATCTGTCATTCCCTTAAAAGATCTTCACATTTAATAAAAATGTGAGCAATGGATAACATGCATGCTTTTTTCTCCACTTTCTATTCCTGTGGGAATTTAAAAGCCTAGATTTCTAAAACAGACTAGTAGTTTTGGACATATTATGAGGTACCTTACTTGAAATATCCAAGCCAAACATGATTTTTCAGGTGGCAGAGGCTCAGTACATTCCAAGCATCAGTTTCCTACCTAAGGTATCTCAAGGCAGATGTCCCTAAGTTGGCCACTTCTGCAAACAATAATCACTTTTGAAAACTCAAACTGCAATTTCTGGATAAATTTAGAATTTTTACTCTCAGCTCTATGTGAAAAATTTACATCAAAGGAGGACGAGAGGAATCTGAGGAGAAAGCACTGGTCCTTGGAAAGGGCAAAAAAAAATGAAGCAAGACAAGCAAGACAAATTCATCAGAAGACTAGCGTAGGTACAAACAATCCATATCTTTTCCACTAAGCCTTCAATTCCTTAATTAGCATTCTTAAACACAGAGGTAACATCAATTTTGCTATATACTGACAAGCTGCAAAAAGCCAAACAAGTTCTTTCAAGTTTAGGATTTGTTTCAGGGACTGCCTGCACCACCCAAAGCGCAATCCTTTTCTAGCACAGTCATCTTCAACTCTTGCTGAGACACCTGCCCCTCTCCGCTGATCAGGAGGGCAGGGTCAGTACTCCTACCAGCATCCCTAGCCAAAGCAACACTTCAGCACAGGTACATTATTTGGGAGCTCACACCACCTTTCCAGAAGTGACCTGAGGAATGTTCACATGGTTTAGAACACCCATCAGTGCTGCAAGTTAGCAAAGGCTGTTCGTGGGCACTGTTCCACGGACACACTGGGCATCAGGTGCACTGAGGTGCCAGTGGCTCAGGAGCCCGCTCCCCAGCACCGTCATACCTGGCGAGAAACCAGCAGCACCCTGGAAGAAGGGAAGAGCAAAGGCAACTCTGGGGAGACAGAGGAACCAGAGGATGAGAAAAACAGGGAGGAAACAAAAGCATCGAGAAAGATGGCTCCACACATACGTCTGTCTTTGCAGTTGCAGACCAGAACTGCTGCTGGTTCAAGAAAAGCCAGTTCAGGTATGAGGAAATTTGTCAGGTCCGAGTCATTTGCCACGAGGTAGGAGAACTAAACGCACATAGTGGGACCTCCTGCACGCTCTGGTTTGCCACACTGCAGTTTCAGCTTGCCTCTCTTACAGCTCCTGAAGGGTTAAGAATAAGATGAAGGGGACTGTTTTTAAATTAAATGCAGGAATTACCTCATGCACTTCCCTCATCTCAGTATACACCGCGTTCTTCTAGGGATTGTGCGTGGAAAGCGTAACTCGCCAGAGGAACGGGAGCAACTTTGCTAGGCCTTTTACATATATATATATGTGTGTGTGTGTGTATATATATATATACACACACACACACACACACATATACACACACACACACACACATATATATATATATATGTAGCTCACAAGTCTGCACAGGGAGAAGACGCAAGGGAACCGTGCTTTGCTACTTACTACATTTTCATAAATCACTCATGATCAAATGTAGAAATCACAACCTTGTCATTATAAAGTGTTACTGACTGCACTGAATATTTTAAATGTCATAGGCCTCCGCATGCAGAGATTTATGGTTCTTAATTTTCTAAGAAAAAGCGCGGGGGGGGGGTAGAAGTCATTAACCCTCTGGAAACCAGCTAATCCTCTACGGGCAGATTTCCAGAACTGCTTTATAAGGCCTCACCTCCACCATCCCAGGAGAAGCTGACGGTGCCCTACATCCCCTCGCTGCATAGGGGTGCCGGGAAGTGCGAAACAAAAAAGCCAGGAACTCAACAGTCCCTGAATCCCACTGCACGGGCTCCCCACCGTGACCGAGCGGCAGGAAACATCTGCATAGGTTTGGACAAGTTGAGCTTGTCCCGAATTACATTGTCAATAAATTTGCCAAAGATTAAATCTCCAGGTACACAATGCTCTGTCAGGCCATTCCCCTCCTAAAGGGCAATTACAACCCTAACAAGCTCTTAACAAGTTTCATGTCCAAAGCCAAAAATTAAGCCATAATGTTTCCAGTTTCCTGAATATTTCTACTCTCTGGATATTGACCTTTGTGCAGGGAGCCAAAAAAGCCAGGCTGGCGCTGCCACCTTGCCCCCATAATTCATGCAAACATGAGCTTGATGACAAGCAAGAAAAATAATTGGAATATAAAAATCTACATGGAGAAAAATAAATCAACTCCTGAATAGCACTGTGATGGTAAAAGAAAACCATGAGAAAAGAAAATAAGAAAGCTGGAGGAGCTGCAGAAGGAAGTAATCAGATATGATGGCTAAAAATAAGTATCAAAACCAGCTTCAGAGAAGAGGCAATGTAGGAAACTGCAAAAGCATCAACACTTTACTCTCATTTCAAGAAGTTACATCCACATGTCTGATACACATCCACATAATTAGTCAGAATTCAATCTGATTTATTTCCTACACATGGTCCCATAATGAAAGCATTCAGAAGTTCAGTAGTGACTTGCATGTGGAGCTCTAGCAAGACCAAGCCTCTGAGTCTGTACTGGGGCTCTTTTTGTGTTTTAAGTACCATTATGACTAGGAGGCAACAATACGAGATTCTGAGGATTTGCTCTAACTTAGCATTGTTCACTTTCAAACTAGAATGTCACAGCTAATTAAATGATAAAAACTGCTTGGTGCAACAATTTTAGAATATATTAAAGCTACTGTTTGTATAACAATAAATAATTTTCCCCCTAAATGATTCATGCTAAAACTCCATGATCTCCTCCTGCTTACTGGAACAAATACGACGTAAATCTCTACCTGGATAAAGCTCACACTAACCACCCTCCTTTTCCTCAAGCATGGATGAAATCCTGCATACATCTTCTGCGTTAAACATTTCCCTCTCAGACTGAATAGCATTATGCAAAGCTAACAGGGCAGTATAGGCCAAGCTGAACTGAACAATAGTCTGGATAAACTTTTTACTACCAGCTGACAGTGCTTCTACTGGGGCTCATTATAAAGTATAAGGGCATTTTATAACTAAAATACACTCCTGTAGTCACTTTGTAATCTGCAGCTGCAATGTGGTAACAAGATTGCTGTTTCTAGTAATCTGCACCTAAACCCGTAGTTTCAGACTTTTCACATGCATCGCGTGTTCAATGTGAATCAAATGCAGAGCATTATATCCCTTTCCCCCCAAACAGGGTATCAGCTGAGAGAGCTGCTAATGCCTGGCGTATTGCCGAACTCTGAAAATAAGGCAGAAGGAGAAAACCACAGAAAGGAAGGACTGAGGAAGAACAGGAGGGCCAGCCTGCTGCCTCGGGCAGGAATGAAAGCCACTCAGAAGACCTGTATGCAATCTCAGGCCCTTGCTTTTTGAGTGAATATCTGGACTACTAACACAGGTGAAGGGCTTGAATCTTCACCGCCAAAAATCACAAGCAGTATGTGCAGCATGTACAGTCTGGGCCTCTCAAAACGCACGGCGCTTGCAGCCTGTTGCCCCCAGCACTGATGCCCAGAGTAGTACAAGGACAGAGAAGAGGCAGCTTGTTCCTCCCTGTTGAGGGACTACTGATCCCACTCCAAGAATAACTCAGACCTGCTCTACTTTCTGCTCCTCGATCCCCAAGATATTCACTTGCTTGTGGGCAGGTCTTGCTGAGGCCTCCTTCACCCCCAACATGCCTGTTCCCTCCTCCAGCCTGCCCAAATTCCCGCACCGGGAAGCCTCTGCAGCCAGGGCTCCAGCGAGCACAAAGATGCCGTGGGGCAGCGACGAACCTGCTGCCCCTTTGCTGCCATTTCACACCTTTACAGTGACCCTGTCCTCTCTGATTCAGTGGGTTTCGCCATCTAGAGCTTCTGTACCAACGCAGACGACTTCACATTCCAGCCATTCGGGGCGGCAGCACCAGAGAGGCAGCAAGTGACGCTCCGTCTTTTCTCCCTCACAGCGATCTGACTGCTCATCACACAAACCTCACCCTCCCGGCTGCACACGTAAACCCGCCAGCTGGAAAAGGTATCAAAAAAAAAAAAGGTAGTTCCTGCTGCACACAAGCACTCTCAAATCAGGACTTTTAACGTGCTGTGGATTTAAAACAGCCAGAGTAGAGGAACTGTTTCTTCTAATGCCTCCAGGCAAGCATCAGAAAATGTTGCTCTAAACCTTCCCTGCTGACGTGTATTACAATAGTTACAGCCTCCAAAGCCAGAGCCAAAAAATATAGCTGTGTACTGCTTAGGGTGTTTCAATTTACCATTGTGGTCAAAATTGAAAATGAACTGTTTATTCCAACGGCAAATATACAGTTGAATCCCTGCTTTTTGTCAAGCACTGATATGAGCAGGCGAAGGAATTCATTAACAAGCTCATAATAATGCAAATTTCCATCAGCTTAGGATTTGTTTTCCTACAAGGAGACAAATGCTTTTCCATTAGCACAATTTCCAATGGCCAGATGCGTCTTTGAACAAAAGACAAACAGTGGACACATACAGAACTTCGACTGAGGAGAGCTTGTGTCATCTTCCTGATGGCAAAAAAATTTCTACAACTTTAGGCAACTTGGTTAAAATATCCCTGTGCCTTGCTTTCTCCATTCTGCAAAATGAACTAATCACATTGCCAAGGATTACAGGTCCTTATTATTACAATTTTATTATATTATAATGATTGTAATATAATGCCAGCAAATAAAAGGCAAAAGTAGATGGAGACTGTCATACCTAATTTCTATTTCAATCACGCTCAGACTGCCTATATATTAAATATAACTGCTTTAAAGAGAACACCCTTTGGGACCAATTTGCCTGTCAGCTACAAAGTGCAAGGTACCCCTTTACTAGTATCTTACTTGCAAAGGTATAAACCCTATTTATATGAAGCGTGAACTGGTTCTTTAATACACCCAACAAGGCTCAATGATAGGCGAATTCATGCAGCAGCGTAAGTCTGGGACAGTTCAGACCATATGATAATTGTTGAAGGACACCAAGTTTCCAAAATAGGGAAGATGCTGTGCAGTGCTATTCCTTTTCCCCTGCTGCTGTTCATTGCTGACCTGCTGTTTACTCTCCACCCAGAAGTCACGTAGCAGTCATGATTCATTGTGACTGCAGTGAAATCTCCAAGTTTGTGGATGTCTCAAAGCTCTTTGAATGTGGTGCCAATGATGAGGAATTCCAGAAGAACTTCCCAAACTCGAGAGGGCAAAGTGCCCGCTCAAGGCTCAACATAGATAAAGATCATGTATTTAGGGAAAAATAGTCTAAACCATACCTAAATGCTGCTAAACTTGGAACTGGCAATTACAACCCAGGAAATATCTAAGTCAGTGACAGCTGTCTGAAATCATCAGTTCAACACGCAACAGCAGGCAAAACCACCAAACAAATCTTGGGCATCATCAGGCAGGGACTGATAACAAGAAGGGTGTCCACATATTGAGTACCAGTGCAGTTCTAGTCCTTCATCTCAAGACAGAGGTAGTGGAGAGAGAAACAACAGAGATAACAAGTAAATGATCAAGGAGATGGAGCAGCTGCCTTACGGGGAGAAAGAAAAAAGACTGGAGCTCTGGTATGGAGAGGAGAAGGCTGAGGCGCATCTGACAGAAGTTTACAAAGTCATGTGGGTGGTAGCTAAGCTGAATGCAGAACTGCTGTTCACCAAATCAACAATATAAGCACTAGAGATTATTCAGTGAAACTAATAAGATATTGGTTTAAAAGAAATGAAAGAAGTTAAGTACTCCCTTGCACTGAGGCAGTGAACTTCTGGAACTCGCTGATACAGCAGGTTGTAAAGGCAAAGAGTATCAGACAGGTCAAAAGTGACTAGACAAATCCATGGACAACTTGTCCATAAACAGATACTAGAGGGAACAGACAGAGATGTGCTTTCTAACCTCCAGCTGTGGGTGCTGGGGAATACAAGCAGATTGCAGAGAGTGGCCAGGCTCCACAGCTCCCCCTAAACAGCATCTCCGATTTCCACAGCTGGAGACATAACCATGGCTACAGAGACTGTAGCTCAGATGCAGGAGGATGTTCCTTATATTCTTGTCATTCCCAATGATCTCCATGCTAGAGTTCTGGCCTAACATAGTAACAGGAGATCAGGCCCATAGGTCCTTGTGAGTACTTCAAAGTCATCAAGAGAGGTTGGTCAGAGCGTGAAGGGGATTCTCACACTGCTACTCTGCATGGACAGAGTAAAACTAGATCCTTCCCAAGACAGTCATTACACGAGTCCCCGCTCCCCTTCTCCATCCCTCTCCCCTTCTCCATCCCTCTCCCCTTCTCCATCCTTCCACTATCTTCCTTCTTACACTAGTCTTGCCAGACTTCATCACTGTGAGTTTAGAAGTGGAAGGGGGAGCTTCTGGATGGTAGAGCCATTATCTTTGCCCAACTTCACCAAAAAAAAAAAAAAAAAAAAAAAAAAAAAAAAAAAAATCCATCGATGGCCTTCTGCCTACAGCACTGTTAAATGCTTCCTTCAAATATGATGATCAGAAAAGAACAAATTCACACAACTTTGGGACTGTGGCAGCTATACATAACTCACAAGCACTCAGGACACCTTCAGTCACTAAAAAACTGGAAAAGCCCTTGAAAGCACCAAACTTAAGACAAATAAATACACTGGAAACTGCTTAATTGACAAGTTTGGAAAATGCCTAACCACCACATCAGTTTGTATAACAACTTATATATACACTCCCTTCCCTAAAAGTGTTTAATACTTGAATCTTACAAGTACTACTTTAAGATTCAAAACAAACCTCTAATTATTGATCCTTTGTTATACCGGGAAATTACCTCATCGTAGTCTTAAAGTTCTATTTATAAGTCTAATAATCTCATCATTGATTACAGTGACTGTATTCTAATTATAAATCCATTACCTTCCCAACAATGAAATAAAATCAATAGTGCACATAAATGAAAAAAAGGGATTTAAATGCATGCATTAATGCCATTTCAACTAGCAGTATTTTATGCACCATCTCTAACAAAACTGTGTCACATCATCAGTAATAATGTGAAAAATCTTTTTCAATTAACAGAGTTGATTTGATACTATGTTCAGTAAAGTGGCAATCCATTTCCATTAAATATACATACGAAATGCTTGAAACATGAACTCCATCTATACATCATAAATTCTCACCCAAGTGTAGAAACAGAAATACGGATACATTTTCTATCGATGCTTTTTAAACCTCCTTTCAAAAGCTAATTCTCGGTGGCAATTCTAATTCCAATAACAAAGAGCATCAATATTTGCCACACACACAGCTGCTCGCGTCACAAGACAACAGAAGACACACCTAGCAATGGCCACATTGCACCCAGTCTGCTCTTCTGACTACCTGCAGTCCCACTATCTGGACATGCCACCATTCTGGTACCCAGCCCATGTAGCAAATGTTAAATTCAAAGTGCTTCCCAAAAAACGTATGATGCTCAATCCCATCTCAAGCAAGCAGGACAACTGGGCAACACTCACTTCAAGTGCAGCCACATAAATAAATTCTTTCCATTTGTTATATGCAGGCCTGTTGTGAAAGACTTTTCCTCCACCAGCCTTCACAGGACCAACGGAGCTCATCTGTCTGGTTTTCTGCTGCACTCACATCCGAAATCGCAAGGCATCTTTCTGCTGGATTCCACCAGCAACACCCAAGGTTGCCGATGCAACAGCAGTGACCTTATGAAAGTATTTAGGTACACAAGGAAAAGAATCTTTTTCAAATGTCTGATGACACTTTGGAAGTCCAAAAGGCAAAAACTAATAGCCTTTCTTATACAGGGATTTCCAACAGGGGAAAAAAAGTGGGGCGCATTGATTAACAATTAGCTCACTGGAGAGTTCAGAACAGAGCATATACATAGCATAAATGGACTAGCAAGAAGTAAAAGAAACTGAAGCAAATTGGGTGAACAGACAAGACCATCACAAAGTAACCAGTTCAAGAGGGAGAGTAGAAAAATTAAATATTTGGAGTAAAAAAAATGAGAGACATTTTCTATCTTAAACTGTATCCTATGATTGCTGGATGAGCGAAAGACACGTGGACCTACCTCCCCCTGCCATTTTACAGAAAAAATTGCACTCCTATGGTATTTCCAGGGAGTTGCTCAGGAAGTTACACTAAGCATTTCTGGAAGTTTTGAAGGCAATTAGCCTCAGTAACAGGCCTTGAGATAAGATGAGATACAACAAAGGTAAATTCTACAGATTAGCATTGGCAAATAACCTCTAAAGTCTGCTTGTCTTAAATCTACCCTTGATGAGCACAGGTGAAGTCTGGGCCAACATTCTTTATTATTGCTTGTTGACTTCAGTTGTCAACAAAGGCTAGTATGGACTTGTTTCTCTGCGAGAGCTACAGTAATAACTGCTTAGCCTAGAGGACTGAAGGATTAAAAGAACTGTGTTTTCAGGTGGTAATTTGAGCCTCGAGAAGGTCTGAATCCCAGGGATACTCCTTATCCTTACCCTGTCCCACAGCGGTAAAATTGACACTGTGGCAGAAGTGTCAAATACACGGCATAAAGAGATAAAATCCACACCCTCACCTAAGAAAACGCTCATTTCCATCGTGTTGCCAGTGCCCCTTATGCCAGCTCTTACCCTGTTATCCTGACTCACTGTGATACCTACGGTTTACTTTAAAAAGACCCCTCATTTCCGTTGTCAGAATCCTACACTGGCGGCAATTAAAAAGAGGGGGAAAAGAATGGAATTTTTAGCAATTAAACCAACCGTAGGGCTGCGGCTTTTCGTGCATGTTTAAGGCTGAAGTTCTAACCTTGCTTCATTTCAGACTTTCTAATCTCACCTGCTAATCCGGTGACCGGGGCAGGGTCTCATTCATGAGCCTGAACGCAAGGCAGTGGTGTCGGCATCGCTCCCCTACATCGCCACTCTCCTCCGTATTTGCTAAGGCCACACCGCGCTAGGCAAGGCAACGCCAACGCAACTAAAGCTAAAGGGAAGACAGAAAAGCCTCTGTAGAGTCCCAGCCCCACTGACAGTCTCAGGTTTGCCAGCGACTTCTGCAAAGCCAAGGTTTTATACACGGAGTCGTAGAGGTGTCCCAGTGCTCAAAGTCATCCAGCCAACTCATAGATGAGATTTACAGTCAAAGCACCGTATTTAATTTATTTCGTTACAAGACCCTCAAGTATATTTCTTGCACTATACTAATAAAAGGTCACTGAGAAAGCTATCAAGAAAGATTTTTAAAATTAATTTAAAAATTCATTTTGTGTGGCATTTATCAGTCACATTTCTACCTTATGTAGAAAGGTAAGCGGCGGAAAGTAACTTTTTTCATTCTTCTGTTTTCCAGAGTCAGCTTTTTTATTGTATTTTCTAAGCAAAACTTAGGTCATCCTCATTATAAACAAACAAAGTGGATTTGGAGAAAGTTAACAGGGGCTGAGCTGTACCTTCAGATAAATCCATGTGGATTACACTGGGATAAGTAGAGGATTTATTTCTAAGAACAACAGGGTACTTTGAATGGTGACTAAAATAACTTCCAAAGATTTTGCACGTAAAAATAAATGAACATAACTCCTTTAATTTCAGAGCCTACACACTAGTTTACGCATATCGTGGTCCCCACCCTGCCCTCTCACACCTGAATCAGGCCATAAACATACAAGTAACTTAAAATTTGTGAATAATATGAGAGACGTACATTGGAACGCTGATAAATGTACAATTTTAGATACAAATACTTTAAAAGTTTTTCTAGTATTTCAACGTTTCCAATTTCCTAATGGTGTATTCTTTAATACTTTAAAGCCACTTGGAATCTGATAAAGAGCTAAGGAGCCAGAATATTTTGCCTCATAACCAACAGCATTTGTTTACATGTGAATTAGAAAAATAGTGTGCCAAGGATTTCATTTTGCACAAGATGAAAGAAAAAGCAATTTGCAAAACAAGCTCTATTTCACTGCAGTATTTTTCCATCACATTACCACTTCTATTAGTATGCAGTATTATATACTACAGAACAAAGTCAATTGAAAACACACTGTTGGACCTCTTTTCTCCACAAGAAGCAACACATATAGATATTTCTAATAAGTGTACAATGTGTTTTCAGTGGTTTTAATTTTTAACATCACAACCAATTTCCGGTGTAACGAAGCAGCCTAAATTCCCCTTTTGATGCTGTTTCCGTATTGAACTGAGTGGTAATGCTGAGCACTGCTAACGTACGTTGTGTTTCATTTGAGCAGTAACCTGGCATTCAATTGTCAGATCTAGAATTGAAAGTATCAATATAAAAAACTATTTATTAAAGTTGTCAGTGGTCCCCTACAAATCAATCATCTTACACAAGTGTTATATCAGCTCTCTTCCCTTCACAGCGTTCACTGCCTGGTCAAACTACTTACCAGTGCTACGGGTTATTATTCTTTGCAATTTTTCACAACGGGTCACTTGGGGAAAGCAGCTGATTACGCTCTTCACCTTTTGCACCTTGGTTGTGATCCTGGTTCTTCCCCTCCCTGGACCTTCCCCCAGATCCTTAATTATTGTTCTCCTTAATGGCTCCTGTTATTTGTTATTATTTTATTTATTAAATAAATTATATTAGTTATTATTTTGGTTTGAGCAGCACCCATGCTACATTCCAAAGACACATTCCTGTTCCAAAAATGTATAATCCATACTATGGATTTTCAATCTTGAGCTCCAAACATGTATTAAAAATGTACGATGTTCTGCACTCCTGACCTCAAGCTTTCGGGCCAGCAGTGGCTTTGCAATCCTGAGTGACATTAGGAGGTAACACATGCGAGCTTGGGGAGGAAAATGAAAAAAAGGAGAGATCTGGTCTTTTTTATTTTTTTTCCTAAATGCAAACAATTCCACCACCTCCACTGTTCAAACTAACCATAAATAAAAACTACGGACCCTGGAGAAATGGCCGCACGTGCCGGGTCCCCTGCGGCACGGCAGATGCGCGCTGCGGTGCTTTTAGCCCTCGGCAAGGCTGCGGGGAGGCAGCGCTGCCCGGCGCCGGCTGCCGGAGAGCGGGGCTTGCTCCGCGCCACCCACCCGGGCTCCACCGGCACCAACAACGCAGCGACGGCACCTTCGGCAGACAAGTCAAGCCAAGACAGACGTCTCAGATAAGAAGGATAAAGCGCCTTGTGGAGGTGCCTGTTGCTCTCCCATAACTATAAAGGAAAGCCTGGGTAATTACCTTCGAATAAACATCTGTCTTTTTGGCAGCTAAAAATAGTTTAGACGAATCCCAGCCTTTATCTACGTCTGCCTTCCAGTCCTTAGAAGATGAGTCATGCTTACTTCATACACAGCACTGCGTTAAATCACCAAGATGAAGTACCCGAACTCCTTGGTGGGAAACTGTTATTCAACACTTGCTTTGAGAAGAGCTCTCTCGTAAGAAAATGAGGGACAGTTATAGATTTTGAGCCTATAATCGGTTTTCACAGAGTAGTCAACTAACATCATAACCAAGATTATAAACTCTGTGGGCAGGGGCCACCTTTTTTGTCTGCAGCATCATGCTTAGAAAGGGCTGAGGACTCCCAAGACGCAATCACATTACACATAATAAATAATGTTCTTTGTGATTCAGCGTTATCCTCTAACACTTTTGTTTCCCTTGCTCCAGCATCTTGTGAAATGCAAGAGTCTGAAGAACAACCAAGAACTGCGGTGTCCACCAGCCTCTTCATTTTGGTGATGCCTCATCTGGAGCAACACATCCAATTTGGGGCACTGCTATTTAGATGAGTGTGCGTCAACAAGGGACCATCGAGAGAAAATTACAGACCAATCATAAGTTTAGAAACCATGACCAACAAGGAAAGGCTGAAGGTTTAGGAGGTTTTGTTTTTAATATAGGAGAGACTAAAGAGAAACATGATCACCAATTTTGAATAAAATATAGCTATTAAGAGGAACAGAATAAACTCTTCTCTATGTCCACCAACTGGAATAATGGGCTTAAATTACAGTACTAGTGACTAGAATTAAAAAAAAAAAATTGCTAATGGGAAAGGAAATTTAACATCAGAACTGACAACCAGCAGAAGTTGTGAAATCTCAGTCTTTGCAGAACTGTGAGGTGAGATAAGCTTTGAACAAGAATGTCCTACAGTGGATGCTAGACTAGCCAATCCCCAAAATCGTTCCCAGACCTGCTCCTTCCAACACCCACGATTCCTCCTGGGGAAAGTGTTGGGCACAGGGCATATTCTGCCTTACACAAATAGTTTCATTGGGCACAAGGCTCCCAAAAATATAAAAAGGCAGCAAGACAGTTCATAGAGGCACAAAAAAAAACAGAATTTGGGCAGATGCACACCAGCCTTCAGTAAGTACAGCTGGGCTTAAAAAAAAAAACTAGCTTCTCTCCAGAAACTGTTCTAAATCTAAACTGTCCTTGCAGCTAACTGAATCACATCCAAGCAATCTCGAAAACTCACCATCTAATGGTGTTTGTCCTTAATTAATGGTCACTGTTTTCCAGGCTGCTGATTTTTGCACATTTCTAGATCACACTTGAGCTCTGTTGCATTATACACATGTGGTTTTTCTTCACTGAGGTTACATGAGGTAACTAAATTTTATTCGAGAACAATGCAGTAGTTAGGGAAAACCACATCTCAGTCAGCATGGTTAAGCAAGATGAAATCTGGAGCTGGGTGCTAGTGAAATATTTAAGACAAGAGTAAGGGCAGACAAGGACTGAGCAGGGAAATGGAAATAATGCTTCCAGAGAACACAGGCTTTTCAAGCCAATAACTTTTCCATTTTTTCTGTTTCTGTGATATACACAATATTTGAAGATACCATAATGTCACACACCTTATTACATGGGCCAGAGTGATGCCTAATGCTTAGCGAAGCATTTTACAGAACACCACTCACTGTAGCTGTTCCCCGGATACCATGAAGAGTTAAATTGGCCGGGGTTTTCTTTCCTTTTTTCTCAACGCAATATCATCAGAGATCAATGTGACATCACTGAAGATTCAAGGATTTAAGTGGGGATCCCTCAGAGGTGGGAAATGTGTGCATTCACATATTTCCACGTAAGTGAGAAGTATCAGAGGGAAGAATCAGTTCTCCAAGCCTTTACTGGAAGCAAACACAACAGGCATCTGGTAACAGGAGTGCTGCACAACAGCACTCTTAAATATCTCAGGTGATCATGGATCTCAGTCAGCTCAAAGCTATGAACAATTTTAGGTAGTGATTATATGAAACCGCTTATAAAGGTACTTATGTCAAATTTAAAGCTGTCTAGCACCAATGTTCCTGGCGTTGCAAAATGTACTACAAATGTCTTTAAATGACAAGCAGAGAACTTCTATTTGTACACATCATCTGAATGCCAGGAACAGCAGCAGTGCAGTGTCTTTTCACACTCCCTGTTCACTGTCACGGTGAAGAGGTTTGGGAGTCAGTCTTAGTCAAAAAGGGTCCCTATATCCCCTCCTTCCTAGCAGCCTTCCAAAGATCTGTACAGAAAATCACAAATCTGCAACGAACTTGCTTCTTAAGGTAACATGCCGCTCTATAAAGCTTTTTGCTTCCCTAAAGGGATGATGATCTACATTTTTAAAGCATACAACGAATACAGAATACACTGATCCAACACCCACAACATTTACAATCTTAGAGCAATAGCATTTACAGAGATATGACATTGTGCTAACGTTTGAACATCCTTCTTCTTTAGAGCCAACTGTTTTGCAACATATTTAACCTGAAGATTAAATTTCTCTATCACAGTATACCAACAGCATCCACTAAATTCAACACAACCTTAGCAACTCAGTATTGGACTGGAGGGTCAAGTTCATCTTTGATGTAACTTCCACACAGCTCCCACAGTTTCAAGTGACAAACCTGGCCTTTTATGTTTTTTGAAGTGGTCACCAAGTATGTGACAGCCAAACAACATCACCTGCATACATGAAGCTCAAATAGATGCAGAGACATCTGAGGAAAGGATCTCACTACCTGAGATAAGAAAGCAAATTCTCTGTGACATCTGATAGAACATCATTGAAAGCGCTTTTTCAGCCCCTCAGTTCTTGAAATGTGGTTTAAAAGAGATTAGCTGATTCCCACTAAGATATCTATGCACACACAAAAGATTTTATCTTTACCTCTCAGTATACACACACATGTACATATATAAACAAACCTGTGAATCTGGATTATTGCTACTTACTAGACAAGTCTGAGGCAGGAAGCTGTTCACCCTGGAGATACTCCACATGCCCTCAAGGTACTGCTGAGCTTGGATGGTCACGGAGCTCAGAGCACCGCTGAGACCGCTGGGGGCCACCGTGACTTGAACGCTGGAGTTTGGAAAATTGCCTGCACCTTGAGGCCAACCAAGTCCCTTCTTTCTCTCTGTCCCAGAGAAGAGATTTGGCGATTTTCCAGACTGTCTGCCCACTGGCCCAGCAACGAGCGGAAGGTCTCTCTGGGAAGAGATGGCGACCATGCGGGGCATCATGCTGGTCACGGCGGTGGCGGCCGGTGGCAGGTCGGGCATGTCGGGGTGGCTGCCTTGGACCATCTGAATGGCTTCCTGCTTCAGCTGGTTCAAGTGAGTGGCACAAGTTTCACATCTGCTCTCTCCTTCATTCCTGTTTTTCTGTAAATAGTCAGGCACTTGAAGCTTGTCAAAAATTAAAGCTGATAATCGCGGGTCCTAAAGAAGGGGGTGGGGAGGAAGCAGAAAAAGAAACAATATTGAGTAGAAAGAAAGAAAGACAGGCAAGTTCCCTGGTGACTTGCTCTTCACCCACCAAAGTCCTTGAAAGCTATCCTGGGAACTCTTCAGGTTTCTCTGAATACCCCAAAAGATTCACAGGTCACAACTGATTAATAAACCATAAGTAGCCTCATTTGTATGAAGGCCAGCATGAAAATTATCAGCAGAAGTCAGCAGTGAGGCTTATTGTGCACTTGCTAGCTCATTTGTCTAATTAATTCTCCTTCCGAGCCATCGTGTGTGCTCGCGTTTCTCGTGCACAGGGGCAATGTTAGTGCTGATGCCGACTCTATAAACATCGTAACGCGTTTCAAAGGCATAGCACCATTTTAAGGCCAGGAATATTAGACATCAGAGCATTCAAAAAAATTACTGTATGACCCGGTAAACTTTTCGTTGTCCTCACCCTCAGAGAGGACTAATCAAGTGGCATGAGAAACAGTTTGCAGGGTACTGCCCACAGCTGGCTCCTCCGCTAGCGAGGACCGTTATTTCTGATCTTTGCAACCCAGATGGCGGCAATATTTCCTTCCGCTACAGTTGCTTTGATGAGAAATAGATTTGAGCCTACGGCCATGTGTGAAGGTGTGACAATGTGCACCCCAGAAGCTGATTTAAAAGCAACACCTATCTTGCTTCCACAAAGCAATTTTTCTTCCCTTCCTCCCCCCCAGCCAGTTCATTTTAAGGCTGCCCAGACACTTTTAAACCCACCACTGTGTTTCCAGTTCAGAGATAGAGTTACCTATCTCCTAAAACACACAAACGCCTTCCCATCCCCAACCTGCTACTGTAGAGATTAGTCAAGAGATTAAATCCAGCTGTGTTGTAAATCTGCTATCAAGACTAATGCCAGGCAGTAAAACTGACCAACTTCACACACTCTTGCTGGGCTCTCCAAACAATTAAGGTTTTAATGAAATCACAGCACAGCCAAAAGGTTTATTTGTTTAATTATATTAAGCGAAACTATTTAATTTACTTGTTAATAATAGGGGCAGGCAAAGCTAGTAAGTCAGCCATGTTACACATGCTCAGGGTACCCCCAGATCAGTGCTCATTTTAAAAAGTGTATTACTTTATGCCAAACTGCAATTGCTCCCCAGGAAATGAGTATCCTATTAGAAAACTAACTAATTCTGGTTTTAATTATAACACACATCAATAAGACTCTTTTAAGAAGTCTTGGCACTGGTACTTTGGCCTTTCTTATTATTCTCTTTCAACTGTGCTCTTTCCCTTTGCTCTCAATTCACAAAGTCCTGAAACACTGCTGAATTTCTCCAATGGAAGCATGGACTTTATTTCATTTTCAGCTCCTGGACTACTCCTGCAACAGCTTCTTAAACCTACCTCCCAAAATACAGTACTGTGTTGACAGAAACCTTTGCAGGTACGTCCAGCATCACATCACTCCACCAGCCAAAAACCACCGACAAAAGTTGCTTTTTTCACCATAGTCTAAATTAATGTCTATTTAATGACTTTTTTAAAAAGTCACTTCTGAGGTAAAAGCAAGCTACTCCTGCCGCTGAACAGTAAATTGCATTCAAATTAGTGAACTGCTTAACGGACTCAAATGAAAGGTGCAGTTTAATTTTTGCCATTTTTCTTTTTATTGAGGTTTAGATCCTGGTAAAACCACCTTCAAAGTTGCAGCATTTGCTTATAGTCCTAAGCATGAAAGTCCTTTCCCTCCAAATCTCCCCAAAGACTGTAATAATAAATTAATGATTATTAGTCAGGCAAAAATAGTATTCTAGAAACCTTTTTCTAACCCATTAGCCTCTTAGGAGAAAGTGGTATTAGTCAGACGGGAAAAATATGAATAGTGCTGCGAGCACTATTAAGCCTCAGGCAAAACAAAGACCGTGCAATTTATCTCCCAAGAAAAACTAAGAGCGCCGCAGTCCACGGAAACCTTTCCAGGAGAGAACCCTCCGAGCAGACTCCTGCAGACGCCGACACACAGCATCTCTTCGAACAGCCCCCCGAAACGCCCCTTTCCCGCGCCCGGGGCCGTACTGCCTGGCCGCAGCCAGGCCCGCGGCGCGGCTCAGGCCTCTGATTAAAGCCGGGCACCTGCACGAGGCTCATCTGGCAACGCTTAAATTGCTATCAAATGTCCAAAGTTTCAAATAAGCAATTAAACTGAATTACTAGGTGAAGCAGGCCCCTCATTTAAAAGAAACGACTTCTTTTGATGTAAAGAAAATTAATGACCCCAATTCTAGTTCCATAAACGCGGTTTACAGCGTAAGACAGACCAGAGTCAGCCCACATTGCAGATATACGGAAACCAAGTGGAAAACAGGGTGGAGAGAAATGAATTCTTTACTTAAAAATTTCACAGAAAAATAAATATATAAGCACACTGTATTTTGGATTTAAACCTTTTCACTAAAAAACAAAATAAAAAAACACCTCCAGCGCCTGCGTTTTGCCAGGCACTCACAAGAAGCCCTTCGAGCCTCTCGCCCCGTGGCTGCGATCGCTTGTTCGCATCCGCGGCCCTTCCCCTCCAGCCCCTCACCAAGGGACCAGCTGTGCGGTTAGATTACTTTTATTTTTCCACTCTGTGTGACAAAAACACCTGGCTAATGGCTGGGCGTGAAGGGCAGAGGAAACACAAGGTACTGCTAAAAACATTAACCGTAACTTGAACGTTAAAGCCAGCGCCGTTGAAGAGGTCTGACCATGTGGGGGCACCGCCGGGCCCCGGGGACCCCCCGTTTCGGCAGCCTCGCGCTCTAGCGAGCCCCTCGCGCTTTACGGGGGGAAGGGGTAAAAGCGAGCGGCGGCGGGGGGACGCGGCCGAGGCGGTCCTGGCTCCGGCTCCACGGGGCACAGAGGCAAGGCGGGCGAAGCGGGCGCCCGAGCCGCCAGCCCGCGTTCACCGCCGGGCTCCAAAGCCCGCCGCGGTCCACCGCGCCTCGGGGAGGAAGGTCTCCGTTTCCCCCTCCGGCGCCGCGCTCGTCACGCCGACTTTCCAAACGCTGTTCTGGCCTTCCGAGCGGCGGGACAAGCCCTGCACGAGCATTTTAATTCACACGTCTCTATCCGATACGCAACTCGGCAGCTGCTTTTCCTCCCAGGGAAATCCAGCAAGGATAAAGGCGGTTTTCCCGCTATTCGGTTCACACTGATGTGCTGCTTGTGGGGCACTCAAGCAAAACCCCACGTTCCACCACTGCAAAATACTACGACCTGAGACAGTCACCCTTGAAAGTACAGGTATACTGAAGCCAACTGAGATGTGCCCAAAGGCCAGGACCTCAGAAATGCCCCGATCCAGTTTACACACCAAAATACTAGCCAGGTTTGCAGAAGAGTGCAACACCAAAGCTGAACTCTTCCGACATGCGCTTAAAAACAAAACTTGGATCTTCTGGAAATTTTGTCCCTGTTTGTGAGTTCCCAAGTATCTAAAGTTTTTCAGTTAGCTCTTTTGTTTAGCGAATAGGGACTAAGATGGAGCATCTCCACTGCAAAAGAGAAATAAAGATAAAAACTTTAGTCTTACCTGCAGCTATTGACTGCTGACTCCCAAACTCAGCAAATGGAAAGGAGGGAGGAAAGCATCTGGATTCTCACTTAAGAAGTCGCTGAAGTAATACCCACCCATCTGTAACCTAATCCTTTCAGCAAGGAACTATCCACAGAGTGCGAACAAACGATGACGAACAAACGATGAAAAGTCAAACCACCAGCAGCCACCCCCAGTAATTACCTGCAATTCTGCCTGGCACTACTTTGTGCAATGCAAGTATCTCTGGAGCAGTATTCTGAATTAAATGAAGTTCTTGATATAAACATAATTAAAAAGAATGAAATAAATGCTAAATGTTACACTGAAATATTTCCTTAAACACAGACCTAGGCACACAACATTTTTACAAGATGGTTTGGGAGAAAGGATTGTATTTTCCCAGCGCAAAAGGATCAATGTTAATGATTTTTTGTCTTAATTGTCTTTCCTGATTTCTGCCGTGCTGCTTACAAATTAGCTTTTATCCTACATGACATTGCGGAATATCCGCTAATACCTTCTATACTGATAAATACTTTGAAGGCTGATGCTTACTTCAACTGTCTAGTCATTGTCAGAAAAGGAAAAGAGAATATAGTACTCAGCAAAACCAGAGGCCACTCAGTGTAATCAGGGAAAGAACAGTGCTAACAGTTAATTAAAAAAAATGCCATATAGTTAACCATCTCAAGGGAGTAAAAATATGAGCTAAATGTCTTCAAGTCACTCATGTTGTAAATTCATTCAATTATTGACCTATTTCTTATCAGAATATAAACAATTAGGGGAAAACAAACATGCAAAGCTTTCACAGAAATTGAATTCTCGAGAAGTCCTATCTTTTTAAAAGTCTAAGAGCAGCTGGAACTTGCAACTTAACTTTCAAGCACTTAACTGTGCTTGAAAACAGCCCTCTGAATAAGCCAGAGAGCACTCCACGTTCTCACAGCGGGCAAAATGTGCATGAATTAGAGAGCAAAATAGATGCATTTTAAGGCCAAATTCCATTTGGTCTCCTTGCCTGAATGTTTCACTACCTTTAAGCAGAAAATTACTTTAAACCCAAAACTTGTGGTCCTCCTCCCATGCTGTCAGCTAGTAAAATTTCTTCAGCCCATTATTCTGTTTTAAGCACGTCCTGAATTAGAGCGCACAGACACATCCCCGTTAGCTCCCCAGCTGAGACGTAAGCCAATTCCTTTTCATCTTGGGTAACCCAAAGAGTCAGAAAAAATATTTTAAGCACGCTTTCTTACTCGTTTTAAAAGCATATCGCATCTCTTTGGAACAGCACCCGGCTTTATAACAGAAGCGAGGAAATACGACAGATCTGCTAAAAAACACATGACCCCACGCTAAAAATGACTGCAGTGTGTTTAGTTATTCTGAAGCCTCCGCTGAACTCTATTTATTTCCATTTCCTGCCCACTTTAATGTACTTCAGTGGCCCGCAGTAAAGTTAAAGCAATAGGTGTCTGTCATAAAGATGAATAGTGCTATTGGAATGCATAATACAGTGGAAAGAGGAAATGAGAGCAATCTGGTTTATTTACATCTCGGGCTCCCATCAGCACCTCAGCCCACCTCCCCACGCCTTCAGCGGCCTTTCCTGTTATCTCGCTGCACGGTCCCCTGCAACGATTTGGCTTTTAACCTTGCAGCACCAGAGGGTACAAGCTGATCTCCGAGATCCGCGTCTGCGAGCAGGCAGAGCGCGGGCGCCAAGAGCCTTGCAGTGTGCACAGCGTAAAGGAAGCAAAATAAAGGTAATGGGAGTGATTTAAAATAATTAAAGGCACAAACAAAACAAAGGACCCCAAAGAGATCTGCTATCGTCTTTAAATTTAGATCAACGCACAGGAACCTGACTACTTCTGAAAAATAGTAATTACTGTATTACAAAATATTACTTTTAATCTCTTTTCTTTACGATCTAATTAAACAGATATTTTACTTGCATTTGGAAAATGTTTTTCTTAATTTGATTCAATTTTAACATTCTGTATATTCTATAAACCACACATACAAACTAGTATGTAATGTTGTGTTTATTTTAATGGTATCTGACTTCATTTAAAAATGATGACTTTTAATTTGCATGTTTATCGTTGGGTTTAAGTAATCCTTTAATTTTCCTCTTGGTTCTATAGCTTACTTCACAGTGAAGATTCAGTGCTGATTTTGTTCATACAAAAACATGGTCTTCCAAAACCCATTATGTTTTTCTTTCTCTCTTTTTTTAAACTTTCATCGCAGTATTATCATTTTGCATAGTGATAACTGTTTGGGGAAATAGTTGCAAAGCCATCACCACACAATAGTTTGGTGTCTGAAAATCTTTTGTTTGCACATCTCTTTTAGAAACACAATTAGACAAGAATTTTTGATAGAAATTAGACACTTAAATAAAAGATGAATAGCATTCCATCTTTAATTATTTCTTCCTTTGAAGCTTGAGTTTAAATTCTGGTTAGCCTAAGAGCTTGGTAATTCAGATCACAGAATCTCTCCCTAGACTGCAGGAAAAGTTACTACTCTTTTTTTTTTCCTCTTTAAAGCAAATTCAGTGCTTATGAAAAGTGCTCAAATGACTGTTCCAGAAACTGATGTCTTGAACACCTTCATCACATTGAAGGCCACCTACTGCACACAGAGTCTCAGTTCAATTAAGTTGTCTGGATAATACAGTAGCCCCGGATTTCCACATCAACGTGAAAATCTGACAGCAGCATCCACTATGTACAGAATATGTTGCCTTGTCAAAACGCATCCAAACCATCACCTGCTAAGATCATTTTACCAGGAACAAAACGCTGCTTTTATGATTATATTTATTCAGGCAATAGCACCTCTTTTCAGAATCGCAATGGTAAAGCCTTGAGAGAGGGGCTCCTTCACGGATGACCTCTGGCCAGAGACCAACAACCCAGCTCAGACAGCCCAGTGAACCAGGAGGGGAGTAATGCTCCAGACGAGATCTTCAGCATGTTTAGATGGTTATAACTGGATTTATTTCAGCAAAATGGTACCCCTTGTATCAGATCCTTAGCAAATGTAGGACTTCAAGAAAGCCTGGATCCCAGGCTCAGCAAAAGCAACACTGGCTTAGAAAAATCAGATAGGACTCTCTGGGAAAAAAAAAAAAAAAACACTTGCAGAACTCAGGACATCTGTATATAAACTCTAGAACTGTTTCAGTCCAACCATCTGAATCCAATTAAAAAAAAACGCTCAGCAGCGGAAGTTAGGGAGTGGACACATTTTCCAAATGAACACTATTAGCATAATGTAGATTTAAAATCAACTAAGACCACCAATGCCTGGCACTAGATTACATTCTCTAAGCGTTTCTTTCACTTGTTCATTTTATCAATTATTTCTTTAGTAAATGAATACTTGAGGACCATAAAGTAATGACATAGCTTTTAGAACCAAAGGGCTGCCCATTGTGTATTCCTCCTACAAGCTACAAATTGCTGCAGATAGGGCATAGTTAGCACACCAGGCAGTCTGTCCCCAGGAACAAAGTGGATTACATTTATTCTTTATCTTAATTAAAATACCACTGCTTCAGTTTAACTGCTTCACCAAAAACTGACTTGTTGGCTGAAAAATCTTGGGCTTGCATCTGAATTTAGAGTGTACTATAGTAGGTTAGAATTCTTCCTTTTCTTCCTTGCTTGGGCTTAAAAATGAGGAAAAAGAAAAAAACTTCCAAATAGGGTTGGATAGAAAAAGAAATCATGAGTATTTCTAAATCCTCAGTCACAAGCAGGCCACACATTGGCTTTAAGCAGTTTGGTGTAGTTCCTTTGCCTAATCGGCAGCACGTATATGAGACACCACCTCTCTCCCCAATCTGTTCATCCCACTGCATCTGCGTTAAGCTGGATTCCAGTTCCTTTTTATCCTACTCCACAGCAAAGGAACTTCAGCAAGCAAATCTGGGCAGTCACCATTAGCGTATGTTGGAAGGTGAGGCAAAGTTCTCCTTTGGTTTCAGTTAAGAAGCTGGTACATAGAAGTAACTGACCCCAAACTGTTGGCCCCCTCTCGCATTAGGGAAAAAAAAAAAAAAAAAGTATATATGCAAATCCTAAGGTGGAATCTTCAGCTGGGGGCACTGCCCAAAACATCAAATAATCATCCTATGTAATGTTATTAGTGATGAAGTATGATCTCAGCCATACAAATAGGAGATGCAGACAGACCATTTGGAGAATATCTACAGGAAAATAAGCAGTTTAGAAAACAACGATGTAGGAAGTTTAAAGGCTTGGTCGTTCATTCAGTTTAGAAGACAGAAGATTGTGAAGAGACTTGAGAAGACTCCTCCAGTACACAGAAGGTAGATATAAAGAGACTGATGACCAATTCCTTTCTGTGTCTGCTTTGGAAAGGAAAAGAAGAAGTCATCTTACTTTTCAGCAGGAACGCCTTAGATCAAGTACGATGAAAAACTTTCAAAAGGTGTGTAAATACTGGTAAGGCTTAAAAAAAGATGTTATGAAATCTCCTTCTCTCACCGCAGGTTCTAAAGAGCAGGTGAGAAGCATCCGTGGGAAGTGATCTGGAGATAGGTGTTCCCATCTCAGCTAGCAAAGCTGGACTACCTTTTGAAGAACTGAATATCCTTTCCAGCTCTACATTCCTCTGATCTTAGTGCCTAGTACCACCTCCAATAATTCCTCTTTTGCCAAATACTCATAGTCCATCATCATTATCCCCCAAACGTTCTTTATACTCACCCAATATATTTGTCTTTCAATCTACTGTTACAGATAAAAAGGATGGAATTGTTCCCTACAGGTTCAGAGGGTAATTTTAAGAATCTAAGTCAGGTACCTAAATTAGATGGCATTAGTCCCAACCACTCCTGTCTGTCCAGGACATTCTAGAATTAAACATAAGATTGATTAAAATCTCAGAAATGAGAATTGGAAAAAAAAGAGAGAGAGAAAGCACTAGCTGCATTACAGTAACCAGATTGTCGTCTTCCAAAGATTCAGAAGAACTCATTGCAAAGCCAACTGAAAGGAGCAGTGAAAGAATGCAAACTAGCCAGACCAGATTAAAAGTGGAAGACATCTCAGGGTTGTGATGGTATATTAAAAATGCTGGTAACAGGATGGCATGAAAAAAATGAATCCATAGTTGTCTATAGGCTTATCTGCCCAGATGCTTCTAGAGATCCAGCTATCAAACTTCACAGCCTCTTCATAAAAATTTGCCTATTAAACCTGTTACTCCTCTGACCCAGAAATATGTTGATCAGGTTTCCAGGAGTAACAAACAATTAAAAAAAAAACACATACACACACAAAACAATATTTTCCCCCAGACACCCACACAATGATAAATGGACAGAGATATCTAACACTCAAATGTATGCACTGAACAAAGAATGACAAGGACTAGTTACCTGAAGATTTCCCAAAAACTTAAACAGCTCAGTGACAATACTTTATTTATATGCTTCTCTTATTTCAGTATTTTCTTTAGATGATAAACCCTTTAGACAAAGATCATCTTTTCTTTTTTTTCTACTGAGCTTGTGCAGCGTGGACCATGAACCAGGCTCCTGTAATGGTGGTAGCAGTGTCACAGTAAGAACAAGATTAGTAGTAATAGTAGTAGCAGTAGTAAGATATTCATGTTGCTTTTCTTGTTCCTATTGTTCTTCATCAGCTATTTACCTACACAGTATCAAAAAACCCTTTTCTACCAAATTTCTAATAGTCCTATGTCAGATCAGTTAATTTGTTTTGCTCCTTCCCCAGCAGGTGAAGAAAGGAGGGAACTGTGCACAACAAACCAGATAAGCAGCCTCGAATCTTTAAAATACTTGACTGGGACGTACAGGAAGGCCTTGAACATTTTCTAAGCAACTTAAACATCAAGTAAGAGACTTCCTTTTGTGAGCTGCTCTCCTGTATCAGCGCAGCCCGTCACGCGGGTGTGCGCCGGACAGTGACAGCCCTGTGATTAATGCCTCCATGCAGAAGTTATTGCAAGAAGCCCTGCAGTGGTCCCGTGAAGCCCATGCGTTGTGCAACCTCTCCCCACGCACAGGGCTGGCGTAATCAAAGAGCAGCAACTCCCCTTGCCTAAGGTCTCTCTTCTACCAATATAAATCAACGTGGTTATGCCCACAAGCAGACACAAACCTATTCGACCCATGCTCAGAGCATCTTGAAATGTTAATAGGCTTGGCTACAACACAGAACATAAACATACTATAAACATGGGCAGAGTGAGCTTGTATCTCCTTTAACACACATACATGCAGGCATGCCCAGAGATGGCTTGCTAGAACACCTCTAAACTCTTTCAGCCTCCTCAAAAGAGCAGTCAAATACCTGGCAACAACTTTCAACACCCTTCAAGCCAGATCCTATTAAAACCAGCAACGGAGAGGCGGAGAGACGAAAGGCTCTGGCTCGCTCTACTTGACACTCTTAAAGGGCTTTTAAATATTTATGGCATCTACTGTTCCTTCTACAGAAGTTCCACAAATGCAGACAATGCCTAACATCATAGCATACACTTATGTCTCCCTGTAATTGAAATCACTGCATAAGAGGTTCTTTTTATTTTGTGTTCTAGGACCTTGGGAAAGAAGCTGCCTCTTCATCTGCTGGAAAAGGGCGAGCTACTGAGGAAGAAAGGGTTCTTCTAGGAAGAGCAACTACAGCCCCTGGGTGACATTCTGGCCCTAAAGGCATCCATGGCAAAATTCAGACTGAGTACAAAGTTAGCATTTCACCCTCTGAGTTTCAGCATCTCCACTCCTAACTTCAAATCAACAGCGAACATTCTTCTTTCACCTCCTTGTCTCTTCATTGCACAATATGTCCATGAAAACATGTCTACAGTTATTAGGTGATAGGCTAAACTAATATGGCAGTTTCCTCCCATTTTAAAAATGAAGTTTTATGGCACTAGTTATTGTGTCAGTAAACCATTTGCAGTAAACCATTAAGAAAAAAAAAACACTCATCTAGTGTTTCTTATTCCTATTATAAATGTAAATGCACATTTAAAAAAAAGGGAAAGGAAATTGTGGGCAATCATGCTTTGCTAAAATACTTTAAAATCTGACAGCAAGTCAAACCTGTCTAACTGTGGATGGTGCTAAAGCGGTTCCACAGATCATTAGAGTTTAAGGCCAACAAAAATAACCATCTCGTCAGGCATCCTGCAGATCACAGACCTGCTAATTTCAATGAGAAGAAGTTGACCCCAACAGGCTTATTTAATGAAAACAAATGTTGTAGTATTTTAAGGAACACTGACTTTCATTTGACGTGCATATCTTCCAAAGCCACTGCACTTCTGAAAGAATTACGTTTTTAAAGTACAGGTATATGAATAAAAACATACAATCAAACTTACAGGGACAGTACTTCAGATGATGTAAATCCAGAGCTGACACACACTATGCTTTGCTCCTGTGCCAGATTACATCAGCTGGGCCAGAAACTTTACTGTCTCTGATCAATTTGAGAAATCAGATTGGCTGATTGCAGGACTCAGCTCATGAGACAGTACCATCCTGGACACTGACTCTGTGTCAGGTGTGGTAAAATCTGATTTATGCTTGCAGTTCTAGTGTCAGAGAAATTCATTATGTAGGATATGCTCAAAAATGTGTGTTTTCTTTCACAAGACATGCCATGATTCACAGGGAAAACCTGCACAGAAGGCACAGCCTGGGACGCTACTGCTCCAGCTCCAATCAGCAGCTCGTCACTGATACAAATTCACACCGGCATTTCATGGAAGGCCCTGCATGAAAAAGTTCAGCAAGATTTATTCAAGACCACAATCACAAAAGTGATTCATCACAATCAAAGGTAAGCCCAAAAATAAATAAATAAAGACAGGACCAGCTAGAATAACAAAGTAGCTTGGCCAAGCCAGCAGCCACATGACAGCCAGAGGCATCTCCAGAGCGATCCGAACAACTGTCCGCAGATCCTGCCAACGAGCCAGATGCTGCTGCTGGAAGAATGCGTGTGTTGACATAAACTCAGAGATGCGAGATGCTTAACACCAAGAGCAATCCATCTTCCCTATTACCATGTGGCTGCCAAGCTTCACTATCATGCCACAGAACGACGAAAACAAACTTCGTGAAACACATGCAGATTCGGTACGACATTGAGCTTCCCTCTCCTCCTTACTACTACCAGCGAGCTGGGCGTAACTATAAATGATCTGATGCTTTTCCTGACTTAACAACAGAACCAGGAAAGAATATCCTTGGCTAAACAGCTCACTGCACACACTGCCAAAAAAACAATGAACTTATCATACTGTATAGGAAATTCCTATCTTCCACACCAATTAGTGACCCAACAGTGATTGATTTTATAATCCCAAACTTGACTTACAAAGCAACCTCCTCTGGGGCCAACTTTCCATTACCCAGCATGCGGAAAATTGCATACAGTCAGTGCGCTATGAAAATCAAAGAAAAATAAGTGCTTTTAAACCCCAATTCTACCATGCCTTCGCATTCTTGCTTTCCTAAGGGAGATGCACTTTTGACAGTTACTTCCTTTCCCTGCCCTAACATCCTATCTCCGCCATACGTAGGCTGGGCACTCAATCAAAACAGAAACAACAACAGGAACCAGCAGCTATTCATTATAATAGGATCAAAACATTGCTAGGCACTCATGCTTGGGCCAAGTCACTGTCCTTGAAGACCCTGCCGTAATCCACTTCTTCCCTCCCACTGCAGACACCGTTATTGAAAGTGTCTGCACTTCACCCTGAAGCATCACGTATTAAAAAAAAAAAAAAAAAAAAAAAAATCACTGCTTTTTAATCACAGCCCACTCCCTGGCAGACAGTCACATCTCGAAACCGCAGGAGGCAATGAAACCGAGCAGCTGAAAGGTGAGAAAATTTACTGGCCAACAACACGGGCTGATGTTTGTCCTTTATTTTAATCAAGCTAACATTAGCTTCACTCTATAAAACCAGAATTGCACTGCACACTAACTACTAGTGTAATCACAGCAACAGTACCACAATATGATTACCGGACACTAATTATATCTTATAAAGAGTTAAAGACAATCAAGTACGTGTAATAAAGATTTATATGTGATTTTCCAGTGACCTGGAAACAGCTTCATACATTAGTAAGTTAACATTACTGCAAGGAACAAAGCAAACAGTTCCATCTACATGACAAAATACATGGAGCACAAGAGCCAGATGTTGGGTTCTTTCATCAAGGAAGCAATTATTTAATTCTGAGGAAAAGATTTTCTCTTTATTCCATCAATACATAATATCACTCATAAAAGACCAAGTCCTGGTTCTATGGCCTGGCCTGGATCCAAATCTATGCTGCAGCAAAGGGACATGAACCCAGGAGTCTTCTTTTCCTACCATACGGTTGTTCTGGGCAATAAGCATGGGGCATTCTCCAGCAACATCCACGTCTGCTCCATACCACATTTGGCAACGTGGTCCCCAGAGTGATCATCAAGGGAGACTAAGCCACCTCGCACCCCTTCAGGAAAGCCAGTTCTTGGTGGACGAGTGGTACAGAGAACACCAAGGGAATTGCTGGTGTTCTCCACGACGGCAGCCGGCTTCCAGCTCCCAGAGAAGAGGTGTCACTTGGCCACCAACTTCAAGGCTCCCCGCTCCCAACACCAATGAGAATTGCAGGTCCTTGTTAAGTCATCCCAGCCATACCCTTCTCATACATCATCCTGCCTCCCAGAAAACAACAGCCGATGTTCCTCAAAGGTGGACACACAGTGACCACAATCGACAGGCACTCAAAGGCAGAAAGAGGCTTCTGCTCCAAACTCCGCAGCCAAAGTCAGAGGCATCCTGCACATCACGAGGGCGCCCTTTCCACGCTCGGCTTTTTGCCAAAGTGCTTACAGAGGCAAGAGTAAATATTTATATATTGGTACCATTCAAAGGCCCAAATGTGACTCAGGCCCCCACATGCCAAACTTACTTACAAGTCTAAAAAGTTCAATGAGTTTATCAAAATCCCAAATTACGCACAGCTCTGCACACATGCGATTCAGCAGTTCTGCAGCTACACTGCTATGGGCACTGTGGCCAAAACGTACTTTCCTCTGCAAGTTTACACAGAGGCTGTCCCTACACTAAATAGCCAGATTTAGCCTGAAAATATGACATTTTAAAAAAGCTCCCGTGTAAGACATGACAGATAGAAACACTTAATAAACAGATCCATTAACTAGAGAATATCCCTGCAGCAATTAAAACTTTGCAAAGTACTATAATGTACACCTGATTATTGCTCCAACATCTGCTTAGGTTTTCTATGTGTTTATAAGCTGGACCAAAGAGAAAAACAACTGAGTTTATGGACATATCATAACAAAAATCACAACATGTTACTGTTAACTGTTCACCAAAAATGGCATAAAAACTCAAATAAAGCATGTGTACTGTTTGAAATGCTTCAAGTTATTGCATTTTACAATGAATCACATATAATCAAGTGGTATTTCTCCTACTGCTGAAGAAGAATAATTTTATTTTAAACTAAGGATCCCATCATAAAATGAGAGGAAATTCAGAGTCTGAACAATCACAGTTGTGTTGAGCACATTTTTAGGCATATGGCAATTTTACAATGGTCGTTGGGAATGAAGAGCTAAAATTCTGATGCAGCCTCTGAATTTAAGATATTTCACATAAAACTGCACATCTCAGGAAACAAATAAATTGTTAACTGTGCAGCCTCATAACACTATGGCCAATACTCAGCATATGCAAATCTGACTGTCTCAAAATGTGAATGCTATTTTCAGTACAAGGACCCAATTACTTTTTAAAAGGGTCTGAAAAAGCAAGAAAATTTCTTCTGTCTGGAGACATCATCAAAAGAAAACAAATATAAGAATATCCATCTCAGCTATACACAATTCAGGTTACCTCAACACTATGCAGCTACAATATACAATCCAGTGTTCCCAAGCAAATGCCCTGATTACTATTGTTAAGTCTTTCATTTAAATAGTTCCTTCCTGTTTAAAACATAGAAAGCCAAGGGTGTTTTCCCACCACTAAGCATTGTGTAAGACTCCTTTTTATTCCAGTAAGCTGCTGAAGATGGATGAGCTTCCAAACTGATATCATTTTTAATTACGCGTTTTTCTCTCATTACTAATTTCCTAAACATGTGTCTAATCTTGCAGTGAAATCTGAGTGCAGTAGTGTATCCACATACATCACGTTCTAGAAAATTAATATGAGATAACGATCACGACTGCCATCACAACATAACCTGAAACAAGCAAGATATACCAGGGGTGATACATACTCATTAGACTCTAATCTCAAGTGTTTCTGGAAAGCAGCTGTTAATGGCAGTTTCCCTCCCTCCTACATCTTGGAGCCACGTGTTTATGGGGGTCTGGGAGAGGGAGACATTTCAAGCCCACATTATAAAGTCACCTCCCGTTTGCACTTTCCACTAGGCAGTTAAAATGTGATGCCAAATGCATAGACACCCCTTCGCTTCCTCACTCTAAATACTCCACCATGAAGCACCTTTTGCATAAGGGAGACAACGTGACCTCCTCCTCCACAAATGTGGCCAATCCACTCCCTCCCACCATCAGGTCTCCTGGTGGGGCTGTCTCCACCAAAAGCGCAGGAGAGAAGAGACGTTGGAGGTAGCTGGCGCCCTGGCAGAGGTGGGAGGGAACATGCCCACGCACCCCCCCACACTGGAAGGGGGTCACCACACAGCAGCTCCGTGCATCAGATCCTCTTTCAACGGGGCAGGAATCAGACATGTCGGGACTCATCAGCATAGGTCAAGCAAATACCAGCCAACTCTTCACATCTCAGGCATCTTTCGCTTCCTAACGGGCATTTCACAGGCAAACGTGTTGCAGCATTGAATCGACGGAGTAAGTTGGCGACTTTTAGGGGAGAAAAAAGAAAAAAAGAAAAAACAAAGGGAAAAGCCAAGGGCAACTGTCACTGCTTTCTCCCCCGCCAAACTGATTACACCCAGCTCTTCAGAGAGCAACGCTTTCCACACACCAGCTGGCTTCTCTTCAACAAACACTTCCCAAAGAAAAGAGGCAAACCTTAGGAACTTCTAAAATTGTTTGACATTTAAGGAATCAAATAAAGAAAAACAAGATAAATCACACCACTTAAAGAGGTTTATATCTTCCAAGTGTTCTTAAAATATGACACAAGTATGACTGCCTACTCATTCAAAGAAAATTGATCACTGCTGTTTAACAGACAAAAATAATGATGGTACAGGGAGACTAACAATGTAATTTTTAAGTATATGCACCACAGTAATACATATAAAAACAGTGCATATATAAGGAAGGCCAACAGGAGAGCTATGGTATGTATGTATGCAATTCACCAATCTGTAAGGGCATGCTGGGCAAAACGCATATGCTAAATGCAGTAAATGCATTTAAAAAATGTAATGCTAGTTGATTTGCACTAGGTCCCTAAGGAAGTCTATAGCACAAACGAAACCAGTAGCCTGGTGCTGGGATGTTTCACGCTACTCACATATGTTCCTAGGAAAGCTGGCTGAAGAAAAAAAATATTATTTTTCCAAAAATGTCCATAGTTTCCCAGAATTGCTACAAGATTTCATCCTGTTTTCTTACTTGCTGTTCATCTACTGACCAAGATCAAACACTTTAAATCCAAGCTTTGACTTCCTTAAGAAACTGATAAAGAAATTTGATCCTCCATGAGAAAGTTAGTCCTTCCTGAAAATTGCTTCATTCAGCACAGGGAAGGAAAAACCAGGGGACAACTTCATTTTTTCTTTCCCACACTGTATTGAGAGGAACACCAAGAAGACAGACACAAACCCAAGGTTTTCCCAGTTTTACCGCACACCATGCACCACTTTCACTGGAAGCGACAGCCTCGCTTGGACTCGTGACAGCACATTGCACTGAGCTATGCAACCCTCAACCCCAAACAGGAATCAACTGACCGCTGAAGTCAAGGCAAACCTTTCAACTGGCTTTGCTGGGTTATGATAGGGCTCCTCCTACTTTTAAATTCTCATTAACATTCGCTGACATCTCCTTTACAACCAGAGGGACAGGTTCCTTGCGAGACACTGTTTAGGCTCCCTTAGCTAATTTCTTATTCGACAAACCGAAGCAGGTCGGATTATCTACATGCATCACAGACAACATCATGCTTCATAAGCTATTCTTCTGTTTTGGTAAAGAGTAAGCACGTTTTCATTTGTTACTATGTTTACGCATTACCTCACTAAGTGGCATTATTGTTATCCCTACTGAGGGTCTCTTAGAATAGGAACATATAAAACCGGATTTCCTCCAGCTCTGCATACCTAGTTACTCCAGAGTCATAAATGACATAGGACTGGACTGAACAAAGACTCAGCATCAAACGCACATTCAAAACTGCCTGGAACAAAAACAT
This sequence comes from Rhea pennata, assembly GCF_028389875.1. NCBI lineage: Eukaryota > Metazoa > Chordata > Aves > Rheiformes > Rheidae > Rhea > Rhea pennata. The sequence continues at coordinate 59,637,993 of NC_084667.1, read as the reverse complement.
CTCTGCCTGGAACACTGCATCGCTTCTCTGCCTTCCAACAAAAATACCAGGGAAGCATAAATTTGCTTTAAAGACCGTTTTTTACACAAGTGTTTTCATGAGAAAAAGGAAAGAGCTAAACACTTGCATGTGGAATATGTTTATACCTCCCAACTGGTTCCAAATTAAATTTACTGCAGCTTTTACATAGCAGTCTATACATCAAATTGTCCTTTGTACTGCAGATCAGAAGTAACTTCACTGCCATCAAAAGGAACTCCACAGATGGAAAAAACAGAAAAGCACCGAGTCCCACATGGGAATCCTCCAAAAATCCAAACCAACTGCATATTGTCCTCCACATGATTACAAGCGATAGATAAAACATCCAGGGTTAGACAACACTGCTCATCTCTTTAGATTTTAAAGAAGCCAAACTCATCTGTGATTGAGCACTTCAAAAAATTCTCTAACCACCATCTTAAGGAAAATGTATAGATGTATTTTCCTTAAGAAAAATACAAACCATATTGCCCTGAAATCTGTAGAGCTTGATTCCTCAGGTTGTTACCCAGGTAGGGTTTTGGATGGAGGCCGTTATCACCATTCCTCTTTCCCCTGCCAGAACATGCCTCCCCGGAAAACTGGCACCACACGGTCAGTGACACCCACAGCACTGCCCTGCGGGACGTGCTGCTAACGATCCACCACTGAAAAGCAGGGTAGCAACCTCCTTCTCCCTTACCGTCCATCTCATCCCATAGACAGACTCTAGAGGAGACTAACTCAGGGTACACTTCCAGAAGCTGTGCTGCAAGTACCTCTTCCCTGAAAATCAACAGGAATTTGGAAGAAAATTACAGAAAAACAATGAAGAAAACAAGTCAGAGGCTAAAGACTGTCCACATAATCACTCTGTAAAGCCTAGCATTGCCAGGACATGAGAGAAATGGCATAACAGCTACAAGGATACTGCTTGGGTTCAGTCCTTGCTGTCCAAAATCACCTTGGCAATCTCTTAAAGACGGCTGCAGAGGGTGCGTGAGAGCACAAGGCAGTGCTGGCCCACCAGGCACGCGGGCGGGAGAAGCACACGTGCCAGTAAGGAGGCTCTACGAGCAACACCAGCGTCTGCTTAGTGCTATCAGCACCTGCCTGAGGACATTTCCTACCTCTGCCTACAAACACAGATTTTGATTCCCAAACCATTAAGTAAACATTCTTTGAAGATAATGAAGCTTATTCTAATCTCACACTGATTTCACTCCTGTATTGTACTCCACTGAGCTACAAGACTCCTGGGTTAAGTCCTCTCTGAGATCAGGATTACCTTAACTCTTGTGCTCTTGCAAAGACTTAAAGAATCCCGTTGAGGCAAAGAAAGAAGCTGATTTTTCACTCGGTAGGTTTACATTTTTTCTTGTCGAACAATCATAGCTATTTTTCAGCCTACTTCCTTAGACATGGATGAGCTGCTTCTGTACTGTTACACCTAAGCAGAGGGGATGCCCTGGACCAGTTCAAACACCAGCAAGCAGAGCTGTCACTCCAGTGGCATGAGGAAAGAAAACCACATCGAACCTGGACTAGCAAGGGGAAGTGAAATGGAAGCTGCAGAAAGAAAACAGAAAAATAAAGATATTCCAGTGTATTACCTCAGAAAACAATGCTCCTGCATTCTCATTTGTGTTCACTTCCCAGGATCAAGTGTTTACCTCTGCTCTGCATTAGAGTTCTTCAACTGTCTTCTGCTCTACACCCTTTCCATTGCACTCAATGCTAGAAGCAGCAAGCCCTCCCACAGTAACAAAAAAACCCAGTGAAGAACTTGGGGCAGGTCAGGAAAGCCCACCCCGTCTATACCATACCTTTCACATCATCAAAAGATTTGCCAGTAAGATGCTGCCACCCAACTCAATTCCTGCAGCACAGATCAGAGCTCTTTTGCTCCTGGGCTGTGTGTACTTCCTAACAGCCATGGACAGACAGTAAAAGCATATACAGCACAAATCTCAGAGAAGAGGCCCAAATACCATGCTGCTGCTCTTCAGGTATCCTTGTATTGCCTTCGCAGAGGGAGGCACCAGTAGGCACCCACTCACTCTCTCTCTCTCTCATTTCAGCTGTTTTCAAATGCCACAGGTTGAATATTCAAGCTCAGTGTCAGTCCAATGGCAAATTTCTTTTAAAAAGTTTCAGTAGTACCAATCTGGCTTGTATGCCTCACAGATGAGCCACGGCTAGATTTGGATAAGCTATGTCTTAGTTACACCAAACAGACCTTGGCATTATAATTTTTTCCACAAGTAGATGATCATATCCCCAGTGAATGGAAAAATTAAGAGGATGTGCTGGAAAAAAGCACACAGAGGTAATGCTACACCTATGCAGGGAGAGATTTGAAATATACTCATGGATCGAGTTCTGCAGGCTGATTTCCTCCTGCTTCATCAGTGTAAATCAACTGAAACTACACAGAGCCAACAGGCTTCATTTTCCACCTGTTAACATGGTTTTTCGATTCCACTTTCGATAAATGAACCATGATGCAAACTGTTGTGAAATGAAAATCAGCTTACATATGTAACAGAAGTCAGAAGTAAAGAGATGTACCGCCAGATTCAGGACTGTATCTAGTTGAAAATACTCTTCCGTAAACCCTGTCATGGCTCCCCAAAGGGCTGTTGCCAAAGACAGGGCTATTTTCCACTGCGAAACAGCCCATGGGGAGCCAGTAAGGCCATAGGCTAAGAGCAGCCAAGGTGCTGCTCCAATTTACACACGTTTGTGAGCAAACTGGCATATGCCAAGTGCAAAGTCCATCCTTTCATGCCAGAAAGCAGCAAAAGCCATTCACAGCCTATATTTCACATGTAAAACACATTAGCCTGAGAAACTCTTTAAATCAAAAAAAAGTCTTCTGAATGTTTAGCTCTTGGTTAAAGTCACAAACTTTAAGCTCTTGAATAAAAAGCAGCTTCACCAGAGGTCAGTCAAATGGCAGTAAGAATATACAAGGCTGCAGGTTAAAGCATCTCATATTCATAAGAGTATAAGCATGAAATTCAGAAAGGGCCCCCAGGGATCCCAGTGCAAGACATGAAGGTGTAATTAAAAACCATAAATCCATCAAACGAAAAATATGTAAACTTCATACATTACATTCATACATTAAGGCATATATTTTTCTTCCCTCTCCACATTTGTCTTACTCTACACTCCTTTGAAGCCTACAAATAAAAAATTAACAAAATCAGAAGAAATATCTTTTAATAGGTAGAATGTGCATATCAATAATAAATGCTTTTTATTTTATTCTTATAGGTAATTGCTGAAGGAAGCTCTCTCAGCAGACTGCTGAGACTCTATGCATATTATAAATTACTTCAACTGTATCTCCTCTTTACAAAACCCACTGAAGGACAGTATCTTACAGTGTCTCCATGCCACTCAATCATCCACACAAAATTACCCTTGTGAGAGCTTGTTGGAGGAATGTCAGATACATTCTCCTTTCTTTACAACGTAATCTTCAGCAAGAGAGAGCGAAATAGCTGACTTCTGTGTTCACAGCTATAAAGCTACACTAACACCTGATCATTTTAACTGGAGATTGTAGGCCTAGTTTTAACTTTCTATTTAATTGTAAGCTACAAGGAAAATTTTGGTCCATGTTTCACCCACAACATAGATTTCAAGATATTTTAGTTCACAGAAATTCTGCAACACTCATAGTTCATAAAAGGCTAAAAGACACCTCGTCTTAAGAGTGGTATTTGGGACAAACCAGCTCTCCCATCTGCTTGCCCGCAGTTTAGCAAAGGAGCAGAGGCATAGCCCTGAAAGGAGGTGGGAAATGCACCTGCGCCTCCATCCTTCAAAGGTCGCTGTGATTCCCACCAGGAACGCAGAGCAAGTTTATTCCTCATCACTTAGGACCGTTTGCTTGGGACAAGACAGCCCAGGGCCAGGCAGTGGTGTAAGAACACTTCTTTTCCCCCAAAGGCACTCAGCTTTAGGGCATGCATGGACAGTGGGAGAGTCTCACGAGAGGTCCAGCTTGGCTTCCTCCTCCTCCCTGGAGGCCTGCTGCTGCAAGCTCTTGGCTTCTCAACACCAAAGTCTACCAAAGCCCCTATGAGAAGAGCACTAAATGCATTTATTTGGTCTGGCTCTCAGCCATTTTTCTCCTGGAAACTTGGCAGTTGTTTGCTATAGCCAGCTGCAGTTAGGCAGCAGATACAAGTGCTTTTACACTACTCATGGCAGCCAAATTGGTGCTAAAGATAGGGTCCGACACAGCACCAGTACTCAAAGAGGGCCCAAGCCCTTACATCAGAAAGGGCTTGAATGCTTTCACCATACCATTACAAGCAGTGCAGAAGGACCTAAAAGTAGTAAATTAACAAGAAACAAGGATGGCCAGATTTCCTGATCATACGAGCCACTTACGTGTCTTCATGTTCTGACAGCTGCTCTTTCTTGGGACAGGAATCAGCTGAGCACCAGCATGGCCCTGTGCTGCTAATGTCAGCACCCTGCAAGATCGCTTCCCTGCACGGAGCCACAGAAAACTCAGCTGCACAGCTTTGCTGAGGGCTGCGTGATGCAGGCTGGGCACAACTGCTGCATCTGAACTGCTTAAGAGCCACGTAAGAGGCAAAAGCAGTCCACCCCTGCCAAAAATTATACCTGATAAAGCTACATGTTATGGTGTAAGAAACTGCTGAACTCTGAAGTCCAGAATACATGTACTACAACACACAACAGGAACAACATCATGCAACGAAATGAGTATATAGAAACTGGACACATCTGACTTCCCAAATGACTGTTTAAACACCAAGCCAAATGCTGCCCATCTACAGTGTAATCAGCACTGATCAATATATACGCACTGACGGTGACACAAACCATGCTGTAACAAATTGCATGATGTGGTAAAACAGGAAACACATTAAAACGTAATCTTTTAGACGCTGCAAAAGCTGGGGTTGATGCTTCACTTCCACATCTAACACTGCAAGCCAGTCAACGCTCAGCCTAGCCAGAGGTAGCACGTTCCAGTTTTGTTCCAACAAAACTTCCCATCTTGTTCAGTGAGCAGCGCAAAAATCCCTCAGCAACGTTAGGAGAAGATTTGCTAAGAGCTAAATGAAAATTGATCATTTTCCCACAGCCGCCCGGCGTTCCAATCTACCCCGCGCAGGTATTGACATATGGTAATTCCCCTCCGTCCCCAGCCAAAACTCGGAGCTCCCTGCCAAATTCCAGGAGCGCGGATCAAAGGCTCGTTTTAAGGCCTGGCTCAGACAGAAGGATAATTGTGTGCACCTAAGCCTTTTTTGCAAGCAAGCGTTGAGATTTCGCTGATTCACCCTACAGGAGGCTGATACACGCACTACAGCCAGACTCTTAGTGACAAAATAAACATGCAGCAACGGCAATAAGCTGCCTGGAATAGATCATTATATTTATACCGGTTAAACATTCTTTTTCCAGCATGGAAATGAACATCTGCCACTTGGACGCCTTAAAAATTCATGCAGCTTCCAAGTAAAGAATTCAGTCAAAATAACTATACACTGAAAGTTTACATTCAGTTTTACATACTTTAAAGAAAAATACATTACTGCTGCAAAGTGACATCCTCTCTTTGCTTGGGATAATTGTCTGAATGCTTTGCTTTTAGCTTTCTCTGCAAATTCTTTTTTCCACTTAAAAATAATACATTTTTAATGAAAAAAATAGTAAGGAGCATACTTCAGCATAAATTTCAATAGCAGCATGAGGGACTGAAGGCACTCAAGAGTTCCTGATCCACGGCAAGGACATGCCAGGCTGCCACAATGCAGCTTTCTAGTTTCGCCGCACCGCCTCACGGTGCAGATGAGCTCCTTCTAGACACGATCATTACGGCTCTCATCTGCCCTCCTGGGCTGGTCATAAAGCTGCTACTTGCACAAGCTCCACATCACCTGGACACCCTCTGCAGCACCACAGCCCCCTCCACTGCCTCACCACACCCCCTCTTTGCTAACCGGACAGATTTTCAGGACTTCAGGATTTTCCAGTTTCTATTTTCCTGGATTATCTGAGGTCCCCAGCAGTCAGACAGCCCATCTAAGACCAGCAGTCCATGATGCTCAGTGCTGTCAAACTGATAGCAAGAGAGAGTCCCCACCACACAAAATAAATTTTCACTGAAAACAAACAAAGGATGGAAGAACTTTATCCTTCTTGGACAAAGGAGGAAATAAGCACAGAGATATTAAACCATTTGCCCAAATTCATGCACAAAGTCTGTGACAGGTCTAGAGAGTAAACTCAGGTCCTGCATCCTTACTCGATGTCCTGATGGGACACGGCTCTTCCCGTTGACAAAGCCAGTGGGAGATCACAGAATCACCAAACCTCAACAGGTTGAGGTTGGAAGGGACCTCTGGAGATCATCTAGTCCAACCTCCCTGCTCAAGCAGGGTCACCTACAGCTTGTTAGACAGGGTTGCATCCAGGCAGGCTTCGAATATCTCCAGAGAAGGAGGCTCCACAACCTCTCTGGGCAACCTGTTCCAGTGCTACCTGCAGACATGGCAGCCCTCGAAGGCCCAACATTTCCTCTCCTTCGCTACTGCTCTGAAAGACCTTACAAAACTAATAGAGATTTGTGACAGAAATCAGCCCTTTCCTGATCACAGGCCCAGCCAATGGCATATAGCAGACTCCTGCCTTCCCCCAAACACCTTCTGTTCCGGGATATATTGGCAACATAAGTACAAAACAGTTATTCCAGTGCTGCAGCTCTGAGGTCAGAGGACATGCAGAGTATTCAGACAAATCAAATTCCAGAGATTTTTGTTCAATAAAAAAACAAGGATATTATATTCCCAAATAGACAGCTGTCTGCTGCACTCCATATGAGCAATATCCAAATAAAAATAGATCATGAAGGTAATCCAATTCCCAGGCAACAGAATGGCAAGAGCATCCTTATTCCACGATGGAAAAATATTTCATTTCAGACACACAGGCATTTCCAGATAGAAGATTCTCCTCCTCCGGGCAGGACAAAGCAACGTCTCTGCTCGTGATTCAAGACAAGATGTTCATCACCAGCTGAAAAGTCGGGTGTTAGCTGGCTCCTCATTACGTCGGTGCCTTCAGTGCGAAAAAGGATTCGGACTCACATAGTGCAGTTCTTGCGGGGCAGCCGAGCAGCGGCAGACCCATGCAGCAACTGCGTATGTGGTGGGCAGTCCGGGTCTCAGGAAAGAAAAATCTGCTGGCGGTTTCAGCCATTCCTACTGCAATGCACGGCACTGTCAAGCCAAGAGAAACCATCACGATCAGCTGCTGCGGGCTGGGGACAAGGAGGATGACTAGTTCCTCCCACAACCTCGCTCTTAACAAGTCAGAGGTTGGAATCACTGTAGGTGGAAACTCTTGGCAAAAACAATAAAGCAACTACTACATCTTTCAACAGGTTCAAAGTAACCTCAGATGTTAGGAGCAGATGCTCTTTCCCACCCCCTGGGATTCTGAAATGGTTTATGTGTTTCCTCCCTGCTTCCTAATAGGCCAGGGTGCTGAAGGAATTAGCTACAGAAAGAGCCAGAGCAATACTAATTACTCTCAGCTACCCGGCAGACCACAGTACCTTGAGCTAATTGCACAACCTCAGCTCCCCCACTTCAGATCTCCCAGTGAGGAAGGTCTGTTGCCTCCAGCATCTGTACTGCAAAATAATCCTGCTCACCTGTATTTTAGAAGGGCATGCTTGAAAATCCTAAACGTCTAAAGCAAGCTCATTACAATTAGGTTGTGCAGCCTGTAATATAGCACGGGGACTGCCGCATTGACTGAAACAAGTGACCTGCTCATGTCAACACATCTGATGCAGCATTGTTGCTAGCCCCTTTATTAGACTGTACACGTACCTGAAATCCACATCTGAGCCTATAGCCCGGAGCACTCCACAGCCAAGTCTCTGCAAGAGTTTCCCTCACAAAATTAAATATTAGAAGTGCATTGCAAAAGAAAAGCCCTGTAATTTCACATTTATTAACTCAGACATTACTTTTCCACTTATACATTTTTGAAATTTTAAATATAGAGCATTTTAAGGTGCATTTAGTGCTTGTAAAGTTGCCCTGAAAAGCTGATTCTGCTACAGAGGAATCTGAAAAAAAAAAAAAAAAAAAAAAAAAAAAAAAAAAAAAAGACAAGATTCTCCCATTCCCCTTATCCCCGTCCACACAATTACAGAAAAGCCTCCTATGAAAAGAAAAACAACCCCCAGTACAGGAGGACCCCAAGGCTACACAAGACTCAGCACAGTGATTCTAAAGAGTCACCTGGATTCTGCAATTCTACATGATCATGCCACTCAACCAAAAGGGCTGTCGTATTAATAGAAAACTATGGGCAAGGGAAGAAAACAAACTCCACAAGGAGTCAGGGCTTGTTTCTAAAAGCTTAGATCTATCACCTGTGCACCTCCAACATTGACAGATGCTCCCACGTGCACTGAACCCTTGCTCTCTCAGGAATCTGCAAGTGAAATCTAAGCAAACAAAACCCACTCCCACCTCCTGTGCATTCAGCACCAGCCCTAGCCTTCTGAAGCATGTAACAGTCCAAACAGTGAGGACACAGGCACTGACAATTAGGCATCATGCAGGTTCTTCTTGGTACTAATCCTGGGCAAGAAGAGCCACTGACACCAGGCTGTCAGAGCAGCCAAGGCAGGAAAAATAAAGCGGACTGGGCCTTCTAGAGCTCCATGCCCTCCAGACTGCAATCCTCCATCCTGCCCTTTCAGCCTGGTTTTCTAAAGTAATGAGGATTGTATTGTCCTCCTCTATCCTTGCTGCTAGTCCTCTTTAACAAATTTTGAACCATCAAATGATCTGAAGTTGAGGCAGAAGGCTCAGAGTAAGTCCTAGAGCTTCCAGAAACGGGCAGTGAGAGCAGCTGGGCAGGACCCAACCATTATTAGTTGTTTCGCCAAAGCCAGATGGCCACTGAGTATTAGCTTACTAACAGCCAAACAGCATGTGTGTAGCTCCCAGAGAACATGTTGTCTCTTATTGGGGGGCAAACTGGGAACATCTGGGACTAATGCAGTGGTATAGGGAGGACAAAGGAGATGAACAAAATGTTCATATCCAACTAAGGTATGCTTCCTTAGTTCTGCTGCTCATGGAAGCATGGGGGGGGACTATTTAACATACATGCGAAACCCATGGGAAAGAGCATGCCATGCCCAAAACCTTGCTCTTCATCTCCCTTTCAATTCAGGCAAGAGCAGGGATGGCCAAACCTGTACCGAACTCCAGAGGCAAACACTGATCTCTGTGGAAGACTGAAAATGTGGAGTACTGTTAGTTTCAGTGCATTCCTTGATAACCAGATATTAACACTACCAAACAAGGAACAGGCACTTTCCTCCTGTTCCCATTCTTCTCAGACCTAGGCCCAGCAATCATCAGTATCCTCTCAAATCAACCTATTCCCAGCCCAAAGCAGCCTGATTTAAGTGGGAGGTTACACAGCCTATGGGTAATAACGCGACACTTCCCAACATCTGTACAGTCATGTACATGTTCTGCATGTTCTGCACCAGTCAGCACGGTACGTCTAAAGACACTGCTATCCTCCTCATTTTCTGGAAAAGCCAGGCTTCCTCCAGCTCTAGCTGGTATAACGCACAGCTGACCTACCTCACAAGAAGGAAGAGCTGCCAAGAACACAGCAGGCTGCTACTTGCTTGGCTCCCTCAAATGATTCATGGTTCGTTAGCAACTAATGGAATGACCTGTCCTGGGCACCCAGACTCTCCATGGGCCAGGACCAGCAGGAGACCTTTTTTATACACAACCACTGCTTAATTGGTCAACTGAGAACACAAGGAATTGTGGAGGAAAAGCATTCTCCATGCCTACCCTCAGATCATGGCATGTCCCATCAGCAAGAAAGAGCGCAGGTGCTCACTCCTTTGTTTCTCCGGTTCCCTAGAAGCCTCATCTCCTTTCAGTGGTGTCCCTCGTGCAATGCAAAGTGAAGATGTGACAGGAAAAAGAAAAAAGCAAAGAAAAGAAGCTCTCAGAAACTGAGTAAGAACTCAGCTGAATTCAGGTTATAATACAATATGCTCAGTTTTGCCCCATAATGTCATCTGTCTGCCTTGGTCGTAGGTACAACACAACGAACTGGGCTAGTGAAATTAGGTATCTGAACTCCTGAGCTGGAAGAAACATGTTCTTCAATTTTTATCACTCGCAAAGTGAACTTTCCAAAGTTGGCCTCTTTTTAGTACTGATTAAAAAATAACTTTTGTTACAAAATAAGTGGGTATGATTTTTTGTTTAAGCCAAAATAGTTACACTAGTAGAAAACACTTCTGCAGATATACTTGTATCAGGTGCACATTCCTCATACCTAGAGAGCTTTCTCCTCTGCTCAGAAGGGATTAACTAAGAAAATCTTAAAGTAGCCATATATCCTTATGGCTGTGTCTGCACTAAAGAGAATGCAGAGTTTAATTCCAATGATACAGCTGCAAAAATACATCTTTTGTGTAGGACAGTCCCTGCCTGTCCCCTTTTTTCCTGAGACACACACCTTGTTGTGACATTACCTCTTTAGAAATGTTTGGGCTTACTGCACAGAGACATCACGCAAATTAATTAATTAGCATTTGTGAAGTACTGTGAAGATTTTAGGTGCTAAGTATCATTATTACTAATTTAATCTACATTCCCATTCAGTCCCTCTCTTGTGAAACTGCCAACGAGCATGCCAATTAGTGATAATTGTCGTGGTGGTTTTGTGACAAGGCTGTTTGCCAACTGGGAGCGAGACAGGGACCACCGACTCATTCCAAACGGATCACCCAACAGCTGCCAACAGGAACAACTTCCAGGCACTAACAACCAGGCCTCAGCTCCATCCAGAACCCCAGAGGTAAGAGATCCCATATCCCATTACCGATTCCCCGGGCATACAGCCTGCAAGACAAATACAAAACTTTTAATTAGCAATAAACCAGGACACCTTTTTTATCCCCTTCCACTATTTCAACACATGATCCAGTAACTGATGCTGCAATATGATCTGAAATTATTACAGATGAGCAGTTCCAAACTTTACTTGTTTCCATTCTTGCTTGATTAAAATTGTATTTTAATTCGCATACAAGCCTCACTGTGGCAGCAAACTGTAAAGACAACAACAGTAAAAAGAAGGGAATTGGCAGTGTAGGGTGCAGTAAATCTTGGAATAAGGAGCCTTATTTGAGAGTTTTAACATAAGCAAAGAAGTGTATCTTCATATCAGTGGTCAGCAGAGATTTGGAGAACTTCACAGACACAAACAACTAAACAGTCTTCTCTAATCAATGCATATCATCTGAGTACTGAAACTTTATATTATTTATATATTTAAAATACCTTTAATTGAAAGGACAGTAACATATAAACTGTATGAATCATAGCCCTCTTAAGCAATTAGATTTGTTATCCTTGCAGACAACAAACAGTATGTTGGCTTTTTATTCTAACGGCAATTCAATCCCTTGTCAGCTGCCCCACGCATAAGAATACAACTTCTCTCTTTCATCAGTGAAGATATCAACAGCAGGAAACTAGCCCTTCTTTCATCTCCAAGGCACCCACTCACCTTCCCAAAGAGTTTTAAACCAGGTGTGGAAATCTTTCTGAATCTATGCTGAAAGATCCCTTAATTATTATGGCAGAGGACACAGAAATCCTTTGAGCAAGCAGCATACTCCCAGCAGCAGCCTTGCTGGTGTACACTCATCCACTGGCTGCTTGGTTTGACAGAACAACTTAGAGGTCGACTTTTATTTTATGGGCATGAAACTCTTACAAGAGGAGCTATTTTTTCAGACGTCTTGTTATATAATTAAAGAAATAAAGAAAGAAAAAACGCAAGCTGGCTTTCTGGCACAAACATTACACAGTACTCAACCTGCCAGCATATTGCATCAGATTCTCCCCCTAACGCCAATTCACAGCAGCTGAGTATCTGAACTACTGACTCTGATCTCCTGCTAGCTAACTTCGCACTCAGAAGGCAATATAAGTAGGACTGTTTATTGCATCTTCCTTCCTGAAGAGCTGCTCACTACATTAGGGCGACTGGGTTTTGACCATACAGTTAGGCTAGAAGTATCACAACCATTTGAAAATATATTAAAAAAGTTATCTCCTAACTCTACCGTATGCTACTCAGCAAGTAAACTCCAGGTATCTATTACCCTGTGATCAACTTTGTCAAGGTTTTGACATCGTGATGACTACTATTTTATTACTTCTCTAGGCATGCTTTGAAACCCTGCAGAAAAGGAGGCTTCATTTCCCCATCATCAAGTGCTTATCAAGGAAGTCCCCCGGGACTCGCAGAAACGAGACCACACAAACAGGCCTTTGCTCACAGGTCTCCTCACCCGCACACCTGGGCAAGGCCCGCCACCTCTCCTGCCCCCCTGGCTTTTTTTTCCCATGACAAAGGTCCACTCGCAGACAGGACACTATTCTTTCCCATTAAGGCTGAGATCCACTCGAGGATGAGAACAGCGTTTTGTGCGCTCCTCCCTGAGAGGTACCACACACGCTTCGCAATGGGAAATTAAACTTCTTTCCACCACTCATGGCAACCCAAGAAACAAACGATCCAGCCGTTCGGACTGAGAGAAGACACGCGACCTTTTACACTGCACCAACAAGAACTCACTCCGGACCTCGTGAATCAAGAGAGAAACTCCTGTTGATTTCCAAGGAGTTTGGATCAGGCCTGAAAACACAAACCTCGCTCTGCATTCTGACACTGCTCCACAATGCATTTCCAAGCAAAACTATATTTAGATTCAGTGGGAATTCTGTAGATCATACAGGAGCTCTTTGAATGAAAATGAAGGTCAGCAGGGTTTGGCTTCCTCTTCAGACCCTCCCCCCCATTCTTGCAAACATCCAGATAAGCATTGTTTAGAAAACAATATGTTACTTCCAAATGTTATCAAAACCCTAGCACACGTTTTGTGAGCCGTGAAACAGAATCACGGCAACTTTCTGTTGCATTTTGCCCTGTCAGCTAATCTTTACGATCTCGTAAGGTGTCCAGTCAAGACAGGGTGTTTTTTCACCTGTGTTGCCTTTTAAGCACTTTGTTTCACATGCTCTTACTGAAGCAAGAGAGACAGGAAGCAATGCTAAGGAGCTCTGATATAGGGAAAAGAAACACCTAAGAAAAACCTGTGCAGATAATACAAATAAAGCCGCACACGTGCTAAATGAAACCGCTGGAGTGCTCGTGAGTTTTACCCGTTCCCTAGCAGTGACGGGCGAGCGCCCGTCACACGGCACAAGCGCACGGAGAAGGATGCAGCCCGAGCGAGACCGAGACCGAGGGCGGCAGCCAGCCCAGGGGGCACCGAGGTACACCCGAGCCTCCAGACGGCGGAAGCCCACCAGAACCACCCTTCCCAACCTGCCTGCCAGGGACGCAAAGCAGGCATGTCCCAAACGCGAGCGCGGGATTTTCAACCGCATTTTATGCCCCCCTGGGAAGGAGGAGCTGAACCGCGGCCACCGGCAGCTTGCGATAAAAGGCTTGAACATGCTGAACGGGGCTCCGGGGCAAAGGCCGCTGCGAGCAACTTCCGCGGCGCTGGAGAGCGAGCTCGCCCGGCGCCCGCGCGCCCTGCGCGGGGTCAGCGCGCAGTGCAGCGCGTGTCCCGGGCGTGCTCGCCCGGCGCTTAACGCCCCGCCGCGCTGCTCCTGCCAAGCCGCTGCTTCCCTCCCACTCGAGCAGCCGGTGCGGGCGGCGAGCTCGCAGCGGCGCGGTGCCGTGTGCGGAGAGCCTGGACGGGGAAATCCTTGAACTGCTGAACACCTGGAAATGGCCCCCCGCTCTCCTCCCGAAGCAGCGCGGCGCCCGCCCCGCGCCCCCCGCGGTGCTCGGCGCTGCGCCCGCCCGCCGCGGCGCTCACTTACCGGCAGGGCGTCGGGCGCGCAGCCGGCGGCGGCCAGCCGCGCCGCCTGCCTCCGCAGCTCGCCCAGCTTGGCCTGGCAGCTGCGGCACCAGCCGCCGGCCGCGGCCCGCTCCAGGTGGCGCGGCTCGGCGCCCGCGGAGGCCCCCGCGCCCTCGGGCGGCGGCCGGCTGGCGCAGCGCTCCTCCTCGGCGGCGGCCGGCGGCCTCTTCCGCGGGGAGAGCTCCCGCGCCGCGCTGCCCTCCGCCACCTGCGGAGGAGAGAGCAGAGCTCAGCGCCGCGGCTCGCTGCAAATGCAACACCTCCCCCCTCCAAAAAAAAAAAAAAAAAAAAAAAAAGCCGTCGGGGAGGGATGGTTACGTGGACTCACCCCCGGCGCCCGGGGCTCTGGTGCCGGAGCCTTGCTGCCCGCCGCCGCGATCATGGTGCCGGCGGAGTGCGCCCCGCTCCGCAGCCTAGCGCGGGCTGCGCGGCGCCCGGCGGCGCGGCCCGTCCGCGGTGCCCATAGCGGCGCGCGGGAGCCAACGCGGGGCAGAGGCGGGGGCCGGCGGTTGCCGCAAGTTCAGCTCCTCGGTCCCCGCCGCGCAGGCTGCCGCGGCTCGGCGCTAGGTGATGTTGCCTCCCATGTTGCGAGAGGAGTAAAGTTTGGGCTGGAAGTCGGCAGAGGGGGTGGGAGAGGGAGGAGGAGTGCGCTCCCCTCGGCGGCACGAGAAAGGACCGGGAGCCCCGGAGCACGTCGCAAAAAAAAGCTGCCGAAGTGCTCGGAGGGCCGCGGAGGAGGGGCCGGCGGGGGGGTGGGGTGTGCGGGGAGGGGGGCTCGGCCAGGGCGGGACGGCACCCGGGGTTGGGAGGTTTTGGCTTTTCCTAGTGACCCGAGAGTGCCGAAGCGGTGTCACTAAGCGGCGGCACCGCCGCAGCGGGCTCCTTCACGCGGGACCACGCGAGTCCCTTAGGAGTGGGGGGAAAAGGGGGGAAAGGAGGAAAAACGGGGAGGGGGGTGGGGCAGCCGGGCCCGCCGCGGAGTGCGGAGGCGCCCGACAGATGGAGAAATTAACGCTCGCAGCTAATTGTCTGCTCGGCGGCCGCTGCGGCTCGCACGTTTAGCACTTTTCTCTCTCTTTTATTTAGCTTCGCCCGAGAGGGACGCGGAGGAGCCACTCACCAGCCCTCGCCCCCCCTCCCCCCCCCGCCCCCAGCTAGTCCCGCGCCCCCCGGCAGCCGGGTGGGCAGCGTCCGGCACCGGCCGGAGCCCCGCCGGCAGCGCAGCGGGTGGCGGCGGCTGCGCGCAGCTCCGCGGCGGCTGCGCGGCGCCGTCCCTGTGACCAGGGCGCCACCTGCCGGCGCCGCGGGGCGCAGCGGGGGGGGGGCGGGCCCGTGCGCGCCAGCTCCGCACCCGCACCGCACCCGGGCCTGGCCCCAGACCCGCACCCGCGGGGCGGTAGCGGCTTCCCCTGGCGCTGCTAAGCGCTGCCTCCTTCTTTCCTTCTGCCTCAGCCCCGTTGCGCGGACGGGCGCCGCAGGCGCGGTGCGCTCCCCGCCGTGGGGTCCGCCGCGACTTGAGCAGCGCCGAGCGCAGAGAGTACGGAATGAAAATAAATAAATGAATAAGAAGGGCCACCTTCTTCGGCCGCGTAAACTTTCCTGGCTCTCTAGAGCACGTGTCTTAAGCAAGCTGCCCCCCAAAAGGCTGCATACCCCCATGCAGGGGGTGCGGCCATGTGCCCCCCCCCAGCAGGGCGCTGCGCGGCCCCCCCCCACCCCCCCCGCGAGCGCGCAGCGCCTGCGCGGCCGCGGGGAGCGCAGCGGGCAGGGCCCCTCGGGGCCTCGCGGCTGCGGGCGGCTCCCGGAGCTCCACAAAAGTTTCGGAGGGGCGGAGAGGGGAGGAGCGGGCCGGGGGCGGCTGCCTGCCCCGCACCGCGCGGGCACCCGCCCGTGCGCACGGAGACGGGCCCCGGAGCGGGGCGCGCCGCTACTCGGGGCGCCCTGCGGGCCGCCGGTCTCGCGCTTAAATATATCATGTGCCGGAGAAACGGCTGCAAAAAACTCCTTCGTCTCCCATGTCCGGTTGGACGAGGGGGAAGGGGTGAGGATGTGCTCCGCTCCCGGTGCCCGGCTAAGCTCCGAGCAGCGCGGCCGGCCTGAGCCACTCTGCCATTTTTATTTAAAAAGAAAATCACTCCTGGAAATACTGAGCCTCCCCCCCCCCCAGCCCTCTCCTCTCCTCCCCGCGCGGTTTCGGCGGATTCCCCGCGGTCTGCAGCCGGGCGGGGCGCCCCGGGAGCGGGCCGGGCTGCGCGGCGCCCCGCGCAGCGCCGCGGAGCCGCCCGGGCTGTTCGTGGTGCTGAAACGCGCCCCGGCGCAGCAGCCGCCCCGCCAAGTTTGCGGTGCCGTTTCCTGCGCCCCTGCGGGAGCCGGGCCGGAGGCAGGGCAGGCTGCGAGCCCTCCCGCGGCGCCCCTTACCTTGCCTTTCCTGCGCAGGAGGTGGCTGGTGAAGCCGAAGATGATCTCCGAGTCCAAGCACAAGGCTCCTATCTCCAGCAAGCTGGGGTTTTTCCTCGTGGAGGCATCGGGCGGTTTTTGAAAAGCCATAGTTTGCGGGTGAAAATATCCGGCTCCCTGAGCGGCGGCGATGTATTTGTATACCCCCCAAAAGAAAAAGAGAAAAAGAAAAGAAAAAGATAAAATGGCTACACCCGCTAAAAAAAAAAAAAAAAAAAAAAAAAAAAAAAAGGCCAAAAAGCCAGACGCGGTGAGTTACTCCTTCATCTGACAGGGTGCGCGCCGCCGGGGCTAGGTAGCCAGCAGCCGGGCAGCAGCAGATCCACCAGCCTCTCTGCCTCTCTCTGCCTCTCCCCGCCGCTCTCCCTCCCGTTTTATCCCCCCTCGAGCGCACCTTGCCTGACGAGCGAGCGCGGGTGCGAGCCCCGCTCAGCGCCCCGCCGCCGCCGCCGCCGGGGCCGGGGCCGCCGCCGCTGCGCCGGGTGCGCGGGGCCGGCAGCGCCCTGCTCCCCCGCCGCCGGCCATCAGCTCGCCGAGCGAGGGGGCTCCCACCGCCCGCTGGCCAGGAGCCCGCACTGCGAGCCTCCTGCCTCCCCCATACACTGCTGGGTGGGTTTAGGGGTGGTTTGGGCTTTTTTTTTTTTTTTTCCTCTCTCTCTCTCTCTCTATTTCCCTCCTCTTTCTCCTCCTCCTCCGAGGTGAGTGCAAGGAGGGAAGCGCTGCCAGCGAAGTCAGTTTAGGAGGGAGAAAAAGACAGGCAGGAAAAAAAAGGAAGAAAAAAAGAATATAAAAAAGGAAAGCCTGAGGGAACAGAGGTAAAGCACTTTCCGGAAGGCGTCCGGTCTTCTCTCCTCTAAAAGGCTCCCCTCCTCTTTTTTTTTTTTTTTTTTTTTTTTTTTCCTGCTTAATTTTATTTGCAACGGGTGAGTATTGCAATGAAGGAGCAAGCTCGTCCTCATCGAGAGGGCAAAGAAACATCTCTGCGATGGCTGCTGGGGGAGCTTTCCCTGCAGGCTGCCTTCTCCGGCCGCCCCTGCCCCACGCGGGACTGCCGCCCACCCACGCGTGTGCCCCGCGTGCCCCAGACCACCCTTCTCTCCCGCCCCCCCTCCCCCAACAGGCGGGCTGGGACAGAGCCCTTGCGTTTGGGGCTGGCGCGGCCCGCCGCGGAAGGGCGCGGAGGGCACAAGCCCCGGCCGTCGGGGCTGCAGCGCGGGGCCGCCGGCGGGGACGGGGCTGGGGCTCCCCGGCGGGGACGGGGCTCCGCTCCGAGCTGTCATCCCTTTCCCTGCGCTTTCCCGCTAAACAACTAACTCACGTCGAGTCCAAAGCATGATCCCGCTTCGCAGCGTCGGCAGCGAAACTGGGTTGAGTAACCCCGGCTGCGTCGGGGCGCGCATCGGGGCTCCTCCAGGTCCGGCGCTGCCGCGGGGCGCGGGGCTCCGCGGGCGCGGAGCGGAGCCGGGCAGGGCTCAGGCCGTGCCCGCCCGCGGCGCCGCCTCGCTGGGCAGCGGGCACATCCGCCCGTGGGTGCGGCGTGGCCGTGGGTGCCGGAGGGGGAGGGGGAAGGGGAAAGAGAAAAAGGAAGGAAGGAAGAAAGAAAGGAAGGAAGGGAGGGAGGGAATAATTTAAGACTCTAAGGCCACAAAAGGATGCCATAGTGTCTCTTTATTCTGAATTATGCTGGGCCCCTTTTGTGGGGTTTCAGACGATCAAAACCTTGTGCTGTAGATAAGAGAGACCAATTAAAGTGTGGCTCCCTACAATGGGAGAGGATCTGGACTCCTGCGGGTGCAGGAGGGATGCTTGGATGGAGGGGAAGAGGAGGGGTAGTCAGATGTTTACAGCTAAGGGGAAAGGATTAATCTGACTTCCTTATTGCCTCCATTCCTGATAGAGATATCTAAAGCCAGAGATGAGCAGAGGTGTCAGATGGGTCCTGACCTCACCCATGAATGGAGGCTGCAGGGACCTAACCCATCTGTGCTGTTCATCACCACCTCCTCACTGCCCTCACCTGTACAGGTGGGACATGCCCCTGGCCATGATGGATCCCCATGTTGGGAAGGTGCCACATTTCCAAAGGGGTGGGTAAAGGGATAGTAAAGGGGAGGGGAGAAGGAAAAGCATTTGTAGCAAAATGGTGGTGTGGAGACCACCACCATTGGGGAAAGAAGTTTGGAAACATCACAGGGCAGAGACAAACATAATTACATCAAGGAGGCTCACGGCCTACTTCAGAGGAAGCCCAAGGCATTTCTCTCCATTCCCCTACATCTTCAGTTCAACTCAAGTTCAAGCCCTCAGTCTGCCCTGGCCTAGCCCCAATGAAAATCAGGCTCTCCCCTGGTCCCGTATCACCGGGTGCCCAGCCCACTAGGTCTCCCTTCCCCACCAGGTCTCCCTTCCCCACCTCAGTCTGCCCCTATTCCCAGGCTCTCTGCTTAGGAGGGACGCTCTGGAAGGCCTGGATCCAAAATGTGCCCTGCAAGTCAGGCACTGAGGGGCCCCATGTAGCCCTCAACCTCAGTCCTAATCCCAGAAAGTCTCTCTTCAATAACGCCTGACAAAGCAAAAAATCTCCCCACCCCGCTGCACTCAGGTGTCTTGCCGATAAACAAGCTGAAGGGAAAGTTATTAGCTTTTATTCATGGTGTCTAAACTAAAGTAAAACATCAACGGGGTGACTGTACATAATAATAGACTAGATAAAGTCCATTTTTCTTGGGCCCTCTGAAAGCGATCCCCAAGCATTAAAACAGGTCTCTTAATAAATATCTTATCTCCTTGCCACAGCGCCCTGGCTGCAGATAACCAGACAGCCATTACCGTACCTCTGAAATAACCCCATTTCCATCAGGGCCACTTCAAACAGGCTCCTCTTTATGCCCCTCTCCCCGCGAAGGGGGGCGAGGGAAGGCTTGGCTCTCAGGGCCAGGCACCCATGGCAGGCAGGGGGTCCTCCCCCGCCCCGGGGACTCCTGCCCACAGCGGGCAGGATAAGCCCTGGCAGGGAGGGGGGTCATTGCATTGCAATGCATCTTCCCCCGAGTCGAGGCTGCCTCTCTACCTGGGGTAAATTTGGGGGCAGAGCTTGCTCCCTGCGTGCTGGGCCATGGGGACCTGAGACTGGCCTCGGCCCTGCAGGCGGGGGTGGGCGGCCCACACCTTGCCATGTCACTGCAGGGCCAGCCTAGCCGGGGTCTGCAGAGGAGACACTTAAAAATACAGAGTTAAGGAAATTGGGAGCTCTCTCTGTGTGTGTGTGTGTGTGTGTGTGTGTGTGTCTGACCAACCCGTGGCAAGGCCAGGGCAGGTGCAGGCTTGTCCTCCCTAGCATGATCCCCCTCCCCCCCCCCCAATTTGGCGACAAGGTGGCTTGGGTCGTTTTTGGGTCCTCTCGCAGCGCCAGCTGCCCTGGGGTGCAGAGGTGGCCACCTACTGTGGGAGGGGACACATGAGGGGGGTACGATTTCAGCGCTGATCTCTTCAAGCCAGCCAGTCCCTCCCACAGGCGAGAGGGCAGCTGAGCATCAGAGGAGGGACACGCGTCCCCGCAAGCCATGGCTCCTGCAGAAAAGGCCTTTCCTCCCTGCTGCTGCACACATGGGCTGCTGTGTGATGCTGTACAGGTTGCATTGGTGCTCATTTATTAATACACCATACAGGTGATAGTGGATTTATTAAGTATATTGCTGTGATTTCACATTTAATTTACTAAGAATACAATGGTTTGGGCTAGAGGACCCAAGGGAAATCTAGGCAACAGTGAGCAAAAATCCATGAAATTCAATGTAGCACACTAATCATGGAGGCATTATAGTATTAATTGCTATAATGATATACTTCTAATCCTATCTTACACTGCGTCACATAATTTCATTGGGTAAGAGAGAAAAAGGAATTAAATTTAGTTCAATATAGGCAAGTGTGTAACTTAATAGAGTAGTTTGACTCCTGCACACTCACCGGTGTCATGCAATGCAGTCTGCCGCGGGGAGGAAGGACGACAAAACACTTTTGACACCCTCACCGAAATCTGGAAGCAATAAGGAAAAGTGTTAGATTTCTGCTTTTCAAGAGGCAATCCGGCCATATAAAGGATAATTAGAATTCGTTGTAAAGATGATTTATCATGTCTATCATTGTGCTTGAAAAGGCTAGGTCACCCATGAATGCTGATGAAATTTCAAAGATCTACTCCCCAAGGACTTTCCGCATCTGCTGCCCTCTGAGATGGGGAAATAGCCCAGGGCAAGCTTCTCATTAATAGCACAGGAAAATATAAGCATTTTGTCAGACATAACATTTTTCTTCAGTATTATACCTGACACGATCAGACCTTTAAATAACGTGGTAATAGGGCTCACTTTAAAGTTCATGTACTTGTCGTCCGCCCCCCCCCCCCCAAGTTTTCATCTAGGTAGTAGCTCTACCTAGATGAAACACTGTAATAAGGCAGTGTTTAGACCCGAAACACTCCTTTTCCCCTACCAAATATTGAGTGAGGTGGGCGGAGGTGCTAAACGTAGCTTTTGATCTCGTTTGTGTAATATGCAAAAGAACATCAAAGCAAGGGAAGAGGGGGAGGGAGAGAAAGGAAAGCAGAGAAGGGATAGCCCTCGACACTGAAACACTAAATAGCTGATGAATAGCTAAATGAAACGTAATTAGGAAAACACAATAAACGCAGCGGTTCTCCAAAGGGAGAGCCGGCGAGGCGGGGCGCGCCGGGAGCGCGGCCGGGCAGGCAGCGAGCCCCCGAGATACCCAAGAGGAGCTGAAAACTCAGCGAGGGGGGGTGGCACAGTCCCTCGAGCCCCAGCTCTGCAGGACCCGCGGAGATCCTCGCCCCCCAATATACACACCCCGCCGCTCCATGACGCCGTTTTCCTCCGGTCTGAACCCAAACACGACCACCACTACCCCTGCCCCAGCACGTCCAGCACACGGCCCCGCGCGGGGGTGCCTTCCAGTCCTGGGAGGGGACCCCAGGCCTGCAGCACCCCGCTCCGCTCCCCCCCCCCCCCCCCCCGCCACTGCAAGGCCGTGACCCTCCCGTACTTGGGGCAATTCAAGCCACAAGTGGACGCGGCGAGTCTGTAGCAAAGCAGGGACTTAACCAAGCCCCAGGTCGCGACCTGCCTTGTAGGGGCGGGCTGGGTGAAAGAGCCCGCTCGCTGCAAGGGCCCTCCTGGGCCGGGCGGCGCAGAGGTGACCCCAGGCCCGCTCCGGCTCCGTCCCCTGCCTCTCCGCGACCCTGCTCTCCGAGGGGAGATTGAACCGCTCCTGTAAACGACTGGTGAAGGTCAGGGGAAGGAAAGCCTGACACCACTTAATGAAAGACAGTTGCAGACAATCTTTTGCTCAGTTGTCCGTGTCTGGGAGGCGTGGGGATCTCTGTGTTCAAGCTTTTTAATTTCCATTCTAATTTGCAAGTCATAAAGAGAGACAGTATGCAATCCATGGTCTCCCATTTAATTTCTTGTCACCCTAATCATGCCAGTTTAACCCTCACTCGCTTGCTTGGGTGCTTCTGAAGCTCGGCCCTAGCTGCCTTTTCCTCAGCTAAACCTGCGCACCCGGAGGCGTTAGTGTCCTCCCTGCACCGCGGACGTGCGGTTCTAGCGCTATTTCCATGCCCTCTGCCCAGGTGCCTTTGAAGAGCAGCCTGCAGAAGGAAGAGCAGAATATCCCGCCTCCTTTTCCACGTTTGCTCGTTTGTTTTAACGCGGGGTGGTGGGAGCGAGGACTGTTTTCTTCCGAGCTCTGGTTAGAGCCACCTCGGGGCGCGGCGGCGGCGGCCGGGTCAGCACCCTGGACAGCGGCGGCGGCTCCTCTCCCCGCGCCCCGTCTAACCGCGGGCACGGAGCTCTCCGCGGTCGTGTTTTCGTCAGAGGGGAAACAGCACGATGCCGAATACGAAACGACCCAAGCGGCTACAGCAGGAGACCGCCTTGCCGGCCACGCATAGCGGAAGCATTCGCAGCTCTTGCGACTTGAGAACATCGCTTGTGAGGCCCTGGAAATAATGCCATTTCCCCCGCCTCCACTGTGCGGAGGGTACTGCAAGGAACAAAGTCACTACACACGCTCCGGAGAGCTGTCCCCACCCTCGGGGAAGGCCCTGGGAAAGCGGCCCTATCTTCCTGCAGAAGTGGGTTTTTTCCCCCTTCTTTTACCGCATGAAAGCCTGAGTGCACTTTTGTTACTGCCCCACTCAAAGTCGTGTACTTTTTCAATCTTTTAACCAATTTCTAAATTCACTATTTGAACGTACTTGATTGGAAAGAGTGTATTTCAACTAAAATGACGCTGCTTTGTCACAAAGAGACAACAAAGAACTGAGCAAGAGCTTATTTTCAACAGCCTCTTGGCACTTCAGAGCCGACTTCACTCGCAGCAAGAGGCAAGAACATTTTGTCTGAGCAGTACTGGTAATCTCGAGGACCACAACAGAGTTCGAATCACAAATCTCAAGTAAATACAAAAGAAAGAGTATTTATCGACATTCAAGCAACGATTTCCAGATCCATCTCGAGCAATGTTACAGCACTGCAATTTACGGTCTGTGCTTCCCCACTCACAGCAGATGGCACTGCTTAGCCAAGAACTGCCCAGGAAGTTGTCCATCTTTTATAGCTGCAAGAGTAAGTTTAAAACCTCGACTGCAGAGTCTTGAAGAGAGACACCAACGAAAAGTCAATTGCCAAGAAAGCCTAAATTCGAGTGAATCAGGGAATACTCGCATGGCTTGCTGAAGTTGAGCTATGCACTTTGCACATTGGAAAAAGGCAGAATAAAATACAAATTACAATAAATAAGTGACAAGTGAAACAACAGAGCATTCCTGGCTCTCCTTTATTTCTTCATTTTTTCCTGCATGAATGCGCTTTGTAAAAGAAGTTTTAAAATCAAGGGGTTAGACCAACCAGTTCACTAATGGGTCTCCCCACACACCCCCCAAATAAGCTGTTCTTCATGTTATTCAGCTTCTGCACAGAAGTTCAGACATTAAAAATTGTTTATTTGATGTTCTAAGACATGACAAATGAAGTTCTGAACCAGTGTCAGGGCACTGACAGCCTGAGAATGCAAAGAAGGACAAATGCAGTTTTGTGCGAATCAAGGAGAAAAAGGGGGTGTGAGAGCACCAGTGTTGCACACGGAAAACATTGCTGAGAGCCTGTAACACAAAAAGTGATGACAAGTTCTTGCATAATATGACACTTAAAAAAAAATACAAGTGGTTCACTAAACTGGAAAAGCTACTCCTTCTGTACCCATTTCTATCCTGATATTTTCAGGCTGCAAAAACTTAACTGGTACAAAATGCTCATGCAGGCTTACCATTGAATACAGTATGTGTTCTTGGATTTGTATCTTTTGGCCCTCCTGAATATAGAGAGATGAACAGCAGAACCAGCTCCAGGAACTGTCAACATAAGTTGTTTACAGCACCAGAAAACTGGACATGGCAAAATGACCATCAGCTCCAATGCCTGCTTTGCCTTTGCCAGAGCCCTAGAGAGCCAGGCTGGAGGCTACTGACCCTCCGCTGGATGGAGGGAAGTCCCTCTCGCTCTCTCACACAGACATGCCTCCCCATAACATAGAGACACCAAGCCAGAATCTCTCCCCTGATCTCTTTTCTTGTAATGGCAGAAGGTATCTGGCCCATACCCCCCATTTGCAGGGTGACATATCAGATTTTGGCTGCTTTGCATGCATAGCTGAGAAGCCTCAAGCCAGCTCTGCTGAACACATTAAGTCAAAACAGTCCTTCATATGCCAGATGCAAATTTATCATTCAAAACAAAAGTTTATTTTCAGTAGGAGAGGAAAAAAAATCGTAAGACTAAAACAATGACTGGGAGAGGCAATCTGCCCAGTTCACTGATCCTGCTAAACTAAACCTGAACAGTGACTTACTTAAAAAAGGCACCATTTCTAACAACAAAGGCTACTTACTCCTCTGCTGGCCCTTCTGGCAGGTGGGATAGGACAAAGAGGTCAGAGTGAAGCAGGATTTTGGAGCTGCAGACAGAGGAAGAAGAAAGAAAAAGAGAAGAAACAGAGAGTAAGGAAAGATTGATGAAAGGCTAGAAACAGCATTACCCCACAGAAGAAGTATCACCACTGGGAGAGTGACTATGGGCCAAAACGTTACTGAAAAAGTACCAGAAATGAATAACTAAGGCGCTCTCTTTTCTACCCCTTTCCAAAACAATCATCCTGCCCCTGGCAGCGCAGCCACCCCTCGCTTGCCTTCATTTCAACTTAACCTCTTTTATCAGACCCACCCAGAAGCTTAATCTTAGCAGAGCACAATACACACATTGGCTGGCTGCCTTCCTAGGCCAGCTCCTCACCAGCGCTGATTCTGCAGTGAGATATCCCACGCACCCACTGCCAATCCACCATCTCTCCACTTCGTGAATAACTAGAGTCCCCTCCCCACCACCCAAGCTCCTCTGGCAACAGGGCCGCTCTTCTTGCTCCACACTGGCTTATTTTCATCTCCTTAATCATTCTTGCTTGCTTACCAGTACTCCTGCAGGAATAACCCCTGCTTGTAAAGGCTGCATATACTTGCCCAGGCTCCCCAAATTCTCGAAGTCAAAGAATCAATTTCACAGCTAGAGTCAAATTTGCAACTATAAGAAAAAAGTCAGCAGTAGAAAAGTCCTCAGCCATTCTGCTTGAACTTTGTCTTTGTAAAGTCAAGGTCCTATTTCTGCATGCAAACATGCATTTTATTCAATACCAGTAACACAACAGGGAAAATGATTGAAAACACTTGAATGAAAGAACTAAGCCATCCAAGTTAGAGCTTAAGTCATGAGGACTGTAACAGTTCTGCATTCTCTGTATCCTGGGCATATATGATAACATGACACATGCAACCACGAAATGAATGGTCCTATTTTAATTTAAACTCGCAAAATATGCACGAGAAGCAGGCCACAGGATTGTTTGGTTTGCTACAGCAATTATGTCTGTTCAGGATAGTAGGTTTTTTTTAACTGCCACAATTCCACTAATGCCGTTATATCTAAATGTGGTGCAATAATTACAGGTAGGTAGGTCCCAAAGGTGGACTTAGAAGCTCTAGTGTCTCCTCAAGTCTCCAAATGTCTCTCTCTTTTCTGTCCCAGGGCAGAATCATTACTACCAGCAGTGAGATACCTCTTCTACAATGCTCAGCAGTGCTGAAAAGTCAGCTCTTAGAGGAGTATGGATAACAGTTTTTTATTACTGTTTTAGAAATTTTCTCAAGAGATACCATTTAAAAAGTATAAAATTATAATCTTAATATATCCCTTTCCACAATTCAGTAGTAAATGGAAACCTTTGAAACTCACTCTTGGTAGGAAACCACCTGAGGCCAGATTAATTACCTCTTTCTACCCCCTAAATTATGCTTTTACACAAACACATTCTGTATTTGATTTTATTGATCAATAAATACTGAATAACTCACAGCTTCAAAAAGCCATATCCATAAATCCTGTAAAACTAATATGATAGAAACACCATTCACTGACTATTATAACAGTTAGCACCTGAAGTCACAGTAGTACGTCTGGACACAAGCTGACACCAGACCAGATTTGTGGTGACTGCTGTAGAACAAGCGAACATTGCAAGTGAAGATTGGCAACGCCTGTGTTCCCGCATGCTGACAGTCTGAAAGATGCAGTATCTTGCACATTGATTTTCCAGACCACTTACAATTAAGTTTAAATATGGATTTTGGAGCTAAGTTCAGATTTTGGGGCTGGAAACACACGGCTCTGCAAGATACTGACAACTTCTGGAACATTAGGTGGTTAATATACAGTCCGTATCAAAATCCAATTGATGAAAATCCAATACCTGTTTTTAAAATAGTGTGGTCACTCTGCCTGTTCTTCAAGCCCATATAACAAAATGGAATGCACAAAGAGCCAGCAAAAATATGTTTGCATTTACTAAGGAAAGAAATATAGGGAGATGTGAACAGTATTATTATATTCAATGGATCTCCTGTTTGTTTTAGACACTCTGGAAATTGTCTTGTATTTTAAACTGGGCCATAGGTCTTTCTCAAAGATGTGTTGCACTCCAAACCATAGGTATTCCAGGGACATCCTACTAGCAGTGTGATGCAGGGGCGGGAACTAGCTCATCCCTATGGGAGGCGTTCACTCTGCCTACTTACATGCATTTAGTTTAAGTCTGTCTTCTTTGGCTTGCTCTACAGGAAGTAGGATTTTTTTCCAGAAGCTTTGCTACAATTCTCTGTCCTTCCTTTGGAGATGCTTGGAGAGATAAACCTCTCAGATAGGCAGTCTAAAAATCAGTGTCACATGAATATCCTCTTGTCCTTAAAAACTTTGGGTCTATGAAGTCAATAAAACACCATTCTTTAACTTTGACATGAGCAGGAGAATTGCCTTTACAATTTTACATGTGAAGCTAGTTAGAGGGAGCTTGGGATGCTACCGTTTTGACCATTAATATTCGGCAATGCACTGCTGAAATAGGACGCTAACGGCAGTCCACAAGGAAACTTGCACAGCTCCACTACATCTTCCTCAGGGTGTGCACATGGGAGAGTGAACATGGTCAGCTAAGGGAAGTTTACAGACAGGATGCAATGACAGTAGAAGGAACATACTGGAATTAGAAGTCTGGTGGGCGTTCCCCTTGTAATTCTAAATCACCTTTTAGATCCCCATCTGTCATCAGGGCAGATTACAGTGCCCGGGAATACAATACAAAAAAGCAGCATACTCTGTAGGAAGCTGCTTATCCCAGCTACGAGGAAGATTCAGGAGGCTCAGGACACAATGCAAAGAGCAAGGCTCTGGTGTCAGGAGCCATCTCCTCATACTCCAGTCTCCCTTGCCTTGAGTCAGGTACTTCTGAATTCTCCTGCCCCGCACATTACAGGCATTTAAGGGAACCTCTTTCCAGATCTCTTGCTGCCAGAATTTAAATGGATCTTCTCAACAGCCCACAAGAAACAGTAATTTTTCCCATGTACCAATTGAGCTTGACAATCCTCTTGACCTACCAATGACCTGGCATCAACAAAATGTAGGTCTCAGCAGACAGCATTTGGCATGGGAATCCCAAGTTTACCTGGAATGACAAAAGCATGGATCATTGCAGTGCTATTTGTATCTTCCATTTGTTTATTCTGTTCCATCAGCGTACACAAATAACTGAAGTTTTCCTGGTTTTATGCCCATGTGAAAAAAAAAAATGGTTTTCTGTCTGAATGTCATAATATTAATGGGGAACATCTTTACAGACTTATTACAATGTGATATTGTCAACTCCAAGCATGAAGAAAATAAGAAATAATGAATCATTCTTCTCTACCCCACAACAAAAATCACGAGAGTAGAAATGGTTTTGATTCCATTTGTTTACCAGTTTGAGCAGTTCTGGTGCCTTCAGATTACTATTTCAAACATTTCTGCTGCAATGGGAACTAAAAACTTAAAGATTTTCAGTTATCCTTGAATCACATGAACCCTGAAGCTGGAGTTGTAGGGGCAAGATGTACCAAGACAAGCTACCAAGAGATTCAGGATGAAGTTACCTGAGCAATTAATGAATCATTGACACTGAATATGTTCGTAAGGTTGCCTAGGCTGCAAGACACCAAAAAGCACATTTGCCAGAACAGATTAAAATTTCCTAAAGGAGGAAAAAGGCCCAGTGTACTACACTTCACGTATTAATCCAGATGTACTACTTACAGTGTTCCTGACAATTAAACAGTATGGTAACTCTTGATCTTGGGCCAGTTCTCCTGCTCCTGATTTCTTACGAACCCAGGAATAAAAGCATCGGCAAAAATAGCTCTGCATAAGACTCTGAAATGTGGTAACTAAACATTACTAAAAATTTATTTCATCTTGACGCTGGAAAGACTCTACAGCTGCTTTATGATATTGTGAAGGTTAAACTACTATGGAGCAAGTACTCTTGCATGTGCTACTATAAAAGTGTCACTGAATTATTTCTAATTTTAGTGCCTGTTGTTCTAAAAATTCCTTCCCACTGCACTCAAGGAAGGAAGAAAAAGGTAGTTCAAATAAACCTAGCAGCTGAGGGACAACATGTATCTAACCTAAGAAGCTGAGCAGCTGCTTATGGCTAGAGAGGCTTGTACTGAAGAATAACAGCATGGAGAGTCATAAGGGGACTCAAGTCACTTAGCCTCAGACATCCACAATGTAGAAGGCTACAGGTGATTTAGTCATCTTGCTCCTCTTTACAGAAAGAGAAGAGAAACAGGCACTTTCAGGGTACAATTAATCTGATTTACTTCAGCCATCCACTTTAGGATGGAAAGATGAATCACATCTGAGAACGCCCATTTCTCTGCACTAGCAATAAAGTTAGTTTAGGCAACTCAGTGTTTACATTTGGTCAGGCAAATCATACCCCGGTGTCCACTAAAAGGTAAATGGCAAAAACACTAACCCCAGCTTCAAATATTGTGATGACACCCTCCGCTCTCAAATTTCTAGAGAATGCTTGTAGAAATACCAGCTATCAGTGCTTTCAAAGTCAAATACAGAATCCCAGGCAGCAGTAAGAAAGCATTATCTGAGAGCTGGGTCTGCTCAGGGACATCAGAGAGCTTGTATGAAGCCATGCAGGCTAAAGGAAGACATAAGTAACAGGCCTCTACGTCAGACAGAGATAGAACGAAAGTTAACTGGTGAGATGATAGTCACTCACCAGCTACCAACATAAATTGCTGAAAATTATCAACACCTTTAAAATGAAAGTCACATAGATTCTAAAAATCCCAGGTTCTTGGATAAATTTTTGTCAAAGAAGGAACAAAAAGCAAATTAGCTAGCAAAAAAAAAAAAATCATTCCTTCATAGAAATCAGAAAATCTTTGCCACTCCATTTGTCTTCTCTGGATGCAGTCACTGCAGATACGGACAGTTAACTGTATTTGGAAAACATTTTTCAAAATATTATCTGTACATCTACATCATCACTTTTGAGTACAAAATCATTTGTAGGGAAAAAAATTCAAGATCTGTGCCTCAGTTGGAGTAAATAAACATACCCACCTTTCATTTCAGAAATGAAAAACTATAAGCCAGTTTACATGGGTTGAAAATATGGTCACCAACACCTATTACATTGGAAGTGGCAAGCAGTGGGTCAGCCTCTGTTCCCCCTACAGTAATAAAGCAAATAGCCACATCTGGCCTAAGAATTTCTCATGCTAAAAGAAAGATAGTTAAACAGTGGATGTCTGGTCACTCGGCATGGAAATTATTGGGTGAATAACATTGCAAGTGTCATCCTAGATGTTACACACAAACCCTCTGAGAACCTTGACGACCAATGGCTAGAAATGCATTTTTTTTTGTATTAGCTTTTCACAAAACAGCTTTTATAACTGTTATTTTTAAGGTTTTCTAGAGATGCAACTTCTTGGTCAAAGACCTAAGTATGATCCTCTAGATGCCTTGATTACACCATTACTCAATTGCTGACAAGCATTAATACCCATATTGCCCCTAAATGGCCTTACTCAGGAGACGGCAAACAGCAAAAGAAAACACACCTTTAAGTCAGACGTGACTGATCTGGAAGCATGCTTTACTGTGTTACCTCCTAGATCTGAGGAATCAGTATCACATCCAACATATTTGTATATATACACTGAAAATACCAGATGCTGCCAAAGCATTAAGCAGCCTACAGAAAAGAGCAGCAAGGGAGGAATGTGCTTCTGCTTCCTGTTCCTGGGCAGAGCAGACATGGAGAAATGCCTTCTTAGCCCACGGTAACCAAAAGGTTTAGTCTACTCATGCTTCCAGACTGACCATAATATCTTTGCTGTTCATTTAAAAGGGGAGTAAAAAATTAAATGTTAATATACAAAGGCAAAGATTCCAGTGATAAGATAAAATGGAATATTGTCTGAGATGTGCTAAAAACATGCTCTGCAACCGCGGGACAACATTTTACTAAGTTTGGCTGAAGACAGTCTCCTCCCTTCATACCCTCAGGCTTTTGCTTAGCTGAGACAATATCACAAGGAAAGGCTGTTTACCCAGAGGTTTTCAGTGCATATTTGTCGGGGATTTTTGTTTGTTTGTTTGTTCATGCACGCAGCTTACTGCCAGCCCATGCAAACTACAAGCCTGTCATCAGGAGTTCACTTGGTCTGAGCAAGGAAAAACCATGGTTACAAGTCAACCTGATTCCATACCTTTAAAATGTCACAGAAGAAAACACACATAAAAGAGGCAGTCTAGTAACGCTGTGGCGCTCCCTGATTCCACCCAAAGATCACAATGAAACACTAGTTTCTATTAGTAATCAGTATAGGTTTGCCTTGATGTTGACAATCTGGTACGAGAACATTAAGCCCTTCTCTTTGTGCACGCAGAACCTCCCCCACACGTTCACTCTTCCACACAGAGAGATCTTCTTTAAAAAAGAAAACCACAAAAACTTTCTTTATCCCTGTTAGACAGGTTCCTTTCAAACTTTTTCAAGGTACAGTGGACTCTAACACAGGAAAAACAACTCACATCACCTCTCACTGCAGTAGGAAGCATAAAGAAGATTCCCTGGAAACAACCAACCCCACTTTGTACAGTTCATATTCCCAACTGAAGTCAGTAGACAGTCCAGATACAGCCAGGTGAGAGGATTAGACTCACTGACTGGAGATAGGACAAGAGAGAAAAAATAAAGGGTCAAACCCCAGTAAGTCAGTATAACATCACTCAAGTTAACAGGATTATGCCAATTCAAGCCAGCTGTGGATCTAACCCACAATGTGTTTTGCAAGGCTATTTTCAGCTCTTCGGGGCTCTGCTCTATTTAAACATTCACAACACCCACTAAGTTAGTTAATGAGAACTGTGTGTGCAGAACACTAGTGTTATTTCTTTTTAAATATTTGGGAGGTGCTCAGACTGTGATAATGAGTGCCATATATTAGAGCCCAGACAGTAGTATTGAATCATCAGACCCTTAAGTGGGAGAGGTCATTAATCTTTTCCTTGGGAGAGCATTTCAATTTTTGCCTTGGCAAATGAGGAATCATCATTAATAGATGCGGGGGTTCTACCTTTGCCAAGTCCCAGACAAAATGTGTTTTTCCATTTGCTTTGGGCTTGTGTAAGCTTGCCTAAGGAGGCCAGCCTCACAGTTTGAGAAACACTGCTAGCAACCACCATACCCTCATTCCCAGTTAAATTAAACCCTATTATGCTGTAATTAACCTTGCCTAACTTGTTCTGAGTTACAGCAGTTGCTAAAAATCATGCCATTTCTAAGCTGTCCCTCAGAAGCGTTTTTACATATCAGGCTTGCCTACTCTTCAAATATTTCCAGCTTCTCCTGGAAGTTCTTCCTCTGAAGATCATAACTCAACTGCAGGCAACGTCAGAACTCCTTCTTGACTCCAGCGAGGCCAGAATTACCTGCAATTATACTCACAGCTCATGTTCCCATCAGACAGTTGTTCATACCAGACAGTTTGAAGCAAACAATACCACAAAAGCGATGGAGAAAAATGCACACCTTGTAGCTTTTAAGTTTTTTTAATACATGTATGTATTCAGAGAGAGAGAGAGAGGAAAAAAAAAAAAAAACTCAGTAACTCTTCTTCATCAAATTTAGACTAGTAACATTCTATTTTATGTTTTAGTCTGTTGCCTATTTTGTTTAAGTGTAAATTAAAAAAAAAGGGGAAACCTTACATTTTTCTAGTTCTGTTTGACTCTTGGAGCAAGGGAGGAGAAGAATAAGCACAACACAGGAAGAACTTCTCATTTACAAAGAAACTTAAAAGAAAAATAAGTTTTTGGCAGAACTGCTGTTTTCAGATTTAAAAAACTTCAGAATGCAATCCTGTATTTTGAAAGGTCCAATTTTATCTAAGCCCAAACTCCACCAAATCCACAGGCTTTTAGATCAGACCCTCGATGTGACAGCCTTAACTAAGCCAGACACCACTGAAGTCATTTTGACCAAGGTGGGAACAAAGGTCTGGATTATCCTTTAACTGCCCAGCAAAAGCATGCAAAAGGAAAATAATTCAGCATGAACCACCACGGCATAAAGGCAATAAATAAATAAATAAAGGGCACTCAAATAAGTAAGTAAGAGTGCTACCACTGACTATACATTGCATATATTACCAGGGGAAAAGCTGTGAGCTTTTGAAGAACACAGCCTTGAGAGTCGGCAATCTGATTGGAAAAAAAAAAAAGAAAAGAAAAAAAAAAAGAAAAAAAGAAAAAAGAAAAAAAAATGTGTGCAGGTAAAGGAAAGGAGAGAGAAAAAAACATGGATACACATGAAGCGCAACAGGCTGCCACGAACAGAGCCAGAAGTTGTAGCAGAAGAGCAGTTTATCCTACCTGTTTATTTTTAAGAGATTAAACGCCTTGGCTCTGACAGCACAGGCTGTCAGAAGTTTATTAACTTCTTCTTTTATTGTTATTATTATTTTCAAAGCGCACTCCGCGGCTGGCTCTCACCGGCGGCCGCAGGCGCGGGCGGTCAGCGGCCCCGCGCCGCCGCCGCCGCTCTCCCGCGGCGCCAGGGCGGCTCGCTCGCCCGCCCGCCGCTGCCTGCGCGATGCCCGGGCCCCGCTGGTCAAGTGGTCCTAAACATTTCACAATTATGATAGAGAACTGTTGAACTGTTAAGAACCACTGCACCAAGGAGGCGGAGGGTCCGCGGCGGGAGCGGGGCGGGGGCGCGCGCCCACGCGCTTCCCACTCGCTCCTGGCCCCGGGCTCGGCTCTTCCTCTCGCCGCGGCGGACCTAAGGGACGAGACAAAACAGACGGGGCGGGCGGGCAGCAACGGACACAGCGCCCGGCCCGGCCCGGCCGCCCCTTGCCCCCCTCTCCCAGCGCTGCCCACTTACTCATGGCCAACGTCCCGCCGACATCCCCTGGCGCCGGGGCTTCGCGGGCGCCGAGGCAACGAGCTTCCCCTCCGAGCGGGCAGGGAGGGCGAGGCGAGAAGCCCTTGTGCTCAGGGGCCGGGCCGGCCCGCGCCGGGCCACCCCCGCCGCGGCCGCCCCTCTGCCGCAGCTGCCCGCGCCGGCCCCTCTTATAGCCGCGCGGCCGCGGCGGGCGCCTGAGCCGTCCCCTGCCGCGGCGGTCAGGAATGCAGCCCTCGCCCCTGACACGACCAGTTTTTCCGGGCTGCCCGCGCACTGACAGGGCGGTTTTGTTTCCAGCAGCGCTCGCGTGGGGCAGGGAAACGTCAGCAGGTTCAAAAAGACAAACCTGTTCCCGGGCGGCGCCTCGCCTCCCTCCGCCCTGTCACCGGCGCGGCGTGGAGGAGGGAGGGGAGGGGCGGGGAGGGACACGGCTCGGCGGGTTTCGCCGGCTCCCTCGCCTTATTGCCAGCCTTCAAAGAGTAAATAAATAAATAAAAGCCCCAAACCGGCTTACCCCGTTCGCTGGGGGGGTTTTGTTTCCACACCGCAAAGGCCAGCTCGGCTGGGCTCTCCGCGGGCGATGGCGTCAAGGCGCAAAATGGCGGCGGCGGCCTGCGGCCTGCTGCGCGTCGCTGGCCCGCCCGCTGCTGCCGGCACACGTGTGCCGTGGGGCGCATGGGGCCGGGGGAAGGCAGCTCCCCCCCGAAATGAAGGGGTGGGGGTTGGCTCGGAAAGGGGCGCGAAGTGCTGGCGGCCAGGCTGAGGCGCGGGGAGAAGAGCGCGCGCCGGCGGCGCCGAAGTGTCGCGGCTCTGCAGAGCTGCCCCGCGCTCGCTCGCTGCTCCTGGGGGTTTCCGACCCTGACTTAGGACCGAGAAATATCGGGGAAGGGGGAGCCCAAGGCCCTGGCCGCCTGCGGACGCGGCGGGGCAGGGCGGTCGCGGACGGCGCCGGGCCGCTCGCGGTGCCTGAGCCGGCCGGGAGAGGCGGTTTCGGACAGAGGTGGATGGCGAACCCGGCTCCGGCGGTGACTCAGCCCGCGGCCTCGGCCGAGTCGCTGCACCACGCCTTGAAAAGCAGAGACGGTGCTCACCTGCCTCATCTGCAGAGGCCTCGCTGACGTTTATGTAGTGCTCTGAATGCTTAAAGAGCGTGTAAAAAGTGCTTAAAGTGCTGTGTATGAATTGCGGCGCTCCGGATCCTGTGATCTTTGGCCTTTTAAAAATACATAAGGCGACACCAGCCAATCCCGGCGGAAATGCCCTTAAGAAAAGGCCCCTCAGCACAGGAGGGGAGCGAGAAGCCCCTGCGGCCATGCTGTAACTGCTCCTGGGCGGCTGGGGTGAGCCAGGTACTTGCACCAGGACCAGGAGCAGGCTGGTTGCTCCAGGAGCCTATGCAAACCTCACGCCGAAGATGCTCCAGGACCAAGGCTGGGGGCATTGCAGTCCTTGGGTAAAACCAGCTCCTTCTCCACTGCCCTCTCAGACTCAAGCCCAGAAGCTAATTTTATCCCCTTTTGCAGGGGCCCCAGTCCTTGCGGGTTGCCTGGACCCCCCCTATTCTCCCAGGAGGGTAGTCGCCTTTCTGTGACAGACAGGCATGTGCTGTTTCTGTGATGATTCAGGGGCACATCTGTCCTCGACGTCAGTGGGGGTCCGTGGAAGCAAGGCGGTTCCTCACTCCTCGTGAGGGCGGTCATTTGGTTTAGAAGCGCCGTAGATGTCCCACTCCTCCTGGCGATGCCCGCAGCGCGATCGTGCAGGCTGTATCTGTATCTGATCCCTCGCTAACGACCCTGCCAGCTCTCGCCTGCCCCGATGAGCACCCGCCTGCACCCACCGCTCTGCAGTGCCGCTCAGCTGAGTAATAACCCTGCTGTCCGTACCACCCGAGGGCGAAAGCCCTCTCCCGCCCAGCCAGCCAGGCCCCGCTGCCGCACTGGTCCTGCGTCGAGTGCCCGGGGACCCCGTCGCTGCGCTGGGCCGGGTTTGGGCTGGTGGCCCCTCGGGGGGGAATTACGCGGGGAAGCCCTGGGAGCCCAGGTACGAGAGCTTGTATGGGTTTGGCAGGATGAATCATCACATGCTTTGTATTTTTTAATAAGGGTCAGTGGTTTTATGAATAGAATGTTTAAGGTTGTTTCTTTCAGGGAAGAGTAAGATAAAAGATAGTAAAGGTCCGTCTTAATGCTTAATACTGAAGGGTGGTTAAGGGGTAACTAGGATGAATGTTATAAGCTTAAAGAGATACACTTAGCAAGTGTATAAATTCCATAAGATGGTACGAAAAATGTACTTTTTTACTAACTTATATGGTAGAGAGCAGTGGATAAATGTGCATTTAATTAATTTATTTAGGTAAGTATTTAACAAGTTCTGTTTCTCACCTGTATGCCCCTCTTGTGAAACTAGGAAATCTGACATGCTGTGCATCTCCATTAGCCAGGTGGAGTCTCGCAGAACAGGCTAAAGGCTTTAAAAGGCAGAAGAGTAGAGCTGCTTGACAGTATTAACAGACTGATGTTGTAGCACTTCCTTACTTAGCAGTATCCAAGGGATAAACCATGTATTAATTGTTCTTCCTCTGTGAAGACTTGAAAGGTGATTGAAGCACTAAAATAATAGAATTGGCTCTGAAACTGTGTAGAGAGAAATTCGCTTGTATTAAAAAGAACAGTAATTACCCCTTATTTCTGGTGATAGTGAAGCTTATTTATGTTCCTTACTTTACAGCTGCACATACATGATTACAATAGTTATGTGCTTGGCTTTTTATGGACCATAGTAGAGTAAATGGACTTGTTAAGCAAACAGCAGGTATGTTTCCCATGGAGTCTGCAGTCCAGGGGCACAAACCCAATAAAACAGTACAGGTGCTACCTGCCAGTATGGACTCATCCTGCTAGATGGGGAGAGACCTCTCATTGCACTGAGAGGAAGTTTATATTTGAAGGAACTTCTGTTTCGAAAAAGTGAAGTGAAAAATGTCAGGGAGCTGCTATCATTATTATCCTTCAGTGACCTCGCGCTCCTTCTGGGAAAGGTCTCAGCACTTCCCTGCCAATACCTAGCTCCACAAGCGCTGTTGTGGGAGTGTGGGGGACAACCTGAAGGGCTATTCCTTGTACTACAACATATTTTATCTGACAATTCCAATATTAAAAAAATTCCAGCATGCAAGCTAAGCCTGGGTTCTGAGTTTACAATTGTTTTTCCTTTCCTCATCCGTTCCCTACTGGCTTGCTGTTCTTGGTCATTATCTCTCACCTAAAATAAGACTGGAAGTTTCCAAGGCAAAAATCTTGGAGTCTGACATGGCCTGTAAAGTCCATCTTGTCATTTTCTTGGACCCAATAAAAATAATTAAAAAAAAAATATATGCAGGTAGATTTTCTTCCTCCCTGGGAAATCAGCATTCCGTATGCTCATAGGAAATACTTGATGGGCCAACTTCTTGTTTATGTTGGTTGGTTCAAGCTGATGTGTCACTATAGTAGCCCATTATGTGTTACATGCAGGCATAATAATAGTTTAGTACTAACTTACTTTGAGGTAATAAACACCTTGAGTGATGGCCTAATGCTTCCACATAAATAGGAAGCATTTTCAGATTATTGCCTAATAACATGAGGTGATTTATAGAGAAATAAGATGCAGGGGGACATTTTTTCAACCAAGAACTTTTAGAAAGATGGTGGGGTACCATTTGATACTTATAAATAAATAAAGCCATGCTAGTAATTGAAATATGGATAACAGCTTCATGTGAGGCTAAGAATTCACATTTTATTGGAAAAAGCCACCCTTGCACGCACAACATTTTGATTAATCACAAAATTATTAATTTAGCAGGAGGAAGATTTGTATCTCATAAACTCTATCTAAACAGACAGTTCATTCTTCAGCACTGCAGTAGACAGTCTGCGTGCAAAGGATACCTATCAGTTTGGTGTAATACTGCGTTTCACCATTTTCCTTGTGGTTCTGATTAAACATCTTGTCCATTCCAGCAGTTTAAACTGTGTAAATTATGTTATACAAATTAATGTAGTTTTTCCTTCTTCAGCAGAATTTTTCTAGTGTATACAGTAGCACAATAGCTAGCAGTAAGTAAATGAACAGTTAAAATTTACTATTTTCTGCTTCAGAATTTCTGCTGCATTGTTAAACATGTCAGTTCTTTTAATAATCAGTCTACAGTAAGAAGGAGCCATTGGGGCTGTGTCCACTTACAGGCTTGATCGGTGTGTACAACAATTACCTGTGCATCAGCAGCTGTAAAAAAAAAATGGGTGAAAGATAATCCTTGTGCTGGAGAGATGGTGCATGAGCTGTTAAATGGACATGACCTGAAAGACTAATCAGCCTCTGCATCAACAGCCAGGTATTAAGGAGCATTTTCAAGCTTGTCAGTGAGAGCACTAAAAAAAACACCAGAAAAAAAACATATTGCAAACAATCAGTGGGTATTTCTGCAGTCCTTCTGAAGATTATTTTTTGCTTTGACTTTCCACTGGAAGCCTAGGAGTCCCAGCAGTTCTTTCACAAGGCATCTAGCTGTTAAGCTGATAGTCCAGAATGTGCATACGAGAAATGGAAGCCACTGAACCCCCTTTTGAAATCAAATCTGGATAAACAATCTCTATAGTATTTTTACCAAATTCAGGAAAGTTTGGTGTCATGGTTACTTTTTTTTTTCTCTCCTCACAATCAATTCTCTTTTCTCCTCCTTTGTAATTTTTTCTTGTTAGAAATACAAATTCAAGTTAATTAACCAATGAGTGAGATTATGACAAGGTCATTAATATTGAATGCCTCACTTTCCAGGTTCCTGACTTTTTATAAATAGAGCTGATTTTCAAAAAATCTCAGCCACTTTTCATTTTACCGTCAGGTTAGACTCTGGAAGCTGAAGCACTTGAAATCACTATTTATCTCTGAAAATTTCCACCCAACAATTCATACTTCAGATTAGCTGCAGTACACCAAGTGCACTTTAATTACTTTCTCAATTGCCATCACCTTGTTCACTTTATTTTTTTTAATTTTTCACTAACCAGCTGCTTTTTACAGAGTTGGCAGAATTGTGTGTTATGCCTGATAAAACCATTAGAAAGAAATATATTATTAATGGTTTGACTATCCACTCAGATTTCATGTGTTTGCTGGTTCAAGCCATTGAAGATTGAGAGTTAGAGTGTGACTGCACTGGAGAAGTATGGTGATTTTTAGCAGCATCTCATACTTCTGGTTTTATGTCCTTGAATGGAGAACTTCCAAACAACAGTGGTAAAGGGTGACATATCTGTGGGCAGAGAGCTCAGTCAAAGTGGTCCAAGTAAACAAACTTACTCATTTCACATCATGCTCTGTCTGTCAGCAAAGATAAGAGGCCATCACCTTCGTCTTGAAGCCCTGGAGCCCTACTGCGTTCAGCAGAGATCTCGTCTGGATGTCTGCCCTGAAGGTGCTGAGAATCACGTCTCCCAGAACTGACCCTTCAGTAGTAGTCAGAAATTCAGATGGGCTTGCAGGAAGAATGTGATGTGTCCAGATCCCACTTCCACTGTTGACAGCAATACATACCTAGGAAGGAGCTCACGCACCCTAAAAGGCACAGGAAGAATCACCTGTGCACAGGGATCACCATCTGCAAATCCCTCCCTGTGCATCACCTGCTTGCATATGACAGGATTAATTTGCGATTTTCTATTTCAATTGTGGTAAATCCTTCTCTCTCAGTAAAACAGTGCCCTAAAGATTCGTTTTTCTTTAACCTGAAATTCTCTTTGCTATACCTGACTGTTGCTATTGAACTGCTAGACTGTCATTCCGCTTACATGTTGTTACTTGTCCTCTTTTAATGTTGTTATTTGAAATCAAGGTGTAGAAATAACCAGACTAAGTAATAATGACCATTATTGCCATTCTTTTGCCCCTTTCTTCCCTGTTTTATCACCTGTTGCTTCCTTCACTGCACAAAGTCTTACCTTCATTTCACTTGTAAACACCTGAAAACAGGGTCTGTGACTGTTGAACATCAAGCACAAGAGAGTCAAACAGGATGCAGAACAATGGGTGCTAAGGTAAGATAAACGCATTTGTTGTGCACACAAACGTATAATTAACAGGGCTAGCACACGCTCAGAAACGCCGCAAGTGCTGCCTCGGAGGTGGTTCTGGCCACGTGCAATCTCCCCTGCCCACCGTTCGTCTGTCAAGAGAGGTGTACGTATAGCTCACGATTTAAAGTTGAGAGGGTGCAGAAGGGCTGAGGGCTGCAAGACTTGTTGCTGCACGACTGAGAAGGCTCTCGGCCTTTCGCTAGCACAACGTGCCATGCATCAGGCCACGCGCTGCTGAAGCAGGGCAGGACCTCCGCAGCGGGGAGGCCACAGGTCTGCACTGCAGGACGTTGTTGGCTGGTGCCTTTCCCCAGCTCTGGCCGACTGCCTCCCTGCAATGTGCAGCATCCCGGCGCAGGAGGGAGGTGCTGGTGTGGCGCTTAGAGCGGCAGTGAGGCAGCGTTAAGATCTGCACCAGCCGAGCGTGTCTGAGCAAGCAAGACGGCAGGGCTGAATGAGGGGGAGAGGGGCACTGCCCTTTCCTTACTAACAGAGCCTGCAAGGAGCTGTATGCCCCATCTGTTACATATTCCTGTTACATCAGCAGCAATTTTGGTCAGATGTCAAGATAGATTTGGACATCAAGGTCCAAATCTTTTGACTATGTGATTGCACCAACTTTTCCAACTAGGACAGATTAAGTAGTGTGATTTTGTGCTGTTTAGACAAGACTGATTTAATTTCATTGCTAGAAATCAGGATACTTGTCTCTGTTACACTTTTGAGATGCAGGCTTATGCCTCTTCCCATTTAGGTAAACAAATGAGATGTATAATTAAGTTTCTAAAAGTAATTTTCAAGTAGACACTTTGCACAAATAATACCAGATTTTATTCTGACTCATGGACTATCTAAGATGGTAACATTCAAGTTCCACAGATTCATTTGTATTTTAAATTTAAGTATCTTATTTGGCGTATTTTAAATATGTGTTTTATTTTATATTTTAAGTGTTCTACATTAGTAGCTTCTCTTAAACAGTAAGTAATATGAAAGTGTTATTATAACCATGCAATCAAGCTGCATCATAAAATGTTAGAGAATCATGGAAAGACTAGTCTTACTAGTCTAGGAGAAGATTATACTGCTGATACAGCTCACTTGGAAGAGACACAAATGTATCAGCAACGCTTGTGATGACATATACCAAGCACATTTGATGAGTTCTTTATAATTACGTATTTTTACCCATCATACAGTTATTTCAGGTGTTCCATAGTGATCTAACAAATTGTGATGCTGGAAATTTTAAAAGCATTTTTTGATTTCTTACACTGTTGTGGTGGGGTTATCTGGGGATCAGCACAGGTACCTAGAAAAGGGATTTACACACTACTGCCAGATTCCACTATGCCGTTATTCCATCAGCGTTTTGTGTATAGGTGGATTTGTGCACGCTACTTTGTCTTCTGTGCACAAGGGACATATACGTCATTAGTCATTTCACTGCTTGAACCCACCTTCAAAAAATAGGGGAATTTTCTGACTAGATCACTCAATCTTTTTGGAAGAATCCCAGTAGATCACACTATTCAGAAGACTGCAAATAAAATAACAAAACAAAATTCACAGAATAAAGAGGGATTTAGTCTCAGATCAGGGGTTGCCATTATATTTGAGACATATTTGAGACAACTGAGACATGCTGCAGTACAATAATTCTAAGTTAGCACATGCAGAACTAGAGGTGTTTAGAAATTTAAGAAGCAGCAGCAGATACTGGAATGCTGCTAAAGAAAAGCTGATTTAATCCAGTATGCACTGACCAGACAGAGCTAGCCAATCTGCCAGCGGGTCAGCCACCCTTGGAGATGTTAACAGTTTACCAATAGGAGAGCAAGTACATGCTGATTTTTCAAATAATTAAGAGTGCCTCTCCCTCACAGCACTTTTATGAGAGAATCTCTAAACAGAAACTTAATGTTTTCAGACATGAGTAAAAAAGAAAGTGGATGTATTTAGGAAAGGAAATACTATAACTCAAATCAGACAGGAACTTGGACGTGTTAATTGTGCAAATCTCTGCTTTCTTCAGCATTAGAGAAGTGTTGACATAGGCCAAGTAGTCCCTATCCCTTGACACTATTAGTTGGATCATTAGGAAAAAGAAACAAAGTGGAAGCTGGGAGTTATCCTTCAAGCAAAGAAAGTTGTAGAATTGATGTAATATTTGACTTCTGCAGAAGGCTTTTATAGCGTCTCCCCAGCGGAGAGGCAGCAGAGCTTCCAGCACCAGCGCTCATTCCAGCAGCGTCTCTGCAACATGAAAGATCCATCGGTGGGAACAAACCCAACACTTCTGCAGCAGCTACATGTCTCAGGTTCTTGACTAAGCTTTTTTGCTGTTGTTCTTTAATTGCTGTTGAAAACACACAGATACCTGTGCTGTACAAGACCAGAATACTGTCCTTCATTTTTTTTTAAAAAAGTATGTTTTGTACTTTAGATCAATGTTGTATGTTGCATTTTAGAAATGTAAGAATTTTATGGACGTTATTATTTAGAAAACTGCCTGTAGATCAAATCAGTTGATACTGAAAAGTTTAAGGAAAATAACGATGCTTGTATATGTATCACAGTAATTCTGGACAGAAATAAAGAATGAAAATGCTGCTATAGACAAATTAATTCCACCTGAGAATCATTTAAACGGAAACAAAGATTCCAATCCCAAAGAGGTAACCTGCAGAAAAGTTTATTAAGGCATTTCCTAGTTCAGTACATCAACTTTTAGACAATTGTCTAGGCAAGAGTTAAGATACTAGGTCTAAATACTGTAGGAAGAAAAGTCAACACTTTTTTTGCCTGATTGTAAAAATTTTCACAGATGTTGTTACATATATTCCATTTATGTATTTAGAGATAAAACACCAAAAAGGTGTTCAATTGGAAGCCTAATTTCTGAAGTTTACTTCAGATCTCATTTACCTAATTCAGTATTAATTTTATTCAATATAAAGAATGTTTTTGCTATGTAACATCAATTATTTAATAATGAGACAGTATAGTTGTATTTTTTGTGACTGCAGTTAAGAGGTGCACAAGCTCTTCACATTAAAAAAACATGCATTTTATTATTATTATCATTATTTAAACCAGGATATACATGCTATTTTCTCAAACTACATGCACAGTTATCCTGTTTCTGGTGGGATCTGATATGCAACACACCTTGGGAATCTTTAAATACTAGCAAGCTCAGTGCAGCTTTTATCCATGATAAGAATATCTATGGAAAGGGTGAAGAGTAAAAA
Source organism: Rhea pennata (assembly GCF_028389875.1). Lineage (NCBI taxonomy): Eukaryota > Metazoa > Chordata > Aves > Rheiformes > Rheidae > Rhea > Rhea pennata. The sequence goes on along the minus strand of NC_084667.1, from coordinate 59,595,175 downwards.
GAGGGGGGGAAAATCTGCATTTCAAAGATTTACTTCAGATGAAGCAGATATAAAATCCACATAGATTATCATGGAAGCTGTAGATGAAATTAAAAGTTGCCTCTCCAATATATGCATTTGCCTGAAGTAATCTCTAAGTTTACACATTCCAGTGTAGGCACAGCTCAAAAGATATATCAAAAGATACATATTGCTTTTTTTTTCTGTAGTCTCAGTGTAGTGGAACTTTAAACTGAAGGTCTGTTAATACTCAAATCACTTCCATAATCCAAAGAATTAAGTGTCCAGTATGTAGCAATTTTGATTATATTCCAGTTAGGATGTGGTAAAGACACTATTAGAAACAAAACAATCAGTTCACTTAGACAGCCCCACAAATATGCTTTACGGCATCTGCCTCCTACTCATTTTAAGTGAAGTTTTATAGTGACACACTAGCGAAGATTAGTACCCAACTTCAGGCAGATGCCTATGACTGATTCAATTGTTTGCACTGACACTCTCAATTGCTGTAATTGCAACTGATGAGATACAAGCTGTTGCAAAAAACACAGTGAAACCAACATTGTTCCTCAGAGATTTTACTAGTTTAAACACAGAAGTGTACAATCCATTTATTTTTCTTGCTATAAATTCACCACAGTATTTCATTTTGTTACGTATGCAATACTTCCCTCATTGATTTAACATACGAAGATTCAAGAGGTCTACTTGAAAACAGAACTTGTACAGTAAAGAGATAATACATTCCAGCCTCACTGTTTACTTTAAAAAATCATTTAAAAAGTGATTAAAACCTAAAGCAGCAAATCATTTTTAGAAAATCAGTGAGGCCTTAAAGTTGCATCAATTCTAGCTTTCCTGCATGCTTGATGTGTAGCCACCATTCTTTCTTTCTTTTTTCCCCCCTGTAACTGCTTAACGTCATTAAGGATTCAAAGCTGGTTTTGCTGAAGATCAACGACCATCTTCTACAGTCTATGGAGAAAGAGAAAATGTTTGGTTTAGAACTGGATGGTATCCAAAACCTTTCCAAGAAGAGTTTAGCTTGTAGCTTGTCAAGCAAGTTCTGATGAAGTCCTGAAGACTTCCTTCAGGCTGCCTACACTACTGATGGCTCAGTCCAAAGGAATTAAGAGATGATCCATACAGGAGTTGAAGATTTAACATATTCCCTCTCCACTTGCAAAAGGAAAGTGACTTGTGCAGACATATTTCACTGATAACGGAAATCCATCTGCAACGTAACGCATACTCTGAAGATATTTATAATGTCTTTTTCCTGGACTCTTGAAAACTTCCATTTAAATGCTGGAGATTGTGATTATATCTAACACCAGCTAATATCAGCAAAAAACAAAATAACCCCCCAAAACTTTACAAAAAGGCAAAAATATCTGTTTTTGTCTCATGTTCTCATTTAGACCAGCACATAGTGACTCAAAACATGCTATTATTCCAGCTGGAAATCCCCATTCAGGTACGTGAGTTCACTTGTATTGATCAAATGGGCCAAGCAAGATGCAAGGTGGTAATGGATGCAGCAAAACATTTAACTACATTTTGATTTTTTAAAATAAAAGACATCATCCATTCCCAGTGTTTTAAATCTCTGATGCATTAGGCTTTTCAGTATACTGGAGAAGAGATACCAGAATTAACAGTGTATTGCATCAGAAAGGAATTCTAAGAAAGAAAAAGCATGTTTTAAATGTCTTCAGTTACAGTGAAGCACTGGAGAAGGACAGATGCCCAGACAACTTTACTACAGAGAGACCTGTCAGATCTGATGCTTTGAACAGGAGGTTCACACCCATCTCATAGCACAGTTAAGGAAATGCACCTTGCATATTAGCAGTAAGAAAGAGATTCACCCTGTGAGTCCATGTCCGGATTACAGCCAGCTAACTATACGTAGGGTCTGAATGGGAGAGAGGGCAGCCCTGTCGTGCACCCAGGGGACCATACCCTTGGCAGAGCTCTGTCCTGAAAGGAAACTTTCTACTATCTATTTAGGTAGCCGTAACTAGTTTTCATCTGTTAAGAGTCTGCCTCATGTTTTCAGTGGTGGTTGACCTCATTGCCAGAAGACGGTCTAGTATAAAGAGCTTAGTGAAAAAGCGAGTGGGAGAGCACACGTGGAAATGGGGTATGTGCCACAGTAGGACCTGCTGAGTGGGAGGCTGCGACAGAACGGCCGTGATCACGTCACAGTTCTGCTGGAGGAAGGGATGCTGCTGTGCTGTAGGCATGGCACCCTACAAAACACAGCTGGCAAAGTCCCCGGTTAAAGCCACTTCCTCTCTAAAGCAAACAAAACAGAGGAGCAATTCTTTGTACCAGGCCAATACAACAATATACTGCTGCCCCCATCATTTTTGTTATAAGAGCATTTAGACACCCCATCAAGTTCAGACCCATACTGTAGAATGCACCATACAAATCCATGTCTAGCAGTTACAATCTCAGACGGAAAGAGGAATAAACATGAAGGATCCAAGTACTCAGGGTTATATAGGAAACTAAGGCAGTGACAGCAGCTGAACTCAGATGCCCTAGATGCTCGTGAGGGCTTGAATATAAGATCCCCCTCCATACATGCTGATTCATTCATTTCAGAAGCCTAGTTCTTCAAAACTCAATCTTACCTTCTTTACTGCTAATGTCCAAAGAAGTCAAGAATCTCTGTATGCCCTTTAGCCTTTGCCTGTAAGTAGAAACATGAATAAATCCTGCCATCCTGTGCAACAAGACATGCAAATACTTACTTGTGGGAAGTAAGAGTACGCTACCACAAAATAAATAAAATCCAATTTAAATTTTAATTCCTCTGACATGGATGAGAATATTCTGACTCCAATGTTTTATTACTTCAGAACAGTACCAGACTTCAGAGTTTGAAATACTCTTTAAATCAGTTTATAGCCTCCAAAGCAGCAGTTGGTTTTCCCAAAATAATATTGTCTGACAGTGTCCATTATTACTCACATAGTTAGAAGACCATATGGAGTAGAGCAGTATGCACACTTACTACTTCTAGGGCATTCCTGCCATCATAGCCAGTTTGCTCCAGGTCTGCACCGGCTTGGTACCAAGCATACAGCCCATCCACATCACCTTTAGCTGCCAGGCTGGAAAAAAGAACAGTGACATTGGCTCTAAATCTTTAAGTTCATTGTGTTAAGTTCGTTAAGTTCATTCTGTTTAAGTTCATTAAGTTCTACTGTGTCCTGTCACTTAGCTTGGCACCTTAGGCAAACACCGAACCAGAACAGGCTGAGCATGGCAGCTGGGATAGGGAGGTAAGTAAAGGAACACTATTACAACAGCTTTGAATAGCTGAGCAAGCAACACAGCTTGATGAATCAGTTCCTCAAATTAAGGCTGTGCTGTAAGTACTTACAACAGGCTAGTTTCACACAGTGGGTGTGACTATGACCAAAGGGGAAAAAAAAAGTCATGTAGTTTCATATTTCACAACACAATACTTATCTCATGAAATGAGTTGGGGGGAGGACAATAGCTTAATCAAGGTGTTACCGCATCAGGGAGAGCACAAGTAGACGTGCTAGCAATCAGTGTGCCTATTTTAAAGCTGGGGGGGGGGGAACCTTAAGAAATTTGCATAACTATGTTCACTATCAGAAGTTATGCTAGCACATTTATGTGTTATCACTTGGATAGCAACACAGCTACTTTTTTTTGAGTTTTATAGGGCAATTTGTAAGACTTAAATGGACAGCAAGACAAAAAAAAAAAAAGCTTATTAAAGATTGCCTCTATCTGCCATATACAATCAACAGTGGAAAATATCAAAATTAATCATATACAAATAAATGAATTAAAGTTTAAAGAGAAATGTAGACCAGAATGTTTCTTTGCGCATCTGCTGGTAGTCTCATCCATAGTATTTAAGATTCATTTTAATTTTTTTTTTTGTTAGAGAAAAGCTAACAGTCTCTACATAAACTAAAGCATGACTGCACCAAGTCTGCAGACAGGCTGAACCGACAGCAAGGCAGCAAGGACTACCTCCAGCTTTTCCAAGATACCAGTGACTGCCAGGTTCCAGAACTAGCTGCCACTACTTGCTACGTACTTTTTGACTGTGCAGCAAAACTACCCTGATAAAAATCAGGTGAGCTTGGAGCTCGTCAGGAGAGGGGAAACCCCTCCGAACTCAGCCACTACACAATTTGTTGCCTTAAGCTGTGCTCCCTACGAAGAAGTGGCATACTGCTGACAGCAGGGATTGAGATGGTGAAAGGCTCCTCCATATGAGAAACAAGCTGAGCAGACCTGGCAGACAGTGGAAAAGCCAGGAAGAGGTAAGGGGCAGTCGGGTAAGCTCATGGAAGAAACCCTGACAGCAAGTCTGCAACAAAGAAGGATCAAAAAAATCACTAATGAAAACTGCCATCACAAGGAAGGCCACTGGGAAGCGATACAGAAATAGAGGAAGGGAAAGGAGGTTTAAAAGGGAGCTTGGTAGGAAGTCCTTAAGGAAACTGCAGGAAAAAAGAGTAAGCATTAGTGAAGCAGAGAAGAAACTGCTTAGCAGCCACTTCTGGAATACAAGAATTGTTTTTATTTACAGAAATAACTCTCCTGCTGTCAACAGTGCAATGTCCTGGAATTAAGGAGGAAACAAACACTAAGCCTAGAAAGCCTAGCAAGAGAGAGTTAAAAGCTTTTCAAACACTGGACAGGAAAGCACTGTATTTGCCAAACAGAAACTCATCGTTCAGCCATGTGCATAGTGGAAACCACTCTGAGCAAAGACCAGCACATTTAGAAATATTACCAGCCTACACACCTGGGGCAATGCAGCTAGCATCGCTGTAAGCAACAAACAAGGACTGCTGCATTTATCTGGAAATTAACTGCCTAATAGCACCTCTTCGGAAAGAGCAACTTAACTCGTACTGCCAGGGGTCAAAACTGCAAAGTGGTCTCCTTCCATGATATCAGAGCAATCCAAATACATGGAAGTATCTTCAATTTTGCAGCAACCATTTATAGATCAAGTTAAAAACACATTCTACAGGGACTGTGATCCAGAGAACAACAACAACAACAAAAAAAAAACATAGCTTGTGAGAAAAATTAGATTTATCTCTAAAGAGAAGACACCTACCATTCACTAAGTTGACTATAATGAATACCACAAAAAGTTTTCTCCAATTCCCCACCTCCTTAGCTAAGCCAGATGCATCTGTATTTCCTTCACTTGCTATTAGTGTACTTCATATACTCAAATAATACATAGGACTTTTCAACATACACCATAGGGAGTTTTGCTCTGTATCTTTTTTCAGTTATTTATGCAATTCTAACTACAGTGCAATCCTGCAATTCTAACTGCAAGTGCAGCCTGCAAGCAACAAATTCATCGTTTCTTATCAGGAAATGGAATAAAAATAACTTCAATATACACTTATCAGAATATTTTAAAACTGCTTTGTTGACAACTTACCACATTTTGCTAAACTCTGATTGACACCTCACAGAGCAGATAATCTCATGGATGCTGCCTATCTATGACTCTTCCATTTAGAAAAAAAAATGATTGTGTACCCATTACACAGGTCCAGTATGGCTAATATAGCCACAATGATGACAGAAAAGTTAAGATATCAAGAACAGTAACAATACAGTTATGCTCTCTGATTTGTGCCTGCTGTCAAACTAGTAACAAGCAAACTCAGTTACAGGAGCTGCAGTTTAAGGGGCACTTTTTAACTCTTAAAACATATCAAAATGAGACCTTTTTTATTTTAAACCATATCATCATCCTTACAGAGAAGAAAATCTTTTTTCTTTTCTTTTTTTTTTTTTTGGGGGGGGGGGGGGAGAATAAATACTCTAAGATGACAAGAGCCCAGCTCAAGGCATGAGTTGTTGTATCTGGAACACATTTGGGAGCAATGTTTTTAGCCAATATCTCCATGTCTCTCACAGTCAAGCACAATCAGATTTCTTTGAAAGACAATAGGTATTAGAAGTTTGTTCCCAATTCCTTCAGAGATGTATTTATCCCTCCTTCACCAGCCTCCATAGAATCACAGACTAGTTGAGGTTGGAAGAGCCCTCTGGAGATCATCTAATCTAATCCCCCCAACTCAAGCAGAGTCAGCTACAGCAGGTTGCCCAGGACCAGGTCCAGTCAGGTTTTCAAAATCTCCAAGGACTGAAACTCCACTATACTCTGGGCAACCGGCTGCAGTGCTCATTCTGGCAGGAGGACAAGACCTCAGAAGTAATCATTTTCAGGGATGTGGGTAGCATTCTGTGGGAAAAGCCCACTGAAAAGTCCACTTTGGCGCAAAAGGCTATGCAAGGCCCTCTGAAACTGCAAGAGGAAAGTGCCTCAGCTACGCAGGAGGAGTCTGTGAAAGAGCCAGCATTCACTGAGCCCTGATACTTCAGTGCTTTCCTTGAAGCTTGATCATTTTTTTCAGGCTGGCCGCATCCCTGCCACAAGCTTTTCTTTTTTTCCTGTGATTTCTGTTACTGGCTCTGCCTCTGGCTATGGCATGGACAGTCAAGGTGCAGCTATGACTCCAACTTCTGGCTCCCTTGGAAGAGCCACCAGCCTGCTTCCTGATCTGCACGTGGCACGGGAGATTCTCTTCCCCTCCCACCCCGAATCCTTAGTTCCACGCCAAGTCCTCCTTCGGCCTGTGAGCACACGTGCGCTCCACCCTCTGTGTGGAATATTTACATTGTTTTTATATTAAACTTATTACCATTAATACAAGTGTAAAATATCTCAAAGCCTCAAATGATTGTTGTCAAAATATCAGCTCTGAACAACAGAGATCATGCAATAGGGATCTGGTGTGTACAATGTTGCCTAAAATGCTTTAACAAACTGCGTCAGAACAACTTTTTGTTTAAATCCCCTTGTTCTATTTTTGGACGTACTACTACTATCAGGTCAGCTAGCCAAACAGGTTCTGCGGATGGCAAAAGGGCTAAGTAAGGGGCCAATTTCTTTGCAGAGGAATGTAGTTCTCTAAGCCACTCCTCTAATCTTCTTGACAGCTGGAAACAATGCAAACTAAGAATTTAGTTCTGTCCTATCACTTGCGGTACCCCAGGAAGCGCATATTTTAACTTCACGATAAAAGTGATTAGCCAGTCTATGCCAGGATTACTGAAAGGACAGCGTCCAGTCCCTACACAGAATGCCCATAAAAACAACTAGCCACTTCAGGAGATATAGAAAACCTTTTCACAGTTTTCAGGGTAACCTGTTATTCAGGACTAGTACTGGAAAAAATAAAATCAAGTCTCTTTTTTTTTTCCCCAATATATATTTATATCGTTAAAATACATTATCTAAGAGCAAATAAATGGAAAATCAGCTTCTATAGAGGATTATATTCTCTTAAGATTAAATATAGGAACAGGGAGCATTTGTTCAAAAGTTTCAGGGTTAAACCTATTTGTGTATTCAATCTAGCTATTTTTGAGAAAAATTGATCTTAATAAAATAAAAATCCTAAAAATTATGCAGTATGTGCAGCTTTATTCTCAAACAGAGATGTTATTAAAACAGTCCTTACTCAAAGACCTCCCTCCCCACAGTGAAAGTACCTGGGAAAAAGGGGCATAGTTGCCTCCAGCTCACTCATACCCACAGTACTCCCTGCTTTGGAGCTCTCCTGAGTCACTGCTGTTCTGGCACAAGAGTTGATTCTTAATTTCATCACTTCACTTGCTTCCTCAATATTAGTCTAGCACAGAAATAGTCACACATCATACGCCGGGGACCCAACTGTTCTTTGGTAGTTATTTACCAGGTTTTCCATCCCAGTTTTATGACCAATAACTTACAATCCCGTTTACCTGCAGAGTATTGTTCCAGTGTTCTCCAAGTCATGGCTCGAAAGGTGAGCTCCAGTTTCTCGTAGTAAGTGAATCACTTCTGTGCGCCTTTATGAAAAGGATGGAAAAAACAGTTAAAGTGTTTCGACTTGTAGGTTTTTTTTCCCCAAATCCAGCATTATTCACGTATATAAACAGTTAGTGAAAGTTCTTATACAGATATTCTGCATCATCACCATAAACAGAACAAGGAGTGTTTCCCAAGGTGACATGTGCAGTAAGAGGATTTGCACTCCCTATTAAAAAGAAAAAAAAAAGTCAAAAAATTCATCTCTTGATTGTCTGCCTCGCCAGGTAAGCGTTGAATCTTTATGTTAAAGCAGAAGTTGATCACATTTTCAAGGCTTCAAAATTGTATTTTTATGAGCTTTGCACAGAAGCACATGATTTCCTAATCCTTCCCTCCCACCAACACCTTTATTATTTATTTCCACCTGGAGTCTTTAGGAGGTCGGTCTTGTCCTTTCCTTTGAGTTAAAAGAAAAATTAGGTATTTAAGCACTACCAGTCAACTCCTATTTCTTAGTCACCTGCTTGAGGTGGTTTATGGAAAAGACCACGTTAAAGTCTCTAAAGATACTGTAAGTGGGTGAAAAATTGTGAGATAGATAAAAAAAAAAATCTGCAAAATATCTTTTTCAAAAAGTAACTTAGTGAAAAGTTTAGTACTATTTTTGAAAAGGAAATCAGGATGTTTTCTTCTGCAGAATAAATGATCTAGTTCATGAATCCAAAAGCAGAACTTTTCTCCAGAAAAAGCACGATGACACTAGTAGTTCAAGAATATTTCATAGTTCCTCTTTTAAATAATTTACATATTTTGCAGATACCCTAATACTCCAAAATGAACGCTTAGACATATCACCATCGTAGAAAATATGTGGAGTTTCCCAATTCATTATCTAAAAACTCATCTGAATTAATTCAAAATAAAAAATAAGTTTACATACATGTTCGGCTTCATCACCTCCGAGGTTACCATGTGCCTTCCTATTTTAGGACTGGACTAAATGCTCATCTGATCACATTATTTCTCTTAGGAATCTCCATCTTGGGAACAAAAAGTTACTTTAAAGTTACCCAGCTGATGCCCATATAAGTTTATGCATCTCATATAAGATATTAATTTACAAATTAGAAACAAAAAATATGCAGATGTTATAGGTACCATTTCCCCTTTCCAATAGTAGTTATTTAACCTACTCTGTATTTCTTTTTAACTGCATTCTTTGTTTCATAGCAAAGCATTGCTGGAACAGCACGCACTGCAAGTTTGTTCAGTTATCTAAAATATTTTCTCAGGAGGGTCCCTTACGACCTGGCAAGTCATCCACAAGCATCTCCTTGAGGCAGCAAATAATGGCAGTGCTTCCTATCGTTCAGTCTGCAGCGAAGGACGAACGCTACGTTTATGAAGTTTAAGTTCAGTCTTAAGTGCAACAGTAATTAGCTGAAAATGAATCTGATCTAAAATGGATTAAAATAGAACATACTTATTCATTCAAGCTCATGTTCGGCACTGAATTGAACGTGGGTAACGACTGCTTCCTCTGCAATGTCTGCCCTAGCTTATTGCACATTTCTCACTTTATGCTCAAAATCACACCATGAAACTAGTGCCCTTTTTTTCTTTATTTTTAGATATAAGCTGTGCCAGGGGACAGCACTAAAAGATAAAAGGGAGCAAAGGATGTAATGTTTTACATTGTCTTCCTCAATGTGCTCCCCTTACAAAATCCTTCTTTTCTCAGGATTCCAGGGAAGAGCCAGGCTTTTCTCTTCTGTTACTGTAACTGTTCCCTGCTCACTGGTAGAAGACTCCCTCCAGAATGCACCTCTTCTCGCACCTATGCCGCACGCTCACTACTGCTCCGAGTGGGACTCCCTATGCATTTGTGATACAAACAGATTTTGGGAGATTTATCTCACATGTTTAAATGAAAAAAACAAAGTAGTTTCAGGTGAAATTTTTAAGGATTGAAACTCACAGTGTTTACAATAAGCATCTACAATATGGCATCCATAAACAGATGTATACTATCCTGAGGATAATGAAAAGTTCAAAATCATGTTTCCTGGCATGGTAGGAAGGAGAGGAAGGGTTGCACACCACTGCTCATAAAGTGACGGGTAAAGGGGGGCTTGTTTACAGAAGCAAAAGAATAAGGGCAAATAGTAATGCACAACCTAAAAGTATTAAACTTAGTATTGTGACTGTGAAGAGCAGCTCTGTCCAAGAAAGTAAACGGACCACCTCTTACGTTCCCATAACTCAGCCTGAAAACTATGCAGGAGGTAAGTCACGCAGCAGCTTGCTCCTATTTGCATCCAGCCAGTATCTACATTCTAAAGAAAGTTAAGCTCTCTTCAGAGTACCACTCCTTCTATCTTACACTTACGCACAAGAGCATTATTCATATTTCAAGAGGCCGGCTTTGAATTTTGTGATATTTAGTATGTGTCTCAGGTACATGAGAACTATTTGTCTCTGGAAGCTGTTTCTTTAAGTGCTGCTTTTCTGTGGCTTTAATAAAGTCTCAAAACGATCACAGTTTAGCTGACCTTCAGATCAGAAGTTCAACTATGTCTGGAGCCATAAGCTTAGGAACAGATCAAACGTGATTTCCATTCTAAGGTTACAGCCCGTAACCAGCAGCAGAGAAACCACAGGATAATCGAAGTTCAAGGTGTAGAGGAAAGGCCAACCTCATCATGATAGCCCTGGGGTGCACAGCTGCTTGTCCAGTCTAGCCCCACCTGATAAGCAAGAGCCCTGAGGAGCTATTGTCACCTGTGAGCTACACCCAGCTCTTCCCTTTCTAAGCTCTCCAACATCTGTTACCTAACTGTGGATGTTGGTCGGCCATATGCTCTAGAAACAATGTTATTTTGCGTATGTTGTTTAAGTTAGACTTTTAATACTACCACTGTTGTATGTCTTCTCTCCAGCAGAAAAAAACCAAACAGACAAGCAGTGTTTCCAGTGTCTTTGCCTGCTAGATTCCATTACTGATAACACTGAAGATAAAAAGCCAATTTATATCTACTATTTTTAATGGGTCAAAAGCAAAACAAATGGCTTGATGCAGTCTTCAGATATTCATTGCTGTGATCAAGTGTGAGTTCCAGGTAAAGGCATCAGACCTTCTACCACTTCATGAGTACGCTGGATTTACAGGAATCAAAGTGCTGTACGGTATGATCATCTCAGGCCTTGCCTTGGCAGAGCTTATTAAAAGTGAATCAACTTCAAAGGGATGAATCATACATGTGAAATCAACATGCATGTAAGAGTTTGCAGGGCTGGGGCCTTAGGGTGTACACCTTCCACCAACTCTCTTTAAAGAAATGCAGGTGTAATGTATATCCAGACTTGACTGGCTTCATTTTTTTTTAATGCTTGCTTCCCTAGCAACTGGAATGGTTATGGCAGGATCAGCTTAGTTTTCCTCATTCAATTTTCCAGGTGATAGCACTGGGAATTTTATACTCAAATACTGTAAGGACAGACTTCAGTGTGCTTTTGCAGTCAGTAGTGTTTAAATTTTCACCCTACCTTAGATTTCCTCAAGTAATGTAAATGTAACCTTGCAAGATATCAAGCATTTAAATTCATATTTTCGTGGGAGGTGATTTTACTGCCTCTAATCTGATGTTCTCGCAACACTATACCAGCAACTCCCCATACTCAACCTTTTACCACTGTACTATAAGTAAATAGAAGTGCTTTTACTGTGCAAATTATGCATAATTTTTATTCAGGACATTTTCCTGCTTAGAAGAGTTTCTGTTATTAAAAATGTATTATTCTATTGTTTTGAAAATGAATTATCCCTTGAGGGTATTCTAAGAAGTTAAAGGAATGCTACTAATTTTGATACATCAGGCAACTGGCCTAAATTAACAGTGGTCTGTTTAGGTACATGCATAAAGTGAATGAGACTAGAGGTAAACTGCACTGTTAAAAATGAAAAAGCAGAAATGCAGTAGTATATTTCTTATTTAGGAAAGGACTTCATAGCCTACCATCTAAAGAAACAAAGGAAGAGTCACTTAAAGTTAAAAATTTTAAAAGACTATCATGTATGAGACTACCGATCAAATTGCTGGTTTACAAACTGACAGTGCTAGGTTAAGAAGCTTTTAAGAAGACCATTTTTACAAATTATCAAATGGAAAAGAGAAATCAATCATCATTATACATATTTGCATGCTAGGTTAAAAGGCAAGCCACTGAGAAATGTGACATACAAAACAGATAAAAAGCTATTTTTAAGATAAGTGGATACTGTACTGCAATTATATTGCAATTAAACAAAAATTAATTCTCAGAAAATGGGATTAAGCTGATGCAATATTCAGTAAAACTGAGAAAGTTACAATATTAAACAGTCTAAAACACTGACTGTTCATTAAGATCAGTTTTCCCCTCTTCACTCTCTGCCACTTAGTACATTGTATCAGGTTAATCTCTTCCCTTTCAGCACACAACCGTTTAATAAATAGAATTTAAATATTTTTGTAGCAGAAATCTTTTTAGTGGGTATATAACTATACATGCATACAGCTGCCTGATCTCTACAATTCTCCTTTATATGGTTATCAGTATGAAATGCAGTGTGAGCATACAGCAGATCTTAAATACAAATTTATGAGATTAATTTTAGGTCAACTCATTCCAACAGTAGAAACAAAAAGAGAAACTGAAAATGGTTAAGGTGCAGTTTCCTCTTACAGTTCTCCACAACAAAATGGGTGTGCAGCTTTAAAGAGCTTAAGAGTCATAGTAGGAGTCTAATATAGGAGTGGCAACGCTAAGGAATCCAAACAACAAGCTCATGTGAAATTCCTCAGGCAGTAGTTGGGTGCGGTAAAAAAAGTAGGTGCCTGATTTGCAGGAACATTTAATAGTATCTAATGCTTTAGCATTTTCTCACATTGGACTAGGGCCACCTCTCTTCAACTGTGAGGTTATTTGCTTGATTTTGCTGTTGGGCTTGTTTTTGCTCGGAGACTTCAAGGGTTTGCCACTGAAGGGCTTATATATCTCTAAAATAAAACAACAACTATAAAGTCATAAGGGACCGTGCAGTAATACAGCAAGAGCACAGTGTGTACACATAGGACTCCAAGTCTCAAGTTAATAGGGCCTGTTGAGTTTTCTACATCAAGTCTTTGAGACATAAAAAGCCTTCAAAGTATTCATGCAACAAACGCGTAAACAGGATTGTCAGACTTCCCCAGAACTAACTTCAGCTTGACTGACTAGATGAACTTGTCAACATTTGAAAGCTGTAGGAATATTTGGGGACAGACACCCATGAAGACTATTGAAATGGTATCATTCCAAGCTTCTCTTTGGAAAAAAACTTTTCATCTGCCATTGTACTGACGGAACATGAGATAAGGAGCTGAAAGGGGATCAAAGACACATTAAAATATTAGGGCACGCAGCTTCTAACAAGTCAGAAGACCAATGGCTCTATGAATCCCCTGAGTATAAAAACTAAATGTTTTTTGAATTTTCTTTTGTAACAGATGACTCCAATATTCTGTGCACGGCCACTATGCACATGGAAAAGGCCAGCAAAACGGCATGTCCATGCCTACCATTCAGGAGTTTTTGACATCTAGAACAGGAAGAGGAAATCCACAAACCAGGCAGAGCCATGCATCTATTCCATATAATTATGAGTGGGTGGAAGAGAAAAATCATAGTCAGTCACCCAGTAAGAAACTAGAAGCAGCACAAGTAGAAGGGAAAGATTAAAACATGTCAGCATACCAGCGTAGTTTCTGCCAATTGAAACAGTCTTTTCTTGATGAGAAAGGGAAGGGCACAAAGAAAACAGACAGCCCAGCATCCTGCACTCCCCCTTCTGACAGTCAAAATGAATGTTCAGTCTGGTTATGTTTTATAAGGAAACCTCATAGCAAAGAGTGGAGTCATGAAGCTACGGACAAAGACTTGGCGGGAAAGCAGCAATAAATTACCTTAGTGTTAAAATTTTGCATCTGTACATAGTTGTTTGCTTTCATTTGAGATTATTTTTAAAAAACCCTTTAATTTAGGCAAGTCATATCCTTTGAAGTGAAGCTGTTTTGTTATTTTAATTGCTGTCATTTACATATGATTGCTGATACCAAAACCTACCAACGCGGATGGACTAAAACGCAAACAGATATAAGGTTTATAAATGTTACATAGAGTAGTATACAAATCAGTTTTGTTACCTGAATTGGACTGCATTTGTCAGTGGAGTAGATCCATATCTGTCCCTAGCATAAACAGTTGCACCAGACATCAACAAATATTCGACTAGTGGTAAATGCCCTTCAGAGGCTGCAATATGAAGTGGAGTTCGGCCATCGTAGTCTCCACAGCTCAAGTTTCCACCCTACAAAAGAACAGATCCTTCACATGCTAAAAAGATAATGGCTGCACTGAAATGGTTGGAATAGATGCCCACATCCCATTTTAATTCAGCCACTGATATATTAAGCTTGTCCAACTTACTTAAATTTTATCTTGCAGTGTTGTTTTCAGCACCAATAAGATAATTATTCCACCTTCCCATGCCCCCTCCTCTGCACATTATCTCATTACAGCTCCTTCAGTCATGCTGTTTATTGTAGTACAACATACAGCAGCTTTGTGCCTATTCAGGCAGTTTGCTATTTTAACTTGTCTTAGTTTATTGTTATTTTCAAGATACATTTATCCTTTTTCTAGGGCCATTACCAAAATCTCAAGAGCAGGGTAAGCCAGGGCAAACAGAAAAAATAAAAGAGGTATAGAAAGCTATACTGGGGAAAGACTTTATTTATATTGTATTTATTTATTTAAGTATTACCCCAGCTAGGGCTATTGAGAGAGCCCAAATCCTGATTTAGCACCAAACTGTGTTTTGCTTAAGCATAATTTTCAAGTTCTTTTTTTTTTAATCGCAAAAGATTTTCATCCAAAAGGTGGATACTATGAATATACATGAAGAAAGTTAAGTGAAGGAAAGCAGCACAAACCATTTTGAAGAGTTTCAAATTTAGCAGATAAGAACTTGCACATTAATCTACCTGTATTCTCACTGTTCAAAAGAAAACATAACAGCTGAGATCCAGATAGGGGAAAGAACATAGCAGTTCTGAAAGTAAAAGGCTGAAGCACCTAGAAAGTGACTGTATTAGCCGAAGCACTTTTATTTCAAGACTTATGTAGTTGTTTCCCAGAGGGTATGGCTTCCTCCCAGTCATTTACAGCTCTATTTAAAAATTCATATTTTGTACAAACAATGTTAATTTTATATTACCATTTCTCTTATGGCTTTTAGTGCATCTATGTCACCCACTTTAGCTGCAGCACAAGCCAAAGGTGGAATTAATGCATCTCTTATGGCTTCTAGCTCCTGAGAAACAAATAAAAATAAACACTTAGTATCATTCTTGTCTCTAATATGATTGATGTCCAAGTCACAAAAACACTGTCTTTACGCTTTCATGTAAAGTTTCCAAATTAAATTTTTGGATATTTAAAAATGTTAGCATTTCGTTCTAGGAAGGAAAGAAGTCTTATGTTTATTTTTACATTTTGTAGGTCCCATATCTGCGAAGATTTATATTGCTTCCTTCCAAGCAACTCTATGTACCATTTTAGGTGCACACACTAATTGCCATCTCTGGGAAATTTATAAACTGTCAAAATTACACCACAGTACAGTAAGAGAAACAGGGCTGAAAGGAGTTGGAAAAGACTATACAGTCCATTCTCCTTGAGACTGGATCAACCTATGCATGTGATTCCTCAGATATTTGTGCAACCTGTACTCCAGACCTCCACTGACAAATCCCACAGGCCCCTTAAATATTCTCCCATTTCTCACACACGCTAAAGAGCCATATAAGTATTCATCAGCTACTAAAAATCCCACCTTCCCTGAAACCAAGCCAAGAGCAAATGCTTGTATCTTGTAATGCTCTTCACTGAACAACTAGTGTTATATTTTCTTATTTTCTGATTGGGAGGAACTTATATTAAACACCACAAATTCTACTTGCGTAGTGCCTTACTTAGGATCAGCCTTCTCTGACTGCATGCACAATTAAGCTGTTTTATCCCTCATTATTTGGATTGCTCCAAACTGTCAATGCATTTAACCACAAAAATACAAAGCACTTTTTCATGTCATTGATACCCTGAATTATAGCAGCTGTCTGAGGCTTGTGATTGTGCACCCAGCCAGCCAAGAAAACAAACTCAAGCTGAAGCTACAAAGAAGAAAAAAAAAGTTAATGTTTTCAATTTAAAACATTTTAACATTATGCTTGTCATTTTGTCCTTTCTCCCTAGCCCAACTGGTCAGCTGAGATGCTCAGTATGAAAAAAATAAAATAAAATAATTAAAATAATTAAAAATTCCCAGTGCTCCATTTTTTTTCTTGGCTTTGTTGTTCACTTTTAAGCTAGATTCATTTAAGTGAGTTTACAGCTTTATGTGAGTTCAGTGTTAAATATTTAAGTATATACCTCCTTGCAGCTGATACTCAGAGATTTGGCAATCATTTGAATAAACTTGCTGTCTCTCAGAGAGAGCTTGTCTCCTGTGGGTACAACAGTCATTTCTCCTCTTAGGTTCTCACTCAGCATCTGAAAAACAAGCAATCAAATCCTCTATTAGTAGAGAAAAAATATGGTAGTAGTCTAATAAAGAACCTTAGGATCAAGTTAGAAAACTATTTGGAAGAATTAGGAATATGGAAACTAATTGAATGCAGACAAAAGTTTAAAAAGTGGTTACTGTTCAATGAAAATTGTAAGTTTAAAAAGAAAAAGAAGGGGGGGGAAGGGCAGGCAACTAAAACTTTCCTCTAAAGCAAAGAAACCAAGATAAGCCCATAATAAAACACTCCAATTTTTAGAGTATGCAGACAAAAGATCTCAAATGGGGTAAGCTACAGTCTACCTAAAAACACAAAGATAGTGACTAATTGGCAGAGTAAGCCTGAAGACCAGAATATTCTGAAATGATGCCCTTTATCACCATTCCCCAAACTCGGTATTACCGTCAAAACGCTTCCTGCACAGACTGTGTACTTAGGCCTCAAAACAAACCCCAGTGCAGCCTGTAGACAGTCATCTGGGGTTAGCTTTAGCTCAGCTGGTTAGTGTGGTGCCGCTAGTGCAAAGGTTGTGGGTTCAATCCCTGTACAGGCTACGGTGAGGGTTGGACTAGATGATCTCCAGAGGTCCCTTCCAACCTTATGATTTTATGATCTATTTTAATTGATTTTCATACAAGTTCATTAGCCCTGATATTGAATCTAGAGGGTCTACAAGTCATTCTGTATTAAAGCAGGAGCATAACAATTTGCAGAATGGGTGCATTCAATACAACCAGAAAGGAGAAGGAAAAAAAAAAAAAAAAGAAAAAAAAAAGAAGAAGCAGCAAGCTAGCTCACTACATAGAAGTTGCTTGAACATGGCAATAACAAAATGAAAATACTCTAAAATCCAGGTTCTGTGAGATCTGCAGAACAGGAAGGTTGAAGCCAGTCATTAAGAAAAAGCAACCAGTTTCCTCAGTTTTGACAATTTTACATACAGGCACTCTTTCATTAAAGGTTGCTGATGCAGCTATAAAGCATGTAGTTGCTTCAATTAGAATTTTAAAAAGCAGGATTGTGAAAGTTTGCAAGAACAGATGTGATGTTGGAAGGAGGAATGCCCTGGGTTTACTTATGCCTAGGCATGCCCTTTTATGAAAGAAACCTCCAAGCACTGACAATACCGCAGCAGTTTGCTGGAAGAGTCACATATACATGTAACTCTCTCAGGGGATACCAACCGCTTTGGCGCGCTTTTAGAGTCTGACAGGTTGAGATCGTTGCTTTGCACAGGTAACCTTAACAATTGGCACCCGTGTTAAATGTGCCCAACGCAAAGCCCTATGCACATTACTCAGTTCTTCTACCAGCTCTGCAGCCATTTGCATGTGTCTGGGGGCACATTCCTTGCTCCTTTGTGTTGAAAGAGAATCCTAAAATAACCACGCCAGCTTCAGGAAAGCTTCCATCTCTTGGGAGACTATTGTTTGGTGATATGTTTAGCTGGAGATGTTGCCACAGACAACTTATTTCCAAGCTTCCCTCTCCTCCTGGTCTCTACCGCTCATTCCTGCCCAGGCAACGCAGTATGCTGCTCCCTTAGCTGTGCCAACACAATTGTTTGTAGGTCTGTACAATGAGTCAAATGAGGAAACCAATCCTGCTTTAACTCAAATAATTTGCAAAAGTTATTTTGCTTCTCAAGCCATATAAAGGAGCTCCTGGCACCACTTCATAAACGCTGTGTAACACTTTTCAAAGGCAGCACATGAAGGTACAGGAATACCTTGTGCCAATGGTGCCTAAGATGACATATCACTAAGTCCTCACCTAAGCAATTCAGCTACATACTGCAGAACTGGATCTCACATTAAATTTTAATCCATAAACCTAAGCAGAAAGACAGCTGAAAAAGTTTCTCCTGTCCCAAGTCAAATATTCCTCTGTGCAAGAATAATAAAGTCTACATTAAAAAGAAGGCTAGTATACCTATAGCCCAGGTTGTGAGCATACCAAGGGAGCATCAGTGAAGAGCTTTGGTTTCTAAAGCATACATGCACAAAAACATGCTCACTTGGAAGCAAAATAACATCAAGTCCACAGCACTAGATTTCTAATGTTTAGGCACCATTAATGAAAAATACCACTATTCTTCACACAGCATGATGTTAACTGTTAACCATGTTCTTCAGTTCTTGGACAGAGTATATTATTGCCATCCTCGCTGAAGAGATACACAGCCCTTTCTCCTCTCATTTTTCAGACCAAGGGCTTTATCAAACAACTGAAAGCTCAGAATCTGCAAACTATTTGTAAGCACAGTAAATGGTACTTCCACTCACCCAAGTTATGATCATATGTAACAATTATCATATGTATCTAATGTATTTGTCTCAGAGTTGCTACTAGCTGGAAGATACTGAGCCTGAAATAATGATCAGGTTTGTTTCAACTTTAATGGAAAAACCCCACCATCATCAGATATACATGCAGGCCCAGCTTAAGTCTAAAGAGTGACTCTTCATGCTGTCATTATCCAAAGTGTTAGGATTACGATTTCGCTGCATACAAGCCCAGAAATATGCATTCTGGCAGACTGCTGCTCTCCTATCCACGTCAGGGCATTTAACACAGAGCTAAAGATTCACTGTATTAAGGAACTGTACTATTTTAGGGGAAATGTCTTCATTAAATACCAATGAATAAAAAGAATCTTGCTAAATGGGTAAAGTTATTAAAATCAATTACAATGTTTTTTAAGATAATCCTCTACTTTTGGTGAATTTACAGGATGCATCACTTGTTAGAGAAACAAAATCTAACATTGACATGAGTAACTCTGTAAAGGAAGGGACTGTAGGCACCCTTTATCTTCAGAATGAGCTTTGGATGAAATCTTTACCCCACTGAAGTCAATGACAAGATCTTTACTGTCTTCAGTAGAGCTAGAATTTTGCTTTCCTATGAATTTTCACATACAGCTTTTTAGCAGAGATGTCCAAGATAGACCATTCCAGTTAAAAGATGGGTTGCGGTCTTCAACTGATTCATGCAGAGAAATTTCTTCTCTCCCAATCTCCATATATTTATTTGTCTAACAGCATTTTCCATAAGAAAAAAGCATATGACATTCACATTACGGCTCTGGAATCAATTGCCTTTAAATGCAAAGGAGAAGCTCAAGCCATTCAGCTAGTCAGAAGCTAGCACAGTAGATGAGAAAGTTAAAGCCTTTCAAGGTCACACTGAGTATTTACCTGCCTCTTCTTCTCCCAGCTAAGCTCACTCTTGCTGAGTGTGTATGACAGTTTAGTTAGGGCTGCCTCTGGTGTCATATCACCTCCAGGAATTATTCCAACATCAGCAAGAGCCTGAATAAAAAGGAATAATGACTCCAATTAGCATAGCACTCAGAAATACGTGTGCACACAAAAAATGTACATGAATGAGAGGGAACCACACAGAATACAATATACAGCCATTCTTCCACTGAGTCTTACCCCTTTTCAACCATAATTTTTGTAATTTTAGTTATCAAATACCTGAAATATACTAGAAATAGTTGAACAAAGATGACTTGTATTTTAAATTCCTTTTCATGTAATAACGTTGAAAAGTATTTAACCAAACACTTGCCACGGTCATTTACCTATGCTAAAATGGGAAGATTACAGGTCCATATCAGGTATCCGCAGAGCTGTCAGATTACTTTTACTGAAAAGCTGCAGTTATTCTGTTTTAACCCAGTGGCATTCCAAACGTTGCCAAATAGGCTGTTCTCTCACAGATGTATTTACCATTCTTTTACGGGATATTACTTTGGATGAATGCCAGCACTGCAGTGTGCTCACAGCAGGAGTGTTTTCACATCTTTCCAGGTTGCATTAGCAGTATATGATTTAGAACATACAACTGAAATACGCAATTTACACTGGTCTGAATAGAAACCACTACAAAAGATGATGTAATCTTTTTAACTTATCATTTCAATAGTTAAAAAAAAATCTGAACAAAAGCAGAAGGCAGAAATTAGCCAATCATCTTTGCGATGGCCAGCAAGTGCTATAAGAGCACAGTAAGCAAGGCAGCAAAGACAAAGGAGACCTCAGATCTCCTGTCCCAGAGACTCGTACCAGGGCAGACGCTCACGCTTCTCTAAATCACAGACCATCATGTTTACTATAACATGATGCCTCAAAGTGAAGCATCTTGCAGTAGGTTCCTTACACAGATTTGTTTTTAAATTCCTTGTATATAAATCGCAGTTTTGAAATTTGACGTGGCTTAACTAATAACTAATATTTTAGCAAGATATAGTGCCCTAATCAGTTCATTAACTACCTCTGAGAGCCCCAGACTGACATCTGACTTTTTAAAAGTCTCATTGCAAAATACCTCAGAGAAGGAACGAAATGGAGAGCTAGCCAGCGTTTAGAACCAAGGAACATTTAGGGTTTTTTCAATGGTCTTGGGAAAAAGGAGGACGAAGGGATTTCCCAGTTTCCTTCCTACACCTAAAGTCCCTTCAGTTACAACTTTCTGCTGTGTAGATAGATCAGAGGCCAGACACTCAGCTAACTGAAACAAGCACTTCAAGGGAAACCACAGACTCAGCTGAGCCACCTGACTAACTTGAATGAATAAAAAATGGCCTGCCTATATGCAAAGACCTGTAAAGGGCTTTATTTAATGAAAAAAAAACAAAGTAAAGCTAACATTACAGAGAGTTTCTATCATCCATTCATGATACTTCCTGTATATAGCAGTTCCATATGAAAGTGAATGAAAGAAAAAGCATGAAGTAGGATCTAGCTTTGCCATTATTTTCCTCAAGAGATGCCAAGAAAACAGACAACCTCCTTTAATGGATGATGAAGCAATACAATACATGCTCCACATAAAATATGAACACTTTTCCACATAGTCTTACACAGGGTTAGTGTGTAAGTGACCATGCTAGTGACCTGACCAGAATCTTTTAAACATACCAACACACTGGATCAGAGTGCAAAAAGCCATTTTTAGAGGTGTCTGTTTGAAGAATCTTTTAATCAGCATGTACAAAAGAGTTTTGTTTCTCCCAAACATTTTAGCCGTTCTTTTTAAGTAGGAGATCACACGAAAGTTAGGACTCATTTTCATATTGCTTTGCAAAAACAAACTTCATGTCTTTTATTGAGTCAACTACTTTCTTCTTTCTGCGTGAATGGTTCTATACAATCTATGTATTCCTATTGCATTTGCTACAGATCATGGAATTACTTCTCAAAGAACCCCCCACCCCTTAAGTTAGAGAAAAATTTAACCTACTCTCAATAGACAGCCCATAACAGAAAATGTAACATTCAAATACTGAAGGAGTGAAACCAAACTCTTAAAACTCCTTCCCTTTCTGCTCAAAACAGCAGATTACATGTTCTTGAAGCAAATATCTTCTAAAGCTGCATCAAAAACAGTGTTAAAATAGGCAGGTTTCAGCACCAGTCTAGAGGATCTAAGTTCACCTTACAGTCAATGAAGAGCTAGCTCTGCCAGTCAGGTGATTGCTCCCAAGAAAAACAGGTGTCTAAAACAGGGGGATGAGTCACTCTCTGGCAGTGCTTTTTGGATATTTAATGCCTTTTCATAAGGATGAGTTAAATCAGCTTCCTTCACACTACCACATGCAACACATACTCTCATACGGCTTTGAGCTCTTATTAGTCTCAGTGATGTCACGTCTTAATACAAAATTAAGAAATTCACTATAAAAAGCCTGAATATTAAGAGTATCTACATAAAGTCTGCTTTAAGCTAGCCTTCATGATTAAAAACAACTGATTTTCATTTGGCAAAACAAAGACAGATGCTTTCTTAGAAGCTGTTCTCCCAATCTCTCACCAAATTCAGATGCACTTCCAGTTAAATAAATGTGGGCATTTGGAACATTGCTTGGATTTGAAGGCTTTCTTGATGTTCTTATACTGTAAATAAATAACTGTTGGCCTATCAGATATTACTTTGTTTGATCATCTGACCCACAAGTTGGCTTCTAGCTCAGAGGCATCCCTTTGGGAGGCATATTAACAATATAATGCAATGGTATCCTGGAGTGCTGCACAAACAGGAGCCAGCAATAAGTAAATTGGGATTCGAGCTGACTATTTAGACTACTCAGGTTAGGAGTAACAAGATATTATTTGCAGACAGATATTTAAATCCTTCCAGCTTAAGCTTTTTCTGATATGATTATTTTATAAGCAGTATCTTGATGGTCTAAAAAATCTGGTTACTAAAGTACACAACCATTAGTGAAATGTTTCTTTTACACAGCAGTAGAATCTGAAATTACTGCACAGCCCTCACCTGCCCTGTAGCATAGACATTTGTAACACACCCTCGTAAACACTGGGTACAGTTTAGAATCACCACTTTTCGTTCAGTTGCTTTCTTCAGTTCTTCCAGCAAGTCTTCTCTGTTATTTGGGGCATTGCCACTTCCATAAGTTTCAAGTACAATGCCCTCAGTTGGAGGCTGAAGAAATGCTTTTACCTGTTTAAAAACAAAATAGGAAAGAAAGCCAAAGGATGTGTTTAAATCACATTAACACTTTCATACATGGCACAGAGTTTTTAAAAAAATTCTATTCCTATTAGAATCTTGCTCCTCATTTGCAATAACTGAGACTGTAGAATAAGCTTACAAAAATGAGAATTTCATTCTTTAACTTCCTTTAAAATTCCTAGAGGGATAGATTTTAAAATAAAGTATTTTCTACAGTCTGATCCCAGTGTGAAAAAGAATGCTGTTGTTTAAGTGCCATTAACAGGCTATACTGTTGCACCATGGTGGAACAAAAGGCTAGATTTACACTTACTAAATAAATACAAAATAATTCATTAATTGAAATTAGAACCCCCACTCCCACACCTGTCCAAATTCATTACTTCAGCAAATAGGAGTTTTGCCAATAAACATCTGGCTTACTAAGGGAGATAGCTTCTCACTTTTCACAAAAGAGTATTGCAATGAAGCCTCCATTTTTTTAACCCAAGAAACAATTCATTTAATTCACGGCAGAGAAAAAAGGAGGTACTAGTTCACTAGTCAATAAGGTAGCTATTGTATCTCACTGTGAGAGGATGCCTAGCAAAGTTCTCTTTCTAAAAAGATTTACTTTAGACAACCTAGATGTTTCTTTGGTCATCACATATGCTATATTCAATACACTGTAATCCCCCATGAGGCTAACTATGCAGTTGGAGTTTTTTTTTAAACAAGTATACCGCCCCCCCCCCCCCCCCCCCCCCGCTTTTCCATCTGTTCATATTCACCTAAAAAGAATGCAGATATAATTGAGGAATGCTGCTTAAACTACTGGATTCAATTTAAGATGGCAACAGCCATGCAAGACCTGTCACTTTAATGGAACTGATATAAGAACAAAAAATTTAAAAAGACACAAACTACATAAAACCACAGTTCTGCAAAACTTTTTCTAAAGGCTCAGAGCAACAAAATATTAGTTATCATCTTCAGATCTGTATCAATACAGGGGGTCATCCTAACCACCGGTGTGAGTGGAACTTAACTTTGAGAAAGAAGCATTAGTTGTAAAAAAAGCCAGTCACCTCCATGCCCTCTCTCCCCCCACTATCCTGTGCGTACTTTGGCAAGATATTTAGTAATATGCTTCAGTGTGCAGCAAGAAAGCACTCCCCTGGTCACTGTAGCTTGTACCTGTTTAGAAAAGTACACTTGACCTATTATTAGCACTGGTAAGAAATTAATTTTCAGTTCCAAGGCCCAGGCTGTTCAGATTTTGTCAATAGTTTGTGACGTAAAAATAGTCTTTGAATACCCTGGTATTAGAAAATGCTTATCAGAAGACAAGATACCTTCCCTTCCCTCCAAAAAACCACACTGCAGCTTCCAAACTTTGGCTAAGTAAACAAGTGTTTTGAGCATCATTTCATTCACTTCCAAAAAATTAAGTGCTGACACTTACAGCAGCAGCAGTGATTCCTGGGAAGATTCGCAGAAGCCCAACATTCCTGTTCATATTGGTGTGAACTCGAAATTTCTTTTTGGTATTGGCTCTCCACACTGTATCCCAGTTTACTGTTAAAAAGAAATGGCCTTCCTGATTTAGTATCAAAAACATAATATGAAGTACTCTTGTAGCCCGTTGCACTTACAGCATTATCTTATTTACACCTTATTTATTAAATGCCACAGAAATATGTGTTTTCAGGCCATATCCAAGTTAGGGTCAGCTGTGTTGTTTTACCTTTATTTCCAAAATAACTTAGATTCCAACATAAATCAGCATTATTCATCAATATTTTTGCTCTAGTTCACTTCCCAGAGATATTCAACAAGTATACTTGCTTCAATTTAATAGTATTTTATAGCAAAGACCTCCAAAATAGGCAGTTCAGTTTCCACTAGTGAACAGGATGATCTATCAGATACAAAGCTATATACCCATATTATAACCTCTCCAAGAGAAATCTCATAGTTGGGAAAAGCGTTTGACTACAAGACCTGACCAGTTCACACTGTTGAACACGTCCCGCTAGTACCAAATTTCCCAATTCAGAGTGCTCAGAAGCCTCAGCCAGCAGAACACTATGCAGCTCTGCCATAAGTGAGACATTTACTTGTCACACACTGATCAGAACTTCACTGTTTTGTAATTGGACCGATATCAACCTGAATTAATGCTTAGAGATCAGATCTTCATCTTCTCAAACATAAAAGATATGACAAGTTCTGAATGTCATAATAAAGACAAATGCAGTTACTGTAGCCACTAATCACCTCCAGAGTTTATTACGTAGTTACTAATGATTAAATAAAATAGCAAGGATTCAATTAACTCCGATTATACATTTAGAGCCAGAAGCCAGCTGTTTAACTAATAGTTTGTTGTGTTGCATTATTAGAAGCCAAGTCATGCATTATTGATTTCAAAACCTTACTGCTCCAATGCAAAAGCACAGTGCTGGTAGTTCTGACAACAACTAGAAGGCTGTGGTAGAGGTTTAACAAATGATAGCCAACAGCTCAGAGCATCATGTTTCAATGAAAGCAGTCCACACTGTAAGGCTACCTGTTTCCCCATCAAGATTTAAGCTTTTTAGCTTAGGATAAAACCTCAAGCAGCAAGAACAGATAGAAGATCTAAGTGCATAATACTGAGTTGCTCTCAGCCATGTGAAGAGTTACTCACACCAATTACTATTGCAATCTCTTGCCATCAGCAGACAGGCATTTGCAAGAAAATCAGAGAACATTAAGAGCCTGCATTGAAGCCTGCTCTTTTGCTTTATTACCAGAGAAACTAAAAACTACACTACACAAAGTCAGGACAAAAAATAACAACCCTCTATAAGACAATTCTGAAGTTTCCTTTCCTGTCATGGTGCCCTACCGCGAGTAGAGGTTCTTTATGTGCTTTCTGAAAAAATACTTATTTTAAACCCTGGGACTTATATGAATAAATACGTGAACCATAAGCTGTAAAATGGTTCACAAGCAGTTGGCTTGGCACTGTGTTTATCTCAGCAAACAAACTTCAGCAAATGCATTCCTACTGCTCTGGGAAAGGGAGAATAGAAACATAGTCTGTTTCTGTAGTTTCTCCGTGGGAAGCTGGCCAACACAGTTCTGAAATCACCTGGCTGGATCTAGTAGCTGGCCAAGTCGCTCCAGAAGGCCTCCATAAGCTTTCCGGAGCAAGTTAGGGACTGGCAGGAGGTACCTGGGTGGGTGCAAAAAGCAATGCATTTGCTCTGCTTGAGGTCCATATGTCAGGCTAACCATCTTCATTCAATCAGCACTGCTTTTTAAGAGACAGTGTTTGGCAATAAACCCAGTCCTTTCAACCTTCTAACAAACAGATTAATTCTTTAATTCTTTAAAAGCAGCCTCCTCTATGAGCAGAGACAGCAATAAAATTGTATCAAGGATTTCTTTCCTTTATCCTCCATAAGCTATGAGTCCCTGCCAAGACTTCACAAATGCATACTACAAAGTTTGGCAACTACTAGCATCTCTGTAACAGACTTGAAGAATGAACTGAGGAAATCTATCTTGGCATGGATCATTGAGAAAATACTGCCAAAAGCAGAAGACTGAGGGGAGAAATCAGAGGATAGGTTCAGAAATGAGGCCTATACCTGTACTCTGGGAGTATACTCTATCAAATAACACATCATCTTCAAGATATATGCAATGCATTCAGAGTACTGTGATGCCAATTCCAAACTATGTTGAGAAAGGACTAAAGATTATCCTTGAGTTAAAATTATTTTGGTTGTGAATCCTGTCACTCTACATAAAGTGCTCTGTATTGCAGATGATAAATGCAGTGATGAGGGCAGCATAATTTCTACAGGTGCGAGCTTTCCACCAGACAAAAAGTTTGAAAAAGCCAGTGTGATGCAAGAGGCAAAGAAAAATGAATATACATAAAAGCCCAAATTTATCTAAGAGTTATTCAGAATTGTTCTAAGTGAGACAGAGACTTATGCAGGACAGAAAACACACCCTTTCCACCCTCTGTCTCAAAGATTACATCCCTCCAAAATGTAGAATATTTACATGGTATAGCTAAGTTCAGGCATCTTTATTCTACTGAATCAATCAGTTATCCTACAGTCTCTGATCCTAATGCACAGCAATCTTTTTGTTAAAGCAAAAAAAAAAAAAAAGTTTTAAGAATTCTTAACAGTCTTAAGCAAGAAACTCATATAGAAATAGGTGAAGTACAAAAAACTCCACATACTGTTGTTCAGAACAGCTTTTTATCATAGGGATAAAAGTGACTAGTGAGGGGTATTTGTATTTGGCCCAACACAGAAAACAGTAAACCATCCTGACTTGGATAGGCTGTGCTTGTAAAGAGTTTAATTGATATAGTGTACTGCATTATATAAATATGGACAAAAACCTGAGGAACAAGCATAACTAGGTATTGGTCTTCCATGGAAAACAGAAAGCTCTTAAAGCAATGTACATAAAATAGAGAGGTAATTGTTATTTACATACTGTGTCCAAAGTGTCTTGAAATAGGAAAGATTGTGTTATTCAAAGATTCTGCATTTAAGATACTAACATATCTGGTTTATTTTTTCAAACATAAAAAAAATCACAGAAATGACTCTCTGCTACTCCCAATCTCCCCCTCTCTCCTAAACACTGGAGCTCTTAAAATCACAGCTCAGAGAACAAATTGGAAAGAGAAGTATATATCTAAGGCATAAAGTAAACTTTTTAGGGTTTGAGTCCTTTGAAGTCTATGAGCCTTACTGGGGTAAAGGGATGGGAAAAGAAGCTACTTTGCAGTCCCTGGGGAGGCAGTTTTCATCTATGTTCACCCAGCCCTAAGAAAACGCACAAGTGCCTTCATATTTCAGGGCCAAATAGGTAGCTAGTAAGGAAATAACCTAACTATTTTTCACTAAAGAAAAAGAAAAGATAATTTCCTTATCTTATTCAGTGTTATTTTCACACAGACATATGGTGATAGGGAAAGTGGGGGGGGGGGGGGGGAGAAATCAACCTAACTTAAAAAAATAATCCTGAAACAGTCTATAAAGCAGAAAAAACTTTTTTAAACCAGTGCCTGTGCCACAGTACAGGTTTCAACTCATTATAAGAGTGCTGTAACTAAGAGCAACACCTCCCTTAGGAGTGGTGACTGAACTCCAAGTTATGAAATCAAACAGGAAATACAGCTTTTCATGATTGCAGAGCTGCAGACAAACAGCAACACTTTCTCCTCATCCTTTTCTGCAAGGCTACAGGCAAGTCGTACCACTACATAAGCTCCCCCAGTGTTCATTAGAATTCATGGCGACAGCCAAGGGGTGGGGAGCACAGACCAACCTATGGGTGGAAATTCCTAAAAGAGGCAAACAAACATAGACCCCCTTTTCAGTAGTTTATTATAAAACAATTGACACTTTTTGAAACGAATATTTAAATTGAATGGTCTCATTGCAAGAATCAACATGCCTACTTCCAACTTCCCGCCTACTTCCCAAACTACTTCAGTGAACAGAGCTGGCATTTGCATTAATATATAAATGACTTGGACTTTTTACTATAAATAACTAGAACTGTCAACCAAGACACAGAACTAGCCAGTGACTAATAGCTTCCCTCTAGCGAGACTGCTGGGCCTAAAAAGGCCTTCTAACCTGCTGCTGCAGTACCAAATAAATCTGTGCACACAGCTGTATGGAATCTTTTTTTCCCCTACAAAAGTTATGTTTCTAATCATTCAATTCTGTACATGTGCAGCACTCTCAGAAGTTACATGCATGTATGATAAAGAAAGTCCAGCTATGGTAACAAAGCAAATTTCATATTTGCTTCATTAAGACAACAGAGAACTGAGGAGACTAATCAGTTATGAAACATACTGAGACTCTTTACACAATTCAAGCGAATCAGACCTCCTTTGTCTCTCTCCTTGTCAAAACATGAGAGAAATAAGGCAAGGCCTTTTATTTGATAACCTTTAAGATTTAAAAAATATGTTTGAATATTCCTATATAGTTCATTATTTCATATACAGTTTTCTGATCCTGCTGCAAAAGTGTCTACTATTAACACTGTGTTACTCACCTGAGGAGTTTACTAGGATTTTACACCACTTCTTGCAAGAGTTTCCTATGCTGAATTCAAAGTCTTAAGAAAACTGACACCCTTGCTGGTCTAAAACTTGATAATGGGACTCTTAGGTGTTGCTTAAACAGCTAAGGACCTGGCTGAGAACCCATCTAGTTTATGGGATCAGAAATCCACCAGGACCCTCATCTGAACGGGGAAAGGGATGAAAAAGGGAGATAAAATATGAAGAAGAGAGAAACAGCTAGGAAGGGGAAGGGAAGAGGACTGAGCTGCTCTCCTGTCTCCAGCTCCTCTTCTCATTTCTTCTTCTCATTCTTATGTACCAGTCTGTGATCCTGAGTTCTTACCCCACTACACTGCCCACTCCTGTCATCTCTTCACCATCAGTTTCTCTACAACTTTCAATCCCAGTTCTGTTAGAACTGGGGAGCCCAAGGAAGAGTTTCTGCACGTGGCCTGCTCCAGTCTGGCATTGTCAGACTGCCTGAGATAATGCTGAAGCAGCAAGAGTCAGTCTCATCTGCAGGAAGATTAAGACTTACTATATAAAGTCATTAAAAAGTTAAAGATGCTAGATTTGTTTGGATTGTTTATAAAAGCCTCAAGCAATTCCTTGTCTCCCTGAAAGCTTCAAACAAAGATTGTAAGAAGAGACTCAGTGAAGACAGCTATGTTTCAAACAATTATTTTGGACAAAATAAAGTAGCACTAGTAGACTGCTCATTCTATAACAATGTTTTTTCAAAATGAAAGAATCATTCAATACAATCCAAGACACTGTTGTCTTGGATAAATGATGCTACCCAAACAGGGTAATCAACTGAAACAAATAAGAATAGAGCCTATCACACCATCAATTTTTAAATCAGAAATCCTCACTGATCTCATTGGGGCATTCCATTGAAAAGATACGAGACACAATATGGGCCAAGGGAAGTACTTAATAACTTTCTCATTTTGCTACTATACACAAGTAATCATAAAACAGATCATTCAAATGCAAGAGAGAAGTAGTATGCTATTTGCAGCTCCATTTCATTACTGATCATTTAGAAAACTATTTATTTATACTCGATTTGATATAGTTCATAAAAACCCAAGAAAGAAGACTTTCCCCAATTTATTGCAACAGTCATAGTGGCACACTCTCCACCTAAGACAGTCATAGTGGCACACTCTCTACCTAAGAGATGTCTTACTGACTGCTACAGTATTTAACAAGTTTCCTCAGTTTGTATGACTCCTACAACACAGCATTTTGATCCTGGAACTTTGCTAAGTGACTCCCACTATTAGGTGCTAAAAGTGCTAAGCTTAATTTTCAAAATTGCAGGATGCCTCTGTAGGAAGAGATGTTATTCAGAATGGCATGCTGCATGGCATAGGGCTAGAGTTCCTACAGCCACTAATGGCACCCAGCAGAATTTGGGAACCCCTTGCTATTGCCCTCCCTCCCCCTGCCCCAACTTGTACAGATGCTACAGTAATAGGCACAAACATTAATGTATTTTTTCCTTACCCCTTATGAGGTGAGGAATATTTAGATTAAAATCTTTTGCTTGGAAAAACAAAGTAACTTCTTGAAGAGACAGCAGTCAACCTAAGAGCTTCTAAATCTTTTGTGGGTATTTTTATTCTTCACCATTTAATAAGAAATAAGTGAAGGCTGGAGCATCTGCCCTATGAGGAACGGCACGAGAGCTGGGCCTCTTCAGCCTGCAGAAGAGAAGACTGAGGGGGGATCTTATCAATGTGTACAAGTACCTGAAGGGAGGGTGTCAAGGGGATGGGGACAAACTCTCTTGAGTTGTCCCATGTGACAGGACAAGAGGCAGTGGGCAGAAATTGAAGCACAGGAAGTTCCACCTAAATATGAGGAGGAATTTCTTCACTATGAGAGTGACAGAGCACTGGAACAGTGCCCAGAGAGGTTGTGAAGTCTCCTTCTCTGGAGATATTCAAGGTCCACCTGGACGCAACCCTGTCTAACATGCTCTAGGTGACCCTGCTTGAGCAGGGGGGTTGGACTAGATGATCTCCAGAGAGATCATCTTCCAACCTTACCGATTCTATGACTCTATGAAGTGAGCGTTCTCTAGGCACTAGGCTGAAATTTAATTTGTTTTTACTTGTGAGAATCTAAACTTGGAGGCAAAAGAAGAACAGACCCCTTACTTCTCTATTTGCAATCCTCCACCACAAATGTGGGAACATCAAATAAGCGTTACTTAGGAGGTCTAGCTCTATAGTTTTAAGTAATATTGGAGTTTGTCATCTAGACCTAGTCCTTTCAAACATACTTAGGCTATCCAAGAGCAACTTGCATAACTTGTATTTTTTAAAACTGTCCTTTAGTAGGGTTTTGGTAACTCCTCACTTGGCCAGATTCCAAATGTGTATCTCTCCTTCCCTCTATGAAGAAAGGCTGTCATTTATTCAAGAACAGACATCAATGTGTTAATGACTTTGTAAACAGATACTATAATCTTCATGCAACTTTTAAAAAGGTTTTCCCCTTCCTTAAGGAACAGAATCACAGAAATTGTAGGAAGTCTGAGTAAGTCAGGAAAAAACACCTCACACAGAACATATCCTAAATCTGCTATTTTCAGTATGTTCCCAATTCAGACAGGTCCTAAATATCCAGTACAGCCTTTTACAAAACTATATGCATCCAACATAGGCTTTTTGAAGCTGCATATACTCTGCCATGAGTCTTTTGCCTGATTTCAGAGCTCAGCATGGCCATTAATTGGATTAAACTCTTTGTTCTTTTAGTCCTACCCACTCCCTCATTTTTGTCCTCAGAGCAAGCATTTTCATGACACAGGGGCAACATTCCCTCTGGTAAATCTGAATGTTTAGTCAAAGTCAGCCTAGCTCATATCTGTCCAGAGTAGATAAATGCAGCTGAATCACAAATTTATAAAGTCTTATTAATATTTAAACAGTTTCAGTACACATGA
This sequence comes from Rhea pennata, assembly GCF_028389875.1. NCBI lineage: Eukaryota > Metazoa > Chordata > Aves > Rheiformes > Rheidae > Rhea > Rhea pennata. The sequence goes on along the minus strand of NC_084667.1, from coordinate 59,563,094 downwards.
GGTGGAGGCAAGATACAAGGCTTTAAATATATATCAATGTTTAAAAACAGTCTTTCAGCTATATAAGCAAGCATTCCATTCATCTAGAGTTCTATTGCATGTGGCACAAATTACAAGGCTTAAGAGATGATGTTGCTTACTTTTAATATCAACCTCAGCATTTGCAAGTGGAGGCAGGTTAGGTGAGGAAAAGGCATTGAAACTCTCAGCATCCACCTTAGTCACCCTATTTCCCCTGTACAGTTTATTATAAAAATACAGGCACACCTGCAAGACAAGTAAAGAAACAGGTCTATGAATAAGCCAGTAATTAAAAGATTCAGTAGATAAATACTGCAGTCTGTCCTTTATAAAGTGTTTTCTAAACCTTTAAAGCAACTCAGAGGCTACTAGATGTTTACAACCCTTACACTTTTAAAAAGAATTGGCACATCTGTCACACATTGGTTTAAGAATATAAGAAAAAAACAAGTTAAGAGCTTACTAGTTTTGTAATCCTCTCATGAGGTGCAGTCTAGGAGACTGTAAGTTTGCTTAAGTCCACTTTAGGGACAGAGGAAAAAAGCAATGTGGACTTTTTAATAAGTTCATCAGTTATACCTAAATTCACAGTTCAAAACCTTAAAAAAGGCCCAGTGAAAATGGATGATAATTTTTAAGAGTCATCAAATATTTAAAACTAGTCCTCTTCTCAAATCCCTTTACAGTGTCTCAAGTGGAATTTGAAGGAAAAAAGATATTTCAAAGTTGTTAGTTCTGAAGGTCTTGGCCAGCCAGCTCTTGCTGTTATCCTACACAGAACTGGCTGTCTGAGCACAGACAGAACTGGAATGAGGTGTAATCTGAACGGTTTTCTCTCAGGCTCTGGGCCTATGCAGTGCCACCATATTTTAAAGGCAGGGTGCTAAAAGCATGCAGATACTCCCATGTCTTTTATGTTTCTCATCCTCAGCACTTCAGTCTTCAGGAACCAGAACTAGAAGATGCTGCTATCAGTTCTAGAGCAACTTTCAAACTTCAAAGTAACTTCCACTTCAAAAACTGACTTAAGTGTTTCAGATCCCACATGTTTGCAAAGGAATTTCAAGTCTGCTGCAACCTGCATTTCAGACTTGTTAGTCTTTATAGATTGTATGTAGGAAAAATGGTGTATGGATTATGAAAAAAAGTCATGTGCTTTGTCATGCAAGGGTCTGTTACCTCAGTGGAATCCATTTTTTTCCTTTTTAAGTGCAATTCTTTACTACCTATCAGAAATTCTGAGTACCTAAGTATGTATTCTAGCTAGAGGAAGAAAGCAGCTTCTGAGATAGTTTTCACAGGCAAACAGACCTCAGGAATCACGAACTGCCCAGCAAAGAGCAGTGCTCCCAGTAGGTTGGCTCGGCCGTCATTCCTCAACTCGTACAGGGGCACCTGAAGAGCAGAGACTGAAATTAAATCCTGTCCCTTATGTGAAGCCTACACAGCAGAAGAGAGAGTCCAACTTATGCAATACAAATATATCAATAATTTATGTAACAATAATTAATGACAAATAAAGTTTACCTTACTGAAGCAGATGGTAGGGTTTCCCTCTGTGCTTAACACACTTTTATAATTGAGTACTTAAAGAATAATACAGAGATGAGTATGAATGAGCAATTGTTTTTAGAGGTAGAGATTGATTCAGGAAAAATACCAAGAATCAAAAGCAGGTGTACTCAGTTTAAGTGTTTGTGCATGGAGAAGTGATTGTACATAGAAAAAACAACAGCCTTGGTTCATACAGAATCCTCATGATGGGCTTCAGAATGGCTCTCTTGCACCATCTTTCCTCACAGAATACAAAAACTGAACCAGCAGGTTACTACTGACAGTAAAGGACAAGATTAAAAACAGAAATCTGGTCTGCTGAGTGAAGCAGCGATGACTTCCGTGCTTTTTTAGATTGCCTTTTTATTAACAGAGAGACAGAGCTCCTTTCAACAATGAAAAAAAAAATCACATGCTCTGTTGCTGGATTATATGTCAGGCAGATCTCCAAAAAAATAGAGCAAAAGAAAGTAGAACCTTGAATATGATGTACTACAACCAGACTGCCCAATGTCAAGACAGTAAGTGGGAGTCTATTTCTTCCTAGACTTTTGTATTTTGACTTCAAATAGACCACATGTGAAAGGGAAGTTATGAAAAAGGGGGAGGGAGGGGAATGTTACAGTGCGATGTTTCATCTCTCTTTTGTGATTAGAGCTGTATTTTACGCTTAAGCAAGCTGTTCTAGTATGACAACCCCTCCCCCTTAGACAATATGCAAAAGTCTGATCTCCAGCTAAAGGAAAGAAAACTAATAAATCTAGTCTTTAGAGTGAAAGAAACAGACCATGTTAGATGTGTTGTGGAACAGGAATGATCAAAAATGCACATAATGTTTAGAAATTACAAAAAAAAAAGATGAAGAACGCAACAAAGATAGGAGATACCAAAGAACAAGGAATAACATAAGACAGAGTAACAACTGCTTAAGTAATACGACTGCATGCTTCAAGGCTTTAAAAGGGAAAAAAAAAAAAAAAAAAAAAAAAAAAGACAAGTAACAATCAGCAGCCACCTGAGGCTGGAAAGATGCTTCTCATATAAACAGATCATTACACAATGGCCAAAGACAGGCTCTTATATCTTTCTCTGAAGCATCTGGCCCCAGCCATAATGAACCACTGGTCGAATTTGGTACAGATTTTTAAAGTCACTAATGATAAAATTATGGGGTGTATCCTCAGCTGGTGAGCCCAGCAATTGTCACTAATTTTTATCAGCACTGTGACCATTCACCATGGTCACACTGCATTACTAAAGCACATAGTGATCTGCAGGATACTACTGTAGTTCTGCATATAAAAACAGAAAATGAGGCTTCTGACCTCAACTTCAACATTACCTGAGAGCCTGTCACAACGACAGTTTTGCCCAAGTTCTCAAACATGAAGGATAAGGCTGACGCTGTATAGGCCATTGTATCAGTACCATGAAGAATCACAAAGCCATCATACTTTTCATAGTGCTCCTGGAGAAGGAGAGACATTTTTCATATTATTAAACCAACACAGTGGCATTAGTAAGTGAGGTGCATACTGCATTATTTTTACTGATACAAGTAGCAGTGTAACACTTTAAAGAAGTACTATAAGCATAATTCCTCTCAGAGTTATCCATATATTCAGTTTAAATATAATTAAGGGTTAATCGGACAATAAGCACTAGAGCTAGTAATTCTAATTATGGAACAGTCAAAGAGATTCTTCTATGTATACATATTAATGCAGCATTTTTAAACCAGAAGACTGCTAATTAAGAAAAGCTTAGCAATGGCTTTAAACAGGAATGTTAACATATGCAAATTAGTCATATAGTCTGATTTCTTGTTACTGCTTTTACTTTAGGGATTACACCATTTACAGGAACAGATTAGGCAAACCAAAGCTATCATAACATACAGAAAAAACAGTCCATTTAATCCAGTTGGCAGGCAGGCAAATTGCCAGTGTACGAGTGCCCTCTTCTGTTCAGAAGTCAGCCCTTCTGTTGCAGTAAGTGACTTCTTCAGCAGAGAGTACAGAATAGGCCTGTGAACTGTGCCTGTTCACAGTCAAGGCACATGCACTTGCTGCTGTTTTTTGAACAGTCCCTTAGATCATCAGATGTATACAAATGGAAAAAGGAATTTTATAATAAGATCAATCTACATATAACTTTTAATGCAAAGTCATGAATGGCACTATTCATCCTGTTGGAATGAAGTTATCCGCTAGCTTTTGGAGGAAAGAGGATCTGATTCCTCTATTTTAAGTGAGGCACATAGTAAACATTGTAATAAGAGACAATGATGGCTTTTACTAGCACTTTTCATTTACTAACATGGAAAGGACTGCACAGAAGTCTAAGATAATATGCAAAGTGCCAGATGGAAAAAAAGGTTTTCTCCATGGTATTAAGCCAGATTTCTATTTAATTATATTTCTAATGCTACAATAGGCACATTCTCTTGGCATCTTCTGACAATAAGGTCACCTCCAAACCTACCTTCAGATTTCTACTTGTCCTTTTTCTATTTTTTCACTGATAATACTTGCCCCTATATATTGCTATCAACTGAAAGCTTTGGGGATTTTCAGCTTATTTCTAGCAGGTTAGTCAGCAGGATAATAGTCAGTGTTGCAAGATCTTTCTGTAAGCCAAACTATAGTGTGTGATGCAAAATTTCAGTATGCTGTAGTTATTCACCAGTGCAGTAACGCGATAAGCAAGTTTCAAGGGCAGCCATCTGAAAAATAGCCACTTGTCCTTTCTGAGTCAATCAGTATGCTTCATGAATATTTTCAACCTTATGAACTTTATTCAATGAGACAGAACATAGCTTGGCTTAAACTTCATAATATAAAATATCAGGCAGGGAATTAGGCAGAAACCCCACACAAGCATCTGTGAATGTTTCAGTCTGAAAAATCTTCTGGACAACTCTGCTTTGCCAAGTAAGTGTCTAAAATGAACACAGAGTGGCAGTGCCTACAGATGTCAGAAAGTCAAGGGTTTTTTATTTTTCCCTTTCTCAGCACTTTCCACTTGGATTACATACACTGGATATCTATTTGTACACATAGAGAAGTTGGATTCTGCGTATGAGAAAGAACCATTTTTTTGAGAACAGAAGTTGTAATAAAACTAATGTGCAATTAAGAAAATAAGTTAAGACTCCTGTTCATCATGGCATTGTCTTCTTCATGTTTGAATCAGTCTCAGCCCTGGCCTGCTCCCAGCTGTACCCCTGCTGCATTCTAGAGAATAAACCAATATACCAGCTTCGTCTCTTCTTCAGCCCTTGTAAGATGCATTTTACAGGAGAATTGTCCCTTGTTTGGTGGTTTCAGGATTAGAGGACTCAAAGCCGTAAGACTATTATGTGATCTTCAGCAGTATTCCCAACACTATTACACTGTTGGTGTATGCTTGCACCCTTAGGTGAAGGAGGAAATTTACACTATAAAGCCCATCATCATAGAGCAAGCAGGAGTAGAAGAGCAGTATCTTACTAGGTTTACTTCTTAAGATCTCCATATGAATTCCTGGTGTGAAGTATTTTAAATGTTTCATACTTCTGCTTCCTTAAAATCACACAGGTAAGTTCAGATGTGGGGACAGAAGCAGAGAAGTGATGATTTTTAACCTAGAGCTTGCCTACACATATAGAAACATCTAGGGCTTTGAACATTTCCCAGTGTTGGGAACCTAACAATAATAGCATTTTTTTCTACCAGCTGCAACGCGAAAGCTAGTCAAGTCAGTCTGTATCTAAAGAGAGGCATAAAAATGTGAAATTATTTTCAATGTTAACAGTACATAGTAATAGTAATAATTAAGATATTTGCACAGTCAAATGCTGTGTAACTAAGCAACTTTCAATTAAGTCACCTACATCTATGGATTTTATTCAACATTTCTGGACAGTGAATATAAGTAAACACTTTAAAACAATTCTAGCTACATATTACACACTTTATTTTTAATTTTTAAATTTATTTTCTTTTACAAAATTATGATATGGCTTATCAGTGGAAGAACTCTATAATTTTAATAAGTTTGTAATATTTCAGAAGGAAAAAAATTTCCTGCAATCTTACATGTATAATACTCACTTAAGCTGGGTGTAACATCCTACATAACATTTATATTTTTAATAAATAGATATATAACCATAAACTACTGGATTGTTTTATTTTGCTAAATATACTGGATATACTGCTGTTTTGTGTAAGTAGCAAAATGAAATCTCTTGCCACACCATTGTACCTCAAGTTTCCTTGCAATTTTGGCCCAGTCCTCTGGAGTCATGTTGGAAGAATCAAGTAATGGTGAGAGCTCCAGGATTGTGTAGATAATTCTTTTGTTTTGCTTAGAGACACTATGAAGAGAGAGAATTGAAAAAAGTTTCACTCTTAGAGCTAACACTAGCTCATCACTTCTGACTATTTCACTGAATCGGTAGTTTTTACCCTTCTTTCCCCACTACTACTCCCTACCACTGCAAAACTGCTGCTAAATTTGGAACATTAAGCTCCAAGTTTAGAAACTCATGGTCTGATGCGGTTTTAAGCACAAATTCCTAAAGTTAACAGACTTAGAATTTGGAATGAGATGGGTGGGGGCAGTTGTCAAAAACAAAAGTGGAAAAGTGGAACCCAGACTAACTTAGCTAAATCCTAACAATTTGGAACTGAGTTCTAACAAAAGCCAATACTAAGACTTAAGGTTTAAAAAACGCTTCACAAATTAATGAGAGGGGTCTATGAAACTCCCAATGCATATAGGGGGTCAACAGAAGAGCTGCAACTTTTTAATGTTTTGATAAATATAAATACCCTGACAGGCAGAGTATCTTCTCTTAAGAATCTTATGACCGACCTTCACTTCCGTGGTTTTTACAAGATCCACCCTCATCAGTTTCTCTGACTTCAGATTTCAGCAGAGGCTCCATTGGTTAGTTAAGACTTTCAGGAGAAGGTAACTATTGCCTAGAGACCCAGTAAAAACCTTACTGCCTTTGCTAGCAACAGGCTAACTTTGTAAAGCCCCAGTCCCAGCCTACCAGGCTTCCTGCCGCCTTATTATGAAAGCCGGCTGTATGAACTGAAACTTGGTACTGGCTGCCTCTTGTTACGATGTTTAACTGTGTGATAACAGCAAAAATCATAAAATAGGTTGGCATAGGTTGAAAACAGAGGCTCCAGGACTATAAACAATTCACGAACACTGGCCACTGAAGAAATGCAACCTTCAGAGCTTGGAGATGACTGCTTTGAGTACAATAAAGGCAAGACAAAGCAACTCATTTTAAGAAAAAGAGGTCAGTTAAGCAATAGGATGGGCCTGCAATGAGTCAGGAAACACCTGATGGGCCTAGGAACATAACACTTTCAAACACCAGGCAGTATGTAGCCCAGCAGATGGAGACCAAAACCTAAGTATGTCTGGACACTCAAAGGAGGCTTTCAGACTGGAAGTGAGGGAAGGTTTGCTGAAGTTTAAAGCTAAGACTGATGTCTCTAAACCTAAGTTACCTACATAAAAAGTGAATTACAAGGTTAAAATGACAAGAAACAAAAGCATTTTTAAAACACTGAAAAACAGAGATTTACTTAACAGGTGGAATATTTTCACAACATTGCTATATAGAAACAAATATGTTTCTATATAGCAACGCAATAGCAAACAAGTATCTAATAAACAAGAAACATGGGACCAGCAAGAACCAGCTCTGCCCTTCCTATTTTGTCTTCCAAACAAAGACATCCAGGAGCATGTTTAATAGGGCAATCTTCAGTGCATTCGCAGTGCTTTCCCACTGCTTGCGGATCACAGAAAGTTAACTGTCAGCTGCAACAGTCTATATGAATAACTGTGACAGATACTTCAACATTTATACTGGAAAACAGCCAAAAGCTGTATGCTGGCCACTGCATGCTGTATGAATGTGTAAAAGAAAGTTCCTGAAATAAGGTGTTTAGAACACAGGAAACGAAGATGATTACCTTCCCATAGCATTTGCAATAGCATATTTTCCTACTTGCTATTTTTGTATACACAAATAGCAATATAAAGTATGCAAAAGTGAGTCAATTATCAATTCATCAGCTGATAAAATCTGCAGATCCATTCCTCCTATGAGGCCTATAAGATAAATGCTTACAGCAGAGAGAGCGCGGATAGAGTTTTCATTCATAACCACCTCACATACTGTAGCTAAGAGGTTAGGTTTCACAAAGAAAAATGCCTTGTTGGATAGCATATTCATGCACACTAAGAGCAGCTTTGGACATCAGTTGAAAAACTGTGAAAAGAAAACTCCCCTGAGGCTGTGCTGCTTAAATAAAAATATGAAATTCCAAACCAGCCTAGTCCACCACTTTTGATGCATCTCCCTGAAAATAGATGATAAGTTTGTATCTTTTTTTCATTGTACTGAGGTTATTACACAGCTCTACAAAGTTTACAAAAGACTCCTCTCTCTTCAGAAACATATAATGTTTCTCAACTGCCTAGTTAAAATATCACTCAACTAGTACGAAAGAGAAAATGGCAAGTTGCCATGACTAACCTCCCTACATGGCACTTAGTTGTGCTAGAAAAACAAGCTTTTTTCCTCTTCTTTAACTTCAATAAGCTCTTGATCTGAATGATTGTCTTAAGGTGTTTTTGTTCTTTATAGAATATACGCTAGGAGACATATACTCAGGACCTAAATGGGTATACTAGTGCAGTTTTATTATATTTGAAATCCTCTAAAGTTTTTAAGTTATTCAGATATATGAAAAGTATTGTAACAAATCTCCATTTTTCTTACTATAACCATCATATTTAACTTAGATTTTATGTTCACATCAATAGTACTCCACTGGGAGACTATTTCTTTTTTCCCTTACTCTTTTAAGTGCTTACTTTTAAAAGCTTAACAGAGAGATCTGAATACAAAATAGAAAGAAGTTAACAAACCTTACATTTTGTTTGTATGTCCTCATTTTTCTCCTTTAAGATTAAGGAATATCTATATTTACTCTTACAGCAGAACAGCTATAGTCCCATTTATTTTTGAACGACTGTGTAAAATCATCCTTTGTGCAATGTTAACATGTTTACAGGGGTACAGTCATTCATCACAGCTGGGGAATATCTCAAATTAGCATACTGCCCTCTAAATAAAACCTATAAGCTTATTAATCATTGCCCAACAGTTAAGAAGCAATGCAGATTAATTATAAGCTCATCACTTATTATCATAATGTTGCATAAATTTGGGAAAGACAATCAGCTTTTATGGTTTTCTAAAAACAGAAGGCCTGCAGAATTAAAGCATGGGGCTTATTCATGGATGCATTAATTAGCTGCTACTTTTCCAGACCTATGCCAGAGATAATTTACACAGAGCTGTATATAAAGTTTTCTTAGTTTCTACGGAATATTTGTATGTCTGCACAGCAGCAAGTTAACATTCAGAAACAGAAAAAATGCAAGACTAAGCTGCCTAGAATGTTTACTTGTTGCCTACTTTAAAAGTTATTTTTCAAGCAGCTATATAACACTTCATTGCAAATAGCGCCAGACATGGTAGTTTTTTTCAAGTCCTTTTAAACATTTTTGCTAATCTTATACTGGAATACTCACATTAATGGTTGGAGATTTAATTTTTTGAAAATTAACAGAACACTTCCCAACCCTCCCTCTCTCAAAGGAGAATGTACTTACGGGAGCACCAATGTCTTATCTGGATATTCATGGAAATCATACAGCTTTTTTTCCTGGGCATATGCTTCATCATGCAGCTGTGGCATGTTTTTCAAGCTTTTTACTAACTTATTGGCCTCAGGAGTGAGTCCTTAAAAATAAGGAGAAAATGAAGTAAATAAACAAGCAGACTGGGGGAAAAAGTGACCAACACAATAAGAACAGAAGCGAAGTTACGCAACTATTTGCTCATCCTTCCAAATTAAACACTCTATCAGTAGTATGAGAACATGAAAATAGAATATAACTAATACATCTCTGTGCAGTTACTCCTTTCTTGACTTGAAATGGAAGGAAACCCTTTATTTAGGAGAAATAATATCACGAATTTCCTTTGCATCAAAAATTTATGTTTATTTCTAACTGTTGCCTGTATGCAAATATTGTCAGCGGTGGGGGCAGGAGGTCAATTTTTGCAGCTGTAGCACAAAGCTGTCCTTCTCTTTCCCATTTCCGCAGCTACTCTCCAGTTAGTGGTGAAAAACCAACAAACATTGCTTTGTACTATAAAGGTATGTGAAATCTTTTATTAAGCTTCTTAGCCTAGAGTCGTATTGGCAGGAACAGTGAAGTATTAGCCCAACTGTATTGGAAAGCTGCAGGTAGTACCTCACCGTCAAGAGCAATAGCAATTACAAAGAGGGAAAAAAAAAAAGAAAACTAAAACAAATCCCGTAACAGGTATTGAGCATTAACAAATATAGATGGAGATCTATACAAAGACAGAGAAACATCAACTTCTCAGAATAGTGTTTTAAGTTATAAATGCCCTAATCACCAGCTCTGGGATATGTACTTCCCACGAGCAGGTTTAGGACTGGACATCTCACCTGACAACAGCCTGAGAAGGCACCTAGGCTAGTGAAGAGAAAAAGGCCAGAGTATGGGCACATCTTAAGTCCTGTTCACCCTCTCCCCGCTTTGTTGTCTTCTTACTCCTTGCTGTGGTGGCCCTAAGGATGGCTGGGGCTTTAACAAGCCTAAGGAAGTTCATTCAATGCTGATCACATTGCAGATGCTCTGGTTGCAACCAGGTATTTTAAAGGGAACCCAGATGCCTACAAGACAGAAAGGTTCCTAAATTTTTGATGTTACAATACTCAATATCATAGAACTGAGTTCCTCTGTGAATCTCTGTGAAACTTTCAACTGCTTTGATATTCATAGGATAAACAAAATCTCTGCATTACATCTACTGTGATTAGCCAAGAGTGTTGTTCATTCACAGTCTAAACTTAGTGAAATGGAATTTGGCTAATCTCAAGCTTTAGTAGTTCCTGTGTGTGTACATGACAATAGTACATAAGGAGTTTTCAGGTCAGCAATATTCCAATTATAATATTATATTGAGCTACAGTTTTCCAGTCATTTTTTTCATTTGCAAATAGTTAGTTTTTTCCTCAGCTGAGCAAAGATTTCATCTACTAATATCCTGATGCAGGCAAGACAGCAACAGCTCTAATGTCCAGAGTCAAAAGCCTCTCTGTTTTTCTTAAGTCTGACTATTTGATACATCCTTCATTCAAGTATTTTCCATCAAAGGAACTTCTTTTCTGAACTTCAAGGCTCTGCTGGCATTACTGCTCAGTTTAGTATCAATGAATGTATTTTATACAACCTGTTCAGATGAAAACAAGTTCTCAAACCTCATTATTCAACTTCTGCTAATACTAGTTACTTGTTGCTAAGTAAACAATAATAATAAATAAGTAAGCTAGGTAATTGTCTTCAACTTCCTAATTCTTCTGTTTGCTGCAACATAATTCACACACAAGTTAAGCATCTACAATATTTTTGTTTCACCTTTTAACAGTAAAGTTTGTTATTTAAAATACACCAAAGTATAGAGAAGCAGAGATGGTACTACTTGATGTGGCTCCATGCACTCTTTGCTTGGGGTCTGTTTACTTTCCAAGCAGATGGAAAGTCCATAAGAACTGCATAATCTCTCTCCTGGTTTGCCTTAAATGAAGTAGCAGGCTTTTTCACAGCCAACTTCCTCACTGGACAGCACCAGCATTTGAGTAGCTTTGTTTGGATACCTGCCAGAACACTTCATTTTACAAAATACACTTAACATGCCCTCAAGCTTTGGATGTTTCGTTCATTCAGTTACTAACCCTGCTTTTCCTATTAAGGATGCTCCTAGCTTAGTCACAAAGGGGCACTTCTACTGTGCTTGGGCATAGAATCATTCCAGCTCTGAAGCACAGCCAACACTTTCAAGGGTTTTTTTGATTTTTTTTTTGTTTGTTCAATGCTCATCTTGATCTGAATACAGACAAAGGATTAGATTGACTGTTTATATTTTTGTATTTGCTCTAAGAACCGTTAATGATTAATGATGTTCATTAATATTCTTAAATCCTTTCTAAATAGTAGTTCCCCATCTCTTCTCTTAATCACAAATTCAGCAGGATTTTTTCTGGAATTGCTAACACTGAACTTAAACCTTTTTTTTGCAAGACATTCTACAGATGTATGCAAGATGACTAACTTATGACCTATCAGTCCTCTATATGCATCCATGTTTAGCAGTGATTTCTGCTTTATGGCTTCAATGAGCAGAAATAGGAGAACTCAAGTGCAAATGTCTTAAGAACAGTTCTACTTTATTATGCATGTACAACATCTTTTGGGAGCCAAACTTGTTAACGGAGTAGTTGAAGCAACTTGACCCCTGCAGGGAAGAGGCAGGCCATGCTACTTGCTGAAATGCCATCAACTTCTGTTCTTTCCCTTCTTAGCTAGCCACCCCTTGCATCACAAAGTGGATGGACAAAGGCAGAAGAGCAAAGACCATAACTATGGACAAGAACAAGCATGGCTCAGTCTCATCTACGCAGTGAGGACTCTGATTTTCACTCCAGTGCTATAGGCAATTCAGCTATAGCTACATACCAATAAAGATATCCTCTAACCTGTGCTGGTGCAGAGAATGGGGAGCTGAAAGAGTCCAAGATAACCATGTCAGTGGGGCTCTACACCCAAGAAACCCTAAGAGCTGGGGAGATGGAGCACACTGAACTTCAGCATACTGAAACCATCACCCCCAATCCAAGCAAACTCTATACTGACGAAACTAAAGAACTTTGCCAAAACAGTTTTCACGTAGGAATATCATTACAAACAGGGTATACACCTAGGGTGCCAACTCCCAAAAGTAACAACTACATTCTGTTAAGGCAGAATAGAGTTGTTACTATAGAGAAGCAGGATGTAAAGTGTTTTCCAAAGTATTCATTTTTGTCATAGCAGTGTTTTGAGATTTCTGAGGTGATATACGTAGGTTCAAGCAGAAAAAGGTTGTACGCTACCCATTTTTTACTGCATCAGCCAGTTATTTGCCAGTCTATCAGTCTAGCACACACATGTAGGGGGCAGTTTTGCACATCAACATATTCCTTGCAGAAAACATTAGGCCCATCATGACTGTCACAATTTAAAAACTAAACTATTTTCTTCAGCAACTGCAAAGACCGCAGAAAAGCTTCTATGCCTAGATGAAAATTGGTTAGGTAGAAGCCTAGTTTGCTCCTGTTGGTTTGAGCTGCTCTAAAAGGTATAACACTATTCAGGAAAGTGACTTTTACTTACCTTGTTTGAAATAAAACAGTTACAGTTCTAGGTAAGGTTCTAAATAAGCATTTTCCATCCATTGATTCTACAGTAAAAGAAATGAGCATCTATTGGTTTTACCTTTAAATAATGCTGCCTTTCCCATGACCTTTCACTAGCTTCTGTCTTGAACACTAAACATTGCCAAATATTCTTAAAGAGGAACTCTAGCTGCTCTGCTGCTAGATCTGTGCACACAACGCAGGTTGAAACCTTCATCAGGACGTACCAAGTCAGCATCACTGGATTGCAACTGTTAGATTGTTTGCACATGCTTTAATGATTGACACTGCTAAGCGATAGAAAAAGGGCACATGAGATCAGAAGAGGTGAAGCAGTTCATTCACAGCAGAATTCTATCCCTGCTTTTACTTATTTGCTTAAAATAAGGTGTTTGGGAAGCCACGACATTAAAAGTAGGAAATGATTTGAGTATAAGACACACGTAAAGAGACAGAGGAAAGTAACTACATGTCATTTGAAACATATAGAGAGATTTTTCTTACAACTTGAAATTGTCATGTTTCAGAATCTGCCTGTTCAGCAGATCAAACACAAAATGACAGCCATGGAAAACAAAGCAGAATAGTCAATAGACAATAGTCAAGATCAGCCAGCCAGTCTTCAGAGAAGGAGGGCTATCTATGCCTTGAAACAAGTCCAATCTAGAAAGCTCTGATATGAAGCTCCAAGCGTTTTAATCCTACAAGTGAGTAGCCTAGATGTTATTTTAAGCAGGGGCTTCAAATTCTGTTGTAATGTGAAGCCCCTGTATTTCTGAACAGCCAGCATAGCAAGACACGCTCTGGAAACCCTGGGGTACTCCACAGCCTACCAAGTGAAGAAAGAAAACCAAACAGGTGCGTACAAAGGAAAACAGTTTGATTTTGATGAACATCTACCTCCAGCTACACTTCACAGGTGCGATAACCCCCACGCTATCCCTCTACCTAATGCTACGCCCTCTCCCTTTGTGCCAACGCTGGCAAGCACACAACCGTGCAGCAAGTCGGATCAGTCTGAAAAATATTTCTCCCCTGACATGGCAGCTGGCTGATCCTTCCGGTATCCCTCAGACTCCCCGTTTAACAAGTTAAGTTCGAGGTACTGAGGTGCTATTCTGGAGCTTCTAGATCAGGGGATGGGGGCGGGCAGGTGAACGATAGGCGCCTACCTGTTCATGTTTAGGTGTACCGAAACCACACAGTAACCTATAGCTGTAGGTACCTAGGAAGCTTTCAGGTAAAGCGCGGGCAGTATACTGAGACGCCTCCGACTCCAATTTTGGATTTAAACAGCAAGCGCTTAGGGTGGGGGGACTGGCACGTCCAGCTTCTTCCGTACGAGAATCCCGCGCTCCCCGGCCAGCACTGCGTACGGCAGCGGCAGCAGCGCGACGGCGCCGGGGGGCGCGGGCGCTCTCGGAGGGCCGGGGAGAGGCCGCGAGCGGGAGGTTTAACCGGTTTCATTTTCAGCGTGTGACAGAGCGGGAGAGCAGAGGCGCCGGCTGAGGAAAGGCGCTGCCGGCTTCCGGGATGCCGCCAGCCAAGCCGCTGCGGCGGCCACCGGCGAGGGCTCGCTGCGGCGCGGCGGCAGGCGGCGCGTCCCTCCGGCCCGGCTGCTGCGAGCTACGGCAGCTCGGGGGATGCTGAACCGTAACCGCCGCCGGGGAGCGGCGCGGAGGAAGAGCCGCTGCCCGCGAGCGCAGCGGCCGCGGCAGCCCCGAGCACCCGCGCTGCGGAGCGCGCCTCGGGGCAGGCCCCGCGGCCCTCACCCTTGTCGTCGGGCACCATGCTGATGGTGCCGCCCGTGTTGATGACCAGCACCTGCGCCGCCGCCGCCTCGACCTCGCCGCCGCCGCCGCCGCCGCGCGCCGAGGCCGGCGGGCAGCCGGGCCGCTCCGCGCCGCGGCTGCCGGCCAGGGCCTGGCCCAAGGAGGGCGCCGCGGAGACGGGAGGCGCCTCCATCACCTCCCTGAGGAACCGCTATACCTCCCGCCCGGCCGCCACTTACAGGGCGGGGCGGCGGGGCATGGCGGGGCCGCCCCTCGCCGCCCCCGCGGGGAGCGGCCTGCGCGGGCCGCGGTGCCCCGGGCAGGGCTCGGCCGCGTCGCCACGGCGACCGGGCCGCATCGGCGCCTGCCCCCCTCCTCCGGCCACTTGGCGGCAAAGGGCAAAGTCAGTAGAGGGCGACGATGGAGGCGAGGCCGGTAAACAAGCTCCCCCCGCCGCAGCCTCGCCCCCCTCCTCCCCTTCGGCCAGGAAGCTCGGGGGAAAAGACCGACCCCCCCCCGCACACACACTTCGCTGCTCAGCGGGCTCGTTCCTGGTCAGCGCCTTCCCCAGCAGAGCGCCTCGGCCTTAAGTTTCGTCTTACACTTCGTTTCCATCACGTTTCCTTACGAGAAAGGAAATAGTTTTCACTGCCAAAGGGGCTGGCTGCGCCCGGAGCGCGGGAGCAGAGCCCAGCCCAGGCGCACGCTGGAGAGGGCTCCCGGGGCGCGGGCGGGGAGCCCTGTGCCAGGGAGCCTCCGAAACGCCACAGGCAGGGCTGCAATTTAGATTAGCTTCTCCTCAAACAAGTGAATTCCCTGATGGTAAAGAGGGAGGAGGACTACAAGCATAAGACGATGGCCTTTTTCACGGGGTTGTGCGCCACAGAATTCCTAATAATTCAGAGAAAAGTTGTACAAAAGTTCATCTGTTTCATGAAAAGAACCAGCCATGTATCTGGGGTGGTATAGATGGAGCCTGATTCAGTTACTCATCTTCCCTCTCTTCCTTAATTTTGTGCTGAGCTTTTCCTTCGCCTCTCTCCCCCCTCCTAGGTCACGGCTGCCTTGGGAGCAGCGCTCCATTAGCCAGTTCATCCTCCGGCAGAGAGATGCAGCTGTCCAGACGGCTCAACTATGAGCCAGAATCAGCAAGGCTAAGAAGTGATCCTGGGGGAAAAGGTCCAAGTGCAGAGTGTTTTCAACCTAGACTAGTTTTCAGATCCAGTTTAGTGTGAAGCCCTGCTAATTTTTATACTGGACAACCAAAAGTGACAAGAAATAAAGATGAAAGCAAAAGGCTGAGGGTAGGAAGGTCTTGCATCAGCTCCTGCACTTGTCAAGATACCCACAGAACTATGACCTAAGGCTTTCAAACCCGGTGAGGAGCCTGACTAAGGGGGAAAAAAAAAAAAGAAAAAAAAGAGGGAGGGGTAAGGAAAAAGGAGGAAAAAAAGACAATCCCTACTCTCTTCTGTTTCTGGAAAGCAGAAATACATTTTCTCTCCTCCCTGATACAACATAATGACTTTAAAGCTGTTCCCCCCACCCTAATGTAGGAGTTTACCAATAAACAAAATCTTGTCATTTTTTTTCAATATTTGATCATGTATCTTTCAGCACAGAAGAGAAACTGTCCAGCTAGCAGTTTTCTGTCCAAATTTAATATAAACTGTAGGCTATTGAAAAAGATAGCAGTGACGATTAGAGGCAGAAATGAATTACCTACTAACTGCAACTGCTGTTGCTTTAATTTGTATATGGCATGTCTTCTGTTACTCAGAGCAACCTAGGAAGAAATTTTATAAAAATAATTATTAGCATTAAAGTCTACAGTGAGATGATTTCAAATTCTGCAGGACTTCTTCCAGAATGACTTTCCAGTGAATTAGCTTTTGCCTGTCCGGTAGACAATCATATTTAAATAAACAAGAATTATAAAATTCCCAACATTGTTTGTGTCATGTAAATCTATTTTCTTTCTCATCTCTGATCAGAGAGACCCATTCAAAGAATTTAAAGCTTTGACTTCAGAAGGGAATAAGGCAACACATCTTCAGTTCAGTTGTAAATTTAACTAAAGTCCAATTTGAGACTGATTACTAGAATTGGTCAGAATTTCAAAAATTTGTTTAATAATGGGCTTCTGAAAACGTTTTTTGCAAAAATATGGTAAAAACTGTTCCAATTTTTAAAATTTCAGTATCTTGTATTACTGTTCTTTTCTTTTTCCATATAAATGTTTTATCAAAAAAATCAAGAGTGGATGCTTGCTACTAACTGCATACACTTGCTATCACTTCAAATGTTGGAGTACAGCAGTATGAGTAACATTGCTACACTGGAAAACCGGTCTACAGAAAATTGCAAAGCCGTGTAGCAATGACTCCTTGCACAGACAGATGGGTGGATGCTGTGTGGCAAGATACTAGTTCCACAGAAATCATCTATAGAATTCAGAACATCACCACCTAAATTTAAATTAAAAATGTCAGAAATGTGTTTCAGAAAATGTGTTGCAACTCACCGAGTTTCCTAATTATGCTTAATTTGGTATTTCCCTTAAATTATAGCACAAGCGACAGAAACAGGGTAGGCAACACAAGTTTATCACTTTTTCTTCCCAGGAGGATATATACTTGCAATAGCTCAACAAGCCTGAAAGAAACTTAACTGGCAAGGTTACATTAAAATTTTTAATTTTCTTTTTAGCAGAGGAGAGAAATGATGGCCTTAAATGACTTAACAGACATGATTTCTGGATTTGTCACAAGCGTGAAGCAGAGAATTTTGCAGTCAGAATGGCAAAAGTGGTATTTAATACTCTATATCTAATAGCACTTGATATATGAGAAGGAATGCGGTGACTCTCGCTGCTTGAAAGGAAGTTCTCCCATTGCAATGAGTTTGTTCCAGGTCTTCACCGGCTCAGTATCAGGCATACAATCCATCAACATGACCTTTAGCTGCAAGGTTGGAAGTAAAACAATCATTTTAATGACTAATTTTTCTACTAGTTAACATTGTTACAGTTATTCTCAACACTATGAGGCAAATAGAGTTAGAGCCAAGTTAGAAAAACAAAAACAAAAACCAAGCAAACAACCCAAAACCTCCAAATACTGAACAAATAGAAAAGGAACAGCGCTATAATGCAGTACTTAAGAGAACTGTGCAAGGGTATTTTAGCAATTATCAATAAATCAGATTTAAAAAAAATCATTTTTCATTGCAAGTTTTCTCCCTGAGAAATAATTAAGTTCAGATTTTTTTGTGCATTTAGGTTCCTTATTCTGATGAGTAATACATGGTAGACTAATTTGTTACATGTAGCTTACAGTTTTTTTTTCTAGCCTACACCCTCCAAACTCTCAAAAGTTCTTTTGCAGCCTCTTTAATGAACATACCTAGTGCCCAAATCATCTTTGTTAAACTGCATTACAGTAAAAATACTTAACATTCTCACACATTACTGCCCATTGCTAAAACATTTATTATTCATTTTTATAATGTTCTGTGAGTTACACAGGCATTATCTCCAGTTTGTAGATGAAGAAACTGAGGCATACATAGTCAGATAAAAGCCCCAGAGTTAAGGGTCAGACTGTTGGCTCTCAGCCCTTTGAATCAAGCCAATAGTCCTTCGCCTGACAATGACTTGAGTAGTATCATTGATAATAGATTAAAAAGCAGAAAAACTACTCAGGTTGATTTACTTTCGGACGCTAAATGAAAAAAATCATTTTCTATCTGAGACTGAGTTCTAGTGAAGTTTTTCGTTTTCTTGTTTGTAAAAATGAAAGTTGGGTGTATGCTAGAAAGGTCTCCCTGGCCAGAGGTGAAAACTGTGAAATTAAGCCATGCATCAGCAGTCTGCAAAACACTACCTATCCAAATTGATTTAATCAAATCAAGTGCTAATATAGATACCTTTTGTGCAGTTCAGTTTTGGGGTATACCATATGGTAATATTAGCCCACAAACTCCTTTATTTTGAACTCTTGAGACTTGAGACCTTTGAGAATACTGACATACAGGATTGGTATTGCCTGAAAGCCTGTGACCACCACTACATGTTTCTTGGTACAGCAGTTTCTTGACACAGCATGCAGTTGTGAAAGATAGCTTCTGTTTCTCAACAGTCTTATCAAAAGTGCTGTTTACGCTCAAGGAAGAACAAGCTAACAGCCAGCAAAGATGCCCAGTTGTGCTTGAGAAAATACTATCTCCTTCTGTGCAACAGGAAGCTCTTATGAAGAGAAGGATGAAGCTTAGCACTTCAACCTTAGAAGCTAACTGTTCTGAATACTCATCTGTTTTATCCTGATCATCATCATCCTCCTGTTGTTGACCATACCTGAAAAAAGTGGCTCATGCCAGGAGCGGAATACCATGGTCCTTGAATGAGTATCCATAGGGATACTTTATTCTTGCTGCTGCAGAGAGAAACACAAACAGTTTTAGGAAACAGTGACAAGACTGATAGTCATCTACCTCAATAAAGCAGCAGCAGGATTATTGCTGATAACCCTGCTGATGGTAAAGGCTGTAGTAGAGTTGCTAGTGCTACCAAAAAAAAAAATAAAAATAATAAATAAAAGGAGCGATGTTAAAACGTATATGGCTACGGAAAACAGTGGTCACTTCATGCCCTACAATACCAACAGTTCCTCCAGTCCTTAAAATCTACAGAGCTGAACTGATGGGTAAGGAGCTACTATTCGTAACAAGTACCATAACAGAAAGAGTGGTGAATCACCAATATAGGGAACAGCAAGTGCATCTCCACTCCAGATTGTAAGCTTAACTGAGCTCCAGTTTACATTTCACCTGTTTGTGACCAACAGCGTACTAACTGTTTCTCAGAGTTTCCTACATCATTCTGTAACAACCTACCTAAGTTTTCAGACATACCAGCCCTTCTTCAAGTCTGATGTAGAAGCATTAAGGTTCAAAGCTAAATGCAAGTTGAGGGTAGTTGCTTAGGGTTTAGCATCTTGGTAGAATAGCTGGTATCTCTGGATTACAGCGGAATCTCATGGTTAAGGGAGCTGGGGAGAGTGTGACAAAAGAGGTGATAATACCTTCTGAAAAAAGCTAGATGTGTAGCTTACAGACTGTGGAACATTAAGAGGTTAATGGCAGGAAGGGGAAGAGATTTGTTTTATTTGCATAAAACGAAAGCATTTGTACTGAGTCCTGTATTGGTATCTAGCCAACACATCAGTTTTAGTTCTAAGACTCATCTGTGGAAGATACATGGTATTTTCTTTTGTAGATCAGGTATGGGACATCAAAGATGAAGAAGATGAAGCTGGTTTCATGGAAATCTAGTAAGGTTTCAGGTCTGTTATGAGATTTTTTTTAATTATAATTGGACAACTATAGAGGAAAATTAGCTAAGTGGCTAAAAGCAAACACAGAGCAAGTAAGACAATTACGCAGTACGCAGTGCATGAGGCTGGGAACAGGCTGCTGCATGAACACTGTGAGGCAAAACATCTAGCTCTAGCGCCTAAGTTATTCAGTAAGCCAAAGGAAGAACACACTCCCTGTATAAAAGGCATGGGGCTTTTTTTGGTTCCAAGTCCCATGAACTTCATTTGTGCCCTGTGCTACAAGTTTGGAATAAAATTCAACTCAATTTCAAGGTAAAATACGTATGATGGGATAGTCTGAGGAATATCTTCCACTTTTTCTGACCTACTATTCAAACAGAGATAGTGTTTATGTACTCCACAGATCTGGTATCCTCATCTAAACACCAACTAAAACAGGTAAGAATTTGGGGGTGTTGCCTGTTTTTCAGATATACAAGCACATATTAACAGCTAAGGAACCAGAACCAGAGTCATGTGAGAACTGAATTTTGGAAGCAGTAAATCAGGGAAGATTATGAACTTCACTGGCTGATCACAAACTAACCAAATTATCCATCAGTCAACCTAAATAAATAAAAGGAAAGGACCATATGGAAGAGAGTGAAGAATACTTTAGTTTCCTGGGAAAAGATGGAGGTTTTAGAATAAGATTAAGAGTTTGTAACACACCACCTAGACCATCTGGACAGTTTAGGAAAGGAGTATTGTGGAAGCCAAAAGGTTCATCTCCCTTACTAGAATTACAAATAGCACCATGGGTTTAAGAGACATCCAGTACAGTCTAATTCACTTCCTTTGGGTAAATGACAAAGCTTTTAGTTACATATTTTCACTTACAATTCTTCATCCTCTCTTTGTCCTTCCTCATGACAATTTATCTTTCTCCTCCTAATTATTTACATTTTTCCCCTAAGGTCATGGTTTCAGAGCATTTGTCTTGGAAGCAGTGCTGCCTCAAGCAGTTTCTGCACTTTCCATTTTAATATCAGATAAGTTTCATTCTCATGCTGTCTCCTTAGGTATGTTGACAGAACTCTACGTGAAGTTACACATTACAGCTTAAGCAGCTGTATTTTGATATCATGCACTTCCTAAAGTCTGTACCTTTCCTGCCTCCCCTCCTACCACCCTTATGCCAACTCTGGTGCTCGTTTGAGATTAGAGATTATTTCATGCTAACCTGTCCAAGGGAAAAAAAAAAGTTTCCTCTAGGTTACAAGTTTAACATCGTTCACTACGCAGTCAGACAAATGTCAGACAATTCAGATGAGGCCTCACGGCTAAGAGCAGGGACAGAAAAGGTAGACAGGCAAAGGATGTGGAGACCTCCTCCTTTCAGCACTTTTGCTATTTTTCTGCTATTCCATCAGTCTATTTATTTGACACCCTACCTGTGCAGCTGTACATCCAGTTGCATCAGAGAGGTCTCATGTCTAGGTTAAAAATAATCATTTGAGGGGTTTTGGAAGGAAAAGAATAGGTATGTTTTTAACAGAGATCTCTGAATTGATTTCTTATATGGACTTGCAAACATCAATACTGAATTACGGAGTGGACAACACACAGGTAGGGAAATACTATAAGGTCAGAAGTGCTACTATCATCCTTAAAATGGCAACCTAAGAATCTTCCAAATGCTTAGCAGAAAATAAGGGAGACGTGTGGAAAATCATACAAATCATGAAAAAAAAAAAAGGTTGGAAAGGCCTTCTAGAGGTCATCTAGTCTAACTTCTGGTGGAAAGCAGGGCTAACTTCAGAGTGAGATCAGGTTGTTTAGGACTTTGTCAAGTCAATTTTTGAAAATCTCCAAAACAGAGATTCCACAAGCAGTCCAACTCCAGTCAACCTGTTCCAGGGCTTACTCACTCTTACGAGAATTTTTTCTTACGTCCAACTAGAATTTGCCATATTGCAACTTGTGACCATTGCCTCTAGTCTTTTCATTGCACACCTCTGAGAAGAGTCTGGCTCTTATCTTCTCTCTGCATGAGTCCTTGCTCCAGCCTTCTCTTTTTTGGACTAAATAAGTTAATTCTCTCAACCTCTCCTCCTATCACGTGCTCCAGCTCCCTACCTTTGTGATCCTCTACTAGATTCTCTCCAACTTGTCAATACCTCTTGTAAACTGAGTGGCCTGAAACTAGACATACAGTTCTAGATGTCACCTCACAAGTGCCAAGTAGGAGAGAATAACCAATTCCTTTGCTGGCTGTAATAGTCTTGTTAATGCAGCCCCATATACTGTTTGCTTTCATCACTGCAAGGGCACATTGCTGACTCACACTTGACTTGTCCACAGGACCCCAAGTCCTTATTTGCAAAGTTGCCATGTAATTTGTCAGTCCCCAGCCTGTACTGATTTATGGGATTATTCTGTCCCAGTTGCAGGACTGCGTATTTGTCTCTGCTGAATTTTATGAAGTTCCTGTCAGCCCATTCCTCCAGCCTGTTGAGGTCCTTCCTTGCATTTCAGGTTGTCCCCAGAGATGAACCAGCTTTCCTGGTCTCCTCTGCACTTCAGGACAGCCTCTCAAAATATTTTGCCTCTTAGATCTCTGAACAAGCCAAAGTTTGCTCTCCAGAAATCAGTCATTAGACTATTTTCACCCCCACTTCTGTAGTGCGAAGGCCTATCTGTGAAATATGTCCTGTTTGCCTTGCATCCAAATATACCACAAAACCGCTCAATTCAAAGTAGGAAGTTAAATAAATATTTTACTTTGCATAGTTGCACACGAAGATTAAACTGAAATAACGATAA
The DNA here is from genome assembly GCF_028389875.1 of Rhea pennata. Classification (NCBI taxonomy): domain Eukaryota; kingdom Metazoa; phylum Chordata; class Aves; order Rheiformes; family Rheidae; genus Rhea; species Rhea pennata. Next base: position 59,540,249 of record NC_084667.1, on the reverse strand, counting down.
CCAGGTTGCAGCTATTTCAAGGAATCAGATTACTTTGCCAGTAAATATGCAATGCCTGTCTGAACAAGCAGGACTAGGCAGGCACCATGAGATAATCATCATGTGGACGAACTAGTAATAACCATCTGGTCAAGCCAGATCCAACTGGTTTTGATGTATAAGAACTAATCCTTTGGACCACGTTGGTCTTGATCCAAGGAAAAGCATATATAAACACCAGTGATACACAATGGAGCCTGCAGAAAAGATGCCCGCATCTCCCATCAAAAAGCTCTTGAGCATGGGCATCTTGACTGTGGAGTCCAAGAACCACTAGAGATTACAGCCCTCATAGCCAACAGCTCAGCATCAGACTCATGGTATAACATACCTAGTAAGGCTTGACTAATGTTTAATTAATGCTTAACTCTTAGTAACAGATGGATTGCTTTGTAGCTGAAGCGTAAGTAAACGCTTGTTTATTTGAGATTTGCCTGCTGTCTAAGAACACTCTCCATCATGACAGTCCCCACTTCCCTATTAATAACTGTTGCAGCCTTTCCTTGAGGATCCTCAGTGCTGCTACATCACAGACACTCCAGACATGACGGCCCTTGACTGTCACTTCCTGACAAGTGGCTCCTGCTTGTTTGTGAGCAGCAGATCCAGTGGAGTACCTCCAGTTTTCAGCCTGTCCAGCACATTTGTCAGAAAAAATTATCCCTGATGTCCATTAAGTCTCCTGGATTGCTTCCTCCTCCACCCCCATGTTGCTCTCCCAGCAGGTGTTCGGAGTTCGGGGAACTGTAAAGTTCCCCATGAGAACCAGGGCTTGGGATCAGGAATTGACTTCTCACTATTTGAAAAAGGTTTCACTTACCTCCTCCTCTTGATAAGGTGGCCTACAGTAGGCATCCATCATGATATTGCCCTTGTAGACTTCCACTCTGATCCTAACGAGTAAACTCTCAACCAGCCCGTAAGCCTAATCCACCATGGAGCTCTGTGCAGTCAAATCATTCCATTATAAAGAGCACAACACCAGCTCCCCCAAGCTGTATGTATTAATATACAGACATTTAAGATAGTCCCTTGGTTGTCCCACTTTCTCAGGAACCTCCCCTGTTTCCCTGTCCAGTGTACACCTCCATCCATTGGTGAACATAAGTTAAAGTCTCCCTCAATTATTTAGCAAGTCTGTTGACAAAGAGGTTGTTGCCTGTCTTTGCCAGGTAAAGCCCATCTCTCCTCAGTAGTCCTTCCTTGTTCCCCTAACAGGCCATCGCAGTTGCAGAAGCCAAAGCCCTGCCAGCAACACCTGCCAAACAACCAGGTGTTAATCTGCAGAATGTGTCTGCATCAGCTCGAGTCCTTTCCCCTGTCCAGGAGAAACAAGAAAACTATTACTTGGGCTCCCATCACAGTTGCTATTCATAAAAAACAGACTTATGTAATACATGCTTTACTAAGTTCAGGGGCCAGAACCACATGAAATTCACTTTCTAAGACTAAGTTCTAGCAAGATTGTTAGTTTTTTTTGCTTTCTATGTATGTTTTTAAGAGTAGAACATTTCACTTTAAAGTACAAGATTTAACACTTGTAATTGTTTTCTTGTACCATTAACTTATGCTTTTTACCTGCAAACTTCTTTCTCAGCATTTTCCAGCCATTGCCATAAAGATGAGTTCAACTTTCACAAAGTAATTGTATCACTTCTCTGCGCCTTTATAAAAGAAAACAATTGTTAAAATATAGTTTTGCAGAAAGCACAAGAAACCAGTACTACCAACCCACACAGTCAGACCTAGATCATTAACTTACTGATACTCCCTTTATTTTACTCTTGTATTTCCCAGCAAGCTAGGTCAACATATCATTCCATACTGAAAAAGGGTAAAGAGTTGCCTATTGCAGGCATGACACACTAAAATATTTGCTACTTTGAGAACTCCACAGATTTGTTCTGTTGGCTTGCCTGATGCACCTTTCCCTATAGCATGGCCCTACATAGCTTTTCTCGTTTGGAATGCCATGATATGTAGCAAAAGTGGCTAGTGGTCCACAGAACCAAGGCAATTATGGAAGGAGGTATTTTCACAGTTGAGGAGAATGGTTTATTAGCATAACACAACAGCAGGACAACACCGCTACTTAGTGAAGGAGCTACAAAAGCAAGTTTGGGGAGCAGGAAAAGATTGTTTCATAAAATAGTTTTATATCCATTAATAGCTGCCAAACAGATTACAATACATAAGTTAGAGTAAAGGCAGTGGTGCTCGTTCTTCATAGTTGTAGGAGTTCACAAGGAATAAAAGGTGCCAGCAGGGGAAAATGGTAATTTACAAAAGGCAGGTAATGAGTTGGTAGCCTAAGCTTTTTTAATAAAATTAAAAAGAAGAAAAAAGAAAAAAGAATCCTGTTGGTCTGAACTGTTCTTTCCACAAAGGCAAAACTAATAAATCAAGTTGCCTTGGCAATGACACATACTTTCACAAAGAAATCAGATCAGAAATAATAGGTTCCTAGAGTTCAGACAGATTATTAAAAGCTTTAATAATTTGTGTTATGTGATTCAGAGTCAAAAAGCAATTTTCTTCAGAGAAAGTCTTTTAAATTGGTCAAATAATATATACAGCATAGTTGAAGCTACCATATTTGCAGTCAGTAACACTACTGACCCATCACCACCTTCTTTAGTTTTACAAACTAAGTGACCTCCAACAGCTGAAACTGAAATCTAAATCCCGTCAATTTATTCTTCGTTCTGGAGCCCAACATAAGAAAAACAAACCAACCAACCTCGATTTTGCTTTTTTGTGCATAAACTGGTCTGCATTCCTAAGTGTCTGCATAACTGTTACTCCGTATTTCAACTAGTACTTGACCAGTTTTAAATGTCCTTCACACCATGCAACCCAAAGAGGTGTTCTATCATCTTAGTCTTGATAGCTCAGGTTTCCTCCCTGTAACACACAGGGTCTCCATCAATTAAGGAAAAACATAACACAATAGCAAAGATATCAGGAGTAAGGATAGTTCTGGAGAATGATCATATGAGGACAGATGTTTCCAGTTTGTCAGCTTAAGTAAAGATCATTAATATTTGATGGTTGCTCAATGAATTAAGTAAAGTAATTGGGTACTCTCTGTCAACCTGATGGTCAAATATACAGGGTTACTATTACAACACCTTGAAGTGTTATTTGATATGCATTGATGGGATTGAGTAGTAATTGCCTGAGTTGGCAGCAGATCCCACACCTGGTCTAACACCAGGCTTTAGGCATTGGCAGTGTGCAGACTGAAGATGGTTTTAAGGGCTTTAGAAAATGAAATAATATAGTAATAACCCTCTCCCCCTCCCCCCGATTATATAACTAGGAAAAGGGAACAAACGCCAACATGAATTAACGAAGCATGTGAGTGTGATCATCTACACTGAGGACATGGCACACACTCTAGCCAATACACAAACTGGTTGGAAGGAGGTGAAGGCCAGGGACAGAGCACTGTACACTACAGAGGTTTAGAAAAGACTGTTCTTGGGTACCCATGACACAAAACCAAAGTCTGAATGGATATATGGACTCACAGTTAAAAACATTTGTGAAACAAAACACAGCTTTTGAATAACAAGTCAGAACTACATTGGATATTTTTACATAGGCTTCATAGGCCATTTCTCATACCTTCTGTTGCCCAGGCTGTATAAGCAAGTATCTGTAAACATTGAGTACAATTTAAAAAAAACACTATATTGCATTCTGTTGCCTTTCTCAATTCTTCCAACAGATCTTTCCAAGTGTTTGGTGCATTACCATGTCTGTAAGCTCAAGTACAATGCCCTTCACTGGGGAATGAAAAAAACCCTCCATCTATTTACATAAAAAGATCAAAATCTTCTGAATGATACAATTTGATTAGGATTATTCACTCACTTCACATACACAAAAATTCTTTTGAAATATCATCCAAAGCAGCTAGATGGAATTTGTTAAATAGTTAACAGCTGACTAACAACTTTTTTTCAGCCAACATCCATTTGTAGCAAAATGTTGCATGAAATAAAACACAACTAAGTCTTCAAATAAGATGACTGAAATGGGAGAGAGACCATAGAAAATACTGTCTCCAGAAGAGAACACATTCCATGCTTGAGCTTGTATCAAAGGACAAGCAAATCTATGGCATCCTTGGAAGACAGATGGTGTAAGAACAGAGATGTTCAGAGTGAAGCTGAAGCACAGAGCCTTAGATATAGCTAGAACCATAATTTCATTATAAATAGCAAGCTACAGTTTTTTTTTTCCTTAAAAAAGTTTCTCTTAAGAAAAACAACCAACCAAAACTCTGCAAAACTGAATTCTTGACAGACAACTCTGCCATGACTAGCTGTTAGTAGGGAAAATTTCTGTAGAGGGGAAGTGCAAGGTGTTATCTACTAAGGAAGGAGGCTAATTACACATGAAGGTAGATATGATTTTTAAAATTTATACTGATACTTTAGCCAAATTCTAGCCTTTAGGCACAAAGCATAGATACAGCAAATAAAACTAAGTAATCAGTGGCACTTAACTATAGGATAATCAGAACAACTAAAGATTAAAGACAATTATAGCAAGAATAAAGAAAGGTGATGATGAGGTAAGAATGGCAGTGGATATGTAGCAATCCTGTTAGACAACTAAGGAGATTACATAAATGGCAATGGATACAAGGATAAACTTAACAGCCTACAGTCAATAGTAAATTCAGTGTTATGTTTATGCTAGATGCTTTTACTCCCAGATCTTGAAGTTCTCCCAGCCTGCTTAGGTCCACAAAACCACTCTCTGTCAGCTTTTAAGAGTCCACACTCTTGGTATGGCAGATCCAAGGGTTCCTGTCTGGGGTGTCAAACTGGTTTGGAGAAGATGGTCCCCTTCACAGCAGTTAGTTTTCAACTGCTGGAGTCTATAGCACGGCTCCACTTCTGCTGATCCCATTTTGATGATTTTCAAGTTGCATTTTATCCTCTCAAAGCACCATAACCCGTCACTTCCTTAATTTTGAAGGCTGCAAAGTAGTTTGGCCTGCTGTTTCTCTGCCATTAGCTCCAGTCCCAATAGCACATTTGCATGGTGTGCTAGTCTTGCAGATGTTCCTCCTCCGATGCCCCGGTGCAGTCAGTTCCCAGAACAGTCTCAGGGGCATTGTTCCTTCTCTTCCATTTATAGCAGTCTTAATGGTACCATTATTGCTTTATTTTTCTTACGTGGTGCCCGTTATACTGGCTCAGTAGTTCATTAGTTTAGCAGCTGTTGCAACCTAGAGATGTTTTAGGGCCTAGCAGTTACACTTGCTCACTGACCGGTTTAGATCTTGACTTGCCACATGTAGCGTTTTAGTTTTGTAGGCTTTAGCAAAAATCGTATCCCTGAGCAGCCCCCTCATCTGTTATAGGGGCTAGCGATATGTTAGAGTCCGTCTCTGCTCCACGGTCCCTCCTCCCCCAGTCTAGCAAGTTATGCTAAGACCTGTTCAGTCTGCATGGGCTTAAGGCTCCTGTGCCTTTCTCCTGTCACAAAATTCAGACACCTTTGGCATGTTAGAGTACCTCTTACACTGATTAATATTTCTTGCAACAAAACAAAAAAAATTGTAAAGCTTGCAGGAATTCTCTTAAATTCAAGAGACAAATTTATTTAATTAGAGGCAAAGATGTAGATTTCTCTTTGCCAGATGCTGACTACAGAGCTGCTACATCTATACTAGATAATGTATGTCAGTGATTTTATTTTGGCAAGTTATATCACCTAGAAATATTTTTACATGTCAAACTGTTAGCATTATGTTGCCCCACCCAAGAGATTAACTAACTAAACTTTATCATGAATTCCTTCAATGTAAGATTATTCAAATTTTTAAGATATTGAAAAATTGTCAGTGCTAAAGCCACAGAAATGATTTGTAGGTTAGAGAAAATTCCAACAGGGCTTTGAAAGCTTATGTCTACCTGAATGTCTGTCAAATTTTGTATTAAAAATGAAAACAAAACATCAGAACAGGGAGGTGACTTGATTACAGTGCATAAATACATTCATAGAGAGTATTTACTAGGAGTTAAAGGGCTGTTTGATAAAACAGTAGAATAATCAACTGCTGGCCAGAAAAATAAAAGTGAAAAACTAGATAGATGGCTTTACTGATGGAGCTTAAAATTATAGGAGAAAATTATCACAGTAAATGATAAGTTCTCCATCTTTGTCTTCAAACCATATCAGAATGCTTATTTGGCAAGATACTATAACAATATGTAAAATTAGGGCCCAATGGAAAAGCAACTGGCTGTCATTCAGTAACAGAAAAGCTGTTAGCCCATATGATTAGTGCCTTCTGATTCTGAAGTATCTGAACCCTAGTACTTCAGCCATGTTCAAACTCAGCCAAAATGCCAACATATGCAACTCAACTCAGCAGCTTTATTAAATTGTGATAACAATCATAAAAACAACCTGAGTCATCATAACTGATGTTTTAATTACAGTAACAGTGGAAAAAATTAAAAATGAGGAAATTCATTTTTCTCCAGAGTTTATATTCACCTCAATAAATCTGTTTTTCACCTCCCTTTAATTGCTGTTTCAAAATCTTCTCATTGTTTGGCTAATTTTATTTCCAGCTTACCATATCTCAAATTCTCTGAAACTTCACTATTTTATTTCCAGCTTACCATATCTCAAATTCTCTGGAACTTCACCATTTATTTCTAATGCTTATGCACTGACAGAGAATACTGGTTTCGTCATTTGTTATTACCCCTTCTACGTATTAAAAAAACCAAATAAGGAAGCAAGAAAAAGGAATGGTGTATTGTCAAAAGTGAACAACACTCCACTCCGGCCAGTTGATTAGCGTTTCTCCTTGCCAGCCCTCCTTAGCCAGACTTTTTTTGCTCTATCTGCAGAAATAAATTTCTTCTTAAGAATTGTAGTGAAGGGTTCAGTACTTTTGTTTTAATTATAACCATTAGGGCATTTTCTGCAATCCTCAGCGCATGCGTCCAGGCAGAGCTCAGACAAAGCGGGAGTTCAATCATTTCTTATTAGTTAGTATATTTGTAGCCACTGACTCGATTTAGAGCTGCACAAGCAAGAGACCAGAGCCTTGTCAATGGGTCCCAGCATCCTAGAGCCTTGTCACTGGGTCCCAGCATCCCTCTGTCTGACAATACAGGCATCTGTCTGGACAACAGGCTCCAGAATCCTGCACACTGCCTGCAGCTCTGCTTCATTTCTGCGTCTTCTTCTCCTCACATCAAAAACGCGCTCCTTCACAGTGCAGACATACCCACGTTTCAAGCTTAGCCTTTTTTATAACTACTACAGAACATGACAATCCCAAAAGGTAATTTTTCTGTAAATGCCTGCCAGCATTAACAGCCTCCTCAACCCCAAAATTTCCTTTTTACTCCAGTTTCATAAATCAGTAATCCACAAAAACAAATTTGCAAAACACATCCACTATTCATCTCCAGCAATAAATAAGAAAAAATAAGAGAATCAAAGAGAATACTTGTCCAAGTCTTCTACTGCCACGTTACAAGAATCAAGCAGTAGTAAATATTCTGGGATTACGTAGATAACGGTTTAGAGACACTACAATGGGCAACAGAATATAATACAAAATTACTAGAGCAATTTTATCTCTTTTTCTTCCTATAGCAGGTGCTATAGTCCTAAATTGTAATCTCCCTACATTTTGGAACAGTTTTCAGTAGCTTTTTATTTACTTGTAGGCAGAAGATACATCAGATAATAATAAAACAAGTATAAGCGATTCTGAATTGAAAAGCTTTATCATAAAATAGCTAGCTGAAGTAGACTACGCATCAATCCTTAGTGTGAGACAAATACAAAATTAATGCAGTATCATGCTAGGGAAGATCTAAATTAAACATAATCGGATTTACAGTTGTCCACTAATCATACTAGACTATATTGCTGTATTGCTTTTAAAAATTCAAGTCTGTCACAGTTCAAATAAATTAAAAACATAATTTTATTGCTTTCAGATTTCAAGTTAAGACAAAAACTTGCATTTTTGTATTAAAATAATAGTCATAGCCTCATCAGTGAATGTATTCAGGAGCATGACAAAGTCCCGAGTTGAGCTTGCTATCCTGTGATCATTCATGTAGAAGTATTCAAGAAATCCTTTCCGTTCTAATTAAATGTGCTAATATGTGATCTGAACGTTATTTTATAACTTAGTATTACAACACATCCATCCCTAGAAGCATTTGGCTATCATTTATATATTTCAGTTCCATGTATCCATTTAGCAAGTGTGTGAAAAATCTCAGTTACTTACAGAAGCACCAGTGTATTCTCTGGAAACCTCACAGGTATCATGGATTGTGGTTCCCTGTGTATAACCGCTACCACATAGCATCGGCATCCACTTTAGGGTCTCTACTAATGTATCAGCCTCAATAGCTACTCCTAAAATTAGAATAGTCATCAGCAGCAGTCATTTAATGTTTTTTCCCTACTTCTTTCTTTTCTGCTTCATAAATAATCTATTCCTTACAGAACATACAACACTTAAAATTAAAGTGAGCTTGTTCAATTCACCTGTTAATTTGCAACTGGGCAGCAGGAGTCAGTTTGCAAATCACTGCCATCCATATATCAAGTGAAACCAGTCCATGAGGGAGCTATCATTTCAAAATCAGAGAAAGCAGAGGAACTGTCTACAGCTATTTCTGTGATCTCTTGAAACGTGTGCTCTGAAAGAGTTCAGAATCTTGCTTCTATCAAGAATGCTAATCAAATCTGCTCTACCTTCTCACCTTTCAAAGGTAGGCTTCCTATCCTTACTAAAAAGAATAGGCCAAAACCAACCCCGAACAGCTCTGCTGTTTGTTTACTGATTATGCAATCTGGATTTTCCCTGCTAACAGACCAAAAAAAAAAGTAAGTGCTGAAATACTGCCAAGAGCTACACTTTTCCTTTTGAAAACAAAAGATAGAACAAAACCCCAAAAACCCTCCACAGGCATATATGTGGAAAGTTATCCTTATGCGTTTCATTGCTTATTTATGAAGAAAACAAATTGAGAGCAGGATTTAAAAACCCCTCCACGGAGGGCAGGAAGACCAAATACAGGAGGGGAAGAGATGACCACTGCAACGATGCGTTTGTGCAACACCTAGTACTGACCACTTTAGCGAGGAAGGGAGACAAGTTTCATGAGCTTTGCATGAAAAGCATGTCAACTCATCAACTGTGAGAGGTTACTGCAGTTTTTGGAGAAGCTGTCCCTGCCCTCCCTGGAGGGTAAGAGGGAATGGATACCAGCATACAGGTTACCTTGTTCCCACCTCTGTATCAGGAGGCATCCCTACTGCTCTTTCTCCTGGCTACCATGGTGCTTGCAGGAAGGCACAGACTTGACAGCCTTTCAGGAACGTGTTTCGTGCTGCTTGCTCACTCCTGCCCCACACACCTCCATCTGCTTCATGGCTCACCATCCCTTGGCAGTTGAATGAAAACTGAATTTAGAAGCATAAAATAGAGACAAGAGGAAAATAAACACTTATCCACGTGGCTGTGCTAGGTGTCTAAGGGAAAAAATATATCTTTCTACAGATTATTTCTACAGAGATTATTTACTAGATAATCTCAGAAGTTGCCTCTTACCTCAATAACCCTTTTTGGGCGTTAGTAAAGACCTTACTCCTTCCTCAGACATCTTTTCCTTGCCTCAGGTTTCTTTCATTTATCATCCTCTTTGGAGTCTTACCTGCTTTTCTCCAGGTTCTTTTAGAAAAATAAAACTGAAAAAGTCAAACTATATACTTGATGGCTTTAGTTCAGCTCTATCCCTTTCTACAGACTAACGGTGGAAAAAAATAGTCTTATATTACTATATACTCTGAAATGTGCTGCTAGATTATGTCCAAAAATCTGTATAATTTTTGTCCCATTCTACACTAACACTTTTATCTGTTTTGTCCAGACTAATTCAAACTTATCCCAATTCACATGGCCTTCTTCTGACATTTGTATGTAGACTGGCATCTCATTTTAATCTGCTTTAAGGATTGTGGCAGATGTACATAAGCACCACACCATGCTGAGGATTGTTTTAAACATATACAGTATAGTAGCCTCAAGGACCAATTCAAATATCTCTAGAATTAAATTTATTTTAGTAATATTATTGGTAATAAATATAGAACTAAATTTATTTTAGTAATATTATTGGTAATAAATATTCTATTATTTTATAACTATATAGATCTAAATTTATGCAAAGAGCCATTACCTTCCATCTAGTATTTAAGTGAAGGCTACCCACTTCTTATTCAAAAAAGAAAAAAACTGGCTGCAGAATAAGTGATTTTTCATCTCTTCTGTATGCTTTCAGGATTACAAAAATTATCCTGTTATTCCAGCTTTAGACAAAAGAGCATCTCAACTTCAGACAAAAGAATTTTAATCTTCAGTTAGCAAACGGCAGCATTTATGTAGTTTCTCAAGATAATTTTCTTTGACTTGGATCGTCTTCTATGTGGCTGTTTCAACAGTCCTTTGTCTCGCTAAATTCTCATTCAAGTCATGGCAGAGCTGCACAAAAGCAAGGTGGTTAGCACAAAAACCTGAAACACCTGATGATGGGTGAAGCAATATGGAGCCTGTTGTGACTGCACTTGCTGTGCTTTGTAAAGTGGCCTAGGATAAAGCCTCCTTTCAAATTCCACCATCTACCATCCTTTTCCAGTTAACTGTCAAGTCTCTGTATGTCTACACTGCAATCGAAAATTCATGTAAAATACATGAGCAAGCTTAAGAAACAGGTAACTCAAATACCAACAGAAGGAAGTAACTGCTAGAAAAGACTAAAATTTCTGAACTATGCACTCATTTACACCTCTTCAAAACCACAAAAGGCTGCAAAGGGATAGTACAGTTGGAAATCACTTCAAATTGGCATCTATAAATCATCTTCATTTCTTCTTTACCTGTAAGTGTTGCTAAGTCCCAGAAGTTCTCTATGGCTCATTTAAATTACCCATGTCCCTACTAACGCACCATTCGGGGAAAGAAATCCTGTGAAAATCCTAAACTTGCTTTGTGATCACTGCTGTAGTTCCCAAAGGTGGGCCAAGCTCATCTGAAATTGCTCAATTAACAGCTACAGGTATCATGCTGTTATACCTGTCCTTGATTCCCTGCATCACACCTGAGTAACTGAACTGTTCAGATTTGTTATTTATTTCTAGTAATTGCTTCCTTTCCTCCTCCACTCTGTTAAAGTATTGATCATACCAGTATGATAGTGAAATAATGAAAATTGTGGCTCTCAAATATTCTAAGGAATCAACCTAAGAATCAGAGATAGTGTTTCTCTAATCTTTGTTTTAGCAACTTCTAATGTACTTGGAGTAACAGCTGGTATAGTTAATAGAACACAAACTCCATCCCCTGAATAACCCTATTTAGGTATAGTTAATTAAAATATAGTTAAACTCCTTTTAGTATTTGCTTATATACTTGGTTTCTAGCACACCTGTGGTAGTAATTTCCAAAGTTAATTACGTGCAACATAGAAAAAAAACTTTCAAAACCATTACTTGATTTCATTACAGCTGTGTGGGAAATGAGAACTAATAATGAATCTATGTATTTGCAGACTTGTACCTTCTGGGAAGCACCTCTCAACATGATTTATCACCGTACCATTGCTATTGGAAGCTGCCAAGAGAGAAACTGGTTAAGCTGACCTTGTATAGACTTAAATAATATTTCTACTTTGGATTCAGTTACAGAAGAAATTCCTTATGTCAATGAACATTAATAAATTGTGATATATGATACCCCATTCTGTCAGATGCTGACAAGCACCTGGAGATAAAAGGCAGCTTGATAAATAGTCATGGCCCTTTTCTCATGGAAGTAACCCCTGAAAGGCACAAGTTAGACTGGGATCAGGTCTATAGCCATACAGAGACACTAACGTACTACAATAGTATTTCCTCCAGTGCTGCTTCCTATTAAACATGAAGGGGAAAGTCCTGAAGCTGCTCTGCCTGAGACTAAGTCTCAATCTTGTTTAAGAAACTTTGCAACCTGGAAACTGCTGAAACCTGGATGGAACAATAAAACACAGCTGCCGTTTTTTTAAAAACTGGTACTGCATTTTCATCTGGCAACAAGTAGCACTTCCCGGTAAGGCCAACTGGGCTGTTTCCTTCAAGGACAACCTATCCCACATCATGTTTGCAGGCTCATTATGTACCAAACCCAGAACTGGGAGCTCTTAAGAGTTGAAGCACACAGTTCATTCACACTCTTCAAGCGACTAATGAGATACATCTCTCCTACAACCCAGTAACACCTAGAGTTACTCAATCCTCTCCTCACAAGCACAACAGTAGACACCGCATGAATTCTTAGGAGCACCTCTTCGTTACTGGCAGTGTTAAGGCATGCAATTAGGAGTCCAATGGGAAATGACAACAACCCCAGCAGATGGCAGCATATTTGCACAAACAGGCTCGGAAAGCAAGACATTCCCAAGACAGGTGTTGTGGGGGGAAGCGGAGTATGAAAAATACGTACCGTTCCTTTCAAATCGCAACCTCAGCGCTGCTTATGAGGAACCGTGAGAAGTTACATTATTTATATAACACCTTTTGATGTTGCAAAGTTACCTTTTCCTACAAAAATTCCCATCACTGATGGGAACAGGGATGCAATGCTCTGCCTCTTTCACTTTCCTTTGCACCCAAGAACATGTAGGTGTGATATGCTGTTAATGAAAAACTGTTGTCTAAGTAACTCAAAAAACAATTTTTTTCTATTAAATCCGCCTCACTATGAAGTTTCAGTAAGTATTACCAAAATGGGTCTGAGGAAGTAAGGCTTTTAATGAACTCGAGACACTGAAATTGTCTATTACCGGATTGCCTCTGTTAACTTTAAGCACCACTTAAAATTCCTTTTCATTAAAGTATCACCTTATCTTCCCCAAATCTGCCACTCGGAAAATCATGTAATGTATATTATTCTTCTGAAGAACAGACAGAGTCAAACAAACAGCTGAGTGAAAAAAGAATAGATCAATACATTCCTACAAATTGTTTTCTCGTTCATGTACGTCATAAATGCAACCACACACCATTAATAACTAAATTTAGCTTTTATGAAGCATGACCGCACAAGAAAAGAGACAAATCCATTCTATTCCATTTCTCTGTTTTATTCTGAAACCATTAACCTTGTTTTTAGAACTAAAGAACTCCTGGGTTAGAAAATAAGAGGAAAAGATTGAACAAATATGTAATCAATCAGTAATTCAAAAGCATTATTCAAAAGCATTCTCCTGCCATACAGAAAAAAAGAACCATGTACGAGCTTCTGACGTATGAAAAGTGAATGAAAAAATCAAGTCATCTCCAGTGTATGAAGTTATAATTTTGATAACCTAGATTACCAGTTTCCATTAACCTCTAGTTTTTGCACACAAAAGCAACCTTTGTTGTATGACTTCTTCAAATATTGATGATATACAAACAAAGCAAAACCAAAAATGTATCTTGCAACTATCAAAGATTGTCCTTAGCTCTTGAACTTTTAGATAGAAAATAAATGACTAAGCCTAGATCTGCTTTGTTTTTCATGTTGCTTGTGCTACACTTCAGAAATATTAAAATGAAAATTACAACTTGCTGTAAATAAGCTGGTTTTATGAATTAACTTGTCTGCTCTAGGTCAGTATACCTTAGTTTTTTACAATCCCATTAACATATTCTGCCCTACATTGTAGTATGCTTACACTAATCCTAAGGATCAGATTTGTACAATGAACCTTCAAGGGTATACGGAAAACAGAACTAATTTTTAGACAAGTTATCATACTTCATCTGAGATACTTCTAGATATACTTAAACATTCAACACAACTAGCTTATGTAGCTGATAAAGACCATTTCCTCCTTGATGCTGCCCTTCAGACTGGTCAATTATACGTTCTGAATCCACCTAATCAAAACAAACAAAACCACAAAGTTAGTTTATTCTTAAAAATGCGTTCACATAGAATACAGTTAATGAAAACACATTGTTTTCAAAGAGCTTGCACTGTTTCAAATCAGACAGTTTCAGTTCCACACAGTACATTTAAACATAACTATTACCATAAAAAGCTCTATCTCATGATATGTTTGACACAGAACATTATTCCATTACCATTTCCAAGGGATTCTAGGTATTATTTTATGCTATGACATGAATAAGATGTCCTGAGATTCTTCAGACTTTGGATGCAATAAAGTAAATCCTAATGTATGGTTTATATATCAACTTACAACACAGTAAATACTAATATAACTGAATAAAAGGTTATCTTGGCAACACCAAGGATTACTGAAATTGAAGTATGAAAAAAGCAACACTTCACCTTAAAGCAATATAGTATCCCCTCAGTGAATGTCTATTGAAAATACATGCCCTCGGTGATCATCCACTGCATTCAGTCGTTCCAGAAGAGACCTAAATACCTCATTTATATGCCAGGGTAGAATGGGGTAGATAATCTTACTCTGGTACTCTGCAATTCCTCACTTTCTTGTAGTGAGGAAAACGTACTTGTTTGCCTTGGTAACTGCACAAGAAATCTACTGGCTTGCAGAAGTCCTTTTAGAAAGGCAAGATTTCTAACAGAGTAGGAAACTTTTTCAGCTACAAGAAATGCTCCCAGATGATGAAAATGGCCCTCTGACTCCATCACGCCGATTCTAAAACGGGCCAGTTTCTGTAAGCTTAATAGGAAAAACCCAACTGAAAGCACAGCAACTAAAGTAAAACTAAGATGTGCTGCATTCATTAAGTCCTAAATAAGAAAAACCTATCAGTTAATGCTTTTCCTCCTCTTTAATGCTAAGGCTGTTTAACAGAAGAATCAATACAGAACTTTAACTTCCAACAAATGAAAGTTTCCTCTACAATGTCTCTCAACTAAAAAAAGTATGAAGAGTTCTGTTTGAAAAGCCAGAGTATCTGTACACACAATATAAAAAATTAACCAGTCTACAAAAAGAAGATATTAACAGAGGCTGATGCATACACAACAGTCCTTATGCCTTAAATCTCCCTCTACAGTGCTTTCAGTATCTTCAAATTCAACATTTTTTTTTCCAACCTCAAAAAAGATCCTTTTTTAAAAAAGTTTTTTTTAAACCTTTGACCAGTGACAGCTAACTGAAGGCACGTTGCAGTACTCTTAACTATTCATTTTCATTTTTTAAAGTATGTTAATAGCCTTACCTGATTCCAGGTATATGACTTGTCATACCACTTAGGAACAATTGCATCTCGTGGTTTAGTTTTGCAGATTAAACTGAAATTACATAGAATTATCTTTAATGAATACATTTGTATTTGACTAATTATAAAAAATCATAAATGCAAAGGACTTCTTATATTGGTACAATCAGGTCTTTACAAGGTGTCTATGGTGAATCAAATCTTAAATTTCCTCATTAAACTAGTTGTTCGTTTATCTGTACTTTGGCCCTTTAGTATAAATAGTCGGAAGATACACTTTTTTTCACTAGAAAAGTGCACTTAATTTCCCTGTAAGAGTTCAGATTTTTTATTTTTTAAAGAAAATAATGATTTCCTTAATTGACAAAGTACTACAATTTGCAACTATCATTTCTTCTGTAAGACTTATGTATGTACATACTAGTGAATAAGCAATATCGCTATTTTTAAGGCATTCTGTTCTGTATGACAACTCAGTTGCTACAAATCAGTGTGCCCCAGTTATTTCCTCAAGCTATGCAAAATACAACAGTACACTAATTAATTCTGTCGAGATGTGTTTTTCATACATACATTTTAGTCTTAAGTAGTGGTGGCATATTGTAAATACAATTAGCTTTAAAAAAATGGAGAAAACTAGAAAGGTTGTTCAGGCTAAATATTTTATACATTAACTGTTATTAATAAAAGATCTTCTCAGAACATTAAACAAAGTACAACCAGAAATAATATTTTTAAAATGAAAGAAGATTTTACACACAGGAAAAAAAAAAAAAAAAAAAAAAAAAAGGCATCATGACACTAACCAGATGGTCGCTTCCAAAAAGTGCCTAGCTTTGAGACTTAGAAGAAAGAATCCAGAATAAAAGTAAGTACATGTATGAGTGTGTGCACGCTCCCCTCTCCCCCAAGAAATTTTACCAAAACAAAATTAGTACAGCTGTTAAATTAATCCTTTAGATTCTGATTGACTGAACTTGCAGTTTTTAAACACTGCACGACATTTCAAAGCAACAGTTACGTTTTTCTTTTGTTTATTTGTAGACAAAATAGGAACCAGGAAAAGACATGCAAAAATAATGAAAAGAGAAGGGAAAAGAATGAATGAATGGCAATCATGTAAAAAAAGGTTTCAGAGAGGAAACACAAGAAATGCACACCCAAATGCAGCATATCTAGCTAATCTAGCATATGTATGTTCAAAATTAGGAGACAGTATTCCAAATCCAGTACACCTAAGAGATTGTTTCTGTGAAAGCTAGTCTTGCAAAGCCATCCTGAGATCAGAGACAAAGTAGGAATCCAGAGGCGACTTTAAAGGTTAAATTTAGTCTACAGGATTTTGTTCAACTAGAATTTGCCATGGTAACAGTAAAGAAATTCCTGCAGCAGTTTATTAGCTAATTTTTCTAAGTAGATTTTGATAAAGTTTTGGAAGTCCTACAAACATAGACTCAACTAAGACAAAATTCTAAATATTGGGAGAATACATAGGAAGCCAGAAAGTGCTTTTCAGAGGAGTACTTTAAAGAAGATATATTCCAGAGCTGTAAAAACTCAAATATATTTATTTTTCACATCATACCTTAAGACAGAAGGAATTCAACACAGAATTTTGAAGTTATTTGTAAGTCAGCCCAGTTAAAAATTCTTTTACGCTGAAGAAATAATTGTCTTGTTTATTTCTGCATGTCCACTTTCATTGATTTTTGCATGAATCAAGTTACTGAAGTTCAGCTCTGAGTCTGAACATGGTAACAGATGACAGCATCCAAAAGCAATGAAACAACTAGCACCATGCTAAACTGCCCCACAAGGCACGTGAACAGGAAATTAAATTTTCCATTAGAAGAACATTTTCTTACAGCAGCCAGTATTTTACTCAAAAAGCATTTCAGGTTTCAAATGAGAACCACCTGCCATCAACCTGCACTAGCTGTCTTTACATTAAAAGCACCCGCAGCATGCAGCTCCGAGGAGAGCCGTTACGGAGCTGCACCATCGCATTTCTGATGCGCACACAAAACACTGCGGAACAGCCGGCTACAGGCTGCCAGGTCTCTGTAAGAGAAGCGCGGCTGACTGGCTGGCTGTCCTTGCCAACAGCAGTACCCACAGCGACACCCTCTCTCCCACCAAAATAATCACATAAAACTTGTTCCCTTGTCACATTCAACACGTCTGCTGGTAAACTAACATACATTAGGTGCCCCCAGAACTTCTGGAAGTTGTTTATGCCCCTATAATTTCATTTTTCAGCGCCATTTCTGTGAGAGCAACTACCAAATTTTGACACAGAGCTTTAAAACAGGTCACATTTCCTAAAGAGGAAGACACTTCTAGAGAGCGTAACATGATTTCTAAATCATGACTGAGCCAGAGCTCTTCACGAAATCTGTTTGATGTAGACTCAACTAAGGATAAGAGGTCTACTGACGGTGCAGACAGCACTAAAATACACGCTACGTTTACAAACATGGGAAGATTTTTCACGGCACGCTCAGCGGCCACAGGCAGTAGGAGGAGCTGTTAGAAGGACACTTTGAATTGGCTTTACAAAACACTACTAACACACTGCATGTTAAAAAGTTTTCAAGACTGGCTGCATTGAAGCATGATAGTGACTCTGGAAAAATCAACCAACCAAAAAAAAAAAAAAAAAAAAAAACTCGCGACCACCACCACCACCACCAAAAAATGTCTGTTATGAGAAACAGAGATGCCTGCTGAAAAAAGGCAAGTGGTCTTATTTCAATTTATAAACTAACTTTGGACCAGCAACTAATGTGGCCAACATCTCTCCTACACAGGTTTGCTCAGGGAGGAAAGGCAATGTACACAATTCAAATGTTATCTACAGGTAGAAAAAAAAAATTTAAGTCCTTCTGCACTCTTACGCCATAGGATTATGCCCTGGGTGTACAAGCGAAGGTATCTAAGAACCAGTACCTTACAGAACAGGTTCTACTGTCTAGGTTTTATGACCATTAAATGATCGAACTTCCCTGCAGAACTATAGTGCTATCACAAGAAATCTAAAGCTGTTGAGTATACTGCTTTATAAACAAGCAAAGTAAATAAAACACAGTATTAAATGAAAACACATTATATTATCATTTCCTAAAGCATAGCTCAGACCAGGCTTTAGAGTAATCACGTATTCTGGTTTTGCTGAGATTGTGAAATTCAAGATCTCCCATCTACACAATGATTACCTCAGAAGTTTCTGACGAACATTTTCTTGCAGCTGTACCACTCTGTCTTGTCCCGGACACACTGCACATTCACAGACTAGTTTATTAATGGCTGTCCTCAGAATATTTATCTGTAAAAATGCCAATGACAACATGAAGCACTCCACCTCAGCCCTAGTTCTGCATTAGATTATACCGTTGTGTACAGAAAGTGGCCATGACATTGATACAACTAACCTTAACTGACTATTACTAACTTAAGCAAAAAACGCATCTGGAGCTTTGGAAAATGGAAGCTAATACAAACAACTTCTCAAAGTTGTAAGATCACAGATGAAAGACTACAAAGCAGTAATACTAGACTGATTTGTGAAAACCACAACAATCCTAAGAATTAAAAAAACATTGGTATTTGATTAATGCAGAATTGATGCTTTTATTTTATTCTGAAAAGTTTGCTGGGTATTGTATAATAATATTCTGTATTTGTCTTTCTTCAACAAAATGTGAATCCAGCTATGGGTTTTTTTGTGTTTATTTTTTTCTGATACAAGTCCAAGGTTATAAACATGTAGTTACACTACAAAAACATACAACTTCAAAATTTTTCCAAAGGTTTCCAGACTCCAGTTACTAGAACTGTTGCAGTCTCTGGTGCACTAGATTCTACATCGTTCCTTCTACAGTGAAAATTTATATGTATGTTTTACCTCTGCTATGTCATCCACACCAAAATGCACATCAAATGTCAGCTCCATGTCATTTTCTGGAAGCAGTGGAGTTCCATGAATCTGATTCCAGCCCAAACCACACAGAACACCAGTAAAATACTTGCCACTTTTATCAACCCTATACCAAGTAAGAACAAAACAGTCTCACCTGGAGTTTAGGAAACTAAATGAAAATGACAGACTTGCAGGAAGCTGTCTAAGCCATGCCAAAGCAAATAAAGGACTTCTAAAGATCCTAAAGCAATTCTGAGACCTTCTCATCTAGTCATACAGCCCTTATTGTTAAATACGGTATTGAAACAAAATTAGTAACGTTATACCTATGAAAACATATAGCCATAAAACTTTAAAAAGATATATACAAAATGGAACTTAGATTAAGGAAAAGTAGCTTCCCTGTGTTACAGTGACAGCCTCTGAGAGGATCTAAACAAACCACAGTAAACCAAATACAAGAACTCGACTTTTACAAAAATCACACAAGTCTCTCCTTGTGCGTATTTGTAACTTGCACCATTCTGCAGTTCACCCTCCTAGGCTTCAAGCATGGCTGTCAGGAATCGTATTACCTTGCCACGAGGTCAAAGCCTTCAGTGCCAATGCATAAGTATATGAACCAAGTTCTTAGCAACATACTATACTAAAACTGATTAAAAAAAAAAAAAAAGAGAATTATATGAATAGGAATAGAAAAACAACAAGACACCTCCCCCACCCCCAAACTAAAAGCTCATGCTAATGATAAAAGCAGAGCAATCAGGTCTGTCACTAATTTGCCAGGACCCTAAGCAATACTAAAAAAGAGTCTATTAAAAAAAAAAAAAAAAAAAAAAAAAAAAGGCACGAATACCTAAGTTCTATAGCAGGTGCAAACAGCATGCTGAGGAGTGCCGGTAGACCAGGAATAGCAGGCATCAGAGATGTTTCCTCTAAAATCACAGCAGATCCTGTCACCCCCAAATCCCCCCAAATACAACATTAACAAGTATCTAAAGAAAATGTTAACATCAAAAAAGATGTAGTTAATAGAATTAGTGACATATTTACTCAGATGGGTATTCCTCTAGGGGAAAAAAAGGACAAAGTATCATTACCAGTTGCATTTACTGATAAGGAAGCAGCAACCAACATTTGCTGAAAGGGATCTTCCGGAGCATCATTGACAACAACAGAGTTTATACTTTCTTTTCGTATGAAAGCACATCTAGGGGAGAAAACAATATTTTCAACATTAAAAAAAAAACCCCAACAACAACAACAAACAACTGTTCCCCCCTAAAACCACAATAACCAAAGCGCACGCACACACACGTCAACATTGGAAAAAAGAATCCTTTTGAATTCACAAGGCCATCTGAATGAGTAGATGAAGACTATCTGAATCCCAGTTAACAACTGTGTATTACAGTTAGTAAATAACTCCCGTATGAAACAATACAACAATTTTAATGAATCTATTCTTAAAATTTTACGTAGCAGTAGTATGCAATTCAATGCACTTCAGGCTAAGTACTTAACTATTGTGAATAAAAATCCCCTCCCTTGAGGCCCCACCCCAACCCCCCCAAGAATAACTATAATAGGTTTCCATTAATTTATCAAAAATAGCTGACAGTGTGCCTATATTTCACAGCAAAAGATTCATCATACCTGAATCGGGATATTCTAGTCATACTATAGCATTTCACCTCATAGGGACTGAATGGTCCGTGAAGTGTTACCTTCAAAATAGAGAGAACAAATTGCAAGTTAGCTAGCTAACATCTGGATCTTTCCTCATCAAAATCCTTTCTAAGTGAAAAATTGACTTGAAAAACAAAACTTATTTTCACGGACCTGCATATGTATTAAGCAACACTGAATACCAATAGGACACATTTTAAAGCATCTAAAGCAAACTTAGCATTGAGGCACCTAAAAAAAGTTTATTTTTTACAGGTACTGAAATTCAAGATTTCCTACAGGTTTAAACATCATCTTAGACTTCACAGAGCATCTAACAAATTCAGGCCATTTTTATTTACATGAGCTGTTCTTTAATCTGGAAAATACCTCAATTCATGCAAGTAAGCAGCTGAATTACTCCCATGGGTAAATTGAGCATGATTAGGTGCTTGAAGCCTGAAATGTTGTGAGGTTTGAAATGAGGAAGAATTATAATGTATACTGGGCTTGTAAACAGAGTAGAACACATTTTCATGCGTTATACTCCAACTTAGCAGCAACTAGATGTCTCAATATAAGTAAATTCTTGGGTTTGGAATAGGCAGTATAGAAACATCCATTGCTTCACGATTATCAGTTATTGCAGTGTTCTCCGTATCACCTCACCAGCGTTAGCTACCTGAGGGAGAACACACACTGTGTACAGTAAAAGTAACGTTCACGTTGTCAGAACATAGAACATGCTACAAGAGTAGGTTAAGGTAGCATTCCAGTTATCTTCAAAACTTTGCTAAGAGCTGTGATAAATTAGTCAACGATAGTCATATTATGGCTTTCGATCAACAATATTGGTCTTCCAATACGTGCTATGAAAGACACCAATAAGGATCTGTCAAAGTACTGTTCAATCTTGATCTCCATTCGAACACGCAACATGATGTAAAACCACACCAAAACAACCCATCAAGCTACCTTATGGGTCAGTGTATCGGATTTATTGATGGAAAACTTGTTTAATAACATTTCAATGGGATGCTTTTCTTCTCTTGAAGAAGTAGGCTTTTTCTCATCTTTTCTCATTTGGTCAGAAAGTAACACCTTGAGCAAATCGTGGCTTTGCTACATAAATATGGAAGAAAGTTAACACCATAACAGTTATGTTTTTCAAAAATTTATAAGAAAGGTTTTACACAAAGAACATGCATACTTGCACATGACTACAAAAGTCATCAACATTCTATTCACCTATTGGATTATACAAAATAGCAGAACAGTTCAAGTGATTCAATTATCTCTTGGAAAATATCTCTTAAAAAGTGTCTCAAAGAAGCAATGCCTTTGGTCAAGACCTCCACTTGAAATATGCACACACTAAAAAATATATAGTACTATTCAAGTATTAATCTTGCCTAATCCTGTATGGCATGCCCCCAAGACTTCAGCTCAACCAGGGCTTCAGAGAGTCAGAGCTTAAATAAATTAGCGTAAGGAAAGAATTAGTGAAGCTTATTGAGCACATACTTGTGATTCATATGATTCATCTGCTTGTTCAGCATAACATTCTTCAATAAGCACATCTCGAATATTCACAAGTTCTTTGCTCCCCAAATAACGGAAAACATCCACATGTAGAACACTGTGCACAAGTGAATACACCTTCACTAGAAGAGTATAACCATTTACTAGTGAGGCAAATCTCTGGCTAGCACTGTAACTCCACTGCTCCCCACATACAAGCGATTTTGCAGATGGACGCATCTTGCACATCTTGAACTCTAAAGCCTAGAGCAAAAACATTAAAAATAACGCTTGCCTGAGTACCAAATTGACATCAATCTTTCATTTTCTCAGTAAACTGTTTGAATTAGTAACTGTAAAATGACTTCTTAATTATTGCAATGGCTTATGTTAATTCCTAAGAATACCGTAAGACTACTGGCATAATTCCTATTCTGTCATTGCCAATGCAGCTACACGTTACTATATTACATCTCATATCACTTCGATACTATGCACAATTGACAAAGAACCAGAAAAAACAGTGCACAAAAGATACCATACGTTTCACAGATATATAGGCAGTATTAATTCACCAGCAACACTGAAGTCTTATGAATCTAGAGATGCTCTCCATGCTAAAACTTTATAACCTGCAGTTCTTTTTAAAAGATAATAACTATTTATCAGAAGCACTGCAGCTATTCTCTTCCAGGCAAGAGTAAGTACACTCATCTGATCCCTTTCTGTGATCACTAATTATAGCTTCAATGGGAATTTAACAGAAACACTGCTTTTCTAGTCATAATTTTGGCAAAGAAAATCAGAATTGATAATTGAAGAGTTAGGCTTGGAAAAGAAATAGATTCTTCTCTAATACATCTGAAGAAAACTCAAGAATGGATGAGTTTTGCTAAAATGAACACTCTCTCTCTCCTTTTTTTTTCCTTTTTTTTTTTTTTAAACAAAAAGACATAAAAAAAAAAACTATCTGGTTTAACATCTAATCAGGTAGCAAGTTCAAGTTCTTTTGCTCAAGCAAGTGTCCCTAAAAACAAAAGCCTAGATAAGATTTCTCTTCACTTTTATGAAACACAATTTAGTTTCATACAGCAAGTACAACTAAACAGACCATGTATTTGGGGGAAAATATTTGTAGGTACACCACATTAGCAAAACACAGGCCAGTTCAATATTATTCTGAAATGTGTGATTTAATATATGCTTTCATTTGCCAAACTGGACATTGAGATATTAAATAGCAAACAGCATTATCTCTACCTGAAAAGGAAGCTCTCGAAGATGACTTGGAATATCTTTTAATTTTTTTAAAGGTACTCTTGATCTATTGCCATAATCTACAAAGAAAACCTGCAGAAAAGAAGAATGTAAACATGAGAGCATCAGCAGAGATTCCACAATGCTAAAAAAAAATAACTCTACTATCAGTGGGCAAGGGAAGTCACAAATGTTTAATTATTACAGTACAAAAAAAAAATCCTGTCAAGTGAAAAGGAAGCAAATTCAGAACCTGAAAAATACACAAATAAAGATCTGTCAAAAACAATAGGTCAAATTTTATTATGTCTATTATTTAATCTCTTGGCTACACATCCACCAATTATGCAGATAATCTGCTAGATCTAAAAAAAGTAAACTTATCTGAAAGACAGTAATTCTCTCCTCGCAATTAAATCTGTATAACCTCTTAACAGTGAATGATACCACCTAGCAACTGTTTACTTATGCAAAGCTGGTTACCACAGGTTGAGTGCATATAAATGCAAAGGCAAAAATGATGAGATTAGCACCGTTACTCACTGGTTTTTCATTGCTGTAGACAGATAGCAAGGTTTAGGATGAACTCCATAGTGGCGATACGCAATTATGTTCAGAAATTGAGAAATGCAAAAGAAGAAAGGACGGTGCAAAGGCCACACACCACCACCCCAAATGCTGAAAAGAGTATTGGCATGGGAAATTAAGATCAACCTTGAACTACCATAGTAATTTCCATTATTGACCTTGGCACAAAGAGCAAAAATGTGCTGATGAAATAGAACAGATCAATGCTTTTTTTTTTTTTTTTTTTTTTTTTTAATACACAGAATGGTCCAGAGGCCTGACCAGGAATAGGGAAAATCGATACTATCAAGTAAATCATCATATCCATTGGAATTTGTAACAATTTTTGCTGTAAGTGCTATACAATTATTTTATAAATTCTGATTAGTTGGGAATTATCCTGGAGACAAACCTGAGCATAGGGTGAAAAGGTGGTTTAACAACAACAAAAAGAACATGCAACCCCCTCCCCCCCCCCCCCACACACCCCCCCCCCATTAAAAGGCAAATACACCTTGGCATACACCATACAAAAGGCTTCTAAAGGTAGAGGAGAAATACAATGTTGGAATGAGAGCGCTATCATCATTGCTTAAGCAAAGGTGGAACTACAGCTACAAGAGCATACATAATTCTAGTCAACCAGGTTCAAGAAAATGAGCTCAGAACTAGGAATATTACTGAACAGAGGAGAAGGATTGAGATGATCAGGAGAATGGAGTGGCAGTATGATATAAAGTACAGCCTGCTTCAGTTAGCAAAATGCAGTCCAGGAACAAAAAGGTAAGAAATTTGCTGAGGAAGAGTAAGAAGGAAGAAGAGAAGAATGTCTAGGTAAACCACCAGAGAAAACACTGGCACAAGAACAAATGGATGCAAACTGGACATAATAAACACCTGAATATGGGAGGAAGGATTCCCAACACAGTGGTAGCAAGAAAGTTAGTTTTCAGATGAAGTTTGAGATATTTATGAAAAAATGATGTAGGTTGTCTGCCAAAAATATTGTACTGGCCTCTGATCTAGGTAATCCTTACCATGTTTTCAAAGTTACTAGGTATTTTCATCTTCATTTTGCTTTCCTCTGCTTCAGCACACACAACTCACATCAACAACAGCTGCTCTTAGTTTAATATAAAAATATCCCTGTGTTCTGAAAAAATCCCTACAATTCATCTATTCTTGCAACATTCTATTAATGTTTTATTTTAGTTCTAGTTTTACAAATTTCTCTTTTCTTTATTGAAATGTTTACAATTGTCACAAGAACAATACTTCATTAAAATGCATAGCTGTAAGATTGTTAACCCAATTTCATCCTACCAATTCAACATGACATAACACATTACCGTACCTCAGCAAAATCTCCAGAAACATACAGAATACGAGCTCGGTAGTATCCTTTGTTTTCCAAACACGGGAATGGGGCCAGGCAAACTAACTCTGGATGTGGAGACATTGGCAAATCCATCAGGTTCTGGTGGTTAATTTCAGCATTTAGAGTCTGAAGAACGGTCATGTTTTTTTCATCTATCCTGTAACCCCAGAAGTGTCCAACTTCCACAATCTAAAAGCCATAAAAAATAAACAGTTTCAGCTCTCATTCGTTTATTTCTTACATATCAAATACAAAATAGTTATTCTGAGCAAAATACATGAAAATATCTTACTCCTGACACACATATAGAAGTGCTCTCATACTGCAAAAAATATTCAGAGAAGCATTTCTCTCCCATATAAGGTTGCTCTTCATCAAATAATACGGTTATAAAATGTCTATTTGCTGAATATTTGCATTAAAATTTTCATTCAAATAGACCTTAAGTATTACTGGGAATGAAAGAGGGTGAGAATTAAAAAAAAGGCGGGGGGGAGGAGGAAAGATGACTCTTAAGAAAAATAAGGTATGTCATTCATCACATAGGTGCATACAGACATGGTGCACCTTTCTAGTTAGTGAATGCCAAACTTGAGAGTCAGATACGTTTAGGAGCAAACTGGCATTATGACTGACCAGTGAGGATCAGTCACCCTCCAGGAAATTAAGGGTAGGTTGGGGAGAAGGGAGGACCCTGCTATTTAAATCAAAATGAATAAAGTCAGTCGTCATCTCCAATTGCCTACTGACCTCTTATAACATCTCTTATCTAGTTTCAAACACTCAAAATGAAAAGAAGTATCTTTATTTATAACAAGTTGTGGAAATAAATACACATGAAAAACTGATGTATTAAACAAAAGTAGCATCAATAGCTAACTGACTGGAATGTTTTTTTCACATAATGGACTTAACTGGATAAACTGAAGAAAATATTCTTTCTGCACTTGCACAACATACCACTACTATCAAGGGCTGGTTTAATACTTCAGCCTAGAATTTGCACTAGCTTGCTAGTTTGAACCTTCTTTAATATTTCAACAGCTTATATATCGCTTGGTATTAATCAATCTGCTGAAAAGATTACAGTTAAAGCTTAATTCTCAGCTTCAGGTATTAGAAATATGTATACATACAAACGTGCACACATACTCATTTTAAAATGTGTTTATTAGAAAATCTCTGCAGTATCATCACTATTTAAAAATTAAGCTTACTCAAATATGGACTTATAATGCAGAGAGTTGACGTAACAAATCCTGCAACATGATCTTAAACAGCTATATTCCTTTTCTCCCTGTGTAAAACAAAAACAAAACACAAAACACCCCCTCTCCCAAAATAATAGAGCCTTCCTTTCAATCTTGTCTCCAGGTTCCCTTTTCCTGGCCTTCCTGACAATAAACTCAAAGTCACTTGAAAGGCTGCTGCTTGCTTTCTTCTGTTAACTCAGCATTTGACAGATCTGTCTTGTCTGTTCTCCCGGAAACATCTGCCTCCAGCTTTCCCACCGTTGTAAGAAAGGGAGTTTGCTTGTTTATCCATTTTGTCATATGAAGGTGTCAAAACTGTAGTCCAACTAACAGCCAACGAACAGCAGAAAAAGATACATCTGAGACTGATGCAGAAAGGCTTTTACATTACCCAAGTAGAAGCCACAGCTGCATATACTATTCCAAGAGGTGCTGGAATGTGTATTAGAAGTTTGGTGGAAAAAGTATGAAAATAGTTAAGAAATGCAGAAATTCAGTTTGAGTTTCTTGTGCTGCAGAGAATACAGAAAGCTGCTCGGTTTTTAAGGCTGCTCCGAACGCGATGCTTCCCTATCAGCTGCTGCATCATGTCACTCTAATGCATCACACTTTTTCATCCTGATGCACCACCTTTTATGCATGCAACAGATTTTCTTGAATGAGCATGCAGTACCATGAATTCATCTAAGTTCTTGTATCTGCAGCTTCTAAAGAAAACAGATGGTTTATAACAGCTAGATAAATGGCCCAAATACCTACTTACAGAAATATTTTATTACTCCCATTATCATGCAACATTTAAGCCTACTTCCAGGTAAGATTTTCTGCCAGAGAATCCTACTTATTTTTAGCAGTTTTACAAGTGCAAACAAATTTCAATAACTGAAGCAAGAAATGTGAGTACTGTTTTAACAAAAACATTAAGAATTAGACCAAGAATATTCTTCATACCCTTTCTGAGTATCTCTGTGCTAAGTAAATTAATATCCATTATTTTCACTTGTTGAATATTCACCTGTGCTAATACAGCTAGATCCTGATGATTAGACATAACCTACTTGAGATACAGAACATTCCTACCTCTGTTACATTGATGGATAGAAGACGGTTTGGGATCATCTTTGACAGTTCTGAAATACCAAATGATATTTCCACAGGCTCTACTGTCTGCTTCTGATAGTCCACATTTACTCTAAAAAAAAATTATAGAATAAAGATGCTAAATACATGCACACCAGGTTGAAGGAAAAATTCAAAAGTGAAAATTCAGAGTTGAATTTTCACTTTCCACTTACTTCTCACGTTCATTTAGCATGAATGTATATATGTATACAAAGAAAAAAAAAGATCAACTTCCTGACAAAAATCATGGTACTCTTCCTTTGCAATGAAATAAGCTCTAACATTCATTTAGGTACTTAATGGCCTTTATTTTAAGAGGTATGAAGTTAATTAAAATGGAAAATGACTATGCAAAACCAACATACCCATTATGACTGAACACAAGCATATTCACGCTGTGGAGCAACTGTTCCACCAATTCATTAAGCGTCCGAAAAAAAAAAGTTTTCTGCTATTTCATGCTGAAAATAGATCAAGTACACTGCAGCACAAATATAAATTCAGCATAATCCCTTTTTTGAATATCACATTCTTTTTACTTGATAAAAGTTAGGAAATTCAGAATTAGTCCTCCAGTCCAGGTGATTTTTCTGGAATCCTTTAAGAATTATTTTTCCTATAGATTTTAAGTACAGTTTCGGGGTACAGTAAAACTGCTGCATGTGCTTTATTAGAAAACAATTACGATCAACTGGAAGTGATGTATTCACATGCACTTTAAACTTTACAGTTCAGTCCCGCCTTCCTATTTTGAATTTCATGTTTTAAAATAGTAAGAGTGGCTATAGACCAATCATGAACTAGACAGATTACTGTTTCAGCAGCTGCACGTATGGCCAAAAGCAGAGAATCACAGACAGTATATATTTTTGACAATGAAATCCAGATGCTAAATCTTTCTAGCAAAAGCAGGTAGTCTAACCAGATGAACTTACTACATTGCATCCTTAATCACTATTTCCAAGCATCCCTTTTTATTACGTCCCCAAATGTCATTCCTTTTCTCTTTTGGTCCTACCAACGCCCACATTGTCTGCAGCATGAACAGAAAGTTGTAATATACATCACAATTCCACACGTTTCTACAGAAACGGAATTGAAACTTAAATACAGACAGTGCATGCTCAGATTGCTCTAGGGAAACAACTTTAACAAAAAAAAAAAATTTTTTCCAGTCCAGGATCGGTGTCCTAACTAAGTTTCTTGCTTCATGATGCTTTTCTCCACAGCCATTAAAGCATTCAAATAATGATTTTATTACTGTTTTCCTGAAGTACCAGCAAAGACGTTCTGCTCACACGAACAATTCTAGGAAATTCTTAATCCTATAAACCTTCTTTCAACTTCAGACCAATTTCCCCCAGAGCACACCATTACCTTGTGTATTTTACTCTCGCAGCTGTGCCGCCTTCCAAGTGCCTTTCAATCTCATCTGGGTAATGAACATTGAGGTTAAGTGGAATTTTCAACTGGGACATTTTAAGTGACATGTACACTGCAGGAAGAGTCTTAAAGCCCTCCATCGGGTTACGAGAGAACTCCACAAAAGCCCTGTTCCAAAAACCCCACAAGAGAAAGTTGCAGAGTTCCTTGATGGGGAAACAAAACCCAAAACACAATCATTTCTTCTCCCTGTCTATCTTAGCAGCCCAGAGAACTGGAAAGAGTAGCTTCCTTACAGGCTTTGCCTACTACTCTTATATATGTTAAAGCATTTTTAATTACAGTTTAGAAAATTTTCTAGCATTTTCACAAGAACATACCAAAACTACGGAGCCAACCTAATACGAGTAGAAATAATGTAGTGGAATATATACAAAATAAGAAAGGTATTAAAGCTTGGAAGAGGCATAAGAAAGACTACATGATTTTTTCAACTTTGGACAGTTATAGCCCAAAGTCAGCTGGCAAATCTGCTAAAGCAGCCAGTCACATACATTTTGCGCAAAGCCACTTGATTTGGTACAAATGAGCTGGCTTCACTGTAAGTTAGAAACAAGTACAGACAGATCAGCTGCAGTTTTAAGGGCCACTGTTACACAACAGAAAAGAGAAAACAGAAAGCAGTCTCTAACTGAGCTCATTTATCTAATGCTACTGGATTACTCTGCTACTCCATTTAACATATTAAGCCTCAAGGCTACCCTTCTTATTCTAGCCAATATATTAAAAATAAATTACTGATTCCAAACAGATTAAATCATAAGAAATAAACTCATGTTTGTCAGTGCAACAGCAACAAAGAAATAAGTTGACTACTGGGCTCACAACTGAGAACACGAGAAAGGCATAAGACTTGAAATATTTTGTACTTACTTTGGTCCATCATATGTAATAGATTTTACCTGCCCACACTGTCTGAAAAGTGACTGCAACTGCTTATGATATAAGAATCCATAGGGAGGAATATTCTTCAACTGTTAAGAAAAACAAGTTAAAGCTTAGATATATTTATCTTAATGCATTAACAGCTTCACCTAAATATTTAACTGTTAGCTTTCTCCTTCCTTCAGGATGGAATCAGAGATTTCTTGAGAAAACTCAACCCATAAAAGTTCAAGGGGTCACACAGGCTGCACACAAAGTTCAAGCATTATATCCATGTTTAGAAAAGGCAAGGATGAGCTATAGGGAACTACAGACCAGACAGCCTCACTCTGGTTCCTACAAAGATTCATGGAGGAAGCCCTTCTGGAGGCTATTTCTGAGTATATGAAGGAAGTAAATGGAAATAGCCATCATGTATTTAGCAAGAGTAAATCACACTTGACCAGCTTTATTACCTGCTATCACAAAACAGCTAGAACTGTAGAACAGGGAAGAGCGGCAGATGTCAGTGACTTTCCCTTAAGTAAAGGCTCTGACATGGTCTGCCACAGTATTCTTGTATCCAAGTTGGGTCATTATAGTATGGATGGGTAGGCTCCAAGGACCTGGCTGGAGCACTGGGCTCAAAGGGTAGCTGTTAATAGTTCATGCTTTCTCTGGAGGCTGGTTAGAGGTGAAGTTCTGCAGGGGTCTATCCAAGCACCTACGCTGTTTAATATCATCTTTACCAGTGACCTGAAGGAAGAGACAGAATACTCCCTTATGAAGTCTGCAGATGACAACTAATTGGTGGGAAAAGTTGATAAACTAGAGGACAGGGCCACCACCTATAGGGACATAAATAGGCTAGAGGAATGGTCTGACAGGAGTCTCATGAAATTCAATAGTACATATACTAAGGTCTAACTGATTTGGTAGCTGCTCTGCTGAAAAGGACCTGGGGGCTCCTGGTGGACAGCAAAGTGAACCTGAGTCAGTAGTGCACCTTTGCAGCTAACAACATATTGGGTTGAATCAACAGCTGCATCAACAGCAGCACAACACAACCAGCAGATCAAGGGAAGTGACTGTTCTCCACTGCTCAGCATTCATTAGCATGCAGTCCCGGGTTCCCCAGTTCAAGGAGGAAACTGATAAACAGAAACAAGCCTGGCAGATGGCCACCAAAATGGCCAGAGGGCAGAGGAGAGGCTAAAAAAAGAAAAAAAGAAAGAAAATCTAGGTTTGTTTAGCTGCAGAGGAAAAGACTTTGGGGAGACCTAACAGGAACCTACCAACTCTAAGATGAAGTTCCTAAGAGAAAACTTGGTTCTTTATGTAGGTGCATGGCATAAGAAGAGAATCAAGAGTCATAAGTTGAAACAGGGGAGGTTCTGACTCAAGGAAGAAAATGATTACCATACAGACAGTCAGACACTTGGAAAAGCCAGAGAAGTTGTGAAACCTCCATGTCTAGGATTTTTTCCAAATCTAACTGGGTTAGCCCCAATGCAACGTCATTGGAATTTAGTGTTGATCCTACTTTGAGCAGATCACTGGACTAGGTGACTTCACTCCAACTTAAATTATTCTATAATTTCATTATTGTTCTTGTGTTTTTATGCTAAAACCACTACAAACTGCCCAAATGACAGAAGTTGCAACACTGCTTTTCAGTGTGAGAGATGGTTGTGCATTTCACAAATTCAGTGAGCTAAACCAGCTTGAAAATCAACTCTACAATGAAAACGAGCATCATTCTCTTAGTTTAGAATCCTGAACTGACTCAATTCAGGAGTCAGATAAGATCCAATATAAAGAGAAGGATGTGCATTCAAAAGCAAAACAATAATCCAGCAGCAGTAACTTAATTCAATTTAAGGTGACAGGTCCACAATAATTAAAATGTCACTATAGCCAGATATACCATGCGGTTTGGCAATCTCAAACTTCCTGCCTTTTATTTATTCAAGTATGTCTTTTTAGGAGATTTTGCTTTAATATTGAATAACAGAACACCTAAATAGCAACTCCAAACTTCTGGACTTTGAATACTTTTTCAGGGGCTACAAAACTGTTTAGAAGTCTTTTTGGTCCTTACAACTTTAGACTGGGGTAGGGGGGAGGGAACAAAACCAAAAGATTACCAAGATCCGTGGCCAAAACTGTGATCTAGACCAGACTGCAGAAACTGCCTCAAAGCCAAGAAGAACTGCATTTTATGTCCTGGACACAAAACACTAGGTGCATAATACTGCTGTAAGAGCAGTCCTTTGAGGCTTGCTTGTTTGTAGGTTTGTTTTGTTTAACCATAGTGATTTTGTTTTATAATGTTCTATCTAGTTTAGATACAGGAACGCACAGCAAAACATTTTCCTACTTTAGGTTGCGTATCATTTTGCAAAGTCAACATAGCCATTTCAAGCCTGTAATTATTCAATCATTGGGGGGAAAAAAAAAGAAAAAAAAAAGAAAAAAAGGACCTGGAGTGCAACATCTGAGTAACCTCAGCATAATAATCAGGTATGTAATGCATGCACCCAATAAGAAATTACAAAACAGAAAAGATTGTAAAAGTAGGTTCATCAATTTGTTTTTGTAAAAAAACACTAAAAGCAGCCTTGGTAGTCCTATCCTATAAATTTTTTGTGAGTTATGAAAGTCAGCCGGTTATGTGAAATTAGCAATCGAATGTATAGAGGTAGTTCTCAGCAAGAATTCTCTTCAAAATTGCCCACCCACTCAGCATTTATTATACTGGAAGAGGAGGAGATAGGAGAGATGACAATTTACCAAATAAGGATTAGAGGAGACAGTTATATCTGTCCTAGACCAAAACAACAAAACTTGAAAAGACCAGCCTTAACACTACATATTTTAATTACTTGGTACTTAATATTAAGTTATTCAGCTTCCTAACATACCATTATAGTGGTTTTTGGATCTTTGCCAGCAAGCTCTCTCACAGCAATTTCTTGGTCACATTTTCCAAAAGTAAAGTAGTTTGGATAGAAAGCACCAGCTATTACAACCTGAGGTAAAAGCAGTATTTTGTGAAACATAGCATGTTATCAAGTTTCTCAAGAACAAATATACTTGCGATGAAGGTGATACAGTAGTTCTTAATGTGAACAGTTTTCCCTGTCTCTTTCCAGGAAATACTGTAATTTCAAACTAAAGGTCAACTCATGCAAATCCTATCCTTTAAAAACATACTTTCATGAAAAGATTTCCTCTTCTGGAAGAATTCTGCAACATTTTCCTATTTCTGTAGAAAGATAAGGTCTATGAAAACTGTAATTATTAACATTGGCTTTAACACTTACTCTCTTTGATAAGCTCAAAGGAGTCTCAATTTTCAATAAATTCACACAGAGTAGCTACATGAAATATGAGACTTCCTCAGTTTTCATATTGTCTTACAATATTTAACAATTCAGATCTGAAGTTCACTGCTGACACAGTTAAACAAATTCCCTTTGAAACAATCACTAAGTCTGTCTGAAAACAAAACAACAAAATCACTACTCAGTCAAAATAGGACAAGAAATTTCATTGGAAATTTCACAGCAAGCTACAGTAGCCGAAAGAAATCTGTTTTTTCTCTAGTAAACAAGCAAGTCAGTGAAGGTCCAAATAGGTTTCATTTCTTGTTTGAGTGCTCTTTTTCAGAAATGTTAACTCTTATCCTTCCAACTCAAACTATCCTTCAGAGTATTTAACAACTTTAATACAGATTAATCAGTCACAGAGTTAAACTGATCTCAGGATGATTTTATTTTATTTTGATGAACTGTTAAAAATCAAGGGATAGCTAGAGAATAAATATTATCTGCAAGTTTTGAGAAATTGAAATTAACATTGGTTGTACTTCTAAGCTGTAGGAAACATTACCTTTTTTAACCTGAAAACTCAATCTATGGAGAATTTTGAAACACAGGAGGTAACAGCAATTCACTAATATTAGTATATAAGAAGTCAGCTATAAATTTTGCAAATAGTTGTTCTCCCCTGAAAAGTGCGTTAATAAAGCATTACCTGCAAAATGAAGCGTTGTTTGTACACGTATTCCTGATCCATAGCAGATGGTTGAGTATTAATACGCATGTTAAATGCGCTGACTCGCTCTTTCAACTCTTGAAATAACTCTGCCACCTGAAATTACAACTCTAAATTAAGTTTTAAACAGATCAGAACTGTCCACAAATGCAAATAAAATCTGCTAGTAAAAATCTACAGAAGCAATCAAGCTCCTTTTTTTTTATTTTTTTTTTCTTTCTTTCTTTTTAAAGGGGGCTCTATCTGTTTCACCTAACATACTGATTAGCATCTCTGCTCAGGGGACTTCTACTTTCAGTAGTGATTTAAGGGTTTTTCTTCATATTTCTTTCAACACAGAATTCTGTAATTGGAAAGCACTGTTACGCATATACAATACAGAACAAAATCAGAAAAAAGTAGAACTTAAATTATGTTGACATGACGATATACTGATTCCCCATTAAATCATTTTGCTTTCATATTTTAGAAGGTAGAAACATGCTAACATCAAGCTGGATATCTGCACCTAAGTGTAGCAGTAACCACGCAGCACACCCTTAATTCAACAGGCAACCTTAAGGGCTTCATGTGAGTCTGCCCTATAGCAGAAAATACTCTATCAAGCTTTAAATGCTAATCATTTCCAAGAAGCTTCTATAACTGTAAGCAGCCACTGGTCCTCCAACCATGCAGCAAATGCCTTCTTTATCTCATATGACTTTGGAGTAAGTGATAAAAAAAATTAAAATAAATTAAAAAAAATGTTCTGTTCTCTAAACTTCTCCATTCCACATTTTCTATTCCACTTTGGCAGTTTTAGTATCCTAAAATTCCTGTTATTTTCTTCATATGACAACTGCCAGGACTGGAAACCAGTCAGTGTGGTTGTCTCAGTCCTGCAAACCCAAATTCATGCAAAGAACCATACAGTTAGTATGTGAAAACTTAAAGGTGTGTGGGTTATTTATTTACTTATTTTTAGATCTCAAAAAAAATCTTTCATAACAACGTTAATG
This sequence comes from Rhea pennata, assembly GCF_028389875.1. Lineage (NCBI taxonomy): Eukaryota > Metazoa > Chordata > Aves > Rheiformes > Rheidae > Rhea > Rhea pennata. The sequence continues at coordinate 59,504,906 of NC_084667.1, read as the reverse complement.
TAGGTGTCTACTCTAAACTCTTGAGCTATTAAGTCATGCACAATCTCTCCTAGAATTTATGTGAAGTTGGCAAAAAAAGTATCATCCACCCACTACACCAGCATACAAGACAATCCTTGAGGCTCTTCAGCTTTACATGATTTGCTCTTTTCTCATATTTTCTCCTTGATATCATAATCATTATAGGGTATCTACATAATGAATGATGCGGCATTTATCTTATGAAGCATTTAAAACTTTCCCTCTTCCTAGTAACCTTCTTCCAGTATGCCATTTCTTTAAAACCTTCCTTTTTATACAGTTTTATTTTTACTCATCTGTTCAGTAGCTCTTCTAATTTAACTGTTCAAGACTTCAACTGTTCAAGCTTAAACTACAGACAGCTCTATCCGTTCAAAATCTAACATAAAAAGGTTGAGCATATTCCATTAGAGACCCTTTCAGTTACATCAATAATGTGCCGTTATTTCCCATAAGGACACTTTCAGGGTAACTTGCACTACCAGATTTTAGTCTTGCATATGCCTCAAAATTCTTTGGTTACACTAGGCAAGTCATTTGAATCGGTCATCAAGGTGATCACTCAACTGTAAGTTTTTCAAGACCACAGTCTTAATTTGAAATAGCTGATGCCATAAAAAGTATTACACATTTTTCAAATGCATCTCAAGTCAACTAGAAAATAAAACTAAATAAACTAAATGAAGATACTTATGTTCTGATTGGACTTGATCTCTGTGCCTGTTCCCTGTATGTCAAAGGGAGATTTTACCACCACTTCACTTTAGAAGAAGGCCAAACAAATAAAACTGATCATGTTCTGAAGTAGCCTGGTAGTATATTGATAAGTGTGCCAGAAGAACCTATAAAGACACTAAGACATCTCTGCTAACAGCAAACTTTGGATAACGTATATTGGTATGAGGCCTAAGACCAATCACTGAATGAAGATTACAAAACAAACTAGCCCCCACCCCCCAAAAAAAAACAAAACAAAACAACAAAAAAAAAACTAGAACAAAAGATAAGCACTTCATTCAGTGAGCACAAGTTACTGCTGTGCAATAAAGCAAGCAGAATTCTTCCTGAAGAAATGATATACAGTTCCACAGTTAGAAATGATTACACTTCATGCACAGAACTCGTTTTATATGCAATCTTTGATATGTCTACTTCTTATTCATCATAAGTTAAATCGTCTTTTAATAGGTTTTTACATTTGCATTATATATTCTTCTTCATGCAATATATGCCTTCTTTTGATTTAGCCTAAGAATAAATTTTGCTAATAACCCTTATTTCTAATCTTCTATTCTATAAAATATTAGTATTAAGTTGTTTCAAAGAAAGCCTAAGAGGTACACAAGCTAAAAATCTATTGCCATCTTTTTTTCAAGATGGTTGCTTACTACAAAAGCTTTTATTTTTTTCTGTGCTTTTTGAACCTAGCTTCTACAGGGCTCATGCCATTATAATGACATGCTAGAATAATGCTGAAATATTTTTCTGGAGAATAAAGCAACTGTTTAATTAAGAACCTTGCTACTAGCAAACAGAAATCGGCAAAGGCATGCTCTGCCAATCACAGCTATTCAGGAATTTTAATTATTTCCCCTCTCCACATATCACATCAAGCTTGAAGCGCTTTGCAATGCAGTTTTCATTAACTGCTACGTAACCCTACTAACAATACACTACACATCTTTAATTTCTGTCCTTACAATATAACTGCATTTTTATTTGCTTTAAACAAGCCTTTAAATAGTATCACCTCTCTTCCCCAAAAGAAAACAAAACAAAAAAATCACACAGTTTAAAAAACGACATATGCAAACAGCAGGCTCATCCAAGATCATGGCATCTGTGGAAAACAAAGTTGAATCTTTATGAAAATGATTATCTATTTAAGCTCACCTCTCTGACTCTCTTGATCTGAATATAATTTGACCGACCCCAGTCAAGCTCTTCCTAGAAGTGATAAAATGCAAATGCAAAAGCTGTTAATGTGCTGGTTTCTCCACTGCTAAAAATTCTCAAATTATTCTGGGTAGATGTAAGTTATACAGTTAGAGACTGCGATAGAAGGATCTCATTTCACAGCTTTCTAGGCATCCATATCTACCATAATTTCAACATTTATAAAAAAAATAAAGATTGTAGCTATGATTTGACTAAAACTATACTTTGGTTAATATCAGAGCAGCTGTGGGTCATAAGTTTTGCATAAAAACCCACAGGTCCAACTCCTCTGTGTTGCTACTATAGGATCTACTTCAAGAAAGACATTGTACTTCAAGAAAACAAGAATTCTTTATCTGGATTCATAATCTTAACAGGCAGAACCTACATGCTAGTAGTCTTGGTTACCTGTAACAACTTCAGTGTATGTTAGGCACAGGTGTTCATAAAGCATATTATAGTCAGAGAAGCAGAGAAATCAAAAAGGCTCTTGAACATACCACAGAAAGACTAGAGACAGTTATTTTTTGTATGCATACCACTGGTTTTTGAGGCTGATTCACATACAAATCTTTCATCTTTCAGGTCAGAAACTTGACTCTTAAGGTTTTTATTTTTACCTGGTCCTACTCACTGTCACTTTTTAAAATACTTTTTTTTTTTTTTTTTTTTTTTAAGGCTTCCTTTTTGACTCTTTAAGGAAGATCCACTTATGTTTATAAAGAAAAAAATCCTCTTTCAACTTCAGCTTGATTTCCTTTTTAAGGTTGGTTTTAAACATTCTGACTGCTGCTAGCTAGTCCATCTACGAAAGGGCCTATATAAAAGGTTGCCTTTGAATACCTGATGCTGGATTCCAAGACTCACGATGTCTCCTCAAAGCCTATGGTTCTATTTACTTATGGATAATTCCAACTATTGCAGAGGAAGATAGCTAGCTCAAATTGCTGTACTAAGAATATAAAATACTCCAACACTCGAGGCACGAAACTCAAATGGAAAAGAAAAATTTAACTAACTTTTGGATGTCTCAGTTCTCCTTTTTGTCTGCACATCTGCCATGCCTAAGAAAGAAATGACTTAAAAGTCAGACACAAACTGTAATGTTTCAGCAATAATTATTACAACAAATTAATGAGTCATTCATAATTATCAAGTAAGTATTTTCCAAATATATACTGAAGATTTTTTTTTACGTGTTAATTTAAAATCGAGCTAACACAGACCACAAGAACATTTAAACACAAAAGAATACAAGGAAATCCAAATTAGACAAATTTAGGTTGCAAGAGACTTCTAATGCCCCTTTAGAATTAGGCATTAGAAGGTCTGCTCTCAAGATCAGATTGTTGAGGATAGTCTTGTCTAGTAAAATTCTGAATATTTCCAAGGATGGAGATGCCCCCATCTCTCTACCTATTTTGCAACCTATTTCAGTGTTTGACAACCCTTTCTTGTACTTGTGGTTTAGGGTCCAGCTACAATCATTCTTGTTGCTATGTATGTTAAAAAGGTTGCAAAAGCAGGCACATTTTGTCCTGGAGCATAGACAGATCCAGAACAAAGGAGACTAAGAGAAGTGTCAGAAGGTACAGTACTCATAAATATTACAATGCACAAGACTTTGGTCTTGTACACAAGATTTGTAACAGCTGCAGCGGAATCCTCGATACCACAGAGACAACATATAAGCTATGTTAGAAACTTCTTCAGCATCTCAGGTTCCAGGAACTGTTCCAGGAACTTAATCCTGCACAAGTTAACCACCATTTGTTCTCTTGTAGGAAATGAGACATCTCATAAAAATGAGAACAATACTGGTAAACCTTCCCTAAATCTGCTTTGCCATCTTTAGCTCCTAAAGCTTGTAGCTCCTTTACGGAAAGCGATCAAGAGAACCTGAGCCGCTCGTTCCTATCTTGTTCTAAATCTGCTCCTAATTCTAGCAAGCGGGAGATAGACCACAGCCTGCTCTCTCTTTCTCCACTCCGTTACCAGCTGATGAGAATTAGAACAAACGCCTCACAGCCACAGGAGATTGTAAAAAATAGAGCATGTATCAAGAAACTGAGTGATGCAACCTATTTTCACCCATCATTTCTTACAGCCTTACTCTGGTGCAAACTTGCGCAACTCCTTCAGTGGTAAAAGCTGACTCATAATTGGCAGTAGTTCATAGTGTTATATGGTAGCATATATGAAATGAGTAGCAGGTAGCCTACAAAAAGCATTACTAAGCACCTAGGAGTAATAACATGAGAAGTTTTTAACGATCTAAAAGTACAAATGCTACACTAAGCCTACAAAGGTAAGGAGCTCTGTTGTAGTTTACCAGATTTCACTGGAATATCAGCCAGAAAAAAAAGACGTACCTTGAAAGCATTCACAAGTGCAATACAGTCACTCTTGCTATTCCCAGAAAAAAACAGCTTGTTCCTGGCAACAAAAACAAAAAGTTATCAGCAATCTCTCTCCTCCCGCTCCCCCAAATACTGGATTTATTATACAGCTCCTTCTACTGCAGCATCAACTTCCAGCAGTTCAATAAACAAGGTAAATTTCTTTATAGTAACTATTTGTTCTTATTCACATCATTTTGTTGAGGATGAGCTGTATGACCAAGATAGCAAGGACTTACTTTATTTTTAATCAATACAGCCACGTGTCCACACAAGAAAGGCAAAACTAAAGAATCAGGTCTTGTTCAGGATGAGGCCAGTTCTGTGATACTAATTAGTTCATGCCACAGTAGATTTCAGTATCCTGAGCTGGCTTTGAAAACTTATTTTTGCACTCACTATCTTTGGCACTTTGACAGAAAGTTAAACTCATGACATTAAAAATGATATTTAGTGGACAACTTAGCCCGCTGCCCCTAAACATAATCAGGAAGATGTAAAACATCTAAGACATTAATACCTGTATCCATCAATATGCTGCCTGAAAGGCACTGCAAAGAAAGTCCGCAAGGAGAGTGCTGCAGCTACAAAACAAACAAACCAAAATGAAAACCTGCAACTTACTTGTCTTTATAGAAATGCTCATACATGTTTTTCTCTAACTTACCTATAATAAGGCATTCTTCTAAGCACCCAAAGACATGACCAAGGACTATCAGCTTTCCAAGATGCTGATCCACTGGCAAGTGTGCCAATACCCTTCCTAAGAAAGTCAGCTCACCATCATGTGAATTTTCTTCTGTTCGCACAGAAGTTGTAAGTGCTCCTAACTACAAAAATTAAAATTAAGTTGTTAGATTTACATGATCAACTTGTACAAGCAAAGACCAGTCTGTAAGCAAACAGGACAACTCTAACCAAGCTGAGGTTCTTAAATCAATTCCAAATGCCCAGTTGAATTTAAACTTCTACTACACATATTGAATATAAAAGCAAGCCACTGCATCCAAATACAGTTGCTTATGCATGTTGGTAAAGAAGTTTAATGCAATTAGTGTTCAAACCTGTATCAGATTTATAATCAGAAAGCCAAGTCACTGACTTCCTCAAAGAGGTCAAAGAGGAATATTCAGGTTGGGTCTAACATCATAAGTTGGAAATGCGTGATCATCAAGATTTTGCTACTTAAGAAATGTTTTCACTTACAGAGTTCAGATTCTCTTATTTTTTTCTATTCTTTCTCACTATAGATGCAGTTTATGAACAGTATTGTTTCTCCACTAATCTGCTGTTGTTCTGTGATGAAAATATAATCCTGCTTTGCTGAAGTAACGGCAGAAATTATGCTAGAGAGGATGGTAACCAAGCGAGAGTCAAACATGTGAAAAGATTCTCTAGACACAGTTCTTACTTCAGATTCCAGTTAAGGTTACTACGACTTTATAAACCCAGATAACTATAATATATTTTGATTACCTTGATTTTAGGAGCATTAAATGAATGCATACCTCTTTCAGCTGAAGTATGGTACGTTCAATGTCCCCTACACTGGGTGGAGAAAGAGCTGTTGCCAACAAGGCTTTTGGTTCTCCCATGTCAAGCATTTTTATTTTTAAGATCGTAGTGCCCAATGGACAACGCTAAAGGGAAAAAAAACGCTATTGTTAGTTTCCCCCATGAGAAGTGGGGCTTGAAATGATTTACATAAAAAAATGTGTTAAAGTTAACAATTTAGTAGAACCTGAAATGAATTTCCTATAACTAAGGATATTTTTTGTTCAAACAGCCTGCTAAATCCTGAAATCACATCCATTCTTTTGCTGTAATACGTCTCTTCCAACGAGGCAATAAATGTTGAATGGTCACCTTCAATTATTTAACCAACTGAAATCTACTCAGTAGTAGAGTTAATACTCAAATCATACACTGTCTTCAGGAAAAATGAAATAAAATTAGTTAGCCACCACTCTGGTATTACTATATACATTAAAAAAAACTTAAGGTTCCAAACATTCTTACCAGTATCTCAGGTACTGGCTTCTCTGGAATACAGTCTGTCCAGAAGTCCTTGTATACAAGCCTATAACAATATCCTTTGGAAACACGTCCAGCACGACCTTTATGTGAAAGAGCAAGTCATCATCAATTTATAAACTGTCCAAGTTTCAGACCGTCCACCAAATATTCACCCACAAGCCTTTTGGACCGCTGAGCGGCAAAGGACAGTTGATGCTACATGCTCAACAGTAAAATTTGTTTCTTGCAGCAGGCTGGCCCAGTGAAGGCATTATCTCTGTTTTCCTATACAAAGATCAGATAAAATCACTTTGCCTGATAGCAGTTCTATAAAAGAGTTAAATGTTTCACACAAATACCTTTTCCATATAAGTGCCCTGAAATCAGCATCCATCTTACCCAGCAGAAAGGATAAGACAAACCCTGCTCTAAAATGAAATTCTTCAAAATTAGGAAAGGGCAACTAAATCCAAGCTAACATGGATAAACGTGTCAAACAGCCAAACTGAAGAGTCTATATGCAGAGGAGACACACTTTGCATTTGCATTTCTTTACATGATCAGTGTACTCAGATTTTCTGCTTGACTTCAAAGCTAGCACAAATCTTCCATACAAACAACTTTAAATATATTTTGCTGTTCATAGTGGTATCTTAACAGAAAACACACTGATTAGAAAGCTTATCTCCACAAACTACAAGTGACTCAATTCAGTGGGATACTCTATCGGAGATTTGGATCATATTTCTAAATGAGTCATATGAACAAGTTAAAAATTCCTGTTATATAAAACAATACCTGGGCAATATGCAACCAGTAGTAGCAACATCTACACTGAGCTGGAACCAAATAGAAATTGTAGGAAGCCTCTTACTATAAGAAGCCCACATAATGTTTAAAAACCAGGACATTTTTATATCCAAGGATGCCATTGCTTATGATTCATTTTGGTACCTGATCAAAACTGAGACACTTTTAATATTAAGAATACTGTCTGATTAAAGGAGGCAACATTAGTTACTATTTACAAACATTGGTCAACAATAAATAAATTACTGTGGCTTTCCCTCATTTAAGAGTAGACATGAAGGCCTCTTATGGCTGTAACTAAGCAGTCAGTAAATACCTAGCATTAACTTCTTTCTGTTTTTTTTCCCCCTCCTCCCACATTTTTCTTTTTAATATCACATAATAAAATATTACCATTAAATTACATAGAATCCCTGTAAGTTTTATCATTTGTGAATATCAATATTTTTTCAATTAAAAATACATAATAATGCCCTGGCAGAACACTTGAACTAGATAAAATGTTATTAAACAAATATGCCTGAATATTCTAATAGCCTGAAATAGTATGGAATTAAATTTCTTTAAAATATAAATTATTGATGACTAAACCCATCAGTCCTTTTTATCGAACTAATAAAATGGCAAGTAATATATAATTCTTCCTCAAGCTTAACTTCTAAAGTTCCTTTCCATTACCTATTGCCACCTTACCTCTTCTTTGATTACAATTTGTTTTGGATGCCCAGCAAAGTCTCAAACTTTGATAATTAGTATCTTCATCACAAACCAAAGTTCTAGTTAAACAGAAATCTATCACTACAATTAAGAAAAAAAAATCAAAGTGTTAATAAAAAACAGTTTATCTTCAGCACAATGTAGTAAGTGCTGGCTGATTTTGTTTTTGTCATAAGGAAAAGTTTCAAATATTTGAAAAATAAAAAGAACAGTAGGTATATTAACAACTAGACCCAGGATATTCTCAGTACTTACAGAGCTGCAAAGAGATTTCAACATTATCACAGTAAAAAGTTAGCATTTGTCATCTGATCTACACTAAGAGAAGTAGTTGTTTCTGCATTTGGATATTCTATACGAGAATGTGATTAGTCTGATGCAATTACTTTAAAAATATATTTTTAATGTGAGCAAAAAGCTTAAATTACTTGTGACACATAAGCTCTAAGTCTGTTTGTTACTGCATTCAAAGTTGCTTTCCCCCCCCCGCCCCCCAGTAAAGGATTAAACCCAGCACCCTACCCAATAGATCTGATAGCTGTCCATATATTAAGCAGCTGTCAAACTCCATCAACAATAATACTTTTTTAAAATGGGACATGCTGTAAAGAGTTAGGCAAAGTAATGGAAGCATTATAAAAACAATGAATATTATGAAATTTAGAAAGCTTACCATATTTAACATCAGGAACTGTTAGCGAGCTTTCAGCTATATTTGTAGACAGAATAATCTAGGTTCCAAAGCAAAAAACAATGAATGCATTAAGAAAAATTTAGTCAAATTAATATGTTTCTACAAGAAAAAAAATCCAACTTGCTATGATGAAACAGAAATGAGGGATACAATCCCTCCGTTCTGCATATACATACTAACTGATACAACACAAGAAAACCTGCATTTCTTTCCTAATATCGGAAACGCATAGTAAAGTGGTATAATATATAACAACACAGAAGAACGCAAGTATTTCTTTATGCTTCTGTAATAGTAAAACATCACAATATTAGCAGTGACAAAGAAAACAAAAATGCAAAGTAAAACGTGGAGCAAAATGCAGGAGATCCATATTGCCAGACAATTCAGAGTTCTGCTATGCAGCACCATCAGCAATACACTAACGTCACGTAGGTGCAAGAATCAGCATGCACAAACTGTTTTGAAGGATAAAAACAATTGTCACACAATAATTTAAAGATAACCCTCTGTTATTGCACTTCTCTTAAGTTCCAAACAGTAGTTAACACAGCTTGGTAAGAAAGTCAGTTTACATGGTGAGAAAAAAAAAAAAAAAATTTGCCTTCATGTATTGATTTGAATTGGCACAACTACTATTATTTATAGCAAAAATTTTACACACTTAAAGATAACTGATAATTCAACAATACTTACCTTTCTGTAGCCAGGAACCGGAGACAAAAACACATTATTTTGTTCCTCCAGTGTCACAGTTGAATGGAGTGGGTACACTTGCAACCTAAAAATTAATCATATTTCACTGGTGCATTTTCTTTATGTTCCTGCATCAGTAAATATCTCTAATTATGCTATATAACCTTTGGTACTAAGAACTTGCATAGCTGAAGGATTCATTTTCAAGTTTAACTGAACAGAAATAAACACACATAATACAACTTACCTTTTGTTAAGCGTATTTGTGAGACACATGTGCATGTAGTTTATTTCAGCCAAACCTAGGAAAAAAAGAAATCCAGCATTTTTTTTTGTAGTGATTACTCAAGCTAACAATTCCAAAAGCAATTTTCATTTCTATATAAATTCTTCCCTCACTTCCATTATTACCTCCTTTTCACATATGAATATAATAGCACAAAAAAACATATGAGTCATTTCTTAAATCATTTGTGAATGATTCATTAATCGTTTAAAAGCCTCATTTTCTGTGATTTTACATTAACAAAAGTAAAGCAACAGTATTAGTATCAGGTATAAAGGCCATCTGCTGGTCTCCCACCCATTTCTGTTCCTTACAGCTGACCATGTTCACTGCATGCTGATGTCTGTTTTAGAACAAATTTGTACCTTTCAGCCAAAACAATGAAAGTTTCCAAAAAACAGGACTTAAAAAACAAAAACAAAAAAAAAGTGTACTTTGGCCTTGTTTTGCTTTGTCATCTTTTCTTTGAAGGATACTAGTACCCATGCTTTGACCAAGCAATTTAAAAGTTTGTCAGGGGAAATATTCCTATTAAGTTTATTCTTGCTGTCTTCCCAAACATCTGCGTAAGTATAAACCTTTCGGAGATGCCTAGTGTACTTCTGATATAAACTTCAATATTTTCAAAAAACCCCGTCCAACAGCAGGCTACCTCTGACTGGATATTAAAAAAGGAGATTATCCTGTAACTGCAATACAGGATTGTTGTGAGTGTCAGCCAGGTTAAATAGTTTGATCACCTTGAACTGAAAGCTCTTCTGCTCTTCACATGATACAGAACAAGAAGATAACCTAGACTAGAAATCGGGGGAAGTATGTGCAATGGGCTGAAAAAAAACCATGGCAGAGTTAAGATGAGGAAGGAGGAGAAGAGGCTAAAAAGCAAGAAACTGAGGGCAAGAGAAGAAGAAAGAGATTTAATGAGAAACGAACGTGGTGGTGACATGGAGTTGGCTGGGAAACGAAGTTGCAAGGGAACACAGATTAGGCAGGCAGGCAGAAAGACTGAAACCAGAAAACAAGGGGGAAGTGACTCTAGCTAAAGAAGCGAATGGAGATCAGGGCTAGAGAGAAAGTAGATTAAGTTCGAGGAGCAAAAAAGGGGGGGGGGGGCGAAATCGAGACGTGAAAACGGTGCAGAGAAGCTCTCTGTGTGAGGCTACTACAGGGAAACACAATGTCACGAGGACCCAAGGCAGACCTGCCAGGAAGCCTAATCGACGCAGTGGTTCAACTGAACTCAGAAGAGCACTTGAGAATGTGACAGATGAGTGGCCAGATAGCGAACTAATGAAATAGCACAATAACGAATCTACAACCCAAAGGATTAACAAGGCTCGAAGCAAAACATCTTTAGCACTGTAGAGCAGGTCATGCAGAGCGGGAAACATCTGACGATAACATTTAAGGTTACTGTTACATATATTAAAAAAAGTGTCCGTTCATGAATAGAACTAGAGTATGTAATTAAAAAAAAAAAAGAGAGAGAGAGAGAGAGAAAGAGAGAGAGAGAGAGAGAGAGAGAGAGAGAGAGAGAGAGAGAAGATACAACTAATAAAGAATAATGCATGATCCAGTAAGGACTCAGTTAAATATGCTGGCCAATTCTTGGCTGCTCCAGAACTGATCGTGACTGCCAGCAGAAGCAGCGTTTGGAAGGAACAAGCAACAGAAAACAAGATCTGTCTGGCAAACATATCAGGATAATAAGGAAACAGAGGCACAGAGAAGTGTAAAGGAAAACACAGAACAAACACATTTACATGAACAGCAAAAAAGCTTAAGAGACAGTAATACAATAATCCCTTTGAAAGAAAACCCCGAACCTACACTCACCTGGTAAAAATACTAGCACACTGCCACGTTCTGACATAAGACCCAAGGTTTTGTCCTCCCTAATAAGAATATGCAATTTTGTTAGTTCTACAACCTCAATGTACTTTGTTTCATTACTCCAAGATATTTTATCTTGGAAGACAAGTAGAATTACACAAACCCTGTAATAGGTACTATTCAAACTTCCTGAAGAAGTGGAATTCAACACATTACTCATTTTTTTTTTTCAGAATACACATGCATAAACATTGCAAGTAGATCACTAGGGTTGCTTTTGTCTTCAAAATTATGTCAAAGTAAATATTCTTATTTGCCTTTAAAATTCACCAAAATTAGGATGTTAAAGATTTTAAAACGCAAAGTTAGTATACTACTGCAGAATTTTGTATAAATTTGATAGTTTTTCTGGACTATATATAACATTCTGTCACTCTAAAGACATCTGATGATACTTCTAAGAAAAGCCTAGCCTATAAAAATACATCGCTATCAAGAGTTACAGGTCATATTAACTGAAGATGCCATCCTGTAAGTTTAAGACACTACAATCATCTTAACACAGAACTCTCATATTTAGTAATAATTGTTCCATATTGATGAAAATATTTTTCTATACCATGAAAGTCTTTATTCTCAAACTGTGTAAAGAATAGGAGGTATAATTTTCAGTGGAAGGCAACAATCCATTTTCCTAATAGCCCTTTTAGAATTTCAAAGCTGAAATGCTGATGTCTTCATGTTTATTTGTAAAAGGAATGCTTAAAATTTCACAAGCTTAACTAATACTGGGTTTACAAAAAGTTTACAAAACCAAAATATTTCTTCAGCATATAAATTATATATTTATATAATAATAATATAATATATAATATAAATTATAATAGAATATATGGGATCAAAACCACCCCAACTTTAAACACCTACTCAGCATTAGACCAAAGCTCTAGTAGCTGCTTCACCATGTTTTTGGATACCAAACAGCAGTTTACCCAAAATAACCCAAATTAATATTGATTTCTTTCAAAAAAAGAGCAAAGGAAGGCATCAGCTAAATACCTTGTTAATTTCTCTTATCTGTAAGGCTTTTTTTTTTTTTTTTTTAAGGCTTAACATGTGTTTTAGTTCAGAAAACAGACTAGGTTAGTTCTGCTTTTATTTTTTTTTTATATAAAAAATATTCAACTCTAGTCTGCAGCACTGAGTCAAAGCTTCCATATGACATAGCTGGCTTTAATGGCCATTTGCACTCAGGGACATAAAGCATATTTCAAGAACACGGAAAATTCAGTAAGACCTAGAAAGAATCTCAAAATGACTAGCCTGAGTAGAAAACTGTTTTATATAAAACATAAATAAAATAAAGGTACCACTAAGAATTGTAAAACATGGGTTGCTATAAATTCTGTTCCTTAATTAGAATGTCATTTCCCCCCAAAAAACACATGTTCCTTAGTCACAATCTTGTATTTTATCTTACCTATTGTTCTTCATTTCCAACTCATCAAACGACTGAATCAAAGACACTGCAACATCATACATTTCCTTTACTATCACTGGTTCTTCCATTATTTGAGGAGGAAGCTGCACATGAAGGGAAATACTGAGGTTAACATCATAAAATAGGCTATCAGACTCCTCAATTGCTTTTTGACTAAAACTGATCCAACACACAGGCTGTGTGAAGAAATAGCTTACTATAATCTGGAAATATTAATTACTTTTTAAATAGATGTTTTTCCTCCAGTGTCTTACAATCCCAACACTAAAGACACTTCTGACACATCCCTCTGAGATAAGTACAAGCCTGTGCTCAATTTCTTAGTGTTTGCAGGACTTTCTTCTTATCCAAAAGTGGCAAGTGTGTGTGACCAAGCCCAACTCATGGGAACAGGATGATGAGAAGGAGAGAAGTTTGTGTAAGGAAAGCACAAATCTTCCAATGCAGTGCTGCTGAATGGAAGGCAAACAAGATCCTAGGATAAATGAGGAAAAAGTCATTCTGATAGACAGTGGGAAATATTAGTAACAATGTATAGAGGTGCCCCTAGCTCTAAGGTGACTCTCCTGTGCCTACAGAGTTAAAAAAAATTTTACTGAAACCAACAGGTATTAAGTTTATGATGCTGGGGAAACCTGAAGGAGACTGACAACGCATCTGCAAGTTTTAACCAGGTTTTGGGAGCATAGCCAAAACCTGGACAGATGCTGATTACAGCTACGGAATGATCAGAAAAATGAAAAGACTCCTCCTTTAAAAGGAGGATAGCAAAGACTCACCTTTTCTAACAAAGCAAAATGAAAGCCAGAAGGAGGCATGACTGCTATCCATAAATTTATCCAGAAGTAAATAATTACATGGGAAGGAGAAGAGCTAAAGACCAGGGTTAGGTCTACTGGAAATAATCTGTCAGTATCTTCTATAGCTTCCTGTGGAGCAAAGGAAGAAGGAAGGAGAACCCCAATGCCTGGTCACTTGCTTCTTCCCCAGCTCCAGCATTAGCCCTGCATATCCACCTGAAGCTCACAAGGTGCAATCTCAAGACAGTTTAAGCTGATACAAAGCCTTTAGCTTTCAACTGTGTACATCTGAGCTTTGCAGAGAGCTGCTTCAGAGAGCTAAACCTGCAAAAAACCTAAACTACTGAAGTCATTTTTATGCTAGTCTTCTCTCTTTAAAACAGCTCACTACAGAATCACAAAAGCGCTACTGCTGGCACAAGAGAAGAGACATGAACATTGACTTAGATCAGCCCTTTGCACTGCAATTTTGGTCTTTTTTTTTTTTTTTTGATTCTTACCAGAACTGCCATTTTGTAACTCTAGACACTATTTACCATAGGTCACCATGGTTTCTGCAGAAAGGTTCCTCCCAGAAAACCCAACAAACATTACCCTCCCTTGTTATGGTGGAAGATGGATCGGCAAAAACAACAAAAAAAAGCCATCTCTAGGAGTCTGACAACACTCCTTCCAATTCCCCCCCCCCCCCCCCCCCGCCCTTGAATCAACCATCCAGCTGGATCTTTCAGGAATATAACCCTATCAACCCCAGAGCTTCTTAACCACATCTCACACCCTTTACAACAAGGGAGAATCTGCCCCTCTGCTTTTCCAATAAAGTTTATTAGTCCATAAAAGAGCTCTCAAACAATATTCTCCTAGTTCTGATATGCATTTTTCCCCCTCAATATATGGGATGATCTTTTAAGGAATTTACATTTTCAGCATTACTTGAAGATTTTTTTTTTTTTTTTTAAGATTATTCTTTTTTGAATAGCTGTCAAATTCATCTTTTCAGTTCCGTTACCTTTAGTATTCTTTAACATGACAAGGCTGCCATGCTCCTCACAAAAGGTAACAACGTGAGGGACAGCAAGTACCAAGCCGCAGCACAGCTGACTGAAATAATACATCATCATCAGAATCGTTCTGACAGCAGTTCACTACCTTTCATCTGGACTTCACAACTTCAGTCCCAGAGCTACGGAGGAGGTTTTTTTTACATTTGCAAGCCAAAATGGGACCCTATCTACTTACCTAAAATAAAGGGATAAGGTATTTCACTGATCTTCTGCCTACCAAAAAGACCAAGGTCAAGATCCCTAGTTTTGCTTATATTTGAGAGCGCTGCTCACAGAATCAACTACACAATTAGTTTTCATTCAGCATCTTAAATACTGCACTACTCCATAGTTAAGCATTTACAGAACACAGCCAGCTTTAAGTCTCCCTATAGATTCAGCCTTTGTGCATTTTTCATCAAAGTCTGTGTTTCATTGATATTACAGGTGCTGGTAAGACAAAATAATGACCCAGTTAATACTCCAAACAATGTGAAGATCATTATGTCAAGAGAAAAGAAATTACCTTTGATAAACCTGAACTCAAACTTGAATCATATATACGTGATTCAGTAACTGGGAAAGAATAAGCCAGTACAAATTCAAAAAATGTTTTTTTTTCCATTCCTTTCCTTTCTCTATCTTTATTCTTTGCTACAAATTAGGCAATTCAAGGAGAAGGATATTTCTTTTAACTCCACAACTTACGCCTAGCTATAGCAAAGGGTTTACTGTAAAGAGGCATGCAGGGGAAAACAAAAAACACAACACTAAATGGCATTCCTATTATTCCTATTTATCCTCTAAATCATAACTGATGGGATATCAGTGAATAACTGAACTATCCAAATCAGAACTGTTGAAAGAATTTTTAACACCCAGTGTTTTAAAAACATTATCATCCACAGAAATATGTGAATATTCAAGCCAAGAGTCTGCAGGATTCACAAAGGATTGGTACATGCATGCAGTAACATTTTAAGATTTTCTGAAAAGGTATAAACTTCATACCTCAGAGCAAACAAGTCAGTTATGAAGGACTGAACCAACTCAAACCAAGATGCTTTAAGCAATGAGTTATGACTTACATCATCTGACTGTATAGTTACCGTTTTTAAATTACGATGAAAATTTGTAAGATTTGTATTTATATTGAAAATAGAAAAATGCTTTAACTGTCATTAACGCTGTATCTGCTTTTATGTGAATTTTACAGACTTTTTAAAGGCAAAAAATATAAAGAACTAAAGCCTGGCGCCTGTAGGCACTTGCAGAGCTGTATAATTGATTTTAGCATGATGAAACATAGGCCTTTGCTTTCATGTGGCGGTGCTTAACTTATTGGCTGCCTTAACTCCCAGGCGATGTGTCATTTTTATTGTGATGTTACATTAAAAAAATAATAATTCCTAGGCCCTTTTCATTTCACTTCAGCTATGTGAAAGAACACTAGGCTGTTAGTAGGGAGGCTCCTGTTTTATCACCATGTATTAATTCCTCTATAGAACTTTACACAGGTTTATTGCAATTGCCTATTCCAACTTTTCTTAGTACATCCAAAGAAATAAAACAGTTTTTACTATACCTTGAAGAGAACAGTGTGCTTCAAATCATCAAGATAATATTCTTCAATAGCATAAGGTTTGCCTTCCACCTCAAATACATAGGCTGGATTCAGTTTGTTATGAACTGGAATTGCAAAGTAATCAGCAAATTCTTTACAGTTGATGGAAGCAGACATCAATATAACCTGTTAAAGATTTTGCACAGCAAAGGTAAAACATTAATATGAAATACCATTCTACACTGGAACCTCCACTTCTTTATGCTAAAGCAAAATAATATAGGTTACTACAGGGCTCTCTCTTAGACATGTTTAAGACAAGCATAGCTAAATGCTCAAGAGTCCCTATGTAGAAGGTGGAAAAAGGTAAACACCTGTAAGAGAATGACTCGGGCTAGATGCGTAGGGCAGACAACATGAGCAACTTCACGCAGTAGAAGTTCGATATAAAAAACATTTAGTACTCTTCCTTAAGCTTGTCCTCAAATGAAGAAGAAAGTGCACGCTAAATATTTTCAATTCTTGTTTTACTAAACAACAGTTAAGGGTAGATAACTGCCTTTACCTCCCTCAAAAGATGAGACTGTTTCGTACAACAGTAGTATCCTAACCTTAAAAATTTTACTGTAATGATTTTGAAATCTCAAGTAAGAGGTTTTTCAAGTTTCAATTAGTTTATGCAACAAACTCTCAAGGATCACACTAAGCTCCTTGCTCTCTTATGTCTGCTGAGTCTGCCAAGATTCTTAGGCTGTATTCATCCAGTTGGAAGAAAAAAAAAAAAAAAACGAAAAAAACAAAAACACATTTACTACCTGATGAAGCCTTTTATTTAAATTAAGAAATTCAAATTTACAGTCAGCTTAGATTGCTTCCCTGTTTCATACAACATGGTAAGTAAGATAATGGCTACAGTTACTTACACTCTAACTTAGTCTATTTTGAACACGGTCCCATTGCTCAGCACAGCCAGCTCCAGTAAGCTGAAATGCCTCAACTTGGAAAACCACGAAGAGGCAAGGAGTTAAAATGAGCTGTGGGGTGTTCAGATTCTCTCTCAAGTCCCCTGAGCCACTCTATGCATTACTGTACACAGGGATATGGTCAGTCCTTTTCTGCTTTCCTGAGACTTTCCATTATACAAAAAATAAAATGAAATAAAAAACACCCCAAACAAAAATGCAATGAAATATGAGCATCTCCCCTATGAAGTGATTGGCAGGCAAGCTAATGAAGTGGGTATTGTACCACAGTTGCTTGGCACATGTTCCCTGGTACAGGGAAAGCATGGAAAGAGAAGATTAAATCATAAATTCAGTTATCATAATCCTGAAAGAGGGAAAAATCTGAAAGGACATAATTCAGCAAATATTAGATCAAAGCTGTTCTACTACAGCATGAACTGCCTGCTGGTTGAAGGGAGAGTGGCCTACCTATGCTAGGAAAATAGGCTAGATGTAACCTTGCCTGAAGGGTACTGGAACAAAATCCAACCTAATTTTTTCTAAAATGTAGTTACTGGCAAGGAACTTCAATATCTCCTCCTCTACACAACCTTTGTATTTGCCACTCACACAGTAATCTGCACAGATTTCTCTCAAACTGGAAGGAAAATCATGGGTTCCTAAATGAACAGCAGTTGAAGAACGTGATTATTAAACTAAGAGCTTGACACTCTCAGAGTGGAGGTTTAGTAAGCATGTAACATCAATAGGGCAGGAGAACATACGGAGTAGAGGGTAATCTTACAGTTTAAGATCAAGAAGTCCATGAACAATTGCACAGCATGTATACGTGTAAACTCTGTCATTTGAGACTAAAAATATTCACAGTAAGAACAACTCTCAAGAAGTCCGTAAACAGCAATTTGCGAGAATGTGGAACAGATTCTGGCTCCTACTTTCCTACCAAAACAGCTGTTACTGTCATATGATCAAAGATCTCTGCCCTCCTCGTTTTTCAAGAGACTTCTGGGGGAAATAAAAATAAAAATAAAGGAAAGGAAAAAAAAAAAAAAAAAGCATGGCACAGGCCACACTGGGCTTATTGTATAGATTCAAAATGACATGTTCCACTCTGCTAAACCCCAGCAATTAAGATCAGTAGTTCCCCTCTCCTCAGCATAAAAGCCCTCAAGGCGGTAGGGAAGAAAAGGGAAGAGCAAGAAAGCCACCCACAGAAGTAAGATTGCCCCAGGTTTGTACCACGTGAAACTGTCATCTGAAGAAACAACTATAGAGAAGGATATAAAGGAGATAAGTCTTCCAAGGACAATTTTGAGATATTTCATCAGAATTACGGAGAAAAAAAGATCTTTCAGAAACCTTCAAGAGAGAAATAGTTTCTCACCGAAAAGATGACAGAAGCTGAAGAGTCTCCTGCTCTTGACAATCAGATAAAAGGCATCAGAGGAAACTTTTCACAAACCGAATATGATCAAATTATTTGGCACTCTTGGTAGACAGAGCCAAGTGCTAAGGAAGGCTGAAGAACAGCTTTATATTACTGTCTCTGAACTCAAAGACAAGAAGTGATCTTTCTTATTAGCAATAAAAGGGATAAAAGTAGGAGATGTGAAGTGACAGACTTGTCATGACAACTGGAAGTGCACTTTCAGGGAGGGAAGTGCATGCTTGAAGAGCTAGAGACAAGTTCAAACCAACACTGGCAGATCGTGCGGAACAATACAGTTTCTCTTGCAGAAGGGACCAAAAAGCCAACATAACCTGAATCTATGTCCATTTTTAATGGAAAAATTCACATTAATTGAACCCCTGAGAGGATTTGTCAGTCTCATGAACTTTCTATGGTCACAAAGAGCTCATGTAAATATTTTGAGTTAATACAACATTATTCCTTGTATTTTATTCCTTACATTTCACAAGTCCTTTACAACCACAAAAGCTGAATACGTTGTGCTAAAACTCTGCACACTCTGCTTTTGCACAACGTAAGTAAAATTCCCTGAGAGAAAAGTCTCAGTCACACCACACTACCACTTTTCTTTATAAGTTGTAATGTAATATTTGTATTTCTTCCTATTTCTTCCAATAACAGTGCCCCATTAAAAAAGTGAAACATATCCAAGAGTTAACGCTACCATCTTCAGCAAAACCGAGGCAGTGACCTCAATATCCAGTATTTAATTCTAGTCACATATTCATCTTGCATTTCTAGCCTTAAGCAGACTTTAGGAACTGATGCATCTTAACACGAGGAAAGGAAAGTCTCTCAGAGCATGTTATAGTGGCCAGAAAATAATGCCCCGTAGCTGACTTGCTTATAAGAAGTGGCAAACTAGACAGTATTTTACCTTAAAGCATGTAATTATTTTTGAGAAAGTTCTTTAAAACTACACCCCTTGTAGACCAAAAAGATGTAAAAATTTATTCTTCCAATAAAAAGTAGAAGAATATACTTTGAACCTACCTTTACAAATCGTGAATTTGTGCGCAGCAGTTTACGGATTACCAAGAGCAAGAAATCCATTTCTTTTGTACGCTCATGCACCTGGAAGATATATTTCACAACTTAACCTGCAAAAATTCACTCTTTTTTTTTTTAATCTCTTCCTTTGCTGCTCTGTTTCACTGTTTCACATTATGTAGGCTTTTCTAACTTGGAACAACCACAATTTTTCAGAGCAGAAAGTACATCTATTAAGATGTGCTACACAAGTTATGTTTTAAATCTCAATATGATATTGTAAAAAACCACCCTCTCCAAACCACACCAAAAAAAAAAAAAAAAAGAAAAAAAGAAAAAAAGAAAAAAAAGACATAAGCCTATTTCTGGAATTGTTAACCATGACCACAATTTATACAAGTTATTTCTACTCCTCTGTCAAGGTAGATATTTCTGTTTTTCTTTCTCTAGGATGGTAAGAGAAAAACCTTTTTTGTAATATGAAATTTAAATTTATTTTCACCAACTTACTTCATCGACAAAAATGTGTGTGAACTCAGTCAGGCTTTTAGCACAAACTAATTTCTGAAGGAGGACTCCAGTTGTCATGTACGTCAATCGTGTGTCTTTTGTGGAAACTTTCTCTAAACTGACCTAATATAAAAGGAGAAAAATACTATGAGACACTTCAAAATTATAGACATGTATAGATATTTAATGTATTTCCATAAATATGCATGTGTAACACTCCAAACTGAACCATAATGTAAACCCATCACAATCATTCACTCAAACTTGTGAAAGCCTCTGAACAAATGTGCTTTTAATCAGATCTCTGCTTTAAAGCCCAGAACCAGTCAACTCAGGAACAGAAAAATTTCCTTACCAAAAAAATCAGAGACACAACTGTAAGTTTACACAAAGGATTGAAATTTCAGTTGCTCTTACTACAGGTTCTAGCCCCACCTCCTCCCCTCCCCAAAAAATAAGATAAAATAAAAAATCCCTAAAGGGTTTTACAGGCACATACATGGATCTTTCCACTCAAACTCAGACCAAGAAAAAGATTTTGCCAGAATTTGCTTTCTGGACAGGAGAAAAGGAAAAAGAGGAATAAGACATCAAGGGCAGACAATTTATTCCCAAGATAAAGTTAAAAAGACCAACGTTTTACAATATATTTACAATTTCTAAAATACTGCTGTAATCTTAGCTTTTTAACCTGGCAGATAGTCAGGGCTATAATCATCTTTTCACTTTGAGTTTTTACAATGACCTAGAGCCCATGAGTCTATGCTTCTGGTACATGAAGACTCATGGGCACTACAGGTTAAAATACCTTTACTAAGTATTCACTAATTGAGGTTACGATGCTTTTATACGCTTCTGCTTCTCTAGTTTTTGCTCAACTCATACAAATACTTGCTAGATAAGCAGGGCACATCCACATACGCTGTCCTGAAAACAGTTTGAAAGCGTGCTATCATTTCACACATTTCTGTTACCTTACTGAATCAATTAAGTCATTTTTCAACTAATTTAAGGGATCAAAGTACAGAGAAAATATTTTGAGAGAATATTTAGAAAACAAGCAAGAAACTACAGCAGGACATTTATAGAAAGATCCAGCAATAACTACAAGCAACTTTGTCATAGCTGACATGTAAAGTCAAGCAAATCAAATATGCTAATTGAAGAGTTTAAAGGAAAAAGAAGCAATACACATTTTTCTTGTGACAACATTACTGAACAATAACATGTGTCCGATTATTCCAATTATAGGTACACAGACAATTAAGTATTCCTGCTAGGGTCTAGCTAGTTTTTCCAGTTGTTCAGTTTCAAAGGCTTAAACATTTAGTTATGAATGTTTAACAGCAGACAGCTAAAAACCATAACTTCACATTAAAAGCATTTCCATAACATTTCTTCAGTATACTAGATGTGCTTATAAGTAACTAAGAAAGAAGATATGGTATTATCTCCTTTATTTTTAAATAGAGTTTGAAAATTTCTTATACCTGGTAACCTACAAATCCACCCAATGTCCAGGATCGCTCCTTGCTAATCCATCTGGCAATGCTGGTGGCACCAATCTTCCGAGGCTGAGTGACAGCAATGTTGCAGTATGTAGACCGTTGAGTGCAATAATCCAAAACATACTGTGGAATTTGCGTGCTCTTACCACTGCCAGTTACTCCACGTACTATCACGACTGAATTGCTTTCTATTAGAGAAACTATCTGAAACGATTTTTTTTCGAGAAAACTTTTAAGTTTACAAAACAGAACAATTCAAAATAGATTTCAAGAGATCAGAAATATTGATAACTTTAGTACACTTCTCAAACCTCTGTAGAACACTATTCATGTTTCTATCATCTCTTAGGCATCTTTAGGTAATTTTGCATTCCTAAAATACATTAGGAAATCACAGAAAAGGACATATGCCCACACTCACTCTCTCTCTCTAAAATATAAACATCTACAAAGTAGAATAGTAAATTTTTTCTTGAAAAAAAAAAAAATTATGTACAACAAACAAAACCTTTCAAATGGAGATTAAAACAGGAACAGAAGTTTCCTTCCGAAAAAACAAGAGTAGAATTTTCAGTTTTATTTCATAAGGAACAAAAGTACAATAAAGTTCACAGTAAAGTTACCTCTTCCTTGTGTTTGGCTATGGGCATATCAGGATATTTATGGTTATTTTTTGGTATAGGAGTCCAATCCCTTGATTCACACCGAGGCAATGAAGTATCTAAGCAGAAAAATAATCAAGAGCAAGTTATTACAATATAGAAAAAGAAATATGCGCAGGAGAATATAATTACAGTATTTGGAAACCTAACTGTTACCAAATTCAAATCACATATTTTGGGGTATTAAATGAACTAATACTTTCTCATATTAATAGACTGAAGAGAATTTCTATGTTTATGCAACTGCTGTTTTACTGGCAGCAGCTCTGAAACATATTGCTACTGTGTACAAACCACGGTCAAGCATATATGTGATTCTATAATCCTGTATGCGCTCGTCTTAATCCAAAAGACGAAGATTTAGTACAATTGCAAGGCACCTATCAGAACTTCTTTGATGACACTGAAAAGATAAGCTTGATTTATGTACCCATGTGTTTCCCTAAAAGCCTACTGAACACACAGTACAAAATAATCCATAATATGGTAAAACGACCACTATTCTTCTACCTTCTAGCAAATCAAACAAGCTTATTAAGTATCTTGATGCTCTTTCAACGCAACGCTCTTGCCAAGAGACTGCAGAATTTAGTCAAAGCTAACACGGGGATATGAAGGACAAAGCAATCTTACAGTGCCCTGACTTTCTGCTCAGAAGTCTGTTGTCAGTTTGAGCGTGAAAAACAAAGTAACAGCAACTGATGGGGAAGGAGCAGTAGAAGCAGGGGGAGGGGGACAGAAAGAAAAATGAAAAAAAAAATTTTGATAAGCAGCAATTTTGCAAGTTAAACAACCTGGCCAAAAAAAAAAAAAAAAAAAAAAAATCCTACTGAAATCAACAGCAGAATTGCTTTTGATTTCAAATTGGTTTCACCATGTGCAAAGGGGAAATACACTTACCGATCTGCACACACACAATAGAACCTTAGAGTTCACTTTTTTTTTTTTAATGCTGAGTCATTTCTGTTAACTAATTAATCTAGGAGTAAGAAAGAATCTTAGTATTCTTTTCAGTAAGAAAATTGTTACTGTAAAATAAAGGCTGTTGCCTAAATACCTGCCCCACTGTTAAAACTTCCTTTCTGAGTCTGGATTAATCAATACCCTCACACAGTAGGAAAGCAGAAACAGGCAGAACAATTTCTCTTGCCTCTGTACAGTACCTAAATGTGCTCCAAACCCCAAAACTATCTTTGGGTGTCAAAGAACACAGAACCAGTTACTCCCATATTAGAACAAACCCCAGAAGCTGGAGTGTTTTATTCACTTTTATAAAGCACTAAAACCAGGATTTTCCTGAAATCAATACTCTCAGGAAAGAAAGGTTCTTACACCCAGACTATGCGATAGAGAGAACAACAAGTACAGCTGACTGTTGTATGGAGATTTGTTTAGCACTATCAAACACATATAAGACAATTTGACATTGTTAGAAAAATATTAAGAGTGTCCGCTTTAAAAGACTTCTGCTCAAGCTTCTAAATATATTCCTTAGGAAAATTCATATATAGCATCCTGTCACAGCAACAACGGATGTCACAGTACAAAGGATGACTGGCTTCCCTCTGGCACAAAGATGTCACTATTGAGACATCATGATTTCACCAATGCTGGAAGAAGTCTTAAAGTGTTAGGGAAAAGCTCCAGGTAGCAGCATATTCTTACTAGAGCAACATAGTCTTCTAATCTCTGTCAGGTTTTCCATATAACAATTATATTCAGCGCAGTAAAACAAAAAGTTTTAATTTTGAAAAGAGAATTCAAACATACACATAAGACAACAGTAGCACTTTTACAATAGTGCTCACAAAAAGAGAGAGGGGGGACCAAAAAAAAAAGTAGTGCTGGACTCTCAGAACAAGCCAACTCAATAGAAACACAGTAATTTGCTCAATTCAAACTACTAGCATATTAATAAGTAATCTTTAACTAAAAACTCAGTAACACCTTTTTGCAAAATATACAGGAATAAACCAGAGACACATGAAGTCATCATGGCTTCAAATACCTGCTGAATAATGGAGGAGCTCAATTTAACCAATTTCATTTATCAGTTTTATTGAAGATGCATATAACCCTTTTTTGACACTGTTCTTTATCTGAGAACTGCCTTTGCTCCAAACACAGTTTAGAAAACAGTTTTGATGCATATTTCAACCCTCTCTCCACCTACCCATCAACGATCCTCATTATCTTTTCACTCCCTTTTTCTCTCCTCCCATCTCAGATCTCAGTTCCTTGCCTGTCCCATCTGAGGCGCTTCATACAAACAGCCCCAGGTTTTAATTTTTTAATTCTTCTTTCTACTTAAAACACTTTTCTCCACTCTTGCTAATTCCCCACACCAAAACAGGCAGCTTACACTTCCACACTGCCTATACATCACTGGGGTACAGGTGCTAGCCCAAAGCTTTTAAATCTCAGTTTCAGTGCTTAGCCCTAGCGAGGCCCAGAGCAGCTCTGAGCAGCTCCTCCACAATGGAAAAATTTTGTTTTGTTCGCATGTTCAGTTGCTCTGTGGCACATGCAGCTCAAGCTGCAAGGGGCATGCATATTCACAGAACAGATAATGATTCCAGATTTTTACCTATTACATTGTAGTTACAAAGCACATGCAAATCCATTTTTCAAATACAAAAGACAGTCAATTAGAGAGAGACACTTACTGTATTTTCTGTGATAGCCAGATTATCTCAAGTCCCAAGCGCCTTAATGCGAGGAGGTACTAAAACATTTCAAAGAAAAATCACCATAGCATGTAAGCAAACAATGGTAGGAAAACCTACCTTTGGTAACCTTAATTCTCAATAATGACCCAACTGGTTAGCCTGCAGTTTTCAAAGCATTCAAGACGTCAAATAATCAGCATGAATAAGCTCGCCAGCCTGAACAGAAATTTCACAGTACCTTTTTATTTGTTTAATACACATAAAAGCTGAAATTATACTGAATTTGCTTGAGAAATTTAATGAGAATTGGGAGAATTTTATCTAAATTCAAAAGCCACTCTTGGGCCTCAGAGTAAACCTGCAACTTCAGATAAACATTGATGTGATCAAGCTACCCATCAGAAGGCCTGTTCTGACAAATGGAATACATAGCAGAATCACAAAACAGTTGGGGTTTGAAAGAGCCTCTGGAAATCATCTGGTCCAACATTCCTGTCCAGGGCACCTTTTTGGTGCATCTTTTCTTGTTATAAAAGGTGTCATTTTAATAACAGAGTAGAAACATTGAATATATGCCCCTAAGGAAGTCCCAAGGTTATTTTGTGGGTCTAAACAGCCACTCAACTGCAAATTCTATATCAAATAGTATAATTACCTTCAACTATTGGTCTTTTCTGTAATAGATCACCTTGCCTGCTTCCCTTCAAACCTCTGTAGTCCCAAAATGAGAACTGGTCTTTAAAAAGCAGATCACTTCTGCAAATACAGAGACATCTAAAGATCCAGTGAGCTACAGAACTATAGATTTTTCTGTAAGAAAGGCACAAAGCTTCACTTTTCTAATTGCTTATGCTTTCTGGAAAGCATTAATGAGTGAGACAACAACCACAACAGATGCACAGCTTTGTAAGGCATCATACTCAAACATCTACCTTGAATTCTGACATACAGAGAATGCAGGACACTCCACCTGAAAACAGTGAGTGAGTGAAACATGCAACTGCCCAGCACTCTGATTTATGACAAGTAAAGTATTTCTGTAGTATAGGAGGTATTGATGTCAACGCAGAATAAATACCTATATTCATTTCTCTAGTCACAGGCAGGGCATGAAGAAACAAAGTTACAGAAAAGATGAATTGCCTGGTCACTTTCTTCTAATTTATTACGTGAGTTCTGTAAAGATATGTTGACTGCGATGACTAAAACAGACTACTACTCATAGAAGGAACAATTTCCCAATAATTTCCCAACATATCAATTAATTATTGTATCCCACAGAGCAGATATATTCATTCTGATACCTGCTTCCTGAACTGAATTTGAAAGATCCTTTAACATGAGGTTAAATTTTGCATTTGCCCATTCTGGGAGAAAAGACTGCACAGCTGGATCTTGGTATCTGCCCCTAATCAAATCAAAATGAGAGGCAGAAAATAAAGTACTGGTTAAGTGAGTCAGATGAAGAGCTTACTCTGTCACTGATCACTCTTCTGTTCAGCTACAAACCCATCAAATGACTACAGTTAGCAGGAAAACAAAGCTACAGGAAACAACTGGGATCCTAAGCTTAAGGAGGACTCTGAAATAAATCAAGCTGCACCAGTCATAAGGCAAAATACACAATACAAAGTTGCCATTTGACAGACAGATTTGAGCACCAAGAAAAAAAGCCTAATTCAAAGTCTGCTCATGGTGAGTATTCTTCTTGATCACTGAAAACAAGCTAGCTAGTCTGGAAGTCCCGCTAAAGAATGCCCCAAAATTCCCAATAATTCCCTAGAATTCCCAACAAATTCTTCCAAGTAATTATTTTTCGTTTGGGAGATCTTCTGTTTTCCATTGCAGTCATCTTCAACTTACATATGTTTTGTACACAAAGGGTGAAGATCTGTGCTATTATTAGTTTTCTTCTCAGGCATCTGTCCTGAACTCAAAACATTAAAGGAACTCTGTCACTTAATTTCTTATGTTTTCTGTATTTCAGAATCTTGATCAGAAATCATGTTTAAACTTGTTAGCAATTACTACACCTGGGATCTAAATGATGCCTACAAGAGATCCACTAAATAGTGTGAAAATAATGAAGACAAAAGAGGAGAAAAAACCTGCTATCCACAAAGGTCTAAGAATAATGAAATAGGGTTCTTTTTTAAGAGCATTTATTAAGGATTTTAGAAGTTTCCTTGAGAGTCAAGCTCCTAACAAAAATGGTTTAGAATATTCAGATCTGAAGGGAAAAAGAAAAAAAAAAAAAACTGTTTTCCCTAGGATGCCTGGAGTAGCACTGTGTCCCATATATCTCAAACCTGCGCATAGCTCTGTAAGGTACTCCTTCTGCACACCCCATGACCTCACTGAATGGCTCCAAATCAGCCAGCACCAAACGTGAGAGGAGCTGGATGGGCTGGAAAGGTCTACTACTGATGCTGCACTTGTTCTGGATAGCAATTGCGAAGAGGTACTTCATTCCATTTTTACTTAGTCACTTCAATTTCCTTTTCACAGCTGTATCATTTCTACTATGCAGAAAGGCAGACTTCTTCCCTACACTTCCCTGACCAACTTGGGTTTCCCAAAAGGGAAAGAAATCAGGCATTCCTATTTGCCCTTGGAATATAAAAGCATATGCTCCTTCAAGGAAATTGGAAGGCAGTAAATTAAAACTCAACAGAACTTAGTAAAAGACAACTGCATAAAATATATATCACCACTCAATTTCAGTAACACTGCAAGATTTAAATTAGGATGACCATTTATAAAGATGTTGTCACCTACACTTAGTACAGCAACAAAAAAGAAAGAAGTAACTGCAGGGATGCCGACTCTCAAAACTTCAGGGCAAACCAGCCTTTGATTGCCTTGCTGTGCAGCTTATTTCTTGACTACGTTTGTACTGGACACAACTAGAGAGAATATGGGCTGGTTTAAATAAATCTCTGATCTGATCATCAATGACAGTTTGCGTTCTCAGCTAGAACACACGCTTCCAAAAAGATATAGCTGATAAGAGCTCTAAGACCTATAGCTACCTAGAATCTGCATAATTAGCATATTACTAAGGCTGCAACTAGCAGTTTTTTTTTTTAAAAAAGCATACAATTTTGTAACACAGAATATTAATATTGCCACCCTCACATTCAGTCAGAGCTTCTTTGTTATCTTATGTTAAGATAATATTCCAGAATTTGTAAGTCTAAGCTCATAGCAATAAAAACTTAAATTTCCTAAAGCTTTTATTGTATTCTGTGCCTAGGTGAGTTTTGGCAGCTCAGTCCCAGAACGCCACAGGGCACCTTCTAGTGCCCTCCTTATTCAGTCTCTTCAGATCCCCTCACTTGATACCATACAGCTGGGAGCAGACTGCTGATCAGAGGAGACAAACATCAACACAGCAAGGAATAACTTTAAAAAAAATGAGATTCCAGACCATGATAAAGACAACGAATAGGAAGA
This sequence comes from Rhea pennata, assembly GCF_028389875.1. Lineage (NCBI taxonomy): Eukaryota > Metazoa > Chordata > Aves > Rheiformes > Rheidae > Rhea > Rhea pennata. Next base: position 59,476,357 of record NC_084667.1, on the reverse strand, counting down.
GGAAGGAAGAAAAAAAAAAAAAAAAAAAGGCAAAACCATCTAGTTTATAAATAGCATCAGAATATATGTTATTATTTTTAGTAATATTTTTAGGTTCTTGGTAACTAAGTGCTATTTAAATGTGTTACAACTGGAAGACAAGAATGAATATTGAAGGTATAAATTTCAAGAAGAAACACTTTAGGATAGACAAAGAGAAAACAGATATTTAGAAAATAAACCTACAAAGATGAACATGCAGAAATACTTCCTAACAAGAGTAAGTTATATCCCTATTTATTTTTACCGGAGCATTGCAAATATCAGTTCTATTCAAAATCAAGCACGTCACCAGTGCTACTCAATTAAGTTGATAGCACACCTTTGGCAGAAGTCTTTATTAAACGGACCCCCTCCTTCACCAGTACAGCACATGAAAAACTAGAGGACACTGTACTTCTATCAGACAGGTTGCTGTATGGCCTGCAAAATTACCTAAGCTTGGTTTCCTACTAGCTGATCCTCTTACATTTGAGCTATAGCAGTCTACACTTCTAATTCCTTTATCCCTCATTCTCACCTTTCAATGCTCCTTGTCTCCAAAAAACCTTAGGTAATTTGTTAACTGAACAAGAGACAGTGTTTTGTGGTTAGTTTAGACAGTGCAGGAGGGATGGCCAAATGCGCTGCAGTTGCCGGACAGGCCAACTGAAGCAACTGCCTCCCAGCTAATGACAGGCCAAACAAATAGCTTCAGCACCACCTGAGTTCTAGAAGTCACATAACTTGCAGAGACATTTTAGGACAGTAATTTCCAGAGAATTTCTAGATTTGTCAAAATTGGAGGGAGGGGAAATCAGCAAATGGATACAGAAATCACAAAGAATGACAGTGCAAAATAATAATAAAAAAACATCACACACAAATGTCCTTTCCTTGAAAAGTCAGTTACATTAACAAATTTGAAAATTAAGAAGCACAGCAACAGAATTTGAAGCTAAGCTGTCCTGACAGCCGAGTCAGCTTCACACTGCTTTTACCAGAGCTCCCAGGAAAGAGGTGCAATCAGATTTCTTTCTTCCAAAGGCATTTCAGAGTGACAATCAAAAAATACACAGAAATAACGTAGATTAGAAAAATGGGAAAACAGAAAGAAAGATATGCTCAGTCCACAGTATTCTTAAATAGAATCTTCTGTAGTGATCGTTATGACAGTTATCTTTTACTTACAGATGTATTTCAATCATATTATTTGCATTTATCAATACCGCAGATCAGATGTATACACATATATTGATATGCCAGCATTATACACAGTTGTACATAGAAAATAAGGTTTTTAATTTTTAATACCAAGTCAAAAGAACAAATGCACAGAGAGCATTAGATAAGCAGAAACTATGGATTTAGTTTTCGTAGGTTTTTTTGGAGGAGAGAGATGGAAAGAAAAAACAACTGGAAACAAAAGGAGATGTATACAAGTTTCTAATGGGAACCAAATATGTATTTACCTGGTTTAAGGACAAGCTGATCATTGTCAAATACACCTAATTCTTGTTCATCCAGTTGTCTGAGTTTCTCAGCATATTCACGTCCAACACTCTCTTTGATAGGGAGCCTGAAGAGCACAAAAACAACAATTCAATAAATGGTTCCTAATCTAAGGATCATGGATAATTCTGGGGAAAAAGGTATTATTCAGGAAGTTCAGGGTCTCCAGGTCATTCAGGATCTACTTCAACAACCAAACTTCACAAATTAATTCAGGCTCTGTAGCTACATACTAGTCTGAGAAAAGGGCCACATTAAGTCTTTTTATTTGGACTCCATGAAACTGAGCTCCCAAAATAAGAACCTGTAGGTTGTCAATTCCTAGTAATTTCTTTCCAAATGATAGTCTAGGACTTCTTTTGAACAAAGACAAAAATACTTGTTTGTCCAATTCTTGACACAACACAACCAAGAATACACACGTAACTCTTGTGTGATTCCCTAGAGACAGAGGAGGCAGATGTGAGCAAACCCCATCACTTCACTGCTTTAAGGAGACCTTCTAGAGCTTTTGTCTTGGAGGCAAGAGATGATGGTGGATGATCTGGGAACAAACTAGTAGAATCACTAGGTAGCAGAATTTAACAAAAATGCAGACTTATTCCATTATACATAGGGCAAAAAGTCTTTCCATGACATAATAGAATGAGATGGGATAACAAATTCTGTTCTACGTAAATAACGTAAACAAATCCACCTGGATTTCACTAGTAAATAAAGTAGCATATATGACTGTATAATTATCAAATGAACTTAGATGTTTGAACAGCAGAGGTGTACACAAAAATCCCCTCCATTTTAAACAATATATTAACAGAAAGTCAAAACTATGTATCTGCCCTGTAATTTGAGCAAAGGCTTGCACAGGGCCCGGAGCTATGTAATACATAAACTTTCTCAGAGACTCTGCCTTTGAGACACTTTATGCACAGATATTGCTGCAGAAGTGTCTATCTCTTGACCTAAATAATTATTATTTATGGGGATCCATCTTGGTTAAGCTGATCACAGGTTTTTAGCATGGCACTGTGTCACCCATTTCTCATTACGGACTAATTCACAGTATCGTGATGCCACAGAGCACCCACTTTCCCTGACAAGGCAAATCTATACCTACTTAGCTCTGCCACAAACTATTCATTCAGATGGGCCATTATTTCCTCCTACAGGAATTAAGTATTTACTACCATACTGCTGTCAGCAAGATGCAAAAGGAATAACATATATGAATTCACAAATGACTTCTTAGCCTCTTTTAACAGTATTTTAAGTACAGTGCTAAGACGATTTTTGCCTATATCTTGAATATTTCTTAATGCAAAGCTCAACATGATTCCATATACCTGCATAACCTCTAAGTAAAAAACAGCTCCATACTTTCAAAAAATAGCCTATATCAGTTTTAGCACTCTAACGTTTCTGAAATAGCTGTGGCAAGGCACATTCCTCATGCTCCATGATCTACCTGGGGTATATTTCGGAAACAAAATTCATACAGATTGTGTCAGCCTGCTTGTTAAGTAGGTTATTCCACTGAATGCATATTAAACACAAGGAAAAACTAAAAATACAAAAGTATTAATCCCAAGCATTCAGTAGCTGAAAACAGTAGAATTAAACTTGGCCTTATCATCTTAATTTGGCCCCATCCTATGGGCATGTTACCCAGATTTTAGTGATGCAATCCATTATTTTTCATTTTCATGAGGCTGCAGCCTCACTAAGTACACCGGCTACACATCTTTTGATAATGAAACCTGGTTATGCACTAAATTCAACTTGTCCTTCAGTGTCCTGCAAGAACAAAAATAACCAGTCTGATTAAGCCAATAAATGCTGTCATAGAAGAGTGGATACTGTTCATCTGTCAGAGCCCTGAGCCATAGCAGTCAAGTCACTTCAACAAAAAAAAATTCACTGCAGGGCAGAGGCTAAGGGTGAGAAAGGCAGGACTGTACATCCCCTTTCCTGCAACTACCTAGCAGAAGCATCAGTATTTAAGCTGCAGGTGAACTTAATAAGAAACACAGCTTTATAATACAGATATGCTCAACTGCATGCTTTTAGAGATCAGGTATTAAGTATTTCAAAGAAGGCTCACAGAACACACATAACAACTCTATACCAATATATTTTACCAGTAAAATAAGGACACTATGACCCCATCAGCAATATGTGAAAAGATATTAATCTTTTCACATAAAGATCTATTAATCTTTAATCAAAATTAAGGTTTTCTGTTTCCAGAAAACAGCATGTAGTAAATAAACAAACCTTGGGCTACACAATGAATAAAAAAATATTTGATAGCCACTCATTAAGAATGAGTATTGCTTATTCTATGCACTGAACCAGGCTAGAGGCCAAAGGAAAACCATATGAAATCAGCAAACAGACAACTAACCCTCATCACACAATTTAAGGGTTTTTTTTACGTTGAACTTTGCAGCTTTACCATTATTCTGTGAGCTTTTTGTGCATTTTTTTTAAGCAAAATGGAGACAAGAAATATTACGAAGCCCTCATAAGTCATGAGCACAATCCAATCCTTTCAGGGAATCATTAATAAGCCTGCAGTAGGAGGTATCATCCTATACACAGACATTTTTCTAATGAGTTTTCAGCTGCTGACAGCAAAGGCATGATGAGACTCCTTCAACCCCTTTCCAGTTTCGGGAAGGGCGATGCTAATGAAGGGAACTCTCCTGTCCTCTCCTTATTGACCATACGCCATTCCAACATATCACAGTTACCACTTCTCCATTTCTACTTCTCTTTACATAGGAAAAGCCCTCATGGTTTGGAACACCTGCCCTATCACAACAGGTATGTCTCGGCTTTCAGATTTCAGTCTTTTCACTCAACTCTTTAGTCTCCCTCGATGTACCCATCTCTAATTCCAAGCCTGTTCTCTGATTTTAAAATTTACCCATTTTTTGATCCCCCGATAAGTTACAGAATAGGCAAACTGCAACTTTTCAGTGGCATATATGAAAATAATTTCAAAGTTTTACCCAATTAAGAGTTAGTAAAAGTTATCTTCTTGACTCTAAAGCAATTACTGAAAACATCAAGTTGTCATTTCAATTCAAAGAAATATAAGACTTGAGATTAGTTTTATCTTCTTTCATCCCCTTCATGAAAACACACAGTCAGATTTTGATCTCTTTCAAATCCAGAGCGCATTTCACCCTCAAGAGTGGCCAGACCTTGGTGGCTGAAGTCTGAAGCCGAAGCAGAAATCTGACATCACCACTCTAAATGGCCAAAACCTGACAACATTATAAACCACTGGGGAACACAAATCTAGTACAGAAAATCAGCAAACAACCAGGAACGTCAATCTGAGCGACTCTTGACCACTCTGACACCTGCAGGACGCAGCACAGGAGCTGCCCGTGAAGGCAGCTCGAGGCTCGCCCGCCTTGCGAGCGCGCGGAGCGGGCGGCAGGCACCACCGCTCCTCGAGCCCGCCGAGCGGCCGCCAGCCGGAGGCGGCCGGCACGGCCAAGGTGGCCGAAGAGCCTTTTGCTGAAGTGCGACTTTTACAGGCGACTACTTGAAATGATCTTAAGCATCTGATTTTTTTTTAATAAAAACATTTACTTATTTGAGTTTGTATGAAAAAACAGTGTCATTTACATTAAGATTAAATGCAACTGTTACTTTAGGAGAGTTACTAGAAGGGAACACAGTTTAACACCAGAAACTGTTGACACATCCAAATGTAAATGCTCTCAAATATACTGAGGGAGCTTTTCTTTAAATAAATTCAGTTAGAGAAAGGTCTTCCTTTTCTTGAAGCTACAGAATGACCTCAAATAAGTGAGCACAGCCATCACAAAAGAAATCCTCCATTCAGTAAATACGGCATTAAAAAAGTTTTGTACACACTCAGTTCTCAAAAATCAAAATAAGCATCAAATGTGGACCATAACTGTGACAGATAAATTTGGCTCTTCTCAGTGAGATACACAAAAACTCCAATGCACACACTGAATGCAATGTACAGCTCTGAAAGTGATGCTAAAAAACAGAACAAAAATACAACAAAGAAAATCCTCTGAAAAAGGTACATACAGTGTTATTCCCTGATTAAAAAAAAAAAAAAGAAAGAAAGAAAAAAGAAAAACATTGCTTACTTGCAAATCCGGCTGTATAGAGAAAATGCTAAGAGTACATAATGTTATTTCAAAGATAGCAAGATGCTTGTGTATTAAACAAGGAAGTTTCCAGGTAATTTTTTACTATTTAGGTTTGGGATAGAGACTCATATTAAGGCTATATAACTTCAAGTACGTTTCCTCTTAGAGGCAAACAACTGAAAAAAAAATTTTAGGGCAGTATTTTTTTTTTTAAAGAAATACAGGTATATTTTCCTCATCTATCATAAAAATCTCTGTTCACACAGATCTGGGAGTTAAAGTTGAAACACACCTCGCTCGCTTTCCAGGTGGCTCACACCACCCTACACCATGGCTTCGTTCACACACACGAGCCATCTGCCTACTCCGAGGGAGGTGGGGGGAAAATCACTTGAAAAATGCTTAATTTTATGGCATACAAAGCAGTATTTTGCTGTACAATTTCACTACGATATATACAGTAGGCTGTTTCATAGTCTCTTTCTGAAACTAAGATAACGTGACACTTTACATAACTGAGCATTTGCCGTAACAGTAAATAACCTTCCACTGGGTTTACCGAAGGACATGCTAAAAATGCCTTTCCTTTTAACCGGCAGTTGGCATTCAATACTTTTAAAAGGCTGCTCTCACCTACAAAAATACACTAACTTGAAAGAAATAGTGTATTGTCACTCAAAAGCCTCCAACATTTTGGTCTCAAAAGGAGAGGATCATTACTAGGATTCAGAACAAGTGAAGCTTAGGCATTCAATATTAAATTACACATTAAAAAAATGATTTGCCAAACATTTTAAGAATCAGTGAAGTGCATTTCCCCCACATACACATGCTCAAGAGTGATGCTAAAAATCTAGTGTGCTAGATTCCAAGATAAAATCTTCATATATAGGAACTACACAGGCCTACACTAGCGTTCCCCCTAGTAGCTGTTTACAATTCCTAATTTAAAACCACAACTAGATAGGAAAAGAGACAGAGAGGGCACACAAACGTCTTTGCAACATCTCAAAGAACCCAAAAGAAAACATTTGGATTTGGATAAATTACAAAATCTAGCATCTGAAAAATATTTTTTCTGTGTCAAAGTAATAACTGAGATCTTTTGTATTCTGCCCCATCTAAATTAAAAGCCAAGAAAAGTTAAGAACCACAAATGCCAGGACAAAACAGCCCAAATCCTTAAGCTTGCAAAAACCCCTCCAAAAAAAACAAAACACCAAACAGACAGACAGACCGACTGACCCACAACCCTGCTGCTCTGGGATTTTATGTCACTGGGGAGACCGAGACGAACTGCCAGGCTTCAAAGCACAGGGTCCTCCTCAGAGATGAGCCGCCTGCAAACTCCTCTTTTTGCAGCCACCGTCGAAACAGGGCTGTTCAGAGGAGCACAAATACCCCCTGGGGCAGACGGCAACGAGCCCCACAGCAACTACCACACTGCTTCCTCGCACACCAACAGTCACTTCCGTAAGCTAAAGCTGTTATAATTAGATACAAATTAGAAACTGGATGGACGTTGGTATTCATTCGTTCATTCAAAAGCACAGTTCCTCTGTGAAGCATTGGTCCCGGTCTTTTGGCAACATTCACGGCGTCGGCGCTCTCTAAAATTTCAGAATTTCTCTCCTCTCTCTAACTCTCAAGGCAAGAAGCCCGGCCAAATAGCCCAGAGTCCCAAAACAAAACAAGCAAAATAAACCCCAAAGCAGGCTATTACCAACTTGATATAACCCAGCTTAAGTAAACCACTGAATGAAATTCAATGCAAGCCACAGACTGCTTTGAATTTCAAAATGCCCATGAAAACTAAACCTTAAAATGCCTGATATGCTGGATGATAAACTGGTGTCAGTTTATAATCACCCCAGCCTACTAAAGAAGCATCATCAACACCAGAGACATTCACTACAGAGTCTGACTGGAAGAAAAAAGCTTCAAATATGTCCTGATTTTATTCATCACGGGCGAGCACGATAGGAAACAACCGTGTTGGTTAAACATGTCAGAAGAGAATTAGTACTACTGTTAGCTGCCTCAGCAAAGAGGCCTCTCTATTAGTCTTATGGATTTTCTCCTACCAAATACACACTGCAAGATCAGCAGTCCTATTTTCTGAAATGATCTGCAGAGGTAGATAGCAAACTGTTGCACAAAAATCTAGTACCTACAGACGTTTGGGGGCGGGGGGAGGAGGGAAGGACACCATATGCACACGTGTTACAATTAGCTATCTAGCACTGACCCACCATCTACACTTTGTTAAATAAAGAATTAAGAAAGTAATTTCTTGCCATTTTGTTATGGGTGTCCCACTCACAAAGAGAGCTTTATTTCTTGCATCTTTTATTTGGAAGTGTCAGTAGCATCTCAGATGGTACAGGTGCCCTAAAAGCCTTCTGAAGTAAATGAGAAGCGTCTCTTCCACCTGCTGTCACAATTTGCCACCTTTTTGCTTACACCAGTACAATATTTGGTTAAATCAAATGTTTTTGCAGCAGTTGTTTCATTTATATCTCAAATCACTTCAGTGAGGCACTTCAGAGTGCTGTCCCGTGACACTACTAGAGAGGATAGCTAACTGCAATGCAGTATTGAAAACATCTCCATCAGAGCTTCTCTCTCAGGCCTCCGTTTCTCCTGTTATTCTAGAGAAAGGCTTCCAAGAAGCCTATCAAGGTTTAACATACACAGCATAATCTGCACTGGTACCCATACACACAGTGCCACACAGTCATTTAATTATTGACTCTGGAATTACTAAAAACTAGTATTTCTGTACTCTAAAAACAGGAGGGGAGAGGAAGGAAGATGCCCCTCTTTTCTCCTCCCGTCTTTAACTTCTCCACAAAGTAGGTTATACGGTTTCCTAGCCACATATCTAAGTGAGAAATATCTTTTTGTAGTAGTAGAATTTACCGTTAATTCAAAAAGTAAAAACAGTTGTTGGATGCAAACCTCCTATCTACTTTGGGTAGGGGGAAAAATACAGTAAGTACAGGAGAAAGACATCAAGCTTTGGGAATGAATCTTTTGGGCTGAAATAAATCCACAGGATAAAAACAAGCAATCCACGGAAAGTCTCTTCCTGAGACTTCCTGCCATGCGAGATTAGGAAGAGTTTGTCTTTACAGATTACTCCTCCAATAAACATCCAGATCTTATAGAAGTCATCATGCAAGGCAATATTGAAGAATCTTCCTGTGATCCAAGGAACAAGATTTTATGCAGTGGATGCCACCCTTGTTTTCTCAATTACCCTATGAGTTTTCATGCTTTTATAAGGCTATTCTTTTGGAATCAATTCCTCTGCTGACACATCAGGAGCAGTCACAATATGCAAGGAAAGACTATCAAAATTGACTGAAGTCATTTATGGAAAGAAATCTGCACTCTCGCTCCAGCAATTCTTGGTGCTCCTCCAAGTCTGATTTGAGAATGGCATCAAAAAAACAAGTCTAAAAGCCATTCCTTTTTCTGCAGTGGATATCTTCACCAAGTTTCAAAAGAAGTTTAAGAAATACATATATGAAAACATATCCTTCCTGATTTACCTATATACAAGGTGATTTTGTTCACTCAATTGCATGAAAATTAAGCTAGAGAAAAAACAAACAGATGCTTTAGGAATTCATTGTATTCTTTGCTTAGAAAACTTGAAAAATAAAGTATGAACAGGTAAAACAGAAAAGTAAAATGTGAAATGTCAGTTTTTAAAATTATAAACACAGACCATTACGGTTAGCTGTCAGGAAAAAAAAAAACTATCAATTTTCACCTGCTCTACTGCAGTGGCATAATGAATTGTGGCTTAGGAAAAAAAATGAAAAAAAACCCAAAAAGATGACAATTATTCAGAATTATGTAATTAATGTTATGGTCTCACTCAAATACTATAAAGTATTTAGTCACTTTCTAATACCAGCAGAGAAAGATTCAGAAAAGGGAAATGAAAAGCAGAATAATAGTTTCAGTATTCAACAATAAGAAAGCAAAAGTGTTAGGACTAAAACTTGGGGGGGGGGGGGGAAGAGTGGAAGGAGAGGAGCAGAGGACTTGTACCTACACAAGTGGGAGACAAGAAGCAAGCAAAGTCCTAAAGATGAGAGATATTCAGAAGTGTATTCCCCTAAATCTCTTTAAAAACACGTAATTTTTATCATGGAACTGCCTAAAGATTACGAAGTGGAAATCACTTATCAGAAATACAGCTTTTCCCCCAGATTAAGCCATAACAGCTGTAGTTGCTAATAACAATAAACTCAGTAACACTTTCATTGAACAGATCTACTGTCAGCTGAAGTCAAGCTGAAACTTCTATCCCAATACAGCACTGCAAAACCATGAGTACATTCAACACTAGTTGAAGAGAATTATAACTCCCCACAAATCATTTGAGACTAACCATTGGACAGCCACTATATAAACCACTGCTTTATTTTTAAATTCCAGTTCCCATGCTAACCTAACATAAACAGTAATCTCTTCTAGAATACTAATCTGAGGCTTATAAAAAAGAAGTAAAGGCAACACAAATTTTGGGCTTTACTGTTTTCCGACGATGGAAAGTTAAACGTCAGTCTCAATACCCAGCCTCACAAAGACATGATGAGGCAAGCAAAGATATGGTCAATAAAATACCGTTACAGTTTTTTCATTTCATTCTTTAATTTGCACACCTTTCAGTATGCATCCCCTTGATCTGTAAAGACATTACAATGGTTTTATACTGTGCAGCACTGTACTACTTTACTTTCTGATGCAATACAATTTGATACACTAGAAAAAAAAAGTGATGACATGCTAACTGTGCTGTAAAGGAGGTGGCAAGGAACATTTTAATTTCATCTGAAAATCTGTCAGGACAGTTTTGTCATCATAAACCCAGCTCCCTTCCTTTTTCACAGTACCATATACAATGCAATGTGAAAACCTTCCAGCTGAAGAGGATTAATACTGACATTTGAATTTTTCCAATGTATAAGTAATATTGGCTTTAGTAACAGCCATACACGTCACCCTTTATGTTGTATGACATCTAGAACAGATTTACAGAACTCTTGTTCTCCCAACAGTTCAGCACACCAGTGGAGGCAAAAAAGTAGGAAAGAAAAATACTTACAGGAGCACAGTCAGTCATTAGAACAAAAGAGAGCAGAAGAGAAGGCATACCATGCCTACTGTTTAGATTAATAGGAAGAGACCAGATAACTGGAACAGAAAATGGCTGCTTCAGCGACCTTTAGTGTGCATAGTGCCATCCCTGAAAATGAATCTTAGAAGTGGATATGCTCAAAATACTCATCAAGAAAAGAGTGAGCAGGCAACTGACAGGCAGTTGACAGAGAACTAATGTCCTTGGTAAGGCTTAAAATTCTGTTGTTTCTCAGGTTGTGAGGGGGTGTTTTGTTTTGTTATTTAAACAGCCATTTGACCTGAATTTACACTTCCTTATCATTCTGTTCCTTTAATTAATGACTTCTATGGCACACTGTAGGTGCTGCAGAGTGGCTGCTTTAAACACATTTGAAATGTTAATTGAAAATGCTAACAGCTATATGCACTGTAATGAAAAAGCATAGTACCATGAGATTAATGAAATTCATCTGGAAGAAATATTAAATAATGAGAAATAACTCTGAGCAATTGTCAAATAGCTCTTTCCTGTAAGCACTCAGTTAACGCTGGCTTTATTAGATAATCTCTTACTAGGGAAAGTTTTTAACTGTTTAAAACTCGCAGTAGAACAGCCCGATTCCCCTCTAATGGGAGAAAAGTCTTCCAGCATCTCAATGGCCTGAAAGTTTAGTTAGATGATAAAAGCAACGAAGTTATTTTTAGCACTCTACAGGCATAAAAATACAGCTCTAAACTGTGACCTACAGCTATGCACAGCCAAGCATCACATCATGCGACAGCTTTAACTTTAGCTAGAAGCACATCTATACTCGCTTCAGACTATCATTATTCATTTCACTACCAACAATACCTTGGGATGGATTAAGCAACAAGCCTCTCAAATTGTTGCCATCTTTTTTCAAATTGCTGCCAGCAGCAGAACACAATTGAGAGGTAGGAGACCTTAATGGACTTCGCAGAAAGTATCTGAGAGACCACGTTAGGTTAAATGGATTGCTTCCTCTCTCTGATGCACAAAATGAAAAAGAACTTTAAAAGTAGAAAAACTTAAGCTGTCATATTCAGTGCAGAAAGTCATTTTTCCAAAAACTGTTTGAGTAAATGAAAAAAAAATTCTTTCTTTCAGCAGTAGCCACAGCCTGGAAACAGGATATGCTAGAATAAGAGGTCTTCAAGCAAACTCACCTGAAACAACACTATTCACAGACAACTGCAAAGGTAATTTATGTTATTTTATTACAATTAGCATGTTTGTGTCTGCATGATATGTAACAAACTGCAACTTAAAAGCCTACTCCATTAGTTCTGTTTCCAGAGGATAAGTAAACAAAAATTTATTTAAAATAAGAAAAAAGCTACAAAAGTTTTAAAGAACTGAATATGGAATTCCACTACTTAACTTTATTTAATCATTTTTTAAATATAATGACTACTTCAAATTATGTATTTTTAAACATCACATAACCAGGATGACAAAGTATTTTTGTGAGGATGTACTTTCAAACTTCTACCACAGTCTATTTAATCAAGTAAATAGTTGTAGAAGTTAAATCTGAAAACAGTCATAAAGTATCTATAAAGCGTAAGGCTTGTCAGATCTAATTTGGCTTGACGATAAACTATTTTTCCTCAAAGCTTAAAAATGCCACTTTTTGGATGGATGAAATGGTCAAAAAATGATCCCTACAAAACCACACAGTATCCTGGATCAGAAGTAGTTACAAAAACTCTGCTGAGGGAACTGAAATGGCACCTGAAAGAGCGTGAAAGATTAGTGCAAGAGATTGAAAATGAACAAAGAGTCCAGAAGACTGGTATGGATTACAACTGGCTGAAGAGCTACCAAAATCCTCAAGCCACAATTCCAGCTACTGAACAACGGCAGCTTGAAGTTCTCTGTTCACAGATCCAGCCCTGCCAAACAGGAACTGTTCTCAGCAGGTAATAATTTCATATTCCTGTAACTCTGAGTACTGTATCATAAGATATTTCTTATATCTAGTTCAAACTTACATTTGGCTCGGATCTTTCCTCTGAAATAAGAGTGACCAGCAAGTTGAATGTATTTTTATAGGTGCTCTGGAAATGACATCTTCACTGTATTACGTCATACATGGAAAAAGTTTAAGTGTTTTCCTGATCTAATCTCAAAACAAAGGAAGTCTCATGTGCTTGAACATGTTGCCTCTTAAAGCTTTCAGTTTATCCTCTATAGTTTTCCCCAATATTTATTGGGATATTAATCTAATAACCAAAATTCAAATTAAGGCATTAATGCAATGCACTGTTTTATACAGAAACCCAGTCTCACTATCCACAAGTCCCGAAGAAACTATGAAACAAGCCAAATAAGTGTTAAAAAAAATTGCCATTTTTTGGAAAAAAGAAATCCATCTTACAAAGAAAAATTCTCCAGTGTCTGTATTTTAAATACATTTTCTAAGGGCATGTAGAAAGAACAGAAAAAGCCTGTGTGCCTTTTAAAGCCCAGAATATACCTAAGGGCAAAGTCAGTTTAAATCAAGTTACCCAGATGGCAGGAGAGAGGAGGGAGGGAAGAAGGGGGAAAGGGGGAGGAAAAGAGAAGGGGGTGGGGAAAGCAGTGCACCCAGTAACAGTAGCTTCTGTGCCTCTTAAGAGTTGGACCACATCCAGCACATTGTCCAATCTCTTTCCTTTTTATAGGGGGGGGGGGGGCGGGGGAAGTGTGGCAGCAAGGAAATAAATGAGACCAAAATGCAGTCATTTCCTCCTCCCTCACACTCCCCCCTCCCCCCGCCAAGAGGGGAGAGGAAAAACAGAATAGTTTTCAGCACTGAGGATTAGATTTCAATTCTTGTTTGTTTCTAGATTTCGTGAAGTTTTGGCAGAAAATGATGTTTTACCTTGGGAAATAGTCTACATATTCAAGCAAGTTTTAAAAGATTTTCTTACTACCATTGAGAGAGAAAACCAACAAGAGCAGCTGGCAGATGCGTGGAATACAAATTGCTCCGAACACTTCGGCCCCCGTGGAGACAGTTCTAACAAATCAGACAAAGATGAAATCCCCACGGTTTCAAGCTACGTTGACAAAAATACACAAAGCATGTTTCCCACCTTCTCTCATAGAATCTGGAATCTACCGTATTACTATCCATCAAGTTAAGTTGGTTTGTGTTTCTTTCAAAAAGCTCCGCAGCTATCTGAATTCTTTTGGTGTGCTCACTGCCCATAAACAAGAGAAGCGGGACATGCTCCCCTTTGCTCTAAGTTCAGAAGTTAAAATCCTTGGTAATAGCCAGTATGCCTTCTACAAGCTTAAAATATGATACTCCTCCTCTTCTTATCAGTGTATTATCAGTGTAGTTCCTTAAAGATGTTGTGCTCAAAGGTACCTTTTAACCAAAAACTTGCTGTAGACATTTTTTTGGGGGGTGGGGTGGAGGGGGCGAAGGGAGGGAGAAGAGAAGAAGAACACATCGTTATTTTTTAAACATATATATCTATATGGCTAAAAAATAAAAATGCTCCTGTATTTGTGTGTGTGTATATATATATATAAATACATATGTATAAATATATATACACACACACACACAGAGGGTACATATTTAAACAAGCTGCCCATATCTTAAATACGATCTTTTTGCAAAGTGTTAGACAAGAAGTCAGTATTTGTCACAGTTTTTATGTTCTAAGGCAACTTTATCCTGTGTAAGATAAATGCTTCAACTGATATCAACAATACCAAATTGATAAATAGGTTTTGGAGATTAACTGTTGTTTCTCAACACTAAGAACAAGTTCTAAGATGAAAGCAACATTAGAAGCTGTAAGATACTGCATGTACTGTTCCTAATGTTTTCTGATTTGTTCTCTACAGGCTTTAACTATGTTTAATAACTAGTTCTCTATCCTTGAAAAAGATTCCATAAATACTTTTATTTCAAAATACATTTTGTACTTCATTTGACTCATTGGAAGTTATCCTGAAACCCAGATAGTGCACTTCAGCATTTTGATCAAATCAGACAGTAGCAACCTATTAGCAAGTGAGTCAGTAGATCATTCTAGAAGCCAAGACCTGATCATCTTAAATTTGGGGGTATAAACTAAATGTCAAGTTTTTCTGTTGCAGTTTACAATTCTATCACTGTGGATTCATAATAAAGTTATACAAGACTGGTTGGATACGTAGCATCTATTGACACAGCACGTAAGTTACAGCAGGAAAAATTAATACACACCAGAACCCACTTTACTGAATTTCCAAGTGGGCTCCCATCACCACAGGATACAAATTTTTGCATGCTTACTATACAGCTTCTCCATCTCCAAATCCTCTTTATTAGTCTGCTATACTATAAAAAAAAGAATAGGCATCGCATTGCCCAGTTTGCAAAATGGGGCGTTTTGCAAACACAAACAAAAAATGCTTCCTGATATAGTCTTCCAATATAGCAAAGATGACATTTGGAGTTGGGCAAGTAGGTAAGGAACAGAAGAACCAGAAGAGATTTCCCTCTTTTCCACAGTTTTATCCTCCATGCCAAGAAAGACTTTAGTTATAATGCAGCATGAGCAGGGCAAAACAAACACTGTAGTATCTTCATAAAAGATAACAAAACTACTTTTTTAAAGTATTTGGAAAGCTTCTAAATCTAGAGAGCATTTCATGCAGAACAGTGAAGCATGCAATACACAGAGAAGGCCTCAGAATTAATATTCTTGCATAAACCTAATTTACAAAGTGCTACAAGTAGAATACTAGAGCAAATCAGTCTCCACAGGTTTACAATAAAAAAGTGCAGTTTTACTTTTTTTTTTAAAAAAAAAAAAAGTAACAGCTGCCTGCACTTCTCCTAAACTGAATACACAAAACTTCAAAAGCACATGCGAACTTTTTACACCTGCACTCAGAGTTGGCATAAACTCTTTGCCCTCCTTTTGTACAGCTGTCAGTTTGAGGATAATTAACAAGGGGATTGATCTCAACCTCCCAGATCATATTGATGGTGGGACAGAAAGTGGCAGATTCTTCTCATGAAGTTCTAAAATGATCCAGAAATGGATCCCTACATGACAGCAGGAATGGTTTGAAAGAGAAGTTTCTCATCAACAAAGCTGTCCTAACTTGCAGTTAGGCTTCAAGTACTCTTTCCATGGAAAAGAGGGCAAAAAATGCCAAGCATATCAAAGACATTAGCAGAATTAATATTCCACCGAAAATTAACAACCACAAGGCTAGTTTTAGGAAGTAATTTTTATTTGGTCAACCATGCAAGACCTCTGCAATGGGAATTGACTTATATGAGTTTTTAAAAACAGATCTGCCTTCCCACCTTTCTGTTAGAAAACAGCCCCCTCCTCCAAAATGCGTAGCTTCAAATTTGCTGTATCATAGTTTGGGGAAGGACTGCAAACAGGTAGACAGACACATAAGCACACTTACCTTTACAATTGTCAAAACAGAAAGATCACAACATGACCACAGGTATAACTTATACTGAAGTGAAATTTATGAAAAATAGATATGCAAATGCAGTCTTCAGAGCCCAGGAAGAAGTATCATCAACTAAAAAAAAAAACAAAAACAAAAAAACAAACAAAAAAAAAAAACTAGAGATGGAGATGTACATCTCCATATAATGCTAAGGAAAAAC
Organism: Rhea pennata; assembly: GCF_028389875.1. Taxonomy (NCBI): domain Eukaryota; kingdom Metazoa; phylum Chordata; class Aves; order Rheiformes; family Rheidae; genus Rhea; species Rhea pennata. The sequence goes on along the minus strand of NC_084667.1, from coordinate 59,459,895 downwards.
ATGTTTAAGGGTAGGTAAGCCTTTTCATATGTTTTACTGATGAAACAGATATTAAACCACTGTATCAGGTTCTAGTGTTTATATGGGGGTCTGAGCATAGAGCAAAGCGGGAACTGAAACATTTACAGGAAAAACAAAATTATCTAAAAAGGTTGAGAAAATGCCTTCCACTAAGACGTTTCCAATGTCTAATTTTTCATGAATAAAATAAATTTTCATGTCTAATTTTAGAAATTAGAATGAGAGGTAATTTTACAGAATACTTTCATCAAATGGAAGTGCTATGTACATCTTGAGTTAAAAAGCGAAGAAAAACCTAGAAAGAACAAAGCTGTAAATGCATCCAAATTTAAATAATAGGAGAAAATTAGACACGTTCTAAGGAAGTCTACTAGCCTTCCTGTAACATGCTATGAAGAGAATCTGCACCTCAGTGTGCCAGCTAAGACCAGCTATTTTTTCTGAAAGTTATGCTTACACTGTATATTTCAACTACATCAGACAGCAGTATCATCACTGCAGGCCAGTAACTGTTTCTCTGCTGAAGATCATTCCCTGAGAACTCACCTCAAAGAACTGTTTCTTTAAGTGCTTTCTACTTTAACCTAGATGATTTGCACAAGATGATCTCAAACCATTCCTTATGTTAACTCAGCAGTTATTTTTTGAGTTGATTTAGGAATTGGCTTACAAAAACCATTCCAGTCACAGAAAGGTGAATGGCAATAATTTCAAAGGACAACAAAGCCTCCCCCCTGCACAGGTGTTCGTGAACTGCTTTCCATGCTTTTAGTAAAAACACCATGACCAACAACAACAACGGCTAACCCAATAAAAGCTAGAAATCAGAGAATATTATCTTGTCTATACTTGAGCCTTTTGAATGTTTAAATTTAAAATGCAATTGTTTTTTAAACACAGGAGGATTTAAGGGCCCAAATTTCTTTTCATTCAGTTAACAACCTATTTAAGGATCAAAATTCCAAAAAGAAATTCTTCTGAGAATTATTCCCATCCCCTAACAAGCTCTTTTACTTTTACTAATGCTGCAATACTAGAGGTAGTTCATTTAAAAAGATAAACTTAAAAGCACTGGAAAATGACGCATCATTGGTGGCTGAAGTGAATGCATTCTACATTTCTTTTTGAGAGACACGTAAAGGCTTTATGATCCAACTAAATAGTCTGGGTAATTTTTCTTTTTAAAAAGAGACAACTAAAGTCTCTTATTACCATTACAAATTTGGTATTATTCCTACAGATTTCTTGCACGTAAACTTAGGCAAGAAAAGTGGGAAGAAAAGTCTTTATCAATAATCAGATACAGATCAGGCCTGAATAATGAAAAGGTGATAAACATAACCTTTTGGCAAACTTTAAATAACTTTGGTTTTGATTTTCCCATGAAATGAGTCAGAATTTTAGAATGGAAAAAAAGGATTAATAGAGTACTCTGCTACAAGCAATCTCAACAAAACAACTTTTGCTTTTTCTTTTTTAATCTCTTCCTTAAAAAGTCAGTAAATAAAACCAAGCATTTCCTTCTGAATCAAAGCCTCTTCAAAATTCAAGTTTTTTAAATGTTATTTAAAATCTATATTGCACTCAAGTTCTTAGAACTGTAAAACAGAAATACATACAGAAACAAAATACAGGCTAAACGAAAGGACCTTCGTACAGAAATCCATTTCATGGCAGCACACAGATGTGCCTGGGATCCATACTCAGAGACTTCAAATATATACCTAGGGAAAAGCAACTTCTGTCCAAGAAAGTCTTATGTGAGTATTCATATGTTTGTTACAGGTTTCACTGATGAACTAGTATTAGCATTTTTCCTTTAAAGCAACTGTTTGGTGTAACCATTATTCTACCAGAATTAGCAGACACCAAAATTGTTTCTTTTGAGCATGTCAGTAAAGCAAGACAGACTATTAACATACTGATCCTCTTTGTTCAGTCATGGAACATCACTGATAATTACATTCTGAAAAAGTATATGAAAGTGTTGAATGGATCTATTCATATGGAAGAGGCTTTAAAAACACAGGAATGAGGATCAGACACCTAACTGCTACAAGTGCAAAGGAAGCTGAAAGCAGCACTTTGTGCCTTGATGAGAAAGGCAGAACATCTACCATATGTAACATCACCCCTCTTGGCTGCTGGAAAACTGCTGGCTGGAAGGGAACATTACAGGAAGAAAGAGAAATCAGATACGAAATAATCAGGTTTTTTACAGGTTTGTAGCATAATTTACAAAATACAATTTTGCAGAGATCTGGTAAACTACCAAATTAAGCTTCAGTTACAAAGTAAGTAACACCCAATAATTAAATATATTTGCTTATAAACTGTACTACAAATTGAAGCTGTATCTACTCAAAAGAGAAGCACTGAGCTACAAATCATGTATGAAACACAAACTGGTGAAATAATCTACTGTAATGAGTTACTCAAAAATCAACCACCAAAAGCAATATGATACTTATAAGGGCCTGCCCCCCCCCAAAAAAAAACACTCAAGCGAGTGTTGCTTAGAGTTGATTCAATAATTAAATATATAAAACACAGTCTGTGAGAGTACAATTTTCTGGTGAGCAAATACTCCTGAGCATCATTTGTTTATCATTATACCACTGGGCAAAACTCCTTAGCCATACACCTCAAGCTAGACCAAGTTTCTTCTAATGTAAGCCCTCAACTATTAGAATTTGCCAGAATTGCACACCAGCACTAAAGCACTCCAAAGAAACTAAATCATATATACAATATATCTAGTGAGGATCAAGATGATACAGAAGAGTAGTAAAGCAGATCAAAAAACCCAAGAACTGAAACTCAAGTGGCATCTCCCCACCAAGCGCGGAGGCCCCAGCCCAGAGGAGCCGCACTCCACACTCACTCCGCGGCCCTTAACGGCTCCCGGGCAGCAGGAGCGCTGTGCGGGGCACCGGCCTCGGCCTTGCCGCCCAGGAACTCGGCGGCGGGCACGGCTTTGCCGATGGTGAACCAGTCGTTGATCTGGTCCAGGGTGAGCTTCCGCAGCATGATGGCAACGCTAGCGACGACGACACCACCGCGGCTGCGGCCCGGCCTCGCCGCTGCCCCTTCCCGCCTCGGCCAAGCCCCGCCCCGGCACGTGACTCATCGGCCGCGGCGGGGGGGGGGGGGGGGGGGGGCCTGCGGGTGCGCCCCTCACGGCCTCCTCCACCGCCGCCACATACAGCCGAGCTGCCCGCCCTAACCGCCGCCTCCCTCCCGCGCTTCCCGGGGGCGAAGTCAGTACTCTGAGGGCCGGGCAAGGCCCCGGAGCGGCACAGGGGGCGCGCAGAGGCGACCGGAGCTACGCCTGGCGCTAAACGCGCCCGCGACGCCAGGGAGCTCGGCGGCGTGCGCTGGGCGGGGGGGGGCACTGCGCAGGCGCGGCGCCCGCGCGCAGGGCGCGCTCCCCCTCCCGCGCTGCAGGGGGCGCTGCGCGGCAGCGGCGCCGCCTCCTCCCTGCCGCCGCGTCGCTCGTTGGCGCTTCCCTTCCCAGCGTACCCCGCGGCGGCGGCGCAGGCGCTTCTCCGCTCGGTGACCTTCGCTGCCGGCGCGCGCGCTCCTGCCGTTAACGGTGGGTCTCGGCCCAGCGGCGCCGGGGCGGGGCGGCTCGCCGCGGCGCAGCGCGGCCGTTACCTGAGGCGGGCATCGCGCAGAGGGGTCTCGGGGTGGGCCGCGGCCGCGGGGGAGGGCAGCGATGCTCGGGCTGTGCCGTTACCTGCCTCCCCGCGGTACAGCAGGGGCTGCGGGCCGCAGGGGCGCCGCGGCTGGCCGTGGTGGCGGGGGGAAGGCGTGAATGAGCCCTTGGGATGAGAGGAAGCGACTAGTGCGCTGCTCCGAGCGGGTTTCGGAGCAAAGGCTGCAGTAGCGCCGTGCCCTACGACTCGGATCTGTCGTGACCCCGTTGAGGCCTTGGGGGAAGGGCTTTGCTGGGAGTTAGCTGCGTGTTAACGGGAATTGGCATGGCTCATGCTGTGCGTTTTGCTTGCTCGAGGGACGGGGTGGGAAAGCCCTTCCCTCCTTTTTAGCCTCCTTGTTGGCACAGGTTTTCCTGAGTGTCTTACAGTATTCTTTCTAAGCTCTAAGCACCAGAAATCTTCCCCCTTTCAGTGTTCTTGATAGCATTGGTAGCAGGCACCACAGCACTGTCTGAGGAAATCTGCCTGCGGCAATAAATCTGATTAAAATATCTCTCTGTAGGCAAGTAGAATGTGGATTGGTCTGTATTTGTACTTTCATCTCCATTGAGATGCTTTCATTCTTTAGGAAACATCTTTTTTGCAGAAGTTTTGACATTGACTATGCTTGTGCCCTTTTTTCCTGCTTGCCAAAGAATGCTTTACATCTAGCAATAGATAACGAGTGAGAGTTTACCTCATAGAAGTTTATAGATCTGCTTTTCCTTCTCATGACTTTTTAGTTGCTATATACTGTTCGTGTCTGAATGTGGCAGACTTCTGTGGATTGTATTAGGTTAGGTGAAGTGCTTTGTGTCTGCAGTGGAACACAGTATAACTTGGTATATTATGATGTAATGTGGTACAAATGTATGTGAATACATTTTATGTATATACAAGGACAAGTTTTATTTTTAAATGTATCTAATTGTCCCTGTTTGCTTTGCCTGCCAAAGCTGGATGCAAAGAATAAAGTACATTGATAGGCCTGTTGCTCTGGGGTATATATTAAAGATAATTTTTGTGATAAATCATGAATTCCATAACTTAATACCATGTTTTCCTATAACAAGTAGAAATTACAGTGTTGGGAGAGAAACCTTAGCTATGAGGAAAGGCGGGGAAGAAATTTGGTAGCAGAAGGACTGCTACTCTTTCCTCCTGAGGGAGACTTGAACAGAAAAAAAGCTGTCACTGATAGAGTGATAGAGAGTAAGAACCTAGCTGTTGTGGCTCTGTAAATGTTCCTGGACTCATCATTGAAGCCTTTCCTCAGCTGTAATTTATTTGTTTTTCTCTTGTGTTAGCACCTGAATTGTAACCTAATCTCTGAATTTTCATTATTTTGGTTGGAATAAATACCTTTGTCCTGCAGGTTTTGGAATATTTTAGTCATTAAGCTGCTGTTATGTGTATATATATGTATATCAGATAAGAATATAGTTGCAAAACTCACCATTGCAAAACTTCTTATGACTTTCAGATGTTGCAGAGCATGGTTCCAAAGTCAGTCAGAGCCATGAAATTCTATTTCACTACCGTTTATCAAGAAATATGGGTTGGCGTAGCATTAACAGCTTATGTCTATTACAAAATTTCATATGGTGGTAAGTTACTATAGTCCTCATTAGAAAAGTTTTAATTAGTCTTCATTACAAATCCTGGTTTATAGATAAGAATGTCCTTAACATTTAAAAATAATTCACTGAAAATATTCAGCAAATAAGACATCACACTCTCACTTAATGCCAAGTCTTTGCCACAGAAGTTTGCACATGCTAAATGTAGAAGATTACCCGAACAAAAATATCATTAAGATACCAATGTAACTGTGTCTACATTATGAACGGTAGGTAATGTAGGAGTTGTTTAAAACTCAAATAACTAACTTGCAGTATATTGACAGCTTTTCCTGTAGATCAATCCTGAATCAATGTAAGGCCTTTTTAATTGGTTTTGAACTATAACTTATTTTCATTAGAACATTTTTTTAGAATCCTTAATCTTTGAGCACTTGTTTAAGTAAATATAAATAGCATACAGCCACAGAGGAAAAAATAGTTTAATTTTTGCTTTAACTTTTCCTTTTTTTCTAATCTTTTATTTAAAGCTGAATTCAAAAATTGATAGACTAAAGTTTATGTATTCATGGAATGCTATTTTTATTTCATTTAGATAGTATTAGTAATTTCATTAGACAGTAGATGTGGTCATGTAAGTTTTTGAGGTCTGAAACCTTAGTATGAGGGAACTGTATGCTAAGAATTATTTTAGAGTGAAAACAACTTTTAATCGCAGTAGCATTTCCTGTAGTTTGGGAAAGAGCCACGCAAATAATATTTATAAAACAGTAAATTGTAGAATAACTTAGGTTGAAAGGGACCTCTGGGGATCACCTAGTCCAAACTTCTGCTCAAAGTAGTTAGATAAGATTGCTCATGGCCTTATTCAAAATTCAAGTGATTACTTGCAAAGATGGATTTTGCACAACCTTCTTGTGACTGTTCTTCTTCTTACAAAGGTTTTGTTTTGTTTGTTTGTTTTTTTAATATCTATGTCCTGTCACTATGAATCTTATCTTTCAAGAACATTGAAATGCAAAACAATGTATTTAAATTATAAAGATTTTAAAGCAAACTGAGTTCTTATTGCTTCAATTTACATTCATACATTGTGCATGCATCCATATATTGTGTAAAACTACTAATTTGTATGTATGTATTCTGAAGAAAGACACTTTTTGTAAGTGTCTCAATAATAAATACATAGTCTTGAGTTAATTAAAAATAAAACAGTTAAGAAAAAATAAATATAATATGAAGATACGCAGTATAAAAAGTGAATTTTATGCGCTTTTTCAAGCTCAGCACATCATTACTATAATTAATTCAACTTCAGCTGCAAAATGTAAATAAGAAATACATTCAACTTTTCTTTTTTCTACAGGCAAAAAAGCAGTGGCAGACAGTAAGTATTGAAAATCTAATATCCTGTTGTATTTGTTTAATGAGTGCAGTAAAAATAGCTCAATATATTTTAAATAAGTTTGAGTTTTAGGTAATTGATTTAAAAAATCTTTAAAGACAACTTCAAAACATGTACTTTTGGCTGTATTGATGGTTATTATCTGGAAATATCTATGAATATGCACTGATGCTAACTCTCCTAAGTTTTCCTTTTTATAGGATTTAGGGACAGAATGAAGATTGCATGTTTTTATGTATGTGGGGAGAAGGGCTGTAGAAATAAACAAAAATTATCCATTTTGTAGAATTCTTTAGATCTGTTAAATATTAGGTGTAGTGTTTTTGTTTTACCTACCAAGAAAGTAACGAGATTGAATCTGTAAGAAATATTTTCCAATATACTTAAGGATGATAACATAAATAAGCTTTAATTTAGAAATAGCCATACCAAAATGGGGGAAGGGTTGAGAGGTTTGCCTCTTAAAAAAATTTCCAAACTTGTGAAAAGGGATTCTTAATGTTAGCTAAATGTGTGTGTGTGTGTATATATATTTATATAGTTTGTCATTTTTCGTTTTATTTGGCAGGGCAATCAAATCTGCTAATCCTTAGATTCAGCTTAGATTAGATAGTGGACTGTCTTTAAGTTCTAAACTACATTTCTGAATTGTTTTTTTTTCCCTACTGTTTGAACAGTCTAAATCATGTCTTTGTTTCAGAGTCCTCCAGTGCTGGCCATCATTAGAGATCTCTTTTCTTGGAGTATGAGCTTGGTGATTCATCAGCTTTGCTGTAAATGAAGCAAGTTACCACCATAGGGAAGTTAATATAGTTCTAGAACTGTTCCTAATCCATCTGCTGTATTACAGAAAGAATAAACATATGGAGTAAGAAGGAATTAAACTTGTTGAATGAAGTATTATGGAGTGTGTTTTAAAATCTAATATTTACAATACGCTTTTTTATTTTGCACAAGTCTTTCAAGTTCCATGTTAAACTTATGCAATAATACTTGAAAAAAAAAACCTATCAAATTTCTATAACTAAACTTTTAAATAGAATTAACCAACACTTCATATAAAAGGATGAAGCCTTTTTTAAAGTATCTTTTTTTTTGTCTAGAACTTCTCAAATATTCCATTTATTTTTAAAATGGCATTTAAGATTACACAAGGTGCAAGGACTTTATTGCTAGGTCTTTGTCATTTTGCAGTGCAATACTTCAGGCTACAAAAAGGATGTATTTTTTTAGCTTCATGCTTTTGAAGTCTTCTGTCTTGCAAATTTAGGTTTTAGGAGTGTACACATCAAATATCCATACTAAGCATACATAATGCATAAAACCAGAATTTTACTTTGTGTCATGTTTTGTTTAAATTTAGCTTAATCTGCTTTAGAGAAGATTAAGACGCTTACATCACCGTAATGACTTCATGCTTATGTACGTCTTTTTAACTACTGAAACATCCTAAAGCTTTCAGCTTGGTAAAGTCTTGGGTTTCAGTCTCTCAGATTGTAGTATCTGGCTGTAACTTAAATACTCTGTATTTGAATAGTCAAAAACTCAATAACCTTACTTGCTGATGACATGGTAAACATTCCAACATTGTGTTGCCTTTAGTTTCTTCAAAATCTGTGTTTCTGCTTAAACTACTTTACTATTGGTAAAGTAAGATTACTAATCACATTTCTATATTTGAAAGATGTTAAGCAGTAATATGACATGGGTTGTGTCAATTTCAGGTGGCTCCTTTTTTAATTAATTTTTTTAATTAAAAAGTAATCAAGCAAATTCTTGATTACAAAAGAATAGGTGATACCTATTTTCTATGCATTCTTGACACTTTTTCCAGTTTCTGCAGTCTTCCTTCTTTCTGTATCTTTCCTTGGTATATTTAGAAAGCTGAATCTATCCTCATTATCTCCTATCTGGGAGTTACTGATTTTTATCTGTTCTTGCTATGTTTTCCCACCTCAGAATGAATGAGTGAAAGGTAGAAGGAATGTACTATTTTTCTCTTTACATACAACCAAAAGTCTCCAGAAGAGAACAGAAAATACAAGTAGAAGAAAATGGAGCTTCAAATGAACAGATGATAACTTGTGGAGATTACAGGATGGGTCAAAGTTGTGGTATAGTTAATAAATGGTTCAGATGGAAAATTTGTGCCAATTACTGAGCTTAGATTTGCCTTTGTAATGCAAATTTATGATCACTTGTCAATAGTTCCTAAGATGCTACACTTACTTCAAATTACTTGGTTTAAGCAATTTGCAATTACAGGAGCTAGGAAAAAACATGAATCATTACAGTATTTGCTTGATCTTAGCTACACTTACCACACTGGAACTGAGCTACATAAATATACTGTCTTACTGCTTGGACATTGATGGAAAAGCAGGTGAGGAGCTTTTGCTTAAGTGCCCTGGCCACACAGTTAACAGCAATTTTAGATAAACTTAACCTACTTCAATTCTTAATACTCCTTTGATAGCTGTATTGGCTTGCTGGATTTCCTAATAGGGAAAGGAAGTAGATGTGGAAAACATTATTGATTATGAAAAACTGAAAGTTTTACAGAAATAAATGTTATCTGCAACTGAGTTCCTCCTAGGCTGCATTTTTGCAAATTTTTGCATTTTTGCAAATTTCAGGCAAATTTGCATTTTTGCTCTTTTTTTGCCATTTTTATGATGGTTTCAAAATATTCCTTCTTGTTATGATCCCTAATGTGTAGACCTCCACAAGAGATGATGGAAATAAAACTGGTGTCTAAGCTCCAAGGAATTCTAACATTCAGTCACTGTCAGGATTATGCTTAAGCTTAATTCAGAATCAGAGTTCAGCATAGCCAGAGTGCTGTATTACTATCCGTAGTAGCTCCTCAATGCTAAAGCATACTGGGCAGTATAGAAGGCAACAGAGGAGAGTAGTCAAGGTATTACGAAAAAAAGCAATTTCTCATTTACTGTGGGCAGTGGAAGAAGTAAACAGGAGTTCCCTTTGCAGCACTAGCATCTAGATTTTTATCTATATAGGTAATGTCTATTATGGCTCAGAACAATGCACTGATAGGAAAATGTTTGCTGCTGGCTGACATAATGTTATACTGCTGATGTCTTTAAGAGAAGGATTGCATATACACTTTGACTGACTTGTTGCCTGTGATATGGCATTGGCAGTGACCAAAACTGACCATTACTCTGCTAGTGGAACAACAAACTCCTCTTCTGTAATGGTTGAAAAGCCCCATGAAGTTACTGACCAAGTCTGGCTGAGTGTTTTTTAGTGTTTTTTTTAATGTTGATTAAACTCTTGAACAGGGTGTTGTGTTAGTAATATCAAGTATTTCATCATCCCATCCGCTGGATGTGGTCTTCTAACCATACCACTATTTCTAGACTTGCCCATGTATGCTGAATCTGTTCCATGTCCATGTTCCATCCTAGAGCTCCGGAAGATCTAGAACATTTTCAAGTCTTGTCTTACAGCTGAGAATCTCAGAGTATCTTGTGCATGCTAATGGAGTATTGTAGAACACTCCAGGGAAGCAGCAGAAATAGTACCAAGGAAACATTAGTCACAGAGCCCAACCTATTTAACCTCTTCAATGGCTAACCTGGGGGGCGGAGGGGGAGTGTATTCATGTTAATAGGGAGCTGATGAGTAAAGTTGCAGGAAATGATCTAAAGCGACTAAAAGAGCTGAACTAGGCTCCTCTCTAGCTGAATCATGACAGCAAACCACTGTTTAAAGCACAAATGCACTCTGACACAGAGCTGATACATCTGTACTGTACATTTTGGTCCCCAAGGAAGAGAAACTATCAGGTGTTAGACACAGGTGATAGTGTGTGACATCACCACCAGGTGGCTGCAATGAAACTGAGTGAGGAAATCAACACGTGAAATCTCTATTGTTTGGTTCACGGAAATCCGTAAACCTACTAGGAAGGAAATAGTAAGATAAGAGATTCCCTTAGGCATTGAATGTGTTGGCTAACAATTTGGTAAATGGAGGAAGAAATTACAAGATAGTTCTTGAACAGCAAGCTCTTCATACTAAAATTCCATGACCTTTAGCAACTAACATTTAACAACTAGTATTCTCTTTAAGAAAAAGTCATGTGATTTTGATTTGTTAATTTATGGGGAACTCAAAACAAGAAATTCCAGTATTCTACTGCACTGCTGCAGGCAGTCTCCTTGAAGACAGTGATTCTCCCCTAAATTAACATGAGCTGACCACCACAAGAATGGATTCTTTATAAATTTTAATTAAACTCTGGTAAATGCACTGTGATTTCTCTGACTGTGGTTTAACAGCATGAGTGCTTCGGCAGCTGTACCAGCCTGTGGAGGTGGTACACCAACCTGCATTGTGTTTCTTAGTTGTGCTGCTTTAACTACTTGTGATCAGTCAATTTTTAATAATTTTATACTGTTTTTCTCTAACATAATAGAGCAATTTTTTTTCTTCTATTTTAGTTTGGATCCACTCCCTGATCCTATTTATAGCAAATCTACTTTATAACTTATGCTACAGCAAAACAGCAAACTTTTTTTTTTTTTTTTGCAAAAGGATAGAATCAGAATTTCTACCTGACCAGTCACTCCTCTGACTCTCCCATGTTAACGTAATGCTTAAATAATTTAATGCAAATTTCCTCCTTATACCCAGATACACACATGATCAAAGTACTGTTTCTCCCATAAGAACTGTCATCACTGTCAACGCAGCAATTCGAGTAATGCAGAACTCCACCCTGTTTACAAATCATTTTTGCTTCAGCAAAAATGTAAAAACTTGCTTCCTTCCTCTCTGACGCTATGTTCCCTTCTCAAACTTACAGTATCAATTAATTGGAACAAAAGAACAAACTAACAAGCAGGCAGTAGAGAACAATTACACTACAGTATCTTAATGTTCAATACTTGCAGAAAGAATACATTCAGGTTTAGTAATAAAACTTTGATGATGTTTCTTCAAATCAAAAGTTACACTGGTTGTCATCAAACTGAAAATGTTTTTAATTATTATGACCTTCAGAAACTTAAAGTAGCTGTATTTGTTTTTAAATTAGCATGACCTTTTAACTATTTAATATCCATATCATGACAGCATCTTCAGCTATTTGTTAGACAATAGAGACTTCTTCAGAACTACTGAACTGTTTGGTAGAAAATGATAATAGGAATTCTGTGGGTGGTAGAAGTACAGCAATATATTGAATGAATCCTATCTGTGATGAGTACTTCTGCCTAAACAGATTTCTCCTGCAGTATCAGTTGTAGTCTTCATTTCTTGTTTTAACTTGTTGTTCAGCATGCTTCTGATAACATTAAGAATTGGAACAATTAAGGGGAATTCTTCGGGTATGGACTGTTGTGAGGTATTTCAGATGGAATGCTATATAAACAGACACTGCAACAACTTGGGCTATGAATGCAACCAGAGTACTATAGAGGAAGAAAAATAATAAAATGGGTTAGACTGCAAACAGACATTGATACAGGACCAAGGACACAGGGAAGGCTACTTTTCTTTGTTTAACCAGAAGCATTTCCATGCCTATCTTGAGTGTACCTACAGCAGTCTTAAGCTATACTCATACTGTTATGTTAGTGATTCTTTACTGGTGATGCTTCAAGTAGCTTTTACACAAACACAGAAAAAATAATTTATCCTGTACCTGAAATTACTTATCTCCTTATACTCCTTTATAAACCAGACTGTATTCCACATGTAGTTTGAAAAAAAATAAAAAAAAAAAAAAAAAGAAAATTGGTCCAAACTAGAACCTTGAGATACTTAGATACTTTACTTTGCAAACATTTAAAGTAAATTTTGCATTTATTTCAGTAAGCTGAGAATTGGAGACATACCCATTATTTTAACAATGGTTTTTGCTGTTTCAGTGAACACTGAGATGTAAATAGCTTTTAGGATACTCTGATATGCTTAATTCTTATGAAGTAACGCATCTAGAAGAGTCTTGCCAAAAATATTTCCACTGTGGTTTCAAATTATGTATTCTTGTTAATGCCAATCATCAAGCCTCCTTTTAATTGAAGGCTACTAATTTAAACATGTACTCAGGCCTCTCTAGGGTAGAAACAGAAAGCAAGAAAATTTGTGTAGGACTTTCACATAGTGATTAGAAGAAAAAGAAAAGATGCAAGTTACTTTACCTTGTCCTGTAGTTTAGCCTTTTATAGAATAGAAATACTGGTTTTGTATTTGAGGCATAAGCAATAGACAAAGCTTTAAAGAAGCATCTCATCATCTCCAAGAAAGTATGTTGTTCTTTTGCGTACTCCTCCATGATCAACACAGTCCATTGCATTGTTTTCAATATCCTGAGGTTCAGCTGCATAATATTGTGATACCTTTTTTGAAAAAATAAGCCTAATGTAGATTCTAAACACACGTTGGTGATGTTATTCTATTGTCACTATTTCTAGGGCTTTTCACTGAATCATTTTCAACAGGATCTATCAATGCCCTATACAATTTATTTCACTCTACTTTTGATACTCATCTGTTTATCCTGCTAAAATTTGCAGTAAGCCTTGTCATAGGATCACAGTAAGAACAAACAATGTTTAAAAATATGTTTGTGGAGGATTATGAGCCAAAGCCACTTATCAGCACAAGCATTTTGTCTCATTACTGTTTCCAGGACTACAACATCATTACTTTAACTGGAAAACCACTACTTATACAAAGAATTAGAAAAGATGAACCTTAAGCATCAGTAAGGTACAAACACTTGAATGTTTTTATTTATAATATGGAAGGAACGTTACTGCAAACTTCTTAGATTACATCTGCTGGTCAGACTATTTCAGCACAGTTACTCTTCTATCAACCTGCACTATTAATAAGTATCTTGACCAAAAAATACCAAATTCATAGCAAGTTGTATTCTCCTGTACAAAAGATGGCCATGTTCTCACAATCCATTTTTTTTGTAATCAAGAAGTCCAAAAAGTGATCCCTTGACATTTTAAAATATATATATATGTATCACAAAAGTGTTTTCCATAGAATTATAGCTTACACCAAAACCATATCCTGTTCCTGAACTGTTACAGAATTCAATGTAAACAGCAGATTCAATATACTATCCAGTATTTTTGGAGGAAACTTACCTTTTGTATCTGTAAAATCTGTAGTGTGTTCACAAAAAAGGTAAAGGATGTTTGTATTTTCAGTAGTAAATTCTTAACGATGTAGTGGTTTAAATACTAAGCATAGACAGATTACTCATTTTTTTTAAAGTTTAAATTGATATGTATTTTCTTCTACTTCATGTGAATATTCCATTCAGCAACAAGTTTTTATCTCCAAGTCTCCTCTGCACATCAGCTCATCTCAATATGTACTGAAGACCACCTCCTAGTATATCCCAGACTTTAGTATCGGGCAAAAGACTTTCCTAATCTCCCATTCCAGGCTGCAGTCCAAATTCAGCCATTACCAGGCACAAGAGCAGGAAACATGACCTTCATTACAGTACACCCTCTGCATGTTTCTTTTTACATCTATTTACCTCAAGTAAGCTAACCACGAAAAAGACATCCTAGAAGAAAATGCACATTTTATATTAGGAATTATTGGATTTTTTTTTTGTATGGGAATAATTTAAATTAAACAAAAATCTACATCAGATCTAGCAATAAAGATCAGGAAGGAAGGCAGATTGTTTTCAATTACAGTAAATAAAATAGCTGATCATCTTAAACGAGGAAACAATGGTTAACAGAAGAGTTGCAGATTAGCCCACCATTTTTTGCAGCACAGAGTAAAAACTAATATAGTATCACAGAATTTTACATTAGGCCTTGAATGAGAGTGTGTTTCTGCATGAATCACTTCATGCAGCTATTGTAAAAGAAAATTTGAGTACCTGACCCACTAAATCTTGGTTCAGATACCTGAGAACAATTTTAGATTTACAATAAAAAATGAAATGGATAGGCTCTATCCTAAGACATGACCTGTCCTTCCCCTCCCCCCTTCAAACTTTAGAAGCAATGCACCCAAGAAAGTGGTATGCAAGGAAGAACAGGAGTAAAGCATGAAGGATTGAATCATTATTCTATCCTAATTAATGTTTCAGCTAATATCCTACCATCTAGCTAGTCACAGATGCTTCCATTCATTAAAAAAAATGGAAAAGAAAACATCTTGAGAAGTGAAGTGGTTACAAGCCTGAATGTGCAAACAGAGAGATCCTCTTCTAAGACTTTTAACTTTCTGTTTTGTTTTCCCCACCCTTTCTAATATAGTTAGTGGTTTCGTCATTATAAACTACAGGGGAGCAGAACAAGATTTTCTGTCTGTAAAAAGGACGGTACGTAATCTCTCTTACAGGGCTGTATCTTCTGTACTACAACAGAGAGCTACAACATAAAAAATTAACAATACCTATTTGTACAAGAATTTCATGACAATGTACAGAAACACATTCCCAATAAGGACACAGCATTCTCTCCTACATAAATTAACATTTTTTGAATCACGCGCTTTGGATTAAGCATACAACTTACGCTATTGTTTAAAGAAATTACATGTCTAATCCACTAAATGCAGGGCTGAAACATATGACCTATCAGACACTCAAATCCCAGGAAGTATACACAGCTGTAATATATACAGATGAGACGGCTTCATTCTTGCTCTAATTATTATACTCCTTTTCAGAATGATACACTGAGTTGATTGCACTGTGTAAGCTTTACATTAGTCATCTAATCCAGCATTCTTTATAACATTACAAGGTAGTGATGAAAAAGTCTCTCTCTCTTCTTCACATTTCTCAAATACTGTATACACAACACACAAAGTGTTTTTTTTAGATTATTATTTATAGTTTATCTCTGAACAAGTTTGATGGGGTTGGAAATGCATTGGCTGTATATGAATTCAAACACTGCAACATATGACTTGTTCACTATGAACTCCTTTTTGTTGCAGCCTTAGGAATTCAGCTTGTTTCTGGAATCAGAGGTTACTTGAGGACATAGTAACAAGTTAAAATAACCTTCCTGTAAATATATACTGCTTATTTTACACAGTATTTCACTAACAATATTTTAAACTACCTGCTATGAAATTCTTCTTGAAACACCTCAGTCTTTTTGTTTTGTATGCTCTGTTATAGCACACTACACCTGCATGGCAAGGTTACAAGTACTTACCTGACTCGACTTTTACAACTACTTACTTACTCATGGCCAGTTCCTCCTGCCTGCATTACAACAAATGCAAAGAAGTAATTGTTGAAAGGAGAATTATATTCTGTAATAAAGTAATTTACTAAGTTATTCAGAAAGGATTTTTTTTTAAAACACACATACAAAAACCTAAGACACCTATTTGTAGTCATTTTTTTAAGAGATTTTATTCTGTTGGTCAAGAGGAAACCCATCATACCTGTAGCCATCTAAAAGCCTGCTGTCTAATCTGAGCTAGTCATCCAGGCTCCATCTTTAATCAACAGAAAGATAGGCACCTTCAAAGACCAAGACATTTAGATAGTGGGACGAATATCTCAGGATGGAATGAATTGCCTGCAGAACTGCTTCTCTCCCTTCCCTCCCCATTCCAATTTATCTATAGAAAGAGCCTAGATGACTAATTTAGACTACATGCATAATTTTTCAATTATTGACATTGGATAAGATATATCACACTCTGACATTTGAGAATGTTTCTTTCTAGCTATTAATAGAAAGTACTTGTTATTTAAAATAATACCACATGAAAAGAAAAAAATCTTAAGTTAAAAAATAAATACTTATTTTCACGTGACACTTCCAAAGATTTAAAACATTTTCCTATGCTCCAGAGAAGCATTACCAGGTTAATGCAAAACTGAAGAAAATTGTGATCTGAGAAGGCAAGAAAACTCATTTTCCTCTTTTTGTCTATCCATAAAAAAAAACAACTAGGAGATCAGATCTGGTAGTTTTAAATACTCAAAAAACAGCAGCATTCGAAAATCTGGCCATTAGACACTTGAAAAATAAAACAGGGATTGGAACAATGTCAAGAGTGCTTTGGAAAATCTCACTAGTCTCCCATCTGTATTTTTGGGCATCTCTGCTTGTCTTAAGAACGTTGTGCATGATCATGTAAAAGGCCAGCCAGTTTATTAACTGCAGTTAATACTCATTTTTCCAATAAATCTGAGTTAAATACAAAATGTATTTTCATTTTTTTCTATATATTCATTAATTTCCAATATTTTAAAAAAATATTAATATGGTACTTTGAATGTTTGAGTCAAATTCCAATTTCTAGGTGAAGAGCTCAATATAAATCTCAATAACTAATGTTACAATAACTAATAAATAGTAAGTCCTCATTTTTTAATATTTAGAAGTTGAATAAATGTTAATTGACGGTGGCTTAAATTTGTAAAGCTGAAGGGTATTTCTCTGTTTTTCAGGTACCAAGTGGAGTGTAGTTCAGAACAACATGTATTAGAATTTATACCAAAAAATAAGCAGAAAACCTTTCCTTTAGAAAAATGTCAAAAGAATTAAGCATATTTCACACACACACACACACACACACACACACACAAATACATATTTGGAAACAAATAATTTTGATTCTGCATCTCTGGTTTTAATCTGCCTCTGTATCAGCTCCAAATTCTCTTCTCAGAAATTCCCAGGTCATGACCGCTTTCATACAATCTCTTTTATCTGAAAAGGCAACTTGTAGGTACCCCCAGTCCTTTGGTCAAGCAACATAATTTCTGCAAAGGAAAACCAGAACTTTGATGTGGAAATGCATGGACAGTGAAAAATCCCAGAAGTACGTGATCAGAAGTTATGATTTTCCTGTCTGCATTAAACAAAACATTTGTAGACACTAGGAGTTGGAACACATAGCTGGAATCAGAAGGTTTTATAATGTTTGCTGCATCCCTTGGCTGGTGAAAGGGTGGTTCTCATAAAGTCTTCTGCAGGAGAGAGGTTGATAGTTAATTTAAAGTCTTATGCTTTGTAAAGGTTGGTTAGAATTTTACTTTTTCCTTTCCTCATTTTTGTGGGAAAATGGAGATGGGAAGGGATGGGACATGTTTTGTTTTCCAAGGGAAGTAGAAATAGGAGTAAAAATAGGCTTGCATATAAAGTATCTACCATACCTTTTGAAGACATTTCCTCTTAGTTCTCAGCATCCAGTCTGTCTGGTTGCTTCATTGGTTGAACCTGTATCTGCCAAAAGGAACGCGTCTTAGAGGTTGACACTTTCATATTGCAGGCCATTATTCCAAAAAAGAGACTGTACAGAGGAGTGCCTTCCCTCCCAGGGGCAACTGTCTGCATCATATTCTCCCAGCTTTCATTCTGATAGTGTTCCTCCCATTGCAAGGGAAAAGTAATAGTGGGATAGCATTTATTGTACTTTAGCTTTTTAAATCCATCGCTGAAACAGGGAGAAATAAGCTCTGAAGTATACCTACGAGTAGTTTGTAGACCATCCTGTAAGAATCTCTGGCAAGAAGTATCACCTGATTAATGAGGAAGGCACTAATGTTTAAGGAATGAGTATGGCAAAGGTTCATGATTCCCCTGTTGCTAGAACTACAACTTTGCCACAAACATTTAGAAACATAGTAAATTCCTAGTCACTGCTATTCTTCTGTTCACTGAAGTTTAATATAAATTTGATGAGGAATTTTCTTTTCTTTTTCTTTTTTTGAATACAAAATTACATTCATTGGCTCCTCTCAAAAACTTCCTAAAACGTATCGTTTTTCCCCTCCTCGCTGCGCCCTGTCAGGGTGCTCTGTAGACAGAGTAACTCGCCTTCGGGAACGGCCGTTGAACCGAACGCCTCGAGCGCCCGCTCGACGCACGCCGCCTTTCGGCGGGGATTAACGGCCCGCCCGCGCCCCGCGGCCGCCGCGCTCCTCCCGAGCTGTTACCTTTCATCCCGCTCCTCTACTTCAGCGGAAGGAAGCGCCACAAACCGGAGCGGCGGATTTAAGGCTCATTGGAAACGTGGGAGCTCGCGGCCGGGGTCGCCGGCGGCGTGTGTACCGGCGGGGGCACCCAGTTACCGCCCACCCCTCCGAGCTGTTATCGGTTATCATCTTTTTTTTTTTTGCCATCCATTTACACCTTTCGCTGTTCCTTACCGACACGTTCCCAGCCGAGGGAAGGGGGCGGGCCCGGAGCGGCGCCGCAGGGGGAACCGGCGGGACGGGACGGGGCCACGCGTGAGGGAAACCGCCCCCCGGCGCAGCGCGGCCGGTGTTGGGGGGGGGGGGGGGTGGTTAGCGCGCCCGCCCGCACCGGGGGAGCGGAGCGACGCGCAACCCGCGAACCGGCCGCGCCTCGGCGCCGGGTCACGTGTGGCGGCAGCGCGCGTGCCCGCGGCCCCCCCCCCCCCCCCCCCGCGCCGTGCGCGCGCCGCCCCGCCCACGCCGTTTCCCGCGGCGGCCAATGGGGCCGGGGCGGCTGTTAACCCCCGGCTGGGCGGCGCGCGCAGGAAGCGCCGCGGGAAGCAGGCAGCGAGGCCGCCGCCGCCGCTGCCGCCGCTGCCGCCACCGCCACGCTGAGGAGAAGGGGGGTTGGGAGGGCTCGGAGCCCGGCCGCCGCCCGCTCCTCCTGCCGCGGGGAGCGCGGGAGGCACCTGCCGGCGCCGGCGGGGCGAGCGCGGCGTCCTCCCACCTGCGCCGTGAGCGGCGGCGGCCGGCGAGGCCCGGCGCAGCGGCAGCCTCGGCGGGGCTGGCTCGGCGGCGGCGATGATGCCGGTGAGTGGGAAGGGGCCGGCTCCGCGCCGCCCGGCGGCGGGACGCCTCCGCCTTTCCTGTGGGGCGGGCGGCGGAGGGAGCGCCGCGGCGGCGCCGTCCTGCCGGCTCGGGGTCGCGGGCAGCCAGGCCGCCGCCCGGGGCCGGGGGGCCGGGCGGGGAGGGAACGGCCGCCGAGGCGCCGCCGTGACAGGCCGAGGCTTCGCCCTGACAGGTGCCCTCCCCGGCCGTGTCGGGAACGCGGGGCGGGAGGGCTGGCGGTCGCTGCCGAGGCCTGGTGCCGTGCGCCGCTGGCCGTGTGTGTTTGGCTCTCCCTCCAAACACTGGCTTATTTTATTATTATTTATTTGTTTTCCTTCCCGCGCCGCCCAGGTGTGGGGAAGGGTTAACCAGCTCCGGCCTTCGTGCGGTTGCCAGGCCGGTGCAGAAAGCAGCCGCGTTTCGGGCTGGCCGCCTCTGGGGGAACGGCCGTCTCCCTTCCCTGCCAGCTCTTTTGTGAAACTGCCACTTATTATTTTATTTTTTTCTTTTTTCCGAAGGTAAAACCTTTGTATTCCCCTCAAACAACCTTGATTGTCTACCGTGACAGGATCTCTGTGCTGTTTCCTTCCACTCTTTCTCCCTCCTCCCCCCACTGCTCCCCGTGGGTTGGTGCAGTAGTCAGAAGAGAGGAGTTCTTCATGACAGTGTTCATCTTCTGACAGGAATTCTGAGGCTGAATAATAAACAATTATATTCTTTCTGTTAATTCCTTTAAAAAATCTGTTTCGTCTCAAATACGGGTTTGTGAAATAACCCTGTATAAGGGCTCCCATGTCTTCTGTACTTTTATTAGAAAAGAGCTTTCTATTTGCAGTTTCTCTGCAGTGCTTGCAACCAAAGCACTGCAGCAGAATGCTTTCAATGAAACAATTAAGGATTTCTTTTGCAAAATTCCGGTGCTCTAATGTTGTTTCATGTCTGAGAGGAGGAAATAAATCCTATAAACTTTCAGATTGAAGAGTACAGGTCAGTGGTCAAAAATGGGTATCAGTGGTCAAAAATGGGTATCAAGGCAAGCTTTTTAGCCAGATGTGATTTTTAACTTCCAGATGCTATGTACCAAAATACTCTGTTGATACTGTAAAAGAATTTCTGTGAACTAGATAGGCTAGAAACCAGCAGCAAGGTTCATTGAGTTGCTGGCTTGTTCCATAAGCGTATGGGTGTTTTGCAGTTTATTAGGTAATAAAAATGAAAACAAGATGACTGACAACTTTTTGAGCTTCTGTTGCAATTTGGGTTATGCTTTACATTCATAACATTCCTATTTAACAGGTGGTATGCCAATGACAGGTTAGGTCAGAACAAATATATTTGTTTCCTATTGCTACTTACTTGTGTTTGGGTTTCAGGTTAAGGAACAATGTTGTGACATCAGTAGTTCAGTGACTGACTTGTATGTGTTTGATTATTTCTGCTAGTGTCTTGTGTTGCCTTCAGGCTTCTTTAAATATGGCAGTTGCTTGTGGTTATATGAAGGTGTTACAAGATTCAGACTTTTTTGAAAGTATGTTTTGAAACATACTTCAAAGCATTTTTCAATACTGATGACTGAGTTTTAATAAAAACAAATTACCTTGCTGCAGTGCTAGTTGTGTAGCAAATTAGAGCTTGCTGAATCTAAATTCTGAAATAGTAAATATTTTGCTTTTTTGAAGAGAATTTAGCTGCTGTTTTGAGCAGTTTATCATTAGGTAGTCAGGTATATGCATATGTAAATTGACACTTTGGCAGTGCCCCTTAGTGTTCCAGTTTTTCTTCCCAGCTATTTTACTTCTGGACTATAAGGACCTTCCCTCCCCCCATTGACTGGAATAATCAGTAGATGAGGTCAAAGTAATGTGAACATAACATCTGTAGGTCTGGACCAAATGCTTTTTTACTTGACATTTCACATTTTGAAAAGGGAAAAATTAGTGCTGTAGCTCATTACGTTATGTCATTTCTTGCAAGCAAATTCATAAAGCCTTTTTTTTTGTGATCCTTTTTTTCCATGATTAACAAAAATATATAATTACAAGAGTAGAGCCTTTAATACAACTAGAACAGAGTTGCTATAACAATTGGGCATTTCTATAGTTTTGAATCAACAAATTAAATGGAAATGTTTAGAAGGTAACAGTTCTTGCTATTTTCTGTAATTTGCATCAATCAGATTTGAAGTAATTGGTTAAGGACACTTTTTTGACTAGTTAATCTTTTTAGGAATGAAGTTTTATCTGAAGAGTAGAAAATGGAACAATCATTCTTTTTTTCTTTTTTCCTGCATTTTTTTTTTTTTTGTTGGTGGTGTGTTTTCACACATCCTCCTCCCCCAGATGAGGAGCAGGGTTACCTCTGAGTGCTTTTATTAGTTACGATCTTTTGCCATCAATATACCTCTTTCTCTATTCTTTAACATTTTGTGCATAAAGTTTTCATCACTTATTTTATAACTATTTTTACATTTCATAAAAACACTGTTGGCCCTGAACACAGTTGCTCTTCCAAGAGATAATGAAACGTACAGTGTACTTCTCACTTCTTTTGTGGTTTACTGAGAAGGCACATTCATCATTAACTTTTCACGGCCTTCAGGACTTGAGGACTGTGTGTAGGACATGCTTATGATGGTACACTACATATCACCTTTACTAAAGTATTACACTGGAAGAGTTGCACTGTATAGCCTTGAACATAGTGCTGTATTTTTTCACCAAAAAAAATGGTACTTACTGCATTCTTAGAAATGCCAATCCCAGAACTGTGAGATATTCTTGCAAGCAAGAAATATTTTTGACTGAAAGCGCCATGGTTATTGTTGTTTTTCTTGCAAAATTACTACAGCTGTATATCCCTTTTCAACCATACAGTCTATGACCTGTTTTGTGGAGCTTACTTTTCTTTTTATTCTGGCCCTGTAGGATTTTTTTTGTTTGTTTGTCTGTGCATTTTGAAAAAAAAAATGGAAAATTTTTCCTTAGTGAGTGCAAATTAATGCTTTTCTCCTTGGATGGTAGTTACAAAATTGTGTGCCTCTGAAGATAGCTGCTAGCCATATTCCTTGGACCCTAGTGAGGAGGCAAGAAAAAGTTACTTTTGGAAAACGCTTATTCCCTGCCTAAGAAGAGATACAATGATAAAAGGAGCTGCTACAGCCAAGCAGGAGATAATACTTCATATTTCTTACCTAAATTTTGAGTATCATTCTTTTATGGCATATATGAGGACAGTATTTAATGCCAAAGGCATTGACAGTGCACAGACTATAATAGCTCTATATGGGGATAGCAGAAAGGGTGATGGATGCTATCTAAGAAAATTGTGATGAGCTGAGTCCCTGAGGAACAATAGATAGTATTTAATTTTTTCTTGCACCTATTATGGCAAAGCTTTTCTGATTTTGTTGTTAAGCAGGCTGGGAAAAGTTGATAC
This sequence comes from Rhea pennata, assembly GCF_028389875.1. Lineage (NCBI taxonomy): Eukaryota > Metazoa > Chordata > Aves > Rheiformes > Rheidae > Rhea > Rhea pennata. The sequence goes on along the minus strand of NC_084667.1, from coordinate 59,436,975 downwards.
CAATGTGCTCACAGCTGAGATCTAAGTTTTTTTTTTTTGTTTTTTTTTTTTTTTTGTTTTTAATATCTAGGTGGAGCATTGGGTTTTGTGTAAGGTTGAGAGTAGAAGAGCTGTTGGGCATGTGAACCCGTATGTGTAGGGTAAGGTGTTTTTTGTTGTTTTAATGGAAATGAGAGTATTGAAAAGTCTGGGGAGTGTTTAGTGTGGAGGGGTAGCTTTGTTTATTTTTTGTTTGTTTGTTTTGTCTAGTTAGTTCTGTGTGAAATTAAGTATACGCCAGTCATGGTTAACTTGCAAGAACAGTTGTAATGTCTGACTAGACAATACACATCACAGTGTTGAGATTTAATATTACAATGAATATTTATATCCCTTTAACTGTTATCGATGTTCCTGACCTATTAAGACAGATAATTTATAAAACCAGACAAAATATGTGTATCTACAGTAGTTATTTTTGAATTATCTTCCAGATAATTCCTCAGAAAGGTTGCTACTACTAAAGCTCTATTCTGCATAGTCTAAAATAGTCTATGTATACAGACGAGAAGAAGACACGTCACTTTAATACACTTAAAATGCAATTAATTTTAGGAATTTTCAGTGATGTTGAGATAATTATACATCTCTGAATTAATTGCAATATATTTTATCAGCCACACTGGTATCACCCTTGTTTGCTGCATAAATCTGAACTGACTGTAGAGAATAATTTGCAAGTTTATCAGCCATTATTAATGGAGTTATTTATTGCAACAAAGCTTAAAGGCCATTTCATATTTTCTGGATCGCATCGCTTTTTCTTTTTCTAGGATGATAGAATGTGGCCTGTTCTAGAATTAAATAAGTTTATTAGCTTCAATATGTCAAAGAAAGAGTACTGTTCATATCTTACTCTGATATTATATTTAAATATATGTAATAGATCCATGCACATTATAGTGAAACGTATGAGAATTTTGAGTCAAATGATCACGTCTATTTATATTTCTCTTCACAGATTAATGTAGGTCAGATTGTTGCCTGTTGCAGACTTCAGAAAGAATAGGTATCTATTTGAAAACAAAATACCACTCTGCTAGTTCAAGTTACGTTAATCTAAAAAAAGATGAAGTTTGATGTGAAATACAGGCCACCTCCTTATATTGTAGAAACCATTCTAAATTGTTCTATTATTAATATAAATTTAGCATACAGCTGTGGAACAGTACTCATTATGTTAAGAGTTGTCCATACATAGAATAAAGACGGTGCATTTTGTGAAGAGTTTGTGGTCTAGTGCTTACTCTTAAAACTCTCATTTATTTCATCTTAAAACTCCAGAGTTTTAGCTGCTGAATGTTTATATCCCTTTTTTTTCTACTGCATAATGTGTAGATGTTAGCATCATTTAAAAACCAGCAATTTTGAAAAGAAAAAGATTGGAGGATTACAGAACCAAACCATTGCATAATTCAGGGAAGAAGTGTATTTGTCCCTCTCCATGATGACTTGCTATTAGAACCTACTGTCTTGTAGGTTCTATGTGTGTACTTCTTATATGTATGTCTGACTTGATGTTACCATACATTGATTACAAGCATGAGCAGCTCGCAATATTTCAGGTTTTAAATTAATCCAAACAAAATGATTTTTTTTTCTTTCTTAAATTGGAAATTGTATTGTTAGGTGATTTTTAAATGTCTTTAAAGTCTTTATCGCTTCTTTCATGAAGAGCTTTCCCATCTGTCCTGAGTCATATTGCTTACTAATTCTTAAATTATACAAGTCTTAGAATAAGCAGTTTATAATATTTATTTACTAACAGTTTGCAGTGGAACGTTTTTCTGGTAGTTTGAGAGTCTTTCATTAGAATCAGTTAAACTTGGAAGCATGTAATAATCTAATGTATGAGGCAGTATAGCCATTGAATATCCTCAGTGTTTTGAGTCTTTCAAAGCAATTTTGTGTGATAGTCAGTAATGGAATTGTGCAATAATAGACACCATCCTTCAGAAGATTTGTGTGTCAAGAACAATAATGCTAATAAGAGGGTAAAGTATAAATTCTATAATAAATCCCAGGGCATGCAAATATATGAACTGTTTAGTCAAGGAAAAATATGTTATTAACATAAATTTTCACTCAGTTTATCCAGATTTTGAGTCACTCTAGTAGTTTTCTTAAATCTTGCTCTTAAGCAAGTATTTGTAATCTTGCTTGTATTTCTGAGTGCTGGTTTATCACTGTGGTGGACTAGGATATTGGAGCAACTGAATTCCTTTCAAGGCTGTGGTTTCACAATGCAGATGAGCTGAATTAACCATTTCCTGTGACCAGTGGAAAAGGTTTTGTTTCCTTCTTCCTTGCTCTTGGCTGCTCATACCCACCGTTTGCTTTGAACCTACTCTGGTGCTTGTCTCGGTAAGCAGATCCAGGTCACAAAAAATATAAAAAAAATGTTGAATATATGGTGGTATGTACACACAGACTATAAATGCATCAAGTAACAATTATGTTGTGATAGGTTATTGTCAGCGCTGGTACAAGAGAGAGCAGGCAGCTTGGCTGAGAGTGATAGCAAAGAAGGGGAAAGAAAAGTGAACTCATCATTTTGGTATCAGTGAGCTGTTTATTCAGTTTAATTGTACTGTGATGCTGTATCTCGAATGACACATTTTGAATTTTGTTCTCTGGCTATTTACCAAGTGAGTAGAACAGTAAATGAAAGTTAAGATCTCTGCAGTGCAGCAGTGTTGTTACTTCAGAGATAGTTATGTCTCACCAATTTTTACATCTTTATTGAGAAATTTTGTGTTTTCCCTGAAACAGGAGCAAGTAAGGGATTTTGTTTTTATGGTAAAACTTGTGGTCTTTTAGGAGGTCTTGGGAAGCAAATATAAAAGAACTTGAGACCAAAAAAAGGAAGAATGAAGAATACCAAATTATAGGATTTTAAATCAGTATGATGTTTAGGTAAAGGTCACTACTTTTCTGTCACTCTTTTCATTTTTCAGTATTGCACTCCTCCTAATTTCTGCCCATTCTTCCCTCATCCTTTAACATTTTTACTGTAATTTAGCTTAGTTCTTCAATAGTGGAAATACTTTTTTTTTTTTTTTAATTTTCATGTCTTTGCTTTGCTCAGCAGCAGAATTCTAGTTGTGTGTGAGAGGATTATAGCTCTAAAATTACTATTATGTTTCCAGTTTTAACAGGAAACAATAGTTTATCTAGTCTAAACTTATGTTTATTGCAGACACTGTATTTCACTTGCATGTCCTTTCATCTGCTTTAAGCCTCACTGAAGGATTTCAGCTTTCACATGACTAAACTATTGCTTTACATAGACAGAATAGGGGAAACTGAGGCTTCAGTTCTGTATGGCTGAAGCTCACCTAACTGCGGGGGCCATAATCCTGTATTCCCTGCTGCTACCTCTCTTGTGTTGGCTCTGGTATTTATCTGAATCTGTGCTGAGCCATTTCTGTATGCTAACTCAGCAGGAAGCTGTTTGCCTTTTTTTTTTTTTTCTTTTTTTTTGTTAGTTTAGCACACTGAAACTATCTCAATGCAGGCTCAGATAAGCACTGGAACTAGTGCAAGAATTTTGCCGGAAGTGTGTAGCTTGCAGGAAGGATGTCATCAGTTTTATCAATTTAGGTTGCTGGGACTGTGAGCCTGAAAAAAACCTCCAAACTGGAGAATGAGTATGGTAAGAATGTCTTGAAAATGTTAGTATATGATCTGTGTCCCAGGTGGCAGTGAAGAGTAACTTCCCTGCTCTCTGAAATGAAAACAAGGAGACGACACAGTGCCCGAGGTCTGTGCCAGGCTGTACTAGGAGAATTTTCCAATCCCAGATCCCATAGGTTGACCCCATGCACATGAGCATGGTGCTAGCATGTAATAAAGAGAATTGGAAGCATTTTCAGTCCTTTCTCCTCTCCCCGGGGAACCAATCTTTGATTCCACAGGACAAGACCTGTCCTCCCCAAAACCAAAATGCCCTTGGCTAGTTGTGTAGTTAGATTAATCTACAAAGGTGAAACAGCTGACGGTAGTTGTGAGATTTCATTATAGTTATCACACCAAAGCCAGTAGACAATCAATATATTATAAATATGATGAAAAAAAAAGCATTGTCTGACTTGCTGTCATGATCTGTGAAGGAAATGAACAGGATGGTTTGAGACTGGCAAAAATTACCATAGCCATTAGGGGTTTGTATGTGTTTGTGTGTGTATGTATGTGTATGTATTTCTCAAAGAAGCTGGGTTAAATTTTAGTTTAAAATCACAGGTACATTTTAAATTGAGGAGATGTACTTTGAATGTATATTTACATCAAAATCCTTTTCCAACCCTATTTCCTAGTGCAATTTGTCTACAGTACAGTGCTGTATCTGTTGGTATTCTAGTGATTTGCCTGAAACTGCAAGTTACCTGTTGTCATCTTATCTGCCATATTATTTGGACATATGAGAAAGTACATGGCTGACAGCCATCTCTTAAATCCTTTAAGACAATATTTATAGTATGTGAGACTACTAAGTGTTTAGTTTTTTTAAAAATGGTCAGAGCGGGTCCTTAAATTGCAAGTTGCTGTTCAGATGCATTGACAGAGGTTTTTCTGCTCTGTATTTAAAAACAGCAAGTTCTCGGAATTAAAACAACTGTATATTATTCTGCAGGTATAATGAATGGGATAACAGCTATTTAGGCTCCAAACATTTGGACTGTATGTGCACTTTGGGAGATTACTGAGTTTTTGAAACAGTGTTTTTAATTAAACTGTTAAACTCATTTCTGTATGCAGCTTCAATTCTGCACGCAGCTCTGAATGTCTCAGCATGCCTGATGCTCGATTTCCATAAATACTCCTTTATTATTCCCAATTATCTAAATTTTGAAGGATTTTAGCTGCAAGTCTGAATTGTAGTTTTCCAATAGTGGAAAAAAAATGTAATGGTTGACCTTCCTTATGCTTCTAAATCCTGTCAGACACGATGCAATTATTTTAAAACTGTATCACATGCATTGATGTCTATTCTAGCCCATGTCACTTGGAAACATTTTCAGTCTTTTCTCTCAGTAACTTCTTAGTGTATTAATGTTAGTCTATCTACCATTTTACTGCTATTTATTACCATTTCAGCAACAGCTTGTTTGATATGGTAGCATACTATGAGAGTCCATTTGAAACATTTGTTTTGTATTTTTTTTCTTGCAAAAAAGGTCACCCAAAGACAACAGACAAAAAGGAAAACGTAAAAAGGCAAAAAACTCCAAATTAAAACTCCTGACAAAATCAGTTTTTGTTTTTATGGTGATGAAGAGCAGTAATATTTGCTTTTGTAACTCTTCATAGCACGTAAAATCATGAACCAGGCTTAAATCAGTTTAAACTGTGAACTACAAACTACTTCATTTACCCCAATGTGCTTTTGGAGTCCAGCTATAATAAAGTGGTTTAATTTATGTGTCAGCTAGTGTGCTTTTGCTCATTTTTAACTAAATATAGAGGACTTCTGAACTGATTCCCATTTACCAAACTTTTGACTCTTTTGATCTGTTTTTTACACTAGAGTGTTTGTATTTTGCAGTTTGAATGTATAGTCACAAAAAGCATTTTATGGGCCATCTTAAGCATAGGTGCTTTGGTTGGGGAGGAGGGAGGGCAGTCTTCCTGAGGCTAGCACCTCTTCTTCAGCCTGCTGCCCTCAGAGTTTGGAAGTGCTGAAAGGTCTTGGCACAGAATTACAAGCTTGATCTTGGAGTGTGCATGTACTTGCCTGTAGTTTTTCAGAAGCAGGAAAGCGCTTTTGGTCAGCTTTATCTTATTTCACAAAGAACTTTTTCAAATGCTAATGTCTTGGCAGACTCTCTTCCAGTGCTCAGAGAAACTAGTATCCCTATTGTGACTAAATTTCTTTAAATTCTTTTATTTTTCCTTTTCCTGTCCTGCAACGAAATCATTCAGTTATCCTTCTCATTCTGTTAAGTATTGCAGCTTTCTTTTGAGAAAATGTACCTTCAGACAGGTGAAGGAATGCAATAATGTGAGTGTAGTAATTTATGGGGGTATGTGTGCTTATACTGGAATACACAAAATCTGATGTGCTGAGGACTTATAAATGATACCATGTTTCTAACATCCTTCGGAAAACATTTGATTAAAAATTTCCTTCCTCTCTCAGGAAAAAAACAAGTGCCAAGTATAATTTCTATTTGAAAGCACATTTTTGAATTTGAAAAAATTTGGTGTGTTTAACGCAAATTCTTTCTATACTTTAATTTTCTTTACCCTTTGACTGGGAAAAAAGAGATCCATTTTACTGATCTAGGAATGATATGTTTTATATCACTTCTACAATATATGTATTATACTGTAACAACTGTAAGCTCAGTGACTTTAGCAGAGTGTGATTTGTGGTAAGCATATTTAAGAAACCTGTAAACTTGAGTTGATATTAGTCCTGGTATCTTTTATCTTATGCATTCACCTGAAGGAGGTCTTGAGGTGTCTATTTAAAATTTCTACAGCGTGAAAATCTTAGCTAAGCAAGGCGCTGTGGAAGCACAAGTGTATTTGTGTATTGGCCTGCCTGCTCAGAAAAGTAGCTTACCCTCTGCATACTTAAGCATCTGCATACATGGTCCTCATTGATCGTATTACATTGGTTGTGAATTATCTTTTTCTTCAGATAACTTGGTGCATAAGTAGAGACTGGGTTTTCTTTCTGTTTCTTGACTTGCATTGGAGCAAATTATCCATGCTGACATTTGTGTACTTAATGTTTCCTGTCTCTACAATTGGGATTTGGATGTATAATTTCAATCTCTATTACCCTTTGAAATCTCTGGAGGAAAAATAGGAATAGGAATTCAGATATGCATGTACAGCAATCTTTACAGTGATTTTGAGGAGGGGAAAGGCAGGTGTCCTGTTTAAGATCTGTAATGGTTTGAATTTTACTGTGGCTTATTTATTTATTATAATTAATAAATCAGTTTCTTGCATCTATTTTTTCATATTGATAATGAAAAGTGCTGATAGAGTAGTGTTTTTGTAAGGATTTCTCTTTAGAAAACAAGACTAAAATGAACAGATTTAATTTAAAATAATGTATATGTTATCTTAAATAGAAGAAAAGAGAAATAGTTGACCTTCTGTGCTTGAGAAGAAGAGAATAAGTACCAGCAATTCTTGCATCTCATAATGAAAAAGAATCGTATTCCGGACTAGCTTGGCAAAACAGATGTATACTGCACAATAAAATCTAAAGGGGAATATATAAATATATAAACACCTATGAGACTTTCTGCAGCCTTTTGATACAATTATAAGTGAACCCTCTGTCTGCTGTTTGGCTATTCTCAAATGCAGTGAAATTCAGTGGAGATTTGTAATTTCTGTAACTGCAGCCAGCTGAAATATTATGTTGCTATGTTCTTTGCCTTTTAGCTAATTAGAAATGCAGTTGATTTCTTTATATTGTAGGAAATGGCTCAACATTGAAGATGAGACAATATAGATTTTAATGAACAAAGCAATCTGATGGTAACAAAAGTTAGCTTAGTATGTTACTAAAAATTAAATAGCTCAAACTTTATGACATATATAGAATGCATTACCTTGTATCAAAACCCACATACACTAAACACAGTCCATACACCATAATTTTATGCTCTAATCATGTTAAGTGTTGCATATAACTAAGGAAGTTTAAAATTTATATTTGCATATTAGGCATTTATGGTATAGCTTATATAGGAGGAAGAAAGAAATGAGAATAGTAAGGGAAGACAGAGGAATAAAGTGGGTAAGTTAATAAAACAGGCAAGCCTTAAAATTATGATATTGTGCATGTATTATTCTATTTTAATCCTTTTGAGCTCTTGCTTTTCTCTATCACTTCTTAGTGTATTTTTAATTGCTTATGTTCAGAAATTTTAGTTCAGAGCTTTATATGCATGAAATGGAAAGACATGTTATATATACTACGATGAAAAACTGTATACTTTTAAATAAATTTTATTTCTAGTTTTACTCTAATTTTGTATTTCATTATTCCATGAGGTTTTCGGAGGTCATGAACATCATGTCATCAAAACTGAATTCCTGACTCAGTATAGTTATTCAGCTGACAGGTTTACAATTTGGAAACAGTGTATCTATGGACTATATTAGAGAAAGGGAGGGACATACACTATGCTTGTATTACTTTTGTTAATCAGATTAATAATAAAGTAGATACAGGTGCTCTCAATTATTTCAGGAGAATTATTTCAGAAATTATTATTTCAGAAGTGAGAATCACAGGAAAAAAGGAAGGGGAAGTTCAGTGGCATATGTATTTATTTTAAAAGATATTGACAGTCCAGGAGGGAAAACAGGCTTCAGATTTGGACACTCCCATGTAGTTTTCATCTGCGTTTGTATGTAATGCAGTTATATTTTAAGTAAGGCTTTTATAAGTTATGCTTTTTTGTTTTGTTTAGAAGAATTCAGCTAGTAGGAATAGTTGGAAGAGCGGTACAATGTGTGTTAATATAGTCTCATTTTTCCCTCAAATATTTATTCATGTGATGATTTGTTTTCCTGGCAGATATAGATATGATCTGTTTTTGAAGAACAACCAGGCTGATTTTTTTTCCATCCTTCCAAAAGCAACGGAACCCTTTCCTTTTAAGAAATTTCCTCCAACCTCCCAGTTACTTAAAATGTTCCCAGTTACTAACAAGTTAATTTTTTAAGTTGATGCGTTTTAGATGTCTGAAGTGTTTCTACTAATTTTTTTTCCAATATACCTATCAAAATGATGCATGTTTGCTGAGGAGGAAGGAAGACTGCTTGGGATCAGAAAATGTTTTTGTTTCCAACAAAAGCCATTAAAAGAAGACAATGTTATTCCTGAATGTTGAAGCAGGCTAAATACAGTTTCTTAGTAGCTTTTTTTCCCTTCTCCTACTGCTAACATGTAGAGAAGATTAATGCAGCAATTCTGTGGATCACAAAAGAAGCAGAGAACTCATTATTTTGCCCTCCTACAGTTAGTATGTAAAGATCTATGTAGAAAATGTAGCTCATAGTCTGTCGTAAGAGAGGTGGGTTATTCGAGGTCTGTTGTGTTTCATAGTTTGGGGGGATGTTTGTTTGTTTGTTTGTTTCCTTTCTGTGTCACTTGCTTGCTCTCTTTTCCCTTTTGTCCATTAAGAGAACGGATTGAGCTGCAGAATATTCCTCTAGCTTTGCCTGTATGATTGTAGAGTAAGAGCTAAATGCACTGTTGGTGCTATTTCTCTGTATGTTCTCCACTCTAGATCCTGTATGGTGCTGACAGGAATGATGATAAACATTCGTTGTCCTTTGACATGAAGAGGGAATCGTAAACATAGTTTACCGTTTTATATTCTCTCTTGCTTGAATTATATCCAGCAAGAGGAAAGATTTTTGCCAAGTGTGGAGTAGTGCTTGGACGATAGTATTTTCTGGCATAAATATGTTTTTTTGTTGTTGTTAGCTGATTGGTCTTTCTAAAATGTTTTGTTGGTTTAAGACAATGTATCATGGAAATGTCTTTGATAGCTATTAAAATCATTTGCTCTTGGAACTTCTGCCCTTGTCATTGCCCCCGTCAACAGAAAAATCACTTATGTCTCTTGTGAGACAGATGGAGCCTTATATGTAGATTTACTAAGATGAATACTTAATATTTGTCATAACTTTATTATAATATCAAACAAAGTTTAGTATTGCACAATGAGAGGATAGCAAAACTCCCCTAGTGCCACTTTGCCTAATTAGGTGAAACTTGATCTAGCCTATCTTGTTCCTGTCACAGCTGTGGCCTGTCTTGTTTCTTTAGAACATCTTATCACTGCTCGTCATTACTGCTTGAGTTCTTATGCCAGTAGACCAAAAATATTCCATTTAAGTAGTTTTTCAGTGTAGTTGCATAGAAACTGTTCTAGGTTTTAGCTCCACACAATATATTTATATTCACTAGTATTTACAGCTATCCACATGAAGAATATTTTAAGGATGGTTCTTCAGAATATTATCAAAACATCAAAAGAGAAATCTTGGCTATCAGAAAAGACTGGACTGAACTCTAAAAATTGGAAGGACGGAGTTATAAAAAAGAAGGTGGGATTACTTAGTTTTGTGTTTATTTGCTGTAAAATAAAGCATTGTATGTTTTCCTTTTGTAAAACCTAACAGTGAATCTTTGTAAGGATTAGAATGTTTGCATGTGGAATTTTCCTTTGAAGATCACAGATTGTCATCACATAGGTTTGTTTTATAAATGAAATGTCTAAAATGTGTCAATTTATGTTGTATAAGTTCAGTTTAATGTTCTTCTTGATTCAGCCACAGTAGAGACCTGAGAACAAAACAGAACAGTTCTTAAATCTGGAAGTCGTTATTTTCTATTATGTGCAATTTCCACTCTGATGATTGGAAGAAAACTAACTCAAGACTGCCTCTTGAATCCCAAGGGATTTATTCTCTTTTCAATTTTTACATTTTTTTGCCAAGTCAGATAACATTACATCTATGACTGAGTGGTTGGTATTGCCTGAAAGCAGTACACCAATCAGTATTTTGTTAACACTGATACTTTTGTTAATTCCACTCAGTGGAATAAATCTATTCCTGTGTATTAAAAACAAAGGGCAAGAGTAGCAATGATTTCAGCTGCAACTAGCAGATTGAATTCTGTGTTTGTAGATTTCATGAAAAGTTGCTTCTGGTTCTGTATGTAAAATAAAACAGAAAGTGTTCCTGTGCTGCAAAATTGCCTTTATTAGTTGATGAAAGGCATAGTGTCTTTAGTAAGGATACTTAGTTTAATATTATTCTTATAGTGTAATAAATGAAAAGACCCAAATGTCTCTGTCTTTGTAACTTTTTTGAATAGATTATTTTCAATGTGATGGTTTGGTCAAGCTTTTATGGAATTCAGTGTGTTTTGGATGACTTTGCTGTAGCTGTTGACAAGGTCGAACACAACACTGTAGAAATATCAGCACCTTCCCTTCCCTAGCCCTAGCCAAAATATTTTTTAATAATATGAGTACACTTAGTTCTCTGATACAAATTCTGTTGGATATTTCCACCTCATGCGGATTTTGAAGACTGATTGTCTTTCAGGAAAATAAACTCAAAACCTCATGCTTAACCTTGTTCTTCAGCTTTGCCTCATGTTGCCAGAATGAGTGGTCTTTCAAAACAGATTATAATCTAATCCAAATATGCCAAAACTGAATAGGACCTGTCCTCATGCTCATCCACAATAAAAGTATAATATTTTATTTTTTTAATCTGTTGTCTGATCTTTAATCTTTAAAGGAGTTGGTGTTTGTAATGTTTCTGTTTATTTTATTTTAATTTTGATGAATATAACTTCTTCTGTGTGGGAAGCTGAGATTCTCATGCAATCAAGTGATCTCTGAAGCTGAGTCGTTTTGGAGTCATTTTCTTTTGTTTTTAATTTATTGCTAATCCATGTGAGTTTTATAGCACTGCAGTTATATTGTTTTTCAACAGCATGTCTTCCTTGCATGCTTTGGAAAGTAAAATGTTTAGTAGCAAGTATTTATTCTTGGCTATCCTTAATGAAAACAGTAAATGTCGTAGTAAAACACTGAGGCTTCTGAGCTGTTTGATTTGAAGGAGCTCAATCTTCTGCTTTACCTTCTGAAATTGGTTAATAGATGGCAAAGACTTATTTGGAATAGTCCTGTAACAAATCAGAGAATACCACTTTGCAAACTTAGAATACTTGCCTGTGAACCCAGTAAGAGTGGCTGGGAAAGGAAGCATCAACTGGTAAGAGCACAGAGTCCTTCAAGAGTTACCAGTTTCCACCTTTAATAGTAGATTTGTATGTTATGAAAGATGGCATATGGCCCATGGTCTTTTAGGCAGTGGAACAAAATGAATTTGCAGAGGAAATCTCAAAACCTTTGTCTGGGAAGAATAAAACTGTCTCCCTTTGTGTTGTATGTTGGCTAACAAAGAAATGCGCTCAGCAAGAAATTGTTGGTGCGTCTAGAATTATCACCACTCTGAAGTCTCTTGCATGGTAACTAGTGTCTTGGCAGTCCTTTTGCAGAATTATTTGCATCAAGGAGCAACAACAAGATCTCTTGCTGTTCCTCCAGATGTAACAATTTAGGAATCAAGCCAACAGATAATATGATGCAGGGATGTTGAACTCACTCTGTAGCAAGTGCCAAATTACGATTTCCACTAGCAAACATAACAAGAGGCATGTTTTATAGATTTGTGTAACTTCAGGCTGTATTCCTTTAGCTAATGACATTAAATATTGCACTTAGATTTCCTTTTAAATTAATAGTTTTATTGTAATACAACCTTTTTATTAACTTGTCCCTTTTCAGCTATACTCATTTTCCCTTCTGTAGCCAGTGTTAACTTCCTTTCTTTTTAATAAATTTGTCCAAATCCTAGCTGCTGCTTGGTTTTAAAGGAACCATCTGAATTTAACAGGAGGCATTCCAGTGTTGTGACAAACAGCAAATAGCTTCCGTAAAGATAATATGTGAAGAGCTGGCTATCGTTTAGCACCGTAGCTTGACAACAACTTCTAATATAACAAAGTATATTCTGAAATCTGGTATAGGATTATAATGTCTGAATGGTCATGTCAGCCGCCTTCTGTCTTGGCATGTGCAGGAAACTTTCATTTGTTAGGTCAGTTGTTTTTCAGCTGTATTTGTATCTTGTTCGTCATAGACTGCAGAGCATCCTTTTGAGTCTCCGTGGATTGCTTGGGTTGTTCATACATGTGAAATTCTTAGCTGCTTTCATTTCCATTAGGTGTGTCCTAGAGCACTGGAAGTCTCTTAATGAGCTACTGTTATATTTTCATTAATAATCTGCAGACCTACCTTGGTTGGTTGAATCTTTCAATGTGTGGTGATAATTGCTCTTTCTTTAGCAAAAACTGTAGCTTATTCCTCTGTCATGGAAAGTCTGTCTTGTCTGAAGGAGGAAAAAGCTTCAAATTCTATATCTTCAATTGATTTGTAGCTTTTTATATTTCTGTAACAAAGAGCAAGAAAGCTGTAAGTATCCCTTCAGCAACTAAATATCAAGATTTTTCAAATAGTCTGAATCCTGTTCGCTAGCTGTCAGACATAAAAGCTCATTTACTGAAGAAAGACAAAGACAAGAGTTACCAAAGTCCTCAAAGGAAAATCTGTGGCTGTTCTCTCTGCGTGAAACCATGACACAAAAAAATGAAGGAAAAACTTTTATTAAAAAAGATCCTTTTAATGGTATGTTTGCAGGTTTCTATAAGAATTATTAAATACTTTTTTTAAAGTGGTGACTTGTGTGCTGTAGCAAGAGAAGTGATTTTGTACTCCATTACTGAATTTGTTCATTACTGAGTTGACCAACAAGATTTTCCCCCACCACCACTTCATTTCCTGTAGCTCGGTTGTCTTGTGCAGAGCTGCATGATTGTGGATTTTTTTTTTCTTTTTTCTTTTTCTTCTTTCAGTGATCACCAAGGTGTAAGTGAGTGCAACTTGTTTATGGGCTTATCCAAAGAATGCTTTAATGAGATGAGTATAGCTAAAGTAGATTTAAGTCACATTACGTTTTCTAATTTGATCAGAAGTGACAGTATGATCCACAAATAATATTAGCTTGTTTCATTTTTGAATAATCTCATAAATGCTCACGTTCATTGATAGTAAAGTTTTGGATTTAATGCTTGTTAGCAGCCTTTCGCTGAATTGCCTGATACTTTGGTGTCAAGAGTCCTGCTCCCAGTTTTTTGATTTCCTTTGCCGGCCATATGAAGGCATAGCAGGAAGTGTTATCAGTTTCACTCTTTAAGTAATTACTGATGATTCAGTGGTTTAAAGTGTGCAAATTCACAGAAAAATCCCCCCATTTTGTGTGTTCTTTGTAAATTGAAGACTCTGTTGGTTACACTACCTTTGTGCATTTTTACCAATACAGTCAACAGGCATGACCGGGCTTTAAGTTTTGGTCTGAACTTCTAAATTTGTACAGCTTTGATGTGAGGAAACATGTTCAGAAATATGGGAAGAGTACTTAATTATTTCTCACCCCATACACGGGAAAGGGGAAAAGATGTTAAAGGGGAGTATCCTCCTAATGAAAGTCCTAAGCAATAAGAAATTTGCTTTACATTTTTAGGCTTTTATTTGCAATGAGTAAGACTCATGAACATGCTATAGGAAATTATTTTTAAAAAGAACAGTTGCATTGTGGGGGTAAATGATTATTGGAATAAAGCATACTGTTAAATAACTTGTTTATTAGACTGATTTAACATATTTTAATTTTAATATAGGAAAGTGGAATGGTTTAATCTTCTTGTGGCAGAATTGTTTCATTGCTATATTTCTAGGGTTTAGGTATAATCAACGTCAGATTTATCTGGGATGTTTGTCCTAAAATCTCTCAATATAAGGAAAAGCTCATGACTTCAGTCCAGAACATATCTTCAGATGCTTTTAATTAAAGCAATTTTATAATTATACTTTTATAGCTTGGTTTCTTTTAATTGCTTAAAGCATCACCTAATTAAGTTAGTGGTCTTGAAAACAGTATTTGTATTGTAAAAATTGTTAAATTCTGCTTTAATAATTGAAATAATGTAACTACAATTTCTACAGTTGTAGCTGATAAAAGATTGTAGGGGCATAAATTCCACACAAGAGAACTTGAACAAGATAATCAGAGAGAAAAGTTACGAATTATTCTATCAGCTATGTGCAGCGTTGTGCATACCAGTGTGTCTCATCACCAAAGAGGTGCATTTTTCACCTCTTAATATTTTTCTTACGTCTGATTTTTTTCTAGTCACTGAAAATTTCAGACTGAATCAAAGTATGTATTTGGTTGATGGGCTTCGTCACTTCAGTGAGATTTGGTTTTCTGTATTTCAGTTAAAATTTATTTCTAACAGCATCTAGCAGGCTCCTGGGAATCCCAGGTCAGTAAAATCAAGGTTGAAGAAGGCTTTGCGTTCAAGATGAAATGTGACAACCTTATTAAGACTTTTTGAGAAATACTGATATCTCTGCTGCTCAAGAGTTTTACTTTGAAGAAGTCTCTTTTTTTGCTCACTGTTCTCATCCTAGAATTTTAGGCAGCCATGGACCTAACCATTAAATGCTCTGAAATGGTAAAGGACAAGATTATGAATGGATTTTTTTTTGAACTTTATTGGGGGAATGCATGGTGAGAAGGTAATATCTTATTCCTAAGTAAAATGGAAAGAATGAAGTTGGCATTTTTATCAGAAATGTATTCTGTACTTTAAGTCTATTGTCTACCAGCATTTAATAATAAACATTTGACATACGTGGAAAAATCTCATTGCTTCTCTACTGAAAGAGAAGGGGAGAGCTTTTTCTCTTTTTTTTTCTTCTTTTTCACACTGAAGTCTCTAGGCTGGTTTAAAAAAAGCAAGGGAAAAATATAGTAAGACTAAGCAACTGTGTATGAGTTTAGCCATATTTGCTAACCAATGTTCTCTTAACTCACAATCATATGCTTAATAATTCTTAATTTGGCAGGAATTATTAACATTAGAACTATTATGAAGTATAGCTTTAATACTGTGTTGACATTCCCATATCTAGAATTGGGCAAGGAAAGCAGTGCATATCAAAAAGGAGAAAAAAAACATGTTGTTCTTCGGTGTTCTCACTTAAAAAATCTTTATTTTAAGTTTTAATATTTCAGCATGTCCTGAAATAGTACTTGGCTAATTGCTCTCTAATAGCTTAAATCATTAATTTTTTTTTTAAGGAGGATACCAGAAGATAAGTTCTTACATTGGACTGTGCTAGCCTGAAACACTAATCTTAATTGTATTTAAATATCCAAGTTAGTAAATATGTGCAACTTAGATATAAAACAAGTGGATTTCATGTAGTAGTTCTGAGGTTGCAGTTAACTTCTAACAGTCCAGGGTGTTTCATATCTTGGAAGTGTAAGGTATTATCTGAACCAAATATGCAGCTGAACATACTAACCCCCCCCCACCCCAAACAAAAAAAAATTGCATTCTTTCAGTAAGATTGTAGAAAAATGATGAGGAAAAAGATTTCAGAACTCGAAGGTTTTAACTTTCTAGACTATTTTGTGACTGAGAAAAAAGGAAGACAGCAGCTGAAAAAGCATTCTGTGGTGGTGTTACAGCTTTGTATCAGTCGTCATGTTGTCCTAGGGGAGTAAAACTGAAGTTTCAAAACACAGGTAGGAAAGTGTGAATGCATCTCTGTTGCAGAGCTCTTGGAATCTTAATTTCAGGTGAAGTAAGAATTGAACTGGACAGCTGGAGAAGTGTGAGCAGACAAACTGTTTTAAATTGGCCTGATTGTCAGCTCTGTTCAGCATATTAGCACTTCTCTCTAATGTATTTTATAGACAATACAGCAGAGCTTAAGGAAAATAAGGAGGTTGCTACACAGTTGCGTGCAAGGAAGTCCACTCAAACATGATGAAGTGCACAGAAGCTAATTTCACTGTGATGGCTGTACTGTGTATTTCATGTGTATGCTTTGATGATAATCTTCAGCAGCACATTCCTAAACTCCATCAATGCTTTCTTATATTTTGTTGCTATGCAGTATCTCCAGTTCTTACTCCATCTCCACCACAAATAGGGACAGCTATGACACTGACTTGAAAGTGCTAATAAATATGCAATATATTAATAATTTTCAATATTTTCAGTCTTCGTTTTTATCTTTCAGGCCATCTGTGCTTCAACTCCTTTGGTGCTACTCAGGCAATCTACTTAAACAAAGCAAAAAAACCCTTTAGTCAAGTTTACTTGAGGAATAGTGTGGCAGTAGCTGGCTACAGCATCTTTCCTCTTAATTGGTGAGCCTTTCTGAGATGCCCTTCACTGGACTCTCTAGCAAGTGATAATGCGAGTGACCCCCTGCTTTGGAGAAGGCAATGCAGATGTGGTTTGAGCTAGGAGATAAAATATTGTGCTTAAGGTGCAGCAAATTCTGGCCTGATTTTTCCAAGGGGAAACTGAGAGTTCATATCCTAGATACGTGTTGAATTTATGGAGAATGGATTGAGATGTGTGGGGTAACTCACTCCTCCAAGGTGTCTACAGATTCAGACAGATAATCTTGAATATAAATCAGGTTTTCTAGTGTATTATGTTAGCTGATTAAAAAATGAGAACTTGGAAACTGGGTAGAACCACATGATGTCACTGTGCTCTTTCATAACAAGGTAAGAGGTCTTCTGGATGAATGAGGAAGAGGCTGTATGTATCATTTCTTGACTTTACTGAAGTCAGTGTCTCATGGCATTTTCTTAAAGTTTGGGAAACTTGGTTTAGATGAAACTCCTCTAAAGTGTTACGAGGAAACTGTTTAGAAGATTGGCATGAATAATCCTCTGTCAAAATGGTGAGGTTTATTTTAAAAAGCTTTTCCTTACTTCTTATGCATTCTCTTAAATATAACTCCAGAGAAAAAGAAAAGTGTTTTCTACCATCCCTATGGCTAGGTGAAGAAATAATGGATTTAAGTAGTGGAAAGGAAGGCTTAGATTTTAAGAAACTTAGCCTTGCAGCAAGAATCCTGGATTTTTAGGGTGGATGGTTAAGGAAACTTGTGGAATTCCCATCATGAAAGGCTCTCCAGAACAGGTTAAACAGGCATCTCCACAGAATAATGTGGTATGGCTGATCCTGCCTGAGGCCAAGAGACTGGATTAGATGACCTCCTGAGGTTTCTTCTAAGCCTATTTTTTTTAATGTTCATATATGATTATTATTTTCTTAAATATGAGGTCAGATTCCAATACTGGATTCCATATCAGATACTCGTTCTGCAAAACGATCTGCAGGCCCCACTGAATTGAAACTATGTCTGAATCTTTTCTTCTATGGGAAAAATAAAATTATTGAGCTGCAATGAATAGGTTCTTAGAGGCATTTTCATTATCATCTGTGGCTGCATCCTGTCTATACTGCAGCTGCCTTTAATACTACTGTTGGAGAATCTTGGGCTACATTATAGTATATTTACAGTTCTGGATGACTGCTTCCTGCTTTGAAATGTAGATACTTTCAAAACTTCAGGATACTGTTTACAGAATTTGCAGGCTGAGGGAGAGTGGAAACATGAACAGAAATAGCCTGGAGGACTGAGGGAGGAGACAGAGCTAGCAACCTGGGCTTTTGTTGGCGTTTGTCTTATGCTTGCTTCTGAAACTTGATAGACTGCTCTCAGCCATTATTTAGCTGTTATTAATGCGGATCTCCAGTTTGGTACATGTACTGTGTCTTGTGAACGAGAAATATTACAAATGTAGGTGTGGGGTTTTTTTTGTTGTTTGTTTTTAAGGATGTGCTTATGCAAATTGAAGGACAACTATTTAAGTGAAGAGTGTTCATTTAATGAAGAGCTGCTAAATAACTTGATTTAGTCTTTGTGCTTCAACATTATGGGGGCAGGTTTAGCTCAGCTGGTCAGAGCGTGGTGCTGCTAATGCCAAGGTTGTTGGTGTGGGCTATGCTGAGGGTTGGACTAGATGGTCTCCAGAGGTCCCTTCCAACCTTATCATTCTGTGATTATTAATTTTGTCACTTTTTTTTTTTTAGGGACATCTATTATGTTAGCTCTGTCTTTTAAACATCACGTTATTTCTGTTCCATCCCCGTGAGCTTACAGGACAGTATCGTATCTCGTTTATGCATGGGAATCTGAGGTGCAGACAGAGAGAATGCTTGAAAGCTCCTGTTTAATTTTGGGTAGGAATATAGGGTCAGGTATCTTTCAGAGGATTTAGTGTTACATAGAAATATGTATCTTTTGAATAGGGCATTTACTGGTTGTCAAACCAGTGAGTCTGTCAGGAAGAAATGAATTTTTTAGGATCACTCTTAGGACTTTGTACCTTGATAGAATTTTTCTTTGCTTGTTTCTGTTCTTACAAGTCCCTCAGCTATTAACTACATGCTTCCAGCTTTTGCAATAAACTATGGGAGAGCCTACAGAGCATGTGCAACAAGAATACTGTATAAAGTGAAGGCCTTTAATAGGGAAAATGTATCGAGTGAACATGTTTTTAATGATCAGGTCGTAATACGTATCCAGCATGGAGGTGAGGAGGATTAAGTTAATGCATACAGTTTTTGAGTGCTTGACTTTGTAGCAAGATACGTTTGCTAACATGGAGAGGTGGGAGTATCTCTTGGTATATGTATTTTGTGTATGTTGAATTTCAGGTGGAGCAAGGAATTTGAACTGAAGCTTACTTCAACTTATATTAGTACCTAGGTTTTTAGTGCTGAGCTTCATCCTTTCCAGGTTCCATCCCACTCTTGCTTCTATTTCTTTTCTATTATCTAATTTTCATTCCCTTGTCATTTGAAGTTAGTCATCTTGAGTGTTGCTGAACAGAGGGGAAAAAGAAAATAGTTTTCTATTTTCTGCTTTCCAGCTGGAATAGCTAGGAGCAGTTACTATAAGGAAAATCGTCTTTTGATCTTGTAATTTTGAGTGAAGAGAGGATGCTTAATATCTCTGGGAAGGTTGCCCAAACAACCTGATCAACACTGTGAGTTAGAGAGAGTAAATTAGCATAGAGAGAACTGATTCTTCAGGAAAATGTGATTTAGCCCCCCAACCCACACATACACTTTCTGAGGTTTACGGTTTAACCAGGTATCTTCAGACAAATTGCAAAATTGCCTCCATCATACAAAGAGTAGCCCACCTGTGAAGGTTAGGTTACTATGCAAAAGCATGAATTTGTTTGTAGTACTTAAATGCTCTTATTTCAAACATCCAGTATATCCAAAACTTGTTCCTTACCTCTCAGCCTTATTCTCAGATAGAACCAAGCAATTTTGACTGAAGCTTTTTTTTTTTTAAAAAAATGTCAATTCAATGTACAAGGATCACAAAATTTTGACATAAAAGACTAGAGCTTTGGCAGAGTTACAAGAAACTGAAAAGTGCTTCCATCAGTAGTGTTAAAGAACCTTAATCATACATTTCCATTTAAAGGGGGATTATAAATTTTACCCATATTCTTATTCATATCATTAAAAAAATATATTCTGTCCCTTTTTGGTTTTGTTGTTTTTCAGATGATATTAACTGTGTTTCTGAGCAACAATGAGCAGATTTTGACAGAAGTTCCAATTACACCAGAAACAACCTGTCGTGATGTAGTAGAGTTCTGCAAAGAGCCTGGAGAAGGAAGCTGCCATCTAGCTGAAGTATGGCGTGGAAATGGTAAGACAGATGTTTGGTGGAAATTGATTTAAATATACATGCCATGCGTAAAAAGGTAAACTTACTTTTCTGTATGAATGATTTTGAATTTTAGTTTACTTTTTCTGTAGCAAACTTTGATGTAAAATAAGACCTCTGAATGTGTAAATTCAGTGTCAGTAAAGATAAATGCAATTCCATTCAACTTTTTTTTTTAATTCTTCCTAAATATGGAATATTTGATAAAATGTGCAGGTTAGTAAGATGTCAGGCCTCTGAATTTCACATTTTCAGCTTACATAAACAAGTCAAAGGACTTGGTATCTACCACCCCTGCCCAGAGAGAAGATGGGGATGGAGTGTTTTCAGCTTGGAGTTATTTCAAATAAGCATATAATATATGTGGGATGAGGAGGATTTAAATGAAAATATGGAATCTCAATGATCTTCTCTTATACGTGGGTGCAGATCACTGCCTAGGTATCTTTCTAAACCTGTCTCCTCCCTATGTGAGGCATATGAACAGGACCTGAGATTTAAGAACAATTTTTTTTTCCCTCCTATATCATGAGTAATAGAAGCTCTGCAGTCAGAATTGTGCCAGAATTGGATACATCTCCAGCTTCTTTGTGAACATTTCTCCTCAAAGGTTTGACAGTCTCCCTGGGGGTAGGGGGAGGCAGCAGTGCCTGTCTTCTGTTTGTGCTGCAGTTGTTATCTCTCAGAACAATTGGATGGGCAATTCTTTTCAGAAGTGTGTCCAAAAAACTCTATTATGGATTCTTTTTCTAGGTGAGTTCTTTCAATTATGCATAGTCCAAGCCTGCTGGTTATAGTATATTAACACATGAATGTGAGTGGAATAAGTGGGTGAGTTAAGATTATGTTTTGGTAGGCTCTTATCCTTCAGTTATTACAGCTGCCCCTATTTGAGCTTTTTATATCTTCTGTTTTGTTTAATGGTTAATGAGGTCATGAGTTAATATAGGATTCTTAAATCTTCCCTAGAGGTTTTTGTTTGTTTGTTTTGGTTTTGTTTGGGTGGAGTTTTTTTCAGTTATGTTTGTTTGTCAGAGAAGCTTATTGCATTCTTCAGATGTCTGCAGAGCCCTTCGGTATTAGCAATCTAGAATAGTTTCCTCCTGGAATATCTTCTTCTCCCATAAACTGTTCTAAGACTTTATACAGACAAAAGGTGCCCAAAGAAGTTATTTCCTAATTGGATTTGAACTTGGGAGTTTAGGCAAGCGTAAGCAGGGGAAAAGCATGTTGTAGTTCTAGGAATACAAATTCAGATCATATTTAGAAAACTGCCTTTAAGGATAAAATTTACAAGGGGATTAAGACTTTTTCAAATTGGAAGTGATGAGTCTGTCACATACATAGATTTATGAAAGGGATCTGCCGATTAAGTGTTGAATAGCCCCGGAATATTCCTAGTATCTTGCAATCGGTTGTCTGTGAAAGTGTAACTTGTATGGTGTTACTTGTCCTTCATTCATTATTTCTGCTTTTGCCTTCACAGTGCTTTGAGGGTGTGCTTCCTCAAAAATGTGAAGAATGTTATCAGCTAGCTTTAAAGGATTACTGGAAACTACTCAGTGATCCACAGCATTTTTGAAACACTTACACCTTTCAACCCTGGCAAATACAAGCACACATTTTCTATAATAACTTCTAAGATTGAGAGAATATTTTATTTGTGGATGTAACACAGTTTCTCAAAATGTCGAAGATTTGAAGCTAAAAGTTTCTATAGAGTGGGTCACTACAAAGAAATAAATAAAAATTCTCCAGAAAGATGCAGTGGGGGGACTAAGACTAAATTTAGTTAGTTTCCATGCGAGTTATGTGTCTGTGGTCCCACTGTAATCAATAGAGATGTTACAATCAGTAGAACATGAAGATCACTGATTTTGGCTAGTAATTGTCTGTTTGATCTTGAGCATTAGAGCTCACACTGTTCTTTTGAAGCAGACACCTACATACATACACCTGAACTTAGCTATCTTAATGTGGAGCGGAATCCTGCCAAGCTTCTACTTGTTGAATGAGGCTGTCAGATTGTTCAAAATGAGCAAGTAACTCCCAAGTTTCTTTAAAATTCACATGAAGGTGCCTTCATAAGTCTAGCTTCACTTGCTTAAATACCCTAAGTGATAAGTTTATCTTCTACTTCATAAAGAACATGGAATAGAAAGGATTAAAGAGAAAATGGGATATTCAGATATGGGAACTGTGATCCAATTCATTGATATCCTCTATTTCTTGAGCTCTCGAACAGGCCAGTATTGTCAGCAAAAATGATGGTCTGCCCACTGGCTTTGAATCTCTGACAGGAATTTCACAAGCATTTTCATTTGCTTTTCTTAGTCGTAGAGCATTGTCATAATGTCTGTGCGGTAGTGACTTTAGCTTCCTGCCACATAGTTTGGGGAATATGCGAGTTTGTTACTGAAACAACCTGAAGAATTTTTTTTTAACATAGCAAAACAATGTATTTTTCCTTCAGCTGTCCTGAGAGCTAAGGTGAAAATCTTTTCACTGAGGCTTTTAAAAATAACTTTGCCTGGAGCAGAGATCTGATATGTAGAAAATCTGAGTCTGAGGAGTTAAATTCAGCAGGTACAAACAACTCAAACCTTGGTTCAGAGTGGGAAGTGGGAAGCAATTTGCATAGGAATTGTGGCAGTCTGTGCCAGGAAGAAAATATATAGGGAGAGAGAAAGAATAAATATCTCTGACCCCTCATCCCTGATCCTCAAGAGACGTCGACAGATCTTTTTTTCAAAAGACTTTCTATAGAAAGTAAAATTCAAAATAATAATAGTGAAACTTATGGATTGAATAAACATATTAAAGTGAGTTTTTTTTTTAATAGCCCACTATAAATGATTGACTGTCTTGCTAATCTCTGCGTGTTGCATAGGTGATGCATCACAGCTTTCTCTTTTCTGCATAAGACAGAGCCACCATACTTTTCCTCTTGATAACGTACTTGCCTTCTGTGTTCTGCAGGCAGCCACAGCCTCTTCTTTTAAATAGTCTAACTGAAAATACATGCCTAGTTGAAGTCAAAGTAATCAGGTTTGTAGACTGTAGTTTTTGTATTGGGTTAAAAAAGTTTGTGTGCCTAGAATCTTGTCAACTTTCTAAACAGTATCAAACTAATAAAAATATTTTCTCCTAATAATCTTCACTTCTTGTTGTATATGAATGTTTGTGCAGATAAAAACTGAGAAATGCATCATTTTATTTTTAGAGGGTGACAGAAACAGGCCATTTCCAGAAAAATGCTATTATTAAAATCCATGCAACTTTGGCACCAAAGATTATGCAAAATGACTAGAATTTAGAAGAGGATTGAATAGCTTAAGTATTTATCATCTTAGTTTTTCTGTGCTTGTTTGTGTAGCAAGGAAATGTTTGAGGAGCTTCCCAAGAGTTGTAAAATAGTTGAGGTACTGATGGTATTACAGTTAAGGAACTGAATTTTCTCAGTTGCCTACTAAAAGGGGATTTTTTTCTAATCTGTTTGATGTCTGTACTTTTTTCTCAGTTTCTCTTTTCCAGTTTCTTGAAATGATTAATAGTTGAAAAAGACAACAGCGTTTCTGCCTGATACATTGTTATGTTTTGTAGCACTTTATGCATTGTCAGGTTTTTCTTTTTTGTATGTGTTTTTCGTGCTGTAACAGCAGAAAAAACACAGAATTCTCTTTCTCATTCCCTTTAGCTCGGTTAGAGCGTGGCGCTGCTAATGCCAAGGTCACAGGTTCAGTCCCTGTACGGGCTGTGCTGAGGGTTGGACTGGATGATCTCCAGAGGTCCCTTCCAACCTTACCATTCTATGATTCTATGAAACTGCAGTTGGTAAAGAGATCAAAAGACAGGTGTGATGCCAGGAACTCATCATATATTTCGAACATAAATGGATTTTGACCTTTAAATCCACCCATTACCCAATTGCCCACTTTCATTTACATCTGGAATGCCCTTCAGCAGTTGATGTTGTTGATCTTCCTGCGTTTAGTTGTAAAACAGAGGAAAATAACTGTGAAAGAAATAGGTGTTTACTGGAAACGTATTCCTGCAAACTTTGAGTGCTGGGGGAACAGGAGGGTGAGAGAATGCATTCCTGAAACAGCAGTGAAATCTCTGACTAAGATAATCCCTTACCTTGTATTCTGGTTTCACATAGAGCAGATATAAATGCTTATCACGAAACAGCAGGATACTTGTACTCAGGATAAAATAAGATACTGAAGTCTGAAAGTTACTATAATTTAAATATCAGGTATGTAGTTTCAACCGAAAGACTTTCACAGTACTCTTCCATCAGTATGTTTACCAGTGTTTTGGTCTTTCAGAGTGTTTCAGTCATTACAGAATACTTACAACTAGCTCATTCTCAAAATCATTGCTTAAAAAGAAAGAATTGAAATTTGCTTTTCAAGGTAGTCTTCCAGAATTTTCATCCAACTTAATCTAAGACAGCTTTTACAAATAATTGTAAATATTCATCTTATGACTTTCTAGTTAACTTTTCATTGAAAACAAATATTCTATAGATAAACAGACTGGATTTCTGCATTTTAAAAGGATATTAATAGTTTATTACTACTGTATACTCTTATTTCACCTTCTCTGTTTTTTGTTTTCTATTTAAACTTTAAAATGAAAATTAAAGTTTGAAACAGTATTGGGAGAACAATTACTGAAAAAAATGTGTCTGGAGCTGTAAGAAGTGGGAGAAGTTTAACTGCAGTATTGATTGTTGAAGAGCAAGTATTTCTGGAAAACATTCTTTAATGCTATCATTTTACAGCAAATATAATAAGATGATTCTTTCTGCAATTTTTTTTGTTTTGGAGGAGGGAATGTGGACTTTAACACTTGACATAAGATATGATGAGAGTTGATGTCTGTTTCCTCTTCCTCCTTATTTTCTGAATCTGTTTTGTGTAGCTATCTGCACAGAACAACTAGTGCTGCTGCTTTTTTTTTCCTTCTATTTCAGTGTCATTCTAACCTTGTTTTCTGTCTAATTTAGAGCAACATGTTGTTGTTGCAACAATCCAAGTTGTTTGGGTGGAAGAATTGCAAAAGCAGTACAAAATGTCTTTCTTTTCTCTCCATGGACATGTCAGAACAGTATTAGCCTTGATTCTTTAAGATGCTTTATGTGAATAGAACCTTTTTATTTTGAATAGCTTCTAGGATCGGGGCCTTGACTTGGAATGGGAGAGCAGCCTAACCAGCAGTGGTGCTGCAGCTGCTTCTCACCACGCCAGAATTAGCCCAGCCAAATTGTGGATCAGACATCCAGTTTCTTGGTACTTTCTTATCAAGCTTCAGTTCTTGCTAGGTTCAGCTAGGATTTTTTTTTTTCCCTGGGGGGGGGGGGTGGGGGGGAAATCCCAAAGCTTCAGTTCTTCTGCTTCCTAATGTCTCTGAACTAAATCATGTAGGTATTTTATCCATTGTGATCTTTGTAAGACCCATGGTGCAATTTCAGTGGATATGCTTCAAAGCACTTGAAATCTTGCCTTACTTTAGGAGTTGAAAAACCTGAAAATCATGTTTTTAAAATTCCTTTTCAAGAACAGAGTTATAATAAGCTACTGGCCATATTCTTGTGTGTGTAGGTAATATTGACAGTGTTTCTTGGAATCCACTTAAGTGGAGGGACAAGAAAAAAAATTTTTTTAACCTTTTTTTGAGCCATATAATTAGTCTGTGATTTAAATGACTCTTCTCCACTGAAAATAGCTAGAGCTAACTATTGCTTGTTTTATTTACCACAGCTATAGTCCTGTAAAAACAGAACTCTTAATCTAAGAAAAAATGGAGAAGCAGTGTGTACAGTAAATCATAAACAAATGAAAGTGATTAATCTGTCTCCTCCTATGCTAATCTTTTTGATTTCATACTTGAAAGTTAATCTAAAGGATTGTTTCTGTTTTACCAACCTCTAACTCTACTCTTACGATTCTTACTGTATTCAGTATCACTTTATCTATATCCTTGGATATGCACGGTGTATAAAGATTGAAAATTGAGCAAGGAAAAGGCATATGAGAGTTTGTTATCAGATATGAGGATGTTATCTCTGCTCTGGAGATATTTCAATTCATTTCCCTGTGCAGAATTTCTTTTTATTCCTTCTTATCTAAAAAAATTAATTGGAAAAAAAACAAAATTCTCCCTCCCTGTCCCAAAATTTAATCCACGATTAAAAAGAAATATTTTCTAAAACACATACTATGGTGTCATTAGCAGAGCTGGATTTGAGAGTAAAACAATTGAAATGGAAAAAAAAAAGCATTATAACAACTTTGGTTTAGATTTAAGCAAATGTATCTTTGCACTGCAGTGTCTAAAGAATGTTTCATCTCTTCAGTTAAATTGTTCTTCAGGTCAGTGTTCTGTGAAGACAGTCCCAACTTGGTCCTGTAGTCTGCCTTCCAAATAGCCAGTGGAACAGTGGTTTGGGTATTGAGATGAAAGGGGAAAAAACAGATTGGAGATAGTTACTGAGGTGAGGTGCTTAAGGATCAGAGGTGTGAACCATTCCTCTAGAAATAGTGAGTGCATCTCTTTCACTGGATATTTTTGGAAATAATATTTCCCTAAAAACTTTGGACAGTATGTGGAGGGAAGTATACTACTTATATACCAATTATTGTTATTCTAATAACAATATAAATATATTACTATTTTTCGTCATGTAGCTTCTGTTATATGCTTGTCTGATGTGGTCAACAATTAGAAGTTTGGTCTTAATAATGGGATTTCTGTATCTTCAATGTGTGATGTTTATTTCAGTGAAAAGGTTTCTGATACTCCTCAGTGTTAATAGCAAATAGCTGTTCCTGGGAGGCTTTAGCTGTCTTGGAATTTTGTTTGATGTGTAGGAAATGTTTGATACAGAACAGGACACAAATCCCCCCCCCCTTTTTTTTTCTTAATTGGTTAAAGATATAAAGCCTTAGGATGTTGTAATTTATATATTGGAAGTTGATTATAAAGGAATGAGGAGATCTTACTAAGATGTTGATGAGGTTGGACTACTTGACATGACAGTTCTTGTCAAAAGATTTACTATATTAAGTACATTGAGAATCAAGTGATGTAAACACATTCTTTTTTGAGTAGTATAATTACATATCCCAAGAGTAACAAGGTGTATGTACACATACATATTTCATAACACTTAAAAATCTAGGTAAATTACATTATAAAATGCATACTCGAGATGTCCCCCCCTTCTCCCTCCCACCCCAACTTTCCCCAAGATATTTGTTATATCTTTGAATAGTTCTGTCCTCTCATGTCAAATGGGCTAAATATGAAAGGGATAACACATTTTTAGAGGTGCTCGGTCTGATAAGAGGTAGTGTGGTTTGGGAATAGAGGGTTTTTTGGTTACAGTGATGAAGAATGCAAACTCTACTCTTTGGGTCCCATGCAAGCCTATTTTTCTGTAATAATCTTGGTTTGACTGATCAGAGACGAACCTAGCAAAATAATAAAATCTCTGGTAATATCAGTGTGTTCTAATTAGAAGATATTTCCTAATACCATGCTGAGTATTGGGAGGATCCTAAAAGGAAGATTTTTCTACCTTAAATGAAAAATTTTTCAAAATAAATGCAAGTATCATTCTGGAAACACTAAATATATTTGTAAACATATATTCATTTTGAAATCCGGAATATATGGTGGGTAACCTTCTAGTTATAGTATATTTGATAGATTTGAAAGAAATACTGTATTATAACAATGTTTTTATTGTCTTTAGGTGAAAACAGAAACTTACTCTTGCATAGAATTTAGCCTTTATTTGCGCTAAGGTTTGTTAGTAATTCCACTTACATTAGAAGTTAATATCCAACCCAGTGCATAGGAATGGGTGTACCTGCTCAAGTGCTTAGGAGATGGAATATCAATATAATGATTTGTTTTTAATCTGAGCAGAAAGCATGAGATTCAAACCAAATGCATTGTTTTAATAACAGAATTAAAAAAAATCTATCTGAGAATGAGAAGCAAAGATGCAAAGATCAACCATGTGAAAAGTATTGTGATGAAGAGTTCTTGACATAACTAAACCAGTGTTTGTGAATGCTGTTTTTTCTTTTATCTTTTTTTTTTTCTGGTTTTACAAACTACTTGCAAACTGCTGTTAAGCAACAAGCTATGTTACAGTAACAGAATAACTTTAATACAGTTGTGTCTGTCTGTTTCTTTGATTCTTCCTAAGGGAAGATGTGTTAGATGGATTGAATTATTACAAAAAACATTCTGATTTTTAGTGAGTTTTAGAAAACTTTTCTTAAGATAAGTTGAGTGACAGGTATTTTCTTTTTGTATTTTTAGAACGTCCCATACCCTTTGATCACATGATGTATGACCACCTACAGAAATGGGGTCCCCGCAGGGAAGAGGTAAAATTCTTTCTTCGTCATGAGGAGTCACCAGCTGAAAGCAATGAACAGAGTAAGTACACTTATCTTGTAGTGTTGGTACATAAGCATGCTTAAAATATTTTCTGAAGTGATTGATTGCTGTAAAAATTGTTGACAGTTTAAAAGAATAACAGTTTTAGCATTGATAGCTAACGTGATCTGATGATGCATGTCACAAATTTTAAACACTTTATTTTAATAATTTTTTTAATTTAGCTCTGAAAGCAGTTAACAAGGAAATACAGACTCTGTCTTAGCTACTGTGCAAGTATGGGATAGCAAAGATAAGAACCAGAGAAGCTGTCTTTGAACTTAACTCTTAACAGCTTTCTCTTCCACGTGTTCACCCATTTGCCATTTGAACTTTTGTAAAATTATTTTGTTACTCTTAACATCCTGTGGCAAGGAGTTCAGGAGTTGAACAGTGTATCAGATGAAGAATCGTCTCTGGATGATCATCTATAAGGTCCCTGCATTTTGAAGGAATGGGATTGATTTTATTCCCCACTCTCACCCATCCCTGGCAAAAAAGAATCAGTGAACTTTTTTTGCCTCCTTTAGAAACTAAATTTAAAATCTGTGTGTGTGTGTGCTTGTGTGTGTGTAGTTACATTTCACATGCTGAAAACTCTGGTCTACTTGTTTCTGTGGAAAAAGTACTTGTAAAAAGAATGCTGTATTAAGTGGAGACTTTTTAAAAGAACTAAAAAAAGCAAAATGATGAAAATAATATAGACTTAATTTATGAGAAGACTTTGAGGTTGCGCATTATATGCTTTATGGCTGTCAGACTATGTGAAGGAGAGGAAAGGAATCTTGAAGTGAGATATATATTTGCATGCTCAGATTATCCTTATTCATTCGACTAATCTGACTACTTCTGACAATTAAATTTTAAGTTTTGGCTGAGTCCTTATTGCTTTAAGCTGAGGTTTCTTTTCCTGTCTCTAAATGGCTGCTGGTTGCTTTGAATGCCAGATGTAGCAAGTCCAATAATGTATGAGGGATTTTTGTATATATTAATTCTATGCTTGTAAAATACTCACCCTTTGGGCAATATCAGAGCAATATAAATTTAAAATACATGAAGAAATTTAAGATGTACCTGAAAACAGTTTCTTGTGCATGGAGAATGTCCCTTCTGAATCAAACATGCAAAGCTTTCTAATTAATTGTTGAACTATGGATCAATTTGTAGATTAAAGATCTTTCTAAGGCCTTGGAAATACTCTCTAATATATGCATTTATAAGCTCAGTTGGAGCTGCTGCTTCTTGTGGATGCAGAATAAGAAACTTCATGCTCAGGTCATTCCCTTTTATAAGACGGCTGCCTAAACATGTGTCAGAAAAGTGGGACCTACATTTCTTTACTCTTAACAGAGGAAGCCTGTGAAGTAAACATTTCATTTCTGTTGATTCCGCTGCTTACAAAGAATAACCTAATAAGGATTTGGAGCTGGTAGAACTAAAATTCACGGGTACAGGCTTTATGTAATAGCAAACAGAGGATAGTGCAGTGTTGAAATGAATAATAAGAATGATTATTTTGCTCCTACAAGAGCAAAATGAAACTGTACTGCAATAAATAGTTACAGATGAAATACTTTGTTTAGAGTTATTGTAAGCAATTACAGAAAGAAATATTTTTTCCTCTCAAAAGATGGACTTCTGTATTTCCAATGTGTAGTACACTAGTACTACACATTTAGTACACTTCCTGTAGTACACTTCCTCTTAACTATTTATTTTTTTAATTCTCACCAATGACAGAAAATAAAAAGGAGAGCTCTGTATATTCATAAATGTGATAACTGAAGGCTTAAAAAAAGAGGGGGTTATAAAAACTACAGATTCAAGAATGTTGGAGAAATGGGCACAGGGGAACCTCATGAAGCTCAACAAAGGCAAGTGCAGGGTCCTGCACTTAGGGAGGAAAAACCCCATGCAGCAGTACAGGCTCGGGGCTGACGTGCTGGAAAGCAGCTCTGAAGAAAAACCTGGGAGTCCTGGTGGACAACAAGTTAACCATGAGCCATGTGCCCTTGTAGCCAAGAAGGCGAATGGTCTCCTATGGTGCATTAGGAAGAGTGTTATCAGCAAGTTGACGGAGGTGATTCTCCCTCTCTACTCAGCCCTGGTGAGGCCACATCTGGAGTAGCGTGTCCAATTACCGGCTCCCCAGTACGAGAGAAATACAGCACTACTGGAGAGACGCCAGCGTAGGGCTACAAAGATAATTAGGGGACTGGAGCACCTCTTATATGATGAGAGACTGCAAGAGCTGGGCCTGTTTAGTCTGGAGGAGAGAAGACTGAGAGAGGATCTTATCAATGTCTACAAATACCTTCACGGAGAGTGTTAAGAGGATGGAGTTAGACCATTTTCAGTGGTGCCAAGTGACAAGACACAAGGTAATGGGCACAAACTGAAACTCAGGAAATTCTATCTGAATATGAGGAAAAACTTCTTTACTGTGAGTGACAGAACACTGGAACAGGTTGTCCGGAGAGGTTATGGAGTCTCCTTCTCTGGAGATGGTCAAAACCCACCTGAATGTGATCCTGTCTAACATGTTTTAGGTGACCCTACTGAGCAAGGGGGTTGGACTAAATGATCTCCAGAGGTCCCTTCCAACCTCAGCCACTCTGTGATTCTGTAATGGAAACTATTTGTGTTGAAAACTGAATTTCTATGTAATACTTTACTTTTAGGTGGTCGTCAAGCCCAGAATCAAAGAAATGGAATAAATCTACCTGTGGAGAAACGTACAGAGAATGGGGTATGTAATAAATCCTAATGGTTTAACATTGGAGTTCAATTCAATTCAGCTGATGTTTTAAAAAATTCATGCTTTTCTATTATGGTGGGAACTAGTGAAAGTGTAAAGGTCTTGTTCAGTTGTGATTTTTATTATAAGAGTGTGAGAATGTTTTTTTTTTTTTTTCTTTATGAACTGCATGAAACTTTCTCTTTAGAGGGGAAACCCACCACCACCACTCCTTTGTCATGCAAAGTCCTAGTATCTAAATACTGTATTTTTCTCATCTGTCTTCCTCTGTCTTCCTCATCCTGTGTGAGAAAGAACCAGCTGTATTACTCTTGTATACTTGTATTGCCTGACTAAACATCTGTGCTTGTTTGATTTGCCTCACTGATACTGGTTCATGACTTAGCCTCATATGTATCAATGTGAAAACATATCTATGGATTAGGAAATTTTCAGATGCCGATGGAAGAGATAAAATTCCCCTCAGAGCTACCTCTTTCTACTAGTTTAAACTTACTCATTTGGTTCATTTCCTATGCTTTTTTTTTTTTTAAATGAAAATATTATCAGGTTTCTATTTTAAAATACGTGTTATATAACATAGACTATCTGTTAGGTAGTGTTCAGTGGTTCCTGATTTGAACATTCTCTATTTTACAAGTAAAATATAGCACATCTTTTTCAAAATCACGATGGCTTGAAAACTTTCTACTGCAGAGCTGACATTCATTGCTTTTTTTTCATCTCCCTTCATCTTCAGTACCAGTAAAGATTCTACAAGCTGTCTTCTGCTTTCATTCACTCAGAGGCACCCTGCTACTTTTACTCAGGCATTCTAGCTACATTGGTCTATTCTTTCATACTTCCACATTTCAAGAAAAAACTTGACCTCATCAGTTCATAGTTGTATTGTCTCTGCAGAACAGGTTATGCGTAGCAATTTAGAAAGTAGTTACAATAAACCTATCTTTTTATAAATATCTGTAGTTCTCTTTTTTGTCAGGATGAAGTAACACTTAATTAAAATCAAACAAAACTGATCAGATTTTCGTGTTCAGATGTCTTAAAACTCAGAGAACTAAAAAATAAATTTGCTGCTTCAGCAATTTAGTACTTGCGTATTGCCTGATCTTTGGCATCTAAAATTCACATGCACATTGAACAAAGTGCTGGGTTTTATTTCATTCAGCTGTTCAGCAAGTTTTCAACTCTTACCAGCTGTTTTCTGTGTGGCATGTGGACCTAGTGGAAGTAATTTTATTTTTCCTATTCAAAACAGTTAATCGTGTATTGCTCTCTGCATTTCTTTTTCCTGTAGAGAACACTAGCTGATATCCTGTGCTGCACAGCCCCATTTATCCTGCTGCCATTGTCTTAGTGACAATGTAGTGAGATCATAGTAATGTGCTAGGGGAACATAACTCTTTCATGACCTCCCCAAATCTCTTCTTTCATGTAAGTCATAGCACATTGGCCTCCTTTGAGACATAAGTATCTTTGGAAATTTGGACTGGCATGTGCAGTATGCCTTGTAATCTGATTTGGCAGCACTGAAGTATATGAAAATGCACCTTTGTCTAGTTTGGTTTGCTGTTAATTTTGTGTGTAAAACACAGACCTGGTAGCTTGATTAACACTGCTATCAGTGTGCTATTCAATGTGCATTAAAAAACAAAATGTTTGACCAAAAAATTCTAATTTATTAGAGAACCGTTCACTTTAGAATGGACTTTCAGCAACTTTACAAAATTACTACAAACACAAGAAACACTAAAAGACAAAGAGGTTATATTAATGTAAGTTGCTATGTGTTTTGTTCCAAAAGTGGTACAAATGAAGTTGTGAAAAGTGTATAAAACTATGATTTGCAATTGTACCAAGTTTTCAACTGGAGGGGGAGGGGGAAAAAGAGATGGCTTCAGGATCAAGGATTTAATCAGCTTATGCTTACGTAATGCGTTAGGCTTATTCATTGTTACTGGCATGCTAAATGTTAGAGTAGCTCTAAAATCAATACAACCCAATGGAACATTGAAGACAGCTAAAATCTTACCAAATACATTCAGGTATATTTTTGCTGTATTTTACCGCTGTAATAACAAATTTATTATTATTATTTTAATATTTTTGTAAACTTAATATCTGGATAGAGCTAAAAGTGTGACATGTGGAAGACTAAGGTGAATGTTTGCTTCAATATTTGAATCAATATTCTGGGATAAAATGATAGTCAGTCTGTCTTACTAGAATTCAATTTAGGTAAAATTATGAATTAGCAATTTGTCATATGCAATGTCTTTTCTGTTCTTTGAAAATATGTGTATGATCAGCAATTATTAAAATAATAGTGTGCTTAAAATCACAAGATTATATAAATTCTTAATCTTTTTCGTATTATCTTTCAAATAAAAAATTATCGTTAAGAATAGAGTAGGTTAGGTCTCTTTAAACAGTGAAGCATGCGTTGTTGTAAAAAGAATACTTATCTGTAAGTACTCATTTGAGAGCTTTGTTTTCTGTCTATCAAAGTATAAGAAGAAACTATGTGAGATGGTATAAATTGACTAGTTCTCTTACTCCTCAGATGACCTTTTAGTGGGTTTGCTTTTAGTGACAGCTTTGACTTTGAAGTGGAGTTTTGCTGCAATCAGAACCTGATCTCTTTTCATCACCGTCTAGAAGGTATACATGTACGTGGAGATAAGACTTGCATAACCAAGCACTTTCCTTTGCTAGGGAGACAGGATAGTTTCTCAAGAGGTTCTTTTCTCTGAGAATAGTTCTCTTCCATCCTTTTGCACATGTAACTGAGCCAGTTTGATCTGGACACAAGTAATAACAAGGGAAATTCTAATTAGATAGTGAGGGGGGAAAAATACATAATGATAATAATCAGAACAGATTTCCCAGAGTCTGAAATTTCTGTCCCTGTAGATCTTTAGAGCTTATCTGAACAGTGTCCTGAGCTTTCCAAACCACTCTGAGTGGAGGTAATTAGACCGGATTGCTTCCAGAGGTTCCTTTATACCTAAATACCTACCTAAATTCTGCCTAATATCTACCTTTGATTCTGTGGTCTTCAGTATTCTGATGTTCCAGACGTCCTTATGGCATTTAGTAATTTCCTGATTTATATCAGTGGCCACAAGAGTGGTCATATAATGCTGTCTACTGTTTGTTTCCATATGTCCTACACTTCATTCCATAGAAGGGCTAGTGGTCTGAAAATAGTCAGAAAGAGCAAGTATAGTTCTAGCCACTGGGGGTCACTAGTACCTAGAAGAGGGACCAGAAATCACCCGTAGTGGTGAAACTGCCAGTCATCAATAGGAAAATCGGAGTGGATCAGAGATTTACCTAAAGGAAGTACCAGAAAGAAGACTGACCGGATGATGACAGATTTTCAGATGAAAAGGTAATCAGATGACCACGAAATTTTTTGAGATGAAACAATGGAAAAGCAAAGGTACATTAGGAGATAAAAAGGACTAGCTACAGGAAGATGGAAGGAAAGTGTATAGAGAGAACAGTAGCAGCCTAGTGTAATGAAAGCAGTCTTGTGGGGTGGGTTGTTTTGTTTTTAATGAAGCCAAATACTCATTAAAGAATTTAAATTATTTGGTTTAAATTATTTTTCTACTTGATAATCTACTCTGGGAGAATAAAATATCAATTTATAGTCTTCAGTGCTGTTCTCTCTTCAACTTCTTTTGCTCTTTGTAATATTAAATTTCCACTCCCAGTTTAGAGAGAATATCAGTAAGCTTTTTTTCTTGATAGCTATTAATTGAAGCCTTAAGCCAGGAATTACAATGTGGAACCTGATTTTTATCTCTCAGTATGAAATTCATTAGCTTTAATGTAATGCAACTTAGGAAGAGGAAGAAAACTTCATCACCCAAACTGGAAATTATGTTCTTGTGAACTTTTAGTCTTGAAGCTTTGACAGACAGATGAAGTCCAGATTAGAATTCTGTGCTAATAGGTAACAGATGAGCTTTAACGTTTATAGTAAAGTGGATACAATCTGACTTTTAGTACAAGTTGCAATAGGTGGTTGAATAGTTTTAGGATGAAGAGAATATTCTAACTTCAGGCTGAAGGGGAACTGTTCATGGAAATTCAATTAACAGGGAGGTTAAAACTTCTAGGTTTATGTATACACAAAGCAGCTATGACTAGTACTGAATTAATTGGAGAAAGTGTCAGGGATAAATCTGGATCTCTCAGATAATCTCAAATAACTTGTCCATTTTTTTTTTTTTAACTGTCCTTGGAAGTGTAGTGGCTCTAATCTACTGCAAGTGGGCATCGTATGTAAATGCTAGAAGTTCTTGTGACTTGAGAAATCTGATGGCCAGGAGGCAATTTAGCATTTTAGAGTGCATAAATGTTTTTTGGTTTACTATGACACCCTGCTGCTCTATTAAATGCCATTTATTAATTTGTTTTGTTGCACTGTGTGCTATGTGCAGCACTGTAGCTTGATAAATGACAATGAAATTCAAGTTGTTTAACACTTATGACAAATGAGTCAAGTAACTAAACCCTGCAGCATCTGAATTCTTAATAATTAAAAAAAATAAAAATAGTTCCCTGAACAAGTCTTGAAAGCATTTTAACTTACAGCTTTGTAGACATATACTTTTTTTCCCCTTTTTTTTAATGAAGGAAAAGATATCCTTGGAAGAAGCTCATATTCACAAGAGGCAGCACTTAATGTAGTTTGATCTTAAAAATGACCGAATAGAAAAGTTGTCAGGCTTGGTAGTCTAGAATCTTCAAGATCTCATTCTAACAAAATAATTTCATTAAAGGATTATATAAGGTAATTTAAATGCAAGGAACTCTAACAGTTTTCAAGGAAAAATGGCTTCCTTTTGAGGCAATTTTCTTGGAAGCTTCCTAGAACGTTTTGACTGTGCAGAAGTCTAGTGATTAAATCAGAACCAAGTTCTTCAAAATTTCTGCTGGAGCTTTGTCTCTTGCTTTTTAAAGGAGACAAAAATGACCGTATCTGCCACGTTTCCTGGTGTGTTCCCTGATCTGAGACGTACATTCCCAAAATTCTTTTCCCTGTGAGAGAGGGGAACCTTGCTGCACCTGTGCTTCAGACTTCTAATGCAAACCCTGGGCCAGCTTGATACAGTTTAGATTCCACTCAGAACTAATGCAGTTCTTTGTTAAATTTATCTGAAGCCTTTTCCAGAGATGTTGCAGTATCCTGCTCTTCAGAAAATACAAAAACTAGTCCAACTATTGAACATTACATTAGCAGGTTAAAAAATGACAATCTAAAAACTAGTTTTGATGCGTCCAAATAGTTTTTGCATTGCTGGGCTAGAAATCCCAGGCTCTCTATCCTTTACTAAAAAACAGTTTATGTAGTCTAAAATACCTGCAAGACTAATAACTATATGATCTCATAGAAAGAACTTTTGTGAAACTAAGGAATCCAAATGCTCCTAAACTGGCATGTCACTCTGAGACCTGCCAGGCAGAATCACATCATTTGTAGGTCTGGAACGTCATGAACCCTATTTTAACATTTGACTATTTGGGGAGGGGAAACACTCTACCTGCCCACTTGGAACATTGAGAGACTGTTTTCCTCCATGTCTTCACCATCCATTTACATCCTTCTTAATCTCTGTACATCTAGCTACTCAGTATCTTTCTAGATAGGTGTAAGTATGAGAGAGATTCATTTATGGTGTGCAGATTAACACATTTTTCACCCTTTTT
Organism: Rhea pennata; assembly: GCF_028389875.1. Classification (NCBI taxonomy): domain Eukaryota; kingdom Metazoa; phylum Chordata; class Aves; order Rheiformes; family Rheidae; genus Rhea; species Rhea pennata. The sequence continues at coordinate 59,399,733 of NC_084667.1, read as the reverse complement.
CATGTGTATGTAAGTATATATTTTATGTTTCCTTGTTTGTCTTTGCTTTCTTCTTGTTCATCTGAATTCAGTTCATCTCTCCATCTCTCCTGTTCATTCTTCTTCTTTTTTTTTTCCTCTTTTTTTTTTTTTTTTTTTTTTTTTTTTTTTTTTTTGGTAGTTCTGCTGCTCTTTTGAAAGATAGTTCTCTTCAGGAAGCTAAAGGGAACAAAGATATTTCTCATGTAGTACATACTAGCTAACAGGGTGCTTCATGTTTTGCTGGAGGGGGGGAGGGGAGAAGATACCTAAACTGGAAAACTGGACCATTTGCTTAATCTGCGCATTTAGTTCCCACTTTTACAGATCTGATACTGCCTCTCATCAAGCATGGCTTTTCAGTTTTGTGGCAATATTTAGTTTCAGATATCCATGGTGGAGGGGAATGAGAAGTTCTGTCCTATTTAATTAACCTCCTTCTACAGTACTTTATGTATTTTTTTAATCCCATGAACACAAAGTAAAACAGTTTTCTCTCTCCTTTTTTTTTCTTTTTTTAATGGCTAATTCAATGAAGCATGTAGAGAATTACTTCCAGTTGCTTGGCCCTTACTTTAAAGGAGGGGGAGGGAAGGGAAAGTAGAATAGTTTAGAATAAATGAATGCTTCAGGTGACAGGTAGCATTATGCACATTAGTTTATAGAATAATCCTTACCTCAAGAGTTCACTTGTTATTTTTCAAGAAGTATTGCTGTACTTGCGCGATCCTAAGGCTTGATATTCACTGACACTGTAAATTTCAATGCCTGTTGTCACAGTTGTATCCTTTGGGAATCGTCTCAATATCATTTTTAATGAAATAATTTGATACTAATTTATTGCAAGGAAGATGAGATTATCAGTTATCTCTATTCCTTTGTTTCTGTAGTTCATTTTGGGAGACAGATTATGGAATTTACTGTTTCTGTACTGAACTCTTAAGAGCTCACTGTTGCTTGAGTTTTCAGGCTGTCCCTGTGTCTCTTTGAGCAGCTTTCCAGTTCTGAGCAGGAGATTCTTCTGGTACTTACAAGGCCAGCTATTCCTTTTCAGACCACCTTTAGGGTCATCTTTTTGTGTAGCTTGTCATCAGCAGGTCAGTGTTTCTTCCCATTTTTTCCACTTTTTGGGGGGAGGGGGCATGCTGTGCAATGGTGCTGTGACCTCTTTTCTTTGACACACCTGTGACATGTTCACTGACTCATTTACTTAATTCCCTGTCCATCTAGTCTTTGGGCACCTAGCATACTTACTTCCTGCCTGTAAGTTTTTTCCCAGACAGAAGAACCTTTTCATTTCTCTGTTGTGTCTCTGCAACTGCTTCCTGATCCAATTATTGTTAGGTTTGTTCCCCCTCTAGTCTTCCTCAGATAAAAGTGAAGAAAATGAAAATCTCTCTAGCTAATTTAGGAGCAAGGAAGTTGAACTTGTTTTTCTTCTCATATTCCTGCAGGACAGTGTTAGTCTATAGCTCCTACCTTTTCTTGCTTGCTAAAAATAAGCCTGTTCTTTATGCAGCTGGAATATTCACTATATTGTGCTTGGACATACAATCCTTTAGTGTCCTTATGGAGACCCATTTGGCTGGATCTCTTGTGTAAGTGCACTGAATCGTGCTTGCATTACTTTCTTGAAAGAATGAAGAATGAACTTGCATGTCATTCTTGAGTTTTACAAGGTAAATTACAGCTTTGTGTGTTATTTTTTTTTAATCTTCCACAATATTGGATTTTTTAGAGACAGAAGAAATTGGTAATGGGATTTAGTATTTGCTTTCATGTTTAATACCTTTAAAAAAAAAAGCCTATGTTTGGGCTTGCAGTTTGACTTTTGCTCTTACATACATCATTTCTGGCTCATGTCGTCATCTTTATGTGCACAGGCTTTAAGAAAAACCTAAATTGTATAGGTAAAGTACATAAAGCATGGATTATTGACTGTGTCATACTTACCTTGACTGTAATTATTTTCTTTTATATAGTCTCTGTTAATAAACTGGCCTTGTTATATTTCACATGGTATGGTTTTCTGTCAATTTAAGCAGTAAAAATTAATGACTTTCTTGATGATCTGGTATTCAATTTTTGCACTGATTTGTTAATATTACAAAAATAAAAGTGAAACAAACTTCACTTATTATAAGATAAATTGTCTGTATTCTTGTATTTTCAGTTTAACCCAATAATTGTGAAAGAAATGCTTATTGCTCAACATTTTCCATTGAATATGAAAAGTGCAATGAATCAGGCTGATCTTAGCTGACAGCTGGCGTGATCTTGCCATGATTAGGTCTTTTACTGCTGGCAAAATCCACTAGCCTTTTCCGTTAACTAATCACTGATGAATGTAGAGAGACAGCTTTTCATATTGATAAAGAATTTTGGGAAACTTTTATTTTGATATGGAATAAGATAAAAATATCCTACCTCCTAATGATTGCACTGAGCCAAAAGCCATCGAGGAACTCAAAAGATGTATGTAGTTGATGTGGCTTGTTTACAGCAAATGGAGCAAACAAACGGTTAGTGTAGTCTGAAAGTAACAGAAACATGGAGTTGAAGCAGGCTGAAGCAATGCAAGAGTATACAGCTGACGGGCAATGCTGCAAAATAAAGATGTGCTCTCTTACAATTACATGGGAAAATAGCAAACAGGTAATTAATTACTCTTCAAAATTTGTTAGTCTTACCCTTTAGTGGACATACTATTTAAGTACTGTATTGCTTTCATAGTTGAGTTTAAATAATTGTGGGTTTCATTGTCAGGTGATCCAAAATACAGACTAGTTTGGTTTTGCTAACTGCTTGGCTCTGAAATGAAATTGAGTAATGCGTTTGCCAAAACGTAAGTTATCAAAGCCTTATCAAAGGGGGATTACTTCAAAATGTCATGGTCTACGTTTGCTTAGTTTTTATGGGACGCGGAAGTCATATGCGAAGTTTCAGAACATATCTGAACAATTACAAGTTACTTATTTTCAGTACTTCCTTGTTTGGAAATGCTTTATTTTACCACTATCTTTTTTTTTTCTTTAATCATGACAAAAATGTGTATGAAACCATTACTTAAGGGAAGAATAAGCACATTTTTGTAACGTTGAGTACTAAATGTTATTTGGGAGACTTAATTATAAGTGCATTTTAACTGTAATGACCTGGCATAACAGTAAGACGTTCGTCTTCAATACCCAGAAAAATATAGTTTTATTTAGCTCTATTTTTAAAGGAACTTGGGCAGTGTGTTTTGAAAGTTTGAGACGTACCTATTATGAATAATTACTCTAAGGCTTGGTGTTATAAGCAAATCTGAAGTTCTGTACACAACTGTTAATATGAGAAGGTTCAAGACTTCTCTGGCTATTATAAGTGTCTGCAAGGATAATGAAAAAAAGTGATATTTTAAATAATGATTTTCAGATACTACTTTCTGATATTGTAGAAGCCAGTTTGATATGATGCACTGTAGCAGATGTTCATTATATGGTTAAATCTACCTGAAACTTCAAAAATCTATTTTAGCTTTTTGTTTTGTTTTTCATTCTGTATAATTAATTTCTGGGGTTAATTTAGGCATTTTTGTCCAAAATAAAGGACTATGTCAATCTGAGAGTTCTAATAAAAACCAATATAAGTAAACATGGAATATTTGGAATCTGTGTTTTTTGCTGGACAGACTTTAAACCTTCATAGGGTTTAAAGAGTGATCTCAGAGTGAGCTATTTATATCAGCAAGTTGGAGGAACTGCTAACAGAGTAGTCTAGTTTAAGGAGAAATATTGAGATTTTATCAAACATAGATGAAATGAAATTTTTCCAGAAAACTGTTATATAGTTGAAACATATTTAGTTATTCAAAGATATTGTTAATGTGTTTATTAACAGGATTAAAATAACATTTTTATTATAATTTTCTGAGTAAAACAACCAGATTACATATGTAAATATTACCTTCAAGATTATTTGATTATCAGCAGAAAGCGGATGCTAATTGTACTTTGCTTTAATTCTCAGTATCCTGGTTGCCTTTTCTGGGTTTGATTAACTTGTTCATTTCCATTAAGCTAAAAAAAGCATGTGCTGTTATCATTAGATTCTTTAAAATGGATTTCTGCTACCGGCATCTTTCTGACCTAATTAAAAATGTGAGGCAGAGCTGTGGATGAAGCCATTAAACTGGAAATAATGTCATCCATGTAGAGATCTACAAAAAGTCTATTTGTTTATTTAAACAAAGATGTTTCTTTTGTCTCTTCGTAATGTCAAATGTGGATTTTTGCACAAAATTTTCAAGTTGTCTTTGTTTTACACAGCACTAGGACCAGCTTTCATGTAAAATATGGTTGACGTCTGGTAGAATTCTTGAACTTGGTTATCTGTTTCTAGACTGATGCTGAATATATTCCAGAAACGTAAGGAGGTCAGAGTCAATAACCTGCAGTGGATATTCCATCCTGCACTTTCCTTTTGGATTGTTCAAGTAGCACAAAAAGGCCACATACATTCTGTGTGAGGACTATTTGATACGGAACTACTATAATAAACTCCTAGGCCTGAAGATGGGGACCAAAAGATCTGTTGCTGGACAAGTTAAAGCATCCTCTCAACTATGTTATTTTAAAGGAGGGTTAAGGCAGAAAAGTCATACTTGACTGGTGGTCCTCTGCTGCCCCTGCCAGCATTAGCTTGGGACAATTAAGAAACCTTTTCCTCAATGCTACAGGCAAAGAAAATTGTTTCTGTCTTTCCTTGCTCAGGCAGTTGGATCATCATATAGTCAGGGCTGTGTTCTCTCCTTCCTGTAAATGCAGCATGGAGGAAGGCAGTGCAGGGATGGCCCATGCAGAGCTCCCTGGTTTTGGAAGGCCAAGAGCGCTCAGAGCCCTGATCGCAAACTGGTGCTTACTAGTTGAAAAAAGCTTCAATCTGCTTCTGTTCACTTTGTAGCTGCCAGTCTGCTTCGTCCTGGGAGCATAGTCATTTGTGTAGCACATTTCGCTTCCTTCTTCCATATACTCTTGCGCCTAGTGCCGCACCTGTCAGTTCTGTGCGTTTTTATGTAGTTGTATGGATTACTGGATTTTAGCAGCTCTGCAAAGATAAATCTCTAACTTGGATTTAAGTTTTCTTTTTCACCATTTTCCCTAGGAAGAACAGCTACTTCAAATGGGTATAGATTATGGAAAATTGAGTCTTTCAGCATGTGAAGCAAAACCAGGTTATTGACTTTGCTTTTATACGTAGGCTTTATAAGCCTTTTCAGCAACTTGCAGTACCTTCTGGCATTTGCTGTCCTCCCCTATTAGGCTGGTGAAGATGGTATTTCCTTTTTTCCATGGCTGAGTTTTGTGCCTCATTAGGGAATCCCTCATGAGGGAGTAAATTCTTGAAATCCTGAGTCCAAAGGAGTTATTACTTGAATTCCTCTCTCTGCTTCATTTTCTGCTGATGATTCGGTGCCAGTCCTGTCCTCTGCCTGTGTTCATTTTATTTATTTTTTTTTCCTGTTATCTCTGGCTATTAATATGTTGCTGTTCTTTTCCCAACATTGATAAAAACTTTTTCTTTCACATTTGTTTTGTCTGGAGGTATCATTACTTTTACCATGCAGACTGTCTTGGGGGAGGGAGGAAAGATGACTATTAAGGGAAGGATTTTTTTTTTTTTTTTAAGATTGCCCAATAGGCCAATGTTCCTTAATCTGTACCACAATTTTGGAGTGGCCATCCTATCCCGTGTAAAGAATCAACAGTATAGTTAAGTTGTGAATGGGTTATACACTCCATCGTCTTTAGTAGTCCCTCTGCAATGGATTGTGAATAAAATAAGTGGCTGAAAGTAGTGAGATTCAAGCAGAAAAATGTTCTTGGTAGCCCTTTTGATAGAGTCAGAACCAGCCATTTTGGGGTGTAAGGCAGAGCCTAAGGTGCAGACTTTGGTCTCCTTGTAGATAAAACATAGATATAACGCACTGGTTGGCTTTATGTTGGGCCTTGGCAATTGGTGATTTATCCTCAAAACTGTCTTTGACTGTGACAAGTGTTAAAAATAGAGAGATGAATGGATCTAAGTACTAGAAAGATTAGTAGTAAATGAGGGAATACGGTCAGAAGGTGAATGGAAGTGAATGATGAGAAAGAGGCTAGAAACCATATGAGGAGCAGAAGTATTTCATTTTACAAGAATATATGACGGAGAAGGTGAAGCTTGGCCAGTTTCAGGAGGCTTGAGGTACTTGAACCTACACTGTCTAGTGCAGAGCTCTAGGAAGGGAGCTAAGAGCAACTGTGTAGGATGAAGGTATGAGCACCTATCAAAAGAAGAGTGAAGGGATAGAGGAGAAAGGAGAATGACATAGTGGCTCTTGTAAAACTCAAGAAAGACCCAAAGAGATAGTGTGCAGGAAATGTTGGATTAAATCCTGGTACTGTTCTGGTTTTCTTTTTCAATTAACTGGTTAAATTATGCTTTCCCATGGCTAGTAGCTGCAAGGGGTTGCCAGAACTAAACTGTCAGTCATCATGATGGTCTAGAAAGCTTTTGGATATATGTTGTTTTTCTTTAAGCTATTATTTCTAAAATCATAGCATTCTCAGGGGTGGGTTTAGTAGATGTTTTATTACTATTTTCAAAGTAAATTTCTGTTCTTACCAGTGTAAACTTAGAAAATGATCAAAAAATATCTTTATGACTTAAACAGGAAGGCAAATAATTGAACAAAATAAAACTGCATCCTAATTATCTTTTTTAAAAATAGTCTGTTTCAAAGTCAATTTCTTGAGGTTTTGTTTTTAATATTGACATAATTAGATTCCTCTTAAACTGAAAAAATAGTTTTCTGATGAGAATAAAGGCAGAAGATTGTTGGATTATCTCCTTATTGCTTGAATATCTAACTACAATATGTTGTCACAGAAAAGTGAGTTCAGATGCAGTTTTTCCATTACTGTTGCGGGTTGCCAGTGAATTAGCTATTTCATAACAGTGCAGAAGTATGTGGACTGAGTGAAAAAAGCATGAGGAGGTTGTGACAATAGAAAAAAAAAAAAAACAGTGTAGTCTGAGGATAGAAATAAAGGCAAGAGGATCAGGAAAATGAACTTTCAAAGTAACCAGACTGACATGTAGAATTAAATGGTAAAGGAGGTTTCTTTTTTTAATTGTCTAAGGTATGGCTTATTTTGAGACTGCTTGTAAACTGGTTTCCACACTAATTATTGCTGTAGCATTCATCCCACCTTTCTCAATCAAGTGGCAATGTTTTAGCCTGTAGTGGGAGGGTAATATGTCAGAAGCTGAAACTCCAGTTGATTGGAAGTTCTCTCTCCCACCATGTCCTTATAAAATGACATGCTATATAAAATACAGACAAATTTCTTTAAAATGCTTGTCAATAGTAAGAAATTAGGCAATGCAGGTGCAAAGTATTTTTGTCCATATGAGCCATCTGTAGTATTTTCTCAGTGTCTAATAATGCTGTCTTTGCTCTATAGCATTTTATTTAGGAGTTCATCTGTATGTTTAAATGCTCATCAATGTTCATTGAATCAATGAAAAGAAATTTACAGTTCAGCAAAACTGTCTCCTTTGATGTATCACCATGTAGCAAACGAATCTGTGGACTCTGGAGGAGTAGATGTTTGTAGTGGTTTTTTGGTTCCTCCTTTAGAAGGCTGTTCTGTAGGAGGTAGGTTCCTCTTGCTGGAGGAGAAAGGAGAAGGTCTGGACCTCAAATGTGATAGGCTCATATTTGTTATGAAAAATGAGCAACTTCGTGAATGAAATAGTTAATAACTTGCATGAGCAGTATAAACTTAGGAATCTGAGAAACCAACAACCTCATTAAAGTGCTGAGCAAATACATGGCTCTTTTCGCCTTATATAATATTAGTTCCTGAAGAAGGAATTTTGTTTCCTCCCCCTGAGCTGTTTTGTTTGAATACAGTTTATTATAAGTAAACTCAGTTAAGATGAAATGATCTAAAGAAACTGATTGATTCAACTAGATCTTTATAAGGCAAAACTCACTAATTTTCAAGAAATTCCATAAACTCTGCTGCCTCTGGAGACCTGAAATCAATTACAATCCTTTCATAAAGAGTTAACTTGAAGTTGAAGACATCTGCTTGGTCTGTGCTACTTTTGCCATGTGGATTAAAAGGAAGCATCTGCGAGTGAAGTTACAGGTTTCAAATTTATTTATTTATTTTCCCTCAGCTGATGCCTCTTTTCATTCTTAGATACCGTGTAGGTACTTTAAGTGAAAGATACACACTTACTGGTTTTTGGTAAGGTAAACAGTAAAAGATTTCTCATGGGGAGTTTGTATTTAAATGGTTAATTATCACTATTTCCTATGCTTTGTTGTTTTGGCTTGTACAGAAATCTTTTTAAGCATTACACTTTAAGTGGAATATTGTAGTAGTTTTATATGCTAATATTTGCATTCACCTTGTATTTTACATTCAGTATTAATACAGGGTTTTTTAAGGCATTATAAGTTACATATTCAGATGTGCTTGTTTAAAGCAGTACTAGTTCTGAATTTTTGAATCAAACCTTTTTATTTTCTGGTGCTTTTACGCACCCATTTTTGTCGTCATTGTGCACTCTGTTTCATTTTGCATTTAGAAAATCTGTAATTTTCACTTGGTGAGATTGCCTTTTTACTTTGAAAAATGTATAATTATGTAGTTACCTCTTCTTGGATCTGCATATATTTTTAAACAAGGCTTCTTAGAAGAATAAAATGTTTTTCTTTCTTGGGCAGTGTTATTCTGAAAAATACTAGTGGTAACAGAATGAACTGTCAATGTTCTTAACTTTAACTGATTATCAATGCAGAGAGGAGGCAAACGTGCTAATGTTTTTGCCTAATCTCATGCAAGTATGTGCCTATTTTTGAACAGAAGTTACAGGTTTGGAGAAAATACTACCAAGTCTTTTTTTAAAAAAAAAAAAAAAAAAAAAAAAAAATTGACTTACAAACTCAAGGATCCAGAGGAAGCCTTGAAGCCATTTGGAGCCCCTTTTGAGACATGTCTTCACAGTCCAGCAATAGAGATTTAAGTTCTTCTGATGGAAGTTCATGGCCAAAGAAGTCATCAGATGGGAACATATTCTAGGAGCAGCATCTAGTTTTGCTATTGTTTTCTTGTCTCAAGTGGACAGATTTTGGCTTGTGGATGGCTCTTGGCAAAGCTTTCTTATTTTCTTACACAGTTCGAGCCTGTAAGTCTGTAATTTATTATTACTTTAATAATAAACTCTCTTCCATTTTAATAGCTGGTGGCCAGAATGGCGCACAAGTTATTTGGGCTTAAAGAATGTTGTGAAGGAAGTCTGTCTGTCGTAAGTCACATTAAGTTGGGAAAGACCAAAAAAAAAAAAAAAAAAAAAAAAAGTACACTCTATTCAGTTCAGTCTTTTTCCTTTTAAAATTACCATGCGCATTAACAAAGTGTTGAAGTAGAAAATCAGTGTGTTAGGTGGTTTTTACCTCAAAGAGAGCCTTGTTGTCAGATACAACAGAACTGCATTATGAGTCTACCCTGTTGACTTCCAAAAGTAGAGGAACTAAGTCACCTTTCTTCTTTACTCTGGGATCTCTGACCCTTGATTCAGCAAAGGAAGGAGGGAGCATGTTTTTGATGGGTTTGGTTGTTCTTGTACAGCCTGTGAAAACTTTTTGACTATATTATCTTTTGTGAACACTCATTTGAAACCGTTTCAAATACAGCTTTCCATAGATGAAAAAACGAAGAGAATTAAATGTTTTTGACCGATATTGACTGTAGTGGGGATAGAAAAATGGTATAATTTAACTTGTTTTACTGATAACATAGTCATGTGGTTTGAAGATGCTGCTTTGTTTATTGAATTATTACAGTGCGGTAGTTTGGGTCTTGTGTTGATCCAGTCAACTGACTGAATTACAGTAGATACTGAGCTATTTCGAATTTTCCAAATTTTGGCATAATTTTTCAAAGGTTGATATTCTCTTTCAGTAAAAAAGTGCAATTCAAAGGTTGCAGTGTTTTGTTTGTTTGGGGTTTTTTCTTCCCTGAAGAACAAAGCAGATATTTGGTGTTAGCTTTTGGAATTTGTCTTGTTACACTGCACTTCTTTTTCTTAGCACGTAATGGGGGGAGGAAGGGGGGAGGAATCATTTAGATTATTTATTTTAAGTAATTGAATGTGCAGTTTTAAATTACCTCTGTTTGTTGATTTAAAAACTATGAATGTTTTGAAATAGTGCATTTTTTTAATGTCTAATATTTGGTTTTACATGTTGTCACAGCATTGTATAAATTGCAAATCATATTCAGTAATGTTATACGTTGATCTTGTAGATGATTTACTAGCTTTGAAATTCAAAGGAAGTGATAAATCCCCACTAATGTCTCCTAAATATTCCATAAAAAGCTTTAAACAGTAGTAACTTATTAAAATATATATTTTTGTATTAACTGCAAAGAGCCATTCTTGTTTCCAGTGTACATTAAGTTTTTAAAGAACTGTATTCTTTCTCATCTCTATTTTCAAGGCTCGGAACTGAATTTGTCTCTTTTTAATGGTGCTAAAGTCTTTCATATGCACACTACTTAACTTCCTCTATTAGTGTAAAAAGTGAAAAGTCTATATTCAAACCAAAAATGGGAAGTCTACTGTACCAGTACAACAATAATAAGGGAGTTAAGTATTAATCTGAAGTTGGAATTGTCAGGTTTACGTCTTTGTCTGTATCTCTGTTTTGTCAGTTTGTTGTTTCCCTCCCCTCTTTTTGTCTGTACTACTTTTCCTTTCGGTATTTGTCTTCCAGTCTCTGTGTTGATAATATCCCGGACCTACATAGGCTACACAAATCATTTAAGAGATTATGTTAGAATCTCTTAAGAAGCTTCTTCTGAAGCAGCACACAAATGCCATGCATCCTAGCAGTGAATGAGGTGAAGCATCCAAAATGTTTCTCAATTTCTTCTAACTGACTGCAGTAAAATTAGTCTTTTATATGTTCCCCTGTTTTAAGCTTTACCATTAGTGGTTGCACTTAAACCTTCATCTCACTTCAGGCTTTTAACACCTAGTCCATTGACATGAAGACTAAACCTTTAAATCTTTAAAAGGGACTCATCAGGTCCAGAGCTTAGACTAAATCAGTTAACTTTCTTGGGACAACCAGGAACTCCGTGTCTGTAAAAGAAGAGAAGCATTCCTCCATAGTTAATTCTTTTGCCTACTTTTAACTTTTGATACTGGTGGAAAAAGAAAGTTGAGAGATCATTCTGGGGTGTGATCTGGCTGTGATGCTGCATCATCAGCTGCCCCGGTGATTGAACAGCTGGAGCATAATTACTCATGTAGCACCGTTAATTGTTGTATGTTGACATGGACTAAAGCAAATCTGGCATGCGATGCATTTAAGCCCAGTCCTTTGATTCACATTTTACTTTCTTCATCGTGGGTTCTCACTGTGTGATGGACTTCTACAAAAGCTTTTTTCGCTACTCTAGCCAAACTCAGATTTTCCAGTGTTAAATTTTCATCTAATACTGTTTTTTTTTCCATGATCTGTTAGCTTTCTCCAGATCTTACCTTAGTTACAGAGCTGATGTCATTGATTAAAAAAACAAACAAACAAAACCTGCAAAACAACACCTCTCTGCTTTGTGAATCAAAAATGTCAAAGCACTAGTCCAGATTTTGTTGCCTCTAGAGTAGAACAGTGATCTCTGCTGTAGAACTCGCTTTATCTGAAATCTTGCTTTGGGGCTTTCAGTAAGACTACTTTTCTACGATGACTGCAACAAAATACACACTGACATCTTTGCATAAAGATCATACGGATGTATATTTCATACCCTATGTGTACTGTCACTTGGATACAATGCACAGTGCCAATTTGATGTCTGAAGCTGTAATAGTCGTGGAAAAAAGCAATATTTAAAACTATAATCATTTAAATCCAGAAGCAAATCTGTTGGCTGAGCTTGTCTCGCTGGGCAGCGGGCATATACCACAGTAACAAATGCCAGATGAAGTTTGGTAACATAAGTTTCATCTGTGCATGCAACAGCTGCATGGTTTTGGTCATTTCAGCGTCTCCTTAAAAGGACAACAGATTACTGGATGCTTCTCTGGAACTGTTATTTTTCAGAGAGAGAAAAATCAAACAATTTGACCTCCTTTAATTAGTCTGTAATTAAATTTCTGTGACTGTAAGCAGAAATACTTAACAACTATGTGAAGGACACTGAAGGCTACTCTAGCATAAATATAAATGTTCAGACCATACATAACCAGTTCTTTCTGAAACAACTGAATATTATTTTAAATTCTTCTTTGCCAGAGTTCTTTATGTACCATAATCAACACTACAAGACTTGTACTACTTGCATACATCTAAATTTATAGTGAAAGAAAAGAAGCTTAAAGGATTAGATTATTTTAGTAGAAAACCTTATTCCTTGGCTACTTTTATCACATTGATAAGCAAGCTGTCATACCTTGCTAATCAAATAGAGCTTCTTTGAATGGCACAAGCTTCCTATGCATCTTAAAGGAATTTCTGTCAGTCTGTTTCGCTGTGTCTTACTGCCAGAATAATTCTTCAGCCAACTCTAGCTGCAATAGTTACAAAACATCATTTGACCTAAAGGTCAGGATTAAAAAAACTTCTTATAGTGTAGTTCTGAATACATTGTTTGCAGCCCCAAAGTCAATTTAGAAGGTTCCTGTTCTGTTTTGCTCTGACCACTTATTCTTGTCTTTGAGTTGTAGTTTTGCCATCCTTCCAGATCTGCTGATGCAACTGGTTAGGCGATTGGAACTGGAATCCAGATCCAGGCCAGTGAAGTGAACAGGCATTAAGTGTTTTCTTTCTTTCTCTGCTCCTTTTACTTTGTGGTGGGGGAGAGGTTTTAACATGCTTGTAGGATTCGATGGTTGGTCCTTTTTTGGAGTGCAAGCTTGCAAACATTGAACTGGCATAGCAAAGGGGACAGCAATAAGCAGACAGTGGGAATGGAAGATGGGGAACTAAATATGAAGGCTTTTTGCTTCTCTAGAGAAGGTGTACAGGAGCTTAAGTTGGTTGTCTAGCATAAGCAGAACCAATTGACAGTCAGAGCTTTCCATTTCAATAGATAAGATGTATGTGGCCTGAAGTCTAAAGAGACTGTAAACGCATCAGAAATCTTGAGTTCAGCATGTGGTCTTCGGAGTTCTGTACCTATCCCTTAGTAATAATTTTTTTCCCTCTGTCTAAAATTTGTCATCTTTACTATTGAGGCTTCATGAACTTTAGGAGACAAAAGTGTTTTTTTTTTTCTCCCTTTTCTCTTTTGCAGCTTATTGTAATGAGGAGGGAGTTCTAATCTAATTGAAAAGAGCTGTTGCTTAAAAAATGCAGTGTTATTGGTCTAAAAATTATTTTGGAAGACTACATAATCAAAAGAGAAAGAGTTCTTTTGTATTTGAACTGTGAATCTTGTCTGGAGACATCAAACTTGATTTCATAATCAGGAGTCTTGGACTGATCTGGTAGAATGTCTTTCATTGAGTTTTAGTATCTTAACACATAGCATATGTTATTTGGCACTTCAAGATAAGTGATGGAGGTCCATGTAGAAATCTTTGACAGGTAGCCTGTGATTCTTGCTGGATTTCTAAGCTCTCATGAATATAATGATGCTCAAAGGAGTACTTAATATACTGGATGATTTTGCTTATAGAAAGTGAACAACTCAAGCCCTAGAGGACAATAAAGGGGGAATTCTTATGTAATGAGACAGAGAATGAAAACTTTGTCAAAAAATGATTCTTACATGGAAGTGACGCGCTGAATCATAGTGCCATTACCATGCTTCATTTGCCAAGGGAAATCAACCTAGCTGACCGTGAAAGCAGGAAAATGCTGCCATTAACGCAAGTGTGTTTCAAAAAAGTAAGTTTGATATCAACTATTTCAGAAATGAGAATTTCTTCCATAGGTGTGTGTGAACTGTAAGAGAAATAAATAAAAAATTATTTTCTTAATGAGAAATAAGTCTGGTACCCACACCAAGTACTATTTTGGTCCTATGAGTAGATAATCTGAAGTGTAGCTTTCTATCATTTATATTGATTCTAATCTTCCTTCAGAAGATAGTACATGGCAGAGTGTAAATGTTTCTCTTAGTTCCAGTGTAGCCATATTCTTTGGGTGGATTTTTGTTTTTTGGGGGGGATTTTTTTGCCTGTTTACATCTTGGCTTGTAATGTCTTTAATGTTGCATGATAGGTATGATTCAAAAAAAGAAAATTACTAAATTTGAGTAGAGTTACTTTAATATGAAATTTATTAAAGACTGCATGTTTTTATTAATTTATTAAATATTCTAACACTAGAAGCTAACCACGTTAACGTAACATTTTGTGGTCTGCAGGTTGGGAATCCTCGCGTTGAGCTCACTCTTTCTGAACTTCAAGATATGGCTGCCCGACAACAGCAGCAGATTGAGAATCAACAGCAAATGTTGGTTGCTAAGGTAATAATGTTAGCAGCAGACAAAATGTAGAGATCATAATAAATACAAATTTCCTTCAACATATGCAAACCTAACTTTTATCACTACAGAAAAATGCACCAATTCATTCTAGAAAAGCTAAAGAAAGACAAGAGAAATCCATTGCTTTAAAAGGTTAATCTTAAAGTAGGCAATATAAAACATTTTAGTTTAAATAATATTACAATAATCTTTGTCAAGCCAACAGTTACGTGCCTTTGTAAAAACACGGCTAGATTTTGGTTTTTTTTGTGAGGCTCATTTCATAATCTTTGATAGACCAAGCTTAATTCTATGCTTATACCTAGTAGTTTATTCACTTCAGTATAGTAACAGTGGAGTGAGAAGAGAATATGCTCATTTTGTATGTATTTATACATTACATTTCCATAGTCTGAGGCATAACAATCTATGTATATTTTCGAACCTGAGAGTGGAGTTAATGTTTTAACATTATTGTGGGTGTTACAAAATACAGTATGAACTGAATACTTGGAATTCAACACAGTATTTTTAAAAGAAACCATCCTAACAATTCTGTTGTTCTTTTTTGATGGAAATAATATGGAAGAACGAGGCATCTTCTTTGTGTGCCCAGTGGACAGGCTGTTATTTTAAACTGGAATGTTTTCTTAAAGTAGGTCAGCTTGTTTGAAACAGCCTACTGGGCATATTTTGTCTCTTTTGGGAAACTGGGCAATAGTATTGGAAGCCCACTTTGCAACAACTGGGAAAGTGTTACTAGCAGCAGAAAACAAATGCTGGAGGAAGCTTCACAGATGTGTTTGAGTGTTCAGGCTAGGATTGTTTGTGCATATATATGTAGTTTGATACTTGGTCTGAAACATCTGAATTTTTGTGCTCTAAAAGAGATTTGTTTTATGTGTAAATTAATGTTAAGAGTTTCTCTAGAAGGACTGATGGATGTTTTAACTAGATGAAACTTTTTCAGATTTCTGGAAAGAAAATTCACTGATCATAGTGATGGATTCTTATAAGTCCACTTTGTTTTTAATTAAATGGGTAACAGCTACCTCTTGTCCAAAACCTTGTTTTGCCAGGAACAACGTTTACGTTATCTGAAGCAGCAAGAACGCCGCCAGCAGCAGTCTATTTCTGAGAGTGAAAAGCTTCAAAAACTTAAAGAACGAGTTGAAACCCAGGAGACAAAGCTGAAAAAAATTCGTGCCATGAGAGGACAAGTGGATTATAGCAAGATCATGAATGGCAATCTGTGTATGTGGAATTTTTAAGTAATTTATGTGACTTAATTTACTATTAAGTACATGACTAGCAAATAACAGTATGTACTGTAGCAGAACTTTAGATAGGATGTTTATTTTGTCTTACAGAGCCTTGTTTCTAGGAAATTTGTACATTATGTAGCTATTTTGCTTTATAGGGTCAGCCATAAGGTCAGAGTAAGTGGTCAGAGTAACTATTGGAAATATTTATAATATATTTATAATTCCCAATACATTATAATTTTATTATAATTTTATACATTTCATATGCTGCAGGTATAAGCTGGATTTAAAATTAGCCTGTTGCATTTCTCAATACCTGTAGAAATAAAAAAAATAGCAAGTAAACTGTATTTGTGCTTTACTTAATTGTTTTTTTCCTACTGTTATTCTGTTAATCATAGCAACTGAAATTGAGCATATCAGTGCCATGTTCCAGGAAAAGCAGCAGGAACTACAGGCTGCAGTGTTAAAAGTGGATCAACTCACGCAGCAACTGGAGGACTTAAGGAAAGGAAAACTGAATGGATTTCAGTCTTACAATGGACAGGTGACAGGACCTGCAGCAGTAGAACTGAAAAAATTGTATCAAGAGCTACAGGTAAGTAACTGAGAGATGCTGTTTAAACTATATCTGTAGATTAACAGAAGTAATATTACTGGCCTGGTGTTGTTAGGACAATTGATTCTGAGACATTCCATGAAACGGGTATGTTGGAATGTAGTTAATGTGGTTTTAGTATATAAATCTCACAAGAGAACTTCATTAGCTTTTGGAGTTACTTTATGAAATATTCTTAGGCCTAGATGCTTCAGATCAGTTGTTGTATATTGGATGTATATTGGATGCATTCTACATACACATTTGTGAGTGTCCACTTGCTTCTTGGGACATACCTTTTTTCGCTGTTTTCTTTTTAAGTGTTTCGGTTGTAAATGCTAATTTGACAGGTTATGTCAAAGAACAGAATTAGAGACTCAGAACATAGCTGGTCTATTTTGCTCCAGGTTTTTTAACACCATATTAAAAATAAATTGTACAGTACATAGAATGAAGTAACTTTCATAACAACTGCATTTTTTAAGATTCGTAACAGGCTTAACCAGGAGCAGAACTCAAAGCTTCAGCAGCAGAAAGAACTATTAAACAAACGTAACATGGAGGTGGCTATGATGGACAAGCGAATCAATGAGCTGCGAGAACGACTGTACAAGAAAAAAGTTGAGGCACGTCAAAAAGAAAACATTCCTGTAAGATAAACTATTAAAAGGGCCACACTTTAGTTTTTCAAGAGCCTATAAAAACTACATAACATGTCACTTTTCTCCAGCTGAGTAATACACCTTCACCTAAAGAACCTACTTTAAGAATAACAGACTCTTGAAAACTATTTTAAGATTTTCCTTAGATGTCAGAAAACTCTCAGACAAAATGTCCTTTCTTTTATTTTTCTTTATAGTAAAGACTATGCTGTATTAAGATTTATAGCCATTTATATTTGTAGAAAGGAAAAGTTGATAATGGGCTGGTGCTTCAGGGCACATATTAAGTTTGGATTATTTATAAAATATTAATGTTCCAAAATGAACTTTTTGACTTCCTTTCCTGGAGCAGAAAAGTGATATAAATGTAAATGGTCTGATGAAGTTAGTCATAGCAGTTGTCAGGGACTTTAAATAGAAATTAGTTGCACAACAGACCATTAGTCTAAGGACTAGAGAGAACACTTCTAGATTCCCATACATATTTCCAGTTGGAGGTAACACAAAGGCTGTTTGATCATCTAAGAACTCGTTTTAGCCCATTTGCCTAAGATGAGGCAATGAAAAGAAACTTTGCACAGAAGAAAGTTTTCTTTGTGAAACATGTGCTGTGACTGAGAACCTTAGCTTTTGAGGTTGTTTATTTTAGAGAATGAAATTTGTCTTTCTACTTCATGTTTTTGTAGAAGCACCAAGTACGATCACTTAATTATTACATTAAGGTAACTTAATACAGTGCATTGTTCTAGATAATTAAATTTAAACCTCCTAGTCATGCAGAGCAAATGCCTAGAGTAGATGGAAGTTCACATGTTTTGATTTGTCTCTTTTTAGTTGAACCGTATTAATGGAACTTCATCGCCCCAGTCATCTTTGAGTGCTTCAGGAAGGGTTGCGGCAGTGGGACCTTATATCCAAGTTCCAAGTGCTGGCACTTACACTGTACCAGTAGATCCAGTTAAACCACAGTCTCTCACCATTGCATCTGGCTCAACACATGGAAGATCAAAATCTGGTAAGCACTTAAATGTAGTGTTTATTTGTATACATTATTTGGAAAGGAGTAATAGGGAAAAGGAGATTATTCTGTGTCAGGACAATCTATGTACTGGAGGCAAGTTTTAGATATGTTGATACTGTTCTGTGAATTGGACATTAGTCATTTGATACAAAGCATGAATTTTTCCTAGGAGACTGAGGCTATTGTCTTTGTAATTTTACTAGCTGATACACCACTAAAAAGGAACACATGCTTCTTCACAACTTTCATGTTCTGTCTTTAACAGCTTTTCAATTAGTTCAAATGTTGCTGTGTACTAATGGAATCAACTTTGTGGCAAACTATATTATAAACAACTTTACAGTATGTTGCCTTTTCTTAAATAAAACAAAGCTATTGGACTAGTAAGAACAGTATTGCTTCTCAGAAGACCAACTCCAGCTGAGATACGACAGTTGGAGGTTCCAGCATAGACTTTTTTGAAGCATTTCTGAAATGGGTAACCTTAGTGTGGATGCTGTTTAACTGTTTCTGTCTTCATTAGCAAAGGAGGACTTTCAGAATACTGCCCATACCTTGCTATCTGGAATTGGCTCTATGTCTCCTATAATTAATAATTAATAATTCCCTCTATATTGAATAAATAGAAAATACAGTTTTTTATTTACATTGGAGACTGAAAGAGGCAGGTCATGCCACTTGTGCCTTGAGTTTTTATTCTGGCGAAGCTCACCTGTCTGGTCAATTTATCAGTAAACATTTTGGCAAAAACAGAATACTGAAAGCGGCTGGCAGGAAGCACCTGCTTAATGTAGATAAAAATGCACAGTCCCATGGATGTGACCATAGGAGTTGGTTTGAGTGCTCTTCTATGAGAGATCTAAAAATGAGTATGACCACTAGAGCAAAGCTCCTGCAATATTAACGTGTTTTCCAGTACTTAATACTGAGTAGTCCAGCAGAGTTGGCAGAATGCTTCTGAATGGGCAAGAGGAGATGGAGGGAAGACTGCTGAATGTTTCTGTAGGATAGACCCTAACAATTTAATAAGGTCTGTGAAATAATCTTCTACCAAGGATATGTCATTAGTCTTGCTTATTCTATATAACCAAATACTTGCCAAAAGTTTAATCTTCAGACAGAAAGTTAAAGATGGCACTAAAGATTTGTCTGTGTTCTGTTTTTGTAGAAACATGTGAGATGTCTAGTTCTAGTACATAGTCTACCAGTCTTATTGAAAGAACAGGGGGAAAAACCCAGACAAACAAGCCAACCAATCAACCCAGGGTCGGGAAATGAAACCATCCAAATGGAGCTGAAAAAAAAACAGCGTTTTTCTTTGATATCAGTGATAAAATAATACCTTTAGTAGAAGTCAAATACTGTACAAACCCCATACTGTGTTGTAGGGTAAAATGACAGATTTGCAGCAGATTTGGTATTGGACATGCGAATTCCTCTTTCCTATATATAGGAAAGGACAATTTATAACTTCTAAATTCTCAGACCAAAAATAATTCATTGTTTTGGACATACCAACCAATATCAATAATACATTCCCACTTGTAGGAACAGGTTACTTGCTTTTATCAAAGGGATTATTCTACTGTAGCACTGACTTTGTTTATTACTCTGAACATACCTGAAGAAAATCCCTCAAGATAAATTTGTGTAAGAAAATACTACTCACAGGAAGGAAAACAACTTTGAGAATTTTTTCAACTGTCCTGCTTTTATTTCTCATTATCTGAGTTTTCCTGTTCTAATTTCTCCATTGTCATTGTTATAATTTTTCCACCACTTTTTTTTTCTTTTTTTTTCTGTGTAACTGGATCTGCCTTGGTGTGTCCGGTAGAGACAGACTGTGGGTGTGTGAAAAAATCTCCAGACACCTGGAAGGTTTCTGATTTAGACATAATAGTGGATCCTATTCTGTCACCTTCCACCTCTCTTCAGTCTGCTGTTCACAATGTCATCCGCCTGGCACCTACTGTCTTTGACACCCAACACTGTGAGTCTGTAGAAGATCTTTGGCTAGCTAAGAACTCAGTTTTTAATATGATCATCTGAGCTCTTTCATACAGATGCATATTAAACAGCATCTTAAGAACTTATGCTGTGTTCTGGTATGCAGTAGATGCTGTTGAAATGTAAAATTGCTTGGAAGTTGCTTTTCTTTGAAGGAAACATTTGCAGCAGATTCACCCCTGGGGTACTGCAGTAGACTTACACTAAGAATGAGTTTTCCTCATTGAAAAATCCTGAAAAAAGGAATTACTAGAAATTCTGTGCTAATCATCAAAGCATGTTTTAGGATATCTAAGATTAAATAAATGTAATGGATACAGGTTTAGTATGAGTTATTTTATGTAAGAGTTTGAGAATTTTCATGATACATTGGCCTCAGATTTGGGATAAAAACTGACTTTGGCCAAGTCAATAGCAAGAAGCTCATTGGCTTCAGTAGGACAAAAATGTTATACTTGGTTTGCAGTTCAGTTGCTATAGCAACTCTCTAGAATCCATATCTGTAAAAATGTTTAGGTGAAATCAAGAGAAAATATACAAAAGCTTTTTTTTTTTTTTTTTTTTTTTTTTTTTTTTTTTTTTTTTTAATGTCTTTCCTCACTGCCTGATTTATGTAAGTGCCAAATGGATTAATGAGAGATAAAATAGGTGGATTGTTGGTAGTCTTACAAATGATAGGAGGGTACATTTGCAGGAGCAAATGAAGCTAGCTGGGTGAAGTGGTTGTGGGATGTCTGTTAGGACTTGCCAGAAGGGTGTTGCCATTAGATGGATATGAGTGTCTGGGACCTGTTCAGTCTAACAAAAGATGATTTAAAAAAAAAGGGGGGGGGCAAAAGCTGTTTGGTTGCCTCCTCTTTGCATCCATCGTGTCAGCTTCTGGCACCATATGCTGCCGTTGCAAATTGCAACAGCAGCTTATTTACATGCATGAAATTCAGCTTGGATTATGGGAATGCAGGCAATGTGCACCCATGCAGAACGCATGACATTTGGCAGGTCTGCCAGATGTAATATGAAGGACACAAAGATGGGAAGTGTTACACTCTGATGTTTATAGAAGTAGAATTAAACGGAGATGTCAGAGAGGGGAGGAGGAGTCTGAATTTTATTTCCAACGTGTTACCTCAGGATTCAGGGATGACCAAACTAATATTTGGAACTCTAAGGATTACAAAAAAAATTTTGTTTAACTCTCTCTCTAATAGAAGTCTGTGTGTTTATATATGCAGGTAAGAGAAGTAAGTATTTTAGCATTTTTGTTGTTTCTGTAAGTGCTTTCTTAACAGCTAAGCTTATGAGTAAAGATGCTTCATCTTTTGTATGAATCAGTTATAAGAGCTTGTTTTGATCTTTAGAATGGAAGTTTTACTGAACTGTAACCTCACTAGAAGTATGGAAGTAGGACATTTTTGTCCTACTGAAGCCAATGGATTCTTGCTATTGACTTGGCCAAAGCCAGTTTTTATCCCAAATCTGGGGCCAAGGTATCATGAAAATTCTCAAACTGTTATGTAAAATAAACTAAGTACAGTTTACTGTGTATTTTGTACAGAAAATGTAAATTTGATGTATACTTGGAAAACTTACTATAATTTAGGGCTAGAGTGTTTACACATTCATCTCTTTTAATCTTGCTCTTGTTAACCAGATAACTAAGGAAAAAACACCCAGGATGTCCAGTTCTTGGAAGTTACCAGTATTAAGCAGGGCCTCCTTACCTCACTCTTTCTTGGCAGTTTGTATGTGTGAAAAATGATTTCTGGACTGCATATTATTTATATTCTTAGTGTAAAAATACACAAGTGTTAGTTCTGTTTCAATGACCAACCACAAAAATATTCTTACTCCAAAGTTGTCATCTCTCAGTATTCAACCACAGTTGATCTGAATTTGAAAGGGTAACATAATATTGTGGTAAGGAATGGTCTGCACGTATATATTTCAAAAATAATTAGTAGAGCAGATCATATGCAGAGGTATAACTTCATATTTTTTACTCACTTAGAAGTAAGCTTACAAACAGATTTATGCACTAATAGACTGAATTTGTGCTCATGTTGAAAACATTAATTGTCAATAAATCTTCAGGTTGTCACTTCTGGGGAGAAAAGAAATGGATAGTCAGAAAAAGAGGATAAGGCTTTCCAAAAGCAAATAGAGTGGTGGTGTTAAATTCACTATAATTAGAATATTTCTATGCAGCTTCTTCTTAAATTAACTTTTATAGTAGACAGAGAATGGAAAAGAATTCTAGAAATAGTTTTGCTAATCTTGTTTTTAAGCAGCTTAAAATTGAAATGAAATGAGAAGCTTTGCCAGTAAGTACCTCTGGGTTTTTTTTTTTTTTTTTTTTTTCTTTTTTTCTTTGATCTTGTTTTACTATGAGGTCTAGAAACCTCAGTAAATCTTCCTTTTTCCCTGCAGTATACTTCATTTTGTTTGTTATCCTCTAGTAAAATTAGTTATCTGTTACATGCCATCTGCATTAAGCTTAAAGGCTCCACTAAGATCATTACAGAGCAGTAGGGAAGGAGAAAATCACCTCTGGCCTTCTTGGAGTAAGAGAAACCTGAAGTTTAATCTTTTTAAAGGCAGGTCAAAGCCTTTGGATCTAGCCAAGGATCTCTCTAGTTACTATAGAACAGTTCGAATTATCAGACCTTTTAAACTGCTTGCTTAGATTTAGAAAGTAAACAGTCTCTTCCAGTTAATAAAGGAACATATCAAAGCATCTAGGAGTTCATTAAGGGTTTGTTGCCTCAGTTTGCGTGCAGCTATGCATGATTTTTTTGCATATGATGAGGATAAAAGCCCATGACTTGTATCTTGATGTTGTGACTTGAAATTGCCAGCTGACTTTATACATTTCTGTAAAATTAACTCTCTGAGGCAATGCTGATTAGGTAAGTGTGTTGAGGAGAAACAAAAGGTAAGTTAAAAGCCAATTCCAGCAAAGAAATGTATGTTTTTGTTTCACTGCATTGTTCAAATGAATTCCTGGTATGGTTCAATGAATCTAGTAACAATAGTTTAAATTTAGAGTAAGTCTAATTGGAGCTTATATAGAGCTTACATAGATTTAACATCTAGCGTATTTTGACAATGTTTTTGAATTGTATCAAAAGAAACATATTTATTGGAATATTTCTGTAAGGATTTTTTTTCTGAACCTAACTTAAAGTTTGTCTTTTAAAAGCAGAACATACAACCCTTACTCAAATTTTAACCATTTTTTTCTTAGCTAATTTATAATACAGTTTGTATATCAAAGGCTAATGAACAGTGTATTATATACAGTGATTGAACTTTCAGTATTGATTTCTGAATCAGACATTAGTAAGGATTTATCTCATTTCTGGAGTGAAATTCATCCTATTGTAACTTAAACTATTCTACTTCATGTGTTATTTTGCTTGTTTATGATGATGACATGGATTGTCTTAAATATAATATTTTTCTTTGTTTTCAAGCGAATGATGGAAATTGGCCAATACTTAAACAAAGTTCAACTCCTGTGGTAAAGCCCCCTCAGATCTCCAACACAGACTGGAAGGAATCAAGCATGGATACTGCTTTAAAACAAGGAACTATATCCAGCCAGCCTTTGCCAACTTCAGTGTTAGGAAGTACTGATAAGCTGGTGCGTTTCATCTATGGAGTATTTTTAAATCTAGTCTATTGAAATTGTAAACCTTTGGCTTCTGTAGCCAAACTCTCTTTTAGATATTTACACATTTCATTTTCTTGCTGATAATTATTAAAATCATCACAAATCAAATTACCTTTATATTCCTTCTTTTTCTATTCTTACAACATTAGAATTTTTTTTCTGCTCCAGTGTTTTTTATGCGTTCTTATTCCGTTACATCACAGTCTCTCCCTTTCCCCCTTTGCGTCTCCTAATCATCTTCCCCACCCTCCTATTTTTCTATTTCAGATCTTTATGTTTCTATTTTACTTGGCATAGATTATCACTTCTTCAATGTGTGCTCTTTTTTCTCACAAAAATCCTTTTAAAAAAAAGTCATTAAATTCCTCCTTCAGAGATCTTGTCGTTGCTGTTTATTTGCATTGTCATTCTTGTACTTTATGAATTCTTTAAGACTGTACTCTTTAGCAAATAAGGATCTTGTCTTTGATTTGTTTTGGTAAACTGTCATTGTTACCATACTATGTG
Organism: Rhea pennata; assembly: GCF_028389875.1. Taxonomy (NCBI): domain Eukaryota; kingdom Metazoa; phylum Chordata; class Aves; order Rheiformes; family Rheidae; genus Rhea; species Rhea pennata. The sequence goes on along the minus strand of NC_084667.1, from coordinate 59,375,457 downwards.
TTATCAAATAGATACTGAGATCCAGAACCTAGAACTAGTCAGTCAAATTTAGAAAATATGCAAATGGCTTTTGATTCATAAATGAAAATACCTTTAACACTAGTCTCTGTCTATGACATTATGATGATGTCTTGTGAAAAATTAAGGTAGAATCATGTCTGGCGATTAAGGAACACAAATTGTGTATATTAACTCCTTCACTGTCACATAAGAATATTAGTTTGCTTTGTTCAGTGTGAAATATTCTTGCTCACGAGTATTTATGTAGCAAAATTGCATACCTAAAATTCATATGCTAGTGTTATTTTTCTTACATAGGGTCTTGATCTGGGGAAAGTGCCACCAACAATTCCTGGTGTGAGCAAGCAGTTGCCTCAAAACTATGGGACCTATCCAAGTCCAGTTCCCTTAGGAACAGGTTCTACAAATTCTCTAGAAAGAAGAAAGGACGGCAGTCTACCCAGACCTGGCACCACTATAACAAATCGACAAAGACCTGTTCCGCTACCGCCAGCTAGCAATGTACATCAGCCCAGTTCCTCACAACAGATTCAACAGAGAATTTCTGTACCTCCCAGCCCTACATATCAGCCTTCCGGTCCCCCCTTGTTTCCGGGAGGAGATGGCAGGCCAGAACTGCCTTTGACTGTGGCTATCAGACCTTTTCTAGCTGATAAAGGATCAAGACCTCAGTCTCCCAGAAAAGGACCACAGACAGTGAACTCCAGTTCCATCTACTCAATGTATCTTCAGCAAGCAACACCACCAAAGAATTACCAACAAGCTGTATACAATACATTAAATAAGTCAGTAAAAGCAGGTAGAATATATTGTGTTTTTTTCCTCCCCTTTGAAATACATTGTTATTTGTTAGGCTTTGTTTAATTTCTGTATAAGTTACTTGTTGCTTCAAAATCTCATCTAAATTTGTGAGAAGAGGAAAGATATTTTATGTGCAGCATGGCAGCAGAATGATCTCAGTTATTTTGGGAGTGATAGATAAGTATATATTCAGTTACCTTTTATTTAAAAGAAGATGCTCTTAGATCAATAGACTATATAATCTGGATACTCTACGTATATTTTCAGAAATAAATTGAAAAATCTTGTCTAGAGAAGTTTTCTCCGTCATACTATTTCCCCCTAAAAGAGGAAAAACATTCTAGGCATTACTTATTGCCATTTATAATTGTAAGAAGCATTGCCATCAATAACATCTGAGTACTTATTCCTGTTTTGATAGACTCCAATGTAATTCATTTGATTTTTTTTTCTATATTAGTTTTGAACTAGTAGCAATGGATATACATGCAGTGTATTTGCAGATATTGGGTAATTTCAGAACAATTCTTCACTGTTTTCCTTCTTTCTTTTCTTCAGTTTATGGAAAACCTGTTTTACAGTCTGGTTCAACTTCTCCCTCACCATTGCCATTTCTTCATGGTTCTTTGCCTGCGCAGACTTCGCAGCCCCAGACTGAGGTCTCTGAGAAAGATCAAGAGCTGGAAAACGTTCCACCATCCAGTGAAAACAGTAATGTGGAAAACATTCCTCGTCCACTCAGTCCTACTAAGCTTACACCTATCGTACATTCACCCCTACGATATCAAAGTGATGCTGATCTTGAAGCTCTGAGAAGAAAATTGGCCAATGCTCCTAGGCCATTAAAGAAACGTAGCTCTATCACTGAACCGGAAGGCCCAAGCGGACCAAATATACAAAAACTACTGTATCAGCGCTTTAATACTCTTGCTGGAGGAATAGAAAGTGCTCCTTTTTACCAGCCAAGCAACCCACAGGACTTTATAGGCATCTTAGCAGACGTTGATAATGGTAACACTAGTACCAATGGCAATATTGAAGAACCCATTTCTGTGCCACCTACAGTCCCTCTTCCTGATGAGCCACCACCTTCATCAGATGCCAATGATAATGAATTACCTTCTCCTGCTACTGAGGAACTCATAAGCACTGAAACCACAAATCAAACATCAGAGACAACTGAAGATAACAACAACAATCCTGCCATAGTTCCTGCTGTTGAACCGTCATCCACGCCCACACCTGAGGTCAGCTCTCCAGTAGAGGAAGAAGCTCCTTTACCACCAGCTGTTCCTCCTCCACTTCCTGCAGTAAGTGACCCAAAAAAAGACAATTATATCAACTTTAGAGTTAGTTGTGTATTTAAGCAAAACTGGAAGATGATGTTACTATGCTAAATGGTGTGCTGCACTTTAAGTTTTAGGAAACTAAAATAAAAGAAAACCAAGAGAGCACCAAGGAAGACTCTTACATATTGGTTTCTTTACAAGTGTAGCATTTTAATAGAGGAAAATATGCACACAGGTAAAGTATATACATTAGGCTACAGAATAACTTTGGGGATTATGCTCTTGTTAGAGAAGTAATTCTGATATCTAGAGATACCATTTTAAAAATTTCATTTCATCGGGGCTACAAATAATTATTCTATTATGACTATTTGTATGAACCTATGGGTAAGTTACTGCAGTGGGCCTTTTTAATTTGCAAACAAGCTGAAAGGACTATGCTGGGAGAAGTGAATTCCTGCTTCCCTCTCAGGAGGGGGATGTGAAACCAGAGTTGCAACACTACCAGTGACAAAGCTGACTTGTTTTAGCAGAAATATTTTTCTAATGTGCTTCTTTCATAATTTGAATTGCTTTCAGTATTTCTCCTCCAGCTGTACCAAAACCTTCTAAATACTACTTGGATTTGTCATTACCAAAACCTAGAGCATATGGAGAATTGAAAATGGAGAGAAGAATGAATTTTATTCTTAGTTAATGTTTCAATTTAACGTTGATTTCAGAGACCATCTCCACTTTTTGATTCATGTAAAGCTATCATAAATGCTTTAGCAAAATCCTTAGATTCCTATTACCGTTCGATTGTGGTGTGCACACAACCTTGTATGCATTTCCTATGAGCACAAGTGTCCAGGGTACCTAGCAATGTATATTATTCATATTGTAAAAGGTTTATTTTCCAAAGTGGAATAACTGTATTAAATAGGAGTGAAAACAGTTCTTACAGAGCTACAGAATATGCACTTCATTAATAACCTTTTTCTTGGAAACTGGCAAAGACACATGTGAATGATGCAGAATGTTCTCAAAACACATTTAAATGTGTTTAGATCTTGAGAATGCTTCTCCTAGCAGCACCAGCTAGAATCTCACATAAAATATTTTCATGTTCTGTAAACTTCTTTCTCACAGCAAAGCTCAGAACTTCTTAGTACAGACTTGCAGTGAACATTTGCTAATTCAAGGCAGAGATTCTTCTAAATAGACTGACACTCAGACTTGATTGTGTCATGTTTTCTAGTCTAAGCAAAAGTTTTGACAGTGTCTCAGAAAATCCACCAGAAATACATTCAGCTCATACTAAATACAGTTTTAAGATTATAGTGGTCAGAAATTCTGGATTACTTTGTCCCTTGTAATAACTACCTTTAAATAAAACTCTCTAGATTGTTTTGGCATGCTTTTTAATTTTTCAGCTGAATAAAACATATTAAGGTATCAAGGCTTGAAATAGATTTTATAATAAAAGTGTTTGCATACTTCTAATTAACTTTTAAGGAGAACGGGGCTTTTTGTCCAGTTTGAAAGTAACTGAATGGTTTGTGCACTTATGCACCCTGAAATTGTCTTCTAACTTTCATCTTCACTCAGACCAAACGTACCAACCTGAAGAAGCCTAACTCAGAAAGAACTGGCCATGGCTTGAGGGTGAAGTTTAATCCATTAGCCCTCCTCCTAGATGCTTCTTTGGAGGGAGAATTTGATCTAGTGCAAAGAATCATATATGAGGTGAGCTTCTAAGCCAGTGCAACTTCTCTCAATACTTAAAAAAAAAAAAAAAAAAAAAAAAAAAAAAAAAAAAAAAAAAACAACAACACCCTTAATGTGTGAATGTTTTCAATAGGTTGATGATCCCAGTAAACCCAATGATGAAGGAATTACACCTTTGCATAATGCAGTATGTGCTGGTCATCACCACATTGTGAAATTCCTGCTTGATTTTGGTGTAAATGTAAATGCAGCAGATAGTGATGGGTGGTAAGTGTCAAGATTTTTAACCTAACATCTGAAAAAGACCATTTTGATGCAAACTTATAAACAAAATTCCATTTTAACCACAGCAAATGAGCACGTTCTAATCTCTGCATGGTGACAAACTTGAATTCAACTTTACATAGTGTTGAACTCATGTGAAAGTTCATTTAGGTCATAAATTATACTATATTTTGGTTTTATTTAATAGTATAATTGAATTTCTTGTTCACATACCAAAATAATTAAACTCTAAATATCAAGTGTCTGAAGTTCATTTGTTTAAGAAGTTTCATCTCCATAAAATCCATCCACAGATTTTTGTACCAGATCTGAAAGCTTACCATGCTGATCAGTTTCTCCCTTGTCTTGTTTTCCCTTTCACATTTCCTCATACTAGGAAATGCCATTTTATATCCAGCAGCCTTGCAAGATAGGAAAATTTACGTTTCTGATAACATCGATTTTATAATGCTTGGCTTTAGTGGAGTCAGGAATCCACTCCGAGTTGTGTGACAGGTTTTGCACATAATCAGGACAAAACAGTTGGGATTCCTGAAACATTTTTTCTAATGTCTGCATTTTTGCTTTACTTCAGGACACCTTTGCATTGTGCTGCTTCTTGCAATAGTGTTCATCTCTGTAAACTACTTGTTGAATCCGGGGCAGCAATTTTTGCTTCAACTATAAGTGATATAGAAACTGCTGCAGACAAGTGTGAAGAGATGGAAGAAGGTTATATTCAGTGTTCTCAGTTCTTGTATGGTAGGTTGCAATGCATCTTAAAACCTTCTAAATTTCAGACCTTTTCTGTCCAACAGCATGCTGTCCCTCTGTTCTGTATGAAACATTTTATTATCTTCTATTTTGGCCCTAGACTTGAAGATACTGCCCTTTACCGGTACTTTTAAAATGCTAATAACAAAATAGCCTTTTGATTACTACGTTTCTCATATTCTCTACCCTCTTTGAATTACTTCACAGGCTCTTTTTAATGTTAGATTTTTTTAAAAAAGATTAATTTGGCTTAGTATCAGTGAAATGCCTCCACTGAAAGGTTTTGACGGTAACGAGTTCTCAAGTATCTTGATAAGATACTGCAACTTCCAGATGCACAAAATTCCAGCAGATCACATGAAGAAACATGTATCCTTTATGAATAAATGAGTTAGAGAATGTGTTTAGTTACCGAGATGTATTTTGCAAGAGAAGTACCTAAGATGCAGCTGGCAAATTTTCAGTTTGCATCAGAGAAGGTTGTAAGCTTTGTTAAGACTTTTTGTTAAGACTTTTGTTAAGATGTACATGAGACTGTGCATATTTTCAGAAGTTTCAAGTGTTACTGTATAAAGTGTGCTGTAGAAAGTAGTCCTGTGAGAAATACAGAACAGCTCTGTAAAGGTGCTTTGCTCAAACATATGTAAAACTATTTTGTCCTTATTTGAATAAGACCACAAAGTTTCCATTGCATATAAAATAAAAGGAAAAAACTCATGCTGTAAATCCAGATATTCTGCAAGATGTGGTTTTACAATTTCAATTTCTGAAAGCATTCATTGTGGAAGTGCTGGTAATTGTTTATGGAATTTTATTAATAGGAGACTAATGTATTTGGGTCACAATGTCCACACTAAAAATCCGAGAGGGAAGAACAAGGTATTTACTGTGTTCTCTAACTTTTTGTTAACAGGAGTGCAGGAGAAGTTGGGAGTTATGAATAAGGGAGTAGTGTATGCTCTGTGGGATTATGAAGCCCAGAATAACGACGAGTTGTCATTCCATGAAGGTGATGCCATTACTATTCTGCGACGCAAGGATGACAATGAAACAGAGTGGTGGTGGGCCCGGCTCAATGATAAAGAAGGCTACGTGCCTAAAAATCTGCTTGGCGTAAGTACTTCCTAGGTTACCCTCTCCCTTCTACTTTTTACTTCCTCCTAAATTAGGAACGCAGGCAGACCGTTGGCCTGAAGCCATCTGTGCATCAGTTTGATACACCACGATGAAGTGGTACATAGCAGGTTATCCTTACTCTTTCAGGCCTCTGTGCTGCTGTTGCGAACAGAAAGGAGAGGCTATGATAAACCCAGCTTTTTTGTTCAGTAAGTTTAGTATACTTAAGAGTTTTCCTTTGGTTAAAAAATAGGGAGTTCCTATGTGAAATGTGGTGGCTCTATTAACCAGCCCTAAGGTTTGGCGCAGGAAGGACAGTTGTATTAAAAAGGTCTCAAAACCCATTGTAGAAAACAAAACAAAACAAAACAAACAAAAAAAAACCATCTGGAGATCTGGCCAGAACGCAGATGTAGCCAAAAGTGCTCAGAATCCTAAAGCAGGGAAGTTTCTATGTTGAATGGTCAGAAGCAGGTTCTGCTTCTTAATTTATGTTTGATCCAATTATTTCATAAAAACGAAAAACATTATTTAGGTGAAAGGCATGGTGCTACCTAACCAATTGTATAGAGCAAAATTCTCCAGCTGCAGGGTATATTGAGATAATGGTGCAACCTCCTTGTGCAGTTCTATGCAGCTTGCAGCTGACAGTGACAGCTTGTCAGTGGAACATCAACACTGGCCAGAGACTGTCACGAGGTTGGCAAAAGCAAGCGGGGGAGGGAGTTGCTTTGTGTAGCTTTGTATTAGGGGCCGCGCGCTAAAAATGAGCCATTCGCCCCTACTGCTTGCAGCTTTTGCAGGTGCTTGGTGCCAGAGGAACAGGTTAGCACGTCTACTCGATTTTCCCCTTTTCCCACTCCCTCTCCTACGTTGCTCCCATGAAATGGTGAGTCTGAGTTTTTTGAGAATGACAGGGGTTAACAATCCTGCCTTGTATCCCTTTTCTGTCTTCCTGCAAGTTTTTTAGGAAGTATTTTTAATATTTGGCACAAGACAGGCTGTATGTGTGTGCGTATACACACATGCATATGCACCTCTACCTTAAAAACACAAGAAAGTCTTGAAAAGGACGACCCTAAGCAAATTGCTTAAGTAGCTCTCAGTCACCTTGATGGAACACTGCCATCACAAGAGACCAGGGACTTAAAGCTCCTAAGTAGAGAGAGAAAAGACCAAATATGTGAAAGAAAATCTTACAGTGGAGGAAATAAGCTCTAAGGCTAGATTTTTCTAATAAGGAGAATTCTTGTACTTAAAAGCATGCTTGGTCTTCTCTGTGTCTTAAGCAAATGAATGAAGTAATTTTTAGAGCAGTAATTTTGGTGCTGCTGGCAGGAATAAGTCAGCCCTGGCCTCCTGCAGTTTCTGATTGCATTTTTCAGAGGGTACCTAAGAACACACTGCAGCTTACCAAAAAAACAAACAAACAAACAAACAAACAAACAAAAAAAACCCCCCAATCCAACAAATAAAAAAACCCACCATACCCCAATGATGTACCCTGTATGACCCAGTTCTTATAAGTACCCTTTTGGTTATAATGAAATTTCATTATACTTAACCTTGTAGCAAGTATGCAAAACTTAATATTTTTATTCTGTTTTTACAGTTATATCCACGAATAAAACCTAGACAGCGAACCCTTGCTTGAATTCAGTTGTACAAGAGTGCAATACCTTGCTGGTAACTGGAAACTTAAAACATACACTGGAGCCATCGTTTTCAATCATTTCACCTGGAGAAATAAAACTATGGTATTTAGTTTTAATGGTGCTTTCTCTTGTTAAATGGACAGCATTCAAGATTTTCCAAGATCTGCAGTTTGTAAATGAGGATTGTTTTATGTGACCCACCACTGAATGAAGAGAGCGATACCGCCAGTACCTACAGTGTTCCTCCAAATATAGTCTAAAGCAGCGTATTAAGTCCAAGTTCTGTGGTAGGAGCTTTCTTGTGTTAAATGTTCAGAGGTGTCATTTGCAAAGTGCAGATATGCTGTCCAGTCTGCTCCGATCCCACAGTAACTGTCCCACGTCAGAGTTTTGGATATTTTCATGCAAGTGAATGTTGAGTTCTCTCATTAACTCTTTGGGTTCTAGAACACAAGATTTTCACCTGCTAAGTGCATAAGTAGTCATCAAAGCTTTAAGAGGGCTAGGATTTTAAGTGTTAACTTACTATATACACTTAAATCCTAGTCTAGACAACCCCAACTAAAGCTTTATGTAGTCTAGCATCTAGTATTATTTGCATTTAGAGACAAACTAGAGAACTAACAAAACAACAGTATTTGTACACTTTTCAGAATCCCTACACAATAATTCACTTGGTGTTTTATTTTCTTGTTATTCAACTTACAGCACCAGTGTTACCTCTACTAATGTAAAGGTTGCCCTACTAACCACCCGAGTTTGTTTGTAATGGACAAAACAGTTAATATTAACTTGCAACAGCTTAAGGGATTTGTATGTCTGCATGGATGAAAGTGCAATAGTTGAGAAGGGTAAGAGTCTGCTAGGAGTTACACTGTGTCAAGTGAAGTCTGTCTGAGTCAGTCTAGAAGACAATATGAAGGACTGAATAGGAGCAGGAGGAGGGTTGTATGGATGCGAAGTCATGGAGAAGAAAGAAACAAGGTTTGGAGAAGAACTTAAGAAAGGCAGTAGCTTATTTGAGGACAGTTTCTGTGGTTCTTGGCAGCTTACAGCTGTTGCCAAGGCAAGTTATGCAATAAACTATTCCACTACATTGTAGTTTCAAGCAAAAAAAAGCACTTCACTGGAATTTTAATTGTACATGATTTTATATACCAAAAATATATTTTGAATTTCCCATTATAAGTTGTAGCCATATTTCTTGTAATTTTCTCCTGTTAAACAGTATGCAATTGGATTAATTCTTCATGTACAAGTTTTGTGTATTATTTATATATCCATTTCTGCAGTGCTGTAACTTGCTTTTACCACAGGTTTAGCATTAACTGTATATATTGTGGTGAAAAGTGAAAGGGTATTATTGTTGAAGAATTTGCTACATGAATGTGATTTCAAGAGCCTATGATACACTAATTCAGAGAACATGTAAATGTGCACAATAAAGTACTGCTAAGGCATGGCTGCACTCTCTAGTATTTTTATGGTAGAGATACTGCTGGCCGTCATCTGCATGAAAAGACTTGAACTCCAGCTTGCCTCAACCTGTTTGTTAATTCAAGTTTCCTCATTGTTTTACCTGATGCATAGACGTTGATTTACAAAACCATTTTTAAGCCCTGTTACAATATAAACTCCACTGTTCCAGGTGTGACAAATTAATACTTGTCTAGGAAACTCTCATGGGTGTTTTACATGCCGTCAGACAACTGAGCCTTGTGTGGTGGATTGCTCAATTTTTACTGCTACAGGAAATACAGGAAAATGGAGGGCAGGAAGACACTTGCTGTAGCTTGTGGAGCCAGAGGATTCATCCCTAATAGCTGAGTAAATTACCCAGGCTTAAAACTAAACACGGGTATTGTTTGAAAAGGAAATCAACAGTCTCAGAGTTCAGACAATGGTAGTATAGTACCTATCACCCTGTACTCTACTGTGAAAGTAAACATCACCTCTTATTTAAATAACTGAATTTATTCCATATTGTATACATTTTAATGTACAAATTCCAGATAGCATTACAGTTAGATTAACAAAAACTAGTTACCAAAAAGAAAATACAAAACTAAACATTATTCAGAAGGCTATTTATTACAGAAGGGAATTTTCAAGATCTTGTTTATGAAATTCTAATTTTGTGGTATCTGGTGAAATATGTTTAGAAAGCCAAGAAGTAACTTCTATAAAATCATATCTAAGGCAGATTTTATTGTACATTGATTTTAAACATTTGGATAGAGGGGAAAACCTGAGATCTATACCCAAAAGTTATTCTCTGCAGAAGAGACATACACATTTGTTTGCTTTTTGTGGCAAACGATACATAACTGTTACTATAAAAGTTGTGCTGTACATTAGCTGTAGTGTAGGTTTTATTTTCATATTTCATATTAAGTGCCAATAAACGTTTAACAAAATATACAAAGTCTTAAAAGGTGAGGCTGTTTAAAGCATTAATTGTATACATATTGCACACTATAGTGAATACTCATGGTTCAAAAAGTTATTCACATTGCATTTGCCAGTTCTTACATCGTGAACCACACTGGAATGAGAAAGGGTCAAGAACAGCAAATGTTACCAGCTGTCAAATTAGCAAAAAGTGAGATGCAAGTCCTTAGAGGTTGGTCTCTTCCCTCAAATTGCCAACAGTTTGCCATTCTTACTGGTCCCGGGACTCATAAAGAAGTTTTGTTGCCTAATATAAAAACAAAATGTGATTGTGTTAACTGAAATTTCATTTGCAGGCATTTACTCTCCCCCTATCCATCAAAAAAAAAATTCTTTAAAGCTTTTGGGTTTAGGTTCTTACTGTGCTATTTTCATTAGTTTAAGACATCTGGTAGCATTGAGATAGGCAAAGTAGTTTTTGAGGCTATTGAGCTGTTTACATTTAGAAGCCAAAGTCACTGAAGAAGGTCACTGAGCATATAACTTAATTTGTCTCCTCTGAGTCAGAAATGGCATTTCTGATCAAAGGTGGTTTGGAAGAAGTTAAATAAAGCATTTCTGAGGTTTTGGTGATTTGATTAAACATATATAGAAAACAATGTATTATTCTGTTTGCAAGGTGGAGGGCAGAAGGAGTAGGAGGAATAACAAAGATTTGGTGAGATGCTCCAATCATCTCTTAACCAACCCCCTATGATAGGCATAATGTGCTCTAGCAACAAGTCAGCAAGTCCTTTAAATAGGTTGTTCAGGCAACACTTTTAGTTACTGAAAAGGAAGGCCAAGAGCTGACACGCAACTTACAGCTTCAGCAAGACAGCAAGCAGTGACACTTCTTCTAGATGGACACACAGCTTTTACTTGCTTTAAACCTGAAGTTTCAACACTAATCTTTATCCATACACTCCATATATTTAATCATTGGTTCTACTTTAGCAACTTAACTAACTTCCACCTTTTTTTTTTTTTTTTTTTTTTTCCCTTCAAAGCCTTTCAACTTCCACTACTGCATCTTAACATCCTGAAAAGGTTAAGAGACTTCTCTACTTCCTTAAGGTTCTAGATAGGAACTCCATAAGCAATTCAGACATACTACCATCTAGCATATACATTAGCAATGGAACCAGCTACTACAGAAGAACTGTTACTGTCAATCTTAAATGGTGGCTTTCCTTCAAGTTGATCTAATCCATTCAAATTTTGTTTATACAGAATGCTTGTGAATAGGACTGTCAGCAGCCTCAAAAGAAGATAAAGCTTTAGGAAGAAACAGTTTTGTGAATTCCTATTTAATATACTCCTCCTTAAAATCCTTTTATTTCTTATTCTCAGGTATTCCTTATAATGTAAAGAATTAGTTACAAAATTCTCTTCATACATCAAACAAAACAAGATCCAGAGAAGATGGTAGCTGCATTGTTATGTACTGCTGTACATATTTACAGATTCATTCCTAGATATTAAGAACTTCAATGTTTTCATATCAAGATCTCTACAAGCTATGGAGTGACCTTACTAACTTGAAAGCACCATCACAGAAAAGTTGCAATAAAAAATCACCTTGCTGAGCAGGATAACAGAAAATACAAGCCCCACATTTCAGAAATAAGAGCATGCTGTTAGCTAGGGCCTTTGAAGATCTCACTGCTTCATCAGTCACAAAAAAAACAATCTAAGCTTGTATCAAAGGAGATAAATTAGGAGTTAAGTTTACCTATAGAAACACAGCAAGAACAGTATTTTAAGAGCTGTACTGTTTGTGACAGATGAATCCAAACAAGTATCAGGAAGTGCTAAACTGTACTCATGTGACTATATAAAGTTTGAGTGCATTTTGCTGAATACAGAAGTTAAATGCTGGTTGGAGGGGGGTGGGAAGCTTAAGAGCAACTGAAAGGAGCAAATAGAGCCAAACAAGTGCGTTTGCAGACAGCGTATCAGTTACAGTTCCAGTTGTCAGATGAAGTCTCAGACCAGTTTTGTCTCCCGTAACTTTGAGTTATAAAATACAAAACCTGAGTTGCATCACACAGTTACGATATAGTACCTAACAAGAACAGAAGAGACTCAGTCTTCCACAGAGTCCTGCCCACACCTCTGGTCCTGTTTTAAGAATGAACCATTTCTCTGAACCTTCAATAAGCTAGTAAATACAATTACCTGATCATGGTTCCAGAGAATATGCCTTCGTGTACATTATTCAATGAGTAACAGAAACCTAAAAACTGGAAAATTAAACTCTTACTTTCTTATCACCTAAGGACATAGATAAGATCCTGGAGAACCCTTTGTGGTAGATCTTCTTCAGGTATCTGAGCACGAGGCTAAAGTCATGTCCGTAACAAGCATCCATAGCTTCTGTCGTCTTAAGCAATAAGAAGTCCTTTGAAGAGTCCGTTAGAAAAAGGACTCCAAAGGCTGCATACTCTTATCTGCTGTTACTAAGTACCCCATGTACAGATAGTCTCCCCCCTGGAAACCAGAACAAGCAGGTTTTCTGCATCAGAGAAAAGGGTTTTAGTTTGAATAAAGATGATGTGATGGCAAATAAGCAACTGGGGGAAAGAAACTTTTTTCCTCCTTTCTGCCCAATCTTTTCTCCAGCCCTAGCCTTCAGAAAAAGATCAAGTTCAGGCAATGTTTTTTAATGCTTTTCCCTGCCCACCCCCCAGCTTACCTTATGCATAGCTGCCAGCCAGGTTGCTGACAGCTTCTTGTTACAGCTGAAGTCTTCACTAGCCGTGAATTTCATCTGTGCAAGCTCTTCTGATCCTGGTACCTTATACTGCAGAATCATACCTATGGCACGAGTATTACCTCCTGGAAAAAGAAAGAAAATCCTGAACCAGCAACATATTTTACCAACTAACTAACTTTCTACAAACCAATATGCATGTTTAAATAAACTATCCTATTGCTTAGTTCAAAGCATTATCAATTCTGTCACTGTGTCCTGAGACCACAGGGCTCCAGCATACCTTGGTAAACCCAGAACTGCAGCATCAGAGGAGGCAGTGACAAAGAGTGTTAATGCCAGGAAAGAGAACAGGCGGATTCAGTATTGTTTAATTCTATCTGGCAATCACTGAGGCAGAACTTGTACAAGTCATCACAGGCAATGCCACTAGTTAACACACAGAGAAAACCCTTGCAGGTTAATACTGTAATCTGTTTTCTCTTAAGTAGATACTATAGTTTCATACTGTAGCCTGCAGTTTGTAACTGAACTGCTAGTGTCCAATTAGACTGATATCAAAGAGGGATCCTTGCTTGATAAGAAGTCTGGCAGGACAACGAGAAGTCCATCCAAATCTGGGAAAAATTCGGAAAGAAGCCTCCCAACAGCTATCTCTGCAAGGCTGGAAGACTGCCAACATCATTTACTGCACAAGGGGAATCCACTACAAAAGACATTCCTTTAACAGTATGATTTGTGAACAGTGGCTGTATCTTTTTTACTCTAATTGCATACAGCTTTCAAGATGAACCAAAGCAAAAATACAGAAATGAAACAGAAGTTTGGTTTAGAATATCACATTGATGCCTTTACACATACTTTACTGGGCCACTTACTTACTGAAGTGGTACAGCATAAATTAAACCAGGGGAACAGCATCACCATACAAGGAACCCTTTTTGCAATATAAAGGCTGCCTGCATGAGAAGAAGGGGTCCTGGAGGCTATTGCTATAGTATCTAAGAAGCCAAAGATAATCTTGGCTAAGTTTCCTCATAAAAAGGTCACAAGCACCATTTATAAAAATAGCTATTTTCTTCTCTTGTAGAATAAGCTGAAATCTAGTTTCTCCATTATTCACTCCCCTGCATCTATCTGACCAGACCAACATGTTAAGGCCTTACTTAAAGACAAACCAAAGGAAATCAAACACCTGGAGCCTTGATCAGTTTTGTTTATTTACACTGCACATGTCTGGCATTCCAGGATATTTTCTGATTTAGGCAGAACGTATCTTGCTTAACAAGAGGGCATGTTTCTTTTAAAGAAATGTAAAAGAAAGCCTATTAACAGTTTAAAACAGAGTTTCTAATGGGTACTCAAATTTTGTATCATTCTCTTTACTTTTATCAGTCCCTATATTTTCTATTGTTTGAAGCAATTCTGTGGTAAAATTGTGCAGAAAATCTTTGTAAGACATTTATTTATTCAGCCTATAGCACTACTGAACAGTACACAGGAAGTGAAGGCTAAATTTGTATTATTTATTTCTCTGCTGGGGACAGCTCTGCTGAAGGATGTGATGTGTAATACTGTACACCATCAAAAATCCTGTTTTGTCTGTCTCTCCTTCTTGCTCCTAGCAGAGATGATAGCATGTCAGGTTTAAAGGAGGTCTGGAATATTTTAATTTATCTCCAGTAAGTTATAAAATATTCATTCTCAGTTTATTTAATAAGAGAGATGGAAAGAAAAAAGTATGAGCCTACAGTTGTGCAAGTTATACATCTAATATTTGAACATTTTTTTTCCAAAGTTGAACATCAACAGAAGATCAAGCAAACAAAATGACACTGCAAAGGAAAGAATGGGAAAGGTGTTGTGATAGCATGCTTGGGCAAGTCATGCTCATAAAAGATACTGCTGATACCTTCAGTAATATGCTGGCTCTCCAGAAGGCTGGTGTAAGTGTGAATATCTTTTTCTACCATCAAGAAGAAAGGCAGGCAGGCAAAAGATAAAGCAGTCAGAAGAGCAATGAACAAGGAATTAAAGGATCATTAATTCAGCAACACATCTGGTTGATTAGAATACTACAGTCAGTTCCCTTAAGTTAACATGTTGCACTGAACGAATATTGTACAGGTGAACTGTTTAATTAAAAAAAATCCAGCAGTGACAGTTGTTGCTAAAGAGCAATTATTAAAACTCCTGTCTGTGTTTGTTCTCATTTCAGTGAGATCGTGCTCAAGTTCTTCCCAGAATAGTACCGAATAGTAGGTAACAGTAAGTAGCTGCCCTCTGATTCAGATCTTACCAGTTTCATTTGGCCACCCCTTCATTTTAAATTAAATTGAGAGAGTAGAGTTTTAACTTTATTTTAAACATGTTAGTTCTTACTCTCTTCAGTTATTTGTACCAACAAAAGTACATCCCAGCTGGGTTATGAGCCTTTGAATTAATGTTTATATTCATCTAAAAGAAAGGATTAGAACAGGTGATGACCATCTTTATTTAAACCTACTGAGAAGTTCTCCCACGTTAGTTGTCCCAATCTCTGAATTCTTAGATCTTCCCTGAAATCCCAGTAGCCACACGGACAGGTTTCCCAGCATTACATTCTATTCTGAAAATAGCTGTAACCAAGATAGTTGCACCTAAGTTGCTAATAGGCTAGAAACACACCATCTAGTTAGAACAAAAACTGTAATTTTGCATATTTTTCTTAATAGTAAATTTGTATTCACTGAAAGATTTACCTCCAGGAGTAAATCCCTCCGTAAGTATCTGAACAGTTGAAATCTGTACAATTTCAATTTCATAGTGGCTGTCTCCATCCAAAACCAGGTATCTACACATACCAAAAAAAGAGTATTTCCTCGTTTACAACATCAAGTCTGAATTACATGAAATAGAATAAACAGATCTCAGAGTTCACTGCATTTCAAACAATCTCTCAGTGACTGGTTTTCTGTATCTTCTTTGGGGTCGGGAGATGGAAGAAATCATCAAACAGAAAGTCTTTTTCACTGAAGTGTTTCACTTAAAAACCCTCGAACACCAACAAAAAGCAGCAAAAACATATTGACTGGTTTAGGAGATCCTTTCAAAACATTAAAGCCTCCTTCCACAGCGCTGGAGGAAGGAGAGAACATGGAGTTTGAGGTGTACTTGCCAATCAAAATCTAGGGATGCCCTAAATAATGTTTTCTCTGTAATGTTAAACAATATGCTTAGTACTGGGGTCAACATTCTGAAACAAGTTCTTTAAAGGGGTTACAGATACCTTCCCAGTCATTCTTCTGACAATCCTCCCATTAGCTGGCAAAACACTGTATTCCAGTGACACTGAGATGCCTTAAAAATGAGTGGAGTTCCACTGCTCTAAGGCATTCTGGCATTTCCGCCCCTTGCTGCTTCTGGAAACAGTCTTCACAATATAAAGCAGTGGGAGTTCACACCTCTTCTTCTGAGAGTCACTGACCCACCCCACTAGTAAATTCAAACTTAATCCAATAAAATTGCAACCATCTTTACAGAATACTCTCTCCAGGATCCTCACAGCAAGTTACTCTTTTTGTTTGTTTGGGTTATTAGATAATATTAATTATAGCTGTGTTTACAAGTGCAATTTCTATTAACATTCTCACCTCTGATTGTTGGACAGTCGACATACCATTAGCTCAGATTTATCTGATGTTCCCAGAGTTACAAAGAATGTAGCACCTGAAAAGAAGTCTATTATTATTCTAACACAGTTTAGAAAGGACCATTAAAATATCAAAACCAGTAAGCAATTTTATTTATTGCACCTAATAGACTGAATTGCATGAATCATTAAGAGATTAACTGGAACAGTAAACTGACTGACATTTTTAGAGTACTCAAATGTAAGAAGTCCATCTTTAATTACCATGTTCTGAATCACATGACTTTTCACAATTACTATGTAACATTTCTCCCACAGAGTGTAGAAATACAGATGATATGCAAGCAGAAACTTTAAAACGAGAATGAACTGGAAGACGTTAAAGACTGGCAATTAAAGACCCTATCTTTTCACCATTATACACTAAAATACTACTGAAATTATTATTTTGATATTCCAAATAAATCTGTGAGAATCAAATAGCAGGATGTGATCTTCAGCTTAATTAATATGCTATTTAAAATTGACAATTCATGATGACCTGCCACGTACACAGCCTTAGGCTACGGACAATGTCAAAGCTCACAAGCGAGGTTTGAAGCAAGCACAGTATCTTGTTAGAAAACATTAAAATATTCTCTACTGCTAAGTGTTTTTTATTCAATGCAGGAACATAGCTAAAAAAGTGTGTTAACATAATAAAAATGACAAGTGCGCACACACACACACACGCCTGCCACAGCACTAAAACTTCCTTCATCTTTAATTACATCACACTAGTCTTTCTGTTTATCAGATTTGTTTAACACAGCATTTGAACAAATATAAGCAAAATCAAACCAGCACACATATATATGCACACACGCACGCGCATACACACACACACAGTGTGTTACTTACCATTCATGAGCACTTTAAGCTGTTTGTCATAAAACTCTGTTTCTTTTTGAGAGATGAGGGCACATTCAGCACACTGGCGCACAGGGTCCACAAAGCACATGCGAGGCAGAGGCACTTTTTTACTGCAGCATTTGTCGCAGAAGCACTTTCCACATCTTCGACAGTGATGCTAAGTATGAGATAATATTTTATTTATTCATTTACAAATGAAGAATCTGAAGAAGTTACTGCATTAAACACCTTCTCATCCGAGAAAAAGAACACAGTTTCTGCAATTTGAAACAAAGTAGTCGAGGGACAGGACAGTAGTCAAGTGGTTACAGAAAATTAATGGCTGCAACAGTAGAACTACATCTCTTAAGACTGAACTCAAAGGATAAAGTTTACCATGAACAGCAGCATACAAATCTGCTGGCACTCTGTCAACAGGCTTGTTGTCATGCCCGTTTTTTCCATGGTAACAGGCTAGAAAACAAAACTAACCAAAATCTTCATACTCAAAACCTAAAGCTATTTATCAGAAATGACAGGTGGCATAGTAAAAAATCCAGAGAAGCTATAATACTAGTAAAAATCAATAACTGCTATTGCAATGCATTTCACAGTTACTAAGTGTTCAACAAGTGCTTGTTCTCCAAATCACTATTGGGGTGTGACAGGCATGGTAGCTCTTGCTGATCCAAGTTCTCAGGGGATGACAGTAACTCATGTAAGAACAAGTATTTCCAGGCAAGCAAGAACAGACGTGTGGCTCAAAGCAAGTTTAAACAGCTTGATACAAGCAACTGATAAACTGCAGTTTTAGTCATTGTTATATTTTTCTTCCAAATATAATGGAAAAATTTCTCCAGAAACTTATTTTCTATGGCTACCTCCTTACTTCCCAAAGTTGACAACACAAGAAAAATACAGCAGAATAATGAATTATTTCTTTTCAATCTAAAAGCCCTAGCCCACCAACATCCATACTCTTAACCCATCCAAGCACAGAAGACAACAAGGACCAAGAGGCTGCACACACTATCATTTAGTTGCCCTAACTGACATCCTAATGTTCTTCGGGCATTTTGAAAATCTATCTTTTATGACATACAGGTATGCTGATTTTAAGATTTCTCCTTACCTCTCCCTCCAACCAATAAATTCAAAACCAAATATCAACTACTTCAATGCATTACAGGCCATATTCCCGCATCTTTCTTTACTTCACAAGCTGCACCCTAACAGAGTGTCAAGATAGTTACACAAAGCAACATTATTTCCTGCTAAAATCATTGCTGGCCTTTTTTGGGAGACTGCTTTCCTTCTCCAAGCAGAAACTCCAGTTTCAACAGAATTCTTCCTGGTAATAGTATTCAGTAAACCAGCATGCATTCTACAAAGATCTGCTTACATTTATGAATGAACACGCTTTAACGTTAATGTTTTCTCTTTATACAGCATACCTCATTATGGTTCAGAGCAGTCGAGACAGTTCATAGTTTTCCATTTTAACCAGAGATTCTCTTTCTAATCCCAAAACAGATCTTGTTTCATTTTTAGAACAGGAAAATCTGAGCTTTTGTTTTGGTCTTTCAAACTTTGACGATGAGGTTCTTCAATACAAGATTGTAAATGATTGTGATTCAAAATATTTTTTTGCTTACATTTCCACAACTAATTTTTATCTTACCAAAAAAAAAAAAAAAAAAAAAAAACACAAACCATTTGGTTTCTGTGTTAGTGCTGACATTAGCAGTACACTCTGGCATGAGTTCTTCTAACTCTTCCTTTGAATGTAAATCCCATGGTTACCCAGTATTTTAGAACAAGCCTAGCCACAAACCAAAATCTCATTGTAAGCATACTGAGCACACAAGAAGGAGGTCAAAGGAACAGAACTAAAAAAAAAGGATCTCTGCCCAGCAAAGAGAGAACAGAAAGAAAAACTATTTTAAGTTACATCAGGCGTCTCCATTTTTAAATCAGAAAAAGCTCATGTTTATATGTTGCAACAGTTAAAGTTTTATGTTTTAATTCATTTCTCTTACCTTTCTAGTTATGAAGTCAAATTTTGTATCACACTGCATACATCTTGGGCACTAGAAAACAGTACAGATTAACATTAAACTACAAAATATCTTTCTCTTTAATCCTACCACCATGCACAAAGACTGAGCTTTGTATTATCTCCCAAGAAGAAACAGCTCCAACAAATTTCCAACAAATTTCCATCTTTTATCTTTTCACCATGAATGGTTTTATTTTTTTTTTCATATTTTAAATACTAATGCAGCAAAAGAGTCATGTCCACCCAAAAGATCAAAAAAAAAAGAAAAGGAAAAAAAAAAAAGAGACGCTTATCTGTTCTATTGCATCTTGCCAGCAGTCAAAACTACATCTCAGAAATTCACACCTTGCTTAACCAGTTTGGCTATCCAGAATGTTTATTATGTTTTTGTATAAGTTACTATCCTCATTGTATTACATTGCAATGCTCCGCTGACCTCCTAAAACATTCCTTATGTATTTTAAGGCTCCCAATAGTTTATGTACTTTTCAAACACACTAGATTTTTGGTTTTCTTCCAAATCATCAAGACTTAATTTTTATTCCTGCTAAAAAAATGTCATCTCCTGAAACATCTCTTTATGAAAAGAAGATTACACCAACACTCCTCCCAAAATAAAATCCATGAAAAAAAAATGAAGAGACTTCTCTAAACAGAATTTTAGGGGTCAAAAGCTTTCATTTCTAAACTACAAGCAGAGATCAGTGATAGTTATGATGAAATTTTCTATATAGAAAGTCACCTACCAGAAGACTGAATCTCAGCAGTAGATCACTGGATTTTTACCAAGACTTCACGTAACTCTACCCACTGTCAGAAACCAAGACTTACAAAGCGAGCATTGCTAGATTTATTTGCATATATTAATGCATAACTCTGCTTGACATCTGAATCAGAAGAACATGGTTAGATTCTGTAATGAGTTTTGTATCTCTAGAGAACTAAACTCTTCAGAGTATCTCAGATTTCAGCAGAATGTCATCTTAAAAACATGTTTTAAGCTGAGTATGTGCCATTTGCTAAGCACACAGTAGTCACTGCTTTCCTTTAGTTAGCATATTTCAATACTTAACCCTTAACAACAGCTTTTGTAGTGTATTTCAGACTTCTGCTTCAACAAATTCCCAGTTACTGTCACAAATATAATTGCAGCCAAGAAAAATACTGCAGCAGATAAACTAAAAATTCTCTAGAAATTTTGCTTTTGCGTATGTGTAAGATTGTTCAGACACGTCAGAACATTTCATATAAGCTGCTGTAATTAAGAGCAAAGTTTAATAAATTAGAAATCAGACAATAACCACAGTTACTATACCAGAAGGTAAACACTTGCAATATTTGTTAGTTATCTGCATTTCTAAATTTCACACAGAAGAGAACTAGAACTGTTCTTGTATTGTTTCAAATAATGAACTGAATTAGCCAACCAAACACCTCTTTTCACAATGGCTGTATACGAGCATATTTTAACATTTCCTGATGAATAACCCCATCTGGTCAAAGCAGTAGTCTTAAGATCTCATCTCTATAACAAGTAATATTCTACAAATAGTATCACATTTTGCTCTATAATGACCTTGATTTAGTGCTTTATTTTCTGATGTATGTGGTTTAATGCACTGTCTGGGAACTGGGCCTGGCAAGTATTTCAGTATACTTTCGAATTTGCAAGGAGTCTAAACTATTTTCTTAATGAAAATGTGGGTGCTTTTTTTAGGTCAGAAATCAAAAAGCACAAGCTACAAACTAAAGATCTCTAAATACTGTCTTAAATATGTTACACAAAAAACATATTTAAGTTGCTTCAGTAACTTCAACAAGTAACAGAATTATCCCTCTTCCTATTTTTATCCTTCAGAAAGTCTGGGGAAAATACTTCTGAATTCCAGAACCACCATGATAAAAAGGTCCAATACACAGAGCTGATGTAAATAACTCACAAATAAAAAGTATACAGTAGCAGACATCACAAAATGGGATTTTCCTGAAAGAATGTTGTTTCTAACTCAATATACAAGACACTTCTGCTTTGTAAAGACATTTACATAATATCAGCATTTGGACTTGATCTCCAAAGGTGCCTTCCAATCTCAACCATTCTGTGATCAAGTTCTACTTTGGCCAGGGAAAAGATCACTATTGAGTGACACCTTAACAGCTGAATCCTTCTTATTCATCCATATGCTGACATAGCTAGAAAGTACATGAGTACTTTCTATTTTATTACTTGAAGTTTTGTATCACATTTAC
The DNA here is from genome assembly GCF_028389875.1 of Rhea pennata. Classification (NCBI taxonomy): domain Eukaryota; kingdom Metazoa; phylum Chordata; class Aves; order Rheiformes; family Rheidae; genus Rhea; species Rhea pennata. The sequence continues at coordinate 59,353,850 of NC_084667.1, read as the reverse complement.
ACAGAGGTAAGCATGATGTCTGAGAGTTATTTAAGTTTTCAAGGTACTGGCATTTTAAAACTACAATTAATCTGAGTTTTTTGGATAAGATTTGAGATAAGGAAAATTAAAAACACTCGTCATGAATATGTTCCTTTTACATGCAATCAACATGCCACTAATACTAGTATCAGAAAACTCCATATAGCAAGCAGAAAATGGAAGCATATCCACCAGTTATTGCATCTTGGAATTAAGTTAAAAATACTGAGAGCTAATCTATTATACAGTGGGATTTCTCATGCATGTAGTGTAATAACAGATTAGTATAGTACTCTGGATCCACACCAGGGTCAGAATACTGTAGATGGACAGTAAGTGATGGCTACATTTCATGTGCTTTTTTTGCATATACAGTTCCAAAATGATTGCAGCAGTGATGCCACCTAACATCTCGCTAAGCTTCTTATCACAGTGAGTTTCTGCAAATGGGAAAATTTGCAAACTTATCAAATCAGACCTTGTACCATGCCCTACCAAAACAGCTGATGCCAGAGTGGAAGAAACTACAACATGAGCATACAGTAGATATGGCTTTTGATTTTTTCTGATATGTTATGATTGTACATGGCTAATTTATGGCTCAAGCTACATTGGGTGGGTAAGCAGTCTAAGTGCAGCTCTGCCACACAACTACTGTTGGCTCTGAGAACCTGACCCAACAAAGGCTCCACTTTAATTAAACTCAGTTCCTTTCCACAATGAAGCAGATGGATCCCTAGGGAACCACAGTCACCTCACCTGTAAACTTCTCACAGGTCTTACACATCCCCGCTCCAAGGCATGTAGTATTCCACTGCCACAAAAAGATCCACTACGAAGCTGGACTTTCACGAGGTTTGGCCACCTCAGCAGGCACTAACCACAGATAATATTGTCCCTTTAAAGTTTATTTGATTATTAAAAACATTTTTATTATTAAAAATATGGTTTATAAGCTTTCTTGTATATTGTATACTTTAAGAAGATCGTAATATGATATTTCATTAATATTAATCAAATGGAATTTAGAATTTGAGTACACTTAGACTTCAAGAAATCTAGTAAAACAGTTATTTCTATAAAATAACAAGAATTGTAAGATTGAGAATATGAATGAACACACGTATCTAAAATGTGTGTCTATAACATACTTCCTCTCAATAGCAATTACCAGCAAGTTTGATGCAAAAGCGACGTTCAGTCACAAACCAACGTCACCAGTCTATTGTCCAACAGACGAGAGGAAAGGTTGATTCTTAAGGAGAATACCTGAGATACAAATGTCATATGAAAGTCAAAGTAATAGTATGCAGATTGATTTGAGTTACCTAAATTTTACAGTCACATTCTCAAATAAATCTAACAAATTTAAGTAAATCCTAATATAATTCCCAAACAACCTTCAGTTGAATTAAGATATTACTATACTCAGCTAGAAGCATTTTACTTTTCTTAAGGAACCTGCTATAATTCAGAATTACTGAAATATAAAGCCACATTTCAGAAGGTCAAAGAGAAAACTACTTTCAATTTAAAATAAATGTTACGCACTGATGATGATGATGTCAGCAATCAGGTTTTCAGGAGGCTCAGACCAATGCACACAGAGCACATGAAGCCACATGCTCAGCAAAATCAGACTCTACACTACAAACAACACACAGAAACTACCTAGAGAATAATCTGAACTTGGACTTTGCTACACACTCCCCGATCACCGTATCTGCAGCCATCCCAGTGCACCACACCTGACTTACAATGCCAACTGGGAGCCCCAAAAGCTGTGGACCTATACAATAAATGACACTCAGCACTTGTCATTGAATAGTTCATCTTATCTACACTAAATGCTACCAGTGACCCCCCTTTAAGAACAGAAGAGACTAACTTGATAGAATTCCCCCAAGACACTCTGCATTTTCTCATATCGCTTTAAAATAAGCTGGAAAAGTCACTGTTCAAAAAATGGTTGTTATTTTGGAAAAAACAGCCAATCAACTTAGCAGCCATGCACCATATGCCAGCAAAGGCTAGTCTCAGGTGACTGAGCCACAAAAGCTCCACTAGTACAGTGAGGCTGCTCATATAATTACTTTTAAACAGCACTTTGCCTCAACAGACACCTGTTAGAGGCGCAATTTTTTTCTTGTTCCTAATGAAGTTAGTCATGACAGGAAAACATAGTGTTTCCATAAAAGATAAACCAACCATATCAGTATCTGGCAAGGGATGGGTTTGTTTAACGACTGCTTGCTTAATTCCATATTGCTTTATCACTACCAAAAATAATCTCAATTTTGCATCATATTAAAGACATACATCCACCCTACCAACTGGGAAAAAACAACATAAACAACTGATTATGAGTTCTGTTAGTATCTGAAAAGACTAGTAATAAGTAATGTGTACTATAGAAAATTCTGTGTAGCATTATGATTTGATAGCTTACTTGAAAAGTATTTAAAAGTAAAGTTGGTTGAAATAGTCTAAGTTACTCAATTATTAAGTTACTCAGTTATTTAACACTAAGAATATTCACACTGAGAGCCAGAAAGGGCTACCTTAGCCTTTCACTATACTTTTTTTTATCAACATGGTCTTCGAAGTTACATTTGCTGTTTTACAAGCATTTAAACAGAACAACACTTTAATAAACATTCGTGTCACACACAGTTCACAACACTTACTAAAATCTCCACTAACTTTTGTGACAGGGTCTTTGCTCTATGAAAAAGAGCAATGCTCCCACCCATTGTATCTCACTAACCTAAGCGAAAAAAAAAAAGAGAGAGAGAGAGAGAGGGAGAGGGGGGGGGGAGAGAGAGAAAGCGCAGGCGGCCAGTCCGATGTGCTGCCTTATGAGTCCGCCACAAGCGGCGGTGGCGACGGACGCTGCCCCGAAGGAGCCGCTTCGAGACGAAAAAAGGGGAAGAAGCGCCAGCCCAGCGCCCAGGCGGCGGCCCCCCGTCCCCGGGGCAGGCGGGCGCGCGGATGGGGCGCAGCGACCCCGCGGGCCAACGGCCGCCGCCAGCCGTTGGCAGCCGTTGGGGCGCGGGCAGGGCCCCTTCGGGCGCGCGCGCCGCCTGAGGGGGAGTTCCTCCGAGTCTCTCCCGGCGCCTCCACACCGCGCCCCGGCTGATACCTCCTTGTCGGGCACCCAGGGCGGCTCGTCCAAGCCGAAGGGGCTGCGGGCAGAGCGGTGCTCGGGCACCATGCGCAGCCCGCTGGGCGAGCGCACCAGCTTCTTGGCGTCGCGAGCCTCGCAGCCCGACATCTTCCCCCGCCAACTCCGCCACCGCTACTCGCCCCTCGAGACTGGCGTCACTGCCGCCCAATCGCAGCCCGGGCCCCTCGGAACGGACACGGCTGGGGACCAATGGAGTGCGGCGAACCGCCAGTCCCCGCCGCCCGCTCCTGGCGCCCAATAGGGCCCAGCCCCCGGACTTCCCGGCCAATTCCTTATCGCTCGGGGTGTGGCGCTGGTATTTAGTCCCTCCCCCCGCCCCTGGGCGAGCGAGAGGCGCGTGCGCCACGGGAAGATCCACCTCACAACCCGGAAGCGAAGGACACAGGCGCCTCAGACAGGGTTCCGAATTCGGCACCCGAGGAAACTTGATAAGGGGTCAGCGAGGGGGAGGGAACGGGGGCCGGGCTCCCCTGGCCGAGCTGACGCGGCTTCTTCGGAGCGCTCTGTGCGAGGCCGGTGGCTGCCGCGGCCACCGATCGACTCTGCGCTGCCCCGCCGTAGCGGACCACAGCTGAAAGCGTCCCGACGCCTTTCCGGGTAGCGCCCTGCCCGCCGGCACCGCCCGCTATTGAGGCTCTCGGATTGGTCTGTGCCTAGTGACGTTGCAGGCAAGCCGCGTCGCCGATTGGCTGCGGTGTTAGGCGTGGCGCGCCGTCGCGGGGGCGGTTGGAACCGGCGCGGGGCGGTTGCAGCTCGTCCGTTGGTGGCCGCGCCGGAGCTGATTTCGCTCTGTGCTGGCTGCCTCTGCGGGGAGGAGAAAATCTGGGCGCTCTGCCCTGCTTTACTGCTTTAGAGTGTATCAGTTTGTGCGTCTCCACTGCGCCTCCAGCCATAAGTACAAATCAGTGCTAAAGAGATGATACTCCTTTCCCCAACTGATAAACTGAGCATCATACAGTTAAGTGCATGAGGATCTTGAAACAGGCTTCTAAATCGAAGGCACTCGGTATTTTTTGCTCCAATTCTGCTTTGCTACAGTTGTTCCCTGGTAATTTCCCTTTCCTCCTAGTGCCTTTGCGGCAGTGGCTGAGTTTCAATGGCTTTGGATGAGTGAGGTATACAAAACGATGTGGAATCCTTTCAGTCAAAGGTCATCATAATGATTAGTTTCAGTAAGCCTGAACTTTGAAACACTTGTCAGAAAGTTGATTTTAATAAGTATTGCTTAAAAAGAATTGATTTTGTTTCTCCTACATTCATTGTGTTCTCAGGATCCATGCCAAGCATCCTTCTCTGTTAAAAAGGTGAATGTTCAGTAAGTGATATATTCTTGCATATCTCTTAAGTGTGAGCTGCTCTCCATAAAAATGATCTACATAACAGTAACAAGCATCATAGGATGTTTTTCTTCTTTTTGAGGTAATTATAGTACTAAACCAGAGTTTTAGATCAAAATATTAAAATACCATGTAATGTTATTAGTAACAAACTGTGTTTCAGTAAATCAAAATACATTTGAATTTCAGATACATGACTAGTCTTGGATTATTCTAAAATACATGTGTGTGTGAGGAGGTCTTTTTTCCTTTTTGAAAATAAAAAATTCTTGTAAAGAATGGCAAGATAGAAATTACTTTATCCAACATATTTGTGAGCTTCAATCCAGAGCAAATACCCTAACTGGGTATGCAATTAAAATCACTAGCAATTTGTAACTACATCACTATTAGTAGAAGTCTTTAGTAGCGTATATGATAAGAACCATCTGAGAAGACCTTGGTCCATGTGCTGAACCATTGCTGCTTTTCTAAAATAATGAAGAAATACAAAGTTACCACAAGGCATGCTTGGATTTTTGTATTGCATGTATATCTGATTAAAAAAAAATGCAATAACCAGTAATAATTACCTGATGCTCTGTTCACCCCAGTTACTGAATCAGGAAATGGATTGGGAGCAGTTTGACTTGAACCCCAAAGTAATTGCTGCCCTTAAAAAAGGTAACTTAATCTGCAAACCTATAGCTAATAGGTCTTCCTTTAAATAATTGTATGTTTATGAATATAAATGTATAGACATACACCAACATTTTGGAACAGTAATTAAATATTTTGTAAGCTAATCTTGTGAGTAATTAGAAGTGACGGCTTCTCCCTCAATTCAGTGATTCCAAATACTTCTATATATAGTGTGTTTTGATACATTCACAGTAAATGTTGCCTGCTTAGATCACAAGAATCTAATCCTGCAGCGTAGATAAAGTCTATATACGTGACTAGTAGGAAGTGAAAAAAGTTTTCTTTTGTGCATAAGACTGTAATCCAGCCAAAAGTATTGATAAGAATTTCTCTAATTTCAGCTGACATAAAATCAGTGAAAGAGATTTTAACTCTTTCTGAAGCAGACTTGCAAAGACTGATGAAACTATCCAATGCAGATATACAGTATTTATTGAAAACAATCTCTCGCACGCTGAGGAAAAATAGTATGCTTACAGGTAATACAGCTAACAGACAAAAAAAGAAGTCATCTGTATAAATCATCAAATGTATTGTCATGGGGAGAAGGTATAGTTTTGGCTCCTAGGTAATAAGTAATATGATAAGTAATCTGAAAAATGAAAAGGTAAGTGTTTTGGTTATGCTGTAGTGAATGAGAGTCATTTCTCAGGATCAAGCCTTTTTAAAACACAACGAAATAATTTTTTCAACCTGGAAAAGTCGATTGGGGGAACACAAGATTTGCTTTTCCCTTGACAAACTCGTGCTCTCTCTCATTATTTTCCTTTTGGACTGAGACTAGTTGAAAAGCACTAGTTGAAAAGCTTGTCTGTTATAAACTACATAAATGATGTAATACAAACACATAATTCCAAATCTGCAGGCTTTGACAGCTCCTCCTGTATAAGTGCTTCGTGGTAGCTGTCCTTCTAATCTATTTCCTTGAGCTCTGTGTATCTTCAGGTCTTGGCCAGATGCCTGCTATGCTGTTTCATAGTCTGCTATAGCTTTCCATTTCCATAATTGCTCTGCTTGAACTGTATGGACACGATTTTCCCTGTGTGTAGCTTTCCACAGAGACTCTTTAAAGGCAGAGAAAAGAAAAAAAATATGGAGGAGGAAAGGATGCAGTGTAAACTATCTATTTTTGAACAAGGCATAGAAATATTAGATTGTGCATAGGAAGGGAAGTGGGGAAGACCAGGCTAATTTAGAAAAATCTCTCGCCAACAAAGAAAATATCTGTTGGAGATGAAACCTGAAGTATAGCCTCTGTATTGTATCATTGTGTTAGATACTAAATGGAACTTTTTCTTTCCTCCCTCTTCCCTCCCCTCCCCCCTCTCCCCTACTTAAAAAATATCCTTCAGCGCTTCAGCTCTACCAAGATAAACATCATCTCACTTCACAACACCAGAAACTAAGCCTGGGATGTTCAGCCTTAGATAACTTGTTAAAAGGTGGTATTCCTTTAGTGGGAATCACAGAACTTGCCGGCGAAAGTTCTGCTGGGAAGACTCAGATTAGTTTGCAGCTGTGCCTTTGTGTGCAGTATCCGTACAAATATGGTGGATTAGAATCTGGTAAGTACTGAAATGTATTGATTTATTTGCCATTTGGAGGAATATGCTGTCTTTAAAAGCATTATCTGTATGTTGAAGTAAATGTTGAAGTAAATGTTTTTATTCACTGAACATTTTATCCTTGTGCAATAGCATTAATGGTAAGCTAATTCATAATGCAGCATTATGGAGAGAAAAGCATATTCTGCACATGCCCTGCATTGCAGCATAATGTAATATAAAATCGCTATTGGCTCTTGTTTACTCACCTTCCAATGCGCACATGCAAACAACGTAGGAAAAGCATCACTGTCATAAGTACTTACTGACTTCTCAAATAAAAACCACGGCAAAACAGCTTGTCAAACTGGTAATTTTCCACAAGCATCTGTGGTATGTGGTATATATTCCCAGTTAGAGGTTTTAAATTTCAAACAGTATCTAGCTTGATTACACTAATTAAAATGATTTACAGAGTAAAATTAATGGAAAACTAGTTGAACAAAGCATTGTTTTGTACATGTGATTTTCTGGGTTTTGCAAAAATAAATAGATTTGTTCTTTGAATATGGCTTTTAACTGTCATCTGTCTCTGTCATCTTAATCTAACTTCTGATATTTTCTTTTGAATATTTTTATGCCTTTTTAAAAAGGGAAAAATCTGTCTCAGTTCTGAGAATTCACTGTCCCCGTAGTCTGCTTTAGTTGTTTTTTTACTGTGATCTTGCTCTTCTTTCCATATAACACTGGATTTACTTTGGCTGCTCTGTGGTTTGTTGTGGGGAAACTTCCTCAATTACTTCTTGTTCTGATTCTACCCATGAGGAGGAATCCTGAACTGTCCAAATGAAGCTATGATTTAAGGGGCAGAAATGAGCCTTTGACTTAATACTTCGCTTTAAGTTATGTCATTAATCAGAGCAGAAGCAAATATATGCTGTTCAGCTCCTTCCTGTGTTGCTGTTAACTGCTACAGATAGCATGAGTGAGAGTATATTTTCGTTCATGCCGGAGTGCTTCTATTTACGTTGGAAAAAAAGAACAAACCAGAACAAATTCAGAATACAGAAAGAGGAGCCAAACAGCCTGTTGGAATTTTTGCCTCTAGAATCTTCTTTCCAGAGCCACAGAGTGGCCAGTCTGCTGCTGTTTGTGTGTGGAGATGGTGGCTGTTCCTTAGCCCGTAGTGCTATTGTCATTGCTTCGTTGTGGTTGCATTCCCTATTTACCTGCTGCCAAGCATTTAATGAAGCAGCAGTAAATAAGATGGTCATCCTATTGATGCTCCTGTGAGAGGACCAGAGCATTTTTGAAGGGCTGAGAGGACACAACTTTTGAGGATCTTGATTCGACTACAGTATAAGTACATAAAGAAATCCTTGTTTTTAGAAACAGGTAATAAAGGGTACCTATCTTTGTGAGATTTGTTAGTAGGAGCTGCAACATAGCAGATCATCATAGTACGTCAGAGCAGATCTATGCTGAGCTTAAATTTAAAATTCTAAATCGTAATCACAATTACAACTAATATGTGGGATTTAGTGAACTGTTTTGTAAAATTAGAGTACTCCAAAATGAAGGAGAAAAAAAAAGATTTGATTCTTTTACAATCTAGCATTAAGAAATGTTGGGTTTCACATCAAGAAATAAAGGAAATAAAGCAATGAAGAGCTTTTTTTTCCCTTGGAAAACTTGGAGGAAGGAAAATAGTGGTGCTTATTAATCATCACAGAAGTCTAGCTCAACCAGTATAAGATGACAATACTTCCTGCTAAAAGTTTGCTAAACGTTAAAATTTATGGAGGTGTATTTCTTTCATGTTAGAAACTTTTGCCTTCTCTTAGGTGGTGATGTTGAAATACGTTTTTTGAGACAGTAGAGATTTACTGTGTATTCACTTTTTTTGATTTTGTGCTATTGTTATGTACAATGTTCAGCACTAGAAGGCTGGCAGCAAACCAAAAAATTGGGATGTCCTTTGCCTCAAGGTCTCTTTGTGCCATTCTAAGAATATCAGTTATGGTCTATTGCATATTGGGTGAACTTATATTCATGAGTAATATATGAATATAATGTGACAAATTCTGATTCTTGTTAACAAAGTCAGTTTAGTGCATGGCAGATTATGTTTCTAGGGCTGAAAATTCTTCCATGCCCTTATTTGAAGATTATCTACAACTTTTGAGGGGATTTTTTTGTTTGTTTTTGTTTTGTTTTTTGGTCAACAACCAGTGTAGTACATGTTGGTTATCAGCCTAAATGACAGTAAAGCATTGAGATGTGATAAAATAGCTAATTTCTATTTTTGTGTTTTGGAACTGTGGGGAAGGGTGCTTATGTGGTCATTCAGGACAACTTCCTAAGAGTGTCTCCAATCTTCTCTTTCAAAAGTGATAAATATCTGGACTCTTGATTTGCTGCTAGCGTTGAGAGCTTCCTAATAAACTGTAAATAGCGTGATGTCATAGGCTTTTCTCCTTGTATTGTACTGGTCTCTATTTAGGTTATGACAATCCACCTATCATTAAGATATCTGAACATTAAGTGCTGTGGCTTCATGATTAGACATTTTTAGTCTTTACTACTGGGTTTATTTGTCTGTGTGTTGCTTCTAACTTGAACTCCTGTAACTTTGCTACAAAGCACCACTTGTATCTGTAATGCATGGGTGCATATTCTTGCTAATTGAAGGTTTTTATTGTGGCTCAAACTGAAGATCCCAAACAGAAGTTGAAGAGCCTTACAAAGGTCCAATAGGATAGAGTGCTACTCTCCTTTTACTGTGAGACTTGAATTTTAGGCCAAAACAAAGTTCGTTCATTGTATTTTGTGTGAGTTAACTCTCTCAAGAAAGATCAAGAAGAAAATTACATTACCATCTTCTGAAATGACCAGCATTTCAAGAAGGAAAGAAGGTTACCTCACTGTATGCTTTGGAGGAGGCACAGATTAACCAGTTATGTACTGAGAATACAGTATCTGCTCTATTAGATTTCACTGATGGTTTGATGGGTAACTGATTTGGTGTTTACAGAACTGAACTGAGGCAGGAAACACCAGTCAGTCTGCACTGAAACTGTTCTTAAGAAGGAAATAATTTTGTTTGATTCTTAACACAAATGTTTCCCTGAAACAATTATTTAGCATGAGTAAATATGACCATTTAAACTTTAAAATCCCTGCTGTGACTTTACAAAGGGGATAGACTCTATATATTGGGCAGGTATTTAAAATTAGGTTGTTGGACCAGTAGCTCAGAGAAGACCAGATTTTTGCTTCTCTCGCTTTTTATTCTTCCCTAGAGGTATTATAGCTGCAGGATTACCTTGCTTGCCTTGATTTACTTGTTCATCATATACAAATGTGAAACTGAGACTCAGATGAGTATGTTTGTAATACAGTAGGGTTAGCTGATACTTTTAGTTTTCTTCTACACTATGATTGTTCCTATCACTGTTCTTACTAGTGTATTGAAGTTATCTGTGAGGAAAGTCTTTATCTTTAGTAGAAGTTTACATTTGTTTGTCTCCAGATAATTCTCTCTATATAGAATATATATTTTTTTTTCCAACAAGAACATTATGTTCTTTAGTTTGAAATATATTGAATGGTGCAATAGCTCTAGACTGGAAGGCAAATATCTAAACAATATAGTATCGGTTTCTGTAGAAATGTGAGTCTACATTTGAAAGGATATAAACAATGTGAAATAACAAACATTCTACCCTTTATGTAAACTGAGGAGAGTACAAAGGACATACTGTGTAAGGCAGGTCTGACTTTAAAAAGCAGATACACTCTCTGTCAGCCAGTATCTGTGATAAGAAATTCCTATCTTTCAGAATTACGCTGTGTTGTGCAAAAGCCAATCTGTTGTGAATAAGAATAGTAGACGAGAGGTCCAAAATGTTGCGCATAGGAACTGTTCTAGCCTTAAAACATTTCAACACAGGTGGGCTTAGCTTTTTTTAGTATGAACTCAGAACCACATGGGTTTAAGGAAGCTATATATCTTTCCTCCCACCTTCCTTGTCCTGCCTTCACCAAGTTCATCCAAAGCTATGGATTTGCACCATAAGGATTTGAGTTTTGTGACTTAAGTGTTGCAAGATATTACTGGTTTATCTGAGCAAATATTGATACCGGATATACATAACATGCATCGAATTTATGATTAGAAATTTGTCTCTACTCACTGGCTTTTTAAAAATCATGAAACTGAAAAATATGATTAGGAGTGTATGGAACTGCCTTCAGTCAAGTTACATACCTGCCTATTCGATATTCATTTACCACCCAAACTGACAGTGGAGAAATGATTCAGTTAGGAGAAGATAACCTAGAAAAATATTCAAGAAAGTTAAAGTTCACTGAATCAGCTCTTTAATAACTAGCTATTTAACTAACTTAAGCAGTTAAATTATACAATTTATTAAATAATATACTGTGTTTTTCTTGCCTTGATATTCATACCAGTTCATAGAATATTCAGCAAGCTATAGATGTCACTGTAAACTTAATGTATTCAAGTATCAGTGGATGTATTTTCTAATCTGATTTCCTTCTGCCTAAATGAAAATTTGCACATACACTCATTTGTGTCTACAAGTATTGCATATGAGTTCAACTTTTGTAATTATCAAATAAATTGTTTATGCCCACAGTTTCAAAAATTCAAAATTGCATCCACTCAACTAATACTTGAAATAGGAAGTGGGGAAAAATACAGAAACATTTATAGTTCATTTTTTTTTGTTTGTTTTAATACAGGAATCATGATCAGGTTGTGACTGCTCTGATTAATAATGTTTTATTTTAGTCCTCATTCAATGTCAAATGTTGTAAGCTGCTAAAAACCCTAAGTTCCCTCTGACATCACTACCAGTATATAATGAAATGAGGGGAAATTAATAGTATGGACTGAATATATTACTGAGAAAGGCTGTGGCAGCCGGAGCCAAGGGAGGTGAAAAGATGCTGAAGTATGTTTTGAAACTTTTCCTAGGTAGAATAGAAGGGTCGTCAGTGATGAATTTAGAAATTGTGGAAATGTTCCTTTGAAAGGAGAGGATAATGAAGAAATATTTTCCTTTCTGTTAATAGCTGAGGAGGACTTTAAAATCCCATCTGTCAAAGATGAACATTTTTTATTCAGTGGGCATGCATAAACTAAATTGCTCTAGCTGATAGCTTTCTGCATACTTAAAAACAAGACTTTCTGGGCTTTGGAAAAATAATGAATTTTTTTGATATTTCACAAATGAAGTAGGGCAATTTATAAAAGAATTCATGGTAGAGAAGTAGGAAAGGTTAAGCTGAAGAAACAAGTTTAGTCTTCAAGAAAATTAGGCTTATGATCATGCTTCTCTCTTTTGTAAGAGTTCTCAAAATTCAATACCTTGTGTTATTCAGGTGTCAGCAAAATATTTTTATTTGGAATGGAAATATCTTAATGTTTCCTTAATCCAGTCCTGTGCTCTTCCAGGTCCTACTATGGGATATAGTTTTGTATTTTTTCTGTGGAATATGTTGTGTGTTTCGAAGTTGCAACTAGCAATGGAACTCTGCTCCCTGGAAAGCCAGTGTAGAAAATGGACTGCTGGGTGGAAATACTGAGGATTTCTAGTGCTGCCAAGCACATCAGCTGCCAAGCTCTATTAGCATCAGAGTGGGCTTACATGTAATCCTGTAGTTATTAGCTGTTATTTTCAGATGATTTTTGCTAATTCTACAATAACAGCAACAGTTTTCTAACAAAATACTGTACATAATCATTTTTTTCCTCCAAGATCTTTGACATGTATAGTTAACTTTCTCTACAGTAGTACATACTTGTTAACCAGAACCTGCAGTAAAAATATATAGACATCACTGATAGTAATGTGATGAAGTATAATACTTTTTATCTAATGTACCATTTTCAGGAAGAGTTAATTGGAGTGAGAATGGATGACTGATCCTCTTTAAACTGTTTTACAAGTTATGGCAAAAAGTACCCCTCCATATATAAATTTGATATTGAGAAAGTTCAAAAGGGTGAGTGAAATTAATTAAATTAGACTTGGTAGTCTAAGGCAAAATACGTAGTATTAATGTTACTCTATTTGTAGTTGAAAGCATTATGGTACTCAATCATCCCAGTTAGGCAGGCAGGTGTTCTGCAGCCATGCAAGAAGAGTGACACCTAGTGGACCACGGGAGAGTACAAAACCACGTTTTTGCCAGAAGGCACTAAAAGGGTATCTGGCAGCTACAGGAAAGTCATAGCAGCGCTTTCTTGTGGTTGTTCATTGTTGATGCAAAAGGGATGTAGAAAAGTAAAAAGAATTTCCAGTTAAGTGTGCTTAGCTTTTAAGTACATAATGCATTGTTTTGTTTTGGGGCTATTAAAAAAACTGTTTGTGTAAGAGCCATGATTTAGTAACAGAGGCTGTTTTCTGGATTGTAGGAGCAGTCTATATTTGTACAGAAGACGTATTCCCAAGTAAACGTTTGCAGCAACTCATAGATCAACAGCCTAAGCTGCGTGCAGATGTTCCAGCTGAAATCATTCAGAAAATCAAATTTGGAAACAGCATTTTCATTGAGCATGCAGCAGACCTAGTAAGTAGTAGCATGACTTTCAATCATTATAATGCTATAATCTAGTTACCACAGGAGTTTTCTTGGTGTAGAAGAGCTTGCAAAAGACTGCAAGTGACCTAAGATTTACAATGAATACTTACTACTTTATCTCTGCAAATTAGCATTAGAAAATTGAGTCAGGTCTTCAGGAGCTAACTCTTTTACTTAGTGTTTCATTGTGAAAGATTGAGAGATATTCAAAGATAAATATTGATCTTTTTTAGAAGGAATGATTTGGTGGGTTTTATAAATAATTACATTAAAAATTTGTAGCAGTATTGCTGCTGGTTTTACTATAGCTCCTGGAGAGGTCCTGATTAAGTTTGTAGACAGCATACAAATATGTATGCAAAAGGTGGTCCATATTTGCAATATAAGACCAGAGGTAATGATTTTAAAATCAAATGGATAGGAAGGAAGGACACAAATGATACCCAGAATAAGTAGTGGCACAACATAACAGCTGTAAAGTTGCTGTCTTTCTCCTTCTCTCATTTTTAGACAACTTAGTAGAGCTGAGGGGGAAAAAAGATACTAACTTCAATATTGCGTTCTTGCCTTGTAAAGACACATGTATGTGCTTTCTGATCTCTTAAATGGGCTCACTTTAAAAAAAAGAAGGGATAAAAAAGAAAAAGCCTTTGATAGTACAATACTACTGCTTTTGTCAAGAGCAGCTAATTTAATAGAATGGATCTTACTGCAATTCAGATTTGAGAATTACAATCTAGTTCTAATAGCTGTGGAGTATTGAAAGATATTACATATAATTTTGGTTGCATGTAAGCTTTTAGCCATGAGCTCCTATTTCTTCGTAAAGAATGGCACCAATCAAAAGAACTATAACTGTCTGGTTATTGTTTGTGGCTTTTTTTTTCTAATGTTGCCCCTGAATCATTGATACCTAGAAGCTAAGATTATTGTACGCTTGCTCTCCTTTTTACTCAGCTATTGTAGACCACTGCTAAAGACAAGATGTGGCTAGAATAGCCTTTACTCTGACGAGTATGACTATTATTATATGAAGTTACACTCTGCAAAGTATTTGCTAGTAAAAACTTCCTGTAATTGGAAAGTTTGGGTGTCTTCGAAATATTCAATTGATAAATCTTTTTTATGAAAAAGAGGAAATAAGTTGCAGATACTGTATTAATAGGACTTTTGACCAAGGTAGGTTTGATATAGTAGGTGTGTATTTTATTACGAAACATCATTAGCGGAACAGCAGGATAGTCTTTAACTTCTGTTTTGAATGTAATGCTAGTCTTGAGTCCTCAGTATTTCAGTGAGAACTACTGCTGCAAAATAGGAGTGGGTCAGGACTTTACTATTGCATTCTTGAGATCTGGGAGCAGCTGTACATACTTGATTTAAGTGAGTACAGCTGCAAATAACTTCAGTAGATTGTTCATGATATACACAGGCTGTGTATAGCTTCCTTTGTTTGTTTTAGATAAAACCATAAGACACCTCTTAAATTTTTACCAGCAAAACTTACAGATCCACAAACTTATTCTATGATTAGAAACTCTGACAGCTTACATTTAAGTGACTATCTTAATCTTACAAATATTATTTGAATTATTTCAATCTCAGGGGTTTGTATTTTGTGATAGGACACCTTCCACAACTGCATTACTAAAAGGATTTCTTTACTGCTCACAAGAGGCATGGTGCGGCTGGTGGTCATAGACTCTATTGCAGCTTTGTTTCGATGCGAATTTGGAGTTTCAGACTCTGTTACGAAAGCTCGGTATTTGCAGATGTTTGGAGCACAGCTACACAGCTTAAGCACTAGATTCAGGACTCCAATAATGTGCATTAACCAGGTACAACATGACAAATACTTCTTACTTTATAAGGCCATTATATTAATGGTTGTTGGGGGGAAGGTTTGTGTAGACAGATTTGTAGGTGTTGCTTTTAAAGGGATGCTGTCAACTGAGTCTTAATGACAAATAGAAACTTCCAGTTTCTTTAAACCAGTTTAAACCAGTAAATTTTAGCTTTTTCAAAATTTATCATTTAAACTTGATCGGACAGGCCTTTGAAAGTAGTAAATTCATTAGGAATTACACAGCTTTTTGAGATTTGAGTATCAGTACCTTTTATCTACACATACAAAAGCTTAAGTATGGAAAAGGTGTGTGTGGTGTGAGGTTTTTCTTTAGTGTTTCTTTTAATAGATTCAGCATCTAATAGCAGTTACATTCATACAAACTTTATCTAGCTAAATTGTTGAAGTGCTGTGAACTAAGCTAACACTTCACAACTCCTTTAGTTAACTTTGAAAGAAAAGGGGTTTTATATATTAAATTCAATATTTTGAATTTTATTGGCTTCATTCCCTTTCCTTCTGTTTGCCAAAAATAAATACATAACTACAAGTCAACTTCAAATATTACTTTTCTGATTTAGGTGACTGATGCAGTGAGTGAATCAGAAGCTGCTCAGTGCAATTGTAGGTAAGTCATCTTCTGCAAAAGGAAATGTAACAATGTCATACATAGAAGCATATAAGCAGCGTATTTTTCTTTAACTTCCATATAAACTATAAGAACATATTAAGAGCAGCAGTGGAGCTACCCAACAAGTTGTATTTGCTGGAGAGCAGTAATACCTACTGTGCTGTAAGTTGGAAGGAAAAAAAACCACATAGTATCCAGTTATGTGGTAACCCGTTACCACAGGGAGTAGGTTGGGGAAAAAATTCTCTGGAGTTAATGGCTGCTGTACTTGGTAACACTGGAGAATTTGTATCTCTTCTTGTTTCTGATATAATTGGGTATATTTTCTGTCTGTTTAGAAAAATATAGCAACTCAGCCTTGTGGGTGGTGGTGGTTGTTGCTGTTATAAGAAAAAAATCTGAGCAACAACTGTTTTTTGACATCAAGAGATTAATAGAATTCAAGCAGATAGAGTTTTGTTTGAAGGCTAATGATAATCTTAATTTATTACATAAGCTAGGAGTTAAAAACATACTTCTTTTTGAGAAGTTAACATAGGCCCTCCTGATTCAGAATTTGACAAAGAAGAAGATAACTGTAACTCTTTACTGGAGAGATTGTATATTCTCCAGGAAGAAGATTGTTTTAAGCTTTGATAAATTGAAAAAATATATATATTTTATATATATATGTGTGTGTGTGTATATATACACACACACACGCACACATACACACCCCACATACATGCATGCATACATATATAAATAGTGTTATATCTATCCAGCATTTCTAAACGTAGCTTCTAATGGAATTCAGGGCCAAAAGTATTTTAAGTTCAAACACTTTTCTATTACTATTTTCCTGCTGCAAGAGGGGATTCTTCAAGACAGAGGCAGGTATTCACCATGGCTGAAGTTTGAAGAATGACTGAACTATTCTGTATAAAAGCACTCTTCCTCTTCCAGCTCTCAGCTGACTATAGAGGAAACCTAGCGTTTACTGTTGTGAGTACACTGTGTAATCTCTACAGCTTTAAATAGAGCAAATGGTACTAAATATATAAGACAGTAGATGATTTTTAGTTATAATCAAACTCAAGGTGTTTCATATTAAATTCATACATGTGGAAATCTGCAATGCTTTCTTTATAGTGCAGTGGATAACAGAGTTTCTCCAGCACTTGGAATAACCTGGGCAAATCAACTGCTAATGAGATTGATGGTCAGTCGAGTATCACAACCTGAACAGTTTTCTGGAGTTATGTTACACCACACTGGAAGTGTGAGGACTTTAAGAGTAGTTTTTGCTCCCCATCTCCCTCCATCTTTTTGCTACTATACAGTAAAATTGGAAGGTGTGAAAGGAATAAATCCATTGCATAGTATGGCATCATGCTTCAAAAATTCATAGAATTTACTGTGCTACATGAAGAATTTTTAGTAACCTGAGGCTGCTCGCAGATGAGAGAAATGGATCCTGAAATACATAAAAGGTGACATGACAATACATTTTAAAGCGTCTTCTCCATTGTGAAAAGCTGCTGTTTCTATATTTAGATATATCATCAGCTTTTCATCTTGAGGTAAGTATTCTGAAGGAGAGTAAAGCTGTGGCAGGTAAGACAGCATAATGCAGTGTGATGTGGAGATCGCTATGTTAAGGAGACCTGACTTTTAATTTTTTTTAATAGCACACTACTCTAAAAACAGCATAACTGCAATAATATACCTTTTCTGCTCTCAGACCCCAAAGGGGCACAAATTCAACCAGTTAATGCTGCCTGCTTGTATGTCTAGTTCTCATGTTGGCATTAAGCATAGCCATTTTTCTATTTTTAGGGCCTCACAAATAACCTTTGTCACAGATCAGCTGACTTCTTTTAATAAAAACACTTGTTCTTCATGTTAGGACAAACAGGAAGAAAGACCTTAAAGTACTTGATAATTTTAATCAAATTACTTTTTTTTTTTTTTTTTTTTTTTTTTTTTTTTTTTTTGACTATGTAACTTCTACATGTTATCTGGAAAAGTAAAGAAAGAATTATAGGGTCACACAAGCAGTGGTAGCTATGAGAGGCAAAACAGACCTAAAAGGACAGGATTAGTCAGTCACAGATCCAGAGATTCCACTAACATTATTCATTCCAGCCTGCTCTTTTTCCACTTTTCCTGCTTTCCAGCTTGCTTTCCTCACAGCAAAAGCCTGTTTAGCCTCTTCCGTTTAAACAAGCCAACGGCACACCCCAACCCCCTTGTTCTGTTTGCCTTTGTCTGAAACTCACTGAGTGGTAACCAGATGGTGTCAGAGCGTGAGCTCCATTCATGTTCTTGGCTATACAGGTGGCTCTGTTCTGTAAGGTGTATTTAGTGTTCCTGACTGTTTTCTGGTTCTACTCATCTTATTTCTGTAGTGTCTGTTTTCTAAACAATTTTTGCCATTGCTGTTCAGTGCAGGGTGGTGGTCTCCTTGCCTTACTGTCCCTCTGCCTTCTCTCTGCAAAACCTTGTTCAAAAACACAAGCAACTCGCTGGTGAGCTTTCTACTGTAGATTAGTGCTCTATCTAGCTAGCTCTACAAATCAAGGTATTAGCTGTCCAACACCTTCCTGTGAATCTCCACACAGGCTTATCAGATCTAAAACAGCTTTCCTTCCTTCCCTTGCTGCTCTGTATTTCAAAGTGCAGTAGACTATACTGTTGTCTTCTCTGCTGTGTGCGCCTATGCATAAGCAATGATCACTGTATGTCCTTACAGCTAGGCCCAAGCTAAATCTTGCTGTGTTTTCTGAATGGCACTGTTGGGTGTTTTCATCCATTCACGGAGCTATAGCTCTTTCCAGGGGTTTTCATTATCTTTACATTGTTTCCTTTACAGCTTGCTTTTTGTTACTGTTCATCACATCTTTTTCTGTCCTCTGCTACAGTTTCCCTTTCCAGCCATCATCACTTGCATTACATTCATTGTGAAAGCCAGCTAGATGAAAAGTTACTTAGGCATGTTTTCTAAAGACATTAGACCTCATTCTGCCTGTGCGACTTGGATGGCTCACTTGTATCAGGTACTTGTTAAGCTTTCAGGCAGGATGCCCAAAGGCAGCATCTGTCTCATTCTGGTCTTTTGTTTTCCTTTAAAATTACGTTTTCAGTTAAGCCTTTCTGCTAATGAGAACATTCAGTTCTCCATGGTCTATAATAAAAAAATTCCTTCTAGGGTAAGTACAAGGGGCCAGTTCTGTAGTCATAAAGCTCTTTTAGTTTTGTGAGGCTCCAGTCCATTGTTAAAGCGTGAGCATCTTCCCTCAGTACCATCACGCAGTAAAATGTAAGTCCAGGATCATTCCTTTTACATTCTTCAAGTACATCACAACCCTACTACATTTCTGGTAGGAAATCTTCCTTTCCCCTATCCCCCTGTAATAGTCTTCAAGGATGCCTCCGTGTCTTGTCACAGCACACAGCTGGGCAGCATAAAGGAAGTTTTGTGCAGCTGTTACAAGTCTGCTGGGAGCCTCCGGCAGCAGACCTCTCAGAGAACAGAAAAGTACGATGCAAGAAAGTGAGATGTAAGACGAGATGGCGAGCATGACTGCCTCAGGGAAGTCCTTCAGCAGAATATACACAGGCAGGCCTTGGCACTGAAGGAAGGACACTCCAAGCAGGACTTCTGAGACCCCCTTCTGTTGTGCAATAGCATAAACTGAAATTGACTTTAAAACCCCTTTTTAATGCCTTATTCAGCTCTGTATATTCAAAAAATGACCATGCTGTCTTGTGTTTTTAATAAAAATCCAACCACGAAAATTACAAGTGTACTCAGTCTAAAGAGAAAATTAAACTGCTGTAGGTTAGAGCTCAGGGTACCTCTGTACGTTCCACCCCCTCCTTGAAACATTTTAATGAAGATGAACAAATGTACCATTGCTAACACTCCTATTACTGTTTTCTATTCCTGGCCTATTTATCTGGGACAGGGACTTTAAACAGTATTTTGCACATCCTACTATAAAAATAATTCTTTTTTAAAAAATAAAAGCTGTCTGCTATTGGAGTTGATTTGTGAGAACTCCTGAGGAGGCGTTTGCTGATTCCAGTTACAGAGCGTCATTAAAGCCCAGGCAGGCGAGGACCCCTGGGGCCTGCCTCACTGTGAACCACTCAGTCAGGATAGGTCTTGTCTGTTTTGTAATACTGTGGTAGCTCAGGCTGAAACCTCACTGCTCTCTGGAATAAGATGGAAGCATTAAAGAACCACAGTTAATTCTGTAACTTAAGTCCCAGTTTACTTGATGGGAGGAAAGGGGAGGGAGAGAAAGGGGAGTTTTACTAACTAACTACTTTAAATAATACCTTTCTTGAGCAAATCTTTGCCATTGCCCATTTTGGTCCTTACTTGACTCTGCAGCTGAATCTGTGTTGGAACACTTTGCAGTACGCTTCCCAGCTTAGTGTCACACACAATCTGAATCTCTAGCACCTAACAGATCCCCATATTTATATTGCAGTCAGTCCACTAGTTAAATTTTCATCTGCAGTTTTACTAAAAATATTTAAAGCATCTATCCTTTTCCTGAACTGCACTTACTTCCAGAGCTTATAAACCTGTGAAGAGTAGATGCCCCAAGTTATTTTGAGAAGCATCTGCTCTGCACAAAATCATCCATCAACAGTTACACTTGCTCTTCATTTTAAAAGCACTGCTTTGGCAGTAGTAGTTTTAAATAATAAACACACTCTATTTAAGAACCTTCCATTTATACAGCTTTATTCATCTTTGGATTTCACAATTGAGATTTGCTTTTATACAAGAAAAATCCAAGTAAGTAATTTTTACATGAAAGATTTACATTCTAGAAGGTGTAAGTATACCTATCTTTATCCTGTAAAACCATTTAAATACTTTATTTTCTACGCATCAAAAATGAATGCTAAGTGACACTTTAGAAACTTTTAGACAACTTTAGATTAATCTACAACTCTGTGAAGTCAAAAAAGGACTTTTTCAGCAGAAACATGATATACAGTTCTGGAAACATTGCTTTTGAAAAGTAAGTAGTAAAACCAAATTATTTTTCTGCAAAGAATTTACACCCCTGAAGTATTAACAAAACAGATGTAATGAAACAGATTAATCTCATTACAAGTTCCTTGATCGAATCACTGTGAATTACTACTATTTGGTTACAAGTAGCATTTGCAGAAATTTATTTTCAAAGTTAATGGGTTAAAACAAACAGGTAAACTCAGAATTGTGTTTTTTCCATAGCTGTGACAAACAGTAAATATACATGGAGATCAAGCTGCAGCATCTTAATGTCGATTGTGGAAGGTTTAAGATTTTTTTTTTAAACAAATATGAAATCCACCTATCTAAAAAAAAATCATTTTTTTCAAGATGGATAAGTTAACATTACTAAAGATGGTTGCTGCTATTGTTGGATTTGGGGTTGGTTGTTTTCACCCCGTCTCAGAAAACGCAAAATAACGTTACTAATTGCATAGAACCAAAGCTACATGGTTTAATTATATTACAGCCTACAAACACTACAGTATAACAAATACTTCTACATAATTGGAACTGAGGACTCAACTTTCTATTCTTGAATTGTGACTTGAATGCATCTGATGAATATAGAGAGCCTAAGAATCGCTCTTGTTCTAAAACCATTTTATTACACTTATTCCAAACCATATACTATATTTCATTATTTGACTTCATTGCATATGCCTGTAGAGCCCTAGAGCAGCTTGAAGAGCTTTTAGATGTAGCTGGAGTGTTAAATTACCTTCAGCTACGATTCCCTAAATCCCTCTTAATTAAAAGCAGCCATAACCAAAGAACAGAATATAGACACGTTTTGCCACTTCACTATCAGAATAAATCTTTATTTTCTCAAACACTGAGATCTTTTGAACTCAACCAGATGACAACAGTGTTTTTCTTCATTTGTTGTTGTGGGCTTCTGCTTTTTTTAAAAAAACTACTGACCTTGACTATTCAAAAGAGTGAGTCTGTTGTAAACAGTTTGAGGGGAATTTTGAGCATCTATGCTTGATTATTTCAAATTAATCAATTTTTAAAAGAGCCAACATTTATACCTATACTTCTATAAAAGTGTATCTGTGATAATGTAAAGTCATTACAATAAAACTGTAAACTTCACATCACAGCTTTCTAGCATTTATTCTCTCAATACAGGCTGACATTAATACCAAAAATGCAACTCTCTTAGCAGCTTTCAGACAAAATATGACCTGCATAACAAAAACTAAATTAACTTGAACCTATCAAGTATTGTAAACACACTTTAGATGAAGCACTGCATGTCCCTTTTGCTTTACATTCACAACACAATCACACTATTTTCTAAAATTGCTGGAATCAAACCATTTAATTTAACCACAAATACTTCTCAAGCTTGAAACCATTTTAAATTACTACCATTCAGGAGGGCTTTAGGAGCTTTTTTGTTTTAAGAAAAGACCCAAAACTCTAAAAGTCATGTCCAGTGGTTATTTCATTCCATTAACTGCTATGTTCTATGATCACAAATGCTACAGCATTAATTCAGTTATTTCTCCAGAAGAGGAGCAAATTATTATTGTAAAAATAACACCTGTATATTTAATAAGCTCTAAACTCAAAACCAGGTATTGCCAATATTGCTAAAAACTAGTGCATGACCAGATAGATTAAAGGGAACAGGCACCTACCTCTATCAGTAACAATTCATACACGATTCTTCCTACACTGTCTCGCTGACAGTATACCGCGGAAAAACAAGCCACTGCTAATTGAAAGAGAATCTACTGGAACTGGCTTAGTCTGAAGTCTTCATGACATTTTTAATAAAGCTGATGCTTACTATTCCGAATGAAGAAAAACATTGTAGATTAAGAATAAACTACTACTACCAAGGCCTGCAGCTTCTCTAACAAGATCTGTCAATTCTGAAGGTCTTTTATGTTTCATCAGAACCGTGATTAAGTTTGTTACAGAAGACATGTAGGAATTCAAGTCAGTTGGCCATTTCACTTGTACACTTCATGCAAACTGTTAGCTGCAACTGGAGCAGAGGGAATTCAGAAAGGCCATCTTACATAAAGCCAACTGAGAAGCCCACCTGAAATTTAAATATATACAAACCACATCCATACAGTAATTAATTTGTGGTTTGAGGAATTAAATCATGAAGCTTAACCTTAGATTTGTTTTCGTATTTTACAAAGTTTCTCTCAAACTCCAAATAGTACCCTGGGTTATGACCATAAGATTGATAAGTATTTGGCCATCACCCTTGAGCATCTATGTAATAGCAAACAGTCTTGAAATTTGTATTTCTTCTCTGAAAATTTTCCATCTTTTAAATACAGGAATTGTTTAATAAGCACTAGGCCAACAGTTTAGCTTCATCTCCCAGTACACTTAAACACTACATAAGGGCTTAAGCCCTTTAAAAAGCACAGTACTAGTAATGCCACCAACTACAAAAGCTACTGTAAACCCTCAATGAGAAAAATGCCTATCACAATCAACATACCATAGTCTTGGAAAGGTAATGTTTATGTCTAGTCTGACATGGTTAAATATTTTATCTCTATTTATAAAGTTCCAGTTTTTTGAGAGGCTGCAAAAACATTTCCCTTTAAATTTGAAAGATGAAGGTTCAAAACTAAGTTGTTCAGTTTCTTTTAACTAATTCCCTATTACCAACGCAAGCTCTGTGTCCACACCAGCTTTCCTGTTTAGGAAGTCAGACTTCGAAGCAACAGTTGTGGCAGAGTCTTCCCGCAGGCCTGCCCATCGACTAGGAGAGATACCCGCCTGGCTTGGCAACTCTGTGAATAGTTCTCTGTACAAAACTAATTAAATCAGGCTTTATGCAGAGAACTGAATTCACCAATGGGTACATATAACATGTTTTACTGGAAGAAAAAAAAGGATATATATATATAATATATATATATATATATATATAAAAGCTCTTTAATAAAAGATTAAAACTCCAGAGTTTACATTATATGAGTATATATTAAGAAAACTGAGCAACAATTTGTTTTTGCTCAAATTCATTAATGAATTGCACTATTCTGTGCTAAAAACTTCTACACATTAGCAGCATCATACCTCACCGTTTCCAAACACTCTTTATAGCAGGTATACCATATGCAACTTTCTTTAAAAGAGATGCTAATAGGGTACCTCCTAGTAAACATAGTCAAGTGCATTACATATACAACTTTTTGCATCAGTTACTGTAACACAGTTTAAAACCAGATGCAAAACAAGTCATATACTTCTAAGAAGTACTAATTCTAAGGACTTCTTCGCAGCCTATTCAAACACTAAAACTTGTTTATGTTCTTTCGTTTCTCCTTCAGTTGGTGCTAACCTTGGATGAATTTCCCGCTCTTCCCAAAGTCAATTTTGTTTCGCATTTTCTAGCCACACAACTACGACCACAAATACATTTGTATGCACAGGTTTTGGGTTTTTTTACTTTTTCATCCAACTTCACATGAATAGGAGTTTTTACAGAAGATGAACAAAATTACAAGCTTTACAGAAAAGCAAAAGGAAATACTAGTGTCTATAAAATATTTAAAACATACATACTTAGTTCCAGCAGCAGTCCTGTATACAAACAGCATATATATTAACTGTAAGTAGATTTAACATACTGTGGTCAAACACGTTGCTTGCCACATCTAGTGCTTCCACTGGGGGCCTCAGATCTGAGTGGTCCTTTGCACAGCAGCTACTCCACAGTGTAACGGCTTTAGCGTGCAGTCGCCTGCTTCACCTGCTTCTGCTGTTGTCAGCTGTTACGGAGAAAGGCAGGATTTGGGCACAAGGAAATGCTGGAGCACCTTCTGCACGCCGAGGGTGGAACTGTGAATTCCAGTGGGCAAGGAAGAAAAGAATCAACCTGAGGCTTGATGTTTCCCTAACAGCAACAGCAGCTGAACCGGGACAGTTGCAGTCTGAAGCTTCAGTATTCTTCAACCACAGAAGATAAAGGTCAAAGCATTTTCTATTTGTCCTGATCAACATTAACGGTCCTATTTCCATTGATTATTGTGCCCTAAAACTTATAGCAACAAATAACAAATTTGCAGTCACAGGTATTGCTATTCATGCTGTTTAAATATAAGGTAACTCCAACCATCCTTTTTTTTTAATATATATATATATATATATATATATATATATATATATATATATATATATATATATATATAAAATTTAGTAGCTCAGTCTAGTGGTTAAGTAAGCCAATGTCTAAGTGCTGTTTTGCCAGATAAGATCTCTAACATTAAATAATCAGTGGTACAAAGAAAAGCCCCACCATGACAGTACACTGAATCTGAATTTTTACAGTAATGCACATAATTTATCCTTTTCTCATTCCAGCACTGTATATATTTACTGCTACACATTTTACCTGCATTTTCAAGCATCTTTGCATTTTGGTATGCTTTAAATGCATTTGTATTTTTACAAGTTTTTGGCTGCTGTAATATTCAGATCTATTAAACAAATCAACATAAGTAGCATGAATGGGAGCAGTGCAATGAGCAATATTTATCTATATAGTTTATCTTTAGACGAAATATTCACTAATGCTCTATTTAAAATTGTCACTGTTTAGAAAAGTAAAAACAGCAGTCCATTGCCTCTCCTCCCCCCACAAAAAATCAACAAATTAGATGTTCCTATACATAATGATGAAGAACCAAAGCTTTGAAGGTCTCAGTGCTTCTTTATTCACAAAGGAATTTTAGCTAGCTTCTGTCCAAGAATCTCAATGCGCCAAATCAGTATGACTGACACTCAGAGCTCTCAAGTCTGTCAAACAATTATTTCGTTCCTGTATGAAGGAAAAAAAATACGCAGTTATCCAAATAGTTCAAGCAAACATATACAAAATACTAATTTTTAAAAGAAGGTAGAAACAAATCTGAAGAAATACAGAAAACTGGCCTTGATTATTCGTGGTGGATAAAGGGACATTTTTCCCATATCCTGATGAAATCTATCCAAAAACTTCCCCACTTCCCACTCAATACTCAACAGATCTCAATACACACACTCTTTACACTCCTAACACAAATCTTACCGCAAGTGTAACTGCCCATCTGTGGCAAATGACAAGACTGTCCACAGTGAGTGAACTATGAGGTTTACAAAAAATGATTACTAATTTTAATATCCGTCTATACACATAATAAATACCTCTCTTGGAAGTAACATCAATTATACATTGAGAATCCATTTTAATGGCACCTAGGACATGGTAATTTGAAATCTTAGCACTGTTGCTATGAAGAATTATGCTTTGCCCTGGTGGATTTTTTTTTTTAGCTTAAGTTCACTCTAAGCAAAATTTTGCACACATTTCATACCATAGAAAATTCTGCAATACACTCAGTAGAGGTAATATAGTTAAGACACCTTTATGCCACTCAACAGTAAAATAAGAGTCACAGCATTTGGGATTTCTTACTGCTTTAGTGCAAACAGTGATGAAGATCCCCATATACAGTTCTGTTAGTACTGAAGCAGTTGACTCTCCCTAAAATTAGTTGCTGCTACTGTGTTAGTAAAATGCACAACACTGTTTAGAACATAAAACATGACTAGCTTATCTTGACAATACACAAAAGAGTGACTTGTTAGGTAAAAAACAGGTAATGAGAAGTAGCAAATTGGGCACACCATGTACAGTTAGGCAAAATAAAAGGTTTGTATTTTAGCAGAAGCATAACAGATCAGACAAATTTCTAGAGACTATTCCTGAACAGCCTCGGGAAAAAAAAGGGGGGAGTTGCATTTAAAGGGAATTTGGGAATAGACAGCAGTTAAGATGACTGGGCCCTTTCCAGTAAATCCAATAAAGCTGCTCAAGTCAAAAATACTTAATAACTGAGCTTTAAAAGTTTTTTCGTTTGTTTGTTTTTAAATTATGGTGTTTACAAGAACATAAGATTCTAGACGTTTCATATCCATTCTAATAGCTAGAGAGTCCCAGGCCAGAGTCTGCTTGACATCATATAAGTCACCTGCTGTTTACTGACTGGACTTAAGCACTTGCTTAAAACACCTTACTGAACTGGGATCTTAACAATCACTAGGAGTTTGTTGTTTTACTATTTATCATGCTCTTTTTATCCCAAATCCTACTAATGGTATCTACTTGTGCAAGAATATTGTAGGGCTTCTTACTTGCAAGTGATCTTCAGTAGCCTTGCCACCCATGTTAAGAACATTCAGAGAACTGGCACGCTTCATGCTGCAACCAGGACAGTGAACATGCAAGGACAAACCAATCAGAATAGCTGAAAACTAACACCTCAAAAACACAAGTATAACAACGATCAATGCGTATTTAAGGGAGTTTTAACAACGCCCCAAATCTGATTGAGGGGTATCTTCAAGAAAATTATATAAATGTGCACATTTTCTACTTGGTTCTAACCTGCATATAAAGTTACAAGCTCCTCGGATTTTTAGCTCTTCATGCAATTGATTTCATTGCAATTCAAAGCAGAATTTCATTTTTTAAAGCACAAATATACTGGCTTAGTATATTTAGTATTTAGCTCTTTCTCATTTTCAGTTTACGCAACTTCTTACAAAAAGTACCAAAACATTCAGACAGATTAGGAGCAATTTGTGAAACATGAATAAATTCGTCATGTAGGCAGCACTTAATATGCAAAAACTGTAACAAACATTAGTGCTTTTTGCCTCATCCATCTACCTAAATCCAAAATCTATATTTCAAACAGCATTTTAAAATCTTTTATTTAAGCATTTCAAGGCAAAGGGCTACAAGATGGCTAAGATGGTTGCTATTATGAACTTTGGTCATGCATTTGGCTGTACTATATTTCAGGCAGGGTAACAGCAACCCTAGAATACTGTTTTGAAAGTAACAAATGAGAAAAATAAAAATCAATTTAATGCTCTGGACAGGAACCATTGATAAATCAAATTTATCACTGCAATAACAGTAATACCTATTAAGTGTTTGAGAATAAGGATTAATAATGGCTACTTTATCTAACATTTACTCAAACATAAACAATGTTTAACATTAAAATATTACAAAGTGTGTATAATGAAATTCAAGATTAGTTCTAAGCATCTTTCACCACGGTGAATATAATATGAATGCACAGATACATTGGGGTAGAGGACATCAGACACTACCCAGAACATAGTGCTAGGTTTGCCTGATGATTTTCACTATCTTTCTTTGATGATTTATAGGCTTCTACATGAGGACTTTGAATATACATTTGATGAACTATTCACAATATGAGATCCTAATCCTGCATCGTTACCTACAGTTGTACAGGCAACTGGGCTCTGGGAAGTCTCCTGGGCTTTTCAGTAACGTGGAAAGGTTTATCCATACAGGTCACATTAGACATTAACCTGCCTTTATTTCCACTGAAGCAAGACTACTAACAGTCAAAGTTGAGCACACCTTTTAAACGTTTTCATAAAGCAAAGCCTTAGCAGAAAAACGAACCCAAGCATTACTGAATGCAGGCAACAGCTACGTAACACGGGCTTTCCATTTCTTCCCTAGCATTTAATGTGAATGTTTCAGAAGACAGAATGCACACAGTTTAAAATATTTAACATAAGTGTTAGCAACAAAGAAGCAATGAATCATGCACAGTATACACCTCTTGTTTTTTGAAGGAATGTGTACAAGAGAGGTTATATATGGAAGTAAAAGTAAGTTATTCTGTAAAACACAAAACATCACAAAAAAACAACTCTTCTTGAAAAAGCATAAAGGCTTATAGAGAAAACTCCAGGGAAACAGCAAATCTATAAATACAAGTTTACATAAATTTTTTAGGTCTTTGAAATGCTAACAAAAGTTTTTTTTAAATCATGTGTGATACTACCCCCTTAAAAAAACAAACAAACAAACAAAAAACATACTTTAGAAGTTTAGTTTGGCAAATGAACTTTTACTTCCCTCTATGTTAGAAACTGGATTGCAGAAACAGCAAGGAATGCGCGTTGTTTTTCCAAGTGCGTAACAACAACGAATTTTTTTTTTTTTTATTACAAAGCTTAACTGTACTGTTCTGTAATACATTTTTTAGAAGTGGGAAATCAAATCTAACTACCACACAAGCAAAGCTAATTGATTACAGAACTGAAATTTTGAAGTAAGATGATTTATCAAAAAATTGATATCAAGCTTCAGGTACTGGATGTTCGAAGAAGAGTTCTTAAGAGATCTATTCTAACTTTGTCAAAGGGCTTTTGCATTTTAAGAAAATTTCACTGGTAAGTTTTCCTCTTTATTCTCTTCAACCTTCCATGTCAAGCATCAATATGAAAACTCTTTTGTTCATCCTGTGATATTAATGTATTTCTATTTGACTAAGTCTCATTTCAAATCATACCCACATTGTCAAATTCTGCAAGTGCAGAATAAGCAACGGGCATAAATACACTTCAAAATAAAGCTGTCTTCGGAGACAGAAGCAGGGAACGTAGAGGTATACTGATAGGAAGGGAGGCACGTAAGTCTTCTGCTAGTTGACTTGTTATCAAAAATGATTTCTATGTACGCTATGTCAGTACTGTAGTATTCAGCTTTTTAAACACTAAAATCAAAGGTTTTCTTAATAAAAACTGAATACTCCCCCTTTTTTATTCAGCTCAGAAGCAGATAAAGTATTAATTCATTTAGGAAGTTTGTTCAGAAAATTAAATCAGAATGACTTTAAATAATATCAATATGTACAAAATATCATTATGTACAACTTATAAACTACTCCTTCATGGGTTGCAAAGTAAATGTTTAATACCAATAATATTAATTGTTTTTATTAACTGCTAAATAAATATGTTTAGAATTAATCAAGTGTCTGTATTTTACAAAGACAGAGATGGTAATATTTATTGTCTTGTACACTTAACAAATGTATCTACATAAAAGCCTGCTAATACAGCCCTCTTACTGCAAGTTTTAAGAATGAACTATTCTTTGAAAACTACAATGACATATAAAATAATTATTTCTGAGAAGAAGCTCATGAGTTGCAAATAATTTTTACCAAAGTAACTACTGAATTTACCTCCAATTAATCACTCCAAGAAACCCACAATAACTTTTTGTCAGCAAGGGAAAGCAAGAATGATATTGGTATTTTTTCACATTTGTTTCACATTAATACCTTCATTTGAGTAAGTATCATTATATGGTGCTACAGATGCCACACTGTAATTAATGTGGGTAAATTACGTCTATACTGTTCAAGTAACACTACAAAAGTACAGACAATAAACAACCAGAGCAGTTTTACAGGCCTCTGCAAAGTCAAATGTCTTCAAATATATGTAAGTATAGTTTTCTACATCTATAATCATGTAGTTACTTTACTTGCAGAAAATAATAGCTCTATATAATAGTGCTGGCTTTCAGGAAGCCAAAAAACCTTTCTACATCTCATAAAAATGGTAGAGGAAAAGCAAAATCCGTTACCAGTATATGCATATGTTTACGCAAGAATATACTCCTGAACTATGCTGTATGACCTCTAGACAGAACTGAGTAAATCAGAAAAACAAGGTATAAAATTCTAATACTTAAAACTAGAAGAAGGAAATTCCTTTTTGTTCCAGTTTGACTTCTGTTTGCTCATTTTCCCTAGAATATTCTACATTTTCATATTTTCTTAACTTCTGCTTACATTTTCTTCACAGCTTATTCCCAATCTACCACCTCAGAGGTAGGTTTTAATTATATATCAAAGTGAGTTTTGACCATGAATTTGATACAGTCCATTCAACAATGTATCTGGCAGAAAAGAGTAAACTTAATTTTAAAAATCAGATCAGGCTAAAGTTGAAATCGGTATTTGAAGAAGAGAGCTGGAAAGTCTGAAGAGTAATCACAAATATTTATACATATTGTGGTTGTATATGATGTTTTACAACCACATAAAAAAGTACCACAGTATGGTAAAATTTCACTGCAGTGCTAACAAAACACACTAAGAACCTGCCTCCATATCACTGCCTCAGATGTTACTATTATCGTCATTTACTGTATAAATCCATTCACTCCATCAGAAGTTAATCTAAGTTCTCTAATTTAATTGCTTCAAAACACAAGTTCAAATTCTCATTGTGAAACAGCTTTTTGTCAACTAAATGAGTTTCAGTTTTCCATAGTGAGGAAAAAAAGAAACAGCAAAAATGACAGTGGTTATGCTGTTAAAAAAAAAAAAAAAATCAAGTGAAATTCTGAAAGAGTACCACAGTTCAGTGTTTCAACTTGTCTAATGCGACCAATAAATGATGATTTTTGTTTTAGTTTGGTTTTTTTTTCCCCCGCACATCTTAGGAATATGACATATATTCAAATCTGTAATCACATGATGAGAAGGACAGGGTGAGAAGTCTGACTCATGAAAATAGAATTTTTGCCACTGACTTCAGAGGCCCAAATATAACTAAGTATGCATAATCAGTCTGAAGCTTTTCAAGGTTTTCCTCTGCTCTATGAAATCTGCATTTTCCCATATTAGAATATAAGAAGGGCTCAAGCCAGTAAACCTCTTTTGCTCACAGCAGCACACAAATTAAGCTATATCAAGGAGGTTAGTTATTTACTGGGTTTACTGTATTCAAACTTTTATTGTAAATGTAAATGCAATTTATTACATTTTACTCCTGTGTAAAAAGGAGAATTTTGTTGTTTATTAACATTTATGAATACTACAAGACCTTTTTTATTCTTAAAGAACAGCAGGAAGAAAAACGTGCTGCTAAAAATGGAGTCAATTGCGTCAATTCTTAAAAGCAAATATAATTCCTCAGATGTTAAAAGAACTTCCATCATACAGTTAAGAAATTATTTTCTTTAAGTCTCTTGTTTAATAGAATTCTATGTGATGTACACAAATAGCTCGGCAGAGAAGAAACCACCACCCCAGGTACCGCGCTAGGCTGCAGTGGGGGCAAAGAACGAGAGCAAACTAGCACAGCTACGAACAGATAATAATTACCCTGGATTCTTTGGTTCACTGTCTCGTGAACTGCCGCCCTTCAGCTTCCTAACCAGCTTCTCACTGCTGCGTCTAATGGAAGCCCGAAGTTTGCTAAAGGAACCACTGCGCTTTAAAGATCCAGTGCCATCCTGAAAAACATTGAAGAAATGTGAAACTGCAAGAGTTTGTTGCCCTCCCTCAAGCCTGGGTGAAAAACGTTTAGCAGAGCAAAATATTTTTTACTGCTATTGATAAAGACTTGGCACAATTATCTAAACACAAAAATACCATATGGATATAATTTTACCAAGAGGATTGCTGCTATTTTAACAAAAACATTGCTTCTGTGAAACTGCAGCAAAGATTTCAGAAATGTGAAGGCATGCTCAAGCCATAATGCGTAATAAAAAAAGCCCACAGTATGTGAAACAATTCACCATCACCATGTTACCTTTCTCATGAGTGCACCAAGCTTAACAGGTATGAGCCCCAAGCAAAAGCATTCCATCACAGTCTAAGAACAAAACTGTTTTATTTCGGCTAAACATCTGCGTTATCTGAAAACATATTTGTTCAATCCTAAGGTTTTTTTAAAAATATTTTCTGATCAGAAAAACATATAGTTAAATTCCTTTTATCATTTACCTTTCACTACTCAATGTAAAACATGGCAAAACAACAATTTTTTGTACTCTGCGTTCGTGTTTTACGCTGCTGTACTGATCAAAGAAATTTCCATCTAATTACAATTGTATTTAAATAATTTTTTACTCTTAAAACAGTTTAGTAAGATTAGAAGTGACCACTTGCTACTTAAAGAAATCCTAGGTGATTATGAAAGGAAGAATTGTAAAAGGAGAAAGTAAAGTACTACTAAGCAGACAGAGACAGACACCTGAGTTGGAGTGGGTTTATTAGAAGTTAGAAAGACAAATACACAAATCACTGAACACCAAGTTAGTAGAGAAAAGCATAATTGCCAAAATTTCACACAAAGACTAAACAGCAATGCTACTTTAGAATAATCGTAAGTGAAGACATCCAGAGTTCCATAGTGATGTTAACCACGTAACAGGTCTCTTAAATACATTTTAAAGCACTTGAAGAACATGCCTTACGTTTATGTTTTTTGTTTTGTTTTGTTTTTTCTCCTGTAAAGATCACATCATGCCATTTCAATAATACCTTGTGTGATACTTTTAACTACCTTTTTTACCCTGTAGTGAACAGCTACTTATAAAGTTCATTATTACTTTTTTAACCTATGTATTACACAGCATATGGTTGTAGTAACATTTTGTATGACTAGATACATATCTGGCAAAGCTACACATGTACAGAAATAGAAACCCCCCAAAAAAGAAGACACCAGCACTGAAGGAATGGCCAGTTTACAAGGAAGTGTAGCTCTGACAAGGATCTTAAGGGATTTGCTAAAACACAGCAGTCAGTACTGAAGAGAGAAGTTAAAGCTTGAAGATGGTGCACGCCCGTCATGCAGGAGACAGTATAAGAATCACAAAAGGCATCTAGGCCTGTCAGACAGAAATGGAGAGAGAAAAACTGAATGAAACTGTTGGGAAAAATTCAACAGTTTTCTATTTTGAACAATTATGTTTACAGTATTTCTAGGTCATGTTCAAAACATTT
Organism: Rhea pennata; assembly: GCF_028389875.1. NCBI lineage: Eukaryota > Metazoa > Chordata > Aves > Rheiformes > Rheidae > Rhea > Rhea pennata. Next base: position 59,320,327 of record NC_084667.1, on the reverse strand, counting down.
TTACAGAAAAAGTATTTGGATTGCACTTAAATACACAGTGCAGGCTATTGCAATTGCCATAAGATATATTTATGTAGTTCAGCCTATTTCACTAATATGCAAAATACAAAACAGCATGAAAGATGCTGTGCATTCTTAAACCAGAATTTCTACAAAATACAGAACATTTTAAACAAGGGAGAACATTAATACTACGAATATATTTTGTATATGAGGAAATGATTTTTTTCAGATCCCTATCATAAAAGTAAAAATAAAAGAGGGGAAAAAAGAAAAACAGAAGAAAGGAACAGAGCAAGATGCATTCATTTCAGCTTTAACTTCTGTCAGAAATTTTTTTTACTAACAAAAAGTGTAAGAAGAACAAGACCTCCAGACAAAATTCTATTTGTTCCTTTAAGGAAACAGCATCCATGTACGTGTCAATTCAATCTCATGAATATTTAAAACACACACACACTCACATATATATGCATATGTATATATATATATATATATATATATACACATACACACACACATATATATATATAAAATCCATACGGAAGCTTTTCTACTTTCTCTAGTGCAGTCAGGCAGCTAAAAGAAGCCATCCATAGAAATTGGCTGTAGTTTAGTTTACAAACTTCCCATTCTCAGTGAAAGTACAGAGATTGTTACTGATTCTCTAAGATCTCAGTTTTGAGAACCTTTACCTGTAGCAATTGGAATGAACAGTAATTAAAACTCCTTGAACTTGCAAAATGCCTTGCTACCACTGATTTGATGATTTAAAATCTAACCAAAGGGTATTTATGTTTCAAACTAAACTGCATACCTTGTTTACATTTTTAAAAGTGGAGTTACATTACACTGAAGTCTGAACTCTAATTATTACCTCAACAAAAAGTCTAATTATTACTTACGGTATTAAACCAATGGTACCATTGTAGTCGTAACAGTCCAATGAACATAGGCATTTGGTAGGTATTGACTATGACTTTTACTATACAAACTAGCACATTCAGAAAAAGTAGACAATCTTTGGGCATTTTGTCTTCAAATCTGATATAAAAGTACCAGACTTCCAAGTTAAACACTGATTGCATGATTTATAAAACATCTTCAAAGCGTGAGTTAGGTAAAATATTAGTAATAAAATAAAATCCGTAAGTCTAGCGTACAACTCCCCAAAAATCTGTGATGTGCATTTTAACTGCAATTTGTAATTGCCAATTTTTATTTCACTCGGGGAACAAGAATAACCTTGTTACCTTCCCCAACCCCTTCCTACCATCAGCACTTCCTTTACTCTGCAGCTACCAACTACATTGCCTCCCCACTGTCTGACACTTAAACAAACAGCAACTCTTCTCAGTTGTTACACGGTATTGAAATTTGTTGCTTTTATTTCACCCTAAAAACACAGACTTGTGTGCCCAAAAGCTTGTCTGTTAGAAGTTTATGGGTTAGAATAATAAAAGATATTTACTCACCCTACAAACGTTACATAAATGTAAGCCTCTCCATATGAAGTAGGTTTTTTTTTTTAAAACCATCTTCAAACTGGCAGACCCCACCCCACACACCCATTACATATACTCATTGTCATTTTTTATATAAAAACATGAAAGGGGATAAAAATCTCAAGGTAAATAACAATCTAAAATATTTACAAGGGCAATTTTCCAAATTTCTAACTTCAATTTTTAAGACAAAGTATTTATTTGCATTTGGAAGTATATTCTGTTAACTTTAAGAGATGGATTTTATAAGAAACATGTAACCGGCACTACCAGCCTCAGTTAGAATGCCCGTTTTACTAATTAATAACATACCTACTTCAACAAGTATTTTAGCTCTTTTTGTAAGAGTGTAAGTCATTACAAAGTGTACAGTGCTTACAGAGATTATGGTACATACAGAAGTCACTTAATTAAAATATGCTCTTCTAGCAAAAATTTTTCAAGGAAATTTGTTGTTCTACATCTCTACCTATTCTCTCTGACAGCCAGGATCATAAGTCAGCTTCAACACTTCAGAATTTAAATGGAAAAGGCAGGCCTTTCTTCAGGCTTTGCAGACAGAAGAAACTACCTGATAAAAATTCTACCATACTGTATGAATCAGAAATTTTGTCTGGAGGAAACACAAGAGGGTATATCTACACAATAAAAAGTACAGGGAAGAACAGCAGTGAGATAGAAACACTAGCAGGGTGGAGGGAGAGAGAGTTGCCCACTTTATGTAGAACATGTAATACAAAACTTCTCTAAAGAGGAAAAGAATAGTAACTGTAAATCTTGAAAACGAGAATAAAGCAATGCCACTTTAACATGCTCTTTAAAAAAAAAAGTGTTAGACTGCCTTAAGGGGTCAAAAATTTGTTTTTCAGACCAATTTTATCATTGAGTTTCATTCAAATATTGACCTAGAAATACTGTCTATTATTTTTCCAGAAGGCGTTTTCAATCCAAAACCTGCATGCTTGTTTAATTAATGTCAATAATGAAAAGTTTTATCCATTTAGAACACATAGTCATGCAAAGTACAGCAGAAATAAAGGGAGGAGTACAGTACACAGTTCTAATGCTGAATGGGCAAAATTAGAATTAAAAGGAGTTATCCAACCTTACTTTGGGTTTATTAATGATGCAGTATTATTCACAATACATGCTGATTGACTGTCTTGGCACTGAAGACACCAATGCCAAGAAAACAATTAGAAAGAGACAAAAGCAAAGATGAAAAGAACATTCTCCACTAAAATTGACCAGTGTTAAGTTTTTAATCAAGGATTTCTTTGGAATTCTAAACTTTGTCACAAGTGGCTAAAATAATAGCTATTTCATCAGAAATGAAACCTCAGAACATTCTTTACTGCAAAGTAGGCTACTTCCCCTCCCAAAGAGTAACAGAAGGCAAACATACCATTTTTATAATCTAAAGAGTATTTTAAGCAGAACTACAGCTGAGAGTTAGTTTACAGTGCAACATATATCCCATTGCTGGCAATGGGATAAAGCATGGGAAAGTTGGTGACAGAAGCAAACAACTAAATAAACCAGATAAATAAGTGAAAGCTTCCACTGTGTTTCAAATAAAGTAAAATAACGGGTTAAAAAAAATGCATGTTTAATCATATTATATGTGTGTTTTTACTTTATGACAGTCAATGCCAGACATTCAAGCCAGAGATCACAACTGAGAGTAAGTGCTGACTCTCTAGTCAAGTTTTAATGTGGGAAAGTGATAATAACATTTCACTTTAGAAATGTGAATCTACTAACATGTTCTTATGCAATGGCACTGCATACTAAAATAGACTGTAGATCAGCTTGAAAAGATAGGTTGTTTCCTCTAGCAAGTTGGGTGAGGCGACTGAAATTATTTTAGACTGATTATTTACTTTAAAACCACAAACATACTAATGCATCTTCAGAGCAAGTGTTCTTTGCTATTCCAACAGATGTAGCTGCAGTGTTTTTAAAGAAACATTTAAACTGTGGGCAAATATGATATCAAAAGGACAAAGCAAAAGTAAGTTAATTGCCAGAATACTTCTACCAGTAAAAAGAAACCAATGATAAGCAATTATACACCAGACCATAACCAGGACACTCAATCAGCATTAAACATATCAGAGTTAAATACCACTGCTCAGAATTCATGAACAAATTTTACCATTTAGGACAACAGGAAGGATGTTTTAAAATTTAAAAATATATAAATATATAAGATCTTATAAAAAGCATGATCATTTTATTTATTCCTTAATTGTTCCACAAAACTACAAAATATAAAGTAGATCAAACAAGAAAATACTGAAGAAACAATAAGCTGGTGAATGGACAACCACGTTTTTCATGGTGATAATTTATCTACACTATTTTCTTCAACTGTGTACTGTACTTACCCCATTCCATTCTACGCTCATACTCACTTCCTCGCCTCCATCAGGACCACTCTCGTACTTTACCACATCAACATTGAGGCTTTCTCGGCTGCGCCTTTTCTCTATGCTCTCAGGGTCATTCAGCACTTCAGCAACTCTCTGTTTATGAACATTGTCAAGACCCTGAGAAACAAATAAAATGGGAAAAGGTTTTATTTTATTAGAAACTGTATTTTGATCTACAATACGTACAAAAAAAACTGTATTGGCACAGTCAGTCAAATATAACTCCATCACCCTGACTCTACCTTCAATGCAGAGGCAAAGTGAACTACCTTTTACATGCACCAATGTGGCATGAAGGACCTGGACAGTCCAGAAGAGCTTCTAGGGTGCTAGGAGCCTTCAGAACTCAGTGTCTTGGCATTCTTTTCCCAAGTCTGTTGCTTGTCAAAGGCTTATGACGTGCATGTCACTTACCTGAAGTCCTTTGGCCACTAGCTTAATATTTAAGCCATTTTTAGGTCACCAAGTGACAATGCAAGTCTCAGTTCTCCCACCTATCAAATGGTGTAATATTTACCCACCTTTGTAAGGAAAATTGCAGGTGTCTGAATACCTAATCATTTATTCACAGCTCTGTTTCAGTTCTGAAACTGAAATTCAGAAAATACTGACACATGACAGAGCACAGTAATGTAATTTATCTTTCAGAAGGAAATCAAGTAGAAAGCAGGCTCAACAGAACAGACTAGATATATGGTTGATACAAAACGTCCAATTCTGTTAAAGAATGCCTATCAATTACCAAATAATCCTTTAAATATCTTACACTGCTAAAATATCTTAGATGAAAACCTTGCATTAATGATTAATGCAAAAATCATTAACACAGAAACTAGAAATAACTGGAAAATAACAAAGCTCAAATCATGTTTATCATTTGTTTATTATTAAAATGCGCACAACGTAAATGAACTACATCGTAAACTTTATTTGTTGACAGGAAGAGATCCCAACATACACATCTAAATGTAAAGCAACCACACAAGAAAGAATGAAGGCTGTTGTTTTAGTGACATGGAGAAAACAGGTTCTTAGACCCCTTAGAGCTGCTTTCCACTAGCTGAAGAGAAGAGCAGTCTTGCTAGTGAATTCTACATGAAAGAAGTAAAACCAACACATAACGGTCCTGTATATTCATTTCCTCAGGGACAAATGGGACAGGAAAGAGGCTGAAACTCAGAGAGTAAAGAAGTGTAAACTCAGGCTTTATTCCCAGTCCCTTTAGCAATGCAGAACATGAAAAGCATAACATGTTTTTCAAATAGACACTTAAGAGGAGAAATACCACACATGGACCCTAGGCTCTGTTCCAAAGCTATCCTCTCTCATTTACCTCACGTGCTAAAAAGCCAAAGGGATGAGGAAAAGCACTTCGTCCTTCATCTTTCAGGACAGAATCAAACCAACCAGGAAGAATTCCTCTAGTTTGTAAAAATCTACCATACATACCCCAGTAGCAAAAGCAAACAAACCATGCACAAGGGACAACAGGCCTGGGGAGGACTGATGCTTCCCCAAGCCTGGGGACAGCAGTAGCTCTTTGCTTTTAGCTCAAAAGGGGAAGTGTACTAACTCTGTTTGTCTTGTAATCACTTATAGAAGAAAGACACTGCTAATAAGACAGCGTTAATCCCGACATGTCCAAATCTATCTCTTTGTGTAATGTGACATGCTATGGTATAACAGTATTAGTGGTGTATTATGCCAAATGTGAGGCATGTTTAATAAAAATTAAGTAGCAGCAGCAAGCCTCCAGCAGGCTCTACAGCACGTGAAGACAAGGAATAATTTTTCAAAAGGTAGACAAGCCAAGAGACGGCCGATTTAACAGGGATTCAAAGAAACTTCTCCATGAGCAATATCCTCCCAGCTTGAATTCCAAATAATTAGTTAAAAGCTTTATAGCAAAAACTTAAAAAGATTTTTTTAAGTAGATGAACATAACTACTAGTGAGTTTTCTACCAGTCTTGTCATTACTATTATGCCAATTTATCCTAGTTGTATTTACTCTTATTAAAATTACACTGTGTAGTGATAACAGCAAAACTAAGAACCAAATTGAGAAACAAAGCAAAGATTTTATTTAAGGTGCAAAGCACATTTCTTATTTTCAAAACACATTTGAATGACAGAAGCATCAAAAATGAACTTTCAGAAAAAAACGTGAAAATACTTCTCAGTTAAAAAAAAAAAAAAAAAAGTGACTGTATCAACTACCCCCCCCCCACACACTTGAATTTTCCTTGCTGAAGAATTTTCCTAACAGCTTTCTGGGAGCCTGCTTCTGCACTAGCAACAAATGTTGCAGAATCATTCTTTAAAATACAACTCTGTGTCACTTTAAATAAATAAATAAAATAGTCATTATCTATAAAGATGTGCCCCATCATTTTCTGTGGACCCATTCTCAACCAGCTTACTTCAATTTACAATTAGAATTTTACATGGAAACATTAAGAAGCCACTTCTTAAATAAAATTACCTCCATTCCCATAAAAAACAGAAAAAGAAAACTAGAAATTGAACTTTACAAGTTTTGGGTTTTATTCATTTACATTTTCTTCCTTTTCTTTCCATTTTAAACTGACTGATCAGCCTCGTTTGCGGTCCAATCTCACATACCTTTATAAAAGGCATCATACACCAAATCACCCAAAAGGGTAAGAAAGAAATCTTTTTCCCACGTTCTAAGACAGCAAGAAAGGGTTACTTGAAAACAAAGGTTTGAGAATGCAGAGACAGCACAGGACTTCTCCACATTAGAAGAACTGGAACAGTCCCCCTCAAAGAGTAACACTTACCACATCAGTCTGCAAAACAGAAACAGCAACCGATAAATTTCTAACGTTCTTTTGGGAGTAGGACCTAGCAGCCTACGCTAGTCGCAATCAGTCATATGCAAATCCAGAACATCTGTGAGACTGTGAGCTCCTTATTAATAGTACATCTCAGATGTTACTGGCAGTATTACTGGCAAGAGGGGTTTAAATCAACAGATGCTCTCCATTTTCCCTTAGCTACAGTAGCTCTCCCAGGACACTTACTCAGCTGAGGAATGCTGACAGAGAGAGCATTTTATGCTCTTCTGTTTTGCATAATTTCACCCCCATTTTGATTCATGCCCTGAGTACTTGATGCCATTGCGCTAGCAATTAACCATTTTACAAGGATAAAGATGGTAGCATTTCATTAACAGTTCAGACTGAAATTTAAGGTTTTTTTGGTAAGAAAGGTAATAAGCTGGTTCTGTACAACTCAGAACGCATGTTAAAGGAAAAAAAGGCACCTCATACTGTACAACTAAGAGCATCTTACATGCATTATAAACAAAATTTAGTTGAAAATATGGATGACCACTAGCAGAAACATCATTAAGGGGAACTTTCATACTTGCCTGTTTACGAGATCGCATTGCTGCCTCTTCTAACGTTTCAGCAGCTTCAAATTTGCCTTGCCGTCTATAAAGTGCCCCAAGGTTCTTTAAGGTAGTTGTTACTGTTGGACTATTTAAAAATAAGTATATACACAGAGACATTAAATTCTTCTCAACTTATAAACTAATAAAAACTTAAATGAATCTAATATCCATCATCATAATCTTCATTATTATGCAATTCTCTTCTGAAGTACACAGTACTAGCACAAGATACACTAAAAACCTATTAACCTTTTTCAAAGCGCATTGACAGTTCACACTACGATTAGCCAGCAGCCCTGAAACCCAATGTTCATAACTAGCCTCTAGAGCCATTCAACAGAAAACTGAAGAGCTACATCCTTGTGCTTTTCAGATGCAGTTCCCAGTGGTGAAAATATAACTCAAACTGAATGTGTCAAGCTGAATAATTGCAAAGCTTCCAGAAAATACACCTGTCAGTTCAAACAGTGACTGTTACTATAGCATTAGTCACAAAATAAATTAACAATTCCTTTCCTTAGCCTTTACTTAGTAACTATTTTCAGTTTCTATGCATTCAAACTAGATTTGAACAATGAAATAGAGGAAAAAAAATGGGACACTCCATTAACAAGTCTTGTATTCCAAAAAGACATTTTTGATTCAATGACAAACTGAGAATTAGCTCAGTCACAATATTGTTGCTAGAAGTTTTCTTCCAGCAGCATCAGAGAAAAGATTTCCTCATGCACTAGAATGAGCTGGTACACAAAAAGCAAACCAACCAAACATACAGTACCCAGAGTTCAGGATGGGGGAAAAAAAGGGCAGATTTGAACAATGCAAAGCCTCTGTTGCTTGTTGAAAATGTAACAATACAAACACTAAAGAAAAAAAAAAAAAATCAATAAACAGGGTCAGTACTAGGTGCAGGGTTTTTTCTATCATTGTACCACCTGCACAGGAAGAAAGGCAGTTAAGGAACAAAATTAAAATGTACAAAGGATGTTTTGCCAAGCATGATGCTAACAGAAGTGCTTGTTTCCCTCCTTCAAGTTTTAAGATACACCTTTTCATTCAAACAAAACAACATTCTTCAAGCTCTCAGAACTCCAATAATGCAGAAGTGTGGCAGTTTAACTTTGTTTTCTTGGGCCAGCTAGAAAGGCTAAGCTATTTGCACAGTCTCCTTTCGGCTTCTGGCCTTCTCCAGAGGTTTTGCTAGAGCATAATGGGGAAGAAGGCATACGCCAAGCAACAATTTAAAAAAAATGAAAGGTGACCTATACCTCCACATGAAGAATTGCCAAGAACAGAACAGTTCTTGGCCAATTTTTGGTGAATTTTTATGTCACCCACTAGATATAACTGGCCTAGACTAAAAGCAGCCTCAGGACTTGGAAACTACTAATGGTTAGAGCGTGGTGCTGCTAATGTCAAGGTTGCGGGTTCAATCCCTGTATGGGCTACGCTGAGGGTTGGACTAGATGATCTCCAGAGGTCCCTTCCAACCTTACCATTCTATGATTCTATAATGGCTTCCTGAAAGCCAGTCTTGGGTCTGAACTTCTAATACTGTAGGTTTTGTAGCCATAAGCCACTTGTTGGTTTGGCTTAACTTTTAAATATGTTTTAATCTTGCATTTTAGGATATTGTGGTTGCCTTGTGGTCAAATTCCCGTAAAGGAAATACTCACCTATCAACTTTGCAAGCTTTGTACCAACCACCATATTCTCCGAAAGATGTGCCATCTTTTTGCTTTCCCTAAAACAAAAGCAACAAGGGAAAATAACTAATCTGCAACTTAAATAGTAAAAGCTCCTCCAAAAGTTTTACTATAAATGGCCTTACTTTGCATTCTTCCCTTTCTTCAGCATGCATCCAAATAGGTTTATTTTCATCTGATGAAACATAGGAGAAAATATTTTATGCTATAAATCTGAAAAATATTCACTGTTTGATTTTCATCCTTATAAAATACAGCTGAGAACCACAGATTTATAATGCCACTACCACCAAAAGAAGTTACTATCCATACGACAAAAAGCAGCAGTAGATAAATAAAATATACTCTTCATCTTTGGTAGTTTTACAGTATTGTCTTGTCTTTTCAGAAATTAGAAATAGAGTTACTTAGAAGCTTCGATGTAAGGATATACTGTCAATTTGTCATGCACCTAGTTATTTGCTCGAAAACATACATTTATTTCTTTTATCATAATGACTGTTTTGACATTTGCTGAATGGTGCATACACTACTGTCATGAAGTACAGTGAAAATTCTTCACTGATTTACAGTTGATGAAATGCATTTGACTTACAGAATGTAATTTACAATTTAAGGGTTTTTTTCCCCCCATGCTTTGGTTTATTAACGGATGACTCAGTGGATCATTTTAACAAGGTATCTATAATGTCATCAAGAATCCTGTACTGATTTATTTCTGTGACTATAAAATGACAAACATTTTTCTGCCTCTACAAGAATACAAAATTTGGAATTTCTCTTAAGCATATAATAAATGAATCAGAAACACAATCTGTAAAACATAAACTCACTAAGTATTCTACCTATATGAAGATCTTTCATTTTGAATTAAATATTATTGCTGCATGTAAATTCTTTCTTATGGTAAGTTTTGCAGTACTTTAATGCATCTATAATTTCAACTTCTAGATCTGCCTCAAACAGACAATTTTAATCATGATACAATTAATCTCCTACAGATTTTCAGAACTATTACAAAAATGAAACATACATTCATTCTAGGGATTAAGTTTCTTACCATCTACAGAACCAAATTCCCGTTCATGAGCACGAGTAAGAATCTCTTTGTATAAAGTTTCTGCTTGCTTAAATTTGCCCTGTTTTAGATAGCAGGATGCCTAAAAACAAAAATAACCCCCCCCCCCAAAAAAAAAGATATCAGCACACTGCTTAATTTTGATAAGCAATAAATACATTAAATGTTGAACAAAGGTACATACACTTCATTTCACCAGAAAAAAAGTTTACTTTTTCTTAGATTTACTTAAAAAATATCTTACCAGGTTATTTTTTGTTTTTGCAACATTTGGATCATCTGGTCCCAGCTTAGTTTGGTAAATCTCCAGTGCCCTCTGATAGTAGTATTCTACCTCTTCATATTTACCCTGGTTCTGGCACAGTAAAGCCAGATTATTTAGTTGTTTGGCGACATCAGGGTGATCTTTCCCCAAGACCTGAAAATGAAATGAATATGAAAAGATCCTCTAGTTATCATATCAGGATTTAAAAATGCATCAGGTTATACCCTTTAATTTTTCATTCTCTTAAATTTCAACAGAAGAATGATGAAAGTAAACCTTGCATATATAAAGTATGCAAATTATTCAAATCAATTATAAATTCACAGTGTTGCAGAACAATTCAAAACAAGAATAACTTCAGCAATATAATTACATTATGTACAATATATTATATGAAAAGGCTTGAAGATACAAACATTCAGTCACATGGGCTAGAACATTAGAACATATCCACATAACTAGAATAATTGACTTCAAAATTTTTAATGATGTTTCTTTTCTATTCCAATGACCTTGACAAAAGAAAGACTACCTGTCAACCAACTGTCAGTGAAGAAAAAAAAAAAAGAAAAAAAAGGTGGAGAAGTAAATTTATTACAGGCTTCAGAATTTAAAATATACCCAGAGTTCTCAAAAATCTCTCTGAGAGTATGTGAATTTAATATTGTTTTGCACTTCATCTATTACTACTATGCCATTGCTAACTCTGTGGTTGCTCTAGTAGATCTACCCAACCAAAATACATCACACTCACCCACCACACACACACACCCTACACAAAATATTCCACCAAAAAAAAACCATCCATACAAAAGTGCTACATTTTTTCTCATACCTTTTCTCTGATTTCCAGAGCTCTCTTACACAAAGGTTCAGCTTCCTTGTACTTTCCACGTTTACCATAAAGCACTGCAAGGTTGTTTAGAGTTGCTGCCACCTGCCAACAGCAGAGAAGTATTAATTACACTGAAATTTGCTGATACAGAAACGTGACAAATGAATACATCTGCAATGCACTGATGTTTTCAAATTGTCCATGCACAAGGCAAACCTCTTGAAGTAAGCAAGTGAAGAGGGAAAAAAAGTGTATATACATATGTAAACAAAGCATGAAAAAAGGTATGTAATACTTTTACTTCATTTGAACAATGTCATAAAGCACATACATTTTCTTTTTACTTTCTTCTCTCAAAGTTACTTCTCAAATCTATACGCAGATTTGCCCCACTTCATCACAGATGAAATGAGATACTACATTAATTTCAAAAACTGAGTACAAAAGCTTGATTTGAATTATGCCTCATTTAAAAGCAGGAGTAAAACAAATCAGACATACACCTTTAATCTGAATTTACTGAACTGATTTGAGTGAACAAATTAAAATATTTCTTCACATTAATTTCCCATAGAAAATCCATGCAATCTGATCCAAAATCAAGGGCAAGTCATTTGTGGTGAAATAGAATTGAAAATAATGCTCAAAAGGCATTTTAAATATTTAAAATAGAATGAAATGTTACATTGTGGCCTCCTACCTGTACTGTTTAGAGATAAGCCAGGTCTTAAAAACTTTCCTGTTGAGTTTAATATTAGAATGAGTTCAAAAGATTTCAGTGAAAAAAAACAAAATTAAAAATATGACATTGCATGTATACAAACCGCTGGATGATCTTTGCCCAGAGTCTTCTCACGGATAGCCAAGGCATCATTCAGGAGGTTTGCTGCATCTTTGTATTTATTCTGGTCCCTAAATTTTAAAGTCTTAATTAATACTGAGGATTCAGAAAGTCATAAAAAATAAGGATTGACAAAATAATATAACCATCAAAAAATATTAGTCTGAACATTAAGAGGTTATAGCCAAATATTAGCTGTTTGTATAACTGATATACACCTACATCAGGATACAAACCTGTATACCAAAGCAAGTATGTTTAACATAGTGGCAACATCCGGATGATCATGACCTGAAGTCTTCTCCAGATCTTCAAGAGCTTGTTTACAAAGTGGTACAGCAACTTCGTATCTACCTTGGGAAGCATACTGGATAACAAGATTATGAAGGGTCCTTAATCTTGCTGGAATTTCATAGCCACCTTGCTGGGCAGCAGCAGCTGCACTGCTATGCTGTTGTTGAACTGGAAGAAATACACAAGACTAAGTTGTTTAAAGAGATTACCATAATTGGAAAACATCTAACATTACTGCTCAATGACATAGAAAGAGAATGGCTAAATTTCCTCAATATCAGTCATTCGTATTAGAATACACTTCACAACAGTTATGCTCTCTTGAACAGCAACAGTGAAAAGATAACAGTTTTATTTTTCATATTCTATCCTTGCTGAATGAATAAAGACACCATTAATATTTCACACTTCTATTAGCTCAAAGGACCAAATGTAAAAAATAGATGAAGAAAGTAGAAACCTATTCTATTTCAGCAAACTATTAACAAATCTCTTATCATAATTTTACATTTACAAATATCCAAGATTCTCTATGGAAAGGAACACAGAGAAGCCAAATACCTGCAGAAAAGCTGAACTGATCTGTTCTTTTTCCTTTATTCTCCTTCTCTAAATTTACACTTTCTTTTTTTGTTTCCTTTTGTTTGCCATACCTTCCAAGAAATACTCAAGGTTGTCACATAAAGGATTAAAACACTTTGGATACCATGAATAACAGTTAGAAGAGAAAAGCCAGTGTCAGCCTTTTGCTTGTACTTACTAATCCTCAGGTTTAGCCACATTTTTTACTGCAGCGCCTAAACTGCTCAGTTCCATTAAATTCTAGCCAACACCTCCAGTGGTGATCCTGACTTTCTTCTCTCCTTTCTATTAAGCAAAAAACACTCCCAAAGCAAGTGGGAGCCCTACATTAGTGGAATCATATAATTCCAAATCTATGCCCACAATCAACTGCCTCCCAAAGCACTTCCATACTTGTGTATTTTTCCTGGAAGTCAAAGAAATTACTGTCACTGAAGTGACACTCTTCTCTTTTGTAGAGCAGAATTAGGTAAATCACTGTAAAGACAGCTCTGTCATTCAGATTTCCCACCATGAAATTCTTTGGAAGCCACGATGAGCTCAAGATGGAGTTCATGATCAACATTAAGCTATTATAACCTCTTTATGTCTTCCTTCCATTGCTGGTCTTCACTATCAAGCTATCAAGACTATATCTTATGTGTGTCTAAGAAGGAAATTCAAGACTGATGATTACCAAGAAGGGGCTCTTCAGACAATTTTGTTTAGCCATTTGTCAACTAAGAATCCTTATACTACTAGCATATTGAATATACACTACAATATCAACACATTGTGCTTTACACTCACAAGAAAAGCACCACAATTTAATAAACAAAGTCTATATATGGCTTCCTTCAACCATGCTACATGATTGCTAACTCAAGCTTTACTCTATCCATATTCACCAGTCCTTCTAATTTGAAGGCAATGCTTCTAGAATGAGTAATAAACTAAGGAAGATAATCTTAGCAAGACAAAGGATTATATGAGAAAGATTTCACAGTGAAACCTGCCAAAAAAATGTTAAATCAGAAAGGTCATTAATAGAATTCACCATCTAGGCAGACCAATAAGCAGCTTCAATGTTTCAAAACCTGCCTCAGTCACTTGAGGAAACAAGCCTTTTCCATTCCGGGACCCACAAGAAAGACTGTGAAACAAATTTTGTACTGAAAAGAGTTCCAAAAACTTTGCAAGAGCTAGCAAACTTTCTTCAAAATTCTAGTCTCAAATCCTCTATCAACCATCACGACATTCTTATTTCCCTCTTCTAGCAGGGCAAGCGGCCATCACCATTCTGCTCTAGCACATTGTACGTTACGCACGGATTATTCATTTTTCTGCACAGCATTTGTAGTTTCTGTGCTGCAGAAATACGCTAACAATGTAGTTTAAAGTGTACTTACTGCCTTGTCCTTGGTCATCTTCATCATTGGGAAATAAGTCATCCAAAGGCTCTTTGGTGGAATCTGTATCTTTATCTTCCTATAAAACAACCCCAAATCCAAACAAATTGTTACACTATTAAATCTGAGGCTAAAACAATATTTCAATAGAGTTCTATATCAAGGGACTGTTTCTTTAACTGGAAATGTTAATGGAAAACCCCACACCAGAATGCAGGAAGTGCCAAGAATAACATTTCTCACAGAAGTTTAATGCAGGTCTCATGTTCAAATGTATTTACATATTCTGTCCCAATAAAATACAGGACACCTTCAGCAAAGCTAGGAATAGAAATCAGGTCTCCTAGATTTCAGTCTCAATTTAAGCACACAAGAATACATTTGCTATTCTTACAAAGATGTTATACCTACAGAATGTACCCAGCAAAGAGTGAGCTCTACTGAATACACAATTGTCCACAGTACTTCTGAGATCATGTATGCAGTTATTGATGCAAGGGGGAGAGGAATAAGGAGATTCATCTCCCAAAAGAGAATAAAATTCACCAGCAACACTAGTTCCTTCCTTTCAATTTCTGAGTACTCAATTTCTGCACCAATAATGCATTTTGCAATTGTGATTCTTAAGATTCAAAAAGTAAAAACACCTTGAAGGAAGTTCAACTCTAGTATTTACCTTCTCACATCATATTCATCTCAGCACAATTCATCTATATATATAAATTTTAAACATTCAAAGATCATTCCAAATGCCATGATCATGTGAAGTAAAGAAACATAGGGAACTCTCAGTCCTGTTTCCTACATTTGGGGCCTAGACAATATAAATAGTTGAAATTGTCAGAAATATTCATTTCAGCAAGTAGAATACCCAAAACTAGAATACACCCTTTTCTCCCCCCATCCATATGTCCATCCAACACCTTTTTTCATAGATGAAAGGCAGGCAACTATTGCTGCTGGCACACATGCTCTGTAGTAGAAAAGTGGTTTCTCTGCAAAAATAGCAGATCACAGGCTGGATTTCACATGGGAAGTTTATAACTTTTAAAGCGTGCTGTTTCTAAGCTCCAGCCAAGTATATACATGCAACTATTTTCAAAGATTGTTAACAGAGACTATTTACATGACTGGTGAAACTATAAAGATGCTTTGCTTACTTAGTCCCTATCTGCCAATTAAATTTCAAATTTCTAGTCCAAGTCAAGTAATGGTATTATTCAGGCCAACTAAAGATTACAGTTCTACATTTAGCACATCAAAATCCCAGTATTTCCTCCTCCTGATCCTTTTTCTCCTTAAAGAAAGTTCTGTAACAGCACTGAACAGGCTTCACTGGCAGTTTTCAACTTCAAATACTAACTCATGAAATAGTGCTGAAAAGTTCTGAATGCAGCTGACTAAAAGATTTCACACTATGTTAGAAAGGATTTAGTCTAGTAGTTGGTTAAGTATGACTAGAACTCATGCATTTTCCCTCAGCATGTTACTGAGATACTTGGTTACAGAAAACCAAGACATGACTGAGAAGGTCAGAACATACCAAGTGAGATCTTTCTCTGTAATACCATCTAATTTAAGAAAACAAAATAAAAAGATAACATGAAGAGCAAACACATCAAACAATTTTTTTAAAAGTAATTATTTTTGTAAATTAAAATTGTATCCATATGCTCTCCAAAATTAAGAATATGTTTTATTAACACAACGGTAAGTAGCAACTAAAAATGTGCAGATGATCACAGCATTTGGCACTGGGTAAAGGAAGCAGATTCAAAAGACTTTTTATCCTAGTGTACGTTCTCAACAAATACTGAGGCTAGATCCTGCTTTCACTAGACCAAAAGTAAGTACTTTTCCTGCAGTCAAAATAAGCTAAGTCCCGTATACACTTACAACCTGCTGTAGTTTACACTGCCGCCAAACAGCAAAGGAAATTTTTGGCTTCAAGTTCATTTCTTCATATTTAAGCTAATATGATGCTAAATAACTATTTAACAATTTTTTACCCTCATATCTATTTTATCATGCTCTACATGTAGTAAAATATAAGTAAATAAATAAACATAAAGAAGCTAATTGTCAGATTCTTTCTGTGAACTGTGAAACTGGTACAAGGTAAGCATTTTAGTAACAGTTATTTTTATGTTAAAGACAAATATATACATGCATATACATATAAAAATAAAAAACTTGCACCTCTCATTTCTTGGTAACTAGGCACTTTACAACACATCTAAACATAAGCTGTTTTTTACTGTACAGCTACTTACTGATGGTGAAATATCATCGTCATATTTTTTTAATTGATTCATGAATTCTAGATGTTTCTTTTCTTCCTCCAGTTGAGCCACAGATTGCTCACTTTTCTGTAGTTTCTGTTGTGTATTAGCTAGTTCATCCCGTAGCCACTGATTTTCCTGACATAACCGGCGAACCTGAGCACGCAATTTCTGCTTCTCTGATTCCACTGCATTTAAGTGATTTGACAATGCCATCATTACCTAAAAAGCAGAAGATATCACATGACATATGTCCTCTAAATGCAGTCCTGTATTTAATACAAAAGAATTTTTATGCTTAAAACCTGTATCAGCTGTGAAATCTGGTAAAAGGTTTAGATTTTGCTTCTTTATGTATCTATTTGGTGTTCACCCTTCCTCTATTTAAGCATATTTACCATTCGTGCAGTCAGAATCAGCTTAGAGTAACTCTTTATTAATGACTGCTTTTCATGATACAACTACAGTTTTAAGTCAAATTTTTTAGAATGCCTTAAATATTACATGTAATGTTAAGCTATATTAAAAAGATGAACTAGAATTTAGATTACTGAAATGGAAACCTTTGTTCTACTAATACAAAACTGAGTAAGTGTACTTTTAACTTAGAGAACTACAAAGATAACCTTCCCTTTAAGAACTAAGCCATAGATCTAGTTCAGCAATTTTCAGACAGAGGTTTCATATGCATGTTTGCAGCTTATAAGGATCAACTCCTCGGTATAACAATAATACTTCAAAGAGACAGTTATACTGCTTAAATTTAAATGTGGAACTGAAAACAATTTATTTAAGCACTTTATATATATATATATATATGCCACGAATTCAAGTGTGCAGACAGCCAATGCGTCTAAACCACCACATTAAGGACAAAAATAGAACAGTCATAAAAGCAATCTCCTTAGATATTTTTTGTTTTTATGTTAGACAATGTTACATGAAAAAGGAGTTTGTTAAATGAAAGCCAGACACTACCTACAGATGATATTCTGCCTTCTCTGTTTATGTTAATCTCCCACTGATACCTGCAGAATAGCTGATAGCAACCCCAGAAAGCATATCCTGATAAAATAAAATCATCACAGATAACATAAAGAGTTTGAAATCCTTGAGTTATAAAAGGAGGGATGAAATACTAATGTTTATTTTAAACATAGTTACCTTTGTATATGTATTTTTAACTGAAATTTCACATTTCCAAAAAGTATACCAGGTCTTTACAAACTACTTTTTCTATAAAGGTCAGATAGTACAAATCTCTAGACTTCAACACCTATCTTTTTATGTATTTAAAACTATTAATAATTTAAATTATTTAGCCTCTTCAAACATTTACATTTTTAAAATCAGAAAATATGTTTAGGGAAGTTGTGATAGTATGGTCAACATACTCAAATACCAACGTATAAATTACAATGGCAAACTAAGTTTTTTTGTAAACTTTCTCTAGAGTTATCTGAAAGCAAAGTTATATTGTTTATTCAGCAAAGTCACTTTCATCCTCATAATAGTAACACTAACCTCATAGCTACATATCATGAAAATAGCCATGAAAATCTTTTCATATCCTAATTTAAATACAGCAAATGAAATGAGATAATGTGACATCCCAAAGCACACCGTGGGCTTTTTCCAAGTCTGACAACGGTCGTTCAAAGTGTAATTGCTTTCCTAACAAAGGCAATACACGCAGACTTTTTGGGGATCTTCAACCATCACAGTTCAAAAAATACCAGATCGGCAGACAAGGCAGTAACATTTGAAACTAAAACTACTTAATCTGATGGAGTCAAGAATCAAAACTAGCTTTCAAGAATGCCAGTATCATGTCAAAGTTAGGAGAGAAAAGATGCTCATTCACTCACAGATATTCTGCAAGCACAGATAAAAGGAAATCCAACTGTTGCAATTTTATTCCATTTAAGTTTTTCCATCTTACACAAGGGATCGAAGCATGTATGTGGTATGGACTCCTAGGCTTTAGTGCAATGATCAGGGATTGTGTCATTTCAACTCCACATTTCCATGACAGGTAGCATATATTCATTCTTTCTCTTTGAAAGATCAGTGAAAGTTTTTCAGGCTGTGTACGCAATTCTTAACCTTTGAAATATATTTAAGGTCACTTTTGTTTTGGTAAAAAGCTCAATAAACATTTGAGATTCTTAAGCCCCAGCAAGACCATGAGCTAGAATAAAGGATCTCAAAAATAAGGACATGAAAATATGAATTTAAGATTATGGCAGAGCTCAAAGGTTCGGTCTCCTAACCTTGAGTAAATTCTAGAATTTGCATGTAACCTAGAGTTAGAATATTGATGTCTAATTTTTGAACTTCTCAAGTATTACCTGACTAATGCTGTGGAAAAATCTAAATAGAAGGCAGTAATTGTCTCACTGAAGTCAAGCTCCATTGTGGGCTTCAATGCTTTAATATGGAATGCATAATTGGTTTTGTAACATAGTAGAACAGCTAGTACTTCCTTCTGTTTAACTACAGTAGTCCCCCTCAACATACGATAATAATGTAAATGTTCCAGCTCATTTTTAATACTTAGTAATGTAAACATTAGTCCATAAACACTGAACTCTGCTTAAAGTTTCCAATTAGAGGCCAAATAATGAATTTTATTTTTTTCTAACAAAATTTCAGTCAAAGCCTGAAATACTTTATTTCTACTCCAATTTTACCTGTGCTTCACTAAGTCCAAGTTCCAACATCTCCAGTGACTTTCGAATCATGTTTGATTTTTCTTCAACCAGATTAGTTTCATCATCTTTCTTCAAACATTTCAGTGTTTCAAGTAAGCTTTGTAAAATTGAGTTGTGTTCATTCTTCAGTGCCTCCAGTCCATTAATAACTTGCTTAGTTTTGGCAATGATTTCATCTTGAGTAAGCTTCTCCAACTTCTCTTCCTTTAGATACACCATTGTGGACATGTTTTCATACATTCTGAAATTAAAGAGTACACTAGTTAACCAAAAGTAAAAATAAGATAAGGAATTCTCAATAATCTTTCCTTTAAGAAGTTATTCAAGAATGTGAATTTGAAATTTATATTGAGAATATTATGGTATTTTTGTACACTTTTGCAATATTTTAAGTCCTGGTTTTGACAGTGTTTTCCAGTTTCATTTCCAGGGTTAATATTTATACTCACAAAACAAATAACAAATGAAAATATATACTACAAAATGGCAGACGAATTTCTAATGAGCATCCAAAAAAAAAATCGGGCAAATTAAATGCTCCATCTTCAGGATTCTGGCTTGCTGCCAGAGGAATATAGCAATAGGTGTATGTAAGAATCTACCTGCAGATGCCACTGATCTGCAACTATCTATCTCCACAAACATCCACTAAATAAGAGCTCAATTTGAAGAAATATTATCCACTTCTCTAAAAAGAGTAAAGATAGATCAATCAACAATAAGAAAAAAAACAGTATTCCTTTTCCAGTTTTCCATTAAGAAGAAAACACCATCTTCATCTTTTTCCAGTGGCTAGAAAAGGTATTACACCTATGTATTTTTAAAAGTTATAACTGTCCCCTAAAATTACATCACTGTAAATCAAGTTACACACAGGTGTTCAACTGTCTACGGGTCTAGATGTAGCTTTTTTGATGAAGCTGCAACAACTGTCATAGCTGGGAAAAATTATTTATATAACACAATCTTCGCAACAAACATTTCACTGTGCTATTCTGTCAGTAGGTCATGCACTATGTCAAGGCCAGTAAATTTCTGAATGTTTGTAAACACCTCTACCAAATGCAAATGAAGACCAAAAAATGTTTAAGAACTCAGGTAATTATCATTACATGCCCTGTTACTGAAGTGACAAACAAGTCTAACGAGGTGGAAATACAGACAGAAGAGAAATCACTTGACTCTTTTAAAAATATTACCAGAAAAATGCTCTATAACTAAAATAAAGAATTAAGGAATTACTCCTTTATACTTAGGATGTAATCTTCAATTGTACTAGGAAATATAAATTAGGATGAAGAGACTATAGAGTAGCCAAGATTTTTCAAAAGCTACAAATTACAACTTACCTACGTGAAGACACTTGGGGAAGCTTTGATAAACCAGTACTTAAAATGAATTAGCTAAATTGTATTAGACCTTTGCACAGAAACAAGTCTAATTTTTTAAAGAAAGCCAAAAGGAATTTCAGTCACAATAAGAGCACTGTAGGATTTTGTCATGTGAACATCCATCTACACATGCACTACTTCACAACAGCCTAAGGATGTACTCTTACTTTAGAATGATATATAGAGATACACACACATACACTAATCTATAAAAAGAGGTAGCTCACTCTGTTTATATACACTCAGATTATCTTCTGTTATGGTTTCCAGCGGTGCAAATGGAGACGGCATACCTGCTTGCCGCAAAGGAGCTGGGTACCACCTTAGTTTATATTGCAAAAATCTACTGTCTGAAAACACTGGCAACCTAGGTAAGCAGCAAACCTGGGCTTACCACATTTTAATACAAAAGCTCATATTCACACCCACAGTTAATCTGGAATAACTCCAGGAGTGTTTAGCTGATTAGCAAAATATCGCAATTAGACATTTCTCATTTATTATCTAGCAATATTACCCAGAATGTTTAAAGTACTTCGTTTAAATATGCACTCCATAAGATTGTTCTTAAAAAAGAACTGTGTACCAATTTAATATAACTCAAATCTGTAGATAAACGAAATTTATACATAAATGCTTCTGACAAGCACGGTCATAGAGGAAATTGTTATGGGTTATGCAAACTTCAGCATATAGCTCACTGCTAATTATAATCTGGCATGCTTTCATGCCATTAAATTAACAATTTCCATTCTGAATGCAAAGCACTGAACCTTTGATCAAAAGAAAATTAAAATAGCAGAGGATATCTGATGAATAGATGCTTTCATTTCATACTAGAGAAGTTCTGAAAAATCTGACTTTTAAATACCAGACTTTTTTCTGCATGTCTGAAGCTTTCCAAAGTATGTGATCGTTTGGTTTTGTCCTATGTGAACAGGGGCGGTAATTTTTTCTGCTTGTTTCAACATTTTACAGTCTTTGCGGAACATTATTAACGATGGAAAACAGAGTAGGTAAGTGTGTGGGGGAAGGGGGATGTTCAAAAAAGAGGTATAATTTATCCATCAAAGCAGAAGTTAAATGAATCCTAGGTGATTAACACAGATAAATTAACAGCCATTCACTGTTATCAAACAACAACAGCAACACAAAAAACAACCCATAGCCCACAAATCAAGAGAGTAATAGA
Organism: Rhea pennata; assembly: GCF_028389875.1. Taxonomy (NCBI): domain Eukaryota; kingdom Metazoa; phylum Chordata; class Aves; order Rheiformes; family Rheidae; genus Rhea; species Rhea pennata. The sequence goes on along the minus strand of NC_084667.1, from coordinate 59,298,400 downwards.
AAAATACTGTCAGACACTGCAATCATTATCTTTAAATAAAAGAAGAATGAGGCAGCCCAGGCAGCTGGCAAAGTAGGTATTCCACAGAGAAACCAGGCAGAAGACAACTGCATGCACACTGAAATTTTAGGCATGAATTGGGCCCTAATTTGGTTACTTTCCAGAAAAAGGGCTGTCAGACATGATGCCCACACAGTTCTGGCTGAATATATGAAAAGTTGCAACTAAAGAAGGCTAAGCCAGCAAAAGGGCCTGTTCTAACAGAGTAGCTCGTAACTGGACACGCACATCATGGACACTTTTGAAGAAAGGAAAAGCAGGTTTAAGAATTCCATCTAAATCCAAAGAAGACAGAAACAAACTTAAAACCCATCACGACCTGTAGATCTCTTTTACAAATACATTCTCCTTTGCCTTCGTTCTGTGTGCCTAATTTTTAAGCCATCACATTTTAACCCAAATATTAAGAGAGTAACCATGAGTTTTCCATTGCCTCAGAATAACCAATATGAGCAATTGTACTTGACCTGGTGCCAATTCAAAAGTTATAAAAAGATATAGATAACTTGAAGAGACACAGTTCTCCCATAACAGAATCCTAATCACAGAGTTCTAATCTCTGTCATTGACAGGAAAGCAATAAACCCTTCTACAAGGCTGCCTCAGACATCCATTTAAATGATCTCCTAAAATACTTACAAAAAATTCTTGAAAACATTGTTCAGACTTTTGTAAAACTATGAGAGAATAATTTACAGACTGAAAGACAACAAACATAGTAATCCATTATGCTTTCAAATCCGATTCCTCGTAAGAATAAGATTAATAAACATCTATAATATATTTCAAGAGTAGCATGAAGGTGTGCTGCTGTTTCCATGAGGTGTTTTTATATTTTACAAAAAGGCATACCAATTTATCAAAGATGATCACATCTGAATACATTATCACATTTTTTTTTTGTGTGTAACCTGAAGCTGAAAATCTTATACAGTGTGTGTGGCGGGGGGAGGGAGAAGTAGAGATGCATTCATACAGAGGAAAAGAGAGGAAAAAAAAAAAAAAAAACACTGTGCTTTTCTGTTGTCACCTTCCAAAGGAGTTAGTTCCTTTCTTCCTCTGTTTACCCCTACAGAAAAAGGGCATAGTCAAAGGCTTTGCAAATTCCTACTGCTTCTATCCTGACATCAGCATACTGTTTACTGTGTTGCAAATTTCAGCTGCTATAGAGCAAGAATTCTAGATTTAAATGCTAATTTTTAATTTAACACAATATTGGGAAAAAAAAACCCAAGACACACAAAGTTTTAGTATGTAAAAAAAAATTGAGATCAGGGAAAAAATATCTAACATGACCAAAGTTACAACAGACTAGCCACCTGGCTTAAGCAGTTTACATATCATATTAGGTATGTGCCTGCATAGATTGTTGTAAATACAGCAGAGACATAGTGCTCACAATGTAGAGCATTACAAAGTACAGTCACTTAACAGTTTTCAAACACTTACAAATAAAGTAATTTTCTTCCAACACACACAAAATAATGACCTTGGACAGGTCAAGATAATAAGCTCTAGAGTGACATCTACCAAACAAAGAAATTGAGTGTAACACAAATCTGAATCAAAGAAAGCATAAAGCAAACAGAGCAAACCTACAAACTTTCAGTCATGTAAGTATGGTAGTAATTCTATCACACAAATTAAAGATACAGAAAGGTCATGTCAGTATACCTCCAATACTCAGTATCAGTTCACTGCTTTGTAATAACAATCAGTCTATCCAGGCTTTTTATTTTAATTTCACTCTTTGTTTCTCCTTATTCAAACGAGAACACCTAGCACCCTAAATCTTGCATGCACATGCTCTGTTTTGTATTAGCTGGAACTTACAAGTCATTAATTCCCTACGCAAACCCAAACACTGTCATTCCATCCTGGAATGCAGTCTTGACATACTACCAGCTGCTTTAAATGCTATTCTTCGTAAAGTAAAGGATTGTCTTCTCAAACAATCCTGAAAACTACATAAGCTTTTCAGACACAAAAAGAGAACCATCAACAAAAGAAGGTTCATTCGGAGAGTTATTAGTGCACTAAAGAGATGAAAAATACCTCACAGACTGTTGAGGGACATGAGCAGCATGTTGAACACTAAATTAACCTCACCTCTTCTTAACAAGGCAGTTCAAAGTGACACCTGCTAGTCAGAAATGGTCAGAATGAATCACCCAAGAATGTCTTTCATATAATTAGAAAGGCATTTGAGGAAGGATAAGAAGCATTCCAGTTTGAACATATTGCTGTTATGGTTTACAGTCAGAAATGTCCTAATTCCAAAGAAGATCAAAAAATATAAGTAAGGATTCTAAGATTCTCACTTCACTATGAGGCTATTTCTACTATCACAAACCATACTTCAATATATAATAAAATTTATAATCTCAGGCTTTTAATTTGGTTTATTTCTAATGTTTGTTTATATTCAGGAATTTTATTCCAATATATTCATGACTCTGACACTATAATAAAAGCAAGTTTGCAACAGAGTGGCTACATATCTGTTAAACAGGTTTCCTTAATGTGTCCAGCACGGTAGCTGAAGTGTCACGTTATGTCTCACTTTTCATCATATGATTTCTGAATTCACATATGAGTACCTACTGAACACAAAATCTTAAACTACATCTGGAAGCAGCATACCAGTGGGGGTCAGCTGACCCACTTTTATAAATCAAACTACTGCATTTCTGTCCTGCCTGAAGTTTCCAAATATGCAATCTTAGAAGATGTCTTCACAATGTAGCACAAACATACACAAGCTACCTTAAAAATAACTCAGTTAATGAGAACAAACAGCAGCACATATCAGAGGCCCTAAATCACTGAGCAGAAGTAGATAAAAAAGATGGAGTTGCACATGACTAGCAGCCAACTTTAAGCCAAGAGAAGTCCTCTAGAACACAAAGTACTTGAAAAAAAATTAACCACTGGACTCACTACTTCCCTACTAGTAAGCATCTGAATTAAAAAACCTTATTATGCTCCTTCTGCCTACCTTCAACTCAGAGTTAACCCTGAATACAGAAATCTGCCCTACAATCTGATTTAAAATAAAGGTATACAAGGTAAATAGTACAAAAAAGATATCTGTCATCTTTTAACATCAATGGTGTATATCCTAAGAAAAGCGCAAAATGAAGTTCATCAGTTGACCTACAATCTTAACACTTCAAGACATTTAGGTGGGTAAGCAGACAGGACCAAAAAAACTCATGTTTTGTAAAGGTTCATCCTTTATATGGGCAAACTCACTAATTTCTGAAGAGATGTACAATGAGTATACCTAATACTCCAAAGGACAACTTCACTAAAAGGTGTAAAACACCAGAAAACTTGGATACTTGCAGAAATTTCAACTGGACTAACATGGCTGTTTTCTTCTATTAACACTGTGCAGAGTTACTCTCCACATCGTATCAGTGGGAAGAGCCTGCACTGCTGCACGTTCTGCACCCACCTGACAACAGCATCCAACTCTGAAAAATACTGCTTCTATTAAAGGAAAACCCATGGGCTTTCATTTAAGCCTATTCACGGTAATAAACTAAGTTTAAATGAAGAGGGTACATACTAGTTTAGCTGAAGAAGAACGTATCAAACCAAATGTATGATAACATGTTTGGAACCTTTTAGCCACCTGGTCTGCTGTAAAAGTCCTACTTTCCAGGGAACTCTTTGGATTCTTAGGAAGCTATTTTATTAAAAAATAGAAAAATAGGTTAGTAAAACATATTTGATAATACAGGAGTTGATAGCAAAAAAGTAACTCCTGTCAAGTCTGCAGCAGGAATGACACTGACGTTTCTCTTCAAGAAACCACAAGCTCTGAAGATTTGTTGTTTTGGAGTCCATTTATACAGAATACTATGCAATCTCCACAAACACTAATGAAGCATATACCACATGCAATCAGATCTGCGTTCAGGTAAATAGCACTGTTAACACTGTTTTGAAATAAATACTTTTGCTTTTCAATGGTAATTGCTGAAAAAATGAATTCAGAGTTATTTCAGCCAGTAGTTCAGTATCTGTAAACTACTTTGATTAGAATTATAATTTCCTGCTAGAACAGTTAATTCAGTAGAACCTGCTAAACACAGAAGAATTTAGAGTGACATAGAAGTACCATATAACTATAAAAATTACTCATCCTCTTAAAGGAGGACTTATTCTGGTGTCAATCCCTTTGCACTTAACTGAACAGACATTTTAGCTACCAATCCAACCACCCTAATGTAGTTAAATCTGTACCCTTTCTAACTGCAGACAATTCAGATGACCTGCCAACATAGTACTTTCAAGCTCTCTTTTAGATTTAACCATGTCTGGTGATGCTGCTATAATGCCACAGACTGTGGCCAAATCCCATCTCATCATTCTTGCTTACATACTACTTCAAATAAAGAGATCCTAAGATGATACAGCCATCCTCCCTAAACATTAGTAATTCTGCCATCAGTTATATAAGAATGGTGTAAGAAGAAAGTATTCTTTCTGGGGTATCTCACCCACTACGTTTTACTTTACTGGAGTACTAAAAATATATAGCGACTAGAACACCGAACTTTGACAGAGATCCTAAAATCACAGAAGGCCTCTAAAAAGCGGCACCAGTTTGGATCCTACAACCAGTCCACATGTACCACAAGCATGGAAGCAGGTGTTGGGGGAGGGGGGAGAAGTATTCTCTATATACATTCCCAAGACCTTTTACCCATCTCAGGTTTCAAATTAAGCTAGATGAAAATAAGACCTTTCTATTCATTTGCATTCACATCAGAGATTACTCTTTACCAGAGCTGAAGCAGGTGGCAGAGCTGTCTGACAGGCGTACATTCTAACGCGGTACGGGAGACCAAACCGGGAGTCCAGAGGACCTACACCAAAAGGAGCTCTTTCAAGAAGGTACATGCTTACTAACTCTTTGTTAACTGAGATCTCTATGACTACCGTCACTTACAGGCTGCTGGTACATACCTTTCTTACCCTAAATTTGAAACAATACACTTAACATCCACAAGCCTGAAGTAGGATCAAAACACCATTCTTTTCTAGAATAATATAACGGAACACAAATCTCTTCCACTGTTTGGTAGTTTGAGGCAACAAGCTCTAATGCCTACTTGTTAGTTATGTCCATGCAGACATAACTTGGGATTGCAATCCTACCCCTGAGGCAAAGGAGCAATTCTTTTTTTTTTTTTTTTTTTTTTTTTTTTTTACTGCTATGTCAACAGCAAATACTATCTGTCACCCTTCTCCAAATCTAGTACTTCCTTGATTTCTTGTGAGCACTAATAAGAGCTTCCAAGCGGTCACAAGAGGCCCTAGGGAAAACAGAACATTTTGCCTGTTCACTAAAAAACTGACACAACACACCAGTCTGGGCCACAAAGGATTTGCCTTGTGCTTATAGTCACAAAACCCACCTCACTGTGACAACTGGAGATAAACACATATTTTAATGGAATGATCATGAGTGTTCAGAATAGTTACATAAAAGTAAAATAAATTATTCTTAAATGCAACAGATGAAAGAGGTTGAATGATTTTTAAAAAGTCATATTCCTTAGCGATTAAAAATTTAAATGCTTGTCACATGAATTAATATACATCAGGAAAAAAAATCAGAGATAATTATTCTAAGAAAAATTTTGTATTGTGGATCAGTATTTTGCAGTTATAAAGACATGTTCCATATGTTATCTATTTTAGGTTTGAAAGGACTGTATCTTTATTTAAATACAGTCAAGACAGTTTGAGTTTCAAATCCACCCTCATTATCAAATCCTGTACTTTTTACTCATGGCTCTACGTATCTACATTTCTTTAAGTGGAATTGTCACTTAGCTCTTCATGCACTTACCAACCTGTGCACTTATGCTTTCAGAGAATCTTTAGTCTTGTCTGATAAGACCTTTTCCTGTAGAGGGATTCTAGCTGGTGAAAAAAAATCTCTTCAGGACTGGAACAGAGAGGTAGAGCTATGACTAAGTGTTTTTAAAGATACGTATCTTGCAATCTTAAGTAGCCAATAGTGTAGACAAAACATCCACTTTTTTAACTTCTAGTTCTTTTTTCATTTTATTGTCATTTTTGGGACATGAATTCCTTTATCAACAATTCAAAGTATTATTTATGTCATCTATTTAGTTTAATTCTAAACAGAACTTATGCTAAAGCACAGGAGTGTTCCCTTCAAATCAAACTGCCATATCACGTTAAAAACCACATCAGTTTCCACTTACTAACATCAGACTTACACACCGTAACACGATCTACTTTTTATGGTATATCCATAACCTTTAAGAAAAGGCATGCAGAAAGGGTGGAGAGGGACATATCTTGCCTCCTATCGTCGTCAGGAAAGCTTCCCATGAAGGCCCAACTTATATGAGTATAGATTATATTACTCTTACATGCTTGAGGACATTGGGACATTGTACCAAAATAAGAAAAGCAGCAATTCCTTCTTCATACATAAGAGGAACATCCACCAACAGGGCTTCAAGAGAAAATAGCCTTTATGTTTGAAAAAAATCTTAAATCTGGTTTAGAAGCTATTTAATATTTACCTTACTAAGATGCACAAAACTGTGCAAAGATGGAACTGCCCATCAAGCTTTAGGGAAAAGAGACACCCCCACCCGTCCTTTCATTAAAAAAAACCTCCCCAAACACTAACCAAATTCTTTCAAGATGAGTACAGCTGCACAGCTAAGTATTTCAGATACTGTCATTAATATTGAACAGTAATTATTTCTACCCCATTAAATACTGCAGCAAAATTGATACCTCCAATGACAATCATCATTTATCAAACAGAATACCTTTTTCACCTTGCAGATTTCATCTCACAGAAGGTGCAGGAAATGATGCGATCATCTAAAAAAGCCTTGCACCATTCACTGTTGTGATATATAAAATATACAGAGAGGTGATTTTGTTATAAGGTTGGGAATCATTTCCTCATTAAGCACTCCGTAACCTGCAACACTTACTCAGATGGTCTTGAAGTTTACTGCACCAAGAGGTACACAGCAATACAACAGGCCTTCATCTAGCATCTTACAAAGTCACCTTAACATTCTGTGTACTCCCACGTGGGGCTCCAGTCATAGTTTTAGCCCTCTCCACAATGACACTGCACATTCACGATCTAGGCTAGTGCCAGGGCCACTGGCTGGCTCCTTTGCAACTCCTGAAACACTGCCTTTGGCAACAACATTAGCTTAACAGTTCCCACCATCCTGTAATAGTACATCATTTTTCTGGTGTACTGGCACAGAACAAGAGCACACTATAAACTGGATAATGGTTGCAACAGAGGTAAACAGTAACAGTTTGACTACTGTATTTTAACCCATATCATCTGGACAAACCTGATTTTAAAGCATCCCTTTACTGGTGCATGTGAAGGGCAGAATAAACAGTTATTTCCTAAAACACTTTTACCACTAAAAACAACATATCATGCACATTCTAATATGCATGTGCAGCTGGACTTCTCCCCAGCCCCCTCAAACCAGTCTGCTATTTCCAGGCCATTTGTTGTCACAACAACTGGGTGAGGATCAAGACATTAAGTCAATGGCCACACAAGGTATAATCAGGCACTATAATTCAAACCCCACTGACTGCTGTTTTTGAACATATGTTGTGTATCTTTGCTCTCTGCCTGCATTCTGCATGGACTCTTTCCAGAAAAAAAAAATAAAGTTAATTTTATTCTAACAGCAGTATTTTATACAGACTCTAAAGTCCACATGGAGCATATAATTTTTAAGTTAAAAGTATTGTTGGAGAAATTGGTATTAACTGAATAAGAAAGATTTAAAATCAGAGTAATTTAATCATGAATCAGCCTTTACATCTTTTCTGCACAATCGGAGTGAGATGTAATTAAGTAATAGCAAATTACTGGGACTTTTAGACAAAGTCACCCTGTGATGCCTCTTGCTGTTTCAAAAGACAGGGGACAGATAAGAAAAATGAGGACATATGGGCTAAAGCATGCATCAGTACCATAATAAAATCTTATTGTCTTCTCTGCATGATTTCTTAAGTTACCAGGAACACCTACTAAGCACAAGCATCCTGCGCTCCAGAATGCTCTGAGAACAGAACACTACAGAACACTTTTATCAAATCCTCTTCATTAATTTTTGCCTTATGGTAGACAAAGCATGTTTATCAGGTTTGCACACCAAACCTACCCAATACACGTCACTCCTCAGAGTTAACACACCTTCCTAACGACTCAATTCATTTGCACTTTTAACAAGACCTTTAGGTCGCCATCACTATGCCAGTGTATTGCTATACATATCATGACTGCTCTACCCCTCCATGGTTCAATACAGCTAGAGCCACTACACTGAATGCAATCAGGGTACATCCAGAAAAAACGCTAAATACAAACAACAGCACATTCTTGGATCTTCCATGCATTGTCTTACACATGCAGAGGAATTCAGACCTAGAAATGGCCATCAGATCACCTGGTCTGGCTTCCTGCAAACACACGACCACAGACATTCACTCACTCAGCCTACGTATGGCTGGGGAGCAGCTGGCAATGCTCCCCATGTAGCCCTATGTTTCATGCACATCCTCCATCATGCCGGCACAAGCACTCATGGTGCCTGCAATAAATTGAATCAAAGAACTGAGCCTTTTACCGGATGATTGTTCAGTCAGAGGTAAAGGGACAGAAAAAAAAAAAAAGAGTAAAAATCCAGTCAAAATATATTTCACCAGGTTGGTAGGCAGACAATGAGGACATGGAACAAGTGGCAAGAGGGAGGAATTACATAAACCAGCACTGAGACTAAAGAAAAGTTCAAACAATACCCTTAGACACTGCGTATCCATTACTATTCTGTCACCAGAAACAATTTAGGAGGTTGCTGACTTACTCCGACCTCAAACTGCTTATCTCCCTTATATCCTCACATACTACCATCACACTAGTTGCATTACTCCAGCTACATGTGGTTGCCCTCTACATTGACCCTGGGGGTGAAGTGGGGAGTAGAATTCATGCTTTTACCTAATTCTTTCTCCTTCAAAACACACACTAAATATGATGGGGGCAGGGGGAGGGACACCCAGTTTAATCACAGGAACAAATGAAATAGTACAGCTGAGAGTATAGTAAAAAGCACTCATAGTGAAAAAAAGAAAGGAGGATATAGTAAAATTCACTCATAGCAAAGAAAAGAAAGAGGAACGAGAGAGTAACTACAGTCTGTCTGAAATGGAAGCTACTCAAGCTGGAAAAGACAGACACAGCCATAACTTTTCTACATCATTCAGCCTGATACCGTTTGATAAAGGAACATTCATAAACATCCCCTTAATCTTAAATACAATATTCTATTCAGGAAGAACAAACAAAATAAAACAGAACCACCCTCAACAGAGACCCCACCTTTTCTCCTACTAGTCCATAAACCAGTATGACATGCTTTGCAAATCATTTAAGCTTCTGTCAGCTGCAGGGGAGCAAATGTAAAGATACATTGCAAGATGTAGTTACTGCAATCCCTTGGATGATCCAAATCACCATCCTCCACACCAGAATGGCGCGCACACACACACAAAAAAAATGGCACACTGCAATAATGTTTTGTTAACACATTATTAGATTTCAGCACATTATTAGGTTTCAGTAACAACTTGTGCTGTTTCCAGGCAAACAATAATATTATGGTCCTATAAAATAATAGTAACAATATACTGTTAAAGAGATAGCAACACAGAGTGTAAGAAATAGTTTACGAACATAAAATCAGTGTCTATATATAATGCAAAACACAAAGAACTAAGATATACAACTAGTTATTCAATATTTCCAAAAAAAGATGAGTTGCCATTCTTTGGATTAAGATGACTGATTTTCAGATACAACTATAATGTTTTTCTGAAATATATACAAAACACATAATGTGAAAAAAGCAGATACAAACTATTAGCAAAGAAGTTCAACTTTACATCAGACACTTCTTGACTTTCTAAATGCTAGTGCAGCACTAACTTTTAAAACTTTTTTTTTCTGGAGTATATGCAAATATAAGGTTAAAAGCATATAGTAAATTGAGCGTAGTCTGCCACCACCCCAACCTGACAGATGCGTAAGGAAGCTGGTATTATTACTGACTAGACTAGTTACATCCTTTTGCTACATTAACTTTACGATTTTACTAAATTGGTTATAGTTCTGATGTAAACCCAGGAACAATATCTTAATACAACAAATGGGCTTTATTATAGACATTTACAAAGGAATCAAAACAGGAAATGGCTCATTTGTGAGTCTTCCCACACAATATGTTTTACCTCTTTTACCAGTAAGGGGCATTTCATTGAGAAATATGTGAAAAAGTCTGTAAGTTTAAGTGGACAACAAGGGGAAAGTCTATCTGAAATAGAAAATCATACGATCAATTGCTATTATTGCTCCATATTAGGTCTCCCCATCTTTGGGCAATAAGGAAGGCCAGTAATAATTGACAGAACAAATTCAATTCCACTTGCCCATCAAAATACAGCTTCCAGGGTAAAGATTGTTTCATACTGTACTGATAGAGTTAAATAGCAGAGTTCATGGGAGACAAGCTGGATCGAAAGAAACAACAAAATGACTAAGTCAACACAAAGATGCTATTACTTGCATCTGTTTTCTTAGCTGACTGAATCCAAAGAAACTGTATCAAGTATCTGAGATTAATTTTCCTTATCCATTACAAAAAAATTAAAACACAACATGAATGCTTTAGTATTTGTCCTCTGAAAAGACTGTTTTTTTTTCAGTCCCAGACACATTTCAGCTCCTGGGAGCACACATTCTCTGTCCTCAAGCTTGCCTATCTGCTACGGACTGTCACTACTAATTTTATTAACTGTCTAGCATAAAAAAAAAAATCCAAACAAGTATAACATCATCTTATGTCTGCAAAGCACCTCAAACAAGACCTTGTGGAAATAACTCCTCCAGCACCAAAAGGATCCATAATTCAGTCTTTTACCGTCTAACAAAGTGCCCAACTCAAATCCCATGAGTGATGTCAACCAAAGCATCCCAGTAAACGTAAACCATCATAAGTGTACCTTTTTCTGGTTAGGCATTGATTTTGGTGGCTGATAAATAATTTTTCAAAGAAACAACACTTATTTCTACAGCTTGCTATCAGAAAGGAACAACGTTTCCCCCATTAAATTACTGGGAAAGACTTATTACCTCAAAAATACCTGAAGTAGTATGTGACTCAGGATATGACTACTACAATATTCTAAGTCTTTGACTGGTACTTGGTACCATAACTCATCTATTGGACATTTTGTGCTAAAGGCTCTTTTATTGAGCAAAATAATAGTTAACATTGAAAATAAACATTTTTCTAAAAATCTAATCAAGATAAGTAAAGCAATCTCATCAAACAATGAAAAATGATTCTTCAGGTTGTACTAAGAGATAAACCTATGAGTAGCTGCTTCTATTACGTTGATAATGGAACTGGTCATATCCCATTTTTATAAGATGTGTAATACTGAACATTATGTTGAGGTAGACAGACTAAAAAATACTGTCTATTTAAATTGTTTTATCATGCTTGTTCTCATCACTGTCTGCTACCATGACTCCTTAAAATAAAGTACAGAATATATTATGTTTATTGATAAATTTGCCTGAATTTGCTTCCTTTCCACTCCTCTTAAAGAAATACTATTTTTGCAAATATTTGTACACTGAATTAAGTTTTAAAATAACCATAACTTATTCATCTGAAGATATGCTGTTAATCCTAGAATAAACTCAATTGCATTTGTCTGTCACAGATGCCAAGAGAAAGAAATGGAAGAGTAACTGCACAAGTCTGCAAGTCTCAAGAGAAACAGAAGTTGCATTAAATGGACTCGGAAATGAATTCAAAGATACACTATTTCCCCAAACTCCCAACTAAATAACAGAAGTATAAACGTGTGCATATGCGTATAGATATACATACAAACACACATACAGATATAGAGAGGGATAGCTTTAGAGCATAAAAATAGCACACAAGCAAGGGTTTTCTGTTATCAATCATCGCAGGAAGTTCTTCATAAGCAGGGCAAGCAGCAACTGCTCTTGTATCACATAAGGGTCTATGCAGCATTATTTTGATTCTTCTGTCTTCCATATGATTCTTCATTCAGTAGATCCTATTCTAAACTCCTGCAAACTTAATTTGCAGTTTAGTATAAAATTCCTCTTTTGTCAAACAAATACTTTTGTTTTTAAAAATCATTTTCCATTAACAGTCCACTTTTACCACTTTTAGCATCTGACAGTAATTTGATGAACAGTAAATGAGACCATTTCAATACTTTTTTTTTTTTGGAGGGGGGGTAGACCTAACTTTTATTCTCCTTTTTAATTACATACGATGGCACTTTTATGAGTAAATAAATGGAATTTAAACTCAACTGCTGTTAGAATTTCTCATTAATGGATTTGTTTAGTTCTATCATCATCCTTTGGAAACAGAAAGGTTGCCAAACTTTAACTGCAACATGATGCAGAAGTGATACTGCATTCCTGTGTGACTCTGAGGAACTGACAATTTCTGTTCTCTGCATTTCCCCACATGGTTCTGCATAACATAAAAAAACATAACAGAAGAACAGCTAGAGATTTCCACGTTTTTAATGATTTCATAGACATGCTCTATTAAATCATGTACGCATCAAAAAGAAAAAAAAAAAAAAAAAGTTGTTCAATTGGCTTACAAAATACAAGGCTTTGTGCTTAGAATCACCAAATGGATCAGTTTTCTCTTTGCTGCCAGTAAATGCTGAATGTGTTACTTTCAATTATAGCTATAATCCTAGGGTTATATTATCCTCTATCATGTTTCACTGAACCTTTGGAATTTATAATCAATTAAAATAAAGCTATTTTCCAAAAGAGCTTAAAAATCAATACTGAATTCAAAAAGGTTCTTTTTCAATTAAAATGCTCAACTGTCTAAGCCTTGAAGGTTCCTTTCTAGCTTTGCAACGCACGCACTTTGGGCATAAGTTTCACACTTAAGTGAAGTGGAAATTCAAAAGGGGAAGAGAAAGACAATTACTTCCCAGAATAATTGTTTCTGCACCTTCTGCCAACAGCAAGAATTCTGAAATTATATTTTAAAAGTTGTCATTTAATATGTTTTACATTCAACTGTGAAAGTATTTTATACCACAAGTGATATTAGTTCACCTCTTTGCTGTTCAAAGTAAATCATAAAAACAAACTTTCACTTTTTGCTAGTTGGCTTTACTTTCTGATCTCGTATTCTGGTTCCATATTCAGTATTTGTATATTGTTTTTACATTTAAGTCACAAACACTACAGGAAATGATTAACGGGGGGGGAAAAGGTTCATAAATGATTAAACAGCCTTCAAAAAGCCAGTTAGCAGCATTAATCTAGGTGATGCTGCTTTGATCATTAAAACATGCTCCAATATGCTTAGAACAAAGCATCTGGTGAAGAATCAAGACTATATACAATTGTGACTATACACAGTTGCTATGCAGATTTACAGATCAGACATTTTGCTACCAAATATTATTTAAGAACAAAGCCAGAAAAATTTTCTGAACTCTAATTAATGTCTGCCTAAACGACATAGGTCAATAAAGTCAGTTATGTTTTAATGTGATTTCGCTAGAATTAAACGTAAAATTCGTAATTTATGTGTTTCTTCATTATTCTGGAACTGCAGATATCTCCTGGGCCAAGACCAAAGTATGAGAACCGTCTCAGGCTGTAGCGCGGGTTGGTGCCCTACAATACATAAATCTGGTCACTACCAAACCCAAGCTGTCTTCCCGTACTCCTCTTCCACCATTTCCGACCTGGCAGCGACAAGCTTTACTACACAACATAAAGTAAAGGCGGCGAGGCGGGCGCGGCGGCGCCCCTCTCCCCCCGCGCTGCCCGGGGTCCCCTCCCTGGGCGGCGCCCGGGCCGGGCTGCAGCGCGGACGGCCGCCAGCACGGGGACAAAGCGAAGCAGATCGCCATCCCCGCCGGGTTACAACTAACAGACAAAACACGGAAAAACATCCTTCCCCTTCCTCGCCCCCCCAAGAAAAACCCAGCCCACCGCACTCGCGAGGGGCCGGCTGTCAGCGGGAGCCGCAGGCGAGCAGCCGGCCAGCGCGGCCAGCGCAGCCTTTTGTTGTTTGCGTAACGGCACACGGGAAGGCGCAGATAAAAAGCCACCCCCGCCCCTGGCCCCTGGCCCCCCACCCCGCCGCCGCGGCCCGCTGTCAGAGGCCGGCGGCCGCCCCGCGGCGCGGCCGGCGCCCCCCACTCACCGCTCGGTGCTGCAGGCTCGGGCGATGTGCGCAGCGCTCGCACTGGCGGCGGGGGCCGCGCAGCCCGCGGGGGCGGAGAGGAGGCGGCCGGAGGAGGATGTCAGCGATGGGCGGGCGGAAGGGAGGAAGGAAGGAAAAGGGGCTGGTTGGGGTTTTTTTCGGAAGGGGGGAAGAGACGAGAGAGAGAAGCGAAGAAGGAAACGACGCGGGGCGGCAGCGCGGCCCCTCCGGATGCGCTGACAGGCCCGACCCGGCGGCCGCGGAGGTCGGCGCGGGGCACAGCCCCCAAGGCGCGGGCGCTGACAGCTGCAGGCAGCCGCCACCGCCCCGGCTGCCGCCGCCCCTCTGCCCGCCCCACCGCCCCCGCAGCCCGGCGCCCCGCCCCGCGCAACATGGCGGCGCCTGCGCTCCTCCTCCCACAATCCCCCGCGCGCCCTTCTTTCTCGAAGCCCCCCCGCGGTCTATGATGTCACCCGTGGCCCCCCCCCCCCCCCACACACACGGCGGGGGGTAACGGCCGCCCGCGAGGCGAGCGGGAGCCCAACGGCCGGGGGAAGATGCGGGGCCAAGGCCTCCAAGGGTTCGGGTGCGAGGCCGCTCGCTGGCAGTCCTGAGCCTGCGTCAGGGCTTTGGCCATGCTCATCCACCCTGTGTGCGTGAAAGGTGCCGTGTGGCGAGCGAAACCGGGCATTTCAGGAGCGCGGCGCTCCTGTGACAGGGCTTGGTGCTCCCAGGAGAGGTACCACTGCAGACTTTTCCTGTGTTTATGGTTTCCTGTGTCCTGGAAAAAGGTTTAGGAAGGTTGTTTCGGTAAGAGGCTGAGAAAAGGACACGCAAAGCCGTTCTTCCCTTCTCAAGCACCTCTGGAACAAATGCGCATTACAGCGGATCTGCAGCACACAGGCAGCTTGGGTCACCGTGCAGGTCACACAAGGGACAGCTGAGGCTGAGGTACAAATGCTATGAAGGCTGGGTTCCCTCCCAGGATTGATGTGCTGCTAGTGTATTTCCACACCCTTGTCTTAGGTGCATATTGAACTTGGTGAAAGATGCCTATTGGTTCTATAGATCTATTCATAAAATTGAAAATAAGAGTTTCATCATATCTCTCAATGACGCTTACCTCAAGAACTATTTCCTTGTAGCTTCCCATTTCACTCCCACTCTCTCTAAGGAGGAGAGACTGGTCATGAGGTTTTCTTCATACTGTTTTAGTTCTGCTGGGTAGAAGTTGATCCCAGAAATGAAGGAGGATGGAAGGAGATGGGGTTTGGGAGGAAAGATATAGTCAAATATGACACAACAGTAAAACGTACATTAGGAATCATCAGAGGACACTGACAGCGACATCTTTATGGAGTAAAGTCTAGACAATATTATGGTGAATTATTGTCTGAGCACCACATTATGTAACTCCTACAGGAGACACAGGTATGAATCATAAACATATGGAACCATGTGGAGGTATAGTGCTAGATCAAAATGTGTAATCCAAGTGGTATACTCTAAAATATACAAGGAAAGCTCTCCTTACATGTATTTGCCTTCGCATATAACATTGAACAAATTACAAGATGGCAGATGCAAGAACGAGGTGAGAAAGCAAGACTAAGAAGCAGCAGCAAGACAGAAAAGGAATCAAAGCTCATGCAGGTAGTCACGGAACAAGAAAAGACAGTCATAGAAGCCCAAGAGGAACAAAATAAAGTTAGAAGAAAGTGCATTGTCTACAGACTTCAAGCACAGTTACTGTTGGATCTGAAAAGCTGAGGGAACTGAAGTGTACTTCCAGAATACTGCTGATTCACATCTTACAGAGATCAGCTTTCTAGCAAAAACAGTTGTGATACTACTGCTTCAGAGCAGCAGCTTTTTATGTTTCTCATCTCCATTTAAAACAACATTCCTCTGACAATTTTGTGTTAATGGTTTATCATAATAGGGTAGTTTTGACAGGAAAGCTAGAACACAGGCCAGGCTAACTATGTATAATAATGAAATATGTATTTGATGGTAATGTGAAGCGGAAAAAATAGAATTGAAAGGCATTCCTTTATACTAACTACATTTAAAAAACAAGAATCATGCCTATGGGTCCACAAGTTCAGCATTTTCATGAATATGCAAGAGATTTAATTAAAAATAGAACATGTCCTAATTACATAATTATGCAAGGGAACCGATTCAAAGGAATTACTCCTGTCTTTTAAATAAACAATATTAATTACTTTCTTCCTATCACACATTTACTTTAAAAGATTTCCTGTAATTAGTTGCTTATGACAGGGATCTCTGAGCATCTCTGAACAAAGCAACTACTCCATTTATGACCCTGATTCATAATATGCTGGCTAATGAAGTATGCTTGTGATATCTTGCATAAGTAGCATGCACTGTAAGCTCCCTGGTGCAGGAAGGTTGATTAGTTCAATGAACTAAAGCATGGTATTACTCCCTTCTGTTTATGGCACGTAGTAGAAGAGTAGAGGCAAAAGATACTCGGTGAGTGTGCTTCCTCCTCTGGCTTCTGCCTGACTGCAAATATCGTAAGAGTTTCTCTTCACAAAGATCTTGTTTTTCCTGTCTCATCTACATAAGAATTATCCAAGTTCCTCCAGCCGTAGAACTATATTGTTGCCCACATTTCCATCTTCTCTTAGGGAACTAGTTATGTGCCCTGCTTTTAGGATGCAGTGATCTAGACATGCTGTCTCTAGAATAGTCTTTATCTGCCACGAACAGTGTCACTGTGGTTTTCTGCAGACATTTCAGTGGATATTAAAACCCCAAAACGTTGTTTACACTGTCTGATTCTTTTTTTCCTAAATATATCCATTTCCCTGCTCTCCCCAAAGAAGGTTTGTAATTCTCAGTGGAAGGAAAAAAGCAAGCAATTAAGTTAATGCAACACAAAACTCTTATGTTTTGAGATGCAGCAATTTAAGAAATACACAAGCAAACTTGAAGTTCAGTTTGACTGACATGCACAGTCAGAGGAAGCCTCTATAGAGAAATTCATGTTCACTTCATTTAAGAAGCATGGGGTGCTTTCTTTTACCATTGTCATTCCAAAAATTAATTTTAGATTTAGAACATCTTCCCTCCTAGAAGGGAAAGACAAAAGTGTTTTAAATCTAATCCTATAGTCTAATCCTAAGTCTATAAAATCAATTATTTCATTTTATAAATCAGTATTTAAGAGTCAGAAGTGTCAAGTACATAGTTCCAGACAGTTTTAGTCTAACTTCTTTGTGCATATGTGCAATTAATGCATGTAGAACTACCTTGTTATCATGAAGTTCAGGCACTTTGGAGTACAAGGACTGTATTTTGACATGATTCATTATAATACTCCAGATGCCTGAACTTACTGTAGGAAACCTACTGTTGGACATAGCATAAAGTACTCAGTAAAATAAATACTGCCCATGATCCTACTCCCCAAGTCAATAAGCTTCATTTACACGCAAGTAAATTCTCCTTTTTTTCAGAGCCACAAGGATGTCTAAAAGCTAATGAAAGCCAGTGTGCTTTTCCCTGCCCTTTTCTATCCACAGTTAAATAACAAGAGGAGAAAGCATTCAGTGTAAGTAAATTCTAACAGACCACTTCATTAGTTAATTTTTCAGCAGAGTGAGATGCTTGCTGTGGACATTATCATTTTGCTACCCAAAATCTTCATTTCATAACTATTACAAAGCAGTGGTATTATTAAAGTTCAAAGGACACTGAAAGGCTTAGGAAACACTTTCAATTAGCTTTAAAACATTTCTAGCATAAAAACGGATGAAAAATCCTGAGCTAATTCAGTTAAAATAACCAGATGAATGCTAGAAACTTTTAGACAATTTGCATGTCAATATCACTACATGAACAAGAAGAAAAATATTAGACATTTTCAGCAACACAGCTACATTTCTATGTCCCAGTTTCCACTATGATGTTCGAAGTGTTAAATGATCATGGATTTCTTATGAATTGTGCCCTTGGACAAACCATAATATTCTATGGTATTTGAAATTACAGACATTGCCAGTGTTTCCCAAGATACTTTAAACATCAGAATTTCCAACAGTTTAGCTATCATCAGCTCTCCACTACAAACCCTTAGACTTGTACCTCTGCTCCCTGCATGCAAGGAAGAGATTCCCACTTCACAGGGAATGTTCATGCCTGTATTTCACTTTTTTTTCTTTTCTTTCTTTTTCTTTTTTTCCTTTTTTTTTTTTTTTTTTTCCTGCCATACCTTTCATTTAATTCAAAGGTGAAAAAGCTTTCTTCCTTGTCTGCTTCCATGGTTTGCAGTCAATACCACTTTTACTATATTACCCAGCAACACCTTCCTATCTTGGAAAGGATCTCTTACCTACATTTGTTCTGCGTGACTTTTACTGCTTATACATCAGCAAACTGATGGTTGTACTGTTGTGTACGCCCCTCCTTTCCTCCTCTATACCCTCCCCTTTCAGTGAGCTTATTCTCTCTTGAGGTTTCAGTTGCTCATTCAAGGTTATGGCAATCATGAATCATTGCATGTGAGTCACAGGAGATTACATTTACTTTTCTATCCACTTACCTCAGTCACTGAACCACTGCAGACATTGTCTTAAAGCATTTAGATGAAATCAACATTAACACCCTATTGGGGAATATCATGTTAATCTTAGCTACTACCAGAGTAAAAACATCCACTGTATGATATAGTACTTCAAAGTGCCTGCATTATTACTACTTACATTCTCCCCTTCTCTTCCCCTTCTTTGAACACCAAGTGTTTGTTAGCTATATGGTTTGTCAGCATTCTTCTGTGGAGGTTTGCTAACTCATCAGGCTTTGCTGCCAGATTACTTGCAATAAGATCAGGTGAGGCTTTTACTTTGGTAATACTGGTAGTGATTGTAGGGATTTCTGCATGAGGAAGGCAGCTTTACACTAGCTGCCTTTTTTCATTAAATTCTCCAGGGTTTCACTTCAAAAATTGCTTTTCTCCTAGTCTTTCAAAAATGCCATGCTGGATTTTAATTTCAGCTACACATTAGTGTAAAACTTGGATAATTTCATTGACTGGTATAAGATTTTTATTTTTTTGAGATGAGAATTTTTGAAAGTGTAAGAATGGCATTCCTCTTTCCCACTGACGCTAGAAAGAGGTGTAGACTGAGACATGATCTTGTCTCAGCATGAAGGTGCTTCCTCATATAGATATGGAAGATTTATTCACTTGATTCTCACTAAGATGCCTTAGTCCATTTATAAAAGAAGCAAGATGCGACTTTTAAGATGCTGCTTTTTATTAAAGTTCATGCATATGCTAATCACAAACAGTGCTAACCCCAGAGGGTGTCTGTAGTAGAATTTGTCCAAGTAGAAATTTGCATGCACAGACAAGAGAGAACAAAGTATAAATGGCATTGCAGATAACCACTGCATTTGGTCTTTCTTTATTAAATCACCAAACTTTGCTGAAAAACAGACAGGTTTCTTGCCCTTTCTGCTCAGGAGCCTCACTCTTTCAGAGTGAGAAGACAGAATTTCTTAGTTCTTATGGAGGCTCATTTTACATCCACTTTCCATTACTAGAGCTTGACCTGGTTAAGAGGGAATTTAAGCCAAGTAAGTACTGAATTGCATTGGATTGGGGAATTTCTGGTAATACAGTTTGTCCTTTCAGAAAAACAAATGTTTCTGCTGAGTTACAACAGTTCCAGCATCTGTGGACCAGTAACCCCTTATATCTCCACAGAAAACGTGTTCTGTGTATATGCCTTTGGCTAAATGGATGGTACAGGTTACATGGGACTACGAAGGGCAGAACCTCTAAGAATCAATAGTAAAGAGCACTGCATGTGCTTGGCATTTTATTCCTCATCCTGTCTCCTGGGAAATAGAGCAGTTGCAGAATAAGAAGAAATTACCTTATTCTCTGGGTTTAGGGTATGAAATCTTTCTCCTTAGTGCCTCCCTCCTCCCACAGCAAGCATAAACTGTGAAGAGATCATTCTGGAAGATAGCTTTTGTTCTTCCTTTCTAAATTCTGGACATTTATTCTTGGTCCAGATCTGAACCAGTCTCCTATTTGAGTAGCCCTGGATCTGAGCAACTATATTTCCTTTGTCTAAAACAATGAGCTACTTTATCAAAGAGAATTGTTTAGTCTGGCATGACTGACCATTGGAAAACCTATGTTGCAAACTGTCTTATTTTCCAATTCTTTCCATGTTCTTAATGGCTTCCTTCCAAACATAGCCTGAAGCCTCCTGAAATTTAGAGAATGGTCCTGCAGTTGCCTAGAATACTATTTCCCAATACTATATTTGTTCTATCTTTGATACTTTTTATTTACAATCTCATATACCTATCTCTGTATTTTGGGACAGACATTCATCCTCAGCCAGAGCTGAGGACGTTAAGTTTTTTGAATTTTGCTTCTATTTCAGATGTTGCAATTCCTATCTTTTTATCTACTTCAGTGTAACATTTTCCTGCCTGTTCATAGAAAAGAAATGCATTGAGAGCTCTTAAGTTGAAAGAGATGTCCTCTGGCTCAGGAACTCCTTAAGCTGAAAATCAAACCCCTAGAGGATGAGAAAGTACTTTAGAGAAGTATCACTGTATGGTGGCCTGTTCTTATATTTTTCTGTAGGCTTCTACTCTTGGTCACTGCCAAGATGTAGGTGATGAATCTTTGGTCTGACTCAGTACAGCTCTTCTTATATTCTTAGGTGCTTGACCTTCACTTTTTAAAATACAGGCCAAAATCTTTCTGCAGCCATGTCATGACAGGCACATATTTCAGAACTCTTTGGAGAGATCACGGGCAGAAGATGACAGCAGCTTCCAAGAGCTCTCAGTATTTTATGGTGGAGTAGCACTGGGATGAAGATCCATCTGCCTAGCAAGGCAATCTCAGGTGTTCCTGCTATGTTGTCTCCTCTGACAGCAAGAATTTGGGTTATCCAGCATCTCCCAGAGCCAAAACAGCTCCGCTGCCAGGCATGTGATGTAGCCACAATACAAGAGCTGCATTTGAACTGCTCAGGTGTCAGGAACAGCTGAAAGCTGCAGGCCAATCCATATCATAATCTCTATGGAAAACTGAAGGAAATAGGTATTTTTAGTTTTCTTCAACCTCTGTTTCAGTGTTAGAACATAGCATTTCCCCCTTTTCTTGAGTGTAGTTCAATAATGTTTTACTGTGCAGTTTAGCTTCCTTCACAAAGTCTAACTCAATTACTTTAAGCATTGTAAATAGATTTTATTTTTCCCAGCAGATCCTGATTCTCCCTACTTCATGTTTTAAGTGAAGACAGAGGAAGTATTATGCCATTGTGATGTTTCTGGATGCAATGGTAAGTCAGATTCCATTCTACACAGTGTATTTTCCTCCCTACTTTTACTTTTCTGAAATTTCCAAGCCCTCCTCTCTGTCTTGCCTTTCCACATTTGATTCCCCTCTCTTTCTGCCTATTCAGGTTTTCCATTTTCACTACTATCTTTCTTGAATCCTTATCATGACTAGTATTTATGTTGTACTTTGCACACATAGTGAAACCGTTCCCAGAGCTCAGTGAAAATTGGAATGAAAAGGTCCATATACAGGCTGCAAAACAGCCTCAGCAGAAGATACGACAGGTCTGAGATATAGAAGCTAAAAAGAATTGGAGGCTCTGATCAGAAGTTCATATTCCTAACTCTTCCAGTTTTGAGACCACTGGCTCTTCTTAGAGGAGGATTTTGGCTCCTTGCTTGAAACAGAAGGGCATGTTGGCTTCATTGAGTATGTCTACCTGGGAACGGCTAGGCCTTGGGAACCTACAGGTGTCTGAAATGAATGTCTGTAGAAAGCTTTTGGACACCTTGTCAGGTACAGCTGGTGACACTTTGAGTTGTTTAACAGCATACAAAACTATGATGCTTTGTAACACAAGATTCGCACTTTGAGGTATGCCCTCAGATTGCTCCATAAAGATCAGCCAAACCTCATCATAACACATTTCTCTCATAGCCTCTTCCTACGTGGAATAGAAAACACTCACAGAGAAAGAAAAGATGGTCAAGTTTCTGGGAAGAGGAAACTCTCCCCTGGATTTACTGCCTTATCATTTCCACTTCCGTATCTTCACAATGATACAGCAGAAACCAGGATACGTGTATGACTGCCACCAAGTATTAGACTTAAAACGCTGGTGAGATGATTGCATAATTCATGGCTCTTACAGGATGGATTGTGTGTTTTGTTTCTAAGGGGCTGCCTATTGCAGTTATCTGAGGACAAATATTCTTGAATAACTCAAACTGTAGGCAGTTTCTAAAAGGTCTAGCACAGAATCTGATGTCCCACAGGAGAAGGGGCAGAGAGAATGGTTTTAAATCTTTGTGCCTTCCCAACCCTACACTATTCCATGCTCTTGAATTTTCTGTATATTCTAGCATAAAACAATGCCACAATGCCTTAGTATTAAAAATGATTACTATGTTTTAATGAAAGCTGAAATATCAAACCTAGGTATTGAAACTAATGTAACTATAAACAGAAACATGCCTCAATAAACCCTAGGAGAAAACTGGGAACAAATGAGATCTATGAAAGTGAAATGGACTGCCTACACAGTGTTACACTTCGTATTGCGTGCTGAAGGGTCACAATGTACACCACGATTACATATTTGAAAACTCTCATGACTCATAGAACAGGCTGATGAACAGCAGTACCTTCGTTCATCAACATACAGTGCTGACCAGAAATCTACCCAGTAAAGGATATCATTGTGGGGAGCTATTTAACATTCCCTATATTCTTTTAACTAACTACATAACTATAAGAATGTGACTATCATGTTTATAATGTATTGGTGCAGGAGGCACTCTGTTTCTTTAAGGAAAGTTCACACATTTGTCATCTCCCATCCCACTTGCTTTGCAAACAAAGACTGGAATGCTCTGTTACAGGCATCCCCATTAATTTGACTTAACCTTTTTAACTTTTTGATTGTGAACTATATTGGGTAGCAGTTGTCGGTAATAACACAGTTCATACTGTAAATAAGTGAGCTTGCTGTTGTAATTTCCGTACAAATGTATAATAGAACTAAAAGTTGAAATGACATTATTAATTACATATTATATTGAGCATTGGGTTGTAAGTGGCCATTAGGTAATACCTATAACATTATAGACTCAAGACAGTAAATAATAAGCTTCTTCACTGCTTTTAGAGAAACAATGTAAACCTTCTATACTTCAAAAACCTTAGAAAAGTCTTCCTAGGATGGAAATAGGCTTTGTTCAGTGGCTACTCTATGGCCAGATTCTCTGGCATCAGCCTGTGTTTTACCCAGTCCTATGACCATAGGATAGTTCAATTAGATTTATGGCTGCAATATTGTGGTAACTGCTAGGCATACTCAGCAAGTCTCCAGGTGCCATGCTGAATATGCTCCTCTTTTCTCAATATAAACAGAAAGAACACCAGGGAAGAAGCAGCAGAGAGGAGCATAGCAAATGAATTAATTTTGAGTTATCTCTTGTCAGTTAAAACTGCTCTAAAATGTCCTCTGGCAGAGCTGTTTCTTCTTTGAAGTGAGCTGACATCTCATTTGACACAAATTGGCAGCTGTGGTTGTTTACTCGTATCATAGCTTAGTATTTTGTTCTATATTTTTTTTTAGTGAAAATTTTTATAAGACCTGAGGAAAACGGAGGTGTTCCAGTGGTAATATTAAGAATGAAATATTATTTTGCTAAATATAAGAGACATCTAAACAATATTATATATTGAAGCTTAGTTTCCATTTTGTCTTTCAGTCTCACCCATTTTGGAGGTTTTTTCCTACTTAAATGTTTACAGTTATCTACAGCTTCTGAAGTTAGAACTGTCTTGACTTAGATAGTATGACACTATAAATATTCTGTAACAAACCATCTTCTATATAATACTACAGAAAAACGATAAATCAGTTGGAAAGCAATTAAAGCACTAAATTAATCTAAAATCTGCGATTTACTTCATGAATTTTACCTTCTATTATAGACTTGACTACAAAATCTGTTCTACAAAACATAATGAACAAAAGGAAGAATCTAGACTTCTAATTATTCAAATCATTCTAGAATGAAAGTCTAACTTTTAGGAAACTCTTTAAAAACAGTCAATGTATGCTACACATTGATCTTTAAGTGAAAAAATTTCCAGGGCAGGAATTTCATACAAAGATAAAGCTAGAATCTGTCAACACAAAGTTCTTCAACAATGAGGTATGAATAGCAATCTGAATTTCTCATGATTCTAAAACTCATATTTTACCAGTTAATATGCACTGGCTCAGTCAATGAAAAGTTATCATAGCCAATTCTGTGGCGAATTGTCTGAGTGGATTCTTCGGTAGCAGTGGTGTGAACAGAGCATTACTGAATGCCTGCAGCTCTTGACTGGCATGAGGGCTGTCTGAAAATCTTGCCAGTCATGGTCGATTTAAGTAGCTTCAGGGCTACTGTAGTTTATGCTGAGCACTAATTGCCTCCTGGCAGCCTCAGCAGCCAACAACGCTTACAGTCTTCCTGCAAACATTACCCATCTCAGGTCCTGTTCTGAACAGAGTCAGGCCTGCCCTAATGATGAGAACCTGCATATACCAGAAAGCAAGATACTGTGCCTTTCACTTCAAAAAGTAAGCAACTAGAGTAAACAGGTATCTGGTTTGAACCAGTAAAACAAAATAACAAGGTGTCTGGAACAGACACCACATCTTACAGAGCATTTACACAGCTTCTACAACTCTGTCTGCTTTTGACTCTGGGTAATAGTAGAAGATAACACATAAAAAGGAATCATGTAAATTTTAACCTTTACTATTTCTAAACAAAAGTACTGCTTTTGCATTTCCATAGCATCTATTTAAGAATATCAGTCAGCTAAGTCTCACAATACATGGGTGAATGTTACAACCCATTAATGAATGTAAAGTTAAGGCACAAAAGTGATTTATATAATAATGAATATTAATGATTATGCATTTCAATATGATTATATTCCATGTACTTAAAACTCTAAGAGATGAACTAATGAAGGAAGTAACTTGTATTTCTGTTACTAATTTTTTTTGAGGAATGAAGGTGAATATTCATTTAAGGGGTTACTGTTCAGATTGCTGTAATCAGTGGACACAATTTTTAATACAAAAATGTTATTCATGCATATTACAATTCCAGACACATATTACTCCTTCCTGCAAGCATTTCAATCTCCCAGTCTTTATGCAAAACAGTGGCCCCTGGGCTCTGTTCAGGATGTAAATTAAGTTCTTGTTTAGACTAAATCTGATTGCCTTGTATGATTCCTGATTGGAATCATCATTGTTTAGTGAGAGTGGAAGTGAAAGTGGCAAACACAAAACAGTCCCTTTAAAATGGGGCCAAAAAGCATTAGTTTCTAAATGACAAATCTGACTTTGGAATTGAAATCTTATTTTATCACATGTAATTTTCAGTTAAACATAGGAGGTATCCTTCTCAGTAGTTACTACTACAACTTTTAAAACTCCTAATAAAATCAAGAAATTATTTCAAATTATTCTGAGATGTTCAGATCCATCTCTATTAATCACACATACAGGTGCTCCAATGACTTCAAACCAACTTTTAGTTGGTCTGCCTTTCAATTCCCATTTGATATTTCCTCCTTCTCTCTAATTCTGTTAGACATTAATGCTTCAGTACAGAAGTTCAGTGAATAACAAAAAATTTCAAAATATTCTCAGCACATAACCATTCCTCATGTCAATACAAACCATCTAAAATTATTTGAATACCAAGATACTGTTGCTTTATTGTGCTCTTATGGAGGAGATGGATTAAAAACGCACATGCTGACACTACTGCTTGTTCCTTCTGATAGGATTAGCTAAGTACCTAAATGATAAGCATGCTCCTCTGCATTTTTCCTATATTCATAAAATGTGCACAGAGAAGTCGCTCTTTGATCTATTTCAGTAGCTTCAATCACTGTAGCAGACCTTTGCATACATAAAAAAAATTATTCTCAGTAGGCTATGGGAGCTCCTAATTCTTGCTTTGATGCATGAAGGATTTGCGATCAATAATATCTAAAAGGATTTGTGATCAATAATATCTAAAAGCAGCTGGCATTATTACAACTGCTCTGAGTCAAGAAAAAATATAAAAATTAATGCAACACTAGCAAAAATGTATGGAAAAATATAATTATCCTAGTGAGTGTAGTTTTGGTAACGAGACTCAAAGTTTCAGATTTTTAATAGCATCATTTCATAGTGGCTCTATTAGATATTCTAAATCAGAGCTCCATGCTTACCTAATAGAGAAAAGCCTCACTCCTTCAATACGCTTTGGATGAAGGGACCCAGCACCCAATGTAGAATCTTAATGAAGACAATGCAACTCCATAAAGGCAACAAAATTTTACCTACAAACAGCTCAGAGTAGAGTGACACATCACATGCCAATTATATTGTTTTGGGTGACCAGTGCAAAGAATACAGATTCAGAAAAGCTGGATTCTTTCCAACTATCAAGAAGGTTTTACAGCTGTCACTTTGTTACTAAAATGTACCTGTTTGCATCTCCACAGTCAGTATGAGGACTGGGTACAATGGAAATCTTAAACAGAGATCTGAAGTAATTTCACAACCACTGTGAAGTGACTGAAGTGCAATCCTAACCTCCAATCCAAATTCCCATACCTTCCATTACACCAACAGTAGTATTCAGATAACAGCACGATGAAGCACATGAACTCAACTGCAATCTACCATTCTTTTCCTTGGATTAGGTCTAGCAGTGGCTCAATTTCTTGATCCGATTCAGCTGGCAAACACAGAAATGTCCGTGTCAATACAAGTAAGCAGCTTCATCTTTTCTGAGCTGTTACTTTTGATTCACCTCTATCCACTTACAGCATATGTGAAACTGTACCTTAGGGACCTTATGCCTAGGCAGTCAAAAGGTAGGACTATCAATCAGTTCACTGGTGTTTTGATCTCTGCTGTTAAAGCTATTTTTGTATTTTATCCAATCATTCTTCTAAGTTTTACACTGAAACTATTTAATAAAGCATGCACCCACACTGTGGTCAAAGCTTATGTGCCATAAGATATGAGTCCTGAACAATTACATCACATACCCACAATGGTTTATTTCAATAATTTACTTTTCCTAAACATGGCATTTGAAAACTTTTAAAAATATATACATTTTTTACACAATATTAATGCAGTAAATAACATTCACAAATAGTACTTTCTTAGAAATATTGGTTATTACCTCAGAAAATATTAATGAATATTTTTATTTACAAAAAGTCTTTAATAATACAATTCAGTAACTGACAAAAATCATCTTGTATGAAACATGTAATCCATTACTATGTCATTAAAATTTATTTCACTTTGCAAAGTAATTATTACAATTTTTTGAGACAAACCTCTTTTTCCCTAGCTGAAAAAGCCTATAAATCATGTCAGGTTTAGATAAGTAAAACAGGTCAATGGTTACTGAACTGACATTTTCAAAACCAGAACCGTCCCTACAACATGGCTTTGGGGAAAGATGCTTTGTTTGACAACATACAACATTCTTTTTGCAGGATCATCTTAGTATGCACTGTATCAAAAGACCAATCCGTTTAACTATATAAAATGGAACTTTTAAAGGCTAGATATAGCGCATATAATTTTAAGACTTTGTTTAAATCAACCTTTATCCAGTCGACATAGCATCCCTCGAGGCTACAAAATCCCCCTCAAGGAACTTAGAGTACCTTAAAAAAACCTGGTGAGAATACCAAATCCATTCAAAGTAATTCAACAGTACTAATACTCTTCTCCTGTATACAACAAAGCATCAGTTTTCTTCATTAAGATTTTAACTGACTGGCAATGCATCTACTTTATTGTTCTACAACTAAAAATCTTTACCAATCAGAGGTTAGAGGAACTCTTGTCCAAGTGGGACACACTTCTTCAAAAGAAAACAATTACTTTGCCTTAGTCATTTATATGAAATCATCTTAATTCTTCCTCATCATTTAATCACATTGAAAGAAAGACAATAATAAATCAGATTGAGTCTATGTGCAGTTACAAATCAAACTTATTTCTTCAGCAGTAACATAGTTACATGATCACGTTATGTTAGTGTGGATAATTACTGTTGCAGAACATCTATGCTGCAAAACGAGGCATTTTTGTCTTTTATATACTTTTATAGTTGGTAAAGACTACATTCTCTGACCAAAGTACAGGCACAACATACCGAATCATGTTATTTATGTACTTTGACTCTGTGGTAGAATGTGACTGTTGAGATTCATTCAGTTTAATGTAAATAAAGGACAGCTTTTGCTAGTTTCCTCAGATGTGCTTCTTAAAAAATCTTCGAGATATTCTTGGAATAAATGGTAAGGGTAATGTTAACAGTAGTTATAAATTACGAACAATGGCAATTTTCACTTAAATAGTCTAACAGATCAAAGTAATTATTGCATTAGACATTCAGATTCTGAACATGGCCATAGATAACAAGTGAACAGGCCTAGCTAAAGTACTGTATTCTTCATGGAGCTGTGATCACTAATCTCCAATATTTTTATTTTTCCAGCGAAGCCACTTCAGAGCTCTCTTCAGGGCTACTTGTCCCATAAGGAACGTGATAGTAAAGTTACGTTTATACCAATCTCTAGGATTCCAAAGTCAGGGGAATAACAAATGCACAAAACAAGAACAGGAGAAAGGCATGATTATCTTAAAATATCCTTTGGCATTGAAAAATGACAATTCAGTGATTACATTAACTTTTCATTCTCTGTGGCAACACTTTTCCTGCCTAATTAGAACTAAGTAACTCATGAAAATGTTTATTTTTTCTATTATGTAGCTGGTTTGACAGAATCTGTGGATTAGTCATGTAATGTGAAATATCCACATCTACAAACAGATTACATGCAGAATATATGGCTACAACCATTCAGAGCTTAACTGTAAAAATTAAAAAAGGAGCAAGTAATATTATAATCAATTATATTTGAATTTAGGTAAGCTAAAATAACCATAACCAAATTACATGTTTCAAAAGTAAAGATAGTTCCAAAGCTGTCTGGTGTTCAGTGCTGTGCTATGGGTAAGATTTGCTTATGCATGTATTAAAATGCATGTGTTGGAATGGACATAGCTGGCTACTCAAAATGGAAAAATAAAAAAAAAAACACTTCAAAGACTAACTTATATAACCAGCTATGACAAACATTAGGTTCCTAATTCAGTATGTTTTAAAGATGATGCCCTTAATACTTCCAAAGTTAGAGTCTTCTTATCTTTAAATAATTTTAATGGAGCATACATGACTTTTGGAATCAAATCAGGATACAGATAAATAATCTGAATCAGTCTTTTAGCTTTGGAGAGCTTGTTTCAATCATATCCTTCTAGTTTCCAGTAGGCACCCCTCCTGCATTTTGCAAAATGTTGCACAAGAAGCAATAGAATATGCTTATTGTAGAACTAGCCAGGAATGTTAGACAGGGATTTAGTCTGCTAGTCAAGCTCAATGGGAAACCTTTCATGTATAGATCAGATATAAATCCAAGATATAAGCCTCTCGTAAGGACAGGACCCAGAACCACGTTGACAGGCAGCACTGAGCTACCTGCCAGAAAGTCACGTTAAATCAAAATATCATGCTAACTGTTCCTTTCCCATTTCTTGTCTCATTTCTTATTTCCTTCCTGAATTTTTATTCTGTTCTTTAATATATATATATATATATACACACACACACACATATATATATAATTTTTTTTAAATATGACTCTTCAAAAGTCAGAAGGCCTACAGTACGGTCCACTGTTTTCAAGGCTGTGCCCTTACACACTGGAACTACAATGATGCAACTGATATTACCTGATTTTGTAACAAGGCAGCAACAAGGCTGCCGGCAGGCAGGGGGGAATATTTAGGAATAGAGCCTGAACCCTCTTACCAAGATGGGACATTAGCCAGAGTTCACTACAACAATGGCCTCTGATGGTCAGTTTTGAGATATAACTGTTTGTTTTCTCAGTCAGCAGTTAATGTAATACAGACAATTTGGACAATCAATATTAAAAAGAAATTTGTAAGAATATATTTTCAGTGTTTTCATGCTGTTGCTTAGCTTTTGGGGTTTGCTATGAGCAAGAAAAATTGTGTGTATTTTGTTTTAAATATTTCCCTTACAGTAACTTTTTTATAGTAAGTATTGTTTTGGTAAACGTAGAATACGCACAAATAACTCTAAACCACAATTTGAATTACTGATAATGTTATAACATCAGAACTAAAGAACACTTAATATGTTTGAGCCCAATACTCTTTCAATCCAACACTGAGAAGACACTGAGGCTGTGGTTTCACATTCAGTGGAATTTAGCGTTGCTTAAATTGAATGAAGTATCATCCTTCCCCAGCTTCCCATTCATTCATTTCCAGCCCTCCAACAAGCATGCACACCTGTTTGCTGGACAATGCGTTTGCAAGCTTTTTTTCAGATCCTCAGTGCAGTTTTTCATGTTGTTGTACAAACAGCTACACTGGAATAATGTAGTAAACACTGAACGGGCAGGGTGGATGTGAGATCATCCAATTGAAGCCAAAGTGCTTAGAAGCCCATTTGACTAAGGTTTCACCACACACAAACCCACCCCCCCAACCTCCATGGGCTTCATTTCTGCTATGAGCTTGCAAAATAATAAAAACAAAGATAAGCAAAATACTAAATATTACTCTCGTGAAACAATTTTATATTGAGAACAACATCATTACTAGTCCTTATCTGACATATTTAAAAACAGTCAACTAGAATCTTGGTCATTTTGAAATTTCTATCATTTTACTCATTTTACTCACATATTTATCAGTTTCAATTAGCAGCATGAGAAGACCTGTGCCATAAAAGAAAAACTGGTGCCTGATTTTGTGTCACTGAAGTCTCTAGAAAAGGTGACATCAGATCCATCTTTCCACAAAATCAAATATATATAGTAGAAGAATTCATATCATAATGCGTAAGTTTCTGGCAAATGCTGATAGCATTTTTTCAAATCTTTCTGCAAATTCTGAAACAATAGCTTTAGATGCCATTTTAACAATTATGGCAAAAAACGTTCAATTTTTTTATTTGATCTTATGCTCTTTACTTAAGCAATAATACAAAGTTCAACAAGAAAACCATCTACATACCTGTTATAATCCATATGCTTTCTAAAATTTTTACTTAAGAAATCCTTGTAGAAGTCAGCCATTTCTTCTGCATTCAGCGTTGCTTTTTGACCTGAAAATACATTTTTAGCATAACACTGTCAAGATAGCTCTTGTGATTAAAACACTGAGTTCAGACTCAGGAAAGCTAGGTCTGGTTCCTTGTTCCTACAGATACTTCCTGTGTAACCCTGGAGAAGTTAATATCCTACTTTATCTCCCAAATTTTTTAAAATCTGTCTAGGGAGCGCAATGGATTGAAAATGCTGATCATCTTGAAACTCGCATGACAACTCTTAAGCCATTTTTTGCTTCGGAGAGTGACAATGCTTATAATGTTTTCCATTATTTAGGGAGCTACTGGCCCCCTATGAAAGAAAAATGAAGTGGTCTAGGAGTATCTACACTTTGAATAAAAATCATCTTTCATAAGGATGAAGTCTAAATAGCACCATGAAAGCACTTAGAGTAACTTGCATTCCCTCCCAAGGAAGTCAAAGTCGAAAGAACACTATCCTCGACTGACAAGACATTTCAAAGTGAGACTGAGCAGTACAATTCTTTGTGTTGCCTTTGGTAAGTTTCAAGTAACTCACACCAGAGGGTACATGC
Source organism: Rhea pennata (assembly GCF_028389875.1). Classification (NCBI taxonomy): domain Eukaryota; kingdom Metazoa; phylum Chordata; class Aves; order Rheiformes; family Rheidae; genus Rhea; species Rhea pennata. The sequence continues at coordinate 59,266,107 of NC_084667.1, read as the reverse complement.
TCCAAGTTGTCTGATTTATTAATAACAGGATAAACAATTCTCTTGTGGAAAAGTGAGTTCAAAAGAACACTTGAAAATACATTCATGAATTTAACACCCCCCCCCCCAAAAAAAAAAAAAAAAAAATGAATATGCCACTCTTATATAAAGCAGAATATAAGAGAAGATGGATTCTCTCCACAGGTCATGATGGAAGATCTGCAGCAGCTACAGCACAGAAGAAGTAGCCAGAGAACCAGATGATATTCTGACTTCCGCCAGATAATTCCTATACCAACTTTCTGGCACTTTTGATATTTTCAAAATGAAAATCAAATCTGTATGTCCCAGGGGACAGGGATATGATAGGGTAGACAGAATTGAGAGATTCAACTTGTTAGTGTTACAACATACCTTTTAAAGCTCCTGAGATTTATCGTCAGAATGTAAATTATTGATCACGTCTATCTGTCAATATTTACAAGTCTAAAACATTAGAGAAGATTAACTTTCCATGAGGTAAACTTATCATAAGCAGGCAGCCTTCAAACAGTCTTAACAGCTAGAGTTAATCTGCTTCTTTATCCTGGTATCAGCAGAACTGACCGAGTCTTCATGTATATGTAAGAAATACCCATTGTTCCAGCTATACATACATACAGGTTATTACTGAGAGATATATATACACACATACGTATATGCATCTTGTAATTTCAGTGAAAATTTCCAAGTCAGTAGACTGTGGATAGCATTAATTTTGCTCCAGTGTCATCTATCACTAGGGCCATTTGGTAGAACAAACCCAATTACTCCAAGATGTGCAACAATGCAATTTTATTTTTAAGGAATGCACAAATTTACTTGTTTTCTTTTGCTTCTTTTGCTTTAAGGATATAAAGCTTAAAAGAATAAAACATAGTAAAAACTAAGCTTTTTTTAAATAACATTTAAAATGCTTTCTCAAATACAAACTGATCACTGGGATACAAATAGAAGTGAAATATAATGGTCTGTAATATACCGAACATCAGACCAGGTGTTCTATTAAGCAGGTCTTTATTCTATGAACAAAATGTTCAAGTTCATACTACAATGGCCAACTCGCTGTATTAGGAAGGCATCTTTTTTCTGTTTCCCATAATGAACTAGACAAAGAAGCGAATATTTTACAGCAACTGTCCTCAGGCAAAGAAAGCCAGAGAGCAGCAGCTGCTGTCTCTGCAGAAGCTGTCTCATTCTCCCTCAAGGAAAAAATACTGTGGTCACTGTAATAAATTATGGTTCTGAGGCTTAAGAGTGTGAATCTACCCACTCAAGCATAATATGCACTTGGGGCATACAGTGTATGTTTAACTCAGCTAGCTCATTGGGGTGATGAGTTGTGAAAGGAAAAAACAAAAAACCTTTTCCCCTTTGACTACAGAATGATGAAAGTACTTTAGCAGAATTTCAGCACCTTCCCTCCAGTGGAGGGCATGGGGGGAACCATGCAGAAGATCTGACCTGCGCAGCTTTTTGAAGAGTTCCCCTCCTTTTCTCTGTTAGGCTCTTGAAAACATTTCCAAATCCTGAAGAACTACTTGTGACAGAACACAAGCAGCATAAACTAGGAAAAAATCAAAGTTAAACAGAATTCAGAATACATCCTAAACTATAAAGAATATGTCACTGACCTCTTTCATCTCTCACTTTCAGACCCTTGGCTTTCAGTCTTGAATAAATAAATTCTTCTTTTTCCTAAAATACGTTTTTCCATGTTAGTACTCAATGTACTCAATCCTTGAAGCTAATCATTGTTTTTAATCATATGCCAGCTCAGTGCTTAATATCCTCCAATATACACACAATAATCATTATACTTGGAGATGTCAATAAAACATTTTCCTGAATCCAATGATTTAAGTCCACTGACAATTTTGTTACTTAGATTTTAACTGTATGCATCAATTAATTCATACAAGTGTTCTACTGAAACTTATGCAACTTATTTGTAGAAGTAAAGTTACAGCCAAGCTTCAGTATTGTTTCGCAGTATCCAAATCTTGAAAAGTTTTACCAAAGACAAATTACGAAGACTTGCTGTGTTATATATCTTAGACTTTGAGTATATAGAAAAATATGCAATCTTTAAAAAGTGAAGTTACTTGGATGGAAAAAGAATAATTATTTGTATTTTGATTTTTCAAATTCAAAAAGCAGTTCTATGCAATAAAAGAAAAAAAACAAAAAGCCAAAAAAACCAACTTCATTTACTCTGAGACCTCTAAGTTTTGGGAGGATATGATAATTGAAGAGCATCACAAGTGATGGCATATTACTGAACTGCTGCTAGTCTTCCAACAGAATTCAGTGTGGCCTTACCAATGGTACAATCTACTTAAAAGAAAGACCAAGAATGAAAATGCCCCCACTTTTATTCTAGTTAGGGGTACACTGCCAGCGCAACAGGACATATCCCTCATTATCCCTTGGTGGTCTTATCTGTACTTCTCTCACTTACGATAGACCCAGAAAAGCTGCAGAATCATTCTCAACAGCAACTCTAGTCATATAGTATGGTTTTGCATGTACAGGTGGTTACAACTTTGTATTTTCAGGGCAAGACAGAAAAAGAAAAAGCAACCATCCTTTTATACACTAAGCAGCAGTAAAACACACAAACTCTAGTTCTGTAGGCCATTCTGAACAAGTTAACATTGAGAATGAAATTAATGACAAAAGGGAATTTCCCCAAAGACACTGAGTCTACTGCAATATCAATGAAAAGAAATAAGTACCTGTAGGCAGAATTTAATGGTAGTTTATGAAGATGAAGTCACGCTTTTGTGGACTTGGCCGTCTGGGATAGCCATACATAATGGGCAGCACAGCTCAAGGTCATCCTGCGGCGCGGTCACCAAAACCTTTAACGGCGAGCAGCATGACCTTTGGTCGCGAGCGGCCAGTGCCACAAGGCGCCGGGTGGCTCGGGCACCACCAGGCAGCTCCGCCCTTCGCGCGCACGCTCACCTGCTGGAAGGACTGGTTCTGACGGGCCCAGAACCGCTGGTTCCACGCCTGGGTCTCCTGCCGCAGCTCCCGAAGGCGCTGCTCCAGCAGCGACTCGTTCCGGGGAACGTGGAAGACCACGGGCCGCAGGTTGGAGTGCCTGTCGGGCGGGCCGATCCAGTCGTGACGCGAATGCGCCGGCGGGCAGAACCGCGAGCCCTGAGGAATGGGCGCAGGGCGGTTACTCGCGCCTCGACGCCCTTCCCGCGCCGCAGGCCCAGCTCCGCGACCCGCAAGGCCCGAAGCCGCGCGGCCTCGCTCACACCGACCGAGAGCTGCCGCGCGCCCGGGAGTCCCTCGCGTTTAGAGGTGAAATGCAGAGAAGGTACCTTTAGCGCCTCCGACAATCACGACAAATAATAATAATTTTAAAATTAAATTTTATTTGTTTAATTTAAAACACTTTGAAGTGTTTTTGGCTTGTTTACACTACTGATGTGCCACCGTCGGGGGGCTCCACCCCGCGGCCCTGGCGCCGCTGCCCGCTGCCCCCGGGAATTACCGGATCTACCCCGCTCTCTGGCTGCTCAGCCGCCGGCCCGCCGCAGCCGCCGCCGCCGCCGCCGGCCGCGGAGAGGCAGCGGCGCCCGCTGCCCGCCGCCAGGCGCCGCGCGCCCGCCGCCGCCCTAACGGCCGCGGCCATCACCGCCCGCCGCTTTACGGCAGCGTCGCAAAGGCAGGAGAGCCCGCGGCCGGCGCTGCCCGCGGGAACCCGCTGCCGGGGGCGGGGCGGCGCGGGGCGGGGCGGGGCGCGCGGCAGGGGCGGGGCGCGCGGCGCGGCGGGGCGGGGGCGGGGCGGGGCGCGCGGCGGGGCGGGGGCGGGGGCGGGGCGCGCGGCGGGGCGGGGGCGGGGCGCGCGGCGGGGGCGGGGCGGGGCGCGCGGCGGGGGCGGGGCGCGCGGCGCGGCGCGGCGGGGGCGGGGCGGGGCGCGCGGCGCTCGGGTGCCGCTGGGCCCGTGGCGCAGCGCCGCGGCAGCGGGCCGGCCCGGCGGGCGAGGCAGGTGAGGCGGCCGGGGCAGGCGGCCGGGCCGGGAGGCGGCGGCGGCGGGGCGATGCGGCGCGTTGCGGGGGAGGCTCCCCTCGGGGGCCGGGGCCCGGGGCCGGTTCGGCGGCGGCGGCGGCCCATTGTGATCTGCGGGCGCCGCCTGGGCGCTCCCCGCCCCGGCCGGGGGCGGCGGGGCCCGAGGAGGCGGCGGTGGCGGCGGCGGGGCCGGGCCGAGGCCCGCGGGGCCTGTGCCGCTCGGGGGGGAAGGCGCAGCCCGCTTCGCCCTGTTCTCCGGCGCGGGTGGGGAGGGCTGAAGTTTGGGGGTAAATGCCCCGGTTGTGTCGTGGCGTAACTCGGCGTCCCCCGTGCACGCCAGCGGGAGCGGGTGGGAGAGGCGTGGAACAGCAGGGGGGCGGCCGTAAACCGCCCGCCGAGTGGCGGAGGTAGGCGAGCGGCCGCCGTGCCGAGGCGTCTCGGGCCGCTGCGAAAGTTGAGAAACGCCCGGGTAGCGTTTGGTTAACGCCCGCCTTGTCCTCGCTTTCTTTTTTTTTTTAGTTCCCTTGAAACTGGATGCAAGAAGAGAATGGATATGGGTAACCAACACCCGTCCGTAAAACGGTTGCATGAAATACAGAAGGAAGTCAAAGAGATCGAGCCGCAAGTCGTCGTCTTCAGTGGTTTGCCTACTGACAAAGATTATAAGAAATTGGAAAGAACTCTCACTAAGCAGCTTTTTGAAATAGATTCTGTAGACACTGAAGGGAAAGGGGATATTCAGCAAGCCAGAAAGCGTGCGGCTCAGGAAACAGAGAGGCTACTCAAGGAACTGGAACAAAATGCAAACCATCCACGCAGACTGGAAATAGAAGCTATCTTCAGGGAAGCACAGCTGCTTGTGGAGCGTGAGATTACACCTTTTTACAAAGGAGGAAACTGTATAAGTGATGAGTTTGAAGAAGGTATTCAGGACATAATACTGAGGCTTACTCAGGTGAAAACTGGAGGGAAAATTTCTTTACGCAAAGCAAGATACCGCACTCTGACGAAAGTATGCGCTGTTCAGGAGATCATAGAAAGCTGTGTAAAGCAGCAACTGTCCCTGCCACTCTCTAATGATGCACATCCTTCAGTCTCCAAAATTAACTCTGTAATGTGTGATGTGAACAAAGCTAGAGGAACTCTTATTGCGCTTCTAATGGGAGTGAGTAGTAATGATACCTGCAGGCATTTATCCTGTGTGCTTACAGGCTTGATTGCTGATTTGGATGCTTTAGATGTCTGTGGTCGCACGGAAATAAGAAATTACAGAAAGGAAGTAGTTGAAGAGATCAATAAACTGCAAAAATATCTGGATTTGGAAGAGGAAGCAAATTCTACTCATGCTTATGATTTGGCACAAAATCAGTCCATTCTGAAAATAGAAGAAATCCGCAAGAAAATGAAGGAAGTTAACTCTTTACTTTTAAAAACAGAGAATGCTTCCGACTTGTATTTGAGAGCCAAGGCAGAACTGCAAGGATTAATTGCCCAATTAGATGAAGTCAGTCCAGGGAAAAACCCCTGTATTAGAGAAGCCAGGAGAAGAGCGGTAATAGAAGTGCAAACTCTCATAACGTATATTGATTTAAAGGAAGCACTTGAAAAAAGGCAAATGTATCCTGAGCAAACTGCTGCTGAACATCAGTCTCATAAAGCAGTTTGGAGTGTTCTTGGAAACTTGTCTCAAATTCAGCAGGAGGTGATTTCATTTGATGGAAACAGAACGGATAAAAATTACATGAGACTGGAAGAGCTTCTTACAAAGCAACTTTTAGCACTTGATGCTGTTGATCCGCAAGGCGATGAGCGGGTTAAGGCTGCCAGAAAGCAAGCAGTAAAGCTTGCACAGAATATTCTGTACTATCTGGACATGAAAACAGATGAATGGGAGTATTGATACAGCCATAGTCTAAGAGTAGACACCTTTTCTTTTCCCTTGGCACTTTCTGCAGACCGATAGCTCCATTGGCAGCACATGATTGAAGTTGGTGTGTTGTATGTTTGCTTAAATCATGGCAATTGCATAAGAAGTTGGCTTGGCTATATGTCTGCTATCCCACACACTTACCCGCTTGCCATGGCAACTGTCAGTACGCCATCAGCAATTCTGGTCATTGCTATCAAGCAAAGAAATGTGATTCTCTGAAGGAATAGCTTAATACTTGATCAAGTGGCTTCTTTCTGGTTTTGTTGTAATAATTTTGCTCAATAGTTAGAGAATGCGTTTTTTTCAAAGATGCAGAAACTTCCTTATGATACAAGACTGTCAAAACTGCTTAAAGAAGACTGGACGTAAAAATCAGTGCTTAAGCATGTGGCTCCATCCAGCAAGTTCAGAGGAGTCTTGATACATTCTTAATGTGCTGTTATAATGGAGAGTATTAAATGCAAAAACTTGCTGACTTGAATCGTACTTGATTTATCCCATCCTACATCCTTTTATGGGTGTTTAGATTTCTTTCTTAGCAGAACTGTAATGCCAACTGCAAATTAGCATTTACACAAGCAAAGCCAATTATGTCTGTTTTTTTTTTGTTTTTAAGTATCCGACCCTTTCTGTTTGCAAATACACTTTTTTCCCTTCTGTTGATGGAAACTCCCTCAAATTCTTGCTTTGAGGTAAATGAGACCTGGAGAGGAAAATCTCTGCAGGTACACTGATTAGATAAATGGGATTTTTAAGGTTTAATACTGCCCTTCATAAACTCCAGAAAACTGCACTGAACTTTCTTTAGTGGCTGCTTAGGTGTCTTTTTAAACTCTGCTGTCGGATCTGCTTTTGACTAGTCTTTTCACATTTGGTGAAATCACTCTGATATGAATGAGCATTTCAGAATTATTTTTGTAAAATTAGGTAGCTATAAAAATGTCCCTAATAACTTAAATGTGTGTTATGTATTTCATGCTGGTCAGATGTGGCTTCTGGCAGGACTTGGGAAAGACCTGTGGCATGTGTCTCTCTGTAACTCATCACTTCATTGTTCTAGCAACTTACTAAATAAGCTTGCTTATACTGCTGTATGAGCCTCCTGTTTTGTTTGTGGCTGCTAATATCAATAACATTTCTTCAATAGCATGTTTTGTGGCATTTGAGAGTATGGCATTAAAATGAAATAATATATATTTAATTCTGGATATTTTGCACTTAGCTCTTTCATGCTGAATTTATAAATTATTGTTCTGTAGATGATGATTTGCACCACTGTAAGTAGCGTAAACAATTTTGGATGTTAAAACTATTTTTAGAAACATTTTTAACTGCTTAGAGAAGACAATACTTTCTGTGAGAGACAAGTGCCTTTATGACACCATTGACTTGCACCATCCTATGTAGATACAGGAACTGTTGACTGGCAGCTTGGTGGAGCTGAAATCTTTACCCATTAGATTTATCCTATAATATATCAGTCTACTATAATATATGTCAAGTTAATATAATACGATAGGTAACAGTTCTTCTCTGGAGACTTGACAGTGAAGTCACCAATTTGTGAAATACAGATTCTGTTCAAAAATGGATGTGTTGATGTCAAGATAGGAGACTCTGGGTAGGTCTTTCTGTGCCTGTTACTACAAGAAAGGGAGAATGATATTTATGCAGTAACATGCTTTCGGATGTTGATGCAAGGCTGGGTAACTTCAGAGTATGAAAATATTTTGTTTGTGATTGTAGAGGTGATTTCTTGGCAGTTTACTTCACAAAAACAATCTATTTTTTCAATTAAGTACAGTACCTAAGGCACAATTTGGCAATGCCAGAACATTTGTTGGAGGATTCTTCCTGCATCTTTAGAGACATGACCCCGTTGAATTTATCTGTCTTTGCTTCAAAAAACATTTCTTCTAGCTAAAATTCCTATCTATATTTACGTATTATGTGTCTAACAGATTATTAATGATGTTATACACCTAAAATATATTACTCATTTCAAGCTTTCCTACGTGTTTGAAATGCAACTTCTAACTTATGCCTAAATTTTTAGGAAATTTAAGAATTTGATAAGGTGATCCTATTCACTTTTATTTAATATTACTGTCAGGTCTGCAATGGTTTAAAGTGGTACATTGTTTAACAATTATTTTAGTGTCTGTGTTCTTTGGAGGTTGTGTGAAACTTTAGAAATGTTTGAAACTCTTACGTAAAGATGAGTAAGAATAGTTTTAAGATCTGTTCTATTTCAAATTTATCTCTTAGCTTTTCTAAACCAATAGTTAGGCCTGCATTTCTAAAGAGGCATATGTGTAAGGTTAGTGTAATTTTGATTAACTTAATAAAGTTCAGTAGCAGTATATTGTGTGGATTAAGCTTTTTTTTCCATTTTTCTGCAGTCTCATTAATTGAACACTTAAATTTTATGGTAAAATCCTCATCTGGAATGGGATTAATTTGCAGTTTTTGCATGAATGAAAATAGTAAACTAAATATGCTATACCAAAAAATGCAGATATTTTGAGAAATCTTGCTTTTGTGCTGAATGTAACTTCTCTGTTATGTATCCAAAGACTGATGGACACACCACTCTTTTCTCTCTGATATGGTAGGCTAAAATAGTCAGCAAAATTTAAATGGACCAAATTGCAACAATTTGCATTTTAGTATTTGAATGAAAGATATCCTAACTTTTGCTGGCTGTGTAATCTACCTTGGAACAAAGGAAATGAGTGGACATTCTTGAGAGAGGTAATTGTACATCATGATTTTTTGTTAATTGTATTGTTTTTTGAAGTAGTTTACTTATTTTATTAATTTTTATTGTTTACCACTCAAAATGTTTTTTCTGTTACTGTTTGGTGAAAACTTTTGTTAAGTATGGTTCCTACTTTTTCAGCTTAATGGAAATTATTGTACATACGTGCTCTTTATGATGTGTACGTCTTGATTTATTGCTGTATATGATATGCATTTGTATATACAAATTCAAGATTAAATATTGCAGTGTTATATTCCTGATTATTAATAAAAAATACTGTTACCTCGTCCTAGGTATTCATTTGAATGTTATGCCCTGCTGCCTTTCTCTGTTTATTTTTGAATGTGTGTTATCAGAATGTAAATCACCTTCCTCATCGTAAAATTGTTTTTACTAAAAAAAAATAGACATAAAACTTTCTTTTCTCTTCTTCCTTAAAAGTTTGTTTTTTCGCTGCTTTATTCAGGAAACTAAAGTTCTTTGTGGGAATAAAGCTTATTTCTCTACTTCCTAAATCCGGTGTCTTTCGGTTTCTCTCTGCCTTCAGCCTTGCGTTGCGGTAATCGCGTCGGTCGCTGTTTGCGCGCGTTCGTTCTTCAGGGGTGGCTCTGCGTGCTCCTCGGCTTCAGCCAGACGGTCACTGCAGAAAGGCTTATGGCTGTTCCGTATTTTGCCAGTTCCGCTGAAGGATACTTTCTCAACAGGTAGGCTGGCAAAAGCGACGGTGAGAAGTCTCTCTGCTTGCTTTAGTGCAAGGTCGGCCTGGGTTAGTTTAAAGAACCTGCAAAAGGCATTGTATAAGAATGAGGAATATAAAGATCAAGTGTTCCTATATGTAACCAGGTCAACTGTATTTTCTTTCTCTCCTTTTTAAATAAATAGCTTATTTGAAGGAAATATGTTCTTCAAAGGGCAAAAATTATTTGGGCAGTGGGTCTAGGTGTTGCTCAGCTGGCAGCTCTCCTGTTTGTCTGTGGTGAGAAACCTCTTCTCTTCTGAAAGGAGAGAATTTGGCTTGCTGAGAATTTTCTTGTGTTTAGCTTTCCTGTAGGTAATGGGAGTAAGCCCTGGTGCACCCTTGGAGGGGATGGTGCCATCCACCCCTATGGCATCGTTACTCCTCTGAAATTTCTGGTGCTGGCAACACTTGCCATGTGCTCAGCAGTATCAGTGCGGCTGGGAGAAGGCGGTGTACGAAAGTAAAAACTGTGTCCTGTGACTACCTGATAATTGGAAGGTGCTAAGTAAAATAACTAGTAGAAAGTCAGGCTAAAGATTATTAGTGTGATCCTTTATACCGAACTTCTTCTTTTTTTTTTTTTTTTTAAAAAAAAAAAAATTCTTCATAAAATTGTTTTATTCAAAACAATACGTAGCCTGTTGTCAAGCAAATACCCGTCTTTCGCCTGCCAGGTGGATCGTGCTGATACCATATGAAAAGCAGATTTGAAGTGCTCGGCCTCCTGTCAACACTAACGAATGACCTCTGTTCACTTGCAGCCACCAAGTGAAAGCCAGGTTTTCCAGAAGTTTGTGCCGTGACGAGTAAGGCTGGGTTCTGGAAAGGTGCCCGTGAACAGACCCACGCACCCGGTCATTTCTTGTCCCGGGCAACCACGTGAGGATCCTTACAACCGATCGAGCCTCAGCTTAAAATGGTTTTTCTCATTACTCTAGTGTAAGGTTATTAAAGCATCATTGCTGTGAGGATTAAGAGACCTTCTAATTTATAGCATAAGCATATTCATCAGAAGCTTTTCTTCTCCCCTAGTGTGTAGTCTGCAATGTATTTATAGGCCACGGCTGAATTCCCTCTCAGCTCCTGTTTTGCTTGGCTAATGAGCAAATGTACCCAGACAGGCTCAACTCTTTTGAAAACATGTTCTGTGAATCCAGAGCAAATTCTTAATGGTCTTTTTCCATTTTTTCAAGAGTTTTGACAGTTGTGAGTGTATCTAAGGCTAAAGCTTCTAACATCAAGTAGGAGCTGGTATTTGCATTGTTTAATGTGCTGTTTCAAAAGGAAATCTAAAAAAAAGTTAGTATCGGTGTAACTGTAAAATACTGTAATTGTAAAAAAACTGTAAAATACTGTGTACTGTTGGTACTTAAATCTCTTCAAGGCATTGCTTTCATGCCTCAGCTGGCTTTGCCATTCAGATATTCTACAATCAATACCTTTGAGTGACTTGCAGAATAAGAGTGGGAATATTTTCAACCTCTACTAGGTATTTTTTGCATCAACAAGAGATGCACTATTATTTGAAGAAACCACATGCAAGTGTTCTGATACATTTTTAGACCAGGAACTACCATGCTGATCATTTCACTTGTTGGGAAGCATGAATTCATTTAGGCAAGTCCAATAGTATCCAACCTAATTGAAAGCTTCCCCATGGAGAGGCTGTCCCAATTCATGACAAAGATTTTGAAATCATTTAAAACAGGATATTGCTTACGAAAGGTGACGCTTATTCTAGGAGGACCTTTTAAACTGATAAAATGTATATGCATGCTTTCAGATTTTAACTATTAGGAGTAATAAATTCTTAAGAAAACAAATCCAATAATGTACAAAACGTCTCATTGAACATATACATGCATGAAAACGTTCCTATGTCTATGTACTGTGATTTCCAACCTTTTTCAAGTTGTAAACTCAAAAAAATACATATGGCAAATTAAAATCTGCCAATGGCAGTTGCCTTTTGGGAGCTTCTAAAAGCATGTCAGGGATTCTGGGAGTCGGCAAAAGACAAGCTGAAAAATGGCTCTCTGCAAGGCCTAAATACGTTTACAGCAATCTGAGCAAATAATCTTTACAGATTGTACTCAAATGCAATAAGGATGGTGTCTGCTTTGGGAAGCTTCAGTCACCGGAGCCTCAGAACTGCCCCAATCCAATTCAGTGCTTTGAAGCATTTCTCAGCATCCCTGTTTTCATAGTAGAAGCCATCTTGTCCTCTCTTTTATTGCCACAGAACTATTGTCTTACTGACATATTGTCTCTGTCTTTTCTTACATCCCTTTAATTTAATTCAAGTAGCAAACTTCTCCATTTTTGTTTCTAGTCCATCTTGTTCTAGCCCAGCACAGAACGTTACCAGTTCTCTTATGGACACTCTTTTCCCTGCTTCAACAGTGGCCGATTTCTTTCTCTGTCCTGCTGGACACCTTTTACATCTTAGGTTCAGGATGATTTTGTTAGTTGTGGTCTCCGGCAAAGCTCAAGCTCACTCCCTTGGTCAAGCCTGGAGACCACCCAAAAAAGGCATGGGCTCCACAGGAGCTCCTGCGTCGTTGGCCTCTGGGGCCAAGGCTCTGGCGGTTGTGAAGAAACACTTTGAGATTCAAGACAGCAGGGAGGATCTTGTGACCTCTGTAGCTGGTACACAAGAAGAGGGACATTGGGAGGTTGTAGCAGTAGGTAAGGAGTATGAGAAGGTAGAAGAATAACGAAAGAAGTGTTTTAAAATTACTAATATTGCTGATATAGTCAGTTAGCTGATGGAAAGAAGTAGGGGAACAAGGTGGAGAAAGCCAATATCCTCAGAGAGGACAGGAAAAGAGTGTCGGGGAGTGGCGAGGGTGCCTGCTCCGGGAGGGATGGGGAGCTGGGAGCCGGTGTGAAGCAGGGAAGGCAGTGCTGAGGCCTCACCAGTGGGGCCAGCCCACAGCACCCCGGTGGGGCAAGCAGGGCAGCCCAGGTGGCGATAACCGGGCTCAGTCCAGAGCCACCACGCAAGTCTACGGTGGTGAGGCAGGACTGAGGTCAAGCTGGGAAGTCACAGACACTAAATGTACAAAGAAAGAATAGAGTGATGCAACCACCTGAGATACCTGAGGATAGACCAATTAAAAAACAGTTTTCCTATGCTAAGGCCACGATCCTGCTCTAATCTTGGATTTAGGAAAGAAAAGAGATTTCTGTCATGTTATTAAAGAAGGAGCAATGATACTGGAATTGTATCTTTATGAAAAACCTTAACTTCTCAAATGCATATTTGAGAATAAAAGATATAAATAATGGCAGAGCCGAGATATTCCTAGCTGTAACAGCCATATCGCTACCAAAAATTCAATGATGATAAAGGTCAAAGATGACAATATTTTAGTCAGATTTTGCTAAGCAGATAGGGCATCATTAAAGAAGTGGTAATAGAAAATAATCTGGGACTGAGTCATCACAAGGATAAACAGTAAAAAATTTGTTCTTGATCTCATCTTATAAGCTGAATTCAGATAAATTCAGCCAACTATTCAGCAAAGTCAACTGTGCTGAAGATCCCAAGAACTTGAATATGGAAAAAATTTGGACTTTCAGTCACTATCCAGTTTCCAGTGCAGTATACGTTTCTGGTCGTATAATACAGTGACGGCCCCGTACCAGCACATCCGCCAGTTCATTGCATTCACTGCAGCTGACTATGTTACCTCAAGGATGATGCTATCCAGGTGATGTTATATGGCTGAAGACTAGCAGATGCAACATTTATATTTAACAAAGGTGGCCAGCTCAGCCTGAGTCACAGAAGCTGCACAGAACTTCTTGTGGAAATTTTTGCTGTCATTACAGTGTTGCTTTCAGTGGTGGCACTACACTGGTGAGAGCTTTTGGGAGTATTTCTACACAGTGCTGTGCTGTGTAGTGTAGAGGTATCACCAGAGACTACTGCTGGGGTATGGCTGTACAGAAGATGAAGTTCCTAATGCACCACGGAAGATATTTCCTTCCAGTGCAGAAAGGGAAGCATTACTGTCGTTGCACAAGGCCGTAGTGAAATCCCCTTCGGCATACCATGTACCCCTCTGGTCACTCCCCCTCAAGGAAGCTTAATGACCAGCATGTGCAAAAACAACCAGGAAAATGAAGGACTTGTTTTAATGCAAGCCACTGGAAGAGTTGAGTTTTGTAGCCCAGCAAAATGAGAGATGAGGAAAAAAAAAAAGATTACTCCCTCTAAACAGCAAGAAGAAAAATAATTACTTAAGCTAATGGATGGCATGGATAAAAATACCAAGGGATATAAATTAGCCAAGCTGGAAATGAGAGGGGTCGCTTTCTGAAGGAGGCTGTATGTTGCCTTGACTCGACTATCCCGAAGGTCCCTTCCAGTCCTTGAGTGTCTTTGTTCTTAAGTCTTCTGTGGATGTGCGAGTAAGTGTCACATATTTCTCTCTCTCTTCTATAGAAATTAATGCACTAACCACTTCAGAATAGCTGTAACATCCTATCAAGTCATTGCAGACAAGAAGGCGTGTTTAAATGTTAATGTGTGAACTTAGATAAGCCCTCAAAACACCCGCAAAACTTGAAAGTGCACTTTAATTTGGCTGCCCAAGGCACACAGGTTATGATTATCTTTTTTTAAACAATGAATGAAAAGTTATTCAATATTTCTTTTTAAGTTCCCTATTTAATATTTGGGCCCATATTTATATTATTTCTTTCAAATAACATAAATCCTGTGCTGAATATAAAATTGCTCATTTCATCATGGCCTCAGTAGCTTTCACTGACGTTGCAGAGTTTAATTTCAGAGCGCTGTTGAGAGCTCGGGTGTTGTTTCTTGCTCCTAATTGGCTTTGGAGACCAGCCCACAGGAAAGGCTGCACGACACCTAGTACAGAAGATCTTAAAATGTAGATGGCCACCTCTAACAAGTCTTCATTGGTTGTGTGTAAGTACACATTTCAGGGGCATATAATCACCAAATCATTTTTTAATAAAAGGAATAGACGGCATGTGCCTGGCACTAAGTCACAGAATCAAAATAACAGCTTGGAAGGGACTTAAGGAGACAATCTCATGAAAACCTTTGCATTAAGAAAGGATTAACATTAATAGATTATGAATTACCAATATTCGTTTAAACTTTTCACAGAATCAACATCCTGTGGAAGTAGCCTGTTTCAGATCTTTACTACTTTTATAGTTAGCAAATTTTTCCTAAGAGCTTGAATCTTTTCTCGTCTAAAGGTCTAAATAATACTGTTTTTTTTTTTCTTCTTACTCTACCCAAGGAATCTGGAGAATAATTAAGTACTAACTGGTATTAAATAAGTAGTTCTTCACTATTTCTAGAAAATGATTGTTTCCCCAGGTCCACTTGTATTGTTTACTTTTATACTTTAAGCATTCAAATACCTTCAGTCTTCCATCACAGATTATGTGATTTAGATTTTTGTTGCTTTTGTGGCTCTCCTACAGATGATCACCATCGGCCTGTCTCTTGAATTGCCGTTCCCAAAAAAGGACAGAGGACTACAGCTGGGGAGTCATTGGCAATTAGGGATGTGCAATAGTTGCCTCTCATGTTTTACCTATTACAGTCCTATAAATACAGCCAAGAATACCTTTTTTGCTAGAGCACCATACTGTTGACTCACATTTGGTGTATGATCCTGCATGAGCCTGGACCAGTCTGATCTCACACGTGCAGGGTAAGACTCATGCCACTGGCTTCTGCCATTGGCCAGCCTGCAGCTAGGGCAAGAGTGTGGGAATTTACCATGTGGGGCACCGCCTCCGTCCCGCACTGCGGCTCCACAAGCCAGACAGACCTCCTCAGCATCGTCTGCAGTTCACTGGCCAAGGCTGGGCCACCTGGCTAGACCCCCTCACAAAAAAGCTCCCCTAGGAGGTGATCTCTCCTGGTGCTATACTGGCTGCCCCTATGGAGGCACCACACGGGTCCTCTCCAGCCAGGCAACCTCATGTGCGATTGATTTATGTGGATGCTTGTAAAGCCTGTAACCCCCCAGTGCCTTTAAGTTCCCTTTCCAATTCAGTGATCTTCTAAAAGTTCAGCAGGCAGAAAAGGCTCTGGTGGTAATATTTCCTCCCAGAACTACGAAGCTTGGCAACTGGAGGGAAGATCTGTAATCGAAGGAGGAAGCACATTTCAGCTACTCAGTCTGAAACCTCCAAAAAAGGCCTCATATTCAGAAATATTTCCTGAACGCTTTCTGAAAACCAAGCACTTCTAAGAGAGCTCTAACAGGGCATTTAAAAAGATCTCCCCACCCACTAGAAACCTATGAAAATCTTGGCTCTTTTTATGTTGCTGAACCTTCTTCTCATTCTCACACTCTTTCTTAGTTTTTTACATGTTCAACTGCTGAAAATAGGAGGCCTTCTATTTTATGGCACACTCATCTTTTTGTTTAATAAAGCAGTCTTTGGGGTTTTACAGGCTTGTGTAACTCATTGACAACGAATACATTTTCTTCTATACATTTCATCATCTAAATTACTGAGTGTCAGGCTATATTTTAGGTAAAGTCTTCTCTGTGTACTCTACATTTCTGATTTGTATTCTAGCTCAGAGGTAAGAACACAGGTGTAGGTGGTGATCATTACTATATGGCTGGAAAAATCTTCTTATGAAATCTGTCCCTTGAACTATCAATTGCCTGGATTAGTGATTTTATCTTTCTGCATGTTGGCTCAATGCCCATCACAGTAAGGAGTTTGGCTGTTGACACTAGGGACTAGTGTAGCTGGCCTTGCGTGACTTGAGTACCTCTCTTGTTCTGAACCCAGGGCTGAACTTGACTTTCTGCTTGGATTTCAGTGCCCACTTCAGCTCCAGCCCTGGGTGGGTGGGCCCAGGTGGATCTACTGCTAAGATAAGCCACCAAACAAAGAGCAGAGCAACCTTCCACAAAAGAAAAGCAGTCTTCAGATCACTGAGTGTATTTTGTAAATAATTTTTAAATATAAATACAGAGACTTTTGCTTTTCTCCCTCCATGTCCATTAACTACCTTCTGTGAGGTATATAACCACCAGTACAAACATCCACACTACAATCCCCGCCTGTGTCCACCAAGTTCTGCTTAAACGCAGATGAAGTCACCCTTTAGGAAAAGCTCATTCCCAGCAGGTGCTCACCTCCCATGGGAATGGGAAGCCATCGGCCCTCCTGCAGGAACAGGGCTAATACACGGGTAGCTCTAGTCTTTTAGTGCAACCTATATAGGTGAAAGCAACCTCTTTCAGCGTGCCAAAGGTTTAAACACTTCACTTCTTTTCAATAGGTGCTCAGATGCTTGCAGGGCTCGTAGCAGCTGCTGGGAATGTCTTCTGTCTCCATGGAGAACTGTTCTTTCCTTGGAGGCAGTAGATCACTCTCTGCTGCTGGTTGTCTCATTTCTCCTCCTTGGCGTGGGTGGAAGAACCGCCTCTGGCAGCACCTAGCAGTGTCTCATGCAGCATCTTGATTTTCTTTCTGATTTGATATTTGCTGTGTCTTTTTTGTGTTGCCAGGATGTTTCTGCTTTGAAGCACAAATCCACGTGCTTTGTTCGCTGCAGTGTTTTTCTGATTTGATGGAAGTAGGTTTCGTTTGGAAAAGAAGGGGGAGGGACAGTACCAGCTTCTATTTCTGTACACCGCTCTAGATCCTCGAGCTCTCTCTTCACCAACCACAGTCACTGCCTCGCAGAGCATGAGCTAGAGACACATGTGGGAAATTCCAGTTCGGCTCCTTTCTTTTGCATTTACTGATTTTGCCTGACATTCTCCTGCGCTTGGACTCCAAACCTACACCTTGTCCCCTAAATCCCAAGAGGGGCTAGAAAGAAACTGGGCACCACTTAATCTGCTGTTTTCTATATATAACCGGAGTGCATGACACACATCCCAAAATAAGCTGCAGTACCTAGTGACTGTTGTATTGTCATGGGGAACAGGGAAGGAAACACAGTGCTTTTACAGCTAATCCTCCTTTCTTGCTGTAACAGCACGATTTTGACTTTTTTATTGGCTTCACCTCTTCATGAAACAATAGTAAAACAAATAAAGCAAATGTACTTTAATGACATGTCAGCAGTGCTGCTTTTAGGCACGGAAACTAGAGGGGTTATTGCTTGTGAATTTGGAGAAAGCAGGATTCAGCTCAGATTTTTAGTTAGAGAACGCAGCCCTGACTTCCATCTCATGGCACTTCTGTTGGGTCTTCAAAGCTTTCAGGGAGGCTGTCTTGCAAAATCTTCAGCCTCTACTCCCTTCACGTGGCCTTGCCCGCGCGGTGGGAGAAGGGAGCCTGCCTGCTCACTGCGCCAAGAAGCGACCAGCTGATGTTCGTAGGGGGCTGCTAAATCTTTGCCGGCGGTGCTGAATTTCTGAAGATGCGAGGCTGTGAGGTGGCTGATAAACAGTTTAGACGGGACCCTGCAGCTGCTCTCATTTAGTTCCCAGTGCAGAACAGACTGTGATTTTGCAAAGATGAAAAAATGAAATGGAATTCGAGGGATGTGTCTGCATTTTTTGGACTGAGTAGATTTCTCAAATCTGTCAGTGAAAATGCTTGCATCTAAGGCAGTTTTTTAAAAACCTTAACAGATGTAAACAGTAGGAGAAGCACTAAGAGAAGTGGAGAACAAGAAGAGGTTTAGGTTAATGAAGTTCCTTTCAAAATGTATCATGAGACTAGATCTTAGCCAACCTTTCTGTCTCTCAGTTGTTTCTGGCCACAGAAACGAGAACTCCGGGACTTTAGCCAGCACAGACATGGGTATGTCTAAACCTACGCACAGAGGACAGGAAGCCTCAGCTAAAAATCCGATTCAGAGTTTTGCTCGCGGCGCGCTCGCGGCGGGCAGCGTGCTGGCGTGGGAGCAGCGGCGGAGCGGCGCGGTCGCAGCATCCCCGCTCCGCGTGCGCGGGGCAGGCGCGCTGCTTCCCAGCCGCCCGCGGCGCCGGAGCCAGCCGGGCCTGGCACGTCTCGGGCTCGTCCTTGGGGAGCAGCGACCCTGAGTAAAGCGATCTCCCCTCCCGGCAGGGCAACGCGGAGTGTGCTGTCGCGACGGTCCTCAATACATCACCTTCTCCCTCTTTCTCCAAGGGTCTCTTGTGCTAACTAACCCCGTTTTCTCAGAAGATGCTGAATAGAAGCTGGCAAGCGTGACAGGTGAAGACGTTTTAACTGGGAGGTTGCTGTGAAAAACAAGCGAGCTCTGCTTGTGCGGAGACAGCTCCAGGGTGTTGTGTTTGCTGTATCTGGGTCACAGAGGAGCATGATAAAAATAGGGCTGTTCATGGCTCAGCAGAGGATGTGCCCCAGTCACACATGTGCAGGCAGACAGCCCCACTGGACGTTCAATATTACACTATTGAATTTTTGACCCCACCAACGTCCAGCCTCCTTACAGCAGCATTTAATGCAAGAAGGTTGTATTTTTCTTCTGATCTTCTTTGCAGCATGCAGTGCAAGTTGGTATCCTCTTGATAAAGTGGATCCAAATTTAGGAACGTTTCACTGTGAAGTAAATGACTTTTCATTTGATAAGAAAGCACCTGGCTGAATAGCTGAACGCTGCCTTTTTTCTAGACATACCTCTGGAACAAAAAGCAGGTTTTATCCTTATGCTGGGCAGTCTCAGACAAAATGAAAATCTGACAGCTATCCATCCCTTGTAGCTAACTACAAATTTTGTCACTCTCACATTTTGTTTTGAACTGCACAAACTAAAAGCAAAGTGGGGAGACCGTGTTTTTTTTTCTCTTCTCTTCCAACACTCATCTGCTTCTAGGCTGCTCGCCCAGGCCTAGGCAGGATAAGGGACAGTCATCAGGCCTGTCAGTCCTCCCTGAGAGCAAACTACCACTGGATTGTAAAAGGTCCTACAGCATGTTAGCACCGCTTTCAGTGCCTAACGAGAGATGAGCACATCCACACTGCCTACTACAGGCATCCAGTGTGGCTGTGACTTGGGTATCTAAAGAGCAAAATCCAGATTCACTGCCAGCCATGCAGCTTTTTAGAGTGCTGATGATGGATGCTTGAAGCAACTTGTTCAAGCAGGCACCGGTGGCCTGGCAGACAGCCCTTAGTCCTGCTGTTTATGTCCTCTGCAGTCTCACAGTCTTCCTGCTCTGGGCTCTCCTTCTCTGAGCAGTGTGACTATTCGTTGTGCAAGGAGAAGGGAAGGGATCTCCGGCCCCAGCCGAAACCACGTGTGCATTTGTATCTTCGAGTGCTGGGTGAGGGAGACCGGATGAATGGCGAGAGCAGAGCATCGATCCTGTCGCTGGGACGGAGGGGACATAGGGGAGATACTGCACAGGTCAGGGAAGAGCGTCCCATCTTCGCCCTCTCCCTGTACTGTAGGAACCCAGGTTGTGGTGAGGGTGAGAAGGTGAGAAGGCAGATTCTACCAGAATTTTTCCCAGTGACTGAATCTGAAAACGTTTACATGTTTAATGTATTTATTTTGAGGAATAAACTACAGGACAGACAAACTTGTCCTTTACTTTATATATATTTAATTCTTCTTTGAAACTACAGCTCCTAACAACCCAGGACAAATCCAGCAGCCCTGCCTTGCCTCCTGAGGAAATGAAGAGTGGCAAGAGTAACAGGGGGCAGCAACTAGCTTTCACTTGTACTTTGGCATTCACAGATCTCGATGCAATTTATCAAAGGCAGCACTGCCATGGCCTCTGCTTCCAGACGAGGAAACGGCATTA
The DNA here is from genome assembly GCF_028389875.1 of Rhea pennata. Taxonomy (NCBI): domain Eukaryota; kingdom Metazoa; phylum Chordata; class Aves; order Rheiformes; family Rheidae; genus Rhea; species Rhea pennata. The sequence continues at coordinate 59,245,891 of NC_084667.1, read as the reverse complement.
CGAGCAGGGGAAGGCATCAGCGTGAGCAGAAGGGATGTGTCCAGCACGACCCTTCAGACGGGGTGCAACAAGGACCAGCTCGCAGGTCTCCAGGTGCCCAGGAAACCAGGTCCTCAGGCTGTGTGGTCTGCGCAGGAGGCCCAGCCTTCTCCAGGATGAGAAGGGGATTCAGAAGCAGCCAGCACCTCGGACAAAAAAGTGTTGCTACCGCTCACGCAATGGCCCTCGCGGCTTTCTGAAGGGAATCACAGCATGGCTTCTCCGACCCTTTGTATGAAAACTTTCAGGCTGGCCTGCCTGAATTTCGGCGGTACCTAATCCAGAGGCCGTTTGCAGCATTTTCTTGCACCTACTCTGTCTGTCTGTGCACACACCCTGAGCCGGACTGGTACATCTGTGCTTCCCTGCGTGCCCCTTGTCACCTGGAGTCAGCTGGCATGTTCTGCACGTTGCTTCAAGCAAAGCAGCCCAGATTTAGGTCTTTCAGGTTAATTCCACATTTTATCCACTATTTTTTCCACTGTAAGAGTTTTTTATCCCCTAACCCCTGGGCCTAGGCCTCCTGCACTTGCATACTTCATGCAGGTCACTGGGTCATCCACAGGCTCTGTGTGATTGGAGATCAATGGAGGATTACTGAAATAATTTAGTGTCTTACTATTCTGTGGGTACATTAGTATTCCCTCCTGCCCCTGGAGCCAGGGACTCCCTTTAAGGTGAACGCTGCATGATTTCCACGAGTGGCTGCTGAGCAGATTGCCGCTGGTTTCTCTTTCAGCTCCACTGAAGTGATCGTGGTGATTTTCAGTGATGCCCCGTGGCCCTTTGCATGTGCTCGTGGAAAGAGGTGATGTCAGTTATAGATTCGGGCCTTGCAACACTGCGGCTTGCTTTGGCTTGCACGAAGACAAGGCGTTTCAGCTGGCACTGGTGTACCGATGCTGCTTTGATGGTGAGAGGATGCTAGAAAACAGAACCCCGCCGGGAGTCTGGATGAGCATGCCTCCTGAAACGTCAGGGCACGCTCCTTCCCCTCCTCCCCCTTCGCCTCCAGGGCCTTATTAAAACCTCAGGATTTTTAAAGAGGAGCAAGGTGTCAGCTGTAGCTGCGCTTGCCACACTCGTCTCGTGGGGTATTTGAGAGCACGGGTGCTTTGCCAAATATTTCAGTGACCTTGCTGAGGGAGTATGATGACCGGTGACATTACGACACGTCGGAGGAGACCTACGAGCGTCAGTACATCCTCATTTTTTTTTGCTAGCTAAGGAAACTGGACTATTGAGTAGTCATTTAATTAATCTCTCAGTGTGACACACAGCGTAGCTTTTCCAGTGCCAGGAACCTCTACATGACGCAGGATGTCACGAGCTTGAGTCCCAGCAGACATACACTCACATAATGAGAGAAATATAACTCCCTCTGCTACAGGAGCTAGCGGCTTGTCGCACCAGAGCACTGCAAGGGTCCCGCAGGTTTTTGTGGTGTCTGAATAATGCATTGCAGAGCGAGAGTAATTTAAACAGGGTCAGGAGGGCAGGTAGTGGATGCTGCTAGCCCCCATCTGCTCTGCTGCTCAGGGACCCTGGCAAGGGGAGCCCGCTGCCGCAGCAGGGCGCGAGAGCATCTCCTGCCTGCCCGGCCACGGGCTGCCAGGGCTGTCGGGTTGCAGTTGCTCACCGCCTTTTGCACCATCGTGTTGCAATCTGTGTGGTTAACCAGCTGCCGTAGGGACATCTAGTGTCCTTCCTGAGTGCTTCTTCATGGACAGCCTTGGAGGTTTTTAGCTGTGGAAAAAGACCACAAAGGACGGTACAGCGCAGAGCAGTTTACTCTGAATAGCTGTGACAGCAGGCAAATTTAAAGTGACAATTGAGTGGAAAAAGGCACTAGGTCAAGAATTTTCCAATGAACAGCAATCAAAATGTGTAGCAGAGATCTATTATGCAAATGTAATTATATTCTTTGGATATGTATCCATAGGGTATAATGACAAAGTGGAAATAGCTTTGATAATAAATTTAACATTAACCTGAAGAGAACCTTAGGATTTTCTGTGGGGAATGGAGGGAAGAAGTTTCCTGGAAGCTCATATTTTATGTCCAGCTTGAACTGTCTTTATGAAAGCCACAGAAAAAACTGCCATTTGAGCAGAGAACAGGTCAATACAAGCTGAAAAAGAGCTAGTGGTTGGCCCAGCTGGTTGAACAGGCAGCTGCTATTAATGAAAACGCTTTGCTCTCTGGGGACAAAAAGAGGCTCAGCTGTGATGAGTGGGTAAATGGAAGGTTTTGCAGGAAAGCTAGCATGATGGGAAAGAAGAAATCCATACAATTACTGTGGATTTTCAATAGGAAGGGCTTGCTGTACAATCCCCCAAATTTGTTTTGTCAGCTCTATTTGGAAAGCTCCTCTAAACCAACCCCCAGAGCAGGGTAGCTTTGAAGTTAGGTCAAGTTGCTCAGGGCATTTTCCAGTTGCATTTTGAGTATCCCTGAGGATGGAGGATCCGCACCTTTCGGACCCTCTGCTCCATCATCTCACTGCTGTCATTGCAAAATGTTTTTTTCATACACCAGCTTGGATATTTATCTTCTTCTGATATGCCTTGCCTGAAAGAATGCTGGTTCTTCCACTTTTCTTTGGAGAATATGAGATTATAAAAGGATCTATATTTTACTCTCAAAGATCCTTAAATCAGTAAGATTGTACTTGATGTACTTGATGTCCTACAAATGACATCACAATGAATATTTATTCTAAATTCTTCTCAGCTTCATGCCCTAATAGAGCAGTGAGCAGCACTGTTTTAAAGACCAAATACATTTTTTTTTAAAAAAAATAAATAAATACATCATGAGTTTCTTTCTTAGTTTCTTCTGGGAAAGATAAAGCCATGACTTGGTGCACGTAAGCATTGCCTGCAGTTTCTCTTGGGACCCAGAGATACGCAAGATGACAGAACAACGTTCCAGTCATTCATATTTTATACACTAGCAGCTAATTTTGTGCACTAACAGCACTCTTGTTTTACACACCCTGCAGCAGAGACTAGCTGAAATTAAGCTAGCTGGTTCTAGTTAGAAAGCCAAACCACATGCTGCTGCATGTACTACTAGCTGTTGGCCAATACACGTGGCGGCACGGAGCCACGCTGCCAGAAGACTGCAGCCCAAACAGAGTGAAGCCCCATCCCCGTACAAATCAGCTGAATTGCACCTCTGTCTTGAGGAGAACTGGGACGTCCCCGACCTCCCCTCCCCAAACAGCAAGGTCTCGGCTGCAGTCCTTGGTGGGGAAGAACAAACCTTCATCTCTGCCAAAACCCACTGCTGGGTGTGAGGGACTGTGGGAGCATGGCCCTGTTCTCAACGTTGCGGATGAAGCATTTGAGGGCATGGTGTGAGGAAGGCAGTCCCAGGACTGTGGTGGTGCCCGAGTCCTGCATGGGGCATGGAAGGAAAAGGCTGCCTTTGCTCTCTTGGCAGAGATCAGGCAAAAATCTCATGTTTTCTCTGCAACGTCAGCAGAGTGGAGTCAGATCTGGGGTGCAGCTTGGTGGCTTTTATCTAGCTTATCCAGCACACATTCCCAGAAAGAGTCTCCTCACTTCAAACTCCAGGAGAATTTTAGAATGAAAATGGAGCATTAACCCAAAGCAGCTTAAGGCTACCTTTATTTAAGCCACACAATCACAGAGTCATTGAGGTTGGAAGGGACCTCTGGAGATCATCTTGTCCAACCCCCCTGCTCAAACAACATTACCTAGAGCACCTAATAAATAGGTGTCGTTTGAAATCTGGAGGCCTCTTGTTCCCTAAAGCACCAGGTTCACTCTGTCTCATGTAAGCAGCGACCTGGAGCTGTGGATGATCTCTCAGGTGTGTCCTCCATGAATGTCTCCTGTCCAAGGGCCTCTGACCCCTTCGAAGGCCTGCCTGTGTCTCAATGCACCCACTGAAGACCCTGCATAGTCCTGCCTATAGTTCTGACAATAGCTCGTAGGACTGTAAAACCAAAGACATGCCTTTATAAGCAAACGTGCATTTGTAATTTAAGCAAGAGCTTTTCTTCACAGCTAGGAAATCCGTAATGAGATCATGGGCAGCCCTATTGTTTCAGGAGGGTGGGTGGGTGAGAAGAAAGCAAGGCTCTGCCATGAGGTGGCACTCTGAGCATGCTGTTGCGGCTGAGATGTCACTCAAATGCTCTGCAGGAGCATTTGCAGGAAATTCCTTTGATTCAATAACATGACATAAACTTCATGAGCTGCGATTCATTTCAGGCTAACACCCTTTATATATTTCTGAAGAATGAATCATCCTGAACCATTATTCCATCGTTTCAAAATGCATGAATCCCAGGAAGAGACGTACAGCAGCTCCACGTTTTCATAACGTTTCTTTAAACATTTATTACATTTTTGCCTAAGCAGACTCATTCCACAATTTGTTCTCTGTAGTAAACGGTGTTTCTTGGCATCTGTTCTGAATTCGTTTCTGTCTCCATTTTGATCTCCTGCCATCAAGCCAATCTCAAAATAGGAATCTGAATTAATGGTCTCTGGGTTTTTCACGTAAATCCCTTCTTAACCTCTTCAGCCATTTGACTGTATTTGCAGTCCCCTCTGTTGTTCTGCCTGAGGTTTCACTTGGGAAGCACTTCAGTAAAGACCTATTTTAGGGATTATACATCTAGCCCTAACATAATATTTCAAATGCTTTTCTTATGCAATAAATTATCTTCTACTTTTATATACAAGAAGCAGTTTATCTTTGTTTTGGTTCTACATTACTGTTTCTATGGAAAAAAAAGATGAAGCTATAGCGACTGAAGGATGAAATTAAGGAACTCCGGGTTAGCACTGCAGAATGGCACTGCAGACTATAAAACAGCAATTCTGCTTCCTGAAGCCAGAATTTCAGAGCCAGCTTCAATGGGAATCAGAGCAGGCTCTTTAGCACTCCAGTAAATGCTACTCACCAACAGAAAACAACAGGACCGAAAGATTTTTGCACAAAAGGCCCCTGGCTCTCTTCTTGCGGGCATATTTGTAAAATCTAATTTTTTTTAACCTTTTTTTAACCAACCAACCACCGCAAATAATTGAAGTATTCCAGCTCTTAACTCCCACGTCATCTGCCCCTGATGCTCAGTGTATTCCCTGCCATTCACAAGCCTCCGGTCGCCGCGGACCCTAACAATGCCGGGCTTGTTGCAGGGCAAAGCATGAGCTCATCCTTTGTAATCACTCTCCCGCTTTAGCCGCCAGTCCAAAGGAGGCTTTGTGGCAATTTATGAATGCATTCAGACAAACCCGCGCTCTGTAAACTTCGCTTGAATCTTCAGGGAGCAAAACTGAGTGGATTAAGTCCTCGTATCTGCTGTAAGAATAGGTTTCCTGAATGCAGGGAAGCCCCGGCTTTGCAGAGAGCACAGTTGTGCCTCGGTTCAAAATACAAGATTTTGTAGAGGATCAGGGAAGCAGTGTCCCAGGGTAGTCCTCAGGCGCCAGTAACGCAGATAATCCTTTGGTCCTGGCACTCAGGACTGGAGGGAAGGAAAGGTGACAATATGAGAAATGCATACATCCAATTTCAAGAACGTGAAGGAAAGAACTTGTTGAAGCTTAAGTTTGCCAGAAATAGCAGTGAAATGACTGAATTTTATGCAAACGAGTTGTAATCACATGCAAGTTGCATCTTTTAGTTGGATTCACTGCAACTTTCAGTTCAGAGAGCTGCGGGGGGATATAGTCTCTCCTCCAGCTGTAGCTCCAAACTTTGATAAAACGATATGTGCCTTCTGGTTGCAGAAAATCAAGTAACTGATGCCTTCTGTGTATTAACTGCCAGAAATGGCCTGGGGGAAAAAAAAAAGAAAAAAACAGAACATATAGATAAGCTAATGGCACTGTCCTGCAGTCATCTGCTATCAAGAACAATGTTGTCTAGCCAGGATGAGTTTTCCCTCTACACATCTGGGTACAGCAAAGCAGCTGTAGCTCTACTTCCTTACCATCTCATACACTAAAGAACAGACTAACTTCTGAATTTTCAGTATTATATAAGGCTTCCTATGTGGTCTTGTTCCTCTGTATGTCTATTTTCCCAGCCATTAGAAATCAGTGTGTTGTTACATTCTACGTTACTTGCATTAATTTGTACATTGCTAAAGATTTGTTCCACAGTCCACTAGCGAAGAAGGAAGGACTGCTATAGGTCTCTTGGGATTTCCTATACCAGACTTGACTAATTTAGTGGAGAGAAATGAAAGACATGCACATCTTTTTTCTTTCTTTCTTTTTTTCTTTTTTTTTTTTTTTGAAATTAGCCTTTAAAACTTCAGTATAACTGAGACGAGTCTATGAATAATGTTACAATTGAAAGGTCTTCACACTTCTCTAATTTCAGAATGTGAACTTGGCTTTGGATCCAAAAATTAGGAGCTCAGACTGTCCTCTTAGTGTTGTGAGGGCAGCAGTCTCCTTACATAACATGGGGAAAAGGCAAAACTGCCCTCGATGGCAGTGAGCTGAGTAGGGAGCAGGACGTTCAGGTCCCACCTACTGTTTTCCCCTCTACTGATTCATCTGAAGTCATTTTTTTTTATAGCTTCTCATCCTTGCTATAACGTAATTGTTTCACTTTTCTTCTCCTGGCAACGCAGCTGTCTTTTATAATAACTGCGGGTTGTATTCAGCCATGCACTAATTATCACTGCATCAAGAGAGAGCAGAGCAGCGCTGGAACTGTGGGTGAAGTGGAAAATACAGCTACAGCTATAAATACAGCAGGTTAAACCTAAACTCATGACCCTTTAAGGCGTCTGGGCTTCCTCCGTGCTACACACTGTGATAACTTGGAATTTCCTGTGTTTTGCAGAGAGAAACCTCAGATCTTTTTGCTCCAAAGGATAAAGTACCTAGTGCTGGAGAATAAGGAAAATCTTCCTTGTCTATGCCAGGCTGTTGGGCAGTTTTTACTCTTTCCATTAAGATGCAGATGCCACACATTTGACTGTCAGTTTTTTATAATAAATTATATATTATATCACCAAAATGCAGCCAAAAACTCTGAAATATCTAAGTCTTGTAGTATCCAGGAAAGTAAATAATTACTTCTAATATTATTACCGGCTTATATGTGGTACAGAGGAACTGAAGCACAGCGGGATTTACGTGACTGGCCAGATGGCACAAAACGAAGCTCTGCCAAAGCCAAGAGATATGCTCCATCTCGGCCTCGGCTTTCAATCCCTAGTCCTTTCTGCTTTCCATTGAGATAAAATATGCTTCCCTAATCCACGACACTGAAGGTTTTGCAGGTAGGCTCTGACCCAGCGGCGCTCTCCAAAGCACCTTCTTCGCCGCTCTGCTCCTGAGCCGGCGCCGCAGGGCCCCCCGCTCGGGCGCCCGTGGCCCGGGTTCCCTCGGCCCCGCGCCCCTGAGCTGGCAGCGGCGATTCGATCCGAACCTTCGCGCGCGGAGGAGACCGCGGCTCGGGGGCGCTCGGAAAGCCCGTCCGGGAGGACGACAACCGCCTCGGAAGGAGGTCTGCGCCGCGGGGAGCGGGCTGGCTCCCGGTCTGACGGCTTGCACTGAGCTCGCGGCGCTGCACGCCGGCCCGCCGGGGCCAGCGAGCAGCTGGGCGCCGGGGCTGCTTCCCTGCTGGAAGTCGGCAGTTTTCAATGACAGAACAGTGCAAATATTTGTGCATGGGAAAGAAAAATAATCCTGAGTCTCGCTTGAGGACTGGCGGTAGTTTGTTCTACCACGCTGTGCCCACGTAAGGTTGTAAACACCGTGTGCGCTTCCAGCAGGCCTGAGGCTTCGTTGCTTTTTTAATGCTCTTAATGCACAGGGAATATTTCAAGGGGCTTTTCCTTCCCTTGAAAGGTCGGGTTTCTCGCAGTCTCTCCGAGGATGCTCGTCGCTGCCGAGCCGTGCCACGCAGCCCCGCGCCGACCCCCATGCTCTCCCGGGACGCGGCGCAGCCGGGGCTGGGAGCCCGCGGGAAGGTCCGCCACCGCTGCGCCCTCCCGGAGAGTCTTTAAAACCTGTTCGGAGGCTCGAACGGACGCGTCCCGGCCGAGGCGACCGGCCTCGCTTTGAGGAGAGACGGGCGAAGAGCCCGGCTTCGCGCGCCCCGGGGCTCCCGCCGCGCCCCGGGTTCCCCCCTCCGCCCCCGCAGGACCCCCGCGCTCTGCCGTTGCCTTCAGGGCAGATGCTGCAAGTCAGGCGGGTGCTGCCGTGATTTAATAAAGACAGGAAAAAAAAAAAAAAAAAAACGGAGACCGCCGAGCCGGCTCCATGGATACACGAAAAATCTGCCCGGGAGGAAGCGTCCACGGCCCACAGCGCCGCCGAGGCCTTCCAGCGAGGAGCTCTTTACTGGTGAATAAAGAACGAGAGTGCCCCAAATATTAATGCACCTTCTCAAAGGCTGGGACTTATTTTGGCTCCCGTTAAAGGGAGGAAAAAGGCTGCATTCAGGCATTCGCAGTCTTCTGTAATTCACTGTGCTTTTATTTCCTCCAGTGAATGTCTGGGATATCGGAAGATAATGAGCAAATAACAGTAATTTAGTGCAGGGGACAGGGCAGGAGCTGCTCCAGGGTCTCGTGGTGGCTGAATGGTATTTGGAGGGGGAACAAGGAGGATTAGCAGGGGCTCCAGGCCCCCTCCCCGGGCAACCTCCTGCTACGGCTGTGGTGTTTCGCAGCGAGGAGCAGAGCGGCCTTGCAGGACGGGGAATCGCCATTCCCAAACATCTCCCAAATTTATTTGCCCGGCATCCTGCCTGACAAGGCACTGAGCTCATCCTCTGCTGGGAATACTTCTGGCAGCCTGCAAGCGCGTGCCAGGTCTCATCCGCCGAGCCCTCGCGCTCTCCAACTAGAAGCAGAGCTCAGCAAGGAGCTGCAGGGCTCGGGAGGGCAAAGTTGCCGAGAAACACCGAGCATCTCTTTTTTGTGGCTCCAGTCATCTCAGCTGGAGAACAGAGGACTAGAGTAAAGGTATCAGTAGGGTCAGCTGCTGGCCTGGCAGGATAACCTGCAGTATGAGATGCCGTGATGAGCGCTGTTGCAATGGCTGCACAGACCTCTCGGTTGTAAAGTTTCACATTCGTATTATTTTTTGTTGAGGAATAAAGTTTATAATGCCATGAGCCTGAGTCATATGGGCGTGTAACATTGCAGACAGTATTTATGTGACGGTCTTTTGGCAAGAGGCTCCATCTTCAACTGCTTACTTGACCCAACTCAACTGCATCTGGTATGGGGTTTCTCAGATAATCCTGGTGCCGTGCTAATCCCCCCCGCTAAAGTCAAATCTTCACACACAGCTCCTATCTGCCTCCTGTCTCCCAGACTCATGACACATGTAAGCTGTGAAGTTAATCATCTTGTCTAATTCACTTAAGTATTTAAAGGGTGCCACGTATCCAGGGTCAGATGGGCATTGGCTTTACTTGTAGGTTGCTGTCTCACCCCTCTTCTTTACTTTTTTTTTTTTTTTTTTTCCTACTGCTAAGTCTGTCTCTACATGTTATCTTTCTCCTTCTAGCTGGAAAAGCCCCAATGTTTTTTCTTTTGGTCATGACTCCTGCCGTGGAATAGCAAAGCCTGCCTTCTACTCCTGGCTGTGCTCAACGGTTAATACAAATATGCTTGAAGAGAAGCGATGGATGATGAGGGAGATATACATATTCTCTTCTTTGAGCCCTACAGCATTTTGTCCGGCTCATTTTTCAGGCTCCATCAGCCCTTTGCATACGGTTCTCGTCTCCGGCCTGCATCCTGGTTAGGACCTGGTGCGATACAAGCACACGCGGTGACTTTCTCTCCTTTTGGAGCGTGTTTCCAGCAAAATTTCTGCGTGTGTAACATCACCCTCCCAAACACCCTGCCTACTTCCAGGATGCCCGGCCACGTGAGAGGGAAGTAGAAACCAGCGTACGAGAGTCTTTTCGATGACAGAGTCGAGCCTGAAACACACTTGGGTGGGAGAGCCTTCCTCTTCGGGCAGCGTTCGCCAGCCTGCGCTGCCCGATTTGCGGTGGGGCTTGGTTTGCTGTAGGAGACATGGGGTGATGAATCCCTTTGGGCAACCTTCATCTACGGTAGAAAACCAAACAGCTGGGGCCTGAGGGAAGGATTTCCATAGCGACGCAGAGAGGAAGAGTCCCTCTAAGGATGACAAGAGTTCCCATATATTAATAACGTTCCTAAATAACAAGCAGCTCTTGATAATCTTTTCCCGCTGGCTACCCTTCTCAGACATCCCTTTATTCAGTTTTACTGCTCTCCTTTTCAGACCCTTCAGTTTTCTTACAGCCACATTCATAGATTTTTATTTTATTTCAGCCCTTTATGAACTCCTTTTACTGATTTGCTGCAACTCAAACAGGGTTGTTAGTGGTCCAGACCAGTAGATATCACATATATCAGATATATCTCTTATAGGTGTAAGTTTAGCACCCCCTGCTATTAAATTCAGTTTTTTTTCCTCCTCTTTAGAGATAAACAAAAACAAGAAGATAAGCATGGAGTGTAAGAAAGGGAGCTGGAAAAACGGAGGAACATGCAAGTGGTTTTTATGGAAATAGCTTTGAAATGGCTCATTTTCTGTCAGTTGAAGTCCAAAGGCTAATGCACAACTGGAAATGTCTTTGCTCAGGCAATATTCCATGGAGCATGAAAAGCCACCCACTGCGAGACGTCTTAAATAGGTCACAGCCTTGTACGTGGGCATATATCCATGTACATGCTTACATAAAACAGTGATGTCCTGCTCCCTCATCTCCCAGTGACAATCCACATCACTGGAGCAAGACATTTTACCCCTCAGTTTTCCTGCTTCCACGGATGAGGACAGTGACGACCACCTTTGTAAATCACTTCGAAACCTATGGCTGGAGTTGGTGAGTGTTACCGTCACTGCCCCAAAGTGACTGCATTACCAGAGTAATCCAGACCACATGATTAATCAGATGCCAGCTCAGCAATTAGCCTTGTTTTGTGTTTTTATTCATTTTTCTGCTGCAGCTTCCTTGGGGACTCATGAACCTTTCAAAAAACACAGCAGACACTGTGAGAAGTCCAGCTTATTAGTTGTATTGCCAGCTGCAAAGACGTGGAAATAATGAGACGGATTTAAAAATCACAAGACCTAAAAAACTTTTTAATTTATTTGTTTGTCTCCTCTATTTGGAGCCCTCAGACTACAGCCAAGGCCACGTTTTCTGGCTTTTTCACCAACATGGGCACAGTTAAAGAAGAGACCAGAAGGCAGGTAAGGAAGGAACTGTCATAACCTGCAGGAGGTTTCAGGAGCTGAGATCTGCAGAAAGGCGGCAGCTATATGGTGAGCATTGATAAAACTGATGAAGATGGCAATGCTGTATTAAATACAGCTTGGAAATTAATTTTAAAACCTGTCTCATTCGTCTGCTACCTTCAGCTAACTTCAAGTGCAAGCTAGCTCTGCTGTTGCTAAGCCTTTCCGAGGAGAAACTCATGTTCATAGGGGCCGTTCCTGTTGACGCAGTGGGACTTCAGCTGGAAACTAATCTGATGTGAAGGTTGGGACTGGAGGACATCCTGGTGCATACTGCCATGCCCCTGGCTGCTAGGTCAGAGCAAGTTCGGCAGAGCTCTGCGCCAAGGATAAGGGTTGCAATTGTGCTGGGGTGGTGGGTGGTGAGAGGCGGCTCCTTCCTCTGGGCCTGACGGGGGGGACGGGAGTGAAGGGGGCAGGGGAGGAGAACTGGCTCTGCCACTGCTGCTCCCAGGGCTCTTAATTGCAGCAGCGTGCATGGTGCTAATCTGCTGAACTGCCTTTCATCTGCCAGGAAACCCAGCATGTGAAAAAATTCAGTATGTCATTCTCTGTTTGCATTGCTCACTGGCCTGATCCGACCGCGTACACACCGAAAAAATAGCCGCAAATACACAGTCATCATCTACCCTCCAAGAACCGCCAACAGAGGCATCAGAGATGCCTGGCTGAGAGGTCCAATGATCAGGAGATGGAAATGAGTTCACTTCTGACATGTTGCATGCTCCATTTCTCCTCCTTTTGGGCCGTAATCTCTACGACAGAGCATTTTCTCAGCCGCGCATGTCTAGCTTAGCAATCAGGAGCTCAGAGTGAGAGTGGGAGCAGGGGGGGGGAACATTAAAAAGCTACCGCATGCAGAGAAAACTCCACTTTCTTGCTAAACTTGTTTTTTAAAGTTTCCAGGCCCAAGTTTTGATGACTATTTATTTGTAGGAAATGTGTGGTTTGCTTATTTATTTATTTATGCAGCTCTTCCTCTGACTTCCAGGGAAGGGTCTCATTGTCTGTATGCAGATCCCAGCGCCCGCTGAATACAGAGGCCCTTTTTCCCCCCTGTTTTGTCCTGCGAGAGGTCATCTTTATTCAAGAGCTCTGAACGATGTGAGCAGGGTACTAATGGCACACAAAGAGCCACCTCCGGAGCCAGCCAAGCGTACAGCTGCCTTTTTGTTTGCCGAGATGGAGACGGGACCTCGAAAGCGCTCCTGACCGCGGCACGACGGGGGAGGCGCGCGAGACGCCGGCGATTCGGCAGGGCCCCTCTTTCCTGGCGCGGGAAGACCTTTACCGAACACAGATCACGTCAGCTGCCGCCGCGGCCTTTTCTCAGCTTTAGAAGACCCCCCTTTGCTGCTCAAGTGACATGACGGAAAGGAATCGTTCTGAAATACCCGAAAGCCCGGAGCAATGGGCCAGTCTGGGGACAAATGACGCTTGCGACCGGTCAACGGTAGCACTCTTCTGTAGCTCTTGCAAAGGTGTCCGCAGCCGGGTGCGCTTTCTAAGCCGGCTAGTGGCTCGGTGTGCCTTTCTGGTTCCATGTTGGCTTGAAATGCCAGGAGGTCCCCGGGGCGGATCTGATACCTGTGAGCCTGGCAGAGTGACACAGACCTCTGGCAGACCCAGGATGAATATGTCACAAGCGCTGATATCTTTGGAAAAGTGCGGTGCCTCGGGCACGGAGATAAGAAATAAGCACAGAGCATCTCTGCAAAGAGCTGTGTGTCTCTGTTAAGGAAATAACTACTGAGCTCTGCAATTCAGTGCTGGAAGACAAGAGTTTCAGGCGAGGCGTGAAGGGCTTTGACTCCCCTCTGGCACTGCAGGCACCTGCAGGCTCGTGGTGCCTGTAGCTGATGAAGCGACACCTTAAAGGCTTGGTCTCTGGGGCTCCCTCAGAGCTGTAACCGACCATGCTTCTTGTACGGAAAGGCAGCAGGCCAAATCTGAGCAGTCATCAGCAGTGCACTCTGTTTATTAATATTTGTACCCATGTGTTATTTAAAATTGCATTTTAAAGGTAGTGAAAGCTGACTGAGACCATGCCTCCCCCATCCCTACTCCCTGCTGCTTGTGTTAAACATGTTTCCCTTTAGTCGGTGCATCTGATTTTCTGGCTCTTTTGCTTGCTAGAAGACAGCCGTCACAAGGAATGTATTCCTTGCTCTTCCATAGCCCCTCTGCTACCTCTGTTTTGCTATTACCTTGCTAACTCCTGCAGGTTGGGCTCCCCGGGGTTGGTAAAGCCTAATTCGGCGTTGACGCCGTGCTCAGTGTCGTTGCTAGTCACCAGCTCGTGGAGTTTGGGAGCACCCAAGGGATCGAACCCGGACAGGCGGGTTCTGGTCAGCCGTGCCCAGAGCCTTGTCTCTCGCTCCGAGGGAAGTTCACCTCTTCCAGGTGACTTGTGTCATGTTACGTGGTGAAAATGTTTTTGCATGAAATGCCCACTGTCTTTTCTATAGATTTCACTAAACTCCTAAATAGGGTATCTCAGAATTATGCAAAATATGTAAAGCTGAAGTGTCAAAATTAATACGAAGCATAGCTGATAGCAGTGAAAGGCAGAAAGAAAACCAGGCATTAATAGCCTTAGCTCTTCAGATTTATTTATTTTTTATTTCCTTCAAACAAGATCAGAATTCATGATAGTATTTCACTAAAGGCATCATCATGGTATGTGCTATCTTCAGATTGATAAGTTATAAGCTGTTTTAAGTATTTTTTCTTTATAATAATTTTTCAACTGCTAGGATGCACTGACACAAGTTTCCAATGTATTTCTCTCACTCATTAAACAAAGAAAAAAGACAGCAAATGTCAAAGTGAAAATGTGCAGAGGATGGGGAGATGATTCAGCCTTACTAATATCTATTTACCATGGCAATTTGCTTTATAAGTTGCAGCTGTAACTTCTAGCAAACCAGAATCATTCTGAAGTGTTTGCATTTTCTCCTCCGCGGCTTAACATCTCCATTAGTGAAGCAATTTTCCTAGGGTTGGATAAGTGAGATGTGGTTAGTCACAAAAACAAGCAGGCAGATTCCCACCGTTTCTACACGGAGAATTCGGCAGATCTGTGGTGTCCAGGGCGCTTAGCAACTCTCCTGGAAATATCGGAGCTGCTGGGAGGACCAGGAGCTCAGCAGCTCTCCGCTGCCTGGGTCCGGTCTGCGAGCGCGGATGGGTTCGTGTGTCAAGTCCCGTTCCTTTACACCCACGCAGACTCCTCTGGGCTCTTTTCACATGAGTCACAGCCTCGGGACCTGGCCCGTAGCACTGACACTTCGCGGTGGTTGTTTGGCTGTAGAGGCCAAAGTACGAGTAAGCGCTAGGGAACTTGGTACTCTGTCCACTTTCCAGTGGTACCCACAGCTTTTTGGACGTGAACATTTGAGATGTGCTTTCAGGGACAGCCGGAGCCAGCGGAGCACGGGCGCTCCTAGAAAGCAAGGGCAGGGAAACACGCGGGTTCAGGGCAGACGAGGTTCCCCGTCTGCACCGCGGGAAGAGCTGCCACTGACTGTGTGCACAGCACCGAAACAGCAGAATATCAGCTTCTCTGAGACACACATGCTACAGCTATGCTGCTGTTGAGTGACATAAGCTTAATACTGCAAATAAGTCATCAACGATAAGCAAATACTTTCCTCTTCCATTTGACATTTCCCTGTTGAGCAAATGTGCTCTTGTGGGCGAAACCTGGTTTCTGGCAGGGTCCGCAGAAGATGTTAAGGAAGCGTAAAGGATTTACCACCATTTTTTTTTGAGATCCTATTGAATCATAGGATGTGGGTTCAGATTCCCTGCAACTTGTTCCACTGGTCCCTCCCACCAGCGAGAGGAGGAGGTTTGATTCTCATCTGCTCTGGTAGTGTATCATCTTCCCAAGATAAAGGATATAAATTAATTATCCAGAGGCTGCGCTTTTGTAAAACTCCTGCATTAAACCCATTTGCTGCCTACTGCTTTCTCCTGAAAACTGGGGCCTTTCCCTATCCATGCAGAGCTGTAGCCCCAGGCAAGCTGAGGTCTGGGCCAGGAACGATCCAGACTTGTGCACCTACAGGGAAATCTCTGCCAAGCAATGCATCCCCTGAGACGTGCTCCTATTGATTTCCCCACCAAACCGACCTGTCGTCATGAAGCTCTTGTATACGTTGGCTGTAGCACGTATATAACACGGCTCTCCCGCCAAGCGGCCTCTCGGGGCGGCGAGAGGGCTGACGGAGCCGAGGCAAATCCCACCTCCGCATTGCTCCAGGGAGCGCTCGGGGCGGCAAGCGGGGCTTTCGGTTCCTGCGACCCCGCCACGTCCACCGCGGACGGGGACGGTGCAATCGCAACCCGGCGGGGAGGCTGCTTGGAGAGCAACTGCAGCCGTCGCGAGGCTACGGGCGGCCGTGAGTTTTCGGTTCTCAGTCTAGCCGGGGGGCTTCTCATTAAAAGGAAAACAGCGTTATTTTCTGGAGGCAGCTGAGGAAACCAGCAGGGGTTTTGGTGACTGAGAGCTTTGGGGTTGCAGCGGAGAAACGCGCGGTATCCAGCGTCCCGTTCCCTGCCTAACAGGTGAAGGTCAGCAGCACAAATTCAGACAACACCGTTTACAGTCAGATCACGCAGAAATGAGTTCCTTTTTCTCACTAATTCCTGCTCTCTGCAGGTGAAGAAACCAGTCGCAGACGAAGGAAAAGTTTTGCTGCCGTTGTTAGCCTCGGCTCAGCCCTCTCTGCTGCTGTTTCATGTGACATTGGCTATTTATAGCCTTTGTAAAGATGGTATAATCAACTCCCTCGGCTACAGAAGCAGCTATGATGGATAATTTAATACCAAACACTTAGACGGGTAGTGATGCAGGGAGACTTTCTGCAATCAGAGGGAAGCTGAATGCGCAAATGTCTCGCTACGCTGCTCAAATCTTCCCCAAAAATCACAATAAGGAAAAACCCACATGGGCAAATTTCTCATCCGAAGCGTGAGAGGCCGAAGCAGGCCGGTGGTGCTCCGACGGGAGCCAGCCCGGGGCCCCGGGGGGGACGGACGGGGATGGGGAAGGGCAGGTCTCTGCCGAGGGCAGCCCCAGCTGCGCCCGTGCCTCCAGGAGCGAGTTTAACGAGCAGAAAGCCCCTCGGGGGCTCGGGGGTATCTCTAGCAACGGGGCCATTCCCCCGCGATGCGCCGGCCCCGGGCCACCCGGCGGAGCGGGTCGGCTGCTGGCGCAGCGGGGCAGGACGCGGCGGAGCTATTCGGACCCTTCCTGGCGCAGGCAAAGCAGGCAGGACCTTGTGGCTCTCTTGGTTATTCCCTCTGCTGCTTGTCCAGGAAAAGAGTAAACAACTCTGCTGTCCCCACTGGAGGAAAAGCCTGATTTCTCTGAAGACTCTCTTGCAATATTAGAGATCCCTGTTTTTCTGGCTGGGCTGAGACAAGTATGGCCAGAAATGGGGCAAGATCCTCTCTCTGAGGGGAGGCAGCAATTTCCAGTCCGAGAATCCTCTGTCTTTGAGATTTCAGTCATACCCACGTGGTAAAGGATAAAAAAAATATGTCTTATTTTGGGACATTTTAGTAGGCTCCTCAGTGAGCGTGAAGTCCACCTACAATGGCTAACAGTGCGGCTTGTCAGCTGGAAAGCCTACGTAAGCCTGAGCCGTGCCATCACGGCGGTGTGAGGGGAAGAGCCAGGCTAGCTCACGCCGTCCGTCTTCCTGGTGCGTTGGGCACAGTTTTGTGTAAGTCATCAGCCCTTCTTGGTACCTGGGGAGGTAGCACGAGGGGAACGCCAGAGATTGCCCTCTGCGTTGGTTGGTCTTTGGACCGGTGCTGAGGAGCAGAGCGTTGGTAGGACACGAGCATCAGCGCTGACCTGGAGCATTCATGTTCCTCCCCTGCTCACCGCTTTCATCTTACATTTGTATACAGCACCCTCGAGCAGTATAGGAGCTGGCTTTTGCTAATATTTTGCTAGAGCCCGGCAACAAGGCTTCGCTTTTGTCCGGCAGGGCTCCTTTCAAAGCCTGCCGGGTCCCTGGAGGGGCAGCTGACATTCTCTCTTTCTTCATTTCATCCTGCCAGCTGTCTTCTCGTTTGTGACTTTTAGGTCTGTTTTTGTTCCTGGGCAGAAATACTTGTGCAGGTCAGCACTGAGCTCTGATGCAGTAGCAAGCTAAGTAATTTTTCTATGGCATTGTGTTACCCTATTTTAATCCCTGAATATATTCACTCTCCTATAACCTGGGTGCATTTAATTTAATGGCAACAGTGAGTCATATCAACAAAAGCAAATGACAGAAGAGCTAAAAAAAACCCTTTTCTTTTCTGTTTTCTTATAAAGAGAGGTTCTGCAAAGTGGAGGATACAGAAATATATACCTCGCACTGCATCACCTTGGTGACTTCCCCAAGCCATTAGAGCCGTTCTTCAGCACCTGTCACAGTTCCAGGCTCAGCCATAGATGTCCCCCACAAAGTGACATATTCTACCTCTTTCTGGGTGTTGCTAACACAGGGAATAAGAGGCCAACTTGCAGAATCAAACTTTGAGTCTCCCAAGCTACGACGGCTCTCGTGGTCTTCGGTGATTCACCAGCTCCAACAGCCTAGTTTTCCCAGAGCCAACGTTAACCTGCTCCTCAAGCAGGGCTGCTGCTGCTGGGGAAGCCCTGACATGGAGAGACCCGTTACTCTTCCTGGTAGTCTGCTCTGTGCCGCACCGATCTCCCTAGGTAAAAAACCCCTCTTAGAGCGATCTGTGTCTCTGCTTCCCCGAGGTGCCAATCACACCAGAGCGAGAAGCTCATCTCTCTCGTCTCTCTCATTTCGAGCTTCCAGCCATGTCTTTGTGGTGTGGGTGGAATTACTATTTTGCAGATAATGGTGCCCTGGGGCTTCGTTTTGTGAATAGCACTAAAACAGTCACCTGCTCTTATCTGCCAGTCGGGGTATGATCTGACTAGTCATTTTACAGTTTAACATACAGTACCTTATGATCTACTACAGGGTAGACCTTTGCCAAGACATCTGGTGGTTTATTCAGAGCCAATGAACACTAATTGCATTTTAACCTAGAATGTATGCGGTTTCCAAAACTCCCTGTCCTCTTTGTGCCCTTTGTTTACAAAAAAGTGCAACTTTTCCTCCTGCAGCTTGGATGCTAACAGGGACTCTCCATCTGGTAGTTGCTTTGCGTGCATTTGTTTTGTTCTTACAAACTGACTATCTTTTCTCTTATTGTTTTAGAAGTTGCTCCAGCTTCTCCTGAAGTCAAGGGCAAAGCTGTGAAGGACTTCAGCAGGTGGAGGACGGGGCCTTTCCTGACTGTGTTCTTGTACAGAAATGGGAAAAACAGAATCAACCCCATGATGTGAGGGCACCTTTGAAATACATTATCCACCATAAAAAATTACCCAGTCCAGCAACACAGCTGCAGACAGATCAGTCACACGGTGACAGACTGAGTTACCAGAAATTAGACTTTGAGTTACCAGACATACCCTAAGCGTGGCTAAATTGTACGTAAGGCTCTTTAAACACTAGCCCTGGCAACACTGAGAAAAGCAGCATATTGTAAGAGCTACAATCAGCTTCAAACTTCCTTAGCACTAGATTTCTTGGAACAAAAGCAAACTTGCTAACTGCACAAGAGGCTCTGGTTATTACAAATGCAATGCCATCGGAGTGCATTTCCATGTCCTGACTGGTGGGGAAAATGCTGCTGGACAGCAACCAAATGGATATGGTGCCCACAGCGCTGCTCCCAGTGAGCTCCTGGTGATTTTCTGGTGGTGCCTCTTGCACTGCTGTGTAGGAACGTAACTCCCTGAACACTGCGGCTGCAAGATTCGAGCCAATGCACCTCCTTAGCATTAAGAAGCTTTAGAAATAGGTATTTTCTGCATCACTGTTTAACGCTAAAAGCACACAAGCGCTTTGCGTGTCGTCGGCTTGCCCCAGTTGCATCAGCAAGTGTGCACAGCCGGTGCCGTGGGTCCCCAGCTGCTGCATTAGTCACACAGCGTGTCCCGGGGGCTGCAAAAGCCCCAGGGTCAGAGGCCTCGTCTGCAGCTGCCGCAGGCTCAGATGCCTCCAGCTCTCAGGTATCAGCCAGGGATTCCTTTTAGGTAAAGAGATACATTTGCTTAATTCCTTGTCCCTTGTTCCACCCTTTTGTTCTGTTGTTGCTATTTCTTCTTCTTAACATTTCGAGAAAACCTCTATTTTGTGAGAGTCCCACAGAACATCTAGCAGACAAATACGCCACAAATGTCCCACCATCTCCTGAGGCCACTGTTATTTTGCAGGTTGTTTCTGTCAGGAGGGTTTGCATGAATGAAGTGTGTGGGAATAACGAATTCACAGCAGGGGGCAGTGCTATATGGTAAATACATTTATAGGTTTTCAGGCATTTTGAGCATGGGAATTTTGAAATTACAGAACCAAACACACAACTTGGGATGTTATTTAGTATCCCTGTTATTCCCTGCCTGAGAAGCAGCACTTGGATTTATGAAGGGTTGTTTAAAACTGATACTGTAAAGCTTAGTGTTGATTCCAGCTAAAATGACGCTTGATTTTGAGGTCCAAGAAAATTAGCAAAGTGATCTTTTAATGTTTAAATGCATTCAGACATTTTCCCGGAGGTACTTGCAATCTTCTTCGGTGTGAAAGACCTTAGACCTTTTCCAGAAAGGAGACTCACACTACAAGGTACGCAGACGGAAGAGGAAGCCCTCAGCAACAAACCTTTTATCACTCATGATTTACAGGATCCCAGACTACCCCAAGAGAGACCAGGTTAATTAAAACTTGCAATTATAGCAAGCCTTCCACTCAACTCCAGTTTCAGCCTTTTTCCTGTGTTTACTATAGACCACATCCTGCCCGATGCTCTGTGCAAACAGAATGGTATCTTGCAAATAAACACAACTGCGAAGGCCAAGCTTTCCATCTTCTAGCTGCAAACCATGACCTCTGCGGACCCCAGCGTGCCAAAGGACAAGGCCACTCTGCTCAAGTGGGAGCTGGGACCAGTGGCCTCTGTAATCTGAGCTGCAGCTTTCTCCTTCACTTTAGGCAAACTTAAGGCTTTGCTGTTGCTGTTTAAGGTAAAAAAGTGGTTGCTTTCATGTAGTTTGAGGCTATTTTGTTCTAGGAGAGCTCAGCCCTTGGTGCTGACAGCTCCCTTCTGCCGAGCGCCCAGACCCACCACGGCTCCCATGGGGAGCCCACGTGTGAACCTCCACGTCAGAGCCTCGTGTTTCCTGCAACCATTGGCATGGTGAGAAGATTTCCACAGCTAGTTTGCATCTGTGTGATTGCTTAGATTTGTGATACACAAAAGAGAGTGAGATCTACCCGTCCCTCCCTTCCTGCTCAGAGTTGCATGGACCTCCGCTCCCGCTCCCAGCATGACATCTCCCTGGAAACTGCACAAGTTGTGCACAGAGCCGAGTCAGGTTTGCAAGGGATTTCAGCTCCCTGAAGAAGCCTTTAATGCCATATGTGGCACAGCCTCGATCCCCAGAGGTACGGCGAGGCCTCGCAAGTGCCTCAGGTTGCCCGGTGAGTCACAGAGGAGCTGCCCAACCCGGGACATCTTTGTCCTTCAGACGAACGCTCACAATTTCAGCCCCTCCATTTTATTTTCTGTTTTTGCCTGTTCTGATCTTCGTTCCCCGGCTGGTCCTCTGATCCCTGTCTCCTCCTCGCTCTGATGTCCTTCTTTGGCTTTCCCAAGCACCGTGCCAAGTCACTGATTACTTTTCTCACATTCCTGCAGCTGCGTTGTGGGCTCCACTCTGCTCCTCGTTCTTCATCTCCCCCCTGAGTACCTGCCCTCAGCCTCGGAGACAGGCCTCGGTCGGGGAATGATCAAGTGCTAAAAGCAAGGCAAGGAGCAGGGCAGAGCCCAGGCTGATGGATGCTGCCGGCCTTGTAAATCTGAGTTCCTCCAAGCCCCAGCTTCTTCCTCGCTGCCTCGTCTCTTCCAGTCTGACATCCACACACGTCCTTCTGGGGTGATGGAGGCCATGGTGAGGTCAGTAGGTGCTGGACAGGGAGGTGAAGGGGCTGGAGAAGTCCTAGAGGCTGAAGCAAGGACTGGCGACAGAGCAGCGGCAGAAGGGGAGACCAAGGAAAGGAGGTGATAGAGACAAAGTGTGACTTTAAAAAGACTCAAACTGTGCTCCTGAAAGGTAGCCTGGCTCCGTTTCCTCGTTCCCAGCTGCTTGCATAGACCTGCAGAATGTCCTTCTCCGTGCAAAGTATATAAAAATCAGGGAGAAGGTGAATGTGGAGTTACTCACAGCCTCCCTCAGTGCGGGAGCCTCAGCCGAAGCTAGGGGAAGGCAGGCTCAGGACAGACATGAGACAGACGCCGCCGCCTTCACCAGGTGTATTTAAAGGGTGGAACACATTGCCTCGAGGCTGCATGGATTTAAGAAGCAATTAGACAAACTCACCAAAGGAAAATACACCCAGGGGTATTAAATACAAAGAAACCACCCGTAAATCAAGATGTCCCTGTGCTGTTGGTCAGTGGGAGCTGGGTGAGCATTCTGGGGAAGGATCATGTATTTTTGCTCTGTTCTTAGCTCTTCTCTGGGCATTTACTACTGATTGCTGTTGGAGCTAGGATTCTGGGGTGGTAGACGAGGCCTGGCTGAAGACAGGCTCTTAGGAGAAGCCTTTGGGAAGCAGCACTAGAGGGAGAGCCAATGGTGCTTCTCTGTGCTGTACTAGCAAGCGCTCTGCAAACTCAGAAAAGTTATGCAAGACCACTGAGTCTCTTCCATGGCAGTCTTTCACTCTGGAATTGAACTATTGCCTGCTCATATCCCTTCTTGCTGGCTTCCAGGTTTCCAAAATCATGGTGCTAATCTTCCATTTCCTGGAGCAAGGAACTGGCTTCATCTTGCAAATGACATGCCAAGGTAGCAATGGTTTAACTGGCAAGAGAGTACATGCAGCCAGACCTCTGTCCTTCTGCCTGGGAGCACAAGATGCATCATCTTGGCACCAGCAATCCTCGCGCTCCACCAGTTATATCCAAAAAGGCTCTTGAGACTCTACAGACCCGTGCTGCAAGCCACGTGTACTCCAAGGGAAGCCCCATGAGGCCATCTCAGTCCTTGGCACCACCACTCAGCGTATTACTTGTTTATCCAAGAGGTGCTTCTGCTCTTGCCCATCTTTCCTGGCTGCAACCTCTTTCCTCTGTGGGTGGAGATCCTGCCCGATATTCATGCACACTCTCTCCTTTGGCTTGCAGGCCCTAGGGTTGGCGTGCAGCAGCACTGCTGCTCCTCCCTCTGACTGTGCAACCTCGGAGGATCTGAGCAGATCCAGGGCCCAAATCGCATGTCTATATAGGCGAGGGGGCAGCCCTGGGAGAGCTCCGACTGCATCACTCGAGTCCCCCGAGCAAAACTGCACCAAATCGGTTTAAAGCGATAGTCAGCAAAGTGTTCTGCAGCGTCGCTCCGAGCAAAAGCTAGGGAAGCTCCTGCACAAAGATGACCTAATTTATAGCTTTCACTGCTGTTCTGGTAGGTTTGGATGTAGTGAAAAGGAACCTGGCATCTATCCTCATTTACTGCCGATCTCAGCCTGACTTTGAAATGTCCTAGTAAAAGCGCAGCCAAGTGAAACTTTCCTCTTTGCAGACACACAAGCCAAGGGGGGCGGGTAAAAAGCAGGAAAGGGGGCGCGAGAAAGAAGCAAACAAGCAGGAACGAAGGACTTTGGGGCTGCAGTCCCAGCTAGTTTCGTGAATAATATTATCCCCTGGAAATCAGACTACTGGAAACACTTGCCTGACCCAATATGCAAATCAGGCCTGGGAAAGGAAAAGGGCAGCTGGGATTTCTTGTACCCGGTGCTAGGCTGGGGCAGGCGGGGCGGGGGAGGGGGGCGAGTCGGGGGCTGTTTGTCACGGCTGGAGGCCTCCATGCGTGTCACCTTCAGCGAAGCTGCTGGAGCCGAGGTCCGTCCGCTTGGGTGAAAGCCGAAGGGCTGCTCTGAGGAGAGGGGGACGGGCAGCTCCCTTGGGAAAGGGCTGGACGCAGGCGAGGAGCCCGTTCTGGTCCCTAGGACCTGGCCGAGGGCAAGCAGAGGCGATACCAACAGGAGCAGCCGAGGTGGTCCCACCTGCCCGGCAGAGCTGTGCTTTCTGCAGCCCCGCCTGGGGGCTGGGGGCCTTTTCCAAGGAAGAGCAAAGCGCCCGTAATCCCTCGGCGCAGCTGCCGCCGGCGCGGTGCACGAAAGGCCCGTGCTCCAACCCGGGCGTGCAAACAGCGACTTGTCCCTGCCGTCGCGCTAAGGGAGGCAGGGGGTCCCGGAGGGCGCGGAGGGCGCAGGCTCACCGGGGCGCTGGCGCCCGCTGCCCGCTGCCTGGCTTTTCTGTGCCCTCCCCGCTGCCGGGGAGCAGTTCGCAGTCCTGCCTGCCCGTGCGGCGCTGGCTGCAGGCGGGGAAGCCTGGTGCTTCTGGTTTCAGGACCCCGATAAGAAAGCTGCAATAAAGACTCTTTCTCTCCCCCCCCCCTTTTTTTTTTTTTTTTACCAGGTGTTTCTCAGGACCTCTTCATATGTGTTAGGCTTGCTTTTCCAAGGCAGAAAGGCCCAAAAATCAGAGCAACTTTTGGAAGTTGAGACTGTTAGGTTCTAACGATGCCCGAAATAGTAGCAGGTATTTCACAGGCACACCCGTGCACGTGAATGCTTGCACATGGATAGCATTCCCAGGCATGGGGTGTTTTACAGCTGCCGCCTGATTGATATCAGCCAGTGATGCATGAGGACTGGCATGCTGGTTTGGCACTGTGGGCTAAAAGGTATGATAAATGTGTCCTCGCTGAGATATTTGCGCAAGACTGGCACTGTTTCCTTGAGAGTCTCACATGCATGTGGCCTACTGAATACTCCAGTTGTGTGGTTTCAGCCCCTCTCTAGAGATTAGTCTGCTCTTAATGGGTTATACCATGCTGAACGCTTTTTCTTAGTAGTGTACAAGAACATTCTTCTATTTTTCTGTGGCTCTGTTTTGACTTGCTCCCCCTTGTCCTCCTGGAATAAACTTGCTACTGTTTTATACGGAGTTATTGCCCTGCTTTATGGCTGGGCTCTCAGGGAACACAGCAATGCCTTCCTTTTGCTCCTTAGCAGCCTATTCTTACATGGCTTGCTCTTTTCATTATTATTTTAGGGTTGCCCCGTAATGTTGTGGAACGTTAAATCCAGGGTCTTCTAAAAGCTACCTTGAGTGTAGATACCTCAGCGCATCTCCTTAGCATCACCACCCCTTTAAAATATTTGGCAGTGGAGTGTTATTAGGATAGCGCCCAGAGCTACGATATCGCTTGTCAGTCTCACATGAGATGCCAGCACATTGAACTTGAGCACAAGGTGACAGCACTTGAATTAAAACTAATTGCTGTAGCACACTGGTGCCTGGAATGAAGCTGATAAGGCCGCAGACAGCGGAGAACATAATCAGATTGGCAATTTGCTTGGGTGTAATTTATTGACCTCTCTCCAGACGGAGTAGCAGCTCGTTCATTCCTTCCTCAGCGCTTTGAGCAACTGCAAAACTTTTAAGGACTGAGAATGGATGGTGGCACAGCAGTTCCCTCCTCAGTACACCCATGCGGTCTGCGAACTCTGGAACGGCTGTGCCGGACTGACCCTGCTGGGGGACCGGTGGGACTAAGTCCACACCAGTGGTGCCGTCCAGCTGAAGCTGGAGCGGGTAGGTTTGGTGCTTGTACCAAGTCTTTGCCCTTGGGTTGGCAAATTGCCACATGGCAAAAGCCATCCTTTAAAGCTAAGGAGAGTTAGGTTTGCGATCCTTTCTCGGTCATTGGCATTGTTCTTAATTTGCTGATGACGGACTTTTTATCATTTTAACCTATTTTAATCATTTGTCATGCAGTTGAGCCTACAGGCCCTGTTGCGCTAGGTTAAATCTTAAAAGTTCTGAATAGCTGCAGTGCAATTGTTAACGAGAGGGTCAGTTTTAACACAAGGCTCAATTTTAATCACAGTTGCTTTGAATACGGACCTTTACAAGAAAGGAACCGAGCGCAGTTCAGAGGAGAGCACTGCTCTGCGGCGGGACGACCTAGAACGGCAGAGCTCCAGCTCCCCAGACGGGACGACGGTTTGGCTCTCTCGACACTGAGGGGAGGGAGCTGAGCTCCGGGCTTTGCGACGTGGGTTTTGCTGACCCTGCGAGCGTTTGCCTGCGTGTAGCTGCGGGAATGGGGACAGGGGGAGCTCTGTAGCTCAGGCTGAAGGCCAGAAGCCAGAGCTCCTGTGTGACTATGCCACATCTCCTCGAATCTGGACTTGTGTTACAGCTACATCTAATTAACAACTCCCAGGCAGAGATCTCCAAACACAGGTGGACCTCTAGGGTACCAGGCTAACAGTGAAGCCTCAAAGTGATGCATGGGATAGTTATTGCTGGGACAGGGGCTTCTTCTCCCATCTCCGTCTCCTTCCCACTTCTGCTCTTTCTCTTGTGCCCATGGTATGAGCTGCTTCAAGGAGACAGACCATCAGAAATTTAATCTCATGTGGAAAAGGAGCAAGGTTGGCTGGTTCCCTGATCAAGGCTGGATAAGCCACGTTACTTCAATGTGAGAGATGAAGAAGGGGAGGTGGCACCACTACTTTCAGCCATGTGCTTGGTGCTTTCCTTTAATTTTCCTCCTAGGGAAAAAAAATCCTTTACCCTCCTCCCAGGGAAATTCCTGTCATTTCCTGCATGCCACTAAAATACTGAGAGGCAATTTTGGCAAGGCAAAGGGCAGGTAGCATCAAATGGCTTCAGAAAGCAGATTCTTGCTTAGGATTTTTTTAGAGCATGTGCTGTGATAGGAATCTTCTTCACCTGCTATTGGGAAGAAGATACTTCAGCAGCTGTGAATATAAATAGCGTTTGCCAGGCAGTGAAAAAGAAACAAAGGTTTGGATAATTGGAAGAAGAAATGTCTAGGGGAAGAAGGTTTTCTTAAAGGGCAAATAAATCAGCTCCTGTGCAGCTGGTGAAGGAAGGAGATCGCTGACAGCACGATGCAGAGTAGCCAGCTCCAAAAAGGGGTCATTCGGTGAAGGTCACGCCAGAGCAGGCGACTGGAAACCTGCATCTATCAGCCCAAAAGAATCAGAAACAGAGGAAGATGACAGTGGCTTTAGTAACTAAACTTGGACTTTTCTCATTTGAGGAGTCTGATCCTCTTTCAGCTAATGTTCATAGTGAGATTGCTATTTATTTCACAAAAAAGAAAAGGGATTTTTCTTGTAGCTTCAAATCTCCAGAGATGGATGGTTGATGCTAGGCAATATAACAACATCAGCTCTTTGATTAATGTACTCACTTTTGTCTTGTTAGTTAAAAAAGGATCCTGGGAGTGACCTCAACGCCAGCAGGCCTGCACAGTGTGCAAAGCCCCGTGACATCAGCAGGCCTGAGCCCAAGATTCGGGTGTAAATATAAATAGGTTGGGACACGGCTGCAGAGGTGATGGAGAGGTGCTGTGCTGTATCCTTCAAACCGAATGGGTTTGAGTGCATGGGCCAAAAGGAAAATTAACACGAGCAGGCAGAGCGCAGTGAAACCGGTCGTGCTCCACTCATACGAATCAAGAGGCCCAGCCCAAACCCCCCGATTGGAAACTCTCTGGCTGGGTTCAGACTGACTGTCTTTATCCCGATTCTACTCGATTCTCCCA
Source organism: Rhea pennata (assembly GCF_028389875.1). Taxonomy (NCBI): domain Eukaryota; kingdom Metazoa; phylum Chordata; class Aves; order Rheiformes; family Rheidae; genus Rhea; species Rhea pennata. Next base: position 59,218,819 of record NC_084667.1, on the reverse strand, counting down.
GTTTTGAAGCTATTGAAAAAGACGTCAAGAAATACTTAAACAGAAAATACGAAACACGGAAACCCATAGCGAGACTGTTCGCCGTACGCAGGCTTGCACTGAGTTTGCAGGTTGCTCAGATAAACTGGGTGCGGTGCTCAAAACGTTGGCAAGGTCGCCCAAGGTTGCCCACCGTAACTGGAAGTGCTGCCGCTATTGCAACGCCGCGCTGTTACTTCTACCGTCAGCGCAGCCCCGAGGTACAGATTTAATGCGTTAATGATTTGTGGCAGTGTGTGTGTTTCCTTTCAGTGAGGAAAACGGTAATGTAACTGCATAGATTACCGATCTGCTAATGTATTTCTCATGATGAAAGCTGAGGGAGCAAAACTCTGCTGATCGCCTAAGAAAGAGCGAGCGAATGCAAATATCTAAGCCTGCATCAGTATCTGGAAAAAAAAAATGAATTTGAGGCAGACAGAGTAGCAGGATAGCTGGTCACTTAGCTCTGTCCTCATTTGACTAAAAATTTTACTTCCAAGTTATTTGGTTCTAATGCCAATGAAGAACAAATTGCAGCTGCATCATGTAAAAAGGAATTACTTAACCATGCTGCAGTTTGTTTCACATTAACTGTTTGGAGACCGGTGGTAAGTCTCAAAGGCTCTGGTATATTTTGAAATCCCACAAGCTATTCAACAAGGGAGAAACACGGTTTTCGTGAGGCTTTAAGTACATTTTCCTACCCGGCCCTGCCAGATTTAGCAAAGAGCCATAAATAGGTTCTCAGATCACAGCGAAAGTGGAGTTTTCAGAAGCGATGCTGGCGCCGGACTTGTCAGTGCTCCCGTCCCGCCCTGCCTCGCCAGCAAGCCCACCCCGAGCCCAGAGCGCGTTGCCCCTTGGCAAACGGACCCGTGTGTCCTCGGGGGGGTTGTGCTCCGCTCGAAGCGCAGACAAAGCCTCCCTCCGCGGCCGCGAGCGCGGAGGTCCGCGCTCGGCGGGGAATAAACACGCCAGAGCCCCCAGCCTCGGCTTCCTGGCGCTTGTCCCGTTTGCACTGTGGAAAACGCCAGCGATCTCAGCGTTAGGATAAGTTGTAAGTTATGATCACTGCTTCTTCTTCTTCTTCTTCTTCTTCTTTTATTTTTTTTTAGCGAGGCAGACGATTGCCGAGCGCCGGTGCCCAGGGAAAGCTCGGCCTGTTTCCATGATGAGCGCATGGCCAGAGCCCAGAGCAGTGCGTCCGGGCATGCCAGGCATTTTTTCCCTTTCTGAAATAGAAGCTACTCTACACAAGCAAAATTAAGGAGCAGAAAGAAACTGTGAATTTCTTGATAGAGAATTCCGCGTTAAAAATGCTTGCTGGTCTCACCGCGTCTTGGGTTCTGCTACGACGTGGGCTTCAGAAGGCAGAATTCTCTCCTCTCAGGTGGTTTTAGCCCTCAGTGTTGTGAAAGCTTCAAGAGCAAGGGCTGAACCACTTCCCCTTGCCTTCTGCAAGCAACCAGAGACAGCCGACGTTAGACATCCCGCTTCCCTTCTTCTTTGGCTCTTGACTTGAAGGCCCAGGGGGACAGTTCAAATGTCATTACATTTAGTGACATCTTTTATGTGTATTTGATTTTGATCAGTATTGGTCGTTTTAGTTTATCATCCAGCTAACAGTACCACAAGCCCAAGCTGCAGCCCTTGTACTTGTTGGTACCAGAGTGGTCCCAGTTGTCCCAGCTCAACTGCCAAAGTTTACAGTCCCCCTGATTATTTCTGCAGAGTAGCTATGGGCTGCAAATCTTTCTGCTCATGATCAGTATAATGCGTTCATTTTTTAGGAGGAGTATTTAAAAACAAAATCCTAAAACGACATTGTCTTAATCCTCTGACCAGAAATTTGGGAAACTAAGTGTTGGGGGGAACTCTAGTCTGGCAAAAGTTAGTGTGCTGTCCCATCAGATTTGCAGATCTGAGGTCCCTGTGGAAGGATGATGCTACCTATCTCTTTCAACACATAATGATGCAGCAGAGAGAGAGGCAGGCACCACCAGAGATTTCCGGGTGTGTCTCAAGTCTGCTTGAGCACCCCCCTTTTCCCCATAGGGCATAGAGATCCAGTAGAAAGTATTTGATGTCTCTAGTCTACCTGAAAGTTGACCAGTCCAGCCCGCATCTGAGGATGGTTTCTGCTAGAAGCACTGGTGAAGAGGACTCTCGTGTTCACAAGGTAATGTTAATGATTCCACTCTAGATCCTCCCTCAGCTTTTCTCACTGTTTGTCAATGGATGCCAGTGAAGAATTCCCCAATTTTCTGAAGCTTTAGTCTCCTCAGTGTATGCACACTCAAGTACTGAGCACTGACAAAGCAGGATCAGTAAATACCCAAGAGCACTGAGAATAAGGACATCAACACAGACTGTGTCAGCAGTTTGCGTGTAGTGGTCTATCCAAACCTCAATTTTAAACATAACTGGAAATTTGGAATGAAAAAATGAAAATATACCAAGAGAGATCAGAAGTTCTGGGGAAGCCAAAGGGGTTTTGCCAATGAATTCTGTTCCAATTTAGTGTAAAATTCATTGGCCTTGATTCCAGTAACACTGTAGTAAAGAACTGCAATTTTGCCTGGGTCTGTGCATCTGCTGCCTCTCTAGATACACTTGAGTGAGAAGAACTGATGAGGTCCAGACTGATCTGAGTTGGAAGGAACACACAGTCTGCTTCTCTGAGGGATTATGAGTTAAAGAGCCACTGTCAGGTTGCATAAATGTTAGCACGAGGTACAAAACCCAACAACCCTGCACTGCTGATGCTGAGAAAGCTCACTGAACTCTTCAAGGCAGGACACAAAGGGCATCAGGCCAGCAGAGTCTGCAGAACAAACCTGGCACTGTGTCAGGCAGGTTCTTGCAACAGGTTGGAAGTGCAGCATGGACCAAAGATGGGTTAGCATCTACTCATGGGACAGCTTCAGTCTGAATATCCTCATGCCCTAGTGTTCTCTGAACTTCTTCGTGTTGCTCTGGTATATAGTGCATCTCAAACCAGCTCATCTCAAGTGCTCAGGCAATAGCATCTCATCTCAGTAGTTAGCAAAGGGATAGAGGTGTTTTTAGAGAGGTCAGACCAGTTATGATCTCTGGAGGTCCTGAGTGACCCTGTTCTGAACCTGGATGTCTGAGTCATAGTCCCAGTTCCCTTTCAGGCCAGGAGGGTTTGAATCAGATCACAACAGCATGAATCAGGGCTGGAACAAGCCCTTCTCCTGAACATCAGGAGACTCTGAATCAGATTGTGAAACACTCCTTCCTTCCTGGATGTGGAGAGTCTAAATCAGGATCTGAGTTGATACTGCTGCTCCAGAGCAGAGGGTATTAACAGAACATGATGGTGAGTATCTCTGGCCACCAGAACGAGGAGCGAAAGAGCCTGGTTGCATGGTTTGATTAAAACTCACATGAATGGGCTTCAGCCATGCTAGTTCTCAGCCAAAAGATTTGCTATAATGTCGGAGACCCTTGTAACTGGAGAGAAGATGCTGGGATAGAAAGAGGAGTATTCATGAGTAGTAGTGTGGTATGATGTTTTACAGAATATTCAAATACAGGAACAGGAATCACATGATGTTGATTCCTTGACCCCTTTACGACTACATGCATGTTGACTGTCTGTCTTTTTCTTGTAACTTATGGCATGTATCTTAATGATGAAAAATCCAAGAATTGTATGCACACCAGAAGCAGCTGAAGGCCCATCAAGATGGTGCAAGAAAATCGCAAGGAAAGATAGAGACAGTGCTTTGCCCTAAGAAGAGAAACTCAGTTCTATAGCTGCAGTGAGCCTCGAGCCAGCAAGGAGAGTATGCCATCCTGGGTTCAGCCTCAGGGTGAGGGGAATGGAGAATTTCTATCCCATCAAGGAGGGGAGCAGTCACCAAAGCAGGGGTCTGTGACACCTGTAAATCATAAAGGGAGTCTTGGAGGTTTAATATTAGCTTGTCTTGAACCCAAATACAAGCCTACAAAAACAGGGTAACTACCAGTATGTTAGCGTTTTGCAACACTGTGATAGCAGAGCCAAGCACGATGTGGAAGGATTTTCCATAAGCACGTGAGCAGTGTGACCCTGCAGAGGCAGAGGTGGGGGTAGCTGCACATTGGAGACCTCCAGCTAACGGAATTTGTCAGGCAAGATGAGCACAAGGGCCTGCAAAGAGGCAGGACGTTCTCCCAAACACACAAAAATGATGACTGGCAAATCCAAAAGCCAGATAAGCAAGATCAGAAGCAGAGAAGATCCGCCGTTCTGGAGAGCAGATGAGGCAATAGCATAAAATCACCAAGCATAAGGGAGGAAAATCTGAAAAGAAGGAAGACAGGTCCCCCTTTGTCCTGACCTTGCCTGTCACAGAGCTCTCAATCCTTGATCAACCTCAGTCTCTGTCAGTGAGATGGCATCAGCTCTGTGGTGTTGTGTACTCATAGCTAGTTTAGGGTATACATGTTAAAGACTAAGGATTTTGGATACAGAGTAGTGATGACTACTTCTGTGTAAGAATGAACAGTGGGAAGAAGTGTCCTGTTAAAGAACAAAATCAGTAAAGTTTAGCTTGTAAAGTATAAAACTGGCCTGATTAGTCAGTCTTCTGAACACTGCCATGACAGCTGTTGTCTCTCATTCCCAGATATATACGTATGTATGGCTATATATGTTCATTCAGCCGCAACGCTGCCCTCCCAGAAGATCTCCCACGTCAGAAGCTGTCTGCTAAAAGAGCAGCTTAGAAAAGATTCATGGCATGGAGTATTTGTTTTTTAAAAAAGCTAATTTATTGGGATATTTGCATAGGTAAGGCTCCCATGGGAAATGAGCTGTTTGTGGAAACAGCCAGCTGGTTGCTGCATGGATGGTGGCATGAGCCAAGCACCATCCTGACAAGAGCACGAGTGTCTGGAGGTACATTCCCACCATTTTCAAGTGGAAGGGGGAAAGCACCAAGGTCTGCAGGAGATGGGCGCGGAGCTGCAGACATCGCAGGAGGCAGCTGCCCGGCAGAACATCCTTGGCTGCGAGCATCTCCGGCACAGCACAGCTCTCCAGCAACGCCATACTTCTGATGAGACCTCTGCCCATGAGGTGGCCAGAAGACTCCTACCTCGTTACCTCTGTGTTTAATTTGGGGGTGCAGTTCCTGCAAGAAAGGGAGCACTGTGCCTATTTTCCACAACAAAGATTGAGCTTAGCCAAAGTCACACAAGGCAGTGTGTGGCCAATGCAGCTTCAGGCTCTGCTTTTCTTACTGCTGCTCATATTCTCTTCTGCCAATCTGGGCTTCCTCCCTCTCCATCAGGCAATAAGGAGTGCTTTTCTCAGCTTTATTCTTTTTTTGCTTGCTTCGATTCATTTACTTGTTACTGACGGGAGTAATTAGAGTGGGCTGCTCGTGCTCTTCCACGCTCCTTATCTTTTGCATTATTCTCCTTGACACTAATAGTGCTCTCCGGCTGGTATCTCGATGATTCATGTGACACTTATTGTCACCTGAGAACTGAGTTGACAAGGCATATTTTCTCCCAGTCAGCACCATGGTAGCACCTCTCAGGCTTCGGGTTGTATCTGAGAGCTGTCACAGCAGAATATTTCTGTTGTGTGAACTGGAAATTCCTGGAGGCTGATTGCAAGAGAAGATGGAGACAGAAGGAAAACTTGGTTAGAAGCGTGGGGCAACTCCGTGTGTACGTGCAGGTCTCTGGTGCTGGGGTGTGTATGGGACAGTACGATGCAGCTAGTTAGTAAAACACGTGGCTGTGCAATATTAGTAGATCAGCCAGGATTGCCTTTATTTTTTTCTGTCCACCTTGGCAGCTGCAAATGCAACACCATTGACCCCTGCCTTCAGCTTCCAGTGTCAGTGGCAACGAAAGAGAGATTAGATCACAGCAGGAAAAGGAGGCCAGGGAAAAGTGCTTCTTAGAATTGCATTAGTAGATGTATTACAGTTGGAGACAAGACTGACTTAAAATCAGGCAAGAACGAGAGGATATTTTGGGCAATCTGTGTAACCTTCTGTTTCCTTTACTCTATCCCTACAATCTTTTCTCCTTCCAGTACTCGCAGCTGTTGTGCCATATATCTACTTAGGATCTGCTTCAAAGCCCCCTAGGGATCCCTCTTCTGCTGAAGAGAGCTTTGGAAAGGACTTCTGACCTGACATAGCTCTTCAGTTTGTAAGACAATTGTCATGTTAGGTTTGGGCCAACATTGATGATCCGAGTGAAAATAATGAAGGCAAAATAAAATAATAATGACTAAACGGCAGCTGCACCGACAGAGCTCAACACAGACCAAAATAGACTCCTAGGACAAGCAAAGTCCATCAAGCCATTTCATGCAATTGAAATGAAGTGCAAGCATGATCAGGAGAGTATCCTAGCTGTATTTTCCAGCAGTGAGTTCTTCCAGCTCCTAGCTTTAAGTGCCTGATATACCCACAAGACAGTCGCTTGTTAAATAGCACATGATTTTTAATCTGAAGCTTCCCTGAGAGTTGTGTCTATGAGCAAAGCATCATTCCACAACTTAATTTGCCTAGTTTTGCTCCATATGTCAACTCAAGAACTAACTTTTGAATACTTATTTTTTAGGGCTCACAGAGAAAGATAAGGCAAGAACTGAAAAATATACTTCCTCCAGACTGGTATCAAATCGAACGGATATTGCTGATATTTTACTGTGTCAAGGAAGTGTGGGCATTGGGTGAACAAATGCAAGCACTTGTAGATGCACTCAGGAACCCAAGCAGAGACAGCAGGAAAGAAAACCACCTCTCACTGCTTTGTGTGTTCAAGTGAAATTAAAATGCCTGTGCCTGTGCTTAAGACAGGTACTGCTTTTAGTTTTCACTGGGCAAAAATGTACAAAGCAAGATGCAATTACTATAGAGATTACCCAAATGCCTCTGGGGTAAATCCACCGTCACGCAACCCCATTCCGTATCGCTGACGTCTTTTTATTGTGTCTAATGAGACATCAACGTTAAGCATTTGGAACCACTTAAATACAGGGCCTAAGTCTGCAAATGCTTGCTACTGGCACAGTACCCGGTTTTCTTACACCGTTGCTAAAGCCGAGCAGGACCTTTCCGTGCCAGCGCTGCTTAACATCCGCGCGAGCACGGGTAGGGCTAGATGCCGCGCAGCAGACGCGGTCCCTGGAGCAATGGCTGTGGGCGCCGTGGGGCTGTTTGCCCCGCGAGCATGCCCGTCAGGGCGAAGGGTTTGGGGATCACACAGCTAACTGGTGACATCAGTCACTGGAGATTTCCTGCTGATGAATGCCTTCGCAGCTCCTCTCGTGCCCAGGCTGGCAAGGGCCACAGACACGGGCAGCAAGTGGAGCAGAGATGAACCATTTTGTCCTCACTACGAACGTGGGGACATGCGCTGCGTGGAGCATGGGCTCCCCTTCTCCCGTCACAGGCCACGGAAGAGAACCTGCCCTTGCGGTGAAAGCCGTGCACCCCCGGATGAAGAGGCTGCACCCCTGTTTTCCCACGCAGCCTCCGGCACGTCCCTGAGCACGCGGCTCCCCTGGCCCCAAGGAGCCAGTCTGGCAGCTCACCATCCCCCAAAGGGGTAGCTCCTTCTCCTGGCTCGTGTCCCTACAGCTCTCCTCACACCAGGCTTGGCATCCTTCGGAGCCCTGCTGTGAATTGCTTAACTCATAAAAATGTCAGGGGGAAATAATAATAATAAAAAAAAACCCTTGGGTGGTTTTCTGCTGTTGCAGTGAGTTGAAGTGATTCATGGACGGGCTGATGACTGCAAGAGGCAGCTCAGGAGGGGACTGCTGCAGGGCCTGGAGCCGGGGAGGGATGAGGGAGTGATTTCATCCCGTTCAGCAGATGACTTTCTCCTTGGGGTGAGCCTACATGTCTTGGGCAGCTTTGCTCAACGCAGCCATACCGGAGCAGAGCCGTGAGCCGGTCACCCCATGTAATGTGGAGCGACGCCACGTTGATGCCTCCAGACTGGAAGCCCTGTAGCTGCAGTTGCATTTTCCAATGTGAAGTTGTCCCTGCCGGCGCCAGCTTGGGGCTGCCTGCGCTGGGCACCGGGGACAGGCCCTCTGGCTGTGCCCAGTCTAGAGCATGGCCTCAGCCTGGGCCTTAGCACAGCTGTCCCTTAATTAGCTCAGAGCTGGTAAAGAAAAAAGCATTTATTGATCAGCCTTGTTCACAAGTCAGGATCAGGTAAACTTTTTTCCTTTTTTAAAAAAAATCATTTTCAGGTGGTAGTTTTTGCCACCCATCAACCCTTTTCCACATCAGTTGCTGGCTGTGTCACCGGCAGAATTAACAACCCTTATTTAGGCTGCCCTTTGAAGAAGCATTCGGTACCTCAATTTAATCAGCAAGTTGCAACAAGAAGCAGCTTTCCTGTCCTGGCAACGCCTTTGGGTTTAACTGCAGCAGGGAACGCTGTGGACTAATTTTTACTTTAGTTTTATTACAGTCATGTAGCCTTGACCAAAGGTTAAGTGCCTGTAAGAAGAATGTTCTCGCTAGCTTCCAGCAGGACAGCTGGTGGGAGAAGGATGATGTTCATTTGCTTCCAAAGATGTCTAATGAACAAGAAGGGAGCAAACACGGGGAGGAGGAGGGCATCACATGTATCTGAGCAGTGTTTGCAACTCTGACCACAGTTATGGACCTGCAAGCTTGGAGATAGAAACCTGCGGAGGCCAGGGAGAAATCCCCGGCTCCTACTGGCGGGGTGCAGAGCAATTATACACGGGTGGATGGCAGAGGCCACCCCAGACTTGTGTGAGACCAACATGAAATTTGTCCCATAGGAGGGGATGATATGGGAAGCACTGCTGCTGCTGCGTTTGCTGTGCCGTGGGCCCTCCGGCATGGAGACTCCGGGGTGGTGGCAATGCTGGGAGCTGCCCAGGGCTACGGACACCTGAAACCTTCCCGGCTCCTCGTGCACCTCGTCCTTGGCTGCTCTGCAGCGCCTCGGCTGCGGCACCTCTGCTCGTGGCCAGCTAACGAGTGAATCAGCGCGTACGTGTGACCGGTGGTGCCGGGGGAAGGAAACAAGGATTTATCCTCCCTTCGTTGTTTTAGGCAACACTTCCGCCTGCAGCCTGAGCTCCAGTTAAGGACGTTTATTGATTGCTGCCCTGGTTTATTACAGGCTGCCCAGGGAGCAAATAGCAGCATTTTAATTTGGCAAGTTGAAATATGGAGGGGCAGGACTTGACAAGCAGTGATTAAGCATCTCTCTGACCTGGAGGGGGGTAAGAAACTAATGACAATACATGTATGATGTCTAATATAGCAGAGGAGAAAATTAACTCCTTGCAAGAAAGTGAAAAATCTTCCAGCTAGTCTTGTTCCTGTCTAATGATTAAGCTCCTAAACTACAGGTTGCCATATGGAGGTACAATCCCAAATACATCTTGAAAAGATTGCTGCAGAGCACTGCATATCCCTGTTTCTGCACAGCCACAGAAGTTAACGACTGATTCAAAGATCGCAGAAGTCAATGGGAAGATTTCCAAGGACGTCAGTGGGTTTAGATCTGATCCCTGTATCCTAGGCATGTTTCCACTGAAGGAAACAATTAATACATGGCAGTCTTGGAAATTAGTCCCCAGTTGCTTTCCTTAGAAGAAAGGAAGCATTGTTGGTGACCTCCAGCAGCTCCTGGATGTCACATTAGCAGCTAGGTTTGTATTAGGTCTCTCTGGGGCTGGTCTAATTTACTGTCAGCACTGAACAGGCAGGGCCATCAGCCATCCCAGGGGGTAAAGGGATTACAGCCATGTTTCCAATCCTGCCTCCCTCCCAGTTCTGCACTGGGCTTATTTTGGCTAGATTAGAGGGTCCAGTCTGTGGTGCTCTGTAAAACATTGTGCTAGATATTTCATTTGTGTTGAGCAAATTCCTTATACTTAGTACAAATGATTTTTTAGACAGAAAAAATCCGCCTGTTCTGCCTGGCACACGTGCTGCCACTGTGCCACCTCGAGCCCAGACACCTTAATCACGTAGCCTGGTGGCGCAGGCTGGTTTATCTGCTGATAGGAAGTATTTGCATAAGACAAATAGATGAGGAAATAAGGCCCTATAAAATATTAGCAGAGAATGGAAGAGATATCGTAGTTCCTATGACATCCCACAATGTCCTTTAATCCTTCTCTCTCGTCGCTGTCACCATTTTGAGTGGGGCTGAAAAGTTTTTCAAAGCGTTCAGGAGCTGATGGTGAAACTCTCAGCTGCAAGTGTGGAGGAAATAAATGAAGGTTATGCACTGAGGCTGGGCCAGGAGTGGCAGATCTAGCAAACAGATTGAAAGTCAGGTGCTCACCTTGCCATTTCTTTGCTGCATGTGAATTCAAAAGCCTTTGGAGGTCAACGGAGTTTTCTATTATGCTAAAGGGAAAGGCCTGTTTGCAAATAAAGTTTTCACTAAATGCGCTGTCCCAGTAGAATCAAAGTCCTCTTTGTTTAACAAGGTGAACAGGTTTATTAAGGTCTTATCCCTGTTCAGATACTGCTATTGTTCTGCTGAAGCACACAGCAGGCTGTTTGAAAACACGGGCGTGACATTAGAGCACATTAAAACCTACAGTGGAAAGTACGGTTCTTGCACCTTTTGCAGGCAGGTGCAATTCAGAGACACTTTGTTCATGTTACTGGATGCTAAATTGGACCTTAAAAGATAAGGCTAGACAGAAAGTCCAGCAGAGCTGCTCATATGAGTTGAATCCTCTGGGTCTAATGTTCCTGGGTCCCATGGAAGCAAGCAGTTTCCACTGACAGCGAAAGCTAACTTTGACTTTCTTCCTTAGGCTTTTTCTTTTCTTATTAAAATTAACATTTCCTGCTGAAATTTCCTCATAGTTGCCATTTGGCAGTTTGCTGGCCTTGGGGAGAGGCGGGTGAAAGGCCATACCATATATACTCTATAACATGGATTTTGGAGGAAGGTTGAAAGAAAAATGTTGCAACTTTGGAGAGATAAAAAAGACATTAAAAACTGTTACTTAAATATGAAATGACAAGCTATTAAAAACAAAGCATTCTTATGAATAAGAGAAGCTCATTAAGACTTCTTAAATAGTATCAGATCTAGGGAAGAAACATTTTCCTCTAGTTTCGTGTGCTGTGAGAAAAAGTTTTTGAGATTCTTGCTGTTTGCATTGAGAACAGGCTGTATCTTGTGAAGATCTGGAGGAAAATGACGGAACAGCTTGTTCATTAACTTGCAGCATTGGATGGTAACAGATACTCAGGTCACGGTCTGGCAGCAGCCACACACCTGGGAACAAGCTGAGCAGTTACCCAGCTCTGCTGGCCGACCATTTGAACACCTCTTCGGGGAGCTGAGACACCAGGGTTTGATGACCATCACGGAGTCGAGAGCACCAAAATCTGTGGTTGGGCTTCCCGGACCTGATCCAATGCTCATTGAAACCAGGGGATCTTTAATATTCTTTTCAGCTGGTTTTATATATGTTCCTTACAAATGGTAAGAGGGCAGAATCAAGACCGTCTTGCAGGGTGAAGAAAAGCGAAATGAATTAAAAGCAAATAAATCCATGACAGGGCTTTTTATGGCCCTTTAATAACTCATCTAGCAGGTGAGAGCTGATCATAGCAGAAAATCCTCATCTTTTCCTTCTGGACAGTGCCTCTACTGCAATGCAGACGGCTGGTGCAGGTAACAGGCGGCAGGGAGTGCACTAGACTGGGTCGCACTGCTCCTTCTTTAGTCTGGCCTAACACAAACTAATCTGCTTCCAACTAGTCTGCATTATGACTGAGCTTGGCTGTTGCAACTCTGCTTCGGAGATCATCAAATAGTTCGTTTTCAGGTTGCTAAAAGGGTAAAGAATGTTGAGTGCATATTTGTTGTAGAGATAAGGCTGAATTATATCGGACCGTGCCCCATTTTTCAGAAAGTTTGAATATAGATAATAGCCCTGATCTACGTAACTTACACCAGACCCTAATTTCACCACACCTGAGCACCCCAAAAAGCATTAATTAATTATTAATCAATAAATCAATAATATACTAAATGTATAAAGCCCCCTTCACTTTGCTTTCTGCATATAATCTATCTTCATCCCCATAAGACCTTTGTAGGGTAGAGTAATATTGTAAACAAGCATGTTAGAGGGATTAATGTGAAGAAGAAATGGATGGCACTGAGCTAGGCCCTTAAATGGCCCTTACTGACTGAGAGCAGGTTCTTGCCCTCCACACAAGGCAGAACCTCAGTGATCCACCCAAGGCCAAACACACAAACTCTTCCGGCATCAGGTGAAACTTTCCTGTCCATCTATTCACATTTTCCTGGATTTCTTTATTTTGAATGGGCCAAGAAGCAGCCCACATGGAGTTGGGTTTGTTAAAAACTGTCCATACTCATTCATTACCCCCATGGGAAGGCTCCTTCCCTCTGGGCCCTCCCCAAATCCATGCTGGCCTGAGCATTTTCTCAGTGGCAAGTCTGGCTGCAAGGAGGAGGTCTGGTGGAGAACTGGAAAGACCAGTTTCAACAAGGCAAATGAAAAAAGTCTTCCCAGCTGGGGCCTGAGTTTCTGAAGTTGTTCTAGAGCCACCTGTCTCCTTCCTTCTTCTTGGGGAGGCAGATGGGGAGAGAAGGTGGTTTCTCTAATTGTGCAAAACCAGTGTCCTGCAGCGTCCCAGGAGGTGCCAGGGACACACACACGTGTGTCTGCATGCAGAGGGACCTACGCTCGCCCGCTGAGCGTCCCATTAGCGAACGTGGCACTCTTTGGTCCATTGCTGCTGCAATCTTTTATCGGTGCCCGCGGCGTCACAGATTACGCGTTGCGCACCGAGCTCCTTCTGCTTGGGAGGGCAACGGGAGACTTTCCTCTGGGGCACTTCTACCTCAGGCGAGAGTCTTGGGTTACTGCCTACCCTTTGCTTTGCAAGTGCGTACTCCTGATGGGGCATGATTATTTGTGTTTGGGCTACAGTCACTTTGTTCTCCCTAGACAAAACCTTTAAATGCAAAAAAAAACCCAAAAAACCCTAACCAATGTCTAATGAATTCGCAACATGACGCAGTCAAGTAAAGCTATGAAGCTGATTAAGGAGATAAAGAAAAGGCTGCTGACCGCACTACGTTACATACGCCAAAGTGCCAACATGCCTCTCGGGGCAGGAGCCGACCTACGCTGTCCTCCGGGAGCCGTGCAAAGCCCTGAGACGGCGCGGGGCCGGCGGGGAAGGGGGCCCCGGGGTGCACCGCGCTGCTCCTCTTGGGCACGGCCCCACTAACGCCGAAGCAAGCTGCTGCGAGTGGGAAAAGGCTTTAAACGGCCACGTTAAAACGAGACCAAAATGAAAAGTTGTTGGTGAGAGTTAAATAAATGCTTCATAGCTGCTGGAGCTTGTGCTCGAAAATAACAGCGGGAAGGGGGTTTAAAGCCCTGCGCTGTATTTCTAAGTGCCTCTTTGGATAAATTAACGTGAATTCCAGAGGGATTTTGAATCCAACAAGGACTAGGCTTCACCAGCTCTGTTCGTGCTACAGGCAGGGTTTAACCATGTAATGGGAAAAGCCTTGTTGCAGTCAATGCCGTTACATGGCGTAGGCATAGGAATTTGGGAAAGGAGTGTGCTTATAATGTATGTGCTTGCACAAGGAGCATTAGGATTATTTTTAGGTGTATTTCTTGTAACTAGGCAAAAGTGTCTGATGCAACCCAAGCCGCCGCTCGGAAAAAAAAAAAAAAAAAAAAAGTTGCATAGTTTTCTGCAATGTGACAAAATAAGCACGTGCCTAGTGAAAGGCTCAGGAATTGGATGATTTTTTTATTCTTTCTCTAGCCTGATTTTCCTGTTAAAGAAACAATTCTGTTGTTGAAACTCTGCTCACATGTAAGTTTGGTTCTTTTCTAAGATGATTTCTTGCACTTGCGTCCCCGCGGCGGCCCCGTTCCTGGCAATCCGTAGTTAAACCGAGCGGAAACCCTTTGCGGCGTCCGCGCTCGGCGCGGCGGCTCCTGCCCGCAGCTCCCGCGGGCTGGGCGTAACGAAAGTTAGGCTCTAGCGCCAGGGCTTCCTTTAGGTGCTCCCAAAGCCGTCCTGCCTTGTAAATCTGCGTTTCAAAGATGATGAGCCGAATGCCCGTCCGTCCGTCGGCGAAATCGCCTCGTTATCCCTAATTGCGCCGGGTACGAAGACAAGGTCTGTGGGCAGAGACGTGACAGCGTCCTGCTCTTGCACAACAAGAAAGGCCTTCGCTGAAGATTATAAGGGGAAATAATCAGAGCAGTCTGGCGTGCGGGTCTCTCCCCGAGTACTCTCCGAAGGTGAAGAGCTCTGGGACGTTAACCGGACCGGAGCAGAAACCGGAGCACGGCTGGCCCGAGAGGCCCCATGTGCGGCGTGATAAGCTCCGCGCCGGCGACCTCAACTGCGAGACCTCGCGTAAAACTGGTAGCGGTGGGGTCAGGACGGCCCCCTGGCTGCTTGTGACTACACTGAGGGGCACGTAAATACCCCTGTCACGTTCAGCTGAGGTTTTACGGGCACCGCGGCGGTCTGAGGGACGAGACTCCTGCAGAGCGGAGCCTGAGGACGGCCTCCGGGGTCTGCCCGTGTCACTCGTCACCCTGCGTCTCACCGGGGAGGCCAGCGTGCTTTTCCAGTGTACCCGACTGGTGCCAACAGTCGTGGGAAGGGACCTGAATTGTGGGGCCGTTCAAGCTTCTTCCTCGTGCTAGTACCCCTATGGCAGGCAGCCAGCTGGTTTTACCTCTTCTCAGAAATCCTCTGAATTTTGGACTTGATTCAAGACTGAGTAAGTCAACTTGGGACTTTCCATTGTTTGCAGTGATCTTCGGACCAGCTGTTATTGTTCTTCATCATCTGCTGGAACATTTATTATAGCGTTATTGCTGTCTCTTGAGGAAACTTTTAGAAACCTTAGAGAATGAAGAAGTCTTCGCATATTGGCAGAGTGACTTCTGGTTCTCTTCCCAGTATGATAGTCACAGTTTTTTCCTTTTTACTGACGTCTTAGCTTTTGGATTACTCGAACTGACTTGTGGGGGAATTCAGTAATGATCTTCCTAACTTCTACTACATTTTTCTTTTTATCCCACACTGGTTTAGATCCATTGGTTTTAAAAGAATGATGTTTGATTCCCACAGAAGAGTGAGATAAGGTTATAATAAGGTCTTTATTCTTGAAATATTTAGAAGTAAATTAATTGCTGTTTAATATCTCAATTTCTTTGCTTTTCTTTAGCGAAGACCTCTCACATGTGTCTACATCTGTAGCCATTTTTCTAGTGTGCCCAGGGTTTGTCTCTCTTCTTGTGGGAAAACTGATGGGCATTTCCAGCTTTTTTTCCAAAGCTGTTGACTCAGAGATCCAGAAATCTACTAAATATGCATGATCTGCAAAGCAGTTCTGGAGTCTTGCAGATTTATTACAGCACAGTCAAATTATGCTGATTACATTGGAAAAAAGCCAAAAAATGCATAAATAGCAATCATTTTTAATAAATTCCAAGCACGTAAACACCGATTTTCAGCCTGGGTTGCTGAAAATCTCATGAAATTTGTGGTGTATGTTTCTTGATTTTTTTTTTCCTAGAAGTGGAAGATTTGGATTTATTAGTAACCAGAGAAAGCTGCAGTGCCACTGGCAGCTGTAGTCAAGCCCAGCAAACAGATACCACTTTGCAGCCTGGTGGGGCCTCTCAGGGAAGAGCGGGGTCATCAGCTATCGCGACACGGACGGTTCGCAAGGCAGAGCGCTGGCTCTTAAAAAAAGGCAGTAAAAATCCTAAGGTCTATAAGTCAAAAAGCATTTTAGCATTAATCTCCAGTCACCTGTTTGGGGAGAAAAGGAGGTTCTAGGAGTTCAAAAGCCTGGCCTATTGGTTCACAGCAAATTCGGGAAGGGGCGCCAGGAGGTCCGGCTCCCCGGGCCGTGCTGGCGGAGTGAGGCTTCCTCCCTAACAGCTTCGGGCTCACGGGGTTCCTGCATTTGCTAAATAGCCACAAGCACACTCAGGGGATAAATACAGGGTAGAAAACAAGTCAAGCATAATTTGAATGTTTACAGACACAGCTGAGCAAGCCCTCTGCTTTTCAAAGGCTTTTAAATGTTTAGGAAACAAAGTTGAGATGAAAGCCTCCCAGCTCGGGGGTGGCTGTGGAGCAGCCCGAGAATTCGGCAACGTGAATCGTACTGCTGGGGCTGGAAGCACAACCCGGGACTCGAGCCGGGCTTGCACCAAGCAGCCCTCACCTTCGCGGAGGCGTCGAGGAGCTCTGCAGTGCCGCTGCCGGGAAGGTAGAGCAGGATCTTCGAGTTAAATGGCCATTTAACTCCACGATCAGCTACAGCTATTCGCAGTGTTCTGCTGCTGTCGTCGCTGGGGGTATAACTCAACGCAACCGCCGGTGCACGCTCTAGAGCAAACCGGGGCCGGGAGCAGCGAAGCCACGGGCCGCGGGAGCAATTAGCCGTCTACCTGGTGTTTCTGCTTTGCTGATTTTCACTTGAGGAAATCAAACACTGGCTGGTATTCTGCAAAAGTGTGACAAAATCTGACTGTTTTCTCTCAGTGTTACTGTGCTGTGCTCAGTGTTACAGAGACTATCTGAAACCAGTGCCATGTCTCAGCTGGCGGGAAAATGGACAGGATCTGCCTACGATCCTTCTAATTCACAGGGAATAGGGCATTTTTTCAGCCCTGGTAAAAACAAGGCAGCATATAAGCCTCTTTAAATCATCCTCTCTGCTATAAGATCAACCATAAGCAGCTGATTTTTATGAAGCATGTATATTTATAGACTTGGGATAGCATACGGATTTAAAAAAAGGCCACTTTGCTAATTCAAAGAGGTTGATTTACATTTTTTAATCTGCATAATATTGATTCCGCTAATTAACAAAAATGGCTACAGAATAAAATGAATTAGAGTCTCAGAAAATCAGCAAGCACTGATACGGCTGCAAGCTCTGATTCGGTGACGACCCGCGGCACGGTGAACAGCAGCCAGCTCTGCTTGCATCCAGGTACTGCAGGAGCTTGTGGGCGATGCCACCTTGCTGTGTACAGGCTTGCCTTGGAGGGTAGCTGCTTAGCATTAGAAAAGTGGTTATTCGGGAAGGAAGTGTAACCCTTAGAGCAGGGGGTAGGTCCAGGACTTCTGGTCCTGTTTTCCAGCCGGCCCCTGACTCGCGCAGTCCGCTCTGCACCAGCCATCAACGTGAGGACGGTCGCTGTAGCACAGCGGTGCCAAGCGAGTCCCACAGAAACCTGTGCACTTACGGCCCAGGCCGTCGAGGTGTTTGTGCTGAAATCCCACCAAAGTTTAAGGAAAGTCATTCGATGCTAAGGCGTGAGATCCCTTTTCCTTTGAGAAATTTGTTCTTTCTTCATCTTTAAAAGATGCTCTGAAATACTTCAGGAAGACCACAAGTTACAGGGATACAAAATGGCCAAGTCACCAGAATGGGGCCACCTCTGACTGCCCAGCATGGAGCAGCCAGCAGCACCATAGCAGGGAGGCAGGTGAGTGCAGCACAACGTGCCAAGCTCTCACAACGGCACCGCGCGTTCCCATCTCCTACCACGGCTGTTTTACAAGTACCCTCCCCCTCCCCGAGGAAACATTCGCAGGATCAAAATCAAGCTCCAAGAGGAATGAGGAAGCAGAAATAATGTCCTACGCAGAGATTTATCATGCAGAAAAAGATCACATTTCTTCTCCTAGGGAGGCACGTTGCATGCCTCTGGTCCGATACCCTTTCCCCCCTCAGTCAGAAGGAGCTGGAGGGCACAAAGGAGCTGGCTGAATGAAACACATCTCTTTTCTCTCCTTCTCTCCTTTTCACACCAACAGTCTAGATCCCAGCGATGCCGTCGCCTGCACGGCTTGTTAGAGCAGCCTGATTAAACCGACTCACTGAGATGCAAGATTAGAGACGTACAGACTAATGATAGACTGTACAGACTGTATAACTAGACTATATAGACTAATGAGCATTTCTGATTTATGTTTTTTAAGGGGAACAGCTGGAACCTTCTGAGGAATTGCCTCTTCATTGAAACACACAAACAAACAAACAAAAACACCCAAGAAAGGAGGAACCCACTCCTGGAAACCACTCTGCCGATGCCAGGCTCCTCCGTTCTGCCCCATGTGCACCTTCCATGGTGAGACTCACGTCATCACCTCCAGCTCCATCCTGCAGCAAGCAGAGCTCCACTAGCCCAAATGCCTTCCTCTTTACAGGCTCTCCTTGGCCAGACGAGGTTCTGCAGAGGGGAGAGAGGCTAGCTGGAAGGTGGCAAGACAGTTTGCCGTGCTGAAGTCAGGGCAGAGCCCAGGCAAGGATTTTTAATAGCTGAGCACAAGGAGACTAGAAGATGCAGCTTTGACCAAGCTGATTTTGAAAAAGGAACCACACTATAGCTTCATTAGGCACAGAAATGGTGCGTAGACATGGTCATTTCCCCAGAAGTACTGTGGGGACATACACAGCATTTCTGAAAACACCAGAGGCACAGCATTTTGGCATCACCACCTTTCCTTCCACATGCTGAGGGACCAGTCCGGCTGTACCCTGAACACCCACCTTGGGGATAACTACTGCTAATGTACTTTTCACTCGAGAAAGGGAGGAACATTACAGCTCCCCCCAGAACAGCATTAGGGAGAAAGTGAGGAAAATCCCACTGCAGATTTCCCGCTCCTTCGTGGTACCTAATCCAAAGGAAGTCACTTAGGTAACGGTTTCTCCTGGTTGACCACAACTAGTCATGTACCTGGGCTTCATGCTGAAGCAGTACCAATGCTAGCTGGAAAAAGATGGAAAAAAATGGAAAAGCTACTTTCCTCCACTTGACTCAGCCACCTCCTTTGGGAGCAATAGCTCGCCAGTCGTATGGTCCTGGTCTGTGACACTTCTTTGCAGCTAGGTGGACATCCTGTGAGTACTTCTCCACAACTCCAGTGGAATCATTCACACAACTCTCCCTCTTAAGAACTACAAAGGAATGGAATATTTAGCATCAACCCACTCAGCCCCCACTGAAATAACTTACGGCTGAAGTCTTCAGCAGTTTGAAGGATGCTGTGCTGTTGCTATGGCAGCATACCGCTCTCGGTAGGGTGCCCGGAGGTCAGGAGCAGAGTCAGGCAGCTCCTCAGCAGAGCACACGTCACCTACTCGCAGCAGCCTCACCTGCAGAGCCTTTGCGGTTGTATGTCCTGATGTTGTGGTGGAAAACAATAGCTCTTCTCCCTGCCTTGCTGGACAGCAGTTGTAAGGAAGAGAAAAATGCCTGCAGCTGCAAAAAACCTGGCTGTGCAATCTGAGTCATTTCGGAGAGCCAGGAAGAGTGCCTTGGAGCTCACACATGGCAGCAAGATAGCTTTGTCTGCTTTCAGTTGGAAGGCAGAAGGTGGGAGATGATGGGAATGGACCACAGGCACAGTTGTAGCTGATTTACCTGAGTCACTGAGTACAAACATGTCAGTAAGGTGAGACCACCTTAGGCCAGTGTTCCCAGCTGGCTTCTGCATTTATTTCTATTGGCGTATCAGCCAGCTAGCCTAAGAGTTCAAAGCTGTTGCCCTCCTGCAGAGGAGAACAGCATGTCCTGAACAGCCAACAAAAGGACACAGAGCTCCTGGGTGAGATATGCAGGTAAAGGGCCGGGTATCAGCTGGGAGGGTTATTTTTATTTAGCAATTTAATTCAAGTTTATTTGCTCCTTGTGTTGATACTGATGCAAATTCATTCCAGTTCAGAAGCTGTCACAGAGGGAGAAAGGAAATAACACAATCTGGCTCTCCTCCTCTGGCATCTGAACAACATAGTTCCTCAGGATCACTCGAGAGGCCAATAGCATGTAAATGCTTTCCCTCATGGTGACAGAGACAGAACTTTCTGGTACTTGAGTAACCCTTTCCTTTCTTTGACCAATCACAGCTGCATGTACCTTTGGTGTAACATCACGGTTATACAACGCCAACTCTCCCGCTTTGCTCTTATTGTGCCTCTCTCATTTCTGCGCAAGCAGACAGAGAGATGAAGTCCTGGAATGGCCTCTGAGAGTACAACCAATTCTCAACCCTCCCTCATTCCCTGAGCCTGCACAGCTCTTGCAGGCATCGGAGGAAAGTTTGGAGCACTAACCTCTATTGCAGCCCAAGAAGGTACATAGTTTTCTCTAGTCTCTGTCCAGAAGAAACCTTCTAAGGCATGAACACATGGCTTTCCCAGTGCATGTGCCCACCTACACAATGCAGGCTCTTTTGGTACACTCACTAGTAGATCTAGGCTCACTGCATCTCTGAGACCTCTCCCTTCTAGGTCACCACGACTTCCGCAATCATCCCGTTCACCAGCACTAACAGAGCACAGATGTGCTCTCAAGGGAGTGAGCGAAACAGAACCCTGATCACTGGAAAGCTTCCCAGTAAGAACCATCTCCTCACCATCACGTATCCCAAAGTACCTAAGCAGAAGATAGGCCAGGAAATAAAGCAGAATAGTGAGCTTAATATTTTTGCTGCTTTATCCCTTTAAGGTACAAAAGCAGGATTTATGATCGCATCACCTTCAGAGGAAAACAATGTTGTTGTGCCAACAGGTAAGCAGGAGACAGCCACAATGAGATACAGATCTTTAATGCTATAATTAAAACTCAGCTAAACAGTGAACAGCAGCAGACCTCTGAGAGTTTCACAAGCCTCTTTTTAGTCATTACTGTTTGTCTGGTAGGCTGCAAGGTTTCAGAGACACTCTCTGTGCTAACTTGTAGGGCACGGAGCACAGCAGGGACAAGTTGAAACTGGCTGGTGGTCAGGCAGAGCTGTGTACTAGTGCCTGTCCACAACTGATGTATCCTGGTAGATAACCTGCAATGAAAAGTATGTTCTGCCAATGCAGATTGTATTGCGTCAGGACATGGAGAAGAGATGTTTCATTCTACATGAAGATTACAGTGTATTATAAAGAGAAGTAAGTCTCTGAAAGTATGGCCCAGGCAGATTCTCCCAGTATGGCAGGAAAGATGTTTCTAATTTACCACTTTTGGCAGCAAAGAATACAGCTAGAGCATACAGCATGGGTGATGATACATAGAGGAAAATAACGGAGGTTCTGGCAGTGCAGTCCTGTCTAAGCTGGATGATATGAGATCCTCCCTATGAGCCTCACAAAAACGCAACAGCAGGAAGCAGTCTGCTGCTAGCCATGGCTGTGATTGGCATCAAAAACACAGAAGTCTTTTTAATATTGCAAGGAGAGGAATTAAATCCTTCTCTTGTTATGCAATGCTTACCCCCCCTCAGGGAGGGAGGGGTCAATGGTTATTTCAGGGGGTTTTGAATTGGGCTTTGTAGGCAAAGAAGCATTAGCCTTATTTCTAACTCCATGAAGACACATCAGTATTTCCATTCCAAGCATATTTGTAGGACAGAAATAGGACTTTCTTCCTCTTTAGTCCTGTTTAAATGTTACACCATTTTAAAATACAGTCTGTCAAGGGGAAAAAAAAAAAACAAATCTAAGGCTGGAATTATCCTTAGTGAAGCGGGGGATCCCAAGACCTCCAGACCACAGGCATCACAAGTCTTCCCACTTGTCAGAGAATCAGAATTACCTTGAGGTAAGTTAAGGACAGGTTTGTAGCACTAACTTTGTATTTCTCCACCCTTTTTCTGGTTTATATCGGTGCCTTAGCATTACCTCGGTGCTGGTGTTTAAGCACACACAAACGTGTATACGCGTGCATGCAAGTATGTTGCTACAGTACAGCTACCAAACCATTCAGAAGTGTTAGCAGTTTGCCACCTGCCCTTCTGGAGGCCATTAACAGTAGCAGTAACAGAACTTCCACATAATTTCTGGAGAAAAGCTACAATTGTAGACCTACTTACATAACTGATTCAGTTCAACAGAATTGCTTTCTGCCTTTAATCTGCTCAACAGTTTATCTTTGCTGCCGTGCTCAGTTGAGCTTTTGTTAAACCGTTATGGATTAGCGTTCTGCTATAACATGTTAAAAGCTTAGCTTTGTTTATTTTTGTCAAGAGTGGGGGAGGAATATCAGGTTCAAATGATCAAGTAGCACTTTATGGATGGTCATTCTTAAAGCACAATCACTATATTCAGATTTGGTACCAAATACACGGCACAGCTAAATGCTTCCAGAGACAATCCTAGTGGCTAGAATAAAAATACTTGTGACTTAATTGAGAAAAAGAAAGGAGGAACTTCATAAATTTGCATAATAATTTTAATTTGTTAATACAAATTTGAATCCAGCATTCAAATAATCCATCATACTGACCAGCTTTATATGGAAGACCAAACAGTAAATGGTCTAAAAAATTTAATAAGTAAGTTGGTTGATGATTTTTCTAACATTGCATTATTGCTGCAAACTGGAGAGAGAAATCCTGCCAAAAGCAATCTTTTTGCAATTCAACTGCAGGAAGACCATACACCGTAACATACAAAAAAAAACCCAAATGCTTACAAGGAGGCATTCAGATAACATTAACCAGCCATTTGGTGAACTGGTCATCAAGAATGAAAGTGGATGATCAATTAGAAGATTAAACTACGAATTCAGGTCCAAATTTCTACTATAGATTGACAATCATAACACACTACTTTAAACCAAATCCAGCAATTAGCACACTTGTTTGACCTCTGTGTAATCTAAATGATTTGCAGATGTCAGCCTGGAATGGAGTAAGAGGTTGTGTTCCTGAACACTGCCAATAATCCTCTGTGCAGCCAAACACTATCCCAAGGAAATACTAATTCTGTGATCAGTCATGCTGGCAACCACAGGACCTCACAACTTTCATATCTAAAATGAAGCAAGTAGGCACTTTCACATTGCTAAGAACAAAACAGACACTATAAAAGTTAAAAAAATATTTTTAAAAGGTGTCTAGTGATACTGGGGAAAAATAAAAACACCAAACTGGGAAAGTAATTGAAAAAGGAGGACCCTCCCCCCAAACTTACTCACAATTAGTGTACTATTTGTTTTGTTTTCTTATTGTGAGGGACCTTTCTTCTGCGCATTCCAGTGAATGGCCATGAGCTATTAATTTATCTTCCTTCTGACGGCAAGTGGAGCACCATTCCAGAACGTCAACATTCCCTTGATGCTGCTTTGCTTAATGCTTGTGTGCTATTTAAACAAAGCATATTCCAACCAAATCTGACTATATATGGAATTCCCTGACAAGTAAAAATTTGGATGCCCTACAGGAAAGAACCATGAAAATAGAAAACACAGAAGAACACACAAAAGACTCCAAGCTCCACAAACTCAACATGTACTAAAACAGGCTCTTGGTGGCAAAGGTCAGGTACCCAGTGTGACCAACCATCTCCCTGAGTGGCACACCACTTTTGAACTGCACAGTTCCTTGCTGCAGATTAGTGCACGGGCTACCTTGATTTGATGGGTTGCTGCTGTCAAAGCCAATGCTAGAATTATCCTCAGATGCTTTTCCAAGGTCAGGGATTTGCAAGCTAATTGTCCTTACATTGTACACTCGCAGCAGAATTTCCAAAGTGTTAATCTCTGTAAAACCATGTTCTTCCATTGTTAGGCAGGTTCTTTGGACTTGTTCAATGCAGGGGGAGAAAGAGCAGATGCGGCCACCTGCAAAATAAGACAGGTAGTGGGAAAGGAGGGCAAAAACCCCAACAAAGCAGTTTTTATCTTTATTCAAGTTCTCCCAGCTGCTCACAGAATTCCTATTGAACAGATAAAGTGAAAGCATTTCCAAAGAAAGTCTCCAAGAGGCACCTGTGCAGGTTTAAAGCGTCAGCACAAAAATAAATGCAGATTACTTTACAAGATGACTCAAACCCTTTAAAAACTGCAATGGCAAATTCATTCATCTTCCAAATCCAACGCTGCCCACTACATTTGTTGATGATGACACTATTGGAGTCGATCACTTTAGACCGGTGACCCTTTTGGAATTATTATCCACTACTCTGGACTGAGGCACTGAACTGAAGTTGGCACCTACACAAAGCCAGAAGTCATATTCTACACGCTGTACAGAGCTGCCTTCGTTAGAATATAAGTGTGCGTGCACACACACTCTGACAAAAGCGGCTGTGTTTACTTGAGAACGATGGTATGCGTGCACAGAATAAAGTAATCTCTCCAAGCCATAGATGGCGTGCTGTTAAGACTTTACCCTTTTAGTCAAGCTGACTAGGATGTCTGCTGAGCATTAAAGTTTACTAAATACCACATCAGACAGTTTGATAGCATGTGCTTCAAAACCCATGCACTCCAGGACAGGACTTTAAAGTGATAAATACTCACCTTTTCTTGTGCACACTGTTCAGATTTTTGCTTTTAAATACAGAGTATTCATAGTCCCCCTTACAATTTTCTGCTTGCTACAATGTCACCTTAGCAGCTGAGAATAGAATGATTCAGATTTACTCTGAAAAGCCACAGCCAAATCAGATCAAAGAATTATAAGGACACTGCCATAAAGCTAGGGCATGTGCTCTCACCCAGGACAGAGTCCCACAAGGCAACTGCCCTTTCTGAAAAGCTTTCAAATTGGGGGAGGGAGAGCAGGACCATATATCTTTAGCTATTGTTTTAATTATTACAATTAGATGAAAATATTTGCTGACCTGATTTGCATTCCTTCCCAACCCCCTCCCAGGCTTATCCAGTCAAGCCTTCCAATACCAGTTGTCTAAGCAGTTAAAGAACCAGTGCAATTGAGAGCAAAGCATCCTGCTAAAAATAGAGGCTATGCTGGGACTACATGAAGTCTGCTTTATCTCAAACTCCTTTTTTTTCCCTTTCTCATTTCTAAAGTCCTATCTCTAAAAAAAGAAAGCATCAGGTCTGAGCACGTCACTGTAGCACTCTGGTTACTGTGCAGCAATGATGTGCTTGGTACTGATTGGGGAAGAATGCTTTTCACGACCACTAATCCACCATACACTAAGTAGGATTTAATTTTAGTCCTGGAATGATGTCTCTCCAACCAAGGGCTCTTATGCATCTTCAGAACAAAGCACCCAGGACAAGTAATTCCCTAGAGTCACAATTAAAAGACAAATCTAATAATCACCTGCAAAATAGCATTGGTATGTGTCATTATTAACTGACTTTGCTGATGCCAATTTAATAGCAAATGCATTCTGCTAGCTCTCATGAAATTAGATTTATATGTTCATCAGTATGGCCAGGGCTATCTAAATGACTTGGAATCAGACAGGTGGTCTTCTCTGGCCAAAACAGTACACGTCTATCATGTTAGCAGAGGTAAGAGAGGAAAGATCAGAAAGTTATATTCTGTTTCTGTATGCTGTTACATAACTAGACAGCTACTATGATGTACATGCTATAAAGAAACATGTTATATTCCCATTGTGTAAGGAACTGAGCAAATGTCTAACTTAGCTAAATGTCAATTCACAATAACTCTTTGTCTGCAAAGCAAGAATTTGCAGAGAGATCAGAGATTTACTACTATTTCATTCAGGCTTTTTTGAGTTTTGTGTGGAAATAAAAAAGGCAAATATATTTACATTTGCAGTAAGTCGATTCTCCTATTTATTCTGTCTACAGGGATTTCAAGACATCGTTAGGCTTTCAAATTCATATGCATTTTTAGATTTCCAGTCCAAAAGCAAGATGCTTGCACACAGCTGTTGCAATTCAAGCTGCACACCCGCCTACGGTTCTTGTTTAGCCTTCAATTAAAGCCAGAGCAATGTTGTTCGTTTTGCTTCGGGATGGTCAGCTGGCCTCAGCATGTCAATGCTAAACTTGATGATTTATCAGACTGCCTCCCTGCAAAGTGGACTGCTTGAAGATGTCATGCCACAGCAAATGGCCTTTCGAGCCACCTGGTAGGGAAGAAAGCTCTTGTTTGTAACAGCCAATATCGGGGGGGGGGGGGGAGGGGAAGGGTAGAATAAAAGTTACTTTACTCACTGCACTGCTGGGAAATTCTCAGGTATTAAGAGTGCGAAAATAGTGTAACAGCTGGTATTCCATATAACAGAGTACTGAGTGGGTTTTCGTAGTTCTATCATTTTCATTTTTTTCCATGTAATACCTGTTGTTCTGATTACCATATACTCCCTCCCCCCACAAACAACCATACCTACAAATAGGCCTGGAAGCATAACCAGCAAGCATCTCTCTTTATTGATCCTAAAAAGTGGGAGAGGGCTCTCCTCTGCTTTTTCCTGTACACATCATCAGGTAGGCTGGATTTGACTTGCAGGCCAGGCTTGTTTGAATAAGCAGGCATTAACAGATGGTTGGAAGGCTACAAATTCTGACAGCAGATAAAGGACGTGGGGAAAACAAAGTAAAAATGAAACTGCAGTTTCAGACTGCAAGAGGCAGTCTTAAAAAAAAAGGAAAAAAAAAAAAAAAAGAAATGGGAAGCTTCAATTGCCATGGTGTGTTTGTAGTAGTAAAAGAAAAGGACTGCACAACAGAAAACCAGCACTCAGGAGGAC
Source organism: Rhea pennata (assembly GCF_028389875.1). NCBI lineage: Eukaryota > Metazoa > Chordata > Aves > Rheiformes > Rheidae > Rhea > Rhea pennata. The sequence goes on along the minus strand of NC_084667.1, from coordinate 59,192,266 downwards.
ACATTCTTCTGCTCCATGAGTAGAGATGCCTTCTTCGACATATCAGATGCTTCTGAATTCTCTGCACTGTAGGTTGCCCCCTGCGCCCCCCCTGGATTACCAGCTTGGCAACACCCTTTTCGCCACAGTCACCAACCAGATATAGATCCAGAGTTCAGCATTTACAATTCTCAGATTCTCTAAGAGTCCTCTTGTCCTTTAGGCATCAAGAGGCATTTAGGGCTTAAGGGAGTTGAATATGCATTACTTTGTCTCCCCATGCCAAGGATTCCTTAGCGAATGGAGAAAAGACATGTACTCCCTTCCTCTCTACTCTCTGGGGCACCCTGCTCTGTCTATGGATCACAAAGGAGTGGACTAGACCACATAGCAGTAAAAACAACCAAACTGAAACTTTTTCGTGCAAATGGAGTTTGTGCTCTCTCAAAGCTCTCCTTTTAGGAAACCTACCATTCCTAAATTTGTTTAATGAGATCTGTGTGTCATCATAAATTGATATAGCAATTATCTGAGATTAATCCTGTTCACATTGGGAAGCTGTGTGAGCTTTTTGATCTGAAGAGCTGTCTAAAAATGTGTTTATTCATGTATAATGCATCTGACAAGTGCTATAGTTGAGGAGAGAATAATGAGCCCCTATGAAAGACTTAAATTTTTTTTTCCACCTTCAATTTTACAGGGAGTGAGTTTGTTTGAAACATTTAATTGAAAGGTTAAATCTCCTCAACTGGTAGGCTGGGAATGAGTCCACATAGTCTAGCTAGTCATTGTAACCAGCAGTAGGGTCAACATCACATGAAATTTAAAGTACATTTCAGACTGGAACGATTAGAGAGAAAAGCTTAAATGGAAGGAGGGAAATAAATGGAAAGGTTTACATCCACACAGTGCTGTACATTCTTAAAGTCCAGAACAGACATTACCTAATTAATAATCAAGAGCCATACCCTGCTATCTTTACTACAGGTCAGTGTCTTGAAAGCTGCTCCTACTTCAAAAGCAGGTACTGGTATGTTCCTGTGTAACTGAAAGCCAATTTTACTTCTGATTTGTCCAAGCAAGGACTAACACCTCTACCAGTTCTGCTTAGCTAAAAACTACATTAGGTTTCATTGAACTATGGAAAATCTGGCAAATCCACAACAACTCTAATACATGTTCACTACACAAAAAACAACACGTGCCCAAGTTATGAGCTCACTCTTCTGCAGGTTATAGTATGTGTCATAAGTGCTCTGATAAGTTTTTTTACTATCACAATGTTATTCAGAGGATGTAAAAAGAACATATGCAGTGCAGCACTGTTAAGTTCCACGAATACGGGCCCATTATTTTGAAAACGATTCTGTGATGTAAAGAATACAACACCACTTTTATTTCTAGTAAAAGAATGTAGCTCTGTGTTTTAGGATTTCATTGTACCGTCATAACTGAAAGATTAAATTACAAAGACCTCAAGGAAAACAAACAAACAGGCATGAATATCGTGCAGGGGAGAGGAGAGTCACTGAAAAGCATCACCATGGCATTTACTCTGTGCTAGTATGACACTAAAAATATTGCCTCTGCAAAAGGGGACAGAACGTCCTTTAAGCAAGTGTGCTTGTGGGCGATTTGATGTAGCTTCCCTGACAAGTGAAATTAGAGGATTTGGTTGTTGGAGGGAATTAAATGATGTCTCTTGATTCAGAAGAGAAAATATTCTCCAAGTCACTTGCCAGCTCATTAACAGGAGTTTAGTATGATTTCCTGCAAAATTGGCCTTAGCCTCTGTGTTTGCAGGTACATCCTTCAGGAGGAATTCATTCCCACTGACGGCAAAAGCATGTAACAAAGAGATTAGTAAGATCAGCTGGCTCCAAATTGAGGGAAAAAAAAAAAAAACTTCTTTAAGGTTCTTTCCATTCCAAACTACCTCCTACAAGCTGTGCCAAGGCCAGCAGCTTTGACCAGGGATCCACAGCATGGATTACAGTGCAGAAGCCCTTCTGCTGACTCCACGTGCGAGAATCACTTTTACTTCAGGCCAGGGGCGAGACCCGTTGCAGGCACCTGCCCTAACAACCTCTGACAGACCTTTCCTAGCTTAACACTCTTCAACGACACATACCAACTGGGGTTAGGTCAGCAAACACCTAATACTTGAGAACCAAATGAAAATGCTTTGGGGTATAGCACCCACTTCCAGACACCAGTGCAGCTTCTTGCACTGGACCAGATGGCCCCTCAGTGCTGAGACGATATGCTCCAACTAAAAAGTAGTTGGTGGATATTCACCCTCTCCTTGAGTTTGTTCTTCTTTGACTCAAAGCAACCACCACATTTGTAAAGGCTGGTGCTAATATTTTACAAGCATCTATTACTTCATCCATTTATCCCAAAACAATCTCCTGGGGACATGAAAAGCACTGATAACTACTTGAGTACCACCTGCATATGTGGAGGAAGGCAGTCTAGACAGTGCAGTAGACTGTTAGGCTCCGCTTCCTGCCCTAACACATCCCTGAGCATTCTTGAGGCAGCCCGAGCCCAAACAGCAGCAGCCTTGATGTCACTGACCTCTGTACTGGGTGGTCCAGCTTGAGTCTTCCCTACCCAGCTACCACAGAGGTGAGACTTGTGGCCAGCGATTTCAGCAGCTCCTCAAAGCCATGCCTGGGTGGTTTAGAAAGGGGACCCTGAATAACCTCTGGGGCTCAGGAAAAATAGTCAGGGAAACTTTTTGTATGGAACTGGTATTCCCTGAAAGCTTGGGGAGGAAGGAGGCAAACTTAAATGAAAGTTCAAATTAGCAAAACCAGTCAATGTCTTACCTGCAGCACGGGTTACTTGGCAAGCAAGACTGGTTTTAAGTACATTGTGAACAAACAAACAAAGGACTTTGGAAACTAAAACCAACTACTATGATGAAGAGCACAGTACTGCTGAAGGGTTTCTGTGATGGTGGGAAACACAGAGGTCCTCAGGAGACATTCAGAGGGGCCTTTCCTTGCAGGGTTTTGAGGGAGACTTGACAGCACCGTGGTATTTTATTCAGGTGGTATCTTACAGATCACAACATGACAGACATTGTAACCAGCAGTAACCAGCAATACTTAAAGCTTTTTGACACTTAAGATGGAGTGGTGAGTCTGAATATAAGAGTAAAAGCTTTAAGAGAAAGAAAGAAAAACAAAAGAGGTATGTCTTTAATAATTTTGCTGCTTAGCCTGTTGATTTAAATAATACCAAAGATTGATTTATAATGCAGGAGGCCAATCCAACCCAATATTCAGATGTATTTTTCCATCTCCCTACATGAAAATTTAAAATCTGTATGAAAAATGTTGTACAAATGGGTTTCTGCCTCATATTGCATGGCCTTGCAAGAAACAGGCAATATTTATGAGAGTAGAGTAGGTGGGTGCAGAACTATAATAAAAGCACTACAATATCCAGCTGTGAGATGGCTGTGAGTCAAAAATTTCAGGGCATTTAAGAACTGTAGGATATTGGGGATTTTTTTGTTACTTCACAGAATGTCAGTGACAGCTTCATTTTTTTTCATTTACCCTGCAGAGGTTAATAAGAACTTTGCAGAAATACCAAGGTCAGATACTGAGAACAGCAGCCATCACAGTAGAAAAGCATTGATCAGCAGACGCTGCAAAAGAAAAACAGCACAGGTCTGGAAATAAAAGCAAGTTCTGCAGTGCAGCAGTGCCCAAGAGATGTTACAAGCAGCGTTTCTGCTGCAAGCGTGACTAGTGAAATCAGCACAGAAGGATGCAGCTGACATACAAGCCTGAACTTCAGCAGAGCACATCACCAGAAAACATGAACCTTCTAGCCACAAAGTCACTGTGACATTTTATTCTCTTAGCTCTTCACAATATGGCAGTGCTTTAAATGGGAGGTCAATGTACTCAAAGTAGCATATTCAGAGCATAACATGAATGATAAATGTACCCTGTAAAGAGGATCACTGACACACAGCCTACTTAAACAGAGTCGCAACTACTCAGGATCTTGAGCCTGAGTAGGAGAGAAAGCACTGATGTGATAAGGATTTGTTAAGGTTAAGAATTCTCTCTTCATGGGCTGTCCCAGCTGAAAACTCTGTAGTGAATATTGTGGTTTTGAAGAGGAGGTTAGATGATGTTATTGTATTGAATTTGCTTAGCCTTGACTTCAATTTAAGATTTCAAGAAACGAATGACCACTATCTGGCAGCACAGTTGCAACGTTTACGTTATGTATCATAATAAAACCTGTAATGTGAATAGTTCAAATGTGACCCTGTTTTGATGTGAGAGGGAGGGAGTGGAAGGAAAAGAGTGAAACAACTCATTTTCTCCAGGGATGCTTTATCATTATACTAACCCTGGGAATGGTGGTGAACAACATAGCTATGTGCACAGATTGTTACTATTGCAGAAGAGCTTTAACTATTTGAAAACAAAACAAAAAAGCACTATAAAATAATCTGCTGGAGGTAGGAAAAGTGAAGGAGTTACAGATAGCCTTCTATTATGTTTTAGAATTTACAGCAGTAAAAAAAAAAAAAAAAGAAAAAGAAAGAAAATAACTACCCACATGCTTTGGAATAAAACAGAACTGTGTATACGTTTATACCTTTTACTACTGCAATTATACTTTATACAAAAGAGAAAAACAGCTTTTGTTTATTTACAAAATAAAAAAATGGCCCTTGGCTCAATCAGCTACTACAAAACTCAAAAGATGAGTCTTAGACTAAAATCAGATCTCAGACACTGCTGGCTGTTCACAGCTAAAACTGCAGTGAGGATCAGAAGCTTCACCTTTTGACTGGTACATAAAGCACATGATGCAATTTTACAAATACAAGCATGTAGGTTTTTTTTAATTTTACTTTACGCTGGCTAGGGAGATGTAACCTTGTAGCACACAAGAGGACAGCACAGCCAATTTGGGACTAAAATCTCTTTTCTAGGATTTCAAATACTGGAGTGAGACAAGGACTCAAAACTTGGAACTGCTCAAGCAGCTCTGCTTAGTATTCTAAACATGAACCACTTAAATAATTCAAATTGGACTGCGCAATGCAGCGCCTTCTTCTAAGCTGGGAAGTCAGCTGAGTGTTGTGCTCACTAGATTAGATAATTTGAGCATGGGAAGGGCATTGACAGTGCAGCGAAAATTATTTTTTTCCCAGGGCACACTGGAAAGCAGTTACAAACTCAGCTGTAATCTTTGCAGGTACAGTGTTCACAAGTCTCTATTTATTGACTTTTTAAAGAAAGCATGTGTTACATTGCTATTGGATCCAGAAAATTTTCAGGAGTAGTTGAGGGAGCCTAACACCTAGGTCCTGACCCAGAAAGGTATTTAATGTTCAATGACCTTTAAGAACAAACTTAAATCCTCTAATTTCAGTAAGACCTAGCAATTCACTTGAAGTCAGGCCTGTGTTTATACATTTTAACAAAGAAGAACAGGGCTTCAGCACATATTCAAATTTAAGTATTTTACTAAACTAGTGTCCCAGAATGGGTACCGTGCTGTACTTTATACTCTTTTGATTAGAAAAGTCATTTTTATAGATGGAACCGATCTTGAACAAGTTAGTTTAGATTCACATCTGTATTGTTACATTGGTAGAACATTCAATAGAGGAAAATTTATGCCAGGATAAATGAATGATGTATTAATTGAAGCTTATTTTTCTTAGGAAAAGACTTAAAATAAACTGAAAAACCTCATCCAGTATCTCAGCAGCAGTTCCTACTTGCTGTCACTATCCTGGAATAACTGGCATAAGCTAGAAGAGCCTTTAGGATCCACTCTCACTGAAATCAATGGCAAACTTCTCATCAGCTTCAACAGCAGAGATTTAAGACAGGAACTGGCAAGAGTGTTTAAGTACAACCACATTTTCTTTGACATTACCGATGGGGTGCTCTGTTCAATAAGGCCAAATAAGCACGATCAATGGGAAGTATGCCTGAACACCTTTTATACAAACACCCTTTCCACTGAAGTGCCAAAGAAACTTGTTTTCAGCAGTTACTGTTGCTGCTGCTTCCCACATATTCTTAGATATAGCAAAATGCATTTGACAAGAGGTTCAAAGGTTCTCATATAGTGCCCATGCTAGTTGTAACAGTTAGCACAGGCTTGTAGGAAAAAATTGTTGTTCTCCTTTCAGATCCCCCACTGTAAATTGACAACCTCTTTTGAAAGGTTTTCATTCTTGGAAACCACTAGACTCTTTGACATTTGAGAGCAATGATCACACAATGGAAAGGGAGCAGATCCAGCATATGGCTCAAAGGCAGAAATGTGTGCATGCATAGTATTTCCTAAGAAGAAATATAGTAAGTGCAGTTACCTTCAGCTTTTAATGCTGACTTTGCATGTCTTATGGCTTCCCATGGAGATGGAATATCTAGGAACACAGCATCTGCAATGTTTGAGACTCCAAACCCGTTTTTACAGACGTCCTGGTTGGTCACGGTGACCAGATGCTCCACACCATGCTCCCGGAACTCCTCCCTGGCCTTCTCGGCCCTCTGTTGGTGAAACTCCACTGTGTACAGGTGCCCCGTGGGAGCCACTGTCCTGATGAGAGCGTGGGACAGGGATCCGCTGCCTGTACCTAGAGAAGAAACACAGCTGGTGAAACACCTTTTGACAGTGCTAGACATCAGTATGGTGGTCTGCTCCATTGGCCCTCCTGCTTGGAACACTTGGTCAAAACTAAAATGAACAGAAACCACTGCTTAAACTGAGAGCGAACGGTCCTCCCTTCCTCCCAAGGAAAGATGTACTAAATGACCTAGTAAACTGTCTTCAGGATGCCAAAGCCCTAAGCAACATCTAGCAAGCTCAGGACCTCTCATACTTCCTTGGAGTAGAAGGATAGCAAAAAGTGCCAGCTATAGCTCCAAAAAGAGTCACAAGAAAACACGATAAATTAAACACAACAAGAAAAATTCAGGAAGAATAACCAGAGATTTTTTTCCCAAAATGCCAGACTCTTTTAGGGTGAAAAGAGATACAGGCAAATTATAACATATTTCGAAACCTTACACTTCAGTAAAACAAAGAAGAGAGGTTGGCAAATGTCCTGTTTGTAAACTCTATTGGCCTCCATGCAAACCAATGATTTCCTGGACATGGAATCTATTTGGCCCATGCCTCTTAAAAAAGGTGCCCTCGCACCTTCTACTGAAATTACTCAAAACTAAGGTCTTTCGGCTCCTTGCAGTCACACTGACCCACACGACTTGACTTAGCAGGTGACTTACATATATACCTACACAATCTTAAGGAAGTCTAATGAGACCCATCGCATACTTGAAGTTGTAAATAAGTAAAGCTACCATGTACAATCAGGGCCTAATTAGTAAGACACAGGATATTTTTGTTTTAGTTTCGTAACTTAGGAAACTTTTTTTTAATGATCCCTTAATGTATTAATTAGGTGAATGACTAACAGCCAACATTTTCATTCAAGAAAACACCCATATGTAAGTTCACACTGCAAATTCCTCACTGAAATGGCATTTAACAAAATAAACCCCCAAATTCAAAATGCCACAGCAACCCCAAACTACCTGTGTTTATTGATTTGTAATTCTGTAGTCAGAAACCTTTTTTTTCTGTAGAAAGAAAATCATTATCTAGCCAACTCAATTAACTGTTCAGGCTAAATTTCAGCCTGAAGCAAGTTTTTTTAACTAAAGTATAAATCTTATAAAAATTATTAAGAACAGAACCTGAACTACAGCAGTGGTAGAGAAAGCCCACACACTAGCAGAGAGAAAATTAATTAGGGGAGACAGGGGTTGGGATAGCTGCTTCACTGGAGCAATACTTTCCATAACTGTACAAGGAGCCAGCGTTTATTGACAAATTCGAAGTTCTTGCCCTCTAGTCACATAAGGGAAGAAATACTGTTGTGCACCTATATTTAATCCGACAGCTCTGGAAGTAGATATGTTCAGACTGTAAACAGCTGAGGACCCTTGCTAACCATAGGATCAACCAAGTGCATTGCAGAATCAGCACCACATCTCTGCTTCTGTCTGAGAGGGCTCTGACCCCAATGGGCAAAGACTCACTAAAAAGGCCAATGGACACCTCCTGCCCTTCATCCAGCTTTAACAGTGCAGATTAGACAGAGAGGAACGGCTTACAGTCTACAGCAGTGGCCCCAAAGAGGACCTAGGGAAGGGAGAAACTCTGGAACAAACACGTATTTAAAATGAAAATCCATGCATCTTTGTCAATATTGAGATAGACCAAACAAAAGGCACAAGACAGTCGCATACGCACACATGAAAAACTATCTGGTCATGGCACCTGCAAGCTCTGAATGTCAACATAAACTTTTCCCTGCTCAAAATAAGTGTCAGTATCACTGTAGCCATGTGGTTGTAAGTAGTCAATGATATATATGCACAGTAAAGAAATAGCATCTTATTGATTTGTCTTTCTTTTATGACAACAGCAGGATACTATTGCCCACAGAATGCCAAAATGACCAAAATGCTGCCTTTGTATTTCATGCCAGAGGCCAGGGTTGCACAGCTGAGAACTTTTGCAACCACACTGAATTTAATTATTTTCCTTTCAAATGGGTAATGCTGCATGTTTTCTGCATCTTTCCCTGTTAATCTTAAGGACTGAACAGAAGGGCTGTCAGCATAGCTAGGGTGTAAGCAGAAAACAGAGGCAGCTTGTGCATGTATCTAGTTTCCTTGTTCATATTCTTTTACATTTTTAATCACTTTCCTTTTAAATCTGCTCTTAAAAACAAGACAGATGATACTGTTTGTCTCCTTCCTAGGAAACCCCATTACGATCTTCTGGCTTATTTTCTGGTTCTCTATTTTGTTCACAAACAGCCCTAGTCAGATCCAGAATGAAAAACAGGATGTTGGAAGTCATCGCTTGCAGGCGTATATTACATACTGAGCTTATGTTAAACAAGGTTACCAGGAATTATTTATTGTTGACTGGCTACTGTGAACATGAAAATATATACGTATCACATTTCACTGTATCAAATTCTATCACACTAACGTCATTAATGAGAGTACTTCTAAAGATGCAGTATGCCTTCTCCCTGACAACACTCTCAAAAACTCAGGAAAAAAACGAGCAAGATTGTTATGAATCACCCACCGTTGTACAGATTTCTTCTCTTCCTGAGGAGATCACAGAGTCTGAGTCTAGTCCTGTGAGGTGATGAGGATGTTCAAGTCTTACGTGTCTGACAGTTTAGCACTCTTGATGTTATTCATCAAGAATATCCTCTCTGAGGATGTGGCAGTTCAGCGCAGATTTATACTCAGTCAAAACCACTAAGACCTAATCAATGTTATTTGTAGAAGTCAGGGGTTCAGCTGCCATGGTTTCTCCAGTGGAAGGGGAAATTAATATTTATTAAAAAATATCATTTTCACCTTTTCCCCTCCCCCCTGTAAAATTCAACAATTAATTTTCCCATTACCTCCTCAATTCTTCAGTTTCTCTCTGCCCTTATTTCCAAATCACAACTGAAAAAAGCAGAATTCAGCAACTGTGACCCATAGAGTCTTAGGCAGCAGTTTGAAGTAAGTTCTCATTATGCTCAGATTTCCTTGGGAAATGATAGGTATCCTTAGCACGATACAAAATTAGTCAAAGAAGCAGCAAAATACAAGTACTGCTGAAGACATGGACTAGAACACCAGCAAATCTGAAATAGTGCAGCTGAATTACCAGCAAGGAGAACCAAAAACCTGAAGGCGCTAAATAAATACTTTGTATCAGAAAAGGCTAGTTTGGAACTGAACAGACTTCAAGAGATTTGCATTTCCCTAGAGTGCACTGAAATGCCTGTGTTTCTAACTTGGTCCAGAAAGCAGAAGGTAAGAAAACCTCTAGAACAAATAGAGTTTATAATTTTTACGCCAGTTTGCATTTCTGACAACTTGGATTATATGTAGCCTTAGAAAGCGTTTGCTCTCTGCCACAGGACAATGCCCATTTAACTAGAGCGTATTAATCATGAATGGAATCTATGAAAGACAGCTAAAACTAGGTTACTTCAAACTGTATTAAAGGCATTCTCACCACCATGGCTGCTGCTTTAGAGCTCACTTAGATGAAGAAATACTATCTGTGAATCTCACCCTGGCAACCACAGTCTACACTTGTGGTCATAGGTGAAGACTTCTGAAAATACATTGACTATTCTATGATTTTAATGATCTTAGTCAAAAAATAGATATCCGCATTGCGGGCAATTAATGAGACACCACAGAGTCCCCACTATGCTATGCTCAAAGCTCAAGACCTGATGAAGAGGCACAGTGCAGGGGATCAGTAGGCTAGGAAAAGAGGTCCACCTCAGTCCAAAAGCATGAATTAAGATCCTATATTAAAAACATAGGAGTTTGGTACCAATGTACCATTCTTCCCTTGCCCTTGGGTTCAAGCACAATTCTTCTCCTCTGGTATGGCTAAGCTCAGAGGAACTGAGGATGCATTGTTTCTGCCCTCTCCTGAGACACGGAAACCAGTGTAGTTTTAGAAGGACCTCCAAGTGGACACCTAGATAAAACATTCACCTCAGCACCTACTGATATCACCTTCCGATTTGTTGACCAGAAATTATTGATCTAATAAATGCTCAGATCATTCCTCTAACCTCAAACAGGTTTGCTCTTCTCACTTGCTCCTTATTCAAGTAATAGGTGTTCCACAAAGAGGCCTCCACACACCTCAGCTACCTTTGAGACAATTTCCACGTTGTAAGATTGTGCTTCACCTTTTCAAATTGCAGTAGACAACATCTGACCCCTTCCAAAATAACACAGGATATTACTACACTATATAAGTACACCTCAGGAACACTGTCAAGAGAAACAAGTGTTACCACAGCATCAAACACAGCACTTGACTGACAACCGAATGAGAGGATATTTTTACACTGTTTTCTGTTTAGTCTGGTTTTCTTATTGCAAAGGATATCCGGCTAGCCTTCTGGACTCCCACCTGTGCTATGAACACAGGAGACCCGATTTTGTGTTCAACAACTTTTTTTAGTGCAGCTGATTGCTCAGCTTGCTGCTCCAAAATCTATGATCATGAATGCTTCTTTTTTAAAAAAGGAAATCAATTTGTGATTTAGGACACACAGATATTTACCACTGTGCATGCACAAAAGCATTTGCCAGGTAATACTTTATGGTATGTTTGTAATCTGGAATAAAACTGACAAAGCTCATAAACCCATATACAGATTCATAGTGTTAGGAAGCAGGAAAAGTAAAAAATTTGCAGAATATTATTAACTACTGGGTCAATATAATACCTAATAACATTTCAATACAATTAAAGTATCTACTGCAAAATTTCACTACATAAGATATTCTGAAATCAGTAAATACAATGAAAGTGTTGCTGTGTTTGTCTTCTAATGACACTTAAATCTAGCAAATAATAAGACAGGTCATGAATCAGCCATGAGAAGGGATGGAGTCTCAGAAACAGAGGAAAAAATAGTCTTATATAGGGCTAACAACTCCAAAGCTAATGTCTGCCAAGAAACATAGAGCAGAGGAAGACTACTCACCATATATGACAAATTACATAACAGGAGAATTGGTAATCGTTGTTATTGAATACATGAGGAGATCTTAAGCATCTGGTGGAAACCAATCCAACAATTTTACTGTGAAGGCAGTCATGGGTACAAATCATGATGGCAGAGGTGAGAGACCTCCTCTTCGGTGGAGAAGGATCTGGGACCTCTGGTGAACAAGTTAACCATGAGCCCGCAATGTGCCCTTGTAGCCAAGAAGGCCAACGGTATCCTGGAGTGCATTAGGAAGTTGAGGGAGGTAATTCTCCCTCTCTACTCAGCCCTTGTGAGGCCACATCTGGAGTACTGTGTCCAGTTCTGGGCTCTCCAGTACAAGAGAGACATGGAGCTACTAGAGAGTCCAGTATAGGGCTACAAAGATGATTAAGGGACTGGAGCATCTCTTTTATGAGGAAAGGTTGCAAGAGCTGGGCCTGTTTAGCCTGGAGGAGAGAAGACAGAGAGGGGAGCTTATCAGTGTCTACAAATACATTAAGGGAAGGTGTCAAGAGGATGGGGTTGGATTCTCTTCAGTGGTGCCAGGTGATAGGACAAGAGGCAACAGGCACAAACTGAAACACAGGAAGTTCCCACCTGAATATGAGGAGGAATTTCTTCACTGTGAGAATGACAGAGCACTGGAACAGGTTGCCCAAAGAGGCTGTGGAGTTATCTTTCTCTGGAGATATTCAAAACCTGCCTGGATTCAATCCTGTCCAACGTGCTCTAGGTGACCCTGCTTGAGCAGGGGGGCTGGAGTAGATGGTCTCCAGAGATCCCTTCCAACCTCAACCATTCTGTGATTCTGTGAGACAGCAAGAGCAGGCACAGAGGAAAGAGGGAGGAAAAGAGTTAGGAGATCACCTGGCTACCGAAAGAGGAGACTGCACATCAAGAAGCTGCCTACACAGAAGATTAGCTCTTTCTCCTGTCTATCTGTTGTAGACACACTACTGAAACAGGCATTTTAAGAAACAGGCTGGAGGCCAGAGAGGATTACTGCTCATTGACTAGATTCAGGCAATGGGGGAAGAGTAAAAGGGAGTTTTCAAGGCTGGCACTGCCTATAAGAGGAACGGGAATGTGAAGACTGGAAAGAATTTGTTCTTAGAGATTCAAAAGTTGGAGTTCTCTAGCGAGGGATCTTCTGCAAAATGGACATAATAATACTATAAGATCAGATTTCCATGACAAATGCACTTGGTGGTCAAGTGAAATGATAAGTTGAAAGTGAGTCCAGAAAGTCTGGAAACAAATGCTTTTCAGTATTAACAGCATTCCTCATCAACTGCAGCTCAATCATGAGACTGAATACATTATAGTGATGCCTCATGTGGCCACAGTTTTGGTTCAGTTTTCTGGTATGTCAAGAGAATACTATGTTTTTTGGCATTTGTACATACAGGGTTTTTCCTATACTTTAGAAGGTGTTATACAGGGATCAGGTTTTATGTTCTTCTCTCGCACTAACCTGTACAGCAACTAAAAGATATATAAGGGAGATGTTGTAAAACATGGACTTAATTAGTACGGATATGTTCAAAAATCAAATTAATACTTACAAGGCTTTGGATTACACTTTACACTAAAGATACAGCTGCAATCAGTTAACATACACTTACCCCACAGAGATGGTACAGACTTGAGTAGTAATCATCAAAAAGTCTATAAGCACCTCAGGAGAGTCGTAAGCACAGAGCTGACTTGTTGGAACTCCAGAATAAACTTTTAATCATTTATTAAGTATCCATTAATCGATAAGTGCTCATTAATTTTCTGTAAGTGTACTGCCAGTAAAATCTATACCCAGACTGTAAGTTTAGAAATTTCATTATTGATTTTGAGAAGTTCTAGCATAGAGCTGGCCTACAACATGTTACTCCTTCACAGGTAAGCCATGAGGACCTGTAATACTGATCTCAGTCTCAGAAACTCAGTCCCTATTGCAGTACAACAATGAACAGGGTTTAGCAATATTTAATTTGGGATTTAGCTGAAGGGAAACAAAAATTCCAATTAGCATTTGCTCAAGTGAGTCTGGATTTTGTTGAGAGCTGAAGGATCACCAGGACTGTGGTTAGAATACTTTTGACTTAATTACATTTTGTCTAAATACAATGGTCTGTCAAAGCCAAAATATTTATGAGATGTATCAGATTAAATGAGTTTTTGCAGTGCTGTGCTGTATTCACTGAGCAATTCTGAGGGCTAGGACAGAACAGACGCTGGTGTAGGTCTCATCAGGGAGACAGAACAGTAAAAAAACCTAAATATCTAGGAACTAGGGAAACAAAGTTTCTATATTCTTTTGTTTAGCAAAAATATTTGAAGGTTTTGTATTTTCCCATGTACTATAAAAATAAACTTCAAAACCACAAAATATGTTTGTTGGAGTTGTTATCCTCGGGACAGCTCTAATCACTAGACTGAAAATAGTCTTACCTAGTAAGTAAACATTAAGATTAGTTTTAGAGAGAGTAGTGATATGAAAGAAGATTCAGCTTATTTATCTACACAGTGACTGTACATGCAATGAACACCAAATGTACAAACTGAACGAGAATTACCTGATGAGGATGAAAGTTTCACACTACCAGACCACCTACAGCAGGAATTTTGCAGCTATCTCAAGTATCCTTTAGCTCTGGAAAGATCGAGCTGTTAGAACTGTATCAGACTTCTTGTAGGAGCTGAGAAATTCCTCAGATCAAGGAGCAATTTTTCAAAAGATCTTAGCTATAACAACAATGCTAACAGCTAATAAACTTCAACATTCATTTATAAACTAGAAATTAGCAGAAAGAGAAAAGGATCATATTTCTTTACCTCCAACAGGAAACATTAGGCAGATGCTGAGTTTTCTTATAGCCTCAACAAAGTATGCTTGTATCATTTTAGTTATGCACCCACTGCTGACAAGCTTGCTCTTTATGTATTTATTAAAGATGACTAAAATAGTAAAAACTGTATTAGTATGTTTATATTATTTATGACAAATCATGTCTAAGCAATTCAAACAACGATGTAAAATCAGATCTTTCATTACTCTACTGTTTTTCTTAACCACCCAAAAGATCATCTACTCTTACATTCACAGCAATGTAACATCACAAAGAGGGTATTTCATATCACTTTATCTATCTGTCCTTCACTCAGTTATGCAGATTAATTCTCAATTCTGCTTGCTCATGCTGGGTAAATGCAGGACAGTCTTGCGGTGGTCTAGTTAGTAAGACAAGAGGGAGAGTTTATAGCCCTGTTTATAGCTCCTGCTTTGCCAGGCCATACAGCAATTATGCATAATAAGAAAATAAGATAGACCTCCATGCTAATTAATGCTTAAGATACACTTAAAAGCAGCACCACTAGGAAACAAGCTCAAATGTCATTATGGACCAGATTTCCTGGCTTGTTTCTATTAATCACCATTGGGCTGGTTCCTTTTAGGCCACATAAGGTTAATCTAGAACTAATGATTTCAGATTGCTGAATATAGTCTAATCTAGGATGTCACTGAAGAAGCTTATATCATTGCACTAGAGGCCTCCATTGTCAATACCGGTAATATTTTAAGTTGAAATCACTGTTTCTAGTCAGTTGCAAATCAATTTGCAGTAAGATCTCTTGCATCAAGATTAAGAAGAAAGATTTGAGGTCACACTTTTCCTTTTTTTATGAACAGTAAATCTTCTCAGCAATACAAACACTATTATAGTAGTAGAGTTGCTCACTTTTTTTTGAAAGTTGAAGTTAAAATACTTTGACTAGAACAGTGTAATCATTAAAACAAACCTGGGGAGAGATTCCTATCAGCAGAAAGGATTGTTTGTAGTTTTGACCTTTGACTCAGCATTTCTGGAAATTCAAATAGTTTACATCACCAAGTGGTTCCGTTTCTTAGCTGTTTAGATAAATTGGATTTTAAACATCTTCATTCTCTTTGGGTACCCCCGATAGGACTGAAAACATCTTATGTGCAGCTCTATAGAATCATAGAACGGTACGGTTGGAAGGGACCTCTGGAGATCATCTAGTCCAACCCTCTGCGTAGCCCTGTACGGAGACTGAACCCATGACCTTGGCATTAGCAGCACCATGCTCTGACCAACTATACTTTAACATTCACCTATCCTGAGTGAAGCAGTTTGTATCTCCCCAACTCTGAACAATTTTATTTATTTATTTATTTTTCCCATCCTGTCTAAGCAAAGCAGGGAGGGGAAGAGGTAAACAGCTGCACAATGCACAGTTCGTCTACCTCCCAAGACTATACTAGAGCTGACTATTTGTCCTACAAGCTGGGTTATAAACTCAAAGGCCTAACCATTTTAGCAATACCAGAGGCTTCTGCATATGTCTTTACCTGTTTCAAGTATCGGTATACAGCAGTGTGGGCTTTAAACTGCATTTACCATCTATTCTTAATAGATGTAACTGGATGCGAAGGAATGAATGGCATTTTGATTGTGTTGGAAAGGGGTCATTATGCCTTAAAAGCTGCCCAAAATGATGTTGGGATGGGAAAAGGGAATCTTAAATAAAAGAAAATGACCCCATCTTGCTGATTCTCTGTCATATCTATGTTTGAGAGGGAAGTATATGAAACTGCTTCATAAAAAGATTCAACAGCAACAGCCAGGAAAAAAAAAAGGCAAACTGTCTACAGCTCATATTCTTCCAAACTACAGTGACACATTCTAATCAAAAAGCCCTTATACAGCCTACAGTAACAAAATCACGAAGGCATTACTATAAACTGTATCTAACCAGGAGAATATAGATTTAATACAGAATTTAACTCCTCCTTCCTTGCAAATTAAGTACAATCATGGAAGCTGTAATAAATTAAAACAATTTTAGAAACAAAACACAACACCGATGAACACATCATCTATTGTATTATCCCTCTACAGTGATCTTTGAATGCCACTGCAGTGCTACAAGTAGATCATACTTTGGAAAACAAAGATGAAATGTACATACTTACATGGTATTATATTGAATAAATGCTGCCATTCTTTTCTACTTATTATTAGTTTAGTGCCTTATTATTAGTTTCTTTTTTTCACTAATTTACTTCAATTAATTTCTCCAATCAAAAACAAATTTTAAAATATATTTTAAAGTATTTTACCTCAGTTTTAGAAAATAGAAGGAAAAATGTTAATATATTTACCTTAAGAAGCTGAATTAATCAAACACATATGTAAAGGTATCTATGTGAAGCCAGCATACTGAACTAACATTACTTGCTGAAGACATAGTAATTGCTAATGTGCAAATGAAACAGAATTATTCAACATGAAAACCTGAGAAAAGTATAGCAAAATGGAAAAAAAAAAAAAAAAAAAAAAAAGATTTCTTGCAAAACTGAAAGGTCAGACTGGTTTTCATTAAGGTGTTTGTGTTAATTTTTAATAAAAGATTTCAACACATTATTACCTGATTCGCATACTATGGAGCCTGGCTTCAGCTCTAACATCATGGTGATTATAGAGATGTCAGTGGAATACAGAATTTGTGTCCTGTGTGGAAGATTCATGGTCCACAGTTCTGGTGTTGGATGAAGAATAAACACCCATCCTCCTTTACTGCAGGTCACTTTGGAGCCATACTTCTTGCCTATGAGATCTGTGGAATGCCTAATGACCCCGTACTTAGTCTGAGTTACAGTGCCATGTTGGACTTTCACAGGAAACATGGATTCATGGCCCAAGAACACAATAGCTGTGTCACCATCTTTTATTGTATCTCCATATTCAACAAAACTCATTGTGGTTGGTGGTTGTCACCTAAAAGAGAATAAATATGTCAGAGAGTGTACAAGATTGTGATGAGGCTGAAACTGGAGATAAAAATAAGGTATTTTACTTTCTCCATAATAAAAAAAAATAATAATAATAAAAAAGGAAAACGACATAAATAAGGTGGTAGCAAGGGAACTCGATGAAGTTCAGGGAACTCCCCTTCCAACCCCTCCCCCTCATGCCCCTGCACTGAACTCTTGATCCAGTTAAAATCAATGGAAAAATCCCATTGACTTGAACAAAGTATTTGTCCTGTTGTATGGCATATTTTTAAGCAAATATAAGTTATTCAGCCTGCTCCATAATGCTACTGGGAAGCTTGCAAGGAGATACCTATTTCAGCAGGCTGTTAAACTCCAGTTGACAAGCTCTCAGAGTGTGTCGTTAAGCAGTGCCTTTTATTTCCTTCTGCTGCCTTATCCCTTGTGATTTACAATGTAAGACAACTGTTACTTGCCTGAATATTGATCACCAGTTATTAGGGCCACCAGGAAAAGCTGACTTGAAAGTTTTTCAAATGAGGTCGAGAGATAGAATACAAGCAGTATTTGCATTAATTTTTGTATAAATTTGACTAAGTACAAGAAAAAAAGGGTAGTCAAGCCTTCAATTTGCCATTAAGGGTGCAGAGTAATTGGGAAGTGATCTGTGCCGCAACTGGGTGGAGACAAGTGTTTGCAAGCTAATGTAAATACAGTTACATTGTTTTAGCCCTGTGTTATTGTAGCTGCTTAGAGAATTACAATTAAATATTGCTATCTTTGAGAAGAAAATCTGGAAATGAGAAGGTAGCTTATAACACAATCTGGCACTGCCTTTCAGATATGGCAGCTGGCAATCTAAACTGTTGCTTGATCAACTCACAGGAGGAACTGTCTAATAAGGTAACAGTGATCCCAAAGTTAGAAGTTAGTCTCTGACAGAAAGCTTTGGAAGTTTGAATTCTGGGCACTTCTGCAAGAGAACTAAAAGCAGCACTATTTTTAGTTTTCGGAATAATGGTTTGATTCCAGAGCTGTTATACTGCAAGTGTAACAGCCTTGTCGTACTTCACTGTTTTCACTAAAAACTTTATTTTTAGTTCTAAATTTCTAGTCTTTGCTGATCAAAACTCACTGCAGTTCAACTTGTGCTAAGCAGCAAGATTTAGTTCTCATTTTTCTGTTGAAATCATTGACATGGAGAAATAAATACAGTTACAGCCAAAATTTCCAAAGCTTCTAACATGTGGTCATAGATACACAGCAAAACAGAATAGGCCTGTCTGGCTTTTATGGTGAAACTGTAAGAAGGGCATACCATTAATTCAGAAATGTAAACACACTGGACTTTGTATGTGAGATAGCAGAGTTATGGTTAACTCCAGTTATGGTAGAGCTTGCACCATTTGATTACACTGATGTTCTTATCTCTCATAAATTACACTTCTAGTTCACATTGTAGATACTATCAATGAAACACACAGTTTTCAGTTCTTATTTACAATAATACCATTTGCAAGCAGCTTGACCGCCATCTATTTCTTCTACCGTATTTAGGCTGTTGTTATGCCAGTAGGCAAGAGGAACACTCCCATGTGTCTGGAGGGACAAAGAAGGAATCACTCTGCCTTTGATCATGTAAACTGGCTCCTAGTTTCTTGGCCTTCTTTTGAGCCATCGTGTTTATTAGAACTAATCTCCACAGCAATGTATGCTGGCATCCCAAGTGATATCTCTCTCAGCTACTCACCTGACGTGTTATTTTCATACATTTGGGGGTAAATTAGGGCTCTGGAGGAGTCTCTCTTGCAGGAACCACTACTGTTCTGGTAGTTTCTTTGCCTCCTCTTATGGAAAGGGGTGACCTACAATTTCTAATCATTTTTCATTCAGCAAATTCGCTATTACTGCAGGGCCTAATACACTGCTGGTTTTTTGATCTTCTTTGCTCTCCTGGCAGCGCACAAATGTCCTGGCACAGTCCCACGCTTGCCAGGAGGTGCTGGGTGGCGGGAGCAGGAGGGGAGGCGAGGCGGCAGCTCGGGAACTTCCCGCGAGAGCCCACGCTCCCTGCGGCCGCGGCGGCCTACGCTCTGCGACCCGCGTGAGCCTTTGCCGTCTTCAAAGTTAAACCGCTAGAACGATGCTATGTTCTGCTAAATAAACAAATAAACAAGCGAGCCCCACAGACCCATTTCTCCCCTCCCAGGCCCTTCAGACAGCAGCTCGCACACCAACCCGCCAGGCCGCCTCTTCCCGCTCCGCAACCCGCGGCCGCTCGGCGCCGCCGGGTCAAGCCTCGCCGCGCAGCAGGGTCGCCCCCCGCGCGGGAGCCGAGGCTCGGCCTCCCCGGCCCCCCGAGCTGCGCGGGGTCCCGGCGGGGCGCTCGAACACAACCTGGGCGAGCCTCCAACACCCGCGCCTGCAGCGGCGCCGCCGCCGCCTCCCGCGCTCTGCCTGCGGCACGGCCCCCGCCGGGCCCCGGCGCCCCGCAGCAGCCCCCGCTCTCCCCGCCGAGCCTTTACCTTGCGGGGCTGCGCGGCGCGGGCAGGCGCCGCCCGGCTCCGCTCTCCTCGCCGCGCCGCGCCGCCCGCCCGGCGCCGCCTCCCGGCCCGGTCGCAGGCTGCTGACGCTCCCGCCGCCGCCGCCTCCGCCCCCGCCGCGCGGCGGGACCCGCCGCCCGGGGCCGCGGCCTGTCGCGGGCCAGCGCTGCTGACGCCTCCTCGGGGAGGCTGCCTCCCGCGCCGGGAGCAGCCTGCGGCGGGCGAAGCCCCTTCCCCGGGAAGAGGCCTCGCCGCTGCGGTCGCGTCCCCACTCCGGCCCGCAGGCAGGCGCCTTCCAGAAAGCTCCGCGCGCGCGGCCCGCTCGGCGGCCGGGCGCTCGAGGCCGGGCGGCCCCTTGGCCCCCAGCCTTCTCGGAGGCCACGGAGAAGTCCAGCAGGAGAGCGCGGGCTCGGGAGGAGCGGGATCGCCGTCTCGACCCCGGCCAGCCCTGCGTGGGGCTGGGAGAGCGGCGGGCGCTGCCGTGGCGTGGGGCCGGCGGCATGGGGCAGAGCGCCGCCGCGCCGGCCGCGCGCGGCAGGCTGCCCGGGCGGCAGTCGGTGGAGCTGTGCACGGAGGCGATTCCCCTGGAGATGAGGGGGGTCCGGCCCGTTCCCCCCGCCAGAGCAGGAGCCCGCGTATTTTTTGTCACGCTGTTGACCAGCTGTACCGGCCCATGACACAACTGCAGTAGTCATTCAGTTACGAAACTCTCCTTCCTCTGTCTAATCTAAACATAATGTATGCCGTTTCAGAGGTTTCTTAAACAGCAAACTCCTACTCAGCTGTTTTCCTGACTGGCAGTCATGGCTCCACTGTGCTTTTATATTTGCACCTACCATGGTTTTTTTCTGCATCTTTTTTTTTCTTTTGGTGTGTGTTATTGGTCATGTTTGTCATCGCTTATATTCTTGTGTCCTTTCTCTCCTGTGACGAATTGCTGTTCAAATCATTGCGGACCTGACTGCAGCCAAGATGAAGACTCCCAACAACTCTTAATTTCCACAGCTCCGTGGAAATTATTGTTAATTTTCAACAAATTGCCCAACTAGTGTGAAAAAATACACCACGGATAATAATTAGGCAGATATACTTAAGCAATTAATTTAAATGGGAAAAGAAATTCCATTTGACAAGTTGAGCATCAGATGCAGCTATAACCAAATCCTTTCATCTATCAAAGCATAAGTATTACATTTCATTTTCCAGGGCTGTTCAGTGACAGTTTATAATGAATTTTTGCCAGTTAGGCACTGGAAGCAATTCAGTTTTATATAGGGAAAGACTTTCTCTTCCAGGCACTGGAAGCAGTTCAGTTTTATATAGGGAAAGACTTTCTCTTGCCATTTCCTGATTTGGGATGTTCTGGATTCTCAGGAAGATGTTTATTCCCTGGTTCTTCAGGTTCACTGTATGTTCACCTAAGTAATTTCAGAAGATTCATTCACTACCCAACATACATCTTGCAGTTGTACATTGCACAATATTTATAATTAAGCCTCTTAGGAAGTTAGCTGCATGGTACATGTTCATCGACCCTTAATTCTTCGTTGTTGAAGCTCAGTACAGAGATCTCTGCAGTAGTCACTTTTCCACCCTGAGCGGTAAAACTGCAATGTAGTGGATAAGGATGCACTAAGACACCATCCTGCCGAAGGTGGTACATATTGGTGCCTTTATCATAGTCTAACAGGCAATACAGGCTTATCCAAACCAAGTATTCTCTCAGTAGATGAGCCAGATAAAATGGTTGATCAGTCTGTTGACACACAGCTCAGCATCTCTAATTAAGCCACCAGGGAAGCTGGGATGGGACACTGTAACAAGAGTAGGATC
The DNA here is from genome assembly GCF_028389875.1 of Rhea pennata. Classification (NCBI taxonomy): domain Eukaryota; kingdom Metazoa; phylum Chordata; class Aves; order Rheiformes; family Rheidae; genus Rhea; species Rhea pennata. The sequence goes on along the minus strand of NC_084667.1, from coordinate 59,170,503 downwards.
CAATTTACACACAGCTTTCAGCAAATCTTAACACGTTATCTGAATAAAACCCAGCCAGGTAATCTGCTGTATTGCATATTAGAAATCTGTCAAATAATGGTGAGAAAAAGAGGATAGAGGATACAGTGTTTGTCAAGCATGTAAACTGGATGTGTTTTGATTGTGTTCACACCATGACCCTCTTTTCAGGCACCTTTCTTTTTCAGACAGCAGTCTTGTGAGGAAGAGATGTGTGTGTGTGTGCATCAGAAGTGCCATAATGAATGGCACGCTGAGAACACTACCAGCTTATAATAACTACAGTGACTGGTATTCCTTGTTCTGGAAAACTAGGAGGGAAAGAGCATATCCAATAAATAGAAATAGATCCCTGGAAATTTGATTCTTGAGGTGAGCTTGACTTCATGAACTTACAGAACAGTTACAGTAAAGAACAGTTGATTGCTTCTCTGCCTGTGGCGATAGATATTGGAATAAGACAGCAGCTTTCAGTACCTTCTCTGCTAAGTCAAGCATGCTGTTTGCAAAAAAATATACCACAAAAGTGTACTTGTAATATAAGAATACATTCTTAATTTATATTCTTCTAAATTTAAAATAATAACTGAAAAGTGGGTCTGATTTTACACTTAGATTACTTTCATACTTGCATAGCAATGGCATTATTTGCAACCTGTGCTATACCTAAGTATGAGCATTATGCGAATACACATGACTGCTAAAAGGTTGGGGAAGATTTTGTGAGGTTAAAAAGGCAGAGGAGACACTGAGAGGATTTGTTCTTTGATCCAGGAGATAAGAGACCAGACTTGCACAGATGCCAAGCCCTTGACTTCTAGAGATCTGTATATTCAGCATCTCTGTGTATCAGACCTGGTATAACTTGGAAATTTGGATGGCAGCCAAACACAATGCATTTTTATTTGTAGCAGTCTATGTTTTTATTTTGTAATGGTTTCCTATATTTTTCTTTACCCTAAATAGTTCTGTAGACTGCTTACACTTGTCTTCTGAATAATGGTACTGGTTGTGGTGCTGAAAGAATTGTGGTGGGGAAACAATTTCTATTCATGTCTCCAGGCATTCACAAATCACGTTGAACAAAACAACTGTGTGACTTTGATCTGAATTCATATGGATAAATGTACTACTTAACTGGACAAGAGGATAAACATGGATTCTGCTTAACTTAAGAGAGAGATTATGAAGAGGTACAAAGGTGAAAGTAAGATCAAGATAGTCATTCTTTTTAACCATTTATTTAGTTATTCTTGCAAACTATTGAATTCTCAGGTTCTCAAACTTTGGAGCAAATCCTTCTCATTGCTGCAAATACACCAATGGAAGCTAATAGCACTATTTTCATGAATTTGAGGTGAATTTTAAATAGATCAAACCCCAGCCTTTCTGCTTCTGTCTTCAACAGGATATCAGCCACTCTCCAACGCAGTTTTTGTTAAGATTTTTTTGCACATGACAGAGTAAGAGGCTTGCTGTGCTTTACACAATAAACATACTTTTTTTCAAATTAAACTGTAAAATGAACCCACCACTTTTGAGGTGCTGGAGGCTAAGTGCAGAACTAAGTGGTAGATCCTTCAAACAAAAACTATAAGGTGAACCCACTGCTTGCAGTGGGTGCTGGAGCCTAAGCCACAGATTCACAACCGCTATCACCAGCTTTTTACAGGTAACGTAGAGGCAGTTAAGTCCCTCACATGACTCATGCTAGCCCTGACACTACGAAGCTTTTATTTTTATGACAGCAGATCCTTGCACTCATCACCGAGTCCTTGATCGAGGGAGAGTGCCTGAACGGCCAGAAGCCCTGTGCACTGGGGTCAGTTTGTCTAAGGGCACCGTGGTTTGTGGAGAACACTTGGTTGCTGCAACACGGCGATGATGTGTTTTTCTACACACCTCCGTGCGCAGTGAGGCCCCGGGGCAGCCCTCGCCCCTCGGCAGCGGCGCCCACCCCGCGCCGCTCGCCTGCCCACCCGCCCGCTCCCTCAACGCCTCCGGCCTCCACCGCGCCGAGCAAAATGGCGGCAACGCCGAGCCCGGCCCGGCCCGCGCCGGAGAGCTCGCCCCGCCCCCTCCCGCGCCTCGCCCAATGGAATGAATGGGCTATAAATAGCGGCCAATGGGGCGGCGGGTGCTGCTCTATATAAAAGAGGCGCGGCGGCGGTGCCGGGCTCCACTCCGGCTAGGGCGGCGGTGGCAGCGGCGGGGTGCGGAGCAGGCGCGCAGGTCCTTGCCTCAGCTGCGGAGCCCTCGGTAAGTCCCGGGGGAGCCGCGCCGTCCCACAGTGGTGTTTTTTTTTTTAATTTTATTTTTTTAATTATGTGTGTTTGTTTTTAATATATAATTTTTTTCCCGGGTCGGAGCCGGTCCGCCCGCGGACGGCGCGGCGGCGGTAGGGGCCCGGGCTGCGGGCGAGGCGCGGGGGGCAGCGCGGGGCCGCGGCGCCGGCACGTAACCAGGGAAGAGGCAGCGGCTCCCCGGCGGCGCGGGGGCTGCCCCGGCGCCTCCCGCTCTGAAACCAGATTAACCCGATATTTAGCAGGGTAGTTACATACGCGACGCTCCCCCCCCCGCCCCGGGTGTCCCTTGCCGAAGGGCTTCTTGGAGGCTTCACCCCAGCCCCGAGCAGGCAGAAGCCGCCCCGGGGGGAGGCAGCCGCGGGCGGGCGGGGTGCCGCGTCCCGCCGCGTCGCACCTGCCGCCCGGTGCTCGGCGCTGCCGCCGCGCGACCTTGGGCGCGTCCCCGCGGCGGGCGCTGCCCCCGGCGGCGGCAGGGGGCCCTGCCCTCGCCGCTGGGCCGCTTCAGGGATGCGGCTCCCGAGGGTGACCAAAAAAAAAAACCCATCAACAAAAAAAGAGTCGTTCTTCATTTTTTGTTCCCCCTTTCTTCTGGAAAGTTGCTGTAGCAATGCGAAGCAGCGGTGGAACAAAAGCCAAGGTGACCTTGCCTCTGTGTGCAGCTCTCCTGCTGGGGGGCTGTCACGCACCCGGGGTGATAGGTGTCCCCTCTTTCTCCCCTAGTGTCTGCGGTAGGGTCAGACATGCCGTTCTCAAACAGCCACAACCTCCTGAAGATGAAGTACTGTGCTGACGATGAGTTCCCAGACCTGAGCGTTCACAACAATCACATGGCCAAGGTGCTGACCCTGGACCTGTACAAGAAGCTGAGGGATAAACAGACTTCCAGTGGATTTACGCTGGATGATGTCATCCAGACTGGGGTTGACAACCCAGGTAACGGCCGGGACCGTCAGATCCGCATAACGATCTGTTCTCCCTCTTTACTGGAAGTGCTTCTTGACAACAGCACCCAAGGCTCTTGAGCTGCTGAGAGGCAAATCTCATAAGGCGTTGAGAGACAGCTCTAAATGCACGGCTGTGTTAAAAGAAGCCTTGTTCTATCAAGCCGTGTTCCATGCTATGATCTGACATATCAACCCTCAGACACTTCGATTATGTAACTGCTCTGCTAAATACTTCTAATCTGGGGGGAAAAAAAGGAAATCAAACCAAGTGTGCTCTAATTATAATGCAACTAGAGCAGGGAGGGGAAAGCCCTGATGTTATGTGGGCTTACTTAGCTGTTCTGAGCTCTTCCTGTTTCGAACTGGTTATGTGATGCTGTGTGGCACTTCTCTGGAAAAAGGGGGAGCAGATGTGTTTACATGTTAACATTACAGTATTTATTTTTACTCTAGCAATATCAAAATGGCCCAACTAAATAATCAGAGACTGCCTCCTGATGAGGAGTACCCGGACCTGAGCAGCCACAACAACCACATGGCCAAAGTTCTAACCCTGGATTTATACAAGAAACTGAGAGACAGAGTCACACCCAGTGGCTTCACCCTGGATGATGTCATTCAGACTGGGGTTGATAATCCTGGTAAAATGCATTGAGAACATTTTGTGTGAACCAGCTGAAATAACTGGCGCTTTTGAATATGGCAACTTAAACTAAGCTTGTGGAGCTGGTGTTTGAGCAGGCTACAGAAATGCAGCTTTGTCTATGGCAGTATGAACAACAACAAAAAATTGAACATGCTTGCTTACAGCAAAGCATAATTGTTTGGGCATAAAGTTCTATCTAGTGGTCTAAATTAGAAAAATTGGAAGTGCTGGGCAAAATTGTCCTAAAGCAAACTTGACAAGAGTGTGGTTTAATGGCAAAGCTATGGGTTTCCATAGCACTAATTTAACTAACTGGATGAAATGTAAAATATGGAGTCTCTCCAAATGGTGTTTTTATATAAGAATGCATTTCAAAGTGACTAGACATACTACTAAAGAACTTGCCTGGCTAGTGCTGCTCTGGAGCACAGCCAAACATCACCCAAACTTAGCTCTTCTGACTTTATTACCACTCCAGGCCATCCCTTCATAATGACAGTAGGATGTGTAGCTGGTGATGAAGAATCCTATGATGTGTTTAAGGAACTCTTTGATCCAGTTATTGAAGACAGGCATGGTGGCTACAAACCAACTGATGAGCACAAGACTGACTTGAATGCTGATAACCTGCAGGTATAAATTTTTAATCAATTATTGATGCCTAGTAGTCTGAGGCCTGGGTACAGATGCTGGCAGTTACATAAACTGTTTGCTCAGGTTCTGTCCTTCCAGTATCACCCTGCACAGACTAACAAGCAGTTTGTCCATTGTAATCTGCAGTTTAAGAGCCTGCCCATGGCTGGGTAGAGCGATGTAGCTCACAGGTAACAGGAGCTTGCTTCATGTGCTCCTATAAAGTAGCTGTGCCAAACATGTTGAGTGTGTATTTTTGTCAGCTATGAGCTGCCATGATCAAGCTTAAACAACACTGTCCAAAGACTCAAGACTGTCATGAATCTTAATGCTTTTTACCATCTGATCTTGGATGTTTAAAAACAAACAAAAAACCCAAAACTATTCTGGTGATGTCATACTCTAGAATAGCCTTTGTTATGGTTAGGAGTAAGGCTTTCTACATGCTCTTACGGATTTCAAATGTTACTGTAGACTCTAGGAATTCCTAGCGCCATCATGGTGGGCTAGCTGTGGGTCATCTTGCATATTGAAATACTGAATGGCAGCTGAGAATAATTCTCACTTGCAAGAGTAAACACCTACCCAAACAACAAGGCAAGCCTCATGTTACATCTCTGGATTCCAGATCTGAAGGGAAAACAAAACCCCAGATGCTGGTTGTCTGCTGGTAATCCTGACATCTAGCACATGTTTAGTAGCCCTAGTCTGAGATCAAAAGCAAGGGTTACACTGGATGCATATTTAAGCATATTAAGTGGAAGCCACTTTAGGGTAGGTATTTTGGCAACAAGGTTGTTCTCACTGGTTTCTTAATTTTGTAGGGTGGTGATGATTTGGATCCTAATTATGTGTTAAGTTCCCGTGTCAGAACTGGTAGGAGCATCCGTGGATTCTGTCTTCCCCCTCACTGTAGTCGAGGAGAGAGGCGGGCTATTGAAAAACTCTCTGTTGAAGGTAAAGTGAGAACTGTATGTATTGGGAAAAATACTTTTGCCCTCTGGGATGTTCTGGGCAGTTTGAGAATGGAGGCAGTAAGCAAAAGTCTTCAGGATTCTTAGTCTGAACATGGAGCCTTCCCTTAAAAGGGCAGTTTGAAATATAACTGCATCAGCATTGCAGTTTGTAGCTGGGGAGAAAGAGAACATATCAAAGGGAAGCTGGACTGTGTTAAGGTGACCTTCACTGATCTTGAAAGGTTTTTTTTCTATGTGCATGTGGGGAAAGGAGTTGGTTCATCATGGCTCAAACCTGAAATGTAACAGGTATGTAGCAATGTCAGGGCTTGAGTCATGGCTACAGTATTTTGTGGCTGCTTTTAATTGACTTCCATTAACATTCAGCTTGCTCAGAGGTGTAGCCTTGTTCTGCTGAATGTGCAGTTGACTGGAATAAGCTCTAGTTCTCAGAGGAACTCCTCAACTGCAGTTTTTCTTTATTGTCTTCTTTAAGTGAGAGGAAAAGATACACCCAAGATCCAGTCTGGGAGACTGGCAATGTGGTCATTCCAAAACCTCTCAAGAACAGGATACCAGTCTCTGATTAGATTAATGCAATTTATATTCATGACCCTGATTCTCCTTGGAAGCAGTGCAGTTCTACAGTTAAGCAGCAGTAATGATCTGAAACTGTATGTAAGGGAACAAAGGCTACTTGTACAAGCCTGGAAGGTACAGACAAATCATCTGATACTACTTTAAGTTCTGTAATGCTACAGGGGCATTGCCATTGCAGATGAAAGCAAGGGAGGAACCCAAATCAGCAGATCAGATACTGCCATACTTTGATCTCTAACATGCTAAGAATGTCTAGCATCTTTGGTTGCATCCTGAACGTGTCACTCTTTCAGCTCTGGGTAGTCTGGAAGGTGATCTCAAGGGGAAGTACTATGCTCTGAGGAACATGACCGATGCAGAGCAGCAGCAGCTGATCGATGATCACTTCTTATTTGACAAGCCAGTTTCTCCTCTTCTGTTGGCATCTGGGATGGCACGAGACTGGCCAGATGCCAGAGGTATCTGGTGAGTATTTCTGGAAGGGAAGAGATGTTATATTAAATACATGGAAAAATACCTTGAAATATAAGTTGCAGTGAGCTGTATCAAAGCAAAATAACAGTTTTTGAACTTGTATTACCGAATCTAATGGGAAGCATCTGAGTGGTATCCTTTGGGGAACTTGAATCTGAACCAGAATTGGGCTGGTAACACATCCAAATGTGGTGCCAAGTAAGAATAATGTAACCTGGCTATAGCCAATGCCTATCTATCTTGCACTGTTTTGTGAAGCACTATACAATAACAAAAACAGCTTATGAAGGCAGATCCCTTTCTTATGGTAACAAACAAGAACATTGACTTAGCTGCAGACTTGATAGTGGGGATGTAACTGCACTCTTGCAGTCTTATTTGCCTCTACCTGCAAAAACTTAACCTGTAGCTTCTGATGTTGGACCTGTATGGCTTTATCTCTACAAGTGATAAGATTTTCTACTCTAGAGACTTGGTGGCATAAGTTGGCTGATGCACAGGTGTGGAATGGAAGGATTCTGTTAGTCAGATGTAGGTCACCTACATAAAACTCTGCTTCTCAGGAGCTTTTGCAGCATAATTACCTTCCTTCTAAGCTAAGGGCTAGGGTTTTTGAAAACTAGAATACTCCAAGCTTATTAATGTAGCTGCTTCAGGACAACCCAGAGAAGCATGCTTTGTTTCTGTAGGTCACCTTTAAGATTGCATCATCTACCTGCAGATTGCCAACACTAGATAGCATTCTCATCTGAGCATGACTAATGTACAAGGTTGAAGTGTTAAGTCTCAATGTAGTCTGCAATTTTTTTTTCAGATACTGGTTAATTCTTGATCACAATCAAGCTGAGAAATCATCAGCATGATGAATACTGACATTGGTACCTATTGCAAGCTGCAAGCTAGGACTGAGGGGCCACTGCTTTTAACAAGTTCTTGTGGCATCTCTTAAGAGCTCTTGATTTTAAAATTAGTGAAAGCTTCTTTATCACAACTTTTTACCTGATATGAAGAATAGGTGCAGCTTAACAGAACTTGATAAACTTCTGATAAAAGGCTTGGCAATACACTGCTGACATGATATCATTACAAACCTCACTGTGTACAGTTGCTGCCTCGATGTCTATATTGATCATCCTTCTGGGAGCTTGCTGAAAATATCTTAAATGTATAAACTCCTACCACAGATGAGCTTAGAATGACTAAATTTTAGGTTTTGATACATTAAGGTTGGCCAAAGTTATGTTGTTACTTTCTCTGAGCTGTCCAGAAATACACTACTTTTCTTTCTCTTGAAAAGAACAGAGGAAAGACTATTAGTTTAACTTTGTTAGAGCTTTCATGGACAGTGATAATAAGGATTTAAGAAGAAACCAAGTGAGCCTCTCAAAAAAAAAAAAAGCTACTGTGATGAGTAATTCGGTGCTAGAATATATGCTGAAAGTGTCAAGTGGATCAGTAAGTTGTTTGGCTTATCTCCTAGGCACAATGATAACAAGACCTTCCTTGTTTGGATTAATGAGGAGGATCACCTTAGAGTTATTTCTATGCAGAAAGGTGGCAACATGAAGGAAGTATTTACTCGCTTCTGTACTGGGCTAACACAGGTAAATGCTGTTTGGTATTGCCTGAGCTGTAGGTTTAAATGATGTGTGATTCTCTGGTCAAAGCTGGCAATGCGAAATCTTTCAAGCTGGGAGCATGCCAGATATTCTCTACTGCTGAAACAACTTACGAGTTCTACGTAGCTTGGATCTCTTGGAACATCTTGATGAACTCCAGAACTGTGAAGGCTCTGAAATGCCCATAATGGCAAAGCATTACAGCTATGAAATCTAGAATAAATTTTCTAATGTGGCACACTTGTCCAAGTACCTAAACTGTACTTAAAGGATCTCTGGGTGGTTCTATAAATCTCAGCATATAGACTCTGGGTGGGAGGAGAAATTGCTTCAGTGTGGATGGGCAGAGCTGGATTTAAGTTTCTAGGGTGCATGCTTTTCTCAGCTTTTGCTCTCGATATGAACTTGAGCATTACTAGCCCTTTCCCTAATCTGAATGGATGTTTTGACATGTGCAGCTATTTTGATATGTACTAAATCAAGCATCCTACTAGATAATGACCTCTGATTTTGTACTGTATCCTACACTTGGGCTATATCGCCACTGGGAGCAAGATTAAGGCCTTAAAGGCCCCCTACTAGTGACTTTTTTTCCAGATGGAGGGGGCTTATGTGACTGAATTAAATAACTACTAAAACTGTTGTGGCTGTTGCTATGTAACTGAAGCTGTAAATGAGCATTAACAGATGACCTGCATCCTTCAGATGGAGAACAATCTCTAAACATCTATTCTCTATTTATAGATAGAAACTCTCTTCAAGTCCAAAAACTATGAGTTCATGTGGAATCCACATTTGGGCTACATCCTGACCTGCCCATCCAACCTCGGAACGGGGCTCCGTGCTGGTGTGCACATTAAGCTGCCGAACCTTGGGAAACATGAGAAATTTGGAGAAGTCCTTAAGAGGCTTCGGCTGCAGAAACGAGGCACAGGTGAGAAGTGGTGATACAGTGGTGTTCCAGGACAGACTGACTACATCAGGGAGAGCCTGACTCCAACTGAAGCCATGTCCTGGGATGCACTGACAGTTCCTGTCAGTATTTGGAAGGGATTCTTGTAAGAAACATGAAGAATGCAGCTTTAAAATCATAGCTTGAGGGAGTGTGGCCATGCTGGTGCTCTGCTTATACCTCATTGTACCCAGCTTCTAACCACTCCTGGGTGTGTCCTTCTCTAATATTTTGAGCACCAGATAAGGGGGAGCTGGTGGCAGCTGTTCCTCTTGTAAGCAGAGATGGGACTCCAGATTTAACTTCTGGCTAGGGAATTTCAGCAGGTACTTCTGACCACAGGCTAGGTGTGCCTTTGAAGGATAAAGAGCTGGCACAGTGGCAGGCTCAGTGGCTCATACAGGCAGTCACATGCAGCTTGACTTTCTCATACTAGGAGGAGGTGACTTGTCTTGTTCTCGCTTCAAGCCAGTGAGAGAGGAAAGGTAGACTTAACTACTGTAGCAGTGGTCAGTGTGCTAACTAAACTTCATTTCTTGCACCAGGTGGTGTTGATACAGCTGCTGTTGGAGGGGTGTTTGATGTCTCCAATGCTGATCGTCTTGGCTTCTCTGAGGTGGAGCTGGTGCAGATGGTGGTGGATGGTGTGAAGCTGCTCATTGAAATGGAAAAACACCTTGAAAAAGGCCAGTCCATTGATGACCTCATACCAGCTCAGAAATAAAGCACTTTATTCTCATGCTTCCTAACTTATTGGATGAATAATAAAATGTCACTCCAATTCCAACCCTGGGGTCAGAGCCCACTTAGTTACACTGTAGAGAAGTCTTCCATCCATCTGTGTTAGAGTTTATTTTTTGATGGCTGAAATGTTGCAGAAATGAAATAAACTATTGTTTTGGCCTGACATGCCTTAGATGTGTTAACTGAATGACTTTGTGTAGAATAGCAGAGTAGGTTTAGTTGACTTGGTTTTCTTAGTTATACTGGGTTGGCTGGCTTTACAGGCTGGTGTCTCTTCCTGGCTGTACTGCTGCAGTCTGTTCCTTTGAGTTAAAAGTTCACTTGATGCTGCAATAACCATTTTTTTTTTTTTTGATTTGACTGTACTTGCTATAAACTCATTGCTGAGAACTAGTGTATAGATGAGTCACTGTAGACTGCCCTGCCTCTGAGTCCTTGTCTTGTACATCTGCTCCTGGCAACTGTAAACTGTCATTACCCTGCCTATGGTGAGCTGGACTGACTCCTCTGGAAGGGAGGGGAGGCAGGTCTGGGTACAAAGGGCTGCTGTTCCTCCTTGGCTGTAAGGCAATGCTCTCAGGTCAGACTTCAGCCCTTAATGCTGGTAAGAGGGGAAAGGATCATGTCCTTTAATCTGTGGAGGCATAAGAGGGTTGATGTAAGCAACTAAGCTGCCTTTTATGGTAAAGAGTGAGGTGAACCTCAGATTGAAACCAAGACTTTTCTCTGGCTGAGCTGGAACAGGCTAGCATGAAGAGCTATGGACTCTTAAGCCTGGTACAGAAAACATATCAAATAACTTTGTGGCTTTTCTTAGCTGTCTTGTGGTGGCCCATGCAATCTTATAAATGCCCCTAACTGCCCACAACTCTAAAACCAAGGAGCATACCCCATTTAACTAAATATTTTTTCTCAACCTTGATCAGGCTGGCAAGCTCTGATAAGCTTAGTGTTGGATTGAGTAGGTCTATTCTCCAGAATAACTGATTGATGTACACATGTACTCACTGCATGGAAACTTCATGTTACTAATTTAATGAGAGAAACTTCCAGAAATACTGATAGCTGGGTACATAGTATCCTTAGTTACAATAGCTTTTTGCAGCTGGTACAATTAGGTAAAGATAGCATCTGCTGACCAGTTCTATCCACTTCTAAAACCCCACTTTCTAGAGGGAATGTGATGAAAGGTTGATGTACAGTTTCACAGCATGCAGCTTTATATAGCATATATAGATAACTGAAGCTCTTTTTTGTAGAGACTGATATTTCTGAGGCTGTGATTGCATGCTGTCACCTAGCTGAAGTGATGTCTCCAGTTGGGGTAAACTAACAATTTTGGTGAAGGAAAGGCTGAGTGAACACCTGAGATGTGATTTGTTTTTAATACAGCTTTCTATGTGATTAAAACTTAACTGCTGGGGGAAGAGAAGAGATCACATTTAAGCAGTTTGATCTGCACTGGATGATCTTCATGTGTTTGAGTTAATCAGCACTCCAAAGAAGATTTTTTTCTTACAAGACTTGCAGGAACAGGGAAGAGGAAATGGTGCAAGAAACTACGGATTAGTTCAGTGTATTTTTTAGATCCTCCTTGCTGTACATCATGTCACTACTCCACAGATACTTGGCAAATGGCTGGTGCTGCATCTCATAATCAGTGTTAATTTAGTGGTGCCTCTTCTCAACACATGCAATATCTTTACTGCAGTCACGGTCATTATCTAATGGAAAGTTGTGCCTGAAAAGTTGTCCATTTTTTTCTAGCTCTGTCAGCTGGACTAATGGAAACAACTGTTTCTCCCAATGTCTTACTTTTCTTGTATCCTTAGCCCATTACTTCTGCTACATCTGCTGTCCTGAGGCAGATCCAGGAGCTGCTAAAAAAAACCATGGTCAAAGTCGCAAGCTAGTCTTTATTGCTTGCATCCAACTAGAAAATGTTTCTTTTCACTTTTCTTCCCCACCCACTACCTTAGCTGTGTTCTCTTCTGTTGCTGCCACAAGAAATAGTAAGTCTGTGCTTTTGTTTGAGCTTGTACAAAGCAATTGCAAATATACCAGGGAATAAATCTGTCACAGTATAAGGCTGGACAAAATGACCTAGCATAGCTGGTACTTGCAAAAACTTGTGATCAAGAGGGAAATGAGACCTTCTAACACCTTGTCTTAAAAGCTTTACTGAACAATTTGATTCTTAGCATTACTCACCATCACGACCTAGGTTTCTACTGTGGGTCGCAGATACCTACTCGAATATTGCAGCCACGTGAAGCCAGCTGGATGGAGCAGGTCGCTCAGGCACCCAAGATTGTCCTGGACGATAGTGAGCTGCCGTGATTTGCCGGTGCTTCAGCCTTGTATCAAGGGAAGAAAAGGAAGATCATAAACTGCTGGTGTTTTTTATATGGTGTGACTGCAGTTAGTGCTGCTGAAGGAGTTGCTCATGCCAGGCAGGAGCCCGAGAGGGCTGGAACGAAGGAGCCGGTGGGGCAGGAGGTGCCATCTGGCTCGATGAGCTCATGGTTGGCATCCGACCCAGCAATGATGGTGTCATTCGTAACCAGTCCCACGGCAGTGACTGGGTGAGCCCAGGGATCCCCAGTTGACAGGTACTGAAACTGTGCTACTACGCAGCAAAGTACCTATGGTTTGTGGTTGCTGGTTGGGGGAAAGGCAAGAACTTTTGGAAATCCGGGCAGGAGGATCCCTGGGGCTGCAGGCTGTGCTGCCAAACAGTAAGGACCTCGGCACTAACATCTCCCTCTGAAGATGAACCTGAACTTTTCTCCCTTTTAGGGGAAGGAAGAGATTGGTGCTGCTGTTCCACTGCAAGGGGGACTAGCTGAGGTCTGCCAGCTTTAATGAGGACCTCGCTGTGTTGTCCTGTTTTTCCACCTTCACAGTCCTTGTTCTCACAAGTTAGCATGCTGTCCCTCAGCTTCCCAGTCCAAAAGTGCACCAGTTTAATAATGTTTAGCATGAATTTCTTTTTTCTTTTTTTTTATTATCATCATCCTCATTTTCTTCTGAATGTTTCTGACACTTTTTGTGAGCAGCTACCTGGCCCTGCCCTGTGTAAGGTTCCCTTTCAGCAGCAATACCTGTACAGGGGCAGAGTAATTATAGGTCTCTGCTAGTGACTGTAAGGCAGCTCAGGCCACTTTCCCTCTCCGCAAGTATGGCACTACAAATAGTCAATATTTTGCCTGCCAGAATCCCAGGATCCTTATTTGAGAAATAAGCTATTTGAGAAGCCATCTACCTCTTACATTATGTTTACTGGCAGTAGATTGCCCATAAATGCTCCTCATTCGGTTTTCTTGACATCTACTGGAAAATTACTCATAATCTTCTACCCATTTGTGGACTAAGCCATGTGGATGACAGCGAAGAAAAGGCTCTAATTTCAGTATTACAGCCTTGACCCTGCCATGGCACCCTGCCAAGTCGTGGGAAGCTCCCTGGAGTGGGTGAAGTGGCCGAGCTCCCTGCACCCTCCCTTGTGCCCTGAGCCACGCAAGGGCAGGGGATGCGGTGGGATGACTGCTTCCTGAAGAGGTCCAGATGCTCCAGGGAGGCTCTCGTTCCTTGCTTCCAGGAATGAGACAGCCAAACCGTAAGACTCTTCTCACTCCCAAACAAAGCACGGAGCAAAGTGGTTTTATCTGCTGGCCACCCCACAAGAGCCTCCCAGGGCTGGAGATACAATTGCTCAAGTCCGTCCCCAGCGCCAGGGATCCTGGGCTCATCCTACCCTGTCCCTATGCAGGAAATGCAGAATTGCAGCCTGGGCCACGTAGCACTTTCCTCCAGCCTTCCCTTTCGGCTAGCGTAACCAAGCAGTCACTGGGCCAGGATGAAAAAGGAGGGTGCTATTGCCTAATGTCTCCGGCACCCATCTGAGACGGAGGAGGTTTAGGCTCCAGCCTGTCTTCAGGTGAGTATTACCATATTTTACGCAACAGGGAATAGCTTGAACAGGAGGATTTGAGTGATTTTGCTCCACCCACCCACCCACCAAAATATGTGGTAGCGTGATGGGCAGGGCACTCTTCTGGGAATGGAGAAGGCATCGCAGCCTTTTCATCTCCTGTTTGTTTGTTTTTCCTTTCCTCTGGGCAAACAACAGTCCAGCAGGCTTTTGGCTTCTCTGCGTTCCTCTGACTACTTTGCCTCCTTCATCCACTAAAACCAAAAATAAAAAAAAAAACATGGTTACTACAGCTGGAAATATCCATGCCACCATTTGATCCCGCCCTCCGCCAGTGGGACTTGGCAGTCTTCTAGGAGCTCAGGATTTTGTCCAGCTTTATTTTCTCCTAGTGTGGGGGTAGCCACGTCCTCCTATGGGTGACATCCCATAGCCTAAGCTGTTGTGGTGAGAAACTAAACGGATCAGCAAGATGGGACTCTTCACACAGGAAAATACAACGGCTAGTTCTGCAGCTGGTTTTCAAAGGTGCCTTGTATATGAATACGGTGGATTTTCCTTGTTTTTGAAAGGAAATATTTGGGGTACAAATGCTGCACTTGTCAGGCTGAGAGCACCAGGTGGGAAGACAAACCTGTATCGCACAGTGCGATTCTAATAGTCAAACTGGCAGCCTGCACTCCGGCTAGAATTAACAATTCATGGGGGAAAACTGCATTTAGCAGGCAGGATAAAAATAAACAGAGAAGCATCCAAACCTACCAAAGTTTTTTTTTTTTTTTTTTTTTTTTTCTTTCTCTCCTCCAACCAGTGAATGTGAATATGAGCGAGAGAAGTACAGGAATAATTTCAAAGGGCAAAACAGCTCATGCTCAACACCTGGGTAGAAGGGCTGTTAGCGCTGAAGTCCTTTCTGTATGTCAAAAACTTCTGCTAAAAATACAGAATAGGCAACCCAGAGTCATCTCTGGTGTAACTGCAAACTAAAGCCACAACGGAGATGAATTTGACAGACACCCGTGCGTCTTCGTAACGGCCTGGACTTGTCAACGTTGGCTCAGCGCGGGTTGCCGCGAGCTTCAGCTGGCTGCTGTTGTCTGATTGCTCTTCCCACATCCATTTTTTATGATCGGAGAGTAAAACTGAGAGTCCTCGGCGCTGAGGAAAGCTAGGAAGCGTCACCTTATATTTTTGCAGTGACCGATCGCCATGGGTGTTGGGCAGTGGTGCTCGGTACAACGAACCCTCCTCAGGGATGAGTGAGGCTCTTGAAAGTAAGTCAATATAACTCAACCCCCAAACCGCATTCCTTAATCTGGCACGGCAGCAATGGTTAGCACACATGAGAAACATTTTTGCTCTTGTCCTAAACATCCTGAGCGTGCATGAAAACTCAGCCTTTCCCTCAAAACCGTGCATGGTACTGAGCTGCTTTGCTGGAACGGGACTTTGCTAGGCAGCTTGGACCTGAAGCGTGAGGCTTTGCAAGAGCAGGAAAAGCTTTTTATGGACCCTAACAGCAATGAGAAGTGTTGTCATGAAAATAAAAGTGGAGCGAGAGAGAGGGCAGTTCTGTTTAGACCTAAATAGTCCCTGTTTGCCGTTCAAACGCTGCAGCGTGTTCAAAGCGCAGTGAAACCAGGCGGCAGAGCCGGCGCTGGGTTGAGGGCAGCCACCTTCCCCCTGCCCCTCGGAGCTGGCGGTTCGTGCACCGGCTTCGGCAGAGCGCAGCTTTCGCGCGCCTCCCCGGCTCGGCTCGGCGGACACAACCCTGCAGGCGGCCACGGAGCAAGGTGCAAACGAGATGATTACTGTAAGGTTCTCCGTGGCCTTGGTTGCTGCCCTTGCAGAGAGCGTCTGCGGGCGCCGGGGCTGGAAACGCGGCGGGGCGCCTCGAGGGCGTCCGCCCGTCTGGCGGGGCAGCCAGCGGAGAGGCGCTAGGCTATGTCCCGCTGCCCAAACCCTGGAAAATCCCCCGGGGTGAGGCTCGAGTATTTCTTACGGCTGTCCTGAAAGCCAAAGTGGGAAGGAGAGGTCTGCCGCGCAGGGAATGGGTGCAGACTGCAGAGCACCTGGCCACCCCAGAGCCCCCCTGGTGCTCCTGGGCACATCCTGTTTTGCCTGTGGCTCTCAGGGGACTGACCCCAAGTCCACGCTGGCTTTTCCACCATCCCAGAAGGTCCAGCCTCCTCACCACCAAACGCCCCATCCCAGCACCAGCAGGTAAGTGCTGGGGAAGGACACCATCGTCCTCACCCCTGGGATGTCCTACAGCGTGGGCTGCTATGATACCAGGCAGGGCTTGGGGCTCCTCTAGGCAAAAGACTGGGCCAACCTCCCAGTCAGATAGCAGCAGAAATGGCAGAGAGCCATAGCAATGGCATATGTAAGCCGTAAGCTACACTTTTTTTTTTTTTTTTTTTTTTCCTGTTACTTGGTGGTTTAGGCTTTTGGGGGCTTTTCAAAACACATTTGCTTTCCACAAGCAGCTTATGAGATCTCCGTGGAGACTTCATATACCACCACAGTCTGATTAGTCCAGACCTCTCCGTGATTTCTTCAGATGCGAAGCAGCAGATGTGGGATGGCCATCATCAGCCAAGGCTGAACATGTGCACTGATGCTGCATAGGTGAGCAGGGGTTGCTGAGAAAGGTACTTCTGTTTGGACACCATAGTTAAGGTGAGGACATGCAGAAGTGTGTTGAGGGAAGCACCCTCAAGCACAGCTCTGCCCAGATGCCTGCTGCTCTTCACACCTTCCTGATGATGCCCATGACCCTGCAGTCTCCAGCAAGCCCTGGGGCCTCACTGGGAATCGCCACATCCCCGGGCTGAGCCTTGGAGCAGCCTCAGAGAGTCTGAGTGCTTGGACGTGACAACCCTAAACACTGTGGATGAAAAGACCATGAAAGGAGCCTTGTGCGTACAGTAAAACCCGTTTTAAAAAGCAGACAAAGGATTTATTTTGTTTTTCTCATGCAGAATAAAAATCAACCTGTGAGCAGTAATGCTGAGAAATAACACCAAGTGGTCGGTCAGCTGAAGCCTCCGAAGAGGCACACGGCAGCAGATGGCCAGCGCGTCGTGGCCAAATGCTCTCATATAACCGGTGTGAAAACCACCAAAGACAAGATTTCTGTGCTCAGCCTGTGCGCTCGTTCACTCAGGCCTTTCCTGGCGTACTTTTACACTTTCCCTCTCGCTTGCCCTTGTTCCCATATCGCTTGCTGTTGATGTGTCCGCGCTGAAATTCTTCATCCCGCTTCTTTCTATTGGTAAGATATTAAGAAATATCCTCCAGCAGGTCCTAGGGAGGGGGCTGAAAATGCGGTGTCGTTTCCTAGCACTCAGTCCCATGACACCTTCAAACGCAAACGCCCGCTGTTAAACCATTGCTGACCCCTCTGAGGGTCACTTAGCATTACTTAATACTGAGCGTGGGGGGAACCGAACAAGGAAACCGCTAATCTTTGAACTTGGCGCATAATTCCCGGTTTGCTATTTCTCAACATGCCCTTTCTTGTCTTTCTACCCCACTGCGAAACCCCCTGGAGCCCCTAATCGTGGCTGGCAGCGGCCGGCTTGCTGAGGGCACACGGCGACCGGCAAGGCGCAGGAACCCAGGAGGCCCCATGTCCAGGTGGAAGTGGCTGCAGTTGCAAAACGAGCTTTCCCTATAGATGCTTTAGGCCTCAGAAGAGAGCCTCTAAAAATAAAAGGTAACCTGTGGTGAAAGACTATTACCAAAGCAGACTGAGGCGGTAGGATCTTTGCAAAATAAGATAAGAAAACTAAATAAATATATTGATTTTGAAGCACTGCGCTTGCATCCTACATAAAGCATTCAGCTAAAAACGTGCTTTGCAAGTGGCTGAAAGCTTGGCAGCATTTTCTTTCCTTTCCAAGGAAGGACCCCCACCAGCACACACCGCCTGCAGGCAGAAGCAGCTGGTCAGGCAGGTGCCAAAATTAGCTTTTTCCTCCAATGTCACATGAGAAAGAACCTGCTTTTTTTGACAGCCTGCAGCGGGCACCGAGGAAGGCCCCTTCCCAGTTGCGCTGGGCCACGATGCTCTCCCAGGAGAAGGGAAACTCCAGGACCGAGATTTAGAGGCACTGACCATCCTTGAAGCCCCAGACCCGAGCTTGGCAAAGCAAGCGAGGCTTGCTCCTTGAGCCCGTGCTGCCCTTAGCGCCGGCCGGCCTCTGCGTCTGCGCAATACTGCGTTTTCGCAGAGCATCGTGCAGATTTAAGCAGCCCTCGCAGCCTGTCGTCATCCCCGTTTTACCGGCCGGCGCGGGCGACGGCGCGCTGCCGGCTCTCGCTGGTGGCCCTCTGCCCTCCAGCTCGCCGGACCTGGAGGTGAGGATTCATCCTGTCACTCATCTTCTTCTCCAGAGGGAAAATAGAAAAAAAAAAAAAAAACCCTCCAAATCCTGGGCTGACAGGCAGAATCCTTCCCTCAGCTGAGTGTCTCTGTCATGCAAAAACTCACTCTCAGCCCTGGGCAAGGATTTCTACAGGGTATTTTCAGCCCAGCTGCTTGGATTTTTATTTATGTCCCTTTCAGTTTGCTCCTTCCTTGAGATTTAAAGAGAAAACAGAAGTAAAACTAAAACAGAAGGTCTCAAGAGAGCTCCCCCCCCCACCTCAGCAGTACACATTTCCGCCAGGGTTTCTCGCGGGGACGGAGCGGGCTGCGGGGCGCGCGGCACCGCGGCGGCCGAGGCTCCCGCGGGCCCAGCTCCGGCGCCGCGGCGGGAGCCCCGAGGGCTTTCCAGGACCGGCTCGGCTCGGCTCGGCACCGGGCTGGAGCTTTGGAAACGGGGCCAAGCTCGGGCCGCGCAAATGGCCGCGCAGATGGCTGCTGTCTGAAGGGTCACAACAGACCGGGGCAAAGCCCTGAACTTCCCGGACAGGATCGCGACACCCCAGACAGCACCACTGCCAGGCTGACTCCACAGTGACAGGTTCTGGAGGATCTCGGTTCTCCTTTGGACCTCTATTTCTAGACCGTCCATCTGCAGGTCACCAACCCTGGGCCACCATGAGCTGCCACGGTTTTGGCCCACCTGTATTATACTTTGTCCCCTGGCATCAGACACCTCTTCCCAGTATAACCACAGTCCTGCCTAAGCTTAATGAAGAACATTGCGGTGGGAGCTGGAGGCTCGTACTCATTGCTCCAGGCCCTGGGGGCTGGAGACACCCGGGCCTGTTGCAGCACACGTGCTCCCTGCTGCCATCCCAAGAGTCCACCGAGCTGAGCGGGGTCAGACCCGCCGCGGTTTCCTGCAAAGGGAAACCTGCTCTAGGGTTTTGACCGAAGGGTTCACTCTGCTGTCTTTCTGCCCCACCAAGGCTCAGCCTGGCTCAGGGGGTCACACAAGCAGTAGCTGTTACCGCCCAGGAACAACGACTGGGGTTAACACTCGCAAAACCTTGCCCAGGGACCACGAGCACCCTTATTTTTTCCTATGTGTGGACTAACTATGGCACCACGCTTTGCCTTTAACCCCAGCCACAGGCTAGGTCTAACTCCCAGTGTACTGGGGCCACCTCTGTCCCTCCTTTCCTCTCCTCCTCTCAGCCCAAAGACAAGTAAGGGCAACAAGCTCATCCCAGGAACAGATGACCTTTTCTGCGGAAACAGAGGACTGCTTTGGCTGATGCTTTGTCTTTGTTTTGGGCTGAATCCCACCTATTAGGATCGTCACTATTGTTATTATTCCCTTAGCTGTTTTTCCTCTAGACTTCCGGTATGTTCCTGCTCCAGGAACACACGACTTCAGCCCTGCCCGTTCCTAGGGCTCAGCAGCCAACAGCTTCAAAAGGCATCTGAGAGACCTGTCCTTCCTGGTAACAAGTGCTCCTTCTCTTAGATCGCCTGGTGACGCTGCCCATGACGTGTCACCTGGGGAGGAGCTGCCCAAGGAAGCAGGAACATGAACAAGGGCCACAGCACGAGGTACAGCCCGCTGCCAGCAAACGACAGGCAGCCTCTCCTTGCCTTGCTGACACCTGGCTGGTGAACCAGGAACCAGGAACTGCACCCCAGCCAAGCGCCCCGGCCTGAGCTGGTGCCGGCCAACTGGGACAGGAAGGACGGAAAGTGCCAATGCTCTTCACCAGCACCAAATCTGAAGGAAGTTTCTCTCCCGCTCTGTGAAGGGAGAAAAATCATACTTGAATTCAAGCATTTGACTGTTGAAACAAGAGTCAAAGCTCTAGATTTTCTGTTTTGCCACAGGCTAAGGGGTCCACAGAAAAGCTTGCTGTTCCCCTCAGCAGTGGTGGTGAAATGGCCACAGTTATCCATCTGCCTAAGGAGATTTCAATGCATATTCCCCAGCTGCAGACAGTAATCCTGAGTCTCAATTCCTTTCTTTCCTGCCTAGGATGCTTGCAGGACATCTCCAGTCCAGCCGACACAGCTGGCTGTGCTTTGGCCATAGCCTTTGGCCTCAGCGTCAGTGGGAAGAACATTCCTTTCCAGCGCTGCTTCCAACAGCTGTCAGCTCCTTACAGCGAGAATTTAAGAGACCTCCTGGCTCCCCAGAGACATGGTTGACCAGTCATGGGTGTGAGTTGACTGTGAATATTTATGACCTCCGAAAAGGATAGAAGATACCTGTCCACAGGACAAATGACCATGCAGTTGATGAAGCATTCTCATGGACGAAGAAAAAAATCATGCTTCCTCCTTGGTCTTCACCGAGGCTGTATGCAAGCCTGAAGATCCTCCTATTAGGGTCTGTTGGTGCTATGAGCTGTTTTTCACTTCTCTTCCCCAGGACAGAAACAATTCCAACAAAGTTCTCGCAGTGGTGTGGAAAGTTATCACTCTACTTTGCTGAGAAGTAAATTTGGGACCCTCTCAAACTGCTCTGCTTCCATCTACCAAGAGAGTGCTTTTGTTGTCTTGCAGTTCAGTCTGTCCACACTCACTGAGAAGTTGAGGACATCGAGTGATATCTAACTTAAGGCTTAAGTAAATTTAACTCCTACCTTTCTTGTCTTGTGACAGGAGCTTGCACAAGCAGCACAACTCCCCATTTTCACAGCAGAACCCCTTCCCTTCCTCTTCTGCATGTTCACTAGCCTGATCAACATAAAAGACCCTTCCAAAGTGAGAACTAGTGGCCAGCAGAAGAGCATAATATCAGCAAAAGGAGAAGTTAGCCTAGCAACCAGAAAATAAATCAAGGCTAGCCAGCCTTCTGGCCCCAGCACAGTCTGGATTCAGGCCAGAACAGAGAAACGAAACCAGCCAAGACAGGAAGAGTCTTTGCTGCTGTTAGACAGAGGTTTGTCCTTCACCCTCCTGCTCACCTTCATCTTTTGGCAGCGCCCATCACTGCCAGCTATGATCGCTGTGATATAGAATAAGATGGCAAGAGAACAGGTTGTGATTTTGTGGAAAGATGTAATTAGAGAAAGGTGTAGCAGATGTGACTTTATGTCAACATCCTGCTATGATCCTTGCAATGCAAACACTGTCCCTATACATTCTCCTGCTACCCTCATGCTATCACCAAATCCACTCATTGGTCAGGAGGTCCTCAGGTCCTTGCTAATGCTTGATCTTCCATGACCAGATATCTGTCCCTGCAGGCCTGTAGCCAACCTGCAGAGGTCCTGCAATCTACCCAGGAAGCATAAGGTGCTGCCTTCTGGTGAACTGTGGCTCCAAGCCGTCATTACCACCAGCCTGAGGCTGGCAGGACTCTTCTCTCCTGTACCTGTCAGATTGGATCCTCACTGCAGACAGCCAGTAATAGCGAACTCTCTGCTGACCATGCATTAGTTGCAGGGCCTTTGTTATAAGCACTAGACAGACAGAGACAGGGATTAACATGCAACTGGCCTGAAAAATTGTGTGCATTGAGAAACTGGAGATATTGAGAAATAAACACGTAAGTGGGGAGCTGCCTGTGGCAACATATAGCGTGAAATGATGTTGCTCTGTGAGAACTCTGGGTTTGCACAGCTGCAGGTCATGATCTGCTCTGTGACCCCATAGCTACAGCAGAGGAATTGATGGCAGGGGATGGTCTACAGGAGCAAAGAGCCTGGAAAAGACTCTGCCCCTTCTCTTAAGCAGTTGGAAGAAGAGAAATGTCCATATCAGGAGAAGTACCATCTAGGCTCCATGTGTTGATATGAACATTGTAAATCTGGCCTTGGGTCAGATGGGTCTGCACCAGAGCCCTGTGCTGGTATCTGCCCACAGCAACTTCACACACTAATAAACACATGGGTTTTGACCATTTTATGCAGGCAACAGCTTGGCTGCATGACTTTTCTCCTTTCACCAAGCAAGAACTGCCTCGGATGGGTCATATCCAACTCCTGTGCTGGACCCAATCCTGGGATCCTAAGTCTGAGCACTGCCTTGGCAGACACAAAACTGAACTGGGATCCCATGGTGTGATTGGTTTTGGCCTGAAATTCCCAGTATTGGGTCCTCAGAGCAGCCTCTGTTTAACTCCTCAGCAGCCAGGGCACACAGACAACGGAGCACAGGCACTGGGAAGGGCAACTTAGATATGTCTCACACTTAGAAAGCATACAGGGGCTTAGGTCTAGGAAAAAGAGAAAATACCACAGAAAAAAATATTATTTCCTTCATTCAGCAATCTTCTCATACATGTTATATCAGGATTGGGTCAATAAACTTAGATCACTTTAGTCTTTTCTGTTCTGGATTTTGCTCCATTTTTGCTCAGTTGCCTCATTCTGGAAATGCCCTAGTTAGAGACCCTGTCACTCTACAAGGCAGATTTTAGTACCTTTTCCTGAATCTCATCCCACCCTGGGATTTTCCACACCTCAGCTGTTGAGTAGGATTTCTGGCAGGCCTTTTTGTCTCTGATGGCATCAAGGCTGAGCAGGGCTGCATTTTAGCTCCTACTTGGTTTAACACCTAGTTTCCTCTGCTATATGCCCTAGAAACGGGGGTAAAAGAGGCTATGCACCTCTTAGACTCAGCAGCAAATTGTACAACAATGTGCAAGTGCAGACAGCTCGCTACACTAAGATCAGAAGAACTGGTTTGGGAGCTCTGGTTTGCCAACGATCACGTTCTCTTTGTGCGCATGCTGAGGATTTCTAAATCAGCACAAACCATTCATCATCGCACTGGAGAGAGTGTTTTGGTCCCTCTAATCTACACGAAGAGCTGCTGCGCTGTCCAAGCTGTCTGTGCTGCAACCCTTTTCCGTTGCTACGAGAGCGAGGGTGGAGGGTGCTTTGCAGCCAGGGTGTCAGGCACAGGCAGAGGAGGTCTGTGCTTAGCTTTTCCTCGAGCCTGGTACTAGCACTCCATGCTAGGCAGTCACATCTAGGCATGTGGATACCATTTCTCCTTGTGCTCCTGGCTAGGCACAAGACACAGCTTTGGAGATCACAGCCTCCTGCCCCCCCCCCCCCAAGCATTTGCAAAGACACTGATGTCATCCCAAGTGCATGTGTGAATTTGATCAGATTTTGTTTAAAAGGTTAGAGCTGTAGAAAAAAAAATACTTGACAGTGATGGACTAGCAGCCCCAAATCACTACTTAACTAAAAACTGAAGGCTTAAAATGTTCTGGGGGAATCTACTTTAAAAGTACATCAAAAGTCTCCAACCTCTCAGGCTACAGGGCTTCCTCAGGTTGATGTTTGCCTAGAGGTGGACCGCTCCAGGGCTCTGGGCAAGCAGGCACATACAGCTTAGAACCACTCAACAAGGGCAAGAAATTCTTATTTTCCATCTCCTGGGACGGTCTTTGCTCTAATAAACTACAAAGACTGAGCAGTGCTGGCAGGTGAAAGGAGAGCCCAGCAGTGTCCTGCACAAGCCTCACGGGAGAATTGGGGGATGAGACTCTCAAGCAGTAGTAGTCAGTCATCTTCATCCTCAGCAATGCCCTACCTCCACGGTTACTAGATCGTAACCAATTTTGGCAGTACAAAACCCCGTTGTGTGAGAGGCCACCACCAGCGTGATCCTCACATTCCCCAACGAAGTTTCAGCAGCGAGCGTGTGACAAGTGTCATCAGCATAACCACAGCTTTCAATACACTATTCAATACACAGTCCTTTACTTGGCAGTGGTCAGAAATTAAATCCAGGTGTTTCTCCATTTAGCAAAGTTTCTATGTTTTGTTTAATTGTGCTTTAGGACTTGTTTTCATCCCTCTCTTCTTCACCAATTCAGCTGCTAATTCAAAGAAATTCTTATTTTTGCAGTTCAGATACTGAATGTTACTGCCTCCAAGACAGCAAACTGGAAAAAGACATTATTTAAATGACAAGAGATGGCAAAGATGAAACGCTCTGTTTATTCTCATACATTGCCATAGGACAGGAGGGCAGAGTAGTGCAGAGTTAACAGTAACTTGGTAAGAGATGCTGGATATTTATTGTAGCTGGTTTAATAAAAATTGCTTCTCCCTGCAAACCTTGGTTCTCATCCTTACGTGCTTCCCCCTCCCCTTCAGTGAAGGCTTTTGTCACTACCTTCGGTTCTACTGCTTTCCAAAGGTGGTTCCACATTTCCATGTTTCTTCATAGCAGCAGAATTACCCAGCTGTAAAATCAGAAAAAACAAACTGCCTCGCACTATGCAACACTCACCCTGGCAGACCAAGCTGATGTCAGCAGTAGGAAGAAAATTGGACAACAGTCTTCAGTACTTAACTTCTTGGGATACTTTGCCTTAAATATTTAAATTACTTGAGTCATGATGTGCACAAACCAGACTTCAGCTCTCTCTAGGGAATCACGGAAGTCACTGACTCCAGATTCCCCCCCCCCCCCCCCCAAACTGCAGGTCGAATCTGAAAAGTGACCTTTTAAGGAGAGCTGCCTCCTGATCAGTGGATCTGGTCCCCGCTGTGAACTGTCGTGGTTTTTAGCCTGGTTTCCTAGAAAAACAGGCCTTATGTAAGCAGGGACTGTGAGTGACCACACGTGCCCACGTCAGTTTGATCTGTCCTCCATATAACTTTTGAACCTATAAGCTATTTTCAACCAGATTTGTCAGAGGGATAGGAGATACATTAAAAAAAAATGTTTCTGGAAATCTCCTAAAAATAGATAGCTCTGTAGAGGAGTAGGCCTTTATATGCAGCCTTTTAAGCTGTAGTTTCAGCCCAAGGGCTACTGGGACCAACACACACAGTACGAAGCAGGGAGGCACCACGGCAGCGCCTGGGACAGGAACCAGGCGCCTCGTGCTGCGGCGCGCACCGAACCCCGCTCCCACCCCCAGTGAGCTCCCACTACTCCTCTCCCCCCACACCTTGCAAACGCTGCTTTCAATCTCTCGCCCACGCAGAACCAAATACCCACGGAGGAGAAAAATGCAAGTTGTTCCTTACACCACTGTGACTGGTGCAGTCTTTTCCTCCTGCTCGTGTAGGTCGCGCTTCAGAAGAGCCGACTGCCGCCCTCCTTCGCCTAAGGGGCTGCCACCGGCCAGTCTCGCCCCGTCTCCTTAGCACGTACAGCCCACGCCAGCCACGTCACCTTGGGGCGCTCTGTCCTGCACATTGCTCACCGCTGTGCAGCTCCGACATGCCTTACAGAGTTGGAGGATGTTTATGTTCTGGTGAGGCACTTTATCCCCCAGTGCGAAGTCTGGAAAGCATCTGGAAACACAAGGATCTAGAAGAGGTGGCAACTGCTCTGCGCCACAGACTTGCCCTGAGGTTTTTAGCTGGGCCAGGAGCACTTCTCAGCTAGGAGCATGCTTGCACATCCAGTTCAGAGGTTCACAGCGCTCCGACACCACAGGAAACCTCAAAAAGGGACTGTCACTTGAACCTAGGCTTAAGCCAGCAGAAGCATTCGGCCAGAAGCGCTCAGCCGCTGCTAACCTCTTGAGGAAGAGAAGGGGCAAAGTTTCAGATGCCAGGGCAGGTTCAAAAAAGGGTCAGTTAGATAAAACGATTATTTTTATGTACATATAAAAATGTCGGACCAAATAAATTTGCCCAGTGGCTGTTCCCAAGTGTCTTACAGAAGTGGGATGAGGAACAGAACCTTGAGAGCACAATTCTGCTTTCTGCTCCTCCCGCACGTCTAAACGGAAACGCACCAAGTGTTTCTGTTCCCACTGCACAGCGTCGAGCTCCACACGTGACCCCGCTGCGAGCAACACGTACATGAAACTGCCTTGCCAGGGAAACGAGCAACTATAAAAGGACTCGGCAACCGGTGGTATCTACGACCGCAAAAAGGAAGGGGAAGAGTGACACAGTTATTTTACAGACAGAACATAAAGTAGTCTGAGATCAGCTAAAATAAACATCTTCTAGGTTTCCACTCACTGAATCCAAACACTACAGTGACAAATATTAGTACTAGACACTACTAATCCACCAATTTCAAACCTTGATTAAAATAAAAGCTGCAGCAAGATACCAGATTTGGAAAAATCCTCAACAAATAAGCAAGTTTCATTTCTTGCTTACTCAAAGCACAAGTGACCAGATCTGTTTGAAGACTAAAACAGACTGCAGGCATGAAAAATGCCCTGCATAAAGCTTTAAAGATTTACCTAACAGAGAGAAATACAAATGGCAAGTGATCCCAGATTATTTTAGAAAACCTAGCTGCAATTTACAGTCCTGATTAGAATGATTACTAACGGATGAACAGCAAAATAGCATCATTAATTAAAGAATCAGAAATTAATTTAAATCTTAAATATTACCTGTGCCCTTCTAAGCAGAAAAACATGGTGCCTCACATGGCAGTTTTCTAGGAAAAAAGATCCAACTGTATTTAAAAAAAGTAGAAAAGGGTTTTGCAGCAGGTTTTACAGGGTTTCCCATCACAAAGCTAAAGACCATCTAAAAACCCTTCAACTCTGGAAAAAATGAAATACAATTGAAAATTAGATGTAATACAAAGGTATTTTTCAACTAGAAAAATACACAGCTTCTGTAAGAATTTTACGCTGATTTTTTTCCCTATTGCTTTTCCACAGTACATCTAAGTTAACTGGCAGCATCGCACCCTGAAGAGAACATAATTCCTGACGACCTACGTGAAACTGCTGTAAGACACGGACTAAATGGTTTGTGGAAGGTCTTTTTTTAATATTTGAGATTATCACAGAGCCAGCAGGTTGTTTCTGCATTTGAGAGACATCCTGTGGCCGTTACGGACATTACAACCTTCCCTTCTGCAGCCCCAGAGCTGCCTGGCAGCAGGGAACAGCCACCGACTGCTGCTGCTTGCCGCGAAGCGCCCAACTCGAGCTCGGCGAGACGTGCCGCGCACAGCCCGCTCCGCTCTCGCTCATCAAGGCTCCCCTGACATAGAATAATACATACATTCAAGTGTTTTTTCTTGTTTTCCTCCCATCTACCTGGAAATATTTCTAAAAGGATTTCATTTAATGCCGGGGGGGTGGGGGGGGAATATAATGCTTAAAAACCGTTGCCGTTTGTAGCTGGTTACAACGCTCATAGTGAGCTGAGTTTTTAGCTCCACTAACCACACAGCACCTTGCCTTGAGGTAGGCCAACGACCGAGAACGGCGTGACTGTATTGCCAATAGCACTTTACTTGCTGATTTTGCATCCCCATATTTAAACAGAATAATTGTAAATGCCGAGATATTCGAATATCTGAATCCATTCACCTAATACGTGTGCTATGATCAGGAAATATGAGCAGACGTTAAATGTATGATTACTTTGTTTTTACGCTCTGAATTCCATAACCTAAGAATATTAGTAAGTGATAATACACTGGTATTAGCACAATGACTGCGAACTGCAGTATTTCTATGCCTTGAAATTCAATGCCACGGTTCCCACAGCAACCACGGTCACTCTGCATGAATTTTACATTTGAGGCTCAGAACACACAGCTCTAAATGCTCAACATGCAAGCAAAAAAATAAGCAAAAGCACGTTTTTTTAATGCAATAAATATCATCCGTGCCGAACCACAACTACTACGAGGTGTTAATGGCAGATCTAGGTGAATGTGAACTCACAACTGGCAATTACTATCCCGAAAACAGCATCTGTACAGAGATGCTGACAGCATTCACATTCCTGGTACTGACCCATCTCGTGTTTTCAGTTATTGCCGGAACGAAGAGCTCACTGCTCTCGGGAGAGCTTAAAGCACTCTCAGATCGGAACAAGGCTAGCGAAACACACAGAAGAGTCAGCCAAATCCTTCCGCTTCAAACGCTGCTGACGTGAAGCGCTATCGAGCGAAGAGATCGTCTTCCCACGTTTTTGCTTATTTTAACTAGCCCTTTTGCTTGGAGGCAATACTTGGTAGTACATTAAGAAAAGACCAGCAAAATACGAACACTGTATAACTACTGTTATCTGGATGAGCGTGTTAGCTTGCGACAATAAGCTTAAAGGGAAAAGCTAGGAGCACAGGCATGGAGGATGCTAATTACATGGGTGTCCCGTTTCTTACACTTCCCCTTTCTAAACACCTGCTACTAATAGTAATGCAGGACACGTAAGAAAATTTACTGCAATCACTAGGTTGAGTTTTTATCCAAAACATAAGCGTCTCCCTGTTGCTAAGCGTTTGTTCGTTGAAGCAATGGAGCCTTCTAAGAAAGGGACAGTGGTCAAGCTGCTAAGAGTCAATTTACTACTACTCGAGGGGAAAATTCTACTCAAGTGTGGAAATTTCCCAGCCATATCTTATAATTTTAGATGGGAGTTTAACTGACAGCATTAGTGATTTCTAGTAACATATAGGTAATACATATTATAGGTAATTTCCAAGGCGCTTCTATGAGGACTAATGAGATTACATTGATAGCTGGAAGTATACAAAATGACAAATTTGCATCTTTAAATTAAACTAGATCTGCTACCATCTTCCCATATGCCAGGAAGGACTCCTGAGCCTCTGACTTCATGTTCTTAAAATAAATGCGCTGATACCATCTCTTGCTTTTTTCTTACTAGTTTACCCTGATGATAAATTTTGTGACAAAAAAAATCTGAGAAGCAGTATCATACAATATATGCTCTTGAAATTGCACATAACAGAGAAAGATGAACTTTGTCAAAATCTGTATTAAAATTTTTGAATCCACGAAGACTGGTGAGGATGCTGCAGTGTGAATGACAGTAGTGTTCAAAACACAACAGTGGTACTTACCATTCCTCTAACCTACCTGTTCCCACTTTTCACAACACTGTATTGGACTTTACACTCTGTCTTAGGTCTAACTCTCAGCAGATAAAATTGACTGAAGCACTTTAAAAGTCTAGGTAAGGTAGTATAAGAAACTCTTATCTGGACTTACTTGTTCCTGCTCAGTATTCAGATTTCTTTTTTGGGGGTGGAGGGAAGAAGAGGTACAACTTTGAAAACTTCGATTTAAGCAGTCACCACACAATCTCCAAAAAACTCTCAAGACATTTTTCTCTGCCAGACCTGGCAACCAAGAGGCATCTTCAAAATGGGACAACACGGGTTTTAGGAATGCAAAACTGCAGTCAGGAGCCCATTATATCCACCCACCCCCCAGAGCCCCCCTCGACACTCACCATTCAGACCACGCATTCCAGGACCCCAGTCAAGCCATTACAAAAGCAACACCTCTTGGCCATTAGACACGCAAAAATCCCTAGGCCTGCTGCTACTTTCTCACCGCACACTGGCCTCTGGTTATTTTTAAAACTTGTCTCTTAAGTAGAGAGAAACAGTAGTAGTACTGTAAAATCATACTAGCAGTAAAGCTGGTAAGTCCCCACAGATCCCCCCCAAAATACAAACAAATAAAAAAGCTTATACTCTTGAAGTCTTGTAGTTCTTTGGTTTGGAGATGTGAAAGAAGTTTTCCTTCCAGGGAATTCCTAGAGACTTGAACAATTAGTGTGTATTATGATAAAGAAACATGGGTATTTTCTTGCAACTTGATAGTTTTGCATGGCATTTGGGAAGGACGCTGTTGAAAATCTGTTTCTGATTGTAATAAGCCTTTTTTTTAATACCTCAAATACAGATTTACTCTAAAAGAACCTTTTTGAAAACACTTTAAGAAAAATATTTAAGTACAAACTTTAAATATCCAAAGTATGATATTGGTGCACTTTTTAGAAACAATTACATACTTAACAGGTGAAGTAGGAATAGAGTTATTTCAGAAAACATTTAATATGAAACCTTTTGGAACTTCCATTGAATACAGATTTACATCATTTATCAGAACACTTTCAGTTCAGACAACGAAGTGCACTGCTGGGTGAAAAAATACATTTGGAGGAGTGCTTAAGATGTAGGAAGTGAAAGGACAGGTGACTATTCACCTGAGAAGTACAATGACTGCCCTGAAATGTCTTATTGCTTTTACAAAATGGAGTTTTCATGGAAAAAAAACATACTGAGCAGCACAGGCATGGGCAGAGCACTGAAAGCCAACCAAACCCCAGCAACTCCTGGAGTTCTAAAGCCATGGCATGATACAGAATATACAGAGAATAAAATGCAAATTCAGGAATATCTACTACATTTAACAGCTATGATTACCCTTTAACTAGCATAATATCAATGCCTAGGGGAAGAGGGGGAAGTCTGCTGCCTTCACAGACTACAGATCACAAAAAACTTGCAAAATATTCAGGGTTTTGCATCTGCACCTCGAGTCAAACCTGAACTGTGTACTATGAATAACTATTAGCTCACTGCAAATTTAGGCTCCAGTTTAAAGCACATGTACAGTACATGCTTAAGTGCTTCACTGAAATATAACCATAAAACACTGATTAATACAAAAAGTCAAGTAGATAATGCAGGTATTATCTACAGAAGTCCTTGATGAAATAAACTTAGTATTCAGTAGGAAACAATGCACGAAGAAGTCTCTTGATTCTAGTTTGCAGGATCAAATCCAGCTCAGCGCAGTGATGGTTAAAAAGTGGGGACCATCTGACAGTAGCTTGGTGTCCTATAGAAAGCTAACGGGTCGTCAGGGAGTTCATCAAGGGCAGGTTTCCACACTTACATGCCAAGAGCCACGATGGACTCCCTCCTCAGCAGGAGTTAAAGACACAATTGGCATAAAGCCATCAAAAGCAATATATCCAAAGCCAGGTGGAAGCATGCTGGAAGAGAACTGCAAGGAAGTTTTAACTGCTACTGCTAATAATTGTAGTTCAGGAAGCTGGAAGTCATACCAGAAATGATCAGTAGCCAATTAAATTCCCACTTTCGGGTTTCAACAGTGCACACATACAGGATTCAAAGGGAAGTATTGCCACGTGCACAGCAATACTTCAGAACAGCATCACCTCAGAAGGCGAGTCACATCAAAGTATGGTCATTATTTGAGAGTCCTTCTGTCCTTCGTATCAGTTTGACCTAGTCTAATGTGGAGAATTTGGTCTGAGAGAAAAAGTCACTGGTCAGCATTCAGCAAATCCTATTAGACTGCATTAATCTGCAGAGGAATTGTGGAGAAACACAAAAGTGTTCTTAACTGCAATCAATACTCATAAGCCAAAAGGACAAGATACAATCTTAGTAGTTTAGCAGAAGCAAAAGAATGGAAGCATTTACCCAAGTTTTAATGCACAAATCAACTACATTTTTTAAATGTGATTCAGACTTAAATAATAAATAGGTGGGCAAAATATAATGCAAGACTTACTCAGTAAAAGTGTATTTTTAATAATCTCATGAGATCTACTTAGAAAACAGGACTAATAATGTTCACAACCGTAAATCCAAACCCTTCACACACTTTCTTAACACAGCAGTGAACTGTAAACCTGCATTTACTGCTTATCCCTTCAGTTATTTTAAATATTAACTCAAGTGTTTCCTCCTTGGCCACTTCAATTTTTAGCACCAAAATTAGCCCCAAAAGAGGTACTGGTACAGCTCGATGATGTAAATGAATTGTTTACATATAATACTTTGTATAATATACACACATACTGTACATTCACACGTCCACACAAACAGGAGGCATATTTAAATGAATATATTCTGTTTCAATTTGTTGTCAAAGACTTAGGAGCAATGGAAATAAAGCAGAAGGGGTAATATTTTACATAGTAGGCAACTTTAATGCTGTAGTGCACTTATAAAAAAGTCCAACTCTCCCTCCCAGCTCAGCAGCTTTTTTTTTTTTTAATATCACTATTCAGAAGGATGCAGAAGTTATTGCCTAAATGTTATTCTATACATTTCCATTGGAATTCTCAAAAACACTTGAAATTGCTAACTAATTTACAACTTAACTATTTTTCTTGTTACAGCTTTAACTCATTGGCAATTTTGGAAGCAATGTTTTTAAAAGCTATGGATGTTCCCGATATCCGCTTAAAGCGAACGCCGTTCAGGGACAGTCTTGGCAGTTTACACACCTCCATCTCCCACTGTACAAGGTTTTCCGCATGCCCATCTCCATGGACACAGAAAAGCAAGAAGCGCTCTCTTTGTTCATAGTCACAATTATTGGCATCCAGGACCTTCCGTATTTCCCTCATCATGTCATTGGGATCCATGGAGCTGGTGGTTTTCATGCTCCAGGTAAAACGCAGCGAACGAGGCTTAGCTTCCTTGTTTTCGTCCTTCTGATCCACAGCTACATTGCGGCTGAAACAGAGTAATTTGTTAGTCAGCAGGGCAAGCCAAATCCTCCAGGTTTCGTGTTAGTGAAGCCAACTAACGTTCAAGGCGCACTACTTGTACTACGGCAGCATCTAGAGGCTCCAGCTGTGAGCAATGCACCGTTCTCCTAGGCGCTGCGTAAGCACACGGTAGAGATAAAGCTGAAGCTTTGGGGGCTGAAACAAATGTAAGGTATGAGGGGCAGAACGACTGGAAGCCACCAGAAGGAGAAGCTTGAAACTACCTTGCTGAATTTAAGTAGTAATAATAATATAAGAATCTATCACCTATGATTCAACTCAAAACCAAGTTTTGTTCAGGGCCAGGTGGACTGGGGAGCTACAGGTAAAGCAATGACATCTTTTGCTGTTACGAGCTGCGTTGCTAAGTTCCCTCGAGGCCAAAATGCAGAGTTGATGGTCACTTTAGACATCTCAGCAACACTGTTAGCAAAAAATCCAACTAAGAGGGCCAACATTACTGCTACAATTTTAAGAGACAAAGCACAAAATAGTAAGGTTGCATTCCTCAAGTCTGCAATCTTCTGCAACATTTTTTTATATCTGCTTTTGTAAATCTTTTCCTTTGGTAAAGAAAACCAAGGTCATA
This sequence comes from Rhea pennata, assembly GCF_028389875.1. NCBI lineage: Eukaryota > Metazoa > Chordata > Aves > Rheiformes > Rheidae > Rhea > Rhea pennata. The sequence goes on along the minus strand of NC_084667.1, from coordinate 59,137,458 downwards.
TATGAAAATGGAAAGAAACATTCTGGAAATTTCTAGTTTGTTATTATTCTTCTACTTCAATTACAAATTAGTGGTCACATAGCTAAAAGAATGAGGAGCTACGTTTGGACCTCAGGGAAAAAAATCTGACATTTATTCTGGGCATATCTAAATGCTGACAGACACAGATGCCTCTTCAAATTTACCTGTCTCAGGTCAAGAGACACATTAGCTGTTGTGCTTTAGTATTTTTCTGAAGACACCTAACCTGACTCCAGCCATATAATTTAAGTCTCACGTTGAACTTCATAATTCATTCTAGAATTTAATCTTTAAAACATTTGGCAATGAATTTCTATGTAATGAGTATTACATAATGCTTTCCTTCTACCACCACTAAGCAAGTAATTGTGGAAAAAATACATAAAAAGTGATAGTAAGGTTAGAAAGCTAAATAAATACATCTCAAAGACAATCTATTGCATAACTCTAGATGCTATTAGACAAGACTTTTGGTAACTTCAAGAGTCAAAGGATTATGCTCTCTAGCTATGCAGTTTGCTATAAGTTAAAAATATTGGCATGCAAAATTAGTAGTATTTTGTTTTAAACTCAAGGTTTTAATTGAATAAATCTGTAAGAATCAGCAGATGGATGGGATGGGGTGGGAGGAAGCAACTGCTTTTATTCAGTGCACATTTTAGTTTAGAAAGCTTTTTCTACTTGAAAACACTTGGTGGAATCAGTACAAATTTGAGAATTTCTGGGGGGTTTTGTAGGCATGTTTTTGAAGATTAATATGGAAAATATTGTTTAACTATTTGGAATTTCAGAGATAAGAAATATAGCATCTTAACATCCTTCGGGGGTTATCCCACAGATATGCAGTCTCTTTAGGGACAGCTTGCCTGCACGGCTACAAGACAACAGCAAATTATAACTACTAAAATGCCAAAAAAAAAAACCACAGAAAAAAAACCAACAACAACAAAACAAACAAAACCTACACAAGGGAAAAGGTAACAGCAAAGACATAAGTTTAGAACTAAATCAGTCAATACTTTTAACAGCAGTTTTGCAGACAGAAATGCTTTTTTGTTTTGTTTCAAAGCTTTAAAGGAAACAAAAGCTGCCACCTGAAGCCACTCTGCCACATAATTAAGGGAAGAAAGGTTCAAACTCACCTACGCAACATTTTAAACAAATTTTACCCTCACCTTGAGCCCTCATATCTCCCGTTCCTCTCATATTCAGTCGGGAGCCTCATTGAAAAGAAAGCAGAAGCAAAGGAAGCGGGAAAGAGAAGACAAATCTTACACTACAATATAAAATATCTGAATCATTGCTAAAAGCTATTGCAATCATAGCAAAGTTGTGTTAGAACACAAAGCAATAAAGATGTAATAAACTTTCTAGATTAGAACAAATTCAGAACATAGCAACTTGCCAAGCCAAAAGAGCCTATAAACCACAGATTTTTGAAAGGCTAACAGTTAGTTTTATTTTGTATGTTTATCTATACTAACACATTTTGCTGAATTTGTAAAAGCGTATGTTAAATTAAAATTACAAAATTTAAGAAACACCCCTAATTATATTTAGATTAATTGTATTAAAGTTTTATCTGGGAATAAGGATATCTGAAAAATTATTTGAGTTGATCTGGTCACCCTGTGTGTGTTCATGCAGGTCAAACTGAAACATCAGATGTTTAAATGATACCAAACCACTTAAAAACAAAACAGTAAGATGCATAAACAGTTTAACAAAGTTTAGGGGCAAATTCAAGATTTCTCAAGCTGTGGTAACTCCATCCTACTAATTCCCCCATTGATGCATCTTTTACATCCAGGAGTAAGTTTTCTTTCTTCTTGCACCTCCTTAAAGCTATATTGCTGATTTCTGCCATATTTTAAAAGTCTCAGATTGACAGAATTAAGGGGGAAAATCATCTCCTTCCACCTTCCCCCTATTACAGTACCACAGTTCTACATCTCAATGTTAATTCTGCTTGTAGAGAAGCCAGTTTTCCAAGACTTGGTTGTCAGACTACTACAAACTAGTACATGGCTTCACTAAATAAAAGTAAGTATGAATAAAACTAAATACACTAAAGTGATTTGGTCAACAGCTGTCCAGTAATAAGAATGCAAGACAATATGACAATAAAATTGTAATAATGAATTGGATTAAGGAAGACAGTAATAAAACAATTGACAAATCTTTAACTAATTCTAGCACTAAGTGTGTTTTTAATATTAGTCACTTTCATCGTAGTAAGATCTTACAGACCAATGCTAAAGTTCAACTTTCCTAAAACAAAAGCCAAACCTGATGATCATTTTGGTAGGCAGAGTAAGACCATGTGCTACTCCACTGTACCGTGCATCAGAGAGGACAGAAAAAAAAAGAAAAGGTCTGAATATACAACCCACAAACTTATCCCTTAGGACAATTCTGGAAGAGTGAACTACCAGTGGGAAGGGAGAAAATCATTACTCGAAGCAACAGAGCAAATCCATACTTTTCAAAAAAACCCATCCAAATGATCCATGAAGGGCTTATTTTACTAGGCAAAGCAAGGAAACAAGTTTGAAATACTGCTCCACTCAAATTAAAGCATTCAAAGATTAAAGAGCCTACTGTGTTCCTAGGAAGTGGAAGATGACATCTTTAAAATCTGCACACATTTATGGATCACTTCCACTTTCTTTTAACTTGTCAAAGGTCCTAGAAGCAGGAGCATAACAGGTCTTCCCAACAATGAATAGTCTTCCTGTTACTTTTTCTGGATAGATTCAATTTGAGATAAAAACCCCTCTCTGATGATGTAGAAAGTTAACCAAACTTTAGAAAACCATAGTCTAAATTTGAGAAAGCTCCTTATTTACAAAGTACCTGCCATCTTGAAATCATAAATACTATTTCATGCAAGCCTCTTCACTGGGTTTTTCCATGCATCAGTCAGCGTGCCATTCATCTTAAGACTGAAAACTGTGCTCAGACATGCACTCTCAAATATAAAATATCAAACCAAGATTTGGAAAACTGTGCCAGTTTCTCTAGATACTCCTTTTTTGTGAAACAAACTGCTATGGTTATGTTCTATAAAACAGCATGCATACTTTGAGAACACTAACTTATTGTACTGCCAGTATTGTTCTGGTAGGTGTACAAGTCAGATACTTAGGTCTCTTAAATGCTAATACAGTCTTTGCTTCTGCAGGAACTGCAAATTGCTGGTTTACATTCTGAATTTTCTGATTTCTCTTGCATAAATTAAATGGACCAAAAAACTCCTTGGTCTTAAGAATGGAAGAACTATGTAGAAAAGTTCATTTGTCATGCAATGTCTCTCCAGTACGTCCTTTATTTTTTGCTACATGATTTATGAACAGCTTTCAAAAATATAAGCAATGTTTCTACACATCTCTCCCAATTCTTTTGTGTTTTCTCTTCTTTACATATTTGTACACTCAGTGTTAAAAAAATCAGTTAAACACAAAGAAAACTATCTAAAATGATATTCCAGAGCTGGAATAAAAACAGAAAAAGGGGGTTGGCAAGACACTAAAATAAGATTAATTTATTGAAATGGAAAAGGTGCTGCAATAAAATCCAGAACATCAAAAGTGATTTTTGCTATCTGCAACATGAAAGAAATTAGTCTTCAACAATATGCAGGTTGGAAACGACAGTGCAAGGTACACAAGTCAGATCTCATATCTCTGGGTACCACGCACAGTATTAGAACTAAGGAGTTTAAAAAGGAGTGACTGATCACCTTTTCTTTCTCAGCTCCCTAGAATGAACTTGCAGTACTATATATTCGTGGTATTGGGTTATTGTAGTTCTTTCAGAATCAAAAGAGTCTATGATTCATAGAGTACAAAGCAAGAAGAAACTGTCAGAAACTGTCATTTTACATTTAACTTTCTACCTACGTACAGGATCAGGTGTGGTGGGATACCATGGACACTTGAAGTAGACTTCAAAAGACATGGTCTGGTCCTGTGTGGTTAGCATAAGACTATGCAAACCCCTTATTCAAAAGGCACACTCATAAGTTACTCGTCGTTAAGTCTCAGAGCTGAATAGTGACCTTTCAGTTTAACACAGTACTCCTATCAGCACTTTCCATCTTGCTTCAGAGCAGCATAACAACTGACTTACATGCATCCAGTTTTGGAGATTGCAACTCAAACTATAAGCCTGTGTTTTAAAGCAAATGTGACTACTGAGGGGCAAAAGCTCCCTCACACTAAGTGGTATGAGCCTCGTAGGTACAACGTTATAGCTCACAATGCATGACAGGCTAAAGCTTGCTTTTGCTCACTGTCAGCTGTACACTGCGTTGAAAACCTTCTTTCCTTAACTATCAGTTCATGCATGTTTACGCAGACTTTTGATTGTTTCTCATGTTAGTACATTTGCATAAATGTTACACTTTTTTTTTTTTTGTAACTGAAGTGCTGTTTGCACTCCAGTTGCAATTCACTTCAGCAAATACTTCCTTTAACATACACTGCCATTTGACCTTCATTCAATCTTCCAAATCCGAACGAGCTGTTAGACATACAAATGCCATCAGTTTACTTTCTACTGTACCAACTACAGACACCACTTCAAAATGTTTTTTATAAAGTCTTATAAAACAGAAGAGAAAGAACATAAATTTAGCATCACTTACCTTTATTTGCTTGTAACCTTATGTTTTGTTTATATTTTCATCATTGTTATCAAACACCTCATTCTTCAAACATAAGCATGCTAAGTGTATTAGTACAAAGAACAGAATTACTTTGGTACTACCAATTCTATCAAAGAAAGAACTCACAGGGCATGCTTAGCATCTTGTTATACAGGTGCCACAGATTTTTAAGTATAATCATTAGTTAATGGATTTATTTCTATGCTTTCCTTTCACAAAAGGAAGTATTTAGTTGTCAGCAGAAAGTTTAGTTTTTAGAAAACGAAGGCTAGAAAGCCAAATCTGTTGTTAATTGCAGGAGCCACTTTTTTTTTTTTAAATATAAATAAATCCTACCTTTTGATAAACCTGAATGACATGTTTCTAAAAGAAATTAAGTCAAAATAATAATTAACAAAAAAATTGTACAAGATAATTTGAAAAGTCCATTAAGAGTGAAACATACAAAAAGATCTCATTGCAAATGCACAAAGAAATGACACTTCAACACATTCTGAGATTAGGCAGATGATTTAAGGTCTGCAGAGCCAAACTCTTTCCTTTAACATTACTATTTCCTTTCTTCTGAGAAATGAGCCACCAGTAGTTATGAATTAAAATACTTACTGGTTTCAAAGTCCTTTAAAACCTATAATGTGTAAGGTTAAGATGATCATCTAAAATGATGTTTGGATTTTCTTTATATATTTCAAATAGAAGGCAAAAAAAAAAAGAAAAAAAAACAGTAACCCTACTATTATTAGATCTTGAATATCTTCAGAGTTAGGTTACTTCCTTTAAAACATTACTGTAGTCATGTTGTGCCAAACACAGTCTTAAATATCTAACTAATTTAGTGGCAGAAGCTGTAACCACCAGAACATGGTTAATCATCAAAACATAATGCTACTCCCCTATAGAGAAAACTAGAATAAATTAGCAAGTTTTTAATTTGTTCCTTTTTTAAAAAAAGGAGAAACATAACTGTGTGTCTTGTGATGGCACTGCCTGCCTTCTAGGAGTTTATCTGGCATCTAGCATAAAACAAAGCTTCAATCCCGAGAGGTCCTCCAAACGTAAACTTAGTAATCTGCAACAGTGCTATTTTGTTACAACTGTGTGTTATTTCATAAAGTCCAGATAGAATTTAAATTATTGTCAAAAGTACTGGGCAAAATTTTAAAGAAAAATCACACTACACGGCAAAAGCTGAAATTCGGGGCTAACGATAGAAGCTTGACTGCTGTCTAAACAATCCACTGACATACTGAATGCTAAACGGCATGTTCCAGCAGCACAAATAAAGAGCTTGCATGTTCATATTATGAGCGTCCACATTTGGAATGTCAGATGGAAAATTAAATATTATAAACAAGAGTACAGAAGGAAAGATGTGCCAAAAGGATGCGTCTGATTAAGACGCTTTACTTAACAAAAAGCAGATGCCTTAACTATTCAAAAAAAAAAAAAAAATCAATTTCATCTTTTCCTCTCTTAAAAGGGAAAAATAAAAAAGATCTGGAACTTGGTATAGCACAGTATTTCTCAGAGAAGTATTTAGCTGACAGTTGAGCAGGACAAAACATTTACCAAAGGCAAGGATATCATGTTCCAATTTTTCATCAGTGAAATCAGTCAGTTGCAAAAAAATGGAGCTTGGCTTAACATTATTTTGTAGAAAGGGGAGACTGTAAAGAGGATGCCAAAAAAGAAAGAGAGTGCACACATGTATAGCCATAGAAAGGACAGGAAGAAAGTGGCTTGACACTCATATAAGCCTAAAACAAAACGCAAGCAGGCAAAGATCATAATGATATATTTCCAAAAAATCTCTCATGATGAAAAGGGTACAAAAATCTAGAGATTATCTTAAGCCACAGCCAGTTAAGAAAAGCCCTCACTTCTGCAGACAAAAGCTGCAGTTATCAGTCACCTGAAGTAGCTGGCATGACTGCATAGGTTTTATATGTTCAAGGAAAACATGCTTTTTCAATTTTAGGATCTGTGGGAAATAAATTAAATCATACATGATTTTGAAATTAGGGGCCTCATCAGCATTAAAAATAAAAGAAACACACCCTAAACATCAATACAGGGACAAGTTCCTGCTTAAGGTAGGCTTTAGCTAGGCCACACTTCACACTAAAAACAATCCGTGGATGAACTCAGCATTAAAACAAGAGTAAGCTTTTCAAGGCATGAGCAGACTGCTGCCTAAACTGAAACTGCAGTATCACCATCACTTTAAGACAGCCATTGCTAGCACTCCTGCCAAAAGAAATGGTTGTTTCCTGCTCCTACCCTTCCATCCTGTGATATTTTTATTTGTATGCTGTCAGGAAGAGTGGAGGAGAGAGGAAGTATTTTAGAAACATCAATAGTCTAAGTGACTGTGGAACCGCAGCCTGAGCTTTTAACACTGCATTAAACACCAAGACTGGGATCCTAGTTTCTGCATCCTCCAACCAGGCAGCAGTGCTTCTACTGGGAGGCCACGCAGCCAAGAGCGCGCAGCTCCATTTGAGCCAAGCCAGCGTTCTAGCTGCAGCATTCGGGCCCAGTCCTAGAAGAGTCAGCCCACACCAAACTGCTCGGCCTCAGTTTTTATCCTACTTGACTCAACTGCTAAAAACAAATGGCTTTCCCTAACGAGAAAGAACCATGAAAAAAAAAAAAAACAGCACAAATCAATGCATTAAGACGCAGAAATGGTTAAGACAGAGCAGTGAATGCGGACAAAACCCAAGCAATGAACTATTACATACTTCCACTACCCGACAAAAAGAAAACGTTGTGCTAGAGCATAACTTCACCATTTTAGTCAGCTTACCTTCTTGTTAGCTTTGAAGTTAGTTTACTAAATAGATTAGTGGAACCCCTGGTCCGAGTCTGCGACAGTGGCGTGGCTTCGTGGGACAGGCTGGGGGAGGCGGGTGGCCCGTTGTAGGTAGCAGTGCGTCGCTCCCTGAGCTGTCCGTGGAAAGTGCTCCGACTAGCAGTTCCTCTGGGGAAACGAATACGATCAGGTGTGGTTGCGCTGCTAATGCTGTGAGTTGAAGCAACAGGAGTTCTTTGATCGGGGATAGTGCTAGAGCAGAAAACAAGAGACAATGCTAGAACTTCGTTGCACAAGCACTACAGCTTTGCAGGAAACACAGAACACTAAGTTCTACAATAAAGCATAAGCAGACACCTTTATGTAGGCCAGGGTAGGAAATATCAACATTATTACAGCACCATATGGGATCAAAATTCCTAAGAGGTGAGGATTAAAAGGCTGCCTAAACAGAAACCTACACAGGTAGAAAAATATAACGTGAGCATCCTGGAAAAGACCAGATAAACTAGGTATATACAAGTTTCATTGAGAAGCCTGATACAAGAAGGGATGAGTGAAATTTCCTTCCACAAAAGAGAAGCAATAGATTACTTTAACAGCCCCCCCTCCCCACTCCATGTATCTTTAAAAAACTTGCTATTTTGAAAATATCCTACACAAAACTCTACAAGCAAACCACGTTGACTAGTGAAGTCCTTTGGGATACACAGATTATAGTCTCCCACACACTGACAATAGGGAATGTCCAATATTCCTAACCTAAAAAAAAAAAAAAAAAATGCTCACTATCGCAGGACTAGGTCACATACAGCCTGACAGGCCACAAGACATGGAAACAAGACTAAAAATGAGGAAACACACACCTTTTGGGCAATAGGTACTAGAACAGTCTAGGACTAGAACTCCACAGCACAAAGTTAAGCAGCGGTGGGTGTAAGTTAGTTTCACAACGATTTCAGGTTCTTACATAGGCCTGAAGTTATCTGCGCCATTGTCTATTGGAGGCAACATCATCTTCGTGTGCACAGAGGCTGACATGGACATCGACTTCTGATGTCGCAGCCGAACACTGGAGAAGGATGTAGTACAAACTGAAGCAGGGCTAGCTGCGTAAGCGAACATTTCTGTCAGGCTGTGAGGGGGTTTGGGTTCAGGCAGAGGCAGAAAGAAGAGCGTGATGGACCAACAAGAAACTACTGCATAGAAAAAAAAGCAAACTTTTCCTTCTGTTAACTGATTTGTCAAAGAGAACATGAACTCTAACAGCCCTCTTCTATGTAAACAGCAGAAACTACCCTATGCTGCCCTAGAAAAGTATCCTTATTACAGCACTTGCCATCTATGAAGTGATAATTCTCTTATCTGTAACATTAGTGGCGATACCCTCCTGTACAAGAAACTCAGAACTGAACTCTCATGTGGTCTGTGCCAAGCACTAATTTAAAGCACTGATGCAATTTGTATTGGTCTTAACATAAAAAACAAAACCTGAAACACCAACTGCACTTTCCAAAAAATTGATGATAAGTCCATTACTGCAATGAAGCAAGCTGTCTCCTGCCAGAAACTATCAGCATTAAAAAGAAATCAATATAAGTTGAAGTGTTTAAATCCTGATCTACTTCTAGTAACTTGGGGATTTTACAGGCACAACAGAACCCAAAGTGTAACTCTTCAGAGAGATACCAAAAGAAAATTTAAAAAAAGAGAAAGAAACCCAAATCCTTCCTCCTCCCCCCCCCCCCCCAAAAAAAAAAAAAAGCGAACATCAACCAACCTAAATGCTACAAAGGTTTAGGAAACTAAGTGGATGTAGAAGGTAATGAATAATGTTTGGTGACCTTTGAAGGAAGAAGATGAGTGTTGAAGAGTATCTTATACTTTTGACAACGAACCTTAACTTCTCCAAGTTAACATTGAGGCTTTGAAGTAAGGTCTACAGCACTGTCTTTAGCAGAACAGCTAGCAGGCTCGTAGCTGCATAATATGCTAAAATAGGAGCATGAAATATTTTTTCTTTCTGAGGACCCAAATATTCTTTACTGCCTTCACATTATCTAGTGATGTCAGGAATGGCAAAAAACAGAGGCCACAAGATGTATCTGGTCCTTAGGGCTAGATACCATACATTCATACATCTTATGTTTGTTTTAGAAGTATATCAGTAGTAATTCAGAAATATTTTTCAAGATTAGGTAGTTGTTCAGTGGCAACAACAGCATCATGACACCACGTGTTCATTTCCAGATTACTCTAGGGCTACACATACTGAAATTCAAGCCTCTCTCATTCAGGAAAGTCAGACCTCAGAAAGGGGAGAATGACAGTCCAGCTTCAAGTATCAGCATATCAGCTTCTTGGACTCAGTTTTCAAAGTGCTAATGGAAAACATTTCAGAGCTCAGATATCAAAACTTCCTGCCAAAATTGTTAAAATCTAATTGTTGTAGATTCTGAAAACTTGAAATGGAAAATGCTTGATCTGAGTCATGCATTCATTTCTGCAACATTGGTCAATCTAGCAGAATGTCACCTATAATGACTGCTAAAACTAAGTCTGCAGCACAGTACAGCTTTTAAATTATACATCAGGGTATTAAGAAGTCATAAGGAAACGACAATTCAAATTTGACAAGGGATCACCTCAAAAGTGATCCCAAAATAACTAGTCACTGGCCACTCAAGCACTTTATGCTTCTAGCTAACAACATGTTAGACCAAAGTTTTATTTAATCTTACCCTAGGTACCTTGAGTTATTTACCTCCAAAGATGTGATAACTAGAAGGTATCAACAGGGTACCAGAGCACATACTGAACCTTTTAACCACTCTCCTCTGAAGCTTAGCTAGAGATCAGCTTCCTTGTAGTACTAGCCTGGGAACAGAGACACAGTGAGCTAAAATTCATCAATTAGTGCTGAAGCTTATTAAAATCCGAGGCTTATTAAAATCTGAGGCATTTGTTTTACAAATGATTTAAAGCAATTGCCTATCATTATGAAGAGTGTTTCACAAGTTCCCAAGTGCATTAATTAATGCTAAGGCTTTGGAGGAAAGCCAACAGTCACCTCCAGCACAATGCCTGTGTCAGCCACACAGTGTGCGAAAATAGCTGTAAAATCCCTCTGCTTCTATCATTCTGGCATGGGGTCTTCAATATATTTCTTTCTTGAATATGAAGTCCACTGACTGACTACTGAACTCTAAGTTTCCATACCCTCAGGAATATTGCCTTCTCAGAATTACGTGTGGAAGATTAAAAACAAAAAAACAAACAAAAAAAACCAAAGATAATGTTTAATCACTTTCTTTCTATAAAGAATAAAGACTTAAAATGTGCACATCCTGTCTTTGAAGCAAGCCTGAGTTTTCACTGGGCCACAGTCAGTATCCAACTGACTAAAATAAATCTAAAATCTAATCTGTAGCAAATCCTTTAAAGTAATTTCCCCAGCCTTTAATATTTGCCACAAATAGAAACCTGAGTTACAGAAAGCATTTTTAACAAAATCTTGGATTCATACAAAGCTCAGGTTCTACATCACAGCTTGCTTCACAAAAGTAAAGCCATTGAAGGTTCCTAAAGTTAGCTTCTGCCATATTGAGAGCATAGTAATATTTGAGGAATTATAAAAACACAGCTAGAGAAAAAACAAAAACAAAAAACCACCCCCCATTCCCCTAAAACGCACAGAATTTATCTGAAGAGTCAGTCCTATCTATAGTCATGTTTACTTGGCCTGCAGAAAGGTCTGCACTTCATGGGGTCAGTCAAGCTTCTGCCCAGTTACAGCAAAGACTATTCAGATTTGGCTCTGCCAACCTCTCCAATAACTCTGAAATTGTACCAAAACAAACTTGCAGTTTAACATTGATTCATTTCTGAAAACAAAGAAGTCTCTCACTGTAAAACAAGCTATTAGCAATGCAGTCTCATTTTCTTATCCCATTTTAACCTTCTATAGAGGGTAAAGAAAGAGGTAAGCAAAAAATACATGATAAAAGTGACAATGTTTTTTTTTCCTGACTGCAGAACATAAATGCTCAGACATTTCAAAGGCCAAATAGAGCTAAAGTCTGCAAATGACAGCAGATAAGCAAATGACATTTTGATACCATATTTCTTTGGGGGGACTGGGCTCATGGAATGGGAGGAAAGGAAAAAAAAAAAAAAAGACTACACAACACAGGACAGCATTCTTGACAATAAAAAGTAAGTTATGTAGGAACAACCAATGGTGGAAGTAAGGTCTGATTGACATAGTTGCTGAGTACTACAGACCATCGACTTTAATCTTAAAGACAACACATGATGAACTAGAAAGATGACAGTTTGCTGAGAAAGTCAAGGCTAGAAGAAAAAACTCCAAAAGAACTCTTTAGCAGCATGAAGTTACACCTGAATTAAGAGGATACCTGAATCTCAAGCACTCCTAGTAAATAATATTTAATAACTTATACAAAAACATAGAAATTGTGGACAATATATTGCAAAGATGTTAGTTTAAAGATTAAATATAAATTATTAAGAAAACAAGAAATCAGGTAGTTAAACATGATCAAAACTATTTTGGACAAAGATTCAAAGTGAGCTTGGACAGGTAAAAAGCCATTAACATATCAAAGAAATGATGGTAAACTTCAATCAAAACAAACTTGGTAACACTAACAAGGACTAATCAATGAAGGCTGAGACAGACACTCAGAGACAGCACCAACTAGCTGTGCTGCACTCCACAAGACAGTTGACCGCAGGCCCAGCTGGCCAGCTAGACTTTTGGCGCTCTTCAAACTTACACTTGACTGTCTCCTTAATCACTTTCAGTTTGTAGAAAGCTAGGAGGAAGAGATAGGGTCAAAATCACCTCCTTTACCCTAGGCTCCAAGGGTCAAACAAGGGACACACAGATTTTCCATTCAATATTACAGCTCTATTTCTCTTCCTTATATGCTTTTGGAGGGGAGTGGAGAGGGAAAGGAGAGAGGATTTTTGTGCAAAAACATGGCAAATCCTCTCACCATCATGAACATGAGCTACAAGAAGAAAGTATCTTCTTTCCACCTTTTACTGTAAATCCTAAATTTGGGAAGGAGTGTGGAAAAATTGGGAAGAATAGAGGAGAAATTACACATTGCTCCAAGTTTAAACATTTTTATTGTAAGTACTAGGTATCCAAGCTTTCTCTTGGCAATAATCAACAACTTTGTTACTGGCTTTTGATTGGCAACCAAAGATGATCTACAAATAGTTTTTGAGACTTGTAAAATTCTGTGAAGAACAGTAAAGGGAGACTTGGCTGGAACGTCTAACTCTTCAGTCAACCAGGACATTTGATGATATTCTTCATAAGTGCTACTCCAGCATAGGGCTAATGTCTATGTTTACCAGTATATTTATTTTCTACAGCTCTCTTCCAGCCTTAGTACACAGGAAAGGATGGCTTTAGTGCCATGGCTACAGCACCAACACATGAACTAGATGACTCAATTCCCACTGCATGCTCCAGTCAGTCTTCCAGTAAAGTAAGAGGGAACCCACAGTTTCTTTTACTTTATTTTCCCCTCAGAATACAGAGATATCAATACTTCTTCTCCCAAGACAAGTTCTACAAATACCGGGAAGCAGTTGGACTACAAGAGTATAAATACTGACATTATTAGTCCAGGGTAATGGCCTATTGCTATTTCATCAATTTTCTTGAAAAACAAATAAACTCTCCTCCCCAAACCCCTGATTTTCTGAGATTTTGTAGAAAAAGAGTATTCCAAATAATCACAACTGCAAGTACAATTTAGACTAAACTATGAAAACAATTGGCCAAAGAGAGATGGACTTTGTAGTCTAACATGAAAAAAGTCTCTTCCGAAGCATGTGTTGCTTGGCCAGAGAAGTTAACCACTGATTAAGATAAGCTGTACAAATAAGAAATAGGTTTAATCAAGTATTAGGATCTGCCTTTTAGATTCTAAGTACAAAGACTATGCAAATTAAGCATATAAAACAAATATACTTACAGGTGTTCGAGAACTGAAGATCTGTACTCACCTTTCATTAGGAAGAATATTACTTTTTAAAAATTAGATAACTTTTTGGAAACGTGAAGACAGCAACATAAAACATAGGAAGACATTTCATATACCTGTTCTCCTTGCCATTTTGTATCACTGAATGCCTGTCAGCAGTGGTTCTTTCGCTACAAACATATGTATTGCGCCGTGTCATTGCTCCAGGGGCAGTGTTATTCTACAATTAAAAACACAAGCATGTTACTCCTCACAAAAAAGGCTTTACAGTGGTAAAGTCTACATATAAGCAAAGACTGTCTCACTTCATGCTAGCTCTACATAGTCATAACTATATAACTTATTTAGTCACTGTAAGTTAATATACAAACACCTTCCAGTATTTTAATACAACCTGCAAAAATACTTCAAACAAGTTGTTCTTTGTCTATTTCATGTTGATTGTTCAAAAAATTAAGCTAGCTTAAACTTTTTGATTATTGATGTTCTGAATTATTCTCAGCATCTATATAATTCACCTAGGACTGGACAGCCTATTTCTTTATAGCTATTTTTGAAATACTTTACCACTTGTAGATTGTGAAATTTTCCTTTAAACTAAAAGTCATACCCTTAAACAAGACAGGAGAAGCAAATACTTAAGAAACATACATGGTAAATTCATTAGGGAGGTAAACAGACTTTAATATTAAACACTATAAAAAAAATAGACAAGTTTTAAAAAATGAGGAAGAATAAGTCAAATTAAAAAGACAAACTGCATAAAATTTTAATAAAAACAACTTTAAAAATATACATATAAATACAAGCATAATACATTGAGGGCAAGAGAACCAGGGGAACTTAAACTACAGACCTTACTTTAACTTCAGAGGGGAAAAAAAGAAATAGAATTACTTTGCCTCTGTCTTTACAGAGAAAGAGGGTGGAGATATGCCCAAGTTGGTGGTCAATTTTCCAGGAACGACTGAGAAGCTGAGTAATTCACAGATAACAGAATTATAAAATGTTAGATGCAATTACTGTAGGAAAAGCATGGTGGTCCAGACAAACATGCACCCCCAGGTTGTAGAGGAAGTAAAAGCTGGCAAGCCTTATATTTTTTCCCCAACCCAAGAAAATAACACAAACTGCATATGACTGAAAAGTGGGCTAATCATTCAAATTTTCTTTAAAGAAAAGGATCACAGGGGCAAAACAGGAAGCAAAGAAGGCTGTTAACCTTAAACATCACTGCTGGGGAAAATCTTGGAGGCCAGCTTAAGGGAAAGATTGGTCAGCACCTTGATAAGCACGTGTTGAATAAGGATGGCCACTAAGTTCAGGCAGGGGACTTCATGCTCAACTAACCTTTTGGAGGTCTTTGAAGAATTACTGCTATGATACACAAGGGAAATTCAGTGGATTTTTTAAAAAGCATTAAGGAAAGGTTTCACATAAACTGGTCACAGCAGAGCATCACGGGGAGAAGGACAAAAAAAAAAAAAAAGATACCACGGAAAAACTTGTTCAAGCACAAAAAGAGAGTACCAAACCTTTTCTGCTTCTGAACCTGAAACAAAACTGTTAAGTGGAGTATTCTCAATAATCAGTAGAAATCCCACCGGTGCTTTTTACACATACAGCTCCTGCTGTCCTACAGCAAAATATTGGCTATAAGCTATTATCAGCGAATCTCAAGCTGCACAATCCCCGAGCTGCAGATTTAACATGGAAGCCATGTTGTCTGTTTGAAGACCTGTTATATATCTTTACATGCACATACAAATAAAAATGAAAAAGCAAACTGTGTAATCTCCTTGCTTAAAAAAAAACACAGAAAGTATTTTAAAGCTTTTAAAATCATAAAATAGAGCTATTAAATCATAAAACATATGCAGTTGTCCCAGCAGTTCCCAAATACTCTTGCAGTTCCTAAAGGAACTGGGATGTGCCAAGCATCAAAAGTCCTGCTTTAATACCCATCCTTCCCTTGTACTTTATTCCTCACATTTCCCTCTTCTTCCATTCTTTAAGAAATTGGCTCTAACTTTCCTCTGACACCTGTGATTGTGTAAAATCATCATCCCCTTCTTTATTAAACTTGCGAGCAATGAAGGTTGTGCACTTGAACACGAAGTTTTGTTTATGTTCGTAACACAGCCCATGCTGTGCATGTGGAGCCCTCGCAAAGCAACGGTGCATTTACTATGGCATAGTCCTATTTGCATATCTTTTTGTTCTGTGTTCCTGAATAGTGAAGAGGAAGATTATTACCGAGTTAAGCACTTAGACTGTCGGACAACAGTTTTTTGTGGGAAATATGGACAATAATAGATGGGTTCCTTCTCTTCACCTACCCTGTTAGAACACAGTATTTTTTTGTTAAGACATTCTACATTACACAGCATTGAAATGTGCTGTACTGTTGCATACCTGGAAAGTAAGATGGAAACTATTCCCCATTCTGGATCAAACTTTATAGACAAAGCATTTTTAGGTTCATGAGCGGACATCTTTACTTTTGTTATTCATATCTGAAATCAAAGAACTCTAAGCATGCACTTTCCCAGATGTTTCTTTTTTTCAAGAATTCAAAAGCAGAAGGATCGGCATACATTTTTTTTGTTTGGCTCAGAGTTCAGAGGTTGCAAGAGGTGATCTAAGCATTTCAAGCTTTCACACTGCAGCTTTAGCAGTAACACTCTCGAGATCCCATGGTATCAGGGCCTTTACACTTTCAGTGTACCCTTTCAAGGCTTGATCTACGAGGCTTTCCAGCTAAAATGTTTTTGTTCACTCAATCCACACACTATTAGTCTTTGAAAAGGACTAACTTGCAGAGATGCACAGCACAGGAAGCCTAGAACTGCTGTTAACAGCATCACACAGGACAGTAATACCCTGATAGGATGACAAGACAGGCGAGCTGCACCGGTAGTTTATCCTTGCGGCATCACAGCTGCCTTCTTTCTTTTCAGAAAGTGTTGACACTGCACCGGCACAGGTTGAGACTTTTGAGCGTATGTATAATGTCCAATCCCAGTATAAAGGCTTTGTCATATAGAGCCCTCCTCTGCTCCAAGAGCAAATCTTGTGCCCACTGTTTACACACGCTGCTTTTGCACTAGAAGATGCCATCAAGGCAGGCACTGATGAACAGCTTTCAAAAGAGTCAGCTTCTGTTTCATAATAATGAAATACATTTAATTTAGAGTGGTAGTATGCCTTTTGGTCCTAAATGATTTTCCAAATATTATCTATTCCCTTCTTTCAGTTTTCTGAAAGTTGTAACTAACAGCCCTGGTGTAGCCTTATTACAAACACAAAGAAAAATCCCAAGCCATGAGTAGTAAACAAGGAGTTATTAGTTACTGCTAATGATGCATCCTCTGTAGCAGGTTTTCAGTATTAATTTTGTATTTGCCTAATGAACCTGAAGCTTTTTGATGTACATTTGTTCAGCTTGCAGAACTATTTAGCTTGCAAGATTTTAAAAGCTCTATTAACTTTAGAAGAGTAACTGACAGGCCCTAATTCCAATATCAGACTTAGCTAACTGCCCTACAAGCACAACTCTTATCCTTAAGTCCATACTAGTAAGCTTTATTACATGAGTAGTACACAATTGAATTGGCTGAATGTCCTAAAAATTCAAAAGGAAACAAATCTCAAATGAAGACCAGAATTACTACTTTCGCTGTATCTATCAAAGTAGCAATTATTTTTAAGCACAGTATTTTTCTGTCTCTTCAGTGATTTTCTCATGGTATTGTTGATTTTGGGACTTAAGTGCTCAATGAGAACACAAAAATCTTTCCACCTCAAAAATTTTTGAACTTCAGGACAATACAGTAACTCCAGCATCCTTTTTTATTCTAGATGCACACCAGTACTATAAGAAACAGGACTCTGTAATCAAGTCCAAGAATTCTGTCAGAAGTCAGAGCTCCCCTCTTAGCCCTAGTTGCCAGCAAGCTAAAGTCTAATTTGTAGCAGGAAAAGTCTATAGTTCTTCGTGTCAGACTGCACAATTACAAAGGCTATTTTAAACACTCACTAAACACTCACTAATCGAGCAACATCACAAGCTTGTTTCTGATTACATTTTGACCATCTTGTACCACTGCTTGTAAAAGATCAGAATTGCACCCTGAATCAGAAGAGATAAGGGACTGATACAGCACAGCCCATCAAAATGCAAAAGATACTAAATGCAAAATACATCGTAACTATGATGCAAAGTTCTTGAGAAAGGCATTAGATAGTATTGAGTGAAATCCAGTATAGGAAAAAAATGATTTGGCTATCCTTCTATTTTGGGACTTGATAGCTAGGAACTGCTGTATAAGAAAACACAAACAGTTCAGAATTCTTCAAAAAACAAGAAAGGAAAGGGCAAGGGAACAGGCAATCAGAAAAGGGTCCTCTAAAAAAGAAAAAAAAAAATCATGAGCTGCTGTTCACATCTAGGAATAATAGCTGATAAAAGATCTGTCTTTTTAAGGAACCTCTTGGGCTGAAATCCTCCAGCTAAGTCCCTCCCCCCCCTGTGCTTTTAGGCACAGGTTGAAGTACACCACTGAACAGTTCTTAGAAGTAGATCTGTTTGATAATCATAATGTACGTAACAACGATTTGGAATAGCCTGTTTGACTTTTACAACTGTGTTAAACAATGTACAGAACATAGATGAGGTTTCTTCTTAAACATATGCAACTATAAGATAGGGTAATGCATATGGGGATTTCATTCTGTGGTACAAAAAGCCTCAGAAGAGCTATTAGCGTATCAAAGATAACATAATATATACTAATTTTCAGGAGGTGGCCTTTGAGTTGAGTTTCATTCTTTGCTTTTTAATACACTTTTATACCCAAAAGACGTCTGATTGCTAAC
This sequence comes from Rhea pennata, assembly GCF_028389875.1. Lineage (NCBI taxonomy): Eukaryota > Metazoa > Chordata > Aves > Rheiformes > Rheidae > Rhea > Rhea pennata. The sequence continues at coordinate 59,119,049 of NC_084667.1, read as the reverse complement.
AGCTACTACTGTTGTTATAGTACCTACTAATACCTATTAACTACATCATGAGTTACAACAATCAAGTGGTTGACTGAAAACAGGAGAAAATGGTAACAATATGAGATTTCCTTTCATTCATGAAGAGCAGGTAAGTAAAAAAGTAAAACCCTAATCACTGGTAATCCACAACATTAGCATGCTCCTCCTCCCCAAAATGTTTCATGGTTTTAATAAAAAAGTATTTTTACTTACACTAGGAACAGCCGAACTTTTCTTACGTTCAGGAATATCAGCCTTATTTGGATTGCTGGCATTTCCAAGCATTGGGCTAGCTGGTGCAATTCCTCTTCCTGCAACAGCACTACTGCTAGATTTTCTTGACTGAATTCCTTCTTCTTTGAGGTCACTGTCTGTAGTACTAGTCTGGCTTCTTTTGGGATATGCCACTACTGAGGGGATAGATGGTCCAGCTTAAAAAACAAATGAAAAAACAGAAAAAAAGATTTTTCTTCCCAGAAGTCCTATTACTACTTTTGCCTATAATGGAAATGTATTCACACATATGAGAGTCAAAGTAGTGAACACTGGAGATTAGAGCTGCAAAAGACAATCTAGCAAAATATGAGTTAGCATGATAGAGACAGATGATCCAGAGCTAGTAAAATATGCATATTTCAGAGGTCAGCAAATATTCTGTGAAAAGCAAAAAATTCCCAAATATTTGCTTCTTCATGTTTGCCCCTTTTTAAAGGGAGGGAGGTAAAAAACAAAGCAAAGTCAATTCTCTTCAGGCTTCTGTTTATATCTTGATCTAAAGATAAATAACTCTTCTGTTTACCTTGCTAAGGCAAGAAGGACCATAGCAGTGAAGACAATTACTTGAATTTGTTACATGAGATTGCTCGATTTTAATGAAAATACAAACTGAATAGAATCCTTTGCTGTTTGAATACTTGTACTGGTTTGGCCTAGCATGCAAAACTTGAAGAGTCATTTTAAGAACAGCTAACAAGGAACTGACTTTCAGATGAGGGAATCCTTCATAAGCATAAAGTTGGCACAAACTGTTCAAGCCAATCTTTTTTAAAAATGGGCTCTTGAGATGCAGTGCCGGACTGCTAGCAGCACTAATGGCCTGCAGATAGTGTTCTCAGTTAGAACAGTCCGGAAATGGCTTCAGTTTGTGCCACAAACCTCTCCATGTACGCCAGGAACAACTAGGAAGAGAAAACTGTTCTGGCATACCTGAAGGTCAGACAACAGTTTTCACAGCCCATGGTACTTTCATTTGCATTAATAGGTTCCCAGACACTATAAAAAACTTGTGTGGATGTTATGAATTTGTTTCTATGTGTTGCAGTTAAATGTCTTCGTAAGAGGAAAGTTACTATTGTAATAACATCAGTAACTAATTTAAATAAAAAGATCAAAATAGTTACATATATGAGAAGCACAGAAGCACAACATCCATCATCCTAGGAAACTTCCAGAGGAAAGCAATCTATGAATGCAATATGGTTATTTACAAACAGACCTAATGAAGACTCCTTTTGTGAGGTAGGGTCTAGGCAAGAAGATTTTGAGGTATTTAGAAAGCTCTATGCAACTGTCTTGCATACTCATTAAGCAAATAAGAGTTCTAAGCTTGTCCAAGTCACTGGTCCTTAGAAATTTAATGTTTGCAGGACAATCAAATGTCAATACTGTCAGGAAACAGAAAACAAGGAACATTAGCAAAACTTGACATTTCTTCAAGTTTTTGACACAAGCTGACCTACTAGTGTCAAAAGAAAACAAAAGTTTAACAGATGTACCAGGAGTATGAGTGAGGAGCGCTGTGCTTTTCATAAAAAAAGGGGGTTTCAAGATTTCCTAGAACGGTTGGAAGTGCAAGACACGAGGCAGACCAAGTGAATTAAGTTGGTGTATTCAGTATTCCTCTAAAAGGCATTTTAATTTTTTTTTTTTTATTATTTATTTTTTTCCTGGGAAAATTGATTTTAAAATGTCAGTTTTTCAGTAAATTATTTAATCAACATGCATGAACTACATTGCCATCATCCTCTTCCTCATCTTGAGGCACAGAAACAGAACATAGCTGGCTGCAACACAGGGCTGCAACACTGAAAATAAGAATTGCTCACCGTGATCACTGTACCGCCGTTGTTTCTGGCTAGAAGATATGCTTCTCTGAACTTTGTGATGAGGAGATTGTCCAGTGCTATTATTAAGATCACTACTTGGCCTAACTTTGGCAAGTGAAAGATTGCTGCTGGAGCTTGAATCACTTGCATCCAACTACAATACAAATGAGAATATTAAAACAAGGAGTTCAGACAAAACAAATTAAACATCCATCATATTAAGGAAGCAGTAACTGGGAGGCAGAGGGAAAAATCACTCTAGTATGTAGGAAGTTTTGTGACAACAAGGCTTAGAGGCCCAGGCATCAATGCCTCACAACATCAGGCATGACTTTTTAGATTCTTGTGCAGTTGTTTTATGGGAAGCCGAAAGGAATCTGCAGCTCCTTAAAGAAAGATCAGATAAAGAAAATCCATCTCTTTCCTTTCAATTTTCCCCTCTAAGTTCTGTAAGATTTTAATGGGAAGAGAGGATACATTCCGAGAAGCCACCACACCAATTTCCACAGTAGAGGAACCAAGAGCAGCTTACTGATGCCAAGCCCTGTCAGCATCACATGAAAAAGTAATAGAGAAAAAGTGAACATTTAGAGGCTGATCAGTTCTACACTTAAGTTCCTTAAAAATATTTACTGCTGGCATATTCGCCCTCAAGCTCCTAGACTAGATGAGATAGTCAATGGTGCACAAAATCCTTAACAGAAAACTGCTGCCCGAACAGGGTAACTCCTGGGAACCTACAGACAATTGCTTACTTACTGATGATGACTTGGACTAGGGTAAGAACAGACACAGCATCCTTTGAACATGTGGACAGTTCAGTTGGCACTGCTGATTAAAAATAACCTGATTTTGGGTGTACTGGACATGTGACAGGTATTGAACATCTGTGGTTACTGCATTAATTTTTGTTTCTAATTTGGCTGATTTGATTTTATTTGCATTTGTAAGAGTGATACTTACCTCCGATGATTTCCTTCCTAGCAGTAAGTATGTAGCTGTGATTTCATCATACTTCATTTTACTAAGAGATTCTTGAATTTCTTCTTGAGAATATCCCATTCCTACCATAATATCTACAAATGAACACACACTCTATAAGTAACTGAAATATTCTGATGTTTATGCTGGAGTGTTAAATTCAAAAGCAAGAACCGAACATCTAAAGAATGAAGCAAAAAATCAAGCCTAATGCAACACCAACATTAAAAGAGTAGTTACACTTTTCAAATGATAAATATTCATAGCAAGTATGGATTGGGGAAAAAGCATGCATAATGTAAACAGTATCATATTCTGAAAAACACTGGTTTACCTATTCTTTTCTGGTCCGAGATGTCAAGTTCTGGTTCAACAAAAGGTTTAAGTTCATCCTCCTCATGCCCTGCATTGATCCACCTGTCCTTCATAATTTGCTGTAAAGAAAGGCTTCTTGTTGGTAGGAAATACTTACTAGTAAAGAAAAGAAACTACTGAAAGAACAACTTCCCTAATTTATCAAATACTAATGCTTTTTTTCATTTTTCTTTTCTGGAACAGTCCCCAGGACCAACTTAATTTTGTTTTGCTCCAGTGAGGAAGACTATACATGTCAAGGCAGATTACTTCCTAATCAGTGAAATTCTAGCACACAGATGAAAAGTAAAAGCCCTTAACAAAGACCAAAAGCAACATGACAACTCTGACGTGTCTAGTACAGAAATATTAGGCCCTGACTAGACTATGGAATCCTCCCTGTAAAGTCCTGCCTTCAGCTACAAGAGTCATGGAAGGGTCTCAGTATCAAGAAAGTGCATATAACGCAAATACTACCAAAGCATGTAAAAGGAACAAAGACAGTGGATTAAACTGTATGCATAATAGTAATAAAAATTGAGTTTCCATCTTTTCTCTAATATTGACTGATGGCAGACACTCCACAAGTCTTTCTGAAGTATTTAAGGACAGAGTTTCATAAGGAGCTTCAGTTGATCTATGACTGCACTATTCCTGAAAAGCGTGGCCCTGACAAATCACAAGTTGGCTACAGCAAATCTTTGTGGCATGACAAATTTTCAGTCAGGTCAGGGTCCTGACTAACTCCCCATTCAGCTGCATGGTCATAAACTGATGCTAAAGTTGCCCTGGGGCATGCAGCTTGGTAAAGATGGCATCATCTCTTCCAGCAGGGACACAGTCTCGTACAACTTGAAGTTGATTTTGAAATGGTACTCATGGGAGGGGGGGCTACTTCATCATACTTTCTGATCCAGAAAGAAATTTAGGTAACTTTTCTTTGATTACACTGAGTACCTTGCTGTGGAAAAACAAAGTACACTTAGAAAGAGTTTAAGTTTCCGCAAGTAATAACAGCATGCCTGCATGGCCAGATTTCTAATCATCATACTCCTATCAGACTACTAACAATATTCAGTGGTTATGGAGTGACTGTACATACTTATACATCATCACCAAATCTCTATTTTTCCTTAGTACAGCCAATACATTTTTAGTGCAAGTTGTTGGAGCATTAATAAGTAGAGTGTTAGTGGCAGGTAGAAATGTATTATTTTATCTCCTCCATAATAGTAGAAAATGCAAGCAAAAGGTAACCACACCATAATCTAATTTTTTGGATCACATTTAAGTTCTGGTGGATCATCCATTAATGCAGGAATCCACTCACTAACTGTCAGGAAAAAAGTTGTATGAAGTAGGCAGTGTAATAAGAAAATCTCACATTCATTTTGGAAGTAATTGTGGAGTCTACTGTCCTGTCATCACAGCAAAGAAAACTTGAGTCATACCCTTTATTCAATCCCCTCAAAATACACTCTAAACAGCATGATAACAAGAAATCATTAATAACTTCAAAAATGTTTGCAAAATATAATGTCTAGCTCACTGAGCTCACATATTTGTTCTGTTACCTCTAGAGTGCCTCTTTTTGTTGGGTTTAGCACCAGGAAACGTTTGAGGAGGTTTTCACAGTCTGTGGACATGTAGAAAGGAATCCTGTATTTTCCCCTTAGTACTCTCTCTCTAAGTTCCTATTAAAAAAAAACAAAAACAAAAACCAAAATGCAAAAGACCAAGAGTTGTACCAAGCAGACAGTTCAACTAAACCATTGGCTAAACATGCCCTCTGAAGGGCACAGTATTCTACACAATCTCACCTTTAAGTTCTGCCCATCAAAAGGAAGAGATCCACTCACAAGGGTATAAAGAATAACACCTAAACTCCAAACATCTACTTCAGGTCCATCATATTTCTTCCCTTGAAAGAGCTCTGGAGCAGCATATGGTGGGCTGCCACAAAAGGTGTCCAGTTTATTTCCAACTGTAAATTCATTGCTAAAACCAAAGTCTGCTATTTTAATGTTCATATCTGCATCTAGCAATAGATTTTCAGCCTGGAAGAAAAAAAGAATGCTTTGTAGATATTTGCTTGGGAAAAAAAAAGAACTGTTGACCATTTTTATTCATAAAAGGTAGAAAGTTAAAACTATTAACATCTCCTTCCTTTCAAGGTCTTTAATTATACTTTAGATTATCATTCGTATATCCTCTATTTTAATCTCTGTACAATGGCTTAGATTACAGCAGCTGTTATGCTAACTGAAAACTGTGTTTTAGCATCTGTTAGCGCAGGATGCATCCTGCACTACTGTGACTGACATTCTTGTATCTATTAAGATCGAAAAAGAACGCTCACAGTATTCATACTTTCAGTGGGTATCCCTGTAGAAGTTTGCTAATATGCAGAACCTTTGAACTCTTTTCAGGCTGTTCTCTTTTTGAAAAAATTACAAAGCTAGGACATATACCACATGCTATGTGGTAACGTTATTAATACAAAAGGCACATTGTAAAGAACGGATATACCAATCCACATCAAGCTTCAGGCTTGTTGCACCTCAGTTTCATCATGACAATAGATAGTTCATTAATTCTGCACAAGACTAAAACTAGTCACATCACTACCAAATTTATTTTTTTAATTTAAAGTTCTCAGTTGACACTGATCTGAGTCAGAACTGAATGTGGCCAGAAGGTGAGAGGCTATCTTCCACCAGCCATTAAATATCTGCATTGAGAGTCTTCCTTTTATTTCTGTATTTTCAACACTCCTCAAAACTTGCTATAACACAAACAATAATAAAAATAAATAAATAAATAAATAATCCAACCCACACTACATATCAGCAGAATAAAATCCACACCCCGGAGGTACAGAAACTGACATACTCACTTCTTCCTAAGCAAAATATTTTTACTCACCTTGAGATCTCTATGAACAATATGCTTTTGATGGCAATACTGCACTGCAGATACTATCTGGATAAAAAACAAGCCCAATTATGTAAGTGACATCTCAAAGAAACAAACTTTTAATCAGTAAGTTCCAAATTTATTACTTGAATCGACACATACTTATGCATTCAGAGCTATATAACCAACTCCTACAGTGACCAGCGTGTCTTGGGTAAAGTTGCTAAATACATAGCCACTTAGGTGTTTGTTATTTAAGCTATCTGGTTTCTACTACACTTGAAAGAGGATTTTGTTTTTTCCTGTGTGACTAATTATAGACCAGGGGAAGCAATGACTTTCAGAAAGGTTACTGAAGTATTTCCATTCCAGTACTGTATGCAGCTATAACAGACTTCCCTGTAGCCTGAACTTTTCCAATCTCTATCCAAAGGTGATTTTTCATGCCACAGCATGGGAAGAAAAGTGTAAGAAACTGCTCAACTACTGGAGAAACAACTAAGGAACAGCTTGTTTTTCAAAACTTCAGTTACACAGTAAGAAACAACAGGGCTTCTGGCAGAGGTCTACTGTTTACCTTCACACTCTTGTATTTTGTATGGTACACAAATGTAGTAAGCTTAAAGTAAAGTCTGTCTGCCTCTCAAACACAACAGAGTAATTTCTTCCAACATAATTTCCAAATATTTAAGAGTTTTCCCTGCTTTGCATAGCAGGAAAATATACAAGCTATTTACACAGGTCTCCTACTATATTGTCTTACAAGTACAGAGTTATAAGCACAACTACCAAACTGTGCATGTGAAAGTCATACTGTATTTGACAGACTGAATATGTAACAATTCAATGTGATGCATAAATGGTCAGAATGGAGGCAGTGGATACTATGACTTCTTTAAATATGTAAAATAGCACATAAAGATATTTTACTGTAATAAATAGGCTTAAATAAATGTATTTGTAACTTTTGTCCCACAATTTAACAAGACTTCAAATACAGAAAGATGAGGCATGGTTACTGTTACACGAAGTAACTCGTGACCAGACTGCCTGCCCATCCTGAATAAGGATCCTCCTCTACAGGAGAAAAGAGTGTTTTTCTCAGTATTTAGAATAGGTTCAAGCAAGGTTCTTGGTAGGTCAAGAAACTCCCCTACCCATCATTTTCAAGCAATCCATGTTTCAATTGTTGTGCCCCTGTATTATTGTACTGCACATGTGCAAAATCCTACCTTAGAAGCTAGAATATTCTATGAAAAGTTGTTTCAATTGCCTACATTTTTACTCTGCCTTCACTTATTCCTTTCAGTACTGGCTCCCTCCTCTTCTTCACTCTTTCAGACTGAGTTCTGTTTGTTTTATAGCTGCTGAAGCTGTCAGTCTCCTTCCATATCATCAGTTGTACCATCCTTTTGGTTTTCTTTCCATTCCTCCCTGCTTCCATTACTTTAGCACCAGTCACAAGTTCACTTTCCCAGGTGTTTCCAATGCTGCCAGCATGCCGAACACCTCTGCATTCCTGAGTAAAGTATGAGACACAGCACTATTCTATTTGTTTCTACACTGCTTCTGCTCTCAGATAGTCAAAGTCTATGGATTATCAATTAGTAGTTTTCTTTGAAGATGCTTTTAAACTAGTCTGCATTGCAACAGAATAGCACAGACTGCAGAAGTGAGGTATCAACTCTAAATGGAAGGGAAACAATAAAACGTGTAAGATTTATAACTGAAGAATGACAGTCAGAACTGAGGAAGACATAGGGCAATGCATGTTTCATTGGGTTGAGTCCCTTATCTTCCACCTTCCATCATTTTTTTCCATTGACAGTCCCCTTACCCCCCAAATTACTTGGAAGTGACAAAATTGCTGATGCATGGTAGGTGGGAGAATAAGAGAAGAAACAGAAGTGGCTCCTTTTCCTAGAAAAAATATAGGTTAGCATTGGAATAATGCTCTTAGGAGGATTTCAAAAAATTGAGACGGGATTTCAAAATCTGCATAATATTAAGTTTTTAAGAACAAGTTAGATAAAATCTTTATGAAGAATGGGTTGGCTACCTGATGAGTAAAAGTGACAAGAAGATAAATGACCTCTCAAGGTTCCTTCCACACTGCTATGAGTATTTCATTTCTTAATTGGTATATACAACAGGATGATATGTTATGAATTTTTTAATTTTCAAGATCGACCCTAAAATCTGCTAGTACTAGAAACTCTCTATATAAACTGTTTCTCCAGCTTCTTAGAGAAGAAGCAGAAGACTAAAGGAAGCCAGTTCTAATTGACTGTGGTAAAAGAAAAGAGGGAAGGAATACATATTAACTGTCAATTTTATTTTCTGTAATAATCCCTCTTGCCCTCTGAGATTTGATTTCCTAATTTTGCATTAATTCTTATCCAGGGGCCAGATATTTCTGTCAAATAGGGATTGTTACATCAAACCAGAACTGCTCAGAAGGCTATAGCAGGGAAAGAACTAGGTGATATTAAGAATGCAGAACATTCTGGATTTAAGTTTCTCATATACAACTACACAAAAAAATCTTGAAATGGAAGACTGCAGAAGATATAGCTATATTTTTAGTGTTTGTATCCCTTCCTATGTTCCTTGTCAAGCATGACTGGAATAACTTGATCACTATATTTTTATTTTTTTTTCCCTGATAAAAATCCTAAGTATACATAAAAAAATGGACTTAAAAAAAAAAGCAAGGAGGGAGACTTATCAATTTCTGCTCTCTACCCACTAGAGAGAGAAAAATGTCAATGCCTCCTAAGATAAAACACAAGTGTTTGCTGCAGAAATCACATCTACCAAAAGAAGAAACAGGATCTGAAAATAACAGATAAAACAACCTATTGTAAGAACTAAGCTCAATATCATGGCACAACTGTTTCTCCAGTTTAAAGAGGGTCACCATCTGTTAAGCCAGTTAGTGAATTAAAAAAAAAAATCCCTATTATGTCATAAGTCTATCTAGCACAAGAGCAGCTGCAGTGGATCAGAGAAAAGGTCTACACAGAGCATTCTCGCTCCAACAATGGCCAAAAGCTTTGTGGAGTTATTCTGGGACTACAGTAAGGTAAAATGAATAATCTTATGACCTGTAAATGAGGTAAGGTCCAATTTCCTTTAACACTGTCCCACAGTCTCAGCCCCAGTGTCCAAAAATCTGCCAAATTCTGATCTCTCTCTTGCATGTATGCTCTCTTCTCTAATAAAGCTTAAGCTCACATGCTACAGTTTCTTTTCATTGGGGGCATCAGTATGGTTCTCTATTTTTTCCCAGGCACTTATCCTCATGAAAGTTTCATGAACCTTGTATCAAGATCCTCTGAGAGATTGAGATCCTCTAAAATCAGTTGAAGTTGCTATTCAGGTACAATAAAGCAGCTATTCAGGTACAATAAAGCATAGCTGCCTCCTCTAGGCTTCTGAAAGGGAAAAAAACCTTATAAAAAGAAACTCTTATACTTTCAGAAAAAGAAATACATATTCGTATATGCTTCAGTGGGTTCATGCGATGCCATCTAGATATCTTTACAGATAGCCTTTAGTCTACTGAAATACACAAATCAAGCATGGAAGCAACTCTTTATGGGTAAAATATCCAGCTTAGTAGGTAACTCTCAAATTCTTTTCCTTGACCTTTTCTTTTTTCTTTCTTTTTTTTTTTAAAAAAAAGGTTATATATGTTTTATATTATCCATGCTGGCCCATAAAATTAAGTGTTAAGTGTATTTGTAAAACATGATGGGCTTGCTTATGCAAGTTTTTGTCTAGATATTTGACTCCCTTTTAAATAAAATACCCAAACCTGACAATCGCTGAGCAAGTGAGATTTCAATGGAATTACTGTGAGATCTATTTCCACAAAATTCCTATAACAGACAGTACAAAGAGCAGAGAACAATACCAGTACTAATTTTCAATAGTCGCATACGAATAAGAACAGGAAGTCCTCTAAATTATGTTATTCTGAAATTCTTCAAGTGACATTACAAATGCAAGGTAAGAGTTTGGAATTCAAAAAAACAATTCAGATGGAAATGTCTGTTCCACAGCTCATTAGAACTCGTCACATTTAATCTAATGTACAGAACAGAAGCAGAACAACAAGAGAAAGTTCTCTACATTAAGGGATATGAAAGAGAGAAACAGTTTTTAAAAGTGTGTAAGATTTTTATTAAATAGGAAGACAAATTTTCCTTACTATCAATATGTAGATTACTCAAGCAATCATCACATCATCTGGGGATGGAAGTCTACAGATGCCTTCTTCCATTGTGTGATAGTATTTGATGGGTTTTTTTTATTTATTTATTGCAAAAGACTAAAAAGGATAAATTCAAGATTTACAGAGAGTAGATGTTTCCATACCATGCTTTTGTTGCCTTCCTCTAAAATGTGATGGGTCTGTTTGTGCAAGTTTTGATTTAAAAGAGAACAGTTGGACAAAACACCTAAACCTGACCCAAACACAGGTTAAATACCTTTCCATCTTTCTCTTTTGTTTCACTGCTGCTCTTGAGCTTATTGCCTACATTGTTTTAGTATGGCTCTTAAAATGTGAGACACCAGGAACAAAACAGTTACACAATTTCTTAGTTCCCAAATTGTTGCTTTTGGTCACATGATGCTAAAATGAGATTAGAAAAATATAAAAACTTTATATAGTATTTTATGAAAAAGATTACTTGATTTTTTCGGTGTTTAATCTAATGTCAAATTAACTTTGTATTACTATGCCTAAAAAGTGAAGTTATCAGAGCTTGCCCTCCCACACGCTGCATCAGTGTCATGTCACTGTCAGTTTACCAGTTTAACCTCCATAACCAATTGAAGACATTATTCTTGTCCTTATTCATTATTTTAAAGTGTCATTAAACAGGAGCATAATTTTGATATTTACTACTTTTCACAGTATTAACTAGATGACCCAACTGACCAAAGAGAAGGAAATATGAAATATTTATGAAATTCTTCACAAGAGCAGAAAACAAAATTGAATACATCAGATAAGACATTCAGATCTGCAAATGAAATGCTAGAAGCTACAAGAGCATAGAGGTTTGGATTTTAACTATTTATAGAAATTATGTTCAGTACTGCTTTATTTTAGACTGGAAATTCTTTTTACAGATCAACGAAATTCCCATACCTTTTTGCAAAGTTAGTTTATCCATCAAATAAAATTATAAATCAACAAGCCTGGAAATTATTTTTCCATGACTTTTTAGAACAGCTGTTAAATTGCATTTTTTTCATGTAAAGGACTAGATGTATGTTACACAGGCCACCTTCATTTTGAAGCTGACCTACTTTGTAGCTGTTTGTTACATTTGAACAACCTCCAGAAGGTTACAGACCAACTGAGCTAAGGATATATAAAATCAACACAGAGGAAATGAATATTGGAAAGCAGTACATGTCCAAACAGAGCAGTTGCTGTGTTTTGGCACTCTTGAGCACACTGGTACATGGCACAAAGAAAACCAGCACCCAGTATGAACTATTAACCCCTTCAAAGTACTACTTAAACCCAAGATTCTTCTGAGTGCTACAACAAATGCACATGTTGAACATTGTAATAAAACTGAAAAACTGCTATCCTTTGATTTTTAGCAAAAATCAGTAAAAAGCTGATGTATAGGAATGATATACATACCTGTCTAAATTTAGCTCTAGCTTCCTTTTCCTTCATTCTTCCATGTGCAACCAGATAGTCAAACACCTCTCCTACAATTAAGTAATGAGGTACATTAATGCCAATTTCAGAGTCTAGAGTTTCCTTTCTAGTAGTTACCCACAACAATTCCACCAGAACGATTTTACTTAAATTGAAGTTTACTATTATAACTGTAAAGACAAAACAAGATAAAACTGCAATGAAGGCCAACAGCAATTTACTATACCATAATCTTCTATATAAGAAAACATTAAGAATTAATGAAAGATTAATGAAAAACTGAATATAGGCAAAAACATTTGTTTCCAATTATTTATGGTAGAAACTGAGCAGCATACTTCCGTTTTGTTAACTAAGATGACCTGTACCCCTTCACAGACTTTCTCAAAAGAGCATCTTTTACACCACAAAAATGAGCCTCATATGAAAATATCTAGTGGTATCTATAAATACTGTCATACCAGTATTGTAATTTTTCTATATGTGCATACAGAAGTGTTCTAATGAAGGCAGAAATCTTAAGTTTTATCCTAGGCTTAAAACAGGTACCCACGCTAAAGAGCACAGTAGGATACACTGAGGTAATCCATCACGCCAGCATCAGACCTGTAAAATACATGGAGAAGCAATCCTGAACAAGCCCAGTGTTGCATGGCTGTGGACATCTAAAGGAGACTATTAATGCACAATAAAGAGCTGTATTTCTTTTAAAATCAATCCAATTTTGTAGCACAAAGACTACAACATTCATGCTCTAGGTTTAGCCAACTGACCCACAAAATATCAACGTGTTTGTGAGCACAGAGGTTTTCTTTACTAAAAATCAGTAGTTAGATAAATAAGAGAATCCCTGCAAACACAGATTAATATGCCATTTTAAAAACTTTTCACTGACATGCAAAAATGATAAAACATTTAGAAGTGGATCAAATATCTAAATATTCTCTACTGAGCAAAATATCTCCCGTTTTACATACAGGCACCTCAAGAGAAAACCTGGGTAACTTCACTTTACTTTTCTTTTTTTTGGACAAGAAACACTTCCACAAACAAAGTTAAAAAAAAAAAAAAAAAAAAAACTTATAGCAAGAAAAAAAAAAGTATCTGAGCCATCTGACAGTGTCATAGAATCATAGAATCAGTAAGGTTGGAAGGGACCTCTGGAGATCATCTAGTCCCAAGAATTTCTACAGAATAACTTTACTTCAGTCTACAGCATATTGTTTAAACACAACTCATCTCAGCTGTACTTCACAGTTGTTTCCTCAGAAAACTTGAAACAAACTACTACTTTATAATTCAGGGAAAAGGACACCAGAGAAAGAGTTATCCACTGCAACTTTCAGTTGTAGGGATACAGTTTTTCCTCATCTTCCAACCACAGAATGCCTACAGACCACATTTGACGAGCAACTTGATAACGAAGAAAGATGGGAAATTGATCTTGCACTACATCATGCACGTATATAGTTTCACGGCTTCTTGGACCAATACATATTTCTGCACTATTTCATTTAAGATGCCTGTTACTTTAGACAACTGTGAGCCCTTCTATCTTGTGAAAGCCAATCACTAGATGGCAATAGGACTTCACTTTTGAGTGAAGCACCATTAAAAAAAAAAAAAAAAAAAAAAAAAGAAAAAGAAAAACAGAGGATGCCTCTGGGAATACTAGAAAATGTTAGAAGAGCATTTTACCATCCTTGTTTTTGTTTAGACAAGGTGCTGCTGAGTGCTTAGAGAGCTGTTAAAAGACAATGTATGCAGGTAGAAAACCAGCACCTGATTAATGGTAATCAGATACACTTCACATAATGTAACATCAGGGTCAAATTCAGTGCTGAAACTTTTCTATGAAATCTCTGTATCTCCCTCCCAAATCTGAGGAAAAGCCTCAAAAATCTGAGGCTCCCAGCAGCTGATTCTAAAGGGTCACACTGAAAAACAGTGTGCTATTAGGTTTTAGCAAGGAAAGAGTAATTTAACTCTCTATACCATGATTCTAGTTCTGGTGAAAGAGCATGACATTGCATGACATACATTTTTTTTGCTCAACAATCAGGAATTAAGTGTTTAAGCTCCTTTATAACTTCCCTCCTAAAACGGACAAATGACTAAGCCCCAAAACTCTGATAGTAGAAAGTCTGTGACTAAGATAGGTCAAATATCATCAACATCTGAAAATCAGAAGTACTGGTGCTTTAGTAAGTGGCAGTTAAACACAGAAACCGTTGCATCTGAGTGTGTTTTTACCAAATATCTTGTGAGAACGAAAACAAGAGGAAGGGTACTGAATACAGTAACTTTTAAAAGTTAACATTTGTTGTAACAGGAGCAATCTGTATGTGATTGAAGTGAAAAAAAGCTGAATACAGATTCTGATTAAATTCAAAATGTGAAAATAGAGCAATTATTGTTAAGTTGCAATAACTCAGAGTGTAGTTTTAAAAGCTATAATTTATATGCAGCCTTAAGAAGTCCCAGAGAATACAAAATATTTTGCTGAAAGTGTTACCCAATCATGACATTAATATTTAATAAAAGCAAGCAAAACTTAATAGAAAACACCTATTTTCTTTGACTTGGCAACTTGTTTACATTTATAATCACAGCAGAGACACTTACCTCCACTTGCATATTCCATTATTAAATAGAGAGTTTTTTCAGTTTCAATGACTTCAAATAATTTCACTAGAAAAGAAAGTCATTTATTAACCAATTATCTAGTTACAGAAGTATTGTTTTAAGATAACTCCATAGCAGATTCTTTCAGAATTGCTGTTTGACAATATTAAAATACTTCTCTGAAGAAGCTTTTTCTATCTGATGTTCCAAGATGGAAAACACTGTATCATATCTGGTCAACTCATAAGGAACAGTATTTTGTCGTGAAACAATACTTTGCTTCAGTTTCATGGGAAAAACAAATTAAGCAAAATTTCCACCAAACTGAGCATCAGCAATAGCCATTTTCATGTGCTGTACTGACATACATGGTGACAAGTTATCAAATAGCCTGATCGCAGTCCTGTAATAGCACATCAGCTAAACACCACAATTTTGAACAAAGTCTTGGCCACTGCTTGTTTTTGGTATATACTTATTTTTAATGAGATCTTAAACTCAGGAGCAAAGTGAGCATTCCACTCAAAAGGAACAACATTAGCAATTATAAAGCTATATAAATGTTTTAAATGTCCACATGATTCTTTTTTTTTTTTTTAAACACACACACACACAACTCTGACAAAATATTTATTACTACTTTACAGTAAGTTAAGCTCTGATGCAGAAAATCTTCTATTAAATTTATATCATCATAATTTTAACAGAGGAAAAAGCTAGCATTCTCCAGTGTTGGAAATTACGTGAAAGAAACAAGGTACCTATATTTGGATGATTTAAGATCTTCATTATTCTTACTTCTCTAAAGAGCTGAAATAAACATGAAACACGAAGTTAGTTAGTGAAAGTAATAGGCAACACCCAGTCTTCCTAAAGTTTGATCATTTTGATTTATTTAGTTTTAAATGCAAACATACTATTAGCATCTCAGTGAAGTTCATGAAATAAGCATTTATTGGAAGGAAGAGTTAAGTGCTTGCTTCTTTTAATCTCCCGAAGAATCCCCCTGCCCTCCCTGCAAACTGAAAGAAAAACCACTAAGCACTTCAGTTAGCTCAGGAGACCAGTGAAGTCTGTGGTTCCCATGCTTTTTGGGCCAAAAGTCCATTAAGAACCTACAGAGCTTCTTCCTGGCCACTACATATCATATATATACACACATACATACATATATGTGTGTGTGTGTGTGTGTACGCATGTGTGTGTGTTTATATATATATAAACTTCTTTATAGAAAATATTGTTTTCAAAGCTTTATGAACCCCCTATAGAGCACAGCTTGAAGACCACTCTGCTATATTACTGGCATGAATTCAGCACTCTTCAGTATGTTATTAGAGCCCAATCTTCTAGCACACCATGGAATTACTATGCAATGACAGGAATTTGCAGGGGAAAATCTGCTGCTTCTATTGCAATAGTATATTATTCAACTATACCAGCAACAAGCAAATTTTAAGCATATATGGGAAGGCCAGGCTTCTTCCTGACTATTCTAAAAATGTTACTCTAAGATGACGGAGACATGGTAACATCCATTTTGGGATTTACTACTATGGTTTCAATCTCTCTGATTGCAGGACATCCAGCCTCCAAGACTGTTGAACCAATACAACACACTAATGTACCTGCCAAAATTAACGGGACAGAACACAAACTGTGTCTTCCTGACCAAACAAACTCTAGTCAGTAGAAGAAATGCTTGATATTTAAAGCATTATTTTAAGGGTAAAGTCTCAAAACACAAGCAAGCTGATCTAACTGCTGTAAAACTGCTGTACCTCCTCACCACCTACTTTCCCATGTGGCAAGTTTGTACTACTCCCCTTTACGCAAACATTGGTGCTCATCTGGACCAACTCATAAGGAATGAATTTGACCGAAAGCTTCATCAAAACCAGAACTCCCCCAAATATAAATGGTCTGCCCAAAAGTTTTCTGTTGCTTTTAAAGTTGCGTTCTTTGTCAAAATGCCAAAGATCTGTAAATGTTTAATATTATATTCTATTTCTGATAGAGGAATAAGATACTTTGAAAAGTATCCTGATAAAAAGGAAGTGTTTGGGAAGAACAAAATGTGGATAACCTATGTGCATCAACTTTCAAAAAATGAAGTAGTCCCTATTTCCACACCTTCTAAAGCCCACGTTACAGTTCATTAAAGAGTCAGGTATCATGGGGAAAACAAAAACAAAATGCACTGCTGAACCTGAGGTCTTTTGACATATGGACACAGAAGAAGGTGTAGCAAGACAACATCAAGGCTTTCTACTCAGAAGTTGAAAATTACTTCTTAATTGAAAAATTTACTTGTCTTAATAAGACAAGGGCAAACTATCAATTTATCAGTTTAATTTCTAATACAAAGATTAAAAACTACTCCCAACTTGTTGAACAGCTCATTTTCAGGAGCTCTACAAATAGCACTCAGCAAAGATAAACATCCTCAGTCTGCAAAATAAATGCCTTTCAGTTTTGCTGTCGCCTTATCCTTTGACTGCAAGTCATATTAGACATATGGAAAGAGTTGCACTTATTAATACTGCTAGTGGGAAAACCGAACAAAAAGAAAACTAGCAGTGGAAGCACAGATACATGCTGAGTAATAACCCTGCATCAATGTTACCTGAACTTCAATGTGCCAGTATACGCCTTAAAAGAATGAGGTGCTGGGAGAAGGAACTGTTTTTTAAGCTGTCTTGGTACACGTTGAAAGATAAAATAGAAGAGTTCCTGCATTAGATATTGCAAGAGTTTCAATCACAAGCGACTATAAAAAACACAGAAAAAGGCACATGTTTGCTAAACAGCAAGTCCATACACTAGCCAGATGGAGAGCTCTCCATGTCCCAGCCCCCAGCCCCGCAAAGGGAGAAAGATTTTCACAAGATACTGTCCTAAGCCAGCTTAAGCCTCAGCTGTGTATTAGGCGTCTCCTGATAAACTCCCCACTGGATATGCCCTACATATAATTGCAAGCCTCAATTAGGAGGCCTTTGCACAATGCAAGAAAAAATTTGCCTCAAACAGATCACAACTCCAAAACACAGACAAAATACATTAGGATCAGAAAGGTCTATGCACTTCAAATTCTCATCTTTTCATTGCATCTTGTAAAATACTGCCTGACCAAGGGTGAGAAAGTACACTGTACATATTGATGGCTTAAGAACTTTAAAGCCTTAAACAAAACAAGGTGCCCAAACAAGTGGCAAAAACATCTGCGTATAACAATCAAAATATTTGGCTGAGGAGCCAAGTTCTAAAAAAGGAAAATGAGAAGTGATTCAGTGTATTACAGAGCCTTGGTAAAAGTCTTGCATATCATGGAATTACTTATGCAAAATGGAATAAAGAAAAAACAAAGGGTTTTTTTGGTCTAGGAGGAAGTGAACTACTGTAGCACCAACACTTGCTCCAGCAAGACTGATATTCACGGGGGGGCGGGGGGGTACACAAGTACATTTTTGGAGAATAATGAATATGACTAACAGCACTGCCATGGGAAAAAAGCTAAGAATTCCCTTTTCTTTTAAAGCAGGGAAGTACCCATTACAGTTTCCTCTTTACTAAAGCAAAAGCAGTAGAGCAGTAATTAGCCTAATTGAGGCTCGCAATAGTCAAGAGCAGCTGCCTGTGGCCACCACAGCCCGCCTAAGTAGCAGACAGGAACCCGCATCCTTGTGAAGAACTGCACTGCTGAATACTTAACTGCCAAACCTGCAGCCACCAGTACCTTACTGCAGCAACACACTGACTACTGCTGCTTCAAAAAGGAAGGCAGGTCCTTCACAAGGTTAACTGTTTTCTGGCAGCAGAAGTATCAGTGTGGAAGATGAGAGACAAAGGATCAGACTCAGCAGACTAAGTCAATCACCACTCGCTTCACCACCTAAGGATGAACATGATATGCAGCAACATCACAGCTGAGACACTATATACCATATCCGCTCCTCTGCACAGCCCTTCCCTCCCCACCATACCTCAAATATTTTATCGCTCCCTCCAAAAGTGCAAGGTCAGCAGCACTTCCATTTTCTTTTCCCCTGAATCCACAAATGTGTAGTTTGCTTCAAATACACTGAGACTATGACATTGCCAGCAATACTGGGGGGGGGGGGGGGGGGGGGAATTGGAAGAAGAGGTTGCAAAAAGCCTAGATGAAGCAACACTGGTATTGTGTATTGTGTATTAAAGTCTACCTTTACTCTGCTTACTATAAACAAGCAGGCACTTAAAATTAAGAAAATGACTTTCCATTTCTGAATTGAGAACGCTAACATTACACCTTGCTAGACCTTCTTCTGTGTACGTATGCCAAACAACCTTACAGAAATGAGCAAATTAGCAATTTCACTCTTCAAATTTGATCCAACTCCTACTCACTATTTTGTGCCAAGCCTTCAGACTTCCATTTAAGGGTTAAAAAAGTCACTGATGCTCAGAATGTAGCAATGGACAGTACCAATCCACAAATCACATTTTAAAATATCTAATTTTATAAGTTTTGAAAATAAATAAAATGACAACTGAGACAGAGATATGAACGCAAACTGAACACACTGAAGAACCAAAGACTCAACAAGGAACTTTACCTAACTTACCGTATTGCCTAATTTACATTTTATTTCCTCCTTGCTTTCCCAGAAATTACCAATAAGTCAGAGATTAAGATGAAAAAATCCTTGGGAAAACTGGAACCACATTATTTCCTCTTCTATGGCCTAAAGGGTCACTAAGAAGTACCAAAGTTGCTACAGACTTGGAAGAGTTATTCTTTCTTCTCTTGTTTTTCAATCAAGTCATACAATGTAAGAACTTGTGTATTTTTCCAATTTCCTTTGCAGCTTTAATTTTGATAAAAACATCTAATCACAAGATCTTTTTAGTATTTGCATAAAATCCAAATGTGTATATTATTCAGTTTACTTTGGTTGTACAGTTTAATTTTGTTTGCAGGTAAGTTCTGAGTACTCTCTCAAATAGAAACATTGCACAGAGCTTTTTTATCAAAGTATACAAAAGTAAATAAAAAGCCTTTAACTGCAGTGCTTAAAAGAATGGAGAGTTAGAAAAGTCCTAGGTAAAAGTGACATTTAAATGTACTTCCTGCAGGTTTGTTTGATGAAAGAGCAAGATCTATCACTCCTTACTAAAACAGATAAGGCAATACAACTGTAATAGCACACAAAACAATTGAGGCTAGAGGGAAGAAACCAGAACAGCCACGCTAAAATTTGTTCCTGAAAACTGCAGTACCTTTTCCGCTAGAAAATATGTGAAGGGCATGGATAATGTTTGGCCTTCAGTCCTGAGGCAGCATTTTCAGGACCAGTTTAAGAGGACAGAACAAGCTTTCTATTTGTAAATTTAGCAGAACGCCCAGCATGCGGGAGACATGGGGGCATGACATCAAGCCACAAACATCCTCTCTATAGGGTCAGACTGTGCTTTAGAGACAAAGGAAGCCAGATGACATCTTAGTCTCAGGATATTTCATTAGCTTAAAACAAGAGGAGCTAGTAACACTTTTCTCAGTTTACAGCTCTGTTCAAACTCATCTATAAAATTGCATATACATCTTGAACAACTGCATGGCTTTCAAAAACATCCATTACAAACCCAGTTAAATAAAGCAGTCAGATGTGTGCAAGGCAGGAAACACTTCAGATTCTCCAGCACAGGCATTCAGGCTTAATGGAAGGAAATAAGTTACAAAACAGCTGAAAGACTAAACATAAAAACCTACCTTTTGTAGACTAGTTGGGTTCAGCTGTGTTTTGTCAATTATTTTTATGGCAACCTAGAGGAAGAATAAATAATTAATATTTTCAGTATGAGCAACTGTAGCCTTGTTACAAACGGATAGGTCTAGTAACAGAAGTAGAAACATGAAAATAACAAAAAAAAAATCTTCAGAAAATTACATACTTGTAGACTGTTTTAACCTGTGAGCATTTGGATATGATGCTTGAAGGATAATTTAGTTCTACTGCAACATACTAAACAGGAAAGTAGAAAAAACCCTAGTATTTTAAGGCTATTAAGAGAGAACTTCACTTAGTCTTTTGCTTGACATAACAGTAACACATTACATATATATACACACACGTTATATACTACATTATACTATACTACAGTGGATAATATAATGTATTATACTGGAACTTATAATACTAGATAGTACCCTGGTAGAGAGCAGTGCGCCTGGAGATTATATTTACAGAGCATAGTTACAATACAGAATATGGAACAATAACTGGGAATGCCAACTTGTGAACGTGCTTTTAAAGCATAAATTTCATAGCAAAGTAATGCTATACAGATTTTGCAAGAACTAAGGTCATCTTTGGAAATTCACTGAATATTTGTATCATTCTGTTCCTTGACAGATAATGAAGAGAAATATCACTCGTGTGTATTAACAGAGACCCATGAATTGTATTGCAACAATTTGGAAAAATCTATTCCTTTACCGCTTTTCATCTTCTCAGTAAATACTGCACAGAAATGCTAAAGAACAAAATAAAAAATTCACAAGATAACCGAAAGAGAAATTCAGTACCACAGTAACCAGTCAGAATCTGAAGATTTAAGACAATGCACAGGCAGCAGAGATGGAACTTAATGCAATGCAATTTGGATATTAGATGAATTAGAACAGGAAGTGGGACTCTTCCTAGAATTATGTGCCAATTGGTATTTTTCCATCCTAAATTAGAGGTTAAACATGCCAGAAGAAACTCCACAGGAGTCAGGAAGATGGTGCCTTTCAAAGGAGCTAGATGCTGCAACTCAGCTGATTATAATACCTCACTAGCACTAAACAAGGGCTCAATTCCCCTTGAACTTTTGGTTCAAATAGTAGACACTGCTCCCTCCCATGCTACAGCTCCCATTTCCCTGCATCACTTCATCTCTGTCCTCTTATCAAACTTGGGGTTGGAAACATATGGAATAAAGAATACATTAAAAAAAACCAAACTTATTGCCCTCAATTCAGTGCAGAAACACATGGATGGATGGAACATCATGACAGAGAGGGTGAGAGCAAAACAGTGTTCAACATTTGGGCACATCAAGGTATTTTATACAATGGGTATGGAGTTTTCTGAAACTGAAATTCAAGACACATTTTGAGCCATTTGACATGCAACATATGGTGCAAGGACACCAAGAGGCTAAGAACACTTCTGTTTGGGGAATATTTTCTTCTAATGCATGCCATTGAAATTAAAGATCACTGTACTCCCTGGGGCAAAATTCCACCACAAAATCTTGAGAAATCACTTCAAAAACAAAACATTAGAGTAGAGGCATTATTATATTTGCAGCTGTGTACAAAACCAAGGAAGATTTTATCTCTACCTTTATGTCTGTTGAACTGTTCTCACCTAGGTAACGAAGTTATTTACATTCTGCAACCTCTTAAAACTAGACTGGATGTAGTGACCACTGCCTTTTTCAACAGAGAATAATGTTATTTTAAAATGATCTGGTGTCTCTAGACTAACCATGCCACAGAACACAGCTGTTTGCTTGTTAAGTGCATCCTACTCAGAACAAGTTACATTTGTATCTCAGCTGTACTAATTCTGATGAATTTTGAAAGACAACACCACCACCACCACTCACGCCCATGAACTCTTAAGGCATTGGGTTCCTGCAAAATGTAAGTCACTTGTTACCTCTGTGCACTGGCGCCAGATGAAGAAAGAAGTCTCTGACACCGGCAAACAATTTCAGCCCTGGAGATACACCACCAGTACACACCTAAATTTTCAAAAGATAAACTTGCATGATTGTTCAGTGCACTAATTATAACTTTAAAGGCAAGATGAATTTAGAGAATTCCTATCTGTACGAACAAAGTACAA
This sequence comes from Rhea pennata, assembly GCF_028389875.1. NCBI lineage: Eukaryota > Metazoa > Chordata > Aves > Rheiformes > Rheidae > Rhea > Rhea pennata. The sequence goes on along the minus strand of NC_084667.1, from coordinate 59,096,478 downwards.
TGTGCTAACACTGACTTGGAGAGCTTAAAGTGATGAGAACAGGGAACATATTCAGGCTCTATAATAAGGTCTCCAAACCACAAGCAAGAGGAGCCTGTCCCCAAGAATATTCCTGACAAGCTTGAGAAAGAAAATCCAGTTTTACTAAGCATAGTTAGTGAAGCAAACTGCTTTCTGAAGTAGACATTCTGCTCTCTGTATAGAAAGCAAACCTGGAAAAATTTCAAGCATTGAGTGCTATGGCCATTGTTGGAAAAATGAGAGTCCACCTACACCAGTACTTTGCAACATCAGCTGTGATATTCTATGTGAGAATATTAGGAAAAATAAAAGCAACTTTGCTTTCACTATTCACAGTAACAACACTTGAGACATTCCTCCTACATGGCTGGAATGCAGACATTAAAGCAGTCAAAAAAAAAAAAAAAAAAAAAAAAAAAAAAAAAAAAGGTTGAGACACTGTGAGCTGCTTGGCTAAATGGCTACCACTCAGGTATTTTCTCCCTCTTAAATTTGACAACTTTTTCAATGGAAGGAAAAAAAAAAAAAAAAGAATGAACAAAAGAAAAAAAGGACAACAGAGTCCTTCGAGTCACACTTGGATCCTGAAAGGATTCTGAGCAAATTCCGTCTTAGCAGGAAACCTGAACTTCCTGGATATTGACTGAACCTATGCCTTTAACAAACAGAAGGGTCCATATACTTTTGGCTATGATTCCAACCATCTTGGAAACAGCAAAAGGTAATTCTACCTTTTAGATTAGTTTTGACTAGTATGGAAAATTTGTCAGAGGAAATAACCTTTGATAAGTTACAACAAAAAATGCATGACTTAAAGTCAAAGAATTAACAAAAGCAGATTTGCAATGAAGATTCTTGATTTCAGAACGGTAAACAGACTACAAAAAACAGTCTACTAGATAGAAGAGCTCAAACGAAGTTATTTACAAATGCCAGATTTAGTGCAGGGAAGCTAACCCTCGATACCTCTGCAGGAAACAGGACACGCACTCGTTGGCAGGGTGACTCAAAACATCCAAGTCAGGCTTGTTTTCTGATCTCCCCTAACGGACTGCACATTTCTCCCTTTCTGTAATTCGAGGGTAGGCTCATTATACATCTTTACAGGTATATCCTAAAGATAGGAGCATAAAAAAGTCCTGATACTTACTCCAGATGGAAACATGAGAGCTATATCTCAAGCAACAGGAAAATTTGTAGGGAAGGGCTTCATATATAGGAACTACCCCAGCAGAACACTTAAACAAACATATCCTCCCCCCATATCTGCAAGAAGCAACAGAAAAGTACGGATCTGCTGCATGATTAAATAGTTAATCAGCACAGTGATACAGAGAGGGAATTGCCACGAAGTAAAAACGAACTAGACCTTTCTAAAGACATTAAGAATAGCCACAAAGATAACAAGAAGATAAGCAGGGTCAAAACAACTTTGATCTCTGCTGTATCATTGCTAACTTAAGTGTGACACCCAAGTAAATAAATATTTTATGTTTCAATATACAGATTGGGAAGAAAAAAGGAACAAAAGCAGGATGGTCAGCAAGAACGAGTACATAAAAACAAAATATTATAAGGTGAAAGAAATTCAGAGAGATGAGTGCACTCTGAGGCAAGACTGAGAAAAAATATCCCAGACTTAAAGAGTCATGTATTTAAAAGAAGAAGGATTCTTGTAGTAAAGATTTTTAACATCTAACAAGTGAAAAATGGCAGCATAGGATAGAAATTATCCAATTTCACCCTCTTTTAATAAAAAGAGGAAACTGAAGGCAGCATTTGCAAGCCTTCTAATAGACCCAATTATCACAAAATTCTTTAGTTCAAGATTTGAAGGAAGAAATTAGGGAAATGGAGAGAATGGATAAAATGCAACATATTTTCCCTACAGTTAATTGCATCCAGTTTCTGAATAAAAATGGGAACATGGCAGATACAACTATCTTGACTACAAAAAAAGTCTCATCTGTGAAGACACATGGAAACTATTGAAGTCAGTAAGCTGAATTGTAGGTAAAAATTTAAGAAAACTGGATAAAGGGATTTCAAGTAAATGAGTAATGGAGTTTCTCAAGGATCAGATTTGGGACCAATTCTGTTAATATCTACATTGGTGACCTGCGCACAGGAAGGCAAATCATAATGGTAAGTCTGTTGAAAGAGTTAAGAAGCATCACCAAATAAAACAGAAAACTGATGTAAACAACCTTGGAGACTACAGCCGCAAAGAAAGTGAGAATCAGCACTACAAAGTACAGCCACTGATCACAAGGGGGAAGAAAAAAAAGGAAAGTGACTACCATGACAGAGGTAGCTACCATCTTAAAATGGATGAGATAGGTACTTCTGCAAGGGTAAGGAAAAATTAGTGACACTGGAAATTGTTATCTAGAATACTGTGAACATTTCTGGTCATACATATCCAAAATATGTATTTATTATCAACGCAGCATAGTTTTCCTAGCAGGAAGGGAACACTTTACAAATCCCTCTTATAAAGGGCAGACAAGTTCAAAATACTTTGAGCTAATTTTACAGGAATATAGTTAAGAGCTGCCTTCAAGGGGATGACACTCATTCCAGGTAACCAGAAATCTGTGTTTAGATCCTGGAAAGTATTTATGCTCTGACTTGACTACATGAAATCTATTCCATGAGAGCTACAGAAAGTTAATACCTAAATCTTTATGAGTTTGGCCAAAGATTTTACACTCCCAAAGTATTTGCTGAAGTTTCAGAAGTACTGAATCCAAGGTTAACATACAATTATGTGCATTAAAGAAAAAAGAACACAGAACTGTTCAACTTTTGCTACACAATACGTGACAAAAGCTCCAAATAGGCCACATGATACTTATCTTCACCACCCATGCCTGTAACAGCAGCAAGTAAGTACTAACCAAGTACTTACATTTCCTGTGTTAAATATCAGTAAAAAGAGAAGGGAACTTAAGTGGAAAGCAAATACATAGAAGCTTTGTCTAGCAATCAGCACCATTTTAATATTGTAAGACAACTGATCACCAAAACTGCCAGAAAAAAAAAAAAAAAAAACTCTCCTAACAGCTCTGCCAAAATGATAACCTCTCAGTTGCTCCTAGTGCTACTGATTCCATATTAACTTAGAAAAAGAAATTCACCTAATACACTACAGTCAGTCACACAGATTTCTTTAAAAATCCTGACTGATGTCAACAAGCATTTATTTCATTAGATAGGTTTGGCAAACACTTGGTATATAAGGTGTTTCTCCATCTTGTGGTAATTAAAGTTACTATTAGAATAGCAACAAGAAACACTTTTTGTAACAAGCAAAGAGGAATACAGCTCGCCAAATCAGAACCATCGTTAGATGGAAGTTATTAATTACACTGCATTGGCATGCAGAAGCTAATTATGGAGCTGTGTTAGACACTACGAAGAGATAAAAGCGAAGGCTTGTCTGCACTACACTCCACAGAGCGACAGACACACAAACCAGGGCCTAACAGACTGGAATGTCCCAAGTCAGTCCAACACTGCAGATACTAGCAGAAGCATCCTGGGATGATACATTTGACTAGCCCAAACACAGTATTTCTTTCATAAAGCTACACAGAGTACCATAATCAAGAAAGTATATTAATTCCCATTCCCAATTTCACCCCCAGTACAGCCCTGAACCGTGCAGCTTAAATATAGCAAAAAAACAGTCTTTCCAAAAAGCCTATTTAATTGCTATATTTTTTGCCCTTTTTGGGGGAATGAAGAATTTAGGAAGAAATTCTAATAGCAAACTTGAACACAGTTCAGTTGGACAAAGACTTGACAAAAATACAAAATTAAGAGACCATTGAAAGAACAACTGTTTTGTAATCATTGCTAAAAAGAAAATCCATTTTTCTATTTCTATCTTTCCTACAAGAGTGGCAATACTGTCTAGTAAAAAAAAAAAGCTAAATATTGACAGACTTTGATGATGCTACTCCAAGAAAACATTCAGACCTACTGCAATTCCCTATTGTTTACACCTGTACCACTTTACCTCTCTGCCAGTAAGGATGTGTCTTGCCAGTTTCACTTTTGCAAAATTTCCCTTTCCGATCGTTTTAAGAAGTCTATAATTTCCAATATGCGGCTGTTCATCTGCACAGGAAGCTATAGAATTCCTGCAACGAGCTCCAGAGCGCCCAGTTCGAGAGGAAACTTCCTGGCGTCCGTCTCCATGGGACGTTTGCTACAACAAAAACATACACAGATAAGATTGAGAAATGAAGACAAAACATGTCAATGATAAGCAGCATACAACATTCAAAAACATTAGCAGCTCCTTTGAAAATACCTTCAAAGGCTCCAATTCAAACTTCAGATTCTCACTGAACTTTACTCTAACACAGACTCTCAAGAGGTTCTTGGATCATAACACAGTATCTATTTCATAACCTATCACCTGGTAAAGACCAAGTGGATCTACAGTTGAACCACAAGAATAATTAAGCATTTTTAGTAACTTAGATGAACTGCAAAATTATAGAGTTACGGAATATGGAGGTGTTTGACGTTATTCCCCGGTGGCATTATGTTTGCTAACTCCAACTGGAAAGACTCTTGAAAGGAGACACGAACAAAGATTTTCCAAGAGCACAGACAGTAAAATACTCATCTTCATACAGTTTAGTATTACTGACAAAATAATAAGAGTTCCTCTTAGAGGAGACTTTCCTCTTGTACTGAGCTCCTGTTTCTAAATAACTTACAGTCTGAAAATAATCAAGCTGTTCTCAAGAACAAGGAAAGAAAGCTTACTGATCTCAATCATATAGAAACCTCAGACACTAACTGGCTGACCACCAATCTGAGATACATGCTCTAATTTGTTAAGTTCCTTCCATTTAAGCTCTCTGAATATATATTAATTATATAAATAAATAAGTACATATTATAGCTACATTATTCTTTATTCATTAGATCATATGGTTAAGATAACAGTAAAATACTTTTTCATTTACTGAAACATTTTTCATTTACTGTACCTGTTTCTGAAAGAGTAGGTCTCCCTCATTCCCCTTAGTTCTCAATTCATGCCTGAGGTCAATACACCAACTTCACTAATTAAAGTATTAGTTATAAATGCTCAGCAACCAGCTGGAGTAAACATATAGTCACACAGAAGATTATAGGCTAAATGTACTGGTATCCCAAAGTTTCAGGATCTTGTTTCCTGCCTAAAGACATCAGAGTAGACTTAGTTGAGAAAGCAGAATATATTCCTGCTTAATTCTTCTCCCCTTCTTAAAGCAATTCCAACTATAACAGCTGATACTATACTTCTCTAAAGCAATTACTTTCATCTAGAAGTATTTTCCTCAATTAAATCTTTGCTTAACTTAAATGTCAAAGAACTATTTTTACTTCAAATTCTAAGCAAGTATCTAGTTAAGTTTAGGAACAGAACTTCAAAGTTCCTTTGAAAATCCGAATAGCTTGCTTTCATTCCATGAGGTCTGTATCATACATGGTAGTGAAATGTCATCTCTGTTTGTCCTGCACTCAGTCTGTTCCTTTCGCCACTTAACTTTCCATGTTTCTTATTCCCGCCACAAATGGACCCCTATTCAGTTATCTATCCCTCTAACCCCTTTTTGTGCTAGCTCCAACTCTTCTAATTCTCTTGCTGAAGTCCAGCAGCAAGTCAAAAATGTGGCATAGAGCAAATCAGTCTGAAAAATCATGGCAATATAGGGATGTAAGATCATAACTGAACAGCTAACCATCATGGTGTAGGCACAAATGAACAAATATATGCTGCCTGACATTTGGCAAATCTTATATTCTATTTAATAATCTTATGTAACATTGTTGTCATACTCTGACATCATAAGATTTTTGGTCTGAATCTGAGCCCAACATCTATGACCAAATTATTTTTAAAAATAAGACATTCATTTCATTTAAGAAATATTAGCAATAGGAAGTCTACCATAACTCTTGGAAAGTTGTTTCAACAGCTACCATAAAAAAAAAAAGAAAAATGAAATCCCTCCCCAAACATGTGGTACACGTATATAATGTTTTAGTATCAGCCTTGCTTTAGTGTTTTGCTATTGCCTGGCTACCACTATTGGCTGCAATGTTACCAGATTTCTATTTCCCAGATGGATACTTGCTTACTATGGTCACATTACCCTTTTACCTTAATAAATTATACGTATATCAAACTCCCTAAACATGCTGCTGCAAGAAATGATTGAAGACTAGAAAACATCTTGTGCAGTTCTTTTCAGAACTCTCTCCAATTCTTCCAACGTCTTTTGTGATATTCATGCTGGACATGTCAACCCAGCAGCACTTGTGATACGACCCAAACACAGATTACATCTTTTACACAACACTCCACTCATTACACATGAACAGAACTAACTCTTCTTGGCAGAAGGCCATGTATATCTGATCATTCAACATCAACCTCAACTCTGTTTCAAAAAATACTGCTTTCCCCTCCCTTAACACACACAGCGACTTTCATCCTTACTCCTTAGTAGTAAGATTTCACATATGGCTGTAGTGAAATAGACTTTCCTTCCATCCAGTTTACTATATATATTCCTAATGATCGGTCCATCCTGCCCAAGGTAATACTCTGGAATCTTTATCCTACATGAAAGTTTTCAGGAGAAACATGTTTCTTCTGAAATGCTAATAAACAGCACAGGAACAAGAAGTACATCTGTAACAAGATCCATTAGAAATGTAAGAGCTTGGTAACAATTCCTTGTTTACTTTACCTCATATCACAACTGGACCAACAGTTATCAGTCAAGCATTCTCAAAGAAAGGGCTGACGAGACCAATTTCCCCCCAAAAACTCAAATGAAGGAACTGTACCCTCGACTGTTTCCTAAAGAAACTGAAATCTTTCATCAGCCATTTCACTATTTTACATGCCATTAATGCCAGGCTAACAGTAACTATTCAGGTCATCTTATTTGCCTCTGCATGCACTGGCACAGCAATGTCAATCCTCTACGCCTCCCTAAGCTTTGACTTCCAGCAAAACTTGCAACACACAATGCAGAGAACTTCCTTGTCAGCATTTTTGCTACACTAAAGTGTCAAGTTATTCAGACCAGCTAGAAAAAGCAGCAACTGCTGACGGTAGATTAAAAACATCCTCCAATATTGCTATCCCCAGCAATCAGGGACTGGGGATGTCCTGCACAGGACTACAAGGATATTTCTTCGGTATATCAGAGAAAGGTTCACGTTAAGTTCAAGTACAGTATCCCAGGAATACAGCTGTACTACTTACATGGCACTACACTGAGTTGATAATCTACCCTGGAAACTACAGTATAGCAGAACTATTTAGAAGACAGCCCTTCCACATCTGGTACAGATGCGGTACAGGCACACAAGCTGGCTTTAGCAAGAGCCTTCCTGCCCCCAGAGCACTATTAGCTCAGGCTCTACAGCATACAGACTCACAAATAGGTTGGTTTCTCAACCACACAGCTGGTTCTGAAAACAAGAGTATCTACATTTGTGCTGCCTTGAGCTTGAACTGATAAGCTGCATTAGGACAGAATTAGCTTTTACTGAGGTAATTCAGACATGGTCCCAGAATGGGTATGATTGGAAGGGACCTCTGGAGATCATCTAGTCCAACCGCCCTGCTCAAGCAGGGTCACTTGGGGCATGTTAGATAGGGTTGCATCCAGGCAGGTTTTGAGCATCTCCAGAGAAGGAGACTCCACAACCTCTCTGGGCGACCTGTTCCAGTGCTCTGTCACAGTAAAGAAATTCCTCCTCATTTTCAGGTGGAACTTTCTGTGGCTCAGTTTTTGATGTCAGGTACAACTTGCTCCCAGATCAGAAAATATGCGTATACGTTATTCCAGAACTGACCTTATTAATTTTCTACTCTATATAAACAATACTATACAAAAAAAGGAGCTTTTACTGTATTAGCAAGTTCCATTCCTTGTAGTAAAACATGCCAATTAACATCTCTGGAGAGCTTCACTGTCCTTAGGTCTACTGAGGAATGACTTCTTATGTCTCATCATTTTTTTAATGCTTTCTATCTTTGCACTTAGTTCCTCTAACAGCTGTGAGTTTATTAGTACTCAGTGTTGATAAGTTTAACAAAAACTCCTTGCAGGAAGGTTTTCATTTCCACTTTAACCCAGATTGCTTCTTTTAAAGAGAATGACCTTTTGGAGTTGCAGCATTTGAAATCGAGCAGTGTGTCCCTAAGTATTTCAGTTATCTCCAACCGACTTGCTCATAACTGCGTTCAGCTCTGTATAAATCAGCTCATTTACAAGCACATCCAACTTGGACTTCTATGTGGATCTATCAGCAACTCTTTCCTTTGTCAAATACATAATTCTTATGTTGAGCAGAACACAAACTTTCTAAAACCTAGAGAACCATTCCACAATTTCAGCATGGATTTTCTTTGCTTATGAAAATGAAGGAAGAAAAGGGCTTGAGAGCATACAGTACCAAAAGCCATAAACTCAAAAGCAAGTAAAATAAAGCGTTTCTCCCACCCAAATCATTTTCAATAAGCCATGGGGGGTAGATGGGAAGATAAACTAAATGTTGTATGCAAAAAGGACAAATATAGATGGTCCAGAAAAGTTTCAGTCAGGCAGTGGTTTATATAGGACTTGGCTGAACCTCGCTACTTCCTAGGGTAGCTTCCTCAGCAACTACTTTGATGCAAGAAAACCATCAATTAACAATTGCTGTCTCACAAAGGAGAAACATTAATGGGATCCTCCACTCCCTACATGGAGATGCAAGTCATTTGTCTTTTCCTAAATAAGCCTCCAGATTAGCAGATTTTGCCTTTCTGTTCTCAAAGATTTTATTCAGTTCAGGCTTTTCCCAGGTCCACATTTATATGGCTAAAGCCTTCAACAAGAAATTTTTTTTTTGCCTTAAAAATGTAACATCTAAAACAAGCAGGTGTTTATTTGTAGTACTTCTTCAAACATTGTGATAAGCAAGCTGTATCTCATGGACATGCATTCTCCATAAAGGTAGAACTCTTTTGTGATATTCACCACAGGCCTGAATGAGTCCCAAAATACCTATCTTCACTCCATGGTCAGGCCAAGAAAGACTATTATACTTCAGACAGAGAAGTGAAGCAAAGAGACTGCATATTTTATGTGGCCTGAGATTAGCCAGAGTCACTCTTCTTTAAAAAAAAAAAGGTCTCCTGAATTCCACTCATGACAAGACAGCACCTTCTTCCAGACCTTGGCATGCATCAGCTTCCATTTCGAAGCCTTAGCTTTAGAAGCTTTTTCTGCACATGGTAGAAGTGCCTTCCCATCCATCTGAAGATGGAGCCAATAAGACAACTTCACTCAGCTTGCCCCCCCCCCAAAACCCAGCCCTCCCACCTCCCTAAAAATCAAACTGATGTTACTCAACCCAGAAAATTTTGGAAATGGAGTAGAACACCTTCAACTATGAGAATCCTTACTGCAAGGGAGGGATTGAGCCTAAGACCAACTATATTTGGAGCACAATGCAAAACCCACCTTTTCGCAAAAGCCTTCCCCCAATGATGAGCCGACATCCTTTCATAGCCAGATAATGATTAGCATGAAGAGAAAGAAAAGAAAGTAAAAAGCAAATGAAGTATGAAGGTGTTGACAACTGATATCTCTTTGGTAAATGTTAGCATTATCCAATATTTGTATGATTAGAGATATCTTAACATTCAGAGCATTAGAAACACACAGAACAGAGAGGATGACTAGCGTCAAAGTTCTTATAATACTTAAGAAGGTGCCAACAGCTGAAACAACCTGAAAGAGAAAGAATCCGAAATACATTCAAAAAAAGCTAAAAAATATTAGGAAATTAGAATGGCCAAGAGCAGAAAAATCCATGTTTATGTATATTAAGTAGGAAGTGTTCTTTCTAGAATGGGGAGGACAAATAGTATTAACTTTATTTTAAAGCATCTATTTTGTGCAATAGTGAAAATAACCTTCTGATCAATCACATACAGTATTAAAATTTCACCTCACAAATATCTCTAGAAATGTCTATTACCTTGGCTGTCACCACATCCTTGGATGAAATATTACAAAGTGATATTACAGAACTTCTTGAAAAGCTGTCAAGATCAGTAAGAATTACATGATAGTTTCATTAGATTTAGCATTTTTAATTATAATAAGAAAAATCTGTTTTCATGTCTATACCTTATAACATTAGTAAACTGAACATTCCAAGACATAACGAGCATTTGAAAAAAAAAGTAACTTTTTTCATTACCCTAATTCAGAGACTCAAAATAGAAATACATAGTAATTTCCCTCCCCCATTATTTCATAGGACTCTATTTATAGAAAAACATATCAGGAATTTGACACAGATTTTTAAAATACCAGAATATTTAAAACCAAACATTTTAAGACTAACTTTACTGCAGCTCTTCCTAACAATGTGCTGTATTTTACTTCACATTTATCATTAACATCTTTAAGAATGTACAGGCTGCTGAGTACTATTCAGTATAAGAGACAAAAGCTTAGCCCTAGAAATATTCTCAGAGGTAGTGTCTTATTGCACAGACATGCCCATAAAAAAGCATAGATCAAGCCAGTAGAGTATCCTGCAGCTGCTTATGAAGGAATTCTAGTGGAAAGTCAAAACACAGACTTAAATCTTTGGTAACCACTAAAGAGTTTCACACTAAACATTTAACTACAATTGTCCATATGCAAAATATGGCTCAAGGAGTTTCTAAATCAGCAATTATTATAAAATAGAAAGATATTCTTCCTATTTTATAGGGGAGGATTTTCTTTGCTCGTCCACATTTTTATCTCCCTTCTACTATTAGCCAGTGCATGAAGCAGGACACTGAGCAAGACAGATTTTACTAGGCCCAGTACGACTGTGCTTACATTTGAATAACCAATTCTTTGGTCTGGGCACGGATAATTAAAAATAGCTTTTAAGCCAGCTTGCTACATAACTGATCTTAAGGATGAACAGCCATTCCATCTCATGAAATTCTAAATGCTGCCTTATGAAAGAAAATACTCTCCAACATAGCATCAGTTATCAATCCATGCAAACAGATTTACTGACGTAAGTTTGGTTCAGTCCTACCATTACAGTTGCTATAATCAAGTGGAATAGCTAGGATGGTTAGAATTAAACAAAAGAAATAAACTGGTCTTCTCTAAACCCATTATAGCCAGGTAAGGAGAGAAAAGACTAATTTGGATGTTTCCATTCTCAAAAGGTAAAGAATTGTTGGCCTATTATTCAACCCAGTTGTTTAACTCGTACGACACTTTACAAAAAAACGATTGGTTAGTCTAATTAGGTCATATTTGTCAAACAACCAGTTTAAAAACAGAACCTTAAGAATAAATATACAATCTTCAATACACATAAGCTGTACCTCTTGAAACATTCCCAATTCTCCCTGCCCTCAACAGGTAGAGGGAAAACAATAATAATAAGAAATAGCAACAGTTAGGACAAGCCTGCTTCAAATCAAAACCAATACAACAGGATTCAAGTCACTACACTGCACAACCTGATGGAGGCTGACAGTACCGACTGACATCCAAGAGATTTCCACTCTGCACGGGGAATATTACTAACAAAAGGGTTGTGTTTAACACCTGCACGCTCACACAGACAGCCTGGGCAAAGAGTAAGAGACAAAGCTCGCTCGGCACTGCTACGCAGTGGAGGGGGGTGGAAAAGCTCCCCTGGTTAAGCACTAATAGCCTCCAACACAGAAAAGGTTGCTCCCCGTGACGGGCAGCGCAGACCCTGCCTCGAGAGTCCTTCAAATATATAAGCGCTAATGTCTGTGTTGATGCCTCTGATGTAGTTCAGTTCGCATTCTATACAGCAGCGTATGAAAGAGATGCAATTTGTAATTCCATGATTAGCACTGAACAACACAACAGTGAAGAAATTCTGCTTACATAATCAAAAAGATAAGTCTGGTGCTGTTCAGAAAAGCCTTTTAAAAGGTCTTCTGTTACTTTGCATATCAAGATCTGACATTTATCATATATTTCAAGCCAAATTTTCTTTACTGCTGATTAAAATTGATATTTATTGACATTAGCCTGGGGAATAACAGCTGAAGAGCCAACCATATTCTATTCTTCATCAACAATACTGCCAACTAAGTTGTTTCCAGAATCATCATTGTTAGTAATTACATGCTAAACAAAAAAACTCTTGCAGTTGGTTTTCAAAGACCACATTGAGCTTGCAGATAGAAAACTTTGTTTAGCTTTAACCCTGCAGGAACAAATCTGATTTGATAGTTAATTTTTGTTTATATGTACACACACACATATTCACACACACACATTCAAATAGCTCAACAAGCTGCTCTTTTATGGACCAAGAATTCTTATTAACCCAAGGGTTTCATCCAGGAGACTGACTTGAGTGTTACCACAGGCATACTCAGTACCTTTCTGGTTTATTTTTAAGTGTACTCAGAGCAGTAAGCATCTATTCACCACACATATTCTAAGATTTTTAGGGGCAGATGCTCTCCAAACTAAGCAGGGCCAACTTTATACGCCATGAGCCTAAAAAAAGTGACCTCCAGCTGTAAGCGTACTGACTTGCACAAGGCAGCATTATCTGACTGAAAGGAAGAGGAAGTTCCAGACACACGCTACAAGTTCCAGACACACGCTACTTATACACCATATGAAATGGAGATCCAGAGAGACAAATGCTTCCACTCTTAAAATTCCTTATGCTTGAGTCACCTGAGATGTTTAGTCAACAGGAATCATCTGCTTACATCAACATGACAGTACCTTTCAGCTAGAATTAAGATAGAGAATCCTGCAGGTAAGGGTATTAAGTGAACTGGTAAGAAAGCCTTGGAAGTCATCTATGGAAGGAAGTTCAGTGTACTAAAAACTGTATTTCCACTTGTCTTATTTCAATAATTTCTGTTGTTGTGTTTCCTTTTGCGGATTGCTACTTTTAAGGCCACAATTTAAGTCACATTCAATGGCAAAAAGAAAACACACAAACAAAAACATCTGACATTTTAACAACTTCTGGCTTATGGTACTGTAGTTTAATTTTTCTGAGTTACTGAAACAATGTAAAGAGAAAGAAAATAGTTACCAGAAGCACAAGAACACAAGAAAGGTGTGTAACCACAGTCATGTACCTCCAGTTTTGGTTGTGGCACAAGTTATCCTAGCCTTACAGTGCTGTATTATGACTGGCTTTAATCAAGCTACAACAAAGTAGTGAGAAGTGTTTCTAGCCTTTTCCCCCCTGAACTGGACACTCCCATCTTCTCCCTTTCATCAGTATTAACAGCTACACAGAATGGAGGAAAAAAAAATCTTAAGAATTAGTTTTAGTCAGATCATAGAGCTGACCAGACTTGTACACAATTACACAATAATTAGTGCTAACAAAAAAATGATAAGGTGGGAAGAGGTGGCCAGGCAGGACTGATTCCTGCAGCAGCCTTACATCAGTTCAAGCTGACAGCAAACCCAAATGTCTAACTGATACAGTATAGGTTGTTCAGCAGAACTGAAACACAATGACACAATGCTATACAACATAGGGTGGGTTTTTTTTGTTTTTTTTGTTTTTTTTGTGAGTACAAGCAACACAATACTGTACCTATTGGGTGTCCCAGGCACTCTGAAATGCACGGAAAGAATTTTCCTGCTCTGCAAAAATTTACATAAAATACATCTTGGATGAATTCCTAAGATATACTTTATTTCTAGTTATTTTGTCACTTTCATCTAATCTAATTAAAAACAAGATGTTTATAATTGGTAAAAAATGTAAGAGAACCTAAACATCCCTGAAAAAAATCCAACAGAACTCATGGCCACAAGCACACTTCCCCTCACTTCGCCTGTTTAAGAAAAAAAAAAAGAAAAAAGATTTCACACTATGGAAGAAAGCATTCTGATTATAGATCTACTTGTAATAGGAGAAGTGCGATAAATAATATATAGAATATGAGCTTGCATATTGTCTGCAAATGCTTTAATGCATTTCAGATCTAATCAGTAATAAACCAAGAGCTCCCACACACATCCTCACAGTATCTGGAAAAATAAAATTGGGGGTCTAACCCTAAACTTACTTTCTAACCATTTTTAAATAAAGAAAAAGAAATGAAACAGTTTGCTGCATGGAATTCTTTTGTATAGGTTTGAACAAGCACAATTACCATCATGTTGGCATTTTTCAATAGCAAATTTTTCACATTAGCCACAGTCATGGAGATAAAAGTATATTTTAGTCTCGCTTTTCCTCAAATTACTTGTATGTTGAATTCAGATTAGTCTGCAATACTAACACAGTCAGAACAGTTACCTTAGTCTTTTTCTTTTTCCAGAAACACAGCTGTGCAGTGAAAACAGAGGTTCACATTAAACTGTTCACTCAAAAATGTTTATTTCTTTTGCTATTTCATGCTCTTAAAAATCTATACTACCTGTAATTCCTTGTTTCTATCCACAATTCTCTATCACCTTGCCATTCTTTGGGAAATCTTTTTCTCAATACATTTGTCCTACTCTCCAGAATCTGTTTTCTGCTGCTGATTCTTTGTCACTGGCTGTCCTCCATCCTGTCATATGCACATTCCTCTGTGCCTCCTTATAGCTTGTTTTCCATCACCTATTTTCCTTTTCCACTGTGCTTCCACACTCTTTTCTCCTCCAAGGAGTTGCTCTCTTCCTCTCCATTACTATTAAAACAGATTTACTCGATCTTCTGTCATCTAAAGGTTCTTCTACCGCGTCTACCTTCTCTCTGTTTTGGGGGAAGGAGGTCTCTTCTGCCTCTGTTGCTTCTTCTCCCATACAAGGGGCATAAAATTCTGTAGAAAATAGAAAAAAATCTGATCCTCTCCTTCACTCTTTGCCCCTTAAGCAGCAGACAGCCACTGCTGTTAAAGGCACTGCCAGCAAGATGCTGCTCTACCTTTGCAGTGACAAGTAAATTTGCAGACAAATGGCCAGCTCCCAACTGTCCGAGTGTGAAGGTCCTATGATCACAGATCATCTGAGATGCCTTTCCTCTCAAAACCTGGTGACCCATAGCCACAGATTCTTTAATCCTGAACTTTAAAGGTTTGATAGCTGTGAATAGGTTTTGGGGAAAGTCACTGTAACTATATTTCCACTTCAGTACTATACACATTGAAGTGTCTCAATAAGAAGTGGTATGTCCTACCTTAAAAAAAAAAAAAAAAAAAAAAAGGCAAGTACTGACAATTAGGCCTCGTCTATTCCACAAGAATTGCCAACTGCTGCACGTGGTTAGCTGCAAGCATAGACAATGATAATTTGTGTTTGCCATCATTCTGGAGGCTAACTTCATTTTCAAAAATGCAAGTATAGGCAGGATAAGCCATGATCAGCACACTTACACCAGATTCAACACCAGCCAAGCCTTTGTCAGCAGTGGTAATCTTCCAAATAGAGAGGAGACATTAAGGGGGTCTATGGCCCAAAGGCTGTCTGAATACCTGGCACTTCTAAAGCATCTTCCCACCTGAACTTCAAAGAATCCTACGAATATTAACTAATTAAACCTCACTGAAGTGAAAGAGAATCAAGGGCTCAATTTACCTGTGAATAAACATCAGGTTTTAGGGTGGAAGAACAGTTAGCTGAAGTTGCAAAAATCCTATATTCTGTAGCAAAAAAGTATAACTGAAGAGTAATTTTGTATGTGTTTACAGTTCTAGCAGTAATTTGGACAAACTAAATATCAATTAAAATTTAATCTTCGCAGTGTTTAACAGCATACATTAGGTGCCTTAATAGCTGATGGTCAGAATCTCAGAGAGAGCCTCTCTGAGGAATGCAGTACTGTATCGTGAGATTGTTTCAGTGGATTTGACAGGCAGGGATTAATCTGAGTAACCACCAATATCATTACCTACAGGTATTTCTGTGGTTACCATCCCAAATTACAGTAGTTAAAAGATCTGCCTTAATCAAAACCTAAGGCAATTCATCTGTAAGCAAGACAATCCTTGTACGTTAAATTACAAAGATTACTAAAGAGACGTGTTAGTCCAACATTCTGAAGTGAGAACATGGTGCCTTAAGTGGAAGACATGCAAAATCTAACTCTCAAGTGCTAGAACACACAGCCTGTGAAATAACATTTCTTCAAGCACATACTCAGCCTTTCCATCATTAAGTTACCTACAGTAGAGTTTGAATTAATTATGTTAGGAACCTGACTTGAACAGCTGCTAAAGTGATTTACTGGGCAGCCTTGATACATCTAAGTGAAGCTTGAAAAACCTCAGTCAGGTTTACTTACAGACTAAAATAATTATCTGAATAAACTCTGAGAAGTACTTTGTAGAGTGTGTGACAACTTCACCTCTCTCCATGTCGTAAGAAAGGGGCACAAGATATTTTAATTATTTTCTTCCACAAAGTAGGAAGCTAATTTTGATTTTACAACCAAATATGCTTAGTTGGCTTTTTGCTCAATATAGCCATTAGCCTGCAGGTTGCATCAAGTGCTAAAACAAATAAAGATCACAGAAGTTAGAAGTGCCTATTATGTCAATAAAATCCAAATCCCTCGTAATGCAGCAATTGTTCCATGCAGCATGTTTTCTAATGCTTTGTCTAGTCTTGTTTTAAACAATGGGGCTACCATCAGTTTTCTTGGACTGAACAATCCAGCAGTTTTTCCTGATCTTTAACCAAAGCTTCCACTTTTCATGCCAATTCAAGAGATAAGCACCCTTCAAAAAAAATCCTCTTGTATCAAGCTTGGCATCTGACTTATAAAGAACATCAAGTAGCCTTTTTAAGGAGCCAAATACAAAGTTTACTGATCAACTCATTTTAGGCCCATACTGAGTGACACCTCCCTTCTGCACAGCTGCTTGCATTTCGCCCAAAGGATAAATGCAATAATGGTTAGACAGGATACAGCGGTATCGAGTTTTAATCGCTCCTATCTGCAGAAAGGGAGTCTCCTACTGAGCTTCATTTTTGGCTATCTGCTCACATCGGCAGCGCTCTGGGGTTTTTTCCCCCCTCCTTCGGCATGCGACCTGTGTGATTGCTAACAGAGCGCCTGCCTTAAGCTTGTGAATGAAACAGCGTGTTTGAAACGAGGCGTTCATGTTCTTAAACCCCATCTTCCTCGGAAGGAAATAACACAGCAGAGGCGGCGGCTTTTTCCAGGAAGAGGGCCTTTCTGCTGTCACCCGAGCAGGTGACTGGCGGAACAGCGTCAGGCTCGGCTAGAGCCGTGCGCGCTCGGCACGGCAAGGGCCCGGTTACCTATCTAGGTCAGCGAGCCCACCCGCGCCGCGGTGCCGGGGGGGGGAAGGGGGGCGGCCTGCCCCCGGCGGACCCCGGCCGAGGACCCCGCGGGAAGGCGGCGGCGGCGATGCGGCTGCACAGCCCCGGAGGGCTCGCCCCCCCCCCCAGCCCCCCGCCCGCCTCGCCCTCCCCCGCCGCGGCACTTACATTTTCCGTGTCGCGCTCGTTCACCGTGGGCAGCGGAGTCCGAGTGGACATTTTCCTTCAGGCGGGCGGCAGCGCTGCCCGCCACAGCGACCCCCGCGCACAAAAGCCCCCGGCGGCGCCGCCGCGGCCCCCCCCTCCCCTCCGCGAGCACGGGCTGCGCTGCTGCTCCGCGACGGTGGTCGCAGCGCGCCACCATGAAGGACGGGGGCGGCGGGGGGCGGCGTCGCCTCCGTGCGTCCCCCCCGCCCCGGGCCCGGCCCTGCCCCTGCGGCGCCCCACGCCCCGGCTAGATCCCCCCGCGGCAAAGCAGCAGCGGCGTCTCGCCCCGGGCGCCCGCCGGGCTCATCCTACGGCCGCAGCAGGGCGGGCGGCGGGCTCGGCGCCGGGCGGCGGGCGGGCGGGCGGGCGGCGGGGCTCCGCATGGAGCGCGGGGCGGGCGGGCGGCCGCGGGGGCTCAGCCTCTCCTCGCCCCTGCAGCGCCGCTTCACCGGGCCTCCGCTCGCATCCTGCTCCGCCCGCTCTCCCGCCCCGCGCTCCCAGGAGGCCGGCGTGCCCCGGGCCGCGCTGCCGGAGGACGCTGGGTGCCCGCGCCGCGCCGCGCCCGCCTGCCCCCCGCCGCTGCCGCCGCCGCTGCTACTCCCGGACGAGCCAAGATGGCCGCCCGGCTTCCTCCGCGCCGAGCCCCAGCTCCGACATGAACCGGAAGGGCCCGCCCCCCGCGCCGCCGCCGCGCCGGGGGGGAGGGCGGGGGGGGGCTGTTGCTAGGGGCGGTGCCGGGCCGCGGGGCGGCGCGGGGGCGCGCGGGAGCCGCGGGGCCGCGCGCGCGCGCGCGCTGAGGCGCCCCCCGCTGAGGCGCCCCCCGCTGAGGCGACGCGCGGCGCGTCCCGAGCCGCCCCGTGGCAGGGAGCAGCAGCAGCGCCGAAACTCCCAGTGAATAAACCTGCTTGCGGGCTAGCGGCGCCGAGCAAGCGAGATTGGGGCTGGAGTCCCTTTCTGCCGAAGTTTCTCCCCCCGCCCCCGCTTTTTTTTTTTTTTCTTTTTTTTTCTTTTTTTTTCTTTTTTGGTCTTCGCCGTCTTCGCCAGCGATAAGGAGGGCAGCGCGCCCCGGGCCCGGGCCCGAGGCTGCTGCTGGCAGATTTGAGCCTCGCACCGTCCCTGTGGCCGCTCAGAGTGTTAATCCCGGCCTGGTGCTTGGTTCGTGTGCTGGAGGAGGGTGAAGAGCCCCTGCTCGCGAAGCACAGACTTCATGCCTTGTATGCATGCGTGCATATATATATATATATATATACATACACACGCGTATGTGTTGCTTTGCATGCTCGTTTTTAAGAGTACAAGGCCTTCGTGCGGCTGTGAGCAGATCTAACCGTGAATCAAAGACTGCAAGGAAGTGTACATTCAACATATAGGTAGTTCAGAAACAAGTATCTTTTCTGACAGTTTTTTTTTTTTTTTTTTTTTTGTTTGGTTTGGTTTTTGAGAAAATGTGAACCTCCATAGAACAAATGCGAGTTTTGATGAGATTTGTAGAAACTTGGCGTCTCTGGAGATCCGGCACCATAATGACAACATTTTCTTATAAACATTTTCCCTAAAGCAGAGTTTATCTGGCAAACTTTGTCTCCTACAAATATTTACTAGCTTATCCTTGAAATCCATCCTATTGGGTAGGTAATAGTTTTCCTTGCTTTTAGAGACACGGGCGAGGAGAAGCAGCCTTTGAACTGTTACTTTACATACTTGACTTAACTCTGTTACTTCATCGTGGGGACTACAAAATTCTCCCGTGCCACCTGACCTGGAGAAAAGCCAGTAGATCTGCAGAGAGCAATAACATCTTCCTGCCTTGCTACCCGGTTAAAGCTAGCTCCTTGCCCTGTATCGATCACGGGGATTTGAGGAGTACTTCTCTCTCGTGCAGGCAGCCGTGTTTGTGGATATGTTTGTGCTTGGAGTCCGTGTCTCCCATCGTGGAGCCGCCGTCCCTCGGTGGCGGTGCAGGCAGGACCCGCTTGCTGAGGGCTGGGTGGGAGCTGCCTCTATCTGGGCTGCCAAGGCCGGTCATGAAGCCCGACGGAAAGCCGAGGAAAGTATCCGGATCTCCTGACTCTCTGCTGTTGCTGCTTCTTCGCCTCTTTTCGTTTCAGTTGCCAGTAGAATATGTTCTTTACAACGTGCTTGTAAAAAATGGTCGTTGACTTATGATAGAGTCCGAAAAGCATAAAAATAGACTCAAGAGATTTACTTTGGTTGTCAGCCTGGCTAGTGCTCTCATCCTGCGCCTGTGGGACTGTAGCTAACATCGCGATACCGACCTGCAGGCGCTTGAGCCTGGCAGTAGTTCCCAGCGTGTGAGCAGCACGCCGAGTTCAGTCGTGCTGTTGTGTGCATGAGTTTACCTGTCCCTAGTACTAGCAGAACTGAGATCTGTATCTGTGCACAGACACTAAGTGATATTTAAATAAGCTAAGCATTATGTTATTTATGTATACTGATACTACACATCCATCAGAGAAGATCTAAACTTTGCAGCTATAGACAGTTAGGTGGAAGTCGTAGACCTGTTGATGCAATAGGATTTCTGCTGTCGGCTTCATAAAGCCCACATTTAACATGCACAGGCCAAATAAAAAGGGACGGGGGGCAAAGAGGAAAGGGGAGTTGTAGGAAAGGAATCTTTGTTTCTCTCAGGATTGTATTTCTGACTGGCAAAGTGATTTGGAAGAAAGTGCTTGAGAACACAAAGCAGCTGATTTTGCTGCTCTATTGCCAATAAACAGCAACATTGATTAGTGTTGTTTTTTCCATATAGCAGAAGCTTGCAGAATAAATGAAAAATTGCATAGTAGCTACTTTCTTTTATATCTCATTGTTGCTATATGCTGTTTCTCATGTTTAAACAGATGAGTTAATTTCAAAGTGTAATTCACTTTCTTTATAAAAATGCTACCACAGTCAAAAAATGATTGCATGAGTTTTCTATTGCTTTGTTCACTATAAATACTCTCCATATAATCAGGAATTGCTAAAGTTGAATTCACAAATCAAAAAGTGATTTTTCCTATCTAAAGGCTCTGAAAACTCGGAGATCTCAGTCAAATTGTGTTCTCTGCTTCTTGTGTTATCACTAGTGATAGTGATCGTGATTTTGTAAGTGGGACTTAGACGACAATGTTTGTATGTTATCTAGAATAGGCTGCAGCTTGCATTTTAAGCTTTATTGACTCTATAATGCTAACAGTTGTAAAAACTTGTTTTTGTTAGTGAAGTTGGAAAATATGACTCAAAGACACACAGGAAGCCAATATGCTGGTTAAGGTGCCATTTTTATGTCACTTCCTTGGCCATTACTGCACGCTGAAAACAAAAGAAAACAGTACAACACTGTACAACATTGTTATTGTGAAGAATTTAGAATTTTTTTCCTTGGGAACATTAAATGTCACAGCTGTTCCCTGTAACGGTACAGTGAACATACATAGTAGACTATAAATTTAACAGCGTTTGTGATCAGAGCAAAAATGATAGAATTGAGTATAATGTGTGGGAAACGTGAGGAATAATTTTTAATTTATTCAAAAGTGAGGTTTTTGGAGTCTCCATTCTGCCGAAAAGGTTGCAAATACAGCACTGACTGAGGTATTTATGTTCCCCTCACCTCACTTTAAAGGCTGGGGACATCAGCTGGTAGAGGCAAGTAGAAGATCAGCTAATGTAATTGTTACAGCTGCCTCATCGTCTGCTGGAGCTATGACAATATACACCAGCTGGGAGTCTGCCCAAATATTAAATCATTTTGATTTATACAAAAATATCAGTTTAGACTGATAATTGTTAACCCCAATAAGACTTTAGTGTTTCTTCAGGTCTTTACAAAGCACATTTTTAAAAGCCACAGGGTTATAACAAATATTTGTCATATTTTGCATGAGTTGTGTTCTGCTGCCAGGATACTCTGACACCTTGTTCTTTTTTTCTTAGAAATCCTAAGATAATCCCATGCAGTGGAAAATCTGCAGGACTGTTCTATCTTTAGTGTTGCGTTTAAAATTAAAATTGTTATTTGTATTCGTTTTTTAAATTTTATCTTTCAAAGGATACACAATCTTAACAGTATTTTATAATAGGAAGGAGAAACGTGATTTTGAAAATGGTGCATGACAAAACAATTGATAGAGAAGTACTCATTACTGTCTGCAGCCCGAATCAATAGTCTATACTTAATTATAATTGGAAAAAGCATTCAGGCCCAAATGTAACCTACTGCAAAGCCAGAGTGAAATGGGTTTTTGTCAGCAGAGAAAACAACAGTGGAAAGAAGAAAGATCTGCCTCTTCAGCTCCATATCCAGTATTGTCACACAAGCAGTGACAAGATCCCAAAGGCAGGCTAAGATCTTCTGTGTGGTGGCTCCTTCCCTTGCTCTATGCATGCCCAGCTTCTGGACTCTGCTTTCTGTGCAGGGGAAGACCCGGT
Source organism: Rhea pennata (assembly GCF_028389875.1). Classification (NCBI taxonomy): domain Eukaryota; kingdom Metazoa; phylum Chordata; class Aves; order Rheiformes; family Rheidae; genus Rhea; species Rhea pennata. The sequence continues at coordinate 59,074,471 of NC_084667.1, read as the reverse complement.
CCCTGGGGACAGCAAAATGGCCATGGCTGTGCAGCCGAGGTTGTTTTGCCTTCCTCAGGTCAGGGAGAGTTAGTCACCTGGCTACAAATATGGAGAAAGTAATAGGAGCAAACATGCCTCGTTTAACTCCTTACCCGTAAGGCCGAGAGGCACAGTATGCTGTGCCTGCAGACCACATGGCGTGGCACGTGGGATGTCAGCTTTCATGGTGGGTTCACCCTCATGTGCAAAAGTGCACTGTTTCCATGGGAATTTGATTCAAATGGGGCATAGACTTTGGGACAGAATCATGCTGCTCAGGGTAGAGCTAGCTGTGAGTAATTATAGTTACGGGCTGGGCACAAGGTCAGCATTGAGTAAATCTAAAATGTCTCCTCAGCTTTCCATAAACCTGACCCCTTGTGGGTTATAAAGGAAACACAAAAGGACAAGTAGCCGGTTCGGAGTGTTGCTAGCTCTGAATTTGATTTAGTAAATTTAAAACTACAGTAGGTGTTTTATAACAAGCCTCTTCCATTCCTGCTACTGCATGACCCCAGCAGAGCTGTATCTTAAACGTAAATCCTTTCAGATGCTTTGCCATCTGAGTCAGGCATGTTACTGTTCCTCCTACGCTCTTTCCTGTGTGGTTAATACTGAATCAAAGACTCCATTCACAATGATGGGAAGAGAATAGATGACTCTAGTACATGTGATCTTTTCAAGTGCAAATTAATAATTGGTGTGCCTGAGCATTAGTAGGAAGTAATTGTTGTGTAGCAGTGAGATAAATTCCAGGCCTTTTGGGCACAGGTTATCTAAAATTGGTGTTGCCCACGCGTGTTCAAAAAGGAACATCTAAAATTGTGGATGGGCTAATGCAAGGCACACAGCTGAGCTGAAATTCCCAGTGCTCACAGTAAGCCCAAGTGCTGAGTTCTGTCTGGAGAAACTTGCCAAAATTTTGTAAGACAGATTCCTCCTCGATCTGCAAGCCAGGAGCACCTAGCAGCCGACCAGCATATCGTGCCTGTAATAGCTCTTTGCCGCTTTGCGCCGTTACAAGAATTAGTGATCACTGGGGCCTCTCAGCTGACATCTCTGTTTATTATACCCTTTGCTGCTGTTATCTATTAAGAATTGCTTGTTCCCCAAGGACCACTAAGTGTGTCTACACAGATGGTTAATTGTACACCCAAGCCCACTTTTAAGTCTAGACTGTTTCTATGAGAGCGTGCATGGAGGTACAAATCGGTCTGGGCTCTGGTGCTCTCTGCAGGCACCCCCAGATGCAGGCCCAAGCTCTTGCTTGTGTGGTCTGCACGGATTCAGCAGAACCAAGCCCTAAGGTGCCTTTGTGTAGATTTTCCTGAATTAATTTGTGCTTGATTTAGATCATATCTTTCAGGGAAAAAAAAACATTCATGTTCTTTAAATATTGCTAGTGAAATCCACTAGCAATCTAGCATGATTATTTGCCCTCACCATTAGAAATATTTACTTCTATTCTGAAGATACTTAATATCAGCTTCCAGCCACAGGATCTTTCTATACCTTTGCTCACTGGATGATCAAACTTTTACTCCCAAGCAGGACTCAGTACGTGCCATAGCCATCTCTTTAAGAGACTCAAGAGATTTAAATGCTGGGGTCTGTCATCCTATTCAAATCTCTAAGCATTAGTTTGCATATTTTTTTCTGATTCTGCTCTACTTTATTGATCATTTTGTGCTGTGGATAGCAGAAATGAAGATGGCATTCCAGCTGTAGTAAGGCAAAACCCAAATACAGATGTGATATAACATTTTGCTGATGCCACAAAGAACCGCTTTAGCCCTTTCAGATATGGTAACACTCTGGAAACTTATGTTCAGCTGCCCTTGTTCACATGCCCTTTTCAATATCTCTGACCCTTCTCCTCCACACACATAGAGCATCCCATCCTGAAAGTATGTGTTATTATTTGTACAAGTGTGATTTCAACTTTGGTCATATTAAAACATATATTGTTCATTTGAACCCAATTTTGCAAACAATTTTGCTCCACACCAGTGACACATCTTTTAATTTCCACCTCCTCTCCATCTTGGTGTTATCTGCAAACCTTATCAGTAATCAGTTTTTTCCCTTTAAGGTTCTCAATAAAAATATCAAACGGTACAGATCAAGAACCAACTGTAGTGGGTTACAGGACCATACTGTGTTTTTCTACAGATAAGAAACAGTTGATAAGAAGTTGTCACCTTGAAAAAGCACGCAAGGCACCTGGTTCTCTGCCATGCTCCTCTGCTGCAGGTTGCCATGCCTCTGGTACGGAGGGCAACGAGAGGGTATGCGTCCGGGCCTTGGTCATGCTGGGGCTGAGATGAAGACGCAAGTCTCTCTATGCCCCTCGGCAACCTCTCCTGCGGACCAATATCCTCCAGCAGAGGACAACTGCAAACAGTAATAGCTTAAACCAGGTGGATCTGGCTGTGGGGAGCTAAAAACTGGGTCTTGCCTGGTTGTCTATCCCAGCCCCCTGCTCCAAATAACTCCCAAACGGCCTAAATGTCTGTGCTTCAGTATCTCCACCTGAAAGCTGAGAGGCTTGGTTTAAACTGCTGCTGAAGGTGGGTTTGTGCTCATATACCAATCTTGTGAATGGGCACGGGTCAGCCAAGCCACAATTTTAACATCTGAGAATGTTTTGTCCTTCTCCTGCTAGGTGCTAACCTGCCTCCCAGGGTGGGAAAAAGAAACAACTCATAGAGAGGAAAAAAAAAAAAATAAAAGCCAACTGATGACAGGGATCTGCCGGTGAGAAAAGGGAAGAGGTGCAAGCATTGAATATTCAGAAAAAGACAGGAGGGAGCAGTGAGCCGAACGTCCCTGGCAGGCATCCAGGGAGCTGCGGCCCGGCGGTGCCCTGCCTGAGCGAGGGGGCGGTCTGCGTGGGTGCCGGTGCTCCCAGCACCCTTCTGGGAACACCTCGGCTCGGTGGTGTTCCCCATTTGCAGCGATGTTTTAAGGACCATTAGCTAGACAGCCTTTTCGTACATCGCGTCGGGTTCATATTGTTCTAGTTCCTTAATTGTGTTCTGCCACAACAAGCTAAAGGCCTTAGAAAAGTCAGTGTTTTGCATCAGCTTTGTTACCTTTATCACTCAATCCTGCAATCTCTTCAGTGAAAGAAAACAAGTCAGTTTGAAAGGGTCTCTTCCCATAAACTCCTGTTGATTGGCATTAATTATATTTCCCTCCCTTAGTTCTTTGTTAATCTGGATCCGTGTGAGTCATTCCATTATACTGCTGGGACTCATGGCAGAGAGAGAGGCCTATAAATACTTAGATCTTTCTATCTATCTTTCTCAAAAACTTACCCAACCTTTGCTTTCCTCTGGAACTTCCCCTCTGTCCAGAGCACCGCTGGCCGTCAGCACGGCCTTCGCACTGCGGCTACGCCTTGGAGAGTACGGTCTCAGGAGCCACGGTGCCGAAGGCAGACGTGTTGTGTGTTCTTCTGAAGCAATGGTCTTTTAGAAGAACAGTTTGACTCTGCAGTTACAAACAATGTTGGCAAAAGCATGGGAAGAAAGACTTAATTTGCTTGTTTATCTTGAGTTTCTTTATCCCAATATAGTACAATGGCTGCAAGAGGTTTCATTTGAAGGTGTGACTGATGAGACGGGAGGTCTTCTAGAAGTCCAGCCACAGGGATGCACAGCACAGATGGATTTTGTGCATGTTCCCCGTCACAGTGCTTTATAGCCCCTTTGCTTTTCTTGTTCTAAACCTTTTACCTTTTACCTTCTTTCCTGCTCAAATGATGACAGTAACAGAGGAAATGAAGAAACAATTCTGTTGCTACTACAAATTCGGAAACTAATTGTGTAGTAAATCATCACATTTTTTTGATTGTTTCAGAACAGCAAGGACATGACAAGTATAGGATGTAACATATCTGGGCTTGTTTCATAGAAAAAGTTGAAAAGCTGATTTGGAAATATCTCAGAGAAGGTCAACAGCTTGAAATCAAATTAGAAAAATATCAAATTAATGTGGTTGCCACAATCCTGATTAGAATTCATATCACACAAGAATGTAAAAACACTTCTGGAGAGAGAGAGAGAAGATGTTTTATTATCTAAGCACAATGCTGTTTTCAAGCTGCATAGAAAGAAAGAACAAAATGTATTAGAAGAAACTTTTTACTATTATCAAAATAAAAATCAGCAATTGAAAATTAGGACTATCACAATTTCAAGCAAACGTGAATAATAAGTTCAAATTTTGCATTCATTTTCTGTATTCATCTGCATCTATGTTTCTCTGAATAGACATCTGAAGCTGCTGGTGGAAGGCCAGATTCTTCTTTACTACCAGCAGACTGGCAATAGTTCCTCGAGGTGTAAACCAGGGCACGGCGCCGCCTGAGCAGGAGTGAGGTGCCTGGAGCTCGGGGTTTGGAGGAATGGGACATCTGCCCAAAATAGTCAGGGCGCAGGCTCCGGTTATTCCTAGCTGTGAACGCCAGTCACTGCCTGGATAGCTTTTTTTTTTGCCGATGACAACATTTTGGAATTAGGTCTGTGATCTGTATGAATCATGTTAGCTTTATAGGACTTGCTCTAAGTGCTCAGTGCTATATAAACCCGAGAGATAAATATCGTCTTTTGGCAGGGAGGTCCACACACATTACAGGTATTCTTAGTGAGAATTTAGCCTGTTGCCCAGAGCATAGCAGAGTTTTTTCATTCTCTATGGACTTTCTCTCTATAATTCTTTTATTGATTTTCTTTTTGCGTATTATATGGAACCAGATGATTTACAGGCAAACAGCTTAAAGTCAGTATATGACATTAATTAACATTCATTGCTTTTCTTCCCTTCTCTTTTTCACCTGCACCTTCTCCTGGCACTTGTTTGACCAAAGTCTCCTTTTCACCATTCATAAAAATACCTATCTCTTAGGAGTGGCCACAGCCACAGGCAGCCCGGGGCAGGGAGAGTGGGCAAAGGCCTGGGGCACCTGCGGCAAATGACAGAAGACCATGTTTCCCTGTGGGTGCTGCTTAGATGGGGGCTAGCGCACCTCTCCCCTGCCCTTGGCTAATGCCCACTTTGCTGCCCCGCTCCTCCTTTGCCTGGCTCTTTGCTGCTCTGGCAGTGGAGCAGGAGGTCTTGCTGGCAGGATCTACCCTTACAAATATAGGATCCCTTAGAGCCAATAAATATTGCCCGTCATTGCCTAAGATTGCCAACAGTAACATTCCCTTACCCGTTTATAGGAGATGCTGAATATAGCATTGGTACTATTAAAACCTTTGATGTTTCTGCCATTAGTGTTTTCTGCCTATGAAAGTTTTTGTATTTTCTACTGGTTCTGTTTTTACTTTCTTCTGTGGCTACTGAAGCTTGACTTGCCAGAACTTTGAAGAGTTAGCCTTTAATTTTTTTAAAAAGCTTTCACAATAATTCTAGATTTTCAAAATGATTTTGGAAAGCAAAACAGTATTGGAGAGAAATTTGGGGATGTGACTTTTCATGCTTTAAAAAACTTTTATATTAACCCATTTTTTCAATAGCAAGATGGAAAAAAGGAAGAGGAGAGAAGCAAAACACCCATAAAAGAGCCACCAATAGTTTTTAATAGAAACCTTTTGTTAAGACTTTTGAACAAAGAAAGGATTTCTCCCTCTAGAAGCCAGCAGAATAAAAAGGACTTTGCAGATTTTTAAAGATTCAGCAAATGTTTGTTCCTATTTTTCAAACAACTCGTATTGAAAGTGGTTTTGTCCAAGCCCACTGAGAAAGGAGATGGGGATGGTGCATTTTCCTCCTGTAAGCAGTCCTTGCAACGCAATGTGAGCAGGAGGATGGCTTCAGAGAGGGATGTGGTAATGCAGGCTCCAGGGTGCTTGCTAGGAGTGAGAAGAGGAAGAGAAGGAACATGCGAGACAAAGGAAGATCTAACAGTCTGGAAAAACACACGGATCTGAAAAACAGGGAAAGAGCTTGCGACTGGAAAAACACACAAACACTAACCCTGCGAGAATTTTCCTTCTGAGTAGATTCACTCCTCTTATAAGATGTTCCTTCAGAGAGAGGCCACCGTACGGGCCATAAATTGGGCATGATCTTGAGTGAGTGTTTAACTTGGAGTTCCTATTTTCTGACTAATTGACTTCAGCTAATTTTGCAGTTGGTTATTATGGGGACGAACCTGTAGGACATCCTTAAAATGGAGGAGGATCATTCTGCCTGCTTGTATGAGGCAGAAGACCTGCTAGGGCACTAGTCTTGGGACAAAGGCACTTGTCCCAGAGGATATTGCTGAAGGACTGAGGCATCAGCTGGAGATACCTGAGGGCAGGTCTGAGCTCACCAATGGCCAAAGTCCTGCTGCAGAGGACTTCCAAAGGGACCAGGCTGTCAGTCCTACATAAGGACACCTGGCTTCTGATTTTCAGCAGAAGCGACCTTAAACGAAAACGTTAAAACATTTGTTGCAAAGCCATGGAAATGGGCTGTTTTTGTAGGGCTGTATTTGCTGTGTGTTTGCCACATGCTGCCGTGCCCTGCAGCTTCTCAATGGCATTATGTCCTCTTGCCACTGGGTCTCTCTCAAGACTTCTCTGGGAAAATCCAGTGCAAACTGGGATGGGGCTGCGGAAATGCTCTCTGGCCTCTGCAGATAATAGCACAAGGCAGACCTAATCAATGCGACTCAGAAATGCTGACAACTGATATGTAAGAACCTGTATACATATATCTATATCTGCATGCGGGTATACATCGAAGAGGGAACCTTCTTCTTGCGACCTTCACAGCAGACCTTCCCAGTATCTGAGTGTGTGACACACGCGCCCCTCGGGAACCCGTGGAGGCTGCAATGTGTAACAGAGTAGGATTTACCACGTTCTCTAGTTCCTAGGGAAAGGACTAATGCTATTTTTTAAAGTACTGCATTGTTTTTGGTCTCAGCTATATTGCTTTTAATATTTTATGTGTGTGACTATGATGTACTGCAATGAAAATACCCTTATATCTTTTTTCCTAGTAAGTGTATCTATCAAAACAAGGAACGATGTCAAGTCACAGAGAGGAAGGGTCTGGAAGGCACAGGAAAATGCATAAAAGATGAAGTCCTATTTATGTTTCTCGCATGCACAAAAAAACCCCAACAACCCACCTACATTAAAGAAATGCTATTCAGGTTACAAAGTAAATCAGCAGCGTGTGGCCTCTCTGTGCTGGTGCGCTAGGATCCAGGCTTTAATTCCAGGCTCGCACACGGGCTCTCCAAAGGCCCCCGCCTCCCTCGGCGTGCGGGACGGTCGGGCTCTGCGGGTGGCTCGGTGCGTGGAGGAGAGGAATCCTGTGTTGTTTTCCATGGGGTGCCGAGGTTGAGGAGCGCGGGGAGGTCTCCCTGCTGGCAGGGCGTGTGCCACCCCCTGCCCTCATGCCCGGCGGAGGCTGCTATGCGAGCGGCTTCGCCAGCTCCGGTGACGTGCCCACGCCGAGCCCGCTGGGGACCTGCTCTGACCCTGCAGAGCCGATTTGTAGGTGTGCTCTGCACGCCCTCGCAGCCGCGTTTGCCTTCTACCTACAGAAGCATAATAATGTGCTTCTCAACACTCCCAAGCCTACCCATTTTGGATGCCAAGCATCCAAAGTGGGGGAAGCAAGGCCAACTTTTGGTCTTAATCTTGCCCTATTTCAGTTTCCCATCTGTGGGATGGGGAAGCAGGGCAGTTGCCCGATGCCCCTGAACATCGTAACAAAGCTCAGTTCAACAGTGACTGTAAAACCCTTGCCTAGTGCCAGGGCAGGGAAGTTTGTGCAATCCGGTAAATGCAGCACAGAGCCAATGCACTGACTGACAAGAAGAAGGGCAAGTCTCAGAGCTGCTCCCCAGGATGAGCTAATGCAGTGAACAGTTGCGCTGGTACCTCGACCAGGAGCAATATAAATGCATTAGCACAACGGAGTGGGCTCATTTACCTTCAACTCAGCAGTCAGACTGCTTTAGGGCTCACACACGGCTACTTCAGGCATCTTTCCAAGCAGCATTTTCACTTAGCTGTGGTTCTGCAAGTGGGAGCTATCCATTCTGCGCGCAGGGACGAGCTTGGGTGGGGAGCCTTGAGGAAATAACGAAATGAAGAACGTGCAGAGGCAACCTTCATTTTTGCATTTCCTAATTCTGGAGTGGCTGACTTGGTAACCTCAGCTTTTCAGAGGTCGCTTGCACGTGTGCTCATGTCTGCATGGGCATTGCTGGGAAGCAAACTGAACCACCCCATCAGCCCCTGATGCGGTGGCTACTGGGCTGTTGGCAGAGCCAGGGCGTTGAGGCCCACCAGGCAGGTTGTCTGACAGGAGCTAACGAAGCATTTGTCAGCAGTGGAAGGATGCCATCCTCTGTGTTGACCAACATGAGACACAGGACCGGAAGGGTTCAGCTGGTGACACAGGAGACACACAGGCAGAATATCCTGTTCATGCCAGCTACTTGCAGGAGGCATTTTCTACCAGGAGAGATTCCTGGTGCCTTCTCCTGCCCTGTGTCCTCTGAGGCTCAGCCTCCCCTCCCCCCCTGCTCCTTTTCACAGCTCCTTGTCCATCCCACCCCAGCTTCATAGCACCCCCTCTACCTCTTCCCCAGGAGACTCACCTCTCTTCTCTTTATCACTTCACCCCAGAGCTTTCCCCAAAGGTTGAAAACAAAACAACATGTTATTCCCTAGCTTCACACTTTAAAAAGCTGAACTATCTTCTCTGAGATTTCCTAGAGCAATTCGGCCCAGGGCAGCCAGCCAGCATGTCTGAAGCCAGCCTGAGTGGTTAGAGCCTGGCAAAACCTAAGCTACTGAAGCAGGTTTTACAAGGAGAAATGCCAGGTAGTGCTCAGATCAGGCAGCACTGCGTTCCAGTCCATGGAGACATCCCATGGCCATGCAGCCAACGAGTCTGGCTGGCAAAGTCAGGGCGCATTCATTCAGATTTAATTCATGGTGGCCATGATGTTGTAGTCATTATAACACAAAAATAATTAGCTGCTTCTTATGAGCATCTCTCAGTGTCACCTGTATTGGCCTTCATGGTGACCCACATTTGGGAATCAAATCTGTAATTGGGTGTAGATCTCCTGAAGCCAGTTTCATCTGATTTCTGATTTCTACTGGTCACAGTAGCTCTGCAGCAACTGCCTGCTTTCCTGAGGAAGTTGAATGCTTGTATGGTTTTACAGGGTTTTAAGCAGTTGGTAACTTAATAATAGGTCATATTAATCCATCTTTTCGGTGGGCCTTTACTCTTCAGAGAGATGAAAGAAGTTATTTTTAAAACATAAAACATTGCATATGCTGCATGTGGGAAGTGGTGATTTCTGGCTATGGACTGAGGGGGCAAAACTGCATAATTTATAACTATCTCATAAATAATGAGTCTGATGTCTGTGTTACTGTGATTTTACACTAGTCTAAAAGTGGAGTCATGAAGCCAGGAGTCAGCCCCAATATGTTATCATTCTGTTGCAAAGCAACTAAGTATTGGGAACCAGATCCTTGCCCGACATAAACAAGAATAGTTTCATTAACTTCATTTTTCATTTGACTAGTGAGCCAGGCTGTGAATCTTCACATGATTCAGACCGAGCACTGTTGCACTAGAAGGTAGGCTGGGGTAGGTGTGGAGTCCTGGACAGAAATCAAGAACTGGCAAGACATCAGGAAAATATCTGCTCATCCCTGCTGCCTTCAGTGCTGACTTGTCCCAACTGATGATCTGGCCCTGAAGTCACAAGGCAACACCTGAACCTGAGGAGCGCCATTAAATGCCTCCGATTTCTTTGAGAGGCACCGGCACAAGGCAGGAACGGTTATTCCTTAGTGAAGGGCAGATGTTTCCCACTGACTTGCCAATGCGTAGTTGTCATCTCAAATACCCCCATCTACAGCAGCTCAGCTACTTGGGGGACTGAAATATCCAGGCTTTATTCACGGCACACGCGTCAGGACACAGAATATTTGCAGGGTGAAAAAAACAAATGAAACTGCAGCCGCAAAAAACGCCAAGATAAGGCTGCCCAGAAGTGGCTCGTGTCCTTTCAGTGGCAGTAAACGTGACACCGGGAGCCAAGGTCCTGCTTGGGGCTGCCTGCACTTGGGGGGCCCCAGTCGTGCTTGGCCGGGGAGGCTGCCCAAGGGGCGATGGTGGGCACAGCCGGCAGTGCCCGGCCGCGAGGAGCCCAGCAAATCCACCCGCTTCAGAGAACCGTGCTCCAGGCCCTTTGCTCTCTCTGCACCCACAAGAGCTCTGTCTCGGGAGCTTGGGCTCACACCATCCTCCCGCTGGATCCTAATTCAAGCCGTGAGGCACAGTATGCTTGATGCAGTCCCAGCAAGCCTGGGGACCTCAGAGCATGTAGGAGAGCCAAGTTTTAAACACCGAGAGCTCCTCAGCCTCCGTGGCCACGAGCCAGAGACTCTGCAAAGGCCTGATTCTCCTTCCCTCTGCCCACACGAGAGGGTTGGGACCCTGCGCTGGGCTCCCGTTTCCCCTGATGGCCAGCCCGTGGCTGAGCCTCCCTAGTGCCATGAGAAACCCCGTCCCTGAAACGGCCCTGCATACCTGCTCCGCCAGGTTACACAACGGCTGTGGGGAGCTGCGTGTTACGACAAGGCGGGTGAGTAACGAAAGGTAAGGGAGGTTTATATAAGCCCTGAATACATTTTTGGAGTATGTTTCAGCTGAAAGGGCTGTCGGCATACCGCAGCCCTGAGAAAAGCGACAGCCTGGGAGGAGCAGGGCAGCAGAAGGCAAATACTGCTTCTCTTCCCTCCACCCTGCCTTCGATGTGATTCCTTTGCCAGAACCATGCCTGGATCCAGAAGGCCCTTGGCGGTCAGCGGACCCAGGGCTTGCTCTCACTCATCCATGGAAGCTCCTCCCAAGACAGAGACTTCAGTGCAGAGTTTTGGGTCCCAAACCTCCATAAACAGACAAAATTTACCTCCCAGCCCAGTATCCTCGGCTCCTGACCTGGGCTCTGCCCTCCTCCTCCACCAGCTGAGCTGTCCTCTGTAAGCCCACTCTTCCCCTTGCTCTGGCTTCCATGCTGATGCTCTGAACCTTGCCTGTGATTTCTGCCACCTCGCCTGCACAAGCAAATGGGGATGTCAGGCTACGCAGGAGGGACCGCACAGCTGATACAAGGCTGAGAACACACATCTGAAAGACCTTGTATAGGATCCACATAAAAATCACATCAGAACCTGCCTGGGATAAAGTGCTTTTCTTGACTGGCAGTCAATACTGAAAAATGGGTGAAGGAGAATGAGACATGATCCCAGGTGCCAGACTGGGAGTGTGGCACGCTTGAATGGGAACCAAAGCGCACAGTTTTAAAGACTGTAGGAGAGCATCAGAACGGTTTCTGGTCAAGGGGGTAAATTTCCAATTGCTTTAACAAAACTGAACACAGCTCTAAAATACATGTTCTGGTTCCTACCTCAGGCTCCCAGTCTCACGATGGAATTGGCGGGCAAGCTTTCACCACCAAACTCTAATTTCTGAAAGCCAAAATGTTTAGCGGTTCAGGTAGACTTTAATGAGGCCTCTCTCCTGGCTCCAGAACAGACCCTCTGGACATATTTCTCTGGGGCCAGAGAAATGTGGATGGTTGTGACATTGACCTGGGCTGCAGGAGACCTGATTCAAGCTCCTACTGTGTCTAGCCCAGAGCAGAGACTTGAACTCACACTTGCCAGCTCCCACGAGCAATCTGATGGGCAATCTGCTGGCTAGTGAGATACAAGACATTTTACTTGCTTTTGGTGGAATGGTCATAAGTGTCCACCATTAGGTATGTTATTATCTACATGGTGATTATACCTCTCCAAGGAGCAGGCAGCCAGGGTCCAAGTCTTGCTCCAGCCCATGTTGAGTAATTTGTGTGGAGAGGAACAGGTCACCCAGGAGGAGGCGACAGTGATATGGAGCAGGACAGCCGTAAGCAACTGGGCTGAGAACTTTCTGTGTATGGGAGAAAGCAGCAGACCAAGGAATCTCTCATTGTGAATTGGAAAAAAATGTGGATAAACAAACCTCTAAAAAAAATTTTTGGCTGCATCCCAGTGTGGAGGGGGACCAGTGTTTGCCAGCTCCCCCAGCTGGACGAGGCTTTCTGCAGAGCAGCGTGGGCAGTGATGGCTGTGCAGGATTAATGTACCAGCAACCAGCACCGTAACACATGGGGCTTGAAAACGCAGGAGCTTAGTGGAGCCCGAGCCGAGCACCAGCACAAGGCTGGCTCCTCTCCAGGGACTGCAGGAGCAAGCTGCTTTCATCTAGCAGGAGTTTTCCTGCCGTGGGTTACTGCAGCAGGTTGCAGGAGGAAGGAGTCACGTCAGCGAGGGGGCAGATTTCCTACCTTGCCTCCTCCAGGTGCAGGAGCTCAGGCTGGGACATCCTGCATAGCATCTTTCCCCCACCCTGCTCAAAGCCAGGCAGGACTCACATGTGAGAAGTCCCTCTTGATAAGACTGGGAGGATACTAATGACTGCCCTGCACTTATGAATGCTGTGAATCCAAGCAGCGTAGACTGGGCATCCCCCATTTTTGCAAACACAGTCCAACCCCCAGCCACTACTCACTGCAACAAGCCTGGAGGGGTCTTGCAAAGGAGCCAGCCGCTTCCACAGCTGGAAGGAAGTGATGCTCTTGGCAATGCACCCCACAGCTGCAAAACAAAACCCGCACGCCAGCCCCAGGCGCTGCTGCTCCACAGGGTGGCCTCTCACTGAGTTTGGGAAGGACAAAATGCTGAGAACTAGCAACTCCCCCCCAGTTTGCCATCACGGCTACAAGCTGCTTCCTTGCACCACGGCTGGGTGGAGGGACCTGGCGGTGGAAGCGGTCCTCTAGGGCTACAATAATTTTGACAGCCCAAGGGGCCTCCCTAAATGGGCTGGCCAGGTGCTGCTGCGACAAGACCAAATGCCTCCAAAGTCAGGGCTCCCCTTCCCCGCGAAGCAGCTAATCTTAATTTGGTACACGAGTGTCAACAGGTGTCATCAAGGGAAGAGGGATGAGGGGATATTGGTGCAGCTGGAGGAAGTATTTATAGCTGCTTTTTAAAAAACCATATAGCTCACGTCTGTTAACGTATGTAACACAATCGGGGACCTGAGCTAGTTGCAATTCTATGGCTGCAGGATTTCCTGTGGAATCCTCTCCTGGCCACAAAAACAAGCTAAAAATAAAGGCATTAAAAATGATACACGTGCTGAAGCATAAGCAAGCCTTTGCCTCCTCTCTGGCCAGCAAGTTGTTTAGTGGCAACAGCAGCAGGGGAGGTGACAGCCCTTGGAAAACTCTCTGTAACAGCTGATCTCATGGGTCTAAGTCCCCAGAGAGCTGCAGGTGTGCATGGGTCAGCATGTTTGCTGCAGGCAGTCAGGCAGAGAGGGATCGGCAGGAGGTTCAAGAGTCACTGACATAAGAGGCAGGAGGACTGATGAAACCGCCGATCGCTGGGGCTGAGCACCTGTGATTTAACAGCAGTGGCTGTGCTGCAGAGCAGGAGGCAGCCTGCCTGCCTGTGGACGGCTCAGGGGCCTCGCTGCCTACAGGGGAACCGGAGCAGCTCCCTGCCCACCAAAAGTCAGGAGATCCAAGTGCCTTGTTGGTTCCTGTTTCTTAGAAAAATCTTACCTGCAGTTAACTTGCCTAAATGCAACAGAGCGGATCTGGTTCAGATCTCACTGTCTTTGCACTCAGTAGCAATTCAGCTAGCTTGAGGTTTATTCTTCATTTCAGCTGGGAGGAACAGAGCAGGATGAGATCCGGCTGTCCCAGGCTGGAAAGCAAACCCCTTCAGCCCTCCTGATGCTCCCAGCCCTCCCTCCTGGGCTGTACAATCAGGATCTGGAGCTCCACAGCAGTGCCTAGCTGACATCCACCAAAGTGATATTTTTGCAGGCACTGAGAGATGAACAGGGACCCCAGTTCATCTTTCTCAGCTGCTGGGCTGCCTTGTAAGACCAGCCAGGAAAGTCAGTGTCTGGGCCCTGCACCGAGGTCTCTTGCAGGCTGAACTCGCCTTGGGCGAGTGCCAGTCCAGCTCAAGGCAGCCCTAAGACAAGGTGCCCTTGTGCTGTGGGGTGCCACCAAGCACAGGTGGGCAGAGCTTGTTGCCACTGCCATGTCCCCAGGGCCAGCTGGTCCTTTAAAATCCACTGCTGGATTAGGATGCAGTTCAGCTCCTTGAGGGAGTGGTGGGAGTGGACAGGACAAGAGGAGGCCAATGGTATCACCTCGCTGCTCAACTTCTTGCCCTCTTCAGACTCTGTCCCTTCACTGGAGAAGGACCAGGATACCTCCACCCTTCCTGAGGGCAGACCTACCACCTTGGCACACTGGCAGAACTGTGAGGAAGAGCTAGATGAATGCTGTAATGCTGCTGTTTGAATTGAGCTGGACATCTGCACTCACTGTGGGATCACCTGTAACAGATACACCATTAATTAGGACATCACCTGAACTCATCTGAACTAGAAATGGTGTCCCTTAGAAGGAGGGAGAGAGATTCCCAGGAGCTGAAGCTGAGCCTTGGCTTCATACCCTTTAATTATCCCAGGCTGTCGTGATTAGGTTGCTACTTGCAGCGCATGTCCTACAGGCAGAAGAGTGAAAGAAGGTGCCTCTCTGCAGGTTAATTCGGAGCTCTTCCGTTGTTCCAAAGAGCTGCTATTACTGCACAGCTTCCTGCTTATCAGCCTAGATCACGCACTATGTTTTACGGGACTATTTGCAGAAACACGTGCTGCTGGCCGTCACTGTCAATCAGCATCTGTGCTTTTTGTGGTGTTATTCCAAATCATTCAAGTTGCAATAGCTCCGTCAGCGCACCACTGAGACCAGCAGCCTGCCGCGTCCCAAACGTGCAAGGGCGCAGCTCCTGCTCCGTGCCTGGGACCTGGGCGGGTGGACAAACTTACGCAATGGTGCCACCCGCATGCTGGGTCTCTGCAGGCAGTGGGACAAGCCAGGCTGCTCGGAGGAGGTGGCTGACCTTGTACCAAGGGGAAAGGCAGATCGAGACACCGTGGCATCTCCAGACCGCGGGGTGGCTCCGTGCCAGGAGCAGAGCGCTCCCCTGGGCCCCTGTGGTGCCGACCCCCTGCTTCCCACGCCGAGGTCCCCTCCTGGCAGCCCCGGGAAAGCCTTGTGGTTGCTTTGCACGAGCAGGTTTTGGGAGAGGGGCCGCGGTCCCTCATGCTCCCGGCCCATAGCGGTATTGAAGCACTTGCGATCGCATCCCTTCCCGCAGCCGCGTGGCCCACAGGGCGCCTTTCGCTGAATGTAAGGGCTGCTCCTTGTTTTTAATTTTTGGAACCACTTCTAAGCAGTGCCTGGGATGGGGAGGCAGCCCCTCGAGAGGGAAATGGCGATGCAGGCCTACAGGAGGTAAGACTGTTGTCGTCTACCTCCTTTCAATGCCCGCAGGCAGACGCTGTCTGCCCAGATATTTAGAAAGTCTCTGCAGGCAGCTAGAGAAGAGTAGGATAAAGCCCTTTGTGTTTAGGCCAGCATCATCTCCTTAGATGCTTTAGCCTCTCTCTCTGGCGCTGATACATCCCCTGTCACATCACTTGCACCCATTCATAGTGCTGCCTGCAAATTGTTTTCCTGGCTTGTCACTGGGGCAGATTTTCTTTTCATTGCTTCCCTGGCTCTTCTTTTCTCACTGCATCGAGGAAAACATTATTTGTCCTTGTTTGGAAGGCCCTTTCCTTCACAGCCTTTTTGCAGTGTCAACCAGACACTGGCCTCTGCTTTGCTAGCTATTTGCTGTGTTTCCCAGCTGTTTGTCTTCCTCCTTTCTCCTGCACGTATTTCCACAACACAGAAAGGTTAAGCAAAGCCCTCTCCTTATCTTCATCTCAAACCTTCTGGAAAAGCCTTCTGTAAAACCCAGATCTGGGGAAAAAGCCAGTGGTGATATTCCCCGAAGTCCCACCTGCTGCCAAATCTCTGACCCTCTAGAGGATCCGAACTGCTGCCCGACCCCACGTGCCGCTGCTCCCCACAGACACAGGCCATTTCATTTTTCCCTCCCTGCCGTAGTTCAGCCGGCTATGCAGCTCACTGTGGCAGCGTTTAATTTGATTTACAACCCACCTAGCAGCACCCTGGTCTCCAACCAGCCTAGATCCTTGCCCCAGCTGATGCCCCAGCACAGCAGCATGCCATGATGCAGGAGCCTGGCTGCAATGGACCTTTCTGGCACATTTAACTGTTTACTCAGGGGCTTGGCCAGTGGTTACCTGTAACCTGCTGCAGCTGTAGCTACAGGCTGGCATCTCCTGAGAAGGAAATGCTCTCCTGCCTGCTGAAAGGGATGAGCTGCCCATGCTGAAATGGTGAAAAATAGACCCCATCTCCCCCTTGTTTTCTGGGGTAGCTTTTGCTGGTTTACTGGCTTGTGCAGAGGTCAGACAGACACCAGCCCGGAGGTGAAGTGAGAGGAGTCTGAGTTACTCTGCAGCTGTGTTCAGGAAGCTGCCGAGACACCAAGGCTCCAGGGAGAAGGCAGTTTCCAGAAACGTGAACCCACCTCCGTGTTTAACCCCAGCACGCGACCCAGGACTTGGCAAGTCCGAGGTGCTGTGGCAGTGGCCAGCAGGGAAGGCTGGAGTCGGTGTCTAGCATGTCCTAGATACAGAGCACAAAGTTGCCCAAGCTCATCTGGAGCTGAGGGCAATTCCTGCTTGCACAGGAGAGCAGTTGCAAAAATGTGAAGGAGCAGCCACATCACCCCAGATAATCGCTCAGAGTAGTCAGGAGCACTTGAGAAAAACATGATGCTGTTATTAAAGAGAGGGTGGGGGGAGACCGTTTTTCAGAGATGGATTTGGGGGTTCCTGAATCAGGAAAAACTGACTCGTAGTCATCTCGTGGCATTGGAGCTACAGCGGAGGCTGCCGCATCAGCCCTTCTACCCTCACCGCTGGGTGGCCTGGACACAGTTCCCCCAGGACCGCAAGGCTGGCATTAGTTCTCTTTGGAGTTAACCAAGAAAGCCCCCAGCCTTCTCTCCCTCCTGCATTAAAGCCATTTTCCTGCAAAACTGGAAACCTTGATTAATGACCTGCTCAAGGGAGACAAATCACTGAAGTCTTTCTGCTTGCCCAGGAGACTCTCCCTGCTCCGGGGTGAATGTACGTTCTGCAGAAGGGAGGAAGGATGGAGCAGTCTTCAAGGGAGACTGCGGATTCCCAGGAAAAAGAAAAGAAAGCAGTTTCTGTTGGGAGTCATTTTTTTCTTAAGAACTTCAGTCTGCATTTTTTATTAATAATACAACACCCTGGATGTGTCAAAAAATATGAAAATACATCTGCTGGTGGGGAGCTCCAGTCTCACAGATCCAGCCAGTACGGCTCGGCTGTCATTTGCTTCTTGGAATTTCATTTTCTAATAAACACGTCTGTGAAATCGCTGTATTTTCAAAGCCTAGTTTCCGCCGCTGCTGCGATCAAAGCGCGGGAGGTGGGGGGGAGCGGGAAGGGGGAAACATGCCGTCTCCGCCAGCAGCCTCCCCCGGCGAGAACGGGAGGAGGAAGATGCGGCGCAGCATGGCGAAAATGCCCAGCAACGCCTAGGCAGAGGCTGGTTTAATGTGGCTTTAAGAAATCTTGAGAGCTTTAAGCATCTTGAGAGCAGCATGAGAAAATGGGAACCCAGAGCCCTGGCTCTGATTGCAAACCTCCTTTTTTTTGGGGGGGGGGGGAGGAGGAGGGGAATCCAGCTCTTAAAGATGCTTGGCCTCCGCCGGGGATTCCCTGTGTCCAGCTGGCACCTGCGGGCAGAGGAGGGGGTCTCAGGCCGGGGGCGGTGGGGGCTGCCGGCGCGGCGCGGTGGGACCCTGTCCCTCTGCTCCCGCTGCCAGCCGGCCCCTGCGCGGCGACGGGAGCCCGAGACCACAACTCGCTCGGCTCTCGCCCTTGGGGTCCCGCCGGCGGGGCGGTCGCGGGCAGCTGCCCGGCGGCGTGCAAAGGGGCTGGCGCAGCCGTGCTGCGCGCGGAGCGGGGGAACCGGCTGCTCCCTTGCGAAAACCCCTGCTCCGAAGTCCAGCTGCTGGGTGAAATACCCTTTCCCCTGGTATTTGACCCAAATACGCTAAAATTGCCTGAATCAGATTCGGACGATCAGCTTTTGCTTCTCCGGCACCTGCAAGGCCGTAAACCCGCGGGGGTGCCAGCGGGGTGGTCACCTACGCGCCTTTCCAGAAAGCACGGGCCCCGCTCCTGCTCGAGGAGGCAAAAAAAAGACAGGGAAAAACCCAACCCTTAAAAATCCCCTGCCGGCTTCCTTTATCGTGAAAAAAAGGACTGTTTCTTTCGTTTCCAAGAGCCTCACAAAAACACTGCCACTTCTGAAAATTATGCCTTTTCTCTATGGTAACCATTTCCCCGCTCGCCCCGCGCGGAGACGCAAGTTAAGGCAGAGCGAGCGGCGGGCTGGGGTGAGCCCCTCGGCGCCCGGCGGTGTCGCTCGCCGGCCCCTGTCGCCTTCCCCTGTGGCCTGCTGCTGAGCTGGTGGCTCTGCCCTCGCTGCGTGAGGGAGACCCACCGCGTCCGAGCAGCAAGTTCGGCTTTTGTTCTTTTTTTTTTTTTTTTTGCTTCATTTTCCTTTTCTCCTCCGTTTCCCCGTGTCGTTTGCAAAGCCCTTCAGCTCACTCCTTCCAAACCTCGGGGCTGCAGAGCGCTTGCTGCACCCGCCGAGGAGGAGACGCCACGTCGGAGGAGACGCCACGTCGGAGGAGACGCGCCCAGCACCCGCGCGAGGGCGGCCGGGCACGAGCCGGCGGCTCCCTCCGCAAGCGGCCCCGGGGCAGCGCCGCGGCCACGGGCGCAGGATCCCCCCCCGCTCGCTCGCGACCTCGAGGCGCGCGCGGCCCGGGGAGGCTGCTCGTGGGCACCACGCGTCGCCTGGGAGCAGCCCGGCGGCGGGGGCCTCTGCAGCCGGCGCGCGCCGCTTTGCGTGCCGGGAGCTGGTAGCTGTTCTCGCAGACGCAAGTCCTGCTGACGGTAAACAGACCATGCAGGTCCTGCAGATCTCCTCTGATGTAAAGGCCATAATTTTGCCCTCCGAGCGTCTGAACGAAGGTTGTATCACCCGGGATTTTAAGATCATCCAGTCTGGTTTCCTGCGTGACACAGGCTGGAGGCTATTAGCAAGCAAATCCTTCCTGGGTCAGTACTCAAAGCCCTGTGTACCTCCTGGAGCAAAAATGCTCCCATTTAGAGCGCTTGTGTGATGGAAAGGCAGCTGTATCTCTCTCCCGAGAGACATAACTCTCAACAGTTGTTTCAGGAGCGGATTTTTCCACCACCCTTGTTTTCATCCTTTATCCTGCCTTGACAGATTAAACAGCTCCCTGCTCCCAGGAGCCTTCCTCCTGCAGAGAGATTTGTTAGATTATGACCCCATTACCTTGCTAAGGCAGAAGGTGACAGTGAGATCAGCGTGCCACATCTCCGCCTCCCCGGGGGTCACATTTTTCTTTAGCTCCTGTTGCTGATCTGATCTCTCTTTCCCTAGGAGGTGTCTGGCCAGTGCCCAGCTGAGGCTGGCGCAGCTCGCCGCACCTCAGCGCTCCCTGCGGCCCCGGGCTGTGCTGAGGCTGGGGGAACCAGGGCTGCAGCGCCAAGCACAGCTGGGAAGCTGGGACTCTCTTCTGCAGCCCAGCAGAGCATTGTATTCCTTATTCCCTTGATGGTGCCATTACCACGGTAAAGCAGAAGCAGTCGCGATGGGATGCTGAGAGGAAAGCAACCATTTCCAGAGACTCAGGGGGATGCTAAATATGTTTTTATTTTATTTTATTTTATTTATTTTATTTTATTTTATTATTTTGCTTTGTTTTGTTTTTATTTATTATTATTATTTATTATTTTATATTTTATTTTATTATTTTATTTTGTTTTATTTTATTTATTATTTATTATAATTTATTTTTCATTTCATTTCATTTCATTTCATTTCATTTCATTTCATTTCATTTCATTATTTTTTTTAAAGCGCCGCGGGGCCGCTCTCGCAGCAGCCCGGCCGCTGCCCCGGCCCCGCGCGCGGCCCCGGCCCCGCCGCCGCCGCACGGGCGCCCCCTGGCGGCCGCGCGCTCCCCGCAGCCCCGGCGGTGCCCCCGGGTCCCGCCCCGGCCCCGGCCCCGGCCCCGGCCCCGGCGGGCAGCAGCCGTGCGGGGTTTCGGGCCGGAGTGTCCGCGGCAGCGCGGGGCTGCGCGGCGCGCGCTGGGTGCCCCCGCTGCCCCGGGACGGGGCTCCTCCCTCCCGCCCCCCCCGTCCTAAGCCTTGCTGGAGAAAGGCTGCTTGCAGGCAGAGAACCAAATTTGGTAGGCGCCGAGTCCGTGTTGTCAGCTCGGGGCCACCTCTGGCACGAGCTGTGCAGACAGCCAGGCAGGGTTATTCTGCTGAGGTTTCCTTTGGGGGGGCTGGGTAGGAGGCTTGTGCACAGGGTGACTGGCTGGAGAATCAGGACCTGGAGAGAAACAGGGAGGGTCAAGCCTGATGGTCAGTGCAGGGGCATCCTTGTTCTTGGTCTCGTTGGAAACAACAGCACTTGGCCAAGCACAGGCTCACTTCTAAGCACGGGAATATCAGCATTTGCACCCTTCAGCTACCTGCAGTGTCAAAACTTGTTGTGGTGGGCTGTACATGCTATATGCGAGAAGAAATAGCAAAACACGTCAGGGGTCATGGTAGGGTATTCAGGACTGGTGATGGCATCAGCACTAAGCACAAGTCAAAATCTTCTTGTTTGCTTTGCATCACCCACCTGTCTGCTTGGTCTTCTTCCCACAGTGCTTCAGAAAGGATGTGCTAATGCTGGTTCACATGCATTCATGCATCTGAGCAAACATCTTCAGTCCCAGATGAGACACCCAGCCAGCTTCTTCTGCATTAGAGACTGGGGACATTAATGGGAAATGGGTCTCTGTATTTGTCAAGAGACAGAATTTGGGGATGGAAAGCAGATTGATGGAAAGAAGCACTAATGGGTTCTCTGTGCCATTTAGGGATACCCAGATAATTCCACACAGTCTGGACCTTCTCCCTAATGTGAAATCTTTAACAGCTACAGCCATCTCAGTTAGAGAGGCCCAAATCCTCTACCAGTGACCAGCTCTGGACCAATACAGAGACACAGCTGGTCATACCTGGCCCCTTTTTGCCACGGGAGAGCAAGTCCCACGAAATAGAAAGTGGTGGAGTAGTCCACAAGGAGACATTCATTCCTTCTCATGGTTAAGCACTGCACTCCTCTGAGATGAGTAGTCCTCACAGATTACAAACAGAAGCCAGACTTCAATCCAAGGCTGAAAGTGGGTGTTTACTCCTGAGGAAGGGGAAAAGGCAGATAAAGGCGACTGTCACCCCTAATTAGCCTCCCAGTGTGTTATGTGTAGGGCAGATTGTGTCATGAGTGCGGCCACTCCTTCCCCATCCTGCTCACACCTGCAGGTTTTCCTGCAGAACAGGTTTTCTGGTGTTAATGATACCACCACTTCATTCTGTCTTGCATTCCCAATTCCCAACACTGAAAAAACCCGTAGGGTTTTAAAAGATAACTTGAACTCTGTTTCTTTGCCTTCTGATTTGGCTACACACGGATAATATCTGCAAGCTCACTTGGCACCCAGAAGGTCTAGGAGTTCTGTTTAAGACCAAAGCTGGGAATCACTGCAAAACACTTCACTCAGGAGGAAAAACCATCCCCCTTCCAAAA
Organism: Rhea pennata; assembly: GCF_028389875.1. Lineage (NCBI taxonomy): Eukaryota > Metazoa > Chordata > Aves > Rheiformes > Rheidae > Rhea > Rhea pennata. Next base: position 59,052,693 of record NC_084667.1, on the reverse strand, counting down.
AGGAGTGAAGAAGGCAGTAATATCATAAAAGACTGCATTAAAAAAAGAAATTGCAATAGTTCATATCTTGCGCTCATGAAACATCACCATACACCTGCAGAACAGCTGCTCATGGCAGACAGGTATCTTCTCACACACCTTTCCTCCTGCAAGGAACATTCAGTTCCCCCTCAGTGATTCAGCTAAAACCACCCCTTTGCCCAGGCCTAGCATATTTGCATTACAAAACAGGAAGTTTGTACTGGCTGTGTCTCACTCTTCCACCGCATACTGCAATCACCTGCAACCACCAATCATCCTGGTTTTGCTCTCACTGAGCTGGATGAGGACATATAACCAGCCTTAGCCCTTGGTGCCTGAGCCCGGCCTTCTCTAGCATTTCGGGTCCAGCTGGCACTTTCCTGCTCCTCCTTGAGGGACCTGTCTTAAGCAAGTGTTTTACCTGGTGACCTGAACCTTGCCATGCAGAACTGAAAGCAGCTCCAGGTGTCCATAGGCTTTGCTCATGGAAGTGAGGACATTTGCCAAGAATGGTTACTGGGGAATGGTTCACTTCTGGTAGCTCAGGAGGCCTCTGTAGGTTTCACAAGCTCCCCTTTCTTTTTTCTTCACATCATTTGTTTTGCCTCAATCTAAGGAGTTACTCCTCTGTTGTGGCATCAGGATCCATCACAGGCTGATCTGGTGAACTCATCACCCTCCTTCATTTTCAATCAGTGTGAGGAATTCACAGAAAATCAGCTCTTCTGCTCAGGTGTTGTCACTTTTTATCATATTCCTTCCCATTTCCGAACTCTTCAGGTATTCCTGGAAAGTGGGCATTCTCTGAAGGGAAGAATGGATTAAAGTTTTGGCGACTCTATCTGGCTGCAGTATGAAGGCGTTGTTCTTTTCTCACCTCTGTTAGGTAGGGTCCAGCCTGCTTTCTTTGCAGAAAGGTTTCCCTTCCCTTTCTCTGCACTGCTCCATCCAAGTGGGAACTTCCTGCTTCTGGAATTGGTGCATTCCTCTCGCCAGCTTGAGTGGATACGCTTTCAGACAGGTTCTGAACTCATGGAGACCAGGTTGACATCACTCATTTTGTTTAAATTGATTCTTCTAATTTTGTTAAAAGTCCACTGATAGTCAATGACTTTCCTTAAAATTGCAGCTTCTGTATTCTGGAATCTACGTAAGAATCTTTCATGAGAATAAATGGAAAATAAAAAAATCTATCCATCATGTTAATGGAGAAAACACAGAAAATGTGGAGTCCTGGGTTAAACACCAGGCAATGAATAAGAATCTAAAAGAGGTCATTTAAGAGATGATTAAAAATTACGATCCCATGACTTTCCCACGTGTAGTAGTATTTCCCGGTGATCTCCAGCATGCTCCAGCTTCTTGTCCCACTCTTGAGTGTCCTTGCCCACTGAGTGTTGCACCACCTCCAGCTGGTGGTACAGAACATGAATATGGGTGGGCTGAAATAAAGGTGAAACTGGAGATAGGAGCCTTTAAATTCAGGTTTCCCAGCATCAGCAATGAAGTAAAAAAACCTTAGTCTCTTTATTTAGCTTTTTTCCTACATCAACCATTCTGTTCACAATTTGTACACTTGTAACTTTGTACCTAAGCGCAATTCTTAAATTAACAGTTCTGTGCCAATGCAGGCATGGGATTCTCCTGGGGTAATGTACTTGTTTCCTCACATGTTTCTTTTCAAGATGCCAGATGTCTACCTTAATTACACAAATACAAATCCGGGCTAACTCCATTGACGTCAGTGCTGTTAGCTGGGTTTTATTAGTACCAGATAGGCACAAAAAAAGAGTAAGTATAAAGTAAAAATTCAGGGAGAATAATATGACACCTGCATAAGCGTCTCATTGAGGATTTCCTGGTGCTGATGTTTTCTTAATTTGCAATGTATTGTCAAAATGCCTAAGACTCCAGGCACAAACCAGAACTGTCCTTTTTGTCATCTCTTCCCCTTCTGTGAAAGAAAATAGAGTGTATGAAATGCTTCTAACAAGGAGATAAGATTAGAAATGGGGAAAAACAGCATTCTCTAGATCCAACCTCAGAAAAATCTGTCAGGGAGCTGGAAGTATCCGCGGGCTCTGCAGCCTCTTCCCCCACCTTGTAGGTGTTCAGCCGGACACCTGCGTTCAAGGTCGGCTCTGGTACGGTGCAGTCGGGTGACCTTGGGTCTGGCTGCTGTGAAAGGAGCGGTGAGAAAGAGCCGTGAGAAGCCACATCTGGGGCCTCCCTGCCTTGGCTCGGGAGCTGCGTTTAAGCTGGGACCCTTGCGTGCCTACGCTTTAGGCATGTCCGTGCCCAGCCAGGCACCTTGCAGATCCCGGCCTCCCCTTGGACCTGCCTCGTCATTACAGACTCGCGCGGCCATCGCCGAGCTGTTGGGTAAACCTGGCCCTGCCGCTGGCCCCGCTCTCCTCGCTTGGCTCCTGTGGCCCTCGGCGGTGAGGCCACGGCCCCCGCCTGCCTTCTCGTCGCCCCCAGCTCGCCCACTGCTGCTCCTGCCAGACTCTACCCAGAGCTGCGTGGAGATCTGTCTGGAAGCAAACAGCATCCCCTCTGCAGAAGCCCAGGACATAGCTTTCGGCTAATAACATAATTTTGCTAAATTATTAAACAGCCTTAGCTATTTAATAACTGAATAAACATTAACTTTGAAGCACTTGCAAGCAAACTGATATCCGGAAAAGGTGGTTTAGCATTTACTGGCTTTTCCTCACACTCATCCTAACAGAAGGAATGGTTCCCTCCGCTTTACTGACAGGGAGACTGACGGGCGAAGCACCTGACAGCCACCTGCCCAGTGAGCTAGGCAGCCTTTGGTTCTTGGGTTTCTAACCCAAGAGGTCAAACAATTTTTCTTTTTCCTCTGAATAACATTAAGGAGCTGTGCAGTTCTGCCAAACTAAGGCAGCATCACCTGAGTGCTGGAGCCATACCCTTGCTGGGTATCAGTCAGAACAGCTATAATGGAGTTAATTTGGAGCTATGCGAATTTACAGCATCTGATTGCTTGTTTCCATTTTACATTTCTAGCTATTAAAGGGGAATTAGGTCCACAGCATAAACAGACTAGCCTGTTTTAATGGCACCAGAGCAACTCCCCATCAATTCCAGATCAGCAGAGATCTTACACCTCCATGGCTGCAGGATGATTGTCTTCAAAACAGGAAATACAGACTGCACAATCAGCCTGTTAAGCACATAAATGATCCCAATGGCTCCAACAGCTCTATAAAACTTAAGCAGAAAGTTAAGCATGCAAACAGGATTTTGCAGATAAAGCTTTAAAGAGCATTGTTTTCAAGCTGCTTTCTACTGTCTTTCCTTCTGGGTTTTCAGTTCCACATCTTCATGGTTCAGTGGTGTTACTGAATGCCAAAGAGTCATTTCTCAGCACCAATCCTTCAAGGCTCTGTTTGGGTAATTAGTCTGAGAAGAAAATAGTTGCCACTGTTTGGAAGACTAATTGGCAGGTCAGCTACTTTCGTTCCATCTGTCCTTACCACTTCCATTCACTGGTTTTACTGGGAGCTCAAAACAGTTGTGATCTTTGTTACTATTGTGTAGCAGCCATCAGATGAAAGTACAGCTTTGTTACAGATCACTATGTTAACTACCTTTCACTTGTATCTCTTCCTCTCAAACATCAAGGTTAGGAACTTGCTTAGTCTGTGGGAACATCCCAGTTGTGCACTATCCCTTAAGATGTAAATCAGCTTTTTAAAAAATTATTGTACATCTAGACAGTGACACATCTGCTGAGTTGTTTGACATTGCTGGAAGTTAGGATCGTTTAGTGAGCTTCTCAACTCAAAGAACAAGAAAGATCTTGAAGGGAAGGAATGATAGTCTCATGCGTAAAAATAAGACTATGACACAGGAATGCATTTGGGCAACATGCCTGGCAGCTTTGGTTTTTGCTTTGCCGTATGCAGAGCAAAGATACTTACCAGTGTCCTAATGTCTGTCTGCAGAGAACACTGACTTCTTGAATGAAAAGGAGGTGGGTGTGTGTGCGGGGGCAGAGCAGTGTAAGACAGAAGACTGACTCTACATTTGCAATGCTTTGTGCAAGTGACCCCACATAATAAACTGCCGTGTGTTCAAAAGATGAACTCTATGGGAGCTTCACATTATGATTATACTGGCTGGGACAGTCACTACTACTGCAAGGGTAAATTATGGAATCGCAGAATGGTTGAAGTTGGAAGACCTCCCACAGATTACCTGCTGAAGCAGGGTCACCTAGAGCATGTTGCACACAACCTTGTCCAGACAGTTTTTGAGTATCTCCAGACTCCACAACCTCGCCGGGCAACCTGTTCCTGTGCTCAGTCACCCTCATAAGAAAAAAGCTTTCCCTCGTGTTCAGATGGAACTTCCTGTGTTTCAGTTTGTGCCTGTTGCCTCTTGTCCTATTACTGGGCTGAAAACAGCCTGGCTCCATCCTCTCTACACCCTCCCTTCTGATACTTATACACGTTAAGATCCCCCCCTGGTCCTCACTTCTCCCAGGCTGAACAGGCCCAGCTCTCTCAGCCTTTTGTCATATGAGACATGCTCCAGTCCCTTCATCATCTTAGTAGCCCATTTCTGGACTCTTCCCAGTAGTTCCATGTCTCTCGTACTGGGAAGCCCAGAGCTGGACACAGAATTCTAGATGCAGCTTCACCAGGGCTGAGTAGAGGGGATTACCTCCCCCAACCTGCTGATAATGCTCTTTCTAATGTAACCCAGCATATCACTGGCCTTCTTGGCCACAAGGATGCTTTTGTGGCTCATGGTCAACTTGTTGTCCACCAGGACTTGCAGGTCAGAGCTCCGCAGAGCTGCTTTCCAGCAGGTCAGCCCCCAGCCTGTACTGGTGCATGGGGTTATTCCTTCCTGGGTGCAGGACCTTGCACTTGCTTTTGTTACGCTTCATGAGGTTCCCCCGTGCCCATCTCTCCAGCCTGTCCAGGTCTCTCTGAATGGCAGCACAGCCCCCTGATGTGATCAGCCACTCTCTCATCCCAGTTTGGTATCATCAGCAAACTTGCTGAGTGTGCACTCTGTCCCTTCATCCAGGTCACTGATGAATAATTTGAACAATACTGGAGCCAGTACTGACCCCTGGGGGACACCGCTATCTACAAGCCTCCAACTAGACTTTGCACCACCGCTCATAACCCTCTGAGCTCTGCCATTCAGCCAGTAGTGGCTAAATTAATAAGTGTTTAGCATGTTACTGTGCCTACCACAATCATTTCAAGTCACTTTCCCCTTATCTTTAGCCATTACCTCATTACAAATCTGGACTGTATGCTCTTGGGAGCAAAGAGCATCCCTTTATATAGTACATATCTATCTATTCAGCTGAACAAGGTCCTGACCTCACATGGAAATCTTTAAGCTCTTACAGATAAGAGTAATAACAGGCAATTCTGCCTTTCTTATGCTTGACAACAGTCAGGACTTCAAACCCTAGTTCAAGATACTCAGCTCCTTTCATGTTTGTGTTACTGTGATGCTACCAAGCAAACCTGTCAGCAGAATAGCTCCCTGTTGTGCTGGATGAAGAGGAGACACTGATGAAAGTTGTCAAGCTGCACTGAAGTTCCAGATTGCAGGCTCATGGAGGGAGATCAAGATTTTTAAAGCCAAGGCTAATGGACCTACTGCTAGACCTGTCCACCTGCCAGATGACTGCATTCATGCTGAGGTTTTTAAACACAGAGACTGCATCCTCTGAAGTGAAGGGAATCAAGGAACACTTACTACTTCCTTTCTCAGTGCCAGGAGTTTCTTTGAAGCTTCAAGCAGATTGCATCTAAGTATCAAGCAGCCTTTTGAAGACATACTTGTTACTTTTATTAGATAGCAGCAGCAGTAAGTTCAGTAAGATTGGAGGAAACTTTCAAAAAGTCAGACTTTGTCCTTCCCTCAAGGAAAATGGTAATATGAACACTCATTTTTATGATTAGGTAGTAGCATTCCCAATTTACTGTCTGAGATGGAAATGCTGATACATACGTGAAAACAGGGAGAAGTGTTCCAAGAAACTCCCTATTAGGGTACAGTCTTATAGTGCACTCGATCTGACCTACACTGAGCATGAAAGAACACTTTCACTTGCTGCATGCTCCCACCCACCACATTTACACCAGATCTATCCCTCATACAACTTTTTAAGACTTTAAGTTCCCGGATTTGATGGAAGAATTTGTTCTGTTGGGTTCACTTCTTATTGGAGCAACGAGGTCTGTTTTGCTATTAACTAGATAGCCACCAGATCCAATGCATGCCAATGAACATGCATGCATGACTAATGATAGTAGAAAAAGAAATTGCCTCTTTTACAACCTACGATTACAGTCAATCTGATCAAACCCCCTCCCCCCCACAACCCCACATGACCATCACGACTCATGTCAATCAACAGCATGTAAAACTTACACAGAAGCCTTCCAAAGAAGTTTCAGAGACTATCAGACAGAATTGCAGGGTATCTGCAAGCAATCAGCACTGATAAACTCATTATTTTGGCAAAGCACATTGAATCACACTAGCTAAGAATCTGGTTCAAAGAAGTAGAAGATTGTGTTGCCCAGGCTGCAGAGAAAGCTCTTTTCTTGTGCAGGCAGAGTTAGCAGGCCTCAGTATTTCTCAGCTTTACAGCCAATACACAATCCTAGAGAAGTGTGAGACTTCCCATTATTCCCTCTGTAAGCAGGAAACCTGCTTGGAAAGACAAAAGAGATTCGAAGTCCTACCTACAGGACTCACTTCAGGTACAAGCTCCCACCTCCTACTGGAGAAATTAAGTAACTATCAGGGACACACACCTGGAGACTATTATACAAAGGAGGTGTGTACCTAGCTCTCTCTTCCCACATAAGACAGATTAGATTTTTAAAATCTAAACCAAAACAAAGGAAGATGCTTCCCTTTTTTGGTGTGTGTGTGGGGGGGGAGGAGGGATGAAGTTGGGACTTTGAAATTGAGGACCCCCCCACAAAAAAAAACAAACTTAGTAAAAGAACAGATCAAAACTATCTCCATTGTCTAGTGTAACTTCATCCCATCTTCCTTAATACTGCTTGCTAGACCTGCTTGTGTGTAAGTACAGTTTTATCCCAGGACTACCTGGGATAAAACAGGATACTCTTAAGCTTACATTGTATCATATTTTGGAGGGGAAAACCTGAAACTCAAATCACCACCATTGTAAATAATCAAAGTTTTGTTTCATCTAATCATAACTTCTGCTGCAGCAATCTGGTTAGAAAAAGCAGTTCTGCCCGCATAGGAGCCTTGATCTCTCAGAACTTTTAATACCTTATCTCACAACAGCAAGACTACTATTCTTTTTATAAAAAAGAAAAAAAAATACCTCCACACATATCCATAACTGCCCTAGCAGTATATTTACTTCCACAGCACAGAAGTTCACAGGAAGGAATGTAGGTTGCGGGTGGAGGTTCAGGCTCTACTAGCTGTGCTAAGTTTTTTTAGACAGGCAAATCTTTTACCAGTACTTCTAGGTCAAAAGCCCTTTGCTCACGAAGTTACTTCAATCCACTTCTTTCTATCTGGTAAGTTTAAGGATTTTCCGTTCTCATTTAAATTAAGGTATTACTTATGTTTCACATTTCCAAAACAGGCTTATAGATACAGGGTAAGACAACTCTGTTTCTTACTGAACCTTATTTCCAAGCTAAATTGGTACCTCAGAGTCAGTATTCACCATCTGCAAGATCCCTTACAAAGCAAAGTCCACTTCTAGGACTCACAAGGGAACACACCTTGTCCTCTCCCCTCCTTGCATCAGAATCGTCTTGCTACAGTTTAGCACTTGTGCCAAACTGCTATCACCATGAGCAGTGCTGTGCTTAGTTATACAGCTGTTTAAGTGAACACCTACAGCAATTCCTCTTCTATGAGCAAAAGGAACACTAAGAACTGGAACTGGTAAGGAAAAAATCTCTGAACTAGCAGAATGCCAACTTCTTAAACAAAAAGAAGGGGCCTGTGCCCTTTAAACATACCCAGTACCTTTGTCCTTACTGAAGTTTCCGCTCTTAGTTGTTCCCTCAGCTCAGAGGCTGCTTGTTGATTCGAGCTAATGCACTTTACCCTCTAAAGCTAGCTTTTATCGCTCTAGTTTGAAATGCTTTTTTAAAAAGCACCTCTTTTAAGATAAGGCACATACCTTCTTACCTCTAATTGCACATTTTCAGTCCAAGACACACTGTCATTAGGGAACCATTATCCCAACTGTAGTAGTGACACGGCTGGCTGTAATGACCTCTTCAAGTTGTATGAATATTTACTTGGAAAAAAAGAAAGTTAGGCATATATGAAGATTGACCAAAACCAAATCCTTTATTTCCACAACTGTATAAATGTGCTCCAAGTATGTGTCCAACACAAGTTAGAAAAACAAAACATAACATGCCATTTGCAAACTAGATAGTTCACTTAGGTGCTGACTTCTTGGTATTAGGCTTAGTTACACAAGACCAGTCACAGTAAAAAGTTACATATTTGAATACAAAGTAGCAGGATGTTAAGCCATTGCAGCTTGTGCACATACAAGTCACACTTCTGGCAGAAAAAATGCAGAGAAGTTTGCATCATTATACTGGAAGCTATGTTGCATCACTTTAAATGGCATCAATATCAATATCATCATCTTTGCTGTTTGCAGGCTTCACAGTTTCAACTTTAGGTACACTGGCAGTTGTGGAGTACACAACCTGTGGAGACAAAACGTTCACACTTGCTATAGCATCTACTGCCGTCAAGTACTAGCATAGCTTTGCTTTTACGTTAGGAGTTGCAAACACACCTGCTCAGCAGTCCTCCCACCTATTGCCAAGACCTGTTCAGCATGCTATTCTACATTTTGAACTATCCTGGACAGCATATTCCAGTAGAACTGTATCATATTTAAACCTTAACTCAGGCATGCTGACATAGCAGCTGTTATCTTAACACAGCAAGACAGGAGGGAAAATAAAGAGTGCATGCATGGGGGTCAAAAAACAGTGTGTCTCACCACCAGGGCCAGGAATAACTACTATTACCAAAATAGAAAATCCTAGCCTACACTACACACAGCCACCACCCAGGCAACTAAGTGTAGCTAACAGCTTCTACCTACTTCTCAGGTATGAGAAATCAGTCATTTGTCCTTTAAGCAGCTTCACTAACTGAGCACAGAGGCTCATCTAAAAGAGAAGGCTTTATAATGCTATCTAGAGTCCATCTTCCATTGTAGGGACCACCACTTTGTAAGAGTCTGCCCATACTATTCCACAACTGTGGTGTTTTGGCTACTTATATATGTTTTTTTTTTTTTTTTTTTTTTTTTTGTTAAAGTAGAAGTGGATTTTGGGTAAATCAGCTCTCTTTACCTGAAGCTAAAGCATTAAAGCCTATACTCTAACAGGATGGAGTCATTAGAACTGAGAAACTCTTCCAGTTTCCCCCACACACAAAGCAATACAGTAAGGGCACTACACTCCAAGACCAAGTAGCTCAAGACTTCAATGCACAGAAACAGTACCTTGGATTTCCACTCCCCCCTCCCCCAAAAGGGACATGAGCCTTTCCTACCTCAATGTTTTCATCTTCATCTTCTTCTTCATTACCGGAAGATTCTTCCTCAGCTTCCTTTAGCCAGTTAATAAATGGTTCTGCTTTGACACGAATTTCTTTGGCAAGCTCCTTTGAAACATATTTCTTTGAGGCCTAGGAGACAGAAGGGCACAGAAACCTGGTTTAAATACCAAAGGAATTTACATCAGATCATTTCCAAGTACAAGGGAGCCTAATCAGAAGTCTAACCTCACCTCACTGCCTTGAATAATCCATTTCTTAACCACAAGCTTTTCCCCCACACAGCAATTTAAAACACACTAGCCAGAGTTAAGACATGAGCTCAAGAGGCTCTACCAAAATGGACAGGCTACATACAGCATTGAATACATACAGCATTGAATTCAGACATTTGGCAGGTGGGGCCCATTAAAATACCCCTTACCTTTTCTGCCCAGCTAAGGATGACTTCTTCTTCCAGAAGATCTGCATCATACATTTCCTTCAAAATATGCGGTATTTTAGAAATAAGCTGAGACTGATGCATGGCTACCACACACTCTAAGCCATGGAGAAGGTACCTCTGAGCTCTCTTATTGTTGTGGCAGAACTAGAATAGTGATAAAAAAAATAAGTTTTTTTTTCCTCTCCAGAACAACCTTTCCTTCTGCTCTCAACTCAATGCAATAGCAGAATTCACAATAGCTCTTCCTGCCACTCATTTTTTCTAGTTAAAAAGCAGGCAGCAGTTTAAAGACAAAGCAATTAGACCTCAAGTAGCTATTAAAGACAACAAAGCAACAGTTGCTACACCAGGAACAGGAGACTGTGCTTACACGAAGGAAGTGACGCCTGTATTTCCGTATCTGTTCACGAATCTTTTCGTCAAAGAGGACTTCAGTCAGGACTAGAGGGCCCATAGCCTTCACATCCAGTCTCTCTGCTTCTGCTACAATGTCTTTGTCAGAAGTATCAATGACACCTTCTTCTTTCTTTTTCTGCAGGATGGAAACAGACACAAAGTGTATTTTAACTGCTACTGAGGTCTATGTCAGTGCTCTAGTGCAGTTTCCTTCCACACCACTGGGAGAATCAGTCTTTATCCTCTTAAGCTTTAAGGTTCAAGAGCTTTGGCAGGAGAGGAAAGAGAAGACTGATTCTCTATCTCCATCCTAACAGAAGTCTTTTAAATTTCCTTAAAATGCTGTTGAACGTAAAAGAAGTAGAGAGTGCCTACCAAGTGATGAGCTAGAAAATATTTACCTTCACAAAGTCAAATAGTAAGTTGACTCTCTCTTCCACTGTTCTTTCCAGATCTTCACTAAGTGTGAGATTCTTTGCATGGTCGCTAATCTCATCCATTCTACGCCTCTGGGCTTCTTCTGTTGTGTCTTCACCCCAGTCATCATCATCTTCCTCCTCCTAAAGTGGAATTCACACAGTTACAGCTGAGTGTCTTCTCTAACTAAGCTTATAGAAAACACTAGGTATTTAAGAGCACTTTTATATGCCATTTATTTTGACTTTTCCACAAAGGAAGGGTTATGCTATAATCTGCAAGTCATGGCAGACAGAAAGGGAAGATATAAAGCTTTAAATTGCCTAACTATCTGTAGGGTTACATTCATAAGATACAATCCAGGTGTCTTTTGAAAGCACTTAAGGTTACACACCTTACACTTAGGTTGGGGTATGCATGCTGTTACTGAAGAGCTCGCAACACTTGCTGCTTGCCAATACAGGGGAGCGACAGAAATACTCCCGTTCTACTTTAAGTGTCCTTCAATATATTAACTTTGATGCAGTGCTGACCAAAGTCTGAGGGATTTAAATTCAGACCAAAACACTGTACTATGCACTCCTATCTCCCCACTTTCTCTTCTACTTACCACAACCTGTGGAGGAGTTATCTCCTCTGGTGGGGGGGGTGGAGGTGTCTCATTGCTAGACACAGAACCATTCTCTTTGTCCTTGCCTTTTCTGTTCTTCTTTTCCTTTTCCTTCTTTCCTGTGCCAGTGTCACCGCTCTCTGGAAGTGAAGTGTTTTAGTTTATTTGGTGAGGTAGAGAATCTATCTGCACTATTACACCTCTAACACATCCCTGGATAAATCAGTTCCAATGCTTTTATTAGCATATACAGTACTCTTTCCCAGACATATTCAGGGCAGATCTACACCTGCTGGGAGAACATGCAGTTCTACCAAAGTCCAACTCCTCATTGAGGCATAAGGCTGTTCAAGTCCATATAACAGGGGACCTCACAAAGCAGAGACCCCTGGAATAGGTTAGACTTTACTTTTCTAGCAAGCTTAAATTGCAGCAGGCAACCAGATGCTTACTACAGAGTGTTGCTTGCACAGAACACTAATAGAGGTAGTGACATACTAGGACGCTTTTACTTCCTACCCTTCTGCTTCATACTGACTTAAGGAGAAAACTGCAACGGTCACCTGCAGGCTACCTCTTTTCTGATTTGCTGCGTTGTATCCTGTGTATGCATCTCCAGATGCTCCTATATAAAAAGGGATCCAACATACCTCTATGCAATCTTGTTAACTATGAACACAAGTACTTCATCCCAAATCACAAACTCCAGGAGCAGCCTTGACCCTTTTTACAGTTTAAATGTGTTAGCTATTTGCTTCCCTACTTGGTTAACAGCAGTCATGCTTAAAAATTTGCTCTCCCCCCTGCCAAAGAAAACAACACACTCACCAGGTGGGTTTTTGAGAATGAATGTGCAGAGTTTATGGTTTGTGTCAAGCATGCCTCGATAGCCACAGGCTTTGCAAGAGTTACCTATAGTTTGTTTCTTAGGATTGACATGCTGCAAGAAGAACAAACTGTCATTAGAACACCGCTTACAGAAGAGGAACACATTGAAGTCTAAATCCAATATACATGTAAGTCTCAGCAGGATTAAGCCAGAAGTTTAAGTGCTTTCATCAGCTCCAAAAGAGCACCTCTAGTTTGGAAGTGGTGAAGTTATATACTTTGTATGTGTGAAGCCTTGCCAGACAGTCCCCACAAGGGAGAGATTGTCTTCTCTGAATTGATATTCAAGTCAGGTACCTAACTCTACACTTCGGGTTTATAGAAGTAGCACAGTGTTTCTGTAGTGTTATGGTGAAGACAAAGTACTCACCAGATCAGTTTCAGGATTCTCACACTCAGGACAGAGAACAAATTTTTTAATGAATCCATCCAACATGTCTTGCAGCTTATTCGCCTCATGAGATCCATTGACAATGTAACGGTCATTCTTAACATCAAACTGGGTCTGTGCTCCCAGCTCACAACCAAAAAATTTGGTAGGATCTTAAAGAAAAAAAGATAATCAATAGTCTCATAGCTCTTTAATCCAAAACCAATAGTAAGCAGATACACTACTGCTGCTTTATATTCTCAGTGGCTACAAAACTTAATCCCTTGCAAAACAGAACAAGAATGCCTCGACCCAGAACCATCCCCATCTTCCCTCCACCCTAATCCCTGTCCCCTCCCAATTCACATGGTCTCATCCCCATTTTCCTGCATTTACAATTTTGTCCTGGAGATTATCACATTTCTGCCTTGCAGTTGTGAAAAAGACCTATTATATCAAATGTTTTATTAGCTATTTCACACTACCACTCCAAACAATATAAAGAGCACAAGTCAAAGGATGCCCTATCGCTCCACAGACTACTTACACGCTGGAGGCCGATTAAGCGCCTTTGCAACGTCAACCATGTTGACTATAACCGTCTTTATTCCATTTCCTTTGCCCTCAACCTTAAAAAGCAAAAACAACAAAAAAATAAAGTGCTTTATGGTTAAATGACCACAACAGCCAAACCCAGTGAGTACTTCCCATTTCACTGTATCAGTGTTCTGCTTTTAGAATGTATCTCTTTAAAAGAGCTAATGAACATGTAATGCAGACTGAAAGGAGTAGACATCCTTTTTGTCCTGTAAGTAGTGATATCATTACCTCACACCTCAATTCTTCTATCTATAGAGCAAAGCAAAATGCTACCCATTTACCAGTAATGGTTAGTAAGTTACCTTGGCAATCAGACGGGGCATTTTGTAGCGATAGAACTGATCTGAAACACTGCGGTTGACGTTGACAGACATTTTGCCTTATTAGTAGCTTTATCAATAAGATGAAGAGATCTTTGATTGCAGTTTTTTAGTATCTTCTGTCTGGAGAAGACGGGATGACATAAACGACTGCAAGAGTTCTCGGTCTCTGACATGAAAAGATTTTCGCCACTGAGGCTGTAAGGTTCTTGCTTGTATGCTATGTTTCCCCAATACAGGTACCAGTGGCTGCGCAACAGCTCTGCAAGTGTTAATAAACAGAAGAAATGAAGTTTATCTCAATGTGCCCCCATCAGGTCTTGCCACAGAGCTGTATTAAGAGGCTATAAGTAGATAAAGTTAGTTATCTTGGGGCTTTCTATGACTTCCAATTTGTGGAACATAAGTAGCCTTGAATTGTACTACTCGTCTAAACCACACAACCTTCCACCCTCTTTTTCTTACTACCCAAAGAACATTTGAACAGCTTAAGAATGTTTTCTGTACATTAACTTCTAAATGAGTGCTGCAATCATAATAGAAGAGAAAGGAATACTGCTTATTATGCAGACCAATGTTGCTTGCACTGAGAGGGTCATGTGGTATGTTTCAGGCTGCAGGGCAGAGGGAAGCAGGAGAAAGATCTGGAACAGAGCTTCAAATTCCTCATCATAGCACAAACTTATCACATAAACTGAAGTTTGTCAAGATGTTGAGAAATATCAGTAAGATGAAGCAGCAGCAATCTGTAGTCCAACATAGTTTTACATGGCTTACCAGTTTTGATCGGAGTGGAAAAGAGTTGAAAATTAGGTAATTCTCCCTCTCAATTATGGATTCTCATAGCAGCTTCTGTTGAGTTTTGACTTAACAATAAGCCTGATAAAGTCTGACATAAGTTGCTTCACTGTAGAAAGCCTAGCAATGCAGAGGTACAGAGCAGTGCAGCAGCTTTTCCAGTTGGCTTTTTTCTTGGGGGGAAGGGGTGGGGGAGGAAGGGGAAGGAGGATGAATCCTATTATTATAGTTACCTTAAGCAGTATTTACATATTAAAATTAACATGTGTGTCTATATTCAGATGTAAGATTACTTAAGCCACAACTGGTTGAGTTGACTGGACAGACAACTAATTACAGCATGGTTTTTCTGACACATCATCATGTTGTTACTATTAATGACAGAAGCGTTGACACAACGAAATAACCATTCTTAGTATTTATGCATAATAATATGGCTATTGGTTCCACACAGTTCAAGTCCCTCGAACAAGGTTTACGAATCTTTTACACAAAGAAAACACACAGAGATTTGAATAGATGTGTATTCTACACTCGATGTCTAGATACAGTTTTACACTTCAGGGAAAAAAATGCATCATGGATTTTGTTTCAAGCCTGAGGCGTCCCTCCCCAATTTTAGCTAAAAGGAGCCAACACGTGATCCGACCACGTGCCTGCCGCAGCAGTGAGGAAGCAGGTATCTGGGCGACCGAGCATGAGCTCTCAGGAAGAAATGTGCGGCTTCCCCTCCTTACAGATTACTGCTTTTGTCTAACGCGGACTGAAGCTCCCTCTCCTGGTCCTTAGGACACCTCATCCCAAGCTTCCTCTCGCCCCACCCCCCTCCCCGTTCAGTACGGAGGGAAAGTGGAAAGGCGGATAGACTCCTTGCTTAAGAGCAGTTTCCCCGCCCCACTCAGGACTGTGATGAGTCACAAATGCACCAATTAAGTACTGAGTCAGCCTTAAGAGAAATAGGGGGAGGGCACCTCCAGCCACGCATGCGCTCTCCAGCAGCGAAAGGGGGACGCTCTGTAGCTCCCCCCCGCCAGAGGCTAAGCCTCGGGGAGGCGGCGCCCCCTCCCCCACGCTGCGGGTGTGTAACTGCGCCACAGCTCCCCCCGCCGCGCGCCCCCTCCCTTCCCGCCCACTGCACAGGGAGGCGCGGCCCCAGCCGCCGCCATCTTGTCTCGTCGCATGGTTTTGGGAAGGGGGGTGGGGAAGAAAAGGAACGACACGAAACTTAAAAAAAATAATAATAATAATAAAGAAAGGTAATTGAAACGCTACTTATCTCTTTCCCACCCGCCCGCCCCCCCCCCCCCCAAAAAAAAAAAAAAAAAAAATCCCGGCTATTTCATTGTAAGGAACCTCTCCCGGTATCAAACGTTTATCAGTAATGCGGTGCTCCAGCCCAGACTGGAGAGCCGCAATTCTCCTCCTCCCGACCCAAACCCTGCTCTAACCCCCCGCTTCCTCCCCACTCACCCACTCGCTTTAGCACAGGGGGTACTCACCGTTTTCGTCCAATAAAGACATAAACCCAACGCTGCTCGCCCCGGGCTGCGACGAAGCCGAGTGTGCGAGGAGAACAAGGCCGTGGGGGCGCTTATATCCAGACGGAGAGGGAGGCGGAGGCGGACGCCGCAGCCTCCGGGTCCGAGCGTCCTGGGGCGGGCGGGATCAGCAGGGACAGCGGCGCCGGGCAATCTGCGTGCAGAACACAATCAGGGGCATCGTTAGTGGCGACACCTATGAGGACAGGGAGGAGGAGGGGGGAGAAAGGGAAGGGGAGGGGAAGGGAGAGGCGGCGGCCGGCGCGCAGCTCAGGCAGAAAGGGGCGGTTGATGGGACCCCGGCAATGGCCGCCCCGTACTCACCTCTAGAATGTTCTCGCTCTGACTGAACAACGCCAAAGCTGGGATCAATCAGCCAGCGGCGCGCCCCGCCTCCCCAGCCCCGCCATTGGCTCGCCGCTCGCCTTGGGACGAAGCTATTGGCTCAGGGCTCGCCGTGCCCCCAACCCACTGGCGGCGGCCGCTATCAATCAAGACACCCCCTCGCTTCGCTTCTCTCCCCCCCCCGCGCCCTCCCCCCACCAGTGCCCCAAAGGACATCGCGTCTACCTCGGCGAGCTCTCGCGAGATCGGGTGGGGGAAGCGGCGAGGCGATGAGTCAGTGCAGCAGGGCCCGGTGCTGAGCGCGGCGGGCGGCAGCCGCGGCCCGGCCGCCCCCTCCCCTCCCTCCCCGGCCCGCCGGCCGCCCCCTCCCCTCCCCTGCCTTCGCGGTGCTGCGGCAGCTACCTCTGCGCCGCGCCGGCCAGCGCTGCTCCGCGTCGCGCGGCGGGGAGGGGCCCCTCGGCTTCCCCTCCCGGCTGTGGCACCTCCCTGCGGGGCGGCGAGCGGCGCTGAGGCGGCGGGAGGGGGAGGGGGGGGGCGCGGGCCGGGCCGCTCCCGCCCAGCGCGGGGCGCCGCGAGCTCCCGCCTGTGGCGAGGGGGGCGGCGAGCAGCGGTGCTCGCCGCTCCGGGTCGGCCTGAGGCCCGCTCCCCGCCGCCGCCGAGCGCCGGCCCGACCCCGGAGCTCGGCTGCCGCGGGTACGGCGCGCTTGGATCGCAGCGAATCCTCTATATTCCAGATGGTTTAGAGCGGCTGAGGTGGCGGCGGTGCCGCGGGCTGCCTGTGCGGCGGGCGTTCAGGGCGCAGAGCCTGTGGAAATCCGAGTTGGCTGTGGTGAAGGCTCGGCTCTGAGCAGCCCTGGCTGCTCGGGCTGCCTCTGCGTGGTGGCAGAGTAACAAGCCCCCGCGGGCTTGTGCTCCAGCCCGGCTGCAGAGTGCTGCCAGCCCTCCACAGCTGATCCGGGAACAGGGATGAGATGTGTCTTTGGATTTACGTTCTCCTTAAAAAGCAGAAAACACCCCCCCCCCTCTGGGTTCCATTCTCTCCCATCCTCTTCTTTCCTAGTCATTAAGATTTTCAGTCTTCCAGTCTCACGGAAATTACTCGTTTGGGGCATTTTAGAACACGAGTAACGTTCAAGTGGCAAAGTGCTCCCGGAGACTTGGTGAATCAAGCGATGAAACAACCCCCCTGCTCCTGTAAACACTCAGAGGCAGAACCGGTCTCCTCAGTTCCTGTCACTGGTTCTTACAGAATAATGTTCTTAAGCTTCTTGATGGTTTTGTGGGTTTGTAGAGAAAATGAGGGAAAGCGGATAAAACTAGTAAGGACAATGAAAAATATCAGGTACTCTTAACTTTTCCCTGTCCTAGGTTGGGTTTGAAACAGGTTTCTGGGCTCACTCTGGTCAATCATGTTGATGTGGTCAGAGGAAACCCACCTCCCGGTGACCCTTTAAGAGCATCTTGAACATTTTTTTTGATATGCAGAAGAACGTTAAAATACAAAGCTGTCTGATAGGTGTGATTTTCCTAGAAAAGGAAAAGCCGGGCTATCGTTACAAACACGCTCAGTGACACATTGTAATGAAAAATGCGTTCCCTCAGCTACAGCAGCAGAGGAACAGGGACCCCAGAGATGAATGTGCGTTTCTTACAACGCTTTCTTCTAACAAGACCCTCCTACATCATGGCTGCTGCCCTAGTTACATGTTTCTTCTCTGCCTATGGAATAGCAAATGTTTGTAGCCACAGCACTGTCCTGTAAAATGTCACACATGACTGTCTTGGACTTCACTACCTCTGTCTGAAAAAGTTAAAAATTCTTCTGGGTATTTTAAATGACTCCTTGACGCATACTCGGCAATGCTTTTTAAAACACATTAAAGAGGTTTAGTGCAAAATAAGGAAGTATCTACAAAATATATGAACTTGGCAATTAACGGGAGGAGAAAAATCATAAAAATGTAGGAGGCAAGAAAAGCACAGCAGGAACTCCTCTGCTGTGAAAATATGCAGCATGTATAACTTGCTAAATGTCTCCTTTCTGTGGCTTTAGTTTCAAGCTACAACACCTCTGAGGTTAATAAATTACAAGTGTTAAAATATACTGCTGCCAACACCATTTTATTATGCAGCAAAAGGGAAACAGAGACACTTGGTATGGTGCTATTTAACATAATGAATAACTCCAAAGAGTTATGATTTAGTAGCATAAAGACAGATTAAATTTTTATTTTATAGTATATAAATTGACATCACTAAGTTAAGAGGTACCTTTTAAAATAGTGCTCCTACTGCAAAAGGCAGGTCCCATACAAATGAGGTCAGAAAATATTCTCTCTGATCATACAAAATTGATTAGAACTGTGGATTATTTTCCTCTTGGTGCTTAGCTGTTGATATTTTTCTCACTACAACAATTCATTAAGATTCAGTGTTGGATCCCAAATATTTTTATTGAATCAAAATACTTGTTGTTTGTTCATTTTTTGTATCTAGTGGCTTAGACAAGACAAAATTATTTCCTCTCCTCTCGCTTTAAATGTCATGGATTCATGAATCCTGAAGTTCATAGTTCACATTGCTTGCGTGCCCTTCAAAGTACTCAAGTGCTTTGCATTTCACTGTTATAAACTAAGCAGTTTTTATCTATATTCCTGTCTTGTAATTAAGACATTTTGGCTGGCATAGCAAGTCAGGTTCTGGAAGTGGTTTAGTTACTGAGAGTTGGAAGTTTTCAGCAATGGATCTTAGGGCAGGTACCCTTATCACAGGAATGCTTTATTATGGTTCAGTTCAGTCTTGAACAATTCAAATTTGTTCTTGGTTGCCTGGGTTGAGTTTTAGTAAAAATAACAAAGAATCAATGTCTGTAATATGTAACGCAGCAAAATCAAAATTCTATTTATCTTGATACCTGTATTTAAAATGTAATCCTGCAAAAAATGGCATTCTAATAGTACATGTTTATATTCTCAAATAAATAACCTTGTGTCCTATCTGCAGTGTGTTCCTGAGCAAGTTTGTAATCTATCAGTGATGTGGTTGGCTGTAAACATAACCCTCTTTCAATACTCACTTGCTAACCTTGGCCTTGACGAGTGTTTTTCTATGCTGTAAATTGTAAGCGTTATCTTCCAGTGAATGGTCAGGGCAGTTATTTTTTCCAATGCAGGCAGGAATCCCGAGCAGCCTGAGTAAGTGATTCCTCGTGATTTTCACTGCTGCAGGACACCCAGGAGCAAGGTGCTGCATATGCTGTGGGTTCAGGCCTGCCCCATGTCTCTGAGCACTCCACAGCTCTAAAGCAGGTCCCCAGAAAGCACTAAAATGCAACCAGTTAGGGAGGCTTTCAGGAGTCAGTGCTCAAATATGGCTGATTCCTGACTGTGAAAAGAGCTGCTGCATGGACGCTAGTCAGACAGGCTCCAGCTGCATCTGTAGTAATTTCGGAAGATGGAAGGAGGGCTAAGATTATGCATAGTTACACTGAATCCTAAATAAATTATACCATTTCTTCTTCCAGTCTTGGAAATGTGTAGAGAAAGTTTAATTATTTACATGCCAGGTTTGAATAGGTAATCTCTGGAGAAGCGCAAGTCCAAATTCCATCAGGGCTGATACACTCTTCTGTATTTTGAAGGCAGATACATTGAATAGCTGTAAGTTTACTGTTTGGTAATCATTCATGCTTTTGATCAGCATTAAACACTGAGTAGCAGCAAGGTCAGATGTTTTTTTTACTGTTCAGGAGCTCCACATCCACTACTGTCATGCGACTCACTGTTCATTTTGTACACTCTGTTTGTAAAATGCCTTTGTTTCCCAGCTCCACAACATCATTATTATTAGCTATTACCTTTAGTAGTTCAGGAATTAGTAAACAGGAAAGCAGGGAGTGGGAGAGGGAGGTTATGGTATACAGCCATTATTTTCTTGTAGTTACTGTTTTTATTACTATACAGGAGAGCTGAAATATCTCAGCTAGTGTTTGGGTCTGAGCGCACTAAAAAGTCGACAGCACGAGGCAGGCTCTGCCCCAAATCTCTTATTATCTCGATAGACACCATGACGCTCTGTCCTGCCCTTCCTCCCTCTCTCTTTCAGTGTGTGTCTGTGCATGAAAGGGAGGAGCCTCAGCAAAGAGAAACAGCTAGCTTTCTCAGCAGAATATTTGATATTCTAATGCTCGATAAGAGTTAAGGGAAGGGGATGCTTTCTCTGTATCCTTGTGTTTTGTATCAGGGCACTGGCAGTGCTGTGGGGACACAGGCCCTCCCCAGATTTCCAGCTGGCACTGCTCAATGTGAGACCCACATCCTGGCTCATCTGGTGAAGTAACATTACCTGCACCTCCCACCTTGGCTAGTCAGCAACTACATCCAGTGCTAAGTGCCATTCACCATGGTATTCTGTGTGTAAGTGTGAATTTTTAAGGAAGAAATATATAATAACACAATGCTTGGGGACTGATGGCTCTCCCATGTTAGGCACTTGTTATATACTCTGAATTTTGAGCACTGAATATCTTCAGCTCAGAGTGCACAGGAAAAATGAATCAGGCTACATGTACTCAACAGCCATATTGAGTGATCTCACTGTCTATTTGCTAGGATAACATATATATTCGTCATAGTAGTCCTTTAATTTTTAACACATAACTCTGTGCAATTTGCTTTGCATGTGTTTCTCTGCTTTCATGACTTCTCAATAGTCTACCTTTACCTTTGGCATCACTTCTGGCTCATTTTTTGTCTGTAGGAGGAGTCTGTTGGGAGTTTTAAAGACAGCAGTTGCTTGGATGGTGGGGCAAAATAAAGCATAATTCTGAGTAAATAAAACTAGGCTTTGCATATTTTTAAAGAGGCAAATAAAGGCAGACTCTCAGAAGTGAATGAAGAGTGCAAATGGGGCTGGCAGCAAGAGATGTGTTTTCGCCATGTGTCTCAACAGTAGGTAAAAGTGTAGATGAGGAGAATCAGAGGAGTCAGGTTCCCTCAGTTTGTTAGGTAGCAGAGCCCTTTGACTAAGGCCCTTACTGGCAAACACTAGCATTACCCGGCAGTCGCATGCTTGTGGTTGGCAAATCTGCCTGCTGCATTTATATGGCTGTTGAGAGAAGTGGATGAGGAAGATAAGGAGTCCCTAGGGAATATAGCTTCCAGCTGAGAACAGGCTGTCAGAGCTGCCTGCCTGTTCATTATGCCCATTAACATCCACTGCATTTACATTTCCATGCTGCTTGTCATATTCAGGTTTCAGCTATTGAAATCTGTCCGTGGGTTGAGTTAAATCTCCCTTCCAGGAGTGTCTTAGTGACTGACACTTCCTTAAAGAAATTGCTTAGGTCGTCTGCAGCTGTCACATGCAACCTCTCCGCATATGCACCCTCTCTCATCCTTTTTCTTTGGCTTCTGAAAGTTGCCAAGCCAGTGCTTAGGGTTCCGTATTTGCTTTTCACTGTTCCCAAGAGGAGCATGTTGTTGCCCCTAATTTTGAGAGCCCGTCTCCAGAGCCTTTTCCTAATCTGGGGAAACCTTGGAGATGTCAAGTGCTCTTTAAGCCCTTTTCCTGTATACGAAAACAGGTGGCTGCTGAGCTAGTTTCTAGGGGTCTGCACTGTAGGTTATGTCTTGCTTTGCTGTTCAGTTGTGCTCATCTGAGCATGCAGGAGTTCTCGTGTTCTAAAATAATATGAGAACACTGCTGGGAGAGTTGGAGTTTGGAGACATTCCTAAGGCCCAGCTAGTGGTTATATATGAGCTTGTGCTGGCAGACCTAGTAGGGGAGAAGGTATCCTTGATGCTTGTGGTGAAAGCAAAGAAAAGGTCTGTTTTGAATGTTTTACGTTCCCCAGAACTAAACCTTTGAAGGGGCTGTTTGGCTAGGAGGGCAGAGCTGTGTGTTTGGAAAGAGACAGCTAGAGATATAGCAGAACAATTTCTGTCTCCAAAGTCCAATTTTGTATCCATTTCAGACTTGCCTTTACTGCAACATAAAAGGTGTTTTGCAGAGCACTGTAGTTTTTGTATTGGGGTCATGCTGAATTTGTAGGTTGCAATACAGAATTTGCTGCTTCTTTGGTATGCTTCGCCATCAGCTTGAGTGCAGCTGGTGCAGGCTGCTTAATAAAAATACAGAGATTACCTTTGGTAATGAAGCAAATAATACATGACTGTGACACAGTGCCAAAGTCTTTGAATGCTCTAGTGGTTTGCAACTCAAATATTTATATTACTAAAGTAAATTATTTACCATACTGAAAAGAAAGGTGTGGTAGTTAAAATAAGAAAGAAGAGGCAGAAACTTTGTTCTATGCTTTGCACATGCCAAGTGTTACATATGCTTATGATATTGCATAAACTGGTAGCAATATTAAAATAACTGATAACACATATTGTATCCAGGAGTGGCATAATGAATTAAGCCTTGTTTTGGCCTGTGTGGATTCTGTGATGTCTAAAAAAAGCTGAATTTATTTGATTTTCCATCAGTAGAAGCACTAGTAATGTCTTGCTCTATCCAGCTACCCATGCACGGTGTATCCAAATGTCAGTGTATCTGAAATTATGCGGTGGGTTCAAGAATAGGTAGGTGGGACCTAAGACACAGGCAGACACACACACACACACGCACACACACACACACTTACATGGAGGGAACACAATCACCTAAACTTTTTGTGTTTAAGAAACTAGTCTAAGAATACCTTTGCATATGAATCCATGTCAAACATAGTGTTAATTGTAGAGTCTAGCATGATTTTATTGACTGCATATAGGTTTATTCTCTTGAGAACAACCTAGGAGACACACTGAAGGCAGAAATCTTTTACAAGAATATTACTCTCTTGAAATGATTTTCAAGATCATCTCTTGAAAGGTCTTAAAATGCAGATTTGGGCCACTGAACACTCAACTACATGATGGAGGCTGAATTTTAAAAAATCAGTTATTGAAGCTCAAGGATGTTATTCTAAGATTCTTAAAAAAACAAAGAAGAGCCTTGTCTACATTGGTTCTTTGAGCTTTTTACCTGAAATAGTTTTAGGAAACAAGTTCTGAAAACATTTCCTGAAACAGACATTTTCATAAAGTTGAAGGCATCTAAAATTAATGCTCATAATATGATTTGCAAGTAGTATCTGTTCATACTTATCTAAGAAGACAGGTTATCAGCAAAGATATTAGACTGGATGCAAGTCGTGAACATTTTGGTGCTGTAACTCAGGACTTGATTTTAGGATTCTAAAATTGTCATGTGAATTTAAGAGACATAAGTAGTATATAGCATTATTCAGCCCTTAGGAGTCTAATTTACACTTCTTTCACTTGTTTCCTTAGCATATCCATTAAGCTCAATATTTTGCACTAGTATTTTTAAGCACAGTAGCATTTCTGCTTAAGTTGCTGGTGTAGTCATGAAGCATCAGAATAAGCTGCAATTTGCAGTTGGGCAGATCTCACTGGATTTTGTGTCTAGTGTGCCTTCCCTGCACTAAAGAAGACAAAACAGTACTTCATAAAGTTGCGCATAACCACTCCACTGTCTGTAAATGAAGAGATATTCAAGAAGAATACACTGTTTCCAGTGTTGTTTTGGTGCATTTCACCCATGCTTTGTTTTTAATTGTTCTCACGAATGATTTGTATTCAGTTTCTATCATGTTACTCTTTCATTGTAGCGCACTTTTCAAAAGATTCTTTAGGGTTTAATGTACTGTTTGTTCTAGAAATAAGGCATGACTTATTCAGAAATGTGTAATAAATACACAGTTTGACTTGTTTCTGATTGTTTACAAGGCAGATAGATTAATGGATGGCTGGGTGATGGATAAAAACTCAGAGTATTTCTCCATTCTAGCTTAAGTTACAGATACTCTTAAACCATGCACCTGGGCAGGAATAACTCCATGTACCAATACAGGCTGGTGACCAATCGGCTGGAGAGCATCTTTACAGAGAAAGACCTGGGGCCCTGGTGGACACCAAGTTGAACATGAGCCAGCAATGTGCACTTGCAGCAAAGAAGACGAATGGTATCCTGGGCTGCATTAGGGTGAGTGTTGGCAGAAGTTTGAGAGAGTGCCAGTTCCAGTTCTGTGCTCCCCAGCGGGATGGGTCCAGCAAAGGACCATGAAGAGGACTACAGCATCTCTCATATGAGGAGAGGCTGAGGGAGCTGCAACAAGAAGGCTCAGGAGGGATCTAATCAATGTGCATAAATATCTGATGGGAAGATGCAAAGAAGATGGAGCCAGACTATCCTCAGCAGTGACCAGTGACAGAATGAGAGGTAATGAGCACAAACTGAAACGCAAGAAATTCCATCTGAACTCCATCTGAAGAAAACATTTCACTGTGAGGGTGGCTGATCACTGAAACAGGTTGCCCAGAGAAGTTGCAGAGTCTGTATCCTTGTGGAGATATTCAAAACCCAGCTGGACACAGTCCTGGGCTCTAGGTGACCCTGCTTTAGCAGGAGGCTGGACCAGATGATCTTGGCCAACCTCAACTAGCCTGTGATTCTGTGATTCTGTAATGGAGAGTGTGTGGATGTGGCTGGGATCTCTAAGGTTACATGTAATTGCTTGTGAGCTCATTCAAGGCCGTGGAGATACATCGATTGATATGTGTTTAACTCAGATATTCCACTTCTACGAAGTCCTGCCTGATAGTCACTTCGTGCACTTATTGCTGATTATACCATGTAGATATAAAACTTTTTGGAGTTGCCTTTGTTTATAAATATTTATTTTTTAGTTTGTAGCTAACTAGTTCTTTTGATTGGTAGCACTTGCTGTGGCTAAAGAAGGCCCCTATTTCCCTGCCTTGCCTTTTTTTCCTGGTGCATTGAGACAAGGAGTGCTGTAACAAGGAGTTTTGGTAGTTTTATCTGTCTGCTGCAGGAGTAAATCTCTGTGACAGTCTGTGTACTCCGGAGAATGTTTAGTAATGCACATTTGATAAAACTTTTTGTTTTATGGACAGCTCCTTTTGAATCTCAGTGCCACTACTATTCCCACAGAGGCCTGCAGTGAAGCTGGTTCATATAGATGAAGCTTTAAATGTTCTGCCTTTCAGGTATAAGGGAGTCTCATCACTTTCTCTACAGAGTCCCAAGTTCCTGCACCCTGAAAAACACTGAGGTGAGCATGAGGTGTTGTGGTAGAGCACAAGAACCCTTCCTCCCCCGACCTTGCACCTTATCTCAGGCTACAGCTGGCCACTAATAACTGACAGCACCCAGGGCTGAACAGGAGGAACTAGGAGATACTGGTTGCAACTGGCAAGGCCAGAAACAAGCATGAAATCAGCAGAAAAAGATACATTTTCCCAAATACGGCATGAGATCAGCAAAAAAAAAAGGTACATCTCCATACCAAATATTGTATGCCCATGAGCCAGACCCCGTGCCCATGAAGAGTGCTGCAGCCTAGAGCCCACTGAGCTTTCCCACATGGCAGCTGACTGCACAGCAGTGAGTCTCCCCTTGAGCTGAGAAGCCTCTCAAGGTCACTCCTCGAGGTTGAGAGGTTCCTTATCTGCGACAGGTCCTCGGTAAGTGACTGATGGCATGCTGAAACTTTGTAAACTTTGCTAAGTTGTGTCTCAGATTGATTGTGCACATAATCCTTTAGACATAAACTGTTGACCAGTCTGGGGCTAAGTTTGGATCCAATTGCACCCATACTCCTCTGAGGAGGAGTTCGGAAAGCAAGGGGGTCCACCCTGAACCTTGTGACTCAATGGGACTGTCTCCTTGACAATTTAGTCTGACCCTGTCCTCTATGCAGTAAATAACCAAGTGTAACTTGCCATTGAATCTTGTTAAAATGCTTATTTAGCATTGAACTTTGTTAAATCAATGTCTTATATAAATAAACATACATTGCTGCTTCTCTCTTATGAGTGAAGTGCATCACTTATCTGCGACAGGGGTGAAAGACTTGGCTTATGCGGCTTGTCCAACAGGGTGCTAATTCTGGTGCATGGGGAGGCATATGCTATGATGTGTGTGGACAGATAGCTCACAGTTTACTCAGTTCCTGGAGCAGCAGGGAAATGGGCGAATTAGCAGTGAACTGCCAAGTCAAAATCTGCTAGCTAAATTGTTTGACAGTCAGCACAAAACCCCATATCCTTTACTATAGGCTAAACTGCTCAGTGACATTTTCTCTTTCCCTTAGAAAAAGTCTTAAGAGGTAGCTCTGCAGTTTACTTCAGATTATGGCAAATTTGCCTGATTTTTGCCTGTTTACTCACTGTGCTTCTGCTCTGCAAACAGTGTTGTGTTTACCATAGTGATTCCAACCTACGCATTCCTGATGAAAGATCTGTGGAAAGCATGCTCATTACTGGGGAGGTTAGTCTCCCTGCGTGCATGGGTGCTGGACAGGACGGTTGCACAAGAGACTGCGCAACATATTCATCCAAAAAATCTGCTTACCATGATGAAGTGGAACAAAGGAGAGTTGTTAGTCATGGGTAACCCATAGCAGTCTCTCTCATGGACCACTGAATGATGGCTGCTTCTCAATGATAAAGTAAAAGTATGAGATAAAATGAAGCCAAATTCTTAAGCTATTACTCAGTACAAGCTAAAGCTTCAGCCATTAGCTCTGACCACTTTTGGAAACTTAGCATGCACTAGTTGCAAGGCAGACATGTGCTAGAGCTGTGAAAACCCTCACATGTCTTAATTCTTGTCCTATGTCTTAGATAGATCTTACCCATTTCCCTCTTACATTAACTATATTTAAAGATTTTTAGAGGTTCTGGCAGTGTTTTCATTGTCCACAGTCCATGCATATAAGGCATATAAGGACAGGCAGGATTCTGTTCTTAAATCCTGCTTTGAGACTCTCTCCATAACATGTCCCTGGAAGAAACTCCTGTTTTATTTATTTTGATTTGACCTTTGGCTGTGCTTGGACGCCCGGTCATGGGCAGCCAAATACCAACAGAGCAATTTGCGGCTACATGTAAGTGACTTCGGTTCATTTCAGCCATATCTCTGCAGCATTTCCCCAGCCCAGTCATTTGTGTTGCAGCTGGTTGGGGTGCAAACTGAACTCTGTCTTGTCTAGCTCAGCCTGCCAAGAAAAGCATTAGCTAAGCAGAAACAGCTTGTAGCTGAGGGCAAAGGTGAGAATACACTGAAGTATCCATGTCTCAACAGAGAAAGGATGCAGCTACAAGCAAAACACAGCTGCCTTATGTGACCAGGCAAACTGTGCCAAACTGTGTACTGAGAAAACCCTCTCTGTGCAGTACCCCTGCCTATTTTGACTGAGATGCAGAACAAATGCAAGAAGCCCACCTCTATGGCCTTGGTGACATTCTTCTGTTTCTTGGTGTTGCTTTATTGTGCTCAGAGAGGTCTTGAATGTGTTGGAGTATTGTGTACATCTCCGCCTGAGCTGAGCAGAAATATTTGTACAGCTGGTTTTGCAGTTGCCCTCTCTGTAATGTGCAGGCTAGGGGATAAAAAGTGAGTGCTGAGTGCTGTGGCACTTCTCTGAAAAGAGAATTCACTGCCTAATCGCAGCTAGGAGACAGAATAAAGAGCTTAAAGTTCTTCCTCTATGTCTAGGAAGGAGTGGGGAGTAGAGGGGGGGAGGGGACCTTTAACCATTACCTATCCCTTTAGCTCTGACTGGTGTGGTTGCCTGATCCCACATCACATAGAACGACACTGCATTGCTCCCTCGTACCATTTAGATTACCGCTTGACCAATGTGATCTGCATTTCCAGACCTTGTTTTGAACACAGCTGATGCAAACCCTGCTCTGGCAAAAGCCCTTCTGTATCCATGCATATGCCTCAAGGACACAGGACAGTGTTTCTTAACTGTTTTACAAGGAATGGTCTCATCAGAGTTCTTGAACTGGATGTGCACAATCCTTTCTTGTTCTGACAAGTCTTTGCCACGCTGATAAATTCCATCTATTAAAAAAAACACACCCATGGGCTATAGATGACCTGATGAAAATGAACTTGACTTCCAGTTACAACTGGCTTTCTTTACAGACTATCTTTTATATCTATTTCCACACTGGCAAAAATGATTGGACTGTGGGCCTTGAAGCTCAAAGACTGAACATTAGAGATACCAGTTCTGCATTTCCCTGAACTTTGGCAGCATTCAAAAGATTGGATTTATAGCTTGACCTCCATATCTACCAAGTGTCTGCTTGGGGAAGTAATTTTCTAGAGTGAGAGGCTCTGATTCTCAATTCAGTTCAGCAGTCTGGTGGGGCTCTTTTGGGGCAGCTTCCTGCCCTTGCTGTGAATCCAGGGCCCAGCCAAGAGGCAGCCTGGCTGTTGGCATGCATTAGTACAGTTCTTTAGCAGTCCTGGCAGCTGTCAGCCAGAGGCAGTTCTAGCAATAGAGAATACTTAGAGTGTAATGCTCTTTTCCTTTAATTACTCCTTACCTTGGTGCCTAGCAGGGACAACCGCTGAAACCATTGGCATGACAGTAGCTCTGGTCACTTCTGAAAGTTTGCAACTAAGTACAAAACTTCTCTCTTCCCATGGGAAGGCTGAGATAACCCCTGTATTTTAGCTCCAGTCCCGTGTCTTAAATCTTTCTCATTCTCCATTAACATTAATAGTGGAGCATTAAAAGTGCTGACAAATTTGCACAGATATACCTGTATTTGTGACAGAGCCAGGTAAAGCTATGGAGAGGATGATGGGTCTATGCACCATACACTGACATGCAACATGGTTTTAGCACTTCCTTATTTTATCCTCTACTAAATATGCCCTTTTAGGATTAATATGAATAATTCACTTAACATTTCCTTCATGCCCTATACCCAAGAAGCCTCTGAAGTCCCTGCTCTTTCTTTGTAGCTATCATGTGCATTCTCATTCCAACTCCCTAAGGGGAAAAGTAAATGCAGTTTGCAGGCCAGTGCTGTGTATTTATGCATGTATGTGCCTTTATTTCCTCAGTCTCGCTTTTTTCAGAGCATGAACCCAGCTGACCAACTTCTTATCAGTTTGACAGGCTGTGACTGTTGTCCTGGTGACCACAGTAGTTGCACTATCATTAAATACAGAAGGCAGCAGAAGAGATGCCTTGACCTGTGGGTGTAGCTGTGTGTGCACATGATATGCTAGTAAGTCACTTGGATACATGAAGGTAAGATCCAACCTGGGTCTAAGTATCTGAAAAATGAAGCAAAAACAAAACAGAGAAGCATGCAAAGTTAATAACTATAAAAGAAATGAGAATGTGAGTAGGAGTTGCAAATGCTCAGCTCTTCTCAGCATCTGATCTGTATACAGATCAGATTATTTAGTACATTTGTATTTGAGAAATGTTTTCCTGCCAGCTTGCTGTCTATTTACCTGTCTTTTTTCTACTCCTTCCCCATTTTCTCCATTTTTTCTTTTGGCTTATGGACATGAAAAAGAATAATGTTAGTAGCACTTGTGAGTCATGTTTTTCACCCAGGCACACCATGCTTCATCCATTCGTATGCACATTCCTCGACAATGTCGAATCCCATTCACTGATTCCTTACGTGAACTGCTCAGGCCAAATTTGTGGTGCCCGGTCATGGATCAGCTCCTGTTGTGCTAGATGCTAAAAGAAGGTCCTGATCTGAACAGCATCCAGGCCAAGTGGAAGACAAGGAAGAACAGACGGAAGGAGATAGAGAGGAGAGCACAAAGAAGTAGTGAGATATCATTAGTCAGCACGTAGGCACTGGTGTCAGTGCACCAGCCGCCTAACACTTTGCGAAGTTTTGCAGGCTACACAGTATGTTCCTGTTTTAGCATAGTGTTGCTGGCTGGTTCACTAAGATGCTGTCAGCTTTCAGCCATCCAGGGCAATATGGGATGGGATAACCTAGATAAAACTAAATCCTGGCAAGTACAGACTATACCTCAGTTAGGAGATAAGAACATATTCGGGTCTTTTACCTTTGCAAGGTTTGTAACAAGCCTGCAGGTTTCTGTGCTGAGCGGGGACAGTTTTAACCCATTGGGGTCTGAGTTGGGGATGGCCCAGAGACTATGTGGGCCTAGCATTACATATGCCATGGATCGGTGTTGTAGCCACAGTTATGGTGAGGAAGTTTCCAGTTCATCCCCCAGCTAGTCTTCCATGTCTAGTGGAGAGCTGAATATGGTTGGTTTACTGTAAAAGCTTGCCTTTCTAAACACTTATTACCAGGCATAGCTCCACAGACATTGACAGATCCCTGCACCAGCCCCCAAATTGTGGGAAGGTACATTTGATCAGCTGTGTGGTCTTAGTTATGTGTCCATGCCTTTAGCATTGTCCTTGTCTGTAGTCCCCAGAGGCCTTGCAGGAGATAGGATGCCCTACTTGACCTGCCCATCTTTTACCCATGTCTGTGTGTCTCACACTCAGCATGGGACATATTTGCAGGAGTCATTGGGAGAGGAAGGAACTGCAGCAAAACTGTCTCCTGGGAAGGTCTCTAATGTGATGCTTCAGAGGAGGGTGTGTTTCAGCGGTGGTCAGTGGTGAGAAGGGACAACGCTTGTGAGCAACATGACTCAAAACCCACAGCAAAGTTCCCAGTGGGAAGTACCAGGTTGTGTAGCTGCAGGATCAGAGTCCTGCTGACTAACAAGGAGAGGTTTAAGGGTGTTGTGGAATGACGCTTCTGTTATGCAAAATTCATGGTGCTAGCAAGTCATCTTAAATAAAACATTACCCTCCCAGAAAAAGACACAAAGTCTTAATTTCATTCTTGTGGCAACCAAAGAAAGGATGTTTATAGAATGAGGAAAATCAGGACTCTCTTGTGTATGCCAGTCTGATGTAGCCCTGAATCTGCTTTCAAACCAGTTTTGTACTGGGATGACCCATGCATGTTGCCTGTGAGGAAGTGTGGTGGTGAGGTGAACATAACTTACTCGGGCTAAAAGGAGGAGGGGACTCACCCCTTCTGATTAGCAGAAGAGCTGCATTTCTTACCTCTCCTCTTTACTTCAGCATCTGGGGTGGCTCCAAGGACTTCATAGATATACTACATGATGATGGTTGATGACAGAGCAGAGCTGGACCAGCTCTCTTGTTATGGGACAGCTGATAACGTGGCTCCCATTACACTTCTGCTTCTGTTTTTGGTTGGCCTACCTGACTGTATCTATTGTTCTGCACTCATTAGTGTTTCTTCTGTTACTAAGATTAGACTATTTTCCTCAGGGCACTTGTAATTCGCCTAGGTATTGTGTTTACTGAAATTTCTAAGGGACTTGTGAAAGTCCCATGTACTTTGAGATAGTAAGGCACAGTTATGTGGCCCTTCCTTTGTAACATGAGTTCTTCCTTTTATAGAAAGCCTGATAAATTAATAAGAAGCTATTGTTTGTTGTTGTTACAAAAGGCTCTTGAGATAAATGGGAATCTGGCACCAACAACTAACTGCGTAATTTCAGGAGGGAAAATACTGGAAAGCAGTTTTGGTACTAATGAGTGCAGACAGTAACTGTTGCCTTCAGTTCTTTTTCAAGACATTACCAATTTCCTGTTTTTAACAAGAAGATAAAAAATGAATAGATCAATGGGAATAATAAAATACATTTTCTTTCTATATGATTTTAATCCAAAAGAATAAGGTTACAAAGAAATTCAGTGCAACTCATGTTTGTCTCCGATAAGGTTATTCCCTGAATAGCACAGTTGCTCTGAGTAAGGCAGGTAGGCATATGGCCTGAAGAAATGACATTTGTGCTCTCCAGCAAATTTTCTCCCAGTATTTTGGCATTTTTTTAACAGATTTTACAGACAAGTAAAGATCTTGAAGATATGAAAGGTCTGACAAATTATGTCAAAATCAGCTGCTGGAGGAGATACAATTTACTGCCCTGACATAGGAAATACTCAGTTCAGAAGGCAGTAGCCAGCCAGTCTTGGTTCTGCTTACCCATTCAACACACCAGTAGCTCCATACCACATGTGATGTGCTGCAGGTGGTAGGTAGAAATGACCTATGTGGCAGTTTTATGTGACAGGTTAAAAGGATGAATCATCTAGAGTAAAAGAAGCCATCCTTATGATTTTGGTAGTTCAAAACAACTGGTTTTCCTGGGAGCAATATGAGAATCCTGTGGCACAGAGGCATTAGATGATAACAATGCATGGCTAACCCATCGAGCCATCCTGTGTTAGCCAGGCCAGCCAGTTTGCAGGGTATATCCAGTGTGCTTTAAACACCCCTAGGCTCCCCTGCATGTGATTCAGTCTCACCAGCTCTGAAATACAGAGCTGAGTTCCTAGGCGGTGAGGCGGTAAGACGGCAGGGACAGATTGCTACATCTTCCCATTCATTTGTGTCACCCTTGTTTGCAGGAAAGCCTGTGATTACCTGCTCTGAGCAGAGGACATAGCTTGTGTAGCTCCATCCACACTGCATGCCTAATGCTCTGTGGCAGCATGGTCTTTGCTTGCAGAAAGAAATGTTACTTGTAGATTGGAAGTTGAGCTGGATTTGGTCCAGTCTCCTTTGTCTCTGCTGTGTTGTTCCTTTCCAATTTGTTCTTGTTTCTTTTGGGGAAAGTCCCCTAGATGGTACCAGGTACTAGCTCAGGGAGACAGGCTACCTAGGACATGATCTGCAGATCAGTTATAAAGGACAATTAAAAACAAATTTGCAGACACACAGTATGTCTGCGGAAGTGTCTAACCTTGGGGCCTGGGTATGTTTGTAATTCTTTGATTTCTGCTTTGTAGCAGTGTGTAATGATTGGTTGAGCACTATGATTCGTGGCTTAGAGAAGCTGGGATAAGTTTAGTTTCAGAGCTCTATGAAGAGAGCTCTGAGTTTGAATCCAGTGTTGGTGACAATGTGGTAATAGAAATAGCTGTATACCTCCCTTCTCTTTCACGCTGAACAGGGCATAGTTTCATGCAAAGCCCCAGTCCTCTTGACAGAGCAGAGAAAGGGCTGAGGTTGCTGTTTTGGGAAGAAACAGGGGAATGATGACATTTGATGTTGTTTGGTGGAATCTACTAGCAGGTAGTATCTGGAGCTCTCGATTCCTCTTGTATTATTAGTCAAAGGAAGAGTGAAAAGAAGGAACAAGTGATGAGTGCTTCTTCAGAGCAGAATTCAGTGGGATGAGGACAAAATCAACCGAGGACCCAGAAAGGCGCTTGACAGGCGTGTCAGAGGGGTGTCATTTCAATTTCATTATTTACAAACTTATTCAAAGAGTCTGACTCACAAACAGGAAAGGACCAGGAGGAGCTAGAATTCCTCATTCCAACTAGTTGTAATCATGTAGTCTGCTGGGAAGATTTGTCTGATAAGAATGCAACACTTGGAAGAAAGTAATTTTGAATACTTATGGATAAATGGTCTAACATATAATGCAAGAGATTACACTAACTGATACCTACTGCAGTCTACAAATCATTGCAGAGCAAGACACGAGCTCCCAAAGTGTTGTTTGTCCATGACAGGTAGATAAAACCCAGGTTTCACTACCATCACCACTATCATAACGGCTGCTAGTGTTAAATGGCCTGGAACTTTCTAAAGATAATACACAGAAATTTGCTGATTCAAAATAACTTGTAACCTTTTCTGTATTAAACAGCCTTCTGGCAGATAAAGAGATGTTGAACTGAACCAAAATGGATGATTGCTTAGATATGGATGCTTACTATAGTTACTACATGTAAAAAGCTTAAGTCCAGACAAGCGGACAGGATTACGTAGTCTTGATATTTTAACAAGCTGTGTTCATAAAGATGAAAACAAGTATGAGATGATTCAGGTGAGAGAAAGTCCTACCTTGAAGAGTAAAATAGGAATGAAAAGTGAGAGCTGAGTAAGAATACTTTTGTATGTGATCAAAAAGCAACAAAGCACAGAGAAGGTTGTGCTAATTTACATTAAGTTAAGCTAGGTGAAGTGAAAGCAGTTATTAAAAATAAAACAAAGGCCAATCCTCACACATAAAAAATGGAAAAAAGTAGAAACTGATAGTAATTAATGTAAATCAGTGGTTTGAACTATATTAAAAATTCAGTAAGGCAAAACAAAGGAATCAGAGAAGTTTTTGGTCAGCAAAGTTAAAAACAACAAGGGTAATGTTAGAAGTATATTAGATGAGCAAAGAATTTGAGGAATGGTATCAGTCCATTGCCAGACGGAAACAGTCAATAGAAATTTGGATAGTGCCAGAAAACCGGAAGTGTTCAATAAACATTACTATTTCTTAATGGGGGAAAAGCCATGTCATATAACAGTACATGTAAGTCCTTTCCATCAAACAGTAATTTAGGAGACACTAAATAATACCTGATAAAGCCAGATGCATTAGATCAGGAGTAACTAATATATTGTATCAACAGTTTTAAGAGGACTAGCTGAGGTTCTTAGTGATTGAGTCAGATTCTTTAAATATCTTGAGAAACTTGGGAAATTCTGGAGAGCTAGAAGAATTATTTTTAAAGTATTAACAAATCACTGAGATAATTGGGTGTTTGATCCCAAACATAGTTGAGTAGCTGATATAGACTTGTTTAATAAAGAATTAGAGAGAGAATGGTAGAACAAGTGCTAATTAATACGAAATTACAAGTCCAGTTGAAGGACTAATAAGTAATTTAGAAAGTAATAAATAGTTTGAGTGCAATAGACTTTCCATGGTGCATTTGACTTTGATTAAGAAAACTGAATTATTAAAATCATGATGTATGTGAAATAGAATAAAGCCAGGCTACTGCGTCTCAAAATTAAATTATAAATCAGGAACTAGCATTAAGAAAACATATTTCTAGGGGGATCCTCTAAGAACTAAAAGGCCTGACAATGAGCTTGAGGAGGTCAGTCTCGTTAGCTTATCAGGAGGGAGGTTTGATTGTCTATCCAATAGCAGAAATGTGATAATATAGGGGTCTTTGGTCAAACTGATAATGATAAAATAAGATCCAGTGCCTGGAAGACAAAACAAGAGAAAGCCAAACTAGAAAGAAGGCTTATTTTTTTCAACAACAAAATGTTAATAGCTACTGGCATAACTTCCTTTGACTAATTCTGGAACAGTTCAAATAGTGATTGGTGCTTTCTTCTCAAGGATATGTTCATATCCGAACAGGAGTTAATTCCGGGCGTCCTCCTCATTTACATTCCGTAGGACAACGCTTGCTTGATCACAGCAGTCCTGTCCAGCATGCCAGTCTCTAAATCTCTGCAATACCTGAGCAAACAAACTGGTAAATAATATTACTAATGCTAAAATCTCCATCCTACTGCAGCCCCATAGCTCCTTGACTAGCAATACGATTAACTTTTCCTTAATTGGTCAAAATGATGGGCTTACAGCATCTTTTGATTTTGCTTTGAAAAGTGCTTCATTGATAATGATTAGGTTTGGTCACAACTGGGTGGTTTTCAGGTATGACATCTCACAGCAGCATTTTGCAGGGCATGTTTCCTCTCTGTGTTGCCCTCTGTGGGAAGAGCTGTATTTTCACTGTTGCAGATCTCTTCTGGTTTGGTGAATGTCTATAGGTCCATTAGTGTTCCCTGGGCTGTGGCCTGCAGCAGGGTGACTGAGAGCATGTGCCAGAGAGGCAGTTGCCCTGGGGCTTCAGCTCGCTGGGAGCACTGCAATGACCAGGAGCTGCTCCCTGAAAGGGTCCAGGTTTCTGGGCAGGGGCAGATGTCCTCATGCTTTTATCCCCTTAGCAGCAAAATCCAATGTTGCCTGCATGGCTGTGAAGCCAAGAGCCAACTGTGTCTCCCAGCCAGGAGCCCTGGCTAGCAGTGCTGTCCCAAGGCAGCTGGGCAAGCAAGATCCTCGTGCAGGGCTTGCCTGTTTTAGATGTACGCATAGGTCTGAGAGGAAGGGCACTGCCTATGCCTCTTTACTGACTGTGAAAGGAGTCTAGATGATCAGCAGAGATGTAGACTTCACAGTAGCCACCCTGAGGTTAGATAAAACAACTCGCATCCCCACTGTTTAAACCACGTGTTAACTCATGCCCTAGGCAAAGACTGGATTCCCCAGATGGGCCAGGTGCAAACCAGACAGGTAGAAATCTAGGTACCTAGGGCTCCAGCTAGGCTCTGGCCTCAGAACACAAGGCAGAGATCTCTTGAGGAAGATCTCTGCCCTCTTTCAGCTATCTGATACATCCTGCTTGGGATTGTGACCACTAACCTGCTGAATGAAAACATGGTCCAGGATTTTGTTACCTTGAGCTGTTTTGTTTGTGCCAAGGAGATAAAAACAGGTCTTGGAAAATAAACCTGAAACTCCAGACAAGGTTTCTGTTGCTAAACTTGGATGTCTGGCTGACTTTTGTTGAGCTGCTGAGATCCTGGGTCTAACCTTGCAAGAGCTGTGAAGATCTAATTGCTGTTTCTCAGATTCAGTCTGATCCCCCAACTCCCACAATCCCCTGGCAACTTTTCTTCTCCTGTCTCTGTTTCTTGCTACTGCATCCCTGCACTGCCATTCCACAGCCTCTCCACACTCTTGTCTGGTTTAGTTTGCTCACTGCTACACGTGCAGATTCACAGACAGCTAGGGCATGTGAACTACAAGGTCTTTTGATTTAGCCTAACTCTGTCTTTTCAAAAGAACTAGAATCCAAAGAACTAGAAAAGCAAACCACTCGAAACAAGACAGACAGGAAGATACACAGTGGATTTTTCTGTGCTCTCATAAATAAAAGTCAGACGATCACATGTTTTTCTAAAAATAACACCCATGGTGAGTGTTTCAGTAGGAATAATACTGACCTAGTTTGCATGTTACCCACATACAAAAATAAGATGGTGAGGAAACCCCAGTTGTCTGATGTGGTATTTGCATTCGTTGAACCAGATCTGAATTGAGAAGCGGCTAATTAGATTGTATATTCTTACCTCTTCTGCTCTTCTAGAGGATTCAGTGAAGTGGGAAAGGGGGATGCTTGCTGGTAAGATGGCACAGAGTGGTTGCTTTCCTTCTGCGGGTGCTTGACATGCGTATTGCCGCTGTCTGCGATCACACAGCGGAGCACCGTGCCCCGTTGTCAAAGAGGGTTTGCGTAAGCAGGAATCCTCTTCTCTAGATTTGGTCCAGCACGTTCACTTCCAGAGAAAAGGCAGATCAGAGGAGACCACATATATGAATTCAGCTTCCTGTCTCCATCCATTAGGCAGAGCTAGATCAAAACATTTTGCTATTGAAGGAGGCCTTCTCTGGCTGCCTCTCAGCCCCAGAGGACTCAGACTGCTGGGCAGTCCCTGTCCTGTGACCAACACCGCATGGCTTGCCTCTGTGGCCTCTGAAGGCCAACAGATGCACTTCCCATCCCTTGGATAGCTGGGAAGCAGGGAAGTGTCATGCATGGGTCACAGGTAGGACATGGCATTGCCTCTTGAAGGCATCACTAGCTTCATGAGGGAAGGATGTGTGTTGTGTGTAGATAGTGGCTGATCCCATCACAACCTGGCAATGCTGGGCTCAGCAGACCTAGCTGGCTCATTTCCTCTTGGCATAACTTTAGCCAGCAGTCCTTGAGCCAGCAGAGCCTTGCTGCAGACAGCCTGGGGACGGGAGCTGCAGCCGAGCTGCCGGAGAGCTGCCGGTGGCTCAGGAACCGCAAGCTGGCCACCCTGCTGTGTGGTTGTGGGCCCTATGGCTTTGGCAGGTCTCAGCCTCTCCAAGGAGCTGGTGGCTGCCTCAGCTGCCACATGTGTAGCAATGAGGACTATAGTCCTTTCCAGACTCCAAAATGAGAACAGAAGCGTGTAGGGTTGTGCTTTGTGCGGATGAGGATAAAGCTCTTTTAGGACTGATGGAAGCCATTGCTTTCCCTTGAGATTATATCCTCATTTTTTTCTCTCTCATGTAAGTGATACATGAAATTCTGACTCTCTGAACAGCCTCAATGCTGTGAAATGTTCTCATTCAGGCAGAGAATCTAGGTCAGCCGTTCAGCAGAAAAGATCCAGCCTTCATTGACCAGAATGCACAGGCCTGCAGCAGGACAATTTTTCCTTGCTTGTTTTGTTCACAGCGAGCTCCTAAGACTGACAGCCATTTTATGGACAGCAGCTCCAGCTTCCTGTCAGCAGGATAGATGTAGGCATTGCAGATTCAATGTACCACAGTAGAAAATCAATAATATGAAATATTCATTTTGATTTTTACCTAAGATGGAACAATCTTTTTTCAGTGATGAAAATCTGTACATATGTTTAAAAGGATTTGATTCATAAGATGATACATTATGGGGATGCACTTAAATTTTGTCTCTGATTCCTCACCTATAAATAACTGCTCTTACATATGGCATCTAATTATTTAATTGTATATGCAGATTAGATAGTCATTTACATGCTATCCTCAATGACAGCAACTAATTGCACTGACAATTATTTCCAGGCACATATGGTAATGCCAAAGGTTTTAAATATCAGCCAATACCTGCTATACATACCAATATTTCTCCCCCTCTCTTTTCTCCAAATAATGTTAAAATAAATTAGTATCACAAGGTACATCTGTTTCCTAGAACTAGTTGTACCCAGACAGGATCTGCTGTGGTATATATTTTGTATAAGACTACAGCCTAGCTTGGAATTCCTAGTCTATCTGTGTGCCAGCCCCCCAACACCGTGAAGCAATAGGAGGGAAAGTGTAAATATGCTTTTTTTCAGCCATGTTTATATGTGTGAAGGGGAGACAATTGCAGATGTAGAGGACTTCGGTCCCTACTTGACTCTGTAAGAAGTGTGATCCATAGCCATTTTGATCCAGAAGGTACTTTATGGATCTTTTGCTTTCCCTTTGCATAGATTTAGATGACTACACAGGGCACGGTCAGTAGGAATCAGATCTAGGGAATGCCCCGTTCATTTTCTCATCCCCATCTGTAAAATCAGTGCAGTCTTCTTTTTTCCTGATGTGAAACAGGTTTTGAGCAGGAAAGCTTACATTTTGCTGACTTTTTACCCATTTTGCATACCTAAAATATGTATAACTGTGAACAGCATGGTAACAGCCAAAGAGGCCTTGTTTGAACATGTAACCATTTTGGGGCTTGGAAACGTCATGTCAAAAATTCATGTGGAAAATACCATTAAAAACACATTCACTCAAACAAAAAAGCTCCAGGAAACTGCCTTAAAATACAATGACTCCATGCTGAGCCAAGACCAGTTACATTCAACTGGTTTATATTTTGTGCGATTTTCAGATGCTGTTGACTCCAAGGTATTTACTGTCTCGTAGCCATGGAGTGTACAAACACCACGCTGGCCTGGCTTCACTCTGAGATGGAAGGAAATAGCCGTGTACTCCAATGCTTGGTTGAAATGTGGCCTTATTGATTTATTAATCAAGTTTCAAGAGTCTCCACTCCTGAAAGCCAGTAAGTAACCCGTACTGGAGCTCTGAGGGCACAACAGTACAGATAACATACCTGTTCAGGATGGAAAAAAATATTGGTTCCTTTTACATTTTGGGGTAATTTAGAAACAACCTTACAAGTTATCTAATTTTGGTTGCTCAAGGACCACATGCTTCTCGTTTGTGGAGGAGGGCCTGCTGTGAGCCGTGCCTGCAAGCGGAGTCGTGGTGATGCATGCGGCAGAGGAGCGCTACTACTGTGCTGGCCGTGCTCTGCCATCCTCGGGAGCCGTGATAGCGTTTGTGGATCTTTATATAGTGCTTGCTCCACTTCACCGAGAAGTAGGCACCAACGGAAAGATAAAATATGTTCTGACAGTGACGGCAGATGAATGTACTACAAATACAGTTCTCTGCCTTTGCCTTGCCTACGTCTGATTTGCTCCCCCTGAAATTTTGCCAACCTTTTCTTTTGTCTAGATTTCTTTCTTTCCTGTAACAAAAGAAGAGGTTGGAAAAAGTTGAAGACTCTCCCAGGGCTTCCTCACCATGTAATGATGTTGTATATTCTAATGCCAAATCTCCTCTGAATGCTTTGCTGTGTTTGGAAGAAAATGCGATGGTACAGCGTAAATGTTTTATCACCATGTGTTTGGGAGACCTGCCTTATTCAGCCTGAACTTATGTTGATTAAAATTTAATGCTTCTCTTTGTGATCATGCAGGCTTTCTCCATGGTGTATTTTACTGAAGCAGGTTTGGAGGATGATTAGCTCTCTCTTAGGACTCTTTCGGGTTATACTTGCTTCTGCAAGTCCCTTATTGAAGCTAGCTCAAGTCCAGTTGTTCAGAGCTGAGAGAAGAAGGAAAACAGAGTTTGCAAAAATCATTTAAAACTGACATTTTTGCGATGTGATATCATGACATCTTGTTTGTAATCTTGAGCTCTTCCAGGGCTAGTGGATAAATCTTGAAAGCAGTTCCATGCTCACCGTGAGATGGGAATGAAGCTTGTTTTCAGTCTGTCTAGAAATGAAAACATGAGCTGTAAGATGCTAGATGCTGAGCATTTCTGAAAATGTGACTTATTTAGGTATCTATTATGAGAACTGTACTCTTTTCTCTTACCTCCAGTCCTAAATAACCTGTCTGCAGTGTCAGGATGTTCAGCAATGAAGATGATGGCTGTGAACTGCGTTGTAAATATTTTATATCCCAACATTTAACAACTATTTTGGAAAGACAGAGATTTCCATGTTCTGCAGGTAGCTCAGCTGGGTGAGGAGTTCCTGCCTTTAGCTCTTCAGCTTGTCTTTGTAGCCTGTGATACCTGCCATTAATGTTCTCGGTGTCTCCAAGGGCTAGAAATGATTGAGGTTTGATCTTCGGTTAGTATTCAGTTGCACAGAGCTCCTGTATGAGAAATTTCAAGCTGTCCTGGAGGCCAATCTGTAGTTATGATTTTTAGCCTCCAGATGGTGTCTAACAGATGTGTCTATGGAGACACAACAGTGCAGTGTCAGTGAAATGCTGGAGATGATTAAAAATTATAGAATCACTGGCCTCTTGTGGCAGCAGAAAAAACATGCAAATGATTTTGGAACATGCAATGTGCATTTTCAGTCCCAAATCTCTACATATACTGCACCATATAGGGCTATGCGTACAGGTGTATGTAGGAAATTTCATTCAAAATTGAATCTGAGTTATTTACTGTAGAAGAGGATCTGTGAAGATGCACAGAGGAATCCTGTCAATCTAAGCCAGACAAAAAGACTCAAATAAAGTCATTTTAGGCTTACCTCTGCACAAACAGAGATGAACTATTCATAATACATGCTTCTTAAAAACCTCTTGATAAAATCATGGAACAGCTTGAAAAGAGCTCAACGCTGGTTGAGCGAACGCACTCTGTAGTGCACTAGCACACAATACGCATGATTTATTGAAGATAAAGCCCTTTCCGCTCCAAGGATAGCAAAAATTTAAATTGTAGTTTTCCTCTGGCAAACCTGCAGGATTCTGTTAGGGTTACCCTTTTTTGAGGTTGGAACTGGAAATACTGTGATGCAGCAACAAACCTGCTGGGTGGCTTTTCTTCTAGGGACATGATCAGCCCTTTACACTACTGTGGTTTCTATTGCAGAAATATTTCTCTGAACTAGCAGTAGGAACCCACTCAAGATTTGGGTCTTCTGAGTGCTGAAGTAATGCGGGGGGACCCTGAGGAATTGGAGATACAGGCTGAGAAACTACTTCTGTGGGTGCTCTTCCTGCCTGTTGTCCCGATCCCCTCCTAGGCAGGCAGAGGGACCAGGCTGCCCGTCCCTTGAACCCCTTCTCAGCACAATGTAAGTACTTTACAGTTTGCTCTGAGGTTTATATTGTATGTATCGTATATCCAGAGGTATATGTGATAGGAGCACAAGGTCACTCAGCACATCTTCCTCGCTTGCTGACCAGGCAGGTCTGTAGAGGCACTGGGGAGACACGGGTTTCAGCTGGCTTGACATCAGTCTCACTTGCTTTGTGGCCGTACTTTTTCCATGACTGCTACTTTCCCTGATGACTCCTCACCCATGCAGAAACTGTGAGCTGACCCTCAAGCCTTTACAGAAACAGGGGCTTTTATCGAACTGGGCTGCTTGGGGGGGCCTGTGCCCAGCTGTCATCCCCATCGGTGCGCGTGGCAAGGAGAGGAGCACGTGGGCCCCGCAGCTCCCCACCTCCGCCCCGACACTGTCCTTGCCTTCGATCAAGGGTTGCAGAGGGCTTTCGGGCCTGTAGCACACCTTGGGGCACTGCCAGTGCGACGTGGGGGCGCATGGAGGAACGCGAAAGCCCAAAGGCAAGGAGGAGACTTGCTGTTCTTAGCTAACTGCTTTTATTTGTGCGCCTTCAAACCACTG
Organism: Rhea pennata; assembly: GCF_028389875.1. Classification (NCBI taxonomy): domain Eukaryota; kingdom Metazoa; phylum Chordata; class Aves; order Rheiformes; family Rheidae; genus Rhea; species Rhea pennata. The sequence goes on along the minus strand of NC_084667.1, from coordinate 59,010,082 downwards.
CGTGTCCTGGATGTGTTGGCCGTGCAGGTGGAGGAGTGTTTCCAAGCGTGCCGGGGGCACCTCCAGCCCGCTGCCCTTTTGCACAGAGCCAGGTACAGCCGCTCTCCGGCTCAGCTCTGGCAGGGCACGGTGACATTTCTCTCCTCTCTCCATGTCCTCTGCAGGTGCTAGTGCCACTCGAAGGGCTAAAACTCTCCGTCCTTCCCCACCAGTAATGCAAAACCAGGCTGGCTGCTGGCCTCTGTGCGGAGGTGAGGGGACTTGGAAACCACCTCACGCTCCTCCCTGTATCTGCTATTTCTGCACCTCTCCACAGCTAAATATAACCTAATCCTGAATGGGGCCTTAAGATCTGTTAAATATATGAAACTAAATGAGCTTGCTTTGAAATATTTTATTACCCCTAGCATTTGATTGAGCCTAGCAGCTCATTTTTGTGGTTTGGGGACAGTTTTTTAACCAGAGTGTATGACATGCCATGCACTCTTTCTCATGGATAAATCTCTCTCCCTCTTTCATAGATGCTGAAGAAAACTAGGAGGAAGTTACAATTGCTGCAATATTCTCTTGTCGTTGCAGGGAAAAATCAGGGAAAGGGAATTCCCAGCTTGGTACCAGCTTCTTTACTGAAGACAAAACTGCTACTTCCAGAAGGATTGCTTTATTCTTCTTTTACTATATGGGTAAGACATTTGTAATGTAGGGATTTTTACAGTCAGTTTGAACATCGCTACTGCTGGAATTTTTGCAGTTCAACCTTAAACCTGTGTGCATGTATGTGACTTTCTTATTGTTTTCAAAGAGGGGGGAGCATCTTCCTTAAAGCAATGCTTGCTTCATTCTGAACAAAACCAGAATTAGGCAAAATCCCCAGGAATTAGCTAAAAATATTTCAAAGGAACAGTAAACTAGGTTACTAATTAAGTGAAAATTGAGGTCAGTTTAGAGTCAGGTCCTTGCAATGAGGAGGAAAACACAGGCACTGCAAGTGGTCGAGCAAGTCCAAACTTGTTGTGTCTCAGTATTCAGGGCAGAGGAAGGGGCAGGTTTCAATTCCCCAGTGAGCTTGTTTTCAGGACTTCAGCTTGGTTTCTTAGAAGCCCAAAGCTGACATAAGCATGCAACCTCTTTGCCTGTCAGTGCATTTATCTATCCCCTCCTAATAACTCAAATTCGTGTTGTTTTAGACAAATCTAGAGCAAGAGAAAAGTCTCAGATTAACTTCTGAAAAATGTGATGACAAATCAGTGGCTGAGCAGGGGAGAGATACACCAGTTAGTGCCCTTGGAAAGAGAAAGGAGGAGAGGTCGCCGTTCCCCTCTCGGTCCAGCCGTGGCTGTGCAGCCAGCGAGCGCGGCCGCCTGCCAGCCTCGCAGAGGCAGCGGCTCCAAATTCACGGCAGCTCTTTCTCGCCTGTTTGGGGTGACAGCCCCAAAGCGAGCGAGCAGAGCAGGTAGAGCCCAGTGAGGAGGCGGGCGCTGTAGAGATGCAACTTCGTTGCAGCTGTTGCCATGAAAAAGGTTGCTTGTATTAATATTTGTGTTGTTTTATTTACTGTAGCACATATATAGGTTAGCTGGAGAGCAAACAGGGAATTTGGTGAGTAGCAGAGCCAGGGAAACCATGTCTGTGTACTTAACTTGAGCTGCTGGGTGGAGTCTCTGATGTCTAATAAAGGCTGAGCTATACTGTGTTTTGTTCCTCAGCAGGAACATTACAGGTCTCTCTTCTCTCCTAAGCCATATATTTTCATGAAGCATTTAGAGATGTACTAGTTTGTGCCAGCTACTCTCTGTCAATTTGATTAAAATTGACCTACTAATTCAAATGCATTAGGGCAGGACATCAGATGAGCACAGAGATGCATGCACCCTATGACTACATATTCTCATTTCTTTAGAAAGAAGGTATCCTTATGAAATAAGTCTAAATATATGCAATAAGTATAAATTTTTGCATATTTAATTTCTATAGAATGATAAACAACTAATTCTGCACAGTTAACAAAATCATCTCTTGCATATGTCCATCGTGGCAATGCTGGCTACGATGTACAGGTTATTTTTTTAAGCATACTTGCTTAGGCTGGCTGTTCTTTGACTGCTGATGAAATCAAAGATGCTGTGTGTGGGTGGGGGAACACACTGTCAGACTAGAGCATAGTTTCCAGAAAGATTTTAACGTGAATTCATATCCTAGGGAACCACCATACTTTCAGTGCTATCCTCTGCATGTTTTAGCATTGCAATTAATATTGTTATCTGCCATCCATCATGCCTTTGGTTCAGAATGGTGGAGAGATACCAGCATGTTCTGGAAAAAAGGAGGTGAAAAAAACTCTCTCCAGATACTGTGGATCCAGCTCTCTGTTAGCACTCAAGTGTATTTCATATAACAGATGCTGTTGAGCACAAAGTTTCCATTGTATATGCTTCACTGTACTCATGCGGAGTCTCTGCCAAGCAAGAAGGGGCATCATCACATTGCTGGAACTGGAATATTAGTGTAACTGAACTCTTGCAAAGTCATTTCATTCAAAGAGAAGTGCTAATAGTCTGACTTCATCCGATTATCATCCTGACCAAACGCCTATTGTTCAAGTGAGGCACACAATCCACTTACTATGAGGAGATTTTGTGTATATGGGCAAAGAAAATGGGAAGCAACGAGATAAGGAGTTAAGTCAACAGAGATATTCTCTTGTTTAGTGAAAGCTCCTAAAGACAAAGGAGTTACAGTTTTTCCCAGAAGGAAATACAGAGTCTCTGTGACATGGGGAGGCTATGGGCTTTTCCAGTAGCTCCAGGCAGTGGGAGAACCTCCTGAACACTGGGGATGTTCCCAGGAAGACAATGTCCTTCTCTTTCACAGTGAGCAGAGCAAGGGTCAGGGCAGAAAGAAGAATTATCCCTGCATACTAATAGAGGCATTGAAATGCCAGGAGCAAGGAGTTGTAGCGTGCAGTCAGTGTTGGGAAGCTACTTCCAAGAAGTAGCTTTTGAGGAAGAAGGAGGTCATTTGGTACACCTGACAAAGGAGATTGTTCAGAAACAGGGTTGTACTTGTCACGGTGCCATGCTCATGTGGCTTCCAGCTACCTTTCTGTCTGCTTTGAAGGGACCCTCTTGGGTGGATAGCCTGGGGGGGACCCTCTTGGGTGCCCATGGAAGGGGGCTGCTGAAATGCAGCAGTGCCCTGATTGCCCTTTCTGAAGTGACAGTTTTAGATGGCAAACAATTCCTTTGCATTATGTTAACACCTGGGGAAAGATCTTTATTGTAGATTGATCCTGGCACTTTTCAGCTCCTCCACTGTGCAGCACATGTGCTGCTAGGGCACATAGACTCAGAAAAGCAAGCTGCTGGTACACATCTTGACAGCTCCTTTGCAATGTCCCTTCTCTGGGCACGGCAGACAGTCACACCGTGCTTCAACCCTTGCCCTCAGAAAGAGAGAATTGTGGGCAGAGATATCCTGAGTGAGTAAAGCTGCTCCCAAGAGGGCAGCAGGAGGGATGGGTCATCACCTTATGCTGCTGATTTGCGGACTCAGCCCCATGGACCACCCCCAAATTATTGTCCCTTTGCAGAGGACCTGTAGCTGTCTGCTCCCCGTGGCAGCTGTGTACTTTGCCTATAGACACAAATTGCCACTGCTTTGTGAACCAGGTGAAGGCAGAGCAGGTGAGCCATCTGGGCAGCTGGTGCTGTCCTGCTCAAATGGGGTATACCCTAACGGTACTCTGATCTTAAGGGGTCTCTACGGTGGCTTTGATTGAGTGGATCAAGGTGACTATGCTGTAGATGGTCCTAACCTCAGGAAGTCTGTCCATCTCTGCTCACTCACTGCCCACTTTCCAGAGGCCCATATTTCATTCCTCTCAAAGGAGCTTTCTGGGAAAATACACCAATTTCCATATATCACTTTGCTGCAGTTTAGGGTTTGATTCTGCTATCGTACTGTATTCCAAATTTGTATAGGGCAAAGAATCTTGCCTACGGGATTGGCACTTTGACATCCCACTTCTTTCTGCAAAGTAGTCCAGGGAAACTCTAGACATTATTTTTGTTAGAGTGGGTCTTGTTGGAAAATGCTGATGAAATGAAACATAAACATGTTGTCTTGGGATTTTCATGGGAAAATATTATTGAACTGTTTTAGTATGCTTGGAATGCTTCTCTTCAGTTCTAATGCTCAGGCTTTGTCATGTATAATATATGTTGCAGCTATCATGTTCCAAAGGAAACATTTTATCTTTATGTAAATAAAAAATAAGATCAAAATGGACTGTACATAAAAACTGTGAGTTTCTGACTTTTTTCATAATTTGGGATAACACCATATTTTGCAATCTCAGTATTTCCTATTGGCAACAATTCAAATCTATGACCACTGCTGGAATTTATATTTCTCTTTCCAAATGAACTGTAATAAAGGAACTGTATTTATTTCCTCCTTTTTCGTCTTGTTACTAATGAATCAGACTGCTGTGCAATAACATGGCTTTGAAATTAAACACTGAGCAAAAGAGTCAGAGGGTATGAAGGCTGAGATTCAACTAGAAGTATATCAGTAAAGAACAACACAATATTTACTTTGTTTCCAAGCAGTGAACTAGTTGATTTTTGTCATGAAAATGTAGAAAATCTTGGAAGAAAATTCAAATATCCTTAATCCAGATATTGGGTGGAATAATTAATCCTTAATTCATATCCAGAAAAATCATTCTTGAATAATACATGATTTTGAATAAATATGGCTTGTAATAGCTAATACAAGACTCTGTCTTCAGCTGATGAAAATCCTCATGTTCTTGATTCCAGTTTTTTATTAATGGACTGGAAAAATAAAACCAGGTTTCAACTAACTATCAAAACAGAGCTTGGTGAGGATAGCATTTCAGCCTATCTCTAAGTGTATTGTCTTTCTTAGAGCAGTGCAGAGACTTAAAAATCTGTTTAAAACATGAGCTCCTGAAGTTAAATAACATTTTCTTTTTAGGAACTTGTTCTGAGGATTATGGATCAGAATCCTTAGTAGTCCAGGGCTCAAAAATGTGATCCTTGTACTGAGTAGGCATCAATCTCCTTTGTCTGTGCAGTGGAGCCTGGCTAGTGAATACCTGTGTATACATAAGTTCATGCATAATCACACAGACACACATGCACATTTATGATGGACTGCTCTAATTTTATGACATTTATTTTCTATAGGTATATAAATAATTTATAATACTATATAAAACAGCTGAAAAATAGCTCAGTCTGGAAGCTTGAGGTCGCTGTTATCTCCTCTGAACAGTGCTGCTAAAACATGAACCAACAATGCCCATCTTCTGACAATTTACTTCTCTGTTTGCTAGCGTTAGATTTTCCAAGAAGTGGAGGAAAATCTGGCTGCAAAATGAGGAGTACTTTCCTCCCTGCAGAACTCAGGTGCAGTCAGGGCACATGGCATGTGTGGAAATGTGAGGTGTGTTTCATAGAAGCTACTAATAATAAACTCTCTTCTGCTGATAGGATTGTCACTGAAATGATTGGCAGCACTCAAGGATGGTTGAGTCATTCAGAACACGCTGAAAATTCCACCGGCTTTCCCCCCAGCGCCTTGTGATCAGATTGTGTATGAGGTTTTATACACTGTTTTCCTAAAAGAGAAAGATTATGTAACAAGGTTAGCAGTCTATAAAAATTTCCTCCCTCAGCATAGGCAGGAAACAGGTTAGATTTCTTAGAAGATTTCTTAGTGGGAGCTTGTAGTGGCACAGAAACAAGATCTGGGCATAAATGACTTCTCTGGAACATAGCTGCTAAACTTGCACCTCAAGCATCACCTCGCGTAAAGGTATTTCTGACATTTTTTCTATTAATATTCCCAGCTGAGCAGGAGACACGTGGATCTGCTTGGGTAATGAAGAAGATGAAGTGTTTCTGGGGACTCTTCAGGGGAGGCAGCAGCAAGGGGGAGAAAGCGACTGGTGAAGGTGTAAGGATGCTTCCCAAGACCACTTGGAAGGAGAGAAATGAGCTGGAAGCAAGGAAGAGAGGGAGACTGAAAAACGAAACAGACAACTTGCTAAAGATTATGACTACTAAGAAAAAAGCAGCTAAAAAGAAGCCTGAAAATGAGAATTTGGTAGGGAATTTGGTGAAGACTACAACATGTAGGAAGGAAGTAGAAGTAAAGTCTGCAGGTAAATATGCTACGGAAAGTGCTATTTTTCTGTTACTCTCTGTGACCAGTCCCAGACCTTCTCTGCGTCTTCCAGACTGGAGACTCTTGTTTTCATTTGCTTCTGGAATAGGTGCTTTAAACTTTCCTCCTCGCTATCTTTCACCTAATTTCATGCCCTTTCTAAATTGTGCACTCATTCCTCTGAAATGTCTGAATTTCACTTTCCCTTTGCTTCAGGAGTATTTCCCTGTGATGTTCTTATTTTTTCGCTACAAAGACTCCTGATACGTCACGTAAAAAAGATGGTGTGTGTGTGACTTACACTGTCATACTGCAACTCTGGTTCTTCTATGAATGTGGAGGGGAGGTAGGTTGTGCATGGGTTAGTTGTACCAACTAACATTTCCTATGTGTGGCGTGTGTTGAGTGAGGAAGAGTGCAACTTGCTAGACCTGCTGTTGAGCAGCTTGCCCATTGCTTTGCTGAGGATCCTTGGTTTAACCTCTTTTTTTTTTTTCTATCATGTTCCTCTCTCTGATCTTGTTTGATTTAATTCTAACTTCACAGCTGAGATAGTTTCACAAAAGAAAATTAGGATACATGTGATATTTATAATAAACATTCATTCTTGACTCTACATCACACCCCAAAGGTATATATTAAATTGATTCCAGAGTCTCATTTCTTATATCTCAGTTTAACTTTCTCTGGGTTCTCATCAAGTTTAATTTCTCTTCCAGGTTCTGCAGAAGAAAGTCTGGTCTCCAGATTTAGTCTGGAGGAGATAGGAAGAAAGTAGAAAGGAGAAAGAAAGCACTTGACCTGAGAAAAGTGAGAGGTGGTAGTGGTAGGCCTTTAGCACGTGAGGTGATCTTGAAAAGATCCTGAGTGGGCTTGGGGTACATGCAAACTACACACATCAGTACTCAGATATTAAAGTGATGCCCCTGCAGAGGCGTGAAACAAACATCAGTTTGTGTTGTTACTCTCTCTATTGCAGAGGAAATCTGTGGATTCATTGAACATGGGAAATTTTGTCAAGCTAGTGAACGTATTTATGATCTGGAGCATTCTGGAAGCGATAGTGTGGGAAAATCTGAATCGCTTTATACACAGCTGGCTGAAGAGATGTGGTCCACCGTGGGAAAAGCGTTCAGTGGAGGCGAGAGGATATCACTGGAGCCATTGCAGTCAGTGGGCAAATTGCTGAAGTGGGAGAAGAAGCTAAGGGAGGAGTTTGGCAGCAGCCAAGGGATGGAGCCTGTTTCCACCTGGATTCCAAGATTCTGGAAGAAAGACCTGGAGGAAAAGCTAACAGAGTACATGACAGCCCAGATTCCCTACTTCGATTCCACTAGTAACACAGATGAGACTGCCTTAAAACAGCATCTAAAACAGCTGGAAATGACATTTCTGCCCAGCCTGGAGTGCAGAAGTGATTTCTTTGAGGAAGCAGGCCTGCCTGACATGTATGCCTGGTGCTTTCATGCCTGCTTATCTTCTCATATTTCTACCCTTACTGACAATAACCATGTTAGCTTCAGCCGATGTCTGTTAGTTTATGAATGGTTCCTTGAAATGTACAAAAGGTATGTTCAAAGATTTCTTTTTCTCTACATTAATCATTGTCCCTTTTCTCCATTTCTGAGCACAATTTCCGTTTCTTGTTAATACAGCAGAACATAAAAACAAACAGCTGTTGCTGGGTTTAGACTTGCCCATTGCCTATTTTATCTTCAGAAAGAACCTGGACCTTTTTTTCTTTGCATTATTGCCTTTTCTAGATCCTTTTATTGAGCTCAGGGGCTTATCTGAGGTATGCAGATATTTCCTTGCTGAACTCCTGTTGGACAGGCACAGAATCCTGCTTTGAGAAACATGCTGGCAGGAGTTCATTTGCTCATGGTTTTGAGCCTCTTTTTAGCAAGCACTTTACTCTAGAATAATTTTCTCATGCCTTTATGGTATCAGCATTACACCATCTGGACCTCTCTTTTCTCCTGGGCTTTCTTGCCACCTTACCTGGCTTGTAGTTCCACCAAATGTTTCCCTATTTCCTGCATGAGTGTGTGGACCACAGGAAAATATACAGCCCATCACTAAATTCCTACTGAGGATTGGGAAAACGGATGTGGTTTGCCCCATGTTCAGAACACCAGCACATCTGGGACTTCTTGGCCCCATACGAACTCAAAGCCTTTCACTGAGAATGCCAGTAGGTGTTATCAAAGCCTGAACCTGTCTTGTTTTCTTGTGATTTCTTTTTTGTATTTCAATATGAGAGGAGAAGTTTGATTCTCTGTATCCATGGTTACTTTGCTACTTGACAGCTCTAATCCATTTCTGCCCTAATGGTTTTCAGCTGTTTTGGGTGATTTGATTGCTTCCATCCTTGCCCAGAGCTTCTCCTCCTTGTGTTAATTACACCCATAAACACTTGATCAGTTCATAAACAGTTCATCAGATGGGCTCTTTTCCTTCATCCCCAAGAAGGCAGGGTGATGGGTACCCTTTGGTGCATGTTGTTCTCAGACACACAGGAAAAACGTCGACAGTATTATCCTATGGATACTTTTATAGGTTTAAAACAGCAAAGCTTTGTTTTTAGATATGAGTAATGGATTGATGAAATAGAAAAACTTATATGAAATTGGAGGTGAATAATAACTTCATTTAAATATATATAAAAAAAGCACAGAGATAGGAAAAAAAATAGAAATATTATGCCAGTGCTGAATTTGTTCAGGAAAAAAAAATAGACAAGAGCAGACCAGTGACTGTTGTCAGAGGGAAAAATCTGTGGAGAAAGTTGAAATGAGAAGAGTAGAGATGCTAGACTGACTTTAGGGGAAAAAAGTCTAACTACCTGGATTTTCCTCTCTGAATACAACTAAAGCCTTAGGAAAAACTTATGTGAGGATACGGTTGTCCAAGTACACAGGTGCTTTTATTATTGTCTGCTTTCCATACTGAGATAATATCTGAGACTTGTAAAAGTGTGCATGTAGGGAGGTGAGTTTGGATAACTGCACCCAAGCCTAAGAAGGAATTTGGTGGCAGGAATGAGGGAAGAGGAGGGGAAACAGGAGAACAGAAGGTGTAATTAGGGCAGCAAATACAGGAAGAAAACGAAAAACAGCAAAAAAGAATAACTGGCAAAAGAGCTGGATAAAGATCGTCAGCGTTCCTGGGGCTACTCCAGCACTGCCATCGCTGCTAGGTGTTTGCTGTTCAACCTGTTTGCGTAGCATGAGCCACTGGCACGAAGCAGAGGTACCAGGGTGGAGGTGGGAGAAGGGCCATGGCTCACCCCTTTGTCAGAGCTCTATTTTCTGTACGCAGTGGCAAGTGGACATTGCTGGGACTCAGACAGACCCCACACCACCTCCTTTCCCTTGATGCACAGTGCCTCATGGGGATTATTTTGAAGACAGAGGAAAAGTTACTTGCAGTCACCCAGGTAAGAACTCAGGAGTTTTACCTCACTCTGCCTGTTTTATCCCCAAAGTATTAAAATTAGGCTCTTTTTAGGCTGGCTGATCCCTTCCTGGCTGCCTTCAGCTCTGCTGAGGGCCACAGAGGCCCCAAAGGCTCAACCTTGGCTGTGCAGCCCAGGTCTTGCACGTGCTAGTGACCAGCGGTGGTGGTTTGCAGGCAGCTTGTGGCCCCTGCTTCATGCCAAGTTGCCAGCAATTTTGTTGAGAAGCCCTGGTGTGAGATCCACGGTTATCTCCTGCCAAATGGATGGTCCTTAGTGAAGGGATGCTGGGACATTTACATGGTCTCTCTTCATCCTGTTGCTGCATCTTCGTAGTACTGAAATCTGTTCAGAAACCAATATATCTGGAGTAAAGGGAAGCTATGGGCAGAACCTATTCCCTTAGCTGAGGGCCATTTACAGATGCTGTTCGTCTTCTCTGGCTGTTAATAAACCTACAGTGTGGACCAGTGTTTATAGCACCTTTGCATTAGCTATGCAGGATATCCAGGCTGCTGGATTTGCTTGTGGACCCTCTCACAACCCTCTCCAGCCTACTAAACAGACACAGGTGAGGTTATCACAAAGATTATTCCTAGAGCCCAGTGCCAGGAAGCAGGTAGCCAATGCGCACTCGGCATAGCTCTTCTGCAAGGCCAGAGCAAGGCGTCCTGCTTTGCAGTCCCATAGATGACCTCAGCTCCCAGGCTGTGGGATCTCTTTCTTTTCCCAGCAAAGCTCCTCCTTTGAAGGGTGGTATCTAGGTGCATGGAATACAAACAAAGCAGGGGAGAGGCCTCATAGCAATGGGGAGGACCAAGGGAAATCACACTGTTTGGAAAACTCAGCAGTTTCCTAGATTCAGCTAAAGCCAAACTGCGGCAGCAGGAATTACCACATTCATCTCTCTCAGTTTCCATTTCAACACGCCCCTGGGAGCAGAGGAGGGAAATTCCCTGACAAACTGCTGAATCACCCCCAGGAAAGTGCTCTGAGTTGCAATGATTCTCCTCAGCCCTATTCCCTACAGGAGAGCTTGTAGGTACTCACAAACATGGGAGTACAGGCACTAGCTGGTGACAATGTGCTTAAAACTTACTGCTTTTGGTGTCTGACATTAAGCATTTTTATAGGCTGTTTCAAAGCAGTACCTTGAAGACCACATGTTCCTAAGGTCTGTTTTTGGCATGTATTTCAGTGAAGAAAATTACTATCCTCAAGGCAGTGCTAGTGAGATTATCTTAGTGGATGCTGCAGAGTCATCGACAAACTCTCAAAGATGGTGAATAACAGTGAGAGTGAATTTAACCCTTTTCTCTCTCTGCAGTAATGACTGGAGGAAAGTCTCCTCTACTCACGGGCACTTTGCACGGAGCAGGCTCGCCCAGGCCTGGCAGCGGTTACTAGCACTCGTGCAGTGCTGCCCTGGGTTGGCTGTGTTTTTTCAGGCCAGCTTGGCTCTGAAAGCGTTGCAGCTCTACCTGGTGCTGCGTTGTGCGTCAGCACGTGGAGCGTGGGTTGTTGGGAAGCGTAATACAGCAGTGTCGCAGCTTGGTTCATGCCTGGTAGGACCGGCCTGAAGTTCAGTTTAGCAAGATTAAGTGGACCTGAGTTGACTCTACATGGAGTCATGTAGAGCTCACTGGCATATCTTATAAAACCTTCTTTATCCCTTAATTTATTTTTCCAGGATACTCCAGCCCTTTATTATTCCTTATATATAGGGAGATGACATGTATATTGAGCAAATATTCCATGATTTATCTCTGATTGATCACAATATATAATTGTGACTGTAAGTCACATGGTGCTGATTTTGCCACTTGGATGACTAAATTTTTCTAAATTAAAAGTGATTGAACAGAGAATAGGCAATATTCTGCTTTGCCTGTGAATACCTGGCTTTGCCATGGGGAGTGCCAGCCAGCTGTCCGTGCAAACTAAAAGCATTTGCATGCACTTTTAGTAGTAGTGAGTGAGGAGAGCTGTGACCACATCAAAGGATGCTGAGAGCTCAAACGCCACATGGGGTTCAATATGAGTTCCCAGTCCTGCTGCTGGAAACTTGGTCAGCTCTGCTGTCAGACTACTTTACCCCGGCTCTGAAATGACTAGGCGAGGGGCCTTTGTGTCTGTTGAGGTTAGAGGGCTTGCAAAGTTGGTGAACAAGAAAATCATGGTGCAGTTTGTTGGGTTGTTGATGAGTCACCATGTCCTTGCAGTGGTGGAGAATTTGACACACATGCAAGGCAGACAACTTCAAAAACGCTGTCACGGTTCATTCAAAAACTGAGAGGTGGAAAACTAACTTTCTCTCCCCTGTTCCTGCAGCCCCAGCTTGTAATGGGCTGTTTGTCCAACAACAGACATGGCAGGGCCAGGGTATGCACATCTGGACCTAAAATTAAGGAGAGTTTAGAGTGATCTGTAAAGAGGTCACTTGGGTCTGCGTCTTCTCCCTTCTTCCCTCTACTTTTTTCAAAGGTATATGAGGAGGACCCAGAAGTGTGTATGCTTTGAAGAATTTGGGCTGAGGACCTAGTGCTTCCAAAATGAATATGGCTTTCCAGTTGTTCTGCTTACCAGCCTGTCCGTGTGTCAGCTGTGCCCTCTCACCCCCGTTGAACATTGTAGCCAATTTTGGCCACATTTGAAAGAGACTGATGCCTCAAGGTTGTTAAATTCTCACGTATTTTAAAACAGCAGTTGAACAGATGTGAGAGACACAAGTCAGCATGAGTTATAACTTGGCCTCTTGTGTTTCCTGAGAGGCAGCAGCTGACTGGGCAGTCAGCACCAGCAAACTGGCCATCCCTAGATCTGAAGCTCTCACAGTGTGGAGTGTCCTGTCTTGGTGAGCTAGGGAGGGATGAGGAGGGAGCTAAAGGTTACTTATGGACCTGCTTGTTACAGCGGAAATTCTGGTCCTCTCCAGACTGGAGCTCTGGAGCCTGGGGCCCTGTGTCTCCAGAAGGGCTACAAATGAGTAAGCTCATGCTCATTCAGGCACATCATCTGATCCAAAGCAGCTAAGTACTCTGGCTCAATGAATTATTGCCCTGCGGTTACTAACTAAACGCAAGCTCTGTCCCATCGTGGAGCAAGACCTTTGTGTTGGTTTAGGCCACGCATTTTACCTTGCAGTGGGGACAGGCTAAGGGTGTTTGTGCAGCTCGGCTTGCATGGGTTAGCTCAGCGCTTCGTGTTAATACAGTTGTGCAGTCAGGTGACAGCACTCTGGAAGAAAGGAATTTTTCCTGGGTTATTTACACCTGCTAATTTGTGTTTGATTAACAGTTTGTGATGACTATGGCAGAGCACATTATTTTGAATATACCTTTGATGAAATTCTTAAGCGATAGCCATAAATTTACTAAGTCATCGGCAAGAAAAGAACAAAGATAAAAATGGAAGATCAGACTTTACATACTTTCCATTTCTCAGAAGAAAGATGGAGAAATAAATGAATAAGTAACTAAGCCAGACTTCTGAGTTTAAAGCCTCAAAAAGGCTTTAAAGGTCAGATTATGTTTTAAGCAAGGAGCCCTTTGTCTGCAGCATTAGTTTTGTTTTTACAGTGCATTCACGATAACACAAACCAGCCAAGTCTTGGGAAACTTCCCATTGTGCAGCCTCATGGGGCTCATCTCGCTGCCACAGTAGCTCTGAACACCAGCCTAACTCTTATTTGCACTCATAAGCCCCTGGCTCCAGTTAGCAAGTACTTTTCATTAACACTAGCTGGTTTACGTGGGTGCTGGTTGGAGCTGGGAAGGGTGGGGGATCTCAGCTAGCTGGCAATACTGCATTGGGTCTAAGCGTTATTTTGCTGTGTAGGCACCTTCATTTGAGTTAAGCTAACTCAGGAAGACTGCAGATAACCCGAGCTAACTCTGGGGTGAAAGCAGGCTCCAAATCTTTTATACTCAAACAAATCACGGAGAACAAAACAGAACAATGTTATTAGTTCAGCTGGAAAATATCCAGGCTTTGGGTTGAACAAGACGATCAAAAAATAGAGGCACTGTCTGGTCCAAAAGCATAACGAGAGTCAGGGAAAGCTAACCCATTGCAAATGCTGTTGGATCTCAACTGTTCTTTTTCTTTTCTTTTTTAACTATTTAGAAGGAGGTAAGGGAAGCCCTGAAAAAAGTCTTTGACAGTGGGGAATCCCCTTGTGCCAGTGCTGCAGTCATTCAGGTAAACTGGGGAGGAACTGAAAAGCTCACATTCTTTGGGGCAATCATGTCATTACACACAAATGTGTGGGTATCAGTAGGACCCAGTTTTGCATGTCCTGGGCTAAGCTCAGCATGTTACGAGCTTGCAAGTTAGCAATTGCACCTGTTTGCCCCTACACCTGCTTTTTTCTCTTGTGCATATGTAAGGAAAAGTAACCTAACTAAAAAACAGTGAGCTTGAGATTAGCTGATTCAAGCTGAAGCTGTGTTCACACTTGGAATTTCACACAGCCCTTTGGAAAGCCACAGTGTATTTTTCACCAGCCTGCCCTGTGCACGCTCTGCATCCTTTCCTGCTCTGCATCGCGAGCAGCAGTCACCAAATCATGAGCACCAGATCACCTGGCGGATCCCCTGTGCTGGCCTGCTAGGGGCAGGCAGCTCACCCACTGCTCCATGCGCCGGCTCCAGAAGCAATTGCAGAGAGCTCTAAAGGTCCCGCCAAAGCATGCTCTGCTGATCTGAGAGCCACTGCCAGAGGGCGTTTGGGTCAAGATCTGCAGAAGTCTTGATGTAAATCCTGGGGTTTTCATGTAGATTCAGTGATGCTAGGGATCGGGGCAGTTCAGGGGCTGCTGTGACTGTGTCTTTCTCCTCTCCTCTCCACCGCCACTACCCAAGCAGCAGCCCTGTTTTGGGAGAGGAAAGAGGGAAGTAGCCCCATGGTCCTGCAGGAGGCAAACTGCCTCGGGCACCCTGCCTGGGCTGGTGCTACGCCTTGCAGATCAACAGCAGCCAGTCTCCCTTACAAGGATGCACCTTCAGTGGGCAAAAAAGTGGCTCTTGCAGCACAGCTCAGTGCCGGGCTCACAGAGGTGGCTGCTCCCTCGGCTTGTCTCCCTCACAGCAACCTCCCAGGCCTCAGCTGCATAAATAGACAATTCTTACAAAAATATTGCATCCTCAGTTTTCATGGGCTGACACCTAAAGATCAGTTAGAAAAGGAACAAGGCATCCTGGAAACTCATCAGCCCTGGTTTCCTGACACCTTGGGGCAGCGTGTTTCCTCCTGTCCCTTTTGGTGATATTTCTTCTGAGCAGCGGGAGAAACCCACTGGTGATGTGAGTCACCCTTTGTGTAGCTGAGGCTTCCTGGAGCGCTGGGATTGCCCCGCAGAGGAGTCCATCTGGCTCCTTCCATCCATCTGGCTCGCCTCCCCTTGAAGCTTTTGTTTCCACGGAGCAGCTAATGGACGGCATTAAGATGCCACCTGCTCAGGCCTATCCAATATGGGATGGGTTTTTAGCTGTCTGATGTGGCCTGCCTACTGCAGGCACCTAACAGGGGTCAGTGGGGCGAGACAGGGGTCGGAGGATTTAAGACATACTGCCGTGTCAGGCGGGAGCAGCGGGAGCCGGGAGCTAGACCCCTGCCTTGTGCAGGCATCCCTGATAGAGACCCTGGCAGAGGCACGCAGCTGAGAGCTGCTCAACCACTTTTTGGGGTGGAATCCAAAGTTATCTGCAAGGGGGAGTCACATGGAAGTGCAGGTGTTCCCGCAGGCAGCAAATCTTCGCGGGTGTCTGGGCAGCCCTGCTACACATTGCTGGGGATGAGCATTCGCAGGCACACTTTTCCCCAACTTCTGCACCCTGTTCACTGCACTGGAAGCAGCAGCAGTGAGGGTGCAGACTGGGCTCCTACTGAATGCTTTTATGTATGCAAGGACTTTCAAAACCAAAACATACCTGGTTGCCTAAGAAGCGAGAGGGATTTGCAGCAGGGTGAAGGATGGGAAATATTCCATCCTTCTTTTTGAAGGCGTGAAGGAGGGTGAAGCAGGGTGAAGGAGGTATTCTTCTTTTTGAAGAAAAAAGCTTCAGCCAATTCTCTCACATCTTGAAATCCATAGGTAATAGGAGAGAAGACAGAGGCTGCTGAGCGCGTCGGTAAGAGCCTGAGGGAGCGAGTGGAAGCCGTGTGCCTGGAGGAGTACCTGAGCTTCCTCAGGAGGTAAGAGGCGTGGTGGTTTCCTCCTGGCACGTCAGCAGTGCTCAAAACCAGAAGCCCTGGTAAAGCGCTGGGTGATTCTGTGTTTGCCTTCGTCCCCTGTCACCCTCCTCCATTGCACGGCCTTTCCCCACCCAGCTGTGGTGCAGGCACGGCTCTTCACGGCTGCCTGTGTTCTCAGCATTTGCTGTTGGACTAAAGTTGAGGAGGCAAAGTGCACCCAGACTCGCCTGGATGGGTTAAGCCATGCAGGATATTTATTCCGGAGAAGTTCAAACCTTAAAAACAACCAGAAAGCGTCGCAGCCGTGTGGCCGGCGCCCAGCCTGGCTGCCGGGAGGCAGCAGGGCGGCATGCCAGGAGCAGCCGCACAGACCCCTCCTGAGTTCAGCAGGGTTTGTATCAGGCCCTGAATAAGGACTGCAGGAAAACTTTAAGATTATTTTCTGCAAAAGTGAACATACTGGCTCTTCCTACCCTGTCTGTACTTCCTTGGTGCTGTGCCTCTTCCAGGCTCCCCATGAGGACCAGGAGCTCTGGCCTGTGGTACTTGTTTGATTTGTTTTATATATATATATGTGTGTGTGTGTGTATATACATATATGTGTGTGTGTGTGTATGTGTGTGTAAAATTATTTATTTATAGACATATTTTTTAGTATTTTAATTGTTTATGTATTTATTTATTTTATATGATTCTCTGATTTATTTTAAGATCTGTTCCACATTATAAAGATAAGGAAATCCCTATAAAACAGAATTGTCCAGGAGCCATTTGTGAGGCTGAAGCTGCCCATAGACTTCGTGGGTTATTCATGCATGCTGAAGCCTTTAGTCTTTTGCAGCATTATAGACAAATCCTCAGTTGCTTCCAGGAAGCAAATATTCCTGCAGCAGCAGTGATTAAATCAACCTCCTGCCCCCTGATCCATGCAACGTGAGGGATATACCCATCCTGTGACTGTGCTGTCCTTCCCCCCCGGTGGGGCAGGACAGGAACTATCTTTGTCCTAGTCTAGAAGCCCTCTCCCGGAGTGAAACTCTGCACAGTAAAAAGGCATTTTACTCCCATATACTGCCAGGCTACTGCTGTCAGATGCATTACAAAGCACATCAGCTTTAGAATATGTCTCCCTGTTTTAATTTAGCTATGAAAATGAAGTAAGAAGCTTTCTCCAGTTCCATCAGATCAGCAGCAGCCAACAAATCCTCAACAACTTCTTCATTCTCAGGTTAGCAAAGAGACCCTTGTGGTGCATGAAGTGAAATGGGTTTTCTGCAGTCTGATTTTTTTCTCACTCTGCTGTGGGGTTAGCCTTGCCTCCGTCTGGGTCTGGTCATATGGCCCCATGCACACTGCCCAGTTAACTTGAAGCATGGAGGGGACCAGGCTGCAGCCAGTGAGCCCCTTTGGAGCTCCCCCGTCTCATCCAGTAAGCAGAAGGTCTGGCGACAGTGGCTCTGCTGCAGGCAGGGCTCCGAGCTGCCACATTCACCGTGGTAAAGTGGGGACACTTCACTGCCACGGTCAAACCTACTGCATGCCGTGATGGAGTTTCCTTCCCTGCTCTGATTCTCCCCCACTGGGAAATCCTGATAAACGTAGCGCTGAAATGCATGTGCTTGCACGCTTCAGGCTTAAGGGCTTTGCTGTATGAAACTCTATCGAACGTGCCTGGCTTTCCGTGGGGTGGTTAAGAAGGCAGTAAGCAACCAAGCACAGAGCAGTGTGTGTGTGCGTTGGGGGGGAGCTGTTTGCTCCTGTGAGCTATCTGCAGTAGTGCTTGCAGCAATGGTGAAAACAAGATTGCTTCTGTTTTTCCTGTGTAAGATTATCTGGGAATCTCTGGAGTAAGCAAAAAGCCCAAATCAAGCATACGCACGGTGCTAACTTGACGTTGGAGCTCTGCTTTGGGCCTGGACAGCTGTTTTGTTTGTGGTACATGCATATTGCTAATGCTGAACCTTAGACTGAGATTTATGATAATCTTTTATGTAATTCTTTACAATTATACTGGGAATGAAGTTGCATACTGAGGTTTTCCAGAGAGTGAAATGTCTGGTTTCAGACCAGTGGATGCGTTAGTTAGGATTTGCAGACTTGCAGACTGTTCTGATGGAATACAACTGCTCATCTTGTGTATATGGGGTGTCGAAAGCACAGAGGAGGCTTCAACCAGCCTCCATTTATCAGGAGATACTTGCATACCCCGATCCTCGTGGCAGGCCACTTCACACTTTCTCATTTATGGAAATACCAGCATTTTCATCCATCTAAACTCACTGGTGCTTGGTAAAAGGGCCATTTATGTACATTATGCCTTTTGTGTCCTTATGGCAGCACCTTAGGGCAGGCTACCTGAAAGATAGGTGCACAAGTATGGGTCACTGAGGCTCTGTGCTAGCCTTGCACCTGAGCATGACTATCTAGGCAGTCATGTTGGTTGCAGTGAGAAGTGTTTTGATCTGAAAGCACAGCCTGATTTGAGCTGATCTCTTTTTTCCATTTCCTTTTCTTTTTTTGTTCAGAGACACCTGGAATAAGCTAACATACATTTGCAGTGCCAGCACCGATCAGGATGTTAAGGTAAAAGGATTTCTAGACCAGATGGAAGACAAGATTGTAGAACATCTTCGGCAGACAATCACTTCTGAAGTCAAGGTATGGAAGACCCATATTAACATTAAATATTTTTATACTGTCAGACAGGTGTCCACTTCATTCTCATGTCCTAATTTGTAAAGGATAAAACCATAGTTTTGTCTTCAGGCTCTAAATATACTTCTACCCTGTCTGAAGCTGCATCTTGACAGCTTCATCCTTTCCAGTTTTTGGAATCCAAACTCCACTATCTGCTGTTGTGCTAAAAATGGGCACCCTGTGCGGCTCCTGGGCGGCCACATACCAAGGGCTGAACACCAGCTGGTACCTGCTCCTCCCTAATGGCTGGGCATCTTCCCAGGGGCAGTGACAACTCACAGAGAGCAAGACTGTGGTGGGTAGTCACGATTCAGACAAGGTAGACTAGGCATTTATCCCTCTCTTGGAATAAATTTCTTTCCCTTCACACTTTCTAATATTAGATGTTTAGCCCAGATGCCTACCTTCACATCCTGGCCCCTGGATGTGAACTGCGGGCTGCTAAAAGCATATGGTGTTGTGCATTCCCTTAGGGAGATCTACGGAGCATCCCTAGAGCATGTTCATTGCACACGGTTACTCAAACATGCTGAAGTCAGCAGAGGAAAAATAACTAAAGAAATGCTGGCAATACCATTCCTTGAATAAAGGCACAGGATGCTTCAGTTTGTGAAGAAGTCTCTTTCCAAAAGCAAAAAGAGCGAATGCACTGTAATTCATGCCTCCGGATGTTCATCCTTTGACTCTGTCTGTCTCTTTCTCTCAGGGAATACTAAAGAATCACTTCAAAAACCATGACAGTAGTTTAAGCTACACCCTAGAATTATTAAGGCAAAGCTTTCTGACATTTAAAGAGAAAAATACAGGCAAGTATAAGGTAAGAAATAAGTAAGAAGGTAAGAATCACAGAATGGTTGAGGGTCACCTCAAGAAGGGTCACCTAGAGCATGTTGCACACGACCTTGTTCAGATGGCTTTCGAATATCTCCGGAAAGGGAGACTCCACAACCTCTCTGGGTAACCTGTTCCAGTGCTCAGTCACCCTCACAGTAAAAACATTTTTCCCTCATGTTCAGATGGAACTTCCTGTGTTTCAGTTTGTGCCTGTTGCCTCTCATCCTGTTGCTGGGCAACACTAGAAACAGCCTGGCTCCATCCTCTCTACACCCTCCCTTCTGATACTTATACATGTTCATAAGATCCCCCCCTGGTCCTCACTTCTCCCAGGCTGAACAGGCCCAGCTCTCTCAGCCTTTTGTCATGTGAGACATGCTCCAGTCCCTTCATCATCTTAGTAGCCCTTTGCTGGACTCTCTCCAGTAGTTCCATGTCTCTCTTGTATTGAAGAGTTCAGAGCTGGAAATTTCAGAAAATTGCTAAAACGAGTCTTTGAATCTCTGGATTACATAGTATTTCAATGTTAATCCAAACTACCATTTTGCCATTGAAAGGGCCTTTAAAGGTCTAATCATCTCTGTCAAATTCCACAGAGTTGGATATCTACTTCACAGGGACAGCTAGGACCTTTGCCGTAATCTCAGCAGAGAAAACCAGAAATGAAGGAATAGGGAAAATGATTGGATCTCCCAAACACAGAGGGGGAATATTGGGCTCTCTGTGATACTGCTCTGCTCCCAATTACCATTATACTGGAAATTCAGCTTCTCATGTGCTTCAATCTGAGGTTGCATCTGTTGCTGCCACCTATGCTATATATGTCCCACTAAGTATTGAACTCCCTTTCTCTTACCCTCACAGGTCTGTAAGCACTTTGCAGTGCTGATTTTAATTAACATTTTGAAATCTGGAAAAAGTAACAGAACACAAAAACTAGGAGCTATTCTGCTGCTGTTCAGAACCTGTCACTGGACATCATGTCACATTAGTGCTGGAACAAGCAGTAACTCAGTGGTGCAGTGCTACGCCAGAACTGTCTGTCTCATGCTTTGTCTGTATTGGATGGGACTGGGGATTTCCTGTACCTTTGGACTGCAGCCTAAAACTAGTCTGATTTCAATTGCTAATGAAAATGTGTTTTCTGTGCAGTGGCCCATCTTCCCTTAGGGAGGCTTGCTCCCTCTCTCCCTCCCCCTCAGGCACTGCATGGTCTCATCACTGAGGTCCCTCAGCAGATTGTGGATGGCTCAGAAATGCCCACGTGGCTCTCTGGGCCCAGCCACAACCATGTGGCTCTAGGATGTATCTAGAGGGTATGTCCCAAGTAGACTGGATATTGCCTTCCCAAAGCTGTCCCAAAACTGTGTGGTTGTTAGTTTGGGGCTAAGACGAGTTTATTTTGCTACTTGGGAGTGTGAATGACCTGTGGTGAAGCTAACCGGTCCTACTGCTTCAGCTGAATATCTCCACATGTATTATCAATATCTGTCATCCACATACAGTTTGGAAGTACTCCATGTGTTAGACCAGGCATTTTAAAGGGACAGAGAAGTGGGACACCCATCTGAATGGGCCCTACTTCCCCTACCTATGTTGGCCAGAGTCCTAAAGCTCTGGCCTAGTCCTTGTTCAATGTCCTCATTACATGGAAGATAATTTGGGCTTCTTTGCTCTGGAACAGGATCTTGTCAAGGCTGTCAAAGTCGTCATTATCACAGAATATGTGCAGGCCCTCCTGACCACTTCCAGGAAACCGTCTTCTAGGCAGAGGAGGAGGATTGTCAGCAAGATAGAAGAAGATTATAGGATACTACAAACCATCTTTGAAGAATGCTTAGTAAGTCTTTGATGTGGTTATGCTGTGTTCTCCATTATTAAGAACAGTACCAAAAGAGGAAAAGGCTCAGAAAACAACAGAAAAGACTTAACAGGTCTTACCACAGTGATATCCAACTTCACAGAAATGAAAATCAGATGTGCTGGAAGACAGTCCTTCCAATCTGCCCGAAGCTGTTATTTATGTTTTTGAAATGTGTGAATGGAGGAGGCAAGATTCACACTCCTGCCACTGAAATAAGAATGAGAGATGCTCTTCAAAGCTGGCATGACAGCTCTAAACTATCAGTTCCCCTAGACAGGCCTACTGTACCTTGCTGTGGCAGTGAGGATGAGGAAGGGCTATCCCAGGAGCTAATGTTGCCCCCCCCCCGCCCCGTGTTTTCTATTATGCCTCTGTTGAACTCTTGGCTGCCTGACCACTTCCAGGTGGCCCCTGCTTTTCCCTGCAAGCCCTTCCTCACCTATGGGCTAGTGGCTGCCACCAACCCAACCCCATGGAGAGCTAGGCGGGGCTGTGAGTCAGAGCCATGTCCATGCATTTCAATGTTTGCCATGAGGGTGGAAGCACATTGGTGCTGTTGTGGTTGGTCATGCTTGCATTGAGGAGTGAGTCTTCATGAGGAGGTAAACACCTCACATGGTTATGGATAAGGATCTGATGCAAAAGGGATAGATTAGGTGTGAAAAGAGAGCCACACCACTGAAGAAAACTTGAGTGAAAATGCTAGGTCTGATTTGCAGAAGCAATTCTGGAAGCTTAGAATAGCCTCGTTACTTAATTCATAATCCCATGTAACTGACAGTTCCACAAATGGTGTCTGTGGATGGCACCGCTCTGTTGCACGGTTTCCTTGGTTATCCAAGGGCAAGGACAGCCACGTGAACAGCCCATCCTGCGGCTGCTCCAGCGTGAGATTCGGCTGCCGTGCAACAGGCTCTGGCATGGCTGCTTTTGCAAATGGAGGCTGTGAGCGCCCGGGCACAGTGCCCTGTAAGCAAGCCGACTTGAGCATCGCAATAGTGATTGCGAAGATTGTCTGGACTGTCAGACAGGCACTCTCATATGACACAGCAGATAGAAAACCTCAGATTTACTGGTTTTAATAATTCCACAGATTTTGAGTCGTTCTCATGACTTCTGCATTTAAGTGCTTGGGATTAGAAATCTATTTTCTCCCGAAAGAGGCCTCCTATAAGTTAGTTGTCAGTAATTCTGACTGTCCAAAGCATAAAATGAGATTAAAAAAAAATCATTTGTAGGCTCCTGCTAAAATCTCTCAGACCTGTTACAACTCACTTGCTAGTTTCATGGTGGAAAGCTGGAAGTTCCCAGTGCTTTTAGGTGAAGTCTAACCTTTCCTAGGGTGTCCAATCACAGACAGCTCGACGCTTTGAGAAATCAGGCCATTAGGAATATCTCTAATATCTAACTTTTAAGCTTACCAGTAATGCTGTGCTTAGGAACACCTTTGGATGAAAAGTGCAAGGAAAATCGATTTTATAATGTAATTAAGGTATGGGAAATCTTATTACCTACTAAAATCTTGCATCCTACTTTGGGGAAAAAAGTCTGCATCTAGTCAGTCCCATTCCCCTTGTGTCCCCACTCGCTTCTCATTCTTACTTCAGCATGAGCACTGAAAACCTTGCGGAGGGAATGCATAAGCAATTTGCAGGGGACAGCCTCAAATGAGGTACATGGTTATGCATGCAAAATATGTACTCTGCCGCAGACTGAATTTATCGTGCAGTTGCACAGGCTGCACCTGCTCCCTGCCCTGCTCTGCCCTCCGTCCAGCTTCTCTTCCTGTCACTCTGTCCTCAAAACATGTTTGGAAACACCTTGCTTCTTTCCTAAAAGCAGTAAAATGTCAAAGACAGCTAAGTACAGCTGACAAAACAACTCTTGTTTGTCCCTTTAGATTGCAGACCATTTATCTTAGGCCTTTCCTGACTATGCAATGCTTAACAAAATCTGGCACCTTCTAATTAATTAACATTTACTTTGTGAGCTTGCCAAGTACAGTATCTGTGTGCTGGGAGCATAGTGCAGCTTGCTCACTGTGCAGAGCTAGACACACTGTGCGTCTGCAGTGCGGAGGAAGAGGGAGAAGGCTGTCTTCAAGTATTACTATTATTTTTAATTTATGTTCAATGCGGAGATGAGCTGCAGCGAGAAGCCAGCCTGCTGTTTCTAACACCCTGTGGAGATCAGGGGAACCTGGGCTTCTCCTGACCTACTTTGACAGCCTGTTCTCCGGGTTTGCTTTGTCACAGGATCTCTATTGACGTGATGGCATCAATAATTCAGACTAGCAATTTAACCGCATTACCGCACCAACAAAAATGCGAGCAAGATCTGAAGCGCTCTCTTGGCAGTTCATCATTGGTCTTCTTTCCCTAGCTTTTTAAAAAATTCTGCGTATTTCTTGTTAGCTTTATGAAGCTTTATCCTGTGATGTGCTTTAGTTTAGAGGGAGCTGATCATATTCTACCAGCCATACTTGTATCCTCACAGGGTCCTGCCCTGCTTCTCGTTGTTTTTCAGCTACAAGATATGTGTCCCTTCGCCCCCTCCCTGAGGTCACTTGTCTGTCCCTGGGCTTGTTCCATGGCTGCAGAAATGCTGCCACGGGCTGGCCTGTAGGGCTTGGCTTCACATAGGTGCAGGGGCTGTTGCTTGCATGGGAAGGAAAACCACTTCCCAAAGAATAAAATGGCCTTTCAGGGGAGGTATACGTAGGGGAAGGCCTGGTTTACAAAAGAAAACACAGGAAGGAATTCTGCACTGCTAAGGGTAGTTACTGAGCTGCACTGGAAGTAGACTGGTTACACTCCATTTCTTTTTGTCTTACCTTGCGAGGAAAATATGGCCCTATACATACTCACCTGCAAAGCTGCTACTCTGCACAGTGAACATCTCATCTTTTAACATTATATTCTATTTCCCTTGCCCTGAATACATCTTTTCTTCTGTCCCCAGGGTCCTGAAGGAGGTTCCCTCCAGGATCCAATAAAAGCAATTCTAGAACTTATTCAAACTTCTGATGCCGAAGGAATGAAAATAGCCCTTCTGCCCATTCTCAGAGATTTTCCTGATCTAAGGTAAGATGTTTTACTCATTTGACTTATGTAGTTTCTTCCTTGATTATTTGCCATCAGAATGCCTTTAGCAATGTTAGTCCCATGATATTTTCTCTTTACACCAGACTGGCCCAAGTTGGGCCAGGCACAGTGCTTACAGTCGAATGTACTGAATGCGTTCTGTTAGCATATACGGATTTACAGGTTCATCGCTTTGCTAGGTATTAACTAGTGGAGCTGACATGTCTCATCCATAACGGTGGAGATGGAAGAGATGTCTGTCGAGAAAGAAGGGATGCTATGGAAAAATGCTCCCTGAATGGACAATTTATAGGCTACACTGGTACATTTTACAGCACAGGCATAGGTGGGCCACACTGGGACCTTCAAGAGCTTCCTTAGTTCGGACATTTCTTAACTTGCAAGTACTTGGCTCTTGGCTTTAATACTTCACCAATCCCTTTAATTTAGGGGATATAGCTATCCAGACATAACTATTTCCACATAATCCTAGGTATATTCAGAAAGATATACACACTTCTATTTCTCACAGAAAGCTGTTAACAGAAATGAAAGTCCACTTTTATTTAGAAAGATGATATTTTAGCTAGCTAGCGTTCTGTCACGGGAGGCGTGAAGGCCAAAAGCATGAATAGCTTCAAATGTGGAGCAGATAATTTGTAGTAGATAATTGTCTCAGCAGCTATTCAACATGACAGTTCTGATATAACCTCCAGCTAAGGAAGTGACTAAACTGCAGACTGCCAGAAGCCCCCCCAAAAGAAAGACAACGAAAGAAAAAAAGACAACAAAAGATCATGTTATGCTTGCCATGGTTCCTATATGCTTTCTCTAAGCATTTAGTATTTTGGAGACACAATATTGAACTAAAAGATGTTTATCTGATACAGCATAGCTGTTCTTATGCTTTATCTATGTATATACATAGGAAATACTCAGAGAAATGTCATTTTGATGCAGATCTCTGAGGAGGTCATCCTGGTTTGAGCGGAAGCATTGTTTTTGTTTTCAATAGATTCCCAAATGCTTTAAGCTATGTTTGGCCTGGATACATTCACCCTCTTTGTTGAATAGACTAATAAGCAATGCTATGTAGAGCAAAAAGCCTGTAACCTTCCAGATAACCAAGAAGTAACTCCACCTGATGGGAGGAAAGATAACAAAAATGCTTTTGAACAATTAAAGGTAGAGTCATCCCCCAAACCAGCATGACCGATGCAGATCTTTTTCTAGCAGAGAGAGTTGAAGATTTCCATCCCGGTTTTGCTGGGATGTTGTGTGCACTGGGGCCCATTAGCTTGGTTATAGCACACATTGTACGCACAGCTCTTGGATATGGCCTCCTCATTGTTAGGTGGCCAAAGGCTGTTGAAAAGCAGTTTGACAGCTTCCAGAGTTTGGTTTGGCTCAGCAAAACTGCATCCTAAAAAGCGAGGTTTTTCTTTGACTCTATCATCTGATCCTTTTGGAAAGGCAAGAACATCTGAACATCATACTGGACCTCAAAGACTCACTCAGCCGAAGAGACAGAGCTGCTCTCTTGAAGATATTTCATGATAATTGTGAGGAAATTGGAGATATAGAGGTAAAATCTAGGACATACGGACTGTGTGACTGCTTCTGTTAGCAAAGGTAGGTGTGTGAGTGCGTGTGCCTGTGTGAAACACATGTATGTGCACAGGCATTTGTGGTGGGAGGGAGCTGGGGTGACATGACTGCAGCATCACTGCTCTGAGTCCCTCGTAGCAATATACGCTGGTTATACTTTGCTCTCTCCACCTGCAAATTCCCATGTCATGAAGCACCACATTGCAGAAAGTGCAGACGCTGCACGGTGAGATATGCCAGGCAGGGAACAGCAGGGACGCGGGACAGACCAGGCTCGTCCTCCCTGTCCTTCTCCGCTGTTTGGGGGTTGCTGCAGCAAGGCCTCTCTGTGCAGCCCTCTCTCCCGGCACACTGGCCTCTTGCACTGCGTTCATGTGCCGGGTCTCCCTGACGAGTGTGAGTGCTTCTCGCCAGGGCACGCCAAGGAGGCGTCTCCTTGGTGGTTGTCCTGCTCGTGTCTGTGGTGCAGGGGTATGTCTACCAGGCGCCTGTTTTTTTGTTTGTTTGTTTGTTTTGTTTTTTGTTTGAGCTGCAGCCCTGCTGATGATCTGCATCACGATTTTAAAATACCTCTTGGTGGAGAGTCCATAGCTGTTTACTTCACTTGAAATAATCTACAGCTTCTTATTAGTCTGAATTTCTCAGCTCCAGCTCGTAGCCAGGGAATTTTGTTTTATCTTTGCCAGGCCAGAGCCATCTACTATCAAAATATCTCTGTTAATGTTTACAGACTGACATCTGTCACCTCTTAATTTCTGTCAGATAAACTGAATAGACTGAGCATCTTAGGTTAAAAATCGTTGTCCCTTTCCTCCTCCTCCTCCTCCACTCTCCACTGTCACCATTTATTTTTAGTTTCCGTGTTCGCAGATCAGGGATGAGGTGCGCAGAGATGTGACCTGGGGCCTCTAGGCGTAAGCAGGCAGCAGGATACCCTGTTAGCAGGGAGAGAAAGCGGTTAGAGAAACAATTAATAAGCAAGCAAACTTTCCCTGCTTAATGGGAACAGATTCTGAGGTAATGGACTGGCTTGGCTACCAGCCACCTACTTTTATACCCTCCTTTAAAGAAATTACCTAAGCACCACCTTTACTTTAGCAAAGACATTCAGGAAAATGTTTTTAGAAGAGTGGAAGTCACTTAGCCTCCTAGTTGCTGAAATCCCCTGGGCAAAGAGGCTTCCCAGATCCCACAGGTCCTGGCTGGGTCTCCACTGCAGTGACAGCACCTCGGCAGCTCAGACTGGTAGTTTCAACCAAGCTCTCAAGTAGCAGTAACAGTGAAATCAGTTATGGCATCTGCTCGCAGGAAGGTCACCTTCCTCTTCCCATCCCACCCCCTCAGTTTTGTGTGATGGTTTGGGGTGTGACCTGCCGGTACACCAGTCCTTATCCATAGGGAATCTAGTCCCTTCTGTGTGCAGAGGTGGGAGATCTTTGGAAAAGTGTTATCCTTGGTTGCTTTAAGTGTCAGCATGAACTGACCTCCCAGATGAGGAGCGAGCGGGTTTGGATAGTGTGGGCAGAGCAGATGGTGTGAGCCTGTGGACTGCATAACCCAGGGTTGCCCACGAACTGGGCGTTGACAACGGAAATGTTGACACACATTCATTCAAGAGGCTGTGTGTATGGGGGATATTTCTGCTGTTTGACTCTTTTGCATGTCTGCTGCTGCTGCTGAGTGCTCTTTACTTATGCATATTTTTTCTTCTTTCACTCCGATCTGCTGTGAAAAACATTAGATCTCTCTGCCCTGTAGCAGCACCTGCAATCACAGCTCCTTGGGAGTTTCTGGGATGCTGTGGTCGGAGGCACGAAGAAGCAGGCCAGCTGCAGAAGACAATTCCTGCACTTCTTCAAGAAAACCATGAGGCCTAAATCCCAATCTTCTGTGCAAAGATGTGCTGGATGGTGCATAAGAAGGTCAAAGCAGAGTGATACTCCTGCAACATTTCCTAGAGACTGCAGCTTGGCTGCGTGCAGTTGCTCATTCTCAGGATGTGGCATGGTGCTATGTGGAGGGGGAACCTCCCAAATTTCCTACATGCCACCTCAGATGTAACCAGGGACTGCTGTCCCATCCTAGTGGGTGACACGGCACCTCTGTGTCCACAGCTGACCTGGATCCAGCCCCGCAACCTCAGTCCTGGCACCTGCACGGGAGCGGTGCAGAGAGGGGCTGCCCCGGCAGGCCGTGGGAGGATGCAGCCGCCGTGGCTCGTGGCAGCCTGTGGCTGCTGGTCTTGCACAAGTTTTACAGCAGGCTCTGAGGCTGAGCTTTGCATTCATTTTACACCTCACTTAATGGAAATTTCTCTTTCTGTGGGAAGCAGCTGCTTTGCAGAGGGACTTCTTACTGCGGAGACTCTCGTGGGAAGCAAGCGGGCAGTGAAGGTCGCTGTTCGTCCCAACCTCGCACAAGGCCTATGCTGCTTTCAGATGTAAATAGGCAGCTACGCATCTACTGCCTGGTCACAGCCTCCAAGCTGCATTTGGATCAAAGCCCTCATTTGCTATTGTATCGATATAGGTCGTTTGCAGTTGTGTTGATATAGGTTGTTGGCCGCTCTGGCCACGTCAGCCAGCTAACAGTATGGAAAAGCGGTGCTGTCTCCCACACTCGGTCTTCCTGAGCAGCCGTTCCTGCTCGGATGTGCTCCCTCATCTCCTGGCACTTGAACAGACTCTCCTTTAACTAGAAAAGGGGCAGATCTGGGAATAACCATAAGGGCTCCTGGCCGTGGGCACGGCCAGCCCTGAGACCCCAGGAAGCCCTGGGCAGGCACCGTGGCGCCGCTCGGCGCAGCAAGCCCCTCTGGCCTGGGAGCTGCGTGGGGGCAAGAAGGGGCTGATGGCCGCTGCTGTTTGTGCTCCTGGCGCAGCGCCCGAGTCACGCCGAGCTGGTGGTTTAATCATCGCGAGGCTTCGGCGCTGTCAAAATCCATCGCTTGGACCGGAAAAGGGGAGGAATAGGGTTCCCACGAACGCCTGCAGCCTGCCCGGCCCTACTGGTTGCAAATCCACTTCAAAAGCCCAAACTTCACATCCTTTGCATTTTATAATTGCCCCTTGCTGCCCCAGGTATAGCCTTCCATGGATTTGCAGAGATGCGGTGACCCGGCGGCGCTAAGCGGGGTGGGAACCCAGCAGACTGTGCTATTCCTCCTCCTGCGCTGCCTAATGGACGTTTTCTCAGGAAGTGATCACAGGCCTTGCTTTTCCACAGCAGGATTAGAGGTGGCCTCTGCTTGTTGGATTTTCTATCAGCGGTGCTTCTGGAGGAAATAAATAAAAAGCCCTCAGATGTTTTGATCATGGTTGTTCTCAAAATAATTCCTCAGCACTTGGAGGGTTCCTTCCAAAAGCGCTTTGGTTGCTACGTGCCTCTCTCCCGTTGGACGTTCATGCTTGGGGAAGCGCATACGCTGCTGGTGAGCTGAGGAAGCTGGCGGGGCTGCACAGTTTTGCGCTAGTGACCTGGCTCAGAGCGAGTCTGTGCTGCAGCTCCCGGCTCCACTGCTGCTGGCTGGGCAGTGCCTGCTGCTCCATGTGCTCTGGGCAAAAGAAGACTGCTTTTGGTGGGGTCTCTAAACCACAGATTCCTCTGCCCTGCGTAGAGCATCATGCCACAGGAAGGGTAGATAAAGACTTCGCTTCAGGAAGGAAACCTCAGATTGGGAACCTTCTCCGTGGCCTTTAGCATCAGTGGCCTGTGGATGGTTTTCTGGAGCAGGAGGATGCCGGGGTGTTCACCAGGATGCGGGAATGGAGACGGGGGCAGAGCGGCTGTGTCACTGGGGGCAGATGGCGGGTGGCCTGCAAGTCACCTGGCGGAGCAGGCGGGGTGTGGGGAGGCCCCAAGATGTGGGGGATCCGAGTTCGCTCCTGGGCAAGGAGGGCTGAGCAGAGGGAGGACGGCAGGCACCGGCGGGGCAGCTCCCAGTGCGTCCCACAGCTCCCAGTGCATCCCCCAGCCGGGCCAGGGGAGAAGCCGAGACCCGGGAAGGATGCGCGGCTGGTGCCATCTAGCGGAACCGGGACGGCTGGGAAGGGCTCTGGCTCCGCTGTATTTCCTCTTTGGGCTGGCACCGGCCGCCGGTGCCCCGCGGAGCCCCCGCAGCGCTGGCCGGAGCCCGCGGGCCGGAGCCCGGCAGGGCGGCCGCGGGGCTGCCCGGCGGCCGGAGCCCGCAGGGGCGCCGCTCGCCTTCAGCGCGGTCGCTCCGGTGAGAGCAAGTTTACTCGGCAGCAGAAATAAAACAGGTATGTGTTAGCTGACCTTTCCTCCCTCCTTCCCAGGGCCCTGGGCCTGTTTCCTCTGTCCTACCCGCCAGCTCCACACCTGCCAGCTCTCCTTTTCTCTCAAGTGGTCTGATTGCTGGAGATAAAGCAAATAAACTGGGAACAGTGCTATTCAAGCTGTATTTGGCTTTTGTTTTGTGGGAACCAAATCAAAGACCATGAGCCCAGAAGCCTGTCTGCTTTCTGCAGCTGGCTGAAACCCAGAGCTGCCTCTCCCCGTGCTGGCCCGCGTGGAAAGCTTTGCACTGAGCGTTTGCTGACCTCTATCTTATTTCCACATGAAAGTTTGTCAGGAGCTGTGATTTCCAACCTGTTTCCAGCTGGTGTCTCCAGACGGTTCCCCAGCTGCTTCCCTTGCTCTGGACAGAGCAGTTCCTCTCACTGGGAGATTGGTTTGCTACTCTCCACGACATCGTGGAGGACCTACAGCTGCTAAATCCTCCATGAACGTCTGTCCTGCTCTACCTCAGTGCACACACTCTGCATGGGGATCTTTGCTTACTGCCCAGAAGAGATGCTGCAAAATGGATGGCAGATTGCAAAGAATTAAAATAACATGGCTGGGTTTATAACAGCTGCTAGGAAAAAAATCCACATTTCAAGAATACTGTATTTACAAAGAGGCAGAGTAGCAAAGACCAACTGTAATGGTATGCTATAGCATATACCCTTGCAGGGGTTTATAAAAAGTAAAAAGCAAATCGTCTCTCACAAATGAGTATTGGATCTTTTTCTTTCACTGGTTTGCATCCTCCTAACTGCTCCACACCGGTCTTTCGTGTTTCCAACAAAATGGGCTTGTACTATGCTGACGGATGTCATTTCATTACCCCTTGGGACTGCTCTCAAGAAAGATTTGAATCTCTATTTCTAGATACCGGTTGCATTTCTTATTTGGAGAGGAATAAGTGCTAGGGAGCAGGTGATACCTTGGGAGGCTGCTCTCCATGCGAGGGTGGGTTGCAGAATGCAAAGGGAAGGGCAGCACTCAGGGATTTCTTTCCTCTGTGTCTCCTTCAGGTGACAAATGCCAGTGGCATCAGGCTGCTGGGCTAGCGTGCTGTGGCCGTGTCGAGAAGGGCTGCGAGGAGCCTGCGACGTGGGCTTTCTGTGGGCTGGTGGCTAGCTGTCACCTCGCTGCGCTGCAAAGCAACACCATGGGCATGATCGCTTGCGTTGGCAAGCGGCTAACGGTGTTGTGAACAAGCCTGCGCTAGAGCACAGCAGCCTTGAGACGCTCCCGCTGGAAAGGGGCTTGCGTAGCTGCTGGCTTTCCTCAACGTGGGCTCTTATTTAAAGGCTTGGTGGAGCTGGGGAGAGCACTGCACAGAACTGCATTTTGCAATCCTGCCAGGTGTGTCAGTGGCCTTGAGGGTCACCCATGGGCATGTTTCCTACCAATTATTTGTAGAACAGGAGGTGGCAGCACGCAATGAAGGCAAGCTGCACTAGAGTAACCGCTCGTGCTTCACTGTGCTCACAAGTTTGCTCTTATCATGGTAATTCAAACAGGGTTTCAGTTATATAAGGTCTTCTGGAGGGCAAGCACCCAAAGCCCTGCAGCTCCCCATCTGTGTTTTGCTTTCTCTGACATTGCAGGACTGGCCCTGTGTGAGTGGCAGCACCCATCTGTGTGTGCAGCCCTGTGCTGTGGTCACCCCATGGCACTGTTGTCTAGTCTAGGTGTTCCCCCACCCCACAGCACCCATAAGGATGCAGAACTCTTTCCTGGACTGATTCAGCCCGCTGCTCTCTTCCCTCACCTGAGTGATACCCAGTGTGCTGATGGACTTGCAGACTTTATTGGAATTGTGAATATTTCATGTGAAGCTCAGCTTGGATGAACTGTCTTCCACAGGCGGTCCAGACACTTGGGATGTAGCCCTGGGTCAGCTGCCAGGACACGTGGGTGATCCTCTCTTTGAGCAGCAGCACACAAGGAGTTGCAGAGAGAGATCTCTTACCCGCAGATAAGCAGAGTGCATCTGCAAAGATAAGATTGTGAGCTGTGCGTACTGCCCCTTTCCTTGCATGTGCTGAAAATGCATCTTCAGCAGGGCCGAGCTATTAGTATGACCTTGTTTTTCTCCCTAATCCCATACCCTGATTCCTCTGGCAGAGGGTGCTGTCTTTCTTCAGGGCCTGCTCACCACTGTCTGCTCTCCAGGGTATACTCCCAACATATCCCCATGGGCAGAAACCTTGTCCCCCGAAAGAGCAGGCTGCTGCTGCAGCCTGGAAAGTGAAGGAGCATTTGGTTTTGATGTGAGATTGGAACCAGCCACTAGATGGGGATAGAAACTGGCAAAACATCTGGAGCTGTGCACAGCCAGGGCTTGGCCTGCCCACTGCTGAGGAATAACCCTTGTTCTTTGCTGCTGCAGTGGAGAGAGAGAGAGAAAAATGGCTTTTATTTACTTGTTTCTCTGAAATAAATATTCTCAGATTTTAAATGCAGTGCTCTCCATGTGAGGTGTTGGCCACTGCTGGACAGCAAAGCCTTGGTTTAAAGTGCAGAGGGAGGAAAGTGCCTTAGATCCAGGCAAATGTCTTCTGGAGAGCTACCTGTAGGTTGGGTGACCTGGCAGAGGCCAACATCAGTGTTGATCCTTGAGCTCTGGCAGGTTGAACTGCCAACCATGCTGGCAGTGTGCAGCCTCAGGTATTCCTCAAGTCCTCCCGGGCACTGCCATGGGGCTGGCCACCAGGAAGGGCACTGTGAGCTATGCAAGGAGCTTTTCTCAGCCCCGGTGAGCTGCCCCTGTGGCTGAGGAGAGGGACTAGATGCTCGCTGAGTTGCCCAGTGCCAGACCACACTGGGCCCCATCCTGATTGACAGCCCTTGTCTGGTGAGGAGCAGGCATCTGCTGGCAAAATGCCCCCCTTCAAAGCAGGCAGCACCAGGGGAGCTTAGCAGGAGCTGTGCGCTTTTCCCTGCCCCAAACAAGAGCAGCCACCGGGATTCACCTCTCTCGTGTTCCAGATTTTCCGCAAACCAATTGTTGTGCTTTCACGCTTTCTTTTTCTTGGCCAGCAATAATCTGTGGTCAGAAAGCCCCACTTCCACAAAGGAGGATGCAAGCAGAGACTAAAATAGCACAAG
Source organism: Rhea pennata (assembly GCF_028389875.1). Lineage (NCBI taxonomy): Eukaryota > Metazoa > Chordata > Aves > Rheiformes > Rheidae > Rhea > Rhea pennata. Next base: position 58,976,748 of record NC_084667.1, on the reverse strand, counting down.
TGGAAAAGTTTTTTGTTTCTCACTGGGCTGGTCCCCTCCTTGGTGCCCGGCTGCAGGGGATTTTTGCAGAAGGGTTGTGGCCCTGGAAGGATGCCCACTACGCCAATGGCTCACTTGAGGCAGAGCCTCGGCAAACTCGTGGCTATTGTGACACTCTGCTTCCTGTGATACTGGGGTTGGAGGGAGCAGGGGGTGACCTACAACCGGTGCTCTTCTCTGCTGCAGAAAGAAAGGGGCTGTATCTCACTGTCCAGATGCTGTACCCTGTGTAGTGAATGGTATGCGACTGATGTGTGGCTTTTTGAGCATATGATCTGTATTGTAAAGCATTGAGGATTTTTCCCATACAAGCAAGTTGCCACTAACCCCTCACCGGTGCACTGAGTCTTGCCTCCCCCATCTGGTGCTGGTCTGTCTGGGCTAAAGTAGGTGGGGAGAGGAGAGCTAAGCTGAAGGCATAGAGGAAACCTGAAACATGCCTCCTTCTCCCTTTGCTTTTATGCTGAGTCTGTTTCCTGTAAAAGCTCCATCAGCTCACCCATCTTCCTCTCCTGCGGCATTTCTGAGCGCTGCCCAAAAATGCTGCTCCAGAGTCATCCTTAACTTGGCCCTCATGGCCGAAACTCTCTTTGCCCGAGCGTTTCCCTGGCTGGAAGTCCTTCAGTCATGTTCTGGCCTTCACTGCAGATGGATTTGCTTGCCCTGGGACTGCAAATGTCCTCTCAGTTCCTCCTTGTCCCCTGTTTCATGTCACCCTGCTCCATCTCTTGGCCCCAACTCAGCCTCATACCTGGTGCACAGCATTTGCTGCTGGTGCAGCCATGCTCCTTGCTCTGGGGGCTGAGGACTTTGCTTTTTGCTTCCTGGAGACAAGCCCTGCACCTTTTCACAGCCTGCACAGCTGCTTCTCTATTCCTGCCTGTTTGGCAGACAGCTCATTGTCCTGGGGTGCTGAGACAGCTCTGCACATGGGTGTCTCTGCCTGGTGCCTCCCTGCAGCCCAGAGGCTTGGTGGCTATGGGCTCCCAGGGCTGTGCTGGTCTCCAGCTGTGTGCTCCCCACAGTGGGAGTCCGGCTCGAGGGGCATCATCATGAGAAGCACACATTAAGCCAAAGTTTCTTTATTAGATGGCTGTCTGGACCAGTGGGGATGTGTTGGGGAGCATTCTGCTCCATGTTGTGACCCACATGTCTTTAATAACCAGCTCTACCAGGAGCGTCTCATCTCGATTCTTTTTTGAGAAAAGGAAATTAAGGCAGGTGGAGTTCAGGCTATGAGACTGAAATTAAAAATAGTCACAATTCAGATGTTTTCCCCAAAATTGTATGATAATCACTTGGACCAGGATTATTTTGTGAATGTAATGGAAAATGCCTCTGTGTACCAGATACTTGTTGTGGGGAGGGAGGAGGGTTTGGGAGATGGTGACAGGAAGAGCAAAATGTCAAGCTTCTGTTCAAGGTGTGGGACTCTAGCAATGTTCCCTCTTTTGACTGTTCAAAAACAGTGTCCCTGGAGAAGCAGAGAGCTGCCAGTAAATGATATACATTCACAGTATACAAGGAAGCTATCAGTGAGCGGTTTCCTGAGAGTGTTGTTAGAAAACATCCATCATGCAGCCAGGGGTTGGGATCAAAGCCAGACTAGAACTGAATTTCTCAGAAGACATCCAAGCCAGGCAGAAGCGGGAGTCCACACTTCCCCCTCAGGGCAAGAAAGACCGGAACCAAACCCTGGTGGAGTCGTGTGGCTGCCAGGCCAGGTCTCCGCAGGGCAGCGGGAAGTGTGGCTCCAGGGCAGCCGTGCGGTGTGACACCAGGCCCGCGCCAGGGAAGTCACTGGAGCAGAAGTGACGGCTGTTAGGGTGGCAGCTACAACATTGCAACTATTGGCTGCAGGTCCGACATGTGGAATCCTGGACTGTTGACCTTGAGAGTTAAAAAAATCATGAGATTAGCCCCAGCAGGCTGGTGTGGAATATGTGCCTGTTCTGTTTTAACCACCTGCAGCGTATCCGTAAGCAATACTAAGTGAGGATGTGTGTTTCTGTGCACATCCACAGCTCACTCCGCTCACCTTCTGCCCAGTGATAGACCATTTCTGCGTGCCTCAGCTGCTTCTCTGTATCTCAGAGGATGCTTCGTCCCCTGCTTCCAGGCTGGCCCATGCTCCCTGTGCGCCCTTGTGTTGCGGAGCATGGAAGAAGCCTGTGGGGTGTGGAGAGTCCATACTGTGGGAGAGGAAGGGCTCCCCACCATGCCTGGATGGGCTCCATGGCCTAAGTCTCTCCTACTGCCAAACTCTACCAGGGCCTCAGAGCTCCTCTGGCCATCAGCTACCTTCCCTTTGTGTGCCACAGCTCTTTGAGCTTGCTGCACACCCTGCACAGTAATGCACCAGCTGCTGCTTATAGCTGGGTGCATTAGACTTGCCAAAAACCTGTCCAGGCTGGGCTTGTCCCCAAAGGGAAGATGTGGCTGGAAAAACTGGGCAAAGGAAGAAGAAGGAGCAATGGGAGCAGTGGTAGGGCTGCTGTTGGAAAGGGGAGCGGAGGAGAACGATTGTGTGTCCAGGGTGTCAATCTGTCCCTCTTCTCCACTGCTGAGAGAGGAGCAGCCTGGAAGGGGCTGCTTGCTCAGGCAAGGCCAAAATTCAAAGGCATCAGGTATCTTAAACACTTGACCAGCTTTCTCCAGTCTGAGGCAGATCACCCACCTCACAAGTGCTAGGTTGTCTCTGTACAGAGAGAAGTTGAGTCTGGCCTCCCTGGTGGGGAAACATGAGCGACCTGCTCTTGTGTGGGAAGGGCACGTATCTCCTGCAGGAGGGTTTGCCTTGGGTCCTCAGGACAGCCTGTGGTCTTGTGGAGAAGCAGTGTCTTGCGACCTGCGCTATCTGTCACTCCCTCCACAGGGTGTCCCTGCTTGTCTGTGCTGTGCTGGGTAGTTTTGAAGTCTGAGGATGAGATTACCTGTTGCCTAAAGGTAAAAGGGCAAAACCAGTGTCAATCACAAAAAGCAGACCTGGAAGGGACCTTCAGGAATGATGTTTCTCCTTCTCCCAAGACAGGATCAATCCTACCTAAGGTCTCTCTGGCAAAATATTTGTCTAGTCTGGTCTTAAATATATCCAGAGATGCCATACAATGCCAAACTGTGCCATCCTATACCATCCCATTACCTCTCTTCCCAGACAGCAGCTCAACATCAGCCTATTGCATTTAATTCCCTTCTCTCAAGAAGCATTCTTCGCCTCTTTGAGGGCCAGTGTCTCGTTTCTCCAGACTTTATTACATTAAGCAATGTTAGTTCTTTCAACACTTTCTCAGCTGTCATGTTTTCTGAATGCCACTCATGCTTTCTATTGTCTTTTCGACACTCTGGAGGTGGGTTGCCAAGTCTGGACACTGCGCAGTAGTCAAGCTTTCGTGATGGCAGCAGGAGCAGGAGACTTACTTTGCATGTTGTACAGGTGTTGTTCCTTTTTGCAAGTCCAGCAAGAGATTTCCCTTTTCACAAAAATGTGTTGACATAGCCTGTTTGTGACCCTTCATTACTGCAGAGTGTTTGGATTTTTTACAGAGTTATTACTGAACTGGTCATTTCTCCCTGTATTTTTGCAGTTGATTATTCCTACATCATTGTAGTATGCTGGATTGTTCTGGCTGAATTGCATCTTACAGATTTTTTTCCCTAAATAATTGCAAGATCAAATCCTGTTCCCTCCCATGCACCCACCTGAAGCTATTGTCAGCATCCACTGCATTTGGCCATCCAAATCATGAATGAAACAAGTGGACAATAACAGGATAATGGATAATATATAACAGATAATAATTCCTGTGGAGCCACGCTCAGTACCTCTGTGCAGTTTGGTTCTCTGCTTGTGAATCACCGATCAGGTTTGCATCTACCTTCCAGGAGCTTTTCAAGAGCAGACCCCTGCCAGTGGTCTGTGTACCACCAGAGATGTGTAGCGCTGCCCTGGTCAGTGCCATCTGGCAGTGAAACCTGTCCTTGCTGCTGCTGAATGAGGTGCCCGCTGCCACTGTCAGGGACAGTGCTTAGCAATAGAAAGGACATTCCCTAAATCACTTTTGAGAGTGATATTTGAGACAGTGTCAAAAACCTCACTAAAGTCAAGATTTGCAACAACTGCAGCTGTTCGGCTCACAGTAAGGGGAAACTCCTACCATGGAAGGAAAACAAATTGTTTTAACTAAATTTGTTCTGGGTAAATCTATCTTGGTTTATTGCCTTATCTTTCTCTTGCTTAAAACTGTTTATATTTACCAGTAATCTTCCAAGAAATAACCCCACAACTTCTTTCCTCCCACTCTTTAAAGATCAGCACTGGTTGCCCTTTCATAGGAGAACCACATCCCTCTCAAATGTATTGACAGGTGGCTGCAAGATGGCTCTGACCAGCTTTCTAAACACAATATGCTGGGACGCAGCAGCCTAATGAAACCCATCCCTGAAAATCTCTGGGTTCTTTTAGGTTGCAATTTGACACACAATTTGTTAGCATTGTGCTATTTCATTTATTTTTTGGCAGTGTAGTTGGCTTGAGTGTTCCCACTGCTTGTCCCCAACTCTGTGCTAGTGCAGCTGTTTGGGCAGCTGCCTCACAAGCCACACTGAGGGTCTGCTCGGGGGTAGGATTTCCTTGCAGAGCAAATGTTTAATGCAGATTGGTTCCCCATCAGGTTCATAGCACTGCACTGCTCAGGATGATGAGACCTGCGGAGGGAGTAGGAGTAGCGGCAGTGGGGAATGATGGAGTTTGCTCAAGCCAGTGTTGCTCCTGGAGTAAACATGCCTCCAACCAGGCCGCACAGTCTCAAGGAGATTTGTTCTATTCCAGCCCTGTGCTGAGGGGGTTGGTCCCACCAGGATGGTGGCTGCAGTTCATGGTCCTCACGAAGGCAGGACTGAAAAGGGCAGCAGATACCAGCCTCTGTGCTTGGCTGTCCTTCCCATCACCTGCTGAGCACTTACAGCTGTGCTCCTCTGCTGCTTTTCTTCCCTTGCCTTGTGCTTGCATTTGTGCTTTGCCTTTTCAGTTGCTTACCAGATGCTTGTGACATAGTTTTATGTGAATCTACTGGAATTTGAACAACTATCGTTTTTCTCTCTAATTCCCCCTTAAACTTCAGAGGATTAAGAAATTTATGATTCAGCTGAGTTCCCATCACACATCCTCCTTCTGCATTGGGATATTTCTTCATACCCTTGATATTATTTCCTGAGGAGCTGCCAGCTCCTTGAAATTCAACTTTCTCCTTGGACTGACCTACTCTGCAGTCTCTCCTATCACATCTGAGTCTCTGAAACCTTCCTTCCAATCTTCCTCCACTGAGTTAATTTTACCAGCTCCTGAGGATCACAGTCTCTCATTTCACCATCTCTGCTGCCTAATTCACCTTTCTTCTTCCCATCTGCAGCCAGCCCCTTGCAGTTGGTCTGATGCAGAGGTGGCTCCTGCATTATCTATCCTCTGTCCCAGAAGTGGACCCTGCCTCCTGTCTCACAAAGAGGGTGCTCACAGATGTCTCTGATCCTGCCTGGCCAGCAGAACAGCCATGGGATAGGGCTGGGATGAGCCTCTCCCAACAGGAGGTCATTTGGAGCTGGAATGAGAAGCTCTGGGAGGGAAAAGGGGTATCTCCAGAAGAGCTGGCTTGGGGGTAAGAAGAGATACAAGGCCATGCAGGTGAGTCCAAGCTGGCATTCACCTAGCTAGTGTGTGTCCTGGCCTGCAGTGGAGGCTGCACTGCCAGCCTCTCCGGGGTTAAGCTGCGTGTTTAGAGCTTTTCATCTCTCAGCCCAGCACAGTGCAGCAGCTTGTATTTAAAGGCTGGCATGGCTGGAAGGATACAGGAAAAGAAGCAATTCAAGGAAATCACATGGTCTCGCCAAGCATTTGGTAACAATCAAGGCTGCCAAGTTTAATGGAAGCTCAGATTTCTGCATGCTTTAGGGAGCGTGTCAAAACATAGCTGTTGCTACAGCTGAAGGCAGAGTGTAGGCTGAGTCATTTGGTAGAAAAGCTATACACTTCCTGGAGGAGCAGCTTCTTTGCTCTATGAAGAAATGGAAGAGAGCTGCCTTGAGGGGATGGCACTCTGGGTTCACTCAGATGATATCTCATTTTCATTTTCATAAATATAAAGATGTTTATGTCAGTCTCAAATGTTTTGCACAACGCCAAACTCCCAAGGTTTCAGCACAGATGAATTCCCCTTTAGCCTCAGAAAAGATGGAGCCAGGGTTCTCCCTTCTGGTCTTAAATGAAGACTGGGGATACAGTACTCTGCTAGACCAGGTCCCCCATGGTCCCCATGCTGCTGCCAGGCGCAGCCAGCATAGCCAGGGCAGCGCCGCTTCAACATCTGTGGAGGTGCTGGACAACTTGGTGCTGTAAAGAAGAAATTTCTCACCAGAGTAACCTGGAAATAAAATGCAGTGAGAAGGAACTCACCCACATCTTTTTTATTTTCCTCCTTTGGGTTGCCCAGCTCTTTGCATTGCAAAAAACATTTCATCCTTTCAGGGGAGCAGCTGGTGGTGGCACTCACTATATATGTACCACAAGCAGGGGAGCACAGGACATGGGCATGTTTGGGAATCCTGCCCAAATATTGTATCATAAAATGCACCCAACTGGCAGAGTTGAGGCCACCAAGTACCCCTCAACATTAGGAGACTGATAGCCCTAGTGATCTCCCAGCAGGCTCTTTTGTATTTTTTCCAGGGCAAACCTGCAGCATGGGTAGGCTCATGATTCAGGAGTGCCTGTGTTATTCCTCTGCAGAGAGAAAGAATCTGGGGAGAAAACTCACAGCTGGCATCTCAATTTGGCCAAGGCTGCACATCTATATGGCTCATCAAGCAGTAGCTGCAGGCCAAGCCAGCCTAGGGAATGTAACTAAGCCGCACAAACTCTTTCGGTCACATATGGCCTGCTTGAAAAAGATGGGCTCTGGCTGAAGCTGTGAGAAGTTTTGTTTATAACTCTTTTTCTGTTGTCAGAGAGTCACTGACGGTCAACGGGAACCTTGCTCTCTTGGTATTAAAACATCTTGTGCTGCATTGTGATGTAGCTTTCTTTTGCTGCTTAAAATGCAAAGAGCTGTAAAGGCCCCCAGAGCAAAGGTTGGACTGACACCTCTGGTATCTCCCCTACTGCTATGCTAGTAGCGGATGTCAGGGGGCTTTGAGACAGGGCAGTGGCCTGTCCTATAACAGTCACTAGCTTTGGAAGACCATGACCATGACTCTTTGCTGGAAGGATTACCAACAACATCCCACACATCTCATTTCCTGAAAACATGTGCCAGAGAGTTTTGCCCAAGTAGTGGAAACTACTGTTAGCAAGGTGGCCTGTAGCTCTCAGCCAGCACAGGAGGGAGAGGGATATTTGCCTCTGCAGTGGGATGGAGGAGCCCAGCCAAGTCAGCAGTGGGGCTCACAAGCTTCTTTACCTTCATCAACTTGTCAAAGGACAGTGACTGCATGTGCCTTCCTCTCAGTGTGACTGTTTGGTGGTCAGTATATTCCTCATTAAGCAAGGCTTAAGGTTTGCTGTAGGAGAGGAATGGAGTTTCCTTCCAGACACACCACATGTTTACCCAAGCCTAATGCTAGCTTAATCTCCCAGCCGCTTGGGCTGAGCTCTGTGCTAGTGTGAATGCAACTCAGAGCAGAAAGTGGTTCCTAATCCTCCAGGACCTGCACACTCGGGCCATAATGGACAGTGTAAAACATTCCTGCACAGGGTGGAGTGACTTGGGATCTGAGTGACATCTGATTGTTGGTAATAGAGTCCCCCTTCAAATACGTGCCTGTCTGCAACCTACTTGAAGTTATATTTTTGCAAAAATTAGTGTCCTAAGCATTACAAGGTGCCACTACATACCCACCAGAAAAAGAGAAAGATGTGACATGATGGTGGAAGTTGGCTTACACTAGACACTACAGCAAATATGTTCCAGCAGTGCAGTATGCTCTCAGCATGGATAAAGTAAACTATGAATCAGGCTAGTTTAGAAGGGGTATGGTCAGCAGACTGGGGAAGTGCCCCTCTCTGCTCGGTGCTGGTGAGGCTGCACCTGAGATACTGTATCCAGTTGTGGTTCCACCAGTTCAAGAGGTAGGTGCCTGAGAGGGTTCAGGAGAGGAGCGCCAAGGAATCTAGAGCACATGGCCTATGAGAAGACATTGCAGAAACTGGGCTTGCTTTTCCTGGCAAAGGTGAGGATAAAGGACAATTTAATAGCAACCTACCTGAAGCGTAGCTGCAGCGATGACAGAGCTGAACTCAATAGTACCAGGTGCTAGACCAAAGGGAAACAGCCACAGATTGTGATTTGGGAAGTTCAGGTTCAACATTAGGGAAAAAAATCTTCCCTAGTAGGGTGAAACAACCCAGAGAGATGAAGGTGTCTCTTCTTGGAGGTTTTCAAGACTTGCTAGACAAAGGCATGGGCTGACCTGATCTGACATTGGTCATAGTCCTGTTTTGAATGGGAGGGTGGTCAAGAGACTCCCAAGATCCCTTTCCAGCAGTACTATCATCCTGTGAGCTCTGTGGCCAAGCTTGTCCGAGTGTGTACATGCATCATCACTTCTCACCCACTGTCGGTCTGGCCATCACCCATGGGCAGACTGGAAGCTGAGAGGAAGAAATAGGAGGTGAGGGCTCTATGGACTTTCTCTGAACAGTTGTTCTTATAAATATGGTGTAACAGAGAGGTTAACAGAGCTGGGGTGACAAACGATAAATCCTTCTACATTTTTTAAAATATTGACCTCTGTACTAAGAGAAAGGGCAAATGAAGAGATGGAAAACATAATTAAGAGCACACTAGAGGGTTCTGCAGTCTCTCAAAGTCAGAAGTCTCTTTTCTTCACCACACTTTAGTGTCCATGCAGGGATTAGACCAGACTGTGACAAAGCACTGGCTGCGCTGTGGGAGGCCACCAGATAAGAGCAGAATGGAAGGACAGGACTTCTGTCACGTCACTGGATTGTCCTTCCAATTCTCAATTTTTTTGGCATCAAGGACCTACATTCTTGTATCACTTCTTGAGAAGCAAGGCCTCCTGAGAGCTGTGGCAGGAGTGGAATTTCCCACAACCCCCTCTTTTTTCAAGGCATCGAACCAAGAAGTGATATTTGTTCATGATGTTTGTTCTTGTTGATACAACTGAAACATAAACATGTTCCAGCTGTAAATAGGGATGTGATGAGGCAGGTCTCCAGGCTCCCATGAAACTAGAACTTCTTTGACTGGGGTGAAAAGCTCTTTGCGTTTTTGGTGAGATAAAGTTGCCTTAAATTTATAAATGTAGTTCTTCTGTGTAGTGTATTTTCGATATTTAACATAATATCAATCATGTTAATTTTTTGCTGGGTGACAGCAAGAGAAAGCATATAAGATACTTTTTGGGGAGGACTGTGAGGAGACTGATTTACCCATCTCATTTCCCAGACCGCTTCTGATCTTGAAAATGAGTATGAGTGAGGTTTGGCAGTCTGAGGGTGACCTTTCACAATGGCACTGACCGCTCCTCTTGAGCTACTGGGTACTGTATCAAAATCATAAAAATATACAAAAAATTCAGATAGTCGGGAACCAAACGACACAATCTATATACCTAAAACAGCTAGGGTAGATTGGGAGTAGATGAAGAATAGCTGGAATGGACCAAACCAAAGATACACCTAGCTCAGCACTCTCTCTGTGACAGTGGCCAGAATTAGATGCCAGGGAAAAGCAGAAAATATGGGAGAAGCATGTAGTGATACATCCCCAAATACTCTGCTAAATGACAGCAATTTGTGTCTCACAGATTTCCTACGCTGGAGCAGTGTCCATATTTAAGAACCCTCAGTGTTTTTTGTTTCTGTTGTTCACTCTCCATCCCTGCCTGGTTGATTTTTGCATCTATGTTAATTTTTAGCAACCACAGTGTCCTGTAGCAGGGAGCTGCTGCAGTTTAATTACACACTGTGTGATATAACACTTCATTTTTCCCATTTTGGGTCTTGCGCCTACTACCTTCCTCTTCCTCTTTTGTGTAGGAGGAGACAGTTTTTTCCTTCCTGCCCTTCCCCATCCTCAGTGATTTAGCAGACCTCTGTCCTCAGTTGCCCCATTTCCAGCGTGGAGAGTCCTATCCTGTGTAGTCATTACTCACCCAGAAACTCTTTCATAGCACCGCTAATATGCTAACTCTGCTCTGGACCTTCTGCAGTTCTGCTGCCACCTCCTTAAGATGGAGGGACCAGGATGGCACACAGTCCTTGAGCTGGGGCCACCATGCAATCGGACTGAAGCATGATTTTATGTTCATGGTCTGTTCATTTTTTCCTCTCTTAGTAATTCCTAGCATTTAATTTGTGGTTTCTGGTCACCTCCTTTCCTTAGCTGATATCTCCACAGATCTATCTGCGCAGGATCTTATTTAGATTCACTATTTTATATGTAAAACAGGATTATTTCTCATTTGCATCCCTTTACATATATCTCTTCTGACTGTCACTTACCATTTGAACACTACCTTGCTTAATCTCAGGTCACCTATAGTACCATGAATAATCTGGCATCAGCAACAGATGCTGACCCATGCCTGCTCACCAGCCTGCTCAGCATGCTCGCTGTCTAGGTCCCAGGAGAAACACCAGCACAACGCTGCAGGGAAGGACATCTCTCCAATGTGAAAATTGCCATCTGATTCCCAGCTTTACTCTACTACTCATCTCTATGAGGACCTTTGCCCCCATCCTGTTGCTGCCTAGTTTCTTCAGATCCTTTGGCAACAGAGCTTGCCAAGTGCTTTTTGAAAACCAAACAGTCTATCAGCTCTCTTGACCCTCCTCCAAGAGCTCCAGTGGGTTTGCAAGGTGCCATTTCTGTTTACAGAGTGGGGTTGACTCTTCCTCAATGTGTCACATACATGTGTAGGCCCACTGAGTCCATCCTTATTGTAGTTTCTGTTCATTTCCAAGATGCGCAATCAAGAATAGATGAGGCAGCAGATGACAAGGTTCCTGCCAGGTACTTGTACAACCGCATGGATGAGACCAGGCTGTATGAATGTCCTTGAAGTTGTTTGGAAATGTCCATCACTGCAGCCCAGACTGATTTGCTTCCTGCTACCAATGGGTCTCATATAGCTCAGCAGCCCCCATGTCAGTGAGATACGATTTGGGACAGGAGACACCAGTGAACTGCCAGTGAGACGTGCACAGCTCAGGAGCTCTACATTTCTTTGCTCCTAAAATAAACCTCATTTTCAGGCATTCCTTTGGCTCTTGGAAGCCAGGGCTGTAGCAAAGATGGTCCTTTATATTTTCTGAGTTTTTAAAACAGTTTGAGGGTGACTGATCTTCAGCACATGCTCTGTATGGCAGTTGTTATTTTTTAGGGGACAGAGAAATGAGTGAAGTGATTTATCCAAGGCTCTGTTGTGGTGCTGCAGCACCTTCCCTGAATGAAGGCTCTGCTGCCAGGAATGTGGGTGCTGGTCTGTGTGTTGTCCATGGGGGAGATATGAGGGGTGTGTGTTGCAGCCAGGGAGTTTCCATCCTGTAGCTCCCTCCTAGGGAGGAAGGTGCAGGGCTGCACGCTGAGGCAAGGGCATTGCGAGAGATTTCAGGGCTCCTGAAGCTTCTGGGAGGATCTATCCATGTGCGTCTCCCTCTTTCAGAGGTCAGCTAATCTCTACAGTTAGTTTTTGCAAATGTGAATGGAATTTGTGGGGTGAGACATTTCTGGGCAGAAATGGAGGGAGTGGACATTGTTCCCCCTCATGGCCCACACAGCAGACACTGGACTCTTTGTCCCACCAGCCCATGTCTCACAGCCAGGATACACAGGGCTTGTCCATTAGAAACACAGAGCAGTAAGAACTGGAGCCGCTAGAGTGTTTTAGGAAGAAATGATCAGTCTGCTTGACTACCATCCCAGAAGAATGGGGCTGGCAACCTCCTTGAGAGCCAGTTTGCATGGTTCAGGGGTCTATCTGACATCATTTCTGTTATTTTTCATTTGCTTCCTTGGACATGAAGGGGTCGTACAGGGAGAGGTCAGGGAACAGGTTTCCAGAGGAGCAGGTCTGGTGTAGAAGGGGGGAAAACTTGCACTCCCTTCTGCTCCCACCAGCAGCACGGCGCTGCTGCTGCCCCTTTTCCAGACACATTTGTTTTCAGTGACTTTCATGTCAGCAGAGAAGTATATGGGAGGACAGAAGAGAGAATTAGACCTCTTAGGAGATGGGAGGGAGAAATGGGAGATGAAATGAAAACAAAGAGAGTAGCTAACACTTCAAAACAAGCACTGATCTCATGACGTAAATGTCAACTAAAGAAAAATCTCACGTGCTTCTCCATTTTTTTTAAGGTAGAAACAGTTATTCTAGTTTCTCTGGGGAAATGACCCAGTTTTGAGCGGGAAGGAGCATACATATTTGGGTATGCTGTTCTTGTGACAGTCATCCTCTCCTGGTGTGCTCCATTCAGTGCCGATGTCTGAGTACTGCTGACAGAGGTGCAAAAGCTGAGCGTTCAAGGGTAGCCCCCTGATGCAGGAAGCTTTGCATCTAATAAAATTATTTAAAATATCAAATTTCTTGGAGACCCTATAACTAAAATGGCCTTAATGTGGTAGATTTTCTTCAAGTGGTACCCCTGGCAAGTATGGAGTTGGGCAACTGCCCTGGAGCCTGGGGATGCAGTTCTGGTTACTAACTCCTAGTGTTGCCCACCCTGCTTTGCTGATGAGTTTTTCTTGACCAACGAGAGTGACTTTTCTCTGCTGCTTCTATTCCATAAAGTAGTTAAAAACTTACCTGTTCCAGTCTGCATAAGATAATTTACAAATGAACTGAAAATGATAAGCTGCGATATCCAGCCATCAGCCAAACTGACCTCTTAGAAGAATAGAATTCAGTGCTCCAGGAAGAAAATTATGCCCCGAGGTAAATTAATTGGCTGGAGTTAACCTTATAAGACAGTTTTCCAAGAATTAATAGCTTTCCCCACCCTAGTCCTTTCCCAGTGTAAACAGCTGGGATATGGTTCATTGACAATGTGGCCAATAAACCCCATCTTGACTGTGTTACAGGTTCAATTTGTGACATTTGAAAGGACACATTTGGCGTCATCTCTGGGACTGTAGTGGATAAAAGCTCACAGAGTTTGTATTGGGCATTTCTCCTATTTCACCTAGTGAAGACTGGCTGAAGACAGGGCACACAGACCCCCCACTCCCCAACCGATCAGGTCCCTATCAGGTCCTTTCCACCTCTGGCAGCTTTCTTCAAGCCTTCAGTCCCCACGGGAGCAAGGAAGGATCTGACCAGTGCTGATATCTGATTGGAAACATGGGGGATGCCTCACTGGCAGGGTTGAACACATAGTTCATTCAGTTGTTTTCCTTGGTTTGCCTCTGGAGTCTCAGTTTCAAAGCCATCTGCATGACAGCTGACATTTTGTATACATTGGTTTGTTCCTCCAGCCTGTGAGCAGCTTGGTCAGTGAGAGAAACCAGAGGGATGCTAAGGATGGGCCAGCAGGGCATTGACCTCTCCAGGTTGATCAGCTCTCAGGTTGTGCCGCCTGCAGGCTGCTGCACTCAGTATCTTTGTACTCAGATACTCAGGGAATGAGAACCGAAAAAATTTCACAGCTTCCCCACTCCTTTGGGCTTCAGCCTCAAAGGGACACCTGAAGACAAATCCTGTTTTGTATCTGCTGATGCATATGGGTGCTGACAAAATTTGCAATCTTTGTTTTTGGGAACCTATATCTTTGAAAAAAATAGTGGGGCTGTGGAGAGTTTGAGGCCCTTTGCAGTCATGGAAATCGGTCTGGGCCAGGATGCCTGGCAGTTTGTTGGGTGTTGCAGACATCCTGGCTTGATGTGAAGGCAACAAGAGAGCACTGACTTGATCAGAGAGAACTTGCTGTTGAATCTTGTGATATAAGTTTACTAGTTTTGGTGGAGGTCAGAGGCCTTCAAACAAAGAAGAAGTGAAAAAGTGAAATGGGTTAAGTGAATAAACTGGAAAACTTGTGAATTATGCACAGAACAGTCAGTGACAGTGATAGTTTAAAGCACAGGAGAAGTAAGTTATTGTCATAGAGCTGTGGACTCATTACAATAAAAAGATATTATAAAACTTTTACTTCCTCTCTGATTTATGCGACCATAGTTTCTGTTTTTACTCAGATATGACTGCTTTTAAGAATGAAGACAATGGTGCTTTGGGAGCCCTCTGTACACAGTGAGAAGGTGTAGTGCAGCAAGAGCAGAGGGATAATATTATATCCAAGACCTTCTGCCAGGGAAGTGGATGGTAGCTGATCACACTGAAGCATGGTCTCTTCATCCAGGCTGACTCTCCATTTCGTATGGAAACATCAATAAGAAACAACACGGATGCTAGTGTCAACCTCAGCCCAGGCAGGTAAGAGCACCCCTACCAGGGCAGACCAAGTATCTGTCTAATCTAGCACCCATGTCCAGCAGTGGCTGGTAAGAAACAGCACAAGCTTGCATGGGGAAGCTGTGGGCTGCAGTGACAAGTGGTGCCTGGCTGAGAACACCCAGAGTGAAGGGGACATGCCCATGATCAGGAAATTCCTTTAGAGGAAGCTATCCTTGAGTTTAAATGGCCCAGCCTTCAGGGCCACCGCACCAGGGAGTCATGTAGGGGTCTAGCCCCATCACAAATCTAGTCATAGATGATGACAGAGGTGGTGTTGGAAGACAGGAGAAGAACATAGTGATGATGGTGATATATGGTAACAGCATCCTCAGATAGAAGCCCTGGCATGAGTATGGTTCAATAGCACTGGAGCTGGCTGTGTTGGGTATGATTAAACGGGTTCCATTCTGCATGAGATGTCCATTCCTCCCGTGCATTGCTATTTCTTTTAGATAAATTTTGCAACTGTTAAAGAAAAAAGAAAGACAACCACAACTAATAACAAAATATAACTGCTTGCAGATGTCCAGTGGAGGGATAAGGAACAGGACACACACACACACACAGTGATATTCCTCTGTCACACTTGGCCTCCAGCAGTATGCAATGCAGCGACTCCTTAAGCCAGAAAGGATATATTTGTGGTTGGGCCTTTTGCGTCTCAGCACCACCGATTTTAGAAAGGTGGGATGGTAAGAAATTATTCTCCATTGCTGTACTCCCTACTTTAGCCTGATTGAAAGGCAATGCTGGCCTGGTGGTTGAAGGGTGCACGGGAGTCTTTGGCCCTGGGTTCAAGTCTCTGTTCTGTTGTGGGCTCACAATATGTGTCCACGGGCAAGTCACTCTTCTTTCCATATTTTGTCTCCTAGTCTGTAAAATGCAACCAAGCTGTTGTTCCCTGGAGCACAGAGAGAATAATTATTCAGCACTGTACTCAGATCCCGGGCACAGCGGCCATCTAAATAGGTGACTGCTCCATGGGGGAACAAGGTCAAATAGTTCTTTCCCCCGTGTTTCACCGGGATGTATCACAGCGAAACATCCTCGTGGCTTGCATCATTCTGAGCATAACTTGGTTCTTTCCGGGGTTACTGGCAGCATCTGGTGTCAAACAAGTACAATCCACTTCTTTAAGATATTTTTTTGGCACAGCTCAATTCTATTATTTATATTATGAGATGAACGTCTATTTTAATAGCTGCAGGTAAGTACTTTGAGCTGGTCACATAAAGCAGACAGGATGCTGTTAAAGGTTTTCAAGTCCAGTCCTGTCCAAGCTTATCCCCAGCCCTGTCCAAGCTTTACTACATGCTTAAATTCATGCAGAAAAAATGACTAAAAATCATTTATTTTGTTAAAGTTAAGTATAGGTGTAACACTACAGACTGTACTATATTAACACAATTTATAAGTTTTTTGGCTAAACTAGACAGATTATTTGCATTTAATTTCTCTTGAACTTAATACGAATTGAGATTGCCAAAATTCTCTTGGTGATACTTTCCTGTATTGAGGGAGAAATTAAAGCAAACAAACATAAAGCAAAGCAAACGAACTTTAACTATTTGGAGGACAGCCAATAAAAATAAAGCCTGGTGTCCTAATTCTTTGCTTGATGTGTACTGACCTGGCAGAAACACACTGTGGCTGTGTCAGCTGAACTGTGGCATAGTGATATCTGTGTGCGCTGCTCTGCAGTGCTGCAGGAGACACTTGACAGCGCCGTTAATATTTGAAAAGTGAGTTTTACTAGGCGCCAAGCCAGCCTCACATATGATAGTCCCTTCCCCAAAGAGTTACAGGCTAAAAAGCATATTGGAGCATAACAGTATATTAGGAAAGAAAAGTAAGAGAGCAGAGGGAGCTGGCGTAACAGGACTCAGGGTGTATACGTTCCTGGGCTGGAGAAATTGCCATCTGGCTGGCTTCTGTGCACTTGCAGTTTTTACAGAGTTGATGGCAAGGAGGCTGTAATCAGCCATCAGGACCTGGCGAGAAAAGGCTGTTTTCATTTATCAGCAAATTCCAGTCACTCCTCTGGGAATAATTGCATAGCGTGCGACAGCAGCAGGCTGAACACTGCTGCGTCGTTGGAGGTCAGGTCTCTGCGGGGGAGCTACGTGCACCCTCGCCTGGGCACTGCCTGTTGGGCAGAGCTGGCCACGAGTACTGTGTACTCGCTCAGCACTTGGGGTCTCTCGGCCACCAAGGATCTGCCAATGGGGCAGAGTAAATGCAGCACACCACGACCCACGTCCTGAGCCAGAGGCCTGAAGGAGAGTGGGGGCAGCTGCAGGTTTCATGGACGCTACGCCAGCATGGCTTTCCTGCACACTCCTTTGCTCCGGCTGACCCAGATGATCCTCTCAGTCTGGCTCTTGGCAGAAGCAATTCTGAACCAAAGGTGCAGCTGCTGCCTGGGGTAGGTCAGCAAAGGTTTCTTCCCCTTCACACTGGCCAGCCGCATGGGGAATCTCAAAAGTGCACACAGTGTAATGAAGTGCCTATGCCCCACAACATGGTAAGTGGGAAGGAGAAATCTGCTTTCCAGAGCTACCACATACCTCTGAGACCAGCTTTGTGTTTCCTTGACACATGGCTTTAGGAGATAGCTTGTTGGACACATCTTCTCATTACAGCGAGGCCTTCAGCAGTGCCTCCAACCTGCGTAAGGTGAACCCTGAGCTCCCTCTGGCCAGCTCCCGATCTTGCACAGACATCTCATCCCGAGGTTTCTTTTCATTACTAGCTTATTTGGACTTTTGTTGGAAGTAAGTGAATTAACAATGTTATTCAGGACTAAGTGGGGATGGATGTGGCTGAGTGGTGACTCAGATGACTGTGTTGTATGGTGTTGCACGTGTCCAGCAGCAAGCATGGCTGTTGAAACTGAGGCAAGGATTAGTCCTGGCTGGGGGTGGTGACCTCATGGTCCAGACAGACAGAGTTCAGCGTATTTCTGGTTTAGCATAGGTCAGAAACACTTCCATCTGCCTGGCTCCAGCATTGTGAAATGTATATGAATGCTCTTCTGTTCTGCAGCAATCTCCCCCTCCTTTCTGCTGTTCCCTTAACTGATCCCTTTAGCTAGTAGGTGATATTCAGACACTTCGGTCTGGCTATAGGAGATAATAACTGATGCTTGATGACTTTCATTAATTTCTTGAGTTCAGCTGGATGAAGGTCAGTCAGTCACAAGAGAGAGTAGACACAAGCTGAGCAAGGTACTCCTCTGACATACAGAGAACACCTTGATCTGGGCAGATGGTGGCTGAAATAAGGGTTAGGAAAGAGCTCTAGCCAGTTAACTCAAGAAGGACCTCTGTTTTCTGGAAGCCCTGGATGAACGCAGGATTCCATTTACGACAAGATGCTGTTGTTTGCAGGACTGGTCTGAATAGACTGCTCTAGGTGTATCTGCAGGGCAGTGGTTCCTGCTGCTGAGGAGCAGTAGGTAAGGCTAGGATAGTCCCTCCTCCAGATTTGTGCTGCTGTTCAGCTGAACTTTGGCTTGACACACGCTGCTGCCTGAAACTTTTCACCCATAAAAGTGTTGTGGCCTCATATTGGCTTCTGTGTGGAGTACAACTGTGGTTGATAGCACCAAAACTTTGCAGATGGACAAAGAAATCCTGGTTGGAAAGGGTGTATGTTTTTCCTGTGATCTCTACCTCAGCTCATGGAAATATCAAAAAATTTCTTGTAATCTTTGGTGCTATATGGAGGAAGGGAAATAATCCATTCTAAGCTTGATTTTTTCCAAGCCAGAAGTGAAACTGCATTAAGAATTTTTGACAGTGTGGAAACTATACAATGCTCAGCTGGTCTGAATGCCGACAGTTTATCATTTATTGCTGATAGCACAAAAGTTAATTTTGGCACCTCTTACCCTGCCTACAGATCAATGGAAAATGAATATTTGCTTCTAGCTGATGATGTCACTGCCAAATATAGCACCAGATGTACTAAACAGACCATTGTCTGACCTTGAAGGCTGTCAGTTATAGTTGTGATGTCTTTCCAGTGATCCCTACCATCCAAGCACATCTCTGGACCTGTGCTGTATCACAGAGTCCCTGAGATCACAGGGGGCCCCTGCCACCCTTGCAGATCTGGTGCCTGCTCTCCTGCGGACATAGTGGAGACTGTTTGGGGGAGCTGGGGCAGTGGATTGAGGTGCTGCAAGCCCTTGCTAGGAAATTTGCCAAGTCTCTGGATGAGGAATGCTATGGTTTGTAGTGATAAACCAATGCTACCTGGTCGCTTTACGCTGCAAATACCCTAGGCCAGGTTAATGCAAGAATGTAAGCACAATCATTTGTTCGTAACTAACTTGTCCACCTGAGAACACCATTGCAAATGCTTGTGAGAGCTACAAATGAAGAATGAAGAAAGTGTACATTTCACTGCCTGTGCTAACATTATACCAGCAAGGCTTCCCTGCCTTCTTACATGCAAGATGGTGTGTGACTTCTGCTGTGTGCTGCACCTACTGGAGAGCTTCTGTTAGAGATTCACCATTGGACAGAGTTATATTTAAGAGAGCTCTGATCAAAGAGCAGCCCGAGGATCCTCCTTCCTCGTACTGATATCAGAGCACAGTCCCCTCTCATGGTGGAGTATCTTGGTCTGCATGACCATCCTCCCCTCTGAAGTCTTCTATACTTGCCTCTGGGTAAATATAGTTTTCTTCCCTGAAACTTTTTCTATTCCCTCCTTAGCCAGGAGACAGGCCAGCCACTTGATTAAAATAAGGTTGTTTACCTTTCTTAAAGATGTCGGCAGGGATTCACCTCCTGCAGTGACTGTCTGATAAAAGCTCTTTTCTCTCAGGAGAGTTAAAATTGTCTTCCATTGCTTTGATGACTACTTAAAGTTCTTTTGGGTAAAACATTTGTTTCACCAGATTTTCACAGGTTGCATTATCTGGACACTGATAATATGCAGTAGGAACATGTAACCAGAACAACTGCATACGACTTGTTACTGCCTCCTGAGACCGGTCACATCAACCTCTTGGGGGCTAACGCCCACCGTCATGCTTTTGGGCATACCCTAAATGTAGGGCATAGCAACTTTTCTTTATCCATGAAAAGTTTCAGAATTTAATGAGTCAGTTCAATTTCTCAATCCTGAATGCTGGCAATGAAAGTAAGATTGTTACCTTTATACCCTGATCTTGAAAAGATTGTAATGTTTTTTGGTTATTAAATTCTTTTGTACATTAGGTGGAAATAGCATGACTGAATTGCTGAGGTTCTTTAGGATCACAAACTTGGAGAGGAACTAGAAGACCTCTGCATGTTATTTGTATTTCTTTCATTATATTGCAAAACTTAAAGAACATTGTGAACTTGTGTGACTTGCAGTCTCTCAATGTTTATCTCATTGAAGAGAAAGTTTAAAACCTCAAAACTGCAGACTTTATTACAGCCATTTCTATTTTGAAAATATCCCTGTGAAGGATTTTTTCGTATACAGAGAGACTTAGATTGCAGAAAACTGCTATGTGA
Organism: Rhea pennata; assembly: GCF_028389875.1. Lineage (NCBI taxonomy): Eukaryota > Metazoa > Chordata > Aves > Rheiformes > Rheidae > Rhea > Rhea pennata. Next base: position 58,956,733 of record NC_084667.1, on the reverse strand, counting down.
TGATTCTCTTGTTGCTAATTTTAACATTAACATTGAAGCATTTTTCACATACTATTGAAAGCAGAAATTTGTTTTTTTAAGTCAAGCTATATTGAAATGTATGAAAATGGACAATTAGTATCATTTTAAATAATAAACTGAAGTTTCTGATACTGAATTGTACATTTGAGATGGTAGAAACTTATACTGGAAAGGAAAAGGATGTCATACATGGACAGAAATACTCTTTCCTTACACAGTCTTTAAAGAAAATATTGTTTTCAGTTAGTCTGAGAGTTGTAAGAAAGCAAGCCATTATATGACTGTCATATCTATTCATTTGTTCCTTCTTCCCTCAGTAACTTTTAAATCCATAAACCACTTCCAGTCTAATTGAGATCCCTTCCTACCTATTAAAGGTATTTTTCTACAGATCACATGAAAATGGAGAAAGATCCCAAACAATGTCTGGGGGAATGATTCAACAGGTTGTGCTGGCAAAGGAGTCCCTGGGCACTGGTGCACAGCTGGAGCATGGGCCACCCCCAGGCCACAGAGAGACAGGCTATTGCCCTTTGCAATAGGGGACAGGGAGAAGAACTGAGGTTACAGAAGCAGGTGAAGGAAGGTGAAACTTTTTCTTCTTTTTATTTTAATTTTACTTTCTACCCAAGAAAAGTTGGCTTATGAAATTGTTCTGGATGGCAGATGAGTCTGTTTTTCCTCTAAAAGCTGCCATTACTTTCAAGCTATATGTGCTGATCTGACAAAACCTTCCCCAAGTAAATGCAATCTGAGCTCCTTGAGAGAGTCTTCATAGAGAAATCAAATCAAACAAAAGTGGGAACTTATGCAGTTCATGCATTCCACAGTGTTACTTTAATCTTTATGATATTTTAATGGATCAGAAGGCAATCCTGAACAGGACAGCTAAACAAAGACCAACAAAGGACTTTTGAACACAGATAGTGATATGGCAGGTACTTGGAGGCTGCTCTCCCACTATCTCATTTTCTACTTTGCTGCCTTGTTTCTTTAGGACACCTCCTAAATTTTTCTTACTAATATATTACAGAGGTTATCTGCGTTATTGCTCACGCCAGCCACTGTTTTGCTAACTCCAGGCTTAATAGTGTTACCACTGAGGTTTTTGAAAGTTGCCAAGGTTTTTCCAAAAGCTGGTCTACCCCTCCTTGAGCATGCAAGAGTTACCTTGGTTTACTCTCCTATTTTAGTAACCCCTCTGGGCTTCTGCACTGAGACACTTTTCTCCAGCAGACTGGTTGCTTCCCTTGAGCTGTTGCCAGTCTGCCACTGTGGCCCACAGCCAGGCAAGGTTTAGGTGCCAAATCACAAAGAATGTGGCAGCCTTGCTGTGACTCTCATGCCAGGCTGGGACTATGATGTGAGAGCCAGAAGGAGGTGAAAGAGAGAGTTTTGGGGCCATATTAGACTATCTTCCTGTCTCTGCCAGCTTGACTTTATGAAGTGCCATTCTTGGGGCACTGGAAATATCACTATCACACCCAACATGTTAAATAGAGAGAATGGGAAGCTTTAACCAACCTTTGTGGGTCAGCATAGAACCATAGAATCATAGAATCAGTAAGGTTGGAAGGGACCTCTGGAGATCATCTAGTCCAACCTCCCCACTCAAGCAGGGTCACCTAAAGCATGTTAGACAGGGTTGTATCCAGGCGGGGCCTTGACTGTCTTCAGAGAAGGAGACTCCACAACTTCTCTGGGCAACCTGGTCCAGTGCTCTGTCACTCTCACAGTGAAGAAATTCCCCCTCATGTTCAGGCGGAACTTCCTGTGCTTCAGTTTCTGCCCATTGCCTCTTGTCCTGTAACACGGGACAACTGAAAAGAGTTTGGCCCCCTCCCTTGACACGCTCCCTTCAGGTGCTTCTAGACGTTGATAAGATCCCCCCTCAGTCTTCTCTTCCCCAGGCTGAAGAGGCCCAGGTCTCGCAGCCGTTCCTCATAAGGCAGATGCTCCAGCCCTCTGATCATCTTCATAGCCCTAATCTGCATAGCCCAATGCAGATTACAAAAGGGCTGTGTTGCAACATGTGCATTTGGGCTTGGGACCTTTACCAAAGACAAGGGACCTGTTATGTAGAAAACTGAAGATGACAGTCCTGGCTCAGATGGCTGTTGCCTCTTCTTGTGGTCGTGCTATAGGGTAGCTGAGACTGTAACAAAACCAGACAAAGAACAGAAACTGTCCTCTGTTAACTAGGACATGTCATAACTAACTTCATCCTATTATTTTATCTAATCCATGCTCTTGGCTTAGCTTTCAGGCTCCTCTGCTCTTGCCAATGGGACTTAGGGGTTGGCTTCCAGCCTTTGGGAAAAGGCTTGCAAGACTCCAGGACAAATATTGTTCTATCAGAGGGTTTGTTATAGTCTCCTCCCTTCTAGAGTTAATCTCTTCCCATTCCAACATTAATGAGTACTTTTAAGAACTCAGCTTTTCTGCTTAAAAGCTGTTTTCCTCTTTCATTAGCTCATTAGGAGAGTTATTACAGTTCAAGTGCTGTGTCCTATTTGAATGAAAACTACTTAGATAAACAGCAGTGCATTCCTCCCCTAAAACAGATGGCCATTCTGGATACTGTCATGTGACAGTGCCTTGCCATGTCTCATCTGTTGATGAAGGGTGGAAAGGTTAGAAGAGCATGATCCAAGGGCACTACCAGGTAAGGTTTAGAGAGGCTCTAGGATGAACATCTGAGACCCTTGGAGAGGTGAAAGAAGAACTTGCAAACCTCCAAGGGGACAGAACCCAGAGAATAGATGAAAGATGGGTTTATAGGGAAGGCTTCTAAGCTGTCAGTTCAAAAGATTTTTTTTAATGCTGATTTCCAAAGAAAAGTACTGGTAGTAAGGGGAAATGGTATCTAGCAGAGTGGAAGATTCACTATATGGTAGCTTATTGCCTTAAAGAGGGCAATCAACCAGCCTCCAACAATGTGCACTTGAACAGCATGATGTGTGCATCTACTCTATTGAATTTGCCCTTGTTTTCCAAGTGATGCAGCAGGTGATATTCAGAGCTCTTCCCAGCCTTGTGGAATCGCACCTTTGCTTAAGAGAAAGATCTTTGGTTGCCACAGTGACGAGTAATTCATAAAATGCCCCTGACATTTAGCTACGCTCTCTGACGTTTCTAATGCAGTTGGCTACAGCAGAGGTATTCCATATTTTAAAGATATCAGTGTGAGTGGTGTGGCCACATCCTCTTTTAAGTCATGCAGGAAGGGAGCAATTACTATCATGGACTTCAGTCTAGTGTGACAGGGCAGGACTTTGATAGCTGTCACACCCAGACTTTGGTGTGGAACAGAGTTACACAGATGAAAGCCAGATTTAAATGAACCACAGACTGTCCAGCCAGAAGTGTGGGCCATTTAAAGGACTCTGCACTGACCTTGTTTAACAAGACACCATGCTGTTGACATCAGGGATGTCCCTGCTTACGGGGGAGTCCTCAGGTCCACAGGCCAGCAGAAGGTGGGTCGAAGTCCACATCAGCCTGTGTGGCTTACTTTCTTTTTACACCCGGTTGGAACGCCACCGATCCACAGCTATACCAAAGCTGCATGGTCCTAGTCAATACCAGCATGCACATCAGCAGGCAACCTGGTGCTCAGCCACAGCCCTGCTCCATGGGTAACAACGTGGCCGTTGACAGGTTGTTCTGAGGGGAATGCCACAGCATCAGGACATCTGTGGTATCACTTCTCCTTTGTCTAGTCTTATCAGTCATGGGGTCTTTAGAGGGTGTGCTCCCAGGCTGCAGCAACCCCACGGTGTGGGGGCGCAGGTAATGGTGCACCTCACGTTGTTAACTCTTGGATGCACCCCAGAGCAAACACCTCTTCTATGGGCTGCACCACCCGGTGTCCCATGCTTGCCTGTGTGGAGCGTGTCAGAATGTGACAGCAACCATGTCCAGGAACCAGCTTTATTAGCTGTTTTATAAGGCTAATTTTATTTCATTTGTTATCTGCTATGTTGCTAAGTAGGGGCAGAGGTCAACATCAATAGTTGTGTGATGAAGAAAATTCAGACACGCTGACCACAGCATAATTTATTTAGTGAGCTTATAGGAGTGCAATTTATTAGTATTAGTCTAATAAAAACATCACAAGCTATTTATGCATCTTCCTGCAGGTACCTTGCTATGTGGAATGTGGCACATATAAATAAATGCCATTACAAATGTTGAGTCCTACACGAAGATAAAGTAGCTTCCTGGGTTCATTAAAGCTGAAAGCTAAGGATTTTATGGCAGGATGAAAAGAATTGTACAACATAGTTTTTATGGCTTATGAAATGTGTATTTTCTCCTACCCATGCTAATTATGGTGATATATAAAGAGATTTATTATTTTCCTTCAAGTATATACTTAGTTGGAATCTTTTTTTTCAAGGCCAGCATAGTCACTTGTGTGATATATTTCCTTAACCTCTTAACAGACCTCTAAGTCAAAATGTAATTACTTATAGCAATAACATGACCTTTTACTAATTGGGAAGGAAAATGTTGCACAATAGGTGACAGTTTTCATGAGTGCTCAGTACTGCTGATTGAAGTCATTCTGGCATTTGGCTTTAAATTGTAGTTGCAGGAAGTGTTTAAATTATGTGTAGGTATGTGCTTTTGTGCGTGTGTGAAAGTAATGTGTGTGATTTGTGCTCTCCATTACCAGGCAGTAGACTGAAACTAAAGTACTGTTTCACACAACATATAATTATGTCCTACAACTTGTCGCTAAGGTCTCTTTTTCTCAGCCTGTGCTACTGGCCACTGACAGTGAGGAGCCCCTGAGTGTTGGTGCCTTTCAGCAACTGCTTTAGTGAGCAATGCAGCAAAATGACAGGTAAAAATTTAGTAGCAACTACTAAAGGAGCAAAGTTTGGGCCAGTAGCGCCAGCTGGGGCCAAACTGTCATGAGCTGTATTTCCTGAAAACTTGTACCAACAGGAGCAGAAACCAGAGATGGAACAAGGGACACGCCAGAGCAGTAAGGACATGATGCACCTCAAGTATTTTATTATCCAATATTTTATTATTCAACATTGATTCTGTGGTAGTGCCTAGAGGCTGGTACCTTGGGCCTCACTGTACCGGATACCACAAACACTGTGAATATGACGGTTCTTGCTCCAAAGAGCGTGGAAAGCCAGGCTTTGGGCCCAATATGCAGTACAATGACAGAGTGTGATACTGCTTTACCAACAATACCCTCTGCACACTGGGTGCAAGAGGGTGACATTCACCAGGCTGCCACAGAACAGACTGGAAGTTGTGGAAGAACTGGCTCTTTGAGGGGATACATAGGATTACATACGGCAATAGAGTAAACAACAGCCAGAGACGTAATAAATGAGTCACTCTTCTAGCAGATTTGAATACTGTTTAAATATAAACATTGTAAATGAAGATCTCTTACTGAGAGAAAATGAAATTGGATGCAAAAATACACCAATGATACATACCTATCTATGGATATACAGCCAAAAGTTAGAAATAGAAATTCAGTGTGATATATACAAGGCACACTAAAACTGGTATGGTTGGCATATGCATATACCATTACATGGTTTGCACAGTCATTATGCATCTTTATTTCAGCTTCTGTATCAGTCTATAGAAAGTCAGTCTAAAAGGAAGAAAAAATAGAAGGAAAAGTCTTCAGCTAAATACAATCTTGTTTTGGCAGGTAATTCCCTTCCTAAAAGGTTGAACTGTAAAAACAACATGTAGTTTGAAAACAGACACATATTCTTGTTTTCACACCTAATCCACCTCACAGCAACAGGAGAAAGAGCAACTGAGGAAACGGTGGTGCATGTAGAGAGCTCAAAACATTTTAATGGTACCAGGTAACCACCCCCCCGCAGAAGTCTCTGGGCAATGCCCCTGTGTGTGGTGGTCATGAAGCCAGGACCATGGCCAAACCCAAATCTTTGGAGCTACTGGTGTGCAGCAGGACTATAGGAGTCCAAGGCTGAGCTACAGGTCCTCTCTTGTTCTGCTGGGACTTCATCTCTGTATTTTGTCTTCAATTTTTTTCCTTCCCAGGAAAGAACCTTCTTTTTAAGAGAGACTAAGCTATGTAGGAGATGCCACCTAGGACTAGGCTAACTGGGGAGTTGGCAAAACAGTCTTTGCAACGCCTCAGTGAGGTAGTCAGGTGGTAGGGTACAATGCTAATTTCCAGATGGAGAAAGTGGCAGTACATTCCCGAGACCTTGGAGGGAGTCTGTGGCCAGTGCAGGGAGCAATCTTTGGCCTTGGGGCACCAGGTTATGTTCTCATGGCTGAATCTTGCCTTCTCACAGTTATGCATGGACGATGATGCTTTCCATAGAGATGCTGAGCACCAAGTCAGAACAAAATACTTTCCGTAGGAAAATATGGCAGTGTACGCTATGCATAGCATTGCTCCAACGGATTGTCTCCATCCCTGCCCCTGGGGGCTTTCACTAGCTTAGCTACCGTCCAGTACAGTAAGGATGTCAAGGGCTGGCTTTGGCCTAGGACACGTTTATATTTGAGAACAATGGAGTGCCTGGAGGTGTGCATGCTGCACCGTCTGCCAAGTAGCTCAGGATGCTTTTCAGTTCGCCACGTGTCAAATTCGCCTTGATGTACAGGAAAGCTTCAAGGTGCTTTTTGCTGTTGAAAAGATGTCGGCAGGTGTTAACTTCTGTAGCTTTCTGCATCCAGCATATTGGTCCTTTCTGTCAGGCTACGACTCCCCTCTCCCCCACCCCTGAAGGCCCAGATGCTGATGCTGGTTAGCTGTCTTTGGAGGCCCCAAGCCTGTCCTGGGAGGCCTGGAGGTAGGGGAGGGAATCTCCAAGGCAAAAGAGGAAATCAGTGCTGAGTGTAGAACATGTAAATCAGCCATTTTTAACAGCTTCATTTTTGTCTGATGATGGAATTATTACAGCTTGGCAGGCAGCCTCCCCCCTCTCTGCCTGGAGCAAGGTAAAGTCTTTTTAAGGTTTGGGAAAGGAACATGTAGGGAAAGCAGTGTGGAAAGAGATATATCCAGCTAAAAGGGCATTGGTTCCCTACTGGCTCTCTTAGCGCTTATCTAGCAGAGGTGAGTGTTACCTCTTATATCTGAACTTAGGGTATATAAATCTCATTCACTACAATATTTAACTGTTTCAAGGCTCAGTTAAAATTCCATATTAGTATTTGCAAATCTGTTTCAGCTTCTCTTACCGAATGTCTGGGTATGCTGTGGCAAGTGTTGCAACTTCAATTTTAATAGCACCTGAATCCTGAAGTCGGATTATTTCAGCGAGTTTTGGGAGTGCAGAATTCAACCACGTGGCTTGAGACCCCTAGCAGAGAAGAAAGCAGTTAGTGTGGCCTTGTGCAGGCCCAGCGGCGGTCCAAAGCCTCCACGCAGCCCTGGGAACTGTGTTTAGCTGTGAATGCAGCTGAGGCAGTTTCTGGTGCTGTGTTCTGGCGACTGGAGAAGGATGCAGGAGGGATTTTAGAGACCTCGTTGTTTTCATTGGCAGTTCTAGCCAGGGCTTTCCCCAGCCAGCCTTGGAGAAGCTGGGTGAGTTGTTCCTCTCATAATTTTTAATCCTCTCATACATGATGACTGATGTGTAAGGTAATGCACCTAACAAGCGCCTGTTGTTTCCCAGAGGTGGACACAACCCTGTCTTTAGCTTCTAGGTATTGCCAGAATCCTTTTCCTGTCAAATCAGATAAAAGCCCCATTTGGACCTGTTTTCTAGCTATTGGATATCCCTGTGAGATGAGGCCCCAACCTTCTGCGCACACTGACTGTTGCTTAGACTGGCTATTCCTTCTCCTGTGAAATGTGCATTGGGTGGGGGAAGACAAGGTTTGGCTTATTTCTTTTGCAAGTAAAGTTAAAGGCATGAAAGGAGGGAGATGATCTCAGAGGACAAAACAGGCTAAGTGTTTCAGCCTTGCAGAAATGTGATTTTGAAAGTAAGAGCATCTTATGGAGGAAACCCTCGTATTCCAGATAAACCCAGTCTAGATGATGGGGAAGAGTCAAAAAACAAACTTTACACAAGTTGTACTGAAACCAGAGAAGTGCAGTATTTGGCTAATTCTTGTGTCCCTGTTGAGATAAATTTGTTACAGGAAGCAAGCCTTACAAGAGAAAGGAGGATGAGATCAGAGCTCTCTGGAGGGGAGCAGGCTGACGGTAGGGGAACCTCCCTCCTGCAGGCTTGGCACTGAGAAAGCTCTTCCTGCCTAGTGTTTTTCCAGCAAATTAAGCAGCATTCAAAAGGTTAATGAGAGGCTACAGAAAATTTCTTCTGCTGTTTCCCTCTGTGCCCATGCCATGTTCTAGCATGGGGAGTACTCACGTACATGGCTGGTGAAGAAAGCTTCCAGGGCAGCAGCATTCTTTGAGATACTTTGTGCCAGGTTTTGCTGTTGCACTGGACTTTTCAGGCTGACTCTCCTCTTCAGCAGCCTCACAATGTACTCTTTAACCAAATGGACGTGGATCTTTTCTACGATAGCCTGTTGGGAAGGAGAGGGCAGCTGGTTTATTGGTGCCATACACACAGAAGGGACGCTTGTATTCCTAGATGAAGGAATACAAGCATCCACCTGAAAGATAACCAAAGGATAGGGGTGCCTGGAAGAAAGTGTTGCAGAGACAGTGTCCTGCCACTGAACTGGCAGGACAGCCATGGGGTGGCTGCCAGCAAAGTCCTCCAGCTTGTGAAGACATGTGGGCACAGGGCAGCCTGGGTGACCTCTGAAGGGATGGGCAGAGCTGCTGCTAGGGAAAGATGATTTGGGGGTGGACAGTGGAGGAACACTTGCCAGTCCCATGGCCTGCTGTGCCCCTCAGCGGAGCTGGAAGTGGGAAGAGGCCATCTAGGAAGGGTGTCCATCTGTGGATCCAGAGGACTAGAAACTGCAGGGGGGGGGATGTTCTCTGTGTGGGGCCAGAGGGACACTGGAGCCAGGGGAGCCCTCAGAGGAAAGGTAAGAATGGAAAAGGCTGGTGGATAATAAACTAGTGGGTAATGGAATGTAATGTGACCAGATACAACGTTGGTGGATAACGAAGTAATAAGGTAGCATGGGCATTTGGGATGGGTAAAGGGAGAGAGTGAACTATCCATCTAGCTTTTGCTCAGGGACACAATAAATTGAGTGTGTAGATGGAGGACAAAATGTCTTGAGTGCTGTAAAACATGCTCACAAAATCCTTGATGCTAACTACACTTGGGGAACTGCACTGAGCGCCAGCCTCCCTACAACTTGCTAAGTGACATCCTAGATACAGAGAATTTCTTTGTACTCAGAGTAATGAAGTGTGGGAACTCCCAAATGTTGTTTCCTTCTGGGAAAAGTTTAAAACTGAGAAAAGATCTACATGTGTTACAGAAGAAGTAGCAGTACTCCAGAGAAACAGGAATTTGCTCTGCTCTTCCTGTTCCTCTCTCTAATATACAAAACATCATAATTTTATTTCAACTCATAAAAAGACAAAGACAGGAAACCAGACATTTTTTATGTGGTGAAGTTTCACATATGCTCCAGCAGCACTAAAAATGTGGCTGTTGCTAAGTTATTTGGGATTCTCCCCAGTCCCAGTCATGTCCTCCAATCCTTAGGGCAATCAAAACAGCTGTAATACAAAATCTGTGTTTTCATTGGTGCTTCAGGATTGCTCAGACAAACCCATACGTGAATAAAAACATATGTTGGCTGGTCCCTAGAGACAACACTTTCTCTACAGCAGGGGAGTTTTTCTCTGCCTTTGCACTGCAGCAGAATTACATGAGTCTGCCTTTGATGGAGAAGACTAAGATTCATATGGATAATCTAGGTAAAATGCATGTAAATCCCATTTACATCACTAAAATCCACTTGAGAGGACTATCTGACCCAATGAGGACTTGCCAGCTTAAACCAGGTCAAGGGAACTTGAGTGGCAGAGGATCAGAGCTGAAAACCCAGGCTTGGATTTCTAAAATTGTTCCAGTATTTCTCTGTGCCTTACCTTGTAAAAAGGGTCAGTTAGGGTCTGGAAGTCTGAAATATATTTTCTGGTGGTTTTAATGATCTCATTCATAATTTCATCACTGGAATCCCATTTATTTTCTGTAAACTTCTTATAAATTGGCTGAAAAAAAGGAAAATCTGATGAGTTTCCTCAAAGTAAGCTCTACGCACACATGCACTTAGCATCCTTGTATGTACAATACTTATATATGCCCAACGTAGACACAGTACCTTCAGCTGTGGAAACAGCTGTTGGAGCAGTACATCGAAGCCACTGTTTTCAATGTCACTAAGCGTACTGAGAATACTGGCTTTATCATCTTCCTTTTCAGCTATGTTTTTCTCTGCATAGTCTCTGAAAGGAAAGTTCAGAATAATATCAACACAGGTCAGAATAATTTGTTCCCAAGCCTCAAAAAAAAAAAAAAAAAAAAAAAAAAAAAAAAAAAAAAGAGAGAGAGAGAGAGAGAGAAAACAAGAGAACAAGAGAAACTGAGAAATTCTGAGAAACTAGTCTCCTCCTCTGACTTACAATGACATGACTTTAAAGTCAGCATGACCCCGGCCCTGGAAGCGAGGTAAGTGACCCCGAGGCTCTCTGAGAGAACGTGAAGTGCTGTATAAGAGTCTCCCCGCTGTGACTCAGGTGGCCATGGGGGCCAGCGAGTGCCATCACCCCACAAAGGCTCTGGGGGCTGCATGGGCAAGCACGATAGTTGCTGAGCCGGCGAGGGCATCTCTCATGCTGCAGACATGGGCAGCTGGATGGGGCAATTTAGGGTAAGGAGGGACCCGACTCCAAGCCTTCCTCTGCCAGCAGAGCAAGCCTCTTCTTCCTGCTCTGCAACACCTGCTTATGATCTACTATCTGGCACAGGAAGGAGTTTTCCTTTTGGACTCTTACCTAAAATTTTGGCAGTTGTTAATATTTGCGATCAGTATAGGCTTGTAGAACCTCTGCTTCTTGTTCTTCTCTTTAAAGTCCTCAAAAGCATCCTTGTAGCTAGAGGGGGGGATTGGAAGAGGAGACAGGGATGAGTAACTCTGCGCCTGCACCCCAGGGATGCTTTCCTGTCGCGAGCCGCCTTACTGCACCTTTTCAGAAAGGCGGCTAACTCCCTCGACAGGCAAGGTGATATCTCTTTGCCCAACTCAGCACTGAGGGCATCAGCTCGCTTCTGGCCTCCGTAGATATTCTAGCAAACAAAAAAAGAACGATTTCAAATGCATCACACTCCAAAAAGGCAGGTTTACTGGTTAAAAAGACTGCAAGTCTTTTGTTTGGCTTTGCGTTATAGGCAGGGAGAGGATGGGTGCAGTGGGCTGCACAGACAAGACTGTGGGCGCCAAAGCAGGCAAGAAGCTGAGTGGGGCCTGGGTAGGTGGGTGGCAAAGAGCCACAACCTCCTCCTGCCCCAGCTCTCCTGCAGGTGCTCCAGGGCTTGAACCAAGCACTGTGCCATGCAGCTCCAGTGATTCAAGGCATTTGGGATAATTTTTAACTCCATTTTCAAATTGGGAACAGAGACCAAAAAGAAAGAGGCCTTAAGGAAAACCTCCAGAAGAGCAAATCGTTGGGAAAGTAGGGAAAGTGACACTTGAGTTTTGTTTTTCTGAATGTCATATGATTGCTTTAAAAAAGAAAAAAAGACCAAATTCAACCAGCTTAACATACAAAGGTTTTATTTCTGAAACAGAAACTGTACTAATTGTCTGCAGTGAGAGGAGGGAGAGAACTCCTTGTGGAGTCGCTGTGCAGGGGGAGTGAGGGGACAGGACGGATCTGCCTGCGAAATCCTCCCAGGAAGCAAGCCCAGCTTGCAGAGTTACTGCTCACTCGCTCGGTTAAACGAGGCTGCGTAAGTAGAAGTGAAGGTAGGATTCCCACTCTTTCTGCCCACTCAGTTTAGGGGAACTTTTCTTGGGGCTGGACCGCAGAGGTGGCCCTGAACTGCCAAGAGGCAGCAGGCTGCTCCCGAGGACAGGTTGCCTCGTGCCATGTGCCAGACTGAGACTATGGAGACATGGGTGTGATCCTATACCACCAACTTATTCTCTTGCCTGAAATAAGCCACTCAGCCTTTCAGGACCTCTGTTCCCTTCTGTCCTTGTCCTACATGTGCTGTTTGAATGGCTGAATCCACTGGTGATTACAAAATACTGCCACATCATGATGAGGAGATTGTGTAAGATTTCCCATGGTATTTCCTTGCCTGCGCTTTAATGAGATACCTAGTGTTTCCTGAAACCCTAGCAGGGGTCGTTGCTCTCAAATGCTAAATACATATAGGATGCAATTCTTTGTTCATAATAAAAGTTTGTGTTACCTGGATGGCAAGTATTGCTAATTCACTGTGAAAATGTCCATCTAGTTTCTCAGGTTCTTGATCTTTTTTCCATCCTAGGATTTCCGTTTCTAAACATCTACTCAGACAATTTTTGACAGTAGCCTTTAGGGAAGAAAGAACAACAACATTTACCACAAACTGGATATAACAGTTCCCGCTGTCTACTTGTGCAGATTGCTTTTCTTACCCGCCTATCATTTATCTGGCTCACTAGGCTTTTTCCTTCTGTCTCAGCTGAGAAATCAAGACTCTTTGTTATGAAACACCTCCGTCGGAGGTATTGAATCTAAATGCTCAAAACCTAACTCTCCTCTAAATGTGCAAGCTCGGCACTCCTGCCTGGCAGCTTTCTTCCTGCGTGGGTGGAGGAAGAACTTCAACTTTGGTGTTGTGACAGTTTCACTTAAGATTGCTAAGGACCTTATTTACTTTGTTTGCATTTACTGGCATCTGCAGGCTGCCCCAGGCAGGGTCAGGAGAAGGTAGCTGTGAGTTTAAGTGTCACTATGCTCTAACAAGGCCATGAGAAGGCTGTCCGTGGTGGGTCTCAACCACATCTCTTTGTAGTCCAGCAGAGCAACAAAGACAACACATCACAGCTGATTGAATGGAATATTTAAGGGTAGGAACTGGAGAAGTTGAAATCAGGTTCTAAGTCCCTGACTGCCATGTTAGTACATAATTGATGATCTCTAGTGGCAGGAGGAAGACAGCAACTAATAAGAAGGTCTTAAGCAGCCCCATATGTCAGAACCTGAATTCCCAGAGCAGGGACTTGTTTGTGTGTAGAGCTCTGTACTACTCACTGGGCCCAGTTTTGCAATCCTTTCTCATGACTACTTCTGATATTTTGTCTTTTTTTATATATATATATGTGTATATATATATATATATATGTATGTATATATATATTATATATATATTTGCTTTGATCCAGGTTTCTTGCCTATTGTGCAGTAAGACTTTCAAAATGATTTATGCAGTAGCTGGCATGTGTTTCTGCTGTATTTGTGCACATTGCAGCCCTCACACCTACCTTTCTCATCTGCAAACCATCACAGACTAGATTTAAACTTGGAACTTCTCTTCTAACTTTCCAGAATTCTAGCCTAAAGTTTTGAGGCATCTAAAGCATTAAACTTTGGGAGTATTGTAAGGTCACTTCTTGTGTTCATTAAGGGAAGAGTGATCCAAAAATTATAGAAACTGTTATTCTCTGCAAACCAGGTGACTTTTCATCAATGGGATGGATGTTTCAAGATCAGACCTGCACACATACTTGCACTCACCCAAGGTCTGGGTATGATTTGTTTCTGGCATGGCTGCAAAGACTAGAAGTAATTCTGAAGCCATCATCTGTAAGAACAAGTTTTAGCTTCCTCTGGGGACATAACAGTCAGCTGGAAAGTTACCCGTAAAGATTTGTAGCTTGATTTTTCTCACCTTCCTAACACAGGGTTTACAAGAACAGAGTAATTGTTTTCTGATGACGTCAAGGGCATGAGGCTGGGTTACCCAGAGGGCAGCAGAGAGTTTGTTCTGCAAGTCTAATCTAGCAGAAGGCTGCTTTGTCTTCCAAAAAGAAAAAAAAAATCATTCTTGCTTTTTCTTCTTTCCTGAAGCGTGAGTGGATTAGAGAGCAGAGAAGCATGCTCTCAGGACAAGTTAGCACTTCTCTGAGAGCTGAGCAGTCATACAACGGCCATAAGGGCGAAGGAGGCCTGAACAGATTCTTACCTCTTCACTGTCAAGGTATTTCTTTTCAAGCTCTTTGATCAGAGTTGATGGCAAAAGGCTTCCAAGCTTAATTTTTTCCAACTCCTCTGCTAAAACGTGATCTTTTCTTATGTCACTGGAATGAAAAAGCCAAACAGTCACATTTTCCAAGGGCAGCATAATTCAAGACAGCTGTTGATGCAAATGAGCAACACTTTTTGAGTATATCAGTGAAAGCCAGATGGAGATGTACACTGTCCTTAGTCTAGGCAGGACTTGGAAGAGAGGAAACTCTGCTGATGAGTGAGGGTGGGAGCCCCAGCAAGCCCAGAGAAGAGTCACACGCTGCCGCAGCTCTCGGGGTGTCTGCCAAGTCACTGCAGCGGGGACGGGGGCTTCAGAGCAACGGGAGGAACTAGCTCGAGGAAGCTGCCTTTCCCCATCAACAGTTTGCTCTCCGAGGAAACGTGGTTTTTGTGGCTCGTCTGTGAGGAAGGAGCGGGTGGTTTTATACCCTGCTGTTATTTCCCCACACCATGCTGGCTGACCCGAGTGCTGCTGAGGTGTTTTCGGGGGAAATTGTGGCGTGCAGCAGCCCAGGAAGGGCTCTGCCAACTGTAGAGGAGTTCAGGCCAAAGCTCATGGGAGGGCTGCTTTGGAAATAGCTTCTCCCTACTGAGCTGCAAAGAATAACTTCGGGCATTGCCTGATTCCTGTGTGTTTACAGATGACCCAGATGTACATTAATATATTACTGTACTTCCCACACACTGGCTGTTTTTAACACAACACTGCAATCTCAGGCCAGGTCTTTCTGCAGTTGAGCCCTTCCTTCCTCCTTACCTCTTCTCCCTTTGCTCAAATCATTAAGGGAGGTGCTCATTGAGTAGACCTCTAGACACTGCTTCTAGGAACACCCTGAGAAATAGCAGCTGCCTTGGCCAATTCAGTCCCGAGGACCAGGATACTGCTGGTGCTGAGCTCCACTCCACACAGCTACCATTTTCCAAATATGCTCTAGTTTAAGTCAAATCTTTCCTTATCCTGGTGTGATGGGAAGAAACTCTGTGATGCACATAGCTATGTAAAAGAGTAAAGGTTTTTCCTCCTTGGAATAGCACCATTATGCATTTAGGAGCTAAATATTCCGGGCTGTTCCCAAAGGAAAGTCATTCTCCAACTTGTGCAAGTGGATTCTTTGGCTAAGGGATTTATTGGCCATGGGGACTGCTGGTATTGCTCTTTAGAGTGCATCGTGATTCCTCCAGGTAATTATATGTGTGTCAGTTTTTGTTTTGTCAGTGTGTCAGTATTTTTTTTTTCATTTTGAACCTTGCAGACACACCCAGTTTTCTCAGAATATGAAAGCACGGCATCTGGCTTCACTGACTACAGAGTGATGAGTCTGCTATTAAAATATTGCCCAAATTTGCAATTAGCTCTTTGACCTCATGATCTAGAGCACAGCATTGGCTCTGGAAAAAATCCAGGATCGACACTGACTCATCATATTCTGACAGTGGAACGAGAGGAGAAGGAAGTGGAGGCAAAGGTTTAGTGGCTTTAGAACAGTGAAAGAAACACTGCACATATATTTACAGTTTTTCGTCTCAGAAATGAGACACCTTGATTCTACATCCAGTATACTAAGCAACAAGGACAAATCTTTTCAGTTTTACAGCATACAGTGGTTATGCATCTGAAGAGCAGCCCTTGGCTAGTGATGTCCTGTTACAGGGGTTCACCGTTTGGTCTTCTTTTCCCACAAAAAGTACAGACTGTGGGTAATACCTAAGCAACATCCTTTGGTGCCAGGATAACTGCATCTTAGATTGTTATTTAATGGCTTTTCTCAGCTCCAGCAGGCCAGAAAGCTTAAATTTCCAAATCTTCTAAGAATGAGTTCAGTTCTGCAACAGGTTGGACCTGCCCAAGTTACCCTTCCACATGTGAAGCCCTAAGCACGTGCATGTATGACTACTGCTCAGAAGTCTGCTTGATGTGGGGAGATCTTGGTTTAAAGCATACCAGTCTGAAGCAAATGCCTTCCAACCATTCTGGCTAGCTGTTGTAAATCTGCACAAACTAGGCACACTGAAGTGATACCAATTCATAAAGCAAGCAAATGCGCATTTTTTTTCCCAGCCAATGAAGCTGTTGATCACCAGAGATAAACACAGACATAAAAGTGTCACTTACTTTGGATAAATGTTGTGCACCCATGAGAGAAGAAGGTAAATATCCTTGTCTTCCAGCTGAGATTCAGCAGTTTTCTTCAGCTGGGAGGCAAAATAATTGTGGTAGAGTTCTGCATATGTGCTGCACACACAAAACTCAGGAGGATAAAGCTGTTTAATGTGCTTCACTACTACTGTCAAATCTTCTTTCATCGTCCTCCCCATGTGCAGGAGATTTTGGCCAGCTGTAGAAAGGTTCTCAGTTGTTGGAGTACGACGTGTGTCTTTCATCTGAGTCTCTACAGACTCCTTTACTGTAGCCATCCAAAGCTCTTTCCATTTTCTAGGTCTAGATTGCATGTTTTGGTCAGGTGGATTCTCTGACAAATAACTCTGATCTTCTTTCTCTTGTTCTTTTAGTGCATCTACTGCTTGCTGCAATAAATCCGGTTTTGCTGCTGCTAAAAGTACAGAATCTTTTAAGATGTCAAAGACTTTATTCTTCAGAATTTCATAGAGGGACTCAATATCTTGCTGGCTGATTTTCAGTTCCTCTTCACCTTTGATAGAAAGGCTCTTCTCCAGGACAATCAAGTGTTGAGAAGCATCAGAAAACTTGTTCTCTTCAATGAGATCCATGATTTGTCTGACTGGGGAAAAAAGAACAACTTTTCTTTACCCAATAGTGAAGCTTTAAGTTTCTGTTTTACACAAAATAATGGCTCTGGATTACTATTTTCTTTATGTTTATGCTTCTATAATGGTAGCTCTTAGACTCCTTCACTATACAGAAAATCTTTCCGTGTATTTAAAGATTTGAGTATTCCATGCATACCCCTAACTGGTAAAATAGCAATTTGAATATCTACTGCCAATGTGTTACATACAACAGATATTCAGGTGCTACCCATGATTTTTTCTGGGATTTAGTTCTGTTCACTCTTTTTATCTCCTTGCAGCGGTTGGGTTGCTAAACAAGGGTCCAAAAGTCCCTTGAGTTTTTAGCAGGCCTGAGGATATACCATCAGTTTTATGAGAACGAGTGAGGGGAGGAGTGGAATGGAAAATCCCATAGTTTTGAGAGTGTATAGTTGCTCCTTGGAGCAGAACTGATGGAGAGGAAGAGTCACAAGGAAATGTCCCCCAGCACGACAGCCACGGTATCACGGTCAAAGGAAGCCTGCGAGGACAGCTCATTTGCTCATTGCCTTCCCTGCTCTGCTCATGACCACAGGAATTTGACACATGGACCAAGGGTGTACTGTGGTTCAGGGACTGAAGCAAGGAAAACAGCAAAATAGCTAACATAACTGGCATGTGGATCCCTCATATTTAAAGAAAAGTCAAATTCCTCAGGGTCAAAATGAAAGATTATTCAAAACTCAGCCTCTAAATTTAAATGAATATATTACCTCAGTGTTGTTAGGAAACCCAGTAATGAGGAACACACAACAGTCTAATGGGTGGTAAAAAAGAAATAAACATATCAAAACAACCTGATCTGAGCAAAATTCTCAGAGTGCTGGAGAGTAAGTCTGAGTAATATACAGTTATTCCAAAATACTGAAAGAAATTGTACATTTTCTTCAAGTCCAGATCTATCACAGCGATGAAGACACAAGCATTTAGCAATTGTGATATCTAAACTTAAAAAAGAGAGAGATTAGGAGTGATTCACCCAATTCCATCCCATTAATATGACTTCAAATAATAATCAAGGTTTTAGAAAAAAATGTAGATGGAAAGAATAATGTAACTAAATAACAAGTTCTAGAGGAAATACCACATGGATTTTCCTGAAGTAGATTGGCATGATATAACCTGTGAAATTTTTGGATGACTCACATAACGGGCAAGATAGATATGACTGAGCTATCCTATCTGACCTACAGTCCGTCACTTCCTATGGTGTGATCTGGGAAATTATCAGTTAAACTGGAGGAGTTATCAAAAATCAGTTTTGTTAGGTTTGTAAGGATGAGGGTTTGTATTAAAACCCGTGGGTGGAGAAAGGTTACGTTAATCACAGAACTAATCTTACTTAATATTCGCCTTAGTGACTACAGCACAAAAGCTGGGTGTGCCCGGTTGACATGTGCTGATTACACAGAATTCAGAGACTTTATTGAAATCGAGGGCTTGTTATACTTTACAGGAACAATGGATAACTTGAAGAGTAAATGGACTGAAATTTAATAGCACAATATAGTACAGTATACGAATTTAATAGAACAAAAGCTACTCAGGAATAGATAAGATTTTATGCTGCAAGCTGGATACATATAAGTTGGAAATGAAGGAGGAAGAAAGTTGCCTGAAGTACTAGTAAATCATTATCTTGGGTTGATTGTGAATATGCCAGATATGATTCTAAGACATATCCAGAGACCAATATCCAGCAAAGACAGGAAAATGGTAACATTACTGCACCAAGCATGGGTGAGATCTCATCTGAAATACTTTTGAAATTCTGTGTGATTCATCTCAAAAAAAGAGACATTGGAAACAACACAACATAGCGGTCAGAGCAAAGGCATGAAGAGCCTGCCCTTAGGAGGTTTGGCTCATTTAGCTGACAAAAATAAAGGTTGAGGAGGATAAATACATCCCTTGGAATACATGTAGGGAAAACCACCAGTTAAGGATAGTAGCTGGCACAAATGGAAAGAGATCTAAATTAGCCAGGAATAGGCTTCTTTAGAAAGGAAATAATTTGCACTAAAACAGTGAGTCTTTGGAACAGCCTCCTAGTAAAGGAGGTACAAACAAAAAACGGACTTATTCTAAAGTGCAGTTTGCTGTGTCTATGAACTGGCAATTTGGTACAGGTGAGGCTTGGACAGGCCACAGAGTTCTCTGCAGCACTGGGTTTCTATTGCCAGATGTTTTTCTACCTCTCTCCATCCCCTGGAACTAGAGGAGCTAGTAAGGTTCACTTTGCACAGAAGGCAGGCAAAGCTGCAGTTCCTTGGGGAAAGGGAGAAAGAACGGCCTAGTGACCAAAGCACTGGGATTTGAGATCACTTTCTCTCAGTCCATGTTTCCCTGGGCTCCCTGGGGAAGTCACTATAATCTGGCTTTGCCTCTGTTTCTCACGGAGACAACTCTTCTCTACTGTATGCAGCCACTCTAAGGATAACTACAGTCTGTGAGATGCTAGAGAGGATGGCTCAACACTTACCACCGAGCAATTTGGAATCTTTCTTCTTCTTAAGTGCACTCTTAAGGATTTTTATCAGTCCTTTCTTCCCCTTTTCAGGACTCTCCGCAGCAGAGACACAGCTCCCATTGCTCGTGATGGAAGATGTACGTGAGTGTCTGCAGGCCACATCTTGCTTTTCACTTGTTTTTACATGGTTCTTGGACCAGTTTTCAGAAAGCTCAGGACAAACTGGAACTTGCCCAGCTACTGATGTGGAAGGGTTTCCAAGCTGACTGTTTTCCTCAATGCAATCCTTTGATTCTTTGCGTATTCCAATAGGACCACTTTGGAGAAAGGGTAACATTTTCATCATTTTTCTTTTAACCTGTAAATTTCAGAAAGAATTGGTCAGATCATAACTGTTTGCATAAGATCTACAACGGCACAATGTGTTAAGGCATATAGCCATTTAGAAAAAGAAAGTTTCTATAACTGTTTCTCAGTGTGTGGGGAGCTCTAGAGCACATCTGGCATACCATTTTGCAGGAGAGCTCCCAAGCAAAGTATCTTCAGATGATCGAGAGGATGGAAGCAACTCTCTAGTCTAATAAAGGGCGTAAAAAAACATAGATGTGTGATTTTAAGGTGATTCAGAATAGTGTGGTTGAAAACTAGTCTATCTGGATGCAGGAGAGCAGAGCTCTTCCAGAGACTGCTGAGGAGGCAAGGAAGTAGTGATCATGGGCACTGCACACAAATAGGCAGCCTATGCCCATTCAGAGCAAATACTATGTGTTTATATGGGCTCAGGATCAATTTTAACCTTTCTCAGAGCCATTTTT
Source organism: Rhea pennata (assembly GCF_028389875.1). Lineage (NCBI taxonomy): Eukaryota > Metazoa > Chordata > Aves > Rheiformes > Rheidae > Rhea > Rhea pennata. The sequence goes on along the minus strand of NC_084667.1, from coordinate 58,936,476 downwards.
CCCCGATCTTTGCTCATCTGGTTGTAAATCTGTTTGTGGAAGCAACCACGTAGCTCCTTGCACACTGAGTTTGCAATTACAGCATGAAACGGAGAGTAGCCTGCTAAGCCAAGTATGCCACATGCTTCACTGAGGAATTAGTCCTGCTGAGCAAAAGCCTTGCTGGTTTCTCTCTGTTTCCATTTAAGCCAGTAACAAAATGCTCAGCCTTACTGAGGAGGAATCCTTGAGGAGGCAGCTGGGAGTTCAGAGCCATCAGGGATGTGACATAATGGGAAGGACTGGAGTGTCGGAGGCAGAGCCTCCTGAAGCAAGGAAGGCAACTTCAGCGTAACTTGAGCACCCTCAACTATCTGTAAGCAATTGCCTCATCTGCTGTGTTGAAATTCTGGGCTTTGCTGCAAGCCCTGGCCTGCACAGAAAGCAAATTCTAATAAAATTGGGAGTGCTAGTGAGGGGGCTGCTGCATGTCCAGAACTGAGAAGGAAACGTGGACAGGGCAGCAGGATTGGGCTGGTTTAGTCCTGTTTGGGAAGAGACTATTCTGCCAGAGTGTTCCTCCACCAGTGAGACTCCTGTCTGCCCCAACATCCTCCTACACTACAAATAGTTAGCAATAAATACATTTGTTATTGTAATCATATCTCCTTTTACATTTATATTTATAAATTATTTATGTATTAATATACAGCATATAATGTATTCTTATAGCTCTGCAATTACATTATAGTTAAATTATAACAACCATTATTATTATCATCATTCATGGTAAATAAAATAAGTTAATCCCTTGTTCCAACAATGTTTTATTAAAGTGACTTTCTGGAAGACCAGTGCAATTCTGTATGAAGAACTCTTAGGCAAGTTTTGGGTTACTCTTACTGAATAAGAACATTGGAATTAGTGTGTAAATAAAGGAAGATAATTTGGCTTCAGTTATGAGGCCACAGTGTGATGATCTTCAAATACCCTTCTAAGTTTATGCTGTTAATAAGCATTATGTTGACATAAACTGTGATCCTTATTTCTGGAAAAACAGTTGCAAGACTCTGGCTCTTTGTTTTAGTTTGGGCCACTGAAGTATGAAGTTAGTCATATCGGATGGTATCCGATCAGATGGAAGAGAGCCTGGCATCATTAAAAAGCATGCCTTCTCCAGGAAACAAGCTAAAGACATGTTCTGTGACCTTGGGCACAGTGTAAACTTAAATCTAAGGTGCAGCTATCACTGAATGACACAACAGTGGCTCATTTGTTTGAGAGATTGAGTAATTGGTCAATGGAGCTGTTTTTTCCCAGAACGGTGGCACCAGTCCCTCAGGAACAGAAAAGGGAATCTGAGCATGAGGATTCCCCTGGAGGCAGTATGAGACATGGCTGAAACAACAGATATATTTCTTCACTTTATCAGAATTATCATGGAGAAGGAAAGGAGGAAGAAAAAAATAACAATGCATCAGGGATGCTATGGAAATGTTCAGTACTTATCTTATTTTCATAAGGCTGTCCTCCTGGCCTGCATTTCCCAATACTATCCTGCATCTAGATTCATTCCTCCAAATTCCTTTCTTCCTTGTTTGTCAGAGGGCTGTAGATCCAACAGCAATGCTCACTTTTGACCAGCTCAAGCACTAGCCCAGCATTCATCAGTTTGCCACTGCTGCTTTGTGCACGTTTGTATCTGCAGCTGGAAGTACCAATAAACCTGTTATGAAATGCAGCCGCAGTTCCTTAGAGCAAGCTGTATGAAAACACCCCACTCATTTTCTTTCCTTTGTCATTGTCCAGCCAAGCACTTTCTGCAAGAAAGGCTCAGCGAGGAGGAGGTGGCACTGCTTATAGCAGGAGGGCCCCTGCAGGAGAGTCCTTCCGCACAAGCCTGCTTCTTGCTTTTCTCCCAGAGCATCTGCTCCCAACCTCTGCGGCAGCTGGGTATACCCAGAGGCCACATCTGGGTCAGATTGCTAAGGGATGCTCTTATATGTTTATGTTCTGCTTAAGAATAAAAGCTTGTTAAAGCTGCAGAAGGCTCCTAATTGTTTTAGCAGTTAATACTTTGGGAAACGCTGAACCATTTCCCAGAAATAAAGCTTGTATCCTGCTCTTGGGTAGTTAAATGATTTAAGATCATGGGTAGATAGATTCCAGCCATTCATTGTCATCATCATCATTATTAATATTATTTAATAATAATAAAAAGTCACGCTATTCATAGTTTGTGGCAGGACAGATCCAATTATTTTTGACACAGCACATTCATCATATGGGTTGTAACCTGATCATCAGCAGAGCACATTTAGCATCACCTGCTATTCTAGTCTATGTCAAAGCCCATGCAATGAGGACGACCGTGCTATTGAGTGAATGGTCAGGAAAGGAATCAGCGGGTGCTCGGGCTGCCTTGTTCTGTGGGCCAGATCTCTGGAAGGGGGGCATCATTTTGCATATCTCTGTGCTGGTGCTCTCCTGGGGTGGGCAGCAAGGGCAAGCACGATGAGCGGGCGTGAGGTGGATCAGAGCCATGAGATGGAAAGACAAAACCTGGGCTCTGAGCAGGGAGGCTTTCTCTTTTAATCGTTTGCCGTAAACAATCTTCACAGAAGTCGCATGCTTAAAAATGAGCTCATTCATTAGTGGTGGCTCATGGCATGTCAGAGGAGCACTTAAGGAAGAAATTTATAATTACTTATTCTGCAATCTTTGCTGATCTTTTTCTTGTCCATTTTTTTCCTAAGCTGCTGCCAGTATTATCAGAATTTTGTTGGGATTTTTATTCCTTTCCAGCCCACTGACATTCTAGATCATGAAGATTTATGTCTCTTTTGTTTTAAAAGAAATCCCCACTCTCCTTCATTCTTTCAGAAACCTGAAGCTTTAGCGATTTGTTCCTTGCATTTCTATTAGCTTTTTCTTCTACCCTCTGATCATCGTGAAAGTGATGCAGCCCCTGTCCACCCGAGAGAACTGCACGAGCTCACACTACATTTAAACCAATAAAGCAGAACATACAGCTACATGACTGCTAAGATTTTAGTTTACTTGGGACTATTCAGTCGTGACAACCTAAATAATCTGCTAATAAATCTAAATAGAGAGTCTACTGAGATGCCAATCTCGGCCTGTCAAACTGCCCCAACCATCCCGAGCTGGGAAGACCTGCCAAAGTGGCTGTTTTTTTCCTACCCGTTTCTGTTAACTGGTTGGGGTGTTAAACAGAGATTCCTATGACAGGGACAGGGGACCTGGGGGACTTAAGGAGAATGGTAGTGGCAGAGTGGAGCATGCTGGGACATCTCACACAGTGCAAGATGCCTCAGTTTTGGGAGCTGAATGGGGCCCCGATGATTTTGGCAAAGCACACTACAGCTCTTCCAGTGCATGTCTTTTGTGCACAGCCCATTTCATGTCCGTAATTAGTCAAGCTCAGCTCCCTGAAAGAGTTTTCCACATGAATTTTTTGGGAAGGTCATCATGGGTTTCACGGTGACCTTGTTGGCTCTTGCTATTAGGCCTGTCTGCTTCTCTGTGGCTCACTGCAAGATGGGGGCCTGAATCACTTTCTGCCCTGAGTACTGAACCTCCCTGATTTCAGAGGAACCTAAACAACTGTGGCCCTCTGGTTTGTCTACATCGTGAAACACAGGTCAGTTGTAAGAGATCCAAAGTGACTTTAAACCATGTACAATCTGTCTCAAGAACAACATAGGTACAGTCACACAGTCACCTAAATATTCACATAAATATGTGCCTTTGATCTATGAACAAGCAAAGCTCTGTCCTGTCTCTTCACCACTATTACTGGCCGGCAGGTTTACCCTAGGATGGGGGCACCTACCTGTGGTACTAGCCCACCCTCAGCTGGCAGTGTATAAAATACCTATTGAAAGGGCTGAGGATTCCCAGATGCCTTAGTCACTTTTAAATGAGGGCTTGATTTCCCTGAATTACTTAAGCACAATTGAAAATAGTCCTATAAGGCAGTGTCTCCTGTAAGCAGTGAGAATTTTTCAAGTAGCAAGAGAGAAGAGAAAATTATGTATGTATATTATTATTGCAAAACCATTATATCAACCATGAAGGGAAAATATAGTACATATTACTCTTGCTTTGAAATTACATATTGTCTTTTCAAACAACTACCACCACCGAAAGGAAAACAATCTGCTGCTGTCTAGGACTCGGTTTTAATGTTATTACTCCCAAAGCCACATCCTGCACTCAGGCTTTTACAGGGCTTCATTTCACAGAAAGAGTTACTGGTGCATTAGTAAACCCAAACCTAATTTTCCCAGAGAGTTCTATTTCTGTTTGATCAACTATATCAGCCTGAAAGTCCCTTGGCAGAGGGCAGGCTGGTGAATATTCTGGAAAATGCCTGCTTCATGCTTTCTGCTGAGATCTTGGGAGTGATTGTGAGGGAATAAGGATTCTTGATCAGCCATCAGTTCTAATCACAGGTCTTGTCCTTACTTTGCAGCAGCCTCAAGAAGTCCTACTTTAAATATGCTGAGGATGCAAACTCCGAGCTTGAAATCCACCTTCATCGAATACCCCAGGAAGGGATGCAGTGGATGTGAGACAGCTGCCTAAGGGTAAAAGGGAATTGCAGACAGGCTCTTACGTATTCTGGGAAGAGGCAGCTTCTAGGTGTAGAGTGGGACTTTCTTGCCTTTCAGTTGTATCCACCAAACCTTGAGCACAGCAATGCAGAAGTGCGACAACTCAACCCGGCCACTCTAGCAGTATGCAGGACACAGGAGTTGTCTGAGACGTAGCCAGAAGGCTTTGAAAGAGTGCTTTGCTAATGCAGTTAGGCCAAGTGTATCATAATCCAATATTTATCCTGTGATTTAGGAGAAAGTCATTCCCTTCTTAAGGGAGACAAATCTAGGAGAGAAGAGGGACAAGAAGTACTAAACTTAATCTAGATCGTGGTGCCAAGATCTATGGGTTAGGATGCTTTTGTGCTGAAGAGCGGGGGAGAGCGTCTTCACTGCTTGCACTTTGTGTTCATGCCCTGAAATTTGGAGAGTGTGTGACAGAAATTGGACACAGCTGTCAGAATGCAATTGCCAGATACACATTCTTGTGGTCTCCAGCTCTAGGACGTAGTTGGAGCTATCGTCCTTCCGGTTGTTACTGGAACAGCAATTTGATTTACTCTCTATTTTGGTTCTTACAAGATGTGGCTAAAATCTGTCTCTTTGCAGGAGAATATGTCCTTTAGCACTTTCTCCTTATTGTTGCTCTATCTCATATGTAACAGAGAACCATCAGCCTAGCCAGCCTTGCAACAAGTGAGATGGGAGCGAGAAGCAAAGAGGGGCAGAGGGGTGGGAGAAGAAGGAAAGGTACCAATCCCGCAGCAGGGGGGGGCAAAGCGCCGAGCTTCACAGCATAGACAGGAGGCACAAAGGACTTACTCTCTGCTGTGGATCCCGGGTATGATCCCAAAGCTCAGAGTCAGGCTGAAGTGCTGGCTGCTAGCTGTGCTCTGCTGCTGCTGGCTGCTCACTGCTGCTGCTCTGGATGCCTCAGGGCAGGGATGATATAAGGGGAGGGTGCAGAGGCGGAGACCTGACCGTGCAGGGAGCCCTGTGGCTTGGAAACTCCGCCTGCCCATCCACTCCAAAAACGGGCTCAGGCCAACGGGAGGTGAGAAATCCCCTTGGACATGGAATAAGTCCCCCTGGGCAGGGCACTGGTGTGCCCGGGTGCTAATGCCATCTGCCTTAAACTGACCCCAGTGGAGGAGCTGAGCTGGGGAGTCACAGCCCAAAGGACCATCCGATGGGACACGGGGGCACCTGGCCTCACTGTCCACTCAGTCGTTCCATGGATAGTGCCAGCATGGAATGTCCAACACGGAGTTCGAATTGGCTGGGTGGCTTCTCACGGCATCGCATTTGCAGTGACATCATAGCCAGGCGGACGAACCACAGCCCCGGATTCTCCGAGATCGCCACAGTCCATATCCTCGGTAAGAGCCTCCAGCAGAGCAGCGCATGCTCCTGCCTGGGCATTCCTGCCAAGCGGGTCGAAGGGAGGAAGTCTGCAGTGGGACCTCTGGGGTTCTTGCACGTGACGTGTCCATCTCTCAGCACAGCCTCTGAAACCAGCGTCCCCTGGAGGCAGGGGAGATGCGAAAACTCTGCTCATGGAGCAGAACATTGCCATGGGCTGGTAAGGATGAGGCACATGTCAGGGAGCACAGACCGCTGGTGCTGGGGTGCCTGGGCCACGGCTACCAACAGGACCTCACTGTGCATGGGATCCTGCATAACTCACAAGGCAAAGCACCCATCCCAGACCAAGACTCACCAGTCTTTAGCATTCCAAGGGGACAGCAATATCATCAAGCACCTTGAGTGAGGTAGCTTGAGCACCTGTGCAGAGACATGGACTTCCTCTCTCCAAGAGCATCTGAACCTGTCTTCTGCTTGCAGAAGAGGGATTTGTCTTCCTGATCTGCCTCTGTGATTTCTGAGAAGATTGTCAGCCCAGTACTGCTTGTGAAGTGTGCATGCTGTGGAGGGGGTGTTTTCTGGGAGACAGTGGGAGATGGCAGCAGCTGCAGAAGCACTACAGGTCCCATATCCCTTTTGCAGATGATCTCAAAGGCTGTCAGAAGCTGCACTGATGCTTACCTAGATGTTTTCAGTTTGGAGAGGCTTCTGAATCCACCCGAGTGAGACCTGGGCCCAAACAGCTGACCTCCCTGCGGGAAAATCGACATGTGATGGTCCTGCAGATGCTAGCATTGCTGCTGAACTACCAGTGTCACTTCTCCCCTTCCCTGCGAAGCAGAGCCACAAGGGCAGTAGCATGGCAGTGAGCAGGCCTCAGTGTCCAGTCACTATGCCCAGGACAATTTCTGGTTTATCTTTCATAGTTACAGTTCAATGCAAAACACCTAAATGGTCCAGAGACTTAAATCTGGGTGTGCATCTGGAGCTGGCATGGTGCTCCTGGTGCTCACACTCAGTGCTGTGCAGAGGCCCAGCACTCATGGAGGGCCACGTGGGCTTGGCCACGGGGGCATCTCCCAACAGCAGACGTGGTCTGCGACCAAAGTTTGTACTGGAAGAAAGCGCCTGTCTGAGCAAACAGGGTGCTGGATGGAAGAGGTTTCTGCTTATCTGCACCATTTTGGCAGGCATCCTGCCACCCTGGCACTGCTGCTTTCCTCTCTGGGACTCTGTCCTCTAAAGTACCACAGGAACAGAAAAAAACAAATCGTCATCCCAAACAATTACTGAAAAAGCAGGAAGTGGAAGCAGAGGGTTGGCCCAGATGGAAAAACACGTGATCTCTTATGACTGGAAAACACTGATTCATCTCAGGCCAGGCTGCAGGTTGAGCGGCACAGAGGGTCCCCTTCTGGGATTGCCGTGGGTTGGGTCTCCGGCTGTTTGACAGTAGGTGGCTGGAAACTACTGTGGTCACGCGACAGAAGCACAGGGTGCCCCGTCATTCTGAAAATCACAGGAAACACAAAACGGCAGGAGTGCCGTGCAGTGGTTTTGTGCTTAGCCACCTTCTCTGATGGCAATACGGGGTGAAAGGGAAGGCTTGCAATCACACAGCACAAGGCAGAGCTGGGGCAGCGGGGCTCGAGTGGAGACCTAGCTGGAGACACCTACACCAACCCTTCGTGCAGGAAGGGCAGCACTGGCGACACGTCCCAGGCCCACCTAAACATCTCTTCAAATATTCAGTAACTTCTTGTATTTGGTGCCCTAGGAGAGCTACTATTTTATGAGATAGGTGTCTCGTCCCTGGTTAACATAGGAGCCCTGGCATGCAGGACACTTCTGCAGTGAGCGCTGCAGGGGAGCCCACGGGAGTCTGCTGCTCAGCTTGGTAACAAATGTAGCTGCAAATCTGCAAGTGTCCTTGACTGTTTTCCTGGATAAATGTTTAAATAGGATGATTTAGGTGGGATATAAAATACATTCACATAGTGGGATCTGTTGAAGAACCTCATCTTGAGCTACTGTAAACTAACTTCAACAGGGTCAGGGCAATTCTGCTGGCAGAAAGAAGCCTCCTTACCCCTCACCTCACTTCCAGGCATGTATATGACATCTTGTCATCAGACCTCAGATTAAAGCTCAGAGCTTAAGCATAACGATTCAGGTATCTGTATTTACTGGAAACCAGCCTATTACTGCCATCCTCCTGCTGATCCACCAGATCATGGTATGGCTTGTCTGTGTAGCCTGATTTCCAAGACAGCTGGCACGTATTTACTTACACAGTTTCGCACGATGACTAGCCAGTTTGTACCAGACTGTATATATTCTAGTACTCTATGCGAACTTTTCTGTGTTCCATAGCTACTCGGAATATATTGCCTAGGGCTACACTGATATTCTGTGTTTATAGTTTACCTGTCTAGGAAGTCTATCTAGCTTGTGTCTGTAGTTTACCTATCCAGGACAGTTTACCTATCTACCTATCTTAAGTCTGGAATTTTGAGACATCCTAGTTTTTGAACTTGCTCCCATAACATATAGGATATATTTTTCAGCTGTAGTCTTCACTTAACAGCAAGAGTTACTTCAAAGATTTCTAGCTTAAATTTGCAGATGCTTCCTTAAATTTGAACAGCAAACTCTCATGGGATCATGCACCTCTTCTGTATCCGTCACCAAAGAGTTACCCAGTAGCAGTGCTAATACCCAAATTTGGATGGGCAAGAGCTTACAAGTGGGATGTTCCTCTACTCAAAAATCTTCTGAATATTGTGCACTATGGAATGAATGATTTAATTTATCTATAATAATGAAAAAATATAAACAAGAAGAGTTGATAAGTACATTATTTTGAAGTGACTTTTGAATTTCCTCTTTCAGCATGCTGGAGAATTACTGTCTTTCCTTTCTAACCAAAGGTGTGTCAAAAAGCAGATTGCCTTGAGAGTAAAGCTTCCTGGAGTCTGTTCATTCAATATGCTCATTCATTGACAGGTATTTGAGATTTTTGTTGAAGCTTGTTTTAGTTACCCTAATCACTAGACAAGAGAAGCATTATTTTTCCTGTGGGATTTTCCACAGCTAATTCAAGCTTATTTAAGCCTTACGTAAGTCCAGCTGCACATGCCTCAATAGTAGGAAGCTGACATGTCTGCGTGCAACCCACTGGCAGTGGGGAGGCCACATCCTGGGGCAAGCATGCACCATAAGGCACCTTCCGCTGGAACTGGGAAACCAGTGCCAGCAGCTGGTGGGGGAGACAGGGGAGGTCAGCCTGAAGTAGGGAGAGCTGGAAAATGCTTCTAACGTGAGGCTGGGCTGAAAAGGCTGTGAGGCTGGGGTGAGGTGATGTCCAGCCTTCCTTAAGGCCCGGGCGACCGTGTGTGCAGCAGCCCAAGGTGGCATGGGGACGGATGCTGAGGTCGCCAGCCAGCCTCCCTGCAGCCTCCCTGTGCTGCTGGGAGAGATGGCCTTACACCACGGAGGAGCAGAGGAGTTAACAGACAGCCATTTCTTTATAATATTTTGGTGGCCTACTCAGGCTGGAGGCATTTTTAAGTAAGTGTTGAGTCTGGCTCCCTGTGCAATCAGGAGCTCTGGTTATGCCCCAAGCTAGAGGAGAAGCTCCGAGGCTCTCAGGTGCTGAGTGCCTAGGGAGAGTCTCAGTGGTGCAGAGCTGCCTAGGAACCATTTTTTTTAATAGAAAGCATTTGTCTTCTGCTGCCCCCCAGGGTGAATGTGTCTGGCATGCTAACTTCCTGTGCCGGAGGGATGCTCGCATTTGCTCTCTGGCAGGCAAGCGGAGAGGAGCCAGCAGCCTCTGTCTAACCCATGCTTAGAGATGGAGACTTCCAGTCCGAGACTGAAGGGATGAGATAGGAGGAAGGAAAGCTGCTTCTTGCTGCCTGTGCTGCACCAGACCACCAAAACAGTCCAGTAAAAGAGCCATTAAACATCCCCTATGCCCAGGCTCTGGGCCTCCATACTGACCATACATGAACTGGGCTTTGGTAGGAGCATTTTTTTCCTGCTTTTCTCTCACTTTCTTATCTCTCCACAAAGACAGCCCATGGGACTTGCAGGGGCTACCACCACATAGAGGACACCAACAACATCCACTGCGCCTTGAATTGCTTGGAGCTAGCTCCTTCACTATTTCACTATTTCACTTCTTTAAATGTCCAGCACATCTGAAGATTCTTCCTTTAGTTCTGCTTAATGCGGGGTGAGGTATTTTGACAGAAGTGGGGCAGGTACAGACAGAGTAACAGAGGAGATTCTGGGGTCTTCCTGAACTTGTGGGGTAAACAGGTCAAGTGACCATGCCAGTCATATTTATCTGACTTTGTCGATAAAATTATAGAGTTTGGGGTCAGTGAAAGGGCTGAAAGTTTGAATTCTGAAGACTGATTCAAATCCAAAGACCTGAGCAATGGCGGCCAGGCCATGGAGCTGGGCCAAGCTACTCTCCCTGAGCGCAGAGACAGTGGGGTCAGTAGGTGCAAAGAAACTTGCCGGTTCAAAAAGCTGTGTTTGTTCAGCTGCTGAAACAAAGCAGCTGACAACCTGCAGGAGGTCTGGAGGAGATGAACCAGCTCTCCAGACAGTTGTGTATTTTAACTCCGACCTGTCAGGTCATAAAAGGATTGCTTGGGTGATGTGCTTGCCAAAATATGATACTTTTGATTGATTGGGATGTTTTTCCCTTCAGTATTCATGATGACTGCAGTAATGGAAGGAAAGGCTCTATTCCTTCATCAGCAACTGAGCTCAGAAGAACTGTGATAACATACTCAAATACAGAACACATAGCTTAGGAGGAGGAAGGCTGTGAGAGGCCAGGACCAGAGCATGGGAACTGAAAGATGAGGGGACTTGGATTCACTGCGCAGAATGTGTCATGCAGCACAAACTGCTATTGGAAAAGTTCCTGTGGCAATTGATGAATGCTTCACATAAAAGACGTAAATAATAGTGAGCAAAAATGAAAGAACCAAGACTTGTCTGGGATGAATATCTTAACTCACCAGGATGAAGTTTTGCTTCCTCTTGCAGTTTCTTTGTGTGACAGTGAACTGATATTCTCCTAGTTTGCAGCTAACTGGACTCATAGCTGTCTGATGGCCTTGCCATCAAAGTGGGAACAGGGAGTCCTTCCTGGTGAAGGGAGTCCTGCTGTGATGGAAGAAACCTCTCAGGCTGGCAAGACTGTCATTTCCAGCCACTGGGACACGCACTAACCAGGGAACTGTTGGAAAGGAAGACAAAGCAAGCAAACACTGATGTGTACTATGTAAGCTCAGAGAGCTCTCCTAGACCGAGTAAGTAGCAAGTTCAGTTCAGTATTTAGAGAAATACCTAGTTTTTGAGTTGGGCTCATGTGTGAGATGGCAAGAGGCTGTCTTACCCTCTAATTTTTCCTCTTATTTCACAAACTGCTTCTCTAGACCTTGTGCCTTGCCACCCTTGACAGTTATGCACCTGCATTGAATTTTTTATCAGTAGACTCACTTTAAGATATATTGTTTTAAGTACAACACACCTTGTCTTTCAGAATGATCAAAAAAATACACTAAGGGCCAGACTTCTGCAATTTTGAAGCCTATTCTTAGCCTTCTCTAAAGGCCTCTTGTGTAGGCATTTTTTGCAGTAGGTGAAGAATAGACATTTTTCTCACATCTGAAATAGTTGTCCAAGGCTGTTGGTAATTCCAGGCTAGGTAACATTCTACTCATCAAAAGCAACACCTAAACTCAACACCTAAATGTCAAACAATATAAGATAGAAATTAAACTACTCCACTTTTGAAGGACTCATCCAAACCTGTGTTCTCAGATTCAAAAAAATCCCTTGTTCCAGCCCCTCCTTGCAAAATCCTTTGTCTTTTCTAGCATGGTCTCCTCAGACAAAACCTTGCCCTTTTGCCGAGTAGATTGATCAGTTCAGGTTCTGTTGAATCTAGATGTGAAAGTCAGGCAAGACAGCCTTCACTAAGTATGTTTAACAGCAACAGCCATCATGGCATTGTATCTTCATCCTTCTGGTCTAGCTCTGGCTAGAACCTCCTTACCAATGGCATAAACCTCACATGATCAAGCTTGGTGATAGTTCTACCATCTCTAGCTGCACCTGAGTTGAACTTTTCATACAGAGCTTTTCTGATTTTGGCTTCTACCAGTATCAAAACTCCTGCATGGATAGATATTGAGCCAAGAGTTCAAATATGACAGGAATTTCCTAAATTTCTGTCAAAGGAGGAGCTTATATGCAAGCATGGTCTGACATCTTCACCCTGATATTTCTTCTTGAGGAGTGGTCCATAGCTGAGGCTGATGACACTATCACCGTGATATTTAGGGTGGAAGAGGCTTTCATATCTGAGGCTGTCCTGGCACCCTAGCCCTGATATCTATGAGGGAGGTGTGCATTTTTGAGGTTGCTCTAAGACCCTCCCTTCACATGGGGATTAGAGGAGGGGTCCATATTTGAGGTTTCCATCTAGATCCAGTTGTCTCTGAGGCTTTTACAATGTGCAGGAGAGAGATATTATCTGTTAGAAGTGAGGTCCACTTACCGTGACAGCCCTGACATCCGGACGTTCCCAGTTTGCTATTCCTGGCTCTTCTGCAGAAAGGCTTTTTAGCCTGGGACAAATTGCTCAGCCCTTCTGTGACCTCCTCTCCTTGTGTGTATAATGGAGGTAGCAATGTTTTTCTTTCATAACAACCTATTTGCAGACTGGCATTCTTAAAATATGCCATGTGACGACTTGAGGAGGAGTGGTGAATGTTAAGGAAAGGGTGTAGCTTTTTCCTCTTCACCAGCATGATCTGATTGAAGGAACTGGAAGTGTTTTTTCCAGTCTGGAAATCCAGTCATCTCAGCACAACTCTCTTCAAAACAAATGGGAGCTGGCGCTTCCTGTCTTCCTGCTCTCTTGTCGGGAAGAGGAGGGCATGCTTCGTGGTTACAGCACCAGGTTTGGGTCTGGAGGAGGCTTCCGTGAACAAGATGCTTAGAGCAGCTCTGCAAGAGCACCGGGCAGAGGTAATCTGGAGGGCCACAGTTGCTTGTATACAGACAGTTTTGCAAAGATTACTGCTTTCGAGAAGCCTCAGAGATACTTTGAGAGAAAAACACCGTGGTTTTTATCATCCCATTTTTAAAGTATTCCAGCACTTTCTATCCTTTTTTTTTTTATTATTTTTTCCAGCCTACTCTTCCTTCTTTATATAACATCGCTTCTCTGTTTACACCTTCCTCATGCGCATACTAGGGAGCAGGGGCAGCACGAATGTGCAATGAGCAGCTCTCTGCAAAGCTAGAGAAACCTGCGTGCACGTGTGTGTGTGCTCGCAAAGCTCCATCATTTTTGTCTTACCCGTAATGCCAGCTTACAGCACTGCTGCAATAAAAGGGGTCGCTAAGGAGGAGTCACTTTTCATTTTGATCCCCTCAGAGGTCAGTGCATCCAGGGGCTGCAGGAAGGGGAATGGAAACTGTAACATCAGTTAAGCTGCTGGAAAGCAGTCCAGGAAGCCATATGCTTGGCCACACCAGCCATCAGTGCACTCTTCGATGCAGCTCGGGGCTCCTAAATGTCACCGTGTTGGTTGGGGCACAGTCTGTCCCCTCTCCCCTGTGTGGCAGTGCAGCAGAGCTGCTCTGCACTGCCTTGTGCAGGACTGGGTGCTTGTCTCCTGGGTCAGGTGCTCGCAGGCTGCAGTGTCAGATATTGAAGAAAACCCAGGATGAGACTGACAGCTCTATTGGGCTGCCTCTAAGTCAAATGATTTTAAAAAAAGTTGACTCAAAACAAGTGTTTCCAACCTGCCCGTGGGCCAGTGGCAGCCAGCCCAGCTGCCGCCTGAACCCTGACTTCTCCAGAACTGCTCTGCAGCAGCCAGAGCTGGCTTAGCTCCTGCCACCCACTGATGCAAGGAGGAAATGCATGTGCTTCCATTAATGTGTAAAAAACAGGGCTGGAATATATCTGCCTTCTCTAGCGCTCAGTTCACCGGTCTTCCCTGTGATGATGGCTGTGTCCAGGCTGGGGGCAGCTTGTGTACGGGGCATAAGAGTCCTAATTTTAGATCAGAGAATGAAATGCTGATTCAAAAGGTCATTGGTCTGTACCAAATCCCATCTGGCCTCTATGACTGTAACAGTGTCATGTTTAGATTTGGCAGGACTAGCCAGGACATCCTTTCTTTACTGTTACTTTCTCCCAGTCAAGCTACCTCCCCCGTCACATGAGTGTGTTGCACAGGGGCACCTGTTTCTACGCAGAAGTAAAGACTGGCCAGGAACTCCCCAGTAGACTTCATCATGGTGATCGGAAGTTCTTGAAGTGGAAAGTATTGGGGGAAAATAAGTGGAAAATAACAAAAGCAGTACTTCCTTTTGAGGTCTAACAAGCAAGACACCAAGTGATTCTGAAGTTTTGAATTTTCTTTTGTTTCCTCAAAGTTTGCTCATTGCTGTTCTCAGGCTCCCTCCTGCTGGGATTTTCTCATGTCTCTAAGCAAACGCAGGCTTGGCTAGCAATACAGAGGGAAGTTTCCAGGGGAAATCCAAGTGGCTGTGAGGATTCAATAGCTTACATTTCAAATCCTCTGAGTCAGGAATGAATTCGTCCGTTATTCTGCACTGTTGAAATCAACAGAGTTTTTGCTGTTGAATTTACTGGCACTACAGAAAGCTTTTTTATCTTTTAATAAATAAAAGCGTATTCCTGGTTGAGATTTACAGATCTCCTGAGGACTGCAATTCTAACTGATCTTTCAGAAAAATAGTCCTATTTCCCCAACAGCTAAAGAATTCTGCTAGGTCTTCTGGATTATAACGCTTTTTTTTGTCTCCATGTGTCCCAGAAACACCAGCCCTACCAGCATGGGTTACATAGTTTGTACATATTTGATCTTGTGGGAGTTGTCCCATTAGCTCAAAGGCCAGACATAGATCATTCACAAAGTGCTTCTGCCTGGCATGAAGTTGCCACAATATTTCTAACATTTCCTACATAGAACAGAGTATACAATGAAATAAATAAAGATCAGCAATAGATATCAAAAATGATATTCTGATGTCTATTTAAAGGCAGTATTTTGGATGCAGTGTTTAAAGGTATCCCTGATGCATGTACTTCTAACTTCTTCTGCCTGCGTTACAACTGAGCAGCTTCATTTATAAGAGGTTGAAGGGGTTGTTGCATATAATATTAGATATGCCTTTTTTTTAACTATGGAAAAGAACATTCCCTTGAGGATCCTATTTAGTATACCATATGAAAACATTTTCTCAGAAATTGAGCTGCAAAAGCAGCAGTTAATTCATTTTTTGTCTTATGAATAAAACAATGCAATCTAAATCTGTATAATAAGCCCAAGATTAACTGTTTGTGGAGAAAGTGGAGAAATTGTATTCGGCATTTGCAATGGATTGCAAATAATTCTGAGAAATTGAACAATATTATTCAGTTCTGCTACTTGTGTGTCCTCAGCTTTGTAAAATCAAGATTATCTCCTGCTTTACATGTTTAGTAACAAAGACAGACACCCATTCAAGTGTCCTTACAGCACTGTAAGCAAAACAAGTCCTTTTTTTATTAACACACTCAAACCTTGAGCTGTTTCAGCATTTAGTCACTTGTAAAGGGCATTTCAATGGAAATGAGAAATGCCAGACCCGAGAGTCAGGACCAAAAGCGGGGGAGATGTGGTGTCCAGGTACAGTGGGAGGAGGCAAGCAGCAGCTCCCCATGTGCTGTTGGGCAGTTCTCTGCGTAGTAGCTCAGAGATGTCAAGCATGGGATTGTGTATCTGGAGGCTGTCTAGTAAGCACTTTCTTAGCCACATTCCCAAGTGTCACCGTGTCAGAGGACACATCCCACTGAGAGGGGGCCACAGAGATATTGGCTGGGTTTGCAAATACTGGATCTTCTTCTCCAGGTTGTTTTTTCCCCTTGGATGGAGTAATTGGGACAAATGCTAGGTCACAACCTGGTAAAATGTCCCATTGATTTATTTTTTCTTGTATTTGAATTTGTTTTTGTGCTGTTTAGTAATGAATAGATGAACAAATTACATTTGAATGAGAATGCCAAGGAGAGGCATAAAAAAAAAAAAAAAAAGGGAAGAAGAAGAAGAAGGAGAACTGCAGAGAAGAGTTGCAGATGTGATGCTGCAAGGCTGCACACCAGGTCTTAAGCTCCAGATGCACTGTTGGGATAGGAAGAGTTGCTGGACCAGAGCTGTGTGGAAGTTTGCTTCCTCCTTCACCTTTCTCTGGGCTGTGATATCCTGGTGGAAATAGAGGCAAGTGGAGGACTGAGCTTTAGGTTAACTCCAGAAGAACGTGTATGGGACGAGCAGCACAAAGAGTGCTTCATGCCTGCCCTCCTTGTTTCTTGCTGTCTCCCCTTTGCCGTTCATGCGCTGTCACGGGGACCTGGTCCATCACATTCAAATGAAGCTTCCTGAGCCAGCACAGTGTCTTGTGCATCCTCAGGCAGCTACAAGCAATTGTTTCCAAATAATAGTCATAACCAGAGCTTGCTGGGATAACTTTTTATCACTGACAAATCTAGCCTGGCCCTTGAGAGGCTTTTATTTCTTTTCACATGTTTCATTTAATATAGCACACACGTCATTCCAGGATGACTAACCAGCTGCTCAGCAAGAACTCACAACGGGTGGATTCAGCCTTGAGATTACTAAGGGAAAAACTCATTATGGGCAATTGCTAGTGCTTTTAAGGGCTCAAGGCCTGTTCCTTTAAAGGGCTCTCAAGACGAAAGCATGTGTGATGCATTCTAGCACTCTAATCGGGGATGCTAGAAGAAGATGATGGTCCATGCGTGCAAGTGACATGCTTTTTCAGATAAAAGCTGATGAACTTTTTGGCCTTGCCCCTCCTAATGAATTCCTAGTGATTAATTCCATTATTGCTTGTTACCTACTCAGTGAGATTCTGTTCCTACTGCAATTACTTCAGGACATATTTTTGCCAAGTTTCACAAAGAGTTCTGGAAAGTTGTGAGCTCCCTCATCTAGCATTTTATCCCTTGCTCAAGATGCCAGATTTTTATGATTACTTGATTTTCTTTAATTTCTTTTCTGGGATTACCTGTACTGCCCCGTTTGAAATGCACATGAGAAAGGGAGAGAAACTCTCCAGTCTTGGGCTTACTGTGGGTGCTCTGTGTCACCGTGGGCACAGCTCCTTGCTATCTGTCTCCTTGTATCTGAAAAGAAACCAGCGCTTGGGTGCTGGCTGGTCATGGCTCCACCATCTTTACCATCAGTATGGCACTAGCAAACTGCAGCATTACTGTCAGCTCTTGTCAGTGTTAGTAGCCCAGTGGCTTATGTCATGAACTTGCTGCATCTCCAGGGTTTATAGGATCCTGCAGGTCCTCTGGGTTGTCCTCTACTGCCAAGCACGACCAGTGATACCAACAGATCACTAGCAGATATCTGTCTGGCCTGTTGCTAAAACCCAGTAGTTCTAGAGATATTATACTGTCCTCAGTGCTTCAGCCTCTTCATCGCTAAGAACATTTTTGCTATATCTAATCAATCTCTCCTGCGGTAGCAGAAGCTTGTTTCTTCTTCTCTTATCTCCACAGAAAATGGAGAGTATTTTATTCCTTTCCTTTTGCAGCAACTTTTTAATGGATTTGAAGATCATTGTGTCTATCCTCTGAATCTCTCCTGGAAAAACTTTTTTAGTCCATAGACTGAAAAAAGTTGAAGACCACTGCTCTGCACTGACTGACCAGTGTTAAGCAGTCCTACTGTTCTTTGTAGATTGTTTGCTAGGCCATTCTTGTTTTCTGGACTTTCTCTGGATTACCTGCACATTTCTTCTAATGGCAGCACAACAGCTGAGGCCTTTCCAGTGGCTGAGCGCAGCAGAAGGATTGCTTGGCATATCTTATTAAAAACTCCCCTTTGCACATTCTAGCTTGATTTGCTTCTATAATTGTGCACCACTGTTCACACAAAGGCAGTTTCTTCTCATCTAATGTCAGTCTGCCCCCAGCCCTGGGAACCGAGGCATAATCCTTCATCCTATAATGAAGTTCATGGCAGCTTGCCCATCCCAAAGCTCATTACAGAAGTCAGGCTAAAGACCCGCTTATGCTGCCAGACACAATTTCATGCTGAAATGTGGTGTATTTATTCCAAACATAAACTGAGCCCAGTCAGACATCTAGGGACTAAGGTGCTCATCTTGGGTCTGTCATTAACCTTCACCGCACCATTTGGCAAGCAATGTGACTTCTGAATCAACCTGTGCATCTAAGAAAAATCTTACAAGGGTATTTTGAGAATTGACATGTAGATAGTATCAAGATGGCACAAATAGTACAACAGCTTTTTCCTAGAGATTTCTCTATGTTACGTTTTACTCCTTTTGGGGGGATAATGCATTTGGATGACTTTATATGAATTTATATAAATTTCCAGTGCTATATTGGAAGAATATCGGAGGATATTTACAGTGGTCTGTTTGACAGGGATTAGTACAGAAAGCAAAAGTTTGTACTTACTCAGTTTCCTCAGAGAAGTAAGTTATATGGCAGTGGCACTAGAGGAAGTTCTTCTGGTAGTTCTTCTGTAAAAGTTAATCTTAAACTACTTTTGCGACATACAGATTACACTGGTCTTTTCTGGTTTCCCCATACTTTCTTATAATTGCTAAAGTAAATAGTTCAAATCTAATAAACACTATGGTAATCTGATTGATCTCTTGGAAAGCTTTTGTGGGAGAGGTGGGCCAGTTCTCGTGCTGTTTATTGTCATCATCAACAGTGTTATGTAAAAATTTCGATAAGGGATGGACGTGCACAGTGACGCTGAGCAGAACAGCGCTGTTTGCCTTGTGCATGTCCTTTAGTTAGACCAACGCACTGGCAACCAAACCGGCTGCCTTTGGGGCAACAAATCTACACCTGACAAGGTTCCCAGGAGAAATTTCCAAAATAAAGAAGATAAAAGTTCGCACCAGTGCTTTGGAGCACTGTCTTATATAATTGCCTAAATATTTAAGCTTAAAACTAATACATCTTTGCTTTTCATCCATCTCTGCGAAAATAATGTCCTCACACCTGTTTTCGTCCCGGCTATGTTTGCTGAGCGGTGTTAGACACATTTCCTTGCTTCCAACGTGGATGTAATATTGCAATCCATTTCTCATAGAACATCCTCAGTATTTTAAACCGCTTTAGAGTCCTGTGCTGAAAGAAAATCACACTGCAGGGAGGTAAACATAGCTGCTGCTGTGTTAAAAAGCCGTGTTTGGAATATTTGCTACTGATTGATTAGGATTTTCAGTTCATCAATAGCCTTTTGTGTTTTCACTGCGTTGTCTTGGTTTTTATTCCTTTCTTGCTTGGAATACTTTTCTCATCTTAAAGCAGCAGTTATTTCCTTTCCTTGCAGAATATTTAGCAATTTAGTGTAACAGTGAAATGCAGTGCGTGAAACCTAAATTCTGCTAAATGGATATCTGCACACCGGTCAGGGTGTCTCTGCTGGTGGCGAGGCACGGACTGGAACAGGGAGTGACGTGCGCGGGCACCGGTGCGCAGCCACCAGCGCGGCCCGGGAGAAGAGCGGGGGTTGAGATCGCCCATCACAGCCTGCACCTCTGCAGGGGGACCGGTCGCAGAGGATTGGCAAGCCTGGGGACGGCCAATCTGGTGCTTTTCCAACTCCTGGTGATGAGCAACGGAGGAGCCGCGCTTGGTTTCCGAGAGGAGAAGAGAGTCAATGAGCTAAATTGCTTAAATAGGGGCACCCAAAGGTCTGTCCTGGATGGAGAGCCACAGCCTGTGAGCCACCCTGGCTGCAGGCTTTATTTTCTTGGACAGGGAGTACTGCAAATACTGTTTTTCAGCCCAAATCAGAAACAAACCATATTGTGAAACAGCAAAGACATCTGAAAGAAAAAATATCTGTCATACCCACACAGTGCTGTGAACTAGGCCAGATCTCCCCCTAAAATGCAGAGTGTTTACTTCTGAAAAACTGGCCAGAATTTTGTTCTTCCTTTTACTCTGATACTTTTGAGAAAACCTTATTCACTGGAGGATGCACCTGCATTTACAGACCCTCTTATGCAGTAGCTTGGGCTTGTCCAGAATAAGCATGAGTTGTGTCTTCTGGATGGCAAAATACAACTGTTTGCTCCAGTAAGCATAGGATTGATGGTGGAAAGCAAAGAGAAATAACAAACAGAGGAAATTAATAGAATAATTTAGCTCTTTGGCACTTTCCTACAAGAGCGATGTATTTCATAGTAAAAGCCCTAGGGGCCTTACTTTTACTCCATCGGTATGTGAAATATGGCCCTAATAAACACTCGATGTTTCACAGAACATGTTGGCAGAGCAGTTTGGAGAGCACAGCCCCCTCACTCAGATGTCCCCCCAGGAGCTAGCCTTACAGCCCAGGCCAAGCGCCCTCCTGCTGGGGAGTGACATGATTCCCACTGGCCTGAGGCTCTGATTCTGCTCAAGTGGGCATCAGTGGCAGGGTATGGACTGAGGTCTTGACCAGATGAGGTGAGCGTTTGCTCTAGAGTAAGTAGTGGGGAGAGCAGAGGCTTCACAGAGGTTAAAACCTCCTCCTGCACTTGGGTGCTGGCTTGCTCCTCAGCAAACCTTAGGGCATTCAAAGACTCTGCTGTCATGAAGGTTTCTCAGATTTCTTCTCTAAGCCTCAGGCTGCTGCAGTCTGGCAGTGCCCCTGCATGGGCTTGTCCCTGAGCTCATAGGCAGGCTGCAATCCAGGATGCCAGGGCGCAGCATCCAGAGCTCAGACTGGCTCCCAAGAAAGGCTCTGATAAAAATCAAACTGACAGGTTTCATTTCCCTGCTGTTTCTTGAGCATGAGCACAAAATGCAAGTCATAACTCCCAGCCTTCCTCTGCAACTTCAGGGCCACACATGATTTTTTCAGAAGGAAAAGTGAACTCCTTACCTAATGCTAGTGCCAAGTAGCTGGAGCGTGAAAAAAACCAACAGTTCTGGGGAGAGACCTACATTAAAGCTGTTAGGTTGACAATCTAGTATACCTTTAATGCACTTGTGAAAATAATTTCCATGACGAAGATGCCTCACATGATGTGCTTGGATCAGAGATGCATACAGGATAAAGGACAGATTCTGACAAACCAAAACTCCTGCTGACTGGACTGGGTGCTCCAGATCCTGCATCTTTAGATATCTCAGATTGAAGATGCCAAAATTGAATTCCCTTTCTTGTCTCCCCAAGCTTGTTGATGCTTTTGATGCTAGATATAAATCTCTCAGCTCTGATGTACTTCATTCTGCCAGGCTGGGAGATGTAGCTCCCACACAAGGGAGTGGGATGATCCATACCAGTAAAGGTAATATGAGTTTAGCCTCCTTGCCTGCCTTCAGATCCTGAGGCAAGGAAGGGTAACTCCAAGCATTGTTGAGCCTTCACGCACCTCCATGGAGGCAGCCAGGAACTGGAGCATTAGTTTGGTCTAGACAACCTGGCCAAGACCCCTCTTTGGTGGTCATTCTCCAAAAGATATGGGATGCTATCCCCATATAGATATGCAATGTTTGGGATTTTCCTCATAAACATACTGCAGTTAGGAGTATCCTGGATTTCTTTTGCGAGGGACTGTCTTCATCCCAGGCTCTCTCCCTTGTGATCCACTGGCAGCAGGAAGAACACACCCAGGGCTCAGTCATACCCCTGTCTCTGTCAGAAGATGCTGGCTGAAGTACAGTTTGTCAGCTATTTGAGAAATAGCTGTTTAACTGCCCATCAAATCAAGTTTCTCCCTGGAGCTGTGGGCAGGTGATATTCACCCACAGAAGAGCTCTGCATGCCTAATGTGAAATGCGGATGTTACATCACTTCTCATTCTCTACAGCAGATATAGAGAATCCCAGAGCTGAGGACATGCCAGGATTGTTGTAGTCAGCTAGTATGACTTGATGAAGGATGTAAGGCAGAAAATTTCTCCCAGGATTTGCTGTATCAAGCTCAGAATTTATACTAAATCTTCAGAGTCTTCTTTAGAAAACACCTCACCTTGACTGTAGAGACATCAAGTCTGCCATGTCTATTATAGAGTTTTGTTGTGTGATGAATATCTGTGAGTTAAAGGTAGACTCTGCCTTTTTTATCTATCCGAGCACCTCCCTTCACCTGTCATCGGTGCCTGCTGCTCACATGGGCTGAAATTTGTTCAGATGAAAACTGGGGTAAGGGATGTGTAAGAGAATCATTGCTGATGCTCTAAACCCCCACTGTCTGCAGCAGACAAATTAGTCTTCGGGACTGTGTCACATCCACATTTATCATATTAATTGGTAGGCCTTAAACATATCTCCATACAGAGTCTTGGATTAATTCCTGCAGAGGCAACCTAAAGCTTAAACTGAGTTTAATAAAATCAGCTCTGCACAGCCACAGGCTGTTGGATGTTTCTCTCTGAAGTCTCCCATGAAGGCGCTGGATGTGATGTTTTGGACCCTTCACAGCATTAAAACCAGTGTTGTTCTACTGGTGTCAGTGGGGTGATGCTGGCTTACATCAAGTGAGGACTGGATCCAAACCACCACACCTGTTTGGCTTAACATTTACAGTTTCATATTGCAGACAGATTGCAGCAGCTTCATCAAAGTACATTCAAATGTACAAGAACAAGGTCTAAGGGAACATCAAGTAAAACACCTACTTTCTGCTCTCCAGCTGTAAGCTTTGGGCCAAATCTGAACCCTGTCTGCAGCAAAAGAAAGGTCTGCTCTTCCTGGCCTACTCCGCAGGTCTGCTTGACCACTGTCCACAGCTCTAGTTTGTGTGATGAGAGAAGGGTCTTTTCTGCTTGGAAATAGCTGCAGAGCCAAATGATCTGGTAATTTCCACCATCATCCCTGCCACCTGCCCAAGGGCAGAGGGAACCTGGAGTCTGCCTCCCTGCCATGCATGACATGTCCAATCCTGAGACATCTGTGCCCACAGAAAGGATGTGATGGCATGAGCAGGTCTTGGGTCAAACACAAGTTTTGCAAGGCAGTCCACGAGTGAGGAAAATCTACTGAAATGCCAGAAGGCACAAGGGCTGTGAGACCTGTCTTGGAGTGGACCATGTGCTGCACATCTTGACTGTGGGGTTTGGTTACCCTCCAAGAGTGTTGTGCCCTCTTCTGGCAGGTACCAGTCTGTAGCATCAGATCACAGTGTCACTGACTTTATGTCATGCCAGCTCTACCAGCTCGTTCACAAAGAAGGAAGTAAGACTTGGGCTTTACAACATCACAGCCCAAGCTCTGCTCCCCTGTTGCTCAAAGACGGTAATTATGAAAGAGGCTTTTCCTCTGTTGCTGAATAATTACGCAATACACAGCCTAGGCCATAATATAGCCCTGAGTGAACTTCTTTTGATTCTGTCCAATTCACTGAGAAGAAACTCAAACTTGGACCAAAGAACAAAGCAGTCTCCTAGTGATATAAGTGGTGTATTCAGCCCAGAAAGGACATGTCGCTAGAGCTGCTGCTTGGAGGCATTTGGAGGATGTTGGTGTCTTGGCGTCTCTGCTGCGTTTGGTTTTTGAGCTCAGAGGTCCTTCCTCCACACCAACTAAGCTTTTGAAGAGGAATAAAGCAGATTTGGGATTATGATGTAGAGGCAGCAAAAGAAGAGGTGGAACTTTGATTTCTGTTTTGGTTGTCTTTTAGAAACAGCTGATGACACTTGGAGCATCGATTTCGTCAAAGAGCGTGTTGCTGGCCCCACCACCGGAGCTCTCCTGCAGATGGTATCCTTGCCGAATGATCGCCAGTCTCTTGGCTCGCCCCAGGCCTCGGAGTCCAAGAACTGCCAAGATGTGCTCCTTTCTGTGAAAAGCCAAACAAGACCATGCATGTTCATGGAGAGCAAAAGCCAGTCAAGAGGTAAGTGACAACCAGTGACAGAACAAGGCAACAGCAAAGCATCTGGCAGGTCCCCATCCCTCCCAAGCCTACAACCTACAAGCAGAGGGCTTGCAGAAGCAAGGCATTTTGGGGGGGGGCGATGAGCAAGGAGGCAAATTTTGCCTCAGACCTGCTGTTTAATGCTTTATCCAGGAAGAGTCCCTTCATTGTAGGGGAATAGTGAGTTACAGTGTGAATGACACCAGGGAAAGAGATCGGCAGCCTCCAAGGCTGTCCAGCAAGCTGAGCTGGGCTCCTGGCTGTCCCCAAAGGGAAAACAGCACCTCCCTGCTGTCAGTGCCTGTGGGAATTTCCTCCTTCATCTGTGAATGCATGCAACATCTTTTGCAGGTTTTCCTGAGAGGCTGCAGACCTTTTAATTAATGATTACTTTGAGTTAAACACTGGAAGTGCTAATATCTGGGAAGCTGACAGGCACTAATTACATTAGAGCTAGGAAAAAGAACATGAAAACACACTCTGTTCCAATAATTTCTGTATATATAGCTTCAGCAACATCTCTGAGAGCTCAAGGGACGCACTGAAGAGGCATGAAGAGGAAACAATGAAGGTTTGGCAGGTTCTGCCTCGCTTTCCAAACTTAATTGTTGAAAAATGACGTTGCTCAATAATGGAAAGGCAGGAAATAGATCAAGCAAAAGGATGAACCTTTAAATCTGTTTTGAAAATTATGAAAAGTAGCACAAATTCCAGCTCTGCAAATGGCTTTTCTGCCTGGAGAATTATTTCCAAATAGCTAATTTTGACCAGTCCTCATTTACCCACCATCCCTCCTATAACAGCCATTGCTTCCTTCATCAGCTTAATCTGGTAATTAGGATCAAGGCATTCTTTTTGTGGAATAAGTGTACTCATCTGGAAAATTACTTAGAATAATTCTTCTTTTTTAGGACTATGTCTTGAATTTCCCCACACAGATAAACCCAAAGCATATCTTATCCGTTTGATTTAAATATGTATATGAAGCATTCTGAGCCTCAGTTTTGGGAAAGGGAAATAGATTTAATGTCATTTTTTTCTGAATATCTGAGGGTCCATTTCAAAATTCTGAGCAACCTTTTTGATTTATGGTTTACACTGATTACATAAATGTTATCCAGCTGTAAATCTGTAACCCAATGCAAATGCATTTGGTCTTTATTTGAGATCACTGTGATGAAAAGTTTCTTGTGAACTGTACTACTAATATTCCTTCTCAGTGGTCATCAGAAGAACTGTAGAAGAGGGGGTGACTTCTGGCATGCAGCTGCTCAGCCATGCACAGAACTAGTTAATTAGCTTATTTATTTTTTTAGTAATCTTAAGTTTTGCAGATGCTGCTTTGGAACAGCAAATGGAAAGAACAAAAGGAAGAATTTGGAATTTATTCTAGCAAAGTTTAGTGGTTGTGTTGAGTCCCTTTCAGAAGCTGCAGATGAACTGTTTCAATGTCTACTGCTCTTTGATGTCTGAGCTGGGGAACAGGAGACAAAATGTTTGCTCCACAGTGGAGGCCTGCAAACTGGCAAGCTGTGCAAATATGAGTAATCTACCAAAAAGCAATCTGGAGCTTTAAAGTGAAACATGACTTATTTGGAGCAATAAAATGAAAAGATTTTTGAATTAACTTGTGTGTGCTACAGTATCTATCAGATGGCGGGTGGGGGGAGAAAAGGAATACAGCCACTGAGCAAGAAAAATAAGAATGTATTTCCCCTATTCCTGGCTACTGGCACTGAGGAACAGCCTCTAATGTGCCAACAAATCCAGGTCAGAGAAACTCATGACCTTGGCCAAGGCACAGGAGTGAACTGGTGTTGTCCAGGGCAGAACTGCTGTGGCAGTTTCACATACCTGATATCTGGATAATCTTGACATAGTTCCATAACGTACTCCTTGATTTTGTCTTTCTTCTTCTCCCCAACTATGTTAGCGATGTGATGTATGGCGGGAAGGAGCCAGTCAGAAGTAGACCCCTACAAACAAACAGTTACACATACAGTGACTTCAGTGGAAAGCATGACACCTAGAAAATGTCTTTTTGTCTACACTCATGGTAAAGCAGCACAGAGCATTGGCAGGTTATTTTTGCTGTTATAAAACAGTGCTGTTGAGCTGTTTACATTTTTTTTTCTTTTTATTGTTGTACTATGTGCAAAGTAGAGGCAGAGTTACCAAAGAGGAGAGGGCAACCAGGAGAAAAGTAACCCCTATTATTTCTTCCCAGGCCCATGAAAGAGGGAAAGCTCCATAGTCCTCCAATCCCACTGCAGTTACATCCAGCCTTGTGGGGAAATCTTCTTCAACATTTCCTACCAGAGGCCCTACTTGCGGAGAAGTTTTCATATTCATCCCTCCAAAACAGTGTAGTTATTGCACAAATTACCCCACTGGTAGCTCTTGCAGCAGCACTGGGGGCTGTGAACTATTGTTTGGGAACTGTTGCTGGAAACTTAATGAGAAAGAGCCCCAGGTACGTCTGGGAAAGGTGCACCCCGAGATTGCACAGAGGAAGCTTACGTACCTGATCTATGAGCATGTTATTAAGGATTTTGGCTTCCTGGTTCATCCTTTTGCTCACTTGTTGCCTCATTTCCCCTTTTATTTTCCATCTCGGTTTGATGACCTGCATGATGTATTCCCTCACCACATACTTATGAATGTCACATAGAAGTTCCTGTTTAAAAAAGCAAAAATTGTAACAACTCTCATGGAAATTTATGGCAGAGAGAGGGCAGGGGGAAACCCTCAAGTCTTTAGCAACAACAGCAGATGTAAAGGAGATGCAGGAATGCTGCACATTGACCAGCATACGCTGCACAAGGCCAGTGCCAGACAGTTCAGCACAGGACCCACATCCTTGCTTTTGTGAGCTAAGGCAGCGAGCACAAGTAAACCATGAAATGACTCTTTTCCCAGAAATGGCCCATGATTTTATGTTGGTAATTTGGGTCCCCGCTAATGAAAGAGGGTATTTGGGACTTTTTAATAGTAGGTTTTGATGGTGCTTGCAGATTTTAAATATAGAGCTATTGTTACATACCCATTTATTTCACAACTGTACGGATGTGAAAGGAGCACATAAAGGTATATAAGCATGTAAGCCCGCAATTTATGGAACTACAAAGCTCAGCGGTACCATTCACAGAAGCCTTTTGTTCCTCTTTAATGAAACCAGTTCTCCTATTTAAACTACAGAAAACAAGGAAGTTACTTATTCTCATGTCAGAGTAAGATAATAACTAAAATCTCCAGTTGACAGTCCACACTTCTATAAAGAGCTACTGCAGGTTGAGAGGAGCATTTCCAGGCCAGACTGCAGCCTGGCAGTGAAAGCACGACTTCTCTTGTGGTGGGATCTTGGTTTGCTGCACTGCGCATGGGGCACTGGAACAGCCTCCTACCTGCCCAACAGGCTCCTTCATGTGCTGGAGGTGTTCGGAGAACTGCGACACAGCAGACGCTAGCAAGTCTGGCTTCTCAGTAGCTAAAATCCAATCTTTAGTGAGGATTTTCTTAAAGAGTGGCTGAAAAAGACCATTTCATTGATGTCACTGGTAAGATTCAGACTATTTCTAATGCTATTTGGTGAGACTCAGAGAAAGTCCTGGTATCCAGGCAAACACATAAGGTCACATGAGGGACACCCCAAAAAGATTAGTGGCTGGATCCTAATAGGCCATTTGACTAGAACGGGGGACCTAGGTAAAAGCAAACAGCTAAATCCTAAACTGTGACCCTGAAAAACACCCGCCTAACCCAGGAGATGCCCAGTTCCCTGGAAGCCTTTGATCTCCTTAATGAAGATGAGTGGCTTTGCCTCTAACTAGTGTGCTAGTTAAAAATACCCATCTGCCTGCTTACTCTGAGGGGCTTGACTGAAAGACATGGTCAGAGCACTAAACGCGCATCCAGTCTGCATGCAATGCAATCGTGGTTAATGTTTTCTTCATAACAGCTTGAGAGAGGAGAGCTTTCAAACAGCAGCTCTCTGTTTCTGATGCCTAATAAGAGTGTAGGGAGCAAGGTTCGACTTCTCTCTTTACGCGAGGGAATTCAGACCCACATCTCTGCTTTCTGCATGAGTGCAGGCATGGGAAGAATCACTCCTACTGGGGCTGTTCCACAGAGCAGGAGACATTCTAGGATTTAGTGGACACCCACACAAGCAGGAGATGTGCTATAATCTCAGGCCCAAGTGCTGTTTCATGCAAAACCCTACATGGTGTTCTGATGTTAGCCATCTCCTTGTACATTTATAAAATACTTTAAATCTAAATATCTTAACAGTCTTGGTCTAAATGTCAAAGAGATCTTAAACCTAAATATCTTAACATATCTGTCTTACTCTTCACTAGGAGACACAGCTACTTTTTTGCAAGGTATGATAGCACCGTGTATGACCTAACAAGGCCAGTGCTGAGCATCCTGGTTAGCAGGCTTTCACTTAAACTTTGTTGGATTAAAGGCTTACCTGGGACAGCTCATTTCTTCTAATCTACCAGTTAGATTTATTTAGATAAATAAACTTGTATCCATACCATATGGATGAAGAAATAGATGTGAATGTTAATTGGAGGAAACCCAGGAGCGGGTAGAGCAGGTTGTGGCTTGCAGCCATGTATAAGGTCTGTAGTGTCACACTGGTTTGCAATAGCTATGGACATGAAATGTTATATGGTACTGAACATGCCAAAAATTATTCCAGTATTCCACTACACCTCCAGGCTTCTCCACCAGGAAAACAAGCTCCTGTTCTCACGGGACTTGCAGGAGTGTCTCTTTTCTCCCTGCAGATCTGAGCATCTGAGCAAGGTCTCACATGGCTTTTCCTTCTGCTCATCGATCTGATGTGGTGGGGAGTAAGTGGCAACTGAGAACATCCTCAACTTGATGCTTTGTGGTCAGTGACGACCTGGGAGTGATTGTACATTTTTATATATGCCCTCGGTACAAGCTACTCTGATCAAGTGTGCCCATCGACTGTTGGGCTGCTTTTGCTTGCCAGCTCCCTAGAATTAAACTGCCTCCGCATTGTAACACACCATTATCTGGTAAAGACTTCTCATGGTACCAGAAGGGATTCTCCTAGTGGTTATGTTCAAAGTATCCCTTCTCTGGCATATCCCCTTTGTACTTTTCTCAGCTTAGCTCTCGGGATTGCAGTCTATCCTGTCTGTGCTCCATGTCGTCTTCCCAATTATTTCCCACACATGCCCTTGCACTGTGCTGCCAGCCCTCTCAAAGACTGTTTCTAAATGCTTTGCCTTTCAGTTCTCACAATGTTGCAGCCATCTTGCGCAATGCCTTGGCTCGACTCCTATGTCCACCCCTTAGGCTCTGATTCAAAACACTGCAGTCGATGGAAAGTCCCCTTGGCCAAGGGGCTTGGCTTAGATCAGAGCAGGGCTCTTGTTGCGTGACTATCTCTGCTTCTGAAAGTCATGTTTGATGATTTAGAAAGTGAGTTAGAATGAGTTAAAAGAGGTAACACCAAAACCTTAATTTCCCCCATCTCTCTTGCTATACTAGCTAGAGCTGGTGGACCCCCAGGCTGCTGAGAGTGGAAAACCTTGTCTACAGCTCTTGGGAAGCACAAACTGCATCATAACACCTTGCCTTTTAGCTCTCTTACCACAAGCTTGCCCAGGCCAGCTGACACCAAAGTTTTATCTTCCTCATGAGGAAAGAATTAGTCCTTTTTTTTTTTTTCACCATGAAAACATACTGGAAAAATCTCCCTACCAGAATAAACTCTGTTTTATCTGAAGAGGCTGTTATATAGCTTCTGGGCAGGAGTTAATAACAGACCATGGTGGTAGATCTATGAATAAATAACAGAAATTAGAAGTCCTAAAAAATCCAAATCTTTTGATGGAAGGAAAAATGCATCACCAAAGTTGGTTTCCCTTGTCCTTCACTAGAGGTGGGATTTCCTCCGACTGGTTTAACTAAGATGCTGGAGGCAACTAAATATACTTTTCTTTCAGTTGCTGTTACACTGAAATAAACAGCTTATATCACTGTCTATAGTGAAAAACTCCCAGGATACTGGAAGTGTGACTTGGAATCAGGAAGGATCTGTACTGAAGTTGGCATGATGCATTTTGAAGATACCATAATTTTGTACACTATAAAATGAGGTCTAGTTGGAGAGACAAAAAGGGGTCAAGAGCCCTCTGTTTCTGCAGTAGTGCTGCACACACTGCTTATGGTTAGGGAATGAGATGGCCAAGATCCTCTTACCTGTGTTTTTGTTCTTAATTTATTAAAAAAAAAGTTTCTGAAGTTCTTTGTCAAAGCTGCCAAAACACTTTGCAGTTCCTCAGTGTTCACCTTAAATATTGTTTGTAAGCCTGACCTAGACAGAGAGAGAGAACACCATTGATTTAAGGTTAGAAAGTGAAATATTATCCTGCTGTAAGCAATTTAGCTTGATTGGTATCTCGGGTATTTTTTAGTATAAACTTGCATATCTCCTGTACTTCCTCTTGCAAGATTTCATAGGTCCAAATAAAGACTCTTTTTGCACAATCCTATGCACTTAAAATGATTCAGAACTGAATAACTGTACTCAAGAAAACCTATTTCCTCATCAGATAGGGCAACTCAGCCTTGAAGAGTAATAACCCAGGCCTGTTACTTTTTTACCTGCAGTAACACTTCCGCTAAATGTTCTCCAAACACCTGTGAAAGGTCCCTGCACCAATGGGCTTATGGTGTAAGAAACAAGTAAATAAAGCCAGTTAATGGAAAAAACTGTTAAACCCCCGTGTCCAAGAGGTAGGCTGACTCACTCTACTCAGTATCTTATGGGCAGTGGATGGTGAATTCTAGGGCTGGAAATTTGTGGAGGTGCCTAGGAAAATTGTGCAATTCTGGAAGGTTTCATACTATCCAGTGAGAAAGGAAATACAAGTTCTGAGTAATTAATGAAATCCTCAGCAATATGTGTAGACTCTCAGGGCTCCTGGCTCTGTTCTCACTTTATATCGTTGCTCTCATGTAACATGCTCCACTGAGGGAACAGCATCTAAATGCTAGAGATCCCTAAGGCCAGGCTGCAAGCTGTCATTCGGGGTTTTGCCCATGGAAATCTGTGCTTTCAGCCTGGCGGATGTGGATTTCCTGGGGACCCCAACACCTGCATTATCACTCTGGTAGACATGCTCACTCCCTATCACATCCCTGCCTGTGCCATCCCAGCCTGGGCTTGGCGGTGTATCTCAGCGTGCCCCCTCTCTCCATGTGAGGATATCTCCCCGTGGAAGGAGGCTGCTCTTCCTTGGATGTACCACATATATATTGCCAGGTACCAGTGCATCCATAAATAGTTACTGCAGAGCACCGTTACTACAGTTCCCTGTTGCTGTTTGGTTACTAGTTTATATGCTTAATACTGAGACTGCCCGGATTAATTAAACTGCTCCAAAATTGGAGAGAAATATGAAGCACAAAAATTTTGCCATACTCTTACTGGATTAACACCAATTGGAGTAGTTGGATTAACTGAGGGATGAGAAACTTAAGGTCTGTCAAGTACAATCTCCAATGAACAAGTAGAGAAATCCCAAAGAAATTCTAATTTCTAGTTGAAATAGGCACACAGTTTTTCCATCCTATGCATGTATCCATGATTTCAGTTGTTCTACTGTGCACCTGGTAGGACTTCTGATCTTACAAAGCTTTGTGTGGAAACCAGCGCAAACTCAGATGCCCATCTCAGAGGACATGGCAGCGAGGCCACATAGGAGTTGCTGGTTCCTGGTCCAGCTGTGTAGGGGCTGGCAGTTCCAGGGGTCTTTCTCAATTACAGTTTCACTGGAGCTAAAGTTCCTGCATGAAGATTTGATCTTGACAAACGGGTAATTTTTGATAAAAGGGTTTTGTCAGGAAATTCCTGCCCTCTTATCAGATTTCCCAGGAAAATGGAAAGGTCAAAGTGAGAGAACATTTTGTCAGGAAGAGGTTAGTGCAGACACAGGCTGAGCAGGAGGTTTACTACTTTCTGCAGAGGAAAGGCCTGGCTCTGCTATCAGCTGAATCAGTTGAGTTCAAAATGCAACAAAATGCAACAAAACAAACCTCTTGTCCCAAGCTGAGGGCTCAGATCTGTAACTAAAGCCAAGCTAATGCTGAACACCTGAAGTCTGCTTCCAGCATCCCTAAAATCATGCTATCAGGTACCTAGGTGTGTGGTCTTGCCTGTCTCATCCCAGCAACCCAGCACCACAGTTGTTATTTTTAACCCAATGCAGGAATAAACCCAGCAGAGCTAATTGAGCACAGGAGTTCTTGCCAACTCCACGTTAGCTACTCCCTTTGCCACCTTACAACTCCTCAGCAGGGAATTAGGGAGCAACTTCCTAAGGAGGCAGGACTTGGATAGAGAAACTGTGCTGGAGTCAGCTGCTCAGTGGGTCAGGTGCTTCCTGGCAGCGTGGGAGAGAATAGCATTTCTGGAGAGACCGTGCCATCTAGAGACTTTCTGACGGTAGTGCTTACTCAGGGCTGGAGCAACAGGAATAGCTGCAACACGAAACCCTCTGCACCAGCCTGACCAATATATGACATATATCCCCTTGTCACTGATCATGCCAGGCAGAAACGCAGGCACGTAAGCTGGAGATAACATTTTCAGTCATGGTAGAAAGAGGAGGGATGGTTGAGGGTTGCCAGAGTGGGGCCATCCAGGGAGCCAATCCCCAGTCCCTGCTCTCCAGCCTGGCTGGCACTGCAAGGCCAAAGGCTGGTCTTTCCAGTAGCCACTTGTGGGGATTGGTCACTGGTTGCAGACCCCCACCCCCCACTTCAGGAGCTGCTGGCTCACCTCCAGGAGCAAGCATCTGCTGAGTGGAGATGACCACCAGAAACTCAGTGAAAAAACATTTCCTAAGACGCCTGTGCTCTCACACATTAGCGGCCTGTTTGCTGACCAGGTCAGCCACCAAAGCAGCACCTGCATGTCAGGGACTGCCCCAGAAGCCAAAGCACCCCTGGGCTTAGTCCTCCCCTCTTTACAGCCCAGCTACTACCTGAAGCCCATGGGAAATTTTCTGACCTGTTGTGGTCCCAGGGACATCACACAGATCTGTAGGATTTGATGTGCCCCCGTCTTTTGTCACCTCTGGGATGACATGACTGGAGCCTTTTTTGAGACATCGGATAAATGAGGACACAACCTTGGCCCTGTTTTCAAAGGCCGCCTGGGGTAGGTTTTGCACAAACCATTTGTAGCTGTAGACAAGGCTGGTGCAAAGCTAATCAGGTAGCCCCAGTGAGCTGTGTCTGGTGTCTCTGCACATTGTCTTCCCAGGGAAGGTACCATCTCAATGTCCCCAGTCCCTTCTGGCACTGGCACTGAAGGTCTGTGGCAGCTCTACCCTGGGCAGCAGCAGCTGCGGGTGGGAAGCTACAGGGTTGCCTTGTACCGTGGTACTAGGCTGAAGGACCAGACCTCTGGACGCTCACTGCCTGGTACTTTCCGGCATGTCAGGAAAACTGCCCTCTCCTGGAAGCAGACGCTCTAGCTATACAGAGGGGAAAACCATGCATCAGAGCCCTTCTGAAAGCACAGCATTAAGTAGCTAATTCTTAACATATGCAAAGCCCTAGAAACTGCTGCTACCAGCAGTTATGGCAAAGGTTTATTTGCAGGTTGAGTGCTTTCACAGAATTTCCTGAAGCCTTGTGCCAAAAGCAGCAGTGAGACTGTGCTGCTGGTTTTATATTGCTCAAAAACAAAAAATGAAAGAACTCCCTCTAAAGCTGAAAAAGACAGGCTGAAAATGAGTTGAAAGCTTTCATTCAAGCACCAGATCCTTCCCTGCTTCCATTTCTTCATCCTTATTCTCAAAAGTATTATTAATTTCTTTTACTGTGAAACCCTTAGGGAACATCCCCACCATGAGGTGAAGCATGGACTAGAGACAGAGCACGTGCATGCAGCACTTGATGCTTCTCATCCCCACTGCAGGCTGCCTAAAGCATCCACACTGCACCTAGGAATACACGAGCTTGGGATATTGCTGGCAGACGGGGCTGCAGGGCACATTTTAGACCAAAGCCACTTGGCATGTATGAGGGCTTGGGCTGTGTCCAGGCCCATTTGTATATGCTTGTCTCTGAGTGTGTGCTGCCTAAATATCATCAGTGAGAGATGAGAGTGGACTAGAAAATGAGCTCTGATCTCCACTTGACCAGCAATGCTGACCCATTCCTAAAAAGCCAAATTCATTCTTGGTGTAACTCAGTTCTTTCCCTGCAATTACACTGAAGGACGTTCTTTGCTGCCGACTCCAGCATGACACTATTTGGTTTTTCCTTGTGATACACTGAGACCCATCCAAATCCCTCCAAGAAACACAGCAGCTTAACAAGGGAAGAGCAGACTTACACCAGGTCATGGAAGCTGTTGATGTAGGCAGCAAAATAGGATGCAAAAATCGGACTGTCTCTGGAAGAGTTCCACTCCATGAATTCTTCCCCAAATCTGCAATAGAAATGCAGGTAAGACTAACTGCAGCAGGGCCAGAAACCAGCCGGAACAGGATTATTCACATTCTGTGTACATAAGGATGTCAAAAGATATTCAGTGCTGGCCCAATCTGTCCTCTGTGTATGCAGACTTTTTTTTTTTTCAGTTGTCTTAACATGCATGTGCATTAGAGGGGAATATATAGTAGATAATTATTGGTTTAGTATATACTCACTTGAACGTGTAAGCAGTACAGTTTTGGAGAGATTCCAGTAATCTTTATACATGAAAGCTCATGGGTGAAATTTCTGACTTTCTTTACCGTAAGCAATTAACTGCATTACTGATACTTGGTCTCGTACATTTGGGCAGTCATTTCTCTGGCTTTTGGGGCAACATGATACATGGCCTCTTAAGCACACAAGGAAGAGATTTAACTCAGGGCTCCTTTTACTACAGAAGCTGAATATGAATGAGGCAACACACCTATTCTGTCCCCCCTTATTCTCAGCATGATATATTAGGTATCTGTTTTCTGTGTACTGCAGCTTTTATGGTTTTGACAGTCATCTTACAGTCAAGTCCACACAGACTGCAGGAGGGAGCATGCTCTGGCAGGGGCTTTTTGAGTCTCTGGTGCTTTGTTTCACTATTGATCCAAAGCAATTTGCTCAGGCTGGCCTTAGCCACTTACCCTTGCATTTGTTGTTTAAGAGAAGAGAGAAATCTTAAGTTTCAGTGACCCTTCCACCTAGGTGTTTTTGCTGCCCTTGTAGAAGGCTTGTGCTTTACATCAATTTTGTTATACAAAAAAAAAAGGGGGGGGAACATCAGTAAATACTACATTTTTTTCTAAAAAAACAAGGCTTCAAAGCCAAATAGCTAGTTTGAATGGCCCTATTCAGCCAGGATCCTGGAGACAAGCTTAGATAGTCGTGGTATTAAAGATGAGCTTTCAAATGGAAAAGCATTGCCTTTCACATATCTTAAATACCTGTCATTCCACAACTTCACGTTCGCAGAAAGCAGCGTTCATGCTCCCCCACACTTGATTCTGTAAAACGTCTATTAGCAAACTACCCACTCAGCGCCTTCCGGAGGTGTGAAATTTCAAAGGTTAATGCAGAAGTATTTTTAGTCTCACTTTGGAGTTGATTCATGCTGAATGTCCTTTCTCCTCTCCAAAGTGCTGCTCCAGAGAGTGGGTACAACTCCCCTTGAAACACAACCAAGAAGCTGTGGAGGAGGCAGCTTGTAGCTGTCCCAAGATGAGGAAAGGATTACTTCATTTATGAGCCAAAAACCTTTCCTGGGAGCATTCCCAAAGCATGTGACAAGATTTAAGGTCTGGAGCCATAACTCAGGGACTGCTCCCAAGCAGAAAAATACTACATCAGCACAGAGGCAAGTTAATGTGTCCTTCTGTATCTGAGTAAATTTCTAGAAGATTCAGAAAGCAACCTCAATATACACGTTCTGGACATGGGTGTAAGAGAGAGTTAATGATGAAGGTCTGATCAGCCGTTTCTCTGCCTATAATCATGGGATCCATGAGATGATAACCCTCTAGGCAAGACTTGCTTCCTAGATCAGCAGCCTAAGAAGAGGATATTTATTCAATACTGTCACCAAAGCAGTGCCTGGGCCCATGCCCTGTCAAGTGCTGCTTACTCATTATTGGCACGGTGAGTGACCAGTGTCCAGCACAGCAAGTGTCCTGAACAGAAGGGGCAGAAATCTCTCTCCAGCCAGCAGCTCCTTCCTGCAGCTATGGCACCAGACTGTGCAACTCGCAAGATTCCCATCTGGGTCTGTTTATGACTCTGCCTAAATTGTTTTGCAGCTTGCTCATTACTGGGGTTATTGTGATCTCTAGTTCTCCTAGGAGCAGATCCATGCCTGCTCAATGCCAACATTTGGCCCAGTGCATGGACCTTTTCCCTGTTTTTCTTACAAACATGGTACTCATTTGGAAGGAATGTGCTACCGAGAGCAGTGATGACCTTGCTATGAATTCATGCAGTTCTGCCAGGCAGAGCTCAAGCGTTTTCATTTCCAGACTTCTGCTGATTGCTTTGGATGCCTTCATGTGCTCTGCAATGATCTAGAAAAGGGCAAGACAAAACTCCAATGAATGGCACAAGCATGAGAGAAACCTCCTTTGCAATGATCTCATGCAGCTTTTGTTAATAAAAACATTAATGACTTGCCTAACAAAGAAGGAAAAGCAGAGTGTTGCCAGGCATTTTTCATTATTCTCTGGCAATTTTAAAAACAATAATCCAGAATGGGCCAAGATGCATAAACTGATTTATGGCAAAATCATTGCTGTCTAATATACCAGGAGCCTTGTGCTGGCTGAACGTGAGTTATAAGCGTTGTTGACTGGAGCTCTGAGCTGCCCTGATTCAGTTGTTCTCTTCCTGGAGATTTGTGGAGGGCCCAATCCCCCAAATAGGGCCCAGCACATGCTAGGGCAAATGAGAGGGAGCTGTCCCCCCTCTTTCCTGGGTGCCAGTGCTGTGGGTGGCTATAACTGCTGGCCCAGCAGGGTCCTGCACAACCACTCATGGCTGTGCTGCCCCTGCTCAGAAGCTCTGCAGTGGTCCCATGGGGAATCCTCGAAATTTTGCCAGTGCCCAGACCTGTTCCCAGCCACATTTCTGCAGCTTATCCACCCTGTCCCTTCCCAATCCTGTCTACACTGCATCATCTGCGGCTGAAAAGCTGGCCAGTTACGATCCCGCTCTAGTGCTTTCTGTGACATCCTACCCATCTGCTAATCCAATTCAGATCTGCCTTCTTAGTGATCAAAAAAACGTATAATATTCATCTGTGGAAAATGAGTCATGGCAGCAGGCAAAACTCTTTGATTTTCTTTCTTTTGTTCATTTTCTCCCTCTTTTTTTTTTTTTTTTTTTTTTTGTGTGTGTGTGTGTGTGTGTGTTATTTAATTGAAATGACTCAACCCTTTGAAAAGTGAGGGAAACGAACCCAAACCCCTCCTGGATTTATTACCCTGTAGTCCCTAAAACTAGCAGGAACTTTTGTTTTTTTGTACTGTTTAAACTGGAGTGGCTGTCACTGCCTACAGCCTTTCTGAGGCTGCCGCAGCCCTGGGACAAAGTAGCTCTTTCAATGAAGGGGCTTTTCTAACAAACCTTTTCTTTCTGTCCTTTTTTCTTTCTTCTTTCTAATCAAAGAGATTTAAAGACTTTAAAATCAGTTGCCTATTATGTTGCTGATACAATTGACAGCAGGTTTAATTTGCAGCTAGAAGGCAAATGGTAGAGCTAAAAGTTGTAATAAACGGCATTTTCTCTGCTAATGTATTCTGTGAGTGCGTGACTAACATAAATTATCACAGGAGGCAGTACCTACATACCAGAAGATAACGTTTCAGTTTCCTTGGAATCAAAGAGAACCGTACACTTTACACAAGCTAATTAAATACCGTTTGAATATCAAAGGACAGCGATGAGTTGTATAGGTTTTCCTCCACTTCCGGCTGAACTTCCTGCTCCCACTTTTCTGTGATTTCCAGTTTCAGGATGTTTCCAAAATAGCTTTTGATTTTCCCCTAGATGTTAAATGTAGGAAGAAAACATGCAGCTCAGGATAAAAACCAAGCATGAGTAAGGCTATGCCATGTAAAACAGTGCATGGGAAAGCAGAAGCGGGTCCGCAGGGAAGTCCTTGGATGACCGTGTTGTGCTGCCATGGGAGCGGCAGCAGGCGCCGATGGTGGTGCAAAGTACCACCAAAGTACTGATGTGAGTTCAGCACGTTGTAACCAAGGACTTAACCTTTCCTCTGGGCTCCCCTGTGCTGACCGCTCCATGGGAGGCAAAAGAGGGCCTGCATCATGCCCAAAATTACAGGCATGGAGGCAGCATCCTGCATTTTGCTTAACTTACACACATGCAAGACTCGTGTTCAGTGTAAAAAGACAAGCAGAATCAAAGGTCTTGTTCAGACCCTTTTGGACTACACAGGATCTCAGGGAAAAATCAGGAGAGCTGTACTGTGTGAGGATATGTTGCTTCCAAATCAAGGGAGAATAACTCCCCTGACAGGGAGATCTGTGCTATGCCTTTGTAAGGAAGGTACTTAATCCTCCGAGTAATTTACTGCAGCAGATTTGGACTGCCTGTCTACAGCTACACTCTGGCTCAGTCAGCTGTTTCATTGCTTGATTGCAAATTCCTCCAGCATGCGTTATACACAAGGTCAGAATAAAAGACCCAACCGGTCCTTTCTGGCTCTACAGCTACTTGTGTAAGGGGGAGCACTGTTCAGTCCCAGATGATAGATCAGTCTTGTTGCTGGTGAAACAAAATGTTCCTTACCAGCAAGATGGAGTAATACTAATTTTGTTGGTCTGGATATCTTGAGCTCACCTTGAAAAGTGCCTTGTTTCAGAAATGATTTTCAAAAATATGTCTGAACCCTGCAAGGACTCAGGAAAGCAATTAGGCTTCGTAGTGTTGGGAAGCAACTACTGCTGCTGGGCATGATCCTCAGACAGGCTGACCTAGAGTCCCAGCTAAGGACGAGCAGAAAGGCATCTGCCAATGGGACTTTCTCAAAGGCCCTGGACCATGGAGACATTCTCAGGTGGAGAGATGCCTAGCTGTACCCAAAATAATCTGCCCATACCACATCTTATGGTTCAGATGTGCCAAAGAATCTCACACGCTCTAATACTAGCAACTAATATTTCTAACTTAACAATATTTTGCCACAGATCATCATATTTAATCTGATGAAGCACAGCTCTGAACTTCTGGTAGACCTAGGTCATACTGTATGAGTCTGGTACAGTTACTTTGGGTCTCCGTGCCTGTAACTATCAGGTTCAGGCCCAGCATTTAGACAGCTGCTTTCGTCCAAAACTCAGTGCTCACAACATCTCTGCTTTTGATTAAAAGGTCATCCTGCATGGTGCTGAGTGCTCCACACCAGCGGGAGCTGACAGGACTCAACATCTCACAGGACTAGAAATCATAATACAGCCATAAGAAACCTCTGCCTTAGAGGCTGGAGTTCCTGTGCCCTGTGTAACAGACATATGAAAGCAAGGGCAAAAATCTTACCTTTACAGAAATAATGTAGTCATTTTTCAGTTTATCCCAATCAGCTGGTGTTAACAACAGGGAGAGGTTTTCTGTTTTAACTTCTGGTTTGAGATCTGGGTGACCCATAAGGAGTTCACTGGAAAGATTCAAATGAACAAATTATGTTGCCTTGGAGTGAGTAAACTGATGGAATATTCATGTGGCATGAGCTACATAATTATTAAGCTGTGAGAAATATACTTAAAGTTTAAACTGTGATGCTTGTTTTCAAGCTTTAACAAGAAAATCTTTCCTTGCTATTCAAAATCCTAATTATTCAAAATCAAAATGATCTGAGGTTCCAGCCCACCTTAGAAATCATGAGACTTCTGAGTTGTTTGGACATGAAAAGTGCTATGAGAATTTACTTTTTTAAATAAAC
Organism: Rhea pennata; assembly: GCF_028389875.1. Taxonomy (NCBI): domain Eukaryota; kingdom Metazoa; phylum Chordata; class Aves; order Rheiformes; family Rheidae; genus Rhea; species Rhea pennata. The sequence continues at coordinate 58,896,553 of NC_084667.1, read as the reverse complement.
AACATGAAGCTGATTCATTTGACTATGAGCTTGTGAAATGCCTTTCAGGGTAGTTCCTCCGACAGCGTGCTGCTTTGGAGTTAGCTGTTTTCCCTTGCTCTGCTCTTGTGTCACATCATAGCTTATGTTAGTCTATGTGTTATCCCTAACAAGGTGAGATCATGGAGCAGGTCAGAGTGCGAAGGTCAGTAAGCGCACTGGTAAGCGTGCACGTGCTTGGGACACGGGGAATTGCAGTGTTTCCTCCACATATGGAAGTGGTGGGTGGACGTTCAGCTACAGAATCTGACTCCAAAGTGTGCTCAGCTGACACGTGGCTTCACCACTCTCTTTCCTCTAGATTACCATGCTGATTAGTGGGGAGGCAGGGGAAGAGAGGGAAGGCTTGTGTTTCTCACTCTACAGCAAGAAACCCACTATTAGCCTGTACAACTGATAGCATGTGCTATCCCACAATTTGTCCGTGGACTGCGGAAGCATCACATTTTTCAGTGTGATAAATGTGGAGAGGAGAGAAGGGAAAATATTCATGTATTTGATTAATGTGGGGCATAAATTGCACAGTCACCTGGTTAGCAAGGAAGAGAGCTGCAAAGGCAGTATCCATAAACAACCTGTTCCTTCACTCAACCACCCACAGGGTTCCCATCTTCAAACCACTACCAAGTACGTGGTTAGGTTCGGATCCGAGGTAGATGAGGATTGCACTGTACAAAGTCAGGCAGGTGCAGAGTGGGAGCTCAGCAGAAAGAAGCTCAGCCTGATGAGGGAGGTTGTCTGGTTTGTGTTTGTGTTAGACATCTGGTTTGGGCAATTCCTGGAGACTAGTTGTGGGGCTAAACGTGATTTTGGCCTGACATGGTTGTTCTCATGTGCTCATGAGTGAACGCACTTCCCCTGCACGTTGTTTCTTTCCCTCTTCACTCCCCACTGTATATTTCTGCTGGATTTTTCTCTGTGAGCTCTTTAGGGCTGGGGCTGTGGTGTGTGCCTTAGTAACTCAACGCAAGTGACCAGAGAAGAAATGAGGCCACATAACATCTGGATCTTCTATAGGTGCCTATATTGGATGTTTCCTTTGGCTCTAAAAGAAGGCAAAGTCCAGCATCACAAGTTTTTTTGCTATTGTGAAGATTTCCTGCCTTTACATTCACACTCTCAGAGTGCCCTGGTTTTTGATATGTTTGTCCATCCAGCTGCTAGAATATTTTGGCCATCACTGAATTACAGGGAGCTTTAAGAGGTCCTAAAATACTTCTGTCTCATTCAACTTGTTCACATGTCTGAGCCAGAACCTTTGTTTTAATGTGACTAATTTCATATAGTGTCGCCTTGGCAGCTCCACAAGTTGACTGTGACCACCGAACATGGTTGGGGGGGGGAGGGAGTAGTTTGTTTCCAAATGTTTTAATGAAACAGAAAGGATGGAGGGCTCCCCCACAGGCCACTTACTGTGCCTGGAAAAGTCACTGAGTAGCTGTTGTACCTTGCCAAACATTTCCACAGGGGGAGCAAGAATTATTAGAGTTGCAATGCAGCACTTGAAGAGGAAGCTTCCCGGTTTATGAGAAGAGCAAGTTAGAGAGGGAGGGAGAAACAGGGTAATTGAGATCTGTGAAACATAGCAAGTATTTTATCTACAAACTTTTGTCCCTATCCATTAGTAGATTAGTTATCAGGCTCTACTGTATAAGTGATTGCATTTCTTTTGCTCACACAGGAAACTGAATATAGTTACATGCTTTCAAAGCATCATACAGCCCTGTTATTCTCCAGAAGTGGCCAAGACAGTGAAGCGAACAACAGCAGCTTACCTCAGGTATGTGTTAGCAACCCAGTCGAGCAAGGCGTAGAGCTCATTGAATTCCAAGGGTCTTTGGGAGAGATCTTGCAAGTGGGAAGCAATGGCCTTGTGAAAAGCCTCCACATAAATGTCACACACCCTATAATCCTCTGGATAACACTTTTTTACTGCAAACTTGACTTTCAGTAAATCTTTGCTCAGGTGTTTCCTGAGGAAACCTAAGTGGAGATCAAGCCAAGAACTGTCTTCTTCCTTTGATGCCATGGGTACGCTCACGACTCTCCTTCTAGCGCTCTCATTGATAGCTTCCCTCCACTCCTCCCTCCACTTTCTGGGTATGCCAAGCAAGTCTGACCCAGGACCAGCAGTGTAACTTGCGTCAGGATGAGCTGCTTCTTCATTGGCAATTAAAGTCACCAAGGATGCCAGCATGGTCTCCTCTACAGTGGGATGCTCCAGTGTTCCTACCACGATGGACTGTATTGTACTTGTAATGGAATTATAAAGCAAATCCACATCCTTGGATTTCCTAGCAAACTCTTGGGGGTTGTCTTTGTATTTGTCAGCATCCCTTTCAGCTATCACCTCATCTTCCAAGTACTTGATGCTTTCAAATGCTTCCAAAAGTTGCCGTTTTTGAATAAGTTCATTTATTTCCATTACTAAAAAAGAAAAAAAAAATAGAGGGCAAAGTAAATATTATGTGCTTGACAGGCCTGTAACAATAGAAGATCCCCATTAAGGGCCTTGCAGGACTGGTCTGAGTAGGCAGATCCCAGAAGTGCATGCAAGACTGATCCCCTCTGGTATCTCCAAGTCTTGGCCACAGAAGAGAAAAGCAGTGGAAATGCAATTACTGCACAACTACATGTCTTTAAATGACTAGTTGTGGAGATAGGAAATATTCAAACAAAACAAAAACAAAAACCATAGCCCTGAAGGAAAACCTCAAGCAATGTCTAATGAAGGCTGCACAGAAGGCATTGGGGTCTCAGGCTGCATAAAACTGAGTCTGGCTTTGCCCCGCTTTTAGTTTAGGACTGAAGTAGAATTGGCAGCTGAGGCAGATACTGATACACCTTCTCAGCAGGGATTTCTGTTAGCCCTTGTTTCTCAGCATACCAGTGTGCCTTGCACAGTACTGCTCCTGCAGCAGTGACTCCAGTACAGCTGGACCCCTGCTTTCTCTGGCTGCAAGAGCATTTCTGCATGTTGCTGGAGAAAACAGGAAGGGTGGCCAGGGGTCCAGCTGGAGGGAGCTCAGCAGCATATGCCACCTCCCCACACCTCGGGTCATCTGAGCCCCCAGTCCACCCACCAGGGCATCCTCCACAGAGACTAAAGCCCTGGGAAAGCAGATGCTGCTGTGGAGATGCTTCTGAAACATTTTGGGATCATTCACAATTCAGACATAACCTTAGGCAATCCCTGGGCTCAAGTCCTGTCCTGATTTTGTGCCCTCTACCTTATCCATTCTGAGTTTTCTGAGAGACATCCCTGACTCAAGTCATGACTAACTGGCTCCTGGATTACTACAGAGATTATCACTAGTGATTTGTATTGCAAGGTCTCCTTGTGCTGCAGGGGCCAAATTGCTGAGTGCTTCCTTGAGCGGAGGCAACAGATGAGTGACTGCCCCATATGTGGCTGGCTGCCCTTCCCAGCCCAGGGCCCAAATCACTGATTAGACCAGTGATTTTCAAGCAAATGGGCTGGAAAGGACATTTCCAGCGCATGCTTAGCACAGCAAATAGCTTCTGAATGATGCCTCTTATCTGTTCCAGACACTTTGGGATGTCTGTGAATGGCAATGGCCATTAGATTTCTCTCAATCAAAAACAGGGACTGGAGGATCAGAAGCCACAGCTTCTCAGCTCTGCAGTTATTGCCATCTGCAATCTCCCCTCAGCTGCAGAGGAGAAGGGGCTCTGGGATAGGACCCAAAGCCCAGGCATCTCCATGAAGAAAAAGGCATAAAGAAGCCATGTATTGGGAAGTAGAAAGAGGGAGAAGTGGGAATGGAAAAGCATTCAGTGCCCCTACGTGGGAGGATACTGAGGAGGCAATGTGGGGTTAGCCACAGTTTCAGGAAGTCCCTGAGGTGGCAGGAATGCAACACCCAGGAAGCCAGTGGAGGAAATGCATAAATATCAAAGTATGCATGGTATGTGGACTTCACTGGCCTGGGGCAGTTCAGGATCTTTGAGCTGATCATTTACAGCCTGCGTATAAACTAACAAAGAAATGTCAGACACTGGCTGTCTCGAATAGCATTTGTTTCCCAAGTGGCAGATACTGCTATCCCTGCATGGTCTGGGAAGGTATGTGCACTGGGAGGGGGGATCCAAACATGTGCTTTTTCCTGGCATTCAGGTCTCGCGTGGGGCCTGGGCACTTCCTTTGTTTGGCTTGCCTTGATAAATCCCACCCATCAGCCTTCAGAGAGTGCCAGGTTGTGCTGGAGCTAGTGTCGTGCCTCCTCAGGCCAGATTGCCGGCAGGGGTTGAACTGAGGGGTATTGACTGGTTGTTGGTTGAGGCTGGGGGAGACGTGATACTGGGTGTAAAACAAATGTTGAAGAGAAGGGAAGGGGTATTATTTAGGCATGTATGACCACTGTTTCTGGTGTGCACACATAAAATGATATGGAAAGATTGGAGAGCACTCAAGGAGGAGACAAAGGAATGGTCCATAGCCCAGAATTTATGCCTTTGGGCTTATCTGCACACAGATTTTATACCAAATGCACCAGAAAATCTGTGCAGTGTGTGGGTATCCTTATCAAGACAGAAAAACACCAAACAACCTAACTATTGATGTATCACATAATGCGTAGAGTTCATGAGTGCCTACATGGAGTACAGCTGCACTACACTCAGAGGGAAAGGAGATTGTGCCAATTAACTTAATATCTTCTACATAAATAAATACAAAACCTGTTTTTGCCCAAGTGCTCACAATGAGAGACTAACAGAATATATTCTGTTTAGCTTATCACAGTGAAAATGCCATTTAATCACCATCTTGGATAATTATTCAGGGAGGTAATATTGGGTGCTAAATGGATCTTTAATTTAGCAATACAGGATCAGCCAGTTGGTAACTGAAGAAAAACAATTGAAAGGCAATTAACCATTATGCAGCTTAATGGGGCATATGGTGGAGTCTCCGTCACTTGCCATATTTATCTCATGATTCTCAACTCTTCTGAAAGAGTTGCTCTAGTAGGCCAGTCACTGGTTATTGGGCACAGGACAGGTCTTATTCATGCAATTCACCAGCTTCTGTATTGCAGAAGATAAAAAGAGTTTCTCCTAATATTTTGTGTTGCTCTTAGTCTGTGACCTTTTGAATGGACCAGCAAAGCTGAATAGATGGGCTCAGATTCAGCTTACTGACCTCACAGGGTATCAGTGTGAAGCTGTAAATAACTTTACAGCACAGAGGAGCATGTTACAGCAATGGAACAACATCAGCCCTTCTATGTATTCCCCATGCATGCTACACGGTAGATTTAGAGCTTTTCTTCTCTAGAAATTTGGGCTGACAAAAGGTCGAGCCATATTGACTCATCTCAGTCTATCCTGGATGCCATGTAATTCCTCTGCCTTGAAAAAGCAGACGAGAACATTGCTCAAATCAAGCTCTGCTCACACCTGCGGAAAGGTGATAGCTAAGCTGATGGTAGTTACTATGATTTGACCATGACCCATTATCTAATGCTGGCAAAATGTATGACAGTGACCCACCTTGGGGGAAAGGGAAGAAAACAATACTTGCAATACCACTGTTGTGATATACAGATGGAAAGAAACAAACGGATAGAAAGTGTAAGATGCAAAAGCATCTGTGGAGGTCCCTTTGCAAGTCAGTCTCCCAGACAGGAAACAAGGTTCTGAACTGTTAATTTCCCATCATGGAAGAGCCCTTCCTCCCAAATCCAACTGGACAATTGACAATACTTATTTATAAAATAGTCTACATTCTGGAACAGTGGCCCCCAGCCATTCTGGATCTGTGAATACAGTGGATTCACTGTATTTCTCATGACCAGCCCATGTGTGTATCATCTTTGTTTTTGATTTAAAAACATAACTTATTGGAACAACTTATCAAGGCCTTGCACTCAACTATAAAGTATAATCTGGAGACCATCAGTCTGACAGCTGAAGAGCGGAAACTATTCAGAAGAGCAATGCAACAATAGCATAGGATTAGCCTGCACGGCACTTCTGCATAGTTTCCATACATGAACTGACTTGTTGATATTCTGATTGCAGGTAGGCTGGTTTTTACAGTTAAACTACCAAAGTGGAGGCCACAGAACAGCCTGTTCAATGATGGATGATCTGCCCTCAGGTTGAGATCAAGTGTCCCTAATGGGATGCTCATTTCTTTAGCATCTCTGTTGAGCCCAAGACTTGCAAAGTGTAAATTGTTTGGAGGTTGCGTTTGTTCGGCCAAACAAATCACATTGTTTTCTCTTCTTACCTGAAAGAGGTTTTCCTTTAGTGGGCTCTAATTCTATCTTCTCTCCAATCTCCTCCATACCATTACAGATTGTGGGTTTGTCCTGCTCATAGCTCTTGGAGAATTTAAAAGAAAGTCGTATGCCTCTCAAAGTGCCAGTAGATTCCTTTTCTTTTTCTTTGTTCAGGTTTTTTGATTTCCGGATGCTTAACATTGTTTTAATTCCTCTTTCAAAGGAAGAAAATGTCATGGCATTCCCTATGTCATGGCTGTGAGAACTTGGGCTATTCAGTTCTGAAGCAATATCCATCTTTTCCTTCCCAGTGCTGTTTGTTGGAGAGGCTGGTTCTGATGTTACACTTGTTGGATGTAACTCCTTATCTCTATTCATCTTGTCTTTGAACAACAGTCTTTTAAAAAATGTTGATGGTAATGACTAAAATGAACAAAACAGAAGAAATAGATGAGAGAAATCCAATAGATTATTACTATGTCTCCAAAGTCAGTCTTGGACTGAAAGTCTTTGTCCATCCTGCTTAATCCAAGGACAGAACAAGTCTGTTACAGCCTGTAGCTATTTGGAATGTATCTCTATCCACCAAAACTAGGTACTGGCCTGCTTATAGCCCTTAGAGTCTCTAGTTCTGCTGCTCAAATCATGCAAGTGGCCAGCTATTTCTTCAGCATCAAGTAATCACTGAAGGTCAGGGATGCTGAAATCAATTAAAACAATAACATTTCTGTTGGTAACAGGTATGGGACAGGTTTAGCACAGTTGGTTAGAGCATGGTGCTGCTAATGCCAGGGTTGTGGGTTCAATCCCCATACAGCGCTATGCTGAGGGTTGGACTAGATGATCTCCAGAGGTCCCTTCCAACCTTACCAGTCTATGATTTCTATGTTTTTGCAATCTTCCTTCCAGAAGGATTTCAAGCCATGTAATAAGGATAACCCTACTTGGGACAGGTAACCCACCGGAGTGTTCCCACTTTCTAATGCAGACATGGGAACTTTGGGCTGTGCTGCTGCTTCTGCCTGAGGCCAGCCCTGACCTGCTGCTGCTGGAACAGGGCTCCCAGAGAGGAGGGTCCATCGCAGCCATTGCACTGCACTGATGCAGAGGGCTGAGCAAAGCCTGCCTGTTCACTTCTAGCCCCTTCCACCCCAAATGAAAGCAATCTCTGCACTCTGAATCATCATGGTTACAATGAGGGAGGCTGCACAATGCAGCAAAGGTTCATATCACTCATCCTACCTGAGAGCACTTAAAAGGCAAACAGAAAAGACCCTGGCAACAGCCTGAGTCTTTGTTGTGGAGTTTCACAGATCCTTGTCCACATCAAGGATTTTGCAAACTTCCTAACGTTGCATTAACAGGCTCGAGTGTTGTCTTGCGCTTTTCCTCAGATTGCTCCATCATGTAATGCTGTGAATGGCTTCCTCAGGGGCCAAGAAAGCCTTGCACAAGTGGTGGGGGGTGCCACGGGGCCCTGTGCACCTAAGAGCCCAATGCTTCCCTGGAGAGGGGCCTGCATTCAAATTTCTACAAATGACTATGCCCCTGTAAGTGCCTAAGTGGGAGTCAGGTCCCCTACATGTGCTCAGCTCCTCATCTGCTGTAAATAGACTAGCTCCCTCCCCACCCTGATCTCTGACCTGGGTGCTTGGGAAGGGGCTAGTGGGAAAGGTTTTGCCTCCCTTCCCCTACCTTGTGCAGAACTGAAACCAGGTTACCAGCTAACTTAGCCGGGTCTGGACTCAAGGAAGCTCAGCAATTAATTTGAATCGTTAGAAACAGCTGTTCCTTGAGGTCGCCTAGGATCCACCTGTTTCAGGTTTGTCCAGCTTGCAGGAGCAGGAGATTGAAATATGATTATAGTGAACAGACATGCTGGGACTCTGGAAATACATTTTCGGCTTTCCTGATCAGAGTTTGGCTAGATTTTTACCTTCCTGTGCATGTTTATTCCCCAGGTTACAAATGACAAAGACTGTGGCTTCCCATCAGTTTGGTGAGCTCCTTGCACAGTGGGGCTCAGATCCTGCGTCACAGCTTCTCAGAGGAAATACTGAACTATTCTTATTTCTTGGCTTGCCTGCCTCAGGAGCCTACCTCATCATAGCCCATACAGCAGTGCGGAAATGGGAAGAAGGGTACCCCATTTTCCAGGGGTGTCAGCAGGGAAGGGACTGATTTATTAGTTCAAATTCTGCATAGTGGGTGTGTGACCTGAATGGAACAAGAGCAGCAATTAAGCATTTAAGTTATATGAGGGAGGAAGTCAGAGAAGGAGGAATTAACTTACATGACCAGAGAAGAGGAGATACAGACCCAGGTGATGACCAGGCTGATCCTCTCCACAGGAAGCCACGTTAATGCAGACATGAGCCGCAGAAATTGAGAAACTGAAGCTGTGCGAGAAATCCAGGGGCACTGCATAGTCCAGCTCAGCTTTCCCAGACCTCTGCCAAGCAAAGAGCCCTCTGAAAGCCCACAAGAGCTGCCATGTGGTGGGCACTGGAGAGCAGCTGAGCAGGAGTCCCCCCAAGAGCGCTTCCTGGTAGAAAGGCTGCCGTGGTTTGTAAGGAGCTGGGAAGCCTGGCCAAGCGGCTTCGACACAAACTCACCTGCCTCAGCTTGCAGAAGCCTCTGGCTGCATGCCAGCACCCTCAGAGGATCTCTCGCCAGGCAGGGGTTCTCTCTGCATCCTCCTTGGCCTTCTGGAAAAGAGTTTTTTGGAGATCGAAGAAGGACCCATCCATTTCTCTTCTCCAGCAACCTCCTCTGTTTGCTCCCCACAGAGGCTCAGGCACTGTTTCACTTTCATTATGTCCTGGGCATTTAAAAGAAGGGAAGAGGTGGGGGAGAAATACTAGGGGAGTTCCAAGATTTAAGGTTAATTATTTACCGTATAGATGACAAGGTAACCTCATCGCTGAAGGTGAAATGAAGAGTTCTGCCGGGTGCAAGTGCACAGGAGCAAGCTGTGCTCCTCCTAAGATGGGAACTGAGCCCCACTGCTGCAGCTGAGCAGTCCCAGGTCAGCCTTAGGGAGAAGAAATTTGGCACCTGGTTTTGCCCTGCACAGTGTGAAGCCCAACAGGGTTTGAATAGGAGGGTTCAAAAGCAGCCTAGAGCTGCTGCACAGAAACTGCTGCATTTCAACTCCCATCAACACCGTTCTGCCCATTTCCAGAGGTCACAAATGGCTCCATCCATGTAATGATTGATAGACTTGAGTGAGGAACCAGGAGTGCTGTGTCCTGCTGTTACATATTCAATTCTCCACTCTCTACTTGTCTGGTGGCACTTATTTCTATGGGGATGTTGGCCCTGGATTCTTCCATCCCAGGAGCATTTGGGCACATCAGAGGGAATTCGAAGCGGAGGAACAAAAATACGCAGGTGCCTAGAAGGTTTAAACAACATTAAACACAGTCACTGGGCTAGTTACTGGGCAGGTTAAGTGATTTAACCCTTGGGAGCCTGCAGTGCCCGTGTGGCTGAGCACCAGGCTGGGGAGACTGGGCACTTCCAGTTTTCCGCTTGGCAGAGGCACCAGCATAAAACAAGAGGGGTAAATCAGGAGGTGCCACATAACCATAGTGCCAAAGGCAATGTGCATGCTGTTTCATGAGCCTGCCAACACCTCACATATTAATGTGGCTTTTAGTGAAGGATTAATATGACAGTTCAATAAAATCTTATGCAATTTGGACTTTGTGCTGGACAGAGAACAGCTGGCTTAAAAACTTACTAAAGGCTGGCAGAACTTTATGTCCAGGAGACAGAAATCTTGTGGAATGGGGATAGTTATGATAAGGAGAAACAAGGAGGAACAAAGAGTAGATAGGCAGGAAGATTCCCTGATGGTTAATGAGGGACCAGGCAGAGCATCTCCTGGGGCGCTCACAGCAAGCTGCAGAGGGGCTCCTTCCCAGCTGCCTCCCTCAGCTGCACAGCCTCAGGCTGCAGGGCCCAGGGCCGAGCTTTTCAAAGCCACGTTTAAATAGGAGACACCCCGGCTGTGCTAAGGAAAATTGCAATTGGTTATGCTTCAGCTACCCTGGCAAGGTGACAATGTGCACAGAGGGCAGGTAGCCTTTTACAGCAGCGCATGCTGGTGTGTGTATAACCAGAGGGTAGGCTGCAGTGTGGAGAGCCCCTTGCAACACAAAATCCAAATAATCCTCTTTCCAGCCAGATCTCTAATTTCCTCCCCCGCCAGCCATTTACTGGGCTTTGCTGTGCGCTGCCAGGCTTGTTTCGGTTCCCACTCGTCTGCTGCAGCAGGTCTACCTCACTGGGGTGCTGGTGCAGACTGACCTGGTCTTCCTGGGAGCTGTTAACTACCCTTGAAACACAGCCAGTGGCAAGGCCTGTGAGACTGCTAAGAAAAGCAAGCCCTGGGGGGAAGCTCTGCTCCCCACAGTTTAGGTCATCGTTCTCCCCCTGCACCAGCTTGCAAACACCCCCACTCCTGGAAATGCCTTCAGGGGCTATAGCAATACTGACTCCAGGAGCTTGGCCCCAGGAAGTTGTAAGAGTTAAAAATTTACTATGGTATGGAGTTGTTTTCCATTTGCCTTTAGCTTTGGTAGAAGGTCATAACCCTCAAGCCTGCTGTAAGGGTTAGTGTTGTTTAAAAGTGAAACCTGAGGGTCTCTGAAATCTGACTGCAGGAGCTGGAGCTTCAAAGGAAAAAACACTGATTGTTGTAAAGGTCAAAAAATGGTGAAGTCTGGTAATGCTGTAACATATTTATCCCTTCCTACTCTTCAGAGGGAGCACCCAGAGAAAAAATTGCTAGAGAAGTCTTGCTTCCTTACAAGCCTTCAGTAACAGCCCTTTCTTTCTGCTCACATTTTCTCTCAGCAGTCCCACAATGGAGCTGGTGAGTGCTCAGAGGACTTTGCACTGAAAAGCTCATGGTCCTTAGTGCCATGGGTACAACGGATACCTCATGGATACCACCCTATCCCCAATGAGCCATGAAGCATTCAAGCTCCCCTGCAAGGCTTAGCAGACCTGTGAGACTCTTCCTCACCTCCCAGCCATACGGAAGGTGCAGTCGTCTGCCGCTGAGCTCACAACTATGCTCTTAGTTTGAAGTGGATGAGTGAACTGAAAGGAAGAACAAATCCTTGAAGTAGATGGCCACCAGCTGTTCTCTCCAGGTGATGCTGCAGGTTGCCTCCTCTTCAGCTATTGCTGATCCGCCTATTAATATAGCAAGAGCAACACAGCATCCTGGCTGTGCTAGCCTTCATACCCCAATAGCACGTGGCTCTTGGTACTGTTGCTCAGCCCTGCAGTCAGCAGGAACACATGTTCCCAAAAAGATCTTACCATCTGGAAGAAGTGTTGTGAAACTACCTTCCACCACGCAGCACCAGCCTGATTTTCTTTTAGGCCTCTGAACACAATTGTGAGAACAGGTTAATCATCAGCATGTCTGGAGGTTCAAACGCTGATGCTCCCAGCCCAGGGTAAGTGGCCTCTTGCAGCAGGTTAGAGTGACCAGGCTTAATACTGCCCTTCCCATCAAGATGGTTCAAAGAAAAAGAGGCAAAAATAAACTGAGAACTGATGAGTTAGACAGAAGCTAGCAAATCCAGTCAAAGCATCAAAGCAGCGAGGCCAGGGATCTTGTGGGAAGCGATTGCCACAATCTAGCAGCCGGTACTTGCAAGCTGCATCCCATGAGAAATGTGCAGCATGATTTTCATGGAAAACCAGACTTGTTCTCAGCTGTTTGGCTGCATGAACTTGGCTCCTTTGTTTTGACTCTTATTCATCATGCAGAGGAATCAAATTATTTTCACTATAGCTTATTAAAGTTACTCAATCACTGATCTGATTGCTGCTAATGGTGAGGAATTGTTGATGTCCAGGTGCCAGGATGATGGGGATGCTGCAGTGGTGGGAGAGATTCAGGCATCAGGTAGGAAACAGAGAATGACATACAAACTCCATATCCCTAAATACCTGAATATTTCTGGAAATGTTGGCAGAGGGTGGGAGCCTGGCCAGGACTGGGGCAGAATGGAGGTTCTTTGTGCTCTTTCTGAAGGGCTTTGTAAACACAACCCAAGCTCCCACTTCACAGGCTTTCAAACACTTATGGCTTTCCTGTTACAAAGTACAGTGCTGTTGCAAAAAGTGACAACTGAGTGGGCCTCAGGGGTTTCCATGGTGACCCAGCCTGATTCCAGATCCAGTTTGCTCGGTTTACAAGGAAAGCAATTTTTCTTTTTTCCTTCTCACAGCAAATCCATCCTTGAGTCAACCATGTTTCTTCCTGCTTCCCATAACATCACTGTGCTAGGGGTTCCTGGGTTCCCACAGCCAGGTCTCCTACCCTGGGGCTCACTGCACTTGTGCCTCCTCTTTGCTGCCCTCTTCTCAAGCCAGTAAGTGAGCCTGGCACAGGAGAGGGTCAGTCCAAGTGTGTGCTGTCTTATGTCGCAAATGCATGGGCAGAGGGGGGTGCATCTGGAGATGTCCCCAGCTGCCTATCCTGCATTTCTCTCAGTGGTTTCCAGTCCCACAGTAGCAACGGCTCACAGCTGCTTCCCTGCCATCCTTTGTAGCTCACAGCGTTAAGAGGATCTGATGCTCAGGAGATCCACTCACCACCGGTCCTACTGTGGCAGCGCAGGACTGCTCTGGAAGACCCTGCCATGGGCCATGCAGGGCAGTACCTACACCAGCCCTCCAAGGTAACCCACACTGGCCACAAGCATAGCCCTTAGCAGCTGTCCTGCTGTACCAGGGCTCACAGAGTCAAAAGCATTGAAATCTCCCTGCAGTGCAAAGCCAGCTCCTTCTCACATGGTAGATTACTTCTTATTCCAACAAATCAGGACTTAAGCATATAGCTGGGGTGAGTTTTCAATGAAAATGTAACTGATCCTCTTTAGAACATTTTTTTTCATTGAGGTTATTAGAAGAGAAGGGTAAGAAGTCTGGTCATCTAAAAACTGATTGCTACTGATCTCTAATTATCACTTCCTGGAGGCTCACTTGCAGCCACAGTCCCTCCAGGGATGCTGTTTGAGCCAGCTGGCAACACAGAGTGCCTTTTCACATGTCATTTGGATTCCCTCTGCAGCCCAGAGCTGCTCACAGAGATAAAATACTAGATTCCTTCCTGGTCTGTAATATTCTGAGTTTCTTCAGGTGGCAGTGTGTTGACATGTCCAAAAGGTCTGTCCAGCTGAAAGGAAGTCCTGACTGAAGATGCAAGAATCTTTAACTTGGTGTTCCTGAATGCCCTGCACAAGCAAGATAGAAGTGATTCTTTTACCTTTGATCTTTGAGCCTCACAACAGTGAAATGCCCACATGTGCAAGTGGTTTCACATGGCTTTTGCAGAGTTTTCCAAAACTGCAAATCCATAAAAATTATTATAAACAGGATTGGAGAGGAACAGCAAGGGTTTTATTTTGCAGAAAAGCTTTCAGTCATGATAGCTGCTGTTGAACTTCATTGTGCAGCAGGATAGATAACCTGGAAACAAAGCTGTAGACTTTGTCCTCTCACTGGGTTGCAATTGTGGAGGGGAAAGAATAGTGCTGATAAAAGGTTGTGGAAAGCTCGAGAAAGCAGAGAAGGTCAGTGCTAGCGGTAGGGGAGCTGGTGTGCTCGTGCATGTGGCTTGCCAGCCTGCACCTGCCCTGCACCAGGCAAACCTTCCGGCCGGAGCACGTGTGCCAACTCCGTAGACCTGCTGTGCCCCATGCTTCAGTTTCCCCATCCATGAAATGGAGGGATTCAGATCACCCTCCTTTATGAACCGACCTGTCCTGTGGGTGACTCTGGCTTTGTTGGATGATTTGTGTTGGTATCTCTAGCTATGAGAGTATTTCTAGGGATTTCTTATTCCCTCAGCCACAGCGTGATGGGCAGCCACAGTCCAAAACTGTGGTGGTGTTGCTGGCCAATACCTGCCAGCAGTGGCCTGTGTTCACCAACCTCTGTAAGCCTTTCACACTAGTGCTTTATGTCCTTATCCCTCTGAAAATTTGACTTGAGGCTTATTTACTCTCCTTCCTGCTTTCCACATTTATTACTCATGTTTATTGCCATCTTATTGTATTCTGACAACTTCTTTTCTTGCAGTTGACATACGCTGACACTTGGAAAAGGATCTGGAAGTATGGCAATCATTGGCCAAAGATGAAGGGCAGGGAGGATGACATGGGGAGATTAGCACTGGGCCTGGTACCCAGCACAGCTCCTGCACCCCTCAACTGCCCTGATGCTTCCCTCAGTCTCAAGTGCCAGGAGAAACACCCATTGCTGAGGCCACTGGGGAGCGCTGCCCTATGCCGGGACTTTGGGTAGCCTGCATCCCAGCTGCTCAGAGCACCTGCAGACATGACTTAGCAGGATGTGCTGCCATCCACTCCCTTGCTGTACGTTTCATCTGCCCTACAGAGCAGGGGCCAAAATAGCAGTTGACACCAGCAAAGACGACCCCGGTGCTACAGTAATTTATTCCAGCAGAGAAGCCAGTCTGATATTCACAACAGCATCCCTGGTGATGGATGAGTCAGAGGCATGCTTCGGGCTGTGTGTGCCTATGTAAATATTATCCCCTGAGGAGGGTGGTTTTCAGTCAGCTGAGATATTTTGGTTATCTCCAGTGTTTATCTTCCTGGTTTGGGGGATCATCTGCACAAAAGCCTAAGCACTCCCGAGCAGTGTAAATATTGCATCTCCCACCTTGGTACGGTTACTGAACAGTGGCCAAATAGAGGAGTGTTTCTATGATTTCCAAATATATCACATTAAAAAAAAAAAAAAAAAAAAAAAGCTCAGTTCCACCCTTCCCTTCCAACTCCGTGCCTGGAAAACTGCAGAGGGGGATGGCTGCCGGTCGACGGCCCCTCTTAGCCTCACCAGGGTCTGTGGCCAATAAACAACTCAGCAAGCGAGCATTACCAGCATGGCAAGGACTTGCTCAGCCTGAGTTTAGGAAGAACAAACCATCCATTTCTCCCTCTCCAAAAGCCAGCAAGTGCTGACACTGCTGAGAAGGTGAATGAGAACAGGCACTGCCCAGTTTTTCCCAGGCCTGCCCCAGGCAGAGGTGCCATGAGGCCCGGACATGGGATGGGATGCTGCCCTCGGACTGAGGTGCGCCTGCCCCCATGCGTCCCTCATGAAGCAGCTCTGCTCACAGCAACACTCAGCTGGTCCCTCAGAGACACATTGCAGTGCTGTCCGCAGAGCATTTTCTTATGTTTGTTTTTAAGTGGCAGTGAGATGACGAGTAAATGGACTGTAATTGCTTGTCATGGCAGCACAGAACTCGGCAACTCCTGTTCTGCTGCTGCTAGTCATTAACCTACTGTGGAGGTCAGGAAGGCCAGGGTTGGAGTCCATGGTCCTGCCCATGCAGCAGCCTCAAGACTTACATATCCGTTTATCAACTCCAGAAACATTCTGCTATCGCATCGAGCAGACTGCCTTCGTCACGTTCAGCACAGGAAATGCCAACACAAGTCTAAGAGCAGAAGCACTTTGTGCATTACAGTGACTGTAGATTACCTAAATTATTGTGCTGGCCTTCATAATTTGTCCTGTGTGTTGTAAAAATACTGACTTGATGTTGCGGCTTTCCATTACGGTGCAATCTCACTGACTTCAGTGGGACTGAACCTGATATCCACCAGTGCTGGAGTTGGATAAGCAGCGCCATTGCCTAAAGATGGGGCCTTGCACTTGGCACTACAGGGTTTCTACCTTGAGGTGGCTGCAGGCTCGTTGCTCCCCCAAGACTAGCAGTCTGTGCTTAGCAATTCAAGCAAAATTAGACCACTCTGTTATTTAAATTAGGTGGCTAAGAGCAAACCACACTGGAAGCAAAGGCACCTACCTGCTGTGTATGTCACCACAGCACCATGGCTAGTGTTGCGAATGTGTCATTAAGGGCCAAACTTGCCAGGTTGCTTCAGGGTGCTCTTAAGCATAAAGACCTTCGGGAGGGGAGGAGGGAAACAGCAGAGCTTTAAAATAGCTTGTAAGAAATCCCATAGGCCTCTTCTTTTTCCTGACCAAAGTTTTTGTCCAGGTTAATATAAAGCTTGGTTTGACAGAGAAAGGAGAAAAGTACAGGCTGGCTCTTATTGATGCAACAGCATGAGTCCACAGCTTTCTCCCATCACCAGTGGGTGCAGGTGAAGCCTGAATGTCTGTCTCCAGGACTGAGCCTCTTGAATGCTGAGATTTCCTTACCCTTGGAGGCTGGGAAAAGTTGAGAACTAGCATTTTATTTAAATATATATCTTTGTACTTAATTTTTTTTAAATAAGTGTTTTTGAAGTTCTGCTGAAGATGTTGTCACTGAAATCATTATATTTCTAAAGAGATTATAATGACTCCTTTTGAAGAGTTAGTCTCAGTCAGTCAGTGCTTAATTCACATATCAATGACTCCACAAACCCTAAATCCGTAAATCTCCTGAAACTGTTACAGTCTGTTGTGTCAATGAATGCCTGCAGGGGCTTGTCGGTGCCGAGATTATTCCCTTAGCAATCCGCAGCAGCGAGGACTGCTGGCTGCGATGGCAGAGGAGCCTCGCCCCGGCGAGACAGCGGCAGGCGTTACGACCGAGCCACGTTCGGCGCAGTCGTCAAAGTCATCAAAGTCAAAGTTCTTGGCTTCGTATTGCCCTCCTAGTCCATCAGGATTGCCCTAAACTGTTTCAGCTGCCATTCATCTACTATTTCCGTCTTTCCTGTAATGTGTGGCGAGTCCTGCGTCATTTCTGCTGGCCGGCAAAGAGTCTGCGTGGTGATTACAAGGAGGCTGGTTGCACCTTGTTGGCTTGTCTGCATTGGGATAATACCGAAATCATGATATTGTTTTGCTCGGAGAGAACCGGTTAAGCTTTATCCGGTTATTAAAGCCGCTGAAGGCCATCCGTTCTAACCCGTTATTAGAGCGTTGGTAAATGCTTTCTGCTGATGCAGAACACCTCCAGCTGACTGGAGTCAGTTTAAATATGCTATTGCAGACCAGTCCTAGCAGTTCATCCTTTCTTTTCTTCAATGCTCCATAAAATCCCTATGGAAAAGTGCAGATTAGTACTAAGTGGTGCCAGACTCCCTCTGGAGAGTGACCAAAACGCACACAGCTCCCGAGGAAGCCAGCAGGAATGGCTTTTGCTCAGCCCTGGATGAATTTGACCTTCAGATTTGAGGGGCTCAGGTATATAATTTTAGCACCCCCAAAGTACTCTGTCCTGAGAGGCATCTGTCAGCTGTGTTTATAACCAGCCCTTTCAAAATGGACCGGTCAACTGCCAATATTTTTTTTAAGTCAAGGGGAATTTATACAGCCATGTTTTGAAACCTCTTAATATGCAGGGCATTAATGGAGCCCTAATTGCAGTAGCATAACAGGTGCTGTTGTAAAAAATGCAGCTTTCTTTTCTGTAGAGTTTAACTTGATTTAAAGTGGTGACAGGGACACAATGCATTGCTCACATGTGCTGGCGGATTTTTCCCCTCCTCCCTCTGTCTCTGCCAGAAAAATGGTTATAAAAAAAGCATAAGAAAGAAACAGCGCCTGCCATCCCGCTGGCTGCTGGAGCAGCCCCGGTCCGAGCAGCAGCTTGGCTGGCTGTGGCAGGAGCCAAGCTTGCAGCGCAAACGTAAGGACCAGGACCAGAGATATGGACGCCTCCTCCGGAACCAGCTTTTTGCAGCCTTGGATGAACCCCGAGGGAAACGCCACAGCTTTGCGCCTGCTGGAGGGTGCAGAGCCCTCGGGTGACCGGCTGCAGCAGCGGGGCCAGCGGCCCGGCAGAGCCTGGCACTTGCTCTGGGCCTGAATTTTTACAAGTGTTAGCATGAATCTGTGACTTACCAAGCTGAAATGAGGAGACATTTCTTGGCTTCGTACTCACCTCAGCGGCGGGTATGTGCCCTTGGGGTGCCAGAGCTACCGTTGGTTGTGTGTGGGCGTCATCGTCTGTCTCCCAAGGTGCTCTTGCAAAAGCCTCGCTACATTGGAGCCAAACCCAGAAAGTAAATGATCTTCTTAATCGCTTTTATCTGATCCAGCATCAAAACCCTGGCAGCCTTGGACCTACAGAAACAGAAACTTTTTTTCAACTTTGAAAACAGAAGATTCAGCTTTTACTGAGAACTTGTCTCGGTTACACACCTGGCCTCTCCTCACCTCTTGTTGAACAGCTTAGTCACTGAAGCCAAAACAGTACATGATGGATGAAAAACACGCAGCCTCTCCTCTTGCTTGGACTATGCTGGCATCACTAGGAGGGAGCAGGGAGGGAGCCTGAGGGATCCTGCATCTCTCCTTCCCTACCCTGCGAGCTAAGCCATTACCAGCATGGTATTCACCAGGCATATATGTTAGTGCCTGTATGTTTGTGTTTAAGCAAAAGGCCTTCAGACAAGCTGTAGGATAGAAGAAGACCCTGGCCTGGCCTCAGCTGGCTTGTTTGCCATGTGGGGCTAGAGTATAACACACTGTGAGGTGCCACTACGTCATCCCAATGTGTGCTGTGATTTTAACCTCTGTGCATGTGTATGTGCATGTGCACATAGACGGGTATGCAATTCACATACGTGCATGTGTGTGAGCAGCGAAGAACCACAGATGCTCAAATCTCCCTTCATATGAGCTCTTTCAGTGAATGTTTGGCCTTTCCTGCTGCACGTCTCTCTGTTTCCTTCCTTTTGCAATGCTATGGGGCTGGCAGGGTGAGAAGGACCGAAGTGTGAAATTCATTTTGATTTTCCTCTCTGATTTACATTGGTGAGAAATCTTCTCCTTTCCTCTGAGTCTGAAGCTCAGTCTGTCCCCGCCCAGAAAGTCTTGCAAGAATTAAAAAAAAAAAAAAAAAAAAAAAAAAAAAAAAAAAAAAAAGTCACAGGAACAGGTTTATGACCCAGCTTTCCTCTTTGCCCTCTGGAATGGGAGGAAATCCAGCACTCAGGCAGGAGGAAGCAGCACAGAGGCCTCGCAAGGCCACCTACCCAGGCTGCTTGCATCCTGCCAGTTGAGAACAGATGTGGCTGTTGTCCTGATCCTCTAGCACTTGCCCAGAGCAGAGCTCATCAGCCCACTGTGGACCCCTTTGTCCGCCCTCTACAGAGCCAGCGTGGCTGGGGCATCCTACTGCAGTGCACAGGCTCCTCCATGTGCTGCTGGTGGGGATGGCAGGGCCCTCAACACGTTGCTGCGAGGTCAAGGTTGAGCAACCTGCATCAGTCTGCACCACGTCCTAGAGTTGGGGAAATCTTGCCAGCCTTTTCTCTTTTTTTGCAGGCAGATGTGGTTTAATTTGACCTGACAGCATCAACACAGTTTTGAGGATGCACTCCATACAAGCCACAGCATAATCTTGGTATGAAGAAAACTCTAGTTCAAATCCCTCCAATGACTGAACCAAATCCATCTCCTGGGAGCTAAGGATTTGTTGGAAAGCTGGGCTACGAATGAAGCTCCTGATGCTGTTGCCTTCACTTGTGCCATGGCTGAGTCTGGTTTTGCTATGGGTCATTCTTTGGGGAGCATTGCTTAACCTG
The DNA here is from genome assembly GCF_028389875.1 of Rhea pennata. Lineage (NCBI taxonomy): Eukaryota > Metazoa > Chordata > Aves > Rheiformes > Rheidae > Rhea > Rhea pennata. Next base: position 58,876,710 of record NC_084667.1, on the reverse strand, counting down.
CCTAAAGTGGCTTCACCACAAAAAATAGAGCTCAGAGAGAGTGAGGTCACCCTTCCTCCTGCAGGCTGCTCTCTGGTCTAGCCTCCCTGGCACCTCCTGGTGGATGAGAGCTCAGCCCTAGCAGGGAATCAGGTCTCCACAGGGAGACTTGAGTGTCCCTCAAACCACCCAGAAACAGAAACTGACCCTCTAGCAACTTCACCAAGACCAGCCCTAAAATAGTACTGTGCCCCCCCCCCAGCCCCCCACTGAAGCTATTTGGAGAATTTAGCCCAAATCTAGGAGTAGCTTCCAGATGGCTTAGATCACTTCCATCAGCAAGCTGACTATTCCTGAGGACACCCCACACAGCCCTGGCATGCACATTCCTGCTCAGAGTTTCTTGTTTTATTTTTCCACACAATTTAGGTTTTTGTAGGAATCCACAGATGCTGAAATCATGCAATTCTGACCTGAATCAGGTTTCAGCCCTCTCTTAAACAAAATAATTTGGTTTTAGGCCATTTGGAGCAAATCTCCAGAACATAGCTTCAGGAAATAAATGCAAACTTGTTTTAACTAACAAAACTCCAAGATCATCCTTCTATTTTTCCTGCATTCTTTGTTTTCTAATCAACCATTTGACAGTTCTTTTATTGGAAGGGGAGAATAAGGATGGGAAAACATGACACTAAGGGAGAAAGGAATATAAATCCTCCTCTGTATTTCTTTAAAATAGCAACTGAATTGGTAAATCCCATCTTAAATCCAAGCACAAATGCCCTCCCCAGCCTGATAAAAATCAAAGGATAAACAAAAAAGTAAAATTTGTATTGCTTCTGGGGCCATTGCACATTTGTCTCCTGCATTTTAATTTTCTCTCTGGCTTCATCTGCTAAATTGATGCTGAAAAATGTTTCGCCTCACAGTGATTATCTTTGTACCACATCACAGGGGAACACTGTTTTTTCCTCTTCTCTGTACCTATTAAACACTTCTTTCTACTGTACTATTGATTGAAAGAATATAGCCAACAAGCCTTTTCAAATTTCCCTATTAAACTTCTCCTGCTTTTTATTGTTTTTTTTTTCCAGGATCACATTCTGAAATGCAATTCATCCTCTTGCCACACTGTGTGTGTTACGCAGTGCAAGTGCTGTTCAGTTTCAGATTTACTACACACTGCATTGCATTGTACAACCCACCATAATAAGACACTATGCAGAGATGAAAATAAACCCCCCACAAACCACAATTTGGGTCATTACATGCAAATAAATAATTGCATTTGTGTAGTTTCTAGAACTGTAGCCTCCCTCTCTCAACTCCTTCAGCAGTACTGAAATGTGGAGACAGTCCTTATTCCTGTCAAAAAGACTAAGGACTGCTCCTGTTTGAGCTTGCTCCTCCTAAAATTTCTCTTACATTTTGCAGAGATCAGATGATGAGAAGTCAGAGCAAACTCAGTGAGAGCAGAGCTCCTACCACCAGGCACTGCTTGAAAGCCCCATTATCCACCATTAAGTCAGACTTTCTTATGTGGATGTTGTAGGGTCCAAATGTAACAGGAAAGATCAAACAGATCTGTGAAACGTGAGCACAAAAGCCAAGGATCAGCTTGCACAGAATAATACTATAACTGCATTTAACTGTTCGCCTTTACCTGCTATGCCATCTGTGAAAAACTGAGGAGCAACTTTGGATGGCTGGTGTTCATTACACTTGGTCATGTTTGAATACAATGGTCAAGAGTCAAGATAGTAAGATAAGAACCGGGAGTTGGCCCTGGAAGTTGACCAGGAAAAATTAATGTATCCTGTTTGGTGCTCGCTGCAGCCAGCTGTTGAGTCATGACCCACATCACATCCTTGAACTTAATTGACCTGGACTGTGAGTAGATAAGCATCATAAAACGCTGCAAGGCAAGTCCTGAAGGAACCTTTACTTGTTACAAATGTCTGGGCCTCTATTTTTTGGTTTACATGGAGATCATCAGGAAAATGGGGTTCAAAATGTGTGCAGGTATCTGTTCTTTTCCTTGTTATGAGGTAGTGAAGGTATATCCTGGATACAAATGACCTCATACAATGAGGGATGTGAGGTCCAAATGAAGAACTGAAGGCAGTGGCTGGTGACCCTCTGATCACTGTGACAGTGAGTGTGCAGAATACCCTGCTGTGGCAAGTACTAGGGGCTTGCCAGCTCTCCCCATCACTCACCTGCATCTGTGGAGAGCATCTGTGCCTGCTTCCTTTCCTTGTCACCACTGTGTGTCTTCCAACTAAGCAGCAATGTTGACACAGCGAACAGTTGAGTGTATGGGCACAAGTCACTCCTGCACTGTTCCAGCTGAGAGCTGTGCCAAAAACTCAAGGGCTGATGCCAGGAGTCAATGCCAGAAGTTACTTCATTTATCTGAATGTACCTTTTTTTCCACAGACTCTTAAAAGCTGTGATCCTCAACAGACGAGCTTGTACGCAGCTTCCCAGAAGAGGTGTGCGAAGCTGAAGGTCACACCTTGCCCTGTTCCCAGAAAATCACAAGCAGATCCTCCGTCCCCACAGCCTAGACCATGCATTAATGTAGCACTGCAGCCTCTGCCCCAGGGCAGGCCAGCCCTTGCAGATGCCAGAGCACAGGGCCATGCAACAGACACAGCGTTGCACCACCATGGCAGCCCATGCTGTTTCCTGGGGAGCCCAGTACTCCCAAGGGCACTGGAAAGGGATGTACAGTGCCCCTCACCACCCACTTTATCTTGGGAAGGGAATGGCTGGGGGAGCAAGGCAGCTCAGCAGTGTGTGGGCATTGGTGCCACAGGGGCCAGCAAGTGTCACAGAGGCTGGCTGTGCCACCTCCTTGGGCTGCAGGATCTGGGTGTGGAGCAGGGAAGATGAGCAGAGGCACAGCCATGGATGTCCAAACTGCAGAGAGCTGGCTGTTATTAATCTTTAAAAAGCCAAGATGTTTTGAGTGTTTACTCAGGAAGGGACAAACTACACACCGTCAAGCACCCCCTGCTAAGGGAATCACCTTGCACCTGCCCCATCCTCTACCCTTCTGTGTGTATATATCCCCAGTACTCCCTGGTCTCGCAGTACATGAACATTATTTCGGGGCTACCTAAGGACCAAGCAGCTGATAAGTAATGTGAAAGTTGAGGCTCAACTGTGAGCCAAACCTGCGGTAGGTCAGGTTATGCCACCACACTGGTATGACCACGGAGGGTTCACACCCCCATACTCACCCTGAGGGACATGAAATTTTGGGTCTCTCCTTTAGCAGGATACATAGCCCGCCTGTTCCTCAAATCTCATACTTCCAGCATGACCTGATTTCCCCCAGAAGAGGCTACAACACCCTCCACTTCTTGAAGCTGGGTAGCTCTTAGTCCTGAACGAAAAAGCAAAGTGCACTAAATTTAGGCAGACTTTCAGCTCTGCCTACAGCAGCCAGTAAGGCTGGGCAAAGCAGTGCTCCTGTTCTGGCAGACAAATGCTTTCTTATGTTTATGCTGAACTTGTGCTTATCTGAAATTGTTACTGGTATGGACAACTAACCTCATGCCAGCATTGCACCACCGGCACCTACATCTGTTCCACTGTGGGGTCCTTGGGCTACCAGGGGGCACTTGGAGGTAAGGGAGATCAGAAGGGGCAGAACCAAATAAGGGAAAATGCAGGAATACAACATGTTTAAGAAGGAAAAAAAAAAATAAAAAGCAAAGACAAAGGAGAAACAGATTAAGGTAGCTAGCAGAAATGAAAAGCTTTCCAGCAGAAGAAAAGAAGATATACGGGAACACAGGAAAGAAACAGTGAGCAAAGAAAGAATTGCAGAGAAGTCAAGGAGAGGTTGGGAGAAGACTCTGCAATCATTTAGCACCAGTATCTTGCTTTAGTTCCCTGAAAATTGTGCAAAGCGGGGGCAGAGCGCTGTGGATTACTGAAGCATAGCACCACAGTATTGTGGGTTGCCCACTAAATTACCATTCAGAGAATCTCTTGGCTTAGGCTTGCTGCTGCCATGAGAAGGAGAGGGATGTGCGCTGACAAACAGATCTATGGGGAAGAAGGTTGAGACTAGAAATTCCATTATGTTCTTGGCACTTTGACATTTTTCCTCCCCTTTTGTGAAATCTCAAGGGAATGCTGCCTACTCTTGCAATAATAATAATAATAAAAAAAAGATAGCATATGAGTTGGCATGGTAACTTCATCTACTAAGTAACTAACACGTAGGATTTGCTTCTTGGTCTAGAATAACAATGTCAACAGCCCCCAGGAAGATGCTTTCCTGTGATTGACTGCCTATTACTGAGTGGTTTTCATCTCTTTCCGTGGAGCAGCCTGATCCCAGGATGTGCTGAGTGCCCTGAGCTTTTGCTCGTGGTTAGTGGCCTTGGGGAGACTCACCATGGTGCAGAGACAGATCTGCGTAACTCTGACACTAGAATATGCATTTTCTGACTTCCTCCACTACACCTTGGAGGTCAGCATTGCTTGATCATGTTCCCCCCACCCAGGCACTAGTTAGTATTTAACTACCATCACTGTTTGGTGATGATGAGCTGTCTCTAAAGAGGATCAGTGGTGTGAGACCTGAGCACACCCGTAGCTTACCTGTGCGGTTTCTTACCCCACTGCCTCCTGCCATTTCTGCCCAGACTCAGAGTGGTTTGATAGGAGCCAGGGACATGCTGTTCCCACCTGGGCTGGCTGCTCCACATCTCTCACACCCAGGAGGATGGGGAGTGAAGCACTTGCTTGGACACTTCTTCCCCCTTCCTGGCTGCTGGAGGTATGCTGGGATCCCTGTAGGGATGCTCCAGGCAGCCTGTTATCCCAGTGAGGCTGCCTCTGGCACAGCAGCTCCCAGTAACCCTCACTGCTGGCCCATATCTTGCCCAGATGGGACAGCCAGGCAAGCTCCATCCTCCCTGGGCAGGATAGACCCCCTCAAGGAGGCACAGACCAAGCAATGCTTCTTCTAGCACTCTGTATAGAGTAGGTGACCATATAGAGGGAATGTAGCTGTATTTAGTAAGTATGGGCAAGACCGAAAACAGAAGGTGGAAAATGCTTGTTGCTACCTATTTTCAAAATATGCAAAAAAAGTAGCTTGATACTTTATTTTGACAGCATTTATGGCTGAGGATTAGCTGTACAGTTGGACTCTGCATCAGTCTGTCCCTCTGCTTCCCTGCCCTAGGTTTGGTACTCCAAGAGAAACAAGTACAAAATGCGCTGTGCAAACAAACGAGCCTGCCCGTGCAGAGTGGAGAATGATGGGCCCACAGCTCAAAAGGGAATTATTCCTTTCCTAGCTATATTTTTATGTCCCCACATATGAGTCTCATTCCCTCAGAGGATTTCTTTTCCATTAATTTGTCCCGCCTGAATGCATGTGGATGTTTAGCATCCAAAACATCATGCAGCAAAATGTTCCACATGTTGGTCACCCAATGTCTGAAGAATCACTTTTGCTTTCTTTTGAAGCTGCCTGCTACTAGTTTCACTTAGTGCCCCTAGTTCCTCTGCTGGACAAGGCAGGGAATGTGTCCTTCAATGTACAGGAAAAGCTATACCAAAAGACTCCTTTATGTCACAGAGTTACCTGACAAATGGGTTATACCGCTTTAGAGATACCGCTTTAATTCAACACAGCTGCAGCAGTACCAAATGGCAAGTGCACTCAACAACTTCTACACACTCCACAAACACTTTCTGGGCTAGAGTTTGTCCAGTTTTTCCAACATGTCAACTGGTAAAATAAAAATAATGTCATCTTCCTACATCCCAACCTCTCTCGCAGCCCAAAACTATTATTACTTTAAGATAGCTACCTTTTGCTAGCAGTGCGCCTGCATTGCAGTCCCAGAGAGCACAGTGAATGCAGAGATTTCCCAGTTACTTTTAAACTGGAAAAATCTCTTCCTATAAGTAGCCTAGCTAACAGCTAATGAAACCTGGCTTGTGTAACCTTGAACTACCACGTTTCTACATGCCCCACGAGGCAGTTACCCCTGGAGCTCCCTGCTCACCTCCTGCCTTGGCTGCGCTCGGCCCCAGTCCAGGGATGTGCCGGCTCCTGTGGCCAGGGGATCTTCCCGAGGGGCAACTCGTTCCAACCCTCCTGTTGGGGAAGGAGGGGTCTCATCACTGAGGCGTTGTGGTATATTTCCACAGTTTGGCCCCTCTCCTCCTTGCAGTCATCTTTTAAATGAGAGAAGTGTTTGGTTCAAGGATTCTCATATCAGACAAAGTTGTTTCAAACAGCTGAGTGATAACCTCATCAGAGGAAGATTAATAAGCGTTAGCATCCAGTCCTAATTGGCACAATAAAAATATATTGTACTTTAGGTAACTGCTTTGCCTAAAGGAGTCCCAGTAAAATTAATGGTCCATTTTTTTCTTTAAAGTGAGCAAGAAGCTCTAAGGCCCTCTATTTTCTTCACTGATTAGTGACTCAAAAATACTGTCCAGTGCAAGTCTTTTCTCCATAGACCCCCTTTATCTTTTCTATCTATTTTGGAGAAACAGGCTAGCAAAAGGCAATAGCAGTGACTACGTGCACTCTCCTTCCTGCCTCCATTTCTTTTTCCAGTCTCCAAAAAAAGTCCAAGGCAAGAAGGGTTTTGTGCAAGTTGCTTCAGGGTTTCTAAATGAGATTTGCAAATGCAGGACTGTTAGCCTCCATTTGCAGCCTGCATCTATTTCAAAACCTCAAGGGTATGGCTCCTCACCAGTGGCAGCACCTGTGAGGTGCTCCTGCCTCTCACGACCGCTGCGCGCTTTATGGCGCCGCATTACTCATGGGTTATCTCTGGTTGCACACAGAGAGCCTCCAGTCCGACTGCATCATTATGGGAAGAGCCTAGTAGAAGAGAGAATCAATCTGTGGTACCTCCAGCACAGGCTCAGTCAGTGCCTGGGAAATGTTCAACTGTGGAAGCTTGGTCTCCCTGGGAAAAATTGTGGGCTTAAAAATGAGACAGAGAGACTTCTCTACATTTCTTTTGTGAGGATCACTTAATGAAAGAAAAAGAAAAATCTTAAATTATGACTCATCTGAGTAACAGTGCCTCCTCCTGCCACTTGTGAATGCTCCTTGGTGATCCTGGTTTAGGTTCCCGGCTTGGTGTGTCATTACGGCACTAAGAGGCACGACACACTATCCAGATGGTGACTCAAAGCAGCGATGTGGGAGGGAAACAAAGGAAGTTTGACTCTGTTCAGTGATTTATTCCACCTCACAGAGCAGTGAACAGACCATGTAACACAGATGTATCCAAAGCTGTCACACGAGGTGGTGACATTTCTGGCTGCTGGGAAGGAGGCTGGCTACGACGAACAGAAGGCCTTGATTTGCTGGCAGAAGTCTCTACTGTCCAGGTAACCTGTGAAACAACCCTGACGAAGGACTTCACTCCTCATTTCTTCCCAACAAGGAATAGTTGTTCTTATTGCAAGGGACACCCTTAAAATAGCAGAGTGTAAACTAATAGTAGGTAACCAAGGGCCCTACTGAAGAGGGCTTATTAAAGCCACATTATTTTGTGGGGTGAGGCATGAAGCAGAACAGGTGAAATACCTCCAGAATTTTCCCTGCATTACTGAGAGCTTCTTAGGGTTATTTTTTAATTGACATCAGTGATAAATAAATGTTGCTGATCAGCTGATGATTTCCAGCTGAAGCATGCAATCTAACAAAACTCATTAATTATGGTCAGTGCAGAGTCTGCTATTTTCTTCACAGCTGTGTGCAACATTGCTAAAGTAAGCTAGCCAAAGAGGCACCTGCAAAGCCTTGAACGTGTGGTCTGGGAGAGAGCTGAGGCTTACTTTCTGGTCAGTGATTTGTTCCATTTTTTTTTTTTTTTTTTTTGGGGGGGGGGGGGAGAAGCTGGAAAGCCTTTAGGATACCCTAGGGCTATCTCTGTGAAACACACGCAGGCTCCTGGGGAAGAGGATTTCTTGCATCTCTCCTGGGGCTCTTGCCTGTGCCCCCACCAGTAGCCATGTGTCCTCCTGGCAGAAGGAGCAGAGGGCATGGAGTAAATTCATTTGGGTCTCGCCTGCTGTAAGCAATGGGTTTATCTGCTCTCCCCTTTATGGGCTTGCAGTGCTGGGTTAAAGGAAGGCCCTTACCAGGTAAAGACTCTCTTGAAGAGCCGAGGAAGCATGAAGGAAGAGGGACAGAAATCAAGTGTGGGTGCATGCAAGTACGAAGCTGCTAAAGCCCTCGCATGTGACAGGGCAGCTGGATCAAACAGTCACTTGAGAAAGTGATCCTAGGCTGAGCTGTCATTCGGTCTCCTGGTGTGTGTATAGCCTTGCTGGGGCAGAGATGTGGCAGGTCTTCTCTAGCTGGGAAAACATCTTCCCTGAGGTAACCTGAAGTTGGAGGAAGCCTGAAGTTATTAGGCAAGACTATGAGAAGCCTATGTTTTTCTTAATCTGCTGGTTCTCTGAGAATTTATGATTTTTGTACTCCCTGGGTTGATCATATTGGAATTGTTGCACCTAATGCACAGAAATACGTTAAACCTGGCTGGATTTGAGCTGTAGTCCCTCACTTATAGCTTGCTGTAGACTTGTTTGGGTGCTGCAATGGCTACTGCGAGGGTGGCTTTGCTGCTCCCCTCCCAGGTCTGCTTGCTTCTTTTGTGTCAGACCATGTAAGAAAGTCTTTATAACTGGGCTTTGAGGTCTCCCTTCAGGTAGGTTGGGCTCTAGAGCCTTGTGCAATTACATTCCTCTCTCCTAAAGATCTGGAAAGCCAACAGCAGAGATGTCTATAGTGGGTTTCTGGCACTGGGTGCTATGAGCAGGAAATGCCAAACCAAGTATTCTATCTACCTAGTTTAGAACAAGGTCACATCTTTCAGAGGAAAAAAACATCAGCCTGCTTTTTGGTGCTGGGACCATTTTGATTTATGTCCCATTCAGGCTGCTACAATGGACCCATTGCACTGACTGAGAAACTGTCAGTCCCAGGGCTGTTTGCAGACAGCTGAGACACTTTGTGTCTACATGTTTCAACAGACGCAAGGAGGCTGAAATGACAAGCTGTGGGTACTTTGATGCCTGCCCCTCCCCATGAAAATTGGATTACCCTCGAATTTTTCTTACTGCTGTCTCTGTGTTTACTTTTCAGTTAATTTCACTCTGAGTAACTTCTTCCTTTTTTGCTCAAGCCAATGTTTTGCCAGAGATTCTTAAAATGTTCTGTGAATGAGCCCAAAGAACAGATTTCCTGGCTGACGTAAACTGGCAAGGCTCCTCCAAAGTCAAAAAATGTTAAGAGACAATAATTTTGGATTGCTATTAAAAAAGCTTACAAGTCTGTAAACTATTACATAAAGTTGTCTAGCAATGTTACCTTGTAAAGTTATATAAGCTTCAATAGAAAATATCTTAAAACTTGTATCCTTTTGCTTTCCTAAGGGTAATGCTATATACCATGTGATGCAAATCAAGTAATGTCAATGCACTTATTCAAAAGCAAAAAGGCTGCTTTTTAAGATTACATTTAATATACTGCTTTTTAAAAAATACAGAATGAGGCTTTTTGACTACATGGGTTAAGTAGCTGCATGAACAGCTAAGACTTTTCATTACCACATCGCTAATGGCAGTGCTACGAGACAGGATACAGGCCTGAGGCATGGCAAAGCCTGAAAGCTGTAATAAGGAGGTTATGTCAAGCCAGAAAAAACAGACAGTGTCTAAGGGCCTTGCTTATGCCACGGGGATAACGATATCTGAGATCTGTTTGGTCCTGATGCTCCTGGTAAGCTCCAGTCCATCTTGAGGTCATTCTGACATGTCTCAGTTGCTAGGTACAAGAGGCAGAGCTTGTCCCTGCCAGCTGGCCCCGCAACGGACCAATTCTTTGGATTTTCATGAACTATTTCCTTTTAAGATCACTGCTTTAGTTGTTTCCATATCGCAGGGATTACATTGGGTTAACTTTGTTTTGGGGTTTGCCTAAAACATAGTTTGTTTAGAGAGCCTGCAGCCCGACTTCTGTAGAGCGAACTCTGGATAAGTTCTCCTGTGCTGTTTGTACAGCTGTGGGTGGACTTTTGCACAGTAAGGCTACAGCATTTTTCACTATGTCTGGCCATTTTATTCTGAACATCTGGTGCAGGCATTCACAATAAAATCTTTAATTGCTGTTGGCTAAACTTACCTCTCTTCTAAGACTCTGACCTATGCTTAGTGCAATAATGCTAAAGAGATGTAGCCTCATGCTGGTGGTGCTGGAATTTCCTTACTGACCTTCCAAAAAGGTGTTATCCACTATATTGTGGATGGAGCTACCAGACTTATGAAAGCTGTTGCCTAGGTAAATATGATCCTTGAGAATTTCTGAAAGATTTACTTATTGGAGATAGTATTATCTGAGGATATACTGCTTTTATTTCCTCTGATTTTGAGACACATTTGCTGCTAAATTCTTCAAAGTAGGCTGTCTGTGTGCTGTTGCATTGCTTATCAAGGTACTTAGGAGATAATTGTTAGGTAAGTCCACATTTCTGGCCATGCTGTCCGTACCTGGAACTGCAGTTTCCATCCCAAAGGTTGGTTCTCTTAAGTGAATATTGATTCCAGCTCTGGGAAGGAGGAACATTTGTTTCTTATATCCAATGGTAGCATTGAACACTTAATTCATGAATGGGAACTGCATTTGATATTTATTTGTATGAGGGCTCTAGAAGATTTAGATGACTAAAAGATTTCTAGCAGAACAAAACCTTCATTCTGAAAGAGATAAAACAATGGGAATGTAAGACAGGTGTTGGAAGTCATGAGAGGCAATGAAAGAGTTGAGTATGAGCTGATCACTCACTTTCTCTTATGATTCAAGAACTAAGGATCATCAAGTGTAATTATCATGTGGCTGGTTCAAAATGCTGGAGAGGGTAGCTTTTCTCATAACACACAATTCAGCTGGGAATTGCATTGATGGGGCTGTTGTAGCTGACAAAAGCTTACCTGGGCTCATAAAATGAGTAGACAGACCTAGAGAATGAAAATCCATGGAAGGCAACTAAACACAAAGATGCTTTTCTGGCTCAATAGGCCCTTGAGCCACAGAACTTTGGGGTGAGGACGTGAGGAAAGTATACTAGGAGGAGGGAAAAAAAATCACTGTACACATGCTCCATTTCTGCATTTTTACTGCAAATGTCTGCTGCTGTCTGCTCTTTGAGCCAGGATATAGAGTTTAATGGACTTTCAGCCACTGCAGGACCAGTGTGACTGCTACGATGTCTGAGAATATCTGTCTGCCTTGTCAAAGACTTTCTGAAAGCTAATATAATATGGACACATGATAGCTACTATTCTTTCATTTCTATGAGTAATGTGAAAATATGGTCAATGCAAGAATAATAGAATAAAATCCAAGTTGTATTGGAAGCCTGTTCTTGACAGCACCGCAGGTTCTGTTTAGTGCTTTTATGTGAAAAGAATTGCCTTAGAACAGGCAAAACCATATTTCCATCCCAGTTGTTACAGTAGTTTAAGTCTCACTGTTTAGGAAATTTTGGACTTTTTTTCCTCATTCTTAGAGGAAGATTCCTTTTGCAGATTCATCTGAGGAGATGTAGCAGGGTTTTGAAGCTTTCTTTACAGGAATGCTTGAAAAGATGTAAAATTTCTAAATGTAAAAGTAAATTTATCCTGGTCTGCTGCTCTGTGAGTCTTCAGGTCGTTGATAATTGTTTTGAAATCCTCTAAGGTGATATTTGCTTATGATTAATATCAAATCCAGTTTTTCTGCTGATAAAGGCGAGTTTGTTTCAGGTGGTATCTGTTTAACATAATAAAAAGTTTGCTTAATATTTTCTTTGCTAGAAAGAATATTTCCATGTCAGTTTTGACTGAGTCGCTGTAGTTGCAACTATAAATTGTTGTTGTAAGTTACAACCTACAATCCTTTATTGTTAGCAGGTCTTTTGCAGGTTCCTTTGGTATGCTTTTTTTGTTAGGATTTTTCTTCTCTTATCTGTTGGTAGTGAGGACATTCAAAGCAGCCTGTTTATTTTCATGAGGACTTTTCTTACAGTATTCTGACTCTTCTTTCCCCTGTTTTTCCCCCTGTATCTTCAGGAAATAATACACTTTGCAGTACTCACATGTGAGTGCTTGGCATACATTATCGAGAACTGGATCCAATGTGGAGGTGTTTGATGGTTGAAGTTCAAGTTCTTGTTTGTTCCCTCTCTGTATATGTATATTTTAAATAAAACAGTATATTGGGGGAAGAGAAACATTTGAGTTCCTGGCAATATTGCCCAGAGCTGCCCTTATGCCCACACAAACACTACACAGTTGAAAAACCTGACCTTCTTTACATGTTGTATTTTTAACTTTTCTTGGGAAGTAGGAAGAATGATTTTAAATATAACTTGATTATTGTTGGCAAAGTTGTGGTCTCTAGTTCTAATGCATGGACCAATTCCTTACAGTGGCGTAACACTGCTTATTTCATCCTTGTCTATCCTTACTTGCACAGTCACCTTGTCCCTGAAGGGTGTTCAGTTGTAAACCTTGCTGTAACAAAGTCTCTGAGGACATGATAACACTTGTCTCTATCATCATCTTTTTGCTATGTCATTCAGGGATCGTGGTGCATGATTTTCAGCAGCATAATCCAAGTCAAGAGTCTTGCACGTGTTGCAGGGTTTTTTGCAGAGTGTGGCTCTCAGGGCAGTTCCTTCGCTCCAGCTGGGCTTCCTGGGATGATCATCACTTCCTTGTCCTTTGGTTCGATGCAATCTGCTCCTGGCCATCTGCACTCTTACTCTGAGCTTATCAGTACTCTTTCCATCTCTCCTATGACTTGAGCTGATTTTCCAACTATAAGGTCTGGAAACCTATCTGTAATGAGTCTGATGACCCAGGCTTGCTCTTCGAGATCCTGACTTCTGACCAAGACAAAGTTTGATTAGCACGGGTCAGTAAGGGATTACCAAAGATCAGAAATGTTGGTAAGCTGCTTCCTCTGCCTTGGTAACGTTTTCTGACAGGCTGAGTTGGAAGCCTTGCCCTGTATCTAGGGTTCAGAGCTGAGAAACCAGTTTTGCCTCACCTGTGTATCACCTGTGCACTTTTATCTCCCAGACCATTGCCACTACTAAGTCTAGAAATCCTCTTGGGTCCTGTGCACAGGGAGTGTAATGAGAGTTCATGCACTGTGCCTAAAGTAGAAGCCCTGTGTGCTCTTTTCTCTTACACTTATGGTAAGAGGAAGAAGTAGTAAAGAACATGCAAGGTTAAGGAGAAATGGGTACTTGGTCATCTTGCTTGTGTGAGGATGGTATGAAAATAGTTTTGTTTCTCGTTTTATACATTAGCAATTCAGGTCTTGTCTACCCTGTTTGTTTTTCTTTCACTGGAGAACTAATAGTATTATGACAGTGCAAGTAAAAACTGACGAATTTCAAGTAGAACTGCTTTTCCTACAAAATGTTTTAAGCAATCTGTATTTAGCTAACATTTATCTAACTCCCATTCCTAACCAACAGTTGGAAGAGAAAATCTTTGCAGTTCAACACCTCCTCCTCTTCCCTGTTCACTAGAAGCTGAAAAACCTCCCACTCCACTTCTCTAGATCTTCCGAGGAGACCTCTGCCAAAACACAACTTGATGTTTGATATTTTTTATATAAGAAAAAGTAGAAAACAAAACAATTCCAGCCTCTCTTACACAAAGAATCAGAACAGGGCATGAGTCCAATTTTTTCCCATTGCATATTTCTTTGTGTACTCTCACAGAGGCAATCAAGGCACTCTACCCACCAGCTTTGCTAGAGCTCTCTAGGAGAAGTGATATCAAGGCTGTCTCCAAAGCAGCTCTGTTCTTTAAGCAGCCATCAGAGTGGGGATGTTCCTAAGTTCCAAAGCACTTGGCAGAAAATAAGATCTTGTCATTGACAGCTCAGGATGAACTCTCTAGCATTGCCACCAGCCTGCAATAAAGACTTCAGGCCTCCTTTGCAGTCAATGCCTCTGCAGATGTTAACTGTTTATCGTATTATTCATGGATGTGGAGGCTTTTCTTGGAGTCAGAATGTGATTAGGCTTTCCAAGGGTGGCTGGTAGGACAGACAGCTGTAGTGCTGCCTCTGGGAGGTGGGAGGCAGAGAGCATCTGCCATTATGTGAGAGAGGCCTGTGCTGAGACAAAATCAGCTGTACCCAGGCCTGTTTCAATCTTTAATAGTCCCAGGTAAGCAAGGAGTTTGGGAACTCTTGCTGTGCAGCTGTTCCCTGTTAACCCAAGCTGCAGGAACAGTCTCAGATAACCCAGAGCTTCTTTGAGATGTACGTTCACCTCTTTCTCTTCAGTTTCTAGCAGTTTTGTGGAATGCCATTCCTTGAATGGAAGCCTATGGTACATGCTTGCAGGCTGGCCTTCCAATCTCCTTGTGTTACTGCCCCTCACAGGGCTAGCTGCTAATAGGTTTTTTGGCTGATGGATGAGGAAGACTGCTGCTTCCACTTAACTCTTAAAGAAGCAGTAGAAAGCCATCAGAATCCCATGAGAGGTCCCCTTCAGATGCTGCAAAGCAAAATGAAATGCATGAGGTAAGCAAGGGAATGCAGAATCCTGGAGCACCCCAGAACTGAACTTCTCTAATTGTCAGTGCTTTTACTGTTACAAAACAAAATGTCAGCATCTTCTCATCTTTACCATCTTCTCCAAATATCCCTCTGGGGCCTCAAGTTCCCAGTATGTGAAAACTGCTTCAAACTAGACTTTTCCTGCAACCTTTTCCACAAGTATAGCCTGCCAAACATGCCATATTTCCCAAGCCAGTCCGAGGACAGCTTAGATTCCATGGTAGGTCTTGGAGGCTGAACACTCAGATCCTTCCAGATGTTCCATTACTTTGGGAAGCACAAGCAAAAAATCTCCTAACTGTCCTAGTGACATTTTAGACAAGAGATGGGACCCTTCTTCCTCACCATGAGGGCACTTTGAAGAGACTGTCTCCAGAGATGCTTCCTGTGAAACTCCAGTTCCCTGGTCAGAGATCACAAGTAGATAGTGGCTGCTGCTTGTAGTTAGCAACAATTTCCACAGTGGAAAATTCTGTGGAAATCGTGTTGATAACTACATTGAGTAAAGCTGTGCAGGGCTGCAGCTTTGCCCTGTCCTATTTAACACTCTATAGCTTGCAAAGAAAACCTTGACAGTTTACAGATGCTGGGAGAGTGGTAAATAATGAAGAGGATCTGGCACCGAGTGGAACATCTTGGTACACTAGGTTGAAGAAGTAATTTGTTTACATCAGTGCGGCCAAATAGTCTTTCATCTAGAAGAAAACAAGTCGGGGTCAGGCACCAGGCTGAGATCTCAGTGATAGAAGAGTTGCCTTGTACAGTTAATGAAGAAGGAGACGTCCCTCAAGGGGTGACTCAGCTGTTCTCTGTTGACTCTTGAGGCAATTTAGGGCAATTCTGCCTCTGAATTGGGCATCTCAGAGTGGTTAAGGGAAAGAGGCATCACACAGCATGCCTACCTGCACTGGGAATGGGTCGGTTGGTGGAGGAGATGATGGATGACTGTATGTCAAAAGGTACAGAGCTGATGTGTGCACCAGAAAACAGAATAAAACCACAGTTCCCTTTTGGAAGAAACTCAAAGCCTTTAAAGGCAGCTATAAATGGAAAGCTCTGAAAAGAGCCTGGCCCCAGACAGCACATTGGTTACGGTGGGGATTTTCCATATAGGAGGCTGTGGTGCACAGATCCTTCCTCTACACAAGCTGGGACAGCAACTTGTATTTGGGTTTCTTGCAGAGCTCTTTGCTGTTCTGGTTTTGATAGAAAATCATGTCCTGGGCTGACAGAGATGCCCTCAAACAAGCTTTAATAGCCACAGCTAGTAATGAAGCATTTGTTGGGAAGGTGATGCTTCATGAGCATTTAAGTGCCTTGTCAATTTTTGATTTTTGTTTGGTTGTTTTTTATGGGTAGCTCAGATTCTCCACTCTCCCTCCTGCAGAGTGATGTACTGTGAAGGCTGCATGATATGGAGAAAGACTAAGGAATTAAAAATTCCATCTGACAATTTGGTTATTAGCATGTTGGCTTTCTCTTATTAAGGGGTAAAAATCAAAAATATCCAGTCACTACCAAACCAAAAATGCTATTTTGAAGCTTTTTCTTTAGAAATACTGAAGTAAAGCTTTGGTATTTTTTTAAAAAAGTTTTTTTTGTTTTTTTTTTTTTTTTCCTCCCAGATGGAACTATTGACTGACCTCAACATGTTTTGGTTTGGAACAGCATAACAGGTCAAACCTATAGTTCACTAAACAATTTTTTGACCTGCTCTCACAAAAATGTTGCTGTACAAGAGGCTAATAGGGAAGGTGAGCAGAAATTTCCCTCAGAAGATCAGGGCTGAGAGCGTGGCTGACCTGCACGCACAGCGAGAATGAGTGGGTGGTGCTCAGGATGGCAGAAGAGCAGGAGCGAGTGTCGCAGACTTGTATTCATCACATTTATTTGTGACCTGCAAAGGAGGGTAAAAGCAGAGCTGGCAAAGCTCTGTGCTTAGGTTAGCTAGAGACCAAATAGGACTAGGATGAAATGCTGTGTTGACAGAAGCTAACTAATGGTTCTTCGGTAGATTAATTTAAGTTGCTTATACTTTATCCGGTTCCCAATTAACTATGACAGCCTGGGAAAACGGAACAGGGCATTGCTGTGGATTGCTTGCTCCCACTCTGAGTGGCCGTAACAGGGAAACACTGAGCAGGATATTAGACTGCCAAAAAGATTGGAAAATGAGACAGGAAAAAATATTGAACTGCAGGGTTTATAATGGCCACAATCAAATGGGCCTTTGATCTTTAGCCATAGAGAGGTAGAGCACATAAAAGTGCAGAGACCTTTTCACCCGCTAAATGCATGGAGCGATTACATCCTGTAATGGGATGGCAAAGACAACCAGTAGAAGCAACCTCGCAAGTCAATCAGACAGGTGGGAGCCTAAAGGAAGCAGGGAGTAGCAGGGCTTTTCTCTGGTGTTGCAAGTGTGAGGTCAGAGGGATTAACTGGTTGTAGCCTCTTGTGGTTGAACAACACAGCCAAGGAAGGAATCCTACTAACCACCAGGGCTAGGCATAACGGGAACCCAGGTTTGCTAGCAGAACGCGGTTTCTGACAGCTGCCACTGATGCTCTCATGGCATCCAGGCACCCTTTCTGCTTCCTTCAGAAACCCCCTGTGGCCTGGTCAGATCGTGGATCTCGGGGCAGGAAGCAGGACAGTGGAAGTGGGGACTGAGACTGGGGGAAGGCAGAGGCACAGCAGCCTCCATTTAGGTATCTGTAAGCTGCTATGGAAAACAGCACACTTGCAAAATGTGAGCAAGAAAACTGCCCTTTTTTTTTTTTTTTTCCATTTTTGTTCTTCCCTGCTTGACAAAACTAGGCTTTGTACTCAGCCACTATAAATGAACAGAATTGCACCAAAGATGCGTCTGAGATGGATCCTCAGTTCTTCCAGTGAGGAAACAACCCTATGAATCCCTGACTGTTAGCTAATAGCTCACTGCAAGAGAGTAAAACTATCATGCTATTTAATAACTCCTCTAAAGCATTTGCCTACACCTGTGTGTGGTTCTGTGCCTGTGCTTCCTAAATAAGCACCTCAGCCAGCTGCCTGAAGGTAAATGGAATTATACCAGGTCTGCTTCACACTAGCTTTCCTTCTAGGCCCAGCCTCTGGAGACCATGAGCAGAAGCAAATGATGTCTCCTGAGGTGGCAAAGGTTTGTGCTGGGAGACTGCCCTGAGTCTCAATGTGTCTTCCTATCTCAGAAGGCAAATCTAAAAACAGGAAAAGAATGCAGGAAATAGATGAAGAATGTCAACCTATAGAGAGGAAGCAAATCGGAAAGAAACAGCCTCATGTAATGTGACTGAAAGGCAGCACACTTAAAACTGATGAAATTCTTTCCATGGTATGTTGGCTGTGGAAATCATAATCTCAGCACTGCCATGGTAGGTCACCACTCAGGGTACATGCCAGGTAGGTGCTGCCATTCATCCCTGCCTCTGGACCTCTGTTCAAACTATATTAAATTAGACTCTGCTTGAAAGCATTGCTTTATTTTTTTTTTTCCTGTATACTAGAGAATGATACACAATCAATATTGAATATTAAAGGTTTTCATACAAGTCACTCACTAAACTGATATGGAACTTCTTTTCTTGAGATTGTTACAGCTATAGGATAGTGATTTTTGGGGATTTTCTTATAATTTTAATAGTTAGTAGCGATATTTAAATAATAGATCTAAGAGAGGGTCATGTGGAAATGACATAATCCCACATTAAATAATCCCACTCCGTGGCAACTTGTTAATGACCAGGTCCTGCACCTCCAGGCACTCTCCTGCTGTGGGGAGTCTGGATGGGTTTCAGAGTCATGGTTCCCTTCCAGTGCTGACATGTCAAATAGTGCGACTGACAGGAAATTATCCTCTGCTTAATGGGGAAGGTCACATCCTGGTGCTCTTTCAGGCTCTCTGCAAAGTTGGCCACACAGATTGCAGTTTCTTTAGCGTTCATAATGACTAGAGATTGGCATTTTAATTGCAGCAAAGGTGGTAAAAATAATCACCTCCTGATACCCTGGCCCATGTCCACAGTCAGTACGTATGTTCACCCTGCTTCTGCTCCTTCTCTCAGTGGTGAGGAATGACGAGTTGGATCCTGGCACAGCCAACCCAGCAAGCAGGTGGCTGTTGAGGTGGCCTAGTGCGTGTGACCACAGTGGGGAGCTCCCTGCTTGGGAATTGCCTATCTTGGTCAGTGCCCGCCTGAGGGTTAGATCTTTCATGATATGTTATTCTGATGGAGCCCACCTGAGGCTCATGGTAAAGTAAAGGTTGGCCCTTGTGAAAGATAAAACACAAGGCAATGGGGACCAGGAGATTAGTCCAGTCCAGCAGAACCGATTTTTTCAGTGTTACACTCTCTTGTCATAAAATTTGGCCTACCACAAGGACTGAGACTAGAGATTTCTATGAAGACTTCTTCAAAATCAAAAGCTACTGTTCCCAGCTTGTGAGTTGTCCTACTGGATGAATTGCTAGATGTTTAACCATCAAACACACTGTGAATGTAGCACTTCATTTCACACATTTCTCTTCAATTGCTCTAATTTGTTTCTAATATTCCCATCCAAGAGCTGTTTTGTATATGAGAGCAGGTTGCCCACATGGTAGCTTGTTTTGGCAACCCATGGCTGTGAGACACAATTTTATTCTTGAAATTAGGCTATGAAAATGTCTTTATTTTAACTGCATACATAGTCAGCTACTTAAATCTTTAATTCACAAATAACTGCAAGCAGAATGTTACAGCCTCAAAAATAAATTCAGCAAAAATTAATCTATAGCATGTTTGACTTTCTTCTGTCTCCTGACACTGTGCACCCACTTTATAGGAATCTGACAGTGCTTTTTAAATATGCATGGCATTCATAGAATGGAGTTGTATAATTTCATATGGTTTGTGCACAGGCAAAGCTAGTTCAAATTGGTAAATATGAAGTACAAGTACAAAAAGCTGGGGTAAATTAAGCATGTGAAATTTGAGATTTAATTAAAAAAAGGCTGAGTTTGCAAACAGTAGGGTTAGTTTTAAAAATACTTGAGTGTTTTTTTTCTTCTTTTTTTTTTTTTTTTTTTTTTTTTTTTTTTTTTTTTTTGGTCTTCAAAATAGCACAACCAGATGGCAACAGGCTATTTCTGAACTTCAGTTACATAACTTTGCTAAATATTTTTCTTCCTTCTATAATTTTAAATTCTTTATCTGTAACTCAGACTGTGCTGCTGTAGCATACGGGAAACTTCAGAGAAGAAACGGATTGTAAGGCACTCTTGGTGTCAGGGTGAGCCCTTGCCAGCAGCGAGCAGTCCTTCAGGAGCAGAGCTGATGCTGTTGTTGGTTCATCAATGGTTCCAGACATGGTGAGCAAAGAACCAGAAGGTTTAGAGTGAAATAAGACAGTAAGTCCTGTTGGTGTCTCAACGCCCAGAGTGATGGCAGTTAAAGCTGCTGGAGAGGAAGGGAGGTGCTATAAAGGTATGCCAGGACGGCTGCCTGTGCAGGAGTGTGCATCTCCGGTTGCATTTGAGAGAAGAGGTGATGAAGGACATGGGGTAAAACAGGGCCTCTAAAGGGTCTTTTGCAACTAGACTACAAATTAAGCTTTACAGGAAATGATTAAAGCAGTTTTTCTTCCCTGCACCATGTTATCACATCAGAATATGACTTTGTTTGGAGGAAAAAAAACAACATTTTGTTCCCTTAGTTTCAAGCAACCATTGCCATTACTTGCATGGTGAGAAGAAAAGAAACTGTCCTTTTCCAACCTTTAAGCAACACGGCAGCCGAAGCAAGGCTTGCAGGAGGATGTGAGGGCCTGCTGGCATGGTAGAAATCACAGTAGCATTTATAGGGCTTTTTTCTTCTTTGAGAGACCTGAATGAGCTTTACAAAAGAGGTGAGTATTTGCTCTTGTTGTTTCCAACAGCATCCAGAACAATTAGAATTGAAAAGCCATTTCAGAGAAGAGGAAAAACTTTTTTTTCCAGACTTTCTCTTTTTTTTAATAGCTCAATTAACAGCTTGATTCCTCCCATGCTGAAGATACTCACAGGTACCTTCAGAGGAGGCCAAGACTCAATTACATTTTAAAGGAGTTGTTTAAAACAAATTTTTCCAGGGTGAGCTAATTAAAGGGTGCATTCTCAAATAGAGATTTTTTTTTTAAATATTTTTTTTAAATCAAGTTGTCTATATTCTTCAATTCCATTAAAAAAAAAACCACACAATTTCTGCTAATACCAACAAAACTTTTACCTGTTTTTCCCTCTTTCTAATAACATCTGCCTGTTGAATAACTTATAGGTGTGCATTTATCATGGGTTCCCAATTGTGCTGTTGATTTGTTATACAGAACAGAAAATAAAACATAGCATTAAACTAGCCTGAAAAAATGCCAATAGACAACTTCCCACCAGAAAAATTAAATATTTGGCAGGAATATTTCTTTAACTGATGGGATTTTAATGGTCAAACAGATATTAGTGGAATGAAATAGCTGGGGATGGGGAATGGTTTAGAAATGCCTTGTTCTGAAATCTGATTTTTATATCAAAATTAATGTTCTAAAATTTTCTTGCAAAATTTGCTTTCCAAATCTGGTCTACTCTTGAGATTTTTAAATAGGTTATCTGTTATAAAGCAGAAACTTGGGTTGATTGCTTGTCCAGTACTAGACAAGTGCTCCCTTCCTTAGGTGGCTCAGTTCTGATCTCCTGTAATTGCTGACTTCCCTGCAATGACTCCTGGGTCAAGTCAGTGCAAATCCAACAGTCTTTGGATTAGAGAGTAGGACCACCTTCTAGATGTGGGCTCAATTTTGATTTCTCCATTCCTCTGAGCACCCTATAAGATTACCATTACCATCTGCATTTTTGTGAGTTTAGTCCTGGTTCTAGTGTTTCTGACACTGATCCACACAGTAAAATCTTAATGTGTATGAGAGTCTCAAGACACCAAGCATGCCATGAAGAGCACAGAGAGAGCAACCTCCAGAACTTATTCACAGGGAGGGGACAGTCCTATTTTTTTTCTATTTTTCTTTTTCAAGGGTCCCTCAAACAAATTCTTCCATATATTAATATTTCTGCAGTGTCACTGAAGGGGTGCTAAGGGATGGGTGGTTCAAACCAGTCTGCATCAGCCCAAAGGAAAAACAAAAATGAGTGTTTCAGGTTGCTCAGAATCTGTCGTCTTAAAATATTCTGATTTGTGAGCCAAGCTGAAAAAAATCGGTTATTTGTACAACCTTAATTTGAGCTCTCTGGAGCAGGGTGTTGGCTCAGCCTACTGGAAAGAGAGGCAATCCACCAAGCCACAAAAGCCTCGTTGTTCAAACCTCACCATAATATGCTTCTCATGTCACTCACAGTGCAACGTAACCCCCCTCCACACAGTGTATGGATCTGCCAGATCTCTCCAGGTCTTCTACCTTACAAGCATTTCTAAGACTGCCAAGTTTCTGGAGGCTGGGCTGCATTTATTTTTGCCTCTTGAGCACCTCATAAGGGCTGAATGCATGATATAGTAATTGTACAGCTATGAAAATTGTGGCTGGATCTCTAACCTCCCTCCTCATATCTTCTGTAAAGCAAGAGACAGAGGAGCTTCATAGCCCAGCACAGACTGCACTGCTGGCAGCTATGCAAACTTCCAGCAGCTCCTCGGAGCAAAAATGCAGCTTCCATGGAGTTGGCTTGCTCGTGCCAAGGTTGGGTTATCCAGGGCTGAAGGCAGCCCCGTGTGCCTGTGAATAAGGAATAAGAATCCAGAAAGTGTTTTTCCTTTCTGGATATTTGAGTGGAAGTCTCCTGGGATGGGAACTGTTAATATCTTGGTCCTACTTCTGGCTTTTCTGCTGTTGCAGGACCAGCTGAAGCAGTGTGCTTTGTTGCTTTTCCAGTTCTCCTTGCTCATTTGAATCAGTTTTAAGCTAATAAGCAGACATACACATTTCTTGTTGGATGTTACTACACGCTCTTTACCCCTGCGTCACACAGAGGCCTGATGTTCCTGCCACTTCCTTTTAGATTGCAAGTAGCCCAAAGCCATGAACCAAAATAACATGACTTACAATTGCAGTAGAGATTTGGATGCAAAAAAAATCTGATATCTACGTCTCTTCCAGACACTGTGGCTGGGTGTAAATCATATCTGCCCTATAGCTCTTTCTCCCTATCTGTTTTGTAGGTCTATGTTTGGCCCTGAGGATGTAGGGAAGCCTGATTTATTTGGGTTCATTCCTTATGTTTATAGTCTGAGAAGACAGCTTATTTCAGCCATTGACTTGTAGTATCTTGCTGTACTTGAGACATACGGCCAATGATAGGCTCTAAAGTGGTGCTGGCTTGTATCTTGTGCCTGCTGTATACCTCACTGTGTTATATTTTTTAAAAAGGCTTCCTATAAGAAGGTCACTCTGCTTTGCTTGAATCCTTACAGGAATTAGCAGTGCTGGGTGGGAAAGAAGTAATGAAGACACAGAGATTTATAACAGCATAGAAAGACCACAGGGTTCACTTACTGGCCATTGGGTTTCATGAGCCCCAGATCGAGACTGATAATTAACTTACCATACTATTATTAATTGAGCAAAGCAGTCCAGGTGGCATTAGTAAGAGCAGTTAGGATTTGCACTGGCAAAAGGACCAGCTCACGGAGCAAAAGAAGCTGACGAGTGTGTAAGACACAGGATAAACGCGTTCCCCAAGGACAGCTCATCTCTCCACTGCATGAGAATCAGTTGTGGCATGTGAAGAACTTAGGTAACAGCACGCTGTAAGGGCAGGACTGTGGCTGGGAGCAGTGGCCCGTGCTGCAGGGGAGAGGAGAGCGAGTACGGACCCCGGGGCAGCACACGGGGCCCTCCACTGAGGGCACCCACGCTCAGCAACGCTGCGCTGTTTACTTGCATATGGCAAAACCTGCGTGTAGAGCTTCGTTGGCACACCAAATTAATATTTCTCTCTGACTGGGGGAGAGCAAGCATCTCATCACGAACAAGCTGTAGCAACGTCTGGAGCGTGTGTCCGAAGGTCATTCTCCAGCAGTGCCAGGGTGCTCAAAAAACTGAATGGCCCATTTGCCTGAGCCTTGGGAAGCCAGGACTTGCAAATTATGATAAGGAGAGCTGCTTCCTTAAAAGTGTATTGAGTGCTTGGTAACAGGGTGCAGGGCCTTTCTCCTCCAGGCCTAGAAAGTTGTATCTGTCTAGCGAATATTGGCAGGATCTCCTTTCTGGCTAACACCTCACAAATGTGCCACGCTCTGAGCTCACTGGTGTGCTCGGGGTTTTTCTCTGCGTTTGGAGTAACTCGGCATTAGTTATTCCACAGTAGTTGTTTGTCTTTGTGTATGATCCATTTTCTTCCAGGTTGAACGCCCATTTTATGTTTTAGCTCCAAACACATTGATTGAGTGACAGAGATTGCACTGAAAATTCACACCATTTCTGAGTCTGATTTACCTTTCAAGTATAGGCATGGCCCAAGCAGGCAGGCCAAGAGCTATAGAGGCAGGGGAGACTGTTAGCCCAGGGGAAATCCTTGCTGGAGCGAGCCCAAGTTGTGCTGACAGGGCTGGATTGGTGGTGCTTGATGTCAGATAGATAAATAGAGGGTTTCATCTGTAAGGATGGTGAAGGAGAGGCCTTTCACGCTTTCTCTTTCTCTCTCTCTCTCCTTTTTTTAGAAGCAACAGTGTACACTTAGTGTGGCTGGACTTACTAATGTGCAAATGACCTCACTGCAGTGCATTACTGAAGCAATTATGGGTAGAGCGTGGCTGCTTGCTCCTTCTTCCACTGTTTGTCTTCAAGTCCATTGACGCAGCCCTTGGTCTCTGTGGAGGTGGTGGGACTGTACGGCTGGGCTCCTGCCTTGCTGCCATGTGGGAGCATGGTAATGTGCCACTCTTCAAAGTGGCCACCCCTGCATCTCTCTGGTGGCAGTGAGAGGCCTGTAGCAGACACAGTTTCAAGTGAGAGAGTCTCAGGTGGAGATCTGTGTTGGCCCGCATGCGTGAACTGCCAACACACCTCCTCAGCCTTCCAGCACAAACAGATTGATGGCACACGCACCGTTTTGGATTCTTCTCGGTGGATGGTTTCTCTATTTTAGTCAGGAAGAGGTTTGCATTTTTTTCCTGATGGTGTCTAAAAACAGTCTGTGCCTCCACGTGACAGATCTGTGCATTTTCCCACTGTGGGAGATGGCTATGTCCGGCCTGGCAAGGACGGCTGCATGACAGTGGCAGTCAATGTCAGTTCGTCAGGTCAGCAGTAAAACAGCAAGAGACTGGACTGGGCCACAGAAGATCACGGCTGGAAAGGGGTTTAACCTGAACCTGGCCCATTCATTCTCCCTTCCAAAATACTGCAGCCAATAATCCCTTTGTGGAGAATGGTGGCAAGAAAGCATCAAAGATTTGTTGTCCTGTGTTGACAGGAGCAAACATAAAATTCTGCTCGTTTTCTTTCCTGGTCTCTGGAAGAATTGCTATCTTTAGTGTCCTGTGCTCTCAGCTTGTCTCTCTGGGTGACCCTCCTGTGAAGCAACTGGTCACGGGGATGCCTGTGATCAATATTAATAGCCCAGGGGGTAGCTGGGTCCTTGTTAGAGAAGGCGGTGAATGCTGCTAGTAGTCTAAACCATTACACTAATGTCTGTCTGATCTTTCATTTCCCCATCAGCAACACCTCCCACCCTGTCTGAGTTCAGTGTCCTGGTGAAGAGTGTGCTTAGAGGTGAGGTCAAGTTAATTGCAAGAGGTGATAAAAGAAAAAGTGAGGCAGGGCTCACAGCCAGGGAAAGGAAAATTGGTCCCATTGTTAAAGGAAGAAAAGAACATCAGAGGTCTTTTTAAAATGTCAAGAGTGGAGTAGTGCTGTGTGCTCTTTGCTTATTGAGTAGAGTTTGAGGGAGGTTTGCTTTAAATATACCTTCCATACGAATATACAGAAACATGTTTTTTAGTGAACTTTAAACATCAGCTATAATAGTCTTTGGATAAAAAGGCAGTCATTATTTCTTCGAGCACACTCTCTACTGCAGAGCAAATGTTCCATGTGGCAGGATGGTTGCTTTAAAAATAGCTGCTCGCTCTGGAGTCTCTAAGTGTAGCTGGGAGGTAAATTAAATGTTTGACTGTGAGCAGTCACTGCTGTGGTCCAAGAGCCGCAGTCAGCAAGCCCTCATTTCACTGAAGCCAGTGGAAATAGTAGGCAGTGGGAAAGGCTTTCAAAAAGAGGGAAGGTTTGGGAGTCCTTGGGAAGCTCCCAATCTTTGGGAAACTATTTTTAAAAATCATCAACTACTGAACTGTTAAAGAAAACTGACACCCGTCATAAAAATCACAGAGAACAAGACTGGAAGGGACAGGGACAGGTTGTTCTCTCAGATGATGTACCTGTGCTGTTTCTCAGAGGTAGTTCTCCAATCTCTCCTTAAACATCCCATGACAGAGCTCCCACATGCCTCAGCTCAGCTGCTCTAGTGCTTTGCTGCTCCTACCAATGGAAAACCATGATGGGGCTCTGTCTGAATGTCCTTTGCTGTAACTTAAACCCTTATTTTTTTGTCCTACTCACAGTAGAAATGAAGGAAAAATATTCCTTTCTTTATAACTTTTCAATTTATGCTCCCTTCTCCAGACAGAACAGACTCGGTTTGTCTGATCTTCCCATGAAAGCTGTGTTTTCTGAGTCTGTGATCACCTGGCTGAGCTCTCCTCCAAACCCCTACCAGGAAGCTCATGTTCTTCTTAAATTGGTGGGCTCAAAACTGAACATAGTAGCTCAAGCTGAAATCTCACTGGTGTTGGGCAGACCAGAATTATTTTGTGTATCTTATTGACAGAAACTTATTTGTATGACACAATATGGCATTTGCCTTTTTTGCTACAGCAGATCTTGTTGATTCATGGTCAAGTTGTGATCCACTAAAACTTTCAGATCCTTTCCTACCCAGCTGATACCAAACTAGTTTCTCTTCTTGCGTGTGCATGACTGACTGTTCATTTCTATATGTGGGACCTCATACTTGTCCTTATTGAATTGCATTCTACTTTTTTCAGAATATTTCTCTGATTTGTCAGGGTCATTTCATATTCAGTAATGATCCAGCATGGAACAGCCTGCCTAGTGTAAAAAGTATTTGCAAATGTACTAAGCATCTTTTCTATTCCATTATCAAAGCTACTGTTGGAGATACTGAAGGGTGCAGGACTCTGCAAAGACATATTTTGGGCTGTAGAGCATATACCTCTAATCTTCCAGTGAGCAACAGATCACTAACCACAGTTGAAAACAGTTGTTGAATGCAGTTGTATACCGTAAGTATAATTGTCTGGTTACTGTAGACTCTATCCCTAACTTTTTTATGGAAATACCACATGAAATGGTGTCAAGACCAATACTGAAGTCCATACATTTGATAACTGCTGTCTCACCTCTCTCCATGAGTCCCCTCACTTTGTTGTAAAAAGAGGTTTGTTTAACATGATTTATTCTTGACAAATCCATGCTAGCTGTTGCTCATCTGCTTGTTGTCTTCTAGATGCTTACAAACAGTTTGGATGATTATCTATATGCCAGTGTATTTCCAGGTTTTAACTGGTTGAATATTCTCTACCGTGGCCCTGCTCCTCGGATCTACTGGGAGCTGCCACCTCTGCCATCAGGCACCAGAGAGCTACTTGCCACCCGTGCTGGCAGGCTCTCAGTGGCCCAGCCCTCCATGGACATTACTGCCACCAATCCCATCCTTGCATGCCTCCCTTTCCTTTGTCACAGTGCCCCAGAGCTAGTTTTTCTTCATGTTGTATTTAATGCATATGTTTTTCAACCAGAATATATTTTACTGTGAAAAGAGGGAGAAGAGTCACAGAAAAGTTTCATTTTCATCAAAGTAGCTATTTCATGAGAAATTTCAGAAAACATGGAAATAATAATTTTGTCTCCAATTTTCAAAAATTTTTTGAAAAAAAATTTTTTTTTCAATTAGGTTTTTACTTTCCAGTGTCCGTTCTCATCACCTTCCCTCAGCTTTTCCCCCATCTGCTTGCCAGGGAAAGTTCAATGTTTAGATATTCTTTCCAATTCTTTCATTTTCCACTGTCTAACCTTTCAAAACTTCAATTCAGAGAAATTAGAGAATGGAGGGAAAAAAAAAAAAAAAAAAAAAAAAAAAAGGGGGGACCATCCAAACAAAAATCCTGGGTTTCTAGCACATATGTGGAGCCATGCTTGTGCAATGACACTATGTGAAAGTCCTAGTAAAGAAAAAAAAAAAACAATAGTAATACCACTCCATGATCAAAAGCAAGAGACAGGGAAGAAGGGAAAACAATCCGACAGCTTCTAAGGTTTTCAGAAAATACATGTTAAAATGTGGGGAAGGGGAGCTGCTCTGTTCTGACCTGGCAATATACTGACACAGTCAGGATTTGAAAAGAGTTGATATTCTCTCCTCTCTCCTACATCTTTTACCCTGACCAGTTTCATTTAACAGGCAATATATATATCCTTAGTCTGCTTTCCTACAGGGGTGCCTGTTATGGAGTGAGAGGTTGCTCGCTCTCTCCTGTCTCTGTAGGACTAAATACATTATTTTCGTACCATAGCAGCACTAAAGGTTTTTAGTAACACATACTACGGTATAAAAGCCAATCTTGAACCATCTCTCTCTCTTTTTTTTTTTTTTCTTGTTTGGTTTTTTTTTTTTTTTTAGTGTTACATGCAAAGAGCCAAGGAAGTACTGACGACAAAAGTACAAGGAATAAACTCTCCTATAAATTTTAAAAACAGCACTATTACTTTTGGAGAGGGCACAAAACATGACTCAGAACAAGGTTATTGACTACAATCCAGCTGACCAACCTGTAGTCCCAGAGAGCAATGGGGCTGCTAATCTCATCTGCCAGATAATCCCACTCCCTCACAAAAGCCGTAATTAAGGGCCATATTTTCAGCAGGCCTATAAAAATTGGCTGCCATACCACTTGTCTGCATGCAGAAACTGCAAAATTCAGGCACACACAGATAGTACCGCAGCACAAATACTGATTTGCCACAGATAAACACATGCACCTGAAAACTCCAAGAGATTATTCTTGCAGACCTGCTGGAAATGTGGCCAAAACCACTTGTGTATGCTACGTGAAAGGCTGTGACCAGGCACCTGAGCCACCTCTCCTCGCAGGGAGCACTCGCCGCCTGCATGCCAGCACTGCTGTAAGGGTGCAACATGAATTCACCTCAAAGCAGAGGGGAAGTGCAGTTGCTCCAGTTGCACCAATGCAGCATGGTTGCACCAGCACAGCAGGCTGCCCTGGGGCAAGCACCTTTCCAGGGCTCTCGGGCAGTTTCTGAGGAGTCTCTGAAGAGTATTTCTCAGTGCCGCTTGCTCTCTGCCCTTCCACGGGCCAGGTAGAGGCTCTTTATGGGTTGGTTTTCTTCCTTTTCCTTGCTTGCTGTTTAGAGGCTACTTTGGCTAGAAAATTTTCTGGTTAAAAGCATAAGATAGATGTAAGCTGAGAAGCTACAATCCAAACTTCCTTGAAATCTGTGCGTGTTTGGACTGAGACCTATCTGTGCTCTTAAAAGCAGCAAGCAAACACAGCCCAGTCTTCCTGAAGGACCTAGACAGCTTCCCTGTCCTGTGAAATGAAAGAGTAGGATGAGGATGGGTGAGGGAGGTAAACATTGCTTGAGTTTTATCCTCTGACTCGCTGTCAGCTTCCCAGGAAGCGTAGCTTTGCTCTGATGTGAATACATGAGTACAGCATGTTTCCCATTCCCTGCAAGTGCCGAGCAACAGAGCTGCCTGTCTGAGCATGTGAACAGTGTTTTGCAAGGCCAAGGTCAATGCATTTGAGTCTATGCAAGCGCATAGACACCCTGCTGACCCAGCCTGGGACCCCAAGCATTAGTCCCTAGGTGAACTGTGTTCACGAGCCCCTACAGTACACGATCATTAGTTTTGACCCAGTACTTCTGTGATGGATGGTCTCTAAGAACCATCAGACTTGCATCTTAAACAGTATTTGCCCTAATGTTGCCTTTTTGCGCATAGCTCCTCACAGCAGATGGTAGAGGTCTTGTTCCACACTTCAGTGCACTTGGAAATAGCTTCTAAAATGGAGCCCTTTGGCGCCTCTGTAACATGAGAGCAAATGGAAAGACAGTGATCTGGAGCTCCCCATCAGCTGCCAGCTCTGTGCCAGAGTGGAAGGCACACTTGGTTTTATGATGTGCAAGGTTCTTTGAACATTGCATCAAACTAATTATTTTAGCTGGCCTGCTACATTTTATGCTCCTATTGGTACTTTCATCTTCAGCCTCTTCACTAGTACCAAACAAAGAAAACAGGGAAAGCTTAATGCAGCAAAGCTTTCACAATTCACAGCAAAATGGTCTGTACAGAGGCAAATAAAAGATAACAACTGATCTTACTTGGCCAAATCTCAGGCTGATGTCTGTCTTCCCTAAACTTTTTCTGTCTGATACTGTAAGAATATTTTTTTGCTGCTGAGCTTGATGAAACATATAGCTGGAAAATCTAATACAAATGGAAAAGATCAGCTCAGACTGTCATGATCAGTGTTAAGAAAGATCATTTTATCCCATTTCTACACAATTACATCCAAGTATTTAACTGTTTCTTTCTTCAGAATTTGTTCTAAATCTTTGAGTTTGGGATAGTTGGTCTGTAGTTACTCAGATATCTTTCTCCATCATCCTGACCTGTATGCATTACATCTGCTAATAACTGCTCAAGTGTTACTACCTTGACTTCCGTGAGAAGCCTTGCAGCTAAAATAGTGTTTTGATGTGCCAGGATGCTGAAATGTAGATTATTTGATCTTCATCTTTGTCCTTTCCTCCTACTACATCCTCTGACTCTAATACCATAGCTTCTTACACTTATGCTTCTATTTCAGGTATGTTTTCCATTTTCTTGTCCTTATCTTCACTAACTAGCCTGCCTTCTCCACCATCATCAGCATCAGTGTTCTCACTGAAGCAAAGTATTCACTTGGTTCTGGGGAAACACCTCAGTTACTTTAATCACTACCACACTTTTGCCACCTAACAGAACTGCTGTGTCCTTATTCTCCTTTTTTTTATTATTTTATTTTATTTTTTTAATGTAACTGAACAGCCTCTTCAGTATTATTTCCTTTGCAAGGCCTAACTCAGCCTGATTCTTAACAGTCCTCATTGGTTTCTGATCCGTGATAGTCAGGCGTATCACCAGCAGTTGCACTTATTTTCCAGAACATTTCTGGGGCAGTAAAGCCTTCCAAAGTGATATTCTTTGAGCATATCCCTGCCTAGTAGCATTACAGCAATATTTGTCCGTTATTAGATGAGTGTGTAATAAAGTCCCAACACAGTCCTAGGAGGCCTTCGTTCCCCAAAATAACACACTCAACTAATTTCTGCTCTTTTGCATATTCTGCCTCTTTATTTCTGTATAGTCTGTTTCTTGAATATCAGCTATACCTTTGCCTCTTTTAGCTTCACTAATCCTCCCTGGGTAGTGTGTTTTCTTCAATACCCATATTCCAGTCAGAACCATCATTATTCTATAACCCATAAACAGGAAATCTTAACTCCATATTAATACATTTCTATCAAAAGATGTCTTGTACTTCTTCCCTCACTCTCCTAAACTCAGCCCTGACTATGACTGAGCATTTGGAACAGGTTGCCCAGAGGTTGTGGAGTCTCCATCCTTGGAGATATTCAAAGTCCAGCTGGGCACGGCCATGAGCTGCCAGCTCTAGCTGAGCCTGCCTGAGCATGGGAGTTGGGTTACACAGCCTCCAGAGGTCCCTGCCAACCACAGCAATTCTGTGATTCCAGAAGTTGTTTGCAAAAACCTTTTAAATGCTGTCTCCAGCCAGCTCTGTGGGAAAATGCTCTCCTTTGCTGCTAGAGAAAATTGTTGGTTGGCTGAGCTGGTAGCCCATGCTCAGAAAGCTCAGAGATAACAGGCACTCACTGGCAATAGCGATATTTCCTCTGGAGCAAGTTTGGCCACTGTTTTGTACCTGGTGCAGTGCTGAGAGGCTGCAGCTTCTCATACAGCTCCCCGGAGTTTTACTAATGGAAGGTCTCAAGCCCTTGCTAGCCAAATCAAAAGTTAAAAATGAAAGCTTGTATCATCTGCCTCCTTTCACCACAGCTGCAGCCTTCACAACACCATCACCAAAAGTGCCATCGTCTGCCAAGTGCAACCATTGCCAACACAGCAATTGCATTTCCCCATACACCACATTTGCCCGATGTTTCTTGAATGGGAGTTGCTTTAGTGTTACCCTGAGCCAAATCGTGGCAGTAACTGTGGGATGGGAAGCTGTGGCCAGCAGTAGGAAGCATGTTGCACTCCTCTGTGCAGTACACATGGATGAGGAGTGCAAACAAGATCTTGGTAACGACAGACATATTTTCCTGCAGCGGAGCATGCAAATGTTCATTAAGGAATGTAGCCTCCTGCAGTATTAAGTCATCAGGCACTGAAGCACTCGGGTCACAAGTAAATAGAGCTAAGCCCAGTGTAAACAAGACTCTGTCAGTGTGAGTGAAGAGTGGCTTCAGCGGCATGGGGATATTTGAGTCTGGTTAACGTGGCTAATGTGCCACGAAGGTGACACTATGAGTGTTTCTCTAACTTGTCAGATAATGTCAGCTAATGAAGATCACGTATTAAGATCAGTTCTGGGATTTTCACATACTGAATGACTTGAGTTTCCACTTCCTTTTTATGATGGGACTGATGATTTTTATGATGATTGTTAGTAAATTACATTTATTTTAGAATTACTGGTAGTTGCCCTGGTGATAAGAATCATATCACTCTTAGAAGTAGTATTTTATTTCCATTTCTAGATAAACGAGAAAAAAAAAGTGATTCCCCCAACTCTGTTTCCAGATTTAATATAATCAAGTAAATTACTCAGATTGTTTTTAATACTTGGTAATTTCAACCTAAAGATATGGAGAATTCAACAGCTCTAAAAAAGTGGCTATGATGAGAATGCTGATCTGTTCTTAGCTAGACTGAAGTGGAGGCATGGCGACAAAATAAAACTTCAGATGTGCGACTTGATTTAACTATCTTACCAGCCACCTGTTTATTATTTGGAAATTCATTTGTAAGATTTCTTAAAGTTTGTCTGTTGTTCTGGTGGGAATTCTCTTTTCTTGGTGAATGAAAATCTCATTCTCTGCATATTTACTGCTATATAGCTGAAGAGTCAGGGTAGATACTTGTATAATAATTGCACAAGCCATGTTTGTTAAATAACCTAAGACTTGAAGAATTGAGCAACTGTAGAAGTCTTTATCTTCAGCTATTAATAGGCACACCTGTTGCACAGACCTGTTGGTACCATGATATGTAACAGTAGAAGATGAAATCATAATTGCAATCTTCCTGCAAGCTATCATTTAATTTACATTTTAATTAATTTTTATAAATCTCGTAGTTACGAAATTTTGAAGCAATTAGAGACATGAGAGAAGGAACACGTCAGTGTCAATTAAGGACAGTGAGTCAAAGAGGAGAGTTCAGTTCAA
This sequence comes from Rhea pennata, assembly GCF_028389875.1. Taxonomy (NCBI): domain Eukaryota; kingdom Metazoa; phylum Chordata; class Aves; order Rheiformes; family Rheidae; genus Rhea; species Rhea pennata. The sequence goes on along the minus strand of NC_084667.1, from coordinate 58,843,505 downwards.
GATAAAGTTCATAAAACAATAATGCTTTGTAGTTTGTGGTTCTGTTTAAGTGGCATTTTCTAAGCTTTTGGGAAACTTGAGTCAAAGAAGTCACAGTCCTGTACACTTTTAGACTTCACTGGTTTCTTTCATTTGCAGATGAAGAAACTGTGGCAGAGAAAATCTGAGGATTTGTTTCCCAAGCCTGAGGAGAAAGTTGGCACCAGAACCAGGAATTGAATCCTTACCTATTGAGCAATCCAGTTAAAGTATCTTCCTTACAAGCCCATCCTTCAAGTTTGCACAAAAATGTTACACTGAAAGTCTCTTGTGCGTTTTGGTGAGTGTGGTGATGGCTTACTTAGACTTTGCTCAGAATGTGGCCTTTGGCTGCACACTCATCTGGTGTACTCAGAAAGCTGCTGTTACTAAAGAGAGTGCTGCCAAGTCTTGTGATTTTCATGTTTACTGTTTTCTTAAAGCCTCAGTTTCTAGATGGTGAAGCTTGACTTCTATTTAAAAGAAAAGAAATTTGCAGATATCGAAGTTGCTGAGAAAAGTAGGAAACTTAATGCCCTGCCCCAGTAGCACAGAAACCAAAATGTTAAATAAAATTTTTAAAGGTACTTGTTAATCACATCAATAATTGCATATTATACCTCAAGCTGATACCATGATTCTGAAGGACAGATTTGAGACTTTTGGTGTTCCTGTGAAGCCATCAGATGAAAATGGGCTTTGAGGCAGAGAGCTGCTCTGAGCAGTTATGGTCATACTAATAGTGCTACCTGGGAGAGGCAATCATGGAGCATCATGGAGAAGGGACAGCAATGACAATTTCAGCTGTTGGGACTTTATAACAGTGCAGGTCTGAGTGCTAAGCTGAAGAAAGAAGGGAAGGAGGTTTGCTGTCTTTGGAAATGCAAATCTCTGCAAACTCCCCTCAGGTGATTTTGAAGCAACAGGCTAGTGCAGCAACCATCATGTGTTGGTGAAGGAGTTCAGCAACCAGTTGACATCAGGCTAAAATACCCCTCCCTGTGCAGTCTCTTAGTGTCCTCACTCAGAGTGCATCTATGCTGAGGTACATGAAAGATGTGACAGACGATACATGGTCCTTTCACAGGTTGTCACCTATTCCTATGTTACATTCCTGTAGGAGCCTGTAATGGGAAGACGAAGCAGAAACCTTGCTGTTCATCTGCCCCAGGCAGCTGTGGTCTGAGTCACGGACCCCATGAGATGAAAAGATGTTCTCCACCATGAGATGTCTAAGACCAAGGGGCACAGGAGAGGGGCAGAGACAACGCTTAGCTCAGGGGAGCAGTGTGGGGATGGAGGGAGCATGGCTAGACCTCTGAGGGGACAGAAAGAGAGACACAGCCTCCAGGAAGGGCTTGTTGCAGTGCAGGGAGACACTGAGCTGATGGACTGAGGAAGCTGGGGGAAGAAACCTTCTTTGCAAAGGCTTAAGAGACCGTGGTAGTTGGAGCTACAAACACCATTTACTTTTATTTTTACTTATTTTGAGTGCCAATGAGTTCATTGCTCTCTTCCTCTAAAAAAAACCTGGCTCTTGAATTTTAAATGCCACATGGTTTATCTGGAGAGCTCAGAATGGGAAGAAGGGCTAGAAAAGGCTGCTCAGACATTTGGCCAACTCAAGGCCAGTCTGCCAGGAAAGATGCACCAGCACTGGCCAGAAACACGCTGGTCGGGGTGGCAGGGAGTTATAACAGTGAGAAGTGACTCGGCCTGCAAAGACTGCAAGGGCATTTCTAAAGCAGGCACTTGCTGTTCAGCTGGCCTGCTTTGATGTCCCCATTCTGCATTGCACTCAGGAGCTGTGCATAGCCCCTCAGAGAGGCAGGAGGTTCACGCTCCCACATGGGGGCCTTTGCAGAGCCCCTGGCACAGGAGCTTGTTCACATAGGGCTGGTTTGTCCATGTGTCTGCAGGGAGCATGTCTCCATCCTTCCCCTTACTCCTTGTCCTGGGCTGTTGTAAGGTGGTGGTGGGGTTGCTTTAGCAGTGTTTACTTTCTGCATCCTCCAAAAGCCTTAAAGATGCTCTTACCTGCCTTGCCACTGCCTGGATCTGGCTGCTTTTGCTCCTGTTGTGGAGCTGTGGTGTTGATGATTTCAAATTTTCATCATTGAAGTGAGAAATGGGATCTTGGGCCAGTCCTGGGCTGGGGGAGAGGATGATCTTCACTTCTGTAAAACAGTTTCTTCATACTATTGTGGTCCCGGAAACTGTTAAAAACAGGTGATTTCCAGTGACAGCAGAGTCGGAACAGGCGTGTGTTTCCTGTGGGATTTCAGGTTGCTCCTGCCCACGGTTGGCTCTCGCCCTGGAAAACAAGGGCCGTGGCAGCGAGCAGCAGCTCCGGCTGTGCTGCCAGTGCACGGGGGCTCCTGTGTGGCACCGGCTGCCAAGGGGAGGGATGGTGAGGGCAGCTGGAGAGAAACAGCCGAGGACAGATTTATGTTTGTTCGGGAGGGAGGAGGTTGGGTGGAAAAAAGTAAGAGATGGGACGAAAATCAACCGGGAGAGCAAGGTCCTTAGGCCAAATGCGCCTCAGCTGCCAATGTCATCAACTGAAGGCCTTGCAATGCTGCAGGAGCCACCCTTTCTAAACACAGCAGAGGACATTGGATGGTCTCCCAGAAACAGAGCTGCAAACCCACCCGGTGCACTTCTGACACAGGCAAAGAGAAATATTATTCTCCCATAAAAAAAGGAAAAAAAAAAAGCGCCTGATAAGACATCAAGAAAATGTCTCCTCTCAGTAGCTGCTCTGAGGAAGAAAAATGGCACCAGCAGCAGGTGAGAGCCAGGTGCTGGGCAACCCCAGGGCTGATAAAGCCCTGTCCCTGTCCCCACTCGCTGGGTGCCTCCCTGGCATGTGGGGGCTCAGGCCCTGCTTCTGTGCCAAATATCGGGGTACATGTGCCCAGGCAGCAGGCTACATGGCTCAGAAGTGTCTGGCTTTCCTGGCCAAAGCACAGTGTGTGGGAGGACTAGCAGACAGCGATGACGGCCTGAGAGGGGAGGCAAGATAGAGGTGGAACGTGTGGGGCAGCCCTGCCATGGAGATGGCCTCTTGGCTCCTGGCTGCACTGAAATGAAGCTATGGCTTGTCCATGCAGAAATACCCGCTCAGCTGTGCGCTGCATAGCTAGGTCCTACAGCATTAGGTCTAGGTACCACTTCTCACTGTAACAAAGCACCTTTTTTTTGGAATAACTCATGTCCTAACCCAGTTCCCATGTGGACAGCCCCATGACCATCACTGTGCTGAAGGAAGCTGACCTATGTAAGCCTTTCCCCGCCTTCCACTCCTTTCATGTCTCCTGCCCATCATCCTCCTTGCTGTCAGCGAAGGGACTCCTGCTTCTTCTGAGCTCCGGAAACTGTGAGCACTGACGCTTGCACAAATCTAATGCTGTGGATAATTAAAATGGGAAGAGAAGTTTAGTGAGGGGCAAAATAAATTAATAAATGTTCCTTTCATGTTGAAATCATGCTTCTATACCATAGGCTGAATGATGAAAGAGAACAGCTGTGTCAATAGTCTATAGCAGGAGGTGGGGGGAGAGGTTGTTTGCAGCCATATGGGCTGTTAGCAAAGGTTTAAAGGGTTTGTTTGAAGCTGTGCATGGTTCCATCATTAAAATACTGGGAGGGAATGGGGGTCTGCAGGTGTGTTTATAGCCACAGCATCCCTCAACCACCAAGAGTTGGGCAGCAGGAAAATCCAGAAAGGTGAGAACAAAGTGACAGCAGAGATCAGAGCTCAGATGCTAGCAAAGATTCCCCATTTGTGACTTGCTGTAGAATATAAAATTTGCTCATTTACACTGCAGATATTATTCTGCTCGTGAAAGAGGAGCAGATCACTTCAGATCTCACAGAAAGAGGAGAGAAAAACATACCCAGAGATTTAATGTAAGAGGCTTTTTCTTGTGCTGGCCAGAAGATGCTGCGTCAGAGCAAAGGTCAAGGGCATCAAGTGCTCATCAGCACTGCAGGGTCCTCAGGCCTCTTCAGTCTGTCCAGCACTGGACAAAACACAAATGAAGGTGTAGCCTCCAGTATAGCCTTCAGTCCCCTGCCTCCAGGGAGCAGAGTTATTTCTCTGGGCGGGCAGCTCACGCTGGATCCTCCCTGCTGCTGGAGGCAGAGCTAAGCTGGAGTAGGAGTGGGTCTGCCCCTCGGCGCTGTGGTCACTGTTCCAGCAGCAGCGTGGACCTAACCGTCTCAGAGGGACCAGGACCTCTGAGCTCTCCTCCACTTGCAACTTGTTTGTACAAGTTGAGGATGATTTTGAAGACAACCAAATCTTTGTCTCAACTTTTTCAGCTTCTTTATAGCTCTGTTTATTCATTTTTTTCCCCTGAAACCTTACTTAACAGTACTACTTACAGTAGTACTTCCTTGTTTATTTACTCCTCCTAGAATCCCATGGTAATGAAATTGCCTACACTAGACTTCAGCTTGTTTATCCATTGCTTTCTTTAGGAGGCAAAGCCCTAAAAGCACTTTTGTAGGTAAAATACTGAAATTGCACATTTTAGATAAGTCAGTAGCTGATGCAGAAAGTTTTATTCTGAAAGTCAGGGATGTTGTCAAATTAAAAATGGCATCTCTCTGTCATCTCACTGAATATTTTTCCATGTAATGCCCCAAATGATTATGCCAGAGAGGGCAGAGAGAATATTTCTCCGTTCTTTCATTTTTCTTGAGAATTCCTTAAACCTCCTGATGGCACAGGCTTTATATATAATTTTCTTTGTATTTTAGGTCGTGAGTTTGTTTCTCCTCTGTTTGGATCTTTCATGAGCAATTTTTGTGAGAGATGCTTCTCCATTTTTTAAGGGGAAGCTATAATTTACAAAGCCACAGTCTCCTGGGGACTTGGTTTTGAACTTGGATGTTAAGTTGCACATACAGAGAGAGGTCTCTTTCACCCAACATCAAATGTTTACTTGTGGACATCTTGTAGATGTGGCCTTGTCTACAGCTAAGTTGCACTCCTTTTATGGTCAGTGGAGAAATACGGGCAATTTGGGAACACAATTCATGCCACTCATTTTAAAAATCTGCTTGAGGATGAGATTGACCTCCCTCTAGAAATGTCTGGATTTTTTTTCCACTGGCTACAAAGGGAATGGCTTGATATGTGTGAATAGTTGAAGTTAATGTAGCAGAGAACACTCCGCAGCTTGGGTCTCTATAAATACTGCACCACAGGAGTATCTGCGTGCCTGCCTGGACACTTACCCTCTCTGGGTTCCTCTTTCCAAGCTTTCCAAGCACTTCTGCTGTGTCTGAACCACTGTTTTTACCAGATGAAAGGAGGCTGACTCTGCTTTGCTTCGTGTGCAGCAATGGGTCTTCTGTCTTGGGTTTGAAAGTGATTACAGATAATAAGGTCCTAGGTATTCAACAGCCTGTTTTTTCCATCCTTTGGCAGTTGCTGAAGGCAGAGTTCACTCTGGTGAGTTATTTTCAGCTTTCCACACACAGCCAGTCATTGTCTGAGCTGTGTGTCTGGCGACAGCCTCTGACCTGCAAACGATCGCCTTTGGTTTTGCGTAGCCCTGTCACTTGTGAGCGTGAGTGGTTACAGATTACCTGGTGGCCTCTAGGACACAGTGTGCTGCCAGGATGTGCAAAATACAGGCCTGATCCCACGGTCGCAGCCTCAGCAACACAGGCTCTACAGGCCCTGCGAAGCAGATTTGCAGGGAAAATGCCCCGACCACAGTTATGTCTGAAAACTTCTTTTTTTGTGTGCCCTTTTTATTTTTGACTGCCACTGGCGTGATATCATATGCCTCCTTTGTGGTCCTGAAAAATTTTTCTGGTAGTTAAGCAGCTCCTCCTCCAGATAAGTCCACACTGACTCTCCATGGACTTAGCGAAAGACAAAAGCCTTTCAGAGCAGAATGGTGGGTATGAAGATTAGGAAAGATGGCTCTTGATTAGCTACTTCCTTCTCCATGTAGCCTGTGCATTTGATGTTAGCAATCAGGAGAAGGTGTTGCCAAGGTTACAAGATCTTGTCAGTCTAGATTCCAGGTCTTCTGTGGCATCCCTCTTCTCTCTCTAATTGTGCCCAGACTTTCTATTTAAATACCATCTGCTTCAGCTGCAGTTTGCACAAGTGTCCCAAAGGGCATTGGTCTTGATTCTCTATAATCTGCCCTTTGTATTCTAGCCCTCTACAAGATGGTCTTGTTACGTGGAAAATACATTTATCTTTGCAGATTGCTAAAATGGGGACATGAAGCAAAAAAAGACAAGCAGGTGGAACCTGAGACTGATGATGTCTGAGCCAAATTCTGCTGTGGATAATACCTGAAGTCAGCTTGCAATCAAAGCAGTAAAAGAGGATTTTTTGTCATAGTCAATGAAAGGGTTAATGGACGTTCTTATCTACGATGCACTATCCGCTGCATACCCCTGCTCGCATTCTGCAGGCAAAACACCTACTGATGGCAGTAGGGGTTTCAGGCAGGGAGTAAGACTTTGCCATGGTGATACACATCACTGGTGTGAATCAAACCAAGTTTAAAACTGGCTGATTTTCAGAGGTTAGATGCTGGTCCCTTTCTGCTTTCAACTTCACTTTTTCTGCATTTTGTCTATTTTATGTTAAAATAAACTTGAGGTGGGCTAGTGGGTTTTTTGCAGTAAAGGTCATCCTTTATAAAACAGGCTGGATCCCCAAAACATTATAAACTACTTAAGTGTCAGGATTTGACTCTTGCCAGCAGGCTCAGTGAGACATTTTTCCCAGCATCTGACCAACACCTGTGCATTTCTTGCAGTGTTACAGAAGGGCTTTTATCAGAATCAATAGTTTATTAATGTAATCATTTTTCTCCATGTCACTGATTCACTTACATTCCTACATTGTGTTTAGAAATATTTTTGCTGACAGCATCGTCTTTGGAAAGCCCCATCAGTATTGTATTACAGGCTGTCCTGTCAACACTCCTTACTATTAGAGTCATTAGTCTGATGCTTCCCATTATAAGACCCTTTTCGCTTTTGTTTAGTTGCAGTCTTTAACTCTTGGGCTGAAATGTAATATTATGAGCATTCTGACTGAGCCTGATAATTTAATATATGCAATATATGTAAAAAAAAGTAACCTAAAGTGACAGTTTATGAGAATAAGCCTAAGGAAAGCATATTGTTTTGCCCATCTTAGAAAATAATGAAGTAGTGACTTGAAATATGATGGGTATGTTGTATCAAGTCTGCCTTTCTCTGTGAAAATTCCCGTAAGTGGAGCTAAGTGTGTGAACCTTTAAAATAATCGCAGTCTGCATGCAAAAGACTGCAGGGATTAAGTAAGTGAATTCCCCAAGACACTCTCCTTTCCATGAGTTCTGCTGATTGCAAGGAAGGTTACTTTCAAACTGTTGAAACAGCAGTGGAATCTGATTCCCCCCATAGCGACTATCTGAACCTCACTAGAGCTCTGGGTCCAATCTGAGTTGCCTGTAGCTTCAGTTATGATCCAGCATGAACAGATTTTCTTCAAGCTCAGCTAACAAAGAGCTTTTTTCCTGATATCCTGTCTTAAAGCATTTTTTTATCCTCCAAACCAAGCAGTGAGCAGCTTGCCATGACAGTAGTGTTATAAATCTGAAGTCTCTCTTCTGGCCTGTTCAGGAACGACCAGAGAAACCTATTTGCTTAGTCTCACTATAAGCCTCCTGCTGGGATGACGGGAATCTTCGTACTTTGTAGTGGGACTAGCCATGCCATTTGGAGGTGTGTAACCTCCAAATGCGCCACACAGTTGGGGGACACAAAAAGGAAAAAGAGGGGGATGTTGCTGAACCTCCCTGGACAACATTTCCCCTTTTCTTTGGCTATTGCCTCCACTTGCTCTTAAAGTCTCCTTATGTTCATCAGCTCCCTAATTTATGAGTTGCCTTCATTCCTGTTTGCTGAGTCTTTTTTCTCAGCTGCTCAGGAGATGAGAGAACAGTGAGAAAGAGTAATGATGGACATAAGACTCTGTGGGAAGGAGTAATGATGGAGAGGAGACACCTGCATCACTTAGTGTCTGCCTGGTCTGCCTGGATGAGGAGAAAAGGAAGTGGAATGCGTAGGACTTTGTTAAGTTCTCAGTCTTCAGAAGCAGACTGCAGATTCAGCTTGAAACCAAGAGAATAGTCCTCAATCTGTGGGGGGTCTTAACCCAGTGAGGAAACAGAACAGTTGGAGCATTTATATAGGTACAAGTTAGGGGACTGCAGGAGATAAGAAAGAGTGAGAGTTGCTTATGTCATATTTACCTCTCCAAGCTACAGAGACTGGGGCTTCCTTGGCCTGAGCTTTGACAAACACCTATTGCACCTTGCCTCTTTAGGTGCATTAGAGTGTTATTGGTGCTTAGGCCAATGAAGCCCTGAACAGGATGTGCAAGTGCAAACAGGGAAGGAAATGGGGGCACACAGGTAGGAAACCCCAACACCCTGCACTGGGAGAAGAGGGAATGGCCTCCTGGATCCTACATGGTGTCCAGGTCTTAGTCTGTTTCTGTGCATGGAGGAGGAAACAGTTCAAAAGATATTTACAGCTGTTACTAAATCAGATATTTTATCTGCACTGGATAAAATGATCATAGAAATAGGACAGGTGGCAGTCGGGTTGTTACAGACCTCTGGAAGATCATAAGGTTTTCCCAGGTTGGGCTGACATTGCTCTATCCCTTGGCACACTAGCAAATGTGACTGAAAACAAATGGGACTGAATCCAAAGTTTAATAACAGTCAAATGGAAGAGATGAGAGTGGAAAGTGGTTTGTTCTGCACACCCAGAGCGAAGACATTTCTGTGCTGGCCGTTTCCACTGGGTGCACTGAAAGGTCAGCACTATTTGAAGTCAGCCAGCCAATAGCTATTTTTGGCTCCTATTTTACAAACACCACATCAGAAACAAAGAGTTATTTTTGTCCATCAGGATTTCTCTGATAACTTTGCTCAGTACAATGTTAAATAATCAAACCCTGCAGGAATAATAGCACTGTTTTATAATCCCATATTATCAGGTATATAGGAGCACACAGGGGCATGTGTGTGGAGAGGAAAGCTTAAATCTCTTAACAAATACAGAGGACTATTTATATTATTCATAGCATCAGAGTCCACATATTACAGTGATTTGGAGTATTGCGTAGGTGTGCATAGAGGTGTGGATTTCCAAACAAGGAGGTATTTGTCCCAACAGGAGAAAACAGTAAAAGCTATTGTCCTCCATGACTTTTTAGCAATATCAGTGCAGAATATGGTTGATGTGACAAGAAGTAGCTGAGGCACCTACAGAGCCCCCTCCTACACATACACTGTCACCATGACTTTCTTCACACCCGTGCTTTGGAAATACCTCATTTGCCAGTAGAAAGCCTGGCGGAAGTGGAGTGTATTGATTTGCAAATCACTGGTTGCATTTCTGGAGCAACAACAATAAGACAAAGTCCAAATTTATGACTTCCTATGCTTTAAGGTACTTAGGACTCAATTGGAACCAGAGCATCTTTTTGCTAATCTCTACACAGGCCCAGGAAAGACAAGCCTTGCACAAAGGCATAGAAAATGTCCCTAGAGAAATAAAGATAGGAGAAAGGAAGGATTACAGTGCCTAATTTATGACTGAAGTTAAGCATGGAAACTCATAAACCATCTGCTTTGCATTTAACATATCAGGCATGCTTGTAAAAACTTTCTATTTGTATGTCAAAGAAATACCTGCATCTTCAAACATGGTCTTCATGGCAAGTGATCACCAGGTGGAAAAATCTGCTCCAAAGTGCCCGATGGTAGCAGCTAGGAATAGAGCTCCCTTGCAAACTTGGCCATTCCTGGGACAGATGAACAATTTAGAGCCTTTTTCTTCTGATTACTTTCCAATGCCATCAGGGAGGCTGAGCCAAGATGTCCTGGGTCCCAGGCCTGAGCTGATGGTTTATCTCTTTATTAAGCTAATCTTTCCATTCCTCAAAATGGGAAAGGGGACCCACTTGCTATCTTGTCTTGTCTAACCACAAGTGGGTGGTAATGGAGAAGATGGCAGCATACTTTTCTTAGAAGTGCACAGTGAAAAAACAGGAGGTAGCGATCACAAATTGTGGCAATGGCTTGAACATAAGTGAAAAAAAAATCTCCATTAAGAGGGTGGTCAGGCACTGGAATAGGCATCAAAGAGGCTGTGATGTCTCCATCCCTAGCAGTGCTCAAAATTCAGCTGGACATGGCCCTGAGCAGCCGAGTCTGCCATCAAAGGCAGTCCTGCTTTGGGCAGGGGCTGGACCAGATAATGTTCATAAATTTCTTCCAATCTAAATTATTCTATGATTTTTCTGAGTTGAAAATTCTCACCGATATGCTTCCCATCTGGTCTGAGAAGCCTGGTGATTTTCCCAGGGGACAGCAGTGGGATGAGGAGTAGTGCAAAGCTCAGCCAGAGGAGCAGCTGCCCCTTCCCTTTCCAGACCTTGTGGCTGGCTGGCACAGGCAGTGGGCATGGAGGGAAGTACAGGAATTTTCACCTCCAGCTGGGGGATTTGACCATTATTTCCTGCCTCTGAAGTGATTGTTCTGACCATCTCTAGGTGCTTGTGGGCCTGGAGCTTATTTTCAACACTGTAAAAATGAAAAACCTACTGCACGTTGGTTTATTGGTCTCTAGGTAATGTTCTTTTGCATTTCTAGCACCTGTGGTAATGAAACTATCAAAGAATCTCAATTTAGAGTTTTTCTAAAAATCTTCTCAGTCATTCCTACTGCAGAGAAATGAATGAAATGTGGCATATCTCTTCTGCCCCAATACAAAAAGCAATTAGGAAGCCCAGATCCAGATTTTTAAATCTTGTAATTTTAATGCAAATCATACGATTTTTTTAATGCGAAAATCTTGAGGTTTTTGAAATACCTGGAGTTGACAATGCTATAGTCCATGCTCTCTTTGGACCACCCAGCCTTTGCAAATATCTGCAGGGATACATGTGTCTTCAATTTGTAATGTATTTTGGAAAAGCTGTTTCAGTTTCTTGAAACAGGCACTTGATACCTTGAACGCTCACATTATTAAGCCTCTTTTGGAGTATTCCTGTGCTTTTTGTGTGTGTGCGTGATGGAGAGGCTGCTGTCAGATGCTGAGAAAGAAGATAATATAGGCAGTTGCATATTTGGGTTGCTCATCTTCTGGAGTGCTGAACAGACTTCCTAATGACACCTCAGTCCTTTGTCCAGCTTTCAAAATGAGTATCCCCGAGAGGTCTGCATTTTCTGGCTCAGAAAAACTTTCAAACACAATGAATCAAAGGGGGAATGATTTTTTGAAGCACTTGTATGTGAAATTTATTGTTTTGCTTCTTCCAAGATGAAAAACCTGATGCAGGCTATAAATTTACTTAGAGCTTTGCCTTTAAAAAACAGCTCGTGACTTCTCATGGGAAACAGCAGAAGGGTAGGTATAAATCAGCTTGCTCTAAATGGAATGGCTAAGACTTCAGAAACAAAAGTCTGCTCCAAAGGATACATTCTTTGTTGGGGAGTAAAAGGGAGCTTGAATCCATGTTATCATTTCTCTCCTCTGTACACACAAGACCCTCTGGTCTGAGTTTTCTGGCGCTTTCAGCCAGGTGAACTGGCACAAATAGGAACAGAGCCAGTGTGCAGGGAGGATTCAGGTTAGAAAATCCTGCTTGTCCTCCAGAGCCTTCCTGTAATTTTCCACCTATGCCAAAAAAGACAGAGCGATTCTCCCAGCTTTAACAGGGAAAACGAATAGGATAACTCAGCTCGCTGCAGCCTGAGGACCTGTGGGATGTGCCGCCTGATGCCCTGGAGGCATCGTGCTTTCGAGGGGCTCACAGGAGCGCAGCAGGGCCTGGCGGAGCTGCGCTCGGCCGCTCCGTGGGCTCGCTGCCAGCCCTGCCCGCCCACAGGCTGCTGCCCAGGGGTGGTCACCCAGCGCGGCTGGTGGGGGGCAAATCCCAGGCTGGGACGCACAGTAAAAAACTGCCATGGAGAAAGGAACCGATGCGTAATCCTGATCAGCTTGCATTAAAACATGACTGCTGATAGGTTGTTTTGGTAAAAAAGGCAAAACCTCGTTGTGTCCTTAATTCTGCTGCCTACTCTGCATGGGTGGAATTTCACTGAACTCAGCTGGAGTCTTTCACACACAGCAAACTGCAGGACTAGCAGCAATGTTTTGCAAATATCCCTCTTACTCAGATAACCTGTTAACTATAATGCTCTGTTCCACTGCAGTCACTGCTAGAGTTGTTTCAGTTTACAGTACCTAAGGAGAGCAGTGTGATTCTGGTAGCTAGGCTAGGCATTTTTTCTTATCCACTTGGAAACACTGTATTGAAGGAAGTGGAGATCTTTGAATGATCTGAAATATACTCTTCTGCAAAATGTTTCCCTTTTGAATGCTTGGTAGTACAAGTTATTTTGTACTACAAGCAGCTAAAACGTGTGGCTTGATGGTACTAAGCAAGATGCAAAGTTGCCAGAGACCTAGATGCAAGTTCAGAAACCAACCAACCAAAACTAGAATTTGCAACTCAAGTACGATCTCCCAGACCAAAGCGATGGAAAGCTCGCTGAGTCATGAAGAATGCTGAGGTGGTGCTCGGGCTGCACGCGACACGGAGCAAATCGAAGGATTAAAGCACAGGGTGCGGAGGTGAGCTCCGTTGTTTGCTCTGCCCAAAAGTTTGTTACCTGTGCATCCACTCTGTGAGCTGGATCACGCCAGCCCCAGAGGGGTCTCTCGGGGTGTTGCAAGCATCTGCTGAAGGCACTGGGCAGTGAGTTACTGCCATTGGTCAGCGCCTGCAGCTTGGTGAAGGAGAGGAGCCAGCACAGAAAGGTGTTAGATACTGGTGGGCTGCGAGGGGAAGGATTCAGCTAGCAGGTGCCAGTGCCACAGCTCTTGCTGAAGGTCAGAGGTGGCTGCTCAAGACCAGGCAACAAGATTATTGCAAGGGGCAGGGTTTGGCTGATGTTTCCCAGCCAGCCTCAGGCCTGGCTCCTCAGCTCGCTTGTGGTGGTTCATGTCTGACAGAGGCAGCTGTGTCCTGGAGACAAGAGATGGGTGTGCAGCAACAGGCAGCGACTGCTGATTGGAATTTAGAATATTTGAAATATTTCATTTTTCCCATACGAAGCTCATCATCAGCACCAGAAATGCAACACAAAAGCAAATGTCAAATGAAGAGAAGAGTAAATATCTGAGTGACAACAGCCTCTGTTAAATGCATGCACATTTTCCACCCATTAGTTTGAAGATGTAATTCCTAAATTATGCCTCACTGGTCTGATTTATGCAAGCTGGTACTGTCTCCAGGAGTTGCAAGTAAACACAGTGTTGTTATACTCATGTTCCTATAGCATATATAAAGATTTTTTGCCCAATTTGCTGAGCAGTAGTGTTCAGTGTCATGTTGTGTAGGCATCACAAGGCTGATTTGATAGTCTTTTTAATTTAAATATGTCTGAAATGCTAGGTATATAAATTGCTGTTATTATGTTTAGGGTGAAAAGAAAAAAATTAGAAGACTGTCACTACTTTTAACTGATATGTTGTCTCAATGCTATGCTCTTAACAGGGAATATTTAATGACCATTCAGTACCGTTCCTCATGCCATGAGAAGATGCACCCAAAATCTCTGCTGGAAAGGAGGGTCTGCCTCAGAAACCCACCCCCCATCCCCCTGAGATGTGCAAAGCAGGAAAACGCTGTCGGCCTGCCCTGTGCATGGGTGTAAAGAGAAGGGAAGGCTGTCAGTGCCTCAGCACAGTGATGAAGGAGACACCAAGCAGATATTAATCTCCCTGTGTGACTTGGCCAAAGCGGGGCTAGAACAGAGGTCTAGGGACTCTCACAACCCAGCAAGTGATACTTTTTCCCCTTGGTTAATCCATCTTCTTCTGAATCATTTACGGATGTTTTGAGATTGCTTACAAAGTTCAGAGATGAAAAAGCAGAGAGGCGTCACATGTGCTGTCAGCCCCCCAGCAGAGTAGCCATCTGCTCTTGTGCGTTGATGAAGACAGGCCTGCCCTGCTGCATGGTGCCTTTCAGAAAGCACCAGTGTTTAGGGCCCTTTGCATTAATCTTTAATATGCACTTTGTGTGTTTGCCATGTAGGAATTCACTGACTAAAAATAAGCTGCTTAGCAGACATGGTGCATATTAGCTCACTTCTATTCCAGACTGTGGGACAAGCCCAACAGCCTCTGGTGCAAAAGACAAGAGAGACAGCTAACATGCCCTTTTGCAAAATTTTTCCAAAGAGGAGCAGCTCTTTCCACCTAGGAGGTGAAATATATCAGCTTTTAAGGATCCCATCCTGTGTTTTTTAATCCTCCCTGTGTTTGAGTTGCTCTCTCCAAGAAGGCATAGATCATGAGGAAAGTTTTGAGTGGAAGTCCAGCAAGATGCTGAGAATGCATGCCAAAGATGTTGGGCTACAACCAGAGCATGATCTCAAAAGTGCATACCAGTAACAGTCCAAATGCCTAAATTCAGTGTATTACCTACTGATAAGCAGGACCACAAAATCACAGGAATCAGCTCTATGCATATGTGGTATCAGAGGGAAATTGCATTGAGGTTCATGAGCACAAATTCACCAGACCTGACCTAGCAGTATGGACATAGCCAATGGTCATTTTATGCCTCTGTGACAGAAGTTGTGCATCTACATTAGCACTTTTCACATCAGAGATTCCTGCTGGTTTATGCACATTTTGCCCAGAGCATTTTGCTTTGAATTGGAAGTAAATCATTATTTAGAGGGATGGTATTATCCTAGGAAAAAATAAGTCCACAAAGAGAAGATCTAGCAAGATCTAGCATAATTATAGACAATTCAATGTACAGAGAGTACTATGTTTTCCTGAAAGCCTATAGTAAAACTGGCATATATAGCTTTTCTGAGTTAGTGCTGGCATACACAGTCCTGATAGAATTCAACTTGTGAGCTCAAATCATGGTCTTAAGCGTTATTAACATGTGCTGAAGGTGACAGATAAAGTAGAATAAATGGTGGTGCCATATAAAGCCTGAAATATCAGCCAGGAATGGAGCAAAGGTGCTGTCAACCACACTGGAGTTGCTCCTTGCCTGCTCTCCATACCCCAAACTTGGGCTGCAATGTAGAGCTGTCCCAAGGTCCCCTCCCCTTGGCACTGGGTGCTGCAGAAGAGTTGCCTCTACTCCAGGTGATGGGAACCAAACTTTCCCCAAAGCCAGCATCGTCCTGGGCCAAGCCTGGCAATGCAGCATGCATCGGCACTGCCAGGGCTCTGCCAGCCTGGCAGGTGGTGGCTCGTGAGGGTGGGCAAAATGCTAAAAGCTGCCCTAGAGACAGCATTGTAGATGCAACCTGAGACTCAAGCAAAGGTAGGACATGGGCTCTTCTACTGTGGGCATAGCCTACTGGTTTCTTCCTACTGCAGGGGAAAGTCCTGGCTGCAGACTCAGAGCCAACCCTGGTAGGTGCTGCACTAATATTTTAGGAAAAAAGGCAAGAAAAGGCAGTTGCTGCCTTATGGAGTTTAACATCAAATCCTTTGGAACGAAAGGTTTGGCATGGTTATGTTAGGGGTGATCATGAAGGGAGCCAGGCACTAGGTTGCAACAAATCACCTATAGCTGAAACAAGGTAATTGTATGAGTGGGATGAGCTTTGAGCTGAATCAATTCTTTCTGATTTGCTGATACGAAATTTAAGCCCATAGGTAATGTAGTTTGTATCTTTGTTCAAACAGTGAAAAATCTCCAGCAGAATACCTAGCCAAATGAATATGGCTCTGAATGGAAAGAAGTATACATATCACTATTATAAATAAGTAAAGCTTCAAAGAATGCAATAAAATCTTTACGTACCCAAAGACTTGGCCTTCCTTGGCATAATGGCTTATCTTGATAAGAACCATCACTTGCTGTGCATATTTCAGTATATTCCTTAGTGTTTCTATAAATTAAGGTTTTAGAAGAGCCTCACTTTTACTCTTTTTTTTTCTTCTTTTTGGTGCCTAAATGCATCTCTCAGCTGCAGTGGACCCAAAGCAGTGCCACCAAATATATGGGATTTGGGTCAGTGGATTTGCAAGCACAGTTTGTACCCATGCATCAAAACTTCAAATTATTTTATTTCTTATTTTTCTCATAATGCATGTGAAAATCATATAGACAATTTCTAGCAGGATGGTGGCTCATGTTAAGCCAGCAAATAATTTCCTAGACTTATTTGGAATCACTTTTGGAATGAGATTTAGTTCTGCATGTATAAACCAGGCTGAAAAAAATGGGTGGGGGAGAAAGACACAAGGCTCTTTGTCCTCTATGGAATTTGTTTAAAACCTCAGGGATGAATAAGCTACTTAATCTTTCTAACCCAGCCTGGATATAAATAGGAAGCGGCACCTTAGCCTTTTTGTGAACTAGAGAATTCAGATGCATCTCCTCAGTTACAACCACATTTGAGAGGCACTAAAAGTAGCAGAGGGCAATGGATTTGCTCCAAGGAGAAATCTTGAGCCGGAATGAAGGTGCTGGGGTGGTAGGAGTCAAGTGGCTGCTTTGTCTTTTATTTCTTTCTTTTGTTGTGTTTTCTGGCTGTGTTTTAAGCACCAAGTCCTTCTTAGTGTTCAGTGTCCCAGACCCCATCTTAACTTGTTTCTTGCTCCCACTGGAGTGAAATTTCCATTTGTTCCAGCACAGGTGGGAGGGAACGTTCCCCCGGCAATACCAGTGCCTGTGGCTTCACGTGTGTCCATGATACTGTTTGCTATGTTACTGCAGGGCAAGAAAGCATAGGCCAGAGCCCAGGATGGGGAAAAGGTGCAGCTCGGGCTGGCAATGCTTTTCCAGCAAAGTTCCTCCTGGGGAGAGATAATTTCCATGCTAAGGCTTGTTGCTGCTGAGCTGTGACTGCTGCTATCATCCTTCCCAGCCTACACCTTGTGAAGGTAGCTGAAGTGTAGAAACAGACTTAACTTCATTGCTATGTGGCTTTTTAGTAAATTGTACCTGCATGCAGATTGCCAGCGAGGGCGCTTAGTGACCACACAACTCACACACAGATTTGCTGAATTGCCCTGGGGACTTCTTGGTTGGGAAGGCACCTGAAGTTGTGTTTCCTGCAGAGACCCGTCACAGGAAGGGGAGAGCTCCTGCTCCCTTCTGACTGGACACATCCAGGCCTTGCCTCTTGGCTAAATTAAAACCAGGATGGACTGGAATGCCAAAGATTTAGAGAAACCTCCTCTGCCAGCTGCTCCTAGCCCACTCCCAGGAGGAGCGAAAGATGAACAGCAACACTAAGACCACAGGCTGGAACCCCAAGGAGGAATGGGAGGACTAGAGGCTGGATATAGCCATTAAGTAGGAAAAAAACAGCCATACTGTTTGAGGAGCCAACACACTCCATGGCTAAGTGGGACTCCTTTTTGTGCCCAATTCACTTTGTTTTGCAGCAGTTGTAAACCTGGAAGAAAAAGTCAGTGTGTCACCCCCAGCCTCAAAACGGACAGCTAAAAACATGGCCATTATCAGTAAAATAGCACATGAGTTGCTAGTTTTCAGCCCAGGTTCAGTTTATTTTGTGCTACCCCAGTACCTGTATACCATATGTATACATGGTGTAGTACTCCAAGACATGAGTCAACTGCAGAGTTAACTGGGGAGGAGGTAGGGAGGTTGCAGGGGTCAGCCAGGCTGCAGGGAGAGCTGACAAGATACGGGCTGTGCTAGTTCTTCCTGCTCGAGCCATCATCAGAGAACAACTAAGAGTGGCTTTAAATTATCCTTGTATTTCCACAGCCTTGCCTCTGCTATGATGCCTAGAGCTTTCCCCAGATTGGGGTCTGCCTGTACATCCCAGCAGCACCCCCGTTCCAGGCTGGGATGGGACATGGGTGCCCGGCATTTCCACTGGGCATGGGAAGGACACGTGGGCATAGAGCCTGGTGAGAGCTGTCACATGCCCATCGCTGCCTCGTGGAAGCATTGCTCCTTTGCATTGCACTTAGTGCCTAACGCATCTCAGCTAAAGATTTTTCTCCCCAAGAAGAGGTCAGGGCAGCACCTGCATCTACACTCAATGGATGTCTTTGTGCTGTGCCGGGGTTTCACGGCTGCATCGCCTATTGAGTAGTAACACGTGCAGGTGCAGTTGTCAGGGGTATGGAGGACACCTGGAACATCTAAGCTATGTTTCATAAACGAAATGACCAATTTGTAAAGAGAGTTTGTCGCGCTCCAGGAGCCATGCTGAAGCTGAATGCTGGCTTGATTGCAAATGTCTGCTTATCAACTGGCTGCAATCATGGGCATTTTAAACAAATTTCCTTTGGTTTGTGTGCATGAATTGTCAGACAGGATGCAAAGATCCTTGTCCTTTGTAGTGTAAAGTCTGGAGTGTGAAAGTGTGAGCATGACAAGAATAGCTGCCTAGCCACCGTCTGTGCTGCCACCTCCCTGGAGGCGCCTGCTGCACCGCGGCTCGCTGGTGCAGCTGAGGGCAGAAAGGGCAGTGCTAAAGACAGTTTCGGCAAAAAGATTTGTGAAATTTTTGGACACTTCGTGGTAAGAAGATTGGAGAAAATAGAAAAAAAAATGCTTTGCCAGCATCCTTAGAGGAAAATTGCAACTTTTTTAATGTTCCAAGTCTATGTTTTTCAATGAATTAAAAAAAAAAAAAAAAAAAGAAAGAAAGAAAAGAAAGAAAGAACGAGAAACAGAAACTTTGTTAAAATCCTAATTCTCCACAACTGAGTGAATTTAAACTTTGGAGAGTTCCTGTCTCTAGAATGGAAGCCGCAGCGCATTTCCTAAGACAAAAGGGAGAAATGTCTCCTGCTCTCATTTGTAGTGGAAGCAGTGAGGATGAGTAATAGCTTTTATAAAGTGAACTTAAGGGCTGTTTTGTTTGTTATGGGAGTCATGGCTCCCTGTAGCTATGAGGGATCACCTTTTTCCAGAAAGGAATTCATATAAATGCTAGACTTGAAAATGAAAGATGGTAAAAATACCAAATGAAGAAACAAATCTTTCATTTGGAAAACAAAGATGCAATGGGTGGCCAGTATCTCCTATCAAAGACAGAGTGTTCTGCCTGTGGGTGGTATGGTAAGTGAAATGCCTAACCAGCAATATATAAATTGTGTTTTACGCCTGATGTCTTCTCTCTTAGGGGTAATGAAAACACAGATTAGGATGTGATTTGACATAGAAGTGACGCTTTTTAGTCTAAAGCACCATAAAAGCCAGAGTTTCCATCTCTTACTAATGATTTAAATAAAGGCTAATTCCATTGAAAAAGTTATTTGTTTCTTTAGATAGAAATGTCAAGCAGAACACATCTAAAAGAAAGAACCCCATGAGCAGATATCTGAATAAAGATGAATGAAAATATGATAATATGCCAATGGGATAACATTAAATGAATCTACTGCATTTAAAACATATGTATTAGGAGCAAGCCAAAAATGTTCCCATGCTCATCCTAATTAAAGATAAACTCCCCCATCCTCAGATGCAAGGAAAGAGAGCAGCCAAGGCTCAGCACAGCTCTCTCAGGGCCATAAATTGGCTCTCGCTGAGATTGCATCCTCGGGAGCCAGCAGGTAGCACTCACTGCACCTTGACGTGGCTGAGCACCATGCAAAGTGCACAAAAGCCCCGGAGGGAGGAGAGAGCTCCTAAGTGCACCACACATGGGTTCACAGCACCCTGGGAGGTGCTGGGGAAGTAGTGTCAGCCTTTCTACTGCTGTCTCCTCTGCGTAAATATATGCCAGGGCCAGAGTTTTTCCGTGAACGGTGTGCAAGCGAAGCTCCAATGTTAAAAGATACTGGGCATCAGGTTTGCAAGCGCTGTGGTGGGAAAGAGGCTTTATTGGCTCCAGCCTAGGATTAAGAAAATTTCCTTCATGGGGGACTAGTGGCGACTGAGACGAGTTGTTTTTTATAAGCCATACGTGGTGACCCGGGAGCCCTTGGGGCCCGGGGCTTGTGCCAGGGAGGGCTTGGGTGCTCAAGTAGGTGCCGAGAGCTGCAGAAATGCCTGGGAGAAGCACACAGTCAAAAGTGCGCTGCAGCCACCAGCTGGGCACAGTCTCGATGTGGCCTGTCCTCACCAAGGAGGACCTGGCTTCGATGCCAGGCAGTGTCATTTGCTCCCCAATGTACAACTCAGTGAGCAGCGGGCACTTTTGAACGTAGCCTCTAGGGAACAGGGAAGGATTAGTGATAGTCTCACACTCCAGTTACATGGTCTTCAGTTTTTTGGTAATGTGACATTTTTAGAAAATACTCTTTGCTCAGTGGCAGATTATCTCTGCCTTTCATCTTCCCTGCCACATGACTCCACTCTTTGGGCACAGGGTATAGGTTTCTGGTAATGCAAGTTCCTGCTGGGTTCTGCAATGTGCACTGCATTGCAAGGTGAACGCAGATGAGCCAGCCAGCTTGCTGCTAGCACAGCGGGCTGCACGAGGTCCCCCCCAGGACAGCAGCGCCCAAGAGGGGCTCTCCAGTGAGACCTACAAGGAAACACAACATGGAAGCAAGGCGTTTGGGGCTGCCTCGTCTAGGAAGGGCTCTAGGTCAAGCAAGAGAAACGGCAAATGCCACTGATGTAAATTCTGAATTTGTCTGCAAAATAGGGCCAGTGTGCATAGCTATATGCTGTGGGGCAAAGGCAGGCTTAAAGAAGGCTTAATTCCTCCATATCTGCTGTGGGACAGGAGCTGCACAGCTCCACAAATATCCCTTTGTATTTTCAAACCAAGACACTGTGGCTTACACCACTTCTTCCAATTGGTCCATTATAGGCATTTAATAGTCTAAACAGTGTAATACATCTACAGGACATACATTAGTCGAGTATTATGTACAGGTGGCATTTTACAAAATTAGAAAGAACTGAAATAGAGCAAAATCCAACAATGCCTTACTCCATAAAACTTCCTTTCTGCACTACATGAAATATTCTACAAGCTGGACTAGAAAAATATGACTGAATATCTTTTTTTTCCTTTTTAGTTTCTACAAAGCTTTTCATCCAGAAAAAAATACAAAACAACTATTGAGTTTATTGGAGAGACAACACTTGCACACAGACAAAGTAAGTGGACACTCATAGACCTGCAAGTAGAATAAATAGGGTTTGTTTTTATAAAACAATTTTCTCTCTATCTTGCTCTCCTATTTTAGGGCCTCTGGCCCATGTTCAGAAAAATAAAAATGGGAGGAGGAGCTTGGCTTTGTGTGACTGTTAAACTGAGGCCACTCGGCTTTTTTAGAAAGCTTTAGTTTGAAGCAACCACTCGCTTCAGTTAAAAGGGAGCAACGTGAAAGAGGAAGCAGGAAAGAGAGGAGTAATTAGGCTGGAAGAATGAAGTCAGGCATTTTGACATGGGTTGCAGCTTCAGGTACTGCAATGAGAAATGTAGCGCCGTGCGGCATTTTCGTAAGATTTTGTGTGTTTCTTCAGGAAACTTATTGGGGAAGTGCCATTGACCTCAGGTGGAAATAGGATAAGGGCCATCCAGAGCAGGAAGGGAGGGAGTGTCTGAAAGCAGATAGAGAACATATAAAATTGGGGGAAGTGTTTCAAATAACTGTTCTTCCTCTTATAAAGTGAAAAGCAAATTAAATGATACATCAAATGTCATTCTTACGGAGCTGGGCAGATGCAGATTAAAGGAAATCACACAGCTAAAGATATGTCGTCATCGCTGCTGGTTTTCCCCACAGTTTTATAAAACTTCTTGACTGTCGATGCAAAAGCAGGGTTTAAAGAGCACCTCGCATCCGCCTAGCTGCCCCGCCAGTGGGCTTTCCCCTGCTCAGCAGTGAGCTCGCTGGCCTCTCAGTGCTCCACACCTTACCCAAACCCTCATCTCAAGTTTGGTCTCACTTTCACAGCTTACAGGAAAATCGTCACCAGCAAAGGGGGTGACAGAAGTGGCACCAGATTCAGGAGGTGCGCTTGAAACCATCAGTTACTCTGGTAAAATTAAGTTCTTTGACCAGAATCCCATTCATCCAACAAAATAAATCTGTGATAGAGGTAAGAAAGTCTAGGTCAAAAAGGCAAAACAGATTGTTATATAGGTTGAAAGAGCAAAGTTTAACTTAAGTATCATGTTATACTGTACTACACTGCTTATAGAAAGGGTCCTAGATCCCAAACACCTCAAACAATGAGCTATAATTTTGTACATAAATTAATGTTGCTTTGAAGTAAAATAGTCTCTTTCCTTTGTATTAAACATTCATTGCACAGAATTCTTTGTAAGTAAATATATTAAATTTGGTTGCTAAGAAGGTATAAACTTATCTTATTAATACACCTGGCCAGTAAATTTTATCCATCATCACACAATTAGAAGTTTCCTTTAGAGAAAATTATTACTGGATAGCAGAACGCACTTGAAAGTAAGCTTAGGAATTAAATTCTATGAAATTCTATTATTTCATTCCATCTATAGCAAGCGGCTTTTTTCTGGCTGCAACATTAATTGGAAGTACAGAGCCCATCCAGCCCTGGAGATGCAGAGAATGCCAGCTTTGTAGCTTTTCTTGGACATTTTCCACTGAAACAGTCAACTCCTTCTGATACAGGCAATATCTCCATCAACACTGTCTAAAGGGTAATGTTTTGGCCCAAGATCATTGCTTCTTCAGGGATGGTGCCCAGTGGCAGGGAGTCTCTGCAAAGTTCCTGCAGTAAAGGGCTCACCCCTGTGGAAAAGGCCCCCGAATCCATCCCCAAATGCAGCAGAGAAGAAGAATCCAATGGAGGCCCAACATGTCCAGAGACAGCTTGTCTCAACTTAAGCTCTGGTTTCCTGGAGGTGGCTTTATTGGAGTTGTGCAACCAAAGCTGACCAGGTTATGCTGTGGATGAGGGAACTCCAAGCCCTGGGCGCGTTGGCGATTAGTACTGCAAGGGCAGGATGGACGCTGGGTGCATCTACCCATCTCAGCCCACTTTCTCCTCTTCCTTCTGCAGATGGCCCAGTGCAGACCTGGCATCACGCAAAACGCAAAGGCGGTTTGGGCTGTGCCATTGAGCTCCCTTACTCCCCCCAACCACTGCCTTGTGCAGGTCAAGGGAAGAACGACTGGGCCTCCTCACTTGTTTTACACACAAAACATACTGTAAGAACGATCACAACAATTTCTACTCACAAGGTGGAACAAATTCAGCCCTGGTGGAAGCAGGAGCTATTTCTACCGGTGTTACACCACAGCTGGATCTGGGCCACGAAGTGTGCACAAACAGCACAATCCACCCAACCAAGTCTACAACAAACAGTCTCACTCCACAAACAGCAGTGACTAGCTATTCCAGTTCATCAATGTACAGCAAGAAAGTATTCCTAAAACTTCTGAACCTTATTGAAAGGACGGTTAATAAAAGGCTGGTTTGTTTGAATTTGCACAGGCTAGTTAAAGGGAGAGAACTGCTCTAATCTGCACCTGGAAGGTAGCCTGGAGTTCCTGTGTAGCGATGTAGGCAAATCTTACACTTGCATCTCTATACAAAAGTTACAAAATCAAATGGTGACATTATATTACATCTATTGTCCATAATATCACAGTGCTAGTTTTAAATGGCTAAAAACAAGAAAGGTTTCAGATTTAAGACATCCCTTCTGTAGAAATGTAACCCCTTTGTCCTGCTGTTGATATTTGAAAGCAACCTTACTTTAAAAAGGTAAATCCAATGAAATGTACTAATTGAAATTAGGCGCGTTTTTCATTTATAATCTTGTAATGTCTGTGATGCATTTCCTAATGTGTCCCACTGTTTCCCAAGGAAAAATTAAACAAATAATATGATTCCCAGCCTGAAAAGCAAAATGTTCAAAAGAACAGTTCTAAAGCCCATATACTTCTTACCAGGTACTAACTAAATAAAACCCTTGCAGATTTAAATACAGATTACTTTGACATGTCTTCAGAATGTGTTAGCTTTTCAACAACATTCACAATGAAGTTTCACTTCTGAGGCCATGGAGTTCCTACTCATCCTTTTCAGTTCTGCTTTCCAGAGTATCTGTATCATCTTCCACTTCTTGAGCTGGATGTGCTAAAGTATCTGCAAAGAAATAGTTCATCAGTATGTATTTCCCCATGCATGTATCCAGCCTTCATTCAGTTCTGCCCGTTCAGTGAGGCAGACAGCACATCAGGGTGCTCAGTCTTGTACTTGCAGACTAGCAGTGCAACCTGAAGTAGGATGCTCTGAGAGCATCACAGCCTGACTTTACAGAGGACTTCAGACCTCAGAGTGGATATTACTGAGACGAGGTGATGATCCCGCTCCTGCCAGTGGGCAGGAGAGCTGCTGAGTGTACGGCTATGGGAGGACAGCCTGTTACCTTCATGAAATCTGCTCGACCTCTCACTCCTGAAGACCTAACATATCCTAATATCACTGCACACAAAAACCTTGCAGGCTGTCATCCAACACCTGGACATCAGGTTATACATTTGGCTCATATTTCTTCTTGAATGATCACACCCTGTAGTTGCCACCACTCAGAAATGCTGACTGGAGTAGCAGGTGATCGGATCAGACAATTTGTCATAGCCCTTTTGAAGATATGGGAAGGTGCGTCTTGCACACCATCCTGGCTGCCATCTCTGGGCATTTGGACAACAAGTGATGGTACACTGAAATGGAAACTGTGTTGCACTTTAAGGGAAAAAGAGAACACTGAGATCAAACAATAAAGAAATAAATAGACTTGTCTCCACACCAGAGCATTTTCTGTGCAAGCTATACTCTGGCAAGTTCTTATCTTTAGTCAGGTATTTATCCCACAGTAACACTATTAGTCATATCTACCTATTTGTGAGTGCCTGTTACATTATCGCACTCCTGAGCCACTATGATGCTTTGAATGTACAGTTATTAAATTTTTTGCTTCTAGGCTAGGAGATAGGGACCCAGGATTGCACTGAACAGGATTATAGGGTGAATGCGAATGCGCACTAAACTGCCTGTTGACCATTTGAATGGCCAGCAGTGAACCTGACATGGATTTAAACACCATATGCTCAAGAGCTAAGAAGAAGTTTTAAGCCCATAGGACTTTCTTTCCAGCGCAGGTGTTCCTGGGCACTAGCCACTGCAAACCCCCAAGCACTCACTGCTCTTTGATGTGCTGTTAGCTTCAGTGCATAACATGGCCTGAAACTGTTATTTTTCTGTGGAGAATGAGGATGAAAATTATTCATTCAGACCTTCCAGATCCATCTGCTGTTGCTGGATGCAGACTCTTTGGTCACCAAGGAGACTCTTCTCCTCTGCTGATTTCAGGTCATCTGGTGGCCAGCGCAGCTCCCCACTTTCCACCTCACCCGACTCGGTGGGCTCCACCACAATCGATGGTAGTCTTTTGGTCAGCTTGGGGTACTTCTCGCGTGAGTCTGGGAAGGCCTGGTGAGACATTTGGTGACATGCCTATCAAAGCACTGCCCAGGGACACATATTCAGAATGAGAGGGTGAGCACCAGTAGCATCATTTCTACATCTGTCCATCACAACTTTCACTAAACTTGAGCAGATGAGTAGTCCTGCACAGGGAGGGTTTCAAAACCTAATAAATTCAGCTCCTCACCAGCAAAGGGAGGATGCAAAAGCACAGTCCCCATTAAGAGGTCTCAGCACACTCTCACCTGCAGAGACCATCCCTCACTGTGCAAAGGACAGGAGACCAGGACCAGAAATCCAACTTTTCTCACCAGCGTGTTGGGCAGACAATTGTCATGACTTGTGTGACCCAAGGTGCACAGACTGAAACTTAGGTGAAAATTTTCGTTTTGTTGCCTCACACTTGTGCTTCAGTCCAGGTGGGATTTTAGGACACAAAGGTCGTTGCTGTAATATTAAACTAAATGGCTGCTGCAGCCCTTCTAGCTTCTGTCCTTTTACTCTGATATGATTTATTCATGTTTTCTTGCTGTGACAGTTTATTAAAAAGCCACTATTCTGCAAAGCTATTTTGTTTAATGTGCAATACTGTATTTTATGATGCATTCATGCAAAACAAGTAGTCCCAGAGATCACCTTTACACACAGGATAGTGCCAGCTATTATTTTCATTTATCACATTGAAACTGCAGCTCAAACACTATACAATGATTACAGCTTGAAGCTGAACTAGATATTTTTAGTGAAGGATTATTATAATATGTAACAGTGCTTTCTTGTTTTCAATGTAACTGGTTCATTTAAGCCTTTTGGTGTACTTTGTTTTGGTTTGGATTTTCTGCTGTTTTTTGGGGGGGAGAAAAATTTATTCCAAATCCTCCAGGATGTCAGTGTAACACAAACTCTGTTGCTGCTTTGCTGAAACCTTATCTCCTGGCTCCTCGAACTTCTGCATATCTGCACTAACAGGCTGTAAATTTCTCCTGACTAGCTAAGTTTCCACTTGTAACAATAAAAGCAAGGCAAAGACTAGGGGACTAAACAAGGGATTGGGAGCAAGAATCTTCCAAATTTAATTCTTGACATTGCCACAGATTTGCTGTGTGCTGTAGGAACCTCCTCAGATATCTGTGATGCATGTACAACAGAATCAGGGTATCTGGTTAGACAGAGCCAGTGTCAGCACAGCTCCTGCTAGACACATGGGCGGACACCTGCAGATGTTTCCTAGCCATGCCAAAAGTGGGAAAGCACAATTTGGTCTTGGCTGCTTGACAACCCAGCCCTTTGCTATGGCTGGTAGAGCTGGTGTGCAACAGCAAACAGCTGAGACCGTAATGTTAGAGCCCGCTGGAGGTATTTGCCGCATGACTTTTGTTACCTCTCTTCATCCCAGCTCTCACCAACTGCTTGCTGTTTGGTTGTCACACTTGGCATCAATGCCAGCACAGGGAAGCAAGCCCTGAGGGAAGAGGCAGGTCTCTTCCAATGTGTCTGGAAAGCACCAAGAGTGTTTTTGACATTGCCACAAGAGGAAGCAGACAGAGCTGCAATCTCTGTATGTGGTTGCATGGCTGGGAACAGTCAAGGACAATAATTCCTGTCCTCATGCCCTCACTTCCCACGGTCATGCCATGGGGATTCATCAGTCTTTGCATCTTCATGCAGATGAAAAAATGTTGTCTATTATTTTTAGGGTAGCAAACAGACACGACTAAGGACTTCTGAATGTGAGAAAGCCCCCTGAGTGCAGCTAAACTAAGTGAATCACTGAAGCTAAACCTTTCTAATGCTTCTTGCAGCTGCACTCACATGGGTGTAACTTGTCTTGATCACAAGCAACATGTTTATGGTGCCTGTCAGGAAGCTCCCCACAACTTCCCGTTATACAGTCTCCTCCTGAACTGTTTATATTAGGGATGAAAATTCCCTAGCAGATGTTTTGGTTGGGAGGAATTTTTAAGAAACTGCTAAACTGCTATTTCCAAATATAAGAAAAGATGAAAATAGCCTTTTGCTCCAGAATTTCTGACCATCTTTTGGTAGCTGTGCTCCATTGCTCAGCTAGCAGAAAATACCCATAAAATTATGGACAAATTGCCCTCTTTCCCAACTGAAAGTGACCTACTCCTTCCAGTCATTGCTCAACTAGCTCAGGTGGCTGTGTGTGAGATCTCCAGTCCCCAAGCCCAATGATAACAGCAAGAAGATCTAGTATGACAGAATATCTGTTTTTTTCCATCTGCTTTCTGAAGACCTAGGAAATGACACACACAGATCTAAAAATATGCTAGAAGATGATTATTAAGGCTGCAAAGTCAAGCAACAGAATTTAGGAAAGGCAACTGTGCAGCCTCAAATTGTCTATTTTTGTTTGTGTCATTCTCATATGGTCTCTTCTCACACGAATCACATCATGTTTTTTCCACTGGCGCTCTGTATGTACCAGGTCCCTCTAGGAATGAGTCAGGACTGGCAGGAAGCAGAGCACTGCCTGTAGGCTTTAACTTTATTTTTTCTGCAGAAGTTGGAGTGTATAACAAGTGGGCAGGAGACTGCAGGAAGAGAAAGAACGGTCTCCTGGCCAAAGTGCTTGGAAGTTGCCGGAAGAGCCCTGGTTTTCCTGCTGAATCACAGACTTTGTATAACTCGCTTTCTGGGGATTTTTTGCTTCAGTTGGCCATCTCTAAAACAGGCATCATAACACCTTCTCCTCCCAGAGAGGCATGAAAAATGAACTGAAAAAAGAAACTCTCTGGCGCATATGATCAGGGCACCACAGAAAAGCCCTGAAGACATATGTGGAGTTGAGCTGGAGATGATAGCACAAAGTTTGGACTACGTACAATATCAAAACAATGAAAAGTTGGGACTGTGCATTAGGTGAAAAAGAGAAAACAAAATATTGAAAAGGTCCTTCTTGAGTGAGCACTATCCAGTTGATGAGACAAGGAAAAATCTGCAGTAGTTTCTTCAATCACATAAATAGACTCAAACAAGCAACTGCAGTTCTCACTTTCCTGACTTCCAAATGTTTGGCTTTGCAATCTTTGATCAGCTTCTTTTAGTGTAGTTTTCTGAGTGCAAGATGGAGTTTGCTTGAAACAATATGTTTCATGTTGAGAAGCAACATAAGCCCAATGGGAGACTTTTAGGAGATTTGTCCCACTGACAGTGACACCAAGAGTCGGGAGCACAACCACAGAGACTAGAATGGGGAACGTAGGTTGTCACAAGGACAGTTCAGGACATCATGATCCTTCCCGCCTGAAACTGCACCATAAGTGGGCATGTGAGTGGGTTTGTGAGACTGCCCAGGGACAGAAAATGTTCCTGCACCTGCCAGTATATAGCCCTGACTAGTGCTACTGCTATCACGTAATAGCCGTTTATATTAATTACACAATCATTTCAAATTGTCTCTTTTTAAAAAAGGGAGTTCTCTCTGAGCATGAAGAAAGTTAGCTCATTAAAAGTGTGGCTGTATAAAAGGTATGGCATTTGCTGCATGTCTTCATCATGTGATGGTTGTTTGGACCTGAACAAGATGAGACACATTTGCAATTCTGCTATTGGTGACAAACATCTCTGCCTGCATCCCTCCAGAGGCCTGCTAACACTGTAACTGTGCTTGGAGGGCTAGCTCCAGAAGAAACCCTTCTGCCATAATTCTTACATTTTTAAACAAAATTTAAGTAGGATCAAACATATATTTCAGGAATTGCTTTTCTGTCAGCTGTGCTCAGCAATTCAACATCTATATGCATGAAAGTATGAAAGCTGCATTACATTGCTTTTGAAAAACAGCTCAGGAGACTTTCCTGTTTTTCTAAATTTACCTGGGTTGAAGGGCCTCCTTCTTCCTCAGGAGACTGGCTCAAGGTAAATTCCTCCATCACAGGTTCCCGTGTGTTCATCACCTCAGTCATGCTGCAAAACAGAATTCATTAAAACAGAATTAGAAAACTCAGCTCTACACTTTGGCCCTGCAGTGAATTTAATGTAAACATTGGCTTTTTATATTTGTTAAAATAATTGTGCTACAGACTGTCCTTTCTAAATAACCCCAGAAATCTGTTTGCCTGCCAGCATTCCCTCCCTCAGAGTGCTTGCTGCTTGTGTTCCTGTGCTCACAGCATCCCACCACCGGGCCATGTCTGGGATCACCAGGTGTGTGACAGTGCTGCTGTCCTCCTGCCCCTTGGGCTTGGGGTTTCCACATGGGAAAGCTCTCGGGCTGCAGAAGAAGCCCCCATCCTATCTTGCCCTTGGCAGCCTGTGCCAAAGCTGCAAATTCTGAACCATGTCTCTTCTGCTAGGGCTCTGGATGGGGAGGACCATTCGGCACAGAGAAGCAAGAAGCCACTTGAAGGAGACATCTAATCTGCTTCACCTTCTTCCCTAAAAGAGTGCAAAGCAGAGGTTTAAGACAAGAACATTCAGAGTATACTGCCATGCCATGCAGGGAGTATTGCTAGCATTTGGGGCCAAATCCATGGTGGGAAGGGAGGCACGTTTCCACCCAGCCCCCTTGGCAGCCCACCCAGGGCACTGCAGGAGGGACAGAAAGTGGGGGGCACTGGTGGAGCAGCAACAGGAATGATGTCCTCCCCTTTTGGCGTGAGCAGTCCTCCTAGCAGATGGCTACTGCCTCGTGCTACAACAGAGAGAGGGACATCGACCCTGGCTGCCCCTCTGGGGATGGTGGAGAGGAGCCCTGTATACCCGAGTTGTCTGTAGGAAAATGGAAGCCCTCTGATGTTATCAGCAACCTGTTTGTTATTAAGACATGAGCTCAGAAATTGCATCTGTTGACAAAGAAGTTACTCGTGAAACATCAACCTGGAATAAAATTCACAATCTGATGCTTCATAGTGTCTTAAATATTTGCTATTCCCAGATGTCTCTTCCATTTAGTCACGAACCAGCACTTCTCTTTAAACTGTTAATTCCAAACACACCAGCTGTATTGGTGTCCAGGGCCAGATTTTCAGTCATCTTTAGTTGCCTGAAGGTATTGAATAGGATTTTCAAATGCATCACAGAATGTTTGGTACCCAAATCTCATTTAAGTCAGGGACTTAGGAACTAAGCTGCTTATGTGACTGTTAACCATCTCTCAGCGCTGTTTGGCACCCAAGTCACAACAGCTCTGGCCCTTGCTCTGGCCCCGTTTCACTTGGCATTTAGCACCCAGGAGGAGAGTGATCAGAGCCGGCTGGGCACTGGCACAGGGCTGGTCGCACAGCAATCATTGCCATGGCTGGTATCTGCACCTCCATAGCATTAGGATTGTCCTTGCATTTGAGATTTATGGATACAACATTGGCCCTTTCATTGAAAAATTATAGGACAGTGTCTGAAAACTTTATAACGTGTATTAAGCACATAGCAGCAAACAAAGGTTGAACTACATTGTTTGACCTATAGGCTAAACAGACCAAGTTAATTTTGGATGGAAATTCATCACCTCCTCTGGTGAGTTTAGCTCTAGGTGGGTTTGGCCCAGGGCATTTCATTCTTCTGAGCCACTATTCAGTATTTGCAGGAGCTCTTCACTGCCTGAACCTCCTGCAGGACACAGGCCATCGGTTACACTGCCCCGTGACTTGCCACAGCACCCCTTTGGCACGACTAAATACTGCCATCAATCCTGGTCCCATCTCACACACAAAGCCTTCTTTGTCAAGGCTGTTTCTACGGAGAACTGCAAACTAAAACATCTTAAGCATAACTTCTTCCAGGTTTACATTACCAATTACTCCACAAAACTAAATTTTACAATATCTGCAATTACACCAAAACCCTTCACAATAACATTAATTAGCTATAGCACAGAGCAGCATGATACCACAGAGACTTTCACTCCCTCTGCATCGTATCTAAAAAAAGGGCACCACAGACCTTCGAGAAATTTGAGCTCAGCTGTGGGCCAGGGCAGAGCCTGAAGGTTTCAGCACGTCTTGAAAGGCCAGTCTGTGACTGACAGTCACCTAACTGAACGGCATGCTTTCTGACGTGCACACACAAGGGGAGAGCAAGACCGGGCACTGAAGCTAAGCGAAGCACCAAACCAAAGTCCTGATCTGACATGATCTAAACCCACCTGGAGCCACAGTCATGCAGAAGAGGGACAAATTCTGCCCACCAGAAATAGCATTTCAAGCTCACTGCCCTTGCTTGGACTTGTCCCCCTCCCCAGGAAGAAGGGAGCAGGATGACACCCCCACAACCACCTAATTGGCAAAATAGAGGCTTTTTCAGGCACACTCTTATTCCTGCATTACCTAGTGAGCCACACCACTAGGCATCTGTCAGTACAGCCCTGAGAGACTGGTGACTTGGAAATAGTGAAGCCCTTTCCCAGAGCCATGACCACAGTTCCAGCTATGCCAGCTGCTAGTGGCATGAGAGAAAGGGCTAATGACAAGAGAAGAGTGCCCTAGCACTCTTCTTTAACCAAAAGCAGTGCCCTCCTCCCTCTCATTACCTCCAGGTGTTCCCTCAGCAGCTGGTTCACACCTTTTTTCCTGGTCTGGTCCTGGTCTCCTACTTGGGGGTCTATTATGACCTTTTCAAGGTTTATGCCCCATTCCCAGTCACTCTGGGTAGCAGAGAAAGGGACTTGGATGAGAAAATGTGTGTTTCAGCCTGGAAATAATCTCAGTGGCTTTGTGGGGTGCTGGGATTTATGAAGGCTTGGGCTGGGTTGCCGTGGAGAAGACATGTCACACTGCTATGTGTCCCAGGACTCGGTCCCTGCTATCCAGCAGTGGCTGCTGCTGTTGCCCCCCATTCCCCGGCTGGCCATTTTATTTCCACACTTTTTCAATATGCACCGCGTCCTTAAATCAGTTCTCTGTCCTTGTTCCATAGCACATTAGAGATATACATCCACTCATGCACTTCCAAATGTGTCATGTAGGCTCGGAGATGTTGTTAAGACTGCATGAAATTCTATTATTGAGCAATAACGGACTCCGTGCTTCCCGAAGACTGCATTACACCCTGCAGATTATTTCTAAATGACAAAGACAAACGATTCTGGCTAGGAAAACGGTGACAGTCCTGCCAGTGTTACAGCAGATGCCTCAGTGAATCAGCTCCCAAGCTGTTGAAGCCCAGGCCATTTCAAAAATCTGTGCAACTTAAGGGTTTGATTGAATAGGATGGCAGAAGAGATTGTACTTCATGCATTTCAGAAAAGAACACGGGGCCATGTAATTGGCAAAAGAATTAGACTCTAACTGGAATAGATTAATTGTTCTCAGTCTCCACTTAGAAACAGTAACAGAGAGCAGAAGAAATCTATATGGGAGAAACAGTAACAGAGAGCAGAAGAAATCTATATGGGCTGTGAACGCAGTAATGCTTCTAACAAGCCTAACTAAGTATTTAACTCTAAAAATAACCAGCAATAAAATAACTGAAAATACAGCTGCAAATCAATTCATCTGATGCTTAGAAATCACTTGTAGGGCACTGAGGAATTGTTTATAAAGCCACTGAATCTGGAAAGGGGGTTTGGTTGTTGCTTAGGGCTCTTTTAACTATGGCATGATATATGTACAGGAGAACTTTTTATTTTTCAAGTGGTTTTGATGGAAAGTATTGATCCAATTTTACTGCCGCTTTTATGGGGGAAGTACTAACATACAACAGAAGAGTAGTGGATACAGGCAGTTTATCATAAGAACTATTCCATCCTTTAAACTGTGTCTTCCATTAATTTTATATACCGTAGGTGCTGATATCACCAATGATATACAGTAGCTATAGTGATGCAAAACAAGGCAATAAATAGCATTTACAAACGAAGAATAAATTCTCTTCTAGTGGATGAGTCACCTACTCTGAACCTTAAAATGCTTCTAGCATTGAATTAAGAGATGCATTTACTTCCCCTAGGTTTAATTAAGCTCAGATGTACCAGTTAGGAGAAAAGGAGCAAAATCCTTTCTTGCCTTTCTGTGAAAAAAACTGTATGTAGAGAAGATTGTCTTAAATGCAACAGCTACAGCTGCAGAACCATCCTATTCTGATTTTTTTTTCCAGAGGCATGAGGCAAACAAACAGCCCAGTTTCTGCTGTTTGTAACTGTGCTAAGAAGGTTAGTAACATACAGAGTAATATATAGGCTGACAAGTGCTAAACCACCTACTGTCAGAAAGCGCTCAGAAACAATACACACATTTTTATTTTAGCTTTTGCACATCAGGCATAATTGACCTGTGAAATTCCAGGTTGCAAAACGGTACTTAAATGCAGAATGCCTTCAAGCTTTGAAAACACGAAGCACTTATGTGGATAAGGCTAACAGGTAGGTTGCATGACAGAAGCTCCAGATCCACGCCAGCACTGCACAGCAAACATGTTTTCTATGGCAGGCGTCCCACTTTGGTGCATTTTGAGGCCTGGACCACAGCGCGTGTAACTGCCCCGGGAGCCGCGCAGGGCCGTGGGCAGTGTGGGCTCGCCGGGCCGGCAGCCCATGGGCTGCACTGATGACCGCTGCAGTGGCCTCGCTGCACCTTTGGGGACAAGTCCGCAGGCGATTGCCAAGAGTCTGCTAAAACACAGACCGAGCCACGTCCTGTGGCTCACAGAGCTCACACAGTCACTTTAAACAAAAAGCTGCAAAATTGTCTAAACTAAGGTCCAAGTTGGGGCAAGTGATTTCTGGACCATGGGGATGGCAGAAAATGCAATCTACAGCTCTGCAAGAGGCAGGTCTCTGGGTCCCCAGGCCAACCCAGGAGGGACAGGAAAGGGGAAGCCCGGCCAGAGCATGAGATTTGGAGTGGAACAAATGCCAAGTACGAGACGGTCACAAAAGCAGCACATTACCTTCAATCACATAAAAGGATGTTGTTTCCGAAAACTGTCCTTGCTGCAGATGTTCACTTTGTTGACGAACTGTTGCACAAACAAATCCTAAAACTGTCTGAAAGAGACAATATAACAGTGTCAGAGCGTGCAACCAGAATGACAAAGCTGGCAGAGACCAACATGAAAGAGTGCTACTGTAAATTTGCTGCTTCAGAAGGAGGTGGCAGAAACTCCTACTTCGGAGGTCTGCACAATTTTCTAGACCAAATGGAAATTGATTTTGCTAAGGATGTAGCTTGTAGCATACCTAGTGAATTACTGAGGCAACTAATGTTCTAAAAACACTCAAAGCTCCTAACTAAAATACTGTGGCATCTGACACTTTTCCTGATGAGAAACCTTACTCCTTAGTGTAAGCTACATAAAATTTGCTGAAATTGGGAAACACCAAAATTCTTCCAGACAGTAATTTTGGTGATATTTGGAGAATCAGAAAATAAAAATGTATAGCCTTACTTCAGAATGCCAGTGGGCTTGCTGAAACACAATACAAAACATTAAGGAATTAAATTCTTGTTCAAAAAGCTAATGGTCAAGA
Source organism: Rhea pennata (assembly GCF_028389875.1). NCBI lineage: Eukaryota > Metazoa > Chordata > Aves > Rheiformes > Rheidae > Rhea > Rhea pennata. The sequence continues at coordinate 58,808,592 of NC_084667.1, read as the reverse complement.
CACAAAGAAAACAAAATATGCTGAAAGAAGGGTATGTTAAGATTTCATTAGTGCATGTTTCTTACAAATATCACAGCAGAATTGATGTTCAGAAAGGTCTACTCCAAACTGAAAGTAACAGTTTGACTGGAATCAGGATGGAGAGGTCTGGTGAACAGACGTAAGAATCCACCATTTCAAAGCACAAATCACTGATTTCCTATGATCCCTCTGTCAAAAGGTCTTAGCTGAGGAGCTTGAGAGGTTATAGTGCAGAAATATAGTCAGTATCTGAGCCAAAGATGATTTTCTGAGAAATCTGTTTATCCCTACAGCTTGCCAAATATATCGTGATGCCAGCCACAGCTATTTCCTTGGATGGGAAAAAGGTGTTTTCAGTGAAGTGAATGGCACTAGTGTATATATTTTATATCCTTCAGTGGTTTGGATTCCAGCCCAAGTGATTAAATAAATCTACCTGCTCTGGAGGCCTTCCTACCAAGATTTACAACACTGGCTTAACTGCACACTAATTTTATTCAAAAACAGTGACAGAGGAAAATTGTCCAATGCATTCTGGAGTTTCTTCTCATGCTACAGGTCATGGTTATTGCAAGCTAGGGAAGCAAGAAATCACATATCCATTCAATTTGGAAGAATTTAATTCTTGTCTGGCAATTTTCCTTCCTCCTCAAAGATCAAACTAACTTCATAGACTGTGATGTTTTACTCCTTAAAAATTCATGACTACATTCAGTAGTTGACTCTTGTATAGAAACCAGAGTGCATCCAACACTATGTCATCCAATACTCTGGGAAGATTTTTATCCTACTTCCTATTACAAAACCACTGTTATTAAACCCATGAAAATTCAGCAGGAACTCATCTACCTTAAATTCTTCTTTAGAAAAAATTAGATGTTAAGAACAGTTATTATATAGAGTCAGCTATCAGTGACAGAGAAAATGATGCAAGGGATTACTAACTGTGAATAACTGCTTGCCTTGAGGTCTCTGGTTTGGATACAGGCCAGGCCAGTTGCTATTTAGAGATATTTTCACATGGCTGTTTAGTGGTATATACGAATCCACACAGTACTGAATGACTTGAAACAACATCCATTGCTTGTCCAGGCTCAGCAAAGTTGTTATGGATTGAACTAGCCCAAGACTGAACTCCTCTCCAAAGTTTCTGGGGAACTCGTGTTGCATGAGATGTTCAAAGGGGGCTTCAGCCCCTGGGGCTCAGCTACTTGAAAGTTAATAAAAATAAAATCACTTGAAGAACATAGAGTGGAAGAAGTCCCTTCTCCTAGCCCCACACATCAGTATGTAAAAGCAAAAATATCTTCTTCCCAACCAAGATTTTGGAGAGCTCAGTGTTTCCAGTGTACAAAACTACCAATGTATGTTTATTCTCTCAAGGGGAAATACTCACTTTATCTGCCTAATAGAGGTGATTATCTCCTTTGGCTGACATTAGAGGAAACATTAACTAATACCCTTCCTTCTGCAGTACTCCTTAATCTTTTAAAAAACAAGGCATAGCTATTGAGGCCATGCAGAGCCTTTGCTTCAGTGGAAACGGAGCCTGGAAATGACACCAGTACAGCCTCTCACTGTTTATCTCTTCTTGTCTCTTCTTACTTTAACCTGCCTTTTCTGCATCGCTGATCAGTCCAGCCTGGAACCACTGTTTGCTCTAAACACCTTCTCCCAAGCTACCCTATTTCTGCCTCCCTCTCCCCTCCCCCCCACCAATTAACCTGCAAACCTTTTGCCCTCCCTTGCCCCATCTTGCTAGTCAGCTTCTTCTCTGGCACCAGGGATAACAACACAGCTGCGAAGCTCCTCTTACTTTATTTCCCCTGAAAGAAATCTAAACACACGAATTACCTGAAACCGTTCACTCGCGCATTAACAGGGCAACGTACCCACGCTGTCACCATACCCTCTCCTCCTCTTCCCATTTGTCACATGCCCTTGTTCTGGGACAGTATGGGACCTCTTTGAGGAAAGCATGCTGTGATGTGTTGCACGTCGCACGTCGCACATCGTGCTGGGCTGGGAGCTGGGAGTGTTTCTGCACTACCACAACAGAAATAATAACTGTTTTCACACAGCCCATGAGGCAATGCCAAGAGCAGGCATACGATAGTGTGCATGTGTATTGCTATTAACAGCGAGCAAGAAATTACAAGTCTCAGAGGCAGATGATACTGCCCCGCCCTGCCACCCCTTGCCTGGGGTAGGAGAGCCCTCCTATGCTTCCTCGTAAAAAGTAATTGATTTAGGGACTACTCTGCTGGATCTCCTGGCCTTGCCCTGAAGAGAGACAACTCTGCTACACAGATACATTTACTTGGGGTAAATTCACTGCAAATTGCAGTGGAGACAGTTCTAAACCAAATAAACTTTATCAGCAAAACAGAAGTAAGCACCAGCCACAGTTTTCAGTCCTAGGGGCCTACAGACCAACTCCTTGATAAAGGAACTCCGCATTGCAAAGGCACTGAGCCCTGAGCAGCTCCCCTGGAGGTAGCACCACCTCTGAAATCAGGTCACTGTCACTATCATTGCATCCAGCAGTCCCACACATGCTCAGAAACCATCCTCTTTCCTCCAGCTGTCCCAAATGCAGTGATGACAGAGAACTGAGCAGTGGAGATGTGACCCTCCAGCAAATGGGTCTGCAGCCACACCAAGGCAGAGCTGCCATTAGATTAGCAGCTGCTTGGGGGCAGGCTCCTCCCTTCTCTCCTCCCAAGCTTTTGGAGTTAATCATTCCCCCCACTGAGCTCTAATGGAAATGTTGTGATAACAGCCTAACAATACCACATTGAAAGTTCACCTTGTAACAAGTAAGTGCAGATAGGCTGCAGAAATTGGCCTTGAACCACTGCTACATGTGCAAATTTATCATTTTTTGGCACTGCAGAAATGGGTGACCTCCCCTTCTTATTTCAATGGGACAATCCCAGGGGCTTTACCAACCCCATATTTAAATTGTGCTCCAGAGAAGTCCCCCACCCCGCCCCTTTGCAAAGGAGCCCAGCGGCTCCATGGTCTTTGCCTTGTTTCGATAGTACTGTAAACACGGAGGTCTCGGAGCTCGCCCATGCAATTGCGGTGCGCACACAGTTCCCACTGATTTCAGATAGCGCCTCAAACAAACCAGGAATTCAACCTTGGGCCTCCACCCCTCCCTTCACCCCATTAAAAGCTCTGGATAAATACAAACTTTTCTCCGTTCAAGGAGTCCAAGCTTTGTGTATGCCACAAAAATAATTATAAAAGAGCTATTGATTCCAAGGGGAATTGGAACAGGACACATGTTAGAATTGTGTTGGAGGGGAGAAGTAAAGGTCCACTGCTAAATTCATGCAAACTAGACAGTCTCAGCAAGCCACAGGAAACCCTGCTTGGTGACTCCCAAAGAACAGCCAGGTCCAAGGAGCTTTTTCCACCCATGAAGGGAAGGTGCACCTTATTTAGACCATTTTGATGCAGCAAATCAGGCTGGCAGTTCAGCCAGGGCTGGTGCGTGGGTAATCTAGGACAGAGCTACAGTTGTCATGGCAAGTAAGAAATGAAGGGTCTGTAAACAGCACACCAGAAGGTGTGCATCCCTGCAAGGAAATGTCAGTCAGAGTTTTCTAGGGCCAGCTGCTTCTTTGGATCCAACTCTTCTGTGCTCTGCCCTAAGTGCCCTTTGCTTTTGACATCCCTTAACGATCAGACATTGTTTTCAGTGGGGGGGAAGCATATCCTTCAAGGTCTTAATGAACTCAGTAAAAGAAATCTTAGAACAGCAATGATCCACACACTAGCCAACAACCTCCCTAATATCTAAAGCTGTTCAGCAATATGTGCTAGATACTGAGATGTTGGGCATGATGTAGTGTGAGATCAAGGAAAGATGCTACTCCCCTTTTTCTCCATGGTATGACTGAACTATGGCTTAAGCCATGTGATGCTTATGGCCAAATACGTATTTGTGCCATCCAGAGTTAGGACTCTGCCCCAGAGAGTGGGATGCCAGCTTCAGCATCTCGACACTCCCCAAGAACGTGCTTACCCCAGTGCTACTCTGGAGCCTCCACTTTCAGTGTGAGTGCCTTCTGAGGTAAGTTCTTGGACATTGCAAATAGGAACTTGGACAGTTTCTTTGTTTCCTCTGGTTGTACGTCTGTAGTGGACATGTGGGACTAGAGAAATGCAAATTACAGCATGGACCACTGAAGATAAATGTGCATGTGTATGAACTCCTATTTAAACCTCCCACTTCTTTTTGGATGCAAATCTCTTTCCTAAGCAACTGAGAAAAGTGTGATATGTGTCAGAGTCTGGAGATTAGAGATCTGTTCTGTTCCCTCGTTTCAGAAGCTCTTGTCTTCTGCCACCCACGCAGTACTTGAGTGCTGCTCTCCACAGGCCAAAGCGGCCTTCCTCTCCTCAGCGACGTGCGCTGTACAGGAGATGTCGATCTCTCTCAGGAAGCAGTGAGATGAAATGACTCTCGATGTGGAGGAGCAGGCATTTCGGCATGAGACACAGCATGTAGTTTAGGAGAGTGAAAAGGGGTAGGAGGCTGCTATTTGCAGGCTGTGCTGCCTCTCCACTAACTTCACAAAGAGCTGCAATTTTTACTTTGCCTGCTCCAAAGCAGCTACTGGGATAAATATCACCATCATTCTCAAACTCTCATCTGTGGACTCCCAACACTAGAAAATTCAGGTTTGCATTGCATTGTACAAAAATGGCAGATCATGCTCACTCAGCTTCCTTGAATTTTGTTGTTGCATGGTGGGGCTGATGGTTTCCATTTTTCATCTTATATCCCCAGCTCCTGGAGTACAATGATCACACACAAATCTCAACTTCCAAATTATTGTAACTGTGGAAGTTCCCACTAGTCCTAATTGCCAAGAGAAGCTAGAAACTTGACTCATAAATGGTCAAAAACAGAAAGTAAAAGAACTAAAACATGTCCATGTTAATTTAATGACTTGGGGATGATTTAACTCTGAAGTTTTTAGCAAGATGTTAGTAATGCTGCTTGCTATGGGTGCTTCCTTTGTGGGTTTTTCTTTTTTTCTTTTTTCCTGGCTGCTTTATAGAAGCTCATTTTCTTCAACTCTTTGATCTCAGCTCTAAACTACCTGAGCTTCCTCATGGAAGATGCCACAAGTGATAGGCACAAGGAGGAGACTGGGGCAGTCAGCCAGGACACACGGAGATAGGGATGAGGAGCAGACAGCCAGGAAGTATGTGCGGAGCAACGGGAGGGAGAAAGAAATAGAGCAGATGGGAAGAATGACTAAGCAAGCTCTTCCGAATGCTAGTAGACCTCGGTATCATGGAAATCTCCACAGAGTCTTCATGGAATAGGTGCCAAAAGAAAGTTGGAGTTTTTTTTTTTCTTTTTAACATTAGATTCGGCAGCTGATTGATGTGAAAGGACCTCATTAAGAAAATAACCCCATCAAAATTAAAGATAAGCCTCAACGAGCTGTTAAAGGTTTTTAGAAGTATCTCTTCTAGTACTAGCCGTGCAAGTACTATCTCACGGAGGATTTGCTTTGAGAATCTTAAATACCTATGCTGAGCAGTGTGATTCTGACTCTGCACATGCAGAGGGTCTTGAATTGATTTCACTCTGTTAAAAACATCTTATAAATCCAGCACCTTACAAACATACATATCATTCCTTCTAACTCAGAGCAACAGCTACTAGATGGTCTCAGAAAGAAATGTCATTACTTATATCTATTTCTGGGATCTTCCTTGGAAGATGATGGTTCTTCTGTCTTTGGTACTGTTTGTGCAATGATTGTCCCTCACCTTATAGCAGCTGTGGGAACTGGTGAGACATGAAAGTTAGCTTCCTGAGTTGCTTTCTGCTATTCCCTAAGTATTAGTGGATTGTCTTGAATTCAGACCACAGTCCCATTAACAGAAGATGAGTGGGAAAAAGTGTCTTAGAACAATAACACAGAGTATGTAATTGTTAGATGGAACCATCATGAGATGGATGGCAAAATGTTTAATGTTCTTCTGGAAAGCACTGTGAAAGGGGGCTCCAGTTAGTCTGTCAAAATGGGCTCATTTATAGGTAACAGAAAGAGGATAATGTTAGGTAGGTAGCACTCTATTTACTTAAAAGACAGATGAGTTATTTCCTTGCAACTTTGGGGACATGAAAATAAGGTGTTATCAGTGCTGTAATATCATGCAATATTGAGCCATTTAGTACAGAATATAGTACAGCCAAAGCAACAGAAGCGGAAAAGACTGATTAAAAATTTAAAAAAACACAGACACTTCAAGGAGAACAAAGTCACAGAAGGGACTTCTAATGTTCCGTATTGGTAATTAACAGAACAACAGCAGGTGTCACAACATCACAGCCTAATACCAGCGATGCAGCTGTTCTTCTCTAGGAATTAAAACTCTGAAACTTAATTGAATTTCCAAAGTATGGGGAGTTGCCACAGCCTGAGATGAAGGATGTGAGAACAGTGTGCGCTATCACAGTAGGGATGGGCACAATGGCAGGCAAGGATAACACAGAGATTAGAAAAAAAAGAAAGAAATTACTGAAAAAAAAGAAAAATGCAGTTTTGTCTTTTTTTTTTTTTTTTTTTTTTTTTTTTTTTTTTTTGAATGAATCATTAATGCTGAGAGCAGATATCCATTAATAGGGCTATGAGTCTTTCTGCCAAGTAACAGGCACCTTGTGGATCTGGAAGTCTCCTAAATATTTGCAGAGAGGCAGTGTATACATGTGTGTCAGAGACAGAAGTCAGCTGAAAAATTGAGTAACGTCTTATAGAAGTTGGTCTGAATCCCAGTGCTGGACATGGACTGTTGCTATATTCCTCAAGGTCCTGCCATTGGGACTCCGGGACAAAATCCTGCGAGATCACACAGGGCAGCACCGACAACAAGCAGGGACTTGTCCAGCCAGATAGAGCTTCTTTCAGCTCCCGTGTACCTTCTGCCAAGGACGGTACTGGCCACCTCTCTCCAAACCAATGAAGGAGAGATGGTCCCTGCCCCTAAGGACTTACAATCAAAGGGGAGCAAAGGCTGAAATAGCGGGGTAAAATATGCTCTTAAGGACCCGTTGGTACCAACCAGTCTCTGCCATTCTACCTAATTGTTATTGGTTGGCAGTTTTCACAGGCAATAAAGTCTTCCTTTGAGGAAGGAAAATGCAGGAAATTGATTCCTTTACAGATTTTTCCAGAGAATATACACAAGTCTGAGGAGCAAAGGGAAGGGCTGTCGCTGAGAGGCGGATGCTGTTCTCATTGAAGTCACAGCAGGGCTCCCTCTGACTTCAGTAATGTAGGAGCCGCCCTGGATTGAGGTGTCTGCCACTGACTCCTCCAAAATAGACCTATTGGTTAAATAAGTTCAAATATAGGGGCATAGTTTCAGAAATGAGAAAGAAGGAACAACTGTGGTCTGTGACACTGTGGTTTGATACCTGATCTATGCAAAAACCTGTTGCTTAATACAAAGAGATCATTGTGAGAAGGGAGGGAAAGTAGCAACTGTATTTGCACATTCACATCTTCTGCTAAAGTAATGTACCACAGATGTCAGAGGAAATACCACGATTGACAAATTGTCGGACCAGATCAGAAAAGCAAGGAAAGTAGGTTACATAGTTTGCTGTTTGTTTGTTTTCTCTCTGCAAACATGTTTTTAAATGGAATATTAATTACCAAAATCCTGATCTGTGAGCTGAACTCTTTTCTGCGCACAAAATTTGTTGCTCATTAAATCTAAGAGATGGAAAACACTGGCTTGGGACTGGTTGTGTGTGGGCAGATTTCCCCGCTTCACCTTCATTTTCAGGCGACTCATAAGAAGGCATTGTGAACAGAGCCAGACTCCAGGGTAGAAGTGAACACAAACTTCTAGGCGCTTCAGTAAGATTTGAACCTATAGCCAGAAGGTCTTCTGTCACTATACAGCCAACTATAGGGTTGCAGTAAAGATCTCAGCCAGGAAAAGACTCATGGAAAGGGAGTTCTCTATGTGTATCACTTCAGTGTGGCTTCAGAGGTTTATGCTATATCCAGTCTCACCTACACCCCTCCGCCAACTGCAGCCATACTCAGAAATACACAAACACATCTCTGTCCCAGATTAAAAGAAAATTTTTGTGGTATGCTCACTTGGCAGTAGGAAAATATTCACACCCCTTGCTCGGAGTGAAACATAGTCCTCATTTACAGGACAAAGTAGGTTCTTTCTTTCTATACAAATAATCATACATGTGGTATTTGCTACCTGATGGAAAAAGCAGTGTTCTTTCACCAAATTCAGCTAAGCTGCAAGCAAAAGCATCATTGTCTTGCATTTATGTTTCTTTACCCACTTCCTTGCCTCAAAAGTTGTCTTGAAAAAAAATGAAATAAATGAACAGCTGAGATGCTCACAAACCATAAATCAACAGTCCTCTAAGTGCTATTCTCTTCGGTAAGGATTCCTTCAAACAAGCTTTTCAGCTGCCAGATGAGATTTGTTTTTAAAGGAGAACCCATTCTTTTGCGGATTCTCAATATCCTTTATGAAAAAAAAATGCATACAGAGGAAAAAGCAATGCAGAAGCACAGTTTCTGTTCTTCCTTCCCCCGCAACTCCCTTCAACTATGTAGGGAAGTAAAATGCTTTTCCTGAGACAGCGTTACAATGGATTTCCCGTGCTCTTCCCTCCGCACAGCATTTTGCAAGCTGAGAGCCACCGCTCCGCACAAGCGCCCGGGGCCGGAGAAGCGCCCAGCCGAGGCGCGACACGGGTGGGCTTTGCCCACGGGCAGCAGATAGGAACTTCTGGCCGTCTGGGCTCCAGCCCGGAGCCGCCGGGGAAGCGGCGGGTTTGCAGGTGGCGGTTCTTTGCCGCCGGGACCGCGCCGCGACCTGTCTAAAGGGGCAGCGCGCTGATGCGCGGGGGCACCGCCGCGCCGGGCCGGGCCGGGCCGGGCCGGGCCGGGCCGGGCCGAGCCGCACTGCTGCCGGGCCGCCCCGCATCGCGCCGCGCGCCCCCGCCGCCCGCCCCGGCGCGGCGCGGCTCCGCACCTCGCTCCCCCCGAGGGCCGGCTCCGCCACAAGCCCCCGGCGAGCCCCAGCGCGGGCTCCCTCCGGCCGCCCCCCCGGCGCGGCTCCCCCGGCCCGGCGGCGCTCACCTGCGGGGCGGCGCGGCGCGGCGGCCCGGGGCGGCCCTGGGCAGGCGAGGCGAGGCGAGGCGAGGCCGGCAGCCGCCCGCCGCCCATGCACGGCGGCAGAGGGGAGCCCGCAGCTCCGTCAGCGCGTCCGCATCCTCCCGGCCGGGCGCTGGCACCGCCGCGGCACCTCCTCGAGTGCAGCCAGCCCTGCCCGCCGCCGCCGCCGCGGGGGAAAACCACTCCCCCGGCAGCGCCGGCGGGGCGGCGCAGCGCCGCGGCCCCCCAACCCCGGCCCGGCCCGGCCCGGCTCGGCTCGGCCCGGCCCCCGGCCGCGCCCCGGGCCGCCTCGCGGCGGGAGGCAGCGGCACCCCGCGCGGCACCGGCTCCGCGCCGCTCCGGCGCCCCGCAAAGCCCCGATCCCGCATGGCACCGGCACCCTGCAAAGCCCCGGTCCCGCACGGCCCCAGTCCCGCGCAGCCCCGGCACCCCATAAAGCTCCAGTCCCACATGGCTCCAGCATCCCACCTAGCTCCAGCACCCCACAAAGCCCTGGTCCCGCACAGCCCTGGTCCCACACCGTTCCAGCACCCCGCACGGCTCCAGCCCTACGTGACCCCAGTGTCCCACACAGCCCTGATACCCCGCATGGCCCCTGCCCCGCATGGCCTGGCCCTGGCAACCTGCGTGGGTCCAGCAGCCCACAAAGCCCCAGTCGCTCATGAGGCTCATGACACTGGCACCCTGCATGGCTCCGGTCCCATGCGGCCCCAGTACCCTGCACCACCCAGATCCTGCATGGCACTGGCACCCTGCACAGCCCAAGTCGCACACAGCCCCAAACAGCCCCAGCACCCCACACATCCCCAGTTCTGCATGGCCCCTCACAACCCTGGTCCCACATGGCCCCAGTTTTGCCCAGCCATGTCTCCAGCACCTTGCACAGCCCCAGCATCCTTCATAGCCTCAGTTCCCAATGGCCCCAGCACCTGACACGGCCCTGCACCACCCCAGGACTGTGCACAGCCTTGGTCCCACATAACCCCGTACAGCTCCAGTCCCATGCAGCCCTGCACATTGCCAGACCCAGTATCCCATATAGCCCCACAAAGCCCTAGTTGCACATGGCCCCAGCACCCCACAGACCCCCCCACACAGGGGTAGAAAGCCCCAGAAGGGAGCAGATGTCCCCTTCCTGCTCACAGATATGGTGTCACACAGGGGTCCTGATCCCTCAGCAGTCCCTGCTGAGAAAGCACTGATTTCAGAGCAGTCACAAAATTTTTATTCTTTGAGGGGTTGGGAGGCAGAGGTGAATTTCCAGGCTGGATACTTCTGCCTGTGGCTGGGATGCGTTCTTGTGCAGGCAGCATGGCACAGTGTCCCCCCCCAAGCGCCTCACCCAGAGGGGTCACAGGAGAGGTCACAGGGACTGTTGGGCAGATGACACCAGTGCTTCAGCCAGTGCTGGGCTGTCAAAAGGGGCTCTCCTTTGCTCAGGATACATCAGGAGCCCACCTCTGACATGCTGAAGAGAGGTTGCAGGAGAGAGATGCAGAAAACATCCTCAGAGAGGTGAGGCAGTCCTTTGGTAGGAGGATGGTTAACAGAGTTAGGGGGACAAGGCGGGGGAGGAAGGCCCAGGAAGGGTGGTGAGAAGGAGCATTGTCCTCCCCCCAAGCATCCCCCTTGGGAAACAGCACTCTGGGCATATGAAGCATCAAGAGGAGGGATGGCCACAGGGGCTGGAGTCCTCTACCCTACTGGCAATGGACTGAGGACGACAAGACGATGTGTAACCTCCTCCTTCCTTTGATCTCCCTCCTTTTCGGGAAACAAGGAGCTCAGCCTTTCATTCATGGCGATTCATGCTTGGCTGATGAGGAATAAAATATCAACTGTCAATGATTTAAAGAAATACATCCCCCTTTTTTTGCGGGCAATGCTGAAAGGTAGCTGAATTACGCCAGTGGGACAGTGTTGGCACGACTGTATTCAGTTCTTCACAAGCTGAGGATGGTCAGTGGATGGGATGATCCATGTTTGGGATCCCACTGAATCCATTTGGGAGTGTTGGCAGCTCCTTCCAAAGGGTGCAGAGAAAGCATGACTACCACAGTGCTTCCCAAAGCTCGGATCATGGGCATTGACCTCAGAGCCACAGTCACACAAGCAATGTTCGTGACTTCTCTCAGATGAGAGTTGCTTCTGAATTGCATTCTTTTGTTTTACAGGTGTGTATAAAATACACCTATCAGTTTGAACATATATGTGAAATATATTGATTCAGTGTATAAAGTGTGCTGAAAATGTAGTATGTAGCAATGGGCTGGTGGTTTGATCATGGAAGCTGAGTTCCCCAACAGCCATAAAAGAGTTACTCTTGTCTGATGACAGAATGGCTCTAAGGTGAGATGAGACCAGTAAGTTATAGGGTGGAACTGAAGGAAATCCTTAGGAATAAGGTTTCACTGCAACTAGAACCCCAGAGAGCTATCAGGGAACTTGTGTACTGTATCAGGCACTTCTTCAGTGCTGCTAATGCCTGGGAAAGGCTTTCCCACGAAGGCAGGATCCAGTCGGGGGCTGTGCAAGCTTGTCCACTGGATGAAATGAGAAACTAACATTATGAAGCTGCTGTAAACTCAGTTTGGCTTGATTTGAATTAACTGGCACTGTCACATTTGGTTTTCATTTATGAACACCCAACTCTAACTCTAGCAACTCCACTGTTAATATTCAGAGTGTGGTAATAAGCACCTTCTTCTCTTTACCTTAATATTTGCCCAGTGATTTCAAAGCTACCAACAAACAATGAAGCATTTACTGCTATGAAGTGTCTTTCCTGAAACCTGGCTCCTGGGCCACTCTGAACTTTGATAGAAGGTTTCTCCCTGCTGCTGTCCACAGTCTGGGAATAGGTGGGGAGAGTGCCCCCAGTGACATTATAACCACATCCATTTGCTATCTGCGTCTCAAGCAGAAACTAGACTTAATGTGCTTCTTCCCAAGTGGCCATTTCAATTTATGTGTTGATGAAACCTTGCAGGCTGCTTCTCAACAACCACAATGACCTTAGCATACACCAGCCAGGTGTTTACTCCTCTCCTGTAATTCAGTGCATTTAGGATTTGATTTTTACACTGAGACAGAGGATTAGGCAGCTGCACCCCTACCTGTCCCCCTGGACTGCTTCCACCTCTCTTCTTCTCAGCTCAGCTCCCTCTGAGGTGGTTCCCAGGTGCCCTTTCTCTTGTTTCCATACCTTGCCTTGGTTCACAGTGGAGCTGCAAAAGGCATAGTGGAGATGCAGGGCAGGGGGTGTCAGTGACTGCTCTATGGAAACAGCTATTTTTTTTTTGTGACCACAAGGAAGCAAAGAAGTTTCTGTCTCTACCACACAGGATCCTCGAAGTCTCAGGCAGCAGATTTATTCCTGGTGGCATATAGTCTGGTAAATCCAGACTTTTTTGTGAGTATTGTTAAGCCATTATCTGCCTTCAACACTCTTGGTGTCCTGCAGATAGTGGCAGGTGCAGGCAGCTGGCGCTTTGCTCCTTTTCCTCACAGAAACCATGGCAGGGGATGTGGGCACTTGTGTCTTTTCCCAAGGGACTTTAAGGAACAAACATGCACAGAGCCTCTCTGCCATTCCTTCATGTTGATGTATAACAGGGCCTTTGGGGACTGGGGGCAGGGTTAGGGTTTTCAGCACAAACTCTCCTTCTTCTGTCCAAGGTGGAGGATGTAGTTTATTAACAGGCTGATGATCTTCTTCTAGCAATACCTTCATTAGCTTTTTACTATGTATCTGGTGAGGAAGTATGACCCTGCTTTTCTGATATGAATCCTTCTGGTATGGTCCATGCCTTTGCAGCCTCAAGACGTGTCCGTGGCCCCTAGAGAAAATGTTCAACTGAAGCAATTGGCATCTGCATTTGTCAACTGGTGGGCTCCAGGCAGGCTTTTGAGTGGTGTCTTTAGCCTTTGAGGCTCCCAGCAGCTTGGGACTGGTGCCCAGTGGAGGATTAATTTCCCTCCATGGACACATTGCCACCATGGGATCAGCTGAAACACCAGCTATGACTGCATAGGGTGTGGATGGGGATATCCTCCAGGTAGACTCCTGGAAGGAGAAATGTGCAGCTTCTCTGGCTGAAAATGAGCCTCATGTTGGTGACTTCTGAAGTGTACTGCAGGGTTTCTAAAGTATGTTGGGAAAGGGACGTGGGTAGGCTCTCTAGATGATGAACAGTATAATCACCAATCAGCCAGTATTAATCTTACAGAACTGATTTGAATGTTGCTAAGATTGAATTTAATTGTATGATTAATTGTGCCAGGAGACCTCAAGTCCTGAATAGGTGCCCTTACTAAACAAATATCATGGAAATAATTCTGGGTCCCAGGAGAAGGGTTTTGCATTTGCAGAGCTGGAGAAAGACTAGTGTAGGAAGGATACTCATTCCAGACACTGTATCAAGACAAAAATCCATGATCAAAAGACTCAGGAAGATGTGCTGTTGCTGAGGCCCAGATGACACCAGCTACATGTGCTGCCACCAGTTTCATGGAGGATGCTATGTGCAAGCCCCATTGCCAGCAGTGTTGCCTCAGAGAAGCCCCTGCCTTGGGTCTCAGACAGAATCTGACCTGTTATTTCAGCCAAATGCACCCAGATTAGACCTGCAATTACCACAGGGTGGGTGGCTTCAGTGGTACTTGAGCTATGATCATCCTGTCCATCAGCCCATAGAGCTGTGGGAAAAAACAAAGTTTGCCCAGAAGCATCTGTGTCTTTTTGGTCTGATCTCGCCATGGTGATCTATAGCCTGAGCCCCAAAGTATATCCTACAGACGTTATAAATGCTGCCCAAAGTCTCAGGAGATTTGGCCTCTCCTGCTGCCTCTCAGCATTTCCCATCTTGACCTGGAAGTACCTAGTTCACAAACAGCAGAGCTCAAGTTCACAGTAGACTGGGAGAGCAGAGCGCACAATGGGGGAACGGAGCCAAGATGTTAAATTTGTACATTTAAAAGTTATTATTTGCCTGCATCTTCCAGATACTAGAACACTTCTCTAACACTACCGGAGGCGCATTGCAGGGAAATGTGCAGGGGAAGCTGAGTCACAGTCTCTACAGTCTTGGAATAGAAATTACAGCTCCCAACATCTGGGCTCTAGATATAGGACTATTTTCTGTCCTTAATTGTTTGCCTCCCATAGCATCATAAGCTGTTTTTTTTTCAGGGCAATTACTTTAATTGCCATGAGAAAACAAGTCAAATTCAGATTTTCAACAAAACTCATCTTTTTTCCCTCAAATAAATGATGTTAATCTGCTGCTGATCACTCAGCCCCGCTACTGTACTTAAACTGCTTTCTCCCTTACTGCCAGTACTAACAAATTATCACTAATAATTACAAACAACAATTAGTAATAGGATTCAGATGCACGTGAAACTCAGACAAACCCCCTCATGGGCTGTGCACAGCATGCCATGATGAAACTACCTTGGCTCCAGCATGTTTGTGGAGAACTGAGCCAGGGCCAGCACCGGTTTGCCACCTGGTGCCTTGGGTCTTCCCCAGGTGTGTCTCCCTCCAGTCTCCTCGCAGTCAGGGGGCCATCCCAGCCACATGCATGTCCACAGGCTGTCATGCTTCGCTGGTAGACCGCACGGGAAGAGTAGAGCCCCAAGGAGCCCAGGGTCTCTGTGCCCCAGGAGGCCATGCAGCTGTTTGCAACCTCTCTCTTTCCACTGATCTCCCCTCAGATGAGGACTTCTTCAGTATTTTTTACTGAGGTGCATTCCTCCAAGGCTGGACACCCTAAAGGTATGAGGGCTCTTAGGTCTTGGATAATTTTTTGCACCACAGGTCTCAGATAATTTTGCACCCAGGTCTCAGATGATTTTTTGCAGGCCACAAAGTAATGATAAAAGAGAGGGAAGTATCTGCATTAATCAGATGATTCAACTATCATCACATTCTTCATGGTGTGCATGCTACATTTTTCGCATGCCTTAACAAGTTACCTCATCAGCTGAGCTGTGACAACTGTCCATCTATGTAGCAAATATAGAGCAATGTGTCTTATCAGAAATCTTTTTGCTATGGACTAGAAAAGACCAGTTTCTGGTTTTTGCCTCTGTTGTCAGGTAGTGTTAGAAACACAGACCGCCATGCTGGCTCAGGCAAAGTAAGGAAATTTGATAAATATGCACAAGTCTGAGGCCTTATTAACCTTGTGAATTTACTGTTTTAAATTTGATTCTTCATCTCCCATCCCACTCTTTTCTATGGATTGCTATTGTCCCTCCCGGACTTGCAGCTCGTTCCTAGCGGTGAGGCTCTACCTTTTTGTTTGTCCTGTAGGTCACCTTGTAAGGGCTCTCAGACAATTAATCATTCAAGTCCTGAGACTGATTGAAAGTTCTCAGTCCTTTAATTTTCTGGTTGCATTCAACTGAGTAATGTCCTTACAGAGTCAGGGGGAGAGAAGAGCGAGCAGTTCATTTGCAGGTATTTAATTATTTTCAGAGGCATTTCTGTGAAGCATATCATACTATATAAAATCACACGGCAAAATATACTGAAAGAAAACCCAGGCAGCACAGCTCCTCAGCCCAAATAGGCATCGCCCAAGCTAGGCAATGGCAGACTCAGATCTCAGACAAATCAGACATTAGCAAGAGAGATAATTCGCTAGTACAAAGGCCTTTGGGGTAGAAAATCTGGTTGCACTGTGGGTGCTGCTTGAACATCAAATATAAGGTGTATTAATTTCTACAAAGCAAGAGAGTAACAGTAGTGCAAAGGCTTCATATGTTAGGGCTTCAGGTTGTGAACATAGTAGATAATCACCCAGAGTTTTCTGATATTAAATATCAAAAACATATTAGAAGTAAGAGGGTAAATTTTTGTTAAAATAACTCTGCTGCAGAGCTCTTACTTAAACCCTTTCCCTGTCCCTGCATGCTTCACTCCCTGATGTGCTTTTAAAATCACACATCTTCAGCCTTCCCTTTGCATAGGAAAGGTGGCCACTCTGCAGAAACCTCCATATGCGAGTGTGTATTACAGCAGGGGGTTGTTGGTGGAACCCCACACTCAGATTTGTGAGGCTTATCAATAAAAGGGGCCTTCTTGGAATACTAAAGGTTAATTTAAGTTTTTCTTAATGTTACCTATAATAATGAGTTACTACATACCATGATATTGGTTTCATTTCCTTCTCCAGATTTGGTCCCTGCTGTAGGGGGTCTTCTGTCTGAATCACTGGGTCATCAGATATAGTCTATAGCAGAGAGATCATCTCTCTTCATGGAGGCTGTAGTTGTGAGTATGGTTGCCATGGTGGTAGTGAGACAAATAAAATTGCTTTATAACCAACTGAAGGTACTCACTGTTTCCTGGATACCATATATCTTGATCAATCTCAGCAATGACAAACCTTGGAGTGAAGCCAGATCCAATGACAGCAGTTGATGTTGTTTAATATTTTCTTCCTTCTCCAGTCCTCTAGGGTTATCTTTCCTGCAAAGGTCTTAAGCTGCAGCCTAAAGTAGAAAATCTCATCCTTTCTGGATTTGTTATCTTTCAGTCCACACTGTTTAATTTGGACCACATAGCACTAAAATATAAAAAGTCATCAACACTCTTACAATCTTTTCACCTGCAAGAAGCTGAATTGGGTTTATTTCATTTACTGATGCGGGCACTGCCCTTTAGCTCATCAAAGCAAAGAAGGGATCTCTTTGTTAGAGAATCCTCCTAGCAGGCTGTGCTGCTCTCCCTGCCAGGCCATTCCCCGTGGGTGGTGGGGGCTGGAAGCCATATGTTGGAAGTCACACTGTATCCCAACAGCTTGAGATTCAGAGCTGTCAAGCAGTGGCTCATTGTTAGTACAACTTCTTCCAGAATACCAGAAAAAAGAAAAGACAACTTAAAATTTTTTATGACCTGCTGACACATGAGTCCGACAGGAATCTGCATGTCCTTGAATCCAGAGAAACGGCTGAGAGCTTCAGAAATCAGCTCTTCGGCTGATAGTTACGGGGTTATTCTTCCCTACAGCTAGTGATCCAAGCAGGAGAGCTTGTGTGAATTGAACTCATTCTTCCAGCTGATTTCGCAGGGATATACTTTGTATTTTAGGTTCAGACCTGTGTTGGGTCAATATTTCAAAGTATTCCCAGAGCATTTATTTTATCTTTGCCATGATTCTGCTGAACTTCCTTTTTGGAGAGTTTCTTCCTTGGGCAAGAACTGAGGTGACTGTATATTCCCAAGTAAGAAACTGGGCCAACCATATTCTGGAAATCCAGATGAGTTTGCCATGTGAGGTTACAAGACTGAACAAAATGGCACTCATGACTGCTGCTACCTTTCTCCAAATGTCTAGAGAGCCTAGCTGAACTCCGGGGCTTCCCTGTGCAGCATTGGGTAGGTCACCAGCGCAGGTGCTACAGCGGGTTTCAGTTTTGGAGTGATTCTTGGCTATTTTTCCTGCATTTCATGGTCACATTGTCTAGCTAATGGTCTCATTTTTTCTTGTTGAATCCCCACTTTCACAGAATTTTTAGAACAAACGCAAATATCAGCATTAAAAACAAATGAACTTGAAAGTATTTTAGGCTTATGCCCCTGTTTAACCATTCTAGGGTTGTGAAGCCTATTTTGAGAGCTGCTGCTTCTTTGCAATGAATCAACAGTGTACAATCAGTCACTGTATATCATTTGCTTTAAATTATCAGATCTTGCACAAGTCTACTAACTTTCTAGCATGCCCATATATTTGCTAGCTATTCTTTCTCTCTTTGGATTTATCTGCTAAGCCTCAGGACAAAAGCTTAGTGAGAGTCACAAGGTATGAAAAAACTTGTCAAGATGTTTGGGGACTTCTTCTTTCTTAGGAACTTTCTTAGTCTTCAACGCTTCTTCAGTGATCAAAGAGAACTGTTTAAAAAAAAAAACCCTTATTTTCTAAAGATAAACAATTTAACAATGTATATGGAAGTTTTGGGTTTGCAAAAGTTATGGGTTTGTTTAAAGGTGCTCTTTGAAGATATTTTTTCCATGACTCTCCCTTGACACCATTAGGTCTTCCTGGCTGCTCATTTTGAATGATTTTGTTTCAAACTGTTTAGAAGCTTAGGTTCTAACACAGGACAATAATTACCAACTAACAATGAACTTAACCAACCACCCAAGGAGTTGGAATGATTTATGGCATTCAAAGGAACTGATGCTAGCTTGCCTTTTGTCTTTCTACTTAATGTGTCTCTAATATTGTTCTCTGGACACAATGACTTTCTGAACTGTTTTTTCTCCTTTTTTTCCTTAAATACAGTGCTAAACTCCTCCACCACCTAATTGTCTACATACAAAAGAAGATTTAATATCCTCTAAATGACTATAAAGAAGCAACCTACCAGATGGTAGACTTAGTTGGTCAAGGGGGATGCAGGCTGCTTTTCTTGGAGAGCTTTTGAATGTAGTTTTGAAAGAGAGAGTCGGTAGATATATTAATCTTTTCCTTAGTGGAGTGCTGTGATACAACTCAGGAGATGTGCAAGCAGAGGAAAATTTAGTTCATGACCCAACAGAGGAACAAATGGAGCTCCATAAGGAATATTTTTGCTAGTTTCTTGGGCCTCCTCAAGAAATATGTAAACTATAACCTTGAGCATCTCTGCAGAAATTTGAGACACAGCATTTGGATCTTAGGTACAACGTTACAAACTCAAAGAAAGGAAAGATTTTAGTAATTTCCTAGTTTTCAGAGACCAATGCTTAAATCAAGGCTGATACTTAAATACAATTAATGCTCTTCAGGAAGAAGCATTTCTGTTCCATTTTCTTTCAGTTTTTTCTATGTCAAAAGCCAGATCACTAACAAGATTAATTGATAAAAGAGAGAATTTCTTTAAGAACAAATCTTTTGAATCTCAATTATTGTCCAAGTATTTGCCTGAATAATTCATCTGATTCATAGCTGAATAATTCTGCTTCATAGATTATCTCAGAAGAGATCACAATATTTACATATGAACCTATTTTTCAGAATTATTTGCAAAATAATTTATTGGAATAATCTGTGCTCTGTGTCTCATTTACGGCCAGTTCCTTGGGAGATTTTGATATTCTGATGATGTGATACGTTTCTGCTCCCAAGTGGATGAGTGTAACTTTCTGAAATTATTTGGTCATGTAAGTGATTGTTATTATAAACTTGAAATGTGTTTTCATGCTAAATTCACACTTAGTGAGTATTCCTACGAGAAAATGTGTTCTCTAGGATAACTATGGAAAGCAAATATGAAAAAGGAAGGAATACACTCAAAGCAAACCTATAAAAAAGATTCAGATGAACCAAAATGTGTTTGCAGGACACACTTATCTCTGTTACAAAGCAATATAATACAGGAGAAGACCTCAGCTTTATAAGGCAGAAATTGCTATATGCCAACCAGCTACATATCTTGTATGAACAACTTGGAAGACAATCAGCTCTTAGACCTACTATTAAAAAATTATGACTCAAAGTTGTTTCAGTTCTTTGGGGGTTTTAAGTTACCCAGCAAAATGTAAAGCAAATAAAGTGTCAAGTTCACAATCAAATGAAAAATAGTGAGAAAGAAGAAAGGGCGTATTAATGGAATGACAAGAATCCCAGTGTTAGACATGAAGAAAATGGGGTATTTTATCTGTCTCTGAACTAACACTGTAACCTGTAGTAATGGCCACTAACAGATACTTTGAAAGTAAGAGAATAATTTCCCTCATGATCCGGTGATCAGCTTTCACCCTGAATTTGGAGCTCTGGTCCCCTTATCTTAGCAAATGCTACTGGGAGAACTGCTTGGTAACAAAGAAAGAATTCAGCCTAACAACAGCTCATTCATCCTGGTGCGGCATCAGGCAAAGAACTGGCTTTTATCTGGAACATTAATTCTCTGCAGACCTTTACTTCAAATCACGATTGCTGCTGATGCCAGTAGGTATATTAGAATAGCCAGAGAGAGAGAGGCCTTACTCTCACAAAACGCCAGCTGAGCTATGTTTCTCCCCACTGTGAAAGAGTGGATTCAGATGAAAACCTTGTCACAATATCACCATATAACTCACAGATGAAAAACAACTATTCCTGATCCAATCCTAGCTATTGATATGAAAGATACTTTGCAGATATTTCTCTCTCTAGAGTTCACATCTTTCTGGAAATTTTGAAGGATGTCCTTGGACCAACTGGAATAAATACTGCCTTTTGTGGAGGTTTGGCCATGTCTATAAAGGGATGGTATTTTTCTATAAATATATGTACATTTCATGCACTATATCAAACTGTCTTGTCCACCCCTTTTGTTATGAAAGTTTAAGGTGCTTCTTTTGACAGTCCTTGTGCACAGTGTGTTATTTGCACAGTAATTTGGGCAGATGTTCTGAGATCCAGTGGTCCCGTGCTCTGTTCTCTGCTCTACAGATTTTCTTGCAGTACATTGTGGGATGCCTATCTGAAGCTATAGGAATACTGGGCTGGAGGGGTAAAGGTATTAAACTGCCAGACACCCATGATTCACATCCCTTCCTGCCATCCATTAATGTTCCTGGCACTGTTTTCAAATTACTATCAGGCAGCAGATGGAGGACATGCTGCTAAGCGCTATGCTTATGAGATTCATTAACGTGGATAGGGTTGTGCACATGTGCCTGTAGTTGGACAAGCAGAAGAATTTGCTTCTGGGGTTCCCTAAGATGTTCGATACTGAGGTGATACAGCTGTAGAAAATGATATTGTAGGAAACTGAGATCAAATTTTGCAGAATAGTTATGTGAAGCAGTTTTACTTGATGAAACTTTTGTTTCAGAGCTTAGATGGGTAGCAAGGATTAGCGTGCCCCAGGTAATGATGTAGAACTGGAATGGCCACTGTCAGTGACAAAGCTTTTGGATGACAAAGATCAATTAGAGATATGAGCAGAGCTCATCCCTGAGCTACAACAGAAGAACACAACCATGAGTGTGCCCATCTGAGCAGGCAACCAAGCTACCATTACCTTTGGCATCTTGTTGCTGATCAGAAGCTAACCAGCTGGGGCTGGGAGATCAGCTATAGCAAATGTTACCATGGGGATTTGAAATGGGGTGGTTTCTGCTGTGCCATGTCATCAGTCTGGAAATGCCTAAGAGGTTCATGCTGGTTTTAAATACATGTCATTCTTGAACTTTGCAAGGGTTATAAATGAGCTACATACACAGGCCTAGTCTTTGCCAGCAGGGAAAGATATTTCCCATGGGATTGCAGAGGTCAGCTGATCACTATGAAATATTCACTGACATTAATGTGAGGTGTAGAGGTCTATCATGCTGTGTTATTGCAAAAATCAAAATCAAATTGCTGGAATGAAGAAGGACTATTTGCTTCCAGAGAGAATATGAACATTATGGTTCCTCCTCTTGTTCTGGGCATCTGGATTCAGTGTATGCTGTCTCCCTGGCCAAGTAAGCTCTTTGTTGGTAGTTTCGACAGGAAAGAAGAGTTATTTAGCTTTGTGTGGAGTGGTTGCAGATGATTGCTGGCTTATACTTTGAGAAGATGGATAGGAGGGAGGTGGTACTTCGTAAGAAGGGTGGGTGTTTCTCACCATGATGTGCCTCATGTGATAAGTGCCTGCAGTTTTTTGCACATCCATACAAACAAGAGATACATCCTGAAGGAAACATTGGAGCAGGAATGTGGGCGGGAGCAGGAGGCAGAGATTTAATATTTTAGGCAGATGGGGAATGCATCTCTGCAAAATGACCAAAATAGTCATGACCACACCATAATGGGTGTTTTGTGTGCTGAGGACAGAGGCTGTTTTTTTTTTTTCTTATAAATGCATTGTAACCAAGGAAATGTCTTCCTGTTTGATGTGTTGATAGTGTGTGGGCATGATGTGTCATTTAGAGGTTAAGCTAGATCTACATGACCTTTCCCAGTCATGTCGCACCGGAATGAATTTAAGTGGGAAAAATAATACACAGCTTGTCAAATAAAACCAAAAAGACTTAAATATGAAAATACACAAACATAATAGCTATGGAAGAGATGCCTGGTTAGACGAAGCTGTTCTGAATGGGTAGGGCAACAGACAGGTCCCAAAGAGGGACTGACTGCAACATGGGCCCCAGGGCGCCCTGTATGCCCTGTATTACAGGATAGTAGTGGCATTCTCTGCTTAGCCTGCTTCTGCTTTGTGGCAAACCCAACCTTCCCCATAGTGGTTTGCCTCTATGTTGCCCATACAATCTCCCTTTCCAGGGTGATATGCCTTATTTCTGTTCCTTGGGAATGCCCCAGGAAATGCCATCTCCCTGGCAGCCTTTGAAGCCCCTCTGTTGGGAGGTGCTCAGTCGTCCCTGAAACAGATTCTCTCACATATTTTTTCCATTCAGATACTTGTCAGTCCATATGGACATGATAGCTCTCCTCTTCACACAGGTTGTGTGTCACAGGGGCTAAGGGAAATGATAAAAACTCTAAGTACTTATTGTCCATTCCTAGTTCCCATGACAACAACAATAAAATATTTCTTTTCCCATATTTCAGGATTGCTTTTCACCTCTTTTCTTCCAAGTCCTTAGTTTGCTTCAGGAAGAGGAGATATTTACCCGAGTACTTCCCGAGGCATAGAGCCAATATGGCAAAGGCTTGGCACTGCCTGTGTCTGAAGGACAGAAGATGTTAGAGCAAATGAAAGCAGCACTGAGTAACTGCAGGATGTTATCTTGGTATGAACGCCCCAGCCACATAACAGGTCTGGTGTGACAAGGCGATGGGCAAACCAAGACCATACTTAGTGCCTGTGTCTGTCAGGCTGGCTTTCCTCAGTGGCTGCAGGAGTGGAAGGGAAGAGTGAGCTCTCTCCCAAGAGAATATCTTTGCCTTTCAGGCAGTGTGCTGTGCTATTTCAATTTTGATTTCTCTTACTCAGTGCCAATAGATCAGCACAATACGCTGCAAATTAACTGAGTTCCCTAGTAGCCTTCCTAAACACTTCATAATACCTTAAAATCGCCGTGTATGTTTGTCAGTCTCTGTAGAGTGGTTGCTGAGTTCACAGATGGTATCTCACCTTTTTAATCAGCTAAGTGAAATAATGAGGTAGAGAATGTTCTCTAGTGATTTTTTTCTGCCTGTCACATATTACTATTACACAGATAATAGGTTTGCAATGTGCTTAATTATTTAAGCGATGTGATGCAGGCCAGCTGAACCCTGCACTGTGCAGGCTGTAAGTCAGGTGGGTGTCTGTGGCTCAGCAACCTGCCAGTAACACAGGAACTAGGACGTAAAGGTAGTGAGTCTGACCAATAGCGACAGGATTGACATGGGAAGGAATAAACCTGTAAGTCTTCATGTTGATTTGTGTAGTGCTTATATAGAGGGAAAGAGAGTTGAATGCTAAGCAAATAGAGAGCCAGTACCTGGCAGGAAAGTTTTTATATGTTGTTTATAATTTAAATATATATATATATTTACATATATTATATAAGTCATATGTGTTTATAACTATCTACTGCTGGAGGCTGTCTCTACACTGTGTTCAGAGAAGCTCTTCTCAAGGCATTTCGAGTGCATCTACTGGGACACTCTCTCTGTGGTTGCCTTTGTCAATCTCTGTCTGGCCAGACCCTAAGGCACCGATGAAGTCAGATAAGATGCTAGGGGTTGCTTGTGTCTTGATACTCCCCTGTAACAGAGAGGTTGCGAAAAAAATGGTCTATTCCACCACTATCATATCTGTCAGCATATTCTATATAGCGTATCTGTAATATCAGGCATGTTATCCACAAAAATGCAGTCCAGCTCCTCATAAAATGAGTAAAGGGTGGGAACCCCATCTGTCCACAGGTACTTCTGCCAGAGCTGTCTTGCCTTCATGCAGCACTGGGTCAGTTCAAGGAGGATCACTCATTCTTCCTGGGTATCCTACTTCTGGAGATGTTTCTGCAGATGGAGAGTGAACCTGCAGCTCTACAAAGAAGCAACCCAGTTTAGGATCCCTGAAGGGGCTCTGAGCTGTGCACAGCTGCTAAGTGCACACACTGCTCTCAAGCTCTGGAAAAGGCCACTGCTGGAGAGCTGGCATCTAGTCAAGGTGTAGCTGGAGCTGTGGTCGTCATACATTGGACCAAGGGAGGCCAATCTAGATAAGAAGCAGTATTATTTGGGTAGTTTTTGGAAACCTACCAGAAGTGGCATAGTTACTAACAGAGCTGACTGAAGATCAGGAGTTCTGGTTCACAGAAAATAACATTTTTTTCTTGCGTTTTTTTCTTCAGAAAATCAGGGCCAAAGACCCATGATCTCAAAGCTTCTTAGCTCAGGAAAAAACTTTCCAAATGCATCTTTCTGACCCAAAGTTCACAGTATCTCCAACAGGGGAGTGTTAGGGATCCAGAGGAAGGCATCCCAGAACCTGACCTCAGATTTGGTCTGCTGAATCTGAGGTATTTTAAATTATATATTCAGGATTTGAACAAAACATTTGTTGGCTGACACTTTGTGGGAAAGTTTTCAGTCAACGCAGTCTGAAATATGCCTTCATGAACCTTAGAGACCAGAAAGCTTCACTGTGAAGTGGACCCACTTCTATTAATGGAGATTTCTTAGAGATGCATCTTGGTGAGGAAATGAAACTGGCCCCGGGTGCAGGGCCAAGCATGGGCCTGCAATCATCTGTGCTATTTAATTGTTACCTTGCTCCCTGGCTTGGCTTTGGCTGGTGCCAACTAGCACTCTGCCAGTCAGCACCCAGGCATGGTGTGGGGACAGACAGCATGTATAGGGGACCATTCCCAAAGAGGAAGCACGGACAAGATGCACCAGCGTTGGCATTGTCCTCCCCACACAGTCCTCCAGTGGTGCCCCAGTTTTTTGACACTTCAAGGCATGCGTACATGCCCTCATTTTCATGCTAGCAAAATATCACCCTGATCAGCTGCAACGCTGTATCAGACACTGGGAACTGAAATAAAGCCATAGCAATAATAATAATAATAATATCATGTTAGGGCTACAGGGGCAGCACACGAGGACCATATGAGACCCAGAATCAAACGTATTTTTGACTGAAAGTAGCTAATCTGTGCAAGTTGGCTTCAAGGCCAGAGAATGGTCCCTGGCATTACTGTATTAACTAGTACAGGCATACCCTGACTAGACACCAAATTCATTTTAGAAGTGAGCAGCATTAGGCAGCAGGCTCTTTTAAGCAAAATAATTGTAGTTACTCCAGTATGACATCTCCTTAATGAATTTTTTGGGGAAGCACCTGGAGGTACAAATGTGTTGTTCTGCCTGCATAACAAGTTCATAAGTGTGCTTGGGATGAAGTATATTATGCTAGAGGTTCTTCATATTATCAGGGTGAACAAAACCCTCAGAATTGCCCAGTTCTTCTGTATTTATCAATTCTTGACTGGCTTTGTTATGCCTGTGGTTTGCCAAATGCTTTGCAGGCTTAATACAGGATAGCTTTTACATGAACTTATCCCTTAGAGTGTCAATGTACAGGGAATAGTGGAATAGGGATCATCCAAAGATGGAGGATATTAGCTAACTTTATTTTGGATTTTCACTCTTATGATTTGTGAGTATTTCTTTGGAAATTGTCGTGGGGTTCCTAAGTTTGTTAAAAGAAAGGTATTTGAAAAACAGCCTTGAGGGAGAAGGCTAACAAAAGGGATTGGCTACACAGCTAACTCTGCATCAGAGCCATGAGCATCTCATCTATCTCCCAGACATTCCTATTACATCTAAATAGAGCTGTTATAATGAAGCGCTGAGAGGTGAAAGAGGGGGTTAATATACTAGACTGTTACTGCTGGAGACATCATTTCCAGTTTGATGGAGGTCACACACGAATATGTGTGTCTCAGTTGACACTTTAGTGCTTATCTGGTGGCTAATTTTCATGGAATCTCTTGGTTTTGCATTAGTTAAAAGTCTGCATAAATTAATTTGAGAGAGAAGATTGTGTTTAAATACTCCTGATTTTATTTATCAATGTATTCTTATTACCTGTGGTTTACTTCCCTGGTGTGATGCATTTCCCCCCTTACAGATCAAAGGGAAGTAATAGCTGCCCAGAGGCCCAGAAAGCATACAAATGGGGCTGAGTTAGAAGGGAAAGGTCAGCCCTACAGACATACTCAACTGTGCCAAAGAGCAAGGTGAACAGATTAAGCTATATAAATATTTAAAGAGCTGTAATTAGGACTAACATGGCCTCAGTCCCAAGGTTCATTATTATATACCCATATGGCAGAAAGCTAACTAATCATGACCTTTTCCCACTTGCTCTTTGCTTACATTTTTCACAGAGCATTCTTCACTCCCCAGGATGCTTCTGACTGGTTCTGGCCTCCTGGGTATCAATGGGAGAGTTGTCATGGCTTCCTATGAGGCCAGGCTTTATCCCAGAGAGGTTTTAGAAATAAGGAAATGCAAAATATTGGCTTTAACTTGGGCCTGATGCCTGAGCTGCTGGGGGCTGGGACAAGTACAGAGAGGATTGCTGGCATGGTGGGAGTTCGAAGCTTGGTGGAATTGGAGGAGTCCTTGCTAAAGATGCCAAGTGCCCAACTGTTACAAACACAAGAATATGCTCCTCCTGGACAGAAGTCTCCAGTTCATCCTTGCCTGAAGACAATGTATTTGTGACTCCTACATTCAGCTTTCACAACACTCCTCAAGACATGAAATCTCTAAGCTAAAAAAGCTGTAGTTGGTACAAAGCACAGTAGCCTCTCTGCTTAGCAACACACATCTCCATGAGCACATCACACACCACGAGGCTCTCTGTTGTCTCGTCATTCATTACTGAGTCCGATTCAAAGTCTCCATCCTAACAGCTGGAGCTAAAGTGTGGAGTGGCCTCACTTCTACAAGCCTGCCTCCCCCCTGCAGCCACAGCCTTCAGCAACATCCACACTTCTGCAGCACAGGAGGAGCAAGAGCAGGGGGAGCAGAGGAGTGCAGGGGCTGGGCTGCAGTGGCTGGTCTCCTTTCCCCAGGAGACAGCAGCAGTCATGGATTTCACCCTCCTTGAAGCTCAGCAGCAGCTCACTATTCCAGTGTCACAACAGGTTGGCTCTGGGCAGGGAGAATAGTTGGGATAGGTAGCTGAAGGAGTATTGTGTTGTCTGTTTGCAGAGGTCTGTGTTGTACTGCTTAGAAGAAGACAGTGGTTTATGGTCAGAGTCTTTTTTCAAATTGCCTATGGATAGACCCTGGTGATACACTGAGTGGGGAACAGGTCTGAATATGCTGCCTGCAGCATCTCATAAGGGATGCTCTCAGTGGGATCAGCTCCATGGGGCTGCTGGCATGGATCAGGGTTCCAGACTACACACACACATAACACTTTCAGACCTTCTGCCTTTCCAGATTTGATGTTTTAAGTCTGTGTGTTCCACTTTCCGCCATGTTCAAGGCGAAGCCAGAATTAGTAGAACAGCTGAATGTCTTCAACAAAACATGGCTGTGTTGGACAATGTCAGCCAGACCAAAGCAAAACTTTTTATGACCATAAACCAGTTTTGAGGATATTTCTGTTGGGAAAGGCTTACTGGTCACCTGTTCAAAGGGCAAGAAAGAAAGTGAGGCAGATTAAGGGAAAAACTGACTTTTATAGGAGCGAAAGTCAAGTTTCCATGGAACAAGAAAATACACACATGCACAATAAAAGAAAAAGCTTGTTCGCTGCCCTGCTCTTCCCTGCAGCTAAATTAATTGGGACTTAATCCTGCCGTCTGTACTCCGGCAGAACTCCCACAGCACTGACTTTAATAGGAGTGCAGATTGCAGGATCAGGCCCACGGTGTCTTGGAAAAGATGAATAATAATCACTACGTGAAGAAATACTGCAGTTTGCAACTCAAAGAGCACTTTAAATCTGCTTAGCAATTTGTAACGCCCACAGTAGCACACTGTGTAAAGCTGCAGTTATGAGACAAATCGCTTATCCATTAACTATGGCTCCAGAATGTGCCTTATGCCAACTCACATTCAGAGAGAGCAAGGATGGAGGGAAGGGGGAACAACGTACGGGTCACTGGGAGAAGTGGAGAGGTTTTCTTTTTATGGAAGTAGCTGTGTTATCCCTTTAAGGTACTTTTCTGGATTTGCAGCAATTAGTTTCCAATATCAGCCTGACTCTAAGTCACAGCACTGCTATCCCTGAGGACAGTTGTGCTGCCTCTCAAATCTAAGTGAATCTAATCTAAATCTCAGTGCTGTTGACTTTATTTCAACAGGGGCATTAATGCCTGGTAAAGCTGTCACAAATTTCAGAAAGATGACATTTTGTGAATTATGATATTTTTCCCAAGTGAAAATCTCAGTGTAGTTTAGATGAAGCCAACATCTCCTTTGCCAGCCAGCTCTTTGGTGTTCCCTCAGCCACCTAGAGAGCTGCTGACTGCTTCTCAGTTACTTGGCCTTGCCTACAGCTTCACCTGAAAAACCTCTCTGCCAAGGTGATGTGCCACCACTGGATCCGTTCTGTCACAGAGCGAGTACGGAAAGCTCGTTTTAAGGGCCTTCCTCTTTGCTATTTAAGCCTTTTTACTTCCTGCCAGTCTTCTGGAGGCAGAAAACAGCTCCAGATGCAATATGCCCTCAGCTCTCTCATGGTTGTTTCACACTAACAGGAGGTGCAGTGGTGCTCAAGGCGGGATTGTGCTGCAGGTCCAGTTCTCAGTCGATACAAACAGGCGTGACGGTGTAATCAAACAGCATTGATCCGTACCAGCTGCAGATCTCACCCAAACTGTGCTGGAGAGCAGGTGAGCAGGAAAGGCAGAGGGAGCCAGCAGGTAGAGGAGTGTGAGAAGTCCAGAGGAGGGAGCGAGGAGTATTTTTTGTGACGGATCTATTGAAGTTATACTTTGTAATCATCACAGGAGGGATGGCTCTGGGAGTGTAGATGCCTTGCTAGTGAGAAAAGTCTTAACAAAGAGACAAACCTAAAGAAGAGATAACACTGAAATAATCAGAGTGAACCAAAAGGGAGACAGACTCTGATGTTTAGCCTCCATAGCAGGTAAAAGCAACGTATCGTGAAAAAACAACCCCGATTATTGGAACTGAAGCCTGAGCCCATTTTCTCCAGTGCCAGGTTGTGTCTCAGGGGTCCTCCTACATTTTGGAGGTGAGGAAGGGTAAAACAGAGATCTTCTCTTCTAGACTGCAGAGAGGGAGCAAAGCTGCTTATCCTGGACCCAGCAAGCCCTGCAGCTGAATACCCACCACCTCCACGGAAGGACTGATGGGTGGACTTAACCCACTTTAGTGGCTCTGCCACTTCTTCTCCACTCGCTCCTTTCCCCAAACTCCCCAGTGTGCTGGGCAGAATGAGGCTTCACCAGCCTCACGTTTTTATTAGATGGATATAAGATTATGACAAACCTGGCAGAGGTGCCTGAACTGCAGCCAGCAGCAGCAGAAGGCAGTTTGCCAACAAAATCCTCAACAGAGCCTTGTCCGGTGGCTCTGGCTCTGAAGGGCCACCTGAGCAGAGCGAGCTGCTGAGTATGGCTTCGTACAGAGTGTATGAAAGACCTCTGATATGTCAGAAATAAGTATGACTTGAAACTCAGAGAGGAGGAGGAGGGTGAACTATCTTGAAGTATCTACATGATTGTATGATGACATTTAAGCCTGACAAGGTGGACGAGGAGATCTAGGCTGACTGGGGAATTAAACTGTCCCAGTGTAAGCTTTTATCTCATTGCTAGGGAAGGTGTTCAGAAACCTTGAATTAGAAAAATGGATAGCAAGATAAACAGAGCTGAATTCCCTCAAGATTTTGAAACAGTGATCAAAGGGAAATGCAAATAAGGAACATGCCCTCAGAAAGTCAGAGAAAAAAAATTCAGAGCTCAGCAGTGGGAATTGAGCAGAAGAGGAGGCATTTCACCTAGTCCAGAGAATCTACCCTATCCACACCAGGAAAGATGGGTGAGAACAAGTGCATTAGTGCTCAAGTACAGCATGAGCAAGGCCAAGCAGAGGGGCTAAGGCTGAGTTTCTTCTTTCCTAAAGCATGACAAATGCTGCAGGTCATGAATGCAGGTTCTGGGGTGGCATGGAAAGAGGTATAAAAAATATGATATTATACGTAAAGGAAAAACCTTTCACAACAAAGGGGGTCAAATACCTAGGGAGGTTGAGCAATCTCCGTCTTTGGAGATTTCCAAAATCCAGCTGGACACGGCTGTGAGCAACCTGATTTAACTTTGAAATTAGTCTTGCTTGGAATAAGAGGTTGGACCAGATGACCTGCAGAGGTCCCTTCCAACTTAAATTAGTCTGTGATTCTGTGGCTTTATGATTTGAAGTGTTCTGAGGGTAATGTTTTAAAATTTTAAAATATTTGCCTGCTGTATTGGAAACCCAAGCACTGCAATACTCACACTTGAAGAGCTGAAATGGAGCTTAGGAAATAATACAGGTCAACCACAAGTCTTGTGTGCTGCTCAGCAAAACCTAAGCCCTTCCTAGAGGGATTCTGACAACCAAAGTGAAACTTCCCCAGTCTGCTTTCACTGTCCAGGGTTGAGAAATACAAGATATAAACAGGATGCCACAGTAAACAGGGCATCAGTAAGGGCAGATTACATGCTTATGGTTTTGTTGTGGATGTTAGGGATTCTTCTAGCCAGCATTTGGACAGGGTAATGTATCTCCACTTGCAAAGCAGTGAAAGAGCATCTCTATTTATTGCAAGCAGTTAGACTTTTTATTTGACATCCCATCCCAGGACGTGTTTTAGGACTGGATATGCATAGTACTGTGCTCACAGGAGGGAAGCAGGAACATTTCCTACATTCAGGGTCTCTTTGCAGACCTCACACTACTAATCTTAGGAGACAGTGGGCAGCTATAACCTGTTCAGATCTGTCTGCTGCAAGAATAACCCCCCACTCATGAACCCTGTAACCCTGACTCAAAGCAGGAGCCAGAGGCCTGGAAATAAAAGTGACAAAACTCCTATCCCATGACATGGGTCAGTTCTCAGTGACTTAAGTGGTGACATTTGCTTTCAAGTTAGTCATGCCCTGTGTATCAAGGTATGGCTAGGATGCTGTGCCTTGCAGCTGTCAGTCACTCAGGACAGACAACGGCAAACAGATTGCATTTGATCATTATGCATTGAGGCACTGAAGCATCACTACAGGATGAGCACCCTACAGTGCTGGGTATTGTGTGTGCAAGACCTACCCCTCTCCCCTCACCACCACTGTGAAATTCTCTATTCTCTCTCTTGACCCACATTTTTGTAGCAGGTGCTTTTAAAAGAAAGAATGAAAATGAAAAGCAGCTATTTGATGGCTACTATAGGGCCTGGGATGCTAGCAGCATCATGGACTGACAAGGATTAATAGGCAGTGTGCACGTGAGGAGGTCAGAGGTGGCAAATAAATGCAGGTTATCAGAGAGTTACAGAAAT
This sequence comes from Rhea pennata, assembly GCF_028389875.1. Classification (NCBI taxonomy): domain Eukaryota; kingdom Metazoa; phylum Chordata; class Aves; order Rheiformes; family Rheidae; genus Rhea; species Rhea pennata. Next base: position 58,776,925 of record NC_084667.1, on the reverse strand, counting down.
GCAGGAATGAATCACATTGCTCTCATCACCATAGATGAGGTATAAATAGAGTTAATCATCACTGAATGAAAGCATGTTAACTCAAGGAGAATTATTCATGCACCGCAGGTGTTTTCCCAATATCAGTCGGTGGAAGTAATGAGTGAGAGCAGTAATTGGTGTCCAGCCCATCTCTAGCCAGAAGCTATTGCCCCTTCTGGACTGAATGAATCTTCCAAATTGCTAAGCTGTTTCACAACACATATTTCAACATAATGATCTTTTACTTATTATTATTTTTGGTAGCTAGTGAGTTATCGAGATTGATAGCATCCTCTGCAAGAGAGATAAAGAACCCAAAAGGGAGCTGATAAGTCACTGAACTTTTGAACTACCTCCAAGTCACCGCTCTGGGACTTGAAAATTATGATGTATTATTTATCTGGCACTGGCTGTGCCTCTCACAGTGCAGTAGGAAGCTTCATGGAGAGTAATAGCAACTTGGTCCCTGTATGCTTTCCTCAAACACTTGCTGGAGACAGCCTGCTATTAATTTGTCTTTCAATAACAGCTATATTTTTCCTTCGTAGTCACTTTTTAAAACTGCAATTTTTATGTATCAGGTTACTAATGCACCCTCAGGAGTTTCCTTTACTCTGATCCGCTAAACTGCTGCTGCACCAGCAACATTAGGAATCACTCACTGTCAGGTGCTAAGGATCTCCCTGTTCTTTGGGCCACCACCACATCTCCCACACTTCAAGGGGAAAAGGACTGAGCCCCAAACAGGCAAGTGTAGCTCCTGTGGGTTCAGATCTCCCCCCTGCAAGATGCAGAGCTCTGTGGCTCTGATTCAACAAAGTGCTTAAATGGATGCTTAACACAAAGCTCATCTTTGCTAGCTTAGAGCTCAATGGGATCATGCTTGTGCAAGCTGAAACCCAGTTTAATTCCCAGTGAAGTGAAAGGCAAGGACTTCAGTGGGAGTTGAGAAAGAAGCATTTATCTTTCCCATAATGCTAGATTTCTTTGTATTGTCATCTCCAGTCATTCTCCTTATGCTCCTGGGATTGTTCCAAGCAGAGGAAAGATTCTGGCTCAGAGAGTCCTAATGGACCTGCCCCACCTTTTGGGCTCTGCAGTGCTCAGCGCTTTGCTGTGCCATGTGCTTCCCCACTCAGCCCCACTGCTGTGCTGAGACCAGAGGCAACATCTGTAGGGCAAAAGTCCAGCCTGCAGCAAGTGCCCTTAAACCCCATTGGTGCTGCTGAAGGCCAGGAAGGTTTCTGTAATGGCAAAGTCCCGTTTTTTTGAAGGCATGAAGCCTTACAGCAGCAGGACCATGGAAGAGCACAGGCAACGTGTGCCTTTGCCCCTTACGCGTTGGGTGAGCAAGCGTCAGACTAAAGCCTTTGGCAGTAAAGGCTTTGGGGGAAGTTTACCCCATGGGAACTTGCAGGGGTGCTGCTGCATCTGGCTACAGCTTTCCTCTCACGGGCAAACCAGCAAAATCAAGAGTAAATGCAGCATTAATCCTCCCGCGGCCAAAGCCCAGCCGCACCGGCGGCCGCGCCGGGGCCCGACGGCTCCTGCGGGCAGCGCGGCGCCCCGCGCCCGGGGCCGCGCCCGCGGAGCTGGGGCCTTTCCCGTCCCTTCCCTTCCCTTCCCTTCCCTTCCCTTCCCTTCCCTTCCCTTCCCTTCCCTTTCCTTCTGGCTCCCTCTCGTGGGCCTCGCCCGAAGCACAGCCAGGCACAGCCGCCTTCCCGGGAAGCACGGGCAGTGCTGCAGCATGTGGCCTTCAGCCCTTCCGCACCTTCCGCTCTCCGCATCCCCCTGCGCTGTCTTCTGTCAGGGCACTGTCGCCCTTGCTGCCTGCTTCTGTCACTTTGCCTATCTTTTGTTCATCCCTTTGTCCCCAGTTCACCTGGAAGTGGGCGTATCCTCCTTCACTGCTTCTTTTCATACTTTCTCTTCTTGTGCTCTTATGTTTCAGCCCCAGCTGTATCCCTCATTTGCACCTGTAACTCATCCTGGGACTCACAGGCAGAGTGGCAAGCTCCACCAGAGCAAGCTGCACTGCGTGAGGATGGAGAGCGTCGTCCACAGAAACAGAGCTGATGTGAGATTCGGGCCTTGCATGCTGCTTAGGGTCTGGGAAATAAGGTCTGCTGCTTTGCTGGGTGAACTGAGGTAGGTAACTGAATCTTTCCTTTCCTTTCATTCCCTCCTTCATGTCCTTCATATTTCAAATCTAGGCTGCCTCATGCAGGACAATTGCTTATTCTGCTGTAGTAAGATGCTAAATTCATAGAGGTCTTCTTTTCTGTTAGAATCTGGGGGCTCATAATAGCACAAATAATAACAGCAGCATACAGAGCTTGTAAAATAAACCTTTTGCAAATGGATCTCCTGCAATGAAGTGATGCTTGCTAGACTTTTACGCACTAAACACTCATAAGCCTGCAGCTGTCTCTAGAACAATTTATTTCAATTCCACCTCATTTTCCACTTGTGAGATACTCCATAAGACTTAGTGACAGCATATGAAAAAGGAGCTGGAAAGCAGTTTAGTGTAGAACAGTCACCAAGCCATCCAATATGCCTGATGTGCTTTATTCAGAAACATCAATCACTGCATACTGAAGATTTATGGCAAATGATACCATTCTGTGCTATTTCTGTCTTGTCTTTCTCACTGTCTAGGTTTCTTCGGGCTCCCTGGTCACTTTAGGAAAGGAGGAGCATGCCCCACCACATCTGGACCTTCTATGCCCCAGATTCATCAAAGAGCTCTTTTGCTTCACAACACAAAGGGTGTAAATGAAGTGGAAAACACGTGTTCTTTTCTGTGCAAGCATCACTGCTTACATGCCACTTGCTTAGGAAATTTATCTAGGATTATGCGTGTTGGAAATGTCTAAAATCTTTGGAAAACAAAACAAGGACATTTCAGAATGGTATCATTCAAACTGGTGGGTTTCACTATCAGTTTAGAATTTGGCTATTAATTAGTAAAATAGTTGATAAAAGAAGTCATTTTTGCTTTGATTTTTTCAATCTCCCTTCAATCTCATCATCTGGATCTTCAGCAATGTTGCCTGCACAGAAGCTGTATGTGGGGTTACAAATGCCTTTGTGTTGACCTCATTCATTAAACACTGAAAAGAAGCTTGAGGAAGCAGAGCCCCATTCTGCTCCAGTATGCAGGGCTTTCAGTGTGAAGGCAGGATTTCCTCTGGGCTTCCTCACAGGGTGAGAAACAAAGTCCTTGTGTAGAAAATGTCAGCAGACAACCACTGATAGCTCAGCACAACAGCTTGCACAGTTGCTGGCTCACCTCAGCTGAGCATGCTTGGGAACACTTGGACCCCTGCATGTCTGGGTGTTTTGGGTCCAGCTAAGTTAGAGACCACAGACCAACCCTGTACTAGGCAGTGCTGACAGAGCTTCTCAGCTTAGCACTGACACAAATTTCCAAGCCTATACAATGAATGTCAAACACTTTACATGCTTTTATAGTCTCGTACACCCTATGGGGCCAGCCAAAAGCTGAGTAGTGGTGTTTAAGATGAAGTGTTACTGAAATATGGGTATGGGTTATAAGGAATAAAAACACAAAACAACGTGGATAATAACAAGCTAACACAAGTGTAGTCTGTGTGTTCCTGTCAAATCACAGCTTTGTCTCTCTCTGTCATGTCTCTGGAATTTCACTATCATCAGCTTTGTGCCACCACCCAGGCTCATTTTGGCAGAGGTAGAGATTGCTGGAAGCGTCTCCTTCGATATCCCCCATCATCAGCCTTTTGTATGGCTTTAAGTAATGTGCTTGTGGAAATCAAGAGCTAAACACTGACTGCCGCTGTTCTGCCACGGGCAAAGAGGGAGCGGTTGTCCCATCCACCTGCACTAGCAAATGTGGGAGCTGTGGAGCCCCCTGAGCCCGTCTTGGGCCTTGCAAAGTGCTTGGCAGGTTCAGTAATACTCATCTGCTGGATATGGTGATGTTCTCCCATGGCAGGAGCAGTTATTTGCATACAAAGGTACATTTCTATGAGGACTAGAAAGCCCATGCAGCGATTCCCACTGTATACATTATTCGGTGCAGTGGTGTTGCCAGGATCTGAAAGACATGGCCTGCAGAAAGGAAAAAAGCATGACAGGAATGGCTGAGTTGGGCTGTGAGCGGAGGAGGTGGCTGGTTGCCTGTAAAAGAACAAGAGGCAGGATACCAGATAGCCTTCGAGTCATGAGAAAGTGAGATGCTGGAAAGGATAATGTAAATGAGCTAAGCCACATACCCAGGGCCACAGGCAGACAAGCTAACTGTGCTTGGCGACATTCAGCCCAGTAAGCAGAGTCAGCATGGGTCCAAACGTAGGGAGGAAGTATCTCCTTGATTCAACATCGCTCCAGATGGGCAGAGTGGGTGGTTGTGCCCATTGCAGGGAAGAGCCTTCCCCTCCGTTACCCTTTCCCTCTGTTTCTGGGATGACTTCTATCTCTGTGTAAGAGGCAGCTTCAGGGAGGGAATGAAGATGCAAAACATCCTTCCTGTATCTTGCCAGCAACAAACCCTGGGGAGGTGTCCCGCCTAGGACAGATGCGTTCATCTGCAGGCATCCAAGCAGGGCAGCAATTCAGCTAAGGATGATTTCATTTCAGCAGCCCCCAAGAACGTGGCAGACCCATCAGCCAACGTGGCTGGAAACAATTCTCGTTGCCCCAGAGGGTTTAATGCAGCACAAAGGAGAGGGTCCAGCCAGGGCAAAGGGAAGTCAGAGGCTGCAGAAGTAAGGTCAGGCAGTTATTTAAAGCATGTCCTGCACCATGAGTCAGTAGGAAGATGGTTTGCCTATTGCAAAGCAATATAAATATCTGCCACAGGTCTCTTCCTAGTCATTCTTTGCTTCGTCTGTTCCCACAGCTCCACCTTTTCCTCCTTCCCTTTCATCTGGCAGTCCTCTCTCTATCCTGTTCCTGTTTTTTTTCTCTCCTTGTTTATAGAGTCTCTTCTGCCTTCCTTTCCTCTTGATCCCCGTTCTCACTTGGGATGGAAAACCGCCTTCTTTAGGCAAGAGACCTCAACCCCAGGCTTAGCTGCCTGCTCTGTCACTTGAAAGGAGACAATATGCAATGTGTAAGGCTGAAGGCAGGATAAATACGTTTTTCTAGCCAATCCAATAAAAAGACAAAGCCTAAAAGAAGTGCAGGGGATAAGAAAGGTGAACAGAAAGATTCAGTTTCTTTCCTTGTTGGGTCCTAGCTCTTTTCCCCAAAAGAAGCTTCCCAAACCCTCACAGCTCTGACGAGCCAGCAGAGATGGTCTCAGGCAGCCACAGCCTGGTGCAGCCTCCAAACCACCCGTTGCCATAAGCCTGGGAGCTCCCCAATCTTTAAATAGAGATGAGATGTCTGGAGAAAGGGCAGTCAGAAGGAGGCTCCCAACTTCACTGTCACTGACAGCAGCGTGGGGCTTTCGTGGCTCAGTGAAGGCTGTGGCTGGGGGATGCAGGCTGCCAGCTCAGAGCTCCACCTCGGCCCCCACGGAATTCAGCAGCTGCATTCCCATAGCAATCTGCAGGTACCGGATCTGACCCTTGCTAAAGAAAATGTTTTCAGAGCACTGAGGCAGAGGCCACTGAAAAGCCTTTACCTGGCAAACTCCTTTCCTTGGCCTCCCTCCTGCTGGTGACTAACGCCTGTTTCAGGGTCTGGTGTGGCTTGGGCACAGGGGAAGAGCATGACTTTGGGCTTCCTGCTAGCCAGGGAACAGTTTCAGCTTGTCGGGGGCCAGCATCTGCCAGTCAGAGTAGCAGCCCACATCGTTGCCATCTCAGGGCCTTTGCAGCCTGGACTCCACTTTTCCCTGAGTTCTTTCATCGGAGGGATAAATGCCAGCTTGCAGCTTGGCTGCTCTGTGCAATTCAAGTTGGGAATGCGCTGCTAAATGAAAGAGCGCGTGCTCCCTGGCTGCCTCTCCCCTTCTTCAGTGGGAATTATTTCTTGCCCAGGAGAAGCAGTGAATGATTAGGTATTTGTCTCTTGGTTTGGGAATGGCAGCAGTCAGAGCTGAGTTTTGCCTTTTGATTCCTTTGCTATCGGATCCATTTTTATTTCAGAGGATATTTTCTTGATGTATAATAGAAATGAGTGAAGGCAGAGTGCTTACTCCAGCATCAACCTCTTTGAATTCAGACACTTGATGAGCAAAAAAGAAGGCAGAGAGCAGGGGAAGGATGAGAGGAACATGAAACTGTAAAGGTCCTAAGAAAGGCTTGGCATTTCTGTGCTGTTTCCATCAGCGCTGGTAGTCTGGAGATTTTGATTCTGCACCTTGGCATAGTCAAAAGTAAAGGCAAGTAAATGGAGTTTATTCTCTTCTAATCTAGGCAGTCAGAGTTTATCATTCCTCACCAGATGTCTAGAGCAGCAAGCAGGGAAGATTTCTTACTCCTTTATTTACAGCTATAGCACTGATTCTGTTTCACAGCCAGGTTATCTTTTTTATTACTTCTCTATTTATTTTTCAATTTAATGTTACATAAAAGTGGCCAAGCAAAGACCTATCTAGCCTGTGTCCAACAGAGGCTACCAGTAGGTATTTAGGGAAGACACAAGCACACATTTTCCTCCACAGCTGGGAGACTTTCTCTGCTGACTGTCATGGCCAGACCTCTGCAATGAACTACCCTTGGACTTTCTGAACCCATTTCTGTGTGTTTGCTGCCCATCACCTCTGTGCCTTGGCAGGATCATTGGTGGGCTGTGTGAGGTAAGGTTCTGTGCAGACTCCCCCCCCCCAATAGTCCTCTCCTCCCCCAGGGTCTTCACATGGAGGAACAGGACAGGGGACTTAATGTGACCCCAGGGCAGAAGCAGAGGGAGGCAGGTGCAGCCAGAGGTTAAACTCCTCTTCACTCCTGTATGGGCAGGATCTTGCTAGGCTATCCTCGTTCACCATGCTCCCTATGCTAAAAGATTTTGAGGATGACTTAACCAGAGAGACTGCTGCAGTTGGCAGGCAGCTTCGGGGAGAACTTTACAGCAGCAGCTGAGAGGGAAAGGCAGAGGTATAACCACGGACAGCAGAAGACCACAAATCAGACATCAGCATCGCTTAACTAGGGGAGGAAAGCAGCCAAAGCGGGACACAGCAGGATACAAGATTTCAAGATAGAGACTGGGGTCTGGCTGAATGATGGCTTCTGAACAGAGGGCAAAATAGCATGCCTAGTTACACTAGTTGGTATTATGCTAGTTTTCACGTTCCAACACAAAAGTTTCCTTTCCTTTCTTTTTTAGTCAATTTTTATTAATTTGCAAGGGAGAGGTGAGGAAAGTAAAAATATATGAGCCTACATCTTTAGCAGTAAAACTGCAAAGCTGGACTGTTGAACTTACAAATTAAGGAAAGGCCCATGGCAGTGAGTTACATGGCCAGCTCGTCCCCACGCTGGGGCCTGTTCTCACACGTCTGCTTGCATGAAAGGAGGAGTGGCTCCGTGGCTTCATTTTCAAATATCTTGAACACTGGAAGCTCTGAGTTAGTCACCTGGGAATCACAGGCCCTTGGCATCTCTGACAGTCAAGCCACCTATTTAGGAGAGCATTTTCAATTAGTCAGGCTGGAGAACTACAGTCACAGGCAGCAATGAGGCATCTTATTGCTCAATTCAGTCATCTTATTCATAACTGTTATGATGAAGGAACATTGTGGAAGAACATGACATTTCACAAGCAGAAAGTGGCCAGCAGCTTTGTCTACATGGTTTCTTTTTCTATACAGTTTCCCATTGTGGGGAGCAGGATCTGCAGGTGACAGGGTGTTTCAGCCGGTGTAGTCCCAACACTGTGCCATCTAGACTTGCTCTGAGCAGTTGAACAAGACATTATAAAAGCCACCAACAGTAAGGGCCCCTTAAACCCCTCCTGCTGCTGCTGCCAGTAGGGGTGCCTAAGCCCTATGGAAAAAGTCTGGGGGAAGGAGATCAAAGCCAACACAGGACTGTTCAAACCAGCTTACTAGGGCTCTTTTGGCCAGTCATAAAACCAAAAATGCCATATATCTCCTGGAATGGATGGCAAAATTTCTAGTGATTTTCATGGGGTGGATTTGATTTAAAAGTAGGAAAAATGGCCCTAAGGAAACTGGGTTCTGGTTGCAACTATGGGATGTCTCAGGCTTCTGTCCTCTCACCAAGCTGCTGCCGGTGTGATTTATGAGCCATTTTATGGACACATCCATGCAATAAAGGCTGACTGTTCTTCTCTGCAGTGCAATGCAGAAGTGTGGATTGCATCTGGCAATAGCTGTGCCGTTCCCCATAGCTGGGGAGCGAATGGCCTGCTGATCCTGACCCTGGAGTGACCCATGCTGGGGCCCTCCTCTGGGATACCACCAGACCTGGCAGTCACAGCAGTCATGTCATGGCCTCTGTTGGATAGCCAGGGCTTGAAAAATACACTTTGAAAGGCAGCTGCAATTTTCCAGGGGCCAGAGCTGCAAGGATGCTATTTTATAAATCAAGTGCATCTACTGGGTACATCTACATAGTCTGATTTTTTTTGGGGGGGGAGCTTTTTGTCTGGAATTAATGTTTGGAGGTTTGCTTTATGGATCCTTGTGTAAATGCTTTGCAAAAGAGCAACAGAAAAGAAAAAGTTCTGCAAATTGGTCATGCGTAAAAAAGCCGCATCCATCAGCAGACCAACGCCAAGTAATAATCTACTCAGCACTCACTTAATTTAGGCTATTTTTTTAATGAAAATGTGGAAAATCATCAGAACACTTGGACTGCACTAGACAGTCTAGGATCTCTGACTAAGCAGGTCACAACCCGCAGACTTTCTAGAGGAACTTTACGTGGATAATTTTAATGTCATTTTCATCTTCCTCACCACTCTGTAGACCCTGTGTATTTAGACTGCAGTCTCTTTAGGCCAAGGACAGTTTACAAGATCAGCTCTGCAGAGCTCTGTTCTTGTCTTGCTTGGCTATAATAAACATAATAATTCCCATCAGCATTATTATGCAATTCCTAGCTATTTATTCTTGTTATTTTACTCATTATGATAATTTTTATTATTGCATAAGAGCTTCTCTCTATTCCAAGCCAGCACATCGGATCAGGAAGATATATTGGCAGTCAAGCCAACCATTTTAATTGAGTCCATCATCTTAGCAACAACAGCACTAGCCCAACCTGCATGCAGAATGAGGGCTTGTCAGTCGAGAGCACTAGGCAATTTGCTCGGCTGCTCATTTCCTCACTTGACTTATTCCAGTAAATGGATTTTCACCCAGAAGCCGGGGAACAGGTAGGCTCTTATCTGAGCATGCCTTAAGAATACATAGCAGTAACACGAACGGAGAGGTACGCCAAAGTCTTCTGCCAAAAGAGTCCCGGGCAGGGCGGCAGAGTCGGAAGAACGGGCTGTTCCCTGCCCTGGCTGTGCGAGCGGCTGAGCGCCGGGGAGGACGCGGCACGCACGGCTGCGCAGCCGGCTTTCGCGAGGAGCCCGGGTGCTGTGCATGGATGGAAACAAGACGGGAAAAGGCCCTGCTGGCTGCCCTTGTTGCCTGATTTATTTGAAAGGGCAGCTGATGACAGAGCTGCGAGGAACACGCATCTGTGACTTTATAACTGGTTTCCATGGAAAATGTTGTGTCACAGGGGACCATGAATTCAAGTCGGGAAAAAGCCGGAGAATGAGAGAAACTAGCACAAGGAGGCTGCTGCGGCTGATCAAGTACAGCTAATAAAAGGGAGTTAAGCGAAGGCAATGTATATTTTAATAGTGAGCTTTTTTTAACAGCAGGCTTGCACGTGCCGGCTCAGTGTTTGCACCTGCCTCTGGCAGCTGCGCCTGAGACTGCCTTGGATAACACGGGCCAGAGGTTAGTTTTAGAAAGTCCCACCTTCCTGAGGGCTCGCCACGGCTCACGCTCACCCCACTGCCAGCCCCGAGCCCCAACCCAGAGCCCCAGTGGTGGCCCCAGGCTGCCTACAGCCACTTTGGGGGGTCTCTGCCCAGGCTCGGCGGGCGCCAGGGCAGCGGGCGCTGAGCCCTCGGCCCCGCGGGAGGGCTCGGACGCGGGGTGCCACGCGGCCCCTCGCGAGGAGGCTCCCGCTGGGCAGATCTCGGGGTGGATGTCACTAGAGGGCACTCCAGCTATTTCATCCACTGAGCCTTTGATATTAACATTCAAACCGCGCACCGCGCTTTCGGGGCGGCTTGGCGAGGTTCTCTGACGGTATCGGTGGTTTTTTAGAGCTGTTTGGAGATGATGGCAAAGGCAGCGCGCAGGGGGGACGCCAAAGGGGCTTTCGCCCACTCCGGAAGCACGGCTGCTGGCCGAGACGGGCGCGTGCGTGGCCTTCGCGGCGCGAGTGCTGTCGTGTCGGCGAAAGCCCACGCGCGAGACCCCTTCTTGCTGGATGCTGAAGCAGCGCGGGAGCGAGAGATAGGCCCTGTCCCTGGGGAGCTTTCAATAAACTGCTAATTGCAGTAATTAAACTCCCAGCCACACTGACCTTCAAATAAAACCAACTACTAACACATCTGTAACTTAATGTGTGGTGAAGTACAACCTCAGAGTATGGGCTCTTGCTTATGGCCTCAGAAACTGATTCTTAAAGCAGCGCTGAAGTCAAATACTTCTATAGGGACCCAGGAAAGGTCCTGTTAAACGGGAGGAACGGGAGGGACGAAGCGCTTGCCCGAAGCTGTTGCGCTGCACCCCTTCCTCAGAGGGTTTGCTCCCTCATTTTGTCCTGATGCCACAGACCCCATCCCGGTTTTGCTCGTCCACCTTCCCTGCTCCCAGCACAGGTGGGAATCCAGCCGTACCCCAGGCTTCTCCCAGGGCGGGCGAGGGGCCAAACCTTCCTCCCTTCCACCAGCGCGAGGCTGGATCGGCTGCAGGTAAGTCACCGTGGCGCGGTTGCTTTGGCTCAGCTCTACGCTGTTTCCCCAGTGGCAGGACGTCCCCATGTCCTACCCCCGCACACGTGAGCACACACGCGTGTACACGCACACGCACACGCGCGCACACGCTGCCCTGCGCCGGTACTACGGCCATCCCCGGCGGCCCGCGGGAGCAGCGGCCGGCTGGACGGATGACGGCTCCGGGGAGGGAGGCTGCAACGGGCGCGTGGAGACTGGTTACAGCCCCCGGGCTGCCTCTGCTGGTCGGAGCTGGCCCTGGCCCAGGGAATAAGCGGACCGAAACAAATTTGCTGACGCCTCCTCCACGGATAGCTGAGCCCCCGGAGCTGCTCCAGCGGAGCCGAGCACTTGGCGGCGGGTGAAGCCTTCGCCCTCCGGCAGCGGTCGGCGGGGAACAGCCTCGCCGCAGCTCCCGAGCCTTCGCCAGGAGCCAGCCACGCGCTCCTCTCCTCCAGGTGCACATGCTCGCCTCTCCCACACCACCTCTCGTTAGCAGCAATGCTTTCTAAGCCGCAGCTGGCATTCACGTCGACCAGGAGGGCCGCATTTTCCCTTATTTATTGCCTCTCGAGTAGCACCGGAGTAGTCGCTAGCGGCTCGGATTGGGACCCCACGACGGAAAGATGGTCCCTGCCCCAGAGAGCTCCCGGTTTAATTGCAGAGCAGGAGACAACAGATGGAAGCCGCCCGCAGACAGGGAGGAGCAAAGGTAACGGGGAGACGGTCCCGATTAGCTCAATAAGCCGCGGTCACAGCCCAACAGCTGCGTATCCCCATGTCTGCTTCTGGAGCCCATCTCCAGCGAGGCCGCGCAGAGGGAGGAGGCTGCGGCGGCGCTCCGGTGCGAGCCCCGTCTCCCGGCAGAAGCACGCCAGGGTATGGCCCCGAGCTCCTCAGGGCTCAGGTTATTTGGTACTGCCTTCCGCTGGCAGCACAACAGTCACATACTTGGGGCCGACGGGAGCTTGTGCACGACACCCGCCAAGTGTCACCGACGGTTATTAGGGAGCTGCAGCTGTGCCCTGCGCGCAGAAGCCATTTCAAGGTGCTTCGTTCAGTTTGTAGCTTCCTGAAAACAAAAACCAAGTTGCTTTTGCCTTACAGCTCAGATCACTCTGGCTCTTTGGACACTCTCATTAGGACAAGTGTGAATTAATTGTTCTTGGTGCTCTGCTGGATATTTTGCTTTTGTTAGAGCAGTAAACTGTCAGATTTATTTGCAAGCTGCTGTCTTTTTTTCTGAGGGGGTGTAATAGCGCCACAGGTACTCCACTGCCACAAAAAGCATAATTCAAACATTCAAAGATTTTACAGTAGGTGTTGCTAAATCATCACAGTGTGGAATTATTTCTTCATGAAAAAATTAGATTGTCACATACTTGTCTGCTTGGTTAGCTGGGGTTGTATTTCTTTCCTTTTCCCACCTGGCAACTGCCAACATGACAGGTACAAGCGAGACATGAGATAAAGGGAAAGTATAATTTAAAAATAAAACCTTCTGTGTTGAAAAGTGGTAACTATATTACAATCAATCTGCTGCTACTCCTTCCCTTCTGCTCAAAGGGATATAAGTCACCAGAAAAGGAAGATGCCTCAGTACATAGTGGTGCGGTTGATGCTGTCTAGGCCACTGAACAAGGTGTCTTGGGACCTTAAAGAATGTAGCAGTTGGAGATGATTTGTCGGCACATATTTTGCACCATATGTCCTAGCAGTTGAAGTACCTATAATACGTGCTTAAGCAACGATATGCTGCCAGGATGAAGGCTGGCGCTCCTCAGTCTTTCAGCAACTCTGCTCAGGGGCATGATTACAGAAGCTATAGAAATCTTGTTGGTTTTTCTATACCTTGGGAATGCAGAGCTGGTTTAACTTGCCAGCCGGCCCAGTAAAAAGGTGAAAGACATCACAAGCAATTAGAGGCGAGTCATAGAATTGCAGAGTTCAAAAATACTAAAACCAATCCCATCAGAACGAGAGAATATTCCCAAAAGAAAAATGCAGGCAAATATATATATAAAAAAACCAGCATAAAGATGTATGAGACAGAAAATACTGTTCTTTCTCAAGGATGCAGTAATCTATTTGAGACAGTTCCGGGTAAATCAGCGCTTCAGTGCCTTATTTACAATGATGAGACAGACAATGTGAAATGATGAGAAGTCTTGCATAACTAATTTGCTGCAATGTTTCAAAGCTGTTAGTGAGATGATAGTAACAGAAAATAGCGAGGATATTTTGTGCCAAGCTTTTTCAAGAAGCTCTTCATAAAGAGAAAAGATAAAGATTAATTAACTATTGACTATGTTATGATAATGGAGTAAAGCAGTTAGTTAGATAGACAACTGGCTTAAAAACAGCTTATGTGGGGAGGCTAGGACATGAGCAAACCAGCAGGCATTTTATTTTAAGACTTTAATTATCTATAATGTTTTGTATTTCTAAATGACTAGGTTGGAATATGAAATATTAGTTAGCAAAATTTGCAGGTTAAGACAATAGCTAGAGATCTAATAAGCAGGAAGAGAGCTGTTCTGTGTGCAATACAGCTCTACTCTGAAAAGTGTCTGTGAAAATTACCTACTGAAATTTTTGCGTGATTATATTTCATTTACAAGCAAATGACAGTTTCATAATCACCTGCTCTGCAAACTAAATTGGAGGTCCTTGAATGTCAGCAGGAATATTTGTAGAGTTGGGTGCTTCTCAAAGTGAATAAGGGCATCAGACTCTGACCCAAAGCCAATAAAGGAGAGATGTGCTTTAATGTTGAATGACTAATGTGAAACAATAAATCAGGGAGAAATGCCAAGCTGCAAATAGCACTGTCATGCAATACACTGCCAAGTATTTGGGAGTCCTATTCAGAAAATTTCTGAGCTCATCAGCATTATATGTGCCTGCAATAAAATTGGGAGAAATAAAGACATCACTGGTGGTACTGAATGCAGAATTGCACCATATGGTTGGTGGTAGGTGCATTTTGCTGAGATTACAGTGTGAAACAAATGCAATAATTCCATAAATACTATTGTAGGACTGGGTTAAACCTCATGAGCTCTGCCAGGTTTATATGCTGCTCTTCCATTTAAGGGAACTTTAAGACCTAGCAAACATATGTTTCAAATAGGGAAGGCTGCTCAGGAATTTGACTGCTCTGGATAGAGTGGTTTTGTCTGGGTATCGTTTGAGGCCAAGAGTGACAAGGGTTGAGAGATAGAGAAAAATCTCACAGGCCATCCGGGAACAGATACAAGAAGATATATTAAAAATACAGTGTGAACAGCAGAGGAGGAGAGCATGGGGTCTGCATGTCTGCATGTCTGGCTAGCCTGAATGGAGAAAGTTGGGCTTCTGGATCAGGGCACTGGCTGAAAGATCTCCAGAAGTGTAAGCAGGGAAATCACCTCTGACTGTCCGAGTCCTGTGTTTGGGAAAGCCAGACTGCTTCCCTGGAACAAGGGGATTTGTCTCTCCAGGGTATCACAGCTAGATTTTATAGTTCTTAAAGAGAAGGTTCTAATCGGTCTCACACACTCGTTTTTCTTGCTTTTTCCAAACTGGGCATATAATTTAGGTCACTGTCAACCCTCCCTTTACTGTTTCAAACCTCCAAGTCAATAAAAATAGCTTGTAAAGACTTTAATTTTATCTCCACCACTCATTTTTCGGTAATTCAGCAGGAACACTCTGCCCTGCTGCCTTGCTGTTCCTGAGCTTCCCAAGTGTCTTTTGCATCTTTTTTTTTTATTATTATTATTTCTTTTACAAACAGCTCATCTGTCTGGAATACGGTGACTTATTTTTCACTTTTGCCTATCTCTCTGTTAAGGAGCTCATTAAAGTGTTTGTTCTGCCTTTCTACAATTGAATTCCTTATAACTAAAAACCCCCATTTTCGCTCTTTAGCAGGCTGACTCCCAGTTGCTACACTTGCCTTTACTGCTGCTTCTGTAAAATGCTCACACACTATTAGGACTTCTATTCTGCCCCATCTTCCCCAGAAAGCCACAAAAGTCTTTGTCCTATCAGTGTTTGTCACTTTTGGCTATATAATATTGCTCAGTAAGACACTGAATTGGATTTTGAAAGCAAACAATCCATCCTGCTGCATGTAGATACTCAGTTGCTTTTGTGTGATCTTCATCAAACCTTCCCTATGTTATTTATACCTTGCAGATATCAACACCCTTCATAACTCTCATACAATATTCAGCTAAAACCTCAAGTTCTTAGCATTTCTGTGATGCTCCTATCTAGATTTGGGTTCTTCAAAGCCTTTATGGTATTTCTATGGTTGTTCTTCATTTGGCTCTTCATCATGCAGGTATTTCCATTATCAGCATTCTTACAAATCACAGTCATAGCTGCTTAGGAGCTGGGTGTTCTGGCTGTTTCTTTTGTCAGACTGATTTCCTTAACAGCATGTGATTGGGTTATATGTCAGTTGCTCACTTTGCAACATTAACTCTGACCCCAATTTTTACCAAATTTGGTAAAGGCATAGAAATAAGCAAAGATGCTGTGTTCCTGCGAGTTTTGTGAAAATAGCTGATTTAATAGAGGAGAGAGATACTCCCTTTGTACCCTCCGAGAGAGAAAGGTGTGAGTGGCTCCTGTCCTTACCCACCATGTCTGACAACAACCATAGACAACCCAGCTTGCCAAGATGCTCATGGCACTCAGCTGAGAGGCCAAAACAGGTAGGTGGGAGAGAAGAGGGAAGCTGGAAATATTGTGATTAGCCAGAAAGACAGGCAAGGAAGGTGAGATGGTGGAGCTGCTCTTTATGTGAGAGAGCAACTGGAATGTATCAAGCTGTGCCCAGAGGTGGATGAAGAGCAAGTCAAGAGCCTATGAGTAAGGATTAAAGGGCAGGCTAACATGGGTGACATTGTTGTGGGTGTCTACTACAGGCCACCTGATGAGGAAGAGGAAGTCGATGAGGCCTTCTACAGACAGCTAGAAGTATCTTCATGATCACAATGTGGGGGACCTCAACCACCCTGATATCTGCTGTAAAGGCAACACAGCTAGGCACAAACAGTCCAGGAGGCTCCTGCAGAGCATCAGTGATAACTTTTTGGCACAGGTGGTGGAGGAGCCAAGGAGGACAGATGTGCTGCTGGAACTTGTACTAACAAACAAAGAAAGACTGGTTGGAGATGTGAAGGCTGAGGGTAGCCTTGGCTGCAGTGACCATGAGATGGAGTTCAGGATCCTGCATGGAGGAAGCAGGGCG
Organism: Rhea pennata; assembly: GCF_028389875.1. NCBI lineage: Eukaryota > Metazoa > Chordata > Aves > Rheiformes > Rheidae > Rhea > Rhea pennata. Next base: position 58,760,751 of record NC_084667.1, on the reverse strand, counting down.
ATAAGTAGGATCGCAACCCTGGACTTCATGAGTGTAAACTTTGACCTCTTCAGGGACCTACTTGGAGGAATCCCATGGATTAGGGCCCTAGAAGAAAGTGAGATACAAGAGAGCTGGTTAATATTCAAGCATCCCTTCCTCCAAGCTCAAGAGCGGTGCATCCCTATAAGTAAGAAGTCCAGCAAAAGGGGCAGGAGACCTGCATGGATGAGCAAGGAGCTCCTGGCAAAACTCAAACAGAAGACAGTACATGGAATGTGGAAGAGGAGATAGACCACTTGGGAGGAATGTGAGAACGTGATCAGAGACTGCAGGGACATGACAAGGAAGGCTAAAGCCCATTTGGAATTAAATCTTGTAAACGATGTCAAGGACAACAAGAAGGGCTTCTTCAAACACATCAGTAGCAAAAGGAAGACTAGGGAAAATGTGGGCTTGCTGCTGAATGCGGTGGGGGCCCTGGTGACAAAGGATGCAGAGAAGGCAGGGTTACTGAATGTCTTCTTTGCTTCAGCCATTACTGCTAAGGCCAGTCCTTAGGAACCCCAGACCCTGGAGATGAGAGATAAAGTTTGGAGAAAAGAAGACATTTCCTTGGTCAAGGAGAACTGGGTTAGAAGTTACTCTGGCAAACCTGACACCCACACATCCATGGGCCCTGATGCGATGCACCCATGAATATTGAGGGAGCTGGCAGATGTTGTTGCTAGGGCACTCTCCATCATCTTTGAAAGGTCACAGAGAACGGGAGAGGTGCCTGAGGACTGGAAGAAAGCCAGTGTCACTCCAGCCTTCAAAAAGGGCAAGGAAGTCTCAGGAAACTGAAGGCCGGACAGCCTCACCTCCATCCCTGGAAAGGTGATGGAACAACTCACCCTGGATGTCATCTCTAAGCATGTGGAGGGAAAAGAAGGTGATCAGCAGTAGTCAGCAGGGATTCACCAAGGGGAAATCCTGCTTAACCAGTCTGACAGCCTTCTATGATGGAATGACTGGCTGGGTAGATGAGGGAAGAGCAGTGGACATTGTCTACTTTGACTTCAGCAAGGCTTTCGACACTGTCTCCCATAACATCCTCCTAGATAAGCTCAGGAAGTGTGCATTAGAGGAGTGGACAGTGAGGTGGATTGAGAACTAGCTGAATGGTAGAGCTCAGAGGGTTGTCATCAGTGGCACGGAGTCCAATTGGAGGCCTGTAGCTAGTGGAGTTCCCTGGGGTCAATACTGAGTTCAATCTTGTTCAGCTTGTTCATCAGTGACCTGGATGAAGGGACAGAGTGCCTCCTCAGCAAGTTTGCTGATGATACCAAGCTGGGAGGAGTGGCTGACACACCTGAGGGCTGTGCTGCCATTCAGAGAGATCTGGACAGGCTGGAGAGTTGGGTGGAGAGGAACCTCATGAAGTTCAACAAAGGCAAGTGCAGGGTCCTGCACTTAGGGAGGAAAAACCCCATGCAGCAGTACAGGCTGGGGGCTGACCCAGGAAAGCAACTCTGTGGAGAAGGACCTGGGAGTGCTGGTGGATGACAAGTTGACCATGAGCCAGCAATGTGCCCTTGTAGCCAAGAAAGCCAATGGTACCCTGGGGTGCATTAGGAAGAGTGTTACCAGCAGGTTGATGGAGCTGATCCTCACCCTCCACTCAGCCCTGATGAGGCCTTATCTGGAGTACTGTGTCCAATTCTGGGCTCCCCAGTACAAGAGAGACATGGCACTACTGGAGAGAGTCTAGTGTAGGGCTACGAAGATGATAAGGGGTCTGGATTATCTCTCCCATGAGAAAAGGCTGAGAAAGCTGGGCCTCTTTAGCCTGGAGATGAGAAGACTGAGAGGGGATCCTATCAATGTGTACAAATATGTTAAAGGAGGTTGTCAAAAGGATGGGGCCAGACTCTTCTCAGTGGTGCCAGCAGCAGGACAAGAGGCTTGTGCATCATGCTTTAGGTGACTCTGCTTGAGCAAGAGGGTTGAACTAGATGATCTCCAGAGATCCCTTCCAACCTCAACCATTCTGTGATTTTGTGAGAAGGAAATGGTAGATGCTTTGGCATATTACAAGGCTGAAAAACTTGGGAAACATGGAAGAGGGGATGGAAGGTACTGCATTGGAGTGCTGAGCTATGGAGAAGATTAGGGGATCTTGCTGAGGAAATGCTATAGGGGGACATAAGGAGAAACTAGCATTAGCATGCAGGTAGCACACAGGGCATCGTTCCATTGGAAAAAGATTCCTTAGTTCTGCTGCTAATGAACCACTTCTATCTTGGATCAATATTGACTAATGTGTTGATCTGATTAATAGTGACCTGATCGCTGAGATCTGTACAGCCATATCTAGCGGCACAATTAACTGATCTCATTCCCCTGTAATTACATATAGGACAAGGACTCTTGTTCCCTGTGGTTGGTTTCTTTCCTTATTTTACCACTTCAGTGGTAGAATAAACCTTACCACTTCAGTTATCTTGCCCATTTTTTTTACAGCAAACTTGAGAAAACTAGCATATATCAATATAGATATAAATAGACTGTTCCTGTTATTTCATCATTGGCTTCTTCAGTGACTATTGATGAGGCAGATATTGTGCTCTCTCCTTTTTATCCTGAAAAAGCAAATTTACTCAGTGAGGGCTTCCAAGCCAGTGACTGCTAATAACCCAGGCTCACCATAATACGTGCCTACACTGCATGCCTAGCAGGTTTCTTCTGCTATAAAATAGTAGGTTTGCTCACTTCTAAGAAATGAACTTCCAGCATCTTCCTGCATGCCTGTGATACCTCTGGGCAACTTCTGGGTGCGATGTCACATTTTGGAGGTGGGCTGGATTATATAACGTCAAAATATTCCGTGTTCCAAATTTCCTGTCCTTTTCTGTATCATTTCCACTTTCTAAGGAGTATTTGAATTTCTTACCAATCATGGTTTTTATAGCAAAGGGATCAGCCATACTCCCAGTCCCCAGTATAAAGGACAAGTGTACTGCTCCTTAACCTGGCCATTGGCCTTTAGGATGACATGTAAAGGAATCTGCAATCAAAACTAATGGAGGCTTAGCTCCATGCCCACGGGAACACAAAAGCTCTTCTGCATGGTCATACAATAGCTAGAAAGGGACATTAAAACATGATTATAGTTCATACTTTGTGATGAATGAGGCCAACAGCCCTGCCTCAAGGTAGTGAAAATGAAGTAAACATTCACTGAAGCCTCAGGAGTTATTCTCAATGGGAAATACAGTAGCTAGGAGGAGATCCAGGCAGAACGGGAAAAGGCATTAACTGCAAGACATCTGGGTTTGACCTGAGCAGCACAAATACAAGATTTGTGTTTTGCTGAGGGCTCCAGTAGGATCCTGCAAGGAGGGTTGCAGATCATGCTGCTCAGTGGTGGTTGTTCCTCAGAGAGGCTTTCTCTACAGTAGCAGTTTAGACAGACAGATCTGTGGTAAGACAGAGAGGTGGAAATGTCTAGCAAGGGGCTGACAATGAAGATCCGTCGGTTAACTTTGTGCAGTCTTTGTTGTTATGTTCAGAGGAGAAGCTCTACCAGCCCTGCCGAGCAGCGGCTCAGCTGGTTCTCTAACTGAGGCTTGGCTCCAGCGGTGAAACCCTCTTCACTCCTGCACAAAGCCTGTTTCCCCCCCAAGACAATGACTGTCTGGGGCTAATATAATTAGTGAGGATCATGCGTAGTGCCCGGTCCCAGCACTTTCAAAAAGGTGACCTCAACTTTCTACTGTGACAACGAGCAATTATGTTTGAAAGCTGTCCCTGAGATTCTGTTTGAGCTGAAGCCTGCTGTGACTATTTTGCATTTGCTCTTAGAAACTACATGCAGCTGTATGGTTCAGAGCAAAAATGAATTTAAATTAGGTATGTGAATTTGCATCTTAATCACGTTATCATGATTAAATAGTACCTCAGTGTTACCTGAGGCAACCATAGGCTACACACCTAAATGAAACCTGGAACAGTCAAACCCTTCTGCTTTACATTTATTATGTCAGTGCAGATTTTCACATCCACAGGGCAAATCATAGATTGGCAAGCGACATTTTAATGACTGAAAGAGACAGCCTTGCTCAGAACAGGCACCAATAAATAGCAGTAATGACAGCTGCTTCGAAACAATGTATCCTGTTCTTGGGCCATCACAAAATTAAATTTAGGTCTTGTAGGTCTTGTCCTACTCCCAGCAAAATCAATAGCAAAATCTCAGGGACAGCTGGGTATCGGTGGATTTCAATGAAGTTATGACAATTTCTCCCAGCTGAAGATCAGCCCTGGGGAGTTTAGCTATTGACACAACGAGTCTCTGCAATTTGCTATTGACTTCAGTGAACCTATGATAGTTTATTGTAGCTGAGGATCTACCTCTTCTCGTGCTTAATGTCAGGAAGAGAAAAAGCATCCAATTAACCATTAGTCCTTCTCTCAGAAAAAGCAATCATGACTTCATGCTCTTCTGGGTTGCCCAGACCGAGCACTCAGCCTGTGGCAATGGTCGCTGAAGAGTCATCATTTCTGCACTTATGAAAGTCCCTGTTCCCCCATCACAGCTGACAGACTCAGAACAAGTAATAATCATGCCAGCTGCCTCCTCTTACATTATATGTCTGCCCTTATATGTCATGTGAGGGAATAAGCACCTTGAACTCATGCCTGCTCAAGAAATCCCTTCTTGCTGCTCTTTCCATGGCCCTTGCTCACTGGAGTACTTATTCCCAGAGATTACTGCCTACTGGTACTGTGAGGGAGGGCAGTTGTTACAATCAGTATCATCAGGCCTTTCTTGCTGAAAACAGGGCTTTGATAAAACATGTGTGATGCAATAAAATGTGTCGTTGACTTTTTCACACACAGTAATGAACACAGCCTCTTCCCCCACCACGTTAGTAGGACTTGCGCTCGCACTCAGACAGACTTTTACACTATTTGTCTTTTCTACAAAATTCCAGTCACAGTGACATAGCTTATTGCAAATTTAATTTTCAGAACTTCAAATTGTTCTAAAGTGCAAGGATCAGTTTTGAAATTGTTCTTTACAGAGCTGCTAAAAAGAAAACAAGATAAGTAAGTGGGGACTGCAAATGGCATTTTATTGTCAGGACTGATTGGGGTCTGATGACTACAAAGCCAGCTTGAGTCCCATGCAGGACTATCAGCTCTTTTTTCCTTCACTGAAGCTGGAGAGTAAGGCTTGCTGCTGCTCTTTCTAAGAGAGGGGTGAACACACTCCCAGGAGCATCACTAGCCACCATTAACTTCCATCTCCAGTCAGTAGGCACATGCTCAGCTCTTGGGGGACCTCCCCAGTCTTTCATCTTCACTTCCCCTTGATTCCTGCAGGGAGCATCATCTCTACAGACCCCTGAAAAGTCCCACTGTGCCCATCGCCCACTCCTACAGCATCTGCTTCCAGAGGACAAGTAGCTCTTTGCTAACCCTGAAGAGGAAGGGGTTGATGTGTGGGACTATAGGGAAGCCAGCCCTCGGGCAGAGAGCGTGGGATGGAGGGGGCACGAATATTTCCTATGCGCTGGGAGGCTGGTGGCTGCTGGTGGCTGCTGGTGGCTGGGAGGATCGGAGTCAGGCAGGACAGCATCCACGCTCCCCTGCAGTGCTTGGAAGTTTGGATCTCTTCTGAATTGCTGTCAATATTGTTACAGATCTTGGTAATTGTTGGCTTAATATGTGAGACAGAGGGTTTCTGCACAGCTTCGCTGAGACTGGATAAGCTGGAAAACAAAGATAGTAGCATCTGTGTAAATCCAGACTGAGTGCTTTTGGACTTGTAATGGTGTGGCTAAGATCAGGTTCAGACTTGGGTGAAATCTTTGTTCTGTGAGTAGGAGTAAAATGTCTTTTTTACACATTGTCAGAAAAAATCACCTTGTTTTCCAAAGAGGCTGCATCGAACAAAAGATGTTCATGAAGAGTGAGAATGATCAGGAGCAGCCTTTCAGTATATTTGATGCTGAAGTCGATACAGTTATTTTTTACAGTGTCCCAGGATATTGCGAATAAATGAAAGCCATTTTGGTCCCACTGCTGCTTTTCTGAACACTGCCTGGAAAATCATAACAGAGTTAAGTACCACTAACAGCCATAGATAGTTTGCCAGGTCACCATTACTGAACAAATAAAAGTGTTTTTTGAACTGTAACTCCTGCTGCTTTTTGGCCAGTGTACAACTGTACTTTCCGGAATGCTATTTATGCTCTGTCTGTATCTCAGAAATAGATTGCAATATTTTCTGATTTCAACTTCTCATTACCACAAGCTGATTATCAATGGATTCTCCATTGTGGAGAGGGAACGAGGGAAGAGAATACAATAGCACTTGCTTTTTATTTTGATTAGCCATCTTTGAAAATCAAAGAACACTTTGTCATAGAAGAATGAAGCATGTATTAAAGCAACATTACTTTATATGCAAAAAATATTTCTTTCAAAGCAGACTAGTTCTTTTTCTTGTAGGCAGATTTAGTTGCACTTATCTCCATGGGAACACTCATATTAAAGTCAGTGACAGATTTTTAAAGGTTCAGGAGAAAAGATTGGAGAAGTTTTATTTTCATCTCTAGTCATTCCTCCCAAGATATAAAAATATTAGTAAAACGCAGTATTAATATAAAATGCAATATGAATAACACTGCTACTCTCAGCAACCCAACAGAACTAATCCTATGGATTAGCTAAGAAAAAAGAACATATTTTCTATTTATTTTTTGCATACATCAGCTAAAACTCTTCTTATTCTCTGCAGCAAACAGTACTACTTTCAGCTTGGCTGAATCAAAGTGCCAGAGTATCTAGCAAAAATAAAGGAAAACATACAAAAATAAAATAATCTTGGTACAGCATCAACTCAGGCACAAAAAATCCCCTCTAGCAACATGATGCTTTTCACACTTTGTTCAAAGATTGATCTGACAGAGTCTGGCAGATGTGAAGTTGCAATAACACAATACTATTAAATGAGAAAATGGCAGCTACAGACAGCAAGACCAGGTACAGCTACTGCAAGATGTCATAATTGTCAAAAAGGTTTGGGGTTTTTTTTTATATCCTCTCTGTACCACTGCTTCTACCTCCTTTGAAGACCCCTGAAGTAGCTTGCATGTAAGTTCTTTTTCTTTGTCCTGCTAGTCTTTTAACATTATCATGTGCCCCAACAGACTGGATCACTGAGCCAATGCCTTCCTTGGAATACTGTGGACTTGAAATCAGAACTGAAATAAATTGAGCTGTTGTGTTGCCTAAATGTGGTGATGACATTCTGTTCCTGATGTCCACAGCAATGACCTCATCTGACACCTCACCTCACCCTGACACTTCAGTCATTTTCAGACAACTTCTGGAAAAAAGAACAAGCGACTGCATACTGACTTTGATAGAAACAGCTGGCCACTTCAGTTAATGCTGCTCTCAACATGTGAACCGAATGGGAAGCAAGCTAATTTGACGTGATCCATTTTGGACTCTATGTATTAGACTGTCTGCAATCAAGGAACACATTGATCAATAAGACAGAAGGTTTCCTAAAATAGCAGCAGGGAGATAAGTTCCCTCCTTTCATGCGGACTTTAAATAGGTATAAATTATTGAGGAAAATAAACAGTGTTCCTAAGACAAATTATTGGGGAAAAAACAATGTGCTTGAGAACCTGTTGCACCTAGTCTGGAAGAAGTGAGGGATTTGCCTCTGCTGGCAGTCTGCTCTCTAGAGGCTATGAAACAAACCAGTCAGAAGTGTTTTATCCCTAAAAGTCTCTACTAATAAATCTAATGATTTTTTGTTTCTTTAATTTTTTCCTTTAAGAAAGCATTTATGAAATGAAAAGTCTTTACTTATTCTAGTTTGCCTCACTTTCAGTTCAAAATATTGGGTTACACTATCACTAAATTCTAGATAGTTAAAACAAGAAAAAACAAGCACTGCCAACAAATGCACTTAATAGCAGAATGCACTTAACAGAAGGTAGCCTGCCAAATGGCTTTGTCTTTTTTTTTTTTATTATTGTTATGAGAAAGCATTTTAGTGAAAATTGGAAATGAACACTCTCAGCCCTTCCCAGCACTTTTCCATGAGCAACTTCCCTTTCTTTACTCCTACTTCACTCATCATCATGTGCAAGGACAAGAACATTTGTGAAATCCTCTTGCTAAAACAGTGCAATAGCAGTGAACTGAGGCAGACAGAGCTTCCTGGGAGCTGAAACAGAGCTCTAGCATCTGTCATCCTACGAAAAGAGCAGAGTTTTTGTCTTCCTTGGGCAACTTTCTATACAATTCCCATCACTGCTACCATCACGATGTCTCCACTGGTGCCTTAGATGCTAGTTTTTAATATTGAGTAGGTTAGCTCAATGATCTAGCTTACATGATGCAACATTATCAAAGACAGACCCCATCAACAGGCTATATTTGGCTTCCAATATGGGCAACAGTTGCAGATTTATGCTGCTTTTGGCAAGAGGGAATCTTTTTAGAATATTGCCAAAAACACAGAGCTGGAAAGGTGACAGCTTCCTAAAAAATAATTCCAGGAAGGAAAGTCTGTGATAACAGCAAGAAATAAACCAGGCGTGTTGTTCTGAGGCATGTTTATCTCTTTCTTATATTCTACCTTCGGAACTCATTAGTAAGAGCTTTCTCTGATTTCAGTTTAACTATATTTTGGATTATAATTCCTAAAAAAAAAAAAAAAAAAAAAAAAAGAGAGAGAGAGAGAGAGAGAAAGACTTTCCTTGCTCCACATTAGTCAACTTCTCTGTCAGCTAAAGGTTTCATTTAATTTCCTTTATAAGTAAAATATAACCAGGTTTTCCAGTTGGTTTTCTAGCTGTTTAGAGTCTCTCCTTTACTTATTAATATAAAAACAAAACATAATAAAGAAAACCCAACCTTCACACTCCTTTTAAACAGTATGAGGAGGTATAAAAGATTTCAATTCAGTGCTTTTTCTTATTTTTCTAGAATTATCTGTCTGCATATGACAAGGTAGATATTTGCCAAATCTTCTTCACTTTTTTTTAGCATGAAGGTTTTCACTGTCAATGGTCTATGCTTGCAATTTCTGTCCATAGTCTTTCCTATTTCTTTATTCTTCTCAATCCAATACTGATCTGTGGGTGGATTTTCCTGAAGTCATAAAGCAGTGACACAGCTATTTCCTGTTGCCATCAAAATTCTATAACAGAATTTCTTCCTTTACTAGTTACTAAGTTACCTGGAGTACAGCCAAAAACAAAAAAGAGAGACCTAATATGATTGAATCTGAAAAAACTTTTCAGTATCCATATGGATTTCATGTCTTCAGTTTTGCAAGTCTACAGTGATTCCAGAAAATGTAAGAGAGAATCCTTTTGCTTACATTCGCTCTCACAAAAGAAGAATTTTGTAAAATCAAAAAAAAGGGGGGGACTGTATTTTTCCACTGAAATATGCTGCAGGAAAAAGGAACTGGTAAGATGGATCATTTAACTCATTTTAGCCGAATCACATTTATTTTTAGTATTTGGAGTTGGCACATGTAACAGAAGCAGAGTATCTTCAGCTACATTTTCAAGCTTACATATGTTTTTTAATAATTACACAGGGTGACACTTTTCAATGAGGCAGGCTTTTTGCAAATGCAAACCTTGATGTCAAAACCCAGCATTATTTCAACGTACATGACTTTTAACTCTTTGCAATATTTTTAAAATCTTTCAATTAATTCTGGAACACCTAGACTATTATTAATAAATAATCTTGCTTGTGCTAGTCTGATATGCCAAACCTTCCACAATTGTTAAAGTAGGTCTCAGTATCATCCATTATCCATCTGTCATTTTCTCAGCATACAATCTGATTCTTCACTGTGACTGGTTTAAGTCAGCAATGGCTCTTGAATTCTTCTAATGTAGAATAGAGCAACTAGATTGGAAGCATTAGCACAAATGGTAGGCAGAAAATAGTTATTTCTTCTTCCAGATGCAGTTTCCTTTATAATCTCTTCCTTGCTGAAGGAGGTTGTGATAATCGCCATCTGCAGCAATAGATAAGAAGGGAAAAGACAGATACTGCATCAAGATCTCTAAAACTCTGTTCTCCCTAGCCATTATTCTGATCAACCCTCCCTGAAAATGAGTCTCCAATGTGGTAATAAGTGGAAAACATTACACTCTCCTTTTACATAAAGAAGCAGCACCAGAAAAACAACTGCGATGGTTAAAATGCAAAGGGTCTGGCAGATGAACATATCAATATCAAGCAGCTTGAGGTAAGGTGAAACAACTGTAACCAGGGAGGATCACAGAGGGAGTATAAAGAAAACTCCTGTATGTGCTGTGAAATATTTTTTCACGCAGTTATTTGTGGAAGAGGGAAGTACAAAGGGATAGAAGTCATTTAGAAAGAAAAATGCTATTTTAGTCCATTGTGGTTTTTCTTTGTTTAAAAATTATAGGTTCTTAGTATAAAAGTATGATTCATAGGAATTCTATCAAATTGTGGTTTTTAGAATTAATATGTCCCAACGTGCCTATACTTTCTTGATGCAGGTAGTGAGTCCATATGCCAAATGCACAGCACACAGTATTATTATGACCTGAATAGCTCTCAGATGTTAGAGATATTTCTACCTCAGACGAGATATCAGACAGAGAGAGATCAGAAATGCCTGACGAACAAGGGCTCTTAGGAAGACGTTTTTCTGTAATGCTGTGTTGGACCTCCCTGTCATGCCCTGTGTCATGTTGCAAGCAACACTTTCTGCTGCACAATAGTCCATCTCATTCTGTCTGGTTGTGCTCACAACCACTTGAAAAAGGCACCTCCCAGTACTGCAGCACTGGTTGCGTTTGGCCTAGCCACTGGCGCTGAAGGTCACAGTTGAGAATATTTAGGTATTTCAACAATTACTGACAAGTTACCTCTGACCATGAAGCACCCATGGCCCCTGGCAACTACAACAACTACTAGTATGCAAACCTCTGTCCAGCTCTAGTTCTCTGCAGCAGGGTGTTCCCAACAGTGACAGAACCAGCACTGAGCAGCTGCTCTTTCCGGTGTGATGATTTTCAGCGCACAGGGCTCTATCTAATTGCCAGGGGAGACAACCAAGGAAAAAGCTTTCTTCCTAGTTTGGTTTTGCATTGGGACCTGACTGGCTGCATTCCTAGAGACGTAAACTCCCATCAAGCTATTGAGTATCTTGCCTTAAGGTGCTGCAATCTCCAGGGAAAACAGTTCTCAGAATAAATTGTAATGCCATTAAAAGGCACTACAGAAAGTCTGAGTGTCTTATTCCAGGTTCCCTTGATTAGCCGCTACTCCTAGTGTAAGTCAGCTTGGGTTTGAAGGGTGCGTAAAGCTGCAAGTCTAGAGGTGCCGCTTCCTGCTGCAAGGCCTTGCTGGTCCTGCAAGCCCTCTGCCACTGCTGCCAGGGGCCCCACTAAGACAAGTTGAGCAGCAGAGCAAGGAATTAGCACAGGGAAGGGCAAAGGCAAGGGCAAGGGCAAGGGCTTGCTGCAACCCCCCTCCCCCCCGCCCAAGTCTGAGGCCCTGCTGGCAGCTCCACATGCCTTGAGCGTGTATTGCCCACCAGGGCAGTGCCTGGCCAGGGAGCAAGAGCCCACATGGGCCCCTGGGTCACACCCACGGGAGCCCACGCTGGGCACCAGGGGCTGCAGCCTGGCACATGAGGGCTGCGTGGAGGCCCCGAACCATGGCTGGCCGCAGCCCATGGGGGATGTACGCTGAGGGTGGGAGAGGCCACAGCCATGAGAGCGGGTCTGCCCATGAGTGGCTGGAGACAGTGGTCCAGACCCCCCGCTTGGGGGGATCCGCTGCGCCCCAAGCCCTGTCGGCACTGGCCAGAAAATGGTGGTGGGGAGAGGGGCGCGGCACGAATGTGCCGAGGCGAACGCGCAGGCTGCGCTCGCCCCCTCCCTCCCCTTCCACCGGGAGGCGAAAGTGCCGAGCGGAACCCACAGCCGCTCCTCCTTGCCGGCCCCGCCTCCGCGGTGAATCTGCCGAGGCGGTTCCGCAGAGGCGGCAGAGGCGGCAGACGCGCCGCGCCCTCCGTCACCCCCCCCCCCCAACTACGGCGCGGGGCTGGTCCCAATCTTCCTGCGCGCGGCCCTGCCCACGTCGGTGCGCGCGGGCGCTGCGTGTGGGCGTGGCTCGGTCCCGGCCGGGGCCGCTCGGTGCCGCCTGCGAGACGCGCGGAGCCGCCGCCGCTGCTGCCGCGGGGGCCTCGGCGGGAGCGGGGCCGGGAGCGCCGCCGGGTGCCCGCCGAGAGGGCCGGAGCGGGAGGCCGAGTCCGGCCCATGGACCGGCCGGGCCTGAGGCGGAGCCCGTGGAAGGAGCCGCTCGGCCCCGGCGCGGCCGTGAGGGGCGAGAGGCGGCGCGGCGCGGCTGAGCGCGGCTGAGCGCCTGTGTCCGCCCGGCCCGGCCCGGCCCGGCGCCCGCCGGCGCGGCACCATGTCGGCCAAGGTGCGGCTGAAGCGGCTGGAGCAGCTGGTGCTGGACGGGCCGCAGCGGCACGACAGCGTGCTCAGCGTGGAGACCCTGCTCGACCTCCTGGTCGGCGTCTACGCCGAGTGCAGCCGCGACTCGCCGCTCCGCCGCGACCGATACGTCTCCGACTTCCTCGAGTGGGGTGAGCCGCGGCGGGGCCCCCGGTGCGGAGGGTCCGGGCCCTCCGGGAGGGAAGGGGAGGGCGGCCCGGCCCGGCCCGGCCCGGCTCGGCTCGGCTCGGCCGCGGGCGTGCGCGGCCCGGCGGGGTGCGGACCCCCTCCCTCCCTGTCCCCGCCCCCGCCGGCAGCCGGGCCTGGTGCCGGCAGCAGGAACGGCACCGGAGTGTCCTTGGCCTGAAAGCCTGCTCGGCTTAGCCCCGAGCGGCGGGGTAATCCCGCGCCTCCTCGCCGTGCGCCCTGCCGCGCCGGGGCCGGGGGGGGGTGTGCGGGGCGGCTCTTGTGCCAGGTCTGTTGCTGCTGGTGGAGAGGGTGTGCGTGTCCTCAAGGGAGAACAGTTACCGCTCTCCGGGTGTGCTCTTTAACCTGGGCATACCCCCGAAGGGCAGAGTAGCTCCTGGCAGCCTTTGTCACAGATCTGTTTAATGGTTTCGTAGCGTTAAGTTACCTGATAATGAGAAACCTCCAATAGTCGGAGCGTGCTGAACAAAAAAACCAACACCGCCTCCAAAAGAAAAGAAAAACTCTTCGTAATTATCCTTGTGATAAAAGTTTTCTATCCTGTCTTGTTAGTTACAACTATTGACAGCAGGCATGTGGCTAGTGAGCTCTATCTCTTATGGTAAATCTGTGATTAAAGTGGTCATGGTGGCTGACTGGTTTATTCAGCTGAGTAAGTTATGAATAATACTTTATGGTGAAGGTGACTTATCTTCATGGAATAGGAATTGGAGGGGAGGGTGGAGGGAGAGACCATTGCTCACGAGTTCATTGTCCCGTTTATCAGCTGTTCCATGCATGTACAGTTAATTAGCCTTTTAAAGATCTCTCTCAAAAAAACAAAACAAAGGACTTCCTAAGGGAGGGGGAGTGGCTGACTTCAGTAAATGCAAATGTGTGTCTTTAGTAATACAGACTGCTGCCCTAAAATGTAGGGACAGCTGGTTCTCCTTAATTTCTGTGGTGGGGACCACCACTCTTTGTCATATGCTAACAAACTAAGAGGATTCACTTCCTGGACTCTTGTACTGACGTCAGTAATGCGATTGCCAACTGAATAGTTAACCACTTTATCACATCTGCCCTGAAAGGCTGCAGCCAGGGGAGCGTTGAGTATTTGTTTTGGGGTGGGAGCTTTGTACATCTTCTGCAAAGTGCGCTTCAGTTTTATGCTCTTATTCACAAGTTGATGGCTTGAATGAGCAGGCGACTACAAACTGCTCAGTGTGATATGTCAGACCATGATCATGCTTTCAGGTTCTGAAACTGGGAGAAGGATATGGGGCAGGCCAAGGAAAGATGCACTTTTTCTATACTGCTGGTGGTGTTTGTACATTACTGATTGATCCCTGTGCTGTCATCTTCTGTGTGATGGAGAGGCAGATTATCCAGTTATTTATCCAATTGCTTATTTAATTCTATTTATTATGTTCACTGAATATGAAAAGGTTACTGACTTGATGAAAAGTATAGCTAGCAATAAAAACAGTGTGTAATTCTTACTGCAATGTGGGACTACCCTAGTATAACAAAGTGCCTATTCAATAAATAATTGAAATGTATGTGAGCTACCATCTGGTGCTGTAGAGTAGGGATAAAAGTTGGTAATCCAGGCCCTTTATGGTAAGGAGATGGGCCTAAATCTGAACTGCTGTATATTTATGTTCATCAACAAGGAATTCCCTTAAAAGCAATTGAAGTTGATAGTGTGTGTTCCTCCCTTTCTTCCAAGCTGTTAAAAACAAATAAATGCAGACAAGAAGACACCTTTTATCTGTGTCCTAATGCCCTCACAGTATGTTTCCACTGACAAGGAACTCACTTCTGCCTCCAGCTAATAATAAGGAAAATACCATGCCAAACATGCTAATCCTCCTCATGTCATGATGTGCAGTCTTAATTGCAGTCTGCTTCTCTGTTAGAAGATATTTGGGATTGATGTGCAGAAGTTTTTTGTGCTGTGGTGGCATGAGATTGTAGTTAAATATTTGAGCTATACTTTGAAGATGAGCATGTTTCTTTATCAACTGGAGACAAGGAATTTCCTTTTGACGAAATGGAAACTTATCCCTGACAAAGGAAGGTATACTACATATTAAGCTTAAATTAAGCTGAGTTATATAATTAGCATTTCTTCACTATTTTGAATTTACAATTGGATGTGAGGTATCTTGTGCACAAACTTCCCTTAAAGTCATTAAGCATGGCTAAAATATTGTTTGCATTCTTAACTGACAAGAGAAAGTAGCGTTCAGGCATGGTAGATGAGGCAGAGGTTTTTCTCCTTGTTGTGGGAATGCAGGTGCAGAAGCGATGTTGAGTTGTGGATATTTCTGCTCTCTGAGACTAGCACACTAGTGCTTATATTCTAGAGAAGCAAATTACAGGAGAAGGGAATCAAGGAATGGAAAATTAAGTCCTACGTTTATCCTCTGAGAGTTTGGATGGCTTCTTGAGTCACAGAACCTCTGTAGAAACTTTGTGCCTCACTGGTAGAGATTGGTGAGCCTGAACTGGATCTCATAGCTTCTGTCCTATATATCTAGCTACTGCTTCCTGGCAGTCCTACCACAGGATTGCTTCTTCAGAATCTTCTTCCTATTCGCTAACTACAAAAGAGTGCAGGGTGTGGCTGTTTTCTTTGAGGCAGTCTGTGACTGCCCTCTCTTTAGAAATGTAAGAATCTGCCATTTTCACCTTGGCAGCTGTAGCTTTCCCATGGTGAATGAAGCTCTCAAATGTACTACGTTTCCAGTATACTGGAAGTATAGGAAACATTTTTCACCCAAAGTATCTTCAGAGAGGGGCTAGTTGAGCTGCAAGTTAGGAACTCAAAAGTTCGGTTCTTGCAGTTTATTTGTACTTATAATCCTCTTTGAAAAAGGTCTCATCCAACTGATTCTTACTGTATTGTTTATATAATAGATATTGACATAACACTCAGTATTTTCTAGTGGAATTGAATTCAAGCCTGTTACATGGCAGACTTGCATGTAACCCTAGTCGTGTGTGTTCAGAAAGAATTTGCCATATCTGTGCTTAGTGTTCTTTAAACTGTTGCTACACGTGCTGCTGCTAGGGTGAGAAATAGAATGAAGAATCCTAAGAGTCCTGTTTATTCTACTGATATTTTCTTATTGCTCCCTGAAAGTCATCAGTGAAAGTAGGATGCTACAGCCCTTGTGTCTTTGAAGCTAGACTCCTTGACCATCTCTGCTGGCCCTTCTGGTCCCCTAGGGCTGTCAGGAGAGCAATCTAGCTGCAGTCCTGGAAGCTGTTGGGACTGCCTAGCCCTTTTGGTGTACCAGAGCACCTGTAAAATAGTCTGCATGGCAGTACTTTCCTTGCCTAAAGCTGACCCAGGCCACTAGTAAATACCACATAAAGCTATCCTGCCATTCTAGAAAAGACAAGCACAAAGGACAGTATGTGGCCTTTGGACTTACAAATGGATTATGCTACCACCCCAGTGCTGAGATGCTGCAGACTGGTATGATCCATGCACTGCAGAGGGATCTCCTAAAAGACTCTCCCTACAAAAGGAGTATGCTTGCCCATCTTCCACATGATGAGAAGAGAACTAAACAAATAGTGGACCAGCATGGCTACAGCTCAGGTACCCATACATCACTTCTCCTTTGGCTTGCAGATGCAGTGTGTTCTTCGTTATTGAGTGCCTTGTTCAGTCATGCCAAATGATCTTAATCCTTTATTGTTCAGTGCCAGAGGCGCTGGGACCCTAGAGTGGTTGCTCACAGGGCACCTTGCTGGCTAGCACCATATGCATGCACATCTGACACATCACCTTGTTTTACAGGAGCTATCTTTGCTGGCTGTAGCTAGTGCTTACTAGCCTTTTCTTCTAGTTGGCAGAAACTGGCACAACTGGCTGCTCTATTTTTGAACAGCTACTGGCAGTGTTTGCAGCCAATATGTGGGAATGTTCAAAGAGGAATCTGACCAGAATGGACTTCTATTTGTGTTCAAATGCTCTTGGTGCTGCATAGACTCTGTTTCTCCAGCCTTTGTTTCCTCTGACCCCGTTTTGTACTGCTGGTGTGCTGCAGTGGGCATGATGGCACATGTCCCCATATAGCTGCTTCAATGTTGTCTCACTCCTGGACTGTATAATGTCTAGTCTTTTTGGTGAGAACACCTCAAAACCATTTTCAGAACAGTTTGAACTGGTCTGAAATGTAGTGTCTTCTCCTTGAGGTAGGTGCATGAGATGCTTCTGTGGACCATTCCTCCTGATAAATTTATGAGCCATGTGTTTGAATGCTAGCTTCTCTTCTGTGTTCTTCGTTTGTGCAAGATCTGCTACCCAGTTGGGCTGGTGTTCATTTTTTTGTGAGAAGAACTTACATTTAGGGGGCCTGAAACTCTGAGGAAGATGACGACTTTCATTGAATGGCATGGGTAGGCCAGCTGGGCACCTGCTGCCAAATCCTTAGAGATAGCCTGGCGTAGTAGGCAGGCAGTGGATGCTTTTGTAGTAGCAGTAATATGTTCCCACTCTGAGCTAGAGGAGAGAAGAATGTGGAGAGCACTCACAACAATCTCTTTAGCCTAGCATGAAGCTGCCACTTCTGAGGATATACCTAATATTTTTGAGACTGGATGGTAGATGGAAAAATCTTGCACAGAAAGTTCACCAGAAAAGTTGCTGTTGTGATGCCTTAGTGCAGTGAATCACACATCAGTAGCTTTGGGTCACTGTAAGGATTGATACTTAAGGTTTTAGATCTTACTGTTGGCAGAGCAAAAATAGGACTCTGAGCTTTGTACGTAGTTGGTCAGCCCCCAAACCTACTTTCTCCTTCCTCCATCTCTCCTTAAAGAGGTACCTTAAGCTTTTAAATGAAAGTGGGAGAATCTTGCAGGGTGGCCTTTCCCTTGGAAGAATTAGGAAGAATTCTTCTCTTGGAAGAATCTCTGTCTGAAGTCAGTTGCTTTCGGAAGGTCAATGCTGAGTGCAGATGTGGCTGAGAACAGGTGTTGCCAGCCCTGCATTAGAGCATCTTCAAAACAAGATGCAGAGTAGAGCTAGTCCTGTGATTGTCAGGGATGCTGATGTACTATAAAAACCTACAGGTAAGTGTGAAGATATGGTGTGTGGCTAAGCATGTTACTGGTATGGAAGACAGAAACCATTCTTAACTATTTTTGAGATGAATTTAGCAGTATCAGACTTTGAGGGCTGCTTACGAGGATATTTTCTTTGTTGGTGACCTTTTAGAGTTACAGCAGAAAAAGTGCCATTTGATAACACCTTATCTCCTAACTTCATGGTTTGTTAATTTTCAAATTCCTCACTTCTGTCCTTCCCCCCTCCTCCATGCAGAGATACTCTTAGAAAGCCAGGAAGCATCCCCATCCTCTGCTAGCTTGTATAATATCCTTCCTTCTCTGTGCAGGCAAAAGCTGTACAGTGAGTGATAAGCTTGTTGGGCACGAGAAAGAAGTGAATTTGGTTGGGTAATGAAAATAGCTGATGAACAGGAGACTGAATGTCAGCCTGAGTTCCTTGTTCTGCTGTCCTCTACTTCGTCAAAGAGTTGCTAAAACTGCCTTATTAGCTTTAATAGAACTGTAGTCAGGGTTAGTGATCTGAAGACATAAAGTTCAAAGCTTGTTGCTGAATATATGATGGACTCCTTATAATATCTGTTCTAACCTGTTATTTTAAGAATGAGGCAATAATTTTTAATGGGTTTTACTGTAATGTTTTATTTTGCAAAACATTGGCACTGCATGCCAAAATGATGTTTTGACAGTGTGAAAGGAATGTGGTTTGGAGGATGAGATATACATTGGCATATGCTGTTAAAATGACAGCCATCTTAGGCACAGCTTGTTGTTCATCCAATAGGAGGAATTCAGTATCACTTTTCTCCTGTGGGTAAAGTTGCTAGTAAATAGCAACTATCTTTATAGAGCACTGGAGAAGTTGTGTGATGTGTTAAAGGTCACGACCTGTATCTTGTATTTTAACTTTGTTTATGTATGAAAAGTCAGGAAGGAATAGAGAAGTCATTGGTAAATTTGTCTTCATAGAGAGAAAATGTGTGTAGCTAGCAGTCTCTTGTTTGTGGTACAAAATTATGTATAAAATACAGTAACAATTAGCATCCCATACATCTAACTTTTCTGACTTGTTTCTCTTAGAAATGTAAATGATTTTAATATTATTTTTCATAGGTGACACTATTATCAGTTGAATTTTGCCAAGAAAATACTTCATTTACATCATTAAAACTTCTGTAGTTGGCACCAGTTACGCATCTTTGCTGGAGAGAAACTGCCTGGATATTGGTTTGTTTAGTCAGCAGATTCAGTGCAATGAACTTTTTTTATCAGCTGAAGTTGAACCAACCTTTTCTTGCAAATAATTCGTATGTGGGAGTGAGTCAGTTCTTTTACACCTACTAGAAACAAAGGGTTTTAACTGTGAGTCAGAACTGAAAGACTTGTTTCATTAGTGTTTTTTATAGCAAGCTAGCTTTGCTTCACGGTTACATACTGATGTATTGGTTTTTAGAAATGTTGGTCTATAGCTGAGGTTATTTGGGGCTGTTAAAGCACTTAAGTCTTCAAACTTGTAAATTTTACGTCTGTCTTCTATAATTTAAGGCAGTTCATGCGTTTTGAAATGGGTATTAAAAGGAGAAGAATTACAATATTTGCCTAAACAATCACAAATGTATCAGAGCTCTCAACAGAATATAGTGCCTAGGATTGAAATAATTGTATGAGTTTGTTTTGATTTACCCATGTCTGAAAAAGATGAATTGGATGATGGACCGCAAGCAAATCTGTTTGGAAAAGTGGAAAAAGGGCTTATTAAAGCTTTTTTTTTTTTTTTTTTACTAGATTTGTGCCTTTGATAATACTTTAAACAGTTGAGATTGAAATTCCCTAGTGTACCTCGTGAAAGATTCAAAAAACCAATCTAGTCTTAATATAGCCACTGAACAGCTTGTATCATGCTCAGTAATGTATCTGACTGAAGCTGTAATATTAAAAAAAATTTTTTTTGAAAGTGCATTTGGTCTCTGGTTCAATGTGAACTATTCTTTTTAACTGTTTTCTCGTGCTAAAATATTCCACTCTGTTTTTCATCAACATATGCAGATTGTTGGAATGCAACCTCTCATTTATGATGACCGTTGTACCCTATAATGAATGTAGTTTTCTTCAGTAGGAAACTGCATGCTGTTTTCTTAAGCCCTGATTTTGCATAGAACTCAGTAATCATGCCTTTGTGTATACTTACGGAGCATTCAGATTAAGTATGTGCATCCATCATTGCCAGCTGAGGCCTTAGGCATCCTGAAGTGCCTGAGATCTTAATTTCTGTCACTTATGTCATCAGGGTCTTAGCACTGAAACCTGATATTATTTAACCATGGCCTAAACCTTCAAATGCAACTGGTACCTCGGGATGCCCAACCTAAGACCTCTATAGAGGAGTCTGAGCTTTGGAAAATGCTGAGTATGTCTTCACTGAATATTAAATCCTTTAAAATATATGGACTTTATTATTCAGGTACATGTTAATGAAGGCTAAGGTCTAGTTCTTGATTTGCTTAAGTGCAGTGCCATTGAGGACTGACTGTATATGTAGCTGCCTTTCCCAAGAAGGCCAAAAGAAATTGGAAACAACATCAATTCCAGATATATTCCAAATGCTTTTTAGAATGTTTAATTGTTCTCTGCCATAAAAATAAACATGGGTAACAGCTTTGTGAAGGCCTACTTGCAACATATTTATGCCAGTTTAATGAGATTTGCATAGTGATGATTTTAGAAAAAATTATGCAAAATTTTGCTGGGCACTGAATTCAATGTAAGCAGAGGTTATATTTTAATTTGCATCAGAAAAATCAGTGCAAGATATGGTAATGCAAGCCAGATTTAAACTCATTTAAGTATAGACTCAATAGTCTGCACAAATTCAGGCCAGTCTTAAAAGAGTTGCAGCTATTTTAGCAATACAGTGCTCTTGTTGGGACTGTTTGTGTTGTTCATGGGACACAGATTTTTTTTTTCTTTTTCTTTTTTTTTATATGGCAACCATAGTAGTAGTGTGTTTTTGTTGTGTAGTATGGTTCCCCTGCTAGTAATGGTACCTTAGTCTAGGAACTAAACTGTATGCCTTCCCTTGACAGATGAGACTTATGAAACAACTTTTATGTTGCTAGAAATTCTCTGAATGTACATAAGAATGATTCATATTTTAATTTGGTTCAAAAGCCTTCGACTGAAAATGGCAAGTACTGCTGGTAGTAGAGGAAGAGAAGATGGACAGAGTGGTTCTTTACAACACTTTATCCTGTCTTACCCATCTCCTTCATTTGTGCACGTCCTAGTCTAATGGAGCTTGACGTATACAGCTCTGGAGACGGAGAGGAAAAAAAATCACACAACCCTCTCCCACCAAAAAACCCCCACTTTAATGCAGAGCATAACAAACTAAAATCAGTTTAAGAGCTGTGCTGAGTGAAAAAAACTGTGTCCTCATCTGAGAAAGGAAGAGGTTTCTAATAATTTTGCGGTAATACTTTTTGGATGTCATAAACCTTTTCCGATCCCTCTGGAATTTCTCTGTCTTTGGTTTCCTCCTTCTGGAGATCCATGTTTACACTGGAGATAGATGAGGTAGCCTCAGTTATGCTTTAACAGCAACTGAAACACAACTTCTGTTTCTGGGCTTGTACATCCTTCTTCAAAAGTTTGCTTCTTCACAGAACTCTGTGCTGTGAGCTTCACTGCTGCCGATGTGATTTGGATTATTGGTACTGAAAGCTGGAGTATGCTAAGTGTAAGGGAGGTTTGGGGATTTTTTTGTCTTTTTGTTTTGTTTTACTGCAATTAAGGTAGAGTAAGACTAGCAGCAGAGGACTAGGGCAGGTTATTTTATACCTGAGGATTTTTTTTGTCACTTTGAAATAATTTCCCCAAACTTTGCTCACTTTAAAGTGCAAGCGTTTAGTCTTTGAGTTTAGTTCTCTTTCTTGTGATAAGACCAATTAGGTTCCTTTCCCCCTCAGTTTCTGTGCATGATGGCCATGTTCTCCTCCTCTCTTTGTAGTGCTAAGAGAGGAACACATAGTGTATGTGTTCCGCAAATTTCGCAGTTCAGCTATATGGCTTGTAAGTTTAAAAATGAGGAGAGAAAGTTTTTTTTTTTTTTTTTTCTCTAATCTGGTTTCTAGCTGTAGCATCCCACCTCTTTCTCCAGCCTAAATTTGCCTTGGTCATTGCTTTCTGACTATTCTTGGAGCATCAGACCCAAAGATGAATACAATATATATTTTTCCTAAGGATAGTTGCATCTGGGTGAGGTATTTGTATTGAAAACTTTAAATGAAGGAATTACATATCTGTTACCTAGTCTGTGATCATTTGATCTTGTGTCTGTGGGGCTGGGTGGGTGATGTGTTTTGGATTTTTTTTGTTTTTGTTTTGTTTTGTGGTTTCAGCTGGCCAGATACATAATAGCGTACAGTAGGGCTACCTAACTGGAAGCTGTATGAGGCCTGCAGACTGGTTTATCTTACCCTTGGAATTATTGGTTATTTGGGCAGCTGAAGTGTGGTTATTGTTCTGTGTATGCTCTTGAGGGCTAGCAAGATTACTGGATTAGATGTAGTGCTGTACTGATATGGTTTACTGGTTAAGCTTGACCAACTAGGTCTAAATCTGCGGCTGAAAATAAACAATTCTTGTGCATTCTCAAGTTAATTGCATCTGAGGTAGAGGATGAAGACAAAAAGCCCGACCATTTTATGGGGAAAATTTTTCATTTAAAAAAAAAAATTCGGTGATGAAAAATTTCAAAGAGCTTATACAGCTCTTCATGAGCTGTCTGGCAGTAATTACCTTCAATGGTAAGGTAAGCGTTTGTTTGAGTAACTCAAAGCAGGATTAGAGATGCCTGGTTGAATTAGAATCAGGGTTACTAGTATTCTAGCATAAATTCTTACTGCTGTTGCAGATAGTATTAAATGTTGTAAAGATTTTGTTTAATGATGAAGGTACTTCTTGAGGTCAGAGATTACTCTCTATACTTATCTTTTGCATAGGTGCATTATTTTTTCCTTCACACCATGAAGACTCACAAAATTCAATAAAGACAAATGCAGTCTCTTGTGTATGAAACTGTACAAGTTGAGGAATGAGTGGCTAGAAGGCAGCCTTGCAGAAAAAGATCTGGAGATCCTGGTGAACAGCTAATTGAACATAAGTCAGCAGTACATCACTGAAAATGGAGGCTAACTGCATACTAGACTGCATCAGCAGGAGTGTAGCCAGCAGGTTGAGGGAAGCGGGTTATTCCTCTCTATCCAACATTTCTGAGGCCACCCATAGAGTACTGCGTCCAGTTTTCTGTTTCTCAGTGCAGAAAAAATACTAGCAAACTGGAATGAGTCCAGCAGATGGCCTGAAGTATATGATGTGCAAGAACAGGCTGAGGGACCTGGGTTTGGTGAGTCTGGAGAAGGTAAGGCTGGAAGGAGGATCCAATCGCAATCTTCAACTGCCGCGTAGGGTGTTAGAGAGGAAGCAGAGGCAGACTCGTCTAAGGTGCACAGCCAAAGAGTGAAGGCAATGGACAAAATTGCAGCAAGGGAAATTCTGATTAGATTCAAGGAAAAAATTTCTTCACTGTGAGGCTAGTCCAGCCCTGGGACACAGGCTCAGAATGGTGGTAGGCTCTCCATCATGTAAGATGTTTAAATTGATACCCGGTCCCGGTTAAACTTTGGCATTTAGCTCAGCTTTGAACAAGGTGGTGGACTAGGTGACCTCTGGAGGTCTCTTCCAACCAAAATTATTCTGTGCTTCTATATTACCAATTTTGTATGCGTTAGCCATTAGCGTTGGCTAATATCCTCTTAAATAGCATTTATTTAAGAGAAAAGAGTTGTTGTTCTTAATTCTTAAAATGAAAAATACATGAAATAGAATCATTTTTTTGTTAAAGAAGTTTGAACAGCTTGCATAAATTCGCCATTCGTTCATTCAGTACTCGGTTCTTTACCTTGACTGGCTGACATTTTACTATGTGGTCTGAATGTAAGTATTGACATTTGAACTAAATTTTAGACTTGTAAATTATAGAGAACTAAACTAAATTTTTGTTCATGTTGTCCTACCATGTACTAAATCAAAGCAAGTTTCCTTGTTCCTGGAACAGAATTGTCAGAACGGGTTTTAGGGACTTTGAACCTAAAGTTTTGTATCTACTTCTGGTTTCCTTATGTCTAGGTTGCTAGTGTTGATAATAGTTAAAATATTTTAAAGCTTTGTTATATGTAGCCTTCAGAGAACCCTGCAATCCCTGCATGATTAAAAGTCTGACTCTTATAGAAAGTAAAGGTTTAGGTGTCCTGCAAGATGGAAGAAGGGTATGGCAAAGGGATCCCTAGTAGAATTCTTAATATTCTTTTATCTGACAATATGTGAATCTGATTGAGCAGTTACTAGCAACAGAGTGAAATTAATTTTCCTCATAGCTGGAAAGCTCTAATGGGAGATATTACAAATTTTTGTTTTCCTCTGTAAAATAAGAGCTTGTATAATGTATTTGCCGATGGACTTGAAATGCGAGTTTTAGTGCTGTTCTTTCTTGCTGCTGCTGCACTAGCAAACCAAGACCAACAATGACAATTTCAGTGTTTTGGAAATTATGTATTGCTAAGTAGAAAATACCATAATAAGAAAAATAAATAAGGTTAACATAATATAAATGGAATAAAACCCAAGAACTGATTCCTTTCTTGCATCTTCCTCCTTTCTTTTTAGTTGTGTGTTATGTTAATAGGACATTGTCAAGTCACACTTGACTTTCCATACAGTGAATTTGTGTCTGTGTTTTTGAGTGCATTGCTTGAAGCTGAGCACCTGTGGACAAAGAACAACTTTCTTTGGGGAAAATAATAAGGTTTTCTTGAAATGTTGATGATTCTTAAATACGTGGATGTTTTGTAGACATCCTTATCAGAGAACATATACGATCAGTTTTATGTGATGAAGGCATTTATTGACAGTTATGTATAATATAATGGTCCTTTGCCTTTTGGAGGTATGATTCTGTATGTACATGAACAATTTATGATGTTCATAATTTTTCAAAAAACTTTGAACGAAGCCTTGTGTAGCTGTTGTGATTGCTTTCGTTGTAAGGACTTAGCCATGTTTGTGGTTGGTATGTGAAAGTTGTTCCCCCTGTGTTCAAAGTCAGTTGGGATGTACCTGCACACTGTACAGATTCCTTGGGGGAGACGGGGGAGGAAACGTGATATGGGTGAAGCAATGACAGTAAATTCTTTTTGGACCGAGTCTCACTACATAAAACTGAGAAGTGTGCTTCCTCTCCCCTTAAGTCCTCAGATTCCTCTTTTATTTGACTACTCAGACTTTTTATTTCTTGTTTACCAGCTGTCTGTATTTAGAGAAACACTGTTTTTCAGTGATGTCTTTAAAACAGCATGCTTGCACACCAGTGCACTGATCTTGTGCATTAGTGGTTCTAATGTATCATTGTGCATATTGGTAATAGTAGCTGTTACTTCAAGTGTATGTTTGATAACTACAGAATGAATAATACAAAGACTTTACTGGAAAATGTGCTCCAGTAATTTGTCTTCAGAGCTCTATGGGGAGCTCTGAAATGGGTGACAGCTGGTGGAAGATAATGGATTATCTTTCTGCAAAAGAGAAGCATGGACAAGACCTACTTCTTACTTCAATCTCCTCTATCTCATCTTGCCCTCCCCCCATCATGTCCCATATAACACTTAAGAACCTGTCTGCTACATTTTCAGAGGGACTTCTGGTGAATGTTAGTTACCATTTTTGTGCAAAATATTAATTGGCAAGGAAATAAATTTAGCTGTGCATAACAATTCGTGGAAGAGGAAATCAACACTGTCTACATTTAATCTTTTAACACTTGTCCAGAAATACAACTCTTTGCTGAGAAGTTGTAGGATTTGAATAAAAATTTGCAGTATTGAATTGAAAATAAGCAGGTACGTCGATTAGAAAGGACTTGAAAAAGCATCACTGATCAGTACTTTACAGCAGTGGTCAGATAGCCATCTTCATCATTTCTGGAAATATCAGCTAGACAGTACTTCAAGGAAAGCTTTATGCTGAGATTATATACTAAAAAGTTTAACTATTCTAATCTGTAAAGATTTTAAAGAAGAGAAATTGAGCTAATAATACTTGAAGAAAAATTTTCATCTGTGATAACTAAAAGATTCTAGCTAGACTTCTGCAGGTGTTTTTGCTGCATTAAAATATGTTCTTGCAAGAAGGATGAAACTCCTAAATGTCTTTACTTCTCTGAAAATGCATTTCTTCTACAGTGAAGAAATAGTGATCTTTTAGAAGAAGCCAACTTCTTAAATTTGGATTTTGCAGAATCCAATTGTAAACACTCCTGGCTTCTCTTCCTTTAAAATGAAGCTGAACAGTCAGCGATGAACTTTTGCCAGTTACTGCGCAAATTACTCAGGTATCGTAAAGTATCTTGCAAGAAAATTTGGTATGTTTTTGTTCTTTTGTAAGAGTGAATACCTGAACACTGCAATCGAAACTGCAACAAAATGACACTTGTTGCTCATACAAACAACCGGATAGAATAGCTCAACACGTAGTTGTTCCTAATGTTTTTTTAAAGGTTTTGTGGAGCTAATTGCTTGTTAAAATGATGGAACTGTGAACTTAATTTCAAAATTCTAAGTAGATATGAAGCAAGAGTTAAACTTTTAGAAATGATAATGTCTGTTAAGTTATCAGCATTAGGGCAGCTGCTGGAAGAATAATCTTAAAGCTTCAAACTCTTGTATAGAAAGTTTGAATAACAAAACCAGAAGCTTTGTAAGCGCATTCTTCCTTTCCCTCAATTCTGCTTGGTATCTCTGTCTTAGACATCACTATCATTCTTGTGTTGTAGGTGCACCTATCCATGAAAACTAGACCAAAACTTGCATGTAACATGCAAGTATGTTTAAAGTAACATAACTTTCTTGTCATATTCCTATCTTTGCTGGATTCACAGTGGCAACTCAAAGATGGGATGATGTGTTACTAAGTAAGCAGTCCTGTGCACCTTGTTCACGGGGGTTAATAAAAAGGATGTAATCAATATAAGTATTGAGAATCTTGGAGGTGAAAAAATGAAGAAAATTTTAAAGAGTCCATCTCTTTCAGACTTCTTTCCATTGGGAAATTTCAAGTATCTTTGTGGAACAAAAGGATTATGTAATGTCAACTCCACAATACTAGCATCAAGAATAAACTAATGCATCTGAACTGCAGTTATCAAGAATGAAAAAATTGACAGTGTTTTAAAGATTGTAGTTTTGGGACTGAATGGTTTCTTAAAGTGAGAAAATGCAAGTGGAAGAAAATAGCTTAAGTCATTAAGTGAAACAATCACTGAATCGTCAAAGTAGCCAAGGCTTATTTAGATGATATTGGAGATAAATTGGAAAGGAAAACAAAATTCTGTGTGGAGAATGAGGAAAAAGAAATGGAGTAGAGTTGAAATGCTACATGGTGAAGTGGAAGTGGTCAAAAATCTGTTTGGCTTTTCTCTCTGTAAATAATTGACTTCATCTGTACTAATTTGCAGTTTGCAGTGGTTTAAAATGTTTTGTGGTCTCAGAGGCCGCTTGTTTTTCCTCTATGTCAGAAAATTTTGAAAGGAAATTAATGCATCTTGACGAGTCCTTCAGGAACTGTACTTTGGAAATGGAAAATTCTAAAAGCTATTCTACACTATTACGATCTTCAAGTAGCATTTGTACTGATACACAGATGCCCCCTCTGCCATTGCACTGGACCATTGTTATTTTTCCCTAGTACGAGTAAAGGAAAAGGTTGGAAGCTAACCAAACGAAACCTGTAGTATAGGTGAAAGTTTAAAATAGCTAGCCTATCACAACCTTGTTGTGGATGTGAAGGTATTTGATTTTCTGTTTTCAGATTGGTAGGTCCTGCTGAGATGGTCCATAGAGCTAGGAGCAGGAATTCTCTACTTAAATAGGTGGAAATGAACGTTAGGGCAAAAGGAGTATGGATGCAATTCTTATTAGGAAAGGTGGCATATGGGTAATCTTACTGTTAAATTCAAATAAAGAGGAGTGT
The DNA here is from genome assembly GCF_028389875.1 of Rhea pennata. Lineage (NCBI taxonomy): Eukaryota > Metazoa > Chordata > Aves > Rheiformes > Rheidae > Rhea > Rhea pennata. Next base: position 58,732,897 of record NC_084667.1, on the reverse strand, counting down.
GGAGAATTGGAAAGTTGTATTTAAACTGAAAAGCCCGAATGCAGAATCCTCCGTCAGATATTGTATCTGATATAAAACCTTGCTAGGATGATCCTCCATTGATATGCCTACTTTAAAGAGTGGAGGAGCAGGATGTAAAGCTGTAACACGTATGGTGTTTAGAACTGGAAGTGTGGTGATTGAAATTCTGCACATATTTTAATTGAAGTAACTTTAAGACTGAGGAAAAAATGGTATTTGGTATCAGCTAAAGACCATGAACAGACTTTTATTTCTTGCTGGCTTCCAGCATGTGCGAGGAGGAGGAGCTTAGAACCCAGTGAGCCGTGCAGCCACGCTGCTTCTGATCACCTGGGCAGCACAGAAATAGGAGGTATGTTGTATTTCAGAATGATAGTGTGGAGGATGTAAGCATTCTAGGAGCCTGCAAGAAGCTTGCGAAAGTCTAGAAGCATGTACTTTTTCCCTTTAAATTATGTAGTAATGTGGTCCCACAGTCTGTTCGGAGAATAACAAATCGTCCAAAATGAACCAGAAATTACGTTTAAGAATTCTTTTAAAAGGTAACATGGCAAAGATACTAGGAAAAGACAGGGGTAAACATATTAAACTAAAGCAAAAGCAAAAGTGTGTGTTATGTTGTGCCCAATTTTAGGATAAGGGGAAAGAGAGCTTACTCAGTGTATTGTACTTAAACTAGGAGAAGAAAAAAGTGGGGTACAGAAAGGGGAGGGAAATTTGTAGGTTGAGGGGAAGAGAACACGGAAGAACTTCATCCTCTCTGTGCTAGAAAAGCTAATTTAGAATGCTTAGAGGCTTTTAAGTGTCTCTAAAAAAAATGCATGATGTTTTTCTGGTTTTATATGCAAAGTGTTTACAGAATAAGAATCTCTGCAATCTTCTACTGTAAATCCATTGCATTTTAAGAATTCACATCTACTGTTCCAGGATTTACCATTCGTAGAGGTGACTATTTGATTTAAAGGGTATTTTCAAAATTTGAAAATATATTAACTGTTATGTATCTAATACTCCAAATTCTGTGTTGTCCAAAATGTGTTTTTTCAGAGATACTCAATGTGTGTTCAAAAAAATTGCTTCAAAGCGAGTTTGAGATTTGATTTTTATTCTTAGTTAATTGAAATCATGAACTAGATCAGTATGAAATTTTAGAATAATTAGCGGATTTTTTTTAGCAGACTGGTAATTAAATAAGCAACACTAGAACAGAATTTTGCAAACTTTGGTGTTTATTTCTTACTAGTGACTTTTTTGGCTTTGTTTTGACTATGAGTTTGTTTGTTTGTTTGTTTGTTTTTTGAACTCTCCTGTACTGCTAGCAGTACACCTACTACAGTTTAATTCCATCTCTAGAAATCTACATCTAAGGCAGGATTTAGGATTTCCTTGTAGATTTTTAGCAGATTTCTTTTCCTGCAAAATTACTTTCTTTTTTTCAATTTAAACAGTAGTATTTGGAAAGTGAGGTATAGATATAGGCCAATTTTGACATGTGCTAAATCAGATTTGAACATGAAGGAAAAGTAGCATAGCAAAATAAAAGCATGTTGTTCTTCCCAAAATAACTGTGCTAAATAAACTGAAAAGTAGTCAATACTATTTGCTTGTTTGTCTGACTTGTTTGATGAAGTCACATCCTGTGTCACTGAACATTGCATAGAAATGTGTCAGACTTCCAGATCCAGATGAAGTTCACATCATGCCTTGAAAGTCTAAGAAAGAGTTTTTCCTCTTCCCCTTTCTTCTTTACGGCCTCTCTCTGAGCAAGAGTCAGGAGGTGCCCTTGGCCCAAGTGCTCTGAAACCCAGGTCTCACCCCTTGCTGTTGGATGACTGCAGGGACTGTTTCCTCCTGCTGCTTATGCCCAGCATGTCTCTTGGTGTTACGCTGGTTATGACTTTTAGTGCTCCAATTCGTTGAACAATAGCGCTGCTGTAAATTGTCTTCCTCTTCGGCACTTCAGCCTGAGGCATGGGAGACAGCAGAGCAAGGTAGAGAGCCTCGGTTTGATGTCACCGTGCAACCAGACTGGTCATTATAACTTGTTTGAGTTTAAATACTTCTGCTTCAGAATGAGAATGGCTTTGGAGTTCCTACTGTAGGGAGTGTTGGGCTATGGGATTAGGTGAAATGGAACTGAAGAAGTGAAATTTAATAGTAAAAAGGACTCTGAGCCTTTCACTAAAAATGTGTAATACCAATTTTAGAATCAGACTTTATAATATTTTCAGAAGATTTGGAGAGTTTCTTCTCTTCTGTATTTCTGAGCAATTTCAACTACACTAAATTTTCCAGTTGCTGGTTCCAGTAATTGCTTGTCACATGTCTTTGTGGCCTTTTCCTGAGGCAGAATTTTGACTTTCATTGACCTTTTTATTAGATACGGAGCTCTAAGGAAGTTCTGAAACTGGTGTGTAATGCCATAGAAAATGTTCTGCTATATGCTGCTATTTAAAAGGAAGTGAAGTGAACAGAAAGATGTGCCACACCTGTATTTAACATAGTCATTGCTACTGGAACTCTTCAAACTGAAAAACAATTCAGATGTTTATATGGGTAGTGCTGCAGGCTTGAGTCAGCAAACAAAATACCAGGTACGGTTCTGTAGCACTGTAAGCTGATCTAAGGCCCTGTCGCCTCAATCTTTTATTTCCCAGTTTGTAGTGTTACTTGGTATGAGAACAAAAGTATCAAAAAAAAAAAAAAAAGTAATTCTCAATTGATTCCATCAGCTCCCTTACCCAGTTTACTGCACAACTGCTCAAGAGTCAGCACTAAGGCAGGCCAAGTTTGCATCAACTAAACTATTGGGTAGTCCTTGTGTTAACTGTTTGCCTTTGAACTGTACTGTTAAGATCATGGACAGTGCAGAAAGACTTTCTCCCTTGTGTTGGTGTGTCTGTCCCTCTGGCTCTTCAATTTGCTAAACTACAAAAATAATTGCTTTGTTTTTTGGTGGGTCAGCTTTCACATCAGAATTGGACCTGTGAGGTGAGACCAGCTAAATTTGGTGCAGCTGATCCGAGAGACAGTGTGGGTCTGTGAAGCTGCCCCTCTGGTTGCAATGCTCTATTAGATTGCTTCAGTCGTCTCATTGAACTGTCTCTCTAATTCACTCTAAACGTATAGTCAAAGAGAAGTGGTACCTCATAAATTGGATTTCTCTCCTGTCACCAGGTGTGTGTGTGGAGGGGGCAGGAAGGGGTATCAAGCAGAGTTTATGAATAGAAGGCTTCAATTTTTTAAAAAATAAAGGAGGAGGCATGCTAATATAATAGCGATGTAAAATACAAATTTTTCTGTTACCTAATGATGTACTAAGTTTTCAGTTACTCTAAAACAGCAACTGCATCTTGCATGTATCTGGACGGAACAAAAGGCGTTTGGCTTACTGTAAATAACTGATAAAATGGTTATGCTAGTTGTCTTGATAGGCTTTACTTTTAAGATGAAATAAAGCATGCAGTCAGAAACCTGGAACTTTGCCCATTGATGCTGTGGTAGTTTCTTAATGTAAGTGTAGTGTAAACTTATATCAGCACAGTATGATATCAGACTGGAATTGTTTTATTTCTTAGTAAGATGTGCAACAGATGCTGCGTATGAGGAAGTTAAGGTTTATACTTATGTTATAGTCATGGAAATTTAGGTGGGTTCAGATTTGTTTTTTTTTTAATCTTTGATTTGCAATCATCTGAAAAATGTGTGAAAATGTCTTTTTTTTTGAGCAATCATAATCCTCAGAACTAGTGTGCAAAAATTATTCTTAACTCTGCTTTTTAGATCATCATTTTGTAAAATCTGAATTTTAGCAATATTTACAGCTTTGTTATGGAACAGAAGAGATGGAATCATTTAAATTTTACTGTCTGGAACTAGTGATTCATGTAGAGGCATGAAACTATTTCCATTATTGATGTACTTGAATATGTGATCTCCCTTTGCTGTGGTTTGAATAATCTCTCCAGCACCTGCAAAATCTGGCCCTAGACAGAAAAATTCAAGTACCTGAAAAAGAGTTAAGCTATGTTAGCAGAGATGTTACTGCATGATGTTTGTTGCTGTCCATTCCTCTATGATGCTATGACACGTACCTCAGAAAATCCTGTTTAAATGTGCTTTAGGTTGGCTAGAAATGGACCCTGCAGCAGTTCCCTGCTCGCCCTAATCAGACTGATCCACTTGGGTTCAGAGCCTTGCCTTCCTCCAACCACTTCCTGCTGCCTGCCTTGGATTAGGACAAGTACTCTGCAGCTGTGTGTGAGTCAGGTTGAGGGAATGACTTGGGGGGCGGGGGAATGGGATAGACAAGTTAGTTTTTTGGCTGGAAATGTTTCCTGGTTTGACATACCACATGGATGTTAATGATGATCCAGACAATAGAAAGGAGCTGTGGTGTAAAAAAACAGGGAAGTGAGACCAACTCTTTCAGCAGCAGAATAGATTTGCTGGCTTAAAGTGGTTGAGTAACTCCCCTTTCATTTGTCTAAAGTGTCTGGGATGTCAGATATTTAGTCCCAGAGGAAATCCTTAATTCAGAGAGCCTGTATGTGACTTGTACATATGCTTTTCTGGGCTGGGTCTAGTTCCCATGAAGAAAATAAGAGTTGAAGGAGACTTAACAGGACGTTAGTAAGCAACAGTTGTTTAGGAACAGAGAAGATTCTTTGTGGTGAAATAGTAATCTTTTCTTAGTATTTCTCAGTGATGTGGAAGAGGAGGGAAAATACCTTTGAAAACCTTACGAAATTCTAATATGAACAAAGAGCTGGTATTTGGGCTCCTCAGAAAATTACGAGTTGCTGGGCATTACAGAGTTTCTGCACGATGGGTAGTGGAGCCTCTAAGGCTGAAGAGGCTGAACAGAGGCTGACAACCGGTGAACCCATGGCTGATGCTCAGTCTGCTCAAGGAGCTGTGAGACTTAGAGAAAAGTTAGAAAGGCAACTTCCCTTCTCCCAAACAACTGTGGCAAGTTTGAAGCAGATATGAAAGACTGAACCACAGACTGCAGTCAGAAACATGATTTCTCTAGGAGCTTTGTTAATTCTCCTGGGAGAGCTGGAGTAGAACTTAATCTCTGACTACAAAGTGGTTTTTGAAATGCCCCGGTTAATACTCAAAGGTGCAGGTTTTTCTGTTCGGAATGTGTCGTCCTGTGCAAAAAGGTCCCTCTGTGTGCCAGAGGGTTAGGCATTGTAGAGATGCATCGAGATGCATTGTGTGGATGATTTCTAGGTTTCCCAGGTTAAATGCAAATCACAATTGCATTTTTCTTCATCTTAATAATAATGATTCCATCTTCCAAAATAAAATTTGGTATTTAAAAACAACAACAAAAGCCACCTGAATTGGTTCTAGAGACCAAGATGTACATTCCTCAGTTATGGATCATTCCATGAGAGTAAGACGACACGAAAATGGGATATTGGGCAGTCAGCTTCTTCAGCACTTAAATCTCACATGTGCATTTCCTCTCTGTGGTACTTGCGTACATCCTAGCATTAGTGTATGCTATTACCTTTAGGTCTGATTTGCATGTTCCTTATAGTTTACTTGACTTATTTTTTTTGTAGGTGAGCTACAGTCCTACATATAAAAGTATAGTAGTTAATCATTTGGTATTTGTTCCTGCATATGTAAACCAATGCTTATTTCCTCTGGCTTCTTCGAACTCTGTTGCTCTCTAGTTCTCAAAGAAAAGCAAGATTATTTTGGCAGGAGTTAAAATGGTAATGGATGTTTGTGACTTGGACTGCTTAGAACCATCTGTGTGTTCTTCACTACATGTTTGTACAAATCTTGAGCATCATCTTTGGTATCTTTTCATTGTAAGTGTGAAAAACAGTGAATGGGCTAGTTAGGCACCTAGCCAGCTATTAGTGTTCAGTGGTGTCATTCATCAACAAGCTGGCAAATGATAGCATATTGCTGCAAAGAAATTTCTTCTGTGTGGTACTTGCTTTTAGGGCTTGCTGCACAGAAAGCATGCTTGGTGAACAGAAATGGTGTTTCAAGGTAAATAGTCTGCTCTTCTGCCAGCAAATCTTAGTGATAAGATCAGCACCAGAACTACTTTTCTCTTCTGCTTCAAAGCCTTTTCTGATGCCAATACCTTTTTATGTGATGATAATTTTTTCACATACATTGTCATCCCAAACTAGTATAAACTAGTATACAAATTCTAAATGCAAGTATTAGTCCTTCTGCTACTGATAAAGCCACTCCTGAAGCAAAATGCAGAAGCTGTGAGCCCCCAGCCTTGGTTTATGAACAAAAGTAATGACTGCTTTATTCATTTAAATCTCTGTGAGGATTTTGCATATAATTATATAATCCTAATCTTGTCCAACTCAGCTCTACTAGGTGTTAACAAGATATCTGACTGAAAATAGTCAGGTTATGTATGACAGAAGACTTCTATGAAAGAAAGCAAATTCCGTAATCGTAACTGCAAGTGGATGTGACTTGTATGCTACTTTCACAAAGAAACTTAAAGGATTTGAATATTGTTTTTTTTTTCATAGTAAAATCTTAAATTTCATAATAAACTTACTCCTTTTGCTGTTTTATTATTAACTCATGGAAAATGTTGGCAGACAATCTCAGGAAGGTTGAGACATTTTTGGGATTGTATTAGTGGATATGTCTGTTTTTACTGGCATTTCAGGCAACATAAATAACATCTTACGTTAGAAGAGACTGTCTTGAAGTTATCAAGTACTGATTATCCAGGAACTGTAAAACTTAGTAGCCCTGTTCAGGTTATAGAGGTAACTCAACAGAGTGCAAATCACTTTCTTGTATCTGGGCAGGCTGTTCTACCAGGATTGTAAACTCTTTGCAATGGGTAACTAGCTTGAGGTTTTTCAGTTTTAATCTAGTGGAGCTTGCATTCATTGTAATGGTAGCTAGAAGCACTAAATCTTGGACCCCTAAATTTATTTTTCTAATGATTGTTGGACAAAATGGTGAACGATCAGATCTTTGAGTAAGAGGGAGACAGAATAAATGAAGTGTATGTATGTGTGTGTAATATTATACATAAGGGGGAGAGAGCAGGGATGAAGTGAAATAAGCAATAGAAAATATGTTCAAGAACACCCAAGTCTATAAATAGCAGAAATTTTACACCATAGCTCTAACAACGTGTGTCTGGTTTGCAGCTTGGTACATGCTGATTGTCCAGCTAAGCAGGTGACTGCTGTATTCCTGCTGTAGCCTTTCCCTTAGTGAAGATGATACTGATGGTGTGTCTTTCCTATTCACTGTCAGTTTTTATGTAACTTACAGGAACTTGGTATTTTTGGACAGCTTCAGTGAAATTCGGCAAAGGGGATGAAGCATCTTACTTGGATCAGAAGTTACTGTGGAGAAGGAATGGACTCAGATTGCCAAGTAGCATGATCGCACATCCCTTATTTCCTTAGGAAACCAGGCTTAAAAAAAAAAAAAAGTACATGGTGGATGAAAAGAGGAAACTGGCTAGCACAGGAAAAGGGAGGCAAGGGTCTATAATTGGAAAAACAAAATAAGATCGGAATCAACAAAGGATGCAAGAATAATAAAAATTTACATTTCTAAAGTACTAGTGGGTGAAAATTTCACAGTCAAGTAGAGAGAGGATTATACTTCTTTAAAACTCAAAAGTGTTGTTTGTAACAGGTATTTATCAGCCCTTGTAAGCTGGTTGGGGCTACCTGGGTGTGGGTATCTCTCAAGACATGTATACAAGCACTAACTTGTTAAACCTGTCGGCCTACTGTTTTAGTAGCAGTATCACAGGAATGCTGTTTCTTTGAAAGGGGTGCACAAAGGGCGAACAAGTTACTTGATTTTTAGAATGTAAGTTGTGAAAAATGGTTAGGGAAGTGCTAAAGCTCCATTCTCTTTCATGTTTTTTTCTACAGAGAGAAGAAAGCATCTTAAATAAGATATTGGATGTGCCTGATGGGAGTATGGCTCTGCAGATGATTATCTGTCATTTTTTATTTTCTTTGACATTAATATTTTGCAATTCGCATAGTTTCCTACCATAACTTTTTGAAAATGAAGTGAGTGGATAAAGGGAGTGTGGCAGGTACTTTCAAGCTTTTCATTACAGAGGAATTCATCTTCTAGGTAGATTTTCCTGAATGTTATCATCTTGTTATATAATGACTTAAACCCCAAATCACGTACAAAACAATTCTAAACTTTGAAACTGTCTGATTCAAGGCAGTCAAGTATATGAGCAGGTTGTCCAGAGAGGTTGTGGAATCTGCATCCTTGGAGGTTTTTGAGACCTGCCTGGACAAAATCCTAAGTAACTTGGTCTGAAACCAGCATGGTTCTTTGTGTTATTCTGTTATAGTTGTCACATTTGCTTTAAACTCAAAGCTACTGATAATACAAAGCATCAGATATTCCTGAATATCTCGCAGCTTCTACTTAGTGATTTTTGTGGCTCTGAATTTCTGGACTCATGGCCTGCCTAGCAAAATATTCAGGAGTCCTATCCTTCCTCAAATTAGATCCACCGGGCTACTCCACCATTGCAGCAGTAACTAGCATCGTAAACCCAGTGGTAGTCTTTTGTCCACATTGCCATGAAGCATATAGCTTTTGTGACTGCAGAAAGGAAAATTAGGAATATAAATTGAATGATTCAGAATGTGGAAAGAAAGTAAAAATCCATAATGTGTCTCTAAACATGCAAAAACAGCATGAGGGAGAGGACGTAGTGATGTATACAGGTATGCTGCACATAGAATGCCAATCCCAAATTCTGATTAGAGCTTCAGAGTCATGAATAAACTAACTTAGCAGTTACTCACAGATAATGTTATCCTGACAATGATGTATATATATCAAAATTCAGTAATTATTGCCAAGAAAACCCTCAGAGTTAATGCTTTTTTATTTTTGATGAAATGTTTTCGTGAAGTCTTACATTAATACCAAATCAGAAGTCTTGCCTTTAATGTTAGACTCGGAACTAATCAGTAAATTGTACTTAACTTACTAGTAAATGGAAAGAATTTTGGTTTGGGTTCTCTAATTGTAAAATAGTGGTATGCTTTATTTCCTTTTATCAGTGCTTGATTGTGTGTGGAAGGAAAAGCTGGTGCTCTTAACTGATTATATAGCAGTGGGCATATCGGTGGCATTCTGGAAGCACAACGAATGTAGCGTGCTCATACCTTTTGGAGCAAGTTTCTGCTCACTCAATTTTCCCACTTGTTTGTAAGCTACTAACATGGATATTAGATGGTTGAGCATAGCAGGAATGACTACAGTTCTGTTGGGGAGCAGAAAAGCAAACTGGAAGTATTTTTCTTGATTTAAAACCAAGAGGTTTTGTGCACCTCAATATTAAGAGGTAAAAATTGTGCAGTCAATTACTTAAAAGCAGTAGGCTGCATAGTGGTATATACAACATGCTACTCCAAAATGTCTGTAAAGTATCAGTTTAAGATATTTACTGGTTTGTTGCCTCCTCTGTGCCATAATTTGTTACACAACCTCTATTTTAGTCTCTGATAATGAGATACTGTGAATTTTAGGTCCTATTTTCAAACTTTATTTTTTAAGAATCCCTACATGCTTTGGAGAAAAAAAAAAAAAGAATTTGTCTATTTTAGTGGAAGTCCTGTCCAATTTAGTATTTTTCCTTTAGCAGCAAACATGAATGTTTGCTTGTATCCTTTCCAAGAGTCATACCACTGAAGTTGCCACACTTCTGAACACCAACCCTTGCCAGATACCAGAAGCCAATGTTTAAGTGCACAAATAGCTTGTAAAAATGGTAACTTCCTTTTGGGAGGGAACATGTTTTTCATTTACATGTGTTGAAATAATTCATTTTGATATATCATAGAACCATAGAATTGGTAAGGTTGGAAGGGACCTCTGGAGATCATCTAGTCCAACCTCCCTGCTCAAGCAGGGTCACCTACGGCATGTTAGACAGGGTTGCATCCAGGCGGGCTTTGAGTATCTCCAGAGAAGGAGACTGCACAACCTCTCTGGGCAACCTGTTCCAGTGCTCTGTCACTCTCACAGTGAAGAAATTCCTCCTCACATTCATGCAGAACTTATGAAGTACATAAACTGATGAATTGAGGTGAAAAGGCAAGACCATTCTAGGACTCTTGCAGGTTTTTGAATTGCAGACTTCATCCTCTTGAGTACAACTTCTAATCCACATATCCTGAAGGATACAGTTCCTAGACAGACAGAAGAAATAATGTCTATAGAGAAAAGGATTAATTCTATTTGCTTAGCTTTAAGTACGTATTATGCTTGACAATAATTAAGTTATTTATTATCTTTTCATATATTAAACTAATTGCTTTTACTTGCTTTGATACAATTTAATGGATTTCAAACCAAATCTCAATTTCTTGTGAGATGAAGCTTAATGCACTTCAGAGTAAGGGAAACTAGAAAATAAGAACAGCATGACCTGTTGACATAATAATAAAAATGCAAAAAATAAGGAGGATTTTTAGTGTACAGGGCAGGTTATACTTGTATAGGTTTCTGTCTTCCTTCTTTGAAAATTCTATGCAGTGTGATTTCATTTCTGTTTCTAGCAGTGTGGAATCCTAATAGAAAATGGGATTTCTCTTTCTTAGATTTCGTACTTTGGAGAGACAGAAAACCATCTGATGGAGTGGCTATTATTTGTGGATAAACCCTTTTCACTAATACTTTTCTCAAGTACAAACAAGAAGTATGGCTACTCTTAAGTATGGATAATTCTTCATTTTATTGACTATTACTTGTCCCACCCACCCCCCGAGGTTTTCAGACTTTTTTGATTAGACTTTCTATTGGAGACTGTAATATTCGGTTCAGACTTCTGTATTTTCTGTGTGTTTGTAGGGTTTTGTTTGTTTGCATCTGAAATCTATTGTCAAGGCATGACTCCATCTTACAGGATTTCTTTTTGGCTTATAACTGATAGTACAAGGGGAGTGAAAGTGGGAATCTGAGCTGAATCACAAGTAGTGATTGTGTGATGTTTCATTTGGTCGTACCTGGAAAAAATACCTATAAGAAACGTCCAATCTCTTCAGTCTAATAATGTTTGTGATAAGATGGAAAAGAGTGGTTTTGGTGGGTGGTGGCTTTGTTAGAAATGTCATCTTTGCACCAGTGTTTTCTCCTAATTGATTTGGTGTTCATAATCAGAATAAATAGTAAATTGTAACAGGTATTGTGTTTGAACACTAATCCTCAAAATGTACTGATTCTGAATAGGGACTGAAGAGGAGAAAATTGATAGGACCTGCAGATAGAGTAGAATTTATCATCCGGACATTTTGAGAAATATCTCAAGTCCAGTGAGACCACAATAACTAAGTAAGTATAGATTAGCTACTGATCACCTTTTAGGCTGCAGAAATACTGGTTCTGAGATCTTGCCAGTGTTGCTAAATTCGAACGGAAGGATAGTTCAGAGCAAAAATCCTGAAATAGCCACAAATCCTGTAGAGATTCTTTCATTGCTGTTGAGTAGAGACAGCTATCTTCTGAGGCTAGGTTGTTAAAGCTTTAGCTGGTACTAGCTGAAATAATTAAAGGTTAAACTGGACCCTGCTTAAGAAGAAAACTTTTCTAGTGGCTAAAGAATAGTGTGAATTTTCTTTAAGAATTACTGATACTGAGTAAGTTCTCTCCCATTCACGTAGTACTTCGCTGACTCATGAAACCCTAAAGAAAAAAAAAGTCCATCTAAAAGCATACTTTGTTCATCTTTGCTTGATGGGAACAAGGTCAGTACCCAGGCCACAAGTTGAGACTGACCATCAATGTATTAGGGTGAATTGTAGTGGAATCTGTAGCTGGTATCTGTAAGATCACAAAATAGAGGACCTTTGGCTTATTCCTCTACCCTTTTTTCCTTACCTCATGCACAGCCCCCCTCAATTGCAGTTCTAAGAATTTAAAAGACAGTTTGACTGTATAATCTCCAATACAGTGCTTGGACTGTGGCCCATAGCCACGTTAAATATACCAGATAATCTGACTGATAACAGAGGTTGAACTAGTGATTTCTACAGTCATAAGCAAAACCTTGAGTATTCATGAAAATCATTTTTTCTTTTTTAGTTCTAAGTGTTAGTTGAATAGTTTGATTATAATTTTTCTTTGTACTCTAATAGTATGTGAAAAATGAACTGGTTATGCTAAAAGTACCTTTGACCTCTGTTTTATGAGTTCTTTACAGTATTTCCATTCATAATTGAATTTTCTTTTTTTACTTTTTTTTAAACAGCAAGACCATTTACAAAACTGGTAAAGGAAATGCAACTTCATCGAGATGATTTTGAAATTATAAAAGTGATTGGAAGAGGTGCATTTGGTGAGGTAAGATACTTTTGCTGTCAATAGTAGTAATGTAGTTTTTGTCCTTCCTGCTTCTGATTTCTTGCTACAGTTGACCTGTGCTTGTCCTAAAGATAAATTCATACAGATGTATTATAATACTTCCAAATGCGTGGTACTAGCATACTACCTAGGTACTACTAAAGGTCCTTTGGAGGAGGGTACCTAGTATCCAGTTCTGCTAATTCTGACTTCAGACAAGCTTAACAAGTGCTTCTTCAATAGGTATATAACTAGGGTGGTCCCACCTAGCAGCTGTACAGCTGAATTTATCTCTTCTCCCACTTGCCGTATGTACTTTTCTGTGCTGCTGTAATTTAACACAGAACTGGGCTGTTTCTGTGGTAGGAACACAGAGGCTGCTCCACCCATCTGCCTGTCTCTGTAGCAATCTGGTAAAGCAGAAAGAGGCATTTGACTGCCTCAAAGGCTGTTCCCTGTCATCTTTGAAGATCAAAGGCTGCTGGATCTGTTTTTTTGGACAGCAAGTTGAATCATGCTGGAATGATAGGAACGCCTTGTGTTTTGAGGACTCACCAGTCTTAGGACCCTGGACTGAAGCTTTATTTCTTCACATGCTTAATGAAAGTCTCATCAGTCACAGAAATCTGATAGGCCTTGCCACTGGCAAAAACGTTCAAGAGCTGCCCCCTCTAGTAGGCATAGGATACCACATAGGATACCTGAGACTTCTGGAGAACCTCAAAGACAACTCTTTCAGCACTTGAGTCAACATAATTGAAGCCACAGCTGTCAGCAAAAGATGTGATTAAGTGGAGAATTTCTAGGAGTAAAAAACTTAAAAGAAGCTTCCAGAAAGAAATCTAAGTAGTACCACACTGAAGTCAAATATAGTGGCAGCTGCTAATGGCTCACTTGGCCCCATCAGCAGCTGGTTACAGCCTCTACTGCCATTGGCTAAGGCTAGGCTTCCTTACCTTAATCTGTTGTCATCTCCACAGACATGACTGGGCTGCACAGGACTTTCATTCTGAGCCTGGTGTGTGCTGGACATTTCAAACTCTTTCACAGAAGATTTGATTATGTAACAGAGGTCATTCATCATAGTTGCTGGATGTTCAGAAACCAGAGACTTGGGAAAAGTCAGTTCTGCTCCCTGGACAGAATTTTCTGTAGAATTGAGTAGGAAGAGGGGGAAGAGAGCATGTTCATGCATGTGCAGAGTGGTATTCCTACTAATGCTACTGTTGCTAACATGTAGGCTGAAGACCCTGTCCCAGATTGCAGCAAGTTTCTACATGAGCTTGTTTCCAATGGATATGAATGCTAGGAGGAAAGGCTGCAAGAGCTAGACCCTTTTAGCCTGGAGAAGAGAAGACTGAGAGGGGATCTTATCAATGTCTGTAAATATCTTAAGAAGGGGGTATTGAGAGGGTGGGGCTGGACTCTTTTCAGTGGTGCCAAGTGACAGGACAAGAGGTGATGGACACAAACTGAACCACAGGAAGTTCTGCCTGAATATGAGGAGGAATTTCTTTACTGAGATAGTGACGGAGCACTGGAGCAGGTTGCCCAGAGAGGTTGTGGAGTCTCCTTCTCTGGAGATATTCAAAACTCACCTGGACATGATCCTGTCTAACATGCTGTGGGTGGCCCTGCTTGAGCAGAGGGGTTGGACTAGGTGATCTCCAGAGGTCCCTTCCAACCTCAACCATTCTGTGATTCTGCGTAATTCTGTTTTGGATGGATTGATGTCCTTCTCAGATGTCAGTTCTCCATTCATGTTACTGCAGGCCTGAGTGGAAGAGTTGCAAAGCTAGTATTCTTATGGAGTGCTGCTTGCCATCTGAGAGTTGAGTGGTTTGAAGAGCCATCTTATTTAATGAGATTACAGTCAGACCAGAAACTGAGCTAGGAAAATGCTAGGACTGTACTCAATCTGGATTCAGAAAACAGTGAGATATATACGTATGTGTGTTCTTGGTAGTGGATGAAGGAATAGTTTCAAATCCAAATGTTTTTAAGCTGTTTCAAGGACTGTTTTTTGAGGAAGGTAGGCACCTAAAAAGAGAAATTAATGTTTCAGGAACTCCCACCTCTCCATCTGTTCTATATTCTAGTGCTCTCGTGAGGTAACATGAGATTCACATGTAATGATAGCAGGCATAGCTATTTAGAGAGCTTGAGCCTGTTAAGTAAAAAGCCCAGACTGATAGTAACATCTTGACCTGTAAGACAAAAGTTCAATTTGTAGTGTATATTGACCTTGAGTTGCAACACTTTTTACAAAAAAAGGAGGTGTTATCTTAGGTATTGGAAATACAGCACCAGAATCAGTTCACTGAGGTGTTTCACGTGAGTACTTGCTCTTAGCTGGAGTATATTATTTGAAAACTGCTTTTAGAGAGAAAAGTTACTGCAAGAAGTTCAGCAGGAAAAACAGAATTGGGAAAAGATTTTGATAAGACCAAGGAACGGTTGAAAGCTACAAATTATGTTTAGAAAAGAGGTGTGAACAGAGGTTTACGAGTGTATATAGGATCCTAGGGAATCCTAGGAGTAACACACAGCAATCAACATTTACATTATTTTTTTGATTTAGAGCAGTAGTACAGTTTTGAACAGAATGTCCAAGTTTGCTGCATGCTGATTTGGTTTGGAAGTTGACTAAACTTATAGGTACATCTTTAATTTTTTTCCTGTGAATGGTTTTCTGAAAAAAGTGTGAAATAAGCAGTGACTTATTTAATTTCTCTGTTAGATCTCTGAGCACTCATAAAGATGGTGCTGGTATTTATCTGTCATTATTGCATTGTCTTGTTCATCTTTTACTTGAAAGATTTAGTTTATAGTTGTAGCAGCTTGAACAGTTTAACTATGCAGGAATTGTTGATTTAAGTTCATTATACCTTAATCCTTTTGCAGAGAATATTTTGTTCGTCACTTACTGATTTTTTTTGACCTTTGTGTATTCTACACTGCTGTAAGTGCCTAATATTATCGATGTTATAAATAGTAATTATGTGAAAGTTGAAATTCCGTAAATAAGTTAAATCTAGTTTCTAATGAGGGTGTTGGTCTTGTGGCATTTGACTTATGTAAAGCCGACACTTCAGAAAACTGAATGGGGGATCTGTAAGTATTTTCTCCGTAGTGCATTCATAGATATATAGGAACTGTATTACAAATTAGTCAATGGGATTCTGATGTTTATTCATGAAATGCTTTTGCTATTGACTAACTTATTTTTAGCAAATAGGGTTTTAAAAAAAAAACTTGTTAGAATGCATGAAGAATTTAATCAGAATTAAGCTAACTATATTCTTACTAGAATTAAGTAGTTTAATTTAAAAAGCTGAACAGCTAAACAAGCCAGACTTCAAAAAGGATGAAAATTACATTCCATTCTCCTGAATGTCTGAAGTAGCTATATTCACAGTTTAACTACTTTAGACTTTTTGGAGAACCTCAAGGGCTTTAGTCTTACCAAAGACATTTATGCAAAATATTTGCATAAATCAGTAGCTTTGAAAAAAGCGAGCTTATACCAAATGGAGGTATAATACTAATAATAATTATCAGTCAGGATCAGAAATTGATTTTGCCACATAACATGCAAACCAGAGAAGCATGGTCTTTGACCAGAAAGTGGATTGAGACTTCATGTGAATGTGGCCTTATGAACACAACTGCAAAGGCAATATCTAATTTAAGGCAGTACTTATCTTTTACTATTAGTGCATTTTCTTTTTTTCTCCTTTCAAACCAGCAGAACTCAGCCTTGTTCTTTACACTTTGTCCAGCATTGTGAAAAGAAAAAACAAACTGGTAATCCAAAACCACCTGGGTGAAAGTTCATTTAACAAGGGAGAACTGGAAAAGCAAGGGAAAAATGTTTCTTGAAGTTTTCATTAGTATGCTAAGATGAAAAATGCCTAGTTTGAGAACGAAGAGATTTCTTCTCTAGCCACCTGCCAAAACATACAGTTCTCCTTTTCTCGTAAACTAAGACAGTTACTTTGCATGCATGGTAAACTGAACGTCTGAATATCCTTTACAAGAATATTTAAGGCTCTGACTCCTGGAGTCACTAGTTTGAGAATGTCATTTATTTTTCTCAGAAATTTCATAGTTACAGGAAAAGTTTAAAAAGTCCCTTGAGCGTAGCATGAACAGTTGCTACAGTGGAATATAGTTTAAAATGTTAGCTGTGAGAAGCATAAACTACTCCTTGTTGCACCCCGTTTCCTGAGGAGTCTTTACCAGGGTTATCCAATTGGGTGTTACATTATCATGATTGTTACTTTGAGTTTTTCTTTTTTGGGGTCATGTAGGCAGACAGCTCATGCACAGAGGGGCAGTGTCCATGTGGAAGTAAGTTAGTTCTAACTTACTAAGAGTTAGTTCTGTCCTTGTAGTGAATCAGAAGAATGAGTATGTTGTATAGAGTGGAATTTTTTTTTGTTAATAAAAGATACCACCTTTCTTAGTCAGTTGGTGAAAATCTATGTTGAAAGCACGTGAGTACAAAATGGAAATACGCAGTGGAAAATACCTGTTGTTTTATTTAACCTTAAAAAAAACCAACCAACCAAACAAACAAACAAAAAACTGTGACTTGAAATTTGCATGTGGCTGACTACTCCCTTTTTTAGAAATGCTGTGAAACATTAATGGAAAAGAAAGAGTGCCCTGAGAACCTGGGCTTCATGGGATTTTGCCTGCCTGAGAAACTTCCTGAGAAGAGTTTTGTTGTTGTTGTTGTTTTGGGGGGGAGGGTGTCTTGTTATTTGCCTGCCGAGGAGGCAGGGAGTACTAGCACTAGGGCATGGCAAGAGGGGTACGAGAAGGATCCGGTGTATGGGGGCTCTCGGGCTCACAATGTTCGTCCTTGCTGCTCTGCAAGCTTCATCTGAATTCTCAGTAATGTGCTTGTGAGTCTTTAAGATTCTTCTTCCAGATTTTGTGTAAAGGACCATTTCGGCACATTGCATGAAATTAGCATGTTTCAATATGTGTGATTTAGCAGTCTAACGAGAGTTGTTGAAGGCAGAACTGTGTCAAGATGTACATTGTTTCAGAACTTGGATTGTATAAAGTGGCTGATACCTCCTGGAAATAGGGCAATATGGGACCGAAACAATTGTTTTCCTTCCCTTGTTTATTACTAAGGATTTTTTTTGAATGAGCAACACTTACTGTGGTTGCAACGGATGGGTGGAACATTTTTGTTTTGCTTAGCACAAAAACAACTCAAGTTTTTAATAACATGCCCTGCACAAGTATTACTCCTACTGATGGATTAAAAATACTTTCTCATATAAATATCGTTGAGGTACAGACCTGATTTGTTTAGTGGTTAGTAACAGTACTTGTCACCTCTATTCAGTATGCTTAGTCAGAGGCTTAGCTGGAATCAAGACATGTAAAAATGTGTTTCCAGAAAGAAAACAATAATTGAGAGAATAGGAATAATCCAATGTGTACCACAGGTTTTTGATAAATAATGTGGTTCCTAATGAGAAATATATTGGCTGAGAACACAGATTCAAAAGTGAATATGCAAAAACTAAACTTCCTGTTGACAGTCATATTTGGCAATGAGGTCCAGTGTGTCTGTGCCCTTATCCTGTTGTAATCATAGCTTTATGGTACTGACTGTAATGTTTGTATTTTTATGTAGATCTAGAAATTAAGCTGGGACGCAGTGAGCTTACAGACTGCAGTAAAGGATTTCTGTCTCCTATTCAGAGTAATAGGTATTAGGTACCCAACAGGATCTGTGCCTTCCTAAATTGTAGGTTAATAGCAGTCATGACTATTGGAGGTAATGTATGACAGTTTTCATCCATCTGTTAGGAATTAAGAGAGTGTTCAGAGTTTGATGCAGAAAAAAATACTTTAATTAGCTATGCTTTTCCACAGTATGCCCTTCACAAAAATGTCCAAGGGATGAAGAAAAAAACTGTTCTGTTTTGAAAATACTTCAGAAGAGATTGTTGCTATCTTAGTCCTCACCAGCTCTGTTGCTGTTTGTGTGGAGGTATTAAGTTACTATGGTGACACACAGGTTGTAAGAAGCTGGATAGGATATTCACTGTAGTGCTACTGCAAGACCAGTCGTTTGTCTGTGCAGTCCCACTGATTGCTAAGGAATAGCTTAGGAGTTATTCAGGGCCTTTTTGGGCGGACTTTGCAGAATCTTTCCGGCTAACACTGGTAAATGATTTCTTTTTTGTGCAACATGAAGATCCACACTGCATGTTCAAAAAAATTATTTTGCTTTGGAAATGTGCGCCATGGAATATGAACATTACAAAGGATACTCTGGTTGCTCATTTGAAATGTAAAACAGACATAAAAAGATGGTTCCAGATAGATAATCCAGACCAGTTTTTCTCCACGATGCAGTATTAAACTGTTAACTAATGAGCTGGATATCAAAGACTTCTCACATCCAAGAGCATCAGGAGGATAAAGCAGAGAGTAGTGTGAAAATAGCATATAATAGAAGCTTCAGCTGGGGAAAATGACTATAATATTCAATTATGAATTTAGTAATAAGACACTACAGATAAGTTGTTTATATGTGAAATGATATTCTATCTCTTCTCCTCATGGAAAGGCTTGTGTAAAATCTCTACTTAAATGTCTAAAGCCATTCTGAGTTCCTGCTGAAGGTTAATTCACGGTGATTTGCACCATTTTATCCATGTAATTTCATTGTCTGTTAACCTAAGCAGATCTTTTTCCATCCTTATTGCTGTTGTCCTTCCTTCCAATTTGATTTGTAAATAGCAGTCACATGCACTTTTAATTTTATTTTTTTTCTATTTTGAACAAGCAAATCTTTTCTATTTTCCTGTTAATATGAGATGCTCTTTAATTTCTTGGTCATCTAAATAGCCTTCCTTTCTACCTATTCCAGACTGAGCTTCTCTCTTATGTGGCTCTAAGTGTGTGGTGTTCCCAGTGAGACTGTATTTCTATAAGGCAGTAATGTTTACATGTCCCTGCTGGTGTGTATCTGCCTATTAGTTCCAGAATCATATTTGCCTTTTTCTTGACTATCTATTATTATTTAGCTGATTTCATGAGGATCACCAACTATGTGTCTGGGTCCATGATGTCCTTTTTAGCAGATAACTTTGTTTTGTATTTGAATTTCTGAAAGTCCAGTGCTTGAGGACAAGTGTTCCCTGGAAGTTTAACATGATGTGGGCATAAATAGGTAACTTTTTGTCTTTGCATTGATATTAGTGCCAACGTGGTTTCCAATAAATTGAACATCAAATAATTCATAAGATTCTTAGCAGGAAGTTTTTGCTTTTAATGTTCATTGTTTTCTGGAAACTCTGTCTTTCATTTAAACATTTTTTGCACTTTCTTTCACCAGTTTTATGGTTTGCATTATTAAAAAAAAATGTGATAAGAGTTTGCTGGTTGCTTGTGTCACTCAAAGTGGCAGAGCGCAGCAGAAAAGTTCTATGATGTTTGTTCAGCCTGATTTGGCTCAGATTCACACCCTATAAATTTTATTGGGGCATAAGAGAAGGTGGAACTTGGCCTGGGATAACTTTGCACATTGCAGCCCTAAATGTCAGTATCAAATGGCTTTTGAAGATGAAACTGCAGCAAAAGACTTTTATGAACTAGTTCTATAACCAAAGTATTATCTCTTGCCAAAGTTTAAAAGTGCTGTTTTACCTGTATTGTTTCGGTCTTTCCTTTGTTACAGTACAAGTTAAGCTTTGTTTGAGGCAAAAAATATTGTAAGAAAATGGATGGCAGAAGTAATACAAATTTGGTGGTGTGTTGTGGCATGTAATACCACAGTTGGCTCTCACTTAGCTTTAATACCTGTTTTCACATTTCTAGACATAAATACAATTTAAGTTGGTTAAAGTGTAGGCCCGAGGATTCATTTAGGCTTTCTGATGTCCTTGAGGAAACATCCTTATTACAGTGTCTTTATTGCTGTGAATCTTGAGGGCATAGAGAGGTACAATGATGGTAATCAAATCAGCTGGTGACAGCTTATACCCATACGGACTAACTTGGAATGAGGATTGCAGGAGAACAAGCAGTCTGCTCTCTGCAGCTTTCCCTTAACTCCAGTTATAAGACTTCCTCAGTAAAGCCAAATCTCTCTACCAAACCACTCCAATATTCTTCAGTATTTAGAAATCCTGATTCTCCATTCCAAGCTAGCATAGTGAGATGCAAGTTAAGTAAGCTTTGTTTCTTTATTTGACCCAGAACAGCTGTTTTTGACAGCTGTGTCAAATGTACTTGGATGGGTGAGCCAGTAGCCCTTCCCTTTGGCCAGGTAGGGATGTGTAGGAAGAGAATCCAAGAAGAGAGCAGAGTTGTACTTTCCAAGCTTCCAGGGAAAGAGGCTTAGGGACTCCTAACCTCAGCTGTGGTTCAGTGTTCTGTAGCTTCCAAGACTCCTACTATGTTTATTACACATGTATTAAGTATGTACTTAAATACTTTGTGAACGCTTACTTCAGAGTCCACAGCAGCCTGTGGCAGATTTCAAAAATTGTGTGGAAAAAGAAAATTTTCTACTTTTTTTTTTTTTTTTTTTTTTTGCTTCATTTGATGGTCTTCATTTTCTGTGTTGTGAGAAACAGCAAGTAATTGTTTTCTCTTGATCAAGTCACTCATATAGTCCTATGCCTAACATGTTATCTCTTCCAGGCCTGGAACATCTTAGGTTATTTAATCTTATCATACTAAAGCTATTTGATACCTCTGGTTATGATACTGCCTTTCTCTGTATATTTCATAGCTCTGATGTATCTTCTTGAAAAGGAGAGATGGGAGGATATAAACTACCCCCCAACACACACACACAAAAAAAAAAAAAAAAAAAAAGCTATGTGTCTATACAGGCAACGAAATTTGTTAAAAAATTCTTTTTATTATTCTTTGTTTTTTTCCCATCAAGTCTTATTACAGTGTACATTCCAGTAGCCCTTGAAATGAAGAATAAGAATCAAAATTAAATTCCAGTCTTTACAGTCTGTGCATGACATGAACACTTGGTTTGGCCCGTGAAGTTTTCAAACCTTTGTGGAAGATGAGCAACACTATTTGTTCTTTATCATTTGTAGTAACCTGCAATCCTGTTGCCTTTGGAGCACCTTTGAACAGTAACTTGATGCTTTTCTTATGCTAGTAGACATGGTGGCTTTGTATGTGCTACTTCAGCAGTCATCACATTTAAAATTCAGTATCTTGTATGTTTGCGACTATTGCAGATAGGTTTTAGTTTGCTCTTACAAACTGGTCAGCATGTTTTTTAATTCATTTTTAAGTATGCCAGTGAAAGAGGAATAAATATTAAAATAAGAAAAAACAAATATCAATAATACAATATCTCTGAAGCAACTAAAACATTGTACGAGGGCTGTAAATTTGGAAATATAGCCCCTTGATGAACAAAGTAACAGAAAGCGAACTTGGATAAATGCAGAAATGCTTTATGAAACAAAGGATGTAGCTTTTTAAATCAATATTGCTACAAAATTCATACTTAAAATGTTGAGTTTATCAAGCCATAATTTGTGTGTTCTTCTCTGCATCAGTTCATATATCAATGGTAGTCTTATCAGTTGTTTTTAAGAAAAAAAGTAAATAACCCTGAATGATTAGACTGGATTGAGGAATGAGGTCAAGACAGGAGAAAACTCTGCTACTTTTGTGAGATATCTTTCAGCACACTTCAGGTTTATTTCCATGTAAAAATACTTGCTACTTATTCATCTTTTGCATTTGGGTAATTATTCATTTTGCTGCATATTTATGCTTGTATAAGATGATGTCCCACTCTCCTCCTGTCAACTGTAGTACCAGCGTGTTTACTGATGCAATAATTTGATAACTATTTAGAGTGAAAATATGAGATTCGACTTTACTTTTACTGAGTTTACTTTTTCTTCAGAAATTTAAATTGGGCATTTTAACTAGTCCTTTCTATTGAACAGAATAGCAGGAATAATATAAGTAGCTTAGTTGGGGAAATGCTAACTAAGGCTAGATACTGCAGATTTGGCGCTTTTTTTTTCTTTTTTCTTTTTTTTTTTTTTTAATTCCTGGGCCTATTTTCATGTACTCTTTTTTATTTTAATGTTTACACAGCTTCTCTTCTCAACTGTGTATGTCCTCCAAGAAGCCAGGCTCACATCATACCCTAACAGTTGAGCACTGTTCAGTTTTTAAACTTCCACAATTCCACAGTGCTTTGACAGTGATGACCTCAAATAAAGTGTAATTGATGCAAATCTGTGTTCTCAGAGCTTTTGTTCTTTTGCAACAGTTAATCATTTTCTGTTCTGATCTCTTCCACTAGTGGAAATCAGGGTATTTCCTGACTGGTCATGTTCTATGTGAAATAAGATTTAAAATGCATATCAGCATCTTGGAGTTTGACAAACTTTTTAATATACAGTTTAACTTCGAATGTACCTTCAGCTGTACCAGGCAAATGATTCAATTAAGAGTATGCAAGGAGAGTTTTTTACAATAAGATTTTACTATAATGTCATGACAAAGCTAGGAAAAAAGCTGGATGTTTTAAACCATTACTAAACGTCAGTGTTCAACAGTTTCATATGTGCCTAAAGAACCTCAGCTGAGACTTCCTTATTTTACTCATCCTCCCTCCACAGCATGAGCGGTAACTATGGGAGATGCTCATCACTAGGAGGGACTGAGATGTAATGTAGTTATGGATATTCGATAGCATTAAGAATAATTCTTCTGTAAGCTGTGTTTTTCTCCAGCTACATTTAGAGCTAAATTTCCATGTTGTCTTTCCTGTGTTAGGTACCTGCTGGTCCTTTTCCTAAGATATGCTTCCATTACATAACTGTGCGGGTAGTGTACTAGGTGTACCGCATCCACTATGTGACTACTAAGGGGAGCTTCGTGCACTCAGTGGTGGGGGGCTTAGGTGTAAGTCCACAGAGTGACGCGCCTAAAGTTGAAGGTCCCATTCTTGTGTTACTGGAGGAGCAGTCTCACCTCTGCCCCCTGTCTGGAGCTTCTTTACTTGTAAGGTGGTGTTATGTCCTTTCTTGCCTCCTCAGGACTGCTGACTTTGCATTGTGCTTGATGCACTATCCCAACGTTGTTTTCTAGGCAGCAGCATCTTAGAATTGGCATATCCCCTTTATATGATATATACACGATCTGAATCCCCCTATACATGATAAAAGTTTTTGAGCAATGGAAGAGGTGAGCATGGTGTGATTCCTGTTACTTTACCCACTGCTATACAGAGCACTGCTAGAAGCAATGAAAGCTGATAGTAGGTCAGTTTTATACTTCCAAAATAGAAACAAGCTCAGTATAAGCAGAAGTATTCAAGCAGTCGATGTATAATCCGGTAAAGATGATGTCCTAGTTATGATTCTCGTTTTTCTCTGCCAACTGTAAGAATCCTAATGTAAATTAAGAGTTCATGGAAATGATGGCTTTAGTAAAAGAAGAATTAGTTTTAGTCTTGGAGAATACAAACCTTGCTGTCAAACCTAGTTATAGAGGATTTCAAAGACTATAAAGCCCTGGAGTTCTTGTATTCTGTCTTTCTTCTACTGTACAGCTATATGCACAACTACTGATTTAAACAAATCTAATACATAGGATGTGTGGTAAAATGCTTCAAGCAGAATTATGAATAAGTAAGCGAATACTGTTTCTGCTTCTGTTTAAATATCTGCATGCAGTACACAAAAGGACCTTAATTTGAAAATATCTTTCAAGCTTCTGAAACCTAAAATGTAAAAGAAATTAGTTGAATGTAGTGTATTTCTATTTACAGCAGCTTTACTTGTTTCTTAAGGCTGCCCTTTTAAATGCTCCCTCACTAGTTGAAGGCATGGTGTACAAACATTGCTTGTTCTTGGCAGACAATGCAGCTTTACTATGCATCTTCAGATAAAAAGCTTCGTACTCTTCCTGTATCAGCCGCCATGTACTTGATCGTGAACAGTTGATCAAGCATGGTGTTGTGCATCCAGTGCCTTGTAGTAATGGAGGAACAGTGTAGAAGGAACAAAGAATCAATTTGTAATTTACCCACATGTGTGTTGATTGCTGATGACTGCTTACTAACCGATTTTTATTAATACTGTCAGAATATTAAGCTGTTAAAATATTAAATTTCTCTGACCATGCTTTTGTTAAACAAGGTATCTTATTATTTCAGGTTGCGGTGGTTAAAATGAAGTGTACAGAACGCATTTATGCAATGAAAATTCTAAATAAGTGGGAAATGCTTAAAAGGGCAGAGGTAAGTAATATGGCTCTCAACTTAGAGAATTTTTAAAATGGTATTAGGAAAATAATATTGAAGCTCTTCCAGATTAAGAAGAATTATTTCATGAGCACAGGAGCTTCATTCTTTTTTCTTTTTTTCTTTTTTTTTTCTTAAGCTGTTTTAATGCAATCAAGTCTGACAGTCCCTTCCAGGCATCTGTTGTTCTCAGCATTACTGCATATTCGTTTACCAGACAGTCTGCCCTAGTTCTTACCCTGAATTTATTGGCCAGATTTTTTGTTTACAGTAAAGGCATGTTAAAGACTACATGAAAGCTGAGATTGGTGCTACTATGACATTCACAGCTGCATACAACAACTTTATGAGAAGATCTTTTTTTCTCTTGCATTCAGAAGCATATATTAAGGAGTTTTGCATCCTACAGTTTACAACAGGCTTTATATAACTGGTAAAACTATAACTAAACACTTTGGAACTACAAATTGAGATTGTAAAACCAAAAATTAAGAAGGTAGGTCTGTTTAAAAAAATAATAATAATATAAAGGATATTTTACAAAAGAAGATCTACCATAAATGTGTAATGGGTACTTCACAGATTAGGAAAGGCAGTTTTCAAAGAACCCACTGAGAATATGCCATGGTAAGTGGCGTATTCCTAGAATATCTCCTCTTGCGCTATAGAAGAAAAACCTAAGTCATGGCAAGTTTATTATTAAAAAAAAAAAAATCAACAGTTAAATGAGCAACAGGCTTGAGGTGAAGATATATATACTGCATTAATATTTGTAGCAGTTGTAATAAGAGACAAGGGCTAATGTCTTGCTGCAGACTAAGCCTACTGATCCATCCCTGTCCTACTCTTTTTCGCCTTCCTGGCATCACCTCTCCACCCTCTGTAGTCTCTCTCTTCCCTTTCAGTAAGTCAGTTCCACCTCTTTTCCCATGATTAAATCTCTTGCCCTTTGCTAAGCCCCTCTTCACCACTGTATTTGCCTGATTTAGTCACACTCTGTCCATCAGTCCTTACTCTTCTTTACAAGCGGAGGCAGCCGCTGCTACTGTACTGTTCTTTGAGCTGTCAGGAGGATTTATGCTCTTGGCTGTGTTGCACCACTGGTTCTGTAATAAGGCTTTGCCTATGTGGGGAAACTTGGTGCCATTTCTACACAGATTTCAGTCAGATCAATTCACTAATCAGTATAGAATTAGTTTGAATCAAAATGCCTTTGGGAGGTTTTCAAATTTTAATAAAGATGCAACTATGCTGGCTTCAGTCTTTTTCTAAAGTGGCTTTAATTAAATGGCTTCACTAAATGTCTAACCTTTTCATGTAGATGTATAAGAGATGATTAGGAAGTATCATCTTCACATATGTTAGGCAAGCAAGAGGTAGAAGAGGGGTATCTACCAAGAAAGAGCTATAATGAGCAACAGTTCTCCCAGTTTACACTTGGGACAAATAACAGTCCAGTTAAGTCCTCTTTCCACCAATTTCTTCATGGGATGGTGAGGGCAGCTGTCTCTTATGCCATACTCATTTATCAAGAATCTCTTCCTGTGTGGTTTGTTTGCTGGATTTGGCTGGCTACTTTTCCTGGATAAACAAGGTCTTATAACCTGCATATCAAGTTCATAAAACATTTGGGAAATTTTAATTTTTCTGTGTGGTAAATGTCCATTTTAAAGTGAAACCTGCAAATATACAATAGCCTCTTAATTGGGTCATTCCATTGAAAAGCTCCCTTTAGATGTTTTGTCATCCACTGTATCAATGGTTCAGGAAGCATATTATACTGATTTATATTTGATTTGTGAATTGTAATATGGAGCATTGTGTAACTTATTAAACATAGCAAAAAGTTAATCCAAATACTGCTTATTTGTGTAAATGCTGCGAGAAAGAAGGTGCTCTCTAAAAAGATACTGTGACTAAAATGCAGGGAAAATTAGTAAACATCAACTGACACCTGTTAATGGAGGTCACACGCAAAAATGGGCATGTTACTTAAATTGATAAGGTGCAGCATTTGTGTTCATTGTTCCGACAACAATACGCAGGGCCATTAGCGTGTTACAGTTCCAAACAGGTCCCAGGTAGGTGTTGGGTAGACTGTCAAACTTTTCCAGGTATGGCTCATAAGGCATTTTAAACTAGTGGAAGCTGAAAAGGATAGCTTAGCGGTGTGAAGTCGTGATGCAAAGTGAAACTGGTTTGAAAGTGTTCATAACACTCCCTCAGCGTTTGAGGCTGCCCGGTGAACTGGATCAGCTTGTATGTTCAAAAATAAATATATTAGTTCTATGTGTTGGCAGTCTTGCCAAACAGTGGAGCTAAAACAACAAACTGCTGTTCTAGAGCAAGGGAGTGGATTATTTTAAGCTACTGTTGCTGCCAGACTTTCTGTAAAGTGATACTTTGGCCTTGTATTTGTAAACCTTAAAATCATCTGAGTTAACGTTAATTACTATTTATATTTCTTCACACCAATAATTGCTAGCTTTCCAACTTGACCCTAATATGATCTTCTCCAGTAGGAGAGGTTTGAGCTTTCCAGGAATGTTCTTTCCTTAGGACTTTTTCTGGAAAAGTGGCACCAACAAGAACAAATCAATCTTTATCTAGAACCTGAGCACTTGAATTGGCAAATACGGAACATCCAAATGACTTTCTGAATGGAGTAGTGAAAGAATCCTAAGGTCTGCATCCTGTTGGTTTTAATCTAATAAAAAACATTAGTGTATTCTTATAAAGGAAGACTCCTTTATAGAAGGATATAGAAGTTTTATAAAAGTTCTTTTTTTATATAAAGAAGCTGTGAAAACCTGCGGCATAGAGCCTAGGTTTTTCGAAGTGTTGCAGTGTGCCGTTTGAAGTAGAGGAAAGATTATTGAAAATGGAAATATGTTATACAGGACAAAGATGGAGAATAGTAGTGATTTTTGCCCATTTCTTACAGTGTTGGCAATGTCTGCAACTGAAACTGCAGTGTAAGAGATGCATACATGAAACTGTATTTTCATGACGGTTGTGTTTGGAAGAGCCAGGCTTATTCTCCTAGCACCATTATCATTCTGCCATACGTTGCAGTGGCAAGTTACCACTTTTCTGCGTCTTTTTAAATACATTATGGAACAAAGATTCAGTGTTATCTCAAATTGGTTTGTGGGTTGTTTAGGTTTTTTTTGATTGTTTGCTTTTTAAGGCCACAGTCAGGATTAGAATGACTGATTGCCTAACTACAAACCTGCAGAGATTCCCGAGCTTGTCTCTTGCGTAGACTGAATTCTAATGAACAGAGACTTCTATTCAGAAATTTCAATAATCCCATAAAACATGCATATGTATTCATCCTGTGAAAATCCTTGTAGATATTGACAATGGCTTTTTTCCTCTCTTCTTTTAGACCGCTTGTTTCCGAGAAGAGAGAAATGTTTTGGTGAATGGAGATTGTCAGTGGATTACTACATTGCACTATGCCTTTCAGGATGAGAACTATTTGGTATGTTTGATTCTTCAGCAAACAAAAGCTTTATGCTATGAAAGAACTTTTATTTTTGGTAAATTTAAGGATACTGGTGCAATAAATCAGGCTACTTTATGCCTCGCGGTGGTGTTTTGACATTCTTGTTTTTTCCCTTGAAGAAAAACTTCAAAGGACTACAGGAGAGTGAGAAATTCATGTCGTCCAGTAGTATACTCAGAGTTAGTTAATCGCTTTAATGAATCTGCCCTTAAAGTATATTATGCTTAAACATTTTTTTGGATGACTGTGCAATAAACAAGTTTGAAGTACGCTGATTCTGTGAAAAATTATTTTTATTTTACTTTAAACATTCAAAATGTCTTTTGAAGCAAGACTTTGTTAAGATGGCAAAGGAAATTTAACATTTTATTTTTAAAAACTAATTAAGTTCATATTTGAAAAGTGTCCATAAAAATAACAGCTTTCTGAAAGCAATTAAATAAAATATGTAAATCAACAGACTAGTCGTCTCAGTTTTGGGGAGTTTAGCAACACTTGACAAAAAATACCAATATTTTAAAATAAAATTGTAATGATTATACTGTAAAATTATTGGTAACTAGCATTATAACATACGAGCCATGTTTCTGACTTCTGTGACAAAGGTAAAAGTGGTGGTTAGGCCCTGGCATATGTCAGCAGACTGAAACACACAGCTTGCACGTGGCTAGCTTTGTGGGCCTGCAGCACTGTAACAGTGGCATAATCACAGTGTAAAAGTTTTCAAGTTCTTCATTTATAAATAGGGAAAAAGCATATTGATGACAACATATATATGGGTTCAGGAACCAAGCATAAGAAGGAGTTGGAAGATGCTCAGACTTTCTCAGAGGTGCTGGAACAAAACAAACAGTTTTAAGAATGTGTCATGTTTAAAGTATTTTTAGAGTAACAAGCACACTGTGGCCAAATTAACGATCAGGGCCCTCATTCAGTCAATTTCCATTTAATTAGTGCTTTACTTTGACAGAGCCAGATTTTTTACCCCTCAGAGTTTAGTTACCTGGGGCACTGCCTCTGAGGTGAAGATATGTCATAATTTCAGTTCCTCTTAGAAATAGCCTTCAGACTTGCATAAAAATTATTCAAGATGTTCTTAAGTGTGGTATTTCCAAGTAGCTTCCACCTAAAAATGCAGCTACTCAAGAAAAAACTTGAGCTGTAGTTACAGCAAGCAGTACTAGTAACAATATAAACAGGGGTCTGAGTTGGTCATACCATCTTATAAAAATCTATTCCGAACAAGTTATAGCAGTATAATGTACCCCAAGTTCCCAAAGGCATCTTAGATGTTGAAGCTTTAGCTGACAGCAGAACTTAGACTTAAGATCCAATATCCAAGAAACCAACAGCTACGTAGCAACCGGATAGGAGATTCCCAGCCTGCCTGAGTTCTGCTACTGCCTGTGCTGAGATGCTGCCTTCTGTTTTGGACTGTTATTCAGCATTTCTGTCTTGTAAGCATCTGGTACTCACAGATGAAGTGTATCTGCGTTTCATTCACTCTATTATAAATGATATATGAAGAAGAAAATGTTTCCAAGTGAAAGCCACTTCCTGATATGTTTTGTCAACTTGGGCAGAAGGGTCTCTCACTATAGTATCTTAGTGGTCAGATCACTTGTCTAGGGACTAAAAGATCTGCATTCAGTCCTCTGCTCAACTTGGAAAAGTTTATAGCTGCAGTTTTCCCTATCTCAGGAAAGTGCTGCCACATTGTAGACCCCAAGCAGGTTGGATTTACTTTTCAGCTTTGCTGTTGATCCTGGATTATTCTGTAGCACGGAACAAAGAGCAAGAGGAGAACAGGCAGCTGAGCTTGGTTCTGCAGCCTGGAGAGGATATCACTCCCGGAAGAGAAAGCTCTAGGTTCTGATATCTGCTCCCAGTGATCTCTGTGCATTTTAGCTAGTGATTCTTAAATGCAAAACCATGCCAGCTAAGCCTGAAGCAGACGCAGAAGGTTGGTGTCTTCACACCGAGAGACCAGCCATTCTCCTTTGGCTGCATAATGAAAGACTTCCTAATGAGACACTTAAAGAAAGAAAAGATAAGATGTTAAAGTAGACAAGTAGTAGCTGACATTGGAGAATCTAGAAATAACTGAAGGCTTTATTCCCTTTATACACACAATTCTACAAAATATAGACATTCCAGTGTTTTGTTTTCCAGTGAATTTCTTAAAGATATACTAAAAATGGTTTGTAGTTAAAAAGACCTGCATATATGCAGCAATGATTCTTACAATATAGGCTGGTCCTCACACTGTATTCAATAACTTGTCAACTGTTGGTTTTTAATTTTGCCTTAAATGCAATACTTAATAATGAATTACTTCTAGCAGTAGAATAGCCATTTTTGTCACATTGGAACAATTTTGCAGTTGTGCACAAAAATGGAGAAATAGCTATTTTAGTGGAAAATTCTAAGAAAATAATTTTGCTGATCAGAGGGATGAAACTTTATGGTTCTATTTTTTTATTAATGAAATCCTGGTACATGAAATATGGCACTTTTTGAACATGTTGATGTGATAAGTCCCACTCTTGGAACCACTAATGTTAATGAAGTGGTATCAAAATTAGTTGTAGTAATGAAATACTTATATTTAGACATATCAGTCTTAAAAACACTTTTTTTCCATAAGAGTTTTCAGTGAAATTTTAATCAAAATACTGTTCAGAGGAAGTTTGGGTTGTTGCTCCTTGTGTCTATAAAGAGAAATGTTTCCCTCAACAAATGATTAGCATACTATAAGTATCCTACATTTAAGTACGTGCTGCTTCTCAAAATTTTACCATCTGAAAATAGATGCACAAGTTAGACAAAAAGCAGCTTGCATAAAATTAGTTAAAACATTGATCGTCACTGTTTCTCATTCACAAAGTATTGTCTCCTATAAGTGGTATCAAGTATTTCCTGTTAATGAGAAGTATAGCTCAAATATTCTTCAATAAATTCATACTTTTAACTAGCTTATTTTCTTTTTGTCCCTTCCTGATATTTTCCGTTTAAGGGTTAATAACCTGCATTTTTTTTGTGTGAAAACACTGATTTTTGTCTTTAAACACTAATTAAGATGGAAATAAATTGACCCTGATTTATTTGTTTTGCTGCTGCCACTATCTTAATTTTTTTATGATAAAAACTATTTTAATGTATCATCTTTACTATGGTTATTAAAGGAATATTGTATGCATTTACTATAAATAAGCAAATAGCAAAACAGATTACCAATTTTGACTACTTTCCCCATTCTTAAGAAAAAAATTTATTCAGCATTAACTGATGAACTTTTAATTTTTTTTAACCAACTGTCTCTCAGTACTTCACTGCTTCATTTTTTTCCCTTTTCAGTATCTAGTGATGGACTACTATGTTGGTGGTGACTTACTGACGCTTCTCAGTAAGTTTGAGGACAAGCTTCCTGAAGATATGGCTAGGTTCTACATTGGTGAAATGGTGCTTGCTATACATTCCATACATGAGCTGCATTATGTGCACAGGTAAAATACTGTCTCGCTTAGGGGGGGAAAAATAGGTATACAGTTACATGAAATTAATCCTAAAGAAATTGTTACAAATGCAAATGAGTACTGCAGCCATGGACAAACTACTGTGGGCACTTGCTTACTGTATAATAACTGTGTAAGCTTTTGCAGATTAAATACTGAGTTTTGGTGGATTCATTTTTAGAAGTGATTACATTTAGCTCACTAACCTTTTACTAAAGCTTTTGTTTTTAATCAGACTTTTTGACTTATTTCCAGTTCAGACAAGGTCACTTGATGAATGTTTATTTGCCTTTGTCGAAGACAGCTTAAAAGTTTGAGGCAGTTTGAGTTCTCTGCAAATATTTAGATGTTATGGAAAAAATTTCTACAGTAAATTCATGATAACTTAAGTGCATCTGTCTAACTGAGGCCGTCATCAAACAGATGATGCTTGATGTTTCTGTTGTTTCAGCAAACAGAAATGTACATTTGCTGTAACGAGTGGGCACTGTCTAGTTGTCTGTTTCTGTGTACAGATCGTATTTCCAGATCAGTCTCTGCAAGCCTCCACCATCATGTTAGCTTGGGTCACATTCTGTAGCAGTTAAGACGGTAAGGTTCCTTGGGCTGTGGAAGAGGAAATGAGTCAGGAACGCAGCATACACTTCTCCGTTGGGTTACCCCTTGCAGTGAGTTATTTCAGAAGAACTGTTAATAGTGTTAAAGGTTCACATTTGTCATTGCAAGGATCTTGATCAAGTGAGAATTTCTGTCCTTGATACGCTTTTCAGATTTAACAACCATGTGCAATTAGAAAGCAAAATTATATATTGGTCCTGGGAACCTTTGCAGTTCTGTCTTTGTACCCTGACTTTATAGCTTGGTTTCAGTAAACAGGGAAGTTACAAAATACTGAGTGTGAAAGTAGTGATGTTTTCTTAGTTAAATGAATATTGTGTGTGGCCATACGAGCAGATTCATGACAGCTGAGGAGAAGTGGGCTCCATATTAGTGTTGCATCTGACTTGATAGGTACATTCTGATCAAGCTGCTTTACCTCTCCGTGCCTTTATTTCTGTATCTGTAAGATGAGGAGAGTTTTACTGTTTTCTCGTGAAATTTGAGTGAAAACCATTAGATAAGTGAGATGATTTTATTCAAAACAAATATTTAAAAGGTATAGGGAATTCTAAAACAAAATACAATGCTTTGATCTTTATTCCATTCAAAATTTTATCACTGTTTCAAAGATTAATATATATTTATATATGATATATATATACACACATACATTTTCATTTAGAAATACACACATGCAAAGATATATTTACATAAAAACTCTAATAATCTTGTAAGCAGATGTGGACAATATATTGAGGTTTTAAAGTATTACAGGATCTTGGCAATTATAATTGCTTAAATTAACTCTGCTTTCTAGGACAGGCTTTTGTAAGTATGTAAACATACGTTGTCTTTTGAGATGAATAGAAGTTTAATAACTCAGCAATTTCATAGGATGCTTGAAAAGTTAGTGTTTTGTATGTAAATGTATATGCTAGGGAGTAAGAGGTTTGCATGTTATGAGAATAAAATAATGGTAGCCTTTTGTTGTGCAGTCTTACTAGAAATTGAATTGGGCCCTAGATGTTATATGGCACAGCTGTTGCTATCCTTTGGTTGTTCATGTGTCACCTGTTGATATCTTACTAGGGCAAGTCATTTAATTACATATTAGCTACACAAGTCAAATTTGGCTTAAGCATTTGTTTAAAGCTAAGACTGCTTAAGTGCTTTGTCTATGCATCTATCAAAAAAGCTGTCTTTTTCAGTATTTGTAAACTTAACATTAGTAAACTTATAGAAGAATTTGCAGGAAAGAACAGTAATAACTGTCTGCAGTGCTGTCTCTTGAGACCTACGACAAATGCACAACAAGGTGATCTGCTATCCTAAATAAGCATTAGTATTTGCTTTTGAACTGATTGAGTGCTTTGACCTTTTCAGACTATGCAGTAGATGTATCGTTGCCAAATGGTCAATAATGAAGCTACTGTATGTTGATTAGTACAACATTAGTGTTGATGTGTTTGGGATCTGCTGAAAGCAAATGGTCTAGATTCAGATGGATTCAATAACTGTCTGTATGGGAGAAACTGAACTGTAAACTATCCATGCAAGAGAATATATTGCTACTTGCATATTAATTGGTGGGACTGAACTTGTTAACAAGTTCTTTCTTGTGCTTGAAAACATAAAATACTGTAAATATTGATGGATTCAACATTATCATAATTTTTACATCCAAAAGGCCTGGCTTGGCTATTGGCAGATTTGAGATAAGTCTGCACTGAATTAAGGCATACAGATCCTGTTTGGTATAGCATGCTCTGGTGTGAACATGAGTTTTCAGCAGTGCACAGAAGACATCTGCTGACAGAAAAGTTCCAGCAGAGGCATCCTTGCACCCATTTCCAAGGAAGGTGATGTGACTAACTGAGCAGCTATCACTTTGCACAGGGATTGAGTGAAGGTCCACTGTGGCAACAGGAGTGTGAGGGCAAAGCGTGTTTTGGATGGAGGAGGTATGAACGCCCGAGAAACTATTGTGTGGCAACTGGAATGGATTAGCAAGAAGCATGATTGCTCTGGAGAGGATTTCAAGGACCTCTTAAAGGCTTGTTTGACCTGTTAGCTGTAGATAAGAAACAGTAGGGCTCAAAGATGACGCTTCAAGCCTTCTGAACAGACACATTATTCCCTTAGGTAAGGGAGATCTGCATGTAAAGCAGAGATGTGTTGGATGCCATTGGCTCATGCACTGAATGCTCTAGTGTAAAAAATAAAAGCTCTTGTTGAGCTTTTATAGTCTTCTGCCTCCACCAAGTTTGACTTGTAATAATGGGACTTCAAGAGAATCATAACAATATCTAATACTGAAATATGTGGAATAAATTTTACAGTAGAAAATTACTAATTAGTTTACTGGGAAGCAGAGTGAGAGCTTAATTTTCTGGGTTAGCAAATATTGTTCCTTATTGTAACAAGTAAGAAGGCACTTTATCTGTCTTGACAGGCATAGATTAGCGTTTAATATTTTTTCTAATACTGCCACTGAACAACAGTATTAGTGAAGTTTCAGTAATTGTTTTCTTAGTATTAGCCTTTGGTTAAAAAGCAGTAATTCAAGTTTGTTTTGGAAAAATATATCAGATTGGCAGGATTCTTGTACATATGAGGACTCGTCATTAAACCTATTGTTGTATTTTCTTTCATAAGTTTGCTCAAGTGTAACACTGTGGAATTCAGCAGTTTAAAAAGCAGTTATCATCAACTTCCACGTCTGTGTAACAAGGTCTAAGAGCATTTTTTTTTTAATTTGTTCCTAGAAATTCTAATCTCCTCCTCAAAAATTAAGCTAGTAGTGTTGTACAAATTGGGGGGGGGAGCTTTGGGGGAGCCTTTTGGAGCTTTAAAAAGCTTTTTAAAGGTTTTTT
The DNA here is from genome assembly GCF_028389875.1 of Rhea pennata. Lineage (NCBI taxonomy): Eukaryota > Metazoa > Chordata > Aves > Rheiformes > Rheidae > Rhea > Rhea pennata. Next base: position 58,697,734 of record NC_084667.1, on the reverse strand, counting down.
AGTTTTTTTTTTTTTTTTAATTTTGAGAGGCTTGAATGGGTGAGGATTTTGGGGGGGGCTTTTTTATTTTGGGGAGAATGGCTGAGAATGGCTGTTTTTATGGGTTTATTTGATTGTTTTTAACCATATGTAGTGACATTTGGAACTTCACATCTGAAAGGAAGCTCAGCATTTTGTGATGCGAGAAGACTGGTGAATTACGTATAAAGCACATGGGGTTTTAATTATTGATAATAGAGAGTTTTATTTAAATACATGGTATCTTAAAAAAAACAAAAACAAAAAACCTGAACAAACACATATCTGTTGATTTGGTTATCTTAGGCCAGCTTAGATAGTCAGTGATGTTTTGAAGTGGCTTGGTGATATGCTGACATATCGGGAGTTTATCCTGTGTAGCTAAGGAAAGAGAAGGAGAGGGGACAAGTAGGTGGAGACTGTATGGTGTCATCCAACAGAACTAATGTTCAACTTGAGACAGTTCTGCCCTCTTGCTCTTCTCTCCTCCTTACCCTTTGTTTTCCCAACATACTGGCTAGGTGCTCTTAAAATAATTCATGATATTTTGAGGCTGTTAAAAAAAGAAGAGAGAGAAAAAGAAAGAGGAAGTGTTAGTGCTATCTTGTTAAATTGTCCAGATGTCTTAATCTCTCTAACTGATGCTTTTACCTGATGTGAAATTGAGTACAGAGTGGTTAAAGAAAATGCAATTAGTTGGTGGACTAAATTCAGTTAAGATGCTCTTTAGTAAGCCCTTTTTGGCTGCTTTCCTGATATCAAAAATGATATCAAATAATGATCTACAGTGAAATGAAATTCTTGGATCATTTAGGTCATTTAGTAGCCTCAGCATGCTGAATACCATTTTATACCCCGCTATGTAGCGCAGCTGTATGTGAAAGGAACTGAAGTGATTTGATATGAGAGACTTTCCAGTGTTATTCTAGCCTACTGAAATGTCATTGCCCTGATTCCAGAGCAAGGGAAATTCGGTGCTTGTAGAGTAGTTGTTGCATGTACACATCATGCCAAAGGATTTTAGGTACCAGCAGAACCAAATATTGCTATACAATAGTGTATGGAAAGACAGCCTTGACAAGCAGGAAAGATTACTGACCAACAGAAATGATGGACAAAATCTAGAGAAGAAGGAACAAATGTTTCCAGACCAGAAGTTAAAAGTTAGTTAGTTGGCAAAAAAACATCAGCTTGAAATAAATTGCCTTTTCTCTTTTGTCTTTATTGCCCCTAAACAATGTGTTGTGACATGCATAATCTTGAAATAATGTTGATGAACTGATCTACATCTCTGTTATAGTGCTATGACTCACTGTAGTTGTTCTGTTTGGTTATTTGACCATTCAGAGTTCAATTTGGCTGATCTGAAAATCTGATGTAATCCAAGCCTTTAGTGTTGCAGGCAAAGTTTTAAGTTGTTAGGAGGAGATCGTGTACAGAAAAAGCATTTGCACCAATAGATATCCAACATAAAATTTCTTTTTATTCTGATGCAAGATTCATCTTCACAAGCAGAGCTAGTAATTTATGTATTGAAGTCTTTTCAATTCTTTCTGTTATAACAGAGACATAAAGCCTGATAATGTTCTTTTGGACATGAATGGCCACATACGACTAGCAGACTTTGGATCCTGTTTGAAAATGAGTGAAGATGGCACGGTATGTATAAAGCAAAAGGACTCCATTACTAACTAACCTGTTAAATTTAAGTGAGTTGCTGGTTTTAAAGGCATTAGGCATTGTCAGTGTACACCAGGGAGATGATAGACTGTAAGCTTTTTGATATGCTAAAAATTTGGGGAAGTGTATAACACATTATTTTTAATGTTTTTGAAGTATTCATCTACTGCTAACTTTTAAAGGTATCCTTTTCTATGCTTTTTAATCTTTTACCTTCTCTCCTACTGGCCATTTAAGTTCTTATGAGGCCTTTTCTTTCTGAAAAGTCTGAAGACCCTTTGTTAAAAGGGTACAAGTTTGATGCCATTGATGTGCTAGAGTCATAGGTGACCAAGAGCTTAACAGTCATGAAATACTTGAAGTGAAAGTCATCTAGAATGAGATGATTAATAAGCAGTTTGTTTCATATTCCTGGTGCCTTTTACAAAAGAAACAGTAAGGTTTTGGTACAGTATTTAGCCACCTTGTGCACCAGGTTTTACATCACTATAAGCTAAATTCTGTATCTTTTTTTTTTTTTTTTTTTTTTTCCTTTGCTTGGTGTATTCAGGGGTAACAATCTTGCCAAAGTATGACATGCAGAATTATTCACCAATTCTGGCACAAGCTCGTGTCTTGGTGACATTCTGTAATCATGCCATGCCTGTCAAGGATTTACTAGATTAAAATGCAGAATGAATTAGAAGAAGCCAAGACAACTCTGCTATGTAAATCCTCAGTGCATATTTCTAGAGATTAGAGCTCAGCCACTGTCATGATAGGCAAGGCTTCATTACTCCTTGGCCATATGGAAATCCACCCTGTGTTATGTGTGTAATTGTATTGCACAATTACATAATAAACATTTTTTAATAAACTAATTTTTTACACAACAAAAGTAGGATGCTACTTGCCCAGGGATCTTGTTTTGTTGTCATCAAATTAAATTGTAAAACTCGGGCATAAAATTTGAACTCCCTGCTTACACACTCTTCATTTCAACTTCTGTCAGGCAAATGCAATTTTAAATGTATAATTTTAAATGTATAAACACACACAAAACCAAAACATTTTCTCCTCTTGTCTTTGTTTTCTCACAACAGGTATGAGTATTTTGTGTTTCTACTGTGTTTAGAATAAAACATCAACAAATTTTATGTTGAAGTAGACACGAACTTTAGTCTTTGTTACTTTCTTAATACATTATTTATTTTCTGCTATAATTTTATACATCTCTTCCCTTTTCGAAGCCAAGAATGTTCTGTTGTCTGAATTTATCCAAAATATTAGGATATGATTAAGAATTTTTCTGAGAAAATGTGAAAGCTTACTGAAATGACATTTGCCTTATTTTTAAGGTGCAGTCGTCAGTAGCTGTGGGTACTCCTGACTACATCTCTCCTGAGATACTGCAAGCAATGGAAGATGGAATGGGCAAATATGGGCCTGAATGTGACTGGTGGTCACTGGGTGTCTGCATGTATGAAATGCTTTATGGTGAAACACCCTTTTATGCAGAGTCATTAGTGGAAACCTACGGGAAGATTATGAATCATGAAGTAAGAAATGTATTCAATCTATATGTATACACTGGGGAAACTGTTACCACGTAAAGATGTTGAGGTGATGGTGGTTCTCTGTTTTTTCACACTGGTTTAGAACCATGTCTGATTGTGTAGGTTTACTAGTTCACTATTTAAGAGTACTTGCTTTTCTGAATTGCAGAAATTAAACTCTCTTAAACTCCAAATGTTGATTTTGTTGTTGTTGTAAAAATCTAACAAATCTTCAAAAAGTAGAAATTAAAACCAGCTCTTAGTTAAGCACAATAATAGTTTCTTCTGGACATGAAAAATGAAGTAGTGTTATTTACACAGCTGTGCACATTTGCTGTCACACTGATAATCGGTACAAAAAGGAAGTAGGCAAGTCTAGTGTTGTGGACTTAGCTGCATTAAGAACTTGAGGTCAGGGAGATTGCCTAGACTAGAAGTGATTAAAAAAAAAAAAAAAAAAAAGTTTAAAATTCTGGATGTGTTTCGAACATTAGAGAGTAGGAATAAACCAGTTCATGGTGTCCTTTGGAGAGTTTTATTAGGAGGATGGGCATATTCATCTCAAGTAACAAGAAGCTGTTGTGTAGGGTGTATATTGTTTTGTTCCCTGTAAGATGAGTGCAGTTTACAGATGTTAGCAATACTGTGCTGTCACAATGAAGCGGTGATGGATAAGACATGAAATCCTGCAAGAGTTGAAACACTAGCAGTGATGGATATTAATTGCTTTTGCTTTAATTTCTTCAATGAACTGACTGATGGCACGCTTCTGTTAATTATATTAAAATATGTGACTAACCTAGTGGTAATTCATGGCTACCTGGCTCTTAGTCTACCATTGAGGAAGCATTTACAAATGTACAAAACTCTTGTCCTACAGTCTTAATATTATAATTTCATTTGGACAGACAATGAACATGTTTTTAAGTTTTTAATTGATTATTTTAAGATTAACCTGGATTACTCTGTCTTGATCCCTAATTATCTCATTTTAAACTTGAAAATGGTACTGCAATAAATAAATGTTATTGTCCCTTCTTGAAAAATCAGACTAAAAAAAAACCTTCTTGGCTATACAGGGGGTAGCAGCAAGCTAAAATACAGAAAAAAAAGTTATCCTTATTATATCTAGAGTAATTCTATATATTAGTGGTAACTATGTTTTTAGAACTTCTGTTTGTTGTTGATGATGATAAATCTTTGTCCAATATAAATTACATTTTGATTTTTAAAAACCCAAGTATTTAACACGCAAATTACAAAAATGCATTTTTATATGTAACAATGTTTCGTGGGGGAATGGCAAGCATTATGGGTTTTTTAAGAGCTGAAATTAATGAAACCTCAGAGAGTAGTTCTTCAGCAAATCAGTGGATCTACGTGTAGAAATACCAGTGAGTATCTGCCTTTATTGCATTACCTTTAGTATATTATAGAGTATCAGAATTCATATATACAGCTTTTTAAAAAAATGATTTTTTCTAACAGTTACTGTAATCCCAACTATTTTCAAACAGATCTATGTTAAAGGAATTGAGAAATGGTTACTTGTCCTCAAAATCCATTTAAGACAAAGACTACCGACAGCCGTGTTTTATTGTGCTTTACCACTGCTTGCTGGAATTACAACAATGTCTGCTTATTCGTTTCCAATTTTGTTGATGTAATTTAGCACTTTCTTTTTGAAATCGCTATTGCAAACAGTGGAATGGGTTCCTTCTCTAAAAATATCTCAAATTGTTTTGTTTCTGTTTTCTAGGAGCGATTTCAATTTCCATCCCATGTTACAGATGTATCTGAAGAAGCAAAAGATCTTATTCAGCGTCTTATCTGCAGTAGAGAACGTAGACTGGGACAAAATGGAATAGAGGATTTTAAGTCTCATGCGTTTTTTGAAGGACTTAATTGGGATAACATCCGAAACTTAGAAGCGCCTTATATTCCAGATGTTAGCAGTCCTTCTGACACATCAAACTTTGATGTAGATGATGATGTATTAAGAAATCCAGTGAGTCTTTTATTAAAATATTAATAATGCAAGTATGCAACCTTGCTGCACTACCATGTCAAAGCAAACGGACATTTTGATTTTTGGTTTTGCTTTAATAAAAGGAGTAAGTAGAAAAATTGTTAATAAGTTGAGCTAGTAAAATAAGGTTTTTTGTTCTGTTTTTAAATCTAAAAAGCCATGAATTTGGTTTCTGAGACTATCAGATTTAGTTGAACTTTCATATGGGTATGCAGTGTGGTACAGTCTTACACTAGACAGTGTTCTCATTACAGTCATAATGGTATGAATCCTCAAAGGCTCAGAGCTGGTCACAAGTGGAGCTGGTCTGAGAAATTTCAAAAGAATCATTCCCCATTAAACTTTGGAACTGATCCATTTTTGCAAGCGTTACTGTTTAGAAAAGAAGCTCGCAATTTTTGAATACTCAAAATGACTTAAGGATGAAACAGTTTGTTTCAAGTTTGAAATGACGTGGTTTACTTATTTATTTTAGCATTGGACATGGTCAGTCAAAGTTAAAATGCGTTTAGAGGGACAAAAAGTCCCTTTGTAATTTTCCTTTTCAAGGAGCCTGTGTTGTTGTTTATTCATCATCAGAGGGGAATAAATTCTATGAGCCTTCAAAAATGTATATATATATTTGCCATGCAGCTTGTAATTGCAGCTGTCCAGGTGAGGTGAGCTCACATTGCTTTCGCTACTTCTTCAGTCACTTAAGAAACAAGGAGCTGGTTTGAGGGGGAATAGTGATTTGTTTGGTGTTCCCCTGTCTTGTAGTTTATAAATTAATGTCAAGAAGAGCAGAGGGTTTTGTGCAATTTCTTCATCAGCTTGTATACCAAGAAATGAGGAGCTTTTGACTTGGTTTTGATTACCTGTCTAATGGTAACAGTAACTAAAATACTAAAACAGAAACATGCATTTTGGTGCCAGGTCACTTTTAATTAGGGACTTGGAAGTTTTTGATTTCTTTTAATGGTTGCGCTGGGCTTTGAACTTGTTGAAATGCTGCATTCTAAGTGTGGATTTGGGAAACAGAGGCTCCTAAATTCAGGTCATTATGTTAAGTGACCTAATCTGTAATAAAGTTCCTACAAGAACAATGAAAGGGTATACAATGAAGAATGCATACCAATGTGCAATCAATAGTCATTAAGAAAAGTTTTTCTGTCAGCTATCTCTGTTTGACCACTGAGGCTACCTCAAAAGCCTTTAGCTCTCTATGGTTCTCTTTGGGGTTTTCATGGCTGTTGTTTTTATGCAGGAAGTGGTGCCACCAAGTTCTCATACAGGCTTTTCTGGATTGCATTTACCATTTGTTGGGTTTACATACACAACCGATAGGTAAGCAAAGAGTATGTTGTTCTTTAGACCTGTTTCCAAAATACACCTATTTCTAGAAAATCTCATTTTCATAAGTATGTAGAAAGGTTGATATGCATGGATGTACCTCTCAGTAAAACATCATCTCAGTTTTTAAAGTACCTAAACGTAAGTTGCTCGAGATTTAGATACCTTTATATTTAATATTCTATCTGTTTGAAATGGGTGAAACTTGTGAGACTAGATGTGGCACTTGCAGGCAGGTACAAACTTGCTCTTCTTGCATTAAGAGCAGCTGAGAGTAAGTCCTGTCCATGTTCCATGTCTACCAGAAACAGTTTGTCCAAAATTGGCTCATTGCCCCCATGCTCTGCTGATAAGCTAATGTAACTTAGTGCTGCTCCAACCCTGATTCATGATTTTCAGGTGCTTCTAAGCATGGACAGATGCAGCTGACCTTCTCCGTCTTTGAAATGGAAGAGAGTTTGCTTTGCTCTAATTGCAAAGACACCTCACTCATATTCTTATGTCTCTGTTTTTGAGATTATTTGGCCATATTTGTTATTCCTTTGTTTCTCTTTAGAGTTTGTTACTCTTAACGATACTGTTGGCAGAAAGGGTCCAGTATGCTTATCTCATCCTTTTCAGAGTTAGATCATGTCACTTAAGTTAAATCCATCTTTGTCAGCACTTGAAACCATTTGTTCTATGCCTCAGCTCTTTCAGCGCAGGTACACCCTTCCATTCTGCTTGCTTTGCTGTCAGGTAGTAGCCTTTAGCATAGGAGAGTTAGCATTTTTAATCATTCAGGGAGTTTACAAAGTGAACATATGTAAACATCATCGGTGTCCTAAATGCAAGTATCTTAATTCTATGGCAGCACACACAGTATCTAGGGAATAATAATTATATCTACCCTGGCAGTTAACTGTAACAATTATTGTACTAATTGTTTGTGTAGATTTAAGGTGTGTATTTGGTGGAATCAGAGCATGTCTCCACTACAGACTGCTATGGTTGTTCATTAAAATGTGTTAACTTATGTATTTGGTTGCAGTTCTTTATCTGATAGAGGCTCTTTAAAGAGTGCAATGCAGTCTGACACTGTAACCAAAGATATGGATGCACAGCATGACTTAAAGAACAGTTCACAAATAGAAGGCTATCAAAAGAAAATATGGAAATTGGAGCAAGAAAAGCAAGATTTGAACAGAAAACTGCAAGGTTAGTAGTGTATATTTGTTGGATTCTTAGTTTTGCTGATCAGAAGGAATTGGAATGTATTTAACTGAACATTGTTTTATTTCTTTTCCTTTCCTTTTTTGAATTTAAGAATCTACACAAACAGTGCAGAACCTCCAGGGTCCAGTGTGTGTTACAGTAAATACAAACCGTGATAAGGAAGTAAAAAAATTAAATGAAGAAATTGAACGGTTGAAGAACAAATTAACAGGTAATCCTCTGGTATGATTAGTTGTAATTAAAGTAATGCAGTTTAATATTACTAGCAGTAGCAAAATATATATTGTGGTTTTGCAGTGTGTTTCTGCTAAGCAGAAATAACATTCTGGAGTTGCTCAAGAAAGGTGGTTTTCTGAAGTCTTGGTCAATATTGAAGCATTTCAGTTTTTTCAGATAAGCACTTACCTTTTTTCTTCCATTTCATTGTCCTGATAGCTTGTACTGGAGTGAGGAGTCTAAACTACAGGGAATTGGCTAGATGGATTCAATTAGTTTTTGTATTATGTTCATTTCCATAAAAATCCCCGCAGATCCTGTTCTCATCATTTTCCTGTTTTGAAGAAGTATGTTTTTGGAGGACTTTTATTGGGGGAAGATGTAAGAGATGGTGGGGAGAGAGGATTAGTTGCCCTTTGACAATATAAAGAGAAAGCTAGCTCCTCCCTTCTGTGTGTGTGTGTGTGTGTGTGTGGTGGGTTTGGGGTGTTGTTTTTTTTTTTTTTTGTTTTTTTTTTTTTTTTTTAATACAGTAATTAGAAAGCATTGCAGAAAATCAAATACTGGCATCAGTCCTGAGAGAAAACTGGCTCATCTATGCAAACCTTCTGTTAGTGTCCATTTTTTATGTGGGAATTGGAGATAAACTAAATGGCAGGTTTGAATGCTAATGGCTCGGTTCTGAGAGTTTTGTAGTGGCCTGTAATATCCGGTAAGTGAGCTCAGATGCTGAGCTGCTGATGTCTAAGCCCTCCATCTGTTATACGCCGTTCAGGTAACACTCACCACTGTTTTTTAGATCCGTCAGTATTTTTTTCCTACTTTCAAGTTTCTAGTGTTCTCTTAATTCATTACCTTTCTGTATGTGTCATGATCAGTTATCAGCCCCAGCTTTTTTTTTCTTTTTCTCCTCTACGGTTTGTGAATGTGCCGCCTTCTAGGTGGATCTATTGCAGTATTAGTTTTGCTCTCCAAAGCAGATTACAAGAAAAATTATTCTGGTATATTCTTCAATTAGGTTGGAGTCAAAATAGATTATTGTGCTGCTTCTTCAAATGGTTCAGGCTTATCCAACTCTTCAGCCTATAGTGTGCTGTTAAATGTAAACAATAGCAGTTTAGTGTGATTTAAAAAGTAATTCATTAGCTGATGTAAGGTGGGGAAGGGTTTTAGCACAGCTTTGTACTAAAATGAGAAAAGGAATGATACTCTAATTACAGCTGTGCTATGGATCTGTGAATATATAAATCCAATTTCCTCTTCTGCCACAGACATCAGTAGAACCTCAAGCAAGGCAATTATTCTCTAAGCAATTTCTTCTTTATTTGTTTAAAAGAAGAAATAATTAAAACCAAATGAATATAACAGTTCAGTTTCTTACCAACCTTAAGACTGAGCTGAACTACATGAAGTTGGTTAATCTTTGTGCTTAAAGTGATTATTTCAATCAAATTTGTTTAATTTTTATCGAGACTGAAGGGAAAACTGCAAGGAGAATATGGTGGCAGGAATGTGAACGGTTGGGACTCCAGTCTGTCTCATGCAGGGATAGTATTTTCTTCCTATATTGTAAGCACTTATGTATTCTAGGAAATGGTTCTTTTCTGTCTTGGTGGATGCACTAGTGATTATAGTCTTACATGTTATATAATGAAAACTATTTAAAAGTCGAATTATAGAACAGGAAATCAAATAACTCAAGTTTAGTTCTATGTTGTTAAGAGCTAGAAATTGCATTCCTCATAAAACAGATCCCTGTGCTAAGGCTTTTTCACTTCCAAACAGTCCTGTAGCTGTTGCTAAGCTAAGCTTTTTCACTTTAAGAGATAACTGTCTTTGATGGGAGGATTTCTTTTTTTGTAATATTGTAATGTATTGAGAAAGTTAAAAATTATATGGAGCCTTCAACACCCCGAAAGTACCTTAAGCTGTCTAAGACAATGGCAATGGAGAAGAGGACAGAAATTGAACAGTTGAATTTCCTAGCCAAAGTGATACCAATTTGCTTGGGTAATGTTGCTTGCTTACTTGATACAAATTTGGAACAATTTACCTTTAGTATTTATTTCTCTACAGATATAAGTAAACTGGAAGGGCAGCTTGCAGATGCAGTGGCTTTTCGACAAGAACATGAAGACTCTATACACAAATTAAAAGGATTGGAAAAACAGTGCAGAGTATTGCGGCAAGAGAAGGAGGACCTTCATAAGGTATTAGTCTGAAGGTGTATGCCTTTAAAAATGGCCACGTAAGGTAGTTCTAGAGCAGCTTTGTTGTGACTGCAATTTTAGTGTTTAAAACTGCCTTTTTTTTTTTTAACTGTTACTGAGATATCACTGAATCTGTTAATTTCATAAGTAATACCATAGCTTTCAAAAGTGACATACTTTATTGAAAGTTGTTAGGAATCTTATTAAAGTACATTCTGTTAGATGTGATAAACAGCTTTTAATACTGCCTTTTTTGTGCATTATAGTCTTTTGAAGACAGTGGAAACTTACACACTCAGGAAGGCAAAGCAGACTGCCTTAGCTAATAGACTATATAATCGTAAAGTTAGATTGGATATGGTTTGCCCAAGAATATGGATATTAAGTTTGAAATTGTTTTTTTAGGTGTGGGGGGGAAATCTGAAGAAAAGTATTTTTGAGAATTTTTTTTTTCTCTGTTTGATTCTTCTCAAGATGTTACAATATACACAGGAGTTGAATTTGCAGATCTGTGACTAGCAATCAGTTCTGCAGATTCTGAAAAATGTATATATGGAATGAGTTAATAGAGCTAAGATACTGTTCCAGCTTGAGCCCACTTAATCTTTGTAATACCAACAAAGTTTAATTATTGCCTAAAGCCAGGGATGGCTTATGTAATTGCTGAGTTTACTTAGTGTTGTGTAAATTACACCTTTGCTCTTCAAAATGTAAACGGTATTTACTCTAACTCACCAAAATATTTTACTGTGAAGTAAATAGTGGCTTTGCATATATTACATATCATTTTCAGTAATATCAGAGAATGCTACATATATTCAAATAGCTAGCTTTCAAAAGGTTTAGTGGCCATACTGTCATGTGTTAACATGCACCAAAAGTTATCCATGGGGCAAAATCCTTGAGGCAGCTGTATTAGAAGGGTATTTTTTATAGCACTTCTAAGTTTTTATCCACTAGAATTTAACAGCCTGTCTCTTGTCTGTAAATCATGCGTAAGAGTTATTCATCAAAAGATATGATTAGCAGAGCAACTGAATCTCCTCCTTGACTGGACACTTGCCTTTTTGAAAGTTACTGATTGTACATGAATTTCACTACTAATGGCAGAAGTCTTTATATGTCCATTGGCCAGGGGACACATTCTGGAATCTAGTTTTGCTTTATTTTCATTTTTATTTTCAGTCTCATGATTTTACGTAGAACATTAAATTTGTACTTTAATCTTGTTAATTTGTGTTGATTTCTTGCCAAAAGGAAACATAGTTTGTATAGTTTCAATTAAAGTGTTAAAGCTTAACAGTTATTCTAAGGGATATTCCTCAGAGTCTTCTGAAGAATGGAAGAATCTTGCAAGACATGCAGCAGCATCTCAGCGCTGGCAGAGTATCATGATTCCCCTGACTTGTACAGTCTGCTAAAACATTCTTTTAAAAAAATAAAAATATATTATCATGCAAGTATGCGATGATAAACTGAAATAAAACCATTAACTGAGGTGACTTCTCTAGTCAGATTTGTAAGAAAGGCTCCTGGAGTAGCAAAGATGCTCCAACTGCCACACTAGAAGTGAAAAGTCTGCCTTACAATTTTCTGAAATAATGATGTTCAAATATATAACAAAATAACTACTGTCTTGATACTGCTTGTTACTGTTGCAGCTTAGCCAAAATAAATTTGTATAAATTAACTTTTAGAAATAATATTTAGAAGTTACTTGAGTTGGTTGAGCTTTCAAGTCATGATTATGTGTTTCCACTTGCTTTGTGATAGTTCATGAAAACTGAACTTCAAGAAGTTTAATTTTTATTTTCTTTTTTTCCTTTAACCAGCAACTCGTAGAAGCCTCAGAGAGACTAAAAGCGCAATCCAAAGAACTGAGGGATGCCCATCAGCAAAGAAAGCTAGCTGTACAGGAGTTCTCTGAGCTCAGTGAGAGGATGGGAGACTTGCGCTCTCAAAAGCAGAAGCTCTCCCGGCAACTTCGCGACAAAGAAGAGGAGGTAGAAGTGAGCATGCAGAAAATTGATGCCATGCGACAGGACATACGTAAATCGGAGAAAATCAGAAAAGAGGTAGCCTGACAAAATAGCTAACAATAACTTGTTTCAGCTGCTGCTTATATTGTTTTTCATATGTGGTTATGATAATAAATCAGGAGCATTAACCATAATTTACTTCGTCTGTAAGAAATTACCCATAATTTACTTTGTCTATAAGGAACTGCAACTCTTCCATACCGTTTTGGTGCAGTTCACAAAGTAGATCTTGATTTCCTCCCCTTTTTCCCCCAAATGTTTTGTTAATGTATCAGGAAATATAACCGAGTCATCTTTATTTTTTGTAATCAGGCTGATTTTAATCTGGGGAAAGCAATATTCTTGCTATATACCCAGCTTCTTAGTTCTTTTGTCATGTCCTGATTATCTTAGACTCCAAGTCACAGTGAACTCGAAACCCCGAAAATGTAATATCTTGATATCATTTAGTGTTGGAGTACTTATCTTTTTTTTTTTAACTGAATTTTCCTCTTCAGTTGGAGAAAGGAATAACAATACAGACTAAATCAGTCAGAATGTAGTCTAAAAATCCATTATTTTGGCCCACAGCTCAAAATACTGTCCTTTTAAAAACAATTTTGTCAGCTGAATTTGAACACAGAAATGCAAGTCTTATCCTCCTGGGTTTTAGAACAGGGCCACTGTTGCTTGAATTTCAACAGTTGCCCTAGTTGCCACTAAATTGCCTTTCTGATACCTAAGTCTTTTTTTGAAGTGGATAAATGCATGATCAAGTTTTTGTTCCATATTTGCAAGATACAAGTTTTCAGTGTTCACGCCAGAAGTATTTTACAATTACTGTGTTCAAATATCAGGATTTTTTTTTAGCAACCTTGGTAGGTACTGGTGGTGAGGCACGGCGCTGACTTGTGAACATGGAAGGCTTGCTTCTTCAAATACAGCAATGACTTCTTAGCACCACTTTTTACTCTTATGATGAAAAGAAGCTGTGCAGTTGTCCCTGAGCAGATTTGGCACACTTTATGTGGATACAAAAACTTATCTGATAGTAGTTCTTAATGATACAGATTGATGCCTGGAATACTGTAGGCAAAATATTATTACGTTCTGAGATAATAGTTATAGTGGGATAATGAAGACAGAAATAAGGAGAAAACAGTTTTTTTTTTCAAAGGCTCTCAGACCGTTCCCTGTGGAGGAGAAGAAAGAAATGATACAGGTAGCACTGTCTTCTGATGAAATGACTTAATATTACTCTGATTGTAGTTGGAAGCCCAGCTGGAAGAAGTTGCAGCAGAAGCATCAAAAGAACGCAAGCTTCGTGAGCACAGTGAGGTCTTCTCCAAGCAGCTGGAAAATGAACTGGAAGCTCTAAAGGTGTTTTTTTTTTTTTTTTTACATTTTTTAATGAATTTTTATATAACACAACACTTGCAGTAGTTTTGCTTATTCAGCTGTTGATGCTTGTGAAACATTTAAAAACTACAGCATTACTAGAAACATGACCTAACCTGCTCAGATTTATTGCTTTTTTTTCTTGAAATACTTTAATATCCTGGAGATTACGTACACTACTGTCTTGAAAATGGCCAGTTTATATCAAATTCGAAGTGCCTGTTAAACTGGCATAGTCCAAATCTGGGATTTTTGCAACCCACTTCAACTACTTTTTAGGCTCATGTAAGCATGACTTACTGGAGCAAGTCTAGCAAAAGGCTACTAAGATTATTAAGGGACCAGAGCACCCCTCTCTCTTCCAACCTCAACCATTTTGTGATCCTGTGAAGCAGGGCAGTCAGTCTTGGGGCTCAGTGCTTGAAGATAGGCACCTTTTAACTCACTCAGTGCCCAAATAAAATTTTTCCAATGTGCTGCCAATTGGACAGTTCTGCTTTTGTGTAACGTTGCAAAATATAAAAATCATAGTTTCTTCATGATTTGTTTTCTTCTGCAGGTAAAACAGGGAGGCCGGGCAGCAGGTGTCACACTAGAACATCAGCAGGAGCTTTCCAAAATGAAGTCTGAGCTGGAGAAAAAAATCTTATTTTACGAAGAGGAGTTGGTCCGACGAGAAGCATCACATGTCTTGGAAGTAAAAAATGTAAAAAAAGAAGTACACGATTCAGAGAGCCATCAGCTTGCGCTGCAGAAAGAGATCATGATACTAAAGGATAAACTAGAGAAAGCAAAACGAGAGAGGTAAATTTTTGAGCACAATTGATTAATTGTAAATTTCTCTTATTGCATTGCATAGGAGAGCAGAATGACATTTCACCTCAATTATATCACAATTTAAATGTTTGCCAGTTTTACAGTGCAAGTGTTTCAATTCTTTTGTCCCTCTCCTTAGGCACAGTGAGATGGAGGAAGCAGTAGGAACAATGAAAGAGAAATACGAGCGTGAAAGATCTATGCTGTTGGAAGATAACAAAAAGCTAACAACAGAAAATGAGAGGGTAATTATATTAGGAAACGCTTTTAAGCATGCAATTCTTATTTTGTTACCTTCTAATATATTTTAATATTGTAACAGTCTGCCCATTGATTAGAATAATCTGTAAATGTTCAGGCAGTGTCTGAATAAAACAGATGTAATTTTGGCCAGATATATGTCAAAAATCTAACTAAAGAGTAACTGTAGCCTCTGTATACTGTCCTTTGTGGAATTGATTCCCACAACTTGGAGGGTACTGCCTTCCAATTTTTTCCTGAAGGTCTCACAGAGGAGGAAGTATGACTGCCTTCTTGATTGCTTACAGTTAAACTTCATTGCTCTCAATGGCCTCTCTTGGATTATTTTGTGTGAAATAGTAATGTAGCTTACTACGCTCAGAAGCTAGTCTCCAGCTACACAAAAGCAAACGTCTTCCAGTTCTTTGGTTAATATGTTAGAACTTCCTGATAGCCCAGAGTCATCTTGCTTGTTCAGTTTCTATACATGGGTATACATACACATACGAAAAAAGGTCTGAAGCTGACATAAGCTGCAGGTGATGTTAATCTTTTGTTTCAGCTTTGCTCCTTTGTGGATAAGTTAACAGCACAGAACAGGCAGCTAGAAGATGAGCTCCAAGATCTAGCAGCAAAGAAGGAGTCTGTTGCTCACTGGGAAGCTCAGATTGCAGAAATTATTCAATGGTATGTGCTGTTTACAAATTTTGATGACCATTTTCAGTTTTTAAAATACTGATTGGATTTTTTATGTATGGTAGCCAGGCCCTTTGTGCTTTGGATCAACAAAAGCATGATATTCATGTGAATGTTGGTAATCTGTTCCTCTTTTACTTTGTAGTAGAACTGAGTAGTAAGAAAATTGGAATTGTCAAATGCTATTGTCAGATACTGTTAAGTATCTGACAATTTGTTAAGTTTTGGTGTCAACTCACATCAAACTTTAAAGTGATAATTAGATCACTCAATTTCTTCTGGAATATTTTGATAAATTCTTTCAGGGAAGATAGTCATGATTTACAAGGTACATGTTAAAATATAGAACCTTATTAGCTGTTCTGCCAGCAGCCCCCAGAGGGATTCTGTTTCTCTTCCCTGACACTTATTCCCATCTTTCCAAAAACAAACACTTGCACTTAACTTGCAGCTCAGTCCTTCCTTCTGTCATTTGTTGGGTTAGTAAGCAAGTATTTGCAGTGCTGGATACTTGGTCATTGAGATGTATTTGCTCTTTGAAATTCTTCTGCTGGCTGAAGTTAAATGCTATTCTAGGGTGGGTCTTGAAGAGTGGTAGTTTTCAAAAAAAAATGGATTTTTAATTGCTGGCCAATATTTTAGCATATTTCATCTAGTGAAGAGGTTGTGGGGGTAAAAGGGATTCATAAAGTGTGTGTACCTGCCCTTCCAGATGTTATAGGAGGCCTTGAAGATGGCCTTTACAAAAATCAAGCAAACAATATGCAGATCAGGCTCCAAAAAACAGTGAAGCTCTGCAGAATTCTTGTTGATGACTGAAGGGAAGTTTCAGTTTCCCTAGCAACTGCCACAGTCAAGAGCAGCAGATAGAAGATAAATCTAAAGAAGGCAATCTAGGCTGTATTGAGGGTTTGGTATCAGACAGTTTGCTCTGCGCTGTCTCTTTCTGCTGCATCCCTAAACCCTGTGCAGACACTAGGTGAATAAAGTATGTGGTGCTATGAGCCTTAAAACTGTCAAGCAACTTTTTTTTTTATTATTATTGCATAATAGGGTAAGTGATGAGAAGGATGCTCGTGGCTATCTCCAAGCATTAGCTTCCAAGATGACAGAAGAACTAGAATCATTAAGAAGTTCCAGTCTGGGTTCAAGAACACTGGTAAGAAAATAGCAAACATTCATACTGTTTTGGTGGTGTCCAGAAAGCAAAATTTTTGGTTTCAGCTACTTTCTTACTCATCTCTGTTCACATATTAGGGGGAAAAAAAGTCATGCAAACAATCAGAATTCTTTTCTAATAAAGCGTCTGCTTATGTAATGACTTCCTAGTTTTATGAGTTGCTTGCGAAATCCACTTGGTTCACCTCATCAGAATTTGATAATTCTGAGGTGGAGCTTGGTTTTTTTAATAATATCTATCATCGCAAATTGCTTTTGAACAGTGTGGAGGAGAAAAAACAATACGTTAAACCCTTAAAGGGGAGTGTGGAAATGCATCTCACCTCACCAGGTTAGATGCAAGTGAATAATTTTAAATGCTATTACAGTGAGATAACAAGTTTTCTTTTGTGGTCAAACATTGGTTGGTTGGTTGGTATTGTTAGAACCAGTAACACACTGAGATCATGTTGTGTTTTTATGTACCTGCAGAACAATGAGACCTGGTGCCATAGTTTTTCCTATGTAGAGAGGAATACGATTGTCCAGACATTCTGTCAAACAGAGAGGTGAAGCCCTCACCAAAGTGCCCAGTTCCGAAGGCAAAAATACTGTTTTTCTCATGGCAGATATTAAATACCTGCTTAAGGAAGGGAAGAGCTATTTGCAGCCAAATAAGAAAGCCCATGTCTTTAGCAATGCTGATCAACACAGTTGAACTGTCACACAAACAGTCAGTCTACTGTTGGTTTATATGGATAAAAAGTTACTTATCCTTTCCAAATCTATGAATAGTATAAAGCAAGAGAAAATTACGATTTTCTATTGAGTTACCTTTGGCTTCATCTTAAAGGGATGGTCTAACATGTCTGAAGGTATAACAGGAAGATGGATCAGGTCAAAGGCAGTTGGCATTTTCTTCTTAGCTATTGCCAGAATAAGGAATGCTCTCTGTTCTTTGTAACGCAGCTGGTTTTGTAACTTCAGCAGAACCTGATCTAAGGTAATTATTTCTCAACATAAGAAATGGCTGTCACTTTTATGAGGATGCAGTTTGCAGGTTCATGCCTGACCAGCAAGAGATCTGTTAAGGAGTAGTCCACAGTATGGATGTAGTCCACAAAGAAAAATGCTTGGAAAAGCTTGAAAATTTAGCCTGGAGGAGGGGGATGAATTTCATAGTGTATGTCAAAGCATAGTGTATGCAACATAGCAAGGGTAAGAACTGTTTAGGTAAACACTCTAGGTATCTTGGATATCTCAAAATCCAGACTATTTCTTTTTTTCATGTTTTTGCCACTGTCAGTGTTAATGTGTTTTATATTAAACGCTTACATGAATGAAACTAGCCATTTTCACATGGGTTCCCTCAGTTTGACTTTCATGCTCAGTGTTAAAGCCTTTTAGTTTCAAGTATGTTGGGCTAGTGTAAAAATTGTTCGTTCTATCACTTACATGAAATGAAGTCTGCCTATCAGTTATTTCCATGTAGCAGGATTAGTGTCCATAATTAATTAAAAGAGCAGTTTCTTAAGCAGTGTGAAAGCTATTTTGTGTCCTTGAACAACATTAGAAATACCATTTAGTTGATACTAATATTCAGTAACTTACTGCACCAGGATCCACTTTGGAAAGTACGACGCAGTCAGAAGTTGGATATGTCAGCTAGGCTGGAGTTACAGTCTGCTCTTGATGCAGAAATTCGTGCCAAACAACTAGTTCAAGAAGAGCTTCGAAAAGTTAAAGATGCAAACATATCTTTTGAAAGGTAATAAGGTCTTTTGGTTCTCTTAAGGTTTAACGTGCTGCTTTAATCTGTGTGTTAGAATAGTAACAACTTCTTTAAAATTACCCCTTGTGCTGGGATGATACTGGACTTTGCAGAAAGATCTCGTTCAACAGACTGCATGTTTTTTTCTTAAATTCAAGTAAGAACTCTAGAAATTTCTTGAAGTAAACATTACACTGCTATGAATGGCTTGGTAATAACATACAGATTTTATACACCTGGGGAAAAAGTAGCATAAGAGCACATTCAGAGCAAATTCAATAGCTTTTCATAGACCAACTGTAGAGTGGACATATTCTTGAGAAGAAAAGACTAAGGTACAATTAGAATAATTTTGTTTGGCAGATATATGCACTGGTAGCAGGAGTCTTAAGTGCAGTTTTCACTATCCAGCCAAGTCGTGAGATGCCAGTTCATGGAAAAAATTAAATTAATCAGGCTAAAAAAAGAAATTCTGGGCAGGGAGGGGGAAGCATTTTCCAAAACTCTGAGATTAGAGCAGAAAGGAATACCATGTACTTTCAGATATTTAAGATCCCATTTTGATCGTATTTTGTTGCTTTAGTAAATTAAAGGAATCAGAAGCAAAAAACAGGGAACTGTTGGAAGAAATGGAAGGTTTGAAGAAAAAGCTGGAAGAAAAATACAGAACTGATACAGGTAATTAAGATCACTTTCTTTTTTAACAGAATTCTAATAGCACCTGTGATGTTGCCTTTTACCTAAGCCAGTCTATTTTGGTTTTTAGGTCTCAAACTTCCAGACTTTCAAGATTCCATTTTTGAATATTTCAACACCTCTCCTCTTGCACGTGATCTGACTTTCAGAGTGAGTTGTTATAAAAATATAGTTCAACTTTCACATTTTTGTAATTATTTTATGTTACTTAAAAGTAACATTTAGCCATGTATGGTAAATTTGGATCTGGTATATGTAAAATATGGAAGTCAAATTAGTATGACAGTGCATTGAATTGGCTGTCCAGTAGGTGTCAGATTGCTTAACATTTTGTAGAGAAGCTTGCACCTCTGGGAAATATTCCCAAAAGCTCACTTTAATTATTTCTTGTTCTAGTTTGTTTATTTTGGTTAATCTCAAATCCTTGGCAGAATAATAAATATTCCGGTTTTTTGGAAAGGATATCACACCCTATTACAAGTAATGGATTAAGTGCTTTGCAGTTGAAACATACCAGTTAATATAAGAAAAAGTATTCATACAGTTCAGAGAATGTATAAACAGATATGTAAAAGTGTTGGCTCTAGATCTTAATGGAGTGGTTAAAGTAGAAGGAACTGGGAAGAGAATCAGAGGACCTACAGATGTTGGTATAATATGTTTATCATGACACACCCTCTGATCCTTAGAAAACTAATCATACAAATCATGGCTCCAAGTGGGCGTTTCATGTAGAAAAGTTTGTACATCCCCTGAGGAAGCAGCTGTTAAGTGCAACGTTGAATTACATTTCCTTACTTCATGAACTCTTGATCTTTAAGCAGTTTCTGGGATGGATTTTTTGCAGAATACGGTTATATTTCTGGAACTAAATTAAACCGTCTCAAATTAATACCTCATTGGTCTGGTTATGTGTATGTCCTGTATTTTTTTCAAATTGTTACTGTTGTCAAAAAGAAAAAGCCTATGGGCATGCTATGATATTTGCATAGGTATAGCTTGTATATGTGCTGCTTCCAGTCACAAAATGCCCATACTGACTTAACTACTGAAGCTGCAGGATGTGCTATACTGGGGTGAGGGGAAGAGAGAGAAACTTGATAACAGTAACATGTTAGACTGTCAAGTCCAGAACCAGTCAGGGTACCATTCTGCAGAATGGATGCGTGTTGTTGCTATAGGAATAGGGGTGGTGTTTTCTGGTGAACTATATTAAAATTCCTGATACTGATCTTAACGACTTCCATCAACAATTTGTTTTACATATACTTACAAAGATAGTCCCTGTCATCTGCTTTGGGTTAATTTAGTCTGTATAAATATCATTCGGCCATATAAACGTTTTATTTAGCTAGCCTACTAATATTCCATGTGAAGTTTTCGTGTGGGTGATAAGTGATCATTTTTATCCCTCGTATCCATTACAACAAAGGATTCTGTTTCTTCTTCGTCTACATCTTCTCTGCTAGCCTTTTGGGAAGAAGTAAGTTCTTGCTGGTAGTTTTGTCTACTTTTTTTGTTGTGACCTGTCATAGTAAAAATGGCCTTCTAAAACTAGCAGACATTTTGTTCCCTTAACTTTTCTATAACTTAACCCACTAAATAGAGCTAGTTTAGTTTTCCTTTTTTAGTACTTCTTTACAGGCTTATTATTTTATATTTTGACTCTATTATCGCTAAAGCTGGATTGTGTTTGTAATTTTTAAATCGTTCATAATACATGATGGTATAATTAGATTCCTCTCAGTGTCCCAGCTCTACCAATCAATTTATAACAAAAATAACAAATATCTGAATATATTTAGTGAGCTAACTGAACTGAGCCATTTTCCTGTCTAAACAGGCTGGGAAGTGAGTGATTCATTACTTGTTGTCTTTAGAGCTAATTACATCATTTATGTGAAGCCCAATCTGATGTTTGTGAATCATGATTTTCATGATGTCCTCAGAGTACAGTAGTAGAGTATCCTGGTTCCACACCCAGCTTCTTTAGTCCTGGAATTGTAGCATACTTCCCCCTTGTGCTGAGTATTAGTAGGTGCTAATGGAAGAGTGAAATAAATAGAAGGCTTGTAATGGATGTTGGTCTTAAATTTTTCTGTTGAATATGATAAAATAGACATGATTATTTTAATGATAAAGATGATAATAGAATCATCAACCATTTTTAAACAACTTCTATTTATAGAGACTGCGTAGTATCACTTTGAGAATTTTTCTTGTGGCTGAATTGGTGGCTGTTGTGTTCTAGAAAAATCCTAGTATAGTAAATTACTATGAGAAATAAGCTATTTTGTGGATTATTGCCAAGCTTCTCAGACATCATTCCATACCTGCATGCAAGAGATTAGAGACAGTCTTTCTGGGAAAAGAAGGTTGTTATGGCATTTATGCTGCCTCCTACTAGGTTTTATATTCCAGTACTTCAGAGATTTTTCCATCAGGCAGCAGGATTTGTTTTGAGGAAATTTTTTTTTTTTTTTAGAGAGTTAAGATTTTTTTAGAGTGTTAAGATTTTAGATGTATGTATAGTACATCAATGTTCTTTTTTTTTTTTTTTTTTTTTTTTTTTCCTCCCTGTGAGATAGTACTTGTAGCTTCCTGGAAATTTATTTTATTCTGTTGGTGTGAGAACTTTTCATCAAATCTGTGGTATCTAATCTAATTTGTTTGCTGTCACTTTTTCAGACCAGTTCTATTAGTGAGCAGGAAACACAAGGTCCCAAACCAGAAGTTTCACCATCTACTTCAGTTATAACTGCAGAGCAACAACAAGAAGTAAGGCAGCTGTTATTTTATCCTGAAGAGTAATTAACTAGAAAGTGTCTGTATATGTGGATCATTATAAATATATGTTGCAGCATTCATTATGAAAAAGCAGGATTGAATGTTGCTTATTTGTAATGTGTCAGTGTTAATTGCACCTGCTTTGAGGACAGTTGCAAACGAAACCTTTTCCAGGCTCTGTGTATGTTGATGTTTCACATTTTCCTATGTTTTCTGTATTGCTGCTTGTTTGTTAGTGTGCAGGCTTTCCTGTGAGTGCTTTAAAATACAAATGTTTTTGAAAATCAGATTAAATCAGAATGGCAATGTTTACGACAATTAAATTTTTTATGATTTTTAAAGAAGAAAAAAGGGGGAGTTGGGAACCGATAAGCTTTGCCACCCCAATTTTAAAACAAATTCTTGAAGCCTCATTTTGCTCAATTACAGTTTTTTGTGATTCAGGAACCAATTCGGCTTCAGAGGATGCCTGCTGTTCCTTCCCCCACCATTCAGTCCATTTCTCTAGCTGTACCAAAGGTAGGGGGACTGTACTAACGTTATTTTGAAGAACTAAGGAAAGATATTATCATTTATAGATTAGCCATCCATGTTTGTTCTTGTCCTGTTTGGGTTTGTCATGTGTTGCTTGTTTGTTAGGTCTATGTTTTTAATCAGATGTTCCCAAATACAAGTTTTGATCGGTGTTGATTTGTCAGAAGGAGCATCAGAAAAAATATTTGGTTGTATGATTGGGTTTGAGTGTCTTCTGCAAATGGAAATAAAAGATGCTACTTTTGTCTTGCACCTTCTACAAGCTGCTGTTAATTAAAAGAAGCTCAGATTTCAGAATGTACGGTGTAGTATATTAGAGGGGCACTGGGCGGGGGGGAGATGCTTCCATTACATAAATACAGAAACTGAAAAATTTTTGTTTTTATCCTGAACATGTCTTTCAGCCTAAAGCTCACCAGCTCAATATCAAGTCATTTACAAGCCCTACTCAGTGTAGTCATTGCACCTCTCTTATGGTGGGATTAGTTCGACAAGGTTATGCCTGTGATGGTGAGTCAGTTAACCTTTTTGTTTTTCAGTAATCTGCAGTTCCCCCTAAAAAATGCCCCAAAACATCAATATATTTTAAGGCAATAATTTCTTTGGTCAAGAAGGTAGAGAGGTGACTACCACTGAATGATTCTCCTTTCTTTTGCATCATCAGGCTTTTAAAGTGAACAAATGAATTTAAGCTCTCATGGTCTGTTCACACTGCTAATTCTGCTACCGTTAGTGTGATAATAGTGTGAGCTGGGGAGAGGAGGGTTTCTAAATGTGTAATGGTGCACAAGAGGCTGTGGGAATACTATGGTAACATATTAATCTGGAACATTCTGTTTTTTGCTATGCTGATCATGAACTCGGTGCTGGGGAGAGCATATACTAAGTTTTTTGGCCTTTAGCCTGCCTTGCTGTCTATTAGTTTTATTTAGAAAGCTTTCTCTGATGCATGTGTGTCTACTGAACTGCAAGTATGAGCATTTGGGGATATTTTGCTGTAAAAATACTTACCTATGCCTTGATTAAAAACATGAAGTCAGAAGTATTTCACAAATCTATGCAAAATGCTACAGTATAAGTAATCTTCTTGTATCTCTGTGCCTAGTTTAGTCCTTGCTAGTAGCACTCTCTCCACTGACACCTTCAGCACCATGTCCCAATTGCCTTATTGGCCCTTTAGGGCTATGTTCCTGGCAGGGGTATAGTCAATTCTTTTTCCTTTAGAGCACCTACTGCTCTGCCAGCACTTGCCCTGGGGCTCCTTGTTTTCTCATGTTGCTGACAGTTCTGAACTTTGTTCCAAACTTGCAGAAAAAGATGTAAAACAGTATTTTTTTTTTCTTAGTGTTTCTATGAACTTGAGTCGTCTTTACTTATGTTTTTTGATTAAATACTGCATCATGAATTTTCCCATTTGCCTTTCTACTCGATTCTGATAGCTACAGAACAAACTAGAATCACATTGACATATCTCCAGCAGAACAAAATTTTCACCATGTTCCACCCCCTATCACTTGTTTTCCCTAATTTCTTCTCTTCTAAGTACTGGTGACTACCATAAAATATAGCGGTGCCATGCCTGCACTTCTGGAGGCTTGTGGAACTGGCTATATTCTGTAGCTTTTCCCTGTTCTGTGACCTGTGTAATAACGACACCTTCTGAAAAAGGTGAATTTATTATGTGGCTGTGGTGAGCACCTGCAGTGCTTCGTGTGTAACCCTCAGCTCTCCTGCTGGGAGCAGATTGTGGCTGCAAGAACAAGCCAGGCAGACTGCTCTGGCCTGCTCCCTCTCCTGGCTGTCCCATACAATATCTAGGTGTGTGCATTCCTTTAGTGTAGTGAGCTATTGCAAAATCTGACCAGCAATTTCAGCATAATTAATTGATTTGCTGTTTGTGAGAGCAGACCACTTTCATTTCCTGTTACAATTGACTCATATGTGCATTTCACAGTGGATTTTCTCTTTTGTATTTAGTGTGTTCATTTGCATGCCATGTTTCCTGCAAGGATAGTGCACCTCAGGTCTGTCCAATACCCCCTGAGCAAGCCAAGAGGCCTCTTGGAGTAGATGTGCAAAGAGGAATAGGAACCGCCTATAAAGGCTACGTCAAGGTAACAGAGTCTTTTGTTCTTGGATAAGAGAACAATGCTAAACTTCACTTACAGTTATGTAGTTTGGAAGCTCTCAGTATGTTTAAACATCTCATAAACTCTATTAAAGCCTTAAGGCTTTTTGTGCAATTTATGTAGTGTATTCAGCACTTATGGCTTTAGATATGCAAGAAAGAGTGGATTTTAGTAGAACAGCTGAAGACTGGGCATCTTAGCTACCAGAAGTACCAGAAGAAAACTTACTTTAAGGAAGATTTCTGTCATAGTTGATGTAAACATAATAGAAAAAGTAAATTGTCCTATTTTTGTATTTGTGGACGGTACAGACCAAATTGTTTATTGGAATACATTGTTTATTAAACTGAAACAGATAATAGATGAACTTAAGGGAGGAAAAATACTGCTTGGTTCTTTGTGGGGTTTTTTGTTTGTTTTTCCCTTCCACTCAGTTTTGAAGGGCAAGTAAAGTGTATTTAGATTCCATTAATGTAAATATGAGCTTTACTAAATGTCCCTTCTTCCTGTGTCTTCTATGGATTTCCATGTAATAAGCAATCAGTTATTTACACACAGGTTCCGAAGCCTACAGGAGTTAAGAAAGGGTGGCAGAGAGCTTATGCAGTTGTTTGTGACTGTAAACTCTTCTTATATGATGTGCCTGAAGGGAAATCCACGCAGCCTGGAGTTGTTGCAAGTCAAGTCTTGGATCTCAGGTTTGTATTGTCATGATAGAGTAGAAATCCTGTGTACTTTTTCCTTAACAAGAATATTTATTTATGATAACACAAGAAACTTTTGGATCATAAGAGCTCTTGTCTGAGAAGACCTGTGTATTCTGAGCATACAATTCAGCTAAGTTGAGGCTGAAAGAATTGGCACAAAAATGATAAGCCACTTAAGTGAAATGATTATAGTATTAGCATGTTCTTTCCTAGTATTCTGTATGCCCAAATGGAAAATGGAAAAGCTTTGCAAGATTGGTCCTTCCCCTGCATTCTGAGCAAAATAGTGAGTCACACATCATCCCATGGCCAGGAATTTCAAGAACATTAAGAAGAAACTAAGTAGTCTTCAGAAAAGCACCAACTTATTTGCAGTGTGACTCTGAACCTCCATCCTCATACAAGTCATTTTTTCACAATGAAACATTTTAACACTGAACACCGTCTGCAAAAGATCTGATACTTATATTTATCAGAGTAAACAAGAATTTTTAATTCTAATTTACTGAAACATCAAGAAAGTGTAATATCCTGCTATACTGTTACAGTGTCTTCTGTCTCTGTTCAGTATAAAGTTTGCATTTACAAGCACCTTCTGAACACTATTGCCGTGGAGTTGCACCAGTATTGGTATTCTTTTCCCAGTTATTCTCTGAGAGCTGGCACCGATGGTTCCCTTTGACCTGCCAGCAGCAGGAAAAGAAGTGTGGATGTATAGCAAATAACAGTGTTCATATCACTACATTGCTTGAAGCACCCAAGCTAGTTAGTGTACTAACTGTCCCATGCTTTCTCTGCTGATTGTAGCTGCTTCTTTGAGTCTGTCTTCTGAGGATCCTTAGATGTTTTAATAGACATTAACCACAACTACTATGAATTCTAGTGTGGGCAAGTTTCAGGCATTAGTGTAATCTTTGCACTAAAATTGGCAATTATGGTGATCAGCTTGGTCATATGCAGTTAAATAGGCTTGTGTAGACAAGCCCTCTGGGGTGGATCACTGTGAAATGCAAAAGTTGTTCTGATGTCTGTTTATTTTACTGTAATAGAGAATAAAATCTAGTCATTTTGAAAACCCTTATTTGCATCCCACAAACTATAATTATGTTGCCAAGAGCTTTTTATGTGATTTTTCTTTTTTTCCAAAGGCCCCTCTCTTGCTACACATTGAGGTATGAATTATTCATTTCTAATGTGTCTGCTGGGCTGGAAGAGCAATTTTCTTGCTGCTAATTGTAGAATCGGTGTGATCAGTAAACCAAAAACCAAAGGCAGTCCACTTGACTTCAGGTGGACTGAGTTACATGTACTGAATGCTGTAGAATCATAACTAAAGCTTGAGCTCTTTGGGTCAAGAGCAGTTCCTAGCATAACAAAGCAGTAATCCCAGTTGTGACCTCTGTGCAGTGTTACAAGATTACAGCCTGTTGAAACAGTTGCAATATCAGTTAGATTTTTGTTTAATTTTTGCACAAGTATATGCCTGTGTGGATATGTATATGATTCTGTTGTTTTCTTTTCTTTAACTAGAGATGAAGATTTTTGTGTGAGCTCTGTCCTGGCATCAGATGTAATACATGCAACTCGTAAAGATGTCCCTTGTATATTCAGGGTATGGCTATCAATTCATTCTTAAAGAAAATACAAATTAAATATCAGTGTTCTGTTTTCATTGTGAAGTATGTCATCTATATGTAATGTTTACTGTATTAAGCAAACTTCATTTTTTCCCATTGCAGAAGTATTAGAATTTATAAGAGATGATGAAATGTGTATAAAAGTGATACAGTACTCACAGTTGGGAGTTCTAGAGGACAGCTTTGGAGACAATGCTGTAACAGAGTAGAAAAATATATTAATAACCAGTAACTATAATCCATTGAATTTAAATACAGAAACTCTCACTGTTTTCAGCTGCAATCTCTGATCTGCCACTCATTTGGTTCTTTAGGGTTTTACTAAGGAAATGTCTTGACTACTTGATACTTTTGTGGCTCTGCTAGCTATTTTGTGGGAATATTTTCTGCAGTGGATTTTCATCATTCACTGCTCCAACTTTGTTTTTCCTCTTACTGGTTTCTCGGTGTATGTTTTTCTAATTTAGATTTGCCTACCCTCTTCTCAGATTAGCAAATACTGAATATTGTGGGGAAAGGACTTCTGAGGACAAGATGAGCAATGCAGAACGGTGGTTGATTTGTTCAAGATCAGGGCATCCATACAGTATAGCCTGCGTGACTTGGTACTCTAATTTCTGCCTGCCCTTTTTAACTGAAAGGGCATCTGACTGAGAAAAAGCTTTTGTCAGACAATCCTCGTATAAAAATATTTGTGTGAACGAACATCATTAAATGTCTCCACAGTTTGACCAGATTATTAAACACTAAGGATATCTGATGAATTAATGAAAGAAAATAAGAAATGTTGTGTGAGAATATCTGTTTAGATCCCCTGTTGACAGGGACCAGAGAAGATATTGCTAAGAGTGTATCTCTTTTCTCAGTTTTATGTCCTCTTCTAAAGAAGGAATTCCTACAATTGGAAACCAGTGACATCTGATACAAGAGAATCTATTTTCTTAATTAAATGTAATTCACTCTGAACATCATGTCTCCTAAGTCTGTGTCTCACTGGCATAATGTCATAGAATAACATACACCCAACCGTTAAAAATACTTTATATCATCTTAAAAATAGTTTATATCATCTGTATAGAAGATATGGTCCTTTGGCCCACCAAAGACAGATCTTCATTGTTTTGGAACTTCTGCTATCAAAAACCAACGCCAGAACGTTGCCAAACATTAAGATATTGCCACCTCTGACCCTGCATGAAATCAAGAAAAGGAAGAACGTGTCTAAAACTCCAACATCTCTCGGTGGTAACCAACTAAAGCTAGATGTTAGGCTATCCTAACATCCAGGCACTGTGCAGTCTAAGTTCTTCCATAGATAAATTTTTAACCTGTGTAATAATAGATGGTGCCTGTAGGTGAGATCCTTCCATAAGTTAGCAGTTTAAGTTAAAAAGACTTGAGTTTCATAGCAAATAAGAGATTTTTGCATGATGAATAAGGCTAGGTATATTATGACCATTTTTTCAGACTTGACTGCATAAAAGATACCACCGTGAAAAGATGGAGGAGTGCTACGTGGCAGTGCTTCAAAGAGAGAGCTGCAGCTGAAGTCTCCTTTTTTTCCCCCCAAATGTAGAAATATTGTCCATTATACCTACAGCCATCTTTAAAATGTTGATATTTAGTTACAGTTCCGCACATATACAAAGTCTGATGCAGAGTAATACAGACTATGATCCAGTGCAAGCCAGTCAGTTCTTTCCTATTACACTTTCATTTCCTATTACACTTTCATCTTACTTCTGGATTTCTGTCTTTCACATCTCGTTATCCCAAAGTTATTTGCAGACTATTTTCTTTAAGGTGAGTGGCCTTGCTTAATTTACTCTTTCAGGAGGAGTAGGTTCCCTAACCATGTCAACCATGTTTATGGTAATTTTTCTTATGCAGGCATATAGACTGAAGGTGTTTTATTCCACGTACAAATAGTTACAGCATTCAGTTCTGCGCTACTGGGTTTTTCTTCTATTTAACTACTGTTATTTTAAAAAAATGTTTTGAGGCCTGATACTGATTGATGCCCTGTTTGTGACTGAAAACAGTTCCATGTTTCTTCATACAGGACACAAGCTAAAATAAAGGGTTAATAAGTGTGTACTGTGACCAGCAGATGGTTCCTGGATAGTTTTCCTGTTCAGAATGCATTCTGCTTGGAGATCTGTTGGATAATTTCCCTGAAAATTAGATGAAACCACTGTGGTTTTATTTTAACTTAGGAAAAGGGAAGAATGGAATATTTCACTCTCAAAGGAATGTTTTCCTTCTGAACCTTTAATGAAATATAAATATGAAATATGAATTGCTTTTCTCTCTGGACATGTATTTTGAGAACTGAGCAGCAAAATCAAAATCTAGAATAGATTGTATCAGCACGGTTGCATTAAATGCATCTGACTCAAAGCATGTATTTCATTTTCAGTAAGTTATTAAAAAATATGAGGGGAGAGGGTTCAGAAAAAATTATTGCATACTAATAAAATTCCAGTTCAGAACAGGAAGTAGCCTTTTACTGGCATGTATTAAAATGGTAATTGTAGGAAAGGAATGTAGTATTCCTTTCCCATATTTTAGGATTCACAACAGTTAAGAAAGACAGTATTTTTAAACAAAAATGGTGAAGTTTGTGCATTTTTTCCAAGTTCTGTGACCATATTATGTGCGTGCTGTGTTACCATACCATTTATGTATATTATAACGTTGTTACAAAAGTGCATTTTACTTTCAACAGCTCTGTAAAGTATATTTTATTGATGACAATAGACTTTTATTGCTAGATGTTAATTTGACTTTCTCTATCTGTTAAAAGGTGACAGCTTCTCTCTTAGGTTTGCCTTCAAAGTCTTGTTCTCTGCTGATCCTGACGGAAAATGAAAATGAGAAGAGAAAGTGGGTTGGAATTCTAGAAGGGTTGCAATCTATCCTGCACAAAAACAGGCTGAAAAACCAAGTTGTGCATATTCCACAAGAAGCCTATGACAGTACACTGCCTCTTATTAAAGCAAGTTTAGCTGCTGCTATTGTAGGTATGTTTGTTTTAACTTTTACGACGTATGTATGAATTGCTAGAGCTTTTAGGTAGGCATCTGCAAAGAAAATACTGATGCCTTGAAATAAATTTGTCTGGATTAAATACCTTCGTATGAATTTAATAATGGGGAAATGCTAATCTTGCGTTAATACTCAAGTTTCTGCAACTATTTGTAGTAAATAATACTGTTTAGTTAATTAACAGATTGTTTTAGCAAAACAGTGTATATTTTATATAACATACTTTTGAAAGGTAGACTGCATAAACTTAAGCAAAATTGATTTTCTGTTGAAGATTGTTCAGTTACTTTTTGCTCAGAAATTTTCTAGCTGTTCAAAGGAAATGATCTGTTTTAAAGATAACATTAAACATAACTGAATTAATAGGTTTTTTTTCCCTTCCTTGTTTAGATCGTGATAGAATAGCAATTGGTTCAGAAGAAGGACTGTATGTGATAGAGGTGACCCGTGATGGTAAGATAGGCCATAATGTATGTAGTAATTACATATTGAATAATGAGCACCATAACTTTTAGTGCTGTTTGAATGTAGGTGACACAACAGCCTTTCATGTATAGTGAGCTAAGCACTCAGTTAATTGATGAGAGGGAAAAGTGAATGTGAGATATAAACACTAATTTGGTCATTATCATTAATTTCAGCCAGTCAGCTGAATATAGGCAGTCAGCCAAGTTACAGTGCGTGTTCTGACATTTCTCACCTTAACTTTGTTTCCACAGCAGATAACAAAACGCTTCAGTACTCAGAGCACACACTACAGCAGCTGATGCTCTGTGAATAGTCAGGCACTTAGTAACAGAGCAGCGTTAAGAAGTGATGCAGATTAAAAATTAATCTGCTTTTCTGATATCCTTTTTGAAGTTACCATTAGGAAATAATAGTTTTACCTTTCTTTTTGTCTTCATAAGCAGCCAAGGATTCCTTGAGCAGAACTATATTTTTTTATAACTCCTGAGCTGCTCTAAGTTTAGAGGACACTAAATCCTACTCTTCATGGCATGAGAGCGAACAGCCTTTGCTATCTGACCAACCTGTTTCTAGCAAAATACTTAATATTTTCTTCACCTGTATTCACAGCTTCTAAGCTTAGGTTCTTCTGTTGTCTTTAACCATCCGGGATTTAGGGATGTTGAGGTCAGTGATACAGATTTGTAAAAGTAGTAAATGCCAACTTGTTGGCATCTATTGTTGGCAATGTTGGGTCTCTTTGCCAACTTTAGATAAATTACTGTGACAGCCTCCTGTGAAAAAACCTGTATGTCTCTCTCTAATTACTGTCAGAGTTCAAAAATGGTATGTCCTAAAATTTTGATGGAAGTATGTAAAGTTCCTGTTTCAACGTAAAATACAGCAGTGATTACAGTTTTTAAAAACTTACTGGACATACTAAGTAAAAATTGAGTTAAAGTCAGAAATGTGGTTTTGAGGTGAAAAGCAAAATACTATTACTTCCTCTTGCTTAAAATAAGCTATTGCCCAATTCTAGGAGAAACTGGTTTATACGTGCAGATGTCAGATTCTTGAAATTCTTTTTTTTAGCAGTAATAAATGCCATTCCTTTGAATATACTTCCAGTGGTCACCATTTTGCAACTACTTAGATATAATAACTACTTTAGAGGCAAGAAATGCCAGAGAGATTTCAATACAGCTTTTAATAGTAGTCAAATTCTACATCTAACTGGAAAGCCTGTCCTAGAAGGGAACAATCATCTGCATCACTGTATCACATGTAAAAGTGAAAACAACTTGTCAGCTTTAGTTTTAGGTTAAATGCTTCTTTTGAGTTTTCTAGGGACAACATCTGTGTGTTAATAGCATTTTTATGAACAGTAGTCTCTATTTTATGACCGTTATTCTCAGTGTTTAACTGCCGGATGGTTATATCAAGGGTCTTTGGTCAGCGTGTCAACTGGTTCTTGACAAATAGACTGAACTGTACACTGGAAATGGAACTAGGGAAAAATCTTTTTTCTCTGTGGTAAAGTACAAGCACTGGTTATTTTGTAGAAAATATATTCAGTTGTATCATCTGTTGAAGTGTTTGAGCTTGGTGGAAAAACCACGAAAACACTTGGTTTTGTGAAACAGAACGGTCAAGTTCTTGTAACGATTCTAGTACTTGGCTAGTCTACTCAACCATTACTGAAAAAAATGCATATAATTTCCAGTTAATATTTCTTGTTTTGATGATGATTCACAAATATTTTGAATACATTCAGCCAACAGATAAGTGAATATGGTGTTTTAATTTAACTGGCTTGTGTATATTACGCATTGTTTCCTATTTCGGAATTTTTTAGTCTTTTCTATTTGAATCGCTTGAAATACTGGCTTCCTGAAAATGCTAATATACCCACTATCCCAAAGGTAGAACAAGATGTACCTAACCCTATTAGATTCACCTAACCCATTCTTGGAAAAAATCTTCGAAGGGTGAAGATGCCCCAGTTTCCATAGATGACCTAACTAGACTTTACTTACTAGGTTTTCCTTAGTGTCTGTGCTAACCCTCCCTTGCTGCAACTTAAGCGTGTTGCTACTTACCATTACTCCAAGACATATAATTTTTTTTGTTTGTTTTGTTTTTGTTTTTGTTTTGTTTTGTTTTTGCCTTTCCCTTTAGGTATTTAAAATCCACATATTGCCTTGCCTTTTGTATTGGGATGAGACCGTTTCTAACAATACAGCATTTTGTGTCTTCACTTCTCAACACTAAATACTTTGTATTTTTCCTCTTTTGTTCTCCCAATTCTATCTTCTGCTGTAATTTACTAAAGATATCAATATTTTTCCTGAATAGGAGACCATTTTCAGAAGTTAATCTTGTGGTGTATTGATATGTTAAGAATATTATTATTTATAATATTTTTTCTCCTTTTACTAGAAGTTAAGCAGCCTTTTCCTGCTTAGTGTTGCTGAGACTTTGTATCAGTGAAAGAGTTACAGGCGTATTTTGTTCTGAAAATTCATAAAGGAGCATCTAGGGCGTGTGTAATGAGTGCTCTTTCTTACTGGGGATGCATTTGTGTTTAAATTTATTTTCTGACACCAGTACGTAACACTGCCATGTTTCTTGGCCCGATAGTTGTATTGTTTAGCTTACGGTAGCTCTTGTCCTCTTTGCAGTGATAGTCCGAGCTGCTGACTGTAAGAAGGTGTACCAGATCGAGCTTGCTCCCAAAGAGAAGATCATCATCCTCATCTGCGGTCGGAACCACCACGTCCACCTCTACCCCTGGGCCTCTCTGGATGGATCGGAAGGAAGCTTTGACATGAAGCTTGCAGAAACTAAAGGATGCCAACTGATTACAACTGGAACCCTGAAGAAAAGTTCTTCAACTTGTTTGTTTGTGGCTATCAAGCGACAGGTTTTTTGCTATGAAATTCACAGAACTAAACCTTTCCACAAAAAATTCAGTGAAATTCAGGCTCCAGGGACTGTACAGTGGATGTCAGTGTTCAAGGACAAACTCTGTGTTGGCTACCAGTCTGGG
This sequence comes from Rhea pennata, assembly GCF_028389875.1. Classification (NCBI taxonomy): domain Eukaryota; kingdom Metazoa; phylum Chordata; class Aves; order Rheiformes; family Rheidae; genus Rhea; species Rhea pennata. Next base: position 58,664,368 of record NC_084667.1, on the reverse strand, counting down.
TTCTCTCTGTTGAACATCCAGGGAGATGGACAATCTATAAACCTGGTAAATCCTAATGACCCCTCGCTTATGTTCCTCTCACAGCAGTCTTTTGATGCCCTTTGTGCTGTGGAGCTCAGTAATGAGGAATACCTGCTTTGCTTCAGCCATATGGGAATATACGTCGATTCACAAGGTCGAAGGTCACGCATGCAGGAACTAATGTGGCCTGCAACTCCTGTTGCCTGTAGTATGTATATGTTTCTCTGTTGCCATATCCCTGTTGCTGCTTTACTTGTCTAAAAATAATCGGCATGTATTCTATTTTTGCTTTGGTTTGTCTTTCAATATCTACAGTTTTAAGTTTTGATGAGTGACCAGGCTACATAGTTCTTCCTGATGATGGTTTGGGACTTGGCAATCTCTTGCACAGAGATCCTGAAAGTTGCAAGAAAAGAAGCTCTATCTGGTTATAGGACACAGAAAAATTAATAACGTAACACAAAATCTCTTTAACAGAGAGTAGCCCTGAATGCAGGACAGTACAAGACTACTGGTTCTGTAAAATTTTGTAAAGATATGTGCTCTCCTGAAGAGCATAAAAGTATAGCTGTCTTTAGGATGTCTTGTGTGTCCTGTACTGAAAGTAAAATGGAAAGCTGAAGATCAGATGTAACTGTGACTCAAAAGGTTCATAAAAATAACAAAATACAAGGCAGAACTAGTTGCAATTCACTCATTTTTGTTTTATTTTTAAGGAGAAAATTTCCAAAAAAAAAATAGGTGGGTAAAGGCAATTTTTCAATTACTCTGCTCTTCTCAGGAACCTAGATTTATCAGCTAGTTAGTACAGAAGCATGTTGGGGGGATTCTTTTCAGGCTCAATAGTCAAAGGCAGTTCATGATAAAACCTAGCTTTCTATTTGGAGCTCAAATAGCAGTTAATATTTTTGGAGTGACTGAAGGCAAGAAATATCCTGTTTAAATAGTGCGCTGAGCAGCTAGCTGCTCATTGGTTTAATCAGGCTAGGCCCTGATTAATTTTGTTTGTTTTATTTTAATCGTCTTGAACTGAAATTGTTTACCTGCTTTACCTTGTTCTGTGCAGAAATTTAAAGCAAAGATGAAAGGAAAGAAAATAGTCACAAATTTACTTTAAAACACCATCAGCCAAAGCTAGTGTTTCCTTTTCCTTAATCAGCTTTATAGTTTTTGTATTTCAGCAAAGTAGAGATGTTAGTTGATTGTTTTGTCTGTTATTGCTATTATTATAATCTGTTTTTACTGTAAACTGTTAATGCCATTCTTGCATATGCAATCCTGAGTGGCGTTGGCCTGGGCGTTTTTTTTTTTTTTTTTTTGTAGTAATATCAACTATGTCCACTCCCAAAGGAAGTTTGATTATTTCCCTTTTCATTAGCCTTGTTCTGCTTCCTCAGTCCTGGTGTCTTTCACTATTGAAGATGGCTTTTCCTCCCTTCCTGTTAACTGTCCCATCAGGTGATCATCGAAGTAGACACAGATCTCTCCCTGTTGAACTTTCTGCTACAGTAAAGTACAGTGTTGTTGAGAGAGCTTATGGAATGATGGAGACCTTTGTAGGTTATTCAGTCACTTCATGCAAGGAGAGACTGAGCTCTGTTTTAATACTCTGCTGTGTTACCTTGGGCAGTCTGTCTCGGCTGCAGTTACACCATGTGGTGTTGAAGCTGTGCTGAGCCAGTTCAGGCTTTGTAGGGCTGTTAGCTGGGGTGCAGTGCGAGTGCTTGGAGGCAGCGCAGGTCTTGAAGCTGTAATGTGGGTGAGCCCAGTTTAGACATTCTGGGACCCAGTTCAGACTTGATTGAGCTCATCAACTTGGTAAGTTCTGGTTTTGCCATTGAGCTGGCATTTGGTGTCTACATCTGATGCTCTCTGGCCTCCCTTCATCTGTACATTCAAGCCAACCATGACCCCGTATAACAGGCAGCTAACCCTAAGTCACTTCTGGGATGCACATTCATGGTAGCTGTCCCAGGTTGTCTTTGAGGGAATTTAAGAGCACGCCACTGAAATCTTATTTCAATTCTCGAAAGGCGATTTTGTAATGCGTTAAATATTCTATTGTGTTTTTCCCTTTCTGTTTATCGAAGCAGTTCTCTCAGCTGAGTTTCTTCTGTTGAGTCCATAAATTTCTAGTAACTGCTCTTTACATCAGGATGCAATCCTTATATGAGGAAAAGCATGTTGATACAAAGAGTGGTAATAGTTCTTGATTTTCTTTTCTTTTGAGGTAAAATAGTTATTTGCTGACACCTTTTATTTCAAGGAAAGAAAAAAAGTTTAGAAGAGAAAGCAGGTTGTGGGCTTTATGTATTTGTGACCCTTTCCTGTTAACTTGGTGGCAGCAACCCCTGCTTGAATATCTAAAACTAGATAATTGTTAGCCAAAGAGGAAGGAATTTTAAAATAGCTCTGCAGCATGACTTCATGACCCACCTCACAGATGGTTACCGTCTCTTTCCCCCTGCACACAGTAGATGTAGTTTATGCTTCCAAAGTGTTGCGGTCTTGCATGTTTAGAAAAGCTAGCCTCATACAGGCTATTCCTACCAAATAACCAATTTATTATGCATTCAGAAACTTCAGCTGCCGTTTTGCAATTTAATGAAATCATAATTTGAAATTAAAAATACTGAAAGGATCAAATTTAAATCTGTGATGCTGGTGTAGTTGTAGCAAATTTATTGTCAAAATATTCGTTTGAAAGAGTTTGACTGGGAGGGGAGTGCTTTTAATGCATCTTACACATAGTGGAAAACTTGTAACTATTAAAATTTGCTCAGATTTATGTCAATTCTAGATTTCTGAAACATCATTATTGTTTCCTGTTTGTTTTTAAAATATACAGGTTGTAATTCTTCATATGTAACAGTGTACAGCGAGTATGGTGTTGATGTATTTGATGTTAACACTATGGAATGGGTCCAGACTATTGGCCTGCGAAGGGTACGTAGTTTTCTTCCAGTGCAGAACTTGACTGGACTAATTCCAAATGAGAAGTTTCCTTGCACTGTATGCTGGGCTTGTTAATTCCTTGCCTCTTCCTTTTTCAAAACAGATCAGACCCTTAAACATGGATGGAACACTAAATCTCCTTAACTGTGAGCCGCCAAGACTAATATATTTCAAGAACAAGTTTGCAGGTGTGTATTGAGCAAGACATAAATGGGAAAGTGATACCAAAGTGACTAGATAATTTTAAGCAATGTTACTTATACATGAGATGAAACTTGTATTGGATACTTCTGGATCAACATGTACCTATGTGTGTAAAATTGCATTGTGATATTACAGCAGGAGCTGTCCTCAGTGTACCGGAAACATCTGACAACAGCAAAAAGCAAATGCTTCGAACTAGGAGCAAAAGAAGATTTGTATTTAAGGTTCCTGAGGAAGAGCGGTTACAACAAAGGCGGTAAGAATTTAATCACACAACTAATGCATGATGACATGCAGAGACTGAGAATAATAATAGTAAAAATCACTCTTCCTCTATCTTTTTCCCACCCCCGCAGGGAAATGCTTAGAGACCCTGAGCTAAGGTCAAAGATGATTTCTAACCCAACAAATTTCAACCACGTGGCTCATATGGGACCAGGAGATGGAATGCAGGTTCTCATGGACCTCCCGTTGGTAAATATATTTGAAAGGGAGAGGGATATATGTGCATTTGTTCTTACTCTGAAAAACTGTGAAGATGAGCTACATAGGGGTCAGTTCTCGTCTCTGTGCCAAATTCTTCTAATCATTTTGAGAGAAGTGAACCTTCCTGATGTACAATGCTTCTAAATCCTGCTCAAGGAAATACTGTTTGCTGACTTAAGAATGGGACACTAAAAGAAACAGATATCATTGCCAGGAGTTTGTTAGTACTTTTATAAATAATCAGTCTTTCCTCCTTCCTTTTTTCTTGTTTGTCTTCTTAAAATAATAGAATGAATTTCCTTCCCCCTCATCCTCTCGACATTCTACTCTGGTATCACCTCCAACAGGCTTTGAGCACGTCTATCACATGAGCCCTGTCTCTGCTGAAATCTTTCTCCAGAGCGACCATTCCTCACTACAAGGCTCCCCTCTGCTTTCTTCCTCTTCCTGTCCCTCCTCTGCTTCCCTAGCAAGGGTAGGAATAGCTACAAACCATTAGGAACTGGAATGGTGTGCTGTGGCACCTCACCAATTCTAGAGCAGAAAGGGGAAATATTAATGCCTGGGAAGATGAGTACTAATATGCACGTGAGTTGCAATGCTTTATAGCTTTATTTTTGGCTTTGGATGTAACAAATACAACATGTTGTGAGCTACTTTAGTGTCAAGTCTGTGAGAGTAAGGTCAAAGGGATGCTTTTATGTTCTATACCTTCCACTTTATAGCTGCTAGCCAGGTTTTTTCTTGTCATTCTCAGCTAGCCCGGATAAGGATAATGTATCTGTCCTTTCAGCAGAAAGAATCGGGAAAGCAGAGCTGTTGGTGCCCTCACTGCCCCCTTGTAGAGGGTTTACTGATTGACAGGTTTCAGTGGCTTCTGTCTCCAGCAGGTGGGAGGAGTGTCTAGCATGGCTGCTGTGGGGCTTAGCTCTTTCTCTGTCTTTCTCAGGGTTTGTGTCTGTTTCTGAAAATATGTGGATGTAGTCAAGTAAGTTCAGAGCTTTTCTACCAATGCTGGGTTGCAATAGCTTCAAAAGCACAGTAGAGCTTTCGTGGGAAAGAAGCCTTAACTGGACAGCTTTCGTTACTGGCTAACAAGATGTTTCATTTCTACTGTAGAGTGTTTTACCTGCTGCCCAGGATGAAAAACCGTGTCCCTCTACAGCTAACCTTTCACGGCAGCAGCAGCAGCAGAGAAACAAAACATACATTTCCTGGCCCTCATCAAGTAAGGCTGAAAGCAAGCTTGTCAGTTCTAAGCTCTAATTTACAGCCTCAACAAATGTGTAAAACTGTTTCTATTTTTTTTCTTTTTGTTTTTTTTTCTTTCTCTGCAGGTGGCAGTGATGTGGGAGGAGCCATTCCTTCCCGGAGTATGTCCGATCCTGATCAGGAGTTTGACAAAGAGGTAAAGTGGTTTTTATTATGTGGAGACTGACAACATCTTGTTGCTGTAGGTTTTCTTTTTCCAAGATATTAAATATCTGAGGAAATACTTTGTAAAGATCATGTTTTTATGGAGATGTTTTTCTTCTGCAAATGTTTTCTCCAGCATGTAACATCTGATTGTAAACTACATAAGCCGCCACTAAAGCAAAGCTTTAGTGAAAATATCTTTTTATGATGATATTTTAAGATGGACTGTGTTTCAAATTAAGCTTTGTAGAGAAGGGAAATCTGACTAATCGATAAAGTATCCCTGAAGCCCCTAAAGATGTTCTCTGGGCTGTTAGCATAGAGTAGCAAAGTAATGCTGCTAGCTGGATAGCTTTCCGTGCGATCCTAAGGAACTTGTCCTGTAACTTCAGAAGGAACGACATTCTGAAATACATAAAAGCACTTTTTGCAAGTTTGTAAGTGCTAGTTGTCACCAACCTGAAAACTTCCTGACAGCACAAAGCTGCTGTCCTTTCCTGAGTCTGAGGAGAACAGGTGTATGATTTTGGGGGGGGGGGGGTCTTGTTTTGACGTGGGTGTAGCTTCTTGCAAGCTTTTCAAGCTTTTGCCACCTGAGCAGTATCAGTAAGAGACAAACTTCTGGACCAAGAACTCTGCATTTTCTTAGAGCTTTTTGTTGTCTGACTAGGCACGTGTAAAGATCCGGATTTTGAATGGTGTACTCAGTACTCTCCTGAAACTGGACCTTTGCAAGATACTTTAGTACACCCTAAGTTGAAGTGTCTGGAGTTCTAGTCACAGCCATATCACTGACTTCCTTTGTCATCTTAAGCAAACAATTAAAAGCAGCATGTTATAATGTGGGTGCCTAAACTGTCTTGAATTTTCAAAGGTGGTCATGGCAGGCTGTTTCAGTTGACTTCATTTTACTACAAGCATCCTTCCCAAGTTCCGTTACGTTCCATATTATAATTTCCCTCTGTAGGCACAAGTAGCGGTAGGTACTGAGAGTTTTTAGTGTTTTCTTTTTTTGGTAGACCTTACAATTTCTTAGAACTTCTTAAATTTAAAAAACAGTAGCTCATAACTTTTAAAAGAAGGCTGTGATATCACCTTCTGGTTTTATATTATTTTTCCGATGGGTTATAGCTTTATCACAGCATGAGCTGCATTGTTTATCATTAGGATAATCTTGTTATAGGTGATCTTGTAGTTGTTTGAGCCATGCAAAAATCTTGCAAACAGCATTATTCAAGGATGTCACTTTTCAATAGATTTGTCAAATATGTATGCTCTTTCCTGAAAGTAACTTACTGCAATGGTAGAAATTTTTCCTGTGACTTATTTCATTAGCTGTGAATTTGTGTAGTGCTCAGAGCTGTAACTGAGCAAAATAGTGTGAAACTTGCCACCCATCGTGCTGAAGCAAGACCAGGCTTTGGAGACAAATATCCGACAACCAGTCTAACACTGGAGAAGTAACTGAGAGATAGACTGTTTTTATTAGATGTTGACTGGGGGGCATCTTCAGTAGGTACATCTTTTTTCAAGATTTCCAGTCGATACTTAGCAACCTTCACTTTCTTATCATGCACTTAACATGCTTTTCTTTGTTGCTGGCACTGTTCAGTAAATAGTTCATATGCTTGCTTTCTTCCTTCCTTCTCACCAAACTGAGCACAATTTCACTGTAATTGTTTACATATTATATGAATCATAGAATCGGTAAGGTTGGAAGGGACCTCTGGAGATCATCTAGTCCAACCCCCCTGCTCAAGCAGGGTCACCTAGAACATGTTAGGGTTGCATCCAGGTGGGCTTTGACTATCTCCAGAGAAGGAGACTCCACAACCTCCCCGGGCAACCAGTTCCAGTGCTCCGTCACTCTCACAGTGAAGAAATTCCCCCTCACGTTCAGATGGAACTTCCTTTGGTTCAGTTTCTGCCCATTGCCTCTTGTCCTGTTACATGGGACAACTGAAAAGAGTTTGGCCCCCTTCCCTTGACACCCTCCCTTCAGGTGCTTCTAGACGTTGGTAAGATCCCCCCTCAGTCTTCTCTTCCCCAGGCTGAAGAGGCCCAGCTCTCGCAGCCGTTCCTCATAGGGCAGATGCTCCAGCCCTCTGATCATCTTCATAGCCCTACACAGGACTCTTTCCAGTAGCTCCAGGTCTCTGTTGTATTGGGGAGCCCAGAACTGGTCGCAGTACTCGAGATGAGGCCTCACCAGGGCTGAGCAGAGAGGGAGAATCACCTCCCTCGACCTGACGGCAACACTCTTCCTAATGCACCCAAGGATACCATGGCCTTCCTGGCCAATGATTGAATTCCTTGGCTATTTAAATTGCTTTTAAATTCTGCACAACAATAGATAGATAAATGTTTTCTATCAGAAACACTTTTCAGTGGCTAAAGGAGAGGAGATGGGGTCTGAGCAATTTCCATATACATTGCCATAATTCATGTTACATCAAAACATTGCCTCCAGGACTGCACTAAGGCTCGTTGAAGATAATGAAAGCATTTGTATTACTGTTTAGCTTTGAAATTAATTTAATGAACAGTACTTCATGTGTGTTGTGCTCCCTAATTTTGCCTTTCAGTGCTTCAAAAGTTTTTGAGTAGAAAGAATTGATATAAATAAATGTAATGTTTTTATGTTTTTTGTTAACAGCCTGATTCAGACTCCACCAAACAGTCTACTCCATCGAACAGCTCAAATCCAAGTGGTCCCCCAAGTCCCAACTCTCCTCATAGGAATCAGCTTACACTAGATGGACTGGACCAGTCAACCTGTGATGCATAACACTTCAGTTCTCACCGTTCTGGCTTCAATCATCCACTGCTCCATGGAGTATTCCAGAGCAGGGCAAAGCTGTCGCAGATGCTAGTGCCAAGACTGACACTGAATTGCTAGTGTTGTACAAGAATAATTATATATCCAGATTGTAGATACAAACTATTGAAATGAAGAAAATTCTTTACTAAATAGTGATTGAGTTTTTTATGCAGAATTGTTCACTGCTCAGTTATGGTTGATTCCTTTCTGCACAGCTGTGACACAGTTTTATTGCATAGGAGCATTTAAGGCCACCAGTAAATAGTCTTATTCTTATGCTGAAAAAGAAATAGAGAGAGATACTGATAATGTTGCTACAATATCAGGAATATTATTTTTCTATAGAATGATGTAATGTCTCATTAGCAGGAAATCCTTTTAGACACAATTTAGACCTCTGAATAGGAAATGCAAGCAGGTCTAGTTACATCCTCAGATAAATATACTTCTCCCTTTTTCCCATAACTGTTTGTTTCCTAACCCTTAAGGAGAATGCTAGGAAGCGTACGTTGTTCCCAGTATCAACAGAATCACCAAGAAGTGAAATAAAAGTTGGTTATAGTTTTGTGGCCTTTTAATTCATTTAGCCATTACATATTCAGCTGCATAACTGTCTTTCTATCTTTCTACCAACTTTAGTCTTGTACATAGGAGTACTACTACCAGTTACCCTGCTTTTTAGTCCTCATCAATCACAATCATTAGTCAGAGCTTTTAAAATATTGATAATTACTGCTGTGAAAAAAATTTACTCATAGTTCCTGCTATCTCCTTCTGAGAAATCTTCTCCTGGATTTTTGGGTGTAAAGACACACTACATTGTTTAGCTAGCAAACCTTCTTGTGGACACATGGCCCTTGAAGTCTGCTTGATCTAAGGGACTTTATCACTAAAACATCAGTCTACTGGTTACCAAATTGGAACGTGAAGGATGTGTAACTGAGGGTGCTGCTTTTTTTATTAATTGTATCCTCACCTGCATGAAGACCCCATGATTATTAATCAAGTATTGATCATGTAGAAAAATGCACAACACACTCCTGTATATTTTGCTATGGCCCACGTGCAGTGGTGATGTTTTGCGTGTATATTTAATCTCTTGCTTCCATGTATTATACATTTAGTAATCAAAGATTTGTGACCATGTTTCATTAAAAGCTTGTAATTAATTCAGTGGCTGGCATATCCAGTTTGTCATTGTCACACTAGTGTGCCTTCTGTGCCAATTTTATGACAGTTGGATGTCACTTATTTAAAATTTGGTTTAAATGGTCTAATGATATACCAATGGCTAATGTTCTATTCTGAAACACTGTATAGGACGTGCACTTATCTTTAGTTTAAACTGAGTGTTCTAGTCAACATTTAATCCTGTTACGTTAAGTGTTCGACAGTACTTGCTCTTTTTCTCAGATTATTGATAAAGGGGCTCAGTTAGAGCTGGACACTACTGCTTTGGGGTTTTCTGGTTTTTACTTTTTTAATGTAAGTCTAAGTCTTTGTAATTATTGAATTGTGAGAACATTTTTGAACAATTTACCTGTCAATAAAGCAGAAGAGGGAGGTTTTAAAGTTCATAGTTGTCTGTCTTGACGTGTGAAAACAGTCTACCATTGATGCTTGCTTTAGTTTCCTAATAAATTCACTTTGGCCACTTGAAAATTTTACATAAGCTAAAAGATACTTTGAACTCCATACCTGAACGCTGCAAGAAAGGTGTGTGTTTCTGTATGTAAATGCCTGTTCAGGAGAAAGAGGAGTTCTTTAAGTGGACTGTGGTGTTGAAATTGCACTCTGCATTACTTGTCATTTCATTGAGTCACTGGCCCTATGACTTCATTTTAAATGATATAGATGATTATTTCCTTATGGCTGAGGCATAGTAAGGAGGCTGCAGGATCCTCTCAAACATCTCAAGTGTGATACAGTACTAAAGATGCTTGTTGTCAAAACAGTAATCCCAGAGAAACACATACATATTAAGGAACGGTGTTTGAATAGGGTGTCTGATGTCTGCACCTCCCCTGTCCCCCAATATATGAAGGATTTTCAAAATTGAACATTTGAGCACTGTGCAACTTGTCATAGCTAGAGCAGAGCCAAAACCTTTGCAAACATGTCCTGGTTTGCTTTGTCCCTTACAGAGTGCCTACATATACCCAGATTACTTTTCTGTTACTCTCTCCCATCTTACCTCAGGTTATCTTAGTGAAGAAGGCCTGGATGAGTATTTTGGGTCCTGCTGTTCCATGCTTGACCAAACCAACTGGGCAAGGCCAGGAGGCTGGCTGGTTGGCTTGGAGCATCAGGGTAGGTGGTAGTTGACAGGAGATTTGAGGTAGTGTACCAGAAACAGTCTGACAAGTATTCACACTTACCAGTCTTTGACTTTTAAAAACATTTCTGCTGTTCTTGAGCTGATTTTTCTCTGCATGGTAAGGACTTTGGATGACAACAAACTCTTTAATTATGGGAGTATTAAATCACAGCACTCAACAGTGCCAGAGCTTGCTTATAATGCAATATAATTTAAGCATGAGAACATTTCTAGAAAAACAAATGAATTGCTTAGCATGAATATATTAATCTTTTTTTTTTTTTTTTTTTTTTTTTTTTTTAATCTGGCTGTGAGCAGAACTCCTCCCCAAGTCCTTCACTGTAGCCCATTTCAAATCTTCCATTCCCTTATGACTTCTAATGCTGGTTACCTAAAAAGTCCTTCTAAACCCTCAGGAGAACTTCAGAAAAGTGGAAATTCAAGACTCATTTGAAATATTCCTCTGACAGTGTGCTTTTTTTTCCCTGGAGGTTACTAATCTAGTATCACAAGTAAGAAATTCATTTATGCAAGGCAGGAGGCTAATTTGCTCTCTGTCGATTTCTGTGCCAAAGCCATTTTCACAGAGGCATTATGTAGGGTCATGCCAGTGATGGTTGGGGTGATCCAGCAAACTTCTCCAAGAGCTGGACTCATCAGAAAACTCTGGTCACTTCTTACACAGATTTTTCAATGTGAAAGGTTTAGTATTTTGGAATGCTTCCTGGTGTCACTCGCTGCCCAAGACCTAAACATCTACCAGCATCTCTGTTCTACAGATATTCTGGGAACAAACTGCTTCCTAAGTGAATGCCATCCACTACTGTGTGCGTGTAAATGCTTTATGCTTGCATGATGAGTGCCTAAAACAACTAAGTCACTGGGGGGAACTTCAGCATGGAAATGCTGAACTTCTAGACACCCTAACTCTCCACAATGCCAAATTAGGCATCCTTGGGAGGAATCAGATGCATAAATATCTTAATAGCTGGCACATGGAATGGTAAAGCAGTCTGAAGCACTAAGAAATAGGAGCATTGAGGGATGACCATGAGAACTGAAATGCACTCTTAGGAGAATTAAGCAAGTAGCAGTTAAAGGAAGTTGTCACATCATGAACGTTGTCTTGATGCTGAATCTAGCCTATTTAAAAAGAAAAGGCGAGAGTTGACAATCTTGTATGCCTGGCTACTGGCACATCTCATCTTCTGGTTTGTATTCTGCCTGCTTTGTACCAAGTGGCCCTCAGCAAGCATTGGGAAGGAGGACATGGCAGAAAGTGTTTACCTGCCCAGGCCTCTCCTTGTGGTGGCAGCCTGGACCACTTCCCTGGACAGGAGTTTCCTCCACCTGGTCAGCCCCAATAAACTCAGCCCACTTCTCTGGTTTTTTTGATTAACTTCCATCTCCCCTCAGCAGCTTTGTGCTCCTAACCTTTACCAGCATCCTCTGCTTAAAACAGGCTCTGCACCAGACATTTTCCTGTGGGCAGTGAGGAGAAGAGGCAGCTGGGAGTCCCCTGCACCAACTCCTTGGCTATCAGTTGCATAGTAGTAAGGTTCTCTGGAAAAGTCCTTGCCAGGCTGCTCAGAGGGATGAGAAGCTGCAGGTGCTGCCACCCTCCCCCAGTGCAGGTGATCCAGGGGGAGCAGCACCCTGCTGCAGGGTGAGACCTTCTGCCCCAGAGCCTTGGGCTCCAAAGCATCTTGGAGCCAGCGGGCAGAGTGGCAGCATGGGGCACAGGGGCTCCAGTCTGGGACATGAGGCACTGTCAGCAGGCAGGGGAGGCAGAGGGGAAGGCACAGTAATTTGAAAGAGGCAGCACAGTCAAGGTGCTCCCTTGCAAACCCCCCCCCCCCCCAAACATGCTTCCAAGGGATACAGGGTGATGATGAGACTAGACGTTAGCTGCATGACGGTTGTGGGGGTGTCAGAGAAAGCTAAGTGTTGGGATAACGCATCTCAGTTGCACGTGGTGTTCAGAATACCATTAGAGCTGGGGTGAGCTGAGGACAGGAGCAGCATACAGCAGGACGTGATTAACAAATGGGAGCTGCAATGCTGCAATTCAACCAGAGGAGGAACATGAACTCAAAAAATCAGCCAGTTCCATGTCCTTGCAGTAAACATTTTCCTTGCTCCCCAATAAGATGCAGCACTTTTTTGTCACCTGACTAAGCAGGTTATGCAGCTTTATTGGTTGCCTTATCATAGATAAAACCCTTGGATTTTCGCAGCCAGCCTGCTCTCCGGTCTCTTACGCAGTCCCTGTTCTGTATTCTCGTGAGGAGCAGCAATGCGATGGGCAAGTGCTGAGCAGCGAGTGCTGGTGAGATGAGTTGTCCACTGCTCTGCTGACCACCCTTTAGCAGCTTAGCCAGCTCTGATCCCAGGAGTTTCAGACCACGTCTGTTTAACATTTTAAACGGATCTGCTAACACATTTTAAAAGTGGATGAGGCCAGATTTGTTGGTAGATTCTGAGATATTTTGAGACCTGCTTGGTGCAGTTTACTGAGCAAAGTGCATTGTTTGAGTTCAGGTTTGCACCGCTTCTGTGAGCTCTGGGGAGATGCTGAGGGTTGACACAATGATGCAACTTGATGTCCATTAGTATTGTGCAAGTTGCTTTTTCTTCTAAAACCCTAGGAACCAATGGCTCCTGCGTTCTTGCCATTAACACTAATGCATTTCGCATTAGTCTGTCACAGTAGGAATCCTTGACTCTCAGGACTAAGAGCAAAACAAAGCCATCAGGTGCTCGCATGTTCCACGCACAACCCCCAAAACATAAACCAGGGATCTAATGCACTGACTGATCTAATGCAAAGCTGTCTGCAAATTAATTTCCTTGTTTGTGCAGACTCCCAAGAGAGATTCCTACATACTGAAACCCGTTGCGTTACCTTCCCCGCACCACGGCCTGTGTGTTTGCACCGGCAAGGAAGCCAAAGCAGTAGGGCAACATCTGTTTTTCCGGCAGCTGCTGGCCCCTGCCATTGCAAAATGGTCTGTTGCTTCATTTTTTTTGTCAGAACTTCCCCCTCCCTGCAACGTTCATTGTATGAGCGAGCAAACGTGGGTCCTGGAGGAAAAGTACAGCGTGTGCTCTGCGAGCACACTGACAAAAATTGATCTCTGCTTTAATTAAAGCCTCTATTGTAAGTGACCTCGAGTTGCTAATGCATTTTAAAAATGAAGCCTCGCGAGCAGCACATCCGTACACACCAGTACGGCGGGGTTAGCCGACGCTGATCTGCGCGGAGAGGGACGCCTGCCTCCCTCGCGCGCCCGCTCTGCAATATCTGCTGCGTTTCCCGAAACCCCGTCGCCTCCGACACGAACCTCCGTGCGGGCTCGCAGCCACGCGCTGGCCGGGTGCGGAGCCGAGGCTTTTCGGTTGCTCATGGGGGGCAGTTGCGCCGGCGGTGCCGCGAGCCGCGCCGTTCCCCGCGGGCAGCTTTCCCCGACGTGCAGCCCCCACGGGGCAGCGCCCTGCAGCGCGCCGCACCGCGGGCGCCCCCCGGCCCCGCTCCCCCAGCGGCCCCGGCAGCCAGCCGTGCCCGGGGAAGGGGTCTGGCGGCGGCGGTTTGCACTTTCCCTGTTCCTAGCTCCCTGTCTCGGCGGTTTTCCGCCTCGTCCCCGCTGCGACCCTGGCAGCCACGGGTAGGCTGCAAGGCCTTTCAGCCGCAGGCACGGCCCGCCGGCCTGCGATGCAGCTGACGCTGGCTTCCGAGGCCTTGGGGAAGAGATTACGTCTTCCAGAGATGAGAACCAAGTATTATAAACTTAAAATAGCTGCTTCCTTATGGTATATGCCAACGAGCCCTACTGAAACCCCAGCAGCATGTGAATTTGCATATATTTGCATGCATCTCCATAATTTCCAAATCACCCGTTCGAGCCACAGGGCCTCCGGGGGCTCTGGGCAGGGAAAGGGGACGTATCGCGAAATGCATTTCGGCACCTCGGTGCTGGCGCTGCCGCCTTCGCAGCGCCGCGCGCCCTGGCTGCACGAGGGGGCTTGCGAGGGGCCGGGGGGGCCGCGGCGGCGCTGCCACGGCCGGGCTGGGGTGCGCCGTCAGACGTCGACCTCGCGCTCGTCGTACAGAGGGTTCAGGTAGAAGACCTGGCTGTCTTTGAGAGCCATCTCCTGCCGCGTGTCCTCACCGGAGGCAGCGCCCGGAGGCTCCTGCAGCAGCAAGAGAGGGAAAAACACCCGCCGGAGACGTGAAGCAAAGCTCGAGCAGCCCCCTCCTCACTGCAGGCGCCGCAGCAGCGCTGAGCTCTGGAGCCGAGGCACTTGCGAGGGGCCAGCCTGGTGTGGCCACCAGAGATGGGGCCGTCACACAAGCTCCTCCCTTGTGAGAAACCCCCGCCCTGGGCACTGCAGCTGCAGCGTGGTGCACCGTGTTTGCAACGCTGCGCATCGCGGGTGCAGTGCTGTGCCTTGGGGGTGCAGTGCTGCGCATCGCGGGTGCACTGGTGTGCGTTGGGGGTGCAGTGCTGTGCCTTGGGGGTGCACTGGTGTGCCTTGGGGGTGCAGTGCTGTGCCTTGGGGGTGCAGTGCTGCGCATCGCAGGTGCACTGGTGTGCATTGGGGGTGCAATGGTGTGCGTTGGGGGTGCAGTGCTGTGCCTTGGGGGTACCGTGCTGCTTGCTGCAGGTGAAACATGCTGCATTACAGGTGCACCGCTGTGCACTGCAGGCGCAGTGCTGCATGCTGCAGGTGCAGTGCTGCATTGCAGGTGCGACAGTGCACATCACAGGTGCAGCGCTGAGCGTTACGGGTGCAGCGCTGAGCGTTACGGGTGCAGTGCTGAGCACCGTCTCTCTCGAGCAGGGACAGAAACCCGCATCCGGGCAGGAGGGTCCCCGCAGCCCCCGGCAATGGCAGAACCCATGCGGACGGTGACTCACCGTGGTGTCCGTGGGCGCGTTGAACATGGGGTTGTCAAACCCTCTGCCGCTCGCCGGCTCCGGGGACGCCAGGCCCCGCGCTCTGCGCCCAGGCCGGGGCAGCCTGCGGAAGAGATCAGGGGGTCAGCTGCCCGTGTCGCCCTGCGCCCGGGGTACCCATCCGAGCGGCTCCGCAGCCGAGGTCCCTCTTGGTGCTGACAGCGCCTGTTTCGGAGGCGTGTCCGGCATCCAAACGCGCGTCAGCGGGAGATAAATCATCAAGGAGCAATTACAGGGCCGGGAGGTTTATTTAGGAATGAAATGAAGGCGCTGGTTTATTGCTAGGAAACGCTGTGCCGGCGCGGCAGGTGCTGAGGGGTCACGGGCCGCCGCCGGCCCGTCCCTGCGCTGCCCGTTTCCTTTCCGCCACCTGCTTTTTGCCTCTGAGCCGCCCCAACGCGACACCGCGCCGGCAGCCGGCACCCCCCGGCCCGGCCCCGCTCCCGGCCCCGCTCCCGGCCGGCCCCTCGCGCGCTGCGGGCCGCCACGTCCCGGCCTCCGGAGACGCGGTGGCAACCAAGCCCGGGCCGCGCGCCACGGCCACGCCGAGGCGGTGGGACCCCCGGAGGAGCGCGGGGCCGGCCGCGTCGCGCCGCGCGGGGCTGGCGGGGCGGCTCTCCCGCCCTCTGAGCCCTTCCCACCCCACCTCTGCCTCGCAGGGAGGAGAGGCGCGAGACGGGCCCTCTCCGCCCGGCTCCGCGGCTGCGCTACGCTTGGGTGCCGCGGTCGCTTTCGTCCTTCCCCGTGGATCTGCGCTGCTCTCTGCGCAGTACTAATGACGACGGCGCTAGCGGAGGGCAGCACTGCCCTTTTTTTTCTTTTCTTTTCTTGATGCTTTCCTGACTACGAAGCCGTAGGACAAATATTTTGAATCATTTCTGTGTATTTTTGTTTAAAAGCAGGCAGTGTCAGTTCTCCATCCCCACGCAGGGCTGCAAACTAAAGGCTACTGGGAGCAGCAGGTTTCCACGGAGCAGCAAGGTCAGCACAGCCCTGCTCCTGCTCCAAGCACAGCACACCGCACAGCGCCAAGCAGCAGGTCCCTCTTGGCTGTGGAGGAAGCTGCATTGCCAGAGTAAGCGTATAAAGCTGCCTTTTCAGTCATCTCGGACCTTCCCACCCTGCCCTGGCTGGATCCTTGATCTAAATGAGCATAGCATGAATCCTGCTTTGGTTTATGCCTGCCTCCAAACAAAACAAGGAACCAGTATCTTCCAGTACAACAGAGGAGTGCCTGGCTACACCCAGAGGTGGCAGGAGGGATGAAGCTGTGGTTCCCGGTGCAAGGCTGGCTGCAAGGCCAGCGTTCAGTAACAAGTTGCCCTACAGTAGCAGAAGCTGAGGAGCAGCCCCAGGCTTGGAAGATGCTGAGGAGCTGGGGCATTCGCCACTGGCCTGGGCTGCCCAACTGTATGCTGCAGTGGTTGCCAATATTACCCATACAGTGCCTCCAGGAGCACGTTTCCTACCTTAGCATTCCCTTCCTGTAGAGAAAGAGCATCCCTCCGAGCAGCAGGAGGCAGAAGAGCAGGGTTGAAATTGTCCCTGTTAAGATCTTCCTCAATGGGCTGATTCCTGCTTGCCCGCTGAACATGCTGCCAGTGGCCACCTCCATTTTGCTGCTGGATATGCCAAGTGCTTCACCTGGGAAACGGTGAGAACAAATATTAAGTAAGGTCTGGACAGTGCAACACTCACCCCCACCATCCGCACACTGCCCTGATTCATGCACAAGCAGCCATTGCTGCTCCCCTGGTTAAGCTCATTTCCCCAAGGCAAGGAGGAACTAAACAGCTATGTAGCCTCAACCAGGATAATAAAGTCTTATACTAACACAGCTTTGTGCCTTGTTCCTCAGTTATGATCTACGCTTCCATCAGCATCTCCCAACTGATATGACTGTATCCACCTCTAGCATTGCAGCTGGAGAGCAGCTTTGCAGAAAAGGACCTGGGGGTCCTGGTGGACAAGGAGTTAACATGGGACCGCAATGAGCTCTCACGGTAAAACAAGCTATCCTGGGGTGCATGAAGCAGAACATACTGCCAGCAGGTCGAGGGAGGTGATCCTTCTCCTCTGCTCGACACTGGTGAGGCCATATGTGGAGTACTGTGTCCAGGATTGGGCTCCCCAGTACAAGAAGGATATGGACATACTGGAGCAAGTCCAGCAAAGGGCCTTAAAGAGGATTGAGGGATCAGAGCATCCATCATACAGGGAGTTGAGACTGTTCAGCCTGGAGAAGAAAAGGCTCAGGGAAAGTCTTATCAGTGTGTACAAATATCTGATGGGAGGGTGTAAAGAAGACAGAGCCAGACACTCTTCAGCAGTGCCCAGTGACAGGAGGAGAGGCAACAGGCACAAAGTAAACATAGGAAATTCCACCTGAACACGAGAAAAATACTTCTTCACAGTAAGAGTGGCTGAGCACTGGAACAGGTTGCCCAGAGAGGTTGTAGAGTCTCCTTCTCTGGAGATACTCGAAATCTGACTGGACACGGTCCTGGGCAACCTGCTCTAGCTGACCCTACCCTGAGCAGGGAGTTGGCCTAGACAATCTCCAGGGGTCCCTGCCAACCTCAGTAATTAAGTCCGTGATTCTGTTCTTCTCACACTGCTGTCCTATTATGATGGTACAACTTCTGGGTAAGCAAAATTTCACCAACAAAATCTTTAGAAAAGCAGCACACATGCGTTTTAGGAAGGTTTAGAGCTGAGCCAGACTAGAATAGAGAGGAGGAGGACAAAGGCAGTGCTTTAAAGCCGTGCACAGCAGATGCCATTTCCAGGCAATCAAGTGTTTTCAACGCAGGGAGCATCGACCGAACAGCCCCTTGATAGCCTGTGATTCCCATCACAGGGCGTTGCTGCTGAAAGAGCAGGGACGCAGGGTTAGCAAATGTGCCACAGCTGACAGGAGTGGGTGAGGAAGAGCTGCTGGTGGGGAGGCAAGGAGCTGCCATCAGCGGTGGGTTAGATGCAGCCGTTGGAGCCCAGGCAAGGAGAAAGGCAGTGTTACCGTGCTGTGCGATGTCGCTCATGATGTCTGCAGCCATCTGCTCAGCAACAGTGCCTGTCTGCGACCCAGTCCGGTCATCGATGAGCACCACCTGGATGACAGGCGTGGAGCTTCGCAGTGCGACTCCCAGGAAGGTCTGTGCTTTGTGTACCTTGGATATCGCCATCTGAACTGCAGCGTATTGGGGCTTTTCAAAATGCAAAAGACATGCAAAGAAAGCAGTAGGCAGAGATTAGAGTCACGTCCACAGACAGCCATGATGGATGTACCAATTAGGCCCATCCAGAGATCTTCAAGTGAAACCCACCACAGAAGTGCCATTCCTGTTATTGCATTGCCTTTGATGTTCCCAAATGCTAGGTTCCCCTCTCCCACCCCGGGAAGCTGTGACGGGCTCCCCTGGCATGCAGCATCCCCCCAGCACAGGCGAGAGCACCAGGAATGCTCTCCGGATGATTCCTGTGGGAGCCAGCAGCTCCCACATCCGCGACGGAGACCAGCCAGTCAACCCCCCTGCCTGACCCGCAGCCGAGGGAGCGACTGAGTGCAGCACGCCCCGTAAACTACATGGTGAGATGCGTGCAGCCGTAAGGAGGGCAGGAAGCTTCCAGCTCCGGACCAACAGAGCAACGTTCAGGCGTTGATCCTGCTGGTGCGAGTCCCGAGCACACCCGCACCCACGGCAGCTCCGGGCCGCGGGCGTCCCGGCACGAGCCGCCTCCCCGCGCCCGCGGGCCCCCGGCCCGCCGGCCAGCCGACGTACCAGGCTCAGGAAGGCTCGGACAAGCCTGTCGCGGTATTTCTGCAGGTCAAAGCTGGGAGCGAACTCCAGGTGAACAGTGGCTCCTGCAGCCCGAAAACAGAGAGACGAGACAGAGCGCAGGGTCACCCCGCTGGCGCCGGTCATGGAGCTGCGCCGGCGCCGGTCGCCGTGCTTGCCGGCATGAAGCCCGATGCCGGCTGCCGCCGGAGGCACGCGGGGCTCTGCAGCGCCTCCGGACAACCCGCTCTCGGCATAGCGCGAGGAGCAGCGGGCCCGCGGCCGGGTCCGAGCGGAGCCCCGGGAGCATCTGCTCCTGCTCGCTGCTGTTTTTATTGACTGGTTTCGGCTGAAAGCTTTTCTTTTCCACCATATTGCCGAGAGCAGCCTTCTGTTGGAGGCCTTTTCCTGCACGTTCCTGCGGGAAGCTCTGTGTTTATCTGGATTTCAAGGCTGCAAGGCTGCGATTCAGCAGTGCCGCGGTTTCTTTGGGTGTAAAGCACAGAGGAGGGGATGCTCATATTCCCCGTATCGCTGCACTGCAGTCACTGATTCAAGTATTTTCCTTGAGAAAAAGGCAAGTGAATGTTTTCTTGAAATGGGACGTTCTCCTAACGGCTTTTAAAGGCTCTGCTTTTATGGGCACATCTGAGAAACAGATAGCGCCGTTTTAATGAATTTGGTACGATAACAGTTAAAATTGTGTAAGAAAAACTCCACTTAACCTCCTAGGTAGATTAATGCATAGGCAGACGCGTGCAGAGGGAATACTGTCAATGTGTCAGTTACAGTTTATTTTAAATATGTATGCTATTTTAAATGAAATAAACTCGCTGCTGGAAAGATGACATTACTGTGAAAAAAAACCATGAAAACATTTCCTTTGAGTGTTTGCCATTGCATAAACTCAGCAGAGTCCTATTAGCTTGATGAGTTTTGACATCCTGGCAGGATAAACCGGCGGCAGGGACAAAGGTCCGCAGCTCGGCACCGGCTCCCGGAGCCGTGCTAACGCCTCGGAGGGACGTTCGCTAGCCGGGCGGGTGGACGGGCCCCGGGGGAGCGGTGCTGCGGCACAGCGCTTGGCCTGGGCTCTCCGGGACCCCGGTGGGTCACCCGTGTCCTTGGCCACCTCTCTAAGCGCACGTCCCTTAGCTCCTCCACCGATCGGGAGGGCAGAGGCGCTATTGCCCCCACCCCGGTCCTCTGCACCCACGGTCGCTGGACCTCGGCTCTCCCTGCTGCCAAACAGCAGCCGCGGCAGCCGGCGGCTTCGGCAAGTCCGCTGCAGGACTTGCCCGCGCTCGCGGCTTGCTCCCAGCTCACCAAGCCCCGGGGGGCCGGGCGCAAGCGTGCCCGCGCTGGTCGCCCCGCTTGCACGCCTGCAGCGAGCCCTGCCGCCCCCGAGGGGCTGGGGCTGCCTCCCGCGCCGGGGGCTCTCCTCCGCAGCGGTGTTAAAGCCGGTTCTGCTTTAACACCACTTCTGGGGGAGCAACGTGAAGCGAAGCGAGAGGCGGGGAGCAGCACCCCTCTGCACCCCCCCCCGCCAGCCCACCAGAGCCTGCAGCCCCCCAGCAGCAGGTCCCCGGCGAAGGGGGAAAGGCGAAGCCCCCCCCACCCCGAGCGCGGGGAAGGGGCGGCGGGGCAGGGCGAGGGGCAGGGGGCCGGGGCGCCGCACTCACCGCAGACCCCGCAGCAGTGGCCCAGGGGCCGCAGCGGGCTCCGGCACGCCGGCGCGGGGCACGGCCTCCCCGCCGCCCCCAGCAGCGCCGCGCAGATGCGGTGGCCGTCCTAAAGCAGAGCGGGGGCAGCGTCAGCCCCCCCGGGACCCGCCGGCGGGCCGGGTGCCCCCGTGCCGAGCCCCGGGGACACCCCCCCCCCCAAAGCTCCCGGGTTTGGGGCGGAGGGCTCACCTGGGCGTTCCCGCAGACGCAGCCGGACTTATCCGGGCACCCGGCGCCCGACACCTGGAAAGTGCCGTTCCCGTGAAACTGCAGCGGCGCGGAGGGGCCCCGCAGGTAGGCGGCCAGGGCCGCGGTGCTGCCGAACGTCTGCCCGGGGGGAGAGCGACACGAGCGGGCGCGCGTTCGCAGCGAGGCCGGGGTGGTTTCGCCGGCCGGCGAGCCCCGACGCGCTCCTGCACGCTCCCCCCTTCTTGGCTTTTGCGTGGGGCCAACGGGGAAGATTTTTCCGATATAAAACGGGAGAAGGACCACAAAGACACATCACTAGGAGCAATAACGCCAGCAGACTTGGGGGGGGGGGGGGGCGTCTTGTTTTCCCTCTTTCTGCTGGACCAGAGAATTCAATTTATCAGCTCTTAGTTACAGGAGAAAAAGGCTGGACCCGAGACGCTTTCCTTCGAGCTGGGAAGCGTGTCCGTGCATCCGGGGCTAGCGAACGGCTGTGGACGGCTCCCGCCCACGCAGCCGCCAGCGATCCCCTCGCCCGCCGGCTGCCGGGGCAGCGTGGCCCTGCTCTGACGCGGCGGGAGGATTTCGCACGCCCTCGGGGTGGGGGGGACAGCCCACCCGCGGCACGGAGCGGGCTGCTCCCTCGGGAAGCCTGGACACCAGCACGGCTACGGTGCCAGCCCCGCTTTTGGGCCGGCCAGTGCCTGAGACAGTCCCAAAGGGATGGGGAGGCTCGAGCTGCCCGGAGCAGCCCTCGGCCACCCCCGTTTCTGCCTGCCTCAGCCAGGTCCACCCCACCGTGGTGCAGGCACAGCGCTCCCACGGCTTGGTGCCTCAGAAAAACCTCCGTGCAAGGCTCCAAAGAGCTTTTTCCCACCCTGGAGAGGAGCCTGGCACCCGGTGCCCGGTCTGCGGGGCTCGCGGGTGTGAACCCGCTGGGTTCCCGCGCTCCCTCTCCTTGTGACCTACTTTGGGGGCCGTGGCGAGGAGGCGTGAGCCGAGCACACCGCCGGGTTTCTCAGCCGCCCCGCGTTACCTGACCCATGAGAGAGATGCTCCGGAGATGAATCATGCCCTGCGATGAGTCGACGTTTACCCGGAAGGAGGTTTCGGGCTGAAAGATAACATCGTCGTACTGGCATGGGACGCGCTCCTCATCCACGGCGAAGATGTGCCCGCCGCCCGGCTGGGCGGCCGTCTGCCACAGCGCCGGGTCGAACCACGCGAGCCCCTCGGCGTCCCCGAACCTGGCGGTCGAGCCTGCCGAGAGCGGCGAGAGCGGTGAGCGCGACCCAGCTCAGCAGCGTGGCGCGATGCCCGCCTCGCAGCCCAGCCCTCCCCAACAGCTGGATTTTTACCGATTAATATCGATTTTACCATTTACCAATTTTTTTACCAATATCATATGGCTTTTTGTCGACTGTTTTTTTTTATATATTCATATATTTTTATTTATTTTTAATAGTTTATTTTTAATCTATCCGTGAAAATGCTCACGGGAGCATCCCAGGGTGGGAAGCTAAAGCCGTGTGCAAACGGGAGAGGGCTTCCCAAGCACGTCCGAAACAGGTCAAACAGATCCAGTGGGGAAAAATGACAGTGATGGAGGATTTTTGGTAGCGACCCTGAACAGCCAGAGGCTGCAGTCCCTCCTCCAGACAGACCCACTGGTGCCTTTACTTTCCTAGCCCTGCTCCTTCCAGTTTCCCAGGCGCTTTTGCCCGGGGGCAGAGGCAACCCACGTTGATCCTCCTTGCAGTTCAGAGCTGCCCACTGGGGCCCCAGTGCACACGCGGCTCTTCCTCACGCTCCACTTTTTGAGTCTAGTTGCTTTTCTGCAGCTGAACTAAAAAGTCGCTTGCCACTGAAAGTATTATTTATCTCTTTTAAATACCAAAAATACCTCTCCCTCGCAAACAGCTTTCAAGCTAATAACAGGCACCGATAAAACGAAGCTGCTACCTCAGTCATTGCAAATCTCAGTTTGAGACTAGCAGGAGGCTGAATGATGTGTTAGCGCTGAAATGCCTTTACGCAAATACTGGCTGGGCCAAAGGCCAACTTTCTGAAATGGCTGTGGTTCAGCTCTCTGAGGCCTGGGTGTGTAATTCATAACCAGTTTTCTTTAGAAATACTATGGCAAAGAAAATGAGGACTTTGATGTGGCTACGTGCTTAATAGACAGGGTAAAATGCAAACAATATTTACCTCTGCTACAACTTCAAAGACTTCCCTGGTATAATTATTTTTTTAGAAGACAGGTGATCTGGCAGAAAGAGACAAATCTGATGCAAAGGAGGTCATCAAAGAAAGGTAGATATTAAAAGAGGAGTGATTCGCTTTACTCTGAGGTGGGATAGCAAAGACCTTTGTAGAAGCGTTTGTGCTGAATTTGCATGATTAAGGGCTGATTGAGTGACTAGTCGGGGCACAAAATACCTGAGTCACATCCTGGATCCCAGCTGCCGTCAAAAGCTGCAAATCCTGCCCCAGATGCCAGGATGAATTCTCCGTTCAGTGGAAGGTACTAGACAAAGGGATTCAAAACATCACTGCGCGCTCCCGCTGCCAGCCACCCAGGCTCGTAATCAAATAACCATGGTAATTATTCAGATGTCTATTATCCTCACCGTCTCCCAGGCACTTTACAATCAGCAGGAGTTACCCTCACCGTGCCCGGTGCAATGGGAAAGCATCATCTCCTTTTCTTTACAGAGGGGGACGCTGTGATGTGGAAAGGCAGTTTCACTTCATCTTATAGTAACACAAAATCATGATGTGTTTAGGGAAAAAAGAACAAGACAAAGCAAAAATAAATCCTTTCAACAGCTTCTTAGGTATATAGGCTCCCAGCCATCTCTGAAATGGACCTAGGATGCCACCAGCAGAGAGCCAGGTCCCCTCCATCCCCAGGCAAGGCTGCGGCTGAGGCTGTCCCAACTTGCACTTTGCTAGCATAGACCAACATGAATGTGTTTATTGAATGATGGGTCCTTATAAATCTGTCCTAGCTTGTCCCATTGACACTTGGAAATAGCTTTAACTGAGGACACCACCATGCCATTCAGCATGTCTCACCATGTTGACATCCGTCTGCCACACCCACTTACACGCAGCACATGAGATGATTAAAAAAAATAATACACAGGGTCAACCAAAGCTTGACGAGAGGTCAGCTAATGAATTTGCCCTTGGAGCGAGCTAAGGAAAACACACAGTGGCATCTAACTAGCTGCACTGCCATAGCTAGAGCTGCTCTGTAAGACATCACCACCAGGTAGGCAGAGTCCATGTCTGCCTGGCTTGAGCCAGGCAAAGCATCTGCTCATGGCCACATGGGCAAATCCTGCCTAGCTCAAGGTGCACAGCACTCCAGCTTGCTCTGCATCTGGGGATCATCCCACTGAAGAGCTCTAGCTGGCCAGGTCACCAGCCAGTGTTGCTGACTCCAGGACACATTTTAGCAAACAACCGAGTTGAGAAACTCATTTATAACACATGGCTTGTTCAGTCCGGTTCATCTTATTTTCCGTTTACAAATTGCTCAAGAAAACGTTGGGTTTTCCCCTTTATTTTCATGTGTCAAGGAATGAGTAATGTTCAAGGCTCTGTTCTCCTCTAATTTAGTCTATCCAGGGTTTTTTAGCATCAGTCTTCAGAGAGTAGCTGGAAGCTCGCCAGGACTGCATTTTGCCCACACATGGGGTCCTGTGGGCAGGGAGAAGTGTTAGGTTGGATTTTAACATTTTGTCTACCTGATCAGTCTTCAAATGTACATATAGATAAGCAAGGCTTAAGGAATGACTATCACACATGAGTTGTGAGAGCTCTCTGTTCTTACGGTAATCATGCCTGAGGATGCGCTAGTCCATACGGGGACCACCTGTGTCGGCATTTTCATCGAGGCAAAAAGCTCCTCATCCTCAAGCTGCAAGCAGCTGTTTCATACGCTTTGTGACTTGACGTTGCAGTGCTTTGAAGTCCATAGCCCAGATCATCCTTTTGCTTCACAAACCGTGAGAAGCCAGAGCAGAGAGCAGCTGCCACAGAGAAGAGCTCACATTGCTCTTAGGTACCACCTGTTTCAGATCCAGGAGCACTGCACTTCACTCTGGTCTAGACAAAAGGTGATGAAGAGTAGAATAAGTGAGGCCAGGGCACCATCTGCCCCCAGGGAATGTAGTCTCCCCACTAACCAGAGGTGAAGTGCCTAACTGGAAACCACACCATCATATTCAACAAAATTCTCTCTCGAGTAAGGAAAGTTCTTCCCAGGCTGAAGCATTAAAAGAGGCTGAAAGGTCTGTTAGGATAACAATGTCAAAGTATTCTTTATCTGCAGATATAAAAGCAATATCTAGTAACATGATGAGGCTCAGGACTTGGCCTGCTTTGAGTGAGGCAAGATTTATGTTACCAGTTCCATTTACAAGGTCCTTCACTTCAGAGATGTTCCTGCTTGTGCTCCTCCAAGCCCATCTGGGATCAGGCTGCTGGACACTTTGTGATAGTCAACTAATGCCAAGTACCCAGGGCGGATACGATCAGGGCTGCCAGCCAGCTGAGTCTGGCTAGGTAGACCCTTCCTCCCAAGGCTTGCTTCGCCTGCTCAGGCAGGAGCAGTGCCAGGCCCTCATAGCTGTCTCTCTCACCAGCCATTGGGGATTGGACTCTCAGTTTGCTGGGTTGCCACCCTGGCCAAGTTTGTGGAGCATCACCGGCCTAAGCAGGAAGGATAGCCAGCTGGCTGTAGGCTGATGGGTACCACCTGAGCTCTTCAAGATAGGTTTTTTGACTGGATATATTTGATGCTTTTTGCCATCATATGCTACCAGATCTTCACTGCAGCCAATTCTGGGCACTCAGGCCCACAGTTGAAGAGATCTTTGTGAGAGAGGAAGAACAAGCAGACAGCAGTTGCTGGTGGTAGGGATGAGTGACATACCAGGTCTATGACTTAGCTAGTCCTGCTATGTTTTCCCAGCCTTTGGAAGTTGGCTTTCATGAGTACTGTGGCTGGATCAAGACCTCTGGGTTGGTAAATCCCTGCCCTCTTCTCTGGCTGAATGAGATCTCGTTCACCAGTAGATTTTTCCAAACACATTGACTGAGGTTGCATATCTGAGTTTCCCAAACCCCTTAAGGTGGTCACGAGTGATGCAATGAGCTTTTCTATCCAGCAGGTTGTTTGTTCAGAGCTTAAAAAATCAACTAGAGGGGGAAAAATGCCACAAAGATTATACCTAGACAAACAGGTACCTATGCTTGTAAACTGCTTCACTCACCCTTCTCCAGGAAGCAATGCAAAAGCATTTTGTGCATGCATTATAAGCAAGGAAAAACTGGTAAGAATTCACACTTGCTCACATGGCTTAGAAAGAAAGCTATAGCGATCTAGCTGAGTTCAGTGGGGGGACACTGGGGGTGAAGTAAGCTTTGTTGATTAAAGATGAACACACACACAAAAAAAATATGCAAAAGCCAGTCCAATGACCAACCACATCCTTATGTGCCTATGAGGGACTAGAGGCGAGATATTGCTGTAGAGAGGGACCTGGATGGGATCACAGCAGATGCAGGGTTAGCAGCACTCATGGCCAGTAGGGAGAAGCAGACTAAAAGGTCTCTTAGCCTCTCTCTGAATCTGCCCCACATCTTCAATGCTGATGTTGCCAGCTTGCTGGGATCTGGATCCACTGTCTGGAGAAGATGTAGCTTCTCCAGCTAACGCTGAAGATCCTTCTCCACCACAGAGGTCTACAACCTAGGCTGGCTGGAGTTTTCAAACCCAAAGAAAGATGTCCACATCCCCCCTGCAGTGAAAGCGTGGTGGGGAAAGGAGAGGCCCCAGCACACACACCATCCCAGTTATTGACCAGTTCACATTGAGCTCTAGACCAGACACATATGACAGGGACTGCCCCAAACACATGTACACACGTTCGCTGGAAGTAAAACTGCAAGTGTGCAAGCTAGCATAAGGAATCACCGAATCTGCAGAAGATGAAATGCAAGAGCTGCTCGGCAGGAGTTTCTGAGGAAGGCCTCCCCCATGCCAGCATCCACAGCTAAACTCCCAGCCCACAGAGACCTACTTTACATTCACCACCAGGCCCCACAGGCAGGCAGTGGTATTGCTTACTGGTTTGAAACAGAGCTGAACAAGTTCTCCCCAAGATGCATGCCCCTGGCCAGCGTTTCAGAAGCAGCTCAGTTGCCCAGTGGGTATTAGTTTGTAAATAATTTGCACTGTTTTTTTTTCTTAACATAGCAGAGACTTAAGCATCACAGCTCACTGCAGAGGACAAATGGAGACTCTGGTTGGGAAAGTGGCTTTCTGCAATTGGTAGTTTAGTATAGAAATCACATATAGGCTGGGACACTTTCCAAGAACATTTTGAACTGAGCAATGACATATACCAAAGGACCAGTGCCAAAAAGCTGGCAGTTTCATCTGCTTTCTCTTACTCCTGCCAACCTGTACTCCAGGGTCATTAATACAGTGAGCTACTTAGAGTCCCATTAGTCATTTCCCATCCCTGATACTGGTAAATGACTTATCTCCTTGGTCTTCATTAGCAAATGTAATGACAACTGAAACACGGTCACACTTTTTCTCACTAAAGCCAGCAAAAAAAAAAAAAAAAAAAAAAAAGGAAAGAAAAGGAAAAAAGAAAGACCACGTGCAGCTCTCAGCCCATAGCTTGGGCTGCACAGTCCAAGAAGTCCCGAGACGTTCACAACTGAAAACGAAGAAACTGCCTTTCTGAAATAAAAAGGAAGAAGAGAGGAAGGAGTGACTGGCAGGGTAAGACCTAACTTCTGAGTTTACAGTTCTTTCCTGTTTAATAACCTGCAGCTCTTCCTACCTAATGACTAAGGCCTGCGAAGGCGGCTTTGGAAATGCGGGACTTTCAGCCGGCCTCTGGCACATCCCCGCTCTGCCTGGTCAGCGAATGCCGGCCGGAGGCGAGCGACGGCAGCGTGATCGGCACGTCATGTCCATCATCCGTGCTGGATCGGAGGGGTTTTTTTTCCCTCTCTTGGCCACCGAGGACGCATGCAGTAACCCACCCCAGTCACTGAGGCTGGAGGAAGCAGGTTCCTGTCTCGGCCGTCAAATCCCTCCTTTGCTGGGGCAGCTCCAGCCCAGAGTGGAAATCCTTCAAGCGAGGCTCAGCGGCCTCCGGCACAGCCTCTCGGACCCGCGGGGGCGGCCGGGCTCATCCCCAGGCAGCACGCGCGACCAGCCGGGAAGGCCGGACTGCCCGCCGGCCGCCCCGCCGGCTCCGGGCGCGCCGAGGAGGGCGACCCGCTGCCGAAATGGGCCCTGTCCGCCCCATGGCTCTCCTGCCCGGGCCTTTGAGACGTGCACAGCAGGCGATCGGGCAAGAGAGCGGTGTGCTGGTGGGACACGGCTTTGCCGTCGTCCCCTGCAAGCTAACGAGGCACTTGGCTGCAGGTAGGATAATCTGGCAGCAGTGCAGCTGCGCTCTCATTAATGCAGGATCAGGTTCCTCCGCTGCGTCTACTCACCACTTTTTGCCTTGCATTTTGAAGCGGGGGCCCCTGCACCTGCTCCCTGCAGCACCGTGTCTAAGTTGGTCTTGGCACTGCAACCCCCTAGAGCCGCGTGTAGCCCGTCGTATCGGCTCTCCAAAACGCAGCGTGGTGCTGCAGGAGCGACCGAGGCCGCGTGCTCGGAGCGGGGCTGGCCAGCCCCTCTGCAGCCGGGCGGAAGCAGCAGGAACGTGCCCCTTTCCTACTGCCCATGTCCAGCTCCGCTCTGGCATTTCTCTCCTGATCCACGACTCCGCTTGTGTCAAAACGGTCTGCTGGTTTTGTGATGGGAAGCAAAATCCAAGCACGTTTTAGTCTGGTTCTAGCAAATGCAAGTTACCCAGGCTTGACTGCCCGCTCCAGCTGTTCTGCAGAGCCATGATAAACTAAGAAAACAACAACATTTCCTAGCCTCAGGGAAAAAGAGAGTGAAGACCTTGCCAAGCCCACACCAACATTAGCAGACTTCCAGCCTTCCCCCCGCCAGGGGCCCACGCTCCTGCCCCAGGCCCTGACAGTTCCTCACCCCTGAGGCTAAAAGCAGGATGCAAAGGCAGTTGGGTCTGGAAGCCGCACAGACTGCAGGCCAGCGCGGCGTAGATGTGTCCCGGGCTCGTTTCTCTCACTGCGGTCACTGTCCCGTTCACTAGGTGACAAACGTGTGCAGTAGTGGAGGCAGGTCCCACACGGGGTGGTTAAACCACTGCACGCCAGTGGGGTCCGCACTAACAGCAGAAGCGTCACCACCGGCGCAGACCCGGCGGCACAGCATCCTGCTCTCCGAGCAGAAACTGGGTGTCCTGGAGCAAGGACCGAGAACGCAGCGGATGTCCGGCAGCCGTCAGCCAGCGGGTGGAAGGGGCTGGCGCGCGCCCGCTCCCGGGAGCACGGCCACGGCGCGAGACAGCAGCCGGGCTTAGCCTGGCGGGAGGCGAAGGCGACACTGGGGCAGCACACGTCAGCAGGAGGGACTGTGTCTCAGTGACCAAAGCCATCTCTAGAGGGCACCTGAGATGCAGGTGTGTCCTGCATCACCTAGGAAGAGAGCGTAGAGACGCGGTTCCCGTGCGGAGGAGCCAGTGTGCCGGATAGCAGCCCCTGTGAGAGCACAGTACGGGAAATCAAACTAAGGCACTAGAGTTACAGATGCAGAACCCAAACAGAGGTTTAAAGCTATTTGCTAAATCGACTTAAGATTGGTCCAATTCATTTTTCTGAACTTCCCACTGCGAACAAGGTCACACCGAGCGCTCCGGGGCTGAGCATGGCTGCAAAGAGCGCAGAGGCACGGTCCCCAGTGTGGAGGGAAGGCAGCCTCTGTGCCGAACTGCCGCGAGGAAAGACCTGCCCCCAGCATCCGCTCCCGTGCCTTGGAACAGCTTGCGAGACCCTGGGATCCTGGCAAACCGGTCTGGTCATTACAGGCTTTAAAAATTTCTCCTGCTGGAAATTAGACTACAAGGAACAAATGTGCTGGGGGAGGTGTTATCCTCGATAACTGCAAAAGGCAGTTTTATTGCACTCCTCTCTCAGACAAGCCTTCAGTGGGAATGTTGCCAGCAAAAAGTCTGCAGGATTTGGGCTTATAATTATGTGCTGTCACACAAACAAACCCGCATACACACACTCCCATGAAATTTTTACCTTTACTTCAGAAAAAGGAAAAAATAACCCCTTTCCTTGGTGTCTTGTTAACCTGAATTCCCTGCTATTTTGCAGGCTGGGGGAGGGGAGCGCCTGTGCCTGAGACAAGCGTAAACCAGTGCAATTCATTAGCGCCGACGCCCCTGGAGAGCAATTGGCATTTCGAGATCAATCTCTGCCAGGAGCCGGGTAGGAGCATCCTGCAGCAAAGCCGAGCACATTCTACCCTCACAATTAGGCAGCTAAAAATATAATGCTGGTGAAGATGAGGCCCTCGGCAGACCCCAGCGGCCCGCAGGCGCCTGAGCCTCGCTGGAGGCTTGCTGCCCCGCGCGGGGCCGAGCCGGGGTCAGGCGGCGGCGGCGGGGAGCTGCGGCGGGATGCAGGGCGCCCTGCACGTGCAGCTGGGCTCTGGAGGAGCGCGGGGGCGGCGGCGCCAGCCCGGTGCCGGGGTCGCTGTGACCGCTCCGGAAGCACAGAGCCAGGGGAGGCAACCCGCGTGCGTCAGCCAGCGCTGCTGCTGCCCTCCCCGCTTGCATCGGCAGAGCCGTTTCGGCAGTGCCCCCAGCCGCCAGCCCCGGCGCGAGGTCCTCCCGCCCTGCTCCGTCCCGCGCGGCCGCTCCTGAGCGGCGGTGCCCCAGAGGGGGGGACCGGCCTGCCCCAGGCTGCCTCGGCGCGGGAACCAGAGGGGTCTGGGGCAAGAGGGGCCGGAGGGGGCAGAGCCGCCGCGGGCACCGCTGCAGGCGCATCCTCCCGCCCGCTCGCCTCTGCTCCCCCGCCCGCTCGTCCAGCTCCGGGCGACAGCTTCCTTCGTTAGCGTCACCCCTCTGCTCCGGGGATCGGAGCTGCGCTGCTGCCTTCCCGCGGGAGCAAAGCTCCTCTGCCTTTCCAGAGCTGAGCAGCTGGACGGTCTCCATGGACCAATTAGTCACTGGCCTCGGAGCTGCAAAGGACAGCGAGGGGCGCCGCGGACCCCTAGGGCAGCTTAGCGCACAGGGAGCACATCGGCGGCTGCAAAAGCCGGGGCAGCACCTCCTTCTGCCTGGGGAGCTAAGATTAAGAGTGTTTGCAGCTATTTATCCATGCAGAGGGTTGCTAGAGGCTGGCAGTAACGGAGAGGCCCCAGGACAGTGGGGTGTCCCCAGGGGGAGCAGCGGCGGGAAGGTCTGGGGGCGACAGGAGGAGACCATCAAACACGGAGGTTCGACCAGCCTGTCCTCGGCTTGCAGGGGCCATGTCCACACCGCTGGATAAAACACACCTGGGCCAGCGCCCCGACCCTGATCAGACAAGCCTGTTGTGCCCACGTGGCTCAACTCAACTCCTGCCCCCCCCCCAAATTACAGATAGCGTCGCCCCGGCCCGTGGGAAAGTGCTGGCCTGCACACCAGAGGAAAGAAGAAACCTGGGAAGCAGCTGAACCACGGGCTGCCGCAGAGGTCCGCAGGACTCGGAGCCGCAGGGGCCGGACCACGGTCCTGAGCGGGGCTGCCTCTGCAGCAGGGGTCTCCGCGGCGGGCGCCGGGGCGCTGCGCATCTTAGGCTTTTTGCAGATTTACCCTGCGGCTCCGCTGGAAGCCTGCTAAATACTTATCGGCTTCCTTAGGCAGCTAAATACCATAGAAAATCTAGCCAAATAGTGATGGTTATGCTTCAAAGTCACTTACACCTAAGCTGGATTTGGATTTAGTGCATAGCTGAATTAGAGACCTGCTTTAAACCACTTTTTTTAGACTAAATAACCACCGAATTGGACAATAAATGAGTCTGGAAGTGGGAAAGCATGGGGAGGATTAAGCTCTAAAAACAACTCTGGCCTCATCCTGAGAAATAGGCTCCCAGGTGCTCCGCTATGGCCACGCCGGACGGAGGGCGATGGGAGCTGCCGGGCTTCAAACCCGCAGAGCCGAGCACTTCCAGAGCAAGAAGCAGAGCAGTCCTTAGGTCCTGCGTAAGGAAAGCCGCCGCGCCAAAGCGGGAGAAGCCGAGCCCGCGATCCCGGCAGCACGCGGCCGTCGGCTGCTGCTGCCGCCCCTTCTTCGGAAGTGTAAGTGGGAACTGGGTTCCCGCAGGGTAGGTAGGAGTCTGCTCCAGGGAGGCGCTGAGCTGGAGACTTCCAAACAGCACCGAGCGAGGAACTGGATAATGCATTTTTTTTTTTTTATGCCGTGAGGATAAAAAAATCACTTCCTACTTCTTAGATCCCATCTGATGCACGTTTTTTTTCTCCCTCCCTCCAGGCTGCAAGTGGCTGCCGTGTGGGCTGAACACTGTCTTCTGCAGGATCTGCACTAAGTCAAGCTCAGGGCAGCGAAAACAGACGGCGACGGCCACAATCTCACTGCGAGTTCCCAGCCTGGTCCACGCACACGCATGCGTGAGGAGTGCCGAGCCGTGCTTGCGACGCCTGCGTGGTGCCCGCCGCGCTCATCCCCTGCCTTCTCCACCAGAGAGGCCTCAGCAGCTCGCAAGAATTATGTTCTTTCCCACTTAGCATCACCCAAGTGAAATCCTGCTCCAGCACCGTTCTCAGAAACTCCCGGACAGTCTGGCCTGAGAATTTCACGGGCTTCCCCCACGCACAGCAAACTCCCATTTTCTCCTTCAAAAGTTGGCCTGACAAAAAAAATTCAACCAAAACAGAAACTAAAAAATGATTTTCTTATAATGATAACCTGCTCCCAGCCCCGACTTTGCTTTCGTTTATATACACACACGTATATGCACAGAAATAGCAGTGGGAATGCAGCAAAACCAACCTGTCTGGAAGTACAAACACGGATATTTTGAAGTCCCGGTACACCTACACTCTGCCCCATCGCCATGCACAGCGAACACCCCAGGCCACGCCGGCTCGGGCGGCCCGTTTCGGTCCCTGGGCCCGTACATAAATGCATACAGGACTGCACGTGCGCACGCCCCGGTGACAGCCCCGCAAGGCAGAGGAGGGCTGGGGGAGGCCGAAGGACGGGCTCCCCGCGGCAGCAGGCACTGTCCGCCCGCAAGCTCCTCGCCGGCTGCGCATTTTGTCCTCTGATCCTGCAGCCAGCAGCAGCCTCCCTTTATTTATTTTCTTTTTTTTGACCAAAGACTGCATAGCATCTCCATGGCGACTCGAAAGCTTAATGAATTCCTGCTGGTTTAAGTGATTAATTCTCCGGACAGCTGAGACCAAGCCCAGGTGCTTGGCTTCGGGGCGGGCGGCTGCCGGGCGCCCGCACGGAGCCCCTGCTTCGCCCCCCGCGCCGCCGGTCGGAGCGCGGGGCCAGCCTCGGGGCTTCCCAGGCTTGGCTTTTGCAAGGCTAAGGCTATAACGAGCAATGTCGCTTCGCAGTTATGCGCTTTGCAGGCCTCCGATGAAAGCACTTGAGAAATATTATACATCCATCTGCAAGTAAAATAAAACCTACCAGAGTGATATTTTGCTCTTTTCTTCTCTAGGTAAATTCCACATCATTCATTACATGGTGTTTGTACGTATTTCCAGAGTATATTCTTTCCTTTGAAAATTCATATTTAAAATGCCATGAAAATAAAGCAACTCCTCCCAATATTTGTAGAGGAGTTAAACGTGGCACCGGGCGCTATTAAAGCATCAAATCTATTAGCGGCGGAGACAACCCGAACAAACCAGACCACATAAATCTCCGGGGCTTGCTGGGATTTAACGGCTGAGAAAAGAGGAAAGGCACCGCGGCCAGGCTGCAGCCTCCCTCCGACCCCAAACCGGCGGCCCGGCCCGGCCCGGCGACGCGAGCAGCTCCCGGCCGGCGCAGTAGGAAGCTCCAGGGCCAGATCCCACCACGTGGCCCGGGCGCCTCGACGGTGGGCAAGTCACCCCACCCCGGGGTGCTTTTTCCATGAAGAAACCCTCTTTGCTCCAAAATAAAGCTGGGGCCACGCCGCCCACGAGCTTTTAACGTTGTCTCCCCTGCAGAGCCTTTGGATTTTGTAAAAACAAGCAAACCCTCCCCGGTTCGCTGGCGGCTCCCGGCACGGACGGGCTCCTGGCGCCCGGGCCAGGCTTGGCCCTGCAGCCCGCTCCGGTCTCCGATTCCAGCACGCCGCTTCCGCAGTGCTGGGCACGTCACACCGCGCCTGCCCCGGCGTTGCCGAAGAAAAGGGTAAAAAGCAACAGCGTTTGGAAAGAAAATTTCTTGAGCTATGCTTTAGGGTTTCCCAAAACAGTTTGTTTTCATTTAAAAATATTTTTATGTCAGCTTCACTCAGCTTCTGCTTGGGGCGAGTCCCTGTTCTGCCACGATTTGGTGCTTCCTAAACAGACTACTGCAAAGGTTTCAGCTCCTGATTTTTTTTTCTTTCCTCTTGGGAGGAAAAAAAAAACAAATTTCTTCCAACAGAAATTGTCTTTAAAACAAAAACTAAGAAGAAAAGATAATCACAGAAGGGGATTTTCTGGCTCCACCTCTAATTTCCATAATTTCCACAAGAACACGGACCAACATGGGCTGCTGTAAATCTTGTTTCACACCCCAGCTGAGGCTTCTCTGCAAGTCGGACTGGACTAAGGAGCAAAATGTCCAAGTCCCATGTGGGAGGGAGGTTTCCGGTACCGCCGCGTTGCGACCCCGCGTTAACTGTGCTCCCCCCCCAGCCCGCCCTGTGCGCCAGTGCCCAGCCTTACCATGTCCTTCACGGGGTGGGGAGACCTGACAAACACAGAGATGGCCTGCAAGAAAAGCAAAAAAAAGGCCTCAGGGCATTTTCCATGAGCAGGTGAGGAATTTTTCCAAATGTTATATTTTTGGGGTTTAAAAAAAAAAAAAAAAAAGAGCCACAGGTACCTTGTCCCTCTCAAAGTGAATCACATCGCTGGCACACGGGACTCTGCCTTCCTCCCAGTTGGAAGCGGTTTCGAAGTTGGTGTTTGGAAGCCACTCTTTGTACACAGCGACCGCAGCAGCTGGGAGAGGCAAGGAAACCCGCCGTAACGCAACGCTCCTCGAGCGCCGGCACCGCGTGGGCCAGGCCCACGGGGAGCACCACGTCCCGTGCGTCTCCTGCGGTCGCCGGACCGGCGGGGGTTTTACAGCCGCTGCAGCCTAGACCTGCATGGCCACGGGACACCCCCCTGCCGATGCCCTCGGCCGTCCCCGAGGGGCTGCCGCGCCAGCTGGACGAGGCGGCCGCCGCGCAGGGCGTCTCTGCAGCCTGCTCCCGTGGCTGTTTCGGTGCGCTCTTTTACACAGCCCGCCAAGTCGTGCAACAGGTCAGCTGTGCCTCGCTGGGCCAGACGAAATGCTGCGCCCGCGGCAGCGCCCGCGGCTCGCAGGCGCGTGTGGGCATTCACAGCGCTTCAGAGTCCCAGTCCTCCCCCTCCTCCCAGGGCCTCCCTCTGCAAGGGATTTTTTTGGTTTAGGTGATATTTTTATCCCACCCAGGTGGAAAGATGAGTACGGGACCAATACTTCACAAGGAGAGACAAGGCAGCAAAGGCCTGCAGGCAACGGACAAGAATAACGTACAACCAGATACCTAAGCTTTAAGTTCAGTGGTTTCTTCTGAGCTTGGGACCTCAGTACACTAGACACTAATGAACGATGCAGAGAGCCTCTCATCCTTGGTGTTTCTAATCGGAATGAAGTGAGCAAACAGGGCCATGAGGATGAGATAAGAGGAGAAAAGGGTTTGCCCAGAGCACCTGAAGTGAGTCCTGCATGTGTAGCACAGTAAGTTGGCTGGTTTCATGCAGGTGTGTTCGAGGGTAGGAGTATTGTGGTCTCCACTGCCTGAGGCAGCACTGTGTTGGTTGACTCCCTGTGCACATCCTTTCCTCTCCCCTACGAACCCACTAGCAGCATGTTGGAAACTTCTTCGCAGAGGGAGTTAAGAAAGAGAGGAAGGGGTTGGCTGGGGAGATGGAGATGTCCTCACCAGCCATGGCAGTGGGGCTCTCTCAGGCCATGACAGTGCATTGGTGGCACCTGCTTGTAATTCCCAGCAGCAATGGCCCCACTTACTCAGGGAATCTGCCATCACTGAGGTTAGTTCCCACTCTAACCTTTTCTATTTGCACAAGAGCTTCTGAAACTTGCATCACCAAGCCTGACATTTCCCAGGCTTGACTTCCACTTGAAGATGAATCTCAAGTGGCCTGAATTAAATGGCTTCAGGCAAGTGAGTTATGAGAGAGGAAAGAAAAAATAAGAATCTTTGCTGTTAATATGCTTCATCTTTTCCTTCTAGAAAAAAAAAAGAAAAAGAAAAAGAAAGCACAGCAAAATACAAAGCTGGTTTGGGAGGGGATGGGGTAGTGGATGGGGAGGAGTGTAGCTTCAGCGCTGGAGATAGTTGGTGCTCCAGTGGGAGAAGGCAGGGAGAGCAGAGGTGGCGACAAGGGCAGGAAGAGCCACAGGGAGATCCCACCTTGCCTTCTCCCAACCACCCCAAGCCCTTCACCATCCCTGCCCTCCTCACTAGGGAAGTCGTCTCCAGTCGGGCTGCCACTGACTTTCACTAGTGAGGAAAGAAAGTGGCAGGAGAAGAGAAAAGGCAGGCGTGAGCGGGCCTGAATGGCTATGGGTGGCAGAAGAAGTTGCAAAGGAGAAAGTCAAAGCTGCTAGTGTAAATGTCGGGAAGGAGATTGGACTCGTGTGCACTAAGCAGGCTTTGTGGAGGCTTTATCAGCAAGTAATGATCTCCTTTGGAGCCTAATTGCACATTTGTGCTGTCTGACTCTGCCAGGGGCACTGCTGAGACAATTTTTTTGTAAATAGTCATGTCCAGACTAAGAGGAAATGATGTATTTTTAACCTGAGCCCTATGTATGAACAGGCGCCGGAGCTGAGGTGTGCAGCAGTAGGTTCGAGAGGAGCGACGTTGATGAGGAGCAAAGGGGCTTCCTCAGCCGGGCTGGAAACTCATCTGTCAAACCTGCTGAACGCAAGGTCTTGTGGAGGATGGGAGCCCACAAAATGGCTGAAAAACCTTTTGCTAATAGCAGTTAAAGATTAGAGCAGAATCAAAGCTTTCTTCATTTGTCACTCACTAAAAAAAAGACCTTGCTATTCTTTGATGTATGGCTTTCACCAAGTAAAGCGATGCACAACCCACCTGGGGACCCGGCTCTGCACTGCCCAGCCTCTCCAACCCCCTTCAGCGCTGACGTTCATCCACTCTGAGGCTGAATAGCCAAACTGAGGCTATTCCCAGGGAAAGGCCTGATCCAGCGGGATCCTTCACTTTGGCCTGACACTATGCACACAATCTCCCTGAGCTCAACTGTGGGCAACTTCCAGTTCCCTTGTGGCTGAGCCATTAATTAGAGCAAACCCCCCTCCCCCCCCAACATCTACTTTAAAGCTCTTTGAGAGGGAAAAGGACCCTGACAGGGTCCTGATGAGGATCAGACCCGAGGAGCTGCTTTTGGAGTTAAGGATGGCTGCAGCCACAAAAAGCTCGCTGCCTGGGAGACAAAAAAATCTTAAAGCCAAAGCCCTGGCGTATTAATTGCAAGTTGTTCTGCCCATGCTACGGTTGACTGGTGTCCTTCCAGCGGCTGAAAGCTGGGGAAGGGAGAGGTTAAAGCTCCAGCCGAAAGGCTCAGCGGCCACTTTCTGCACAAGCGTCACGTCCCCGCCGGCTACCCGCGGCGGCTGCACGGCACGTTGTCGCGTGTGCGCGCATGCACAGCAGAGAGGGCTCTGCACCCCGGCTCGGCTCGGCCGGCATCGGCGCAGCGCGGCCGTGCACGGCGGCCAGGGGCTCCGGCACTGAGGAGGTTAATCTGCTGGTGCCGAAGCTGTGCAAAGGTTTTTTTTCGTGTGCAGCTGTGCTGATGCATTCCTGCACCTTCTACATCCCTGGAAATATCAGCGTGCTATTTAATCAGCCTTGTCTCCGGGGAATCGCAGTCCTTGAACATCAAAGCTACATTCATATTCAATAGAAAATGGATCCTGTGGTGCAGAGCTGCTGGCTTCAAATAAGAGCAGAAAAGCCTGAGAGGCAGAGATGCAGCAAGTGTGATACATAAATCACAGGCTGAGCACCCAAGCCCGTTCTCTTTCCTTCGCTCTGTCCACTTGGAAATGTATTTTTCCATTTGCATTACAAATACACTTTAAGTGACGGAGCCTCCAGTTCTGCTCTGAAATGGGTTGCCCGAAGTGCACCTGAGACGGCTAAGTCATTGCCCGGCCACCCATGTTCTCCGTTGCCGTTGGGCCCTGGGTGTACTCACCAAGGAGCTGCAGGCATCCGAGGAAGAAAAACGGGCTCTTCATTTTGCAGCCTGCTGCCAGCACTCGCCCTCACAGCCTCAGCCCTGGCCGGACCTTGGACTGCCTGGAGGCACGTGACGGGCTCAGCCCTGGGCCGTCTACAGGGAGACGACTAAACCAGCACTGGGACGTGGGCTTCCCCGGTGGGAGCCAGAGCCTGGAGCAACCCAGAAGCCAGTTTGCCGTTAGCTCTTTTCTCAAGCTCTCCAGTTTCTTGGCATCTGTGCGGAGCTTGAGAAAGCCGTTGGGGAATGAGACAGGGAAAATGAGATTCGTGGGACTTTCCCGCAGCAGCCCCTGTTCACCAGATTAGTGAGTGAACCCATTCACACCTTAGTTCCTCCCTTGGTCGGTTTGGGGGCCTGCTGGAGGGTGGCGAGAGCAAACACACCACGTTCAAGTCCAACACGACTGCTGCATGCTGCTCTCCCCTGCAGCACGCCCGCGACTTTTTCGTCGCTAGTAGGGGTCTCGGTGCATTTTCAATTAGCAGCTCCCGGTGACGACTTGCAGTTGCCATCCCGGCTCTTCGCTCCGGCCCTGGCGCGGCAGTGGGGAGAGGAGCAGCTTTCGCCTCCCGGCCACCGGCTCTGGGGGAGCCACCGCGGATGCAGGCGCAAGGAGGCAGGCGCTCCTGCCCCCCGTGCATGCACACTGGTATGCTCACGTGCACTCAGGTGCATTTGCGTGTGCACACGCCTGTGCACACACACACATACACACACATATGGGCTGGCTTCCCACAGCCCCTGCATGTTGCCAGCTGGTGCCCACCAGCCTCACGACGGGACGCTCCTGATTTGTTTCCTGGGGGAGGTGGACCTTGGGAAAAGGCCAGACCAGCATATCCCATACACGGCTGCCAAATGGCCCACGAGACACGTAGCGGTGGATCTCCACAAGGGAAGTGGGGATGAATGTAAAGTAAGGCACAGGGGGAGAGTAATTGTAATTTCATGTATAAAACCATGGGCTTGGAGCTGACCACGCGGCTCGGGAGCGAGATGACAGAGGAGGGTTGTAGACAGCTCAGTGAGAATAAGCTGCTGGAGCTCAGGAGCAGCCAAAAATCATGATCAAGTGTCAGGAAAGGGGAGGAAAGGAACCAAAACCAAAGCAGAAGCCATCGCCATGAAGCTGTACAAACACGTGGTACGTGCCTGCTGCAAGAGCTTCCTGGAGCCTGGGAGGAGGCCAGAGAAGTGCTTGGAAAGGACGTGAGGAGGCAACGGGCTGAGCAGAGAGGAGGGAGCAGCGGGGAGAGCACGGGGGTGGCACCCCGTGCCCAGGAGTGCCCCGGCTCGGCCCTGGGCATCCCACCCCACAGCAGAAGGAGAGTTGTGGCTCCTGCCCCGTCCTTTCCCGTGCCAGGACGTGCAGCCCCGCGCTGGCCGAGAGGAAAGTCTCATCGGCAGCGGCTCCCTGCCTGGATACGAGTCAAAATTGAGTCAGCGTTTTCCAGGCAGGGAGCTGGCTGCCAAGCGATGTCCTGGAGGTGAAAGGCTCCCTCTCTCGTTACCACTTGCAAATCCCACCCTGGGGACTCTCTGGCTGAAGGCTGGCTGCAGTGAAAACGCCCATGTTTTAATAGGCAAGGAGAGCTGGGGAGGACACGAGGACGCTCAGCGACAGAAGCCTGAAGATCCAGCGTGGGCACTGGCTGTCCCAGCGCGGGTTTGACTTACCTCCTCACCATCTTCTGTGATAATAATATTAGGCCCTGTGGCCTCAAACAGAGAAGAATCGGAGCAGATGCTTCAACCCACCCAAGCGCAGAAGCTCACACCCTGCAGGGTGCCAGCCAGCTGCACAGGACATGGACTTCTGACCACATCGCGGTGCCCATCCTGCAGCTGAAAGAGCACCAGGATGTTCAAATGAAGGAGAAGAGAGCAGACGCTAAGCCAAGGGCTCCGTGGTCACGGCAGGCATGAAACCATTTTGGACTGGTGCAGATCTCAGCAAAACGCTACCCTTGCTCTCAGGGGCAGCTCCTGCTAAAAGCAGCTTGCCAAGGCTGTTCACAGGGCGCGATCACGGGCCCTTCTGTATCCAGCGACGCAGCCGGCATTGATTTGTGAATCTCCTTGGCACAGTGTACTGTTGCTTAAGCTTTGGTCGTCAAGCTAATCCTTAACTATGAGGAGCATACGGTCCCTAAGGTTAGGCAGTCAGTAACTGTTACTGCCTGGTACCTCCCACCCACCTCAAAGCCACCGGCTACTAGCTGTGATGATAGGATGGAGAAAAATCACATCCCACATGGATGTTTTTCTGTTTAAGAGAATGTTAAAGTCCCCATTGCAACAGCACATTTTATGCCGTCATGGTTTAGGCCGATCCCTGGTGGTGGAAGAGCCACGTGCCCATCTGGGAGAGCCACGGCCCTGCGCCACGGGGCCCGTCAGAGCACTAAGGCTGCACATTCAGTCAGCCCGTGAGGGCCACCTGCTTGGGGACTCCTTACCGACTCGGGAAGATGAACTTGTCCTGCTTTCACATGTCCCACAGATATCACGAAAAGGAGCCCAGGCTCATTGAGAAATGGATCACCAGGACCTCCTTCCCCCGCAGCACGGTTCCTCAGCAGTCCAAGAGCCGCGGTGCCTGCTGACCGTGGGGCTGCCTCATAACGTGTGTGGCCCTCACCGCTCGCCTGCACCAGGAGGCCTGTGCCTCCAGCAGTTATGTGGTTACCTTCTCCCAGAGGTAACAGCGAGATGAGAGAAGGTGCCAGAAGGCTTCACAGCTGCCTGCTTTTCCATGCTTAACCAAAACTGCTAGAAAGCCTCTTTCCCAGGGAGGCTGCACTCGCCTGAATGCCAAACCGATGGAGAGGGAGGAAGGGGCGATGCCCACTTGAGCTGGAGCTGTTTCCCCTTCCAGCCAGCACCAAGCCAGGAGCAAGACTGCTTTGAGGGAGGGCGCCCACACCAAAGCGCACCCAGTCCATGCAGCCCTCCTGCCCTTCTGCACACGTGGGTAGGGGTTACCCTGCAGCGCTGCTGTGAGACTGGCCACAAAGGACGGCTTTTATTGGCCAGACAATCAGTGATTTGGGCTGCAGTTGCCCAGAAACTAGAGATACCACGGCTGCCTTCCCTTTGCCATGCCCACCAGAGGACTGCTCTGCAAGAGCTTATGCGGCTTTACAACACTAGCAAGACCTGAGGTACTTTGGCGTTCTCAAATTGTGTAAAATACAGAGGAGCCAGCCAGTGCTGGAGAGCGAGGGGAGAGGCTGGAGCCTCAGCCGAGACAAGGCCCACACGCTTTCCTGGGGAGCTCCTGGAGCGCTTTCCTCCAACGTGGAAGTTAAAGGGGCACAAGCTCTTCCAAGCTCACTCCGTGGGAGAGCAATGTTTGAGTCCGGGCAATGCTGAAGAAGCAATTTTGGCTTCAGAAGGGAGAACAGGATGCCAATGGCCAGGATTTCAGACCTGTCTAGAAGGTGTACTCATACCTGCTTCTTGGCCTGTAGACCCAAGAAAGACAACAAGCAGCTTGCTAAACTTGGACAAGAAGAAGCAGTTACAGCATCAGATTACTGCACCTAACTGCTGCATGCAGATTCAGAAATTTGAGTAACAAGGCCTGTTTTTTCACATGCTGAGCTAAGACCCTGCCAGATACAATAATCGGCCCACATCATCCTGTCCCCATGCTTAGATAAAATTTCTTTTATACTCTGAAGACTAACTAGCCTTCATTTGCTACCCCTTAAACACCTGCTAAAGGAGAAATATCTAGCAAGGGAACAGTTTAAGCCTTGTCTGTATTCCAGCCAGTTGATGGCATCAGTTACACTGAGAGAAGTGTTTCAACAAGCTCTCCTAGAGAGATGCCATTTTTCACCAGCCAGGGCTGTTCTAAATAATCTCCTCTGTGGGAGCTTCTGTGTTGGCACAAAGTGGCAATTCAGCGTCCATAGCAATGTCTGCAAACAACTCGTGTCTCTAACCAGCACAGCTATGCTGTCAAAACACAAGTTTCTGCCAGCTGTGGCAAGTAGTGTAAGTTGTCACCAAACACCTCTTACTCCAATTTACGGTCCATACAGTGGAAGTCATTCCCTCAGCTTCTCTCCCACTTTTACAGAAACGGTCTGTGGGACTTCAGTGCTCCTGCTATCTCCACACTTGGGCCATTTTCTGTTCTTACATGACCACACTAGAGCAGGCCGCTGGTATCCAAGACTAACCGCTAACAGACACAACTCTGGGGTCAGACCAAAAAGCTGAATCACTCATCTCTACACTTTTCAACTCAGAGCAAGCACTGGGGGCTCCTCCGCCCCTGCACTGCCAGAGCTGTTGAGCAATGAGACAAGTTCCACAAACAGGACAACAATACTGGTGCTTCTGTGGTTCTTGGTATGTCCTATTTTGTCTGGGCACTACTGCTCTTTCTAGGTGCCAGTGTGACGTTACAGCTTGCCTTATCAAGGTTATTTCTAAACACGCATCTGTTCCAGGTTTTTTTCAAAGCCCAACTTCTACAAAAAGTAATAGCCCTAAAACAACCGATTTTCTGGTTTGCTTCTTTGAATCGTCAAATGTCTCCAATTCTTGTAGTTCAAGAAAACTTTCGAAAAGAAGGAGCAAAGGGGCATGGGAAGTATGGAAAGACTTAGGTTACTGTTTGTTTAGCGAAACAGTAGAAGCTTCGTGTAGAATGACAAACCAAACACGTT
This sequence comes from Rhea pennata, assembly GCF_028389875.1. NCBI lineage: Eukaryota > Metazoa > Chordata > Aves > Rheiformes > Rheidae > Rhea > Rhea pennata. Next base: position 58,621,358 of record NC_084667.1, on the reverse strand, counting down.
ACCTTTCAGCGACACCCTTCACGGCCCAACCCAGCCGTGCAGGAGGGAAACACATGGCTGACTCATGGAAAACTGACTTTGGGGAAAGAAGGCGGAAATCATCACTTTCACTGTTTATTTTGACCACCAGATATTTCCCCCCTTCCTCAGACAGTTCCAAGACTTCATCATACAGAAGCAGGCTATTACTTTGAAAATGAGAATTTTCATAACTATCCGTATGACCAAAGAGTCAGAAGTCCTTAAAAAATATTTTTCTGGTATCTTTTAGGCAGTGAATAGAAAAACCCAAGGCTCTAAACACTTTAGGACTTTAAAATCTTAAATCTTTAAAATCTTTTAAAAACCTTTTTAAAGTCTTAAGAAAGACTTAAAAATAATAATAATAATAAAAAAAAAAATCCTTCCTTCAATTCTTGCAAGAGATGGTCCTAGCACCCCGGCCAGGTTTCAAGCCAGGTGCATGTCCACACAGCACCCTCCGTAGACCAGAACAAGTGCTTTTCATCCCCATTTTCAACTACTACTTTGTACTCTGAGAGCTGGCACTCTCTTCCTGTCATCTTCAGTAATGTATTGCCTTCCAGGGAAAAGCACGCTATAAAGCTGTAGTTGCCTTCTGTGACCTGTCTCATGGAAGAAATCTATAAAAACTCATTCTTGCCAGGAATAGCATAATGTATCATTCCAATTATGATTCATTGCTGGGGGAGGAGGAGCACGAAGGAGAAGGGAGAATCAATGTTAGTCTTCATGTTTAAAGTGATTTGTTTCTTCTCTACTTATCCCGCTACACTGAAATGACAGAAGTCTGAGCAGCACCAAACCAAATTTAGAAAACAGGATCGGCTGTAGGGACAGCAAAGGCTGCTTTTCCTTAAGGAGGGCTCTGTTTGAAGGTGATTCACTTCATTAATAAAAGACAAGAAAGTTCTTTGTCTTCTCGTGTTCCGCAACAAGGAGCGGGAAGAACTTTGCCCAACACAGCCTTAAGAGCTGGCTGTGAGTGCACAAGTGGAAAGCCTGACGTGCAGGGCAGCGGATGCCAGAGCATCTCGAGTTGCTTGCAAGTAGCTCTGATAGCAGAAGTGTATATCCACCTCAGCACACCCTGAACACAGCAAAATTTCTTGGCTACCTTTCCCCTTCTCTCTATGCCTTCTTGCATTCACCATTTGGTTTGTATGTCTTTCATCAAAAAAATCAAAAAAAAAAAAAAAAAAAAAAAAAAAAAAAAAAAAAACCCACCTGCCACACAACACAGAGCTCTGTATCAAGCAATCTGCTTCACCCACACTCCTCAGGGGCTTTCCAGCAATCTTAAACTACCTGCTGCAAACCCCAGCATCTGCTGGCTGATCAGCATGTACTCCCTTTCAGGTATGGTCCCACCACCTGTAGTGCAGCTGCTTTTGCTGTGGTGACTCCCAGGAGAAGCTCTCAAGGCAGCACCTCCAGTCCTACAGCACACAGCTCAACAGCCCTCCTTCTAAGGACAGCAGCATGGCCAAGGCCCCTGTTACCATTGCCCACACTACGATGCAAGCCATGGGTTTGGTCTTGCCTATGAGCACGGACAGTATGTTCCCATGTTGCTAAACTACATGTTACCATTGCAGAGTGAAGTGAAAGAGGGAAAATGGGAACTTCAGTAAGAGGTGACAGGGAAGAGAGTGAACAGAAAATGGAAGGATGAACAGACCAGTGGACTTCGTGAAAATTGCATACTTTATACATCACCACTGGGAACCCCAGTGTCTTCACCACTATACTGAATCTGAAATGTGGTAAACATTATTGCTTCCATGATTTCAAAACTCTACACTACTTCTACCTACAACACACTGTCCCATGATGTAAAACAGTTTTGCATCTGGGAATAGAAGATTTACTAATAACACTGGAGTAGAAATAGAATTTTTTTTTTTTTTTTTAAGAAAATAAAACTATAACTTTTCCCTTCAGTCACCTCTTCTGAGAAAGTAATGTAATACAAATGCAAGGAAAATAATTTTAGTTATTTCTGCTCTACTTGCACATGGACTGTTGACATTGACAGTTTATTCTAACCAAGACTTAACAGGATCCTACTTTCCATGTGAAAACGTAAGACAAGTTTCCTGTGAATAGGAAGGCAAAATGTGCTAAGATAATAAAGGTCTATCAGGTGCACACGAGTGTAAAGCACTAAATAGCCAGGTTTATCAGTGAGTACACAGAAGCAAAAGGATCCATTTTTACCCTGTTTGCAAGTAAACACCAGTCATTCAAATTCAACACAGTAAGTTTTTTTTAAAAATACGATTTCCTACTTAGATTTATTTTTCCTTTAATAACACAGTTTAGCATTTCAGAGTTTTGCATTTTACACTCTTACACACTGTCCTTGTTTATTAGCATTTAAACACAAAAAGACGTAGCAAGACCTCCAAACACAAATAAATACAAAAACACAATATACAATAAACTGAAATACAACATATAATAATGCTATTGAGAAATTAAGACATGTTGCTAATCCTTTTTTTATTATTATTTTAACAACATGGTTATTGCTGAGCAATAAATTATACATTTTAAAGTCGTTTTTCCTCAAAAAAAGAAAAAAAAGAAAAAAGACGAGAACCACTGGTTACCAGATCACTTGCACTGTATTCTTACAGCTATTGATAATTAAGACAGGCAGAATATACACAATAAAATGAGGTTGGCCTTCTTTGGTCTTTGTTTTTGATCATAAACTGAACACAAGTGTACCGTTCACTGAAGAGTATGAGATTAAAGAAATGGTTACACAAGTTTTAAACACATTAATTTGTACATTTTTCTTGATCACTGATGTCTTTTCCATAGATATTTCTTACAGAATTTCTTGGAAACAAATGTCAGCTTTAGTTGTCCCAATTATTACGTTGTTCCATGCATCTTAAAGGTTATCCTACTTGTCTAAGAGAAATGGACCTATGTTGAGCCCATCATCTCCTAATGGGAGATTTTTCACAGCTCTCTAGTCACCATTAAATCATTGGAGTTTTATACTCTGTAGAAAAAATCCTGAACTTCCCCTATTTTTTTTCTATAAAACTGAAAAAATATATAAATCAAACAACAGCTAGAAGAAAAACAAAAGAGGTGGATTCACATGATGCATCAGCAACAATGGAAGCTTGTACCTTCCCATTCCACAAGTACAGATTATACAACTCTCTGCCAGTGACGCAGGTCATAGTTGGAAGATGTGTCCTCTCAAATGCGAGCTATATTCAAGTTCAAAGCTCAGAACACTATGCAAGAAAATGACCTTTACGAATGATAATGCTGGTTTATCTCAATAACCCTTAGACAGAGTCAAATTTTATCACTACGCATCACACTGCCAGCAATGGAGCGTGTGAACACCGGCATTGCTAAGAAGTTAAAAAGTCCTTGCAGAACTGGCAACCAAATTAAAAGCTTAGTTCCAAAGGACCAAAAACACAAACACTACATACAGACAACAAATCCTTCCCTAAATAGGTAGGTTAGTAAGCCACAGAGCTGGGATCCAGATTTGAATTTCACATGAAATCTGGGATGTTTGGATCCAGGATTTTGGTTCAGGCGCTTCTCTGTGAAATTTAGAACTTATTTGAACCCTAAGGAACTAATCCTAACTTGGAGGGAAAAAAAAACCCACCAAAAAAAAAAAAAAAAAAAAAAATCAAACAGCCAAGTATCTACACTAAGATCATGAAATGGAAGACAAAAGCTGCAGTCTTGCCATACATTAGAAGAGAACTAGGAATAGTCAGATCCCTTACATGTTGTACATCTTTGCTCTTCTAAATCTTAAGAGGATGTCCCTGAATCAGCATTCCAGAGTTTTCCACTACCCTCATCTATCTGGTGCTTCTCTGCAAAGGCCTGGGTTAAAAGGCAGGAAAGAACAGTTAAGCCCTCCATATTTTGGTTTAAAGAAAAGGAAAAAACAACAAAAAAAAACCAAACACACAAGAAAGGGTCAGTTGCACTATAGCTGATAGAACCAAGATTAATCCACTGTAAAATGGTATTGTTCTCTCTGCTCCGTTAAGAAAGGTATAAGAGGAGTCTTATTTTGCTGGCCAGTTCTGAGCAAGCAGAGCAGGACACCAACATTTGCTGCTATTATACACACAGACATGTTGTGCTGGCCTTCCACTCTGCAAATTGTGCGAAGTACAGCTAAGTAGTTAGCAATGCCTGGGCCACCACATACGTACAACCCCAAATCATGACAGCTTCTATTTTAATTCTAGCCCTTACTGTCTTGATGTGGGTCTTTAAGGTATGTCAACTTGCTTTTCAGTTCCTTTAAGAGACAAATATATTGGAAGAGTAAAACCAGTGATGTAACATAACACTAGGGAACTGGAACCTTTCATTTAGCCCTGGCTCCAGGAGACTCCTGGAATTTGTGACTCTAGGCAAGTCACTTCATTTCTTGGCCTCCATTTCCTTTTTCCAGAAAAGACAAATAGTACTTGCTATAAGAGAATGTTTGCAGAGACAAAGTGGTTACTACACTGTACATAGCACTAAAACTATTTTCAGACAGACCAAATTCCAGAATTGATTTTTTTTTATTGCAGTAGCTATGATTTCTGGATCAATCAGAATATAGAGGTATTGACTGAACAGGATAGGAATTCCAGAAGGAGGTCCAGCTGCTTTTTATCACTTTTGCTCCCAGATTAAAAAAAGACTAAATTTGCAATTAACAAGATGCCCATAACGATATTTGTTTAAAATACATGAATCTCCTAATTAGCTGAGTATGAGGAAGGACATGTGTCCTAGATGACATTCCAAGGTCTTCAGAGAGGCTAAGCAAACTGCTCATTTCCCATTTGATAACAGCTTTTTTGATATATATATATATATATATATATGTATATATATATATATGTACACACACACACACACATAGGTCTTCAAACCTGGAGGATGGGAATCTAAAGTTTGCCCTTAGCCCAGATGCTCCCTTAGCAGCAGCAAGTTACGTTTGCACCACTTGATTAAATATAACCTGGGGGATTAGGGTTTTGTTTCATCACTTGTACATAAAGCCTTTGCATATATATGTGCATGTGTGTCTGTGTGTATGTGTATGTATGCACCTGCACATATATGACTATTATAAGGAGCAAAAAATAAAAAACTAGGTATGCAACCCAAGAATTTTCCCCCCTCACCTATTTGTATATTTGCATAGTTAAAACATATCAAGGCATCAATACTGCAGTAACATTTTTTACTCTTCTGAGGTGCAGGCAACTTTTCATGTCACTCTCTAGATGCCCCTGTCTTAGACCAAACAGCACCATTACGTAAAAAAGATAAAATAAATAAAAAACAACCCTAAACCCAAACCACTGCATTGTTGGTGAAATGCCTATTCCACATGATGGAATACAGATACAAATAGGTGGTAGCTTTTAAACTCGATCTCAACAACCCATAATTGTGGCAAGCTGAGAAAAACGAACAATACAATCACAACCTAACATGGGTTCAACACGTAAATTACAATTAACACGGATCTCTTATCTTTGCATTTGAGAAATTCACCAGGCACAGAAACAGGCACATATCTTCGACTTTCCTTTTCCATGTAGGAAAACCCACCAAAAAAGTAAATTGAACTGTATTTCATATTTATAAGACAACTAGCACGTTACCCACAACATTTTCAATCAAAATTATGCCACTCTTCGCTTTTTCCTATTGCACGTTCTCTTTGTGAAGAACATTTACAGTACAAGGCTGAAATCAACATTGCATAATATAAGTCAGCAGTTGACTTAAGTCAGCTTAAGTCATGAAGGTGTACCATGCAGACAGTAACTGAAACAAGACCCCTTTAATAAGATCAGAGAATTAATGCAGACATGGTCGTGCATAATGATCGCAGGTTGGTCTTTAAACACTGAAGTAGTTTCATCCTGTTTTAGAATTCCAGACTTCCTAAATGAAGGATACGCACACCCCATACTGAACAGTGTATAAAAAGGGCAACATCCAGCTTCTCACACCTTGGAATCTGCCTAGACAAAGCTAGAAATGGGAGAGACATGTACGTTACTTGGAGAGTCATCACTAAAGCAACAGACTTCAGTTGTGCACTGCTAAGAATTACTAGGCGGGGGGTGGGGGAGGTTCCACTGAAGAAATCCTATTCATGATAAAGCAAATACTCCGGGACCCCCATACGCTCATGGCACCCCACACAATTCAAGTGGGTTTCAAGAGAGTATCTAGGGGCAGACTGTTGCCCTATGAACCATTTTATGTAGACAGTCCCTAAAGAAGTTTGGATACCTGGTCAGAATAAACAGGAAAACAAGAAAGGGTGTATCAATGATGAGAGAAAAAGTTTTAAATAATTTGAAGTGTTGTGTAAAGCACCAGGCATCTTTCTTTTCAATTTAGAGAATATACAGTGGCCCTGTTTTCACAAAATGCTACATAATCCTTGCTGGAAAGCAGAGGAAAACCATTTATATGTACACAGTAAGAACTGTACAGAGACGGTCTGCTAGTTCTGCAGAAAAAGGGGTGTTACAGTCAAGGCTTCAGGTATTCCACAGCAGGCGGTGTTTATGTTTTGTAGCAAGATCCTGGATTTCACAGTATGCAGGGTTGGCAAACTGGAAATTCTCTGGCAGCTTCATGTAGTTTTACAAAATAAGTGCAGTAGGCCTCCATTTTATTAACTGTGATAAAAAGCATATATGCAAAAATATTTTTATATTGATAGCACATTACTGCATTATAAAAGCTGCCCAAGTGAAGCTGAAGATTTTGGCAGCTGGTGCTTTTGGCACTTGGGAGATGTGGAAAGCAGCATAGAGATCTGTGAAACAAGAACAGTGACTGATGTTTCTGCTACAGTGATCGGCATTAATATAGTTAGCAGTGTTCATATTTAAACTTCTCTATGAAGTTTCTGAGTCAATATCCCACTAAGAGGGGATATTCAGATCTCTTAAAGCTACTGGTTTAGGCTGTGTGCAGACTCAGGAAGACTTCCCTATTAGTTTACACTCTTCTCTTGTTCTAAGTCCTCTTTCAATCATAAAGGCTGGAAACTCTTTTTCCTCCTCTTTAAAAGAGCCTGGATTTAGAAGCACAATTCTGTCACAGGAGTTGGAAACTGCGGTCAGAAACCTGCAAAACATGCCGGGCCATGCTTATACCAGAATTCTCCTCCAAGTCCCAGACAGAAACAGGATATAAACTCTTTTGAGATGGCCAAACATTTAAGTTTACAAGACATGCATTAGCAATGGGAGGAGAGTCCTTTGGACATTTCCACTTGGGAATCCTGTTTTCAGTAAAATTCTGTGATGCACAAACACAAAAGCTCAGCTGCCCACATTCACAATTATTAAAATGACACAAGTTGAGCAAACCTTCGCCCAAAAGCCTAAGTGATGGGTTTGTTTATGCAGCCTGCATAAAACTGCAAGTGCCATATAATTATATCTAGAGATACAGACATGGGTATATCTATAGATACTTGTCTCTTGTGCAGAATGTCCTCCTTCTGTGCTAGAAGTGCCAGCACATGCCTCCATATTTTAGCTTGCACCGGTTGACAGCTATGTACCATAAAGGAAATACAGTACCTGGACAATGGAAGGCAAGAACAGGAAGACAAGTTGCTACTGAGGGCTCTGACTGTCAGTAGCAGGCAGTATTCTAGCAGGTGCCTGGAAAACCCATGAAGATCACTTAGCATGCATTGTATAATCATAAATACTTCTTGCAGGCACTGTGTGTGAAGGCACAGCCAAAAAAGACAACAGCAAAGACAAGCTGAAATACAAAGGCATGAATTCAACTGCACCTTAGACAAAAATCGTGACTATGCCTCAAAAAGTAGGAGCTGACACAACCTGATAGTAAAGACTAAGGTGCACCCTCTTCTTTCAAGCCCACAAAGGCGAAACACAGTGGTGCAAGTCAGCTCTGTTTAAGCGGTTCTCGGATTTTAAAAAGCACCACAATCAGGGTATGTCCCTAGATTTGCTTGTCACAGACTATTAAATAGAAGCAGATGAACACAGCAGTTGCAATCAGCATGTTTCAGGGCTTGCAAATGCTTTCCATGAAGTTCAGGCTGTTACAAGAAGGAAGCCTGTGCATTCCCTGTTAGGATGCTTGTCTGCTATGAGAAGCTGCCATGAGCGTATACATTCATAGCCCACAGAATTCTCACGAGTCCGTTTAAAGCCATGCTACTTTCCAACCACAGGCATTAGAGGAAAAATGTTGCCTTCCTTCTCACTGGCCACGGAGACTGTCTAGTCCAAGCTCCATAGGAGCACTGAGCATAACATTCCAGCACCTGATTAAAGATAGATTTCGCCATGGCCAAGCCACAGAAGCTGCAGTGACCAAAAGAAATGGACTTGGGCTTCTATTTTGCACATCATAAGATACCTAAGGGCTCTGAAGATAAGGCTAAACATTATGCCTGACGTCCAATTAAACTACCATTTCAGTTATCAGAATTAATCTGAATAAAAAGCTGTGGTTTATAAGCAGCATAGCACATCTAAGGCACATGTATGCATGCAAGTCACCATCACTGCATTAAGACATTGCTGATTTGTCCTTAAAGAAGCAATGATTGCTAGTACAGAACAAACATACAGGCTTCTTTTCAGCACTACTCCTCCTCCCCAATACTGAAAATACTATATAGTGCTGACAGCATAATGTGCAACATATATAGCTTGATTGGAAAGCATGGGGCAGAACTTTAAAAAATGTACAGGATTCCGTTTAGAACTCCAAAGTTCAACAAATGCCCTATTTTAGGGTGAAAACAATTATATATCTGATAATGATGCACAGCATCCATGAGTGATTTTTCCTTAATTTTGAAATAGTGTCATTAACTACGACATATATTGTAGGTTTACATTTCTAACGAGAAATAACAGAATTGAATAGTTTTTTTTCCTATCACAAGTGATAACCAGTGTTTGGTATCTTCTATTTTTCTTCCAAGAAATATCAGTCTATCAACAGTTTTAAAATAAAATGTTTTCTGTAACAATAGAACTTTAAATAAAAATATGATTTTGATTCAGTTACTTTTAAGAAGACATGGATACTTTTCCAAGATCTTCTGGCAAAGTAATTATTAAAACAGAGACCAGATGAGGCCTTAAAAAGACAATATACTATATTTCAGACAAGATTGCACCTCAGTTTTTCAAATAATACCATAATTGCAACATTACTTCATCATTTCTTCTTTTAACATGCTGACAATTTCCAGCTAGCCCACATGTGAACTTCTTTGTTTTTAATTCTAGCTTAAAGGAATAAGAGTCAGTAATTTATTCAGCACATACTGTATATGTCTTTTCACCTCCAATTGACTATTGATCATTAATAAGTTAAAAAAAAATCCCCTCTGACCATAATCATTATCCTCATGAGGGATAAATGATTCTTCAGAGCTTAAGTGTTTCTAGTTCTATTAAAAAATATACCATGGTATGATTTCTTAATGTGTTGCTACTTTCGCAATTGGACCCTATGCAGTTATGCCTTCAAACTCTTCCTTCTGTTCCACAAGGTGGTTCTGTGAGCTTTAAAACCTCTGATTGAAGACAAACTGATATAAAACCCCCAAACGGAGTTGTCTTCTGCTTAATCTGCCTCCCCCATTGTATGTCAGGGGTCTGGTAGATCCGATGTATCCACTATGACTTTAATAAAAATAGTATCATCTTTAATATACGTTCCATTCTCTAGAACAGTTTGAGCCACAAAGACTGGACAGCCAGATGCAATGTTCATTTCTCCAGTTGGCTTCTTGAAACTGCTGCTGTTTGGATCTGGCTTGAAGGCATCTCCTAAGTGGCGTCGAGACGGTCCCTGATCCATTAGCATAAGAGTCACTTTCTGTTTAAATGGCCAAGGAAGCAATGCATCATATTCTCCACGCATTATGACAAAAAACAGTGACAAGTGCGTCCCTTTTCCCATGCCATCTCCATTAAGGTAAACTCTGGCACACATCTTGTATCCAAAGTATCCAGTATAAAAGGGCTGGCTGTACAAGGACAGAGTCTTCCCCATGACTGCCTCTTGCTTCCGACGTTTATAATCTCGTATTTTCCAAATTAATACTCCGTTGTAACTGGCTGTTTCTAAAACTTGGAATCGAAGGTCCATGTCAGCCAGCCTAATATCATGAACACTCAGCATCTGATCATGTCTGCTCAGCTGGGTCTCTAGCAGGCCTATTAGAAAATGGGAAGGATAAGTGTGAAAAAAGTGCTTTTTCTAAAGATTGTTAAAAAATATATCAGTCACCATAATAAGCAATATAACCAGAGGCTTCCATTTTTTGAGAAAACAGTTAATAGCATTATCTGTAGATCATCATCATCATCAGTGGAGGCCTTAGAAAGAGTCTGATATCCTACATAATCACTCTAAAATTCAGAAGCACCACTGGTTACTCAAAGAGATGCTGCGTCTCATCTAAAGTTGATCATAACAGAACAGAAAATTCAAGCCAAGTATTATCCTACAAGCTCTACATTATGATGTAGATCATTCTACATTCTGATGTAGAATAACCATCCAGTTTGGAAGGGGGTTCATTTTTAACATCACCTTTCTTTCTCTTGCATGAAAGTTAATACATTATTCTTTCTCTTTGCATACTGGCAATGCTGGCCAATATGCAATACAAGGAGGCAGATGCACTTGTAAAGCAGGCTTATCTTACATGATTTTATTTAAATGTTAAGTTCCTTGGCCTGATTGTTTGAACTCTTAAATATGATCTACCCTATCTTGACAAATTCCAGTTTTCATTTTGTTCGGCAAGCAAACAGACCTCCTACTGTTCTTTGGATGAAATATCCCCCTCTGTAATAGATATCAAAACAGGTAGTTTCAGGTGGATACTCACATCATTAACAAAGTGATAATAGTTTCCTATTTAAGAATCAGAAGAATTAGCATTATTGATGTTTCCACAGGGAAAAAACAGTGGGAGTGACATTCAAGGGATATCATCTTTCCTTTGACAAACTGCTGTGTAGCATTTCAGTTCACTGTGCTTACACTTACTTGTGTTTCGAGCTCCTTGCCCTGCAGTTTTATCAACGCTTTCCAGCTCAGTCACTCTGTTCTGGAGGGATTCTACACTGCTCTTCATGCTGTCAGCCTCCTCCCAGTTCTGTCGGAAGGGGCGGATTTCTTTGTCCAGTTCTTTCAGTTTCTCTGCTTGACTGTCTATCACTCGCTTTATTAAACAAATTAGAGTTAAAAGAAAAAAAAATCAAAAAGACAAATTATGCAAATTAAATAAGGATTATATACCTATAACAAGATTTATTTCAAATATAAACAGGTTTCACTAAGGTCAAATATTTTAATAGCACAAAACCTTTAAAATTCAAAAGAATAAGGATGGAATTAAAAACAGAGAATTTAAAAAATTATGCAAACACTCCAGCAGAGCTATCCTCCTTTATTATATGGCCATAAGGAAGTCTCTGGACATCTCAGCTTCCGTCAGTTGCAAAACAAAGTGTCAACTTAACTAAAAGCATTGCTAAACCCAAGTATTTATAAAACACTTGGCAAATAATATTAGAGCACTGTCAGAATAATCAATACAATTAAAAAAAAAAACAAAACTGGTAATGTGCTCTTGCCTTAAAAAAAAAAGTTTTCAGTGTAAGAACAATACTCTGAATACCTCTGTGTCAGTATTACGGGGTGGCATATGTTGGATTAATTCAAGAGTACTTAAGCAATACAGTATGGGCACAGCAATAACTTAGCACAGTGTGAACCAAGTGGCTGCCCACATGCATGTGTTTATCAAGGGGTAAAAGCAAAATAACCTACCCCTCAGGAAATATGTTAGCTCTCTTATACTCCACATGGAGCAAAAGTATGCACATGTGCAGACAAAACAACATTAGTAGCAGGCTATAAGTTCACACAGTAACTTCAGCTTTAGTAATAGCTTTGTGTGCCCATATCCTTAGGAGCGCAAGTCCTAAAGAGCGTAAGTAGAACTAGTACATAAGTAGAACTTAAGTACTTTTAAAATTCCCACACTTGCTTACTAAATTGAATAGGCCATCCATCCTGAAGGTGCTTGCTGGATTTTGGAAGGTCATGAAACATTCATTTATATTCCCTGAATGTAAATTCAGGGAATACAGAAAGTCTACTATTCCCTGAAAGAAGGATATTGCAAGCACCTCAGTACCTTATAAAGAACATCACATTCTCCAGTCTACTTCAAACTTGATGCAAGAAATATATAGTATTTTATATTGTCACAGCTAAGTTGGACTAGCAGGAATTTTAGCCAGAACCTCATATTCAGTTGTGAAGCTTAAATGAGAACAGAAATATTAGAGACAAGAAACTACTTTTGCTACCAGTTACAGTTAAATTCCAAATCTAACTTTATAGTTTATGTACAGTATCATATAGTATACACAACTGTAAAATATTTTTTCAATTAATTATTCAATTAATTTTTAAAAAGTACCTCTGCAGTATAAAACAAGAAAATACAAAGTTATTTTGCACTTGCTTTCTGGTTAGGCGTATGGATTCAGTTTTCCCCACCAATGGGGAAAACCCTTCTGGCTCATGCAGCCTTCACTTCCCCTTTTAGACATTTGCTTTTAATCATGTGGTTTCAGTTATACTGAAAGTCTGTAATGATTAATTGAAAACTGTCAATTTGACAAGTCAACTAGCAAAATCATTATGTTCTAGGGTTTTATTTTGTTGCATCTCAAAACTACCACCTAATTTCAAAATTAGCTATTTACTGCTATGTTGGTGCATTAAAACAAGCTTACATATATCAATTGCAATATTACGACTTTGTAAAGGAAAGCTGCATACTGAATCTGAAATACATGGGCTGTGGTCTTAGACATACCATTCATCAGCTACCAACACATTCATACCCTCTTCTTTTAGACTGATGGTAATCAGAAAACAAAACACAGGACCATTGTTAGCTATACACATAAAATGAAACATACCATTAAGTGGCATGAATTAACATTGTAAAAGCAAAGCCACAAGATTTTGCCAGCAGCTTACAGTTAACATGCAAAAATAGGTGTAAGGTGTGCCTAAATTTGATCTTTCCCTTCTACTCTCAGCAAATAAACTCTCCAAGGAAGGAACAATAACATTGTTACTGGTTTGCACAGTGCCTCATACAGAGAAGCTCTGATTTCTAATTGGGACCTCTTGGCCCTAATATAATATCAAATACAATAAATAAATACATTTTTCAATGAATCAGAAAAGCAGCAAAGATGTAGAACTGTACGCTATTTTTCTTCTAGGAGAAAGTTTTCTGAGAGTTATTACTAGGGGCCAGTTCTTCTCCACCAACTGGTATGCGATACTCCAGCTCTTTTTACACAATCTATTTTAGTTTTTAGCTTATTGTCAACAAATACATAGTATTTCAACTAACTCTTCATGACATACAATAATAAAAATTAGATCTATATTCCACTTTTGTAAAGCACTAGGATTTTTATCATTTTACCCAACAGAGATCCGTAAGTCTCTTGCTGGGAGATACTGACATACTTAATCTGAATTTAATGCAGCAGTGAAGAATTTCATTCTCTCTAATTATGCCATCAGAAATCACATCGATGTCTCACACTGTACTCATAAATTTTCAAGTAGACATCAATTTTCTGCATGGACTTTCTATTCCAGCAACTGACCTCTCCATATCATTAATCTACAGTTGCACATCTGGTAAGTCATTTAGGGTTCTTCTGGATGTTGATTTTAATCTAGTTTTTTTTTTTTTTTTAATAAACTATTTCCAGAAGTTTAATACTATTTTATTAATAAAAAAAACTTAGGAAATTTCATAAAGAACTAAAGAAAGCTATATTTGCAGTTATCCATCTTTTAGATGTTCATAGCACACATTGCCATTGCAACTTACATAGCAAAACTGAAAAAAGAAAATAAAAGGAATTAAAGGTACTACTTGACTGCAGAAATGAACTGTGCATCCTCCCTCTGTGAAGGAATTTATCTATTCAGTCATGTTATATTCATAATGTCATTGCTTCTTCTGTCTTTTTTTCTTTTTGTTGCATGTCCACACTCAGCTTACAACTTGACTTGCTAGAATGCTTTCATGCACTCAATAAGAGACACTGCAAAAGTTCCTTTCCACAAGACAACAATCGAGAAAATATCACATGCCCTCTTGGTAAAGCTAGTAGAAATGAGACAGAAGAAGTAGTAACACTTTCCTTGGAGACTAGTACATACAAAATTAATTTGATCTCAAGGCAGAGCTTCCTGCCAGTGCCCAGACACCTCTCACACTTTTACACTAGTTGCACTAAATGTCTCACAGTACAGGTGATGCCAACTGTGCTCAATAAAAGAGTTGCTCCCAAGTTAACAAAGGTTGCATGAAAACTATTACTGAAACTATACTGGAAATTACTAGCATGCATAGGACTTGGAGACTAAGCAAATAATGCCTGTGTGCCTACACTGGAAATATCTATGGCTCCAGCATAGCCATAGTGGCTCAACACAGCCTGGAGGGGGAAAGAAGAGAGAGAAGAGAAAAGAAGAAGAAGAAGAGAAAGAAGAGAGAGAAGAGAAAAGAAGAAGAAGAAGAGAAAGAAGAGAGAGAAGAGAAAAGAAGAAGAAGAAGAGAAAGAAGAGAGAGAAGAGAAAAGAAGAAGAAGAAGAGAAAGAAGAGAAAAGAAGAAAGAGAAAAAAGAAAAAAAAAAGAAAAAAGCAAGAGGTAACTAATTCCTTCAGCTCCTAGTGAGCAACAAAAGGAGGCTAACCAAATTGCCCAAGGAAAAACAACTGAGGTGCATCTCCAGAATGCCCTTACCAACCTAACTGAACCAGGCCGTTCCAGTAAGCAGAAGAAATCAGGTTGAAACAGCTCTAAAACAGAGTTTGGCTTAAAATAACTAAACTGAAATAGCTGGCAAGAAGCAGTAAAGAGAAGGAGAGACAAAACAAAACAAAAAAATACCCAAATATCCTCTCCACTACTTGTTACAACCAAAATGCCACCTGCTGGAATCTGCCAACTTTTTTTTTTTTTTTTTTTTTTTTAATTTTTTTCTTCATGAACACATATTGTTTGAAAATTTATTCTAGTAACACTCTTGCAGCTTAGGCAAATTGAGACATCGCAACTAATTATCAGGACAATCAAAAAATTCTGCTCTGCTTTTCTCTGTTTCTTTTCTCATTACAGATTGAGAAAGAATGTGTGAAAAGCCACTCTTGCATATTAACTTACCTCCTGGTAGATTCAATTAGCAATACCAATAATTACAAGACTTAATCTCCCAGTGTCAGAATGCAATATTGTAAGCATCAGCCATATTCTAAACAATCATTAGACCAAATAATAGTGACTAAGGAGAGCACGACTGGTTACTACGTGGACTGAATGTGGCAAGAACTAAGTACTATAGAGAGAAACGTTGCTATTGCCAAACTTGTAGCTATCCTTATAAAGCAACATTGAGGGTTCTCCTGGCTCTGAGCTCTTGTATATGATACCCTCTGAATTTCAGTCATACAACAGTTGCTTCTATTTGTATTCCTTTAAGGTGGATGCTAAAGCAGGTATCTGGTACTCTAGCAGTAGATATGCTATGATGTGTAAATGATGTCTTTGTAGCAGTTTGTCAAATGTCTCCTGAGGTTTACCCAATTGTAGTTAATATCATCCAAGATAATACAAATTCCCAACAACCACATTTCAAGTCAGCTCTGAATGCAAAGTAAATTATTTCACCCTGGGCTAAGCACTGTGCTAGAGCATTCACAGGACTTTTGGTTTGACACTGGCTTGTGGGCCAGGCAATTCAGAGCACAAAATTAAACTCAGACCTACTGGCAAAAGACTATATAGATACGTTTTCCTCAGAAGGCTCGAAGACAAGGAACAAAGATTTTTAAAAGTATGTTCAAATGCATTGCACTGGGTTTAGATGAATTCCACACAAGTCTTTTTCACTCATGATTAATGCTTTTTAATATACCAACAAGTAGAAAATAAATATACAACAAATATATAACAGTTTTAAGGGGCCTAATGTTTTCCTCCAATTTGGCAGTAGTTCCTCAAGCAAACTCTTTTTTTTTCAATGAAAGGAAAAAAAAATAATGATGATGATTCTTCAGGTGATATTTGTAATTTTGCTTGTCCTTTTTTTTCCCTTTTTAAACAAATCTTCTCCATTTTAGCATGGGATAGAAATGTGCAATGTTTTAGCAAAGTATTTTACTCCAACAAACATAGCAAACCAGCTACTGACCAGAAGAAAAGAATTTCAGAATACCTTCGTAACAAGGTAGACTCTCCCCCCCTCAGAACACCTCACTTCAACAGAAGCTACTATCATTTCTGCTTTAATGGGGAGATTCTGAATTTCTTACCTGTAAATGAAGTATTTTAGATTCATTATTCCGCAGCATTTCCTTCTGTCTTTCAATTTCTATTTCAAAGCTACAAATCTGATTATGTAAAGTTTGTATACTCTTGTTCTTTTCCAAACTTTCATTCTGGAGCAAGGCCACCTGGAAAAAATTCTACAATTACTCCTGCCAATGTTTATTAAGAATACCTACAACTTCAATATTTTTAAACTATATTACATATATGATTGAGATGAGATCCTAGTAAAATCTCTCTCCATGTCTTGTTAGGGGAAAAATAAATTTTAAAAATGGCTTCTGATAGCTACTTTTCCACTTCCACTGAGTGGTATTGGTACAATTTAGGCTGATAAAGGAGCAGATGGGATACACAAACAGCAACAGAACTTATGTCTAAATATAATCTTTCCTTTATCTGTTTTGCTATTTAATGGTCTGGTTCCCTAGTTTCAGCTTACTAACTTAGGACTGGCTTGGTGTTTTGAGGAAACAACCCATTTAGTTCTAGATTTGTGTTAAGAACCTGAGCTCTGCACAGACAGTAATGCCAGAGAACAGCTAGCCAGGGGAAAGAAACATTAATCTTCTTCAGCTACTTCAATCTATTCTTATCTATAGCAAATTTAAAGAAATATGGCATCTGCACAGGATTGGCTTGGCTTCACAGAATGTGATGGTGATGAAAACTACTGACATGAGGTAATACAGAAGCAATCCATGCATCTGAAGGAAAAAAAAAAAATCCAACAGTGTCTCCTAGTAGAGAGGGACTAAAGAGCTGGAGATGCAGACCGCACATTATATTCTCTCTCTGTATAGATATTTTATGAATATATTCATTAGTGACTCATTCTGATTTTAAAACATGAGCCTTGTTACAAGAATATCATATAATATATATCCTGGGAGACAAAAGTAATACAGAAAATATTCTCTGTCACTGCAGATACACTAATGAACAGAGCACAAAATAGGGTGTATTGGTGGGGTCTTTTTCTGCTTTTTTTTAAATCTCATTTTCCTCAGGCAAGATTATTCAGCTGCAAACTTGTAGAAAATAAGACACAAACATCCACACCAAAATGACATGCAGACATGGCCTGACTGATTAGATCCTAAGTTAGATTCTTGGATAAGAAGCAGCACTACTTTTGATCCAATAAAACACTTTGAAAATACTTCCCATTAAGATCAATTATTTGTTCATTTCACATGCCAAAAGAATCTAACCCATTTCAATACAATTGCTATAGTTTATGAGGTCAAGTAACTTTTACCTCTAACGTGGATACCCCTGTGGTAGTCCACTACCTTAGCTGTCCTCTGATCTGATGAAACTGTATTACTTATATGTCACTGTATACCTACACTCAAGAAGCTACTCTGCTGTATATATAAAACAGTAAATAATTTTGTTCCCCAAACTAGCCAAACTGGACATAAAAGGATTGTCAAAGGCCTGCAGACTTTCAGCATGTTCACTGGACAGAGGCCCAAAAATACAGAGACCATTCTTATATGTGTATATCTAATTTTCAATATAGTACAGCATGTGTGTGTCTGTATGTATATATCTATATATAGATATAGATATAGATATATATAGATATAGATATATACACACACATAAATACATATATTAGTTGGTTATTTTATATATGAAAAACTAGCAAGATAGGCTCACAGAAACGAGCCAAAGCTAAATTTGCCAGTACAGAGAGAAATAATCCTGATGATGAAGGAATACTTGCCTAGATACTGGAAATGATTATCAAGAACAAGTGGAAATTTAAACTAGTACCCTGACTCCCACATATTTCACATCTGCTGGGTAGCTACTTGATATCCTCCTTTTCCTTAATGAATTAGTTATTTAGTTAATTGTGATCTTTATATTCCTCTTCATTCATGGATTCCTCCCCTGGCATCCTAATCATAAGGCGGTTGTGCTTTATGTCACTAGCATCACATTTTCATTTTTGTACAAGCTACAATATGTGGGTCTATCTTATACTGAGATTTTCCACACAATTTTACAGAACAGGAGAAACAGTTATTATGTCCTGCAGTCCTTAATCATACAGAACTGCCATTGCTAACTCAATAATTGTAGTTCAGTGGCAATTTGTGAATAAGAAATCTTTAACATTAAATACAGTTTCCTAATTGTATTTGGCATAAGCCTTTGAATTTATTTTAATGTAAAAAACAGCATAAAGGAAACACAGCATCTACTTACAAACTGCATCATGAATCAGATTCCTTTCCTCCCTTCTCAGAACTAAAATACTAAGTATAAGATAAATGTGTTCTTACTTAGCTGTTTTTCAAATCAAGTTATTGTGTACTTTTGCTTTATTGCTTACTAAAAAAGAACAAAAAAACTCTTGTATGACACAAAAAATTGGATTAAAATAGACATGCCCCATGTTTAAGTCATACATTAAAAGGCAAAAATATTTTACAGCAGATTTTTTTAAGGATGGGACCAGGACACAAGATCAGGATCAAATCATTACCTCCAACACCACAGAAATCTGAGGGAGCTCAAACTCCCACAGTGAACAAAGCACCACATTTTATTTCATCCCCTAGAAAGTTTTGATGCAAGATTTTAAGCCTGACCTCCTCTTACTACTTTTTGTCGACAATACCATTCAAATACAAAACTCCTAACTTAGCACAAGCTTTGCAAGTCTAAAGACTTTCAGTTTGCATATCTGCGAACACTGTTAAAGAACACATTGCTGCTTCTCCTTCACCCTCCGTACAAACCAAGCTGAGTGTCTCTAACGAAATCTTGACTCCACTGAAACCAGGGACAAGACTTCCACTGACTAAAAATGGGTCCAGGATTTCAGTGATAACCATCAACTAAGTCAACTTTGCACTATCTTCCTGCAGTGCATTGATTAATTTTTATCTAGAAGAAGAGAAAAACAATGAAGTTGCAAATCATTTTATTACCCTTCTCTAGCGTAAAGTCACTGACATATGATATGTGGTTAGCTATTCTTGTAACTTGGCACTGTCCTGGGATTTCCAATGATTCAACTCTTTATTATGAATAGGAAGAAGTCTACAAAGCAGGAAGTGAAAAGAAAAAAGGGGGAAGGGAAGCAAACAAACAATGATAAGTGATTACGTCCTAAAAGGATGTTAAAAAAAAAAAAACTCAGCATAAAAAAAAAAATGTAGCAAAGTGTTTATTCTCTTAGATCTACGAAAGAAAAACAAAGAATTGCTGAGCATTTTCAAATGATAAAGCACCTCCCTGGAACTAACAAAAGGCAGAAAACTATCTATACTAGAAGCTAAAAGGAAATACCTTTCTTTTTTTCCCAAATGATATAGTTGTAATCAGATTAATGACAAAAGAACTAAGGATATGAATTTGTTATGTGTTAAAACAAAAACACAGTTTCTGTATTATCACAGAGATTTAAATGCAAAAGTAAACCAAAATATTTTTAGTGATCAAACTAAAACTTACACACCTGGTAAAAACTGCATCCTAAAAACAAAACAAAACTACCCTAGACTTCTAGATTCAATAGACTATTTCCTAATGGAACTTCAGGTTTAAAAGAAACTTGCAGTTCATGGACCAAGGTGCTTGGGACACCATCAAACTTTGCTCTTCCTGTTAACTTCTGCTTTAAAACTACACTTCAGTGGCTGTAGGATCTTGCTGGAAATCCATAGGACAGAGATCACTATGGTGGATCAAAAGGAAATATGCTTTCCAGACAGGGCTTGCTAAACTCTAGCTAGTGATCTGCTGTGAGAGGACAGAAGTCAAAAGTCATATATACCTAATCATCACTGAGCTTCCACTGGGATCTTCACGCTTACTGAATTGCTAGACTCATTCTAGTAAAAACCTAAAGAGACTCACGACTCTTCTGCCTGCCTTTGTAGCACAGTTGTTGTAATTTTGTGGACTATTTCCACCACCACACCGCAAAAAAAGTAAAATAAAATAATTATTTTAATGGTTATTTAAAACAATAAGTTCTTTCAAAAGATTTAAGATAAAATTTAAAATATAAAATCACTTAAGTCTTTCATTTTATTTCAAGACTATAAGGCTAAGCAATTTAAACTATTCACAAGATTGTGGCTGTTACTGATGTGATCTCCAGCATCTCCCAAATCCCAAAGACTTTCTAAAAACCAGGAGTGCAAAAGAAGCACTGCAACATGAATTTCACTCTGGTCCAGCAATAAAGCAGAAATCAACACACCCAAGAATTACTGTATGTCTAATTTAATCAACCCTTGCAGGTCATTAAGTTTGGAGAGCAATAATGAAAGTAAATAAAGTAAACAATTGGTTTATTACATGGCATTCCTAATAATCTTATCTCAAAAAAAATATATATATGTACATATACACTGAGGTAACAAAAATACAGGTCACAGCACTGCCAGTTTCCTGAACCCTTTCCTTTACAAGAAAGCAGCTTGGACAGGAAACTTAATGTAGGACAGTTTATCCATGTAAACAGGCTATTATTAAGTTACCAATCAGGATAATTGAATACGGAGTTGTGAAGCCAAGTTTCTCACAGCATTTTTTTATAATAAAGGTACAGTTATGCTAAGTGACTTATTACTTTTGGATCCTACTGGTGCTTTAGCTGTACTGTTGAACAGCTGTTAGACAAAAAAAAAAAAAAAAAAAAAGGCGCTTCTTCCAGTACTCTGATATGTTTTAAAGAAATTAACGAAAGTTAGAAGTGAGTAGAAGATATACCTTATTTTCTAGAGCATTGCTCCACTCTTTCAATAAGTTAACATGCTGCACTGCTGAGCTGGCTTCATGTGCTTTAATTTGTTGGTTTGTTCCCTGTGACAACAAAGAATTTATACATTTTAGCCAATTCCACTTCTTTTAAACCTACAAAGAAAGAGTATATCAAGACATCGAACCAACACTACATATTTTGGTTCATGGATGCATGTTGGAGAATTGTAGAGAGAAGGTAAGTCTACTTGGGAATTTACAGAAGTCAGGAATACATTTAATACAGCAAGAGTTTTATTCAACTGCCATATATCTCCATCCAATGCGCTCAATACATCAGAGATGACATAGATTAACAGATTTACAAAGTGAATTGAGTTTTAGAGTCTTCTGGGTAGCCTTGCACTAAATAAATTACAATAAAACTCCTGAGTCATTTAAAAAACCCTA
Source organism: Rhea pennata (assembly GCF_028389875.1). Lineage (NCBI taxonomy): Eukaryota > Metazoa > Chordata > Aves > Rheiformes > Rheidae > Rhea > Rhea pennata. Next base: position 58,599,652 of record NC_084667.1, on the reverse strand, counting down.
AAATGTCCAATTCCCCAAATCATAATTTAAACTTGTGTTGTATTTCATAAACAGCTTCATAAGCACTGAATTTTCCCTCAGTTGAGTATTTAAGAAAAATAAATATTTGAGATAAATTTATCATCACTGCCAGCTTTATAAACTATTTGGAGAGATATTACAATGACTAGTTTGTCTCTTAAGATGCTACCATGATTGCTCTGCGATATTCTAATATGCTGCCTCTGCACGACCTACAACTGCTGTTACAAATATCCACTATATAGGAGTTTACAGAACACACATAGATCATATACAGAGTACATAAGATGCAGACCATATCATTTTATTTGTATTGTGTTGCATTACACCTTCTTCAGTGTTTTGCAATGCAGTATACATTAGCTTCAGTGATAGATGTGCTGCAAAGCGGATTTCAATGATCGTCAAGGTATGTACTCTATATAAAATACTAAAAATATATATGTGGATATATGTACATATATGCACACATATACATACATAAAATGAATGGCAATACATAAGACATAACAGTGGGCAGGGTTATAGTATTGATCAGTTCTACCACTAAGAGCATTACTGTACTGTCAATATTTAAAGAGACGAATGCTCGTTGTTTTGAGAAGCTGGAAATACCTGCAGTAAGTAGTTTATTGAGAAGTGTTGCTGCTTATAGTTCTTGTCTCTAAGTTACCATGGCCTTTCAAATTAATGACACTCTCTGATAAACTCAATTTTTTCCTGTCAGCAGTTTCTGAAATTTCCTGAATAATCCCTTCATTATAATTTGATAAGCATCAAAATTCCCTAAGATATAGGTATAGGAAGTAGAATATTGAAAGAGAATGGAAATAATATGACTGAAACTAAATTTGAGGGCTTGGCTTTGTTTTATTTTTTTTAGACACATCACAGTGATTGCCAGGATTAAAATCTACAATTTTGGTAAATTGGTGCTATGCTTTTATTACACAGCTATGTGCACAGACATACGAATGCACATAAAAACGTATGTTTTAAGTGGGCTACCCTATGTTTAACCTTAATAAAAATATTAAGGCACACAAACAAGAGAAAATATAAACATATCTAGCTCAAGAAAATAAATTCTTTCACAGCAACAACTGAAGTTACTATACTATTTTCTGAAGAACAAAAGTGACCTTCCTTTTATTCTAAGTAAAAAAGTTCTTTGCATATATCATTTTTCTATTTCAACATGACATACCTAATAATTTAACTCCCAAAGCATTGCAGGAATGTGTGGGCCTTTTATATTGTCTATTTTTGAAGTGCAAACCCAAGCATCTGCTACATAATCACTTGTGAAACTAGATAACTTTTTCTTAACCAATACTAGAGAAGATCAAAATTTTCATGTCAAAGCGTTAAGTTGTATTTGCAGATTTTTATCAATTGGGAAGTATAATTGTTATATACTGACCTGAAAAGTGCAGCCATAACGCTTAAAACTACAGGTACTTGGGGCATTAATACATTCTGACAAATGTGCATTCAACTGCAATAGGAAAAAAACGTGAGTTTTGGCAAAAGACGTTTGCATGATAATGCTCAAAACATAAAGGGCACAGGTTATCAGATTTGTATTGTGTGCGCCATTTGCAGAACATACAATACACGTGTGTATATTTTTTCCAATCTGACCTAAAGTGCAAATACTATATATACACATATGTAAACCACACGCACATGCCAATACAGTATACAGTATGATACATTTAATATACAGTGAAACTTCTACTAAAGACCATTTCAATAGGCAATCCAATTAAAAAAAGCAAACAAAAAGAACATGCTCTACAATTATCTGCATGATTTCATTTGACTTCAATGAGTGACTAGTTTTTTCAACAAGTCATTTTTACTGGTCTTCTGGATAAGTCTTCTAAGATCAGTTTCACTGTAGTAAAGTACATCTTTTCCAATCCTAATTTCATGAGAAACCAATTTTTCAAAACAAAACATGCAATTCTCAGTGCCAAAATTTAACAGTTAAACTACACAAAGACTGCATGAAACAGACAGTTTTATAATAGGTACAATCGAATCACTTTTAAAATGCAGTTCACAGGATTAAAACGAATTAGTAAAATGCCTGCATTTTTCACAGATTGAGATTTATTGCATTTTTTGGATTACTATGAGCACAGAACACTTCTCATTTAAATAACCAATTCACAGAAGCATGTACATATATACAGACAGCAGCCATTGCAGCACAAAAGGCAGATGCAAACTGCCTAGAAGTTAAAGAGCCATTTTTAGAAAGGATAGCATAAGAACGAGATTTGCAATTTGTATTTCCCATAAAGCAGACATGAGCTAGGGGCTAGCTCCTCAGCTGGCATCATTATTTTGGGTTTCAAGATCTCATCTGAAATTCCCCTACAAAAAGCCCCATGCAACTTAGCTCATCCACCTTCAAGAAAAGAAGGGGTGAACCAATTCTGCTTTGAACCTGTAGCTCTAGTACAGACAGGACAGTCTTTAAAATCTGAGATGCATAAATCACTTCTCTGATATACACTTATTATATTCTAAACACTATCTATAGAAATTCATTCTATGTCTCAAAAGAAATACACAGATTAAAAAAAAGACCAAATAAGAAAGAGACATGGTGTAACAGGCTTTTCTAGAACACTACTTCTTCAATTTCTCCAAACTAGAAGTCTACCAACGAGTTATGGATTAAAAATGAAAAATTGCCTTTTATTCTACAAAAAGATATCCACTTTTTACACATTACAGATTTTTTTCTCAAACTGTTAGGCAGGCATTTTCCCATTTTCTGCATTAGAGTAGTTGTACCTAACCATGCAGCTGAGTAATACATACATTTGCATAATATCAGAAAAAATTAAACAACATAGGACAACAGATGATATAGGTAGGGCAAGATGATGATTTAAGTTCTAATTCTGCCAATGGTTTCAGAATCCAATTTCGGCTATATGTGAAAAAGCTACAAATTGCATGATACACTGACCTAAGCTTTAATGAGATAATTCTTATCAGCACTCAGATATACCTCACCTCAAAATAGTGCTGAAGTCAAGATTTTAAAATAAGCCTAAGTGCTCCAGTACCAGGGTCTAATCTCAGAAGCAAGCACTGACAGAATTAGCCCAAACAGCTAACACAGGTATATACACACTTTCTCTCTCAGTATCTATCATATATTTTAGATTTTGCTACCCTGGCAGAAAAGACTACCTCTGTGCTTGGCAGGTGCCATATGCACCCTAGTCACTATGATGTGATTATTAATTCCTCAATATAACTGAAGAAACAAAAAGAATCCAACTTTAGAAGTAAGTATCAATGAAAAAGTTCAACCTCATGTCTAAAACTAACTTTCCTTACATGAGGCTTACAAACACTGCTGAAGACACAAATAAGCTCTTTCCCATCTTAGGTGAATAATTTTGTCTTTAGAAAAAAAATATGCACATTGACTTTGACAGATGCTACTTACATCTGCCTATACACAAGGACATGGATCCGTTCGAACAAGACAGGGTTTTTTCATCTGGTTAAAACATTAATGGAAGTTTCTATACAATAGAGAAATCATCACTGCTTGTTGCATTTGGTTGCAGGAATGCCATATTCACATAATCCGGTATCTTAAACTAATACTCTGAAGTGTCACTACTTCTTTTTTCCCCTGAAAATTTGATAGATTTAATGGCACTTTAAATTTTTGCACGTACCGGTTCTACACATTACCTACTCATTTATATGATCTTTCTAGTCTTCATTAACTCTTGTCAATGTGCACTGAATTTTAGTTCTCTCAGTCTCTTTTCAGTACAAGCGAGCTACTGCTACCCCCAGGAGACTGCTTTGCTGCGCTCAACAGATGCTTCACACTAAGGGAGGGGGGTGAGGGTGGTATTAGAAATGAAAGCAGGAAAGACATGCGCTAATTTTGGACAAGCCAAGTGTAATAAAGACAGAAAATTAAAAGATTAATTTTTGCAAGATAATTTTCCAATAAATCTTTAAAAATATTTGAGTGTTATCACACTTAACTGTGTGGTAGAAAAAGCTTTTCTTTAGATCTCACATTTTAAAGTAAATGGCTTCTGGCAAAATTCTTGCGAGATCTTACTAAAAAAATTCTAAACAACTATTTTATTTTTCAGCACAATATTGGACATGACTTCTTACCTCGCTCCTCATGAGTGTTTTAACACTACATTTATGAGGACACGAAACCATGACACATGGGCAGTCTGCATCTTCATGTTTCTACAGAGGAAGAGAAAAAATAAAAGAGAAAAATCAAACAAACCACAAATCAACTCTTAATCCGAAATTAGTGAGAGGACTTACCTAGAAAGAAAAGCATCCTACAATAATAAAAAAGAACATAAATGATTTTTGACAACTTAATCCCTATTGGCCAAGTGACACAGAACTGCAACTGCTCAAATAGTTTATGCTTTTAATAGATGGCTCTCTATCCTGAAACAAAATAAGGTTTTTCTCATATTTTCCTCATGCAGAGTCAATCTATTTGCTTCCCATTACATTTTTTCACATAGAGCAACACAAAAATAGCAATAAAAAGTTTTCTCCCCAAGAATTACGACAAAAATGGACACTTTAAGAGAGCAGACCCTTTGCAGATGTCCTTTCAGTAAGAGTATACAGTGCGTGGGAAAGCTCTTCAGAAGCATGTGCTGCACACTCAGCAAATCTATGTGCAGATATTCCCTTTCCAATTCTTCTCTAATTTTGACTTCCACACATCTGAATGAATTGCACTGCTATACATCCAAAGTTCAAAGAGATGTTGAAATTTATCATACTGCAAGGTAGGCATGTTGATCTGAACCTAGCTGATGACAGCATAGCAGTCAAACCAAATCACCATAGCAAATGAAGAAAGTAAGGTCCAATCAAAATGAATTCACATTTCTTTTCTGTTTTTCCTCATCAAAATGAAAAATCTGGAAAAAGATTTTCTGTGTGTCAGTTGAAGTGTTCCATTCAACCTCAAACAAATTGTTTCATTTCTGGTAGTTGAGAAAAGGAAGAAACAAAGGGTTAGCTGGGTAAGATTGCTAGAAAGGAAGAACCGGTAGCAATAATGCCCAGTAATGATGTCTATTTCTGACATAAAACATGGAGTAAAGGAGACCTAAGCTCTGAGATATGCCTCAAATCTCTGCCATGAACATGGGGAATATTTGAAAATGTTTTCCTCCTCGTTTCTAAAAACAGATCATCAAAAATGCTGATGGCAGCTTGCAGTCCCTCCTACTCACAGTGGTTCCTCAGGGTAACACATGGACAGTCAGAGACAGAAAGCAAAAGAAAGCTCAAGTTGCTTCTTAGCCTGGTAGCTAGGATATCATCCTAACAGAGGAGGAGGAGGGGGCTAGATTCAGCCCTCCCCACCAGGAAATGCTAACACAACAGGCCAACAATACCTCTCCCCAGAATACACTCTATCACGGCAACCAGGGTACTCTCCCAGCAAATGACAGCTACAGGACCGTATCTGTTCAGACATACTAAGAAACTGAACCTGGAACCTTTCCCTTCTCTGAACACCTATGTTATTGGGTTAAAAGGACAACATAGGCTACCAGCAGCATTAGGAGCCTACTCTCCTACAAACCTCTCTGCTTAGCAAATATAAAACTATAAATAAATAAATAAATTCTATCATTCTAGATAGAATGTTCACTATTCTAGATAGATGTTCACTGGCAGTCCTGGCCTGTGAACAGCTCAGTTGTCTTTCAGCCCATGGAGCAGAGTCCAGACTGTCTTGGCAAGGTCTGACTAGGACCATCCTTCTGTGGCCAGGGCAGTAGTGAAAAGCCTAGGCTCTAAGTAATGCTGCCCTTCTAGGTCTGCACCATAATACTGCTATCCAGTTATCAGTTTTATGGGAAAAGCACTTTAATTCTGGTAGATTCTCCCTAGAGGAGTAGAACAATTCAGAAGCATTTCAGGCTATTATTTTCTTTTAACAATGCCACATCTTTGTCTGCCAGAAAAAAAGATGAAAGAAGGTAGCTTTATAATAAAATACATGTATGTACATATGTACGGGTCAAATAGAAAAACAATTGACAAGTTAACTCATCCAGTGACAGTGCAGGCAAGACTAATGCAATCTAAAATAAGGCAAACTAACATTACTAACTGAAGAGTTAGTCTTCAACAACGGGGATTTCCTACCCCACAGGTCATGGGATTCTATGAAGACATGAACCATATGGACTCCGGTAAAATTATTTTTGTTTTCATTTGCATATCTTTTTTCTTGGTATGCTCCCCTCTGTCACCATTTTCAGTTCAAGTCACTGAGACCTGCTTCATTTGTTCATACATTAAAAAAAAGCTGGCTACAGGAGCTAGAGATGAACTCAAACTCTGGGTGAGAAAACTGAACCGAAAACTCAAAAAAAGCCCTTCATTTGATTGTAGAGTAGCATTAAGCTTCTAATCCTCATTACTAAAGTACAATTAGGAAACACTTTATCAGGTCACAACACAGACATCAGCATTTATATAGTCACATCTAGTCAATAAAAACATTAACAAGCAATACCAGGCAATTGCTGATCTTCTAATTGTAGATGCTTTTGCATCCACAAAGCAACTGTCTTTTTTTTGTTTTACGTTCATTGAAACATATAAACAATGACCATATTAGAACATTTGACATTCCTTGGAAATGTTGTGATTTATAAATGTAGCCTTATTTAGAACATTACAGGAAGTTGAATACCAGTACCAACTTTAATACAAGCAAAACAGTGACAAGTGCAGTATAAAACTGCACTTAAAGCTCTTTGGACAAGTAAATGTTATCACCTCCAACAGCAACTCAAAACTCTACTGTTGAAGATTCTGGAAAAGAACCAATACTCTTTTCTGCAGTTCAGAATAATATGCCATTCTCATTACCAACAAGAGCATCTAAAACATGAATTACTGAAAATTAAAACAAGTGATAGACTAAAAGTTGTCTCAGTTCCTGTGTATCTGGAAAGCTACTGGTAGTTCAAAGATTTCATAAAAGTACATTTATTTTTAAGAAAAATGTTAAATCCATCAACACTTGATTAAAGGGAGACTTCTTGAACTAAAATGGACTTTTGTGCTCTTCCAAAAGATTAGGATGGTTTCAGACTCTTGAAACTTAAGTGCATTGCAATTGTAATGTCACTGCCAGTATAAAAAAAGCCAATGCCTACAAGCAGCTTGTGAGTATATTGGTTAGATATGGAAATCTAGCTGTACAGCAAGACTCATTTAATACTCATTGATTTTGTCAGTTAAGACTCTAGGCATTCTTGAATGTAATTCTTTGTCTAACAATTTCTAATCTAAACAAAATTCTTGGAGAACAGCATCCATAATCTATCTATGTAAACATTCTGATACAGATGTAAAGATGAAACTGTAAGAATAAGCATAGTGTAAACTTAATCTCTGTCTCTTTTCACATCAGTTACTTTACGCCAGAAAACACACGAAGCACCAAACTTTGCAAGTATATACCCATAAGCGAGAGAGAGATGTAATCAGAACTTGGAAAGATTCTGCCTGTGCCTTTTCATAAAGGCACCTCTCTGCAAACAGTGCTTCTCATCATTGTGAGACTTCATCTAACAATAGCAAAAAGTACAAATGAAAATGAAGTTTTGATCACTCTTACTGTACTAAGAGGTTCTAAAATCTGAGATTGTCAAACTATAGAAACTATACAAATAAAGTAAAAATAAGTATTAAAATTACTTAAGTAAGAGAGATTCAACATCATACAGTGCAATGGGAAATAATGCAAACACACTCCAGTTACACGTTAAACAAATATAGCTTTCTCAATACCTACCCTGAAGCACAGTAAGGTGTGTATCAGACAAGCTACTTATACGCCCAGAATAGCAGTAACGTTCTCTAGGCGTAACAAATACCATTACTGGTAATGCTAAGACATGTTTTAATGTTGCACTATTTCTTCCTTTCAGAAGAAAGGAATAATAGCTCACAAAGGACCAGGAAAGGCTGGATAGAAAGGCACTATCACTCCAGCCGGTGGCTAGGCTCATGTTCTTCCTGTATAGCATTTAATTGTTACAATGGTAGTTGTGTGTACTATATCAACTCATGGAAAAATCGAAATGCTTAGCAAAAGTTATTTTAGGATCGGTATTACTTGATGGATGTGATTTTCTTTTCTAAAACGCAAAATCTGAACATTAGAAAAACAAAGAAAACAATTCTCGGACAATGCAGCAGCAGTGCTTCCACAGCAAAAATACGTTTTGAAAGTTCTGAAGTTCAAAAGTTTTACTACTGAACGTAAGAAAATACTCTTTCACCGTCAGGGTGCTTGAACACTGCAACAGGTTGACCAGAGAGATACTGTGGAGTCTCCACCCTTGGAGATACTCAAAAACTGACTGGGCATGATCCTGGGCACCCTGTCTAGCTGATACTCTCTGAGTAAGGAGGGCTGGACCAGATGATCTTCAGAGGTCCCTGACAACCTCAACTATTCTGTGATTCTGTGAAGTCAGCCTGTTTTCTTTTTTGACTTAGTAATTTATGCCAAGTGGCCAATACTCCGACAGCTAAACAGAAGCACAGGGAGAGTTGTTATTCCTTATAATATATGGAATCTTGTTCTATATACAAAATAAATACTGCACCTGCAGGGTAATCATTGGGACTTGGCTTTTACAGTATTTACAAGTTGTTTCCCGGTATTTACAGGTCTTTTCTACATGGTCTGGCAAGTCTTTTCTCAGTATTTTTTCTTTGCAATCAGCACGAGGACACGGAAGTTCTTCAAACTGACAGTCAGTTTTTAAATGCGTCTGAAAGATTGAAAAGAAACAGGCCAAATAAGTTTTGTGCATTTCTTTTATCCTTTGAAGACATTCCATAATAAATAAATTCAGAACCAAAGTAAGCTTAGAACCACAGTAAGCTAAGATACCTGTTCACAGTATTGTGCAAGAGCAAACAGTAATAAATCTACTCAGGAATAAGTTTCCGACATCGCGCTCCATTTACCTACAGAGCAGATGTCAGAGCAATATAGACATATCTGACCTGGCTTAGTACTGAACGTGTTCTAACATGGTACAAATTTCACACAAGTTAATTTAATCAAGGGTAAACATTCTTGTTTTAAGGTATATTATCCCATACAAATACATATGTTAGTTTAAGTAGTTTCAGTACCTGAGCTAGGTCATTCAAAACAAATTTAAGTACCTACACATCTCATCGTAGACTGCTGTGTAACCATCCCTTCCAGTTGTCAGACCACTGGATTACTGCCATGTTACACTTTCACAAAACTAAGCTACAAGTTATTTTGTACAAGTCTGGGGATGGAACAGGTTTAACAACTCCAAGTAAAAACCACAACTCATATCAGAAGACCAAAACTAGTAATAAACCAATAAACAAATACAAATTAAATTATATAAAGACACCAAAAAAATTCAAGGAGAGACACCAAAAAGGAATTCAAATTTCTCACACTTGTAAAGCACAGATTATAATCTTTCCTCAATTTTGGCTCTCCCTTCAGCTCCCATTCGTATCGTATGTTTGTATTCTAGTATATTACCGTCACAGAACCTCTTAATTTCTGACTATAATTCCTTACAGGTCATCAAAAAGCAGAATTTCTAAACAACTTAACTCTATTCTAACTTTTATTAGTCGTAAGATTAACCACAAGCTTAACCTAATCTAGAAATATACTGGGGTTTTCACTTGCAACATTCCTTCTCCTTCTTATGACTATGTCAGATTACTTACCAGTAATTGACCCAAAGATAGTTGTTCTTTACAGCCCTTATTTTCATTTCTGCAATATATCTGAAGGGCAAGTAATTCTCTCCTGCAACAATTATCCTTAAATACCTGAAAATCAGAAGCCACTTCATTTTAAAAACTTAAAACTATTCAAGAATATTCAAGTTCAAATAAAATAGAAGTCATGCAATTCCACTACAATAATGTCATTTAATTCTACCTTTATATGCCAGAAATAAAACCCAATCATTCAATTTTTCTTAAATGCGCACTGCATCAAGATTCCTTTGCCATGAACCATCCCAATGAAAGAAAATATTTGGGCAGATGCTCTACTGTTTATTTCACTTTTACTATAAATACAGTTTAGAAAGGACTAAGATTTTGAGCATTTGCTCGCCAGTAATATATCTGCATAAGAAAGCTGGTGTATTAGGTATGATACCATAAGGCACAAAAGAACCAATGTACAGATGTTTAGAGGGTTCAGGAGTTTAAGAAAGGCAGTCACACAATCTACTAGACTGTTTATACACTTCAGTGCTAACACCTACCTACAGAAATTTTCTGAGTTCTTAGATTTGAGTAGGATTTAAAAATCTCCCTATTTTAATGTTTAAAAGACTTTCTGGAGGTTTTTTTTTTTTTTTTTTTTTTTTTTCCTCCTATAATAGAGCTACAAAAAAGTTAGAAATAGAGAGCTTAGGATTTGAATTTTTAACCTGTTACAGGTGACATGCCATAAAAGACTGCAATCACTGATCAAGAGCCGAAAGCAGTTAACACTGTCAAGAAGCCCTGTTGCTAAGGACAGAAACCACAGAAGGGAGCTGAAGAATATTACTGCTATTTTGAAATCCAAAATGAAGGGATAAAAACTTCTAGTTAATTGCAATTGCCTTCATGACTTTTTAGAAACCTTAAAGGTTACGATTACTTTATTGAGAAGTTTAATTTTGAGATTCTGTGAACACCAAGGGAATAATGTAATTACAGAAGTGTTCTGCACACTAACAAAAAAAAGTTACATTGGGTCTGTTCACAGACACTGTGATGCTATCCCCAGCATCAGTACAGAAGGAAGCGCTGCAGCCATCCATCCTCATCTGACCTACTGCCTGTTACAAACCAATGGTTTCTGTTTACTTTTTAGATACACCGGTGAAGCTTAATGAATCAACCAATCTCATCTGAATAATCAATGTTGGCACTGAAGTATTTTATCGAAATAATTCATAGTGTAACAAGGGTATAGTTTTGCTTATCATAGCTAAGATAATGAAAGAATTTTGAAACAGCTTTGAGAGAACTGCCTAAAAATGCTTTAGTAATCCCAGGCATCAGTATTCTAAGGGAAAAGAGACGTCTTCAGTTTCATGAAAACCACTGAATTGCAGAGTTAGACTAACATGCATTTAATACACACTGCCCTTCAGGCCTTCTTCCTTTGTTAGAGGAATTTGAAGTTTTGTAACATATCCGCCCATTCGCACGCATCAGGAGGTAAGAAGTCACGACACTGCCAGCTGACAGGATGAACAAGCTAGACATTGTCATTACTGGTCTGAGATGCTAGACAAGCCATCCAAAGGAGAAACTAATATAACCACTAACCTTTAACCCAAAACATTTACTGTTAGAAGAAAAAATATTTAGGTAGTAAAGAATTAACCAAACACTTCAGAAAAATCTAGTGTAAAAACTGCACAAACAAAATACTATACCAAAAAAAATTTTTATGCTAAACCTTCCAAAGGCAAGACAAAGTTTTCCTGTTAAAAAAAAAAAAAAAAAAAAAAAAAAAAAAACAGTAAAGAAGATGAAAAAGCTCCGATTCCGATTCCATTATGATTACCGTAACACCACACTGCTTTGGTTCCAGTGTGTTTCATAGGACAAAACATTGTAAAATAAGATTATTCAAACAGTAGACACTGATCTGGAGCCAAACCAGGAGTAAGGTTTGCCTAGATCTGTCACAGTCTCAGTATCCTTACAGGAGATGCGCTATTTGTTATCATCCTCTCAATAAATAGGAGAATGGCTACAATGTGTTGCTGCAGCTCCCTGCTATGAAAACAGGATGCGACACCTGGCTGGACCATTACGGATGGCTGGCACACTGTCTTCTGCCACGTGGCTAACAGTAAAAACCGAGTTGTCTTCATGTATAGAATACATGGCTTAGATTCTGTTACAGAATCATCTTCACTAGGTAGTTTATTAGACTTAAAAAACAATTCCCACAAAGCGCTAACATCTCATTTATGTTACTCAATATTCAAGTAAGAAACAATTTTAACAATACCTTATCTTTTACTATGCTTTCTTGACACGCTGTACATTTTGGACTAGATGAACTAGAAAGAAAATAAAACAGAAAAACACTCTACTGTGTTTCTATAGTACAAGAATTCCAGCTTTAGACATTTTACTTGGTTAGTATTATTCAATAATTGCTTCTTAAAGCACGTTAAAAACGAATACAATTCATTATAATAAGATAACGTGACATCTTTTCAAGAGATTTGAAATCTGAGTTTTCAGTGTACAGTAGCTAGCATTTCTGAGGAAGTAAAACGACTGCAATGCCTCTAGCCAGCTGAACAGTGGTATTCTTGAATAAGTCAAAATTCACTCCCAATTTTAAAGCCTGCCCCTGAGCCAAAAGTTCTCATTATTTCACAACCTATCAGTGCAAACAGGCAAAATTAGCAAGATTTGGGATATCTTGCACAGCAGCTGGACTAGGGGACAGAGTAGTCTAAAGGATTGAAATTGAACTGAAGTGTAGGCATCTGGGTTTTTATAGCCACTTCTGGTCCTGACCTTCTAGATGTCCTAAGCCAAATCCCTTAATTTCTCTGTAGCTCCATTTCCCTAAGTAATATGGAGATAATCACACTGATCTCCCTTGCAAAGTACTATGGATGAAAAGAACTAGGTAAGGGCTAAATTATTTTGTAAAGCATCTCATCGATAGAATATACAAACTACTGCTGTTAGTAGCTTTGTGGATCAGTGTAAAAGGCTGAATCAGTTTGATTATTTCAATCAAATTATCTCACTGACTTCTGCTCCCTGAATTGACCGTGCTATGTGAATCTCATAACATTTCTGAGCATCTTATATACCTTGCAGCTTCAATATCTGTAATTTTTTAAGGAAAAAAAACTAATCCACTTGAGGATATATGGTGTTTAATACAATATCACCCTTTTCTAGTTTTTACTGAATGCACTCAAGCATCCTCACTTGCTCTTTTAAACTATCGCTGCATACTGAACAGAAATCTTTATTGTGCTATCTACACTGCTTCCCAATCTTTTGTCCTCAAATAACCCTGGAACAGAACCGCTAGCATGTAATCGGTTTGTGTGCAGCAGCATATGACACTAAATACAAAATTTTGTATCAAATACAGAAATAATGTAAGTTTAGTCTGCTTCTAGTTTTATGGCATACAGCTCATTTTTTGAAAAATGAGCTGTAAATTTAATTTTAATAAAAAAATTTGTTTGCAACAAACACTGAAATAATAGCTTATGTGAAATACCTAGAATGAAAGGGTAGTGTTATAGATATAGTGTGGTGGTCTTACCCATGCATCCTTTTCAATAAAAGGCTGGTTGATAAGACAGGATGGTGAAATTATGCCTACTATACTGCAGCTAAAATATGCATATGTGTATGTCTCACAGCAGGAAAAAAAACTGCCAAGATTCCAGCAAACGTCAGAATTCTAACTGCTTAGATTGCTAAGGGTCTGCTCAGTCCATTTGCACATGTCCAAGCACACAAGGTGTTTGCTTTTCTGCAGTCACTATTACAAACTATGTAAGATCTTCCCAAAAACATATATCCAGAAAGAAATGATTGCACTTCTTAAACATAAACTACATCTCACCCGAAAACATGTACACCTAAAAGAAAGCCTATTTTTGAGCTTATTTTTGCTGTTGAGAGCTTTTTTTTTTCCCCTTTTAAATTTGTCATGCTGCAGTAGGACAAAAAGTTACAAGAGTGGATTAGTAAGCTATAACCTCTTGCTCACGTTAGTCCAGGCTATTACAAAGGCTATTCTTATGTGACAGGGGAACGTAGTATCTTCCCACCTCTTCTGCTATGCTACACGTAGTCTTGACTTGGAAATACTATATTCTCAGGAAAATACAAGTGAAGTATAAACTACAGCTAGCCTAGCTGGTCACAAGAAATGCACAATGGATCACAAAGACCTTTCAAAGTCAAATCCTCTCTGTTACTAGCCACAGTGTTTAACACCCAGTGAGTTTCTTCTCTTTTGCATCTCCACATTCCCAATGGTGCAGCAGGAGTACTGACTACTTATATGCCCAGAGAGACTAGAGCTTACAGACACTGCTCACCGTACATTAGACTAAGCTTTGAAATCACACCACTGAACACAATCAGTAGCAATACATCAAAGCTGAGGGGCAAGGAAACATACTTCTAGCTTTTAAAAAATACTTATATGTCAATAGATTTTTCTTTTTAAAAAAACTATTTTTATTCTTATCTAGAATAGAAAAGATTTGTCTCTCTCAGCATTCATTTTATGACCATAAAGTTCACTCACCCATTCTGCACTCCAATCTAAACATCTCAGTTATAAGCAAGCCAGCCTTCCTGACTCTACTGGAACCACATAACCAACAGTTATAAAGCCTCAGGACATACAGATATATATGGCTATTGGAAAAGGAAGCTCCACAAGCAACCAGGTTTATCCAAGAGTCCCAAAACTCAACTGTAAGGTTGGGTCCACAGCTAGGCTGGGTACTATCACTAAGGAGCCTCTGAAGGCTTCTACAGCCATGAATTCACATTACTAAATGAATTCTGTAACTGCCAATGCTATGTTTTGTTAAGTGAAACAGTTGCTAACTCTACACTGCACAGGCAATGAAATTCTTATATAACACATCACTACATATGACTGAAATGCCTTTGCCACAGTTTCAACACTATTTAAGGAAAGCTTATTTAACCTCATCTTGATCTACACTAAAACTAATTTAACCAGAAAAAAAAAGTTACCAAGTCAGTATGACACAGGAATGCTTGTACCAGCACATGGGTGAGAAATAAGCAAGCAAGCAACAAGCAGAAGACTGCTTCCAGACAGGGCATTAACTTAAAGTATTCACAAAACTATTGTGTAGTCCATACGGTTTTCAGCAGTTCACAAGATTTAAAGGTATGAACACATTTTATCACAACAGAAAACATACCTTAACAAGGCATTCATGCAGGTCTCACAGTATCTGTGTCCACACTCAGTCTGTTTAGGATTGCATAAAATGAGATGACATTTTTCACATTTATACTTATCCTCCACTGCATTTACAAATTTTTCTTTGTAGCCGCCTTGTTCTGGAACATAAATTGATGCTGAAGGACTACGATCAGGATTGGCCCTTTGCTGTACCATTTCTACGGATAAAGGGGGTTCTGTCTTTTTACTGGTGTCCATGCTCTAGGATAATTTCTGCAAAGAAGTAGAACAAGAAATCTGTGAGAAATGAACAATCTTTGTTCCAATTAAATAAACAAGACAAATATAGCATTTCTGATAGACTACATTATTACAGAAAGCATTAATAACAGATGTGCGTGCATGCATCTTGTGAACATAATACGTAAAGTAAGTACATATGTATATTATAGACAGCAAATCTGTAAAATATTCTATGTTTTTTCAAAGGCTTTAGAAAAATCAAGACTTAAATCCTACACCTGAAAGTATAGTCTTAGTTAACTGTGCGTGTAGCTAGGGACAAGTATCAGCAGAGCTCATACTCCTCCATCTCTATCTCTGAAAAACGTCCCTAGTATTGAAGTTACACCATTAAAGACGACAGTAGGAGGTGGGGTAGAGAAGATGGTGCACTGGTACAGTACTATGCACAACACTACTCACATGCTTCTGTGAGTTGCAGAACTACCCCAGTATCATATAAAAGGTACGTAGAGTCTATGCAGCTCCACTGTCAATTTTTACTGTTCACCCCATTCAGTAGCAATGTGTAAGACATACTGTTTTAAGTTGGTTTTAGAATGAAATGATGGGCTTTTACACATTAAACATCTTCCAACCTTTTCATCATATATTCCCACATGAAGAGAAAAGGTGATGTAAGTCTAATTGCCAGGAGAAATAGGTCTACATAACATGGCCACTTTACTAATTCACCAGGACTAAGCACAATTAGTATGCAGCTGAGAAAACAATTAACACGGTTGAAGACTGATTTACAACGCCTATGATCCTGGACTGTGATAGTTTTAGATCAGCATGTAAAGATTTGGCAGATCAACAGAGAAAGAATACCCTAAGATATATCATTAAAATGGCTTTGAATAATTTCCTAGCTTACCTTGCAATTCAGAAAAGTCTGTAAGATCTTATCAAAAAAAACTCAGTAGAAAAAGGAGAGAGCACAGTTGGAAGATAGCACACCTATCTACACAAGAGAAATACCCACCTATTTGCAAAAGAAAGGTATACTTCAATTCTCCTTCCATATTAACTGACATTTTAAGTATAAACTTTTTCCTCTACTCTACAATTAACTCCTAACCACTACAGTTATAATTCAACTTTAGGAAGAAGAATTAAGAAATGAAGCATAGTTCATTTCTCATTTAAAACAGTAAGTCTACCAGTACTGGAGGGAGTTAAATACCTTGTGTTCCAAACACAAAAACCCACAAACCCCACACTTTCTTCTTTTACATAGTTCTTGCAAACTCGTAGCTTCCTTTGCTAAATCTAAAACAAGTACTTGTACTTAAACGTATCTCCTAGTAGTTCTTTTCTGCATCTGCAGCTTCAGAGCTAATATATCAGAAAAAGTCACACTGCCTAACTTTAAGTACAGAATGCTCCACAGAGACTAAATATACAAGGAAAATTCTTTCTTTGCTTTCTGATGTAAACTTTTCTTTCTAGGAAAGAGACAAAAATCATTGCAACTTCTCACCAATACCATTTCACATATTTACTAATACCAACAGAGCAGGGATAGAGCCAGCAGAATCCACACATCAGTGCCCCAAAACACAACCACCACCACAGGAAAGCCTCTTTCTGCCTCTCCATTAAATGCACAGAGTTTAAGGAAATCATCCTCGTAAATCAGTACTTGAGCCCAATGACTAAGTCATACTCAAAACTATCAGCAAAAAAAAGTTTCTATAATATCAGGAACGGGAAATATGAAGTCTAGTCCATAATTTGACTAGACATCTGTCTGTTCCTGGTCTAGTCTTTGAAGGCTACAGAGCCTGATGCCTTGGCAGAAAAATCTGAAGAAACATGAGAAAAATCACTGTTGAACTGAAAGTAACTTGCACTTACTCTTTAAAATGAGTAAAAACAGACTAAGTCAGACCAGGGAGTTAAGTAAAGCCTGAACTAGAGCTTCAGCAGCAAGCACCAAGACTAGATTGACTGCACTAAAGACAGACTTCAGGAGATTGTAACCAGCATACAAGAAATGAGATGTGATGCTGAGAACGAGAGTCGGGGAAACAAGAAGGTTAGAGAACTGTCATGGGTGAGAAAGAAAAGCAGCTAATGAAGTAGTTTAGCTTCAGAGACTGTTCCAAGACATGATTGGCATTGCTGAACATCCATGGCTGAATAAAGGGATCCCAGCTCCAGGCTACGGACTTGGTAGTTTGTTGAAGCTGTGAGAAAAAAGATTGGGGGGGGGGGGAGGGAGAATAAAAAAAAAGAAAAAGAAAAACTGCAATTCTATAAGCATCATAATCACTGAAACCTGGTTTTGCCTCTTGTGGATGATTACGAGAAAAACTCCATTTAGAGTTTGCAGTTTAGGAATCTGTAAAGGTTTCAAGTTCTCTGCTGATTTATAATTTGCTTCTCCTACCCCTGCAACAACATATTCTCATGTATATTCTATTACCATTTCTGAGACCTCTGCTGTCAACTCTTGAACTCAGCAGCCAACTTCATGCACATTCACCATTGAGAACAGCAACACAGGGAATGTGCTAACACTAGCCTTTTTTCCTTAAAGTGCCAGGATAAAACAAAAGGTAGTCTGATTCTGACCCACAGAAGAAATTCAGAAAAAGGGTCACTTGAAAGGACAATCAGGAAATCAGGAGAACACAAAGTCCCCAAATTTACTGAACGCCTGTTTCCTTATTTTCTTCCAAGCAAAAAGAAACTGAAGATAACTAAAGATGTGCAGTCTTTCAATAGTATTATTTCTTCATGGAAATTGAGTAGTCACAGGGAGGCGGGGGGAGGGGAAGAATAGTCAAGATTTAACTGAGAAAGAGTACCGAACATCGAATGAGCAGCAGGTGAGAGTTTCACAAAGATATGAAACTGCTAAGGGGCTGGATTGTCAGCTGGCAAGAGACCTCATAGCAAAATAGCTGCACAAGGCTCCACAGGATTCCACTTTTTAACTGACATATTGGATATCTTGTCACAGAAAATAACCAGAAAGCACACTGATAAATAAAATTTACTATGCAATATGCCTAGCAGTGAGATGTGTTTGCTTCAGCTTTTTTCTTCATAAAACAGAAATGTAAAAGTCAGACAAGAAAAGCTAAAAGAGTGCCAGGAGGGTCAGGAATTTTCTTTCACAATATTCTGAAGAGCATATTCTTATAGACCAAAAAAAAAAAAAAAAAAAAAAAAAAAAAAAAAAAAAAAAAAAGAGAGAGAGAAAGAGAGAGAGAGAGAGAGAGAGAAGGAAAAAAAAAACAGGAAGCCATTCATAAAGTATTTTGGTCACAATAAAGTAGTTCTTGGTGCTCTTTTAAGCTCAGTTCTCTGTTGCATTTTAACAGAGAACCGCATTTAACGAAAGAGTTGGGGAGGCTTGATGTTTATCTCAAACTGCACACACAGATCAGACTGTTGCATGCATGGAGCTATTTCCTCATGCATAAGAGTTACACGCTACTACATGTGTATACAGAATCAGTAAGGAACAGAAGTTCCTTAAGAAGGGAAGAGAACCTAAAAGAAGATATAGTCTAATTTAGTCATTTTTTAGGGTAAAAAAGCTTTTTAATCAAATAAAAATTTGTACTTACATCAAAAGTTATTCAATTGTAACAGTGCTGCATACACAATATCTAAGTTAATCTCTCTCAAAAAAAAACCCTGAAGTTCAACAGGGAGCTAAAGATCACAGCAGAAGAATCATCAGTAAAGATTATCCAATCTTTCTTCTTCAAAAAGCAATGTATTTATCTGGAAATCATACAAACACACATACCACACTTCAATGCCTCATGCTAATTAGGTTATTTGTGGTAATTTGAGATGCTTTCTTTTTAGTTTAACTTTTCATGAGATAAGACTTGTAATTGTTCAGTTCATCGTCCTATTGAAGCATCAGCCTTTCAAAAACATTTGAGAACCAAATGGACAGATATTTTTCCAAAAAATCAGCAAGTATGAGGGGAACAGAAAGAGAAACTTAACGTAGCATCCCAGTGAGCAAAAGGCTGTAGTGCAACCTCAATCATTACCTCCTCTAGGTGGTAGATCAACTGACCAGTCAGTGTATAGTCGCATCAAAACTAGGCAAGGCCATTTGCTCCCTCCTGTCTAGGCAACATTCACGGTCCCAGTCTGCTCCAATATCATCTTATTTGTGAGCTTTTAGTAATTGTGGGTTTTTTTTGGGGGGGGGGGGGGGTGAGGGGGAGAACAGAGGTGGAAAAAATGGACAGAGTGCATAGATCTGCAGGAAATCAAACTTTTCCAGTTTCACTCTTCACAGAATTTTCTTTTTTTAAAATTTACAGGATACCCCCAAAGAACCAAAGTATTAGGTAACTAGACTGGTAATTTATGAGACTTAAGTTTTGCTAGCCTTTGTGCTTTTGATCACTAAGAATTATTGTTTCATGTTATCTTACAAACATTTTCATCTTAAAATAAATGATAAAAAACCTTTGCCTAACATTTCAGTGTTTTTAGTGGTTAACAAATTCTTAGTACACATATGTATTTACTGAAAAGAACATACATCTTCCTTTCATTATTTTTTAGACAGTCCTATTTCTACTTCTAAATACAATTATAATATACAGCATAAGGCCGTAACCTGATGACCAATTAAAACAATAATGCAAGCTGAAAGCATTACACTGGAGACAACATTATCCATTACTCAGAGCAACACGTATGTCAGAAACCTTAAAGACGAGCAGGGAGGTCCGCCACAAGAATCACGCCTCTAGAGCTCTCAGACACAGGATACATTGCTGTAGAGACCTGTTCTCACAACATCCAACCACTGCCTCAATACAGCATTCAGGGAAAAGCCCCACAGCTGACTGTGGACAGGGGCACAGAAGAACAGCTAAAAAGTAAAATGTAAATAGCTCTGATCACTCCCCTAGAATACACAGGCGATGACTGAAGCAGATTGGAGTGGCAGTTCTGAAGGCACAAAACTGCCCCCAATTTTGCCTTCTACAAAAATCAGGGGTCTTGTCATTTTCCTGCTCTTGTTTGTAGAGGGCAACTATTGATTTTCTTTTTTCCCCATGTACTTGTCATGTTTGAAGCACTGATCATGTTTGCTGTACAACACGTATAGGAGATGCAATCAGTACCGAGATATTTCCAGAATCTGCTTTATGAGGAAATGCTGGAGTGGGAGTGATGGTTCACTGCTGGCAACCAGCACCAGATACCACTTTACACAGTGAACAGATGAGACCATTCTTTACCATCTTTCATGCAATATATTCAAATATTAATTAATTCCCATGCAAAAATAAAAGTAGTACTAATACATAATACTGTTTTTCTTTGTGTTAAAAATAATCGGATATTTTAACTATTTTAAACTTCATCCAGCATTTCTACCAGCACGCATCTCCTTTGCGTAAACAAATGGAAGTCAACTGTGAAGATGACCTTGAGATCATACGCAAAATAGAAACGATGAAGATCAATAGAAAAAAATAGTACTTGGATATAAGCAAATAGGATAGGAACATTTGTGTACACATACAAAAGGTAATTCTCTGCAATAAAAGCTTGACTGCTACTTGAATGTTCTTCACAGTTATTTACTACTGTAGAACCCTAGAAATGTTTAGGTTGGATATACAATACCAATACATCAATCACTATGTTCTCAAGCAACTGAACTATATTTCACTATAATTTTTAAGGACTTTATTCTGCAAAAATGACCTAGTCAATAGCAAAACTACTTATGGCTTGAGTAGTACAGAGTATTCCTCATTTTCCTATCTGAAATAGAAAATTAGAAGTATAAAAATTGATGTTCTTGCAAAAGAACAACCTTGCACGCCACTTGAATCACAGACATAACATTGAGTCTTTCTCATGTTCTAGTTTGCAAGAAGACTGAAAACAAAAAATGAATAGTAAGTTACATGTATATAGTTTTACTCTGTGTACCTTCTTCCTCAGCTTTACAGTGTAACATATATCCTGCTAGTGGGAGAAAGGGGGGGGAGGGGGAGGAAATCAAATTCCTAAGACATTATGTTTAATTGTTACTTTCTGAAAATTAACAGCATTTCTTTTGAATCATATCATATGCCCTGGCAAAATGGCTTTAAGTTTTAAGATTGTTTTCACTACTGCCTCAGGCTCAAAGTACTGTATTTGAATTACACTTGCTAACTACAGCTCTTAATAATTATTTCATAATCTCAGTAGGCTACCAAAACACATTAGAAATATCATTTGAAGCACAAGAAATCAAAAGACTTTTTTTTAGAAATCAAAGATCTCAAGCTTTGAAAGCCTGGGTCACAGTTCAGCAGATAAGAGACATGCTGTCCAAACTAACAGTAAGCACACACTTTCTTCAGTATTTTGAATTCCAACTTGGGTTCTTGCTTATGGGTGAGGGAAAGAAAGAGAACACATACAAGATTATTGCATTTCACCTATGAAATTAACCTCCATTTTGGATCCATATTCCTGTAGGAGGTCTTTGAAACACTAAAGGAACAGGAAAGGTCAAAGAATAGTCAGATGCATCTCAGAACAAAAAATACTTCAATTTCTTCCTCTGCTGTTTTGGGGAAGTTATGTATGCCAGTCTCATGCTGAGGAAGTGGGTCAACATCGTATATTTTTTGTAACATTTGGCTCTGTTTACAAAATACTCAACTATCACAAAACACAAAGACTAAGATCAGACATTCTGGGAAATGCCTGTGCCATAATCATCTATTTGAACTTAAAGGTACTTTCCTTTTATGGAACTACTTTATAAACACTTTGAAAAAAGAGCTAGTGAAAATGGTTTGTATTCACACTCTGAACACTCTGTCTTCATGAGAAACTATTTACATCAATCCAGATTTTCTGCACTTCCCATTTTACAATAAGCTTAACATTTCCTTTGTTTTTGTTGCACAGCAATCATTGATTCACATTACAAATGGCAAGTTCAAATCACATGCAGCCAGAAGTTGTCATTCACAATGTTTCCCATTCACACCTACTACGATGAGGAAACAATAAATTTGAACCACCCATGACACATCCTAACAGGGAACAAGGAGGATTAAGATGACAATCCAAATGGTTTTGGCCAAAACATACCGTCCTAGTAAAAGGCATCTCATGTAAGTGTCCTAAAAGAGTTCACTCTTCCTCCAGAGGTCTGACTTCAAGAAGAATCTCTTGTGTGATTTATATGAAACACCTTGCTTTTAAACTACATCAATTCAAGACACCAAAATCGTTTTATCCTGTCACTAATATGAAAACGTTAAAAAAAAAAAAAAAAAGATCAAAAAATCTGCAGCCTTTTAAAGTCAAGTCACCGAGGGGCTGGGGTTTTTTTGATCTATTGATGGATGCTATGTTTTTTCCACTCAGTTAATCAATTAGATCTTATTTTCAAACCCAATGAAATTTTATCTGTTTAGCAGCATCGCAGCGGACAATCTACACTGCTGGCGAGTAAGCGCATGAAGAATACTTTCTGCATTGCCGGTTTCTGGAAGAATACATCTGTGCTGACTCTAAAGTGAATTCAGCCTTGAAATCTGATCTGCAGTACTACCTAGCTTAACACCCCTTACCTCAATTCCTGCTGTTACGAAAAAAAGATACCTGTTTGTTATAAATAATTTCAGGAAAACTGCCTTCCTTAAGAATCCCCAGAATATTAGTTAATCCAGTTTTAAAATGCAGCTGATGTTTAACAGAATCATCCTCCCAGGAAATTCTGAATATAGTAGAGTATAGAGGAAGCTGGTAAAATAAATAAGTACAACTTCAGTATAGTTCTACAATTTTTGAATTCAATGCTGAAATTAAGTATTATGGAACTAGAAATGGTTATCCCAGAAAACTGAGATGATGATACCTGATTTCCACAAGAAATTATTTCTAGTCTATCCAAATTAAGTTTTCTAAGCCTACGTCCAAAGCTCAAAAACCAAAGTAATGCAGTCCCAGTCCTATGGAAGCTAACTCATCTACATAAAACATTACCTTGTCTTCCATTTTGTAACTTTTTAATACTATAAATACAAATCAGTAAGAATTACTTTTGCTACATTGGAAAACCCCAAATATTAGTCAAATTGCAGAAACTAACAAGCAAAAAGGTTATTGTCAGAACATTTTATTTAACATTAAATTGCCTGGAAGACATTCATTTGTACACAAATCATGATCTCTCACTCTTAGGTGGATTTTTCCACCATTCTAGAAGACCCCTTCAGGTTTGCCTATAAGCACTGCTTGTATTCACGAAGAAAGGGGGGGATTCATAAGGACAACTTCCTCTTCATTTGCCTTTATTTATTTATCATAATGTAGGGGAACACAAAAAAAATTATTTGTTTAATCAAGCAAGATAAACCTTATCTTCAGTGTCTTGCTTTGTATTATATTTTCTATGACCAACATTAAGTTTGGGAAAGGTTAGGGTTTTTTTTGATTGCTCAACCAAAAAACATAAATAAAATTCAAATAGAATCTGAAGAAAAGTGCCACTTGTGTTGTATTTCTGCTTATACTGAAATGCATTCTAGTTTTTACATTTCTAATAAAAATTTATTACTGAATTTGAGTTTAAGAGCAAAATGAGGTTCTATGATTTTTATCAAACACTAAGTCAGACCCAGAACGTTCTGAATAAGAAGTTCCTTGCTTTGTAAACTATTTTTGCCTTTTTAAAGGTATTCATGGAAGAAGCTCGGATTTTTTAACTGTAGATTGACAGAACATTTGCAGGTAATGCAAGAAGAGAACTAATTCGTTGCTTTCTGTTGTTGTCATTCAGGCTTTATGATTATGCTGTTGAAGACCAAATCATTATGTACGAGAAACATATAAAATCCCTCTGGTGTAAAACAGTTATTTGTTTTTCTAGCTGCACAGTCTCATTAAGAAGATTATTCTACCTGGAACCTGAATGCAAATTCACATTTTCTCAGATTATGATTACTTTCCAAAATATCAAAGTATTTTATTATTTTGCTTCACCAATGCTAAGTTGCAGGTTTACCTCAACCTTCTCAAGGTTTCAGATCAGTAGATACTGTTAACATTCTGAGAACAAATCATTTCTAAAACAGCAGTTTAGACAGGACACTATTAAAGATAAAGCAACAGGTCCCTTTGAATGCTCATTTCTTGCACTAGGTTTTAAGAATTAACCAAAAAGCAAAACAAAAAAAACCCACCAGCCAGGATTTTGTCCCTTCTACAATACACTTAGTGTGAAGACTGAGACTGCTTTACAAATTCTTCTGACTAAATTTCACGTTACTACCCAAAAGCAAGTGTTTATCACTCTTGTACAACCAAAAAGTAAAATCATGAAAGATAAGCAAACTTTCAAACACAGTTCTGGTAGAACTGTATAGGACTGCTGCTTCTGAAAGAGAGACATTAAAAGTTGCAGCTTTCCACATCATTCACGGGCCTCAAAGACTTCTGTGTTCAGATTTGGAATATGAAGTTGACAGTTTTGGTTGAAAACTTCTTATGACATGCTTAAAGTCAAAGGGCTCTTTTACTTAGTATCAGTGAAACAGTGCTCATCTCTACCAAATAAATATTGGACAGAGCATTTTTTTTTTATGTACTAATGACAATTTAATTACTTAATCATGCATTTTTATTTCTAAAAAATTGAAATCTGAAAGCCTCTAGGTGTTGCAATAGGAACTAAAGGAAAATACTTAAGAGATCTCTTGGGGAATTTCCAAAGACTATCTGCAAGATCCACGCAACTACACTCTAGATATGCAAAATGCAAAGAATAACTTCCAGGTGGAACGAATACCAAATTTAAAAGTATGTAGAGGGCTTCCACTATCAGAGCAAGAGGCTTGAGTCTTTAATATTAGAGGAGAGTTTAAAAGCTGCTGCATTAATCATGGTTATTCAAAGGACAGACAGCTGTGATTCCCCACTTTTTGTAAATAAATCATGTCTAGGCTTTGAAGTTTCCAATAATACAGGGGCAGTTTGGAATTTTGTCACCAATCTACTGAATGGCTACATGACTTTAAGACACTGTCACTTTGTCCCTCCCTCCCCCCCGCTGTAAAATAAGCACAATATTGCTTACCCTTTACAACATCCCTGGTCTGCACAAGCAGAAAATACTATTTTTGGAGTGTTCTTCCACTGAGATTTAAGAGTTACCAGCGAATTTAAGAATCCTAGAGTTTAAGTCTGGATAAGAAGAAACCATTCTCTCACCCCTTCTTATACCCTCTACTCCTCATCATCCAAAAAGGGCTCTTTCTTGTCATAATACTTTCCAAACAAAGTGTAGCCCAATGCTTTGTGATCTATGTGAAGCAATTCCAGAATATGATTACACTATGCATAATATTGTAGACAAACAGCTACAGAGGTCGTGGTACCCTCATCTTAACACATGAGCTCAACTACCACTACAACATCTTACAACCTCCTGTGAAGAAACTATTCCTGAGCATTGACTGCACTAGTTTTACTAAACCACAGCTTTCAACAGCACAGCTGTCACCAAGTAAGTATAAGTGAAGGTTATCCCATTTTAGAACAAGGATATGTTGTATTATCAGTCCAAACAACTACTGTACTTGTCTAAAGTAAAGGGTTTCATTAATGCAGTTACAGAGGGTAGATCATGTAACTAGGGCAAAGCCACAGTACCCAAGTGCAGCTGAACGAGGACAATCCCAATTTTCTCTCTTCCCATATAAATAACCTAAATCTCTAATGACCTGTAAAAATCATCTCCAGACTCTGCATCCCTGGAAATGAGTGACCAGAGCTGAATATAACACGCAAGTAAGAGCTCATTTCTATTAATATAAACTTTTTATATCAGTAAGAAAAACAAAGCTATATAAAGGATGGCTTATTTGCTGCATTTTGACCGGTAGTTTCAATCAAGCCCTCTGCTGGCACATCTAAGTTTTACCTTGAAACATGACATTAAAAAAAAAAAAAAAAAAAAAAAAAAAAAAAAAAAAATCTACAACACTGATTTTTGCAGTAATTCTTTCCTGGAGTCTACCTTTCATCACAGCAGCAGTGTAATGGAACCAACTGTCACACGTGGAAATTCTGACCAAGGTCATCAAAATAAATGTCGACTCTCACTGAAAGCTATGTTGCATTTTTGATGCCCATGAGAAGGAAATTGTGAATGTGTGCAACTAGATGCTGAATCAAAAACAAGGCACAAAAGGAAAAGATTTCCAGTAAAGTTAGAGGTGATAAGTGGAAAGATTCTCTGCACCAGCCCTAATCACTTATTTCAATACAGCAGAAAGGTACAATGTTCTCCTCTAAAGCATGAGTGTTTGGGAAGGAGAGCGGAGAGAGCAGAGGGAAACCCACAAACTCCTTAACAAATATAGTAGCAAAACCTCCTTTTATCTTCTACTCATAAACTAGTGAGCTCACACATTTTGCATGGAGCAAAATCCAGCTCAGCTAGGATTCAAATAAAGGCAGAAATACCTATGAGAGAAGGACAAATCTACAATTCCAAATAAATCTGCCCTCCTCAAAATTTATCTAACATTATCATAATTTTTAATCTTGCAAACACAACATCTGTCCCAGCAGCCAAAAAAATTATATTAAAACTAAATATACGAAGAAAGAATTTCACCTGATCATAGTCACACAAAGCAATGCAGTGCCACTGGAGATTTTATACACATGTAATTAGTATCAAGAAACCCCCAATGCACAAACATCAGATGATTAAAGACAAGCATCAGATGATTAAAGACAAGTCTCCAAACTAGCAGTTAAAGCACAATTCCAGAAAAATCTGTGTTTTCTTCAAATCTGCTCTTTAGCACAGGTTCCCCATAAAAATTGGTTGCAAAAACCTCTTTCATTTAAACACATCAGTACATAGGTTGTTATCAGTATAGCACAATGCTTGAAATCTTTAATAGCTGTTGCTTCTTTCCACCTTTGCTCTTACTCACTGCCTCTTCTAACCTATTCTCTAGCTATATACTACTAGGTAAATTGAGTATCTGAAAACAATGTTGTACTCCACACATGCAATTCTCCTCGAAAAACAACTGAAGAGACCACTATACTAAAAGTAGACTTGTTAGCTTAAAAAGCTACTCTTAATTTCCACAGCAACAGCATTAGTATCGTTAATGAAACCTGTACCCTTCTTTCCTTCATATTCTAAACCTCCCCTGAGTTTGGAACGAACTTTTTGATTGCTTACATCTCCTTTGTTTTATTTGAATCTCATTTGATCTGCAGCTTGAGGAGAGAGAAGAACAGGCTTTCTCAATGCCTTGGAAATGTTCTTCTTACTCTTGACAGTAAGAAGAGCTTTGCTATAGTTTGTACAGTTTCTCTCTTTGTCCTAAAGAAAGAAAAACGTAAGTTATTTTACCCGCATTCACAAACCCTAAATAGGTTTTTCAGCATCTATGAAGCTAGTCTAATGAACCGGAGGAAATTAGACAAGTTCTTAATGACAAACTTTAAAAATAAAATAGATGAAGGGCAGCATGGCAACATACCAATGTATGATTTTTAAATGATTGTTTTCTTCTCCATCACAATTTGCAAAGGACTTCTCAGCAACACAATGTTACAGAAGGACATGTACAAAGTACAAAATTATGGCCAGTCTTTCCTGACCTCACATGCACACAAATTTCTCCAACCAGATACATTTGTTGTTGTTACAGACTATGCAAAATCTTCACAGAAGTGCAATTTTCTTGTTAACAGTCTTAAATTCATTTAGAAATGTTAAGCCAATTCTGGGAAACTAATTGTTCTAGCGTTTCTTTAACAACAAAGAAAAAACAAAACAAAAAAGCCCTAAGAAAGCATCCTGGTTCCAGGAAGCTTGGTTGAGCTCTAAGTTTTTTTTACAGACACTGAGAAAAGAGGAAGAGTTTGAAAACAATTAAAGCAAATCTCCCATCAAGTATTTAAATTTTCTACATGCACTTCAATAAGTTCCTAGTCAAGTTTAGATGCAACAAATACCCAAGCCCCCTGTATACTAGATCTGAAGTCCCCACAGAGTATCTGTGGGAGAGTGGGGAAGCTAAATTTACACTTTAATAACAACATTGTTGACTCTTATAATATACACAATCAAAACACATTTTCGCAATACCTTCAGTCTTTCAACTCATGTCAATTAAATTTGTGCCCATCTACCACAGAATTTAAAAGCGTCAGTGTACTCTGAAAAATCTGACCAGCTATTCCTACTGCCACAGCAATGATGTTCCCAAATGACACTAAGCAGACTGGCACCAAGGGCTCACCTTAGCAGTGTATTCCCAGATGTCATCCTGCACAGAATGCTGCAAAAGAGGACCAGCCTCAGTAGTTACACAGAACTGGTTACAGAAATTTAGAAACAGTCACAGAATTACATACCTGCCACTAGATGTACTGAGCCTTCATTCTCATAATCATATCTAATGCAAGCTATTTTGTACCATGAGACCAAGATAACACTTATTCAGTTTTGAGGAATGTTGTAGACTTCCAGAGCTATTCAGTGAGTCCTTTTTGGCCTTTATTTTTTGATCTCTGTCACACACTTCAACTCAGATTTGGACCTCTGGCAGAGAAAAGGCAAGGCTGTCACTATTAACAAAGTAGCAGCCATGCCACCAGTGGACCAAAATCCTTCCAAGTACCAGGCATTATTGACCAATGAAAGCTCAATCTGTTTCACTCTAGAAACAAAGTAGCTGTAAAAATAGGCAACTACTAAGATTTAAAGGAAAATATACGAATAAACTCTTACTCATATAAAAAAGGAAGCACGCAATTACGTAAGACTTGCCCCACGAAAACAGCAGAAACTCCAAATCAGTCCATAATTTTTATAGATGTGACAAACCAAGTACTATTTTCTGGCCTAAATGTTTTTATAGTAACTCCGCAAGAAATCTAAGTTCTAAATCAGCCTCCACACAAACTCTGTAGTATACGTGGTTACTGTGCAGGAAACCAGCCATTGCCCTGGCTGCTCTGCATTTCACATTCTCAGCTACAAAGCTGAATATAGTGCAGGGAGTTCTGAGTTTCCAGCCATCATTTTCTCTTCCTACATTCCAATCCCTTCTGATGAACACAGGCTTTAGTCCTAGTTTTCATTCTTGCTGAAAATTAAAGCTAAATTGCAGCATTGTTACAGAGCCATACCCTTAAAATCCTGAATTTACAAACAAACAAACAAACCAACAGCCCACTGTATACAACATAGAACAGATTTTATATTAATCTTAACAGCTAAAAAAACAAGGAGAAACATTCCAAGAACACTGCTTTCGAAAACAATTCTTCATTATTATATTGGATAATCAAAGTAAAAAACTAACTCAAAAAAAAACTTCTAATATGGATAAAGTGCAAATAATGTATGTAACACAAATAACTTGTGACCCGTAAATACCTGTTTGTCAGCTTTAAAATGCTAGGTAATTCAAGGATTTTAGTACAATGAATTTCAATAAGTTACTAGCAATAAAAAGGGTAATTGAAACTTTTACTTTCTAATAGAACTCAGTTACTGTTGCATGCTACAACATGCAGCAATCGCTTTCATTATCCTTTAAACGGTACACAACAACAATCATCACCTTACCTTATTCTCCACTGTCTGAGCACATAGAATTAAAAACAAAGTATTAGGCATAAACTGCAAGCTTCTGTATTAAAGAAAATAGCACTGCATCAATAAATTGAGTGGCTGTGCTGCATAGTATGCCACTACTAGGAACACCTAAAGAAGACTTATCCAAGTCCTTTTCTGCAAGCAGAAACATCTCAAAATTTGGAACACGAGGGCATCTATTCACTATCTCCTACTCCAAAATGCAGATCTTGGTAACACAACACAGCAAGAGGAGAGTCACCACAGCTTGAGTTTCCCCTCCTGCTAATAATCCTTACCAATTACTGCACTGCAATCTTTCAGAAGGCTATGCAACCAGGGGAGTGTTGAAAGAGCCCAGGAAATAAACAAGTTACAGTAAAGTTTGTTCAAGTCATATCATATCTTATTAGATGTGGTCCAACGAAAAACTGCAGAGCTTTATGGGATCTCCAGGATTCTCTCTACTGTTCCTCTTCTCGCATTCCTGCATCTCTTTTTCTCTGTTTTTCATAAGATTAAATTTAATTTTTTTGTAATTACCTCTATTTAGCTGAAAATTCAAAAATTAAAATAGCTACATAAACATTGCTCTGTGAGAAACGGCTGTGAGAGCTGAGCCTGTTTAGCTTGAAGAGAAGAGAAGACTGAAGAAGGATCCTATCAATGTCTAGAAGCACCTGAAGGGAGGGTGTCAAGGGGATGGGGCTAAACTCTTTTGAGTGGTCGCATGCAACAGGACAAGAGGCAACGGGCGCAAACTGAACCACAGGAAGTTCCACCTGAACCTGAGAGGGAATTTGGTCACTATGAGAGTGACAGAGCACTGGAGCAGGTTGCCCAGAGAGGTTGTGGAGTCTCCTTCTCTGGAGATATTCAAGGCCCACCTGGATGCAACCCTGTCTAACCTGCTCTAGGTGACCCTGCTTGAGCAGGGGGGTTGGACTAGATGATCTCCAGAGGTCCTTTCCAACCTCAGCCGTTCTGCGATCTAAGTCACTAAATAAACAACTTCAATATTTTAATATCCATTTACAGTTTCAAATTTAAAGGTGTCAAAAAAAATTAAGGCAAACAAGGTTTTAAGGTTTTGATGTTTTGTTTTTGTTGCCTGAATCAGGGAGTTTAGTCAATTAACTATTTTAACACTTGGATGCCTTTCTCTACACAATTAAAACTGCCATGATTACCCAGCAGTGACATCTGTGCCCCCTGCTCAGCAGCAGCATTCGTGGCAGGCTTTTTTGTTTTGTTTTTGTCTTTTTTTAAAAAAGTGTTCCAGAATGGCAGCTAAAGAATACATCATAGCATTAAGGAAGTTTCAGACACTGAAGGCCTAATTTTATACTCACTTTAACAGAGAACTTTGGTTTAGCTCCTCTTCCCCACCCCCAACCCTTCACCACAGCTGCATTTAGGAGCAACAATGAGAGTCTCAGCATCAATCAGCTAGTTACTAGCTCATCTGCAACAATACTCTCATTACTGCTTTAACCTCTCCTTCCCTTTGCATCCTACAGAGTAAGGCTCAGTGCCAGATCTTTCACCCCAGAGCAGCCCTGCTGTCTACCATCAGCTGATATTATTCCTTTAGATTCATGTCCTCCTTAGGGGAGGATCCTGTTCAGTCTTCCCAGTCTTGACCTCACTGGAACATTAAGTAAGGCTGAACCCATGCTAGCAATGATATCCAAAGCTCAGAAATCTTCAATAGCTCTTCAATATCTATTGCACCTCCCCTCACCACCTCCTGCTGCTTCCCTTCCAGGAGGAGAGAGCTATCATCCAAAGTAGGTCATTTGGGGATAAGCAGAAAGGAAATGGGAAAGAGTTTGGAGGCATGCATATCCTTTTGGCTTCAGGCTCACAGTAATGAAAATGTTGGTTGTTTTTGGTGGCATCTTTTATCAGAGTGTACACTGACCTTTTTAAAGAAAAAGTAACAGGCAATCTAGGTAGACTCACAGGTATGATTAACACATATTACCCATTCCCCCACCTACAGATGAAAAAAAAATTAATTTCCCACAGCAATGCACAAGTCACTTCTTACTGTTCAGAGGAACTACTAAATTCCTATGCACTGTTCCTATGATAGCAGCTTTACTTCTACCTCCTGCCTCTCTTTCCCCTCCTCACCTTTCTCTCTCCTCTCTTTTCTGCAATGGACAATGTATATTCAGTTTAGGCCCCCTAACAAGGTTTTAGTTAGTTTTATTTTAAGGTTGTTTCTACTAAAAAGAATATATTTAACACTAAAGGTCATCTTCAATTTAGAATCTCTTCCTCAGTTTGTAAAATAAACATTAAGTACTACATCAAAAAAAAAAAAATACGATAGCGGGCTTGAAAAGGGTCAGATAGTTGGCTTTGAAACAGAACGAATTCAGAACTATCAGACACTTTCTGCATGTCTTAGAGCACTTCTGTACATTTTCATTTTCCTTTACTGAGGAACAGGTATAATGCTTCCTTTCTCTCATCTTACCTGGACACCTACTAAGCTCCCATCTCTTCATACACTTGTATATGTATTACCTTGTATAAAAGGACTTCAGTCTTACGTTGGAACTGCCAAAAGTGAAAAAATAACTGGAAATAACACAAAAAAAGCATAATTATATCTCTTGTTAAATTTGGAGGGAAGGAGGACCAAAAAAAAATGCCTTTCCTTCTAAAAATAAACATAAATGGTAAAATAAGATTTAATAGTTTTCACTTTACGCATTTAGTATAGAATAGCAATTTAGTAACACTTTAACCTGCTTTGCTTCAGAACACCAGGAATGCTTTGAAGACAGCCATGTGCATCCCAATTGCTTCCTACCTGTGATTCACATACTATTAAGGATGTGCACAGCACTTTGAGGGCCACGAGGGGCAGGCAGGGCAGGGGAAGTGCCTAGCACTGAGTTAGAAGATCTGGCCAACACAGAAATTTTTACAGAAAGATATGAAGATAGTTTGCTTAGGAACAGGCCACAGACCCTCGAGCTGATTACTCAGTCCCCAAGCTACTATGATACAATCCCTACTGCTCATCTAAGGATCAAAGCATTTCCTGTGTTCTTGTCCAGAAACTGAAAGGACTCTGTTTCACCTTTTTGCCCAGTCCTGTTTTACAGTTCAAACTGAAAGCAAACAGGACTGCTAACTTTTTAGAGAATCACTATTTCTTTTCAAACTCCAGAAAAATCGGGGGGGGGGGGGGGGAACAGAGTCTCAAGCACACTTAATGTACCATTCTCTAAGATTCAGGATGTAATCTCCTCTTGAAACTAAGCTACAATGTAGTTTCCCTAATTCAACATTGCTGACTGGGGAAGCTGGCTACCACCTGTGAGCTCTAAACATATTATTTAACTATTTGCAAAATCTCTCTTTACTTCAGATTGTTAACAGAAGGAGATAACAACTTGCTTACCTTGCTTACAAATACAACAGAACTGATAAAAGGCACCAAAAATTCATAAACAAACAATTCTCCATATACTCTCAGGAAGAAATACTTGGTAACTTAATTCCATCAGACAGAGAGCATGGAAAAACTTGCTAAATAGTCCACTCTGACTGTGTAGAAAACAGAAGTACAGCAAGACTGTAAGAGGGCTTACTAACAGAAATAAAATGAAACTTGCTTGAGTTTTGAGCTATCACCCTTATTCATAACTAAAGTGAGTCTGAGCACTGAAGACAATTAGTACAGTTAACACCATCAATTGATAAAGACGTGAAAACACAAAAGGAAGACAATCTATTTTAATAGTTTCATGCAATGGTTCAAATACTATCGCTACAAAAAAAAACTGTCATGAGGTTTCTACATATATGTAGTAAGAAAACAATGCATTCATCAGAAGAATTGTCACTACCTACCTGTTCGCATGTAAAAAGTCACAACACAAACCACAGTGATATACAAGACTACAGTCTGTGCTTCCAATGGATTAATATATTGTCTCCCACTGTTGAAAGCTGGTCTTGATTCTGTTAAAGCCTAAGCACTCAGGCCTTCCTGCTGGGAAACAAACAAGTAAAGTTGGTTTCACGTGTCTCCTATTAATACACAGAAGCAATTCTCACAAGCCTAAAGGCAGAGAAGTGAAATAGTAAGTTAAGATTGCATGAAGCCATGCCACGCTATAGCAAAACAACAAACTAAACTGAGATTTATTAGTTCACTAGAACATTCACTGGAAAAATATATTTACTTTATTAGGGAAGTCACCTCTGTCACCATTTAGTGAGTCAAACTAACCTGCAGTATGTTTTACATAATAGGAAAATTTTTACTGGTCAGAGGTTCACAGTGTTCTTAAATTTCCAGAAACTGCAGATGTAAAGATACTTCTCTTAACCTGAGCTAAAACCAAGAAAAGAAACTATTTGAGACGCACGCTCCATTTCACAACATGGGTACTTGAACTTATTCAACATAGGAAAGATTTACACTCCAATATAAAAGGAAGAAAATATGAACACTGAAAACAGAAAGAGTTTTAATACTATCAAACAGTCTTAAAATATTTGGCTAGTGCACTGTGGCCATTTCTGAACTATGACACTGAAAACTGAAGTTTAGTTAAGCTATTATTTCTATTCTTGTAAAAAAATAGTACTAGTGAAACACTTAGAATGGATTTACAAGAAAGTACAGTACTATCTTAGTTCTTCCATTTTCACTTTACTACAAAAGAAATGGCAAATGAGAGCCAAGAATCCTTAAGACAGTCAGTAACAAATTGAAAGGTGTTTTTCATTCTTTTATCAACGAAAACATGATGCAATGCATACTATAGAATAAAATCCAGGTAACTTAAAGCAAAGTGACCTGAAGGAAGGAATC
Organism: Rhea pennata; assembly: GCF_028389875.1. Taxonomy (NCBI): domain Eukaryota; kingdom Metazoa; phylum Chordata; class Aves; order Rheiformes; family Rheidae; genus Rhea; species Rhea pennata. Next base: position 58,564,816 of record NC_084667.1, on the reverse strand, counting down.
CTTCCTCAGTTTAAGGAGCTTATAACAGCTTGAGAATTGTATTTAAAATTAGACAAATCAAAAATAAATTCACAGGGTGAATTCAAAATGTTTCATAGTTCACATGCTATTCTTCTTGTTCTGCTACAAATACAATTATTTTAAAAATACAGATTTCTTAGATTACAGCATATATTTTGATTTCTGGTTTTAAAAATTTTGTAGTATTGAACAGTAAGTTCAGTTTTTAATTAAATAATTTTCTGAAAGTTGGAAATTGAATAAATATTTTCAGTCAGTGTTGTGGATTGCAAGTGTAAAAGTAATAGAATCCTGAGTTTTTAAAACAGACTCCCAACTACAAAATTTATCACAAATGAAACGCTACTACGAAAAAAGTCTCAAGAACGAAGACCACAATTGCTTTAGTACTAAAGTACAATTCTTTTCTCATGACAGTTTAACATATTTTTCCTAATTGGTCAGAAAGCATTCATGGGGAAAAAAGAAAAATTTCTGAGAGTTAAATTCATCATCTTATCCTAACCTCTAATGTTAGGGCTTCATCAAGCAACACAAACAACCCTTCCTGATGTCCTTATTTTTATTTCTCTTCTGCTTCACAACTCCTTTATAGTTCTGTCCTACTCCAACACAGTTGCCATCCCACTACATATTAAGACATCCCATCTCTAGTTTCTTCCCATAGGTTATTTACTTACGTATTTGCCAACAAAAGCCACATGTGATTACACAAGCCTTATCTTAGCTGATGATAACAGAAGAATGACTGAAAAAGGCCATCTGACTTCAAAAACTGTATGTTCCTTTTTAAACTTGTAACCTAGTAAGAGGGCTTTCACCATTGCAGGATAAAATGGACCTGTAAAATGTCCATTTATATATATATATATATGTATGTATGTATATATATATACACACACATATATATATACACACACAGACACACAAGCAAACAAAAAAAAGCTCACTTTCATCTATTGTCTGGTGACAAGCTCATTCATTCATTCAAAGGCCCAAATTCTACCCTAGATAACCAATGACACAACTGCACTGTCTGAATAACATACCGTGTTGTACTGACCAAAGCAATCTCCTGGAACAGTCCTGAGGACCCAAAGGTATCCAGTAGTTCACAGAAAAGGCAAGCAGTAGCACAGCTTAAGTTCCCTAGATAGATACTTAACACTTTTCCTCACCCGCACCTAACTTGCCAGCTTTCCTTTCCATCCTATCAGTGTTGTACTTCCATTGGTTTCATCTTTATCCACATACCAAATACCAGTCCTCAACCCCACGAGCTGGCAGATTGCACACCCTGTATGCCTTACCAAAAAACCACAGCCAGAACAATACCGGTTTTGTGGTCTGCCTTCGGTTTTCCACCTAAGGCAGTTGCTGCACTTCAAATCACAAGTATAAGCATAGTTCTTCCTATTGTGTTATACATTTGGACATCATGCTAGAACAAGCTTAATCAGATATTTTGCAAGGTGGCCCTACAAAAATCAGAACCCTTTGAGCTACTGTTGTAAACCAGGGCCAGGCCATGAAAATAACACTCCCTGATTCAGATATGAATCCAACATTACAGTGATTTCAGTAGTTCTTGCCTAACAACGTATTTCCACACGGTTCAGGGAAAGACCTCAGTGCAGCGATCCAAAACACAAACTACACAATGACAAAAACGCAAAGGAAAAGGAGAAAGAAAAGCAATACTAGCAAACTAGACTGGAGGCAAAGGAAAGAGAATAAAAGGATTTTTGAGAAAAACAGATCTTTGCAGCAGCAGCAGCAACAAGCAGATGCATTCTGGCCCCCGATCTAACCCTGAAATTAAGAAAGGCGAAAATGAAGGTGGGTATAACAACAAAACACTTAACTGAAAGACTCTTTTTTCTGTCCTGCAGTACTCTGCTTGTGGACAGAATAAGGTAAGGAAAAAGCCTCCTGTATCACTGCTTAAGGACACTTAAAGAGTTCTCTCCTGACATACTATGAGTTCCCAAGACTTTACACCTACAGTCCAATTATTCACAATTCTAAGTATAACAGGAGACCACTTCTGTGTTTATATGACAAGCAACAGTCATCACTGGGTGAATTCTCTTTGGCTAATCTAAAAAATAATGCAACTATGACATGTCTATCTGAAGGCAATGTGAGATCCTCCAATTCCAGGAGAAGACATTATTGATTTAAACATGTAACTTTTGAGGATCTATTTCTCCAATGCATTTCTGCTACATTCAGTAATAGTAGTAGGTCTGTTTTATCAGTTGACATTATCCTGAAAAAAATCACCAACCTGATATCAACTCTTATCCTGCCAATTTTCCTGAAGTTAACAGATTTGTGCTGTCTTCTCCAATTAGTTCTGCCACCATCATGACAAAGCTCTGGTACCATCACAAAGAGGACAAACCATTCTAAGAAACTGCAGGAACAACAACTCGGTCACCAGTTAGTCTCATTCTAGTGACTGAAAACTTCTGAATATCCTACATTAGCTCAGAACAATGAAGTTGAGCTCTTCTGTGCTAATTTATAGCCATCTTAAGCTGACTTCTTTATTCATGCAGTAAAGATATCGATATGGGGAGTGGTTTAACGGGAGGTGGTAAGGAAATAGGGTCTCACGATAAGTCACCTGCATGCAAACATTACAGATTTCTTTAAAAGATTTCTATTTACAGAAAAAAGTAGAATTCAGAAGAATAAAGACAATAGCAGCTTAACAAAAGTATCTAAGGACTCAGGAAGCTCTAGCAGGGAATAAGGCTCTATAGGAACACGTGCACTCTTGAAAATCTTTTCTAAATGCTTGGTTCCTGTTTTATTTATTTTATATAATACTTGGCAATAAACTCTGACACACAAGCCCTGGTGACTAACTACAGCAATTAAAATGCTGCTGTATCTCTAGTTGCCCATCCCACCTCTTCCTTGAAAATTACTAAGCTTGTGGTAGTAAAAACACGTGGCTCCCTGGCTTCGACAGTTCACATCACATTATAACAAAGTTCACATTCATTGATGGTGTTTAAACCAGCAATGAGACAAACTGAGTTCCAGCACACTGCAACTCTGGGTCTAAGAGCAGAGGAAATATGCAATTCCATGTCAAAATTAGCAACAGCACAGATTGACATAAGATTAAATGCAGAAAATTGCTGGGGTTAACTGCAGAAACAGGCACTTCATTCAATATAAGTCAGGCTGTATGCTAGCTGCTCTGAAGCTCAATTACATCTTGAATTGGATTCAACATTTGAAATCAGAAGAACAAGAGAAACTAAGACTGCATTCTTGTTGCAAGAAAGAGGTAGGCCAGTTGAAATCTAAAGAAAGCAGAGAACTACCCAAAACCAATCATGGTACTCCAGTCATAGCCCATTTATTTTCAAATGTATCTCTGTTCTCCAAAAGACTTATAGGCCTTCCCACTTTGGTAGCCACCTGCAAACTTACTAACTTTATTCTCTCCTACTCTGTCGTTTAAGTCACCATTGAAAATTTGAAGCACTAATCACTTAACTTCTGTTGGTGTCATTTGTTGTTAATTTTCCACCCATGCTGACTAGTGGAACAATCTCTTATTACTGCTCAAGTAAAACATTTTCTTGTTATCCTTTATCTCCCTTATTAGTTATTTTCATGTGTCAGACGCTCCATTTTTTCCCCTACATGCCTGTGTCATTCTTCCTTAATCATCTTTAACACTGTCACCTAATTTAATACAATTTCTTCTAAAGTTTCAAATCGTTAGTAATGTACTGACTTAGCCAAAGCGGTCTGTTGCTATGTGTTGATGCAAAAAAAGTACAAACTAATAATTCATACTTGTGCCCCAAGAAACTGCGAAGTTTACTGAATTCCTCTTACGCAGCTAACTAACATGCTTCCTATGACATCTTATCTACCAATTTTTTGAATTTAAGTTACTGTCTTTATTTTGCTCTTGGTCTTTATTTCTGCTGTTCTTCCTTCCTTACTTCTTAAACATAATGAATGTTATCAGCTTGAGATAATCTTTCACAAGCTACCTTCTTCTTCCATCTTCTTAGCCAGTTTCTTCCTATCAGAATTAAATCAAGATGAGTGTCCACATTTTTTAATCAAGAGCTTTCCTCCAAACGAACAGATTCTTACATAGGATCACATGTCCTTTACTCATTTCTCTAAAGAGATCTGTGCAAACAAAATCCTTCACTTCACTTCAAACCTCATGTTTGTTTTTTTCTCATTTATGAGGCTTGTTTGCTTGAAGCAGAAATAAGTTTCACTACTCATTTCTGGTAGGCCTGTCACAACACTGCTTATAAAAATAAACATATGCACCCTTAATTCACCATGATATCTTTTTGCATCTTCCCTGGCTGTTCTGACTGTGCCCTCTCAAATCACAGTCTTTCTATTCAAGATGACCGAGCATGAGTTTCTTGTTGCTCTTTGCCTGCTAGAGTCACTTCCACTTTTGTCTTTGGTTTCACTTAGAAAGCCAAATCATGCAACTCAGGAACAGCAAATTCATATTTGATTTAAAGTCATATAGTTGGACAACATCATAACCACCATCTACCAATTGCCTCCTCAAGAGTTATTATTAGCAAGGTCATGAAATATCTATGATCGGCTTCTCATTCTTCTCTTACACAACAGCTTATCCATTTCTCCAGCTATCGTAACTGATAATCTTCCCTATTTGAGCTTTTCTGAAACAGATGACTGAGACTATCACAAAGAAAACCATCCCTCTACCTTATTACTTCTATCTGCCAAGCTTTGGAGAACAGCACCTTTCAGTCAAACATTTTAATCCTGATCAAATCACAGAATCGATAAGGTTGGAAGAGACCTCTGGAGATCATCTAGTCCAACCCCCCCTGCTCAAGCAGGGTCACCTAGAGCAGGTTAGACAGGGTTGCATCCAGGTGGGCCTTGAATATCTCCAGAGAAGGAGACTCCACAACCTCTCTGGGCAACCTGCTCCAGTGCTCTGTCACTCTCATAGTGACCAAATTCCCTCTCAGGTTCAGGTGGAACTTCCTGTGGTTCAGTTTGTGCCCGCTGCCTCTTGTCCTGTTGCATGCGACCACTCAAAAGAGTTTAACCCCATCCCCTTTACACCCTCTAAGTTAGGAAGTGAACAAAGAACAAAGATTCTGCAAACTTCTCAAACACTTTTCTCAGAACAGAAAGTCAGACACCGAGCAGCAGTACCTAAGAGCTGATCACATAAGTTTAAAATCCACTGGCTGTTACAGCTTTAACAGCCTATTAAACATAGGCCAAGCTACAAAAGGTTAAGCTAGGCTTCCTGCTGCTGCTGGATCCAAAGTCATTTAAACTTTCAGTCCTAAGAAGTGGACTTTTGCTAAGCCATTTTCTCTAACTATCTTTCAAAAATGCCTTTGAATAAAAGTCTTTCCAAAAGGAGAAAAAAAAAATTTGGTTCTTAAAGAAGATTTTATCCCCCTCATTTCTCAGTCAGTACCATATAATATTATTCAACTGTTCTGTTAGCTGATTATAGTCATCCTAATTTTTTAAATCATGTTAAAAATATTTCTACCTGTCCTGAGAGAAGGGCTGTGGCTTCATGAACCCAACCTGACTAATTTCAATCTTTCTTAATCAGCAACATTTTGAGTTCTTTCCTTTTCTACTTACAGCACTGAGGTGTGAGAGATTCCAAGGATCTCAGCAACTATGTCTTGCCATCTTCAAAGGAGTCCTAATAGCAAGAAATATTTAACAAACACACTTGCTAACATGTACTTTTAGTTAATAAGTATTTAATTCTATTTACCTTTTATAGAGTGATTCAGGTACCAAATCACACCAAGTCTCATCAGTGCCATTTTAGATGCCCCAAAACACTCACGACATGCATGCAGGACTGGCATATACAGGAGACGGCATACATTTCTGGAGCAACTGGAGACCATGTGTGGATTACCCATGGCACTTAAAATGGTGCTAGGTGCCTATGTTTAATTGTTAGCTTTGTTCCTTTTTTTTTTTTTTTTTTTTTTTTTTTAAATCACTAGCCATCATAACTGGCTAGTGATTAAAAAAAAAAAAACAAGGGAAGAAAGCTAATGATTAAAGTTGAGAGTACTATTATCACGTGTTTAAGTTAAAATATAACCTGCACTCTTTAAAAAGAAATGCTGAGGGATAAGGATTCATAAAAAGACAGAAACTCAAATGCTACTGTCATGGGGGCACTATTACAGTGACAATCAATCTAACCTGTTTGGGGATTTTTAAATCAAGTATTTCTTGCCAGCAAATTCCTTTAATACTGCAGTACCCCCATCGAGACAACAGAAGTGTACAAAGATAATGCAGACTCGTCACTTAGACAAATGAAAGCTGCGGTAAAAAAGGCAGCTGCTTAAATTTAAATTACTCATGCAACAAGCAGAATATTTACTTCTTCCGTACCTCCTCCCATCAAGACAGCCTTTTTAGTACCTTATTTTTTCATTTCAAACTGAAATACAAAAATCTTTGCAGGTATCCCTGCCCTTAGAAAGTATTTTAACAAAGAGAAGTCCTTTAGGAAAAAAAAGGACAGCAGTAAAAACACTTCTAGGCAGAAGCCTGCTTCCATTACATATATAAATATTTCAATCCCAGCAGCACCATCTAATGGAGAGCTCAACAATTTTTCCCTTCATCAACCTGAGAAACCTTTTATTTTGGAGGTGTTAACTACTGAGACTTTAAAATATGGTCTATTTAATACTCTATAATAGCAAATCAGCTACAAGATAAAAGTAAATCTTTTCTCTACAGAAAAGAAACAGTTCTTTCTCATAGACATTATATTCACATATAAACTAAGTACAACAGGAAGTCTGCTTTACTTAGAGAGGTTTTAGTTAAAAATACTAAAAAAAGGGGGGGGGGAGTAAAGTAGGAAATACCAGTTTAAAGATGCAGCTACCTTATGCATGTTCAAGCTTTCCCTCCAAAAGCAGGGATGACAGTGCCTCTAAACTGTAAGAAACATGGACAAATCTACATCTCAATCACAGCAACAGAAGTCACTAGCTATACCTTCTTAAAACAAAATTAAGCATTTTGAAACATCTTAAAGGTTGCTCTTCTGCTACGTAATACGCTGTGGGAGATGGGCAGCAAATGAGCAGTAAGCATCAATAAAACACGTAGCACAAACACTGTTGGCAGTTTCCACTATTTACCTCATTTACTGCACTTTCTCATCAAATCAAACATGACAAGACCGTAACAAACAGATATGAAACGGATCTATAACAAGAACTTTTTTCCTCACTGCATTTCTTCATCCTTTCTCTCTGTACCATTTGTTAAATCACAACATTACATGTGTACTCCAGTTACTCTGAATATTCCCAATTAGTTCAGCATATGAATACTCCTGTTCTGGAATAACTGCCTTTTTATGTTTAACCTAAAAGACTTTCAAAGTCAGTTTGCCCTGCCTCACCTGAGAGATTGAAAGTTCATATTAAAAAAAAATAAAAATAAAAATAATTTAGCGAAGTTACAGCATTATACTCTGGATGTATGTGCTAGCAGTTTTATATACACAAAGACAACATTTCCAGTCCTCTTCCCCATTTATTTTGGGAAAGATCTCCTCATCAAAATATGCAGGATCTGGGGCAGGGCAAAAGGGGGCTGATACTAGTTTGCCTGTCCCAAGTCTTCCTGAAAAACACACATGCAAGCAACCAATCCCCCCAAACTCCCTCAGAAAGTTATTGTATAAAATACTAAAAAGTTAAATATCCAAACAATCCTTTTTGAAATAAAAGTGAAGCATTCAGGAATTTTTAAGAATGAAATAAGCAGGTAAGTGGAATTTATGGACCTAGGTATTGAAAAATAGCTGATGAATTACAACACACAAATAACAAACTATTTTTCTAGAGATTGTCAAGAGCATTCTTCTGCACATGCTCCAGAAAAGGTGTCAAAATGCCTTGCAATAACAGATAAAAAACCTGCCAAACAGTAGCGGCAAGACAATATCAATATCCACTAGCAGAACTACAATATAGGATCTATTGGCATTTCCATTACACCTTCACACCACTGGTGAGCAGTCATATTTATCAATAGCGTATTTACTAATCTGAAATATAGCATGCTCAGGCTCTGTAGCTAGAAGCACAGTTCAACTCCTGAAAGACAACAGAAAGACAGAGAAAATTCTGCTAACCTCATATTATAATAGATATTATTAACTACAAATAAAGTTAGCTCAAATCCTTTTTGAGATTTTTTTCTTCTCAAAATGCAGTTTAAGAAGGTAAGCAGAATACTATTGTATCAAGTAGGTCCAACACTGTTAGGGATGCATGTGCAAAGAGTCTTCATTTACTGAAGTATCCAACTTCCTTCTACTCAAGCTAACAGCCAAGTGGTAGCATTTTGAGTTTATGCGGTTTTACAACCGCAAGCACTTTACCTTTGGTACTTATTGAACCTAGAACTGGTATCCTAATCAGGTTCAGTCACAACAGTAAAAGCATTCTTAGGCAAAAGCACAATGCTCCTCTCTCAAGGATGCTGTTCTGAAAAGAAAAGAGGACAGAGAAAAGGATGGAATATGAGATCAAGCCAACTGTAGATTTAAAGATGTACATCCTTTAGACAACAGTATGGCATATTGTAGACCCATCTTTAGTGATCTGTAGACCCATCTTCAGTGATCTGGAAAAGAAGTAACAGTGTTAATTCATCTGGGAAGGGGTGGGAGAATGAAATCAAAGGCAGCTACAGAGAGGTCAAAGAAAAGGGGACTTAGATTAAAATTATTAGCCAGAAGTCTGAAAATTAATACAAGTATTTCTGGAGAAAAGTAATATGCAGTCATTTTGCTGAAGTGCAAGGATGAGCCCACCTCAGAACAGAAGTTAGCCCTCAATAATTTAAAATTAATTGAGATACTGACTGACTGAAAGCAGTTCAGAACAAGACACTTCTGAGAACCAGAAGAACCAGCTTGAGAAATTAAGAACATTTATAGTGTTTGGCCAAACAATTTGAAATGGAAGAGACATACAGCAGAGACAAGCATTCCATTAGTATCTGAAGAGCATATAACGCAGAAAGAAAAGTCATTTTGGATGGCTCCAGGGAAATTAAAACTATCAGAAGTTGAATGAAAATTTTACGGCTATGTTTCCTATGCAAAATTAAGACTTAATCTGGTGAATCATTAAACAGTCAGAAGCCACAGCATTCAAGGAAATCTACTCTTGAAATTGTTGTATCTGGTACAAATTTAACTGTTTTAAAATTTCTGCACATAGAGAAAACTTCCATTACAAAAACTTCTAATATTTGTCCTAATTATCTCTTCCTCTCAAGCACATGTATGAGCTTACAAAACAAACAGCTTCCATTCACATTGCCAAAATTGGGCTTACGAGCCAGGATTCTGCTGTTAAAAAGTTATTTTAGGCACGGTTATTGTGCGGGTAAGCTAGTTTCTGTACAATGAGAAAGATTTGCTACTGTTCTAAAACATCCAAAGCAGAAAGTTGGGAACAAGTACAAGCACTAGAACTACCACCATTTTGACAAATTCCGTCATGCATGCTTAGCATCATATGGCACCGCATGTTTGTGGTATGCGACAATGGAAGAGCTGTGAAGCAAATACTGTTTCCTGCCCCATGATGCTGACAGTGCAGAATGGCACAGAAGACAGAACAGGATGCCTCCATACAGCACTTGCAATTCATTTCACTTATTGGTGAATGACACTTATACTGCCCTGCTGTATCTCGCACTTCATCATTTTTGATGTCCTTAGATTGTGAAGAAGTAGGAAAGTACCATTATTCCAGTTTTACAGACCAAGGAAAGCCATAACCATGAGCCAAAGGCCAGAATCATAAAAAGCAGCAACTGCATGGCAGCTATTCTCAGAACTCCCAACCAGCTACCACCTAACACTAGAGTAACTAAATATTGGTATCATTTTCCAAGCACCTTCAAGGCATCCTCTACGCTTAAGGAAGTATCTCTGTCTTGACAACGCTGCTCATCCCAGCAATCTCAAGTACAAATGCAGTCAAAGAAAAAGGAAAAAAAAACCCACACATACACTGGAATAAAGATCACCAGAAGCCTTCTTCATCCTGTTAATTGTCCTAACCGCTTTACTGAGACATCATGCTTCCTCTTGCTCCATTTCTCAGACGCGCTGGGTTTTTGATTATTCCTGGCATAGCAGAAGAGTTTCAAGAGAAGGAAGTGACATTACCCTTAACTGGCCTGTGGCTTGATGATGAGAATACTCCCCAGGGAAGTAGAAAACTTGGATTGGAATCCCCCTTCTGTCCCAGGACTCGAGTTTGATGTCACATTACTCAGCATTGCAACATCAAAGCCTCTTGCTGGTTTGGCCCTAAGGGAATGACTTACATCTAAAGGAACAATGAACAGCGCCCATGTCTCCTAGATTTTACAGTGGTATCTTCAGTGGACCATCTTTCCTTTCTTCTTCGTAGATCTCAAAGTATTGTGGGAATGAAGTAGCAGCCACGGAAGGCATTTCTTATCTTATAGTTGCATCTGTGACAAGCTTTTCAAGACAAACCAAATCAAATCAAACAGTTTTGCCAGAAATCTGAAAAAACTGCAGAAAATTATGACACTTCAAGTTTATCTTGTAGTACATAACGTAAAATTTGCGCACTGAAGACATTTTTCACATTAATGCAGAAACTATGAAGACAGACAAAACTTTAGTATTACTCCAAATGGAAATTCATAATTACAGAAGTTTAACAAATACTATACTATTGTTGGACAAATACCGTTCAACAGTGTATCATTGAAAATGGAAGTTCTACAACTTTTTTCACTTTTTTTTCCTGGAACATTTACTGTATGTATGCTATGTGAAAAGATACATCACTTTAGAACATTTACACTACATTACAGAATTATTAATAATTTTTAATCATTGTATATAATCTACAGAATGTTTGCTCAATACATCAGAGATATCTATTTCATAAATGGCGACTTCATGTCAGTATCAAAAATAACATTTGTGGTATGCCCACTGCAGTTCCAATTCTGGCAATTTCAAAATTCAAGCTTGATATCAAAGTACAAGACACCTTGGTTAACATTTCAAGCAAGGAGCCAGGAAAGTAGGCTGTCGTGCATCTCTAGTACAGATCTTCTCCATCTACAAACATGTTGAGACTTCCTTTCCATGCTGCCATTTACTAGATGAACTTTAGGACATGGAATGCAACCAAAATCATACTTTAACTCTGCACATACAGAGCAGAGCAGCAGGAAAGAATAACAGCACGGAAATCAAAGGCTTAACATTTTTGGAGGGTAGAGAGGATTAGCAACCTACTGTTGTTGTATACAATTTTAGAGACACTTGCCCTGTTAACCTAGTTACAAAGCCAACAGTCAGCAGCAATTGAAGTCACAGTGGCAAATATTTTATATCAATGATCCAGCGGAAGATTTCAAGGAAGAAAGAAAAAAAATCTTCACAGAATAAATAAAAATACATTTTTATCACAGTTTCCGATACCAAATGACCTGTTAGCTTATTTCCTTCCTAAGTTCTTAGCTCTACTGTACTGCAAATTCTTACTGATTTAGTAGCTTTTTCTTTTATTTTCTCTTCTTTCTCTTTAGTACAGTCCAGGAGATCACCTCTTCCTACTTTGTAGATAAATATCCACCTTTCATTGCAAGTCATCCCTCCTAATTCTCTAGTCTTTTCTCTTTCTAACATTAAGAAAAAAGGGATAGAAAAAAGGAAATATATTTATAACATGTTTAAACAAACATACACTGAGTTTATTCTATCAAGTTATGAGGGTATAGGCTGCCGCAGGTGGACACCAGTTACATTCTCTTCACCAGCCTTTCACTGCTCTGGTTTCTGTGTCACCACATCACTGCAGCTTAAAAAGTTCTAGATAAAAGCTAGCATGCCTACAACACTCTTTCTGGTGCTACAATCACTCCTTTATTCTGTTGCAGAAACATACACAAGTCTCCCTCCCTTGGCTTCTTTTCCCCATCCCACATCTCAAAATCTCCAGTTCCACTCTCCCCCATCACTTTTCGTGTTCCCGAGCCACAGGCCAAAAATGCCAGGAGGTTTCAAATACAAGCATCATATTCAAAAAGCACCCACCCACAGCCATTAAGAAAAAATTTTAAGTTTTGGCAATTCTTAAAAGGAACTGTGCACAAGAACACAGACATCTGAAACCAGCATATAATGAGTAGTCTTCAGACATCGTAAGATTCGGCACCGTCAATTAAGAAACACTATTATACTCCCCCCCCAAAAAAAAGAAAGAAAGAAAAGAGAAAAATCCAGCTATTGCATCACCTAAGAGATCAAAACACTGAGTCTTGCAATATCTATTCATGCAAAGCAAATTTAGGATACATAATTAGATTTATGTCATTCCAACTTTTAAACTGCTTTAATTTTCATACACGGAACTATGATTGTTTACTATCTAGCATATTTACACCTTAGTAATTTAACAACAGAAGTTAAAAATTAAGATTTTTGGATATTCTTATTTTTAGTATTGTCATATCTACTAACAGAAAAACCATGTTTCAGTACTGAAAAATATGTTCCTCTTTCCCTCACGTAAGCTTTTCATTATGGTCAAAAATAATATAAAGATGTAAAATACAGCAAGATATCAAAATCATTTAGAAGACAAGTTCTATTGGCATAGACTAGTAAGATTTCCCAAAGAATTTCTTGTTGCTGCTAACTAACTACTGCCATCTTACACAGTCTTCCAAGATACCAATGTAAATATGCTAACATGTTGACCAAATTCCCTGCAAATCCACACTGGAACCACTTCTCAAAACTGGTATTAAGTAAATTGCAGGAGGACTTCACGGAAGCCTAAAGACCAAGTCATTTACCATCCCCTTCTGATTAGGATTAATTTGCCATGCTATTGAATACGCTTTGCTTTCCTACATCCTAGATTCAGCTATTATTGGAAGCTTCTAAACAAGTCATATTTCAGTAAAACACCTAACCATTTTCACATTGAAACAAAGGAACTTCAACATTACAGTGGTGTCTGCTTGCAATGCCCAAACTCACAATACATCAATGTTTCCGTTATCAAGCTGTATTACAAGGGGTTTCCCAGTCCAACCATAAAAAACTCTGATTCATTCCAAACATTCAAGTATATTTTGTCTTAAACCAAAAACCTTCTCCCTAAGCACGGTAAATACTACACTTACATCTATGTTACTCCACACACTGAACAGTGTACGGACTGCTGTTTATATACACTTCTAGCCAGATGGCTCATTTTATAACATATACTATATGTTACCCTTTAATGTCTTTAGTCAGAACTCTAACAATCAACATAGCCATTAATCACAACCTTCCATGCAAGCCAGTGGTTATTTTAAATACAAGTTTTTACTAACTGTTTCAAATTATACTGTTTCTTTTGTTCAAACTCAATACTGTTAATATGCATTCACATCATACACTTAAAGAAAAAAAACTCTTTTCTGATCTGTGAATATAAGTTCACATTAGCACATAATAATGTTACATGCATGCTACAGGATGAGCCCATAATGAGAAATACATGGTTCTACTGAAGAAATAAAAATCACATGAAATACTATATACAAGATTCAGCTAGATCTCAACAGTCTAGAAAAGTGATTGACCTAAGGAGACTGCAAATTTCAAATCCTATCATTTGAAGTTCCCAAATTTTCACACTTCAGAAAAAGATGGAAAAAATGTCCTAATGCATGTTAGAGATGCATATAAAGATGCACATACAGTCCTTCATGTCACACACAAGCTCGGATTGGCTGAAATGAGAGTATGCCTCTTAGCATTAACACAATTTCTCTTTCTTTTCTGCAAGTAATTCAGACTGTAGATACTTGAAGATACAAATAACTCAAGATATAAATGCCTTACCTTCCTATTTTACAAGTCACTGCAGTTCTCAGATCATGAGTCAGTCATAGGTTCATCTGCAGAGGAATGACTCAGTATAAACTTTTAAACACTCATTATTTTTTCTAACCTACAACATTATCAGTTTAACATATTAAAACACCATGCAACAAATAGCGCAGAAAACTGAATGGCAAGAAAAAAAAATAAAAAATACTTTTCTTTTGCTCCCATCAGACAGATGAGTGAATAACAGAAGGCCATTGCAGGCACGTTTTACAGAAATATAACTCCTTCCGCACCGGTTCGGGGCAGCTCTGTAATAGCAGTGGAGGATTTTCTGCGGGGAGCCAGGCAAGTTCCACATCGCACCGGAGCGGCCGTCTGCCGGCACACGCGCAGCACCGCGGTTAGGGGAGAGCCGGTGCCGGTGCCGGAGCCGGTGCCGGAGCCGGTGCCGCCGCAGAGGGCGGCCTCGGGAGGCGCCTCGCTGCGGGGCCCCGCGCTCGGCACCAGGCGCGGCGCGGCGCGCCGGCAGTGCCCCTTTAAAGGCCGTCGGCCCGCCCCCAGCACTGCATATGGAGGGAGCCAGGAGCGGAGCGAGCCTTCTGCATTCAAACGACACATCAAACGCCTGCAAGCGCCGCCGCGCCGCCCGCTCCCGCACGGCGCCGCGCCGCCAGGCCCGGCGCGGCGCGGCGCGCTCCGGCCTGCCGCCGGGGCGCTCCCCCCCGCCCCCCACACGAGCCCCTCCGGCGGGAGGCAGGAACGCGGGCGAGGGGGTACACAGCCGGGAGGCAGAAATAAACAAGAGAAAACGCGGCACCTGCAAAGCGCTGGAGTGCGAGTGTGTCCGGGCAGGCAGAGTCCTCGCAGCCGCCACCGCCGCCGCCTGAGGCTGATCTATGCCCGGGCACCAGCCGCCGCCAAGGTCCCGGCGAGAGGCTGCGGGCAAGCGCGCTCGGCCCCTGCCTGCTGGCAGACGCCCCGTGTGAGCGCCGCGCCGCCGCCTTCCCCCGCCGCGCAGACCCGCGCCGGCTCCGCGGCAGCAGCAGCCGTGCCCCCTCCCGCGGCTCCCGCCGCCCGCGCCGCCGCGTCCCTCCGCCGAAGGCGCCCGCGCTCGGGCAGACGAGCGCGGACGAGCGCCGGATCCCCGAGCGGGAGCAGCCGCCGAGGCCCCCGCCGCCGCGCCGAGCCCCCGCGGGCGCCCTACCTGCGAGCGTGTGCGGGAAGCGGGGCGGCGGGCGGCAGCTGGAGCCCGGCGCAGGCGACCGCCAGCCCGACGGAAAGTCCCTGCCGCTCTGCGCCGTCTCCCCCCGCCCCGCACTTCCTCTCCCGCCCGCTCAGGCTGGAAATCCCCGGCGAAGCCCGCTGCTCTCCCGGCTCCTCCTCGCACACCGAGGGGCGGGGCGGGCCCGGCCGCGCCGCGCAGCGCGCAGGCGGCCGCCGGGGGCCGGGCCTGCCCTGCCCTGCCCGCCTGCACCTGATGCTGCCGTTACCGCTGGCCCTGGCCGCGGCCTCCGCCGCCCGGACCCGCGGAAAGGGGACGGAGCCGGCCCGGCCCTCGGCGGCGGCGGGGCAGGGGGAGCGCAGGGGGCTGGGGGGTGGGGCCGGCGAGCGGCGCGGGGGCTCCGCTTGGCGCGCGCGGGCAGGCGGGCGCGCGGCGGCCGTTGGTGCGCGGCGCGCGCGCGGCCCGACCGTTGGGGCCCTGAGGGGAGGGGAAGGGGGAGGTGCCCGGGGGGAGGGGGGGGGTCGACGCGGGCAGGGTCGGCTGAGGCGCAACAGCCTTTATTTAAAAATGCCCGTCGTGAGGGGGACGAAAAAAAAAACAGGAAAAAAAGGCGGGGAGTGTGGAAAAGACCACGAAAGAGCCGCGAGGAGGGTGACGGGCTCCGCGGCGGGCAAGCGCCGAACCGTAGGGGGCAACGCCGAGCCGCCGCCGCGGAGCGCGGGGAGCCCGTCACGGGCGTGTGTCGCTTCCCCGAAAGGCGCAGAGGGAGGCGAGACATGTCCGTGCTGACTTCGCGGCATAGCGCGGGGGGGGGGGGGGGGGGGAGGGGAAGGCGAATGGCACCGAGGGGAGGGGGAGCTGCAAACACCGGTTAGCAGCCTGTCACTGCGGGCAATCAGGCTAAATAAACGCCCGCATCAGGCTCCAGATCTATTGTATTATGTGCTGATTAGGGCTGATACTTGACAGATGTCAGAGGTGTCTCTTTTACACGGGGAAGCATTATACAGCTTGTCGTTTCACTGCAGCATGATCCGGTTGATGCGATGGGAAGTGGGAGACGAGGCTCTGTCACATAAGAATTGCTAATGGATTTCAGCAGAGCCGGAGGCAAATACACACTGCAGACCGGGCTAAATTAGAGGAACTGTGCAAAGGGGGCTTCAAAGCTCCCGGTAAAATTAAGGGGTTGGTGTGACAGGCAGTTGGAAGCTTCGGAGCTATAAGGACTGTTCAGAACTCAGAAATGTGTGGTGTTTGGCTAATTTCACTGGGATGAGGTCACCATCCTTTTTGGACATTGTTTATCGAGGGATGACTAGGGAGGATCAGTTGGATGCGTGATCCTCCACGGACAAGCTTTACGTCATAGTTACCACTTACAGCATCTCCCAGAGTCTTGAAATCCATCCTGACCCTGCTAGGTCCTCCTCTGTGTAACCCCCACGCCAACCTGTCCAGGAGAACTAAGCATCCACGCTTCTGGCTATGTCCTCAGCAGCCCTAAAATGTGAATGTGTTGGTTCCTCTTAATTTCCTCCTTGTGTGCTGTTTTTCTTCTTCATCCCGTCTCTCTGCTTTCCTTTCTATCTCCTTCTCCCTCCCTCTCTTTCTGCCCTCTGTCATTCCCTTTCCTGCTTCCTCCTCTCTCCCCCTTCCTCTCGCCCTCCTTTTGCTGCTGTCAAGACAACTGTACCTTTTGAAAGGTCACAGTGAACCTGTGATCAGAAAGACAATCAAAGACCAATGTCTTAAATGTTCCCATTACTTGTTCAAGATTGCTTAGCTTTGGAATGGCTGATAAAACTGTGTACTGAACCTGCATTTCTCCAGCAGTGGGTCTGCAAATAAGTTTGCATCAGAGGCAAACCTGCAATTTCCTTTTTTGCCACTCTGCTATGGTGTATATGTCCTCCATAATTGCCACACCACCATAATTGGATTCCAGTGTCTATAGCTCCAGCAACTAAACTAATATATTCTTCCCCAAAAGAGTGTTAACACAAACTCTTACTATCTAAAAGATGTCAAACAGGCTTTTCCACATTTAAAGTGTTGATCTAATGGAATACCAAGTGCGTTATCCATTTTTTCCATTTTCTATATCACGACTAAAAGTTTTTAATGAATTACAATACAATTATTACAGTGAGATAGGTCACCAATGTCTAAGCAGTTTGGAATTGCATGTTATAAGCAAGTAATGCTTCCAGTAAATCTCATAATTTACTGGGTCAGAAACATTGTCTATCAATACAGTACTGCACATTACTGCTATGCAAGACTGCACACTACTGCTTAGGAGTAATGTTTAGAATATAATCATTGGCAGGATGGCTACACATAAGACAAATAAGGGTAAAACACATGTAGGAACTGTATTTGGTAAAATATTTCAAAGAAATAAGATTATTTTTGAAAATTATGAGAGAATAATTAAAAAGATTCCATAGGGATAAGGATGGTAATCCATTACTAACTTGGATAGGGATAGTTGTCTCTAAAGATTATGGAGAAAATATGTTATAATAAATAGCATGTCATTATGGGAAACTATAATTTCTCAGATGCAGATTGGAAAGTACCACTGGTAAATAGTAGACCTTAGATGTTCTTGAACACGATAGAAAGTAGATTTCTCAAGCAATCAGGGAATTAGACCATGAAAGATGATGCTATGTTAGGCCTAGTATTAATAAGCAGTTAGGACCATGTAGACAACCATAGTATTGAGACTAATTTTGAATTGAGTGATCATTAACTGATTCAGTTTCTGTTAAACTGTATGAGGGACAAGTGTAGACCTTTGTCTAAACCTTGGGCTCACAGAACAGCAACTTAGAGAAACTAAGGAAATTCATGAGATTGATAGGACAGAGAAATTCAGGGATGATCTTTACCAGATAGATTGAAAGAAACGGACAAATGAAATTATAATTGCAGAAGCAAGGTTTTGTTCAAGGTTAGTAGTAATACTCTGCATCTAAAACAGTCTATAGTGAAAGGAGAAAGGTAATGATACCAGTAATGTTAGGCCTACTCGTCTGACCTTACTACTGTCTGAGTGTATTCCTTGATGAGAAAATGACTGTGCTGCCAGTGTGAATAGCTGTGGAAAAGGCTTATGTGAGTCTGTGATGCACTAGGTGGGGTATTTTTAGTAGAGATAGGAAAGTATTAGTACAGCTTTACCCAGCAATGCTAAGGACCCTCATCTGGAAAATTATGTACAATTCTGGTGACTTAGGATCAGAAAAGATTGACTCAGGTTGGAACAGGTGCAGAGGAGGAATACGGGGATGATAGGGGAATGGAGTGGCTGCCTTCTCAAAGGGGAGCTTGAAAGTCCTTGGCTTGCTTAACTAGCAAAATGAGGGCCACAAAAAGGAAGGATGATTCATTATAAATACATTCCTTGTTACTGACCCTTTAAGGGGTCAATAACAAGGAAGAAGAACTATTTAAATTAAAAAATGGTACTAGCACAAGGACATACAGTTATAAATTGGTCATGAGTTGCTTTAGACTGAAAAGCTTTCTAGTCATTCCAGGAGTGAATAAACAGGACACTAGGCAAAAGCAACCTAAATAATTTTAAATTAGAACATGATATTTTGGTATGTCCAAGGGATTTTGAAAGGAGACTGAAATGCTAACTCTTTGCATTTTACTTTTACCATTCCCAAGTTTGAGGACTTCTTCTGGTCCTCTACCCCATCTGCATTTGGCTTCTGAGGGTTTTTTCAACTGCATCTGAAGCACTGGAAATTAGTCAGAGACAGGATGTAGAAAGGACACTGGTGACATTAAATTGTCAGGTGGTTTGTGGTGTATCTTGCTCACAGGCGCAGTGTTGAATTGATTGCCAGATTTGGGTCACAAAAAAATCTTTTCCCTCAGGTGAGATCGGCAGAGGCTGTTTTGCCTCCCCTCTACTACCACCAATTTCTCACAATCTTCTGGGAGACTTACTTGGCAAATGTCTTGTTGCAGTGATGCTGGTGTTGTCTCCTGTTATATTCCTCTGTGATACTGTCCTTGTGAGGTTTGGTCTTTTACTGCAGCTCTTAAGTTTATTATCTGATACTGAGAAATGTTTGTGACCCTTGATGAATGGGGGCTGTAGAAAAGGTGTTCTGTGAGACCTCCTAAACAAAACATCCATTACGTTCATAGTTGTAGAGAGAGATCATTTCCAGTCCTACCTTCCTAAAAAAAGAAGAAAAAAATAAAAAAAAAAATGCTGAAAGTAAAGAAGGGAGAGCAAAAAGGAGAGAGAAAGGATAACATTGTTTCTTGTGTGAATTGCCTTACTGCAATTAACAGTCATTCAGCTGAACTATTTAATTGGTAATGATACAGTACATCCTTATTAGCCCTGCTGTTCTAGGTGCATTTTGGCACTGCTTCTGTACACAGTACTAACTCTTAAGTGTTGTGATTTGTGTACATTTTGCATGCCTACTTCACAGTTTCTACAGTATATTCTCAGAAGGTGATTATGTTTTGTTCTTAATCAATACTTATTGTAAAATACACACGATGTATTTGAGCAAGACTTAGTAGAGCTCAGTTTCTGCATTTCTAGCACTGAGGAGTCTTCTTGACTTGCAGTTTCCTTGTCCTGTGCTTTGGATTGTACATGCTTATTAACAGAATAATAAAATCATTAAATTTATATTCCTTTTTATTGCTGAAGCATAGCCCAAGAGAAATATCTTTCCTGTATCATGGGAATATGCATTCATTTATTGCATCCTGTAAATGATATAAAGATTCCCCTGGGTTTATTTCAGCTGCTACTAAGCAATAACTTCTAATGTAATAGCCCTCTTGCTTAAAGAAAAAAAAAAAAAAACAATTTCCCATGCCCAAATGGTGATTTTCTAGTTTAAATTCCTAGAAAGTGATGGCTTTCTAAATGACAAGTATTTGAGGTGACACATTTCTCAAGTTTTTTGGAAGTTAGTTATGTATGCAGCTTTTAGTAGTATGCTAAGTGACATTTTTCCTTTCTTTCAAGCTAATTGTAATTCCTGAGTTATCTTATAACTCTTACAATTCCTGAGTTATCTTCACAATTGACAAGAAATGCTAGTATGGCATATCAGAACTCTGTCTCAGTAATCTTAAGGCCTTCTTATTCTCTTGTTGAGACTATTAGAAAATACATGGGGATCCCCAGGCCCCCCTACCATCAAGATTACCACTATGCTTGAGCCAAGCTGACTTTGAAATCAAATGAATTTTTTGAGTGGATTTTCAAAGAGGCCTGTAGAGTGATTCACAAGAAGTCTAAGCTGTACCTGGAAGCAGTAACAAGATAAAGATCCATAGCAGGGAGTTATCTAGAGTACAGCGATGCTTCAGCTGTACCTGTCTCTCTCAGTATGTCTCCAGAATTAAAGGTGTGATGGGAAGAATGCAGAATCAGCAATACCAGCTCTCTACCATCTGGAGATTTGCCTGTGACAGCTGAATCTGAATAACTGGTAAAGTCATCTTAAATGCTGCTTTGTGCTTTTAAGCAGCACAAAGCAGCCTTATCGGGAACAAGGATTTGGTCCAAAAGTTTTCCCAGACATAAAATGTCTGTTATTATCCTAGTTTGTAACTAACAACTGTAGGGCAAAGTAAAAGGCTGAAATGAATGTAACAGCTGCATTGATTTATCCAGATGCCCTCATTTTCTGGATGATAAATTCATCTCTGAAAATATCTTCAGGATCTCTTCTCCATCAAGAATCTCATAATCTAATCATATAAAAGGAAAAGGCCTCACCTAATATTGGCAGAAAGACCAGATGAGTATATTTTCAATCCCAAGAATTGTTCATTACTGTAGAAATTGTTATTGGCTCTTCACAGTAATCAATAATAGCTATTTCTTCAGGATGACGTATTTTCACATTCACCATTTCTGCATGTAGTCATGGGAACAAAAAATGACCTGTGAGAATGAGGCTTAGGAACAATACAACCATTTGAGGTGCCTGGAAGGTGGTCATCAAGTCCCTTCTCTTCCCTGGCTTCTAGGTTAGCTGTGTTTCTTACCTTCAGTACCATAGGATCATCCTAATAGATTTGTTTCCCATTTAATGGAGTGTCATTCTTTTTTGTTATTACTGACACTGTTTTAGCAAATTCTAAAGAGGAGATTCAGAGTATTCTTGAAGATTGTGTGAGCCTCTGGGTGTTCTTTTGTTACACAAAAACTATCTACAAAAGATCAATTTTTAAATGCTGAAATCTTCTGTCCTGACTTTATGCCCAGATGTACACAGACAGACCTAACTGGGAAGTTTGCAGTACTAAAATTGTTGCTGCAAAATGGAACCTGAATGCTTCTCGTGAAGCCATGCCACTGATTCTGGAGAGAATCCAATCAGGAGCAATAATCATGTAAAGAACAGTTGTTCTGGAAACCTAGAGAGAAACAACTCTTCTCTTGTCAATACTGTTCCCTTGGAAGCTGTATCTTCTTACAGTGGAGCCTTCATTCTCTTACATTAAGTTGCATGGATCTTGCCCTGTATATTAGAGAGACATTATCATCCTATTATAAGATCTTCCATTCCCAATTTAGTTCTTATAGACAAGATTTTTGGATTTTCTTCATTATAATAAGTACTCCTTGTCAGTCTTTGTTTAATATATTCAACACTAGTGTATCTGCAAGTGTTGGATCTAAGACTTATATCCACACTGACGGGAAGGTATAAGGTCCTTGTGTCTTTCTGGCTTTTTAACGTAAAGCATACAGTTCCTTGCTGTCTGTATCTTGATTCTGAACAGTTTTTTTTCAACAATTCTTGACAATTTTCTTACCCTGTTATAGATGGTAATTCAGATTTAGTTTCCTAGGTAGCGTCCATTCTGCCTCATGATAATATGTGGAAAAATGTGGTAACTCTAGAGAAAAAATAATTACACAGCTGTTTGTCTGAAAATATCTTTCAGCTAGACTCTACTTAACCACCTGATTCTTCACAGAATTAGGAGACAGAAGAAGGTTTAGCATTTTCAGTGACTGGTATTTTGAATAATCTCACCTTCACACATAACTTTTTTATCACAGGTCTCTGCCTTGTACATGTGAAGAAAGTGACAAAAAGTGCTTCAAGCAGTCTCAGGATAAGGGTGTCAGTCCTGTGTTGCAAACAACTGATGTGCTTAGCCCTCCCCACCTATTATGTAGGTGGGATCCAAGAACAGGAATCTAGTTAAAATGTATCTTCCCTGAAGCTGGATTATACTCAAATATTCCTTGCTGAGTTTCCGTGTTCTCTATATCAAATACATTCAATTTTTCAAGTAAAAAAGAAAATCTAAATGCTCTCAGAACAATTTCAGCCTTGGTCTGAGAACCAAGTTTGTCTTCTCACCTCTCACCAGCCATGATATATGTTTTGCAAGCCACATTACACCCTAATCAACATTTGCATTCTCTTTACTATCCCCATGATTACAGTATGAGCAGGTTATAGTCAGTGACTAAGGAGAGCTAGAAAGAACCCTGTTCCAGTGATTAGCATAAAGGAGTAATGATTCAAGAGAAAATAGACTGGGGAGAAGAACTGAGAAGCAAAAAAAGCAGTTAGCTATCAGGGTAAGGCTTCCAGTGAACCCCAGAGCTTGAGAGTTGTCAGATGGCCAAACAGCTGGTGCATGGACAAGGAAGAACGAGGCCTCATGGTTTAAGTAAGGCTCTTGGAGAAGAACCAGCAGCTCTTGCAGGCACAGATGCCAAAAGACCTGTTCTGGAAGTGGTAAAAATTATCTTAGACCCTGAGAAGGTCTGAACTAGAGGTATTAAGAAAATGTCTTTGGAGCCTTCAGGTGACTGCAGGCCTGGCAAAACTGGACTGAAACTGTAGAGAAACCCAGCTTTTCCCCCATGAATGAGTGAGTGACTGCTGTCAGGGTGATCTCCTGTAAGGCGTATGATGGCATACCAGTCACAGACGTCCCACTGCAGAAAGGTGGACAAAGGCAGGAAACAGTTTGCTGTAGTTCCCCTCATGACAACAGAAGAGATTCTTCCAACTCAGGCTGCAACTCTGTAAAAAACCTTTGGAAACCTTTGGAAAAACAGAAGATGTACAGAAAAGACTTCTGATAACTGAGAGGATATACTTCATAATTTGCTACCGTTTTAGAAGACGAGGACTTTTTTCAAAGCCAAAAAATATGAGCGTGTATTTGTTTGTAAAAAAAGATTATAATAAAAGAGAAGTTGTTGTCAGACTGTAGTCAGCCCCAGTAACTCTTGTAATTCTAGGAGATGTACCCAGAGATGTCACAGAATATTCTGACTGCAGCACTCTTATTTTAATAATAGCTAATCGATAGAATCACTGGGGCTGATGAAAGTGGGCTGCCATGTTCAGTCTCAAATGCAGCAGCTGAATTCTCAGGACATACTGAGAAATAGGATGGTGGGACTTCACCATTCACTGAGTAATTCTATGGTAATTCCCAGGTTCTTCACTCTTCATTCTTCCTAGGCTATATCCCAGGGAAGAGCCTGTATCTGATCCTGAGACACTTTCCTGAGTTCAGTCTCTAGACTGTCTGTTCTGGCCATTGAGAAGAGTGCTTCCAAGTCCTGACTTAGCTGCATAACTTACACCTGCTGCTTAGCAATTAAATGTTCCCCTGTTGCAGACAGATGTGAGTTAAAATGCACAAAATCTAACACTGTCACTGTACTGAATTACAAGCTGCAAAAGGCTTAATTCTTCTTTCACCTCAGTCATTATCTGAAATACGTTAGACAAATCAGTTTACCTCTGTGCAATTGCTGCAGAATTAAGCCAAAGTAATGTAGAGCAGAAGGAGGCTCCAGACTCTCCCGGTCTCTTAGACATAATACAGTCAGAAAACCAAAAGGCAGCTTCCCTCCCGCCTCCTAGTTCCCTGACAAATCAGGAGACACTGTGATCTTAGATCTAAAGTGAAAAACTGTGGTAATTTCACCAACTTTCCTGGAGTTACTCCTAATCCATACTGTGGTAACAGATTGTCAACTCAGCTGAGATGAGAATGTCTTTTCTTTAGCTGGGCCTCACATTTCAGTGGTTGTGGAAAAGGTGGAAATCTGTCTTTCCCTGGCAAAAGAGAAATTGTTTCTAGCAGTATTGCCACAAAAGTATAGCTTTGCATTTCACATACTTCAAGAAGTTCTTTCCTTGTAAGAATGGCATATCTAAAACTCGGACACCTCTGAGGAGCTACAAATTGCCAATTCTCACAAGTCTTACCAAAATTTTTGTAATATTTGAGGCTTTTTCCTCAAAGTCCCATCTCCTGGAGGGATGTGATTATGTGAAAAACTCTCATTTTTCTTTCATTGGAAAAAAGGCAGTAATTTTCTTGCTCTCATGGTTGCAGAGAGAAAGCTTGAAAATATGACCTGATCACACTGCAAAGCAAAATGAGTTGAATGTATATTTGCTTTTAAACAATATTATTGGAAGGCCCTGTTGTAATTTTTTTTAAAGATCTGACTCATGATTTTTTAATAGCTTGGTTTGGCAATACTATATAGATGAACTATGCTCTTGGATAAAATTGTTTATCACACTAAAGACTAAATTGAGCCAAGAGTAAATTCACTAAAAAAATTACACATACTGTCTATTCTTGACTCTTTAAAAACATCATCGACTTTTTATAAAATCTACGATCAATGGAAAAGAAGAGGTTTTATCCAGCCAAACCCCAGTATATGATAAATGTGAAAATTGAAGAGCACAACAGGAATAGAAGCTAATAAAGCTTGAAATAGGTGAGATTTATTTCTTTAACATTTAACTTTTCTTGTACCCATTGGACGACAGTCTGTTCTGGGTTACACCTGGGTAAATCCAGAGTAAACTCAGTAAAATAATCTGACTTTATTAGTCTCAACTAAAATATTTTGCAGTGAATTTATATCGGTTCTCCTAAGCGTATTTATCATTCCATTTCTAGTTCCAACATTATACCAAAATCTAGTAAGAACAATGTGACTGGGGAATTGAAAAATTACTGAAGTTAAGCTTGACTGTGCAACTTTAGTTTGACTGATATCCCTTTGGCCCTGCTTCTGAATATTAATTCCAATACCCTTTAATGATATGATCACATTTTTTCCACAGGATTCTTTACCTCGCTGAGTAATGGATCCCGCTGAGATTTGGATGTGAAGTGTGCAGCAAAAGAGACTTCTGCCTCCCAGATCTCTGTTTCATATGCAGACGTTGAAATATATGTTTATTAGGGGCAAAGAATTGCAAAGACAAAGGTTGGATTTATGTTCAGGATGCTTGAATGCAGTTGTGGAGAACTGAATTTTCTCCTTGCCACAGCCTTCATACATGTCACCACACAACTCACTGCAATGAAACATTGTACAAGATGGTGCTAATTATCCTCATTTTCTGCTATGAAGTCCCAGGATTTGACTTATACAAGTGTTGTATACTCATAGCTGAAATGCTGCTGGTTGTACATTAGAAGTACTTTAAAAATCGCATACTAAACAAATTATTGGCATCTTAAATTAACAGCTCTTGCTTTTAAACTTAAAGAGGTATTCAGAGCTACTCAAACCAACTCCTAAGAAGAGCATGTGAAAATGGGCTATTTGCACCCTCAACTGCTAAGAAATTCAAAATCAGAAAGAGAGCTTACCATGTTCTGCTTCACAAACCTTGAATGAGAAAGGGAAAGCAGGCTGCCTGCAAAGGAAAAATGATCCAGGAGTCAAGTCTGCAGTCTTCGATCTCTAATTCAAGGATGTTATCCATTGTGCTACTACCATGCTATTGGCAAGGCCTTTGCTTGGGCAGATGCACCCTGTAATCAAAGTTGAAAGACTGATAATGAAACTTATTTCTAAAACTCACCTAACTTTTCCCCAAAATTACAGGGCAAAATGAAATCCTCATGAGGCTGCTATGAAGATGAATTGAATGTTTAGGAAGTCCTAAAGATCAGCAGTGATGAGCACGAAAGAAAATTTTAGCACTAGAGTATCACATATTTATAGAAAGTAAGGGGTGTAGAGTCTTACATGATAACACTCAAACCTATCCAAGAGCACCTATCCTTCAAACTCTCTTTTAAAATCCTGGTCAGTAACTAAAGTCACCTGGGTGGGACTCAAAGAGCAGAAAAAAAGAATGTACTAGGGAAGAACAAATAGACATCAGCCCTACCCGAGAGGAAACACATGGCCTTTAAAACAACTCTGAATAATGTAAGATATAGGATATAAGTAGAGGACCACATAATCATGCAAAATGACTAAGGAACCATTATTGGATCTCTGTCCACCTTGTCCACCAAAGAAATTCAGGCCCTTTGGAAAGAATTGTATCCCATTAAGAACTGCCCTATAATACAGTCTTAATTCTGTCTTTTTTCTAAGTTCTTAATCACCTAAGTTTCAACCTCATTTTTAATTCACAGCTTCAAGCACTGCAGAACAGGGAGGTTCAGCAGACTGTGGGCCTTTCCATGCAGATCATACACTTTAATGGGCTTTCCCCTAAGATGAACCTTTCTGGCCCTGCCTCTTTCTGTTCTCAGTCTCTTCTGCATCCATAGTTCGTCTCATCATGTTCACTTTTCCCATTGTTTTTACCTCAGTCTCCACTGGTCAGGACTTTCATCTTCATCCCAGTCTTTCTGACAGCCTAAGTCCTAACCTCCACCTCTGCATTTTCTATCTGAGTATGGTTCCCTTTCTGCACTATCAATGCCTTTGCACTAAGGACCAACCTTTGATCAAGTTAATTCCTGTTTCTCATCTCTGTTGCTTATACAATCTCCGTTTCCCTCTCTCTCCCTCTCACTTCAAGGCCCCATGCATCAGGGCTCCATTGTACCCAGAAAAAACCAAAATGCAGGTTAGGGAAGACCACAGCACTGTAGCACTGCCCTGAACTCTTCCTTAGTGCTTGAACACTGAAAGTGCCACATGACACAAAATATTGAAATACCACAAAAATGTGTGCAGAAGCAAGGCTTGATATGTTTGTCATTCAGGTTCAGAATTTCTACAGTCCATCATGCAGCACACTTCACAGACTTTGTACAATTTTAAAAGGTACAGGAGGTACAGGAAACCTGAAAGTCATCAAGAACTGCAGGATCCAAAAAATCAAGAACTTTAACATGTGCTCTCTGCTCCTTGAGAGATCCAGAGAAGGGACTCATCAGAATTGACACCCTCTCTCCTGCAAGGCAGTAGCTAGGCTTGATTTTACAACCTAAATGAGTAGTCTGATGAGGATATTTATTGAAAGTGAAGATTTACAACTGAATGATTTGGAAAAACACATGGGTTCACTTCTTCCTGCAGACTTAAAGAATTAGGTAAAAATCACTGCTCTTCTTACAAGATAGTCAAATGCTTTTCCTCACTGAGGAAGATTACAGAGAACAGCTTTGGACATCTAAAATTCACCTAATTTCTGAATTAATAAAAAAATAGATGATTTTACCATGAAGCTTTAAGAAAAGACAAACTTGCAAGTGAAAGGGTCAGAGTAAATATAGCATATTCTGAAACCTTCAAAGTGATAGCAATAACACACAATATCTCAGTGTCACAATTATGTCCTCAGTGTATTCCAGTAATAACTGGAATAAAGGCTGATTTTTGTCTTTTATGTGTCCCCTTTTCCATAGTTCAGAGAAATCTTGATGCCTGGAATAAAGTTGGGAAGGAAAAAGACAGAACAAGACTAAGCATGACTAACTAAATTATTGGGGATGGCTTGGGATGCTGGGACTCAGAGATGGGTGTTGTAATCTCTGGAGCTACTCTCACAGCTCCTTCTCCATCCTTTTCCCTTCTCTCAAGAATCTCTATTTCACACAGCAGAAAGGAGCTTCAAAAGGTTTGCAGGGTCTTCTTTTCCAGCATGGTTCCAGCTATGCCTCAATGCTCTGCTGACAGATGAGAGGTGAAGGGATCTCTTCATCTAGTGCTCTAACCCCTGCCTCTTGTGTGATCTCTAGCAGCTGACACAGAAACAATAAAACAAAAAGACAAACACAAGGCAGGGTTGCAGGCATATAACTCTAGTCTGAATGTTGAAAGGAGAAAGGCACTGCCTGGTGACATGTAATAAGATGTTTAAGCTATGGGAAGGGTTATTTTTAAAGCTTCAGTCAGACGGCCTCTTGCAAATTTAACTGGTGCAGTGTAAAGTGTTAGCATTCTATCCTTTAGTTACAGCTCTTAGGCTGAAAACTTTTGCTTTCCCTTAGCAGAATGGGCAGAGTTGCTCATGTTGTAACTCAGCTGCTTCAGTGCAAAAACGAAGATGTCTGACTTTGCATAGGAGTGGTTGAGGAGTGCTCAGGTGAATCGTTTTGCTTTAATAATGATAATCTCAGGCAGAGACTCACAAGCAGCTGAACAGAAGATCATGTCTTAAATTCTGCAGCCTCTTCTGAAGTTATAGTGTATCTCCAATGATGTCTCCTCTTTTCAATGCCTCCTTTGGACTATTTTAGGTAACTGGCATTTCAGCACACCAGCTTTTATGAGTCCCCTTCTGATGTACCTTACCATCTCCACACATCGCACTGGGGACCATGGGATCGTACACAGATCCATGGGTTTTGCTATGGCTGGTATGTGTCTGTGTTCTTGTTACTCCAATTGTAAGACAATCTTCCCTTTATAAGGAATAAATGCATTAACAATTCAGAAGCACTGGTAAACGATGGTAAGGAGGACACACAGACCCCAAAAAGTGTAAAAATAACGATTTCATGGTAACTGGTGTGAATTTTTCCCCATTTCAATTTTACCACAAAAGTCAGTCAAGCTTCAAAAAAGGCCAAATGTATCTAAAGAGAATATCCTTTCGCCAAAATAGCTGTCACTGTTTTGTGATGGTCCAAAGCATAATTTTAAATTTACCTTCACCAAACAAAATCCAGTAGCAGCAGAAAGGCATGGAGAAGCCAGCTAATGCCTACCCAGTCTTTCACAAACCTCAGACATGCACAAGGCCAACAGATTGCTTTCTGAACCTTGAATATTCTTACTATCAACTGACTCCTTTTTTGTCCTGTCTTCTGCCTCCCTCGCTCATAATCACTATAGTGACTATCATATCACAGCTTGTCTCCCAACCTTTGAAACGGTATCTCTCCCCCATTCATTCTTTCCCCCTTAGCATCCCTTTCCCCATCAGCCCAACCCAGCTCTTTAAATGATGAGCTTAGGTCTGGTCTGTGGCTGAAGTCATCCCAGCTGTCCAGCCTGCCTGTCCCTGCTGCGTGCCTGTCTCATTGCTCATCAGTCATCTCCCAAACGACCTCAGTTTGCCAAGCAGCATTTTAAGGTGAACTGAAATCAGCAACAGTTCACCTTGAAACACACGCTTCCAACTGTGGCAGCCAACAAGCTGACTGACAAGCAGCTGTACAACAAAAGGAAGTGAGCAAATGTCCTAAGGTAAACTTTCCCTCCTCTTAAAACAGAGTCCTCAGTAAATATAGGTAATGAATGCTCATCCATCTTCTGTGTATTGATTTAGTCATATGTCAGACCTACCTTTTCACATATTCTGGAAGAGATGCTGTTTTCCTTCATCTGTCACCTAGCATCACCTAGCACAGCACCTGATAGGAGCATAGCTCAGGAATGATAACAAACCTTGCTGTTTCTGATGCTGGACACAGCCCCAGAGGCACAAAGGTACTAGTTCAACTTCAGCTTGTTGAACAAAGTCTGAGGCTTCAGATAAAGCATCTCAGGCCTGCTTATTCTCTTTAACATATTGAAAGAGAGAGAAAATATTAAAAGCATATGAAATGTGAAGGATCAAGTAAGGTTTTCATTCTCGATATTTCTTATTCCCTTTCCCATTAGCTTTTATCCCAATTTTCTATAGAAATAAGCCTTATGAGATCAACTGAGCAATGCAGAGCTCTCCCCACCACTTTCTTTCCT
This sequence comes from Rhea pennata, assembly GCF_028389875.1. Lineage (NCBI taxonomy): Eukaryota > Metazoa > Chordata > Aves > Rheiformes > Rheidae > Rhea > Rhea pennata. The sequence continues at coordinate 58,534,639 of NC_084667.1, read as the reverse complement.
CCATCAGCCAATTTCAACAGCATTTGACAGAAAAAGTAGAGAGTTTCAGAGATAATTAAATTCTTACAGAGTTTATAAAAAGCAGTGGCCAGGAAGCAGAGAGGGTGGTTTGACCATTCCCAAGTTGACCTCAGTTGATTTTTGGCTCCTGATAGCCAATTTCTAGAGATCTCACTTTGCTTTAAAATATTCTGTGGGAGGAAAGTTGTTAGGGAAAAGATTGGGGAAGCATACTGTTTGGCAAGTACATGACATGCTCATGCAACAGGCTTCCAGGCCCCACTCAAGTGGCATGTTGAAGGAAGGCGGTAAAGGGAAGAGGGCAGTCTAATGCCATGCCAAGAAAGCATGAAAAAAAACAGGAAGCCTTCTTCTGTAGCTGTAAAACTGCCGGCATATCAGTGTGGCCAACAAGCTCCTCATGAATGGCATGGCTTATGGTCCAGACAAGGACTAACCAAATGCTATTCTGAAGGTCTGAAGTTTGACTTATGCAAGCCATAAAAGGATATTGGACATTTGGGATATGTCATCCAGGAAATATCTAAATATAGCTTTACATGAAATGAACACAGAGTGCTGACAATGACTGGTGCTAACGTGCAACCTTAGTATGTGAATGAAAAATTAATCAATTAAAAATGCATGATAGGAGATAGCAACCAATGAGAAAGTACATTGCACAGCATAGAAAGGACTGATTAAATAGCAATGAAGACTAGCTGTTGCTCAGTTCTTCAGCCTTTCATTACTGTACTGCCTGGTTCCAGTATTATTCCTACTGTCTCACTACCGTATGAAGAGCTATGAGCTCTGTTCTAGCTGGAGCTGTACAAAAGAGTTGCAGTCTCCATAGTGCAACAATAGCCAACAAGAAAAAGAGATTCCCCACCTGGAAATTATGGCCAACTGGTAAATGGTCAACAAGGAGAGACCATCATTAAGAGGTCAAGTCCCTTGAGACTTCTAGAGAGTCTGTTGTGGCTAATGCAGATGGAAGAGACTTTGAGAGCACAACAGTTCAGGGGGAGAGGAGTGAAATCTCATGCTTCTCATGGTGGTCCACACACACTGGGAATTTTTACTGGTTGACCACAGCTCCCGCATCATTTACTGTTACAGCAGCACTTCACAAGGCCCTGCAAAGAGAAGGATGGTCATATTAGGGGAAGGATGGATTTAAAAGGAGGAAGAAACAAGAAGACAAACTCAAGAGCAGCCTGGAGCAGCAGAAAAAAAATGCAGAAGCTGTAAAGTGCAGGGAATACAAAAGGAGAAGGAAATTCAGCCTGTTAAAGGCAGAATAAAGGCATTGGAGAGGACAGAGAGGTAGAATAGTAGAACACAGAAGTCACAGAGAACAATATCATTTATGCTTTATGCAGACGTAACAGTAGATCTGAGTATAATTCAGGTAAAAGTCAATATTGCCCTTTACGTGATAGGAACACAGATCTGTAGAGAAACAGGCTTTGTTATTTTTTGTGCTTGCAGAAGAACTTAATATCAGGAAAATCCACTCTTTAGCTGGCTGTTATAAGGTGCCGAAGGTGACAACACTGTCCTTTTTGGCAAAAAGAGAAAAGGTTATTTGAAATGGGCCAGAACAGATGCTGTTTTCTTTTGCTTCTCAAGAGGAGAAAAGACAAGAGCACACAAACAGAGAGAGAGGGAAGCTGCGGAGACAGAAAACAGTGTCTGTTTTGGTGCTGACTCTTCCTCTCCATCTCATTGCAGGAGGAAGGGCACAGCACAGAGTCTTATCATTTCCTTTGAGGTGAGTTGTACTCACGTCAAGCTGTTCAGGGCACTGCTCAGCCTTTCCGAGCACCCTCACGATCGTGTAATGGCTGGCTCATCCGGACTCTGAAACAGGAGCACAAGGAGAGACAGGAGAGAAGAGGAAAAAAGGAGGAAGAAAAAATAAGGAGTGGAAGGAAAGGGATACTTTAAGAAGAAATGACAGTACAAAAGTACTTTTCAGTAAAGGTTGTTTCAGCAATTAGCCCAACTTTGTAGAAACAAAGATTTCAGCTAGATCCTTTCCTTCAATATTCCCAACTAAATCATTTTTCCAGAATCAGATGGAAGAAACCCATCTTACCTCAGTCATTCCTGGGATTCAAAAAGAGGTTGGGCAGGGCGATCCTGATGGTAAGAATTTCCTCGTCAGTCTGTCTTTCTCATCTAGTGCCTGATGGAGACCCTAAATGGGCAGAAAACCCACTCTCTCATCGTTTTGTCTTCCAATAATGACCAGTTACCTAGAAATGCACTTGTTTTTGCCGTGTGTGACATAACATCCTGAGTTTATCCATTTAACATAATCCTGGGTTTGTAACAGTAGGTCTTTTGCTCCAATCAATTCAATTTATTTTATATTTTTTATTACTCTTATTTTTTAAAAGTTTGTGAGAGACTGAGTTCAACCTTGTCACCTGAAACACCTCAAAGGCATTGATTTCCTTATTTGCAGCCTACTTTATTAAACTCAAATCAAAAATGTTTCAGTGTCCTAAGTTAATGTAGTAAACTAAAAGCTGTTGCCTCCCCAGAGCTCCTGCATGTCCTCATCCTGTCCCTGCTGCAGGGCTCCCAGGGAGGGCGGGCACAGAGCTGACGGAGAGCTGACTCAGGCATCACAGTTTAATCTGCTACAGCACACAAGCGCTTGGAGAGCAGTCACATCTAGCAGGGCCAGCTCTCCTTGCGCAGGGCCATGGCTGATCCCTCAGAAAGGGGGCAGGAAGACCCTTCCTCTGCCTGGGAAGATTGCAGCATGGCAGCAATCCTCGAAGCTGGTGCCTCAAGCTTTCCCACTTCCATATTCAGAGGAAGGCACTTTTCTATTTTCAGCTCTGCACAGTAGTAGCAGCCCTGCCGCTGCTCTCCTCTGTGCCCAGCACCACAGTGGTTTGAATGCTCGCACAGGGGAGAAATCAGCTCATCTCTCCTGGCCCCCTGGAAAAGGTCTGAGCTATAGGGCCACTCACAAGCCTGGCACAGCTGCTCCAGAAAAGACCCTTGGCTCAGCACAGGGAAGAACTGGAGAGAGATTGTAAGGCGAGGTTGTCCCCTGGGAGCACTCAAAGATTCTGTCACATTAATGTCCGCTCACCTTAATTCAAAAGAAAGCACAGCTGCTGATATGTTTTATGCAGGTTGGATCCTGTTGGCATTTCCAGAGCACGCATCGGACTGTCATCTCGGAGGGGAGACACATGGGCATGGTCTTAGTGTCACGTTGGCCTGGAGTACCTCCTCACACACAGAAACTTTAGGCATCCAAGGAATTTTCATTTTGGAAACCCATGTCCCTCTCTTGGTCAGGTTTTAGCTAAGAAAGGATTTTCAAGGTCATAGTTTTCCACTTCCCCGTGCATGGTTCTGCCCCTCACTGTTGGTATGTTCTATGTATAAGGTGTGTAGCAGTACTTGAGCAACTTCCTGATGCCTATGCTTGCTTACTATGTATTTTTGTCTCATTTTGTTCATTCTGTTGTTATGTGTCAGGGAGGATCTTGTAAGATCCCAATTGCTAAGTCTTCTGTTGCTGTGTGACTAGTCCCACATGAGTCATGCCATCAGAAAATAGTTACTGCATAAGTATAAATGTGGGGGAAAATAAGTCAAAATGCTGATCCTGAAGTTCTGACCCTGACGTTCTGAGTGAAGTAAAGTTTCCTGAGAAAGCCTCTTTTGCTGTGTTTTATTAAATAAAATGGACTTCAAGACACCAGAGAGTGAACTGTTTGCCCAAGCAAACAGTTACTCTTTCTGCTCTTCCCTTTGCAGAAAGGGGGATAGAAACATCTCTGCAATCTGGCAGAAGGGCCTATCCATACCTTGGCCCAGGATTTAAGACCATAGACTGACTATACAGAATCTAAAAGGAGCTAAAAACTGAGGATGCCGTCAGGCCTGGCAAGGGAGAAGGGATGGGAGCAAACAAACCCAGACATGGTTTCTGCTTGACTCGGTGACCCACCTGCATGAAGTCACCTGAATGAATGGCATCACAGACATTGTTTTCTAGGAGGTTTTATACATCTTAGTTTCATCCCAATAAAACTGAAAAACAACTAAAGGGAGATTTTTTCCCCATAAATTTTCATACATTGAATTGTGTTTGGTCTTTGCTTTTGCTTTGGGGCAGTCATTTTTCTGAACTATCTGAAGAGAAATATCAGGAGCAGAAGGGCTGGTAGAGCTGAGGAATACATGTAGTAAAAAGAGCACATGGACCCAAGAATGAAACCAGTGATTCTGGACAAAAATTAGTTATTAGTGAAGCAGATGCTCACCTTAGTATAGGTAATAGATTTTTTGAATGCAGGAGTTTTTGTTTTTTCTTTCTTTCTTTGCTTTTTAGGTAGAGTGTCCAATATGTAAATCAGTGTTATCCAGCAGGGAAAATTTCCTGGTCTCTCTAGGTTTTCCCCAGGCCCATACAGATGATAGCTGTGATCCTAGTGGTTTATCTGTTTATACTCACAGGAAACCACTCTATTTTTCTCCTCGAAGAGAGTTCTTGCCTTTCCATGGAAATACCCATTTTTAGTCTTTGTTTCCATCCCCTCGGGCAGACCTCAGTCCCATTCCCAGCACTAGGAGGATCTCTTTGAGGAACATCGTCACAGAAAAAAGGGCTTGAAAGTTGCTTGATAGGTCATCTAATGCATCTAAGTCATCTAGTCCATTCAGAAGGATCAGCTCTACCTTGCAGATGTTAAAAAAAAAAAAAAAAAAAAAAAAAAAAAAAAAAAAACTTCTCTCAGGACTCTCTCAGACTGCAAGACATTTTGCTGCTAAGCCAGTGTGAAAGGATTATAAAGCTTTCCTGGAGAAAACTCCAGCAGAGAGGATCTGTACCGAAGCACAGAGCAGCTAGATCCAGTCATAGAAGGTGGTAAGGTGCAGGAAGGAATACAGATAGGACATGCCGTCTTTTAGTTTCTCTATGGTTGCAACACCTGTTGCAAATACAACACCCATGTGAATTAAGGCAGCTTTCCAGACTTGCTGGAAGTTAAATGCGTCCCTCAGGACCTTCATGAAGGCAAATTGTAAACTTCTCTCCTTGCATCAGCATTTGGCCCAGCACAGCAAGAAGTAGAGACAGATGGCACCAGGCTGCCTCCTCAGCTCATGGCAGATGAGTGTGAAACATGAGCAAGGGGACAATCCACATGAAGACCTTCAAGCCTGCTCAGAAATACATCTTTAAGCCCCAAAAGCACAAAAATTTGGCAATTCTTTAGGAATATTAGGGCACTGAAGCAAAAGTATCTGCAGCTCAGCTTGGGAAGGTTACTCTGGGGAAAAAAAATTAACACTATGCTGCATTTGGGATGCTCTGGGCCTTCAAGTGCAGTTGACTGAGTGAGTTACTTTTTAAAATAAACATCAGCACAACCTAAGACCTGAATTGGGAGGTTGTTCTTCCCTTTTCACAAATCAGCCAGCCATATCTAGCCCCTAGTTGCAGCTGTCTAGGCAGAAAGCATGGCAGCTCGCTGCTTACTGGCAAGACAAGATTTCAAGACAAAGCTCAGGCATGATTTTTTGCCCCACTTTTCAAAATGGACAGCTGTTTCTAAGTAAGTAAAAAGCACTTTTTTTTCCCTTCTCTGTCCAAATTATTTATTTTCTAGGTTCTTACCAACACTCATCTGCAAGACCTACAAGAGTGACTTTTACTTAGATGACAGAACCAAAATCCCAGGGAGTGCTAAGGAGCTCATGCTCCTACAGATGTTGGCACGTAGGTTTTAATGAGCTAGTGTTGCTTAAGCCTTTGAAAATGATGCCTTGAGAAGCTGAAACACACACGCTGCAAAGGAGCAGCTTTCTTCTTGGATGTGTAGAATTTCCAAGAAAAGGACGTGCTGTTCTCCACTACCTCTAAAAACAAAACTGATTCTGTCATTTCCACGTTTGTTTTGTCATATCTGATATTTTTAAATTGTTTATTAAATACAGTGGTGATTTAATTGAATGTTTGGAATAGCAAGAGATCTGTGCTATTGGCTTGAGCCAAGAGCCAGAAGGCATGCAGGAAAACTTCCCCCACCACGCTGTCGTTGCCAGGCCTCCATGGCTCGCAGAAAATCCCTTTCTGATCACCCAGTATGAAACCTTCTCACTGTGCCCCCACCAAATTGGAATGAAACTGCTGTGAGAAGCCATGTCTGAGTCTGAACTCATTTAAACTCTAGAGCCAATGCACAGAGAGCCTTATCTGTAATTTCACAGTATTTGTCAAAAATAGTTTTCCAAGTCCTCGTAACCATAATATAGGAAGAGTCCGTGTAAACATCTCCCCTCCTCACTGCATTTATCAAGATCATGGGACTTGTGCTGGAGTACTATTATGCTGAAAACTATTAAAATGAAAGCTCATAAAATTTCATTGTGTGTGGAAATGACCAAATATAAAATGTATACAGCAAAACAGTTTCAAATAAAACCTTAAAGGTCTCATTTCAGGAAAATGAAAATGCAGGGTTTTCAGTCTGGAAACTGAAGAAAAGACTGCGCTTATGTAACTATAATGCTAAAACAAATATGAGAAAATATGGAGATCAGCTTTGTAATAATGAAATAAGGTCAATGCAAATTAAGTGATTGCTTACATAAACCACACTAAACAAAAACACCATTCAAATTACAATATTCAGACATAAATCTTCAAAAGGGGAATTCTGAATTAAGTCAACTATTTTCCTAATGCAATTCTTACAAAAATGTCACTTTTGCAAAAAGATACCTTATTCCCAAGCACATTTTCTTTCTGTGTACCAGGCCACCAAGTTAGGAGAAATAAGTTATTACTTACATAGTTTAAATAGACACTACATATTTCACATTCATAGATATATTAAATATGTGGGACTTGAGAGATGCAGGAACATGAACAGCAGGTTCTGTGGCTCATCCCTCTCTCCCACGTGCTGCAACAGCAGCAGCCTGCGCTCAGGGCAACATTGAGAGCCCCATGGACGCTGTTTGCGGTGGTCCCACTGCGGGGCTTAAGGCCACCCCAGGAGACACACCCCGACAGTACCAGGGCAGACCCTGGCAGGAAAAGCGAGCAATAAGGGACAAGCCAAAGGCTGAGAGCACGACAGTCTTGCAAGCCAAGCTGTCCTCGGGCACCTCGGCAAAGCTGTGCCGGGCCCTCGGCAGAGCAGAGCCCAGCCAGGACGCAAGAGCACCCACCCTGCATGCAAAGGGGAGCCCACAGCCACCAAGGTGCAGGAGCCCTTCGCCAGAAGGCAAAGGAACAGAGGAGAGGGAAGGGGCGAAGAAGCAAAGAAGGACAGAAACGACAAGGCAGACATGCACTAGGTGCCAAGAGAAACAAAACAGAAAGCCAGCAGGAGAAATGTGACATGACGGAAAGGCCTGAGGAGGTTAAAAACTGAGAAGAGGAAGAAGGAACAAAGAAAAATGCTTGCTCAATTTTAGGAGAAGACACTCGTCTCTAGAAGACTCCCATTTAGACAAAGCCTTCTTTCAGCTTTCAAAATTCCCTGTACAGAAATGTGGTCGAGAACAATTTTGTTTCTGCTCCCAACCAAACAAATTGGAACATGATCTATAACAAAAGCTACTGAAGCAAAAGTCAGCACAAGAACAAATGGGTCTGAATGGGCCACGAACGCTTTTAAGGTGGAAGTGAGAAGTGAGGTTCTGGAGCTGCAAGGGGCAGAAGCTTTATTCAGTATGAAATGGAGCTGGGTGCATGTGCATTCATTAAAGGGATTACATAGCATGATCACCTGCAGAGGCAAGGAACCTGTCTCAACAGCCCCAGAGACCCCCACTTATATCCACAAATTCCATTAAGCTTTTGGAGCCTCCCCTTTTGCCAGCTTCTTGTGCTTTCAGCACAAGACTCAGCAGCACCGCACTTGAAGAATAAAGGACAAAGGCATAAAATAAATTTAGAAACTGTTAATGTAATGCCATACATATTTATACTCTTACACTGATAAGACCAACTTTTTCACTTATGAATATAGGGCCAATCAAGCATTGCAAAAGAGCACACAGATCAGTCCCAAAATAATGCTTTATGTATATTTCAGGAATGAGCCTTAACTATACTTAGGATAAGGAATTTATCTTCATGTGATGAGCCTGACCTCATCAGCTACAAAGGGAGCAGTTATAAGCAAGCAGACACTTCTCATCTGCAAAGTCCGAATCACCAGTATATTTCATATATTTAAAGTACTGATCTGGGACCCATTGCCGTAGTGTCTGGGTGCCTCATAGTCTGCCTAAAAATAAACAAATATCAGTTACCCAAGCAAGTGACTCAGAATCATACGTGAGCCCCTTACAGTGTGAGCGGGTTGGCTAATTAACTCAAAGCCTGACTAACAGATGATCCCTATAGTACCTCCAACTATCATCAAACCACTTTAATTATTACATGTTAAAGGCTAAAGTGCACAAAGCTAGTAAACTAACTCCCCCTTCCCTCCCACATCATATGCCAGAAAAAATTCTCTGTACACAGAGGAAAATGCAACCCTATTGAAAAGTAGCATTCAGAGAGCTCTTTCTGCCCCATTCTTAAAACACAGGTAGAAGGGCAGCTTTTTGTTTCACCATAGGACCAGCAAAAATGTGCTGCTGTAACTCTTTACCAAGCCATGAACCCAACCTAAAATTCGATACGTTCTTCAGATATTTGCCATGATGTTAGTGCATCTTTGATTTTAGTCTACGTTTTTTTAAAATCTCTCAAACATATATATATATAGATATACACATCAATAAATACACAGAGAGATATATGAAAGTACATGGAACTTCTTGTGGCAGGGAGCTTTGCTGGAGAGCACTGGGAATCTTTGCTGTCCTTTCACTCAGTACAAACTCTTTTACAGCCAGCAATGTTAGTTTAGGAGTTGTTTAAAAATTCCTCCCCCCCCCCCCCCCCAAAAAAAAAAAATCTTAATTTCCTTAGAAAGTCATAATACCCAGTTGTTCAAAAAACAAAAGAAATAGTTTATTCCTCTCTCTTTTTTTTTAAGAACTATGCAAAACCTTGCATCATCTCTCCATGAAGTATTATAGTTGACCACCTTTAAAATACACTTTAAGCCAACTTCATGCTCCACAAGCTGGTTGATTTCTGGTGCAAGCTACTCCTCTGGGCTGGAAAGGGGAGGAAGGGGAGTCCTGACACTGTCCATCTACAGTCAGCAGCTGTAATTGCACTTCTCTTTACCTTGCTCTCACCTTCTCCAGGCCAAACCCCACAACTCTCACGCAGGGAAAACTCTTTGCAAGTCAATACAGAACTGCTTCTCCAAAGTCAATGAGAATTGACTTTTTCAGCGCGTCTGCAGGTACCGGCCACAGTCGCTTTTTGACATCCTGCATTACGCTGGCTTTGTGTGTACAAATGAGTGAAGCTGCTCCCTGGTGACTGACTTGAAGAGACTTATTACTACTGACAGCTACAGGAACTCTTTTTCTGCTCAAGAGATAAAAATGTGTAGTTTGGAGCCAAAGAGCCAGACAGTCAGAGTAAAATCCACCGAAGGCAATGATAAAACTCCTACCAACTTCAGTGGGACTGGGAATTCACCCTTTCTCCTAGTTACCCATGGATACATGCAGCTGTATTATTAAATTTGTAGATTCTTGACAGTTCATGCCCTGAGGGTTTCTTCTGCAGCCTTGCAGCACACATACACAGTAATGTCAGGTGTACGATGAGAGCTCAAATCACATAAAGTGATCTCGTATCTCAATCAGTCCTAATATTGTACTCAGCAGAAACATATGCGGGCCAGCAGTATCTAATGAATGAGAAAACCATCTGCTCTCATCACAGCTTTGATGAGGCCCACTGAACTGAACCAAGATTACTGTTTAGGGCTAAATGCAGATGTGTGCTACTTCCCTTTGCATTGCTACTTGAATTTTCTATCAGCATTCTCAAATGTGTGAAAACAAAGATAATTCAAGTTTTCACTTTATTGACTATTTCAAAGCAATGTTCACTAGGGCCTACGTAATTATTTAAATGGAATAATGCAACAACTCAAAAAGTGCTTTTAGTTTTGTCGGTGGTTGAGCTGTGCACATTATTTGTGCCATGAAAAATATCATTAAAGTGAGTAGGACTTTGTTCTATGTTATCCTTCAAAAGTCTTTTTTGCAGGAGTGATGCAAGTACATAAAAATGAATGAAAAAATGTGCTGTAGAGGCAAACTCTGTGCTCACCACAAAAGCCACTCCAAAGGAAAAAAAAATCCCCCACATTGTTTTGTACAGATTTGTTCCATGAAGAATAATTAGCATGGATACTGCAAATATACAGTTCTCTGACCTGAACAAAGGCAAGAAAATCTTCATGTTGTGGTTTTTCTCCTTTTATTTTAAGATATTTGTAAATTTCTTGGGATGTTTTCAGCCTGATATTGGCAATTTCACGTGCTACACCTGACCTTTTCCTCCCCACTGACAGCTTTCGTGGATATATCATTGTAGTTTCATTTTTAGCTTCCTTTTCATTCTACAAGACAGCCATCCAGAACTATGGGGGAAACCAAATAGCTGATTTTACACATGAAAGTAACACCGAAACTTGTTATACAGAAATATCCTCAAGTCTACATGCCAGAAAAATAAAGACAATTTAGTTACTTTGGGTAAAAGAATAAGCAAAAATGTGATGCTGCAGTTGGTAATATCCTTTTAATATTAGCAAACGCTGGCAGTTTGTGTTGAGGGCCAACACTTTCTTTATCTCTAAGTAATGGAATTTTCTCTTTTAATGAAGACACATACACCTTCCTCTACCACTAAGATGGATTTTTTTTCACTTCTATTAAGGAAAGCAGGAGATGACAGGAAATATTAGAAAACCTGTGGCACAAAAACAAAAGATGAATTTAAAACAAAAAAAAAATCAAAGCACAAGTTTTATTTCTGTCTGAAATACATTATTTCTACCAATGTACTGTAGTGTTACAACATTACAATGCAGTAAAATGAATTGAGCCGCTAAAATTACTAAGGGAAAACAACAACTGTTGTAACTCTCACCTTGGGACTTGTGTCTGGATTTGTTTTGAATGGTATGCTTTTTTTAAGCCCATGTGTAGAAAAAGACGTTTTTTTAAAAGGTCTTTTTTATTTCACTGTCTCAGAAGGAATGCATCACTCTTATTTGGGTGAAGCCTGTGGAAGAGCACTCGTCCAGGGGACTCCCCACACCGGGAGTTATCCCAGTAACAAGGGGGAGTGTCACCTCAGGGTAAGCCCTTCCCTTTGGGTCCCTGTGATGGTGGGAAGGAGCTCCCCACTTCTTACTCACCTCCCCTTGGTTCCCAGTAGGTCGAAGACAATGCTCCCACATGGGGTCCTCAGCCATTGCTCACCCATTAAGCATTTGGGTCCTCCAGCACCCGAAGGACATGGACTCAGCCTCTATCTCCCTTGTCTGTCTACTCAAGCAAGGAGAGAAATGAGTTACATCTGCCAAACCTGCAGACGTACACTCTAGTAAATACAGTTATGCTCCATCCACGTATTGCACACGTGCTCTGGACCACACCAGCCCAGGGAGATCAGACTTTCCTCCAAGCAGAAGCACTTCCCAGGTGCTACAAACACGTATTAGTGGCTGAACTAGATCCAAAATTGGATCTTACGTCCACTTGGGGCCAGAAATACATGCGTCTGTATGAGCTCAGTGGGCCCTACACTGCTTCATTCCCTTTTTGCAGCCCTCAGATACCTTTTGAGCACCATCAGCACCAGTGCAACCACATCAGTACCAGTGCTGGTTAACTGTGGCAGCGCATACTCTCAAACATTGAACACAGTCCTAAGGTGTCTTGGTACCTTGGCACCAGCTGTGCCTGAAACCACCGCTGACAGATCTCCTGGTGCTCTGACAAAGCCCTTAGTCTTTGCATTTCAGTTATCTCTATGAAGGTAAAACTACTCTCTTTCTCCTGTTTGCATCTGTCTGACTCTTGCAATTATGACTCTTACAGTAACTGCAGAGGTTCAAAAGTGTGTAGCAGAGCATCCCTAAAACCTGGGGTTTCTTTCTTCTTTTTTCCTTAATGGAAACATATATAGGTTTGCTAGTGGTTGATTTTTGTTTTAAGAAGGATATTTTTTTCCTTTCTGAACTTCCTCACCTTCCCCAGCTACAGGCAGATATCTCCCAGCAAACACTCTTGTGGAAATGCAGCTTATGGCCGCATCCTTTGGCTGGAGCATCTCAGACTGCCTCTTGGAAGAGAGCAAACAGTGCCAGCAAAGTTCTTGTCAAGTGATATAGCTGCATCTGCACAGGGACATTTGCCAGCACAGCTATTTTTTGGCCAGAGAGGGGGCAAAAGCCACCACTCCGACCAACGAAACCAAGCTGGCACAGCTCAGAAGCACAGGCCGTTCCATCTCTAATGGGTATGTCTCCTCTGCCCCCCTTCTCCATCCTCACTTTCTCCCACCACCACTTACACGCACAGTTTCAGGTCTACCCAAGAAAAGAAGGGATATATTGCTAGCTCATCATGAGGCTAAAGACAAAATGTCTAGTGTAAACAAATACAGAGACCCTGCGGGAGATGAGGGCTTTATGCTGCAAGTCAATTCACTACTTCATTCAGTCATGCCCTTACAGGGCCCCTTTCCCCCACCGTGTCTGCACAGTTTTCATTGCAAACGACAAAGCTTTTGCTTCTAAGGAAAATAGTTTGAAAGATCTTCTCCACATAAAAAACTACCATTTTGTCTGCGATAGCTACAGTGCTGCTGTTTCACCTGTAGACCACTGCTGAAAGAAACATCCAGCCAGAAACACAGCTGCAGCCTGTTAATTTTAATAAGCAGTGAACTCCATAGATGAGTTGGGCCCATTTAATCAATAGCATTATTAAGCAGAGCTCATTTCCCCCCCTATCCTTCTCATCTGAGAAAGAAGAGGAGTTCAATATTGAACTCTGTGCTAATGCAACTGAAGAATTAGAGTTTTAAGAAATATCACAGAAAGGGGAAGCTACGTAACTGTTTTAGTTACTGCACATGTTGCTGCAGTGACACAGGTGGGTTTCTCTGGGTGAGGGCACTCTGACATGAAGGAACATCTATTGCGGCACTTCGACACAGCAGCAAGTGACTGGAGACTTGGCACAGCCTGAACCCAACATCCAGTGCTTCTGCAGGCTCACACCTTGGTTTTTATTTTAGCAAACAGTGCTTGCTGCAAGCTGACAGCGCCTGAAAAGAGGCTGTGCTTTAGCTACACATGCATGCAGGCAAACTAAACAGCAGATAGCAAAAACAAAGTACATGGAGCCATAGTTCTGCTGACATTAAGGTAAATCCTGTAGATAGACTCTAATCCTTCTGGTTTACATATCTATATTTTTTATTATGGTTTAACCAGTTGATACTATTTGGGCAAAATACCACCATTAACATATAAGCTGACAGGAATGGTGAATTCAATAAGCTTTGAATAATTTTGACACAAAACCTAGCTTGATTTTAAAGCTTACAAACAATATTACATGTAACAACACAGTGTATTGATTTCACTGAATAATAGCATTGGGTAGGGGGAAATTGGCTTGAACAGCAGCTTTTAGGAAAATCACTCTGCAGCCCATATTATCCGATAAAAATATATTGCTGGCAATCTAGACCAACAGGAGAAAAAGCTGAATCAGAGGAGCCTGGGATGCAGCACCAATCTCTGCTGCAAGGGTGTGCGAATCCTGCAGCAAATTTTACTAATTCTCCTCCAGCCCTGCAGTAAGAGCATGTGACTGCTTGCAACGCCACAGCCGCCGGGCTGCCAGGGACAGCCCTGGGGCCGTCCTGCATGCCCAGGAACGAGCGTCCAAATCCTTCACTTGAAGCCACAACAGCGATCCATAGAAACACCACTTGTGCTAGTACCAGTCAGATTATAAAGCAGAGCAAGAGTCTGCTGGGGCAGCCAGGAATATTTTGGAGAGTGGCTGGAGCTGCACTAGCGGGGCTTTACCAGGATAACTACACCAGGCTGCAGCCAGCGAAGCGTTCTGGGAGCAGATGCCATTTATAGCTGCAAAACTGAACTTCTGCCAGATAAATGGTCCCAACCCCTGCTCTGCTCCACCTCTACCCCTACCCCCAAACAAGCCCTAATAGCAAAAAGCTGTTTGGGTTTTTATCTGAGGGGCTTTTTCTGACAAAACTGGGTCAAGCACCTATTGCATCTCATGACACCTCTGACTGGGGCAACTCTGCCAAGAGCAGGGCAGGATGAGAGCCTGGCCTCAAGGAGGATGCAAAGGAAAAGCCTTAGATTTGTCAAAATGGCTCATACTCGGGGGGCCTGGATTGCATTAGGATCCAGCAGAGCATCCGTTTAACCACGGCCATTAAGTTTCCATCAGCAAACGCTGCTGCCCTTGCCAGGGTGGAGCCGAGTTAATTGGTCTCATGCCCTCCGCATTCTCCGGCTCCTCTCATTCAGAGCAGGCTCATAAAAGTGCAGACGCTGCCAGCCAAAAGCGCCCTATTAGTAGTAATAGTAGCAGCACTGTTATTATTAGCTAGTCTTTTATTTATTTTTTAGGAACTTGCACTGCTGGACGGCAGACCTGCCTGTAATGCTTTTCTAAGGGGGGGGGGGGAGGTGGCAGACGCCCCGGCACCAAACCCATCATTAATCTATTTTGAAAACAAGATCTTGTTTTCCAAATACCACTACATGACTTGCTCCTATTCTGCCAACATATTTTTATGGCAGTTTGGGAGTTTTAGGGAGTTTCTTGCTGGTGGGGGAGGAGGTTAACGATTGATAAGCACACTAGCCTGCTCTGCGGCACGTAAGGAGAGCAGACTGCAGCCTGTGCCCTTGCACCACACGCTGGGTGAGTAAAGCCCGTCTGCACCTTGGTCTGGGCCCATTCCTCCAGGAAGCCACTCTGCGAGGCACTGCGTGGGACCAACTGCAGCGAGGCATCTGCCAGTTGGGCAGGCAGCGGGGTCTGGAGGTAACATCATCCCGGCCACGGGAGCCAGAGGATGCTCCCGACCACGTCCTGGGAGCGCGGTTAACCCCGCAGAGAGCTGGCACCAAAACGACCCAGCAAAGCTCCCAGCCACGTTCTCAGCCAATGCTCTGCAAAGCTCATTTTCACTCTGACATCCCCAGCGTAGCGACTGCTTGTCCTACAACGGCAGGACTCAGACAGGGAGTTTGTGACTCAAACTCGCTGATTTTCAAGCAAGGCCAGCACTGCAGCCCCTGGCAGGGAGGAGCTGTGCGTCACGAGAGCTGCTCCGCTGAGTGGCCGGGGTATGCGCCTGCAGCCTAATCAGTGTTTGCTGAGGGCAAAGGTCCTGCCTTTTTTCATTGCTGTGATTAAAAATGAGTCTCGGCTACAGACTCCGATGTCGGAGATGATCTGAGTGGTTTATAATGCTTAACAGCTGAAAGGAAGCTCCAAATCTGAACAGTACTGATGTTCAGCAAAGACTAGCACATCAGCATAGATTAGCTCAGGATCGAAATATAGCTCAGTCTCCATCTGCTATTATTTAAGGAAGATGTATACTGTCCTGAAATTATTACAGTGGGCTCATCAGTGGAGAGGCAAGAGCTGTGCCAGGCAAGAGCAGGAAAAAGCAGAGAGGACTCACAGCCTTATTATGAAGCTACTCAAAAAAGCAAAACAACAGCATTCTAGCTAATAACTTTGGACACTGCTTGGGAACTCCTGGCATGCAAAACGCATCCATTTGCCTTTTCCTGAAGTCTCTCAGGAGTTTTTGTGCAGTTACAAACGTCTGTGGCAGAGCGCAAAACCTGGCTTATGCATCAGACAGAGAAGGCAGTCTGGTCCTGTAACACGGGTTTTCAGTCCCCTGGAAGCGCTGTATCCCAGCTCACTATCTGCCCTCTGCACATGAGCTTCCCCTTCCTGCAGATCAGGCGCAACCTCTGGTAAAATACCTCTGAGCAACAAGCGACACGAGGGGAGAGTGCAGATGGGAACGCACTGTTTCCCGTGCTGCCTTTGCCTGCCCAGTGATCCTGTCTGAAACGCCTCTCCCCATGCCTCAGTTTCCCTCTCTGTAACATGGCATAACACCCACCTTTCTGATACGAGCTTTGAAAGGTGTGAAGGGGAAGCGCTATTTGAGCATTATCATGGAGAGAGACTGCTGACCGTGGCTCTGCACACACTTATCTCCTTCTCAGGTGGAGAGCAGGAAGACCATGAGCTGCCCATTTGCAGCAGGGCTCTGCAGCAGAGTCGCACCAGAGGGAAAGCCTGTGATGGGAGCGGACCCAGGAGAGAGCTGGCCAGAGGTGGAAAAGGCCAGGTAGATGTACCAGCCGTGTAGCAGGAACAGGAGAACAGACCTTAGCTCCTGGTTTCCTCAACTGTGATTGTTTAGAAAACAAGAGTATCCCTGGGAAAATGAAACGAAATGAATAATATCAGCCATCAGTCAAGTCACACAGCTGGAGAAACTGAGGCAGAAACTGGCTCTGAGCAGGAATCAGCTCACTCACACTGAAAGAGCGTCTTCAGTACAGGGTCTCTTCACCTACTGAGACTAGGATGATGATGGCAGTTAGAAGTTCTTGTTTTCCTGCTAAATAATGCAAGGCGACGCAGCTGTTGCAGGGAAGGGAGCCCTCCCTCTATGACAGAGGCAGAGCAGATTGAGAGAACGTGAGTGTGCTGCAAAGCAAATCTCACGTAGAGGCTACTGCGTGCTTTTCTCATTCAAAATGGTGTGCTTATTCATCTTTATGCAGTGTCCCCTGTGATTGCATGTGGCTGCATGCAATACTGGAGAAGTTAGCAAAAATTCAATTATATTGACTTACACAAGAAAGAGACAATAACAAATGTAACGGGTAGTTGTTGTTCCATATTTTATCATGATCCATTAATACTTCGGTTTCTAATATCCTCTACCTTTAGCGTGACAATGAAGCTAAAACAATGATCTCCAGGATGAGGCTTTTTTCCATGTGAAGCCCTGAGCTGCCAGCTAACCAAATGCAGACACACATAAATCAAGACCTTCTCAAATCGGGTGCATTCAGATACTTGCTGGCAATAAACGGAACAGCATTTCTCTTAGAAAAGGTGCTTCTCGGTAGAAAATACGCCAAGTGGTCATCCCACTAATGTTATGCTAATCTAATTATGAACTAGATAATATATAACGGGAAACTGAATCTGAAGAGGTTATTGTTTAATGTTTGTGCTTTGGAAGATCCACCTTCTAATTACTAGATAAGCAACCACCGAGTCTATAGTCAGGCAATAGAAAACTCAAAGCATTAAGCTGGTTTAGCTCAGTTGGTTAAGAGTGTGGTGCTGCTACTGCCAAGGTCATGGGTTCAACCCCCATATGGGCTACACTGAGGGTTGGACTAGATGATCTCCAGAGGTCCCTTCCAACCTTACCATTCTATGATTCTATGATAAGCTAAAGCAAGTAGAGAATTGTGCTGGCCTGTAGCCTTTTCCAGGCACCATAACCAAAACCGAAAAATTTCAGAGGAGACCTGAAAAATACAGATTTTTGAGAGAGGAAAAAATCAGTCACCCAGATTTGAGGTTATTGTCTAAGGAATCTCTGGCATCTCCCGCTGCGGGATACACATATCACTGGAGACAGCTTAACGTGCTGCTGCTCCCTCGCTGAGAGCACAGCTCCATTTACACAAGCGATAAAGCCCGTGAGCCTCTTCTAACAGCACTTTCCTCCTCTAGCTCACCTTTCATTAAGGTTTCTCATTACTACACAACATGAGGGCCCAGATTAAAAAAAAGCAAAGTGCAACTAACTCTGCAAAATCTTCCTTTTAGAAGTAAGAGCCGAAATGACCTCATTTAGATTCGGGCTGTTACCACAGGAATTTCCCTCCCCGGTATTCAGATTCTGCTGGTGACAACAAAACTAAAAAGCTGCTCTTACTAACACATGCTGAATATGACTGCTCTTTGTTATAGTCAATGGCTAAAACACTAGTGAGGCACATTCCGGTGTTGGAATATTACTATAAATAGAGAAACGATAGGCTAAAACTCTGGCTCCTTGAGATACAGAGTTTTTATGTTAACTGTGGCTTAGGAGCCATGCTCAGGAGCTGAATGAATGACCATTTGTTTGCAGTGTCTAAGCTATGGCTGCAGCAAGCTTATGGCAATTTAACAGCACATTTATGGCTGAGGTTAATAATTTCCCTGTGGTATTTCTTAGCTCACTGCAATCATTTGACACCTTGAATGGCTCCTCCCAACCCACCATCTCCAATTGCCTTGACCAAGCTGCGACATGCTGCCAAAACTGCAGCTGAGGCCTCCTTCAGAGCACTCCTGCCTCAGATGAGTGAGAGATGGATATTTTTCCTAGCAAAAATATCATCTCCTTTTCCCAAAAATCAGTCTGAGTCATAAATCACTCTTTCCCAAATCTGTCAATTCTGAAGGCCACATTATGGGGAGACATGCATGAACATCTCTATCTGAGACCTGCCAGGGCTGCCCCAGCCCCACCGCCTCTCCAGTGGTGACTCTTCCCAAAGATTTCCCTGGAGAGAAAGCAGGACAGCTCACAGCAGGAGGCCAGCAAGACTCCAGAGCTGCTGCTGCTCAGCCTTCCTTTGGTGAAGGGACCACGGTCTTCCTTCAGCCCACAGGTGTCTGGCAAATCTCCAGGCAATGCTTGCTTGCTTTTTAAAAGAAAGCAACCCACAGGCCTCTCCTCCACACCACCCAATGCAACACAGTCTCTGCAGAGCCTGTGCCACACACAATTTCTCACTACCTACCTTCTATGTGAAGCCTGGAGGCATCTCTGCTTCTTCCTTGATGCACCTCAGAGTCCAAAAGCACCAGGGCATCCACAGGACAAGCCAGCTGCCTGAGCCCTGGCCACAGACTCTCCAGAGAGTGTTCTCCCCTCAACAGCCCCCGAAGGGTTTGTAGTTTCCCCCCAGAAAACTTCCCTCTCACAGTGCCCTTCCTCCCCCCGCCAGGGCAGGTAGAGCCCCACAGGCAGCTCCTGGCTGGCATGGGCAGGGAGCAGCCCTCCGTCAGGCTCTTCCGTCTGCACCTGGGCATTGATTTAGCTCACCCCAAAAGGCTAATTCAGTGCCTCCACCTCTTCAAGGCTACTTCAGGGTGTAATTTCCAAATTAATTGTTCCTAGTTAATGTGCTGGTGGCTGGCGTTCAGCAGTACACAGCACCCCGGGTCTTTCTAGGCCCAAATCATCAGAAGGAAGAGCAGCTGCTCTTCCTGCAGCACTTGGAGAAGCCATGCATGTCCTCTCCCTCCATCACAGGGAGAGTTCCCATAGGGCACCTCTGCCACGGGCTGTAACGTCAACTCTTGATGTGGGTCCCTTGAAGGCTTTTGGACCATCTTTGGGGAGAGGGGCCCAAAACGTGTGTAGGCCCCATTCCGAGGAGGGCAGGTGGGAGAAGGGCTCTGAGGCGTAGCCTCGGTGGAGCTTCCTCCTCCGGCGGGCACACTGCTCATGGGTGTGCAGGCCCCCACGGGAAGCAGCAGCTGCACACACTCCCCTGGGGAGAAGAAAGCGCTGAGAACCAAGTTTCGGTGCCAGTTTCAAAGGCACATGTTTCTCATCATTAACCCTCTGGCTTCCCAACACACCCTGGGCCAGACTATTGTTATTTCCCTTGGCTTTGTGCTTAGGGAATACAGGCTGCAAGGACATGCTCGGGGCAGCCTCCTCAAGCTACACAGAGTCGTGTCTCCAAACAGGAGGAGGGAGCAAGAGCAGCAAAGGGACTGCGCACGTGTCCACTGAGGACTTAATGAGCTGTAAGTGGACAGGGTAATTTGAGATATCACAGAACCAGAGAGTTGCTGAGGTTGGCAGGGACCTCTGGAGATCATCAGGGCCAAGCTCACTGCTCAGGCAGGGTCACCTAGAGCAGGTTGCCCAGGACTGCATCCAGGGCAGGGCATCTCCAAAGGTGGAGATTCCACAACTTCTCTGAGCAACCTGTTTCAGTGCTCAACCACTGGTAACAGCCAAACTGGATGGAATTAAGCGTCAGTCAAGATTTGAAAATTAAAGCAAAGCTTTTATGGAGACATTTATCTTTCTCACCTTCAATTCTGCTGCAGTTCCTCTCTTCTGTGTAAAAACTGATATTCTTTACAGGGCTCCCAGTCCAGCTCTGCTCTTTGATGACTGTGGGAGCCTTCACTGCCTCCGAGTATGATCATATAAGCATAGGAGACTTCATCTCCTAGCTAGACCTTCCCCCATATTTGATTTCATTGTCCACCTATTTGATTATTCAGATTCAAATATTTTATCTTTTGCTATTCAACCTTTGTCAACAAATATAACTTGCAGAAGCAGATTGTGAACTGTAGGACAGAAACCATATTTTCCTAGTGTGTTTTACATAGTAACAGTTTCTATGTAATATTTCACAGAAATAAAAATCTTTGTAAGGAAGACTATATATAGCAACTCTAATGAAATTACTTCTAATCTTAAATATAACATATTCACTTCCAAACTGCAGGTCTTCAGCACATGTATTGTTCCCCTTTATCAAAAATATGCCTCTTTCCTGTCCTCCTGCAACTCTACCTGCCTCCTGTTTGGCCTTGAAGCCACTCCAACACACCTTTCTCTTTTTAAATATAATGCGGTAGCACCTAGGAAATGTCACAGACCTCCTTTGACACCTCCTTTCCACCAAGCCCATTTCCCACTTTGCCCATTGCCTGTGCAAGAGCCCTCTGACCCTACCTTTTGCAGCATCTGGAACATCTCCTGCCTCTCCAGTCCTCACCACTACCCAAATCCCAGTGGAAAGCAGGTCTGGCACCTTTTGGCTATGCTTATTTTTTATTTCCCATTACTATCTCCAATGAGGAGATAAATCTTATATAAAAGACAAAATTAAATCATACACATTATCAGGACAAACAAAATTAAATATCCCCTAAACTGCCCAGTTCGACAGGAGAGAATTGAAACTTCCCTTTAAAGGTACACTCACAGCAAAGTTGCTGCAAAACCAAAGAAACTTTTAAATATTCGTACCTGTGACTTGGGCTTCTTGGGTTAATTCATACTTGTGAATTATACACGATCCTGCATGGCACAGCAATGCAGTCGTCCAGGTTAAAAACGTACACCATAACTTTTAGGGTTTTAGATTATAATGGAAGACAAGGGATTCCAGTCCAGCCAAGAGAGCAAGAGCTCCTTGGATTGCTGCACCCTTATGTGTAAAGTTATTAAGCTTATTTATTTGGACCATCTGCTCCTAGTGCTACTGAAAGAGGACAGGGGAAGCTGAGGGCAAGCCGCTTACAATAGCTTGTTGTATTTAGCTTCTTATCTGGAACCTGAGTCACAGTTGGCTGCTGATCCAGAACTGAGAAGCAAAAGACACCCAAATGAAATGCAGTCAGCTTGAGCATTGGTTTAGCATTTCACTAACCAGCTGCTTCTCCTAAAATCACTTACAACTTATGTCACACATACTGAGGGAAGCAAGTGCTCCAGAAGCTACAGACACTCCACAGACACACAAAAATAAACAGCAGCTTAGCTAAAGTTGTATATAGTTATAAGAAAAAAAAAAATAGTACCTCTATTATGCATTTTGAACTCATGGGTAATAAGAATCCAATTTTCCTTTTGTGTATACTAGCTGCTTTCTATTACACTTCAGACAATATTTGAAGAAACCAAACGAGCAAAGGGTGCATGATGACGTAGCCTTCTACCTAAGTGGATGCTGTGGTATCACTTGTTACACACATAGGAAAGAATTGCCTTCACTGTGTAAAGCTGGTGTTGTGCTCTTACAGCAAGACCTAGACCCAGTCCCAGCACTCCTTCATTAGAGCACGTCCCTTTGCTGTTCCCAAAGGACCCTGGCTGTGTTGGATAAACAGTGGGAGAAGTTCCTTCAAAATCCTCTTTTTAAATGCCCTTCAAAGGCTAGATCTGGCCAATAGCGCTCTGTACCACATACATTGCAATAGGCAGTAGATCATGGTTTGGCAGGATATTTACCTGCTGGTTGCTGAGCTGTCTAGGAGCTAATAAAAAGAGACCTTGCTGCTTCAGACTGCTGCATTCCTGATGCTCACGTGCTTGGGACCTGCTGGCCTGTGCCCCACTTTCTCCCGCAAAGCAAGGAAAAGCAGATCCAAGTCAGTGAAGTCACTCTAATTTCCAGTAATGACTATCATGTTTGGCTGCATCTGAGTCACAGCCTTTTGGCTTGGGCAGTTTCTTATTGGCCTTGTGGTCTTCCTTTGCAAACAGCAGCCAGTCAGGGTCAAGGCCAATACCACTAGGCAAATCGCTTGCTCTTTCTTCCCCAGCTGACTAATGCTCCAAATATCAGTGGGAGATTATCTACCCCAGGTGGAATTTGAACTTGGGATGTTCAAATTCCAAGCAATAGTTCAATTTATTGAGCTGGAATCCAAGCTCTGTGGCTGCCGTGGTGTGCATATTCTCATCACGCACCAAGCTCTCCTGCCGTCCGCCAGCTCCACACCCCTCTCGCTCAAGGTTAGAGCTGCAACTGGGCTTTGAAAAAATCCCCTCATGACAGACTCTCATTTTCTGTTTTACCCTTCTGAAATGCTCTGTTTGCTCAACCAGCCAACTATGCTCAGCTGTCACCTCCGAGCAGAGGAAGTTTGGCGATCGTTTTGACCCCAGTACCCACACTGCAAACACAGCTCAGGTGTGCAGCAACACAGTCGCCACCCAGAGCTGTATCAGAAGCAACCACAGGAGTCTGGGCGGTGGGAAAGCAGCAGATTCTTCTCCCTTCTACTTTGTCCTTTATTCTGTTTCTTCTGCTATTTTCTTCCTCCTCCTTTCTTTCCGTCCAGATCCACACCTCAGTTCGGAAACCTCCTTTGCTTTCCCCAAGCCTAGGCTGGTCCATCATGGGTCCACTAGACCAGCCTCCCTCTGGCCTTTACACAAACTTGTGGACAACCATCTAATACTAAACTTTAAGCTACACTTTTTTTTTTTTTTTTTTTTTTTTTCAGAAAAAGACAATCAGCTGCCCCACCGTGACTGGCTCCGAACCCCTGCCCCTCTATTTCCTTCTCCAGCTTTCAACCACAAGTCTGAAAGGGCACAACCTGTCCACGTGAGTTCATGCTGCTTTCTAAAACAGTTCATCCCATCCTTTTCCAAACAAACTGTTTTTGCTAGGTCACTGGAGCACTATGGGTGCCATAGCTGGGACACCAAATCTGTACTTGGTACCTGCATCCATGCCAGCTCTGGCCCAGCAATGCCTGCAGCTTTCTGCTCCCAAGCTGGCATCTCTGCCACCACCTCTGCTGGCTGCTCAAAACTGAGCAGCATTCGCTGCGGGTCACTCCCAGAATTTCACCATACAACAGCAAGCAGATGTTCTCCAGATTCAACTTAATGCAAGAATTTCTTCCCTTCCATTAAACTCCCACCCCAAAATTCCTCATGTTATCCACAGTGCTGACAGAGGGCGAGACTGGACATTATTCCAATGCCTAGCCACCAACAAATTCAGATTTGTTGCTAATAAATGTGAGGAAGTGTGTTGGAGCTTATGAGTCTGTGACCTTGCCTCACTCACAGTCATGAATTATTGTTTTTGCTTTACCTGCCACCTTCTCTTGCATTTTCCAGGATGTGAAATAATTAATCATGGATGGGGGGAGGTAGCCTCCAAGAGCGGCTTCCTCTGAGTTAGAGGATAAGGAAAGAGATGATCTACAGAATATTTCAACCTAAGCAAAAAGCATTAAAATAATGTTTTGGCCCCAAGTATTTCTACAGAAAATTAGATACAGTCTCCACTGAAACACTAACTGGAGCTGGCCAAATATTTGTGCGGGTTTTGGCATATTTGGGGGGGTTTGCCTTTTCATGTATTAATTCAGAAGCAGAATGCAGAGGCGCCTCTGTTGTGCTTGCTAGCGATGCCGATTTGCAGTTTCTGTGTGGTGTTAGGCAACAATATTCCCCTCGCTTCTGAAGCAGCAGGCTCTTTCCAGACAACGGACACACTACTTTATTTTGTCTATTCTACTTTGTAGAATATAGTGACCTGACACTACATTTCCTTCTTCTGATATATATATTTGTTTTTCCTTGTTTATATTTCAGAATTCCCTTTTTTTTTCTCTCTCTCTCCAGGCATTCTTATTGACAGACTAATAAATATTCCAGTGTCCCTTTCCTGTGGATTAGGAGGGCTGGAACTATCTGTTCAAATGCTCAGAATAATCCATTTTTTCACTGCACATAATAGGGGAAAGGAAGAAAAAGAATCATAAAACATGATGGGTGATCAGGCAGGGGAACAGCGTGTACGCAAAATGCTCTGTAGTTGGTTTGGAATTACATTGTGCCCATTTTTGAAAGCTTAATTTGTCATTTCAGGATTTTGTATACCAGAGGATACAGCTGCAGGCTTGAATCATTGTATTCCTGTCATGGCAGCTCACAGAGATCATCTAGGAAGTAAACCATGTAACAGTATTGCGAGGTATATTGTTTTAAGTAGGCCAAATAAGAGTGCGCTTGCCAAAAAGAGGCATTTCAAAAGCACAGCGTACACGGAGCTCTAGAAATACAGGATCTGGTCACAAGTTCTTGGGTCAGAAGTCTTCTGGAGCCCCAAAGTATCCCAAGGTGTAACAGACTCTTCTCCCTTCCCAGAGGCAGAAATCCTTTAAGAAGACATATGCTGCATCTCTGGGCAGGAAAGCTTTATTAGACGAGACAGGGATTGCAGCACCGGTGAAATATGGCTATGAAGTTTCATGATGTAGACAAGACCAAGGCAACGGAACTGCGCAAAATTGCTGGGTTTCCTCAAAAAAAAGTCATCTCTTGCCTTTATTTGCAGAAAAGCTAGCCACGGGCACACAAAGCTTTCAGGGTATCAGGTGTATAAAACAGAAAGTGTAAGGGAGAAACAAGATATAAAAAATTAAATAATGGATTTTAACACTTATTTCTTGCCTGCTAGAATTTAGAAAATATGAGACAGCAAGGTGCCTAGCACCACAAGCACTGTCAAAAAAGGCTCATGCAAGATTTTATTTTTATGGAGATATCTTGAAAATGAAGATGAGCAAAACATGGCTCTCAAATAGATATAATTTTTCACAATCCGAAAGATTAGTTTTACTCAATATTACAGTTAAGTGGGAAGAGCAAGCTGGTTATTAGACTGCACTAGAAAAGAAAGAGAAGAACACTGCAGTACTACAAAAAAAATCAAGGGATCCTGATTTCCTATAAAGACAGAGAGAGGCTTCTGAGATATTTTGAGGTAGCAGAGTTGAATCCACTGGATCAAACACACAACCTGGTGAAACATCTAGATTAAGACTAGATTGCAAGTGGAGATCAAGGGTGTTGGAGACACAAAGCCAAACAATGGCTGCTAAAGGGCCTGGACTGATTTAATCTTCAGAAGAGCAGGGAGATTTTACTGCGCTGCAGACCACAGCAAGGCCAGGCTGCAAATTCTGGAGAGAAAACCAGGCAGTGCCCCTGAGGACTGAGCTAGCAGATCCAGCCCCACAGGAACAGAGATGCAAAGCCCAACATGCGAGACCAAGAAAAAATTTGCAAAATCCAGCAAATCTGCAAGTAGGAGCAAAAAGGGTTTCCCCTGCACTGGAAAAGCGAACATAAGCTTCTACAGTGCCTTATCCTTTAGGCAATTCTGCTGTATTCATAAAAAATATTGTGAGAATTTACAGAAAAAAACAGAATACAACTTCAAAAAAAAATCCCAAGGTGCATAGTGCACAGGGAGCAGAAGACTTCAGCAGCACTGCACAGAGGTGAGCAGCAACAGAATAGGAAGAGAAATCTTCATGGGGCTTTTTCAAGCAGCAGGGGCACCCCATCAGCAAAACATCAGCGTGAGCACAAAGATCTTCTACAACTTATAAATTGAACACTTGTGTGAGAGTGGATTATCCAAAGTTTCAATAAGGGAATTGAAAAGAAAATGTAATCATGATCATTGCTGAACAAGTGAACTCAGGTATCACAGTGGGAAAATCATTTCCCTTGTAGGTACAGGCAAGATAGATGTCAGAGTAAAATGGAATTTTGAGGAGTTTGTTTTGAATAATAGAGCTCCTAGTCCAGGGCTGAAAATGTGTTAAGCATCGCAGTTTGGGTTTATCCACTCTAACTTTGGCGGTCTCCAATATAAAAACCTACATCTGAACCACCTGTCTACAGTCCCTCTGTGGCCAAGGGAGAAGAATGGACATGCAGCATATTTGAGCTAGTTTAGAGTCTTACAACAAGATGAGTTTTGCCCTAGAAGGGCATATTTTTTTCCACAGTATTAAAAATGGAGTCTTTGCAACTTAAGTATCTACACAGGAGCTCATTACAGCACCTGAAATAAGCGTGAGATTCAACTCACCTCCTTGAGTGAGACTTCACAACATAGGACAGGAACTTGTAAAGATAAAAAATAGAGATGCATAACTAAAGAGCGGGGGGGGGGGAGTGAAATAAAAGCCCAATTCTCAATAAATAAGCAAAGGCAATAAAGTGATCAGATATGAAAAGGTGGAATTAAAACAAAAATGTAAAGCAGTGTTTCTGAATATAAGGAAATTAGCTTCACAGTCCAAGGTTGGCACAGGCCTGTTTATGCTGGAAAAATATATATTGATTTTGGACCACTGTTCTTAGAATCTAAAAATAGCATTATTAAAGATTACAAACAAGTATCAACAGGATATCATGTATAAAAAAGCCTATCTGCTAGTCACAGCGTAACAATTATAGAAACAACAGATAACAAACCACATAGCGTGATTGTTATGCGCTTAAGTGTTTCGGGGGAAAAGCATTCCTGAAGAAACTCTTCTAAGTCCAAAGCAGTTTGGCATAGTCTGGAATCTCCTGTTTATCTGCTTTGTGGAGAGTGATACTCCCAATTCCAGCCCAGGATACAATTGTACAACTATGTGTCATTCGGGTATGTAATGCCATCAGTCTGGGTGCAATTCAGTGCTCCTCAGGCCTAGGAAGGGATGACTAGAAGACAACAGACCTATAAGACAAAAAGGAAACCCTATGTCACGTTCCCCAGAAAAGGGGGAGATGGCAGCTGTGGTTCACCAAGCTCCAGCATGACCCAGGCTCTGGCCAAGTTCATGGCACAGGTGATGTCAGTGAGAAGGCCTGCAGGGATCATTGCAGAGACACCCAAGATGCACAAGAGTAAGGAGACCAACTCCTTCATACAGCCAAGTCCTGCTCATTTGCTTTCATCAGTGCCATATATGGTTTTTCCTTTCAAGCAGCCCTTTTAGGACACTAAGGCTGAAATGCAAAGTCTCCTGGAGCACCCTGATCAGAGCAGTTGTGGGCATAGTAAATACTTCCAGGCAACGGAAAGACAAAAGATCCCTTTCCCCAGATGGCAAGAATATTTGTGAAGTTGCCTCTTACATTAAGATGCAGCTGAGTCACTGCCCAAGTCAAACTTCTCATCATCAAGTACCACCTACACATACTGTGTAGACCTGCAACAAGAAACACCTGGGGGTTTCTATCATTTCAACCCAACGTCGTGGCTGTCTCCCAAGACTGAGCTGTCCCTCACTAAGGCCCAGCCGCTGGCTGTTTGCTGTTTGTCCAGAGAACTGCTCTCCCCAGGGATTTGCCCCCAGTTCGTTTTAGAAAACTGGGAGTTTGGGGCCTCTGGCAGAGGCAAATGGAAGGGTGAATGGAGTGGGTGGAAGGAGAAGAATTTGATGCTGTTCTCAGCTCAGTGAAAACCAGAAAAAGAAAAAAAGAAAATCTTGCAGAGGTAAGAAAGCTGATGGATAGCCAAGCACGTTTTTGGAGTGGCAGCCATCAACATCTGCTAATAGCAGTAAAAATCGTCCCACTTTGGCTACACGTCAGCTCCTGTATAAACTCATCTGCAGGCTGACGGGCATTCTGGGCTGGCAGCTTCAGTGTATTTTATTGCTTCAGCACTCATGAAGGAAACAAGTTTATGTCATGGGTGGCCAAGAGCTACACGTAACCCACACGCTCACCTCGCCGGGGTACCTTAAGCAGCAGCTCTGCTATTCCCACCACTTCAGGAAAGCCTCAGAGGCCGTTGTGGCTGCAGCTCCGGGAAGCCCCTACACTTGAAGAGAGGGAAAGGCGCTCACCACGGTGGCGTGTAGCTCCTCTCCCGATCCGGCAACCTGCCAAGAGCCCTGCAGGAGCAACGGCAAATGGGGTGGGATGTAGCAATGGTGGCAGGGAGCAGTGCCCCGGCCTAGGCAAGGGCCGGCGCTCACAGCCCGGCACGAGCCACCGGGGGCATTGCCACCGGGGCACAGCACAAGCCATTGCAAGGGAATAGCTACAACTTGTCTATGCACAACGTGCTTGAGATGCTAATGCGTTTTAATTTTCCGTGAATTTGCAAAAGCAGCATCCTTCAAAGCTTCAAATGATTGCTCAGGCTTCCTTACCTAGCCAAGCATTTACCATGTTTTTTTCAGACACATACTAGTATTAATTTAATCTTTTGATTTTTTTTTTCCTCTCTCTGAATCTGGCTATAATTAAATGTCCTTTTCCCATGACATTTGCTAAGATATAGTGAAGCCAGGGCATTTAGAGACTCATTCAATGTAACTAGCATTTCAATTAGTGTAAGTGCATGAAGTAAACAGTAAAAAAAAAAAAAATCCCACAAATAATAATAATAATAAAAAAAGTCTAGTCACTAGAACTCATACACATGGGATAATTTGGTTTTTTAATTGGCAGCAATTTGTTTTAAGGGAAGTCAGTATGACTGAGTGGTAGAAGTCCTAGCAAAGTATGCATGTTAAAGCATGCTGAGCTTCTTTCCATTTTCTCCTTGGAGCTGTAATTTATTTTCTTTTCCACAGCTGAAGCTTTATGTTGACACTTCATCTCTACACTACTGCCCTTATTTGGGTAGATTTTCATACAGGAAATTTCCTACTGCGTAAGGCTGCTTTCCTGAACCAACCTTATTCTCTTGCGGTCCATCGTATCAACGTGCCCGAGCCCAGACTGGCAAAGCTACATGTAATATTCTCTACAGCTTACCACTTCCCTTTAAAAGTGATCACAGAGAATTATGGTATTCTTGTACCTCCTGTTTTTTGGGGAAGATTTCGGCAGACGAGCCCCTTTGGGAGTTCACAGATGCTTTCTTCTGAGAACGAGGTCGTTAGAGCTGGAGTCGCATCTGGACAGCGCTAACAAGCCAACGGGCTCCCAGAGAGGACCGAGCAGGGCCTGCTTGAAGAAGAAGAGTCGCAGCTTTCCCTGCGGAAAGCCAAGGCCCGGGGACAGGCACGTTCCCAAAGGCAGGGGACGGAGCCTGCCGAGCGGCACCCGAGGAGGACTGCGGATTCAGGGACCGGGTGGAGAAAGGACGTGGACACACGGGAGGCTGCAGGCAGCGATGCAGCAGCGGGGAGCACCATGTGCAATATATTTGTCCTTGAGTAACCCATGCAGGTTGCAGTAAATTATGCAGGTCTTTGGGCTCTAATTCCACCAACACCTAAAGAAACATGGAGACAGGGCTCAGGAGGGAATACAGCATTTGCACCAGCGCTGCTGCTCTTCCTGATAATATTGCCGCAACACCAAAATGAAGTAGGATTACAAAAGCCAAGTGTACATCTAAAAATAAAGGAAATAGCAGTAAACATCTACATTTGAAATGCAGCATTTTATTTAACATTGCCAATTGAACTAGATGCTGTGCTGCACATTCTGCTGTTCCCAGGATAAGCGCAGCGCGTCTCGAATCGATTTACCCTTATTACTCATTTTGTACCAGGGTCTGCAAATTTTTCTCCTGGTGCAGAGCGTAATTTCTGTCTGCTGCTTACAGACGGCAGCAGGCTGACTTCAGTAAATCCCACTTGGTCAGGATCAACTATCTACGTAATCGGTCCTCCCAGTCCATCAGCTGAAATGTTACCAGTACTTTCAGATCTGCATCAAAGAGGGGTAACTTCAATGGTTTCATTTATTGTTACTTCAGTCTCCTTCTTAGATCCCAGAGCTTTGCAATTATTTCAGACCTCTGAGATGCTTTCATCAATTCGTGAGCAAAGTAATCCTTGTTGAGGTTGTGAGATTTGGACGTTGTCATCTCCGGATAGAAATTTACCTTTAACAAGTCTCAGCACGGGATCATCAGCCGCTTCTGAAGGAAACCGAGCACCGCGATGCACTTCTTCCATCTCAGTAGCTTGCTCTTGGTTAGAGCTAGAGCAAAGCAAGTTGTGTGCTCGGGAAAAGATTTACGAGCCATTTAGCAACACCGTTAGGTCGTGCTTATTTTTACGGAGTTACAGCTACTGCATGCTGACAAGTGTCCTTACCGTTATACCAGACCCTTTGGCAGTCAGCATTTCCCGCATAACAGCTCTGCACCGGCTTTTATTAATATCCCCTTGCAACGCTCGGTGTTTGCTCAGAGGAGCTGCGCTCCGGCTTCCTGGCCGTCCTCAGACGCCTCCCCATCGGGCAGTGGACACGCAGCACGCAGCAGCCTGCAGGCAACATCCAGGAACGTCTCCACGACGCAGGGAAGGGGCATACCCGACGTGCTGCGCTCCCCGGCAGCGTCGCTGTCCCCGCCCGGAGGACCCCGATTGCTGCCCTATGGAGCAGTTTTGCCTCAAGACTTGGGCGCTGCGAGGCCTGCATAGGAAACTGGTTTTTCCTAGGGACTTCTCGTAACACAGGAAGCCTCTTGCCTGGACCTTGCCAGTTAGAGACGTAGTTGCAGAGACTGCAGAACTGCTCTTACTTGGTATTTTCCTCTTTCAGTTAGATTAGTTCAGGGATCAGAAAATGAGTGAGCTTAGCCCAGGTCCCACAAGCCTGCTTTTCCTCCCAGCAGCTCTGTGTGCTGAGCTGCTCGCTAGACAAACGTTTAATCGCTTTCCGCACGCAGAACCCTCCACCGCGCTGGGAGAAAGGCTCTTGCCAGATTCTTCAAACAGGCAAAATTGCCACAAACATATATTTATTTCCCTTGTAAGTTGTGGCTGACAGGCACAGAAAGGAAATCTGCTTTTGCCAAAGAGAGACCTCCTAAACAGGATCACATTAAAAAGGTCCTCTTACTTCCAGAGTATCTTCAAAGCAACTGTCAAACAGAAACCTATCTGATAATATCCCTATCTGATAGTTTCTACCAGGAAACGTAGGCAATGGGAGATCCACCACAACACGACAAACAGCACATGGTTTTCAGCAGAGGGTGACAGGAAGGATTCAAGTTCTCTAAAAGTAGAAATGGGAGGAAACTCATTCTACTCAGTTTATCCGCGAAGAGATTAAAGTGCAGCTAGCTCCTCATCTACAAGTACCTAGCTGGGAAAAGTCTCTGGTAATCGTCTTTAAGATAGCAGAAAGAGACGCAGTGAGATGTAGCAGGCAGAAAAAAAAAAGATGCTGAACAAATTAAGGCGGCAAAGGTAACTAACTACTGAAGCAGCTTGCTTAGGGACCTTCTGAATTCATCATCACTTGAAGTCAAACCTGGGCATCTTTCCAAAAGGTATGTTACGGCTCAGGAATAAATTACAGGTGTGACAGAGCCAATGTTCTGGAAGCACAGAGATATGACAGACGCCGTAGAAACGGTCACATCAGGTAGAGGTCATTATGCATAAATCGTTATTCTTTACCCGATGGAAGCTGCTGCGGTGTGTGGGAGAAGAAAGGGGAGAAAAGGATGATTAGGGCAAAGCTCCCACAATTACTTACATAAGACAAGGCCCTTAGGCTAAATACCAAAACTGCCGGGACTTAGAAGAAGCAAGTAATTCTGGAACACAATGACAAGCACAGGCCGAACACAATGACAAGCACAGGCCGAACACATGCCAGGCACTGCAGCGATAGCTGGCAACGCCTCGGCGGTGCCACAGGCGCGCAGGGGATGCACTGCTGTGCAGCACACTCCCACCGCGTTGCTGCTATCCCGAAGGAACCCGCTCTTGCTTTGGAGAAGATGGCTTGGGACTGTCACCTCAGCTACTGCCTTTGATACAACTGGGGAGGCTGAACTGAAGTCAGACACGTGGAAATCACCCTAGTAAATCAGAAAGGAGCTGCAGTTCTAAAACCCTTCCCTGGAGAGACAGGCATGCGGGACAGAGATGCCTCAAGACCTAGAGAAGCACCCCTGAGGGGCCACGAGAGTTGGGAGGACAACCAGCTTTCGAGTTTCAAAGGGTCGCGGTGCAAAGTTACCAGGTAAACAGTCTGCAATTATTAGGGCTGTTAAAAGTCTGAGCTGCAATAGGTGGGATAATCCACACAAATCATCGCTGTGGGCATTTCTGGCCTTCAAAATCTACAGAAATTCATCTCACGTGACCATTTATCACAAGATGCGTGGGTCCTTCATGCTTTCCAGCACAGATTGTACCTCCCCCTCAAGTTATACTCATAGATTTCTCCTTAGAGAAAGACCCTCAAGAAATCATTTGTGAGTCATAACTTATTCAAGCAGTTCCCAGTCCTTTGGGCTACACAGCGCTTGGATTGTCATCAGACAAGAGTAATAGCTCTCAGGAGCGACTGGGAATGCCTTCTTCGGCCTCTCTTCCCCCAAAATTTACAATTTTGGCAAAGCCCAGCCTGGAATTGCCACCTCGCAATTTCTGTATTCAACACAAAGTATCAAGAAACAGATTGTTTGGAAAGACATCCAAACACAAAGTTTCACAGCATGGAAGAATCTGACACAGCTGTCACTCAGCTGTGTTAATGATTAATTCCCTTTGCTGTCTCATTTCCAAGACTTCATTTGTCAAGAACTAATTTATAGCCTTATCAGAGCAGAGGCTGAAGCACCCAACTATTCTCCCTCCTCTGTCAGAAATTTTCTCCCAAGGAAGTTCTTTGAGATCAGGGCTCTAAGCTCTTTTCAACTTCCTCCATGTAAAGCAAGTGCTTTTTTACAGTCTGCAAATGCTTTGTACTGCCTTCCTCCAACAACCACCGCTTCATTTCTGCTATCACTTTTCTGAAGCCTCAGCTTTGCAACTGGAGAAGTGGATTTTTTTGGAGAAAATGTTGCTTCAAAATTTCAATAGCAGATTTCAGTATTTTCCAATGGCATGAACATCTTGGACCTACACCAAGCTGCCCACGTTAGGAACCTTTTCCTTAAGAAGGAGGGGAAGAGAAAGGAAATGCAAGGATACATCCACGTCCCTTCCTCCAGCAGTGTCTACAGTCTCGTCCCAAACTCTCACTATTGGTAATTTATAAGACAGTGGCACACGCATTGCCTAGCTTCCAGCCCCAAATACACAGCTTCCAAAGACTTCTGTGAGCATTAACCAAACACTTAAGGACACACGGTTTTCACATACTAATTTATTTAAATGACACATTACTTTGACTTCACAACTGAGACACCTTAACAGCAGAACAGAAATCGCAAGCTACATCTCATAGGAATTAGTATATGAAAAATAAAACAAACTGAGCTAGAGCCACCCAGGCAAGTGGCCCTTGGGGTCTGTCTACAAAACAACTCATTTAGAATCAAAATAGTCGCATGCTAAAGTAATTAGGACAGAGATCTCCAAAGCTCCAGCTATTCTAGGAAAATAACCTGCTGTAAGGGGTTGTCATGAAAAACAAATCTTGTGACGTGCAGCCAGACCCAGCATGGAAAATAGACTGAATTGTTTACCCATTACTCAGGAGCGGTCCTAGTGGTGGCACTAAGGCAGGTGGGACTCTCTCCCCTACAGACTGTGACAGTGCTTCTACTACTGTGAACGTAGTTTCAAGGTACCTTTTGTTGATTTCTGGATGTCCACACTAATCTATAGCTGGAACAGAGCCCAGCAATCTTATTGATGCATTTACTATTGGGACATTCTTGTTTTGCATCCCTTTTTGCCCTTTTAATAAATTCTTTAAGTTACATTTCTCAAACATAGGGTTATCTGAGGATTTTCCTCTGTACTTTGATTATCCCTGGCTAGGAGTTCCCAGAACAGCCTGCTATAATTACCATTATTAACTTTTTGACATGCATCTGGTCACCAAGGAGCAAGCCAACATTAATGGCAAGGCCACACTAGCATTACCGAAGTTAGGTCTTCAGAAATAAGCCCATGACAATTTACCTTCCCAGAAGTTTTCTGCAGCCAACCAGGGACTCATGCTTCCAGTCTGATATTCAAGCATGTGACCTCAAACATGTGGTTCCTCAAACAGGGCCATACTCACAAC
The DNA here is from genome assembly GCF_028389875.1 of Rhea pennata. Taxonomy (NCBI): domain Eukaryota; kingdom Metazoa; phylum Chordata; class Aves; order Rheiformes; family Rheidae; genus Rhea; species Rhea pennata. The sequence goes on along the minus strand of NC_084667.1, from coordinate 58,500,285 downwards.
CACCCATAAGCCAATCCCCTTCCCACCACCACCAAGAGCTTTCATAGGGCTTATTTTATACAAGTCAGAAGTATCTAGATGAACATCTACTTCAAAATGCTAGTGCAACATTTACGTATTTGTGTGCACTGCCTAAAGAGACATTCTGATATTTTGGGGCCTTTGGTAGCTATTATGTGTCACAAGCATTAGGAAATTTCTTCTTCTTCGTGTACATAATTGCTCATCTTCAACTGGGCAACACTAGCTCAGGGATTTTTCTCCCAAACACATCCAGGCTGGCAGTCCAAGCCCTAAGCAGGTATTATTTGAGGACTGACTTATCTGTAGAAAGGCCACATCCTAACACTTCCCGTTTGCAGACACCAGTGTTTTCACATTGACATTACTAGTCTCCACACTGTGCTCGCAGGTGAGATAACCAACACTGGCTTAGTTCTGGGCACCAATTAGCAAATATTACAGTTTTGCTCCTCCTCCATGAGCATGTTAACGGCTCTCAGCAGTGCTGTGAATCCCCCAGAGCGAACAGCAGTTGTTTGAAGCCTTTTGTAGGTTCTGAATTTTTAAACAAAGATGTTCTCTCCTGAGTGTTTACAGGGCATTAAGCAAACATTAAACTTTTTAGTAAAAATGGGAAAACATTTAAACCCACCTCAGTTACTCAGCTTTCATTTACACAGCACTGTGACCTCTCCATCCCAGGAGGATATTGAAACAAGACAGCAAGTTTCTAAATGAAAAAGATGCGTCTTTACAAGTAAAACCGAGAGGACTCCACTGCCTTTCAGACAACCTTCAAATGTGAAAGCAACAACAGAAAGGACATAAACCCTCCTTAATTCATTTTACAGATTAAACCAATTTGATCCAGGAAAAAGCAAGAAGTTTTTCCAAATGCAAACATATCTACCTCCTTAGAAAGCTCTCGAAACAGTTTCATCTTTTCAGATAGCACCAGCCAACACACGCAAGCAATTCCGAGGCGTGAGGAGCTCGCTCTGCTCGGCAAAGCATTGCTAAAGTGCTGCTGCCTTTCACAGCACGCTGACAGGTCCTTCGTTACATGGGCACATCTTTCCTTGTCAAGTTTCTGCTTGCATCCAGACACTAATGAGAAACTTTGATGGGCAATCATTTAAAACTGCATTAGCTATAAGCTTATGAAGTTATTTATTATCCGCTTGGTCCAACTCCTACTGCAATCTTTGGAAAAGCACCTAGCAAGACTTGGATTAGGCTCCATACTATTACTTTAGCAGGGGCATCCTAGTGCAGAGGATTACAGTTTAAAGTATTAATTCAAAAATGTCTTGGGAAACCCAGCAGAAGCTAGGAGTCTTAAAAAAAATTATCTTCTTATAATAAAAGATTTTACAGGCAGCTTCAGAGACAGGCCGGCAGGAGGGAACCACATGAATCTCACGTTATGGAGTCATTAGGCAGCGTACGTTTAAACACAATGAAGATGCAAGCCAGTTCGTAGGTATTTATTATGGACCCTTTTTCTTGACCCTGGATTCTGACCTGCAAACCTGGAGCCCTGGGCAGATCCCAGCACTCGTGATTAACCAGGCCCAAAAATAAAACAGAAATTCCTCTTGGAGGAAGAAAAGTTATACCTCCATGCCTAGGGCTGAACGTGCCATTCCTAACAAATTGCTTCACTAGTTCATCTTCTTTGTGTGCATATCACAGTTCCCTCAAATTATTTTCCTGCTGCTGAATGCCGCTGTGGTCCTGGGGCACTCATTGAAAGTCAGCCTGCGAAAGGCTCTTGTGCCGGAGCGCAGACACGGCGTATTGTTTGCTCTCCGAGCCGAGAACATCACCGAGTCCAGAGCCGCGCATGATTAATTGTGGAAAGTGGAACCTTTATACAAATATCTTTAACAGAGAATGTGATTAAGCCTAAAAGTTATCATCTAAGAATATTTGTACCAGCAAGATTTGATCATGCAAGGAGAAGAGAGAACGAGCCATGCAGCAAAAGGAAATAATTAGCTTAAAGGAGAATATCCAATTAATTGCTTTGTTCTTTTTTCTCAGTTTTGTTAATAACAGAATGATGTAGATACTTGTTTTGATTTTTTTTTAAGGAGAATATTAAGAGCAACAACATACTGATCAGAGATGCTAAGCTGCCTTTGGCATTAGAAAAGCTGTCCCTGAAGCTGAACTGAGAAGGCAAAAATGATAGGAAACACAGGAATAACATTTTTAGCATTAGTGAACAATGTCAGTTCTTCTATCCTGAACTCTCACTTCAAGTGGGACATAAGGTCCAAAGGGATGTAAATTGGGTCCTAAGAGTTCCCCCACCCCCCACCCCCAATACAGGTACTTTTATAGAGTATTTCAAAGGTAGCAAGTCACACAAGAGCTATTTCTGCCCTCAGGGCACATTTCAGTAAGCAGCACAGGATCTGAGACCTTTACTTGTTTGGAGACTCCAGAGGTTTCCAAATCTGTCCCAGACTTGGAAGCAGGTTTAACCCTCCTTCACTACAGAAGAGCACAGGACAGGAAGCAAACTGAAACTACCCCTGGAAAGTAAAACTGAAAAGCTTTTCCTACTGGAAAATAAAACAAGCAGTTGAGTTAGGAATCACAGCGACGGTAAAGCCTACAGGGCATGCCAGACTGCAGCTTGGGGAACTAACAGTCAGTAACTACTGAAATTAAGATGAGCAGAATCCTCCTTGCCAACCTCTCCTATGTTACCCACAACATCTTATGCATAAAAAGTATCCCCAGCCCAGCAGTAAGAATTCCTGGGAAAAGCCACCAGCCTTGCTGGCGCAACCTGCGCACACTCTTCCCGCGGTGCAGGGCCCAGGAGGAAGGACTGGTTTTGCCCTGGCAGCGAGGTCCGGGGCTGACACTGGGAGAACGAGCGGTTACTGCATCCCAACGGCGGCGGCAGGACAAGGCAGCAAGGCTCCCGAAGTGAGCCCAGGCTTCTCTGCATCCGCTTCGGTGTCCAAACTAGCATGTGCAGAGTCCAGACCAGGGTGCCACAGCAGATCTTTTCACTTGGCCAAGGGCAGCTTTTTCTCCTCCTATGCCCAAGCCTTTTATTCCTAGCCTGCAGGCTGCACACAGGGCACAGCCATGGACCTGACAGCTCCAGGCAGCCCTACAGCCCCAGCTCTCACACACAGCTGTCAGCAAGCAGCTGCATCCTGGTGCAAACTCAGCTGAGAAATCCATGGCCACAGCCAGCATCACCCTCCTACATACTCACAATGCTCTTGCCTCTCCTCACCTTTTACACCAGACAACTGTTTGGCCTCCTCTGCCACGTGCTAGCTGGCTGCATGAGGCAGCTGCAGGCCCAGAACAAGGGAAGAACCACAGTTCGAGAGGGATGCCTCCTGGAGCACCTCAGCACCAAAAGTTGTGGCCCACAGATGGTAAAAATCTGGGTAAATCCCACTTGCGTCATGCAGCTCCACACCGTTGCTCTTCTGAGGGAGGAAAAGCAGTCAGCAGTTCGGGTCGACCCCACCTGGCAGCCAGAGTTTGCTCAAGACTCCTCCATACCTGGAACTCCTCAGCTGGGAAGAGTTTTGGGCCCTTTGCAGTTCACCATGGCACCACCTTCGCTCTGCTTGCAGAGTTTTGCATTAATGGAGAGATTTAGCCCAAAACTGGAAGAAACACCTCACTATGGTTATGAGCAGGCTAAAATTGAGCTAAGCCTCTCTGCCACCACCACTGCCTACTGTCCCCAAATGGTGACCTCTGAGGTGGCATTTACAGGGAACAGGCACAACTCCCAGCCCGTGTTCTGCCTGCCTCAAGAAACCAAGTTCATTTATAGCATTTCCCCTTCACTTGTTCCTGGTCAGGGTGACCTGTCTTCAAGAGCTTTGTACACTATATCCCAGGGAAGGTTTTCAAGGGCCTTGTACTGTGGTACGGATGTTTGCTCACCTAAACGGAAATAGCACGGCAACACCACGGTGCAGGGGTCCTCCTCGTGGCCCCCTCTCGGCATTAGCCCACATAACCAAACCCAGGCATGGTTAACTCCTAACTTCAGTGACCTACAGCTATTTGGTATGAGAACGCTACATCTGAGGCAGTTGCCTTAGGCGCTGTCTGTAATTAAAGGAGAGAAATAAGCACTTTCAGGACAGAATAATTAGATCAGCTTTCAACATCTAATTTAGTATTAAATTAATTACACCCTAGAAAAGCCTATTTCTCCCTATGGATTCTGAGCAAGTAGCTCAAGCAGAGATATCTGTATCCATTGATGGATCCCACATGTTGTGAATGGCTAGACAGGCACAATTCTTTCATAAATCCATTGTGCCTATTCTTCAATTCTATTAACTTGCCCAATTCTCCTTTCCATCATGACTTATTCTAAACCTTGCATACATAAAGCAGTATCATCAAGTCTGCAGCTGTCTAGATCTCCTATTCATCTCTTTCTTTTGGATATCAGTTCAGTTTTTTCAGTCACATAGCACCGTCTTCCATTTTATCCAGACCTTTTGATAAAGGTTATAAGGCATGCAGTTTCATGGACTAAGTTTCAGACAAAGTATATCTGCTTCCTCAAAGTGTGAAGATGAAGAAAGGTTTTCCCATCTCAGAAGCACACATTTTCTTTTTTATTTCCATCTCCTCATGCACCTTCCCCACATCTCCTGCTCCAAAATATCTTAGTGAAAACAAAAGCAAAATGTCTATCCAGAATTAAAACACACATCTCTACTTGTCCTTCACCTTTTTTTTTTTTTTTTTTCATACTGGAAACAAACATAATTCAGCTTGACATTTGTCAGTTCTCTCACTTCCATTTCATGATCTCCCCAGTGTAAATTTCGCAGCTGATCAACCTTCCTTGCCTGGCTCCCTGATACCCCTTTTTAAGATTAGGCCTATTGCCTTCTTCCACACAAGTTTCTCTTTCTTCCAGTAGGTAAAGCTTCCAAGTGATTTACCAAGGGTGCAGAAAAGTTCAGACCTCACCTAGATGGCTTCAGAAACTTGATTCCCTTAATATTTTATAGTAATTCCCTCTCCATCCCTTCCTCAGCAAAAGCAAACAAATTTTCTACCTTTTTCAGTAGGCCCTGTCTAAAGATTCTTATGTACATCCACATACGTGTTTTGCTTACTATCTGTAAAAGCAAGACAAGAAATTACTTTTCTTCCTCTCGCTTGAAGACTGCTTTGTTAGAGAAAAGTTAGTCTACAACCACAGCAAAGAATAATGAGCTTCCCACTACTGATACTATTCTCACACAAATTCTCACATCGGAGATCTGCAAACTAGCAGCCATTCCACATAGAATTTCTCTTGAAAACCTCTCCAAACTCCTCTCTCTACAGGAGATTGCCACTGCAGGACCTCTTACCTCATCTCCCAGTGTAACGCAAGACAGAGATGGAGACCGACTGTACATGAGAGAAGAGCCACAGCATGGTTCGGGGGGGAACATGATTGCAGATCTGGGACTTGGTTCTAACATCCTGTGCTGTCTTTCAGACTGCAAGTTGGTTCATGTAACAAAATCCACTCTTACACTGTTTAGTTTCATAAAGTTGATACTTGGGCATTAGATTAAGATCTCAGTGACACAACAGCACCCTTACTGAACTCTTCAGTTTCAGCCTGAACCCCAGCTCATACATCACATCCTGCGAGGCAATGCCTCTCCTCTCCAAGACAGGAAGCTCTCCGGGCTCCTGCGTTGTTTCTAGTCCACAGGGGCAGAGACAGGAGCACACACGCATGTGCTTTGAAAACTAAGGTTTCCCCATATGTATACATGTCTTAGTTAAGATTTAAATATTATTGTTCAGCATTTTCAATTTCATTCAACATTATTTCAGTACTGCATTTCCATTTACAAATAAATATCATTTCTAGGCAGAAATGTAGCTTTTAAAAATGGCAGCATCACCACCACCACTTTACCTTTGCTTCCTGGACTCTTCTGGAGATTCCTCAGGTGAGGAAATCCCAGTTTCCTCATCTGATGAGGATCCCTGATTGAAATGGGGAGAACCAAATTCCCTCTTTATTTCATTTATATTTCACTTTGGCGCTGGGAAGAAGTTGCTTGCTTTAAAGATTAAGGGCTGAGAAAATTTGGGGAGTCAAATGACTAAGCAGATCACTACCTTACAGTGCTGGTACTGTATTTTTCACCACCATGAAGATTACAAAGATGCTTTTCAACAGAGTATCTTCAACTCTCAAAAACGCTGTCTATACTTCCACAACTCTTAAGTCAGTCTTTTCCCCCTCCCTTACTTTAGAGTATACAAAGGCATGACTAATTTCTGCCCTCCACACACAGCTAGCACCGCAACCCACCACAGTATCTTGCCACATTAGTTCTGCTGATTGTAACACACACACACACACACAGCCAAACCAGAACGTGCCTTGCTATTTGTCCCACACCAGTGCCCAAACTCACAGAGCGCTGCCGGTAACCTGCTTGTTCAGCATAACAAGACGGACGCAAAGCAGGTTCCCCCAATTACCCTTTGATATGTTGTCTATGTTTCTGCGCTTAGTGCTTAACCGCATCCAGCGCAACCCTCTGCAGGATTTTCAAGGAGGGCAGTATTTTCTGTCTTCAACAAGGTTCAACCCTCAGAGCAATCTCTAGCCACTTGGACCCTCGCAGACAGCAACATCAACACACTGCTAGGCTTGAAGGGTCAGATGATTTTTTTCCATGTGTTTTAAATGGGTTTCTTTTATTGTAGGACAAAAATGATAATCATCTTAAATTGTATAGCCAAGTGTTAGCCCTTTGTACACAGCAGGCAACAGTTCATTCTTCAGCTATGCATTACAATAGCGATTACTTTGTCAGCTGGTCCCCACACATATCCTAGGGGCTAGATTCTGGCTCTACGCTGTTAAGGGCACAGCCACTTGCATCCAAAAGCAGCCAGGACCCCAAAGCCAGTGCTTTCCGAACACAAAATCTGTTCCGCAACAGCACTGCCAGTTGGCCAAAGGCAAGGCACACACCGGTGAGCAGACTGCAGAGAGAGTGGCTGCACAGCCAACAGGAGGAATATGCTCCACCATCAAAAAAAGGAGAAGCAATCTCTCCAAGACCCCTGGCATGAATTCTGCCTGCCTTTGCATGCCAGGCAACTCTAGCTACTGTCATTGTATTAGAGGCCCAATCTCATCTTCAAAGACTAAGACCCTACCCACCAGCTTCAACTGCCTTTAATCTGTGCTCCAATGACATCTGAACACAGAACGTGCGATCCAGGAAGGGCCACCACGCAGTGCATCTGGCTCTTGCTTCTGATGAGCAAAATTCAAAAGGTAGGTGATCAATTACATCAACAACATTTTACATCAATAACGTTTTACTACATATTTTATTACATCAATGGTTTGAAAAATTTTTATTTGATGTCAGCAAACATTGGAAATCATAGAAAAATGAATTATGTAGAATTTCACAAAGGAATTTACCCCACTATAATTCCTTATACAGTAAAATAATTCAAAACCAAATGTTACTTTTCAGTGGCTAAGCAATTTTATAATGCTATGAACATTCATCACAGTAAGTGTGCTGAATAATAGAAAACAGGCAAAAAAGACATTTAAAATATTACTTACAACAGCATTATTACAACATACTTTCTTTAAAATCCCAACGAGTATTTTATCACTTCAAAAGCTATACAGCATTTCCATTATATTTGCAAACTTAACCTTATACATCTTTTAAAATCTTGAAAAAACTTTTTTTAAGCAATCTATAAGCAGTTAACAAAATTGATAAAATCTACATAATGGAATACTATACACTCCAGTATAAATTTTATTTTAGGAGAATATGAATGTAAACACTCATTATTATACAACATGCATAGACTATACTGACCTTCCATCTTCTGAACTGTAACTTTCACTGCAATTGTGCTTTACTATCAACAGGAAAAGCTGCATTAATCCAGGGAGTGGCAGAAAGTATTTGCTTTAGGGGCATTGCACAAGATCACTAGATTTTGACTTGCTGAAGACAAGCTGGAGCTAATAAAATGATTTTTTATGTGTAAATATCTGGCCACTCATTGTTGAATGGGCTATGCATAATTTTATACAGATTTGAAAAAACACAGATCAGAAAAAATCTCTCATGACATTTTTGCAGTTCATTGACTCGGAGATTTATGTTCACAAATCCAGTGATCAAGTTAGTGTAATGCACTGTTTGGCTCATATTTGGTGTGCAAGAATACCAACAGCATATTAGCGATTTAAGAGGATAAAAACTGAATTTAAAGTGACAATGAGTGTATTTTAATACATAATGTTTCAGATGTGTTTGCACAGGAAAGAAAAATGTTTGTCAGGACACTGCTTTAAGAGAATAAGAGTTTCACTCTTATATTAGCTATTACAAAAGTGTTCGAGTGAATATTTATGGGGTCTTCCTGGTTGCAAACTTGTAAAAATATATTAATTCATTATCCCCATTGATATTAAATATATCAAGACACAACCATTGTGGTTGCGTTACCAGTTATGGCTACTATGGTCTTAAGCATCTGATTGTACATTGTTGCTATATTGTTAAGCACAACTGAGGCATGTATTTTTTCCCTTGGTTATAAGATTATTTTACAAAAATTGATCACTGTTTCAAACCAGTTAAACACGAATATTCAAGTAACAAGGTTGTTTTAATGGATAAGTGGAAAAAGAAGTTACCTACCACTTTACACAACTACATAAAAATTAAATAGAACAAATGAAATTTGTTTATGCATATGCAATACACTTTTATATCTTTAAGATTTCTAAAACTAAAACTTAAACTATCATTTTCTTTAACGATACCATATTTTGCACAATAACTTATACTTAGGAGAAATAATTTCCCATTTTCCACAAAATATATATAATTATGACATTCACATTGATAGTTTAAGAAACAAATTTTAAGTGAGTATTCTGTATCTTATGCAGTAATCTTTGTGGACCCTTCTGATCAGAATGCAACCAGTTGGTATATCTAATGCTTGATCCATTAAAAGAAGGAAAGAAAAGGGTCTTCACTTAAACAAGACCAAACCATTTAAACTTTTAAAAGCTAAAATGATTTTACCGCATTTAAAAACATAATAGTTAAAGAGATGTAAAAACCTAAACATTTAAAATATAGTGCTATTATATTGTATGTATCAACTACAATAAGATAGCAGTCAACTGAAAAGTAATCAAACAACTTTTTTCTTCCTAATGTCGTGAATTATACATGTCTCTCCCCACCCTTTGGGGATGAAGCCAAAACACAACTTTTCTGATAATAAGATGGACAGATTGGAGGGCAAAAATCTATGACAAGTCCTCACAGGTAACTAACTAGCCAGTAGAAACTTTAACAGATGAATTTCACCAGCCAGAATGCAAGTCTACACAGTCCTCTCACACTGACAAGAGCCTGTCTCAGAACATTTCTACTAGCAGGACACTTCCAACCAGAGTATTTTTAATGAGCGGCATTGCTTTACACCAGAAGCGTCAGCTGAATTCATAGTGCACTTTGCCCATCTTTAATCCTAATTCACACTGGCTAGCAACTACTGTCCTTTCTCACTAGAGGCTCCTCACCTGCAGCTTGCGCAGACCAGAGGAGTGTGTGCAGGTCCACCATCAGAGCTGCCAGTTCACATAAACAGCTGTGGAGATGTTGCCACTAACTTGGGCTGCCTTAAGGGATTACAGGTTTCTAATACAGAGAGCAGGGAATAGCTCCCTTCCAACCTTCCAGCACCTAAGAAGCTCTATCTGGAGCTACCAGAATTAAAGTGCTCAAAAATAGCTGTAGAAGCGGATGAAATGAGCATTTTCTGGGCTCCACACAATAGCGTGTCCTAGGAAATGCCTATCTGCTCCTTTGCTTCATGTGATCACTTGATTTCTGATGTTGAAACACTTCCCCCACATAAGGTCCAAGGAGGAGACAACCACAGCGATAAACGAGGCCACTTCCCCTGCCTTTCTTGGGGTTCTGCCTACACTGAAGGTGGTGCGACTGCAGCTCTGTGTATGTTAGCAGGCTGGCTTTAAGTTAGCTAGCTCAGGTTCAGAGCAAGGAGCCGTCACAGCACAGAACGCAGCGTGGCCCAGCTGCTGAAACATCAGCGCCAAGTGTGAGGCTAGACTCTGGGTTGCAGCACCTCAGCCATAGGATGTGGGCTAGCTCATTTCAGGTCGAGTTAAGAAAGGCTCGTGCCACGCTGCTGCATGCATCCTGTCTCAAACCCTCTGTAGAGGGAGGCAAAGGTGGTCCTCTTCTGCACCCACAGAGACAACTCTTAGTTTCTTCCAACATCATTAAATTAACCATTCTTAAATGCTTTGTGACTAGTGTTATTTTGCAGCTTTCCACGGGGAAAAAGTAATACTGCTGCTTCAAGCTCTTCTCTAAGTACTGTCTGCTTGGCAGTCAGTAGCAAACACCTTGGTCAAGATGCAAAGCGTGACTACAGGACCTTCAAGAACAGCTCCAGTTCAAACCAGCCAACCAAGCCACAGCACAGGTCACCTGAGCTGGGGATGTGAAAGCTGCATGTATCAAGTATTTGGAAAAGCACCTCATAGATTATAAATTGCATATTTTGGTTCAGAACATGAAAGCGGTGTGTACTTCAGAAGGGTTAAAATGGCCAATGAAATTAACCCGATTCTCCTCTATTTAAAGTTCCAAGAGACCAAAAAACTACTTTTTTGAGGCTGAATTTTGTGTTCCAACCCTTGTCCAGGCTTCCAGTGGGAGAAGTAGTTTGATGTCTTTGGCAAACAATGCTCTGAAGAGGAATGAGACACTGGGACAGAGTGACCTATGGTAGCCAAATGTAAAAAGGCACATATTCCAAAAGGAGAGGCACCAGAGAAAGTTTGTTTTGACTTAATCCCGCAGAGGATCAGGAAAAAGAAAGTTGTGTAGCATTCATTTAACAAGTTACAATGCAAATGCTGAATGCCAGGGGTTAAATAGCGTATCAAACAGTTTCAGGTTACGTATTCCCTTTTGCACTAAATAAAAGCCATTAAAATATACAGGAATAAAATGCTCAATTAGGGAGCTTTCTATGAAGCAAGAACACACAAATAGAGTGGAAAGAATTGCACAAACCAGAAGTGTAATGAGAAGTTACGTTTACAACCTTGGACTGACCCCAACCTCAGAAATAACATTTCCTATCACTTTATATTATTCACGATTGCTTGTTAACAGGTCCTGTCATTTCACAACAAACCTGACACCACTGGCATGTGCATGGGCCTCTCCTTTATAGAAAGCTCGCTAATAATAGTGTCATCGTAAGAATACACAGGAAGCAGAGACCACAAGGCCATGCAGCAATACATACTTATACCCTACGGACCAAGTATTATAAGAAGTCCTAATGTGTAGAGTTACTGTGGGGCTGCCAAAGAGCTCCTGGTTTTGCAGGTTGGTCGAAATTTACACACAGGTGTTACTGGTTCTAGAAATCTCCATGCTTAAGCAGGACGTTGATGAAATGGAGAGCTGAGCTACCTGGGAGCTTTTGAAAGAAAGTGGAGGCAGTATGGAGGAATGAGGGGAGATTAAGGCAGATGTAGCACAGGACTGGAAGCGTTTGCCTTTTTTGGTAATAGCTGCTTGTCCACAGATATGATGCAGATGGCTGTCTGAGGTTTGCTAATACCTGATATCCTGGATAACACAGTAGTCAACACAAATTGTTCTAGGCTACAGCACCTTCTCACGAAGCAGATGCATATCTGACATCAAGAACAGAAGTAGCCTGGAGGGAAGGGGGAGGAGGGAAGAAAAGGAGATGTTTAGTTTTAAAATGAATACACACATACTTTCTTGCATCTCCAAGCTTCACCCTAGATCCAAGGTACTGAAAGCAACAAGACAGACAACCCTGGCATATGGTAAGGAACCAGAGCAGCTTCCCCTATTCTGAGCCACATGGGATTTGTTTGGAACATAAACAAGAAAAAGCCCAGAGCTGAGGCTGCTTTGTAATCAGCAACCTCGCCTCCCCCCGCTTCAGAAAAAGGAACTGTGGCCACTAGTCATGAAAAACACTCTGAAGGGGAAAGCCCAAAGCTGTCAGAGGGCTGATAAAAGCTTTTCGTAGGCTGGCGGCCAGGCAGACACAAAGGCCTGCCAGAGAGAAGCACCTGAGGGGCCTGTGTATTAGGCTGGCTAAGCCTCTGCCTGGCTACCATGAGACGAGCTCAGCTAATGCAACTTCGACAGCCTGTGCAAGAAGTGCTCTTAGGAGCAGGCCCCAGTTGAACGGTACTGTACAGCTCAGGAGGAACCAAGCACTCCCCTCCTAGCCCATATAGATCACCTACATGATAACTCAATCACATGTCACTCAGCCTACAAAAGTACTCAAAAAGGCAGTAGTCACCCAGCCGCCTACAGCACTGTGCTTATGTTACCTCTGAAGTCAGGAGCACCATACCTAGAGTTACTCTAGAAGGCAACATTTCTGTCTGATTTGCTCAGGCAGCATGATGGCCTTTAGATCTCAACTACGCAACATCCTTCCTCTTGCAGTTGTACAAAAAGCTATGGCTCAGTAGTCAAAATTCCTTCCATGCTGCCAGCACCTTCCTCCTCCCAGCTGCAACACACCACTTCAGTTCCTATTGTCCAGCATAGGCTTCATCAAGAACCACAAGCCACACAGTGCTAATGTAAGGCAAACGTGTTAAGTCACAGCCGGCCGCTCATCGCCACCCTGCCTGGCTCCTCCCTGCGGTGGTCTGCCAGACGGAGCACAGTGCAGTCAGGCTCCGAGCCTGGTTTGGCCATCATCTGTCACTATTCCGCAGGGCACGGTAAACTGCCTTACTCTTGCAGCGGTAGCCTTTTCTCTGGCCTTTCCAGCCATTCCCACCACTCAGCGCTTGCTCAGATCCAGCCTGGGCACTCCACACTGCTGGTTTAGGGACAATGACTCCTGCTCCATCAGCCATTTCAGGCCTGACCATGCTCCCACACTTCTACTCTCCCTGACACCTATTCCCTCTTCTGCCAATGCATCGGGGATCCTCACTTCACAAGGATCCAAGCACTTGACCACATCAGCAAACTCCAGTTCCCACTTACTACCCTCAACACTTCTTTCCTGTCTCAAATGAAGCTCCCTCAGACTGTAACTTCCAGAAGAAAGGGTTCATCTGAAGCCAGAAAATCTCTGAGGGCTCAGAGAAGAAGTCTGCATTGCTGACCAACACAACTCCCTGTCGGTCACAAGAAGAGGCAGTGACATTATCCATCTGTTTTTCAAATGAGTGGTTAGGTACTAGTATGATTGCTTCTTTGCTCCATCTCTCAAGTCTGGAAAAATTGATCTATTTGTCCTCCTCTCCTCCCCTTTTGTTTATGTTTCACACCACTGGACCAAGTCCCCAAATACAGGTATCTTTGAAGAACATATCACTAGGATTTGTGAAGCAATGAAGTCCTACTTTCTGAATGGCTGAACATGGCAATGCACAAGTGAATCAACCAGTCCGGGCAACTTACAAAAATATACAGTACTCAAAGAAATGTTACGGGGAACAACCTTCAGTCCACTAGAGAACAAAACTCACCTTTTGCTGTTGAGTGCGCTTGCATTTAACAAGACACAGCTTTTGTGCCAAGCTGTCTAATAAAATTAGGCCAAAGGGAGCCGCAAGATCAGGTATTTTCACATGCAAACCTCTGGCTGGGCTTTTCTTTTGCAGGATTGTGTTAATATTACATTTTTGTAATTTCCAAATTTAAATACTCTGCGGTCTCTTAGTTAACTTTAAATATCATTGTCTTTGGAGAAGCATTATCTCAGTAAACCACCTTCAAAAAGGAGAGCACAAAAGGCTGTGCCTAGAATTTCTGCCTTCACAGAAACCATTGTAATTCAAAGAAACTCTGCCTCTAGGCAATTCCAGGGTGAACAGTTTCATACACCTGCCCTCCTTATAGCTTTCTTCCCTTCCCCTAAGTAAAACCATTCTATAATCACAAATGAAAGGAGCTTTACCTCAGAAGTCTGAGGTTTCTCAGAGCCAAACCTAGAACAGAGTTTGGAGAAGTGAGTGCAGGGAAAGCATCCAACAGAGATAAAACTCTGCTTTTCAGCAGTAAAAGGCATGAAAATGTCCATGTGCTGATGAGATGCCATCAGAGGCTGCAAGTTAAGTGTTCTCTTCCCACTTTCATTTATGCCTAGAATTCCCAAAATCAGCTCTGGGATCTGTATATCCAGAGGAAGGGAAATAAATAAAATGAAAATATATTTGAACATATTTTAGAAGTAAAAACAGGCTGATGGAAGATTGTGAAAAATGCCTTTTGCAAGAAGTCTATACATTTGAGCTAAGCTCAGACTGGGAACTTTTGGTGGCTTTTAAATTGGATTTACCTCATCTTCCTCTTCTGACATTTTAGTGGAATTATCAGGGGATTTTACAGGCTTCTGGCTATTGGTTCCATTTGTCTCCTCTTTGCCGTGCTCTGCCTCCCACTCCTGTAGAACTTCATCTATGTTGAAGCGACGTCGGTAATTTACAAAAAAGTTTTTCACTTGCACCACAGATTTGTTTCCAATCACATCAGAGATTGCCTGAAAGTCTCGGCCGTATTTCCTGATTGCTGAAAGAACAAAAAAAAGGCAAAGTGATATTTCCACAAAGACCACAGATCAGGCTCAAATCACAGCATGAAGATCCAAAGCTGAACTTCATGGTTTCAAGCCTCTGACTAAACTAGCAAGAAAGGTGTTAACTGAACATGAGACACAATTAAGACTAGCTCCAGAAAAGAGAAGGCAATGGAGGTATAGTGAGTACAGGCACAGTGAAATCCAGAAGAGCTGGGTAGGATGAGACAAGAGAAAAACAGCAAGCCTGCCTGTATTACTTAAGAAGTTACACTAGCAAAGAACATAACAGTGACTCCAGAGTTTCACTTTCTAAAATCCTGGACAATCAGAGATTTTGTGCAAACACTCAAGGTGCTATTTACATTGCAGAGGGTGGGGAGATTGTTTCCTTATTCTGTTCCTTTCTTTGGGCATTAATACCCAGCAATGTCAAAAGCTTTCAGTAGCCCCTGAAGGGAAATACTGCTCTGAAATGAGACTTGTACTTCCATACCTTGCACAGCAAGAAGCTGCTCATCCGTGGTCCAACGTGCATTAAATTTCTGAACGACCTAGATGTCAAAAAAAAAAAAAAAAAAAAGAGGTGATTTCATTTGCATAAGCAACAACGTTCACTTGTATCTGAGCTTATAAAATCCTCACAACAACACAGCAAGGAATTCAAGGATTCAAGGAATATTCAAGGAATTAACTGCTAGTCAAATCATTTTTTTTAAGCAGTAATAATGTTTTAAAAGAACTGTATGGGGCATCCAACCAGTTAACTGAGAAATACTTTAGAGTCCATAAGTTACTGGTAATATAAAAAGGTAAGAGAATGGTCTGAGCAGATGATCGAGAGCTACGAACTCTTCAGAAGTACATGCTTCTCTTTACTACAGACACCTTCTGTAATCTTGGTCAAGTTAGTTCCAGCCTGAGGCGTGAGAGTTGGAAAGAAAACAGGAAGAGCACCAAATGCCAAGAGAAAGATAGGCCATTAACACCTCTCCTACATTTCTTAGTATTTAGAGCACAGTGATGACCTCTCTCACAGGGACATGTGGATGTAACACGCTGAAAAGAACGTGGTATGCCTGGGATACCAATGCTTCTGTTAGAAACCAATTTCCAAGTTAAATACTGCTTTGTTACTTTCTTCTCACTTCCCGTCTCCATGATGCATACCAGTGAATATGCCTTAATTCACACTAATAATATTGTATGATAGTGTGATATAATATGATGATAGTATAGTGCAATATAGTGTGATAATAGACGACTAATAGCATATTGGTTCTAGTTGCCGGCAAAATAAATAGCGCTGATATGTAAACACAGATTAGCAATCATCTTCACAGCAAACAAAAGTCAGGAAAGGTCCTACCTCTGGAAGTCTGTATGGTTCTATCCCACCTTCAAGTTTTTCTTTGAGAGCGCTGTTTGTCTGTTTGATATTCTGAATCTGAAAATAAGATTTCATCCCTTTAACAAGGATAAAAATCTTTTGATAAGCCTTCTTCCAGCAGCCCTGGCAAGAACCCTACAAGCTCAGCATTCCAGTTCTTATAGCCTCTCTTTTTCCAAAAAAAAATTTTATACTGCAGTAAAGGAATGTAAAAACAGCTGGGACATCAGGAGACCCATAAATTTATTCTATCCTGTCTGCAAGTTATTTGGATCAAGAACTGCCCCAGCTTTCAGGTCAGTATAGCATTCAGTACAAGAAGGAAGGCCCTTTTCACAGCAAGTAATGATTCAAGACTGCTAGAGAGCTTCTCCTAGAGTTCCAAGGAGGAGGCTGCAGGCCAAAATACCAATTCTATTAAGTTTAATAAACAGCCTCAGCCAGACGTCTATCCTAAAAACAGTAAAAATGTTCAGATCTAGAAAATAGATTCAAGTACTAAATTTGTCCTTGCTAACAAATGTTTGAAAAAAAAATTGTCTATGTTTCCATCAGAGAGGCAAAAGCTATATAGGAAAGTTTGTAAGGTATCTGTCTAGAAAAAAAATCCACATATCAAAACTTCACATGGAAAAGACTTGAAGCTACAAAAACTAAGATCCAATTAAAAATAAACATTCAGTGAGTAGCCAGTTCTCACCTGACCAAGCACTACCTGGCACTCTGTTCACGTACAATTTCAACAGGGGGTAATACAGAATTAAATGGCTGTAGAAAAGGCTACAAAAGAAACCCACACAGTAATGAAGAAAGCACAGTATTTGCTCCCTATGAGAGCTCTGGCTATTCCAAAAGCAGCATAGGAGAAAAGTAAATGAAGGTAACTACTGTAGATACAAACCAGATACTGTTGAAACCATTGCCATTTGAAGGAAGCTCACAGTTAAAACACAAGGATTTCCAGACTGCAAGACACACTGACAGCCAAAAGATACTCCTTCAGAAGAGTCAGCAGCTTCTTGGACACAGATCAGAGCTACAGACTTTTTCTCACTTCACTTTAGGTACAAAGCAGGCTACCACAGAACTAAAGCATAACAAAAGTAAAGCACAGGACTGCATTAATTGTTAGCAGAAGGCTGACTGCTTGTTAATTAAGCCAGAAAATGGTAAGGACCATCACAATCAAGTCGAATCCCAGGGAACACTGCAGACTGCGACAGACATCACCACCTGAAGTAGCAAACAAAGTTATTTTTGAGTTATCTGATCTGTACCTGTCGTTTGATTGAGACTAACTCCATGTCCAGTTGTCTGAGTACAGTCGTAGCAGCTGTTGCATTGGCGGAAACTGCCTCTACATCTTCTTGGGAAAGGAACATTCCTTTGGGAGGTTTCCTCTTTGCTCTGTTCTTGGCCTGTGTACTGTGCTTTTCTTTCTTCACCTGAGGAAGGGTTTCAGCGGGTGGCACCTGGGAAATAGCAGTCACTTTACAAAATGCATAGCATGTTTTAAGTGACCAAAAAAACACTACCTTAAGTAATGCTGTCAGTACTCTTTTCAACAGCCCTGCAGTGATCAAGAAACCCAATTCTACATTTCTAAGTAACTTTTCAAAACAGGATCTACATTGAGATTGGTGAGATGTTTTATTTAGTCTTTCATCTTCAGCCATTCTTAAAAGCTTGGAGAATGTAAAGGACAGCTTGCAAACAGGAAGAAACTTTCTTGGTCTAGGCAGCATGTCATAGAAACACTCCGTTCTACAAACCTGTCCTTCCTCCTAGGCAGCTTTTAATGTTTACAGAGATACTGGTTGCTTCAGTCCCACTTTCATTTCTGGAACAGATGCCTGTTTTTCACTCTGTTAAATATTCCAGTAATTTGCAAATACTCCTAGACCCCTTTTCTTGTTTTCATCACTCAGTCTCAACACATCAATTTAACACCAGAAGGAAGCAAAATAGAATTTGGAGGCAGGGGAAGAACACAACTAGACAGTTCACAGAGACTCACTTTTCCGTATGTCAGAGAGGAGGAAGGGATAAATCAAACTTATTTAAGGCTAAAGGTGAAGGAGTGAGGTGACTACAAAGCAATACTTAGATCACTATATGGTTTCTTAGAAGCTGCTAAGTTCCCTTGCATAACACTGACAGACATATATAGCTGTTTCATTAAACTGATGCAGTTTTGTCCAAAAAATATTTCAAGTCTCTTTTGGAAAAGGGAAGATTTCACACACTACTGATTATTTTCATTAAAAAAAAAAAAAAGAATTATGCATGCACCTCTAGCAGATATATTAGCTCAGATTCACTATAGATGTTTTCAAGAGCACATTTAATTCTTTTTAATATCAAATCACCTCTTCCAGAAGTTACTTTCAACAAGCAACTCATACCCAAGATTAAATATATTATCCAGTGGCTGGAATATTGCCAAGAACATAAAACAGGCGGTAAGGGGAGAGATAGCAGAAAGGGGAGGCTGCACATCTGAAATCTTGTACTTGATCATTGCCAGCTTTAAAACACTGGCTTCACTTAGTGCTATTGTTTCCCTCCTAATTTGCAGCTACATGTAGTTTCTACACAGTCTGCGGCACTCACTCATTAGTGAGCATTAAAACATTCGCATTCAAACCCACAGGAGGTTATGCACAAAACCCCATGTAAGCATGTGGCTCTCCCTCCCAAAGACTGGAGAGCCACCATATAGCTGCAGATGGATGAAACACGGCTGCATGGGTTCAACAGCCAAAGCCGGACAGGAACAGTAATGTGGACAGCTGTCCATTCTCAGCTTTCTTCTTCCCTCTGTTAGTGCATAGAGCTTCACGAGAGGCAGTGCCTAAGGCAAGCCCAGGAGCAAGAAATACTATTACTGTTGCAGGCCAGATACCCAATTTCTTTCCACAGTGGGGTGGGCAAGCAGCAGAAACCAGACATGTTCATGGTATGAACAAGCAAGGCAAGCTCTGCACTCTCTTCAGAAGTGAGTGCTTTGATAACTAAGCCTAACACTAAATTACTCAGCATAAACAGACATTTTGATTTATTCATATTTCATCCACATACAAAAATTTGCAGGAAAACACAGTAATGCCCTGCAACAGGTTCAGGCTGTCGGGTGACAAACGCACAATGCCTACTGCGAGAATATCTCATAAGCCTCAGCACAGAGCACGGATGAAAGCTCTTTCGGATGACTGTTTTGCCAAGCTCGGGGAATGCGCAGCTATTCTGCATTGTGGACAAAAAGCCCGAACTCCAACAGAATGGTTTTTGACAATTCCAAACGTCTCTAAGCCCCAGTGATATTGCTCAGGCTCCAAAAATTTGAAAGTCAACCGTATGTGGAAACTCTTGTTTTCCTGGCCACCCATGTATCACATATATTAAATTAACTCACAATAAATACAGGGGTTTAGCAGTGCTTTTCTGTTTATTTAGATACTGCCAACACTATCCAGAGCGCTTGAATTGTACAAACCCCTTTCATACAAACAAGGCCCCTTTCTCAGGTTTCATAGTTTAAAAGATTCAGCCAGTTAGAAACACAGAATGAAAGAGAAGGCATTTCCAGAAACAACTGTCTCTGGAAGAAAGAAGATACGAAGAAAGAAGGTCTAGTTCATGACCTTGGTGTGATGAAGTCACTATCTCAAGAAACCTGAATAGCTGCACTAACATTCAAAGTACTAAAAACAAGGAAGATTCTCCCTCCAGTGATCCATAAAAGAGGAAACAGATGAGAAGTTTCAGAAACCCCAGTTTCTGAAAGAACTCTAAGAGATCCCAGTATCACCCCGTAAGTCATACGGTAACTGACAGGTCCCAGAGCCAGGAAACCCATCTCTGCAGGGCTGGGACAAGGAGGTTCTTTACTGTAACAGTCCCGGGCTAGCAGTGCATCATCACCACTGCAAATCTGACCGAGTCATTAAAAGATACATAATGATCAAGAAGGAACTTATTCCTCTCCTGGATTCCTGCACTCTCTCTTGCGGGATTTTCAATCAGCCCCAGGCTCAAGTACTGCAAAATCAAATCTAATTAACTCTGCACAGGCTATGCAGCTTGCCAGCTTCATTTTACCCTCCAGTACAATCGCCATCCAGAAAAGCCCCCAGAAGGCTGCCTGCATTGCAAACACAGCAGGCGACTGCACACACTCGGTGAGTTTTGGTGATCTCGTTCAGGTTGGTGAGAGAGCACAGTGGCCCATATTAGTGCAAAAGGGAGGACAGACCGTATCCTCGCATACAAGGCTTTTTCTAAAGAAATGTCTTGATGGTAGTTATCTACCATCTGCTCTGTTTTGCCTTAAAACAGAAGTGAAGTCTGCAAAGTACTACTGTTCCCTCTTCTGCAGCAAGCCCATGGCATGCCAGCATGGTAGGGAAGAAAGCAGTAGTAGAGGGGATTGATTAAAGTTCTCTTACAGATGCAAGTTTTCAAAGGGCTTAGGGTGAAATTCTAGCACAAACTTTTTTTTAATTAAAATAATGGGAAATGAGATTATAGCATTAATTATTTACAAGACACACTGTAGAGCTGCACACTCTGCAGCTTCATCAAGGGAGACTCCTTCCCATGTGGGTGTTGCTGAGGCTTTCAAAAATTCAACCTCTTGCAAGGGTGACTAGGAGAGCCTGGTGTCACATTTACAAGTCTCCTAAGAGTCATCATGTATGCAGATTTCTTCAGGGTGAGCAACAGCTAGGCCCTTCCGGGAAGTCTAGAGAGCACTCCAGCACGGGTGACAGACCAGAATGCTATCATTTATCTTTTTTTTTCCCCCTGTTCAAAATAATTTGTTAGGAGAATTTTGCTGGTCCCTGTCCATGAGAATAAAAGTTGCTCTAGGCCCTTATTTTTGCCTGTTGTGCAATCACGGTCTAAAATAATTCTTGTGTTGTTGGTTTTTTCTACATTAAACCTTAAAATTTTTCAAAAAAAAAAAAGAAAAAAAAGAAACTGAGAAAGACCAAGGGAGAGAAAGCAGGCTATGAGAAATCAGGAGAGGGAGCAATTTGAAGAAGAGACGGGCTTAGGGTAAACTTCCTGTAGCATCCGCTCATACACACAACCCATGCCGCTGCTGCATTGCTGGGTTTTTGTTTAGTAACAGATAACCTGCAAGCCATACTAACAAAAATACCATATATGCTTTGCTGTTAAACATCACAGACTAAGTTTTCCAAGGTGTCTATTAGATCTGCATGGCTATTTTCATCCAGAACTGTGTCCCCATTTACAACAAAGTTTTTTAAATGAGTTGCAAGTCTTGTTTTAAATACATAAAACATTGTGCATGTAATAGGATAAAGTCCCTCTACCAGACAATAATAAACTGACCATACAACAGCTCTCTCTTTCACTGTTTACATCACTGCAGTTGCAACCCTGGTGCTGCTGAAATCCTCAGTACTACTGTTGAGGATTTCAGTAGATCGGGAATTTACCTTAGTCTATGGCTGCAGATAAACATGCTCTTGCGGCTCTTCCTAAAGCAGTTTAAAGGACGTCCCCTATACCAAGCCATCACAACAGGTTCTTAAGTGGTTCTACTCCATTTTAGTGCATAGTTAGGTTGACTTAAACCATCACTGAAGGTGGTTCAAGCTAACAGCCATCCTTGAACTAAAAAAAACTAGAAACATTCACATAATACATTCTCATGTGATAGTAAAGTCTTAAATTTGCCTAGCTTTATCCATAGTAACTTATGTCTGTGCTTGTCTTGATCTAATAAAAATTCTGAAGACAATTCTTCTTTTCCCACATGGCAACTACACAAAGCACAAATAAACAAAATTAGATACTGTCAGCTTCTACTTGAGGTAGTTAGTAAGTAAACATTTTCATTGTATAGCAGTAAGAAAAAGAAAAAAGGATACCTCCTTTTTGCTCTCCTTGTTTTGTTCAACTTCAATATCAATAGGGTTATTTCCATTTGTTTCTTCCATTTCATCCTCACTGTAAAACAAAAGTAAGCATTACTGTATTATTTTGTGAGACTCTGTTTTGCTATAAATAGCACGCTGAAAGAAATGCATGGATGCAATAGCAAGTCCAACAGCTTTGCTTTGTAGTTTTTCACAGTTGTTTTGTTTTTAGAGAGTCAGGTACTTCTTAATTATGAATATACTAGGGATCGTTTCTTGTAAAGGTTTCTACATAAACTTTTCAGTGGTGTATTTAGGTAAAATATGTCTGTTCAGATGAAGGCAAGATACATAAATTACAGAAGTCATCTTTTAAAGAAAATTGGACACTGATCATTTAACTTCAGGCAAACCCAACAGAAACAAAGACTTAGAACTACAGCAAGAAGCTCTAACACAGATTTCATACAGCTTCTTAACATTTAGCAAAAGAAACATGCACAAGATGAGCTCCCTTAGGAACAAGCATAAAAAATGTTTATCAGTCATGTAATCTCACATTTAATTCTCCTCTGAAAAAGAAAAGAGGTATCAGTTACAGAATAATAATGGGCATGAAATTCAGGCCATAGTGAAAGTGACCTTGGCACACCTGGCCGGTTTGGCTTTATTGGAATTTTAATCAGACATTGAATCAAATATATTTTCACACACTGTTTAGAATTTTTATACTCTACACAGCTGAAGTTAATTGCGCCATTTGGGACAATGCCCAGAAAATGAAGGAATAACTTAATCTGATCAAAGATTTTTTTTAATTAGTTATTATATAAAAATTAAAACTATTTTGTTACTTCAAATTTTACAGGCTGAGACAAGGAACTTCAGCTGGATCAGGTACGTCACACCAACACAGTGCAAGGCAGGGCAGCATAGAGAAAACCTAGCAGAAGCTGTGTTGCACTGTGTGGGTGCTGGGCCCTGTCTTGATACCTTCACCGAGGAGCAAGGGACAGCAGGCTCAAGGGGTGCAGCCAGAAAGATAGGTACTAATGAGTGTACCTTGGTTATGATACCAGCTTACAGTCCCCCTCACTGCTGCTGTGGCAGCTGTGCAGATGTCCCCTAATGAACATACTGCAGGGTGACTTTAGCTGACATCCATGTCCATAAGAGCAGTTGCTTGGATAAGTCATGCCTGCTTTCCCAAGCTACCTGGCTCACCAGCTGATTCATAAGCTATTTAGTTTGTATAATCGTGGGAATGAAAATTCACAGACATCCACCCAGAGCTGCATGTACAAAGTCCCTCACATACAACTAAGAACAGCTACTGAAAACCTGGTCCCCAATGCACTGGGAGCTATTTTAGTGACAGTCTGGGGGGTTAGGGAATTTCCCTGCCTAGCCACAGAGAAGATACAGCAGTACCTGAGTGAGATACCTCAGCCTGCCTCTTCTGTTAGTCCCATCTCCAGAAGAGCTCCCTTGCATTTTCACCTGGGTTCAAATTTCAGCCTTTCTTTGAAGGCCAAACTCCCATAGGCTTACTCTGTGCTTGTAGTTTGCTCTTATATTCCAGCAATTTCCCTAGATAAGGGCTAGATCAAAACTTCACTCTTTTTTTTTGCAGTTTTCCACATTGATCACTTACTCTAAGTATACTTTCAAAGTTCTGCAAGCACCAATGGCACAGGGTGACCCCAAAATTCAGGTTCCCCAACCGCACTCAGCTTTGTTTCCACATCCCGCATGGGTGCGCTGACACAAATCCCTAGGGGCAGATGGTTTAACTATTTTACATAACGCATGGGAAGAAGGGAAAAATCAAACATCAACATAAAGGCCTAGTGTTTAATTTGCTGCAGATACAAAGCAAACTGTGCATCTGCAATTCAACTGTCTTCTTCAAAGACTACAAAATTATAGCACACAGTAGTCCATGCAGATTCTTCCCAGTGACCTCTTAGTCTGGGGTGCTGCGTAGCCTAGCAAACAGGGATATGTACCAGAGGTGTATTTCCAGATTGCAGTAATTTCATGTATAAGCACAGAACAAGATTAGAGAGGTAGTATTAAAAGATACCAAACTGCAGACTATGAGATATAAACACACATTCTTTATCAGTGATTCCTCCCCCCCATAAATCAATAGAAAAAAAAAAATCAAGCAGGATGGGGAGAAGAAAATCAAGACAACCTTTGCAGAGAAAGGTAAAGAACATAATGAAAAAGAGATTCAGATAGAAGAAAGTCATCCAAATAATGGATAAATTGGCTGGTAGTATTTCCACGGCCCTGCCTGTTAAGCAAGCATTGTTGCTCTAGTAGAGATATGGGAGAGGCTGTGAGTCACTGGTGTAGTATGGCTCAACCCTGGAAACGTACCCTCTTCCCCCTTCCCAAATAGGGCTCAGTCATATGGCACTGGAGCCAGCATACCACTCCCTAGGAAGCGCTGCAGCAACAGCTCCTTTGAGGGAAAAGTTTGTGCAGAACTTTGCCCAATTACATTAGGAGTCTTTCAAAGCCAGGCACACCTCAAAATTGGGCAAGTTTGGTCTGCAAAGACAAACTGTGTTATAAGGCAGGCTGTGAAGACACCTGTATCAAGATGACAGACTTGCTGCTATTTAGAGGTTCAATTCATAGACCTGAGGCCACCATATCTGAGGCTCTCTCAGCTCCAGAACTAGGCAAAGTCACCTAGTGGCAGTTGTAACCATACAGATGTTCCTAGCAATACACACAAGGCCACAGTCTGACCTACGTTCTCAAAGGGTGTGCACGGATACCCATGAGGGGGAGCTTGCAGACAAAGTTACAAAAGTAGGAATTAAACTCATCTGCTGAAACTCTGCAGCTAGGGACCTCCTGAACACGACCCCCATCCAGATCCTAAAGTGGCCTGCATTCCTATGGAGAGCTCTGCCAGAGTACTTACTCATCCAAAGTCCCCTCTGCTTCCCTCTTCTCAGTCACTCCAAGAAATAGTTTAACGTGATGTCTGAACAGGGAATAGAGCTTGGCCTGAAATCTTATACTGGTGACAGCTTTCTGTGTGAATGGGGTGGGGGGAAAGAGGGATTGTGCCTGCGCACAGGACTCTGGTGCTGCTCCAGACCGCATCACCCCACCAGATGCATATTATCATTCTATTAAGCATCACATGGAGGAAATAAAAGCAGATTTCTAGTTCTTTTGTAACTTCCTTTTACTGTTCTGCTCATCAATTTTTCTGGCTCTGCTGACAACAGTACCAAACAGCTTGTAGATATCAGTTTTAATCTCATTTCCTCCACCCTCAAGCAGTATCAGAGGAAAAGTATCTAGAGTGATGGGCTGGGAACCACCGCATTAGAGGGCAATCAGGAATTGCATAGCACTGGAGAAGGGAGCACACCTAATTGCTGACAGATTTCTTTTGGTTTTAAGCAAAGCAAAACATGCATAGCAGGGAAGAGAAGGGTGGTGAAAAAAGGTGTGGTACCAGGAAACATTTGGGGAAAATCCTATACCTAGTTTCTTACAGACTAACCAGAATCTCTGAAATATTCAGATACTCTAGAGAAATCAGTGTGAGTCAATATACAGCCTTTCTGCTTGCAAACCTACCTTTCCTCACGTTCCCTTTTTTGTTTACGAGCATGACGGTCCATCACGCTAGTTTTAGTCCTTGTCTTCTTCCAGGAGTAGTAAAATTTCACCAGGCTGGCTATTGATTTGTCAGGAAGCTGTAAATTAAACATGTATCCTTTTATATGTTTATATGTAAAGTATCCCCAGGATTTCACATACAATTAGTCTATTTTTGTCAAGGAACAGCTAATCTCTCTACTTTGAATTCTCTCAAAGGTTCAAGCAAGGCAGTCCTGCAACCTTTTCGAAAAGGTTCCAAAAGAGGACAGTTTTAGGTTGCTGTCTACTGTTTAGGACATCAAAATCTCCAAAGAGCATCTCAGCAAGCCTCTACTAACCAGGTAGGTTCCCTTCAGAACACAGGAACCTAGTGAGAGCAAATACAAAATGGGGTCTTGAAACTGAGGTAACAGAGCTTTAAAAGCCAACACAGGCAAGTGTACTAAATGTAGGTGTTGCTGAATTGCAGGCTACATCCCAAGTGTATCTTTGATGTTTGGTTAAAAGGCTTATTCACACCATTCACATGATGAAGGTTTCAACAATAGACGATTTCAAAGGGTGAAACATTTCTGTGTGGTGATCTGAGAATATAGGAAGACACAAATTATAGTTTTTTTTTGTCCTCTTATACTATATGTCATTGCCCTGTAGCTATGAATGAAAAATTTGCCTCAAAAAAAAAAGAATAAAAGTACATTAAGACTAATTCTCCACTTGTTAGGGGCGCTCACTGTGGAAGTTCTCACATCAGACTTCTACAAGGTAAAAGTCTAGCCTCTTTCTTGCTGAATAAAAGATGTTTTAGGTAAGAGTCTGATTCAGCTTGGAGGGTGGGATGGGTGGGGAGGAAAAGAAAACTGTGAGCAAGAGCCAGATCTCTCTCATTCAGACACTACAGTAAGTTTTCACTTGAGATAAGCCTGGTTGTCAGACTGCAGATTCACTTCAGGTTCTAATAATCACATGAGAAGTATCATCCTGGCTGACAAGTTACAGACAGGCATAAATTCATCCCCTGTCATCAAACACATGTTGTGTCTTTAGAGTAAGCTATTTCAATGCTGAGTTGCCAATATCCATCCAGCAGGCTGGTATATTGAGATTAAAGAGCTCCACAGAACAAACTCAGGGATGAGGCTGTTCATGACAAATATTACCTTGGCTATAAGAACACCCTAAGAGTGCCAAAATATCAGAACCAGCTCTGGTAGATAACTTGCTTTTCGTTCTCTGGCTTCAGTGATTTTCTCCTCAGTTCCAAGCTGCACCAATGCTAAATGGGCCATCAGATATAAAGGAATAACTAAGAGGCTCCTGAGCCATTCATTCCTGCCCCCACGAACACAAAGCTTCCTACTTTTTTTTTTTTTTTAATTATTAATATTTTTTAAGGAACAGTACGAGCTTGGCATCCTTATACTGAAATGCGCTTCACACACGGACAGAGTCATGCTTCTGCAGATAAACTGAACTGTGAATTTCTTGCTTTGGTGTTTAACCAAGCAACAGGAAGGGCTTTGTGTTCCATTTTTTTTCCCCTGGGACACTCCCTCTTTATTTTTCATTTAAGAACAGAGCAATAAAAAAGCAAGGAGCTTCACTCTTCAGGAATCCACAACTCTCCAGACTGCTTGTAACAACTGTCCATAGCACCTGCAAGTTCTGTCATCCAAATCTATGGTGGTGGAGACCCTAAGACTCTAAGAACATTTACAAATGAACACTAGTGATGGAACATTCAAGGAGGACAGAAGAATGAGCCTCTTCCTGCAGCCCTGCAGTTTTCCTTCATACTTGAAGGCAGGTCTGAACAGACTGCCACTGCAAGGCTTACTTCAAAGGGTCACAACCAATGTAACCAGATCCTACTGGGCATTGAGAGGTACTTTACTGAAGAGGAGCAACGAAAATCTGGTTCCTACCCAAGTAGTAAGCTATGTGAAAAAACTCTCAAGACTTTATTAGTAATTTTACACTCCACCTTCTCCATCTTTCAAAAAAAAAAAAAAAAAACACATTTTCTTTTGCTTGAAGTCAGTTTTCTTCATGCCTACCCTCTTGTTTCCCCCACACCGAGCATTCAGCTTTCAGGCAGACCTACCCTTGAAGGTTGCAATCACAGAAAATTGAAAGAAAAGTTTTGAAAATATTACACATAATTAACAGCAAAGCACTAAATACTTCAAATGTATAAGCTTTCATCATAGCATCCACTGACAGTTCCAAATCAGATTAAATACAGATTTCACATTCAAATAAAACAAATTCCTAAAAAGCAGATTTTAAGAAAGGAAATCAACCTTGCACAGAGACGATCTTTACTGTGTATGTGTGGGTGGGAATGCATGTAGAAACTATGCCTGAACTCCAGCTGAGACACAAGCACTACCATAGCACATATGGGACTGAAAGCTGTAATTTCCAACCAATAAAAATGGCACAGTCAAAGTTTATCCTGAACTGATAAAGCAGTCTGATTTCACTTCCAGAAAACAATTCCGCAGAATGTTTTCTGTGGATACTCCAGAAGTGATGTTATTTCTCTATATTCACAGGACTGTTTTTGTCTTAACATCCACTTCAGCCTGTTTCCTCCCCAGAGCATCAGACAGGAGTTCAGTGTGAGCAGCACTGAAGAAGACAGTCCAACTTTCCATTCAGCCTTTTCATTACCATGACACTTACCATCTGCTGGATCCTGTGAAAGGTTTTCCCATGGAAGCTGAAGGCCTGTTCAAATAAGACCTTGTCTTCCACTGTCCACTCGTCCGGGAATGGAGTAAAGTTTGGCAGATCTGCCAAAGATTTTTCAATGTTGTGCTTGTGCCAGAACAGCATCCCAAGAGCCTAGAAGTAACAAGGACACCAAAGGGACAATTGTAGTCACAAGAAATACTATTGCATGCAGAGTGAGTGCTATAGCAGTAGTTCAGTATGCTGAGACAAAACATGTTGGAGAGTCAGAGTTTTAATCCTCAACTACATCAGAGACACTCTTCTGGGTACAAGAAGCCTGCAATCTGACCCATGCTCTCCTGGGTTTTGCAGAGCAGTCTGAAATTAATCCAGATCATGAAAATGGTAAAGTAATGAGAGAGTAACAACAGAAAGGGGAACAAGAAAACTGAAGAAATGATTCCAGCTTTACTGATCATGGTGGGCATAGAGAAGTTAAAGATGTGGGAAAACTACCTAAAATATCAGAATAGCCTGATGGAAGCTTCTTGTCATTGCTAAAGCCTCATCATTTCCTGTTCAATTAGGAGAATGGTTTGGTTTGGTTTTTTTTTTTTTTTTTTTTTTTTTTTTTTTCTTCTTCTCTCTTTTAAGTTGGTTGGGGGCTTTTTGGAAGGGAAAGGGAAGAAAAAGCAGGAGAGGATAAGGGAACTGGAAGAAGGAAAAGGAAGGTGCACTTGCAACCTTGATTTGCTTTGGAGATGCCTGGCCGAAAGGAGAAATAAATCTCACTCAATTTGGGAGCTGCTTGTTTGTTCCCTTTGACTACGTCTCGTTTCCCTGTTGCAGTCTCCAGCTTTCAGCTCCACAGAGTGCATGAGTGCTGCTTCTGCCACCTGCGAATAGCCCTCCTCCTGCGTTCCCCATGACACTCATTCAGAGCCGCTCCGCTCCCAGGGGTGCGCAGCTCATACGTGTTATGACACATCACTAAATCTGGCAAGCCAGTGACCACCACAAGTCATTTGAGGAAGGCCTGACTCTGCAGAGCTGGAAACTAGCCTTTCACAATGGCTGTAAAGTGAAATCAATCCCCAAGCTGCTGAGTAAAACATCACAGTAACCAGCTCGTCATATGCAAACTCAGCGTGGGTTTCACAGCCACAGTTACCCTCAACTAGTAGTTTCAGCCTGTCCACTCAGAGCTACAAAATCCCTCTGAATTTGGGGTTTTCCCGTTATGCTTTGCTATGCAAAAAGCAGTTCCTTTACGGGTTCTTGCTCTGCTGAGATGCTGGAGGAGCTGTGATCATAAATACTAACATTATCCAGTATCTCTTCCCGACACTGCTGGCCTCTCAGTACTTCCTAGGTATCTTCTCCTTCCCCGTGCAGAATTCATAGAGCCAAAGGAACTATTTTGCACTGATTGAGGGCTGACTTTTATCTCCTCACCACACCAACTAGATTCGGATATGAGCTATACCAAATATCTTTACGCAAAAGCTAGGAAAAGACAAGGACAAAGAAAAATTTTAGGAAGGCAGGGTCATGCTAAACATCGCTAAGTTACAA
This sequence comes from Rhea pennata, assembly GCF_028389875.1. NCBI lineage: Eukaryota > Metazoa > Chordata > Aves > Rheiformes > Rheidae > Rhea > Rhea pennata. Next base: position 58,470,426 of record NC_084667.1, on the reverse strand, counting down.
GCAAAGGGCTAGTGGACAGCTGCTTTACACAAAGCAAAGGATAAACAAAAAAAATTCTTTAACGACTTTAGAAGAACAGGAAAGTAGCATTTCTCTGAGGAAAAACACCCACATAATGGTTTAATACATACAGCTGACACCACCAGGACACCTCAAGTTCTTACACACTCCTCCAGCCCCATCCTGCCCTAGGAGAACCGTTTGCGTTCGTCCCCATGTGAGCACACTGCTCCCCCAGCCTGGTTTGTCCCAGGGTGCGTGATACAGGCGGGCGGAAGAGCACAGCTCTCGGCCAGACTCGGCGCAGTGCTCCTGAGGCCGTTACTGCTACGGCTCAGCACACCATGCTCCAATTTGCCAGCACCAAAGTGGGAGTACGTGAGAGTACTAGGAAAGAGTCAGGAAATTTTTAGAAGGAGCTCAGCCAGTCTACGGCCTGGCTTGGAGAGTCCTATAACTTCTACTTCTGCACAACAGAGGAGGATAAAAAAATCAGCTGGGCAGAAGGTGCTTGAGGAAAGAGGGGAAGGGGCCTACTTTCAATATTAAAAATAAATGCAAATCTGTTGGTCAAATCTAACTTTTTCAAAACACAAGAATTCATCTGCTTTTTGTTCAAAAACCACAAGCTTTGTTTTGATCAATTTTTTGGATCAATTTGCACTCTCTAAACACCACTTTGCCACTGAAATCATGCAGTTTTTTTTTTTTTTAATTAGTCTAAGATAACCCATTTGGCAAATATTACCTGTAATTTCCAGTACTAAGATACACCCATCTCAACAGAAGTAAAACACCCAGGGGGTTATCTGGGTTTAAATTTACAGCCTTTTGGCACCTTATTTGTTTTATTACTAGTTTTTGCTCTCAGAAACTACAAATATCAACTCTGATCATTCCTGATTTTGCTGAAAGTTTTGCTGGCTATCTGACGTTTCAATGCTCTTGTTCCATAAGACGCTTTTTCAAGAATGGGTATTAACCACTAGAAGTCTGACTCCAAGATGATAACATAGTCTAACTAAACACCTTTCCCCATTCAAATCATTTGTTTCTGTGCTCACAGCCTTCATCTGAAGGTCATTTTGTTCATAAACAAAATTTCAAGTTTTCATGGAATCCCTTTTTAGCAGCAGCACATCAGTTGCCAGTGTGAATGTCCGCCCTCCCTCCCTTCCTTGGTAATTATTAGCACACAAAGAGACACTATATGGAATTCAGATGAACTTCCCATGCACGAGGTCTGTCACCTTCATGGAGGAGCACTGAAATCAGATGCTAGTTAACAAAAGGAAGATAAGTAAAAAAAAATTCTAAACCAGTAAGAGTCAGAGATCTGCCACTCAAACCAGGATTTCTACCCATAGGCTAAAACTAAGCTCAGCGACAGCTGATGAAGTTACTCTTCATCTCACCTCTAGTGTGCAGACATCTGAGCTGCTCACCTACGAACTGAAAAATGATTTACAGTAGAGTTTTATGGTAAACAGCCATGGATGTTGGTTTGCCTCAGAAAGGAAGGCAATGCTTCAGTAGCTCATTAATAACTGCCAAGACATCCATGAAGTGGGGCAGTCAGCTGGAAACTGCAATGTTAGCAGCAGTCCAAAGACAAGTCACCCTCACTAGCCAATCTTTTAAAATTGCATGGGGTTCTGAAAGTGTTCAAGAGGTAGCCACCATAGGAAGTATAACACTCACAGCCAAAAGTTTGATTAGGTGTGGTTTTTCTTCTTTTTTTTTTTTTTTTTGGGGGGGGGGGCTGGTTGGGTTTTTTTTGTTAAATGACTCAGTGACAAACTCAGGATGAGCTCTCTATTCCCAGAGCACAGACCACCACTAGAAACAGTCAGCGTAGGGAGAAGTAAGACAGGAGAAACAGAGACAGTACAGATGGGAAGAAGCACTTCTAGGTAGTGAGTTAAAGTCATGTTTTAATACCTGCTGGAAAAACTTAAATTAAAAGTATTCAAAGGATTGTTACCTGCTCCATATTGTATCCATGCTTCTCTTTAGCAATGGCAATATATTCATCCACTGAAAAACAAAGAAAAGGCATAAGAGCATTTTGTAGAGTAATCTTATCTCCCTTCCCTTCCCCTTTCCATAGGAAAACCCAGTTCTGCAGCTCTGACTTCAGTCATAATTGTTACATCTCCACAGAGAACTCTCATGTGGAACTGCTGCTTCCAACAAATCAAGAAAGGAAGAAAAAAACAAAAATAGTCACCAGACAAATGACTACATATTTACTTTAACAAGACTAAACGAGGCATGATATCCAAGCCAGTTTCAGTACTTCCGAAACACGCAGATACATTTCAGAACTACAGGTATTTGTTACAAGAAAAGAGCCTTTCTCTTATGATCTGTTCACAGTTACTCTTTCAAAGTTTTTAACACCAAGCTTGTTCACCAAAACCTCAAAGACATGCTACATCTCATCTCCTTTTCTTATCCCCCAAAGCAGCTGTTTTCTTGAGAACAAAAAACCCCCAAACACACACAATCTACCCCTTCCAATACTGCCAGAAGTCTACAATCTTGCACAGTCACTGCAAATATCTTGGCAAATTTTCAGCCCTTTATGCCTCAGCAATTTTCATCTTGGACCAAATCCCACCTCTATGTATTATTAGGCCTACATGAGCTTTTAACCTTTACAGTGTAAAGATGCCCTGAGGAGTTATATTTTGTATAGCTTAGACTGCCGCTCAAATGTCTCTTTCAGTGCAAGTGACCTTACATTACATCAAGCAGCACCCATTTGGGAGGGCTGGGCCAAAGTCAGTACCAGAACTGCTCTTTCAAATCCGTGTCCTTGTGCTCGATCATTATTAAATGCACCATAACGATGATATGTTTGAAAAGCAAAATAAAAGGTGGGATTCTCATTTCACCTCACCAAGCAGAAGTATGGTGATATCAGCTGTCCGTAGGAATACTGAAATGCAAGTATGCTCAAAGAGGCAGAATAGATGCAGAGAGCTAGAATATCACTGTTTTGTAAAAATGTTGAACCTTAAGACCAGTAACTTTGAAGGGAGAATGATTTCTGAGCTCTTTGCTCATTTTCTGCAGATACTCAAGGAAGGATTTAAGCAAATTCCTGTGCTGAGCACCTAACTCCTAAAATGACATGGAGAGCATACACAGTACCTAAGGAAGGAAATAGTTCTGCGAGCCCTGCAGCTGAGGAAGCCCTTTTTCCCACAGTTTGTGCTTCATGATTATCTTAAACTCTCACATTTGATCCTTCCATGTTTTCCACCTTCATGAGAACTCTTACATGGAGTCTCTGGTGTCTAATAATACTGCATTTCTTACAGCCTTTCCTTCAGCTAGGATACTCCTCAATTCTTTCTTCAGCCCAGCAAACCAGGCAGTGGGCTCGAAAGTTATCGCAAGGAGCAAAGAGAATGGATCAGAAAAGGCATTGCACAAGAGCAAAAGCTTATTTTCAGCTTGTCATCCATGGAAAGAAAACCCTAGGCACTTAAACTGGACATCCCTTCTTGCATTGGTACAAAATGTTATTTTGTTTAGTAAGTCCTTCATTTGTGAAACTGAGTTTTTATACATCTCCTTCCTTCAAAGGTTTTGCAAAAGAGGGTTTTGATAAGTCCAGTGACATGAGATAAACACAATGGAAAAGTCCATGAGAACAATAATGCAGCAGTAAGCTGGGACAGCAGAAGAGCACGTAGTAAATATAGGTGCAGTTTCATGTCAGCACTTCCCCAGCTGCAAGGACACTCCACAAGGTTCCTGCTCTTCCAAGCTCCCACTTGTTTTTCCCTGTACACCCTGCACATAGCAAACACCCTCAAAGGGCTGAGGAACCCGTTTGGGGGACCACATTCTGCACTAGTTCAGTAAAATTCTTATTAGCCCTTTAGGGAAAGGTGTAGCCACAGCCACTCATTTACATCCCTGCAACACAAGCACGTCTCTCCCCTCTCCCAGTCAACAAATGGTTTCTAAAGACCATGCAGAACTTGCAGAAAACAATGCCTTCTTGCAAAGGACCTTTTCTTGCACAACACAACTTCTTAAACAGTTGAACTGACACAGTGGAGGCAAAGGGGACAGTGAAAGCAGCTTCTTAGACCGGTGCTTTGCCTACTTGAACATCCTGAGTGTTACAGAAAGGTGGGAGCCTCTGAAGCCAGCTTTATCATGGAAAAGAGTCTTGCAGAACCACACTCCAAAAGGGAGAATACGATCCACAAGGACCACATGGGGAAAAAGAGAGAAGGGAGCTGCCTCCTCCCCAAACACATCAGCAGGATGCAGGCAAAAGTGTCACTTCAGATGGCTCCAGATTTCATAACTACACCAAAAGCAAAGGCTGCCAGGAAACTCTACATGCAGTAATTTCCAGTACCAGTGTTTGCTTGCACACTCTCAGCCTCCTTAGGATAAGTATTCCATATGCAGCATGTTACATATTTTGCCTAAGAGGGAGGTGAAGGAAAGGGGGAGGGAAAGAAGTTGAGTTCTCTAAAGTCCAAGGCTGAATTAAGCTCTTGAATGCTAAGCACTGCTGCATTAGCTAGCTTGTTTTCACTGTGGAAAGATCTATGGTTCCTGATTTGACTTCAGTATCTTATCCTTTAATATATGCAGAGAAGTGGTGAAGTAGTTCTCCTCTCCAGCATATTATCTTTCTTATGCCAGACACTATAAGCCATTAAAAATACCCTTCTTCCCTCTTGCCCCCAGTCCTCCTCCAAAAGACCATCACGGCCTTTCTTCTCCTGACCCAGTTAGGAGAATATTAGCAAGGATCCTCCATATTGGTATCAACAGAATTTCGCTTATACAAAGCCAGTACACCACAGAGCCAAACAGCGGACTATAAGCAGATCAGACACCATGCAATAAGGCAGGATGGGTTTTTTAATGTGTCAGTGTGGGGCCTGTGACACCTTCAAGTAGAAGAGGAGGAAAGAGAAAGGAAAAGGTAATATAGTAGTAAACCAACCAGAAACAGCAATATACTGTGTCCATATACTAAAAGGGTGTTTGGGGATGAAGGAAGGACAAGCAGTACAATATCGTACTCTACTCCATCAGTAAACAGGCAGGGAACAAGCCAATTTACTCATTTTGCTTGGTTAATTGTGGGCTCACTGGCTTTGATGCTTGCACCATCTGAGAGGTATGACAGTCCCTTGAGCAACCCTACTGAGTGCTCTTTCCTTACCAACCCCCTTCGTATAAAGGGAGCAAGAAAGAGCGTGGCACCAGCTGAGTCACAGGATCTCTTTAGTCTCCCATACCACTAGAGCCTGGAATTGCCACAAGCTTAATGCTTCACGTGCCACACCTGATAAATAAGCGCAGTCTTCCATCTCTGCCTTCCCCATGCACCTCCAGCAAAGCCCAGGGCAGTGGGCACGTGAAACTCTGCTCTGCTGCATTTCAGTGGCATTCAGTCATGCTCAGCATGCAACTCAGCAATCTGTTTAAACAGAGTTCACAGAGCCCGAGGAGCCTAGGGCAGAGCTCTGCTTACACCAGAAGAGACAGTTTGCCAGCACAGCACTTAGCTGCTTTCCAAAAGAGAATAAGGAAGAGTAGCAAAGCGATCCTCTCCTGTTCCCCCCAGCATAAACTCTGCCACAACACATCCTTTCTGCCAGCATAACTTTTCCTCCACAGGGGAGATGAGAACACCTTCCCCTCCCACCCAACTGATTTATTTATGCTACAAAGATGTTTTGGCACAGACCAGACCCAAAAGACAATGATGTTTGAATACAGACAGCTGTGTGACAGAGGAGATGCACAGCTCCTGTGAAGGCTCCTGTTGCTACTAGAAACCAGATGGGGAGTGTGGGGGGAGAGAAACAGCAGAGAATCACAAATTGATATTTCTTCACATACTGGGTTACATTTCTTCTCTCACATCAGTGTGTTAGCTGTGTGGATGTGAGCAGGACTCCCCTCCCTGGTCCTGCCTGTCCATACTCGCAATGGAGCGAGCACTTGCCCAAAGAGCCCTATCCTACAGCTCGCCATGGTGTGAGCAGTATCAAAGGTATGGATGTGAAGGGGACTGAGCCCCACACACATACTGTCACAAGCAAAGAGGAGCACAGAGTGCTTAGACACTAAAAATATGACTGACTCTAATGCAAGAGCAGGATGTGCAAAAGGATGACCAAAATACCCCTAGTGCAGCAATAACATGGAGGAAGAGACAAGGGAGATGAAGGGGAGTGGGAAAGCAAGGAGAAAGAGGCTTCCCTCCTGCCATTTAAAATGAAAGTTTCTGATCAAAATGGTGCCATCATCCCCCTGAATTCTGTGGTCTTGTTTCCAGCTGCCTTTCTCATACACCTTTTTATTCTGCTAATCCTCCTCCTTCAAGAATTCCTCACTAGAGGCAAAAGAAGGGAAGTCTCTCAGCTGACAGAAGGAAGGAGACAGGAGCAAACAACTGCATTGCTGATTTTCAGTCCCGCATCCTAGAACAGAGAATTCAGAGATGTAAAACAGGAACATTAATTTCAGGGGGGTGGCAGAACTCTGAAAAAGGAAATGCCTGAAGGCAGTGGCCTCCCTCCTCACCATTCAATCAGATTAAATGTTCCCTCTGAGTGGGTCTCTCCAGAGACTTTTCCTCCCTCAACCCCAAATCGCTTCTTTATGACCCCATAAATATCACATAATGTTTAGTGGACTCACTGACCCCCAAGGAGGGTCTGCAGCAGAAATGAGAGCTAAAGCCTATGGAAAGCAACAGGAATGCAGAGGCAGAGCTGTTGCTGCAACCTCAGTTCACCCCTATTACTGGGGTACTGCAGGAGCTCTGAACACTTTGCATATTACGTGATGCAATACCCTGACAGAACAGGGTGAAGTAAGGACAAAAGCGGCAGCCTTCGCAGCCTCAGTAACGTGCTTCACAGGGTTTGATCAACGCTGGAACCTGTGAGGAATTCTGGATGTTGCTGTACATCTCCCCATCCTCTCCTTCTCCTTTCAGAAATGAAAAAGTCAATACCCAGAACAAATCAATGTTATATAAAAGAAAATAAGCAACATACATCGGACATATACATGCAAAATTCTTCTAAATTTCAAAACACAATGGTGACAGTACACAAACAATTAACCATAGCTTTTACTCTGGCTATAAAAAAGAGCAGCTGCATTGCCGTCTTGCTGCCTTCACTGAGCATTGGTGGAACAATTCTGCCACCTTGCGGCCACCGGACGGAAAAGGGAAGCCACGAAAAACACCAAGTTTGCACAACAAGTGCTGCTCGCAAAAGTGAGCTGCAACAGGAGGCAATAGGGAAGCAGGCAGAGATCAAGGCAAGGTGGTTTGCACACTTTCTGGACAAAATTACGTAGTAAGGAAACCAAAACCAGTCTATTTAAATGGATTGTGTGCCTTGAAAAAACTCTTCTTTTTCTTCTGAGCAAGATGTGATGCGCATGACAAGTGGGAGGAGTGGCAGTGGAGAGCACAGCCATGCTTTGGACCCCTTGCTGCACCCATCCACGCAGGCACATAGCCGCATAGCGGGTAACTTTCAGACTGTTTCTAGGAACAGAGAACACCAGTTACAGGGGCACAAGGGCTACTTTAACCCCCCCCCCAAAAAAAAAATCAAAAAAAAAAAAAAAAAAAAAAACACCCCACACACTTTCAGCAACAGAGGGCACAAGAGGATTTAGGTCTCAGCTCCATTCAAGGAGCTCTTCTGCAGCAGATGAAGCAGAAGCCTGTAGGCAACTGCAAGGGATAAGAGAAGCCCACCTTATCTGGAGAAGTTAACCCGATTAGGGGACAGGAACAACAGAATACCCTGCAGCAAGGGCAGGGAAGATTGAGCCAAAGGACTGCACAGTATGTCTGAAGTTCCCACCCCACTGCCTCCTAGGAGCTTATGTTTTCCTTGTATATTATTTCCTGTCTGTGTGCTCTGACCTCAGGGTGTCATTTCGTTAAACGTCTCCTTTGGCAGCAGGGTCAGGGCCAGATTGAGCATCCCTCACCCCCAGCCACTTAGTCCCGTAGCAGCATCCAGAAGCACAAGAGGACAAGAAATTTCGCAGCAGCACAAGTGCGAACACCACACACTGCCCTGCGCCCTGCTTCCACACCACCCTGCCGGACGCTGGTGCCAACATCTGTGCGGGGGCACGGGAACTGGAGTGGGAAACTGATCCCTCGGAAAAACAGCCCTTTTCAGCTGCATCATCTCCCTAACCCAACAGCAGCGAAGCCACACAAACACTGAGGGCTGCTAGCTCACAGGACAGAGAGACCCTCTCGGATAGCTGCCCCCAGAAGAGGCAATCCCACGCTCTCCTTCCTCCCTCCCGGGCCCAGGCAGGCTTTTCCCCTTCCCTTGCACTAGGGCTCTGGTGTTTATTTGACTTTAGGGGGCCACCCCAGGAGGTAAAACAGCAGACAACCACCACCACAGCCAAATAGTTTTACACTGCTTTCTATACAGTTTATATCAGGTCAGCTCATGGCATCCTTTCACCAGGAGGTCAGAGAAGTCGGAGAAGACAGGTCTGAACAGCTGGGCCTGCACATCTAGTGTCTGGCTCAGCCAAACGCGAGACTCGTGCTACGCTAACCAGCACAGCACAACTGCAGGGACAAGCAGACGGGGCAGGAACAGCCTTGGCTATGTAAGCTAGCGCTGAGGAGGAAAGCCTTATGCACTAGACCACACCTGGAGCCAGGAACTTGCAGCTTTAGAGAGAAATAAAATAAGAGATCCCCACTGCTGTGAAACTTATCTCCTTTTAAAAACCTTGATACCTACTGAAAGTTTCCTTTTTCACACAGCAAAGGCAGCCAGTCCTGACCCAAACACTGCATACTAACAAGCTAATACACACACTTATTCACAATTTTTAAGTACTGCTCTTTGCATGGCCTGCATCTAAGGGGAAGTCTAAAGCTGAAGCTCTGGTGATGGTTAAAGATCTGACTCATCTGCCTTTAGGATTTGCTGTATCAGCAAGAAAGTCGTACTGCAAAGATGGGTGTACTGACAAACCCAGCATAGCTTTTGTACCTTGTCAAAACTATCTTATTTACCAGGAAAGGCCTTTTGCTATTGTACATGTTTCTTTAACAGCTTTTGCCAACGTAGGCTCATCAGTAAAGTTGCACACTCAGCTGACATAACCACATCAGGAAAAGGCTCAACTGCTGTTTGTGGTATAGCTAGAGTAAGGGACACATAAGGGGAGATTACTGAGGATTATCATAAGCAAAGGCAGCTCACTTGCCTCTTTTGCCCTCTGATGCTGCTGCCATGTTCCCCCTCAGAAAGGCTGGTAGCGTGCCCACCAAAAGGACATACACGGAGGACTCTTTGGGAGGAAAGACTGCTTCCTGCATGTGCAACACTTTAAACACCAGTCAGAATTTGCACGATCACAGCATCAGTTGCCCTTTTGGGTGACACAGCCTTTTGTGCTCACAAGGCCCAGGATACCAGGAATGCAGATGCCTCCATGTGTATCACGGGAGAGATAGGGATGAGGGAGAAGGTCTGACAGGGCAGTAGCAATGAGCAGACAGTATCTCTAGGACCTAGCACAAAATAGGTAGAGCCATATGAAATTACTTGGGGACCTGATCGATGACCATACTGGATCTGAGCATGGCTGGATCAGTCAGCAGTGCAAATCTGATCTTAAGTCAGACAAAGACACTTGACTATGCTTTATGTATTTAGCTAGAGCACTTGATATTAGGCTTGGAGCCCATCTAACACCACAAAACCAACACACAGTAGCTACTGGCAGGGAGGAAATATTCTATCCCATGTATGACCTTCCAGTATAAGAAGTCAATAGACAGAACAAATGAATAGAGTGTGCGGCTGAAAAAAAAAAAAAAAAAGTGAGTTTATAGCAGAACAGTTCTTTGCATTATTCAGTACAGTGTTTTTAATTCAGTACTAGGAATCCTAAAGCCAGATTTATTCTGTTGTTAAACCATGAATTGAATTAACTCTACAGAGACCCTATAGCCTTGGATTATATACTTAATCACAGGCAGCAACATGCCCAAGCATGTCACAATGTATTATATATGTATGTGTGTGTGTATATATATATTTTTTTTTAATCAAGTGGTTCAATGAAGGAGACAATTACTCAAATTAGAAGCAGCCTCCCTAGTGCAGGTTTTATTGCAGAAGTTTTTCTGCACACCTGGAACACATCTGATCCAGCGCCTTATTTCCAAAACTCACAGAATTTCACTAATCTGAAAAAGTTAAGCTTGACACACACTGCTGAGAAAGTCACTATGTGAAAACAGATTCGGACTACTGCCCGCCTCATACAAGGTTTCTGTCCGCTGCCTACAAACGTTCTCCTATCATCCTGGCTCCATTCACGTACCTCATTGTACACACAGAAGTTCTCAGTCTACAAAATAGTCGGGCCTTACTGTTTCGTATTGTGGCAAAGTCACGCAACAGTTTTTGGAACAAGTGGACAAGGCAAAATAAGGAAAATAACTACAAAACACCAAGACACCCACTCCAGGTCAGTATGTACTATTGTAAAGCTTGATCAAGCTAGCTGCTGCCAACCAGCCTCAGAAGCCATCAACGGATATCCCAAGTCAGAGTCCCCTACAAGGGTGAAACCTTCCCCAAGGTCTACTCTCCACCTTCGACCAGATTTTGAAAGCTCCAGCCTGAAAACAAAGCTATCTAATTTCCCTGTTGTACTAGGAATGCAAACTAATAAAAGCACCATATTACAGCCAGGCTTCCTAAACACCACGGCTAATTCCATGACACGAGGCATTTGTGCAGCACAGGGACACACGCAGAAGGGGTATGTGGGAGCAGAACAGACATCAGGTTAAATGACAGCCCATTATTATTGTTATCAATAATAAAGCCCACCACAAGAGAGCAGATGCCATGCTGACCCCCTTTATAATGGATACAAAAGCAAAAGAAATGAACAATTTGTCCTCTGGCTGCCTCCCTGAGGAACGCCACTTAGGCAAAAAGGAGGTAACAGCCAAAGCAGGGGGTAGTGAAAGCAAAGAGACAAGTCAGAGTCACGCGGAGGAGCTGCCCATGGCTACAGCTGCTGAAAAGCAGCGGATGTGACGAAAGCAGCACGTCACAGGCTGCTGCACGCAGAGAAAGTCTCCAGGTGTAATTGCCTAGTTCCAGCCCCAGAGCAGCGGGAACAGGAAAACCCAGTATTTCTGGGTGGTGAGTGGTCTACCCACAAAAGCGCCACTTACTATTTTTTGCAGGCTGTCTCCTCACGTCAAAGCCCAGCTATATGAAGGAAAAGGGTTTGGAGTTTATAACAGTTCTCAGCAACCCACTTTCACCCCCAGGTGAAAAAAGAGCTGAACAAAATCTATTCCCAGCAAAATTAGATGAAGAACAATGGGGACCAAGTGAAGGCAGCTTGACGTTGGAGAGGAACCAGTCTAACCACTTAATCATATTTTCTGAAGTATTACTGAGAAGATTTTGCTCCTTCTACATCCACAGTTAAAAAAAAATCCATTTGCGTGTAATGTTTGGGGCCAGTCCTTTCTAAGAATTCAAGGGCCTTTCTACAACCACTACTCACTGCAGTATTGCACCTGCCTGTTACAAATCAGAAGTCAGGTCTCAAATTTCCTTGGAAAGATCCCATTTTCACATCAGTTGGATGTGAACAAGTTGGAGGGAGGCAGAACAACAGAAAAACTCTTCCAGTGGAAGCGAATGCTATCTAGAGGGAATGACTTATCTCTTGAAAGTGGCTGTGGCTCTGGCTCTGACCCCCAGCTGTCTGCCCCAATCTCTAATTTAAAGTCCCTACTCCTGCTTGCCATAGGAATCACTCGGCTGCTTGATTAAGCAGCTGCTTACTCACTTAATGTGGCAGGTCATGAACTAAGGCAAGGCAAACAAGTGCCTACTGCCAGTTAAAATATAGAAGCTCATGAAACTCCCTGTACCTCACCACACACAACATGACCATGAGTAGTAAGGAGAGGCTTAGATTAAGAGCACTGTCTCTACTAGAGATCAGAAGCTACCTTTGGACAAACCCATATAGATTTCCCTACTGTAGACAGGCCTTCAGGAGACATTAACACTCAATGTATTAATTCTCACACTACCTCCTACAGGTCTGAAACTCAGAAGACATAAAGATACATATTTGCCTCCTCCAGGAGGTCATCACAACAAGATAGCAAACTTACGTAGCCAGTTCTTGGACAAATTCTTTCCAGTAGCCTCTAAACCAAAGATTAGTATTATATTGACAAAGCTATTTAAAAAACAAAACAAAACCCACCGTACACATCCCCAGCCCCACCAAGACGAAGTCAGCAAGAAAAAGTCAAGCTACAGATCTACACATAGCTCTAAATGAAACATGAGTTACATACAGGACCTCTCCTCAGGGCTGATCCAGAGAAGCTGAGCAGAAAAAAGCACTAAAACCCAAAATTATTAGCTATATCCATGAGTATCAGAGGTAGGTGATCATTGCTTTTAGCCAGGATGTAGAAGCCCAGTCCTTACTGAGAAGTTAACAGATATTATTGATCCTTGAAGTGCTGCAGAATTCACTACTACCCTAAATACCAAATCTGCATATAAAAAAAATCACATCATTTGAAAATAACTTGAATGAGCAGTGGAAAAAATGAGAGGAAAAATAATTAGTGGGTGTGGTTCTTAATTAGAACAAATAATGCTGAAGTAAATGCATCATGGTGAGGGAAGCTCTGGCATATGTCCTTGACAAAGTCCAGCTGCACTGCCTCCTGCACCAGCACCTCTGTAAAGGTCATATTAAGCAGCAGTATGAACTCATCACAGTGAACAGTTACAGTCATGACATCCTCGAGCGTTACCCTGGAGGAACTCCTCCCTGCCTGTGCACAGCCCCATCACACTCCTATAAACGTTCATTGTTAGTGCAGCTGGCGACTAATTCGCTTTAGCAGAAAAGAAATAAAGTTATCCTCCAGTTCCAAGACTCTTCTTGTTCTCCTCTTGCAGTTACAGTAAGGGACGCAAAGTCTCAGGAAAAAGACCTTGTCCTCTGAACTGCTCAGGGCCAGCCATTCCTACCAAGACCAGCAAGACTGGAGCACGCTCAGCATGTCCCAGGGCTGGGCCTGAACAGAGTGACGTGGCTGCAGCCTGCTACTTCTCATCATACTGGTCCTACAACTTACACAGCACCTACCAGGCTAGCTAGGACTGCTCCCAAATGTTTCAGATCAGGGCTCACTGCCAGAGTAACTCTTAACACTGCTATCATCACTCCATTACATCCACGTCATCCTATCTCCAAAACTTCTCTTGGAGTCGAAGGGGGGCTAAGGGGGGGGGGGAGGAAGCTTCTTCCTAGTGCCAGCACTAGTTCAATCCCTGCAATAGCAACAGTAGTGGCAGCTGGCATTTTTAAACTGGGTCATCTTGATACCGTTTGGAGAAGGCCCATTTCACACTGCAGTAAAAAGGAGGAACAAACAGGTGGCAGGAGAGAACAAGGCACAGGAAGGAGCTGCTGACTGCTCACGCTCCCAGTACGGCAGCAAAAATTCCTCCAGGAGAGCACAGCTACCTCAGAGAAGACATCCTTTTCCTGACTGCTCTCCAAAACACACTCTTCCTTTCCACCCCCACCACCGTGCCTTGGGCGGCACCCATCCTAAACATGAATACCAGTTCTCTCCAACTCAATTGCTTTCTCAGTTCCAGTACAAATCGCTGCTGTGAAAGGGTTAAAGTCTCATCTTAATTTAAATATGCATTCAGGATCCAGAAATATCAACCTGCAGTAATAACGATGAAAGAGCTGCTCAGAGATTTCCACACAGCCTTGCAACAGCAACTCGCACAGCAACTGACAAACAAAGGGGAAACTGCAGCTAAGTTTGAGGCCACTCAGCCATTTCGGGGATACACCCTCAGCCTTCAGAGCCTACTATATTCCTTTTGCTGCTGGTTGTGTTGCCACTAAGAACATCACAGTTTGCCCCAGCTAAAAAGGAAAACTACGTCCCTTCACCTTCATCTTTTGAGTGTTTTCTGAAGTGCAGCAGCCCCAGCAGCTGGTAGAATTGGCCATGACTTCAATATTATTTCTACAGCTAAATTCAAACAGAATCTTAAATTAAACATCAGTTATCTCATTTTTGGATTCAGGGAGTTGTATTCTTCAGTTACTGTATTTGCATCCAAGCTTCACAGCTGCCAGGTTCACTGCGTAGCATGAAATTTAGATTAGGGATAAACAAACCCAATTTTGCTTTTCCGTTAATCCTTTCTGCTGTCACTGGGACCAATATCAGCAAACTAATATTTTTAGAGGAGGAAAGCACGCAAACAGCCCAGTCGTAAGTGTTTGGGGTTTTTTCTTTTGTTCTGGTTTTCTGCTATCTTCACTTTACTGACAAAAGGTAAGCATCCAGCTGTGGGCAAGAACTATAATCCCTGAAGTCCGCCCCCAAGAGCCCGCAAAGCCTTGGATCCATCTGGCAACTATTTCCAAGGATAACATTTTTTTTCCCCTCAAAAAAATACTAAATAAAAGAAAGCTTCAGACAAAAAACAAGTAGAAAGAAAACAAATCAAGAAAAGCACATTACACAGACACCATCTTTCAAATCCTTCCACAGCACAGCACTCAGCCAGCCACAAAAAATAAATAAATAAATAAATAAATAAATAAAGTACAGGCTCAGCTAAGAGTTTAAGACTCCCTTTCTCTCTGGTGGCAAAGGCAGTGCAAGCTCCCACCCTCCCGCTCCCAAGCTGCGGTGGCTGTGCTCTCACCACGTGCCAGGGTAACCTTTCACGGGTTTATGTTATAAAGTAAACCACAGGGTCCTCCCCCCAGGGGCTGGCAGGGGGGAAGGAGAACAAGCATAAAACCACAACTCCAGCCATTTCAAGGATCCTATTTACAGGATGTTGGACAGGAGGAAGAACTTAAACCAGCTTTGCTGATGGTGGACACTCAAAACTACATTCTTGTGCTCTCTCTCCTTCCCTCCCTCTCTTTGTGTCGGGCCAGACGTGGGGGGGGGGGATTTCTTGGGTACCTCTGAAGCATTAATTCCTTCCAATTTAAAGACATTCTGTTAAACAGGAGCTTAATATTAAAGAGATACATTTTTAAGATCAACATCTGCCCCAGTATAGACTCTCCTATTTAGTTTTCTATTCACATCCTTTTTATTGTTAGGGCACCCCGTGCCCCAAGGGAAATGAGAACTGCTGGTAGTTTATAGTCGTATGTCCATGAAGAACCCAGGCCAGAATCAGTGAGCCCAGGGTGAAAGGACACACCCACGCAGAAGCCCTTCTTACAAAAACTATGGCTCACCTGCACACTGAAAACAGAGAAACCAGCCACAAAGGGCTAGCAGACACTCAGCAACTTGAGAAGGTAAATATTTTCCCATCCTCTAATGGGTCAGACATCTTAGGTTAGGAAAATCAGGCAAAGATGATTTTCAAACTCTTAACTACTCAGCTTCACCCCCTTGGAAGAGAAATGGCAGAATCATCATAGCTTGTTCGGTGCAAAGATTAGCCCTGAGCGAGGTGGGACAGACTTCAGTCACTTAAAGGCAACCTCTCCTCAGAATTTCTGGGATTCACCTCTCCTTTCTGACAGATACCAAAATTCTCTCTTCTGCCCATGAGAAGGCAGTAACACACTAACACCAGAATCTGCTTGTGGATTTTGTTGGGACAGCTTTGTCAGGAAGCTTTGGGCTTCCCAAATGCCAACTCTTAGCTTCTTAGGGTGGAGAAGTGCTACCCCGTTCCTCCTCCTCCCTAGCCACTACCAGAGCCCGTGGCACGGTTAACTCGTAAACCTTGCCCACACAAACACCACATGGTTAATATTCTTTGTAACCATAGCAACCAACACTTCTTTCCCTAGCCTCAGCTGGCACAGTGCTGCTTTTCCAGGATGAGTTTGTGCAGCAAATTTAAGGACCCCTCCCTCTCTCCCCAGCCATGGGGTTTGGCCAAGCAGAGCACAAGGCTGCTGAAGCACTCACCGCTTCACATAACTCCAGCATTCCTCTATCCCCAAATCCCCTGGGCACTTCTGCCCCCACCAAGGGCATTAGGGCAGACTTCTAGATTCTCCCCAAATGCGCTAAGACAGGCACCATCTAAAGCAAGGAGACAGCTGCAGTCTCACAGGAAGAGAGGCCACAGGGGAACGGAGGGTTTGGTGGGTGGCATGCTGATCAGCCATCAGGTCAGACAAGTGCAGCAGGGTGTGACCAGGGGACCCAGCTGTAATCAAAATCCCATAGGTATCAGAAGCAGCACCTGCCTCTTCAGCAACATCTCATAAATGGAGGATCCACTGGAGACACCCACCAAGAAATCCATATATCTTGATAACAGTAAGAAATGAAAGTTTTCATATAGCAGCACGTGTATTCTGGCAGAACAGCACAGGCAGATAAGCGACTTTCAAAACAGAGCTTATCAGAAGCAAAACAACACATCTTTCTCCTCTTGCAGTTCACCTCTGAACTACAGATGCACAAAAGCAATCACCACATCCTATCCACCCGCCTGGTTTCTAGCCCTTATTCCCAGGCAGCTGCAGCATGCCAACACTTATTTCTAAACCAACCCAATGTCATTTTTATGGTTCCACCCATTGGAGTACTTGGCAGAGAAAGAGACATCGCTGTTTTATAAATAGCTTTGTGGTGGCCCAGCTCTATCCTGTTCAGGGTTTCCACAGCATGGTTACAATGCATTTTTCAATGTTTCCTTCCCCCACAAACACACACACAGTTTCCACTTGCCACCTGAGGAGAGTGGAGGCCTCTCCTCTACCTAGCTGTTTCCTGCTGCACAGCACCAACCTTGCCCAGGGCCTCACTCCTCATCTCCTTCCCCATCCTCCCTGACAGCTTCCCAGTATAGCCACAACAGCTGCCTTCAGCCACTCCAATTCTGCAGAGACTTGCACAGAAGTCCTATCTGGAAAGCAAGCTCCTTGCAAGAGGTGCTACACCAGTTACAGCTCATCAGACTAATGAAGGACAGCTGGACGAGGAGCACAGTTATTTCAAGTCTAAACATTTAGTAACAGTGCACAATGACTTTTCTTTCTTAAACAGACAATACAAACTTCTGGCTTTGAACTACCTTTGCAAACTCACTGATGGCAGCAACTACTAGGCAAGCAACCCCTCAAAGGCAAAGGTTTGGCAGGAGATGTGGAACATGCTGGCAGCTTTCAACTTTGGCATTAACACAGGCAAGGGAGTAAGTGGTTTGCACACAGGATTAATGATTAACAAGGCACAAGGGAGAGGAGAGAAAAAAAAAAGTGATCAGTGTGGCAACAGGCCTTTTCCTTTTTCATGCCCTCCCCCATATCCACGCCATCTCATGGCACCCAAACAGTAGGTTCCTCCAATACAATTAAGACATTGCTCCAGCTTATACAGCACATGAGATCCAAACAAGTTTTAGCTGATTATACAAGCCTTGATCATCAGGTGTAGAGATATCCACCAGATCTTGGCTGATATACTGGTCTTACCAGGATTCAGCTAATAGAGGAGCTTCCCACCATCTCTGCTGGTTTGGCCAGCCCTCTGCCAAGCACATCAGTTTGCACTGCTCTCTGAGCACTGTCAGAGATCAGAGACCTGCTTACAGGTTTTTGTGGCACAGGTTCATCTTTAATGTAGGTGGCCACAGGAAGCTATTCTGTTCTGTACATGCTAACATGTGCTGCACTAACTTCTCTCTTCGCATTTAGGCCCAGCCACAGGAGTAGAAAAAAAAATGTTATAACTTTTAAAGAGTTTACCACAGAAACAGACAGTAGATGGATTAAAGGCTTTGGAGTGTACATGAAAGCAACTAGACACAGGTATCAACATGTAGCTGGATGGAAAGATTTACTCATCCACACTTCAGCCTGCACAGCAGCAATATTAAAAGCAGATGTGCCAGGTAGGATCCACAGCATTTATAGCCCAAGGGCCTACACCAGCCTCCTGGAGACTACAAGCCCTTCTACTTGCCACTTCACACGGCCAATGATTACCCTCGCCAAGTGTAAAACGTCACAAAAATCAGTAGTTTAAAAAGGCATGAACAAATAGAGAATCCATCACTTTCCTGGATAGCTTCCAACAGTCAATTAAAAAAAAAAAAAATCTCAGGCATTTCAGTTCCGTTCACATGGACTTTTCTTGCAGCCATTTATTTGTATTACATACGTCTCCTTTATTATGTCAAAACTTTCTTTGAAAAAAATTAGTAGTCCCATTTCAGTCTCTTTTCAGTGAGCTAAACAGATGGGGCTTACTTAAGTCTTCAGTTTCCAAAACATTTTAGTGGCTCTCTTGTCTGTCTTTTGATTCTCCCTTTGCAACACCGATGCCACTATTCTGGAGAATATTCAGGAGACTGTTCTGTCTCCTGAATGCTGGCTTCAGAGGTAGCAAACTCTGCTCCACTGACTGCTGCACTTTACACTCATATCACCCTTCGGTCCAAACATGACACTGGGAAGCCTTGTGGAGTTACTTGCCCACTGTGCTCCTAAAAATTCCTCTTCAAGCTATTTCTTTCCAAACACCACCCTTGATGCAGAAGATAAGGCTTGAGTTTTCTGAACTCAGATTTTATAATATTGTATTTAATGCGATTAAGAACCTGTTTTGGCATCAGTCAGAATTAAGACCCAACGTACTCTACAAGACTACCATGTTCACTTCATTTACCATGGCTCATCCTCAATTTCTCTCAACAGCAATGGCATATTCATTCCATAACACTGATGGAAGTGTTGAACATCAGTCTTGCTGCTCATCCACATGGACCCCATTTAATTAGGATTCACCATCTACAGTGCCAAGACTTATCAGTGAACTCCAAAACAGCTGAAAATACTTCCTGTCCCCTGATGTTCTTTCTTCATAAATCATGGAACAGATTAGGGAACTCAACTCATAACACATTTAGGAAGTGCTCTACAGGCATTGTAGAGCTCTGGAGTTTTGGGGGATGATCATGTCTTTTGAAAGGAAGTGCAATTGAGTCAGACCATCATGCAGTAGGAAATCAATGCCTAATGCCTAACAACTGACTGAACATCTTAGAGCTATGAGGTTATTTCTACCAGTCAATCCATTTGTAGTCTATTAAAAAAAAAAAAAAAAAAAAAAAAAAAAAAAAAGCTGCCTTCTTCAGCAGGATTTATTTCTGATATTTCATTTTCTAACTAATGCCAGATAGAGAGGAACAACTAAAATCTCTTGCTGCATCACTTCATTTCAGTACTTGACAAAAGGATGACCCACCAGCCCACAGTTATGCTGTTATCTCAATCCCCATGCAGCTGCCCTCTCTCAACTTTTGGAGTTTTCTTACCATTCAAAGATCTCTTGAGCCACCCCTTCCAATGCTCCTCTGATGTCTGTTGCTAGTAGATGCTGAATATAACAACCCACATGCCTCTATTCCTATTAGGTGCCTCGGAGGTATTTTGCATGGCACGTGACAGAAGGGCATCATCCTTCTTCTCTCCCCCAAACACCATATGAAATATTTATCCAACATTTTCTGCATCTTTTGTGGACGGTGAAATAGTTGATGGGCCTAAACTATTATTGTTTGAGTCTTACAATATGAGAAAACTTCTTACCCACTTCATACTCATGGACTTTTCCTCAATATTTTTGCTGTACCAGCATTCGACAAGTCAATTGCTATCTTGGGTTTTTTTTTTAATCAATCTGTCATATTACATTAGCAGCTGTAATCTTTCAGATTTGTGACATCTTCTTAGCAGGCCATTATATCATTTTTATGTTCTGTAATATCCTTCTATCTTTTTGTGTCAGTGGCCACAAAATATTCAGTCACAGACTATTATATTGAATTACTTACACCATTACTCCTTTCCCTCCTCCATTCTCTTCCCTTTCCTGGAAATCCACTTCCTATCAGGCAAAAACTTAAGTTTGAAAGCACAACTAAGATTCAAAAGACTAAAACTTGAGAGGCAGCTACAGGAATCCTCTGCTGTGTTAGACTACCCTTTAGTTCTTTCTTCTGACAGAGGTGATAAGTTTCTTGCTCTTACTCTTTAGAGGTTTAGAGCAGTAGGTAACTGTCAGATGTATCCCTCTCCTCATCAGTCTTACTTGGTGAAGCATACAATAGCCAGCAGGGAGCAGAAGTGACACCACTGGTACAAGACAATCTGTAAATCACAGTACCATCATCCTTTTATAATTTAAGAGGCACCTTCCTCAGTGAAACAAATGCCCCAGGACAGAGTTCAATCCTTTCATGACAGTTTATACACAATCTCTGCTGCCTTAATTAGCAAAGACCACTACATCCTCACACCTGTGTTGCAATGCATCTTATTCCTAGGATCCTGGGGAAAAACGTGACAACTTGATGGGGACACCAGGGACAACTATGGAGGATAAGGATATAAAATTCTTGATCTTGGTCCCGGGGAGGGGCAGACAGGGTGTAAGAGCCCAAACTCAAAAATACCTTTCAACTCTCTCTCCCCAAAAGAGCTTAGGTTTAGTTACCGCATTCAAACAGCAGTCCTTTAATCAAGGAATCCTACTTATTCATGAGGAGATCTGTAGTTAGACAAACCTCTCAAACACTAGTTCTACCATCTGGCAACAGCACTGAGACTTGTTCCCAGACACGTACAGAGCTGGTAATTGCCCTCACGTGGAATTCCATGGCACTGCAATTGTTCTAGCATTGAAATCTCTGTGAGCTCCAGATGTACATTTTGTATCTTTGTGGGGGAAAAAGGTACCACAAATTGCTACAGATTTTCCCCCTCTCTCCAAATACTTTTCATTTTGCTCTCAGCAGTTATTTCAGTCATCTTCTACAGCAGGTGAATATGGAGGCCTTCATATAAGAATAATTATTTTTAAAAAATCCATAACAAGGAAGCAAAAGCA
The DNA here is from genome assembly GCF_028389875.1 of Rhea pennata. Classification (NCBI taxonomy): domain Eukaryota; kingdom Metazoa; phylum Chordata; class Aves; order Rheiformes; family Rheidae; genus Rhea; species Rhea pennata. Next base: position 58,449,428 of record NC_084667.1, on the reverse strand, counting down.
TTGCATTTCTCTCATGCTTTCCTTGTTTCCCTGGATTTGGCATTCTGAGTGGTTGCCCAGCTGGGAACAAAGGTAATCTGGGGGATTGTTTTGCTGGCTCTTCTCTTTTTCCAACTCAAATTAATTTCAAAGCATGATGAAAAAGTCAAAAAGGTAAACTCTGCTGAAAGTGGCACCTTCACATTCTTCAAATGATTAATTTAAGAGTAGAGATGCAGAAGGAATAGAGGGGAGACAGAATTTAAAGAGACTTACATTTTGCTTCAGATAGATTCTGATTAGGTGACCAGACCAGCATGCCGAGATTCTCTCTCTCTTGACTTCGCCTTGCAAGTTTAGCTTAAGAGAAAACAGATATAGACCAAGTTACAGAGAAAGTCTTGTTTCAGATGCAAAATGAATACAAAAGTGAACAGTTTATCAGCAATCTGTAGCTTTTAATCAAGCTATGAAACCCACCTGTAAATTCAAAACCTCATCTTCCCATTCAAACCTGAGGCCTTTCCTTGTCTCTCCAACGCATTACCCTTCATATAACAGGACAGATACAGCACACTTACCCTCTTTCATGCATTACACTAAGAAGCATAAGTTAGATCTAAATTATACTTGATTATTTTTCTTCCAGTCATTGTTAAATGAAAAAGGGAGGAGTTAGAGCATTAAGGGCTTGGAGCCTTCTTCTTGAGTCTAAGTTTACCATGCACTTAGGTTAACATTTCAGGATAGGCACAAGCACAAACCTCCTGGTTTTCAAATTTCTCGAGTCTCTTCCCCTGTCCCAATAGGGCCCTCCTGCCCCTCCAACTCCCATACAGACAGAAATGCCATCTAAAGTAACACCAGGGGCTTCAGATCAGAATTGGGTCCTTTGCCCAACTGCTCCAGGAAAATTCTGGTGCATTCACACCCTCTCTGTGCACATGCACACACCCTCAGGAGAACAGGTCCATTTTTAAACCAACCTAATACTTCTTCAGCATGAGAGCACTGAAAGTCTTAAGTCAAAAATGACAGCTGAGCTCAATTTGAAAGAAAGAGCAACCTCAAAGCTAAGGTAAGTTTCAAGCAGCAAATTCTTGCGAATCTGCTGTTCTTCTGGCACATACACTAAGAGAGTTTCCAGAGCAAGACAGTCATGAGAGGAGGAGGAGGAGGAGGAGAAGAGAAAGAGAAACTTGCTGTGTTGAGTCAGCACGCACAGCCAGCTCAACTACCTGTCCTGGTCGAGAGAAACTTGCAGGTCTTGTTATGATTGGGTGCCTACATGACTACTTCCACTACAAAACTTCATGCAACGCTAAAGGTTTACACAATACTTCAACGCAATGCTGTGTTCTCTGCACCGCAAAACTAGAAACGATCACCTCATGCTACCCAAGAAAACACAAGTGAGAAAAGATCTAGCAACAAAAAGGGAGCAATGCCAGCACATTCCAGTCTCAGGGCACAGAGAATGAAACCAGAACATTGTCTGCCCTTATGCTTCTACTGGAGCAGAGGCAGAAGCCTGTCACCACCCAACCCCTGGTCCTTCAAACAGATCAAAAAGTTTAGTAATTACAATACTATGAATGCTCATGTTTTGACTGTTTTTAACACTGAATCCCCTTAGCCTAAGAGCAGTCAGGGCAAGGTGATGAGAACAATTTAACATTACATTTAAAGTCTAAATAGCGCTAATAATAATAAAAATAAAAAATAAAAAAATGAAAGACAGAATCCACCCACCAACAAAACACCACATAACCAATCAGTCAGCAGGTATTATTTAGACATTAAACTAACAATTTTTACTCCCAATTGCCTAGACATTGTAATTTACCTTATTTCTCAAGCCTTAACACAAGCCAAAATGAAATGGGAAGTTTATTTTCACCACTCACTTCTCAGTTTTCATGGCAAAACATCACAATTATATTTTTTAATATAGAGAGTTTTTTTTTTTTTAATGAGTAGCAACCGCACATACCAGATATTTTGTGCACTGTGCATTTTCATTTCTTTTACACTAGGCAGAAAAAGAGAAGTGAGAAAAGACAAAGCCTCTGGTAGAAAGAGATGGGGGTGGAGAGCAGGCTTATATGTAAAATTCAAAAGTGTCTGAATACAAAAATCACAATAGTTGAACTCTGCACAAAAAAAAGGCCTTGAAACATTTGGGATTAAATTTTACTTGCTCCTCCAATTCAAGCTGTACATCAGAAATGCAAAGCAAAGGCAACCTCAAACCTTTCCGTCATCAATTTTGACTCTTCGCTCTCACTACCAGTCTGTCCTATTACTTAGCTTAGCAAAGCATTTGAAACAAGCAAGGAGAGGAGACTGACTTTCCACCTTGACATTGCTTTCCAGTGTAATGCATGTTCCATAAAAATACCTAAAGAAAAGGCAGAAATCACCAGTCAAGGTCTCCAAGAACAGTTAAACATTTGCAACACAAATCCTAACGCACTTCCCCGCCCCTAATAACCTCTAACCCACCAGGCGATGTTTCAAAGCCTGCTGCCCCTGCTCCCTGGCACGGCTTCGCACTACAGCAAGTCACCCGCGCGGCTTCGCCTCAGTCCTCCTCCACTGCGCACATCCCCGTCGCTTCTCGTGCCCCAGCTCCCCTCTGAACCCCTCAGTGAGCCAGTCCAGCTTGCTTAACTGGCAAAATACACCTAACTGAGGAAAGGAAAAAAATCTTCTGCCAATTTAGCACGCTGAACTTGCTTCCCAAGGTCAAGCGAATGCCACAGCCAGGGCAAAGGAGCCTTGCTGTCCCCATCAGGAGCAGAAAGCTGTTGGCTCAGCTCACCTGTAACATGGAATTTCAGCCCAGTTAAAACACTGTGTCTGGAGCATTACAAAGGGAGCTTCACAGCCTTCCCACTCGTGAACGGCAACTAAACTTGGAAGCTGGCAACTAGCACGGTGAGGTGCACGGGACCCCATGGCACCAAAGGAACAGTAGTTGCTAAATATCCTCCTCATCCTCCAGAGTTCAGCCCCCAGCAGGCACCTACGACCTTCCCTCTGCAGAGGGACCATTTCAGGTCAGCAGCTACCTACATTCAAGTCTCACATCTCTTTCTTATGAGCCAGGATAGTTCACTCTCCTGGGCCTCACTTAAACAAGAACTTAAGGTAGACACAGAGTTTCATGCAGTTCTCAGGACACCCCTTCTCACTCCCAGCTTTTTCCCTCAGCTTCTTAGCAGCAACCAGCCAAAATACACAGTACTCGTAACGGAGTGTATCACAGTACCTCCGGTGTTGCTGCAGCATCTCTCCCACACCTGTCTGCCCACCCAAGCCCGTCTGCCTTCTTCAGCCTTCCTACCTCAGCAGAGGTAGAGGCAGCATGATATGCAGCATTGTCAGAAGTGATGCTTCTCCTCTCTGCAAAGGATACAAGGGCCTACAAGGGCCAGCACAAGCAGAGGACAGGATACGTGGAGGAGATGCCTCCAAATGTCTGCTGAGGTCAAGAATCCTCCTTTCCCTCCCCCCCACCCACCCAAATCACAGATGACTTACCCTCAGCCATTCAACTCCTTCTTCAACTTCAACTCAACTTCCAGTGCCATACCTTCCCCAGCACCCCTTTTCCAAGCCCAGAGACCCCCACATTTCCTGCCGAGGACAAGCAAGACAGGCCTGGCTGCCTTCTCGTCCTGGGAGTCCAGCATTGCCTGCTCCCAAATTCACACAGCACATGTATTCTTGCTATGGGACTTACCAAGGAACAGCTTAAGAGCTTGCTCAGAATTTGGAAGCATGTTAAAATGGTTAGATTAGAGTAATACCCAGGAGGGCAGAGAAGAGGGTTTGTATCACAGTTCTGCAGAGCAGTTACTGCATTCTGCGTATTTCCAAGCACAGCCAAGCCACAGGGCACACCAGCATGGAGCAGCACTATCCCTCCCAGGTCTCATGCTTGGGGTAAAGGATAATAGCGGCGTATTCTGCCCTTCTACTTGTGCTGGAGTAAACTCACTCTACATTTTAGTATGAAAGCTAAAATGCTAAATCAGCATAACCCATTATACATTTTATATAAAAATACTCACATAAGGAGGGCAAGGGTTACTCTTTTTCAGAATAATAGATCAATTTAAAATCAACGGGGTTTCCTTGCTTAAGTAGCTGCAGTTAAACCAGTGCAACTTGTGTTCAGAGAAGCCATATATTAGCAGATAAGATCACCTGATATTTCAGTTAATCCTGCACTTTCATCTACAAGTACCACTGGGTACCTGTAAAGTCTCTGCCATAGTCATCAGTTCCCTATTACAAGCTTTGCGGGAACAAATACTTCCTAATCCTTTTCTCACTGCTGCTCACATCACGGCTCGCAAGCTTGCCGGCTCTCCCACTCTGGGTGCGGTATCCGCTGCGCTTTTTCCTCAGAGCATTTCTCATCCTTCTCTCCTCCCTCCTCCCCAGGACACACCTCTACCTCATCTCCCCAGCTGCACTGACAACTAACTCTTTGAGGACCATACACTGAATCAGAAGGAGGAACTGATCCAGGTTAAAATTCACTCTGTAAAGAAAAGGTTAATTTGAGAGTTGGGGCCATTTACTGATCTGATTTACTGCCCAGCCCACAAACAATTCAGCTAGTAAAAGAGGAGATGAGGCAGAAAGATGAGGAGCAGCAGGAAATCATTAAGCCAACATTATCCTGGAGGGAAAAAAAAAAAAAAAGAAAAGAAAAAAGAAAAGGATTGGGAGGCTTTCTTTTTTTTGGGGGGCGGGGTGGTAAAACTTGTGGAGTGACAACTCAACAACAGCGTGCAACACCATGTGTAGAAACATACTGTTTGCACAGCAGAAAGAGCAGGAGCAGTCTCACTCCTCAACATCTGTCTGCCCAGTTCTCACTTGTATACAGAATGGTGTCAGCTCTGCTCTCCCACCACCAACCACAAAGTTTAATATCTTAGGGATAAACTCACTTTAGAGCCCATGCCTGAGTGATCCCAGGCAGCACAGAGGAAGAGAACAAAAAGCAAGAACAAACAGCAGCAAGATAGACATGTATCTCACATTTTTAAAGGACCTCCGGCAGATATGGTAGTTTTACATTTTCTTAGGCAAATTTCAGTTGCTTTGGTGCTGGAGTCAGATTTGTAAGCACAAGCACAATGCTGAATGTGCCACAGAGTTTGTCATCATTAATACATTTGTGTTGACATGAAATACAGATCCTTGTTCAGGTTCTCTCCAGGGCCAGCTGAGAGCACAAAGACACTTGTGTGCACCCCGCAGGCTCCTCAGCCACCACGCTCGGCAGAGTTTCCACAACTGGACAACAAAGCAGGACCAAAAGCAACAAGTGCACTTCTCTCCACAGCAACTTGGTGAAGGCTGGGAAAGTCGAGTTCAGGGAAGGGAAGCGTACAAACCCCCAAACAGATGCTACCTAAGGACTCTAACACAGCTCTAAGCTGTGCCGCATGCTTTCAGTCTCCTCTCCAGGTCAAAGCCTCACCACCAAGTTAGCCACAGAGCAGCTACGCTCAGTTCAGAAGGAAAGCTGTGCCTGGCACTAATACCATCCCCTTCATCCCACCCACAACTCTTCTCAGTAAGACGAACTCGGAGCCTCTGAAGAACTGAGTCATGAGGCCGAAGGGTGAAGCTATACTTCACAGCTTGAATCCGTCCAACGCCTCATCGCTTCCGAAGCAAGAGGAGGTCCTGCTCGGCCAGTGTTTCTCCGCTCTCCTGACACATGCTCCCTGCCTCTGCCCCACCAGCTTGCATCGACTCTAGCGATTATCTGTCACAAGCCAAACTAACCTGGCAAAATAAAAAGCAAAACAGCATTTTTCCAAGTTAGCAAATCAAATATAGCTCACTGCAAGATCAGACAAGCACCAGAGTGGGCACAAAGGGAGAAGGAGGCCCACACAGATGAGGGCCCCTCTCTGCTTTAATACAAGGCTTCACCCAGACACTACAGTTGGGGCAGCACGACCACGAGAGGGAGGGAGGGAGGGAGGGAGGGAGAAGAGCGGAGGGAGAGAAGGAGGCTCTCTTTCTCCTTATGTCAGCACAAACCGCCATAGAGCCACGTGACAAACCAAAGCAGGGAATCTACCTGAGCTAAAAAAAGCCTAACCCAACAAAGCAGCAGTTAACTTTAATCAGTTCCCAATTTTCTACCACACACCTAAGAAACAAGGAAGACAAATGAGAAGCTAGGAATAGGCAGGACACCTCCCCTCTACAAGAGCACTGGTGCACGCTGCTGCCTTAAAAGCTGCTCATGCAGCTACAGCATAAATGAAGGACAGGGGAAGGCCCCGGGGGCCAGGCAGCAGGGTGAGAAACTGTGGCCACCTGAGCAGAGCCCAGCACTGCGAGTTCCCCGCTGACACCTCCAGTCGCACTTTTATTCTCCAAGTTCGAGATGAAACATGCCAGAATAAACTCAGGGAGAGCGGAGGCCTCTCAAGGAGCCACCAATCACTTTATCGCCCGTGTTTTGCTTCCGTGCGATGCAGCGGTGCCAGCTCCCGCTTGAGTTTCTGTACTTAGAGGGAGCTGCTGTGTCTTGTGGCTCTCCCCCACGATGCTGCATGTTCCAGCCATGGCTGGGAGCCACTCAAGAGCTGCTCTATGCTTCCCTTTTGGCACCTATACTGACCCCTCAGAGAGAGGATCCTAGTCTCTTGCTGATGCCAAGACACACTTTATTCCCAGTTCCCTCCTCCCAGAGTCAGGGAGGAGCTCTGCCAGGAGGGTTCCCTGCTTTCTTCCATCTCCATAACCCTTTCAAGAGTCTCAGGCGTGATCTTTTCTTGTTGTTGCCATTTGCACAAAGCATTTGAGAGCTACTGAAGCCCTCAGAGCTCCAGAGAGGGCAGAACGCCACCCTACCACATATCCCTGCTTGAGAGCACTGCAATGCACATCATGAAAAGCAGGGATTTGCAGGCAGTAAGTTCTCCCATCAGTCAAAACAGCAAAAGACAACTCAGAAAAAAGCAAGGCCACTGTCTGGTGCTGGGTACAGATACACACTTCTATACCTTCTTTGGAAGACAAAGATCAGCAAATGAACTTAGATTTAAAAAGTATTTTCCACAGAAATATGGGGCATTCTGTAGGTATTGATCCCTTTTGGGAAGCAAAAAGTAAGAAAAAAATTTCTAGATCTAAACAATATATTTCATTAACAGTCATTAAACTTTATACAACTAAGACCAAAATCCTCAAGGCACATTGTGGCAATATTCCCGCCTATAAAGGCTATTGCAATACTAGCAGCACTTACTGATCCTTCCACATCCGGTATTAACTCATCTCTAAATTCCGTATTGCAGGGTTTAAAAAAAAAGTTTTCATTTTAATATGTAACCCTCAACACTATACATAAAATTTGCATTGTCTAACACTCAGAAGTGCATGAATTTTATTGTTTGGGGAAGAGCTGCAACTAGTGTATCATGTTAGCTGTTGAATGTTGCTTAATGCAGTTTTGTACACTTCCAGTGAAGTGAGGTTGAAAAAAGTACTTCCATTCCCAACTCTGTACTGTTTTATCCATGCAGTCCTTATCGCACAGAGTAAAAACCCGTTTACAATACCCGTGATGATCGTTAAACAAAATAAGACACGGGAGGCGCTGGCTCCAAACTTCCTCTGACTGGCTCATTGATATTACTCAGACTCATACTGTAATTGTAAATGTACAGCTGCACTACAGCAAAATGCCTATGTGACACAAAAGAATCCAAACAAAATTGAGAGAGAGAAGAAAAGCTTTTTCCACCCTCCTTCCCTGTTGGTGGCACGAGTGTCTCAAGCAGCAACTCGCAGGCATTTGGAGAGCTCTGCTGCACATCTCTGCTTCCTTCGCATGCGACTTGCCCCAGGTCAGCAGATAATGTTTGCGACTCCCCTTTCATTTGTATTTGCTGAGGACTGCTTCAATTTAGTAGCCTACACCTCACTGAAATACAGTCTTTGTACACATTGTAGCAGCATTATATGTAGCAGAACATTTTAAAGTGTAATTCTGCAAGTTAGGGAATGTTTTTTAATTAAGAAGTTATAAATAAAGCAGCAGTTAGCTCTTCCTATACATGACTACACCTGACTGACACTATAATCTATATGCAAATAAAGTTCTGAGGGCATTTTTATATCCACCTAGAGAAACAAAGGCTACTCTTTAGGTTTCTATACAGAGCAGCAGCACTGGAAATGCAGACCAAAGGGGCCTTATTGCCTCAGAATTACTGGAGATGCTGCACTACAAAAAAAAGAAAAACAGTAATATTGCACATTACAACAGTGTGAAAGATATTACTTTAAAATTACCCAGTTAAACATTAATCATCCCGCAAGGGTTGCAAAGGTCACTTTGCAGTGATAAAAACTACTACATTAGAAGAGCTGGAAGAGAAAATGAGAAAAATGTGGATAGCAAGAGGTTCCCTTTTTTAAGTAAAGAAGTTCAACTCCTACTAAGTCTGAACTTCACTTTAAAAAAAAAAAAAAAAAAAAAAAAAAAAGCATCTCTTATCCAAGTTGCCTTTTTAGTTTAAGAGCTAGCAATAAAGCAAGAGCTGTGGCCTACATCTTGCCACAGCCCAGGCCAGACTGAACAATAAAGCAAGAGCAGATGTTGAGGCCTCGCCTTGATTTTTTTTTCCCCCTGAATGAGTCCACTCATTCTTTCCTGCAAGCAGGTGGCACCAATGTGCAGCCATAGATGAGGTCTGAATAACTATACCAGCAAAAAGCCTTTCAATATGTACCCTAGGTTGTAAAATTATTTTTTATACATGCACGCAACTCCAATCTAAGCTCTGCAGTGAGTTCTGCATGCACAAGCCTTACAACATATACAGGAGTGGAAATTACTTTATCGTAATGCCAGAAGTACGAGCATATCCTCCTCAGTATTGAGGATCACACTTCTGCTAATCACAACAGGCTTTTGTCTAGACATGGCCGGGATTTTATACTGAAAGGGAAAAGGATTTGAGTTTGTTTAGAGAGACTGTTGAAGGATAAAATTAAGAGGTGAAAGTGGGTGTTTGGAGAAGGTTTATTAAAAGATGGGCCTTGGAAGACTTTAAAATGTAAAGTTTTTCACCATTTTTATTTTAAAGGAGGAAAACAAGTATCTGTATGCTACAGCAATCCTGAATGTGTGTGCATGTGGGAGGGAGACACGCAAACACAACCACACAAAAGCTTGCAGTTCACACAGCCGGTGGGAGCTACTGAGCACACCTGCCCATCTGCAGTGCATTTCTCCCTCCTCCAGTATTAGCAAGAGCAGCCTCAGCCTCCCTGGACTGTGGTTTAGACCTGCAGTAGCTCCAAAGCTCCATCAGATGAATTAGGACTGGGCAGACTGGCCAGTGGTAATGAAGGAAAGCACTATGCATGGGGCCCTGTGGGTGCTGCACCTCCACCCCGCACCCCGTGTTCTGCTACCGCCTCGGTGGGGCAGGAGCTAGGAAGCCCTAGCAGGTAGGTCCCCCCCTTCCCACATGGCTGCTACCACCCCCCCCAAAAAAAAAAAAAAAAAATCAAAGCAGGACCTTGAGCTGTGCAGTGAGCCATTTTAAAATGTTAAAAATAAGTAAGCATGCACACACACAATTCGTTCCAAGAGCCAAGCAACAAACTGTCACTTTCCGCTCAAGCAGTCTCATAACCCTGCCCCAACACGAGATTTCCTGCCTTCCTTCCCTCCAGATCATTCTTTTCCACTTTCATTTAGGTGACCAAGAAACCAGAAGTACACCTACACACATGCAACAAAGATCCGACTATAGTCTAAAAATACAAAAAAAGAGACAACAATAACATAGCACATCTTCTTCAAGAGCCACATTTCATGGTGCCGACAAATCCCTAGGCACCGCCAAACCTATCTGAAGCCAAAAAGCTTACTGATGAAGGAGCAAAGATGAGGCAAACATCTTCCCCTCTTTCCACTATACCAGACTTTAATTCTGCTCCCTCCCCGTCCCTTGACAGTCACTAACTCCCACACGCAGCTCCACACTCACGCAGTCTCCCGTTTCTTTACTAGCCAGCCCTCAGCTCTTCCTGCCTGTCATACAGGGCCCTCTGTCATGTTCCTTTACTCCCAGCACGAAGTGCTGTTCTGGCCCAGTCCCGCCCAGTATACTTTTTTCCTAAGTGCTGTCAGTGAACGAGACCAGGACAAGCAGAGAGAGGCTTTCCCAGCCTAGTGCTCCATCTGCGTCACTGGATTTAATGGCCCTTCATGGGGGAGGGGAGGGGGCGAGAAGTCTATCAAATTGTCTAATCCTTTTTTGAGCTCATTTATAATTTTGGCATCTACAACATCCTGTGGCAGAGTGCTACAATTTAATTACATGTTTATTGTCTGATGAAGAACAAAGAGAGCCCATGCACGCACTCCCTTCTCAGCTGTAAGGCTGCTACCCGGTCGTTTCATTTGGTGGCCCCATTTCCTGGCTCACGAGAAGCAGAAAATAACTGTGCCCTATTCACCTCCTTCACATCTCTTTGCTTTACAGACCCTCTACCACACTTGTCTCAGCCCAGACTGTCTGGCCTGGAAAACAGATGACTATTCCGTCTCTCCTGATACGGAGAAGGAGCTCCGAGAAGCACGCATGCATGGGGAAAGGGATGGAAATGGGGCACAACCAGAACTGTATACCCTGTTCACGAAGAGGCACACCACAGAATTTATAAAACATGCCATAAAGAGGCTCTGTTTTGTTTTCAGACGCTTTCATAACCGCTTTTAACAATACTCTTGCCTTCTCACTATTACCACTGAGTTGATGCAAAAGCCGCTATGACTCCCAAGATCTTTATCTGGAAAGGCAACAGCTGATTTAGAGACCACTACTGCATACATGTAGTATGCATCTAAGCATAAAGCTTGTTCCACCCCGACTCCTCCCAAATATCAACTTAGCACATAATAAGTGTCACCTTTCATTTTTATTGCCATGCTGTCATCAGACTGAAGGAGCTACCCATTCCCCCCCCCCATTACCTCTCCCCTCTCTCACATACTCCTTTACACTGTGACAAAAAGACAATCCAGTTGTCAATAAGTTAAAAAAAAAGAAAAAAAAATCAAGATCTGCCATTTGAAATGGACACTATACAAAAGCTGTTTTGTAATAAGAGAGAGACGTGCACAGTGGCTTCTCCACAACCCCCAACTTCAGGGCACCTCTGGCTTCCCAGAACTTCCCCCAGAGGAAGACACGGTGCAAGGAGCAAAAAGTCAGAGGGTGTCACAGACCTTGCAGCTCCCCCATCTCCCTTCCAGTTAAAAGCAGCAAAGCTGGGAAGCTGGAACAGGAATCAGAGGAAGGGGAATAGAGCTTTTATTTCTGCTCAGGAAAGATACACCCAGCTTTAGAAAGCACTGAACCATCTTATTCATAGAACAGATCCACAGTTTCTCCCGTAAAGCTTCAAACTTGGCCTTAAAGGCCGGTATAAGCATTGGCAACCCAAATGCAGCATTTTACTCATCTTTCCCACACACTAAGGACCAGCTGGCCTGCTTCTATTGCCCAATGCAAGGGAAAAAAAAAAAAAAAAAAAAAAAGTAGTCTCAAGTGTAAAAAAACAGTAGTCTCAAGTGTTAGCAAAGCGGATGGATTACTTTTTGGTATTTTTAGCAACACCTCTTCCCTTCCCACCCCTCCAAAGTTCACATGACAGCATCCTTTTGAGATAGCTTACCCGGGTAAGTGGAAGTAAGGCATTCCTAGAAAGTGCCAGTGTTATAACATGCAGATCTCTGCTTAGCAAAAAGTGACTATTTTTTTTTTCATCACATTTCAAAAATCCTTGCCAAGGGATAATCAGAAGCAGATCTGACTAACTAGATCCTGGAGTCCAACAAGTATGGGATGTGGGCACTTCTCTTTCTCCCTTCCCTGGCATTTTAGGGGTTCACAAAAACATTAACTAGCTATGCTTGAAGGATTAAAAATGAAAGGTGCTGGAGGAATGCATCATTCACTGTTACTGTTTAGAAAACAGTATTGTGAAGGACATGCAGATAGGATGCTCTGGTGTCTCAGCTGGGACAAGAATCCACCAAAAAGGTCAAACTGGAGAAAAACGTCATTCCATTGTACTCTTGTAGTACCAAATCACTGCACAGCAGAATGAGTCAATCAGTAACAGCTAAACTGTTACTCTTTTAAAGCTGGGTCAAATGCCAACACTTTTGAAAGCTGTAAGCAGAGAAGCCATAGCACTAAAACCCATCACATTACAATTTTAGATGTGCATCTTCCAAATCCAGCTGTGTGGTGGGAAGAAGCTAAACAGCCAGGAACAGTAACATCACTGCACTTCCTTGCAGGAGGTGATGCCCTCAAAGATGAGCAGAATTATACCCTGCAAGCACTCCCAGGATCCAAGCTGCCTTCAGGAAAGTCCTACCTTTTTAATGGCTGCCTGATTCCCACCACCCACCCCCAGCTACCCACGAGGCCCCTTCTGCAGCGATGGCTCACTTGCTTAACAGCTGCCAAAACACAAAATGTAACAGTGAGTTAACAAAAGCCAAACTACTTACCCCAGTGCTTGAGCTGCAATTTGTGGTGGTTCAACCATTGCAGCAGCAGCAGAAATACAAACTTCCAAGCTCAGGGTAGAGAGGTGAGGGCAAGGACCACTGCAAGTTAAACCAAGTTATCCCAAGATAAACTGGCCCAGCTGGTAAAGTCAATGCTACAATGTGAGTCATCTACATTAATCCAGGCAATGCCATCTCAAGCTAGCTTTGTAGAGATCATGCAAGTGGCTCAGCTGGCAGAGTGGTAGAGACAGTAACCTCTGACAAGGGGGCACAAGCTTCCTCTATCAGTGCAGCAGTCTCCAGGAAAAGACCCCTGTGCTCAGGCCAACATAAGCATAAGAGAAGCTTGTATATCGAATCCCACCCAGCAATCTGAGTCATGCATCAATGTGGTGCACAAGTGAAATCAACAGGACTGTGAACATGCCTAGTTTAACCCACACAAATCCGACTTTCAAACATCTGTGACAGTTATATATCCTCCTCTCACCCCCATCCATGACAGTCTTCCAGGTCTTTATCCTCACAATACCCCTACCAGCATATGAGAGCTATTAGCAATAGGCACTAAAATGCTGAGTGCCTAGTCCACAGGAAGTAAAGCCAGGTTTCCTAGGCCCTGTTAGTGCCCTCGCTGCAGGACTCCTTCCCCATCATCCCACTCTCAGAAATGCTGAAATCAAACAGGAACCCATAAATAACACACTTAATGTTTCGAATCATTTTGAAAAATTCCAATCTGCTTCCAGTTCTCTTTGGAAACGATGGTTGTGTTCATTAGCTTGTAAAGTCCCCAAGGCACAGACATTGTTCCATTTGCACAGAGCCTGGCTCAACAGGGTCCTGGGTGCTATGAGGATAGTATTAATACTCCACAACAAAGTCAGGTTTAACATGCCCTTGAAACAGCGGCAACTCTTGAAAGCTACTGGACCACTTTTTTTTTTTTTTTTTTTTTTTTTTTTTTTAAAAACAGACTTCACAACTTTGTTTTCTCTCATTTTTAACAAACTTGAAGACATTTCAGTAAGGGCTATATTTAAAATGCACCTAACAATCATGATGGACCCTATAATTTTGTTTTTAGTCTTTTAGCAAAACTCAAACATTATCCAAAACAAACTTCCCGGTTCTTCTCCCTCTCCTTCCCCTCGCCTTCAAAAGGCTCAGAATGTATGTGCAAGACAAACTAGTTAACAATTTCAGAGCAAGAAAGCTGTAAGATAGTGAGGAGAGAGACTAAACCCTTAATTCATCATTGCTCCACAGCAAGCAGTGCCTTGCCCTCATTTTGTATTGCTTTTCTCCTCATACTCTCACTTCACATTGAACATAAATGACCCTAAAAGGTACCAAGTAGCAGTGAACCAAACCTCAGAGAACACTATCTCCAACAAGCAGCAGCAAGGGCACTAGCAGCTCTGAAGAGGGACCCAGAGCCCTGTAAATACGCTGGATTTTCCCGACATGTCTTTCCTTTAGGATTAGGAGCATTTTTTCCACAGCACCAGTATTTGCATACTGCAGCATTTACAAAGAAATCAATTAGGACACAAGAAGGTGAACACGAAAAAGACCAATAATGCTTGGGACAGTCCACTGAATAGCACACCGCTTTCTGCCCTGCTTACATGCTTCAGGTCTTTGGTTTGTTTTTCCTCTATAAACATATAAAGCACAATCCCCTTCCCCTCCCCAGTTAATGAAGAGGGAGGAAGTTTGCAGAAACAAGGCTTTACAAGCACTTTGAAACGCAACAGCCACGTGGCGAGCATCAGGAGCAGAGCTCACATAAAGAGCCAACAGGCAGCACAAAACAGAGGGGAGAGGGCTAGAAAAGCCCGTGCAGCCAGGAGAAGCGGGGAAGGGGAAACCAAGCCTTATTTCCAAGCCATCGCAACTGGGAAGAAAACACTAAAGGGACTGAGGAAGGCTAAGCAGATAAGAAATCAGAGAGAACGCCAGCCTGGCCGTGCAGATAAACGGAGGATCCAAGGCCTTGCTGGAAGGAGAAGAGTGCAGTTTGGCAGAACGATGAGGGTGGAACATGCTTTGGCTCTACCCTGGCAGGAAAGGAGGAGGAGGAGCAGGAGCTGCTGGGCAAAGCAAATGAAGTCGGTTTGCACAGCATTTACCTGCACTGTAGCACATCTCTTCCACCACTGCAACACGGTCCTCCCTCACACACACATTGATACACAGACACAAAATTAACTTTATTTTACTGTGTTCAGGGCCATTAGTCTTTCCACTCTGAGGACTGAGATCCTATTCAGCACTTAAACGCCTCTTTATTGAGGTTGAAAAATCTTCAGTTTCCTCCAATTTTCTTTTTTTAAAAATCCTTCTAGATTTAATTCATGCTCAGAGCAAAATAACCCCTCTCCCTCTCTCCAAAAACCCTCATCTGAGTCAAAGTAGTCACAGAGTGTCCTTGTCTGTGCAAAGGTCTCCTTTTCCTTTCCCACAAATTATATAATGGAAACAGCCAGTCCCCAGCAGCTGTTTGACAGGAATACAGCTGTGGCTCCTCAGTCATCAGTTCTGCTGCCCCATATTATGCTGGGCAAATTCTAAATGTGGCTGCCAAGCTCATATTCTTTATCCAGTTGTCACTGGATAACTCCAAAAAAGCAACATCCAGCTCTGCTCAGGGCACCATACAGAGCTCCAGGCTCCAAGGGACGCGTTACACACTTGTTCCTGTCCTCCTCTATCCAATGCTACTAATTTGACCACTTGGGAGCACTTTCTTCACACCATCATCTTCCCAGCTTCAGTGACCCAACTAGGGGTTCAGCCACGAGGAAGTTGCTTCAAATCCAAACCTCAGCTCCCCTATTTACAGAAAAGTGTATAATGGGGTGTCACACACATCCATACAAAGAAACTTAGCAGCAACAAGAACAAGGCAGCAGGAGAAACAAGAGACATAAGGATGTAAATAGAGAACTGAGAGCCTCCAGGAGGGACAGTCTTTAGAAGAGCAAAGTTGTAAGAGACTGAGAAGCTCAAGGATGCTAAGGTCACTGGGCCTTCAAAGGCAGAACTCTGTACAGAGCACCTGGGACCCCAACAGTCTTAAGGATGTAGATGTAGGCTGGAGCAGAGAAAAGCGGAGAGGCACTGGCACCAGAGAGGAAAGCTGACTGTCAAGGCAAGACAGGCCTCACTATTTACCCACAGAGGGGGGCTTTGCCAGGCACTTTGAGACACTTAGCACCTTCCTTGCCAAGAAAGTTCTCTCTCCTTTTTTTTTTTTTTTTTTTTTTTTTCCTGTCCTGGCCTACACATTCTCCATAACATTCCCAGAGCAAGCTATAGTATTTACTGAAAGACAGTTTTCCCTGATATCTGGATTTCCATAGAGTTTCTACCTAAAGGGTAGACTACAAGACAAGGGCTGAAAGATTAACAGCCACCCAACTTAGTACAGCTGAGCTCTGATCCATGATCGGGACTTGTAGATGTCATTACAAAACAGATTTCACCCTGTGTATTTCAAACTCTCACCTGAAATACCTCCTCTCCTGTACCACTCAAATATGAACTGCTGCAAGTCAAGTCAACACATACGCCAAAGGCAAAGAATGAGCATCAAAACAATTCAGGTTAAGTTTACGTCACAGGCTGATCTTTTTTACCTCTCTTCCTCCCCCCAAAAATCCTTCAGTCTTACCTCCCCACCTTGTTTGAACACCTCCCTGTAGCAGAAGCCTTACATACATTAAACCAATACCTGATTGCAAGGCCACAGACGCTGCTGCAAGCTTCAGCTCTTTTTATGGCACGCTCTGACTGCACTTTCTAAAGATGCAACTATTTGTAGCGAGACATTCAAGATTCTAGCAGTGATTCGTGGTACGGTTTTATTCCTTAATATCTAGCCTGACTGTACAACATGCTGGCTTGAGTACTCAATGGAGGAAGAGTCCACAACCCACAAATAATATCAAATTCTATTAAAAAAATAATCACTCAAACTCAAGGGTAAACCTACTTCAGCAAATGAGAAATTTAAGTCTGTTCCCCTACGGCAGGTTTCTGCAGCATGCACTTACCTTGCAGAACGACAAGCACATCTTACTTGCTCAGAACATTCCATCCCAGTGATGCCCACCCAGGGCATTAGCTGTCAGCGCTAAGCCTAACCACAAGCAATCCTCCAAACTCACTCTTGCTAAGACTTCCTGCCTCCCTATTTACAGACCCCTGTGGCAGGACATCCAGCTGCAGCACTGTGACACGCTCCATGGGGCCAAACTCCTGCAGACAGCTCCCCCATCATCCTGCAACAGCTGCTGAAACTTTCCTGCAAGAACAAGTACTATTGCATAAGACAAGATATAGAAGCAGCAGATAGGTAGGGTTCCCATAAAGCCCCCAACAAACCCCAACTTCAAAATCCATGTCATTCAGCAGGAATGCTCCAGGCCAGATCTTAGCATCCAGATACTTCTTCCAGTATATCCAGCATAACCTGGAAACACTAGCTTTTCTGCTCCAGCAAGGCCTGAAAACTAACTCAGCAGTATCTTCTACAGACAGCTTGCTTGCAAGGTCTTGGCACAAGCCAGAAGGACTGAAGTATCCTCAACAAGCCCAATGAAATTTGGGAGTGTTCATTTCCTCTAGGTCAGCTATTATTACAGGGACCAGCATTGTGCCCAGGATGGTAAGTCACATGCTAGATCAACTCACATGGCCTCCAGTGACACAATGCCAACATTAGCCTTAGACTTTTAGCCAGTTTTTGCATGGTACTTCAGAGCACCAAGCTTCTGACTTATGTGGCCTTCCTTCTTTCTGTGTCCCCGTAGAAAAAGGGTAGCTCCTTACATAACTCCTTAGAAGTCCTCTTTCCAATACCAGTATTTCAGATCCATTAGTAGCTGTCCCAGGCTTACAGAACAAGATGATCCCATCATCTGCTGTTGTCCTGAATCACAGGTATTAATTTACACGCAAGAGAGTTTAGATGTCTTGGCCTTCTAAGTTTGATCTAAACTTGCAAAAAAAAGTCCCCTTCAAAGGTCAGTATTTTACCTTAACAGAATATCACAGTTCATCCTCAAGTAGGAACAGCCTCATCTAAAGACATCAGTCCAGCACCAGGTCAGGGGGACCCAGACCCCTAACAAGTTCCCCCACAACCACCCAGTCAGCACATGGAAGAGTCACATGAGACTACAGTGTAGCAGCTAGAAGAGCAGGCTTTAAGTTATGCCTACACAAGGAACAACTAAGCAATACCTAATAAGGTACCTGGGCTCTATTTTTTTGAGAAACCTTATGCCTTTGACTACAGTAATGCACCAAAAAAAGAAAAACAAAAGCAGCCCCACTACACAGGGGCATTTTTTTTTAATATCACTACTATATTCAGTGGAGAACTCTGCAGCAAGTTCTAGGAAAGATGACACCAGAGCACTAGAGACTCTGCATCTCCTGCTTGCTGTCCTTGGAGAGCTCTTTTAGAGTAGAGTCAGGAGGGCTGGAAAATTCGCCTCCATCAGACATTTGGTTGTTGATGCAACCTCCCACTCCAACATCCTAGTGAAGAGCAAAGCCCTTCTGAATCCCACCCAGGAATAGAATCACTATTTTTTTTTTTCCCTAAGCTTGACTTTCTTTATTAGGGTCATTTGCTGGAAAGTTAAAGCTTTTTATGTAAAAACTTCTATGTTGCCTCTCCCTAAACAGCAGATCACCTGCCAGCAGGCTGAGCTACTGCCCTGCAGTAACTCAGGTAAGGCAAGGACATTATGCCTTTGCTGTACTGCACCTCCTGCAAGAAAGCATTTTCCCCTGTAAGAGCAGGGGAGAAACAAAAGGAACAGGGAGCATGCCAAGGTACGGTACGCAAAGACAAAATGCAGACATTGTTTCTTACAGCCTTCTACCAACAGACAACACTGCAAAAGTGGATCTGCCCCTTCTCCTCCCTGCAACATGTACCCTCACTCGAAATCGAGGCCCAGACCATTACCATGTCAGGTCAAACAGAGACCCTCTACACGGTCAGCTGTTGTTCCTACCTTGAATTTAGGATTGGTCATGTCTAATCTTACCCTCTGACAAAGAGCTTTTCTGAACACAGGTTTCAGGTCAAATGTATAGGTCAAGAATACGCTAACACCACTGCTAGGAGAATAGACTTTTGATACAAAAGTCCTTCCTCTGGTGTACCTACAGAACCACCAATTTCAGCCACTAGGAAGTAATGCCACAAAGAGGAAAAAGCCATTTTTTGTTTGTTTGTTTACAGAAGCAGCAATAATCACTCCTAGGTTTGCTATTTAGTTATACCAGCAATCTCTTCCCTATGTAAGTTTAGCCCTTCTGTAGAAAATTTACTTGGGACCATCACACAACCCTACCACTTCTGCTGCTATACAAAAAATATAGGGAGCTTCCCTTGTTCCTCTGTTCTTTGTTCTGGTGATTTCAAGGTCATCTATATTCTTATCAGTCTCAGCACTGCCCTGCCCTTAGAAGTGATACATGTGAATTAGAAAGGGAATTTCCCAACTATCCAAATCCTTTGCAGCACTGGGCACACAAACAGAGGGCAAATGGAACAGTTTGTGCCATGCCCTGTCTTCTGAGAAGTTAGACACGATCTTTATCTTGTTACATCATAGTATAAAGATCAGTCTTGTTACATCTTTGGGTGATAGGCATGATGAACATTTCCTGAAATTTTAAAATAAAGGAAGTAGAAGAGTTCTCTTTTCTTTCTACCTGCCCTTTCCCAGAAGATTTGGAACAAGTCAGCAGTGGGAACTTATTAAGCCTCATTTGCTAACCTAAGAATTAGAAACATATCATGCATAATTGAATTAGCTCCTAAAAAGTTCCGTTAGGTATGCTTTCAAACAAACCTCTTTAATACGAGGTATATTTGTCACTATTCAAAAGTAAGAATAGAGTGTCACAGCATACTAAAGCAGCAAGTATTTGTTGCTAGTTGATGTCTAAAGTGAGACAGTGGAGGGAGGAAAAAAAAGCATCAAAAATAGAAAGTATCAATACCGTTAACTCAAGCAGAAGGTTAGATATCCTTGGGGCTCTGAAACAGTATGTAAATAAAGACCTAGTGCTATAACGCGAACATAGAGAAACAAGCACAACATCCCTGCCTACATAAAAATGTCCTTCACTGTAACATGGAATCTACAAGGACTGTAAGTAAATCTGATTCCACACTACTAGTAACTGGAATTCATATATACAGATTTCATTTTTTAAATAAAGTACATTTGAATTCCTTAGTTACACAAAACATTCCAAAAGACTTACATGCAGCAGCCATCTCCTTTTAAAGCTTTTCACTGTTAATTCTAAAGAAGATTTTTATACATAAAATATAGATAGAAAATAATTTATTTTAAAAAACAGTAAGAAATATTTATATATACACATATACACCCCCTAGATATGCATTTTTTCCCCCCTTCAAGAATCTCCTTTCTGATTTTCGCATGCTGGACTTGCGAAAGGAAAAGTGGATTCTGAGAGCTAATGACTTAATCTTTCTCCCTATTGAGTCCTCACATTTAGTACATCTTACCCATGACCTTTCCACAAAAATCAAGTATTATCGCATGTACTGAATCTTGCCCTACAAAACTACATGGCCCTCATGAAACATACCACTCTCATCCATGAACCAGCCGTTGGCAGCATTTACTTCTGGGTATTAGGTTCTTCATTAGTCTGACCTCCTGACGTTGTTTGACACCACAGTTGACAAGACTTCCAGAGTGCCACTTGATTTACTTAATAAAGCCAAAAAAAAGGGAGGCAAAAAAAAAGAAAAAGAAATATTTTCTTCTTGTGAACATAAAAGATCTGTTCCTTGAAAAAGGAATCCCTGTATCTCAGTGATTTATGAATACCTTACCCTGCTAAGCTGCTTAACAGCCAAGAGCCCCATGTTTTTCTCTTCTCAAACATTGTTTCACCAAAAGCTAGACCATCTCTTACAATGCTCATGTACTGCAATTTTGAAAAAAGGCAGTATAAAAACAGATTATCACAGTAGTGCTCCATGTGGAGCAGGGATGGTACGCAGGAATCCAGGTTTTGTCCCCCAGGGGCAGAAACAAGTCACTTTGCCTTCACGCCTCCATTTCCACCTGCCTTCCAATTTGCAACGATCCTCAGCACTCTTGCAGGCACACATGCAGAGTGCCTGAAACTCTGTGCAAGGTCATCAGTGCAGTCTTCCGGACTCTACGGCAGAGAACGCTGCTGCACATGCACAAGCCAGGGAAAGAGACACCTTTGAGGGAATTCTTATCACGGTACTCTTCAAAGTGAAAGGATCACAGATGCTCAAATGAAAATACTTCCTGCAGGTAATAGTAGCAATAGGAGGCTTACTTTTAGATGCGATGGCTGTATCTCTAGAAACTAAAAGCTTACCAGCACAGGCAGATCACCATACTTGCTGAAGAATAGCTTCCACAGCAGATTGAACTATTACTTGAACAAGTCCCTTGGTAGTAGAGTTCCTTTTGGTTCAGAAACAGACCACTGCAGTGACCTACATACCAGGGGGCTGTGCAGAATGGTTACTGGCAAGAGAGGACCAAAAAAGAGGCAGAATAGGATGTTCTGTAGGGTGGAAACTTTCTCCTCCAGCACCACCATGAAAGGAATCACAGCCTCAAACTGGTTTCTAGTAGGACATTAGATCCCTTGCCTACTTGGGAAAGCACAGAGCTTCCCAAAAAGCATTCAAAATTCCACAAAACTCCTTCCTAAATAAAAGATCCCAGGGAAAGGAGATGACAGGAAGGAGAAAGCAAGTCATTCACAATTGACTGGAGTTCTTCCTTAAGAATAATATAACCATAACTACAGCACCTTAAATTTGTACTTCAGCTCATATAGGAAAAATTCTAGTGTAGACAAGGACTAAATTAGAATCCTATATATCTGCAGATCTGTAGTCAGAGTTGTCATACACAGTTTAGGCTTTACTTAAAACAAACTGCTAAAAAAACACAGTAGGAGGACAATACTTGTATCTTTGAGCTATAAAAGGGAGTTTATGAAGTTCTTATATTCAGATCTCATTACAGAGTACAGCAACCCCATCTATAGCTGGTATCCCAGTCATGATCACAACATTATCTCAAATCCCTGCACAATTATGGAAAATGAGAGCAGTTACACTCAATGGAAAAGTAGTTACACCACATTGTATGTCTTGTCTTGCAGAGGCTGTTCCTTGATTATACCAGAATGAATTCCTTGGCTATACCAGAAGGCTTTTTTAAAACAGCAGCACTACTTCACAAAGAAACTGAAATCCTCTGTATCCATCTGATATGTTCCTCCTCAGAAGCTACCTTTTTTTCTACAGTCAAGAAGGACAGCAAACTTCACACTGAGTCCAAGGATGCTCTGATATTCTACAGTTTCTTCACATGTTGTACCTCTATAGAAGATACTGCTAAAAGACAACAGAAAGGTAAGGGAGAGCCAACCCCCCTCTCCCTCAAACCTTACATATTTCTCTGTAATGAAACTTGATAGGTTGTTATGCATCAAGAGGGTATCTTGAGGAAGTATAAACCTCACTAAGGATAACTGAAGCCAATCAAAAGGAATCTTAACTCTAGCTAGTAAAATATTAGATGGAAAAATTAGAGTGAACCACCCAGTTATTTGCAGCACTGCAGACTTCCTGTTTTGATGCAAGTCAGCAAGATCTTCTGGACAGCCGAGGAACAAAAAGCACTAAGTAGTTAAGGAGGATAAGTCAGTTAAGGAGGATAAGTCAGTTACGGAGAAGCTAATGATCTATCTTTATTAGACTTCAAAACAGAGGAAACTGCATCTATGTCTATCATTTTCTAGCAGTAAATATTTCAAGGACTAATGCATAAGAAAAAAAGAACAAAATGACAAATTGAAAAAAAGCTACTAGCCATCAGAACAGGTTGTTATGTATGTTTGGCTTTACAGTTTTGGATACAAGTCTTCTCCCCGACCTCCTCATCCCTCCTTCCACATATGCCATATCAGATTATTATAACCAGTCACTGCGCTGGGGGATACTCAATGCGGAGTCTTTAAGAGACAGGCTGGCAGAAGTGATTCTGAACTGTTCAAAACAGCAAATCTTACCTCAGCACCAGGCGAACTGGCTGAAAGACATTGCTAGAGACAGCTATTAAAAAGAAAAGCTAAACAAATGAAGACAAGACATTTAAGTTCTAGAAATCTTGTTCCTCTTATAAAATCTCCTAGAGCACAAAAAAAAAAAAAAAAAAAAAAAGCAGTGTTCATATTTCTAAGCTTTAATGAAGTCTCTTGCAGATACATAATTTGGGAGAATTGCAGGTGATAAGGTAGGACAATATTGTCAATTAAATCTGACTACATACAGAAAATACAAAAGAGGAAAAAAGTCCTTTCACATCACAAATTGGAGGACAAAGGCAATACAAGGTCTGGCCTTCAGTTCTCAGACTCAAAAGGTTTGTTCCACTGTTAAGTCCAGCAGTAGTACAAAATCACTCCCGCTAGTGTTCCCTATACGGATCCTGCTATACGGGCACAGCTTTGTTTCATACTACTACAGCAAACTACTTCCTAATGAGTTTGGCTGGTAGAAGGGGGGAGGGGGGCAGCTTACCAGCCTCACTGCATCTGCACTGGTTTTCTGATTTCTACCTACTAGCAGTTTACCCACACCTCTAACTCGGAGCTGAGCTATCAGAGTATACTGCTATCGCAGGCCTGCTCATAATCAATATTGAAATTCCAATTTTATTTTTAAGGCTGTAATTGATAAAGGCATGTGGAAAAACTTTGCTAACTGGATGCACAGCTCCCTGGACAACATAGACGTACCCTGCAAACCCTCGATCAGTGCCAGTCACTAGGTGTTTAAGAACAGTGGACCTCAAGAACCAGTAACAGTCTTCACTGCCCTACATGCGGCACTACAGCCTGAACATGGTGCTGCACACCTCATTCTTCCAGGCCCCTGAATCAATTACTTCAAAGATCATTTGCTTAAAAGCAGAACTTAAAAACTTCTGGAGTAGGCAGAAGACAAGTCCTAAGCCGCAGGGCACCAGGCTTCCAGAAGGTTATTGCAGTTGGTCCTAATCATAGTCTGAACCCAAGGCTCCATCCAGACTCCCTTGAACATACTGCATTGAGTAGAGACTAAGCTGGCACCACATGTTTTAGATTTACTACTTATTCCACCAAAGTTTTCAGTGATTATTGTGACGCTTCAGAAGCAAGCTTGCAGGAAAAAGTCTTGATTTTTGTTGCTAGATAGTTGTGATTTTGTTGCTAGCACTTGGATGATATATATTAATGTATGACCCTGCAGAGTCCAAATGTGAAAAGCAAAACGTTCTGTACAGCTAGCCATACACCTTAATTAAAAGACGTTTGAGACACTTGGGCGCACACTACCAAGCAGGCTGCTGAGCCATCCTTGTCCCCACGATGTGCTGATGACAGCAACAACGGCTGTTTGACCACCAGCTCCACCATCAGATCTTATTGCTACTCTGACCTCTTACTACCTTCTCTGCTCATCTGTTTATCTGTCATAATACACATGTCAAACTTTGCCAAGGCATACTTGGTCATAGCCTTGGACCAGATTCTGTAGGTCCATATCGTGACAGCATCTCAACTGTAAAGCAGGTTATCAAGAAGCCTTGAACCCTGAGAACGGTATCCTTAAATTATGCCTCCATATCAAAGCAATTAAATGCCACTTGGAGACTATTCTCCTCAGGGTTCCCTAAGGCTCCTTTGTAACTGAGCATAAAGAGAATTTCAGCATCGAATAGAGGCCACAGGCTGTGAAATCCACATTTGTATCCACAATCCGCATTTAGGACCTGCTTTTAGTCTCTCCATTCCACGAGCTGACTGAAGACAAGTTCTGTTAAGATTTCCAAACAACTGGTACTAGCATATTTTACAGACACACCTTGCATGGAGGGGATTGGAACGACTCAGAATGACTGCCTTTACTAAGGGCTTCCAACGGGTGCAGCAGGCACTCAGTACCCCCTACCCCAGCTACCTTTCATGTGGTAGCGTGACAAATGCTGTGGTGCCTCCATAGACCAGCTGTCCTCTCATCTCTTCAGAGGATACTGCCAGAGTTGTTGTTTAACAAAGACACGGAATTCATTCCTCATTTTACACCATTGCAGGAAAAATTAGCTTAGCTCAGAGGCATGAGACAGCAGTGTGACTGATGCAGAGGGTGGGTTTTTAGGCAGCTAGAGAAGAGTCCAGGAGAATTGAACATGTTTCTGTTAGCATCACTTGGCATTCACTTCTCCAGCTTTAGCAATAGATGAGGCCTTTGAGTGTGGGAAATCCTGGGCTTCAGGCACTTGCTTGAATCCTTCATACCAGAATACACTGCCTCAAGAGCTCAAAAGTTTTCTTAATTTCTCAGACATTTCCTGTTCCTCTCTGAGACTTTATGAGAACAGGCCTCAAGATTCTCAGAAACTCTCTTGTGACAAAGTCACAGAAGAAAGTGTGGAAGAGAAACTGCCGACTCACATCCTCCAATCCCCTTTGTTTAAGGGGGAACAGGGTTTCTCTTGAGTCACTGAACCCCCCCTGCACCAGGGTGGAGGCTGCTCCAATCACGCAAGCCTTCACCCACTAAAGTGACATTTCGGAAACAAGGAATAAAGGAAGAGCAGTCAGAGCCAAGGAGTCCCTCACTTCAGTGGTCCCTGGGAACAGTTCCACTTGCAGGAACAAGCGGGAGAGGCAGTATCAAAAACTAGCAGGCAAGGCAACGTGCAGAAATAAATCCTTACATGAGTAGCCCTGCATGGTCCAGGAAGCCTGTCAGTCTGTCATCACTCTGTTATGAGAGGAGGGAAGGAATTAAACTTTGTGACATATCAATGCTGCTCTTAAAATACAGCACAAGTCCAGCAACAACAGAACGTAACCTCAGCCAATATATATAAATATGAAATATATGCACACATATACATATATACACATCTTCTTTCCAAGCAGGTTGAAAGAAAAAAGTGACTCCAAAATGTTAATTTAGCTTCTGTCTTCCCTGCTTAAAGAGACCTCTCTCCCTCTACAGTACATGCATGCAAACCCCTTCCTGAGACAGCCAGGCAAGCCCAGCACTGGCTGCACCTAGTTTACTTTGCTGTAAAGCTGGAGCGCTCTGTCTCTACAAGGAATTTGCAGCGGAATAGTTACTGCACCTTATTTACTCTGCAGTCAAAAACACTTTTGACTTTTGGAGGACAGATAACAGAGCAAGATTTCTTCCTGTTTTACTTTCAGGACATGAATGAAACACTTCGGTCAGGCCAGACTTCAGATACATCAATTCTGCTAATACAACAGGACTGCAGAGAATGGCACCCTCCTCCCCCCTTCATCTTCCTTATCACCAAATTAGACAAGGGGGATTCCAGCCCTGCCTCACAAATCATTAGCTATACTCACACTGCTGGTTTGTTCTCCAATATGTCTAGATACATGCACACACCTCCACACACCCTCACCCCCATGCTGAACAATACAGTTAGCTTTAACACAAAATTGAGAAAAACGTAAGGTTTGACTTTTTTTTGCCCAAGGTCACACTGGAAGTCAAGCAATGAGTCCCCTATGGTGAAACACCTGTCACAGTTTATGCCAAGTGGAAATGATTCTCACATGTCAAGATTTTAAGTGACTCTGTGAAATGAAACCAAACTCTTTTTAGAGTCTTCTCCTCTCACCTTCAGATGCCAGCGTTCCCTGCTGCAGGGCAAAGTAACCCAAAACAAGGTTACCTGTTCATATCAAAAGACAACTTGCTTGTTTTGCTATTTGTAAATCAACTAGAGGATGCCTCTTCAGAACAAGGTCTTAAGCCACTGGAGTGAAAGAGGGAAGAAGCGGAAATATCAACATATTATTTGCACAGCAAGTCGGCTCTTCTCCCACCTGTTTCCTATTCATTTTAAGGCCAGACTATTGTGAAAAGCATTACAGGAGGTGACCTAGCTGGGGGCCTACAGAATATGAGACCCCAAAAACTCAACTAAGGCCTAGCTATGCAGGACACACATGCAGAAAGAGGTGCCAATTACTTAGCTTAGTACTTGGATCAACTGACCACTGAAAGACATGCCCTAAATGGGAACAGGGGCTATATTCCCCATAGCACATGACTATCCCAAGCCCCTCATTTTTGGAGAAGTACTAAGAGCCACAAACACTGCAGACAATATGGTTCACTCTCCCCAATCCCAACACAAGCCTGTTTCTTACAGGACAGAGTCCAAAGTCTCTAGAGACTGAAAGAGGGAAATAAACTCCCCCCACACACACACACACCTCCTCCCGTTGCTATATTTCTAAGCCCCAAAAGGAACCTATCAGCCAGCTTCACCAGCCACTCCTAACGGCCAAGCATACCCCAGAAAGCTCTTCAGAGCCTAGTGTCAAATCTCGACAACATCCTACGTGCTCTTCTCCCCATCACTGCCAATTAGTTAGACGTCCACACAGAAGGGCCGACTCTGGTGAGCCGACAGTTTCCCCAGTCTGATTCATTCCCTGGTCTGTCCATGATCATTAGTTCATTCCCTGACTCGCTTCACTAACTCTTGAGCTTTGTTCAGCCATAACCAAAGGCTATTTATTTATGGCTGTTTGGAGGCAGTATTCTGACCACCTCCCAGTGCTAGCCAAGACTCCTGCTCCAGTCAATGGTAGTTACAAGTAGATAGTCTATTATAATGCAAGTTGAACAGCCACTTAAACATCTGTTTTGACAAGTAGATCTTTATCACACTGCTGTTGTGTGACATGGACACATTTGTGAAATAACAGGGTGCAACTGTATTGCGACCCAAGTATGACAGGGTGTCATGCCTGGCCTAACAACAGTTCCAGTACAAAGTGCCAAGTCTTACTGACCAGTGCCCTGTGTACGCTTAGGCCAAACTCAATGTCAAAACCACCATCTGCTGCAGCAAGAACATCGCAACAGTGGAGGAGATTCCTGCTCTGAATACATAGCCCAGCAATAAAATATAAGCAATATTACAATCACAGCCTAAAGTTTTTGTGTGGAGCAAGTAATGGGAATTGGCATGGCTCAGGAGACACAATACAGGCAAGGCCTGTCCTATCCTCAGAGGTAACCAGGAATGCAGGGAGCTGCAGCATTTCCATCTCTGAAAGAGAGGTGGTGCTTCGTGCATCTGAGCTGCTATCCAGGCCCGATCTCACACAGCACTGAGCTGACTGTCCACGTTGGGGATGAAAAAGCAGCTGAAACATACGGGGAATCTGAAAAGATGAGAGGTTAGAAATTGGAAGAGAGAAAGCTGTGAGGGTGTCTTAAACCAAACAAATATCCAAACAGGAACTTTATTATAGAGTAAAATGCAGAGAGATGCAAGAACAAGATCAATTTTGTAAAGTCCATGTCTAATAAGAAGCAGTAGGATTTGAAAAGTTCCACCCAGAGGTAAATCAGACCCTGCAAAGCACACATCTTACAACTTCATTCAGCCGAATATTGTACCAAGAGCCAGCCTGCATGGCAGCTCATGGTGTTTGCTTCTTCCAGCATATGGCTTGGACATGCTCTCCACAGAGTAAGCAGTTCATTTGACATGCTCATTTCTAGCAGCCTGCTACAGTTCAGCATAAGGTAATCACATACAAGATCCCTGTAACTTGATTGAGGTGAAAGGGGTCACTGCATGGCTTCAAAAAAACAGACAGGACAACCAACGGGCCAGTAAAACATACTACCAGGAGCGCCAAAATGCTCATGTGCAATGCCCACACCACCTTTATCACTGGTTATGGCAAGCAAGTCATTAGCTCCATAGCAACCAAGTTTAACCAGGCCCCACACAGCAAGGCCAAGTAAACAGCGTGCTGGAGGGACGTCACACTTTGCTGATGGCCCCAGGAAATTACAGGTGACAGAGCAATGATAGCAGGTGCCAAACTCAACCTGTGTTCTACTGCTCAGAAGTTGGGGACCACAATAAACTACCTTTAAGTAAGGAAGAACAAGGCTGCAGCAAGGAGCTTATAAAAGCTGTGGAGCTGGCAGAAGGCACATGAACAGAGAAGGTTGCAGCTCTCCTTCCCTGGGAGGGCAGAAAGCAAAAAACAGGCATGTTCTGGCTCTCCTATCGCCAGGCAAGCTGCTCATTTGTCCAGGTTGCCAGAGCAGTACCCAACCACATACATAAACCCCTAACATAAACCCCTAATATACACAAGAACAGCTGCCATAGACAGAAGCAGTAGCTTAGAGAAGGTATAAGCTATCTATGCAAGATATTTTGTCTTGATGCAGCCACATTAATAGTAACCTTCCAGTAGCCAAGTAACTAGTACAAAGTCACACCCATCCAGGTGGTTTTAGAAAGAGAAGAGAAAGCACAGGCATGTAGGTGTTAGGTCTTCAGATGCAGCAGCCTCTGGCTAGTAAGATACTACCTTGAATGTAGCTCTCCTCTTAGCCCCTGCCGGTCTCCAAAAACAGTATTCAGATGTCTCCTGATCATCTGTTTTCACTCCAGGAATTCAGTTCCACACTCTCCAAAGTTTAGAATTTTTTTATATTTTATTTAATATTTAGGATATTTAATTTTTCCAAGTACTATGACGAAAACAAATGATAAATATAACAGGAAAAACAGTCAAATATCTTTAGAAGCAGACATTAACAGCATGAGATTTTTAAGATTTTCCTTCCCTGCTGCCGTTTTTCAGCCCTTCTTTGCCAGTTCTTTTCCTGCCTCCTCCCCATCTATGACACTCAGGCTCCTGCTCTGCTGACCGCAAGTCCTTCTTGCCTCATTCTTGCACCTTCACTGATTTCCCCCTTCTTAGGGTGCCCTGCCCTTCTAGACTACAGAGCCTTGCCAAAATGCAGGGAGCCAGAAGATAAAATATATTCTTATTGTCAAGTCTGCTTGTCCTTTTAACATATGGCATACAGAGTTTTGTTTCATCTTAAAGCAACAAAGTTTAGCAGCCAGCTCTCATTATAGTATTACAGAAGTTGGGATTTAAACTCACTGAAAAAATAATTTAAAATTCTATATAGATTCTTCAAAAATACTGAAAGCTACTAAAAAAAAAAGAAGAAAAAATTGAGAGGCACAAGTTTCATACAGCCTGGAAGCAACTCTACAAAAAGCAGAGTCTCGATACGTGCTCTCTAGGCAGTGCTCACTGATTCCCTAAAATGAAGGGCAGAAATCCCAAGGGAATCAAAAAAAAAAAAAAAAAAAAAAAAAAACATTTTAATGACACTCACACTACCGATGTGAAGCAGACACTTCCTTCTTGCATGGCAATACCTGCGAGTGCAGGCTCCATAACCCCCATGTGCCAGGCAATTTGCAAGTAACCAGGACTGTACTTTCGAAACTTGCTTAAAATAAGCTTTTGTATGTTGACTATGTTCTATAACAATCCTGTATAACTGTTATAAACCAAAACAGAGAAAAAAATATATTATGTACACACACAATAATGGTTCCATTGAAATTCATTATAACCTTCACTCCTAAACTAACTTTCAGGTACTTTCTGAAAGCATCTCCCCTTCTCTCCCCACTCCCCCCTAAAAGCATAGAGATTGATCAGATACAATTCTGCTAAAAAAAACACTTCACATGTAAGTTTGAGTCACGTTTTCACTTTAGCTTCACTTAGTCAGGAAAGAGGATTTTATTTAGAATAATTATACCCCAAAAGATATGGAAAGATGGATTTCTTTTGAAGGCAGTATCCCATATCAAATCCATTTCCACCAAGAGAACAGCTACCTAGAACATTTTGTTCAAACTGAAAGATTTCCAGCCCTTTGATTATAGAGGCAACCTGCCAAGCAAGAGTGTAAAATTAGCACATTAGTGCAGTAGTGTCTTCCTTAGTCTGAAGGCAGCTTCAGTGCCTCTGTATGCCACAGCTTTACCTGAGCAAAACACAGCTAAGACAAACTACATTCATTTCTTTCCCACTCTAGAGGCTCAGAATCTCTTGAATGGCAGTGAAATACAGATATCAAGTCAGATTATTTCTGCTGATGAAAGACCAAGAACTGAGTAGCAATAAGAGTATGAAGGCAAAGCCAGCACACAAGGAGAACCCCACTGCAACAGCCAAACCCAGTAACCGAGCAGCACCCAACCATCTCATCCTTTTATACCGCAGGGCATACTGCAGCACAGGTGTTTCCCACTGTGGCTTCTAAGTGCCAAGTCAATTTTTCAAACTGTGGTTATAACTGCTGCTCACTTTAGAAATGCAGGTTATTTTTAAAATGCATCATCAAAAGAGGTTAAATACAACCCTTTTCCTTTTATTCTCATATTTGATAAACATTTCAGCAGGCATCTATCCAACTTAAGCAAGCTGTGGCTGTACACCTGCTACAAGCTTTGTCCAAGCTCTAATGACATGAATTAAACCCTCTGCTTTCATTCACATAGGCACTAGAAAGGTTTTGTCTACCCAGGTCTTTGATAAAGCATCTTCCTCACATCTCTTCCTTCCACGTCCCCCAACAGACGCCAAAATCATTTTGCAAGCAACTCTACTGCACCTGGTAGTTTCCTTGTCTCGAGCTGTAACAAAAGGACACAGCGCTGCTCCTGCTCTGGAGGATATTCCTCTAGGCAACCCAGCAGCAGCCGCTGAGCGGGTGCTAACCAGGCAGGGCAGCATTCCTCCCAGCTGAGCTGGAGACTGTTGGTTTCAAGAGGAGCCCAGCATCTGGTCCCGGAGCCTCTTCACATGGGCTTAGGTAAGAGGACAGTAACAGTCCCATTCCCAGAAAGTTTCAGAGCTATGAGGACTGTTGTCAAGCCTAATTTCCCTGACACCTCATTTACTTATTTTTATGACCTCTAAGAATATTTTTTATTAGAGGTTCAAGTTCTATCTTTATTTTTCTCCCATCCTGCTAAATAAGACAGGTACAATAAAGGTCGCAACAATTTGCCCACTGTGACTACTCGCCCATGTGCTTCAGACACCTTAAACATTTATAAAGGGTCTCTCAATATCCAGCCATTTTTTCACACCAGTAGAAACCAGGCTCAGATTGTCAAGTAAGACGAGTTCTGTCCATCTCTGCTCCTGGATCAGCACATGGATGCACCCTAATCACTAGCTGTACCACAGCAGTCAAACAGCCATGTACACACACAGCAGCACCTCCAAATTACAATCTCCTTAGCTTCTGCTCTGGTTGAAAAATGGTAATTTTTCACCCAAACCCACAAACATATGACTAGATAACCTCGCCAATTTTCAGAAGAGTGAAAGGGGACTGCTGCATTTGTGCTTGCCCTGCTGGCACCATAAAGATAGTTTATGAACTGCACGTGGAAGACAGATTGCTGTTTTGTTTGAAGTTGCCTGGGAAGAAAAAGAAAAACTCATCCCATGCACCTACACTCCAAACCAGTACACACAAGAGGATGAGAACTTTAAGAACTAAACCAAGAGGATTTAAAAAACCACCCAAAATTCAGAAGGAATTAGAGTGCAATCCTGCAGTTTCCCAGAGAGCAGACCCACCTCTCAGAGCCAGTACACGCAGAAGGAACCAATCTGACAAACCACTCGGATCTCAGGCTGAAAGCCAGAGGGAGAATTGTTCAGAGCTGTTCTCTGCCACCACGCTCCCACCAGCTAGTCCATCCCCCAAATTATTCAGTATTTGTATAAAATCTAACAAGAGAGGCGATGAGAACTTCAGATGAGATCCAGCTGTACCTCCCCTCCCAATCCCTTCAGTGTCATCAAACTCAGCATGCCCAAAGAAACCTGAGCCCAAGAGGGAATCTATAGTGAAAAAAGAGCAGAAAAATACTTGAATACTTGCCTGTCCTCACTTCAGCACAACTCCCTGCTCTCAGATCTGAGTCACACAGCAGCTCTGAGGTTCACGTCTATTCACGAAATGAATGAGACCACCTCCTCTCTCTATCCACCTAGAATAGGTTTCAGGCCAACAGCTACTCACAGCAGTTTAGGCAACTCCATGACTAACCATGTGCAGCAGACAAAAGTGGGCTGAAGGCTCCATCCAAGCACAAGCCAGTCCCTAGGGCAGCCCTGGCTGCACAAGAGGTTAAGCATCTCTCATCCTTCTCACACCTCTATTTTCTCACAACAGCAAAAGCTCGGGGGAAGAGTGAAACCAGTGGCCTAAAAGAGGGATACTCAACCATGGCAGGGTGGAGGGCGCGGGGGAATCGGTGTATCACAGAATTGGTAAGGTTGGAAGGGACCTCTGGAGATCATCTAGTCCAACCCTCTAGCGAGTGGCCCACACAGGGATCAAACCTGTGACCTTGGCATTATTAGCACCATTCTCTAACCAATTGAGCTAAACCTAACCCAGGTCAACTCCCACACAAGTGGGCAGTACCCTTGCTGTTCTCTTGAGGCAGGAGAGATTGAGGTACAAATTCTTCAGAGATGCACAAAAGCCTTCATAGAGACGCCAGCCACTTCTTCAAGCAGGCTGAAAAGGCAAAAATACCACTGCTATTTAAACGCTTGAAAAACACTCAGATACTACACCAAGAGGCACACAAGTTGTAAAATAGATTGTTAAGCAGCAGAGTTCTGCTACATTTTCCCCTCTTTTAGCAGAGAATTGTAACAGAGTAAAAATCATGACCACTTTCTTCCAGCCTGAGAGGGAGCTTCAGAGAATAATCACAGTATAACTCAGATACAGAAAAGGTTTCTCCATTAGATGAACTGGGAAAGAAGTCTTAGGAGCATGGAGAAGAGCAAAAATCAGAGTAGGGCTGAGTTAATAAGCAGGTGGGCAGACAGGATCTAGAAGCTGTACACAGAATATAACAAAAGCAGGAGAAGCATCAATAGCGATCTAGAAGAAAAAAAGATTGGATGTATTAAAGGAGAGCAATCTTTTATAATCATTGAATAAAAAAAGCATTTGGGGCAAATCAAGCAACTAGTTTTAACCCCAGCAGCAGACAGTTTCTGGAAGGACAAGCAAAGACAGCTACAGCCTGTTAGGGTGCTGAGAGAGAAGAGGGGTAGCACTGAGACAAAGCACAAGGAGGAAAAAAACGACTTCAAAGCAGCTGCTGTGGAAGGTTAAGTTAAATTAGGTAAGAGTTAATTTTGCTAAGATAGATAAGAGCAGGTGGTAATTGGGAGCATCTCTAGAAAACTACTTATTCCAAGAGGAATGACAGTTATTGCATGGTGTTTATAAAATAAAAAGATCTATTTAAACGAGTGGCCAGAGCATAATCAACGACTGCTGTGACACAGGAAGCCAACAGCTGCAGAGACAAAGGCATGCTGGAGTTCACCCCGCCAGATACACCCACGGCCCACATCTCCCTTACAGCTTGGGTCTCCAGCGCCTTTCAGGACCCTCTAATTTGCACACGTCTCTTGTCATCAACCACAAAAGTAACAGGAGGGAAAGAGCTGCCCTTACTTTGTGAACAGGAAGTGCCAAAACAGAAGCTTGGGACAAGGCAAGTTATCAACAAAAGATTGCTCAAGCTAAGAGGTCTAAGAGGTCTAACCCTGTTTATGCAGCACATACTAGCATCTACATGAACAGTGTCCACAAAAGTATTTTAAATTCTGAAGATACATTTACCTGGCCTTAGTCATAATTTTTAAGTTTTTTTTTTTAACAGCTAGAGTTTAGAAATGATCTTGCGATATTTTAAGCCCGTGACCTTTGTTTAGAGTGTACGTCACTTTCAGCAGTATCTATTTTAATGCAGGCTTCATCTTTTAGACTATATGAGCAGTGCAACAGTTTTGCACTGGATGACACACTACATTACTTCACAACACTTCATTTATAAGAAAAGGTTGGGCAGAAACATACCTGCTGAAACTCCTGACCACCCATTCCCTCTGCTCTTGCTTAGCGAGTCTCTATGTCTTCAGTATTCAGATGTAGAAGGGTTTCCCCTAAGGCTGGCTGTTCTCAGAGGACCTTTTTGCTGCTGGTTTGATTCTACTTGTCTAAAGACAAAGAAAAACCCAGAAGCTGGGGAAAGCAATCTTCCCCCACATACGAGGCAGAATATTAGAACAGGGTTTTTTTGTTGTTGTTAAGACTACTTAATACTTGCATTGAGCTGGGTCTGCCTAGCAACAAGTTGAAGTTATAAACTTGTATCATCCTACTTGTGTTCCCATGGCTACTGTCAGGAACAGTACAGTGGCAGCTGCACAAATCAGCAAAAGGGTCCCATGAGGGACATCCTTAAGGCTCCAAGACAGAAAACAACATCAAGAAATGCTACACCTGGTGCGCTTTCCTTTACAGCCCCTCTCCCCACCCTGGAAATGCCCAAGATAGCCAGGGATAGAGACATGTCAGCCAGGCGAATGAACACGCGTGTCAGTGTCTGCAGAACATCTGCACTGGTAGGCACAAAAAAGCTTGAATTATAGATGTGTGGCACTTACCTTCTCGCACACCTGTTGACAACCTAAACATTAACAATATTTAACTCTGACAAATGGTGTCTGCTAAGTAGGGCAACTAGCTTCTAACACATTTACAAATGAGGAACAGGTGAAAAATCCTTCCCCTGCCCCATTTACACATACATAGACCTCAAACTGGTGTTATTGATAAAAACAGAGAGATGAGTTTAGACATCCAAAGTAGGAGGGAAGTCAAAGGGAAGGGAAAAGACTGTACATTTCAATGCAAGTTGCAAGTAAAGGGCTGCTTCAAAACAATGCTATTACATAAAAACAGACTTTTTCCAGCCCTAGCTTCTCGATTCTTCAAAAACCAAGACCATTTCCTATTAGCAGAGCTTTTTCTTAGCCTTTAACCATTTACAGTCCCTCTGTGGAACTGGAAGTCTTACATGTCATCTCTGTGGATTTTCGCCAGGAAAGGATTAATGACAAGGGAGGCCAGACATTACACATGTAAGTTTTGTTTATACATGTTAGAGATTCTGAACCTAGAAGCCTAGAAACTATGATTTGTGAAGCTGTGCTTTTGCACTGAAGTCTAGAAGGACACTGATTCAAGGTCACATACATCATTTAATACCCAACTTCTAAATCCAAGTCTCTATATAAAATAAATCCCAATCTGATAAGACACCTACTTGTCTAAAAGTACGTGCAAACGCTATCATGATGGGCTATTACAGATACCTATACAGAGCAGAATTGAAAAGCTGCTATGGACAGCCACGTGGTTAGACTCCTCTAATAGGAAAGCTATGCTAAGAAAATAAGCCAGAGGCACTCTCAAGCAATCATTATTTGTGAAATTCATCCAGGTGAAGAGCACAGAGATAAGGGAGGAGGTAAGGGGGTTGAATAACTTTTTAAGGACAGAAACTTGCATCCTTATCCTACTGCCCCTAATGAGGGGAGGGAAGTTTCTTTTGTTTTGTTTTTTAAAAGATGTATACCTACACACACACACACACACACACACACACTCCCAACCACAGAGATAAAGTACATACAAGACCCTGCTGATGTCCCCTAGAGGTACCCGCATGGTAAGAGGACAGGACGGTAGGGGGAAAGCATAGGCTAGAATTTGCGTCAGAGAGGGGATTTTTGAAATATTATCACACTGTTGCAGCCTCCTTTCCCCCCCCCCCCAAAGAGGCAACATTTACCAATACTTCCTTTATGAAGTTCAAAGAGCTAGCTGCTGCCTACAGCTGAATTTTTGAAGGTACACAGCAAGGTAGGTTAAATACACTTGTTTTTTCTCAAAACCTTAAATGAGAAGTAAAGCAGTATGTTCTTTAGGTCAAAACCACTAAAGATGGTCACATCACAATCTGTTGCATTTCAGAACAAATACCAGTAGGAGCATAAAAGTGCAGTTCTAGACTATGTTGAAGAAACATTTTCACTGCCTTCATTAAGGCTTCACACATTCTCAATCTCTCACAGTTTCAAGAAACACAAAGAAGTCAACACTTTCATATGGAACTATAAACTAAGAGCTTGTAAAGTTTAAGAGAATGAAAACTGATCTTAGATTCCTTATGAAAGCATTACCCAAGATAAGTTCCATTTTAAAAAAGCAACTTTTGTATTCTTACGAACAGAATTTTAGACCTTTTTCTCAAGTTTAAAAGCTTAAGAATGTGAAATAGCTCATCTTCTTACACAGTTCAGTCAAAGACTCTACCTAGTGCAAAAAGGGGTACAGATTTCCTAGGAAGGGAGCATGGTCCCTCTTTCTGATTTGGTCTCTATACTCATTAAAGAAACCAGTCACTTAAGAGGTTAGACCACTAGCCACACTGTTTCAAACTGATCTTACCTTAGATTTGTAACAGGCAAGGCAAGCCTTTTGCCACTAATTTTTGTATCAGAGGGAAGTGGAAATGGCAACTAGTGTTAACTTGAAGTTTTTGGGGAACCAGTTATTTTAGATTTACTGGCCCAATGTATATTAAGAAACTAATATTAAAGTTGCAATGCATGGCTAAAGGAAAAAAGTGCATACAGATGTCCAATAAAGCATTGCCATTTATGCTACATTGAAGGTATGTGACCAATCTAGAGCCCAGTATAAGCCGCATTATACAGTGTACCTTGATCAGAGGCAAAGATTTCTGAGCTAATTATAATGACTAATCACAAGGAGCTCTAAGCCTTCACTTGGCCAATTCACAGAACTAACTAGGGCTGAAAACACGAGTTTTAAGAGCAATTCATTAAGCAGCAGGAACTAGCTATGAAGAACAAAGCATTCACTCTACCTAATATTAATTCTAGTTCAGCCATTAATACATTTGTCAGTGCATGAGACAGCTATTACCTCCACATACAAACACTGCATGTGCCAGGCAGGGAAGGAAGCCACAGGCTTTGGCTACACTGAGATTTGTTTGTTTACTACAGCACGCAGGTTTCAAAAAAATGTACTATCTAAAGAGCAAGAAAGCTCTGAAACCATTCCTCAGAATAAGCTGGAATAGGAACTCTGTTCACCCCCAGCAACCACATACACTTCTTTATAGAACAGGCAAACAAACTGAGTGATAGCTAACTATGGAGTCACACAAGCTCAAAAATGGTCTCCCTTGGGCGAGCAGCTCAGGTAAGAAAGGTACAGCACCAAACCAACAGCTGCATTCCTGCTGAAGTGCCCAAGGTACATATAATAAACTCTCCAATTTGAGCACTATTTTACTTCATTTTTCTCCAGGGTCGATGTAAAAAACAGTTCAATATAAAGCATCAGCATTGTCAAGCATTCTCCTGCGGAGCCACTGGGACTGCACCCATTCTTGCAGCAGTAACAGAACCAAAAACATGCTGCAGTGAAGAAGCAAGACACGAGACCAAGATTTACCCACACGCTGGCAGAGCTTCCAGCAAAGTGATGAGGAGACAGAAACCATCTCCCCCTTTTTCAGGGCTGCCAGAGGCCAAACTGACCTTAAAAAACAGCCTTCACTTGTACCTAAGCTCCCATGGAGTTAAGATAGCTGGAAAACCTAGGTTTCAGTAACGGCTTTTGGTGGAGCACCTGGTAAGAACTTCACATCTGCTCTGCAGTACAGCAAGTACAGAAAGACAAGAAAGAGGGCAAGACAAATATAGCCTCTAAGGGTGTAAGTCACTGAGCAGACTAGAAGCAGGGGAAAAAACTCCTCTTCTTCCAGGAAGTTCAAGAAAAAATTGACAGAGATTAAATTTTCCTCTAAAAAAATAAATAAGAATTTCAAATACTAAGTAGCACCTGAAACCTAAAGCTATTTCAGTGGAAAACTATGCTATAGCACAGCTTCAGGGCTTCAACTTCCTACTCTTTTCTAATCAGACCCATAACCCAAATCCATCCTCTAGAGAAATTCACAATGCTCTCTGCCCACTTCTTTTCCAGAAGACCAACGTTCCCATTTCCAATCATATATCCACCACATTAACAGGGAAACCACATTTTTGTTGAAGAATGATGCTTGTCTCCTCAGCTGACAGCAAAAGGATCAAGGCACACCTGGTTTATCAAGAAACTATACAGCCTCTGTCTGTCAAAATGTTGGGAATTAGTGCATTATGGCTTGGTATTTCTGATTAGACCAAGCATCCTCATTATTCTCTCTGGTCTTTTCCACAGGGAGTGTTGCACTAAGGGAGTTCCTGACTGTTGTGTTTAAGGCAAAGTCATTTGAGGAAATGAGATAGCTTTCCAGGATACCAATATTTCCAGTTTCAGGAGCCTGGTTTTTGACTTTACCACTAGTTTAGATGGAG
Source organism: Rhea pennata (assembly GCF_028389875.1). Classification (NCBI taxonomy): domain Eukaryota; kingdom Metazoa; phylum Chordata; class Aves; order Rheiformes; family Rheidae; genus Rhea; species Rhea pennata. The sequence goes on along the minus strand of NC_084667.1, from coordinate 58,410,544 downwards.
GTCCCAAAGTCTCACTGAAAGAGTGCACTTCCTTCCCTACCCCACCCCCATGAATCCATTCATCTAAACACCGTTTTCTCTTACAGTTGAGGACTCAGACTATTTGCAAACTATTAAGACTATTAGGGGCAGGACTACTTGCAAACAAAGAAACACAGCAAGCTGGCTAGGAGTCAGACTTGCCAAGTGCATGTCATAAGGGGGCCTTTCAACCACCTCTTGTTAAGGAGTTACAGTCCCCATTGTAGGCCAATAGGTGCTTCTGTTGACATGATTCAGCTATATCTCTCTGGAAAACTCTGCGAAGTAGCTGAAGAAGACACAGCCAAATGAAATCTGGTCTTTACAACCCGTTTCATTATGCTTTCACCTTTGATCCTAAATAGGCAGGCACTGTGAGCATTTTAAGAGCCACAGTGTGATGGATACATGCCCAGGCCTCCTCTGGGCATCTCCTTCCCTAGGAGAGGACATCACCACCACCTCCCTATCAGGCAATCCAGATCAGACAGCAAAGAGTGACCCCCCACACACACACAGACACACTAGACACAACTACGCTGACAATCTCTGACTATGTGGGAAAGGTTTTTTTTTCTTTTTTGGGTATAACACTGAAACAGCACAGCCCTGGCCATCCAGGAAAGCCAGTGAATCTTAAGCGTTCATGAAGCAGGATGCAGAATACAACTAACAGCACAGACCAGGGAATGAAATTCTCAAGACTTTCAGCAACATCCTAGCAGTGAGCATTTTCCAGTAGGCTTTTCTGCATCTAGAGGTGAAAGTACTACAAAATGTTTCTTTCCACCACTTTATTCTGTTAACTATTACAATACAACAAATAAGAAACTGGGAAGAGATCAGCTTCCCTGCAAACAAGTGGCTGAATTCCCCCAACTTACACACACTCTAGCTCTGGATCTCTGCAACATAGCTGAATCAAACCAAGTTCTGCTCATCTGTTTCTACCAGAAAGGCCCCTAGAATCTTCCTCCCAAAAAAGTGACTGACAACTGATGTCCAAAGATATAAGATTTGAGTCATATCTTTACTGCCATCAAAGGAAGGATGGTATCTACAGCTGTAGTGGTACAAAGGAGAAAGAAAGGCTCATCCACCATGAACATATGTAGAAATTTGGTGCAGGCAGTTCTCTTCAGGGAGTTATTTAACACTCTTCAAAATAATGAAAGCTTTAAACTTTCTTTAAAATCACTAGCTACATTAAAGTGTTTTCTCTCTCTTATTTTCAATATTCCAACAGTAAAGGAGTCTAAATAATAAGCAACAAGTAAAATGGTACAATATCAGTCCTTCCCCATATGAAAGATTTTTATTTAGCTTTAGGATATGTAATGTTTCCTTCAGTTGATTTTTTCCACTTCCAGGACGTGTGGGTTTCATTTGTATGGATTAAGAGAACCAAAATAGTTTTCTCTCTTTAAAATCCTCAATGTCTCAGATGGAGAATTCACAAGAAATGTTGACCTTTGTTTGCCACATAGAATTTTCACGTAGAAGTCGAACACTTCACTCTGAACTCTTAACATTAGTAAGACATGACATGGGAGAGATGATATCGTACATCTATGAAATAAAGGCCAAACAGTGAAACAAAGCTGAAACGCAAATTTTACCAATTCTATTCAGCTCTGGAGTAAAATTCTCAGCCCAGAAGTTTGCCTGTTCTTTTCCCCAGTGAAACAACTCATTTAACAAAAACGTTGCCTCTGCACACAGCGTGCCTTTACTGTATATTCTTACTATACCAATAAAAGAGAAAGTTTGTTTTTGAGATAAAACTAAAAGTGGGATGGATGCAGTGAGAACTTACTTTCCAAAGTAAGAGGAGAACAAGATAGGAAAGAAGAAAGGCAACAACGATTATTTTGGTAAAAACCCTATAGTGTTTGCCAGCATGTGGAACAGTCCTTCCTACTATAAAGAGTAAGGACCACCTCCTAAGGAGGATTCTCAGCCAGAAGAATCCTACAAAAAGTATTAAAAACTTGCACAAAGATATTTTAATCTAGAATTAAAACTAGCTATTTTCTAGTCCTAAGAATTAAGAAAAAACAAAGAAATGACTCCTGATCATTTTCTTCATACTCTGCTCAAACAAGAAGAGACACACAACCACTCTCTATCCTCCTCCACACTAACCAAAACTACGGTCCCTTCCCTCTATAAATCTAAATGATAATTAAGGAGATGCCCTCTTCACCTTTAGGTTGCACAAATATAATATTTTTTTCAGTCTTCTCCAGACATTAAATTTATAAAACCAACACAAGATCCCACCACCGTCTTGGAGTATTTACCTCTCTTTATTCCTGTAGCCTTATAGATAAGAATTCCAGGAAAGCCTTCCTCATTTTATTACTTTTTACGACAGCTAGCATATGGCTTAGGTGTGAAACAAAATTAAATGCTTTCTCTGCCCTTATGTATGGGGACAGAGAAACACCCACATAAGAGCGCTGATGTAAGAATCAGCGATTACAAATACACCTCAGCCAAACCTCAGGCAAAACTGAACGTAAAACACACATACACACACCCTAATCCATGCCTTATTTCAGTTCACATATAGCTACAATGGCATGAGTCCTTTGCATTTTATCAGCTAGATAATCTAAAGGTGAAAGCCTCCAGGACTCTACACTAAATAACCTTCAAGTCAATCAACCCCTAAAATTTCTAGTGAGAAAGGGATATAGTATCTGTGCACTTTGATAATACTGTTCCATCAGTTTAACCTTGAAATTACCAGTGAGATAGGACAATTTAACAGTTGCATTGGAAATGCATCACACTCCAGTTTATTAGGATTATTTAGAATTTTCTTTAAAATGAAAAAAGAAACAGGAAACAAAAGAGGCATAGCAAATAAACACAATATAGCCATTTAGCCATGCTTTTAGACCAGAAGAGATCACAGAATATTTCATGAATGTTTTCTTAATGTTTCATTGCGAAAATATTCCTGAGTAATTCCACAGGCCAGGAAATCAACATTAAATTCATTCAATTAAATATGTGCGCAGACAAAAGTTCACTTCAAACTTTTTAATTAACAAGCATATTAAAAAATAAAAATAAAAAAAGAGAGAGAGATAGACAGACAGACTGGTAAAGAAGGATGCAATGCCCATTCAGGTCATCAGAAGACTGATTGTTTACTTTAGGCCAATCTGCTACAGGCTTGGTATTACACCATGTACTCAAACAAGAGCGTCTGTTGAAGCTGTGTTGGGGTACATGTTACTCAGAAAAAAATTTGTCTCTAGCCACACCACACACTCCCCCCTCCCTCCCACCAGACACTGTGAAGAAGGCAATAACCTTTGTATAGGTCATTGTGCATCTATAAGTTAAAACCAGAACAATGCATACTGAACACATAATAGCGAGGAAGGGGCACGTAGTTCTGCCCCCCTCCCAAATCTATTATGTTAGAAAATGAATTGCACAAAAGAATGCAATTTGCAAGGGTCAATGAAAAGCCTAAGTATTGTTGTGATACCTGGCTAATAGCCAGTAAGATGCCTGTTGTGTGTTACAGAAATGTTGCATTTGACCTACAGATTGAAAAACAGTGTCAACTGCTGCCTAACTAAAGATTCCCCCCTCCCCCCATCACACTTTTTCTCCCTCCCTCCCTTTCCTCCCTTCCTCCTCCTGGTCAACCAAGAAATGGAGTTCCTATGTGCCGATACCTTGTATCTTATTTTTTCAAGAAAACGAAGGGGGGAGGGAATATTCCATAAACAAATACAAGCAATGCTGAAGTTAAATTTAAAAAAAGGGGGGGGGGGAAGAAAGAAAGAAAAAAAAAAATCTTGTTGACCTCCAGAGACTATAACAATTAAGACCAAAAAAAACACCTATATTTAATAATAAAAAAGCAACCAGCGTATCAGTACACAATACGAGCATGATCCAAGGGAAACATTTTCCTGAATTCACACAATAGTTACTCTCAGGATTATTCTGAAAGGAGATATTGTAGTTTTCTAAATCGCTATTTTTGTCTTAAGATGAGAGGTACAGAGAATTCAATTAAGTTTGGGCTAGGCAAGAGACAACTCCAAATGCTACGATCTCCAGATGGGAGGAGGGTTTTCACTAGCTTTAACCTACAGTTACAAAGGAACAATGCAAAAAATTTGCTTACATTTCAAACTAAGGAGGTCAACAGTCTGTCTTTATATATACAGATATACACGGAGATTCATCAATACCAACAAGCACCTGCCTTTCAGTACAGCCACAATTCCTTTGTTTGCTAAAAATTTGCTTCCATACCACTTTAAATTAGCTTACAAAGAGCTGCAGCAGAATAGCTGGAATGTGAAATATTTTTGGAAGCCGAATGGCTTCTCAGAAAGAAAGAAAGAAAAAAAAATACAAAGCCAAGACATTTTTAAATAGATAAATGGGTATTTACAACTTGATCTTTTTTAGTTCCACCCATATGATCGAGCCCACAAACACACAAGTCCAGGAGAGGAGGGAAGAAGAAGAAGAAGAAGAAGAAAAAAAAAAAAAAAAAAAAAAAAACCAACTGCCATCTCCAGCCTCTCCTAGCCCAGAGCTTCCCTGTTCTCCCTGCCTGCAAAGCGCCCTCTGGAAAGCATCGAGACTTCTTTTATGAACCGTGTGTGCTAGGGCTTTTTCCGGGGGGGGGGGGAACGGGGGGGGGAGCAGGGGGATGGGAGGGGGTCCTTGTTCTCGCCTTGGATCCCCGATCTGCAGAGAATGGAGTATGAGAAAAGAAAGAAATTTTAAAGGAGAAGCCGGGGGGGGGGGGGGGCAGTGTGTGTGTGTGTGGGGGGGCGAATGTTGTCCCCCCTCCCCCTGGTTACCAGAGCGCGGAGCCTCCGCACCTCCCGCGGGGGGGGGGGGGAAGGGGGGGGTGCACAGGACCGGGCCCGGCAGAGGGGGACCCTCCCCCCCCCCCCCAGGCTCGTTTCCTCACCACGTTTCCCCCTCGTTGCTGCCCCCCCTCCCGCCCCCCGCGGGCGGCGGGCCAGGCACCCCCCACCCCACCCCACCCCCCACAGAAAAGTTGCTGCTCCCCCCACCCCCCACAGGAGGGCCCCGCCCGGCCCAGCCCCCCCCCCCCCCCCCCCCGCCCCCATCTACCCCCTCTCCCCCCTCCCCCCCCGGTACCACCGACTCACCGGGGTCGAAATCGGGCACGACGGCTTGGTACTGGGGCCCGACCCTCATGCCGCCGCCTGCTGAGGAGCAGAGGGGAGACGCGGCGTTAGCGCGGCCCGGCGCGGCGCGAGCGCGGCCCGGCCCCCCCGCGCACTCACCATGCTCTTCATCACTCGAGGAGCCCGAGCTGCCTTCCTCCCAGGAGTTGCTGCTGCTGTTCCCATTGGGGGCCGCAGCCAAACTTTTATTATTCCCGTTATTACTAGCGCCGGCGGCGGCATTGTTATTCCTGCCCCTGCGCTTCCCCGAGACCTCCGGGCCCTTTTCGATCATGGCTGGCATTTGGGGCGGGGGGGAGCGCACCGAGAGGCAGAGCGGAGTTTAGAAACTGGTGTGTGTTGGGGGGGGGGGGGGGGTGCCGAGCCGGGCCGGGCCGGGCGGGCCGGGCCGGGGGAGGCGCCGGGGGCGGGCAGAGCCGCGGGCGGGCGGGGGCCGGGGCGGGCCGGGCGCGGCGGCGGCGGCGGCGGCAGCGCTACATCCCCCGCAACGGCCGCCCCGAACTTTGAGGCTCATCCCAGCCCAGCGCCGGGACTCCGCTCAACCTGCGATGCTGCCCGTGCCCAGCCCCGCCTCCCTCCCCAATCCCGCCCCCTCCCATTGGCGGAACCTACATTTTGGGCGGCCAGCCCGCCTGCCGATTGGCCGGCGCCGCCTGCCCATCGCGGCGGCCCCGCGCTTCCGTTTGCTAGGTTAGGTGGAGGCGTATCGCCGCCCGTGCGCGCTGCGCGCTCTCCCCGCCCAGCGGTCGCCGCCGAGGGGGCCGCGGCGGCCTCGCGCGCCGTTGCCGAGGCGCCGCTCCGCGGCCGAGCCGGGCGCGAGCAGAAGCCGAACGGGCTGCGGGATTCAAACGCTGCGCTGGGCGCTCGGTCGCGGGGCAGAACGGCGAGGGACTATTTTCCCCCCGGGCCCCCCCCCCCGGGCCCCCCTCCCGCGGCGGAACGTTACGGCGCGGCCGAGCAGTTCGAACGGGCGCTCGTACAAAGCGCCGCGGCCCGGCGGGGGCCGGGGGCGGCCGCCGCCCCGCGCCCCCCTTCTCCGCCGGGCCGGGGCCGGGGCCGGAGCGGCCGTGTGGGGAGCAGCGGGGCGGGGGAGCGCCCGGCGAGGGCTACCGGGGGGGGGGGGTGTCCACGGGGCCTCTTGGTGCAGCCGCGGGCGGCCGGTTCCCGGCCCTTCCCCCCCCCCCCCCCGGGAGCTGTTCCCGTCGCTGCAGATGGGCAGGTCGAGCCTGGCAGCAGCAGCGGCGCCGACGACCCCCGGCGCCCCGGCGAACCGGGCCTGGCCGGCAGTGGGGGCTCCCTCCGCGGCCTGGCGGGGTCCTGCCACCCCCCCCCCCCCCCGGAACACCTCGGAGGAGCCGCTGGGGTTTGCGAAGGCCTCGCGCAGCGCAGAAACCTCCCCGCGTGGCCGCAGTTGCAAAATGAGGCTTTCAGGCTATACATTTTTAAGAGTCAAGGGAAAAAAAAAAAAAAAAAAAAAACATTTTCCTATGTGTTTGGGTGTTCGCAGAGTCTGAGCTGAGCACGTGCGTGTACTCCTGCGCCACCAGTTTTAAACAACGCCAAAATGGGGAAAGGGTCTGTGAAAGGGGCGAAGGAACAAAACAAAAGAGGAAGCGAGACCACTTTTCCTTTCCATGTTTTTTCACGTGTTTCACGAAGCTCCTATCGGTGAACCGTGTACACTTCAGGGGAAAAATGACTGGCGGGGGCGGAGGGAGGGGGGGAACCAGACCTGTCCTAACAAAAAAACGGGCAGCAGAAGTGTACAGACTGCTAGGTTTCATTTCCTGCTCGAACTGTGCAGTCCGGAGAGGTAAAACAATGCATAGTCACGGCAAGCAGCTTGTGGGGTGTGTCTTTTATTTTGATTCAAATTAACTTCTGTGGCAAGTTTTTTTGTTTTGTTTTTTTTTTTTTTGGCCAATGCAATTAAAACTGCAATTTGACTAGCAGCAGTTATCGCATATCAGACAAACTGTCCCCAGCCACTCCCGTCCTCCCTCTGCTGTTTTAATCCAAGAGAATTTGTAGAGGGGGAGGGGGAAGGGACTGCTGGTGAAGAGCTAGAGTTTTTAATACTGGACTTAGGGTCCCATTTTCTATCTTACTCTTCTTTTTTCAAGGTGATTTTGTTTATAAGTGGTAGTCTGTCTCATCAGAAAGGGTCCTTAATTTTCATGCAATGTTTTAGCCATTAAAATTAGGGGAAGAAATACATTAACCTCTTTGAAAGGTATGCTAGCTCTTTTCAGTGTTTGTTTTCTCCTCCATATTCAGTACATATATATCGTGTATGCATACTGACAGATGCATTATCAGTTGTCTAAATATACACATGCATATACATGTAAATATAAAATCTACATGGCATTTATTGATTTGCAGCAAAAAAAAAGTTTATATGTACTTCATAAAGGTAACTTGTAGCTCACAAAACTAAATTTTATGACAGCAACCTCTGACTACACAGTCTTTAAACACATTTATTCTAAATCATGGGAATAATTAGTGATGCTCTTAAACCCCAGCACTGACAGCTGCAAATATTTCCTGGTGCAAAGTGTATTAGTTCAGCAATGTAGAGCACATTTTCATGACAGACAGAAATGCAAACATAGCAGAATGTTCATCATCCCGCTCTGCAATCCAATACTTCTTCAGAAATGCAAGGGGAGGGCCTTAGCACCCAACTTTTCATTTTAAAAAAATGAGCTTAAGTTAAATTCAAAAGGTTTCTCGATCTACTTTGCAGGCCCCAGTCCTGAAAAAAGTAGCTTACCCAAGGATTAGACTGAAGCACACCTGAGCGTTCAGCTTGCGCTTGAACCTGTGACCGCAGATGTGCTCCCACGGAGATGTGTCTGTAACTTTGCAAATCAGGGCCTAATTTTGGTCTTCCTTCACTTCCTCTCCCTCCTTTCTGCTCCCGCGCTCAGAGCTGTTACCCGCTTTGGCCTCAGGATTCAAACTCATAAAAGATTTAGGCTATAATGTGACTCTTTTAAGCTGTTGAACTGCGTGAATTGCTTATTTTTCTTAAAACTTTGGCCCCTGGCTCCGGGCAGGATTTTGCTGCGCCGTTGGCAGCGGACAGTGGGTGACGGATGCCGCCCACGCGGGACCGCGGCGCCGCTCACTCGCCCGGGCCGGGTTCAGGAGATGCCCGGGGGGAAGTGGGGGTCAGTCCCCCCTCCCTTGGGTACCGAAGGGGGGTGTGCATGCATGTCTGTCTGTCTGTCTGTCCCCTCCAAGCAGGAAGTCTCAAAGCTGTCGCAGCCGCTCGGCGTCTGTCACAGCCCTTGCTTCAGGCCGGCGCAGCCCTTACCATCTTTGTCCCAGGGCGGGCATTTTTTTCCAACCTTTCAGTAGAAATTCCTGAGCCATGAACTTAACATCTCTGATGCAGGCGAAGCTTGTCTAACCTGTCGTAGAGTTTTTTGTGTTTGTTTTGCTACCTTAAAAATGATGTTGGGCTTCTTTCTTAATATTTTAAAGTTTTGAGAAACTGTCCCAACACAGCGTTAGAGATTTTGGTGTTGTTCTTGAACTTGGAAAAATTCTTATCCAGCCATAAAGAAAACTCTTCCCAGAGTGCAGGCGAGGTTGTACACAGAGCCTGGGCACAAAATACAGAATTGTATTCTGTATTTTATTTTTCAGCAGCAACAGGGAGTGCATGTTTTGCAGCCTCTGAATACTGCAAATGCCAAATGAGCAAAGTTTGAAGCAATACATATTCTTCCTCCAGCTCATCCCACTTGCTCTGGATCCTACAATTGACTGCAGCCGTGTCCCCATATATCCAGCTGAGGTTCATGAAGCCGCACGTAGGATCAGTGGGAGGAGTTTCATATACGATCAGTAGCAGACTGAGAGTCACGTAATGCAAGGACAGCGTTTTTCCTAGCCCCTGAGCTTGGCTGGTGCTTCTGGACGTAACTGTAATTTAGATAATTTAACATTAAAAATGATTAGTGTGTTCAGCAGTTTAGTTACCAAAGCAAAAGGGAAAAAATAAGTCTTTTCCTTATAAAGATGGTGTCACTGCTGTGCACGCTTCCTGTAGCCTAACAGGTTGGACCAGGCAGGACTGCCTTCTAAAATAATTTCTTGAAATTTGGTTATCTTTGTCAAGGGAAAAGCTTCTCTCCTTGCCAACTTTTAAATGAAAACTTTTTATTGCCATTAACCCTGTCAGTCCCACAACTAAAATACAGAAGTAGTAGTAATGGGTGAGGATACCAGACAGCTGAGCAGAGTACATTCCCCTGATAAAAAGCAAACTGTCTTTCGCCTGGTTCTTGATTTCCTCCTTGCCGCGTCAGCATTTTGTGTCACATCCAGATGGCTGTCACTTCTTGCAGCAAAGAGTTACAAAAACAAAAACTTACCCATTTGCTTGAGTTGTAAAACGCAGCTCTGCCTTTGTGAGTATTGTATTTTCCTTGAACATAGACAAGCTAAAAATGCTTACCTGAGTGCGAATGTGCATATGTTTATACATGGGCATGTGTACATATATATACCTCCATATATTTGGTTGCTCGTAGTAGAAGGGACAACTAACCACTCTCTAGACTGATTGCTTTTAATACTGAAAGGCTATTAATCAGAAAAGCATTGCCCTTTGAACAACACTACGGGTTGTTCTTTTTTTTTTTTTTTTTTTTTTTTCCTTTTTTTCCTCTGGTACTAAGCTGCTGTTAAAGCAGAGTGGAAATCATGGAAATCAGGTTTATAATCTCCCACGTTAGAGCTTCATGCTCCGAGTTCGACAACAGTTTGGGCTGGAATTTGAAAGGACTGTACAGGAGTTGATGCCTGGCTTCCTCGGGTTTCAAGGGGACTTAGGTGTTCAAAAGCCAAATCTCTGGGGGCATTTAGATACCTAAAGATGTAAACAGACATCAAGAGGAATTTTCAAAAATCACCTCTTTCTGTATGAAAATCCCAAGGGGCACCTAATTCCATTTTAAGATGAAGACCTTAAAAATGTCCATCCTTGAATCTCCTGTGCCCTTTGGAAATTCTTCCTGGTAACCTTTCAGCCTGAAAGCTGATTTTGGAGAAGGAACAAAAAGGCACATTTTAATCCAAATCTTTATTTCCCACCGGAGGGAACGGCTCATATCCCGTATGGATATACAGCAGAAAAATGCAGGTGGGCGCTGGTGGGAGCGAGCAGGTGCAGGAAGGCTGGGGGCCTGGGTGAGCGCCGGTGGGGGGTGGCAGCCAAGCACCGCCGAGGTGGTCCCAGCACCGCGCACCCGGAGCCGAGGACACCGGGGCTCCCGGCCCAACGTCAATGCCAGCGGGAACGAACGAACAGCTGGGCCTGGGGACAAGGGAGGGGATGGGGATACATCCCACCCGGACAACGCCAGGGCAAAGGTAGGATGAATACTTGGACTCGGGAGCTTTTGCACGGCAGACACCAGCTACGAAGGTGCTGCCTTGCTCTCTGGAGACCTCGCTTTGGCACGGTACCTTCTCGGGGACGGAGTGGCAGAGAGCATCCCCTCTATCCCAGCAAGGTGTGAACGCAAACGCCGGCGAAGCTGGTCTCAGCATCAGCACTGGGAGCAATTTCACAGCTCGTGAGCCAGAGGGCAAGGAGGGCCACGCGCCCCTACGCGCTGCGGGCAGCTTTCCCTTAGCAAGGACTCCATCCCCGGGGCATGTGGCCTGCCCCCACCGCTCCCGCGGGGCTTCCTGGCCCCCTTCCCACCGCAGAGCTGCTCTCGGCTGCGCCCTGCTGCCCTTCGCCTCCCCTCGGCTCGGCCGGCCGTGGGGCCAGCCCACGCGCGCCGCGAGCTGCCCCGGCGCCTGCTGCAGCTGGCCTGCGAGCCAAGGTTTAAGAGCAAACGCGACCTGCGAGCACTGAGGAAACGCCACCGCTGCCTGGTTTTCCTTCTGCCCGGGTCGAGCCCGCAGTAGCGCACTCAAGGGAAAACACAAGACGCTGGGGGGCAGCCAGCAGTAACCCTGCTTTCCCATGAGCTCCTGCGCAGTTTAGGGCTAATAATACCTCTTTTTGGCTTGGCGCCCAAAAAACAAGCCGGATTTTTTTTTTTAAGACTTCCCTCCTCTTTGCTTCTCCCCACCCTGCACCCCCGAGGAGCAGCAGCGAAGGAGATGAGAAGCAGAAAGCGGGAAGGGAGGGCATGGAGACAGGGGGTGACAAGGAGCTCGGCTGTGGCATTAACCCCTGCAGAGCCGGTGCCTTCTCCCAGAAAGCAAGCCCTGCGTTATGCGGGAGGACGGGCATCTTTTCCCTTCCCGAGGATCAGGAAGAGGCACTTACCTAAACCAGTGCTGGCAGCCTTGGGTAGCTGGCAGTTTTGCTCCACTCAGTTCTGCGTTTAAGGAGAAAATCTCCGTATCACAACAGAAACACGAGGCGAGAAGAGATCCATCATCCCTTAACAAAACAAACAAGGGGAATCAGGTTTCTCCCTGGGAGCTGCTTCATCACGGGAAGTGCAGCCAGTGCAGAGCTGCTCTGAAGAGCCCATCACTCTCTCTCCATAAACTTCTTGCATTTCATTTCTCCCCATGCTGTCTCAGCAGTGGGGCAGCCAGTGCGGGCTAAATCCCGGCTCCATTAAAGGAGACACAGAGCTGCAGATGCCTGAGTTTTCAGGTTGACCAAGAGTCCAATAACTTATGTTTTTTTTTCTCATGGGAGATTTAGAACAAGAAAGCCACACCGTGTCACTTTTGGGAGCTCCTCGTCACAGGAGCCGGTGGGATGAAGACTGGATGCTGCACATTAAAAGAGATCCAGGGGTTTAACAGCAGATACTAATTTAAAGAGTTTTGCGAGGGATACAATCCCTTATGCTCCAGCATTTAAATCAATCCTCATTTTCTGACTGATGGAGGAAGAATTATTCCCCACGAAGCTCACTGCCAGCAGCAGGGCAACAGACTCAGGGAAGATCCGGCCGGGTCCAGGAGAACAACTCCTCCGTGTGAGGCTTCCCGGCTGCCGCCGCCGCTGGGATCTGCTGGCGAGAGCTGCCAACGTGCCGCTGGGACCGACGTGCGCAGAGGGGCTCTGGGCCCCCCCGGGGGCACCTGCACGTTTGTCACCAGCTGGCTGATCTTGTGCTAAGCCTAGTGACCAGGAAGGGAGGTCCAGATGAGAGGCAGCTGCTGGCTCCTAAAATCCCGCCGAAAAAATCCCTGGTTTGACTTTCTCCCAGCAGAGCCCCCTTTACGGTGCCGTTCAGCCCACGCGCTCCCCGTGACGTGGGCGGCTCTTGGGAAAACTCAACCAGGGCTATCCCACAGGGCCTCCAGCCACTGCCACTCCCGCTGCTGAGGGAACCCCTAGAAATTCATCTGAAATTGCTCTCAAAATATGCAGTCATAGGTCCAAGGACATTTCTAGGAGAGAGGGTGAAAATTCATAGGCCTATATAGCCACACACATATGGGAGAGCGGAGGAGATCCTGCTGCTCGCACCCTTCTGCCATAGGTACGCGGGGGTCGCTCAGCTGAAGACCCTGGCAGCTCCCTTCGCTGGAAGACCAGCACAAGAAGAATCAGGCCCAGCGTTTCCGTGAACATACCCCTAAGGCGTATTAGGACTCATCAGGACTCGAGGGCTGACCTTTCCCCCTCTCTCTTCCCTTTATTCCAAATCTAATCTGGAAATCTCAAACGCAAGTGGTCTCAGCGGGAAGGGAGAGGAGTCAAAGCTGGTTCCTCCCTGCTATTTGCTAAAGAAAACCTTCAATGCAGAAAGCCTGGAAAAGAAAAAAAAAATCAATGAAAGCTTAATCTGTTGTCAGCTGAAGTATTAATCACCAACTTAAAAGAAGAAACAATTTTGAAAACGCCATGACCTAGTACCTCCTAAAATCACAAGAAAACGCAATAGCTGCATTCCCACCGGCACCGGGCTTTTCCCTTATTGCACACCACAAGGTCCAAATGTCCCTTCTCACTTAAACCGGGGCGAAGCTGCAGTTTTCCCTGCTCCAGACACGCTCAGAGACACGGGAAGGCTCTGGAGTGATCCTGAGCCGATATCCGGGATCACAGATCTGCCCCCTGCTGTTGCTGTGCCTGCAGCAGGTAACAATAATGATTTTTTTCCAGATAGGCTGTAATGCCTTAGAAGGAGCATTTACAGCCCGTTGTGTAAATTTGAACAATAATCGCTTTTTTAAAACATGGGTTTTCCATATGACAGGAACTAATGGCCCTTTCAGAGCGGTTATGGTCTATCTGGTCAACATGGTTTCTATTCACGCACGCTAAGAGAAATTTTATAGCCGAACTAGGAGGCCTTAAAAATGGGCCTTCCACCGGGAACGCAGGCGCACGACTTGGAGTGAGCCCTGAGAGGAGAGCAGCACCCCTGTCCCGGGGAGCCAGAACCCCCCAAGTCAGAATCCCCCTTTCCAGCGCCCCTAACGCGACCCCCAGGCACCCTCATCGGCTCCAAAAGGCACCGAGGAGGTTCAGAATTAGCCCCTCATTACAACCCTGTTTGTCACCCTGTCTCCTGCTCCTCTCTGCGGGCCGGAGGAGAGGGCCCCAGCTGCCAGAAATGCTCAACACCCGCATTTCCAGGTAAACCAGAGTGCGGGCTGCTCGGCGGCTCTGAAAAATCAAACCCATGGAGCTCTAAACGAAGGCTTTTATTTAAAAAAAAGGAAAAAGAAAGACAGGCTCACCATAACTTTATTCTCTACTGCGAGAGCTTTGTTGTAAAGGAAAATAGCGTATTTTCCAGACTGTTTGATTTCTTACGGCCTCCCCACTACAAACTGTACCAGGTACGTCCTCACGTCAACACGTTTACCTGCCCATTTCACTGCTGGAAAAGAAAACAAAAGTTTTCTTATTCAGCAATAGAGGAAACTGGTTTGGGTTTTCTTTTTTTTTTCTTTTTTTTTTTTTTTATTTTATTCAGTACCAATTTTATATGTGAAATGTGAATAATCTGATTCCTGCCAAATATTCCTGTTGCCCACATTGTGCAGAGTAGATACCTGTCCAGCCTCAGTGGCAACCTGAACCTACTCTAAAGCTGGAAAAAGCAAGAGAATAGCGGTTATAACATGTTATTACTTATTTATTCAAATGTTTTAACTGTACCTCCCTTCACCTCTTGGCTCCCTCCCCAAAATCCTACGAAATGAGCAGCATCAAAGGCCTGACCGTCAGCCAGCGCAACAGCTCCACCAAAATTAGTGCATTTATACCAATTTACGGCAGCTGAGGATCTGGCAGAGCATGTGCGATGAATACCTACTTCTCCCAAGAAAGCTACGCCTCCGAAAACCATTTCCCCACTGCGGCATCTCCCACCGGCCCTGCTAGGGCACCGAGCACCCGTCCTAGCCGCAGCGTCTCTCCCCGGAAAAGGTGAAAAGGCGTCGAGCCAAATCTGGCACCAGATACGCACCAAGGAAAATCTCAAGAGCATCTGTGAATGGAGAGTTTGAAAGAGGGAGGAACAAAATCAGGGCACATATGTTAACAGATGGGAACGGTAGCTATGGTGACCACGGGCAGGCGAAGCGCAGACCGTCCTGCCTGAATTCAGCCGGTCCTTTCTGACGACAAACTGCAAGGATAAAGCAAACTTTTTAAAATCCTGCCAGCTCTCGGAAGGACGAAACCAAAGGGAGCAGGGCCCAGGGGCCCGCTCAGCCCTGCGCGGATGGACCCGTGTGCCCGGCGGCAGCGGAGCCGCGCGAGACGGAAACCAGCACTGCCGCCGGGTCACGTTTTCCCTACGGCGTCGCCTCCCAACACCGAAGCAGCAGCGGTTAGCTCGCTTTTCCGTGCGGTGACTCCTCACTAGATGGCTCCTCACGGCAAGCAACCGCGGACGGCTCCGGGCAAAACCTCCGCCAGCGGGATGCCGGCAACGCGGCGCCCGCGGCTGAGCAGCACTGCGCTGCACGGCCGCCCGGCTGAGCCAGCGCCGCCACGCTGGCCGCAAGCTCTGAAACGGTGGAAGAACCTGCAGCCCGCGAAGGGATCCCTTTATTCCGCCCCCCGCCCTGGCAAATCAACACGGACGAATACGCTGGAGCAGGTCAGCGTCAGCACTCGACATTGATGCAAATACACGGATTACAGAATTATAGCAATTACATTAAATAACTCGCTGGGAAAATTTCATTACAGCTGCTCAAAAGATAGCGCATGTCCCGTAAGCAAGCATAAGCCGTGCCAGACCAGTGCAAGAATTTACTAATAAAGCAGTATTTGATCGTCCAATTAGTGGAACTGTTATCTTCCCGTAACAATGCGGGGCTTAAGAGTTTTCAGAAAGTAAAACATTCTGTCTCGTGTTTTAAAAAAAGTAACACCCGGCAGACTTTTCTTTTCTTAGCAGCCTCCCCTTGAAATGCCGTTGTTTACTGCGGGCCTCTAGGGCCGGGTTAGCAGAGGAGGTTGTTTGCTTTAGAGTCCATGTGCAGATTTTGTTGTTGCTGTTGCTTCTGCTACTGTCAAGCTGTTTCCTACATGTCACCGTGGCAAAGCTCACACACAGCTAACGCGGAAGAAGCGAATCGCTGAACCCAGAAATGACGTCGAGATTTCGTTCTCTCTATGCAATATGCTTCCCCAGGTTGACATGCTCATAGCAACCGGGGGAGCAGCTCATGCGTCAGGCCAAAGAGGAGCTATGTCATCACGCAACGAGCCTTGGAGCCGCGCAGTAACATCAGTGCGCCTGCAGCATCCAGTGAGGGATTTCTATAACGTTGCTTGTAGTTAGCACAGTTTTTTTTCTATAGCCCTGCCTGTGGGCAAGTATCGTGGCGGCTGAGACTTCGATTGCCCCCAGCAGCACAGAGCATTTCACCCTAAGGCTTTCCTGCTCTTCCTTTTCAAAACGGGAAGGAGACGAGACGCCTGCTTTGATAGCACTTTGAAAGACCCAGCTAAGACCTCGTGGTTGCACCTTGGCTATTACTGTTCTGCATCCTCGGTGCTCAGCGTGCCAGGGAGGAGAAGGGCTCCTGCCCTGGCCTTCGCCAGTCCCAGCCCTTCTGCAATCAAATGGAAACAAAAAAAGAAAGAAGAAAAATACTCAACTTTGTAACTTTTCTTTCTGCGGTTATGCATCACACTCATTAGAGGGAAAGGGAGCACACAACTTTTGCAGTTGGTTGTGGGTTCCCCCATTTTTCTTACAACTGTGCAAGTGTAACAGCTGTATACATGTGAGACTTTCTATTTTCATGCTGCTTTACACCAAAATAAAGGCCTCAGTTGTTGCAGTTAATGATTAGACTCCATGTTATGCCTCTGGGAACGGAGGAGCAGAAAAGCTCAGAGAAACAGCAAACTTAATGAGTTCTTTATTTGAAGAGGGAAACATTTTCAAAATGTTTTCCAGAGCTCACAGAACCGATTTGGAGGCCGTGTACACATCCTCTTCTGCGAGATGCAGCTCTTTCAGAGGAAAAAAATTAAAACTCATGGCTGTTCAGCAGCAGCCCCTCACCTAAGGCTTCCTGGCCCTCGAGCTCCCAGCTGAGCTGCTGTGTGAAGAGTCACTCGTCTGTCCAAATGAAGTAGGTCACCCTTATGTGACTTAATAGATCTTCTTACCAGTAAGGTTCATCCTGGCATGCCTCCCTGCAGGACCCTGGATATGCCATGCCATCACCTAGAAACCAATATCCAGCTGTGCAACAAGCTCTGGGAGGACGAGGAGGAGGAAGGCCAGGGATTTGTATGCACTTGCCTTGCCGCAAGCCTGCAAGCAGCCCCAGAGCCAGGTTTGAGGAGATGCCTTCTGGGGACAAGCTGTCAAGGCCAAACTTCAACCCAAGGGCCCGCTGGGGCAACAGAAACCCCGCCAGTGCAGCCCCAGCTCCTGGCACCTGCGGGTGGGTAAGGCCACCTACGAGCCACTCTAGGTGGAGACCCTACCATAAGCTCTGCTTGCACCAGGAGCTAAAGCCACAATGTGTAGCTCTGTCCTACTTTGTCCTGGTTCAGATGTCCCTACATGAGCAAGCTGTGCCTGGTGCTTCAGAGGGCGTTCGGGTTTGCACATGAAAGAGAGGTAAAATAACTGGCGTTGCACAACACCTACAGTACTGGAAGTGGTCACCCACTGGATCCGTTCTGCTCCGAAAGCTCTTTGGAGTGAATGACGCGCAGACTGCAAGAAAAACGCGCACACAACACATGAGATGGTCTCCTGGGCTGTCATACAGCGAGAAGAAAAAGCCTCTTGCTCCAGCCACCCCATGTGTCCCGCTTTTGGCATTCCTCTCCCCATTCTCCGCTGCGTGGCTCCGGCAGCGGCTTTCCGGCTGGAGGCCCCAGCCCGGCCCTGATCTGGCAGGCAGCACCATGGGCTCTCCTAGGGCTCAGCACCCACTTTCAGCTGGGTCTCAGGCAACGTTTTTTCTAATCCCAAGTTAAAACTTAAACTCCAGAGGTGCAGGTGGAGGGGGCTCACCTCCTGTGGATCCTGTGTTTCCTGGAACAGATCTTTTAACTTGGTGATGAGCAGGAGGTGAAGACGTTTCTATTCAGATCCTTATTTTGGCCCTTCAGTAGCGGACTTTAGACTGGAAATGGCACTCTTGACCTTGCTGTCACCCCAAACAGACAGTCAAAATTTAAGCTGCTGTTTCTTTTCCAGCTGTTCATGCTGTTCCAAACACTCGGCCAGGAATTGTAATCATTCTGCCACATCTACTCTGACAATAAAATCAACTCTGCTTTGCGTTTTTCCCCCCAACCTTTCTCTCAAGCCATATACCACCAAACAAAACCAGGCTTTTCCATACGTAAAATGGTTATCAGCCATTCAGGTTTTACTTAGAGCTCTTTGAACGGGCTGCAGAGATGCTAGATAGGTGGGGATGAAATGTAATAAATAGCATAAGCTGCGCTGTGGCCCACCAGCACCATTTCCCATGGGGTGTCCCCCTGTGCCCCCCTCCTTTTGGGGCTATTGTCCTTACTGACAGCTACAGCAGCTCTAATAATTAATGTTAAGAACATGTTTCATTGCTGTGAACAGTGAAATTACCCATGCGATGATCAGAGCAAAACGTATTCACATCTAAAACAACTGAGCCAAAGTCAGTGTCGTTGCCACCAGTTCACCTCGTTCTCTGGTCACATGTGAACGCAAGAGGAGTTTGCAGCCTCCATGAGTCCCCATTGCACTTGCCTCGCGTTGGCTCTCACTGGGCTTTACGCGCTCATCTCACGCTGGGAAGTTGTGTGCCAGCTTTGGGCATGAAATAGCTAAAAAGCACAGAGAAGTACGTCCCTGGGCTCTCCTGCAGAGCCAAGAAGTGACTTGCAGGCTCTAGCCTGCTGGCAAGACAACCTCCTCTCAGCTGCCTGGAAAGGCCCCAAGCAAGGTGCACACACACTGAAATCCTCAAATACGCACAAAAGGTTTGTTTGCATCCCATCTTATTCCCAAATCTTCTCACCTCTTTTGCTGATGACTTTATGAGCAGCACCTTGCAAGCTGTGGAGCAAACTACTCTGTTGTAACATACCTCCTGCGCAGGCGTGAGGGTGCCTTGGGGTCTGCGGCTTGTCCCCAAACGGTCGCACATGAGTGGGGACCCAGCAGAGCCTCCTGCTCACCCACACTCGATTCCCTGGCCTGGGGCCCAGGAGGAGCCATAGGCTGGCATTCAAAGAAAAAGAAAAAGAAAAGGAAAAAGAAAAGGAAAAAGAAAAGGAAAAAGAAAAGGAAAAAGACATTAAAGATGAGATGGAAATTTGTTATATGTTCCCTTTGCAGAAAATGCAGACCTTTTTGGGGGGGATTAAATAAGAATTCAAAAAAGCAACCAACAACAGCTGTTTATATGGTTTCACATCTGAAAATAACAAACATCCCCAAAGAATAAAGCAGAAAAGTCCATCCCCTGATTATAGATCTGGGGAAATATTGCAAAAAAGTGGGTTTTAGTAATTTTTTGAAGTCGGGGTGCACCCCACTTTGGCAGCAGCTTTCAATGCATGCTGTAGCTAATGCTCTAGCTGGCTGCAGAATGGTCTCTGCACAAAAAATTTTAAAATGAGCCCTAGCAAATATTCCTTGGAAGAAAATTTGGAAGAGCTAATCATAAAAAGCCACAGTGGGCACCTAATTCAGGCGCTCTGTTCATCTCTTCAGCAGATAGAAATGTAACACTTCATCCATCGGCCCAGCCAAGACAACTCTGTGCAACTCAAAGCCAACAGCTTGATAAATTACTATTCACCCAGGATCATGTGCTGGAATTTGCTGAACCAATGCAAATACAGCCACCTGAGAAAGGTGGGTTTCCTTGCAAGTAATTCATAATCAAAAAGGAGTGTGTGTATGGGGTTAGGGGAGTGCTCAAGTAAAATTTTTATTATGAATTACTTACCCAGCCCCAGATTTTTACTGAGAGCATTTCCCTTGGCATGCTCCATAGAAAGGAGATGTCAGTATTAACCAAAGGTAATTCGCAGCACAGTTGGGAAGGGGATTTTTTTTTGCCTCCTTTTATTACTCCTTTTAAACACGGAATTGTGAGCAAAGCAACACGGCTCTGATTTTTCCTCTATTTCTCGCTCTGGAGTACAATTTCCCATACAGCAAAGCTTTAATAATTTGCAGCAAAAATCGCTCCTGCTGCAGTGCGCGGTCCACACCGCCGCGGGCGCGCGAGGCTCGCGCACGCCCCGGCGGCCGCTCGTCCGCCTGCGGTCGAGCCCTGAAGCCGTGAGCCATGGGCTGCTAGCGCGAAGGTCGGGTTTTAAGTGCCAGCCCTAAGCCAAACCACATACACGCACAGACCAGTAACGGGTTGTTGGGGAGACTTATTCCAGCCCCGCACGTGAGAGCAAACGACCCCCTCGACGAATAAAAGCCATTAGTTAGTATTTAGCTTCATAGCGAGAAGCCTCTTCGGCCTGTTCCTAACAGAGATGTTACAGTTAATTTAGTGTAAAATTATCACCTGCTGCACAATAAAACAACAAACTACAGTCAAATAATCTCTTAATAAATGGAAATGTGTAATAAACTGTGTCAGCGCCACGGAGACTTGGCAAGGCTGGATACCCTAAAGGTACCAATCCAAACAAATTTGCCACACGATATATGGCCTATGTCATTTCTGGTTCTTATCAGAGATGATTCATCTGGGAATCCTTGGCACTGATTTTTACCTCTAAAACGCGGGCGGTTATTATAACGATACAATTTGTGCCACAATAATTAAGTACGATGCGTGTAAGCCCCTTTGCAGGGGTCTATAAATTCATTGCAAACATACGTCGTAGACGGGCATACGTAATCCACTGAAGGTAATAAACATCCTTTCAGCTGGCTCTTCTCTCCAGAACATGGAGAGGTCAAATATACCACAAAGAACCCACAAACGCCCTCGCGGAAGCCTGGCATTGCTTTTGCCACACGTTAAAAAAAATAGTAATTTTTTAAAAAGCAAAACACGGCCAGGAAGCCAAGCCTTTGCCAGCGAGAAAGCGCAAGCGTGAGCACAAGCCCGGCGTGCGCGACTCGGCGCGCCCGCGAGCGCAACCTGCTGCGAAGGTGCCCCAGCGCCCTCGGCTCAGCGCCGTCCCCTCGTGGCACCTTCTGGCTGCAGGAAAGCTCTGGACATGGCGGTGACTGCTGAAACCCCCCACACCCCCGCCCCGAGGGGCCGGGGTCCTGCTGCACGGCCGCACAGCCCGGCTCGTCCTTATGTTCACTCTAAAAGGCCGAGACCGATCGTTTAAAAGCAGGAAATTAAAATGACAACAGCAGGAGACGTCCCCTCCACCCAGCTCCCTGCCATGCGCGGAGTCAACCTCCTCCGGCTTCCCCGTCCTGGGGCCGCGCTCTTGCCGCGCGAGGAAAGCGGAGCCTTTCCTTCACGATAGGTTACGGAGAGCGAAAGACAAACCGAGCACGTCTCCTCCGTTACACCAGCCCTGTTCAGCAGGCGGGTTATCACAGGACGTCGGCACCTTCTGGCAGCACGAGCGGGGCCTCTCAGCGAGGCCGCAGCCGGCGCGGGGCTGAAACGCCTCCTCGCGCCCTCGGCCCGGCCGCCCAACGCGAGCTGGAGGCGTCGGGGCCCGGGGAAGCGTCGCTCTGACCAGCCTTGCTGTTTTATCGCGGCTCTCCTGGTGCTTCCCGTCCTCAAGCCCCGTTTCCTGGAGTCCCAGGGGTGGGTGGGAAGCATACATTTCTCCTTCAGAAAAAAAAATAAATTAAAAAAAATAGGTTTCTAGACGTTGCGGTTACTGAGAAAAGCCAAGAAAATAGCAAACAGACAACCCCCGAGGGTATTACGCCCGGCTTAGCGATTACAGCGCTGGGAACGGCAGCAGCCCCTGTGAACCGAAACCGCAGGGGACGGCGACCCCGACGCCGCGGGCGCCGCGCCGCCCCGGGCAGCCCCCTGGGCCCACCCGAAACGCAGGGCCGGCGGCTGGAGCCGTTGCGCCCGTCGCCTCGGAGGAGATCCTTGGAGAAGGGGCGTTTGCAGCCCTGGACAGCCGCACATCCAAGCATCGTGGGGTTTTTTTTTCTGTTTTTTTTTCTTTTCTCCCTGATGAGGCCATGAACAGTCTATATTTCCATTTTTATCCACCGCACCGGGTCTGGCGTTTCAGCGGGATCCTACTCGGCGAACGATCCGCGGCGGGTGTGCTGCCAGCCACCAGCTCGCAGAGCTCGCGTTGAACGTCAGGCCCAAGTCATTTACAGCGGGTTACACTCAGAAAAAAATTGCTTGAAACAACAACAAAGAAAGGAAACTGAACAGTCAAACACATAATCATTTAGCGTTTAATTACGAAAAGGATCTGAAACCACTTTCCCTGCACCAAGACGGGCAGGGCAGCACAGGATCCACACCTGCTGCTCCATCCAAAGCGGCCGATTTGGGCACCGACCGAGTCTGGGCTGCTAATTCCTGTAATTTTTTTGTAAGTTTGCAATATAGGGTGTTTTATTTCTCTCATCAAGCCTCACCTCCCAAATACCAGAGCTTTGCATAAGCGGTGCCTCCATCATGCTTCCAGAACAAGCTGGAAAAGGACCAGAGTGTGATCCAAACATTCAAAAGCCAGACAAAACCATCTGAGTATATTTGGACATCCAAAAAGTCTTGTGATTTTAAAGTCCGGGAGGCGAAAAGAGGAGGAAAGCAAGGGGAGTTAACACGGTTTTGCTACAGCGCTTTTTGACCAACAAACTGGAGCGCCGCCGCGCCCCACACCGTTCACTCGACGGCTGACCTGCGTGACGGAGATACCTGTAGCTCCTTCCCTTGTGGCAGGCTGAACCCCCCGCTGTGTGCATCCGATGCAAAGCATAAATTGCCAAGAAAGGGGTATTATAGAAAGCCCTCTGTGTACAGGTCCATGCCTCGCGCCAAGGACCACTGAGACGAGGGGATCCGGCCACCGAGACCCTGAGCTGACCAGAAGGCCATGGCAGGTCCCTCTCGCTCTCCGATGGTGCTTGCTTCCCTCAAAGTGCCACCCTCTAAAAAACACCTGATGCAGCTGGTAGAAGGAGGCCAATGCCCCTTTTCTCATTCCCCCCCCCCCCCCCCATTTTTTTTCCGCTAACCAAAATCAAATCCACACAGCAAAATCCCTTTGGACAGTTTCTCCTTTGGCAGAGGGAAGGAGAAAGAAGAGGATCAGAGCATGGTCCAGCATCTTCAACTGCTGCCCGTTAAAGGCAGGGAAAGAGGGATCGTTGTTCTCCTATTACACCCCTAAGGCCAGCGATCCTCTGATCCAACTGCACGACCTGCCCTCCCCCCCCAAGGAAAGGAGAGACCACCCGAGGCTCTTGTACTCTTGCTGGTGCCACCAGGAAGAAACGCAGGGCAGGAGCCTGCTCCGGGCCAGAGGGCCCCACGCAGCCTTCGCCCAGGCCCCCCCAGGTGACATCTCCAGCCACAGCACGTCGCTTGGCTCGCACTATGAAAACTGCTGTTCATACCACTACTCCTGCTGCTCACACTTGTTTTGATGCGAAATGAAACACTTGGCTTGGAACTGAACTGCGATGCTAAGGTTTTTAATTAAAATTAATTAAAAATAGAAGAAAAGTTCAAAACAAAACATCGTTTGTAATTAAAAAGGCAGGAAACTCCTCAGGTTCAGTTTTTCTTAGATTTCAGCCATTTCAATGTCACTGAACCTGCATCTTTTTGTGCAAGAAACCCAAACACTGCAGCTATCAACTGTAAAGCTAGGAAAAACAAACAAGAAAAGTTTCGCTTAGTTTTCATCTGTCACCAAACCCTGCAGATCAGACTGTGCCTTTTGCCTGAAGCACAGTTATACTACAGCAGAGACGCCCATGTAAGAGGGATTTTCTCATAACACCCATGGCCGTTGCCATCACTTATATCCTCAGACAGGATTTATTTTGCTAGTCCAGGATCCCCTTGCTTTCTGTGTTGTCAAGACCCAGATTTTTCCCCCCACCCATTAAATGTGAAAGCCTGTTTGCACAGTAGCGCAAGTTTTACATTGAAGGCAAGCAGCCCTGAGGTTTGCCCAGAGCACTGGGACACGTATGACTGCGTAGCATATATGCAATCCGTATTCCCAGCTTCCCAATGACCTGCTCTTTCCAAGTGGCATTTTTGGAGTCACTCCTGATTTGCACCAGCCCTACAGATGACTTAGAGATTTCTGTAGAAACGGCACCTTACTCCCGATTGCATTTGGTCCAGAGTAGCTGCTCTGGCAATGAAAAGGAACAAGATTTGGGCCTGTATTTTGTGCCTGCGATAATGACTTCTGCTTAGCAGATGCTTGTCTGTTCTCTCTCTGCTGAGACTAAGCCTTACACTGAATCAAAAGCAATCCAGAAGCAAAAAATGGAATGCGTTAAAATGCAAAACTATCTAGAATTCACAAAAAGACCCTTTCTGTGAGCATCTTTGCTAAGTTATATGGATATTTCTCATTTTGTTTTACCAAAGACCCGGCTGTGGTAAGGGAAAAGGGGGGTGCATTTTAAGCAATATGGCTTTTGTAGCAAAGGGATGCTTTTAAATGTTTTCATGAGGTCTAATCAAAAATTCACATGCATAAAATGAAGCTGAAAAAAAAAAAAGAAAGAAAGAAACAAGCACCCCTTCTCTGCTAACAGCCTATGGCTGCACATCAGGGTGGCTGGTCACGGTGGGCAAGCAGAGCCACTGAGACCTCTGCATACGGCACGCTCGTGTAACTGCAATCATGGGGGACGACAGCGCAGGCTCATTCAAGGATCTGCACCCACCCAAGCACCCAGCCACCTCGCTGAGGTCAGGAGTGATGTCAAGAGCTCGGGTATCAAACGAGAGAAATCAAGGCACCTCCCCAACACTCTGCTTCTCAAGCTGCGTTGCTGGTGTCAGGGCTGCAGAAACAGGCTCCAGCGGTGCCAATATCCAGTACCGCTGGGGAAGGCCCAGGGCGGGCCCAGGAATGAAAAACAGCTCTGTGCTGGGACAAGACCCTCTTGCATGGGCGCAGCACGCGTGCAGCACAACAGCAACATGCAGAAGAGCTGGCCCAAAGCTGATCAAAGAACGAGAGCAGGACACAAACTCCTTTTTGCCTTGCTTGTTATGGAAAAGATAATTCAACATTAGTCTCTTTCCAATAAATGTCTCTGTATTTTACTTTTGTTTCTTTGCCTCTTTTCCCTTTTTTGCAGACCTTGGTTCTCTTTTGCTGCTTTGATTGCCCAAGTCTTACTCAAAGCTACCATCCACACCTTCACAGTACAACTGTGTGCACAGCCATCCTAAATAATAATAATAAGAAAAAATAAAACAAATAAAAACCACACACCCCTCTCCTTTGGTTGTGTGATAAAGGACAGGTTTTCTCCCTCATTTCATGTTTCCTCTTTCTCATCCCTGTACTCTATGCAGATGTCCAGCTGCCCTGGCACTCATTCTTTTTTGCTGAGAAAGAAGTCAAATAATTAGCAACAGGCTGGCCCTCAAACTTTGGCTCTCTGTGTGCGGCCGTGCCAGCCAGCTTCTCATCCCGGCACCAGCGAGTGCCACATACAAGCTCCTGGGCCGCCGTCCCAAGAGGAATAAGGCAGCAGCTAGAGTATTTCACCTTGGAGAGGCTGTTCATGCAACTCACCTGTAAGGACACGTGTTACGGCAGCAACCTCACTTACAAACACAGTCCTGCTCTGCATCCTGGTAGCAAGTCTCCAGGAACCTCTGGTCACCAAATTGAATGATTCTGATGCCACAAGCCCAGTATTTGGAAGTGCCATAGGCAAAAAGGGAGGAGAGGAGGGTTTGTGGCTTCTGAGGGACCCAACATGTTTCCGTGGGAGGAGTAGAAGGAAAGGATAGCGGGTTTTGCTCTCTGCACCAATGCACGTTTCTACCAAGGCTGGGAGTGGGAAAAAAAAAAAAAAATCTTATCCCCAAAAAGACCTTTGAGCTACTTGTCCCAGAGGCAGAATTCTCTACAATTGTCCCAAACCCAAAAGCCTTCAAAGAAAACCAGTCCAACTCAGGATTTTTTTTTCAACAGTAATTTTTCCTCCTCATCATCGTTGTACAATCAAAACAGCTGAAGCCCTGCCGCTGCAGTGGCTCCAGCTGTGCCAAATGCAGAAAGGTAAATCCACCATCCAAACCAACATTAGCTTTGCCCTTTAACAGAAAACCATTTAGAATGAGAAAGCCAGAATTTAACTTGGAAATTATTGAGACACAACTTATCTCGCAATAAGAGGGGTTCTTAAAACATGTCATCCGTGTAGGCAGTCCTCCTAGGGAAATTGTGTGCAAGTGCAGACCCTTAAAGCCCTTGAGCTCCCAGGTGGCTTCTGGCCAGTGCTACCTGCAACGCACTGACCTTGCCTCTTTCCAGGCTTTCCATGAAAGCGAGCAGGAATAGCTCCAGCTTTCCAGGTCTTTCTCTTGCAGACGTACTGGGGGTGGAGAAGGGGTTGTAGCACGTACATCCACGCAGCTGGTGCCACAGAGGCGAGCTGGAGGCTGCAACCCCTCAAGGACACGGCTCTCCTGCTGGGGACATGCGGCCCCCGGACGAAGCTGCTCCCCGCTCCCTCGGTCACCCGCAAACACGGCGAAGGCCATCGCCAGAGCCCACCCCAGGGAAAAGGCGGGTGCTGCGTGCTGCAAATTGGCTGAAAAAGAAAAATCACCAAAAAGGAACAGGTCAAGGACAGTTGAAGCCAAGCAGGAGACGCCAAGGGAGCCCGGGGGTGGGAATCAGGTAAACTGGCACCATGGTGATCAGCAAAGAGGCAGTACTCTTCCAGCACGCCAGCCGATAAACCCAGCAGCCAGCAAGGGAGGGTTCGAAGAAGGCGACTGCCTTCCGACGGGGTCAGCAGCGCACGTTCTGGGAATGAGGCGCCCACGTAAGAGGGAGCAGCAGGGACCGCTCTCAACAGCAGTGGTTCATTCAAGGATGTTCATGAAGAAAAGTTTTTCTGGGAAAACCGCATGAAGTTTGTCTCTGCAATTAAAGAAGATGTTTTCTTAAAAAAAAAAAAGAAAACAAAAAAAACCCTCTCCAAATTTTCCATTGAGCGTTTGTGGTTTCCTCGGCCTCCCTTCCCAGGAGAACCTCGGCGAGGGGAATGACAGGGGAAGGCTGTTCAGACGCCTGCATGTTAATAAACAAAAATCGCAGTGCAGTTCTGCTTTCCAATCAAAATTTGTTTCTCAATTTTCTAAGGATTCCAAGCCACCTTTCTGCACCATTGATTTTTAAGATATTTGGACACATTTCCAAGCAGCTCTACTCTCATTTTTACACCTTTAGGCCCCGAAGCCAGGCTGAAAATTCCCCCCTCCGATGTGGAAATGCCTCCTGGGGAGGTGCAGGTGAGGTGCAGCTCCCCTCCCTGCCCCGTGGCCAGCAGCAGCCAGGGGGCTGTAGCCGATGAACAGCGCAGGAGCGGGCATTGCCCTGCGGCTGGCCCCACACGCACGGTCTCAGCGCGTGGAGTGGCTCCAGACGACAGCTCGCCACAGCAAAGCGGGAATCGGGCAGGGAGAAGTGCCTCGTCCTGGTAAAATAAGGACGTTCCCAGGTGCCTGCAGCACCAGCCTGGCAAAAAGGTGTTGCTGGGGGTGGTGCGGGCAGTCCAGGAGCTGCTCTGTGTGCTTCTGCCAGGGAAAATAAATGAATAAATAAATAAAGGTGTTCAGTTGCCCTACCTCAGCGAAGGGCAAAAAAAATTATAGATCTCCCATGAAGCCAAATTTGAGATTATAAAGTTAGACTCAGATGAAATCTAGTATTTTTGGCTGAGTTTGAGCGCTCCTGTCTTCAGTGGAACCTCAGTTACTTCCTCCAGCGGCGGATCTCAGATAAGCCTACCTGTCAAAACCGCACGGGTTGGTGCAAAATGGCAATCTCTGCGTGGTGAAATCTGGGGCAGACGAAATTAAAGAGAAATAAGCCACAGATGGAAAACAAATTGATATAACCTAGTGATCTGGAATTAGTTTTGCTGCCTCGCCAGCCTCCTAGGAGGAGGCACTGAGCCCCGCATAGGCGGGCACGGGGTGCCGGGGGAGCTCGAACGACGCTAACGAAGCCGCCATCCTCCACCGGTGGCTGTGGAAAGCCGGGCGCAAACGGCAGCCAGGCTCCGGGAGATGCCTTCCCGCCAGAGGATGGCCACGTCGGCGCAACGGAAGGAAGAAGTGCGAGCTGCCAAACAAGGTCCTCTCGCGTCCCCGGGCGAGATGCCGCCGCGGGAACCGCCACCGAAGCCGTGCACGCGCTGTGTCCTGCCACCTCCCAGAGCGGATCGCGTTGCCCACTGGCGGGTTGGAAACGGTGAAAAGCCGAGAGACGGCAAGGAGTCATGAAAAGATTTTGAGGCATCTTTCATGAATCACCAGAAAAGGGGTCTCCACCAAGCAAAGGGCCCAACCAAGACACCGGCAGCCCCTTGCCTTGGAGGAGACCTTGAGGGGAGCTGCAAAACCCAGAGGCGCCGCAGATCCCGCGAGAGCTGCCTGCCCTCCAGCCGGGCTCATTTTCTTTCAGCCCAGACCAAAGCGAGAAATGGAGATGGCGAATCCAGCATGGCAGGAATGGTGCGCGCCCCGGCACGCTGCAGTGGCTCTGAGGGCTTTCGCGCAGCAAGCCGGGCTGACATTAGGGGATTAGCCAGGCTCTTGTCAAGGCTTCGTGGGAGATCAGCGCAAATGAGAGGAGAATCAGACTCTCGTGTGACTTCCCCTACCACCACCAAAAAAGTTAACTTTAAAAGAGACAGGGATATTTCTCTTTGCAGGTTAGCATAGATCAACCTCTCCCTGAGCTCCCGGGTGGGTCTCCCCCACTCTGAGAGGCCACCGACCACACTAGGAGCTCCAGGCAACACAGTCATGTTGCATCAGGGTGGTTTCCTGCTTAGCTTTGGACAGATGCTCCCAACCTTGGGCCTTTTAGGGACTCCCCACAGATACTGTTTCAGCAAATTCTGATGGATCTTCCTTCGCTAGCTCAGGCCTTCCCAAACCCTGCGCCGTACTGCCAGCAAAAGCCTGTCACTCTGTGGTTGGAGGAGCTGGATGACTGCCATGAACGACTGCAGCACATAGCAATCCAGCTTCAGGATCTGCAGAGGGAAACTCATCTCTGCTCAGACACCGAGCCTGAGCCTCCCAGGATTGACGCTCGCTTCACGTTCCCCTGGCATCAGGCTGTCCCTCTTGGCTTTGCTGGGCAAACAACAGCCAGGATGACTCCGGGCATCTCTGACATCTGGCATCTGCATCTCCTGGCCACCAGCACCTGGTGCGTTGGGACATGGGGCAGGAGATCCCTGCACTACGGCAGAAGGAGGAGGCAGGGACCCACATGCAGGGCAGCAAGAGGCACCTTTACCGGTTCGCAGCCTAGTGCCAGGCCTTTTCCCTCTGGTGACCCACAGGGCAGGCTCGTGCCATGCTGATAGCCAGCTTTCCTCACTGCAGAAATTGTTTCAGGTGTTCACATGCCACCAGCAGTCAGGGGGGATTGGGCACAGAGCAACCACAGCTGCTTCGTGCCTTGGTTTCTCTTTCTGTGTCCTTACAATCACTGTGCAGGTTTGAAGGCTTTGCAGGAGAGACCCCGTTGCCCGAGAGATGTCTAACTCTTGCATGACATGCAGAAGCTCTTGTGGGCTCACTGACTATCAGCATTTGCATGATATGCTGCCAAGTTTCTGTGCATGTTTGCCCACTTCACAGGGCTGAACAAGCTTTGCCCAGCCAGCATTAGGTGCAGGAATATGTTATAGAAAGGCCATCTATAGCACAACTTCCTGAGCTCATCTGTCTTTTTATTTCGAAGGGGAACATACGTTGTGCAGAATATTGTGGACTGAAGTGCACAGCCCTCATGTATCACTGTCTTCTGCCAGGCAGTGAGATGCAGCTGTTGGCTCACCTTTTGGGGTACATGTATTGCAGCACTTTACAATACATCTCCCACACTCCTCAAAAACACAGACCCACCAAGCAGATTCTACTCTTTCCCACTGCTTCTCTAGTTGTGCTCCTATCCCTTTCTTGCACATCCACTCTTTCCCCAAGTCATCAGCCAAGAAACATGCATTGGTAATGGCTTGTTTCAAACATCTCCCTGACTCTGACAGCTCTTGGCTGTGATGGAAACCAAATGTCAGTCCTTAGGCTGGTTGAGGACAACTCTTCCTTTTTGCAAATAGCATCGCACCCCATTGAAGGAAGCACAACAACATTTGACCCTCTGGTCTCTAGTTTGGTCCTGCTCCCTCACTGCATCACTCCTCCCCAGCTCTTGCTCTCTGGAAGGGAGCCCAGCACATCTTGCCAGACACAACCATTCGAGGGACAGCCAAGTGTTCAGCAGGTTTGTCTCAGGCTCCCGCAGCCCAGTGGGTATCTCACACTCATCAGTCCAGCCTGTCAGACCAGCACATCCACAGAACAGCCCAGTGTTTCCAGAGGCCCCACTAGTGCCAGCAGGAGTGAGCGTGTCTACCCAGAATTTCTATC
Organism: Rhea pennata; assembly: GCF_028389875.1. NCBI lineage: Eukaryota > Metazoa > Chordata > Aves > Rheiformes > Rheidae > Rhea > Rhea pennata. The sequence goes on along the minus strand of NC_084667.1, from coordinate 58,380,293 downwards.
ACAAAAGCTACCAAAAAAATGGGCCAGAAAAGCTTGCTAGTGCCCAAGAGCACAACTGCATGGGCTCTTCTGATGAAGGAAAACTTGCCTTAGGCAGATTTCCCCTACTGCACTCCCACCCACTGTGCAGTCCTCCTTTCTCTTTCCCACCCACTAGATACTGTTCTGAACTTACTTAGCTCTTCTGGCTTAACTGTCACAACTTAGATTTGTAAAGATAAGAACAAAAAAAAAAAATCCCAAATGAACAAACAAACAGAGCTGCCCCTCCTATAAAACAGGAAGTAAATAAGGAATATCGCTGGAGGGAAGACACCAACCCTACTGCCCTTCATGCCAGTGTCAATCATGCAGAGGAGGAAGAAGAGGACCGGGCTGCTGCAGCAGCTGAATCCTGGAGGGGACACAGAAATGCCCTCCAAGGCCCAGCAGTATCTCCTCATCTACCAGCCTGGGGTCACCGTATTCATCCCATGCCTCAAGGGTCCCTTAAGGTGGGTCACAGCCTGCCAATCTGCTGTCCCTGGGGCAACAGGATGCACTAGACATCCCAGCCAGGCCTAAAAGACCAGTTAACTGCACTGACAAAATCATAAAGCAAGGCTGAGCCATCTACTCAAAGCTAAGGGGAAAAAATATATTATATGTATTCCAGTTTCATTTAGCCCTTCAAGGGTAGGCTGGTCACATTTTCAAGCTAGAAGCAAGGTCTGAAGGCTTATCTGTTGCTAAAATAAAAATGGACTTTTTTAAAAATTAAAAGTCAGCATATGGGGCTTTAAGTGAAAGCATCATGTAAGATTAGACTGAAAGTAATAATTAATGCAAAAGGCAGCAAAAGTTAAGTGATAGAAGTTATAACCGGTTTTAATTTGTTCCTTATTAGTTCCATATCCCATAGTACACATCCAGCCTGGTCTGCTCAGCAGTTGCACTAGCACCAGCTGGACACAGCATCTACCTGCAGATGTCCCAAGACACAGCAACCTATGTGCAAAAAAAATTAAGAGGTCTTGGATGGAATTCAGCAGATTTATGCTATGTGGGATACAGATCTAAATTTGGATTAGAACAGCTACCTTCCTGTTAGTCATTAGCCATCCACTACCCAGAAGTAGCTACCTGTGTTTTCAAGACAACTGGCAAGTTTTCTGTATCGCTCTCAGGGGACAGTTGTGACAACTTCAATTAGCTTCTATAGATCTTACAATCAAATGAAAACGCTACAGGAAGGCAGAGCATTGCCTTCAACATAAATTACAGAAGGCATAATCACTGTTTACCAACCTCACATATCGGAGAAAAACACACTTAAAACCAAAAACGTTTTTCTTCTCAATGAAAAATGTTTCCATACCTCCATTGCTATGAAATTTTTCGCTATCGCTAATGACAAATTTAGCATGCATTCAGCTAGCAGCAAGTCAGGTTTTCTGTTGATAGAGCCCTATTTCATGTGATCATTAGTTGCAAGATTAGTTCTTTGGGAATACAGGTCTCCTTGGAGGATCAGGCAAGCTGAGCAGGTTTCCCTCAAGGGAATCACTAGTTTAATATTCAGATTCAATTCTCTTCCAAATTTCTGGCCTGACTTTCTGGTACAAAGTTTGAATACACAGTTGAAGTCATTTAGTAGAAAATACTTCATTGCCAATCTGAAATTTATATCTAGCGTGGGAACTTGTAGGCTGAACTACTAGGAGTAGCAACATGTTCTCCTTCCTGCTGATCCCCCTATCCGGGCGCATTAGGCCCCGTAACGCTGCGTTTGAGGAGAGCAGTGCAACGCACGATGCTTTGTAGACCAGTTCCCTGCATGGACGCGCCTGTCGAGGTGCAAAGCGCTGGGTCCCGCAAGCCCCCGACTACAAGCAGGTTGAAATCCACTTTAAGTGAGAATCACGTTCTCGTTTAAAGCCCCTTCCCTGGCCAGCACGACGCAACTGAGCGATGTCTGCCCAGCTCGAACGGCAGAAACCCACGCGCCGGATGCGAAGGGTGGCCGGTGCGGAGAGCAAACTGCCTTTTCCCTCCCCAGAGGAGGCCCCCAGGGCTGAGAGAGGCAGCGCTGCGGGGGAAGGGGAGCTCGGTAGCGTGCCAGGGCGGGATGGAGGATTGCAATCCCTACGACTCTTAATCGCGCATTTGAAATAATAAATCTTATTACGCCAAGCACATTAGCGTTAAGCCTTCAGCTGCAAAGTGCTCGCTGTCGCAGGCAGGGCCAGGCTCGGCCCTAGAGCAGTCTGAAAACCGACCCACCCTGAGCAGCGGCCGCCAGGGCGGGACGGGGAGCCCGTGGGCACTGCTGACACGTCCCGGCCCCAGGGACGCGCCTCCTGGCCCTCCAGATTTTGGGGGGTCTTCCCCAGAGCCCACCAGCACCACACAGACACCCCCAGCCTCTGCTCCTCCACCCCCTAAAATGCATGCAAGACCCTCCAGCCCCAGCTCGGTTCCTGCAGGTCCTGGGGAGGTGGGTCAGCACCCCTCAAAGGGGGAAGTGGGCGCCCACCAGGAGCTGCTCAGCCACCAGCAAAGACCCCCGGCAGACACCTCCGGAGAAGCAGGCTCCCCCCAGGCCAGCCCCCCATGCTGCCCCACAGCAGCTGAACACACCATTACAGAGCAGCATCCCGGGGCAGCATCACCATGCCAGGGTCCCACACAAGGCTCATTAGCTTCCAGGTGCCCTCTATCACTACTGCTAACAGCCAACTGCAACCACCTGAAGGCCAGTCTGTGGCAGCTGTAGGTCACTGAGCTTTTTTTCTGTCCGAAGGAAAGTTTTAACTACTCGCTTGCTAAGGCTCCCAGGTGGGTGATCAAGACCGTTTCTACAACCCCAAGAAGAGATTGGGGCGACCGAATCCTGTTGGACTTGGGTCTGTGCCCATCCAGCATCCTGTGGGCCCAGGGCTTTGCTCGGTGCAGAGGGAAGAAATTGTACCAAATTGCATCCCAACCACCTCTCATTCATTGTGCCAGTTTTTTCCAAGAGGTTTTAATATTCACTGGTCCTCTATACCATTTATTTAACAGGGAGCTTACCCTGAATACTCCATTTTTAGCATTTTCTGATGTGTTCCCATGCACTTAATGATATCATCAGGCTCAAATCGTCCAGTGTAAAAATCATGAGTGTTCTTAAAGCAATGCGTTTGAGTGTCTTTTGATTTTTGTGTTTTCCTAAGTCTTTCTAGGACAAAGTTATAAGCTAGAAATTGAGAGCTGGAATAAATTTTAAAATAAAATAGAAGCTAAGATTTGAATATAACACAAAAATCCAGGATAGAGGGCTCTAAAGGAGTCCTTGAATATTTGAGACACAGACCCACTGCAAGAACCAGCCGCACTGAAATTGTTCGTCTCGCTGTTCTTACATGCAAGGTGGGAATCCATGTCTGCAAAGTTTTGTAAGTGACATAGGCACCCAAAGGGAACTGAACAGGAAAAAATTCAGCCCCGAAGACCTGGCTTGTGGAGAGTAAGTAACTGAAAACCGGGTGCCTGCTGGTTCGTTCAGTCTGTGACGGGCTCTGCCGTCATTGCCCCTCGCTGGCTTTCTGCCTCTGGGGGCACTTCCACACTCTGGAGCACTGCAAGGAGCTCACTGCCCTTTTCCTGGAGATGGACCGATGTTTCATTTTCACAGTAATGGCTTTGGCCACTTGCTGCTTTGCAGCAGAGGGTTTCCTTAAATTTCCTCTCCCAGCCTCTTTCATTGGTTCAGGAGGGACAGAGAAAGTAACAGGCGCAAGGCGGAAAACGCCAGGAGGGCCCTGGAATCAGTTCGTCACCTGCGTGCTAGGCTCTGCCACCAAAACATTGCTAACTTCAAGCAAAAGCTCACCGTAAGACACAGCTGTCTCCTCGAGTCGCCAGCGTGGAGAAAACAGGGGCAGGTAAAATGAGATCTGCGTCACAGAAGAAAAGCAGATCTGATTTCACAGCAGTGCCAGGGAAGCAGCGGTCCAGAAGCCTTCATTGGCTTTCAGCTGCAAAGGCGTATCCTGCGCTCAGCGGGGAGAAAGCAGGGGATTTCTTCCCAAGAGTTTGCTCTTCAATCCTGCTGACACCCCTGATAGCTAAGAACTACCCGCGCTCATCCTCCTCCCCGTGTTTCCAACCCCAGAGCCGCTTGCACGGGTTATGCGGAGGGTGCAGGACCACGGGAGCAGGAGAGGGGGTCTTTCCTGATGGACTTTTCCCAGAATAACAATGGGATAACAACATTAAAAAAATAACAGTAATAAAGGCTGAGGCCCATCAAGCATGAGCCATGCATCCTCTGGAAGCCTTTCCATCAAACTTTAGGGAACTCTAGCTACTCCGGGTCCTTGGTGGACTCCTAACCTTCAAACCGGTGTCAGCAGGGCTTAGCGCAGAGATCACATCTTGCCCTCCAGCTTACACTGGTCGTCTAACAGAGTTTCTTGGCCACACGGAGCAGATCTGAGCCATGTGATGATCTCACCAACAGCTCATTTCATGTAGCATGGGTCCTGCTGGGGAAAGCCTCTGCTCGAATTGGAAACCTGACGCTAGGTAGCACGCGGACTTACAGCCTGGTTTTGAGGTATTTCCTTTTATTTATGAGATTCTCACTAAATTATATTTGCAATTCATTAATCCTCTCTGCTCCAAGCAGCCTTCAGGGTACAAAACCTTTTTATTGGAAGGTCCTCAGCTATCCAAGACAAACTGTGAAATCTAACAGGATAATATAGCGCCAATGAACGCAGCACTCAGCAATCTCATGCTTTTTGGAAAGACTGAATTAAATCCAGTGGTGAAAAAAACATTGATTTCACTCCTGATTTAGCACTTTAAAGGCTAACAGGGGATTACATGATGCAAATGTGTTGTTAGCAAATTAGTTGGCTTTAGGTGTTTCACCACCTTGATAAGTGGTTGGATTGCTAAGGTTGCGTTTTGCTCTTAGCTGAGCTCAGCTTTTGGGTAGCTCCACATGAGATCAGGTGGTTTTGGTGCTTTGTAGCAGAAGGGTGTAATTTCACCCTCCTGTTTCTGGGTAGTTGGGGCCAATAATGCTCTTCTTTCCCCCTTGTGCTCAGCTACAGAGGTCCAGACAAGGGCATTTCACTGCCGTTGGTGAAGACCATCTCCGGATGGGGCATTAGGCCCTAGCATACCACTGGAAACAAGACATTCACTTTGCATTTTCTTTCTTCTCTTTCTTTGTACTTTGTCTTCTCTTACCCTTTCTTTCTATAGAACATCCCCTCCAGCAACAAGAGGAAACTAATACTTGCAAAGAGCATCACACCAGACTGCAAGTGTTGCCGGTCCATGTCCTAACATAATTGTCATATAAGTGACTAGAACCTCAGCCCCCTAAACTGCTGTTTTACCATAGCCACAGAGGCACTAAAATGAGGGCATCTCATTATTTTTTCCTCATATAGAAAAAGCAATACTTTCTCAGTCCTGTCTCTGATATTTTTACTTATTGAAGACTTCTAGAAATGTGAGGAGAGGCCCAGAAGTGACACTTGCTTCCTGAGTCAACTGTGATCTCTGCAGGGTACGGGTTGTGCCCACGATGACTGATGGGGTGTACGTTGTGCCCTGAGCTGGGAAAGGGAGTCAGATCTCTGATAAGTCTTTCTCCCGTGGTCTCCAGTCCCTGAAGATGTTGCGTTTGTAGCCAGTGTTGGTGGAGGCTGGTGTTTAAAGCTGGCAGATCCATGTCTGGTCACCATTTGCTTTGGCTGGTACTCTTGCCACAGCTGGACTGATTTGCCACCCAGAAGTATCTACTTGACTGTGGGGTCATGAACACAGACTGGCTCCCGGTGCCACCCATGATGGTGGCCTGAAGGGATGGGGTGAACATGGAGGCCTCTGCCCCAGCTTGGGTCCTTCTGGCACCAACGAGGCAAATGGTTTTGATGGAGACGGCGGGTCTTGCTCCTGACCACAGCAGTGCAAGTCACTGGGCTGAGCCACTGGGCTGCCAGGGCCAGATGTTACTTGTATCAAATACTGCTGTCAGCCCTGAGTATCGCCGAATTCCTGCTTCTTTCTAAAAAGCAGCATCACGGCCAAGAGCGCTTCACCCAAACTCTGCCGGCGTTGATGCCCTCTGTACATGTGTCACCATTTGTCTCTCCCGCGCTTCCTCTAGGTTGAATGTTGTAGCTCAAGTGCTTTTGGGCTTTTGTGTTTCAGGTCAGAGCCACCACTACGTTACCAAGCCCAGATCCCGAGTCACCCCAGACACTGGGGACAGACCCCAAATTTGCTCTGAGCATCTCAGCAGGCCTCTATAGGGCATGTCAAAATCCTAACTCCAAAAATGCTGAATCTGGGGCAAGTTTCAATCCAGAAACAAAACACTTCTATATTCGAATGAGTCAGTAGCTACTGAGTGTGTGCACATTGGAATGAGTGTATGTGTGCTTGCATCACATGCACACACACATTAGTATGCCCTTGTTAACACACTTTCATTTTTAATTAAAATTAAAATCTAACTTAGATCACAAGAAAAAAAAAGTTGTTTGTATTAGTGCAGTTTCTCACAGGCAGAATCACAGCTCAAGCTGACATCATGGTCTGCTTTTGCTCAGCTCTTTTCCCAGCAAACAGCACTGTGGATGGGGAATGACCTCCTCTAGCGAAACTGCAGCGAGCCTGCTCATGCCATGGGCAAATTCCAGGCCTTGGCTGAATGGGTGTAATTCACATTCAAATCAGCTGGAATCAGGCCAACTTATTCCAGGATGGGCCTCAGTCCACAGATCCTTTCCCGAGCTTTGTTCTCAGCCTATTCAGCCCTCTGATCCCCCTTCTTCCCAGAGGGACATTGTGGGAAAGCCTGGATCCCTCCCTCTGCTTTAAGGGTTAGGATAGGTCTGGGAGCTGAGACACCCAGGGAAGGATGCTCCTGCTCCGGGGGCGAGGACGAGCAAGGATCCAGGGCTGCTCTGCAGCACAAGGAACAGAAACACTATGACCTTTCATTTGTTTTTCTTTTTATGGCCGCTCCTCTCTTCCCCTCCTCCATGAGTTTCCCTTGAAACCATAGATACGGAAGAAATTGCTCGCCGGCTCTGAGATACCCATTTTGCAAACAGAGGAGGCTGACAAATTCTGCCTGGGGCTTGTAGATGCTGCTGGCACATCCCACTGCTCCAGAGCCCGAGTCCCCAGGAGGGGCCCAAGCAGCCCCAAGAGCTCCCGCAGACAAGCCTGTGGCTGGGGCTCGGCCATCGCTGTGGCCGTTTGCTGAGCTGCCTGGAAGGACAGCAGGAAAACGCTAAAAATCCTAGACGAAGGCCCGAAGTGCTGCCAGCATCCTATCCTTTTCCAATGACCTTTCTTGAGTCTCTGCTTGCTCAAAGACTGGTTTTGTAGCTTGCTGATCCCTGGTCTGAGTGCTTGGTTCCTGGGTAGGGCACCTAGCACGTGGGACAAAAATAATATTTAAAGACAAATACATAAAATGAATGAAAAATTTTATTTGGATTTTTCTCTAGACACCTATGAGTTCCTAGGCAAATTTTTTCTGAATATGTTAAAATGCAGGTACTGCATGAGGTATCTCACATCTGCTGTGTTCTCACCCTTTACCAAGGTCATCTGGCGTCTCTTTATGAAGCTCTATTTCTATAAGGTCATTGTACTATACAGCTTTGTTTCCAATGGTTTAAAATTAGTTACAGAATTATAAGCAATCACATATTTATGTAAGGGGGGGGTTAATAAGCACTCAGAATATGAACAAACTCTCTTTTAGGATTTTGTTCATTTTTATGATGTTTCTCCCCATTTATTTTACAGGCCCTGGAGAACACAGGCTGAAAAAAAAGAGTTTATAAGAGATCATAAAAGAAAGAATGGGCATATATTTCACTGCATTTTGAACAGCCATGTTAAAAGAAAAAACCCAGCAATGCTTTTTATTCAGGTGTTAGCCAATTTTCAGCCAGTCTGAACAGTCCTTGCTCTGCCTGAGATCGGCGCTGTCTCTTTTCTCCCAGGCTTTTCTCTGGAGTACCTGGCTAAAGCCGCCAAGCTCTCTGCAAGCATGAGAGCATCTGTTTTGACAACAGCCCAAGGAGGTGAGGGGCTGGCGCCACTTTGCTTTGTGGACCAGGTCACTCAAAAAAAAGTCCCAATAGCCATTAATTTCAGGAGCTCAAGTAAGTGAAAAGCCCCAAGACCTGAGTTTCAGGGTTTTTGGCACTGTGAAGCCCTCTGTATGTTCAAGACTGCTCCTACTGACCTCTGTCAAAGCTGCAGGCACTTGGCACTTCTGTAAATGAAACTTTCAGGTCTTCAGCAAGCATCCAGAAAAACGAACAAAGCATATTTAATTGCCACTTGCAGTCCAACACCCCAGAGGGACTCAGTCTGGATGCTGACACATCCTCATCCTGCCACTGGGTGCATCCCACACCCTCCTTGGCTTCCTGCCCCCACCACAAGGGATGGCCCAAACCCACAGGCAGCACAGCAGGCGTCCCACAGGCCAACGCTGCTGTGCCGACCGCACCAGGAAAGCAGGTCCTGAAAAGAAGAAGGCATTGGTGGTCATGGTGGTGGCTCTCCCAAAGCACATGCTGAAGGACAGCAGAGCTGGCCACCAGATTTGCACAAACCAGGGGCTCTCCAAGACCAGAAGGGTGTAAGTCCCCAGGGAGCCCAAAGTTCCACCTCTATCATCTGTGCAATTGCTTACATGTCCCACGTGGCATCATTTCTGGCCCCTGTTTTTATGGCAAACTTCTTGAAACAAGAGAAAACAGCTAGTGAATAATTCATTATGAACCCTCCTGTTTGTACTCAAGCCTCTCTGCTTGTTTGCAAACAGGGTTATCTGTACCACGAAGAGCCATTCCCCTAGCGCTGCTGGGAACAAAGGCTCCCTTTTTGTGGCTGTTTATCCAAAGTACATGGAGAGGGAGCGGAAGGAGGTGGTGAAAGGACAGTGGAGATCCCGGCAAGGTCACCCTTCGCGGAGCAGAGGTGCCTCCGAGGGAGGCGGGCTCACGACTCGCAGCTGCGAGTTTATCCTGTGTTTATCTGCCGGCTCCGTTCCCCTTGCCTTCTCCTGGCTTGCGGATGATAACCAACCATCCTCCCATGCTAGGCAGACCGCTTCTGACTTCAGTAATGGAACTGGAATAGCGAAAATGAAGCAAACTAGCAAACGAACGCGCGCAGTGGGCACATTCTGTGGGGTGAGCAGCAGGGCTGGGCACTGCGCTACCACACGGGGACAGGAACGGACACCCAGCGGGAACCGGGACTCTGAGCTATGCCGGAAAGCTGGGTAGAAATATCATGCCTCTTTGAAAGGTGGCACCTCTTGGCTCCCCCTGGGTTCATACCTGCACCCTCAGTCTGGAGTCTGGCGGAGCAACAAAATCCGCTCTGGGCCATCATTCCTGAAAACGTTGTCACCCCCAGCCCGAATCGCCAAGTCCCCACCATAAAAGCCGCAGCAATACATGGAGCACGGCGAAGACACCTTGTCAGCTCTGGGCTCGCTCCCAACCTGCTCCCAACCTGCCCTCCCCGCTGGGAGCTCAGGAAAGCGCCAGGAGAGCTCGCCTGCCAGTCCAAAGGCAAAGCAGTAAATAGAGGTGGAAGAGCTGCAGTTACTGGCTGGCTCTAAAGGGATCCGCACCAGTCCTTTCCTGTCTGACTGGGTGCAATAGCAGCACCAGAGATGCTTTACGCATCCCGGACTCCTGGTGGCTCTCACTTTATCTTTTGGTGGTGGCATCTTACACTAGCATCTCACAGCAGGATTTCTGATAAGAGCTCAATCCACGGCTTTGTCAGCAAAGCGAGGCTCGAACCCAGCCGTGGCTCCCCGTGCAGATCGCGCAGCCAGCCTCTCCTTCAGCGCTTCGAAGCCCTGGTGAAAAAATAAACCTAAGTCCTTGGAGTGCTGACGGCCCCTCTGAGCTTCCAGGCAGCCTCGCCAGTGGCCTGAAGGAGCCTGTGACACATTTCCAGCCTATGCAGGCGAAGGGTGGGCTGAAGGATGCTTGCAAATACGAGGCCTGGTGTGCAGAGTGCTTTGGGGGTAGAGGTCCCCAGTAAGGACAAGACGGTCCTCAGGAAACGGCTGCCGGCCGCGATAACTGCTCTGCTCGCTTTGCCCTGGGGAGCTCAGCCCGTCGGGCCGCCAGCCAGTGATGGCTTAAATTATTTTACTTTCAACTCACCCTGAATCGGTAGAAAGTTATTTTACTTGATGCACCTCCCTCCCCGGCTTGACACGACTGTCAGTCAGCGACAGCCTGCTGCATTTCTCGGTCACGGCTTGCTGTGCTTAGGCCGCCGCCGGTGCTTGGCGGAAATTTTCTTTTTTTATTATTATTTTTTTTCCCCCTGAACATGAAAATCTGCACCAGCAAATGAAATCTCGTCCGTGTTACACCTGCAGTAGCTTTGGATTTACTGCAGGGGGGAACCTTCAGCTGCCGATACGCTTGCTCCCGCAGCAGTGCAACTTCGGACAGGCACCAAAAGTCAGCGGCGCGCGGCGGCAGGACCGTCACCATCGGGAAGGAAAGCGCCGGTGGTCCCAAAGAAAGCAAATTGTCGGTTTTCCAAAGAGTTTGAGAGCATGAGATGTAAATAACACCACCCCCTCCCAAAAAAAAAAGGGGGGGAAAACTAAGACAGAAAGAGAATCCCACATTTGGGGGAGGGCAGTTAAAATGATTAGTTTGCTTCTCTCAGAGCTCGTGCTTTTTTTGCGCCCGGCTCGTGGCAGGCCCCAGCTTTGCCGGTTTTCACCTGCGCAAGGCACGATCACGTCTAGGGAGAGACCAACACTGCTCGGGACACTCAAAGGCAACAGCTGAATTTGCCTTACAAACGCAGCGGGAGGCCAACGCTACGGAGAGGGAAGTCTACTGGAAAATATTATTTTCCAGCTCCTAGGAAAGCAGTGTAACCCAGAAAGACTTTAAAAGACTAATACAACAGAGCAAGGGACGCGTTCCTCGTACGGGGTCAGGAAGGCATCGCTGCCGGCAGAGCACGTGGCACATGCTCAGCTTCGAAGCCGCCTCCAGCAGTTTCGGCGGGAGTTAATTTAAATTAATTCCCAAGTCAGGGCGCCGAGAGGCTCCATCTGCTCAGCACGGCCCCAGCGGCCACTGTGCCCCATGCAGGACCGGGGCTGGGGATGGGGCAGCGAGGCAGCAGGAGACACAGCGTGCTGAAGAGCGCAGTGTTTGCAAGCCCAGGCAGACCTGCAGGATGAGATGGACTGAGTTACTGCGGCGACGTAGATAATTAAGTTGGAATCCACTTTTTTTTTTTTGAATGACTCAAGAAAATATTAACTAACGCATCTAATAAACTTAAAAACTTGATTTAACTCTTCTCGCTGTTCTTGCAATACTTGGTCGTCTTTGTGAGATTATTTTGTGGCACTTTTTTTTCCTTTAAGCACTGCAAACATTTTCTTCTGAAGGGCACTTCAAGGAAGGGGCTGGCTGATCATTTGCAAGAGTGCTTGTTACTTGGAGGCAGTCTCCCGTGTTGCTTGGTAATGCTCCAGGATACCTAGCAATGATTCACTCCTAAGCTGTGCGCACCCTCTGCCACCCTTGGTTTTCACAAAACATGTCCGTGTGCAATAGCAAGCCAAGTGCCAGGGCCACTGGCCAGGCCAGCAAGAAGAACGTGAGCCTCATGTGCAGTCAGCTCCAGTCGGTGGCACCTGAGGTTGGGAAAGTATCGAACACGGACAGTGTCCGCTCCGCGCGGCCCGCTGCCTCCAGAGCTGCTTGTCGGAAGCCTGCAGCACGGGCGATTCCTCGGGCCACCAATAGTGTCCTTAACTCAGCGAAACCAGAGGAGACCTTCATGTGTCGGGAGCGAGGACAACACTCAAGGCAGCATAGGCTGGTGGCACGAAAGAAAACACAGACAAACAAGTCTCATCGCAAAAGAGTGGGGAACAACTGCAAGAAAAAAAGTGCTTTAAAAGCCCGCAGAACCCAACCACCAAGCCTCGGGCGCTTCGAAAGGAGCGCGGAGGCCCAGCCGATGGCCGGCCGGCCGCGCAGGGCATGGCCGCGGCTCTCGGCACCCCGGGGCCTTCCTCCCCCTCCGCCCGCACAGCCGCGCACACCCGCCTCCCTCCCCTCCGCTCCCGCCGGACAGCCCGGCATTCCCGCTCCCGGGGGCGCCCGAGCCCCCCAAGGGCTGCCGGCAGGGAGGGGAGGCCGAGGGGCCCCCGCTCCCTGCCGACGGGCCGCGGGAAAGTGCCCAAGGCCTTGCCCGAGCACCAGGACCGACACAGGAAAAAAATCCCTCCCGTTTCCCGCGGTCGGCTGCCGCCGGGCCCGCGGGCGTCCCCGCTGGAAGCGGCCGCCCAGGGCGTCGGGTTGCAGCGCAGCGCAGCGAGCTTGCGGCGAGCGAGCCGACCTTTCGGCGGCGCTTAGCAGCAAGGCTCAGTTGCTTCTCACTCTCACTATTTATACCAGTCTCCCTATTTATACCTATTTGTTTTTGTCGCACATTTGATCTCCCCTTCACCTTTCGTAAGCTTGTTAGCTCTTTTTCATACCTATTTTCCGAGCTGAAGGTACAGTAGAAAGCAAATAACGTGCAAAAACGGCAGGTAGCAAGCGGCGGGTTCGGCCTCCCTGCACAGCGCGTGCATCCGGCCAGGCCAGGCTCGCTTTTGCGAGCAAGGACCGTGCTCGCGCTGAGACGACACCGCTGGCGAGCAAGAAGGTCCCCTCGAGCGCGGCCAGAAGCAGGGGCGGACGAGCCCGCGCGTTGGCTCCCCGCAGCAGCAGGCCCTGCTTCACCCGAGGTCTGCAGGGAAACACAGCTTTCCTCCGCCGCCGTGCCCGAGCCTTTCCAAGCGGCAGATGTAAAGAGGAACAGAGGCTGTTGTAATGAGCTTAGGGGTGTTCACGAGCCACAGTGCGAAAGGCAGACGTGTGGCTGGTGCGTTACCTACGAGCGTGCTCTGGGAACCAGGGGGCAACGAGCCCACGCTGCGCGCGGCTGGCTGCTTGCTCAGAGCCGTGCCCAGCGGGGAAGGCGTCTCGCGCCCTGACTGTAAAGCACCGTATCATTTTTCTAACCTTTTCGTATTACTGATCCTTTCTTTTTTTTCCCTCCCAGTTGTGGAGAGAGAAATGCCGAGCGTGAGGTCAGCAGAAAGCATTGCATGGCACAACTATTCTTCCCCTAAAGCGGTGCGCTGAAGGCCACCCGAAGCCCTCCGGGCTGGCGACTGCAGTAGCAGAGACCGGCTGCCGCGTGCGCGCGGGGGGCAAGGGAGGCCCGAGGCTGACCCCCTCGGGCCCTGCGCTTCACCTGTGCCAAGGCCAGGCTGCTACATCGCCGTGATAAGCGTAATCCTCTTAGGCAAGCACATCAAACAAATAGCTGTTCGCGATTGCAGACCTTGTCTCGGCAAACCTAACCCCGGGTTAAATATGTGCTGAGCGCACAGTCCGGCAGCCTGGCACAGCGCGGGCCCTCGGAGAGATTCGCAGGGCTCTCCGGTGCCGCAGGACCCCGCAGTAGGAGCTCTCCGAGGCGCAGGCACGTGCCTGGGAGCGTGCGCCGGAGAGCCTTCGCTCTCTTTCCCCTTCACTTCTTGTGCAGAAGAGGACAGATGACTCTCGTGTCAGGCTGTTTTGCTTCTATATTTATGTCCTGCCTTAGGCTCACAATGTTCAGCTCAGATGCAATCCAGTCTGGTCGTATTAATACATCCGGGATAATATTTTTAACAACCTACATCAAGCTGAAGGCTACAGTCATCCGCAGGCACTAGGAGCTCCTGGACCCCTCTCATCTGCTCGCTTACAAAACAGAAAGCTTCCCCGAGAGGTTCCTTTCCCCTTCCTGTGTTTTGAGGGACAGGTACATTTTTCTGCTTCCCTCTGATACACTGAATCAAATTTAATCTCTGCTGTAGCTATGGGAGCTTCTGTAGATTTCAGAAAGGATGAAGGTGGCTCATTTATTATAGGTGCCAAAATCAAGGCTTAAGGAGGAGTGGCCTGCAAACCTAGCCAACATAAATAGGATGCTGGTGGCGTTGATCTGCAACCATCCTGAGGCCTCGAGATACAGCCACAGCTAAAGGACCATCTTCTAACTCGTCTGGCAAGCGAGCACACCGATTCAGCAAATCCCTCCCCTTATCACAAACGTCCTGGTGCCGCCCCGGGACAAGGACAGCGGCGCTTTCCTCGGCCGCCGGATCGCTGCACGGGAGCCCAGCGTTTGCCGACCGGCGCTTGGCAGCCCGCTGCTCTCGGCCTGAATTCGCGAAGGCCGCGCAGCCCCGTCCCTCGCGGCTCCGGCAGGCCGACGCTGGGCCTACCACCTCGCCGCCCGCTTCGCTTCTGCCAGAATGCTTCTCTGCACCCTCTAGCAAGGAACCCAGAACTAAAAACAAGTTTCAGGGCCTAAATATTGTGTTGCTCCACTATTGGACGTTGACAGACTCAGCATTTCCACAATACCAGTTTAGCCTCCCATCGACCAGGACTGACATTTGGGAGCTCTCAAACTTCGTGTGAAGCACTTCTGCACATAGACAGCGGGGCGGAAAGCGCGGTTCGTTCGGATTCCAGCACTACCGCATCAGGCACTCGATCCCGGGCCTGGTGGAGAGATTTCCTTTCCAAAATGAAGCGTTTCATAGCTTGCTTTGGGATCCCACGTGTCATCTGGGATGCGAATTTTTGGAACGGTGTCGTGTTAGCTCAGCAGCAGCTGGGAAGCAGAAGAAACAAGAGATGGCTGGGTCGCTGCGCTCTTCCCAAAGCGGATTTTCTTTCACGCTGCGGGTCGGGAAGGAGCTGACCCTATAACGCAGCCGAGAAAGCAAAGCAGCAGGGTTACGGGCAGCTCGGGCTCCGAGCGCAGCGATGACTCACGCGAAGTCAGGAGAGGAGCGCGAGCACGCTGAGGAGGAGGAGGCGGGTGCTGAGAAAGAGTGGGGCAGGGAGCGGAGGTTTCGGGGCCTCGCCCGAGCGCGGCGGCGGCACTGGCGCGGCCGCTCAACCCCGGGGCCGGGGCCGGGGCCAGGGCCGGCACAGCAGCCGCTGCAAGGAACGGCCGAGCCTTCCCCCCGCCCCGCTCCGCTCCACCATGCGCACGGGTTCCCCCGGCGCCAAGCGGCCGCCGCTTGGCCGCTGCGCTGCCGGAGCCATCGCTGCCATGCGCCAGGGAGCCTGCGATAAGCCCTCTCATAGCCAGGGAAGTAATAAGATCAAGATACTTAATTCAAAGTGATTAAAACCAGGCTGGACTGAAAACAAACAAGTCGCATCCGTGCGTTTGTATGGAAAATATATGTATGTATACTGTAACAAAATTCAAACCTCTCCAGGCCATCATCAGCGCTGGGCACGCTAGTAGCTATTTATTGGGCAAACGCAGCTTTTCTCCGGTGCAGAGGAGGCCGCAGACAGGCTGGGTTTCCTCCAGGCACGCGCGCGCTCCAAACGCGTTGGACACCGCTCGGTCCCGAGCCCGGGCTGCAGACGCAGCCCCTTCTTAAACCGTTTATTCTGATCCCGAGGTTCGGCACAAATTATCCAGCGCCTGAAGTAACAGGACGCGACCGCGACGCAAGCAGCCCGGAGCGAGCAGGAAGCGGCGGAAGGAGCTGCCTTTAGCGAGTTTTCATCTGGGATCGGACCTGATCGGCGAGACTGGGTTTTCTGCGCCGCGGCTGGCGCGCGAGGCGGCGCCGGGGCAGCCCGGGGCCGCCCGTACGCGGGCCGCCGTTTCGGGGCGAGCAGGGGCGAGGGCCGCGTCGCCGAAGCCTCCTCTTCCCGGCCGGTTTCCTGCCCCGCCGTAGGCACCACGAAAGGCGCAGTCGTTGCTCCCCGGGGGCTCGGAGGAGGGCTGGCTACAGCGAGTGCTTCCTCCCCGGCCCTCCAAAGCCCTCAGGAAATCTGAGGCTTCCTCCCACGCGGGCGATGCGGCCCACGTCCAACGCGCGGCGCCGGGGAGGGGCAGGAAGGCTCGGAGCCCCCCCGGAGCGGGCCGGACCCCCACGCTCGCCGCGCCAGGCCCCTCACGCCACGGCCTTAACGAACGTCGTTAAGCAGCAGGAGCGAGGCCTGATGAGGGAAGAGCAACGGGCTGGTGTCAACAACGCGCAGCTGAGGTCCGTTACGCGTCGGCAGCGTGGCGGATCCCCGGGTGCCCACAGCTCCATGTGCCCAGGACCCCGCCGACCCTGGACCACATGTGCCCAAGACCCCATAACTTCGGGACCCCACACCCAAGAACCCGATACAGCCTGGACCTCCTGCCCCAGGACCCCACGTGCCCAGAACTCCATGCTCCAGGGCCTGATACCCCCAGGATGCCTCAGCCCTGGACCCTGCACCCCAGCACCCCCACACCACAGGTCCCCACACCCTCAGGACTCCGTGTGCCCAGGACCCCCATCCCAGGACCCCCACACCCACAGACCCCACACACTCAGGACTCCATGTGCCCAGGCCCCCCACCCCAGGACCCCCACACCCCAGGTCCCCACACCCCCAGACCCCACACACTCAGGACTCCATGTGCCCAGGCCCCCCACCCCAGGACCCCCACACCCCAGGTCCCCCCCACCCCCAGACCCCATAAACCCCTGTGCCCAGGCCCCCACAGCCCCCCGACCCCCATACCCCTTCGGCCCGCACCCCAGCCCCCCGGCGGCGGGGGCGGGCGCCCCCCCGCCCCGGGGCGGAGGCCCCGCCCCGCGCGGGCGGCCCCGCCCCCCTCCGCCGCGACATCTCGGGGACTCCGCGCCGCCAGCCAAGTTTCTTGGAACTTTGCCTCCCGTGACGCACACAATGGTGCAGGGCCCCGTCCTCTCGCCGCAGCCAATGGGCAGCGGGGGGAGCCCGGGCGGCCGCCAATCCGCGGCGGCTGGACAGTTCCCCGGTCCTGACCGACCTTCACCGCCCGCGGCGGGGGTGGGGATAAAAGGCGGCGGCGGCGGCGGCGCGCTCCGGCCCCGTCCGCGTCCGCGTCCCCCGCGCCGGGCACCGCCGCGCCGCGCCGCGCCGGGCACCGCCGCGCCGCGCCCCCCGCGCCGGGCAGCGGCGCCTCCCGCGCGGCCGGCGCCGAGGCGCGAGCGGCGAGGCGAGGTGAGCGCGGGCGGGCGGGGAGCGCGGCGCGGGGAGGGGACCCGCTCCGCTGCCCCGCGCTCCCGTGCGCCGAGCGGCGCCGGCGCAGCGCGGGCAGCGGGATCCCGGTTGCGGGGCGGGGGGCGCCGCGCCGCGCCGCCGCCGCCGCGGCTAACGCCCGTGCGCTCCCGCAGGTCCCGGGGCCGATGCGGCCGCTGGGCGCCGAGGCGGGAGGAGGCCCCCGGCGGAGCGCCGCCGCCGCCCGCCATGCCCTGGAGCGTCCGGTGGGTGGGCGGCCGCGGCGGGCAGTCGCAGAAGCAGTGCAAGAAGTCCTCCTTCGCCTTCTACCAGGCGGTGAGGGACCTGCTGCCCGCCTGGCTGCTGGAGGACATGCGGACCATGGAGGTCTTCCACTGGGAGGACGGGGGCAAGGTGAGCGTGTATTCGCCCTCGGAGGCCCTGCTCTACGCGCTGGTGCACGACCACCACTCCTACGCCCAGCACCTGCTGACTAAGTTCCCCCAGGGCGCCCTGGCCGTGCCCAGCCAGAGCTTCAGCTGCTGCCAGTCGTCCGCCCCGCACCTGGCCATGGCCGTCCGCTACAACCGGGTCCGCATCCTCTTCCGAATCCTCAAGGCCATCCGGGACTTCCCGGCCAGCGACAGAGCCGGCCACCTGGACCGCAAGGGCTGCAGTCGCGTGGAAGGTGGCAAGACGGCCTTGCACGTGGCCTGCGAGCTGGTGAGACCCGAGTGCCTGCTCCTGCTGCTCGGGCACGGCGCGTCGCCCTGCCTGCGCGACTCCTCCGGGAATACTCCGCTCGACACCCTGCTGCAGCAGATCGGCCAGACGCCCGCCGTTAACATGCGTGCCAAGCTCCTCTGCCTCGACTGCCTCATCTTCTTCGTGCCTCAGGACCTGCAGTTCCCGATGAAACAGCTGCTGTTGGACAACCAGCAACGGTGGCAGGACCTCTTAGGGGAGAGCCGGTTCCAGTGCCTGGTGGGCTTGGCCCCCCCGTCGCTCTTCGTCAGCGCCATGCGCGTTTTAATCAGGACCATTTCGCCTGAGCAGTTCCCGGAGGCTCTGGACGATCTGCCTCTGCCGCATTTTCTAAAGCCTTTGGACTTGAAATTGGAGAGCTAGGGAGTTTGTACCAGAGCCTCCCGCTCCCATGACAGAAATAGACTATTGTGCTAAAACTGTCTCGGCACACAAAGCTGCTAAGGCAGCAGCAAAGTGTCTGTTTTAATTAGAACTATTTTTTAGAAGAATTGTATCTGGCACTTTACAATATATTTTATTTAAAAATTCTTGTGGTGAGGTGTGTTCAACACTGCATTTTATAAAAAAACATTATACAGCATGTACAAATGAGGATGTGTGGGAGAATGTATTTGTAAATACGTCTAAATAAACCAGTAGCAGATATGATCAAAATACAAATCAAGCAGCTGAAAATTCTGAAATGGTATGTGCCTTGAGAAAGTGTGTGGAGGGGGGAAAACGTATCTTTTAGGATTTCCCTGTTACATAACCTTAGCAGTACTGGAACAGGATGACTCCTTTTTTGCAGCTCTCCTAATACATCTTGGCAGGGATGTGGATTTTTTCTAAAGGCACAGATGAAAACTTCCTAATCTTGTACACAAAACCAGAGAGAAGCCAGATACTATTAAAATCTCTCTAAACAAGGCTGGCAGGGATATGCAGCTGAACAAAATATATTTTAAAATATACATAAATAACAGTTGGTTTCCTTGCAAAGTTCTTTCTGCTCCTCTTGCAGAGCCAAGGGTGCTGCTTGTCAGGCGGAGAGGAGGGCAGGAACAGAAGCACTCGGCTTCCCTCTGACCGAAGATATCCCCGTGCTGGAAGGGGGATGGAAGAGACCCCGCAGGCTCTTTGGGGGATAGCTCTGGCTGGAGGTGGGTTGCTAGAGAAGGCTGGAAGCAGGGTGGCACAAAGCAGCAGAGCCAGGCTCCTCTGTCTGCCCTGTGCTATGCCCAGAGGGAGTTTTTTCTTAGGCATGACTAGCACATGAGAATACAGCAGCATTTTTATGTGGGCTCCAGCTCTTCCACTGCCACTTCCTAGGAGGATGTCATGGCTTAGTTCAGCTGAGAAACCTGTGGCAGTCTTGGTTCCCTCTGAGTAGCTACCAAAGGAGTATTAAATATCAGGCCTCTGTCAAATATTGTGACCCTCTCAGATGCAGCAAGGTACCCCAAACCCTCCCCGATCAAAAGGCCCTTTTGGGGTAATGCCCTGCCTCCAAGGTTTTTGTTGAGGCACATCAAGGTCCTGAGCAAAGGGCTCAGCTTGGCTTCTTTGCTTTGCAACCTTCCCTGTGAGCCCTTGGCAGCCGTGCTGCTGCCTCCCTATAGACCTGGCACTGCCCTGTCTGCTCGGTAGGGAGTAAGCTTTGCTGGCTCTGCCAACATGACAACGACAGAAATCTCCTAGGCCACAGAGCTTGTGCTTTGTCTCCATTGTTGGAAGCCATCAGTGAAACTGTAGGGTTTTGTTTCAGTGCTTAAAAAGTGCAGCCAGAGAGTTGTTTGCCACTTGACCTACTTCAGCATTATAGTTCCCTTTGGGATCATCACTGAACTGATGCACTGAGAGATAAGAGGCCATGTTTAAGGCAGAAATTTCTTTATTCACAAATTAATTTTGGTTGTAAAAGAAACGAGAAAACCACAGAATGAGGCATTATAAGCTGTTCATGTTTCAGCAGAACATGGGTATTTCAGCTAAAAAAATCTCCACACTGCATGCACAACAAGAGAGAGACTATATTTCTGAAATTTGAGATAAAACAGAAAGATTGCTATTCTTAGACTGATGGCACTGAAGATGTTTCCTAGAGAAGCAAATGTTCTTTTTTCCCCAAAAAACAAGATGATACATTCTCAAACTAATTATCATGGGAAAATTAGCTCCCTTGCTGGAAAGCTAGCATATACCAATTTAAAGTGTTCTCTTTGGTTACCTCGTTGATAATAAAAATAGAGCAATCCACAGAATTAATCCCTCTCAGTTGCATTAAAAAAAAAAAAAAAAAAAAAAAAAAAAAAAAGTTGATAAATTCTTCTTTTGAGTACATTTTCCCCATTGCTTCTGGAGTGATGCTGTGGAAGCATCTTCCATAAACAGACGAAAAGTAAAGCAGTCAGCTCTCACCTGCACATGGAAAAGTGTCTCGAGCTGGGGGAGGAAAGAGCTGGGGGCAGGAGGAGAGGAGCAGCGTGACAGGCTGGGCAGGACACCCACCTCTCATCACCCCTTGGAGTCTGTTAGAAAACTCCCATTGGGTAAGTATCAGAAAGCCGACTTTACCTGCGCCTCATAAGGAACCCATTAACAAAAACAGTAATTAAAGCCAAAGTGGCTACTGTGATTCCCTGCAGCCTTCCCACCAACTCTTGGGTAATTAGCTTTGGCAAACACACAGGATCTCCTCAGTATGTTGTGATGGGACCAAAGTCAGCTCGCTGCTGCGCCCCTCCTGTTATTCTAGGACAGCAGTCAAGCCTGTTGCTGAGCCCATGCTGGGATTACCCTGCTGAAGGTCACTGATGGCCTTACTTGTGCAGCACCTTGCTATGTGGGGGATGATTAATCTGGAGAGGCTGATAAACGGGAACTCTGGGCAAAATGCTCCAATGACTACACAGATCACTCAACTGCATCCAGGCTGGTTTTTCAAATAGAGTTACAGCTTGGAGAAAGGCTGAGCCTTGTCAGCTTTGCAAACAGAAGTCCTCTGTTTATCCACAGAACACGCAATAGCGGCATCTGCTTTCATCAGATGGACTGGCCAACATGCCTTTATCCTCTGCCACCAGGACCTTGGGGTGTTCAGGCCCCATGTCCCAGGCAGTTCTCCATCTCTTGGTAAAATCTGACAGCAAAAAAGCCAGTCGCAGCACTATTGCTAACATTAACAAAGCAAACACATACAACCACGAAGGTTCCACTTGTCAC
Organism: Rhea pennata; assembly: GCF_028389875.1. Taxonomy (NCBI): domain Eukaryota; kingdom Metazoa; phylum Chordata; class Aves; order Rheiformes; family Rheidae; genus Rhea; species Rhea pennata. The sequence goes on along the minus strand of NC_084667.1, from coordinate 58,359,189 downwards.
AATGGTGGAGGAAAGAAAATTCCCCAAGTCCCAACAACACGAGAGCATGCAGGTGAGGATATATACTCAAAAGCTTCTGTCTTACCCACACAGATGAATGGCACAAGGTTACATACTCACCGGTGAGAAATGCTTTCAAAAGCATATAGGGCAGTATACAAAGCCAGCATTCCTGAAAAGCTTAGTTATACCAGTTCCTCTAAAAGGCTACTTGATACTACAAAACAATGATGAAAGATAAATAAAATATTTTTATTTTTTCCATATGTTGCTCAAGTATTTCCAAAGAAAATCATATATTATTCACCATTTAGTACAAAGTGTTTTTATTTGATATGACAAGTAAAGAAATCTGGAGAAGTTTTCATTCTGAAAGCAAGGGGAGAGAGGAAGTACTGGGTTATTTTTATTTTTTTTCCTCTTTGCAATTTTCTCTCTGCAGCATTCAGGAGTGACAAAATTTGGTCAGTCCACAGTTCGCTGAAGGAGCAGAGGCCTATTGTCCTTCTGAATACCTTGTTTAAAAGATGGATTTGAGATCTTTAGCAGTCTTCTTTTATCCAAAATATTTAGTAGTTAAATTGACACAATCATAAAATTAGGTGCCTAATTAGTCTAAAATCTCTTCATGCCACACCTGTCTCAGTCTTGCTCTTTGATGTATTGTCCTGCCAAAAACACTGGATCTTTGTTCCTGCCATGGCCATAACCTGCTATGCCAATTGCCAGAGGCTAGCAGAGGTGAGCTCTTTAATTTCAGCGGAACAGACAGGTGTTGAGCACACCTGAAAATCACTGCCTTCATGAAGATGCATAGTTACAGAAGATAAAGACTAAAATTAGCTTCTAGGCTTGAAAATGTCATTGTGCACTCAGCAGTACACAGAGAATAACTGCAGCAAACAGGTAAGGGCTACATACGTTTTCAAAGGGAGAAGAGGGCTACTAACGAGCAGGCTCCTCCATATGGACAATTCATACAAGCTAAACTACACCTTTCTAAGGCTACCTGACTTCTTTTCTCTTTTACTATTAAGTAAAGGAGAAAAGAAATCAGGTAACCTTAGAAAGAGACATCTGCCAGGAGAGGATGCCTTGGCCATACGTAGGGCTGGAATTACGGACTGTTTTGAAAATGAAGTTGAAACTAGCAAGGAAGCCAACCCAGGACAGAAACAGAAACAGGACAGAGACTAGAAAAAGGCCAGGGTGCCAGGCTTGGTTCCTAAACACAGTCTGTTCTAGGCCTAGCATTCGGATCAGTACGGGGTTTCCACTTGCGATATAACAAATCTGTTGACATCAGCAGATCTTTGCGCATTGCATCACCCCATCTTTAGATCAATGTTCCCAACTAGACAAACAAGGCACCCATGCTACATGCTTAATATTTAAACAGCAAATCCTTGCAAACTGGCTTGCGTATCACTTGTGTTAATAGAAGTTTCTCCATTGCTGGCTGGCATCAGAAGCTCTTTCAGGTTAGATCCTCAATTCCTAACAAGGCTTCAGTAGTCTCTCATCCACCAACAATATGTGAAAAAGAAACTCTGCCTATAATAAGCTCAGACCACATCGAACTGTCCTTTATTGTCATGCACAATAATCACTTCTACAGTGCTGCAAGGCTGCTGCTTGTGTTGCTTTGCTCCTACTCTTTCCTTTCCACTAGATAGGTACACGTGCATGCACAGCACAAGAACAGAAGGAGCAGAGCTCTGTTGCAAAACATCAGTCATAGCAGGAAACAGAGCAGTTTGCACAAACATGATAGATCCCTCACTACTACTAAAAGAAATGGATCTAGGTTCAGCTGTAGTCGCCTCCATGACCCCCCTGATAGAGCTGGTGCCTCCTTGCCAGTGGTTTGGTTAATAAATGTAAAGCTCACACACATCAACAGAGCAAATTTTCAGAAGTCTCAGACAATAACAGACTTATCACCTTCATGGGCTACTTTTAGGGTCAGAAGATGCCACTGTGCTCATTCATCTAAATGCCTGTATGACACATGCTAGCAATTCCTATGTTGGGCCTATTACATCTGATTGATTTGGAGCATCTGCTCTAAGTCCAACTTTGTTTTACAGATTTTTCAACAGTGGAGCATCCGAGGCCCTCCAAAGAGCTTGTGATTGAACCAAGTAAAGGTCCTATCCAGATCATCACCCTATCTGGTCTGTCCCTGTACTACAAAACATCCCCTGACCTCACCCCCAACTCTCTTCTTCTGTTGGAAAAAAATAATACCTTTCTTTCACTTATAAGTGTATTATTTCAGGTGAGAATTAACTAGAACCTGAGCTAGCAAGGAGGGAGGCAGAGACACATTTCAGAGAAGCAGAGAAGGCAGAAATGGGCTTTGATCTGTCCCATACCTGGGCTTCAGCTCTGTGAGCAGGGTTTCAGCAAGGGTTAGAGCCTGTAACTCAGGGCTCTAGGTGAGCTCAAATCAGATTAGCTACTGGAGGTTAAGTTCCCTCTACTACAAGTCTAGTGAGAAATACAGTGTAAGTCAACTCATCTCCTTCAGAAAAACATCTTAGCACAGAAAAGTTCAAGATGTCACACTCAGGCCTGACGCAACCCATCTGAGCCTTAGTGAGACACCTGTACGCCTGAGATACGAGGGGGGACTATGGGCTGGTCTCCCTTTCCCTGCACTCCCCAACTGAGGAGGGCAAATATGAGGACAGGAAGCTCTGGGGATTTCAACAGGGAAGAGAGCAGGGAATCAAGGCCAGCCAAATCCTTCCTTCAGGCCACTCCATTTGAAAGCGATGGAAGAAGGCCAAAGGAAGAAAGAAAGGCATCAGCATTCTGCCTCTAGGCAGAAAGCTCTTGGCTGTGTGACTCAGCCAGGACAGGGAGACGCTGGAGCAGCTTGCAGCTCCAAGGAGAGCAGCGTCCTCCTAGCCAAGTGGCTCCCCATTTAGCCGCCAGAGCCACAGCTCCTCTCCCACCTAATTGCTTGTCCTCCCACCTCTTGCTCACACACCAGTAACCAGGCACTGTCCTCCAATCCTGACTCAACTGGAAAAGGAGAGGCTGGGTGTCCCCATCTTCTCACTCAGTAAAGCCCCTTGCCCAAAATTGTACCCTTGCTTCTTTGCTCCAGCCCTAGTACCACCTACTGTTTTGAAGTGGGAGTGGTTTTCTGCTTCCTGCTTTTAATATGTGGAGTTTATTTTATAATCATTAGGCTGCTTCTTTTTAATGGTGCAAGTAAATTGCAGTAAACACATTAAAAATATGAATGTGATGTACTGTAATTAATGTAGTGTCATTTCCCTGATATAATGTTCAAGTCAGCACTTTAGAGCAAAGCCTAAAAGGATAAGTAATTTATAACTCACAGTAAGAGAGAGAATGAAGCCTCTTGAGGAATTGAATATTTGAACGTCCTTTCCTTCAGAACCATCTGTTTGGGCTAGGCCGTCCCCTCCTCACTTCTGCAGCAAGGAGAGCTGTTGATGTTTAGTAACTTAGAGTGACAAGACAGACGGATATAAACACTCAAACTCACTGATTCCAATCCTTCATCAACACAAGCACAGCCAGAGCTAAAGTCAAAAGCATCCTGGGCAAAAGAGTTTTGAATTAGTAAAATCAAGCTCCTGGGAAGAAACTGGCCAAAACTTTCAGTCTCCCAGGCTGGAGTTGCCCTGTTGATTTGGCAAGAGGTTGTGTCCCAAAGAGAAAGGGAGAAGCCAGTAGCTGTGACTGCTTGAAAGCAGTAACTTGCCGACCGAGGAGGCGACCTGAGCGACTGCTTGTCCCAAAGCTGGGAGCTACCCCTTCTGTTTCATTCACTTGTAACTCGCAAACATTTGCAGGCTTGCCCAGCAGGAAGAGGACACTGGAACCTTAGGGAGTGCAGGGCTAAGGGAAACCACTCATAGAAAGCCACAGGGCTACACTTGACAGTCGGGAATGAGCTGAGATGGATGAACAAGCACCTCCTTATCAAGGGAAAACCTGCTGGTGTTCTTTGCTGCTGTTCCGTAGAGCTGTAGTGTACACTTGGCTGTGGCAGTACACAGTGAGAGCCATGGCAGAGTCCCCAGTGCCAATGAAGCAAATTCCTTGCACACAGGCAGGAAGAAAGCAGCGCTCCCTCAAATCTGTCTCCTTCTTCAGATGCCCAAGGTTTGACTCAGCTTTGCCACCACCTCATCTTCCCTGACAGCAACAGCATCAGGGCTGTGGTTAGCATCAGAACACCCTGGCAGAAAACAACCCTTTGAGACAGCACCTGAGTTAGAGGCTGTCAGGAGTCCAGGATGAGTCACTCACTGATTCACTCATTGGATAAAACATTTTAAAGGATAAAACTTGCTTGTTTCCTTCAAAGTGAGATGGCAGCTGCACAGCTATGGTTGTGCACCTATCACTCAGGTTGCCTTCACCACAGAGAACTCCTCTAGGACACTGGCTCTATTACTGCAGCACTGCAAAACATGTGGGATGGTCTGAAATCTGCTGGCCAGGGCTGGTCAGTTCATGTCAGGCAACACCATTGAAATCTTTCCTGACAGCAAAGCATGCTAAATATCATCCCATCAGCCAGACACCAAGCTAAAGGTGAAAGCCTCAAGGTGCATCTCCTCACAAGTCTCTTCACTCAAGCCAGTCTGATCTCTCAGGGAGTTATGCCTGGTCTCTGCAGTTATCGCTCCTAGACTGGGGCTACAGCAGAAGACACCCCATCCTCTACTCCTCCCTCAGGAATAGTCTCTTCTCTCCTAGCACAGCTTCTCCTGAGACTCTTGCCTGCCACTAGGCAAGCAGCAGGGGAAGCACTACTGGCATAGTGATGGGAAAAGAGCATGGCCAGCATCCAAGTCTTCCCTCACTGATTTGGTAAGTTCTGGCCTCCTCAGTAAGATCAGACCCCTGGCGGAGCACAGGGTAGGAGGCATCTGGGTGGCAAGGAGAGCATGGCCAAGCAGATGGTGAAGCCAACTAGAGCAATGCAATGCTTGTATCAAGAATGCTGCAATAACCTGAGGTTACCTTTGGTACCACATCACATCAGATATGCTTTCTTATGATATGCCTAGGGACAACATGCCTCTGGTGCTGATGCACTGCCCACACCGTGAACCACTGCACAAGGCAACAGCCAGTTCATGTCACATCTCCTCCTCATACCAATTTGCAGAGCACACAGTGGTTACAATCCCAGCTTCTGAGCTAAAGCTTTTTCTCAGGTGGTATCAGAAACATCTTATCTTCAGAGGTCTCTGGGTCAATATTGCCGTGTGATGGCCACAGTGGTGGCTGATAACTCCTCGAGTTTCACAGTCACCCAACCTGAGCCAGCTGGCAGCAGACCTTGTCCTGCTATAGTCCATGCTGTCCCTGCAAACAGCAGCTCTGCTTGTGCAAGTCAGGGAGTTACCAGGCAAATGTTTCTCTCTTATTGCACAGCTAAACCAGCCACGGTCAAAACCAGAATCAGAATCCTGTGCTCTGCTCAGGCAGTAGGACTGCTGTGATCCCATCCACTTTCCATGTCCGCTGAATGATGGGAGGAGAGGAAAGAGGAAGCAATTTGCTTCAGTGCCCTTAATAGTAAAGGTGTATCTTTTACAAGCCAGAGCTAGGCAGGAGAGGGGAGAAGCAACACAGAGTTTGGCTCTGCGCACCTTTAACTCAAGGGAAAAGTTCTGCGTAGCCAATGCTTTGCTTTCAGAGGGTGCTAAGCAGCACTGAGCATTCACTTTGGGATATGACAAGTCCCAGCTGCTAGTCTAGATCTGCACCCATTCTCCTTTTCAGCATTTGCAGTTCATGCATGGAGAAGTGGCACTGTATGGTACCAAATCTAGGATACAGAGCTGGGAGAGTATTCGGAAGTCTTTTGTTCTAGAGTCAAAAGAACCCTTTCCTGCCTCTTGCTTCAGATTTGATGCTTTAGAAACTTGTTGCCCAGATACCAAACAAACCCTTTGTAGAGTCCCTGTTAAAATAAAAGCATACAAATTTGTGCAACCAAATCTCTGCTTTGGACTGTGACCTTATCAGGAAAATTCATTAGTTAGACTACACTGAAACTTTACTCAGATACAAACCTGACACTGGTGCAGCTGACTCAGTAGAAGCCACCTTTCTTGATGGGACAGCTACTGAACATGTCATGTTTATGACATGATGTTGATGACACGGGCATTAATAATAACGTGGCACAGAGACATTGGTATGCTCACAAGATGTGTGCCCTACCTCTCTCTACTAGCTGGTTCCTGTGATGAGAAAAGCCATTTCAGCTATGTGAGCTGTTGGCTTTCAGCTCAGCTGGGAAGGAGGCTGCACTGTCAAAGCCAAGTCTTGACTTCAGAGCCTACAGAAACCCTATATCCTTTGTGGTATAAAAACATTAGATCTGGCACAATGGTGAAAGGTCAGTTTGTGTTACAGAATTTTTGCATGCCTTCCAAATTTTCCTCATTTCCGCTGGAAAACATGATTCTTTAGTGGTGTGTTGCTGACTTTTCTATTACTGTTGGATGTACTTGCCCTGGTGGCTAGGGCCAACTTTCATGTCATTCTCAGTCCCATATCTTCATTGCAAGCCCTAAGCTTTACATCCTGCTGAACTTCTGGTTAATGAGGTTGATGAGCATGACCTCACCTGGCTCATTCAGCTTTACTCCTTTCTGAGCAGCTTTTGGAAATTACTGCCAAACACAAAGTTTGTCAGCAGGAAGCCTCAAGTTCCCACTTCCTGTTTGCCTGCCCTCTTTTTTTCACCTGCCCAGGTAAAGACAAGCTATCTGCTGAGCAATACCTAGAAGAGCACTGCTGCAACAAGAACACATGGAGAAATACATAAGACAGCCACTCCGCTGCAAATTGCAGGGCGCAACTAAAAAGATTACACTGCACAGCTTGGGCCTGTCAAAGACAAAGGTTAACATTAAATATGAGCACCCACTTGTTGAGGGATCACCTCCAGGGAGAAAAATGTGTGAAACCAGTGCCAACAACTTGTCAAAATGGATTTACTATGCAAATTTAACCATTTTCTTCATACAAATGTGCCATACTGTAATGTCAAACCATTAGAGGTCAAATGAATCCCTCTTATCTTACGCTCCCAAGAAAATGATTTTGAAAATAAAAACAACCAGACCAAAAAAAAAAAAAAAAAAAACATTTATGTTACAGGTATCACTAGCCAGCTGGTTGCTTTCATACCTCCACTGCTATAAAAGGCACTGTTTTCATATATGGAGCTGTAAACCATCCATTAGCCTTGACTGTTTTCACATACAAGCCAAAATAGTTGGGGAACTGATTTGCAGAAATGCTGAGTGTCCACAGCAACAAATGACACCAATGGGAGATGCACATGTTCTGCATCTTCAAAAGCCCTGGCTTTCTGATAACACCATTCAGATCTAAAAGAATCGAAAAGGACATGAGAGTACTTAAAGTAGTGAAAACAAGGTGATATCACTTACATAAAGAAATCAAACCTAGCAAGAAGAAATTAAAGGGCTCTGACAGTCCTTCTCCTTTTGCATTATTGCAGGGATTGTTCCCTCTGTCCAGTCAAAACCTCCGTGCAATGGGACTGCTATTATTTCCTCTCAAAGACAGCAGCACAATCTAATAAACTGTACCGTGTGGAAATATTTTCTGTCATTAAGCCTGTATTTCCTTTCTTCATTTTTTCTTCCATAGCTGGGAATTATTCTCTTTAGCTTGCTTGAAACCATCTTATTAGCTCCATTCACCTTAGCAACTGTGGATTAAGGCAGGTGTTTTTTTTAAAGCCTCTCTGAATTTTATTTCTACAAGTCATTCTCTCTGCTCTGTTTGTTATTAATACTGGTTTTCTCATAAGTTCTTTTCTGAAATTCAAGTGCTTCCAGCTGTTTCGATTAACCTAGATGCAAATACATCAATGTTAGAAAGATAAACTATATTGGCACTGCAGTACGTAAGAGCTTCACCACTAAACCAGGACCAAAACTAGGAGTATTACATAAAACTCACTACTTAAGTCCACCTGTCACTTGACTTCTTCTGAGCAGATGCCCTCCTGTTCCCCAACCACTGCCATGGAACGGCTTCCAGAGACACTTCGTATGTAACTGGGCTATAGCAGAGATGCTGGGAAAAAGAGAGGGAGGGGGAAAAAAAGGTGGTTCCTTCCCCCTAAATACCATTCCTGTTAAAAGTTCCCAAGTAACTGCCAAAGAAGATGCTCATGGTACCTGGCTACTACCTGAATCAAAGTATCTATTTTGCCAAATCACTCATCTTGAATGCCTTCCAAGAGCATCCCTTACTTGATTGAACAAAAGCAGAGCTACCTCTAGAGATACGACATGGTAAAGCTCGATTCTAAACATTCCTGAAGGCATACCCAAGCCCATGGCAGTGAAAGCTTCATTTTACATAGGATTGGATATAAAAGAAGAGTGATCCAATAGTCCCTAACTGTATTTCTGGCTGTATTTTGACACTAATTAAAATCCTCATCTCTCTTGGTTTTCTCGGATAAAAGATTTTTTTTTTCTAGTCAGTGCAGTAAGGTTTTAACTGCCACCAGTTTCTTGAGCTTTACATGACAGCTGAATTCAGATAATACCACTTTGCCTTGAGAATCTGCTACTGGGAAAACAGCTAAACTAAACCCAATAGATCAGTGATGCCAATGTTAATAAAAAAAATCATTTCACAGTTTTCAGATGATTTATCCACTTAGGGAAAGCAAGTAAAGGCACACATTTCTACTGCACCAGTGTTTCTGGAACAATGATTCCCAAATGATGGTCCATCAGGCACTGACAAGTGGTCCATATTTGGCTAACAGGAGCATACAACCTTTGCAGTAATTTTACTGGAAGTTTGATGTAAAAGGACAGGAAAATCTGCAAGAGAGTTTTAGTGGTGACCCAAGTCAATCTACTCAAGAATTCTGGGAATCATTGTTCTGAATTTATTCACTCTGTGGATTTACCAATATTATTTACCAATAAGTTGGTAAATGTAAAACTAAGATCTAAAAAGAAATAGGAAATCTTGAACGCAGAAAGAAAATAGGATAATAATATGCCAACCATTTGGCATACAGGTAGCTTTAATAGGTAAGTAACAAATACAACGTTAGACACTGGATTTCAAAGATACTCAGCTAAAACTGAAAGTCATTGTGACTCATTAAGATACTCAAAAATCTGTAGATAGTAGGTGGATACAAGACCTGTGCTATTCCCTATGGTGTTAAATTTTTAAATGAACAACTGCAAGAAATTTGGTGAAGTTTAGCATGAAGAGAACATAACTAAAGTTTCACCTGCAATAGATGAACTAGGATTTGATTTACATCTACAAGATGTTGACATGTTCCACATCAGCTGACTTCAGAAATTGCATCAGGGAACCCTAGAACCAAAGAACAGTCCTGAGCCACACATTTTTGTTGAGAACTGCAAGAGACTCTTATTATCCATCAGGACAGTACTGAGTACAGAAATACATCAGCTATGAGCCTGTCCACTCTACCCAGAACAAATACACTATGGCAACACTGAAGTCTCACTCGTAGGATGTATAGCTCTGCCTAGATGGTCTTCCTCTGTAAATCTCTGAACCTGACAGTAAGATAAACACCAGTCTATTCCTAAAACTGTCTTTGAGAAAGCTCACCTTGCTCAGTATCCTTTGAATATTGATCTGGCAAGATACAACATCTCTTCCCTGTAGAAAAACATCTGTCACATTCCATCTCAAAAGTCTTCTACTAAAATCAAGATTAAGAACTCACCATGTTGAAAGTAGCCAGCAAGAGCGAAACACATGCTGCAAAGAACTATGGACAAGGGGCTGTCAGGTCAAAGGTAACACAAAAAAGCCTGCTGGCTTTAACTTCAGATTAAATACAATGGCAGAGTTTAAGCAGAAGGAACAGTTCCATGGCCTCCCTAGAGCTCAACTTGTCCTTTTCTAAAGCAGTTAGAAGTGGCAAGATAGGGAGGAAGAAAAGCAGCTCAAACATGCAGAACAGCCTCTGTGGTCCTTTGTTTTCCACACAGGAACACTTTATATGGGCACTGTGTAATCACGCAATTACATATGGAAGAACTGAAAAAAAAGGACTTTCTGCTAAGCAAAGAATACGAAAAGAAGTTAGCAGGCCTTAAGAACAATGGATTCAGCGCTCTGACTACCTGTTCTTAGTATAGCTGAACTCATTTCAGATTGTTTTTTTGCTGCTGTTTTAAACCTGTACTGTATGCTGACAACCTTTTAAATAATCAGCTAATTAGCACAGAAGCCTGATAGATCCCCTGCACAAGCACCCATAGCATCAATGTTAATATTTAACAAGGTCAGCATCACTATTATTGTAATTATAAAGTAAATTAACAGTACTAAACCTGCCATTTTAAAGAGCTACACTGATGATTTACCACACTCTCCTTAACTTAAAAGGACTGAATTTCACCACAGCACAAGGGAAGTGAAGATCTGCGGCTCATGTGTTACTCCTCATTTGGAGTGCAGTGCGACTCAGGGAGGGAGCAGACTATAGTCCATCTGTTGAGGCAGAGAACAGATTTCACAAGACAAGTGTGGGAGGTGCACAAATACAATCTCAGTCAGCCTAGCAATTACCCTATGTACTATGCACCTCCCATGACCAGCTAGCTAGGCTGTTCCCTCTAACAACCAGGGACTGTGGAGTCTCTTGCTGCTGGTTGCATTTTTACCTGAAGCTCAAGCAAATCCATTCCTTTTTATTAATATCCCTGCTGCTTAGCTAGGCACATGTGCCAGACAATCTGCTGGATACTTCCCTGGAACTTTCTTCCCAGGCTTTTATTTTTGGCAGTGGTTTTCTAATCAGGTTTAGCTCAGTTGGTTAGAGCATGGTGCTAAAAATGCCAAGGTCATGGGTTTGATCCCCATACAGGCCACTTGCTTGAGGGTCAGACTAGATGATCTCCAGAGGTCCCTTCCAACCTTACTAATTCTGTGATTCCACTCTTTCATCTGGCTTAGGTGAACTTTGCTAAATTCACCCAGCACATGACTAGGTAAAATACAGCGATATAACAATAGTTTAGACTAAAATAAATAATTTATTGTGTTTCCTTATATTATGCTTTATCAGGCATAACCAACATATATACTACTTCTCCATTTTATATAAAAGATATCATCTATGTATGCTCTTATCAGAATACCTCCTGGCAAAGGCTCATTTACACTGATTAGACTACAAGTCCACAATATACAAATAAAACATGCAGCCAACTTGTGCAAATTCAAAATAGTAAGTACAGGCTATTAACACAATCCCATAGACATCCTTAGAGGTATTTTCTCTGGATATTAGACTGCAAAACACAAGTGTTGCAAATACAAATTTCTTTTATCTGTACCTGTCATAAGGGAATCTAAACTGAGGTTATGAGAAAGATATTTTTTTAAAAAGTCACTGGTTTCACGTATATTGGTCAGAAATAGAGAATAATAAAATATTAATTCATAACTACAGCTATGTTCACCATTATTCAGTTGCTCATTAATTCAGCTGCCTCTATCTGGTGACCACTGGCTACAAAAATCAGTATTTACCAGATACCACCCACAGTATTATCTACAACATTTCCTGCATTGAACCCAAACATTAACTGCCTATCTTGATTTCAAGCTATTTCCATGATAAACCTACAGATACCATCATTCAGCAGTCTAAGGATTCCATTTCATTTACCTCAGTATTTTAATCACTATCTGTGGAGCTCTGGCTATAATGATTCACAGAAGAGTGATTGCAACTCAGCTTTCACTTCTTACTGATTAAAGTCTTCTACATTACAAGCTCTCTTCTGTTCTGCTCAAGTAATTGAGAGTGCAGTAGTTATTTTTAATAAGAATAACTTGGTATCTCATAACCAGGGTGATCTGCTTTGTTTGGCAAGTGATACACCACCTTTCTCTGCTAGCTACTTGTCACCATAATGCTATTTCCAACATGCAATTTCTCCTTCAAGAAGGAAAAGCCATGCTTGTAGAAATAAAATCTGCATCAAAGCAAGTTTCATGAGAGAAGCAAAAAGCCATGCTAGTCTGAAATAATCCACAAGTGACTTACACATGACATTACTGAAGAGGTAATGTAGGAGAGTTCAGGAATGTTCCCAAAAGCTCCCAGAAGAGCTGGGAGTATTAAGGGTCCAGAAATTTTGATGCCTACATGTGTTTAGGGGAGCGTGGGAGGGGGCAGTTTCTTGTAACATTGCAAAGATAAGATATTGGAATAGATGTGACTTGGTACCTGTACAGAGAGAGCTATGCTGAGGCAATGACATAAGTCCATAATTAAATGTTTCCATTATCATTTTTATAACATTGTATGCTAAAAACTATCTTACCTAAGCAATGTATTTTTCTTGATATGTTACCTAAAAATTTGTTTTGTATCATTAACATGATACTAATTCTTTTTACTGCTGTAAGGCAATGAAAAACAAAGTTTGCTGTGTATCTAGAGGAGTATTTTGCACCAACTCATCGCAATCATCTGAACTTCTGTAAGTTGTGACCTGGAATGGATTATTCCTGTCTAACAGCAACAGCCTGATGTTGTAAGGAGACTACAATTTCCCTGCAGGAGCCAACATAAGCAACTGAACTGGTTTGTCAAGATAAAAGGTATGATAATTAGCGAAGGCATCATCATCTCAATCTGAACAGGATTCCTACTGTTGAAAGTGCGTTTAAGTGTCAGAAGTGTCATTAATCATTGCTGTGCTTTCCTGTGTGAAGTTAGCAGGTCACAGCTCCATGAGGCAAGAGTCCTCCCATCGGGAAAGTGAGGCCAATGATTTGTCTCAGAAGTACATTTTAAGTTAAAGACCAGAAATACAGGAAGCCTTCCAATGAGCTCAGATACTTTAAAATACAAAGGAGGCCACAGCTACAGCAGTTGGCACCCTGGTCTAGCCTGCTCTCTTGAATATTTTCTAGCTGCAAACACACAAGCGAATTTTTCACTAAAGGCTAAACTATTTAACATGCAAGTGCGATTTCTGTATACTGCATAAAGAAAGAAATATTCTTCATTTTATTATAGTAAGACCACCTTAATATAAAACAGTAAGATTAATACTCAAATGCTAGAAATGTTTAACTGTATTTGCTTGAAAGACAACTATTTTGACGGTTTGCTACACAATTAAAAATATATACTTCAAAATATCCAGGTTCTTGCACTGCTATTACCATATTGCCTGGGACAGTAACAGGATGGAGGATTCATAAGCATGTTGTTCTTCAACATCAACACAATTTTAAAGTGAACAGAACTCTTGTGAACCATAACAGATGAGTCTTACCATAGTGATTCATTTCTTAAGAAATCTAGTTTATTGCCCTTGTCTCAAAGCACAACCAAAACCAAAAATCTAAACACAGAAATAAAACAAAAAAAACCACTCTAATGTTATTAAAACTACACTAAAAAGTAGCTTGAGAAGAGCTTTTGACACCAACTTCGTATTAATGACCATAGCAAGGTACATTATTGTACAGTAAACAAATAGCAAGCTTAAGCCATTACTAAGATGACTCTGAAAAATGTAATACAAAAGTGTCACTACTAAATAATGCCACTGTATTTGAGCATCTGGTGTATGGCAGGGTGCAGATAAGTAGTTGCGTCCCTTCTCCAAAGTGGTTGACTTGGGAGCTGCCATAAGAAGCTTTTAAGCTGTTCTTCAGGGTCCTCAAGATACCATGCTATGCTTCCATAAAACTGACTGGGGTTATTCCATGAGCTGATTCTATTAGTATCCACTGCCAGACAGGCTAAAAAAAAAAAAGCCCTCTAGGGTAATCTCCATATATGGTTGAAATAGGAATGAAGCAAACATACCATCTGTAAACAGGAAACAAATCTGTCTTCCCTGTAAGACTGAAAGATCTCACAGAGAACTGACAGTCAATATCCCAAGTGCTACCAAAAAAAAAAAAAAAAAGTAGTAACTTGGTTCTCTCTTTACAGATTTACATCCTCACCTTGCACCATGTTTGATCCAAGTACATGCTGAAACAGAACAGATGTTAAAAAGGAAACACATCCTTTTCTTTACGTATTGAGTTCTCAAAACAGAAACATCCCCACATTTCAACTCCTGGCCTTTTCTGAAGCTAGCTCACTTACAGTATTGGTTAGCAGCTGTTTAAACATCCTGATGATTTATAAGCTCAGAATAAAAACAAAATAACTCATCTGCCTACATACTGAACTCAAGTTCCCCTCATCTACGGTTCTATTGCTTAAAAATATGAGGTATCCTTTAAAGAAGATTTAGAATTTAAAGAAAAAAATAAACTGCAATGATTAACTTAGGTTATTTCCAAGTTCACCACATACCTCTGCTGCAACACCTATTAAATATAAGATACTTCAAAATTTAGCTAACATAGCTAAAAATCATAATATTGTTAAGTACCTTTCCACAATATCACATTTTTTTTAATGAGATATAATTCTATCAATTACCATTTTTCTCCTAACACATCTAAGTTTGGCATTCAAAACAATGGGACTCCAAATGTTAAAGCACTGGCTAGAGGCACAAATATAGCACAATAGGTATTATGAAAGCTGCCTTGTACATTCCTGCTTGTACTACAAACCCAGCATGCAACTTCTTTCTGTTCCAACATGGGACTTAGCCATCAGGAAGCTGACAGTTTTCTGAGGGGTATGCGAAATGGACAAAAATCTCCCCAGTATTTCGTGGAATCCAAAATTCTCACTTGTGAACAAAGCTCATTTATGAGCCAAACTTCTAGAAACACAAGGTTAGGATAGCCTTGCAGATACTTAAATGGAAAACAATCAAACTAAGCTCATTTCAACACCAATGCTGTGTAATCAAGATGTTCTAAGATCTTACTAAGAAATGCTTTGCCATATATTGTTCCATGCTGCGAGGGAAACATCATTCTAGAAAGGTACAATAGTCAGAGCATTCCCATCAGTTTTGAGTTCCAAGTACAAGAAGAAATTGAGAAATATTTAATGTTTCTGCTGTAGAGAAATATTTAATGCAACAGAATTCCTTCTCAAAAGAAGTACATGTATTAGTGTGCATGCTGTTGTAAAATAGTCATTTTCATTGCTAATAAGATTAAGTTAAGAATTATATTTCCAAAGGAGCAGCTACAGTAGTACAGTATAACAATTGCAGTATGCCACACCTAAGGAGTCTCCAAAAAGATACTGAAACAGACATCTTAACTCACAGTTTGGGGGCTATTTAACAGGTTGTTTTTTTCCAATACAAAAGTGCTAATATCACAGGTCCAATATGAGTGGCTTTTAGATCCCAACATTCTGTACGTACATTACAGGAATTCAGCATGTCCTTCTCTGTTTTTTTCACTGCTTCACATGGCTGAGTAACTTCATATCACTTCCCATTCATCTTCAAAATCATCAGGATGAAGCAAAACAGAAGTGTCATTACTTTTCTGCAAATTATGAGAATGGCTAAAGGTCTTGGTGAGGCGCTGGAGAAGGGATCCTGAAGGACTGATTGCCCACAGTTCATCTAGAGGGGTCACTGTAAAACATAATTATCCATCTTTTAATTAAGGTACTAGGCTTCAAAACATTAAATAAATAATATTCAGATTACCTTTTTCTAATAGTGCCAAAAAAGGTTATTACTAAGGCGATAAAAATACCCTGGTGAAACTCGCATGGTCAATCAATTGACACTTCGATTATGTGTCTCTCCCTGCTTATGATCATTTTGAGCACTATCAGGCAGAAGGCAAGGCAGACATCACAAAAAACAGTCCCCAAATATTTTGGATTGCCACGCAGAACCAACTTGCCTGTTAAGCGTGATACATTCCCAGGAATCTTCTTCCAATAGTCTCCGGCGGGATTCTTGTCAGTAATGCCATATCGACGAGCTACATCCCCATTTGGACAGCGTGCCCAAACTGTTCTGGTACTAATAGCCAGCTGACAAGCCTGCAACCCTGAAGATAATCAGATATGAAGAGGAAACAATGACGTGCTTTCTTATACATTAAACAAACTTGCAGGAAAGTTCAGTAAGAGAAAACAGCAAGATTAAAATACTTTATATAATCCTATATTAATACTATAGAAGAACTTTCCATTATAAGAGGCACAGAGAAATACCTTGCTTTCCAGATGGCTTTCTAAGAAAAGATTGGCAAAGAGACAGCTGAGGACTATGTTTTTCCTTACACTGAGTTTAACAGAGTTGAATAGAGTAGACGCTATTAGAATCTGAGCTTCCAGTCCTATATAAGGGGGATACTGGAGAGTATAGATTCCCAAAGTGCAGCCCATAGGCCACTTGCAGCACATGAAGCATTTGTGAACAAAAAGGCTGTTTAATTGCAGACTTTGTAGACCTCGCATTTATTGACCACAAGGATATTGCACTGTGGATACATTTTGTTATGTGGTCACAGCCACAAGCACCAACCGATCAGAAGATCTGTACAAACACAACCTCTGGAGACCCACTCAGGGTCTCTTGGCTTCTATTACTGCACAGGGAATGATCTGACACTTAGTTAACTTTCTTAGGCAAATTAAAGTTCTGGCATTGTAGACATTATGGATGTGTATATTTTTTCTTCAGAAGAAGAAAGCAGGTCCTCAGCAAATGAAATGCCATGCATTTCTGCCGTGAAACACCTCTAAAAAAAGCACACAGCACTGACACACAGTTATTTAGAAAGACAACTAAAATTGCATTTTATTTACAGGCAAGGCAAAATCACTATTACCTAATCTAGAATGCATCCAGTATGCAGGATTAATAGAGAAAGGTGCAAAATAAGATTAGGTTTTTGTTAGCCACATCTGGACAGGACTTCCATTTTGTGTCACACTTAAACATAAAACTTTGCAAAGCACAGGTAGTCTTCCTACTAACTGAAAGGGAACTGTACCACCTAACTCAGTGGCAGCAGCCTGAAGTGGAAATTCACCCAAAAATCACTGTTTGCAAGTCTTAAAAAAAAAAAAAAAAAAAAAAAAAAAAAAAAAGAGAGAGAGAGAGAGAGAGTCCTCTTTAAAGATAACCCATTATCAAATAGTTTGCTGTGTTCCTACTAAGTAAGCATATTTGATTGCTATGAATAATACCCAATTTAAGCATTGTAATAGTTCACTATCCAATTTAAAAATCAAATAACAGAATAAAAGACTGAGAATATGGCAGAAAGCACAAGGAATTAATGTATTAATTTTTACCTGGTACATGTTCCCAGTCAGTGCCTACTGGCATTTCATCTGTAATTCCAATTCGTACATGGACATTCCATTTGCTATCAATTGCCCATAACATCTGATCATTTGGACTTGAATGAATGCTCACCAAGTTGATTCCTACTGGCTACAAAAATTAAGCACAGCATTTAAACTTTGTACTATTGTATCTTTGAATACAAAACACTTCTTCCTCACAGAAGTATAAAACAGAATTAAAATATTTACCAGAGACTAAAGACGGGAAGAAACTTAATGATTTTGCACAGTGACAAAGTCAGCCTCTTCCTTAACAAAAATGATCTGAAATTTTGAGTGGATGCTACTTAAAGTTACTGATAAAGATATTCGTATTTAATGTTCAGCATCTGAGTACAATATTTCTGAATATAGATTAATATATGTGTTTAAGCATTGTTATATGAACCACGTACAGTTTCAACTGCAAGTTGAAGAGAGAATTCTTCGACTGAAATGCACAAAGTGCAGTATTTTCCTACTGCCTGACCGAAAGTTTTCCTAACATATCTGAATTTGCCCTATGTTACTTAAGCTATACAAACTGCACATTTTTAAGGTCTGAACGTCTCATCTTTGCAATGACATGGTGACCTGCCTACTTCCTCATATTCCATTCTGCAAGAATGTGACCTTGGAACTCTAAGACCATTGTAGTACGGGAGCTGTTACATTTCACAGCAGAATATCTACAGTATAGTTACTGGTAAGCCTAAGTGAAATATTCTTCCCACTCTGTTCCCAGACAAGCCTTATTCTGTCAACTTCTAAGGACGTTTGTCTTAACTACTGTCCAAAATCAATGTAACCAGCCAAAACGCCTCACAAACATCATAAAGTCGACAATTCTGTAGCAGAACTTAGCAGCCAATGGATTTGCAAATATCCTGAGAAATACGTACTTTGAAAAAAATACAGATAAAAACAAAAGGGATATTTTATACCACGTCAGATTAAAGTTGCACCTTAACAAGATGGCAAGATGCTCTGAAATACAGCATTCATCTTATAGAGAAACACTGAAATCCTGACTTTAGTCTCACAGACATAAGCCAAGTTTTCAGTATGATCAATACTAGAGCTAACACTTCTTTTTACGTAGAAGCCTGGGAATTCATACACGTAATCCACATGCATGCAGGAGCTCACAATCCAGGGCCTGATGTTTCTTCTGTTTATGTACAATTACATGCTTCATTTCTGCCTTTAAAATTCTGGTCCTAACATGGGACTGACTCAATTATAACTGCATTTGACTTACATCTCCAAATTAATGCCAGCTATGCTGCCTTTCTTTTCTAAGTGTTGGCTACAAGAAGTGCTTAGCTACTTTCAGATTGCTATTTGGCAGTATAACAAACTACAGTACTACAAGCAAGCATAAAGCCTCTTATACTCCATCAGTGGGGGATGTCACAGGGTAAGGAGGAAATGAACTGTCACCTCTGGTCTTGCTGCCTCTTCATTGAAAGGTATGCTCATCCTTGACCCTGTTCCTCTTTTTCTCTTTTCCTCTCTCTTTTTTTTTTTCATTGGCTCTTCCCACAGCTACTTTGGCCCTGACTCCTTCCTACTTCACCATACTCATCTCCCCATATCATACTCACCTCACTGTTGCATTGCTTCCAATTTCATCACACCTCTCCCATAATTCTGTCACTGTAGTCCCACACTTCAAAGCAAAGGAGCTATTGAATTACTGCACATAACAGATCTTTGCATTTTATCAGCTTAAATCCTCCCTTTTTCCCACCAGTGTTCCTCTACTATTTCTTCAGACTTAGGAACTTTCTGCTACTCTTCCCCTATTTCCTTTACATCATGAGTCGCCAGTACATCCAAGCTCCTACTCCCCAGTAGACTTCACATTCCAACTACTGTCCTTTCCAACCTGTGACAAAGAGCATGATGTGACCCTTGTTACTGAATTGCTGGGGTCTGTGCACCTTGCTCCCTACTTGCTCCACATTAAGATCCCATTCTCCTCTTTCTATCATTTGCCTAGAAAAGAATTCACTTAGGAAGAACTGTAGGAGTTCTTCCAACCAGATAGACCTCCTGAGTGCTTACACCAGGTATCCAAGCTTGTGTATTACTGCAAGATTATAGATAGTGAAAGCTAAGAAAGATGATAAAATACCCCAAAGGAGTACTTGCGTGAAGGAAGTTGTATGATGCCACAGCTAGAGAGCTTCTTACACCAAAGCAGGCTCAGGCAAAATTACAGCAGTTACCTCTACCCAATTCCACAGTATTAACATATCTAAGAAACAAATGGAAATGATCAAATTCAAAGTCAAATTTCTACAAGCTTGCCCAAAAGTTATATTCTCTCTCCCCCCCCCCCCGCCCCCAGTAAGTTCCTATCTTCTCCTGAAGTTTTGCTACTTCTCTAAATGCTTCACTTCTGGCTTCTCTTCCTTTCTCAGGCTACTTAGCTCTTTCTGATAAACTCTCATCAGCCGTACAATCCTCCCATCCACTGTCATTATACAGAATCCAGGCAAGTCACTGATGGCAGCATCCAACGCTCTTAACAGAAAGCACCTCACCACACTACAACTTTTTGCCTCATGCGAAACATATAGTAAAACACATGACTCACAGGACAGCTAATAAAATGATTATAAGCAGTAGCTTTTGGAACAAAGCACTGACAAAGCACTGGGAAGCAACCAAAGGCAATTCTTAAAGCCTGTTGCAGAGGTTTTAAGCACATTAATTAGGTGGGTATCTAGAAAGCAAAGTCACCTGTGATAAGATGTTCTCAGGTCCATCAGAGTAGGTGAATCAACTGATTTACAGTTTTCTTGACCTGACATCATATACTCCTTTTGGAACAATCATACTGGAAACACCTCAGACAGCCTTCATTTTCAGTGCATTTTAATTACCATAAACAGACTTACAATGTTTTATCATCTATGTCACAATAAATAGAACTCTGAAGATGCACTTAGAGATTAAATAGAGTTTTCTTACAGCAGTAAAGAGACATATCTGTGCAAGTTAGTATATCTGCTTATCATATTTCAAAATAAATCATTTCAGCATAGGTTTTTCTCAGCTAGTTTAACTTCCAATAGCATTCACATACCTTGACTGTGAAATATGTCATATGTATAATTTACTGAAAAGTTTTGAATTGTATAGAGTAATATCAGTCTCACTCTTCCTTAGAGGACAACGTGCCAAACTGTTCATAGGTCTATCCTGCAAGATAGCTGAACCTGTCACTGCAAGAGCTGAACTTGTTATGAAATACTAATACGAAATACTAATTCAGTGTTATTTGATTGAAAACAGGAGGAGTACTGTTTCCCTTTTACATGTAGGACAACCTAGAAAATTTTCCAACTCAAAAAAAAAAAAAAAAAAAAAAAAAAAAAACCTCAAGAGAGTAAGAGAGTCTAGTTTAGCCAAGAATAGAACCCAGATCCTTGTGTGCTCCGGTCTGGCATCTTAATACAAGATCCTCTGTCTCCTTCTGTCAATTGGTATTGTGGACTTCCACTATGACGATGTGCTGCAACACGTCAACTGTGTATTTTTCAACATTTGAAACTGCATTCTAAGAATTGTGAATGTCTATATTGTCTGCTACAAATAAAAACACTGAAAAATATTTTGTTTGCTCATATCCAAGCATCTGAAGAAAAAACAATGCTGATAAAAGGAAGCAAATTTGAAGGAAGTACTTAACTGACCAACTCTTAATGATATCAGGAAATAGTGTCTGTGCTAAATATATTTAAGTTATCACCTTGCCCATTAGCTTTATAATACTATGCAAGTCACTTACATTTTCTGCAAACCACAGAGAAATAAGCTTCAGTGTAAAACTTTGTTCATACAAAGGAATCAAAACCCAATGTACATCTAAAGCAAGCCGTCTTCCTCCTGAACTACTACTACAGCCACAGATGAACTCAAACCACACCGGCTCAGCTTCCTTGTCAACAAGGAAAGACAGTACACACATACGCACGCACACACACGCCCCCTCAAAAGCATCAGAACATTTTCCACCTCAGTTTTCACAACAGTAGAGTGTTCATGTATCAGCAGACCTCCACTATCTCTTTTTTGCTCCAAATACCCAGAATGAGGAAGACTAAACATAACATTCTCAGCCGGTCCAAGCTCTATCCTTTTTATAATGATTGGCGGCAACAAGCAGCATGAATGTTCTCCTCACCTTCAAGAGGTGAATCAGAAATATATCTTCAGCTCTTCCAGGCCAGGCTTTAAGAATGCCAAATTAGACAGATTTCTCACATTGTAGAGCTGTATCTGTAGATCAGGCTTTCCTCATTACTTTGATGGCTAGAAGACAATCAGAGCCTATTAACTAGTAAGACAAAGAATAGAACTTAAAGAGAGATCCCCTAACACAGACCTAACTATTTGCACATTATTTTCCAAGTGCCATTTGAAAGAAGGTCATAAAACACTTTCAGCACTCCAGACATCAGGAAAGCATGAGGAGCAGCTTAAGATCAGCACTGATCAAAATGTTTTGCACTCAGAATTTCAAGAGCAGAACAAACGACAAGCATGCCTAATTAAGTGTCCTCTTTTCCTTTGAAAAAAAGCTCAAGACAAAATAGAGGAGCAGAAAAGATTATGATTTATCTTCTTGGAAGCCTCATGTTTTTCAAGAGTATTGCATTTGAATTGTCAGAGAAAGATTATTATTTATTGACTGAAAAAAATGGAGGACCATTTTCTCAGAAGCCCTAGAATTGACTTGACTCCTTCCACCACTTTTTGCCTTTAGAAAATAAATGGTCTTAGTTTGATACCTGCAGTCTATGGCTAGTACAATTAGGAAGTTAAAAAGCAAGTAGTCAATTTTCTTGACCTCTCGTTTGTCCATTCTAATTTCAAGCACTTCTCTCACAGAAATACGCAAAAGATTACAACGTATGACATCACATCCCAGAAAAGCCATACCAAACTCATGTGACTGTTCAACATGACAAATCTCAACAGATCCATAAAGTACTTTCAGAATATTTAGTACACTGTTTCTGACAAGCGATTACAAAATGTTTAATGCAATTACTTTAAAGATTGCTCAAACTACAGGCCTCTTCTGTTGGCTTGTCCAAATATCTTCCATTCACACTCTTATATCTCTGATCATAAGATATTTATAATTTTAGATAATCTCCTATGCTATGGTTTATAACTACCACGATAGGTGTCTTATTAAAAAGATACTAAAAAACTAAACTATTAGGATGAGAATGAGTATGTTTTTAGAAAAATGTATGTTAAGTATACACTATATGCAAGAACTTCCCACGAAGCAAAACAGAATTCAATATGAGGCAATAAAAGGCTTGTATAAGCAAAGCTCTGAAGAACAAGGACTTTTGATTTTTAAACTTAAGTAAGTTTTAATAAACAATAGTAGAACACCCATCACTCATTCTATTCCAGAAAGGCACATCTCTAATTTTTGAAACTGAGATGCCCTATCAAGGAAAGTGAAGCACTTTTGTGAGGGGAAGAAAACATGCAATTTCAAATTCAGCATCAGCTCTGCTATAGGTTGTTGTAAGTATTTAAACTATTTTTTCTCTACTATTTTGTTTTTCAATGTTGGTCTGTGTAAGACAGACAGTTTGTGATGAAAATGCCACATACAGTTGACAGTAACCAAAATACCATCTTGCTACTGCATTGGCTTGTTTTAACGATCAAAAGTATACAACTAAGTTACAATTCACTTACATAGCTAAAGAAAAACCTGTAAAATAAAAATCTGATAATTCTAGAAAAACCAACAAGTGTTGACCAATTCTGAAAAGTTACAATCTGTCAGAGTTCAAAATACATCCTGTAAGCCACTGAAATACTGGAAATGCGCTCATGATATAATAAATACTTCTCACCTTAAAGAATATTAAACCCTTGCACTAAGTAGGTAAAATGTCACCTTCAGACACCAGATTATGTAACATATTATGTTACCAGATAAAAACAGCAGCATTCCAGGGGTCAGGGATTAGAAATCAGGTCATTTCCTCCTGATAGACGGCCCAGTTACTGGGCAATATAGTCCAACTTCCTCTTGCTCACCTGTGCTTAGCTCCATTGGACTCTAGCTCAGCAGAGCAGGTACAAGGTTAGGGCCAGGCTACTTGGCAGCTCAGTAAGAAGGGCCACCCAAGCAGGAGAGAGCCCAGTACGCAGCCCTCCACCTTCAGGGAGCTGACTGATTTCCAGCCTGGAGACAGAGTGCCTCCTTAATTAGCGTAGGCTTTTTGGATCAACTTCTGGTGGTAACTAGTTCTCTTTACTGACTTTAATTTCCGAGTCTGCTTCCAGTCTTTAGTGCCCCAAGTTATTTTGTGAAAACTAAATGCCTAATGAGACAACTGTCAGCTGCATGCGCTAGAACCATTCAACTACTATGTCCAGCCTCCCATAGCTTTTAGAATCAAACAGGCTACAGCTCAATCACACAAAAAACAACAAGAAGCTTCCTCTAACCATAACCCAGAAACTGCAGCTGTAGCTTTAACGAAAAAAATCTCTTAATTTATTCTAGCACAAATAGTTTTTTATGCTTCTCTCTCAAAATCATTTTCAAGGACTTTTATTCATTACTTACTTCAGAACATCCCTGCCTTTAAGCACATGAGTAGTTCCACCGAAATCAAGGCACAAGCTTGCTGAACCAAGACTGCTATTACCTGTACAACATCCGAATTTTTACACCATTACCTGTACATTTTTAAATACAAGAATTGTTGGGATTTGATAGGTTTTCAGAATTACAACTTTAGTTACTTTATTTACACTACTGAAGATTAAATACATTTCTCAATCTCTGAAAAAAAAATTATTAAATGAATATAGAACTGTCTTAGCTGACAGAAATATGTGCACATTGGAACAGTCCAGGTTTGAAAATGTTGTTAGTCCTGAACAAATGAACGTGTGAAAATGGAAGGCTCTCTTTCTGGCAATTTCTGCTTTCAGTATTAGTCTTGTCCAAACATAAATATATTACCAAAATTGTATTCTCAAATGGAATAGATGGAAGGTTCACCCACTCAGTTTTTGGGCGTATCTCACTTGAGGCACTCTTTTTGTCATCTGAAGCTTCTGCTGCTGATAACTGCTATCAAACGTGACAGGCTACACATGCACTTTCCTGAATGTGACGATAGCAATGCTTTCAAACAAATACAAAAAGGCTAAAACTCCTACACAGAAAAAATAAGAGGGAAATACACTGACATTAGCTTTCCTAGCTAGCAACAAAAGGCAAGGCAATAAGCACTGAACTCGGCAGTGAAATCAGAGTAAGAGCACTTTAGTTAAAAGTGCTGGAAGTGTATTTTCATTACGTAAAATATCTTCTGCGTAAGTACGATATCTTAAGAAAAGCATCATGTCTGTGAGGAACAGTATACATCTGAAATTAGGTATCATGGCATTCTAAACCAGCTAAACAAAATACTGCAGCAGAGCTCTGATCTCCTATACTTATTTGTAACTCACCCAGACACAGTTGCTCTGAATACAGCTAAAGATTGTTTTTCTCTACATCTTCTTGGAAAAAAAAAGTCCTCCAAGAAAATCTCCTGCCTTACTAATGTCTTCAGGAGGCCTCACATAACTAAGGATATATGGAACAAGAGAATAGCTAGTCTGGTCTGTAGATAACCTGGAAGGGTTAATAAGTATATTGCCTCTCCAATCTAAACAGAATTCACCTAATAAAAGGTTTTTCTCCTCTTACATATGTTGCCTTAGCACTCTGAAGCAAAACTCATAGCAGCTCACAAAGTCACGTGCACCAGTCAAGTAAAGCAAGCTATTCTGTACCAGCAAAAACATCCAGTCTTGAAATGAATAGTCATGTGGATTAGGCACTAGAAGAAACAGTTTTCTATGGCAAATGATTCTGAAGTAAAAATTACAATGCATCCTTAACAGAGTAATTCTTCCCTCTGCCAGTCAGCTTTGATTTTGGCACCTACCAGAAAAAGCGCAGTGGCAAAATCTGATCTCGAAGAATGCTCACCTCTTCCTACAATTACCACTTAATATACAATTTGGTTTAATAATACTGGGAATCTCACCAAAAAGTGCAAAGGCAAGGCAGAGGAAGAAAGGCTTCAGATTTGCATTCAGTTTTCTGTAAGATAAGCAGAACTTTATTTAAGGAGAGGAAAGGCAACAAAGGAAATGACAACCATTTCTAATAAGTCAGTTATCCATAAGGCAGAACCAATCTCCTTACACCAGAAGTAGATTAAGAAAAAGGAAAATATTGAAATCTAGTGTTTTGATTTTGCAGAATTAGAGAGATTTCAAATGTGACTATCCATTGCTTCTTAGTTTTAAGAACTTTCGAACCACAGTGCAAGAGTGAAGAGACCACAGTTCTGTAGTGTTCTTTCATTGTTTGTGTGTAAATAAAATATCGTTCCTCCTAGAATAGTAAGAATTCTAACTATCTTCTATTAGCTATGATATCAAGCTTAAAAAAGACAAAGATTAGGCTGTTTATGGGAAGAGTAGTAAATCAAAAGTTTCTCTAGTTTGAAACGTCCAAGCTACAAGAGATGATTTTATAGCAAACTGCTAAGCAGTTCTCTTTTGCTGACCCAAGTAATTACATAGAACAAACAGAAGGCTTATACAGTGGCCAAATAGTGAACATCTCATTCAATACATCCCTTCCTCTCCACAGTGGTGATAAATCACATGGATATTTACAGAAACTTCTTTATTTTATAAGATAGCTTTTTCAACCCTGTACATTCCATGAGGTTTGGTTGTAAATGAGCAGAGTAGCAATTAAGTAAAACCAGTAAAACATGTTTAAAAATAATAATTTTAGAATAATAACTTTTTACATAATAACAACTTTTAAAATAACAATAACCTTTAAAATAATAATTTAAAAATAAAACAATGACTCACTAGAAATAATTGTCTTGATCTTTGTTTCCTTTAATTCCCTTAAAGGAAGTTTTGCTCAAGTTTGATCTTATAGATCAATTAATGCAAATCTGAAAAGATGATTCTTAAGGCCAGTGTTAAGTAGTAGCTAGAGAAAGTGAGCATTTCTCAAAATCTGATTTTTTCACTGCAACTTTTTCAGTAGATGTGAAAAATCAAAGCTGAAATGTAGAAAAAGTTCTTTTTTTTTTTTTTTTTTTTTTTTTTTTTAAGCATTTGGCATTTAGGGATATTTCAAAGCAATTTTTCAATTGAATTTTAAACTTTTGATCAGCTTTCACTCCACAACCATTCAAATAAATTTTACTAAGTATATTAATTTTTATATTTATTTTTTAATAATTTCTTTGGGATAGAAATCTGAAAAGCATGAAATCTTTATAAATATACACACATACTTTATAATAGTTATATACATAATATTTATACTGCTTGATCATTCTTTGGAATTAAATGTAATACACATTGAGACACGCTATAGCATAATAGTTTTGTACTGTATATTAACAATGGATTGAGAAACACTGCCTGTTTTTTGTACTAGAATCATTTCAAAGACTTTGATCAGCTTTGTCAACGCTGTTAAAGCAGCTTCCAAAAAGCTGCTCAAACTTATTTTGACTTTTAAACTGCAGAACAGAATGGCTCAAGTGCAGAAGATATCTACCTATCAATTACTACTGTTCAAAATGTTGTAACGATATCAATCACTTTTAAAATATTGGATAAAATAAAGGAGAAAGGAGACAGCATGAAACACAAAACGCAATTTTTACTATGAAGAGACACCGCAATCATGAGTAACAAAGGGAAGAGTAACATGAGAATAGTTTTAGCTTGGATAACATTAAATTTACCTCTTTTAAAAATCAAAGACTGAACTTATATTAGTTGACGTCAGCATAAAATCTAAATGAAACCACTGTCTCTGAATACACTTGTGAAGTTATGTAATATGCTAGATGCTGTGCAACTGCAGCACTCCTTTAACAAGAAGTTCCACTATTAAAGCAGAGTCTGTAGCTACTCACAAGCTTCTCAGGAGTCATGAGATCTGGGATATGGCAAGTCATACTGGTTTTGACATTCACTAGGAAATGAAATTTTAAACCAACTGTAGATATTATGTGATTTGAAAATGCTTCTGAAGCAGCTGAAAGGCAGTTTTGATTTCCTTCTTCAAACATAAAAAGACTGAATCATTCACAAATATTTATAATACTTCTGTTTTTCTGAAGAGACAGGGACATAGCATAAACCGTGTCAAAGCAAATTAAAGGATGGGTAATAATAAGAATTATTAATAGAATGATTAAAACCAAACTATCGCAACTCCACTGCCAGCGATTTACTTTTATTTCTTAGTACGACTTTTCAAAAGTTCAGTATGTTTCAAAATCTTCAAGAGAAGTTCTGTAGCATTGTAAAATGTAAATCGAGTATGCAAACACATCCACTGCTACTATTTTGGATCAGAAGGCAGTTCAAATAATTTCATGTCAAGGAGCAAAGAATGAAATTGATAGTCAGAGGTCAGTTCTGTTACAGCTGTCCCAACCTATGACACAGAAATTATGCTCATTTTATCGTTTAACTTGCAAAGTAGTAGAGCAGCAATGAAAGCAAACACCGAAGTTTAAGGAGCCAGATACTGGAGAAATATATTCTGTCTGTATTCTATATTCAGAAAAGATGCTCTTAGGATAGTCTAGGAGGCTTCCTTCCACTCTGATCCTCTCAGTAGGTAGACAGGGAAAAAAAATAAATAAAATAAAGTCCATTCCAGGAACAAGGGAGGAGTAGAGCTGCATTTGTTCTGCACACTTACTAACCACTGGATGATAAGTAAAGTCCCTGAACAGGCACAGCACCCTGGCAAGAATCCCAGATTTGCAAGGGTGAGGATAAAGGAAAAGGAAAGGAGGCATTTCAGTGCAAAGCCATGTGAGTAGAGCCTTCCCACACCCTCTGCTTTGTACTGTTTGCCAGCCTAGCTTCTTGGCTGGCATACAAACAGATATTCAATATATGGTTCAAGTCTGCCTTCTATTACATGTGTGTAAAGTTGCTGTGTTATTAGAAGTCTAAAAGTGTAAGCTCTCATTAAGGATGGAAAGAAAAAATTCTTGAGCTTTGCAAAAATTAAGCAAAAATACTTGTAATTATTAGATGAATTAGGGAAGATTTATGGTGATAAGGAAGTATACTCAGAATAAATTATACTTTCTTTTTTTTCTTTCTTTTTTTTTTCTTTTTTTAAGAAGTTCTGTTGAATTTGAAGACAAGGAGCAAAATTTTAAGTTACACAGGCTGAAATCCACCCCTTCTGTTTTTTCCCTGGGTGTTAAAATTCTTCCCTTTCAAATGCATAGCACTAAACCACTGCATTATAAAGAATTATAATCAACATTTTACCTGTATAGGTGGCTCAATCATTATCCACGCAGGAAGCATCAAACTTGGGTTAAGAGGTTGAGTTCCTACACGGAAATAAATGCCACCACTGGTGTCACAGGCCCAAACATGCTGATTTCCACATGCCAAGCTGATCAATTTTACAGCACCTAATGACAAAGAGACTATCAGCAGTTTGCTTTTTTTCTTCCAAGTTAACTAATAATGACACATAAAAGTTTTTAATAGTTAATATGATTTGTGAGAGAAAAAGAACACTGGATACACAAATAAAACCAAGAGCTTGTGTATGTGAGGTATTTTTCTTTCTAATCTAAAAATAAATATTTTAGTCATAAGATCCTGTCATTTATAAAGCACACTAAAAATTATGCTATTAAAATAACCGAGTTCAAGCAGGGGAAAAATTCTGTGACAAATGTTATCAGTGCCTAGACAAAACTTCACATGGCCTAATGTGAACTTTTCTCTATAGCTGGTCACGCTTATAGGAATTTAATGGTGTTGATCTATAAATACATTCAGCAATGAACACTCCTCATGCGACCAACGCTTTAAAAATATGAGAGCATATGTATTAACATTTCAATATTAACATACCATTGCTACATCTGTAAATAAAAGAGCCGATTTTCAAAGGAATTTATATTCCAAAACTCTCCGTATTTTTTATTATGCCTATTGCAAAACTGCAGCAGCATTTTAACCCTAAGTTAGCACAGCAAAAATAGAGATTCCAAATAAGCATATTTTAGAAATTGTTTTATTCTTTTGCATACCCAATCACAGCTATCAATTTTGTTATTAATAAGTTTACAAAGACGGTAAAAAGCATACCTGATATTTTAAACTAAAATGAACTTCTAGTTAACTGCTATCTTGAACTCTTACTCCTTCATATTCATTTAAAAATAGTTATGTGATGTAACACATTTAACATTTTATTTTTCCTCCCCTAGTGCTGGGACAACACAATGCCAAGCAATGAAAAACATGTTATACAAAAAGAGAGACCAACCAGTAAAGATACACTGCAGAAAGAATGCTCTGGTCAGACGCCAAGCTAAGGACTTTAAAAATAGGTTTAGCTGGTTACTGAACATGCCAGTGCTGCTTGGGATATCCCATTCTCGGTAACAGTTTTCTCTTCAGTGATGTGAAATCTAGCAACAAATCTTTGTAAAGCGCATCATACAGGGCACTCCTTAAAGGGGAGATGCAATTTAATTCCAAAGAGCACAAGTTTAAGGCTTTTATTTCTGCAGAAGGCAATATTCCCTGTCATTAAGGCCTTGGATGTCATAATGCTCGGTAAGACTTGGACAGAATCAGGGGCAAAACAGGGCCACTTTCAGTTATTTTTAACAGTAAACATCTCATTAAGTACAGTTATTTAACTTTGATTCCAAGGAATTTGAATCAACTTATCTCACCTCTAAATTCCCTTTTATTTAGCTGCTCCTTAAACAACAAAATTATATACAAAAATTTCTACTTCTTGGTATAAGAATGTCTAGAATACAACTTTCTATTGTAGGTAGAGGTTTCACATTTAGCTAAAGTCAAAGTTTTATTTAAAATCTTATTATTCCTTGTAACAAAGTATGACTAGTAGTAACGGCCTTGTCAGATGATGTCTCAGCTGTTGAAACCTTTTGATCCAAGTAAGCATCAGAGCACTCAAACATGGAATCACATATCACCTACTCGGCATAGCAGATATTATTTACGTCTACAGTACAATTTGATATTCAAAATGCAGCCCTTATGTAAATGTTTTGGGCTCCCACTTACTGTTTTTACCTCAGGAGAAGGTCATGCATTCATCCACTGATTAGAAAAAATAGTGCGATTCAGAGACACCGTTTACTGTTGAAACCTAAGGGTCATTCTACTGTGTTTAGAAACCTTGATGCAGATAGTGGAACGCTAATCAAAATAATTTACTAGATACTACTGCCAGTACATAGCGTAAAGGCAAGAGGAAGATACCACCAACGTATTATGATTACTTCAACATTAATGCTGGCAACTCATTCACTTGCATAATAGAGTCCTGAATTTCTTTTTACAGCAACTTGTTCATTTCTTTTAACCAGACAACTGACAGCTTTAATGTTCAGGAGTAAAGTTAAACGTACACTTGACCAGCAACAACAGTTCTCCAACTTCTTCAGCTACATCAAAGCAAATAAAGGGTCTAATATTGCAATTGTGAATATGTACTATCTTGTCAGTAGTGATCTACTAAATGCATTTAATTGAGGAAAATAGGCTAAAAATGTTCATACTTTATTATCAATCTGCAATGACAGGTAAAGTGGGGCATTTGAAGTGTTTCCTGAGCCCAGGTGTCTGCAGTACCACCAGAGGGAGCAACAGCTAACAAAAACAGCTGAATGCAAGGCTTGAACCCTTGAATTGCCAAAGTTTACAAGCCAAAGTATTAAAATCAACTAGCACCAATTACACTGATTTCCTTTATAAATATTTGAGATTTTCAGATAAAAATACATAATAGCAAGAAATTATTTATTAATTCAGTTTCATGGTTACCACCTAAACTGCTGGAAATCAATGGTATCTTGAGAATAGTTTCAAGCCCTATTAAATCAGATGAGAAGGAGAATATGGACAAGCCTATCTTACAGGTCAGTGAAGGTCAGAGACACCAAGGATAGCTTAAACTACAGCAGGTTATTGATTCTGAACCAACACATTAGGTCTGGAAAACCTGGTATATTTTCATAACAACTTCACAATAACCCTATATATAACTATATAACTTCATAACTAATAACTTCAAAATAACCCTATGCATAACTTGTAAACAAATTATTTTTAAAGACATTATAAAGCTTTACATACAGTATTGCAAATTGTATAATACTAATGTAAGATTTAAAGTTTGCCAGCTATACCTGCCTCTGCTTAATCCTAAAGAAAAAAAATTGCTTGTTTGTTTTGAGATAAATCATGAACACTACCAGTAAAATGGAAAAACTGTGAAACAGTTTCTTTTTTTTTAATCATACAAGAATGTTGCATATTCCCATTTTATTCACTTCTTCTTAAAACATGAATGCAGCTTATCATGGAGACAAAGTCTAAGTAATAAGCCTAACTACAATATTACTTGCTAGACTGGCAAATAGCCAGATTATCCCTATCTCTGATGAAAACAGCCAAACCATGAGGCTATTTTAATGGTCAAAACACTTTCAACAACCTTGGACTTGAATGCCTACCCAAATAAAAAGACAAGTTGATCAGCAGCACATTCTTAACATTATGCTGAATTGTTGGATCCATATCAATCTGAATGTAAGAGTGTCATCAGCTGCATCACCTACGGATGATACAGTTCTTGGAGCATAATTTTTCCTTGAGAGGCTCACACACAAAATTCAGGGCCTTGTGTATGAAACAGCCTAGGGTCACATAATGACAGTTACACAGCTTGTAGAACAAGAGTTAGTATAGTTAAAGCTAATGGTATAATCTGCATAGCACTGTTTCAGGTTGAACTGTCTCAGACTGACTAACTGTAAGAAGGACCTCTGCCTATAATCACATGAACAGTGGACATGTCTCCTGTAAATGACTAAATGAAACAGCCTGAAAGCAATAGCTGTTCCTGATATTTTTCAACACTCTACAGTGATGCCCATTATTGTAAGGTACTATTTAATCCAGTAATATTCCAGATCCAAAGCTGCTGCTGAAGGAAATATTGATCATCTGTTAAGAGATATTTAGCTCAATAAAAATGTCATACCTAGTTGAGAGAGATCCAGTTTTGTCCAGTGCATCCCTGTTGGACAGCTGGGTGAAAGCGTTCTGATAAATATCTGCCCAAGACTATCCAAGCCCCAAATGGCATCCTGGCAGGCGGAATAGTGTACCATTTCAGCCTCTGCTGGCAGCTGCACTGTAGAAGGACGAAACTGAGGATTCTGATCACTGACACAAAACAGATCCTTGCTGCTTTGGCACAGCCACAGAAAGCTTCCTATGGAAAGGACATTTCTGTTATTACAATCATTCTTAATTTACTCTGAGAAAGCCTACATATTCTGCTTCCTCTGAAAAAGTGATCAGCACATTTAAGGACAAAATTAAATCTTCTTGAAAATCTTAAGAATACATCCAAGTCCAAATAAGCATCCTAAGGCCTTGTTTAGGCACCTAAGTATTCCCTCTTCAAATGGAGAAAGTGGTAAGTGATTTTCTTTGAAGAAATTAACATCAAGGGAAAAAGATATATGTCATAGTCTACTGCTTATCCCCTCCCTTTCCAGTCTTCTTTGTCCTTCTTTATCCTGAAATTGCCTTTGAAAGACTACATTCCTTTTCAGCTCTTAATCACACATTTTTGCCAATAAAGCCAGTATACTTGGTTATAATAGTTTGAAATTGCACTAAATAATGGAACAGCAGAATTCCCCAATGTGATCACAATTTTGCCAATAAATTGTGCTAATCTGCTCCAATAATTGCACTGACAGGAAAAGTGCATTTGATAGAGGCATTCCAGCAAAGCATGCTCCAAAATTTCACGTTATGAGTTCTGGTAATTCACATTGGGGCAATTTAAGAAGTTACTGCTCCTAAAGCACTGCCCACTTCTCTGTGGGAGATCACTCCACACCAAAGGTGGCAAGGCAAATGATATGCCTGCTCTCCTGTTATACCAGCTCATAATCGAGCTTATTAACTACATCCACTGCTGCTTTCAAGTTGCATCATCCTGTTAGACTACAGACAGCAGCAGCTAAAGCTTCAGATCAATCATCCCCTTCGGTTTAACACTAGCAAACAAGAAGTTTACCAGACACTCAGCTCAATTCTCCCACTAGCACTACTCACTTTTCTAAGGAAAAAAAACCCCACTAACTCATAACCGCATTGTTCCATGTCTCTGCTGAGACTAAAGATGATGCAAGTCCTTGTCTTAGAAAATAACTCACTGTTAGAACCACAAAAGTTTACATCTTTTTAAAACTATGTTAAAATGCAAACAACAGGCTACTTCCGTTCACAAGAGGCTGAACTTGGAGCAAATCCCAGTCAAGCCATTACAAAAGTTTTTCCATTGATTTGAGAATGCACAAATAAAACGTTAAAATCTACTTTTCATTCTCTTCGAAAAAATAAATATAACCAAGAGACAGACAAAGAAAGAAGATGGGTACAGGAGGAAAAAAACCCACAGACTCAGCAGCCAGGAAGTGCAAGATCCATATCCAGGACCATTACAATAGCATTGCAGTAAAAAAAAAAAAAAAAAAAAAAAAAAAGAAAAATATTTTTCCACTTCTGCAACATAACTTTAATGTTCCCCTGACAAAAGACTACAGTAAGGTTCAGTTTATTAGAGGCCAAAGTGAAAGACATTCAAATGTCCCTCTCAGGTCATCCGATCTTATTTTACATCACATTGCAACAATCCTGTGATAATAGAAACAATTTAAAGGGCTATGAGAAGTTATCTTTTGAGAACTTCAGTGATTCCACAAAACCACAGGTCTCTACCCTTTCTTTTAGGAACTGTTTTTTTCAGCTTTTAGCAGTTTGGATGCAACAGCAGGAGGAACAAATTGGAAAATCCATATAGAATTTGGCACTGGTGGACAGAACTGCTACAAAATCAGGGATGTTAAATAGTAAATGAATGGTGAAAAGGTAACTAGATACACATGTCTAGATTTCTCCTCATTTAATCATCTCCTGGTGACTAGCAAATCATTCTGTATTTTATGGGAAGTGTCTTGCTCCTCACACTGGTACAATTTATCAACCACAGGATCTCTGGAACATTCAAATTTTACCCTCTCTCTCAGACTCTGATGGAGGACTTAGTCTTTTTCATTCCTTGGTATATACACTTTCTATATATGCTTTTATGTTAACTGCCTGGCATCTCTCCATTTGGGGGGATATATTACCTCTAAATATCCCTTTGAAAAGGCTAGTCAGTAAGGCCAATCAAAAAAAGCAAAACATCTTTCTCCTATAGCTATTTCTTGGTGTTCTACCAATTTTTTTAAACCTCTATCAGATGTGTTGTGACCTTACTTCATATACTTACGATCCCTATTTACAACAAAGGCACCAAAAACCTGACAGCATATCACTAAATTACTTGCACCACCAGTTCCCCTCTTAAGTAAGACATTACATGCCTGCACTGATTCACTAACCTTCTTTAGATGAAGCTGTGGAAGCCAACACAAAAATCCATTTTGTGGCAGAAGCAGTACCACGAGGCACAATATTATTCCAGTAAGTGCCTGGAAAAAAAAGAACAGAGCAACATAAGCATGAAACTTAATTTTCTATTAGAACACTTTATTATTTAGAATATTCTTCCATTTTTAAGGAACAAAAAAATTGTCATCTGCATCTATGAAAATCTTTCAGTAGCTGTTTGGGGGGAAGAAAATTATCTTACAACTGTTACCCTTAGACAATAAACTTTTCTTTCAAAATACTTTCCTTTAAAAGGGAAGGTATTCAGACCAAATGCTAAAAAACAAAAAACAAACAAACAAAAAAAAACACTAAATTTAATTTTTAAACATGAAATTGTTTGGTTGAGGTTGTTGTGACTACAAGTCACCATGAATAAGTTTTGCAGTGACAGAGATGCAGTCCTGTACTTTTCTTAACCTAAAAATTAGATGTAGAAGTACACCAACCTATTAAGTTTCCTTTTGCCACATGAAATTCATTTTTGCCTGAAGAGATCCAGACTCCACTGCCATTAACTCCAAGGAGACTGGGTTGACACTGAAGCTGCTGTGACCAAAATGCCATTCGAAGTTTGTCAGCCACCTTCTCTACAGGTGCCTGAGCTGCTGTTGCCACTGTATGAGTTGCCTGGATAATTGTCTGGAACAGGCTGCACTGATCAAACACTACATAATCGGTGATGCTTACCTAAGGAAAGAAAGAAAAAAAAAAAAAAAAAAAAAAAAGAGAGAG
This sequence comes from Rhea pennata, assembly GCF_028389875.1. Classification (NCBI taxonomy): domain Eukaryota; kingdom Metazoa; phylum Chordata; class Aves; order Rheiformes; family Rheidae; genus Rhea; species Rhea pennata. The sequence goes on along the minus strand of NC_084667.1, from coordinate 58,323,479 downwards.
AGAGAGAGAGAGAGAAGGAAAAAGTGAATAATTAGATTATACTTCTGGTGAACTGTGGAATCATCCATGAAATTATTTTTTATTTGTTTGTGTGTGTGTGCGTGTGTGCCTGTCTAAGTGTAGGAAAGAAAAGATAAAAATTGTATATTTTGAACAAGTAAGAGCCTTGATAATAAACCAGAACCAAATAACACTAAACATCAGGTTTCTATATTATACATTCTATATTATACATTCGGGTTTTCCAGGTACTGAGGGAGCTGGTGGATGTTGTTGCCAAGCCGCTCCCCATCATCTTGAAAGGTCCTGGAGAACTGGAGAGGTGCCCAAGGACTGGCAGAAAGCCAACATCACTCCAGTCTTCAAGAAGGGCAAGAAGGAGGACCCAGGCAACTATAGGCCCGTCAGCCTCACCTCCATCCCTCGAAAGGTGATGGAACAGCTCATTCTAGATGTCATCTCCAGACATATGGAGGATAAGGTGATCAGGAGTAGCCAGCATGGATTCACCAAGGGGAAATCCTGCTTAACCAATCTGATAGCCTTCTATGATGGCATGACTGGCTGGGTAGATGAGGGCAGAGCAGCGGACATTGTGTACCTTGACTTCAGCAAGGCTTTCGACATTGTCTCCCATAACATCCTCCCAGATAAGCTCAGGAAGGGTGGGTTAGACGAGTGGACAATGAGGTGGATTGAGAACTGGCTGAAAGGCAGAGCTCAGAGGGTCGTCATCAGTGGCGTGGAGTCTAGTTGGAGGCCTGTAGCTAGTGGCATCCCCCAGGGCTCAGTACTAGGTCCTCCTGTTCAAGTTATTCATCAATGACCTGGATGAAGGGACAGAGTGCCTCCTCAGCAAGTTTGCTGATGATACCAAGCTAGCAGGAGTGGCTGATACAACAGAGGGCTGTGCTGCCATTCAGAGAGACCTGGACAGGCTGGAGAGTTGGGCAGAGAGGAACCTCATGAGGTTCAACAAGGGCAAGTACAGAGTCCTGCATCTAGGGAAAAATAACCCTAGGCACCAGTACAAGCTGCGGGCTGACCTGCTGGACAGCAGCTCTGCAGAGAAAGACCTGGGAGTGCTGGTGGATGACAAGTTGACCATGAGCCAGCAATGTGCCCTTGAGGCCAAGAAGGCCAATGGTACTGTGGGCTACATTGGGAAGAGTGTTGCCAGCAGATTGAGGGAGGTGATCTTGCCCCTCTCCTCAGCCCTGGGGAGGCCTCATCTCGAGTACTGTGTCCAGTTCTGGGCTCCCCAGTGCAAGAGAGACATGGAGCTACTGGAGAGAGTCCAGCGGAGGGCTACAAAGATGATCAGAGGGCTCAAGCATCCACCCTATGAGGAACAGCTGCAAGAGCTGGGCCTCTTCAGCCTGGGGAACACAAGACTGAGGGGGGATCTTATCAATGTGTGTAAGTTCCTTAAGGGAGGGTGTCAAGGGGATGGGGCCAAACTCTTTTCAGTTGTCCCGTGTGACAGGACAAGAGGCAATGGGCACAAACTGAAGCACAGGAAGTTCCACCTGAGCATGAGGGGGAATTTCTTCACTGTGAGAGTAACGGAGTACTGGAATAGGTTGCCCAGAGAGGTTGTGGAGTCTCCTTCTCTGGAGATACTCAAGGCCTGCCTGGATGCAGCCCTGTCTAACATGCTCTAGGTGACCCTGCTGAGCAGGGAGGTTGGACTAGATGAGCTCCAGCAGTTCCTTCCAACCTTACCGATTCTATGACTCTATGATCTCCCAACAACTCACTTTTAATTCTGCATTTTAAGAAAACCTTTTGTTCAACAAAAATGTTGAACCTTGCAAACAAAGGGGTGAATTTTCAGTTTTCTAAAAGGAAGAGATGAATTTGCATTATGTAGCAATTTAAATTTAAATCATATAACAAAAAATCTGTATGCAATGCAGACCAAGAGGCACTTTTTTTTTTTTTTTTTTTTTTTTTTTTTTAAGAATCTCACGTGCACTTTAATTCATAAGACAAATGGTGGCCTATCTAAACAATAGTCCAAGTTTTATCATTGACAGCTAGATTTCTGGGGATGCTCTGGGATACCCCCACAAAGGAATACAGTGCTTAAGTACACAAAGGGCAGTTTGCCTATAACCTCAAAGTCAAGCTACTCATCATGCCCATCTCGAGGAAAAGATTGTATATGCATGTAAATTGAAAATGTTCACTTAGGCAGAAGTGTAGACGAATAAGTTTTATGAATAATTATTTTTCTAAAACTTTTATCCCAACACCTATTACAGGGGAATAAAAAAAGCTGGAGAAGAGAGTCAAGGATTCTAAATCAGTACCAGAGACTACCTGCAGTAACTCAGTTGCTTTTAGGCACAAGATCTGTGACTGAAGCAAGAAGCCCTACACAGTTTGAAGAAGTTTCAACTCAATGGGGAAAAACAAGGTAATAGAAGCATTTCTGCAGAGTTGTTTATTATCTTTTCCATTCAGCTAAGGAAAAGATTTGTACTGGAAGATATGAGGAGAAGACACTGCATAGAGCAGCCAGGTTTGTATGCTCAGCTTAAATAGCACCTCCTATTGCTGCTGCTAAGATACTAAGCTAAATGTAGCATTGATATGACCTGGTAGATCATCTCTTTTGCTCTTGTAAACTGCTCTGATGCTACTCTGGATGTTTTCCACTGCCCCCTTCCAGCAGGCATGAAAAGGGACTTCAGTCATAGCCATTCTATGTATTTAACACATTGAATAAAGAAGTCTATAAAATATCAAACATTTGAGTTTTATGCTTAGAAACTTATGGGAAAACAATCTAAATAATAAGCCTTAGGTAAAAGACTAAACTGAAATCAAAATAAAGAAATGCCTACTTGCCACCAATGATTATCATCTCCTTGTGGTTTCTTTGAAACTATACCAGTTCTGAACCACAGATTTCCATGGATATCCAAAGCCCATAATGTCTGCTGATCTCCAAGGGTTATGCACACTGGTTCCAAAGCCTGCATTTCACTAGAAATGCAAACAAGTAAAAAATTAAAAATGTTACTCCATATTTATGTCTATGGCATTTTAAAATATGTTGTCACAATGTCAACAGCTGTTGGAAATGTTTTACAATCTCAGTGTGAACAAACTCAAACAAAAATTTGATTTCAAGTTGTAAGTTATGGCAATTAATGAAATTTGATTATTTGACAAGTAATAAAGAGGCCTTCAAAGATCACTTGTGATTTGAAACTCAGAAATAAAACAAATAAAAATTGATCTGTTCAGTAAAAAAAGAAATAATCATGTTCTGCAAGTTTCTGATACAGCAGCTTTACAAATATATCTCCTCCAACTCCCTTGCCCTATTCTGAGAACAGTACTAGCAGTTCAAGCACCATAAATAGCAAACTGGATCCAACTACCCAGCAAAGATAAAAGTTGACCTTGATTATAAGTTTCCTGTATAACTAAACCATTTTTAAGCTCAAAAAGTCAACAGGATCAGATCATTACACCAAACGGTTCTAAACAAAAAGATAGTCAACAGTCTTTTAATTTGAATACAAAGCCCAAGATTATTAGGTATACCTAAGGTGTAAGTCAAGCAAATATTTTTGTTAAACAAATTGATTAAACTACACGCAAATTCCAGATTTAAGCAAGATATCAAACACTTTCTTAGACTTTGAAAGCCAAATACAAGGTGGGGAGGTAACACAGGTTAAAGATATTCCCATTAGGATGTTCAGCAGAAAATAATACTATACAACTGCACGAAGCAGAATTTCTTCCTACATTCAATTCTGGCTGATATTGAAGACAACAGTATCCTAGACACTCAAAACCAGCAGTAAACACTTGGTGCTTAGAGCTTTATCAAAAACTAACTACTCTGAGCATAAGATCAGCTACAAAGCTAAATACCAACTACCCAGAATATCTTTATATATGATAGGGATATATGAAAATATAATCCAACTGTGTATGGATGACCATGAAAAAAAATGAGACTTAGTCTCGGAAAAAATACACTTGAAAATCTGGGGAGCCCACCGAAGAAGCCATTACAGCACAGACTAAAGAAATACTATTTAATAAAAATAAAATAACATATTGAATATGTTATACAGGTCTTTTCAGCATTGTTCTCACTTGCCCAAATTTGCCTCAGCTGCATTACACTTCTGTTCAGGGCATCCTTTTTCATTACATTGTCAGTCACTCATCAGAGAGAAATCCAGAATTACTCTGGAAACGTCTGAACAAAGACTACACAATACGGGTAGTATGTTTTCAAAAACCAAGGAGTTCCAGAACTGAAAACAACTGTTCGTGTCATCCTGGTTTTGACACTGTCCTGTTACAGTGTCATTACCTGACAATATCACTCATCCATTGTTCTCCTTCAGGACAAAAGCTGCGTACTCCCTCCCGGTATAGCAAGGCCCGTTGCTCACTCAGTGCCCAGACGACATTATTTCTGGATGTAACCTGTGACAGTGGATAAGGGCAGTCAACTTTTACAGCTCTGGCACAAGGGCGATCCACACTCAGGCCTAAAAATCAAAAAAGAAGGATTGCTTTACAAACTTTGACTTTTTTCAGCTAAACTAGAAGAAAAGAGACAAGCCAGCAAACAAAAGAATATTAGCATAGGTGCTTGGGGGAAGGGGGATACATCCCCAACATGCTAACACTTTTCATTTGATCACTATTGCCTTGATTCCCCATTCCTTCCATAGACTATTGTTTCATCTAATAAGGTTGAATTTAATTTTTGATATTTTTATTAATAATTCAATTTGAGAAATACAACACTGTATATCCTTCAACATCTCGCAGAACCCACAAGTCTTATCCTGTCATTTCTGTTCTTTTCCTCCCTCTAGTGTTAGGATTAGGAATCTTCTTTTATAAAACATACATTAGACTTAACAGGAGGGATAAGGAAAAAAGCAGGTAATGCAAGAACTTTCACCCAAGATATGCCAGGAAGAGAAACAATTTATCTGTACAGAGGCAGCTAGGCAATTATAAAAGAATGTGCCACAGCAAGCAATACTGAAGAAAGGAGAGAAGTTCTGATTTCGTTTATAGGCAGTCAATACACATCTATACATGTAATCTAGAGGAACACAAGTCTTATTCACAACTGCACTGAAGCTTGATTTACATGGCTATACATGAACAACTCAAGAAAGATTTTTCTTAATCTTCTCATGCTTCTAAAGCAAGTACAATCAGACTCATCGGTATGATACTATAGAAAGATAACAAGAAGAAAAACGCTCAGTTCCACTCTAACATACACACTTGTTAGAGAAGTTAGAATGGTGGAGGGAATTAAAGGATCCTGAAGAAACAACTATCACTACAGTTGCATCACATTAACAAGACAGGTATACTGAGAACTTATTTTTGGCATCCAAGACAAGTTTAGAAGCCTTAGAATAGCAGAACACAAGCTGATGTAATCAAATCAGCCTCCAATAGGGAAGAAAATTATTGATTCAAACCTCCATAGAGCCCTATATGATTGGCATCAAGTTCACTTTTTATCACTTTTATCCATACTTTGTAACTGGCAGGCCAGCTGATTGTTATTTAACTCCCCAACTTAATTAAAATAAGATAATTTAAAAGAAGATTATCTTTGAATTAATGCTGTGTATTTAAACAGTTTTCTTAAGTATTTCTTATAATGAAGAATTTGCACATAATTTTAAGTAAAACTGTATTATAATGTACCAATTAAATGTACAAGAGAGATTAGGAGAATATCAACGTTAAATACAAGGTAAGACAAAATATTGATAGACACTCACAATTTTGCCCCACTTAGTGCCTTGATTTTTCCTGCCTCCATGCAGTCTTCCTCTTACTTCTCCAGTAATTCTTCAGAATACTACTTGAAATGCTTCCTTACCAGTTCAGCTCTCTGGGCAAGGCTCCCCTGCCTCTCTCCTGAACACTCTTCTCCCTTAAATCTGTAACTTGGAGCTTGAATTGAACTTCTCTCTTAGGGAGGGTGTCAAGGGGACGGGGCCAAACTCTTTTCAGTTGTCCCGTGTGACAGGACAAGAGGCAATGGGCACAAAATGGGCACAGGAAGTTCCACCTGAACATGAGGGGGAATTTCTTCACCGTGAGAGCGACAGAGCATCGGAACAGGTTGCCCAGAGAGGTTGTGGAGTCTCCTTCTCTGGAGATACTCAAGGCCTGCCTGGATGCAACCCTAACATGCTCCAGGTGACCCTGCTGAGCAGGGGGGCTGGACTAGATGATCTCCAGAGGTCCCTTCCAACCTTACTGATTCTATGATTCTTGTTCCTTGCATCTAGCCTGAATACTCTCTGCATAACTCTCAGGTGCATTCTCTTTTATTAGCTGAAACAGTCGAAGCTAAAGCCATCACTTCAAAGTTGCCATTGCACTATTGCTTTCTCTGATCCTTGCCTCATTCACATCTAGGGACAATGCTGCTGTAAAGACTGCCAATCTCTAAGCCTGCCCCATTCCTCCACTAGCTTTGCTTTCTCTACTGCATCAAACACACATCACCTGTCTATACCTCCAAAGCTTTTAAAGGTCTTCTGTCTTGCACTACCTTCCTTTCATTATCACAGGACAACTCTTACCTCTGAAAGACTTACTCAATACAACTTTTCAAAATGAATAGCTTCTGCTTTCTCCTATGCTGCCCCTCATACTTAGAGCTCTGAACAAACTACACTATCCTATCGTTCAAATTTCTTCTTTTAAGTTTGCTAAAGTTCTTAAAGCAAGAAAACAAGACCCAGCTAAGACTCAGTTGTTTCACTGTGGCATACCATCATCGAGGTGAGGATACTATTTCACCATTTTCTGCAATCCTTTTGCATTTATCTCTATTCATCTCATTTTCTTCCCATATCAAAAATTCTTTATTATGTACTTCACTTAGCACAACTGCTAAAGGCCACGAGCTAGGTTCCCCTAGTTCCTAATTAAAGTCTTGTAACTGTTTCCAATCATTTTCAAGATGAATGTTTCTTTTTTAGTTTTTGATAAGAGTTTTTAAAAATTGTAATCCTTCAACAGACTTGCACTCTAAAGATCTTAGTCTGTAAAAACTGAAAGAGGCTGCAATTAATTCAAATACCTGTTTGCAGATACAGATCTCCATTTGTTCTGATAATCCAGGCAGTGTCATCACTTAAAGCTACAAATACAGCCTGAGGTAAAGCCTCATACCAGTGGCGTTTTCCTTTTATAGTTACTTTTCCACAAGCATATGCCTTGTTAGTTTTCTGTTCAATCTTCCAGAGAAGAGCTCCTGTGTGAGGAGTTAAGAGAAAACACAGTATCACCTAGCAATCACTGTAACAGAGATAGCTGACCTAACCAAAACTAATGTAAGGGAAAAGAGCCAAACTAGTAGACTTAAATAAAAATGTAAGTTTAAAAACATAAATGTTTGCCTGCTTATATATATATATGTGTGTGTGTGTGTGTGTATACATATATATATATGTATTTATGTATGTATGTATGTATTTTCTTAATGGCAAAAACAGTGGCCAGCTTTTCTAGGAACTCCTGAAATGCATTTACCATCTGAGGATATTTAATTTTAAATACTCATTAGTTATACATACCGAAAAGAAACAAGACTCCCAGGGACCAAGGAGCCAGCTATTAAAGAGACCTAAGTTCATGGCCTGCCTTTGTTACAGTTTGGTATGTCCTTAACACATCCATGTATTCACAAAGTCTGTAGTGAATGCTTTCACTACCATTTTAGTTACAGGATTTAAAAAGGGCACATGAGATATTTGTAATGCTTTCACGTTCTACAAACAGTAGTAGAATTGGTAAGCTAAACAATAAATTTTATGGACCGGTCACGAGTGAAAAACACCTGACCAGATGTAACGTTCCACACAGCAGCACTAATTACTAATACTTGCTTGCTACTCAGCCCATTACGAGCAGACAGATCAGAAATGCAACCACACAAATCCTTCTCGAGAACTTTTTCCCTCATTCCAAGTAGTAAAGATAGCTCAGAAAATCAAATGAAACTCCAAACTTAACTGATGACATGTATCCATGTTGGTTTGTACCAATATAGTGGTACAACATTGGTACAATATTTTGCAATATATTGGCAACTTAGCTGCCTTTGAACAATTCCACAAAGTAGCATTATTTGATTCCATTTTGATCTTTTTGGTTAACATACTCTTGTGTTAATACATCTGCAGGAAGCTGGATGCTAGAAATCTATATGAGGTCATGGAGAAATCTGTTAACTTCACATAACTGAAGGTACTAAATGCAGAGACATTTAGTATCATATGCACCAATAACTGCTGTCTAATTATTGTATTAGTACTTTTACTTTACTAATTATATGAGTACTAAGGGCAAATGTCATATGTGCTACTCCAATCCTTTTATTCTCTTGCAGGCATCTACTTTTGACTACTATTAAAGACAGGATACTGAGCTGGATGAATCTGATCTGATCTAATACAGCTACTCTTACATTTTTGTCCCCAACAAGGCTCAGCTGCAGATCAAAAGTAACACCTTTCTTCTTAAAATAGATAGCAAATCTTCTACTTTACAGAGAAAAGTGAAGACTGAAAGGTGCCTTAAGAGATGACAGGAGAAGAAAAGTATTGGCAAGATAGGAGGCTAAATTACAAAAAATGTCTGAGAAACTTGTATTTTCACACCAGTCCTGGAGCAATTGCGAAGGCCAGAAGTGATTCAAGCTCATATCCAAAACCTGTTCATTTTTAGTTCAACATAACCTTCATTCTCAACCATCCAGAACAAAATCACAAGCAAATGTGCCAGTAATTAAAACTTCCAGTTTTCTTGCACTTAAAAAACCCACAATTCTACACTTAAAACAAAAAGAATTTTCAACTGGGGAATCATAAATAGTTTTGTAGTAAAAACAACCAACAAGATTCTGAACAGATAAAGACCTCTTGATTTTCTCCTACCACTGAACTGCTACTTCTGTAGTTCACCTTAATCACTCAACTGTATGTTGAAAATTTATCAAGATGTGATAATAACTTGTTAAAAGATAATCACTTAAACTAGAACATGGCATGCCAATGTATGGAAGATGCACAACATCCAAGATGACTTATTTTATATATTACACGAAATAAGTCCCTAAAAAACAAGAACCAAGCTTTACAAACGCTACATTAAAATAGCCAATAAATCACATGTACAAAAATTACAGTTGCAGTACACTGATTATGTAACAGTGCTTATTAATCTCAGAAAGAGAAGTTTATCCAATTAAATAACAGCTATTATTAAAAAAAAAAAAGGCAAAGAAAATGCACAAGTCTATAAAAGTTCTATATTTACATGAGGTTAAAGGGAAATAATGCCAGCAAACCTGAGGGGGAAACTGCCACCTGCTGGACACCATCTTCAAACTTCTGCCACCGCAGTCCGGCGCCAGGAAGAGCACTGCAGTACAGGCTGCCTCTGTAGTCCAGGCACCAAATGTACTTTTCTGAGACAACGAGGCTCAGTATGCCATAACCAGGGCCAGAGTATCCCATCCAGCTCTCTGCAAACTAAAAACTGCAGAGTCAGAACAGTGTCAGGCATCTTCAAACTGCACAAGAAAATGCCAACATATAAGCTATAGCAACTAAAATATTTTCATTTAAAAAGCTAAACATAAAAATCTTATGTACTTTAATCAATGAATGAACGAATGCTGTGCGTAAAACAAAGCTCCAACTATCAGCATTCTCTAAGACAGTGTACTGCAAACTCCAAGACTGCTAGAACAAAAGTTTTGGCAAAAAGAAAACTCTGCACCGTCACCTACCTCCAAAAAGTGGAGGATCTTCTCTTTTTAATTAAAGAGCATATATTTAAAATAAACAGCAGCTGCAAAAAAGGATGTCCAGTATCTCCTTAACCCAGGAAGCTACTTATTGTCTACCAAACAATTAGAAAAGGGAACAAGATAGCTGATTTGAAAAATACTAGCACATAGAGACTACTGGCAAAGAAACAGCTGAATGTCCAACTCTGATTCTCCTTGTATGGTACAGAAACCATGTATTATAGAAATTTTGTTTACAAATTGCTATTCTGAATTTTGATAGCTTGCATTAGCTGGACCCAAGCACTGCATATATAACCTATAGTGTAAGCATCTATGTATGCTTTTCTAAACATTATGGAGTGTAAGAACACAATTTCATAACCTAAAAGCCTTCTATACTTTGGGCTACACTTATCTCTGAGTATGACACCATCTACTCAAATCTTAACTTTTTATTTACAAATACTCCAATACTAGGCTGATACAGATTTAAAAAAACAAAACATAACAAAACCTGTATTTCCTCCTAAAAAAACAAAAAATCTCTGCCGAAATTTCCAGTAATTTCAGCAATTCTGTAGTCCATGTGAGAATTACAATTTCTGGCAATGTTTCCTCCAAAAAAAATAAAAATGAAGAAAAGTGGGGTAACAGGAGGAACTCTAACATTTTAAATAGCACTCACTGCTGCCTGGGACCACAAAGAAAGACTAATTCTTAACAAGTGAAATTATCCTTCTCTAGAAGCTAGCCATGCAGGATGATTAGCATTCATTCCTACTGTAGTCAGTGGAAGTTGGCAGCAATATCTTGCAGGATTTGGGCTACTGGAGACTCAAACAAGGAGCAACCATTGAGCATGGCTTTGTTTCACTTTTTCCTCTTTAATGGAAGGGTTTATAACAGCATTTTTACTGAGCTGTGAAAAGTAACAACACTTACTCTGAATGGGCATGACAGTCACTACAGCTTCTTCATACTGAAGACACACAACAATTTTGAAGTCTGATACATGACATTTCACAGTCAAAATAGCAATATGTGCTGTAACTTATGTTTTACTTGTTCAATCAAGTAAGAAGAAAATTGCCTTCCTAAAGAACTAAAGAATAGTATTTACACAAATGTTTCTTTTGATATACTGAGATTATAAATATTTTAAGTAAATTAAAATCATATACCTGATCAGATTTTAACAGCACCATTTCATCTACACTTATTCTGGCCATATCCTGGACAGCAAGCCCAGCACCAGCTTCAGGTACGCTAGTCTCTGAGGATGAATATGGTAATCCATGTCCATAAATATCCTCTTCATCACTTGAAGCAGATTTCTCAGTCTTACTTTCATGAGTGTTTGTTACCCATTCAGCAGTGCTAGTACTAGATTTCACTTTGATTGCATTTTCAAAATCCCACCCAGAAATGGCATTATTCTCTGAATAAACCTCCTCACAGGCATCAAACTGGAGAACAGAGGGATCTGAGAGAGAATTGTTTGTTAGAAAGTGTTGCTGTTGGTCTTCCCTACCAATTTCATCACTTTCCTTTGGTGTCAGTGATGTCTGAACATTAAGTATACTGTCGCACTCCAAAAGCATTTGGTCTGTAAGGTCTGGCTCTTCAAAACATTTTTCAGCATCCTGCAGCTTTATTTTATCTAAAGTTTCATTTATCTCACATAATGCAGCAGAAACCTGTTGTTCTTCTTGGCTTACTCTTCCAGGACAGCATTCACCATTTGCAGAAAGCACAGTAGGATTATATTCAGTATCAACATTGCTTGCCAAGTCTTCTGTGAGGATTAAAGGAGAGACAGATGTCAAAGCATCTGTAATAGTCGATGTACCCATGCCACTGTCGCTATTTGGAAGTTTCTGTAAATCAACTATAACTCCATTTTCTTCATGAATTAGTACAGTAGTAGGCTCAGGAGACTGTAAGACACTGAAAGTTTCTGAACTGTTATCTTCCTGCAAAATCGTATGTGACTCCACACTGAACATGCTTTCCTGATCTGGAGATCCGGTACTCAAATGATCAATGCTGCCACTCATTAGGCTGGAAGTCATGGAAAATGAATCTGCATTCAGTGAATGCGGACTGTCACCAGAAAGCTGACGCTCAAAACTTGGTGTACCTTCCAGAGAGGTATGGTTTTTCTTGGTCCCACTTTCTATCCTCACAAAAAAGGAAAGAAATAGTAAATGATACATACAAAGGCCAACAAGTCTTCATTGCAAAGCATTTTAAAGTTATAAGACTAATACAGTAAATTAGAAAGATTAAGTACATATATTAATAAACTAAAAAGCCTAGTTAAGGACTACATTGTCAAGTATTTTATACAAGAGATAGATAACAAACAATTCCAACATACAATGAATTCTACTTACAATTTTATGTAACTATTGCATAAATATTTGTTTACATAAATCAAAACAAAATTAGAGGAATAAAACAAACACATCTAACAAGAAAAAAGTAAATCACTTTCAAAACAAGCTTTCATCTTAACCATAAATGACTCACCAAAATTACTCAAAATATGTCAAAGTTTTAGATTTCACATGATAATACAATATAAAGCTTTTCAAATACACACACTCTCTTCTGTGAAACATATCAGAAGTGACACATGCTAATACTTAGCAGCAGCACAAGTTCTGTTAGACTTACCTTGTTTCTTCTTTTTTTTCTTTTTCACTTTAATTGGCTTTACAATGAGTTCTTGATCAAAATCTTCAGAGCTGATGATGCTGAACCGCTGTGAAGAAGGCTGACTCTCTCTCTGAGTTTCTGAAAGTTGGTCTGCACATATCATAAAACTAGAGCCACTGTCCACAGAATTTACTGAACTGCTCCTGCTTCTTGATTCACTTGCTACAGAGCAGCCCCTTTTTCTCGTTTCATTGTTTAAGTCTCCCACTCTATCAAAGCTTTTCTCCGATAGCACTGGAGTTTCCAGATCATCTTTCACTAAAGAATAAGAGTCATTTTTATCAGCAATAACTGAAGGGGAAGTAACCATTTTTTTATCTGTTTCCATTGAAGGGCCAGATGATACAGATGCAACTACTGATAATGGGGTCAGCAATTTAGGATTCGTATCTTTTAAAGGACTCAGCAATTTTGAATTCACATCTGAAACTGACCAAAAGAAAAATAAAAGTATAAATACTAGGGTGTGAAGTGAGTAGAAACATAATTATTGGAGAATGTTGAAAGAAAAGAATTTTTATCCAATGGAAAAATCTGAACTTGCAACATTGAACATATATATTATATTGTAATTTCATGTAAGTGGAACTATATGAAGTCATCTTAGCATAATCAAACTCCCAAAGCCTGTATCAAACCTCTATTAGTAATATCATAAATTTATGTTTACGTATGAAGAATTGTGCAAGTCTTTAGCTTGGAAGACTCAACTGTATCAGACACTGAAGTATTCTTTATCTTCAACTTCTTCATCCAAACATTCTGTATCTTGCCAAAACAAGCAAAATTTACCAGGTAAGCCACTGTGGTAATTAACAGGAAAATGTATTTCAAAAAGACACCTTTCAACCTATACTCACAAGTTAAGATTAGAATAATAAACATCCCTTAGAAGCCTGTGAGTGATGAACTGCTTAAACAACTAAACTTATCCCTAATCTTTTCAATACAAAAGTCTAAAGCTTCTTTTTATCTGCCAATTTCCCCAGAAACATAGGTGCTGACCAGTGGCAACTAACCAACCTATTCAGGCATCTCCAAACTAGGCAGCTGAGACTGTGAACAAAGAGAGAACCATGACCATAAACACTTCAGTACCATGGATTTAGAATAAAGGCTAGACTGCACAGATCAGAGATGCCAGATAAGGATAATGCTGAACCGCTCACAAAAAGAGGGAACTATAATTCATTTCTTAATGGCACCAATCTTGCTGCAGCCAGAACAGGGGCTCAGATAAACAGATAAACCAGAGCAGTAAAAATAATCTTTAGAAACAGTTAAGTAAGTCAACAGAAGCTTGTAGTTTTTTGCTAGAAACTGGAAGGCTTTCTTTTGTTAAACAGACAGGGGCCACGTTCCATGAGGCACATACTGAAGTTTGCTAATCTATACAAACCTATTGACGACAGTCCTTCAGGCCTGCTTGAAATTCTTATTACGTCTCTATCTCCCTTTAGGAGAAAAATCTCGTTGTTGGTACAGGACACAGACACAATATCACCATATCCTTCCAAGCCACCAATCAAAGCCTATAAAAGAGTCAACAGAGAAAGAATTAATTGGCATGAGATTAATACGCTGCTTGGGCAAGATGAGGCTCTTGTTAACAAGCTGATTAATTCTAGTGAACACATGTATAACTACAGAATAAGGGTTTTATCTTATCAGAAAGAAAGAAAACTGAAAAAAAACAGGAAAGCACCTTTTAATCTTGACCTAGCTCAATTTTTATACTAATTCTCAACCTGTATAACACCAGGGATCTATTCATGTTCTCTGTCCAAATTAGTAGCAACCAATTGCTTAATTCTAACAATAAACAATTTAGTGAGGGGAAAGAACTGCTGTACAAATGTTCAATATAATTTAGACCAAAAAAAGTCTTCACTTTCATATACATTTTTAAATGAGAAGAAAAGTTAACAGTTTTGTCTATATCAAACAAAATGGAATACTTGTGTTATGGCACAAACATTAGAAACAGGATAAGGAAAAGAAGAAATATTTCCAGATATGTTTTAAAGGTCTAAAATGTCTTTTGGCACACATTACTAGATTTTAGGTTCATATACGCTTTGCTATAAATCCAGAATTTATTATGAAGTACAGGAAACACCTGGATTGAAAGCACGCTCTCTCTCCCTCCCTCTCTCTCTCCATATATGTATTTAATATTTTTTATATAAAACTTGTCTATATTAATGTAACCACAACTTGAAAAGGGAGAGATTAAAGTTTTCTTTATTTAGTTTAAGCATAAATTTGAATCATGTAAGTGTAATGGACAAGCCAAAGAGTCTCACAGGTTAGTAATAGCAGCTAAGAAAAAACATGCACCCACAAGCTTCATCTACCTGGTTCACAGTGTCTAATAAGTAGATGCTATATTCATTCCAGGTCAGCACCCATCCTTCTTGGAAAAAGCATGAAACAAGCCCAAGGTGTTTCTCTGGGGACCTACAACTTCCTCTGTCAGGTGGCTCCAAACGAGGATACAGTTCAAAAGGTTTTACTCCTCCAGCAAATATATCTTTGAGTATGAATGTGGCCTGAACAGTTCCATGAACATCTGACTTCCAGAGACGGAGCCCAGGTCTGGCAGCAAACAATGTCAGGTCACTCTGTTTACAAAGGCCAGGTATAAAACATGCTCCAAATTTGCCAGTGCTAGAATGTTAAAAAAAATATATATAGTAATAATAAATTTTAAAAATCCCACTCTTTAAAAAGCTATATACAAATCTACAAACTTAGAAACAATTTTTAAAACTAATAACACAAATTTACAACTTCAAGTTGGCAAAAAGAAGTTTTGCTCTCAAACTAAAGCATTAAGTCTGTCTGAAGTACAAATTTGGTTACAATAAGACAAGAACGGTGCTTCCAAATAAAATCTTTCCCTCAGCTTTAGATGTCAGACATTATATCTGCTAGACAAGTTAACCGACTCTTTCTAATATGCCTCACAGCCTTGGCAGTATTCTTTGTCCATCCCAGAAATATTCTATTATGCTGTTACCTTTCTCCTAGAAGTGAGGACAAACAAACAACACATTACCAAATAATCCTAAGAAATTGACAACCTCTGTCTGCAGGGAGCAAGGAAGAAGTCTCAAGTGTTAAAATCCTCATCCCTTTTACATAGACCATCATATAAAAAAAGAAAAAAGTCATACATAAGTAGAGTAGTCCTTGGCATTCCTCTTAGTATTCATATACCTGAAAGATGTACATTATAAACCTTCTGCCAAGAACCACCTTTCTCTACTTCCAGATATATTCAGTCACACCTTTGTTATAAGATTGAGTGCCCTTTTTCTTCACATCCAAGAGTGATTACACAGTAAAAGATACCAAAGGTCAAATAAGTGTCTAGCCTTCAAGTCAAATTTAAGTGCTTGCTATACATTTTCTCTTTTAATTCATTTCCATAGAGAAGAAAAATTAAGATGTTGACTTGCTTTTTGCATTAGATAATGGATCATCCATTAGATGCAGCTGCTTGGAACACCTGCTCGTATCAAGCTACAGTAAAACATGAGGGACTGCAGTGGAAGTTTAGGAATCGTTTCAGTTTAAATAAGGGGAAAGTACCTTAAGCATTTTTCATAAGTCTCCTGAAAATGAATGTAACACATTTGCATCCATAAACTTTCTAAGTAGGTAGAATCATCACTTCAATGTCTGAGTGCAAATAGCCACTGCAACTACAGTTTTATTAGCAGACTGCTGTGTTGTATTAATTGTACTGCTTAGATCATTCTTTCTGTAATCCACACTGAAAAGCTAGAATTAATAGATGTGCCTGCACCAAGATTTTGTGAGAGTTACTTTTTTCTGGGCTGTGTTCCAACTTGCTTGACAGATTTCTCTTCTGTGTAAAAAAGTACAGTTCGTTGTAAAGTAGAGACAAGCAGCACTTTCTGGTTGTAATCCAACTGGACAATTGAGGATGGTTCTTCCAATACAAGGCTGGAGTTGCAAATACCCTTTTAAAGACATTGGAAATTAACAAGAGTTAGTCTTTTTAAAATTAAAGTATATGGTAATAACTAACACCTCAGAGAAATTAATATGGCCAAGAACGGGCAGAGGGGGGAGGAAGTTTTTGAACTACTGTTCCATGAAGTTAATTCAATTAATTTGTAATTTCTTTATGCAGACCTCATGGAAACTGGACTGTGCATACTGGCAGCGCAACACTATGAAATTCAACTTCTCTAGGAATATCAACTAGGCTATTTGACTTGAACTCAATAGGAACCATAGAATGCTTATTTTCTTACATAAATAATTCTTACATTTGGTAGCATTAAACCCTTCTATGTCAAACCAGATGAGAAGTAAAACATAGGTAAATTGAGGACAGTTGTTGTTTAAACTTTTCTCCCATGTATAAATTCAAGTTAGCACTTATTTTATAAGTGTTCCAGGTCAGAATTAATTAACAGATCTTTAGAAAAAAAATACTTTTTAGTAACACATTAGAGTCAGCCAGTAGAACCTAATTATATTCTCATTTTACATTCTAAACTGAGATGCTGAACAGTTCTTAAAAAAAGCACTTCATCAACACAGTGAAGCAACCACCTTGCATCATTCAAGTATACCCTTTCCAAATAAACAAGATAAAGTACTACGTGAAATCTAAAGTTATGGACAGATACTTCAGACAGAAAAATGATAAAATGGGGAGGACAGCTGTTGTGAAGGATTCCCAATAGTCATTTTGCAGTATGTAGCTATGCATGTGTGTACGTGTGTGTGTGTGTGTGCATATATACACATACATGCACACACACACACGCACACACAAATCAATAGACCAGTCCAGCTAAATACATGATATTAAGCATTTAACTATCCACTAAATATTTAAATACACAAACATTCTTCCAGAAAAACTTAAGTAGGACTAAAGGTCTCTAAAACAAATTCTTACCTGGTCTAGGTCTAAGGCAGAGTAGACAATTTTTCCTTTGTCATCTCCAGAGAATAATTTCATTCCATTGGGACTCCAAGCTAAAGCTGTAATGCAACTTTTGTGGATACCAGCAACATCAAATCTCCGAAGCTGTGAAATCATATCGACATAATATGAGAGCGAAGGAAAGAGAAAACAGACAGAGGCAACTCAGTGACTCAAACTGATAAAACAGCAGTCAAATATAAAAATGAAGGTTAATTAAAAAAAAAATTTTTTTGTAATAACTGGCAATAACTGGCAAATTCTCTGGATTTCACTATTATGAAGAATCACCTAATAATCTAGTAGGATTCACCATACACTCAGCCTTGCAAAAGTTTAACCAAATACAGAGATTTACCTGTTTGTTTCTTCCAGGCAATGAAGACACAAGCTGAAAAACTGCAACCCGACCTGAGGCTGTACCAACAGCAACGAGATCATCGAAACAACTCAACAGCTTTACAGAAGTAATAGATTCACACTTCCCCTGTTACAACAAACGATATACAAAACTTGCTAAGTTATGAAAGGCAGAAAACTGCTGTAAATAGCCACTCAATTTTGAGTGATTAAGCACTGTTAAAAACTTCATTAGAAATTAATTTACCTCAAAATTATATTTTTTCATCTGGTTTAAATGCCTGCAGTAGAGATAAAGCATTCCAATGCTGCTCCCCACTGCAATGTAGTCCCCATTGGTATCGAGCGCTGTCAGGTATACCACTATAGATCGGAAGCCTTTTTGGATCTTTGTAGGAATGGCATTGAGAAGATAATATAAGGGACAAAACTCCTTAAATATAACTGATGAAGCCACTGATGCCATAGTAAGCACTGGTATCACCACTTTCAAGGTTGAAATCAACACATTTATTTCACCACATAAGGAAATCTGAAAGATAAAATCAAAAGTTCATTAACTTCTTTGTAAAGGGTAAACAGTTAACTGAATAGCTACCCTTTAGCAAGTACGTATGCAGAGACTGACTTTTTTGTTTATCAGGAAGAATAAAACAAGTTAAATTCTTCTAGAGAATGTAAGTTGTTCTGCAAATACGAGCAAAATTAATTCTTAGGTGCAAACACATCTACAGGTGGTTGGTAACCACTAAATATGGAATAAGAATTTTGAATTGCAGTTTTGAGCTTTTCTAAGTTGAGTTCAAGTGCATTGTTTCTCATTTAGCTACTGGAGGAACTGTACAGCCACTGCCTGGCACTAAACAATCCATGCAGTCCATTTCTTTATCGTCTACAAACTCTAGCCTCAAACCTTCCAGTGCTGAATCTTCAGTTTACATCAAGAGTAGTATGAGCATAGGACGTTCACTGTGTAAGACAGCACAATGGATCAAAGCATCAAACTAATATTTACACTCAAATCCTTAATGGGAGTCTAACTCTGCCCCAAGGAAAACATGACTGGAAAACAATATAGTTAGATCTACAACTACTAGGTAATCAGATAGTAAAAATAGCGTGGAAAGAGAATACAAAAATGAGAGAATTCCGAGTGTGACAGACACAAAGATATCCATACAGCAATTTAATTTAGAAAGACAGTGAACAAACACTAAAAGAAAAAGGCAAAAAGAACCCCCACTATATGGCTGCATTTCCTGTTATGGTCAAGTGAATGACTTCATGATGACGAGTAACACTGAATGCATACATATGGGAAAATTTTGGTATCTTTCTAAGAAGAAAGGAAATAAACGTTTGTTGTATTTGCCCTCTTCAGGAAAAGGTACTGCTGGAGCTCACTGTAGTAACAATGGTATTGGCAGCTTCAGAAAAATCTGATATTATTTTGAGGTACATAAAATATTTCAAAATATTAATTATTTTTTCTCATCACAGGATGACAATATTGACAAAAACATTTTGCAGCAGTACCTGTTCTCCTCATGAATCACTTTAGAACATGGAGAAAAAAAAAGAAATCTCCACTTTTGGAATTTTTGTTTGCCACGAGCTAGTCTGATTAACAGAATGGTTTAGAATCTGCCAAAAACAGCTGCAGTTTTCTAAGACAAGGATTCCAAATTTCTGGAAAGAAAGTTTCCTATGCTTGTTCAAATGTGTGACATTCAAGATTCTGTTAAGCTTCAGCAAGAGCTAACTTACCTAAAGAAAGAAAAAACAGAAATATACCAAATTTAGTTGGGAACACTTGTACACATTCAAAATTATTTGTAAAGAATTCCTACTGTAATTTGTGTGATATGTGCTATCGTGCCTACTTTTGTATTTCTCCAAGGATAGAAAACAGTGTATGTTCATCAGCTTCACAAATTGCTTATGGTGATATCTCAAATAAATTACTATGTATCCATGCATGCATGCATACACACATTAGTTTGATATATCTCCATTACTGTGGAAGCTCTGCTGCTTCAATTTCAAAATTGCTATTTCATTTATTGGGCAAGAGGATTCAGCATGCTGTTTTTGGGCCCCACAACACCTGCTGTCAACATACGATTCCACTAAATCCAAAAGGATTACTTGCATGACACTACCCATTCAGGCCCGTGTTAAACAAGACAGCAGGAATAAAGATTGGTTACTGGATCCATATTTTAGCTGTGTCACAGAAACAACCAGTGAAGAAGCTGACAGCAGTTATTACATTATCTCAATTGTTGTGATAAATTTTACTGCTTGCTAGAGCTTAGACATAAGAATACTACTCTCCTCCAGAATTTACCAGCTGTCATGCCATCTATTTCATAAAAACACCATTAGGGTTAGCTGACTAATGTGTCCCAGGTGGTTTTGAATGAAGAGTTCCTAAAAGAGTTGTTTACTGAGTTACCAAATAAACAAAGTGATTTACCTTTCCTTTACAATATTTGCACACACCATCTCTTTCCTATTCTGCATTTTAGGACTCCTATCCTTTCATTTTGCATTTACCACCTTCAATCTACAGTTGATTAAATTTAAAACAAACACACAAAAAAACCCTCAAACCACTGCTGAAGACTTGTTTGCTGTTCTAAACATGCTGCTTTGCCAGCTTAATAATTGTACTGGCTGTTGGTCTTTTCTCACCAAAATACAGTCTTTGTCCTAAATTTCATGCATACAAGTCTTTTTCTGTCTAGGTCTCAACTGCCACCACTCCCTAGCTAAGTCCTCATGAATTTCACATTTTGTTTTTTAACTCCACTTTGTCACTCCTATAATTCACATCTATCATCATCCAAAGCTACTCTCGTAGTTGGAACTATCTCCCACTTTCCAGTTGTCTAAGGATCTTGCAGTCCTCAGAATCCATTGTCTTAGCTTCCTTCGTTTATCTTTACAGCTCAACTACAGCTATTAAAAACATAATAATTTATTACAAACTATAGAATTATGGAAAACTATTACCCAGAAAAAGACTATTCTTCCTTCCTGTGCAACAACTAGACCTGCAACCCGATTTTTTTTTAATTTACATCTAATTAACATCAGAAATTTCCTGATGACTTTTTTTTTTTCATGGAAAACATTGAGAAGAATTATTTTTGTCATGTAATATTCTTCTTTAATTGCTGTCAGATTAGGGTTCTCATCTTTCAATTTATAAACCATCCTATTTAATCTTCTCTGATGGCAAAGTTTAAAAAAATAAATCAATCTTTTTCTCTATAATCCATTCAACCTGTAGAATCAAAAATGTATTCATAAATTATAATTTCTTGTCACACAAATCAGTTTTGTTTTGGGTGGTTTACAGACTAACAAAACATTTGCACTATTTCTGTGAAAATGTGCAACTGAAATCTCAAATCATCACTTACTCAAAATACTGCTAATGAAATCATTTTATCTGAGCAAAATAAATGTATAAAGGACTACAGAATTACTGTGTGGCCTTTATACTCAGAGATTTTGTACAAATGCAATGATTCTCTGCAGCTTTTGAGTCTAGAATCTTCAACATCTCCCTAATCACATCTGTGTGTGATATGTGGTCTCTTGTTTAACAGTTTCAGGATTATACTTTCATTTGTTTTTCTGACCTCATTAATTAAACACAATCAGTGGATATAATCTATCTTCACAGATAGATTTTGGAATTGGACCTGCACATTCACTGTGTCAGCAACTGGTTATTCTGAAGGACATAAAGGCCATATAGGGTAAATCAGATTGTGCTAATCAGATCTCCTGCAGTGAGGATCAAATAGAACAAAGTATCTTATGCTACATTAAAAAAGGAAAAAAAAAAAAAAAAAACAGAAAAAAAGAGGTCTGTCCTTTTCAACCCACAAGGATCACAATGAGCTTTAAAGTATTGCATTAAAAGATAATACATAGAAAAGCAAAAAAATGTTTTTCTTTTCTCTAGTCTCAGAAACAGGAATAGGGCTCAAGGTTGGCTACCAGAGCTAACTAATGTGAAAGATAATCCTGCGGTTAAACAAGTACTTAGTAGATAAAGATTCAGTTTCAGGGTATGCTACAGATTCATTATATGAGGCTGAAGTTGTCACTGCTTTTCTCTGAGCCCAAACTTCCTCTCTGTACAAGAGGAACAGCAGCTCTTTTTTTTAATTATTTCTTTGATATACCAAATTAAATGTAAGCTCTTCAGAGTACACTAAAATTCATTAGGTATGACCTCCGTTTAACATGGTGCTCTCTCATCTCAGCTAGACTCTGTAAACTCAAAAAAAAAAAGTAGTTATGTTTTCTGACATAATTTATATTTTTAGCTATCTGACTGCCATATCTGTTAGCAGTGTTTCAAGCAGCAAGGCAAAGTTTTAGGCCTGTTGCCCAGTTTTGAAAGAACAGCAAGACAGCTGAGACATTCCTCCAAAGTTCTTGATATAAAACAATAGCCAAGTAGAGGGAGAACAGAGTTAGCACCTCCCTGAAAGAAAGGCAGGCAGAACTGGGATTTCACACACCTGCTCCGGTAGCAGGTAGAGATCAGTTAACCCACAGGTAGAGATTACCTGATTAACATGCACATAGCTCCAGACTAGTCGCAAATTGTTTTATTTGTGGCTCAGAAGAGTTTCTGTTAAAATAATCCCAGATTAGAGGCTGAAAGGTTGGAAAAGGGAGAAGCTAGGGTCACTGCACGTGCATGTATGTAAAGCAAAAAGAATAAAGGAAATTGGGTTTTTTGCTCGCTGATTGCAGAACACCCAGATGCTCTACAAAAACCTTCATCCTTAAGAGGCATTTCTTTACTCTGGAAGACGCTTCAAAGGTTTCGTTTCAACACTTTTGCATCCTAGCGCCTCGACGGTGGCAGCTACTCCAAGGGAGACAGGAATACCCCGAGGTGCCCCTGCGCAGACAGCCTACAGCGCCTGCCCTCCTGGAAGCAATTCCAGCCTCACTTCGGCACGACGCTCACGGCGGGTTTCACGGCGCAGCCCTCGGAGAGCTCCCGTCCAGCACGCTCCGGGGGCAGCGCCCGGGCGCACCTCTCCTTGGGCAGCCCCCACGGGACGCACGTTTTCCACTACCGGGGGTCGGAAACTCAGATTTCTAGGTTTGCTCCTCTCTTCACATTGATTCGTCTTAAACCAGCACCCGGGCGACGCCAGTTCTGAGCGCGTCGGTACCTGGCCACAACCGACGCCACAGGAACGGGAAGTTTCACCTCAGGAATAAGCTACTCGGCGCGGGCGGGACCGTTACCGCGGCCCTTCCCGCGGCGGCGGCGCGCGCCCCCGCTCGCGCCCCGCAACGGCCGCGGCCGCCGCGCGTCAGCGCCAGCCGCTCCGGCCCGCTCCCCGCCTCCGCAAGCGCCCGGAGGGGCGGAGGGACCCGGCCGCCCGCGGCCGGCCCGGCGGAGGCGCCCCCGGCGCGGCCGCAGCAGGCGGAGCCGCCTCGCCGCGGCGCCGGCAGGGCCGTGCTGGGGGCGGGCAGGGTCGCGGCCGCGGCTCCACTCACCTCGTCAGGGGCGCGGCGCGGCCATGGCTGCGGGGAAGGAGCGAGCGGAGCGCGGCGTCAGCCAGGCCCTGCGGCGGCCCCGGCTGCCTGCGCCGCTCGGCGGGGCGGGGCCGGCCGCGGGGCGGGGCCGGACGTGAGCGCGCGCGGCGCGGGCGCGGGCGGCGCCGCCATGGCCGGTGAGTGGCGCGGCCGCGGGCCCGCGGGCGCCTCGGCTGCCTCCCGCCGAGCCCCCGGGAGCGCCGGGCCGAGGCTGCGGCCCGCGGGGGCGGGGGGAGGTTACGCGGCGGCGGCGGCGGGCCCCGGCGCCTCCTGAGCCAGCGACAAGATGTCCGCTGAGGGGGACCGGCCTGGGCTGTCGCGGAGCGCGGGCTGGGGAGAGGAGAGGAGAGGAGTCGCCACCGTGATTTCTGCTCGTCCCGCGGGGCGGCAGCGTTTGGCTTAAAAGCCAGAAATGGCCTTGACGGTGCGTGGGCAGGAGACCGGCGGAGCGAGGAGTGCTGCAAAGCCGCTGCTCTCCGTGTAGTGATAGCACATCACAGAACACGCGTGGTTTCGGACGGTGTGATTTCCTTGTAAAGAGTAACAAGGTTAAGAGATGAGGAATTCGATTCCGTGATTAAAGGTAGTTAAATTCATGTAAGTTCATTTTCACTTCAATCAGGATGCAGTAAAGCAAACATTCAGACATATACCACTGTCCAACAGCGTGCCGATTTATTGCTGTATCTTTTAAAAAGCTTGAATTTTCTGTGTTGTCTTACATAGCAAAGAGTCCTGCTGATGGTACTCCAAGAAGACCTGTCTTATCTGTCAGTGCAAGAAAGATTAAAGATAATGCAGCGGACTGGCATAATTTAATGATGAAATGGGAGAGACTGAACGATACTGGATTTACTATAGCAAACAAAATTGTCAACATGAAAATCAGTGAGCAGTAAGTATGCCGATGGTACATACAATAAAGACAGGGTAGCGGTTGCCTTTATTGTGAAATTGGTCCACTACTTTCACTTGAAAGCTTTTTTTGGCGATAGGGAAAGACTATGTCAGAATGGATAAACTAGCTCTTAGATCAAACTAAGCAGTTGCACTTTTCAGTTACATAAAATATTTACATTCAAATAAGATTTAAATGTCTCATAAAGATTAAAATAATCTCATGAACTAATAGTATTTGCAATAAAAAATGTTAATATATGTACAGTTAGGTATAATGGATATTTAAAATACATAATGTACAAGTTAGAATCTAATCCTATGATCTTTACTCATATGAGTTCCGTTACTCACTCTCCTATGTATTTACCCTGAAGTCAATATTATCAGTTCTCACTGAGGTCAAGAGTTCAGCAGATTCCAAGTAAGAATCAATGACTTACGTAGACAAAAAGTTGTTACAGCACTGAAGATTTAACAAAAGTAATACTTTTGGTGGAGATACTATCTTCAGGCCCTTAAGGAAAACCTATAACTGACAGGGTTCTGGCGGACGAACTCTGTAGTATTTTGTTGTAAAGGTGTCAGACCTTGCTTTCCCTCTCTGTCTCCTCCCTCTGACAAAGTTTACAGCCTCTGTGTGAAAGTCCGCAAGACAGGGTATGATACATGCCTACACCTTACCTACTCTCAGTTCATAGTTAAGTATTTTTACTTAAACTGACAACAAAGGTGAGTTTGTGGTGGACCGGCTGAGGCCTGGGCATATCTTATAACCTGTCTCTGTGGTTATAACCTCTCTCTGTAGCCTCCAACAGAGAGGCAAGGTAAAGTGTTGGGAGTAGTGTTATCTTAAAATCTGCAAATGTTTCTTTTGAGCATGAGCTCTGAGGTAGAGTAATTCGGCATTCCTCTGAAGGTTATGGTACCAACTCAGTTACTCACTCAGTTACTAGATAGGTCGCTTACCTACTTCTGTGTAGGAATTCTCACATACAGCTTGTGAGAGAGAGATTTTGTAGGTTCATATGACATAGATTTTAAATCTCTGCAGCTGAGCAAACCTATATGCAGTGATTTGAACTGCCTTACGCTTCTGTTGTAGATTTCAAGATAACAAATCAGAGATAGCATGTGATAACAGTGCAACAGAGTCTGAAAAGCCATCTCCAAAGTACAATGAAGAGCTGGATAGCTGCTGTGCAGAATTACTTGAGACCTTAAAGCATATGGTAATATTCATTTTGCAATTTTGACCTGTATTTTCCAAGTACAAGTTAAGCAAATGACCTAAAATATTATAAACAGAAAAGTGGGGTTTTTGATCATAGAGCTTTGGCTTCCAACCTGAATGATTGCAAGTCCAGCGTACTCTATATATTTGTTTGATTGGTAAATTTAAAAGTTGGTTTTACATCTGTCTTCTGGTTAGAATTTATTCATCCCTTTATAATGCAATCTTCTGAAACAGAGTCCTGTAAAAATCCATTCTAAAATTGCTACTGTTGTCTTTTTTCTCATCCTGAATATTTCCTCCATTTAAAACAAAACAAACAAGTTAAAGCACAGAACAATGTTTTATCTGCTATCTATTGCAGCTAGTTTGGTCAGAAATCATGCAATTTCACTTTTAGTCTGCCTAGCTGTATTTCCCATACTATAGCTTCCACTTCTCTAAGGGACAGAGTAAGAAAATTATTATGCTACCTCCTCTTTTCTGGATATATTGTCAGGAATTAATGTCACCTGTCAGGCTGGCATAAACAAATTTCTTTTGCTTGTTATTGTAATCTATAATTTTATTTAAAAGTAGCTTTTACAGCCTTTAGCCATAGTGGATGGTTGTTAAAAAGATGATTGGTGTAATGTTCCATTGAGTGTTTTTATACAGAAAAGATACTAGTCCAGTACTTAGAATAAGCAGAAAAGCAGCTTGATTTTCCTCCAATTTTGTTCTGTGGGAAAAAGTACCAGCAATTTGAAGTTTTTTTTTTTCTTGAGGTAGTGTTATATTCAGCCTAGCAAGTGTGTTGATGCAATTTTCCATTACTTTTGAGTAATAGGAGTATAAGCAGCCTGTGTTAGATTGGATACTGAACAGAGCTACTACAGACGTATTTTATTTTTCATTTCTTATGAGCATATACTAGCTTAAGGATTTATATAAATATCTGTATTTTAGCTTCTTGACATAAAGATACTTCAAGCACCATTTTGTTTTTCCAAATATTAGACCCCTTAGATGATGCTCAAAGTCAGGTGAACACGAAGGAAGTGGACAGGATGACCTCCTTTTCACAGCAAGTTGCTAATTGAGCCTAGATATATTCTCAATCATAGCCTGAGCTGCTTTCTATAGCGGCAGCTGATCTTTTGAAATGAAACTTAAGTCATATTGGCATGGCAACATTAAGAAGCTTATGCTTACAGGGCTTGTGCCACACCTGTTATTTCATAGAAAGTTTGATGCTTTTCCTCAGTAATAAACTGCTATAGGAAAAACTCAGAGAGGAAAAATGAGAGAGAACTTTAATGTATTTCTGCATGGGGAAAGCGAAAGAAATAACAGTAAGTCATATCTGTAGTGCTTGGAAAATTAGGGTATCTCATATTAAATCAGTGTATGAATTCCAGCACAGATCCCTGCCTGAAGTTTTAAAGTGAGTTAGAAATGTTGTGTCTAAACAGGGTCTTCAGAAAGAATGTGTTTTTTAAAAAAAAATTTTAAGATTATAGTAGCCTATTGTTCCTGAGATGCTCATTAACATTACATGTGCATCATTATCAGACAAAAATCCAACTCAAAATGGAAAAGCTCTCTTTGACTGCTAAAGGAATTTGTGACTTGGAAACATTCCACCATGGAGCTGGGAGTTGCACAGCACCCCTATTTCACACATGGCCCACACCATACTTCTGTAAGTAGAATATCGATCATCTTAGATAAATGCATTATGTCATTCATGTAATCTAACTTAGGAGGACTAAAAAATAAACCCTTTTATTTGGGTATCTCTGTGTGTGTCTGTGTATCTGTGGGTGAGGGAGAAAATGAATGAATCTGTGTATTTTATAATTAACTAATCAATAAACACATGAGTGTGTCACTTGGCTTGGAGTTACTGCTGCTTCTATGAATTGCAGGGCATTTTCTGACACACAGCAATTACAGCGGTAGTTACAAAGCCCGATCCGGTTAAAACTAAGCTTGTCAGTAACTTACAGTGTCCAGTGTGTACCAGCCATGGACTTTGTGAAAAAGAGAGACGTATTTGCAACGTGGTAGTATTATGCTGTATTCTACAAACTACCTTGTTGCTTGACATTGAAATTATATCCTTAGATGCAAAAAGCAACTTACACCTCAGTTAATTGTCAGGCAGTCAAAGAAAAAGACCTCTGATCACAATGTCAGTCAAGACACGTAAAGAAGCGTTCAGTTACTGTCTACTGTTAGGATTCACTTGATGGCAAGAAACAGGCCCTTTTGTTCTTCCAGAAATTTAGGAATGACAAAAAGTTGCCAGATTTCCAGTCTGTCTGCCTCCCAATCGGTATTAGTGCAATTTTAAAACTGTTTGAATTCAAGAGAAGCCTGATTGCATGCAGACCAGCTGGAGCTTTGGTGACGTGGAACTCATTCTTTTATGCAACCCTGCTCCTTACTTTACTGCCGTAAGTTAGCAGGAATTGTGTGCATTGGTTTCTGCTCACTTAAAAGGGTGACCATGATAAAGACAACAGCTATGAAAACACCCTTTGTGACGGAATCATTTAGTGATGCTTTGTACTCCTTGAATGATTAATTTGTCCTGTAGTAACAGTAGTAGTTCTAAGTTAGAAACACAAGATCAATCTCTCATTAGAAATAATTTGTTTGGTTGTTTTTTAGAAAGTGAGATAATTAAGGAGATCATTATATAAATATGTTTAAAAGCTCCTACCAGTATAACTCGTAAAACTAGTAACAATATTGTTTTTTTGTATTGGGCTCTTCAGTTTTGATCTGCTGTTTTATTTGGTTTTACCATTATTCTTCACTCTATTGATAGCATTTACTGGTGATCATGCATTACTAAAGTGCACGACAGCATGTGAGGACAGCCTTTAGATGAGCTATAATTATTGGTGTCTCTAAAATATAAGGTTTATTTTTCAAAATAGTGTTACATAATTTTAAGACTTAAGATTTCAGTTATTTAAAAGAATAGCTGTAGTAGCTGCTAATTTTACGGCAGATTCTGAGACCCAGTACCACTGCTTATTTTTAGAATTAAGGGAGAGTTTATATCAAACCCAGAAATGTTTTAAAATATGTCCAAAAGATGGAGGAAATGGTTAGCATTTTATATTTCAGTCTGCAGACATTCTTAATGCTGCAAAAAAACAAGGTGTCTGACTTTTTAAAAATATGGGGAAGAGCTTGTATATCAAATAGAGTTTTTAAATGGCTAACATAACAGAAATACAATTTACTGTTTAGGGAACTGCTGATCTGTTATGATTGGTGTGCTTGGTTTTTCAATCCATTTTAGACGAGGTCTCTCTGAAGCTCTCTGAAATGTACAACAAGGAGCTACAACTCAAGCAAACAATTGTACAAGATATTGCTCATTCTGCTGACCAGGATCTGTTGATGGTCTATTTATCATCATGGTTATACCAGCCTTACATTGAGAACAGCAGCAAACTACTCTTAGAAGCCATGCTGTTGGAAACAGGACACAGACAGTGCTAGAACTGCAAATACTACTGGGCTTATTTCTGAAGATACTTGCATGAAATTGAAATGGCAAGTTTGCAAAGCTCACAAAGTATGTTAAATTTTTGTAAAACTTATTAAAAATATTTTTCTGTATTTATTATTTTGTTTCAGATGATATTTTTTCTGCATGGGACAACCTGTTTTAGTTTACTTTATCCATCTAAAGCTTGGTTGTGGTACAGCAGTGACAAGAAAAGTTCTGGGTCCAACAGGTTGACTCTGCAGCTTCATGATTAGGGTGTTCAGTTGAGATGAAGATATAGATTTTTGAGGAAGACATGACCAAATGCTGGACAGTATCCATCTTAATGAGGGTAGAACAGCACAGCTGTTTTTCAGCAGCTAGCAGTTCAAACCTAAACATTTACTTTTAAGTTGTAAATGGATAAGATGTAATTTTTCCCAATTTTTAACAGTAATTAGTAATTCTAAGTATGTCACCAACTCTGCTTTGCATTCATATTTTATATAGCTTGTTGCCTGAAAGAGTGTTGTAAGTGTCATGCAGTCTTATAGGAATGTCGTTTGATGCCCTTAACGGTGGTTGGTGTGTGCTCCTGAGCAGCTCCTACAGACAGTAGTGTAAATCCTGGTCTGGCTTTGATGACACTGTGACACTTGAAGAATGATTCTAGTCTAAACTAATACATTTAGCAGGTTTAGTACAAATTACTATGCCACAACAATTATATGAAAAGGTCTTTTTTTTTAATTCTTTGTAACCTTTTTCTTTCAGAGATGTTTCATGAAAGCTTCTATTGAATTAAAAAAAAAGCCCTGCTTCAGCCATGTCCTTGGGCAATATTGTTTGCTTCCTATCACAGAGCTCAGTAGGCCTTTCCTCAGATAACTGTTGCTGATGTTAAGCATTTTTTCCTTTAAAGGTGTGTCACCTCCATCTTTTGGTTAGCAATGTACATAAAAAGATTTATTGGCTCAAATTCTTGCTTTTCTTTTTCTTGATGCTGCTCAAGTATGAGGCTCTGTCTTTCTTGACAAGGACAGTAGAGAATGTGTTTAGAAGCTAGATAAACGCAAATACTAAATGTTGAAAGGGATTCAATACCCTTATTTGCTTTCTCTCCTAAAACTGTAATAATCATCAGTGTAGTGTACTGCTCTGTCAGAGGTGGGTAGCATGGAGAAACTGCTACAGTTACCAAGCCTTTAATAACTGTTAGATGTTCTTGCAAAGTAGCATTTTTTTAGAGAAGTGTATTACAACCTGGAAAAATACCCAGCTAAGCATTTCAGCAGTTCAGTTAAATCCCTGATGTGTAATGAATTTAGCCCTTCATCTTACTTATGATTACTAATCCAAATTTCTCCCATTTACTATTACTGACTGCCTACATGAACCATTCCTGTATAAACTGTTACTTTCAGCCTCCCATTTTGCCAATTATGTAGCATTCCCAAGTGCTGTTGACTTACTTCTGTGCCCTGACAGATGTTTACCCTTGATTCTTCCTGAAAAAAAATAAACATTTCAACTAAAAGATGTGCATGAAAAGCACACCACTATGAAATGGCCACAATGGCTGTGGTTTGACATTAGAAAAAATCTAATTAGCAGTCAGAGATCTGGAACAGGTTTCTGATAGGAAATGTATGGTCACTTAACTAGTTTGAAGCTGAATTTTGATAAGCTTGGTAAGGGGAGTATGTCAGTTGCCTGCAGTAACAGAGCAAGGAGAGATACGTTGGAAAAGTTTTCGGCATGTATTCCTCTGTTCAACAAAGAGGTTGTTTCAGACCGCTTAATAGTGTTGTTTTTACCCTGAATTTCTAGTATGTAAGAAGAAATTAACTTAAGAAGTAGAAGATACAGTTATAAATAGTTTTTCTTTTTTTTTCTTTTTTTTTTTTTTTTTTTTTTTGTTTTTCATTTCAAGAGTTCGATCTAGTTTAACAGCCACCTCAGTTTATCTGAGTAGAGACAGACCTCGTCACTATGGAAACACTTGCGTACTTAAAAAGTATTTTGCAAAGAAGGAAGGTTGGGTCACTTACAGGATTCTTCTTTTAAGATGAGAGTAGGTATGTTGTATTTCCCAGCATGTGCAAATCAATAGGAGAGGCAGACTTAAAGCAAATTTTCATTTTCTACACAGGTGGAAATTGTAGCTTTTATTTCTTAGAGGAAATAAGCTCTTCAGCAAGGACTCTTATTTGCAAACCTCCTTGCTCACTGACAGCAATAGGCCAATGAAAGATTACTGCAAAGTCATAATTGCAGAGAAGAGGATGTTTTGTCATACAGTAGTTCTAGAAAATTCATTTTATATTTGGAGCCCTCAGATCTAGACAGCCAGTACAAAAAGTGTAATAGGAAACAATTGTTCACTGTTATCAAAGATTATGAAAGATCAGCAAATCTTGTTTGTATGGTCCCTTCATAAGGTATGCCTCAGTCCATTACCACCTCCTCAAAAAAAACCAAAAAAAAAGTAACAAGATGACAGCAGCTCACAAAAATATAACAATATCTTTCAGATCCATGCAAAAAATGCAACGATCTTTTATTTAGGACAATTGGGGAAAAAAAAGTTAAAGGGCTATTATAGAAACTGTTCCACCTCTTTAAGTTTTCTGCTCTCTCTCTCTCTCTCATTCAGATTCAATTTAGAGTCAATTTTTCCACAGTAACAAGGCCCTGGAAAAAAAAAAGTTCATATTTGATTTAAGAAGTTCTTCTGCATATTACAGGGACTTTCAGCTGATTTGTCTAACTCTCTCAATAGCTTCATACATATTTAGCAATGGGACAACACACACAGGTGTGTTACCAGTTTCCACTCATGTCTACAGGAGCTCAAGAGAAAAATAAGGCTAGTAGTAATTTAATACTGTTCTTTTGCATCTGCTAAGCTTCCAGGGGGCAAGGGAGAAGGCTGGAGAAGTGTATCAGGTACAAGGAAGTGTCCACAAAAATACTGTCATCCAAGCAGCAAAAGCTGTTTCACTATCCCATTGAAAGGATGAGAGAAAAATACAGGAGAGTAGTAAACAATGACGGGAACTTTTCTGTCTGCTTAGAGAAATAGGTTTCACAACGAGTAATATTTTAAAATACAACTAAATAGTACAGAGCAGTGTGGCAAAACAGAGAAGTAATAAAAAATGCATCATCTGAAAGAAATTTAAGGACTAAAGAATATATAAATATAATACAAGTCTACTAGAAATGGAAAAAAAAACATCAGGGACTAAAGCTAGTTATGAGAGAAGAATTTGCTATGATACTAAGGCAATTCAGATCACTACTTACACATCTGTACACTGCTGTCAGTTTCTAACTGCAAATTATGAAGTGGTTTAAGTGACCAGCTCAAGGCAAGCATGCTTGAATGTATTTCCAATAGCTCAGTAGCAATTATAGACCGCCATAGAACAACTACTTTTGTCTTTAACTCCGTGGATGCTTAGTCTATTGTTATCTAAGCAAAGACTAGAGAGGTTAGTTAGGCTGTCACATTATTCCTAAAGTACACAAGTGTGGATTGTATTTTGAAATTATACATTTTTTTCCAAGCAGATTTATGCGCTTCAAGCCTGGATGCTAATGAATATTCAAGTTAGCTTTAACAAAGTATAATAAAGCTAAAGAGTTTTGGAATCTCAGTGGAACAGAAAATGTGTATTTTTAATATAACTTTTATTTTACCCATACACAGCTTGCCAGTACACAGCACATCACTGCCAAAAAGCAGTACAGTTTACTGCATTTTGGATGGCTAAAGAGAAAAGGAACTATGTAACGAAAGGAAATAGTGCAACAGTTTTAAGGTTGACAGATTTCCATTTTCCCCTACCCCGAACACATAGAAGAGCAAATATAATCATGTTATTTCTAGAATTTTTGGTTGCAATGCTGCTAAATTTATATAAACATAAGTTATAAAAAAGTACAGGGCATAGAAACAGTTTACAAATAAGTTAAATTTCAATTATTTCAGTATTCACATTAGAAAAATATACATTTTATATAGTCAGTCTTTTCCAGAAGAAAGCATATACAGTTTTCTAATTTATGGCTCCAATTCACTTTGTGAGAGCAATACATCTTCACTTTGGCCATCTGCTTCCATTGCCAGTAGTGCTTCCACAGTTTCCAAAGGTATCCCATCAGGTGTGCGAATATGCATTGTAGTACCATCAGAATCAGTTACAATAACAATGCCTTCTGCCTGAGACAAAACAGCAGTATCTGGATGAGATAAGATAAGCCCATCTGTAGTCTGAATAAAAATCTGTTCATGTCCCTGAGACAAAAAATCATGGCTGTCATCAGTAATCTCAAAAGCTACAGTTTCATCTACAGTAACTGTATTTTCCAGCTCATGTGGCTCCCCTGTCACACAAGAAAATTCATGCACATTTTTAAAAGGGCTTTCATGGTTTGCATGAGCAGACAAGGAGGCTTCCTGCACAGGATTCTGGTGCAACTCAGTCTGAGCACTGTGTGGATGGTTTATTGGCACAACATTCGTTGAAAAAACTTTTTCAAGTTGCTGCATCTCATCAGTGATACCAGCATCATGAAGCTGTTCAGAATGCTCTTTAATTGCAAAATTCTGGTTTTTGTCTTGCAGTTTCTGATATTTTCCATTGTGTCCATTTTCTTCAATCATTGATAAACTAGTGCTCTGACTGCTCATTGCATTCTCTGATACAGAGCTGCAGAGTTCAGGAGCTGACAGTCCACTTGTATTCGTTCTCACAAAGTGGTGTGCTTGAACTAATTCTAGTGAGCCATCAGCTTCAACAGGCAATACAGCTTCACTGTTTAGCAGAGATGTGTCACCTGCAATATCTGGTCCCTGTATATTTACTGGCTGGGAATACGCCATGCTTATTTTCATAGTCTGAGAGAAGGTACCTGAATGTTCAGCATTGATTCTAACTTCTGAATCAACAAGTGAGTTATGTTCCTCTGCTGTAGGCAATATGCTTCCAGTTGAGCAGCATGTGATAGCTCTATCTTCTGAAAGCAAGATTTCCCCATTTAATGGATTAAAACCTGAAAAAGTGAAAGAAATATCATTTTGTTGGGTGATCTAATACTGTAAGTCCAAAAAAGAACATTTTCTACAACAATCTTGGAGGAAAAATTAGACTCTATTCCTCCCCCAAATCAGTAAACTTGAAGTATCTTAAAAGGGTTTCACAGCAGCACCCATAAGAAGGGCAGTATAAAAATACTTCAGATATTTTTAGATAGTGAAATATGATTGAGTATTTCCATACTAAAAGACTTTCCATTAGAAGCAACATTCTTCTGGTAATTCTGAAGATAACTTGGGCCGAAACCAAATTATTTCCATCTGGCATTTTGCCAGTAACATAAAAAGACAAAGAATATGCCACAAACAAAGTTGCCAGCTGCTCATCCACATTACCATTAGTAACTTAACAGACACATTCAAACTTGGTAAAAATTCTATTGATATTCAAGCTCATCTGGGATTCAAACGTTATCAGGTAACTACCTATCCAATGAGCTGTGCTAACAGCCCCAGTAACACTTTTCATTCAGCCTGTGACAGAAGAGGTAAAACACTAGAAGTTTAAATAAGTGTGCTTTACCAATCATTTGACATGGACCAAGAGCTCTCACAAACCCAGCAGGTAGTTAAACAATAACTTAAACTGTAGTAACATGAGTTGTCAGTTTTATTTCTTGAAGATTAAGAGGAACAAGTACTTTTTGTTATAAAAGATATCGCTGCACAACAAAGGAGGCATAACAACTCAGAAGGGCCATTTGAGCTTTTTGTACTGTAGACTAGCAAACGACCTACTAGCAGGTGCAAATAAAATAAAGATTTAATTAAAAAAAAATCACAGCCCAGATGAAAATCATAGTATAACAAGAAATAAGCATGGTCATGCAGAGAGTCTTCCAGAGAAAGAAAAAATAAACTAAGGGGAAAAAAATTGAGAAAAAGACACACAAAGGGCAAATGCAAAGCAGCTTATAGCAATACCGAAAAAAAAGGATTTTACAAAGCAAAAGGATGGCAATGGTATGCATCTCACTAGAGAAGGGTGACAGCTGGAGTCTTTCACAACCCTGACTGTAATGCCTCTGAATACTGCAACACTCTTAAATACAAGACCAGTGGAGTATGGAGAGATTACAGCTGGGGACCATCTTTATTTGCTAATCCACTGTTACCCTGCCCATCTGAGGCAGCAGGGGGAAATAAAGAGGAAGAAGGGAGAGGGAAGAGAAGGGCATTCACCTAGAAAAGACTGTCATGCAAAACGAGGTCTCAGTTCCCATCTTCAACTTTCACATTTCCCATGGAATATGACATTGCCTCCACCAGCTCTTGCCCTCCCCCAGGATCTGTGAAGCCCTGTTTATTGTGCTTGTTCAGTCTGCTGAGGCAAAGAGGAAGGACGTAAAGGCTGCTTCCTCCTCCTCCACTCTCCCTCTGCTGACACAAAGCTTGTGCACAGCCTCTATTATAAAGGATAGTGTGGACAGGAAGCATACAGGCAGCACACAGTGGAGGACAGGGCTATTACCCCAGTACTCCAGTATCAGTAACTGGAGTATCATGCATTTATAACGGTGCTACTGCTGTGGTGTTAGTGCATTACCACTTTCCCTCCCCCCATGAAGCTTTTCAGTTAAACAGGACCTTTAGGAAGGGCCTGGGAAGCAAGTTGAGAAATTAAACCTTAAGACAAAAACCACAGTAGCTTGAAGAACACAGGAATTTGTTCAGCTCCTCCATGAACAGAAGAGAATCGGTAAATCTGAAGAGGTTACCATCTTTTTCAAACAGTGTACACAAACTCCCACTCTTTTCTTTCACTTCATCTTGACTGGCATAAGCATTATTCACATTCTCCATTACGTCTTCTAACTTGGTCCTTTTGGCTGATGGCAAGAGTTCCTCCCCTGAGCTCTGTCAATACAAGAGATAATTAACTGGCTGCCACCCATAGCAGCTGACAATACTGGAAAAGATCACAGGCTAACTGCAGGAACTTTATGGCAGTGAACGGATACCCTCCCTGAAAACAGGATTTTGCACTGAAGGCCTTCCTAAAAGGTAAGGATTTAACACAGCCCTCACACTTTTCCAAAATACTGCTGATTACTTTTGTTATCCAGCTGAAACAACCCACCCTTGCTTCAAGATCAAAATGCCTCAGTGAGCCACTGTAATTATCTGTAGGACATGATACCTGCTATAAGCTCTGTCTCCAGCATCAATAAAGGGCTACGAACAGTTCATCCAGCATTTTTTGGTTAAAAGGGAAAAACTGATCAGCTCACAAATTTAAACATGGGTAGAAAAGGGAAAAACATTAGTTTTTTTTCTTCTCCACCAGGGACAACTCTAGGCTAAATGAGAATAGAACAGCTGAGAGGAAAGACCAAAGAGAAGTGACTTTCAAGAAAAAGAAACAGACTGCTCCTTACTACAGCTGCAGACAGACCAGGTCTAGTAAACTAGCTTGTTAGAAAGAAGGGAGCTGTTTTCATGCACCTCTTCCAACCACCGATTTAGGAGAACAACCACTTCAACACCTGAGCCTACTACAGGTTAGCCCATTCTCTCCAACACAAATTACTAGAATCTAAAGACCATTCCTATGGGGGGAGAGGCTAGGGGAAGGGACATTAACTAGTGCTAACACAAACTTTCTTCTCTGTATCATGACATTACATGTGAACCCCCGAGATCTTGTTCTGAATGCCAAGTGTCTTCCCAAAGTACATCTTTAGCTGGCTAATTCAGATGCTCTGCTATGGTACCACAGTGGAGAGTACTTCTTTAAGTATTTATGAACTCTGTACACCATGAAAGCCTTACTTTAATACAAGTCAAAGAATACTAGCATGGCTTTGTAAGAATTATTAATTCAACAAGCTTTAATTTGTCTTGGTTTCATTTTTAAGTTTTTACAAATATATTCCATACCTCAGCTAACCGTTTTTGTCCCAGTATATCCACAGGCACTTGCTCACTAACCATTTTTATTATATGTTGTGAACAAAAGTCTACACCTTGCATCTTTTGTTCTCCAGTGAGTATTTCTGTAAGTCCTAGAGATTCAGCAACCTTTAAAAACAGTTACAGGAAAAAAAAAGTTAGCCTCTCCAACCTGAATTGAAATACTGATTCATTTTCTTAAAAATGAACTAGAAGAGTAGTTACATGGCGGGGTCCAGTCTGACAACCAATCATTACAGCTCAATGAAGTATTTAGACTCCCATGTTTTCTACTAACTTTCATATTAATAGAACATGGCCTTCATTTGAAGGTGAAAATTAAAAGGCAAATTTGAAAGAATTAGGAGTACCATGGTTATATATAGACTCCAGAGTCAGTTACTAAGAACAGAGTTTAATAAAGAATACCTTCAATGCTCTCCATTATTTAAAAAGAAAAAAGTCTTGCTGTTTAAAAGCATCTCTTAGTAGCTAAGAGTTATATTCTTTTCCAAATTCTATTCCCGTTTCATCCTTATGTAGATATGCTACTATACGGCTTCTGAAGGCTGGTATTTTTTTTTTTTTTTGAAAAAAAAAGAACACAATTCTATATTAAAAAGGCACATCAATACTGGAGAGAAGAAAAAAAAAAGCTAGGTTCCATTTTAGATCTAATAATACTGACAGCATCCTTTTAATTGATGCAACTTCTGTCTTCCAGAGGGAAGTGTCAGTGTTGGTCAACTACAAAATAGTCAGATGAGCATGCAGTAATTCTAGAAGTTTTTTTTAATACATCAGTGAATGTCAGAACTTATTCTGAAAAATAAATACTAACCACTTCTAACAGTCCTACAGAACTTCATTTTTAACCTGATTATTATCAGAACCAGAATCTTACTCTGCCTTTAGTACAATGAGTTTTCCAGTAGGTTCCCCTTTCATAGCAGTTACAGATAGGCATGTGTGCTAGTTCATAACACTATGCAGATGTTGCAAGTTCAGTGCAGATATGCCTTAATGAGCATGCCATTTAGAAATTTTGTGGGAGGTATTATGCAAAATAGTGTTATTCACTACTGGAAACTGAGGAGGGAAAATGAAGAGGTTATTTTAAAAGATTTTATTCCAAGCAAGAGGAACAAAGACCAAATAAAGGATAAACAAATCCATACTGAAATCAGAACAAAACAAAAAACAACCCACAGTGTCTTTTTGCCACAACTATATGAACAGGAACTGTGGAAAGGGTTATTGAAATAACAGTTTGCATTTTTCTTATACACATGATGTATTCACTACCTTGCATATTTGTTAGTATGGCTATGAACCGCACAGAAGCATTTCATTTGTCCTCATTTTGCAGTAATAGTACTTACCCCCTTTAAATCAAGGCCACCTGTTTTAAATATAGACACTTTCTTCCTAATCAAATATTAAGATGTAATTCTATTAAGAGTTAATGCTAAGTACAGCTTGCAATAAAGTGCAGCTTCATACCCCTAGATACGCAGACAGATATCAAAAAAATGAGCACTGCTGGAACTGATTATTATATTTTTTAATAAAAATTTAGTTGTGTGTTCTGCCATAAACTAGAACTGTAGTTTTATTACAGATTTCTTTTTCATGCTTTTTTTTTGTTATGCTGTTTACAATTATCTCAATTTTTTGTTTATCAAGAAAAACATTCCGTTCAAATAACTTTACCTGCATGACAATGCTTGTCAGAAAAAAACTAAAAATGTACAACATTTATAAGAGACAACCCCCCACCCAAATCACAGTTCCACATAGAATGCTTTATTACCTTCAGATCTTTTATTTCAACAGGCTCCTGGCAACTCAACAAATCAGAATTACTAAGGTAATCATAAGCCATTTTCTTTACCATATTATGCAACTCTTCAAATTCCCTATACACGTCCGGAAAGCAAGCTCTGGCTGGATATCCTTTTTCAACCTAGAAATAAGCAAAACAAAGCAAAGCAAAACAACAAAAAAAACGCTTTTTTTCCTCTCCATATTTTAAGTAAAAATAAATCTGACAGTTTGTTTTGCTCAACATTTTAAAATAATAAAGTCAAAAGATTACGGAATCTTCAAATATGCCACTGAGGCAGGATAAAATAAGACTTTCAATCAACAGATTATCAGATTTTCACCTATATGGGACAGAAGTGATGTCTAAAACATCTTCATTCTCCACACATCTAACTTAGAAAACTGAGATACTTCTCTAAAGGAATCTTTTCTACGTATATTAATAGCAGTCTTCCTAAAATAATTTAACATTTTGGCATTAAAAAAAAAGAAAAACTCACCTTCATCAACAGAAATTCATATACTGTTACAAGCTTTGCAAGACGGGGGAGAGCCAGCTCCATTAAGTCTTCATTATCACATTGTTGTATTAGCTGTCAAAAGTCATGATGAGTTTATCAGAGCAAAGTAGCCTACAAAGATTATGCATCTCACATTCATAACACAAAGTGTCATTACTTTCAATAAGATGCAAATATATCTTATAGAAACGTCAGTTACATGGTTTCCATTAGGATGATTTCTTTTTATATTTTAAATAGACAATGTACAGCAGGCTACCAGTTCCATAAAGCAGTTGCTTTTCAAATTCAGTCTAGGAACAAATTTGCCTTTCTTTTGATACACACAGTATATGTTTAAGCAGCTTTGAGAATCAATGTAAATGTAACACCAAAAGAGGAGGTAAATTAAAAAAAGGTCTCAAAAACAGTTTATAACCCATATTTACAGACAGCACTTAGTGTCACTAATTGTTGCATACTCATATAGAAAGAAGAGCAATTAATAATAAACTTAGTGGCCACATAAGATCTTCTAAAGTATGTAGGAAACAAATGGTGGTGGTGGGGAAGACAATAAATAAATAAATAAATAAAACATTAGCTTCATGGCTTTTTAATCCTCACTCCACACTCCCAAGAGCTTTGCTTTTTTTAAAAAAAAAAAAAAAAAAGAAAGAAAAGAAAAAGAAAAAAATAATACGCACAGCTGCAGTTGAGTTTATTTCTACTATGTTGGAACAGATACATAATAATACATAGTAATTATTCTTCTCCAGAAAGACAATCACAAAACATACATCTAATTCTCAGAAGAGCCTTTCTAGACCAAAATTACATTTTTATTTTGTCCTGTGTTCTAGCAGAAGTATTTTTTCCTTAAAACCTAACTTAACACTTTCTTCTTACAAAATATCTGAAGCTATTGTTTTGTCAACAATCTTTCTGAAAATGCATTCTTGAAAATAAATTATCAAAAAAAAAAAAAATACACACACACACACACTTAGGAAGTAACCACAGAAGAGAGCCATACCTCTTTTAATCTAGCTTTTCTTCTGAATACATTGTGCTCTGCTGACACACCACTAAGTGACTTTGAAGGGGACTGACCAGGTCTGCTAAGCCTTCCAGAACACCTGGATCTTCCACCCATCCTTGGTCGACCTCGTCTCTTAGGTCGTCTGGGTCTTCCAGGTCCTTTTGGTGTTACAGGTGCCCGGTGTCCTGAACTGGTCTCCTTTTGCTGTTCTGCCAACAAGTGTCTGCTTTCTGCAGACTTACAAGTCTTAATTAAAGGAAGAAGAAAAAACAGTTATTCACTGCAAATGCTGTTTTGAAGAAGGCAAAATTGTATTAGGAAGGTCTTCATTTGGATAGTTGCATAACTGAATACATGCATAACTGAAGATTGTTGTGGAATAAATCTAATACATAGTTACACACGCAGCTACTTCTGCAAGACATATATGCCATTATTTGTAAAGTTAGCTTTTTAGATCCACAAAGAGTCATATGAAATTCAGAGATTAAGGAAATATGATTAAAGACTTGTGTTAAGTATGTTAAATATTTTTGAAGTAAAATATGTCCTCTTTGAACAAAGAAGTTACAGAAATAAGTCTTAGCAGTAAATCACATCCATAAAAGACAAGTTGGAGTTTCAGAGTAACCACATCAAAGCATCAAGATTCTATAAGAACTAAGAAAACTGAAAGTCATGAACAGTGACAAGCTCAGTAACTAAAATCCAAACATTTTGCCCCAGTTTCCATCTGTTTCAAAAATCCTGTCTTCCACAAAAACACAGCTAAGTAGCTTCTATAATAAGACCACAAGGCAAATTCAAAGTACACTTTATTTTTAAAACCGTTATTATGACCTCAGTGCAAACAATCAAGCTATATAATAAAAATCAAACTTTTATTGATCAAAGCAGAGATCTTATTTCTGAAAGCCTTGTTTCTTCCCTACCAAGCCAGAATTTCTAAGCATGACCCAGTATTTCTTTTAAGAGATGACAGATTACAATAGTACTCAAGTAGTTCAAGCTTCTTTTCATAATCAGTGTATCTTCATCCTAATGTTCACTAGCTCCCTACTATTCTAGTAAGCAGCAATACAGAGATTACATGACTAAATTAGTTTTAAATGTAACATAAATCCATGCTGAGCATGGAGGTCTTGGCCGCCTTCCTGTCTATATCATTCTGCCAGTTTTAATAAGCCTGTTATTCTTTCTAGAAAATATTTACTTAGCCAAAAACTGTAATCAAATCAATGAGTTAACAAAGTACAAATCTGCCAAATCTGCATTTGCTGTCTAGAGGTAAAAGGTAAAATAGAAAAGCAGTAACTTAGCAGTCAGTAATAGTGCTGCAATTTCCATCAGGAGTAGTATAAGAGATTCTCTGAATTTTTTTCTAAATCTCCATAACCCCACCAGAGTAAGTGCTGCAGAGATTATTTATAACTATATAATAATAAAATAGAGAATAGACTTTGAATATTCTGCACTTCTCTCTCTCCAAGGATGATAAAGAGTGCAGAGGTTGGGGGTGGAGAAATTGTTTGCTATGTTCATGTCTTAGGCTGCAAGTTTTCCTGTTCCTGAAAACAGCTTCATATTTACAAATAAAAAATGTAACAAATACTATGTTACTACAGCTTAAAGAATATTTTTCTGTAGAAGAAAACAGTATCATTTCTTTTTCCTGTTCCAAGCTGTTAAAGTCATTTTGAAAACTACTTTGAAGTGACTAGTTTCAATGATCACAGAAAAAGAATTGTAGCTAAGGTAGCTTCTGACTAGGAAAATCACGTTTCACCAAACAGGTTGGTTCACATAGGTAAGTTAAGCCTCATTTTCAAAACTTTACTCTGGGAAGTCTGCTGTTGGATTCCAAATAAGTTTCAGTGCAGAAGAATCCCTACAAAATCTGCGACAGAAACTGCAGATAATGTCTTAAGAGTCTGTCATGCTAAAGGCTATAACTGAAAGATGCAACGTTCCTTTTTTGAATGCAGAGAAGGCAGCTATTTCCAGTTTATTTCAATGTGACACCTGAATATCGCAAAATCAGTAACGAATGAACACTGAATTAACATTATGTGCCTGTGCAACAATACTATTCTTGCAACATTGCAAGAGATGGTATTTTGATCTATAAAACACATAGGTGGGAAATGTGTTCGATTTTGGTATGTTGGTGGACATTACTGAGCAGTCCAAGACTTCAAAATTTTAATACAGACATATACCACTGAACAGACATGCATTTAGGTCCCTACCTTCAGTCTTTTCAAAAATACTTATATTACTGTCAGAAGAAATTCAGATGAATGAGATGAATATGCAACTATAAAACTACCATTTTAATTTCTATAAAGCTGTCAGTTTTTTGAGTAACATCCTTTACCTGTTCTCCAGCCTGTGAGGCAACAGTTTCTTCCAAATTGGTGGCTAGTGCATTTTCATTATTTAAAATGACAGCAATGGAATCTGAGTGCGCTGGGCTTGTAATTTCCTCTCCTATTCCACAAACATTGTCCACAAATATACTTCCATTAGGCTTATTTAAAGGTATTCCTTGAGGTGAAGACTCCAGCTGTCCATGACCTGGATTAAGTTTATAATGTCTTGCTAATCCTCCTTTTCCTATATAGGATTTTTCACAAGTCTGACATTTAAACATTTTGGGTTTCAGATTATAATTTGAAGAATTGAATAATGCATCCTTTCCCTTCACCTTTCCTTCTTCATCATCTTCTATACTCAGTTCAGAGTAGTCATCAGAGTCAGACTGATGACCATCAGCCAAATCCTCCATTTTAATGAATTTATAATCTTTAGCTTTATATTTTGGAGGCCGTGAAATCCGTCCAGAACGAGTCTTCACTTTCAAAGACTTTTTTAACTTGTCATCTTTTTGTTTTTTTTCAAGGCATGATATCAGAGTATTTGTTGAATTGGCTGCAGCCATGGTAGTATTTGGAGACCTCGCAGCTGACACTGTGGCACATGTAGTTCTCTGACCATTTAGCATCTTACATGGGGGGATCTTGTTCATAGACACTGATCCATGAGGTGGTAAAGGTCTCTGCATAAGCAGCTGAATTGGAGACTCAGAGGAACTGTGTAGGAATAGCTGCTGCTGCTCAGTTCCTGTTACTGGCTGTATCCTAATTATCTGGGGATTAATAATGCCAAGTCCAGATATACTAGAATTTCTACCAACTGGCTGACTCAGCGTTATAGTTTTGGACTGGACTGATGCCAATGATGGCATTGGCCTTTCCGTTTCCTTCATCTGTCCTGGCTGAACTTGGACACAAATGGCTTCCAGC
This sequence comes from Rhea pennata, assembly GCF_028389875.1. Classification (NCBI taxonomy): domain Eukaryota; kingdom Metazoa; phylum Chordata; class Aves; order Rheiformes; family Rheidae; genus Rhea; species Rhea pennata. The sequence goes on along the minus strand of NC_084667.1, from coordinate 58,279,714 downwards.
TGCTTTTGTGGGGAAGAAAAGCAGAGAAGAGTTGAGATTACAAAAACCACAGTATTTATTATATAAACACAATATTTATTAAGACCATACATATATGCCCTTAAAGCAAAGCATGGTAAAAATCGACAAACATCATTAGTTTTCCATTTTATTAACATCAAAGCGCAAATTCCCTTCCTTCAAGCTATGGGTTTTTCCTGAATGTTTGCAGATGTGACTACTGTTCAGCTAAAGCATTAATACTTAGTCTTAGGCCCCATTACAGCTTTGTTCCCTTCAAACAGGCCTGTTCTGGAACAGCAGAGTCAGTGGGATTACCTAGCCAGATTCATAACCTTCAACAAACTAAATGCAGGAGAACTGCAGCTGGTTAAATGATGCAGGCCAAATTCCAGATCAAGGACATCTCCTAACAAGTGCACGGTTCAAGAAAGCTTTGAGATGAACAGTAACGCGTGCCTCCCTGTTATCACCTCCTTTATATTCTTTCATATATCCTCATGCAACTGCTGCCTCAGCTCAAACTGATCACTTGACAAAAAACTTTGACTCAAAGCCCGACGTGCTTTTATAAGAGGGGCATGCACTCTCCGCCTGGGCACCATCATTTAATCACTACAAAACAGCTCTTCTGAGCAACGAGCTGCTTGCTTAACCCAACCAAAATACTGGTCACAGCAGCGGGTACCTATTTTAAGATGTGCCTGTCCTAACTCGTGTTGGGAGTGCCGCCTTCCAACCGCAAGACCGGAGTCTACACCTACAGGCACGCTGGCATAGAGATTTAAAAAAAATACACCGAGACCCGCGCCCGGCGGCAGCGGGCTTCATCGCCAAGAAACGCCTCTCGGTGCCACCGCCGGGCCCGCCGCACGCCCCGGCCCCCGGCGCGGTTACCTTCTGCGGAAGCAGCCGGGCCGCCATGGGCTTGCCCTGCTGGAGGGCGACCTGCTGGGCCACGCTCTGCAGCTGCTGCGCCGCGTTGTGCATGATGCTGGCCAGCGGCGGCGGCTCCGGCGCGGGGCGCGCGTCCGCGGGCGGCGGGTCCCCGGCGGCGCGGGGCTCCAGGAGGGCGGGCGGCGCCTTCTGCTGCTCCTGGGCCTTGCTCACCTGCGCGATGACCCGCCGCAGCTCCTCGGGGGCCAGCGGCGTGGCGGCGCGCCGCGGCGGCTGCGGCGGCGGCTCGGCCGGCCCCGGCGCCGCCAGCTGCTCCAGCCGCCGCCGCGGCCGCCGCTCCTCGGCGCTCGGCCCCGCGCCCTCCGCCGGGCCCCCGCCCGCCTGCGGGTAGCGCACGGCGCCGGCGGCCGCCGCGCCGCCCTCCAGGGCGGCCGCGCTCGGCGCCAGCTCCTCCGCCGCCGCGCCGGGGAGCGCCCCGCAGGCGGCGGGCGCCGCTCCGGGGGGCTCGTCCTCAGCGGGGGCGGGAGGAGGGGGCGGCGGCGCCTCAGCGCCCCCCTCCTCGGGAGCCGCCATCTTGGCAGGCGTCAGCGGGCGGGAGCCGCATTCGCCCCCTCGGGGAGGTCTCCGCGGCGCGCAGCGAGGCCACGGCACCGGCCGCGCGCGAGCCAATGGGGCCGCCGGCCGCGGCCGCGCGCGTCGCGGGGCGGGGCGGGGCGGGGCGGGGCCGCCCGGCGGCGACGGCGGCCTCGCGGGGGCAAAAGGCCTCGGACGCGCGTCAGAGCGGGCAGTTCGCTCATGGCGTGGAGCTGCGCTGTGCAGTGCTCCGCTTGCCCCGTTTGCTTCCAGCCGTGCGTGTCCGCGGCTGCAGACTCCACGGGTCTGCGGAGCAGCATGAACCAACTCAGCGGGATTAATATATGCCTGGTTTTCTACTTTCAAGTACTAGTTTTTCATTAATTAGAGCAAAAATCCACGGTTTCAAACTTAGGAAGCCAGTGTTTTACACTTAAAAACAGCCTCTCAGCTTGATCCCCGTTCTACATATGCTAAAAGCGAGGTATGCAGCCTGCTGTTCGTCACTCTCCCTCTTATTGTTTGTCAGTGGGGTTTTATATGGCCCCAGAGAATAAGACCGACAAGCATGTATCAGGCAAGAGTGGTTCATACATGAACTGGATTCTGTAGAGAAGAAAATGTGGCTCAGCATGTGACTCGAGCGTTTTTTATATATGCCGGCATAGAAACCCCATTCACAGAAATATTAGTACATCTTTGTGTGAGTTCAGCCAAGGTCAAGAGCCCTCAAGCAGTGTCTGTGGTCATCAGTGCATTCTCAATACTGCACTTGCTGAGGATGAGTCCTCTTGAGTGTCACTTCATCATGTTGCTGCATCATTATACAACGGCATTATATGTATATTTAAATGTAGAAATGCACATATTTAACAAAACTGTGACGAATTAGAAAAGAAAAAAATGAGATTTTCCGTGGCCCGTACGGGGATCGAACCCGCGACCTTGGCGTTATTAGCACCACGCTCTAACCAACTGAGCTAACCGGCCAGCCGACAGCCACTGCCTTCCTTTCTAGCTATAGAATCATAGACCGGAGTCTGTTAGTGCATCAACACAAGCTGCCAGCGGAGGCCGAGAGAAAGCGCGAGATCTCCTCTCCACCTGAGAGCACAGCGCGGAGACATGGAGAAGTCGAAACACGCATTTAACTACGCTAACTAGACTAGATGAGAAAGTACTCAGCTGGCAGTGCCAGATTAATCGAAATGCAGCATACGGGAGGTAGGGATAACCACAGGACACGCTCACTTCACCTCTATGTCATTAATTATCCCAGAAGGTTTCTAGGATGTGATTCCAGTTTCATTTAATCAAACAAAATATTTATTCTCGGCATTTATTAAACACATTTAATCCTCAAGTTCTTCAATACACTGTTAAGAGCTTGGCATGGAAAAATAGCTCACCATTTTCACAGTACTGTGAGTTTTACATATGTATTTTAAATTAAACTTTTCTTCTCACCTTTAAAGCTTATTTTAATATTATATATAGCACACATATATTAAGAGGCTTGAGGAACAAATTTTTAAAAAATAAGTGCCAATCACACGAGATTACCTATGTGCCATCAAAAGGGGACACCAAAAACCACCAGGGCGCAACATATTAGAAAGCATATTAGAAAGTTAGAATTTAATGTTAAATTAGAACAGTAACATGCAGAATATTTTAAAGGTATCAAAAATACAATGTATAAAGTAACTATAATGTTCTGTAAACCACTTTAGAAGCAACTGCAACAAGCGATTTCCTATTTCAGGTCTGTGCAACTTTTAAAAATGTTATATAAAAGTGAAATGGTAGGACCAAGAGGAAATGCAGGGCTATAGAACTTTGTACAGCCTGTAGGAAAATCCACATAAGGAGTTCAAGATACTGAAAACTCTAGTATGTGCTATTTTTGTGCTATTTTATCACCAGTCACATGAACCTCTGAGCACACACACTTCTTAAACTCCACAGAGGTATGTCTGGGATTTCAGGGTAACTGCAGATCTCTGGTATTTACAGCTCCTTCTTTTGGTGTCAGTAGAAATCTGTTTCTAGGTTGTATTTCAAGAATGTTCCTACAGCGTTATTCAAAAATCCTGCATTGGGGGATCTGACTGCACAGCGAGTATAGGTATTTAGTTTGGTAAATGGTGGATGTTTCAGGGGAGGTGATGTCATTCAGACCGATGGCATGTGCCTTTCAAGTGGTATTTGTCCCAGCTGATTTGGGAGAAGATCCCCTTTTCTGCTTTTAAGCAGTTGTCAGCAAAAAGGCTTCTTCAGTTTTTGAACCAGAAGGTGAAATGGCTTTAGAGCAACAGTAAAATTTCCATCGTGTTGATTCAGCAAAAGGCCACTACGAAGATGGAGGGGGAAAGCTCTCTCCAAAATGCATTCTTTTGGAGACCAGAAGTTCACCGCAGCTGGGAGAGCAGAAACAACCTGATCCGCAGCCGGACTCTCCTCCAAATCCTCGTCTCTCCATTGCCTGCTTTTGCAAGCTGGGAACTGGAGAGAAGGCATCCAGTGCACTAACGTAGCACAGAGACAACGCGGCAGTGGCTCAGAGAAAGCACTAGAGGGCAGCAGGCCCCCAAAGATAAACTTGACCGTTACACTTGGCCTGTCGGGCCTGAAACGCGGCCACCCGCACCGGCAGCGTTAGCAAAAGCGACTAAAGCAAGCGAGGACCCTGCCTCCGTTTCTGTGGAGCTTTTATCAGCTCGAACCCTTACAAATGCAAGTCGCCACACTCCCAGGCCAGGCCAGCACGAGCTCCGTACAGCAAGGGGCGCAGACGGCGCCCGCAGCGCTGCTGCTGGTGCTGGCCCGCCCCGAGCTCGGGGCAGCAGAACGGCACCTCACCAACGGCCGCGCCGACTAACGGCCGCCCACCGCGGTGCGAGCCCCACACCCGCAGCGGCACCCGCGCATGCGCAGCTGGCGCCGGGAGGTGCGGGAGAGAGCGCGCATGCTCAGTGAGCAGGCGGCCTTTCGGGCGGCGGCGCGGGTTCGCGCCCTCGCGCGCTGCCCTCCTCGCGAGCCCGGGCCTTTGCTCTGCGCCTGCGCGGTTGCCAGGGCGACAGGAACACAACATGGCGGGCTGAGGGGCTCGGCCCGGAGGCGCTAGGGAGAGGCTCGGCTGCTTTCTCGCCCGCCTCGAGGGACCTGCAGGCGAGCGGAGGATGAACAGTAAGCGGGGCGCGGGGGAGGCTGTGGGCAGAAGGTCCCTCCTGAGGGGAATCGGGGGAGCCGGCGGTGCCCAGCGAGCCTGGCCGGGCGGGCCGCGGCCCTGGGCTGTTCTCTTTCTACGTGCCCGGTCCTTGTCCTCCATCTCTCCCCGTCCCTGTGGAGTAGCAGCTTGCTTGTCTTCTGGTTTCTCCAGCTCCTTGATCAGAAATCCCTAAATTTTGTGATTTTTCGTTTGATTTCCTTTACTTACCATCCTTTTCCACGCATTTCATATCCCATCCTATACGCTTGGTATATTTTGTTGAATGCACTGTCTACATGCTATGACCACATCAACGTGTTCAGGTAAACCTGAGCTTCTTGTCTGCCCTTTTAATTTTTTTTGCTCTCTTCACACATGTATCTATGATACATGTAAATGCTGTATTTTTCTCTTCCTTGGCACATTGGCATTTTCCCAACAAAATGTCTGCTTTAGGTTTTCTATTATTATCCCATTTTGATTTTTGCAGAACTCTTCCTGATATTTTTGCATTCAACTCTTTAATTCCAAATTATGAATGATTTTCTGTGCTCTCTAGATAAAGCAATATGTGTCCAATCTTTGAGTTCCATCCTGGCCCATAGTTTTCATTTTATGTTTTTCTTATATCATATTATATTGTTCTTTATTTCCTTGGTCCGGTAACCTCTTTCACATTAAACTATACTTTTGAATTATTACCTTTCTGTCCTTCTTGTGTTCACTTTTGTGGTGTTAGACTAGTTTAAATTGCTACAACTTATTCTTTTTTACAGGTAACTTCAGCCATGTATTTTGTACTCATCTTCTTGATTTCTATAGAATTTTATTCCATTTCCCTAACCTTTTTCTGCCTTTCCTCTAGCTATTCTAAGCCTGAACATCCTTGTATGCTGAAAACAAGGAGAAGGAGAGGAGAGGATCGGTAGTACAATGGGTATCTAGCTTGTTACCAGTGCTATGAAAGAACTACTAACTGGGGGTTAGGATTTATTCTTTAATGTTATATGCAAGTGCAGTTAAGACACTTTTTCCTCTTCCATTTCTTCCTCAGAAGTTTCACTCTTGAACTGTTCATAACATTTTTAAAACTTCTGTCATTCTTCACTTGAGACTATCATAAATTCAGGTATAAAATGACTGGTAATTAGTTTTGTTTTGTAGCTGCAGTTAGCTTCATAGCTTAAAAATGAAATGCTTAAGCCTAATTTTTCTCTTTTGGTGCTTGTTTGAAGTCAGTAGGACTTTTGTATTTGTCACTGAGTCACTTTTGAAGAGCAAGCTATGTGGTGCAGAAGTGGGTTTTTAAGAATCTCAAAAAACTCTTTGCTTGTGAATGCAAATTCAAAGTTTGAATTAAATTGTAAATACACTCAAAGTTTAAATTGTATTTCTCTTCTATATAAACTCTTATTCTCTTCTTAGAATATCTGAGTTCCTTTCAATATTGTATTAAGTAGTAACTAACCTTAACATGTTCATTTTCTCATTTTTCTCCCTAGGAGAAAAAGTCTCTGCAGTGGCCTGTCATGTTTTGTTGAGAGTTTACATGTTGATTTTTGTGCCTCAAAGAGAAGTTTCAAATAACGCAATTCTCATTCCTGATTCTGCACTTCACTGAATCAATTGACATTATTCGGGTCTTTCTGTTTTTCTTTCTGCTGGTGGAGATGATAGCTATCTCTTACATGTTTGCCAGGCTGAACATCAGGTGTTTGCTATGAGTGTATTTCTGTGTGTATGGCTAGCTTACTTTTGTAAAATTAAGATAATATACCATACACTGTGTTTACATGGAAAAAAAGTCTTAGTACTGTAAGAATGTTTTAAAGTGAATAAAGAGCTAACTCTTCTTATGCTACTAAAACTCTTCAGATTAAAAAAAAAAAAATCAAATGCTTGTCAGCCATCCACTGTAATGTGGACTTCTCTTTAGGAAAGAATAAATGTGTATAGGACAAAATATAAGCAAGAAATTAAATAAACCTATATTATCTTATTTCCATTTATATATTTCTTGATACTTTAAATAAATTTATAAAATAATGCTTTACCTGTGTTTCTTTGCCTAAGTACTTTGAATCTTTAACACATAAGGCTGAAATACCCCAGAAATTTGTGTTTTGTTTTCAGTTCATCTAATTTTAATTCTTTTATGCCAGAAAATCAATTACTTGCAATTAAGGAAAAAATATATGTGACATTGTCATTTATTAGAACCAAGTAGGTCAGGAAATAACTAGGTTTTTGTAGCTGCTGTGGGTATTTTCAATGCAGAGACTGGCTCTGACATTGTGTGAACATATAGCCTCGTCAATGCGTATGTGACTGATTGGAGAATATCAGTTGCTACCAAAAAAACTCTTGCCAATTTTTCTTTAGAATTCTGTAACAGGGGGATTTAAGTATTTTTAATTTATCTCTAGCTTAAATTTCCTGTTTAAATAGTTAGATATAAGTGGAGGAGTGGTAGAGGAAACAGTGCAAAGTGTGATCTTGACAACAAAGCATGTTACTTGCTCAGTAATGTTGCTTAGTGATCACTGATCCTTAGGGATCATCCTGCTTGCACCATCAATTGACCAGGTTTATCAAATAACAGCCACCAGAATTAAAGAGTATCGTGGTCTCTTCCCTATTTTGGAGTATCTTTGACAGATAGTACCTCATTCACCGTAATGATTTTCAAATCCTGTTTCTACTTTTAAAACAGCTGTGTGTAAATTCTCTTTATGAAAGAGAGCATTAGGCAGTCTTACTGTTTATAAATTGCTCTACTTTTCCTACTTTTCTAGTTCAGATGGCTCAGTTTGTCAGTTCAAGGAAAAAAAGGGAAAGCATGTTTAGGAAGTGAAAAGGGTATTTGAATTTCTGGAGAGAATTGGCTTTTAAAGAAAGTCTAGGAGACAAAAATGTTTCCAGCAGAGGAACAGCATGATGGATGATGATCAGAAAGAACCTGACCAGCAGATGATAACAATGACAAGAGCAAAGGACAGTTCTCTCAGAAGTGTTGCTACTATGTTGGAGAAAGGGGGATTTGAAAGGGGAAAGCTTGGACACAGAGACCAATTGACATGAAGTGGCCCAACATCTACGCTAGTAACTTCTCTTATCCTCCAAAAAAAAACAAACTGTACTTGTGGAATGACTGTAGCAAGTTCTGGCTCCTCATACCAGGCTAGAGAGGAGCTTGAGTGAGTGGTGGCTGGCATTGGCCAAATCCATGCCAGGGAATATTGTCACAGTAACACACAGCATTTCATTTTACTAAATTTACTGCTACCACATAGCTCCTACAGTCATTCTTATTCCTGTAAAAGGTTGAATAAGAGGTTTCCTACTCTGCCTCCCCCAAGATGACTGGTTTTGGATCTCTTTCTTGAATAATAAGAGGTTGTCAAAAGCAGCAGGAACATAAAGCTAGCCAGAACTGTTTCTTCCGTAGATGAAATTAATGGAAAAATTAGCCAGGATAGCATCCTTATATACTAAAAATAAAGAGAAAAAGGAGGACACCATGGGTGAAGGATCCGGTCAGTGAGAGTGAGTGAGCAACAGTTAATCACAAAGCCAAAAGAGAATAAAGTAGGAAAGAAAAGGAACATCAATAAAGTCAGGAAAAGTCTCGAGAATTAATTTAAATAAAGCTTTCTTTATAACCCTTAGGCTATCTGCTTTATCTCTTAAAACTCTGTGAACAAACTAAAGCTTCCTTTCACATTCTTGTTTCTGGTATTTTTTGCACTTTGATATTAAAATAAAGTGTGGGGGTTTTTTTTGGCCCATTGAAAACCCATATCTGAATTTAATATGGGAATAACTCTTTTTAATCAGTAACTGCTGCACTAAAAACCACACTGGGAAAAATGCCAAGATACACTTGCTTTTCAAAATAATTGTATACATTGAGTACAAGGCAAATAGAGAGTACTCTTGCTAAAAGAAACAAAGACTAAACTTAGTTATGAGTTACTAATGCATCACAGCAGAAAAAAGGATGTTATTTCAGTGCTGGGTCTAGAGGCATCATGTCTCTGAGCACAGAGGTAGTTTAGTCTTCAGGACTGAATTACTGTATTTTACTTTCAGTAGTATGGATTGCTGTAATGTGGGCAATAAAATTCCATTTGCTCTTATTCACTTTATTTTCTCTCAAATAACTGATCTGTTAACCAAAAGACTGTTTTTTGTTTTTCTTTTTAAATATGCCAGGAGTCAGAATTTAACAAATCAGTTATGGATTGATATCCAGTGTTTATTAAAATCTGTATTTTAAACATACTGAAATGTATATTTTTATTTTTTTAGAATATAGAACAATTGGTAAGATAGGAGAGGGAACATTTTCTGATGTTCTGAAGATGCTGAGTCTTAGGGATGGAAAATACTATGCCTGTAAACACATGAAACAACATTTTGAAAGGTATGCATAATTAATTATATTACTACTGAAAATCTTATTCAAATTCAGTTTGGAAATGTGAAATTAAGACTAAATAAAGGTTTCTGAACAGACATGTATTAAAAAGGTTTGCATAAAGTATAGAAAGAAATAATGAAGGGACTTCCTATTTGGCTTTGTGGTTATTTCAGTGAGCAGTCCAATTGATGTCACTCACTATAGTAAATGCTGCCTAGCCACGAGGGTCAAGTATAAAATAAGAGGAATGAGAGTTAAATAGCTTAGTTTATTTCGAAATTATAAATAGTTTATTTATGCCTTTCCACATACACTGAATATGCTTATGTTGTTTTTCTTCCTGCTGTACATAATAGCAGAAGGAATGCTTAAATGCCCCCCCCCAAGTTGATATTTTTTCAGTTTCATGTTTTAATGTGAGTCAAAAACACCACATTTATCCTTAGTCCTTTTGTAGTATTAGTTCTACCTTCTACTTGCATTTATGTTTGATTACATCCATCAGCAAGACACTACCTAGTCACAAAATAAGTACTTATTATCAGTTGGAAAAATAGGTGAGAAGGCAATGTGGAAGTAATTGGAGACTTATGTTTGACATGCTCCAAAAGATTGATCACAAAACACAGCCCTTTTTGGTTGGTGAATTTGTATTCTTAGTTAAGTATATTAATTTCATATTGATGTCAGTGGGAGTGACACATTTGTAAGTAAGAAGTGAAATTGGACCTTTTGCTCTTAGGTGAGATTCCATAATGTAACTCAGAGCTTCAGAGACTAAGGAAAATGGAGGTTTGAAAAAAATTACTGTAAGTAAAAAAAAACAAACCCAAATATATTCAGGGAATGTGAATTCTCTGCTATATGGTAGAAAATTGTTGGTCCATTTATACATTGTCTCCTACTGATCAAATTTGTCCAATTGTGGTCAAAAATGTATTTAAAGTAACTGCTTAATTACATCAAGGTGTTATACAACTCAGGGCTTAAGCAGCAGGTTTTTTTTTTCATGTAAAAGTTAAAATGTCTTTCAGACTTTTAACACCTCGATAAATCAACTGACAGATTATTTTGGTGAAATGCTGTATTTCAGCAAGAGATAATAGTATTTTAAACAGAACTTAGCTGTACAATAGGTTTATCTTAGTTTCAAACTGGAAGATAAAGATTCAATGTTTTAGCTATCTTTAATTCAGACTGTGAAAGGGCATACATGTCTTGTTCTGATCTATTAAATAGTGTGCAAAACTGCTTAAATTGCCCAGAGTTTCTATAGCATATGATTGTTGTTTATTAACATCTAGAAGGGCAACATAATTTTTAAACTGAGAAGCTGAATAGCATCTATTTTTCACAAAAAGGGTTAACATTAAAATTTAATTTTAAATGTTATGTTTTGGCAAGGCTAGACTGTCGCTTTCAGCATTATGCTGAGCAATAGTTGGTATGTATGCTAAACCAGCTCAGAATCATCTGTATCATGGTATTATGAGACAAAATTCCTCCCCAGGTACCTTCTTGGGATGGTAACTGATCTCTGGAGTACATCAACAATATATTACTACTTACCTTGTCTAGGTAAGCCCAGCTACTCTGGACTGCAAAAAGGAATACAGCCAGAGTCCTGCCCATTTTTAAGATTATGGATTTGTTCTATAAAACATCATCAACAACAAAAAAAAAAATAAACTAAGCAGGCAAACAATTTATCTGGTCCTTTATTTGAGGGTTCAAGTAGAGACTATAGTGGAGGTGGTTCTGACAGTCTTATAGCAGGGAGAAACAATTTAAGTCAGTCCCTGATTGCATGTACTTCCACTTGTTTTTGTTTTTAATTCACTTTTAGTATTGAACAAGTGAATAATCTGAGAGAAATACAAGCACTAAGGCGGCTGAATCCACATCCTAATATCCTTACGTTACATGAAGTTGTTTTGTAAGTATGGTGTATTCATTTCCTTTCTCCTAATTCCTTTATTTCTCCTATTTCTAGTAACTTTTTAGCCTAGGGACAATCTGTGGGAATTTAATCAGCTTTTTATTCCAACAGAAAGAAAACCCAGCCGTTTTGTCAAATTCTCAAGTCTTCATCCTTTTTATGTTAAACAGATATGATATAATTCTCACTTGTCCTGACTCTTTTGCAGCAATCTGAAAAATACTTCAACATCAGCATTAAAATGACAGACTAGAGATGTTTTAACCATAGCTAAATTTCATATCATAATGTGTAATATTTGCTGGTGATCTGAACCTGTATCCTATATCCAAAACGTGCTTTAACTATCAGACCATTGAATAGCCTGTTTTGGAGGAGGAGCAGAAATAAGACAGACAAACGTTCACATCCACCAGCTCACAGCTTCATGTCTACTAGAGACTGCATTTTGTTTAGGTGTGCTCAGAGCTTACCTGCTGAACCAGGCTCTGTACTTCCAGGAATGTACTTTGATTTGTCAGTTTGAACTAGGGTTCCAGGCAAACTATTTAGCAGCATCATTTTGTAGCTACCCTTACAGGTACCCCTTTGCAAATGATAGAAGTTTAGATAGCTAAATTAGGCAGCAGCTGAGCTATGAATTTGAACAAAGATCAGTCAGTGGTGAAGTTGGGTTCCTTCTTGCCTCATTAGGCACTTAAGTGTCTTTTGAGGACATGTTCTGCTTCACAAAGAAATCAGGTTTTACGACAGCATTTACTCCATTATTGTGAGTTATACTTCATCACTGTTCAAGAACAGACATGTAGTTCATTATTCAAATACATAACACAGCTTGTTTACTGCTTAAAATATTTTTTTTCATTTGCTTTTCAAACTGTCTTATTCCACTGCTCAAGCCTCTGGTACTATACCATTATTGACAGATCTGTTTCCCACAAATATATGGAAAGCTGGTAATCATGTGAGCAGCTTCGTTTTCTGAAATTCTCAGATTCAGCTGCTATGTTGTTAACTAAGCGCGATCCAGATGGCCAGCCAGCTCTCCTAGCTCTTTCACAGTCTGTCTATAGTTGCAGATTGTACCCTCAGTCCTTTGCTGTCTGGGTTAATGGAACATTGCAGAGAGGATGAACTTTAATGCAATTATCCTCTCATAAGTAAAGCTAAAGAGCAGAAGACATCTGCCTCTTCAGGGCTGTGAAATGGAAAATAGTGTCAGATGTAGTATCGTATGGTAATAATACCTAAAACTGCTATTGTCAACAAAATGTAAAGTCTAATCAGATACTTGTTTTCATGCAACAGAACAGTTTTGGTTACTTAACTAGTAAGTCTTTTCATACATGGCATAATGGGCTCCTATCTTTTATTGCAAGATTGTGTCAGTTAACTTACTGACAATTTCTTGATATTAAACAGCGTGTTGTACGTAGAAAACAAGCATTCAGTTAGCTTCACAGAGTAAATCAGTTAACTTTTGCAATGGACGCTAGAATAAACTAAACCTATGATACTTCAGACCTTAAACTGGAAAACTTCTTTGAGAAAACATCAATTAAAAAGGAAAATATCTGGTTTTAATACTGTTTAAACTAACCTAAGTATTTTTTTTCTGTTGTGTATAAATCAACATGTAAATTTTATTTCTAGCTTAAAGTCTCCTTATTTGTTTCTTCAGTGACAAAAAAGCTGGCTCCCTTTCACTGATATGTGAACTTATGGACATGAATATTTATGAGCTGATAAGAGGTATGTAGCATATGCTTAAGAAACATACAAACCCTCCTTGTGAAGATCACAAAGTGGAATTAATTTTTTTTCACTTGGCTGTTCACAGTTACATATTATGAAATGTATAGCAAAAATTTCTGCTGTACTGTTTTATACATTATTTATTTCCAGTGCAGTATACTCTGTTTTTTAATGCATGGATGCATGCAGAAGGTTTTAATGAGTCAGGGCAACGGCCGTTTATTTCTACAGTCAAACCTGATTACAAAACACGTTTGCTTTATATATAACAAGGAATAACACAACTTAAACAGGTTGCTTATTAATCAGGACTGTAACAAATCAATAAGAATATTATTCCCATTTGTTCAAAAGATTACCAGATCAATGAAGAATAATGACTTTCAATTTTTATATCTAGTACCTTTTATCAAGTTTTCGCCGTAACATCACATTGCTCCCTGAAACCTATATTTAAAAATTTTGGAGCTGTTTGTCAAAACAGGTGGGAGACCATAAAGCTTGAAGAAGCGTTCCAATAAAAAAGTTAAGAACATAAACTGATTTAAAATCTCGTCTCATATAGACACCAAATGGAAGGGCACTTTTACAATTTTAATATTACAAGAGGATATTTTTGTTGAATTTATAATGTCTTAACAGTTAAAGATTCATTTAAATAATTCTACACACAACCGGTATCCAGTGTAACAGTTTAGGTAAAAGACTTGCTCACAAATATTCCATTAGTGAGACTGTGTATTCAGATCTGTAACAAAGGGACTAACTCCAATCCTGACCTAAATAGAAATTTGAGATTAAAATACACTTGTTATGACTCTGCTTGTTGTCACAGAAGTAGTCATGGATATTTCGTGTTTTTAATTAGGCATTTTATTGTACCAAGATAAGCTTGTGATATTAAGGCTGAGTAAGTAGTAGAATATAGAAGTTAGTCTAGTGCCTTAAAACCAATCCTGCATCTTCTTCTTCCAGGAAAGATACTGCATTTCAGTTACAAATATCAAAATGGTTAGGTTTATATTTTAACTGCACTTTTCTTCCTAGAATATCTGCTTTTATTTGGTGTACATTTTTCAGTATTTCTCTTATTCTTTTCATGTGAAAATCCTACAGTATCAAACATTGTATGGAAATGGAAGTAATTCTAATAGCTTCAGCAGTTTATTCTACTCTATTTTTTAAATTTAAAATGAAAAGTTTTTAAATTAAGCTTTCCATAGGATGGTATTTGTCCGGCAACTTTTTTGAAAAAGATTATTTCATGGTGAATCAGTTCAAAAGGAAGTCCTGGTTCAATCGTGATCTGAAATGGTGCAGTTAAGAGTTAACTAAGCATTAATTTAAGTATACCTTTAAACCTGCTTGTTGGTTCTTCTTTATGGGCTGCATTTTATTTGGACTGTGTTTCCCATGATATACTGCTGTCCGCACCCTACATGAAGTGATAACATGCAGGGTGAGAGGTGTTGTCAAGCCACAGAATAAAATGAGAAAACAAACAACAGATTCCTGCGGAGATTCTTACGAAAGTAAATACACAGTTGAACAAGCAAGTTAAAACCAAGTATTTTGACATTTGTGATTATTAAAGTGTTTCAGTTGAATGTGTCAAGTGTTTAACATTTTAGAATTGACGCATTTTCCAGAAATTCAGTTATGAGTTTCAAGGTGGACATAAGTGTCAACGCCACAGTTTATTATGGAGGAGAAATACTGGGTTTGTTTCTTTTTCTCTCCCAAGTCAGTCTTTGTGGCTTATTGCAAAGCCTATCATCAAACATGCCAGTCATTTTAAATAATAAATATTTGGCAGAAATTCCAAATATGTAATTAAATTGAAAATTAAAATTAATTTTGAGCCATAACACTTATTAATTGCAGCTATCTGGATAACGATCACAAGTAGAAGGAGCTCCATTGTAATTTTCAGTATTATGATTTGATGGAATACATTGTTAATATGTAGAACTAAACTGTATATATTATAGATGATCTGACAAAAATGATTTTAGAGTGTATAAAAGTACTTCTATTTCAGACAATTTGTAGATTTTTATATTCTTACACTGTATAGTAATGCTAACATTTGTCATTTCCCAAATATTATGAACCTTGAAAAATTTTAATAGAGAAGTTTTTAAAAGTTTATGTAAAGTTTGTAAAGTTATGTAAAAGTTTATGAAAGTTTAATATAGGCACAGAACAGCTATAAAAAGCTTTAAGCCAGAAAAATTTCAAGAAAGTATAATTCATATATAATTTTGCAATGAAAAACTTTAAAAACCAGGGCTTTACAATAAAAGACATGCTCAATTATTTTCTCTTTACAAGTCACTACTAAAAATGTGGAGCACATGCTCTTCTACTTTCAGATATATCATTAGAGAAACCTTATTTGGAAGTAATTAAGCAAATCATAAGGCGGCAGTGCTTGTGGCTGCAGTCATTTTTGTTTGAGGCATCTTGTCCACCTCTTTCTGAGCCTTATATTTTCATTGCTTTAAATGACAAGACTGTTCTTGATTAAACAAAAGACAAGATTGGTTTCTAGTTATTAAATTATTTTTGATATCACTATAAATTAATACCAAGAGAATTATGACTTTGTGTAAAGACAGATAGCCTTGATTGAAATAACATGAGTCTGTCAGTGGAATTAAGGAAAAGGCCAAAAGCATCAGCTGGTTTGAAGAGAAAAATTTTATCTAAATTTTATCTTTTCTATTATAAATAAAAACCCTGTTGTGGAAAACACCATTTACAATTCCTAATGTAACTGGTACTGTTTCAAGTGCTTTGTTATCTAATCCTGCTCAGTGGATTATGGTGACTGACTCGAGGACTACTGTAATCAGTTAGGAACACAAGTCCCACTGCCTGCTATGATTTGCATTCTCAATGAGTTAGTGACCAGATAATCTCCTTCCTCTTCTCCAGCCAATTACTCATACTACTGTCATCATGCAGATCACTATTCGCTTTGTTTTTTTCAAAATTTTGGTCATTTCTGCCTCTGTTGTTGACATTGCAACATTATATAAAGGCATTATAGCAAGATTAAAAGGCCTCTGGAGCCTATCAAAGAAAAAAGCTGAGTAGTTATTGAATGTTTTTGGAAAATACATTAATTTTATAACTTATTCTTGCACAGCTGCAATAGCAAGCTGAACTACTTGGGTTGACCTGTAATTTGCATGTCAAATGAGAGTCACAGTCATTTAAACATTGCACTAAGTTGAAATGATTGATACGTGTCTTGAACCTTAAGGACAGTTACTTTGTTTAGAAAGGAAATTAGATATTTAGAAGTGAAATATTCCAGTTCTATTAGAATTTGGATAAACAGGTATTGCAAATTACCATAATAAAACTTAATGATCTGAAGCAGTGTCCTTTGCCAAGTCTGCAAAACATGCAGTAAAAGCTAAGGAGGTTTATAGACCATTGAATTGACAATTGTGTTAGCTGAACTATTCTGGTGTATACTGAAATTTAAATTTTGTCCTAATTTGAGTGGAAATTTGATTACAAAGCTAGCTATAAATGACAGAAATAGTATAATTGGAAAAGGTAGTATCAATCTATTATTGGAAGCTAAAGAAGAACTTTTGTTGTATTCTGTTGTTTGCAAAAAGGAACTTGTACAACTTGAAATTTAATTCTAGGAAGGAGAAAGCCATTACCTGAAAAAAAGATAATAAGCTACATGTATCAGTTATGCAAATCTCTTGATCACATACACAGGTAAGAGACCTAGTTCAGCAACAGCTTTGCAGTAGCAAATCATGCATTTATTTCAGGATCTTCTCTAAACAGAGACATGCAATTGTCTGGGCAGCAGACTGCTGCAGGGTGGAAAAAAAAGCCATTGCCCAGATGCTCCTTTGCCTGTAGCAGAGCCTGGAAGGCAAGCTGGCAGCTGATGCTGCAGCCAGCACCCCAGGGAGGCAGCTGTAGTATCTGCTGCAGTAAGTGCTACTGGGAGGGGGTGGCCCTTTCAACCCTTCCTGCAGCCCTGGTGCAAGCAAGGGTAGAAAGCTTGAGCCTTTCTTCCTGCACTTGCTCTTCTTCCATTACCCTTCCTTTCCTGTAGCTGCAGCTGTTGTCCTACCTTGGTGGCAAAATTCAATTCTTACTGTGTTATCAGTAAGTCTGAAGGAAGCTTCCCCCCCCCCCCAAATAATTTAGAAACACTGAGACTATTTATCCTTTCACTGAACTTTTCTCTTTGGTGTGTTTATGTTGGTACAGAAATGGAGTATTTCACAGAGATGTGAAACCAGAAAACATATTAATAAAGGTAACTAATCTTGTGTGAGAATATTTAACTGAAAGTGAAGTATATCAGTATTTTTCTTTCTACTCTGAGAATATACTGCATCTTCATGAACAGACAGTTTAAAAATATATATTTATTAGTTACACACACACACACGCACACACTTACCTCTCATCTTATTCCTGATACAGAGGAAGGAACAAGCAAGTTTGTAATTGGCTAAAATGAATCAGTTGCATTATAACTAGCCTGTGTTCACCCCAGTCTAAAAAACTATTCTTTATCATGTATAAATATGTATTTTCCTATGTTATCCTAATAACAAGTGATAGGGCTCATTTCTGCATTTCTCTCTCTATTTAATTTCTAAGGTTAGAAGTTGTTATTCATACAAAAGAGAGCAGAAGATACTAGTTTTCAAATGATTGCTTCATTGAAATATGTTTCCCTGATAGTTTCAGAGCTATTTGGCTAATGTTTGATGAGTGAGGATATCAAAATTTATAAGGTTTTATTTTCTTTTATAATAAAATCTTTTATAAGATTTTATTTTCTTTTTATAAGATTTTATTTAAGATTTTATTTTTATTTTTATAGATTTTTCTTATAGGTCTTAGACATGTACAGGAGAAACTTTTGTAAAAACACCCATTATATCACTGCTAAGCACAGTAACTCTAAGAAAATATCTTAATCCAGATATGCTATTAGAAGTCTTCCCTTCAGTAGTTGTCCATATGTTTTACAATTAACTCCTAGCTGTGTCTTTTAATGATGTACAGAAAGCTTTTTGTGCACAGTATGGGAGACATCTCTCCAAGCCATGGAGCTACTTGCTATTTAAATGTGATTTCACTGCTATACTACCATAATGAAACATCTGCTATAAGGGAAGTTTTTTATTGCTTATTGTTATGTCATATAGTCCCTTGGAGTTTCTTGAAGTGTAATCTTACAGTAATCTATGACTACCTTCATGATGACTACCTCACACATTTAAGGAAACTCTTTGCTTGAATATTTCAGTGTTTTCTAATTTGTCAAAACATATTATTTATTTTTGCAGCACAGTATCCTCAAATTAGGAGACTTTGGATCTTGTAGGAGTATATATTCTAAGCAGCCATATACAGAATATATATCCACACGCTGGTACCGAGCACCTGAATGCTTACTTACAGATGGCTACTATAGTTACAAAATGGATATGTGGAGTGCTGGCTGTGTTTTCTATGAAATCACAAGGTACAACGTTAAGTGTAGTTACAGTGTTGTCTTGCTTATTATTAATCAAGAAAATCATATAAGCAGCACATGGTATGAATAATATGATCTTTGTTTCTATGGTTTTGTGGAAGTTTCTTGTTTGATTAGTCTGCAAGGTTCATGAAGCAATAATCCTGTCTTCTCCAGTATTTGCTTCACCTTATGGCAGGTTAATAATAAAGCAGTAGGATGTTCTAGTGAAAATAGTATCAACAATACAATATTTACATGCACAACAAGTGTTTGAACAGTTTTTCACTGGCTCCATATTTGTTTGATAAAAATGTATTTTCTCTACGTTATCTCTGAATTTATAGAATGGGACTCACTTCCTGTCATGAGCATCGCTAACTATCCTCAGTCTTGTTAGTATACTTGATGATATTTTTTCCTCTCTTGTTGACTTACTCTTCTGCAACAACAGAGGAGACTAAAGACGACCATCTCTGTGACTTGGTAGTATGGTTTATAAAACAGTAAGTTCCAGACCCTTATTCTCTTACCTTATGTCCTGGAATAATTTGAAGCTGAGTTCTAATCAAGGAGGAGTTCAGGAAAACCTGAAATAAAGTCTTTTAAGATTTTCAAAGATGTAAAAACTATAACTCAAAAAGGAAATTGTATTTGGTCTTCAAAAAAAAGGGGGGGGGGAAATAACCACTGTGAGCATTTTTTCACCATCTTTGTGTCCTAGCAACAGCAGCAGTTCTTCTCTGTTATCCTCCCACACTACTGCCTCTGATACACAACCAGGAGTGGTAACATTTGCTTTGCTTCTATCCTTCTCCTCCATATGGCAAGTGCAGCTGCTGCCACCACATTAAATGACAACTTGTACGTTTTAGCTGCTAACTTATAGAAACAGTTTTATATTGGTCAGAAAACTGTTAACAGAAAAATCTCAGATGTGGTAATTCTCTTGCAAAGTAAATTGAGACCAGAAGCTTTTTAAAAATGCCATTGCTTTCCATTGCAATCAGAATCAGGTAGACTTTGGAGTTTTGCAAGAAAATTAAATGCTGCAAACAAAGTTTTATGGAGCAAAAAAACTTAAATATATTTCCTCATAGTTTTAGCATGACCTAACAAATTTCAGTCTTTGCAACCACTGCATGCTTTCAGTCACCTGATAGATGTATTCAGGATTGGTTATACAGAAAAGAAATGAGGGATATTTATTGGAAATAACTAAATTAAAAAAGATACAGCTTTGCTAAGGTAAAGGAAGTTATGGACAAGTTTTTATGTTTTCTTCAGTGTATCTTGCCATTTTTGCTGTTGAACATTTTATTAAATTAAGCCTTTAAACTTTAGATCACCTTTTAAAAATGTTCTTTAATCTTTTACTCAACTGTACTTACCTTTCAAACCTTGGTCTGCTTGGTCTTTATGTTCCTTATCAGTCTGGAATTTCCTGGATTTTACTTTTTGGGGATTGCACAGTTGTATTTCCGTAAATCACAGCTTTAAATTTAGAGAGAACACTTTTTTTTTTTTTTTTTTTTTTTTTTGGTAGCACACAGTAGCCATTCCCAACTGCTTCTGTCTCAAGAGGTATAGCTGTACAACATCAATCAGACCTCTCTTCTCTCCTTCCTCCTCTCAGAGATTTGTGAAGGCATTCAGAGAGGTGTGCAGCCAGGTATTTGAATTTGCAAATAGTTAAAAAGTTTCCCTTCTACAAGGAGAGCTGAATGTTTTGCTTTCAAAAATCAATTGGTGCCCCTGAAGAAGTGTTTCTTAAATTATATGTCAAAGGAAACACTTGATACAGTATCTCATTTAGGGACTTTGCTAGTATGGAAAAAGGCAATGTAAACAAGAAAAAAAAAAGCGTACCTAACTTGTTGTCAGCTTGCTGTATTGATAAAAACAATTTTCAATTACCTTAGGCAAGTTTTATATTATCTGAGGGTCAGGCTCAGGAGGGCAGTTCAAATTACCATCTTTGCAGTATTGTTGCTCACAAAGACAATCGTGTTAAGAGTGGAACTTTTCTTGTAAACGTACATTTATATGTGCTTATACAGCAAGAGG
The DNA here is from genome assembly GCF_028389875.1 of Rhea pennata. Classification (NCBI taxonomy): domain Eukaryota; kingdom Metazoa; phylum Chordata; class Aves; order Rheiformes; family Rheidae; genus Rhea; species Rhea pennata. The sequence goes on along the minus strand of NC_084667.1, from coordinate 58,259,331 downwards.
GACTGCTTGTTTCTGCTGTTTTAAAAGGAGGAAAACATGTCTCCTGGGATCTACTACTTCCCTAAAAAAAAAAAAGCATAATCCCATATCCATTACTTTTCACCAGGAGGGATGTTTTCTTTACATATTTTACCTCAAAAATGTGAGGACAGGGTAACTACAGATTTCTTTTCAACAACCCAATTTGCCCTTTCTGTCCAAAAATACAGTTACATTAATCTGCTGCTCACATTATCTTTCAGTTGTTGGCTGGTATTAAACTGTCTACAAATGAATAATCCTAATTCTTACCTTCCTCTTGCTGCAGTGCCACCTAAACTATGTGCATTCTATAATGCTAATATCTCTTCTTGCAGTTTACAGCCTCTCTTTCCTGGATCTAATGAACTGGACCAAATATCAAAAATCCATGACATTATAGGTACTCCTGCTAACAAAACTCTCACTAAGTTCAAGCAGTAAGTATGGACTCCCATAGTTATTCATCTCAATTTTTATATACCCACAATACAACTCTAATGGCTTTCCTAAAGAGTAAGCCTGAGCTATGCAAATCTCACTTGGTATTTTAACTCTATACTATACTTAAGGCCAGTGATATATATTAATAGGGAAGAAAATACATTTTTTTTCCACAAGTATTACTTACTTTTCCCTACTTGGCAATTACCTACATCAAATTGGAATAACTCTTTTTAGTAAGATATATTTTTTTTCCTGAATATTCAGGAATAATTCTTTGTTCTCAACTTCCTTAACACAGGTCAAGAATTATAAGTTTTGATTTTCCCTTTAAAAAAGGAACAGGGATACCTCCTCTTGTGCACAATTTGTCTCCCAAAGGCTTCTCTCTCCTGTATGCAATGATAAAATATGATCCTGATGAGAGAATTGCTGCCCATCAAGCATTACAACATCCTTATTTTCAAGAACTCTGGCAAGTGATTTCAAAGTTTAATCTTGAAAATTAAAATTGAAAAGTGTGTGTGTGGGGGGGAAACACTGTATATTTATTATTTAAGGTGGGCTGAAGTGAAGCTTACTTGGCTTGCAATGAAATTTCAGTCAACATAGTTCTTTGCATTGCTCAACCTGAGTCCTAACTTTACATAAAACAGATGTGTTTTGTTTTTTCTAAAAATTTTAGGGCAGCTGATAAGCGAGCTTTGGCCATGCACAAAAAAGTAAGATTACCAAGAAATACTGAAGGGCAAGAACCTCTGCATTTGTGGCAAATTCCAAAGGAAAGGCAAAGACAGGTAATATTTACATGGAAGAATGGGCAGCCCATTTAGAGAAAATAATTAGTGACACTGAGCTTGTTAGCTACAAACAAATGTTTTACTTAAGCTGATTAACTGGTTTTATTCAGTCTGCCCAGACACTGATCTATATTGGGTCTGATGCAGCACCCCACACACATTTACACACATTAGCCCTGAAACACAAGAGGTAGAATTTAAAAGCTGTGATTCTACATAATCGCTTCAGTAGATAGTTGTCACAGTTGCTGTTAGTCAGAGGGGGGTCAGTTCCACAGTTTTTAAGATACCACCGTCCTCTTTCTCCTTGATCTACCCTTGAGGGTTTTCTTTTTCTTTTAAAAAAAGCATTTTACAGATGAAGTTCTACCAGGGACAGAAAATGTTTTGTTTTTTTTCAGGTCTTCACACTATTCTTTGAAGGAATAAGCTTGGGGCTGGGTTTTTTTATTTGTTTGAGTTTTAGCTAGTTATCCTGTACTCAGATGATAGCCAGGAAAAAAAAATAACTTAATTTGACCCCTGAAATGAGCAAATTAAATCTGATTAAAAATTTTGGCCAACTAAAGCTTTGTTTATGTTTGAGCTGCAGGAAAAATTCTCAACATATTCACCTGTATCTTCAAGTCCCCTGTATCTTCAAGATGAGGTAACATTTAGTACATGAAAAAATCTCAAACAACTTTTTTCACAGAAACAAATCACAGTAGCAAAAAAATTTCCGATTGTTTTTCTGTCATGCAGTTAACCTTCAAAGTGTGAATTCCCCTTCTGGAGGAGCAGTCACTTTTACCAGTTTAGTTATAGAGTTCACCAATATAAGCTTTGTAAGAAGTGGCTTAGGAAAAAAATGCAAAACACATCCAGTGGGATTTTTTTTTTTTTTTTTTTTTTTTTTTTTTTTAAGAATTAGTTGAAGTAGAATTTAGCAGGGTTGGGTTTTCCTGATTTGTTCAGGGGGAGAGGTGTGAAATTTTATTCTTCAAGATGTTCTCAGAAAAAAGAAGGAATAGTATTTACTTTAAAAGCATTCTCTTAAGAAAATCCACAAAAAACCAGAATGACATTCTAGGCCTCCCTGTGCAGATTTACCAAAATTAAATCTTTCTGGAGTAGCCAAATTGACTTCCTATCCTACACCCACATTGCATTCAGTTTTTACTGCACCTACAAAAAGTGAGGAAACCCCTACGTTACGATCTGTTACATTTATTGGCTCAAATAACAACATACAGACTCTTAACTTACTCATTAAAAAAATACAGTAAAACGTGTTTCAAAGAAAACATTTAAAACTTCTATAATTTCTTCAACAGTCTGAGAAACAGAAGGACCTTAAGCCTTCTCTGAAACATTCCCACTTACCTGCTATACAACGAAGAGGAGGAGGTTACTGACCACCTTGTCCAGTATTTGGAGTGTGAGAAAAAGCATGAGCATGCAGTGAAACAGACCCAACCATGCTTTCATTGTTAGAGGTCTAACAAGAACTGTGCCTTATTTTGTGTTACTCTAATAATTCATAGGAGAAATTCCACAAGGTTATGAAGTTCTGCTTACCTAGAATTTTGGTATTCCATTCCTGAAGACTAGCAATAATTAATTAAAGCATTGTTTTGGCAGAGCTCAGAATGCAGCTCTTTATATTGAGCTAATTTTTCCTATTGGAACCTGATGGAGAAAGGGGTTGATTAAAAATAACATGAAAGGATTCTTTGAGCTCAAGTATAAGAAATGGAAAGTTGTATTAAAAAAAATAAGTTCTCCTATTATAAATACTAGCTTGTCACTATACTGTCATTTGGTATATTTTCTTAGATGTAAAAACATCTTATTTTTCAGTCAGCTCTGGAAAGTATTTACCTCCTGGATTTAATAGGTTCATCCTCAAGTTTTATTGAGAACTTGTAGATTATGCAATTATTTGAGACACTAAATTTTAATAATGTTGCAACTTTGCAGTATTTTTATATAACTGTCTAGAAGATAAAAAGATAAAGTAACATTTTTATCTGATTCAAAAGCAGATCAACTTTAGTCATAGTTCTAAGCCATTGTTCTTAATACCAGTCAAATTTTAAGAGCAACTGATATTGCAGCTACTTGCTGTAAAGTAGTAAAGAAACAGTTTTTCACATTTCAGAAATTTTGCACTTAGTAAATGATTGCTTTGATTGATCATCAATAACAATTTAATATAATACTAGTTACTGTTTGTTAATGCTATAAAAGGCATAAGTCAAAAGTAGTATTTTTGTTGTACTTGAAAAAAAGCCTAAGTAGTCACTGGAATTTAAAATTGTTGAAAAACACATGAGAAATTATAGTAATATTTGGTGATCTGTTACAAAACAGTTCTGCCATTAACAAAAAAAATTTTGTGCAAGCCATACTTAGAGCTTGAAAAATCTTCCGTCAACCAGAACACATTTGAGAAAGTTTTTGCAAAGAACAGTTTTGAAATTCTAAACTTACGAATTCTAAGTTATTTGACTCACAATCAGGATGTTACCAGCTATTTCACCTACCTTCCTGAACCAGTAATTAAAGACTCCTAGGACTTTCTGCACAACAACAACAAAATAAACAGAACAAATAATGCCTGATCCGTAACCTCCCTCGGCAATAAGGAATGTCCCATGGCGTCTTTGGAAATGAAGAGTAAGTATGTACTTTTTTGCTCTATTAAGCCAAGTCAAAGGAACGGTGAAGCCAAAATCTAGCAATTCCGTTATAAAAACCCCATCACCTTAGGTAGAGTCAGATGGTCTAGACTTGTGACTATCACTGCTGCACTACTCCCCATCCTTTATATTTTTACAATTTTTCCCCTTTATGAGACAGTGAGTAATACATTTTCAGGTTTTCTAAGTTTTATAGACATTCGAGTCTTACAGTTTAGTTTTTGACTATTCTGACTTTCTTGGAAGATTTAACTGCAAGCAACTCATGTTGAAAGTTTTTTGAAGTGTGGGAAGAGAAGGAAGGTGTGGGGCATATTGTATTATGAATCACTGCTGCTCATGATGAGGCTACATTAGAGAATGGAGAGACAGCTAACGAGGTACCAGATTTTAGAAAAAAAATACTTAATTACTAAGGTAATCATCAATTTGAGATTTCAGTTTGGGGCAAGGGCAGAAGCTCATGATACTGAAGTTCTTTATAAATCCTTTAGAGTTCTACTGCTTTTTAAACCACTAGGTCTAGTGTTTATCAAGTGTTTTGAAGAAGGTATTATTCTCGTATACTGAGGATCAACGTAACATGACAGTTCTCTAAAGCCAAAAGCATTACTGTGATTTTCCAAAATGTTTGTGAAAGCCACTAGAAGGACTTTTCCAATACAGCATTAAATTAGTCAATTTGAAGCGAGCATTACACTCATAAAAATATCAAGGAGCACTGCCAGCGTAAAACTGCAAATCCAGCTGACTGGCATGCATGTTTTCAGTGTTCTAAAGTGCTAATTAATCAAATACATAATTAACTTGAGTCTTAATGGAGGAAATGTTCTACAGCAGTAGATTGAGACATTATAAACAAAAAGGGAAAACTAAAAACGTTGATACAGGTTTCTGTTACGCTGTTTTGCGGCTCTCATTGAGAAAAAGCATAACCAAGTAACAGTAAACCACTATTTCCTATTTATTGAAACTCATATTGGACAAAGGTCATCTTTCCTCCAGCACTGTGCAGAAAATATGTCCCTGACTATGGTATTTCAAAGTGCAGTGGGAGTATGTTATGGCAAAGCGACTGAGCGTGAACGCTCTGTTGCAGTTATGCGTTTCCTCAGTTTAGTCTTGCTTTCATTTCAGCAGCTAATACGACTCAAACAGAACAGTCAGGGAGCTTGAACAGTAACAAGGCAAGCGAGTATTTGTTTGACTAACGAGCATACATTTATGTAAAACAACAGAAGTAAAACGTTAAGCATAGGAAATGGAGTTAAGGACTGAGGGTCTACAGGCAACATAGTGCAGCAGTAATGCCCAAATTCTTACCTTTAGAAGTCTGTAAGAGATGCCCTGAGCTCACTCAGTGGCACTTTTTCCCATTTTGGTTTGTTTTTTTCCAGAAGGTGGCAGCAAGTTCTTTGGTGTTATCTATTTCAATTGAGCATGGTATGCACCAGTAAAATTGATGGTCTAGAAGTAGGTAACTTTATCTGAGGGATCTTGTTCTCCACTTATGAAGATCTTATCAGCTCTTGGAATCGAGTTTACTAGTAGTCTCCACATTCTTAAAAAACAAAACCAGAAAGCTACCACCTACTGATGATTCAAACTCAGCACTCTTCTTATCCAGGATAATGCAGTAGGCCAAGGCTTACATTAACATAAGCATAAGAAGCATATCTTGACAGATATATGTTAATTATACTAGTAGCATCTCATAACCTTTTTTGGAAACTTTTACTCAAACCACAAATGCTGAAGAGTTCACATATTTTCCTTCAACAATCAAATCAAAGGTTTAGAACAGGTTTTTTGTTTTTGTTTTTTTTTCTCCTTTTTGTCCTTCACTTTATTCAGGGACATGATTTGGGGAAAAAAATGAAAATCAGAAGTCTTAACTTTGAGAGAAAAGGATATCAGAATAGTATTTCATAAATCACCAGTTCCCTCTCACATACTTTTGTATTCATGCTTGTCAGGCTGTTAATGAAAACAGCAATCTCACCTTCTGCAGATCATTTTTGCTATAAAAATTGGGTATTTCAAGTGAAGGAGCATATTAGAATATTTTCCTCATCTATTTTAAGCTTTCAGGTGGAACTTAGTTTTGTGCATACAGTGCTTCACAGGTATTTATTTCATAAGAAGTTCTTTTGCTATTATTCTTTTGGATTCCACTTAGATTTCTCTGGCTATTGGATTAATAGGCAAACTGAGTTTTGCCACTTGCTTTGTTGTTAAAATACATTTAATTTTAAACTATTTATTGGCAACTATTGTTATAACCTTCATTTGTCTAGCTAAAATTTTGTATTGCACTCATTTTTCCTATCACATTACTAAAATAATTTATTAAATATATTTAATAAATGAAATATATAAAAGCTGCAGCTATAGTAGAATGCTAACTTCTTTCCAGATAAAAGTTACTAGTATTCCTCTTCTTCCTAAAAGCAGTTTTTTCCCCCTATAGAAAAGAGGTTGGGATGAACAGTTCAGGCTTCTAAACAATTGCCAACTGGTACAGAAGAAATATATTTCCAAGAAGTTAAAACAAAACACACTCCTTGTACACTATTCAACTGTGATCTTACAGCAGAGATATGTACTCTGCAAACTGATATGCCAATGAAAGCGTTCACTGCTGCTGTATGCCAGCAGCTGCTATTACTACTCCACTGTCAGATACTACTGTCCTTTCAGTACTGTTTTTGCATTTTTCCAGCTTTAGGAGAAAAGTCTTTCAAAGCTTATCCTTACACCCTTTCTAAACTGATTTTGACTCAAATCACATGGATCACTCATCTATGGGACACTCTACAGGGAGGTAATTACACTAGTTTTCAGTGATGAGGTTTACATGTATTTTAACAGTGAAACTTGATCTGTCAATAAAACATAACTTCTGAACAATAACATTGTTTAATTTCAGTATTTTTCCCATTCCCCCTAGTTTAGAAGAATATAAGTAAAGAGACATGTAAAGTACAGCTTCATCTTTAATGAAGTAGACAACCAAAATGCCAGCTTATTAATGTATCCAGCAGTTTTCTATATGCTAGCTGCATTTAAAAAATAGGCACAATTTACAATTTAATTGCAACCAGCTAGCTGCAATTGTTTCTCTACAAATTTTCATTTTTTTGTATGAAAAATATTAATATCCCATGCCTTTAAAATTTCTAGAGCTTGCAATTAAAAAAAAGAGAAGAAAACCTTCAACCCAACTTTAAGTTGTCTGAGATCAGGAAAGGAAGTTATAAAAACATACACTCCTGAGATTCACTATTTGCATACTCCCAGGAAGTTCCACAGTCTTGAGCTCGTAGCGTGACTTCCACGCTGCCTCCCTAATGCCAAAGCCTAACTGTGAGTGTTCCTGCATCAAGTAAAGGGAAAGATATGCTCGATACACCTCTATCTGCTGTCACTCTGGGTTCTGACATAGACCAACATCTATTTTGTTTTCTCATCTTTGCAGGAAATACTGAAAACAATTTAGATGTTCCGGTGCTAGCTGATGAAAAATAATATATGTTCAGACATATAGTATTAAACTATACAAATACATAGATACGTCCATCTCTGTAATACTTACCAATTTTTCAGTGCTGAATTATAAACAAGATACCTGATATCAACTTGTCTCAGTAGAATCCACTCCAATGTGCTAATTTTATACAGTCAAGTCAGAAGGTGTGTATATCTACTGTAATATCTTTCACCTCCAAACACAGTATTATGCATATGTATGCGCAGTAAACAGTATTCTGCAACTGCAAAATCCTAACCCCATAAAATTGTCTGTACAACTTCCTCTGGATGATGTATATAGAGATAAACCATTAAGAATGAAAAAAGAACAATATTGTTTCATTTTCCTAACCAAATTTAAGCTACAGTTTAGGGAAGAAGTTTGAAAAAGAATTCGTTCTACAAAGTTTAGATTATATTTCTGTACCAAACATTTAATTCAACAAAGGATTGATTACATCAAAAATGATCAGATTTGAACAGAAAGTAAACAAAATGCATATTCAAGGTAGTTTAATATGTATTTTCTGAATTAGAAATACCACTTTCTTAAATGATGGATGAGAATTTCTAGTGTAATGATTCATTACTCCCCTCCCCCATCACTGAATTACATTATTTATACATATAATACAGAGTTGATTGTAGTTGGAAACAACAATATTAAAATAAATGTTTAATAGATACAAAGGTTCTTTTCTCCACAACATAGCTTTTTTGGTGCCTGGACACCAATTTTAAAGTAATTCTCTATTAGCATTAAACTATATAAGTGCAAAACAATTCTGTTTTTAAAAAAATCTATGATTGCAGCATCCATCTTCCTGAATAACATTTTGTAGCCAGAAAATAATGACTTTCATTTTCCATGAGTGCATTCCAGGCTGTCTTCTAGCCATCTCTGGTTAAAAAGAAAAAAATCAGTGCAAAATAAACAATGGTGAAGTACTAATTTAACCATTGAGCTTACTTGAATTTAAGAAACATACTTTATTTTACACTATATATATATATATCTTTTATTTATATATTTATATATATAGATTAAATTACACTGGACTTGAAAAGTATAAAGAAAACCAAAAAGTTACTATTTTTCTGCAGTACCAAAGGAAGCTTTTCTCTCTCTCTTTTTTTTTTTTTTTTTAATGAAAATTCTTCCTTGGGTGAGCAGCCTAGCAGTATTAGCTGTAATAAGAACTCATTACATTACTCCTCTGCAAATTACTATGATTCACATAATTTCATGTTTACACTCTGCCACATTATAATTTGTGATGCTCTTTGACTGAAGAACAGCTCCTGGTTCCACTGTCATTACTTCTTGTCCTGTATTCAGAGATTTGCTAGCAGTAGTGTGATGGCTATACTACAGTTCCACTTGGAGAATTGGCCTGGTTTTGGGATGACAATAAACCCTGCAAACAAAGTAGTTTACATTAATCCAGCAAGAGAACCTGATATTGACTTTACAAAGTTATTAGTCTGAAGCTAAAATCAGTACAATTTATTTTTTATTTTACCATCACTTGTTCTCCAAAACATCAGCACCTTCTTTCCTACAAAGGCATCTGACCCACTATTGTTTCAGTCACATGGCATACAAAAGAGCTTTTAATAAAGTTAGAGAGCACGTGCATTTATGACACACGATGAATCTGATCCAAGGATTTGATTTTAATCTACCTTGCACTTTCAGTCATTGTGAACTGTGAAACTTTATAAATTATACACCAAAAGTGATCATCATTTCATCAGAGTAGCAACAAACAGGCCTACCCTAACATCAACGATTTAGGTTACTTGTTAAAAACAGTAGTTCTCAATCTCTTATATTACAAGCTTTGAATAGAAATATAGAATAGAAAAATATTTCATCTATTCAAATACTTCTTTTGATAGTTGAAAAGGAGAATGAAATGAAACATTGAGCAAGAGTTCAGTAAGATTTCCCGTTACAATTTAAGTTTGCATTCAGGAAAACTTTTACCACCTCATTTAACTAGTGTCATTTAAATAAGATTTATTTCACACATACTGTTGCTATTGTGCAGTATTCCTAGGCAGATAGGAGGCTACTGTTTCTTATTAAGGCAACTGTGCAGTAGAGAAGATATTATCCATTTTTGATTTATAGCAGCCTCTTTTCAATCACTGATATCAAAGTAACTGTATACCAGACTTAAGTAGGAAAAGCTTAATATCAAAATGCAGTTTCATCTAGCAATGTCATTAATTATAAAAAGCGCCAGCAGACTGAGGAACACAGGGCCAGCTAAGCTGGAAGCACACCAATTAATAGAACACCGTGCTGCTCCTTGCTATGTAGGAATGATAAATGCACTTTTAGCAATTCCTCAAATCGCTACCAGCTTACTTTCTTACCTCAAAATTAAGAGCCTGTGACTCAGATCCATCAAACTAGACAAGTTCAGGCAGCCATTAATATACAGAATGTAGAACTAGATCACATCTTCAGAATCTACAGGAGCTCTTTCTCGCTTGGATCCAAGAATCTGAGAAGTCACTACTGAAGAAAGAAAACCCTGACCGTAGTCAGAAGAGGTGGAAGGTGGTCTGGATTGGTTGGATTCAGGTCATAGATTTTCTAGTAAAACTTAGTCCTTCCTTTTAAAAAGATGCATTAATAGATGCATTAATATCATCTTTGGCAGAAGGTGTGAAAATATCCACGTGTGTGCATATACACACACGTGTACGTACGTGTTAACTTCAGATGGCCTTCCACAAATAGCACCTGCAGGAACTAGACCCTTATTCTTTTATTTTTTATACAGTGGATATGTGATTTAAACACCTCTGAGGTAGATGGAAGTGGGTTGGTCTTTAAACTTGTTGACATTCAGGTTGTGCATAGGTATTGTGTATCTAACAGTAAGAGAATAAAGAGTGTCATTTTAAGTTAAGGAATAGATGGCAAAAGCAGAGTTTTAGAGCAATGAAGTTACTGAAGCACTTCAGAAAATTATTACAAAGATTTTAGTTTTTTTTTTTTTGAAAGTGAAAGCAAGACAGAACTCTGCAATTTACAGAACCATTCTTCAGAAGTCTATTAAATCCAGCACTAACTAAAAAGTTTTTCTTGCAAAAAGATTAAATACACTAAGCAACTTTCAAGTGTACCAGAAAAAGAGGTCTTAAAGATACCATTTTCAGTCTTTAATAAATCAGTAATACGAACTGTTCGTAAGCAAATATGGGCTTTATAAGCACCGAAGTACTAGGAGTGCTACAATATGGATTATTTTTCCAAAGGCTCATAAGCGTGCTTTATAGATGAGGAGAAATAAGAACTATTCTAACACCAAATTTACACTGTAATGCAACTAATTGTGGTAAAATGAATGACTTCATTTTATTGCTGAACAATTTCTTCAGAAACAAGGAGCACATATTGACATTTAGTGTGGCACTTTAAGTCCTGTAAACTACTAGATGTTTTGGAATTCAAGTTCCAAGACTAGAAACTAAAATTCACTCAGTTACAGTTTCATCTCCCAGGTTGTGAGGGATTTCTCCTTTAAGAAAAAAAGCCAAAATGCAGCGCAAGGGGCTTTGGATAAGGAAATACTAGGAAACCCTCATAGTTTAGTCCACGTCCTGACTTAATTCTGCAGCTGTGAAGAGGCAAGACAGAGGAACACCGAAGTGGAAAGAATATCTGGATCAACATCCTTGTGCTACTACAGACTGACATTCCAAACTTCCAAAGCACTGCCTTAAAACTTGTTTGGCTGCTTGACCTAGCTATAATAATTACACGGCCATTCCAGAACTTCACTTCTGATAGAGAGCTGCAATTTTGTGAGTTCTTCTAAGAACTTGATTTCAGAAAGAATTTTAGATCTTAGATGCCTTTAGAGTAAAGGCAAAACTACAAATTTAGTTTTTAGACATACAAGTTTCATGGAAGTGGATAAGTATTCTAGGTAGATCCTGAATAACAAAAAAAGATTGTATAGAATTTTGTCATTATATCAAATTAAGACAGCTTTAGAAAGCTATATTAAGCATAACATAGTAAGCTTTAGAAAGCTATAATTAGAAAGGTACGCTACAGCTCCAAAAAAAAAGCTACCGTTTGGATAAAGAAGTTACCATGCAAGTCTGATTTGTAACATGAAGGATGCTGGACTAAACCATTTTTAATAATATTCTCTGGAAATAATACTATGGGCAGCATTCCAAAATCTGGAGAGAAAGCTCCTATCTGGAAAAAAAAAGTGTAAAGAAATTAGGCCCCCGGTTAACCCACCCAGTCCAGCCAACCAAGGGCTAAAGCTGCACCAACATGTTAGTGCAGCAGTAAAGTTGCTCAGTTTAAGACCAGCAACAGAAAACAAAGAAACTGGAATACAACAATTCCAGATCTGCCACGTTGTGCAGTGCGTACTGCACATCAGTAAAAGGAAAAACATGAACAGACCATACTGAACATGCAACAGGGGCAAAGTAAGTGACTGTTCAAAACTTAGGTTTTGAAAATAAATGTGGTCTGCTGTTAGTAGTAGTATTTGGTCAGCATGTGGGTCTGGCATGCTGGAAATGTGGGTCTGGAAATGGAACGGTTAAGAAACCTGAATCAGGAATTTGATAAAATATCTTTTACCACATGCTCAAAGTCCTCTACGTCAGTTTTACATCACCTGCCGTTTAACAGAATTCCTACTGTTCAAATGGGGTTTTCATAGAGGACTGCAGCATCTTCTTACACCAGTTAGCAATGTGAGACGATTAAAACAAATTGTTTCAGTAGTAGTTGGGGCTATACCATGTTGACCTGTATGAATTCTCAAAACACACAGGACTTTGCATATTCAGAAAAAACATTAAGACATACTGATACGGCTTTTCATTCCTACCCGTGCAAATCTAGTAAATGCATTCAGTAAGAACACTTCCACCCACATTTCAAGGCAGTCCTAGCTGTGGTCTGTTCAGGAAGGTCTGCAGCAGCACTGAGACCAGCCTTTCTCACAATTCATGGGACTGAAGGTGCCTTAAAAAAAAAAAAAAAAAAAAAAAAAAAAAAAAAAAAAAAAAGAGAGAGAGAGAGAAATCCACACATGCTCTACCCATACATAAGTATATTCTTAAGGCAATGATATGGAACACAAGGTTTCTCAATGGAAATTAAGCCTATGAAAGATCAGAACATCAGACACTGGTAACTACAGAGTTAATACTTTTATGTAATTTAGAACAGGACTAATTGGAGCCAAAGATGCAGCTGTAAATCAAGTTTCAGTTTTCTAGATAATAAACTGCAAGTTTGGGCACATGAGCAGGTTACTGTAAAGTTAATGCCTGTTTGCTAACTCGCAGCTCTCCTGGCACATACACACAGCCCACAGCAGAAGCGAAGAAATTCAACTTAGCGCAGATCTGCCCTGGACAAGAGTGTGCTCATTGAGCACATCTGATCAGCTGACTCAACAGTAACTTGTCCGGAGGTCAGATCTCTGTAGGTCCTTCCTACCTGGTGTTTTGAAATTGAGAAGTAGAAAAACATGAAGCAAACTAGTAGCAACAGTGCTACTAGTGCTTGACTGTATAGAGGAAAAGTGGCATAAGCAGTTGATCCGGTCTAATACAGTCAGTATTTTTTTTAAAAAAAGTTTGAACACAGTTCAAAATGTCTCATAGTACTCTTTACTGATGCAATTAAACCAGCAAGAAACAGGCTCCTACAAAAACTGCACAGATTTAGTTGTTAAACCGATTCTGCTATTGCCAATATAAGAAATAATTTGAAATTTTTATATAAAGAGTATTCCATACATAACTTTTTCTTTAAAATTGTGATATTCCTGGAATCATTTGAAAGAGCCATCTGGACAGAGTCCTTTGCTCAACAAAAAAGCCCAAGGTCAACACACTGTTCGAGCAATAGCAATACATCAATAGAGAATGAGATTTTTCACATTTGTTTAAAATTCTGTATTCAAATCAGCTAAATTGGTTTAAGATTTGTTTGAACAAAATGCCCACTAGTTTATCCGGTGAGTTGACTTTTATCAGGGTAAGTCTTTGAACTGCACATACTTACTAAGTCCAGTATTTCACAATCCCCAACGAAGACATGAAAATGGATTAATTTAGAATGTTCAGTAAGTCCCTTCTGAACATTCACATATTACAGAGAAAATATTTTGTAAAGGATTGAAGGGGAGAAAGCAAATCTGATCTTTACCTAACCTATTTGTTCACTATATAGAGGTTTAAATATATTATTTGTGTTACATTTGCTTTTTTGCTTTATTCTTGTAGTGTCACAGAAAAGTATAAAGGCCTACACAGTAATGACATACCAGATCTCATAGAAAAATGTATCAGCATCTAGTAGGCTTCACTTGCAGCTTCACTTCTGTGTACATAAATAGGGTTTTTTCTTCCAGTAAGAGTGTGTCACCATTTTATTTTGGTCAACAAAAAGAAAAATCAAGGATGCTAGCAGACTAGCTAAAAATCTTCTCTGTCTATTGCTACCAAGTAAGATTAGTTCAAGACTAATATTTGATTGGCAAATAAAAGATACATACATCCAAGAGACAATAAAAACTATAGTTTAAAATGCAACTATTTTGTGCTGCAAAAGGCACAAAAAAGCTTTTGCCAGCGAAAACCTGATTTGACTTGTGTAATACGACCTTAAGCTTAGTTTAGCTAGTAAGGATTTGCACGCTTTTGTTTCTCTAGCTTCCTCTAATTACAAAAGCCTGCAAGACTTAAAATTTTTAGATTAGAAAATGAATTTTGTGTAAGCCAGGAAAAAAAAATGGATGGGGGAGAACAGATGACTTAAGGCAATGCCATTCTGGTTAGTGTAAAACAGACACGGCCTTAGCACGAAACAAGCCAAACCAAGTTAGTAGGATAACTTACAAACTACTTAGAAATCAACTTTAAAACCAGAGAAGAATGTGATCATTCAAGTTACTTCCTTGAGAACTTTGTGCAACATTATTAAATAAAGGCAAGCAGAAGACAGTTTAAAGTTCCAAGACATGTTCTGCGATTGTAGAAGATACTTTGGCGAAAGATGTGGAAGTTAACTTAGTTTCATGCTCCCACTGATTTTCTAGAAAAACAGGTCTGAACAACCAGTTCTTGCATCATTTGATGTAATCAGCTGTTCACACAAACTTTCAGGACAGATTTTACTTTGTTCCTCTACTGACATCTGTTCTTAAAAAAAATTTATATATATTATATATATACATACACATAAAATAAATATATAAGCAGATCATCATAGCAGCCAACTACCTTCTGAAGTATCAGAATATTCTCAAGTTCATGCAAGAAAAAGCTTTCCTTAGCTCTACAGAGGAGCTTCCCCCAAGAGAGAAGTAGAGTCCCTCTCTTAGACAGGGTCCAATATAGCTAATTTTCTCCACTGAAATTTCTCAAAAATGCCTTTGAAACAATAAATATCACTTGTTTGGCTGCTTCACTGGTTAACACACAACTCTTGTTGTGAGGAGAACCTTGAGAAAGCAATCCCTATTCAGATCGAAGAGCAAATCTCTCATCTTTGCCTAAACTGGTTCCAAGACATTCTGTAAGTTTTAATTACTAGTTTAGACTAGTTTAGTTCTAGACTCGCCAGTGTTTTTCTAGACTGAAAACACCTGAATCATCTGAGTATGCCATATGCCCAGGGCTGTAAATTCAGCATTCATTAGGCAAACGTCAGGATGTAAAGCTGGAATAGAGAACATACCCTGCACCAGAGTCCATGGGGGAAAGAGCTCCTGTAGAGTCCAAGAAGGAACAGAAAATGCTCTGCCCCAACTCCTATTTGGAAGATGGGTAGGGCGAATGCATCCATGTCTGTAACTGAATCTGAGTTTAAACAGATTTGATAAATGATAACATTCTACATTATATTACTCTAGTCCTAGAAAAAAATATCAGAAGACACGACCTCATCAGCAAGATTTAAACAAAGTGTCTGCATCTTCTTGCAATGAAGTGAAAGATTCACTCCGAACAGGTTACAGGACGTGGTCAATTTTCCTTTAGAATACGGCAAGCTAGCAGCTTTCACTGCAGTCATTTGTTCAGCACAGTATGATAGCATAAGACCACCTAAGGACTGCAACATAAATTAAAACTCAAATGTGAAAAGGACTATTGAAAATTATCTACATTTACAGTTCAGTCACACATTTTTATTTAACATCAGTATACAGAGGACAACCCCAGCAAGTTATTTTTTAATGTCAAGTATTTAGTAAAGTTCTTCAGCTGTAACAGTGACAATAGAACAGCTAAAAATAAGCAGTATGAAACAAACATGATATTCTTAAAATTATAAATATACCAACAATACTTCTTAAAGCTTAATTATTGCAACAGTTAAATTAACCATAGTTCATGTTAGAAAGGCTCTATGAAATTTATTCAAGTTGTCAAGAAATTAGATGGAAGTGTAAAAAGGAAATACATATGAATTTTACTTTTGATCTTCACTAAAGGTAGTCAATACAATTTTGTACAGTATCACCTAACATGTCAATCTTTAACAAACTCCAGTATACAGAATTCATAAAATGCAGAAAAAATAGTTTAATTTTTACATGTAAATTGACAGTAAATTAACTGACACAAATTTTATTATTGCAACATAAGCAGGCCAGCATTTTAAATATTAATTTAGTAGCTTTATACTGTTAAAGGGGCAGACATATACAGTCATTCCAAGTACATAATCAAATTTTAAGAGGTGATAATTCAGAACATGGGATTCTAGAAAATGTTTAGTAAAAGTCATGTTATTTCCTAATCCAGACATCCTCATCATAAAGCCTTTGCAGGGTTATGATCTCTCTTGGCTTTACTGGAGCCACTAGTCGCACCTTCTCACACATGCACGCGCGCAAACACTCATACCTTGCTATAAATATCACACCAGTGTACTAGGCTTAAATTCACCCTGATAATGCGGGTATGCTATGTGCAACTTTGCTATTATGCACATTACAGAAAGCTTCAAATTTCAGCATGGTAACCTGAAGTCATATAGCTGTGTTTCAGTTTTTCTATAATCATCCCTGAAGTTTATACAGATACCGTATCACGTTGAAAGAAATCTATTTGATAGTACTTAAATACCAGCAATTGAACTTCAATTGTAATGATGAAATGCTCCTTTCCATTGAGGAAGAATTAGTATGTATAGCTGCTCATCTCACTCAAATATAGTACATGAATGTTTAAGTACTTTTACTAAAACAGAAGTCATACTAAAACATGATACTGTACTACAACTGTAGTTAACTAGAAAATTCAAGGATGTTATAATTTAAGTCTAAATTTTCCTGTACAGTAAGTCAAATAAATAAATTCCATGTGCATTTGTTTTATAAAATGGTAACATGCTTATCTTGCTAGGTTATACACTGCCATTTCATCTCTGTAGTTCTGTCCAATCTTACCTTGAGCTTTCTTATAAAGGAAACTAATCAGCAACTTTGCTTTAGATAAATTGAGTTGCTGTACAAGATGGTGAAGAGTTAATTTCAGAGTCAAACGTAAGTCACCTAGACAAGTTTTCTTTGAACTTAGAATTCCAAACCAGTTGCAAACTATCTGAATATCTCAATTTTTAGTTTAAAGGCAAAACAAAAAGGATGGACAGATAAATTGCTCTGCAGACTGAGTACCACGGATTCTCTGCGGGGATTTTTAATTGCATCTTGTATGCCCTATAATTTGGTTTGAAGTAGCTATAAAGATGACGCATGCCATTTTACCTTGGTTTCTTTATGATTTTTTTCTACATTTCAAAATTAAGACGACAGTTCTACAATCCCATTTAGCTTGTCCATCAGGGTTGGAAAAGGAAGGGGTAGGGGTGCAGCAGACAGCTAATCGTCTCCACATTGCTGGGGAGAAGAAAGTTCATGCTCTTGTTTAAGGCAACCTATTTTTCTCCCCACCCTCAACCTTCTTTCTCAAAAAGAATCTAACAAAAAGTGAGAACAAGAAATTAAAACTCGTGAACGCCGAGCCTCACTCAACTTGTTTCGTGCTGAGTTTTGCCATTCACTTGCTCTCATCCTGACTGGGAGTTAGCACAACAGTTCTGAGAGCGCACTTGTGTCACACGCCAAAGAATGCTGTATCCAGTGAGGAAGCTCAAGGTATGATTATGGATACACTGAATTAGTAATCTGGAAAGCTTATAACCAACTGTCAACATGCTATGCACTGTGTAGCCTATCAGCTACTATAAGGATCAGGATTAAAGAGATATTTCTGGGGTTTTTTTTATTTACCTTTTCAAACTAAGGGCAGTACCAGACCAACCAGACCCATTAAGAGAGCATGTCGTACATTGTCCAATACCCAGTATGTCTTTTGAGGGCTATTAAAGAATGAGAGGGGAAGGCAGCACTGGCTCAGTGGAAGTTACACTACATACTGCAAGTCTGCTTCAATTTTCCATCCAATTCTCTCTTTAGGCTGGCAGTGATATGAATTTAGTGAAGGCCTTTTGAGGCAATGATGGAATAAGCAGCAAGATTCAGAGGCTTTCACTCTAAAGTTAGCATACGAAAAAAAAAGGGGGGGTTTAAGATCACTTGGGGACCCATACTATGGGAGGAAGACTAGAAATAGCAGCTTTAAACCCCAGGGCAATGGGATAGTCTAGGATAGAACAATTGGCAAGACAGAAATGAGTGGTATATAACCCATTAAGAGAGACATTACCGTAAGTGTTTTATACTTTGACAATTTTCATTAAATAAAATTATTAAGTGCTCTCCTATAAACAAAAAGGATGCTCATAACGTCCTTCTGGCACAAATATTTTCCTATCCCCTGTAAACATGCCACCATAGTTGTTTTTACCAGCAGAGTGAGCTCATTATAAATGCAAGTGAAATCAGGAAAACAAATCATTTTGAAAATTTTTAAGTAAATACACCCTAAACAATATGGCATTTACAACAGTGTGCAATATATTAATTTTGGAAGTGATAACTTCAGCATGAAAATTACTTACCTGTAATTAAAGTTTTCCATATTGGCCAATACATAAATCCTAATTTTTGGTACTGCATACTTTATCTCTGAAATATTTGAAATGTCATATTCCAACTCAAAGTCAACACACAAAAAAACCCCATGTTTAAGTTATAGCCAGTCTAACATAATCCACCTCAGCCACTGAAAATAAGTTTAACAGTGTAGTGTTTAGTAGTTCACAGCTTTGGAACAAAAACAGAACAGGTCACAACAGAACTCTGAAGCACTGCTCCGTGTATATAAAGTTAATTCTTAAGCATGAACTGCACTGAGTCACAGAAGTGACAACTGCTTTAGTATTTTCATTTGAAACAGACCATCTACTTTGGGGATGTTTTGTTTCTCTTTTTTAAACAATGAATCTGAAGTTCTTGCGCACACACACACACACACACACAAAAATCTTAATTTTTAAAGGAACAACTTCCTCCCTTCTCTTCAGAAAAGGATTTACAAATTTCAGTTTAGATTCAATCTTCAAATATGCTTCAAGATGCAGAGTGGACATGGTTCTTTAGGCATACATATTTTGTGACAGATTCAAGAACATCTCCAAGAAACTTGCATTATACAAACTGTTTTAAGAAGAATTCTTGAGTTTTACTTAAGATTTTACTCCAATGAAGATGTGGTATTTTAGTGTTCTCTCCACTTCAAAAGGGAGATTTGCAAATCAAATAGTTTAAGCCTAAGGAACATCAGATTTTCGATTAGACTCTCCAATGTGACAATATTCAACTATTAGAGTGTTTTTTTTCTTCAGATGATAACCTAGAGGCCTCAGAACTTCAGAAAGTTTCACAAAAATAATGATCCTTTTCAGTAGAACAACTCTGGTAGTGTTTTCATAGCTGTATTCCTTGAAAACGTTACTAGCAGACAAAGCCATTTGTGGCACAAACTACTTTTTACAAAACAAACACCACTTTGATTAAATCAAAATTTAGCTTGCTATATGGTGGACTACAAAAAAACCACATCAACATTTTATCTGTGTTTAAGTGCACCAACAGTAAAAGTTAAAACTAGAAGTACATTTTAATGAAAGTTCTACTGATAGAACAGCTGCTGTCAGAAAGAGTTTGTCAATGATCAAATTTAACTAACAAAAGTAACAATAAAGTAAAACTGAAACTATTTAGAGAAAGCTTGGATGACTTTCCCTAGCTTAACCAAGTATACATAAATCAAGACCTGGCTAGAGTTCCTTGATAGTACTGTATTGTCTCATGGATTGATTCAAAATTTAAAGAGCATGAACTACAGTCAGTTAAGGACTAGAAATCTGCTCATAAAATGGCAGACAGTTTAATAACAAGTGGTTTGACGTTAATGGCAGACCACCACAGAAAATTATGGAGGAATAAAACACTTCGGTTTTAATTTTTCAGAAGCTCACATTTCTCGTTAGACTTAAAAGCAGCAGCTTTTCATAAGCTACTTTCACAAGGAATGCAATATTTTACAGAAAACTTGAAGAATTAATCATTTTAGTGATTGACATGTTTTACTTCAATTTTTACATAAATAGCTTTCACCATATTGTGGTTATGCTTAAGTATAAGAACACTAATCAATAGTTTAGATGCACAGTATTTATTTCTCTTGCTGGAAGGCAGCTATACTTAAGAATTGTATCCAAGACACTTCAAATCATTCAGAAATATGGCATGCAGTATCCAAAAGTATGGCTCTGAGGATTTTTTTTTTTTTTTACATTAAGCATAAAGAAATTTTATATTCAACATTCATTTATATTTCAAGAAAACTACCTATTCAGAGTTCTAGTTCTTTGATGCAGCATTAAGGATTAAAACTTACCACTTTACCAGGCCTTGCCCATGTGCAAATAAATCCTTCCTGACAAGCAGTGACTATACAGTCTTCAAGAAAAATTAACACAGTCAGTCTTTCATGTGCTATCTTTTTACAGATAAGAGGCTCTAACAAGGGAACATCTTCCATTCGGGGACAGAGAGGTGTTCCCAAAGTTTTAGCTGGGTCCGTTTTGGTTTTAGTAACTAGGTTCAGTTTGTCACTGCTCTTGCTAGATATATGTCCCATGCTATGATTTCTCTTGTGATCTTTTTCATGGTGTCTTTCCTTCCGATCATGTAGCGATAAGGTTGCAAATTTACTAACACCTGAAGCAATGGCACCATCCATGACACTGCTTTTACTGCCAGCATTTGAGACTGCAGAATGTGGAAGGCTGTTTGACCGTGGAAGAGGAGGGGGTACAGAGTTTCCAGGTGTTGTGATACTGTTTCCATTACTTCCTGGGTTAGCTCCACCACTTCCAGCGGGTGGACTTGTGGCATTCATGACATTTGTATGTGTCCTTGCTCTTGAGAGAGGTTGGTGGGGGAAGAGAATATCTTCTGTGAGATCCCATAAACAGAGCTGTGTGTCCTGGCCTACTGAACCAAATCTATACGTAACACTTACTGGACGACTGTCTGTAGAGTTCCTTTTGGATAGTCTAGATTGTGTACTATTTGCTCGATCTCTGCCAAAATGAAGGTCTTGGAAATCCTCATCACTTCCACTAAATTCCATTGGGTCACTCTCTTCTACACTAGTGGTATATGGATCAAATGCAACAACACTGACCCACGATTTATGTCCGTGGCCTCTAGCTATTACTCGACAGTCCACAAAAGACCAAACTGTTACTAAGTCATCCTCTCCACCTGTTACTATATATTTTCCATCGGGACTCCAACACACACACAGCAGTCCTCCAAAGTAGCTTTTCATTGTACCGTGCAATTCCACTGAATCAAAGTTAAACACACGAAGAAAACCATCCTGGCTCACACACGCCAAGTATTTCCCATCTGGGGAAAAGGCAAATTCATTCAGGGCACCCTCACCTACTGTCCATTTAAGCAGAGGGTTTCTTGTGGATTTACTCTTGCAAGTGTGAACTGCAAAACCTTCTCCTTGTTTAAGTAGCTGGTAGTGCGGGGCTGTGGTACCACAAGTGTGCTCCACGTTATATAAGTACATATTGCCACTGGAATGAGCTACTAGGAAAAGGCTTTCCGAACCTGGTACCCATTTTACACAGGTTACTCTGGACTTGTCTATTAGTCTCTGTGAAAAACAAAAAAGATACATATCAGAAAGTCTGATAATTAAAGTTTTAACAACGAACTGTCAATCTGAGCTTTTTGGGAAGGAAAGGGAATCAAGCTTAAAGTAAGCTGAACTGTCTACAAAGGAGCAATATTGTTACTGTATTCGCAAAAAAAAAAAATCTTTTCAGACAATTAAGAGAAAATCACTTTTAGAGAAAGAAAGCTCTATAAAACATTATTATTATGGTCCAGTGATATTCCACAAAGAATACACTTCAATCAAGCCAGTTGTTACTAATCTCAACATAATATTCTTGGGTTTATTTTTTGCTCTGTAGGTTGATGAGCAGCATGAAAAGGAAACAAACATTTGAGAAAAATCAAGAAAACACAAAACAAACTGCAGAAAATAAAGGCTGTTACTCATCTGTACTACACAGCAAACAGGTTTTAAGTCAACAACAGTAAATTTACACACTATTTTTATCTGAAGTCACATATATAACGTTAATCCTCTGGAGAGGAGGGAAAAAAAGCCTATACCTATAGGCTATATACCAGTACAATTTTCAAACTGATTCAGGAAGCAAGTGCTATACAGTAACCCTATTAACATAAAAAGTTAATAGTTAAATGCATGCATTTAACTTAATACAGATGGTACCACATCCTTTTCTCCCTGGACTCCCCACCTCACATTTCCATTCCATATTTTAGCCAAGAACCTGTCAATACTTTCACTCACCACCTGATTTAAATGACATTTCTTTTAAATGAAAACATTTTAATAGATTTCATCATTACAAAAGAACGAACGAACACATTAAATATCCCTGTTCATACGGCGTTCAATGCTGGAAGAAGTGAGAGGTAGAGATAAAATTTTGACTCCTTGAGTTTGTTACAAGAATTCTGATAGACTTCTAAATCTAGTAAGGCAGCCATGCCATCGCTCGTTTGCGATTTCTGAAGAAGTAATTTTTAATATACAAGAGATCATAGATTGATTACAGTCTGAAAGAAGAGCTCAGCTTTATGAAAGGTAAGACTGCAAAAACAAAGAGCATGAAGAAATACCAGAATAAGTCACAAAAGCATTAAAATAACCCAAAATTTGCTCTACTGTTTCTCAGAAAAATTAACTAATGGATAAATACATTGACTGTTATTCATTCCACACCTGTGCCTGTCACTGAAAAACAGTACTTGGTCATTTTAGATTATACTTCTGTACAGTTCTGTTGCTGTCAGCCTCAGTATAAAGCAGGAAACCTCCCTTCTGTGATTTCTCATTGGTTAAGTCAGTCATTTTGTACAAAAACTAAGAAAAAAATAATTTAGAATTTTCCTCAAACAAAATGGCTTCAAAATAGCAGCTTTGTGCCACATCTACTATCACATTTTAAGTAATGTCACATGTGTTCATTAATATTACATCATTTATGTTTGAGTAATGATGATACCAGAAATATCAGCTGGAAAGTTATCTTGTGCTCATCAACAGAATAAGAACAGGGAGCATCAGACCAGCTTGCCTACTAGAAACAACAGTCTTCTGCTTACGAAACAACCACTGATATGGCACAGAGCAAGATTTCATGAACTACTCTACTAGAATAGCTCAACTTGACATAATTCCTCTTGGAAGCAGAGGCTGTAACTAACTTTCTACTAGAAATGGCATTTTAAGCCCCCAAAATCATAGACTATATGATATTAGGTATTGTACAAAAATCCTCCAGTCCTGATCACTTTACCTCAAAGAAGCTATGAACAAAAGATTGTAATATGCAATGGAACTAGTTAGCTCCAACAGACAAAAGGCTGAATTAGAAGATCATAATACTTTAAAGTGATCTGAAGCAAGACCCCACATTTCCTCCCCTTCTCAACTAAGAACACTTTAAATTCAGAAGGAATATTAAAATTATGAAATCACAAATTTCTGAAGTTTTAACTGGGACTCTGCACTCATCTGCAGCACAGCAAAACAAGACTTGAAGTCAGTGTCACTGGCAGAGGCATTACAATAATGAATACTAAATGCAGTATCAAGCTAATCGCTGGATATTTAGCGGCTGGGATAAGAAGCTTGTGTTCAGCTTGGTGAAAGAACAGTAAGTGCAGGAACTTGAGTCGGAAAGACAAGTAAGGTAAGCTTATCTCAGTAACCATGTTTAAACAAGCTTGAAGGGACAAAATTATAGGCATAGGACAAAAGTGAAAAAAACAAACAATTATGGAATATACATTAAGGTCTGTCCAACAGCTTTGGCAATACAAGTAGAAAAAGTTTAACCAGAAAAAGATTGCAGCCATACCTTAACTGCAGCTTAAAGCTATGGTTTAAATAAAGAACAACAGACAAAAAATAAGCCAAGATGAAGGAGACAACAGTTCAGTTGGCTAACTTGAGGATAACCGACTACTACCATCAAACAATTGAGTCTAAAGGTATACTTAGCTGTTGATGGGTATTAGAAAGCAACACTAATTTTATTCTGACACAACTAGAAGGAACACTGCTTGACTTTTAGAGGTTGCCAGGAGCTGCATAGCATCACTCACCTCAGCCTTTCAAGTCCCTATTGTCTTCTGCATCAACAGGGTTAAAATAAATAAGAGTACCAAGTCAAAATACAATAGGTTTAATTCAGGCAACTTAGACATAACCTTCTGTGTCATAACAGGTTATTTCACTAATCACAGTGATTAACGGCTATCCTGATTGCTTCATGACAACAGGTAGTCAAAACAGCTTTGGGTTTCCTAAATCATGCCATTACTAACAGGACAGGTGGCAAATTCTTTTACCTCTATTATTCCAGCTCTAGCACAAAAATCTGTCAGAAGAGGCAAAAGCTTGCTTTTAGACTACCTTAGCTTTGCCTATGAAGGTATGCTTATTCTCAAACACTACCTAAATTCTAAACATATTTCAAAACCAGTAGAATGACTCAAACAAACAAAACAAACAGAAAAACAAAACAAAATAATGCTCACTAATGTTTCCTTAAAAGAGCTTTTAGGTGTGTGTCTATTAAATCCAGAATGTCCAGGGCAAGTTTCTATACTGTAACTGGCAGATTAAAAATATACATATAA
Organism: Rhea pennata; assembly: GCF_028389875.1. NCBI lineage: Eukaryota > Metazoa > Chordata > Aves > Rheiformes > Rheidae > Rhea > Rhea pennata. The sequence goes on along the minus strand of NC_084667.1, from coordinate 58,234,605 downwards.
AAGTTTTTAAATTTGTTATAGTTGCAGTTAACAGTAGTGTAGGAAATAAGAATCTGTCATTTAATTTTGATCTACCCTGCTGGTAGTTTTGGCAGCACTGAGCAAATCCTTCTGTTAGCTGTGTTAAAAACAGAGCATCTTATTTAATTTCCAGTAAGGAGTCCAAAGACATATCCCTACCACAGTGAAATATCTGTAGTTATAGTGCAGAGACAGTATGCAAAGTTGCTTCAGTATTTCCAGCACTGTTGCCTGCTGCTAGATCTAATCATACTCCTCCCAACCCCCAGTACAGCTTTACATTGTAGAAGTTAGACAGTAAACAAAATAAGGGCATGTAAACACGTTGTACCTTTACGTAAGTATTTTAGCAGTTTTTCCTTGAGGTAACTATAGTTCAGCTACAAGAGTATGCACTGCTTGGTGATATTAAACTCTAGTTACGTAAAATATTTATGCTACTATCAAAACAAGATTAAATCAGAGCTGTACTTACACAAATGACTTGTTCACATCCAGACTAGCACTCCCAATGGTGAAGCTGCACCAGTGCCAAAGTTTTGGGGTTTAGAGTTTTTTGTTTGTTTGTTTGGAGGGGGGGGAGTAGGGAGGGTTGAGAACAATGCTATAATGAAAATTTCAACTACTTACACGATGGTTTCTGCCAAAAAGAGTATTTAGTGCAAAATTAAGAGAAAATCCAGCAGTTTCCCATTCAAACAGTAGAGAGAAAGAACAGGTGGGAAATACTAGAAAATAAAAGCTCCCCTCTTCCGATCTAGCTGTAGCTACTTTTAGAAAGTTGAGGAGGAATTAGGCAGGTCTAATTATAAGACATTCCCATTGAGAACAATACTTGAATCTTCCTTGCACAAAGACAGGATGTCAACACATCTTCCCTGAGGTGGGAAAGATGTGCCTGCTCAGGCTGAAAGCTGAGCAAGACTCAATTTCATCTGCAAAGATTTTATCCAGAATTGAAATTTCTAAAACATGATCTGCAAATCTCCTTGTGATTATTTCTCGTGATTTATCTGCAGCTGCATTAAAAAATAAAACAAAAACAAATTCCCACAGCTTATCTTCAGCAGAAAATACTACGAAAGTTGTATCAGTTACCAGATCTCTTCCATCATTAACATCCAGACACTTATTCTTACTGCTAAAAATACCAATACTATCAGATAATCACAGCCAGCTGTCTTGTAACTTGGCACAAGTCATGTCCTCCCCACCCAGTATTCCCTTCAATTTTTTACCATTGCACAGCAGCAAAAATCAGGTGGAGAGTTTCTTTCATTAAAGTTACATGGCCAAGACCTCATAAGCCTCAGCTTTTCCTGTGCAGCATCTAGCTTTCATATCCTAAATAAACAGTCTTCCCCAAGTAAACCCATGTGAATCCTCATGGGTCCTCATGTCCAAATATGGACAATTTGTTTTAAAACCCTTTCCATAAGAATACAGCTTAATATATGCTAAAACGTTTGTTTGTGGTTTGGAACCAGGAACATTTGGAACAACTGACTGCAAAGGGTATATAGCAATATTCAGATTTGTAGACCCTTTTTCAACCAGTTAACTGTTAGTAGCTCCATTACAGCATTACCTAATCCCTCCTTAAATCACCAGAAGCTTCCTACATGAATAGCATTTTTGTATAGGTATCCTAAGATCAATGAAACAGCTGAAAAGCAAAGGTAATGACTGAATAATGAGCTGTATAAGCAAAGGAAGCCATCTACAGAACTTTGAGAATCTAAGATCTTTAATATCAAATACATTTGCATGCAACAGTATTACGACTTCTACTTACTTCCTCATTAAATAATTTGCTAGTTTCTTTTTTAATAGGGTCTATAAGTTGGACCTGGCCTGCAGAGAAGCCCACTAGAAGAGACACACTTTCTGCTGTGGCTGTTAAGTGATTGAAGTCATGACATGTAGGTTGTGTTCCTTTGTATATCCTTTTGTCTATTGGTTTACTCAAGTCCGCAGCCTGCAAAGAGAGCAAACAGAATGAAGACAGTTTATCACAATGTGTGCATGTAACATTTCTATCTGCAAATGAATTTATACAAAGCAACAACTAATGCTATCACAAAACCTTATTTTAAAATAACAGCTTTGTATTTATCAAAGACATCTTTGATATCTTCAGTAAGTTTATCTTTTTACATAACATGTGTTTTTTCAGTTTTGCTAAACACTACACCTACCTAGCATTTGCAATTGCATCATATACAATAACAAACCAGTGACAATCATTCAGTAACCAGGGCTGCAGCGAGACCTCAAGACCAACCCATTCTCAGGTTTATCCTGCCAGGAGAGGCATTCCATCACATAGAGGCAAGATACCTTCTACTTCTCTAGCAACAGCTTCCTAAATATGAAGTATAACCAGTTTTGATATTTGCAGATTAAAAGTGTTTGCAGGCATCTGACCCTTGTAACGTAACGTATCCTTTTATAAAAAGGAAAAAAGATTAGTCTTAAAAGTTGTTGGGAGTTTTTTTTCCAAAAACAAAAAAAAAACACACCTTAAAAATGATTGACTAGGCTCTAGGAAAAAGATTTCTAGGAACATAGACTCAGGATGTTGATATTCTGATTACTTTGTAGCTTAATGACTAAAAAAATTATTATTAAAAAAAATTATTCTGTAATACTTCTGACATCGACTTGAACATCAAAATATTCTGCCATCTATATAAGGAGCTCTAGGCATTGTCAATGAATCAATTTTATTTACTGAACACAATCCAAATACAGCTCTCACAAAATAGCAGTGCTAACAAAATATAGGAAACAACAAACAACTGAAGATTTGTACAGTAAGGCACTGAAGTGTCAGAAGGACCAAAAGGAATAGGTATGCAATCTAAAATGTTCTCTCAGTTGTATAACTCACGCTTATCTACATATCACTTCTCAACACAAACATCCTATCTTTCATCATCTCAAGATTAAAACCCACACGTTTAATATGCAAGATCATGCACCAGGTTCAACATTAACTCCTTATTAACGAAGATCAGGGCTTGTAATTAGAAAGCTGCAGATTCTCCACTGTATTACAGACATGAGACTATACTGGGACCCATTCTAATTTTATTTGTATTTGTACTTTGAGAAAGATCAGGTCAGTAACATAAGAAATATAATTTGTATGAGGAAGACGACAAGCATCACCTAAAACAGCTGTGATGTATTAAATCTTGTGCTTAAAAGTTTAAAGAATAACAAACTGTTGGTATGCATGGATCTTTACAGATGAGAACCAGAACTGTCAGTGGAGGAAAAAAAATAAGTTACACAGCAAATCATGACAGATAAGCCATTTCCAAGGCAAATTTAACTACATGTAATCAGCATATATATGCAACAGTATTGAAATTATACTTATGTTTCGCAGCATATATTATAGATCAGTTTAATCAAGTGTACAGCACCCTGGCTGAAAATTCCAAAATAGGATTACATACTCCAACTTCTCCAGTCAGCAGATTAAAAAGGTATTCTCCAGAGCTCAGAGATCCATTATAAGCTAAAAAGTTTATTAGCAATACCTCTTCAAGGAGAATTCAAATAGAATGCCAGCTCTATTGGGACATCATAGGAAAAGGCACATGCCTACCAAAGAGCATCCACAGACACATGTAAATCTCTAACTCGAAGTTGAAAGATCAAACTCTAGAGGCCATGCATTAGCTCTTAAATCATGCAAGACTCCTTTATCCTGCAGCACTGCAGAATAAATGGTATCATGAGATACCCTCAAAACAGAGGTAGTGTTTCTATCTGGAAGACCATTCTACAGAAATATATATATATCCCTCTGTACCTCAAAGAAAATGCAAAGCTGAATAAGGTGCCATGTTTCTCTCCTCTCACCTACAAGACTTTGTCTTCTGGACAAAACTTTCTTAGGAGAACTCAACTCCTAAGAAAGATCTCTTTAAAAGTAAATAGGACTCAGATTGAATCACACTGAGAAATTAGAGAATGAGGGACTCTCATCTAGCAGAAAACTGCTAGTATTCCCAGGGTTTTCTCCCTCTGAATCTTTACTATCCTTGCAAACAGCACAGAATGAAGAGATGGTTGTCTTCAGGCTGCAGTTACACCCACTTTGCTCTTTTGTCTGGTGAGAGTTTTGTATATAACTGACTATTGTTTGTGTTGTCTCACAAACTTCTAATGTGACTAAGGTTCCCCACCTTCTGAAACTGCGTGATAATAGATCTAGTAAGACATGAAATTCAGATAGATGAAATCTAGGTACAGACTTCACTGTGCTTGTTCTAGCTGTTCTCTGGGAGCCAGATGGCAGTGACAATCTGTCTGAACTTAAGTGGAGAGTAAGCAAGTTATTTCAACCCAGAATTATCAGAAACTAGGTTTTTACTGACAGAGATGTCCTGCTTTTTATTTACATGCAGTTGGTGTTTTCAGCTATGATAATGATATAGCTGTCCCATGGAGATGCGGTCAAATCCACAAGCATAAGCATACTTTTGGTCATGCTCCCTCTTCACCAAAAGATAGAGTAGGGCCAATGATCATAAGATCTAGAAGCCATTTTCTTTCTCTGTTTCTGCACAATTCATAGTTGCTATTGTATTTTGATGAGGAAGAAAAGCTTACTTAGCACTTCATTAGCTCTCATCACTAAGACCACTTCCTATAGTGGATCTGTAGGAGACTGATTCCCAGTAAAGTTTCTACATGAAATTTGAGCCCGTGACTGTCAAATTCCAGTACGCGACACTATTGAATAAGGTGGTGGTAACTGTCCCCCTCCTAGAAAAACTGTGGTGCACCCTTAGAAAGAAAAGATTGATCTTGGGATTAAGTGGTAAAGAACATGGAGGCTGGATGCACAGGATAAGGCATCCTTGCCTCTACTTGAGCTTGTAGCAAGTTGTATTCATGATTCCTGTCCCTATTCTTTTAAAGTCTGCTTCTGAAAAATATTCAGCGCTATTCCAGCTTGTCCACTTTGGGGAACCTAATCATCACAGATGAGTTAGGATGACAGTAGCTCATTGAAATGGGTTAAAACTACATGAACTTGCTCAGGTGCTGCAAGTCAAAGTACATCACAGCTAATCAAGACTCCAGTAATACCACTTAGGCCAACTGATAGCTAGCAGTTATCACTGCTATGTCATCCTATGTCCTTCTGTTATATTTCATTAAAGCAGTTTTCTGAATCAGCTTACTAATTCTGAGCAGGCCTTTTTACAAACATTCAGATTCCAACAGAGTAGCATTTAAAGTACTCCTTGGACAAAGCAACCAGGAAAAATGGGTATTATGAACAAGCAGAATCTCACTCAAAACTTGTCTAAAGGCAGTGATGCAGCTGAACAAAATTGGTATATCTTGGGCACCAATGACTTTAAAGACCTGTTCTCCAACAGAAACTTATGCTCCACTGGAAGTAAATTTGACTGTGTAATACCATTCAGTTCTTTGTGATTAACTGTACTCCAGAAATAAACAAAGATTGTACAACTGTTTTGGGAACTTCCATTCCAATTTACTTAACTCTTACAGCATGTTATTTTAGCAAAATTATCTGTAAACCGCATGCTGAGGGAGCTGGAGGAACAGAACTAGCAATTGTACATCCTCCCTGAAGCACAAATTGCAGTAGGAAGATGGTTGAGTGGAACATTATAAACACAGTTTTAAGTTCCTGGACACTAGGAAGGGAAGAAGAAGAAAAAACAAAAAACAAACAAAAAAAAAAAAACAGTTAACTTCAGTCATATGGTATGTTTTGGATTAGACTAAATTTTGGAAAGCTGCAGATTTAAATTAGCCAATGAAAAAATGCAGGAAGAGTTCACATCTGTCGTAGAAGCATGATTAAAGGCCATCCTTATGGTTCACAGCTTGTGAAATAATAGTTAAGAAACCTCTAAGTCTTGAATCAGTAATATATCAAAAGCATGAGTCTTGGACAGAAGTTCATCTGGCTTTGACCTTAGAATTATGCACAAATACAGAACTAAGGTAATTGCCCATCCTTAGCAGACATTTGAAACATCAAAATCTAAAAACTTCAATATTTGATCAGATGGAGGTCGGAATTTTCTTCCATTCTAGAAAAACATCTGAGAGCAGAAAGAGAAAGAAATTTTCTTTATTATTATTAATTTATCTCAGATTATTTCAACTGTAGCCATGACAACGCCTTCCTATAGATACTTAATGCTACTCAGTGTCAGTTTTGCCAGGAGACTTGCTTTCCATGGGCTGTAGCAATAAGTGAGATTAAGAGAAAATATTAGGTCTTTAAGCTAAAGCAAACATTTAATCAAAAATTTACTTCTGAAAATACTCTTAAGAGAATCTCCCTAGTCCAGAGAATTATTTAGTCTTGAATGATAGACTACAGATTGGTCATGCATGTTTTGCACTGAAAATGTACAAAGGACTGAGATGTTACACTTTTGTAGACTTCTGCATTTTTGAAGTTCGGAAATCTTAACTTATTATCTGTAGCCTGTACCTCTTCAATACTGTGCTGTTCAGGGATTTAATGGTCCCTGGTCTATAATGAGAATAATTTGAGAAAGCTACATTATACAAGTAACACGAGACATCAACTCTTGTGACTATTACTAAGTGAACTTTATTGAACTTTACAGACGCTCCTTAAACCCTGAAAAAAAAGAAGCCAGGTAATCATTACTGCAGCACTTCTGTCTCACAGAATCCCCTAGTAAACACTGCAGAATCTGTTATGCCCACCATATTAGCAAGGATAAAGAAAACAAAACTGGTGGTCCAGGAGGCCCCTTACAGCTTGCCTGCTCCATCATGCTTGTGCTGCTCTCCCTCTCATCCCTGCTCGGCTAGCAGAAGAACAAAGTTGTGGAACACGGCTGGCCCACTGTAAGAAGGTTCACTTACCCCACGCAGAGTTTTCTGCTCACTGGCAGAGAGAGTTTCTGCCAGAAATGCTAGCTTCAGTATTTTGCCCTGGAAATTCCTGTGACTTCTCCAGTATCAAAGGAGTATATTTCCAGAGTCTTTTTGTAGAGCCCAAGCATTGCTCAGTAAATATTAACAAGAGAATCACTTTTCCTTACTTCATTGCTGCTTCAAGATGGTCTGACTTCACAGCTGACGCTGCTTTGAGCAGGAGGTTGGACTAGTAGCTTTCAGAGGTCTCTTCCAAGCTGGATCATCCTATGATCCTCAGCTTAGGGCCAACCAAATCAGCAGTAAACACAGAGTTCCCAGCTTTAATTAACAGTTCTAATTTATGCCTTCAGTGAACTTCAAGCACAAAGAAAACTACAGGAACAGGTCGGTGGACTTTCCTTCTGAAGAACACCAATGTGGAACAAAAGCTCTGCTTACTTTCAGGAGGTATATACCAAAAAATCACGCAAAGCTTCCAGCAACTCTAAAGCCAAAATAAAACACTGCTCAGTACAGTTGACTCTGCCTTAGCCAGTCACTACCAAACTGAGCTCTATAAATATAGCTGCATGTAAACCAATAGACCAGTGGCTAATCAATCTTAGCTTTCTTGGTAGAAAGGTGACTTTTCTGAAAACCTTTTAAGTAATGCAAGATATAATAGCAATCATAGCATTTCTTAAATTTAAGATTAATCCTTCAGCTAGTGAACACATTCAGGGCCATTTCATAAGCCCCCAGGAAAAAAAAAAAAAGAAATTAAGAATCAGTTTGAAAACTTCCATGAATACTGTATAAACAAGAGGAGTATAAGCCCTATTCAGAACTCTATAAAAATCAAAAAGTCAAACACTTTGTAAAGTTCCACTACTTATACATAGTTACAACAGGTTTCATAAATGTAAGTCATTTCAGTTGCTTTTTCTACACCCGAGAGATTTCCTTAGCTTTAACGGTTGCATAACGATGTGTAAATATAGACTAGTTTTAAGTATCCTGAGCTTTGCAAAGCCATTAATGCTAGAGAAATTTAAGTCTCTTTATTCTGCAGCATTGCATTCAATGTAGCAGCTTTATACAATTCACATTCATCACCTCAAGGAAAAAAAAAAAAAAAAATCAAAACTCGAAGCAGTGGTGAAGATTTGTCTAAACTTTCAATTCTACAAAGTAGAGCACCAATAGCTGAGCATTCAAAACAGCACAACCAGTCCTGGGCAGTCTGCTGCCAACTACCACAGGAAGTCTAAGAACCAGCCCACACATTCACCATCTCTAACCAAAGGCACGAGCACCTCGGAGGCAGTGCCCAAGCTGCACTAGGCAGCAAGAATTCCCAAAACTGCAAACTAAGAAACTGGGAAGAGAAACAATCAGGCAGGGAAAAGAATCTGCCACTCTAACATACTGCCTCAAAGACGCTCCAGTAAGCTATTTCCCTATGAAATGTCCTTTCTCTAGGAAGCTTCTAGAAAGTGCAGCTCCTAATTTGTGTCAGTTTTAGTTTCAAAAATTTGAAGATCCTGAGCTTGCAGACGTGATCTTTTATTTTTTGACTTCAGTGGCAAGGACATATTTTCTGCCATATTTTTTCTAATATATACATATTTTGAATGACTAAGTAATTTGTATAAATACTCCCTTTCAGCAAAGAATTTCAAGATTTGTTTCCACTACAATGAATATTTGCCTTCCTGAACTACATTGTTCCTCATAAACAGGTTCCTGTATCTTCACACAACCTTTTAAGTTACAAAAGATTTGATTAAATGTTGAACAGGAACAGTTCAGGCATGCGACAGAGTTTCTAGGATACCATATAAGAACGGCTCTGTTAGTAAAACAGGGACACCAAGTAATTTTACTCAACCTATTTTTTTTTTTTTTTAAAGTGTTCCACTCAGTTCATCCATAACTGTCTTGAATATTATTTTCGCACAAAACCACATGAAAATTTGCCAAGCTAGTTGATGTTCTTTCCTCTTCTAGATTTAACTTTCACTTGGGGCCAAGGTCATACAAGACATAATGGCTTTTGAAAGTAGAAAAGCATTACTTATCAGGATCTCAGTATTTATACATAAAGCAGACAACTATGACCACAAATATTACAATAAAAGCTTTACTCCAGTCAAACGGACATAAATCCATTTTTAAGCAAAGATGGATTTAATTTTTCCAGAGGGCCTAATAAAATTATCATATTCTGTGTTTCTGAAATAATTTTTCTAAGCATTCAGAGTAAAAGAGCATATAATAGTTCAAACTGAATCTACGCAGTATTACCTGGACCAATGCTTATACAATTGGCAAGATAAAGGAAGGTTTACATGGAGTGGAAATGAACCCCATAAAGAACACTCACAAAGAATGTTCAATTTACAATTTACCATAGCAGTATTAACTGCACTTTATTAAGGATATAAACCAAATTATTTATCTGTGCAAAGAATAGATCAGTACCTTCTAGGGGGTATTTAAAGTAAAAGAGCTAATCTACTGACAATTCAGAAAAGGTAGTCAATTTTAACTTTACTCAAGTGCAAAAAAAAAGAAAGAAAAAAAGAAAGAAAAAGAAAAGAAAAAGAAAAGAAATACAGGACAGCAGTCTCCCCAGAAAAGAAAAAACTCTGTTTTGTTTGCAGGTCTCCATTCGCTTGCCAGGTGCATACACAATCAATTTACCCTTTGCCTCCCTTTAAAATTGGACAAAGGGCATTAAAGTAGGACAGGAACATTTACACATTTGAGCTCCTCAAGGCCAAGGAGGTTAAGGGAAATTGAAACAAAGTTCTGAATCTCTGGTTCCTGCTGGTCTGGGAACCTGCTGGTCTTCCAGTCAAAAGAAGCAGCGTCAGCACGGGTGTGAATTTTGCCAAATGAGTAACAGGCTGAATTGAAAACACTAAATTTCTAAGAGAACAGTTTAAATAGCTCGAGACCTCTGTTGGGTTGAGATAGATACAAGCAGCTACAGTGTTCTGCTCAAAAGACAGAGGGGCAATCTCTTCTGTGTGCGTGTGTGTGGAAGACCACCAAGTACAACCTGTGACACTGCTATTCCTACAACCAGGTGAGACCCAAAAGCGTCAGCTTTGAACTGACCGCAGCCCTCAGCACAGTTCCTCCTCCTGCTCAGTCCTGAAGAGACCCATGAGCAGTGCTTGGCCACTCTAAAAGCTCCAGGAAGGTTCTCCAAGTAATTCATGCCATCTCTAGCTACACTGTAATCAAATAACCAAAATTTTTATTTTTATTCTTCCTGCAGATGACAGTCTGTCACTTTCCTCCCTAAAAGCACTTCAATCCTTTCACTCACGCTTTGCAAAATATAGCTTTACTGTGCAATACAGAAAGGACAAGAGTTAACTTCTCCCTGAGCATCTAAATAATCACTTACAAATCCACACTGAAGACCAACTGTTGATATCAAACCTTATCTACGTATCCCTATATACGCATCATCTTAATAGTTTCCTTCAGAAATGTTCTGTGTGCATTACTTCAGATAAGCTCAACTAGTTGACATGAAGAATACAAGCAAAACGTCATACAAACTGCAGTAATTGTATCAAAAACCCAAAAATTATTTCATAGACTGTCTGCTCCTTTTGCAATGTTCACCTTATTGTGAGCATCAATTAATAGCATGATCAACCGAGACAAAAATTAAGACTTTGGTTTTAGCCTTATGCGCTTAGCCACACTAAATCTGTAAACAGGCTGGTCAAATTCAAACAACTCTGAATATAGTCCCTGTATCACACACTCCCAGCAGACATGAACTGAATTAGATATTCTATTTTGGTTTAAGCAATTAAAAAGAAAAAAAAAAAAAAAGAGGCTTTTTTTTTCCCCTCCTAAGAGAAAGAGAAAAGAAGATGGGATATATGTATTCTTATCTCTTCCCTGTGGCTGATCTACAGAATTTTGACTCAGCTGTAATTCAGCCTGTTGGATAAAACCTCTCAAGAAGAGATCTAATTCAGAATCACGTATGTTCTGCATGCAATGCCAACATCTTCCTCATTTTCTTCCCCTAACCAGCTCTTTTTACGATATTTAAGAAAAACATCTTACTGTGATGTTTTAAGTTCAAAACCATGATTTGCCAGTGACATTAATAAATCACGGGTGCAAGGAGGGGAACGGACATTTTTAGTGGTCTCTTCCCCACTAGTTTAAATATTAAGTGGATTTAACAAATCATGGCGTACAAATACTTCAGTATCACAGACTGTAGTATTGGACCACAATCCACAACTTAACTCCAACTCCATTTCTTCAAGACTAGCCGTAAACACATTCCAGAAATATACTCAAGAAACTAGTTGCATTCATGTTTTATCTTTCATCTTAGAGCTCTTTCTAAGAGTTATATAAATTTCAGATATAGACATTTAATTCCCCTTATAGGATTCATTTGCATTAAGTTCTGCACAGAATGGCAGATATTGCCACATCTTCTTAATACACACCTTCTGCTTATTATTTGCCCAGATGACTGAAGTAACCCATTCCAATCAAGTTAAACATGTGTGTCGGGGGCAAAAAATGCATCACTTCTGAGTTTTGTTCCCCTCAGATTTTTATTGAATGTTGTCTTGTCCGCCGGAAGAGACAATGGTGACTAACATTCCTTACACACACAGGACTTGCACTGCTTACTAGAAAAGGCAGTCCTACCCTTTTCAGTATTTCCACAGATGTTTTCAGACGTCACAATAATTTTCAGCACCCCTCTTGCAATAGTCTTTTTAGACCTGTATGAACAGTTATAGATGGACCTACTGATTCATACAATGGAATATGATGTACTACATTCCTCTTTCTAATATTCTTCTCCATTCGACTTCTTATAATAAATAATCGGATTTATAAGTATTGTTAAATTAAGACTGAGTCATCTATAGAACCCCCCCCCCTTTTTTTGGGGGGGGGTCAGTCTGGAAGCACTACACAAGTGTGTTCCTCCAGTGTGTACCGCTGAAAAATCAGTGGAAACATAGGAACATACACTCTTGCTCACTCACCTACCACACTTACATCTCTCAAGTTTCTCACAATTGCCTCTTGTCTTGACAGTTATTTAAATTAGTCAACTTGCAACTTCTGCTGCATTTCTCCTTATTTCTTTTCCAGAAGTTTTGGATCCCTCACAGAATACGAGTTACCATATTTTAACTTACTGGGATGAAAAACAAACTATTTAAAGTTTTATTTCCCGTGCCTAAACCATGGCAACAAATCACTGATCCAGTAGCCTCCAAGTTTCTTATTTTCCTTTGATTACACTCTAGTATAATCTTCCAGTTGTTTTCACATGCTACTTTTGTGTTAATTAAGTGGTCCTTGAATCTTATTTTAAAACCTCAGCAAAAAGCACAAACTAACCTGCAATTCAATATAAATTACTATTTGTTACGAGTCTGCAGAGAACTTAAAACTCCTCAAAACTCCTGAAAACACCATTTCAGCCTAATACTAATTTTAGGCTGTTTGTTCCATCACCTCGAGCACTTGGCGTTCCAGCACCACGACTTCCTGGTTGCAAGAGCAAACCCCCCGCGCTAAGGGCAGACGCAGATTAACGGCCGTTTCTCAGCAGCATCCCAGGCTGCTTTCCCTTAGCCTCCACCAACCTGACCGAATCACCGATCCAGATTATGCAGTGCATGAAGTAAGGGTAAGGGTGTACAACAACAACTGTACCATTTGCATGTGACATCTGTGGAAAACTGCGCAGTAAGCCAGATGCAAAAATATCCAATTCCGTCACAATATACCAAAATAACTACATTAAGAAATGCTGTGTTCATAGAAGGCTCAAAGACCATTAATTACACAGGGAGCTCATCAATCTGGAAAGTACTCCATTAAGATCCCAACATATAGATCTCATTCTTACAGCCAAAAAGTCTTAAGACAAACAACCGTGGGAAAGTGAATTAAATACTTAATGCATACAGGTTAGAGCTCTTCATAAAAAAAAATAAAAATAAAAAAAAATAAAAAAAAAACTATCCAGAGCACATCTGTTAAATGACATGCCACATGGAAAATACATAAACCTAGATCACTAGTGAAATAATTTATCTGGCTCCAAGAGGCTATTCTACTCACTGAATGCCCCTACAGTTAGATGGCAAGCAAACAAGGAATTTCACTTCTCCCTATGTGTGCCTACTGCCTGCTTTATATAAAATTCAGAATCGAGAATTACTGTTTACTCGACAAGAAAAGTGGGATTTTTAAAGCAGAATTCTTTGCAAGAGGGGCTCAGACAACATAAAGTACATTTATTCTCCACAGTGACTATTTCAGTTTGAAAGTTTTCTTTTGCGTATCTTAGTTTCTAAACTTTGGCAAGAATTTCCTACTGTGTTTGCCATGGTAACCAAGCAGGCTGAGCCTCTACTTGAAATTCTGTTTAACTGTTTAGTGTTGCATATTGCTTAAGGCACATTAACATCTTAATGTATTCCAAAAAGTAAACTGAGCAATTCTCATACTGAAGGAATTGCTTTAAATTCAGTATTACAAATCTCAAGGTTTTTCTGTTGTTAAGATGGGGGGACTACATTGCCAGAGATGTGCATAAATAGCTGCTCAATAGAAGAAAATGCACTCAGACATGCAGACCAGGTATACCCAAGATACAAGGAGCTACACAAGAATGAGCAAAGAGTCTCTATTTGATATTATACAATCTTCTCCCCTGTGAATCAAGATTTTGTATTCATAGTAGGAAGGAAAATTGTTTGAAGAGTGCATTTAAATGAGAAAGATCAACTTTCTATATATTAAAAATTAATCTGATGAAAAATGGTCCAGCTGTTCTGATTCATCTACTACAAGAGAGGCCAGGTAACTGGCTATCTTGAAGTTTTAGGATTAATATTAGTAGGGCCAAGCCAAGCCACAGTTGTTTAAATTAATTTCCATTTTGAACAAAGATCTTTCTTCAAACACACTGATCAAATATAGTATCATGAATTAGAAAAGCTCCTAGAATCTTCCCCAGTTCCCAGAAAATTACATCAAATATCTTACAATGTACTAGAATGTATATAGAAGTAAATAAAGAATGGATGAAGAAATCATTAAAAAAAGAAAAGATTTACAATAACAGATTCCGTGGTTGGTTCAGTCTCACTGCCCAATATAATTATAAAACAAGATGACCAGCCAACCCATTTAAAAATCAAGTTAATGAACCCCTGCTACCTGATACTATTATTCAAGAAACTCTAATCCTTTACTTCATTTAGTTAAGGATAGGAAGAAATAATTCTGATCTTTAAGTCATGCTACATAAATGCAGACTTAAAGGAAGGAAAACTTTCCCAGAAAAACTCAAACAAACAACAACACAAGAACCCTGCAGCTTTTTAGAAAACAAGATACGTAATTACTACAAAACACTGAGATACTGTGGAAAGAACATGCTGGGTTAGCTGTACTTCCATCCTTTCACTGGGCTTCACTGTCTCCAGCATCTCAGTATCTCGCATTCCATTTTCCCTGGAATCTAAAAGCCAGTAAGGTAGCCCTGCCCAGCACCACAGAGAGGTTCATAGTCAAACAAATCCAGCAATATTTGCTTCGTTCTTTTTATCTGGCTAGGCTCTAGGAAGCTTCTGAATGAAATGCTCTGCCTCTTCTTAAAAATCTTTTGTGTACTTCCAGTAGAGTCGGTAACCTATCACACTGCAGTATTTTAGACACACACACACACGCACAGTGTTCAACCATTAGCAACAGCTTACAGCAGGGCTGGTCAAAGAACAGCATTTTTCTGAATTACAAGCAAGTTCTGCAAAATTGGGATTCATGGAAGATCTGGCAACATCCTCCACTCGTCTAGGGAAAATTTTATACTATTTATTTCCTTCCCTTCCCTCCCATTTTTGGGTACTATTTATTCTCTCCTCCCTTTCTCAACTTGAGGGAAAATGACTGGCTCTCAGCATGCCTAAAAATACTTCTGAATCTCATGCAAGCTTTTTGTTTTGTGTCAGCTCTGTCTTTACAGGAGAAATTAACAGAGAGGCATCTGAAAGACTAACAGACAAAAAAAAAAAAAATAAAAAGAGAGTAGTCCAGTATTTTAATACAGTTATCTTGACCTCTTCAAAATAGTATGATACTTCTAAATACTAGTTTACATAATTCAAGGAGCAAGATCTGCATACTGACAGAGAAGAAATTTTAGAGAAGTTATTGGCACTCAGTTCAATACTGTGGTCAACACAAGAACAACAATTGTGAAATCTGTGTCAAGTTCACAGCTTTAATACTGATGCTATTCATATCACAATACAAGAAAGCATTTGCTCAAGCCAGCTGCATTCCTAAATGAAGCTAAATTATACTTCTGAAATCGCAACCAGTTGCGGCTACAGCCACACAGCATTCTACTTCTATCGTAGAAACTTTTTCTACATCTGTTGTACAATTTCAGAGGCATCACCCTTACCACAAAACAAACACGGTATCTCAGTTTTACAGCCCATACTACTGCCTTTTCCCCAACCAAATTCATCACACAACTAACATTTGGGTAGGACCACTGGTTGTCTCTAACTTGGTTTCTCCTCCGACCTCAAAATCTCACCTGTGTTTCATGGCACTTTCAGGTGGAGTTGCCACCTTGTCAAGGAATGCAAGTCAAAAAGTTCATCTAATGCTTCTCTGAAGTCAGTAAACCAGTAGCATTGTACTACATACATAGGTTAATTTTTTCTCATGTTAAGTTTTCACTATTCACCCACAATTCACTACCTTATCCTCAGGTACTCGAAAAGTCGCAGCTTTCCTGTAATTCATGGCAAAAGAATCAACAAACACAGACAAACCTAAAAATACTCAAGTTGTTTCCCCAGAAATCCTAAACAACATACAGACAAAACACACTGCCAAAAAGGCACTAACTTAAGAATAGCATTTTTGTATGTGTGCTCATACCAACGTAAGATTCACTTACAGAGCTAACTGGACAGGACTATCCAAAAAGAACACAAAATGCCGCCAGCACTGTCACTGAATAGTATCCTAGTCTGCAATAAGTTGTAGGCTCTTAATTACTTTAAGCAACAATGTTACTGGCCAATTTTTACCTGTTTATTCTTGTATGTGCTTCACACTTTCCACACTCCTAAGCTATTCAGAGAATGAAAGGAAAGAAAGAAATTGCTCTGTTTGGCTAGTTTAAAAACACTTTTCTTCCTCCAACTCTACCTTAGATGCCATCTTTTCCTAATCCTAGAGAATCTGCATTCATCAAAATGAGCAACTATAATTTTATACAATATTAAAGACACTCCGCTATTTCTACTGGTAAACCTCATTTGACACATCTTAGAATTGCATTCACCTCCTGCATCTCAACAGCTGCACCACAAGCTAGCTCAGCTTGTGATAAACATTACATCTTGGTAATCATCCTATCTGAAAAGTTCTCAGGCTGAAGCAAGAACCATCCACGTACACGCTTCCCCAATGAAGTTTCAACTCACCTATTATTCTGTTATCAGCTTGTTTCTCCTTATAAAATATTCTCATTACAGAGTGATGTCTTCCAAAATCATTAAGAGAATTTTGTGAGTCTGTATATGATTCTACTACTTGGTCCAAAAGTAACCAATAAAAACATTAAGCATTTCTAAAAACACTCCTAGAAGAGCAGCTCAATTAGAGGTCCTCCTTCAGCAGCTGTCACAATTCCTGTAGTCAGGAAGATAAATAAAAATTAAAAAGAAATTGGGAACTAAGTGTTTTGATTCTCTCTCATTTTAGAACAGAATGAGTTTAAGGTACTAGACCTCCCTCAGGTAAAATACTTACTGTACCAGGCTACTTGAGCATTTCTACCATATTTGGCAGTTTTCTCTAGAGCTGCCAGTTTGAACAAGTACATATATGATGTTTGAACATACTATTAATGACGTATGTTTGAGATATTAGCGCAGAAGGGGCCTTCAATATCCAGACAGCAGATTTTTAAACTAAATAATGATGGTTCCAATTCTCCCTTACTGCCAGAGTATTAGACTAATAAGGCTGAGAAATATGATCTTCAAATAAAACTACCTATATAAAAAGCATTATGCATTAATACTTTTCCTCAGACTACAATGCAGAGATGATGCTTTACTGTATACCAAAAAAAAAACTAATACAGAAATTACTACTTCTCTCAGAATTTCAAAAGCTAAAAGTGAAAGAAACTAAACAGATGATAATTCTTCTCAGTTTTACACATTTACAATCAAATAAACCATTTACAGATACCATTACAAATAAATCTTGCTAGTCCTTTTTCATGTACTCAGCACTGTTGGGTTTTTTATTTTTTTTTATTTTATTGTTATTATTTTTTTAAGACTAGTGCTGTTGCATGTTTTTTCTCTACCTAAATATGATAGAGGAAAAGCCTGAAGAAAATACCTGCCTGCCTCATAGGCAGTCAGAGGGTTTTTAGCAGAAATATTCACAGTTAAAAACAGGGTGAATTAAAAAGCAACTCACTTCAGAATAGCAGAGAACATACTGAATACCTGCATGTGCTGAATGAAGTTCATGCTGTAATACTGCTTATGGACTATCACCATATAAAGAGATATATCACCTTTCATAGTTTGGCATGCACTGAAGCGCATGTTTTAGTCTCTTCAGTTTTGAAGAATTGAGAGAATTAAGTGTACTGTAACAACTGCATCTTTCCTTGACTACATCATAATCTAAGTTCTGCAAGGCTCACTTTAGATCTATGCTTAGCTAATCATAACTCCTTTCTGAAGGGTTACAATCTAGCAGGTTATAACAGATTCATATTGCTATCGTGAAATAGTAATAGTTATCTTTCCAAACACATTCTTGCTCCTCCAATGGATCCTTTCACTTCCTCTTAAGTCAACAGTCTAGTCACAGTTGTCTACACTTACAATTAGTTCTTCCTCATTTGCTTTTAATGCTAGCATTTTAAGGCATGGCACAGATGAGCTGAAAAAAAGTGAGATACATACCAGGCGTAAGAAACAAACCAAAGAAAATAGGTATGTAAATCTCAAGTGGATTCCTACTAAAAACAACATATACTGGTACAATTCAGCAAGCGTGCTCATTCAGTTCACTGGCTCAGTTGGGATACCTGTTAACACTTAGTTACTTTCACTGGCAAATGGTTTAAATTGGCTCACCTCTAAGTAAAACTGGTTAGAAAATTACAACTATTAAAGGTGACCCCTCACTTAAATTAGAGCAAGTAGGCTGCTACTTAGATGCCCCCCACCAAACATGGGGCAACTCAAAAACACTGCATGTCTTAATCATGGTGTCTTCTCCGACTTGTCCCTCTTCTCCCCAGGCACACACAGAAGTTACCTGACCCGTCTGGCCGCTGTTCCAGACAGTCACACCTTCAAAGCCCAGATCCAAGTCATTACTTTCACTTTAGCTTTGAGCCTTATTCTTCTCTTCTCTAAAATGTTTGTACAAATTTTCTCAAAGAATCAAAATAAAGGCAGTTTAACAATACACGCCCAACTATCAGTATTAACAGATTTAAACTTCTTTGAGGTAGACTGCGTATATATGGCTTAACAGCTTGCTGGACACAGAACAGTTGTTTTTGCTGTTTCATTCAAGTGATCATAAATCCAAATCAAGATTTTCTTAAAATACTTTAAGCAAAATTAAGTTCAAAGATAAGACCACTGTAGCTTTATAACTGAAGCTGTTTGTATCGCATCCGTTTTAACTTCAAAAATACCAAGATACAAGAACACTCAAAAGTTGTTAGCTTTAAAAGTGTTTTAAGGGGGGAGGGAGGAACGGGGAAGAGAAGCAGTCCCTTGACAATACACTTGGCTCCATTTTAACAGAGAAGCTTAAAGTAGAACATCCCTCTCTAATGCCATTCTCAAGTATAAAAAAATTTTTTTTGAGACTTTGGACATACACACACAACAAAACTAGTTGATGCAAAGAAGCAATATAAGCTATTTATTTCATTAGGATTTGCAAGGTATCATACTATCATTATCAAATTAGAGTAAGTTCACAGTTGCTTACAGTCTTCTCAACGGGCAGAAATGAAGTATAAATTCATACTGCATAGTGACATATCCAGTGTAACTCTATTATGCTAAATAGCGTACAGATCAGCAGTAAGGAGGGTCTTCTCCCCTTCTCCTTTCAGAACATAAGAGGAGGAAAAGCTATTTTAAAAAGAAAAAAAGCACAAGAGCTCAGGATTATCTGTTGCTATAACAAAGCAATGTTTTATTTCAAAGTGAATTCACTGCTTGTAGGAAAAAATTATTCAGTCTGCTTTTCTGTAACAGATAATAGTACTCTGCGTTACACTGTTGCTATAGAAACTCATTTCACTATAGCAGTAATTGTTAATCAATTTATATTTATTTCCTTACACAGCTCAGTAATAGTCAAACAAAACACAGTAACGTGTCCATCCAGAAAGTCAAAATTGTATCTTCTGTCTACTGTTATATTTTGCAAGTTCCACAGGAATGCCAGACATTTTTGATGCAGCATTTTTGATGCAGTATTTTTATTAAGCCACTAACTTCATCATGTTGTAGCATGTTAACAAAGTATTACTAGAATAGAGACCAAATTACTTTTGTACTAAAAATAAGCTGTAACTGGCTGTTATTCCAGGAGTCCTAGAACAGTTCTGTAGAGGTTATGTGAATAAATTATCTACCAAACACATAATCTATGCTCCAACACCAAAATGAGACCCATTAGTTTATGCTTTTTGTAATCATATTTGGTAATAGACAAATTTTTAAAGAATGCATTTGCCCAAATTCTTTTCCTAAAGTGGTTAATTTGCAATGCATCTTTCTTCGATTGAAGATATTTCATAACAACCCAAATCTGTGAGACAAAGAGTTACAGAACAAATACTTCATACAGAGGAAAAACAGGAGCATAGACTACTTGAAAACAAATACTGAGAATCAAATCCCTACATACACTGCAACAAAACCAGACTTTCCCACAATCTCATATGTACAGAATCTAGGGTATCACCTAGTTTGCAAACTAGAATCCTGTTTTGTTAGTTTTAGAGCAAAAGATAGTACATTCCCCAACTTCAGAACAAGTTTTCCAATAGCCTTATTTTAAAATAAGCAAGGTAGAGATCCTTTAAGGAATAGTAAGAGCTGACAGTTTCACAGGCACAGATACTATGCAAAGAAAATCCTTTTGACTGCTATTAATCACTTTCTTAAAGACCGATCATTAAAGGACTAAAAATGTTTAATCTACCAAATGATGACATAACATTGCTTCTTTCCTCACACAGATTTTGGTCAGAAGTGTAAGAGGGAGTGCCTAACCTATCTGTTGTCACCTACTGCTCTGCCAGCAGGCAGTTGTCCTGCTGATTCAGTAACTGTCTGTATTTCAAGTGATTTGCTAAAGGTCTTAACAGAAGTCTACACCAGAGCAGGGAACTGAATGCAGCTAGGCTAGTAACAGAACCCAGACCAGCTACTAAATCATCCCACTCATTGATCCTGGCATAATAATACTATCTATATTAGGGACTTCTGCATCAAAAACCAATCGTGTCTTTAACCAGCACTGATATAACGACAGATTTTCCACATTTGAATTTTCCTTTCTATCAATTTGCACTGGAAGTGTCCAAGTTACTGAACATATACTGATTAGTATGTGATGCAAAAGAAGCAGGGGTTCCCAAATATCTGAAGAGAAAGCATGCCAAAAGCAGTTCCTAGTGTCATAAGATTTGGCTTCTGAGAGCACCGATCTGACTGGCCTGCCCATTCAACTTGCTCTTTTATGTACAGCAAAGCCTCTCTCAGTTTAGGACTAACAAAAACCAACATTCACACCAACCAGAACAATGCTGGCCAAACAGTTGCTGCAACAAGGGTTAACTTGCTCAGAGAGACAGAAAGGAGACCAATAAATACTGCTATAGTGTAACACAGAGTTGGAGCATGCCTCTAGACTGCCTGCAGCAGCTTAATTGCCAGCAAGCACACCGTAACTCTCACTATGAGAAAAAGCATGAATCATCTCAAGCCTCACTAAAGGCGGCTTCATCAGACTTTTGTATGAGTTGTCCAGAACAGTTATCTGCCCTATCTCTCTGCTTCAAGAGTGCCAGCATGTGCTCATGCTTAACCATCCCACTTCAGTCTAGTGCATTAAGTTAGACGAAGAAACTGCATTTTGGCTAAAACACAGAACTAGGCTTGAGCAGTTGATTTATAGGTAAAGTCTATTCTGCCAACTGTGTTAGAAGCACAGTAACTTCAACCAGAAAAAACAGTTTCTCAAAACTTTGCAGGTATTTGCTAACTGTCCGTGACTCAGAGCCATAAATTTTTCTGTACAAAGGAACACAGCTTCACTGCTGAAAGTGAGAAAGACAGGCCATCCTTATGCATTAAATTATAACTGGATAGTTTTATTTGGGAAAGAGACAGAGCACAAGACATTTAAGAGCAGCAGCAAAATTTTGCCCGTAGTCTCCTGTTGAGATATATAGCCAATGCTATTAAACAGTATTAATTCCCTAGATATTTAGCCAACCCAAGTATCTCTTTTGCAAACTCCACATTGCATTTCTGCAAGTCTGCTTTGGAAGAAACATCCTCTTGGATTAATACTTCACACTGAACAGACACTTTTTTTTTTTTTGATTTATTTATAAGCAATGGAGTAATAATTTGATTTGGTACATATTGAGACAAACAATACAAGCTGTAGTTATAATACACATAAGAAATACTGCATTCTACAGCATATTTGGTACCAAACTTGAAAACCGGTATTGCATAAACATGCAAATAATTCTGCGCTCATATATTACTTTTTAAGGAAAGGCCCTTTGGATAAACACTCAAAAGTGTAAACAGCTAGCTATTGATGGTCTCTGGCCCAGTCTCCCAATTAAAATGTTCAAACATAGTACTTGTTAATTCAGTAGGGGTTCCAAGAAGATTTTCATTTGAAAATTAAAAAATAATTAAAAAAAGAAAAAAGAGTCCAGAAACACATCCAGCTGTTTACTATGTAGATCCTTTTAGGGAAAAAAGGAGGGAATACAAAGGAAAAGACAAGCTAGGCATGTGGCTTCACAATACACTATTAAAGTTGAATTTAATTTTAGAGGCAACATAAGCCATTCAGATCACTAAATTATGCAAATTCAAACACCTAAACTATACTTAGATGTGATGAACATGACTTAAAAATTTAAAAATTTCATTGCTTTTTTTTTTTTTTTTTTTTTTTTTTTTTTGCAGTGAGACTGTGGACAGCAACTAAGAAAAAAAAATGAGGCACCAAACAAATATTTTATAACAACTGTCAAAATTTAGTTTTAATTATAACTTCAAACTTGTACCAAGGTAACGCTCCAACACCCACCTCAAATATAAAGTAGACTTGAACAGCTTCTGGAGGAGTCTTGCTTACAAAAAACTATGACAAAAAAGTCTAAGCATAAACTGTCACGGTAAAAATATGACAACGCTATGACTTGTAAGATCATACATTTGTTACTAGCATGGTTACATTTGTAAGTCAGAATGAGAAGACATTTACTGAGTTATCCTTGTGACTGTTTGTGCAGGCTAAAGTGTCCTTAAGGCATCATTACAATAGTTGAATTCACAAGACTCTTGTGGATTTTTACCAGATAGTTTCAATATATATTGGCATCCACTCAGTGTCCTGCTCTCACTGCTTCCTCGTCTTTTAGTTGAGAGGGAGTACTAAGGCCATAAACTGGAGTACTCTGAAAGTTTTATGCAGTATCACTCTCCTGACAAAGTGTTCGAAAACTTCCAGTGTAGATGAATAGATGAATCATAATTGCATTTTCTATTCTTAAGAGACTGGGGATAATGAAGTTTGTTCATAACATCCAACATTCATGCAGTTTTTCTCCTTACTCAGGGCATTTTAAGTTAAGGTTCTTGCTTAGACTAGCATTTAGTATAACAGAGTACTTCATATTCTCTAGATGTACAAAAATTAGGCTTTATTAAAACAAGAACTGTTCAATACAGCTGCTTTCCAATCCCATGTAGATTTAACAGAACAGGTTCTAAAAATCAGAAGTATTCTTTGACCATTATGGCCACCTGAGAGCTTTATTAACAGCTCATGAAATTCAATATTTATTAAAGTTGATAAACCAAAACTGAAATCAGTAGAGATTTGTCATTCACACCCTTTTGAAGGGGCGTTACTGAATAAGGAAAGTGCAAAACTCAAACATCAAGTTGTGACACTATCATATAAAAGATGCAGTGACTGGTGGTCCTGCCCAAAGACTACAAGGCTACATTCAAACTACCAACTGTCTGCTAAACAGAAGCCAAAAAATCAAAATCATTGACTTTATATTAGTTATAGAGGATAAGAACACGAGGGGATTCAGAAGAGGGACTGCACATTCATTTGGACTTACAAGTGAGGTGAGGCAGAGGAAGGAAAAAAACACTACATTTCTTAGAAGGATACAGTAGGATTACTTCATCTTACAGCTTGTTACATTTAATGTTATGTTACTGTTTCATTTCCTTAAGCTTTCTAAAGGAGGAAGGTATTAACAGGACAAAAAGCTTTGACTTTCCCTGACCATTTTCAAATAGCAGTTTGTCTAAACGTGTCAACTCATAGTCAGGACTGGCCTTTGGATACACATCATTCCAAAGAAAGTACTACAGTTGGTTGCTTTTAGCCAGAGAACTACAAAAATTTTTCAAAGTAAGGTGTTACATTTTATTCTAGAACATCAAAGATGACAATTATGGCTTGTAATCCCCTCAGAGATGGGTCTAGGCAACATCTAAACTGAGTTTGAAACATCTCCAATGTACTTTATAAGTTTTGCAGATTGCCAGATGTCAAAGCATAGTACAAGCTCCTTGCTATTCAAGAACATAGCACAATCGTTTTGTAAATATTCTGACAAAGCTGGCCCAGACACAGAAATGTTTGTGCCACATAAATGGCCATTATTTGTATCTGTGAAACATTATGACTAGAATTTTGTCAGTTTGCCGAGAGAAAGCTTCACAATCAATGGCTTTATATTAATTCCACCAACTGACTTCATGAGTGCAATATTACAACAAATATATTTTAACACAAAACAACAATGAAAAATTCTACCCGCAGTGACCAGTAAAATAGTACATGTAAAATACCATCTACCATTTTTTTGGATTTGATCAGCATAGCTTAGTACTCTTTCTGAAACATGCCAGCCAAACAGGCAGCCATGAATACAAGAAATACATTGTCATTACCCTGAGAGCAGTCCTTCAAGGGATGCACTGCAAAGCTTACTGAAGTCAGACAGTTGTGATGTAGGCTTGAAGCACAGGCTAGAAAAAGTAAAAAGCACTAAATACCAATATCCTCAAACCTAGAAGCAACTCCCAAAGAACAACCATTTTCTAAGCTTCATCAAGTGGAAATACTGGAGAAGAGAATAAAGTAAGATATTTAACATCTCATCATTTTTAAACAACTTTTCATTCTTCAGAGTTCCTCTTGCTCAGCTAGCCACAACTCAGCTCTATCAGCCTCATAACAAAATGTTAAACTCAAACTTCCCTATATTGCTGTAATCTATACTACCTTTTCACCATTTCCTTTGTCTGTCATTGAAGGAAAAAAAAAAGTTACAAGAAAGAGCCTTCAGTATATTCTACAGGTGCATTTTGTAACATGTCATGATAGTCCTTAATAGGGCCCAGCTAGAATTAGGAAAGAAATCATCTATATACATCATAAAACTCAAGTTCTTAAGTATATCCATCCTTTAAAGACTTGAAACAAGTTTCCAAAAGCTTTTCAAACACCTTCATGAGTATGAATAAACAAGTAAAGTACTGCTGATTCAGCCACATTACCACCTACCACAGGGCTGGTAAATCCAGTCCCAATCTAAGAGTGCTTCTAACAAAATAGAATCTAACAAAACAGAAAGGAAATTCCTTGCAAAGAAATTAAGGAATTCCTTGGGGGGAAAAAATGTATCATCCCTTCTAGAAGGGCCAAAATAGGTTACAGAATGTCACATCCAGGATATCTGAACAAGTGAGGACTATGCAAATGCCTATAGCACAGAAAAAGAGTATCTTCCCAGTTGCAGGCACCAGATACCTCTGAGGAAAGTTTTGATGTCTTTGCTGCAGTACTTCTACACAGCCAGCTTTGCAGGTCATCTCTTTGGCAGTAACACTGATATTTTGATTCTGGTATAAACAAACACTCCAATGCAGAGCACCTTATAGTAGAATTAGACAATCATAGCAGTCAACCTTTCTTTGGTATCAAAACCACTGAAACGAATCAGTCTGTAAGGACTTAGACAGTAGAGGGGGAAAAAAACCACTCAAGGTGAATTTGCCAAAAGCAAGCATCAAAACAATCTGTCTTCTAACAAATAACTGGATTAAGGAAAAGGTTCAGCAGCAAATACAATGCCTTGACATTAATAAGGCTTTTATTAAGTCCCACGTGATGTGGCACACCTATACGCAAGCTCAGTAACTATGGGTTTTAAGTTTTATGAGATATTTTTGATAACAGATGAGAATATACTTCAAATCAGTTAAGGACATCAAGATTGGAAAAGTTATTTACAGTATTCAGAACAGTGTTGGAAATAAAAACACTCAAACTTAATTGAATAAAATTGAATACAAATGCTACTTGGCAATTTTACAAACAAAACAGCACAGATAAAATGGAGAAAAATAGCAACATGATAGGAAACAAATCAAATGAGTCAACACTATGAGGAGGATTCAAAAATGTCAAATTTTGCAATATGTTAGCAAGATAGACATAGTAGGCAATTATTCTCCTTTATTCTTCACTGAAGTCATGACAAAAGTACTGTATCTAGCTTAGGTACTGCAAGTGAAAATGCAAGTTAACTGAAGCTAATATTGACAAGAACAATCAGACATTCAGAAGTGATGATCTGCAGAGAAGAGTTAAAAGAACTAGGCATCTTTATTTCAGGGAAAATGAGAGGACAAACTAACAAGTTTTCAAATATGTAAAAGCATTTAAAAAAAGAAAAAAAAAGGCAATAGTCAACTGTTCTCTAAATCCACAGTAGATAACAGTAAACATCTTACTCCTCACTACCACCCACCCAGTTCAGTTAGATATTAGGGAATCCAATGAAAATCAAGCATAAAAACAAGTTATTTATGTACACCGTAGAAGTCTTGTTACTCCAGTTTTAAGAACTGGTCAAAATTATGTAGGCATACTTTACTCTGCTTCAGAACAAGCAAGTCTTTGAATATCTTTATAGATCAATATTTTTATAGCTCGTATATGCTACCGAAATGTGGGTTGCTTTTTTTTTTTTTTTTTTTTTTTGAGGCCTAACACAGCTTAGTGATCTCTAAACACAGAGAAATACTAACTCACCTCCCACTCACCTCCCCATTACATCTCAAGAAAAACCTGACTGCTGTCCACCAGATTCCAGCTTCAACCTAGAATTGTCTCACAGACTCTTCCCAGGGCAATACATTAAGCACAGTAATAAACACCACCCATTATCATTCTGTTGAGACAAGATCCAAGAGGAACAGTCTACAGAACACTTCTCAACTGAGATTGCAGTATCAAGCCAGACATAAAAATGCTAATTCAGAGAATTGTAAAGGAAGGAATCCTGTATGTCATCAGTATTTTTACTGATAACAATGAACTATCAGTATGATAACTTTTAAAAAGAGAAGTTGAGGTATGAGACTATCTGCATCTTAGTTCAAATATGATTACCTCCAAGTCCCTTGCTCACCACAAGAGAGAGAGAGAGATTCTGTTCTCCCTGCCACCCTCAACCTGAATTTCTTACCTACATATGCTTCTACAACACCATTACACTATATTATAATACTGTATAGTTACTAAAGGACTGCTGAAGCTTAGTTCATGCTGCTTTAGCTAGTTGCAGAAAAAAAGTACAACTTAAGGCAAAACCTTTTTATTTATTTTATTTTACTTTTGGGGGCAAAAAGGAGGTTTCAGAGATAAAATAACCAGTGTTGGGAAAATCTGCCACATGTTAACAAAGAGATATGGTGGGCAGAATTTAAATAGAATGCAAAAATTGTAATACAGTACACTAAGTTAAACTTACACATTCAAATTTGTAAGTTAAATAAAAATTAAGACCGAGTACTATGTAACACTACTGCTAATACGTACCATTACATATCGCAGTCACAGCTGCAAATTAATTTGTCCAGAAACTCTTTCAAGAAGCAGAGAGAATGCACTAATTAGCATATACAAACTTTTTTAAAGCAAAATGCACTAGCTTCCTAGCAGAAAAGGAAGCAGATTTATGACAGTGTCAGCAGCAATCTAGAAAGTTCATGTTGTCAGTTAATTCTAAGGCAAGGAAGATGAGATAGCCCTCTCCTTTTCAAGCCTAATGAATCAACTAATAAATCACTTTGCAAAGCCAGCCAGAAACCACATTTAAGTATACCAAGACTGTCTCATATGCAAAAATCAAGTTATAGCCCTCACTCCTGATTTGGGGCTGCACGGAAAGAGATCCCCTCCAAAGCATCACTATATTATAGTTTGAGTAATAACTTCCATATGATTACCTTATACTCCCTACTCCATGAAAAAGTAAACGCCTAAAAAAAATAAAAATAAAAAAATAAAAAAGTTTCCCCTACCACCTAAAACTCTCTTAAGTAAAATTAAGTCAACAATCCACAAAGAACAGATCACTGAATCTTACTTAAGGTCGAAGTGGATGTAGTGACTTTTTTCTGATGACACTTCATAAGGCAAACAGCTCTGGCGGCTTACTGCCATGGAATGGGGCGGTCTTGTTCGCTTTCCCAAACCCCTTCTTTGTGCTGACTGTCCTTGCCATTTCTAAACCCTACGTGAGACAGTTGGGCCCACCAAACTGAGCGAAAATCCACCCTGAAAAATGTGAGTATTTTGCTGCTGGTTTAGCAAGCTGGACTGGCTCAACCAGAGGCTGAGTAGTGCCAAAGCCAGCAAGAGGGAGATAAGAGCACAGTGCCATAAGGATGCTACACTGCAAGACCATCATCTTCAGCTGTCCTAGATCAGCTGAGTTCATAGAAAGTCACCATGAATTAATTCTCTTAACAAGAGGTCATTATACACATCTAGTCTTAAATCCAAAGTTGAGAAGGAATGAAAGGGAAAGCCCAATGATACTCAGTGCAGTCAAGAATAATTACATACTTAAGTAAAGCAACCACATCTCATTCTATTACAGTTTAGTTTCTCCTTACTTAACTATAGGTTCACTCTCTTTCTCAGTAGATTCAAATCAGAAGGCAGCAGTTCTCTGGAAGCCTGCATTGCCTTATTTATTTATACAAAAAAGCTGTGTAAGTTTCATTACAAAAAAGACAAAAACCAAAAAAAAAAAAACAAAAAAAAAAAAAACACTGGCTCAAAACTGCGCTCTCATTGAGAAAGGTAACATAAAACTGTGAAATAGTAAAAACTCAGATTTTTTTCACGAATTTGTCCTTTGCATTGTTAAAAAGGAAGCTGTTTGCTTCATAAAGCCCCTAAAGACAGCTTGAAGAGCTGTCCAACACCCCTCCTGTCTCTTGTCTGAACTATTATCATCATCTATCAGCTTTAAAAGCTGCACGCCACCTGCCCTGGGAGCTGGATATAAAATTTTTAATCCAAGTTTCTTGGAAGAAGGATCAAGGTTAAAGAAAGATCCTTGGAAATGCTGATCCTCATACAAGTTTCATTTCCTAAATGAAACACATACATTAGTAATCTAGGTAAAAGATAATTTAAAAAGTAGACATAGCAGATACAGCATATTTAGTATCCAATGGAAATGAAAAGAAAGCTTAGCATCAGTAATTTTAAGGAATAACCTTTCAAGTAGTATCTTTGACTCAGTATTCAGATCATTTATTCTTAAGTGTCATTCATGGCTTAAGCCTGACTCTTACTTGATGCGTACTGATCTACAATGGATTACCGATGCAAGAATTATCTAGGTATCTAACAGATACCACTCTTAAAAATACAGTCCTCACAATTCTCTCACTCATTTCAGGAAAAGTATAGTATTTCATTAGCAAGAATTGAACCAAAGCAAACAAACAAAAAAAATAAAAACAAGATACATACAGTACAACTTCACTAACATCATGTTGTTCTTCAATAACTTAAGAAAACTCAGCCAAAACAATGAGAATATCGCCGTCTTAAAGTAATTAGGAAGACAAATTTAAAGGAGGCTTAGATAACTATGAAATTATGAAGTTATTAGTCAGCACTTGTATACAGAGGGTCACAGATCAGTCTGTCTTAAATTGATAAAGCCCCCCACCCTCAAACAGAATGGCTTGTAAAGATTTTGATAGTTTGTCCAGTCTAAGACAGTGTCCAGTTCGGTAATAGTAGCTTCTTTTCTTTTATGATAACCACAAGATATATAACTTCTGATTTTGGAAAGCTGAAATAATCATATCAAAAGCTGCCAGCTTGTTCTCACGTCAACTTTCTACATAGATAAAACAATGACTTCCAATTGAATAATTTCAAAATAAACTCCTAAGAAATATGTATAGAACATGCAGTATTTTTCTAAATGTTAAGACTTTAAAAGCTCATTGAAATAAAATCTATTTTAAATGCTTTATACTAATCAGAGAGAAAAACAAAGCATTTAATGCTGTAACAGGTATGCCTCAAAGCTAACAATTCAACAAACCAAAATTTTCAATTAACATGTACCACAAAAATAGCTTTTAGCATCTAAAAAAAGTATTATAAAAATGGCTTTGAGCTTAGTTTTAACTTGAAAAAGTTATTCGGTTCCCTATTTTCAATGCACTTCCAGGTTTTAGATTTTTTATTCTTCTGAGTGTGGTGAGAGATGACTAAGACAACTGTTAAGAATCACATGTACAACTACTAGACTATATGAAGGCCTGCTCTGTAATGTAAATTAGAGAAGTCTACAGCTATTTTGTATGGAAAAATTGAATCCAAACATGGCAATAATTTAGGAGACAGATTTTCAGAGACATTAAGTGCCACCCACAATATCTTGTAAGCATTAAAGATAGCAACTGCACACAAATAGCAGTTACTGTTTGATACAAAACACTCATCAGGTACTTAAAAAAAGCTTCGTTTAAATATTATTTACAACATAACTAGATTATTAAAATTCATTAAAGTGTGAAAGCAAAATCAGTAGGCCCTTTTTCCATACAATTACATAGGACAGATCTGTCAAGTCACAGTCAACAAATACCCAGGCAGGCTTTATTCTCCAGTTAGCACTTACATTTCGTATAGGTGGAGGAGCGATGTGGGCACTAGCTTAGGACTTTGTAGATTCAGGTATAATTCCTTGCTTGTCTACAAGCTTCCTGCATGACCTTGGGTACATCACTAGTTCTCTGTGCCTTCATTCCCTGCTGCACAGTGGGCTACAAGCAGGGTGATTCTCACAGGTACTCACATTATGGCAGCTGAGTCTCAAACACGTAAGATAATGAGCATCCACTTTTCAAAACAGAAAACTGACAATCATGAGGTTTTTGTCTACCTATATTGAGTGACATGTACTAACTTAGCATCACAAACTCTGAATGCCTCACTAAATCCTGTGAGGGCAAGGACCCTAAGAAACAACAGACAGAAGAAGTTTGATTATAAATACAGTGAACTGAGACATCAAATGCACACAGTTAGCCCTGCATTAAATATTCACATTAAGGAGGATCTCTTAGCCTGAATCTGTGTTTCTTTCCTATAACAGAAATTTTCTGTCTTTGTAAAACTCAGCTCATTGCACTGCTCCCATTTAGAGACAACCCTAGAAAGAGTCCGCACTTGAATGTCACAATAAAGGCCTAAAATTAAAGTGAAAGCTGTAACTATTCAGTCAAAACTAGCAAAATATCCTCTTCCCGCCATCCTGAAAGCAGGGATTTGACACCACCATAATCATGCCAAGCATTAGCATCCAGCAGCCTCAGACCTGAAGCAGCAGGTGAAAGAGGCCCAGAGCTGCCTTGCTGTTGCAAAGCCAGCCCGCACCCCTAAACGCCAAGGAGGGGCCAAGCCATCGCGTCGCTGAGGAGGGGCGCTCACACACCCACCGGCGTTGACAGCCGTATTTAACATAGCCCTTTAGCACCGAGCCAGCACCACAGCAACTCGCAGAGCCCTCCAGGCCTGGCCTACACTCCCCCTCCCCGACTGCTTCCCTACAAGCCAGCTGATGCGGAGAGCAGCTGAAGCAGCAGCTACAGCCAGGCCCAGGCCGAGGAGCCGCCAGCCCCGAGGCGCGGCCCCGGGGAGCGGGGGGCGAAGTTGCCGCAGCCCCGCGGGGCGGCCCCAGCCCCCCGCCGGCCCCCGGGCGGGGGGGGGCGGCCCGCCGCGGAGCCCCCCGCCGCCCCCGTCCCAGCCCGGCGGCCGAGCCCCGGTACCTTGCGGACCCCCTTGTAGATGTAGAAGTAGAGCTCCCGGCCCACATTGAAGCAGAGCCGGTCTCCGTTGCCACTCTGGTCGTTGACGTTGACGAAGGAAACGCGGACCGGGTTGGAGCCCTGCGAGTTGAAGGGCACCCGGTTCGGCCGGCTGTACTCCGAGTGGCTCAGCAGCTTGTACAGCCCCTCCCGGGTGGTGAACTGGGTCTTAATCTCGTTCATCTCCTTCCCTCCTCCCTCCGCCGCCATCTTGGAAAGGAGCATTCATCCTGCCCCAGTGCCCGGATGTAGCTCCACTGCGCAGCCGCCGCCGCCGCCGGGGCTCGCGCGGCCCGACGCGGAGGCGTCCACGCAGACGGCGTAAAGGGGCGGAGCGGCGCTGCTTGTTTACTGCGCGCCTGCGCATGCGCCAGGTGGCCGGCACTTGGGCGGGGCCTCGCGGGGCGGGGGCGGGGCCTCGCCGGGAGCGGGGGCGGGAGGGGCGGTGCGGCGGGCGCCGAGGGGGCGGCTCAAGATGGCGGCGGGCGGTGGTGGCGGCGCGGGGCGGGGGCTGTGGGAGACGGGGCGGGCCGGGGCCGGGGCCGGGGCACCGCCCGGCGGCGCGGCGAGCGGGTGTGGGTCGGTTCGGCGCCCACTAGCGCGCGAGGGAAGGCGGTAACCGACCGCGAGGCCCCGCCCAAGTGCCGGCCACCTGGCGCCCCGCGCGTGCGGAGCGCGCTGCGGGAGCGCCTGGGCGTGGGCGCTCAGGTAGCGGCCGCGCAAGGATGAACCTTCTCCCAGGGGGTCGCACAAAGGGGAATGCGGTGCCAGCGCCCTGGCTTGGAGCACCGAGCTGCCGCTGCTCGGCTGAGGCCGTGGCCCAGGGCAGCTTTGTCCCCACCAGCACGTCGCCAAGATGCCGAATTGCTGGCCCAGGCGAGGTTCCTAAACCTGGCCGGGCCTCAGAGTCCCGACGGGGGAGTCTGTCCGAGAGAGAACAAATACAAGGTGCAGCCCTGGTTCGACTAACGTTGGAAGTCAAGCTGGCGCTGCCCCTGAAGGAAGCGGTGCCACCGTGCCTGTGTGCGCAGAGCTGGGCTGGGGAGTTGGCCCTGCTGAACGTTAACCTGAAAAACTGGTTGTCCCATAATTTACCTCATTGTTCTGATGGTCACCCAGCTATCCGGCCGGCTGTGCTGCATGGTGAAGCCGATCGATGCCCTTGCTGGCACGAGGGAGGAAGTTGCATGGGGTCAGAAAAAAATTGTTTTCAAGTGGGCAGGGAGGAAAGACTGTTTCTTTGGCAACAGTTTCAGTTTAAAGAGTTTGTCTAACTACAGCCTATGGTTTGAAATCATGATTGGATTAAGCTAGTTTAAGACTGATCTCCCACTATAAAAAGGGGGATTGATCTCTGCTCTGATCTGCTGCATATTTTTACTGTCTCTCTTGCATCAGTTTTAGCAATCATGCCACCAAGGGTAAGTCAGAGCTGCTTAAAAACTAACCCCACAAAAAGAAAAGGCAGGAAATTGATGATCAGCAACCAAGCTCATCTAACTTTTCCCAGAACCGATAGAGCCAAAATAAGGAAGGAGTTGGGAATGTGCAACTGGGAAAAGCTAAGTAGTACAGCATTAGATCACCTTAAATTAAAAAATAAAAATTGCACTTTAAAGATATATTTTCATATTGTGACTGAGTTGGTCTAATGTGGCTGCTACCAAAAGAGGTTGTCCTGCTCTCTTCATTTTTGACTATGACTATCTGCTGCTGCTACTTCCTTCACAAGCAGTGGTGCTCATCTGACCTCATGGTGAGCCATTTGAGAAAGATAAATGAGTAGAGAATTAACCCCTCCTCCAAATGTGAAAGGAATGGTATCAGATGAAAAACAGTGACTCTGTGAGGGAGGGTACAGGAGGCCATGGCAGAGCAGGAGGGAAGCAGGACCTCCACCTCCCTTGCTGTCCATTAGATCAGCTCAACTACAGAAGTCACTCAGACTCCAGAGGGCAAAAGGCATTTAGTCCCAAATCAAATTAGTTCAAAATTATTTCATTTGCAGCTAAATATGATGTTCAGCATCAAAATAGTATTACAATGCAGCTGAGAGACAAGAAACAGCTGAAGACCTCCAGGTTAACTCATATACAATATATATCTGAATGAACATCTGAACAAGTACAGATAATCAAACTTTTAAAAGGCCAGATGTTGAAACCTTGCTTAAAATTTGTGAGATAAATCCAATCAATAATGACTGATAGATCTTGTTAGCTTATCAGCTGGCCCTGCCAGATGATATTGATGGCCTCCTAAAAGCACATAAAGTAGGTGAGCAGAACTATAGTTATTTTAGGAGTCATCATTTTGAAAGTGGTTCCTTCATGCAGAAATGTCATGTACTTTTCCAAAGAGAAGATCAGAATGTTTTCCGTCATCAAAGAAAAGTAGGAAATGCAAGGATCTCTAAATAATAATATTCAAAGAAGACAATAATTCAACCAAAAGATGTTAATTGTTGCTCCAAGCTGTCAGACTTGGTATGTCTTACTCATTACACAGTGAAAAGACTGGCTAGATCACTATGAAAAACAAAGCAGGCAACTTTGGAAGAAGGATTGTATGGAATGCAAATCTTACTGAAGCCACAGCAGGCCATGTGTCACTGAAGGAATGAGTGTGATCCAAAGAATAAACAAAGTTAACATGTACCTGGTTATCAGCAGTACATGATGGTGCAGAAAGTCAAAGAATTGATGTAGTGTTTAACATTTACCAAGAAACATCAATAAAAGCTGCTGAGAGATTCCACAGAGAATCCAAGACAAATATTCATTTTAAAAACACAGCTGCAAGTCACAAGAACGCTATTGTACAGCCCTATGAACAGTCCTCATCAAATACTTGGTTAAGGAATTGGAAAAAGAGATTACACAGTTAAGCCTCATGAAAAAGTTCTCTGTACCACTTGTAAATTCTTCTGTTACAAGCTAACCAAAGATAATAGTTCTGACATTATCCCATGAGGATACCCATAGATGTGTTATTTTGTATGTATTACACAACCAGTAAATAAGTCAGAATCACTACTGAATCCTTCCTTTACTTATCCCAAATGTTTTGGCAACTTGGAAAACAGACATGAGGAAAATTGACTAGCATTAATAAAATAGTGTGGTCCTTTGAGATCAATTTATGTAGAGTATCAGTCAGTCTTGCAACTTTTCAGGATGCAGCATCAATAGTGCTTTTGCTGGCCAAAGAAAACTGGAGCCTTAAGACTTACGCAATATGGGCACAGTTATCAACAAAACTTTTCTATGCTTGAATTTGCATGCCATCTGCTACTTCCCTAAAAGTGCAGCAACTGATATCACTGAATGCTTTTTATCAACTCTTCTGAGCCAAAAAAAAAAAAAAGGATCGTGACTACATCCATATTCTATCATGCAGAAAATGTCTATTTTAACATGTACTGCTTGCAGAGGCAGGCAATCAGGAGACCATTTCTGCAATGTCTATCAACTATAACAGGTCTGTCAAGTTTTACTTGGACTACTGATGCCAAAAAGAGTTTAGATATCTAGTGGGTGACTGGCTTAAGAGTATCAAAGGCTCTGCAACATGTCATTTTTTACTGAATCCATGAATGCGTATGAATTACTAGTAGGCACAAGTATACAGAGATATGCAAGCAGCACATCTGAACGAGTCAAAAGACTGATGTTAGTGAGAATGACATGCAAGATCCCTTAATGTAATATAGAGAGAAGAAAAAGAATTATGATTTTGGAAAATATTTCTATGATTTACATGAGCTTTAATGGACATCTAACCTGCTTTCAGCATAAGAAAATATTGTTTATATTTTTTTAAATATCAGTTCTTAGTTCCTTATTTGTACCAAGAATCCCTTCTTTACCACTACATACTTTTAAAACTAAAAGCATGTGATAATACATTGTGATACGTATTACAAAATTAAGCTTGTCACCTAAGCTTGTTACCTAAGCAATTAAGTCCTTACTAAACTGGAATACATTGTAAATTGTTTTTTCTCTCATCCCTCCCCAAGAGGGATGTGAAAAATGTGAAAAGGCCTGTGAAAAATTTAGTTTTCATAATTTGGGATTTTACTACTTAAAAATACATATTTTAAAATGTTGATTGTTAAAAAACCAAACTTTTGGATTAAAGAAGGCCAGGTAAAAGAAATATGCTTTGCAGTTGGGACTGGATGAGAGGGAACTCTCTTGCTGTTTGCAGTCAGTCTCTCTGCAGGTTGTCTCCTGCACAGACTAGCTTACCTCTCTAGTGAAGAGAACCATTCTTATCAATAATGTCTCATATTTGGAAACTAAAACTGGAAATTATGCTCTCTGAAGACTGAGATTATGAACTTAATTTAAATTAAGTGGAAAGATTGTTTTCATAAATACAAATAGTTTGCATTTCTAAGATAAGTTACAGCATTCCATGCTTCTCAGATCTCCCTAAATATGGAAGACATCATATCCATGATACAGTATTGCTGTAATCCAGCTGAGGAATGGCAAAGTTGTGAATAAGGAAGGTCTGATTGTCAGCCAGCAGAACTGATCAAGGTTTCTTATGAAATTCAAATTCCTAGATAGTGATGACTGTCAGTGATACAATGTGAGAATTTAGTGCCATCAAGAAGGCCAAGAACACTCTTAAATTTGTGTTTGTAACTTAAGCAACAGAGGCTTCAGTATGTACTTGCTGCAAAATTATTTTCTCTGCTCATCAGAATCGCCTCTTTCGTTCAGTTGGTTTTTCTTGTGAAAGTCATGATAGCGTGGTGCTAATACCCAGTTATTAATAGGCATTGCAGCTCAAGCAGCCTGAAGTTGGCACAAGCAACAGTTAGTTAACAGTTAGTCAATCCTGCAAAATAACAAGAAAAGTAGCTGCCATTGTTGCCATTAAGGCTCCCAAAGCAGAACAGGAGATAAAGAAAGCTGAGAAAAGTGTCCTTGGAAAGATAAAGAGTGGACTTTAACAGCCAAGGGAGGAAAAGCAACCTTTATGGGAAATGGAAGCACTACCAGCCTAAAATAAGGAACAGAAAAAGTTACAAAAGATGACCAGAATCAAATACCTCTGAATGTTTTCAACATAAAAGAGATATATCTGCATGGATCTCTTCAGTTTATCCTCAATGCCTTAGTCTGCAAGGCTATCTGGCTAGCTGATGGTGAGATCTTTCTAAGGGCAACTACATATCATGGCTTAGTTTTGCATAGTTGTGTATGTATTAGGCAAAGATCACCTGTTAGAGGATGAGCTGTGTCCTGACTATGCAACTGCCTAGATTTAGCACTTTGGCAGCAGCAGCATTTATTGTTGTTGCTCTATATATTGTTTGCTGGCACTCAAGTTTGTTGTGTGAAAAAGGACTGGAGAAAGAAGTGATTCTTCTAGAAATCCACAAGCTAAGAACATTCTGATAGTTATTTTTTCCTGTTGCATTGATGTATGTCTCAAAAAAGGACCGAAAACCTGTTATCACATTCCACATTTCCTTATTGCCTTTCTCACTTGAAACAATACTGTCTCAAAATAAACATGTTGTTGCAGAGAGCTTCAGAAGAAGAATGGCTGTCTGCCTGCTGTCCAGTCATAGCAGAAGATTCTCTATCAGTGTCAAAAATGTCATTTCAGTTTCATGGCCTGAATGACTGACTCCAAATTGTTTTAGATGAAGCATTGAAGTTTTAGATAGATGATGTTCTCATCGGCCCTTTTATGATCTTTTCTATGAGCTCACTGAAGCAGAGGAGCTTTGGATACTAGGTAGCACAAGCTGTTCATTCAGTGTTAGTTGAATCATTGCAAGTTTAAAGGAAGGAGAGCTCCCTTCTCTGAATTATGGACTGGCTTCATTATAGTCATTATTATGGCCAGTTTTCCCATGTCTTTTCTTGCAAGGCAAGAATAGTGTAGTTAAATTCTGAAATCTTAGAGATTGATCTAGCATCCAGAACATCTTCATATCTGGGAACTGGAAGATTGCTGAATGGATATAAGCTATGTACTGTTTAAGAAAACTTCCCAAATGCAGTTTTTTCATCAAAGTGAGATGATTTTTTATGCTATAGATTTTGTAACCTTAAAGGCAAAGAGGGACTGGCTGAAGAGAAGGGGGGTTTATTGCTATGACACATGTATTTTTATGTCATTATCATATGTAGCTTACAATTTCACCACACAAAAGTTTTAATTCATCATAAAAAATTTTCAGTGCTCAGACAATGTTCTTGGGTCCCTGCTCTTCCAGTTTACCTGAAACACTCAGCTTATAGAATATTATATTCTGAACTAACATACACTTATCAGTAATTATTTAGTCAAGTATGCATATTACATGACATTTGTTGTCTTTTGCCTCCAACTTCTATGGCCAAACGCTATGGATAAATATGCTCTATGTCATTATACAATAACTGATGAGTGGGTTGATTTAAATGTCAGCTGATGTCTATTTATATGCTGTTATTTTTTTTAATTTTCTTAAGTAGGTATAACTAGCTAAAATCAAGTACAAGCTACATACATACTAAGTTTTAACATATTTTCTTCCTCATTCCTTCCCCCAACAATGATAGAAGCACTTACTAAAGACATGGCAGAATACAGTAATTTTCAATCTGACCTCTTTCACAGGCAATTACTTTCACCTTTAAAATACTTTCTGACTGAATTATTTGACATAGAGCAAGACATTTGGTAGATGTAGGTGGCATGCAGGAGTTTACTTTTTCAAAAAACAGCTAACTAAAACTTGACTGTGATGTCTAAATACGTCCAAAGTCTTTACTTGAATCTAAACCTGGGAGCTGGACTTACAAAACAGGATCAGTCATGCACCATATAAAAAAGGAAAGCCATACACATTTATAAGCTTAAAATAATTTTTCAACTTTCTTTTTTAAAATTTAAAGAAAAAAAGGCATCATATCTAAGAATTGCAGAAGGTGACAGATACCCCTCCATTTTTACATTTGTGCTTTTATAGCTTTTCCAAGAGAACAAAAATCTAACATAAACAAGCCTCATCTAACTTAGTGATTTCCTGAGATAGCTACTGGGTTTGATTTTTTTTTTAATTATTGAATAGTTAAACATGTAACTCATAGCAAAATTTGAAACAAAGTATCTATTCTTTATGCTAGAATCATTGAAGGGGTTAACCCCCCCCTTCAAAAAAAAGACTTCTAGAAAGTTCAAACATTAGTGCCATATGTTATATATAATTATATATATCATTGTACACACACTCACACATTTGTTCTGTATGACTTACATAGAACATATTTATATTTGCTGTATTAGCCCCATCTGGTGAATTCTTACTGCACTGCAAACTCATCAGACTTTGTGCTGAATTCCTGTGTCCAGTCTCTTTAGGTGGGTAGTCGGGCACACACAGAGACCCATATTATTTCATTTGTCCACTGTAGAAACAATATAGGCACTAAGGAGAAATCCCCATTAGTATAATATTTCCATAGTTTCTAAGTTTCTCTTCTGCTTTAATGTATTCATCTTGCAGGTTAGGGTGGTACCATATTCATTTGCATCCAGAAACACAAAGACCCCTGTAAGGTACTTCATTCACAAGCTCAGCTATCCTTCACTTCTATTCTCTAGTGTTGAGCTGGGGAAATCTGTGACGGAGCAGAATCACTTTATCTCTCTCCGCTGCTCCTGTAGAAAGTTTAGCATTAAAATTGTTTGTGAGAGGGCTGTTGCCATTTTATGTGACTGCAAAGGGGCATTA
The DNA here is from genome assembly GCF_028389875.1 of Rhea pennata. Classification (NCBI taxonomy): domain Eukaryota; kingdom Metazoa; phylum Chordata; class Aves; order Rheiformes; family Rheidae; genus Rhea; species Rhea pennata. Next base: position 58,195,329 of record NC_084667.1, on the reverse strand, counting down.
CCCATCGGTGAGTTCCTTTTAAAGCGGCTATTTGTCCACCCTTAACATGATCATTTATATTTGTCTGCTATCAGCCTAAGCCAACGGTGTTTTGACTAGGTTGCATTTTACTAAACTTCTGCAAGTCTAAATGATTATAAACATTCTTCTGAAGTGCAGGATCAGGATTATAGTTTCTAGATAACAAATGAATAAGGTGATTGTCTTTAAAATACAGGTTAGCAAACACAGTCGTCTGTTGATACATTGTATTTCATAATAATGTACTGTAATGGGCTGTCTGACTGGAAGTCTGACCTTGCATTCCTCCTGAGACTTGTTCAGTTTCTTTCTGTTCTCTTTCTTCTGCTGCATATCTAAAGCAAGTAATAAGCTTTTAAAGAACAGTGTTGTTTGAAGGTTACCTAGGTAGAGCGGGCTCTGTAGAAAGATGAGTGATGACTGATTCTTTTACTGCCAGACTTAGCTGATAAAGATTAGTTCCTCTCTGCTAAGGTAAGTTGCATGTGGCTACATTGTGATTCTTTCCATCACTTCCTTTTAGAAAATTCAAACATAATCTTGTCATAATCTTTTAAATCATTCTGGTCAGTCTAAATTATAGTTTATTCTGTTTCTTGTCTTCTTTCCTTCCCACAGCTGTTACAGGAGGGAACTGTGGCAAAGTAATGCCAGCTAATAAATAGTGAGACACTAGGCTCTCATGGCCTTTATTTTAAAAAAGGTGAATAAATGGAGTTGTTTAAACATATCTTAAACAGCAACATTAAATAGGAGCTTATCTTAAGTAGGAACTCTACATCTTTAAGTGATTTCAGCCTTGGTTACTTTTATATGATCAGCACAGGAGGAACTTTAGATTGTAACATATCACTTCAGTACAATGTGTTTCCTTGCATTCTTACTCTGTCTTGAATAGAATATAAGCAAGCTCATATTAGTCTCATCATTATACCAACTAGGCCAGTATCTCTCATTTTCCCAGAATAATTTTGTGTCTATTCTTTAAATTAAATAATTACTTCAGAGGTTCCACCCAGGTAGAGTTTCAGTTACAGGAGACTAGAGTGAGGAGAATCTCCAGGCTTTGTCATTCTGTCAGTGTAAAATTTAATGTAAATTTTGTAAATGTAAATGTAAATTTTAAACTCTGGGATGTGTCCCAGAATATAAACATGAAAGTAATTAGCAGTAATAAGTCAGATCTTGAGATGATTTTTCTTGCTTTATAACACAATGTAACATGACTATTTTAAAAAGCCTACTAAATCCTCTTGATTAAAGAATTATTCTTCTTATGCTATCTTTATTTTAAGCAAGAAAATAGAAACTAGACAGGAGTGAGAGTCCAAAATATACAATGAAGTGTTAATGTTACATCTGAAACAATAATTATATTTCTAATTACTTCATTCCCAAGATATATTTTCAAAATTATTTGCATTTTTCACTCAATTTTAAAAGACATATGCCACAGTCAAGAGATAGAAACTCAGATGAAACTAGGTTTCAGCTACATTTATCCTTATAAACACTGAATCTGTGCAAATTCAAGATCAGCCAGTAGATAAAGAGGCAAAGACTTTTGCTTCCCTGGCTGAAATAGTGGATCTCTCTGCTCATCAATGTTTTCTGCTCCAACAGAGAAATCTTTCTGAGGGAACCAGTTTGCAATTTGTTGGATGTAAGTAATCTAGGTGTTAATATGACTCAGACAGTTAAACACTGCCTAGGTTTGTAAGTGTAGTCTGGGAATGATCAAGCCCTTCACCTTGTTGTGGTCTCAGGACAAAATCAAACATGAGAGGGTGACTGATCCAAACAGGCTGGATTCTGAGAATAACTGATCCAATAAGCACAACTGCACTCTGACCATCATGGATTCAGGGTTAGGATCACCAAAGCTGACTCTGTTACTACTGCAAAGTCCGTCAGCAAAGCTTTAGTAGAAACATTGCTGGTGCTGATGTCTCTGTGAGTGGTCGCTTTGGGGTTGGCTTCTTCTCTGCCTATCTGATTGCAAAGCTGACTATGATCACAAAGCAGAAAGACAGGTAGTATGCATGGGCACTTTCCGTGCAAGGCTCTCTTGCCGCCGCAGTTGATAATGATAAAAGTTTGTGAATGGAATTCACTGTGCTCTGTCCCCTGGCTAGCTAATGTCAAGTGAACATACTGCAGGAGAGCAGTAGGATCACAGACACACAATCTGGTATAATAGTATACCTCTACCTTTAGTAGCATATTTCCCCTGGCTGTACTTCGTATGTAGCAGGAGAGTGAAGAGGTATCATACAACATAGCAACACTGCTGCTTTTCACTTATAGTAAGCTTAACATTTAAAGAAAAAAGACAAGCTTAATGAACTCATGTGTGTTAAACTCTTTCTTGCAATTCATATGTTGCTGTATACTGCCCTACTTTACTAAGATTCTGAAAGTAGGGGGAAATGTTATGTATGGAAATGGTCTAATCTCTGTTGTTGTTGCCTTTTTTGGAGTGCAGAGTAGGTATAGAGCATCAGTTCATAATTTTCAGGTAGTCAGTGATAATTAATACATTTGTAATGGGACGATCTTACTTAATCTTTTATTTTTGAAAAGAAAAAAAATGCTATTTGCCCATTTGTGCTGCTATCAGAAGTCTCAGATTTCACTCAAGGGTAACCCCTGGCCTGTAGAACAAAGATTATCCTAAATCCTAAGGGAAATCAAAAAGAATACTTGAAGAAAGGTGAATCAAAGAAATTGTGAAGAAGCATTCTCAATTCATCAGCTGTCCAATTACACTCTTTTTAAGTGTTTTGTTTGAGATGCTAATAGTACATACTTTGAAAGACTAGTTGCATACTTAATGTCCTTGCAGCATTCCCAGATGCTACTAGTATAGCATTAACTAAGCTGGCTTTGTACTGTTAGAATTAATATTTACAAGAATAAGGACTCTACATTAGGCTGTGTGAGAATTTCTTTTTCTTTTTTTTTTTTTCCTCCTTAATGATCTCTTAAAATGTACTATCTATGTAGGGTAGAGTTATGCTACGTATCAGTTAAACTTAGATACTGATCTTCTAACTGAACAATCCAGAGGACGTTTTATGAAGCTACCATTTATGTTACTGGATATAATAAGACACAATTCATGTTGTTGTTAAAATCTGGACTGCATAAAGTTCCTAAAAGAGTTTTTCTGTTGAATTTCAAAGTCCAGAAACTATTCTCTTTTGCCTCAATGGAGGAAAAACTAGGAACATTTGTGAAAAACATACAAAAAAAAAACTCTATTGATCATTTTAATTATATGTTAGCTGGGTGTCTTGTGTAGGACCATGTATAGTCAACTGCCTTTCTATATGAACTATCTTCATCTCAAGTACTGGCATTTTACTGACACATCACAGATGTGTATCACTAAAACAGTAAAAAGATACACTCTTCAGGAGAATAAAAATCAGGTTCAAGTGTCATGGCCTTAGCTTTTATAACTAGAGAAGATATAGGTTGATCAGGAAGAGACCAAGTTTTGATCAGTGTCTCAGATCATATTATCAGGGAGGATACAATGAATTCTGTAGGAATCTGTTCAATTGTGGGAAAGACTACTTGACAATTAAAATAAGTATTTTTAGCTAAAAATACCAATTATGTAGCTAAAGTAATAAACTGCAAATGGTTAAACTATATTTTGTACTGCTGTACCTTTAAGCTCTATATTTTGGGCTAAAAAAGCCTCCCAAAGCAGTTAGATATACTTCTAAAATAAGTCTAATTGGTACCGATTAATTTGCAATGTAGGCTTTAAGCAGCAGTTATTATGGCAGTAGCTCCAAACCTGAAAACAAATGAGCAGAAGGCAATTTAGAAAGAGACGTAAAATGCCAGGTGTATCAGTATTATCTCCTGAATGTATTTTATGAAAACTTGAGGAGCTAGAAATACTTCTTACATGACTAATAAGGGTTGCAACACTCTTGAAAAACAGTGACATGCGGGAAAGTCAGTCAAGATAATAGGAGTGTGAATGCAGAGGTTTATGGAGAAAAGAACGCTCAATTCTTTGTAGTTTTCTATTTCAGAGAACTAAGGAGAAGGAAGCCAGATAACCACAGTTATCGCTGGTATAAACTCAGAGCTGTATTTCTTTCAGATAAACAAACTTGGAGCAGTTCTACAGAACTACAGGTGAGACAGATAAATCTAATTTTGAACAAATGGTCTGAGGAAATAAAATTTTAGATAGGTCATCAGGAATAGCAGCTATCCCTGAGGAAGAAAGCTGCAAATCCCTTGTTTTACCGTGCTAATCCTCTACTCCTCCTTCCTCCAACTTAGCTTTATAGGTCTGCTCTGTAGATTTACACTGTCTGAAAGATAGCAAGAGATAAAAAATGCACCTTTACCAGTTTTTCCGTAGTTTCATTTTAGAATAAAAAACTTTTCTGGTTAAAATGAACTTGCTGCTTTTATTTTGTAACAAATTTAAAAAGACATATTTAAAAACTAACTTGAATTTGACAAAATAAAGGTACTTTCACTATTCCAGAAATATCTGCCCTAAATAAAGTGGGTTTGCAGATATTTTGGGCTGCCAACATCCAGAGAGTGCTCAGCTTCTGAATCATGAGGTCAATGTGATTCCCACACAGCTGAAAGAGTCCTTCTGGAGGCTTTTTCTCTTTTTTTTGGTCAATGTGAGAAAAAAGGTGGAAATCTTTCCTGGCAAGTGTTAATCAATATCACTCTGGTTAAAAAATAACCCATTATTTCTAGTAACTCTAGTCTGTCCTACTTTATAAAAGTAAAGCACTGTAAAGCAGCTGTATTACACTGACATGCATATTAACTGGCTAAGAATACCCTTGCTGACTACAAAGCAGGATTTCAGTATAAATGGCAAAGTTACTTCAGGAGATTTGCCTCAGTGTGGCAGGAAGCATCTCTTGAGAAAAGTAAACTGACTTTCCCTCTAATTCGCTGTGCCTGGTTACTGTAGTCTACAGATAGATTTGTACATGATTAATCAAATACTTACAGAGCTCTTGACAAAATTTCTCAAGCATCTACTCACAGTCAGCTTGCATCAGAATTATTTTACTGCTACTGTTTTTTTTTTCCCCAAGGTCCTTTTCTGAAGAGAAAGCTGAGATTCAGAGCTCCCCTGATTTTCACAAGAAATGACTCTTTTGATCTATGGGATATAGCAAAAAATAACACAAATTATATGCGGGCAGAGTGTTCATCATGGATAGCTGTGAAGACTTACTCACTGATTATTTGAGTAAGTAGTCTATAATTTTAGAACCTTGCTTTTTCCTTAACAATATATCTTTAATAAAATCAAAGTACCAAGTCTGAAATATCCATTTACCTTTAAAATGTTTGCTAAAACTCTGTATATTTAATGAGACATCAGCAGGTTTACATGTGCCTGATTCACATAATTTCTTAAATACACCTACTGCATTTTTTTATTCTATAATTCAACTCTTCATAATTAGATTAAAAAAATCCTTCACTGCAAATTCTACAAGCAGGTTTATCAGATTCTTTTCTGCACCAGTTTAAGCTGAAGTTCTGCAAGATTCTTTACTTCTCTTTTAGTTTGGTAATTTCAATTTCTGTGCCCTCTTAAAAGCAGGATGGTTAAGGTGATTCTATGCTTAATATACTCATTAAAATGTGTAACTGATATTTTTTTACTTGGTTTACCCTGATTCCAGCCCTCACTACCTGGCAAACCTACTTTCTCAGCTCCTTAACCAAGTAAAATTCCACTTACAACTAGATTTGAAAGTCTAAGTGATCTGCACATCTCTTCCTTCTCACTCCCTGAATCCTCTGATTTCCAAGGTAAATCTTTCTTCAAGAAAATTCTTCTTTCTCTGTAGGAACTCTACTTATTAAGAAGTAACTGCTTCAGAACTGCTCTTTAAGTCTGAAGGCCTTTTCAACCATTTTTCTCCTTGCTTATGCTGAAGGCACCAGAGCCCTCTGATCCCAAAGATGTTAGAAGTCTTTTATATAAAAATACTTGATCTCTCTAGTGCAGATGACTACATGAACTACTTCCCTCAACATCTGCTTATCCTCTTAAAATCCAAGACTTAAATTTACTTCTGTGTCTATTTAAAATTAAGCCAAGATTTATTTTCTATTGTCAACTTTTCTGTCATGTTCTAATTATCCAGCTAACTCAACTCTTAAAGGTTTGTGTTCACTAATCTGAAAAATAAATACTGTCACATTAAGAATAAATCAGTCCTATTGTTAGTGATGAGGTACAGAATAAATGCTTCATGACATAATTTTCAATAGTATATAGCTCCCTAGCTTCTAATAATCCCAAATTATTGACCCTGGAGATTAGTAGCAGACTTTACTGCCATGTCAGGAGAAACTTGCTTATTTTTTCTTCAGTCATTTGATCCTAATTTTCATTTACTAGTATTACAGATATCTTAGTATATTTTTGCAATCTCTATTTTGTTATGCTGAAATCAGTAACTTCTACCACAACCTTTTTACCTCTTTTTGGAACATCCAGCTGGCTTAATGGAAACCTCACACAGAACAGTTATCAAAGCATAGAAGAAGAATAACAGAGAAATTATGGTAGAACTTTGACTATTGAGTGTAAAAATACTCATATTCCTGTGCAATGTTTCCACAGTGTCCTATCTGAGTGGATGGCAGATCTCTAACAAGCTGCTTCAACTTAGCAAACTGCTAATAATTCTTGCATGAGAATACTTTGTTTCTAGGTTGTGCCCATCTGATCAAATACTTCTTTATGCTGTGCTGTAATAAGCACATATGGCAAGAATGCCAGTATGAAGAGGATCATGAAAGCACAGACATGAAGAGAAAACCCCATAACAGGATGGAAAACGGTCTTGAGCTCACTGACGCATGAGCAGGATGCAAACATTAAGGCAGAAGAGACAAGCTGACAGGAATACATTTGTGAAGAATCTGCCTGCCTGGTTGTAAAAGAGAGTGCTCTTGTTTTCTGGCTTCAGTTGAAGGATTCCAGATGCAAATAAATTGTATTTATAGAATGGTCATACTTGGCCTGGATAAGAAGTCATTCACCAGGAATTCTTGTTAGCATGCACCTTCCTGCAAACATTTCAGCTAGAGCACTTGCTCAACACTTCTGAGCTACTATCACCCTTACTTTTTTTTAGCTATGAATAACTATTTTCTGAAATCAATTGATTCTGTTCCAAAGTTTTCTACTGTGTACAGATATTAGCCACAGATATTTCTTGTCCCACCCCAAATATATGCAAACTTTAAGTATTCCTCTTCTTGAGGTATTTGATAGTCAGGACCATTTCACTATCAGTAGTAACAGTCTTGTTTCGGTTGTCTTGTTTCATATCTCTTCCAACGGTCCTCTTCCAACCTGCTTGGAACATTAGAGGGAATTTAGAGCAAGTTTCTTTACAGTGTGCCTAGTGTTCACACATTAAGATAGGTGAGGAGACTGAGAAGTATCTCAGGGCTTTCACAGTGGCACCTTTCCATGCCAATAGTTCAAACATTAGATTTTAGAGTCTTAGTTCTACTTTTTTGAAGCTGTCTTGAAGGATATGGTGCTGTTACCAAATCTGCCTGACATACAAAATGATGTATGCAAGTACGCCACAGATACTCACACCTGCTGTAAGTATGCAAAAGCATTTAGTTCCTGCTACCTGTACAATGACTGAGCAACCTCAGTGACATCTTTTTGAGCCAAATGCTTGATTTTGGTTAATTATGTATGTCACTTTTCCATTACTGCATATACTGTATAACCTACATAATCTAAACCCACAACCTTTACTGTTAACTGAATACAAGTTCTTATAATTTGAATATATTCAGGGAGAAAGTATAAAGCTGTTGATGCTGAGTCTCTATTATGTTACTTTGATGTAACTTTATGTGCACTCCAACTTTTTAGCACCTTCATGGGAAGTCTAGAGGTTTTTATTTCTTTGAGTGTTTTTTTAGTCAAGCCTCCCGCTTCTAAAAAAGTTTCTCTCTAAATTTCTTCTTTTTTTGAATTAGGATATTGAAACTTGTGCCTATAAAAGAAAAAAAGGCTCTTAATCGTAGATAATAAAGTTACAGTTGCCACTATATCTGTTATTCTTTCCGTAAAACTAACATTTATTATTCCCTATTATTTCATGCTTTAAAAAGGGGTTCTAATGGGCATGGTATTCTACTGCCATTCTCCAAACTGCTTAACTATATGTACTGGTTTTTGAGTATAATATTAGACAAAGACAGCATGTGTTTCAGAAAACAGGTACTACAATCATCCTGCAATGCTCTTAAAACAAAAAGCAGAATCAAATACTGGAAGAAGCACTTGTAACTATGTGGAAGACGAAGTGTCCTTTTTCTCTAAACCTGCATAGGAATAGTTATTGTTTTGTACATATAATTTCAGCTAGAAAGTGCATAATCATGTACTTATGCCAGGTAGATGTAAACTGTGGTATAAAGCACAAAACTATAAAGACAGTATCCCTTGCTCCAGGCACAAGGGAATATTAATGGGGGGGGGTGGAGGAGGATATCAAATTGCACTGGTTATAAACTTAATCTACATTTACTTCATTTTGCGATAAACAGGATATAACACAATTTAGGTTCTTATTCAATAATAATGCTGGAGCGTTGTTAACACTGCATGAATCTAGGCTTGTCCATGCCCATTCTCTCAGCCTTTCCTGTGCAGCTGAGCTTTTATTATAAGTTATATTTGGTGTTTGTTAGTAGTGGAATTATTGACTTTTGCTACAATAAATATATTTAACAGTTGAAGCTTCCTCACCATTCCTTCTGAGAGCAGTGACTCTGACAGTTACGACACTCCTTAACATACACTTCACAAAACATAACTGCTTAAAAGCAAAAGTGCACACATACTGCTCTTATTCCAGACAGTTACTGCTGCCACCTACAGTTCAAAAGTATAATTTCATTTTATGAGGGCGATTTTATTCTGTAGTTTCTTTTCATCACAAATATTGTAGCTTTCTGACTATCAGTCCCATTTCTGGTATGAATCACTTTTTTCGCAACTTTAAGATCTTATGATCACTTCATCTTCCAATAAGACATGAGAAAATAGGAGACAAGACAGCCTGAGGAACAGTTCCAAGAAAGCACAAAGTTTTGCAGTCAGAGATCCCTGGCTGGCTTTACATTTCATTATAGTTATACAGATTCTCCATGCATAATCATATGTGTTAAAGAAAAACAGACACCTATTTCCACATCTTTCTACTTATGTCACTTTTCTGAAATCTACTGCTTAGGTTATTTCAGTTGCTGTGGTTTTATTTTTCTTAACTAAAACCTGAAGCACTGAGACAACAAGATGACAAATCTGTATCAGAACTTAAATAGAATGAATTTATTAAGAAAACATTTTATAAGGCATTAAGGCTGGAATTCAATTCTCCAAGTAAATTTCATTGAACTTCCTTGAGGCTTATGAAAATAAAAAAGTTCATTCAGCAACACAGAAGAAGCTTGTGACAGAATCAAGAATAAAAACCAGTTTTCCTGGGTGTTACTTCAGTGCTTTGGATACTAAATATCTTTGTTTCTCTCTTCCTGCCCCTTTTACTTTGTTCTCTGTTAATTTTGTAACTTTCATGGGGCAAGGAGTTCCATGAAACTCTGTAATTAAAAACAATTACAGTGCAAATGTATATGGGAACAAGTATGGTGTTCATCTTTAGGAAATCAGCAAAGACAAGATTGAGGCCTATGCAGCTAGTGTGGAGTGTATCTAACTTCATAGCACGTTGTTGGTACGGAACAGCTTTTGGATAAAGAAGGCCTGGTTCTGCAACATTTGATCCAAATGTGAATTTTCTAAAAACAGAAGTTGCTCAGATTCAAACAAGAAAAAGGAGAAATCAAAAATCAACTATCTGCCTGGGCTTAGATTGAATATTGTGGGTTGTTGGTGTTTTTTTTACCTTTGTACTTACTTCTGTAAGTAACCTCTGAAGTGATAAATCTTACCAAATACACAGCAGTTTCCCCAGGTTATTTATTTTAGTACTGCATCAATAGGAAAAACTGAAATCTCGTTGTAACCATCCCTCAGACACTGGCTACAACAGCTATTAAAAAAAATGGCAAGGATGTTTTTAGCCTAGTTCCTAAGGAAATGCAATGTACGCAATATTATCCCTGTTTGCCTGGCCTAACTGCTAGGAGACAATGGCTAACTAGTCACCAAGCACACACGTGTGCACCAGCCATAGTGCGTACTGCCTCTTGCCCAGGCTGGAAATCAAAGAAAGGTAGATAAAGGATAGGTGAGTTTAGGAAGACGAGATGTCAGGGATGTCTAGGCGACGTGTGCCTGAACGTGCCAGGAACATAGGACTTGAAAAAATCAGGTGTCTGCATTTCCTCTATTTGTAGAACTTTTTGTCATAACAAGAAAGTATTTTAATCCTTTGTTGGAAAAAAAAAAGAAGAAAAAAAGAAATGTTTTGCTCAGATTTCCTTTTTCTCTCCCTCCCCTTCCTCCCCCTAAATTAACTCTGACAGAAATGATGTCTGGAATGTTTCAGCCCTAAAACTGAAGCAATGCAAAACTAGAGTCAATTAAAATGCAGCAACCATGGGAACAAAACGCCAATCCTAACTAGCTATCAACAGCATACCACAACAAAAAGAGTATAGCTCTATTCACAATTCATGAAGAAAATACTAGCTTTATACAGGCACACAAGTACAAGAACTTAGGTTAAGCAGAGCTGGGAAAACTGAGATGGTTTGGTATGAGATTACTTTCCCCTAGTGGAGGGAAACTAACATTTCTGACAAAAAAAAATCAGTCTGTTCAAGGCTGCTTTTGAGAGTTAAATAACATAAATGCAAAAAAAGAAATGGCATAATATGAATATTAGATTAGACAACATAAATTCAGGTCCAGGATCCCGCAGACATATGCAAAACCTTCCATAGGTTTTCATATGCTTAAAATTAAGTAAATCTGTAAGTCTGAATGACTGAATCTACAGTAAACAAGGGATTATAATGGAAAGGATTTTCCCTGAGAACACCTTGAATACATTCATCTTACTATTTTGAACTTCTCAAAAGACATACACACAAAGAATTTTAGGAGAATATTCCTGGAAAAATAATTAGATAGATTTCTGTAAGTTGTAATAGCTTAGCAGTTTTCTAAAACATAGAATTTACTAGAATTTTTTTACACAAATGTTAGAAAACAATCAAACATTTCAGTTGACAGAATTTGAATATAAGAAGGTTTCAGTCTAAGAGGCCTGTCCTATACGAATTTATACACTCAGATTATATTTAATTGAAGAAAAATGTGAAAGTTACACTCATGCTTGGTTTTAACTGCCACTCTTTATTAAGACAGTGGTAAGAAATCATTAAGCTGCTTTACAGAATCAAGGAACCAAAGCAGCAGCAGGACCATTCAAAAGATAGGTGGTATGATAACAAAAGATCATGTAATACTCAAGAAATGATTTTGGTGTACATTATTTTGTACAAGTGCATGTATGTTAGAGAGAAAAAAGAAAGGTATTGAGAAGCACCACAAAATCAGACCTGCATTAGACACAGAAAAGTAAAAAAAAACAGCCAGAATAAGCACCAGAAGGTGACCCCCACAAAAACTTAGAACTTTCTAGGCTGAGTGCTGGCTGAAATCCAGCTTTTTGCAGTGGCTTAGAACCGTGAGCAAGTAACTTCACTCTTACAGTTCAATTTCTCTTGTGTGCTGAGAAACAGCTCACTTGACACCCTCTTAAGTTATTGTTGACACCTCAGGGAATTTTTCTGTCCAATCAAAATAACCACAGGACCACATATTTTGGCTAACTGCTTGGGTCAGAGGTGCAGCGACACTATTTGAAAGGGCAGAGTCCTGTAAGTCATTGCACCAATGCAAATTCTGATGCAGACACTGTAGAAGTGACAATGAAGCAAGAAGCCGCTATTTTAATTCCTTGACTGATTCTATGTGATGCCTTATCCTTCATGCATCTTCTTGTTGGAGAAGGTACCCAGAACTACTGAAAATTCCCTGAAAGGCATAGCACTGCAGCAAAACAAGGCCTGTAGGCCACAATCAATCAGATTTGTTTGTCTAGGTCAAACTGCAGGATAAAGGATGTTAAAGGATGTTTTGTTCCTCAAATGAATAAACAGCTATTCTTCTGAGCAGAGGGACTGTCTAGATTGATGTCTACATCAGTCATTTGTGACACTTAATATTTATATCCATAAAAAGTAGAACAGCTCCAAGAAAGTTTTAGAAACTTACTTGGGAACACATGTGATGCAAGTCATTCCCCTGGGAAATAGAAGACCTGCATTTAACTCCCCATTCTCTATTGGGTAGTTCAGGATTTAAAAATAACCTCCCTTGCCGAGCTAAATATCTTAATCACAGGGCTACTCAGTTTAATGAGACATACACTCAGCAAAGTTTTTATGCTAGATCTCAGTCTGTAGGTGTGCCCTCCAAATATCAGCTGAGATATTCTCATTAACATCATGTGTTAAAGGCCAAATCCAGGCTAAGAATCCCAGGAAATTTCAGACTAAAGGCTCTCATAAACTATCATTGGCATCCATCTAGTAGCTACTGTTAGCACCTAAATCCTGAACAGAAGTAATTGCATAACTATGCAAGTCTTCTAAAACTCTTGGATTTGATCCCTTGCCTCTTTTTATCCCAAATAAATATATATACACTGAGAGAAATGGTTTAATTCAGCTCGCAGACGACTGCTACTTGCTCTGCGAGAAGCCTTTTTGTTTTCCTGATTAGGTGAAGTGCTCTACCACAGCATCCCTAAGCCATGATTCACGCAGCTACGCCTGGCTGAGCAGGCGCGCCCGCCCGGGCTCGGGGGGCACCTTGCCCGGCAGGGCAAGCCTGCTGCGGCCGCCAGCCTCCCCGCGCTACCCCGCAGCCTCGGCCCGAGCAGGCGCAGGGCCGCAGCCACCTGTGCAACCGGCTGGAGGTAAGCCACCCCTGCGCGCCCCAACTCGCCCGCGGCCGGGCGGGCATGGCGACCCCGCTGCGGCTGTGAAGCGGGAGGCGCTCAGTTCCGAGGGGAGCCAAGGGCGGCTTCTCCCCGCACGCCGATTCCGGGAACCCTTCGGGCAGGGAGGGCGGAGAAGCCCGGCGCTTTCTAGCTCCTTCTCAACGGCACAGTACAGCAGGGCGGGGCAACGCCCGCGCCCGCCCCCTCCCGCTTCTAGGACGTTCTGAGGGGCGCGGGGCGGCAGATGAAGTCACCGCACCGCTTGCGCAAGCCCACGGACCCCTCCCCCGAGCGCTGCCCGCGCCCAACCGCCTCCCCAGGCGGCCACCACGCATGCGCCTCCCACCCCCCTACCGGCTCCTCAGCCGGGCTGGCGGTTGGACAAATGGGAGAGCGCGCGCTCCGCGTAAAACTCCCCCCGCCCTCATATTTGAGACAACGGCAACGGCGCGCGCGAGACTTCCCCCCCTCCGCCCCTAACGGGCGCCTTTCGCGGACGGCTACTACTGGCTGCGGCGGGCTCGACCCCGCCCCCTGGAGGTGTGGCCGCGAGTCCCCGCCCCTCCTCTCCCCCCTCCCGCCCCTCCTCTCCCCCCTCCCGCCCTCCGGCTTGCCCCCTCCCCCGTGCCTGTCAGTGAAGGTTCCCGATGGTTCTGGAAGGAGGTGGCCCCGGACCTATATAAGCCGAGCGGGCGGTGGGGGGCGCGCACTAGTGGAGGCGCTGCGGTACGGGTGGAGGGTGTTCAGCGCTTGACTGAGGAGGCTAGCAGCCGTTCCCCCTGCAAAGGTGAGCGGAGGAGGTGGCCGTAGCTGGAGCCGGTGGCACACAAAGGATAATTACTCTAAGCGCGTATTTCCTATTCAGATTTGAGCGGCTGGTGCCTCCGTGTGGTGCTGTAATGAGGGTTAAAGCAGGCAACCGCGTGGCGCAGGGCACGACCTTCTGGCTTTAGTCGCAGGCAGAGCAGACTTGGAAGGGTGGTAGGTCTCGGGAGGTCAGGGTTTCGCTGGAGGGAGGGAGCTGTGGTGTCTGAAGCTGTGTCTTTCTATGCTCGATTTCCTCTTCCAACAAGGTAATGGAAAGGGTAAGAAGAGCAGGCAGCTCCTCATGAGGAGTGGGTGGAGGGAGGCTTAAATGGTGAAAAGATTCTTATATGTGTGTATATATATAACTCTTTGTCTCGGGGAGGGTTGTCCATTTGTCGATGCGGGCTCAGATCGATCTCTGCTGTGCGGCCGGGGAGCGCTTTGTGAGGAGACCTGCTCTCGCCTCGCTACAGCAGGGCGGCTGGGGGAAGGGGAGGCGGAAGCTCCGAGCTCAATGAATGAGCTCGGCCATGGCGGCACAAGATGGAGGGAGCAAGACGGGCGGTTCTTGCAGGGAAAATGGATGAGGAAAGCGTGGGGTGCCGGGAGGGGAAGAAGAGAGGGAAAGCTCTACTCAGCAATGTGCTCAGCTCGTGGAGGAGGGTGCTCGCTGCGCGGGACTGGTGCTGTCAGCGAGTGGGTGGAGGAAGGGGGGGCGGTGGTAGAGGAAGGCTCTGGCAGTTTCTAGAATCTTTCATGGTTCTAACGGGAGCCTGCAGGGGGCGCCGCGCTGCGCCGCGCCGCGCCGGAGGCTGATCTCGCTCGGAGCCTCTCGGCAGACAGTCGCTCTAAATCGCTCTTGCGAATTGTTTAAAGGACAGTTCCCATCGGAGGGCTTGCAGCCATATGCGATACTTGACTGACCTGCTTATATCTTACCGTATTAAACGGTGTAGTTACGGATTAAAAGAAATCTTGGGGGGTGAAGTGAGGACGTGGGTGGAAAGTGCCTTTTGCATAGTTTGAGTTTTCTCACTGGAGAGGGATTCGTAAGTAATAGATGGTGAAGTTTGAGTAACACGTGTCTGTGGCAAAGTCGCTTAACCAGACTGCTGCTCGCATGGTAAAGGGTTCGGTAAGTTCTGTGAAGATAACTGAACAAAACAGCTGAATGGGACAAAGAGAAATCATTCTTTTACGTTGAGGCTTCTAATGGACTGGAGAATAATTCAACCCTTATCTCTAAAACATTAGGTCATGCTTTCAGTAGGATTTTTCTTTCTGGTAAAAATATGCAGTACTTAGGCTGTGGTCGGGGGCAAAAAAAGTCCTGAATTAATGAACAAATTTTACAGAGGAGAGGTGATGTTCTTCTACATTATTCTAAACAGTATGAAACAAAGCGAATGTCAAGGAGAGTCTGTAGTTCTAATTTCAGATTGGTTCTCAAAGTTCAGAAAAGTTTAAATTATTACAGGAAGGAAGCAAAAAGTTCTTCTTAACTTACTGTTGTTGAGTGTTGTATTAGAAGCCACATAGTATCTTGACCTCGAAGTCACAGAATGGTTGAGGTTGGAAGGGACCTCAGGAGATCCTATGGTCCAATGGCCCCTGCTCAAGCAGGGTCATCTAGAGCATGTTAGACAGGGTTGCATTCAGGCGGGCTTTGAACATCTCCAGAGAAGGAGACTGCACAACCTCTCTGGGCAACCTGTTCCAATGCTCCTTCACTCTCACAGTGAAGAAACTCCCCCTCATGTTCAGGCGGAACTTCCTGTGCTTCAATTTCTGCCCATTGCCTCTTGTCCTGTCACATGGGACAGCTCAAAAGAG
Source organism: Rhea pennata (assembly GCF_028389875.1). Lineage (NCBI taxonomy): Eukaryota > Metazoa > Chordata > Aves > Rheiformes > Rheidae > Rhea > Rhea pennata. Next base: position 58,179,625 of record NC_084667.1, on the reverse strand, counting down.
TTCGTCCCCATCCCCTTGACACCCTCCCTTTAGGCACTTAGAGACATTGATGAGATCCCCCTTCATTCTTCCCCAGGCTAAAGAGGCCAATGCAATTGTCATTGCTTGTAGATGGGTATATACATCAAATGGCAACTGGTTTGGATGGAATTTCAACTTGCCTGTCCTTTACAGATGCCAGAAGCTGTGCAGACTCAAGATCAACCCATGGAGGAGGAGGTGGAGACTTTCGCCTTCCAGGCTGAGATCGCTCAGTTGATGTCTCTGATCATCAACACTTTCTACTCCAACAAGGAAATCTTTCTGAGGGAGCTGATTTCCAATTCATCAGATGTAAGTACTTGACCTCCTAGAAGAGCTTGTTTCAGTATGGTTGCCAGAATTCTTTGGAGTAGTCAGGGAATATTAAAGCCCGTCTCTTCTCTTACAGGCATTGGACAAAATCAGATATGAGAGCTTGACTGATCCAAGCAAGCTGGATTCTGGGAAAGATCTGAAAATTAACCTGATTCCAAACAAGCATGACCGCACTCTTACTATCGTGGATACAGGCATAGGGATGACCAAAGCTGATCTAGTTAATAATCTTGGTACTATTGCTAAGTCTGGTACCAAGGCTTTCATGGAAGCACTGCAGGCAGGGGCTGATATATCCATGATTGGTCAGTTTGGTGTTGGCTTCTATTCTGCCTACCTTGTTGCAGAGAAAGTGACTGTGATCACCAAGCACAACGATGATGAGCAGTATGCTTGGGAGTCATCAGCTGGAGGATCTTTCACTGTAAGACTTGATAATGGTGAGTGTTCTATGTTTCTGCTCTAGTATATTTTCAAAAGATACCTGTTACTCAGGTTCCTACTCCAGATACTGTACAGCTTGGTAGCGTCAGTATATATAGTATTGGGTATTACTAGTCACATGGCAGATGAAGCACAGCTGCAGTGGTAAGTCTCTTTATGTTCCATTGTACACTGATCAACTGTTCACATGCAATGGGGGAATGGCTGCATTAAATGATGCATTGCAGTGAAGATGAAGCTTTTTTTAGCTTGTACATGGAAATACTCTTGTAGACTCCTACAACTCTACAGTTCAAAAAAAAAAAAAAAGAGCTGATTAACTTGAGAAAAGTTTATTCCAAACACTTGTTGGATATTTGCTAGTTACGATAGGTGTGACTGGAGTATTCGTAAGGTGGTTTCTGTACACAGAAGCTTACATTTTCTCCAGTGGTGAAGAAACTCTTGATACAGGAATACTTTTTATACAAGGGTACTTTAGAACCTACCAGAGCTCGGTCAGCTTTTGTAGAAGTAAAACTTCTAAACTCCATTCCAGGGGAACCTTTGGGCCGTGGAACAAAAGTTATTCTGCACCTTAAAGAAGATCAAACTGAATATCTGGAAGAACGGCGAATCAAAGAAATTGTGAAGAAGCATTCTCAGTTCATTGGCTATCCTATTACACTCTTTGTATGTATTTTTCTTGAAATAATTGTCACGTTAAGTGAAATTTTAATTTATAATACAGAAAAGTGGTTTATGCTAGGTGCATTTCACTAAATTTGTTAAAGATACTATCTAGATACAACTCTTGATCAAATACAAGTTTGTTAATTCAAGCTTTACTTTTCAAAGATTCAGTAAAACTATTTTTTCAAGCTTGAGGTTTGGGGAGTGTGATACTGTGTCTTGATGTAGTCTCACTGTAAATTCAGCATGGTGAAATGAAGTGGCATAAGCTATCAAGCAAATGAACCAAAACACCATTTTGTCTGGCAGCAGAACATGAGTACTTAATTGAATCTAGGAGAAAAATTTCACAGTGGGTTCATGTAATTTCCGGCTTTGTTAGACTGCAAGAGATCTTAGAGCTATTCGGAAAAAGTTTAGGTTTCTTAATGAATGAACTCTTTTTTGTAGGTGGAGAAAGAACGTGATAAGGAGGTGAGTGATGATGAGGCTGAGGAAAAAGAAGAGGAAAAAGAAGAGAAGGAGGAGAAGACGGAAGATAAACCAGAGATTGAGGATGTTGGTTCTGATGAAGAAGAAGAAAAGAAGGATGGAGATAAGAAGAAGAAAAAGAAGATCAAGGAGAAGTATATTGATCAGGAAGAGCTCAACAAGACCAAGCCTATTTGGACAAGGAATCCAGATGACATTACCAATGAGGAATATGGGGAATTCTACAAGAGTCTAACCAATGACTGGGAAGACCACTTGGCAGTCAAAGTAGGTTTTTTGTCAGTTTGTCTCTCTTGTAGTCAAACCCTATTTGCTAGAGCTGGAGGCTGTCTAAGCATGCTGCTGAACTTCAGTCCACTGCCTTGGGTATTTTGTGATAAGACACTCAGTTTTTGGAGCAGTGCTATTTTTAGAACACTTCCATTATGTGATAGTTATGCTTACTAGTAGAGTTATTCTGGCTGCTGCTAGGGTTGTGATTATAATATTCATCAGATCTGTACTTCAAATCTATTGCAAAGAAATGTGAGTGGAGCTGTTCTCTCACTTTGTATAGCTTAGTCTTTCATCAAATTAACACATAAATTGCAAGTAAAAGTAAATGCAGCTGTTACTTAGTTCTAAAAGTGCCTGTAGCTAAAGGGGGATAGAGAGGTAGTCTTAACAGTCATCTTGATGCAGCCATAGAGATGTTAATAAGAATGCGCATCTTTCATAGAGCGTCACTGTAGAATACAGGGAGCTAAGCATGTTTTTGGAATCTGTGTACTTACTAATAGCAACTGAACAGAACTTCAGATGTCTGTCTGGAGAAAGTTTTTGTTTTTGGTCACTGTCTCGCCTACTGCTAGAAAGCTGGTGAGAGCCCTTTCCTGGACTACATTTGGGTTAATTAATATTAACTTCCTGCATTTGAAGATAACGTTGAAAGAGTGTTTAAATAGGAGCCATATAAATTGCAGTAAAATAAATGCTTAGTCTTGTTTTTTTTACAGCACTTCTCTGTGGAGGGGCAGTTGGAATTCAGAGCACTCCTGTTTGTCCCACGGCGTGCACCCTTTGATCTGTTTGAAAACCGGAAGAAGAAAAACAACATCAAGTTGTATGTACGCAGAGTTTTCATCATGGATAACTGTGAGGAACTCATTCCTGAATATTTGAGTGAGTATATTCTTTTAAAGAGAATGTTTCCTGTAATGCTAGAGAAACTATTTAGGCTATTTCAGTCTACCTTCATGCTTCAAAGGAATCTGGGTGGAAGACCAAGCTGTAAAAAGCTGATCAGAAAATGTGTGAGCAGTAAAGTACTGTGTGCTTTGTGTTGCCCAGGATTCTGCAGAAGCCAATTAATAATAAAAAAGGTTAAGTTAAAAGGTGGCTTAAGTGGTGAATTACCTGTTTTTCTTGACCTGTGAAGTTAATTCTCACCATCTTGTTGCAGACTTCATGAGAGGTGTAGTAGACTCCGAGGATCTGCCTCTAAATATTTCCCGTGAAATGCTGCAGCAAAGCAAGATCCTGAAAGTGATAAGAAAGAACTTGGTGAAGAAATGCTTAGAACTTTTCACTGAGCTGGCTGAAGACAAAGAGAATTACAAAAAGTTTTATGAACAGTTCTCCAAAAACATCAAGGTTCGTAGTCTTTCTGCTTAATGAACATCAGTGACTTAAAAACACACACACAAAAAAAAAACCACGCACCCTAGTGTGTTCTTTAGTATTTGTATAATACTGAACTATTGCAGTTCAGTTTTGAATCATCTGGTAGTTCTGAGTTTTTTTTCTTCTAATTTTCAGCTCGGTATACATGAAGACTCCCAGAACCGCAAGAAACTGTCAGAATTACTGAGGTATTACACATCTGCATCTGGTGATGAAATGGTTTCTCTGAAAGACTACTGTACTCGAATGAAGGAAAACCAGAAACATGTTTACTATATTACTGGTGAGTTGGTACTGGAAATAGTATGTGAAAAGTACACACACACTTAACTATTCTTATATTCTTATCTCAAATAGAAACTAAGTTACGGTAATTTTTCCTGTATTTAGAAAGAGAAATTACCTTAATTTAAGTGGAGGAGTTCTTGATGCAACAGCGTAAGCCTGTAAAAAAGTTACTGATTTCAGTTTGTATGCAACCAAGTTGCATTGCACATAGGTCATTAGTCGAGGCAGCAATTCGGGTACGTGATAGAGCAGTCTTAGCATGCCTCCTGAGAAGATGGAGGTTGCTGTGTAACTTATTGCCATGTATTTTGACTTGAGTGTTCTTTGGCTAAGATAAGAGCATCTGAATTACACTTGAGATTCAAAGTTCAAACTAATTTAGCTATTTGGTTAACAGATGCTGAGGCTGTTCTGAAAAGGCAAATATCTAGAAACTAAGCTATATAGGGCTTCTCATTTTGTTCCTTTGTTCTCCATCCTTGGCAGGAAAGGGAAATTTCTTCCCTAGCATCCTAGGAAATTCAAACATACTTTCAACTCAGCTAAGTGTTTGAAATTGTGTTGAAAAGGATTGAGGCTCTTCAAGCCAGCCTGATCTTTTTAGCCTGTCAAACCAGCTTAAGTCCTTAGCTTCCATAGGATGGCTGTGAAGCATCAATGGAGACCTACATAGGTTATTGTAGAAAAGAAATTGCCATGTTTTAGTGCTGAGGCTTGAACAGAGCTGGAATTCTCATGTCTTGCAGGTGAAACAAAAGATCAGGTGGCTAACTCTGCTTTTGTGGAGCGTCTCCGCAAACACGGCCTGGAAGTGATCTATATGATTGAGCCTATTGATGAATATTGTGTGCAGCAGCTGAAGGAATTTGAAGGCAAGACCCTGGTTTCTGTAACAAAAGAGGGTTTGGAGCTTCCAGAAGATGAAGAAGAGAAAAAGAAACAAGAGGAGAAAAAAGCCAAGTTTGAAAATCTCTGTAAAATAATGAAAGATATCCTTGAAAAGAAAGTAGAAAAGGTAAGTATAATACTGCTCATACTTAGCTTGTCTGCATGTAGCAAAAAAAACCTCCTTTGCAGATAGCTCAGAAACAAAAGCTTAAATGTAGTATCTGTAACCTCCTTTTTCTCTGAAGCCACAATCGTTCTGCAGAATATCTTGCTTTTACACGCTTAGCCTTTAGTTTTGTGAAGTAAGGTGTATCTTGAATACAGTGACTTCATTATTTTAAATTCATCAGCTTTTCCATGACATTGATGCAACTTCGAAATGTTACTGTTGCTGAAATTGAGTGTATTTGCTCAGGTGGAAGTACTGAAACATTGAATCTCTTGCTTTGTTCCTATCTCAAGGTGGTTGTGTCCAATCGTTTGGTTACTTCTCCATGCTGTATTGTAACAAGCACATACGGCTGGACTGCCAATATGGAGAGGATCATGAAAGCACAGGCATTAAGAGATAACTCCACGATGGGATACATGGCAGCAAAGAAGCACCTTGAGATTAATCCTGATCATTCTATCATTGAAACACTGAGGCAGAAAGCAGAGGCTGATAAGAATGACAAGTCTGTGAAGGATCTTGTCATCTTGCTGTATGAAACAGCACTCCTTTCGTCTGGGTTCAGTTTAGAAGATCCTCAGACACATGCCAACCGTATTTATAGAATGATCAAACTTGGTCTGGGTAAGTTAAAAATGTGTTTTCAGCTCTCTATTAAGCTCTGATTTGGCTTACACGTATTTTGGGGCAGTCAGTGTCTCCAAAACAGTGGAGTACATGGGTACTTTGAAAAAAACCTGTGGAAAGGGGGAATCCTTAGGTATTGAAGTAGTAAGATAATAAAACTTCTGAGTTCTGTGACTGGCATTAATTGTTTCTTTCTTCTACAGGCATTGATGAAGATGATACTGCTGCAGAGGAAGCTAGTCCAGCAGTTACTGAAGAGATGCCACCTCTTGAAGGAGATGATGACACATCACGCATGGAGGAGGTGGATTAGAACAGTTTACAGGAACTCATGAATGTTTCCTTGGCTAATATGAATAAGTTATATTTTGTATATTATGAATGTTACCTGCCAAAAAACAAATCTTTGACAACTTTGTCTGCATTCCCTCCTTATTTTCAAAGATGTTATACCTTTATTTTTGTTACATTGCTTTTTTTCAGCTGATGTGAGATACAAATGCCATTGAGGGAATACTTTCTTTAACACTGTACAACCCTAGACAGGCAAGCAAGGAGTAGTTATTTTTGTCTGTATTAGCTGGTTGCAGGTGGCAGGGTTTTTGACTTATTCTTAATTGCCAGAAATTTGGGAAAGAAGTAACAAAAGATGGTATGACATCTGGATGCTAAAGTTGTAATAAACATTCTACAGCTCTTCAACTCTACATACATCTAACCTACAGTACCTAGTAACTAGGTATCTATGAGAGCTGAAATACTTGGGGAGGCTTTAACCCTTTTGCTCCTAACAAGGTCTTGATGTTAAAAGTTGTTTTTTATACTGTATAAGGATTCTGGATTGCACTCTACCATAGAATAGAATCCACTGTAAATCTCTATTGTGACTTAATGCAACTTTGCATGTACAGTTCAAACCTAGAACTGTAAGAATAAAAGTGTTATGAAAGAATTTTGTGACTGAATTGTCTGTTAACACTGAGAACTAAAACTTACTCTCCTAGGGATTGGTTGCTACTTTGGATTTCAAGTATTAGCTGCTCTCTTACATGAACAGGCAGTACCATTCGCTCTGCGCTGCCTCTAGAAACTGAGCAGGAACATAGAACTACTTTTCAGGGAGCTTAAGATAAAGTGATGGCTTTTCTGCATGTAGAGTAGAGTACTGCCTTGTTGTACAAGTGTTTCCTCTCAGCTTTTTAGAAACTACAAAATTGTGCCAAGTTTTGCATTCACTGCTTTTCCTCGAAGGAGAGTAATGAAAGGAATTGAAGGTGGTTGACAGCAAACTTGAGCAAGCTTTATTGGCTGCTAAGTGCCTGTTGCAGATGAATTAATTGTAAACTGTTTGCTTAAGTATTCACAACAAACTTGTTTCTACTTCAGCATATGTACTATTAGTAAGGTACAAATAAAAGCAAAGGGTTGGAGATAGATAGTTTTCCATTACATTTTGTAGAGGCACAGTAGCTCCTTCAGCAAGTGAACAGTGAAATACAGGTTACCAGCTGTAAATGTGTGGTGGAGGTTAAAGGTTCTGGAGTGATAGAGCCAGCAATATAGCACCAAGATGGTGCTTAATAACTTCCAATCTGTCTTGAAGGAGACAGGTCAGAAGCTACTCTAGTTCTCCTCCCAAGTTTGGAAGTGCAGAGGGGAAGATCTGAGCAGCCTTTCCCTGCTAGGTTTCCTGTTCTGATCGGGAGCTCCTGTCTGTTCTAAATCATGTAAGAAAACCTGCATTTGGAGGTCCTAAGTTTGTTTTTTTTCCCCTTATATAATAAAGTAACATTGGTTTTGAATGTAATACTGGCTTGGTTAATTTGGTTCTTCTGTTCATAACATAATAGTATTTTTCAGGTATCTAAAACGATAAGCTTTTTTCTCCAAAGATGCAATTTTTAACACTATATGTTGTTGGCTGGTTCTTCAGCATATTGCACATTCATGTTGAAGTTGTGTTTTTTTCTGGAGATAGATGAAGTCTCACATGCGCAGTCCATAGAATAGACAAACAGGTACATTAAAGCAGTTCTGCTAGCTGATGGGTTGAGAGACCTTTTTTGGTAGTTCTTCAAAGGCTAACATTCTGCGTTTCAGTTTAGTGGATTGATGTGGTTTTTTTTTTCCTAAATCATCTTGATTTTTCCCGATGTGAAATCATGAACTAGGTTATGAAAATATGAAGCACCTTCAGTACTGTTTAAGTAATCCCTAAAGGCCTAACATACCTTTACTGAAACTTTTTTACTGTATTCTTTGAAGTATGCTTGAATTAGATTGTGCAATGCTACTGCAATAGATACTTACACTTGCCATTGATAACTGGGGTTATGTACCATGAAAGAAAACAGGTAACAGTGGCATCTATTTCCTAAGTTTATGAAAGTAACTTCCAAAAGACTATTCTCTCACTTACCAGCGCTTAGTATGTCTCTTCATGTGCGCAAAGTTGTGCGACCCCCCTGCCCTGTGCTTCAAGCTCTTGCTAACTAGAGGAATTGTTAATTTTTTTAGCATTTGGGAAATGGCTAAAGAAAAAAAACAGTCTGTGGTGTTTGTCATCCATTCTTAATGGAAGACATTAATACTGTGGCATTAAAGTGTCCAGGATCATTTTGCATTACAGACATCTAAAAAAGATTGCAGAAAAGATTAATATTTATAAAAGTTACACATCAAATAAGCAAGGTAAAGGTAAGAGAGGTCAGAAGATAAATACCTTTTTTACCGGCTTGAAGATAAGATCTATTCCGTTTTCAATGTCAGTATTTATAGTTAGCAGGTATTGAGTTCTGTTCTTCAGTGCTCTTGTTTAAGCAGTATTAATAGGATGAGATGTCTGTTTTATACATTCATTTTCTTCTGTTGCCATAGTAATGAATGTGACATCAAAACAGTGCCCTGGTGTCTTTAAAGTTCTAAGAAGAGTTGCACAGTAGGAGATGTTGGTATATCAGCACTAACTTGCAGTTTGGGACATGATAGACATGATGATCAAAAAAGGTAATAAACGTGTCTTGGGTGATGCTCAAATATTAAAGGTTACAGGGTTGATTGGTTTCAGTCAAATAGGTATTTTCTCCAAAGTCGCTGGCAGAAATTTTTAATTGGTAGAACTAGTCAAAAAAAGGAAAAAAAAAAGTTTGTGTTTCAAAAGTTGAAAGATTTAATTCTGATTCACACTTGAGATACTGGCATGGAAGTTTTCTGGCAGACTTGCAGCTAACAATACTGTCTTCCTTCAGGAACAGGAACATGACTTAGAAAATAATGAGGATCAGCATTTCTAATCTTTGTCAGTGAAGTCATGACCTCAAGCTTTCACCTCCCTTGAAAATTGTTGTGCCTGTTAAACGATTTATCTCCAGCATTTCTTTGAAGTGTGAACCTGTAACTTGCTCAAAATGCTGAGTACAAGTGGATATTTCAGAGTTGTTTCCTACCTTACAGCATGAGAGCAGTCCAATGTTACACATCTTGTGAAAAGGCTACAAAGGCAAAAAGTCCCGCTTCTGCACAGTGTGGAGATCCCTTCTCATTTATCATACTTACGCTGAAATATGTAGTATGTTAATAAACCCATAATCAAAAGTTCTCGTGTTCAACTACCTTTATGCTGCAACAAGTACCAGTATTTTTTTTTTTCTGTAGCACACATTTTGTTACTATTACAAGGGTTCATAGCTGCAGAGCACCATAGTGAAACTTCCAGGAAAGGCAGCACGACACCCTATAGTAAATTCTAGGGGTTTCCAGATTCATGGTGAATACTGCTTGGTGTGCTGCTACAGTGAGGCTCGTGGTACAGTGTTGCGTGGGGTTTACAAGTTCATTTTTTCCAAGCACAACAAAGAGCAGAGGATTAGATAACTGTATTAAAAATGTTTCTTGTTACTCAAGCTGCACGACACGGGCCATCACTCTGAACAGTGATTACAAAACCCTTTTTTCATAGTGTGGTATTGCGCTCTCCTTCCTTGCCATCCAGATTAGAGACTGCACAGCTGACAATCAGCGGTTTCTTTTAGACTCGTCAAAACTTTTTCCTGCTGATACTGTGTCTTAAAAAATCCGGTAGCGGTTAAGGCCTTGGGGATACTGGGTTCAGAAGTGTTTGATTCTACTGCTGTCTGAAAGGAAACCTGCTCCACTTATGAGTTTGGACTTGCGAACCTCAGGAGCTGCAGTGCTGGTGCTCCTGTGCTCTGATGACCCTCCAGCACAGTTCAGAATTCACATGAAGGCCGAAGGAAGGAGAAATGGTTTCCATTGTCCTAGAAACTGGAACAACTGACTGAATTTGATCTGCTTTCAAGCATCACAGGGGAAAGAGCAGAACAGATAAGGAAATCCTGTCCTGTAATGAATGAGGGGAGACTGGATTTCACTTCACAGAATAAAAATACATCTAGAATGTGCTATTGATAGTCCCTGCGTATGAGCAGTGTCTGTTGTATAATGAAGAGCACTCATTGATACGTCTTACCAGATGAAGGGTCTGTTCACGTAAGTAGCGTTCATCTGCAGTTGGATCTGAGGAGCAGATGTAGTTATGTCAGAGAAGCATTCGGTGTCCTTAGCAGCAGCACGAAGATGATGAGATGGAGAAGCACGTTCTTTCATGCTAAGGTGCTGTGAAGATTTGGCGATGAGGAAAGGTTGGGGCTGGGGAGAAAGGATATTTGGTGAGATTAGGGTTAGCATTTTTACAGTAGCTCAGTCTCGGAGGGCAGACGATTCTCTTGAGTAGTTAGATGGCTACAGATCAAGTAAATTCTAAAAGATGATGTTGGGTTGCTTTTCTAGGTTAGGAAATACATTCCATATATTTTTCTATAATAGCTTTTAAAATAGCAAAATCTTTTTTCTCTCCTGAGGAGAGGTCTTTCCAAGTACTGTCTTTCTGTTTCGCTAGCTTTTCCTAAAGCTGTATTTAAAAAACTGTTAACGAACTTATGTTGTAAAGTAGGAAGTATACAAAAAGATCTATACAGTAATTTCTAAAATTACTCTAAAATTACTTCTAAAATTAAAATTACACAGGCACTGTGGGAGCCTGTGGGAGCAGCCTTTGGCTTCAGAGCAAGCAAGTGCTAGGAAACTTTAAACGTAACACCGTTACGACTGCATAGAAATGCTGTCGTCAAAATATTGCAAAAAAGTGGTCTGCACTGTAAAACCAAACTGTGCTTTAAAAGAGTAACTTAAATACACGAGGAACAGTTGGCTTTGGATTGTGTTTCAGCACCTGATGAGCATGTGCTCCTGTAAAATGAAGTCTTGTCTCTGGCCATTTCACTCTGAGCATGAATGATTCACAGCTTCACTACATAGAAAGGGGTATGAAGTAAAGGATAAAGCCAATTACTGTTATGCAAAACAGCAGTAAAGTGTTCACAGTTTGATGTTAACAGGAGGTTAGAGTCTAAAAAGTTTTCTACGCTGTTCATGGGTGGGAGCACTCATGAAGTATGAGATGAGACCTTGCAGTTTTTGTAGTATCCTGTTTCTAGCTTGCCACAACAGTATCCTGCTTGACTGAAATGTTTTTAATTTGATTAGAATACTGCAGTGGATTGACCAAAATTCCCATGTTTTTACAATCATAGGCCTTCATACTGTGGTGCAGAAACTACAGGAGCAGTCCCTGTGCCTTCCCCTTGACAGCTCCTGGTGCCTTCGTTAGGTGTTGCTGGCTACCCCACAGCTGGACTAGGATGTTTTCTATGGTAGGTCATCAACATTTATAAAAAATTGTATGCGTTTCAGAGGTAAAAATACTTGAGAACTGTAGAAGTAGACATTTCATTCAAGAACCCTGTTACTTGTTTCAAACTCGTGTTCATTTTCCTTCAGGTGAAAGAACGGTACTTTTGACAGAGGTGGTATTCTAGGTTCCTCACCATGGAGACTGGCTGGGGTATGCTACACCCAGCTCCTCTGCCAGCATTAATAGTCAAGATCTTTCTAGCTCTTTTTGCTCTGAGGGAACCAGAGTTTTTACACTTTTCATCCAGAGCTGCAGAGAGAAAGAGTTAATATTTTCCCCAGAAGGGCTGCTGCAGTGCCTGATGAGTGCAGTATAGCAGCTGTGAGATGTGACTCCTTCTCTGGTAGATACAAAGTAGCTCATTTAAGAGGAAGGAGATTTCCTAGTTCCTTGAGGACATTGTATCTCATGTATCCAGTTGGGTAGGAGAGTACTGCTGTGTGTCTGTGCATGTTCGGACTGTCCCTGTTGGCAGGGCCGAGGAGCTTGGCACGGGGGTCATAGCTCTCGCTGATTAAGTGTACCCATCAGAATATTTTCCTGATGTTTGATCTGGGAGATGTTCTCAGAGCGGATCGAATGCATGGGTCTCAATACTCAAAATGCTTCTCAGTCATACTGCACCAACTAGGTGCAACAGAAAACTGGAAAGTTTTCTTGATAATCACATTGTGTATGTGCTTTGGAAATCAGAAACACAAAATCTCCCTTGGTGATCTACTTGTTATCTAACTCTACCTACCTATACTATATGACCCCACACAGGTTGGTACTAGCAACAGTTTAGCTGTTACCATAGCTGGAACAGAGTCCTTCTTGTGAGCCCTGCTCTCAACCTTATGCTCAACTCACTCAACCTAACGATGAATCCCCAGTTCACAGGGCCACGTGCTAACAACTGTTGCTCGTAAAGGATCAGTAGCTCATTTTGGGTAGGCTTTTGGGGGAGAAATGACTCCAAGCCATGTGCCTGGATTAAGGCCCCTACACGCTCATTCAAATCAGCTGGCACCACAGGCCCCAGCGTAGCACTTCTCAGATCCCACCTCACTGGTGAGAGGAGCTGGGCAGTGTTGTGTTGTGTATGAGTTTTTGGACTAGTTTCTGTTTTGTTGTGAAAGCAGATGGAGCCCCCAAAGAGAGGAAGTGGCTCCCACGCTGGTCCTTGCCTAGGAGCAGGAGGTAAGGGCACGGACGTGGAGGCGAGGCGTGGGTGGCGTGGCGCGTGGGAGATGTGAGACGGGCGGCTCCGGTGCCCGCGAGCTGCTCCTAGTGCAGCCGCTCGTACGCTCGACTCTCTAGGGGCTCCCTCCCTGCGCCTCTCAGCGCGAACCGCCGGTGCCAGGGTGAGAGAGAGAGAGACCCTCGTTTTGCTGAGTCTTCTATATTCCGTTTCAAATTAATCTGAAATACTAGTATCTTCTTTCTGCTGGGAGGTGCAAGAAGGGTATGTGTTAAGGAAGGAAACAGTGGGAGGAACAGGAATTTGCTTTGAAAAAGTAAAAACATGCTTTGCCTCTATTTCCTAAAAAGGAGGAGGTAAGGGTAGGAGCGCAGTAGCCTGCGACGGCAGAGGTTTGCCGAGGTGCGTGTCCTCAGAGGGTCCGAGCAGTTCTGCCTCTGGGTGAGAGATAAGCCGGAGTCGCCATTCTCATGTAAATCTGAAAAAAATACTATTCCTTGTATTTAAAAATAGCAAGACTGTCACTTTTGACGATTGTGATCTGTTTCTGTGAGAAAAAAGGTCTGGAAAAGGTGAAAGGCACGGGAGGGGGGAGGGAGTGACCGGTTTTGGTCAGCCTGAGGGTTGCGTGAGTGAAACGGGGCTACGGAAAACCAGTCTGCGCGAGCAGGGGGGAGCGAGGCACCCCCGGCCTCCGGGCCTCCCCGACTTAACTAGGAGCGCGTGTGAGCCTGCGTGCACGTACGTGTGTACTTATCACACGCGTATTTAACGATTGTACTGCTTAAACTGCTCTGCTACTTTCCATGCATCGCCACTATCGGCTTTTCCGCACAACCTGCTCTTCCGACTTCGAAGAGCAGCGCGGGGCCCGTAGCAATGGCACCAAGCGCTTCCTTCCGCGGGAGCCGGCGCGTCCTTTCCCCTGCTTCGCCCCCATCTTTTGGGGAGGGGTTGGGGGGAGGCAGGGAGAAGTTTCCATTTGCAGGGAGGTGGGGGCGGAGGTGGGGCCGGCGCCTATAAAGGCGCAGGAGGCCGAGGCCGCCGCTGGGAGCGGGAGCTGGAGCGGGATGAGGGCCTCGGCGGAGCGGGGGCCGCGGCGAAGGAGGCGGCGTGGGGCCGGTACGGGGAGAAGGAGCCCCGGGGGGCTGGATGCGGGCGGCGGGCTGAGTCCGAAGGCGGCTTCGCATTTTCCCGCCAGAGGTCTAGGCTAGTTTGACGACCAGGGTACAAATATCTCTGTGAGGCTTCAGAAAACTTTAGTACCTTAAAAAAAGAAACACTTTGTAGAGTGTAAGTAAGTTTTTTTTTTGTTTTTTTTTTTTTTTTTTTTTTTAATTTCTCATAGTGCATGAACGACAATGAATTATGTAATTGTCATGGTAGGAGATGGTGGCTTTTATTTTATTATTTCATTTTGTTTTTTTTATGGAAGCCGTAATTAACAGCTTGGTGCAGACTCTGTGGAGGATTAAGAAACCTTTCTAATATAAAGTGAGCTTCCATGTCTGGGTAACTTATCTATTAGAAGAATTTTGCTAATATGCTTTCCTACCCTCTTCCCATTTTAGTAGATGCTCAGGAAATGAAGGATTCTGTTAAAAGTACAGACTACATAGAAAGACTGGCACGTAAATACATGGTAATTTTTTTTTCCCTCTCCCCTAATTGTTGCTTCTATATCTCCACATTCAAGTATGGTTTAGAAAGTGTTAGCTGCATTATTACTAGCAAATAGTGGTGGAACATGAAGAACACATGTGAATAAATTGATACAAATGGCATCACCTGCAAAGAAATAGGAAGGGAGAAGGCCATTCTGGTCCTGTGCTACTGCCTGTAGAATAAAGGTTTTTTTTTTTGTTGTTCATGTTTGTAAGATCTCTGTAGTAAGGTGCTCAAAAAAACTGAAGATATAGCTTTAGTGACTTATCTGCAGTTACATTTCTGAGACACATGATTTTATTAAAAAAAAACCCTCAATGAAGTTCAAAATGCATTTTTGTAAAGCTGTTTTCAAAGCTGGAATTCCTAGTAAATGCAGCAGATGTTCTCAATAGCTTCCTGTTACACTTCTATTTTTTGGGGAGGGGAGGGAGAGATTCTTACTTGTGATGATTAGGTAAGACATTGGCTTCAGATGCTTAAAAAAATGGAAAAATATGACATGGATAGTTTGCCCTAGAACATCAGCAGCAGTCCAAAGCTGTGGCAACATCTGGTTACAGATTAGTGTATATATATGTATTTTTTCCCTTCTTCCTCTCCAGCAAAAGTGCATAGTAGAGTCAAGCACGGAGTCTGAATCCGAGTCCAACACTGAGGTAAGGCCTGATGCCCTGTACGTGATATGATGGTGGTGAAATTCTCTCACCTCTAACAGGTATTTCCAGGCTCCCTATAGTTTCTGTAGGGAGCATCAGAGATGTTCGGGGTGGTTCTTTCTTTGGTGGTTGAAGTGCGAGGGAGTAGGGAGACATCCCTTTCCACCCACCAGACTCTTCCTCACAACGGTTACTGAGTTTAGCAAAGCTGACTTTGGGGGGAGAGGGCAAGAATGTACCAAAGCTTCAGACAGCAAAGCAGTGCTATGTTTGACTAAACAGGACTTAAAACTGCACTGGGTTGTCTGAGGTGGTGATTAACTTTTGGCAGTTAAGCTCTAGTGCAGCTGGATTTCTGCAATGCTGGCTGGACAAACTCCCCCTCCTTTTTCTGTAGCAGCAGGTACAGTAATTATTTGCAGGTGTCAGATTGTTCTCTGGACAGCTCAGGTGGCTCCTTGTAATGGGGCAATTACTCTGCACTAAATGTTTCTTCTTGTGTGACTGCTTTGTACCTGTAGTTTGCTTTTAAAATGGCTTCCTTACCCACGTGGCTTCTGGTGGGCTTTTGTGTGTGTTTAATGTTTTGTCCTTTAAATAGGCCTAGATGATGAGCATTATTTTAGAACTGTGCAGTTATCTAACAGATAACTTTCTTCATCAAGTTCTGGATGAGTCCCCACTTAAGCATAGGAAAGAAGCCTGCAACCTCAGTGGCAGTACAGCAGTAACACTGATTCTGATACAAAGGACCTAGTTTGACTGTGTTCCCAAGAGTAGCAAGTGTTCTTAATTTTGCCAGTAAGATACAAGATTTGAAGTTTTTTAGCTTGCTTTTTCCATTCTTACTTGTAGATCAGCTTCACTAAACTTAGCTATGTTTTCCTCCTCCTGCACATATCATGTAGAGGTAGGAAAATAGAGAGGAAATAGGACAGAACGCAACTAAATAATTGTTGTGAACTCTGGTTTTGGTGGTGTTTTTAAGTACTTCATACATTTGTTTTTGTATCTGGACACTTAAACCGAGCTTCTAGCAATATGACTTGTAGGCATTATGCCAAGAACAAGTACAGGGCTGGCCAGGGCCTCAGACTCTACTCCTACACAGACAGTGTCTGTGCTGACCTCCATCACTCCTGTTGGGAGTTCAAGTAGTCACAGAAGGGCCTAAGAAAGGTGAATTTCAGAATATCCCTATATAGAAGAATAAAAGGTAAGTTAATTTAGAGAAAACTCTAACCTCTAAATTACATCATCTCTACTGCTAATTCATTCCTCTGGTTATTAGATATACAAATACTCATCAGTCTCTCTGTAGTGATATCCTACAAGTTGGAAGACTTACTTACCCTAGCTGCTCTCATTCCCTCTATACTAGGCTAATTTCTTACAAGGCCTTAAAAGTTAGTCTAAGTTAGACTGCCTGATACACATTTCCACCATGTTTTAGCAAGGCAGCAATCTGGCTTCTTCTTCTCCAGGACCTTGTAAGCTCTGTTTTTACTTAAAATTAGTAAGTCACAGGAAGATATGTTATAAGCCTATCTGAACTTTTCTTGAATAGGTCTTGCCTAGCCCACTTGCTGGAGGACTCAAGAAAGCAAGGAAGGCAAAGGGACAGCAAGTAGGTTTGTTAACTTCAGCTACTATTTAGCAGTCTGGCTCTCAACTTACCCACTCTGTACTTTATTTTTTGGGTGGTATGTGTAGATAAACAGAACTTAAACAGTAAGTCTGTATTTTACTACATTTTAAAAAGAGGTGGCTTTAGCCTCGTATGTTCTCTTGTATTTTCCTTCAGACACATTAAGCATCCATGCTGTTCAGAGAGACCTTTATTTTAGTTTTTAGATCCTTATGATGGTGATTCAGAAGATGCATCCATTCAGTCTGACTGCAGCTTGAATTCTTCAAATAGTATAAAAGTCACACCATGGGTGAACAGTACTCCAAGAGCAGCTGCTTTGGAAGCTGCTGATCCTTCAGAAGATGGAGTGCTTTTCTCTAAACCTTCAAACTGGCACTGCCCAGAAACAGAAACCAGTGAAATTCATGCCCAGAGAGTAAATGACTGCAAAGCACACACGGAATTTCCTAGCCAAGAGAAGGATTTCCCAAGAAACCTGTTACAACCACCTGAACTGACCAGAGCCACAGAAGCACTCACCTCTGTGTGGCTCACACCAGACAATTCCTTACTGATGAGTGTTAATCCTTCAGCCTGTGCAGATTTGCTTGCAAGTCCAGACACCAGTGCTCCACAGCCCATGCTAGCAGATGACTATGACACCATGACATGCAAAGAGCCACTGATTAAAAGAAAACAAGGGCTTCCCATTTCAGAAGGTGCTGGTGAAAAACAAAGAAAGAAATTGCGTGCAACCTAATATGAGGTATGAATAAACTAGAGCAGGCAAAAAGCATTCAAAAGAATGAACTGGTTATAGCTCTTTTACAGATAATACCTGAACAAGCTTTAAGTAAACTAGCTTAAGTCTGATACAAGTGCAGCTGCACTGCTTACTGCAGGCTTTGAGGTCCCTCTGAGAAGATGGACTCAACTATGAGTTTTGAGCAGTGATTTTAAGTGGAAAACCAGCTAGAGTGTGCACCAGAGCACTATGTTGATGCCTATGCTTCAGGAAGCACCAGATTCCTGCAGGTGATGCCTGGTGGCACTTGTTTCATTTTGATATAATTTCAACAAGTATTACTTAGAAGGGTGTGTTGGGAAGGGAGGGAAGAATGACTGAATAGCTGCAATTAGTTTTCAATAGTTACAGCTTTCTTTCTCACTGTGTATTTTCTGAAGCCTACCACACAGCTGCTTCACTCCAGTGATTTGTTCTTCATTTGTCAGACAGGTGGAAAGTAGCTGTATGATCAGTGACCCTAAAAGTTTGACTACAGACAACTAAATCACATTGTTGGAACTAGGGCAATCTAGCGTTCTTCCTCTCCCCTGCTCCTTAAACAGTTGTGCTATTAATGAATGTAAATATATATTCTCAGTATATCTACCCATTTGGAATTTATAATGTAAAATCTAATGCTGAAGGCATTCACTTTCCTTTATGAAAGTAACTGCTTAAGAGCTGGGGAAGTGGCACACTGATGAAAGGCCAGTTAGTTAAGAAAAATAGTATCTCTGATCTCCCTCCTCTATGAGCAGCTGTAGTTGTCTTTTACATGTGGAAAGGGAAACTCTTTAGAAAAGTTAAAATGATTGCCTGGACTGGGTTTGTACAACTGTGGACTCTATGACTGGTACTGATATGTAATTTTTTTTCTTTTTAATACTAATAAAGGTGGCAAGCCACTTACAGTACTACTTAACTCTTAGGCTTGTACTATACTAACAACAGTTGTGTATTTGTTTCCCTATAGAAATGTGACTCTTCTCCTTTATCACCAAATTGAGAAGCAGAGAATTCTAAAATCAACTTGGAGACTTAGTTAATGTTCAGTTGGTGCTTGCGTTCAGCCTTATGTAAGGGGAACGCAGTCTTCAACTCCTGAAAGACAGTTGTGAGGTTCACTGCATAAGAACCCTTGTAAATGTACACATCTAGTGTACTAAATCACAGCTCTTCCTAGAATTAGGACATGTATTAACAATATAATTAAGCTTTGTATTAACAAAGCTTTGAAAATACTTCACTACAGTAGAGCAAGCCCTTCAGCCTCCTATCAGGAAAGTTGTACCATTTTAAGTTTTAGCTACCTGCTGACTTGAATGGTCTTTTACCACTTCATCTGAGATGAAATAAAACTGAACTGCAAGAAAAGCCAAGAGAACCCTGAACTCCTCTAGCTGAGATTTTAAATCAGTTTTGTTACTTTGCATATTTAAGTAAACAGTCTAACAGAAAAAAATAAAATAGGAAAAAAATCAGGAGAGAAGAAAGAAAGAAGGTAAGTCACAGGGGACAGCATTTACTCAAAGTAAAGTCCTCCTTATTCAGTAGATCAGTCTAATTCTTGACTAACATCTGAACTGAAAATACACTTTTCAGTAATCTAGGCCTAATGTACAAGCTAACATACAGGAGCTGAATATAGTTTGGAAAGCTCTAGCTTCCCTCTCCCCCTAGCATATTTGAGACAGTCTAGATATCATCATTTATAGATGGATGAAATCAGCAGTCACCACCTGTAAGGCTTAGCTGAAGATTTACAGTAGTTGTAAGCTGGTATCACAGCCCCAGGTGCTGAGTTATGCACAGAAAGGAGACACTGGATGGTGTAGCTTCAGCTGGAGTTTAGCTGCGCTGCTAATAGCTGAATGTGCTGAAGACAGCAGTTATACTTCAGCTAATATTTCACACTTAAGTTCTAATTAGTACAATCTTGGAGGGCATCTGCTTTATTTCTATGCAACACATTTGAAGGGAGCCGGGAGAGAGAGAGAGAGAGAGAGAAGGTATGCTGTTAGAGAGCTCTTTGTTCTGGACAGGATCGTCAGAACTGATAGAAAATGTCAGTTCCCATTACTCAGCAACAGCTATATTTGAGTCACAACTCTGTTTAAGCACTTATTAAATACTAACCTTCTGGGCTTAATTAGACATTCCTGAGCTTAAACTAGAGGCTTGTTATACCCTAAAATACGCTTAGGGTAAGAAAGTCTCCTTTAGGATGGTCTAGCTTCTGCATGCAGCTCAGCAGTTGCATATATGCAACTTGTTTCAAGCAAAAAGTTTTGTGATGTTACTCTACACTTCCATATCTGGCTGTTAACTTAGACAAGAAATTCCAACCAGAAAGAACTGTTCCAGTAACTTAATATAATTCAGAGTTTATAGCAAGTCACTTCATGCTTTGCTTTGTGTCCTGTTAAAGACTTTCTACCCTTTTGATAAAAGATTTTTGTTACTTGGAGTTAGCTGAATAAGCTGCTGAGCTGTGCAAAGGTATTCAAGTACACTATTAACCAATTCATTACTTCTTATTTTATAAGAGAATTACAGAGCCTTTCTCCCGAAAAATCACCTTAAGAACAGTTATTTCCAGAAAGAGTCATAGTCTGGCTATAGCTTTTATTTTATGTAATATGACCCATCAAATGTAACACATTCCAAAAACGATCTAAAAATCTCATCCGATTTTCCCTCAAACACGTTTAGTCTAAAAGCTTAGCAATACACTGCTTTCTTGCTACTCAACTTTACACTAGTCCATTTGACAACGTAACTGTATCATATACGCAGTACTGGAGAAAACTACATAGAAGACTGACAATTACTACAATATTACGAGTTACAAAACTGGTCTTGTTACTCAGTGCAGAGAACTGCGACACCACGTTCATAGAAGCTACGAGGGTCTTCCTTGGTAGCTATTTCGAAGTCAACTGTGAAAATCAGATCAGCACGAGTGAAGTTCAGATAAACTGGTAACGTAACCTGGAGAAAAACATGAACACAGAAGAAGGGTTATGCAAGGTAGTTGAAAAGAGCAAGAGGTACCTATACCATTAGGCGGCATTTATGAGGTAGGAATTAATTTCAGGTAGTAATAGCCAAAATGGGAAGTGCCTTCAGGATGGAAATCAGGCCCAGTAAGTTCAATTTAAAACACAACATTGTTTATAAGTACAAATTCAAGTTTTGGCCTGAGTAACATTATTATTATTGGATGCCTCTCCCTCTTCTTACCTAACTACAAAGGCAAGACCTAGTTAATACTGTGTCTATCTGCAGCTAAGTCTAGAACATAGCCATCAGTTTGCCCTGAGAACAAGAGAAATGAACAACTTTTGTGGTGCCAGACAAGTAAGAGGAAGTAGCTGTGACACATCAGAGAAGTTAAACAGACAAAACAGAAAGCCTAGGCAGCAAACCACTGGGAAATCTAAGCATAAGGGTTTTAATTATTTTTTAAAAAATCTCAGTACTTACCACATTTGCTTTTTTATCAGCATTTGTCTGCTTGATCCAGCGAAGCTGTGTTATGGGCAGTACAGTTGAAATAGCATTTGAAAGTGACAGCTTGTTATTATTGCATGTAGCTCCCTGAAGCTTTAGGCCTGTAAATTAGAATATGCTTTAGTTCTAAGATCTTTCATACATCCAGGCAAAGCAAGTCTCCATGTATAACATTAACTGAATTAAAAGTTATCCATCCAAGTTTGCAAGACAATGCTTTAAACTACAGCCATTCAGGTTCACTGCTGTCTAAGCTCACTTAGTGGGAGACAAGGTATTTGGTACCCCAAAACAAAGAAGTTCACAGATACGCTACCCAATATTGCTTAAATCTGCACTAACTTGACTCTTGAGATCTCTTTGTCAGCATTAGGGAAGTACCTAAAACTAATATCAAACTCATTTTAAACAACTTTGCAAGAGTTAGACTCTTTCCAAAGAGGCAATCTTTATCAGTTGATGCAGTCCATTTTAATACCAGGGGCTTCTGAAAGTGCTTTAGAGCAAGCACTTCTTTCTTTTCACCACAAGTTTACCTGTGACTCCAAAACTGCACGCATCCAGTACTGCATTCTGTGTAGTTGTAACATTGACCTCAAGACAAAGTTCTTCAAGGGACCAACTGTTTGCTTGGGCAACATACTGTCTTGTGGCAGTGATGTAAGCCTCTGGTACAAACAGGCCGCCCAGGCACACATGGATGTTCTAATTCGAAGTGGAGGAAGAAGAAAAGTCATCTGCTTTAGTATGTATGGCTGCAGCTTCTCGATAGTCAGCATTAATTCAACTTTTAAACTATTAAGACTTATCATACCCATTACTTCAGAAATTTAAGTTTACGCAATATTTTTCCTGTTGCTATCTGAATGCTACCCAAAATTGCTAACCTGCTTTTTCCTCTAGGGCTATGGTTTCTGCCATTCTAAAATGTTTTCCTCCACCATACGAACTCTTAGTTTGCTAAGTCTCACCATTTTGAGATCAGGAGAAGCTCAACAGCATTGACAAGCACAATTCAGAGAACACTGACTGAAGCTATTTTGCTAGAGGAACTTCTAAAAAGTCTTTGACATGAAGACTCCTTAGAGTAGTTATACAAGCCCACCTGAATTCAAATATAACTTCTAGGTGAAGTAGGTACCTTCAGTTCTTTTGCTCCACCAGAAGCAGCTGCCTGGGAAATATTCTGCAGTTGCTTAATGCGTTCACTGAAGTCAGACACCCACTGAATAACAGTCATACCAGCCGGCACCGTGTAATGAGACCAGCTACGAGGCAAAATACCTATGAATAAAATAATCAAAGTTAAGTTTTGTTTACATACAACCTGGACTTATGCACTATTTTTACACTCTACCCATTTCTTCTCCTCTCCATAGCCATTTACGTATTGGGTAAAGCTTTCAAACGGGTTGTCAGTAAATAAAATCACTTTAAAATACTACAAAGCCCCAGCTTTCGTATTTATTTAAAATGCCATCCACATATAAAAGCCCTTCAACAGCAACCTCAGTTACACATAACTATATACTGCTATAACTGACCTTCAAGTTTACTTGCAGATTTGAACCCTTTAGAAAGAGGTCAAGTTAATGTTTTAGAAAATATTTTGTTCAAAGCTGACTTCAGAATGATATTCATCAATAGCAGATCCTAATGTTACTAGAAATAGGATGTCTATGTCTGTAACATTCCTTCTATACTTAGAAAATTCTGTATTTACCTGTGGTCTTGAAATAGAAGTAGTTTACAAAACAGACAATTGCTAGGAGATTTGATACCAGGAATATCATTTCTATTGTATAAATGTAATAAATAAATAAATGTATAAATACATTTATTCTACCACTGTTCAAAAACTGAACAAATTTGTTAAATTTTCAGCTTAGAAATTAAGCTGCTGGCTTGAACAGTACAAACAAGCCTATTACCTATCACAACTTGAAATCTGAACCAAACTATCTGGATTTTTCTTACGCTTGACTCAAAAAAGGCTGCTTTCGTCAAATCGTAAAGCCAACTGATTTTCTGGCTTAAGCTTGTAAGCGTAAGAGCCTTTAACTTTCAAAGTGCAAGACACAAACAGAAAAATGGCAAGTCTCTAGTCTGAATTACTTTACCTTTCACCAGTTCGTTTATAAGTGTACGTAAGTAGTTAGTTTGTTTCTTTTTTCCTTCACACACTTGAACCACATCTGCAAGGTCTTGACGGACATCCTGAAGTAGTTTAGCTCCCATTTTCACCTCTCTCTCAAAGAATCGGAACAAAGGATCCTGATTTTCAAAACATTCAAAGTAAGTTGCAGATCAAAGTACAAGCTTCCTGCTGAACAACAACATTATCCTATTACAAAAATCTACCCAAACTGGATGGGCTGGCCAGTGACATTGACTAAAGCATTGAACTTCAAAATGCAACCTGTGGTGCAGAAAGTGACTGTAGAGATTGTTTAACAATGCACAGTCTCCTTCCCTTTGAAGAAGCGAGGAAATAAAAGACTTCTAGTTAATACAGACTGCCTCTGCAGCTTATTTCAGTCAATTCTAGATTTTCTTCAAGCAGCAACAAAATTTTCCCCCGTGTTATCCCTGAGTAGGTCTCAAGAAGCAGGCAGCTAGTACTGCATTTATTCTACTGTGGACCTTATTCCAGAGTTAGAGCTTAGGTTACTATTGTCCAGATCTCAAAGTTCTTTCCTCCAACCCCTAAAATTTCTGTTCCCAGTTAGCAGAAGCTGCTGCCCTACTCCCTCTCCCGCTAGCTATTTTTAAATTTTAGCATTTGTGTGCACTGGCTGTAAATAAAACATTTTATGTAGCTGTTATTATGTAGCCATAATAGTCAGAATCAGCATCAATACAGGTTCCACCTTTCCCTGAACATTTTCACTCACTCATACTTGCAATCACAAGGTACTTGTTCCAATGCACTGGAACTTGTGCTCTTATAATGCTCACGTTCAACAAAACTTAGTTCTTGCCTTAATGTTTTCCACAGTCCGCTTCAAATGATTTAGAGTTTGTGGGATTAGGTGAAGCCAGTTAGAAGCTGTGGTATGCAGTGTTCTCATCCAGGCTGGACGACCATCTGATGTGGAATCAGTTCTTGTCTTCTTCTCAGTTTCTGCATAGGCTAGATCATCCTCATCCTCTAGCATCTGCATTTTCAGCATTTTACTAATCATATCTATGCCTAAACCAGAAGATAAGCTGTTAGTCAGAGAAACAGTGGGATAAAGATGAAAGCATCCTATTATATGCAAGAACCAATCAAGACCTAAGATTCAGAACTGTCTAGCTACAGGAACGTCTAGAGTTGACAAAACTTTCCGGCATCAAGATGGGAGCTTGACATCTCGAAGGCTGAATTTAACTAGTTCTTGAATTCACAAGCTTCTGGTCAGTTTTCAGAATGCTAAGGTGTTTACCTGGCAGAGGTTAAACCAAGTATGTTGAGGGAGGAGGGGAAAGCCACCAATTCTTCAGCAGGATTTAATATCTCATCTGTTTTTTAGTTTTAACAATATCTCATGTGATTAACACAGACAGGTTAAGTTCTGTTTTTACCTTGTGTGGTGAGAAGAACTTTCTCTGCATTATTTGGCAGGCCCAGCCATGAAGGTGTCTGTGTATCTGGCAGCATCTCAACCCACTGAACAAATTCTTCACGTCTGTGAGTCAGAATTTTGGTATTCATTAGAAGGTTTACCCTATTAGAATGACAAGGTAATTCTTCGCCCGAGATAAATATTTACGTAGCTAAGTTCCAGCACAGAGATGCAGTTTAGGTTCTAAGTTGGTAGGATGTTTTTAATTGTTTTTTAAAAACAGCTTTAGGAAGATATGGAAAAGATACCTGATTCCATCTGGCATCTGAATATCTTTGTGTCCATCAACTTTGCAAGCCAGTTTGAATTCACTATCAAAACTTAAAGTAGTAAACAGACGTTCCAAGAAAGTGTTTAACAAACGCTGATCGAATTCGTTATCAATGCGACCTCCGTAGATAGACTGTGCCATCAGAGTCTTTAATGCAGACCAGGGGATTTTATCAGGTGAAATGTTTTGGCGGCCCTATGAGTAAAGTGCAATTTAATTAGCAGGAAAGAATCCTTTTCACCTCTCCTCTGATAAAAGAATCAAATAAAAAAAAACCTGAAGTTAAATTACCACCAGATTATCTGAACCAACTTATCTAAGCTACTAAATGTTTCCAGAACAGACTACCTTTTTGTGAAGATCTTATCTAATTTACCTTTACTTAAGTACACAAGACTACTTGCCTTTGCTGTATCATCCAACCATGTATCTACTGTGTCACAGGCAGATCTCAGGTCAGATTCTCCAAATTCATACTTCTTGGACCATCCCAAAGGAGCATAGCGCAAACGCTCTTGGATAATGGCATGGAACCACGCAAGAAGAAAATATAAACGAGCACGCTCATTTGGAGACTAGGAAGTGAAAGAAAAAAACCCACACTTATTACTCAAGTAAATGGTTAATATTAAAATCAGCTAAAGGGCTAGAAAATGTCACCTCCAACAGCAGGTCACTACTTAACTGAATGCACCCTATCACCAGAAGGTACAACTACTACTTTACTGCTTTGAAAACAGAATATGCTATGCAAGTCTTAACAGTTGAGTTTTCAAGCCATCTTTCTAAACCAAGACCTTCACAAACACATTCAGGTATTTCCCTTCACCTACACAAGCCTCCGCCTTACCTTGCACATTCTTGAAACTGGAATGCTACTGAAAGTTCTCAACATGTTTGCCTTTACACCAGGAGGAGGTTCAAACACAAAGATCCGGCCAGCACGTAACAGGTTCACTGGCACCTAAAAGACAAAGATCGTTAAACTCAAACCCAACTCCTTTACCCTTCACTAAATTCAATCCATCTAGCAGCACAATTTAGGTTAGCATCAAAGCCTCATTGCCAGCACATGCAGTGAAGTCCATCTTTTCTTTGGAAGGGCAGGGGAAACAATGAAAGGAACGGTAGGAAGTTTTCAGGTACAATCAAGTTTTCAGAAACCAAGGCTAATAACTGCCCTGACAAGCACATAGTCTTTCTTTAGTCCAGGTAAGTCAATCATGAGAAATGCTACCCTAGGTAGCATTCTTGGCTCTGCAAGCCAGTTACAATACCAGAGCATCAAATTTCAGGTAAATGTTACCTTGGGGTTAATCTCCATTGTAAGGAAGAGTCTGAAGCAAGCATGAGGTTGTAGGGAATGTAGCTTCTTTTCTAGTTGCATCAGCCAACCAGGAGCCAAGTGGACGTTCTTCAGCATTACCCATCTGTGATTTTTTGAAACAGAGTAAGTGCTTTTGAGTTTACAGCTTATGGATTGTGACCATAATTACCAGAGTAACAGAATCTGATGTTAATATTATACATTTCCTCCTTCTTTTAAGTATATTCCACACAGAATCAGTTACTGTCTACTGTAAATGGGCTAACTTTCCTGTTTCGCAGATGCTACCTACCTTTCCTCTTGAAAGTATTTAAACCAAATACAAGCTGTGAATAACTGTGCTTAAACTGTTTAGGAACTGAAATACAGACACAGCCTCAGTTTGTTTTCCTTCTGATTTAATCGGTTTAGCCAACAGATTATTTTACTTATTTTACCCTTCTGCCACCCAGTACTCTAACTAACAAAAGAGACAGAACTTACCTTCCAGATTTTACTGCTGTGTTTATTGCTTTATCTGCTTGGTTAAACCCTTCAGCAGAACCTAAAAGACAAAAAGTAGCTAAAGCTCTTACCCCTACCAATTTCATTTATGCTTGACTGATGAAACGAGGTGTGCTCTTACCAATAGCAATAGAAGTAATCTGTGTGTTCTGCTCAGCTGCAAGGTCTTCAACATGACCACTGGCATCATAGCCAGGTACAGAACACATCAGCACAGGAGTATTAGGTTTCACCTATAGTCCAGGAAATTTAAAAGGATAAGAGGCAGGCACTATACAAAATATGAGAATGCAGTAAGCTCAGTCTGTCTTCCCTTTGTCAGCTAAAGGCATAATATAAACTCAAAGTAGCAAAAACAAATAGGAACACAATCTATTCCTATGGAGAGAAAGACAAATGGAAGAAAGAGAAATGGAAGAAATATTTCAATGTATGGTGATAAATGGAAGAAATATTCCAGTGACTGGTGTACTTACTATAGAATTCATGCAAAGTCTATCTCAGGATATCAGCCTTTCAAAAAAAGTCAGGTTACCTCAGTGTCTACAATGTGTGTTAGGTCTAAAGGCTGCTCCATAATGGACATGAAAGACTCTCCAAGATTTGTGGAAACAAAGGTGTGAGCCATTGCCAACAAACGATCTGGACGGAAGGCTTGGATCAGCAGCAAGCGATGAATAGCCTGTCCAATAGGAGCTGAAAAGGGGAGATAAATTAGATGGATAGGTCAGAGAATGACCCAAAACCTTCCTCTTTTCAATTCTTATTTCATCATTCATCTTGTTCGGACAACTGGATTTTTAGAGAAAAATTATCCCTTTGAAGTATCTGCTGCATCTTACTAATGGAGTGATCATATTCCCTTTTCACTTTGACAGTCAAAAGTTAAGCTTACTGTCTTCAGCTGGTTGCTATGAAGTCTTAATTATCTGTTCAATTTCTTTTGTTGCAAGCCCTTTAGAGGCCTATATTAACAAGATACTTTTGGATGCTACTGAAAGGCCAATTTTATAAAATCTACAGTCTGGAAGCATTGCCCTTAAGTGATTTTGCATTGCCCTTAAGTGATTTTAAGTTCCCATGACAGCAGAACACTTTATACTCTTTCACTAATTCAAAATCTAGTCTGCGGTTAGTCTTTGAAATATTACACTCCTGGCTAGCATAAACAGGTTAGATAACTTAGATCTTTTAAGTTAATTGTCAAGCTGCTTTACAGTAGCTACTAAATACAAGCTTAGAATGCTTAATTTAGAAAATCACTTACAGAAACACGGCTTGAATAATCACAGCTGGCAAACATTTCCTTACATTACCTTCCTGCCCTTCAGCTCTTCCATCTATCAGTAGTTACCCTTAAGTTGTAAATCTAAGAAATTAGCACTAGCAACTAATGTAATAAGAATTAAAACTTCACACTTAGATATAACAACTGCAGCAGTAAATACTCTAGTAGACCTTGTCCTCAGAAAACCTGTGTTGAAGTTGAAGCTTTTTAGAGTACTGAATTGCACCCTTGAAATGACTAGGGTTAATCCAAACTATTATGTGCTCTAACAAGATTGTGGAGAGACATTTTATGCTCAGTGGAAGACTAGAACACAAGATACGAGCAGGAACTAAGTGTCGTGGCTGCTGCTTAGAACCTCAATCTGCTGAAAACACTTCTCTTTCACAATCCCAAGGTTGTCATTTTCCCATGCATTAAGGTCTACTTTAGAATTGCCTTGAAAAACTACGTAATTCTACATAGAATAAAGTTGGTAGGATCAGTGGGGACAATAGTGCAACTCAACTTACTTGCAGGTTTCTCTTCAGTCCAAAGGTATGGTACAGTCTGCTCTGGTGAGCTGCTATCCAGCCAGATGCAGAATTGCTGTATCGAAAGAAAATGCAAATTTTGAAATTGGAGTTTTGCAAAACTTGGAGTTTAACAGCTTCAAGAGCCTGCTGCAAGGGCTCTATGCTGTACAAGCGTAACATAGGTGAAGTCTGTCCAGATCCTGCTCCTGATTGAGAACCTAGAGAGGTTCTCAATCTCAGCTTTAAAAATAGAGCATTTTTGTATAATGTACTGCAGAAATGCTCAGCTACGTAACAGTTTTCAGACAGAAATAACTCTGCGCAAGGTATGGTTGAGCTTGGCACTGTCCAAGCTCCACTAGTCTTCAATTTTCAAATCCTTTATTGATTTAAAAATTCAAATAAGTAGCTGAAGTG
Source organism: Rhea pennata (assembly GCF_028389875.1). Taxonomy (NCBI): domain Eukaryota; kingdom Metazoa; phylum Chordata; class Aves; order Rheiformes; family Rheidae; genus Rhea; species Rhea pennata. Next base: position 58,150,883 of record NC_084667.1, on the reverse strand, counting down.
TTTAATCAATGAAATCCACAGTTTTGTAAGATTTTTACCATTTAATGCCCATATCCTAACATCCATCTTTAGAATAAAAGCTTAGATTGAGTACTAAACATTTGAGTGATGCAGCATTTGAGCTTGTGAAGTAGGACAGGGCTAACACTGTTAAGCAGGAGCATTCTTATAACAGACCATTAGTCAAATCAATTTAATTGAAGGAAAAGATTAATTTAGCCCAGGCTACTAGATATAAGTGGTCTGAATAAGACTGACCAAAACTGCACTTGGACCATCACATTTAGTAGTTCTTGAATCAAGTTTTCTTCAATGAACTTCAGAGTTTATTTATTTTTTTAAATCAAAACCCGTATCTAAAACTTGAATTATGCTTCATCCATTACGCTCTTTAAATCTGTCTAATCATTTCACTGCTGTCCTATAACCTTTGCATTTCCCCCACCACTGATTCTACAGACTTCTACCAAATCCCAGCTGAAGCTATGAATTATTTCTCCCCCAAAGCTGATGATTTTTGGACTGCTGAGAAGATTAGAGGCAGCAAAGAGAATTCAATTTTTAATATAAAAACTAGACAGGGCAACCAAAATTAAATGCACCATTTAAGATATGGGCGCATTTTTGAGTACGGACTATCACAAGTCAGAACACAGATGTATTCTTAGGACAATTTGCTCTTTTATCAAAGATAATACTTCAGTGTAGCACAAAGCTCTTAAAGGAAAAACCTAAAAAGCTAACCAGGGCATTTAGTGCAGAAGCAAACCCTACCCAACACTTACCTCATCAGCTTGAACCTTTGAAACAAGGTCCTTAAATGCAGGAAGGCAGCTCAACCTCATCATTGCTTCCGTTTGCTCTACAGTCAAACCACTGATTTTTGGAAGAGATGCAGTATTTAGTACTATCTCCTTCCCTCTCAAGAAGTGCTGGAATTCTGCATCATATGTAGGTTCCCTAATGGTAAGAGAACAGAAGACTTCAGCAAGGTGCTGATTTCAAGATATCTCTCACTTTTTCAACTATAGTGAACTGAGGAAATAAACGTTTACCCAATAGTGCCTTTCAGTTTAATCCGGGCCAGCAACATAGCAAATGTTATGTGATCTTGATGTAGCATGCCACGTGCCACTCTATTGAAAGCCACCTACCAAGAGAAGAGTAATTTTAGTAGTATAAGGAGCCTTGAACACTGATCTTTAAAAATGATTGAAGAATCACATTTACTAAATAAAATATGGAACCTGAAAGAGATCCTTTGTGATGATCGAAAGACGCTGAGTATGGTCTGTAATTCCCTTGAGGTTTGGGTTCTCATACAAGACGTTGTGATAGATGTCCAAGAAAAACTGGAGAGAGTACTGGTACAGGAAATGTATCTGAAAGACAAGGGAGTTCAGTTTCCTTTCTGAAGAGTCCTATTTTTTGATAGTTAATGGCTTACGCTCACAGAATTGCAACATTGCAGCCACGGCTGTAATTAGACAGTACCTACTAAGCTTTGAATAGGAAATACATGAAGCTTCTGGTAGGGAGAAGAGCTCATCCTACCTGTTTCAGTGATTCCATAGTAAAGTATATACTGCTGCATGCTGTAGAGAGGGGCAAGTACTGCTGGGAGACGGTCTCTACTTCTTGCATGACAATATCAGTCTCTTCTACTTTTCTAGTGACCTCTGCTGCTTCCTTCTTCAGGTTCTCAAGAGTAGTAATGATGGTGTCATCATCCAGGATACGTCCCTTCACTTCATTGAGCGCCTGCAGCAGGGATTTTTCCAACTGACGCAAGCGCAGCTGAAATTCACCTTAATTAGAACAAAAACTAGGTTATATATGGTACAGATCTGTTAGCCTTTATGGACTGTATGACCTATATATGCTTTGCCATTGGACACCCTGAAGAAAGCAAGAGCATCAGCTATAAAGATACTTTACAGATGTATGAAAGCTAAATCACTGTATTTTTTGATAACAGGATGAAGTTACTGTAATTCTGAGAAACATACCTTGAAGCTTGAGGAGATCAGAGCGTTTTTCATCAACATCTGGTCTTTCCGCTTTCAGGACCTCATTCAAACACTGGCTCTGTAGGCTGCTGCGAGTTACTGTGAAGTTCACAAATGTAACACGAGAGCAGAGATCTGGTGGGAATTCAACCTATCACAGTAAACGTAAGAAACATTTTTCAGCTCTCTGGCATACCATTTCTGCAAACAGGATAGCTCTGAGTTTTACTTACTGTTGGATCTCTGGTGGAGAGGAAGATAACAAAGGACGGTGACAAGTCAATATCTTGGTCTCCCAGGGTAATCAGAACTCTGCCTCCAGTTCTCCGGACTTCACGATTCAGAACAGGATTCAGAACTGGATCATAGCTCTCCACATCCTAAAAGAAGGAACATATTAGTCTGGTACTCACTTCAAAATGTCTCAAGCTAAAAATCCTGATCCAAATGAGGCTTAAGCGCTAGCAGAAGTCCATTTGCAGTTGTTTTGGAACATGGATCACATTCAGGGGGTATTTCCACTTCAGGTTTGTAGTTTAGCTACATAAGCACAAAGTTTAGGCCATAACCATACAGAATCCTAGAAGTTTAGGCTGTAACCACACAGATCATTAACAGTACTGCTAATGGTCTAGTTGCTTTGACGTATAATAGGTCCTCTTTGCAGCACAAGCAACGCAGTTACTGATCCTCACTTGTGAGCCAACCATTCTTTCTTCTACTTCTGTGCAAAGAAACTAAAATAATTCATCTCAGAAATTAAAAGCAACTGTACAAAAGACTGACTACTACTTTATATTACTAAAACATCTTCCTGCTATTCAAAGCAGATTTAATTCTGGATAACTAGTGATACTAGCCAATATTTTAACCAGGACGTCTTCCACAGAAGAAAAAATGGTATATGAGAACTAAGTAACAGACATGCAGGTGTTAAGTCATTTTAGAGACTGGAGGTAGATCATTTAAAAACAAAAGCATTTAACCATAAAATGGTGGAAAAGGGAAAACATACTCATCTCCTTTTGACGGCTTACCTCACTGATTATAGTTTCCTCAGGATTAATACCTCACTTACTACTCAGTATTGGTTATCCCATTAAATTACGGTTTGAAAATGTAGTTACTTGCATGTTACTAACAAAGCAAGTCCAAACTTTTCTTGTACACAAGATAGAATCGAAGACTTATAAACAGTTTCTACATGATCACACAACTAACCTGAACCAGAAGAGGGTTGCCAAATCTCAATGCACTTTCCAAGTTCTTCCTGAAAGCATCATCCAAGAAACTAGTACGAGTTATCTTACGGTCTTTATATTCATTCATGATAAACTCTGTAGCTTGTCCAGAGGGATCAATGATCAATGGATACCTAAGTTAGTAATAAAACACTTCCATCATTTAGGTTTTGATTGCAGACAACCTTTAAGCAGTTTTATGAAGTTAGGCAGCATTATTAGTCTCAACTCTTCACAAGTCTATATACAAGTCTTTAGACTTCTATATTGCAGAAATCAGTTGTCCAGGTTCAATGGCTTACTTTCTTCTGGAGTTCTCAAAGGTCAGTTTGTATTTGGACAACAAAACAGCTTCAGTTTAAGCAACAGCTAAGCACAGTAAAAATGCAAGCAGAGATGAGTGCTTACTTTCAAATAGCTGAAACTAACTTTCACAAATATTAAAATCTCTTACAACAGTGAAACTCAGTGCTTTCAAGGAGTTACTGTGATTCTTTGATAGGTTCAAAAAACCAGCCTGCAAGAACATTGTTTTAGAATTCCGTATCCTAGAATGAAATACCTATTAAATCGCTTGAGCATGATGGCATTCTCAGTGCACAGGTCATCTGCAGGTAGAGAACTTGCTTGCCAGCGAAGCCGCTCATCTGCATTGGAAAGGTACTCAGTTCTTGCAATGTCTGTACGGAACTGAAAAGCACCACGTCGTTAGTATATGACTTAAGATTCTCCACCTATCTGGTGAAGATATTTTGAGTAAAAGCAGCTCTACAAGATAACTTTTTGCAAAAGCTCCATTCTCTACTTAAAAGTTTTAAGCTTTAAACTGTTGCAGTAATTTGATTTATGATTATGCCGTCGTGACCCTATCATTACCTGGATATTTGCTTGCTGCAAATGGTGAGACCATGTAGTGAACAAGTTCTGACGCATCTGCTGATCAAAGTAACCAGCATAAGCAATAAAAGCTCCTGAAAGCAAGCAGTCTCCTGCAATAGTGGACATCTGGTTCTTGAAAGTTTCACTTGTCTTCTCCCATCGTTCACGTTCAGCAGAGAGACTTTTCAAAAGAGCTGTACTACGGTTTACCTGGAAAAAAAAAATGGTGACATAGTCTCTTTAGGTGATGCACTGTCACAGTACTTATTCTGGGGAGAGTTACGTTGAGTCAAGGCTCAACTTAAACTGAAAAGCTTGAAAATGAATTGTGTTCCTTCACTTCAGTGTTAACTTATTACGTTGGTATTCCACTGTCATGTTGAAGAGCTTAAAAGCAAAAGTACTTGCATAATAGCACGTTAATAATTAGATCAAGGACATTGAAAAGTTTTAAAAACGTAAAGAAGTCCTGTTAAGATATTACAGTACATCCATGACTATTTCTGTCTTCCAAGGGCTTCCCACTTATTTTCAGCCTGACATGTGCTGTTTGGATGGCCAACTGGCAACATGAATTGGTATTTCTATCTCTAGCAAGGTTTCAATAGCTTAAGAAGCTTCATGAGACCCAGGGATGAAACAGATAGCCCAAGTGTGCTAGCAGAAGCAGCCAGGTTTGTTCAATAAATGCAAGTTTGAAAAATAGTTCCATTTCTGACTATCAAAATTGAAAGAATAGAAAGTTGCTATTATGTAACAGAGTCTTACTTTCGCTTCTACAGCAGCCAAGTCTGCCTTAATAGCTTGTGCCTCCGAAATCAGTACTGCATATTCCTCTTTGTAACGTGCAATGCTGGCCTCAAGATCACGGATCATCTGTTCCACTTCATTTGCTTTCTGTTGGTTGTCTTTGGCATCATTCTCCAGTTTCTGCAGTTCATTACGTAGAGGTTCTACTCTTTTCAACATATCAGCATAGTTCAGCTGTAAACAATAAATAGGGATTTACATTATCTAAAATAAAATGTGTTAATAAGGATCACAGCATTCAGGCATATACTACTGATTGCATCTTTTCAAGCTTAAGTACTTGTGATCTATAGAAGAATTAACAGGTACTTAACATAAACTTAGATTGTCTATTGTTCACTAAGACTTCAGTTTAAACCAGGTCCAGACGTAATACTAATTGCTCTTTTTGCTCCTCTGTAGACTCACAGCAAGACATTTGAAAGGTTTAGACCACATGAATGGAATCTGAAATAGTGTGCAGCACTGTTTTGAATACATGTACAATTGGGTCTCCATACTGATACTGACCTAATCTGCCTTTATCTTGGTTAAAAAACAAACAAAAAAAAAAAACACAAAAACCCCAGCACTGTCAAGCCACAGAACCAGTCAATTAGCTTGAGTCCTGATAATAGGTTCTACCTTTACATGCCACTGTCATTCACAGCAGGCACAGCTTTAAAAACAAACATACTACTGTGCTGAACGCCAGCAGGTCAGTAACCCATCCTTAGGTATCTCAGCATGAAGGCTCCTTCCCCAAAGCCTATTCCTTTAGGAAACTAGTCAAGCTTTTTTTTTTTTAAAAAAAAAACCTCCATCTGTAAGTCTTTGACAAAGCTGTGTGGGAATATGCCCCATTCTGAAGCAAGACAGAAACTGTGAAAGTTTCGTTAAGAGGACTGCAGTGTATTTTCTAGCATTTGTCTTCCAGAAACAAGAAATAATTGTCTCGTACTATTAAAGGATGACAAGAGATAGAGAAATCATTAGCTAGTGTTTACTGTAACCCTAAGCTTCTGATTGCAAAATGTGCATCACAACTGACTATTAGTTCTCTGGCACAGTACTACAGAACCCATGTGCATTCACCTGAACCTTCTACCAATTATTTTTGAGCAACATAGCTTGCTGTATTTAGCTGAATACTGTTAAACTAAGAGCCTTCAGACTCTGACAGTATCAAATTCAGGTTGCATTCAGTCACTTTACCTGTGCAATTGCCCATTTCACCATAGGCCCACAGGCCAATGAAGCTCTGTTTACAATTTCGTAGTTGTAACTTGGATTTGACAAATAGTTTTTCTTCATCTTCTCCCGGATGGCATCACTGCAAAGGAAAAGTTTTTAGAGACAGATTCAGTACATTGGATGTCAACGCAAAGATGTCAAGTATCCCATTATCTGGTCTACTGTCCACATTTGGCAAAAACAATTTCTAGTAGTTTTGCTGACTAGCAGCTGAGATATTTTAATTAGTTGAAGATGTTTTAGAAATTACAACATTTAACAAGTTTTTAGCATTACTCAGTACTTTCAACTAGTAATAGGGCTTTGACAGGAACATACTACTTTGCAAGTATGCCAAAATGAGCTAAAACCAGCTGTTTTGTCCTGATTTGCATCTTTGGCCCAGTAGCCTGTTTCCCACCTCACCTGTACATTCATTACATGCAGAACTAAGATAGTCTCAGAAGAAGCAAAATTCTATTAAAGCAATTACTTGGACAGAGGAAAAGTCCAAGATGACCTTCCATGTCTTTGTGAGTAGTTTATTCACATAATTCACACTTGCATTTTACCTGATTTCTTCAGCAGAAAAGTTAACGATCGTTGGAATGAAGTTTTCTCTCATAATGACTGAACGTATTTGTTTCCAGTCAGTTGTACTTTCACCCAACAGTAGGCAGATGGACTCCAATGCCAGCTTCACCGCTGCTGGTGGGTTAGCCATAGAACGCACCTCTACCAGGTGCTGTTTCTTTATCGACTTCACAGCTAACCAGTGCCAGAAAGACGATGAATTTTCATTGGGAGGAAAACAAACAATTAGCAAAGTCTGTTAAAATATCTTGGATCTGTAAAGAAGTTTCAAGCTTCTCAAAGGAATTCACGGTTATTAGAGAAGCAAATACTAGTGGATAACATTCGACCTATTGCATCATAAGATAAGCTTCTGTGAATGTCAACCTACCAACTGGCCACAGCCAGTCTATCCTACTGCCTAAAAACAATTCTCTTGAAGTTTATGTAAGCAATGTTTCCTCTACAATTTCATGAAGGCACAGCTTCACTGTCACCTTACCTATGAAGTAATAAGCAGAGTCCTTCAGACTATGAGCCTTCTTCATAAATACATAGATGGAACAATTAAAGCTGGTTTGCCAGAGAGGAAGCAGCCAACCATAAAGGCATCTCAATTATCAGCCTATATGCTTTAGTTAGAAAGGACCAACTCAAACCCCACTAACACATGTTCCCATTGACTTTGGTTATAGGTCCAATCATAGACCATCATCTCTGCAGGTACTGTACCATTCTGAGCTTCAATGACAGCTGGCTCTACTTTGTCAAGATCTTCTTTCACACTCATCTGCTTGTCTGCAATCACCTCCTGCTGCTTGTGCAGCTGTTCCTGGATCTCCTGGCTCATGACCTAGGAGAAAATTCCACAAAGAGCTGCTTTTCAGAAGTTGAATTTCCTCAAGTAGTTGCTCTGCAGCCTGTAATATTTTACCAATAAGAACATTTACTATTCACAGAGATTCAACAAAGATTCTTACCTTTTTCTTCTCAGCTTCTTGCTGATCTTTCACCATCTTTTTCAGCTTGTCATTGGCTGCTGCATTCTTCACTTCCAGCTCCTGACTCTTTATTCTTAGGTCACGCCGTAGTTCTTCCACCTGAGATGGATTGTAAGATGTGAGAATTCAGACTAAGCATGGAGACTCATTTAGTAGCTCTGCCAGGCTTATAAAAGGCAAAGTTGTAAAGATATGAACCTGATCAACTGTTTCCTTGATTTTTCTAAGGCCAACATTCAAATGCATTTGCTGTTCCTCTAATTCACTTCGTTTCTCATTGAACAAGTTGGCATAATGGTTGATGAAATCCAAATAGTGGCGTGGTGTAATTGCCATGGTTCTGCCTCCTCGCTTTGCCAGACGAGCATTAGCCTTTAAGAATGAAGAAACTACAGATTATGCACCGATTTTCAATCCATTCAAATACCACAGTTTTTTTTTTTTGTTGTTGTTGTTTTGGGGTTTGTTTTTTTTTGAAACAGGCACTTGACATTCTAACCTGGAGATCAACACCAATTAATCACTGTAGTAAAACTTACCTGATGAAGAGTCTGATGAACAAACACACAACTATTAACGATAGCTTCCCTGTGCGATGGTGGTTGTGGTAGCTTATCATACACAACAGGCATGTAATCAGGCACAATATAATTTGGTTTCTCAAGATCCATTTTGCTTGTAAACTCTTTGCCAACTTGGTATAGTGCCTCAGTTGACCAGTCTCCAAACCAGTTCAAGACACACCTGAAATACAAAGCATTTGTTAAGCCTCCCCAACAAGCACAATTTTAATAGTATTTGTAAGGTATTTTGAATATGCAGCAGTTACCTGTTGAAGAGAGCAGGAGAGGTAGCTGCCCTGTCCTTCAGGCCCTCGGATGATGGATTCATGGTGAACACAACATGGAGATTACGAATAACTTGGCTAGTGAACCATTTGTAGAGTTCTTCATGTGAATCTAGCATTAGGCCTTCTTTCTGTGCTCCTTCTTTACACTGAGTCATAAGAGTGGCATATTCATCCCCTTCAAAGAGACCAGGCACCTAATGCAAAAGAGCGTTTTGTAGTAGCTTATAGCTGTAAAAAGATGCTTGAAATATTTACTTAAGATCTTCTTACCTCTCCATTGGCTAGAAGAGTGTTCATTCTCTCCAGGAATCCAGAATCCAGTACATTTGACTCATCCATTATAAAAGCTATTTTTTCATTTTTACAGCCAGAACGTCTCAATACTGTCCTCAGGTCCTCATCAAAATCTTCACCTGTGTATTTTCTATGAACCTGATGAGATTAAACACTGGCTATTAACATTTTATTTTAACTTTTCATGAGATTGCTTAGAGATAAATATTTAAAAAGCATGAGTTTTGAACAACAGTTTTTGTTAAGTGAAGCAGGTATGCCAACCTTAATTTGGTAGACACTCAAACCGTTCATCCAGGCAACAAATCTTGAGAGGGTTGTCTTCCCTGCTCCGCTGACTCCAATAAGCAGCAAATGGCCTTGTGGTTGACGAAAAATTCTGAAAAAGAACGTAACCAAGCATATTGGACTGACAGTGTTACCAGCTTCCTGAAGATTTTTTCTTGAGCATCTAGACTTCTAAGTCAGCACCAAAACTGGTAACACACTTCTCCAGCCAGGATCCTGTTATCTGTAGGCTAGAGCTAGATGATCTGTTGACAAGAATAGGATCATGCTCCACTCTTATTTAGGCTTAACTAAGGTTACTCTATTTGAGAGCAACTCTTTAGATACCATTTATATGAACAACATCAGTCTCAACTTACCGGTCAATTCTTAACACGTGATCCAAGACTTCATTGAACAGAACAAGTGGTACATCAAGTTCTTCTTCATAGAAGACTTTCAGCCTAGCTTTTACGTAGTCTCTTAACTCTTCCTGATCCACTGGAATATAGTCCTAGAACAGTCAATCAGTACAGTATGGAATTTAAGATTATGGGATTTTGCTTAGGAACCCATTTAGAATAGATGAAAACAAAAGTATTGGAGTATCATATAATGTAGCAATTCCCTACAAAAGCTTAGGAATGCCTGTGCATTTAACTAGCACAGGAGCATGTCTACAGCTTAGAGCACTACACATAGTAGCACTGGGCTTAACATTAAATCTACTAGCCATACAGTAAGTTGAACCTGAGTTGCCAGTCACCAAAGAGACTGAGAAGTAGCACTACAGACTTGGCCTTCTATGGTTATTTTAAAGTCTTTCCTAGGCATTTACTATTGGTCACAGAGATATGTAGCAGGCTGGATGGACCTTTGTCCTAATCCAGCAGAGTATCTGCATGCTACCAGAAACAGTCTGCCATAAAATTTACAACATGAGTGTTGTTCAAAGATCATTGTTTTATCAAACAGATTCCATATGCAACATCTGTCAGCAACACTCAGTAGAGAGTATTCCTCTCTACTCTGGAAAAATATTTTATATTGCCTTTATAACTAGTGATGATAGCTCTTACAATAGCATCACTGGCATAATACCTATTAACTTTGTGGCAGCATTCACTTCAAATAATCAAAGAACAAACTTCTTATGGATTAGTTTAATTAACGAAGGACAATGATTATATTAACACAGTCATAAGAGCCAGATAGGTCAGTGGCAAAGCCCTGCTCAGATTTCTACCCCCACTCTTCACCTTTGATAGCCAGTTGCTGTATAAGATTGGTCTGCTCATAGCTTTTTCTTTGTCAATGTTGGGGAAGTGTTTCAGAGCAACTGTATCAATGTTCTCATCAGTCCAGCGCCTCTCCTCATCTTCCACAAGTCTGGATAAAGAAGAAAGGTCAGTAACTACAACTCCTCTGTGAAAAGATAGTCACCTCACACGGCAGTACTACTCTTACACTATGCTTCTAGTTAGCTTAGAAACTACTTTCAGAAGCGTGAAGTTCAACTGAAGGAAAAAAAGTCTAATTTGTATTTTGGCCATTTAACAGTAACCATGCTTCAGTTTGGTCTTCTAAGGAAATGTGATAAGGAGTGGGAAGAATTCATTTTGCATCTTTCTTACCATCTTATGCTTATTTTACCTGTCTTGGAAGAGACGTAATGCTTCATGGGCCCAAATCCTGATAAGGCCTTCAACTGGTAAGGTTTCTAGTGGTCTTAATGCTTCAAATATACCTCTCACCCATCGAGTCATTTCACGAGGTGAATAGATGTAGTGTGGCTGTGTGTCTTGAGTGAATCTCTCCTGAAAATTGAGATAGTTAATTACTGCATCCAGAAGTTATGCCACGTTTTTACAGGCATATCTTGTGTTGCAAGATATTGCTTTGTCATCCTCATTCAGTGGCTTTCACCACAACTCAAGCAATTGTGTTCTTATACACATTATCCACATGAAAGGCAAACAATGCACATTAAGTGCACATTAAACGCCCTCTGCAACAAGGAAGACTAATCAGATTTGGGGCTGTATTCAACAGTTACCTGAGACATTGTGTAGAATTCTACCATAGCAGCAGTGAGAGGTTCTGCATATGTGCGAAGCGATGGGATGAGTCGCAGCATTGCACGATTGAATGTTCCATATATCTGAGTAAGTGAAGCTGGTCCAGGATAGTCCACATAAACCACAGGAACATGTCTTAAAAATCTAATAGATCGGTGTGTCAGATACCCCAAAAGATCAAGTTACAGTTTACAATATTTCAATTAGTTTTGCAAGAATTAATTCACTGCTTGATTCAAAATTTTCAGCAGTAACTACAGTTTGTTTGGCTGATCCTTAGTGTCTGACTCAGGTCACAAAACATCCTGAAGTAATCCATGCTATTTCAGACAGGTTATTTAAGAAACGTAAGGCCACTGACTGGCTAACAACCAACTAGTAGTAGTTTAAAGCAAAGAACACAGCTTCAGTATAGCTAATATTAAACAAGTATATTACGAACAGACTCGACAGTCAGTTCTTGAATTTGTAGCCCTGCTCTTTAGCTATATAACTGTTACTAAATACAGTACCTGTGTGAGAGAGGTTTTCTCCCAGGATCAGTAGGTGGATTACATGCACCAACAAACTGAATTCTCTCCAGTTTCACCCATGTCTGGTCTGATGTACGATAGAATCCTCCATGTTCCACCATCTGAAAAGTAAACAAATATCCCAGTCAGTGTGGCATTAGTTTTCCCGGAAGATAACTGTATCATGAAACAGTTAATTTCAAAGAAAAACAAACCTGTCTAATGAAGGATATGACTCTCTGCGTGCCATACTTATCCATGTCTGGCAAGTTAATTTCATCACAGAACAGCACCAACCACTTTCCTAATTGCACAGGAGCCAGAACCACTCCATTAGGTGTACGTCTGTATTCACAGTAGTGATCAAAAGTTTTCAAGAGCAGTTCTGGAGTAGTAGCACTAGAAAAGTTGAGTCCAACCACCTTAAAGAATAGTAAAGAGAAAAGAAATAGTTACAATATGCTAAAGCTTGAAAGAAAAGATACTAAGAGTCCTGGAAATAAGTATGTTATACTTGACTTTTGCAGAAGTATGTATGTCACCTGTATCTCAGGATAATGTCCACATACTTATGCTTCCCTCTGCAGTCTCCATTTACCATGCAGCAACCCCTCCTGCTTGGCCCTGCACACACAGCCTCACAATTTTGTATCATTGTTATTCCACCTAAATACACTGCAGCAGAAGAGCACTTCTTGGACATTACTAAAGGTTTTTAAATACCACTTGGACAAACGCTCTTCTATTATTGAAACTGGATAAGAAAGAAGTAGCTTTCTGGATAAGGAGTTTGAGCCATGAATTTAGATTCTACTCAAAATATTTTTTATTTTTGCTCCACTGAAGAGCTGGTTAGCAAATCACTTAGACACTAGGCAAAGACTGCTTTAATCTTTAAAAAGGTCAGAGATTTGTTATTTCTCTGTAATTCATACAAGCACACACAAAGATATACCTCCATATCAGGCAGGGCTCTGAGAGCACTGAAGAGGGTCATGGTCTTCCCAGAACCTGGTGGGCCACAGAGCACTAGAGGTTTATGTTCTGCCAGCCAAGTATACAGCAACGCTTCGTGACGAACTGTATCTAGGGTTGGTACCACAACATCAGGAGCTGCAACTTTGTGTGTCTCAACTTCAATTTGAGGAACTTTGGATTGCCATGGCACCCATTCACCTGTAATGGACACCTAGGAGCACAGAAACATGATTGGACAGATCAGAACAGGAATGCAGTTCAGCCTTAAAAATGGGCTTTTTAATCTCAGAATAGTTTGTGGCATCAAATTTGATGCAATTAGTTAAACAGCAAGCTTATGCCACTGTTCAGAGACAGGCCGGAAACTGTAAGATTCAGGACAGTTTAGGGTTTTATATTCCTTTTTTTTGAATTTTACCACTGAAATATAATGTAAGCTTCTAAGAACACAGAACAGCAATGCTTCTAGCATAAGAAAGTTTTTACCTCATAGTCAATTATAGGTATGTTGGGTGCAGTCGGCAGTGGCACCGTGGTGATTCTTCTAATATATTCTCCTAGCTCTGCTCTCATTTTCAGACGACTGTCTCCAGAAAGAGACCAGAGTATTGCATAGACCAAGTACCTCTGTAGAAAGCAGAAGCAGCCATTACTTGCATAATAATGGAATGCAGCTTAATGAATAATAAATCAATTTAACTGCTATACTGACACACCAAATACAGAAGTCACTGTTAAATTTACCTGAATATAACGTTCTAGTTGATCTATCTGCATTGGAAAGTCTGGATGATTAGCATTATACTGGGCTACGTTGCGGCAAGCTTGATGCAACATGGAGAAGAGAGAACCAAGACAGCGCAAGCGGGTAAGATCCATAATGTGTTCCAACTTGAAAGCATGTTCAAGTGCTTTAGTCACCAGGCCGTTAGATGTGAAATATGGCTGCATTATAGTTGCAGCATCTCTTTGAATCTGTTGGGGGAGACAAACACTGCTGAAAGCACTTGCTTCTTATCTGATTACTAGGCAGCAAAGAGTAATTTATTTAAGATTTGAAATGCATCATATTTTAATACTCTTCCAGAAAAAAAAAAAAAAAAAAAAAAGCTTTTCTATTACAGGCTGTAACAAGTCTGAAGTAAATTCTACTCCTTGTGTTCTAAACCACCCCATACCTGCAACATTGGGGATGCTGCTTCTTCTCCTTCATCCTCTTTGCCCTTGCGCCTGCGCTGAGCTTCTTCCTCACCTTCATCCAGAGGAATGCTTCTTAGTCTGGCTAGGAAGTTATTGAATATCATGTCTGTACTGAGAACATCCTCACTGAACCAGACCATGCCACACCTTGACACAGTAGCTAAAGTGGCATACTTCAGATCCTGTACCTCAAACATGATACGCACCTAAAGAGTAGAAATTTAAAACAGAGTTTGAAGCTGAAACAAACAACCAACAGAACTTTAAAAATAATTTATACTTAGCCTCTAAAGAGTCAACAGCAACGTAACACTGTGCTAAGTTCATCATAATATTACTGCTACCCTAGATTATTAATATAACGTGGAGTTTGTCTTATGAGACTAAGCATAACATGAAATGTTTGTTTTCCCAAAGCTCTTAACTCCAGCAAAGAACTACCTCAAATCTGCTTCTGAGGATAAAGACTGCACTAGTAGAATTACAGTAAAAGCAATTAAGTTTGTATGTAAAAGTAAATTTTATATGTAAATATTGTGTGAAAGCAGTAACATTACATTTGGCGGAAGGCTGAGACGTTCTCCATTTGGCAGAGTTAGTAGTTTGTTGTCATCCAAAACAGAGTTCAAATTTTCAACCCATTCAGGATCTACATCACCATCAAAGATAATCCACTGACGTTTCTGCAGCTCACCTCTCACGTTGTCTATGATCCTGCATTGAAGGAAACGTTTATTGTGGTTTTACAGACAACAGAAAGGAAGCTCAATAAGGGCAGACTATTCAGAGCACAAATTTACTGGCTATTTTTTCATTTGTGCTACTAAAGACTCACTTTCTCAGAACATGTGTAAACAAGCCATCTGTCCATTCTCTGGTATTTGGATCCAAAGTACCATAAAGGTGATCTTTGCTGATTGCTTTTGGATCAATAATATGAGCAACACCTTCCACACCCTCCAGCCGTTCCAGGGCTTTCAGAAGCACTCTCCAAGCCATACTCTTTCCACTTCCAGAGGGACCAACCATCATCAATCCGTGATTTATCTGTGTAATTTGATACAGCTGAAGAACCTGTGACAGAAGAAGTGATTAATTCTTAATTAAGTCTGAAGTTCTGCAGTCAGTCTTAGGCATCTACATTACTGCTTGCCTAAAGGAGTGAAATAAAGCCCTAACACTTTTCATAATAAAAAAGTAAGTTTAGACTTATGCATACATTAATTTCTGTTCCAAAAAAAAAAAAAAAAAAAAAAAAAAAAAAAAAAAAAAAATTTGCAGTTTTACAATTTACCTTTTCAACCCACATGCCACCAACTTCTTCTCCATCACCATAGGTAAGGTACATTTCCTGACACACTTTCTTAAGCTCCTCTCGCAAGGCTGTCATCTCCCCACGATGATACTGCACTCCAGGGAATACATCAGACAGGAGACTGAACAGCAATGGAATGTCTTCTGCAACCAGTTTTGGTACCATAGTTTCACATACACTCTGGATCAGAATCTGCAGAGAAAGTCACGTTTTGGGTAAAATTTTTTGTTAAGTTTACTTTGGTGAATGAGTTTGACAAGGAATATTTGACTAAATATTTTAATGGTAGAGCATCAGATGAGAAATTGGCAGCTCTATTACAAACCTCAACAGCAGTAGTTAGTATTGGTAAAAACAATCATTGATGAGCTTCAATTTCGAAACTATGCAATAGACTGCTACTGGTTTATACAACTATATTTGCTTAGATCTCCTCAATACGCTTTTAGTATCAACTGCAGAGGAACTGAGCACCAATAAAAGTAATGAATACAACACCTCCTAAGAGTAAGTCCTTCACTACTACGCATCCATAGTCTCCTAAATTCAACTCTTTTTTTAACTTAGTGCTTCTAAGGTATCAAATCACCCTCTCCAACTAACATTACTTCACTTGCATGGCTTTACACTAAGCGCTTAGCTCTGCAAGTATTAACTCTGTTCAGTGTGCATGCTCTACTTTGTCACAAGATTTAGGAGTTCACACACACATTACCTCTTGTTCTGGTAAGTTCTCAGCAATTTCTCCCTCATCCACAACTTCACCACGCTCTTCTTTCTCCCGCTTTATCTTCTGAATCCTCTCCCTCTTCACATTACCTGCGCTAACCAGTACGCTCTTCAGTGCTCTCAAGCCAAAATCATAGTGACTTTGAGAGGACAGCTGTTCATCACAAAGCCTAAGAATCAAAAGAGGTAAAATACAATTTCATTTTCAATAGAGACTGACAGAAAATTCAAAAAAGTGTATGTCATCGTTTATTCAAAATGAATGCTGCAAAACATGTAAATGAGTACAGTAAATGAGTTAAAGAACGTTACAGATTTGAACAATTAATTCTGTTTTTACTGAATGGAATCAAAAATATTACTCACTTGAAGAATGGCACAATCTTATTGGCAAGCACTTCAGCTGTACGGAAACCTTGTGAGTACAACATGACTTGGGCAATCAGCTGACGATCTGGTTTTGTCATTGCCAAGCTACGGAACAACTTCTTCAAATTGTCAGGCAGATTTGATCTGCCTGCATAGCCAGGGTTCATAGTGATGAAGATAGCCATGTCAGGGCTCACTTTGACTTGTTTGTTCAGCAGCTCACAGGTAATAGGTGTTGCAGCTGAAAACACAATACATTTAGTTACAACTGAGTCAGTGACCACTTGAACTGACAACAGAAATCACAATTTTAGCATTCTATTTTAGTTTGCTACTGTAATGAACAGCAAGTCCTCTTCAACTGCAACTGAAGTTATTTGATTTTTACCAGCTGAGAGCTACTTCAAAAAAGCATCTTCATTCTTGAATTGTTTCAGAGAAACGTAACTGAGCAACAGAACAGCATGAAGGACAGTTTAGAGATGCAGTACAACACTATTAACAGGTACATACTTTTGTCATAGTTGGGGTTGGAATGCTCTCGCAAGGCTTCCTGGATGCACTGAACTTGCTGTGAAACAGCAGAGAGCATACGTTCCTCCAGTCTGTTGAACTCATCAAAGCAGCCCCATGCACCTACTTGGCAAAGCCCCACAAAGATGCGTCCCATTGCCTGCATGCGGAGAGGAAAAGTTAACTGAAGTTCCAACTGCACAGGCAAAGGGTACAGAGAATAGCACTTTATAATACGCACCCTAAAGGTAGGAAGGAGTTGTATTTGTACATGGGTTACCATCTTACAGTACTGTAAGAGTCATAACAAAGCTTCAAATGGACATTCAGATGCTGCTTTCTGTTACTACTATGGGCAAGCAATAGATTATGCAGTGGACTTGACTTTTTTGTGAAGATACTGCAGTATCACGTGTAGTAACAGAAAACAGCAAACATCTGATACTACAGTATCTTCACAAAACAGTCAAGACACGTCCACTGCATAATCCATTGCTTGCCCATACTATGAACACCAGGTACAGTTCTAGTTCTCTCATCTCAAAAAGGACATCAGAATTGAAAAGCATTTAAGAGCAGCAAAATGGATGGCCAGGGTATGGTACGACTACGGAACAACAGGTGGAGTCCACAAAAGTTAGCCATCCCTACCCCATTCTACTTCTTCCCTTCCCTCTGTTTGCTTCTACAGAACCACAATTCCTAAACCTTCCCCCAGTTTACTGCTCCATTTTTGCTTTTTTATTTTTATTTTTTAATGATAGAGCATCTGCACAATTTACAGGTATCTGCTTAGCTAAATGTTATAGGTAATTATTTCGAAAGTAAACAGTGCTGGCTGTTGTAGAGTTCTGAAGAGACTCCTAATGCTCATCAGCAGAGACTATATTTTTAAAAATGAAATGATTTACCTGGAAGTCAAATGTCTCATCACAGTTGAAAACCAACACAAACCGGCCAAGCTGATGTCCAAGAGCCTTAACAGATTCTGTTTTACCAGTACCAGCAGGACCTATTTTTGAAGCAAGACAGACGTTTTTCAGTACTTACAGCATGAGGTAACACAGCCCATCCATCAGAATCTGCTTTTTGGCATATTATGCGGTCCCTTACAACAGAGTTCAATAAAACATAAAACTGCTCCTCCAAAAGATTGTTCGTTCTTCAATATCTTAGTTACAACAATTCTCAATGTTTATATTAAAGCTATAAATTACAGAGGATAGGAACTTAAGTACTTGTCTGATGTGTTAGTTTTACTTTGGTACAAACTTACCAAATGGTGATCCTCCAAGTCTTGCCTCCAGAGCTTGAGTCATTGTCAGGTAACAGCGGTCAGTAAGAGGAGTCTGTACTAGTTTATCTTGAACACCAAGGTACTCAAAACCATAGTTGAATTTGGCATTTGCCATCTGAATGGAGAGCTGTTGCAACACATCTGTCTGTTTTGGGTCAAAGTAGAACCGCATTTGGCTAAGCCACTCAAAGGACTTGGAGTTGTCAATTTTGCTTTTGATCAGTGATCTTGTAACATCTCTCTGGTGTACCAACTCGGTAATCTGAAGAACAAAGCAACTTCTTAGATCACAGCAACACAACCAACGAAGCCAGGGATTCTACTGCTTTTTAGAACAGAATTGCCTTCACTCAGAAATCACAACCCCCCAGCAGCATCTAGCTTAAAATCTGTTACTATGAAGACAAAACTAAGATTATGTTAACTGTTCTTGTTAGGGACTTATCCAGCCTTCAGCAAATTTAGTCCTGTCTACAGTTAGGCTGTTAAGCCATTATACCACTAAATTAGGTATTTCTCCTGCCAGAAACTATGAACTAACTCTTAAAATGGACCAGATTTTTTCCTTTTAGAGTGTAAAAGATTAGCCCAGGATGATTTTACTTTTTCCCTCTCAATCCTTATCTACAAATTAAAGCAGGTAAGGGCAGCTGAGACACTTTAGATAGTAAGATGTTGTATCTTTCAATGAAAAATAAAGATCAATTAATGGCTTCTGCATTTAGAAGAGTTAGTCTGACTATCAACTCAGTGATCTAGTTTATAACATGCTATCATGCACTAAATTGATTAGAGTTAACAGCTACCACCACCTGCAGGACCAGGACTTCCTGAAATAAGAAATAATAATCTTAGACTAGCTAACCTCTTCATTAAATCTTTAAAAAAGCTCACCTGTTAACCTAGAAGATGAAAAGAGGTTATTACTTACCAAGTGTTCCAGTTTCCTTCTGCGAAGGGGTGGCTGCTCCATCAACACAGAGTCCGCTAGGACATTGAGTGTGACCTCAACGTTGGCTAGCACAGAGTGGAGAGGACTGCTGTCCCCACCTCCACCCATACCATTGAGGGCTGACTCAACATTCTCTGACCATGCAATCTGGGCTGACAGGACAACAAGCTGAGCCTGTGTAACGAAAATCCTCATCAGACAATTGTTCTCACTACAATAATGAAGCTACAATATGTTTAAGTGATCCATATTGATACCTGGTATTTGTCAATCCAAGAGATGTAGACTGCTGGATCAATTGAAGTTGCTTTACCAAAGATTTCTACTTCAGTAACAGACTCTGCAAGCAGTTTAGCAAGGGTCACTCTCATTTCTCTCTCAACAAGCGTGAGCCACTCATTGATCTTGGGATGTTCTGTGATGGAGACAGGTGTTTTGAACAGCACCTGCAAGAGTTAGATTTAAGTCAATTCTTGTTTTTTAATAAAAAGTGTGTAAGTATGTGAACAACAACAAAACAAAACCCCCAAACAACCGCAGCTATACCTCCTCTCCTTCACGTGAGGAGATTCCCAGGACCACCGAGTTATCTTCATTGAGAATTATGCTAGAAACGCCAGCAAACATTTTCTTGAAGTGCTTCTGCAGTTTGGCAACGTTTTTGCTGTTTCCAATAATTTCAAGCAAGTCTTCATCACCAACAAAATAAAACCTATTAATTAGATAAAGTAAGATCAATATCACAACTGCAACTATCAATTATTATTTATTTATTCTTCACAGATGGTCATTATCTGGGAATAATTGATGCGTCCTTCCCCGATATGGTTAGGGCTCAAGAACCGTAAATATGCCAGAAGTTAAAGCTCAGTTCTAAGCTTAAGCCTCAGCTCTAATGGTCTGTACCACATAGCAAAAGATGCATACATGCTCCATACTAGGAGCTCCATACTATCCACCCAAAAGATCCATAGCAGTGCTTGACATTGAACTAAGTGTATTAGGTATGTAGGAAAAACATGGTATCTTCTTACGTGGAGTTACACGCTTACTCTCTCTCATGCTGCAGAAAAGCATAGGCAAGTAGGAAAACAATTTAAATACTTGATTGTGACAGTTTACACACTGTCACAAACCAAATGCAAAAATCTAGCAGTTAATCTAATCTGTAAGTTTACAGAAAACAGCTGAAATAGTTCCTTGAGGAATTTTAGAGTCATAACCAGCCATGAATGATTAAGTACAGGAAGTTTTAGTTCCACTTCCCGAGAAGTAGCTATGACTATAGTCTGTATATAAAGGACATGAATTTATATGGTCAGAACATCTTTTATTTTTATAACATTTCACATTTTAATGTTTATTTATATATGAAATACATAAAAAATTGGCAGAGGCTTTACAAAATATGCTGCTCCTGTACAGAAACAAATTATTTTACTTCAGCAACCAACTGAAGTCAGCTTCTTACCGAGGGAAGGAGGACCTCTCCCTTTCCAAGTATTCTCCCAGTGCCTTCTGGATCTTCCCAAGCAAGTCTGCCAGTCTCTCTAGTGACCTCTGCACACCTTGAATGTTAAGAACATCCATCACAAGTGGAGATTTGGACACCTTTTTCATGAGTGCCAGAAATTCAGTACTGATGCTGCAAAGGAAATGACACAGTACCTTAGTGCAAACCAAGTAACCAGAAGTCTATAGAACTCCAAAGTTATTTCTAAATGACTGCTACCCCTCTAATCATTGTGGCTGTCCTAGGGAATGGAGGCTTAAACTCTCACAGTAGCTCTCCATCTACTTCCAGACAATAGTAATCTAACTTATTTCCAATGCTAAATCTATAAATTCCACTTCTGAAGGTCAACTTTCTTCATTTCCTGAAAAGTTACATAAATCTGATTCTTTGAGCCAAGTGAAAGAGTCTAGAATGAATGAGGAAGAAAAGATACATTTAAAAGCAGAGAAAAAGAACACATCATTGGATGTCGACAATAAAAGCTGAGGCAATAGAGATAAGCCTGCTTTGTATAGGCACAGTGCTGGAGAAGCCCTGAGGTAGCTGGCTGAAACCAGCAACAAAAAACACCCATCCCCAACCAGTCTGAACCATGATCATTATTTAAAAATTCCTATGTCAGCCTGTTTTACATGCCTTTTTCTTCCATATTTATCTACAGGCATCTCGGCATATTTGCTTGCTTCACAGACTTAGATCTACAGCAGCACTGAAATCCAGCCAAATTAGATAAAAATACAATTAATATTCAAACTTCCATGAGCACTACACCAAAGTTACAAAGTTGCAGACCTGTCCATAATGTGCTAGGAGGGAGGCAAGAGGAGAATATAGGGGTTAAAAACCTACCTCTGAAACCGCTGGGTCTCTACGGGCAGCAAGTGCTTGATGTCAGCACTACCAGTAAAGATACCCTCCAGGTAGACCCATCGTCTTTGGACATCTATCCAGACATCAAAGAGTGCCATGATACGGTTCAGTTTATCTTCCCAGCTAAGGGCATCTTCCTCAAACACCTGAAGTTTAAATGCCATATTAGTATTCAGTTTGAAGGTGTCTCGAGTTCAGCTGCTAATAACTGTTACTAGAAAAAACAACAATTTAAGAGTTTAACAAAAAAAAAAGCATATGCAATTAGTCATTTGTCAATCTATATGTGCTGACAAATACACATTCTAAACAAGAGAGGAAAGCAGAGTTAATTTACTTTGAAGTAAAGAATTTTATTAAGTAAAGAATTTGTTTAGCTTTCTTTCCCATTTTACCTTGTAATATGGTGACAGCTTCATGGCAGACACACTGTTGATGTGCTCTTTTACTTTGTTGAAAAGGTCATCCCATCCACGAATCAAACGACATTTGTTCTGGTAATTGACCAAATCCAGTTCGTAAGTGTTCCAAACTTCTCTTATCTAAAACAAAGAGTGGTTAAAATATGACACCAATCATTTTTGGTCCAAGCAGCTATACAGTATGAACATATTATAATTTAATTTTTACATTTTTACCCAAAGATTCTGGTTTTACACTCAAGCTTTTGGTAAAAAGATTAAGGATATGATACTACCAAGTAAAAACTTCCACAGATTGGGGGTTTTCTGGTCATTATCAAAGACTGCTGTTCCAAAAAAATGCAAGTTACATCAGAGGATGCTTGCACAAATTTAATGCTGTTTCAAAAACAGTGACAGAACTCCACAGAGACCCAGCACTTTCATCAACTGCTTAGACTGACAAGTTTACTATACAAGTACCAGCCACCTGATTGAAATACTTTTATTTGCTATTGCATGTGTGTACGCTAAAGTTGATACTAGCCTGTTTCAAGAACTCTTCCAAAGCCATCTCTCCCTGAGCCACAAGCAGTACATCTTTGACAATTGCTTCATTTCTCTGCAAGTCAACATCCCAAATCTGACCCAGGGTCAATTCCGAGACAACCCAGTTAACATGAAGCCTCTTCATTAGCTGTTTCCAGTGACGATCTTTAAGAGCCTCAGATTTCAGTTCAATGACCAACATGTTTATCTATAAAAGACAAGAAACTAAGTTATATCCTTGAATTTAAAATTTAAAGTGCACAGATTTTAGAGGTGAGTGTAACTTACCTTCATATAGCCCTTCAAAAGTCTCTGAACATATTCATAAGAGGCATACTGTCGCAGGCGTGCAGGGAAGTTTTTCAGTTGGTTCAGCAAGCCATCTAAGTTTTGTCGAAGCTGTCAGTAAGATAAAAGCAATTAAGTATTTATTTAAGTTCAGTATACGCAGCTGTACTAATAACAGCTCTCACTTATCCATAATTTTTCACAGAAATTTCTCTCAAACGAGATACTAACTATTGTACAACTCTACGTTTGTGTTTAATGTTACATCTATTTGCATAAGATGCAGTTGGTTTATAGGGGAGATGCTGATTTTCTCTGTCCAATTAGGACTTAGGAGACAGGACTGTCACAGGCTTCTTGTTCCCAGTATTCTCTAAGTTGCTCTGAACACCAAGCTAAAACTGATGCTGTTCATCCAACCACATCATGAAGTTTCTCTGTTGAGGTCTTATAGCCAGTTTAAAAACAGCACAATCCCTTCTCTGAAGATACAGTCAAATCTCATTTTCAAAACTACTGGAACTGCGTAAGTCCCCTGGACAATTACTTAAGTTGTGACAGAGACCTGTGGAGCTTTTTAGCTTAGCATTAAAAGAAAAATGCTCATGAGAAACTGAAAAAGTATCTATGCACAGAAAATGATCTGGAATGCGTGGTACAATTAAACACGTCTATCACAAGAAGTCTAATTCTTAATTCACATACACTTGCTATAGTTACGCTGCTGATCTATATAGAAGCAAGTACCTTGCGAGGCTGTACTGAAACCCAGGGTTGTTCTTTCATTTGGTCAATCTGTTCCCAGACCTTGGAGAGTTCAGACCAAACTCCTTTGAGATCTTGCAACTCTTCTAGAGCTACCTGTAGTAAAGAATATGTTGAGCATTAGCATCAAGTCCTACTTTCTTCAGTAATTAGCAGACGGGTGAGGGGAGGGGGGAAAGGGAAATGTGTGTTAAACAGAGCACTTCTAATGCATTCAAAACCTTCAGTTAGCTTGCCAGTTAAACAAAACTGCAATAGTCAGGGTGCTCAATGAAATTCTTGCATCTCAGGTCATGTAACAACTTTGTAAAAGCAAGCCAGTCACTGAAAAGACAATGCGCAGTCTCTTAAGGCTAAAACTGAATGAGCCCACAGACTGCGTATTGGCACTAGTAACCTACAAGCTACAAGTAACTCTCTTAAGGAAAAGAGAGGCAGACCTGAAACGTAACATTTTTGTTGTTGAAACCAGTAAATTATACAAGTAGGTTGTACCTGAACTCGTTCTTCACTGCCACTGAGTAGTCCCGTATCTGTTAGTTCCAGGGCTTCCTTGGCCTTTGCACACTTCTCACGATCATCCTTCAGCCTACCAAATTTTCCTTCGTATATTGTAAGAGCTTGAAGAGCCTCTTCTGGACGTAAGTTTCCCTAAAGTTCACATGGAATATGTTAATCCAAGCACCCTACAATCAATCTGGAGTTATGCTAAAAGTAAGGACTAGACACTAAACTTCGATTTATCTGTCCCATTATTTCCTATTTCCAATATGTTAGCAATATGGCTATAAACTTATCCAGAAAAAGAAGTCTCATCCCAAGTTTAGATGGAGTTTTTGGCTTTACTGCACATGGCCTTCCCTCCCACAACAAAAGGGCAGCTTGCTTTCTTCTGCATCCTCCTGAAGGCACATCTCCTATTTCAGCTAAAGGATTATTAGTAACTGAAGCCATCTTGCTTCTTGCATCCATAGGTTCAAGGGTAAACTCCCCCACACCGTCATCCAAAAAACAATTAACTGAGGGTTTTCTTAAAACTTGCCAAAGACCTTCAACATAATGTGTAATGAAAAGTGGTACAGAAGCATCAAAAGAAATTGCCTCTCCTTGTTGCATGCAGAGCAGCTACTTCACTAGTCACTACTTACTGTCACAGGCTTCGTTTTCTCCCAGTCTGTTAACAGGTCAATTGTTCGGCTTTCCACTGCCCGATCCTCTTGAACAATCTTCATCTGCAAGTTTGCTACTTGTTGTTGAATGGCAGAATCCTTTCTACGCATGATGTCATTAAAGGCACCCCACTCTCCTTCAATGTTATCAATGTATAGCCAAGAGGATGGAAATTGGAACCTCTGTTTCTCAAGCAAGCGCTGACCATTGCGGTAAAGCTACAGGAGACAAGCATTGTAAGGTAAAAATATAAAATTAGCTTAAGCCACAAGCTAAATACTCAACACATTTTGACAAGAGCTCACTACATAGTTTAAAGGATTCCTCAGGATGTGATGTTGAAGACTGTTCTCAA
This sequence comes from Rhea pennata, assembly GCF_028389875.1. Classification (NCBI taxonomy): domain Eukaryota; kingdom Metazoa; phylum Chordata; class Aves; order Rheiformes; family Rheidae; genus Rhea; species Rhea pennata. The sequence continues at coordinate 58,125,890 of NC_084667.1, read as the reverse complement.
GCAGACTTCGATATCATGAAGTTACTTCTTAAGAGGCAAGTCTGATATCCCAGGAAGTAACAGTCATCAGCAAGACAACGTACCTCAACCTGCTTTTCAAACTGCTTGATTTTACGTTTCAGGGACTGCACATATGTGATGAATGTCACCGCATCTGATGTGCTGGCTGTGTCCACTGAATGCTGCTCCAGTTCTTGACGTGACTGTTTGGGGGAACAAAAAAGTCTTTTAGAAATCTAGAGTAAGTTGATCTGAAAGTGAAAATCTAGAGTTTGGACTAATCTTACCTTAGAAATTTGTGAATGAAACTCTGTCATATTCTGACCAAGCATTTGACCAAATTTACTGAGTACTTCCTTGTGCCAGGAGTCATACTTCAAATTCACCTTTGATTGTACCTACAATTGAGAAAAGTTACATAACAGTAATTCATTGGCCTCGCTATTTTCTATTATACAGCCATACCGAAATTCAAAGTATTTGTCACAGTAACAATAACTTCCATTTCTTACCTTGCCATAGTCTATGACAACAGGTCCAAATTCCTTTCTGGTTTCTGCATTGTCAAATGTTCCTCTTGCCTTTCTTATCTGAACTAAAAGGGCTTGCCACTTATTTAGATCTTCTCCAAGACGGTTGTATATGTTTTCAGCCTGCATATCCCACAGACACTGGTACTGCAGCCAAACCTAACGAAGATATTTCACAAAACAGTGCTCAGAACTTTTCCAGTATATTCAAAAAAAAGTGTTTTCTTGTTCCCCAGAACATCCTTAATAAAGGGAAACTAAGAGAAAAAGTTCATGTTCAGCTTTGCCACAGAATCAGTTGGCCTCCTACCTTGACATATTGCTCCACTTCAGTTACAATTCCCATGACAGCAGAGTACGACTCCTCCAAGGCTGCAGGGCCATCAGGCATCCGTGTTAATGCATTGCGATAGAATTTCTCTTCCTCAGACAGCTCATAATGCACTCCCACCTGAGAGAGACAGTTACACGTGTGATACACACCTGAGTTTCTAGTGCACTCAGATTCAACCCTAGAGCAACATAGTCAGATATTTAAGCACAGTTAGGCAGAAAGACACTTACTTGATATCTCTGACTTTGAATTCTTGGCAGTGACAATATTACCATCTTCCAAGAAAACATTTCTTGATAAAGCTTGTATCTACACTCTTCAATTGGGGGATTCAAGTATATCACCTGGTTGGTTATCCTTAGTTCATGTACAATGTTCTGCAGAAACAGTTGACACATTCAGTTTTACTGGCAGATACTACTACAACCCACACTTTTGACAAGAATTTTGGACTTCAAGAAGCAGTCTTTTGAAAGACAAAACACTTCTTGCACTTTATGAAAGAGGAAAGTATTCCTCCAAAACTAGATGTAGAAAAAAACTGTAAGTATTTTTACTTACTAGTATATACTGGTATTATATATAATGCCTTCCATAATAGCTTCAGATGTAACATGTTAAATTCTTGCATTATATAGCTGACAGCAAAAGAAAGATGAACTTACTTTGATCTTGGGTTCTCCACCAGGCTTGTGGCTCACTTGAGGAGCATCTGTATCCATATCCACTTCTGCCTTGTCATCTGCTTGTCCGAGAAGAACTTGGGTCCAGGCCCTCAGCCCAGCTTGTAAACGAACACCTAGGATTCTTTCAATCTAAGAAAAATGACAAATGTTTGGGGAAAGAGCTGCACATTCACTGCATAAGGATCCCCATTATCAATATACTCCGACATCAGGCAATCTATGGTCAATGTAGCCAAGGTCATCTTTATTAAGTCACCAAAAAGTTTTGGTAGATTTTTCAGCTGATAGTCCATGAGAATGAGAGAAACTGTGAATGGCTTTAAAGAAGTTAAGCAATTTTAATTGCTTTGAAAATGACCTAAAGTGTCAAAAAACACGAAACCATTAACACAATGACTGTTTGTGTAGTGCATCTTCACCATCCCTTACCTACCCTTATTTTCTTAGGTATTCAAGCTGTATCAAACCTTTTTCTTCAAAAGGGTAAAAAAACTCCCCTAAAATTTCAACAGCTGAAAACAAACAGGAGCTGCATCTTCCACGTGCACACACATACACACAAAAACAAAACAGAACAACAAAACCCAGAAAACTCCAGTGACTTGTCCTCTGACACTAGATAGAGAAATTTCCCTAGGTGACTCTGGAGAAGAGAACATCAAACATTCTGCACCTGAAGGAAGTGTTTCCTCTAAATACATACAAGTCCTCGGTGTCAAACCTACCTCCATATCCAGCTTATTGACCCAGATTGGCAAGTTGGAATAAGAATGAAGATTTAGGTCATCCACAGCTTTCTGAACCCTGTTCAAGATTTCAGAGAAAGTCTTGTGATCATACATGCATGTTTCCAATGATCGCACTTCCAGATCTATTTTCTCTTCAATTATAAGCAGATCATCCACCTAGAGTAGTTTAAGAAAGTGGAAAGTTGACATGTTAGGCAGAGGTAGCAATACCTGTGGAGAAGTGGTCACTTCTCTTCGTTTATATACAGCAAGTTCACTATTTTGAGAAGTGGGGCTAAAATATCCATAGAGTTGGACAATTTATGCCATCTATTAACTACTTAAATGAAGAGCTTTAGAGACAATACAGATTACGGCATCAGCTATCAGATTCTGCTTTTGATTAACCACATGCTAATGAAGTGAGAATGCAAAAATTTTGCAGTTTGAGTTTGAAAAAAAAATGAGTTTGAAAGACCAATAGTAAAACAAACCTTTTCCTGGAAACTGAAGACAGTCTCTGCTAAGCGTTGTACATATGGATCAAGTTTGTATGACTCCCACACAAGTGCAATTCCTTCTGCAATCAAAGCCTGCACCTCTCTCTTCAAGCCAGCAACCAGAAGTGAGATGGTATTACGCTCTTCTACTTTCTCACATGTTCGTTCATATGTACGGACACTTTCAATGAGAGAAATAGCAAACGGGTACAGCTGGTTGGCTTGGTGAGCTTTGTTGACAATTGCTAGGGGAACACGGAAACCAAGCCACTTCAGGTTTCGGACTTCTTTTGAAAGTGTAATTATTTCTGGAAGGAAGTTGACTTTCAGTTTCAGGACATTTCCAGTTCGACCTCTAACGCGAGTGCTTTCAATAGTGAAGATACGGCCAGACACACCAAGATTGCGCTGCTGAACTTTTCTTGCCCAATCATCAAAGATCTCCTGAGTATTGAGCTTCATGCGAAAGCTATCACCATCTTGCTTTAGCTTCTGGCCCTCAACATGGTTCTCCCAACCTTTGCCAAGCACATCTTCAACACGTTTCATGTAAGCCGTGAGCTGTCTGTCGATCTGTTTTGCCCAAATTATAGACCCAGACACTGGAGGTAAGTCACGAACATGGCTCATTTTACAAGCTTGACTTTGTGGGTATTGTACCTTAAATTTGTCATGAAGAGACTCAATATCATCTTTTACACGCTGGATCAATTGTGTTTGATATTCACGAATGGCACCTCTAATATGAGGTCTGACAAACAAGGCATTGAACCGAGAGAAGATCCTGAACATTTCATTGGCATTCTTTGCTGTACCAAGCTGGTCTCTCAAACGGGCAGTGATTCTTGTTTCAACTCTATCAATTCTTTCATCATATCGTTTCATTGCTGCCTCCCATGCTTCTGTACCTTCTTTGGAAACATCTAAACCATCTACTTCTTTAACATTCTCATAAGCAAGATTTACTTCTTCAATCGCATTAGCATCTGCAGCATCAAAAAGAACTTCTGCTACTTTCATATCCTGTGGTTCAGGTACATCTCCTTGATTTTGCTGGGCAACAGCAGTTACCTGCATTAAAATCACAATTTAGCAAGTTGATTGCTTGAAAACTTAGTTCCAAAGGATAAACATAGCCTGTTCCAACAAGCACTACAAAACCCTGTATATTAGAACTAAAACTTGGTTTCAGTACTATTTAAGATTTCAGCTCCAGTAGGAATAGGGCAAAATAGTTACCTTATAAATTTCCGCTATTGCGCGCCATAATCTCATTTTCTGCTGCAGTTTAGCCAAGCTCAAATATTTACATACTATGTAGTCTCCTCTGTGGCAAGTCTAGACTCACTGTTTTATTAACATGATCAAGACCATGATGTACATTAAGTACATCTAAGGTAAAACTAACACTGTTAGTAAGAGTTGAAAAAACAGACTGAGTTTTTGGAAACAGTAATACTGAATGTTACCTTACTTTTGTGCTGATGACATTTCAAAGCAAGACTGAACATTCCTTATGCCTTTTCAGAAGGGAAATCCACCTTCTTCTCTCATTTAAAGAGAGCCTTCCTGCATTTTTAACTGTATTCCTTGGCCTCTTAGGAGGCTAGATCTGGAAGCCTAGTCTCGACAAGATTACAACCGAAGCTTCTTTTCTCTTCCCTTGCTTTTTTTCTGCCGAGTTTTAGTAACAACATTCAGGCACATTAGACTATAAAAAACAGTCAATACAATAAAAATTACCAGAGTTGGAAGAAACTCAACATTTCATGCTGAGAACCTTAGATTATGCATTTGCAGTTACCTGAGACAGTATAATACCTCTTTCCTCTGCATCATTAAATATCGCCTGCAAGTAAGAGAAAGAAAGCTGCACTGCTTTTCTGTCTGACCACAATTATTACCTGAGGTCGCAAGACTCTCACTATAACTGCCCTCAGCTGCTCATGCTGACGCCTGAATTTCCTCATTTGATCAAGACGAGCTTGGAGCTTCCTATGAGCAGGATTGATACGCCACACCATCTTCAGGTTCTCTTCCCTTTTCCTTTTTACAATATCTCTCAATAGAACTTGTAGCTTCTCATATTCATCATCCCAGGTTTGGAAAACTTCAAAACATGAAACCATTACCTGAAAAGAATCTTAGAATAAGAACTCTGGCTTGCAAGGCAAAGGTTTCCTTGAAGTCACTATTCAATGCAAAAAATACAGCCTGTTTGTATCACAACACTACGAACATACCTTTTCAAATTCTTCATAGGCAACATGCATCAGTTTTCTAGTTCCCAGTACTTTAAGTAGCTGAGAGCTCAGATCTCTTGAAATAGCCTCCACTAAACGCAATGCCCTTTGGATTGGGTATTTTGTGTTTCTGATTTTTCTCAAATGGGTAAATATTGCAACAAGGGCCTGCCTTATTTTGTCCAATTCAGTTGCAGACAGCAAGTCATTCAGAGGAAAGTCTTTCATCAGTGGATTATAGTCATTCACAGTTTCCAGAGCCTGTTTTAGACCTAAATACAATACAAGAGATTTTGACTTAGTTTATCATTTTGTTAATCCAATCCGTTTAAGACAGTAGCTTTAACTTGACTTAGGCTACTCTAAAAAGCACTGTTCTTTGTACTACAGTGTTAATGTTTGATAACTGGTTAAGTTCTGTCAGATGTAGCAAGAAATTTTATCGAACAGCCGTTTTACCTGTGTCTGTATCGAAACTGACTGTTGCATGAAAACGTTTGCCATGCTTTAGAATATCCAGAGTTAGAAGAACTTCTGGACTTTCACGTTTCTCCTGAATGCGATACAGAGCACGTTCCAAGTTAAGCCAGAAGCTTATCTCTTGTAACGCAGTGCCTGATGCAGGATCCCGATCTAGTTTGGTCACCTTAAAAAAAAAAACAAACAAAAAACCCCAAGCATTTAGTTTACATGCTACTGCACAAGCTAGCTCTATTAGTAAATAGAGCTGAGACACGTAGTATCTAATAGTAGGTTTTAATACTCCAACATCAGTTTTGGCAATCATTCTGCCACAAGTATAGGAATTACAAGTGCAACAAGAATCAAGGTTTGGTGCCAGTATATCTGTAACTTAGTCATGAGACCTCTGTGTAGCAGCTTAACCACAGCTGAAAAAGCTGTCTCTCCACTTCCCTGATTACTGTCTGTATTTTGATTTTGAATGAGAGATGAGCCAGGCAAGCAAAGAAACATTTATCCTCTGGAGTAAGAAGAACTACTTGTCCACGAACAATAGGTGTTTATTGTATTCAGAGAGAAAAATAACAGTGATAGTTAAGATGCTGGTTCCAAGCGAGAGCAAAACAGCAGAGTTCTGAAAAATAACAGCCAGGACTGTAAGAGAGTATGACCTATAAGTGGAACAACTGTTTGGAGGAACTGTTTAACTTAACTATTAGAAGGTCACAATCTTGCATAGGAAAAGAGAATTGCTTTGGGAAGTAACAAGCTGTATGTATGTGGGGGGGGGGGGGAAAGCCCCCAAACCACGACCTGTTTCTCAATTCAAGAATTGTTAGAAACTTCACAAGTTTCTCAATTGAATGCAGAGAGTAATCTGCCAGTCACTTGAATCTGTTTGTTCCAGTAGAGATAGGTTAGTCACAGTCTTGGCTCCCTGCAAACCAATTTAGAGTAAAATCCCTGGTGGCTCAGAAACTAGTCTCAAGATCCCTAGAATATCTTGCATGGAGCAGTATTTCACCTGCTAAACTGCAAAGATGATACACAAAGGAATTTTTCACGTTACCGCAGAGAAGTTCTTATCACATAGTCGAGTACTCGTCTCTCTCACCTTTTGTATTTCTCTAATCCAGCGATTGACTCCAGATTGTAGCTGATTGAGAAAGGTTGGATCCTCAACCTTCTCACCGAAATCTGTAACCTTTGGTTTTTCTCCACGTTCGTAACACTGCTTGGCAACATTAGTAATGATTGGATGAATTGGTAGACTAATCTCCGGAATTTCAATATTCTGCTGCAGATGTAACAGACCCATTTCAAGTTCTGCAATCTTTTTCTCAACTGAAGGAGCCATCTTATCCCCATCTCTGAAAAAGTACAGATGTTTCCATATAAGAGGCCAAAACAAAAACCATACATGAAGCACCTAAGTCATCTGAACTACTTCCCAGAGTCAGTAACAGTTTTATATATGCTTAATGAATCTCACACATGACTTGCCTTGAATAGTCACTGTCTTATTTTTTCCACTGGACACCTATTTTAATTTGTCACCAGAGAAGTAAAGATTTTATACCAAATTACCTGTCTGCTTTGCCAGATTCTCTGATATAGGACTTGAAAAAGGGAGCAACAGCATTGCTAATGAAAGAGTGTAATGTTTCATAAGGAGAATCTTCACTGAGAGTGAGCACTCTCAGTTGGGAAGACACTGGCTTGTCAGCATCAATTACTGGTGTTCGCTTAATGAATGCCAGGCTGTAGAAAGATCAGAGAAGACAGTTACCAAACATTTGAAACTCAATGTCAGTTAGAAAAGCTTTCATCTGACTGCAAGTTCAGTTCACTGGAGTCAGATGCTAACCTGTATCATCATAATCTTGCTTTTGAGAGGCTTGAAAAACAAGACTTCTAATAACTACATCTTTATAAATCAGTATTCGGCTGAACTGAGCTATCAATAAGCACTCTGCATCATGGGCACAGTAAGGAGACAAGCCATTTCGCATGAAGTTTCAGAGATTCAAACACGCATTCAGGAAAGTGACAAAAACTCAGAAGTCAAACAATATCAGATTATTGAACTTTAGTTGTACACATGTTATAAATAAGCCTTTGTTTCTTTTATTTAATCTCAGAGCTTGAAGTCCTAAAGTCCATTCCTTTCAGGCTTGCGATACACCCTTATTTTATTACGGCCTCCACCTTGAAACACTGAATAAACACACTAAATGAAGGAGTACGTAAATACTAATTATCAGGCTGACTAGCTACTAATAACTTAGTAGGTTTCACTTTCTCAAGCCAGAAAAGTTAATAACTATTTTAACAGCTCACCTGTTTGATTTTACTCCATAATGAATGTCAGTGTTAATATTGTAGGAAATAAACTCTTTTTCCTCTTCTCCTTCATCTCCCACATCCTCTGCAAAAAATAAGCTATGTAAGAAATACTTTATTTTAAGGCATTTGTCAACCCACCATCTTTTGACCATATTCTGTTATAACCAAACTATTATCTAACCTTTAATTTCTACACCAACTTACTCTACAAAATAGCTGAAGTTAATTTTAGCCTTGCAATATCTCTCAGATCCAGGGTGGGGTCATTTGTTTTCTAGCATAATTCTATTATCTTCTCTACATTATTATAATGAATCTACAAATACAAAACATTACAAGCTAAATGTAGCCCACATTCTGTCTGTGAAGCAGAGTGAAAATTTCAGCAATACAGAGAACGCATTTCTAAAGATACGCTACTAGGATAATTACATTTCCATGAAGATATGAAGCACTTGCTTTTTTCTTTTATAAGTTTCTTTTCATATTAAAGAGAAAATACAAAAATAAAGTCTCTGAACCACAATAAAAGCCCATGGGAAGTATTCAGGCATTAACTCAGCTATTGTACCACAGATGATGTAATTGCTGGGGATGCTGGCACTTGTGCTGCAATGCAGTGATTTCAGTGCAGAAAGCTACTCCCTGTTGGGGGACACACCCCAGCTGGACACATTTACACTGGACTCTCACTCTGCTCTCATTTCATTTAACCCTTCACAGGAGATATAGTATCAGGCTGTTATGTTTATGATACTAAGCACCAAAAGCCTAGTCACAAAACAGAACTGTGCTGGACACCAAAGAACCTGTCTGAAAGCTGTTTACAGGCTGTATAGCAAGTGATACCACAATAGTATTTTTCATTAGTTAGAAATACAGCTTCTACTTTGCTGTATCTATAATTAATACCATACTTTAGAAGTCTATGCATAAGTTTCAATCAAAATATTGCTTTTAATCATGTCAGAGAAAACAAGAACTCCATATGGTGTACATTCCAAACACAGTTAAGGTTCCTGTCAGTCAGGAAATTCACTTTCCCCAAATAACTGCTATTAAACTAGATGATATTGACAGAAAATGCTTCAGTCCATACTATACATTTTAGAAGCTAAGTATTAATTTACTAAGTGCCTCAATTTGATTTTAATCACACACGTGATAATATACCCCACAAGCTTAGAGCTAACCATTGTTCCCCTTACCATTTTTAATCTGCACTAAAGATAATTAACCTTCTGAAAGAGAGGTAAGAGGTAGAACTGTAGAAATTATTTGCACAGCCTAACAGTGTCCTATGCATTCCTTTAAATCTTGTCAAACATTGTAACAAGCATTTAGAGAGATTTTTCTTCTTCCTTTTGGAAATTCTAACATTATCTCCACTGAAAAATAAATTTCAGACTTTGGGATGGGAAGGAGGAGGAATAAGACAAACAAAGGCAGCATGCCTCACGTTCACAGGGAGGAGTCAGCAAGTACAAGAATCTCCCTCAAGCTTCTCCCAGTGTGCAGAAACTGATCCAGTAACTTGCGCTGTGATGCATGCTGATGCGACAGATAATGCAATTTGAAGTTTGACTATATTAACATTTGAGGTGCATCTACTGGGGCTGAAGCATCAGCTACTGAGAAGAGAGATTCAGTTTAATACTAAAGTTCTGAAAGCTCAAACAGGCAGACATTTATGTACGTTTATGTATGATTTATGTACGATTAAAGATCTTCCTTGACAATAAAAGTCTGTGTTAATAATGAAGTCTAGTTATATTTTATTGTTTTTTATTAGTCCGCATTCTGTGACATGAAAGGCCTATTTAGTGACAGATTTGTTTATGAACTCAAATAAAAAGATGTTTCCAAAAATACAGAGTCAGTAACAGTGGCACATAAGGGACAGAAAAATTTCTTGGGTGGGTGCCCACCTAGCTGCATTATTTACCGCAGCGTTCAACAAGGTTTCTGAGCACTGTTGTTCGTGAGCAGCCTGGCTGCTGGCCCTTGCTAGCTAACAAAGACAACGCAGACAGTCTACAGTTTGATTTATGAACTTTGAGGTGTTGCTACTTAGCCATGATGGAGCGTCTTTTTTAATAGCCTGATACAGTTATTTTTTTCTTGGTCCAGAGTGGTTATGTGTCTTGCTAAGAAACAGGTTATTTCCAGAGCAGAAACGAAGCAGCATTAAGGAGTGACTACAGCATGCTGCTGTAGTGCTTTCAGCGCTGTTCTAAGAGGAACACGCTACAGAGATGCGGCGCATAAAGAAACCGCACTCACAGGACGCAGCGCGCGCTTGTGCTGCAGCTCCCGAGCAGCTAAAGTTAAAGCACCAGACGTGGGAAATACACAGGCAGAAGGGCCTGGGGAGGCCAGGCCAGGCCAGGCCGCAACAGCCAGCGCGGCACCCCGGCCGCCCGCAGCAGCAGCGGCGCCCCCGCGGCGGGAGCCCGCAGCGCCCCGCCCGGCGGTGGCCGCAGCTCTTCCAGGCGCTGATCGCCGGTAAACGGGCCGCAGCCCCGGGCAGGTCAGGGCAGGGCTGGGCTGGGCCGGGCCGCCGCAGTGCGGCGGCAGCGGGCGGCGGCAGCGCCCCTCCCCCGGCAGCGGCGGCCGCCGCCATTTTGAGAGCGCCGCGCCCCCGCTCACCTTTGAGGGTGGAGCGCTCCACCAGGACCGTGTGCACCTGCGGGTCGGAGAGGAACTTGCGCATGTGCTCCACGGCGCCCTTCTCCTCCAGCGCCGCCTCCAGCGCCGCCGGCGCCTCGCCGCCGTCCTCCAGCAGCAGCGGCACCAGCTTGCGCAGGTGCTTCTGCAGCACCGACACGTCGGCCACGTTCTGCACGGCGGAGCCCGACACCTCCATGCCGCCTTCCTCGCCGCCGGGGCCGCCGCCCCCGCCGCCGCCCGAGTCAGACATGCCGAGGCAGGGACACAGGGACCGAGCCGCGCTCCGCCCGCTCCGCCGCCGACTCGGCACTGAAGCCACCGCCCCCACAGCGCCGCCCTATAACCGCCGCCTCCCCGCCCTCGCCGCCGCGGGGTACTCCGGGAGAGACGGTCCGCCCCGCCCCTCCGCTCGGGCCGGGCGCACGGCGGGAGCGGGCGGAATGACTACGAGTCCCAGCACACCCCGCGGCTCCGGGCGCATGGCGGCGGCGCGCCCAACCTTGGGACCGACCACGCGGGAAAAACAAGACCCACGGTGCCCTGCGGCAGAGCCCGGCCCGGCCGCAGCCCCAGTGCACGCTGGGAGTTGAGCTCCCCCCCCCCGCCCACCCCCCTTACCGCATCCAGAGGGGAACCGTGACAAGAGCCCGTCCCTCCGCCCCCCCCCCCCCCCCCCGCAGCAGCCCTACCCGCAGAGGCAGTCATCACTGAACACGAATCATCACCTCGTGTTTTATTCAAGTAATTTCCTCCTAAAGACAAGGCCAGCAGCAGGCTGACACAGCAGGCATGCGCGAGTGCTGCAGTGTGAACACAGGAGAGAGAAGTCCAGGCCCGGGCTTCCGCTCCTCGCTGGGGGAGAAGGGGGTGCAGGCACGGGCGACAGCGAGGCAGCTGGTCCTGGTCTTCGTGCACCAAAACCCGCTGTAAAACTGAGTTCTGCCATTTCCACCGATTTACCTGAAAGCTAAGCGGTCCCTTGGCTACTTTCTCCAAACAAGAAAAGTGTTGCTTTCATGTTAAAAATACAAAAAGCTGTAGGAAGAGGTAGCAAGAGGGACATGAAAACTGGCACCGGTCAGCACTGGCTAGCTAAGGAAAGAGCCAAGCCGCTGCGGAATGGAGCTGGGTAGGACTGAGGCAGGTGGCACTGCAGAGTCCCATCCATGAGAAACCAGCAGGTAGAGACCAACCTGGACAGATCACATCTTAAATGCCACTCCCTTTCTCTTTTACCTTGGCCATTTTATACATCCAGCTCATTTGCTACCTACACATTTGATAAAATTTAATCAATCTCAGGTGGACACACACAGGCAAATGAGTCTTGAATTCGTGTGCAGAGACCATCATACCCAGAATCTGTTCGCATATATTGCACAAGAAATAAGAAAGCCTGATTAGGATATACTGTTTGACAGAGGCATATAAGACACTACATAAACGTAAATGCATTTACGTACATGTAAACACATCCAATCCCAGCCAGGGTACTAGGTATCCAGGAAGCCCAGCCGTGTACCCCACCTACTGTTGAAAACAGGTGTTCTTCCCCATTGATTTCTTCTGTAGATCTAAACCTAGGCATGAGATCTGAGCCAAGAGCTTTACCAAATCTTGCTTCTAACACCTAGAGTGGAATACACTATTTATAACAGGATTCATGAAGGGAAGAAAGTCCTTTCTGAAGTTTATACAGAAAAGCGTGCCTATGCTCCTATAGGCTCCTAAGGGGTTCAGGAGTCCAGCTGAACTTGGAACTGGTTTCTAAAGTAATAGAAATCTCAGGCATTTATACTCAGCAATTGTATTTCAACTACAAGCACCAGAACTGGTAAAGATGATTCATCCAAAGCTGATCTACGAATAAATACATATATATATTTTTTTAATGCCGCTATTAAAAGTGAATTTTATTTTCAGTGAAAAAGAGAGGCAGACACTTGAGTCATCTCAGTATTGTATATACAGAGTACTGTTACTGAGATACTAAGTGTTTAATACAACATTCAGCTATCTCCTTTCCATTACTTTTTTGAATTTCTGGTTTATTCACACCCTATCCTTCTTCTACTTGCAGTTTATGTTTGAGGATGACATTTAATATGGAAAAAGACCTTGTCTTTACAAGGCTCTGAATTCTGCCAGCCTATCCCACATTGCCCGACTGCTTTCCAGTGGGGAAGGAAGTAGCTGCTTCTCTTACTCACATAGCAAGGCCAAACATCCAAAAGCACAAGTTAAATTAACATCTTAGCCTTCAAGTTGTTCAACAGAAGACTCTACATAACTTAGCCGCATTTTGAGTGTAAGCTAGCACCTCCAAAAAAAGCTTAGCTGAAGCTGTGTTAAAGTGCCAGTATGCTCACTCTTCTAAATGGCCATCATCTGCCGCACCAAAATGTCACAGGATGATGCAGCATCTCATTTCTGTAAAATTCCTGCCAGAAAAAATAACAATAAGGGAAGTAAAATACAGAAATAAGGAGAAGAAAGAATGGCAAGGATAGGAAATAAGAATTCAGGTAATTGTTTATATACATTGCTACTGAATCACAGAGAAAACAGTGTAAAAAGATCCCAGCAAATCTGATCTTACTGTTGTTCCTTAAAAACACGTCATACACAGTATTGCTAAGACTTTACAGGAAAGAACAACTCTGGTGTTCTGATGTTTAAATGCTAGACTATTTGCAACTAAAAACCGTTTTAGGTAAGACATTATAAGGCAATTATAATAATTAGCTTTATCTACTGTGCAAAAGGGTGTGTGTGGGGGGACGGAGGGAGTGTATTTTAACTCAAGTTAAAAAAGATTATAGCAAGGACAAAATAATCTAGCTTTCTTTGTACATGTTCTCAGGTTTTGTTAATGCCTATGGAAAGAGAATAGGCTTTGGCTTACTCTGTCACCGTGAAAACTAGTTTGCATTGATCTATGTCAAGTTAATTATGAATATATATATATATATATATATATATATATATATATATTTATAAAACATGAACCAGGCCCTTCTTGCTAATGCATCACCAGCCATTGAAATCAGCCATCTGAAAGGCAAGGTTGTCAATATTACACGTTTTCCCCCATAAACATGAAGTTTTCCATCAGATAAAGATACTTCTTTTATAAAACTACATCTTAATATATTAAAATGAGCAAAACCAAAATTGAATGTTGATCCGAATAATAAAGGAAGAACACCTATCTTTATTAACCTCAAGAAACTGATCTCTGTCCTTTGCAACAGAATCACCCACAGCTGGCAGTAAGGAAAACAGTCTTAAAAAAAACCAAAACCAAAACCAAAAAAACCTGTTGTGTGTATATAATCAGCAGTGAGACAGGCACAAAGAAGAAAAAAAGCATGCCAGTTCAAGAAATAAATCTCTCTACATTGCAATATAATGCTACCTTGCTTTATATTTGTACAAAATATGCATGTGCTTAAAAATATCTAATATAAAACCTACAAATTAAATTGACAGTTGCTGCTAAGTCACATTAGGGCCTTTATGGTATCAAAAGGAAATTTTAAAGAACAACTAACCTGCTTATTTCACTTAAGCTTACACTTCATTTTTCAAAAGTAACCTTTCACAAAACCTGTGTAGTTGTCTAAACATTGTCTACAGAAAGGCTAATTTTGTACTATACACTAAGCTGTTAGAACTTAAAAGAACCTTTAAGGACTTTTTTTTTTTTTTTTTTTTTTTGTGATAAGAGGGTATGAATTGAGAGATATGTTGAGTGAGTTTAGTATAGTTTAAAAATTCTACACAATTAATGCATTACTAGTGTTTTCCCATATATAAAACCAGCTATGGTTTTAAAATACTGTCAGATGTTTTATACAAAACTTTACATTGATAAAGACACTTGGAAATTTCCTCAATTCTTCCACATGTAGTATAACAGTGGTTTTGTTATTCAAATTTGATGTAAAAAACAGATTTTAGAACACAACTATACCTGAAGTGACTTATCTTAGTATAAAAACAAGAAGATCCGTGACATTGGTATCAGAATCCTGGTGTTTACAGAACCTCCCCACAGGCATTAAGGAAAAAGAAATTAATGTGATCTTCCTCATCACTCTGTTATTAAAAAGGTCAGTTATCTCAGTGACTAAAGATCAAAAGCAATCTTTGTTCTCTCCATTCTGGTACTATTTTTTTCCTCTGATGATCTCCCTCATCTTACAGTTCAGCGTCTTCTACATTTGCTTTATACTTTGAAGCCTTTTTTTTTTAATTTAACAATGAAAAGAATTAGTAAGCTTTTCATTCACAGATGTTATAAATAAATGGAGAATAATAATACTGAGCAAATTTATGAGAAAATATTTGATCTGAAAGTATAAGAAGCCTAGAAAAATCACTCCACAACTACTGTGGATTAGAGTGGTTAATACAAACATCACATCCAAATTAAGCAATGTCTCAAATCGGGAGACAGGGTAATGCATTAAGAGCCCATATTCAAAATAAGTGAACTAGGGATTGAAAAGGAGAGAAAAACAGGCAACTGCAGACAAGATATTAATCTCTCCATGTACACTTTGGAGTAAAACTTGCCATATTTAACTTGAAAACATAACTTGAAAAATGGGAATATCCCACAGCAAAAAACAAAAAAAACAGGAAAGCCTCCTCAGTTTCCTGTTTGTTTTTTCTATACTTTTAACCTTCCTCCATTCCCATTGCGCTTCAGCTTACTCACATCTTACTTCAACTGGCATCTGCCAGTTCCTTTACTCTGAGTGGCACCATGCCAAACCAACCCATTTGCTCCCCCCAACTCCATTCCCAGGGAGGCCAAGAACTGGTCACCTAACTTTTCAGCAACTCATGAGCACCCCTCTTTAGCATTCAGCCATGCCACCCCAAATTTTCCAGTCCAAGAGGTTTATTTCCCCTATCTTTGGACCTTCTCCTGTTTTGCTACTTCCTTCAAGCTCAGAAAAAAAAACACCAAGCCAATCTTTACACTGGAAGCAGGACAACAAGCAGCACGAAAATGCTGTTAGAGGTGGCAGACAGTCAAAGACCCTGTCTGTTGACCGCAAGTGCATTTCACTTTTTTTTTTTTTTTTTTAATATGATGTCCCCCTTCTGCTGCTTGTTGGGGATATAGATTAAAGGCAAGACACATCCTCTTCTTCCAAAAAGGATAACTGCTCCTTAATGGAGCAGCACTGAGTCAGCAGACATCACTAGTCTCAGCTAGTTATTGAGCATCAGTATCTCCAGGTATCTAGAATGGTTAAACAGGTATCAAAATAACTTTGTGGGCTATATATATATGTATATGTATATATATATATATATATGTATGTATAAAGTTTCAAGCTGAAAAACAAGAGCAAATAATAAGATATGACATATGTAGTATTAAACAGATACATAATGCTCATTTTATGGCATGCATATAAAGAATTTATACCATCCCTCCCCTCACATACATGGTGGCATAAATACATTAAGAATATGTTTAAAATAAGGAACTCTCAGGCTAAGGAAGACTGAACTTTCTGACAAATTTAAGTATTTTAAGAGAATCGTAATGAAGATTGGAACTTGTCAGAAAAGACAAAATTTGCTCCCAATAAATGCTGTAAACATATATAAAATGAAAAGTCTTTGCATAAATTGCAAAAGAAACCACTTTAGCAAAAAATAAAAGCTGTATTTGTTCAAAAGTAATTTGGTAATATTTCAGACAAAAAAAAAAAAAAAAAAAAAAAAAAAAAAAAAAAAAAAAGGCAACTCCAAAACAAGCAACACTGAAACAGAACAAACTTCATTTGTTTTCCTGTCTCTAATTCTCTTGAAGCCATTTTCTACTGACAGAGTACTGGAAAAATGCACAGTCATTATTATAGCAATTCTTTCACACCAACAAACCTCTTAGTTTGGTCTTCTGGACCACACAAATGCCTAAAATAGCTTGAAGCAGATTATGTGAATACCTCTTTCCCCTTGTATCAAAACAGTGGAAACCCCCCACTCATCAAAACTCCAGAGATGGATGCTTATGAAACTTCATCGTTTGTGCTTGCAGTTCTCCACTTGTGCAGGACTGAAAGCAGACCCAGTTTGAATAGGAAGGGAGGTGCAGTTGTTAAAAAGAGAGGGATAGTGTATTATCTCCCTCCATTCTCCAGTCAGTTTTCCCTTGGGATTTTTTTCATACACAGTATTTAATTACATCAAAGTTTTATACTATAAGGTAAAGACACTCCAAGCCAAGCCAACTCATCAATTAAAAGAAATTATAACCCAGGGAGACCGTGATGATAATCAGAATGGCATTTCTTAATTAGCTATATGCAACACAAGCCTCCACCATACGCATAGTAAAAACTAGACACACCGAGCAGAAACGCTTCACATTTAGGTGAACTGGCTCTGTATGCAATGGATGAGAATGGGTCAAGGACTTCCATAATGGAACCAGAACCATCTCTCCATAATCTGGAATGCTGCCTACCTCCTAAAAGCATACTTTCCACAGTACTAAAAGTTTCCATACAGTAAATGAACAAAAATTCAACTACAAGTGTAATGGTGCTGTGCTACCATCTTCCTTTACGCTTCAAAGAAGTCTAATTAAGCTACCAATGCCAGACAAGTTGTTTAGAGCCCCGAGTTTATTTCCCTCAAAAAAAAAAAAAAAAGGTTTCAAGTTTGCTTCTTCCATTTGTTAAAAGCACTCACAGCTCAAAAGGATACTTAAACATACCTGCATATGTATGCATGTGCATGTGAGGGTGCTATTGTCCCTACCAACACCTACTATTGAATTTTGAGAGGTACTTTGACCCTGTTTTTGTTGACAGAATGACTTAATTCTCAGTTATTTCAACATCTAGGTCTTGGTTCATGATTAAACTTTCACATGCATCTGATGAATTTACTTCTAGGCTTATGCAGAAAACAACTTCTTTCCACACCCAGAGGCTTCACAGAGCAATGGCTATTGAATTTAGGTGTCTGCAAGGTTAGAAAGTTTTTAGTTTTGGGGGATTTAGTCTCATGTTTCTTTAACTCAAGTCAAAGTTAGATTTTGATCCCAGGCTTACAAAAGGTAAAAATAAATAAATAAACAAATAAATAAAATTAAAAAAAAATATAAAAGAAAAAGCAATCATCTTCCCTTTCTCCCAGTCCTCCCCAAATCTGGGATCAGCACAAAAAAACAGAACATCACTTTTGAAAGTCAGCTTTCTGTGAGTCATTACCTTAGTTCTTTTGTTTATGGAGACTTTTACTGATTCTGGAGGGAAGGAAGACACTTCCTACTGTGGAGTTACAAAAGTTTCCTTGCCATCTGACAATGCCTCATCTACTATGCTGAAATCCTTAATTTTATGGCTGCTTTGCTGGAAACCTGTCAATAGAGAATGTTATAGGGGAAAATATTATAGTATGAAAGGTATGTCTTCCGTATTTGTACCTAGATTGGAGATGGGATCAAACTCCCTTTAGTATTGATATCTGTCCTGAAAGTCAGGTCTGATTTTTCTTCTGAATATCTTAATCTCCATATTTCTTTACTAACACATTTTCCCTAAAATTTCTTTGTATTATTGCTATTATTTTATTAACTCATGTAGCTAATTCTGAAGGCTGTGATAATCTGAACATGCATCCAGAGGTCCTGTGCTAAATTTAGTTTCATAATAAGCAAGTAAAATTCACATGTTCTTTATTTGTCCATATAATACACCATTTAAAAAAAATTTAAAATTAGATAAAAGCATATTAAATGGCAGGTGTACGAAGTTCTTCAGAAACAATGTCAAAACAAAAAATTGAATTACAAAACATTAAAAAATATGTAGGTACATTTGAACTTAACATTCCACTAAAGCATAAAGTTACAGATATAACCTAAAGAAAAATAATTGTGCCACTTACCTATTTTTGCTGTTTCTAGGAACCTTTTATTCTGTACATAGGACGATTCTGTACAAAATATGAAGTCTACATTTTTATTACTTATTACCATAAAACAAGGTACAATGTATGTACAATATTAAAATGAAGCCATACTAAAGCCACACTAAAAAGACACTTGTAATATTACTTTTGACATTCCTGATGTACAGGTGTAATTTTGGAAAACAAGAGGAAGGTGTCAAACACAGAACTTTATGAAGAACAACAGTCACCAAAACTCTGCTTTAGTTTTTATTTTGGATGTATTAGTTTTAGAATGGTTTAGTACAGGACTGTAAGAAATATATAAATGGTGGTAATAAACATGCTAAACCATTAGCGGTGATAAATTTTGGAATACTGCCTAAGCAAACTTCTGTGGTCCAAAACCTCAAATATGAATTTGCGGAGAGCTTTAACCCTCTGAAATACCACAATATTTCCCCTTTTGGTGAATGTTTATCTTCAATAAAGAACAGAAACAAAATCTAGACAGTGAAAGATGTTCTTATACGTTGAGCATCACACAATCAATCAAACATTGATATACAGGTTTTCTCCTTGGTAAAGTAAGAATGATTCCTTCCAGCAACCTCTTGCACAAACATACTGAACACCCAAAATCAAAGGTATCTGATAATCTACCAGCTAAAGATGGAAGTTCAAACAATGGTATATCAAAATACATAGACATTGCTTTATACAATTAAAAAAGCACCCTATTTCCCTCAAAAGGAGAAGGCATCTTTAAACTGTTTTAATATAGTTTATCATAATGGTAAAGCATATTCTTTTTCAAGTTTAACAGGAAATGTTTTCAGACACAGTGGACATTCCACTTGAAGCTTGGGTTGGTTTTAAATTTAGTTGTTGTAAGCCAATATTTACCACCCGCTACTTTTCTTCCAATAGACAATGTAACAAATATTGGAAACTATATGTTAAATGCAACCAACAAACAGCAGGCACTACATCTGCACAAGGTTACTATGAATGTCTGCTTTGCGCAGCATTTTTTTTTTCAATGGATGCAGGAGACATTACACTTTCTTAAAAAATAAAACAAAACTATTTTTAAAGAAGCCACTTTTTATCTCTTTATGCATCAAGACATTAAACATTAAGTTATATCAATGTTACTGCCAGAGACAAAGAGAACTAATCAACCATTTAGAATAGCAGAACACATTTCAAACAGCTTGTAAGCAGGATAAGTAAGTCAAAATACTGGCCACCCTGAGAGAAATCAAATATTGAAGACAAAGCACTATATTTTAAAAAGAGATTTTCCTCCCGTGCTTTTCCATCTACAACAAAAAGCTCATTACATGCAAGTAATCTCGTGGAATATATAGCAGCATTTGAAGATCATCAGCAATTCGGATGCATTTTCAATTCACTTGTGAGGTGTATTTGCAGCACATGTGCTCTTTACAACAACAACAAAAAATATTTTCACGGTAAAATTATGGTCACTATCTCCTCAGCTCTTAGACTCATTTAAAAAGAGGCAGAATGGGATTCAAAAGGTCTGTTCTTTTATTGATTTTACTTTATTATGTAAGTTTATGGTGTTGTGTTCCTGAAAGGCCATGTTCATCTTCCAGATAAAAACTGATACAACTTAAATGACACAAAGTATCTGCCACAGAATACTGAACTCCTAGAGCCCAAGAAAAAATGCTGAGTATTAAAAGCTCAGATAAGGGAGAAAACAGTGAAAGAGTATTTTATTAACTTGAAAATACTTAAACTGAAATTTCATATTCAGACTACTCCCAGTCATGGTAAACAGGTTTTCTTTTTTTTAGGAAAAATTCTTCTACCAGTTCATATCTGGAATACTGGTGACGTATTATACACTGAAGACTGGAAAATATGGCTTTAAATATACATAAAGTATTAGGACATGGTGTGTATATATATATATATATAGATATATATCTTTATCCTAAGTAGAGGAGAAATAAATTTACAGAACTCTTAGAAAGGAATCATGATCAAGGATTGTCATGAAAGTTACCAGTTTGTAAGCCTTGTTTTATACTACGAAATAATTGTGTATTTTCAAAACTGCTGGTATATTACAAGACAGCAATTATGTGGAAACAATTGTAAAATTGAGAAATCCTAGAAAAAGTTTAACACTTAAATTTGAAATATTTTTGCTTTTGAAAACACACACTTATTAGTACCAACCATTGTTCATTCAAAGGATTTATTTAGATGGAAATAGTTTATAGAATGCTCTTCTCAAATATGACTATATAAAAACTACATATGTTATCATTAGCTGATACTATGATAACATCTCCAGGAAAATGTGTTCATCTGATTATAGACAACCCTATGTTCTGCATATGGAATTGAAAAATTTACCATTGTTTGAACTATTAATCTTGAGCTGCATACTCTAAATTATTGCCTACAGAACTGGGTTGAAGAAAGCTTTGACTTTGTGTGTAACTGATTGGTATGGCACAAAAAAGTTAAGTTCTACTATAGAACTGAGTCCAGAGGAAAAAAAAAAAAAAAAAAAAAACAAAAAAACCAACAGCTTTTCCTCCAAAATAATATTTCACTGTAATAGTCTAATGCCCATCATGTGATATTAATTCATCAGCTCTGCAATGGGATTCCAAGGCTTTCATGGTATAGATATCCTGAGGCAGTTCTGACTTGCGTCGCACAAGAGGACGATCTTTTTTCTGATCTTTCTGTGCCTGGAATCAAAATGGAACAGAGTTGGCCAAAAATATTACTTAAAATATTTCTTACATGTCAGTATATTCACTTACAGAAAATGGATTAAAATACACACTGGAAAAAGTTACACTTTCTTCTCTTTATCTCACCTACTATCCAGTTTCAAGTCTTTGAACTACTTGTTTTTGCTAAGTGAAGAAGAAAAATTAAAAACAACGAATTCAAAATATTGAAGCTATTAGCAATGACACTACCGCCATTGTCACTTGATTATCTTTCTTCAGCTAAAACATAATTATGATCTATTGTCTCTCCCCATTTTTTTCCATTTTGCTACTTACAGGAGCAGGAACTGGAAACTGGTTCTTTGCTCTTAACTGACTGCCCTAACTACTAGCATATAGTCATATGTGCTTTTGTTCTAGAACTACAGTTAGAGCACTCTACCTTGAGAGAGGATGTATGAGTTTTAATTCCCTCAGGCCAGTATAAAAAGTGGACCAAGGTCTCATACATCTTGAATGAAGGCTTACACTAGAAAACAGCATAATAAAAGATAGATGCTATCATCAACACAACTCTAACAGTAGCAGTGCTCATCTCTTTGAAGAATGCTCATATGTGCTGATCTCCACTAGAATGGGTTCTGGGCTCTGAACCCACCAGAAAAAGGCCTCCCAGGCGCATGTGAGCCTGGCTAAGCTATCTAAGATCCGAAGAACGGTAGAGTTTTAGAATCTTTAGTATGCCCCATGCTTCTTGGTGACTAGCTCTAGTCAGCATTCCCATTCACGGGAATGCCGCTCTTCATCCATTGCCCTTGATAGGCATGTAATTAGCCATTAAGGTTTACATTTCTTGCACAGGGTTCTGCAATCCTCTCCAAAGGTAAGTGTTTAAAAACAGCCATCACATAACATATCTTGGAAGCATTCCAGTATTTTTGTACTTCAACCTAGTAGACCCAAAATGCCACAGTAATACAAATTATAAATAAACTATAATCTTGCAGGATAATCACACTGGGATTTTAAGAAATTAATGCATGAGGTTAGGTTGACTATGTATTTATATTTTATTAAAAATCTCATTTGAGATCTTAGTTAAAATTAACTGAATTCATTTCTGATCTCAGCTAATTTCTGGGCTCCAGATTAGTTCTGATTTTAAATTTGCTGGATATAGAGATATTCACATTACTTATATTCCTACCAGACATTTTAGTTGTACTGTAGTGCTCCTTGGCACTTCTCCATTTTCCATCAGCTCCTAGTTTAAATAGTTCTCCCAACCTCTATTTTGTCTGCCAGGACTCTTGTTCCACTCAACTAAAGCGAAATAAAAAACACCTGACAATCACTAAGCATTAGCTAAAGACAAAAAGATTAGAATGACCTTGAGACATTTTGCCTTGTAGTAGGTAATAGAACATGACAGATGGTGGACTGAGGAAGACTGCCCATTTGCAGGCAAGACTACTTTAATATTATAGTAGACATCACATACTTTTTCAAAAGATGCTGTCTTTAGACACTAAGAACTACAGACAAAAAACTCCAGATGTCCTCATTAGAATGCCTACATTTTACACAAGTTTGCCTTAGTGCAAAATAAAAACTGAAAAGAGAACAGAACATGATATGGTATATTTTAGCCATTTTTTCAATTATCCTTAAAACATAACCATTGTTTCCATCATCACATGAACAGCTATTTCTAGGGGGAAAGGAAATGAAAGTTTCTACAGAAGAAGTCTGAAAAAAGAGCCACTGTATTCCTGGTATCACTGTGCTCCTGGCTACTACAGTATCATTTTAAAGCGGCAGCTCTAATGAATTTTATTCTTGTAGGACTCAATGGTGGAAAGGCTAAAAATAGAATCTAAGTTTATTTCTAGGACACACAGTCACTTTAAGTAATTCATAATTTAGAGTCACTTTGCCATATTTATAGATTTGCCAATTCAGTTTTCAAAGAGTGGTTTGCTATCTTCATATGGCTTTACCTGACAAGCCTCTTCTTTCACTGTCTTTTTCAGCGTCTGCAAATCTTCAATTAAAGGCCCATCTGTTTCCATTGCAACAGGACTGTTCAGCAAACTCGTGTCAGTATACGTTGGGTACTAATAAAATGCAAAGTGTTAAAATAATCATTCTTAGTAGTAATACATAAATACTAAGAGTGATTTAGAGCATTTGAATGCCATGATTAATTATTTGAGATTGACTTCATTATCTTAGGCTTCCAGGTACCCAGTAATAAATTATCTAACAGTGTAAATGAAAGATGGAAAAAAATAGAACTCCAAAACCTTCTTTTTGGCAGAAACGTCCTGTTGAAATATATAGTTACAATAAAAAAGCTTTGATCATCTGAATCTGAATTTTACAGTATTCAGATTTTACCAGTATTCAATTTCAGTTTTGCCAAACATTTAATTCTAACCTTATTAATATATTACTTAATGATCTATGAACAATGCAGCACTATGGACATATAATGATTTTACTTGCTGGTGCAATTCTGTATTTGAAGAGAAAAATACACTGTTAAAAGGTCAAATTAGATTAATATAGATTTAAAATAGTTTCTTAAACAAAATATTAAACTATTCCTTTTTGAGAAATTAAATGTGTCACACAACTCTTTTGGGAACAAAAACATCCTGAAAAAAACATACTTGTATAGTATCTAAAACACTGTATAGCAATCTCAGTATCTTAAATTCTATTCTAATTGACAAGAAGTGAATGTGCTCTTGAAACCAACCAACAAAGCTGATTTATGAACACACACATACCCTCTCTCATCCATTTTCCTCATAAATACTGCTGCATGAGTGTGCCAATAACTTAATGCAGATGAGACAAAATTAGAAAAGAAAATTGAGAGCAAGGATTTAACAAAGATAATTATCATGATCTGAAATAAATCTTAAGATTTATTGTGTCATGCAGAGTCAGAAATAGCTCTGAACAAACATGAATTGTCAAAAAAATCAGACAAATTAGATAAAGGTCAACAGAAATTCTGGGAAAAAAAATCTCTTCAAATCCAAATACAGAGTACTAAAAGGATACACATCTTTACGTCAGTTCTTTATTCAGCAAAGCATTTGGTGTTTAAATTATTTTTATTTTAAATTGCTTGCAATTATTAACTGTCTTTCAAACATACTACAGAGAAAGAACATTCTTTACAGGGTGTGCTAACCAACTGCAGGAAGTTCACAGAGTTATAAAAAATTGCTTGGGAAGAATAAGGAGTTTACACTGTGGAACTGTAAATTTATGCCTACAAGTCAATCCACTTATTTAGCCAGACATGCAAAGGAGTTTGACTTTTCAGTCAAAGCTGTCCTATGACATATCTGATTAGAGAATGTTTGTTACTGAAAGTCAATCACTGCTTTCATTCACATGGTTCTTTTTAACTGAATTCAACTGACCTATTGTCAGCTGACATATTGTCCAACTTTAACAACTGGATTTTATTTGAGTAGTTTAGTAATTGTACCCTGAGAAATGCCAGAAGAGGAAGAAAAAATATTTTATGAAATGCTTCCTTGTTATAAAAAATGATGGCTGCATCCTTTATGATATCAATGCTCTTTTAGAACAGAAAGTGACCCACTCTCATTTATAGAGCACAGTTATTCAAAGTAACTGATACATTTGTATTTTTGCCTATAGCAGCAATCATCATCATCAAGATCAAGAAAGACGACCTTTTTGGGAAAGGAGGGAGAACTGGGAGCATTCCCCAAAGCATTTCCCCAGTAAGCAAAGGAAAAAAACAAAGCAAAACAAAAACAACAAAAAACACCTCCCTCACCAATCCCAGTCCAACCCCTCCCTCCCGCAATACAAAATACCATGAATAGTCAAAAGAAACTTTTGTTTATCAAAATTTCAATTATGTCAGATTACTTCAGGAACTGCCTGATAGAATGTTTTACTATTAGTAAGAACCTGATGTGGAGGTCACCACAAATCAGGCCATCTCAAGTATGAAAAACAAATGCAGCAGACAAGAAAATGCAATATTATTTTAATCCATTTGACACAGGAAAACTGACCAGTCATAACTCACAGTTTGCAGAAAGATCTCGTTTGTAATATATTGTTTGTAAAACAGCTTTTCAAGAGAAACCAGTTATGGTATCTCTATATTTTCCACAATTTTGAACAATAACTTTTCAAACCACAATATGGTATATCTCCTACTATAAAAAAAGGAAAAAGTACTTCACATCATACTTTCCAGAAACATTTTTTTTTTAAAGAATTATTTGCACAAGAGAAAGGTTACAAATTTTAAAGGTATTTTTATTGTATATCTTTCATATACAATTAGTGAAATTGTTTCATTTCCAGGATCAGTCAGACTTGTTTCCCCCACTGATATTTAACAAAACTAAAGTACATAAACATGAACATGTTAATCTTTTCTAAATACCTGGGGATTTGATTTGGCTAGATTTTCTATTTTAACCCATGCTTCTTCTCGTTCTTTCAGTTTTAGCTTCTCTCTGAAAAATAGTTCAAAACCAAAAATGGCAAGAGAAGCTTGATGAACCATGTATCGCAATTTGTTCACTTTCTTAAACATAAGAAAATTCACTACAAGAATTAACAGAATATTTAAGCAATATCATCCATTTCAGCTAACTGCCCACTTATCATTGACAGGACAGTTTGCATCATATCATTACCATATCATATCAAAGCAACATTGAAAGGTTAAAAAGATCTGTATTTTCTCACAAAGACAACATATCAAGTGGACGATATCAGTTAATCTTTTATAATCGTACACTGTTACAATTAAAACAGAACACTTCATCTACACTGAAGTGTTTTTGGGTTTTAACTTTATATTCTAAGTTAAATTCTAAGTTAAATAAGAAAAATTACTTTTTTTCCCAATATTAAATTGAAATGTAAGAAACTAACAATGTGATTATATAACGTGGGCAGAGATTCTTAATGTTAGTCCAATGGCTTCAGGTAATAGTTTTAAGTAAAAGACCCAAAGACATGTTTGAACTGAACATTAATGGAGAAATTAAAAATTAAACATTTCACTTTGCAGAGGGGCTGCATGAATATATCGAATTCATCAGGATTATTCTGAAAAATAACGTATCAATGCCCTGTATTACGAACCCTGTATTTTTCATAGGTAAATTTAAGTTAAAAATATGCACATGTGCACACACAGAATGCAATGCACTGGAAAAGTGTTTTGTGAAGAACTCCATGAACACTTGAAGCCTTCTAAACTAAACACAGGATGTAAATTATTAAATCTTTTACACTGGGCTCCAAGATTAGCAGTGTCCATCTCAAAAAAATAAATTTTAAGAAGATGGCCACCTGCAACAGTTGTACCATAACCAAATAAGCATAAATTTCCAGTAAAGAGACAATTGTTTCTCAGAGCTAAAGCACTCTGAACACATTACTCAAGAACGGACACACTGACATGAAAACTTACTTCAGTTTTTCTGCTTTAAATTGCTGTGTGCAGTCATCGAACAGTTTTTGGTTCATCTCCATGAAGAGTTTCAGAGCATTGTATATCAAGCCATGTATTGTCCTATAAGTAAAACTTCTGGTTGAAACTCAGAGTACTTTAAACTTTGAAATCTATTTTTTCTGGTCAACAGTAGCCAATAGCCTACATAACTGGAAAATTACATCATTTCAGAATATGTGGAAACAAAACTAGATAACGGAACTTTCAGTTTACTGCATAAGGGCTAATCAAGTTATTAAAATCACTAACTTTGAATGCAGTTTAGTTATCTATGGTATTACTTCTCACACTTTTGTTGTTTTATCTTCATTTTAAAAAACTGCATGTATCAATATAGGACTAGTTTTGAAATTTAGAAGTTGACACTAATCAAACTAGAGCTATTAGAGAAAATACAAGATGACATTAAAGATCTAGGTATAAGAAACTTACTGTCAAATGACAAATCAGAGAAAAAAAATAGCCTAGAAAATACATCATTCTTTTGGAGAAAAGTCAGAGCAACAGCACTCATTTCAACATAATTATTCTGTGACTCTTTAGAAAAGTATTACTATTTAAATGTAGAAAACATACAAATTAAACAGAAGAAATCACCTGCCTTGTACAGCACTTATTTTTACAGAGTAATATAAATTTCTGTTCTAATCTGTTCCAAGTTACTGATCATCAAATCCAAAAAGTAATCAGTTAAATGATTACTTTGCACGAAGCATATGAGTTACTAGTGCAGGTGTACTGGGTACCACGACATCACTCATGCTCAAAACAGAATGAATGGATGGTCTTGACAACCAGAAAAGCAACCCAGAGCAATTCGTATTTGTTATGTACAACTGCATCACTAAATCCTCATTTTTTTAAAAAAATAATGAGCACATTATTTGTTCCTGCTTACATCCAGTGACAGCAATCAATTACTTTGACCATCGCTATACTTTTCATTTCTTTTACTATGTCTTGTGGTAGATTCATTCTGCATTCTTGGCCAAACCATCACCAGTCTCCTCAATTCACAGCTAGTACTAGTCTGTGGGACTTCAACAACCCCAGCAGTGTGGCAAAATTTTATTTGCACAAGTGTTTCTTACTTGTTCCAATGTGTCTTTGAATTCCGGTACAAGGATGGAAACATGATGGGTAGAATCTTTGCTGCATTATCACTAATTAAACTCATAATATATTCATTATTCCAGTAGTACAACGCTCGCTCCGCAACCTAAGACGACATAGTGGGGGGAGGAAAACACACAACACTTTCAAATGATCTCTATAGCAAATAATTGAAATCTAATAGAAAAAAAACCAAGGGAAAGGTGAGAAATATACAACTTAGGTTTAGACTTTTTTCAGGGCAAACTAGAAGCCTCTGAGGGAGCTGATGTGGGGTGGGGGGAGGAGAGGGAGGATTCCTTTTCTCCTTTATAGTAACATGATTCAAACTACAGCAAATGAACTCTGAAATTCAAGTTATTGCAGAAATGCTTTGCCAAAGAAAGTGTATTTGTAGAACTTTGTATTACACACAGTGAAATTACATACTGAAAGTGCTCATAATGTCTTTGGACATATATATGTATTTGGACATAATATATCTATTATAATGGTTCTTTCCTATGGACAGGATGTGGAGAACTTTATTGAACAGATACTTCAGAAAACAGTGAGATTTTAAGCTGAATGTTATGACACTACACTGAAGTGAATTATCCAATATGAACTTACATAGTGTACTCCTGTAAGGAAAACACAAAGCTAACATTAGGATCCCTAAAATTTGACCTCGAGACATGAAGACATTTTTCTACAACACGCAAAATTCGTTACAGTAAATGATAGTAGATACCTCGTCCTTATATAAAAATTCTGATATTATTGAACCTAAGTATAGTAAATACAGACCTGAAAGTGTGGACTGGACACACATTTGGCTAGCTGTCTGAAGAGAGGCTCCATAACTTTTACAAATTCAGATGGTTCAATAACATCTAAAATTTCTTCTAGTTCATTTAAAAACATGACTTCTTTTGGACTGTGAGTCTTTGGCCAATATTTTAGCAGTGCCATTACAACCTGTAGAAACAAAGTTTGCAGGAAAAATTGGATATAATTTTCAGAGTAATATGCCTTTGCCTTGTACTAAGTTAAATGTCATTAACAAATTTGACGTTTTATTGAACAGAACAAAATATTCAAATTTCTTGTCCCACAGGACAGATATGATTCGGTTCAGCGTCACAGAAACAACTGCTCATACGGTTAAAAACATTACAGCAGAAAACAAAGTTACAAACTTAAAGAGAAATTTACTTTTTTCATAAAACAAAGGATTAGAGAAAGTAACCCAGAAATCTAACTTAACATGATCAACAACTGAAAGTGCGAATTTGTTACTATGCTATAAATAGCCCTTAAAGTGCAATCAGTTTTCAACCTCTTGTTTTTTGAAGGTGTGCTCTAAAGCTTGAGAAAAGAAGTTTCTATCATTATATTTTAAGACAAGACTTACTATGCTTTGTTATGGTAGGGATGACACTTTTTCAAGGATGTTTAAATTTGTTGTTACTTTAAAAACTATTTTTCCATCTACGGAAACTTAGCAATAAATAATATCCAAATAGCAAGACATCTGCTTTTCAAAGGTACTGAATACATATGTTTTTATGTTTTGTAGTTAAAGACTTCAAAATCTGCACTTGCTGGAAGCTCTGGACATTTGCATGCCTATTATCAGTGAGCAGTTTCCTGCTAATGCTGTTTTGATACACTAAATTAACAGACAAATTGATAAGCAACTAAAAGCTGCCATTTACATAAACATATTTAATGACTAAATGAATCTCTTTGTCAACAAGACAATCTCTCCCCCTTTTCTATTCTACATTTTGACTTACTTTCTGGGTGTATATAGAAAAATTAATACTTCAAACACTTTTTCCTCTGAAATTTTCCTTTCACCTGAAATTTTTTCATCTTATATTGACTTCTTTTTAATCACTAAATTTTACCTCTTTCAATAAATTCTTTAAAAACTCTCTACCTTTTATTATTACCTTGGCTTGATTAGCACTAACTAAAGCCTCAGATATCCTGGAAGTAAGAACATGATGCAATGTACTTTTGGGAAGACGGAACCACAGCACAGATCATGTTTGAAATTAGAAAGTTACTGTGCACATACAAGTGTCAAGTGTACACAGAGCACTCAAAAGCCACATAAAAAACAAATGAGAGTGTCTAGCCCTAGGGATAGAACTGTAAAGTTAAAAAAAGTTTTCTTAAACTCTTAAAACAAATTTTATATGCAGCTTCTGATGTAGTTTGAAGTTGCAACAAGCCATTAGCCATTCTTTCAGTAAATTTTCCTTCTCATTTAGAAAAAGGCACAGTCTCTTTTGTCCTCTGAAATGAGGAATTGATAAAAATGTACTTTTCAAAATAAATTAAAAAGTTATAAGCAATATTTAGTATTAGTTAGGCAACAGCACAGTGAGAAATAATTGTATCTTCAAGTATGTATCATTGGATTGTCAAGCTGGACAATATGTTCTTAGTGAGGCCTTAGGAAATTTATGCAGACTGTATTAAATAATATGACAAAAGTCTTCTGAACTACTTCATGACAATTACAAGGGGACACAGGAAACAATTTCATTTTGTGATGGCCAGGATTTCCGCAGGGAACTTAGTATTTGATTGATGTATGTGATAAGTTTTAAAAAATAATGTTGTAATCATTATGCAGTAACTTGGGATCAAAAAAAGAAACAGATTAGGATGCTTATTAGTTCAGAGCTGTAATAGGAAATATGTAGCATCGTAACTGATGTCTGGAATGCAGCTAAAGTTTTAAGATCTTATACAGCATGAATGGCAGAAACAATGTCTGGAATTTGAAACCTTAAGAAATATTAAAATCTCCAAGTAGAGGAGTTCTTGCACAGTTGTACTTTTGATTTGTTTCAAGGATCACAATTTGCAGATGAACTGTCACTCAGTCAGCTAAAACAAAATAAGCAGAGCAAATTCTGGTCTATTTGTAAAAGGTATAGTCTTAATGTTCTCTTAATTAATTCTAGACATTGTCTAAACTGCTGAAAAACGGCACTTGATTGATCAAAATGGCTAAATAATTAGCTCTTCCTAATAAAACCAATTATATATGAATATTTTGTCCTCAAAACCTTCTTAAAAAGTCTACAGATGAAATATGTAGACTTTTCAAAATATTTCAAAATATGTAAGAATAGCAAGATAAACTTACTGGTTCTGTAAGTGTGCTGTCCTTTTCTAAGAACTGAACGACACAGTATGCCAGCTAAAATAAAAGAAGGAGGCTGTATTAACATTCACCACAAAACCACACTTTAGAATCACTACCGTAAGGGAAGAGTTCTACTGAATTCAAATAAAAAACAGTCTTTAAAAATAATTTCTTTAAATTATTTGGCAGGCAAATTAAATGCAAAAAAGTAACCAAACTTTACTGATACTTTCCCAACCTTCCCGCATCTGCTTTCATCTTTCTTCTGAAGATAAATCTTCAAGATTTATTTTATCATATAGACAAACACATAACTTTCAATTAAAGTTATCCAATACTAGTCTCTTAAGAAAGCAAGAGTTCAGAGAAGGAGAATGGCTTCAATGGAAATTACTTCTACTAGTTTTTTCTTCTCCCATTGTATAGTGGATCACATTTAACAGGAAGTTTGCCTCAAGCAGCTGCCTAGAACAGTATTGGTATGCAGTTTCTTTCCTCTATGAAGAGCCAGTTTATTTCATACAGTGGTAATAGTATAACTAACAGAAAAATAAATTTCCAGGATAAAGGAACACACATAGTTTACCCACCTCTGTCCCACCTTGCTCAAATGCCCTGCTTGTTCTACACAGTTTTTGTCATCTTTAAGTAAACAGATTAAATTTGATTAAATTATAGACAACTAATTGCTCACCTTAATACAAATACAAGCTTCAGAACCTCCCTGAACCAAATAGCCAGTTGGAGGCCAGTAGTGAATCAGCTCCTGCTGGCAGGGGAATAACCTTCCCATCTGCAGGTGCCTCATTTCCTTTGCCACAAGGGAAGGTGAACAGCCTCTCTTCTCATTAGCAATGAGAAAATGGACATGCACATGCTGAACACGAGATTCCCAAGCAAGGAGGGGAATTTGCATATACTTTTGGCAACGAAAACATTCTGCAAACTATTGCTCTAAATTTGAGATCTCACCTCTTTATTATGAAGGAAAAAAGGCTTATAAATCCCAAGAAAGTAATCCTAATACACAGAAACCTTAACATTTGGAAATGACAAATGTGGAGAAACAGTGTAAAAAGCTGAGAGAACACAACTGGCCTCATTCAGCCCACAAATGCAAAAGACAACGTTTTGGCTCCCAGCCGGCCTTACTGAGGCCGCTGGTGAAAAGCCAGAAAATCCCAATAGCTGACTTCAGTTAGAATTGGAAGAAAATCTTGGAACAGAAGTCTTTATTGAAGACGCCCATGCCTACAAGCTGCTTACTTTAAAGATCTGAATGCCCAGTCTCGCCTTTCATATTTGTGAATCTGACGCTTTCTTTTTAGACATAGTACTTTGCATTTCAGCACAATCCATCCTTTTAAAAATATGATTTAAAATTACAGTCTTGTCCTATAAAGTGCTTTCCACTTCACAGCATTTTTGTCAGGCACCTATTTATTAAATGCTTTTTATTTCATCAGCTAGGCTGGTCATAAAAAATACGAACAATCGTAAGTCCTAGGATTTGCTATACATTAAAGTGAACTGCTGATAACTATGCATAGTATTTTTCAAGCAGATACAAGCCTAGACTGAAATATTGTATTTACCAACTTCAGTTTTGAGAATCTTTGCCTAAACAGTCAATTATCACATCGCTTTTATCTATATTCACATCTCATGAACTGTTTAACCATTTGTTCTAATGCCTTTCCATTTATTGAAGTTTAGCTGATTAGCCTAATTCCTGTCCTGTTTTTGATGACAGCTACCAAGAACATCTCTAGATAATGTGAAGATAGTACAAAGACTATTATAACTAGAGCTCTCAGCTATTCTAAAGTTAATTTGAACTGAATATAGAGATCAGCTTTCTTTATGTATATCCAGTCCTTCTGAAAATCTGCCACTGTTGAAGCATGAATTTTTGTGGTTTTATTCTACTGTTTCAGTAGACTATGATACTCTTGTAGCATAGACAAAAGGGAAGTTCTGTCCTTCACAATGACAGAAAGCAAACCTTTAAGTCACAAGCAAGTTACTCAGAAGTTACTGTAGCACACAGAGAATTTATGGCCACAGCAGTA
The DNA here is from genome assembly GCF_028389875.1 of Rhea pennata. NCBI lineage: Eukaryota > Metazoa > Chordata > Aves > Rheiformes > Rheidae > Rhea > Rhea pennata. The sequence goes on along the minus strand of NC_084667.1, from coordinate 58,092,861 downwards.
ACAATTTGGTGTTTTAATACTGGTGTTTAAAAGTTTCTTCAGGGTTCCAACAGCTGAATACAACATATATGCCTGTGCCACCACTGTAACTGAAGACTGCTGACATTTTATTCACTCTAGAACCTGTCAAATCATTTGTCTGTTTCTTAGCAGTAGTCAGATGTTTCTTCTGGAATCAAAACCTCTTAGGAGTGAAGACAAAGGGTAAGCCCACTTGCAGTGCCTTCCCATTTCATTCAGCAGGACACGTGAGAGTGAAGAACAGACTGAACTGCTGAGAAACAACCAAGATGCCTCAGTAACCAAACTGCACTAGCCCCAGAAACCTGACACAAACACAAACAGAACACACACAACATCATAAGCTTTGCAACATGGCCATTGCATCTGGATACACCAGCATGGCTAGTCTCAGCCAAGCCACTACAAGAAAAGAAGTATCCCCTCCGTCACTGTTGTGTTTTTATCAAGTACTAACAAGGATGATAACCATGACGAAGAAATGGAAGTCACCTGAAGGTTTAGAACCATTAGTTTGTGAAGCAGGAATAAATAAAGATCCACCTATCTCAGGTAGGTTACAATAAAATCGATCGTCACAACGGATGTCTGTAGTAGGAGGGATTATAAGAAAGGTCAGGCTGGCCACATCCCAACAGCATGATGGGGTAGAGGGGGAGTAGAGGAGGAATATCAAAATGGGAACCACTCTAGTCTGTTACTTCAACAAGAAGCGTTGCAAGTCTCAGTACGCAAGATCTAAAACAAATACTTATAAGCACCTTTAATTGTCAGAGATTCACACTCAAACAAATACTATTAAAAAATTTTCTAAATTGTTATCAATCTTATTTGAAGAAATGGTACTTAATCTGGAGTATGCAAACTGATATAGAAAACGTTGATTTTCTAAATTAAAAATAAAGCCATGTAACAATTTTTTACAGAGATAATTTCAGAACACCATAATACTTTGTCTTCTCCAACTTCGTATGATTTCTCACTCTTACAGTGATTTTGGATGGAACTAGAACTCCGTATGCAGAAAATGCAGCTTGTTTAAAAGTGTAACGCAACTTGAATACCCCTTTTTTCCCTGTGTACTTCTAAAAAGGCTCATTGTATTAAATAATTACATCCTATTTAGTGCCAACTTCCTTTCAAAACAAAAAGTCTTAAGAAACTGAATTCAGCTGAAATCCTCCGTGTAGTTTATAAAAACTTGTTCAAGAAAAAATATATTTTTCTGCAATTTATGTATTTTTACACATTAAAAGCAAGAACATAGGTATAGAGAGATTAAATAATTTCCCCAAGGCCACTTAGCAGACAAGTGTCAGAGCTTAGAAGAGATTCCAAGTCAGAATGACCAGACACTTTCTGACTTTTGTAGACAAACTTACTTTTATAATAATATAAAACAAGTGTTGAACAAACAACTTACTTGTGGATGGTAGACACTGAGTGATTTCACTTTGTGCAATGGTAACAAAACCTTCAATAGGAATATTTTGTGCTCTTCTTTTAATGGTAAGGCAAATCCATTAATTATGCTGTCAAGGAAATAAATTTAATCATAAAAATCAAAATATGCACTACAGTACAGGATATGGCAAAACTCTTCTTTTCATCACTTCTTTAAGACCTCCTGGAGAACATGATTCCATCGAAAAATTTGTAAGTTAAACATACATCAGAGACTAGAGACATGAACATTCTTAATTTTTTTTTGTTACCTAATTCTTTAAAGAACACAAATTAACAGAATAATCAAGTCCACATCTGCCCACCCCTCACTCAAGTCTTTCATAGGCTCCAAACTCTTCTTTCAAGTAACTTACATGATTAGGTTTTATTTCAGATTTTAACTTTCTTATTCACTACGAACAAAGCTCTGAATTCGCTATGAACAAAGCTCTGAATACATATTCCTCACAGCTTCTTCACCTAATTGAAGAATCAACGAGACACTGTATGCTGAGCAGATCAATCCAGGACAGCAGACAAATGAAAATATAGACAGATTGCTGAAACATTACTAGTTCTACAAAACCTTAAATGTAACCAAATGGCATTTCTCACACAGGATTTCCCAGGTCCAGGTGAGTGCTGATGTAACTCAATACAGGATCAACAGCATCTTCATCTAGAAAGACAGTACTAGAATTCTGTTCTGTGTTCATTCACTTTGCTGGCACTAACTTCTGCCAATACATCCAGAATCTTATTGCCTATTTACTATTTTAGGTCTTGTGTTACTAATTCTAATGTTTTTCTCTCCAGCTAACAAGCACAGAAGATAGGCATGCAAAAGGACACTGACAAACTTGTATCTTAAAGAACACTTTTAAAGAATTCAAAGTAACACACAATTAAGATTTGATTTGCAATTCAATTCCTCCTCTTCAATCTTCTGTTACAGGTATCAGATCCTACGCTTTCCTATTCACGCTTTCCTATTCACTTCTTTTCAGTTGTTTCCTGCCTTCTCTCACTACCATGCACTGCTCATCACATATCTTCTCTTGAACACACACATACAGCCCAAGGACAGATTTTTGAATTGCTGAAAGACCACCTTACGGGAAAGAACTAGACAGTCCTAACTTTGAGCTGACAGCACCACAAAATAGGCAACAAAAGCAGCCAACAAATCAAGAAGTAAAACTGAAAAGAGATGCCTTTTCCAGTCTCTATTTTTAGAGAGTTTTTTCTTCTTTTTTTAATAAAGAATGTCACCAAAAGAACTAACTATGGATGCAACTGATATCCAGAAGATGAAAAGCCAAAATCCAGGAACCCAGCTAAAAACTGTTATTCTGAGTTGCATAAGAAGCTCTGTGTCAACAACATACTGTTTGAAACTCCTTACTCAGCTGAAAGAATAACCGCTATATAATTGCTAGAAATTTTGATTTAGAGACTTGAGGAAAAAAAAGTTAACTAGTACTTAACTTTTAAGTTTGTAAAGCTCTTAAATCTAAACGGACAAACTCTAAAGTTAAAAAGCTCTTGGCTTAATAGTTTAGAACAGTTAGCTAAATATTCTGAGATTTCAATTTTACACTCTTCACTGTAACTTGATCGGTGATCACTTGATTACAGAGCATTGAAATAAAGATAGATTTGTAACTTCTGTTAATTGTTGAACATTTCATTGAAAATTAAATAAAAGTAACTATTCTGGGCAGATAGAGAGGCCTAAGAAATGTTAAAACATTTTTCAAATTTCAACAACAACCTGGGCTACATTAGGAAGAGCACTGCCAGCAGGCTGAAGGAGGTGATTCTTCCCCTTTCCTCAGCTCTGGTGAGACCCTATCTGGAGTACTGGGTCTTGTTCTGGGCTCCTCAGAATGAGGAGGACATGGATGTGCTGGAACAAGTCCAGCAAAGGACCATGAAGATGACTAATGGATGAGAACATCCATCATACAAAGAGAGGCTGAGAAAGCTGGACTATTCAGCCTGGAGAAGCCTCCAGGGGGAACTTATCGATGTGTATAAATATCCGATGGGAGGCACTAAAGACGTGTCTCACTAGTGCCCAGTGAAAGGACAATATGCATTGGGCACAAACTGAAACACGGGGAATTCCATTTATATGCAAGAAAACACTTTTTAACTGTGAGGGTGGTTGAACACTGTAACAGGTTGCCTAGAGATGTTGGGTAGTCTCTCCTCCCTGGGATACTGAAAACCTGACTGGACATCCTTCTCTAGGTGATCCTGCTTGAGCAGTGGGGTTGGACGAGATGATCTCCAGAGGCCCCTGCCAATCTCAACTATTCTCTAATTCTGTGAATTTTACATATTCCTAAAAATAAATCACCAGTGTCATTAAGCTATTCATTTTTAGGTACAAAGATATGGAGAAAGTATGAAATAAATCTAACTATTCTTTAAAATACATTAATATATTTAAAACAAAATCTTGCACATTTATTAGAGAAATCAGTTTATAAAAACACATCAGTTTGGACTAAGCTATTGGCTTTTAAAGTTGTACAGTTTAAGATTCAAGGGCTTTCAGATAAATCAGTAAGTTTACTACAGAATAAGATTTCAGAAATGTTGTTTTGTTAGATTTAATAACTTACAAATAACTGATTAAATAACTTCTGAAGATTTAATAACTTGTTTCCTGTGTTTACCTATCATACATTTATTGATGTTAGAATAATTTCAAAATAAATTTTAACTTATTACTTGCTAAATAAATAGTTTCATTACAACCAATCTTAATCATGGGAATCATAAACTAGAAAATAAGACTTAAAAAAATAAGGTTTAACATTGTGACATCCTAAGACATTGCCATGAGATTGAAGTTTTGTTCCATTTTTGCAATCTTACAAAAAAATTCTTAGTTGCAGCTTTGCCATATTATAGGAAGTTTTTATTAACCTCATCTCAAAACAATCTATAATTGTCAACTTTATTTTTAAAATCTCACCTCTGAAATCTAGCGGGTTGATGAGTTTAATTAGACAAAATCTACAACTTACCTTCCGAGTATTTCCAGTAATTCTGCTATGCCATTGTGATGTTCTGTTTCATAAATAAACCTAAACAAACAAGCAAAAAACAGTTTTACTCAATTATACTCAGTTAAGGGAGAAATCTACCACTAAGATACTGACCTAACATTACATGTAGCCTTAACCTACCAGGTTTTAGTCACTTAGTAAAAGGAAAATAGAAACACACAGTGGAAAAGAAATCCTCTGCAGAGTTCATGAAAATATTTTAATAGTGTGAGAAATTTTTCTAAAATCCTCCATTTAGTAATACATTTAATTTCTGGATATTTGTATTTTAAGAATTACTTTCTTGCTGTACTCACAATGTTCTAGTGATGGCAGTAAGTCATTTTGAGTATTCTCATACTTTAGATTATGAATTGTAATGTCCCAGTGTTAAAGACAGTGATAGCTTTTGTTTTCCTGAAGCACGTTCTGTAGATGTGCGTACCGTATACAGAAACACAGATCAATAGCACATCAAGCTGCTTTCAACCTTCATACTTGCTTGCTGTTTTCTCCCACATTTAACAATAGTGCATGCATTTGACCATTTTTCTAGCAGTCATATTCTATGCCTTTTCAGAAAAGCAAAGCTGAACACAAAAACGATGCTTTAAATATTAAGATAATGCAGAGCATTTGATACAATCGAATGCCATGGCTCAAACTCCTGCAGAACAGGTCAGCACAGGATGTTCAAACAGTCCCTACTTATGGATCTAAAAGGCTCTCTGGCCTCTCACAGATTCTACACATACAAAAGGCTCTGTAATAAGCAGAGGAGGCAATTTTTTCCTGAATTTTCTTTTGACAGAGGTGCAATTTACACCTCAATCTCCTTTCCTCTTCCGTTCTTCTCAATTGCCTGAATGCAACTTTGAGAGACTTCCACACACTACTTCAGTTGTTTTGTAGATAATTATTAAAAAATTATACTTATTAAAAATAATTTTCTATTTAAAAACTTTTCAGATTGGCGCACTAATAACTACTTTTAATTCAGAATATTTCGTATGACAGTTTTGTCTCCTTAGAAAGCATCTTATGTATAATTCAGAACAATGATTCCAGGAGAAACTAAATACACTCACATGGAAATCTTAAGTAAACAGGAACATACTTCCCCCCACCCCCCAATGTAACATACAAGAACAAAACATTATCAAAACAGAATTTATGTACTCCTTATGCAAGCCTAATCAAAACATGAAGAATTGCAAAAAAAGTACAAGAAAAGTAAACCTGAGAAATTCTTTGCATACTGTAAGAGCTCATCATGCACTCAACTAATTCAAGACAGAAGTTGAAAAAACCTTCCTTCCTTGTGTTCACGTTCAAGAAACTAATTTACATTCAGATGCAAAAAAAAAAAAAAAAAAAAAAAAAAAAAAAAAAAAATTTTCTGGCTCCTAAACATTACAAAGCTGAGGATAAAAAATGAGAGGGCTTCCCCCTACCGCTAACTTTGTACAGAAAAGCAGTTTCTACAGTACAAATGACATAATTTCTCACATAAATTTCAGATTAAATTAAATTAAAATTTCAGATTTTTTTTCTTTTAAGTACAAACCATTATAAAGTTGATGTAATAACTATATTAAGTCTTTGGAAAGTCGTGCTAGAATAAACTATAGTCTAAGACTCTATTTCCATTACTTCTGAACGTAACCAGCGCAAGAAATAACAAATAAAATGAAGTTCAGAAGTGAATCATAATAGACTATGATGTTGGTGGATAATCTGGCTCAAATATTATATGAAATCACATATTTTAGAATTAATAAAAACTAGGCACAGACAAAAGAAGTTTAAATCCTTTCATTTGAAAGATATACCTGTACCTTTTTCTCAGCAAATATTAGCTTTCCACATGTCCAATCAAGAGCTGTTGTCTGCAGGACAGCGAAGACTTATTCCCTATTTTAAAGCAGCTCCTTCAAATATCCTCCAAAGGCTTACTTGCTACTATCTACGGAGATAAATTCCCTCTACAACTGATACTGCTGGGTGCCATTCATAAAACAGCAAAAAGCTGTCACACATTTGGTGCTATTTTCTTAAGGGTGTAGCACCATACATTCATTTCAGGAGGAAAACAACAGCAGTAGAGCAAGAGAGAAGCCTGATGGAAAGCATCTAAGCCTGCTACACAACATATCGACTTTTATGGGAAAAAAGGTATACCAAAACTAAGAGACTTTAAAAAAGCCTTCTGTTGTCTCCTCATTAACATGAAGTGTCATAATGCACACTTAAAAACGGAGAAACAAATCCAAACTGTGTTTTAGTAGACATCAAGATTCTTGTTGCACACTGTGAAACCCAGAAACACAGAAATTACTTGCAGATGGCACCAATATGTTTGGATATCTACTTAGTAGATTTATGTTAAGCATCAAATGGGTTCCCATATCTGCTGACTAAATGTATGGAAACAGTAACTTCACAGCATTCTCAACATTACAATACACTCTTGTCTAGCTTTTGCTTTCTCTCCTTATGATCCCCATGAAATATAAAGGTATTTCCAACCTCTCTGTTTAAGAAAATTAAGCACAGTATTTTAATTACATAGAAATCTGCTGTAGAATAACCTGTCGATATCCTTATTTTGCCTGTTTTGTATTCAATATCGTTCGTGCAAGTATTAATTTCAGTAACACTGACAAAATGGAAGTAAAAATCTATTCAACACATACAGGTGGTAAAACCAGCTGTTGAATTCTATAATTTACTGCACTGAGAACTGCAAACCCATGGTGTCTATCTGCTTTTTCCAATACTTTAAATTTGTATTTATTGCACTAACTTATGTAAGTTCCAATTTCTACAGCTTGTAAATACAGTAATTTTCGTTATGTAGCAAAACACATAAGGGAGGGGCTCTATCCATGATTAAAGCTTTAACTGCTGAAATAATACACATTTGGTCTAATATTACACAAGTATTCATGGAGATTATGCAGCAATCTAAATAAAATTCCCTAAAAATACTGTCCATAATCCAGAGGAACAAACATTAAGAACAATACTGAGGAAATAAATAGGCAGGCAAGGTCAACTGTATGTTAAACTTCAGCTCTAAAAAAAAAGTCTATACTGGTCTCACTTTTCAGTAGTATATTCTAGATGGTAGCCTTCAACTCTTGTCAAGTTCAGTAGTATTGATTTGAAGTGTTCCAACCCTAGATAAGAAGGGCATTCAGGTGATGACACAAGAATGCCAATATATTCTCTTAGCTTTCAAAGTACAAGCATCATCAATTAAACAACAGTAACTGAGCACCTGCAGCACCCAATTCCTTTAAACATTTCTTGAATGTTCCAGTCTTAGGGGTTCTCTCAATTCAAGAGGGGTTTGCTACAATACTAAGCTAGAGAATTTGAAACGGTACTGTAATTTTGTATTCACATCTGATACAATGGCAATGAAAACACACTTTAAAGCAACTTTAGTAACACAGTAGGTTAATTTTTCATCTTAGATGTTTCTGGTTTGGAGTAAAACTGCAGTATATTCTATAGCAATCAAAAAAATAAAAAGTTTTCACCAGCCACGAATGGTATATCTTAGTTTTGAGGAAAGAAAATGCAGTAAATGTGTTCCTTAAAACAAATTCTAGATTTCTCAGCCATTCTACTTAAGTAGCAATACGTGTGTCATGAAGAAATACGTTTTAATAAAACACTACTGTAATAGAAATACTACTATGATAAAAAGGCTTATAGATAAAGACACCAAGCCACCCACTGAATCACCAACAAATAAATTCAGTTGCCAAATGTTCTATGCAAGACTTCCCTAACTTGAATCTCCCAGACTGGCTTTAGCTATTATTAGATGTAACATATAAACTTACTAAGAATAAAAAAACAAAACAAAACAAATTTGCTAACAGTGTTTTGTAGTGTATTTAGTCATATACCTGATTATATGTACCATGTGAAGATATTGACATACCTATAAAATATATTATTAATTTGTTTCCGGATGTAAGCTCTTAGGCCTAAGAATTTCCCATATATTCTGTGAAGAGTAGTTTTAAGAAAATCTCTTTCACGAGGATCTTCACTGTCAAAGAGCTCTAAAAGCTGCAAAGAGGCAAAAGAAAAGATGTACTTTTACTTGAATCTAAGGCATTGTAGAATAATTTTGATTTAAAACTTGAAGTTAAAAATTCTTTTTTTTTAACCTCACCTGTAATACAAACTTCTGATCAATATATTTCTTAGCTATATTAGGTTGGAAATCTGGAGATTCTAAAAATCTTAAGAAAAACTCGTAAACAAGCTGCAAGAGAAAAGAATAAAAAAAAAAGTCTTTTAAACCAGCAATAATTTTATAAACAGTACCTTGCTAGATTAATTAGTTGCTCAGAAATGCACTATGTTTTTATTTATATACTACTGTTTTAATAAAAAGCTGTGTTACACTTAACAGCTTTGTTCCTGCCCTCCCCACATAGTATGTGTTTATACTTTCCCCCATGCCCTCCCATGTAGCAGTACAACAAGAACTTAGGTTAGATTGCATTGAAATTCTACAGAAATGCACTCCTAGATTTTACTCAGTGATATTTAGTAACCTAACATTTATCATGCTCAGCACTATGTATTCGGAAAAGTCTGTTCTCCTCTGTTTGTCTCAGTGCCTCCAAAAAACAGAGCTGTGCCAGAGTCAGATCAAAGCACTAACAGTGACAAACTGAAGCTCATTTAAAGGCACAGCAGTTACATTTGTACCGCAAGAGGCAGGCAAGCCTTTGACCTCTAATATAATAAACCAGATTTTTAGAAAAGATTATCAATGCAAATCCAAGAAACTCTTTAAATATTATAGACAAATATAATTGATTTAGCTAACTTAAGATGACTGCTGAACTCATTCCCCAAATTACTCTGAGCCAACTAAAAATGTCTTCAGTGTCAAAACTCATTTAGACTATGACATCCCAGTCTTCATTAAATACCTGTAGATGAGGCCACGCAGCTTCTAAAGTTGGTTCATCTTCCTCTGGATCAAATTCTGCTCCCGTAGGATTGGAAGATGGTGGTAATGTTCGAAACATATTAACTGCAAACTGAAATCACATGTGACCTTAAGAACTCAGAAACAAATTAACCATTTAAGAACATGACTTTAAGATGTTTTTGCAAGAATTCTTTATGTGAACTATTTCAAATGTACACAAAAATACAGGCTACATACTCCAGGTAATTTGAACAAAAATAAGCTATAGTTATTTTTCTTTAAAGATTTTTTTTTTAAAACTTGGAGAACACTTTACCATCCAGTACTCTCTAAATTACAAACCTGACAAATATTTTATAAAAATAGTCCTCTGATTTAATTTTTTATATGTGTATGTATACACACAAAATATATATATATTATATACATATAATCAAACGAAATAAACATAACAAGTTAAACTAAACAAACACACAAATATACATGCATACACATGTTTTGAAAGTTCATGTGAATTTATAAAAAAAATTTTTACAAGGTCTGGCAAACAATCTTCAGAAGCGGAAGCCAAACCAGACATGCAAAAATAAATACTAGCTGCAACTGCTCTTCTAAGTATTACTAGTGTTTCATTTCACGCTGTGGATACATATCTGTGGAAACACTTTAAAATTGAATTCTTCCCTCCCTCTGCTAGTGGTACTTCCAAGTCACTCTCTTAAACCTTGCCCATCCACCTAACATCATGAAGATGGAGGGCCTGGGAGAAACGCACATGCTGATCTTTAACCTTTCATTTCATCTCAACTTTCAAACTTTCCAATAACCATTAGCATCCTCACGGAAGGGGAGCAGACTACAGGGACAAACTGCTTTTCAAGATATTTATGTACACATAGGTAAATGGTATCTGTGCTGCCAAGTGCTTGTCCACACATTCATACTGTGTGTGGATCCAAGCAGCAAAATCTCTTTAATTTGAAGAGTGTTTCAAAGTCTTTTCAAGGACAATATATGGCTCAGCAAACATGCCAACATAGGGCACTTCCAGGAGCAGTTAGGGAAGGGAGAAGGAGAGAAAACAAACAAAAAAACAAAACCAAAACAAAACAAAACAAAAAAAAGAAAAAGAGAACCCCCCAAACCCTTCACACGCACAATCCTCTCTCCCCCTGGAAAAGCCGCTCACACGAGAGACGTGAGAGAGCACACATGCGCCTCTGGAACTGGCACTGAACCGAATGTCTGATGGCAGGATGCAAAAGAACATTTTATTTTCTTCAAAAATGGAAACATTCCTACAGTTTGAACAAGTATATAATATAGTTCAATTTAAGAAAAAAAATCCACAAATTTGAGTTATAAGTCTGGTCACTTTTAATGTAACTATTCAGATCAGCAAGGCCTACTCCAACATCATACTTCAATCTACTCTTTAATGCCATAATGCCAGTGTTCATCCTTTTCAAGTTGTACTGCAAACAATCACACACAGATATTTTTGTTACTCTTCCCACAAAGCTATTTTGTTGGTTTGTTTTTACAAGCAGTGTCAAAGCTTTCTTGTTGATCATCTGCAGATGACCCTAAAGCTCTGGAAGATTAAGGTGCAACAGCTTAAAAGATATTATTTAGCAGAGGAACCCTTTCTGCCCAGCTTTGGTGGACTCTGGGAAGAACAACAGAATGACGTGTCCCTCTTCACGCTCTGCTGACATCCCCATCTGGCAGTTCGGCAGAGCAGACAGCGGGAGGCAGCAGCAAACTGCATCAGTTAAATAGCACAAGAATTAGCGCATCGCGTAAGAAGGTAAAGTCATCCTCATGCTCCTTTCTGAATATTCTTTCAAGAATTGAGATGTAGGTGTGATACAAACTAAGACTGGCTTATCAAAGTAACGTTTTTTTCAGAGAATTAGAAGTAAGGCTAAGACATTCCCTTTTTAAAATTGCAGGCATTAAGCAACAAAACCTCTAGCCTTTCTTAGGAAAAAAAAAAAAGAGAGAGAGAGAGAAAAGAAAATCCCCCCAAACAAAAAAACTTTAGTAAGGTGAAAATTCACAATAATCAATGGTTTTCCAAGAAAAACTCAGAAAGCTAAACTTGGCATTCTCACTTGCTGAGGTGGTTAAGCAAATGGAAGAGTAATCAGCCTTTTCTGAATGAAAAAGGCTCAGCCTCCAGCTATATTAAAAAAAAAAAGAGAGAGAGAGAAAGAAAAGTGTGTTGCAAAGTGCAATGTTTTATATCATTTAAGGTGGGGGAGGGAAAGGGGAGCGAGGAGGGATATCAAATAAAGAGTTAAACTCGCAAAATGTGGAACAACTTGTTCCATGAGCACTGGAACCAATTTCTTCTTGACTCTGTGCTCTATATCCTTGGCCAACAGGACAGGAAACCGCTCAACTGAAGCTGCAGCATAGCACTGAGGGCACAAATCAAAACTTTCACCTATCAAGCCACCAAAATTTCTGAAGATTTACAGAGAATTAACATCTTTAAGACCTCTGCCTTTCAGTTAAATGACTGAAGTCTTCCCTAACTTCTCAACCTTTTAACCAAACTAAAGAGACTCAAACTGCAAAATCCAATTTCCTTTGAGAACAAGGCCAAATTCCCAGAAAAATGCTAAGTAAATGTGGTATAAAGCATTAAATCCTCCTCCTCCAATTTAAAAAAAAACACAAAACCAAACCAAAAAAAACCCCAAACCTAAGTCCAAATAACCTTATCAAATCTAAGTTTTACTGAACCTGGGTAATGGGCCTGAAGTCTCCCTGTGAACCATTAGCATTAATGGTTCTAAAATGGTACTTGGCTCTAAAAGATGCAACTTAGGAGGATTGGAGAACAAACAAACAAACAAAAAAAAAAAAAAAAAACCCAAAACCTTGAATTTTCACAGCTTCACAAATATGTTTTATATGTAGTTATGCTCTCTGTTTTTCTGGTGGCCCATTCTGCATAACAAGGGAAAACATTTTCAAGCAAGACAGTATCACAGTGATACTATACTCATTTTCACCTCCCTTGTGCTGAGCAGCCTGAATACTGACATGAGTAGCTCTGAATTACAGCTTTAAAATTTGAAAGTCTGCGCCTTCCATATTAACAATAAAGACACCTAACAGATAAATAAAGCCACAAAGTATACACTTTTACTCACAGTATCACCTTTTACTCTGCACTGAAGATCAGTGTAAAAAAAAAAAAAAAGAATAAAACAACCCCCCCAAAATCTCCCAACAGACTCCCCTGTATATAAGTACATCATTTCATTTCCACAATGTAGTGAGAATTGCTTTAGCTGCCAAAATTTCTTAGTTAAAATTAGACCAGTTTATATGGATTTTAAAAAGGACCTCCTCAGTGAAATTAATTATATATTAGGAATTTAAGAAGTAATTAGTCTATGTGCTTCATGAAAATATTAATTTACAATCCACAAATACTTCATGATCATCATTATTTCTGTAGCTCTCAGAGTAATTTCCTTAATTTAGCCTTATTCTTATGAAAGTTTGATCTACTTTTTTCTTATAACACTACAACTCTAGATCTTCTCCAAATCCAGGACTTCCTTAGCCTCTTCTTGGCTCCCTCTGGTATCATCTCACTGGTTTGCTGGACTCATGAATATTCCTATTAATGTTCACTTTGATAATCTGTGTTAAAATCAATACTATCTGTACATCATCCATACTTTCCTGAGATAGAAAATAGAATAACTTGGGTTTGTATTCTATATAGAATCACAGAATCGGTAAGGCTGGAAAGGGACCTCTGGAGATCATCTAGTCCAACCCCCCTGCTCAAGCAGGGTCACCTACAGCATGTTAGACACGGTTGCAGCAACAAAGACCCCCCTTGCTGAAGCCCAGGCTTGAACCAGAGACCTTTAGACCTTCAGTCTAACGTTCTTCTAGCTGAGCTATTTTGATATAGCTATTAATATAGCTATTAAACTCACACAAGTTCTAGGAATCTAACATCCTCAGCTTCTACGCTCTTGACAAACCAGCTTGCAACAGAACAATCTCAAAGCACGGCTTTCTTCAAAAGATAGCCTAAAAAAAAAAATTCCTGCTAAAGGAGAATCTGTAACTGATGTTTTTATTTAAATATCTTCCAGTTTTGGAGAAAGGTAAGTTCCTGCTTTGAGGATAATCCATACTAACTATAATACATGTGAATAATCAAACATATTTAAGTGCTCAATAAAAATATTTCCCTTCACATCTTTGCTTACAGGTGTAAAGAGTATTTAAAGGATATGTCAGCTGGCTCTTCAGGGAAGGAAGTGAAGTTACTCTTGCATTCACACTGGAGAATAACATTTCAGTCATTTTAGGAACTTTTTTTTGATTTTTTTAAAAAGGAAAGTTATGATTTACATCAAACAAATAATGGAACTAAACTGCCAGATAAGTAAGATCTTATTATAAATTAATCCACGACAGTTAAAGCAAGAACAGACTGAGGCGGGAGCATAAATGGACACGACGCAACCACTAGAACTGTAACAAAAATTCAGAGGATAAATACACATTTCTCTTCTATCAGAGCAAAATAAAAATTGAAGATATTGAAAGGGGAAAACATTTTTTAATGTAGATTATTGCTTGTGAATTTCATTGCCCAAAGTGTTTGGCCTAAGTAGTATATTGACAAATTCAAACAATAATTAGACATTATATAGATAAGTAACCTCCAAATTGCAAAGCTGTACAGAATGGCATAGTAACGTCCTAATTTCTAAGCCAACTACCACCTCAAAGAAAGAAGGAAAGAAAAGCAACCACAAAAAAAAGACTTCATGTTTTACAGCAACCTCTACACTGAACTAGATGGATTATTACTCCAAGGTGAGTCCTAATATATACAGGAATCCATTTCTTACTGCCCCAAATCCATACATGACTTTATAAACTGTTTTTAGAAGGTAAAAATTAAACATCTATGTCAAAACAATAAAAACAATCCTAAGCAAATTTTGAATGGCTGCTTGGACTCCACTATAGTCAGAATTTTGAACACCCTCAAAGATAAGTCATTGCAACTGTTCTGCAAAAAACTCTACATACTTGAGTCAAGCAACTTACAGAATGTCCTTAAGCTTTCCAAACCAAGACAACTCTTGCCAAATCTGAGTATTTCTTGATAAATGCACTCTTACTGGAAAAATTTCTTTATTAATAGAGTTTAATGGAGTAGCAGCACATTACTTACCAACATCTCTTGGAAGAGTCTTAACATGTGTGAACACCATTAGGTTTACTTCTCCTTAAATTCCACACATAATCAATTCATAAATCTACTACATTCGTCCATAGAACTTAGCAAAAGTACACCTCTGTCTGAACATACGTGCTTGAAAGAGAGGCTTGTAATATCTCCGCAGGAGGAAGACAGTTGTTTCAGAATAGGTGATTGAAAGAAAAATGTTCCATAAAAGCAGCCTAAAAAAATGCCATCAGAATTCAACCTCAAAATACAAGTCCTGGTGCCTTCACTGACAATGTCTATCACAGTGCTGTATACATCACATGCCAGAGAATTCCAGGCCATTTAGAATCTTACACAATAAAAATATTTTAAATTCACTGAAAGACAATTGTCAAACTGAAAGACATATTGTACATATTGTCAAGATGCTCTGTGTGCGCCCAGTAAGAAACTGGTGATTAAGATGACAGCCAAATTCTGCACTAAGATGTATTAAAGTGACAGAAGTTCAGACTACATTATCACTAGTTGCACCTGAAAGTGAAGGAACTACATATTCTCCAGGACCACTGCAGTCATAGCTGCTTAATGTAAGAGAAATTAACACAGGAGCATAATGCACAAGTCATGAATTTAGGGGTGGTTAAAACTTCATACACAGAGCAAATCCTAATGTCAGACACTGAACCTCTCACAACGAGCTCAATTTTATCTAAATTAAATCTCAGCAAATTTATTCTCTTTCATACCTTCCTTAGTGTCAGATATTCCAAAAGGCGCAACCAAATAGCAAAAAAACAAAAGACAAATAAACTATCAACATGCAGAAAAAGCCACGATCCCGTACCTCTCCTTTTTTTTTTTTTTTTTTTTTTTTTGAACGTTTGACATTTACAGTTATATGCAGTCCTGTAGAAGTTCTCATGAAAATAAATTCTGCATCAGTAAATACTTAGGAGGCCGACTTAGGCAACAAGTAATCTTCAGTATAAATGAAGAGGGTATATTCAAGCCATACTGTAAATCCTTAGAATCTTTCTGAAGGAGCTTTAAAGTCTCTATGACTTGAAGCAGGACCTTAACATTCGATTGAGTTCGTGTTTATGTTAAAGATGTGCTGTTTTCTCATTCCCCTGAAAATTCACCCCAAGCTATAAAGTCTTGGGAAAAATGTCAGTCACACATGCTGAAGAGGTTTGTGTGGACTTAGTAGTTAACTACTTCAGAAGATGCTCTCTGTTCTCAGTGTATTCCCAGCAATGACAAGGACTGAGGCTCAACAGCTACTCTGGGCAACTGGTGTGCAGGCACCACCACACTGAGAGCAGAAAGACTCTGCTAGTTTCAGAGCCTCTTCTGCCCGAGTAGACTTAAGTGGATTTAGCATGACAGACAAAATAAAACGTGGCTAGGTGGCCAAAATTTGGATAGCAAGCTGGGAAGAAATGGCACAGGTCTAAATAGTTTACATAGCTTGTTCCGAAAGAATCCTCATTTTTCATCCTGTGTACCATATAAGGTCTGAAACTCTATCTCAGCTCTCAATACTGAATTAAACCAATCACTCATGGGTACTGGATGTGATCATATAAGTTTAAGTTTCAAACTTGTAAGGGGATCTTAATTCTAATCATCTTAAGATGTTTCTCAAATTCTCCATTTTGGAATACAAACGTTCTTTTAACTCTGCATCTGCAACTTTTCTCCAAATTTTATATATGCCTGTTCAAAAAATGATTTGTGAAAAGAAAGCATTTATAAGATTTTACCAACTTAAGCCATAACTCTGCTGTATATAGGCACAACAATTTACATCTTACAAAGAGGAGGAATTGACACTCGCAACAGGATTAAAAAGTATTACTTTTTTTTTTCCAAATGTACAAATGTATTGAAATCTTTATAATAGGGATCAACTAAAACTTAAGATAAATTAATAAAGCCAAAGAAGCAATTGTGAATTAAAAAAATACAAAATGTTCTAATTCTTAAATCACTTACCATATGTACTACTTCTGGGTAAATAGGCTCTGTAATCACATTGCGATTGTGTGTGATATATTCTACCATTTCACTTAAAGCTGCTCGTTTTACTTCCTTCCACTTTAGGTCACTTAGTGGATCAGAAACAAAGTCAAAAAGAACACAACATTGTCGCAACTTCTGGATAAAAAGCTTTTCTTGATCAGCAGGAGGAACATCTGAAAAGTGAAAATAATTGATTATAAATGATGTTGTCATTTCACTCTTCACTCTTGTCCCCATTTTTATTTCCTGAGACGCTAAAGTAACAGCAGATAAGACTACAAGCAAACATTCTGAATGTTCAAGCAACTTTGAGGAATCCAGTGGTCCAGAGTCTGATACATGACAGGGTAACAAACAGCAACAGTGATGTGCACTTGTATTTCCCAGAAATTGTTTTTCTTTCCATGCAGTAACTAACAAAAAACCCTCCCCTCCATATAATAATAACCCTCCCCTCCCCTGAATAAACATCTATCAAAGAACTTCCGAAAGAGCTCATTTTTGTGTACAAAACATACTAGGTCAGCAGAAAGACTCTTAACTAGGAGAGATAAATGGGTAGATCTTCAGTTTCTTTGATAGATCTAATCAGTCTCACTTTTCTTCAGGAGCTACCACCTCACAAATTCCTTCCCTGTCCACCCCCATTTTTTTATTTATTTTTTTTATTAAAAAAAAAAAGCAAGTGTTACTACTGCAATAATCACATCAAGGCAAAACAAAGTTCACAAGTTTTCAAAACCTTCATTAACACCAGAAATATTTTAAAAAGTGATAGAACATAGCCTAGGGATCTTCAACTGTTTGGTCAATTTGTAAGAATATGGACTATTTTGAATGTTTGTTTTGCTGCTGGAGTTAGACTTAACAATCTTTGTAACCTAAGTGTCTATTAAGTCCACAGCTGTGGCCAGGACTGCAGGATTAAAACAATATTGAGTCTCTAGAAAAGACCACACTTGATCAGCGATTACAAATCATGAATTGAAATACCCATTTGGAAATAACATTTTCAATTCTCACCAAGGTGAGTATAAGATACGAAAAAAAGATTAACGGTATTTTTTAAAAAATCTGTAAATACCTAGTTTGATACTTATTATTTAATCATCGTTCATCTGGTAAGAAAACACATTAATTAATAGAAATGCTAACGTTTCTATCCCTCTATCTTCCTTTTAAATATGCCAGTCCCTCCTCTGCTAAAGAGCTTAACCTTTCTTTTCTGAAGCATCTTTGATTGACCCATGACGCCAGTCTCTATTTTTAACATTTTTGAACAGGTATGCTGGTGCTTTGTTAAACTGCTCCTCATGTTTAGAGCACCTCTTATCAAGTGTGCTCAAAGCAGCTTAATTAATTTCTCTCTTCCGTGATACTTATTAAAAATACTTAACAGGCTTCAGATACACTGAGACCAGTATCTCTGGTCTTCAACAAAGCACCCCAAGACAGCAGTGTTAGTTCTTCTGCAAATGCTTTACAATTCGTTGTCTGTATTGTTGCTTTATCAATTTATACATAAGGCCTTGAGACAAAGGCGGTTTGCCTCCTCCTTGGAAGCAAAGGAGGGAGTCTTTATGCAGTGCTTTGGGTAGTGATATTTTAAAGTGTTTGACAAGGATACCTAGTTTCTCTGAAGAGTTTAAATTACTGCCTCCCTATTCTTGCTTCCTCTGCTTCACGCCTTAATCCTCCCTGGTGATCCTGAGCCATTAAATATTTAGTGCTCGCATGTAAAGTGAAATTAGATTGCAGAGTTCAAACATGATACAGAGAACTGATAAGCACACAGCTAGCACTACTTTTACCGCAAGCATTTTCTAAAGTATTGAACCTTCAGAAATTTAAGTGTATAATCAATATGTACTCAACAATTATAACTTGAAATGAAAGGATTTAAGGTAAGACTAAAATGCTTTGGAGTCCACTTACAGGCACAGTAGTTTAAAGATACTGTTAGGAAAAAAAATACTATTGTTTATAAATATTCATATAAAAAGTATTAAATTGTCAACTTATTTTATGGCTAACACTGAAGCAGCTAAAAAACAAAGTTCATGTATTTTAAGTATTAATGCACACGAAATTACATAGCACTACACACTACACAAATTCTGGACCAGGACTTTAGCTTTCAATACTTTGAGTAGTACTTTCCCCATAGGGCACTGAAGGCAGTGGCCAGATATAACAAAGTAGTATCATACTTTGACAACAGCAAAAAATTTATGCCCAATTAAAACGGCCATACAACCACAAAAGAAATTTTAAGACAAGAGGAGTGAATACAAACAATCTGCACAAATTAGTGTTGTAGTAACACACTGGTTTTGCACAATGACTTTTGTGTTGTTAGAGATGAACTGCAAGGGCATTAATAGCTTGTTAGAAACAAAGCAAGACTAGACTGTTATTCTGAATACTTCTATGGTTTGCTTCCAAGTCTTCCAACATAGTGTTTCTTTTTCCTCAGAGTACCATAAAATGCTAAAACTTTCTTAAACACAAGCAGCAAGAGCTATCATCACTACAATATATCACAAATAGCAGTACTGGCTACATATATATAACTTCCATACATATACATTCACATACAACATAATAAATTGAATGTTTTGACAGATTTTAACTAGTTGAGTAGTTAATACAGTGAGTAGTTCTCCTTTAAGTGCCTGACAAAGTTAAGACAGCAAAAGCTGGAGTTCCCCCCCCACCCCCCCAAAAAAAGTTGTTTTCAGAAGTACTTTTTGTATAACAAACCACACACACACATTCTCATTCTCTTCAAAAAAAAAAAAAAAAAAAAAACAAATAAAAATAATAGACCTGAAGAAGCACATGGAAAACAAACACCCAGGATACAAGAAAGAAACCATAACCAGTTACAGACTTCATCAGTGTGTCTCAGACACCACCCACAGTGAAGACCTCTCTAACTAGAGAGAAAGTGTTAAGTGACAGGAGTCCTTAACCAGAGCAACAAGTGCCTAGCAAATACAACAAAATTCTAATAGCACGACCAATTTGAAAGTACTGTTAAGCAACATAGACATAAATTTTGTATCTAAATATACAAATGTTCTCTATTTTGATTAAAAGCAATAGTAGTAATTTGTCCTGGAAAGATTATTTAACTGAGTAGTCTGCATACAGGCCATAAGTACATCTGGCTTTCAGTATTTAAAAGCTTCTGCATGCACAAAGTGGTTAAAATGCAAACTTCTTCCAATTAACTGTCAGAGTGGCTCAGCCTGAAGCATAACAACACAATTTCACATAGAAATATTGTGTTCCGAGCATGCACTACAAAATTCAAAGCCTAAATAGAGACGGTAATTATACATTTAATGGGCATATACTTACTACAATAACTTAGAATACACTGACCTGAACAGAAAGGAAGCATTAAATTACCGCTAACCTTTGAAGTCACAGACTGACAACTAAGAGGGTCAAGAAACACTCTCAGAATACAAGCCTGACCATTTATTTTGAATTGGCTTGATTTCTTCTTCAAGCACATCAGTCCTTGGGCATGTTTTGTATTACTTAGTGTAGAGATATGTTTTTGCTGCAGACTTGGATCCTCATGCATTTTTGGAAAAAATTTTCTTTCCCCCCTCCTTATGAACATTCATCAACTGCTTTCAAATGTGCAGCTGTCAAATCTTCTGTAACATTCGTCTGGAGATTGTTTTCAAAGCAAGATCATCTCTACTTTTAAGGCTTAAAAGGATGACTTTCATGTGGTAGAAAACCAGGAAAGTGGCTAAGAAGTTGACTTGATTAGAACATAAGTATTTCTGTGCAGAGAATTTATGCGTATCTGCAAAATAATTCTGAGATGCTCCAGAGTCATTTATCCTTAGACTCATGCTGAGGACTATCCAGTGACATTCTTTCAGACGCTACACAGCGATTGTTTCTTCTATATCATCTTCTATTTCAATTAACTGACAACCACTGATTTCTGACTGCTTAACTACCATATCTGAACAGACTGGCATTAAGTGAAACTTTGCAACTGGGAACTCTAGTGTTGGATTTCTCAACGACTGAAAAGTCAGCAGTTATTCAAAAGCTACTTCTTACCATTACTCTGAGCGCGACATTTGGAGTTATTCACTAAGCAATACTTTTTAAAAAAATCCACTTGCTAGTCACTGTTTATATTATTCAATACTTGCAGAATTTGTTTCTAAATAGCAGCACTCTTATCATCTTGAGACTGCCTGTTCAATTCTGCACACCTATCCTTATCAGTAAGGATATTTTAAACAAGAGTACTATTTCTAGTCTTCCTTTGGAATAGAAACAGTTTTTCAAAATCAAAAGTCAATCAATCTCACATTTAGATCAAATTTCTAGCAATTCCTAACACAGGTTTACATAAATGAATACCGTAATGACAAACTTTGTGCTGAGACCTGAATTAATTGTCCTATAGTCTTTCTTGTGAAGTAATTTCTAGTACGCTAG
Organism: Rhea pennata; assembly: GCF_028389875.1. NCBI lineage: Eukaryota > Metazoa > Chordata > Aves > Rheiformes > Rheidae > Rhea > Rhea pennata. The sequence continues at coordinate 58,071,626 of NC_084667.1, read as the reverse complement.
ATAATACTTACCTATTTTTGATGCTTTATGATTGCAAGGTAAGCCTCTGGGCTTGAGGGATTAGTGTTTTTTCTTGCTAAGAGGTATTTCAAAGTTTCCCTCTGTGCAAGCCCTGTGTTCAATAACTAAACAAGAAACAACCTATACATATGCATGCATGTTCTACTCCTTCTATTTTAATGTATTTATTCAGAAGTAACAATTCAATTTCAAACTTTTAACAGCAACTTAACACCATGGCATTGCCAGACAGACTTGCTGATGAGTGTAAAACAATTGATACCAGCAATGCTTTTATTATTATATTAAATATACCAATATCCCACCCTTCAAAATGCAGCACCTTCAGCTGGTATTCCAGTATGAAGCAGCCAGAGAAAAACTAGGTACCAAGTGAACAGGACAGTTATTAAGTATCTACATGTAACACAAAAAATTGTGTTAGTTGTGAAAGATTTAAACAGCCACGGTTTTATGCAAACAAATTCTTTGGAAGCCTCAGGTAAGCCTTCAACACTTCTTACTGTGCACCAAAGGTAAATTAACTCAACTGTAAAGTAACAGTGCATAGTGATAGTAGATGCTCTCCTTGCCTCCCAGTCAGTATGTGGCATCATTCTGCATATGAGCTACAGACTGTTTTAACTGCTACAGCTTTCTAGGAAACCATTGTTTTAAGTCACCTCATATAAAGAGGGTTAGAAATGGAAAATGAGCAATAATCTAACAATAAAACAAAATATTTAAGTTCGGGTTTTAAATGCTTGTGCGTAAGTGCAGTATGTGTATGATATGTAAATATTTTTTGCAGTGTAAGACTGGAGAGCACTTACTGTTCTCTGGATAATGTTTCTCATGTTTTTTCAAATAATAATAATAAACAATACACATTTAGGTGTGTATTTTTTGTTATTACTGGGTGTCTATGACTGACCTATCCTCTATCTTCTCCATAGAAGCCTGCTGCTCTGTGATAGCGGTGCGGTTTAGTTGCTGCTGAACGGAGGAAGTAGGTGGCCTGGAGATGTGGCACTCAACAGCTGCTTTCTCATACCAATTTTAGCTGAAGGTTAGAAGTTCCTCCTGTCCTCACAGGAAAAACAACTGATACAACTTTGACCACAAAACCCTTACAGTACAATATACAGCCAGTAAAACAACCTACATTACATCATTTTAAAAGCAGAAAACAAGAGCCTAGATTAACAATTTGCAGAAAACGTACACAAAAGAAAAAAAATCTTTTCCGTTGTGCAAGCGCTTTCTTGCTCTTCTATAAAGGCCCAGCCGAGGCCTCAGTTTCACTCAGCTGACAGCTCCCATTTTGTCAGCAGAAAAACAGCTCTCATTTAAAACTGTCTGATATCAACAGTTATTGATTAGACTACATTGGCACAACAGGAAAAAGACCCCTCATTTTAAATGGACAACTATTTTTTTTTAAACACACACATGCACATTACACGCATACACATGTATAAAAAATATATACACAGACCATTATACTGAGGAAAGTGATAAAACAAGGTCATAGAAAAAAGACTAGCTAGAAACACTTACTAAAAACCTGCTTCCTTAAGAAACTGGTGCAGAACAAAAGTCCTAACGTATAAGGTGACTCTTGCTCGTAAATATAGGATAAATCTTGTGAAATGTGTTTGCAAGTCTGCTGAAGATGGGTCAGGGTTTAATGGTATGAAACATCATCATCTACCTGGAAATTAGGATGTTACTCAGAGCATACCACCAAGTTTGGTGATAACTGCTAGTCTAAAGCAAGGCTTAAGGTCTTTCAAATCAGCTACCCACTGGGGAAAAAAATTACAGTGTGGAAGCTTGAGTGAAGCTTTGCAGTTTGCACTATACAGCTGTACTTCAACAAGAAGAATCCAGTATGTTCTGGGCAATCTGATTTTTTCTGATGTTTCAGTTTAGTGCCATGGCAGCACTTTCTTCAAAGAATAAGCAAGGTTCAAAATCTTTACTAAAGAAAATCAAAATTAGACATGAAGGTGGAGTGACTGCAGAACATAGGTAAGGGAAGGAAAAATAAAAAGACAAGTCTCTGTCCAAACATGGTTTTAGCAGCACTGGCCTTTTTTCTTTAGAATTAGCAATCTAATGCTTAAAAAGAGACCACCATAAGATGGTAAATGAAAATAGGGGAAAAAAAGGGTTATAAAAGGTTGTCTAACATTTGACAAAATTCTATTTAAAATATTTAGCTTATTTCTGAACAGTTAGGTTACTATCCTAGTCTGAAGTAAGAGATGCTATTTTGGTTATACTTAATTTCTATTATTTCGGCTATAGCACAGAGTTAAAACATAGTGAAAACACAATTTTCAGTGATTTTATTCAATAGATTTTACTGATATCATGACAATAATTAACACTACTTAGCACGAGACAAAACTCTCCCAGATAACAGTATTTTAATGTAATGTGTAATACCGGAAATACGGGAGAAAAAAAATCTTCCAATTTATGCATGGAGAAGTTTAATTAGTGCTATTTCTTACTGCAAGATTTAATTATAGTACTAAAATGTATTGCATATTGTACATAAAAATAAATAAAGAATACAAGGAACTATTAAAATTAACTAGCAACATAGGAAATGGGAGTAAACCTTCCCTGTAAGTAATTCGAAGTAAGCAAGATATTGCGATGTGTATACATTAAACTGGAAAATACATAAAATATCCTGATGCTGAATATAAATATCAATGTCATTGTTTTATTTGGAACATTATTGGTCTAGCAGAAGCATTTCTTCCAAAAAATAAAAAGTTAAAAATAATAATAAAAAAAGCTACAGTGATTAAAGTAATGGGAACACACAAAAACATGGACTGCTTAGACACAAGAGAACATGATTTCTATTAAAAAAAACATAGAAAAGGAGTAAACTTCTTTATCTCACTACTGGAGATAAAGAGATGCCCATGTAAGTGACGTAATATGATGTACAAGAACTCAGGTTTATTCACAAAGAATTAAGTCATTAATACAGTACCTCATTCCTGCAAGTTGAAGGTCCTCTCTAATTACCATATATCATACTTCTATATGCTCCTATTGAGAGATTCTCAATATCTTTCTTTGACACATTAATCACATTTGCTGTTGGAAACAGGACACTGAAATTTGCATGGACTTTCAGCCTGATCTAGAACAGGACAGTCCATGATCCTTAAGGAATCTTTATTGATAATTAAAAACACTTCATAGCTATTTAGAGCTTTTGCAATGATTATAATAAAATGTTTAATATTTCAAACAAGTAATATCACAGTAATATCAAGCATAGTTAGAAGGTGAACTGAGAATCAAAGACAGATTTATAAGGGAAGTTACCATCACCCAGCTTCAAGTAATTCTTGTACAGTAGACTGAACTTGAACCTTTAAAGCACGACCCTCTTCTGGATCAGCTGACTTCATGCAACATCACGACTCTCAGTATCAGCACAGGTGTTCAGGACAGCGAGAAGTGATAGCTATAATTACTGGCTATGCCCTCTCCGCCGCCTCAAGGAAGTGAGCTGCTTTCAGAAGTATCTTTCAGCATTCTCTAGATAACATACACTTTACCTGGAAGTAAGAGCTTCTCATTTCCCTGTTTTGGGGGAAACAGCACTGCTACCAACTGCTGCTGCTTCACATTCAGTAACATATCTGCACAGGACTGGCACTCAAAATGTAAAAAATATTTCCCTAGACCATGATAGAAAATAAAGCTTATAAACCTAAAATTCAAAAGCAAAATGCATTTTAATATGTTTTTAAGTCATTCTGTTTTTTGGGTATTCAGGTACTCTACTGGTTTTATTAAAATAAGTTATATTTCTAGAAAACAAAGTCCTAGCTAGTGGTAGCAAATGTTCAGCTATATCTGAAAGGAATAAGAGGCGCTTGCTTTGTAGTCCTAGAGCAGCATCTAAAACAGGTGCTTCACAGCACTAATCCACCATCAAATATACAGTCTGCAGGGAATCTTGCATCTAAGTTCCTGCTTTACACAAAGTGTTACCAGAAATCAATCAATATTTTTGTAAAAGCCGCATGGAATGAAAAGCAAATCCCTGAGAATAGTATTTTTAAAAAAATCTAAAAGAAATGAAGATTTTTACCAGATTAAGACATGTTTAAGAAGAGGGAGAGAATAGCAAAAGTGATAACTGCATAAATACTTGAAAGGTTATGCGCTGTAAAGAAAACAGGAATGCTTATACTGGAAATGACAAGTGAAACAAGCGGAAAAGGGCTTGAGCTAATGAAATAAAAATTCCACTTGAAAATTAGGGGAAGAAATGACAGCAAGAATAATCAAACAGACAATGAAAAAAAAAAAGATGACCCAAGCACTGTTTTAATAAGGGAATAGAGAAACCAAACAGATAGACTTCGCAATAGAGCTTTTTGTCACACATACAATTAATATGGCTGCAAAATCCACCATTTTCAACCACTTGAAGCACTGACAAGAAATTTAAGGGGAAAAGTGCCCCTTATTTCCTAGCTATTGCTGTATGCTTCAAAAGATGCGCATAAATCTTGTATCCATTTTCAAGAACGCAATAATCTTAAGCTTTATGTAAACTGGATTTATAGAAACAAATGCATCTGAAGTTTTGTATCCACTTACCATTACACATCATATTCAAACGTATTTGAAAACATTAAAATTATTTTTTTTAAATACATAAGTTTGAAAAAAAGCAGGTCAACAATATCAGTGAGACTAGACTTAAGTTACAACATAGAACATAATACGGCATTCTCAGTAAGCTGAGTATAGGATACAGATTGTAATATACACATTGGATGGTAAATATTTAACATTAGCTGCATATATTAGGTGAGAAATAGGCATGATGTAAATTACAAAGAGATTTATATGAACTAAATACTAGAAAACCATGTCTAACATTAAAACTCTGCCAGTTTTAACACTTGATTAGCTGGTATTTCTTTCAATTAAGTTTAAGAACCTGCTATCAAGTAGAAGTACAATTTCCTGCAACACACCCAACTTGATATACAAACTTGTAATTCTAGATAGATATAACTCAAAAGTCTGAGTAATTTGCCAATCAATATTAATTCTGTCACACATATATGATGAATATAACCCAATGCATAGCCAACCATCAAAACAGAAAATAACTTGGTTACTTTCTAAGAGTATCAGGTTGGTTCCTCTTCTGTTGACCTCCTGTTAAACTAAATCGTGTGGTATGTTTTCTATTGGATGTTTCTGAATAACAGAACACAAATTTAATGATGAGATCGAGAACAACAACAGATATCTCAAGATTTCATTGAACAATACTGGGCCACATTTTGGCTTAAAAAGAGATAATGTAATAGATTAGAAAACATGAATAAAACCATTCAGAGTTTTCTACAGTCAAACCAAAGTATATCAATATCCTCATGAAACCTAAGTGAAATACACAGCCTCCCATGCAAGAAGTCTCAGCTAAGTTGTACTGCGAGTACAACTATATGCACTTTCCACTTTGTTTGAAGCTAACACTTATTTTTAAAGTAATCCCACACTTCCATAACCTTTCCTTGATGACACTACTAATTAGCTTTCTAAATTCTCTGTACTTTTGAAAATCAGGCATCAGATGGGGAATAGAAGTTTATAAATCTTTGTGAGAAGTGTATTTGAAGGCAGCCCTTTGACAAGGAAGGTAACCCTTGGCTGAGATACAAACTGAGATGTAGAACAAGTACAGTCAGCCCAAATCATCATACAGCATTCAAAATTTTGCACTCATTGCAAGCTTTGTAAAAGTATTGCCAAATACTACCAGAACTTTTTTGTTGCTTTCTTTACAGTCATTTCTTAATAACTTATAATAGACAGCTAGTTCCACTCTTCTCTTGCAAATGCCTCAAGAATTCTGCCTTCAAATTCAGTACATAGCCTTTCCTGTTGCTGTTATAAGTAACGTTTCCCTTGTTCCATATGCTTGTGAAATTTGGGAATCCTGTGTGATGTGACATACCAAAAAGAAATGGTCAAACATGATAGCAATACTGTTATGGGAAGAATTAAAATAATCATAGAGCTGGGTCAGTACCTTGCTTAGCAGCCAATGCTGACCATGTCAAATGCTAACAATAATTACAAAAAGTATCCTGCTGGGAAACAGAATCATGTTTCAGCAAAGAAAGCTTTGGCTCAAATATAGCAGAAAGCCAACTGTGCACATTTCAGAACGTACCAAAATATCCTCTTTCAACATAATCATATTTTAAGAAGATTAAACATGTAATATACCTGCACATTTTTTCAGGAATAAAGTGCTTACAAATTTTCCATTTAATTCAAACAACCCTTACGAAAAATCCTTATTGCACAATCCAACATTATTTTCTTCATATCACATTTATCTCAAAATATATGTTTCTTTCAAAGAGGTATCTTTAGTCTCTAGCCAAATTAGCCTTCAATGTCAAAAAGGAATTCGAGTAAGAACAAAAATGGGGCTTGTTGGCAATAGTGTCCCTAACGATGTTGCTTAAGCTGCCAAAGGAGCTGACATTCTAACAATAATTTACACCAAATTTCTACCACTCTCACACAGCAGAAAAGAGTGGATAGTTTCTCTACATAATAAATTGAAGCATCTAACACTTTTTTAAATTTACAAAGTGCAAACAAGTAGCTCAGCTGTATTAGCTATGCATCCAAGATCAACCTGTCCAGAAACCCTGAACAAGTTTCTGAACATCTCATTTTCTTCTAGATTTCCCAAAATATAAACTATGATTATTTTTAGTTATGGTTTTCTTTTTAACCGAAATTATTGAGTGATAAAAAACCCTTCATTTTAACTCATTCTATTTAAAATAAGCTTTAGCATTCTTTAAGCTACAGTAATGAATACTGAGCTTCCAAAAAGGGGGAGGGATAGGAATAAGGCAATGAAATATTTGATCAAAATTTTACTTTAGACAGCATGTGCATACTCTGATTCAAAGCTCAGTAAGATCTTAATGTCCTACTGGAAGAAAAAAAAAGTTTTATGGCACATATACTAACTGAACAGACAGTCCTCCAAAAACCATGTGCATCAGTTTTTACTTTATGTAGTAGATTAGACCTAAGGCAAAGAAAAGAAAATGGGGAGTAGATTGGAAGAAAGTTTCTGGCATTAAAGCTATACTTCATTTGGAAAATATTTTCAAAGAAAAGCTTACTGTACCTCAAAGACTAGATAAGAAACTATTTCCTCATTCTATTTATGGGATATCAAGCTTTGATCAATTCTAATCAAGCTTTCTTTCTACTATGGCCTGAATGAATATAGGACACCTTTGAAATATCAGTGACATTGTTATGCTTTCATTTTAAATATGAAAGCAATGCAAGAATTGGGTTCTAGAGGTCAATAAGGCCTAAGCTCCAAGTTTTAGAATAGACACATATTTTCTTGAGTAGTTTTACATTTTGCACACTAAAACTCTGAGTAAATGGGACTAGAAGACATCTGCATTTTGCCCCTTTGAAATGCCTATAATCTGGCTTGAATTTCCTTTCTAAGTGTTGATAACCCTAGGATACAATTTAAGAATTATTTTTGAAAAATAACAATTATGCAGAAATACTTCTACTGCATCATGTGCCAATACAATATGCAAAAGAAAGCATTTCACAGTAAACCCACATAAATGCTTGTTTAAATCTATGAACAGCAGAGTTTTGAAATTTCAGTAATTTCTTAATATCACAGTAGTCCTAACCTCACCTTATGAAATTAGAGCACAAAGGCTATAATTATACAGGAAATACAGTGAGAGTAAAATAGATTCGTTTTCCATTACAGTCTACACTAACAGCAGAAAACAGAAGTAGCACGAAAGATGACACTGAGATTTTCTACGTATACTTCCATGATCAGTTTGAGCCAGTTTTAAACTGATCTCAACTTTTATTATGAACTGTATTCATAATGAAAATATGAATACTAAGAAAGAGAACAGAGCATCTGTAAAGGAAATTATGCTTCAACTTACCAGAGCTCTTGGAAAGTGTTAGAAAGATGGTAAACAAAAGTTCTCTTTGAATTTTTCAGAAGGCGTTTAATGTAATAATTTTTATAATGGCAGAAGACTACCAGAAGCATCATGTAAAGACTGTGACAGGATCAATATCATTCAACATTTTCATAAATAACATTGAAAGGAGACAAATAGTTAGGTCAGAGTCTGTCAATGCAGTAGTCATTGTCAACTTAAAGTAGACTCCAGAGAAATACAGAAAGATCTCATAATACTGAGCAAGTAAATTGTGTATATTACATTTATCAGCTTTGGGAAAAACAGAAAGAAATTAAGGTGGGGAAAACAGCTGACATTGAGATCTAGCTTATTACAGAGTTATGCAACATTCTCAGAGAGAGAGACCCTGCACAGTCACACACTTTTTTTTTTTTTTTTTGACTTCTGCTGAGCTGTTAGCAGAGTAATAAAGGAACAAAACAGTGTTTCAATATACCAGTATTTCTAATAATGCATGCAGTTCCAGTCACCCTATCTTTAACCATACACAAGAGCAGAATAACAATAACGTAAAATATGGTAACAGTTTTGGGGCTGGGGAGGAAGAGACAGAGATTTCGGTTCAGTATTGCTCTTTGATTTCAATATACTTCTTAAAGTTCAATGTTACTTTGTATTTCTTTTTTAACTGACAATAAGGCCAGTCATTTTTCAGTCTCACATGCAACAAAGAATCACAAAATAATTTTCTTCAGAAGGGATCTTCTGAGATCTTCTAGTCCAATCTTCCACTCAAAGCAGGGTGAACTGGACAGCTGAGGCTGCTCACAGCATTGTCCAGGCAAGTTTTGAGCATCTCCAAGCATAGATACTCCACAGCTCTTCTTGGCAGCTTCTTTGAGTGTTTAACCACTTCTGCAATGGAAAAGCTTTTACCCTTATACACAATCGTAATTGAGTATACTGTGTTGCAACTTGTACCGGTCACCTCTTGCTCTATCACCCTGCACCTCTGAGAAGAACGTGGCTCTGCTCTCTACACCTTCCCATTAGTTAGTTCAAGACAGCACCAGCATCTCCCCTTACCCATCTCTTCTTCAGGCCGAATGAAAACAGTTCTCTCGGTCACCTTTTGCAAATTATGAGGTTAACAATTACTGTTTTGCATGCTGAATTTGGCCTATGTTATTTCTGAAGTGTGAGCTTTCCTTTGCTTCCCATTTAATTAATTGCAAAATGATTTAAAAAAAAAAAAAGCACAAACAATTCCTGCCATCTTCATGATTTTTAGCAAGTATGGCTTAACAGAAGCCATACTTGTCAATTATTTTCAAGAAAGGGAAACATGCACTGAGTTATTTTTTAAAATTAAAGCCTCTCATGTTTGAGAAATAAATTATATACTTCAGGTTTCAATGCATTACACTGCTCAGTATTTTAGAAGTTGCTTCCTGTATTTATTCATTGTCTGAGGAACTTGACCATTTCATAACCAAGTACAAATATAAAAAGCAAGTGAAAATGCATCTTGCAAGATTAGCTAGCTAGCACCTGGTTGCTTTAAGAACTTCCTAGCAGCGAATAGAGATTAGATAACCCTTTGCATCCAGATCAGCAGTTCAAAAGCAGCCAGGAGCAGGCCACTGATGGTGCTCGATGTTATGCTAGGACATCTAGCACCTAACACAACAGAACAGCACCTAGCACAACAGAACAATGATCCTTCATCAGGCTCTTACAATAATTCCAATTTCTACATAAAATACTCAGATACTGACATCACAAAGATTATATTACTACTGACATTTTTGCTGACACTCCATAGAAAAGCACTATGTGAGTAGGAAATACAAACTATTCATCTTTTGCTCAAGATTAATTCATACAGGGAGCTCACAGAAAGAACGGGTCAAGTTAACATTAACGCTACTTATACCATTTTTGACAAGAGTCAAGGCACCTTGTCAGAAAATCTAGAAAAAACCTTGAAATGACAGAGAGTCAAGCCTTACAAATTGCTGCTACTCTGGAAAGCTGGGGAAAAGCCTGGACAACGAGGTATTTTAAACATATAGGTTACGGGGCTACAGGAAGTGTCAATTTGAATTAACACAGTATCAAGGTGTTCTCATCCTCCTTCCCACACAACTTTCAGTATGTCTTGCAAAACATCTTGAAAATAAGGTTTGAAAAGCACAAATAGATGTTACCAATTCCAGCCAGTCAGCAATTAAGTCACTGAAGTAGCTAATACCCCATAAATTCTGCCAGTGTAGATCAGAGTAGAGTTTTACCAATGTTCTGTTCAAGTACCTGTGTCTTGAGTTCATAGAAACACTGTCATTTGAGCTACTTTTACGCTACTGATAAAACAATGTTCAGAGATTTTTCTCAACAGCAGTGAACTGTATGCCTAATGAAAAATTTGTGTACTGCCCCCTTGCTCTCCCCATCAATAGGCATTTATAATCCCTCTATACAAAGAACTGAGATTAGTTATTTTTATGCAAGTGCTGTCCATGTTACTCCTACAGTTTTTTGAAAGAGAATGAATAACAGTAAATATGAACTGGTAACTCCAAAGTCTAGTGACAAAATGTTTACTTTTGTCCTAATCCCTACTGCTTTTATAGTTGCTTTTTTTTGCTTGAAGAACTGAGATGGAAACTAAAAGGTTCTTATGTCTTCTCCCAAGTCTCATCTAAATTATCTGGATTCTCTTGTCAGGATCCCGAGTGTACTCCCATCCCCTAGGGGTCTAGTTGTCAGGAAAGCTTCTTAAGGAGAAAGACCCATCTTGAAAATACCCTCCTGCTCCGCTTCCCTCCTTGCTGTAAAATCTTAAATTCAAAGACCTTAATAACATTCTCTTCTGTGCTGTCCTTATATCATTTTGTAACTAGTGACCTGTCTGTACAGGAAGATCCTAAAGGAGCTCTCCAAGCTGATATCCCACAACCAGTTGCTTTAGATAGTTGATTTCTGCCACAATCAACTACAAGCTGAAGTCTGTACACAGGATGATAAGCCACGGCAGTTATTCCAGAGCCATAACCGCTGCTTAAGCTGAAAATATGACTTCCTCAGGAGCTTTGGGTTGTTCCAACACAAGGTAACTATTCACTTTTCCACAGTAATTAACTATAAGTATTTCAGCTGACCACTGTGTACTGTCCTCATACTCTAGAAAAGAGCAACACAGCAACACTGTAATTCAGATCTCCTGGAAAATCTGTTGTGGTTGGAAGAGCCATGGGCTTCCCTATCCCATTAGGCTGAACAGTCATTACTCTAGTGCTTTCAGTATAAGCAAACAACCTACAGTCACGACCCCATGCCACTTGTCTTCACTATGGGCTCTTCGGGTGCCTGATGTTTCCCAGCAATGAGTCCAAAGTCATCTTTTGCAGACCTGATTTCTACACAGTGGTCTTGAACAACTGCCAATAGTCTACGATTGTGCCAAAGGGCATGGTCCCACACTACCCACACAGGGGGAGAAGTCAGTAGACAGTAATCAGGGTCAGCCAGCAGTCCAGTAGTTGCCAAACGAGCCTGTAGTGAAGAGGGAGGTCAAATCAAAAAGTCAAGTCAGCAGGTCAGGATCCAGAGCAGCAAGGTACATGGCCTGACACAGACGCAGATGCAACTCAGCTCAGGCAACGACCAGGGACAAAGGCTTGAGCCTCAAGACAACTCCCGAGTGCAAAGGGCACCTCAGCAAGGCTTCTCACAGCTCCTTCCACACAACTCTTTTCCAGGTAGCCTGATTCAAGTTTACACTGCTGCACCATATCAGAGCTAACCTCGATCACTAGCAGCCAAACTGCTGAAGGATGAGGTGCTCAGGGCTCTGACACCTCCTAGCCTACAAAGGCTCCCCCTTGCTGGTGATGACAGATATGAGTGACAGCAACAGCAATCAATACAATTTTGATAAATCTTTATTTCCTACTCACAAAGCTCTGAACACCAGTTTTAAAGTTCTTCTGTATCTACTCTTGCAACTGTGTCATTTTGGCAAAGCTACAAGTAGCCTGGAATTGGAAGTAGGGGGGAGAAAGCAAATGTCCAAACCCTGTCAGATCAGAAGACTTTTTCAATTTCTGCAAACTTTGCACATTCCATATGATACTGGTACAGAATGCGTTTCAGAGTTAACTTTAAAACAAAGATTGCAATTCTTATTTCAAAATTGTGACAGCCTGATTCCTAAGCAGTCACTGCATTTCTTTTAAAGATCAATGCTCAATATGGTAGCTTGATACAAAGGTAAAATGAAATAACATTTTTTAATTCAAAAAATTATATGAAACTGGTTATATAGCAGAATTTTCTCCACTGCAATATCCCTCTCTCCGATCTACCATATACAACTGAGGACTTCGCCTCCCCCCTTCTTGTTAAGATGAAGCTTTAGCTCTTACTGATGCAAAGAAGAGTTCTACCAAAAGCTTAATTCCATAGCACAACAGACGATGTAAAAGGACACCTGTAAAGCAGCATGGAGTGGGACAAACACTAACCATTTGTTATTAGACTTCAGAGTTGCCAGTTTATATTTACTGCTGTTAATTGTAGAAGGATTTTCTTTTACATTGTCCTAGTAGGCTTCATGTTGGAGGCAAATCAGTACTGGTAACACTAGAGCAGCTAGAGGGATGAAGTATTCACACACACACACACACACACACACACACACACAGACAAAGGAAGCAACTTCTGTACATACGTGTGTAGAAGAGATACATCTCCCCACTCAATGTCAAGAACCTTCTCTGTGCTATCATATCAGAGACCCATGTGACTTCCTACCACTTGAAGCACAAAACAACCTCCTAGTTATACCTTAATCACTTACAAGAGGCTCCTGGAACTCCACTATGGATTGCCCATTAAAAAAAAAAAAAAAAAAAAAAAAAAAAAAAAAACGCTCAACCTCTACTCCACTGGTGTATTACCCAGAACACTAAAAATTTAGGGCTTAAAAAAAGTAAAATTCAATACAGTTTATTAAAAAGCATTATTTCTAAAATTATAGATTCGATTTGCACAACAGGGATCACAAGTTTCATTCAGTGAATTTATTCTCATATTAAGACAAAGCATTATTAAAGATCATCATTATACCACTTCGTAATTCTTCCAACCTTCATTTGTTTTATCTAAAACCGACTTTAGACCTAAAAGACAATGCTTCTACCCTTTTAAATGGCAGCATATCAGAGAAATAACGTAATTTGGCATGATCTGCTCAGAGGTAAAAGCTAAGGCCTGTCTACAGTTCAGGCAGTTACGTTTATATTCCCTTGACAACAAGCAGACTCCTTATTGTAACTCCAGGAAATTTTATCACATCCCCCCACCTCCCCACGCAGATCAAAATTAGAGTCTTCTAGAATACATCCAGTCCCACTTCAGCTAGATGAGGATACTGCTCTTCTACAAGGTAGAGGGAAATAATTTCTTATACACTCAAGACCAGTGCTACTGCTTAAAAGGCAAGCCTCTGAACAGTCTTTTTTTTTCAAAATTTACAAAGCAAGGTATTTTCAATGTACAAAATATTACTTTAAAACACCATTCTTTTCATTGTGAACACATAGCTTATGTCAATGAAAGTGGAGACACAAAGGTAATCAAGAACAGTGTCAGCTGGCTTTCTTGCATATGAATGCCACTGTTTAAGGTGTGCTGATCTCATCTAATGCACATTTTGGTTTCATAGAAAGTTCTAAAACAAAACCAGTGCAAGAAAGATATTTAAAAATAAATGCTTTGGTTGGTTATTAAACTTCTTTATCCTTTTAAAGATAAAAAAACAAAACAAAACTCACTCCCACAGCAACGCTAGATTTTTACTAACTGCAAAAATAGAAAGCCGAGGATGAACATGCTCATAGTATTATGCGAAAGTATTGTACAAATACGTATTTTCCTAATGAACTACATAAAGTGTAAACTTGCAATGCACTAATTCTCTAAATCCAGGAGAACATATTCCATTAAGAAATCTAATATTCAAAACTGCACAAGCCAATAGTCACATCACTTGCTTGTTAAAGCAGAACCGCATCTCTCCTAGGAAATGCCTTCTGAATACATAAAGGATATTTTCATAATAAACGTCACATCTCCTCCTCCCCTCAATTCTTTCAGAATCCTCTGCAGTGGGTTTAAAGGAGCTCCAGCTAAATCGTTCACCCACAAATAAGCTCTGAAGCGCACCAAATGTTTGCCCTTATTCTAGGGAAACAGCACACCGACAACTCAGCCCTTCCCTCCCCCCACTCAATACCTTTCTGGGGTAGTGACTTCACATCCTTTGACATCAGCACAGCTTGAAAGGGGGATGGGAGAGTTACAGCAGAAAGCAGCAAAACCTGCTTTTAACTATGTAATGCCTCTATAAATCCGCAAATCTTCCAAATCGCATTTAACAGCAAACTAGCTGCTACACTCCCCAATTTTGGAGCCTGTAACAAAACGAGGCGGGCTCTGCGCGCCGGGGCTTCCTGCGCCGCGTCCCCGAGGATCACAATAGCCATTTACCGGGCGGGCGGGCGGGCGCGCTGCAGCCCACCGCGGCGACTCACCTCGAATGTGCAGGAGGGCCACGGGCTGGAAGGGCCCGTTGGAACTGGCCGCATCAACCACCATCCTGCTGCCAGCTCTGTTACATGTCAACATCTAGGCTTCGGCAGGAAAGGCAACGTACTCCTTAAGGCAAGGACCCAGCCTCCATTTTAGTTTAAAAAAAGACAGAAACTGAAGCGCTCTGCAGCTGGAGGGAACGGGCTGGTGCGTGATGTCAGCGGGCAGCGGCGGCCCCATTGGCTGCCGCCCGCCACTTCAAATGACACCGAGGAAGCTGCAAATGAGGAGCGCCCGCCGCGGGGCTGTCACTGCGCGCCGCGCCGTGCCGTGCCGTGCCGCGCCGCGCCTCCGCCGTGCCGCGCCTCCGCCGCAGCTGCCACGGGAGGTGACCTGTTGTATTCTTTTTTTTTTTTTTTTTTTTTTTTTTTAATTTAATCAAGATGATTTTACAGTCGCTCTTTAGCCCCCAAGAACGTTCGGGGCACACCTGCTAGCGCCGGTGCACGCATCTTTTCCTGAAAAGAGCAAAGTTGCACGTTTCTTTTAACAGAATTGCCAAAAATCACCAAGTAAGAGGCCAGCTTCACAGTGAAAACACACTTGCATTAACATCTCCTACAACGTTAAGTTTCGAAGGCCAAATTAAGAGGCGGGTCATCTAAAAAAAAAAAAAAGAGTCTTTAAAAGAAATATTAAAGTCAGCGTGAAGCACAGTTTAACTTTTGAATGTCACATGTATATACGGGTATGTATGCATACACACACACACACACACGAATTCACAAGCAAACACGTATCAGCAAGTCACATATTTCCACATGGGAAAGGTCAAGTTTGATACTTTGAAACTCCTAATAATAATTCAAGCTAAAGTAGAGCTGTCATAGGTTTAATCTAATGTTAAAATCAGATGTTGCAAAACAAGTTTTTCTTTTTTAAAAGTTCAATAATAATTTTTTATTTTAAAATGTTACAGATAAAGAACAAAGTATTGCGGCACTAAGAACCAATATATCACTGTATACAAGCATACAAAAGACTGTTTTTGCTGCATAATCCCAGAAATACAAAAAAAAAAGTTGCAAAACAACAACTTTCAAACCTTTTACTGAAGTTATTTAAGGCATTTAGAACCGTAGGGAACATTTTGTTTATCATGAGAGATTTGAACATGTCTGCTTACTAACAGCTGTTTTGAAAGATCATTGCCTCTTCTACATACTGCACCTCTGGGAGCGATGTTCAGAGAAACTGGCAATGTTACTCCTGTACCTTCTCCGCATTTGTGCTTCCCCCTAAATACTATCTGCACCAGAATGTAACCTTTAAAGATTTAAATTACTTAATCTAATGACACTGTCCTAATCCATATCTTCAAGAAAGGTGAGCATCAGAAAAAGAGAAAGACTTTTAAATTACATAATTTGCTTATGTATATTTGGAGCACAAACAAATAACTAGGCATATGCGTACCTAGCTGGGAAATGGTAGCACACTAGCGATACTAAGTCACGGGTGAGTTAGAGTTGCACTGAGTATTACTGAATTGGATGAAGGGAAAAGACGAACTGGGATGTTTAAGAGCACCCACTGGACACACGGTGAAATTCCTTAGATTTGTTGACCAGGTCTGATTTGAAGTAGTACCTTTCGGATGTCACAGTTCAAGAAGGATGTAAACCTAGCGAGAAAGCCCCAAGGATGCCAATCTAGATTTTTTTTTTTGGGGGGGGGGGGGGGGAGGGAGGAGGAGAGAGAGACAAACAATATCCTTTATTTGGAATGCCATTTGTTTGGAAAACAGAGACCCCCCCACAACCTGCTTTTGGGGGTACAGAGGACTACACTGAGGGTATCTAAGTATTTTAAGCAGTAAATATGAAGAGGAGGGGAATTAGCTTTTCTCTATTCACTACAGACAATAAATCCCTTCTACAGCAAGGAAGATTCAAATACTAAACAACACCATCTCAAAATAAGCATAGTGAAACAAAATACTGCAAACTATCCATCCAGTAATTTTAAAAAACTGCAGGACAAACATCAGGAATGACATAAATGTATGTGGTCCACTTCCAAGCATAACAAAATGGACTAGATGAGCTGCTGATGCCTTTTTAAAACCTTTTCTTTAAGTAGAGAGCATCAAAGATTCAAGTCACTTGTCCTTCCACTCTAGGCAAAACATGAGAGGTTTATTTAACGAAATTCTCAAAAGTAATTTTAAAACCAGTATTATTATTTTGTATCTAGTATTTGGCAGTTACAAAGTTTTAGTCTTACAAAAGTAAGACCATCACAGATAGGCCTTTTAACAAAACTAGATTTTAAAATGCTCTACAAGATCTTGATGGATGAAAGAAGCAGTTCATTTCAGTTTTAATATTTTTTTTTATATACACACACACTATTTTCATAAAGTGAATATTTTTTAAATATACATCCAGTTTCTATTCCACATCTAAAGTAAAAATTAAATTGTTCTATTACGATAAACCTCAGTGTGATGAAAAAAATTTGGTTTCAAATTCTAGTTTATCTAGTAACCACATCTTTAAAAGGCAGCTGCTCTGTAACATTCTCCCCTCCTCTCCGCTTGCATCTTTCCTTTAATGCTCAACTGCTGCTTCTGTCTCTTTGAGACTCCCTGCAAAGATTAAAACGGTAGGGAAGACTGCTAGTACAATGGCACAAAACTTAACTACTGCACTGGAACACAACAGAGCAAACAGGGAACACTGCTTTAGCTACAGTGCTGTTTCCTATTTTTTTGCATGATAAAGCATGGCTCGAGTAGTCACACATTCATTTGCAAAATGTCAACGATGGTTTAAGACATCACCTCCTCCCTCCCCCCCTCAACACACACACACACACACACACACACACAGATAGAGAGAGTTCTTCACTGTGCTAGCAGTAGTACTGGGGGAGCACTAAGTCACATTCAGGTAAGTTTTGTCTTGTGAAATAATCCACATCCTATTCACACTTCTTCCTCTTTGTAGGAGGACTCCATGACATCAAAGGCCAATACTTAGTAAATTACCGCAAAACTGGCTTAAAGAGTCGTAATTGAGTATATTCCTGCTTGTTTCTTATGGAACACTAAGGAAGTTACAGAACTTGAATGTTTACAAGACCTTCCTCTTACAGAATCTGGTATCTTCTTACCATTTGACAGATGAAGAGAACATTCTGCTAGCTAGCTAGCTTTGTATAGCCTCCCTTTGTTTCAGCCTTAGCAGATTTGATATGCCACCAAAGGAAATTATTTACTGAAGTGGAATTATTTTGAGAAACATCATTTGGGAAAAAGATTATAAAGAAAAAGTAGTTAGGAACTGATTTACTAATGGGGAGGGAAAGGAAACAGGGCCAGTGGAATGGCGCTAATGAATAACAGTGAGAGGCAGAAGAGGGTGCTTGAATAAATGCGTGAAGACACTTCTGTCACAAGAGAATCAAAATTGTACTAAGTAACTACTAGTGACAGAGTCAGGAAAATAGAAGGTAGTTAAACTCAAATGGATCTCTGTTTACATGAGTACCCCTTGGACAAAGTCGTTTACCTCTCAGAACGAGTGAGGGTTGCTTGGTTTGTTTTTCTAGTCTGAACACTAAGGATAACTAAAGGCATAAATCCATCGCTACTGAAGCTGCTATTCCTCAGTAACATAAGCCAGAGCAGATGCAGACTGCTTCAGTCCTATTCCTGCATTCCCATCTGCTCTATTTTGCTCCCATCTTCTCCAGTGGTCAGCCCTGCGGCAGAGCCATTTTAGAGTCCACTAATGCAACAGAAAGGCCCTGACTTTTTTCATTGGGTTGGTTTTCTGTTAACCTAGACTCTGTTTGATGGCAGTGTAAGCTGAACTAAGCCATATCAGCTAGGACTGCAACGCCACCTCTGAGCCATACGCGTCTAACCGTCTGAAATCCTTGTACCCTTGAGCCAGTACGAGGGCTTGTACAGATACACGCTTGAATCATATTTGGAGACTGATCAGAGTTAAAATAAAAAGGAAATAGATTAGTTTGAGCCAGATCAGCTCTGTTTTCTAGTTCACCAATCACACAGAAAAGGGATGGGAATGAACGTAACTAATATTTACTGGTAGGAACAACTTAAAAAAATAAAATTACAGCCTAAGAAAAGCATTATCATTTTCATGGATGACATAAGAGTGAAAAAAATTAGGGTTTCTTCACAAGCCTGACCAAATAGTTCAGAAGGTAACTCAAGGATAGTAAGTTACTATGCTTTAGAGGTGAAATGTCACCATGGATACTATACACCCTAAAGGAGAAACTACAGTGACAGGAAGACTACTACACTTCTCATACAAAATTCTGACTCGAGCCAAAAGGAAAATGTACAACAAAATGCTCTTCAAGGAAACTGAGGCTGCAAACTCCATGTTAATGCCTAACTATCTAAATAAATACGCAGATTAAAAACAAACAAATAATCCCTACCCAGACAGATAAAACAGGTATGGATTACCCCCCACTCCCCCACAAAAGACTTCCTAAGAAGCATGTAGAAGCAGCATGGAGAAAGACAGTACTGTATCTCACATGTTGAAAATCTGATAGCATTTACTCTAATATAGTGATTAAAAATAGAATTAGCAAACAATTGCCTTATTACATAAGTCACACAAGTCATCTGCAAAAAAATGAAGCACAAAAATTTACATTTAAGAAAAAAAATCTGAGAGCACATTAGTTATCCTACAAATACTCACTTGTTTTTAAATGTATAAACCGTGCTTTCAATGTTTGATTAGTAGAGGTTTTATGAAAGGAGAAGTGTAGTGCAATGACAAAAATGTCTAGGTCTGATGATGATAAAGACCTATGCAAAGGAATGAACCATTCTCTTTGTAAATACGGGCACAGTAACAACGTATTTTAAAAGAGATCTAAACTCTGAACGTCTGTTCAGGTAAGAACCTAGAAAATAAGCAATACTGCTTTATAAAGCCTATTTTTATGGATTGTATCCAAGCCTCAGTAGAAACAAGTTTGGTAGGAAATGCTGCCAGTGACAGATGTAGAGCATTCTTCTAACACTTTCAGCTGCTGACTAATGAGTAGGTGTTTGATAGGACAGTTGAAATGAAAAATGGCTCATTTATCCAAACCTATGACTTCATGTAAAGCTAGCTAAAGAAATTCACACACATTTCAAGAAAAATATTTCTCTTGCCTACTTTTTTGGTGGTTATTCAAAGTGTCATATTTCTTAATCTTTAATGTGTTACAAAATAACTCAGAATAGATAATTGCTAAAATATTTTAATATTAAATGATTTGATAGAGCATGCTTTCCAGTACGTACACCACACAACTGCCAGCTTTTGTATTATGCCATTCTACAACAAATTTATTTCAATAATTTAGCTAGACATTTAAAGGAAATTTAAATACAGCAATGCCTGTTTATACAACACTAAGATAAAGTTTTAAAGATCAAAGTTCAAAAACATGAAGTTACTAAATAAAATGACAAAAAAAATCTCCACGGTTCTTTTACATGATACAATATATACACTTACTGATACCTAATGATGCTGATGTAGGAGAGAAAGAGCTCTTGCAGTGTCTTCCCTTATGTATCTTTTTGTTTCAACAAATTCATTACAAAATCAGGGCTGCCAAAAACGCTATCAAAACATGAATGCAGCCAGGACCAGAAAAATATCACTTAGCATACCAAGTTAGTCCAATATGGTTCACATACAAGGGAGAAAAATATCAACTGTTCCACAAAACTGTATTCATTGATGATTTGCATGAGAATTAACTTGTTTTGCATTTAAATGCACTACATTTTAGGACAAATTAAACTGGATAATGCTACCATAAAGATAATCTACCATCTTACTTTGCATAAAATTCTTTTAGCTAAACAGCAACGCTACCACCTTGCAACTGAACAAGATTCCTTAATTACTAAGCACGCACATAAGAACTGCAATTAAACAAGAATGGCTTAAGGACTGTACTTTTGTTCTCTCCCTAATTTATAACCGACAGGAGAAGGTTTCTATGACAAAGGTGCCATTAAACATTGAGATCTCCAATCTCAATAGTTTAGGAGAAAAGTGCCCCTCATAGAAAGTCTTTTCTTTCTACTATTCCCATAGACTCACTGGAGATACGTAATTGAATCTCCTTCATTTCAAGAAAATGGATAGTAATTTTAAATGAACAGGTAACACCATTTCTTTGAATGTGAACTTACATTTTCCACAAACTCGTATCAATCTAAACATATGTGGTTGAATTACTTTGTAGCACAGAGAAAAATACATTTTGAGCTTATTTCTAAGTATGCTGTTCAGCTTATTTACCTTCACCACAAGTTTTGTTTGGCTATCTGTACTCTTTCATTGAGAGTAATACACAGGTCTTCTGCTTCTGATCTCTCTAGAAATTCCTGCTTCTCCTCCTTCCTCATGGTTACAGCACTTTTATCAACAAGTATTTGGTCTGATTGTTTTTTGAACTATCAAAATCTTAAACTGGAAGCACCTTTTCTGCAATCTTGATCTATCAGACTAAGTCTGTACAGAGGATGAAAACTGAGCCATCTCCTAGACAGCTATTTATGACTTTAAAACATTTGGAAAGCTTTAATAATATTTTTCTCCCTATCAAAGTCCTGTATCAAAAGCAGACAAGTTGAGACACCATCCTAAAGTTATCCTCTTGCACAAAACAGACTTAGAATTTGGCACAACTCTACAGTCTCTGGTTGAAAAAGAAAGAAACTGCACATACACTACATGGAATGTGCTCAGAAAAACAGCATCCTTATGACCTGTCACATTATTACTATTCTTTTTTTTTTTTTTTTTAAATAGCTATGACTTAAAGCATGATTTCAACATAAAAAAAACTAAGCAAGAAACACACATCTTGTCTAGAACGTGCAAACCAGAGTTGATAAAAAATGAAACACCATGAAATACATGAAATTCTACACCAAAAAAACGGCACAATATTCCATCCTCTCTATGTCTCACTACTGAAAAGTTTAGGTGGCCCATCTGTTAACTCAATACATTTCTTCCTACCTTAATATATGCTTTCATAAGAAAACCGTATCCACATTTTCAAGATCAGAAACCCAACTCTGAGAAATAAGTAGTAGTTCTGTAAACAAATTAGGAACTATATTTGAAAATTAAAACTGAACTATAAACACCATCTTTAAGACTACCTACAGCAATGTTCACCTTCACCTAAAAACAAAACAAAAAAACACCCTCAATACTTTGGTATTACAGGAGCTATCTATAAGGCTATAAACAGATTTATATCTAGCTTGGAAAAAGCAAATACATTAATGCTTACAAAAAGCATATATGTGAATCATGCCCAAATTTACATATGTATGACTGACGCATGTTGGTTGTGAAATTCTGCAGCATTTCAGAACAGTATCAAGGAGCACTGACCTTTTTTTTAAATGTGTTATTCTAGTGCTGAAAGAGAACACTATCCTTCAGTGAATTATTCCTTGCAAATTAGTTAGATTTCTGAAACAGTTGTGTTTTACAATGTATAAAACCTTATATCCCAATCAGAAAACCTTAATATTGTATTTAAGCATCCTTACTGCAACACTCTTACATAGCATAGGGATTCCAACCACATACTTAAAAATCTCACTCTGTATAACAGCTCTTTCCAAACACTACACTTAATAGTTTACTGAAATAAGCATAGCCTTGCAAAATAATTCATACAAATATAAGCATGCTCACTTGTTCATACTGTCAAAAATCCCTTGTAGCATATAAACCAAATGTACATAATGGACAAGAAGTAGACTAGAACTACATAATCTAGAGAGACTGTGCCATGCCAAAGAAAAAGTCAACCTCCAAAGCAAGCATTACTAAAATTCTAAAATCTGATGAGTATTTTTAATAGGGTGGGTTTTAACCTTTAGTTTTATTTTTCCTATATTAATAGTCTTGAACAGAACATTTAGGTTGGTAATTAACTGCTGGTGAAATGCCACACTGTTCGCAGTTCTATTTTTTGTCTTTTTTTTTTTTTTTTTTATCTTGGCCAATTACATTCTTGGAAAGTCAAACAATGAGAAGAGCAACACACGGGTGCTGTTCCACTGAGGCCAACACTAGCACACTGCTCTCATTTGGGGACAACTATAAGGGACAACTATAATCTCAGTAAAATCAGAGGAAAAATAACATTTATTTTAAAAATATGGCTGAAAAATAAGTTCCAAAAATTGAAAAACATTAGGTTTGATCTCCTAATGGCTTTAGAGTAAACTAACTTTATAGAACTTACAAATGAATGATAGTTTTCCTAACAGATATTTAAAAGAAAAAAAAAAAGAATCTGAATCTGGAATCAAATGCAATTACCTCATAACAAAATAAAATACATCTTTCTTTTCCCTCAGCATTAAACCTGAATCATGCAGTTCAAGTCTCTGTAAAATATTAAACAAAAATTGTTTCTGGTTACTAACAATTTGCCACAAGAGCTAAAATGAAAAATGAAAATGTGTTATTGCATCCATAACATCAAATGTTAACATGTAAAACAAATGTAAAAAAAATGTTAACATGTGTTTACATTTACATGTAAACACAAAGCAATGTGCATGCAGTTCATAACTTATCAAGACACTCCATCCTAAAGTTTCTCTTTAGATTTGCTTATGTGTTACACTCTAAACTAAATTACCTTAGCTAAATGATTAGCACATATACATCATATATGCAAACAAACTCTGAAGCTTTTTCCAGTATATACTGGATATCAGAAGTGCATAGAAATAACTCTAGATTAAAAAAAAAAAAAAAAAAAAAAAAAAAAAAGCAAAGATGACACATGATGACACATGAGACATCACCAGAAACAAGCATGATTAATCCCAGTACACAATATAATAATAAATTATCACATATACTATAGAATTATTTGCCAGTTAAACAGTAACCTTTCATAACAAGTTTCTTGCTTATAAGCAGGCAGTTGCAAAGACCTCAAACTATATCAGTATGTCAGTGGTGAGGTAAATACAAGCTCAGATACAGTGTTCGTTTTATATACTAATGAAATATTCATATTGAACATGTATACTGTTTCCCTTATATAGGGCACTTCCTGATATTTTTAAGTAATTTCAATATATCCTCTCTTAAGAGAGCAAAGAGTGGTAGTTTCTGAAGGCTGAAACACCCCTTTTTATACTTTATATAATACGTATTTTATTATTTATTATGTATAATTTATCCTTTATATAATAAAAACAAGAATCAAACTTTTCTAGAAAACAAACAACCCTTCTCCCCTAATCCAACCGAAAACAACTTTAGGACAGCAAGTAATTTTGTTCCTCAATAGATAGCTGAAAACAAAATCAGCTTTCCACAACTGAAGTATCTGTACTGGAAATGGAACTAAAAAGCAGAACTGGATAAGGATAAATTAGCATAACACAAGTTTGTTGGCATAAAATTATTTTTTCATAGGTAAGATCTTTTCAAGACCTTCAACTTCCTAGATCACAGTCATGAAGGCAGTTTTCAAAAGATATTATCTGAAGTCAAATGAGCTATCTATTTTACCCGAACTGGATCAGGTTGCATTGCAGTGTGCTACGGAGTGTTTTACCAGCCTGTAACTTTGCTAATATATGGATCTCTGTGTGCCACAAACCAACAGCATCAGACTTCTCTTTTCTATGTTTATCTCTGCTCTTACAGCCTCTTAACACATAATTTATTTCCTTTTCTTTTTGCATTATCTGAGCTACCCTGTTCCTCCATTTCCTGTATAAATTGACAGTTTATAATGTTAATCATAAGCTGCTTCAATGAACATAAATCATATCAAACTAATACAAGCAAAAAGGGGAAATAGACTGGTATTTCCAGAACTTATCATCAGCACTTTCGTGCAACGCCCAAGAAAAAGCTAGCAGCATGCCTGAAGACCAAAAACTGACACTGTTTCTGAGCAAGAGGTAGAATATTCCTAAATAAAAACCCTTGATGAGAACCATTTTGGCTTCTCCCCCATTCCTGTATTTCAAGGGATCCACTGACCACAAGGTGGTTACCACAGCTGTGCTCCAGGCCACTTAGAGCCTACACATTACATTGATCTAATACAGAACAAGAAAACAGCCCAATTCTATATACTGTGTTTAAAAGAGTCTCATGTAAGGTATGTCACATCACACACAGTAATCAAGCCAACATTTGAGGAAAATGCACAATCTCCGTGCCAACTGGAGATAAAAGAAAGATTTCCCAGTTACTGCAGCCATTTATATATAGCTACCCATTATCAGTAACTGGAGTTCAGAAGCTAGAAACTGGTTTAACACAGCTAAGCCAAAAGACTGCTATATTCCTAACTCCTCACTCAAGTCAAATGTGTTTTAATCATCTCAGTCTTCTGAATTACAGTCTGCCAGGTCACTTTAATTCTTGTCCAGACTCAGACATTAAGAACACATTTCTGGCTTAAAAGAAAACTTCCCAGTTTCACTCAACACACTGAATGCATGTCAAGTCATATATCTATGTACGTATTAGGACAAAAGCGAGATCGACCAACAGCGTTCTCAGTAATCCAAGTAGGTTATTGACATTTAAATATGTTGTTTCAAACTACTGAAATACTCTTTACAATATACCTCAGAGTTTTTAGGAGTTTTCTCTTTTTTTTAAGCAGCAAATTAGTTGTTCATAATCGGTAGATCAGCACATCTGACAACCTTTGGAAAATTCTGCTCCAACACTGCTAAAAGCTACCATAAATGCACTACGTTAGCATGTACCTATACAACACAGACACTGGTAAAAAAGAAAAGAAAAGACAAGATCTATGCTAGTATGAAAAGGCCTATCAGCATTTCTTCACAGGATTTGGTAAAAGAAGATCAAAATCTTAAAACTGAGGAAAAAAAAAAAAAAAAAAACCACACTTACTTTCATCTAAAAGACAGTGTTTGACCCATATTCAGGAATTCCAGACCAGTAAATAACAAGAGACCATACTTAATGCCAAGAGATGTCTCAGCACAAACTGTGTAGGTTTTGAGCATTTGAGGACACGACTGATGTTTCACGGCAGAGGACAACATACAGTCTACCTTCTAGGTTCATCTGAACCCTAAGCCTCTCCATAGCAACATATTTTCCATATAGAGTTCAAATATTCTGCTTCCGTTCAAGATGAGCGAATTTCCCTCCCCATAAACTCTTTGGGCTGAAGATACTTAAGTAATTCCTATGCGGATTGCCAAGAAGGCAACACACTGAAGTTCTCATATAAGGAGTGAAATTAAAAAAAAAAAAAAAAAAAGTGCAAGTATGCTAGCATGAGCAAGTTTGTGTGCATATTTTAATACACATATGCATATTTTTTCAGATATAAAAAGTATCTAGTTGAGATGCTTCTCTACCTCATGCCCAAAATCTCCCACAAAAGTCACTCTAATTCAAAAAAAAAAAAAAAAAAAAAACAGTCAAAACAAACAAAACAACCCATACCTTTTAAAGCTGGCAGTTTTTGAAGCTCCCTATTATTGCTAACATTAAACCTTGAAGAACTCTGACGCTTTTCCTTCTTCAGTACTGTTTGTGGTGCTGGTACTTTGATTTTAGATAGCTGTGCTGGGGGAGGAGCACTGTTTGATTTTTTGTTTGACACCTATTAAAAGAACAAAAAGAGTTAATTAGAATTGAACTTGTCATGAGAGAACCTAAAATTTCTGTAACAAAAAACATTTTAAGCAAAATAAGTTTAACTGCATTGCTCTAATCCTCATCCTCTGACCATACAGCTATCCATTCTTCCGTTCATGGTTTTCAGTGGTTTCTGTACCATAACTCTCCTTAGGTGGCAACAGACCATTCTGTTACATGCACTAGCCAAATACCTGCCAACTGAAGAGATATTTTCAAATAATGTATTTTCTCAGTTACTCTCAATTTGCCTGAGATGTCCAAATCTCCAAGGTATTTGCTATCTAACTTCCACTTCAAAGGGATCAGGTTCTTACCCATTTACAGCAGGTGCACCTCTCACTGCCTGTTTGCCCTGTGCATCGCTGCCAGTCTTAACCTTGGCTAGAGCATTCAGGCTTTGATGTAATACGAAGTTAAAGGAATGGTTCTCATCATTATAGTGAACAGAACATTTTAGATGCTTCAACAGCTTCCAAAACGTACACAAAGGATTTGTGGCAGTTTACTGCCTATTCAGAGCAGGTTACTTTTACTGTCCTATTCATCACTGTACCTCTGGAAGAACAAATTAAATAACATAAAATCAGAAAAATGTTTCCCACCCACAGGTTTGCAGAGTTTGCTGCATTTCCTAAACTATACTTGACAGTGGTGTCTCTCCCCCACAAGCTGAATAAAACACAAATTAACGAAAGCCTGCAGGACTTGTGATATTGCTTTCCTCATTCCTTTTATGAAGTAGGAAAAGCAGGCTTAAAGTAGGCTTAAAATACCTGTTTTTATTACGAATGATTTTGAGAGGTTCTTTACAAGAAAGATAAAACATCTGAGTGAGCCATTCTTTAAGACTATAGAAACAACTGATTTAGCTGAAAAATATTACTTAAGCATTTCAATTCTTTTACAGGATCTCAAAAAGCTGTAGAAGACTAAGCTTTGCGAACTATTGTACACTGAAGCACACATATCTGAAAATACACCTTAGCACTTTTCTTTTAGAGGAAATACCATATTCTCCTTCTCAGTAGGTCCACATATGATATGAAATAGTAAGAAGAAATCAGCATTTGTCTGTTCAGACGGGAACGAGATTCAGGATAGAAGTCAGGTTATAATGCTGCTACTTCAGCAGTTTGAATGACTTCAATTGGTTTCATTAAGTATAGTAGTTAGAAAAGTAGTGTTTCATTCCTGTATGAACTAACATCAGTTGCATTTTCACTGGGATATGACTAAAACAGCAGAAGTGACTTTTTTCTACCTTACATTCTGAAAAGAATTTTCAGAATAGCTTATCCATCAGCAACTTCCATATGGTCTGTGAACACACACATTCAGCACAGAAGGAAATGCTACCCTACATAACCGTACAGATTTATATACCTTTAGATTCACTAACAGAGTCATTTTAGTCAAAACTTGTTCTAGCAGAAAGTACTCTGTAAGTGAGAAATAGACATGCTTTAAGAATAGGTTAAAAATTGTATTATATTACGTACACTGTACTTAACACATTGAAGATATGACTGAAAGCAACATTTAGTTTTTTGTTACCTTTTTGCAACTTGTTTGTAAAAACAAAATACACAAGATTACCATTTTGCACATTTACCAGTGTAACAGCAAAAACGCTTACAGCCTTTTAGAATAAATAAGGAAAAAAGTCAATGCACTGTGCACAAGTTTTAAACTCCAAAAGACATACAAGGATGTTTCAGTAAAAATGGCATATATCGGCAAGTTAAAAATATTTACAGACAAATAAAATCTACTATTTTGCATTTTTCAGTGTATTTATTTTTAAAAATTTCAAACATTAAATGCTTAACAGTCTTTTTGCTGAAATACAAGTGATATGAGGTAAAGTTCATCAAAAAAACAAAAAGCATTCTAAAAATTATAGGGAGGCTAAGCAGAAAGGAAAACAGCACTAAAAATAAGGAATGATGATTTGCCATGTATTAGACAGCAAAAGCTAATTATGAAGTATTATAAACATTATTGTTACATAGGATTCTATACTTTCAACACTTTGCCTGAATTTAATGCATTTTCTCCCTTTCCCCTCCCCCCCAAACTGGACAGCTTCCACTGCCACCTGTTTGTTGTTCATTTCTCGAAACAGGAAAACTTACTTTCCTGTTTCCTCTACTCCCCAGCAAATTCTCAAATTTGAAATAACAGTTGGACACATGTGCCTGCACGCTAAACATACTGTGGTATTCTAAGGTAGCACACATTTCAGGGAACCAAGTATTTTAAATTGCAGGCACGTTCTAAAATTAGCTAAAAGTGCTTATTTAAGAGATGGGTAACATTTCTAATTAAAGTGTTGCAAGCATTTTTGTTGCCATGGCAACTCCGCTATCTAGCAGGGAAGACTCCAGCGTAATTCTAGCCCTGAAATCACTCACTGGTCAGTGTATCCAATAGATTTTCTTCTTCTTTCTACTACCAACTATGGTTATCTCTGCTTTTTAAGTCATGCCTCAACCATTCAGCCAGCGCATATCAGAAACTGGCTGAAATAGCACTACAGTTTATTATTATTGAAATACTACTAGTACATAGCCATAAATGATGACCTCTGCAAGTGACACTACACTGCTATCAAGGGAGAACCTTGCTCTAAAACTGTCAGGTAACCAACTCCAGAGAGAAGAGCACCTGGAAAAAGTGACTTAATCAACTTAAATCACACAACCCAGCAACCTAATCTAAACACCCCCTCACCTCTGATGAGCCATATTAGCAAGTTACAAATCCACCTCAGACTACCAAGAAAACGGGTTCAGATTAACAATTCTGTGTATGCACTTACAAAGATTTCAAGGTAACATACCAAACCTTTTTAAAAAGGTACAGTGTTCATCCCTTTAGATAGAAGAGCTAAATTCAGCTTCCTCCCAATGCCAAGTCACAAGTACTTCAGAAACCATATCTGCCGAGAATAACTGATGGGCTAAACCAGTGAACAAATCAACTTACTCAACAGCAAAACAGTCAAACTAAAGATATGTTATTATGAATTATATTCACTTCCAGCTGCTCTTCCCCTTCCTTCTGACAAACAACTCCCTCCTACTCAAATATAGCTGTAGACACATTGGACTCGAGAACTGACTGATCTATCCTTAAAATGTGTACACATTACTTTGGAAACCATCAGACTGAGACTGTGTTTCTTCAGAACATAATTAAAAAAAACAAGCACTCAGATTTTTGATCAGTTGGTTTTAAAAGCTAGACCTTTACACATTTCAACTAAGACAAACAAGACCAGTGACCTTTTGATTTTTAAAGGCATGCCTTTAACAACAATCAAAAAATAGTTTGTTATTTGATTCTCTTGAATAGACCTAAAATGAATTCAAGAGTGTGAACAGTGAAGTAGTAGAGTAGAGGAGGTGGTCTCTTGTCAGTAATGAGAGTTCAAGATAGATACTCCTGTATCCCTTCTTATGAGTCCTTGTGCATCAAGCAGAATGAGCCATTTTCCCCGTTCTTAGTATCATTGTTTTGAGCAAAGTTAGATTTTTTTCTTTTTGAATTCAAGTCTATCATCTTCAAACATGATGGTTTTTACTTCAAGCAGCTCTAACCTCCATATCACTTCCCATCAACAGGACAAATGCTAGGCATAAACCACTTCCCAAAAGATAACCCTAACTCCTTCTGCTCAGGCAAATAAATGGTTAATAATAAGAACAAGAATAAGAAGTAGAAAAGAATAGAACCAAGAACTTCATGTTGACAGTTTAGCCACTTTGGATAGCCAAAATCAGACTAAAAGCCAATTCTTTTGCCAAAAGCAATCTAAGACATGTAAGCCAGGTTAGTGACACCAGGAAAGAGGATCCACCATGCATCTCATGTCAAAAAGTCTCCCAGAAGACTCAGTTCCTCCCAGAGGCCCTGTTACTCAAGCTACCTTGACCAAACACGGGCAGCCAAAAGAACTTACCTTTCAAAGCACACTCTGTAGTAATTGAATTACACCAAAGTATCCAAAGCTTTCTGCTCCACAGTATCAAGAGGGTTCCTAATCCAAATCTAGAGTGGTTGCTCTATATTAAAGCAGCAGGCTCTGAACTGGACCGAGAAAGGTAAGGATTTGAAGATGATAATAAAATCACCAAATGCATCTGCCATTCAAGATTTAAAAAACTGGATGTCTCACGTACCAGTCAAAAACAGACCACCTCCTAGAACAGAGCAAGAGATACTCTTTCCCTTCCTCTAGCTGAGGCAAGAAAACATGGTGCTAGTCAGTAACCTACACTGTTTCTTGATGCAAAGGAGCCTAACATACACCTGCAAATTTCTTTCATGTAGAAGGAGTATCATCCCTGAATTTAAGCTTGTTATCAGCATGTAACCCAGGATGGAAGCAGCAAGCCACATACTAGCAAGAACTCTGATAAAAAGAACAGAATTCGGAGGAAAAAAAAAGATAGATGAACCTCAAGCTGTCAGTGAAATGCAAAAAAAAAAAAAAAAAAAAAAAGTCATATGCAATAGAAAGGCAAGTGTTCTGAGAGAGGCAAACCAATACCATTTCTGGTATAGTACCAGAATGCTCTTGGGACTCATTATTTTGAGCCTGAGAACAGAAGAATGTTTATATTAATGCAAAGAGATCCCTCTCTTTTTATTTTAGTACAGTAAGTAGCCTCTACAGAATTATTTTTCATTATGATAAATGGAGGTCCAATCTACAGCACTCAGAAGAGCTCGTTTCTTGCTAAGACAGGTATCATCCAGAACATTTTCAAAGCCCCTTCTGAGACTAAAACAATTATTTACAAAAATAAAACTGAAAACTGAAATATAATTCACTAAATATAAATGACCAACAGGAGAAAATGTGAAAGTGACATTTACAACTTAATTTTCAAAAATGCGTGAGGGCCAGTATGTAATTTAAATAAACTGGCTAAGAGGTTGAGGCCAAATACATAATTAAAGTGATCAGGCTGAAAGGTTGAGCTTTCCTTAATCTCTTGAGGTGAGAGTGAAAATGAAAGATCAAAGAGTCAAAATGAGTGAAGAGCAGTTAAGATCTAAACAGAGCCTTATATTCAGTTCTTCCCTACTGCACTAACGTCAAAGAAGCATGAACGTCTCTGAACCCTCCAAGAATCTCAAACTCAGCCTTGGAGCTGATAAAATATCTGCTCTCCCCTTTGTGGATCTTGGTTGACTGCTCTGAGGGAGGGCCCAGGGAGGACCATATTTGGCATGTAGCCCAGCAGCAATCAAGCATTTTGGGACTGAGGCAACAGTACTGAAATCCCCCCACACAAAACACCACCATGCCATCACAAAGCTTCAGATGTTCCAAATCCTCAATGGATGTCTTTCAGTTCTTGCAGGATCAAGCAATTTTGACATAGTAGCTTGCTAGCCTGAATCAAAACACAACTGATGGAATTGCATGGAATGCATGAATACCTAATGGAATCCCAATTCCATTCAGTAATGTTTACTGCAATTGCCTGGCAATGACAGGACATTTCATCCTAAACTCCATGCAGAACAGACATACGCCTCCTAAAAGTACCATATATTATTGTTCTTTATCAGTCACCACTGCAATCACACAATATGACCCCTTATACACACAGTCATCTTCTGGTGACAACACGTTACTTTGAAGCTACACCCTGTAGGTGAACAGTTGTGCTGCGTATGTTCAGAGTATTTAGTATTCACACTTAACTTTTCATTATAATCAATAGGGGTAAGGTAGGCTGTCCTTAATCTTTCAGGTGGGTCCCAATAATTCTTAAGGTGCCATATTCTCCTCCGTTAGGGCAGAAGAGGACTAGTTCCCTCCCTTCCTTCCTGTATTTACTACAAGCATATTCTTTAGTGCCTCCTTTATTCAGTGGGGCTCTTAGGGCTGCTCTTGGACTTCAACAGTATCAACAGTACCTGTTCTCAGACCACAGTGGAAGATAGTCTGCCATGACATTTAGCCTAAAATGAGCACCACATAACACATCTTGAAACAACTGAAGGCATATGTTACTAGTACCTTTAATTTTTTCTCTAGTCAAGTTGCTATCATAATTTAGTTACAGATAATAGCTTTGAATTAACTTATCCAACATATTTCCCTATCAAAATATTCACGCAGGCTCAGCTACACTGACTGCTTCAAGATTCCAGTTGTTTGGTAGTGTTTTAAGACATCAGCTCTTCTTTTGCTATACAAAGAACACTTTTGCTACACATGCAACTCTGAGATATGTGATAATGTCTGAATTTTCCATGATTCATAACAACACAAAAGAAGGATGACAACTACAGAATATATTTACTTTTGTTTGAAGTCACACACTCCATTCCAGAGACACTACTATGATTTTACAATAGCTGCATCAAGTCTGTTTTCTCCTCACGATTTCCTTCACCATAGTGTTCAAGAGCATGCTACCAGGATAGCAGTGTTTGTCCACTGATTCAATGCTGCATTGTTAACGTCAGCAGTTCAACATGCTTTCCAACAGGACAATGTTAGAACAAACTTTCTTTATTATGGTGTTCAAGACAAATTGCTTGGCAGAGTTACCAAGACAGCCTGCAATAATTTATGTTTCTTCTAGTTCATGCAAGTAGCACACAACTACTCGCAAGGAGTTTGTTGTGCAGCAATCAGCTATGACTTTTAAGTATTTTCAATCAACAGAGACTCAATACAACTATACACATCTGGATATAGATTCTTAATCACTTAGCTGTACAAAAAGGGGTACTGCTCCATAAACAGAAGTTAAGAAAAGCAAGAAAGTCAGCATGCTTTCTGGGTACCATTTTTGACAGTAAATAGTTCTGAGGTTCTTCTTTGAGGATTCTTGCCACAATGCCATTATTGTTCACTAGTTTCACAGCCACAAGATTGTTTGAACAGCTATTTTGTGGTGGAAACTCTAAAGATCTGGCTGACAGTGCTGAAGGCTTTTGCTGGGCTAACACAGAACATATTCAGATTTCTATTGTACTTCTCCACACCCGCAACAGAATGGCACCTGGATTGGCATACTATAATGACATTTTCAGCTGCTTTGCTAGCAAGTATGTTTTTTATTCTTTCATTAAAGAATCTTTCAGTGTCTGAAAGGCACAGGATACTACAGTGGTTATCACAGCATAATCTATTATGCTTCTATTTATTAAGATGGCAAGAGGTGCAACCTCAAGCTTTTAGGATTCATGTCACTGTAAAGATAAAGAGACTAACTTTTCAGCTAGGTGGTAATGACAAAGTTTACATATTTTGGCACATGTGTCATAACGTGACACATGACATGATAGCATGACAAAGCAAATACTGACTGACTTCGTGGTACCTGTTTAGCAACTGACTTTGCATTTATCTATAGAGATGTTACTGCTAGCTGTTTTTGATGCCTAACTATAGAGTTCCATTAATGCTTTGTTTGACAGGACTCTGAGTTCAAATTGCATCAAGTAATGATTGTAGAGTTCCCTACTAAGAATGAAATCTCTCCCTCTTTCGCAGTGAGGAGTGCACCATTGCAGGTTTTATAGTCACAGGCCATTTTAAAAGACTGATCAACTTGCTAAAGCTCTTTTCCTTTTCTTACCAACACTTACTTTTCATGACACAAAGCTTTGCTTGCATTTCCTGTTAGTTGCTTACATACACAGCTCAAGTTTCATCTTCTAAGGAATTGTTTTATCCTAGCTTTTGGCAACACGCTTGATGTGGAACACATCAAATCAATCCTGACAACAGCCAAAGATGTCTCAGCTTAGCCTGCTACATCCTTGACATTCTTGCACTCTAGTTTGACATCCTTTGTTTGACTTCAGAGCTAAACTTTGTTAGCATAAGGCTTGGTTTCCATTTACTCCTTGAAATTTTTTGTTTTAACTCGTTTACTTCATTGATGAATGATATTTGATTCTTTTTAGTCAGTGATCAAGTCTGCACTCTGAGGTTGCATGGGAACTTACTATCAGCATGATAATCAGGATAGCCAGGCCTAGACTGTCAGTGTATTTGTGCCGTTTTGTGTTTACTAAAAAACCACTACAAGTAGCAGGGTAACATTTAAAAAAAGAAAAACAAATCCTCACCCACAAAAGTCAAATTTGTTACCTTTGTTACCCACATAGCACTGCAACTACCAGTTAACTAAATGTGATTAAAAATAGATAAAAATAATGTTCAAAATATGATTTCAAAACATAGAGATGAAAGATCTGAATAATTGATGGCTTGTCTTAATGTACTTTAATCCTTGATTTTCATTTGTAATTTCTCTCTGATCAGCCTGAAGCACTATTTTATCTCCAAAAAATCCATTACATTTTTATTTTAATAATTCTGTATTACATACACATTCGTGAACACCGGAGTCCCCTTAAAATTTAAGGGACTGTTAAAAAAAACTGAGAAGATCTGTTTGAAACAAAAGAGAATTATAGCATAATATCATTTGTTGCATTACACGTTCTCAGTTTTCAGTGGAGCAACGGCTGACATCCATTTTTCAAATGGCACTTTACTACTTTTCATCAGAAAAACCTTTCCCTTCATTGTTCTGTTTCCATTCAGGAAGGATCCAGAGAATTTAAAAGCATAATTAGTAAGCAGAGGATAACAAGTATCAAAATAAATTGCAAATCAAAGACCTTGCACTTCCTCTATGGGATACAAGCAGTCATCCTTGATGAAGGACCTGAAGGACATAGCATTTTGGTTCTCTCTTCTTTTTAGGTGAAAAAGAACAAAACAAAACAAACCAAACAAAAAAAAAAACTACTTGTAGTGTTAGGTGCAAAATATTGAGTATTTCTTTCATCAATTCAATTAGTTTTATAAGTGTAGCAAAAAGGGTACATAACACACCATTAAGCTAATCTTTTCAGTACTTATATATATATATATATATATATATATTTGCTTTGGATGCAAGGGGAAGTTCCAGTTCCCAAATATAAAAAGACAATGTCAATAAAAAGTAGAAATAGCAAATAA
Source organism: Rhea pennata (assembly GCF_028389875.1). Classification (NCBI taxonomy): domain Eukaryota; kingdom Metazoa; phylum Chordata; class Aves; order Rheiformes; family Rheidae; genus Rhea; species Rhea pennata. The sequence continues at coordinate 58,036,233 of NC_084667.1, read as the reverse complement.
TGGAGAGACATAAAAACATGAACAAGCTATATAGTTGCTTTAAAAGTAGCACACAGTGCATCTTTCTAGCCAGCAAATAGGTGCAAACAGCACTTAAAAGGTATACTGACTTGCTACATTTAATTATTTTCCAGAGGTTGTACCAACTTTTTTTAAAAAAAACTTCTCTTCAGAAAAGAAAATTAGAATTGCAAGCCACAAACAAAAATTAGATTTCAAATTATAATTTAAGTTGGCACATCAGTTTTTAAAAAGTAAATAACGAAGCACCAAAGCCCCCAGACTTTATTTACATACAAAAGTCAATCCATCCTGATTTGATATGCAGCTAGTTTGATTTAAAGTCCAGATTTTACTAATGTTAGAAATAAAATTGCAAACACAACAGCCTTAGAAAGCTTTGAAAAATAGGTCTAATACTGTCCATTTAAAGGAAATTCTGTGATCCAGAGGATTAGTTGTTCAAAAAAATCAGAATTCCTTTTGCAATATGAAAATCTCTATTCTTCCAAATCAAGGAAGACAAATTGCCAAATCAGTTTTACCTAGTGCTCGAGACTAACTCCGGAAATTTCAGCTATTCAGCATATCAGTCCCACTGGAACATATTTCTGAACACATACCAAAGAAATAGATAGCGTACAGGCAAGGTTTGTTACATGACATATCCAATATACAAACAGAGCTTATTGTTTTGGTCTGTTGAACTTTGCGTGCTCTGGGGATATTTCATTACAGGCTATCAGCCATTCCTGTTCTATAGGGCTGCACACCTCAGGGGGAGGGGAGGGGAAGCCTCAGAGCCAAAAACTCCATAAATAGCTGTGGTTTAAACAATCCGCAGAATCAAACAAGTAGCATGGTAGGGAACGCTACCAAAACCCTTAAAACATTGTTTTATGTTGTAGAAACATCAATACATAAATTAAGTCCAAAAGAAAAATCCTACCCTATGCTGTTATGCTTAATCAATGTCAAAACACAAGTAAGCAATGAGTAGGATACAATTTATTAATTCACAGGCACAGGCTATTCACATATCAGAGGAAGAGAAAGATCAATCCATAGTTAGCAAATAAAGCAGAGTCTACGTACCACCAAGCAATTTGGGCTCTCAACCTTGAGGAGCTTCCTGGTCAGGCGTCCCAGAACCAGGGAGGTGGTAACTTGTATCTGTCTCTCCTAGAGTAAGTCTCCTTCCCTTACCTATAGATACACCTGACAGTGATGACCACAAGTCATAAGACAAAGCTTTGTTCAGCCGGTGGAACTAAGATGCGGTTCAGACAAAGCAAAGATGTGGTTCCAGGTGGTCAGTTCTTGGCAGATTGTCCTGCTCACAGGACAATGCAGCTGTCCAAGTCCTGCTCACAGGACAGCACAGCTGTCCAAGCTCTATTAATAAAGCAAGTTGTATCAGCCCTCAGGTATCTGCTCACATTAATAACTTATATAACAGTGGCTGGAGGGCAGCCTGTGGAAGTAGGTGTACCTTTGGTGCAACAGTGGGGTTCAGTGTAGCCTCCCCTACATACGCTAAACATAATTCTTTGAGGTAAAGTAAGATTTTGCTGTGTTTGTAGAAACAGTTTTACAAATATCTTGAGCTCTGTGCAGCTAAAAATAAATGCTGTGCCACTGAGTGGCAGAAACTGCCATTTGACAACAATAATGGGAGACAGAGCTCAAATGCTAACTGCTTTATGCAAGTTACAATAAATACATATATTGAATCATATAAGAGTACACACTGTCATACCAAACAATTAAAACAGAATAGTCTCAGCTGATTAAAAAAATGCTCTAGGCAAGAAGGTATTTCCATAAATTATTTAGGAACAGTCCTAGTGCACAGCAACAACTGGGGGGCAGGGAGGGGGGAAGGGGTCATGGAAGGTATTCCTCCCTCCCGTACCTCATGCTCCTCTACTGTAGTCATTAACATGCTGCTTAATAAAAACTTATCTACCTGTGCTAAGATGCTCAAACTTAACTTTAAAAATTCTGAAATAAAAGTCTATTCAAGAACTAGATACTGTAAATACATTAGTCTCTATGCACCCTCTGCAAGATAAGACCAGATACATTTGTTTGCCAGGATTACTAATAACTGGTTTAACACCTTAAGTGGCTTTGAAATGAAAATCCCAAACAGGGACACATGAGATCAATAAGAAATAGCATACAGAAAATATAGACTCAAAGGAAGCAGTCATTAAATTTTCTAAATAACTTTCGATGCTATTAGTCATGAAGTACTTGTTAAAATAAAAGTGTGAGATTTAGTTCCTGTGGTCCATCGCTAGTTTTCATTTTATCATTAGGATATGTTTTCTCATGATCTCTGCTCAGAAATCCACATAAATCAGCAGTGACATACACTGTCAGTGCCACTTCTATTCTGTCAGAGCCACAGCAGGGTAGATGTTTTGTTTTTTAAGAAAAGGCGATCATGTATGCACATGTAACCAGGAATAAACAACAAAAAAAGTAATGAAGTTATGAGAATATTTATAGTCTTTCCCCACTGTATCCTGGGCTGGTAACAGAAAGGTGATCACAAAAACTCAATAGGCACTTCATAAAATTCTTTGAGAGGTGAATCTTACTTTGTCTAGAGTATTTTAAAGACGTTCAATTAAAGAGAGGTTTCTGTAATTTCACTACCATTCCTGAAAAATATCAGCACCGTATTAGATAGCTTAGAAACTTAGTATATAAAGAAAAAAGCCTTCATGCAATTGAAATAAACGCTGAAAACAAAGCTTGACAAAATTGCTGTACTGGAAGCTATCACTTGTGTTTAATAAAACTACTGAAAGGCAAAGGCTGCTATTTAATTTTTAAAAATTTAAAATTGATTTCAACAGTGATTATAGTCTGACATTGGCACCATATGCTGTCAATAAATCAAGCAATTTCTTGCATGGAGAAAAAACTGGCCAACACAATTTATATTTTATTACATTTCGATTTGCTTGTATTTAGAAAGTCCTTAAACTAGAAAGAGGGCAGCAGGGCAGCACATGGAAACAAGAAATGACTATATACATAGTAGTCACAGCACATTAGTCTTCCACTTGCTGTTCTGTGCGACAGAAGAACTTTAAGAAAGGGCTGTGATTTCTGTTCTTCTTTATGAAGGTCACCAAACCAATATCTCCTTGAAGGGAATGGTACTCTTTCCCTATTACAGACTGTCCAACATCTAGACTCAAACTGAATAAAGCCTTCAGTTTAGAAGTTTTGTGTCTTCCAAACCAGTCCAGCTAGATCTAGAAGATGCTATCACTCCCAATCACCTATTACTGCCTTCTGCAGTAATAGGCTAACAACAACTCCCAACTCTTCCATCTCCTAGATGAAGCAAAACAGTGAATTGTCCAAGTGCTTCTATACCCTTTCAATGCAATCAGTTAAGTTTCAACTTAAAAGCAAAATAGTAAGCAAGAATAGGAACAATTTAGTGATTTACCTGCAGGTTCAGTATATTCCAACTCAGAGACGGTAAGCTTTGGAGCCCTTCTAGCTGTTTTTGATTATGCATCTGTGCCCTATACCACAGCCAACCAACTCACGTTTCATGTAACAGTAGGTATCATGGGTGAGAAGTACAAGACGTTTTTGAACACGTGCATTCAAACAAGCAATACAGACAGAAATAAGGGCCTGAGTTAAAATTTTAACTTTCTTCCCCTGTAGTGGTAAATTAAACCTTTGTTAAAGTACTGTAAGAAACACTTGATTTTCTTCAAATGTAGTTGTTTTTAAGAGAGAAAAAGAGTAACATTTCTGTACAATCATTAACTAGTACCAAGCCCCCTTTTCCTAAAGAAATCCACAGAGAAGTTAATGAGAGGCCAGCATGCGAGGTCTGCAACAATCTGGGTTCAGACAGACACAGAATTAAAACTAGTTTAATCATGAAAAAAAGGAAAGGGAAGACCTCATTTCTATGGACTCTGGTGCACCTGACCATGAATTATTGCTGTCTTAATTCAAGAAAGAGATATACTCACCCCTATGACAAAACCAGGCTCCACAATAAAGCTTATTTGTGTATAAAATAACTTCTGCAAGAGCAAGTTAGACACTAGAGAGTACATCCACAAATTACTATGGGTTCACATAACTACACCCAGTCCCAGGCATTTTCCTTGGAGATTTATGTTCTGAGAATAGGTTTTGGGCATTGGGAAATAACCAGAGTATTTTACCAGAATCAGACACTACTCCCACACAGAGGAAAGTAATACACAACAGATTTAGTCACGTATGTTTCTTTGTTCACAACTCAAAGGCACTAATATCCTGGACTAGTTACTGAAGTAAGAGGTTATACTTTAAGGAACATATTCAACTATCCTGGCAACTACTTAGTTGCCAGATAGTTACAAGATACATTTAGGCTAAAGTTAGATCTGGGCTGCACAGAAAAGTATATATTTCTACCTTTCCATTATAGAAGAGTACTTCAAATTTCATATCTTCTAGGAAAGATCTGCCTCTTTTTAAAAAAATACTTTCAACTTTTTTTCTGGCTTAGTTATCAAAGGTTAAATGAACTTCTAGCTCTCAGCAGAAGAATGTGTTAGATATTCACAACTTTCCTCTTCATCTTCCCCTTTCCCAACAAATTCCACACCCTGATTAGTTCCTTCAAGCATTTCAGATCAGTCAGTACTAAATTTGGGGTATTTTTTTTCCCCATTTACTTAACTAAAAATGATTTGTCCCTCTCAGCTGGCTTTGCCATCCCTCCAAGGTAAATCTGACCAACTTGATATCTACAGTTGATATTTATATACATAAACACGTACTTACAGAAACACAGACACTTGTAATCTCGATTCTTTGCAATATCTGTATTTGCACAGTGAGATCTTGCATCAAAGACTGAGGCTTCCAGGTGACATAAAGACTGCTCTGTCAGCTACGACTGAATTTTTCCTTATTTTAGCAGTCACTCTAATGCTAGGCACTCAGCATTAGAGGTATAGGGAATATCATTTTTATTTAGGCAGTATAGAAGGCAGAGAAGGAACAGATATAGGCAGAGAAGAAACATGTAGTTTAAATGGAATGAAAAATAGAGAGTAGCAGCAGATGGGCCAAAGGTTGAAGGGTCATATCGTAATATGTACATTGCTTTTGTGTACAGCATCACAAAAATTATTTCAAATTTCAACATTTATGCTGTCTAGATACTCTCTGGAACTATTAGCAAATTACGTTTCTCTCTTTCCCTAAACTGGTAGGCTCAAAGTAAGTCATTTTTATGACAGCATTAGCTCAAGTAGGAAAAAGATTTGAATTTTTTCAGGATTTAAGTTTCAGATTTATAAAAGATATAGCTCTTTGAAAATAAAGTTGAGGTTGCAAAGTCAAGAACTGAAGAGTTCAGTACCAGAGACTTCTCATGATACAGTTACGTAGGATCAAGTATTGCTTCCTGGCTCATTCAGTGCACAGAACGACTGCAGCCAGGGTGCGAGTCAAGACTGTACTACAAATAAGATTGTTGCGTACAGAGCCCTCATCCCTTTCACTCACACAGAATACACCCTAGAACAGGAAGGCAGAAATACAGAAGACAGAAATACAGGTCTTATGAATAAGGTAAGTGAATGTCAAATGAGTGGATTTGTTTCTATTCACACCTCTGCCAAGACTTCAGTCAAACTCCAAGCTTTCACTAGCAGCAGTTAAGAACAACACATAGGGCTACATGTGAAAGTAAAGATTAAAAATATTAACTGGCACCATCTGCAGTGCACATCATGGAGGGCAAGAGATACAGAAACACATCATGTGAGCACATTAACTTAAAATCTCTTATTCACACACACACAGAAACAAAATGTGTTCATGACACACTTGGGGAAAAAAAAGAAGTTACCATTGCTTTTAAATGCCCGATTCTGTAGCCTTAGTTCTAAGAATTTGTCCGGGCATTTTACAATAGCAGTTCTTCAGATACAGATTTGTTTAAAATAGAAATTAATCAGTTCAAGAAGATGACACTCAGCACCCATATACATAGCTGTCTGAAATGCAAAATATACACATAAACTTCTAACAAAACCTCCCAAAACCTAGAGAATACACATTTCTTAAAGCATTTTTATCCTTGTTCACACACAGAAATTTGAGATACTGATTTCATTTAAATTCCTTAATCAGATTAGCTCATTTCTTAAGTGTTCAAATATTGAACAATTTGAAATTGGATTTAGAAAAACAAACTGCATTACAATACAGATTCACAACATACCAGAACTGCACACTATGCATGACATGGCAGCAACTCCACCATAAAAAGGATAACAGAACGTGAAAATAAGGAAGGAAAAAAGTCAAAGGAATGGAAGCTCTCCCACTTAGGGGAGATTAAATAAGGCAGGGAGGGGGTAGAAATCTACAGATGACAGTATAAGAAGTCAACAAAATGATTAATAATTTGAAAACGATTTTACACAATGCCTCACACAAGTAAGCTTTTAAGCTACATAATAGCATAGACTAAAAAAATTGTACAAGAATGAAAGACTATGCATCTGCTGTTTCTGAAACTGTTCTTCAGCATCTGTTACTGATGCACATGGAGAGGAAATTCTAAGTTATGTGGACCAGTGGTCTATCTATCTTATCTAATCTTTCTGTATTACTTGTAGTAACCAAAACATGAGTAATGTGAGAAGAATCATCTACTTTTCCACTCTCATATTTTCTCACCAAAACATCTGCTTGGAGCAATGCTAGACACAGAAAACTGGGCAAGATGGACCTCTCATTTTCAAACATGACTACAACTCAGTTCCTTGGGATTTGAATAGATGATCTGCTGACTTAAATGCCTTTGCATGTGCTGTAGCTACTCTTAATACTTTTGTACACACTTATAGGCATCTGTTATTTAAAAACTGACAAAAACATCAGCTTAAGTCATTTTCAGTCTCTTTCAGCATGGGCATCATTACCTGGCATGCCAGAAATCTGACTTTCAGTCATGTTCATACTGTCTTTGTAGCTTTATGAAGTAGCTTCACTCAACCTAAATCTCATTTCCTGACTGCAAGAAATGAAAAACATTTGTTCATTGTCATAAATAACTAAAACCTGTTGCATTTTTTCATCTACACAAGTCCAATGCATCATGAATTTAGTTAAGTGCTATACAAGTGTCTATAAATAAAGTATTTGTGGGACGCTGCTGCTTGTGTTGTCTCTGTTCTTTGAACAGCAGACAGTTTCTAGTCCTTGCAATCTGCCATTTTTCATACACACTAAATTCATTTTGAGAAAAAAGAGAATACAAACCAGTATATTTCCAAACCTATTTGTAGTCTAGGGCTTTTTAAAAAGCCATACTATAAATACTAAAACATAGGTAGAAGGGAACATTAAGAGAACCTTCTCTTTTAAAAGAAAGAGACGCACACAAACACCCCCCACTTTTAAGATAATCTTAAACATATTCTGGCATATATTAGGAATATATTTCTGTATTTGTTAGTCTTCATTGTTGACAAACAGCTTGCTTTCTGCATGTACAAACACCAACGAACACACATCTTGGTTACAGCCATCCACATTGGAATGCAAAGTCTATACTACTATTTGTATGCAATTATTCTATTAATTAAGTCAATGAGTCAGGCACTGAGGTTTTTAAAATTGTCTAGAGGCTAAATAATGCCCACTGGGAACTGCAAGCATACTATATGTGCCATTCACATTCTCGTCAATGCCCCAGTCCTTTTCCCATTTTGCTCCTACTCATAAATGACAAAGTATCATTGATAATCTAAGAAACTATACTTTGCCTTCAGAATTCTAACCAAAAGGACAACTAGAAGAGAGAAAAAAAAATGCAGGAAGAGTGTGCAATGTGTCGTCCTATTGAGACTAACCTCTTACACATTTTAGGTAAATTTTAGGTACAAAAAAAAAAGCATGAAAATAAAGGTAGATCTGCAAATATGGAAATAAATTCTGAAGAAAACTAAACATACATTATCAGCTAACATGTAAAACTCTCCACAAATGATGATAGTGTGCAAAGTTCTCATAGTTAAAGTACCAAAAAGACAGAAGAAATCAGTTTTGGCTTCACTAACCTGTAACTCACCAGCATAAGTAAATCAACAAAAGCCCAGCTAAGATACCGATAAGGACAAGCCTTATAATTGCATAGGAACTGAAATTCCAGTCAAGAAGTAATACTGTTTTTAACATCATAGCAATATACTGCAAAGACAAAATACATCACAATTAAGCTTATCTAGTTATACTGCTTATTATGAACTTCTCTGTTTTGCTGAAGTTTTGATTTCACTCTAAGGGCTTTTCCAGTAGCTAGAGTATTAGTTCCCTCCACCAAAATTCAACCATCATTTTACCTGAATTTTCCAAGATGCTAAAGTTCACAAGATGTAATAATTTCATAAACAGGCAGTAATATATATCTTCTGCATAGAAATAAATAAAAATTGTGAAGGGCATCAGAAAAAAATTCAAAGGCCACAGAGCAAATGTAAAATTCCTATATTAAAGAATTTTTGTAGGAAATATAATTGTTTGGGAGAGGGGAAAGTGGTATATTTGGATGAGAGTACTGTTTTCAAATGTATTTTTAAATACAAAGACATGGTATAAAAGCTGAATTACACAAACTTTTCAGCACTGCATTTTATATACAGGTTGGTATTAACACTTTAGAGGAAATTTCAGAATCCCCTTGAACACTGCAGATTTCCAAATGAAGTAAATCCTGAGTTTCCGGATAACATGGGAAAGGGAGTAAGCAACAATTTAATTGACCGCTTTGAAGTTACTTCAAAGTTTGAAGTTTCTTACCTTGCTAGTGAGCAAAGCAGAAAGCAACACAGAAGTTTGAGAAAAGCAGCAACAGAATAATTAGTCAAAAATTGAACACTCCAGTATATAGCTATAAAAAGGAACCACACAACAGAAAAAAGTCAGCAGCCTTTGATTAAGCCTAAGGTCTCCTGACAATGTGGATCAGGGTACTGACATTTAACTGACATGCTAACATCAAGATTTTGAGAAGAGAGCTCTGTGAATTATGGAGAATGATTAAAAAAAATGGTGATAAGCAACTAAAAGACAAGCCCAAAACCTCATGGTGAGACTAGAAAAATCAGATAAGAAACACTTCATAACCAAACAGAAAACAAATATCTAAGAAATATTTTCCTTGTTTGCTTTGGTCTAAATTACTCTAAATAAAATTAATCTTCCTCAAAAGCATCTTCTCCAAAGTCTTAAAACACTTTTTGTCAAATACTTCATCAGAATTTCTATAACCATGTTCCTCACAGTCATCATTCATGTCAAAATTATAACAGTCTAGACAAACTCAACATGCTCTTCAAAAGTCACCACACATTTGCCTGGATAAAGTATACATTTTAGTAATATTTACCTCATGTTCTTGGTTATCTTGCCCATCTTTGCCACTTTTTCCGCTCTTGCCTGATTTTGCAGGTTCCTAAAAAATAAGGTTTGCAGTCTCAGTTACTTTGTAAAGAAGACTTAGACTTTCACATCAAGAAATCAGTTGGATACTTGCTAAGAATATTAAAAATGATGAGAGGAAAATTATATTGTTTCACTGAAAAACATTAATATTGAAAAAGCAGTCTCTACAAAGTGACTTTAAACATTTTTCACCTTCAAGAAGATTTTGGCATTTTTTTTTATTTATTTCCAAGAATCTACCTGTAAAGTGTATAAAGAAAGGCTTTTATATAGGTAAACAAGTAGAGGCAAAGCAAGCAAGTGATTTCAACCATGCCTAAGAACTGAGCCTTGCTGTCTTTAGTTTTTAGCCTCAGGAGCAGTTATATTTAGTTAGCTTTGAAACAAGCATTAGCGCAGTACACATTTTACACTTCATTATCTTGCCTGTTCTAGGTGTTTCCTCTGAGCAACTATAATGGGGCTAAAAACTCTAGTACATGAAGTAGGTCTACATGTCAAATTCTCTCTTCCAGCACTATATCTAAATTATATCCTTCATCCATGCCATATTTTTGAAATATTTCTGTTATTCTCAGGAAAGCAAAAAAAAAAAAAAAAAAAAAAAGTGTTGAGGTTCTTAATATCAAAAGACACAAGGATATCGGGGAAAAGTAAGAAGAAAACACAACACCTAATCGAACACACAATTTTAAAATGACGTTGAAAAGTCAGAAGACAGACAGAAGTCAACTGAACGGAGGAAGGTCTGGCAGGATAGCAGCAGGACCAGGCAGACTACATACTTCACTGCTTTTGATGTTCGCTCATTCCCATGACAGCTAATTGCCTATCACATAAAATAAAGTGCAATCCGGATGACTTTATATTGGATTTCGAACTTTTCTGCTGACGTTACTTGCGCGAGACCCTTTCGCGGCTGCCAGACAAGTCGCCCCGCGGGACGCATAGGGAAACTGAGGCAAAGCGACGCCCAAACAACAGCCACCTTCCCGCGGCAGGAGGAGCGGATGGAAAGATTTCGAGCGCTGATTAACGCCCGTTGAGCGCTTACGCTGACTCCCCAAGCGCAACTTCAGCTACAGCCAAAGCCCCGCGGCAGGGAAACTTCCCGGGACGAGGGCTGGAGGAGAGGCGGCTCTGCCCGGATACGCCCCCTCCCCCGCCACCAGCGGCTCGCGCTGGCCCCAAATTAAGAGACACCCCCTCCCGCTCGCCCTTCCTCCCGCACCGTGCTCAGCTACCTGCCCCGCACAGCAGCCTCCCCCCCGACCTCCCGCATCGCCGCGGCCTCGCCCGCGGGGGCCCCGCACCCTGCTCCGGCCCAGACCCCCCCCCCCCCGCCGCTACAGGCCCCGGCGCCCCCTCAGCTTCCGCCTGGGGGGAGCGGCGGGGCGGGGCGGGGCGGAGCGGAGCGGAGCGGAGCGGAGCGGCGCTACCCTTCCCCCCCCCCCCGGCACGGAGCGCCCCGGGCCCCTCCCCGCCGGGCCTGCGCCCTGCCGCCTCCCGGCCCGGCCCGGCCCGGCCCGGCCCGGCCTCCCCCCCCGCCGCCGCCGCCGCCGCCGCCGGCCGACTCACTTTCTCCTTCTTGTTTTTATTCGGCATGGCCGCTCGGTTACGCGCCGCGGCCGCAGAGGCGCAGCCTCCCGCGGCCCCGCTCCGCGCTGCGCCCGCCCCGCGCTAGCGCTGCCGCTTCCCCCCCCCCTCCCCGCCTCCGCCTCGGCGACGGCCGCGGCTCCGGCCTCGGCCTCCCCCCACCCCCTTCCTCCTACCCCACCCCCCGCCCGGCGGAGCCGGGGCGCCGCCTCCCCATTGGCTGTCCCTGTCACGTGAGCCGCGGCTCCCGTGGCGTCAGCCGGTGGGCGGGTCTCTTCGCTGCTTCCCGCCCCTCCCCCCGCCTGTTAGGGGCTCCGGAGCGGGGCGGAGGCGGCCAGGCCCCGGCCACGCCCCGGGGGCAGAGCGGCTTCTCCGGCTCCCGCCGCCTCTCTGAGGCGGGGCGCGGCGGCGGTGGGCGCCCCGCGGGTCGCCCCGCAACGGGAGCCCCTCGCTGCCTGACGGCGGGTGTTTAAGGAAGAGAGAGTTAATGCAGGGCACGTGGGGAGCGTGCTGCCCCTGTCACACAGCCCAGGCCGGCCACCGTCAGTTTGAGGACTGCAGTGTGTGCTTGCTATGGATGAGGAAAAGGTGAGCTTTACGTAGTCGCAGCCTGATTTTGTAATAGTTTCTTTATCCCTTAGTGGTTTTTTTTCCCCCTAATGCTTAGGTGCATATAATTTTTTTTTTCAATTTTGCTCACCTTTGCCCAGAGATTAGTTTTAAAATAAGCCACTCTTTTAATCTCTCAAAGTTGGAGTGCAAAAATCAGGACTGTCATATTACTCAAAAGAAGAAAAGTAACAAATCACAAAAACTTTAAAATTCACAAAAATTTCAAAATTGCACTTATCATGTAGCCTGACCAAGCTCCAGATACCATTAGAGTGAGTGAAAAGCATAGAGAATTGCAACCCAAGACATAAAACATCTAACATGCAAATTAAATATGCTTATTAAGCTCTGATTGTGCTGTGCTACTAACAGATAAAGAAATTACAGAGTGCCTAATAAATACCAGCATAAAAAAGACTGACCTCCTAGCTTTTCCAACCTGTGAGTATAAAAGCCAGCACTAGCGAGCAGCTGAGTTCTCACTTTTTTAGGAACTTGGATTTCTAATAATCATTCATGTCTGATGTGATGGTATCTAGCATTAGCGTGTATCTGTCATATGGGACTTGCAGCACTTTGCTTTTTTTGCTGTGATCTGCAAAGAAATCTTCTGACTATGGGGAGTTGCTTCTTCTTGCTTCAGTCGCCTCCCTGCTTCTGATGTGCTAGAAAACAAGCGATGTCTGCCTCTTATCCTGTCCTTAATCTTCTCTGGTTAGAGGATTTAGAATTGAGGTGCCACTGTCACCGTTGTGCTTCTGTTAAGCATTGGTCATGAATGAATTTCTACTAATAAATAAGATTTCTAACCAACCCGGAAAGAGCAACGTGGATTTGGAACATACTCGGAAACAGTAGGGAAAAGCAATCCAACCCTCTTTTATGTTGGAGTTTGATCAGTACATGAAAAGATTCATATAGCTGAGGATAAGCTCCAGAACTTCCAGTTCTTTATTAGGTTACAGTTTCACACAAATTTCAACTGTTCTTAATTCCAAGCTGTTTTGTTCCCATCTCCCTCCTGTGCACTGTTGCTAGTGCTGTGCTTAAACCAGTTCACGGAGTTGATCTGGTGGAAAACTATTCCCCCCACAAAGTGATGTGTTTTTTGCCTCGAACTGGCACACCGCCTGCTTCTGTAAACACTAGTGATGACCGAAGGAAGGGGGTGGAAATGTGTGGCGGGGGAGGGATGTGACCTAAGCAGCCTAGATTTAGATCAGTTTAAGCTGCTTAATGACTTTCTCATTGGCTCTTGGCCTCCTTTGTATTTCATAGTGTTCGTAGTTTTTACAAATAATGGAAAAACTGTGTTAGTTACACACACAGTGTGTTAGTACATTGTTACTCATGTACTCCTGAATAGCAGCAGCAAAAATTGTCCATCTTTATTTTGCTGGTAGTTGGGAAAACGTTGAATCAATACATCAGACTGAATACAGGTTCAAAAGATGGCATTGACTTAGTTAACATTTGGGAGGTTTTCTTTGTGACCACAGATGTAGAAACTCTTGTGAAAACTTGACTCCCCCTCACCTCACTTGCTATGGAAAGACTCTCATTCACCAGTAACAGAAAGCAATTGTATTTTTCAAGGCCTACTGTATTATATCAAATAATCAGTGGGTGGAGGTAGTTTGCAAGAAAAATAGTTCCATTTGTATACTCTAATGGCTTCATAATCTATCAGAATAAGAGAAGTGACTTATATTTTTATGCAACACTAAGATGAAATTTTATTTTTACTACAGTGTTACATTACTGTAAGCCTAATTATTGTGTTACAAAGAAGGATTAATTATGTAAATAAGATGGAGTACGAATATGATTATATTAATATCTGTATTAACTTCTGAGCATGCTTCATGCAAACTAGATGTTTCCAGAAAGCAGAACAGATTCAGTCTGATTAGGCTGTAATTAAAAGTGTTGTGCCTACTCTCCAACCTTCTAAATCCTTTCAAAATAGTGCATGCAGTATTGCTGGCATTTTGCAGCTTTTTACTGTATTGATTGAATTGTCCAAACTTGCAAAAGTTGGAACAGCTAAATAACTAAGTCACATATGAAGCAGCTGAATAATATTTAAAAGCTTGAAATTGGGCCAAATGCCCAGTGTGTCAGTGAAGCAGGAATATTTACATATTTAGTCCTTTCCAACTTTATTGGATATGTATATATTTTTTCCAAGGTGTATATATTTTTTAATTCCTGGTCAAAGCCTGATCATTCACTGGCCTGAGTTAATTGCACAGATCACTATTACTGTGAAGGGAAGCCTTGTTCCTCGTCCTCTTCTCCCATTCCCAGTTTTATGCTTTTACTGCTTTCCATGCACCATCTTGTTTGATTGTATGGTTTGCCAGTTCAACTTACTAAAATGGCAGAAAACTAACTGAGCAGGGAAGACAGGAGACAATGAAACCTTTTGCCATCAAGCTGTTAATTTGGCTCAACTGAAACTGTGCAACTGTATTTGTGGACAAGGTTTGAGAAGCCATGAAATGTCATCATTGTATGTAACTGTCAAACACTGGCAGGCTATTTCTCAAGATACTTCTTTCTCCCTATCAACTGAAACAGATCTCTTCCATTTTCTGGCGCTCTGTGTCAGATGTAAAGAGAGGACTGAAGATTCAAACACCACTGGCAGTGAAGTGAGGCTGAAATAGACGGGTTGAAATTTAAAAAAACTTTTCCACACTTGTTCTCAGGCTGCATTACTAAGTAAGATAACTTTCTTATCAGGGTAGTAAAACTACAAAATTATGTTTTAGGGAACTGTCTGGGGTAATAAACTATTTCATCAGGCTTGAGTGCCTACAATATACTCTGCTTTTACACAACCTAGCATCAAGAGCTGCAAAGCAAGTATATTCAACTTCACCAAAAAGCTTAAACATCTTTCAGAAACATTCTCAGCTAGCATGGGTTTATTCTGCCTACCCTGAATTACATTAAATAATTTCTTGACTCATCTAAGTGACTCAGTCTAAATGGGTAGGTTTTAATTCTCTTCAATTCTGTTAATATCCATTAGTGTTAGATGCCATACTGTCATGATCTGTTTTGTTGTAAAGATTTTAAAATAATTTATTCAAAGCTATGTAAAAGTCGGACTGTTTTGAGGTAATGAGTAACAGGTCAAATTTCAGAACATGTATGTATGCAACATAATGTTTCAGCCCTATGTGTGGCCACAGTCATGAATGGTAATTATTGACATTGCTTACACTGAACGAGAGAAGCCCATACAAAACGGTAATTAATTGGTGTAATCATATGTATATGTAGTAGTGTCACTACTGTACATCTTCTAACTGAGTATTATTTCTGTAAAATTTGGACTAGTCAAAAATGAAAAAATCTCTCACGTATGGTTAATTGTACTATCTAAATCTCAACTCTAAGAATTTCCAGTGAATATTTAGAAATAAGGATGAAATTATGTTTGCATCAAAATACATAATTCTTCGCATTATCTCTTTTGAAAATTTTTCATTCTTTCTTGTCTCTTCTAAATTTCAAAAAAGGCAAGATTTTGAGTCTAGTGAATAGCATTAGCAGTTAGTTATTCAGGCAATCATAGCATTATAGAAAGCAATTATTGAATATTTTCCTCTTTTGTTAAAAGTTCAGGACTCACATTTTTTCAGTTAAGTAGTGAAAGCTTATGTTAAGCCCCCTTTTCATTTCCCAGAAGTTTATTGGCAAAAACAGAAGTCATCTCACTTGAGACCTGTCCATCAGGGAGCGGCAAGAGGGGGCCTGCTCCACGAGAGAAAACGAGCCCAGAGTGGAGGGTGACCACAGCGCAGGGAGAGTCTCACCACGCACAGCGCCGTCCCACTGTGCATGAGGAGGACTGGAGTGGCAACAGGTTCTGTCAACAGCCTCAGACAAGGCAAGGCTGCAAGTCAGGGTTGTCCGTCCAGGAAGTCCAGTCAGGAGACAAGGCTCCTGACTGTTTAATAAACAAGTGAAAAAGCAAAGAAGTAACTATAAGTTGTTTTAAAATATTGCTCAAGTTAACTTTGTGTGTCTTTTAGAAAATAGTTCCTTCATGCTTTCCATCTGTGCTCAATTGCAAAGTAAGTGCAACTACTTACCAGCAGAGGACCTGAAATAAAGTCTATACTCCAAACTGAACTGAAAATAGTTTTCTAAGTTTGAACTCTGTTGATGTGCAATTTTTAGACTCTCTGAGCCATAATATCATCACATATGGCTGGTAACTGTTCTGGTACTAGACTGTGTCAGTAGCTATTGTCCATATCCATTAATGTATTGACTTTGGATTTCTATTGGGCCAATGTACTTATTTTTTAAATGAAAGAACATCAATAATGAGCATGGAGAACTCACTGATGCAGAATGTTACTCAGGCATTATTGTTGAGATTCAGTAATATTCTGGACAAATACGTGTACAACAAAAATAACTAATGATAGTTAAACAAGTGATTTCTTTGTTTCTGACTGCAGAATGCATTATTTATGTCAATTATTGGCTGTTAAGTATTAAAGTGACCTACATGTCAAAATTTGGATGATGGCAAAAGTAGTAAGACAGGATATTAAGGTGAATGAACCATTGGTCTTATCCAGAATGCCAATTCCTATGTTTCTAAAAGAGTACCTGAACTTGTGTGCTGGTACCCAGCTTCTATAGAGATGGGAACTACAGAAATAGTAACATTAAATCACTTCAGACAAATCACTTTATGTTCATCTGCCTCAGTGAAGCAACTAAAAAGCTCATAAAAGAAGGACTTTACTTCATGTTGTATAGTTGAATTTTTCCATGAAAATAGACTCAAAGAGGTGCAACTCTATCAGTAACACAGATGACATTAAGAAATTTGATTTCTTATTTCTAGTATTTTTTGTGATTTTATTTTTAGTATGTATACTGAGTTGAGAAATACATTTAAATATAATGAAATATAATAATCTGTTTAAAATTTGTTGGATATGCCTAGCATTTGGAGGGTATCAGGCATACTTTAGTCTTGATAATTAAGCTCTTTTTCATGTCAGAACTCAGTATTATTATGATATGTTTCTGTGCAGTTTTTGGCAATGTCTTTGTTGATTCCAGGCTTTTGCTGCATTAAGTGTAATGTTTCTATTCATGTACTGCCATTCCCTCTTCCCACATGTTATCAAATGAAAGATTAATTTTATATGAGATGAGTGAGGCTAGTAACCATAAAGATGACTGTAGCTAAGACTCCTACATCTTCCTTTTTATCATGTTTAAGTAGGTATTTATGGAATGAATGAAGAGTTCCAATTATTTTTACCTCCTGTTGATGCCATGAAAGATTTTCTCTTTCAAAACTTTATACTTTTTCTGCTTTTTTAAGAGTTTGACATGCCTAATATAGCCATGTATTTTTATCCCAGTGTGGGAACGGTTCAAAGGCATACTCAGAAGGTATATTCAGGACTTAACCCCGGAAACGCTATAAGCTTGTAGGTGCCTACAGGCCTGTTTCTGGGTATTCTCAGAATTGCCGAATTTATCAGATGATGCTTATACTGTATTTGTGGTCTGCCTGAGGAGCAATCCTTGTTTTGTGGACGGACAGCAAGGTGTGGCTTCCATCAACGTGGCTTTTGTCTGACTCTCATTAGAGTAGGCCACCTGCATCTACACTGCATAGCATCTGGGATGATCCTGTGCTCTTCTGTAAGCCTTCCCACAGCCTTTTCAACACACAGGGCACAGTACAAATATCACTTCTCTCCTGCGCTCACAGTCTATGCTCATGCCAGTTCTTACTGTGTACCTTCATGTGAATCAAGTTTGTTTTCAGGTGGCATCACTTGGGGTCACAGAGTTCCCCCAGCATAAAGCTGTTCTGCCACATCTCTTTAGGTAGCCAGGGTGATTGCTGCAGTCAAGATTCCCCTTTCCTCAAAGGCTATGATAGCTTAGAGTCCTTTGCCATGGGGACCTCTTCTTGGCATCAGGTAGTCCATCTTTGCATATGAGACATTTTAACCATTTTTAATAAATTCTTTAATAATTAATATCCCTTTCTGTTTGTCCAAGATTAGAGAAATTCTTGAAGTGTACCACATACATGTTACTGTAGAAGTGTCCAGTGAGTCACGGCATGGAGGCAATGCCGGACAAACAGTTTGAAAGGATAGTGTTGGAGCACAGGACCAAGTGGAAGGACACTTTCTACTAAAACCAGTTCCTGGAGCAAACTAAAGTCTGAATGGCTTCTAAATTTTGTCTAGGAAGAAGCTTTGATATTTTGCCCCAAAAGGTATTCCATATATATGTGTGTATGTATGTGTGTGTGTATGTATGTATGTGTGTGTGTGTAGTATGCACACACAGTGGATGTTTATGTAGAGGTTTTTGGATCAAAGCATGTAATGATTGAAATTGATAGTACAGATGCATCAAAATATTCTTGTGTGTTATGTTGGAAGCCTTGGTCTGTAATTTAGGGCTGTACATTCCACTGCATGACAAAACACCTCAGTCCTTTGATCATTCTAGGATCAATTTTTCATTATAATGGTTATAAGAATTTGTTAATTTTGCTAAACCAGCATATTTCCCATAACCTCATTTTAGGAGGTAGCAGATTCTTTTTTATTGAAAGTTTACAAAAACAGATACTCTGAAAAAAATCAGACTGAGCAATTAAACATTGGCAAAGTTTATAAGCATCTCAAACTAGAGTCTTATAACAGAAAGTGTTAGACAAACTTAACTACAGATTTCTCTTCCATCTGTATTTATATTGTGCTGTGGACTGACTGGCAAGCCTGTATAGACTTTGCCCCAAAGTAAATTTTGTCTGCATCTTGTGTTCAGTATTTATCTTTAAAATGCTGTATAGAAAGGAGTTATATATGTATTATCATCCCTTAGGCATGCTAGAATTTCTTCCTCAACTACAGAAAGATGAATAAAAGCACTGAGAGACAACAGAGGGGGAAGAAGGTCACTAAGAAGTCAAAAAAAGGCCTTTGACACAGATTTTTGCCTGCATGCTTTCCTCAAAAGCCTGACACATAATATTACATGTCATGTGTTCCATTTGCAAAGAGGTTCACTTTTTTCTTTTTTTTTTACTTTATGTTATTTCTTGCTGTCCCCAGTATTTTCCTGTCCCTGAAGATGGCACTTACTGATATGGGCAGAGATGATTAATTGCAGCTGTTTCTACAGATGATAATTTTCGCAAAACAGCTCATGTCTCTAGCATGCTTTTTTTTCCTGCTTTTGTTTTTATTGTTATCCTACATATTTCTTTCCAATTTTATCAGAAGATTCTTTTTTCATACTTGTCTTTTTAGATAAGTGATCTGTATGCAAGTAACACTGATTCAAGAATCAACTGTGAGAACGGTTTTCTCCTCCGTTCACAAAGGCTACCAAGAAAGAGGCATGTTGATGTTTTTATGGGCAGTCTTTTGCTTATCTTGTGATTTTTAATTCATGGAAAAGATGCCCGGATTACTTCGTGGACTGCTTCAGTTTTATTTTAGAGAAAGAACTAGCAAAACTAAAGCTCTTGGTTTTCAGTGTAAATTAAAAAAAATCCCTCTTGTTATCATATGAGAGTGGCAGATTGGTAACCGCCTGTCCATAATCCGTATGGCAGTTTAAAGTTACATTCATATACAGAGAGAGGATAAAAGGTAATCAAGTAAATAATATGTGTAAATAAAGATAAGATACATATAAGAAAATAATTCTTTCCTTACATTTGTATATAAATCCTATCCCTCCCCAAAAGTTAATTGAATTTTTGCAATTTACTCCACCAGGTTGGATTTGAATTTTAGTTCTGCTAAACATGTTAATACATCGTAATGTTTATTTAAAATGTTAGAAACTAAATGAACTAATCTTTTAAGATTGAAGTTTAAAAATAATCTTTTAAGATTGTATTTTGTATTGTAAAAATACAATAATCTTTTAAGATTATTTTTATTTATTTGTATTATGGAACTAACGAGAATCTTTGACTCAAGACTGAAGTATCATAGCACTGTATGTGAACATATAGTAAAGAAATGTCCTTTCCACAGAAAGGTCTGGTTTTGTTATACTTCATAGATAGTGTTATTCAATTAAATGCAAAATAAGTTTTTGTGGGCTTGAGGCCAGAATGAGAGTAAAATGATCAAAAGCTGTGCAATTCCAAATAAATTGCTACATGTACGTTTCTTAAGAGGTGCAATGGCACAAAGGCAGAGGTATGTCAGTAGCCACCTGGCTGTGTGAGTTCAGGCTTTGACTACGCTGTCTTTTCCAGTCTCCTCAGCTGTGTGTGTAGATCCTGTGTCATTTGGTGTGGAGAGTCGAAGTGGTCAGCGAGGATGTTGGCCATCCCAGTCCTCTGTGTGCCATTGGCTGCAGGAGCTGGTGCAGCACACCCAGGTAGCTTCAGTGAACCTTCAATATGTGTTGTACAACAGGAGCCTCTTATCCAACTTTTTGATTATTTTGTGAATGTCACAGTAGAAGTGGATTTTTGAAAGGCGGTAAATTGTGTTTGAAAGGTCTGTTAATGGCCTAACAAGAATTGTTACTGGCAAGAACTTTGACTAACAAAAATAAGTCTTACAAAAAGCCATGGGAATATTCTGTGAATGTAGCAAAGGATTGAGATTTGGAAGACTTGGATTATACTCTTATTTTGGCAACAGATTCACAGTGTGATTTTGGCAATTTATCTCAGTGCTTCTGTTTCTTTCTCACATCTTTTATTCCTCTCGTTTAACTTTACTGCAATTTGTCTGTACAGTGCATAGAACAGGTGAGGGGGCAATCTGGACTGTGATTCTACTAACAATGATAACAAATAGTGTTAAATACAAAATATGTATCAGTTACTCTATTGAAATAAGATTATAGTGGGTTTACACAGATATAACATGATATAAATTTAAATTACATATTCAGCCATCTTTAACTGAAATGCTTGAATCCTATCAGATTGCTGCCTTTAGCATTCGTCTTCAGGTTTTGCACTGAACTGAGAGAAGTTTGACTTTAGATAATGTCCATGGATGTCATCAAGGTAATATAGATATATTTTTAACAATTATAGCTCAAGCAAATCTATGATCTGTAGCTAAACATCTGCAGCTTTTATATAAACATAATTCCCTTTTATGCCTGATAGTTTCACGGATATTCTCATTAAAAACACATTCATGTGATACTGACCAGTACTTGATTAAATACAACTCATTACTTATCTCTCAGATGGTTATTGCTGGACTTATTCCAGAAATGCCCTGAAGGTATTTTTTCTTTTCAAAAGGAAAATGCTTCTAAACTAAGACTATGATTTTACTGTCAGGTGACAGACGATGTAGTTAGACTCCAAGTCTGTTTTGAAACCTTTCCAAATTCAGTTTAGTCGCTTGAAACCAGAAGTATCTACCTGTATGGTTCTTCTCAATAAATATGAAAATAATTTATAATCAATTAAAACCTCACCAAGACTTTGGAACGTGTCAAGTTTTATTGAGAACTGTAGCCACTAGCCTTCTCTATACTTCCTGCAAAAAGGATTTACAGATCACTTAATTCTTATCAATTTATTAATGCTTTTGTGACAACACAGACATTTTATATCTGTACTATATGTTTGTGTCACTATTGAGAATCCTTGTGCCTTCAGTGTCAAAAAGAACAACACATCATGTCTATCAAGCCAGGCTTTGTTGAAAGCAAATCTCATTAGATTAGGTTTTTCAGTTCATTTCAGGTTGATTTTCTTCTCTTTGTTCTTCTGTTTAAAAGTTAATTTAGCCATTGAGGAATATACTAGATAGACACTGATGGAAAGTGCCCACTAAAGGAGTATAATATATGCCAAGTCCATCATCCTGCTTGCAGTTGGGTCTCAAGCTGTTCAGTCAGGCTTGAACAGGGCTGAACCTTTAGGGATAAAAAGATAGTCAAGTTTTCCAACCTACTCATCTCTGAAAACAGCACATCAGTTTTTTTAACTAGATTGTACAGGAAGAGCATGACCGAGACCAGTTCTTACATACTGGCTATTGGATACCTGTCAAATGGTAACTTTCAGGTAACTATCAGCCTAAGGCAGACCTGCACTAGTTCCTTTGAGATGAAAAGCTGAGTATCCCATTACCCATCCCTTGAGCCACTCAGTGTCCATCTGCTGATGTGAGAAGAAAACATCATTAATAATGTATTCACGGCTTGTGTTCTAGCTTTTATGTTGCTATTAATTCTTCCATCATGAGCTATCTCAGCATTATTTAGCTTCTCATTTATAACACCTACCTGCTAGCTGTAGTTGTGGATTTTTTTTTCTCTATTTTAAGGGATAAAAGGAATTAAAGCAGATGATGTGACACTAAAATTGATTCATAAGATCAGTTAGTTTTTGCATAAGGGTCTGTTCTGCATTAATATATCTTATCACTGATCCAGAGTACTTTTGCTAAAGAGAGAGTCTGATGAACAAGGAGTAACTTGTGTCATAACTTACTACAACTAACACCATCTAATACTTAATACAAATCTCTTAATGGTGTGAAATAAGGTAATGGTTTGGACTTTGGGAATTGAATGTCAGTGTAAACTGGTGTAGCTCTGTTGAAATCAGTGAAAATGTCAATGTCAGATAACACCAGAATGGCCACAAATGTCTACAGTAATTTGTTTGTTTTGGGTAGTGTTGTAGGATTGTTAGTTAACAATTCCATTCAGAACAATAAGGAATTACTGCTTTAAAATTAAGTCATTCAAATCCATAATTTATAGCCTTAGCATTTGGAGGGAGGTGTTTTGTTTTTAAATTGTTAAAATATGATTTGAAGAGTTATCAGAATTAAAGACTGTAGCTCGGATAAGACATTATAGGCTATCAGATTCTTATTGTCTCTGAAAATCTTGATCTACTGAAATACTGACCTTTTTTTCCTTAGAATGAGTGGCTTGTATACACAAGAAAAATAATTATACGCCTGGAAGAAAATGGCATGCAAATGTAGTCCTTGATCCAGAAGATTTGCAGAATAAAAGTTTGTTTTCATCTGTGAATTCTTTTTCGAATCTCCGGTGGTGCCAATGACCAAAACACCCAAAGGCTTGACTGTTTATTTCTGATATAGATCTTAGTAGTTTTCATGCCTGTGCGGCTTCAGGATTGGATTACTGCAGTACATAGGGAATGAAGAGCTATAGCTATGGCAACCAAAGTCAGATAATTGGCAGCGTGAGTTACAGAATCTCTTAGGATGTGCAGCAGCCTCCTCTCCCCACTGGTGTGACTGTTCAGTCTGTGACCTTCAAGACCAGGATCAAGATCAAGGCCTTTCTCTTCTCCTAGCATACGTCGCTCTGTAAGAAGCTCTTAAGAGTCTGCACAAATAAACAAATATGGATGTATCTTAAAGTGGTTTAGGAGTTTTTTCTTTTCTTTCTTTTTTTGTCTTTTCTTTTCTTTTTTTTTTTTTTTTTTTGACAGTCATGGCTTAATCTAGTTCTCTGAGTGAGACAGACTGTGTCTCATTATTACTAGTATAATTACAGGTATTGCAGTGGTTTTACCAATACAACTATCTCATGCAGAGGAGTGTTTTTCTCAGCCCTGACTGACTGACTGACATAGTGGTGTAAGTAAATCCTGAAGTCAAATTTGGCCTCAGATACAGACTTTATATTGCGGATGAGATGAGGGATGAGGTGGAATATGAAATGTTCTCATTTTTATTCTTTAAGTTGTACAAAGAGTATCTAAATTAGGAAAGCCAATTACATTAAAAAAACATATCCTCATCACAAAAGCCAAGAGTTTGAAAAGTGAAGTATAAAAGAAAATAATTTGATTTTTTTGGTTTTATTAAAACCTCTACAGCTTTCCAAATAAAATTTAAGCAAATAAGGCTTTAGAAAAATTCAAGTCAGACTTCAGTTAACATGTGAGTGCTCATGTGACGTAAACCCTGGTTAAAAATACTTTGTAGATTAGTTTTCAGTATCTGTTTTTTACAATTTTTTTGATATCCTTCTTGTGGACACTGTTGGTTATTTCTGTAAAGATCATCTACCAGCAGTTTGCTATTCACATTTGCTTAACAGTGTACTATTAAAAACAAAACTAAATGTGCCCAGACACTTACGCCTTCAGCCAAATATCTTGTTAACCCAGATATAATAATATTATGTAATAATGATAGTAGTTATAACTTAATTGAGCAATTTAAGACACACATTTTCTGACATTATAACAACTGTGACATTATAACAGCAATGTCACTCCAATCTTCAAAAGGGGCAAGGAGGAGGACCCAGTAAACTACACACCAGTCAGCCTCACCTCCATTCCTGGAAAGGTGATGGAACAGCTCATCCCGGATGTCATCTCAAAGCATGTGGAGGAAAAGAAGGGGTAGTCAGCAGGGGTTCATCAAGGGGAAATCCTGCTTAACCAATCTGATAGCCTTCTATGATGGTATGACTGGCAAGGTGGATGAGGGCAGAGCAGTGGACATTGCCTTGACTTCAGCAAGGCTTTTGACACTGTCTCCCATAACATCGTCACAGACAAGCTGAGGAAGTGTGGGCTGGATGAGTGGACAGTGAGGTGGATTGAGAACTAGCTGAATGGCAGAGCTCAGTGTTGTGATCAGTGGCGCAGTCTAGTTGGAGGCCTGTAGCTAGCAGTGTCCCCCAGGGGTCAGTACTGGCTCCGGTCTTGTTCAACTTATTCATCAATGACCTGGATGAAGGAACAGAGTGCCTCCTCAGCAAGTTTGCTGATGATACCAAACTGGAAGCAGTGGTTGAAATGCCGGAAAGCTGTGCTGCCATTCAAAGAGATCTGGACAGACTGGAGAATTGAATGGAGAGGAACATCATGAAGTTCAACAAGGGCGAGTGCAGGGTCCTGCATCCCGGAAAGAATAACTGCATGCACTAGTACTGGTTGTGGGTTGACCTGCTGGAAAGCAGCTCTGTGGAGAAGGACCTGGGAGATTTGGTGGACAAGTTAACCATGAGCCAGCAATGTGTCCTTGTGGCCAAAAAGGCCAATGGTATCCTCATGTATGTTAGGAAGTTGCCAGCAGGTTGAGGGAGATGATCCTGCTACTTTACTCAGCCCTGATGAGGCCACATCTGGAGTGGTGTGTCCAGTTCTGGGCTCCCCAGTACAAGAGAGACATGAAGCTACTGGAGAGAATCCAGTGTAGGGCTATGAGGATGATCAGAGGACTGGAGCATCTCCCCTGTGAGGAAAGGCTGTGAGAACTGGGCCTCTTTAACCTGGAGAAGACTGAGAAGGAATCTTTTGAATATCTACAAATATCTTAAGGGAGGGTGTCAAGAGCCAGACTCTTTTCAGTAGTGCCAGCAACAGGCACAAACTGAACCACAAGAATTTCCACCTGAATATGAGGAGGAATTTCTTCACTGTGAGAGCGACAGAGCACTGGAACAGGTTGCCCAGAGAGGTTGTGGAGTCTCCTTCTCTGGAGATATTCAAAACCCTCCTGGATGCAACCCTGTCTAACATGCTGTAGGTGACCCTGCTTGAGCAGGGAGGTTGGACTAGATGATCTCCAGAGGTCCCTTCCAACCTCAACCATTCTGTGATTCTGTCATTTAATTGCATATAAAATTATCAGAGAAAATAAAATCAGTTTGTAAGAAAATCCAAACTATGACTCAAAATAAGACTGAGCAGTCAGAGGAGAAAAAAAAAAACTTTACCTGAATAAAGCACTTAGTAGTGTAGGAGGTTCAGTAGGGTTTATGTATTTTTTAAAGTGTGGGGATCACATCCAGAATTTTATTGCTTAGATATCATCAGCAATCAGTAAACTATAATGCTTGGTTACTAATGTGGATTGCCGTAAAAATCTACTAAAATGGAGTAAAATATATGTACCAGAACGGCCACAGTAAGATGATTTTATATCTGCAGCCACAGTGCATAAAGAAGCAGTACACAAACAAACCCCCTCTAAAGCATCATTGGAGTTTGCTGGATTCAAAACTACCCAGGTTCACTTCATATGAAATGAAGAATTCTCTAATAATCTTAAATTAAGGTGACCTGATAAAATTAACAAAATTATAATCCTACTCAAATCACTCTTTTTGGAAAACTGTTATGTAATGGAGATTGGACCAGATTGACAGAATTTACTTTCCTTTTTTTCTAGAAGAAATTATTTGCAGTTCCAAAAACAAACTTTCAGAAATGGTTAAGCATTTCGCGACTTCAGTGCTGTCTAATGTTACTGATGAACTGATAGCTAGGAAGAAGTAAGAAAATTATTTACAATATGATTTTTGCACAAGAGCACAGAGAAAGCCTGCTAAAAAGTGTCTGTGTTTTTAAGCCAAAAATCCCCCCAAAAGTGGTAGGTTTTTTTTCTATTTATTAGTAGCTTTTGTATATATTGAGCTCACATCCCTTATTCTAATATTGTATTATTATTGCCAATAACACAATGGACCAGTCTGATGCAATACCATATTCCTAGTTTGTATTCAGTACAGAATCAGTACAGATTTTGTCTCACAAAATTTAGGTTCATAAAAGAATTACAGATCTGTAGGAATGGTAGATACATGAGGAGATCATCTAGTATAACCGATGGCTCTTTTCAGATTTTTTTCTAAATCATCTGTGACAAACACATATTCAAATTTTCTTAAAAACCTTCAGTGAAGGTTTTAATGTCTCCTTAGTGGCCTGTTCCTTGCCTTCACAGCCATTACAGTTTGAATTTTCATAATGCGTATTCTAATTCTTCTTTGTGTAAGATTTAATTAATTTTTCTGTGCTTCTCCCAGTCTTCCTTCTAGTGGATGCATTGAGCAATAGATGATCCTCTTTTTATAACTGTCTTTCATGTATCAACAGAATTATCAAGTTCTGCCCTTTTTCAGCTCTTTCACCTCTTTTTTATATAATTGACATTAAGGAAAAATGCTCTCTAGCTCTGGACATCTTAATGTTGAATGTGTGAGGTATAGATCTGAGTTAATTGACTGTGTTCCACTGCAGATTTCAGTTGCTGAGAACAAGTGTCTAAAGCACGTTCTGTCCTTCTTTAGAAGAAGGATGTCCACATCATCACCAGACTAAATTTAGGTTTTGTCAAGTCCTAATCCAGAAATTTTACAATTCTTATTTTGAACATGGAGAAACTTACTGCTGTACTACTGAGGTAGAGCTCCCAGGGATGACTGTGGCAGCTACTCCCCCTTTCTCTTTTTATTCTTGGTGATAACGATTACTGTGGGGTTTTTTTTATTTGATACAGCCTTTTTCCCAAGCCTGTGCATCTTCTAGGCATACATGCCTACATACATTAAATGAGATCTGCAACTAATTTATCTCTGATTTGCCTAAGTGAAGGTGTAAGCAGTATGCCTACAGGAGTAAATTTCTCATTCCCTGTTATTGCCGTAGGTGAATATACCTGAGCTTGGCCTGAGCTGGTTCCTAGTCCTTGGTAGACTGTCAGTCAGTTTTAGGTTAAGAATTTCAAGTTTGGTAACTTGGTTTAACTTTTTGTGAAGCGAATGAAATTATTTTAATACTACAATGAAGTAGGAACATTCTAAAATAATCAAAGCAAAAATACTTTGAATACTGCAGAATCCCACAGGTACTTCATCAAGGTACAAAAATCCTTCTGGGGAGATAGGCCTCTTCGTGAGCCTATTGTTATTATATGTGACACCTATTAAAAGGACCTATAGCTACCTTTGGAGAGATAGCATCTCGGTAACTAATTCTTAAATTGGAAAAAAAAAAAAAAAAAAGAAAGAGAGATAATTATTTCCTGATTACTGATACAGCTGATTACTGTATCAGCTATAGCAGAAATGTATGGATTTTTGTATGGAGAAGTTGTGTGGTTATAGCTTCTCTTTAAAAAAATTCAATATTAAAGTGAAGAACAAAACACTACTCATCTCTATTGTGAATAAAAATAAACTATTAATATATAAGAAATGTGTATAATAATCTTAGAAGAAATATTAAAAAATAAAAAAACTCAGTTTGAAAAAGCTCATGAAGCTTTGCCATATTTTGCCTTTTAATACTTCTCCATATCATGATAAACATTATAGAATATCAATGAACACTTACTGTCCTGGTGCTATTGTTTAGGAGAAAAATTTCAGTCTCTGTCATAGTGAGGGTGATTTGTTGAAACATGGCTGGTTACCTCAAATTTTGTCTAAATTTGTTTTTCTTTAATTAGTAGACTAATACTAGAAAATACTACCTTTAGATGAATGGAAAATTAAACCAAACCACAATCACATTTGCTGCATCTATCATAATACCTTTATTTTGGTGAAATAATGGATGGATGAAAAGTTAGACGTGTTGTGAGGGTGTACTGTTGAAAATTTTTTTTGCAACTGCTGTTTATGCTTTTGAAAACTAAGCCATACTTTTTGAGCTGTACCTGAATGCCAAAGATGGTTAAAATGGAAGGTAATTATGCATGAATATGGTATTTTATGAGAATGTTAATTTTAGGGATTTGTTGGGAATAATCTCAGGGAAGGAGCAAAGGACTCCTCGGAGCTGTGCTGCTTAGAAAACATTAAAGCGTAGCCCTTTGCAATTAGGAGGCCATCAGGTCTTCTGGGAGGACAGTTCTAGTTTTAGTGCACCAGTTTTCACTCCTCTCCCATTTTCAGACCTCCTCCTAATGTTTTTCCAGTGGAAGTTTGGATTCATGAACGGTGAATTTAAATACACTGCAAATAGGCTTGCTTTTTCTAGATTGTGATTACAAAACAGTTAAATTTGGGGCAGCTTTTGTCCCACATGTCCCAGGGCAGTGCTGAGAGCCCTCCCTGCTTGATCATAGCAAGCCAGTTTAGAGAGCAAGACTGGCAGGAAACTGGCCAAAGAGTGTGCTGAAAGAATCAAAAGGGATGGGCTGAATGCTGGAGAAAGGGCAGAATGAGGAGAGCGGGGATGTGGCAGCAAGTAGATCAGTTTTGCCTGCCGTGATTTGAGTTGCGGTTCTCAGGCGCCCCAGAAGCAGATCATGTATATCCAGCATCTGTAGGCCACAAGGTTTAGACCACTGCTCTAGCAGATTCAAGTTACCTGAGAGGTTTGAAAGGAAATTCAAGACGCAGAAGTTACTGAGGGGCAATTAAGACCTGGACCTAATGACTGGGTAATCTTTCTGTAGACCAGTGTAGAGAGAGTTTTCAGAGATTTCAGAAAAGTAAAATATTGTCTGGGAAGTGATAGGCAAGAAGCTTCTCTTTTTGTTTAAACCAAATTGTTTTATGTATTCCCATCTAGTGAATCCCTAAATATTTCCTGTTATTTTACTATTACATTTAACTTCTACTGCTTTAACTGAGAGTTTGTAGTATTCAGCACTTTGCAGACTTGTTACTGCGATAACAATGTGTGACTAAAATGCAGAAATCTCTTTGAAGAGTAAAGGTATTCCAGAAGACCAAATCTCTGAAGCGGATGAAAATAAAATAAAATTGTCACTCTGTATCACATCACTGCACATTAGCTGTATCCTTCCATGAGATTTTCAGGGAGCACACTGAGCATGAGAGGAATTCATTTAACTTCTTGAAAATAAGCTATGTCCTAAATATTGTTACTAATACAAACTAGTAAGTAATTAGGCCACGTGATTTTTCTCTCTGATTTTTGATTAAAAGGGGATTTCAGTGTTTGTCAGGTAAAATAATTTATGTAATCTGAAATTTTTATGATCTTTGTTTGCTGACTTTCGAAAGTAAGTAACTTGAACTTTATTTCATGTATTTAATGTGGGTGTATAGTAATATGACAATACTATCCTCTACTGGCCATATGTGTTAACACAAGTCTCAGTCTACATCAAGGTGAATTTGTTTGCATGCATTGAAAAGAAGGGATGCTGCTCACATCCATA
This sequence comes from Rhea pennata, assembly GCF_028389875.1. Classification (NCBI taxonomy): domain Eukaryota; kingdom Metazoa; phylum Chordata; class Aves; order Rheiformes; family Rheidae; genus Rhea; species Rhea pennata. The sequence continues at coordinate 58,006,582 of NC_084667.1, read as the reverse complement.
TTTATGGATGCAGAGGTTTGTTTTGCATAACATAACAGGGAATAATTAACCAAGTGCTATCTACAATGTGATGATGGTATATGCTTCAATCAATGGCACCAGCTGTGCTACATGTGTTTTTAATGTGACTTTTAAACAGAGTATAGACATGACTTCTTGCAGTTTGCCAGACTGTCAAGCTTTTGTAGTTCTATTTTGCCATGGTAGCTTTTTCCTAGGTACATCAGTTTAACACAGCAGGATCACTGGTTGGTTTTTAGTCTACTCTTGAACTCCAACATATAACTATCATGGTGAAACTGTGTGCCTGATCCCTGGTGTCCACAAGCACATAAAGCATCCTTACTTTTGGGGTTTTTTTTTTTAGGTTTAAAATTTCAAAAGGTCTGTGTATGGCTTATGGGAAGGCAACAAAGGAAAGGCAAAATTTCGTATGAGAGAATAAACTTAGAGATTTCAAAGTATTTGTTTTTCAAACTTACCTGTTAAAACTGCCAGTCGGTACTGAAGGTGTATTTGCATACTGTGACGTTAGATATTACAAATAGTGAAATGCTATCTCATTCTCATTCATCCTGTAAAAGTTTTCTGCTCTGGAAGTTTATTTATGTAAGAAATAAATCCTATAATTCAAAGTTTGTTTGTTTTTTTTTTTTTTTTTTTTTTTTTTAGTATTCTGATACATTTTGGAGAAAGTTTGTATAAATCTTTCATAACGTTTATTGGGAATGAGGGGATTATAATGCTTCCCCCAATTACCCCATGTAAATCCAAGGCAGAATGGGAGCAGGAATCAGAAAAGACAAGTTAGAGACACAGCTCTAGCTTTTCTCATAGAGTGATGCCTGGAAGTGACTAGCAGAGCAGACGGGAGCTAATGTGTTGCTGTTTTAACTGTTCTGATTTTACATTCAAAGACTATTTGGCATAGAGCCAGTGCAGTTGTATATTAGTTCCAGTTAGGGGACTACACAGGTAACTTAGCAATGCTTTTATTTCTCTTCTCCTTAGTTAGATGGTTATCAAACACATTTTAGGATGTGGGATTGTACCTTTTAAATGCTGCCACTTAATACCTCATAAAATATAATCCATGGGCACTAAACAGGTGTTATACTCACATTGAAATATGTTATAGTATTAATGCAAGAAATGTACACATCATAAATTTATTTTTGTTCATGAGTGTGTATGTTCCTAGGAAGATGTTATTCAGTGGCTAGTAGAGAATTATGGAGCCTTTTACTTCTTATCTGACAGTTTAGTTCCAGTTCATGTTGCTAGTGACTAAATTTTATCTGATAGCAGGTTAGAGTTGTGTGTTTGATGAGTTAGTTGTATGAGTCCAGGCCCTCCAAAACATAGCTGGGAGTTTACAGCTCAGATTGGCTAACCACAGAAAACATTAACCGGTAATTTTTTTGTCAACATGTTTATCACCAAAGTTTGAACGGCCAATGAAGACTGAATTGTCCTTTTTCCTATAGACGTTATTTTTGAAAGTTGAGCACCTGGGAAATACAGAAGTTTCCGGAATTTCTGCCTATGCTTTATTTGTCCTGTGGATAAATAAAGAAACGAAAAATAACGTCAAGGAGTAGTAAGATGTCGTGGGGGAACTGTTCATCAGAATCTATGAAAGGGAACCGTATGTTAGTGACAGGCTGCAGGCTATTCAGTTGAAGACAAGCCCTACCATGAATGATGATCATGGGTGATCAAAGTCATACTCTTTCTCTCTTGTGCTATGTTAGCAGTGAGCCTGTGATGTAGAGAGAATGAAGGCGCTTTGATCTTTGCTCCTCGTTCTTTTGAACAGGTCAGTAGCACCACATGAATTCTGTGTAATTCTATATTAAAGAACTATATTAAATTAAGGGTGAAGAAGAAGGACTTTACTGTTATATGGGCTATTATGTGTTTTGGAGTTCCTGTTGACTGAGAATGAATGGCTTTGATATGCTGAAAAATACCTCCTCATTTGATGACTCTTAGCAGTATTCTTGAAATACATTGAGATCTATTTACTTTACCAATATCTTGCTTTGAAAAGGGAACCTTTTAACATTTTCACAGGAAAAATACTGTATTTATATGGTAAACGATGCAGTAAATCAAATATTAATGATGAACACATGAAACTACACATTGTATTTGTAAAAATATTGCCCTAAATACAAATATAGGAGGTTCAGAATTACTTTGAAATGTTTGAAAACATTATTATTGGCTATGAACTATCATAGTCTAATAATGGTTTATTATTTAGGATTCCAGTGCAGTTCTTTTCTCAGTGTTTAAATGAAATACAGAACAGATATTAGAAAAGCTCTGTGATAAACATTATAATTTTGATTATGCCAGTGGGAAGTAAGCATTCCCTTTCTTTTTCTCCACTGACACTAACCCATACGTCTGGAAGCCATCAGTCTTAAGAAGAGGCCCTGACATCTCAAGTTAAAGAAAGCAGACCAAAGGTTGGCAGAGCAACTACAACAGATCTGAAAATCTTTCAGGGATTTCTATTACTATTGTATTAGATCTGATGTAAAACTTGCAGTATCAGTACTCTCTTATGTATATTACTGCCTCAAGCAAATACCCTCAATTTTAAATTAATTCAAATTAATTTTAATATCATAATTGATTAGCTAACTTGTATAAGTGCATGCTGAGAGTTGATTCGATAGAAAAGGATGCAGAAGAACCTTAAAAAATGTAAAAAGTAAAGTGTAATAAAGTATAGCTGTAAAGTACAGTCTTTATAATGTAGAACTATAGAGGGCAGAATCCTCTGCCAAGTTAGAGACTTGATTAACAAATCAACCTTTCTGAATAAAGGAGCCTTGTGATTTCCTCTAATATGAGGACAAAAGAAAGCATGTGTTTACTGAAAAAAGCTAGAGAATACAGATTTTCTGGCTAAATACTTGATTTTATATGAGGCTATATTTGCATGTCAATTTACTATCATTTTTGGAAATTAAACTTTTCATTATGCGACTTCATGTAACTTGTTAGAAAGAGTACTATGTAAGTCAAAAAGGTAGTTTATATTTTGAGAGGAAAGAAGTCTTAATTAAAAAAGACACATACTGTGGTTGTATAACAGCTTGATCTGTTACACTGTGAATAATGCTATTATCAAGTCCTACGAAAATTAATGATTTATACAAATATCTCATATTCAGGCATATTCAAAATACAAAATGTATGACCTACAGTTCTTGCTTAGTGTTTAGTTCAAGATCAACAGACGTAATTCATTTTCTCATATATGACATTAAATCATGGGGATTAGATTTATGAGAGAGAGAGGAAAAATCACAGCAAGTCGGTTGGAACTATATCAGTACATATATTGTTATTAATTAGTTACGTTCATGTGATATTCACTTAATTTCATTTGATCCATCTTCCTAAAGGTGTGTAATAATCCAGCAAAGTCAGTCCATAGTCCTGTTTCTCCTTAAATCTCTTTCTTATCAAACACATTTCTGTAAAAGGTAGTTGTCTTGAGGTCATTTCATGAAGCAGAAGCCCGTTAAACCACATTAATCTCTTGATACCTTTTCATGCACATTACTGCCACTATGACAAGGAGACTGTTGTGACTGCTTTAGATTTGTTTTCACCTTAGTAAAATGATAGAAAGTGTTTATTCTTAATTTCTAGGGGAGTTTTGGCTTTCCTTATCGTCCTTTTCTGGCACCATACAAAATTATTCAGAGTTAATTAGCACAGAATTATTAATTTTATGTTTGGCTTCATGTTGTTGAACTAAATAGGCTAACTGGGATGATCCCTGTTGTGTTCACAATAAAATAAAGTGTTGCTATTGAAATATTTAGAAGACATTCTTGCAGATAGTTACTATTTATCAGCAGGATAAAAGTCTTCTAAAACATTTTCCCCTGGAAAATATGGAATAGATTTAATAATTCTTTCATTTAATCAATCTCTCAAGGTGGATCTTATCAATGTGTGTAAATATCTGAAGGAAGAGTGTAGAGAAGACAGAACCAGACTCTTCTCAGTGGTGCCCAGTGACAGAGCAAGAGGCAGTGGGCACAAAGTGAAAATACAGAAAATTACATTTATTTGTAAGAAAAAACTTTTTTCTGTGAGAGTGACTGATCACTGGAACATGTTGCCCAGAGAGGCTGTGGAGTCTCCACCGTTAGGTATATTCATAAGCTGCCTGGACACAGTCCTGGGCAACCCAGTCTACCTGACCCTGCTTGAGCAGGGAGATTGGACTAGATGATCCCCAGAGGTCCCTTCCAACCTCCACCACTCTTTTAAAGAGTTTTCCCTAAATATAGTATAGAACAAGGTTTGCACTATAGTTCCTTGTAGTATTCAACACAGATGCAGGGAACAAACGTGTCTTGATGATCAGGTTTCATATCTGAAATGAGAAAAAGGGAAATTGATTGATGATATTAAAAAACAAGCGATGTCACTACTTTTCATTTTTAAACAATGTTGCATGTAATCAGTAGTATAAAATGACAAAATTGCTAGTTTATTACCAAGTAAGAGAGAGGGCCAAAACTTGGCCACTGACTTGTGAACAAAATAAGTAGCTTAAAAGAAATTTTATGACTTACATTAAAAATAATAAAAAATACATTGCTCAATGTCATGGAAAGGAAAATCATTCTTAACCTGGCTCTGGGATCCATTTGCTATTAAATGTCATTTCTTGTGCTTTAAATTTGGACTCTCTATAGATGAGGATGGAATTGTTTCTTCAAATTACTGATTACACCATTTTAAGGTGCATATTTCTTTGCTGGCTTTCTGTGAGACATAAGTTTTCAACTACAGCTGGAAGGAGGTGGTACTAATCGGACACAAGCAGTAGATTGATTTGGCATGGTATATCCTGGTTTTATATTTTAACAAGTTAACAAGTTGAACAGACATGAAATCAAGTCCTAAATTAAAAATGAGTTATAAATTTATAAGTGATGCAGCCAGAATATACTGAAAAAGCTATTAACGCATAGAAAAGCCAAACAACTGTTACAGAAACTACCTTTTTCTATATTTGAGCATCTCTCCACTGGGAAACATTGCTACAAAAATTACTGGTAACAGCTTATGTCAAGGCTAGGAATAATAAGCTTTTCTTGCTTTAAGAATAATAAGCTATTTGCCTATCAGATCTAAAATAATGTTAATTCTTAGATTTTCTCACTAATATGCCAGTCTCTATTCTCTTCAGTACACAATACTTGTCCTTTATTGAAATATCTTTAAAAAGTAACCATTAAATTCTACCTTCTTCCTTACAGATTGAGAATACAGCTTGTGTATGAAGGAAGTAGCAACATTACTCGTATGTTGTACCTCCAAAAATGTTTAATTAATCAATCATCCTATTGAACTATTCTAATCTGTTTGTTTAATTAGGTTCTAAAGCAAACTCATTACTACTAATTTTTGGGGGCTAGATTTAAAAAATAACCACAGGATTCTACAGTTCAATCATTCTTTCATTAATTGTTTATAACATCACTACTTTGCTACTCAAAGAAATATTTTAAGTAAATAGTCTGAGAAACATTTGATGCAGTAAGTTTGTCACTGATCACATTTCTTCTGAGGACTGAAGAACGTGGCTGTGTAATCTCATTAAGTTTGTTAATCACAGTACTCTTCAGTTTCTCTGTTCCCTCCTCATCTATTTCTTATACCTGGAGTACTGTGAGATTTTTATACCCTCAGAAGTGTCTCAGACCTTTCTCCTGCCAAATAAGTGTTTTTAGCACCTTACACTCTGTTCTTTAAAAGTATCAAAGAGGGTGAGCTACTAAGCCAAATTCCCCTCGGGATTTGAGAATGTGACTCTGTAATCTTGTGTAAAGAGGCATTAACAATATTAGTCACAGTACTCTGCTTTTACCATACTCCCAGCTAGTACCTGATGTGGCAGTCTTTGCACAGGCAAAACTCTCACTGACATAAATAAATTCAGTAAATCTTTCTAGAAAAATGTTGAGATGTGTAGAACAGTATTGCTGTTACTTATAGAAACAACATCGTTTATTTTTATATACTAACATGTGAGTAAGAGTTGTGCAGTAAAACTACTGGAATGATGAATTAACAACACTGCTTAAGTGTTAACACAAAGTCCCCTGGGAAGGGAATGAGGGAGAGGTTTTAGGGATCTGGGCTTTGCTTGTGCAATTAGCGTAATTTATTGTAAGCTCTGGCTGTGTAAGAATTATATGATAAAGCCATTGAACTGATGAGTCACAGCACTTCATGTTGTTTTGATATCTTTGTGAGTTTTAAGTATATACAGCTGGTCAGCAAATGAAGGTGCATTTTTAGGTGCATTTTCAGGTGCATTTTTAGCTGTTAATTATAGTAGCAATTTTTTGTTCTGTGGATGCTGATATTTCAAGTTCCTGCAATATTTGTTTTTTGTTATGGAGAAATATTTGTTTAAGAAAAAAATAATTTAGAAAGCATAACCCTCTAAGTAACTCCAATGAGGTCATTAGAGCTATCCTGAGTGTGACAACAGTCTTAGTTTTTAGGAAATTGATTATATTAAAATGCTGTATAATTGGGGAAAAATATGTGACGTCAGTGATTTTTTACTTGGTGTTCATTTGTATTGAGGTGGACCAGCTGCATGTTTTTAAATCAGCAATAAATACAACAATATCAAATACGAAAAGAGAGTGCTAAGCATTTTTAGGATTATTATCAGTGATTTTTTGGAAGGAATGAATTATGGAGTATGTTAAACTGCAGTTCCTATGTACAGTAAGGACCATAGCTTAGCGATTAAAAAGAACAGTTACACCACTCCAGCTTTTACTAATTGCATAAAATGCATCTTTAGTCCCCAAACTGTGTAATAAAGATCATTGATACTTGTCTTTTAAATAAGACTGCAGAATTCTAGCTTAAAATGTATTTGAAAATAGAATATACTGCCACAGTGTAAAAGATCAGACAACTGATGTCTCTGTCAAATGGAGGAAGACTTTTTTTTTTCTCTTTTACTTGGCTCCTTGAAATTATGAATTTTCTGGTTAACAACTCAGGAATGAAAAATCTTGTTGCACTGCTGTTTTCACAGTTCAAATTCAAATCGGATAATCTTCCAAGCTGATTTATCTAAAACCTTAAGGGAAATCTATTGATTGTTACTTTCCTAACAAGAATTTCAAAGTATTTATAGGCTCAATAGGCTCAATATTTATACACTTACACGCAATGTGATCTCTAACAATAAAACCCAAAACATTGAAGCAAATATTTTCAAACTTGGAATAAAACAAGCCTGAACATCTTTATAAGCTCATAAATAAACAAATTGCTCACTATTTTCCTATAAGTTAAAGTCACTTGCATTTGGGAATGCAACCTTCAGGCCCTGATGGCTGATTTCCAGAAAATTTTAATTTGATAATCTATTAATAACCCAAAGACAGGTTCAAAAGAAGATGCTAATGACTTTTCTAGGTCCTCACCACCACTAAATCTGTGGAAGAAGTGCATATATAGATGTGCATCCTGAGTGCCTGTCAGGACAAGCAGTAGATGTGCATCACTCCTGTTTCTATCCATCCAGTGCCCTCAATTGCGTTAAAGGGAACGTAAGGATGCAGGCAGAGAGTTTTCAGTGCAGACAGTTTTTCGGTCTGGACAATCAGTCCAGAATCCATGTTTCAGATACAGTTTTTAGGATAGAAAAGCCATGATAATTCAGTCCCGTATATTTTAAAATAGACATCTCCCTACAGACAGCCATAGATTAGTATCTCAAGGAAAAAGTATGCCTGCATTTACTGAAGAGCTTTTCAGTGTTGGAAATTTTTGTGAATATTTTAGAACTACTAGTGTCTGATTTCCAAGAATTATTTTAGTTTCTAAAATTGATGAGCTAGAATGTGGAGATTACATTTAGTCACTTAGGGATATAGATTGTATAGCTCTTCAAGGAAAGATGGCAACAGGCTGGAACATGTACTTGCCAGATGAGTATTGGGCAGTTTTAAATTAATTCTTTGTGCTCAAACATCTTCAGAATTCTTTTAATCCAACATATGTGGATGAGTGTTTTCAGGAGTTTAGTTTTAAAGTAAAGCTAACTGTGCTTTCTTTTTCACTGTGCTTTTTGTTGCAGAGGAATGTTAATAGTAGAGCTGGCAAAGAGGGAATGAAGCAAGTGCAGGGGAGCAAATAAGGATAAGGGGCCCAATCCTGCAAAATACTGAACATGTTTTTAGACTCTGACTGCCTTTAACGCCTGTTGACTCCTATTCCTAATGTAGAGAGGGTAGATCAAAAGAACGTGTGTATGTGCATGTGTGTGAACTCTCAGAACCTTATTTGAACCTGTCTTTGGGTTATAGCCAAGTGCTTTAAGTCGAGACAATAGTCAGATGCTTGGGGTATAAGAGGTGCTTAACACAGAAGAAAAAAAGAATATAGTTACTTTGGTTTTGATCTTGCTCATGTGATAAAAGTTCCAATAACTTCCGATCCTTCTGGCAGGTCTAAAGACCTTTCCTAATTATCTTTATATAAATTTTGATAAATATTTCAGTATTATTAATGATGAACTCATTAAAATGGGAAATTGATGGGATTAATTTGCTTCAGCTTTTATTTGCCAAGAGAGCATTTTCCCAGCATTATTGTCTCTCCATACATTTTAAATTTGCTATTGTGGATCAAAGCATGCTCAGCTTTTGTTGTATTAAGTGAATCTTAGTGAAATAGAAACTCAGAAAGGCATTTTCTGCCAAAAAATGTAACTGGAGAAGTCACGATTGAGTTCAGCGTATTAAATCTGTTTACTCAGTGTGCCTAAGTCTTTTTGGAATTTAAAAAAAAAATAAAACGTGGATTTGTTTGGGCAATAGAACATGACAAGTAGTACAGTTTCAAAAGTAAGTACTTTCTTCCAGGGAAACAGATTTGACAATACAGGACAATACATTGACAATATAGGACAATGAATAAGTCCTCAGAAATACATTGCCTGGGATATTATGTGGCTGAAATTTTGAATGTTTCAGACTTAACACTTTATGTTAATTTGAACATAAAAATTCCATCTGGTCTTATATTCTGTCTCTAAAATTGTTGATATGTTATATTTGTACTTTCAAAGGATGGTGTAAGAATTTTACAGGAACTGCTGTGGTCTGGCCTTAGTCTTTTCCTCATCTCTAATTGTTAAACTGGTTTAAGTTTTGGAGTATCTCTTTAATTGTCCTTTCTAAAAAAGGATATAAGTAATTTTAATAATTGTGAACATTCACTGTTTTATTACTATCCATACCAATCTTTGAATATAAGTTATTGATCTCATTTATTTCAAGTGATTTGAAATGAGACCAAATGCCCACCCAGCTTAATACCACTTCTCACCTGCCATGAGAGAATTTCATTTGGTGAGCCTCAGTTCTTGCAAAGTAACAAATAATGGATAATCCCTGTTTATCTTCTTCAACCATTAATGATTGCATTGACATTAGTCATCTGCTTTCAATCTTCTGTTTTTTGATGTGAAGCAACTTAGAGTATTTTGCTTCCTTGTATTTGGAAGTTGTTCCATACCTCTGTTCTTCTTTGTTCCTCTTTCTATACTTCTATAACTTTTATAGACTCTTTTTTTTGGAGGTGGGATGTCAGAATTACATACTTTGTAGATATACGAATATGTTAGGATTATATTGTCTAATAATTATTTTCTGTTTCTTTCCTAATCATTTATGTTGTTTGACTTTTTGAATCCTGTTGTGTAGTAAAATGTTGTTTTCAAAGAATCACCCACAATGACTTGAAGACCAGCTTTCAGAATGATATTAGCAAAGAGATCATCTTTTTAAGTATATGTTCAGGCCTCTTTTTCCCCTCAGGTGTTATGTTGCCTTAATTGATTTTATCCGTCCATCATCTGTTTTAAGAATGTTAGAATTATTATATTGGGTTAGACCAAAGGTCACTCTAACCCAGTTTCCTGTCTCCAACATTGCCTAAAATAAAATGCTTTGGAAAAAAACAATAGAACAGGGCAATCATGTTGTGTTACTTCCTCTGAATATTCTCTCCAGCTCCAGCAGTTTGCAGTTCAGGAAATTCCAGAGTCAGAGATCATTTCTTTGTAGTTAATGAATTTTATTTCCTGTTGCTCAGTATGATAAGATTCTTCTGCAAATGTTAGCAGTAAGTTTTGTGTTTGACTGTCTTGACTAATTTTTATCACCAGTAATATTTCCTCCTCTTCTATCAATAGGCTGCCAGTCTTGATTGAAATAATTAAGCCAGTTAGTGTTCATCCAGCTCTTACATTCATGTAGACACTCAATCAATCATTCTACTTTTTTTGGTCAGATTAGATGTAGTTTCTGTTTTTTTTCCAATCCCAAACTCTTTAATTTCCTACATTGGTATGCTATTCATTTTTTTCATGAGGTAGAAAGCACTTTTTCGAGGAAGAGATGAATGCCATCCTTTGACATTTTAAGCCAAAGCATACTGCTGACTAAGCTGTAGAAATTCATGGTTATTCCAAACACACTCTGTACCAGCTGCAACTGTTTAAGTAATTCACTATATGTTTGAGGAGATGTGATATGGATAGGGATAAAATCGTGAAGAACTGATAAAAAGTGTTGTAATTTAAAATCTCTCTGCTTAACCCTTTATTATATTCACAGAGGATTTTTGCAAAAACACTGTCCTTGCAGAAATGACCTGTGACTAAATATCTGTCTGCAAATATAACAGTGTCCTGTCCAGCTGTAGATTTGGGATTTGATGTTACATTATTGAAATTAATAGGAGTTTTTACTTTGACTTTGTTTACCAGGAGCAGGACATAGGACATCAATGTGTGCCTAGACACACTGAAAAATAAAAAGTTATCTTGAGTGAATTTTTTGTGTGATCAAGCACAGAAATAAAAATTTAGCAATCTTTATAGTAAGTACTGAATTCCTAATGTGCATTGATGTTTCAAAAGCAATACTATTTGCAAGCAAAAAATGTTTGTCATTATTCCTTTGAACAAGGTAATAGTTTAGGCATAGTATTTAGTTATCAAATTTGGCTGATGGAATGAAACTTCTTCCGATACCAGGGAACAGCAAGAGGAAAGAAAATTTGCCACTACAGACTTGCAGCTTACCTTATGGAAAGAGGGGTCAGCTGCAACAATTTAGCCTTTTCTCCTGGTATTTCCCTCTTATCCAGTTATCTTTTGATACAGAATAGTTCCCATTTTTCTACTCTCCCCTCTAAATCTGGCATCTGCCCTAAATCCTTGTTTGTCTGGAGAAACAGGCTCTGAAGGCTTCCTCCTGTATTTACGACTGCTGTTTCCATTTACTGTTCGGCTTTTTTAGAGGCAGTACTCTTTACATCAAAGATTACTATTGCCTGGGGGAAAAAGCTAGGTGCTAGATATGCCCTCTGGTCTCCATTGACACCTGTTCCTGAGCCATGCGTTCCTTCTTGGTGTAAGTCCATGTGCTTGCTGTGACAATGGGTTTACTGTGGCCCAGTCATTCAAGATCTGAAAATTTGTCCTTGCACTATTTGTACAGCCATGTTATTGCTCTTTTCCTCTCCTGCTCAGTGCATACAAGACAGCTGTCTTGCTGAAATGGAATGGTTTTCAGATCTTTTGTAACTATTACAAGTGGCCTTTTGCTTTTTTCTTATTGAGGATTTAGTCCAAAGCTTCATTTCAGTTATGCAGAACATTTGAAGGTCATATTCCGTTATCCAGCCTACCTGTGGCACACCTCTGTTTTCTCTTTTAGGGCCATGCTTTCTCTTTACCAGTTCAAGACTCAAACAAGGTAAAAAGGGGAGCTAGGCTCTGAAGTTGTTTTCTCAAATGACCTATGGAGATATGTGTCTCTTCATTTTCTCATGAGCATGCCACTAGACCCAAAATTTATTGTGGCCTTTGGGAGACTAATCAGGTTAGTGAGGTGTTCATATGAGCACTGGGAATGTCATATGCCCTAATGATTTATTCTGTGAAGTTTACAGGGAAATGTTGGAAGTTCACACTGCTTGTCTCCTACAGCATCAATCTGACACGCAGCTGTGTCAGCTATGACACGGTAAGACAGTAGTACCTGTGTTGGTCCACTCACCATCGCTTCTTGACTTGAATGTTCCTGAGATACTAGCTCTGCTCTTTGCATCCTTTAGATTGTGAAGCCCCCACTGGTTACTGTCAGCATCATACACATTGTCTCTGTCTGGCTGATGCTACATGATGAAATCTTCTCCTTTATGCCCAGTATTTCTTCTGCTGATTCTTGGCAGCAGGAGTTTCATTTGTTTTGTAGTTAGGGATGTACACCATTCTGCCAGCAGGAATGGTGAGAAAACATATCTTTGTCTCACCATTAAGAAAAGATCTCATGCCAGGGAGCCTAAACTATAAATGTCAGTGTCCAGTGGCTGGTATATATGTGTTTCACTGAAGGCTATTTACCTTCTGAACCCTGTATGTGGATCTGTCTCCTTTCTCATCAGCCTAAGCAGGTTTGCTCATTCCTCAGTATCACTGCAGTGGTGTGTGGTGAACTATCTGGCTTTGTTTTTAGATGCAGATTCCAACTGCCTGACAAATTTCTCTCTGTATTCTTGTGTCCTAAGACTGAGAGGATTTCTTTTCTCTTTTTAATGGAGGCCAGATGGTCTCTCAGACATTGGTACAGATAGTTCTTGGTATGGCAGACGTAACTTCTCATTCTATTGCATTGGCTGTTCAACAGTGCTCATTTTCATGACTGCATAGCAGCGGCCTCTTTAGGACATGCTGTCCTCTTTGAGAATTTGCTGTTTAATAGTTCCTCCATTTTAATTTCCAGAATTAAACTGCACTCCTCTATCTGAAGAATTCGTAGAGTAGTTCCTGTTTACTAGAAAGCTACTGTTGCAAAGAGAACACTGTTATGGCATTACTAATCTTATATGGTCCATGCCTCCTCAGTATCTTAAGAGTGTAAGCCTTCCTAGTGCATTATCCATCATAGATCTCTAATTTAAGTTTTTCCCCAGCCAGGGGGCATGCAGTAAGTACAGAATACCCCTATTTTCTACATTCTGTATTCAGTTTTTGGAGTACCTGGCTTCTAAAGAAGATTACTGAAATAAAATATTTATTTCAGGGATTCTGGCATGGGTGGGTCTAGGAATTTAAGCACTGAAGAGGAAGTCAACCAGTATTTCAGAACGAATGAACAGTCTTTTATCAGAGCTAATCAATTACTGAAAGAGATAGATAACAGAGCCTAATGGTAATATTCTGTATGACAACATTACCATTCAGCATTAGAAAATATTTAGTTCTTCAGGGCACACATCGGTGTTCTTGTCCTTTAAGTACAGTGGAATCTGCGTGTGACCTCTCTGGTATAGCAGTGTTAAGACTTACATATAAGTTCCCCATCTAAGCCTCTGCAACGTCAGTGCACGTTTACTGATTACATTTTAATTTCACTATAATCTCAAGCTTTACACAAACTTTATAGTAACTAGTTCTGATATTTTCTGGAAACTAAACATTGTAAGCATGTTTTTTCCAGTCATCCTTGTTTATGGAACACTGTAACTATGATCATGATCCAGAGTATTTAGCTAGGATTTAGTAAGGTGTCAGTATGAATTACACAAGCAGCTTCTATACAAAGCAATCCTAGAAGCTTAATCCTCAGAAGAATTAAAGATTCCAGACTAGTTGGCCAAATAAATTATATGTACCTTGTAAACAAAAAGGACAATAATTGCATGTTTAGGTTCTTTATACTTTTCTTTTACTAAATTATAGATCAGTACTAACTTTTCATTACTACACAAGTCTCTGAGTCCTAGTAATCCAGAATATTTACCCGACCATTGTCAAAGGTAAACATTGCTCCAAGAGGGAAACAGTGTGCATAATGGTAGGTGGTTGTTTAAAGACTAATTGGGCATATGAAATTGTAAGAACCAATAAAGCCTTCAGGACATATTGATATTCAATTTAAAACTGTGGAGTAAAAATCATAGTAATGAATTTTAAGGAGAGGCTATGATCATGAGCAGAAGGAGCTGGGAATATCAGATTGTTATTACATTGCTAATAACATCTTCATGTTGGGAAAATACATGAGTATTCACCTCAGTATTTTCTAGGAAAAAGTCTTGGCTTTTCTTTCTTGACTCGAGGCTTTCATTTTTATATAGCATTTCTATTACTTAGACTATTGGTAGCAAAGTACTCTTAAATTCTTTGATACAATTTTGTTTGCAGAATCTGCTTTTCCTTAGAGAAAAAAAAAAAGAAAATTTTATTTGCTATCTAGCTTCAGTTAGAAACTCTCTAAAAGCTTTTTTCAACAGAAATGTTAGTCCATTTCTATTTCAGCTGCAGCCTGACATCCATGCTTTGGGATAAAGAGCAACCACTATTCTCACAGTCTCTTATAAACTCTTTAAATAAATCAGGCAGTGATTGTGTATGATAAACAGCAACACCATTAAAATCTGATAGGTTTTTTTAAGAAACATTCAGTCAATACTTCATGGATCAATAACTTTCCTCTAGATAATGTTTAACAGTTGCTAAAGCATATATCTTTTAGTAGCATGAAATTCTGTGAGAAGAAGTTGTGCAAAGTGATGGTAGGAGTTGCACAACCTATCTGTAAGCAAGTGGCTGAATGGTATCTGGATTCTGTTTCTGATATTACAGACTGGAAAAAAAAAAGCCTATAGCTTAGGAAGTGCAAATGAAGAGGTTGACTCTGAGCTGCACATGGGATATATCACAGGGCTGCTGAAGCGAGAGACGAGAAGGTTCTGTGTAAGTTCTCTTAGAGTGCTCTGACTGGGTCCAAGTCCCCGGAGTACCAGCTGCCAGCGGCCCCAGTGAGCTGGTTGAACAGCCGGCGTAAAACCTCTTGATGTGCCTCATGCCCGCTGTTCTCTTAGCAGTGGGTAAATGGTAGAGCGGGCACTATGTTGGGACTATAGCACAGGAAAAAACTTCTCCCTGCATTTTTCTTAGAGAACTGCAGGTGTCACTAAAAATCACCGAGACAAATTCATTCTCCAAAACCCAGGACACTGAGGAAATCTGAGGAAGCAGTGAAGACGACAAATCCTTCTCCAGTTGTAGAGTGTGATAAACCAGTATGACAGAAAGCAAGATTTTTTTGGTATTAGAGCTCTCTCCGTGTTTTATGCATATACATCCTTAAATAGTGCTAACAGTGACTATAATCGGCATAAGTTTTCTAAGTAATCATTGTGGTAAGAACAGTCTAAAAGATTCAATTTCCATCTGTTACCAGATCTATGCCTTGAATAGCAAACTATAAAATTTTTCTCTTCTTAAAATTGGCTTTGTTTCTTATATTACACTTGTTGCTCACTGCAATCAATGCATGGAAGACAAATATATGTTGCCATAAAATATTAAAACCAGTTATTTTAAACGCTTATTTCTGGATAGTTGTAGTACTTCTGATGGTCACCATTCCTGTTTTTCTTTCTAAATTCTCTAGTGGTGACTACTGCTTGATATTCACATTACTCTGTCTAACATAGTCTTCCATTAATTATTTTGCACCGTCACTAATAGCAAAATCACTTACAGTGCTTGAGTTTCGTACTTGTGAGAATACAGACAGTCTCCCAGAAGACTGAAGTCTTTTACCCTGATAAATCATTGTCAGCATAAGAACAAATCTGCTCTATCATATGCCAACTCCGTTTAAAAAGGACTGGAATGGAGTATATTTCACTTGTAAAGGCTGTAGGTTTTCCCAAAATACTTCCCAACGATGGAATGCTAGCAGACAAGAAATATGATTGGTATTTTTAGTGCCTTTGGTTCCTCAGTTGTAAAATGAGTATAGTGATTCCTTAACTTTTATGCATACAGTGAGGCTGATTTCATTACCTATGAGATACTCATAGCAATCCATATGGATAAACCAATTACTTAAGTTATCAGTGCACCAAAATCTCTTATTTTCTTTCTGAAAAGTTACTGCATTTATCTCTCTGGCTTGATTGGAATGTGTTTCCAACTTACAACCTGTGTACAGCATTTTAGAGTCAATGAGGCTCCAAGCTATTTATCTCATAATTTTGCCACAGAGGTTTTAAATACTGTAGGTGTGGGTGGATACAGAGTACAACACATCTATCAGGATCAATGGGATAAAATGATTGTTGTAGTTGAAGTGCTTGCACTATTAAGTGAATTTTGAGGTGATTTTTAAGCTGAGCTGTCTCAGACTCACTCTGGTATTATCCTTAGAAAAAAGGAAGACAATCACTGAAAAATTTACTGAGTTGCTCTGTTTTTTCTTTAATATTCTTGATAGCTTCATAATACCAAATACATAGTTTGTCTTCATATTTTGTCTAGCCTCCTGTCTATTGGTTTTGCTAATTTCATTAGTAAAATCTGATTGTTGATATACCTTCATTAACAGTGTTTAGATATCTTGCAATGCATTCCTTCCAAATTGGCAACATGTCGATCCCTGAAAATTGCTTTACTTACCTTCTTTGCATTTGTCTGTTCCTTTTCTAGCCATAGTTTTTATTTCCAAAGTAGTCATTCTAGGTCTCGTTCGTTTAAGGGTTTTTTTTAAAGACCTCCTCAACATGGCTTTGAGTAGACACTACGTAATAATGTCTTCTCCTTTCCAAGACTGTGCTGGAAGACGTATGAATATATTTATTTTGTGAAACGATACTAGGTTAGAAAATATCTTGATGAATGTGTTTTAACTAATACTATATTGAACAGGCTGGAGAGTGTAAGACTGTCTTGCAGTGCTTTTGTGTTCTCTTCATCGCTTCATTTTCCACCTTTCAATTTTAAGATTAAGTAATGTGTTAAAGTCTCATCCTTTCCTGGGAGACAAGAAGTCTGGGCATGTTTGCAGTCAATGATTTGTAAGAGAGTCAAACAGCATGTCAGGGATTTAGTAAGACAATTACCTATGGACCATATTTTTTCTAAAATAATGGGAAAATATGTCTACTACTTTTAAAACTTATATCAATCAATCAATTATCCTTCCTACCCTTCCCCCTGAAAAAAAAGACATCAAAGAAATCATTAAATACCTGCTTAGGGGAAACAAAGCAGATGGGAGAGAGAGAAAGAGATAGACAAGCAGACCGACAAACAGAAAACAGAAGCTGCAAGTTGAGCCAGTACAGTTAATTCTGCAAGCATCTCTCCAGCTATACAATGCAGTCCAGTCTTGTTGGGCAAGGGATTGTTGCCATCTGCCTCCAAATGACCATTAAATGACGGATTATTTTAGAAGAGCTGTCTTGCCAACAGGAAATTACTGCTGGTCACCTCAACTTCCCATTTCAGAATAAATACAGTTTGTATGGAGTGATGTGACTGCCGTAGCGGAGTTGGAGGCAACGATGAGCAGTCACGCACATGCAGAAACAATGCGAGGGCTAATTTTGAAACTAATTTGAGGTAGCTGTATCATAGCCGTAGTGCAAAGTGCTACTACTTTTGTCGAAAGTCCGTGTCAAATATGAATTAGCATCTCATTTAAATGTGTTAAAATTGTGTTAAGGATATCTGGGATGAGCAGAATTTGTTATTTTGCTATTTTATATCCTGCTGTTGGCACAGCAAAGACAAGGGGTTAATTCCAGAAATATTTTATATGTCTGTCTTGCTGACCCTTTCTCATGCAACAGCGGTCTCCAGTAGCCTTTTTGGGGAGGGTATATCCTGGGTAGCCTGGTAATGCATTTGCAAGGTTAATCCTATAGTTGAATTCAGCTTCAGCAGGAAATGGCATTGAAAGAAAAGCACTTTTCCACTTGAATTTCCACTTTTCCAAAATTCTCTGTACCTTGTTTCAACATCTACAGCAGATGTCTGAAGAACTAACACTTTCTCATTTTGTAATTTTTTCAAAAAGATTTCAATTTTCTCCAATCAGAAGACTCCAAACAAAAGACTTAAATTTTCTTCAATCATTTGTATTGTTCCAAAGCAATACATAAAGTATCATGCACATCTGTCTGTCTTTTTCTACTAGAAGAAGCTCTACCCAGAGCTTTCCTGCTTCTCTTTCACTTCAGCTTTATTGGCTGAAAATCAGACTCTTCAAGGTTATGACTGAGTTCTCATCTCCCCACTTCTTCCTTTATTACATTTATAGTAGTGATCAGAAACATGAGGCTTCCTTTATGTGTTTCTTTGCTGAGAATTCCTATCGAACAGTATTGCAGATACATTCTTGGCACTTACTCCCGAAATTTCATTAGCTGATGCCTGTGTCATATTATCTCTTATTCATCTCCTCTCAAAACTGAACTGTCTTATTCATTTCAGTCTCTTATAATAAAGTCATACTGTGCCTCTAACCACATTTTCATTACCTGTCTTTGATACCTTTTTCTTTCAGTTAAACTTCTTTTGAAGATGAGTTCAGCGTAATATTCACAGATATATTGCACCATCAATGTAGTTAATGGCACAGTTTATATTGCTTTTCAGCTGTCTTTTTATTTTTTCCTGTGCTGTACTAGATTCTCAGTTTGATGACTTTTTGTGCTGGCACATTTCTTTTCCAAAGCTTTTTCAAGAGGATGAAATGATCTACAGAAGCTAAGTTAAGGCTGATGGTGAGACATCCCCCTTTTTATGATTCTTAACCCAGATCATTTCAGTGATTGCCGCCTCAGTGATTTTCAGTGCTTCCTCACAAAGAGTTGTAGCAAGCTAACTAAGGGGCAGCTAGCTGTGACACACAGATAGGAACAAGTGTGAGGCGGGAACATAAGCCGGCTTTACTGCTGGAGCCCACAGATTATATAGCCACATCCAAAATTAATATGTTTTTGTTTCAGCTTTGTTAAAAGTCCAAAGTCCACGGATAACAGCAGGAATCTTCCTACAGATATCATCGCACTTAGCATCACTACAACATGATTTGTATTTCTCAGATTCATAATTTGGGGCTTGGTTTCTGTGCTTTACTTAAATAATGAAACTGAACTGGATGATTTTGGTTTCTGTTTCTAGTTCGTTTCACTGTTTGTTTTTTTAACATTATTACTACGTTGGGTTCCCAGCACACCAAAAAATGGTCAGATTTCATACAAATATATCTGATGAAAATGTTATGAATTAAGAAAATATTTTGTATCATAGTCTAGGAATCTTTTTAAAATTAAGTAAGAAAATTCCAACAAAACACAAATATCTTCCTCTTACAATAATGTTTTTCATTGGTTGACAGCTACATTTTGTTCTGTTCACATAATAGCATTTGCAAATATCAGCTTGTTAAAGAAGTCATTTTTCTGCTTGAGATACTGGAATGTATTGTGTATGTACTCTTAGCAGTCATAGTATATATAATACACACAGGTACTAGTTACATTATCATGTTATGTGAGACATACCTGTGGTTAGGACACGTGTAAGTAATTGAGAACAAATATGGGTTTTGCAAGTACATCTCTTGATAAAATATACCTCTATATGAATGAATATTGTCTTGTGTAACGTTTTACAAATGTAAATGGGTCGTAAGAGGACTTTTTAGTATATGTGCTTCAAAAATTTTGCTGGCAAAACCACTCATACTCCACCACAAGAATGACTCATTGCCTTAAGAAATAAGAAAGAGTAAATGAAGGGCAAGGTCACTAAATACCAGAATCAGAACAAACACAAAATTAAAAAAAGAGTAAGAAAATATTCACAATTTCATAATAAAATGAAATTCAGATGAAAGACAAACCTGGAAAAATAATAAAACAGAAATGAAAACATACAGAATAATGTATACATATATGCTAAGATATATTCAAAAGCATAAATAGCATAAATAGGGATCAGAATTTGGTACACAGATGCTCCATAGGCTTCTTAAATTGTTGATCTGGAAATATTTGTTATTTAAGTAAAAGAACGTATGGTAGAGCTCTAACTTTCTCCCATGAGAGAGAAAGATAGAGCTCCTGGAGACTGAATTTTATTAAGGATGCAGGGCCAGAGAAGAGGGTAGTTCTCCGTGGGGCAGCCAGGGAGAAGAAGAAAATGGCTCTTCAGTCTAAAGTTCTGTGTCAGTAGTTAATACAATGGACGACTTCCTATTTCAGTTAGGAAAAGCAGGAACCCTGGCTGTATTTCTTAGTATATTTTTAAAAAGTCTTTAAGTAGTCTTGAGGTAGAAATTGCGACCAGTAGTGATTCCTGAGTACTTTTTTATCAGTGCAAAGCGCACTGTCTTGCACACATTTTGTTTTGGTGTCTAGCTTCATTTTGTGTCATACCTCTATTAAGCAGTTTCAGATGTAATCTCAGAAATGGTTGCACTTTACCAAGATGGAGTGAACTTTGAATACTAAGTCCAATCCTGCAATATATTGTTTACTTGTAAATCCTATTGACTTCCCTAGAAATTTGGAATCCTGCGTAGAACATCGGATGACAGCAAGCTCATTTTTTAAAATCATTGCCATATTTTCCTCTGAGGTGGACTCCTGAGCTCTTCTACAACATTGTCTAGAATTTTTCTTAGCAGTCCTGTCTTAGCTTATTACAGAGCCAACATCTGTGCTCTTCCTTTAATTCCTCATTTGTGAAAAACTGGATCACTTGGCATATAGAGTTACTAGGACAAATATAACTGGACCTCAGTGTAATTCCCTCATGGGCAGATGCTGGCTAACATTTTTGCTGCTGCTTGTTATTTGGCAGAAGATAATCTCGTGCAAGGCCAGGTTGCGTGTTGGTTACATTGGGAAGCTTATATGCAGTGGAAAACAGTAGAAATACATGAGGCCTGAAAAATGAAGACTCCATAATGTTTTTGCATCTGTGATTTTCCATTGGTTTGGGACATGACCATTTGATTTTGGCATTGCACCCATTTTCGTGTCAATAAATAAGATAGCTAAACCTCCAGGGAACTACTCTCTCTTAATCAAGCCCATCATTAAAGTGTGTACACAGAAATGGGCCTAGAAACCAGAGTTCCTGCCAAAACCCCAGAAGCCAAAAAAGAACATCAAGATTTTAAAAAACATTCCTGTACAACATTTACCAGTGTTTATGCAATTCTTAGTCCATCTCTTCCACCGCTGCATTCTGTTGATTGAGAGCATAAGGTGATGTGCTTCTTGTAAGTCAGCAGAAGCTTCTGGAGGAGCAGATAGGAGCAATGCTTTTTTTCTCACCTTGATATCATTATAACCTTAATTTTCATCAAGAGATTCTCTTGGATGCCCCTCTGGGCTTGAGCAGTCTGCAAAGCCTTGATTAAGCAAGGCTCCCATTTGTTTTTAGTAGTCTCAGATTTTGTTCTGTGAGTGCCACAGCATGATTGGAGGGCCAGTGGACATTAAGATTATAAATTTTTTTCTGAAATGTATTTATTAGATGCTGCATAGAATGAGTATATTTATATTAATGTTTAAAGTATGTAAAAACCAATACTATTTTATCTTGTTGCATTTACTTGTTGCTAAAATCTGTTCAGTCTAATTTTTATGTATATTGTAGGAATACACACACACAAATGCAGAAGGATATGAACATGCACCTAATTGGAGCATCCACTTCAAGGTCTGGATGCTTACTAACACCTATGTTTGCTATCACATGGTCATTAGATTTTCATCAGGTTCTGCGTTTATTATATGCACAGGCAAATGTATCGTCAGCTGCAGAGACCTAACGTTAAAAATCTGATGTTGAATCTTATCTTTTTTGTATTCTCATATTTGTTACAATTCCCTCAATAGTGTAAATAAAGTCCTTCTTTGTAGATTAAATAAATTACAGAAATTGCTTATTGGGTCTGAATTTTCTTTGGCTTTTATAGGAAATTTGAACTTATAATTAACACTGGTGAGGGCAAAAAGAGCAGTTCAAGAGTTAAAGTGACCTGAAGTATATTCTTTTTACTGACTTCTACTCTTTCCCAAATGAAAAAACAAACAAACAAAGCTCACCAAACAATCCACACAATTGGTGCACAGATGGTACAAAACAGAACCAGATTCCTCCGTGTACAGAAAAGCAAAGCTTTCATCCCATGCAGTTTCTTCACTGATATAGATTCTGCCCATCCATCTGAGCTGTTAAGTTTTGTGCACTGAGTGTGAGACTCATAGATTTGGCTTCTGCATCAGTGCACCCCCACAGATAGGGGTATGTTTTACATACTTTCCTAGCACAGTGCCAGAATCTTTCTCCCACTCTGTGACCTGATATACGAGATGTAGTTGATTGGCAGCAACTTTCATCTGCAGCCTCCTGGTGCACTGGTCGGTGGAGTAGGACAGAGTTGGCTGTGCTACACTGCAACGAGCTCTTCCGGAGGTCCAGGACTCCAAGGAACCTGCTCGCTGGCACGTTTCCTGGCTGCAGCACCGAAATCCTAGCCTCTCCCCCTCCATAAGGCCCAGCATTCCAGATGTGTCTCCTGCATCAGACCAGTCCACAGTTTTGTCTTATTCACTGCAAAAGAAGAAACATAAGAGGACTGAGCCATTTGTAAACTAAGTTATGCGAAGCTACAGTCAATTTTGTTTGCCAAAACTTGATGATTTGAAAAAATCGTTCACATATTTCTTCCAGCCTGTAGCAAATACTCTGGAAAGTCATCTGCTCCTCCAGACATCTTTTTAGTCTTCCATCGCATTTAGATAAACGAGTTGTAGGACTCCTGTTTTTGTGGACTGCTGAGATATTCTTGCCTCTGCTTTGGCATTGATAATTCATTGCATTTTCGTTATTTTCAGATACAAAACTGAATATGTCATATATTGTTTTATAGCTAGTTTGGTGTGACTTGTTAAATTTTTGCTAATTTAGGGCTTGGCTCTACTGTATTTCATCAAGCAAAACTCCCACCAAAGCTTGATGGGAGGTTTGTCCAAAACTGTAGGATTTGACATGTACTATTTTGCTGTGTATTTGTGCTGTTATTGTCTTTCATTTGAATTGGAACATAGATAATTATATTCTACATTTAAAACAACAGTTTTGTTTTTTTATAAATAAAATATTTGTTTTACTATCCAAACCCTGGAAACACCTTCAAAGAGGTGATTTTAGTATCTTATAATTTTCTGTACACCATAAATGGTTACTTGGAATGTGCTTCTAGTTGTCTGCCCTAAAAGGAAAAAAATACTGACCAAAAGAATTTAAAGTGCTTAAGAGTTTTAACCACAAAGGATACACAGAGAAGCTAGAATGGCACATGGTGCTGAGCCTGTCAGATTCTTAAAATACCAACAATTTGGTGGTCTATAATCCTGTCACTCTTTTCATGTATCTGAAAAAAAAAATTAACTACCTCATTGAAACTTGAGCTTTCAGGCAAGATATTTGATTTTTTCTGATATCAATGTTATAAAATCAATGAGAAGTTAGGGTGCAAAAGAGGGTCTGCCTTCTAAACAAATCTGCTGGAACTTTATAAAAAGATTTGCAAAGCCTTCTACTGAGAAATATTCTCTTGTGTATGAAGAAGTTATCCACAGTTTCCCTTTTCCCATTTGTATTGTTGAGGGATTTTTCTTTACAAATGTCATATTTTGAAACCCATGTGCTCCTGTTGCTTTTTGCTTATATGAATTAATCCTTTATTTGTGATTTAATTGATTCCATCTAAATTTTTATGAGGTCACAAAGATCAGGTGCAGAGAAGACCTAAGAATTGGTCAGTAGAAATTAGTGCTCAGATTTTCACGGGATTGGGCCCGCTGAAAGAATTGCAGACATATCGAGGCATGATTTTCTAGCAAAAATAGATGAGCTTTTAAGATGAAATAGTCCAAAAAATTATGAAGAATAAGCACGAGTATTTCGAAATAAAATGTTTTCCAACATTTTCTGTGAAGGGTCAGCTATACAATTCCAAAAAAAATAGATTCTTGTTTTAAAATCTAAGAATAGAAAGATTTTAAGCCAGAAATTATGGGACTAAACAGCACAAAATCTACAGTTTATGGACCCAAAGACATTCTAAAATGAGCTGAAGCTTTATCATTTTTACTATAATCGTCTTACAGTGACTTATTCCAAAATATTTATTCAGAGATGTCTGGTTGTCTTCACCATTTTACTGTGTATGTCCTATGAGCAAGAATTAGATGGTCTGGGCAGATGAAGCAGGAAAAGAAAAAACCTGATGACTCTTACTTATTGAACCACACATGGTTTATTCTTTTGCCTGAGGATAAAGAGTTTTCTTCTCCCAAGCAACGGCAGTCATGGTAGAAGAGAAGGATCAAGCCATTATGAACTGCAGTAACTGGGTTAGTCAGGCTGCCAAAGCTTGTCAGTACAGTCAAGTAATTCTTCATGCAAACCATTCTTAGCTTCTTCCACTGAATATGTGGAGGCAGGATACTTCTGTGGGCAGAAGACTAGAGGGACAGAAACTACCTTTATGGTTGATTTTCTTCCAACTACTTTTCCTGCTAGATAGGATGTACTAACAGATGTCCTTGTTCGGGTCTCAGCAAGGAGACTGCAGAGAAATAATTGCTGAGGGTAGATAGCTTGAGAGTTTATAATGTGCATGCTGAGTGCATTTGATATTGAGAATGAGGTCAGGCCTTTTACTTTGCTGAAGTATGTCTGTGCTTTTAGAAACTTTCTTCATGTCACAGCAGCAAGGTGTTCAGGAGAATGAAAGTGTCTTTCCGCCATAGGGGAAGAACGACATCCTCGGTTTGGCTCTGTTGACCTCCGTCATCAAAACGAGAAGGAGATCGAGTAACAAATGGTAACACCTCATATTACAGTCTGGCTGTAAATTCCTACCTGCAAACTGTTTATGTATTTCTTCTTTGCAAATGCTACTAGACTCGTGTCTAGGAGGGAAGCTGAGAAAGTAGTCGTTCTCAGATAGGACTGATTACTTCTTATTGTTGTGGGCTTTATTTGATGATTGGCACGTTGTAAATTCCATAGAAAGTGACCTGCCTGCGCTGTGACACAATATCCCTGTGACTTCTGCTCCCTAACTGGATGAAAAGGGCTCGCTCTTCTCTATTTTGCATTCCAACTTCATGTCTAGACTGATAAGCTTTTACAAAATGTATAATCTTGTAACAGTGTTCATAAGCTCTTGTTATGTATCATATATTATTCAAAGTCCCCTAGGTATTCTTTGATTTCCAGGTTTTCCAAACATCTCTCTCCCAGCTACTTTTTGAATGATTATTTCCTTTAGCTTGCATTTTTCCAGAATGAATCTAATTTTGGGTCATATCCAAAGCCCTTTGAGGTCAGAAGAATGTCTCCTATTGACTTCAGAGGGCTTTGGATTTGATCCTTTATTTCCTATATCCAGGAGCCAAATTCTGCACACCTTATTGTTTTAATAGGAATTTTGTGTAAGCAAAGCAAGCAGTGTTGGGTTCCATAGTCTGATGTTTTTGAGCTCTCTTGCATTGAATTTCATTCGTTTCACTAGCATTCGTAATGATTCAGTATAATTTACAAATTTAAGTGCTGTTTATCTGTCACTATGGATAGCTAGTGGAAATCTTAAATAATATTGTCCTGCTAACACCTCTTTTCAGACCTGGTATATATTCTTCTGTTATCTTTTGTTGCACTCTTTTAATTATCTTGTAGTTCATAAGGTTTTGTCAGTGTTTGCAAAAGTGTGAATCATTTGTGGCTAAAGTTTTGGAAGGAATTTCTATCAAATCTGTCAGATAAAATCCAGTTACAGGTTTTATTCTGCATACAATAACTTTCACCCGCACTCAAGAAAGCGTTTTAATATGTGCTCAAGTCTACCCCTATTCAGGGAGGCAATTTAAATTTAAGTGCCTAAATGGGACTTTGATCTCACAAAAGCTAATCAAAAGTTCATATACCTTCCTGAATAGGGAGATCTTCCCAAATTGTGTCTATTATATATAGGTTCTCTAAGACGAAGGATTTCAAACTGTTGTACAAAGTAGGTGTCTGAAAGAGTATTCACCACTAAAATATGATTATCTCTGGGGTGAGTGTGCTATCTATCTTACCCTGGAATTTTCATTTAAATTTAAAACTGGGGCGAGTTTGGTGGAGGGCCACCACATGGTCAGGGAGTTGGAGCACTTGCCCTTCTGGAGAAGCTGAGCCAATAGGGTTTGTTTGGCCTGGAGGAGAGCTGGCTATTGGTGGACCTTATAGCAAGAGGTCATCAAGAGGATGGAGCCAGGCTTTTCAGAGTGGTGCGTGGTGGATAGACAAGAGAATGGACAGACGTTGAAGCAAGAGAGATTCTGATATAAGGATATAAGGAAGAACTTTCACAGCAGGGACAGTCAAGCGTTAGAGCAGGTTGCCCAGAGAAGCTGTGCAGTCCTTGGAGGTTTCCAAGACTAAACTGCGTATAAGTAACCTGATCTGATCCCATAGCTGACCCTGCTTTGAGGAGGAGGTTGGGCTAGATGAGCTCCAGCAGTGATTTTTCGATCCTATTCTTGTTTTCTGTTGTTCATCTTCTACTATGATGTTATTCTCTCTCTCGGTTCATATGTTTTTTTCTAAAAGTATTTATTATTTTTCTGGAAGTAGAAGTGAGACATACTAGAAAGGAAGTACTAGAATTCCATGACTTCCATGAGGGAAAAAAAGTAATCCATATTCCTCTCCTTTGAATTTTTACATTTCTCAGATCCCCCTTCTCTTGACATACCAATATAATTGTTAATAATTCATAAACTAACTAGCTAATTCCTTTATGATCTGATAATACATTTGTCTTCCTGTTGGTTTTAATTTTTTCTAGTTTTTTATTAACTATTTGTTATAAAGAACTGTACCAGGAAGATTCTGCCATTCTAGTTGCTCAGATATCTTTTCCTTTCTTGTTAAAGAGGAATTTTTAATTGGTTCCCTATTCATTCTTTTTGCCTCTCTAATCTTTATTGAAATTTGAGTAATACTTCAGCACATTTGGATTTAATAGTTAACAGAGAGCTTACAAGAACAAAGAGCAGTGGCTGAAGAAATTAGAAAAAGCACTAGTGGACACCTAAAATAATCTCTCCTGAGGTATAGAGCCTTAGTTAGGCTATATGTAGGATTATAAAGTGACCGAGCAGATGAAACTCTTCATTTCAGATCGTGATGTTCAGTGTTGTTACTGCACAGCCTTTAAAATTGGTATCAGTTCCTATACTGCAACTGGGTAAATTTTTGCAATGTTGTTCCTCATCTTCCAATGTAATCCTTGGTTTCAGCCCAGGTACATCTAGGGCAGGATGCTTCCAGTTTTTGAGGTGTACCCTAGGTGCATACAAAGCTCTCACAGTATGCCTCAGGAAAAGTTAATCAACATGGACGTACTCTACACGTAGAAAATTTAATCTACAAAGAGTATACTACTGCACAGATGTGTTGATACGGAAGGTGTTAAGAATTCCTTAGAAGTAATTCTTGCTATATTATCAATTCATGGCATGTAATGGACAAGTAAATCTCATTAGGGAATGAACTTTCAAATCTTCTTTCTCAAAAAACTTGAGATCTTGAAAAAGAAAGTCATCCCAAGTTGGAAAAAAAAGGCAACTTTACAAAAATCTTCAGGAGAAAAAGATCCGAAAGGATATTACGTTAGGTCATTTAAATTTTAATGTTTAGCTAAAAAAGAAATGTTCAGTTTCAACATGTTTAATCTTTTTAATATAAAATATTATGAAATGAAAAATCAAAGCTTTCTTTTCCAGAAATATCTGACTGAAATATATCTACATTTTAGATATGTTTTCCTCTTTGCAAAGAAAAAGTTAAATGAAATTAATATAATGCTTTTTAAAAAGGAATCAATAGAAATGACAATTTTCTAGTGGAGAACTTGACACGTTTTTAGCCCTTTGTGCAAATCATTTAACTAAACTGCCTCATTTTTCTCTCCATGTGACAGGAGATTTAAATTGTTTATTGACCTTGCAGAGGGTTATGACAGTTAATTCATATTTATTAAGCACTTTGAAAACAGAAAAGCTGAATCTCTAAATGCAATTTTCAAAAATACTTTGGCTGTCTAAAAGCCACCAAATTTCAATGTAATTAAAGAGCACTGTCAGGTCAGGAATCCACTAGTTTGAATTAATAAAAGAAATAATTTCATTAAACCACTTTCAATCTATGTAGACATTGTTGTTCATAATTACAACAAATAGCCATTACATGCAAAAATGTGTATGTACCTTTTTTCTGTGTAGTTGAATCGACATTTAATTTCATATTTCACTTTACCAACTAATCATTTGGTACCCTGGGATGCTTCTATCCTTTTTTTCAGACAACTTTAGTTTTGACAGTCTTGAGTAATATTGTATTATCAGCAAAATTCATAAACTTCCTATATTTGAGATTACTTGTGAGCATGCTGAACAGCAGAGACCTTGCGATACCTTGCTGGTAACCTTCCTCCCTCCTAACAAATGACCTTTTCATCCTTCCTTTCTTTCCTAACTTGTAACCAGTTAATAACTCACAAGAGGGCTATTCTCCCTGTGCCATGGTAACGTTATTCGTTTAAGGGCCTGTGGTGAGGGATCTTCCCAAAGCTTTATCCAAGCAGTATGCACCAAAGTATCCAAGTGTGGATTCCAGCATTACAGTAACCAGATCATCTTATCCACGTGCTCCTTCAGACAACTCTAATATATTTTTGAGACATGACTTCCATCTGTAAATTTGCATTGACTCTTCCCCAGTTAAAATCTATCACAGCTGTAACTCCTATCATATTACTGTGCTAACATAAGCTTGTTAACCCATGTAGTTTTTGTCTTCTGAATTATTTGGATGCTTTGGAAGTATTACCCTAAGTATTATTTTGCATTTTTTCTTAACTAGTATTGAGAGGACATTTTATAGAAAAGGAAGGAAAGAGGGAACAAAATAAAATTATGCACTTATATTTATAACTAAATCATTGTCACTGTGGAGTTCATTAAAGAATGCTCACGAGGAAAACTGAGTTCTGGAACTGCATTTTTTGCAAGAAAAAAAAACAAACAAAAAAAATCCTTAAAGGTAAGTGAGTTCCTGAATCTAAATGTCTGCATAGCTAACTAATTAAACACTGTTTTCTTCACAAGCTCTCAAATATAATTTTCTGTGTTTTGTTTTGCAAGTATATAAAGACAACAACTGTAGAACTAGGATTAATCTAGGCTTTGCAAGCCTAGCAACTATATCTAGCATATACAAATCTAAGACTGTAATAGAAAAGTCAGTTTTAGAGACCTGGACAGTCACATCAGTATCATCTTCCTAAATTTCAGAAAGTCCTTAATTTTCATAGCTTCATATTTTTTATATGCTAGGTTTTCTTACTGTAACAATTCTCTTTTCTTTCAGTGAAGCACGGAAGAAATGTATATAAATTCAGACAAAAATTGCCTGTACTGTTGACATTTTCTGCTGTTGAAAATGTAGCAACTCAATTCTGAATTTCTGCTTGCTTTAAACTCACAGAAATGATGCAACTGCCGCCTGTTTCTAATTATTCTGGAAAAGCTAGTAAGAGGTAGTAGGAAGGCAAGTCAGGAGAATGATTCAGAGTAATCTGGAATTTTTAGCTATGGATCATTTACTGATGTCATTGTCTTTACTAACCTTGACGTGTGCTGCCCAGACCAATTGTTTGTAGGGTCCTTTGCATCCTGCACTGTTGAAGACACTAAATCTCAGTAATGGGGGTTCTGAGTGGATGGAGCTACTCTTTTTCTTAAAATAGAAATAATTTATTTTTTGTGTATTACTTAATGTAAATTAATGCAATAGAAGAGGCTTAGTGGCGTCCTTTCTTGAAAAAGATAGCTTCAGTGGAAAATGGGAATCTCTACAGCTGATCAACAAAGTCAGTAGTTACCAAAGATTTGAGCCTATCACTGATCCAGTCTTGCAACAGATTTTCAAAACTGTGTCTCTGTATTGAAATAGGCTTCTAAACCTGTAATAATAATGAATTTAAAAAGAGTTTGATTTTTAGCTGAGTTACAGCTCATGGTGGTTCAGTGAGATTTGTGGATGTCTGTCACTGAGGTGCAACAACTTACTAATAGTTAGGAGGCTAAATATGTATTGAAAAGCTTCACATTAGGCAACAGTGCTAAGATTTTGGCCCTATTTTCTGGAAGTTAATCCTTTTCTTTTTAATCTCAAAAAAATGCAGTGAATAAAGTAATTTTTAAGCATCTTGGCCTGATAGTTACAGCATCCTCCAAAAGCTAATGATCATATGTTACTGAAAAATGGTAAAAATCTACAACAGTTGCACAATCAAGTAAAAAAAATGGCCAAGGTTTCTTAAAGATACATAGAGTAGAAACAAATACGACTAAAAGGAAAGGCAATTTTATTGCTTTTCTGCATTTCTGCAGGAGAGATAATGAAACAAAAAAGCCCTATTTGGGTGGAACATAGCATGGGCAAATTCAGTATGACTGTACTTTATTTCAAATATACAAATAGAAAGCATATATATGTATGCAATACATATTTTTTATATATAGATTATATATGTGTGTACATATATCCATGTCCATCCATGCATATGTAAAAACCCTCACCTAATTTTGTTTCTTGAATAGTCTTAATTACCACACTTAGCTTCCTAGCTTCCTGCACTAACACTATTATTTGATATGGTGCCTTTTCTATTTCACTTAACACTGTTCTCACCTTTTCCTGAGCAAATCTCACTCATCCTACCTCCATTTCTCAATGATGTGTTTATTTTCACAGTTCTCCCAACCATCTCTTGCAAAGGCAAGTTCACTGACCATTTTTTGGTAACTTTTGAGTCCTAAGAATGTACTTTCTTCAAATGATCAGCTGGTAAATTGAAATCTAGGTCTCTTCATCCTCTTATCTTATTTCCTGGTAGCTTTTTCAAGTGGCTGTCGTTGGGCAGCCAGGCATCCTTGAATGCTTCATGCAAGAAGCTGATCTCTATAGAGGCTCAGATAGGTGCTGCCATTAGGGATCTTCTTTGTTGAACAGCCATTGTCTAGTGATATGTGCTTACCTTGAGGTATATTTATTTAGTGTGTCATGAGCTACTGCAGGAGAGATAATACCAATCTATGGATCTTCTATCCAAAGGTGCAGATGAGTCTGTTTGAATACAAGCTGCCTCATCCCTCGCACAGAAAAGAAAGGAGAAAGCCTTGAAACGTGCAATGAAAAAGAACTGATAACTTTACCGTAATTTAGTAGTGTTTCTTTTTTCTTATAAAATGCAAAGCTCTTCAAATAGTAAAATAAAGTTTTACATTTTTATTATCAGAAAAAAAATTTATAACTACAGCTCCTAAAGACTACCAGCTCCTGCTCTGCAAGGTTTTTTGGAAAGCACTGAAGGGAGTAGGGAGGAGTTCTCCCCTTCCTATGTACCCTGTTGCCCCAGTTCATTTTGCTCTACCACTGACATGTCAGACACGTGGCGTTGCTGGTATCCAGAGATGGTGAATTACTGCTCAGATCTGATGTTTCTCTGTTAGTTTTACGATATAACATATTCTTTATTTATTAAAATTATAGACCCTAATAAAACTCTTATTTAAAGAAAGTTCTCAAATGGCCATAGGCTTAATGCCTCTCCATCTTTTTTACAGGAAAAAAATTACTTTAATTTGAAGTCAGACTCTGGCATGCTCAAATACCATATGCCTGCACTATTGAGAGACTGGAGCAGAGTATCTGGAGAGAGATGAGAGAGTGTGGGTGGCAATAGAAAAAACAACCACGACTGTAAGTTAGCAAGATAATATCCTTACTTTCTTCTGTGGGTCTCAAGAGTGATTAAAAAAAACATTGGTGTTTTAAAAATATTGCTGAAGACTACAGTGTGACTCAGAGTGCTTCAGAGAATGGAATTCTTGGAAGTTTCACTGTAATGCCAGATCGTAGAACGGAGGGCAGCAGAGCTGCAGAGAAGTAACACAAGGTTATGTTGACGGAGAAAGAACATCTCCGAGGGAATGCAGGCGGGAGAGAAAGAAAGAGAAGAGAATGAGCCCGGGAAGAGATGGCAAGACAATTACTTGCACTGAGAACTGCTGCTTGCATTGGTGGTAATGTTTCATTGCTTTTACATTTTTGGGGGCCCGCATGTCTGCCTATACAATAATGCTTGCTCATGTGCGCAGCAGAGGAAGATACATAAACGTGGTGACCAATCAGATAACAAATTCAGTTACATGCAAATGTGAAAGTCCATCCTAGAGCTGGCCTGAAACTTCTGAATGAAGCGGGTTTTTTGGTAAATTCTGGTTTGTAAGAGCTAAGATTTTATGTGGGAATGTACTGGCTAAAAGTAAATTTTCACTGGGAAGGTTTCTCAAGTCAGAATAGACTTTCTGATCAGAATAAAATAAAGAATGATAATTACCTTCAGATAAATAATAGCCTTACAGATATGACACACATCTGATTTTTTGCTTGTGATTGTAACTTGTCTCTTTTATATCCCGAAAAGTTACCTTTACTAGGAAGGTGATGAATCTTTCTCCCACCCCTTACCCCACAAATGTTGATCAGTACCTATTCCCCAAAAGTTTAAAGATTTTTTTTAATATATTTCATAGGTGAAGGCACCGCCAGAAATATGGAAACTCCAGGTTCAAATCCATGAAATTGGCCTGGGTATGTACCAGAATCTCCTGCGCTTGGTGGGCATCCTAACTATCTGACTTTTCTGGAGTGACTGGATTCTTACTATTATCTGAGGGGGGGAATTGTTTATACTGGTAGCCTAAAAATTGAAATCACCAATTTTTGGAAAATAGGTAATGACCTAGCCTATCCTATAAACTATGCCTATCGTTTGTGCACATTGTAAAATAAAATAAGTTGATGAGAACACTGGTGAAAATGTGTTGATAACTTAAAGGTAGCTAGAGCCGCTGCCTGGATAAAAGCTTGGTATAACTTTTAAACATATAGCAATGATTATTCGTCTGAAAATTCACATATGAGAAATGTCATGACTTAATGTTTAGTACTTCCTCTCTGAAAAAAATCAGATATCCAACACCATTCATAGAAGTGATGGTCGTATATCACACTTAAATGAATAATACAAGTGAACAATTATTTGGTATATTCTGGGCTGCAATTTGTTGGTGTAGTTTGATTAATGAAGTGTGTGCATAAAAAGTAGATTAACAGATCATAACCAGTTCATTAATGATTCATGAACAGGAAGAAAGATGAAAGAGCAGAGGAGTTGGATAATATATGTTTTATTTCACTTGTATAACAGGAAAAAGTAGAAGATTTTTGAGTGGGCCAAAATGGAAAATGAAACTTCTCATTCCTGTGTATTTTTCTCTTGAAAACTAAACCTAACTAAATTAAACTAGACCTATTTAGAAATGAATCATTTTAAATGAACAAAATGGTCTTTTATGAAAATATGAACATAGATGCTTTGAGTTTTTAGATTATGCTTTAATGAGTTCTTTGCTGGAATAATTTTGCAATTTTCACGTGAATGACCTAATATTTTATCCAGGTTGAACTGGCAAGTTTGGTTGGATAAAACATTCAGTCAAAAATTTATCTATCTTTACTGGACTTCAGATCTACCAATTGCCTTGATCATCTTCCCAAAACAGTGAACCAAGAAGTTTTTATCCGGTATAGGAGTGCAACTAATTCACTCTCATATTTCCCGTTGTCCTGCAGATTTCATAATGATGACAAACTCAGCCAGGCTGTTTTGATCTCAGAGTCAGTGCTAAAATCTGCACTATGTAATGATACTAAGTTTCCAATTAAACAACTAGGATCTTAGACAGATTGAAAAAATGTACCAAAAAATTCATATTTTGCTGTAAGCAACAGCAAAACAATCTACGTCTTCTGGGTTTCTCTAGGAGATAAGTCAAAGCTTGGAAACATTTTCTGATGTCCCCATTAATGGATGCACAATTCACCCAATCACTCAGGAGCTAATACTGCACTTTTCTGTTCCATGCATAAAAAATGTCGTGCCAAATGACTCTGAGTGGTATCTGTAATGATGAATTTACAACCATCAGTAAGGAACCTTCTTTGATTGTCTGCATTAAAGCAGCAGTTAATTATAGTCCCATCCAGAGATGCTTTTCCTTGGCCTTCTTAAAAAGTCAAGCATACAAGCTGATCATACCCTTGGGTGTCTTTTGACTTGCTCAAAAGCGTAGCTTAAGTGTTGATTTCTTTTCCAAAAAACAAAAACCATTTTACAATGATGACACATCCAGCAGGATTGGTCTAAAAACGAGCATCATGGGAATTGCAATGAATATCCTGATTGTTCACCTGGCATTAAAAATAGGTTTAAAAAGCAAGTTTCACAATAAATATTTAGCCAGTGTGTCTGTCAACCATCATGCACTGTACATGAGAAGTAGACAACCAGCTCCTTCTCGGCATGACCCCACATTTTGGGCCATGTCTCATGTATTTGTAAGGCAGTGCTGCAGTCTCTCTCAGAGATCCTATATACTAGATGGCTGCTTCCTCACCCTCTGACCCCAGAGTTGCTGTTTCACACGTTGATCAAAAGAAGCTTGACGAATCTGGAAATGATTTGTGAGTCATGGGCATGTACAACTACTGGAAAGATAAAGCCTGAATATTCTGGTCAAATCCCTTTCTTACAGATTAGATTTGTTAATAACTAGAAGGTTCCAAAACAGGTTCAGAGTAACACAAAATATTTATTAGAAGATAAGGAAGATACTGGTTCCAGCAGTATCTGCAGGAAGTGACAATACCCTTCCTTCTGGATCACTCTTATCCAACTTCAAGAAATACAGATTTTTCTCTGTTGTATGTAGCTTTATGTTTCAATTATATCAGTATATCACTACTGAGTTTCTCCAGCCTTCTCTTTTGTTCATGAGAACTGATCTAAAGACTCTGAAATTCAATCAGTAAAAGAGCAGAAAGCAAGATCAATGACATTAATTCCTCAATCTACTCTTTTTTAATTTCCTTCTATTGCTCCCAACAGATAATTTTTGGAAGTTTTTTTTGGCTAAGTAAATCAAGTGAAGGCATCTCGTAGGCATAGGAAAAGTCTTGTGGTTCAGTTCTGGGAGATGATTCCATGTTTTAAAAATACTTTTGTTGCTTACTATACCTCTGCTCTAGGCAGGTAGATAAAACTGGTTAGTTAGTTTGATGTCTTAGTATATTATTTGTTATCACAGATAAATCAATCAGCTAAACAGTAACTAAAAAAAACTGTAGATCTGCATGAGCTTCAAAAAATTAGAGCTCAACATAATCACTATAGTGGTATGCATTCTAGAGAAGGCAATATACAGTTAAAAGAAGAAAAAGGTAAAACGAATTAGAGGAAACTATACAGCTAAGTTCCATCTAATATTTCACATTTCCCCAGAACTATTCCTTATTCACTGACATATGTGCAATAAATACGTTCCACTTAGAGTCAGAAGAAATAGAAATAAAATTGGTAATTTGCTTATTTTTTGTATGATTATTGCTTTTTGAAATAAATATTTCCTCCTATAAAATGCACAACTCCTCTCCCCATGTTCCAATAACACTTTGGACTAATTTTGATCTCTGTTTGCAATTGCATGCATGTGTCTGAAGAATTAATAGCACTGTATGTTCTCTACATCCATGTGCTGCAAATCCGATTGACAGCAGCCTTGCACCCTATTCCCTCCAGATTGTCCTTCATCACAAATGTTAAGTGATCAAATAATTCAAAACCATTTCTTTTTCTTGCTTGGGATTGTGCAATTTCCAGAATGTCATCAGCCTAGTCCCTTATTTTTTACAAAGGTCAGTATTACTTTGAAAAGTAATAATGTGTATGTTTAAAAAATATTTATAAATTAAGAAAATATCAATTTGCATAGATTTGTGTTTTAAAATTTGTCCTCAGGTTATGTAATGATTTTTATTCTTAGAAGTTATTTCCACCATCAGCTCTTTGGCACTGAAAATACTGGCATTTAATTATGCTTATGAAGATGTGTGAGATCTGAAAAAGCTCGGAAAGATGTTTCAACACAGTTTTTTTTCACATTTATTGTACTTTAAGTTAGCTTCTGTGCTGTAAGAGCTAGTTTAAATTCCATAGTATGTCACATCTTTTGAGGAATTGTGCCTGATAAACTGGAGTGATTAAATAAGTATACTCAGTTTTAAATGGCTTCTGCAAGGAATTTGCATTCTAACCAATTCTTCAGGCAAAAAAAAAAATAAAATAAATATATATAAAAAAAAGCAAGAGCTCTCAAGGCAATAGAAATGTTAACCTGGAATGATTATGAAAGTCCTGTCAAATCTAGACTCTATAAACTATATAAGCTTAGGAAAGTAAGAGAGAGAGAGGGGGGATAGATGAAAGGTTTTGCCATGGTCTTTGCAATGTCTGTGCTGTTATTGCTAGAGGCTTCAGTAAAATTTCAATCACTTTATAAATTATAACAGTGCCATTACTCTGTAACAGATAGAGGGATCTCCTTCTGCCAGTGGCCCTGTGCCCAATTCATCCCTGAATGTTGCCAGTAAGAATTTCAGTCCTTAGGTGTTGTCTTTACCAGACATTCAGGGTTCACCTCTGCATCAAGGTAATTTGGGGCACTGGAGGAGCAATGCTTAGGAGATAGGACAACTGAACTTACCCTTGCTAGCCAGGTCCTAAAGGTCCTTTCAAGACGGGATTTTTCTTGAAAGGAAATGGAAGAAAATGTTTCTTGCCTACAAGTGTGGGTTTTCATTTATTATTCCATTTCAAGGAGCAAATGAGATAAAGATGAGGAATGAGCTATTAGCCTGGAAAAGAGAAAGATGCGTACGACAGGCCTGACCTTGTGTACTTAATGGGCGCAGAAACTCCACAGACCAGAGTGTGGGATCTTTTGTAAGCTTAAGTAAGTGTTGTGCTGGAAAGAATTCTTTTATATACCATAGTAGCTGATATATTAGATTTTAATCTCATGTATTTTCACATAGGAAATATTGAATAATGCTTACTGTTCCAGATAAGATATTTTTGGCAACTGATCGTTAGTGTATTTACCACTGTAAAGCACTTCCAAAACCTCTGAAGAAGCAGGTGGGAGGCCAAAAAGACAAGAAGTACATGGAGGAGTCAATTAAACGGAGGTCAGAAATGAGCCCCTTTTCAAGAGACATCATCAAGAATTTGTCTGAAAGGAGAAATTTGCAAAGAAGAAAGCAGGTGCCAAATTCCTTTTGACAGCTGGATGCTTAAAAGCTTTTAAAACCAAAGGACACCAGGGAGTACCTGATCTAAAGCTCAAGACACCAGGCAGAGGAGATGCCCGAGCAAATGAAAGGGAATTCATATTTATGGGGGTTGCGACTCTCACAGCGCAGGGTACATGCAGAGCAGGGAGGGATGGGGCTGGCATTGCTAAGTGCTGAGTGTATTTAGGACACTGGCAGTGTCAGTAAAGAGGAACTTGAGAATGATTTTTGAGCTCTGTACTCATACTCAAAACATCTGGCTGTTTTCCACAGCGTACTGTAGAAAAATAGGGGTTTTGAACCACCACAAAAGCAAAGGAAGCGCAATAGCCCAGATTTTGATCATAATTACACCCAGGTGGTTCTGAAGTGACTACACCCGTGTCATTGAAGTTACACCAGTGCAAAACTTGTGTGAAAATTGAATCAAGCCCTTTGTTTTCTTGCATTTGTGTACCAAATGAGCACTCTAACAGCTCTTAGTAAATAATAAATTAATAATGATATGATGCTCTCCCTTATGACTGGAAGAAGTACAAAAAAATAGTGCCAGAGTAACAATTTGCTTGCTTGAATCTTTGAATGTGTCATTTCTAGATTTTTATTTTGATACATGATAATTTGCTGCACTGATTTTTCTTTCTTCTTCCAGTTTATCTGAAACATCAGGAACACCAAATATGGTCAACTGGTGAGCAATATAAAAGCTACAACATATAGCTTGTGTATCAAATGAGTAAGACCAGTGCTCTGGTCATCATAAAACACCTCAAAGTCCCCAGCAAAAAGTAGTAATGAAAACAACTAATGAAAGAAAAGTAATGAAAACAAGTGCTTTTGCTGTCTGTCCGGTTGAAGAAAATCATATTTTAGTCGTTGGATTCTATTTTATTTTCCCATTTGTGCCTCAGAATACACCAGATTGCCGTGTTACATCACATTTTTAATGACTGGAACCATGTCCTGAGATTCCCCTCCGACCACACCAGAACTTTCTTTTTTCTCTTCCCTCCCAGCTCGAGGACTGTGTGTGATTATGCTGAGGATATAATTCAATTAATTATTGACAGCACACGTAATCACTGCTTAGATCTCTTTGCTTGATAAATCTCTGCTGCTTTTTGACTTCTGTTTGTCATGCACTTGGGAGGTGGAAAGGCAATAAAAATGTGTTTTAAAGATAGGACATTTCTCAATGCACTATCAACTGGAAAGGCTTTTGACACACAGTGTTTTAGATGTAGAGCATATTGTTGTAATCTGGGCTAAACAAGTATCCCTCAGAAAGCTCAGTGGGATGTAGGCTTATGATTCATTTTAAGTGGAGGTTATAATAAGAGCAAATAACTTTGATTTGTGCAGAAGTGTGATCTCTTTCAGGGATTCCGGGCATTCACAGCAAATTTTTCTTCCGCTGCTGATTAAAGGGAGAGTGATAAATAAGAGCTCTGTGTCCTGTATAAAGGAGGAATGTCTTTAGAAAGCTGACTTATTTAGAAATAAATAAAACCCCTTTGGCCTTCGATAACCTTTGACCAAAATCTGCTAGTGGCGGGAAGTAGGGACGAGGCTGTTTCTTAACTGTTGGGAGCCCAGCAGGGACGGAGACCCCTTCTTGCCAGGCGGCCGCAGCGTGTCCTAGAGGACGGGCCGGGGGGGCTGCCTGTGACCTCGGATCACAACTAACGCGTGCCAAAAGCGGGTGAGGAAAAGAGACAACGAGGTGAGAAAGCAAAGGAGGGCTTTACTGTAAAGCAAGGAGAACTGAACTGGGGGAGAAGCAGTCGCTTAGACAGCGGCTGCGCTCGTAGCCCGTGCGATCCCGACCGACTCGACAGCAGCTCTGAGGGTGCGTGCGAAGAGCCGCACGATGCGCTCGCCGTCCCCGACGTCTGCGTGGACCCAGGTGGGTTCCGGTTCTCCTTACAGGGGCTCCGGCGTTTGCCCGTGCCCGGGAGCCGCTGTCAGCGCCGCGGAGCGAGTCGGCTGCGGCGCGGCCGCCCGGCGCGGCGGGGGCGAGGGGCGCCCGGGCCCGCCGCGGGCAGAGCCCCCGCCGCGGGCTGCGCGGGCGCCAGCCTGCCTCAGGAGGCCCCCGAGGAGAAGACCCGCTGTGCGGCTTTGCAAGAGCTCCGGTGTGTTTATTTTTCATGTCTGGTCGTCTTTTCCCGAGTCCGGTCCTAGCTTTACACTCAGGCGCGGGGCGAAACCTCCTGGGAAGGTTTGCGTGTATCCTCGCTAGCATCTAGTATTAAAATAATAATAATAATAATAATAATAAGCCGGCGAGGCTGGGAGAGGCGCTGCGCGGCCCCACGGACGTGTCGGTACTTGAGGCCGGCGGAGAGCAAGGCGGCCGCTGCCGGCGCCGAGCGCTTGCACGGGGCTCGCTTCTCCGCTGTGAGCGCCGAGCTCGCCCCCTCTCCCCTCCTTTCGGATAAACCAGAAAGACTTCGGCTGCTCCCGTGCCGGGAACAACGCTAAAGGGAGCGGAGCATCTCCAGCCTTATGTAAGAGGCGGCCGTGTGCAGCCGCGGTTGCTGCGCGAGGCTCAGGCTTGCAAAGCGAGGAGCGGGGAAAACCACGCGTGTATCTATACCGGTTAAAAAAAAAAAAAAAAAAAAAAAAAAAAAAAAGTTTGTTCTGAAGCCTCCTGTATGGGGGAGGAGGCTATGGCACAGATGCATCCCGATGGGAGACAGAGAGCATCACTGGAAGGTGCTCAGGCAGTAACGCGAATTTGTAGACTGCAGCGTCCACGAGTGGGCAGAGCCGTGTCCCGGGTGGGCTGCGGTCGGCGGGCGCCTGCCCACAGCGAGGGGCGCTGTTGCCTCGGAGCCGCCCTGCCGCGAGTGTTTCCCCCGAGGCGCCTGGGCTTCGTCGAGGAGGCTCAGGTCGGCGCTCAGCACGCAGCTGGGAGGAGCAGGCCCGCCCCGGGCTCCCGGAGAGCCCGCGGGAGCCGGAGCCCCTTTTGCCCGACGGCTCCCGGGGCGTCAGTGCAGGAGGGGCTCCTGTGGAAGAGGGGCGAGCGGAAAGGTGAAGCCCTGAACAGCTTTAAAGGCCAATGAAATAGGCTCCATGGCCAGAGAGGTCGGCAGGCGCGAAGCCGGCGCCTAAGCCAGCGCATTGACACCTCAGCCAAGGTGGCCCAACTTTCAGAGGCGCTGAACTTGCGCAGCTACTGCTGAAGGCAGAAGCTACCGAGCAGGATGGAAACTCAGGAACTGGTTGAACTATGCCCGGTACATCTCTGATCGCGGACTGGTGGCGGGAACGACTGCGTGGGGCTAGGTCTTAACCTAATCTTGAATGCTGTGGGACGGGGGTATTACAGGGAGAGAGGAAAATCGTCTTTGACAAGACGGGGGTTATTTTGTGTTACGCACGGCTTTGCCGGCGCGCCTTGGCCCCAGCTGCGCCGAGCGGCTGCCCGGCTGCCCTTCGGCCGGCGACCAGAGCGGAGGCGGCAGCAGCCCCGGCCCCGCGCCCCGGCGCCCTCGCAGACCGGCAGGTAGCTAAAGGCCCGGGGGTATCAGCAGGTGTTTGAAGCCCCGGTGCTTCTGGAGGGCTCTTCGCGGCTTCAGAGGAGCTTGCAGGATGCGTTTCACTCCCGGCGCTGCCCCCCGGGGCCAGAGCGCCTCGGGGCAGCCTGCGCGCCCGGGAGCGGGCGCCGTCGGCGGGGCGGCTCGGCTTGGCCGGCCGCGCCGTCCTGCCGCCGCCCGCCCACGTCGCCGAGGTGCCCGACGGCGGCCAGCCCGCTCCGCGCCTCTCCGCGCCGCCCCGCGCCCCAGCCCGCCCCGCGCAGGCTGCGCGCTTAGCGCGGCGGCTGCTCGCTGCCGCCGAGCGCAAGGTGCGGAGCACGGAGAGGGCGCGCAACCCCCTAGGCCGGGCGAGTCTCTGAGCTCAGAGCCCCCCTCCGCGTGTCCCCGCGGCCGCGGAGCCTTGGATTGCCCCTGGGGCCGCTCGGGAACCTCCGTCTCTTCCAGGTCCCCGGAGGCCCCCGAGGCGGGCGGTTCACAGCGCTCAGCCGCGGCGGGAGCGGCCCCGGCCCCGGCCCCGGCCCGGCCCCGGCCGCGGCCCCGGGCCGCCGCCCCCAGCAGCGCATCCTCTCCCGCCGGCAGTTTCGCCTTCCCCGTCTCAGCCGCGAAGCGGATATTACAAGGTGGGCGAAAGGGAAAGTGAATGTAACGCTCTGAAGCGAGTTAAAGAGAGAGACAGTCAAGGTTAGACGTATATTTACTCAACCTTTATTATTTAAAAAAATTCTTAAAAAAAAAAAGTGAACGAACGGCTTACAAAACCCCCCCACATAAATAGGACATTCCGTTCAGCTCTGGCTATTGGCAGTTCTAGTACTTGACAACATCAGACGCGATTTCCTGGCATTAGAGAAACCCATTTCAAAATCGGTCATCACAAAGAAATACTAGAAATCCCAGTTAGCGCTTGCTAGGCAGCACGGAGCACTTGTACACAACTTTTCAGACACACACCCGCGCACACACACAGCTAGGAACAGATCCCGTAGGAAGAGAGCCTCCTTAAAAAATAGTAAACGCTTCTCCAAAAAAAAAAAAAAAAAGTTATTTACAAAACGCACATGGAAATACAGTATTGAAGAGCGTGGCTGGCAAATCAACATGATTTGAATAGAGAAAGGACTATGGCACATCTTGCTCGAAAGCTCGCACAGCAGCCTCCTTCGAGTATCCCCGGGGGAAGAGAGCTCCTGCCATCGGCTTCGCAGTGCCTTCTCTCTCTCCACCTCTCCTCCCGTCCTCCCCTTGCCTCTCCACCCCTGCACTTTTCGCCGGGTCCTTTTACACTTGGATGACCACCGTGCTGGGGCTCTGGAGCCGGGTTTTATACTGGTCTAGCCAGCTCCTCAGCTCTGAGATCTTGTAGCCCTCTGGTCCTCTGCCTCCCTGGTACATCACCTTCTCCTCCTGGATGATGTAGAGCCTCTCGAAGTAGGCACCGTAGGCGGCGCTGGAAGCATTGTCCATGGTGTCCACGGCCAGGGGGCAATCAGGCGCCCCCTCCCTCATCAGCTGAGCTGCCCGCAGCCTGTCCTGGAGGCACTGGTGCTTGGGGATCTTGTAGGCTGCGTCCGAGCTGACCCAGCCGTCGGAGGGGTGTGCTTCTTCGATGTACACCAGCAGGAAGTCAGCAATGTCCACGAAGTGCGCGGCCAGGCGCTGGAAGGACCGCAGGCGAGCCATGAACGGGGGTCAGGTGCAGCTGCCGAAGTTGAGGATGAGGGGTCTCTTCCCGCGGGCGAAGTCGAGGATGCGGAGCCGCTTCTGCCCGTCCAGCTGGATCACTTCGGGGTTGGGGGCTAAGGAGCCCACGTGCGCCGACTTGAAGAAGTCCAGCTTCTGCCCGTGCCACACGGCTTTCAGCGACTCCAGCGTGAACATGCGGTTGGAGTCGGACACGCAGACCGGGGGGTCGTCGGGGGGCGGCTCCTCGCCGGCGCCGGCCGCCTCCTCCGCCGTGGGCATCGTCAGCATCTTCTTCCTAATGCACAGGAAATCCAGGAGCCAGAGCATCAGGGCCGTGAGCAGGAAGCGGGGGAAGAGGAGGACGCAGGCGGCCGCCTGGGTGAGGAGCTGCAAGGTGTGAACGCCGAGGGAGTGGAGCATCGCAGCGGCCGGGGCTGCCGGGCGCGGGCTGCCGCGGGGCCCCCGCGCGCCCTGCGAGCCGGGCTCTGCGCGGCACCGCCGAGATCCCGCTTCTCTTTAAGCCCATTTTATAGT
This sequence comes from Rhea pennata, assembly GCF_028389875.1. Lineage (NCBI taxonomy): Eukaryota > Metazoa > Chordata > Aves > Rheiformes > Rheidae > Rhea > Rhea pennata. The sequence continues at coordinate 57,963,529 of NC_084667.1, read as the reverse complement.
CGAGGATTTAAATGAAAAGTGACTCCACCTCCGGTCAGAACCCGCCCCTCTGGAACTTGAGCCTGGGGATTACCTACCCCTCCACTCCAATGACCTAAAAATACACAGACAAAAGGGGAGCGAGCCCCGGCGGCAGCGGCGCGGGACGTGCGCTCCCGCAGGGCGCAGCCGCCGTCAGGCACCGCCGCCGCGCCCGAGGGCGGCTGCAGCCGGGCTGCGCGCCCGGGGCCCGCAGCGTGCGCGCCGCCGAGGGCCCGGCCGCGCCGCGGCCGCGCCTGCAGGTGACGGGGCCGCCGCCTTCCCGCCGCGCCGCGCCGCGCGGCGGGGGGACGCGGGGCTCGAACCCGCCACCCTGCCGCCCGCACCGGGGGGAGGGTGCGCGGGCGCGGCGGGGCGGGGCGGGGCGGGGCGGGGGCGCGGGCCGGCGGGCGCTGCCCCGCGGCGGCGGAGGGCGCGGGCGGGCGCTGCGGCGCCGCTCGCCGCTAGGGGTAGCTGTTGCCCGAGAAGCGGCGGCGGCGGCGGCGCCGCGCGCTGGTGGCGGTTGCCGCGGGCGGCCGCGAGGCCCTGGCGTCGCCCGGCGGCGCGTTGCCGGCACCCGCCGCCCCGGGGAGGAAGGCGGCGGCGGGGGCGGCGCGGGGGCGCTGCGCCGCGGCGGCCCGCAGGGTCCCTCCTCAGAGCAAGCCTGGCCCGGGGCGGCCCCCGCGCGGCGGGCGCTGCGGGGCCGCCGAGGCCGCGGGGCGCCGAGGCGGCGGCGGGGCCTCGTGTGGGCCGCGTGGCCTCTTCTCCGCTCGACGTCGTCCCTGCGCGGCCTCATGCCCGCTCGCCGGGCAGCCGGGGCCCTTCGACCCCCGGTCCCCGGGGGAGGGTGCTGCCGCTGCGGGTGCTCCGGCCCCCTCCGGGCGGCAGGAGGCCGCTGGCGGAGCGGGGCCGCCATCGCCCCGCGGAGCGGGACCCCGGTGCCGTCCCGCGGTCAGCAGTGGGCCCTCCTGGGCTGAGGGTGGTGCAGGCGGTGGGAGAACGCCGCCGCGGGGTGTCCTCGGGTTGCGCTCGGGATCCCGCTGCCTCGGGATGCGCGGTGAGACAATGCGGACGTGCACCTGCGATGATCCAGGAGGAGGCAGCAATATGGATTCATATTTTTGCTGTTGTCAAGTGAAAGATGAATACAATAAAGCTGCTCATGTGTGTATGCCCAGCAAAACCCCTAAAGAGGCCGGGGAAGTGTCACTTGGGGGACAAGGTCGGATAGACGAATGCAGTGTGCACAGCGTGGGCATGCAAGAGCCTGTTCAGGTTAGCTGGCCGGTGCCTCAGTGGCAAGGTACCCGCAGCGTGCAGCGTGAGCACAGGGTAGCCACCTTGAGTCTTCACCCCATCGTGAGGAATTTAAACCCGTGTTACAGCAGTAGACCGAGTACCTGAGAGAAGTAGCTTAAATCTATGGGGTGTTTCTGTGGGGACACAGTGCTAGCTCTGCTCACACCCTTGCCACCGGGTTGGTGAGAGGCTCACGACTTGCAGCGCGCACCTCACTCCTTCAGAAAGGAGCGTTAGCGTTGCCTGAAACGCTGGAGGCTGCCTTCTGCTGTGCAAACGTGATCACGCTTTCCCGAGCTGCTGCTCACGCAGGTGCTGGTCATGCTGACTTCGGGGTGCAGCCCAAGCGTGAGATGTGTTTTTCTGTTCTGAGAGCCCCGCTTTTGTGTGGCCGACTCCAGATACCTGGCTGCTGATCCTCTGAGACTGTGAGGACCTGCAACTCCCATTGGGTGCAGCCCCCCTGGGAGACTGTGCACATCTCTCTAGCTCACATCTAACCTCCGTAAAATGAGAGCATTAATACTGAGCCCTCTCATGGGAGTCTAGAAAGCTTTTTAAATGTAACTTATCGTGAGAACTTCCAAAACAAGGCAAAATTAATCTCATTTTAATTCTTACTTACCTGGGTTCAGAATAGACTGTTTTAGAACAATCCAGTCGGGCACTTATTTTGTAGCCTCTCTGGTGGGTCATCTTTAGTGTGTGTCAACAGTAAGTGAAGTGAATCCAGCGTTGCAGAATCTGAATGGAAATATATGCTCTATTCCTTTGAAAGAACATGTTCATACACTAGCCTGATTAATAACTTTTTGGCATTCCATGGTCCTCAGTCCAGGGAAAATTACTGAGTAGATATTTACTATATTGTCAAACTTATTTTGAACTCTTCATGTGGGCCTCTCACCACCTCTCTGTGCAGTTATGCAATCCTGCAAACCACAAATTAAAGCCTCTAAACAGACGCAATAACAAATTGTGGTAGCTCTAAAGAAACCCCCAGGAAAAAAAAAAATTGATCTCTCAAAGCGACCTCTTCAAACTGTGCTGACAGACAAAAGCCTGAGTAAACAGATGGGTTTGCAACCCTGAATATCAACAAACTTTGCTCTACTAGATCAGTGAGAGATATTCTGAGGTAACAAACTATTTAGTCTTATATAGAATATTTGTAGCTGAATAGATACCCTGGAAATGACTTTTTCTCCATTCCATGGTAAAAACTTTGCTTTATTTTTACAGCTTGAGAGAGATTTTCGAATTGGAGTTTCCTGTTCAGCCGTGGGTAGAGCAGAGAACTGAAGCATTTTGTTACAACAGCCCTCTGCTATGCTTTCCTACTATACACTTCAAATATAACCTGAGGCTGCTGTTTCATAATGAAAGAGTGGGTCTACCTGGTTCTACGAGTCATGTGCTGATGCGTTCACTATATGCACCACATTCATTTTATATTTATACAAAACTCAATGGAAAAGGATTGAGTTGTTTCTGTAGCCCTTTGGGTTCTAGGAGAATTTGAAGTAATGTGTCACTGCTAGTCTCACTTCTTTATTATATGACATTTTTGAAAATTTTACAGTTTTCACTCTGGTAAACCATCTCCGAACTTCATAAGAGTCATACCTTCTAATTAGAACGGGACCTTCTTTTATTTTTAGATACATAGAGGTCTTTCTAGGAATCCATGTTGCTCTTAATAGCATGGGAACTTGTGACTTCCTGAGCATCGAAAAGTTCATGGAATATATTCTAAAATATCAGATTTACAGTGGCACATCTGCTTGTGGGTGGTTTTTACTCTTCTGCATGTGGTCTGTGGTTCAGCAGTCACTAACTTTACATATATTATATATATGTATGTGTGTGTGTGCACGCGCACGCACGCACAGACACAAAGGTTTACATTATTTCCCCCTTTGAGAACTTTTGATAAATGTAACTTATAACTTTGTTAAAGTTCTTTTTGTAAACAGGAGTTACAAAATAAACTCAGTGACTTATAAAAATAAAATCTTAAAAAGCTGAAATTAAAAACATCAGGTCTGCTTTGATGTAGATGATGTGTTGACATGGTATATTTACATGTTTATTTTCTATTTTATAATTTCCTGTGCGAAGGCTCTCAATAGTTTCTGACAGGAAACTAAATGTATTTTGGAAGAAATCCACATCTCATATCATTTTAGTTACATGTGGTTAATGTGTTAGAACAGAACTTTATGTGAAGGAATGAAAAGACTTCACTGAAGTTTGGATCAGGCCCTGAAATAATAGCTAAACAATTTCTTCTCCTAGTAAGTGTCCACCTGTGTCCAGTGACTACAGAGACGTGTAGCAGTGCAGTGGTAATTACTCACCTGTTAGGTATCTGTAAGAAGTGGGCAAATATTATATTGCTGAAATCTGAAGTGGATAAACTCCATTTACAGTTGTTTACTCTTAATGACACCTCTGGAAAGAAGTTACTTTAAACTGGAGCCCATGCATAGGTCTTGCTGTTTCTGGACCTACATCCCTATTAATCTTTTACTACTTTTAGATGACAACTTTTTTTGATGTTTTTTTTTCCCTTTGTGGTGTCCTTTCTTTCTTTCTTTTTCTTTTTTTTCTTTTCTTTTCTTTTTTCTTTCTTTTTTTTTTTTTTTTTTTTTTTTTTTTAACATGTGACTTGAGCTGGTTTCAAATGTGTGTGCCTGGAGAGAGAAAAAAATTGCAAAGTCAAGCAGCTTACCAATGCTTTGAGTAGCTTTGTGAATTGAAAGGAAAAAAAGGGCCATACTCCAATGCCCATACTGGACAATTAAATCACCAACAGAGCCTTTAGCTTTGATTCTCCTGCCCCACCCTGGCATTCTTGTCTTTGAGTATATGACTAATACGTTGTATAAGACCAAGAGGTTTTCTGCACTGAAGCTTTCTCTTTTTCTTTTCACTTGCTGCTAATTATGGATTGAATTTGAGGGGAATTGATTGATTTGGAAGGAGGACTGGTTCCAGACCTATTTGTCTTCTAGTGCAAACTGAACTCTGACCCTGAGGAAGTGGCAACTCATTTTTCCTGAGTTTGTGAGCCACCTATCCAAACTTGTTTTTGGCTAATAGGCACAAGAAACAACAGCATGATCCAGTTTAGTGTTCCCCAGAAGTGCTAACAGGTTTCTGCATCTACTTCTGTGCTACTGCTTGTTACTGCCCCTGTTGTTCTAGTAGCAGGTGAATCTACAGTAGAAACTAGATGACCAAAAGGATATGGACTGAAAACAAGGAGAGAGGTGGGGTTTTTGTGTATGTGTTTGGTTTGGTTTGGTTTGGTTTGTTTATGGTGCAGCTCAATTACAGCACTAAATGATGCCAAAAGAGATGATTTTCTAGCCTATTACTGCTTGCTCACTTCTAACTTGCACTGGGTCTTTTGTGATCCCATGGTGAAACTGGTTTAGGGAATTAAGGGGGCAGAAGAACTTAGCTGTACAGAAATGAATTATTTTCTGCCAGTTTAACTCCCTAAACTGTCTCATGACAAAACCAAAGATCGCAGGTGCAATGTGGAGAAGACACAAGAGAAATGGCTGCAACCCAAAGCCAAGGCTGGGGTAACAGAATTATCCCGTTAGACTGTCTTAACAGTATTAGCAAACCACACCTGGGTGGAGTTGCATAGTGAGAATGTGTTCAGAGCAGAAACACCTTGAATAAGCTTCACTGCAAGGAAAATGTATGTATTATCACCTTTTTGTGTAGCAAAGGAGTTTAGGAGATGTATAGGAGATGACAGTAGCTGTTGCAGGGTTCCAGTGTGTCACCAGGGGATCGTGTTGAATGGGGTGCACAGCTGCCTTCTTGGGTGAGCCAGTAATGTCAACTTCGGAGCAGCAGCTGCTAATACACTTCCTCCAGCAGTAGGAAATCAGATTATCCGGAAACCCCAGTGCCAAGCACATCTCTGCTACCCATCAAGAGATCTGCTCGAAAGCTGTTGTGGCTCAAGAGCTCAGGCTGGACCCCCTGGTAGTACAGTGTAATTATAGTCATCTGAACGGTTTGTTCTGCAGCCAAGACAACAGTCTAGTCCAGAAGTGGAACCCCATAGAGCTATACTTAAGTGAAGACTTTATACACATTGAATACAGATGAAGTCATTGGCAGAGAGAGAAAGTGTTTCTTCCATTATCTTTTTCAGACTGGTTTCAGGTGTGATGCAGAGAAGGATGAGGAGATGCAATTTGCTTGAATCTAAATCTGCACTAAAAAGATTCCAGCAAAATGCACCATGTGCGGTATTTTAGAACAAAGAGCGTGTTTCCACTAGGCAAATTTCAATACTCCATTTAGAAAGATGAGACTAGCAGGCTTATAACTAAGGCTAGTTTTCTTCTTTTAAATGGCAGCACGACAACGGTATTTTCTCAAAATGTTATGAGGTTACTTTTGAGTTGGCTGACTAGGTCCAGGCTTTGTCGGGGCAAAGGAAACTCTTCTGAGCTTCCTTTCTGTGGGGAAATCTCACTGCTGCTTGGATTCTTTGTTACAGGCTAATTCTTAGAGCCTGGATACTTGTGTGGTGAAAGCCTTGAATGATCAGTGGCAAAACTCCCGTTGCCTTCATAATGATCAGGATTTTACTCGAGCCACGTGGTATGATAAGGCTTGGGAAGTGATTTTCATCACCTCGCTTTCCTTAAGAAGTGCAGTAGAATATAAAGAATTTAAAAAAGCCTTTAAAAGCTCTTGAGTTTTCAGACTATTGCATGTGGCTTGCCTGAATAAACATTTGAATTTTCAATCTGTAGCAGACTCAGAGGGGACAGCAGGAAAAATAGCATTTAGAAAAACATTTATGCAAGAAAAATCTTTAGGGATCATGTGTAGGATAATCTTTTTCAAGGTCACCTTCATTTTCTACAATATAAGGGTTTTCTCAGTGGTAGTTTAACATTTTTTTGAATAAGCTGTAGAGCTAAGGAACAAATAATTTAACAAGAATGGAATATTTCACTCTACATAGTTCTCTACATAGATGAGAATATCAGCCCACTTTTGAATATAGAATTCAGATGATCTACCTTTTATCCCAAACATCACTGAAACATATACTACATACATAATGTGCTCTAGTTCTGTGTAAATGATTGTTTTAAGTATGATGGACCTGTTTCAAACAAGTGACATTTCAAACAAAGCTAGAACACAACATTACTGTGTTCTCATGTTCTCTTCAAATAACTCGCCTTCTTCAGGACTTTTCTTTGAGCATAAATACTTGTGAAGTTTTTCAGTGATTTTTTTCCTGGCATTTGCACCATGACCCCATTATTTTTAGCTGTGTAAAATGGCATTATGCAACTTCTGAAATTTGTTTCTTTCAGCCTTTTATAATTTATAAGTCTTAATTTCCAGGATACTCCCTTGAAGTTACCTTCTTTTTGTGACCTCAGGATTTCTCTTCCCAGACCTTTAGTATTTATTTTTATTATTTCTGTGGTCAGGGTTTGGCAATGTTGTTTTGGATTAATGACTAAACATACATAAGAATTGGATAGAATACACCTCTTAATCTCCTAATTTAATGCAAGGCTTGTTTATCAATAGTAGAAAAAAATATGGTTGGTTTCTGGACAGGTTTGACACATCCTAATAATAGACCTCTGCAGTCAGATAGAAAGGTTTTGACAAATGTGAACTGCATGTAATTCCTTGCTTGTTCCAAAATAGATGCAATTTGGTTATTTTAAATTGCAATGCAGTATTTCTTTCCAAACCTTTGCCCAGAAAGCATTGGAAGGGGAAGTCAGTTAGTTATACATTGTTTATATGGAAAATTTTAATTGACATAAAATTGTGTAAACCTGCTAGCTTCTCTGTTCTTGGATCAGGAAAAGATCTTTGGCATAAAAAGGAGCTGAATCTCTGTTCTAATTTTTCCCTTTATGCAGGAAACTGCAAATAATTTAATGCTCAGATGAAATTACTCAGCATTTTATTCAATCGTTGAATTTTCCTCATAAACTGTATATTCTGCTTTATGCCATAATATATCCTGTATTTTTTTTAATTGCATCTTCAGATGGTCTTTTCACTTTCTCTATATTCTGATTTACCTTCATTGTTACTTAGGCTTAATTCCTTCCCTAGCCTACTGTGAATAAAATGTTCCTCTGAAAATGATTAATTTTGCACTTTGTTTACAGAATAGTCTTTCAATGTTGTATCTGATCCCCATTAGCAGGAAAATAGAAATAAAAGGAGAAGCATTACTTCTCACCACAAATAATTTTGAATTCATTGGGATCAGCATTTCACTCAAAATGTTTAGGTTAGCTCCATAGCTCAAGCAGATTCAAAGGGTCTCAATGCTTATGCCTAATAGAGCGTCCTCCTGTGACTTTTTATTTTTAGCTGCTCAACAGTTCTTACTTTCTGTGAATTTTAAAGTTATTCTTAGACTAAGCAATACAGTATCTTCACAGGGAAAAACTGTGACAAGCATAGCTATGTGATATAGCTCATCATTTCATATGGCCAATCATTTTCACCTGAAGCTCTGGCACAAAAAACAACCAAAGATTAAATGGGTACTTTAAACCTAGATATTAAATTTTGGGTTCCAGTTCACTCTTCTCAGTGCATGAATTATTGTTGATACCTTGAGTAGTCCACCATCCTCTGTAAAACTTAAATGAAGGCCCACAGCTTGCCTCTGAATATTAACATATATGCAAACCTGCTTCCCAGAATCCAACTATACTTCTATTGCTGACATTTTAATAACATTGATTTTGTGGGAATATTAGTCCCTTGCTGCTAGTTCTTACCTGAAACCAAGCTCAAATTTCTTAAAACAAGAAAATGGTACTCATTTACAAAAGATGTTCACAACCCCTTTTTATATGGGAATCATACATTTTTACAGAGCTTAAGTATGTATTATTAATTGTGAATAAGAGGGATCAACGTGATCTAAGTCTGCTCATAGAAAGGGGAAAGAGTTTTGAAATATTTATTACAAACAAACAAACCCTGAATTTACTAGATACTGAGGGAACATTTTTTTTAAGAACAATTACGCTGTGCTTGGAAAAACTGACATTTTCTTTCTTAACTAATTTTAATTGGCATTATGCTCCCACTGAGCCAAAAAATGGAAGGCAGCAGCAAAACATAAAGTAGGAGCAAAGTATCTTAGCTGATGAAAGCATATATATAAGGCTCTGAATTCTTTCTTATAAATATATTTTACATAATGCTGTGGTCCTGGGGTAGTTGTAGCCTGTGTCTATTCCTTGGCCTGTTAACAGTCATTGACATTGGGCTGCCGATGGAAGCAGCTGTCACTTTTTACCAGTATAATGACTGCCAGCAGCAGGCTCAGAGGAGCTGTTTTTAATTAAATTTCTGATTTCAATTGGGTTTCAGTTTGCAGTTCACAGCTAATGGAGTTTTGCAGGGTGGGATCTTATAGGATGTCTAGGAGTATTTCAGATACCTCTGTAGTATAGAATTCTGTTCAGAAACATATCAAATATCACCTTAAAATTAGTTACATTTTTGCCCCCATTACTTGTGTGAGGCTTTTCCAAGATCTCATTGCCATAATGTTTAGAACAGTTATTCTGATTTCCAGCTTAAAAAGTATCTATGGCTGATTTACATCTGTTTGTTTCTATGCCAATACTGTCTTTTTACTGAGCCAATTTTTCTTCCTCCCCTTTCAGAGTATTTTCAGAGGGCAACCCTATCGCCCTTGGGCAGCTTTCTGCCGGGGCTAACACACCAGGCTTGCATGGGGCATAGTGGTACCAGTGGGACAGGCAACTTCAGGCTCACATTTTGCTTATGTTCTGAGTGAGGGGTACAAATTGCCCCTCTCCTGGCACCTATAGGGCTGTGTCAGTATAATGCTAAGCCTCAGCTAGTAAGTTCTGCTGAAAAGTTCATTAGCACCATGCTAATTCAGTCCCTATAGGTTCTGGACCAGGAATAGGTCATCTGAGAGTAAGGACAAAGGTGATTACATCTGTCTGCACCTCTTTGTTCAGATATGCTCCTAGTCTCTTCTCATGAGATGGGCTTTCCTTTTCCCTGAACCTCCTAGAAGCTCTGTTCTGCATCTGTTTCATGTAAGTCTTATTTTTCTGCATCATATAGGAAAAGATTAATTGGAGAACTAGACATGGCTGTACTCGCTCCTTTATTTGCATTAGCACTGCTTGATACGCATATGGTCACTTGTGCAGCACAGTCGTTCTAGTCAGGCTGGCTGATGTCTGGAAGTCGCAAACAAATGCGTATGCAGTTTGACAGCCAAGCACTTGGACAATGAGTGTGACATGTCAGGGATACACTGGGTGTATGTTACATGTGCTATGTTATTTGATGGGTGCTGTGCAATACACGTTGGACCTTCTTGAAATCCCAAAATAAAATGAGAAGTGTATGCGCATAAGTTGTGGAGCCTCTCCGCGATATCAGTCTTCCTGGGCAATGCACTGCAGGGTCAACTTGTCCCGATGAGCCCAGTACATCGCGAATGCATCGGACTTATTGTGCACTCACTGGCCATCTGTACAGTTCATGTTCCGCACACGCTGGATTTCCTGTTCATGTGGTGCATGGCATGGGATTTCCCAGGCACAAATGTGGGAGCCTGGGCACATGCTCTGGGGCCATGTGACAGGGCTGTGGCTATGGATCTCCCCCATATGGAGCACAGCTGTGTCTGTCCTTGAAAGTGGTGACCTAAATTTTATATAGTATTCCAATAACATATGACCAGTGCATCCATTTCTACTGGAAATATCCCAGGTGTTTTTGGATCGTAATTCTTGTTTACCATAGCTACATCTCTTTAGGGGCTCATGCTGATCCTGAAACTGACTGAAACATCAGGAGTTTTCTCCTCTCCCACATGCATCTGGTAAGTGCCCAGTTTATAGATAACATTTTTGCTGCCAACTTCATGAAACTGAGCTAGGTAATACTGGATTTCATCCTGTTTGTACTACTTTAGTCCTTGATGTCATTCAGTTCTTCCAGTGAAATATTCCAGTTCTGTTCTGTACGCCCAGAAATTTCATTAGCTCATTCCCAGTTTTTGCACCCAGGTTTTCAAAGTCACTGCTGCTGACCATATGCTTGTAATGATGTTGATCCAGATAATCAACTGACAGCAGATAACCTTAGCTGATATAAAATGTCACAGCTTTTTGTATCAAAATGGCTCAGGTATTATTTCCAATTAACTAAGGATCTGCCAGAATTAATTAGAAATATACATTTAAAATGTAATAATTCTGTAACTACTGTAATCTTAAAAAAAAAATAAGCATTGATTAAAAATACCTCCATGCTTATGAAATAGTTGGCCAAATTAACACTTAATACTATATCTTAATATTAGAGGTGTTAAAATATTAAAGGTGTTATATTTCCATTATTAGGAATATGCTGCCTTGTTTAACTGTTTAACTCTGCTGTAACTGTGTTTCCTATTTACAGACAATCCCAGTTATTGGGATAAAACATTCTCCTCTTTCTCGAGTAAGATGCCAGAGAGAGGATGCACCAAGCACTTGCTCGTCGGCATGACAACTTTCCCTTTACAACAGTGGCTTTGGAGCAGGTATTTAATGCAGTTTTGTTCTGCTGCCCGAAGTACTGGCCACTATGTTACTCTCTTCTCTATGCCATAAGGGCGTTCCAGGCAACAACAATTCTGATCCTGCCTGATGTCATTGGAATTTTTGGTTAAAATTCTCATTGAAGCGGGACAGGACTGCATCAGCATTGGGTGCTGGGAGCAGTGCTGACAGAGCGGGGCTGGTTTCAGCAGGGCCTGTGTACGCACGGGGCGTCACAGAAGCAGCGGATTTCTTTGCAGGGCTGGAGCATTCAGGGTCTGGCCTGAGCTGATGTGTGGTCACAGGGTCCTGTTCATACCTCTGTCTCCAGAATCTCACCTTTCTTTATAAATGCATCTCTTTGCCTGGTTATTCCCATCTCATCTCTTTGCTAATGTAACACTCCAGCTCTACGGCTGTGAAGAAAACCTAAGAAATCTGAGCCAAATGCAATAGTGTGTCTGAGAGCAGTCTAGATAACAACTTTAAGAGATGTAAACTGGGCCACATCTTGCATATGTTCAGTGGTGGTGATTTAAGTGTTGACATTGTCATGGCGACAATTAAAAAGCAAGAAGGGGAGGATCCTAGATGTGTAGTTTAATGTGAATATTTTGGTGCTAATAGTTGCCCCTAATCAAGGAAAACCCAAGCTGAGGCCTAGCATGCTCTATGGGTATTTTCAGTCCTATTTTAAGGGGGAACCAAACTGAAAAAGCAGGTGTACTGAGAAAATGGGAATGGATCCTGTCCTTGGTTTTGGTGAGCAGTATCTCATTTTGGCTATTGATACAGGTGTTGCTTAATTGGGGATACTACCATCACTGTGGCCATTTGACCTTAGTCAACAGGTGATCAAATTGGAGCATGTGCTAGTAATAGGTGAAGATGCAGCCAACAGTATTTAATGAATTGCTGTTGAAGAAGTTTGGAACTTTTTCCACATTTTTGATTTATAATCAATCAGGGAAATACTTTACAGAATATTCTCCTTTTTGTGTATAAAAATTATTTACTTTATTTGGAGCATTGCATATTATTTTTCCACTAGGAAAGCAAGATGTAGTCAGTTAAGCGTCTGAATAGAAGTACCCCAAAGTGGCCTCATATGAGTACTATTATAGACTATACTTGACTAGATGCTTCTTCCCAACTGTGGGTAAGTTAGATTGCTCTTTCCAAAAAGTTTTTCAATTAACTTTTTCTCCATTTAGAGAGATTGTTATAAGAATTAAAGTTGTTTAAGTATATTTTCTTGCAGTGAACATCTTAATAATAAAAAGATGATAAATAAAGTGCTGTGCTCATTGCCATCATATTCCATTACTATAGCTCTTTCATATATGGACATCCAATTTAACAACGCATTGCCTTGAATTCACAGCTCTGAATAGCTGAGAAATGTTCTTGTAATGTTTGCCCTTGGCCCCCAGTAACTTGCTGTTTTCTTGTATTACATATGATGAGTAAGCTACTTGAAGCAGTGTACATCTGTACATATCAGTAATGTTTGCGTAAGGTTTAATTTAGCTCTGTATGTTGTATTGCAGCCTCTGCTTTCTGGGAAAGGTGAGGTGAAGAAATTGTCTAAGTAAGGACTGCAGAATTCATAATCTACTGTATATTACTTAGATATTCTACTTCTTAGTTCTAGATGCTTTTGTGCCATTCAAGGAATGACCAATATAACGTGGAGTCCAGGACCAGTTCATTCGGTCCCAAAGTGCATACAGGATGTCAATACTACAGCTTTCTGCCTGTTCAGATACGTTGCTGTGTGTTGGGAGCAAAGTCACTCCCTTGTACCTAAACTAAGATGGAGAAGTCATTTGAAGAGTGGAGTGCAAGTTCTTATTTCATCTTCTGCTTTACTTGAGCTGTGTAAAACTGCCCAGGATTTGACTTGTTTGTTCCTCGATAGTGTGCAACTGCCCAAAATGCAACCTTTTTCTTTCATATATATATATATATATATATTTGTATATTAATGGGGAAAATTAAATGCATTGTATTTGTTCATCTGGCCTATTTGGTCTTATCTGACCAGGTATCATACATAACTTGAACATCAAAATGTCATGGGAAATTTTGAAAGCTGAGGCACTCAAGGTTGATTTAAGGAGACTTCACAAGGCAATAGTTTCTGGGAGAGAACATGTTTTTTTAAAGTGTTGAGCATGCTAATCTGGGATGACATGATTTAACTGTGGTGGTGTTATGAATGGTTTATCAAAAACTGATGTAAAACATGTGCTTCCCTTTTCTTCTGTTTTGCAGGCTTTCATTAAGTTTATTAACATCATTTCTTACTTTAACACCATCTCAGTCTCCATCTCTGGGTCTTGTACTTCTTGTTACACATTCTTCTTGGTAAGTAACACCATTTTGCCAAAGTAGCATTGCTCCACAGTGTACCTTAATAAGCATGGGTAGATGTACATCTACTTGTGGACCACTGGAGACCAGTCTTCACTCAGATGTAATTACAAACCTCTTGAAAGACAATTCCATTAATAGCCACAGAACACAGAATAGTTGTTGAGTTTCTTATATGCTTGTCCAAGAGGAATTCACTGAGGCTATCAATGAACTTCACTCAATAACCACAAGTTCATAACAAATTTTGACTATTACTTTTAGAGGACAGTACAAATGGCCGTGTTAACAGTGCATTTGTTGTTTGAAAACAGCAGTATCACTTATGAGAGAACAGTACATATTTTTATAATACAATTTTCATGCATTACTGTTCATGTAAAGTGAAATAGAAATGAAAAGCTACCCAAGTTTTGTGATCTGGATGTTTAATATGTCTGTTATACATCTATTTTTTTTTATTTTGACTTCTCCACTATGTGTGTATTTCTTCTTCTATTCTCTCCCCATTAATATCCTTCAGAAATTGTTTTTTTGAAATTTAACTTCAAAAGAGAAACTAGATTTTTCCAGCATGCTAAAATTTTGGGTGGCATACAGTGTTGTCACTAGTCATATAATTAAAAATTAACGCCACTGACAAATGCTGCTTTAAAGCATTTATTGAAAATCATAAGTACAGTCTGACTTTGCTGCTGATTTGAATTTACATTTATGTAATGTACAGTTAATATGTATGATCTTGTTAAAGATTGGTTACTATTCAGTGTGTTCCTTGTTTTGTATTCTGTTATTCAGTTGAAGGGCTTAATTAAGTGAATCAGAGTATAAGCACATATTTGCTGCAACAATCACAATTCCCCATAGAAAATTTTCTCTGGCTTGTCTTGCTGGGATTTCCAGGAAAGTTCCCAGAAACAGTCTCACAGAATAGAGGGATTTCTCTTTTTAAAAACCTTTGTTGGTGTTACACAAATTTGAGCAACCAGAAGAGTTTAATTTTTGAGAAATAATCATGAATACTACATGCATGTGTGACTCTGTAATAACAAAATCTTCAGAATAAATTGTGTTTAAGTTGAATTTCATTTGATTTCTGTGGTTGACTTTGGAAACATTTGGTTGTTATTTTCCATTGAAATTCTCACTCGCTTGGGGCAGTAATATGTTTAAATGCTTTTTCTGTTAATTCTGCTCTGTAATTTTAATTTTAAAACTCATTTTCCCATTTTTTCAATTTATATTGTGTGTACCGATCCTTCATAGGCAATAAATAATTCTGCATTTGCTATTGGTGGTCTTGGTCTTAGTGTGTGTGTGTATGTGCTGAAGGGGTACGATAAAATGTCTTCTAAAAGGCATTGCTCTTTGATTTACAGAAAGAGAGGAAGAGGGATTCTAATTTACATCTATATTGCTAAAATGAAAATGTAGCCTCCTTTTTTAAAAATGTGGCTGTGATTTTTCAAAGTGATTTGTAAGGCTTAGATAATTCCATTTATGGGTGGCCAAAGTGGGACATTTAAAAAAACCCAAATTTTTAGAGAAGGGTTCAATATTACACATACTTCAACAGGACACCTCAGCCCCAAAGAGCTTGCAAAACTCCTTAAGCCCTCATTTTGTGGTCAGTACAGTTCGCTTGGTTGCTATTGCATTTTTTGGGACAAGGTGCTTGATTCCGTATAAGACATTAAAATAAGCTGATTCATGCCTCAGTATTCTGACAGTCTGATGACAGGTACTAAAGATACGAGGCACATGGAATGAGCCAAAAAAGGGAGTTGTTTTGATATTTTGCTTTTTGCTTATTCACATACAGATTAATTAAAGCCATGTTTGCAAGAGCAGATGCAGAAAGATGCAAACTTGTGCTGACCACATACCAAACCAACAAGGTACAAGTCAGCTTGAATCCACAAGCCATAAAACTGTGCAGCATGCCACTGTTTAGCAGGAAATACTAGCTCAGGTGAAGTAACCTGTTACCAGAACTGTACAATTTTGAGTCCAATGTCGGATTGCTGCTTGCTATCTTGGAGTACCAAGGGGGGAGTCAGGCTCCATGTTCTCACATATTTGTAGATATGCATCCATTTTTGTGAGTGTCAAAAGTTTGTTTCGAGGGTCCTCAAAATCAGTGGAGATTTATCGGTCATCTCTGAAGAGATTTGCCTCAGATCCCAAGAGTTCTAACTAATTTGTTGATACTAAGTATCGTAACTGGGAGCTCCAAATTATACATGGGCTTCATATGGCAAATGTAAAGCAAGAAAGACATCCTGTTTCCAAAACCTTAGTCTGAATTGAGGGGAAGCATAGATGGAAATGATCATCCAGACCAAACTCTTGCCAGAGGAAGATAATGTCCTGCAGGCTGTTTACTAGCATTTGCCAATCTGGTTATAAAAGTACCAAGGAAATAGGATGCGTTACTGAGAAGAGTCTGGGAGACTGCTCCATTGTTTAGAAGATGTCATGCCAGTACATTGTCTTCTGAAATTAATTATTAATTTTTCTTTTCTTATCTTAATTACATCTCATTCATGGTCACATTCTGAGTTACCAAATTACAATCTTCCATTCTTAAAGTTTATATAATTGTTGACCATTTTAATTCACCTTTCTGTCCTTGAGCTGACCGGCCTGGGTGGTCTGAGGTAAAAGAAAGGACTGCACAGGCTGCATGACCATGGCTGCTTTATGTTACGGGGGCCAGGACAAATGATGGCTCTAAAACTCCCTGTGCCATGTTTGGGTACCTGGCCTGCTCTTCCTTAATAAATCTGTTCTTCTAGCCCATCACAGCTTTTCGATTAGAGTTTGCCAGGGGCTATGTCTACATTACCAAGGAGTGTGGCCCAGTGCGAGTGTGGAGTGAATGTAAAAGAGGAGCTATAGAGTAAAGCTGTTGGAGCTGAAGCCTAACGTCCACAATTATGCATGTGTGTTAAGGTTTCTATTTTTGAATAGATCTAGATTGGTCCTGCAAACCAGATGTCCATAATTGGGGTTCATTAGATGCAATCCTGGAACAACCCTTCTGATTTAACTTCGTCTGAAAGTCTGTGAGTCTGAGACTGCTGTGTTGTGTGAACCAGAGCAGTAAGTAGGGATAACCTGGGGACTTTAAATGTGAATTCCTGATCTGAAATAAGATGCTAATGCAGATACAATCCATACCTTTCCAGGAGTGTGTTGTCCAGAGCTAAATGCAGTATTCTTTCATTTAAATATCAGTAAGGGAGATTGGAGTCAGACTTCAGGAAAATGTTTCCAGTGATAAGGGCAATGAAGCACTATGGAAGCACACGAATAAAATCCATGATGAGAGGATTTTAAGAAAAGGCTAACAGAATTTGGCAATTGGATAGATACAATTGTTCCTGTGCTGGAATGGATTGGATATTTGGATATTTGGAATTGGATTTGGATATTTTATGAGATCCCTTCAAGCCAAATTTCCTGTGATTCCAAAGCACCGTTGTATTTGTTCTAGTCTGGCAACCTTTGTATATAGAGCTCTAAAGGGCTTTGTTTTCTTGCTATGTGACACTGCAATCCTTCCTGCTGTTCCTGGGGTTTCTTTCAGTATTGCACCTCTTTTACCTTTTTTCCACCTGGTGAATGTGTGTCCCTTTTTCCTATGCATATCAGTTTCGATTTTTGCAACATGAGTTTTTTATTCATCCTCCTGCTGTTTCTTATAAATTATTTCTCTGCCCTGGCTGCAGCTTATAACTTCTAATTTAGTTACATCAGGGAGTTTCACTGATGTCAATTTACTCTCCCAGATACTGAAGGTTTTCAATAAAATTGAATCAAACCTAGCCGCTACAGATTTCTCCAAATGATCTACATTGCCCATGATAATCTGCCATTAGTCAGATTTCAAGAAACATCGGAGTGATTCTTTTCAAGTCAGTTTAAATTCAGGTTCAGATGAGACATAATAGTAAATACCCTACTGAACTGATAGCGTATGATTGTTTCCTGCCGTTGATTTGTAATTTGGTTGAGCAGACAACTAAGTGTGTTGAGGAAAATGTAATCTCATCAGGCGTATGTCACTTATGGTTTATGCTTTGGAGAAGAAGCAGACAGCCACAATGACAATAGCTATAGTCTGCATTTATTAAAAAAAAAGTCTTATTGTATCAGGTGAGGCAGTAAGATACTACTTAAAATTAATGAAACTGCAGCCATGCTCTTCCTCTATGATATACGTTATTGTGAATTAAGTATCTTGAAACAACTGCTCCCCCAACAAATACACGTTTCACAGCCAAAACCCAAACAACTCTCACTCCTAAGCCTCAAATCACTCAAAAAGCCTCAAGAAATTAGAACCGCTTTGCCATTGAATTTAAATGTATATTAAGCACCTTAATCCCCTAAAAGTCCCTTTAAACCCCTCCCTTTCTTACATTTGTTATCTTCTGGATTTTTTGTTGTGGTAGCATCTGAAGATGCCAGTGTCACAAGAGGAGTGACCTTCTTGGTGGATGGTACAGATGACCAGTTTCAACAGGGAGGACCAGTCCATCCTTGCCTCTAGTCTGGTGCTTAATGCAGTCTCTAGGAAAAGGAAGAAGTAGGCTCAAACCTGCCCCACTAAAAGTGTTTTAAATTCCAAGTCACCCATTTCCTAAGTAATTTATCTAACCGGAGACTCCTGCTCAAAGGATACCTTAGCAACTAAACATTTAGAGCTCTGAATCTGTTTCATGCAAGCAGCTAGTTCAGCAGGTCAGCAGCAGGTTAAGATTTCAGCCACATCATCTCTGGGACTTTGGGTCTAGGTCCCAGACACTGAACAGCAGTTCAGAAAGATCGTGTGCCTTTCAACAGGTGAGTTTGTTGACAAACAAGGAGAACAGACCAAAGTAATGATAGTTGTGTGCATTTTTGTGCTTCCTGAGGACATGTGAATTACAAAAATATATATTTCTCAGATATTTCCATTTCACTAGAATAAATAGTATTCAGAAATATAGTTATGGTGTTCAAAATTATCTGAATACCCTATCTGTTTCTGATACTGAACTTAGTAATTTTAAGAAAAGAACAATAAAAGAGAAATGATTTCCTACAACATAAATTTTGGAATGAAAACATTTTCAACTATGAGGCTCCATTAGTTCTGCAGTTAGCAAATACTTCAACTGACACTGTTGTCAAACCAAGGACATAAAACTGAGAGTGTGATATGTTATCTGCTGCCAATTACGTAAGTTCATGATGCATAAGTTATTGCAAAAAATAAGGTCATGACTCCTAAACCAGCTCCTTTTGAAGCTGCAGTTCTTCCTAAAACCTCCTGCATATTTGTATATTTTAGTTGGTTAACTCTTAACTGAATTTAAGAGAGTGTTTATGAAAATGAAGTACTATATGACATTAAAGAAAAAGCAGAACCTTGCATGGTCTATGGGAATACTAACTTGTTGACATCAAAACTGCTAACAGAGAGGTGAATCTGTCTAAAACATGGATTTTAGTTCTTGCTTTTGACCATCAAACACACACATCAAAGTTGTTATGGAACATTTTATAGTGGATAGGTAAGGGGATTAGGACTTGGCATCCCTAGTTCTTGCTTTCTTTATGTATTTTTTATGGTAATCTCATACTAATTACTGAACTTCTCTGATTGCCTTATTTTTCCTATATGACCAAACGTGACTAAATGTTGTACTTATACAAATATAGTAAGTAAGTAATAGACACAGCCCTTCATTTCAAGAATGGCAGCAAAGCTGGAAAGAATGTCAGGGGAACAACTCACTAGATTCAGACCAGGGATAGTGAGATCCTTCTTCATGTGCGGGGCAGATATTTCAGACACTGTAAGAATCATGCTATCATGATGCCAGATACTTGTATCACTATTCTAATGCAGAGGTTTTGTTAGAGGATCATATAGCTAAAGAACTATATTTCCATTTCAGAAAAAAATATGTTTGTCTTTAAAATAATTTTTCCAAAATTGGATGGAAACATGACCTTTGGAGCTGATTTGACATAGCCCTCCCTAGAACAGCTAGTAGTTCTTGTTCTGCCTCATTCAGGTCAAGGACTGAGAATCAGGTGTTTTGTAGTCTGCTAAGTGATTTTACTACGAGTGTTTGGGCTTTTTTGAGTTTGTGGGATCCCTCAGCTGCTTCTGTTGCTCTGCAGCTTATCCCCTTTGTACAAATAGTTACACACTCATTGGCCTGCAGAAAGACTAATACGATACTCCAGTGGGCAGTCTAAATTCAAGTCCTTGCCCCAATAATGTTTAATTATTTATACACAGTGAAACGGATCCAACAGGAGAGTCTGAGGAAGCTGTTCTTCAGAATAGCCGATAGATAGCTTAGTGGCCAGAAAGCTTGCCTGAGATGCAGGATTCTGACACTCAGGCATCTAGCAGAACAGAAACTTGAATTCTGGACTCCCATGTCACCAGTCAGTGCCTTGATCACAGGATGATTAGCTGGGAGCTGTGACAGTTTTTCACTCTTTGATGTATTTTGCATCTCATCCCAGCATGAGAACCCTTCCTAGGTAGCAGCTTCACAAGAACTGGGAAGTACCTGCAAAAAGTTCCATTCTCATGCAAATATGATTTGTCAGTGAAAAAATGCATCACTGTAAACTCTGATGGGGGTATGACTAATGTTTTCACAACTATGTAGGTCCAGAATGGTTTAGCCATTGTAGGGATCCCTCGGAGTCCTGTGTTGGAAGGAGAGGTCTACAAGCAGTACTGGAGGAGGGCATGAGTCTTGGGAAGCCTGCAGAATGCCAAAGCATATGTGTGCATAAGTGTCAGACTTATAAATCAGCTCTTGTTACCAAAGTTTAACAATGGGGAAATGATCACACACAAACATCGGTTTGGACAGTAGGCTTGTGAGTCTTGCTGTTTTTTATAAACACTTCAGCTGACGTTGATAGGAAACCAGAGGCATAAACCAGGAGCCTGACATGTGATCTGTTGCCAGTTGCCTCCAAACTACCACGTCTGATGAGGAAATAAAGAGAGGAAATGAATGGAGAAATGGGACAGGCCATCTGGACTCTGATAATTAATGTTCCTTAGAAAATAAAAGTTTTGAAACTTTCCTGGAAATGAGATTTTATGATCTTCTACAATGGCCCACAGGGGGGGGATGCTGCAACCTACACATATTGACAATTGTGGTATTACCAGACAATTCATTTTTATGAGTAATTTCCAGAGCAACCCTCAACCATGTAGTCATGCATAATGTGCAACAGTGTGCCATAGAAGAATGACTCAGCTAGAAGCCAAAGATTATACAGATTTATTAACAATATTTGGAAAAAAAAAAGATTTTAACATCAGCAGAAAGCAAATTGAGCAATGCAGGGAGGAGAAGGAATGGACTTGACAACAAAGCAAGCTCCACAAGGATGTGAACCAGAGCACATTGAACTCAATGGAAAGATTTCCATTGACTTAGGATCTTGGACATGCCTCAAGGGAACAGAGACATTCCATCCTATACCTCCCCACCCCCAAGGACAATATAGTCTTTCTTGTTCACAACTAGCATCATTTTGAGATTAAGAATCACAAACAAAATGTTCATACTTGGGATGTTAGAGTCAAGAATCCCTATCTAAGCAGCTCTGTAAGTGGTTTGCCTTTTCAAAGGGCTGAGCAACCTGCATTTCTCTCTAATAGCACCCTCATCTTTTTATTGGACTCAGAGTATTCTTATCCTGTACTTAACTTTGTAAACCTACTCTGCTTTCTCCCTTAAAATACAGAGAATAATGGAACATTTGGATCCATGGTCTTGTTTCTTTTAAATCCTTCTCTGTAAACACTTAAAAAGGTAATGACCCATTTAGTCTCTCCTATTTATGTCTGGTCTAAGTAGCTATAGCTGTTACTTTTAAACAGCTATTAAATACTTCAGTAGTTCTTAAAGCATGCCAAGGAATACTGGGAATAAAAGAACAACAGACAGACATGACTGAAAAAGAAGTTGTAGAACTGAATTTGATTATATATCATTCAGAAGAAAAAAAAAAAAGTAGTTCTGTCAAAGTCCCAGTTAAGGGCTGTTAGAGAGAGTGGTATACTTTGTACTAAGCAAAGCTACACAGAACATGAATCACATCCCCAAGTCATGTATCCCCAATATCATCTTGGTTATCTAATTTTAAAATCCTTCCTTGTATTGGAGCAAAAGTTTGCTGTCTAATGCAAGTCAAAGTGCTTGAAAAACTCATCCTGCTGTGACAGCAACTCTTATTTCATCCTACACATCAAAAACATAATTTATTTCCAAAAACATAATTTATTTTAACACTAGACATTGGGCAAGGCTGGCTGTGGAGATGGAGAACTACAGGGATTTGCTTTTACTGCTGAACTCAGTTGAAATCTGAAGTCAATCCAGACATGGTTTAAGCACACTGTTGATTATTTTCTTTAACATGGTGTGAAAGACCAAGGCTGCTTTATTGCATTGGGTGGATAAGTTAGCAGCAAGGCTTGCAGAAATGAGGAGCTGGTGACAGCACACAGAAGGAGAACTACCCATTACTCCCCCTCACTTTAGGGATCAAAGAATAAACTTCCTCATGGAGAAAACTAGAACATTTTCACTGGAGAACACTTGACAGAAAGTGCTGCTTTGGGGGTGATTACAGCCTTTTCAGTGACCGGGAAGTCAGGAGTGAACATTTCTAGGTCCCTGACTGCAAGCCCCTCACTTCCCACTGGCTGTATGTGATTGGAGTGCCTGTTCCTCATCTTCCTCATCACCAAAAAGCACACAGGATACCAACTGCATCAGAAAGCCCAAATCCTCCTGACTGATGGTATACCCGCTCTCTTCACTAGCATCGAGGGTACTGCCTTTGGCAGTTCACTGTGTCATTTCTTCTAGGACCAGGGTAGCATCAGAGGAGACAGCAGTCCTTCACCAGGCCTAAACACACACACACCAACATGTCCTTCTGTAAGCTGATTCAGACCTTTGAAGGGACACACAGTAACACATTGCTGTCTCAAGTCTTGGGACAGAGCAGAAAAAAGGCACTAGAATTGGTCTGAAAGCACTGTACTGAATAAAAAAAGGCAGCTCTTGGCCATTTCAGCACACTGGACACTGAATGCCAACTCCAGTCTAAAAGCTGTCAGATGATGAAGCTTAGCTAGTGCTTTTGGAGTTTTCAATGCCGCTTTCTGATCCAGGTTTTACTGAGGACAATGGGAATCTGGTTTTCATAAGCTGCAGTAGAGGCTCTTTCCTCAAGGATGGGTAAATGCATAATCATTAACAGGTTGTGAAGGAGAACTGAGATTATCTGAGGACTTGTTTTCTCAGATTCATTCTGTACTATCATCTTGGGCGTATCTGTGAAGGTCCTATGAGGGTCCTGCAGGCAGCTGCAGTTTTCCCTCTCTGGCTGGCTCTCAGCATTTGTCTTAGGGAGTTCACTGTCCACAAAGAGGCATGAGAGGGTGAGGCTTGAAAACTCCCTTCCGCTCCCTCTGTCTGTATTACAGTAGATTCAATTTGTTTACCAGGAAGCCCCAGTGCTATGATTTGAGGAATGACGGGGACACAGACTTTATTTATATAAGCTATTTTAAAAACTTGGTGTTGTTGCCACAAATAATCTTAAGATGGAAAATACTGATTCTCAGCTCAGGGTACGAAGGTGCATATGAGTCTGCCAGGCAGAGATATTTCCTTAATCTGTGCAGTGAAACACGAAGCGTGCTGGAGTCCAGTGCTTGATTATACACAAATGTAATGATGATAGTGAAGTTTGGTATCCTGTGGACCTGGTACAAAGGCTATTGCTGTCACTAGAAGAAAACCACTGCCTTTCTGGGCCTTCATGCTGAAGGAGATGAATATCTGTTTTGCTTTCAAACTCAAAAGGTCTCAATACGTATCCAAACATATCTGCCGCATGAGTGACTACACGGCTGATGTGTACATTTCTGCTTTTTATACTCTCAGCATAGAGTTCATAGGAGCTGTGGAGATGTTTGATATTCCTGGTGAGATGAGGTCAGTGCTCCTCTCTTGGAGCTGAACCATGGGAAGTGGAAGCTGAAAGGGGACAGAGGGCACTGGAGAGAATAGGTGCTATTTTTAGCACCGGGACATTCTTCAACAGCCCTGGCATCACCGACAGTCTGTGAGGAGAGGTCTCTGTCTGGGACACGGTTCATGAAGTAACATATAGAAGAAACATGTAAGCCTGAAAGTACAGGTTGCCCTACAGCCATGTCATTGACACCTGTTTGCGTGTGGATTTTGTGATACTTGTGGGCCAATATTTCAGACTTACTGATTTTTTTCTTGGTCTTTTAGGGGACAACAGAGATGGTGACTTCTCTTGTGTATTTTGCCCTCTCCACTTGTTTCTAGTGACCAGCTGACTGCCTTCGTTGTGCCTCTCTTCTTTTCAGAGCGCTCATAACTGCATCCTGCACGTTGGAGGGTCTGGTGTAAAAGGATGGCTCCGGGTGTCTGTCGTCAACGTGAGCAAATATCGCTCAGAAAAGGCGAATCCTACTTCCCAGGCCGGGTGTGACTGACCTTGGATAGTCTGAACTCCTTTGACCTCAGTGCAGCTTAAGAGACGTGACAGCAGAGTCGACCTCTTTAATTCCAGCCTTTGTGAGGTCCATGTGATAATCATGCACCCGCTCTGCTAGAGGAGCCGGCAGAGAGAGATTTTTCTGTACTTTCTCCCTGCAGCAGACCTCTTTCTTGCCTTCCTTCTTCCACCAGATTCCTTTCATTTGTTGCTTCTATTCAGGAACAAAGAGGACTTTGTTGAATTGCCTTTGTGGTTTATTTTCCTGAGCCTTGGAAGATAGCAGCCTTCTGCCTCCGTTTTATCCAACCCTTTATCACATGCACAGTACCCTGAACGCTTGAAGCAGGCTAGTGTGTGTTAGCCTAACTCTCTGCTTCTTTTGAGGTTGGAAGCCAGCACTGACTTCTAGAAACCAAGTTAGAAATAATTGCCTGAGTGAAAACTCAGGGAGGAGTGCGTCCACACAGCTGCCATAACGGCTCCGGTCAGAGGAGCTGCAGTCATTAGCAGATTTCATTTTCTTTTTCATGTTCTCTGGTCTTACTAAGTCCCACTATCTACACAGACATGTATTTATTTACAGACGCAGAACACATCCTCGTCAAACGATCTTTGGGCACACATTCAAAAGTAGTAAAAATGGTCACTACAGCTGCTAATGCTTAGCAGTTTTTATCTGAGGCACTAAAAGCACTTGGACATGATAAGCTGCTACAATCTCCTTGTCACAGATGTGGAAAGGAAGTCACAGGGCAGCTAGATGAAGAACTCTAGTTTATAGACTTTTTCATAATAAACGTCTCCAAATCTGAAGGCAACTCGGTAGCATGGGTAAGACTAAAAAGAGTAGCTGACTCTGGTCCACCACCCCAAATGCCTCTCGCACGACCCACCACTCTGCTCATTCTGACATACAGCTCCCATCATAAGTTTCCGGTACGTAATGCATCAAAACATCTTGTAAAATGATGGCGAATGTAGCCATTACTCAAGTCTGCCCTTGAGTGATAGCTTTATCTGTTTTGTCCCTGTTGCCAGAAGGATACAGTGTGGTCTTGTAGCGTCTCTGGACAAGGTAATAACAGAGAGTTGCTTCATCAAAGCTCTTCCCCCGAGGGATGAGATCTAAAATCTTTGTTTTTAGTGGAACAGACGAATATCTCCAAAGGCATAGTAGGCGTCAGAATACAACGCTTCTGAGTGCTGTACGCCAAAGCTCAGGCAGTGTTTAATCCCGGGGGTGACCTCATGGACCTCAGGGGAATTTCATCAAGGACGTAGTTCATCTGTATTTTGCAATAATCTGCAGGAAATAAGCTTGGCATTTCAGAGAGAAAATTCACAAGCAGCACCATTTCAGTCACTCTGTGTCATTTGTAAAGGGGATTTCTCTGACTGTTTATTGCTAAAACAGTCTGATGTTCAAAATTGAAACTTTCAGTCCTTACTCAGGTGAAATTTGCACAGAAACCAGTAGGAACACTACCTGGAGCAGAGCGAAATGAAGCTGGAGGAGCTGGTGCTGTGTTACTTGGCTCGTGCTGCAAGACTTCAGTAAATTTGTCACTAGCAACTGAAGTGAGCAGTTTTGACAGCTTTTATTGTATTGAATTACAGTGACAAATAGGGGCATTGATTTGCAGAACCTTTGAAAGTGTGATAAATACAATCTGAATGAAAAAGATGTTTCTTTTTATTTGACAGAACTCCACTGTTCTTCCTGGTGCACTCTCTATGTGCACCAACAAAAATAAAAGACCTGGTTATTTGAGGCAAAATTCCTGAAATATTATTCTCTAAATCTCTAAGCTTTCACTTATTACTTTTTATTCTGGGAAGCATTTTATGATTTTCCTGTCCACAAAAGCTGTAATAGTAATAAAAAAATAAAATTGTCGGTGCTAACATAGAATGCCTCTGTGTTTTCTTACAAATTCGAATATGCATTCAAAGTCAAACATACTTTACAGCATTAAAAATCTTGTCCAGAGGAAAACTGGTGCTCACAGTAAATGGATTGCTCCTATATCCCTTGAACTGTACAGTCCTTGGTTAACTCTAGTTCCACCGCCATTGTGCCTACTGAACTTTGAAGCCTGCAATGAGCAACTTGTACTATAGAAGAAGATCAGTTTTCATCCATATTCATATAAAAGTTGTACTAGGCTTTTGGAGAATGATCTGCTTGGAGAGCAGCTAGTACGTCATGGGTGCTGCCACGGATAGTAACACTGGCAGGGTAATGTTGCTTACCCACCAAGAACAGTTGCAAACTAAGAGATTTTGCCACTGCGGTTAAGGATTCAATCACTTCTGAAGAGGTGTTTAGTCCAGGATGTTGGTGTTTTACATGGGTAAACTAAACAGTTTACTGAGGACTGTTTAGCACTGCCTGCTGTGCTGTATCTATCTTTATCTAACCAAATACCCTTATCAAAAGTGAAGATTTACAATGGGTCTGCACAGATTCATCCTGTTACGCCAGCTCCCACATACAGACCCTTGTATTTCGTCACCTGCTTTATTTTTTGTAAGCGATTGAAAAGGAACCAGGTTATTGCAATTCACATGAGCATACGTGCACATCCAAACCCTCCACACACCTAAAACCGCACACATGTGCACACACATGCCCCCACGAACACACATGCTCCTTTGGCTTTGTGAGTCTTGTTTTTCTATGTAATTTTCCAAGGGATTGTCAGGAGATGGTGGGCACAGCCCAGCCACTGCTGGCTGAGCCTTCTTGCTGGGCACTCACTTTCCACTTCACCATTTCTCTGTGCCCTCCCTGCACGCTTGCCTTAAACACAGTTACAGCCTGCTGAGATGATGCCTGAGAGCTGCCCAAGGCAGGGACTACTTTCTGGTGTGTATCTCACTAGTGCCACCTGTCATCTCTAAAGCTCAGCAGCGTAGGGTCACCATGTCTACATGGATGTGGTGGGGCACAAGACCAGGTAAGACAGCTTCCAGGAAAGCCACAGGAGCAGAGTCTGTGTGCAAATGAAGCAAGACATGACAAATACACATTCCTAGTTTAGATTAGGGCACAAGAAATAGTTTCAGCTGGGGCAACTTATCCAAACCATGCGGAGAAGGGGCACAGCTGAGGTAGTTTTTCACTTGTTGTCACATCCTCAAAACCTATTTCTCAGAGCTCAGAAATACTTTCTATTCTCTGAGAAGCCAGCTCCTGCACATTCATGACTTTTTAATCAGCCTTTCTTGGGTTCAGAAGAAGCAGGGATGGGAAAATCCTATTGGGTCACATTTTTATTTGAGCTACCAGTGCAGTTGTGTTCTATATATCAATTTGCCAAGCACTCTATCTGCTAAATAACTCATACAATGTAGTTTTTGTCTATGTCTCTTAATGAATATTCATGTTCAAAAAAGATTTTTCATATTTCTCCTAGAGTTCAAATATCCTGGCTTTTTTTTAACCCTCTCAACAGCTCCTCCTCTTTAAGAAGATCAGGTCGTTAACTTAGTTTTGTAGATGAGGCAGTGGAGGGAGGATGAATCTATATTGTTGGCTAACTCTGAGAGGGCAGTTTGCTCCTGGGACCTCTCCAGAGACACAGTGAAGAAGCAAATGCAAAGTTTGACTCCTTCCACTCAGCACAGTCAAACTCTCTCAAACACTAGCACATGACCTCCCATGTGCCCTTGGCAGCTAACTGTAAAGCTACCACTTGTCAGGCTGTGACGCAGTCCTATCAGTGACTTGGGATGATAGCCAAGAAAAAGAAAACCTCTAGATATCAGAGCCAAGAAATGCCTTACTGGGGGTCCTGATCTCTGTGTGGCTGAACTCAGTTTGGGAAAAGGGCAGGGTTTTTGGGGTTCATTTCAATGCCTATTTGCCAGGGGGTGGCCTGGTAGGTTACTTGAAGAACCACACAGACTATTTGCACTCTGGAAAGCCTTTTCAGAGCCTATATACAAAACCGAGCATGTGAACGAAAGATCTGTGCTCATATTCACTCTTTGGGCACACAGCACCCCTGAGTGCCTAAGGCTAGGAAAGCCCTGTATGTCCTCTGGGACATCAGCCCACAACGTCTGAGAAGAGGACCTGTGGAAGGACCCATTCTCCTAAGCTCCCTTTTCTCCCCTAGAAGCATCCCCTGTGCCACCAGCACCACTGCAAGGACAACCTGAAAGGTCATTCTGGTGAAGCCCAGCCCTTGGAGCAGCAGGGCAGGAGGCAGTGCAGGTCAGCTCCTCTAATGAGCACAGGCTCTGGATTTCAGACGACAGCATAGCCACGTCTGAGGCACCTCTTTGCACGGCAGCAGGCTGTCTCATGGCTTGGCTCCCTGCTGGTAGGAAAGCCTGTGCACAAACACAGCAAGCACACCAGTGCACTTGTGTTGTGAGCAAGCCTTCCAGCCTCCTCTTCCTACCAGCCACCCTTTCCTGCCCAGGTGCACCCTGGCAGCCTCCTTGCTACCAGACCTAGGCTTCTCCAGGTGCTCCACTTGGGGGAAGCTCTAGGGTGCTGGGGCTGCATGCTCAGGCCTTCCTTGGCTCCCACACTAATCAGGCTGCCCCTTCTGCTCAGTAGGAGGATTTCTGCCGTGGCTACTCTCAGGCTTGCCCCCATCCAAAGGCCCAAGACACAGAGGCACAGGCCAGAAGGCAGTGAGCATCCTCACCAACGATTTTTGCCTGGTGTAGGAGAGACACCTGAGGGCTATGAAAATGCTGGCCTGATGCCAGGAATGAACTGGGTGGAGAATTTTTACTTCCAGGTGAGAAAGGAGATGCTGTCCTGGAATAAGAAAGCAATTGCATAGGAGGACTGATGGTTCTCAGTGACCCTCTTATGGTGCCACCAGTACCCTGCACCCTTCCCTTCTGGCACTGAAGCTCTTATGCGCCTCCTGACTTAGCTGCTGGAGAGCAGCAGCTGAGGGACCAGCCATGCTGGCTGGTCATGCAGACCTCATCATGCCACAGTTGTGGATGAGCTGGTGAGCAACTCTAATTTTCCTTTTTTTTTTCCCATGTTTGCTATCAGTTAAGCTTTTATATGCAAAATAGTGTATTTTGATAGTATGGCTGATGTGAAATAGCACTGTGTTGTTGGGATGTCCAGGGCCTGTTGCATGTCTCTTCTGACCAGTCACAGAAGTTGTAGACAGACCTTTCTACTGGGTGGGCAGGTCTCTGTGTAGTAATGGTTAAAAAATGAGGATATGATGTGTGGACTCAATTTGAAGAAGTAGATACGTCAGTGGGAGGAAGAACACAGAAGAGCAGTAGCCATCATGTTAACTCTTGATTCAAGGTCATATCAATACACCTGGACCCTAAAGCTATCTCCTTGATCTGGATGGCGAACTAAGCTCTTGATGGCTGGAACAGAGGTTGAAAGAAACCTGTATATATCCTGTGTGTGAGGAGGTGCTGCCAGAAAGGGACATGGCATGTGGGGAAAGAGGGTGAGACAGGTACTGCCAGTGTGGCCTGTGCAGGTAAAAGGTGGAGGGCAAAGGAGAAGTGAGGAAGATCTGTTATTTTCCTTTTGCAAAGCTAAGGCTAGAAGTCTTGCTGTAATGCTCCTCTGATGTTCTGACTATGATGGTGCTACCCCAGAGCTCAGATGCCCTCTCACACTTCCCTGCATTGGTATGTGCTGTGCATAGGCAAACAGAAATTTGGAGGCCTGATTCTGCTGTGACCCTCCTAGATGGAGGGGCTTATTGGTAACCTGACACAGTTCACGCAGGAGGCAGCACGTAGCAATGACCTGAACAGTAGTGGGGGCACAGATGTCCAATCTGTCTCCCCAGGTTTGTAATCTTGTGGTCAACCAGCTGAACAGATGCTCTACTGAGAGCACATGGACTGTAAGACCCATGCTTGTCTTGATATAGTGTGTGACCCACAGTAGGAACTGGTAAGAGTTTGCCCAGCTGCTGAAAATCATTTGGTTGACAATATATGGACTGGGAAGAGAGCCCCAGCCTGACTCTGGTGGTACAGAACAGAGCTTCTGATAAGTGCTCTTTTGCAGGCACCTAGTATAGCTGGTAGCTCTCTCTAGTCTGCTTAGGGTTTAGAGAAGGGAAGACTGGTAGCCTCTTTGTTTGAGCTATTTGTAGAAGATATCACTGAATTTCATTAATTTGCCTTGTCACCTGAAGACTCTGCTCAGGGCAAGCCCCTGTACGACCTCACTTACATTTTCAGTGCAGCTTTTCATGGGTAGACAAGCTGGCTAATTTCAACTGCTGAGACCTACTGGTAGTAAAACTCTACAAAGTGATGGCAACAGTCTTGTTGGTCACTATTGGTTTCTAGAAGGGGAATTGCTGGTATTTTAGGGTAGACACTGCGAGGAGCCTTGAACATGGCCTGATGCATGCAAAAATGTCTCCATTGTCAGTCATTCTAGGTGCATAATACAAACTAGTTTTCCAGTGGGAAATAGCTGCTAGGCCCCAGCATCTCCTCTACATCTTGAAGAGACTGGCATGACAGTGATGCTGCATCCCACACAAGTGCTATCAACCTGAAATGAGTGTCCTTATCTTTGGTACCAGATTTCCCTAGGTCTTACAGTTCCCTGAGGAACAGTTCCGCCCATCTGACACAGTGCCTCCAACAAGTGACTGTTTGCTTGAAGAATGAGGCAGATTTGTTGACAGGCGTGAAATAGCAGCAAGGACTGTAATGACAAGCATGAGGAGCAGATTCAGCAGTGGTGAAAGCCATGGGAGCAGTGACAGTCAGGAAGTTGGTGCATGCTTGTTGGACAAAGCCTGCCAGCAAGCTTGGAGCATGACATGCCTCTGATGTGTGTTTGCTAGTGCAGTGGGACAAACAAGGGTTGAGTGTGATGTGTGGGTCAAACCAGAGCAGTGCAGGGGGAGGTTCAAAGGGCTGTGAATAGGTGCAGGGTTGGAGTTCTCTCCAGCTGCTGTTAGTGCAAACAGCCCTGGGCAGTGAGATGTGGGTGCTCTGCATTACATGTCCTTGTGACAAATCAAAGAGACACAGAAAATGAGCCTCTCCAGAGGCTTTCTGTTATTTAAACACGAATTGGAATTGGGCCTCCTAAGTCCCTGATCACCAATTTCTCTGTCAGACACTATTGCAACTCCAGCACTTGGATCCGTTTCTTACATAACACGTTACTTTCCTTTGGGGAATCCCTCTTTCTCTGCATATGAGACATGAAGTGCAAGCTGTAACAGGCTCTATTAAATTATCCAAGAGTTGTTGTGCTGGAGAGGATCCCTGGAAGTCGTCCCCGTGCTCTGAGGCAAGATCACACTTAGCTAGATTGCTCGTGGCAGAAATGTGTGTAACTATTCTTAGACACCTCCAGCGATGCAGCATTGACTGCTCACAGCGGCTGTAATGCTTCTCTCCCTTTGCGTTTAAATTCTTTTTTTCCTGATTTCTGACTTCAATATATCTATGCTGCAAATCAAATTTACTACTTCTAGTCTCACTCTTGCTGCATACAGCAAAACTTTCCTCTGGCAACAGCCTTTCTTTCATATTGAACGACTGTTTGGAGGCCTCTTCTCTACCACGGCTTTTCTTTCCCAAACCACTTAGCATTCCCTTAGCATTCCTGCTGCGCCTCTGGCCTCTGGCTTCCCTGCATCGCTCTTACAGCTTGAGCTTTGTGGTCCCTGTTGACCTTGCTGGCAGTTAAGGTCTAATATTCAATGTGTAACAGAAACCTTAGAGTGAGGCACTTACTCCAAAGACCAGGACCCTGGCTGAATTCTAGCACGTGGTTTTCTTAAATGATAATAACTCTAGGTGGATTTGGTGACCCCCTTGTTAGTCCTGGGGAGGAGAAAGCTGGCTGAGGCATGGGGATTTCTTCTACAGCAAGTCGGCCCTTGCTGCTCCATCTGCTTTCTATTGCGCTTGAAAAGGAAATGAACTGAGTTAAATGATTTCAAAGCGACATTCCCCACACTGCACTCTTGTTCCATAATTGCCAGTTCCATGCAATTCCCTGTACTAAAATGTGTAAAATAATAGCATTTGAAAAGAGCCAAGGCTTCAAAAGGGCTATGCACCACCTCTGTTGGAGCAGTAAAATGGTGGCAGAATAATTTCCATATGCAGTGAATGGGTGTTTGGTTGTTTGGGGGTCGAGCATAGTTTCATCCTCTGCCAGGAATTTCTCCAAGCCAGGAGTCAAAATTACTTTTTTCCTTTGTGAACTCTTTTTAAATACTGTGTTGACTGATGTATCAGCCATAGCTTGATCTCCAGTTGACCGTTCAGCTTGCTGGTACAAATTTTGCAAATGCAAATATTTGAACAGTCATAAGAGATTTTTTTTTTTTTTTTAATACAGATCTCATGGTATCTGTGTATGGGTGAAAGGATGAAATAAATTTTTACTCTCCTCTGATCTGATTCATTTCCCATGTGCTGTTCTGTAAACATCTCTGTAGCAACAATAGCAGTTGCTTGGTTTAGTCTGACATCCATTAAATATGTCTTCCATGTGATGTAACATTTAGGACACGAAATACAACACTCGGCCAGCTCATGGTGGGCAGCCACCAAAGACTTATTGGCCAGCAGTGGCTGGTGCCTCACAGCTCAGGAAGGCACAACATAGCTTAGGCTTTGCCATGCAAACCTGCAGGAGAACCTGCACTGTTTACTAACATGCTATCTGGTCTGCGTTGCACTCATCCTTTAACACTATCTCCGTTTGCTCCATGCACACCTCATACTTTCCTTGCCCTTATGTTTTTTTGTCAGCTATTTTTGCTTCTTGCAGCCTACCTTTGAAACGGGCCTGCAGTTTTGGCATGACATATCCATTAAAATGACTGCCTTTGCTATATAATTCAAGGCCACTTCTGGAACTCATCAGGTTATTGTAATGACTATTGTATGAATTGCGTTAAGTGAATATTTTATATGTATATCTTGCCATACCTTTAAACGGCACTTTTGTTAGTTCTGACAGTGAATTCAGTTTTCTTCTGCAAGCAGAAAATAACCGGGATAAAAATAGCAAGCAATCTCTCCAGCAACGAGCGGTCAGAATTTAGGTTCGCATTGCGCACAGCTCCGAAGAAGTGATGATTCCATTCGGTTAAGCACCAAAAAGATCAGATTTTACTAAGGTGCAAATGTCACTTTACTCTGAAAGCTGTACTGGAAACTGAATGAAAATAAGTGGCTTCTTTTGACAGTCATAGTTGTTCCTTGTTTTAGTCATAGTGTTGCTGCTATGGAAAAATAACCTGAATGTGATTCCAGATGCTGTGGTTAGGTTTTGGGTGGGAGGCTGGATCAGACCTTTTTTTTAAAGCAGATACAGTTGCCCTGCATTTTGTTTGCATTCAGGTATTTCTGAAATCAAACTATTTTTTTTGTCCCAATTGCAAGTTCTTTCATTCTTTATGAATTTTCCAACTTTCTCAATAATTCCTGCTGTTACCTCCTATTCTAGACAGAAAACAAGATCTTATAGCTGAGGCACTGGTCTGAGACTTCTGTGGAAAAAGGTGGCCATGTTTTGTGGGAGATTTCAACAAGGTGATGTTTGAGTTGTTGTTGTTGTTTTTGTTGCAATTCTGGTGTCCTTGACTACTTAGAAATCACTATGAGGGCTAGAGAAGCCTGTAACATCAATGCAGCTCAGGAGCGTGGTTATCGAGGTGGTGAAAGAAAATGAATCTGGAATGAGTGACACAGGTCGTTGTACGGAAGTCTTTTTTACTGATCCTACCTTTGCACTCACTAACTCAAGTGATGACTGACTTTTTTATTTTTTGCCTTAGTTGGAGGCAAATCACATCGAGGTTACATTCTTCAAGATATTTGATTGTTTTACACATCTTTGTTCTGAAGTTAATTAGAAAATCCTTGGTTCCCCATATTCTGTGTTCTTTCTTGGACTGAGATCTTAATTTTTCTGGAAAATACAATTTTGGCTCTTGCTATTTGGATATATGTTTTTTAAATCCCTTAAATTTCAGATTTAAAGTCAGAGCACTGACTTTTTTTTTTTTTTTTTTCCCCAAGCCTTTGCTTTTTCTTTATGGTCTAATCCTTACAGCATTAGACTATTTTAATGGATAAGATGGTGATCTCAGCAGTTTAAAATGTGATCTATAAGTTAGTCTAAGAAATGGGCCCCAAATAAATATCTGCAGATGAAGAACTATGAGGGCTCTAGTCTCTCTCCTTCCATAGCGTCTACAAACACCACCTGTAGTCGTGTTCAGAGGTCCATCTGACTAGATTTGGGACAAGGTAACAAGGATTCTGAACTGGAAACCCAGCCTCTGCACATTCATGAGCTTTACAGGCTGAAAAAATCTTATTGCACGGCAGAATCGAGGCCTGACCTCAACTAGATGACAGCTTCCCATCACTAATTCTGATGCTGCAGGTATGGGAACAGTCTTTGGATAGCCTGGAAACCAGGTCCTTACATGTCTACTGCCTTGGAAGGGATGGCAGCAACAGCTGGCCTCACTCTCTGCTTTTTTTTGGCAAAAATTGCTGGCCATGTTGCTGGCATTGGCTGTCTGGTGACCTAGAGAGCTGCCTACCTTGCCCAGAACTAGAGCTGTCGCTGGTTCTCCCGTGGCACCAGTTTTGCACAGTAACTTCCATATTCTTTTCCACACAGCAACCACTTTCCAATAATGGTCAGTGCCAACTTGTTCAGGAAAACCAAGCAGGAGGTTAAAGATTAGCTTGTGCCCTGAAGGCTATGGCCTTTTGAAAAAAAATCTTGTTTAAAAAACAAACAGCAAAAACAAACAGCAGCAACAATGAAACAAGAAAACAATTGCATCTACACTGTCCTATTATTCATGCTGCTAATTCCATCAGATGAGGTTTTTCTGAGTTGTCTTCAGTGAAGGATAAATCGCTAACGGAAATGTGCATTCCTTTGATGACACCTTGTGTGACTCACAACGAATATATCTGAATTCCTGGAGAGGAGTCAAGCGTCTAGCTTTGTACTGATGAACTTTTTAAATAAAGACTTGAAAAAACACTACCTGTTTATTTACAAGCTAAATATGGCTTGCAGCAAAGAAAGCAAGAGAGGGTTTCTTTGCTCCGGGGTCCAAGCCCTCTGTGCTCGGCACACTGTGCAGACAGTCTGTCTCCGCTTTCGTGGGACGGCGTTCCCGGCGCTCGCCTGGCTGCTGCCGACGGCCAACGTTTCCCGCCGCGCCTCCGCGGTGCTCGCGGAGAGCTGCAGAGCAGATCTCGGCCGCGTCCCCGTGGAAAGCTCGTTAGACAGCCTGGACCCGGCCAGTCCCAGGTTGTATGCGCTAGCCGGTATGCAGCGTGGGCTACAATTCCAGCTTCTGCTAAACGGCAGAGGTGTCTGCGTTCAGCCTGCACGGCCGTCAGCCGCTGTTCTCAAGGCCGCCGTGACTGCCTGGCCTCCGCCGTCGTTACACGGGGACGAGCTGTGAAACTTTCCTCCTAATTCTCAGTTTGCTTTATGCCCTGGAGCTTGAAGGCTTAGACCTTTCCAAAGCACTTAGCTTTATAAAATGCTTATAGTTCTGGGTCTTTTTATTACCCGTGCGAAGGTTTATACCAGTGTAACTTCACAGATTTCTAGCAGCATTATTCTTGATTTGTATCCATCTGAGAAGAGGATTGTATTCCAGGGCTTTTCAGCTTGGGACCATTTGATTTTGAATTGGAAGCATCAACAGATTGTCTCTAGACATTTCCAAACCAAAGTTATTCTGAACTTTGAGTTCCACCAATTTATTTCGTTGATATTTTGATTTCTTGGCCTGTTTTAGGACGGAAATGAAAGTTGAAATAATAGAATTCCCTCCAGACTGGAAATTCTGCTTTGTAAGCAGGTCTTGTGCAAAATACAATTCTTCTGTTGCCTAATTTAATGTATATATATGTATATGTACACCTCTCTTAATGAGCTCCTTGGGACCCTGAATAAAAGTTCATTATAGCTGAGTGTTCCCTGCAACAATATTTGGCAATTTACTCACCCGGTAAATGGAGAAATGACCTATTTTATTCCGGCAGCAATTATATAGTAACTTCGTAGAGATAGTTTTTTTTTCAAGTCTTTATTTAAAAAGTTGATCAGTACACAGCTATCTATGTATTTACAAGCTAAATATGTCTTGCAGCAAAGAAAGCAAGAGAAATATAATGATATCCAGGTCAATCTTATGAGTTTGCTTGAAATGGGCTCTCTCTCTCTCTCTCTCTCTCTGTGTGTGTGTGTGTGTGTGTGTGTTTTCTTTCCTTTTTTTTTTTTTTCCTTCATGAAAAACTGTCTTGTCCTTGAGATTGTTCTGCGCGGGAATTTGGCACAAGCAGATCTGCTATGGCAAAATTAGAGTGTTTTCAGCATGCTGAGCATCCCTTTTAAGCTCCCCCAGGCAGCTGTTTCACACTCCCCTCTTCTCCCTGCATGCCTGCACTTCATCTCGGATGTTTGGAGCCTTTTTTCTGCTGACCTTTATGTCTTTCCCAAATCAGCTTCTCCTCTGCCTTGCAAACCTCGCCAGGTCCCCATGACTCGGGCACTCTATCTTTAAACATCTAGTTCCAAAACTTTGTTTTAATTCGCCTTCCTCCCTCTCTTTCCTTTTGTCACGAGGCTTTTTGGGACTCTGGCACCTGCATTCAAGAGGAGCCCTGGGAAAGGGAGCGGCGGGCGAGAGGGCATCGGAAACCCCCAGAGCCTCTGGGCTAGGAATATGCAGACGAACAGCTCAGTTTTGTGTCTCTACCTCGTACAAGAAACTTTCTGTTTCCAGATGGGAACAAAACGAAATAATCTATTCTGATGTTTTTCGTAACATGATAACTTAGAAGTTATATATCCCCTGGGAGCCAGTGGGGTGCTGAGTTCCTCGGAAAATCCTTCTGCTTAGTAAGCCTTCCCAGGAAAGGGTGGACTTGGTCAGGCTCAGCCCCGTGTGGCTGCCGATTGACACTGGATTGGGACCGAACTACTCGTCTTTTGTCATGAACAAGCAACTGCAGGTTCAGACGCACCTGGCAGATGCCAGCCCAGTGGCTCAGCTAGTCTCTTGCTATTTTTGTCTTGTCCTTAGGGAGACAGCTTGGCTACTTAACACAGCTCTTAATTCTCGGGTCGCAATCTGCATGTCTTCAGGTCATGGGGGAATTTTGGTTTGCCTAGTGTTAAACCTTCAGTGTTTGTAAGTGTTAAACCTTAATATGGTTTCCGCTCTATGAGTTTTGTTTTGTGAAGACTACAACATATAGCTTCAGGGCACTCCAGACAGTAACTCAAGGGTTGTTTAAGGAATCACAGCTAAAAATGTTTCATGCTACTAAAATATTATGGAAATGTGGGACATTTTACACTTTGTAAATATGCAACTCTCATGCTAAGAGAATGAGATATTTTGTATTTTCATGCCAAGGGAAATATTTACCTTTTTTTTTTTTTTTTTTTTTTTTTTTTTTTTTTTGTTAATTTTGGGGTGAACTAGGGATAGAATCTCAAATTTATTTTAAAAATAGAATGCACACCATGCAACCATTACTGGACCATGGGGGAGGGCAGACCTCCTTAGTCCTTTTTAAAGCCCATCAGAGCTGAGGAGGGATGCCTGGTCAGCTTTTCCAGTCGCAACACTGACAGAGGACACCCTCTGCTCAACGCCTTCCCACCTTCTTACTCATTTCACTGATGGCTTTGGATCAGCACAGAAGTCTTTCCCACTGAGCATCTGTTGATCTCTGTGATCTGCTGAGGTCAATAAATCTCTGCTGACCTCAGTGGTCTCCCTAAGACCTGGAGTGTATCTGGGGGCTTTCCTACCCTGAAGACTTGTCCTTTAAGGGCCTGTCCCAAGACTCACCGAGGCAATGACAAGCCTTTGGTTGACCTAAGTAGGCTTTAAATTGAATCTTATTGCAGAATTTGCTAGTGGAATGCAAAGGAATTTTTGTGTCCTGGCACATTTTGATCAGAAGTGCTCTCCTGCTTCTGGACAAAGAGGATAAAGCTGTATTTGTGTGGGACAGGGGACTGGTTTCTCATGTGCCTGCGGGGAAGTACTTGTATATAGGAGGTTATGAACAACTCTTCTCCAAGCATTGAGAATTGTCTAAAAAGTCACTTGGCAGCTTTTTAATCTAGTTATAAAAATGTGTGCAAATCTTATTTCAAGGCATGTGGAGAAAAACCTCCAAATACTGGGTCATAAAAATTTAATCTCTATTCAGAGCATAGTAATAAATTAAGAAAGCAGAAAATACCTAAGTATCAAAGAACCATGCAAACATATTGGATCTTGTAAGTTTGTGTATTCCTGGATTCCAACTAATTCCTGGTGGAAAAACCATAAATTTACAGGTGCTATTTCTGCTTCATTTCATTCACTCCTCTAGTAATACCTATCTATAGGTGGAAGATATACTGAGATGTTACTTCACCCAGCTATTTCACAAGGTCCTACACGCACACTTGGATAAGGTCTTGGTATAAAAAGCAGTGATTATTTTGCCTTGTATTTTATCTATTGGTTAAGGGATGTGAACTATATAACAAGGTAATTCGCTCTTTCATTTTTATGGAGCAATTTCTGGCATGCTGTGATGTGTTATTATAGGACGCCAAATTCTTACCTCATTTGTAAATATGCAACCTTATAGAATATGAAAAGCTTGATGCATGTAAATGAGAGCAGAATTTTTCTTCATCTTCTAGAAATTAAGAGCAAAGTAGAATCATAGAAAAAGATCTGAAGGAGTCCTGAACAGATCCTTTACCATCTGTTTGACTTAAGATAGGATTAAGGCTATCTGTATCGTTCCTGTCAGCTGTTCATTTAAATTGTACCTGAAGGTACTCCATGAAACTGGAGACTTCATGGTGTCCCCAGACAACATACCCAGTGCTTCACTGTTAGAAGCTTTTCCTGAGGTCAAGCCTGAATCTTCTTAATTGCAATTTTAATCCAATTTCTTTTTGTCCTATCTGCCTCGTAATATTGCACTGCTAATCAGATTTTTCCTGGCTAGGAGTATTGTCCTGTCCTTTGTACCAGGAGGTGTTCACAGAAATATTTTCCAATAGAGCAATTGTAATTTAACTAAGGTACTGTGGAGCAACAATAATAAAAACTGTTACAGATCCTAACAACAGTCATGTCTTTACTTATCAGTGTAATAGAAGAACAATTTAATTAAATGCCTCTGCTTAGTCAAGTGGGTTTGCAGCCTGTGAGTTTGTCACCCTCTTTACTTGAGCCAAGTTCATTTGGTTTTGGGGATTGTAGAAATTTGTGTATCTATTTTCCAAAAATAGCTGTTGTGAGCTGAAAGATATTGATGTTGTATCATTTGTTCTGGGATACAGTAAGGATTTCCATGTCTGAGCAGGCAATAATTGAAAGGCAGGAGTGTGTGCAGTTACAAAACACTACGGGTGTACACTGTGTGGATGAACGTGAGGACAGTGCGCGGCTTGCTGGAGGACAGAGGGGTTTGTAGGAGACCAGCGAGTGACTAGACAGAAGGAGATTGTTCCAGGTAGAGCACCATGGACTTGGGCAAAGGAGATGTGAAATTCGTCTGTGTAAAAGAAACTTCCTGCAAATTCCTCACCATTGGCTCTGCCCCACTGACATTAGTGGGACTGGAAGATGTAGTGATGTGCTAAGGCACTAAAACCATGAGTGGCCGCTCTACGCTATGCCATACTCGTGGGGTGAGCGACAGTGGGAAATCCTTTACCGAACATCCCTAGTGGAGGCAGGGCCCCATTAGGAGTTAAATCTGCAGGAAATAAAGAGAGGGGGAGGCAGCACGAGAGATGCAGTACAGCCCGTTCCTAATAGGAATAAAACTGCACATAGCCCAGAATACAATATACAGAATATAATTGAAAAAGATGTTTTGAATGAACAATAACCTTTAAATTCTTTAGTGTGTGTTCTCTGAGCTGTAGAGTGTTCTGATTGTTAAGGCAATTAGCTTTTAAAAATAGTTATTTTTTTAGATTTTAATTACATGCTGCATTTTGCCTTTGTTATTAGATGGGGTCAGTAAGGTTACTGAAGTAATTATTGCGCTCTGCTTGGCACTGGTTAAAGCATAACTGGAGTAACTGCATTCAGTTCTGTATGAAAAAATGTGGACAAATTGAGGAATTCAGGGGAGTGCAAGAAAGATGGTAAGAAGTTTGGCATTCGGATGTAAGAGGAAAGGTTAAGATAACTTGGCACCTTTAGCCTAAGGGAAGAAGAGTGTGGAGAACTTAATAACAGGAAACATAAAGGAATGTTATAAAGAGGACAAGGATCAATTATTCTCATTAGTCAACAAAGATGGGACAAATAATAATTGGCTGAAGCAGAAGGGAAGTTTTAGGTTAAATATTAGGCAAAACTGTAGAAGAACTGTTCAGCAGTCGGATGAGCTGCCAAGAGCCGTTGGACAATCACTGTCGTTGGAGTTATTCAAGGCCAGATACCCATCTACAGGAATAGTTATAGCATAATTAAATCAATCCTGCCACAGGCGGAGGGGTGGGCGAGGGGTCCTTCTGGCCTCAGTGACCAAGGTTTTGTTATGGATCTATTTTTTCAGGATTTTCCCCTTTTTTTGTAAAATACAGAATCTGTTTCAGCCTCTACTAAAATCAAGAGGCAGAGCAACATTTCAAAGCTGCTTTCCTGGGGTCAGAAAACATGTGAAACATAAAATTATTCCATGTTCTGTGGCCATGCATTTCTCTTTACAACTTCTTACAATAAGACTTCCTTTCCTCTGGGTGTCTCTGCTTTGTCCCATTTTAAAATATGCGCTCTGGGAAAATAAAGAAGAAACCAAAACCAAGCAGAATGTTAGTTGCTATTCACTGCTTGATGGCAACATTTAGAAGTTTAGTTGTAAATAACCTCCATGCTTTAGTGACAATACGCTCCTCATCTTCTCTACTACTTGTATGGAAGAAACAACCACACCACATGCAAACTTTGTCCTCCTCGTGTCAACAGACCTCCTCCCACTGATCCTTTGAGGTACTTAAAGCAATGCTAACTTGGAGTAACTTGACATGAAGTTACTCTGGTACAAAACTCACATCAGGTCCCTGATTTGTGGTAAAGCTGCTCGTGGGATGCTAGCAAGATTTGGCCTGAAGATTGGACGGGATGGATTCTGCCTCCAGCTGAACAGTGAATGTCAAGGCATAGCTCCAAGCGTTGGCCACTGTATTTGCAAGCAGAGCAGATCACTTTTGGAGGTACATTGCACTGTTTTCTGTACATCTGAGATTAAAATCTGGTCGGCTGATGAATTAAAATGAGACAGTTTACATGTACTCTATGAGGCACTGCAGAGATGATAAAAAGGACAGTGAGCTAATTTGTATTGCTAATAGTGGTCTTAAAGTGGTAATTACATATGCAATTATAAACCATGAGCCTAGCCTGTTTATTTTTTCCCTCTAGTGCTAATGAAAAACAAAGTAGTTTTAGTGTTTTGTGAGTTCCAAAATGCAACACAAGCAAACATTCGGCTGACTGGAAGGCAGAGGCACGGTGTGTCACTGCCTTTTTTAAAAAATATTTATTTATTTATTTTTAAAAAGAGAGCGGTAAATACTTAAAATCCCTAGAATAATGGCGAAGTCAAACGAAATTCCTATGTTTGTTAAGCCTGAAAATGCTGAGTAACCCCTTGTGTCTGGAACGTCCTACGTAACCCTGCTCTGTCCGCTTCCAAACCACAATACTATCTCGGCAAAACAGAGGAGTATCTGCCATGGAGATTACCTCTCTTTGCCAAATCAAGAAAATGTAAAACGGTTATGGAGCGGGAGATGCCATTGCAATGTGATGTACAACCTCTAAAACTGAACTACCTTGAGTGTGAGAAGCCCTTACTTAGCGCCTCCATCCTGTTTTTACACCGTTTCTCCCTAGGTAAAGCAAACAGTGCTGGGACCCTCTGAGGGGGCAGTGTGGGAGCCCGGGAAGGCTGAGCTGGAAAAGCCCCTTGGGGTGGCAGACGGGTGCTGGGCCTTGCATGGCTGGTTGTTGCCCAGAGGGCCCATGGCAACCCGTATCCCTGCCCTGTCATGGACCTCGTAAGCCTGGGACTCTGCAAGGACCAGCAGCGACCTTGTCTCCAGCCTTTGCTTGCTTCTGGGATGCTCTATTCATCTGTGCAGCACAGGAAGAGAAAGGGAGAAGGTTTTACGTGGCCCCATTCTCCGGGTCTTGCAGAACAGAGTCAAAGGAGACTGTTTCATAGCATTAACTCTGCACTGCTTTCCTAAAAGCATATCGTACTTCTGATGAATAACTAATACGTCGTAGGTGTTAGAAACAAGCAGGTGATAGTCTTTGAATTTAATTATGCTCGGCAAATATTATTGATACATATATATCTAATGGGTCATGCATTTCAAAAGAGAAGAAACGAACCCTTTCTTCTGTAATATCTATTAATGAGTCTACGTGCAAAACTTCGTCCAATGGTTTTTGGAACTATAAACCCTTCTTTTCTTGGCTTAGTTCTTCAGGCTATGTTAACTCATATTTTTGCTGCCTTCTCACCCTGGACTAATCCACAAGTGTATGTGAAGGGGAAGAGTACCTTTACCCCTGCTCCAGTGCTGAATTTAAGCAGTCTGGAGGACGAAGGAGCCAAGAATTTCTGCCTACAAAAGCGGCCGCTGGATTCGCATAGAGAGTAATGCATTCCTAGTAATGCTCGTACCTAATAACCGAAGGCTGCTTGGTGTGGCTCTCCTTTTTCTGCCTTGTGTGCCTCGCCTCCTGCTAGCACCACTTCGTAACCTCATGCACCCTCGGGACCCATCCCCCTTACTTTTAATTCACTGGAGAACTTGTGACATAACAGCATTAAGGCACTGCCTGCTCCACTTTTTATGTGGTGGGGGAGCTTTAAACAAGACTCCTGCTGCAAAGTTGAAACTGCAGAGGAAGAAACTGCGGCACGACTTCGGGGTAGTGCAGAGGAGTCGTAGGAAACTCACTTTAGAGATATCTCCAGAGACTAGTCAAGACAAAAGTTACAGCACAAACATTTGGAAGGGGGCCACTGCAAACAATTTGTCCTCATTCCAGTTGAGCAATTGCAAGTAGGGACATTTTCAACACAGGCCATTTAGGGACAGAAGGAAAGATTGGATGGCACTAAAAGAAACTGCACAAATACATGGTGATAGGATGACTCGGCCACCCGCCACACATACTCTGCTGTTTTATTGTTCTTTTTCCTATCATCCCGACATCTGAAAAGGTCCCACCCCAGCGCAGCGGCACAGCAGCGTGCAGACCAGCATAAATTAACTCCAGGTGACACAGTCACCTTCCTTAGTTGGCCTCCATGCGGAGAGGAGGGAGGAAAGGGGGCTTAAGTGTGGCAGGAGCAGAGGGCAATAGCGTAAAGACAGGATCTTGCTTATCCAAGTGAACAATAAAATAAACAAGGAGAAAAGATGCTTTGCTCTGGTGAAGCCTTTTTGCTCT
Source organism: Rhea pennata (assembly GCF_028389875.1). Taxonomy (NCBI): domain Eukaryota; kingdom Metazoa; phylum Chordata; class Aves; order Rheiformes; family Rheidae; genus Rhea; species Rhea pennata. The sequence goes on along the minus strand of NC_084667.1, from coordinate 57,920,118 downwards.
GTGAGTCTTGAGTTTAAAGGGCTGCAGTCATCCTTCTTTTTGAAGAAGTGCTTAGATATAGTGATCCTGATTTCTTTAATCCCACCCTAATTTATAAGCTGTTCTTGCTCCGTTGTTTTCCTCCACATGCCAAAGTCACCGTACCTTTTTTTGTGTAAAGTTTCTGCGGCCCTCTCTGATTTTGTATTCATGTTGCATAAATAAGAACAGGACCTCCCTCCAGCACCTTGGCATGGGGTAGGGAGTTGGATGGGAGGACCGTGCATGATAGAAATATTATGTAAGCAAGGTCTGAATGTCTGCAGCACCAGCTCTAGACAGCCGTTGTCCACAGATATTTTAAAACTGCCTTTTTCTTTTCCCCTCTGAGCAACGCATCACAATACAGTTTCATTCAGCGAGGAGCTGGCATTCGGGGGCTGGATGGCTTAGCTGGCTGGTTTGGGGATGGGGCGCCTTTCATCTGGAGGTCACTGCTTTGAATTCTGCCCACATCGTTGGCACCCAGGAGCCGTTCTCCTCTGATGGCAGCTCAGCAGCATATGCAGAATTGCTAGGAAGTCTCCGATCCTAGACACCATGGCTAGATCATAAAAGCTACTGTAACAATCGAGTCTAAATGGCACCCGTCCTGGCAGCCGCAGTAGAGGCTGAGCAATAAAAGGGCTACGGAGAATGGGCTACTGTCTAGCGTCTATAAGCTAATAGTGGGGAACACTGGAGAGAGAGTGTGAGAAAGAGTGCGCTGCCCATGAAGACTCTTTTGGGTGAAGAAAGAGGGTTTCAGTCTCCTGGGCAGAAAGGCCAACACCTTTCAATAGGAGAAGAATCATTTACAAATGTGAGAACAGAACTATTGTTAGTCCTCGTGCCTTTAACAATGCTGCTTCCTATTGGCATCTTCTGCTTATTAATAACACTGTCTCACGATTTGTATCTTCACAGTGCTGCACAAGTACTAATTAATTAATCCTTTCTCACTCCTCTGAGGCAAGCATTTTTTTATTTTTTATTTTTAATGACATATTATAGAGATATCTTGCTTAAAACTACTGCAGATAGTTATATAAGGGCTACATAATACTGACTATGCAGCATATGCTAACCTTAGAGTTTCTGTATTCAATACAACTGTTCTAGTGCAGGTAGGCTACACTCAGTTAAATGTTTTGCTGAACCAAGGTCTTAATTAAAATAACTGGGAACTACTTCTTGCAAAAACTTAGAGCAGCAGGGTTTTACTGTAACGATACGAAACAAACGGCCCCTCCTTTCTGCCCCCCAGATAAACCAGCTCCCCTCCCCTGGAATAATCTCTGGGCTGTCTGACCTTATTTATTCAGATGCTGACATGAATCATCATCTGAGCAAGTATTCCCTCCTACACCTGCAGTACTTGGGGTTATAGTTCTCCTTGGTTTTCTGCGGCAATAAGAGCTCAGTGTTACTTGGAGCTGTCTCCATCTGGCAGGCCACGAAGTCCACAAGAGCACAGAGGTCTTTTCTGTAAAATGGAGACAGCCCAGATTGCTTTCTCTTTACACAACATCTCAAGAGGACTCTATACTTTTCTCTTTTGCAGTTACAGTCTAGTGCGCAGACTCTTTCCCTCCTATCTACTCCTTGTGTGATGACCTCTTCTTGGGGTAAAGAACTGCGTGGGTGAGATTGGGGGGAGGGTTTGTTCATCTCAGGAAAGCCAAATTGCAGGATGCAGCACATCTTGAGCTTGGCAGCCTTTCACGCTTCCCCAAGAGGCAGCTGAAGGGCCCAAGCAGGGATAAGACGTTATCAGCTCACTTTTAGTGGGCCAGAGCATATCCTCATGCGCAGATAGCGACACCCTGTTTGCACCACAGCTGACCTCCATGGACCGATGGAGACCATCAGGTGGTGGCTAAGGGAATATCTTATGTCATCTGTATGCTGTTACATTGCTGAGTATTTAATAAACAAGTAGCTCTGCAGCTTTAGCCATACAACATGTACAAAAGTAAAGGCAGAAGTTAAACGTTATGTTTTCTGTCAGTCATTGTTTGGAGGCAATATCCTGAGTGGAGGCTGAGTGGCAGTGTCTTAAAGATCTACATGTTGCTGTTGGAACAGGGTCATTTGCCACCATCTGTGATTGTACCACTAGCATGCTGTATATGAGCGTACTCAGAGTATTATGTGGCTCCAGATTTCAGCCATATGGAAAAAGTGTAACATAGTGAGAAATTCAATCCTTTAATAGAATCCAGAGCACCGTCCAGAATGTTTTCCTTAGTTTTATTTCTTTGCAATGCAGCTTAATAACCACTGATGTAGCATTTAAATTGGAGGAGATACAACATCTAGATAAGCTGGGAGATTTGCTGATACCAATTGCCTTCTGATAGGAAAATCCCTTGCTGTTTCAGTGGAAAACCCCACAGGCTTACCACAGCCAGAGGAAGGGCATGGAAAGCTGTGGCATGCATTAACCTCTGTTGATTCTTTTGCCTTGGTAGACCTCCAGCATGGCTCCCTTATCCCCAAAGGAATATTCTCAAGCAATTTTCACTTTGAAAATTGTCTTTTCACTCATCTCCTTCATCCACTGATCTTCCAAGGAGCTAAAGGTGTAAAAGAATTGTCATTTATGATAGGATGTTGATGGTGCACAAGAAAACAGAATTTTTGATCTTTCCCATCTTTATAATAGACTCCATTTGTGGTAGAGTAGCAGTGCTGATACTACCTCACTGCCTGTGTGAGACTAGGTTCATCTGTGCCAATCCACCAGTGGCACAGATGAGGCAATGAGGCACCGAAATGATGAAATAAGAAGCTAAAAATGCATTTACATAGCCTTGCCTGGTGGTTCCAGGCCAGCTTTCCTGCTGCTGATTATAATATATGAAATTGGATGCTAGGTTGTTAAGGATTTGAAGTGATGGTGAAAATGGGAGGAGCTAGTGTAAGAAATTAGCTCTATTGCTTTAGAAGCAATGATATTTGGGATCAGTTGATGGCTGAGCATTGGCAGGAGTGTCTGAAGGAATTAGATACTATTTTGAGCTTGACCGCTCCAAAAGAGGCCATTCTTCAGAGTACCTGGCATAGCGTTGTGGCCTAACGCCAGAAAACGGGAAATGTTCTCTGAGATAAATGACAGAGTTTCCTGAGACCAGGAGCATATAGTATATGTTGCTGTGAGAGGTACAAATAGCTACAGCTCTGTGCAAAAAAATATATATTATGGCTACATCTGGCTTAAGTGCTACACAGTTCTGTGGGTTGTTAATAGATGTTGCAGGAGCAGCTTGTTATGAAAAGCTTTGTTGCATTTGTGAATCTTGTAATGTTACTGGCACCACCTCCTCACTCTCCAAGTGAGTATGAGTTAACTTGGGTTAAGACAGGTTCACAGCCTATCCCAAATATCCTTGAAGCTCAGTATGAGGAACTAATGTGACTTTGAGCTAAGTTTAATGTGTATGATGGATAGACCTCTGGCAGTGAGATATTCCTTGTCACTGTATGGGTCCTTAGAACTGGTCGGGAATTGTTGAAATTCCACTTTTTTAACCCTAGACCTGGTTGAAGGGGGCGGATAGGAGTGGAGATAGGGTAAAGATGGGCAGAAAATGGGGAAGGAGAGCTAGAGAGGGACAGAAATTCTGTAGAAAACCCAGCAACCAAGGAATTCGTGTGGCAGCCCCGTGTCTACACCTATATACTAAATCAGACAGAGGAGGGATTTGTACCAAGGTGGGTATCCTAGCTGCAGTGCAATTGGATTTACTTGTGTAGATCCCTCTGTGTCTCATTTTTTTGTAGAAAAGTTTCAACTTATTTCAATGAGTCCTAGGAAGATTTTTTAGAAAACAAGAATTTTTGAAAAATGAATCCAGTTGCAGCTATCTTAGGTTATTTTCTTGCCTTATGATAAACTTGCAGGGCAAACTCTTTGGGTAAGTGTATGAATGGTACACTATATGATGTCTCAGTAAATCAGGCTGGTTGAGGATGAGCTTTTCACAGAGTGAAATAGATAAATTCATGGCAATGGTATAGGGCAGTCAGAAAGTCTATGGAAATAAAAATGGTATTTTGTAAGTTAGATGAAAAAAACCTATATTGGGTTGCTTAGTTATTTTTCTTTCCTATTGATGCAAAAGGAAAAACAATGCAAAACATCATCTTGAAAGAGATTCCCAACCCATTGGCCATCCTGGTGATGGGCCAGAACTGAGGAAAAATGAAGAAAGGCTCCTTCTAAAGGACAGCAAGTAGAATGGGTGCAGCAGATGACAGCTACCATTGACCCATCTTTCTCCGTCTGTGTGAGTCAAGCCAAAGTGTAATTGTGGTGTAGCCCTTCTTCCTCTCTTGATTACTTGACAGAACAATAACAACAAAAAGATAAACAAAGTGATAAAATGAACAAATCCGCTAAAGCATTTAAAATGGAGCTGATCCTTTTTTTTCCCAAGCACAGGCAGCACAGTGGCAATTGGGGAACTGTAGTTTGTCAGAAACAGCAGTCTACTGAGCCTGGGGAAAGAAGTGCTTTGGGGTGGGGGGGGGGGAAGAGGAATTTCAATTGCTTTGCAAAAACTGGGCTCTTAGTCTTGCTGAGTATTTGTTACACTAAAAACAACTGTATGTCACGATATATCAGGAGACATGCTGATCATAGCTGGCAAAGGCCTGTGAGGAATGCTTTGGGCCATTACGGCCAAGAGGACAGGCTGATGTAGACCACAACTGGCCTATTCCAAAAAGGAAATAACCCTGGAGAGCTGATCTGCAAGAGTGCAGAAGGAGATGGGGGCTGTGACTGCTCAGCACTTCCATGGATCAGGTGGCTCTGTCCACATTAGCCAGGTGCTTTCTAACTCCTATAAAGCTTCCAGTTTTGTTTTGCTCAGGTGCACTGTGGAGAAGGAGTCTCCCCAGGGCTAGTCTTTGCCAGTCTCTGCATCTTCTGCACTGGAGCTGGGGCAGAAGGCCCTTCACCTTGGTAAAAGCCTATCATTCCTCACAGAATGAACCCCCTAAAACATTTTAAGAGCATTGGTGTTCATTTTTGGTACTCTAACATCTGTGGATATCTATTTTTACTAAACCTGCCTATGGACTAGCTCAGGCAGGCTGGCTGATGCGTTAAAAGAAAGATGGAGATAACCTGTGCAATATCAGGAGAAGAGCCAAACCTCCAACAGACAAACAAGTGAAATGAGCAGGTTTCTGAGATCTAGACATGTTGTATCTGCCATGTAGTTACTAGTCAGGGCTTGTTGCATGTACAAAATGAGGAGTAAATAATCCAGTATCACATAAAAGGGAAATAAACTTACTGGGGCTTTTGACAAATGAGAGAAAGACTTTCAATGGTATTTTAACTGAAGTGCTTGGAAAATAATATGATTAATAATTATAATAAAGATATATGAATTCCTGATCTTATTTTATTTTGCTGTAAAAATAATTATATATGCTAAACTAATAGGCAGGAATACAAGTGATCAGGTGTTACTGCAGTAATGGAGCCTAGAGCCCTGGATCTTACTCTCAAATACAATGAGGTTGTTAACATGAGGTTCTCCTGGCGTGAGATGTGATCTGGTAAATGTTTGACCAGTGAAGTGGAGGCCAGGCCATCATAACTTCTTGCTGTTTTGTTCTTTGATTGATTGGGTGAGGCACAAATAGGCACAAGTAACCACTTTCAGCCTCAGTTTACCCATCTGTAAATTAAGCCATGTATTATGGTGATGTTTTCAGGCTTAATTATTGTAATATATTTAAAGATTCTTTGGTTTAAGGCACTATAGAAAAAGATAGAAAGTTTTATCAGTATTGTTCCTAACCTAAACTACTAAATGAGAATTTGTCATCTTGTATTTGCTCTTCAATGTTAGCTGAAAAACAGCATTCTCTTTACAAGAAAGTCTACTTTCTAACACAGTTTTTTATAGTGTGAACTGGCATTAGAAAATAAGGCTGCAATTTTGCTGAGCATTTCTTTGATTGAGTTGGTTGTTCTAAGATATATGGGATGCTGATTTGCATATACTTATAAAATAGCTAAAATACCACTTAAAGTGCTTGTGAACAGTTTATTCACAATGTAAAAGAACCCTTAACTTTACAAACCAGAGTTGCTCATTACAATAACTTCAATGTTTGCACAGTGGCCCTTCATCTTTAATTTCAGCTATTAGTACATAAGAGAGCATGCCCACAACTGCAGAAGTATTGACATTTACTACATATAAAAGGAAGAGTGAGTTAAGAGTCTTCTGCGGAGCATGCTACACTTTTGAAATACTGCAGCTATCTCAATAGAACAAGGTCTTGGTTTAGTGCAAAAAGATATGAAAGGGCCAGATGGCAATACCGGTAGCCTCCATGAGCTCAGCAAGGAGAAGTGCTCATTGAACAGGGTAGGATATTACCCAATGTTGGTAAAGCCCCTGAGTTTGGCTCAAAGATCAGTTTCTGGTTCCCAGTGTAAGACCAGGTCTCCCTGACTTACCGACAGATGGTGTCCGGAGGGGACCTTGCATGCTCATCTCTGACCTTGCTGTGTGTCCCCCTGCAAAGGGATGCCCTTACGAGACACTTCCACCTCATCTGGACAACTGGTGACCCATGGCCGTGTCCTGTGAGGGAGGATGTGGTGAGGCAGTGCATATGCTTCTGAGCATTCATTGAGCATCATAGCAAGCATATGACATGCCCAGAAAGGAGCGGAGCTGTTCCTGGTCTAAGAATGATGCATGTTTACCAAAGGTTAATATCTGAGGTAACACGCTGAAGTAAAAGCTACCTTAATACTCTGCACTGAATACAGAGGATTAAGGTCTGATTCCACAAGCAGATGATGCCCCTCTGCTGAGGGCGGCTATGTTTGTCAGCGAGATAGGACAAGTCTCAAAAAGAGACGATATCTCCAGGATATTTACTGCAGCCTGTGTCACCTCACCGGCAAGGTCAATGGGCTGAGAGCAGCCCTGTACCCTGGCCAGACGAGTGGAGTTTGTGTCACAGTAAAATTCAAGGACCTGATCTCCACTGTGGTTTCCTCCTGAGACGGCCCTAAGCACCTACTTTTTATCTGACCTCCCATCCTCCAGCTTTTTTCAGGATAAAGCTGTCCCTGGCTAAAGCTGTGCCAGGGTATGTGACGAGGTGCTGCTGCGGTCCCTCCTGGGGCCAGGCTCCCCATGAGCACGGCTGGCCGGGGCTGCCCTCATGTAAGCATAATTTTTCCCTCACTAAAATTAGTCTTACGTAATTTACACTATAATACTTAGGTGAAGTTACTCCTGGTTTACATTAGTGCGAGTGAACAGAGTATCAGCCCCTGAGCCTTTTACTGAAGGATGATGTTACGCTATTTCTGGACATCACCATGTGCTGGTTGTGCAACAGATAAGAATAATGCTTGGTAAGTCATTAGTACTTCAGTTCAATTTGTGCTAAAATCATCAGCTACATCCCATTTAGTTTCTAAAGCCCCCTCATTATTACTGCAAACATCAGACCCGTGACCTGCTTTCCACTCTGTAACAGTGGGATAAGAGAATTTAATGCAATCTCCAAGTTACAAACCGTCTGCTGCTGCTTCCTTAAAATCAGGTGGTGTCTTAGCATTGACTTCAGTGAAGGTAGGATCAGGTCCAAACTTCAAACATTTAATTTTCCATCAGAGGAGAGAAAGAGAGGCAAGACTTAAACTGCTGCACTTGGGCAAATAATGAATGGGACCTCATTATCTCTGTTAGGACTTTACAGATGATTACAGGCTGAAAGAATGCCACTGATAGACTGTCTGGTTGTGCCCTGAACTGTGAAACTTGCTCAGAGAATCAGAGTACTAACTGTCAAGACACTTCATTCATTCCTATATTGTGAACGATTTTATCAATGAACAGGACTTGGTGGTCTGATACCAGCATTTTCTGCTAGGTACAAGCACAGAATGATACTACGAATATCACACATTATTCCTGCATTCTTTTCAGATAAAAAATCATCCACAGCATTTCCCAGAATTTCTCTGCATTTAAGGTATTTTTGTGACCTTGTTCGTTTACAAATAATTTGATGGCTCTTGTGAAAATAATATACAAATAAAAAATAAAAGGGTTTTTTCCACAAGTTTTACATAGAAAATAATCAGTCTGGCTCTCTGAATATGTATTTGCTAAACTCTTATAAAGTGAGAATTTAAAAATTGCCTTTATTGCATATTAGGGGTAAAATACAAATAGCACAGGAATAGGAATGATTTGAACACGATGGTTCTTTTCCTTCTGCAACATATTCACTGGACTCTACTTTTCAGGCATATAATGGGGCTAAAATCATTAATCCATGAGTGTTCCTCAACTGTATCTATGATGGGTGCTGCATAGAAAGCTAGTTAAGAGTATGTAAGAGACTAAATGATTTATGGATTTAGTCTTACAAAACTCTTCTGAGGCAGATAAATGCTGTTGTTGCTGTTCTGCAGATGGGTAGATTGAGGGAATGAAAGCTTAAGTAGCACGCACAAGATCACCCAGCAAGTCTAGAGAAAATAGGCTGGAACCAGAAACATTGCATTTCTATTTTCATGTTCTGTAAGTGTTAGATCATCTTTCCCCCATGATTAGCTGCTATTCTGGCACGGACTCAGGACCATTAGGATAGAGCTATTTTTCATACAATGGGATGAGACTGCCATGGTTTTAATTACGAGCATGTGTTCACTCTTTTATGGCATTGTGATTGTTATGTAAGGTGATGTGTAAAACTAATGAATTTTAAATTAGACATTTACATTGGGAACCCTTTGGGGCAGGGAAAATTGTTTTCCTCCATGTCCGAGCTGCACTTACCACCTTGGGGATCTAATTGAGGATTGGACCTTGGAACTGCTACACCAATGCAAGACTAAAAGTAATTATCAGATTATCTTTATCCAAGATCAATTTTTTTAAAAATAAATGGGGAGGAATTCCCACCTTCAGGAGTCTGCAGAAAGGACTTAAGTACTTAATTCTATGTGAACATACTCTTTATATCATTGGCAGCTAATGGGCCATATACTTCTAAACTTTTATACCTAAACATATGACCCACAACTATACTACTAAATAATGAAAATTTAACCAAGGAGCTAACTCTTTTGGAGGAGAATATGATGATTTCAGAAATGAATAAATGATGGTATATTTATAACATATTTTGAAAGAAAAGAAAGGTAGCCAATCCTTATGACTAATAGCCGTTATTTAAAGTATAATCAGAGAGGCTCCTTGTAAAATTTCAGCCAGGGTCTTGGCATGACTTAGTGCCCAAGAAAAGGATATCTATATTGGGAATCAGCTGGTCTTACACAATCTTTGTGATGATTTGGAACCACTTAAAAACAAGGAGTTGATGATATAATACATTCCTTGGATTTGGAGATGTTCCCCCTATTCCTGCTTTGAATTAAGAGAACATATTGGTGGTTTAGTTAAATGTCTCTCAGACAAAATTATACCTCTTTCTTTATCTTGGAATTACAGCCAGATCCTTCTCTTTACTGGAAAAAAAATACAGGTATGATGAACTTTTAGATGCCTTAAGTATTACAGTGTTCTGTATTCCAGTGGATCTCAAGCTGTGGTCTGATAGACCACCAAAGACTTGGGGAGAGTCTGCTGGAGGTCTGTGGAGAGCTGACTGGTCAGATAGGATTGACTTTTTTTTTTTTTTTTTTTATTCTCCCAAGAGCGTAATGGTGTTACAAGTAGCTAAAAATGCATTCAATACTTTCCAGCTAGCACTTCTAAATGTTAACAGTTGTATTTGCCTCGGGGCTGTTATTCAACCATCAAAACCATGAGGTGGCCTGTGTGATCAGAAAGTGGGAGTGAGTCTTAAGGACAAATCTATTAAGATGCTGCTGTAGTCTGAGACTCTTTAGGAATCTCAAGCCGTTATCATACTTCAAAACCCGTTGGTAAATGCAAACAGCTGACTTCACTAAGTGACTGAGGTGTATTTATACCAATGTGAGAATGCAAATAGGGCTCTAATGAATTGCAATGACTTTTTTTGATATGATGCCATCAATATAAAAGTTATTCAAAAGATTTGCTGTTTGTAACATGCCTTACAATAGCTAATAATCTGTATACTGAACTGGACAAGTAAAGCTATCTATTCCTTTAACTCTGAATAACCAAAGAATAAAATAAAGATATGATCTATTATTCCATCACTTAATAGAATACCCAATCTATTTTTCAAATCTTAAAAGCTTATAAAGGACACAAGATCGCAAGTGCTAGCTGTCTTACTATCCTTTTATGATGCAAATATATGCTCTGCATAGTGGCTCTTTGATTAATAATTGTAAATACATGCTGAGTCAAAAGGTTAAGCTATATTCTGCTGCTTTCAAATTCTGTTCAATGGGTGCCTTAGGTGGCACAGGTATAACCCAAAGTAAAATTTAGACACTTGTGCAGGCTGGTGTTCAGGAAGGATTTTACTGTTGGAGCTGATATTTTCATACTGAATGTAGAAGACAGATAAGAGTTTCACTCATCTTTTCTTTCTGAGGCAGACAGCTGGCCACAGCAGGGGGAAGCATTGCTTATCAAAATATTTTTTGCTATGGAATATGCTTATAAATCACAGACTGCACAATGCTTCTTGTATAGAGTTTACGATGGCAATTGTCTGAGCTGAATGTTTAGTACAACTGGGATTACTAAAAGGATTTGTCACTGACATTTTTGAAGTGAGAATAATCTTTGGCCATTTTTAAATTGATGCATTGTGACCATAGAAAGAAAAAATAAAATGCAGTTAAACCCTGGGCAAAGAAATAGGCACAACTCAGAGTCTGCTCTAGGTGACTGGTGAAAGTGACTTGAACGGGCACAGCGCATTGGTCCTGACTCGCTGAAACAGTTAGCTAAAGACATTACGTGGGAAGCGTTAGAAAAGAAACTATATCCAGCTGCTCAATCCAGCAATTTAAATTTCTGAGGGTGAGAAGCACTTACGGCCATAAATAAATTCTGAATGTATCTTTAAAATAAAGTTTTTAATTAGAACTGGCAGTTCTGAACCTGCTGTTGACAGGAGTCATCCTACTGAAAAACAGCCCAATGCAATAGTAATAGTAATAGACTGTAAAGTGGTGTCTGCTTGCTGCTTTAACATTTAACAACTGAAAAAAAAAAGGATAATCAACCTTTAAAATCAAAAGTTGTGTTTCAACATCAGCATTAGATTTTATTTTTTATTTTTTTCCTGTGGTTAAAGCAGTTTGGAAGTTTCAGTTGTCATTTCTTATAAGAGGTGCCAAATACAGCTGTTTTCTTGAAGGATGAAACTTGTTTTACAGTAATGAAAAAAGAAAAAGAAAAAAAGCACCTGCTGTAGTAGACTCAGCAATGCTATGAACCATCCTAAAAAACTGCTGTTAGTAATCCTTTGCTGGTTGTGACCTGATTCAAGCGCTCAACAAAGCACATGCTAAACCATAGTTTGCTTAAGTTGTACTGACTTTATTGGGACTTAAACATGTGCTTAAAGATGAGTATCAGCACTTTAAGTGGGGATTGTACATGACATCTGTTTGGCAGAAAATGCCCATTTATTTTAAAATATGCCTCATTGTATGTTCCTGGGAGTGATAACTGATCCTAATGTTTTTAAAAATCCTACTTGAGGCTGAATAAAATAGGTGATTTTGTTGTTTTTCTGAACATTCATGGGGGGAGGAGGGGAAAGCCGCTTATTTTCGGAGCCAAAAGGTTAGGTGAATAAGAGAGCAAAGTGTCCCATGCCACCTGTCTCTTCCGAGAAGCATGAGTGTATCTCCGCTTCCTCCGCCTGTGGTTTGGGGGCCTTCGTGGCTTCTGCATTCCTCCTCTTTTTTTCACGTTCCTCTGACTGCTCTGTCATTTAGCAGAATCCATTTTTTGCTATAGTCCAAATGCAGTAACCCTTGGCGCTGACCTCACCAGACATGTGCACAGTGTGAGCATGACTCATGTTAGCAATGAGAAAGCCTCACGCTCTCTAATTTGGCCTTCTCGGGAAAGGGGGAGAAGAGGGGAAGGGGAAGGTTCTGATATTTCCAAACTTGCTTGCTGGAAGTATTGTGTCAGTTACGATCATTTCGTTTAGCACTTAAATCTTTAGGCCGACTTGCGATTCCCAGCACACCCCTTGGAGTCTAATTGAGGAATTGCATTTCTGTCGGTCACAGACGCTGGTGGAGATGCAAGAATGTGAGGAACAATAGGCGCAGGCGAGGACTGAGTCAAAACAGATAAAGCAAAATTGCTTGTTGGACTGAAACATGGGAGCGGAGGAACGAGCTAGTTCAGAAACCCGTTGTCGCTGCTGACGGCTATGTGAATTACGGTGCCTTTGCTGCCCCCCTTAGCGTTGGGAGAGGGGGCAGCTGGCAAAGAAGGCAGGCATGTCATTAGCCTCTTCTTCATGAGAGAGGAAAGATAAGGACATCAAAATATACCAGCACGCCACAGCCTGCAGATGCATTTCAGAGTAAGGACAGCACTTACAGAGAGATCTGGAGGAAAAAATAGCTGGGGGGGGGAACTGGCCCGTTCGTGAGTTAGGAGAGGTAGGAGCGGGCAGTGTACGTAGCTCTAGGTGAGAGAGGGAGTGGGGTGACCGGGCTGCGCGCCGGCTGCCGGCAACGCTGCGAATCACATCAGTGTGGCTGCACAGGGGGAGCACTTGGTGGGCGTCTTTCTCCTCTGGAGCTTTTTATTTGTTCTCCCTTCCTTGGTGATTTTCTCCAATCTGAAGAACAAGATGTCCTTAATGGAAACAGATGTTTTGCTCTCTTGCATATGGGAGGGGAAAAAACATCTCCCCCAAATAGCATAAACCCAAACAATGCTGACATCGGAGATGGGTTCCCACCAAGACGAGGGAACAAACCTCTCTGTTATGGTCCTGACTTGGCCGTGGGTTTCCCGCATGGACCTGCCACTGACCCCACTGAGGTCCAGGCCCATGGTGAGCCCTGGGCTGAGGGATGGAGAGCTGGGTGCCTCCGTGAAGTGCGGACACCAAACGGAGCTGGCTTGCAGCTTTCCCCATCCGTGGTCTCCCACTGTGGGATCCTGGTCAATGGCAGCTTTTGTCATTGGCTTCAGCATAACTAGGAACTGATCCCAGGATTTAATTTAAAGCACAGCACGTAAAAACCAAAATCATAACATTCTTGCTACATTCATAGAGCTACATAAGCCACTCATTAACAAATGATAAATTCAAGAGAATATTTGATAACAAATGATGAAGTTCAAGATATTGAACTATGCTTTGCCATCTGTCTTTAATTACATTAAATATCTTGAAGCAATTAACAAGAAAAAAACACTGTGACACAAATAAATAAATCCTATTGATAGAAACAGATGAGGGAATATTTAGGAGTATCTGAATATATGTATTAAAGTCAAAAAAGCCACATAATCTGCACCCTAGGATATTACAAGCATTGTGTAGCAGATTTACACCACCATTGCCAATTATTTTTGAATTATTTTTGAAAAAATGTAGTTACCTGGAGACACACAGAGAAACAAGAGGAAAGCTCTGTATGACTATCTAGAAAGGAAAATACGCAGTCCTTCCAACTACCATGGTGTCTCAGTCTTGTCCTTAGAGAAACTAATATTAACAGAAAAATATACAAAGTTTAAGGTTTCATAACTGTGGGCCTAAAACCAGTCACGTAAATCCACATGCTTGTAAGTGTTTAGGCAACAGCGGGGATTAGTCTCTTGAGCACTTTGCGGGATTTAAGTTCTAGTCAATTTTTTTCAGTATTCAAATACAATTGTTTGCCTTTTCCGTTTAGGCACTTAAAAAACGAGTGCTGTACGATAGCGTTCAAGTGACCGCTGAGCAGATTAAGAACTGGCCGCCTGATAGACGTCGACTCGCTCCTGACGGAAAGCTTTGGAGGCAGTCTGCAAGCCTGCTAGTCTAGAAGATGATCCTAACCGGTCTAGAAATGAGTGTGCCGCTAGTAAGAGAGCACTGGCAAATTGGGGGAGGGAGAAACAGAATTGCTGGAGTGCTAAATACGTGCTGAGGACGGAGCAGCTGAAATGTGGAAGGCTGCAATCCGCCAGCACCGGGAGCTTTAAGTCAGGCGGCCGCACTGATGCCCTGGGGATGGTCTCCCTGGAGAGGGGCTGGAAACGCATCCCTGTCAACGAGGGGACGCAACTGGGCCTTGGCGCCAGTCCGACGGGGTGCTAACGGGGATTAGCGTCGCCTTTAAGTGAGTTCGCAGAGAAGTCCGGGTCGAGCGTGGTACTGCCTGTGCGGCAGTGATGTGTTATCCCGCCGGAGCGTGCAAGAAAAGCCAAAGAAGGGTCAGAGAAGAGGCGTAAGCGCTCCTTGCAGGCTGCAGAATATGCTTCAACTTGTTTTTTCTAAATGAGATGACTTGATTACAGCACGTAATTACAACAAGAAAAGAGAGTGGCCTGAATCAGAAGACTGTATTACAAAAATCAGTGGGTAGAAATTTAAGCCAGGCTAATTTAAGTGAGCCATGAGGCCTGGATTTTCAGCAGGCAGCACGACAAACTGCTGAAACAAACTGCCTAAGAAAGTGATAGCGTATGTACCAAAACTGGACGCGTTGCTGGAAAATACTTGTTAGTCAAACAGAAATGATTGGGCTCAGGATGTGGGGAATGGTGCGCTGCTATGGTCTGTGACACAGAAGGCGTTCGAGGAGATGAGTTAATGGTCCTTTCTGGCCTCAAAAGCCATAAATCAAGGAAAATGCCTTAAACATTTTAGGCCAAATTCTTCGTATTTCATACAGCTAAGTCATCCACTGATCCCAAGGAAAGACTGAGGCAATAGTATCGGGAGCGGTAAGCAGTATGGGCTTGGAAAGAACGAGGCTCGTTAAATGTACCTTCGGTGTTCATACACAGTATTGTGCCTCTATCTGCCACAGGTTTGGGGATCCCGCCTGCAAGCCACAGTCAGGCTGATCTGAATCAGCCCTCGGGAGGCAAGGTAGCGCGCGTGTAAGTGACGGAGAGAGGAGGAGATCGGGCGGGAGCGCAGAACAGCGGGTACCGAGTACCCCGAGTACGCAGTTTGCTACAGGTTCAGATATTCGAGCGGGGAAGCAGCACTGTGACTGTTTTGGAGGCGAGCACTGCTGTGTGGACTGAAACGGGAGAAAGACTGCAAACAAAGGGCAATGATCAGCTGCTGGGTTATCACGGCGTGTGGAAATGTGTTGTGGGTCACGGCAGGGACTTTTGACGGACATCGTTCTATTTAATATCTCTATTGGTGATCTCAAAGCAGAGGTAAACAGCACAATAGCGAAATGTGCTGATGGTACTAAACCAGGAAGGAATGCAAACAGCAGACAGCAGATAAATGATATCAAAGGACCTGCAGATATTAGAAAGCTGGGTACAAAACCCTCCAAACAACTCACAAACAAAAAACAAACAGAAAAGAAGATACGCTGGTATGCACATGTCCCGGCTGATAGCGTTTCAAGGTATAGCGGGCAGCAGACGAGATAGAAATGAGATATGAATTTGCATTGCAGTAAAGGCTGTGTACACAGAGACATATATCATGAAGCACAGAGGTAATAGTCCACTTGTAAAACTCTGTGAAACTACATTCAACTGTGTGCTCAACACTGCTAGCCACCGACTGACTGGAAGGAGCTGGAAGAAATCCCATAATGATTCAAAGGCTGGAAAAATCTCTTCGGAGGAACAGCCGAGGCTCAAACCCAGCATCTCATTTAAGCATAAACTGACCTTAATGTGCGTGAGCTGTAGTGTTGACTTACGACTCCCTTTATTGCCCTGTTAGGTGGCTTTGACAGAGGAACTACACATGAGCCAAAGGGTGCACGTGCAAGCACGGGGTTAGAGCGGAGCTGGAGGGGCTGGGCTGCGTGCGCGGGGAAAGGTGGTAAAAGTCTACAGGCCCCGGAGCACTGAAAGGTGCGTGTTGGCCACACCAAGATCAGCCCGTGGTCATGTGTGCATTTCTGTAAGGCTGTGCTGCATGCTTACACATTCAGCGAGGGTCTGCAAAAAATCAAGCCTTTTTGGTTATTTTTTTTAAAAGTAAAAATTGGAAGGCAGTCAGATAGTCTTTCAAGGGGAATTCGTATTGCTGGGGTTTTAGGATAGGATTGAATAAAGCATGGCAGAAGGCCCCTGAAGTAGAGCTTTATACCTTTACGTGGGAAAGGTTAGGAGCTCTTTCTTATCTCAGGAATCCCTGATTATATGGAGCTGCCACAAAAACTCCATAATTCAAGGTGGGATGAACTATTCCACTGCAAGCTCTGCAGTCATCTCTGCAACTTTTTCTAAAAGAATTCCCATGCAACTGAAATCCTTTTGCTTATTTTCAAACCAAGGCAAATTAATCTTTAAAGAACAGGGTTATGAAATGATGAACTGGGATCACATATATGCTGGGAATCTCTCTTCTGCACAAACATTTATTATGCTTATAACAGAATTATCTGAAGTAGAGGGCAGTTTGTTTTCTAAGAATGGCATTGGGAGGGAGTTAGTACTTGATTCCTACTGAAAGTCAAGAGAAAGTGAATACCCAGCTCCTTAAACTCCTAAAAAAAAAAAAAAAAAAAAAAGCCTGAAGCAATGTTTAAATTTTGCTCAGAAATAGTAGAAAACAGTAACTCTCTTCTGGAAAAATTAACACTTCAGTGCTTCATTTAAATAATGATTCTGGAATTATAATGCAATTAGTATCACACTATTTTGTTATTAGTATTAGCAATTCACTTTGTTTTAAAAAAACAACTATTACTTTATTTTATCTTTCAAAAATGTAATACTGAAAATGGAGGTGTTGACATTGGCAGGGCCTTATTCTTGGAAAGTTAGCAGGCACTGCTCTGGGCTTGACTAGTGCATATCTATAAGAATTTAATAAAATCACTGCATAGTTTATTAAGAAAGCAAGCGGGAGTAACAAATGAATGATGACTAGGGTAGAACTTCTCTTGCTAAATCTCAGTTGACCGAATGCTTGAGTGTCAAATTTGTCCTCTCATTTGGAAGCCAAGATATGGGGTTAAATCGTCCACTTGAATGAGTATCTACAGCTCCTTCTCCTTTTGCTTCTTTCTCATTTTCCTTTGCAATCTAGTTTCATATTGCATTGCTTCATGCATTCCCTATTGCTTTTTCTCTCCAGATAGGATGTCTCTATAAGTTAGTTCAAGCGACTAACTAACTCACAGCCTATTGCGCTTCTCACACAGTCACTTAGTAACATTCAGCACGCAGTTCTCTTTGCAAGCAGAATTGCTACAGCAGATGTTAAAATTGTTATGTGTAGTACAGTACAAAAGCTACCAAAAGAGGGCAACATATGAGCCAACAATGAGAAATATATTCTGACAAGTTTACAGTTGTATATTTGTGAAGCCCTTCCCCCTTTCTTTTTGATAGAGCAAGAAACTTTAGCACAGTTGGTCAGAAAACAGAATTTCCATTCTATGGGAAATTCCAACTGTTAAGGAAAAAGGCAAAAATGCTGAAGTTTTCACAGAATGAAAATTCAGAAAAAAAAAAGGTTTGGAATGATGATAGCATTCCATAAATGTCAAGTCATTCTCACACTGAAAAGCCTCAAAATTATAAATACATTAAAATATTCAATTTAATAGAAAAATATTAATTATATGAATATTATAAAGTTCAAAGCAAAATGAAATGAAACAAGGAACACCTATGGGAAACTTAAATGTTTTCCCTTTATGTAAAACAATACTTCTAATGTTCCTGAATGTAAATGCTATTTTAATTTGTCTCTATTAAAAATGTCAAAAAAGTATGCTCTCAAAAAAAAGCATGTTGCATTTTCTGAAGGAATATGTTTCTTCTGAAGGTTGTTCATTTAGATTTTTCTCTCGGTGAGATGCCTGAGAGAATGTGACTCTACTCTTATTAATCCTGCAGAAGACTAAGGTAAAGCAGCCCCGTCCCAGGACGGTCGCTGCGGCTGCGGTTGTGGAGACAGGCAAAGCGCGGTCCCAAACGGCAGGTCTGTGAGCTCAAGAGCTAGGACACCCTGCACAACGCAGCCTGCGCAGTCGTTGGCAAACAGTTCGTTATAAACAAAGTTGGGTTTTTTTCAATGTATTCAATAGTACTCCAAGGAGTTAGACAGTCTTGAATATATGCCAGCATGGCAATGGATACAGTAAGCAAATATAATCCACCTCACTTAGGGTAAATATTTGGCTACAAATGTATTGAGAGCTCTTGAATTCTTTACACACATCTATGATGAGAACCAGAGGAAAGGCAATGGAGATGTAAAGACTGGAGAGTGATTTTTTTTCTTCTCTTATCAGCTGCCCAGATAGGCTAGCTGCCAGTCAAATTAAAAACCTCACTGGAGGAAATGAATGAAGGCCTGTAGGTGTAGAAATGTGCTGTTTATACAGCTGCACCAAGTTCTGCTAATGATCAACCAGTAGAGGCCAAGTCTTTGTGCAGATACACAAAATGCTATGGCAGTGTCTGGGAGGCTGACCATGGAAATCACAGCATCCTCTGTTTTGTTTTTTTTTTTTTTTTCCCTTCCTTTGTCTTATCTCTTTTTTTAAGACTAAATTCTGCTCACTTTTGTTGTGGCTCAACTGCTGGAAAGTTGCTGGGAAGGAGGGGAAGGAGTAGGCACAGGGAGACATTCACTTGGGGCAGATCTATGATCCATCTGGAGGGCAATGAAACATTTGGAAAGTTTGGAAATACTCACCCGTCCAGAAGACAGGATGTTCTGCTTGCTGGAGCAGTATCTTATCTTCTGTCATTTGTCCATGCCCTGCTTTTGCATCTGTATTTCTGTTGATCCCAAAAGAAGGGACAATTCATTCCTCCTCGCCGGAAGCGAGCAGAGGTTCTGTCTGGAGACCTTCTCTGTTGTCTGATCCATCGCACGAACGACGGCTCCATATCATTCACCTGCTGAAGGCCTGCAGAACCACAGAGTGCAAAATTTCTGTTCAGAACAGGAATGACCTGGCTGTGTGGTGACAGCAAGTGTACAGCTTTCGCATTTGGGATTCGCAGGAAGCTATTTATATTACTCTGCTTGGACCTCGTTTTTTTGCGTGGCTTGTCTATTTTTGATTAGTGTCCTGATAATCCATCTCGGGCAAGGCTGTTACCCTTGGGAGACAAACAAGGGACTGTTATGGAATAGAATAAATGTATTTTAATGGCACAGGGAGGATCAACCCGCTTGTGTTTATCTGTAGGAAGTGTCTGACTGCTGTCTTGCACTGCCACCTTACCCGGCAGCTCAGTGGCAGGGGTCTATCCGGGCTCTGTGAGGGAGTGAACCGGCCCATGCACACGGAAACGCGGAGTCTCATAAATGGCTCTGCGTAGTCCTTCGCTTCTAGACTTTGCCGCATTCAAACCCAAATTCTGGGAAGCTACAATAACACTGACAGGAATCACTGTAGACTAGAAAGTGATTACTCTGGCTATGTGAACATGGACCAAATCCTTGTTTCTTGCCTAGGAATGATTTTTAAATATGCCTTGGTTTCTCAGAGCGAGCATAACCCGGGAGTTGGGTAATGCAGAGGGATGCATTACCCGCTTTGCAGAGGCGGTGCGTGAGCCCGGTTACATCACACCTCAAGCCCGGAGGGAAATTCGGTGTCCAGTCATGTGTTTTCTGTCCCCTGCCGCTGACTCATGTGGTTAGTCTGTTTCTGATTTTTCTTCTCTGTGTAGTTTAAGGGCAAGTCTGTGGTTTGCCCCATGTGCCCAAGTGAGGGAGCAAGGGTGCAGAAGACTGCCTGAAAATAAATAAATCAGAAACAGGCTAATTACAGGGAGGGACGCCAAGGGACGGAGAGCACACAGCATCCTCGCGATCAGACGTGCCTGCCCTGCTGGAGGAGAGTCCGGTGGCTCAGCACGCGGTGCAACTCTGCCTGCGCACACGCAAGCGAGCCAGAAGTCCTCTTCTGGGCCCGGCTGAGTAAAACCCTCTCATGTGGTTTGCCCGCACGGCCCAGCGCAGTGCAGCGCGGGGAAGAGCGGCTGCCCCGAGGCAGGGCTGTGGAGGAGCCAGGCTGGGAAACGAGCAGCCTGCTCCGGCCTCCCCAGCGCATCCTCCGGTAGCCAGCAGGGCTAAGCTGACACGAGGAAGGATGTAATCTACTACTGGTTGTTTTATGCTTGGAGCACGTTACTTCCTCCCGCGAATAGGCGGATAGTCATGGGTGTCGCTGTGACTCAGCTCTCCCAGCAGCGCGGCAGGGCTCGGTGCCATGCCTATACTCAAGCGGCCCCAGGGTGAATCAGGAAGGCTTTTGATGTCATTCTCTGAGTGCCACACCACAGGAGACAAAGACTTCTTAATGTAAAGTCAGGCTCTCTCTTAAACGTAACCATGAAACTAACTTTGACTTGCCAGCAGCTGATACCGGCAGTGGCCTCCCTCAACCGCCCTGGCACTTAGCATAAGAAATGTCATTATGTGGGTGGATTAGGCAGGACCTGTCAAAGTTGTGTGCGCGCTCTCCGGCTGTGTTTCCTTCCCTGGGCTAATAATGCCGAGGAGATGGGGAGTGGGCTGACACATTTTCTGGCATGTGTCATGTAACCCAGTGAAGAGGAGGACATGTCAGCCACAAGACTTTACTGCTTTTGTAAAGAGCAGGCAGAAGTGACATGCTGCAGCCGTTAGCAGCCTTAATCCTAAATGTATCCACACTGCTTGGGCTTGCATCCTGGTTTCAGCTTCCCCAGGGCTCTCCGTCAGAGGCGCAGATGTGTTTGGAGGAGAGGACAAGGAAATGTACCCTGATAGCTAGTGTTTAAATTCAGGGAAGTAGTGGGGACAGAGGAATTTGCACAACACATTAACTGCAGACAGACCCCAACAAGCTTTACAAGTTAGCTGTCATGATCTCTGTAAGAACCACTGACTCCACTGACTTGCTGGAATATAGGGGGGGAAAGGGTGGAGTTTTTTTGCACTGTGGAGAAATACTACATAACCGCTCAGCAGAAGGTACAAAGAGTACCTGCAGGTGCTATGAGGTTTTTAAGACAAGATTCTAAGACAACAAGAGACTAATGGAATTCAGGACACAGTGAGTGTTGCTGGCTCCCTGAACTGATGCGAGGGGAGTTGATAGGAGAACTGGGGGAGAGAGCATTCTCCAAGGCCCAGCACAACCACAAGATATATCATTCTCACGGGAAAAAAGAAGAACAGTGTATTCCTTCTCACAGAAAAGTCTAGTCTCGCACAGCTCCCTGCTGAAGTCTGTGCTGAGGAGCTGCAGGTCAGCCCAGGGGCCGAGGCAACACCAGGTGGATTCTTCACAGATCACCACAGGCATAGCAGAAGCTAGAATAACCATGTTTACCCTGCATGACTGAAATGCCATCTCCTGTCACTACCAGTAGTTTGCAGGCTGTGTTTGGTTGTTGGGGGAAAACACACCGGGACACACTGTTGGGGAAAAAGCTAGGTGTCAATTGCGTGCTACAAAACACATAGGTTGCAGAGCTGATAGGAGTTAGAGCAGGGACTGTACTCAATTCATTGGGAAGAGAAATTGCACTGTTTTTCTTGTAGTTCACAAATCTTAAAAAAAAAAAAAAAAAAAGGCAGCAGCTACTCTGTAACTATAGGTCAACCATGACTGCTCTGCTGTAGCACCTCCTGCAGCATCTCAGGTCAGAACTGCAATCCCTGGTTGCCATGTCCCGGTTCCCTGTAAAACTCAGGAACAGTAGTTGCAATGGTTTACTCTAGGCACATGCATTGAGTGGCTAAAAATACAGCTTGACAGGTGTAGAGGCAGCCCATGCCAACGGGGGAATGGCACGACAGCCATGTAAGGATGGGAGCGCCTCCTCCCTTCACCTGCCAGCACTAAGCCACAACATGGAGCTATAGTAAGTAACCACCGAGCAGCTACACCCCCTGCACAGGCACATCTCTCCTGATATGGGTGTTGTGCCTGTGTTAGGTACAGTTGGTTTGCAAGTCAGTGCCTAGTATATGGGGTCAAGGACAGGAGCTTCAGGGTTGCACCAGGATGCTGAAGGTGCCAAATCTGCAATAGGGAAGCAAAAGACAGAGGAAAATGCCTACCTACACTTCTGACATTCATGCAAAGATTGAGAGACAATCTCTATCACCATGATGCCGGACGCAGAAATCGTATTGTCCCATGATCAGAGTAACCCTGCTGAGATTGCCAGATAGCATCACATCTCTGGTTGTGTAACACTGTCGTGTTCGCTAGGTCCTGGGCCTTCAGTCATTATTGAGCTAAGTGTTTGTGCACTGGAGAGGGAGTCCAAATATTGTTAAGCACTAGAAATGTTAGCTACGTGTCATTTGTTAAGAGTAATGCAACTTGGTGCCTCATATGGTCACGTATTGAAAGGAGTAACTCTGTGGAGAGACAAAATATGTGCCAGAAGGGATAAAGGAAAAGCTTTCATCTGTATATGAGCACATGACCTGCAGGGTACACAACAGTGTTCAGGTAGATGCTAGTGTTTTGTAACTCAAGGGTCATGTAACTTGGGAAAAAAAAAAAAAAAAAAAAAAAAAAAAAAAAAAAAAAACAGTGTAACAGTGTTGCGGCAATGTTTTTCATTTACAGCCAAATAAAGATCAGACCAAACTCTGCATGTTCATTTGTTGCTTTTGTTTTCCCCTACCTTGTTTGTTTGCCTGCTTTCTTGCAAGGGAAAGCATATGTTGCTGGTTGCTTGTTTGTTTTTACTTGAAGTCATATTGCATGCAATTTTCTGATCTCTTACAGAGCAGAGAGGCTAGTAAATGTATCTTTGTCCACGTACAAAGACTGACGGATAGCTAATAAAATGCACATCTCTGCAATCCTTTCACGCTTAAGGTCCCCAAGCAGAAGTTGTGAGTATTCAAATAAAGTAGAACTGATCCAAAATGTACATATTTAGCTTAGATAATAGCAGCCCCCAGATATGTGCCTCTTTCTGCAGTTGAAAATCTGTCAGTTGAACAAAGAGCAGGATACAGTGTGCCCTAAAAAGCTTTATGTGATAGACACACTTTATGGAGTTATTTCCATTTTTCTCACATTTCAAAAGCAGACTCAGACCCTAATTATCATGAGGACAAATTCCATAAAATCATTTTTTTTTTTGTAGTGAAGGACAGTAATGTATTTTAAAAGTCAGAATATATTTTAAAAGACCACAGTTTGTCCTAAGGCTCCTATGGTTCAGACTACAAACCTTCTCCTTGTTCCTTCCTTCTAAACTTCCTTCTAAAAAGTTATTCCTGAAAAGTTATTCTGCATATGATTTTTGCTATTTTTTTCAGAAAGAAGAAAATATTAATGAGCTGTAAAGCTCATGTTGTTCTGAACTCTCCCTCCTTTCACCGATGAGTTCATTAAACAAAATTCCACAAGAAACAAATGTTATTAGGAGATTAGCAGAATGAACGCCAGAGTTCAGATACTAAACATTTTTTTAAAAAAACAGAGGGCTTAATGACGTGAAGGAAGTTGTAGTTTAAACATCAAGGTCAATTATTTCGTTAAATATTATTTAAAAGTTACTTGCCTTGAAACAAAAACAGAGCTATCCATTTCCCAAAAATGCAAACAGATTATTCTGCTCCTGTTTGTCAGCTTCGCTAGATAACTTCTATTTGATCTTCAAATGAAAACAGTTTCTGTTTCAGATTTATACAACAAGCTGCCTCTAAAAAGAAAAAGATCTTAAGGTTGGAACTGCTGTTTACTTTCCCTTCTAATCCTATGAGAAGATTTGCATAAGAAAAGCAAGTAGATTTGAGTCTAGGTTTTTCTGTCTACATCGAAAGCACGAATATCAGACAGTACTCTCTGTTTACTCAGAAAGAAAACGATTGCTTTCATAAGTCAGGTGAGCAGGAAATCCTTCAGCAAGCTCACCTAGATTCTTCCGAGAGTAACAGGGGGTACTTATTTAGGGCTAAATGCAGTTTAGTTAAATAATTGTAGTAGTCAAACATCTAGAGTCTAAAACCTAAAAACTTCTAATTCTGGGTATGTTTCCTGATACTGTGCACCTAGCTTTAAAATAACATCCAGAATTGGTATTTCCTGGATCTTGAAAAAGCAGCCTCTTGTGTTTGCAGGTAACTGTTTCATAGATTATAAAATCATCAGTCTCCTTCAAGAATTAAGGAAGCAGGACAGTGCTGAGTGATTCGTCCTTGGTGTCTGGAGTAAGTCCTCATAGCTCCAAACGTGACACCTGGACCTTGGAGCAGATCTGTTAATTCTACTCCAGGATAGGAACAAGGAGCCATACCTACAAGAGTGTTATGAAGCATGATAATTTAATGTGGGTAACAGCCTTTGAGATTCTTTTGATGCATAGAGAGGCAACTTATTATTTTATAGGAACAGGATTAGAAGGGATGTTTTGGATCACTGGGTCAAGTCCCTTGCCATGGGTGGTAACCACATCTCAGAAGCTGGCTCCCAAACCAGTCAAGTTCCATCTTCCAGCCTCTTTGATTCCTTCCCTTCCGTGGAAGGCCTTTCTGGGTCCTCATTGCCCTGATAGGGTGAAGCTGATTTTCTGTTTCCAGTTTGAATCCCTTTCTAATCCCTTTGTACCAATTCTTTCTTTTATTATTATTTTTATTTGAGAGGAGGGGAGGGAAATTGTCTCATCATTTTAGGACTCATCTGAATTTTCCTCTGAGCCCCAGGCACCTGGTGGAAAGACGCCAGCAATGCTGTAGACTGGTTTGACGTACCAATAAAAATAAAATAAAATGAAAAAAAGTCCGAGTAAGAAAAGCACCATTCTTAGAAAGCCTCCAGCTTTCCAGCTTGAGCACAAACAGCTTCTTATTTGGGACTCTCCTCGGGTAAATCAACAGCCCCGGGGCGAGGGGGCCGCAACTCTTGTGGTCTTGCACAAACCCAGACCCTTGGACGGGGCGGGGGAGGGAGGAAAGGGGAGAGGAGAGGGAACCAGCCTCAGACCACTGCTGAGACCTCGGTCGAGGGGGGCGAGTTCGCCTTGCTGGGGCGAACTAGAGCAGAGGAAAACTCCCTCCGTCCCGGATGCAGGTCCCCGTCCGCCCCGGCGGGGCTCTGCCCTGCGATCCCTACCCGCCCCGGCGGAGCTTTGCCTGCTCACTGTCTGCCCCGGCGGGGCTCTGTCGCCTCTCTCTCCGTCCACCCCGGCGGGGCTTTGCCTGCTCCCCATCCGCCCCGACGAGGCTCTGTCCCGCTCCCCGTCCGTCCCGGCGGGGCTTTGCCTGCTCCCCGCTCGCCCCGGCGCGGCTCTGCCCCGCGCCGCCGCCACTCCCGGCTGCCGCCGCCGGGCTCGGACGCGGGGCGCAGCGGCTCGGCGGGGAGGCAGATCCGCGCTTTGACCCTTGGCTCGGGTCTCCCCCTGCCCGAGGAGCAGGCGTCGTTCCTGGAGCTGAGCTCCCGGGGACTGGGGCCGAGTTTTCGTTTCTCTGGTTTTGTCCTCCGCGCTTTCCCGCACCGCTCCTTTCCCCTCGCAATGGCAGCCCCGAAGGCTGGCGGCGGGGCGGCGGGGTGCCGCGGCGGGGGCGGGGGAGCCCCGGGCGCGAACCGGAGCCACCAGTGGGGCTGAAACGGGAGCGAGTGTGGGGATTTCCCCTCGCCAGGGTAGGGGGCAGCGGCAGCCGGTGGCCCATGGCCTGCGCCCTCGGTTCCCACGGGTGACAACAGCGCCTGCCCGTCGAGGAATCGCGCTGCGGACAGCAGCTCCCTGCCCCCGCCGCGGGGCACGGGCAGCACCGCGGGGGCGAGCGGAGCCGGACGGAGCTGGGACCCGACGGGCCACCGGGAACTGCCACCACCGGTCCCCGGACCGGTGCGCTTCGAGCCCGTGGCGGCACTTGGCTCTGGAGGGGAGCAAACATCCTCCCCCCAACAACCAGACCAACAGAGCCTCCAGTCCCCAAACCTAGTAACCCTTCAGCAACAGGCATCAAAGTCCCTCGAAAAGCCCCGGTGGAAGCTCGGCGCCCTCAAGACAAACATAAAACCAAAAAATTGAGCGAGTCAACGGCACCGCCCCGGAGCAGCTTCGCAGCGGCGGGGCGAGCGCCGCGCACCCAGCCCGCGGCGGGCGGAGGGGCCCGGGTTCCCCCGCTCCCGGCCATCACCCTCGCTTTCCGCCGCCTATGGCTGGTTCCTGAATTCCTTCGAATTTCACCACCATTCCCAAACCGGTGGCTGAGTGGGGGAAGGAGGGTTAAACCCCAAACCCAATTACATGAAACTACCAGGAATAGACGCAGGTGGAGGTAAGGGAGAGCGCTCGCAGCCGCGCGGGCTGCCGCAAAAACTGCGGGTGCGCGGGCAGGGGAGGAAGGAGAGAGCATCTCCCGCGGGCTCTCGGAGACGTGAGAGGCGCAGGGGAAGGGGCATTTCCAACGAGGGGGCGGCCGGGGCCGCAGTGCTGCCCGCCTGGCCGGGCGCGCACCTTCCGCCGCTGCGCAGCTCCGCCGGGACCTGCGCGGCTTTTGCATGGGCGATCGCGCCCGGCCGGCTCGGATCGAGCCGTTCCGGGAACAGGCTACTAACAGCTCACCAAAGGGGAAGGCGAGGGGGAGGCGGGAGCGGGCGGGGGGATGAAATAAAAGGCTAAAGAAACAGCGCGATTTTGGGATCGGGACCAAATCCTAACGTGTTACATAAAAGCCACGGGAGGTTCTTATCAGCAAGCCCGGCCTGAAGAGGAACAATCGCCAGGAGCGGCTCCAAAACAACCGCGTTAAAGGAACAATTGTGAAATGCCAGCTTCCCACCGGAGCACGAACAGCAGGAGCCGGGCATGTCCTGTCTGCAACCGGGCTTCTGACAAGCAACAGAGAGAGGGGAGGGGGCGCGGGGATCCTCTCTTGACAAGATTTATCAAGAAACATTTAACTGGGCTTTAATCATATTAGCAAGAGCCCAATTAGGGCTGAGAGCGAAGCGAGGCGGCCGGCGGGTTGGGGAGAGGAGGAGGAGGGGGGAGGAGGAGGAGCGAGCGCTGGAGTCACTCGAGGATAAAGTCTTTTCATCAGGCTGCGCTCTCGGCAAGCAGAGGAGTGCGAATAATCAGTGCCCTTCACTGGGGGGACGGGGGAGGGAGCGGGCGGGGAATGTGTGTAAAGGATCATTAAGGCCAAGCAGAAGGAGGTTTTTGTTGTTGTTGTTGCTGTTTTTAATTATTACGGTTATTAAGGTGTTGTCTCCGGGCTCCCTCGGGCGCTGCTGCCGGGGAAGCGGCGAAGCGGCCAGGAGGCACCTGCCGCGCCGGTGCAGCGAGGGGCTCCACGCTCGCCCCACCGCTCCCCCGGGGGAGAAACCCCGGAAAAGCCCTCGCCCAGCTCGCTCCGCCGTGATGCCGAGGACACCCCCGGCTCCGGAGCGGCGTCCCGCCGGCAGCCGCCCCCGCCGGTGCCCCGGCCGCGGCGGGCGGCGCGGCGCTGGAGCCCCCCCGGGGCAGGAGGGCTTCTGCCCGCGGCTCACGGACCCTCCGCGCTCCCCCGCCCTGCTTCAGCGCCGGCCGCCTGTCCTGCCCCGCCGGAGCCGCCCGCGACGGCCGTCGGGGACGCGGGACGGGAGGGCAAGGAAACAAGGGCAAGGACACGGAGGGAGCTGCAACGACGGTGAAACGCGAGCGGCGGCGATGCCCCGCCGGGGGCTCGGGCGGCGGCGGCGGGCGCAGCGGAGCGGCTGCCCCTGCCCGCGGCTTTCGAGACATCGCCGGCCGCTGCCAGGAGCTGCCCGCCGGCCCTGGGAGATAACGCCGTCGGGCAACGACCCACCTCTCGCCCAAGAGCCGCACCGCCGCACCGCGCGGCAGAGGGCCGCCGGCCTTTATTTTTTAATTATTGTAGTGCATTTTTAAACATGGCATGGCTGGGGGGCCGAGAGGGGCTGCCCTACACGAGCACCCGCGGTGCCGGCAGCGGCTCCCCCCGACCCCCGTCCTCTCTGCCGCCGGCCCGCTCCCGCCTCCCCCGCGGCGGGGGGCAGCGCCCTCCCCGCCGTGCCCGTGCCCCCGCCGCCCCCTTTGCCGCCCCTGCCTCTCGCTTACCTTCCCGGCCTCTCCGCCGAGGGCATTCACCCTCCCTCCCTGCCTCCCCGCCCGCCCCCGCCCCGCCGCCGCCGGGGTGTCGCACGCCGCCGCGCAGCCACCGACCCGGCTCTCGCCTGGCGCGCGCTCCGCCGGCGCTGGCAGCGCCGCCGGGTTCATCCGAGGACAGCGGCGGCTCCGCGCCGCGCCTCGGCTCGCCTCGTCCGGCTGCCAGCGCCGCGGCCAGGCTGCCGCTGCTGCCGCCGCTCCCGCGGCCGCGGGGTGACTCACGGCGGCCCGCGGCAGCCGCCGATTAGCGGATCGGCGAGTCAGGCGCGGAGCGGGCAGCGGGCTCGCCGCCGCCGCACCCCGCCGCCTGCCCGGGCCGGGCCGCCGCCGGTCACACGAGCTCCTTCCCTCCCCTCTCCTGCAAACTGCCTCGGCAATAAACGCCCGCGTTCCCCGGGGCAGATGTTCACCCCGTAAGCACCGACAAGGCGCCCCCGCGGCCCGCCGGGCGGGAGCCCCGCCGCGCCCCGCTCCCGCTCCCGCTCCCGCCGCCTCCAACGTAAGTGCCTGCCGCGGGTGGCCATCTTGTGAGGGCGCGGCGCTGCCGCGGGCCGGGCGGCGGCGCCGCGGGCGAAGCCACTTGGCGCCTTCGGGTGTCCTCTCGACGCTGACTGGAAATGGCCGCGTCCTGCGGCGGCGGCGGCCTTTCGGGGCGGCGGCAGGGGGGGAAACGAAGCGCCGCCGGAGCCCAAATGCCCCCTGGCCAGTGCTCCGCCGCCGACCCCGTCGGGCGGCCGGGCGGCCAGGGCCCGGGGCGGCGGGCAGGACGCGGCCCGCGCCGCGCTGGGCCCCGCCGCGGCGCCGCTGCGGCCTCGGCACACCTGCTGGGCGCAAGAAGCACCTCTTCGTTCAGATAAAACAGTCAAAAACACGTTAAGAAAGGAGAGGGGGAGGAAGGGGTGAGATCTGGGGGGGCTGGGGTCAGAGTGCCGCGGAGAGGGTGAGCACGGCTGGGTGCAGCACTTCTGATGGTCTGTCTCTTTTCGCGAGCCAGGTGCTGAGTTTTAACCACACATGGTTTCCACGGAGTCGTGGTGGCACATCCCAGCCAGAACATGCTGCAGAAGCCTCTGCTTGGCTGGTTTCCCGCCCCTGCTCGCAGAGATCCAGGTAGCATCTGGGTGATAGCTTGTGAGATCCTTTACAGTGTGTAGTTCAACACCTGCAGTGCCTCTAAGAAGCATGCTTTGTGTGCAGCATTTCTGCTGTGATTATTTCCAAAGTGAAGACTTCGCAAATTACGTCTTCAGGTCCACGCTGTATCAGTTGTATGCACAACTCCAAATGCAGTGGCTCCTGAAAATGAAGCGGTTATTAAAAAGATGATTATTAAGAGTCTCAAGCCCTTAAGGTATTGGGAGAAAGTGCTGTGTTCTCTGGATACACGTTCAAGTTCTGAATGTAGGAAGAATGCAAATAGGGCCTGTACTTGCTACTCGTTAGAAATATACTAAAATGATAACCTTGGACTCCTGGAGAGGGATCATCTTGTCAGTGTTTCAATTTAAGTTCGTTTTTATGTCCAAATTTCAGTCCTTTGAGAAAAAAAGAGTAGGAGGAGGAAGAGACTATTATAATAGAAATGCTGACATTGCTAACCGTGGTGGTGTGAATTCACTACTATAATAAGATCTCATCTAGCAGCCTAATTCCAAAGAGGTGATGTTATCCAGTAATAATGTAATCAGTTTGTTGGCTGTAACATAGGGAACTGGGAATTGGTCTATGTTATTGCTATTTTTTGGCAAAAAAGAAAAAAAATCTATAAGATGCTAGGATCAACGCAGGAGAGCTACCTTTGGTATTTAAAATAATAAAAGAGAGTTCTCGTACATTTTTCACTTCAGTGCAATTTTACAAAAGCATATTTAAAAAGGGACAGCTAGTGAGGGATTGCAGGATGGAAAGGCCCAAGGGTGGAACATTGTTAAAAGTTTTCAGAGAAATCCCGAAAGCACAATGTTCACTTCACAAAATAGAAGTTTTCTCCTGGGTAATTGTTCAATGAGTTTGCGTTGATTTGCAGCTGCAAATTTAAAGGAAAAAGAAGAAAGAAAAGAAATTGAAAAGACAAATGCCCTGTTAGTAATTTAGAATTATGCTGCAAGTATTAAGAAAATTGCATCAGATATATGAACAATTGGATGTGATCGCTTAAGTTTTTGAGTATAAATATTCAGCATGCATCTTTTTTTGGGGGATAATTTCTTTTAAGGGGTATACATTCTGATAATTGTCCAGACAGCTCATTCTCAAATTACAAACATAGCATAAGTGAGATTAACTTTAAAGGCATATATATTAGTGAAACCTTATCAATGAAGTCTTCTATAGAAGGTTAGTCAGTTATGTTGGTGGGGTCAGAAGTTCATCCAATGTGAATATAGTATTGTTGCAGAAAATTGCAAACATACATAGGATAGACCCTGTTATCCGTCTAGGTCAGGTATGGTTTTTGCTTTGATCTTGATGGAGTTCCTGGCATTTAGCCTGATCCTAAATTCACTGAGGTCAATGGGAATCTTTGGACCAGAGCCAAGGATTCTTTGCAGACTCAAGTCTTAAGTTTCTTGACATTATTAGGAAGCTCAACAGCATCAAGACCAAGATAATAACTAAAACATGTGAAGATAGTTAAAGCAAGAAATGAATGTGGCCAAATCATAACTGTCAGTTTAACAGAGCACTTTGTAAATAACAGAACCCTACAGGAATACATGGGTGTGTCTGAATCAACCAGTTTTGGAAATCCTATGATACGCAGCTGCATAAAATACACAAGTTCTTGAAAAATAGTCAACAAAACCTGAAAGAACCCTAAGGCTTTTTATTCAGATTTGTTGAAATTTCTTGAAAATCATGCTTCCTGAGTTACATACAAGCTCTGTTCTGCTTATAAATAAATCACATGTTGTCCAGTAACTCTTGAAAAGTAGGCTAAAACTACTACAGTGACTACCTTGTTCATCTGATCTGCTTAAGGCACATTAACCCTCTTTTTAGTTTTGCCATTTAACAAAGTGTTATTATAAATATTACCACCATTTGTGAATGTGTGTCCTCTGGACTGCGGGAAATTGGGTGGTTGGCATTCATCATCAGGCGAAAATCCAAAAATGTATGAGTTAACTTGCATTATACAGCCATTGGCACTACAGAATGACTAGTTGGGAAAAGATGTTTTGAAAAATGTGGAAAATCCCAGAGCTCTTAAACTCTTGTTTGAAACTAGAAAACAGATACTGATACAACGATAGTTCTCTTTTGGTTGTAGAAGATAATACCTGCCTGTGATGACTGACTGGATACACAGCAAAAGTTCATGGACGTATGAACTAGATATCACACATCACCAGTCAAACAGGGTGCTAGTGGACACACAGCGTATCAGTTCTGCAAGGAAAGTTTCAAACAACAATTACTCCCTATTTCTCCCAATACAATAGTGAGAGGTCATCAATTGAAATGATCAAATTGAGAATTAAATCAACAAAGGCAGCAAATAGCAGCACTCTCTTTTTATAGAATATTGTGGATGCCGAAAATATAAAGAATTCATAAAAGGATCAGATGGATGGCTATGGAGTATGATAGTCCAGGTGCCAACTTCCATGCAGGAATTCCCCAAACCACTAACTGATGAGAGGTTACCAGGGTAGAGATTGCACCAAGCATGCCCTCATGCCCTGTTCTCTCCTTTTTATTTTATTTTATTTTATTTTTTATTTTTTTGGTAAATGTTCACTTCTGGCTACCACAGAGGGACTATGTTATGACAGTATAGACATTTTGGCATCCACGGTGCATTGTTCTTACAGTTTTACCTCCTTTATCATTAGTCATGGTTATTTAGCTTTTTAAGTGTCTGTTTTATTATTGAGATTGAGTAAGATAGTGCAGAATTACATTCTTGTCTGTATAGGAGCAAAAGAAGCAAGGGAAAGAGAAAAAGGAGAAGGAGAGGGTGTTTGGAGAGCAAAGAAGGAAAATAGAAAATGTGAAGCTGGTGACTGTAATGGAAAGGGACTGGAGGAGTTTATGCCAGTCCAGAAAACTGTGTCCTGGGATCTTGGTTTGGTTGAGCTACCTCTTAATTAATGTGCCCAGCATTTCTCAGTGGAGATGCAAGTTGCAAATGTAAGTGCAACAGTGAGGCATTGAAAAAGTAAGGAGAGAATGAAAAAGCAAGAGGTATTTTTATTTGTTTCTTTCATATTTTTAAAGTTTGCTTGCCTACACTTTGGATAGGATACACTTATTACAGAAAATCTTGGACAAAACCAAGCTAGAGCTAGAACAAAGCTGGAAAGAAATTCTAGTAAGCTTAAAGATGATAAAGAAAGCAATATATCTGTCCCTCCCCCTCCCCAAAGAAAATACTGAATATCCAGCAAAATCATCTGTCTCTAAGCAAATGCCTGAATAGAACGTGGTATTTATACCTACTTTGGAAATCAAGAAATTCAGAGTTCAGTGTACACGTAAATGGAACTCATAATTTTGTTTTTCTAATAATATGTTGACTTAGAGCTTCCACACAGTCATTCTCTTCTTTTTCTACTTTCTTTCTTGTTCAATTTTTCTTCTTTGCTTTTGGGACACAAAATCCCTCATGCAGTGTGGGCCAGGTCATGCTGAATATCTCATGCAGAGTAGTATCTTATTCCATGCATTAATGTTGCAAAAGTGGGATGAGTAATGGGTGCTGGAATTTAACTCAGTATCATATTTTGTTTTACAGTGGGTTCAAGAAGGTCATACACTACAACTAGTAATTTTTTCTGTATTTCTGTCTCCTCTCCCCACTCTTTTCCCCCTTTCCAGAGATTTTGTGTAATCCTGGAAGGCTTTTACAGCTTTGAAAAATGATAGAGAATGGTATCAAAATGCTCCAACCACTGTATAAACATATAGGGTGTATTTGTGATGTAAAGAGGGAAAGACCTGGGTTTGTCAAGGCAAGATCACATATAGTTCTAGGCTTGTATGTCTATATTGCATCTTTACCAGCAGCAAACTTTGCACCAGCTGTAGGTCTTAGGTGTACACCATATGTGTGTAGAGGAGAACCAGTGCTGGACTGTTCACATTGCAAGTAGGGTGCCTTAGGTCATGTCCTGGTTTCAAGATCACTCCTGAGTCCACCAGGACAAAAGCTACTTTCCATACACCAGTGATGCTCTCAAGTGCATGCCACAGGTCTCCAAGTCCAGGGCAAAGATGCAGGGCAAATTTGCACCTAAAAAGAACCTCTTCAGTGCACTGAATTACTGATGCAGCACTCAGTCAGAAATAGTCCTAGTCCAAATACAACTGTTGGGAGTATGAGCAGGTCAGACAGAGAGAGTTGTGGAAAGAAACGCAAATTAAAAAGATTTGTCCCAAATCACAAGCAACTCATTATCCGATCTAGAAACAGAATGGAGAGAGTGTCTGTAGCACCCCATTGGGGCCCATGGATTTGCTCAAGTTTCAGGCTGTGTTTGCACTGTCACTTACTGTCTGTCCACACAGTTAGTATCAGAGCCGTGTGTTTTCTTGTTGAGGAGACTACAGCCTTCCAGAGTTCCTGGGAGCATGGGAGAATGAGAGTACAAAGGTGGGTTTGTCCATGAATCTTTATTCAGTACAGAGATTGATGGTGCTGTAAATTGTTGCCTCTTAGGTAAGGTTAGGGCCTGCAATATGAGCAATTCCCTGCCCTGTTTCAGTTCAAAATCAAGCCAGTTAGATTAAACTGGGGAAAACAGTTAACAGGTATTTGATCTCAGAAGAAGAGGAGGAGTGACAATGAGAAAGGCAAGCATCTTAATCTTATGCAGGAATGACAAGTCTGTTGGGTCAAATCCAGAGTTCAGACCTGGACAGCATATGCAGTATAGATGTGTTTGTGCTCAGTCTTGTATCTTGTTAATCAGATCACAGTCGGTTGTGAAAGAGGGTCTGATGCTTTACAGGATAAGTTGGCCATGCAGCTTGTGTTTCTAACTAGTCAGTAAAGCTCACAGAATGGTTGAGGTTGGAAGGGACAAGGGACCTCTGGAGATCATCTAGTTCAACACCCCTGCTCAAGCAGGGTCATCTAGAGCATGTTAGAGAGGATTGTGTCCAGGTGGGATTTGAGTATCTCCAGAAAAGGAGACTCTGTGTCCAGGTGGGCTTTGAGTATCTCCAGAAAAGGAGACTCTACAACCTCTTTGGGCAACCTGTTCCAGTGCTCTGTCACTCTCACAGTAATGAAACTCTTCCTCATATTCAGGTGGAAATTCCAGTGTCTCAGTTTGTGCCCGTTGCCTCTTGTCCTGTCGCTTGGAAGCACTGAAAAGAGTTCAGCCCCGTCCCCTTGACACCCTCCCTTCAGGTACTTACACACATTGGTAAGATCCCCCCTCAGTCTTTTCTCCAGCTAAACAGGCCCAGCTCTTTCAGCCTTTCCTTGTAAGAGAGATGCACCAGTCCTCTGATCATCTTTGTAGCCCTACACTAGACTCTCTTCAGTAGCACCATATCTCTCTTGTACTGGGGAGCCCAGAACTGGACACAATACTCGAGATGAGGCCTCACCAGGCCTGAGTAGAGGGGCAGGATCACCTCCCTCGACCTGCTGGCAACACTCTTCCTAATGCATCCCAGGATACTATTGGCCTTGGCTACAAGGGGACATTGCTGGCTCATGGTTGACCTGTTGTGTGCCAGGACTCCCAGGTCTTCTCTGCAGAGCTTCTTTCCCAGCAGGTCAGCCCCTAGCCTGTAGTGGTGCCTATGGTTATTTCTCTCTGGGTGCAGGGCCCCGCACTTGCCCTTGCTGAACTTCATGAGGTTTCTCTCCACCCAGTTCTCCAGCCTGTCCAGGTCTCTCTGAATGGCAGCACAGCCCTCAGGTGTGTCAGCCACTCCTCTCAATTTGATATCATCAGCAAACTTGCTGACTGTGCAGTCTGTCCCTTCATCCAGGTCATTGATGAGTAAGTTGAACAGGATGGGACCCAGTACTGACCCCTGGGGGACACCACTAGTTATAGGCCTCCAACTAGACTGTGCTGCTGATCACAACTCTCTGAGCTCTGCCTTTCAGCCAGTTCTCAGTCCGCCTCACTGTCCACTCATCTAGCCCGCACTTCCTCAGCTTATCTATGAGGATGTTATGGGAGACAGTGTCGAAAGCCTTGCTGAGGTCAAGGTAGGCAACATCCATTGCTCTCCCCTCATCTACCCAGCAAGTCATTCCTTCACAGAAGGCTATCAGATTGGTTAAGCAGGATTTCCCCTTGGTGAATCCATGCTGACTACTCCTGATCACCTTCCTTTCCTCCACATGCTTAGAGATGACATCCAGGATGAGCTGTTCCGTCGCCTTTCCAGGAATGGAGGCGAGGCTGGCTGGTGTGTAGTTTACTGGGTCCTCTTTCTTGCCTTTTTTAAAGACTGGAGTAACATTAGTTTTCTCCCAGTCCTCAGGCACCTCTCCAGTTCTCCATGACCTTTCAAAGATGATGGAGAGTGGTCCTAGCAACATCATCTTCCAGCTGCCTCGGTACTCGTGGGTGCATCCCATTGGGGCCCATGGATTTGTGGATGTCAGACTTGCCTAAAAGATCTCTAACCTGATCTTCCTCAACCAAAGGAAGTGTTCCTTTTTCCAGACTTTCTCTCTTGTCTCCAGGCTACAGGATTCCTGAGGGCTGGCCTTAGCAGTGAAGACTGAAGCAAAGAAGGCATTCGGTAAACCTGCCTTCTCTGTATCCTTTGTCACCAGGGCCCCCACCCCACAGCAGGCCCACATTTTCCCAAGTCTTCCTTTTGCTACTGATGTATTTGAAGAAGCCCTTCTTGTTGTCCTTGACATCCCTTGCCAGATTTAATTCCAAATGGGCCTTAGCCTTCCTTGTTACGTCCCTACAGTCTCTGATCACATTCTTACATTCCTCCCAAGTGGCCTGTCCGCTCTTGCACATTCTCCGTACTTTCTTCTTCTGCCTGAGTTTTGCCAGGGGCTCCTTGCTTATCCATACAGGTCTCCTGCCCCTTTGCTGGGCTTCTTTCTCCCTGGGATGCACCGCTTTTGAGCTTGGAGGAAGTGATGCTTGAATACTAGCCAGTTCTCTTGGATCTCACTTCCTTCTAGGGTGCTAATCCCTGGGATTCCTCCAAGTAGGTTCCTGAACTCTTCTGGAAATTCTCTTCGTATTAAAATTGCCTTATTCTTATGAGCCTAAGTCTGTATTTGGATATGAATTGTTGGACTTTGGGGATATACGTAGAGTTCAGTTAAATTTTGATGCAGGAGCAGCAACTGCATTTTTTTTCCTCTGTTCATTTTCCTATTCTCTAAACAAGCTTTTGTGCAAGACTCCTGGCACTAAAAGTCTATTTGAAATTGAGTTCTGGGAGTGCAAGAGTTCATAACCTTTCTCTTGCAGTAGCTCAGCCAGTGGATTCTGAATACTGAGAGAACTTGACTTGGGGAAGGATGCTGAGGTCTTCCATAGCTACTTTGGCTGGGGAAGGATGCTGAGGTCTTCCATAGCTACTTTGGCTGAGCCCTAGGAGAAAGAAGCACTGAGGCATCTGCCCCAATCAGGAGAAATTTGCTGGGATTTAGCAGGACAAAGGATACAGGTACTGCAAACAACATCCTCCTCTTACCATTGCCAGCAAGAATTAATGGAACATCTTGTTATCCAAACAGTTTTTGAGGCTGAGCTGGAAACTCTTTGACCTGAAAAAGGGTTTAGCAGCATGTAGTAGTGACACGCAGCTCACTATGTTCACTTTTCACAGCAATGAAAGATAGTTTTCCATTGCAAACCTACACGTGTTTATTTGATACACATGAATCATTGCTGCAGGCTTAGTATGTTGACTATTATTTAAAGAATGGTATGGTAAATACCTTAAGTCATGCTTGGATTCTAAAATGTATTCAGTCACTCACTTTTTGTTCAGATTTCATTAATGTGCTTTTCTTAAATAAAAACACCTCTTGCAGAGTTTGTTACACATATGAGGATTACATGGTATAAACAGTTATAAATGTAACTCTTTATATAATGTAAATATAAGTGTATATACATACTTTAAATAAGTATATATAAAAGTAAAAGCCATTCCAGAGAATTATAAATCACCATAATGTGCAACTCCAGTGGGTTGAGGAATAATATATTTATTAACTTATTAACCACTTATAAAAATGTGTTTGTCTTGTACTTAGACTTGATTTTATATTCAGTGTAAATTTTATATAAACCTTGACTTTGTTTTTTTTGAGTCACAAGTACTTGTTTCTGAGTTGGAACTCAGGTCTCTTGAAAAAACAAGGAACATCAAAGAGGAATGATTACCAGCCTGAACTCATCTAGAATATGTTAAAAATAGCCAGCCCACCTACATCATTGAGAGATTATATAGTGCAGTGTACAGAAGCACAGTGTGGAGTAGCTAAGGAACAATACAATATGTAAGCATTTCAAAATGCATTTGACGCACTGACTTTCTAACCAGTAGCAGATTTGCTCATGCTAGGCCTTCTGCCTCTCAAATCCCCATCTCCTTACTGCTTGGCACCCAGAACATTTAAATCTGCTGTTGACTAGAAATGGCCCGGCACAAATTTTTGTCTCTGAATCAATGGCTTGTAGTGAAGAGAACTGTAGCAGAAGGTGGCCGAAAAGGGCTGAGTTGCTGATGTAGGTGGTGACACACTCAGATGGCCTAAGTGAATTTGAGTAAAATTCTAGCAGATAGATCTGCAGAGAGATATTGGCATAGAACTGTCCTGTGTGGGCCATGCTCAACTCCAAAAAACCCTGCCTGGTGGTCATCTAACTTTGTAAGTGTCCTGGCTTTACCGGGGGGCATGGTACAAACTACCACGTGGTTTTGGTAGAGTCTTGGGTAAGAAATTTCTTTGCCAGTCTTCTAGCAGAGCCCCGTACAAAACTGTTGCATTGTGTGGGCCTTTGCTCCTGTGTGGAAACTGGATCCTATGATTATCGTGGTGACATGTAAATACAAGATTTACATATACACTAATTAGATTAAATGGATCTAATTTAGAGAGAATGTTTTTATCTTTTTCCTGCTCTTCTGTCAATCAAGTTTACTTTC
Organism: Rhea pennata; assembly: GCF_028389875.1. Lineage (NCBI taxonomy): Eukaryota > Metazoa > Chordata > Aves > Rheiformes > Rheidae > Rhea > Rhea pennata. Next base: position 57,881,794 of record NC_084667.1, on the reverse strand, counting down.
TCTCTCTTGTTATAAACCCCTGCTTGTCTGCTCTTCTAGTTGCCTTTTATTGGTTTTACCTTTAATTGGTACACATGGTTGGCCAGCTTACTTCATTTCCCAATAAACAGCCTATCAGTGAAAGTGCTTTTGGCACGCAGATAGCATACATTGCAAAAGACACTCTAGAATGTGCATTACCACACTACAGCTTAGGTCATGTGGTCACATAGCTATATCTAGGGGGAATTTTACACCAAAATAAACTTTGAAGTTGACTAAAACAAAGGGGATTTTCCCATAATCGATCAAACAGAAGATACCGTGCAGGGAAATGAGGAAATCCAGTCTCATGGTTTTCAGCATCACCAATTTTGAAAGAGTTAATTTCCTGCCAGTAACTGCATCTTATTAATGTAATGTTGGCATTTCCTTTCCATATTCCTATTACAGTATTTTGTGAAACAGCTTTTGTTTGTTCACACTTGTCTCTCTTAAAATTTGTATATCACTGGTAAACGTTATTTTTTCTGCAACAGCTTGCACTTTCTTCTCTGTGCAGACAGAAGTCAAGTCATTCTATTGCTTTAGATTATCATTTTAAGCTTAATTAAAAAAGTTGACTTTTACTGTTCCTAACAACAAAGACTGTAACCAGTTTACATGCTAAGATCTGTTAATTTATCTATCTGCAGAAGTTTGTCATTACAGAAATGGAGGGGGATGCTTGGACCTACAAGGGTGATATTACATCCTTGTGTACAATGTTGAATGCATTTTTGTGGGGGCAGGAGAAAGTAACGGATAACATGACTCCAAATCAGCTTGTGCAGTGACCTTCCTCACTTGCAAAGGGGAAGGAAATTCTCCACTTATTTACAATATTTCAAAGACATTTTGTGTCCTCTGGTAGTAAAGATGTTCACGGGAGTTGATGGTGGTAGTGGTGATGCATGTTTAGATAATATACTTTATTTTAAATATTTTGTTTAAACTGAGAACTGGAGCTCCCTAATGCTCAGTGGGATTTAAAAAGACCTCAGTGTCTGTGGGGAGAGAGGAAGCTCTTGGTTTTGGGTCCTGATCTGCAAGACATACACGTATGGATAAGCGTGTGCCATTGACTATGGGGGGGATTCAAATTAAGCTCTTCTACATTTTTTTTTCAGAGTTGGGATTTTAACCAGTTTTTATATTAGGCTCAGTGCAGGAAAGAATATGTGACCTCCCTCTAGTCAATGCAATGAATCAGATAAATTTGGTTTAATATTATACCTAAGTAGAGTCAGGATTTTTATAGTAATAATCAGAATATAATACCAGAAAAACTGTAAACTTCAAGAGAAAAGGTAATAATTAAACCTGTTGTGGTACAGGCCAGTAGCCACTGTGCTTTTTTCCTACCAGCATTGATTTACTAACCAAATCGTATTTAGGAGTGACCTGATGTACTTTTCCCAGCATGCCTTTTAGAGGGTGGCAAAGAGAAAGCCTTGCAGGGTGGTTATGCAATTATTGCTGTGTATCCTCTTGTGTGTAAGGCATCCTTAATTCTTGTTCTTTTTTTTTTTTTTTTTTTTTTTTTTTTTTAATCCTTGAAGAGATGTCATTCTCTCACTGAATATGTTTTTCCTCTTAAACACATTCTGTAAATACATACATAATATTATGTGAGCCTTTGAATCAGCTGCTTGCAGCTCTCATTTACTCTGTCTTAGGCAACTTTAGAAAATTATCAAACCTTACAAGCTCAGACACAAGATTTCTTTGACTAGTCTTTGCCATGGAAATTACAATTTTTAACATGCATATTAAATATATATATAAAAAAATCCCAGAGATAACAGACAAGTAGATTTTGTGTAGTTGTTACAGACAGTGACATCTGTTTTTTATTGCAGTTAAAGATTCCTAATATTATATGCCATTTTGTGTTATATAACCATTTATTATTAATCTGCATCTCCTATTACAAATCATTTTTCAATGCTTTTTTTTTGATCATATCTTAAAGTACCATGTGGCTCTATATATTTGTGCCTATTAAAATCAAATGAAAGGTGTTCCACTGTATTAAGAATTTTGAAAATACTTGGAGATGGATTCTGCATTCTTAATGTAATAACTGTCATCCTAATCGTTACCAGGAATTGAACCTGGAACTACCAGAGTCAGAGGATAGCTTAAAAACTTGAGCTGAAGAAGGCTAAATTTTCTGGCTAACAGTTGTAGGAGAGTCATGTCTTTTGTGGCTCTGGCAGAAGATGCTTATTGGAGAGGAAATTATGCTTGTGCAACTCAAAATTGTCAGTGACATCCAAGGAAATTTGGAGGTTTGCAGGGAATGCAAAATTGGGCTCTTCCAGGAGCTTCCCAGTAAGCATGAAAGGGTTGTATGTGTGTATTGTGTGTGTGAGTGTTGGGTAGCGAGAATATCCTGATCTCTGACATTGTTCTGGGCTAAGTGTGTTCTGCAGTTTTCCATTAGTGCTGGTGGCTTCCATCAGTGAATCCTTTCAGGAGTAACCAACTAGCATTTCTTAAACCCTTGTCTGTATATCATGTAAAGTTCAGAGTTACCACTCTAAAGAAAGACCCTGAAAAATTAAATGCCATTGGAATTCAGTAATGTAGGCCACAGTGTAAACTGTGGTTGAGCTGAGGCCTGCTTTAGAGAGCAAACCTGTAATTGATTAAACCCTGCCTCTAGCTAGATAAAAATGAGTTTGAAGTAGATTAATATAAAAACAGTTAAAAACTTCCTGGTGGTTTGTCAGTTTTCAAAATGAAACTTGTCAAGAGTTGTCAGAAAGAGTCCAAAGGCAGATCTGATTCTGAACTGAGAAAAAACAAGCCCAAAGGATGGATCTTCTCATGTTTGGTTGATTTAAATGAGTTCTCTCAGTGAAGGCTGTGGCCTTATGGCCTTCATTTTTACTTGCCAAGCCATTTTTCTCCAGACTACAGCATTTTGTGAGTTGTGCCTCATACCTTTTGTCTAGCACAGAAAAAACTTCTGTACTATTTGGCCTATCTCTTCATGGTCTCCATGAATCTTCTCTGACATTTACTGTGTATAATCATTGTGAGAACATAAACCAAAAGCAAAATTCATAGCACTAGTTGCAGAAAGAAACTGTCTGAGAGAGGTATTGAAATGAAGACAGCGTAGCCTAATGGCTAGAATGAAGTCAGACTTTCTGCTGGAATCTGTTTCCATCTGTAACTTTGGATGGCACGTGACCTCTTTGTGCCATACAGTTTTGCCTGCTGTAGGCACAAGCACAGTTTGGTGACAAGATGGTGTAACTTTCTATTCCTGATTTGGACATAAATTCTATAATCCAAATGATGAGTGAAAAGAGACACTCTAGACCAAGTCCAACAAATGCTAGCAAAATATTTATCAAAAAGCAATGTGGATATTGCTTAGTGTCACACTGGAAAGTCATTTTAGAACATGTTTGGGCTTTGACACCCTTTGTTAATATTGTTTTCCCATCTCCTTTTGTATATACAACTAGCTCACGTTAGCGACCACAGGCATGAGTCTTCATTCCATTGCAGTGATTTTATGCCAGAGTAACCCCACTGCTTTTTGCAGTATAAAAAGACTGATGAAATGTGGTGAAAAATTGATCCCATACATACTCCAATCTCTGAGTGACTTAATACTTAGTGCTAAAACATTAAAAACCTTTAAAAGCAACATTTCTATCAGTCATACTATGGATTTAAAGTTTGCTGTCTCATTACTTGCCAGGACTAGCAGCAAATGCTGGGAAGAGAACATGTCTTTAATCATGGCAAATTATGGGATATTTGATCCCTAAGTTTGACAGTGGTGTAGGAGGGACAACTAGTGCTCTTGTATATTGACATCAGTGTTGAAACATGTACCTTTTCCCCTGATCCCTATTTTAGGGTTAAATGATACAATCATTTCTGTAATGTGGGTTATTTGATCCTTTTACATGGCAGCAGTTTCAAATCTTTGGCAGACTTGAAATGTTAGAGACTAAGAGATAAGTTAACAGAATTGAGAGGAGGCAAGAGGCAGAAGTTAGATATGCTGTTTCATGTGTCTGTAGATTATTCTATGGATAGAGAAATAAAACTTAATTTGGTTGTTGTTTTGACAACATATGTGGTGTAAATATCTATGTATTTATATATACTTATATTTATATATACTTACATATATATACATTCTCCATAATGGGCTACTTATATCACTAACAGCTCTTTTTGCAGTATAAGAGAAGAGAGACAGTATCTTTAAGTTTCTCAGTAGATGACAGGCCTGTTCCTCCTTTTGTTGAAATGAATTGCAAGGCTTGAGTTGGTATCAGAAGGAACAGACTCATTATTCTTGATGATCATAAGCCAGTTCTCCAGACAGCTGACATAGGAAACTGAGAGAAAGAGTATTATCAAAGCACACATAGTTGAGGAGTTAGGGATGTGTAAAAGGGATGTAGAGGTGTATTGTATTTAAGACTTTGTTAGACTTCCAATAGCCTGTATGACTCTAAGCTAGTTAGTATGGTTCACTTCTGAATCTGTAAACTGGGAATAACAGCTTTTCCTTATATTACTGAATAACATGCTCAGATAAAGTGGTTTGTGATATATTTTGTTGTTGGAAAGGTTTTCTCAACCCTTTTGTTGTTGGGAAGGGTTTCTCTGAGCACTGGCTCAGTCTGGAAGAGTAGGGTAAATAGTACTAGTAGTGAGCTAATTATTAGTTAATTAGATCAGTTAATTAGTAACTAGCAGAGTAACAGCTGTTGCTTTTTCTTGTGTAAGAGAGTTGTGACCCTTGGTCTCATGTAGTGTTCTCAAACAGCACGGCAACTGGACAGCAAAGTAATGGTAGTGGAAGTCAGTTATTGCCTGTAGCTATACATTCAAATTTCTGCAGATTGATGAGGTACTGTATATCAGCTGAAATGTAGTAACTGTGTATACTTTTAGGCTGTGTCATAGGATAGGCAATGAAGCTGTAACAAAAATGATTATGTTAAGCTGCATTATCATGTATTCATTAAGGGTTGAGGATGTACAAAGCCTGCATTGGCTCAGCTGACATGTGGTAACTTGTTAAGCTTTGGTAATTTGAACTGGGCTTGTGTAGAGGTTCAGATAAGAAATTGTGTTTTTTCCTTCTGGTATCAACATCTGTGATTACATGAAAACAAGTTTGGCAGTATAAAGATCTCAAGAAGATTTATATTGGTTTACAGTATTCCTCCCTCTTTTTCTTCCTACCACTCTTTACCATTTAGAGCTGGTTGAAGAGCAGAATTTCTGGTTCATGGGAAACTTTGTTTTCCTTAATCTTTTTGTGAGGTTTTGGTCCAAATTAGTCTGAGAAAAAATGAGAATTTTCTGCCAACTAGAAATTCTGAGATAATTTCATTTTGGAAACAACAAACATTATATTTCTGGATTGAAATGTGCTCGCTGGATATTGCAACTTCTTGGTGAAAATGGCATTTGACTGATAACTGACTATTAGATTCATTGACCAGTTGTGGAGATGGCCAAGACTGGTGGTTCTTGGACAGCCCTGTTGTTTGGAAGGCTATCACAGGACTTCCAGGGTCTCAGTTGGTATCTGCTAGTAGGTGTTTGGAAGGTCTGGAAATGCTGGAAGTTAGTAGGATTTCCATATTTTCTGTTTCTGTAGGTGGGGAGTTGAGCTGTTCTTGAGTCTAGAGTTTCCAGGACTTTTTGATTCGTGGTTGAAACCATGGAAGCTTGATGTTTTTCCTGCTTTTTCTTCTGATTCCATGGCAAACATGCCTTTGTTTCAAGAGAACCATTTTTACCTCTTCATTAGCATCGAGGCAGCGTTTGGTGCAGTTGCATGCAGAAAGAAGCACCTCTTATCTGAACATTTCAACCATCTGCTCTTGCTGGCGATGTATCTACCTTGCTTTCAGCTAGTGAGCTGGGGTATGGGTATCAATCCAGCTGTGGAAGCATGAAATATAGTGTGGACTAATTCCTGTACGCAGTTTACCCAGCTTCTTTGGGTGCGTTCTGCATGGCTGCTAGACCACAATGGAAACTACCCACGCAGCTTCAAACAGCTAATGAGGTGGCCTCGCACCCACACCCAGCGTCTGGAAGATTCTGGCCCCTCTTGCCAAGTAACACTGTGCAGAGTTACAGCGTCTGGCTTTGGCAAGTCTGCAGGCACAGAGAGTCTTTGAAACAAAAACAAAACCATGCATCCTCACCACTGTTTCTTCCCTTGTTTACATGACTAAATGCAGCAACGCACAAATATGGGTAAGAGCAAGAAGAATGCACCCAGCCAGGGACTGCAAAGGGAGTACAGGGGCTCGGTGTGCTGCAAGATCTGCTGCTTGAGCTGGTCTGCAGCTTTTTCTAGCCTCATCGAGGGTTTCACACCTTTTAAGAGGAGTTGGCAGTTGTGGTGTGAAAGCTACTTAAGAGGTGTTAGCTTTGGCATTCAAAATTGAAGGAGTTTTATCAGACGTTTTTACAGGCAGATTGCAAGCATACTTATCCTTAAACCATACATATCCATACATTCTAGTGGAGCAGCAACTCCTTTCCTTACTTCCTTTGTACATGCATGGTACATATGTCTTGTGATTGATATGCAAGCACAGAAAAATGAATTTCTTGCAGTTTAACTTGCATTAGTACAAGTATACTTAATGCTGAGGAACAGGGTGCCGTTAATGCCTTTCTTGCCCCATGACTTCCACTTCACAAGTCTTGGCCTGTGGATGTTCAGAAGTGGCAGGAGATAGCAAATATTTTAGATAAAAGAAGCAAGGGAAAATTGTTTCCAGTGTTACTGATCAGGTTATTCCTCTTTGTTTCAAGCCTTTTAGCAGAAAAGCTTGCCCTGGGAGTGTTAACACTGAATGTATCAAATCTTTCATGGTTTAAGTGTTTCTGCATGAATTCATTGTGTTCTTGTGCAATTACCTGTGCCTATGAACAGATTTGAGGCCATGCAGATAGTTTTGGCTCTGTAGTTCATATTTGAAAATGATTGGCAACTTTAAACTTCCACAAGCAGGAATCTTGCATAAGACCACATGTGCAAGAAAGTCAGCCCTGTTACATTTATCTGTTGTTTCTTCCATTAGTTAAGAGGAAGTGTAGTTAGACTGGTTTCTTACAGAATATGTTTTTTTTTTTTTTATGGCCTTTTCACAGCTTTGATGATCTTATGGGAGCATGTAATTGTAAATTATTAAAAGGGAATCCAGGATATTCAAAGCTAGACACATCAGCTGTGTTGTTGGGGGAAAATATGTGAATGGATCAGTAGGATTCAATCACAACAGGAAATCGTAACTTTCTGTTGCTATTGCATGTAGAGAACCTGATAATGTTATTTGTCTCTGTTATAAAAAAACAGATATATCTTTACACATATGTTTTATTACATCCTGAAACATGGAGATCTAGGCATGAAGCAGAGCAAGAGATTGTGTGTAAACACATATGTACATGTTCATGTATACACACATACCTTTCTTTTGGTGCATGCATATTTCTTTCCAGATGCAGTTGGAGTCCTGGCTCCTGTGAGGGTTTGGCAGCTTTCTTGTGCAGTGTGGGTGTTTATCATTCTACTGTGATTGTTCAGTTGTGAGGAGTTTCCTCTCGAGTGTAATTTTCAGGCACATGTTCCTGTCAACCAGGGTCAGTGCTGAGAGAGGCAGTACAAAGATGGTATGTCAGAGTTAGCCTCTTTCTTTTGGCTGCGAAGAGTGGCACTTCTTAATTTAAATTGCGATTAAACCCTTGCCCTTATACAATACCAAAAATACTAGAATTTTTCTGCATGGATTTCATGGAAGCAGTTCTTAAATAAGGGAAAAAATGAGTCAATGTATAAAAATAGACTCTCATGACTTGACCAAAAGCCTATTGAAGACTTTGATTTGAAAGACTTTGATTTCAGCAGGCTCAGATTCAAGATCTTAATGCATGCTCTGGTGTATCTAATCCTAGGTGGGAGTAGCTTTTTGTTAGATGGAAGGTGGCTTCTTACTTTACTTTTACAAGATACTCTGCTGATGGCAGTGGGGAAAGCTCAGTGTGAATGGAGAGTTGATAGCAAAGGATGAGTTCTTATGCTCAGGTGGAAACTGGGTTCTTAACCAAAAAAGCCTAAGGGAAGAAATGCATCAGGGTCATTACAACTGTCATTTGGCAGTTACTCACATGTATTCTTGAAAGAAACTGTTAACACAACTTCGCTGTTTCTTTCCAAACAGCAAGGGCAAGCTGGCTCTGTTTTTGAGCCAGGGTTGGTCTGCAGGCTTTAGAAATCATCGCTAGAGTCAGCTGATCAAAAAATATGAGAAACTGAGCACTTTGTGATTAACCCTCTCATCTGTAGAAATCCATGTTTGTGTGCACACTCATGTACAAATACAGTGTTTTTATCAGACTTAAGATGTCTAGTAGAGGTTATTGAAGATTGAAGCAGTCTTTTTCCTGTCCTTGAATGATAGTAGTATTAACTTGTGAGGAGGTGATACTTCTAGATCAGGGATTGACTGACTTGGATAAGATTTATTATGCTATTTAGACTGCATAATGGTTTTGAGTTTGATTCCACTAGGAGTAGACAAAAGGCAGATTTCAGCCTTGTTGGTCAGACAAGGTTCTTCATGTTGAAGCAACATCTACTTTCTAGAGTAGATTGCTTATTCCTCCCAAGACCTTGATGTTTCTCTGTTTGTGCTGTTTAGCCTAGGACAAACAATAACTTGTGTCGCATTGTGTCTGAGTGGCTAGCCTCCATGACCTATAAGAAATTCAAGGCATCACTTTTGGGAGTATATCACAGCTTGGGATTCACTATGACTCCATCTGGCAGTACTGCTAGTGTGCCATGGCTGTGTCATCTCCTTATAGAAAGGATTTGGTCCTGGTCTGAAAAAGGCAGTAAGAGGGCTTCCTCATAGAACAATGGTGATTGCAGGAAAAATAATAGTGGTTATCTGCTGGACAGGGGGTGGGACTCAATGTGTTTCTTTCTGTCATGTATTCTTTCTGCCTTGGGCCTGTGATACAGTACAGGCAGCACAGAGTAGAGCAAGAGAGTATTTATTATCTCAATAACCAAACTATTTTACTCCATGCGATTAGCAGTCATCATAAAGTAATGGTAGCCTGGAGTTCAAAATCAGCAGTAAAATCCAAACAAGGGACAGACTATGTACGTGCTGGCAGGAATAACTGTAACGTTCCATTGAACCTGAGCAGAGAAGGATGTATCAAAGAGGCTGGAATCTAGTTCACTGTGTTTCTCTGTTCATGAATTTGTTCGCCTGGGCAGTTTAACTGTGAATATGTATCACTGGCTTGTGTAAACTAAATATAGCTTAAATGCCTGACTTCAGCAAATTCAGTATAATCCAATCCAGCAGATACAGTAAGTGACCTTCCTGGAAGCTTATAGAACTTCAATTTTCTCCTTGCTTTGAGACACTTGTTTTGTTGAGACTAAGTTAGTACTTTTTAATATACTTTTGAATTTGTTTGAAGTATTTAACTGTGCCAAGACTTTCAAAACTAGAGGAAATATAATTTAGTAACTGTACAGTATAGAATTTCTTGCCTGTGCTGTGAATACTGGCACACATGGGAACCGGATTAGGTGAACCATACTGATCTCTTTGAGTATTTCTTATGTTTCTTTATAGCACACACAAAAATATCCTGAACTCATTTACATGGTGTCATCTGGAATAAATCCACTTTAGTCAATGGTGTTATACTACTAGCATTACTGTTGATATGGTTGCATTTTTTTACTTGCTTCATGTGAACCATGAATAATACAGAGAGCAGTGGGTACCTGATTTTAATTTCAGATGCAGAATATGTGATGCAATCCGTTACGGGATTTATGCACATATGCACCGAGCATATTTTTGAGCTACTGTACTTTGAAATCTGTGCCAGACATCTATGCAGCCAGACAGTAAACAAAGAAAATGATCCCTTAGGCCAAGAACCTTCAACAGCACACAGGGCTTACCTCAGAGACTGCAAACGGGAAGCGAAGCATGTGTTAAGTCACGAAGGTTAGTAGGCCAACCAAGAGCAGTGCTGTGCCTGCGAGTTACACATATAGGATCTGAAGTCAGTGGGAGTTTTGCCATCGATTTCAGAAGGGGTAGGACTTCACCAACTGTTTTCTAGAGCAATTTAATTCCATTGACATCAGTCGGATTGTTTCAGATTTGATCAAAAGATGTAAAAGGTGAATTAGATCTGCTGTCGAGATTGTGAAATTCTACACTATTGTTTCATTCAAGCACTTTTTTTCTCCAACCGTTAAGTTCTTTTTGAGTATTTTGTCTTAGCCTGTGTAGGAGTGCTCATAGAATAAACCCAGGTTCTAATGTCATTGAACATAGATTTTGCTGCATGATGAAGTATTATAAATGCAATGAATATTAACTTTAATCCTTTGAAGATCCCCAAATGGGGCTTTAAATTACAAAGTTTCAGAATGTTGCTTACATAGCCCTGGAAATTCTGAGAAATGCACCAAAACATTGAAGCAAACACTTTTTTTTTTTTTCAAAACCAAATATAAAATTAGAAGCTAAGCTAGAGACAGTCTGATCTAGTTGCACAGTTGATTGTAGACTTTAAGTGTAAGGCGACTCAAAGAACTGTTTCACATTCTCCCAGTTGTAAGTGAATAAATAGTTATAATGAAGAAAAGCATATTCAAAAGTAATTTTTCAGGAAATGGGAAATCAAGCATAAAGTGCATTCACAGAAAACAAAGCTACTGAAGTACAATGATACCTTTGCTTATTTTGTGGAGATCTTGTATTTAAATCATTTTAAGATTATTCATTTATTTTTGATCCACTTGAAGTAGTGATTATGATGACATAAGTCAAAGTGATGTAGTGGCTAGCTAATGATACTGCCTTCAGAACTGTCAAAATCAGGTTGTGATACTTGATGGGATATGTAGTTTCAAATCTTTTCTCCTTGTCATAATGAAAAACACTCATAATGTCAGAAGTCCTTATGTGCCAAATAGTACAATGGAGAAGTTTCAGGAGTGTTTAGAGTTCTTGGCTCCTTTCTTTGGAATATCTGTACACTGGCTATACTGAAGTAGGAAACTAATACTCTTAAGGAGGTGGGAGACAGAATGAGGAGCAGAGGATGTTGAATTACAGAGCCATTGGATAGGAGAAGAAAGGACACAGAAGGTTTTCCCTCAGCGAGACACGTCCATAGTTCAGAGGGTTCAGTCTCTGACCTTCATCCAACATCTGATGAGACTGACAGGAAGACGGAGGGAGGGTTTTTCCCAGTGCTATGCTGTCTGGGAAAATTACAAGTAGTATCAAGAATTGGCCTTTGAACTTCAGTGGCAGTTCTGCAGAAGTAAGACTGTTACAGATTAATTTAAAGCTATTAGCCTTACTTACGTTGTTTTATTCTCTTCTCTTTTGTCCTCTATGTAACATTATTGCCTGAAAATTAAAGAAAATAATAATCATGGTTCTATCTGTCTGGTTCACTGGATCTAATAGTATGTCATCGTGGAAAGACTGGTGCAGTACTCTGCCTAAAGACACCAATTCTACAATGTAATCTTGAACTGACAGCTCTAATTTGAAAAGAGAAGAAAAGCTTTTCATCATTTGGTTTGCAGTGCTACCATGAAACGTGTGGCAGCATAGTGACTCTCTACATGGAAGGCATTATATAAACATGTGGTGACATGGTTTATGCCTCAGCATAAAGGCATATGAAGAGGATTTTCTGAAGAGACAGTCTTGAGACTGCTTTTTCCTCAGGATCTGTCCAAGGAATTACCCATCCACAAATTTCAGTAATAAATATCTGGCTGAGACCTGTAAAATCCAGGAAAACAAGGAATCCAGAGACATAGTAGGTGATAACATGTGCTCAGGACCAGAGAGGTGGTTAACCTTCCCGAGATCTTGTCAGCTGTATGAATGCAACTGATCTTGTCAAGAAGAGACTTTAGCTTCCAGGGCTGGATTTGCACCCTCTGCTTAAGGCTAGTGGTCAAAATTCCTTTGCCAGATTGAGAGCAGAATGGTTCTGAATCTGCACCTTCTTGTGTTTTATATACATTGGATTATATGGTGGTCATGTGTGTGGGTTGTGAGGGGAGGAAAAAGGCTCTTTTAGCTAAGTATAAATAACAGAAATTGAAGTGCTCATAGACTCTTTATAGGAGGCCTGTTAAATAGGCCTCCAGTTTAGTATTAAATACTAAAAAGTTTCTTTGTCATTTTGACTAACATGGGTTCAAATTTATTTGCTGTTTTTGTTGTAACTTACTCTGGCTTTCTTTCAGCTCTTGCCCTCTGCCTTTGTGATCTCTATTTTCCTTCCATCTGTAGCTTCCTTTCCTAGGTTTCTCTTGAGCAGATTCCTTCCATCCACTGCAAGAATGGGTACTCAAATCAGTTGTTGATTGAAATCCTAGCTTCCTGGATGTTTCCTTCCACCGCCTTTAATAGTGTCAGGATTCAAGATGATACATTTGTTTTTCTTTCTTGCCATTACACATATACTGCTCCCTAGTAGGACTTTGAAGTTCTGAGTATTGTATTCATTAATAAGATTTAAAATCTTTTCAAGACAGTCCCTCCTAGCCCGTCTCTACCAGCAGGATGTGTAGCCCTTTGCATATGAATTGGTTTCAGGAGTGGGGCCAGAGAGCATGGGAATGGGGCTGGGCCAGGAAGCTGGAATAGCTACTTCCCTAAGCTTAGGAGAAGGGACTTTTGGGTCCTAGCTTGAGAGGGTTGAGGAAGGAAGAACAACTATCATCTGAGCTGCGCGTGGGTGGGTCAGCTCCTCAAAGAGGTGCCAGCAGTAATGGGGAGCAGGGTGTGCTAAGACCCTAGGAGGTTTTTATAGGTGGTTTGTGAACAGGCTGTGATTTCAAAAGTTAGTTTGACCGAACCGGGACGAACTGTCTCCAGCACAGTTCTGGCTACCCACAACCTCTGTTGGCTACGTCCCCTATTTCTAATGCCAATGAATTGCCTAATGGTGTCAGCGGGTGTTTTGGGTTTGCAAGGAATGTAGGAATGGGATTTCTGAAAAATAGAATCTGCATGTAGAAACGTCCTAAAACAGAAAGATTTTCTGCAGAAACTTTCATTAAACATTTCAACAAGAAACCTGAACTCCTTCCAGTCCTTTGACTATTGTTTTTATGAATTATTCTTGTAGGTAGCTGTCTTCAGGTACTTTTGTGAAATGTTTGTAAGGGGAAATAACTTGAAAGAATATTTCTGACCAGGACAGCATTCACCAATTGTTTGGATACCTTTGAAGTTGGTGAGATGTCAGAAGCTTAAGTGCTTTTCTGAATTATGCATTGTCAGATTGGCATACCTATTTCAGTGAATCTTTCATGGAGGCCCACTGGAGATGACAGTGCCTCTCAAGTGTTAAATGTTTTTAGCTTTATTTGATTTTTGACTTAGAATTTAACCTGCTGTGGCAGTTTGCACCTGAGGCAATGCACTGTTGGGTCTATCCAGGCTTCTACGAGGCCTGATGCTTTCATGAATTTCCTTGCAGTAGGGTAGGGTGAAGTTACCACAGTACTCCTTAAAAAGGGCTTTCCTGTATTTCCTGCCATAGCCAATAGTTCTGCTGTCTTTAGCATGTCTTCTCATTCATGTCAATCTCTTTGGAGTAGTCTTCTTTTCCCTTTTTTTTTTCTTAGTTGTTTTTGCTCAGTGTCATGTTAGGTCTGTAATAGGAGTTGGGTCCTTTGTAATAAACATGTCACACGGATGGTATGAAGCAGTTCCTTTGTCAAAGGGGCTGTAACAGTTTTTTTTTTTTTTTTTTTGGTGGGACTCACAATTAGAGAATACTTTCTATGCCCATGTGCAAAGGCCTGAACTGCAGTTTGGCCCAGATGATAAATCTTTGCTTTTCTTGTGTGATGCTGTAAGTGTTCAAGGGTTCTTTACTTACTGTCTGATGTGTTCACTTAAGTCACCACGTTTATCAGTTACAAACACTTCCAGGCACTATCAATGAAAAATACATCTTCTGAAACATATCAACTTGTTAGATTTTAGTTTTTATAGTCAAGATATGGTAGCCTCCAGAGAGTTCCTGCTGTAACAGTTTGTTGAATTAGCTTCCAAGTAGCCTTCAACCACTGCTGGATATTGGCTTTTGTCAGGCTGTGACAACTCCAACTGTGCTGAGGTTTTCTTATCTTCTGACAGAGAAATGTTATTGGTCTTCTTTTACCATGTCCTGTGGTCACACATGAGGTTTTGAAAAGCCTTTTTAAAAGACTTGGCTTTTACCTTGTTACGGTAATACTGCAGGATACTATTTTCTGGATTTTCCTGCTAGAACATAATAATTTTTACAATATTAAAGTTTTAAATACAGTTTGAAATATTTGGCATCAGGACAGAGATTTTTAAATGTAATATATTAGTCAATGTGACTTTTTAAACCCCTAAAAAGAGTAGCTTGTGCAAGAAACTGCATATTCCCTAGTAAATCATAGAAATGTAGGAATGGAAGGGACCTCAGGAGACCAGTCCATCTCACTGTCCTGAGGCAGAGCCAAGGACTGTTTTTGACAGCGTTTTGCCTAACCTTTCCATAATAGACTCCAGTGATGAGGTTTCCATGACCAGCCTGAGTGAGCTGTTCCAGTGTATGGCTGTTTTTGTTAGTTATTTTGTTCTCATAGCTAACAAATCTTTTGCCACATGGTAAGCAGAACTGTTCTAACCTTGCTGGACATGTAAAACAGTTGATCACTGTCATGTTTACAACAGCATCTTGCATATTTGAAGACTTATGTCTTCCCTCAGTCTCTTTTCTAGACTAAACAAACCCAAATCTTTCAGCTTTTTTTCTTAGGTCATATTTTCTAACCTGTTTTTTTGTTGCTCTTCTCTGGACTCTTCAGACTGTCTGCATAAATCTTGAAGCATATTGTCCAAAACTAGACTGTATCTTTGATTTGAGACATCACTAGTGCCAGGAAGTGTGGAATAATTACTTCCAGTGACACTCCTTTTGACACATCCCAAAATGCCACCTACCATTTTATTTGCGAGAGAGTTTTACTGCTAACATAGTTTGTGCATAGTTGCATCTAATCTTTTTGCAGTTCTATAGCTAGGTTGTTGTTCTTCACTTTAGATTTTTGCATTTGATTTTTCTGCCTAGGTGCAGAATTTACCTTTCCATTTCATCTTACTGATTTCAGAGCCAGTGCAATTAATCAAGAACTCTTTGAATTCCATTCATCGAAGGTTTTGCTTCTTTTCGTGGCTGGATTCCCTACGAATCTGAAGTGTACCTGAATATGCATCAATCTACTTGTTAATGAAGGGCCAGAGTAGAACTGGATTTTAAGCAGTCTTTTGCAAAAATAAACTTGGTATGTGTTTTCCAGTGAGTTATGAATAACAATGCAGTTTCAATTAATCATTACATGTTATTATCATTTATAGAACACATTTCTATTCATTTACTGATTATAATGTTGGGGGCAAAGAATGCGGCGTGTGTCAAAACCTTCCTAAACTCAGTATTTTATCTTCTGTTTCTTTTTAGGCCATAGACAGGAAACAAAACAGAATGGTTTGACTAATCTGACATTATCTATTTTTCACCTTCATCAGGGAAATAGGCCAGAACACTACCTGTGTCCTTGATTCCTTCAGCCCTTCCCTAGAGCCAGTAGTCACTTCTAGTCTGGTCTGGTCATACCTGACAGTTTCATTAGTGCTCATGAACAGCACTGGACAACGGCTGGATTGCTAGCTGGAGCTTGGCAGTATGTCAACAATACCATGGATTTGGGCTTCCCAGAGGCTGGCAGCCTAGGATGTTGGGTTGACAAGTAGATGTCTCTGTTCATCTCAACAAGATTTGTTACAGAAAGAAAATTAATCTTGCCTAATACTCATCAACCAAATAGAATAAAAAATGAAAACACAGCAATTTACTTAGTATGATGTATTCAGTAACAGGTTTTCCAACACTGAAATGGTCTATCTTTGCTTCCCAAATTATTTAATGGCAATAAACATACTCATCAGCTGACTTGTTCTCCAGCCACTATAGAAGGTTTTTAAGAGTTGCTTCTCCTCTGCCCCACTTTCATTCCTGGCGAATCCACAAATACCAAACTGAAGTCACATTATTAAAATAGAAACTAGTAAAAGAGGTGCTTGTGCAAATAGTTCAGGATTTGGTCACAAATATGCACTAAGCTGCTAGTAGTAAAATTCACCTTCGACAGAGACAAGAATTACACCTTGTTCACTCAAAAGAATGCAACTGTCCCCATATTTTGGTCAGTTTAGCTATAGAGTGAAATGGGAAAGTTAAATAGGGATCTCAAGAGTGCTAGCCTTGTGGCTGTTTATAACAAAAGAGAATAATCGTAAAATCAGGTGAAAATATTTTGTAGTCCTGCATAAGATTAAGGTGTCCCAAAATGAATCATAGTTTCTCTGAACCAATAAATAATGGAGAAGAAATGTTTCAAAAGAGAAAAAAAATTAATGAAAACATGATTTTTTTGTTGTTTTGTTCTTCTGGAAAGTTGCTAGGCCAGTTGCATTAGTAAACATACCTCCTTTGAATCAGTGGAGATGAAAAACAGCCGTATACTTGGGCTTAAGTGGTTCAGATGGGTTTATAACTGTTTTGTATCTTCTGAGCATTCACGAAAATCCAGCCCGCAGATTTCTAAACTGTGATTCTGGCTACAGAGGCACAACACATTCTTTTCTGTTTTTAATAAGTCTCTCTCTTTGTGCAACAAATCCTTCTAAAAAATTGTACCAGCAGTGCTAACCAATGGGTAGCAACTAGAGGCTGGGGGGAGAGGAATTGCTTTGGCTGGACAAGACTAAGGGATTTGTACACCCAGATTTCTATTGTTTTTAATAGGAATTTGGCTTCAAAAATCTCAGCTCTCGTGTATTCAGTCTCTAACACTGGAGGTCTCTAACCATGCATTCCTATCCTCCCGGATCAAGTCCTCCACTGGCTGGTGCACCAGCCAGGGGAAGGCAGACACATATCCTCTCTTAAACTCCTCCCTGGTCAGGTGCTTTTTGTGCCCTAGAGCACCTACCATATGCTGGCTAGAGCTTACATCTGAAGGAAGCAGGACCAGTATTCCACCAGGAGTGCAGAGGCTACTTAATAATCTTAAGAAGGTTTACTTTGTTATTATGTGGATTAGTTTTTCTTATTCTTTCAGTGGCTTTTCAGAAGATTAGGAAGGACTTTATGAAACTACAGGACACTTTTACCTTTATTCTGTACACTCTGGCATGTTGTCTTTCTCATTCTCCTGTGCGAATAATTGAAAGAAACTGGAAAAAAAACAAACCAATCCAAAACCCTTAAATAACAACAGAAGTTGATGATCTCAGTTCAGTTCAAATCGGAAATCTGAATGAAAATCCAGAATCTTAACTATATAACAAAGGGATACTAATTTAATTTCTGAAGGCCCATATTATTATTGAGGAATTCTGTAATGTAGGGTTGTTTGAAAGTGTACTAAATATTAGTTACTTTGTTGTATTCAGTTCATCAATGCTTTATAATTAATGATATAACTTGATAAGGTAGTTGTCGGCAAATGGGAAATTTTTACAGCAATATTTAAGTTTTCACTACTTTTTCAAATGACTCTTCAGTTTATACAGAAGACAACTAGTTATACAGAAATAACATTAGCTCCTGCATGTGCTGATGATAAATATTGTGAAGAAGTAGATTCCTGAGCAAAACTCGAGTGAATGTACAGTTAGATTAACATATTTTCTGTGTAAGTTTGTTAATGCAGAGGATGTCAGAGAAACAAAAACCTCAGGAACCTTGATCAAGGCATCAAGACAACAGGACACATCATTTTGACACAGGAATTTTTATGGATCACATGGGACTGGCAGTACTCCAGAATTAGTTCCAGGACTGAAATGTAATTCCATTCTACATCTTCCAAACACGTTAGAAACCTGAGTATTGAGTAGTTATTACACTGAACAATATTACGTGCGCTATTTAAGCACACTGAGTACACTACATGATTACAACTCTGTTTTTAAGTACACTTCTCTTTAACATTTTCTTTTACATAGAATGGCTCTGTAGGTTACTGTTGGACTCGACCTGTATACACGTGGTTCTACAGGGAAGTTGCATTATCTGCCAATACTGAACATAATGGAGAGGGCAAGTGCTCTCCAACTGTATGAGAAGAATCAATCAAGATATTTTTGCTTTTTTGCCCATTGCAGCTGCTGCTTTCATCCCATGAAAATAATTGCTCAGTGCTGAGAAAGAGATGTCTGAAATTCTTCACCTGTTCCCATAGATATGCAGCTTCCTGGCAACATAGCACGTTTGTTTGTACAGGCAATTCCACCACCTCTGCTAGTGGGCTAGATTTTTGGGGAGAATTGTCTTTAAATGCATCTCTTGTGCTTAAAGATCTCTCTAGCTCAGTCCTGACCACATCAAGTTCTGGGTCTCTAGTCCACAGCTTAAGATTGAGAGAAAGGTGTCCTCATCCCATTTCTTTCCTGTCTAACTTGTGGTTGTACCAAAAAGTATGTGGAGAGAATATCTCATGCTATGTAAAATGTCATGGGAAAAAGGCCTGTTTTCTGGTATTGAATCATCCAGTCATGAAGGTTCTTACCTTTCAGATAGGAGATCTGGGTTCAGATCTTTCCTTTGCTTAGGTGAGTGAAAAAATATTTTGCTTAGAAGAATGCTGTAACACTAGTTGGGGTTGGGAGTTTTCTGTACTTGGCTCCCTCCTGCTGATGCTCCAACTTTATATCCCTTGCAAGAAAAAGAATGACTTTCATAAAATGTATTTTAGGATATATGCCAGAGAGGAAGAGATCTTCAAATAGATCTGAAGGTTCTCCTTCATATAAATAGGTTCTTCATCACATAAATAGGTTCTCCTTCAAGTAGGACTAAAATCCTAGAAAGTGGAACATTAAAAAAAAAAAAAAAGTAGGGGAGGGAAAAGAAAGAAGAAAAGAAAAAGGTGTGTTTTGGAGGGGCAGTAGAAACCCAAATCAGAACTCCTGACAGTTTGATGGTCTGATATTCTGCTGGAAGATGTTGGTAAAAAATCTCTCTGAGCAAGAACATGAAACTGAGATCCCAATAGATGAATGTCCTGACACTTAGGTTACGTAGAGCTTCCAACCCAGGTTGTAAGTTTGTGATATGCAAAGATCTTATATTGCACTTGTCTTTGTGTTTCCTACTGGCTAGCTTATGGAGCTCCCCACTTAGTCTGCTGCTGTATGTGTATCCCATTTCAGCGTGCCTATAGTGAGCCAAGGGGACTACCTCAGCTGTAGACATTACATAGCAAATCCTCAGAGTGAGATGAGATGGATTTCTCTTATAGACACCTAAATTGAGTTAGGCAGGAGCTGACCTGGAGATTCAGTGGGTCAAATTTGGGTTTAGGCCCTTCTGTCTCTGCACAATTCTTTTCATGTATCCGAGCCTTCACACCTAGTACCTGTAAGGAAGGCATAATGTCTCTGAGTGCCAGAACACGTGTATCAGCCTGTGTTTGTCTTCAGAGGCAGTAGAGGAGGGCAGCTCCCTGCTCTGCTGCAGGAGAGAAGGATTGCAAGGGTGTTGCATCTGTCCTGGAATTTACATCTGCTGAGTCTCTGCCTATGCTTGGGTCCATACTGTGAGTCTTTAGGATGTGGTAACTGAATAAAGATGTGCCACCTTTCCCATTCCTCTCCATATTTTAAGTGCCACACAATGTGAAGTGCACTCTTAATCTCTAATTAGACATCCTAATGTGCACCTTCCTGCCCCGCTGAATTATTTTTGTGGTTGCTTTCTGACCTGCTATAAAAGGTTCATATGGAAAAGGAGTCTGCTCCTCTTAGACATCCAAATAAAAGCTAGAATTCCCTAAGCGCTCACCTAGTCTTCAGTCATTTTTTGTGAGGTGTGCCAGTCACTTGGCTTAGGGTTCTCTGCTAAAAATTATGAGGGAGAATTAGAGGGAGAAAAGAAACTTTGGAATAGAGATGTCAACAGTATCAATTGCTCTAAATTTCTAGGAAATGTCTAGCTGATAAAAACTGTGGAGAAAAGAAAGCTGCTGTGAAAAGCTATTTTAAATTAGAGTGTTTACATAGCGTAGAGGAACTCCAACCTAAAATCAAGGTTCCTTGTTCTGTCCAAGTTAGAACTACAAAGTTAGATGTGTACAAATAATATTTTTCTTAAAGAGTCTACCTTACTATTTTCTATTTCTTTCTCTATTTCTTGTTTACTCTCCTTTTGATTATATAACAGTTCTCTAGAGGAAGTTGCTAATAGGCCCTTCTGCTGTTTTGTGCCAGCTGTTTTAGTGGAAGCATGTTGGATTAGACCAAGCTCCACCTTCTTTGTTGAGGTACGTTATCCCAGTAGCACTCTAAAATACAGTTCAATCAGAACGATCACCTACTTAACCTCTTAGTGCTCTTTTCATTAATTTCTTCTTGCATCAGTTATGTTTTTTTCTGTCACAGAACTGGGCTGAAAACTCCTTAGGGCGTGGAATGTGTCATTCATTTAAACAACATCAAGACAAACTGTTCATGTTTAATTACTACCTTAATACAAGTGCTAAGATATTTTCAGTCACATCTAACAAACATGTTTTCCAAACATGTTGCTGCCTGACCTCAAGTAAGGGCATGTTAGGCTAAGCCTTGAAATGCTGCATCAAGCTGTCTTCTCAAATAGAAGTGAGCTCACTCATCCTCACGTGAACTATTATATAGATGGACTGATGGAAGCAGGATATATTAACTGCCCAACAGAAAGGACATTGCAGTATGTTGATTTATGATGAGTAAATTCTACAGTAATCTTATTGATGATGCTTAAAAACATCTGTTCACAATGTTGCAGTAGCTAAGCTAGTAATATTGTGTAGCAGATGAAAGCCACCTGTTGGTGAAGTCTTTTTTAAATGTATATAAATGTTTCTGTGGATGCTGTTGCATCAGTTCTTTTTTAGGATATCCATTATGGTATGACACTCACATTTGGAAAGGGTCAGAATATTTACAGGCCCAGTTCCAGCAGAGCGTGTGTGTGTGTGATCAGTCCTGTTGCTTTCAGTTGCTCAAAAAGCAGCTTTGATGCAATATTTAGAAATGAATGCCTTGTTGAGGCCACTTGAATGACTGTGAGACATAAAAAAAAAATTCTACATGTAAATGTTCTGCAGGATCAGGTGCATGTAGAAAATAAGGTCTATATTGTGTATGTTTGAGAGAGCACTCTGAAAAATTAATGCAGAACACTATGATATCTAATGCCTTGATAGAGACAGGATTTACTGGGTTTTCACATATTTTGAATAAGTTGCTTTCTAAGCAACAAACTTTGGGACGTACACAATCACTTCATAAAGCTGAGGCATTCCAATTTTGATCCGACTAATTCGGAGGGCATGTCCATTTGACTCAAAGTACCGTTCACTCAAATCTCATCATTACTCTATGTTAACCCTTGACTGACACCATGACAACACTCATGGAAAGATGCAGACTTAACTTAAAGCTTTTCCACAGTCAAGATCCTAAGACCTAAGAGTTTTCTTTGTATCTAAGTAACACTCATTAATAAAATCCATTATATCTAAGCAGAAGATCTGTTTTGATGTTTGGGACCGATCTTTCCTGGGTTTTCCTTTTCCTCTTTTCCCTCTCTGCCTGTCTTCTCTATATCTCCACTGGGAAACCTTGCAGTTTGTTGCTGAGGCTCATCACTATGTCTTCTTCCTGCCTGGGGACAGTGGGGCAGCCAGCAGGGTATGGATAAATTCTGGTTAGATAACAAGTACAAAATCAAGCACGTGTGTGCCAGAAAATGTCTGCCTGTGTTATGACAGGAAATAACTTGCCAAGTATTGTACCTTACCCATGATCTTTTGAAAAGGGACTAAGTGTAGGGGAAGAAAGGAGACTTGAAAGGAACTTCTGAAAGGGGACTAGGTGTGAATAACTATGAGCCCAGTTGTCTTTGCTACCCTTAATGTAGAACCACTGAGAGTTTTAAAACTTCAGCTTAACTTTTGAGTTTGGAGAAAGCTTTCTTTGTAAATCTCCTGGCCCAGTGTGCTCTTGCTTTATGCTCTTGCCATGGTACTCTGTTGGTTTGTCCTGGTTTGAAGGAATAAATCCTGTTTTAAATTTCCTTGGTTTCTTATAACAAAGGGGCTCTGGAGGAAAGAAAATCTTTTAATCCTCCCAGCAATAACCTGACATGACCTTCTAAACACACTATTAACTCAAAAATATTAGCAATATTTGTAGCTCTCTTAAGAAGAGCTTACAATAGAGATGGACCAAATATCCAGAAGATTAATTATACTTGGATCTGAGGAAATTAGTATCCACAGCACAATTACTTGTTTTAAAAGGGCTGAATGTTAAAAAATATCTAAAAAGCTGTGCAGTGGGGGTATTGTTCAGCAGTAGTGGTAGCAAACAGCCAGTTTTCTACATGCTCTTTCTAGGCTTATGATTTCCTGACTGCCTTAGCACAAATTACTTGCCTTTTCTGTGTCCTTTAGTTATTTCAGTCTTCTTTGCCCTTCCTTTATATGTGATAAGTTTTTATATGTTTAGAGATTTTTAACATGCTCAGCATGAGATATCTCTTAGAAAATTAACAGGAAGAACCATTTTCCTGCCAATCTGGTGTGTCTAGTATATCAGAAGGCTGCCAACAATTGCATGCAGCTTAAATATCAAGTAGGTATTTTGTGAAAATTGCATACTGTTGTACCAATGTAAGCATGTTAGCCTAAATCATTTGCAAAGAAACTTATGACACTAAAGTGGCACAACAGGTAACAAATTCATATTAGGTATCCAGCTCTGTAACTGGAGTTTGTAATGCTGAATTCATCTCCTCAGTTTTCTACACTGACTGGAGAGAGAGAGAGGGATACTGGAACATGGTTATATAGTAGAGAGGTGTGGAGAAAAGGCAGTAGGAAAAGCTCAAGAAGAGCAATTCAAGCTTGCTTTCTCTCACTTGGGTAAGGTACCTAAATTCAAAGGTGAAATAGAGATCTGGAGCTAGAAGTTGTTTTGCTGCTTTTAAGCACCTCAGTTGTGCGTTCAGGTGTGCAGCAGGCAGCAATGTACATTCCCTCATAAAATTACTTGGCAAATCCTGGTAGCCTTTAGTCATTTTTTATTATGAAATTTCTGTTAAGAGGCTAGTCTAAATCTAGTAAAGTCATTGAGAGTCTTTCAGTTTCACAAACTGCAAAATGACAGCTAGACACACAGAGAGACTCAAGTGATACAGTGCCCCAAAGTGGGATTCATACTTATACCCCAACCTGCTACATGTCGGCAGTTTGCCTCTGAACTTGTAATAACCACGTTCTCTCTCTGGAGAGGAAGGTACTTTACAGGTGGAGTTCACCTTTCTTCAAATTCAGGTATGAGCCTAGCTGAGCAGTCACAGTAAGAGGCTTGATTCCTCTTACTCCTCCCTGCCGTGAGAGCGGTTTTGAATAAGGAAGAATGGTATGGAGAGGTATCATGAGGATGAGAAGGATGACAGGGCAATCAGGCATGAATTTACCATCTTTGGTGGCCCTTTCTTGGTGCTCAGGCCCTTTCTACTAATGAGAGAATGGCTAACAATGTAGAGGCTGGAGCAGCAGCTGCTATACCACTGGCTCTCAAATAGTCTGGCCCTGTTGTGACTGCCAGGGTAGCCTCAAAGTCCCCATCTGCAGCAGGGATTGGCTATAGTATGTTACTTGCTCAGATTAGAACAGCCTTTGTTCCTCAAGTCTTGGCACTGGTTTGTCCTGTTGTGGGCACAACCCACTTCGCAAACATGGGTGCACTAATCAGTAGGATTGCTACTGATGGTAAACTCTCAGTACAGGTAGGTGTTTAAATCTTGCCTTTCTGGAAGTTTGTACACTTGTGCCTTCTACTCACCTTCTGGAATTACTTCATTAAAATAGTGAGTCCTAAGTCAGTGGCTGGGGATGAGTGTGCTCTGCCCTCTCCTGCAACAGTTCGAAATGTCCTCTTCATTCTATGTTTTCTTCAGCCACAGCAGGTACAATCATGTAATACTACTCCTAGGAGAGTGCCTTACCCAACATAGTAGAGGACATTTAGAGGAAAATGTGGCAAGGAAGCACCGTTCCACTGCTGATGCTATGAACTTTGCAGAAAAGACCTCTATGGTTTTACCCTGCTGATTATTTCCCTGTAGGCCTAGTAGCTCAGAGGGAGCCTTGCAGGTTGCAGCCACAGGGAAGAAACTGAGGACTGTTAGATATGTTTCTGATACAATTCTATTTGATTAAGAGAATATTCCATGCGTCTCAATTTCTCTGAACACCATCAGTGTTTCTTCATTCAATTGTAAGTCTTTCAGCAGCCAGCACTCTGCCCAAAAAGCTTTCTGCTTTTCTTTAAAGGCCATACTGTTGTCTTCACTGGCCTCTGTAGACTTATCTCAGTGCTTTCTTCCACCTCTCTTGCATGGCTTTTGCTTCTGACAAGATGTAGTTGTTTTACTGAGTAAAATCAAACTGCCACTTCTACATTTGCTCTGGGGAAGATCCCTTAGGCTCCATCACCCAGCTCCTCCTACAGCCTTGTCATGCTTATTTGTGATTTAGCCTGTAGCTTCTATTGTTGCATTTATTGCTATACAAAAGGAGTGTTTTTCTGCTCACCTCTAGACTAAGTAGAAGATAGTTGTCATGTCCACCAGCTTCCATGGGCTTTGTGACTGCCCGCTGATCAGAAGGCTTGCTTGCTGAGCATCACCTCATCTCTGGCAAGGCAGTACACACGGAACTTATTGGCCGGGAACTTCTGTATTTTTCCCTGAGGCCTTATGGATCTTATACTCTCTATGACTTCCAGTGTGCTGCATATTCCTCCCTGATTTAATGGTTGAATTACGATGTTTTTGGATGAGTCAAATCTCTGTTGTAATGACACTACATCTATGTATGTGGTAAATGTGAAAGAAAACAGATGTCTTTAAAATCACTCAGTCTGATTTGGGCTGATGAACAATGTTATGATTAATCGTAGCTATATGGCTAATGTGTCGCATCTTTACAGGGTGGGGTTGAAATAGCTTGTTTTACACCTATATTGTTTTTACCCAAATATTAAGATTTTTTTTTTAATATACTTGGCCCAGAATACTCCAGAGTTAAGATTAGAACTAATTGTTTTAGGAGTAATAGTACAGTCACTACAAAACTGCTAATTCATCTTGCAACTTTAAATTTATTTCAACATTGGATTTTTCTGGCAATGTCTACCCTTTGTTTGCTCAAATGTAAAGGGAAGCAAGCAGTAGTCACTGAGTGTCGTCTTGAAAGATGGAGAGAGAGTAATGTGGTAGTTCCCCAACTGATTTCTTCCAATGCAATATGAATTTATTTGGTGCTGTTTTTATAAGATAACTCATACCAAAACTGAAACATTTGCTGAAAGCTAGGCTAAAGATAAAAGTCCTAATCCAGATGTAATCAGACCCTCTGAAGCAAAGAGTTTCAAAATTCCTGAAATCAGAAGGCAAAGAATTTTGCAAATAAGTATCAGAGAATTCCAGTTCCTGCAAGACTTGAATAATGAAAGAGCAGTGGCAGAAAGTAATAGCCAAATGAATTAAAATGAAGAATCTGACCCTATGAACTAGTTCTAAGGTCATGAACAGGATCTTACAAAATCAACACAAATTCATTACTGGAAGAAGCCAGAATAAAGTCTTCAACGTGGGGCATGTGTAGTGAGTCAAATCTGCTCAAGTGGTGTATACGTGCAAAGTTCTAAATAAACTGGATTCTGTTAATCAAATTAACAGGCAGTGAAGGGAGAATTTCCTTAATTCAGCCTGTAATTTCCTGGGGAGACTTCTCTAGGTTGCTAATTATGGTTTGTACAAATCATGGGATGAAATACCATTTCTTCATGGGGCTTTGTGTGCCCAGTAACAGGATTTTGGGAGTTGGGCAGACAATCTGCTGTACAGGCATGTTCTATTAAACTTGCTTGTTGATTTGCCTACTTTAGTGTCAAGGCTTGGAGAACTCTCGTGCTCTATAGAATTATCCCTTTCTTAAGACCGTGTCCTCTGGCTTAAATGAAGACCTCAAATGAAGAATGCTCTAAATGCAGTAAGATCTGTATGTAAGGTTAAAGTGAACAAATGGACACCGAGTGTAGGTGTTGGATATATTTATTTTTTGCATGCTACATTTTGAAAAACATTTCTGAGAATAATGTGAGAATGTTAGGAACATTGATTTATTCATGTTGGAAGATTATTTTGCAAATTACTCCAAATTGCAGTCATTTAGAAATCTTGAGCTTCTTTCTATATTTGGATTTTGTGCATTCTGCAAGTTTTTCGTACATGTATATGAATCTTTGGTAATTACTTTAATTCATGAATAGAACTGAATACATGAATGTACCTTACAGCAGAGGCTTTGTGCAACATTTCTGCTAAATCAACTTATGAACTTCCTTTTGATGAGCTTAATTGTTGACAAATTTTTCCAAAGCCAACAACAGCATGCTTTGCTAGCTAGTATTTATGTGAACTGGATAGTCTTGTGAAGATCTTTATTTAATTTGCATAATATTTTGCTCCTATGAAAAGATGAAGTGAAATCCTTTGTTGTGAGCCTAACAATGTTAGACATTTTAAAGGCATCAATCCTAATATAATCAAAAAACCATAAAAATCAGCCTACCAGCTTGTCCTTCAAGATCTCAGAATATATAATACTAGAAAAAATAGACATTTTTTTCCAAAGGACTATCTCCAGAAAAAGTTTCTAAATAATAAAATGTGATCTCCCAACAGTGAAGATATTTTGCCACTTTCTTCAGCAGAGCTGTAACTGGGCTTTTCATTTGAGCTCCTTCAAATCAGAATGACTTGCAAATGCTAGTATATTCATTAAATATGAAACAAAACAAAACAAGCAAGTAATTTTTGTCTTTTCACATAGATCAGGCAAATTCTGCATCTTATCTATGTAGAGCTATTTGTTGTTGTGGTAATATGTTAAAAATTCTATGCTTGAATGACTTTCTTGGGAGTATAGGTTGGAAGGGAATGAAATTTAAGCTGAGCAGTGGGGTCTCTCGCTGTAATGATGGTTTTGGATATCTGAGTGTACTGAAGCATGTAGAAGCCTCGAAAATAACTGACCCTGTTTTCCTCCAAACATTTCTGAAGAATTCTGGTCCGTTAATAATGCCTTAAAAGTGATAAAGACTGAGACCTATGGATTCTAGCCAAATGAGGCCAAATCTTACAGTCCTTGCTTTGTATTTACTGGAGTAAATTTCCCATTTTTGCTCATGATAGGATGGAGACTGAGAACTGAGTAAGGGTGGCAGGATGGGAATTGGTTTGTCACCTCTGACAGTGGGTTTGCTGGAACCACAAATGAGCTCAGTGTTTAGCAAGATGGTGGATGCCAGCATGATGCCTGGAAGTGCCAATTTTAATTAGAAAACTGCATTTTCAAATCAAGTTCCTAGTTAACAATGGGTGGGAAATTCTTCCCACCATGTAAACTTTCTGAATACTGTATTGACTGGCAAGATGGGTGCAGATCCTCCTTCCACAAAATTGCTGCTGCAGTCATTCTCCCCCCTCTTCCCTCCCCCCCCTTCGGAAGAAAAAGACTACATTGTGGAAACTTTCCTTGTTCATGTCCTGCATTTAGGCCAGAACAGACAGATTTTATTTTGTCCTCCTCACCCCCCTTCTTTCATTGTTAACAACAGATTGAACACACGAGATTAACATGGCTCTTGACATGGCTCAGTTGTTTGCCATTTGGAAACTACTGATTCTTCAGTTATATAATTGTAAAAAAAAAAAAAAAAAAAAAAAAACATAAAACAAAAAACCAAAACAACCCCTCCAAGCCCCCCCCCCCCAAAAAAAATGTGTCGGAAGATTCAGGCATCTTGTGTTTATTCCAAAGATGGGGAGAACAGAGTAGTGGGAGAGAGAAGGGGAAAGCCAACAACCAAAAAACAAATTAGTTTAAGAACCAGCATGTTCCCCTTACTTTAAGGAACACAGTAAACACTTCAGAAGTGTGTGCCAGCTCATTATCTAACTCAGTCTTCATTGACTTCATGAAAAACAGCAGCAGTTAAACAATGTTTGCCAAAAGCAAATTTGGGTACATGCATTGCTTAAAAAAAAAAAAAAAAAAGTGACATCCACTCTGTACAGGTTCCTTAAGCTGGCCACAAACGGGCAAATCGCCGTTTCACCATTCTCCTTTCTTTCTGCCTAGCCATTTCTTGATTGCGCTTCTAGCCTGTTTCCATCATTGTTTATCCAAAACTCCAGTATGACGTATGATTTGAATTGTTGGCCAGGAACAAACCTCTGCAAGCATTTAAAGATGTAGAAACAGCTTCATAAATATAATCTTGGATGCAGTATCTGTTTGCAAATACCTTTTTACAAAATTTATTGTTAAAAAATCCTAATTGAATGTAGGCTATTTATGAATTCCTTCTTTATGTAAGTTTTAGGATTTAGTTTGTCAATAACTTCACATATTTTTAACGAGCATTCTTTTCTACTTTATTAATAAAATAAATTATAAAACCCACCAATGCTTTATGCTATTTTCAGTTTATAGGCATATCACTGAAATTATTATGACAAAGTATTTGAATATACTGTATCATTATCTATTGTGATCACAAATGATACTGTGATTTTATGAATTGCTTCTTACAGATAAGTTACCCATTCTTTGGAAAACTTACCATCTCTACATGTCCAAAACATATAAATCCAGGAGTATTTTGAATCCTGTTTAACTTGGTTTCCCTTAGGAATAACTTTTTACTTAAGAGAAATGTGGGCATCTGATGAATAGATTTTTTATTTAATGCCTTAAAGAGCAGTTCCTGTAGAAAACTGTGCAGGCTTTTTTCCCATGGATCTCCCTGTGTCTGGTGTGCATGTTTGTGCCTTGTGGGTATTGATTTCTATCATCTTAAGTCTCTCCCCTCAAAATTAACAGGCCATTTTAGCAAATTTTAGTTCTTTTTGGAATCTATGAACTCTTCGGCTGTGTGTGCAAAATTCAGAGTTGCTGTGGAGTTTTGATGAGCAATTATTTTATTGCACGTATAGAACACCATACTTTCAGTTGGTAACAGGTGTTGAAAAAATGCCTGTTTACTTGTTCTTTAAATACATAATTGTTTTTTTTTTTCTTAAAGCACTTGGATTTACAATTTCTTAATGAATTTGGCCATTCTTTTAGTGGAAATCAATGCTACTTTCTTACATTTAAAAAACCCATGTATTTCATGTTCTCTCATAGTAAAATAAAACAGCTGGTAAAATTAGATTTTCAAAATGGAAAAAAAATTGCTTACATAAACATCAACTTAACATTTTATCAAAAACTCGAAAACACTTGTGAAATTTAAATCCTCATCATCTCTATTTCTCCCCTTCTCCAAACATTCTCGATGTTGATAAAATTTAAAATCTGTGTGAGGACCAGGTGATAGAAATATAGATTTTTTTTTGTAGTTATAGCCAAAACAGAGTATATCAATGTCCCATTATGTATTTCACATTTTTCTTGGTTGTTAAGCAAGGATTGCTTCACTCCCATGGTGTGGTATAAATTGACACTGCAAATCAAAGTATTACACTTTGAAAGTGTTTTTTACAAAACAGTATGCAGGACATTGGCATTGTCAGTATAAATGACTGAGCCTTGTCTATTAGTGTTGATCAGGGTAATGTTAGAGGAATAGCATAAGGGGAGCAATACACTGTCATACCAAAGGTCCCAATATCTTCTCTCTCACAGTAGCCAGCGGAATATGCTT
The DNA here is from genome assembly GCF_028389875.1 of Rhea pennata. Classification (NCBI taxonomy): domain Eukaryota; kingdom Metazoa; phylum Chordata; class Aves; order Rheiformes; family Rheidae; genus Rhea; species Rhea pennata. The sequence goes on along the minus strand of NC_084667.1, from coordinate 57,851,801 downwards.
AAGGAGAAGTATGAGAAACAGGGCAAGAACAGAATGATTCTTCCTGCTTTTATATGTTCCCAGCTTCTTACAGTCAGCACTTCTGGGACTCCCTGTGCTGAACTTGCATCTTAACCATTGTTTTTATGAACCACTGAGTGCGGAAACAACAATAGGAGCAATGGATCACTGTTCAGCGTCAGTGGCAACTGCACTTAGGAAAACGTAGCAATGCTGCTTCAAAGGGCTTGGCATGGGCAACAGAAACAGTAGAGCCAGGAAATTATGGCAATACTAAAGCCACACCCATGGCCAGAGGCAACATCTCAGATCCTCCAAGTTGTGAACTCCTTGGGAGTTGAGAATCCCTATCATGCACAGAGGTAGGAGCCAGAGTTGCTCTTATATAAGGCAGCCACTTCTCCCTGTGGGATCTTAATGGGACATGATGTCTTGTGCTTCAAAGTAGGAGTTCCTGCCTGCCTGTTCCTGCTGAGATTTTTATTTGATGAGAGTTGGGTGATCCTGGCTCATACCAATGCAAGACGTTACCAGTCAGCATCTCTGGTAGTTAAGACAGGCTTCCACATTGTGTGTATGTGTTTTTTCTTCTTTCCTGTTCAAGCATTTGGCCGATGTAGGATGTAAGCAATTCCATGTCTTTACCTCTGACAGCTGCCTTTGGGGATTGTCAGCGGGGCTCCCTGATATGATAACTACATCTGCAATAGTGTTCCTGCACAATGCTTGTCCTTGTATGTGATCTGCTCTATGTTTCTTCCTACAGCAAAGCATGTGGAAAACAACAGCACCTGAAGAAAGCAGGAATTAAAACTCTGACTCTGAGTTTGCTCCGGAACATTTGCTCCTGAATCTCTCCACCTGTAGAAAGTGCCAGGTAGGCTGCTACAAGAGTACTGTACAAGTAATTACTGAGTAAACAACACTGTTAGCCTGTCTCTTGACTGCACGAGACAGAGGCTCCTGCTTAGTTCCTGCAGGTGTTTTCATGTAGCACTTCTCCCAGTGAAGTGTCAACACACAGAGACACAGAATAGAAGGTCCTGTCCTGTTGGGAGCACTGCACAGAGCAGGAGGGCAACTGTGGGGAGTCGGAACTAGCTGTGATGGAGTCTCAGGTAGTTCCTGCTGTGTTTTGAGTGTATATGTTTGAAATTTCCTTGGGGATGCAGAGTGATATGCCAACCCAACTCCCTGAACTGCAGAAATAGCCCCATTCATTTCAGTAGATTGTTCTAACTAACCCTGTTTACCAGAGTACAGTCCTCTGCCCATTTAGCCCTTACTTGTTTTAATTAATTTTATTCTGACAAAAATGTCACTGAGGACTGTGTTAAATCACTAAAAGTAGTTCAGGAACTGAGACCACGTAACAGCGAAAATAGTAACAGCACCTGCAGCACTCGTATTTGAAACCGTTTTACCCACTAAGTCTCCAGCCTTCCTGTTACCCTCTTATCAGTGATGTTGTGAATGACATGGTTTCCTTCTGCAGTCCTGTTATTTTTACTGCATTCTTTATCTTTGCCTTTTGAAAAAAGCAAATAAAAACAAAGCTGTGCTTTACATTTTTGCTTTAAGATGAAACGGAGCGTTTTAACAGACAAACTTTAAATGACTGTTTACTTTGCAGTGGTCAGGGCCAGTACTTGGGGCTACAGCTACCTGGCTAAACTCCCATACCCCTTTTCACAACTTAGGGGTCAGTGTTTCTGAAGGTGAGGGAAGAATGGCATTGGCACAAAACCTTGTGTATGCCACCCACTCTCTCTGAGACATCCGAGATTAGATGGAACAGAAGAGGTACAAATGGATGGAACAAAAGAGGAACAAAAGCAGTACAGGTCAGTGTCGGGGAAGTGGCAGAGGAGAATATATAAATGACATTTATGTGCACAACTGTGTGAAGGAGATGCATTTTATTTTCACATGGATAAACTTTCACTGCTTGCTAAATTTGGACCATTAAACTCATTTCTGTGAAGCCAAAGTTGAACCACACATACCCTTCAAATGTGAAGGGCTTTTGCATTAAACTGTTGTGCTGGCCATGAAGGTTCAGTCAAATGAGGACAAGTTTGCAGACAGGTGCAATTTCTTTTTAGATTGATAGATTGTGCTTCTGCATTCTGTAATGTACTGTGTTTAGCCTCTACAGCTTGCATTGTTATAACAAGTAACGAATCACACATCTGGAACAAAGAGGAACGTAGCTGAGCAATATATTACATATAACTGCAATCTGGTTCAGATCCCCTGGTTCCTCTTAATTTAAACTGTGCAGCAAATGTACTCACAGTCTCCATTTTTATCACTTATTGTAGTTTTTAACAAAGGTCATAGTGACCCAGAGGACACCTAGGAGGAAAGTGGTGTGGTGGATCTTGGAAATGGGGTTTGACTATGATGATGGTGGGCATGAAGCCAGCCCTGTGTATTTTTCATTTGTATTCTTCATTTTTCCTTATTCTGGATTCAGTCATGCAGCCATATCTGTGGATGAGGCAGAAGTCTTTAATAATTAGCACATCTCTCATCTCTGATGGCTTTATCAAAAGAAAACTTTAAATTGTTTACTTTTTCTGTGGTTGGATTGCTGAATTAGTAACAAAAGTTTAGCAACTGTTGGAAAAAACGGACTTCCAATAACTGTCTGAACATATAATTCTGTGTTTACTAACCAACCGCTGGTCAAATTTCCTCCTTATGATAAACTTTGTCTTAATGGGGATTCACCTGCTCAGGACCCTGGATTTTATACCATAATGCACATTTCTTTTTCATTTATGATTTTGCCAGTTTAGATTTTGCCTATGTAAAGACTGCCAGATTAGTTTAATGCAGAGTTCTTTCGGAAGTGACATAAATGCTGGTGTAAACTATTGTTTCTGTTTAGTTATTGACTTTCTGTTTAATTCAGTGACCAACTTTTTATCACTGGATTATTTCAAGTTATATATAAAAGCTAGTAAGATATAAATCAATATAACTTTATTAAGTGTTCTGATGGTAACATCTTTCAGAGATTAGAAAGGCCAGAAATACCTCGATTTTCAGAAGTTTCAGAGATGAATCCTTACAGTTATTATTGAAATTTATTAAAATATATTTCACACACTTTTGTGCTATGCTTTATACCATCTGTTGCGACAATACAGAGTCTATTCGTGAGGCAGCCATGAATGTAGCTATCCAGAATTGCAGGTGAAAAACGTTCAGAAAGTAGTTTTCTATAAAATTCTTTGAGCATTGGCATATTGCACGGTTCTACAAAGTTTCTCCAGGTTTTTCCTTAAAGTGCAATCGTTACCTCTTGTATGTTTGCTTCAAATACAAAGGTTATGCTAGCTCTGTAATCCATCTTGATTCTGTGTTTATCAAGTCTTTTGTGCTCAGATCTTGCTACTGTGTGTATTAGCATGATGTTGTATTGGTTAAGATTCTTTTTTCCTCTGGGCAAGAAATAATCTGTGGTATCTGAGAAGCTTGTCTCCAAACACATGGTATACGTTGCATCTCCTGTGTCGATGGAAGATGTTTGTATCTTTGAAACATCCTATTTTCTGCCTTTTCTCCAGCTGTAGTCAGGGCACTTTCTCTATTTTCTGTTACTGTTTCTGTAGTGAAGGAATGTCTGGGAGAGGAGGTGACACTCTAATATACTACATTCAATTTCTTTCTCTGTCTAGCCAATTTCTATGTTCTTTCATATTTGCAAATGTATATGAGTTACTGAGTTTATTCCTTGATTTTACCAGCATTGTTCTGGATTTCTGGCCCAAATTATGATTAGAACAGGCTCTTTGTTTTCTTTTGATGCTTCCCACTGTGTTAAGAATCCACAGGTAAATCAATGTGTTATTATTTTATGACTTGGGTTAGTGTGTTCTCCAGTATGGCAGGCACTTACCAAATGTAGGACAGGCTTTATCTATGCTGTATTTAGAGCAGGACAACAGGTTAAAGCAAAGTGCATTCATTGAGCTAGATCCTGACATCCCTACTTTTGCTTTGCAGAAATGAGAAAAGCAAATATTTATTTCATGTTTATGCATTGTAATGAGCTAGAAAAATAAAGGAATTTCAGTTTGGGATTTAAATTGGATCCCTGGGGTTTGGATCAGTCAGAAGAAATGGTGTCTGAGACAAAATGTAAAAGGTCTAAAACAACAAGCTCAGGTGAGCTCAGCGCCTAACGTGCAGAAATAATCTGTTTTCTAACTTTTTTCTGAAAGTAGCAGTTACTGTTGTAAAAAGAAATTGTTTAATGAGCATGTAGCTCAAAGTACTTAATTTCTATTCTGAATGTAAATATCCTTATTTTGGTTTTAGATATACACATAGATGTATCTATATGCTTTTGTTTTGCTTCTAACTGCATCATATGTATCTGTATAAGAACTACATTTATTTCTTAATAATAAGAAATACATTTATTGCTATTACTGAAATGATCTTTTAGGAATGTTTCAAATTTAATTGGTAGAAATCCAGGTCTCTGTGTAATAGCCTTTTTATTCATGTACATAATTCTAATCATTATTGTTATACTCAGTGCAATTGAAAGCCAAAAGCTCTTAAAAAAGTTAATCTAATACAACTTTTTACCAGTCCTGTTCATAAAAACTACAGTACATGTGTATCAAATCATACTAATATACTTTTCTAGTATGCTTCCCTTTCTGACCTCTCTCCTCCCTTTGTGATTTGTGTTTGGCTACAAAAGCAACTGTTGTCTCTAATCAAAGTTAAAAAAAAAAAAAAAAAAGTAGTATTTATGGCATACTGAAATTATGAATAATGAACAGTTCATTTCCTGTGGTTCTGTGAAAATGCAATTAGTTTGTAATAAGTGTATTACAAATGTAACTCCAACTTGTCTTCAGTTTAAAAAAAATAGGTATACATACATATACACATGCACACATAGATACATATATATGTGTGTGTGTGTGTGTGTATGTGCATGTGTGTATATCTCAGGCCTTTTGTTTACCAGAATTGCACTGGGTAAAAGTTTAACTACCATGTCAAGGCTGTCTTCTCAATAGCACAACAGACAAACTTAAGTGAATTGGAGAACAAAGTACAAATGTGTTTGCAACCGGTATTTCCATAAGATAATTCACATTTTACTACGTACTTATGGAAGGCCAGGATGAGACTTGGTTGATGTATGTATGCTGAGCAGAAAGGAGGAGGTGGGGGGCAGGAAAGGTTGCATTGTAACATATTTCTCTGGTTGACTCACAGGCCCTTCAGCACACAGTAGTGAGCCAACTGAAGCCAACTCATTCTGGCCTGTTTTAAATCTAATTGTCCTTGTTTCAAATAGTTCAGAAAGGCCAGAAGTCCACTCAGCTGTGAGCAAAGTGCTGAAGAGGTAGGCCCTTATGATCATGATAGTCAAGTTGACCATCTCAACAGAAGAATGAATTCACTTCTGATGATGAGAAAAGTTGCTGTGCAGTGCCAAGACTTTGATGAGACAAAATTGTAGCCTGTTAAAGTCAATGATGGTTTTGCTGTTGACTCTGATCTCTTCAGCATTTGTAAAAATTGCTTCAATACTGTCCTAGAATCTGCTTTCTCAGAATATTCCATGGAAATGGGTCTCTTCTCCACTAGCACTGGAGCCCTCTGGACTTTGGGGTGAGGATGTTTGTTGGAGGCCAAGAGCAGCTCATTGGGAACTTCCTTTCTGGATCATAGGAACAGGCAGGTCTTTCTGAGAATAAAATTAGGAAGATGCATCATGCTATCTGGTATATCTTACAATTGCTGATTAGCAATTTAAGAATATATTCCTGAATATGCAGATTCTCTTAACTAAGTGACATGTCACTACATCATTTTAAAAGAAATACTGTTGTATTTTATTATGTTGCATGGTTCTTTGAAACAAAATCCTTTAAAATCCTGTAGGATGATCTAAATACTTCATTTTAGTTGCTGATATTATTTTAAGTGCCAGAGCAATCATAAAACAATTCTAGTTTTATTAAATAAATATATTAAAAAAAAAGATTAAAGTGTTGCTTCTGATTGTTAAAGCAGTATTAAAACAAGGTGGAAATGTGTTTGCAGTTAACTCTCAGAGGACTCTGTGTGATAAGAAATGTCACTTCATATTTTCCTTTTTAGGAAGGTGGACTGTACCAGATGTAAGCTCAGAAATGGCAATGGTTATTCACTTAAATGACTAGCAGCTTTATCATGCCATTCTCTGGGGCTGTCTTGAATTTTGGCAAGAGGCAAAGAGCAGGCCCATACGAAAAGAACAGGCCCATAAGAAAAAAGTAATCCTTATGGGAACAGTGAAAATATGTTGGTATTGTTTAATTCTTTCATAACATACTAAATTTATTTATTTGTTTTTAAGCCTTTTAAAATATAATGCCATCAGGAGTGTGTTTTTCATATAATTCTCTTACAAATGTATTAAGCTTGTAGGGAGAGTAGTCTAATAGTAAACATCAACTGATCATCCACAGTAGATAACTGGGAGTGAGAAGGCTAGATTTTCTGCTTTATTTTATTATTTTATTATATGCTTTACTTTCTGCATAGTAATTGGCATCTGTGCAAAATGATCTCTGAACATTTTGCCTTCTTTTTGCATACGATTGTAGAACATACAAGGTTGTGGAGTATCTTGCTCACATTATTTATAAAGTCTTGCAAAGCACCTTGTCATAATACTTGCCATTTAGGAGATGCTTTTGACAACTTTTCGAGTTTGGCTAGTAATGTATATAGTTCAGCTGTGCTTCTTCCAAACTCTCCAACCACTGCACGATACTATCTAGGCTAGGCCACTAATTCTGAGGGGTGAATGAAACTTACACCTCAGTTAACTCCTTGTTCAGTTGGATTATTTAAGTAGAAGAACTCTATTTAAGTAAGTTGAAGGGAAACACAGTTCTCTACTCAATATACAATGGGTGAAAAAGAATCTCTCATTTTTATTTAATTCCCTAAACCCTATAATATAGAGAATTTCCATTAATCATTCACAAGGTATTAACCTCAAAATGCCAACACTGCAGGGAAAACTAACCTTTACAGCTGTTGGGAGAAATGCCATCACTAAAATCAAAGTTAATTGCTTCTCTTCCATTTATATGGAACACTGGTCTCTGAAGCTGTAGATGTTAAAGAGGAACACCCCACCTCCTCCCAGATTTTTCCCAGATTATTCTACATTACACTAAATAGCTTCTGTTCCTTACCATACGTTATGGCAGGTATTTTGAAAAGAGATAAAGAACAGAATCCAATGAAAGCTTCTGGGGCTGTCAGGTTTCTCCAAATGCTATCTGCCTGTCCACTTATCTGTAATACATTTCTGTGATTTCTCATACATGTCTGGACATGGAGAAAGCCAGGATATCAATCATTTTTATGAATGCTGCAAGGATCAGCGTCAACTTATGGGTCAGAAACACTTCATTTATTTGGAAAAATTGAAAGAAGTTAGTGCCTGGATGAGTCTTGGCAGATTTCCCTTGGAATCAGTGGAGCTCTGCCAATTTATGCCAGTAGAGCACAGGCTCCTATCTTACAAAATCTCCCTTACTGACTATTCTTTTCTTTTTGATTTCCTCTTGAGGTTATCATGAAATTAAAGTAGTAACAATGAGAATTTTAGAATGTATATACTTTACATATATTTACATAAGAAAAGATTGTTATGAAAAATAAAAGTATATAAAAGATAATATATATCAGACTGAAATTAGAAGAGCATATTGCTTAAGCATTGGTGAATTAGACTTCTGATTTGTATTCTGACAATTAATGTACCTATTTTTCTCTACCCAATCTGATAACTAAGATGTTAGTCTGCACCTGACAATTCCTAATGGGTATTGGCCACCAGCACAAATTCAGTATGAGCAAACCTGAGCTTTTAGCTTCTCACCCAAAACTTTACTCTTAAAACCCTTACCTTCCTTGCTTGATCACTATCTTGCCTACTATTCAAGCCTTTGACTTGGAAGATGTATTCAACTCAAATCTTTTTGAAGTCATCACTTCCAGATCTTGATGTCTTTTTTTATGTAACTTCTCTAGGATGAGCCATTCTTGTCTATCCGCATTCATCCAGATCAATGATTTGTGTCTTAACATTGCAAGATCTTTTTTTCTGTGTTTAATGAATACAACTGTACCCTTTTAAGGTTCATTCTGAATGCTTCTGAAAAATCATTATCTTTCTCCAGAGTTTTGAGTATACTGATAATTTTTTTTTTTTTTTTTTGTATCTCTCCCCAACTCCCAATGTTTTTATCCTATTAAATGTGAACTATTTGTCTTTGGCTTCAGGACCTTTCATATTTTCTTCCTCTGTCTTACTGTTGAGATGTCATCTGTAAATTGGCCAGCCAGTTATCTTCATTTCTCATTTTTTAGTTTTGAGCAATTATCTTTGTGTTTTTCCTTCTGCTGCTCCTAATGCTTGAGAAGAATATCCTGTAAACAGCCTCTAAACAAATCCATAATTTCATTCCAGACTGAAAAACTCTTTGTTTTTTGGTGATAAGAAAGAAAACCTTGGCAAACATTAGATTACTAGTGGTAGACCACCATGAATGGGACTATGCGGTATTGTATTTTTGCCTTTTGTATCTCTTTCTCTTTCTATGCCCATACTGTAATGTTTTGGGGGCAGAGGGACATCTTTTTTAGTATGTTATCACAGCACCCAGCATGAAGGAGTCTTCATTCCTGATAAGCTGCTGCATATGAAGAAGTGTCAAAGTACCAGTCCTCACTGGTACTGAGCACATATTCCTACAGAACACATCAGCTTGGAGAGAACTCCAGTAAGAATCTACTGCCTCAAATTCTGTCAGAAGGATATTAGTAAGTGTGTCACTGAACATGTTTTATGTGGAAGCTGTCTTTAGCACTAGGCTTTTACATTACATATAGAAAGAAATGTAAAAGGACTGTGCAAGCATACTGTGACAAAACTGCTGACAACAGAGTTGTGGGTTCTAACATGCATCTGTTTGAAATTACAAAATATCTCAGAAAGAGAGATACTGTGAATATTCACAGAAGCTGCAGGATCTGCTGGAGATATCTTGCAAAACAGTGTAGCTAAGTATTCCAGCTATAGGAAAAACAGATTACAATTAGAATTAGATAAGCCTCAGCATGGTTGTGGAGTGCTACTACTTTGCTGATGAACAATCTGTGCCATGAAAAGAACAAAGGTAAGCTGCAAGATCAAGCTATGCTTCAGTGAACCTAGAAAAATGTCTCTTCCTTAAAGATACGTGATGCCACTTTTGTTCTGTTTTTTTTTTCCGTATTCCTAATTGCAGAAAAAGACTCCAGGACTTTATAATGAGGATATTATCTGTACAAGAACTTTTTTTTTTCTTTTTTTTCTTTCTTTTCTTTTCTTTTTTTTTTTTTTTTTTTTTTTTTTTTTTTGTAAATAAGAGATGCTTCCAGGACAAGCTTTGGTGGTTTTACACTACCCAGACAAATGATCACCTAGGCATAAAAGCACTTTTAAGTATTAAGAGAGAAACTGATTCAAAAAGTTGAAATGCAAGGACAATTATACAAGAAATGTAGTGCAAAGGATTTCAGGAGGAATCTGGAGGAGAAAAAAAGTGAGATTCTAAGAGCAGCAAGCATTTCCCAAGGATGCTGAGGTGAAGAAACCAAAGATTTAGGATATCACTCAGGAAAGCTGGTGGGTTGAGAGACTGATTTTCTGAAGAGAAGGAGCAAAACAGAAACCTGAACACACATGTCAAGATGTTATTGAAGAGGAGAGTGGGTGATGATGAGAGAGATTTTCTGTTCCAGTGTGTCTATTTATAGCATCTCAATTCTGTGATAATGAGCTTATGTTTTGGGTAAACTATTGAAAATCAGCCCCTTTCACTTTTAATAAATCCTTATTTTTAGGGGGTAATTTAGGGGGTTGTCACTGTTTCCACATACAATAAATAGGCAAACTCTCAAGCAGTAGCATACTGTTTGAGATCATAACAACGTGTATACCACTTCAGAAACATGAATCTTAAATTTACTGTCTGTCTGTATTTTCCTATGATCAGGAAAATCAATGGCTTAAAGGGGGATTTGTTTTTCCAAATTGTGGAACAATGAATATAATGTTGGAGAGCAACAGATTGCTTACATTTGAGCATTTGAATTTAAAAATACTGTACACATTTAAAAATACTGTAAAATACAGAAGAAAAATACCCTTTCCTCAGAACTCTGAAAGCATTTGCATCTTTTTCTAGTTTATAACACACTTAAAATCCTTTAATTTAAAACTCCTTTTATTTATTTTCACTCAGTTTTTATTAGAGCAGTAAATTTCTTCGTGGTCTTAAGAAGTAAACAACAAGTCTTAAACCAGCTAATTTGTAAATGTTACTCTTCTGTGATCCTCACCTTGAGCAAGCTATGAAAAGCATGATCAGTCCTCACAATACAGAGGAAAGCTAATACCTCTACCAGATTATCCATTTGTGATGTAGTGAACATCATTTGAATTACCCTGAATGTCTTCTGTGATAGAGAGTATTAGAATTTATTTTAAACAATAAAAAGTCAAATGCTTAGGAAAAAAAAAAGTAAAATGCTTTGATAGTGTTGTCAAAAATTAGTCACTAGAAACCAGGAACGATTCAAATTTTCCTTTGTGGTATGTTGCTTGTGAGAACAGTGCAGACTGTGTCTCGCAAGTCTGAATCACAGACAGTCCACACGATGTGGTGTGGAATCACATTGTCCCTTGACTGGCCTTTGGGAAGGACGGTTGTCTTAGAGGGCCTTAGCCAAAAAGAATATGGGGCATGAGTCCAGGTAGGTCTCATATCTGAGGTAAGCGTATGGCAGAAGCCTTATTTTCTAGGTCTCTGTTTCTTTTTACCTGCTTTGGAATCACTAGTATGATCAGAATATAGCTGGGCATAGTCTGTGCAACCTTGACATTATAAGGCATGAGACGAGCTAGCGTTGCTAGCAGTGTGCAAGAAGAAACGTAGCAGAGGGAAACATCTTGCTTTCACCTTCTTCCCTCTGCCAAAGCCTGCTACAAAACCAAAGAAACACTGTACACAGGCTAGGGACAAGCTCACTGTTTATTTCAAGCTAGTGTTAGGAAGCTGTTACTTATTTACTGTTTATTTTATATCATAAAATCATAAGCATAAAAATCAGTCAAGGATATGCTCTTTCCCTTCACCATAACATAAACCACACTATGACAAACTAGCAGGGCCTACAGCAGTCAGAAAATCTCAAACCTTTGCTCTTTCTTCACAGAGGTTTTTAAGAATAAAATCCATAAATACTGAAACTAGCCAGGACAGTAGATGAAGCACCTCATAGTGTCAGTGTCAGAACCTGGCTTTTCCTTGACTGCCCTCATAGGAAGACTTTCCATGCTGAATCCAGAGAAGTATGTGCAGAAATGTCTGGTTTTACTCAGTACCTGCCAATAGTGAACAGAATTCTAACAGGGCACTGATGATCTATCCATTCCCCATTGTAGTAGTGACCATTGACCTGGAATACTGACCGCGAATGAAACTGAAGGAAGAGGGAACTTGTACTCTATTTTTTTCTCTTAACCTCTTTGCTTTGTTTATTTACCTGTATTTTGGGTAGAGCTGCTTCCTGGCAATGAAGCAGCAATGGGGGGAAATGACTGGATTCTGCAGAAGGCATGGCTGGATTGACATGCAGTCATTTCGTCTACATGTAATAGAGGAATCTGTGCATACAAGGCAATAGGACCTAAGTCTGGATTGGATGCCCCGTGGATGCCCCAGAAGAGAATATCAGTTGATGTGTCCAAGAGGCCAGCCTTACAATGCCTCTGGCTGTGATTTGGCAGCTTACCATATATTCTCAGCATCATAGGCTTTTGCTTTATTGTACAGTCTATATCGTCCAAAGGTGTTGGAGTTCTCCTAAAAAGATGCTTGTGTTTGACTTGTCTGCACTTTGAGGGTTCCATGAGGTAGACAGGCCAAAACACTTGAGGTCTCGCTTGCCGGCCTGACTGCACTGGAGACATATACGTGCTCAATTCTTTGCTATTGGGCAGAGCAAGCTGTGCCCAAAATCTTGAGCTTGACCACTGGCTTCTAAGGCCTTAATACTGGGCACAGTTGCTGTCTCAACCTATGGGCTAGAAAAGAAACTGGTGGAGGAGTTAAAGTACTGCAGGATTTGGGTATCAAGTTGGGAAGAGTGATGACATCTCCATTTCACTTTTGTAGGCTGGCTTTGTAGAACCTGTATACTCCAGTGATATGGAAAATAAAATGTCATTTGGTTTGAATAGCCAGCTTCTCTGCGCTCCCTTTGGTGTTAGTTTCCCTTGTTTAGTGTGTGGATATCATACGTGACAATAGGGAAGAGGGAAATAATTTGGAAAAACAAACAAACAACCTCTCCTCTCCAAAAAAGAAAAGAAAGAAAGAAAGAAAAAAAAGCAGTAAGAAAATGTGGTTGTAAAACCACAAAAATTGGCAATAAGGCTCCAAGGCAAGTGTAAGCCTTGAAATTTCTTTTAGCTCTTAAAAAGAAAAGCCCAAACCAAAAAAACCCCAAAGCATAACAACTCTCTTTCCATGGATTCCAACTTAATGATGCTCCCCTCATACATACTTTTTTAAGGAAGATTTGAAAGAATTTTTTTAAGCTTTGGCATCGGACTTTTTTGTTGCTTTATGTTCTATAAACAATATTCAATGATACTTTTCTTGCTTGATTTTTACTTAGAAATTTAAAAAATGCCAAGTTTGCTCTGTTACAATTATCCTGGTGACTTCCTGCATATCTCAGAGGGTAGGTATTGATTTCTTTTCAACAGAACAGCAGGAGTGAAAATGTTGATTCTTCAACAAAGAAAATCTTCATCAGAGCCTTTGTTAGTTGCTGAAAATAAAGAGTAATTTATTTAAAAAAAGAAACAAAGACTTTATAGAATTTTCTCACTTTGCAGTTGCTTTTTTCCAGTTGTTTAGTTTTCACTCGCTTGACTTTTGTAATATAGTGGTCAATCATAAGAGAGTCATTGATGCAGACTTTCTAATACTAAAGGAAAAAAAGGGGAGAGGAGTCAGGGAGGGCTAACATTGAGAAAGGAGCTGTTTTTTTGTGCTTCCAGCTCTGCATGTAAGTTTTCATGTGACCTTTGTGGAACGCTTTACCCTTTTGCACCTCAGTTTCTCAGTAGGTAAAGCATGGATGAGAACACTTGCACTTTTTTTTCAGGGTGCTCTGAGATATAGGGCTCCTGAGTTATTTTTCATGTGTATCAGAGAAGTGGTATTTGGCTCTGTTTGTATGTGAAAGCAACACTGTCCAGTTACCCTTCTCTGGCATGTGAAATACAGAGTAAACAAATGGTATGATATGGAAAAGCAAATTTGATACTTTAAAATGATGTCTGTTATGTAATCTGTCTTATTATTAGTAACACAAATAAGAAGCTCTGGATATCTAACCAGTATCTTGTCTCTGTAAAACATCCCCTTTTCAAAGACTGCTAAAGGACCTTGTAAATGAAATATCATCAGTTGCGCATCTGCTTCCTGAGAAAGCAGGTATCACTGATCTGTTTTGGAAATCTTGGCCCATAACCAGTCCATAACCAGAGAGCAGGCATGGTAGGAGGGGGTGCATGGCAAAGTGCATTTCTGACCATTGGTGATGCTGTTTTTTTAGTATAAGTTGATGAGACTCTGTGAACATTTATCAGAATGGGACAGCATTCATCTGTGAGGCTAAACAACAAAAATTTCTCTCTAAAATGTGTTGATTCAGCTGTATGGATACTCTCTATTGGCAGCATTCTGTAGTATTTAAGTGTCTCAAAGAGCTTAATTTCAAACTAATTGTAGCATAACTATCATGTAATTAGTGCCTCAGGACTTCAAAAAACATTATATTACATTTGAGACTAAAAGTTAATTATAAGCACTGCCAACATTAAGGTAAATGATGCTGTATTGTTTTATGATCTTTATTAAAATAAAAACAGTTAAACCCACTGTAATTAAAATAGACTAGGTACTATAAGAAAAGGATTGTGGTTCTTAAATTAGTATTAGGTAAGAAACAGCTAAATCAAAAGCTGAGATTTTTAACTATGTCCTCCCCTCTGTCCCCAGCTGAAACTGGAGAGTCCTACATTTCATGAATGTTGATTTATGAGCAAAAACAAATTAAACTGAGATGTTGACATGCTAGACACCTCCAGCTGCCCCCTATGCTCCACATTTCTTACGGAAGTCGCTGTCCTCCTGGCAGGGATGTCTGAAGTGCATAGATGACTTCTGCTGAGGAGCCAAAGGTCATTGGCAAAGCAAACATGCAGAAACTTCAAGTTACTTAAACATGCCAGGCAGTAAATGGTGGTAGTTGAGGAGCTGCTTCATGGGTAGTTCAGCCATGAATTAAGAATGAGGTGAGTAGAAGGGAGCAGTGATAACAGAGTGCTTCTGCAATTCCACTTTAACTCACCATCATCTGGGGATCATCACCCATAGCTTCTGGCAGTGCATTCCAGGAGTCTGAAAGCTCTCTTTTGTACCTGTGTCTTAATTTGTACACAACAAAGCTGCTCAATATATAACTCTCATCCTGACTTGACTGGGTTCTGGCAACAGAGCATTTTTGTCTTTATGTCTTGGCATAGCAATATTTAAAATTAAATAAGTAGATCCATTCTTTATGCACACATATTATGCTGTAAATGTAAACAGCAAATAGGTAAGTGTTGTTAGAACTTGAGCTACTACTCTTTTGCATTTCCAGTTGAAGCACAGCTAGTCCGTTAGGAAAGTTTCTTCCTCTCCTCGAAAATGTGTTGCTGTGGTATGCTTAACTTTGAAATTTTGGCAAGGTTGAGATGAATGTAGTTGGGTTTGGTTGAGATGAGCGTCCTTGGGTTTGGGCATGGATGCTTTGCTAATTTCAAGGCATAGAAACAAACGGATTGAAGCAGCACATTTTGAAATAAAGCCTTTGGTATTTGAGTAATGTTAGTGAAGAGATTTAAATTAAAGAAGTAGGTGATGCGTTGGTGTGGTAAAGAGCAGAACTGGGAAATGTGCGGATTTCATGAGTGCCTTAATCCATTAGAAGTGTTCACATGTTGAGAGAAACAAACATTTCACAAAATGGAGTTGCAGCTGCTGATTTGTTTCTAAAAGCCACTGCAAGTGGTTCCATCCAGCCTGCTGTTTAGAATACTTGTCTAGGAAGAGTGAGGCAGCTTCAGTCTCTCTGTATACTGGGATGAAATCTGACATCTTCAGTGACTGAGTTATACCTAATCTTTAGGCTATAAACTAGTCTTGGTTTGTATGACAGGGCATTCTTCATCTTACCCCATGAAACTATGCCACTGTGCAGGTTGTAGTTGAATATTCACTCTGTCACTGGAAAAATGCTCAAGTGGGGAAAAGGACTCCCTAGACACTCAGATGAGGTGAGGAAGCCTGAATTTCTTGTCTATACTCCCAGGATGTAGTGTGCATTTTACATGAAATTGCTTCTGGATACAGTACAGAAAAAGTTCTGGGAGAAGGGGGAAAAAGAAGTGTCTCCTTACCTCCAAGTAAGTTGCCTACTGATCATGCTGTGCTTCAGTTTTTGATGTCTGATTTGGACCCAGAGCTTCTTAATACACTTAAGGCATAGAGCATGTTTGAAGATGGGACACCTTCTTTGGAAATGTGACTCTAAGCTCTCGTGGGCCAAGGGAAGAATAGAACTGAGATCCTTTACTGCCTGGGCAACCACTGGATGATGATATAAAGACAGGAATCCATCTCCTTTTCTGCTCTGTTTTTAATGGAAAAGACTGAACCATACTCATTTTTTGGAACAGATATATAGTATGAATGGAGGCTTCTGAGCTTTGGATACTCTGTGAATCAAACTGCCTCCCTGAATGAGCAGAATTTAAGACATACTCTTCTTTGTAACATTTGCTGTTGGCTAGTTCTAGATGGTTGCCCACTGAACATATTGTCACAAGATAGTTGCTTGCATGGTGTGTCAGCTGCCATGAATTGCATTCTGAGGAGCTGACGTGTCCTGTGCGTTGTATGGAGAGCCTGACACTCCACTCACGTTTTCGATTTCCCTGTGGGGTCTAAGTGACTGAAAGATATATGTTATCCTGCCTGACACTGAAGCATCTAAATTTCTTACTGATCCTGGTCCAATTTAGGTACAGTGCAAATTAGCACACTTTAATTATGATGCATAGCTAATAATTTTTGTGCATATTTTATAAAAGAAAAAGTTCATAGTAATTGATATGTTAGCAAGAGGCTCATTCTGTATAAAATTCCTGCAGGATTAAAGTGCAGAAGTGCAGAGAACCCCATTAAATTGTCAAAATATTCGTATCTTGAAATATCACCATGCAAAAATATAGAAGCAAAAACTCAAAGTGGAATCCGGAAAACACAACTGTTACTGGCATTCTTCCTGGGATAGTTTTTTATTGCCTTTCTCATAAAAACATTTATGAAAAAAGGACAAATAGCTTACCAGATTCTCTGGTATGCTCTGGGAAATCTTTATGGTGAACATTTGAGTCTCAAAAGCGTAAAAATGAATCCTCTTCATATTCACATGCATTCTGTATGAATTGCTGTCTGGAGATTAGACTTCTCTTGCCAGAATGTTGTATTCCCGTTCGTACCAATAGGAAAAGCATGTAAAAATTGGAATGTTAGCAATTTACGAACCAGTGTAAATGACTGTGCAGAAGGAATTGGGTAGCTTTGCAGCTATCTTACCCCTTGTGGAAATAATTATCTCCAGTTTAAACACTATAAATTACAGTTTAAAGAAGTACATGGTAAAGTAGGCTTGCCTGTTCAGCAGCATGTCTGCTTTCTCTGAGGAGTCAGCATCTGAATGGTAGGTTTTCCTGCTACTGCTTTCCTTCAGTAGTCCTGTATTCTTCCCTAGCTTGTCTCCTGCTGAAATAATTGCCATGCTAATGACAATGTGTGGGGAAATGAGCAGATGTGCTAGTTTTCTTAGACAATTATACCATTTTTTCCAATTTTCCAGACATTTTTTTCATTTCTTTATTAACTCACTGATGTCAGGAATTGGATTTTTCCAGTAATAATTAGTGAGCTAGAGGACTGAGAGTTCCATTTTACTCCTTTAATGTGTCATTTCCCCTCCATTCTTGCTTACATGGAATTTTGAAAACCAGTGTTTATAAGGATAAAAAGAAAATACGTAAGTGTTTGGGGACCAAAATTGAAAGCTGCTAAATAGAGAAAAAATGAGAAAAAGGTATAGTTGGAATCAGGGCCAGCTGGTCATTCTGGCATTGCAGGGCGTGGAGGATAGAGCTGTTTGAGGCTGAACTACCCATTTCTGTCACCAGGTGTGACTGAATCTCATCCTGCCATGCCTGCTTGGTCTGTGCTTGCTGTGGGCCTGAAGGGACTTTATTAATGATGCCAGCCCTGTTGAGCATGTTCAGATTGATTTCGTAGAGCAAAAGTATCATTTGGTGCATTCCTGATTTGAGATCCTCTTATACTCTTTCCCTGCAGCCTCAATTTCTACTCATCAAAGGCCAGAGAGGCAGACGAGGAGGAGAGGGAGGAGAAGACAGGGCCTTGTCAGGAGTGGGAATATCCTGAGCCTATGGGAAGGGTCTGGTAAGGGTCTGAGAGTGTTGGCAGGGCAGGAGGATTGGTTCTGAGTCTCAGGGAGGATGGAGTGCTACCTCTCATTTGACAAGTGTGCAAAGGTGGGTTAACTGTTGCAGAGGAAGAGAATTGGACAAAAACGTGCTTCTCTGAATAGCTAGGATTATAGGCAGAATCTGGGCTGGCAGAAGGAAGGTAATCACTTCGTGAGCGAGGTAAAAAGGATTGTGGATTCCTGTTGGTGGTGGTATGTAGAGGTGTGGGGCCAAAGAGGTCCAACAGAAGATGAGATTACAAAGGGGTGGGTTTTACCACCTTGAACTGTGTGGTTTGTGTGCTGGGAAAGGAGAAGGGAGAGGGTGAATAGAAGATGGTGCCCTTCTTCAGTCTTTTCTACTGTCCTAAAGAAGACAAGAGGCAAGGGAAGCAAGCCTCATGCATGCAGTCTCACTGTGAATGGCACCTGGTAAGAAAGGAGATAACAAGGCTTTCTGCCAGCTGTGAAGGTGTAACACAGTTCCGATAATCTTACCCCATGTCTCCATAAAGGCCTGTCCAAAATTTGAATCTTTTGAGGTTCAGAAAAGGATGATTAATTCCCTTTTCATTTTTTGCTAATGCATTAATTGGGTCCAGGCAGACTGGGAACTGCGCAGCCAAGATGCTGCACAGAAGGCTGCAGTCCAGGTAATTCAGGGGCTGTCAGCTGAGAAGCACCAGAAAGTTCATGAAAAAACCTGGAGTCTTTCATTCTCCAAAGCCTTCTTTAGTTCCAGAAAGTTGGAATTATGCTCTCTTTTGGAGTGCTTAAGGAGAATAAAAGAAAAGAAGGGAAATGTCAGAATATTTTAGAGTTAGTCCAGCCCCGCTGTGCTGCCTTTAGAAGGAACCTCGGGAATTTGTCTGTTAACTCCAGGGAGCATGCTTCTGCCTCCTGAGATTCTCCTCCCAGCTGGGCAAGACACTGCATTATAACATTCCTTGTCTTGAATCATAAGCCTTACCTTTTCTTATGACCCAGCTGAGCACTAGCATTCTTGGCTGTGTGTATGTGGGTGGCCATCCTCTGTTAACCAGAGCTTGAGCCTGTTGTCTCTTTACTAAACACTTGGGTTATTGCTGGTTCAAGATCTGTCATTGCAGAATTCACACTTACCAGGTGCTTATCTTTTAGCTGTATGATTTGATGTGTTCTCCCAGTATTCATACTGGGAGAAAAAAACATAGCATAACAATCTCCAGGTGGATGCATTGCCAAATCCTGCCCTGTCAGTCAGCAACAGCACAGTATCACCAAACCGCAAGAGCTTTTATATGAGGCTTTTATTTAAAGGAAATAAGAAAGCCCTGGCTTTAGCCATATTAATTTTTCCTTTTTATTAGCTTTTAGGGAATGAGTAACAGCTCAGTGAGATGTGTTTGTAACAAATACAGGTTATGAAATAGGTTTATTTCATTATTTGTTCATTTTGCAGTGAACGGCTCTCCAAATCTGCCTCCTGAATGGTTTAACTTGACATTAGAATTGATGCTGCCAAATACCAGCTGATTCAATAGGCGATGAGTTTCAAATTCCTGTTTTACATGGGGAATGTGATACAGAACAATGACCTCAAATTTCTGCTGTGTCCTCAAATTCACCTCTTTTTGGCTGTCTCTTTTTCTCTTTCAGTATCATATCACAATTTTTCAAGTCCTAAGGGTCTTATAAGGGCACCACTGCTTAATATTTAGAGACTAGAGTTCTGGTGAGTCTTCCGGTGACATCTTTTATAACTAACAAGTATTTAATAGAATGTAATTAGAGGCTCTGATCCTAGACCTTGACCTGTCTGAACCTCATATGCAACTAAGTGACCAGACAGCCCTTAAAACTCATTAGGGGTTATCTGCACCCCACTTTACAATGCTAAGTCAGGAAACTGTTTAGATTTAACCTTAGGCCACCTGCTTCATAATCTGTTGTTGTGCACTCGGGTGATCCTGCTGTCCTTATAGTAACTGGAAAGCTACCAATGATTTCATTTAAAAGCAAATATTCTAATTCAGGAAGCATAGAATGGAAAATTAGGTGCTGTATTTGTCAGCATGTAACCTTCAGAAAGCCTGTAATTATGAAAGATTACTTCAATGCTACAGAGAAACTGGCCACATAATTGTAAAATGAAAGTAAAATAGCTAAAGAAAATCAGGAAAATCATCTAAAATGTATTTTGATACAGTACATTTAGCTAGGATATATTTGATAGTAGTCAGTAACTGCTCTTTCTACAGATAATGCATTTGTCTTGTTCTTATCTCTGAAAGTCCGTATATATTTAAAGTCAATTAGCACTTTATACTACTGTTTTTTATTTAAAAACCTATATAGGCATTTCTGGAGAATAGTTTATTGGGCATGCCAGTAAAAAACTCAAGGAGCAGATTTATTTCTTTTCATTGATTTTTTGAATGTGTAAATGCTTGTATTGTCCAATATTGTTAAATACCCTTTTACCTGGATCTCAGACCTAATCCTTTTTTTTTCTTTTTTTCTCCACTTTATTTTCATCCTAATAGGATAAATGATTACTTTTTGTCTGAGTTTTTGACTCAGACTTTGGAATCCATTACAATCCCACATGTCTAGGGGTTTTTAAAAGATAAATGCAGCAAATCATGTAACAAAGGAAAAGAAAAAATGAAAATCTGAGGATTTCTTTGATAAATTTTCAGTGGCTTAGGAAAAGGATCCAAATACATTCTTAATATATTTGATCTTGATCCTTTCTGGAAACTGTTTATGGCACCAAGTGCATCCATATAGAGAAGACAGATTTTATTTAAGAAAGCATCAGAATGCTAATGCAACATTTCAATTATTTGCCTTTTGAAAAGTGGTCTGTTTTGATATGGTAGCTGCAAATAGAGGAAATGAAGTGTTGATGTAGTAAGGAATGATTTACTATGTCTGGAGACTTCCAAAGCAAAACATCTGGATCAATTTGTTTACAAAGTCCCTGTAAATAAAAAACACTATTTCTCCAAGGAATCAGTTTGTGCCCTTTCTGAAGAATCATTAAAACGAAAGGATGTTGCCTATCATCATACACAGAAAGCTTTTGGGAATTGTTTATCAAGAAATCCAAAGAAAGCGTGAAACCCTGGTTCATGAGAGATCAGCCTGTTGCTGAAAATGGGGCATAGATTTATGATTTTAATTTGGCCTGGCTGCCCTGTTTTTCTGACACCTTTCCCCTCTCCCTTAAAAATTAATACTTTTTAGAACCCGAGGAAAAGCACAGTCTGTGAGAGACATAGCAGAGCTGGACGGGGAATGGAGACAAAAGTTTTGGGGTATTGGGATCCATATTTCACATGGGCATAAACATCTTATGAGAACTGAAGTCTTTCGTAATGAAAAAAATAAACCTGTTCTTTTCATTTTGAAGGTCTGGTTCTTGATGTTATTGAAGGCTCTGGGACTGGTCCTTAATTTAAAAAAAAGACATGTAGCTTGAACCTATTCAGGAAATTTCCTTTAGCAAAAGAGAAGAGCTTTTTGGTATTCAGATGCCAATCTTGGAAGAGTATTGAACTCCATTTGCTGATGGTTCACTTGCTCTTAAAATGTATTTTGGCTTCGTCCTTTAACAAATCTAAGCACGGGCATTAATATCATCACAGTGAAGTCTGCCTTGACTTTATCACTAGGTTAAATTACAATGGTAATTTTATTTAAAATGTGTGTAGGAATCTCCTTGATAGGAGTATTCTGTGAGAAATGTGGTGTTTGAAAGTCTTCTATGAAAGTTACTAAAAGCAGTGGTTTAGCTGTGCTGGCAAAACTGTGTTATTATGGCCACAGTTCCTGAAGTCTGTGCCCAAATGTTGTATGTTTTCAAAATGCTGTGGTATTCTTCCAGATCATTTCTACATTTGCAGAGCTTCATCTTAAAAAGTTATTGCCTGAGCCACAACAGATAAAGAGTTAATGGATATTTTCCTCTAAGAAAACAGTTCTATAAACTTTGCATGTGACCGTCAGTCTTTCCAAATTTACCTTTTTATGCATCCTTTTAGTTAGAATACTGATAAAAAAATGCTGACATTGAAAATTAGCTTTATAGTTAAAGGGTTGATATGCTCAAATGTCTCTGCTACTTTCCTACAGAGGTGGGGCTGATACTGTCTATATAGTTATCTTTTGTGAACTCCAGGGGGCATCTCTCCCCCAGCAGTTCTTTTTGCTGCTGACAGAAATGAAGCTTCTCTCTCTTTACAGACGTTTTGGACTGCTTTCTTGCTATCATTTGGGTTATATTATCAAGAGTTAATTGTCTATATGACAATCTCTACAGGCCTAAGATGCTGAAGACTCTTTATTCGTATAGAATCATAGAACTTGTAAGGTTGGGAGGGACCTCTGGAGGTCATCTCAAGCAAGTGACTCATATGGGGATTGAGCCCACAGCCTTGGCATTACTAGCATCATGCTCTAACCAACTGAGCTAAACCTAACCCCGGAACATAGTAAACTATACAAGGCACTTGAGAGCCTCTCATGTCAGTCCTACTGCTTACAGGACTGGGGTTGAGAGTCACAGAATCAGTAAGGTTGGAAGGGACCTCTGGAGGTCATCTAGTCCAACCTCCCAAAGATTTCCTGGTGTTGGTTCTACTGGTGCTTGAACCCAGGACCTTCAGCATGTAAAGCAGATGTGATAACCACTACAGTATCTCTCTGTCCCCGGTGGGCCATTATCCTTAGAGCTGCAAGTGCATTAGAAAAATCATGTGGAAGAAGGATGGGGCAGAATATGGGTCTAATTCCATCCTAAGTTTGGTCATGAATCTGAAGGTTGTGATTCAGACAAATTTCACTTCAGGTCCATATAAATTCTACTGCAGCTCAGCATCAGCATCCAGGAGCCCAGCTGAGAGTCCCATCGTTGTTGACAGTATACTGAACTCATAAAGAATCTGGGCTCTACACAAACAAACAGGATCATTATATAAATCAAAAGAAGATGAAAGTAGAACCCACATCTTTCAACTTGAATACTAAAAGTCTGCCAGGAGGAATAAAAAACGCCTCCTATAAGGGTGATGAATTGCAATTTCCTTTTGAGTGCTCTTGTTTTACGTAGTAGAGAGGAGGAGAGAATTGGCCTACTTAAACCACATGAATATGGATTCCTCCTGGTTTCTACATGCAGGTTTATTTAAAATTAGCATGCAGTTCTTAACATTTTTAGTTCCTTTTGTGATCATTACACCAGCCCTGTGAAGTGATGCTGATTATCTCCATTTTGGAGTTCTAAAAGCGGGGAAATTAAGTATTTGTCTTTCCCAAGATAACACAACAAAGTCATCAGACTTGCCTGGATTAGCAGTCCTGCCGTTTCCAGATCACACAGTCTTTATTTAATGCTGAGTTCTCATGCAGAGGAAGTGTGTGTTCACACAGATGCTGAGTAATCTCCCTGTAGTGTGGAGGACATTGCAGAGATTTGGAGTTCTGTGCAGTGTTTCTATTTCTTGGTATGGACAGATGAGGTGTGTGCATTTTAACTGGATAATAATGTGTATTTATATTTTTGTTAATAATTATGCAATAGATTTTATGATCAGCAGCAGGAGGGCCTAAGAACTGATTATACATGTATTTCACTATAAAGTAGTTCAGCCACATAACCCAATGTTTTAAGGTTTATTTTGCAGATGTGTTTTCTTTTATAGTTTATTTAAAAACAGAAAAGCAATCTAATACTTTCTTTATTTTGTTGATTAGTGGAATCATCTCATGGTCTTCTGGTAATTACTGGGGAAATTAATGGAGTTTTTGGAAAATATTCTAGGCTAAATAAGAAAGAATTTAGAGCGAGATCCAAAAAAGCACTTAGATGCCTAAAGAGAAACTTAGGCAGAATTTATGTACCTAAATCCAAGTGAGTGATCCAATCCCTTGTGTAGTCATTGAGACTCTGCACTGCTGAGGTTGCTGAGAACCTAATGTTGTGGTAACGCATGTGCTCAGGGGTCAGCTGCTGTCTTTGTGGACCTGAACACTGGGCTGACTTTTCCCTATTTCAGATAATAAGAATAACACGGTATTCACAAACTAATTGTCCTGGAGTCTATATCTAGCTGCTATGGACCGAGTGTGTCAACTACATACTGGTAGTGTTGAAGTCAAAAAACACAATCACCCTCTTCATTTTCATTCAGAATAGAGGCCTCTAATTTGGTGCTTCAAATTCTGCTGCCGGAACTGATCTAGTCTTAGTTCAAGAAATCCACCTGCTACAGAGCAACATGGCCAAATAATTTAAAATGACACTGAAGCAATATAATAGGATTGCCAACTTCATTTATTATTGATTTATGTTCTGTATCTCTGTAACAGTAATAAGAACTATAGTGTCCAGCTATACCAGTGATGAATATTTGTCAGTTAAAAGTTGTTGTAGCAGATTTTTAGTATGCTACCAGTCACTACATTTGTCTTGATCTGCTGATTATATTCAGGTATTTTTACTGGTTTAATTAGCTGGTTTAATTAATTGAATTACTCCTCATTAATGCAAATAAGATCAGATGGGAACTAGTCCAGCTTGATGGAAGATTCCATCTATCTGCTGATTTTTGACAAAAAACATATAAATCCATCATTTCTTACTTCCATTTCTATCTTCTGTTGTTTTGGTTTAACTTCCAATTCTCTGCAGAAAGGCCTTTTCTTTTTATGCCTTTTTTCCAGCTGTAGGCATGAGATGGTTGAAGAACTGTGCACATCACAGTGAAATATTGTGATGAAATGTTTTACTCCACTGACCAGATGAAGGACCAAATGAATTCCCTAATCAAGGTTTGGGAACCTCCTCTTCACTTACAATAGGGATTATATTTAACTTGCAATGTTCAACTGCTTTTCAAAAAAAAAAAAAAAAAAAAAAAAAAAAAAAAAAAAAAAGACATAGTGAATCCCTTCCCTTCTGTTCCTCTGCTTCTTTTAGCCATGTTTTCAGATCTTTTTAAATGGAATGAAATGGTCCTCCACACTTCCAACCTATCCTTGAAAGTGCAATGATGTGAAGCTATTGCTGCATTCTAGAACTTCAGTAGGTAGTGTTCCCATCTCCTGCTTTCCAAAGAAGAGGGAGTGAATGCAATCCAGACGGCTCAGCATGCAGAATTTTTCAGGGATGGGTAAGGCAGCCTGTAATACATCATGTAGTGCTAGAATAAATTAAGAGATACAGATTGCTATCAGACTTTAACTGCTTTTTAGAATCAGAACTTTAGTAATGTGTCTCATAAATGACAAAATGCCAGTTGAGTCTGCTCTGCAGTATTATGAGCAGTCTCAGCTTATTATATTTTCACTGTTCTGAATGCTGGTATTTTATAGAAATTCAGCCTATTTTCAGTGGTTTAGAGGAGAAGCTGGCACAAATATGTCTGGGAAATAAATCTTACATAAAAATATCTGGTCTGGTGCCTGTGTTTCACTCACTGACAGGAGATGTATTTGCAGGAAATTGGACATATACTACAAAACTTAAAGGGAAACACTTCAGGATTTCAACCCTCTATGCATTTATTATGTACATGAGAAATATTTTTTTTTGCAAGCATTTTCTATACAATCCATGAGACTTTTGAAGTTCTAATTAGTATGAAAACAAAAAGGCAGGCAGGAGAGAGGCAGGGTTATACTGAGATAGTGCTTATATTGGTTCATCAGGATGTTACGATTTAATGAGTAGGACTAGGAATGTAACAGCAGTGCTTGCCTTTAGTGCAATAATGAAACCTTTCTTACAGTAAAATAGTAGAACCTACATTATGAGAGTTTTATGAGAGACCTTGCAGAACAGAGTCCAGATCTGAGCAGCTGATACAGATAACAGCACAGTCAGATGCAGAGGATGACTTCAGTGTACAGCCTCACAGCATCTGAATCAGTCTCAGGGATTGTCTCATGGACTATTATTCCTGAGTGACTCCTCCTGATAGATTGTTCCTGATTAATTTCCTGTGTCAATTATCGAGGTAAGTCTATGCAGAACAAAGGATACCAGAAGGTACTATCTCAACAACAAAACAGGTTATTCAAGAAGATTTGCATTTAAATTCATATCCTATCTTAATCCAAATTATCTTCCCTCTGTTAGTGAGTCTTCATGTCTTTCAAGAATCTTGAATTTCTCTTTCTAGTTTGACTTCCCTTTTTTAAAAAATATATGGCTTTAGTAAGCATAGTTACAAGTAGCTGAATAGTCTTTCTTCCTTCAGCCCATCCAAGGCACTTGAAAATAGTCACTGAAGAGGGCAATTTCTATTTCTAGTGCAGATTTTTTGGTGCCCAAGGTTTTGATTAAATTATGTAGAATGTTAAACTAACTGGCAATAGAAGTAAATGGCACGTTGTAATGAATTGTTACTAGATCATTTACAGTCAGGCAGCAACCATATGGCGTTTACATGCGTATGCTTGTCCTGCACTGAAATGGAAATCGGTCTGACCCACATGACCTGTGTTAGCTGGAGAAATTCTATATTCAAGCCAATTCCGACACTTCCCAGATGCCAGAGGCAAACCTACTCTAATCCCATAATCCCATTTCATAATATAGACTTCCATGTAGTTTGGAGCACAAAACCAGAATGTATCTTGCTCAGTTAAAATATTTAGCTTGGTCTCTATTCTGGTGGCTGCACTGCATTCCAGCTGCAGGGACAGGAATTTGAAAATGGTTTACTTGAGCCAAATTTTGCAGTCTTTAATTGAGCAAAATATTCAGAGAGCAGTGTAGTTCAGTATCTCCTGTGCTTGCCAGTGAACTTGAAGCAAAGTGATAGGCAGAGCTCCTTCTTTATGTCATTTTAATCTGTGGGATACAAAGCTCTTGCTGTGTGGCTGTATTTGTGAAAATTCCCTACCCAGACCTGCAAAACATACATTCTTCCATGGGACTTAAGTGAGAGATCAGCTCTATGCTACTGCAAGAAAAGGTTTAAGATATGGCTTACTGATTTTGTTCTGAAAAACTTCTGGGAGCCTATGGATTTCAAAAAAAACAAAAAACAAAAAACAAAAAAAAAACAAACAAAAAAAAACCAAAAAAACCAAAAAAACAAAACAAAAAACAAACAAAAAAACAAAACAAAAAACAAACAAACAAAAAAAAAAAACCACACACTTGAAGAGACCAGGACATACTAATAGGTTTTTTCTGCCTGTGCCCACCCATTTCATGACAAATACCTAAATCTGTCACATTCTGTGGATATCAATCCTCATCTGCAAACCCTTTAGGCAGTAAAGAATGGACAGCTTTTACCAAACTCTCAAGATTGGGGTTGAGTTTTTGAGCTCATTTAATGTTCCTTTAAAAAAAATATACAAAGAAAAGAAAACGTTTAGTAAATCATCTGCTTTAATCACTGTTGATAGTTCAGGAAAGGACTGAGACTAACAAGGGCTAGAATGTTTCATAAAGAGTTTTTTATTTATAAAAATAAGCAGGGGAAACACTGAAATAAGGCTTATTACAAGCCATTGTTTTGAAAAGCCAATTCCTGGGATATTCAGTGAGATTAAATCTGGTTTACAGTTATTTTGGAAACACTTAAAATTGTTTCCCCTTTATTACACTTTCTTGTGACAGCTTAAGCAACAAGGTGGCTGTCTTTTAGAGTCGTTGGTTTTCTGATACAGAAATGACATCCTCTTAAATTACTCTAGTTTTTCCTTTACCTCCAAGGATCTCAAAGCATTTTACTAACTGTTTCATATTTATAGCAATTATTTTGCTCCCTATTGACAAATACCTCATTGTGAGGCAAAATGCAGCTATACATTGGCAATGAAGAGGTGCATTTAAGGGGCCTGTTCTAAGGGGAGTTTCCCATTAACTTAAGGAATCAGGTAGTTTGATGGGAAAATAAGGATGTCTTATGCAACTGAATTTGAACATGAACTTGCACATAAAGGAGAGGCAGGGCCTCAAATCCAGCCCTCTGCTCTCACAAGCATATAGCATCTCATGAATAATATGTAATTTGAACTGTGGGAGAAGTTAGCTGTGCTAAATACTAAATACTTAATTCAGAAATTGGAAAGCATCAAGTGCTGTGTCTTTGCTCCTGTAAGCCCTCTTGAGACCTAAAACATGAACTCTACTTGCCTATGGCTAAAGGTGTGGGCACAAGATAGAATAGGATCAAACATGGTAGTTCAACAAGATTCTGCTTGTAAGCAGGGCCATGGAAACAAACCATGCACACTCTCCATCTGCCTCAATTGCAGGTTAAAATGTTTTAGATGAAATCACCTTCATGAGGACGTGTAAACCGGCAATGAATGAGCTATTAAGTGCTTATCACAATGGTAAGGTGAGATAGTAGTTTTTAGAGTTCAGGTTGCATCATGTCAACACAACACTGCATTGGACTTACTAAACCACTTGAAAAGTTTTGAAGTTAAACCAGTCATCTCACCTATAAGCTTGCATACCACTTCACATGTGGATATGTCATTTGTTTCCTAATACTTGTATTATACTATAACTGCACTTTTTCCCTTTTCCCCCACTCCCAAATGGCAATGCACTGTGGTAGGCTATTTGGGACCTAGGTTGTTTTGGGTGTTGGGGCCTAGTTTTGGGAGGTATTAACAGATGGAGGCATGTTGTTCTGGAGTCTCTGGAAGATAAAGTTCTGAAACTTTCTTACCTGACTCTCTAGCACTACATACAATCTTACCTTCCCCTTGCTACCCAGTCCCCTTGGTATCTACAGAAATTTTGCCATTGATTTCAGAGAACCAGCATTACATGTCTAGTTTATCTATGTTAGTGTGTCAGTATATATTCCATCTCAGAACTCTTCAGGCTTTAGACCCTGTTCTGTGAATAGATTTACACAAAACTGGAGTTCCTCTGCATGATGGGCAGAGAGGCTCTGTGCTGCAATAGCCTTACTCTGCTAAAACATAAAGCTCCATGACTATTTACAAACCCTTGGATTCTGTGAATGGGAGGGCCGCAAATTCCCAGGAAACAATTTGTTTGTATTTAGAAAGAATGCACAGGCTAAGCATGGTTTCTGGTTTAGTTTGTATTGATTATGTAACAGTGGGTTTTACCATCTGTTCGGCAGTGGGTCTGTTGTATCGTTCTGCTTGCTTCTGTCACATATTTCTCTTGCTGAACTTGCACTTGTGTTTCAGCTTAGGTTAGGGGTAGTGAGTATGCCAACAGAAAAATGTGCCATGGTCTTCTCCTGGTCTTGCTTATATTTACCCTAAGTGCTTCCTTTTGATGTGATGGGTGGAGAACAGCATCTTTAACAGATGGTTTTCACATGCTATTGCATAATTATTTTTCAAGTGGCTTCTAAAAGCAGATGTTTCCATGTCTTTGTTCTTTCCCCTCCAGACACTTTAACACAAACAGCAGATTCCACTGCTGCTGTCCTTTAGGTCTAGTGAAGAAAATACCATAGCAGTGATTTTGGAGTTTTTCAGCCTATTTGGCAATAATAAATATGCACAGGCACCATTCTCCTCCCTTTCTCCCTTGTAACTAGCACTGCTTACATATGTTATCTCAGGCTTTCTCTTTTAGAAGCACTGTCTCTCTCTGTGACCTTTGTCTACAGTTTAGTATTTGATCTTTACTGTCTTCCAAGACTGTTTCTAGTAGTGTCCTGAACAACTATGAATCTTTTACCCCCTGGTATTTTAGTGTATAATTTTTTACCTCATGCCAAAGGAGATCACAACTTGTCACCTCTGGCATCTCCATCACTGTGAAAACCTTTTGTATATTTTTTTGATCAAATAGCCCCATTTTCTTTTTCTGTCTCAAGGACAGAGGTTCAACAATTGAATGTTCCCATTGTTTACAGAAATAGTCCTGCTTTCTTTCAAACCATTTTGTAAGAGGGCTTCCTAATTCAACTGGTTGTTCCTCAAAGACCGAGGGAATGCATCTAAGAATGAAATAAAAGGCAGGCCCAGACAAGTTTCATCCAGCCATAATTTCTCATTACAAAAGATGAATTTCAGCTGTTAGTCTAAAATGATGATAAATGTTTGGATCAAGAAAACAAAAGCTTTCTAGTAAATCTGCTCGGTGTCTTAATTTAAACCTCATGGATTTTACCTCCAGCATGTGGAATGTAATTTGATGATATAGCAATACAGCTGCATGATAGATTTTGTTCTGTTCTTATCCTGGATTATTTACTATTTTTGATGTAGGGTTATACTTGTTTCACTTTCATCTTCCTATTTACTAAATTTTGAGTGAAATTTCACGAGAGCTTTACCTGGAACAGAAAAACACAAAAGGTTGAGGTTGGAAGGAACTTCTGGAGATAATCTAGTTCATCCCCCTTACTGAAAGCAGAGTTAAACAGAGCAGGTGGTTCAGTACAGCTGAGTTTTGAATATCTGCAAGAATGGAGACTCCAAAGCCTCTCTAGGGAACCTGTTCTGATGTTTGACCAACACTGGTCTCAAAATAAGAAAGTTTTCCCTTATGTTGTCTTGTCTGTGTCTTGTATTTCGATCTGTGCCCATTGATTGCCTCTTGTTCTTTCACTGGGTAGCACTGACAAGAGTCTGGCTCCATCTTCTTTACACCCTCTCATCAGGTATTTATACACATTAATAAGATTTTTCCTGAGCCTTATCTTCTAAGGACTAAGTAATTCCAGATCTCTCAGCCTCTCCTGGTATGTCAGATATTCCCATCTCTTAATCATCTTAGTGGCACTTTCTTGGGCGTGCTTCAATACGTCCATATCCTTCTTGCACTGGGAGACCCAGAGCAAGACCCAGCACTCCAGATGTGGCCTTAGCAGTGCTGAGTAGAGCCAAAGGATCACCTCTCTTGATGTGCTGGCAGTGCTCTTTCTAATGCAGTCCAAGAGGCTGTTGGCCTTCTAACTTTTCAAAAATAATAGAGCAGAGACTTGTAACAACATCAGCCAGCTCCCTCAGCACTCAAACGTGCATCACATCAGGCCCCATGGACTTCTGAGTATCCAGTTTGTTTAAATGTTCCATAACTTGATCCTCCCCTATCAAGGGTAAGGCTTCCTTGCTCCAGACTTTCCCATGAGTCTCAGGGGCCTGGGATTCCTGAAGGCAAATATCTACCACTAAAGAGTGAGGCAAAAATGGCACTTAGTACCTTGTCCTTTTCCATATCCTTTGTCACCAGGTCCCCAGCTGCATTCAACAACTGGTCTACATTTTCCCTAGTTTTCCTTTTCCAGTGGAAGTACTTGTGGAAGCCCTTCTTGTTGCCCTTCACATCCCTTGACAGATTCAACTGCAGGTGGGATTTGGCTTTCCTAACCCCGTCCCTACATGCTTGGACAGTGTTGCAGTATTCCTCCTTGCTCACCTACCCTGTTTCCACTTCCTGTATAATATCTTTTTGTGTTTAAATTTTGTCAGGAACTCTTTTTTTCATCCATACAGGTCTCCTGCTCCCTATCTTGACTTCCTGCATGTGAGGATGGACCCATTTGTGAGTTTAGAGGAGATGATCTTTGAAAATAAACCAGCTCTACTGGACCCCTCTTTTCTCCAGGACCATATTCCATGGGATTCTTCCAAGCAGGTCTTTGTACAGGCCAAGCTCTTCTCTCCTGAAGAGAAAAGCCGTCTCCGCCATCTCACGGTCTCTGCAGTCAAGGCTGCCCCCTGCCAATCACATCCCCAACCAGTTCTTACTTGTTTGTAAGTATCAGGTCCAGTGGAGAATCTCCCCTCTCAGCTCCTTGCTCACCTGTATCAGGAAGCTATCATCAGTGTACCCTGTAAACCTCCTGGATTGCTTGTGCTCTCCTGTGTCCTCCTTTCAGCAAATGTTAGGGTGGTTGAAGTCCCCCATGAGGACCAGGGCTTGCAAACTTGAGGCTTCCTCTGGTTGTCTGAAGAGGCCCTCATCTACTACTTCCTCATGATAAAGTGATCTGTAACAGACATCCACGTTACTCATGTTTGTCTACCCGAGATAACATTATCCGTTATCTCATAGCTGTATCATTTCTAGTTTCTCCTATGTCATGAAAGCATCTTTCAAGAGAGACAGCAGAAACTTGATCCTCTGAGAAATTAAAAAATATACTGGACAGACTATTTGAAGATATACCACAGCAAAGAAGCATACTTTCGCAAGGAAAGGGAGTGGGTTATAGTGTTTTTCTTCCATGTCTAGTTCCTCATCATTGTCCCTGCTGTTTTTTCTGTTGCAACAGCTGTGTTCATCATTGCTACTGCTTCTGTTTGTGGCACCAGGCAAAACAGCTGGGTGACAGCTTGGGTGAATGAGGGGACTTTACTGATACCAGCAATCTTTGAGCCTTCTTATTCTTTCCATTTGCAATGAAATGCTTAAAGCTTTATGTAGTATATTTTTTCCTTTTGCTCCTTTCCTCTGTTTAGTCGTGGTGATTATCTTGGCATTTTAGTTTTTCTGGCAAACCGTAAAAATTACTTTCCCCCAACAAAAACCGTTCTTTATCAGTTTTCATATGACACAGAAGTTTGGTGAAAAATGAATTTGCATGTGATTCTTCATGTTGTTTTTCTTTTCCCTGAACTATTTCTCTTGTATCTAATTGTTCTTTTCTGCTGTGTAATACATCTTGATGACCACAGAAGGGCCAGACATGACAAAAACATGTAACAGACAAAGCTGCTTTTTGTTTCAGTTTTCCTATTCTTCAGGTATCCATTGAATCATTAGGTCTTTTGTGTATATGTTAAGATGTCATAGTTATTTTATCTCATCTTTGTCATTGATTTTGTAAGTCTTCAGTTTCTTTTTAAATTGCTGGATAAATATCCTTATGTCAAAAAAAGTCAGGTATACTTCAGCAAGTAAAAATACAACTGCAGTCTTGCAGAGGGAACCAAGTGGTCAGTCCTGTATACCCATGGGAAACTTTCTTGCAGATCACAGCAAATGAAAGGATAAAGTTTGCTAATTGTTAAAAATTAAAGTTGTTATAAGCTTACTCGTATTTGTTAATTAGTGAAACAGTTTCATCATAGTCCCAGACTCCCCCCCCCCCCACCCCAAATAGTGGCTGCTGTACTGTAGTATTTTCTTCTTTTCCAAAACATAATCCAATTCTTTCTTGAATTAATGTACACAAGTCACTTTAAGTGCTGGCTGCATAACTTTTGGCAATTTGTTTGATACTCCAACCAATCTTTGTATAAAGAACTGTTTGAATTGTTTATAGGTTTGTCCTCCTGCCAGAGTTTAGACTATGATCTCTTATTTTCAAAATAACTGTATTTACAGGGATATTATTAAATAATTTGGGCCTTGCCTTGAAAGGTTGTTTAGTAGGCAAAAGATTCGTAGAACTACTAAAGGCATGTTTATCAACAGGTAAAAAAAAGATAGCAAACTAGGTAATTCTACCTAAATATTTCCATTCAGATCCTTACTGTGTGGTGACTGTAATTTATATTTTCACACCAAATACGATTTCTGTTTCTTGAAATTCTTGGAAATGTAAAGCCATTAATAAATAATTAGAAATGACCTGTCAAATTTCTCTCTCCATGTTAAACGTATGGCAAGAAAGGAACAGACAGATTATAAGGTGAAGATCAGGATGGTTGTGAGTATTTCTACTGAATTTTTTTCATGATTAAATATATGAGTTGTATTAACAAGATGGATAGGAATTTTTGAACTCTTATAGTTGCATAGTTATGGGATTTAATGTTAATCTGGTGTGAAGGCTGTATAAAAGAGTCTACATAACATTTTCATGCCTTCAAGAGTGAACCCAGATGAACTGGAGCTTTATATTATATAATCTTGGAGAGAAGGACAGTAGATGTAGGAAATTTACATTTTTGAGTGTGATCTGGCCCTGGCCGAAGTCAGTGCTGTAGCATTGTGCAAGAAAACCTGAGTTATTTTTGAAGGACTTAGTTATCCAGCTAGAAGCCTTGATTCTTGTAACATGGTTTTGTGCTTGGAATAACTAGCTCTGCAGAATAATCACAGAATCATAGAATTGGTAAGGTTGGAAGGGACCTCTGGAGATCATCTAGCCCAACCCTCAAATGAGTGGCCCATACAAGGATCGAACCTGCAACCTTTGGCATTATTAGCACCACTCTCTAACCAACTGAGCTAAACCCAACTCTCCCAACAGGTTTAAATTGTTTAGATGCAGCATTTCACTGATGTTTCCAGAACTCCAGCAACTATTTCTACAAAGTGCTATACTATGTGGAGAGAAAAGAGGTGATTTCATCCCTTTTTAGAAATCAGAGAAGCCAAACAGAGTGTTTATTCCTGCTATCCATGGAATGCAAGTATGTATATGAGGAGTTCCATGATCCTGATTTGTTCCTAGGCAGTAACCCATGTTTTTGTAAAAACAACCTATTCCCACAATTGTATTTTAAAAAAACAAATTTTATTGAAAGGGCAATTAACATTGCAGAATGAACCTTCACGCTTCTCTATGCACTTTCATTAAGGTACAGATTTTAACTGCATGCTGTTTAACTAAGTTAGTTGTTTCAAATTGTCTGGACTTCATGTACTACATTTAGAGAGATTTTAAAAAGCAAATGCAGAATAGTTAGTAAATAAGACTTCACTGAAGGTAGATGGAGAAAGAGAAAACATAGTGCTTATCTCTAAAAAGGAGAAAAAAGAATAATTAGAAAGAAGGGACTGATCAGTTTAAATAGAGTTCCCCCCAAAATTCTGGAAACAAGTAACTTTTAAACTCATAGAGTATAAAAAGATGAATAACAGCCAACATATTATGAATAACAGTCAGGAACAAATTGCATCAATTGTCACATTGTGTGAGGCCAATCCAACACCCCTCTACAACAGAGGAGGAGGCTTTGTGAATAGAAAAGTAGTAATAAAACTATTGATTTTAGTAAGATTTTTGATATTGTCTTACATGATATTCAAACAGGAGATCGAGGCAAGCATAGACTCAGTGAAACTACTGTAGATGGGGTAAAAAATAGATTAACTGTATCTAAACATTTTCAGTAGCTCTTTGATGTAATGAAGGAGGATTCAATATTTTAAGTAGTCCTTGATGATGGTATAGAAAATAGGGTTATAAAATTTACAGTTGACACCAAACTGCATATGCACTGAAGGAGAACACTAGAATTCAAAATTACAGTCACAAATGAAGTTCAAACAGTGTTTGGAAGGCAAGTGTAAATTACTGCACTTAGGCAGGAATAATCAACTATATAAATATTGGGTGGAGAACTCAAGTAACAATTCTGTAGAAAAAGTACTAGGGTTACGGTGGATCTCAAACTGATGGTCAGTCAGCCAGAAGACTTAAGGAGAGATCTGAATGTGTTGCAGTTGATTACCTAGAGTAGAGAAAACTGAGGAGAGGACATATTGTGTAGGAAGAGAATAGCGTATGTTGCAGCAAGAAAGGTTCTGATTAGAAGTTAGGAAATCAGTTAAAATGGCAAGAGGAGTGAAGTGCTGGAAGAGATTGCTTAATGATAGCTTGGAGCATCCATCAACAGATTAAACAAACATCTGTTAGGAATGACATGGTTATAACTGAGTCTGCCATAGAGTGGGGGCGGAATGGGGAACCTCTGGAGTGATTCTGTGTTTCTGTATGGCATTTTCTTGTAGAACTTTGAACTTACTAGAAAAAGAGTTGAAAAGGATTGCTGGTGATTTCTTCCTTCTCACACAAATGAATTTTACTGCAGTGCATACAGGCTTCATGAGGTAGAAATACTGCAGCAGCTGTTCAGAGTATTTAGCAGGTAGTTTTTTTTAACCTCATTCACTCAATATCATTCATGATGTATAGTGAGGGTTTAACACAACATCTGTCAGCAGGGAGCATCATTTAATAGATTGGACACTGAGTAGAGCCAGACAACCAAAGTCTTTCTTGCTTTCCACTGATTGTCTTTGTAACCCAGCTTAAATCCCTTGGGCTCCCTTTGGATTCCTTGCCATACTTTGTTTAGTCAGTGTGACTCAAGGTCTTGCTTGATGCAGGCTCTGTTAAGAAGGGATTATGACATTGTGCATGTTTGTATAGCGCCTAGCATGATGGCGCCTGAGCTTAGGTGAATCTTCAGTGTGCTGCTGTAACACAAGTAATGAGTTACAGTAACCAACACTGAAGACCACAAGACATCCTGTTGACTCCAGTGGAAGTAATTGATTCAGGCCTTGAAGATCCATGAAGAAAGGATCTTAAAGGGATATTTTTGGCCAATAGTCTCTCCTAACATCTTACCATCCTGGTGCCATCTTACTCTCCTGTTCTTATTTGCTTATGTGAATTGTCATCTTACCTGATTCGATGTGTCCCCTGCACCCATGCAGGGACATATGTGTTCTGCATCTTGGTTTTGCTCAGACATGTCTGTGGTCAAAATCTGATATTCTGTCTGGATGTAGAGTTCAGAGGCCATTCTTCACTTATCCAGGAAAGTATACTTTCCTAGAGAATTAGCTGGCACATGAAGTGTATAGAGAATGGAACTTTTAAAAAATTATGTGAAACTTATACATAATTGCTTAGTGAAGAACAGAAGTCATAGCATGTCACATTTGAGATTTTTTTTTTTTTTTACTTTTACTGTAATTTTGTAGCAGTATTTCTTTAAGTTTACATAATATATTTTTTTGTTGGGAAAAAATCAGAGTCTAGCTAATGGTGAGACAGCTTAAAAATAATTGTAACTAGGAACTGGGCCATGATTAAAATTGTTCAGCTGTTCGTTTTATTGTTTGTTCCCAAAACCTTAAATGCACTCTCTGAGAACAATAACAACAGTTACCATGTAACTCCGTATGGGCCAATTCATGCCGTCCTCTCTCAGTCCTTTCCTTACTCCAGCAAAACTCCTGTTTAGAGTACTTTGCAAGGAATTCAGAATTAGAACTATGTGTTCTAACTTTTTATTTTATTACTACAAAATGGAAGCTACCATGGAGAGGGAAGAAAAAAGCACAAAGAAAGGAGAAACAAAAGGGAGCCTAACCTATCAACATATTTGGAATCTGTGAAGAGTGTAGAACAGAGCAGGCTGTGATGTCCCCCGCAGACAACACTTGTATCTCAGTTAACCTCAGTGAAATAACTGAGAGCTTTGCTGTTGTGCTTGCTAAGATAAGGATGAAACTTTGCAGTAAAGATTGTAGTAATTAAAAACTACAGAGAAAACCAAAACAGGTAGATGAAGATAAATGGCTACTTGCTACAGTAAAACATATGCGGGTGTCATAAGTAAGAAATAATATCTGTTGTTAATTGACCTTTGCCTGCGTGTGTGTGATGATAGCTTCTTGAGATAGTGTCTCTCTGACCAGCCAATTGATTGGTCTGACCTCCTGGTTTGACTTTCTTGGACCCACTGATATTTTGCATTTCTCTGATTAAAAATGGACTTTTTCTACACATTTCTGGAAGTCTTGACCTGTAGGAAAAGGTGGAAAGGTTAAGAATGGTGGTGGAATGTATGAATTTGGAACCTGTTGGGGCTGAGTTCAGAAGTGATGAGCTACATTTAGTATGGGATTTTCAAAACACCCATTACCTTTCAATAGCTGCTGGAAGATGAAGTCTTACAAGTGCTTGTGAAAATCACACTCAAACAATCTATAGATAGCTACCATGCGTACAAAGACTGTATAATTCACAATGGCTATCTTCTGTAAAATCTCTCTTATCACATCCTTAACATTTTGATTCCTCTGAATTTCAGTTGGGTTGGTAAACATGCATGGAATGCAGAGTTTGGCCCTTTTAATGCTTAATTAAGGAATAACTACTGTAAGCATAATTTAAACCTTTTCCCTTGGGAGAAGTATTGAAACCTCGTACATGTTTTAAGATGAGTAAGGATCTGGTGTCACTCACAGTGGGAGCCTCGTTTAGAGCCCATTGATGTCAATCCCTTTGCCTTAGTGGGCTGTGGACCAGGAGCATGTAAGAGTAACTGAACTGAGGATTCAGCTGACTGTATCATATAGTATATACTGTATATTTAACAAAAATAAACATATTAACTTAGCCAAAATACTTAATGTTTAATTTAAAAACCATAGCATAAAAAGAATGGATTTTGCTTTACTGATGTTTTAAACTTTAATTTAATGTAGCATAATGAAAAGGATGCCAAATACTCTAGTTTTGTTTCATTAGATCCAGATGGTCCGTGGAAGACTTTTGGCTAAACTAGAGTTAGGAAAGTTTGTAAACTCTGGCTAGTCTGAAAATGTGCTTAAAATTGCTATATCAGATGATAGCCACAGTTGTATAAAGTGAAATACTTTAGCTGTTTTCTGACATCCTAGTAAGGTGCTATACAATTTAGGTAATTACAAGAAACTTTTTTTGGATGCTACTGTCATTATTGTTCTGCTTTGGCGTTAGAAAAACTACAAAATTGCCCTAATGCAGCAAAGTAGAGTATCCCGGAAAACATTACACTCAAGAACTAATGAGGAAAAGAATTGTTATTATTGACTTGTGTTTACATCATAGGTCAAATTCATTTGACTAGAAAAGGCCAAAAAAGTATAAAAAAATCTCTCCTCCTTCATCCTGGAAGAGTGATAAATGCTTTTGCTTTACCGTAACAGCAGTGCTGTTAATTGAGCATCTCCAGCTGACAGTGACCAGAAAGAATATTAACAAATTTATTTCAGAAAGCAATATTAAAGTAATATTGACCATCACAGACAACAGACAGAAACAACATGACAGTTAAAATTTACTTTGACATTAAGTCTATCACTGAAATTCTGTGACAATCCTTCTTTGGCATCCTGAAATTGGAAGATATCTTACCTGTAGCCAGCTCCTACTTACCTTATTTACTTGTGCACTCTAAAGAGTAGTAGGAGGAGACAGTTTCTGTGAGGTAGTCAGGTAGGATTTGGCACAATGTTCATGAGAAATGGTTAAACTGAAGTATATTTGCTATTGCTAATACAGATTGTGAGAAAGACAACTGGCCACAACATTTCAATAGAGTTCAGCTATATTTAAGATTAGAGAGAACTTTTATGATCTTCTTTCCTGACTTGTATTACAGACTACCCAGTGATTCCTATGAGGACTCCAGTAATCTATGATTGAATTAGAGCATATCAGGTGTCTTTGGATGCTTTCTTAATGGTCTTGATGACATTGTCATAAATAGCCTCGTATCTTGAGCATTAGGAATGGATTTTCTAAATTTTTTTTTTTTCTCTGTAATTTCCTGCTAATTCCACTCAGGTGAGAACTTCTTGCCTCTGCTGTGTTTGTGGTTTTGTTGTTGCTCTCTAGGCTGCTTGTACTCAAAAGGTGAGCAAGATCATGTTCTCTGTGTGGGTATTTGTTACATTTCAGTACTGAAACACAGTCTTGCTCCAAATCCTGCAAATGCAGATCAAGCTAATTTCAGTGGGGCTACTCACTGAATAAGAGCTGGAAAGGAAAGTCCTTTCAGGAAGTTAAACTACCTTTTAAAGAAAACCACATTTAAAAACATGGTAATAAGAGGGCTACAGTAGGCAGTACAAGTGCTCAATTCAGTAGCATTGTGCCTCTGAAGAAGCCAAGGTTCAATCATAACTTGTGTATTCAGTTTGGCTTCTGTCAAATTTCATACCCAAGTCTCTTGTAGCTCTGCAAGTGTGATTATTTTTGAGCAGATGTATGTACAGGTAAGTGTGTAAACACTTCTTCAAATGCAGATGTCTGCTGGGGGTTGTGCATGCCTGTCGGTGACTTGCACAATGAAGTCAGGTGAGAACACATAGCCCTGCAAATATTGATAAGATGATGTGTTCTCTGGTCTCCTGTAGTTTCACTTTAGAGTGTGCTGGCTTACCATTTTTTTTGCTTTTAGTCTTTCTTGGCTCAGGCCCTTCCTTTTCCCTAGAACTTTAGGGACTAGTGAATCAGGTCCCTGAGACTTCATCCATGACAATTAACAAATTTGACATGATCAAGAAGCTGAAATGAAAAATCTTTATTGCCTCAGTGTGCTCAACCAGAGCCTTTCAGGATTAAAAATAATAAAATACAAAATTAAATGGTCATCATAAAGCCATAACTTCCACAGGTCTCAAAACAAAATCATCCATTGCTTTGGCTTTGCCTTACACTTGCACTACAGTTTATTTGGAAGATCCTTGTATCCCAACAAAGCTTTTGAAAAGCTTAGTCTATGTTTCAAGTTTCTAAGGGAACTTGAAGGAAGATAAACTTAATGTGACTTTGGATTTTGTTGTTAACATTTCTCAACAATGTCCATGTCATAAAAGCAATGCATTCATTTGTATAATTTGGCCTTAGGGCACAGGGAGAGGTGGAAGATAGGCAGTGGAAAATACTGTACTAGAGGAGTAGTTGAGCTCTGGATCAGAGAGCTATGGCAGAAGCTTGTGAATTTGCAAAAACCCACATGTCTGTTTAAAAAAAATCTGTGGAAAGAATCTTGACTCGGATGGCCATAAACCATTTTCTTAATCTGTGAGCTACAAACTGCCTTTTAAGAAAATACTAACTTGTCAAGCCTTATGTTATAAAGTTATTCTGGAAATCATAGCTCAGGCAAAGATTTTGGTGCGTTAGCAGTACCTATCATTATCAATTCATTTATTTTGAAAGATACCTGAGTGTTGACCTGCCAGGTGAATGGAGTATCCAAACAATTCCCTAAAAATACACACACAAAAAATCAAAAAAAATCTCACTTCCTTTTAGGGCTAATGAATTATGCTCTGAGTACCCAGTGCTATTGTCCCAAAAAACAGGATGGAGATTTATTTCTCATCCCCAAAGTTACGTCTTTAGCCCTGATTTTGCTTTTGCTGCAGAAGAGAATGAATACATGCTGGTCAGACTATCTCCTCACCCGTTGTATCAACTCAGTCCTGCAAGTCTTAACAGTTCAAACTCAACCTCAACCTCTGCTTATCCCCTCTGTGATGCCTAAGGTATGTTCCCCCTGCCCATGTCCCTGAAGTAGATTGTGCATGCAGGGAGGCTGATGTCTCACAAGGTGTATTTGAATGTAGAGAACTAGCTATTATCTGCTCTGAGGTAGTGTCTTACACAAGGTAACTTAGATGCTGCAGAATGCCAGACACCCACAAAACTACTTTCCAACAATATGGGCCAAACACAAATGAGCATATACATTATAATGAACTGTGTAATTACTTGTGTTTGTATTAGTGGAGATGCTAGAAGGGACATGTGGTTGCATATTCAGAGTACATTAGGTGTAAATGTAGAAGACAAGGTACTTTAAAAGGTATCTTCTAGAGTAGGCAGCGATGATTTTCCTTCCTCCTTCCCCATTCACTTTCTAGCTCTTCTATAAAATGCTAAGAAAATTAGACTTATTGGTCTGGCCAGTTTGACAATTTTAAGAAGAAACAGGTACTGGCAGCAAATAACATAAAGATTCACTTGTGGCCCATGTTTTGTAAATTTGCTTTTTTACCACTAGGTTAGGAAGCACTTAAAGCTGGTCTTAGACAAAGCTGTGCTTTGGTCCTAGAACTAGCAAATAAAATACATGATAAATACTGAAATGTCAAACAAAAAAGGCTGTTTTGTGACAGTAGGTTGGATTCTAGCAAATAAGGAGAGGGGAAAGGGAGAAAGGAGAAACTTTCTTCATAATGTTTGTTTAAAGTTACCTTGCATAAACTCACAGTGAGATTCTGTAGCTGTACGTATGAGGAAACAGTGTATCATAATTTCAAATCAAGTCAGAGAAATAACCATTAGCTCCCCCAAACTGTTTGAATCCATTTTATTGCCATTGGGAGAAAAGCCACCCATATCCATGGTAGGGTTTTAAACAGGCTAACCTAGTTAAAAACTGGCTGGCATGTGTCTAAGGCTCCACATGAAGCAGTAAATGCAGCATTCCTGCAAGCAGGCAGCCATGTGCACCCTTGGAGCCCAGAGACACATGCAGTTTATTTGGAAATTAAAACCCAGCATGACCATACTGGTTAGGAGTAGCCAGGATAATGTGCAGCAGAAATCCATTCTCTACTTTGTACTG
Source organism: Rhea pennata (assembly GCF_028389875.1). Lineage (NCBI taxonomy): Eukaryota > Metazoa > Chordata > Aves > Rheiformes > Rheidae > Rhea > Rhea pennata. The sequence continues at coordinate 57,810,020 of NC_084667.1, read as the reverse complement.
GGTGACAATGGGACACATTTGGCAGGCACTGTCCTGCATCACAGTACTCTGAATGCTAACTCACATGTTGACTCTCTGTCTTTGAGAGCTGTTGGGAAAAGCATGAAGAACAATTTTTGCATTAGTGTTTTCCTCTGGCATTGGGAGGCTCAGTTCATACAATCAAGTCATAATGTCTAAGGGCAGAAAGGACCACAGTGAGTGCGCTCTGGCCCTGGTGTAGTGCAGAATTTTGAAGAATCATAACTGCTCCTACATCTGTTATGTGATCTTCTAATAGCCCCTATTTCAATGCATATCCACAGACAGGATGGTTTTAGCATGCATGGAGTCAGCCAGCCAGATGTTTTGAAGCACATAATGTAATTATTGATATGAAAATCAAAACAAGGTACCATATAAAGGCAGCCACTGTCAGATCATTATGGATGAGACCATCCGTCTTGTGGCTTTAACAAACCCTGTATTCATTATCGTAGCTCAGGGCATTTTTTTTCTTTGCCAGAATTGGCCGTTCTCTTAATGAATATTGCAAATCATAGCCTAAATTATATGGCATGCCTTAAGCTGTCCTCATTTTTGATTTGCGATGAAGAGTTCAGGAGCCTGATTTGTGTTACTTCCTGATGGAGGAAAGGGAGACAGAGATGCTATGAAGGAGCTGCAGAAATCTATGTGAACATACAGTAATTCAGCCTTCCAGCACAAAGTCATTTCCATGCTGTGCTTGGTCTTCCTCTTTGACTCTCTCTCCTGTGAGTTCCCTCACAGGAGGCACAGTGCTGACTTTGTCAGTGTTTTGGTAAAGACTCATGGTGTTTCACCAGAGATTTAAGCTTGACTGCCAGTGTTGTATCTCAGCTCCATTAGTGTCATAAATGGAAGGCTAGAGGGAAAGAAGTGAAAATATATTAGAACTTTTTCTTGAGCGTCTCCAGCTAACGGTGACCAGAAAGAATACTGGAAATTTGAGCTTTTTTTTTTAACTTTCCATCTTTCCTCCAGATATTAGTGCCTTTCCTTTTTGAAAAAATGGCGACTAATTTTAGTTAAAAAATAAAGCGAAACAGAGGAGAAAAATTACAAAAGAACTGTCAGAAACAAAGAAATTTCTGTAAAAATCTACTGGGAAACTTTCTTTTTTCCATCACAAGACTCAATTAAAGTATATTGTTTTGTGGCTATTTGACCTTTCTACAAAAAGCCCTAAAGTTTTGTTAATATCACCAGTTTCAATGAACTAGGAGATCCAACACAATGATTTTGAAGAGGAACTTCCCAAGACAAATCAATGACAGAGTCCAATTTTGGTGCAATAAACACAAAAACTTAGTGGCAATTGGGAATAGTATGCAGACACCTGTTAAAATCTGTTTTCTGTATATCATTTGCTGATATTCGAGTGATTGTCCAAGCATGATGAACTCATTGTCCTATTGAGCTTAAACTGGAGTCACTCACCAAATAAGATAAGAACAATGAGTCACTATAATTGCTTGGATCAAGTGAAAGACCGAGCATCCTTGGAGTTGTTCACCTTTAGGGCATGTTTTATAACCAACTTCTCAAACAGATATTTAGGGAGAGTTTGGAAGAGTTGGCTTCTATGAGATTGGGAGATATTATGCAATAGGATGTTCTTGCTGGCTGATACTTTCATGTGGGTGGGGTTTTGTTGTTCTTATTTTTATTGTTACGGATTTTGGGATGGGGAATTGTTTTTCCATTAAAAAAGTAAAACAAATGCTTTCAGTGTAGAACAACCTTTTAGATTATGCGCATGAACCACAAACAAAAAGAACACAATGAAATCCTCCATGGGCAAGCATAGTGAGCTAGACTAACCATCATGTTACTCCAGTTCTGTACCAGTTCAGTTAAACTGAACAAAGATAGGGCTCTACAACCCATATTGTTTGAAGGGAAGAGGTGTTAACATGCCCTTTAGCATAATCCCTTCAGATAGACCAAGAGATTCTGGTTAGCAGAGTGAACACTGCTGTTTCAGTGTGGAAAGAGAATTACTATTCATGAGAGTCCTTTTTTATGGCCAGGTGGGCTGAATGTCCTGAAGAATCAAGATTATGAATTAGAACTTGGGCCAGAGTACTGAGATGGAGGATGTATATCACATAATAAGTGTATCATGTAGGTGACATGATGTATCCTGACATGCTATGACACATGTCTCAGGAAGAATGTTCTGAAAAAATTGGACTAAACAGAGAGATCTGTGGCAGTTGCATTTCTTAGTTCCCAATGACCTTCATAATGTCAGAGAAGGTGTCAGCACTTCGACTGTTTTACAGAAAATACTTGCATCTATGTCAGTTCTAGGAAACAGGCCTTCTAATGGGTGCTGGCTGACATAACACATATGTCATACTTATCCTTGTTAGGATGTTCTGAGGCTTTCCTTTGGGCAGCTCTCTACCACAGAAATAAATCATCTCCTCATGGAGAGCAATTGAACAACAACACGTGAAAAGAGAATTTATGACTGTGGCTGCTTTTCTAAATGTCTTAGGTGCCCTGGACTGCAGTTGTATAGTGCCTCCTAGAGGCATAGAGTATAGGTATGAAGAGAGGAAGCTGCAGTATAGCTGATATGTTGAGGCAGTATGCAATGTCAGTTGCATATTTGCTAGGGTGTTGGCTGATGTCCTCAGCAGCTGTTGTGACTTGTGAATATTTGATTCATTTAATGCAATGGAAATGCTCAGTATTTGGCCTCTGAACTAGAGTGTCTGTTAATATGAGATAGTGTTTTATAGTTTCTGACTTGTCTGTATTCCCTCATTGTAGATGCTATATTAATAGCTATGTCTTCCAGGTGAAAAAGGAATCTTTGCTTTCCAGGAGATGGTGAATCTAGGTGAGGATTATGCAATTATGTGAAGATAAATTACAGAGGAGAATATTGATCGGCAGACTTGACTACATCATAAACACTTTTAATCATCAGTAAAGATAATGACTTGCAAAACTCAGACTAATTTGTTTCTGGTGGCTGACTCTAGTAGGCTGTTTTCCTGAAAGCAAAGCAAATTGCTTCAAGTCTGTACACTGACTATGCAAGCCATGACTGTTCTTCCAACCTGTATATAGGGGGTAGTGCCAAGTTTCTCACCTATATTGACACTGAGTTATCTTCTAGTTGGCCAATGGATAGTATAGAAATGAATATTGGATATAGAATTTTGTATAGCATAGGAAAAGATGAGTTTGAACACCCACTTAGTCACTTGTTTTGGCACTTGCCATCCAAGAGAGTGTATTTCTGGCAAATGCATCATCAAGGCTGCTTTTTATAACTTGCCCCATTCAAAGTAGATAGGACTGATATTATATGACCTGCCACAGCCACAGGGAGTTCATTGTTTTGTTTTGTTCAGGCCGTTAGACATTCCTGGGATGGGTGAAATTGTTTCAGTTTGCTGCAAAGTTTGTAAGGATTTAGAGTGACCCTTTTCTGAATAGAAAGACTTTCTTTTGGACACCTCCCTTTTGTTTGCAGCTGCTTCCATCATTGTTTCCCATCTGTGGTCCTGTTGTCCATTTGCGCTTGTGTTGTTTCCTTTTCCACGTTCAATGGCAAATACTGGATAGAATTATTAGGGAAGCAAATATTTAATGTGTCTTTCCTGAGTCTTTATTGTGACAAGTCTTTTGTTCTTTCTGAACAGAAGCTAGTCATTCTGGATAATGCTACTTTTCATTTGGCTTTCTCCTGAGTTCATCTTGCTTTTTGTGTTCATGCTTCTCTGTTCCTTGCTTTCTGTATGTCTGTCTTAGTTCCGTGCTTCTGGTGATGAAGCTTCTCACCAGTTCAGTGAGAAGTTGCTTAAGTTACTGTGGCAGCTCCTGGCTCTTTTCCTGTTGTTAATTAGCTTTCTGCTATTATTGGATGATGATGATGTTTTCTTTTCTGCCCAGATGCAGAAAAGGCATCAGGCAATGAAGCAACAGTACAAAGCAGATACAAATTCAATCTAACTGCATAGCTGAGTATGTAATGAGAATTCTACCTGTATGTGACCACCAGAACCTAATCTGTGATATGTGGTAGTTGTAATAATAGTAAGGGGTACAAATTCAGGTAGAGGATCAGAAAATATATGTTGAAGGGGTTTAGGTTACCATTCCCTCATTTTTCTAGGTTGGGGTGAGGAATGTGCTGCAAGCTGATACTAAATGGTCTTTTGAGGTACTACAATTTGGAATGGATAGGTCTTGGTAGAGAAGAGTACAGGAATACACGATCTCATTCTGTGTCAATATGGCAATTGATGAAAAAGTGTTGATCCTGATGGAGACTTTTTATTTGTCAGGGAACCCATTCAGCGTTAGGTGCATGTGAACATATAGGGCTGTTTTCTTTTCAAAGAAGTCACCAGTTATCACCAAGACTGAAGGAAAAACTGGACTGACCTCTGCATCAGCTCAGAAAAAAAAACAACCAAACAGACCTGTTGGTGATATCTGGTCAAGATGAAGATTTTACATGGCTTTGTGCAGACAGACGGTGCTTTCTAGGACATGGGAAACAATGATAAGCAAGGCTATCTATGGAAAAAGCTAAATGCAGGTTCTATTTAATATGTATGAGGAGAAAACAAATAATATTTAGGATGTGAAGCACATAAAAACTGGCTCGATGTGAAACCAGATGGATGTTGAAAAACTGCCTTGACTGATTACAGCCTGCTCCCAAGCAGTGTTTCTGAAGCACTTCTAGGGCTTGGGGCAGTCTCAGGATTCCCTTGGAGCAGCTTTTTGCCCAATTTTGTTTGGGAAAAAAACCCAGCCAACTAAAACAATGAAATTAACTTATTTTTCTAAAATTGAATGTGTAAAAATTTCCTTATATGAATTTTTTGAGATGCCATGTTTTTGCTCCTGTTTAGAAGGAAGACTTGTTTGGAAATGTTGGAATTTCCTCTCCACAGAACAGAATGTCCAAGTTTTTATCAGCCATTTTAGAACTGTGGCACTTTCTGACAATGGAGACTTCGTGTTAGATGAATATCTTAAGGAACAGAGACAGACATCACAACATTACTCAGGCAGAGCATCTCACAGCCTTTCTTGTAGGTTGGTGTTCTTTGACATGATTGTGTTTTTAAAATTATATTTTTTCCTTTTATAAGGCAAAATAATGAATGTACAATAATTACCTTTCTGTGGTGTCCCAAGTGGAAACAAAGTATCTGAGATACCTACAAATAGCCAGGTGAATTCAGAATTAATACCTCCTCTAATTTACCTCTAAGTATTCATTAACAGATTAACTAATGCAGGTGATTTATCCAATAATATAAATGTGCTTCTTGTCAGTGAAGCGACAGTATTAAGAGCAATGACTTCTGCCAATCCTGTTAAGTTTAGTGAAGGTATGAGCTAGCATCTATGAGAGACACATAACTTTCTGTAGCTGCGGCTGAAGAACAGGTGGAGTATGTTTCTTTACTGTAACTGTGCTGAAGCATTTCTGCTATAGAACTGCAAGTGACCTAATTATCTTCCTAGTCTTCCAATCATAGACTTTACCATCCCTATGTTGAAGCTAAAGGCTTGTACTTCGAGTTCTCCAAACTTCTCAACACTGACTATGAAGAACTATCCACTAAGTCATCTGCAGCCAACTGACTGACTCATCTTGTTTTTATTAGATCATTTTCAACAATCTTTATGAACAGATTCCAATATTATGTTTCTCATTATGAAGTGCTGTTATATATAATTTCAGATATTTTCTTCAAAATTAGTTTATCCAGTCTGCTTTATATGTCTAATTGCAAATTTATCTGTAAAGATCATGTTACCCAGACCATATAATATCAGATATACCTTGGACTGCATTCTACCATTGAGGCTGTTGATAGTTTTTAAAAGCTGCAGAGCTAGGAAAGAACAAAAGTCAAATAAAATGTTCAAGGCACTGAATGATGACTCAAATAAAGTGCTGCACATTTAATTTATTTATGGTTGCTGTCAAGCACCTTTAGAAAAAATTGTGGTGTCTCTTCATCTGTCTGTATGATTAAATTGTCTGTAGTCTGCTTGTATAGACTTGTTTTTGTTATCAGAAGTTATGTAGGTAAAGCTCTGTGTTACAAGTAGTTTTTCTGTGAACTGGTACACTGCCATAATGAATACAGTGATGTCTGAGTTAAAGCGGATCATGAGTACCCAGGAAGATTTTCCCTGGAAATTTTTCAGCACTGCAGGGATGGAGAGGTCCCTTGGAAGCTCTTCCTGCTGATACATAAGTGAGGCTGCTTAGAGCTCTTTACCATGTGTTTTTGTGACTCCAGTAATCTGTAAACCACACTTGTGTGGTCAAAGTATAGCTGACATGGAAGGGAGTGTTTGTGAGCTTGTAACTGGACTAGTTGCAGTTTTGTAGAAGAAAACCAGCTTTATCTCCTAATCCTTCTGCTGGCAGGCAGGAAACAAAAAATGAAGGTAAGACACTGTGCCTATTTATTGCTTAATTTTTTCCAATAAATTCTAACCTTGTGGTTAAAAAACCCAACAAAATCCAGTAATCCTCAAATGTAAACAAGAAGAAAAATAATACTCCAGAATGCAAGAGTTTATAAGTATCCAAACCCTAAATATGTTAACACAGCTGCATGTCATGTGACCCACCACAGTTCTGACACAAAAGTATGTGAAATGTTTGAAAATGTCCAGAACATTGCAAATTTCTGATGACCTCCTACTTGAACTAGAGCGACACAACTTTTAAAAATCCAAATGGAATGAATGAAGAGTTGTGCTGCAATTATATAAATGGCCCTTTTCCTTAGCTAATATTTAAAAGCTCCTACTAAAGCCCTCCCACAGTAACACTGCAAGCTAGAGATCTTGTAATGCTTAGTGAGTGTTTTACTCTGCCTTTCAGGGATCCGGCTGCATTTCAAGCCATGCTAATAGTCTGTTTGGTTTTTTTGGGCAGGTCAGTGTGTCACAGCTGAATGAGAGGCAGAGTGTCCTCAGATGGCACTCAACAAGGTAGCACTGGAGTAAGAACTAATATAGCTTCATCAATGTGGTGTTGCAACAAGCCTATTTACTGTTGCCAGTTACCCCAATAGCTTGGTTGAAGTTCTGCACAGTCCTGGTCTTGTATTGGCTGCTGTAAACTGTGTTTTTAGCCATAGGTGAGCTCCTGGGTAACGTAAAAAGGTGGTGAGAATACTAGTTGCCTGTGGACAATCTGGAAATTAAAATTCATCCTCAGTGAAGAAAATGCCTAGTAAATCTTGAGTGCAGCAATATTTAGAAGAAGTGAAATGTTCATTAATAAATCACAAAAACATGACAGAGGAGAGAACAATTATTTAGGGAAATATTAGTGGAATTTACTCAATCCTAAATGTTATCTGTATGCCAGGCCTTGTTCTTTCAAAGCCATAGATTTTTTTTAATTCAGGTACTGTTTAGTAATAAAACTAATAAGCTTCAACTTTTCCTAGAGCTGTAGATGCTATACAGGTATCAACCATAATGGTAACTGCAGAAGATTTTCGTTAAGCCTGGGCAAAAAGAGAAAAAAAAGAAAAGTAAAGTATCTTCAATAACATTTTAAAAGTAATTTTAATTCTGTGCAATTTGAAAAGCAACAATTTTGTGTATTAGTAATTTCAAACAAAATATAACACCATTTTCATTTTTTCTTTTTCTCATAATCTTCTTTCTCCTCTGTCCTGCCTACTCTCCTATGTAATTTTATTTTCTTCTTATTTTTCTACTATTTTTTTTGTTAAAGAAAAAAGAGAAGGAATGTACTACACTTCAAGCTAGACTAGAAAGAAGACTGGTAAAAATATCACTTTTGGTTTAATCCAGTTTCTCGTTTAAAAAAATTATTTTGTTAAGAAAACTTTTCTAATGCATAAGTTTTCTATCTGTTGTACTTCCAACTTACAATGCTTACAGTAGGCTCTCCCCTCCTAGTTAATTGTTACGTTATAATTAAAGAAAATATTGCCAAAATATATAGCTATTTGTGCTGTCTTTAAACTGGTTTTCCTTTTGCTAAAATTTGCAAATGCTCCAGAATTGTGACCCAAATCCCAATCAACCAAATATTTTTCAATTTTGATTTCTCAACCAGGGGAAAGCAAGATAGGAGAAGACATCTGTCTTTAAGTGTTTCTCAGATGATCAATTTTTCTTTATGCCTTCAGAGACTCAGAATATATAAAACACGTTCTGGAATTAAAATTGCAACTAGTTCAGTTGTATGCCTACATTCTGCATCTTTTTCTAAGTGAGGATCTGTGTCTTTTGGGGCAGGGACTACTTTGATTCATCCAGTTATTCAGCAAGCATGAGTTACTAGTATTACTTAGCAATGTTCTGTAGTGCTTACACATCACATTAGAAATCATTGCTTCTGATAAATATATTTAGAATATATTTTCTTTTTGCTTTCATTGCCATTATGGCATCTCTATAGAAGTATAATGCTTGCCAAACAGAAAGACCGTTTCTTCACAAAACTTCGTGAATTCAGACATCTGAAACTTGGTTTGGCTTGTCCTGCAGCTCCGTAAGGACAACTAGTGGCAAAATGCAGAAAATGCTATATATGTAGTAGAAATGAGAATGGCCTGAAGGCTGCTGTATGCCAGGATTTTCTCTGTGACTTTTTTGCTAATTGGAAAGCTGGTCTCCTGAGATGAGGTGCCTTAAACCTTCAATTATATAAAGATTTTCAAATCTTTATATTGCCGTGAGTGTACATGTGATCAATTCCATTCATAATATCTAATATATTTTCTGTCTAGAAGAATTTGCTATTACATTTACTAGACTTTTTGCATTTCTAGATATCAAGATATTCCTATCTGAAGAAGCTTCCTGGCTTCAAGGTATGTACACAGCTTCTAGTACCTAGGACAGTAAGAGAAAAAATTGTAGTGTCAAAAAAAATCACTTCTGACATGAAACAAATTATTTGGGCAATTTGATCCTTACTTACCCCCCCCCCCCCAAAAAAAAAAAAAAATCAACTGAGGTGAATATTGATAGTGATGGGAAGGAGGCAGGACTCACCAGGGCTGTGTCTCTTCTACCTCCTCTTGATGGTTAAAGCTGTTCATCTGGAATGGAGGAGACTGAGATTTAATTCTGTCCTCTGCTTTGAAGATTTAAATCCAGGCTGGCCTACCAGCAGCAGGGAGGTCTACCACAGTGGGCTCTCAGTAGTTCCTCTTGATATAGTTCCTCTTGATACTTTTTCACTTCAGATAACCAGAGGAGCAGTTGGTAGGGCAGATGCCCATTCAGCTAGGTCAGAATGCTAATTGCCAAGCTTTAAAGTTGTTCTCAGTCTGGATGGTGGCCACTTAAGCACTGCATACAAAGTGGACCAGTTTCAATGCAAGCTCTCCATATGCTAGTACCCAGTCACGTGAGGGATGCTGGATCAGAGTTCAAACCCACACTGTGTCTGATCAAGGCAGAGGTTTAAATTTGTGTCTCTGACTCTCATATGAATCTCCTAGCAACTATTCTTCATATCATTCAAAAATGGAACAGCTCCAGTAAGACACTTCATATAAACTACTTCAGTAATAGTTGAAAGTCCATGAGCAGTAAGGTAAGAATGACTCTCCAGCCTGATGTTAATGGTTCTCACTTGGGAAGCTAGGGCAGTCTGTGTTATACTCAACACAGTGTGGAATAATATCACCGGAAGAGAGTACCTCAGCATAGCAAAGGAGTTAATTGTATATGAAGTGTCATGGGGAACAATGTTTGCAATGATTTTGTAAAGCTAGCGCTGTGTTTCCTTGCCTTTTATGTTTGCATTTGCCAAATACTTGCATTTTCCAAAAATATTTTTCCCTAAGATTTATGGAACATTTCAGGTTAAAAGCCATGAAATGGGCTGGGTAGGGGTGGTAGTGCTTTTTGTGTGAAAATCTGCAAAAATTGTGAATTTGGTTCAATTTGAACCAACATTCTTTTTCAACTGTTAGGCTTGGGAGCTGAACCAAAAAAACAGTTATTTTCACAGTCCTATGCGCTCCTTTGCTGTTGGCCCCTGCATTTTACTAGGAAAATTGTGACATAGTCATTAGTCCCTGGAGCTGCCTGTCCATAGCACAGGGGCATGAAATGGAAATCCCACTAAAATTTGGGGATGTCTGAAGTTTTGGAAGTGCAGGAGCTCTAAAACAGGACTAAATGATGGCATCTGCAGTATGTATTACTACCAGACTCTTCAAAAACGCTCTATTGTTTTCACAGGTTCTGTCTATCATTTGCTTGTCAAAAATACCTTTGATGTACATGTTTATGCGAACTGCTAGAAAGAGGAGAGTTCTTGGCTTGTGTGTATTGTTAGCTGAGAAAAGAGACATTCCTTTCTCTAACTTTTTCATTCTAAGATGTAATGAGAACACTTTAAACCAGGAAAACCAAATTGCAAATGCCATGCTCTTCTCTAAATGCTACTTATGATCAAACACACCCATCCACCCTTTTAAATACTTCATAATTAAACATGCAAAAATGGAGACTTAATTTGAACGTGTAAATTAATTGCATGTTGTAACAATTGAAATTCATAACTGCACATCCATTAGCAGACAACGTTGTTCCTCATTCTTTTGTTTGCATGTTTACAGTAATCACGCAATAGGATTTATGGTGCATATCACCCTTTGAAAATTAATTCCTCATCAAAGTAGGAGATTTGTTCCCATTAAATTACACATTTCTATTGTATAGCTTTGCTCTATTAATGCAAATAACTGCAAATTAAGCCTCAGATGTCTAAAGAGCAGCAGGAGTGACCATGTATTTGATGTGTGCTGCACATCATGTCATTTTTATGTCACTCCTTTAGGGGTTAAATGAATTTCATGTTTTGGACGTCTTGGGAAAATAACAAACAGTGTAGCTCATTCAAAAAGCATCTGCTGATTTTTTTTAAACAGAAGACAAAGATATTTCAAATGTGTTTTCAATCCCCTGCTAAGAAAATAAGTTTACGTGAAATAAACGTTTTTTCTTCTTGTAAAATTTTGTGTTTACCATCTGCAGCAGTTTAGAAAAAGCCAAAATTTATCAGAGTAGTCTATTTAGCACCTAAAAAAATGAAATGCTATGGTGGGCGAAATTAAACATAGAAGGATAGGAATGAGGTCAGTGGAGTGAATGCAAGATATACCCCATGTGCATGCATGGAGTTTACCCTCTGGATGTCTGTATTTGCCTGTTTATTTCCATGCATGTGCATGATAGATCATGAGGCTTTCTTTAAGAAGTTTTTGTGAAAGGAAAATCCCTTGCATGTTTAGGTGTTCACTTCCATTTTAATTGAACAATAGCAGCACTTGTATTAATATCAGCAGGGTTTACTTGATTCTTTTGGGGTCGAGTTTCACTGTAGGGCTTGGTTTCTTCATCTTGTCACACGGAGCCTGGTTTAGCTTACTGGGCATTGGATCAGGCCTTGGCATTCCTCAGCTACTGTGTATTCAGTTCCATACTATGTTGAGCTTTCTCACCCATGCTGTAGAAGTTCTTTGCAACTAAGCCTTTACTCTGCTATATAAACCCAGCTTGCTCCTCAGTTTTCTGCTTCCTAGTGTGCTGTGCAGCTGTCTTCTGCTCCTGGCTTTGTGCCATCTTCATGTTACACCTCCCAGTAGGCCAGCCACTTCCATTCTGTTGTTTTGTTAATCTCTTTTAAATAACCTCTTCTTTTATGGTGCTACTTACAGGAAGTAGCTCTCCAGCAATGCCTCTGAATAATTTCTGGAGTAAATGGTTGCCATATGCATCTAGAACTTAAAGGACCCTATCCTGACTTATTCTGTATATTAGCACCACCTGTATTGACAATGCAGTGAATTGTGATGAAAATCAGGAGGATTTTTTTTAAAGAAAAGCATCTCACCTTCTTGCACATGAGACAAAAGTCTGATGGGAAACACCATCAGAACTTGGACTGGTCAGTTGTCAGGCTTGGGCCTAGGTAATGAGAGAGCTACATTGGGACAGAACATGATAAATATGAAGATGGAAAGTATTTATAAAAATGCAGGAAAATGGCTTTCTGGTAATTAGTGGAAAGGAGGTCACAGCCTGCCTTTCCTACACAAACTTCCTATTTATTACTGTGACGTGACAGCATATGGCTCTGAATTTTTAGTGGACTAATACCATTTCTCAGTTGTTTTTGCTTTCTCTTTTCTCACAGTAAGATGTAACTTAAATTCCTAAACTCAAAACCCCCAAAAATCCAACCCACAAGCCCCAGTGGTATTTGGAGTTTATGTATTCTTTAACCAAAGGACTTTACATAACCAGATACTGGTACATTCTTTAGTGAAATTCTTGAAGCTTTGAGTTTAACCACTGCTCCTTGCAGTGATATACTTGAAAAAATGTCAACTATGTAGCTGTACTGGAGGGCAGTGCAGTTGAGGTACATCCTTTTCCTCAAAGTGACAGACTGGTGTCAAGGTTTAGACTGAGGCAGGGACTTGGCTGCAGCTTGAACAGTCCTATGGTGACATCAGAATTTTGGCATGCAGATTTAAACATTTTTTCTTCTTAACTACAGACAAAAGCTGAAGATTTGGCATGAGTGAATCTAGTAACGAGATATCTGCTGGAGTAAGCAGAGAACTCAATAGCTTTGTGAGTTGAGTATTGCCTCATACATTTTTCATAAGTTATTAATTCTGAAATCTTTGTGCTGCCTATAGCAGTGGACTTGGGTGTGTACAGGAGAAGCTCTCCAAATTGTGGGCAAAGCGACTTTATTTCTCAAGAGAACAGAAAGGTATATTATAGCAAAATCCCTGTTGGAAGGGTTGATGTAAGAATGCTTAAGGAGACTTGAAAGAGGAGGAAACACACAGAGGGTTTAAAAGTTTGGAGTTAAACAAAGCTAAGCAGGATTTAGAAAAGTACTTAGAAAAAATAATCCTGAAAAGGAAGAGAACAACCTCCCTTTCCACCCAAAATCAAAAAAGAACACTATTAAAATGTTCTTAAAGTATTTAGTTTCTTTTAATAACACTCATGATACATTGAGCAGTCAAACCTCATTCTGTGTGTATTGGCAAAGCAGAGTAGCCTTTTGGATATTTAATCTGCATCTAAGTATGTTTCAAATCTATGTGTGATAAACTTCATTTGTTAAATGTGGGAGGTTGATTTGCTCTATAACATGGCCATAAAGTAGTAAAACAAAATGATATAAAGCTGTCAGGCATCTTGGCTCCCAGTTACCTTGCTGCATTTCTCAGAAGTGCAATGGTAATGAGAAATTTCAGTGTCAGGACTCTATTACTGAAGTGTTTCTGAAACACTGTGATTGCGTTTCTTCTAAATCTTCTATGCAATCTGCATTGCCATTCAGATTTCTATGGAACACTAGTGGGAGCATCCAGAAATAAAATCCAAAGACTGAGCCTTTCTTTCCCATATCTTTGACAATATTATTGTTTTGATATCTTGAAAGGGAACATGATCAAGGAGCATAGGGCTCAACAGCCAGCATCTAGAGCAAGCTGATTCTGGCACTGCTGTTATGGGCAGTGGATCTTTTGTGGCTTTAGGCAGCACACATGATCTTTCAATCTCAGTTTCCCTTTCTGTAATATAGGATGATAATAATAATCACATTCCTATCTGACATGGCATATTTATTTCCTATAGACAGATGAAATGGTATGGAAATGGCTTTACGGAGGATTGGTCAAAATCAGAGTATATCCATCATTCATCATTTAATTGTTTCAATTTCATTTTTTTTTAATGAAGGAACTCAGTTCATAATTGAGGAGACCAAAACATTTCGAGGTTGGATTCATATTCTGGAGAGTATTCTGAATTTCAAGAAAACTACCCCCTCACTGTTTCATTATGAGAAATATTCTAAAGCCTTTCCAAAAGTTTTGTCTTTATGCAGAACCACAGTCTGTTTATTTCTTCATGCCAAAGATGAGGTTTGGCAGGGGATTGTCCCATACCCTTGCCAAAAGCTCTCCTAAGAGCACACTCAGTTAGTTTATATTACTACTTTTGAAAAAGGAAACATTAAAGAAACCATATTTTTTAATACAGTATAAAGGTCCTCTGAAGGCTGAAAATGCCTCCCTCTGGCCCCAGCTCATTGCAAAGGGCTAGGGGAAGTGAGAGAAAAAGGAGTCCTGTAGTCAAAGAGCTGCCTCCGTGTGAGGCCTGGGAGCTAGGACAGCTTCGTTCTAGCCCTCATTTCCCTGCAGGCTCCAGCTTTCAAAAATTGCTTTAGGTCTGATTGCCCAAGTGGAGACAGCCATTTTCAGCAAGTCTGGGCACTCTTAGCACCTGTTGATTTTACTGTGGCTGTTCAAGGGAAGGATGTCTGTCTCCTTCCAGTCTTCCAACATACTATAAATGCACATGGTGGACGGAGTGGGGAGTACTAAGTGCCTTGGTCTGTCTCTCTTCCTCTGTAATGACTCTCTGAGCATGACTACATCCTCTCTGCAGGTCCTATGGCAGATCACAAAGCCAGAGAAAGGCCATGGTTGTTGCATGACCAACTGGCGTTTTGTTGTTCTTAAAGTAGCATAACCACTAGCTACCATCTTGTCATCCTGACTCTTCCTTGAAATGACTCAGCAGGCATATTGCCTGACTCATGACTTAATATGGCAGTGTCCTGTACATTGCGGAAGAAGAGACTTGAGAGATTTGCCTAGCTGTGTAGTGCGGCTACCGATGTTGCATAAATTCTTTCATTTCAGTCCAGAGCTTGATTTTTTTAAGTTTCTGAAAAATATTCAAGCCTGAGTTAATATATAATTAAAGCATAGGAGGTTATTGTCATAGGAGTGTTCTTTCAGCACTTATGCCCAAAGCTATATTATGCATAGAGTGAGAGAGATCATTCAAGTAACTGTAAGAAGACTTTTATATTATAAAACTGAGAAAAAATGTGTGTACATGTGTACATCCATCCATCCATCCATCAGAACTCAGACTGTGTTTTTAGAAATTGAAGCCACATGTTGCAGCCTTTATCCAACTGAACATTTCTTTCTTCTTGGAGTTGTGCATTCATTATCAGCTGGGGTTTCAGTATCAAAGAGAACTCAGCTAAGTTAACTAGTTAACAGTACTAAGCTAACATACCTTAGTATGGAAGGAATCATTTTCCGTGGGAGTTCTCCATATTAAAATTGCAGCCATACTTTCTTCAAATAATTTTCAAAGATGCATTTTTTTTGGTGTGAAACTGCCACATCCAGAATTTTTTGTTCAATGCCTTTTCCTCTTAGAGATCAGTCCTTTAGGTGGCTGAATATCTATGTGCTAGGGATGCATATGCATAATCTGGGACCTGGTACTTGCTGACATGTTGGAATGAAATTTGAATTCCCAGTCTTGCGTGGATGAGATCCTTTCTTTGCAAATGTATCCCTCTTGGAGATATTTCAGAGTTGCACCTACATGGATTGAACTGCAGGGTCAAGGCTTTTAGGATTTTTTAGAGAATGTTACCATTTGAAGTACAAAATGTTTCTATTTATGATATGAAAATGAAACCACACTAAAAATGCTTAAAGTACCCAAAGAGGAATTTACTTTATAATCTGCAAGTATCTTCATTACTAGTGTTACTGGAGAGAATAAATGTGGGAAGATGCAGTGAGTAGGTTCTCCTGTCAAACTTTGCACTGATATTCAGTTGGCTGTCCTTGAAGAACTCCATCCCCTTTTATGCTGTAAATAGATATTTTGTTTACCTAACCTGCTGGAGGATTTAAAAGGGAATCAACATGTTCTGTAGACTCAAAGAGTGGGAACTGTTTATTTGTACATTCTGACCTCCTACATACTACAGACCAAAAAACATTACTCTGTTACGTCTGCATTGAGCCCAGTTCCTTGTCTGTTTGATTAAAATGTTACCTGCAAATATAAACTTGTGAGCACAATTTCTTTTCCACTGTGATTCATTTAGAAAAACTGTGGCTCCCTGAGCTACGAATGAATAAAGTCTGGTTTCTTGTGGCACTGGATTTTCTGGTTTTTTACAAGACACAAGCTCCAATTGGAGTTATTCCAGTGGCTAGGACATTCATAACAGCTCAATACTAGTGGGTTCTCTGAAGTCTAGTAGAGTATGTTCACACTGCAGCCTTTGATTTAGTGGGAAGAGTAATAAAGTCATTCTATTCACTCATCCAACCATTTTCCTGAAACGTGTTAGGAATTTAATTATTTTTGAGGCGTCTGCTTCTATCAGATATGGTCTGAATTGGTCATTGAGTCAAAAAAATTATTGAAGGAATAATGTGTGTGTGAACATGCATACAGGCAAAGCTTGACTGCAGAAGGTTTGTTTCCCTAGGAAATCTGGCACCTGTACTGCCTGAGATATTGGAGCCCCTGTGGATTGTTATTGTTCTATTCTTACTGTGCATTAGAGAAGAAGAGATAAGAGAGTTTCAGCAGATGTAGAACAGTGTTCCCACAGGATATTATAAATGACCAATAGCCTAATTTTCTTGTGACATCCTGCCAATTTCTAGGATTGCTTTTCATCCTGATGGGTCTTTAAAAAATATGCACTTAATATAACAATTTAAAATATACATTTAAAATGCACTGCCCTGTTAGACTGGAAATGAAAGTTAGTAAATTGTTTCATTTTTGTCATATTTTCAGAGTCTTTTGTCATGTCAACAGCCAATAGGCAGTTTGTGAGTAAAATATTCAGGCTCTGCTTACATTCACTTATATTTGCATTTACTCTATCTGAAGATGCTCCTATATTTTGTTACAATAACACTTTTCATTTAGAAATTTGGACCTCCTCTGGTGGGGGCCCCAAATATTTCCATTTCTAAGTGCAAAATGTTAATCTGTATGTAATTTTAAAGTGTTGCCAGATTCTAACCACACTGCCTTACCTACCATAGTCCTTTGGAAATGTTTTACTTGCAAAAACTTTATATACCAGATATGTTCGTTTAATAAAAATGTTGTTATGATGACTATAAACAACATATTTTTGACATGACTAATGTTTTCATGAAGTTGCTTTCATTTTCACAGGTCACTGCTTCCTTTTCCAGCTTCACAAACAGTTTTCTCAATCATCTTGGGCACTAAGTTGGTGCCTCAGCACTTGGATCTGTGTCCTTTGATTTGATCTTCTTTTCAGGGTATTCTCTAATTTGTCCCTGTCTACGTACTGTTTTTCTGACACTTTTTTTGCTTTCTTGTGTCACTTCATGGCAGTCTATCTCCATCATTTGCTTTAAAAGAGGTGAAATATCTGGGAAAGAATAGCACAAAAAAAAGGGAAATAGCTGACCAATAAACTACCTTGAAAGTAAGTGATTTTTCTTCTTTTCTCTTATGCATGTGTTGTTATTTTATAATCTACATGCATGAATTTCTCTACAACATACGGCACATTTTGTGAATGAGCTGAAACAACATAGGGCATATTTGTAAATCAAATGGTAATTATTTGTGAATAGTCTCTCTTTTATTGTTAATGATATGCATCACACTAACTCAGTTTGATATGCTGATTGTAAGAATAAAGTTCATCTGAGGTAACCGAGTTTATTCTCTTCTCAGGCATCCAGCCTGGATCTCAGCTGCAAAGTAAGTACCTCTACCACATCTCATTACCAAAATAGCAACCTTCTTAATCCTTTGCTGTGAAGAACAAAGGTTTGAGTCAGTCTCTGGAGCAGAAATAGGCTCTTGTTAATGCACTGGCGACTTCAGTGTTGGTATTTTTGTTAGAAAAGGGAGAAATAGGAATTTGCTGATATATGTTAGATAAGGGCTGTCATTGTTTTGAGATTTATCGGTTTGTTATTTGGGCCTTTCCAACAGTAGTTGGAAATCTACAAAATACCTTGTAATTTAACATTCTTGATGAGTTCAAGAACTACTTCCTGGAAATTCACTTCTATCCTTTGTATCTATTCTGAAAGAATCATTTAGGACATCAGTGAAATGGTGTATTACTTACAGTGCAAGAGGTGGAACTAGGAGAAACCTTCTTCTGTTGCTCCTGCGAGGAACACTGGTCTTGCTGGACTCAGTCCACTTGCCATTCAGTGGATCTGACCTCAGACCTTGGGCAGTGGGGAGGCCTAAGTGATCAGTCTTTGAGGTGCACTGACTCAGAAGATGTGACTCCTTACCCACTCTTTGCAGCACACTAAGATGTGGGATGTGCTGTCACTACCTGTGTGCTAGCAGAGTGTCCAGGGCTGAATAGGTAACGACTAAGGTATGAATTCCTGTTTGGAAACATTAGATCTCTGACGGTGTTTTACAGAGTCTCTCTTTTCCTTTGAAAAATTTGCTGTCAGGTGGTGATGGGCTGCGGTGGACTGTGGAATTTGGGATCCTTGTGGAGTATGCTCTCAATGTGTATGGCAACTCTTCAGGATAAAGTTGAAATTGGGATTGCAGAGAGGAGCCAAAGGAATTCCACTTGGTGAAATTAATGTTACTGAACTTGAGGACCTGGAAAAGGGTGGGGGAAGGATCTGGGTGAGCTCTCAAGTTTGTATGAATGACTGGCATAGAAGGTATTGCTTAAAGCAAAAATAAATGCAGTGTAACTGATCTGTTGAGACCAGCAAACTGTTTCTGGAAATGACTGGTGCTTGATAATTCTTAGTGATAGGCAAATGCCATACTCCAAAATATGTGTGGTCTGTTGTGCAATTCCGTGCGAGTGTGGATCTTTGCAGGTTATTGGCCTATGCCCTCTGGCACAAATGTGTTTGCATAAGTCTTAGCATTTAGAACTTTTGAGTGTTTATCTTCATATGTATGTGAAAGGTTCAGGGTTAGGCTAGGATGAGCTATCCCATAAACTAAGTCAGCAGAAATATTCTAGCTAATTGTCCCCAGGCCTGATTACCATCACAGAAAATGAAGACCAGTAAGATGGCATTTTTAGTGAACCTTAATTCTCTGTTTCTGTTTTTTATCGTTAGGGAAAATCTTGTATTTGGTCTCCAGTAGATACGACAAAGATACATCTTTTGATGGAATCTGTAGGCTGAGACCTGTGGCTTGACTGTGGACTTTTATTTGTGAGCTGGAAGGGATTTCTGAACATAGTCTTAGGCAATTAGTGTTGTATTAATTGGCATTTTATCCTGAATGTGTGTCTCCCCAGAAGACTTTAAGTATAAAGTTTTGATAAAATATGAATGTGTCAAGTGCCAGTAGGATACATGGACCAAAGACTGTTTTCTGTTATACCACTGTAAAGCTGGAATAATTCTATTGACTTCTGAATGACAGTGGTAGATTTGAGAGTAGAACTGGACCTGTGAGAGGAAACAGAGACTGTGCATGATGGTGCCTTGGGAAGTGAAACAGCTGACTGAAAAAACAGCTCATGTACTGCTCTGTTTTCCCGTTGATAGTTTCCAGTTGTTTTATTATCCCAAATGCCATTAATTAGGTTCAGATTATAAAAAAAGTGGATGACATTGTGTGTCACCCACCTTACAGCACCTTACTGCACATAAACAATACACCACATACAGCAAACTGTAATCACAGATGGTTATTAAGCAAGGTGCTGAGTAAAGAGAAAGTTCCTTTGGCTAAGTAGTCATAGGCTCAAAGGTTTCTCAGACTTTGCAACAGAGGAAGACATGGTCACATGCAGGAGATCAGTGCATATTGCATTTAGATCGCAGCCAAGGGTGTTATGAACTCTATGCGTTGATGTTTTGGGGTCTTTTAGTATTGGACGAAGCTGGAGCAAAGAAAGAACTAAGTAAGAAAGTGAAGATGTAAGGAGTATTGCCATCTCCTCTGCATTAAGTACATATTTTGTAGGATAATAGGATTTATTTTACATTTTTGAACAGTGATTAGGGGTCTTAAATGACTTCCTTATAGAATGTGGAAAGTAAGTAGATAAAAATTTCTTTGAATAGCATGCACACCTAGATTTTCCCTCCTCTTGGTGTATGGTGATCGTGTGAGACTGAGTGAATTATGTTTTTATGCTGCTACAGCAAGACATGATATCATATTGCTGCCTAGGTTGATAGAAAAGCATTATCAAGAACTGGCAGGAAACACATTAAGCAAGAGTATGGAAATCACAATGTCTTAAAACCATGACTAGTCCTAAAAGCTGCTGAGATTTTACTGAAGTGAATGGGCTGCTACAGGCTCTGTTTAAAGTAAACTGGAAATTGAAACTGGAAATTGAAAACTCAAATTGAAGTGAACATGGGAGATTTGGTAGACTAGGTTATACAAAAGCTAGAATGTATGTGGAGGTTGTAGTCATGATGGAAGAGTCTCTGCACAAA
This sequence comes from Rhea pennata, assembly GCF_028389875.1. Lineage (NCBI taxonomy): Eukaryota > Metazoa > Chordata > Aves > Rheiformes > Rheidae > Rhea > Rhea pennata. Next base: position 57,789,669 of record NC_084667.1, on the reverse strand, counting down.
GAAGAGGAATGTGTTGCTATATTGGTGTTTCCTGACTGGAGGTGTTGTATGAGCCTGGAGAAATTGTCCCTAAAACTTTAAAATATGAATAATAAATTAACTACAGATAATAGTGTGGATAATAATAAATATGGATGAATATACTACTGGAAACTCAAGGTTTGCTTACAAAGATCATCTGGTAAATGAATGGTCTGTTAGGGTCATCAAACAACAAAATGAGATGAATTATGTTGTTTAAATGTCAAAAATTATTTTTTCAGATCATATAATGTAGCTATGATGTTATATTATTAAGGCCGGGCTTTTTTGCTGGGTGTGTGTGAACAGTTTGAGGAGAAAACAGAACACTGTTATGGATGAGTTGTAGAAGTCTTGGCTTGTATAATTTTTTTATGTGTTACACTTCATTTCTGATGCAAGTTGAGATCAGAAATGCTGCAGATCTGCAAGCATGTATTTTTCAGTAAATCTAGTGCGTTAATCTAGCTATCCACTGGGTGGAGATGGTCAACAAACTTCCTATTAGATGTTTTACTAGAAAAATGATGGGTGGGAAAGTAGCCCAAGCCCTAAGTAACTAAGAGACATCATGGACCTGCAAAGGGTGGTATGGTTCGAGGTAAAGGTGGACTAGATGCAGAGAAGTAAAATAGTGTGTAGGTCTCACTTACGCTTTTTATTTTAGAAAGATGTACCAATAGGATTTGTGTGAACTGTAGAAGGTTGAATTCTGTCAGAATATCTGATGTCTAGGACTGATGCATTTGTAGAAATTCTCATTCAGCAGCTGACTGCTATGACCTTAACCAAAGGGTTTTCAAACTGAGATTATGGGTTTTAATCTATTTTATCAGTTCAGTAATACTTGTGAATACCTGGGTTTTCCTTTTGGCCTAGACTGGCAGTTGTCACCTTATAGAGTTTGGGAGATTTAATTAGTAGGAAGAGTTCAGTGTGGCATGTGTTGGTTTAATTTTTCATGTGTTTGCAAATCTTGGAGGAACAAGTGTCTCCAGGTAGGAGGGTACTCAGCCTTAGTGGAGCAAACTCAGTCTGAGGTAGGGAAGCGTTTTGGGACACAAAGTAACAAATAGTCATATCAATCCATAGCGGAAAGGAAACAACTATGGAGTCTAACTCTTCAAAGTAGTGAGAAAGGCTGGACTTTTACTGGACTGTGAGTGTATTGCACAAGACTCATGTGCATTTCTACTCTTAAATGCTTGAGTCACTGAAGGTCTGTCTACTCAGGTCTTGGCAGGCAGATATGCACTCGTTTTGTCTGCACTCCAAGCTGTCTGGGTGAAAGCTGGCTCAGAATGGGAAGCTGTGCAACCATGATTAGCGTGTGGCTGAGCCTAAACTGAAGAGTCCTGCTGGGAAGCAGAATATGTTAGCTTGGGATCTACATTACAAGACTGCATTTACATGACTTTAGGATCAGAGGTAGCTTCTATCTGGGCCACTTGAAGCACTTCTGCACTTGCAGAGCTTGCATCTGCCTGCAATCTGCCATGGAATATGCCTGAATACGCTAGAAGGGCTAGCTGGACATGGTGATCTGGAAAAAGTGTCCAAAAGACAGCACATTCTTTTTGAAAAACACCCTTGAGTAAAAATCCAGTGCCAAACTCCAGTTTCAACAAACAAATTGTGATTTTCAGATTCTTTATGTCAGGTTTGAGGCCTGATGCATGCTAATGTTAGAGGGAAAGACTTTAAACTGTATGTTTCAATGGAAGACCCAACACGTCAGTGAGAAGGACTATGCAGTCATGACAAATGAGTGGCTTGCAGCAATATCTCCCTGAATTACGTGTCACTGCCTGTACAGACCATAGCACAAACCACTTGCTCCCTTGCTTACAATGAATGGAAAGTACTGATGCCAGCTTGTTTAGCTGGTGTCCCAAACTTCTAGATCACTTAGGTACCTTTCGAGGACGTGTCTTTTTCAAATGATTTTCTGTAATTCATTTCTATGTCTATTATTTTCAAAAAAAAAATGTTTCTTTATAAAGTTCATGGACAAACAATTACTTTGTCCTTAGCCTCTGGAGTCCATTAATTGCTATGTTGCTTTGTGTTCTTGAAGCAAATTAAAACAACATATTGTGTAGGATATAAAACTATTCCTAACTATGGCAGTGGATCACTGCAGTCATTAGATTAATACCAACTATTATCATCCAGGATGATCATCTGGTTTTACTGAGCTTTGTTAACGAAATGGAAATGTATGATTAAAGTCATCCTGTCTGTCCCTCTAAAGTTGTGCCTGTGAATGAGTCACTGTTTTACAAATGTGTGTTGCCAGACACTGATATTGAATACGGCTCCAGCCGTCAGAGATCTGGGTCCAGCACTGCATTCTTGGAGTCCAGACTGGAACACTGAAATTCCTATTGGAATCTGTGGGAATTCTCCATGGCCAAAGCCCAGCTGCCATTATAGCTGGCGATGGCAGCTGAGAGAGAGAGGTACTCCATGCAGCAGGCACTTAGTGGGTGGAAAACTCTATATAAATTTCATGTATCTCTTCACTTAGTCATTTGAAACCCAAGATGGAGCTGAAGATGCCACATTCCACTTAAGCTTTGTTTGTTTGAGGTCAACTGAGTGCCCTCTGCTGTCTCTGGACATGACACCTTGTGCTCCGCTGGGGCTTGCACTGTGTGTTGGTTGCAGCTGTAGTTCCTGTGCTCACTGCACACAAGAATTGCTTGCACATACCAAGCCCCAGTGTGTCAATCAGTGTGACTGCCCTGCCTGCTGCAGTGTCCCTGGCTGGCTGCATGAAGGCAGACTGGAATGTGGCAGATACATACAACTGTTTGCATGCCCCAACGGTAAATAGCTCCCAAAGATATCTGGGAGGAGTTGCTTTGAGAAAACTGTGTCTTATGGGCAAAATTGACCCAATAGTTAATTTAACTTGTTTGCTTCACATATGAGATAGGGTCTGAATAGTCTTAGCTTTGGGGAATTTCACATCTGGATTCAAACTCTTTATGGCTAATGTCCCCTAATCTGTGCCATGGGCTGTTCCCAAGTCCTAGCTCTGTACTTTTCCAAGCTTTGTGTTTCATGTAGTCCCCTTAGGGGCATTTGTAAAAGTGGGATGGCCAGATTGGTGGTTGTTTGAAGCATCACCACTGACGTCAATGCAGCTTTGCCACTTCACATTTGCAAGGGATCAGACCCGTTTACCAGTGTGACAGTCTGCTGGGGGAAAGGGGAGGCAGTCTGAGAAGAGTTGGATTTGCACTTTGCAGAGTGACAGAGAGTCTGACTGCAGTAGCCAGACACATTATAAAACAGGCTGCTGGAAAGACAGCTCTGTGTGAAGGCTTGAGTCTTGATTTACTCCTGGTTATTATCCTAATATTCCATGTCTTTAAGAGAGTTTTCTTTAAACTTAATACATGGACTTCTGTGAGGGTAATTGGCTGAGATTGCATGAGGGGTTTCTGTGTGGTCTTACATAGCGTAGGAGGCCAGTCGTGGGTATAACTGCTTTGTGCGTTTGGGTAAGGCAGAAGTGGACCATCCAAGTGGGTTGCTCTGTGTTACCAATGTATGATAAAACATACATTTGGAGGATAGACACTTCATCAAGCTTGTGAAGACTTCCAGATCCTTTATCCAGCTCAGAATATTTTAAATATTTTCTAAAGCATGAATTTAAGGAAATAATCCTGAAGTAAAAGGAAGTAAGATTGAAAACTCTGAGGAAAGCAGAAGAGAAACAGTGCTTCCTTGAGTGTAAATGGGAGTGGAGGAGGAAGAAAGGCTATTTGGTAGCATAGCTTTTCTCAGATCCAGTAGTGCTGTTTTCAGAACTCTGCCTATCTGGTGCATTTCTTCCGTGCTTTTGCTCATCTGAACAATTCTCTTTGCCAGGTAAATGAGAACAATAGTGGAGTAGGATAGAATGAATCACTGCCATTAATAAGAAAACTAGGGTTGCTCTCATCATCAACACAACGCAATGTCTATTCTCAAATGTCAGGGCTAATAACTCACCATTTATGAATTAGATTTAACCCCCTCCCACACAAACCCACATAGTCCTTCCTAGCCTTCAAGCTTAGGTCATAGTTGCCTCTCTCAGAAGGCCACCAATAAAACCTTCAAACTATATCTCCTCTAAACAGTCTGGCTGCTTTCAAGATCGAACACTCCTCCTTCTTTCGTTTTGGATGCTGTTTTAGTTATAGCTGCATCACTGAAAAATGTGGAAATGTCTCTGAAAGCCCATCTAAGGCTCTAATTATCTTTAATGTAACAGGACCATTATCATCTACAGATGAAATGAATAATACAACAAGAAAGAAAGATTCCAAATTTTTTGTTACCTTAATAAATTCCTAAACATGAAGGAACTCACAGATCTTTATCCAATGCAACCAGAAATTATTAATGCAGGTGGGAGTATCAAAAGCATGAGTGTTTCAACTGGAATCTTACAACATCTTATATCCAGACGGTGTTTTTCATCCAGTGTTCTGATGAGTTGTAACTGTAGCTGCCCAGAAGAGATGTAACAAGGATGCCAGTTTCCTAGATAACCATCATGTAGGTGTAGAACATGAGAAGCTGTTAATTTCAACTGCTCATCAGGATATTAATAGCCTTCTTACTTTGAAAGTAATGAGTTTGTTTGAATTCCCTGTCTGAAATATAAGAAACATTCAGGATATGTATTTTTAACCGGAATGGCATTTAAAGTGTGTTTGAGACAGGTAACTGGAAAAAGGACATGGAAACAAATTTGAGACTGATTAGGAAAGTCCATTCAACAGACTCTACTTGCCTAGTCCAACACAAGCAGTTTTTTTTTTAATTAATAAATCAATTTCTCTTTTCTGTGCAGACTGAAAATTCTTCAAAGTGGAGTGCATATGGGTCTTAGCACAGCTGGTTGCTGGGGGTATATTCTCTTTGTGGGTGATCTATCAGCAGCCTGGTTACCTCAGTGTGATCTTGGGTAAGGCCTGGTTAAAAATCAAAGGCCAGATTGTTCTATTTACCAAATGTGTTGCCTGGGGCCTGTTAATTAATAGAATGTCTAGGAATGTCATACATCTATTGAAGAAAAAGCATCACTTGCAAATTGCTATTGTTTTAATTGAATGTTGTCATTTCTACATAGTGACTGTTATCTCAGTTTACCAGCCTTTTTGAAAGTGTGAACTGGAACATGGAAAAAACAAGCCACTCTTAGGGAAACACTGTCTTTTAAGTTATTTTTTAATGTAGGTCTCACAGAGACATGAGTGCTCCCACAAGTTGACTGAAGGCCTTATCCCGAAGTTCAAACTTATGTTTAATTCCTGTAAGATATTCCATCATAAATCAGTGCCTGAGGCCTGCTGTGAACCCGGGTGGAAGAATTGGATTGATTTGACCTATCAATACAGCATAACTTTGTGAACATTTGCTGGAGGTATAATACTTGGTAACAGATAGTCCTGCTGAGACTCAGAGGTTCTCTATGGCTGTAGTCATGCTGAATTGTCTACCAGCGAGTGTTTGCAGAATTGGGCGGTGGGTGGTCCTACTTTATTTGCTGTTTTAACACAAGTCTGGTGCTTGTTATTGAGTGAGCTAGTTCCTCTGGGAAAGGTGGGTGTAACTTGTCAGGACATGAAGGATAACTAACTTCAGATATTTGGGCAGTTTGTGTGTGTGTGTGCGCGCGTGTGCACGCGTGTGTGTGTGTGCGCGCGTTGGGTGCATATGATTTTGTTACATAAAATAGTGAGGCTCACCCCCTTCTCCGCATGATCCTGCCCTCTTGTGGGTTTCTGCACAGTTCTTTTGAAGGAGAAGGGTTGCTCATATGATGAGGTGAGAAAGAAGATGAATGGAAATAGAAACCAGGGGGAATCAGATATTCAGCTGAATAGTTATAAGGGCTTTTGGCATTCAAATATTTATTGTCTTATGTCACTTGGATCATAGGGGAAAGATGTATGTTATCTAAGGATTTCATGGTTAGATCTCTGTTTTTACAGGATAATTTCACCAGGATTTAATTGTTCATAATAAGAGGCACTCTATATAACACCTCAAATTCCTCAAATGTCTGTGCTTTCAGAAGAATCTAAAATCTGTCTTTCCCTTCTCTGTATAGCTCTTAGATTGACAGCTGTTTTTTTCTGGTTTGCTTCCACCAGTGCACCATAGCGAAGCTGTTATGTTTCAGGTCATGAGTGTCATTTTGAAGGTTTCTACATTGGGAACTCAGTCAGCAACAAGATCATTCAGTGCTAGATTCTGTGGAAACACAGCAAAGGTGATGGCATTTTGGAGGTGAAGAAAAACAGTGGGGACAAAGGGAGATTATCTTTTCTAGCTGTCAGGTACAATTGTAGAAACTCTGCAACACTATGCTTTAAGTACAGTATGCTGGTCTTGGCTTTTACATGAGTTCTGAAGAGTTTCGTGTGCTACACTGTGATTGACAAGAAGATTTTCTGTCCTTGCTTAACCTTCTTTTAAATCAAAAAAAAAATCAATAAAAGTTCAGCTACACAGCAAGGAATGACTTTAAAGACTGCACACCATGTGACAATGGTAAAACTTTCATAATAGCTATCATATTTGTTGGTTTAAAAATCAACTTCATTGTCATAGTTAATGGTTTGCAGCTGCTGCGGAACAGAGGCAAATTGCTCTGTATGTGTCAGTTGTAAATGTAAGAAAGATCCACCGACTAGGATGACTTGGTTAGTTTTTCCCATCTATTGGTAGTATTGCTGATCATCATCTCTATGCGATGAGAGGAATTCATTGCCACATTTCAGCACTGCTGAGCTGGCTATGTGATCTTGCAAGTAAAATAAACTTGTTTTCAGTGGCCTGCCAAAGTATACTACATGACATCCCATTAAAAAGGCTTCCAGGGTCGTGTGTAACTAGGTACAGTCTCCCTGCAAATCTATGGGATGTTGTCACCATTGACTTAATTAATGCAGGTGAGTTACACAAAAAGTGCTAGAGAATCAAAATTTATCACCTAATGTGAAGCTTAGGAGTAAAAGAAGCCTTATTGGAAGGTCAGCAGGTAAGTTCTGTGCCAACTTATATTTTTTGATAAGTATTTCTAATTTGTACGACATTCATATCAGGCAGATGTAAGACGTAGATGAAATGATTGTTCTCCATCATGCTGCTGATGTGCAGAGTGTGTAGTAATGTCAGAATGGCCCAGTGGCCAAAGGTTAGCAGCAGAGGAAATCAGAGGGAAAACAGGGGAGTATGTGAAGTGCCCATTGGTTATTTCAGACTGACAGTCACCCAAGAAAGCCTCCCTAAGGTGCTGTAACCCCAGGAAATTTTCTGTGTCTAAATGGGCTGGGTTTTGCCTTTAGGCTGAGCCAGTATGTGTTGCCTTTTCTGGGTACAGTTGGGGGTCAGATCAATGGCAGATGTGATGGTGAAATTATTGCTCTGCATCCCTGTGCTCCCGTTGGCACTCTGCGATGCAATCCTACCCTCTCATTGACAGAGTGAAAGTGTGCTTCAATGTGAAAAGGGAGATTGTAACTTATTCTTCCTCCTCCCTATCAACTCTGCAGTTTGAGCAGAAATGAAATTAAATCCTGTTTTTAAACTCTGGACTAAAATATGAGGTGCATCCATCTTGAGCTGTCTAGGAAGACCGCTGGTTATTTAAAGCAGAGCAAACCTTTGGTGTTTTAGGCACCTCTCTCTGGGTAAAGAAGTCAGGCGGTAGGTGGTAGGTCAGGCTTTCCAAGTTGCTCTGTTCTTATTGTTGTGGTTCTGTTTTCATTCCAGGAAACAAACAGTAGATGAGCAAGAAGGTTTAATGACTGAGTTTATGAGAGGACAGCACTTCTAATTCTGAAGTCAAAGATTCGGAGCCCAAAGAGAGGGAGGAGTTCCCCGGAGAAGGGACAACACACAGTCCCACACTGTTACTGTCAGTGCTACTTCACTTATTTGGATGAGGTTGCTTACTGTGTTCCCTGGGACAGAACCTGACCTTCAGGTCTCATTTACAATTCAGAATACTTCCAGTTTGGCATTCTTATGCACACTGAAGTGTAATTACAGTAATTTCAATTCTTGTTACCCCTTCAAGCTTGCTTAATTTGTCAATGTGCTAGTTTATTTTAGTCACATGGAGATCATGACTGGCACTGAAGTAAATACGTAGGTTCTTGAGTTATTTTGAACTTATTTTTCCCTCTTTTCCTCTAGCCTTCTTTTTTCCTCCTTTGTAGAGGTTTCTTTGTTTTACAAACAAATGGAAGTATATACCAGAAGACGAATGGAACCTTGAAAACATCCTGTTCATCTTTGTGGAGGGCTCTAGAAAAGTCTGGAAATGCTTAAAGAGAAAGTCCCTGCCCCCATCTCTTAACTCCGTTCCTTATCTTCTTGTTGAGGTTTGCTAGCCCTGTGGAAGGACATCTGGACTATACTCAAATAATTCAGGAGCCATTTTGCAATTGGATCAAATGTCCTTTCCTTAGCAAGGGAAAAGTAGGCAAGGGATATTTTCTCCCCATTAAAGAAGGTGGGGCAGTTGTCTGTATGGTAACAGCTGCTATTGCCTTTGTAGAAGAGATGTCTTTTTGAGATGGAGTATCTTGTGAGTTTTTGACAAATAGTTCTCTGCCTCTGGCATCCTAGACTGTTTCCTGTAGATTGTTGACAAACAACTGTGTTGTTTTCCCTCACTGGCAGATATTCTCTTCTGAAGGAGATTTCTCTATCTGAGCCTACAAAATCAGTAGGCCTATGTGATCAGAATCTGGATCGAATTTATCTAACTAAATACAAGTGCATCTAAAATGTAGCAGTCTACAGTTACGGTAGTCACAGAAGGTTCCTTTCATAATCTGTGGATATGCAGACAGTATCCACAGTGGAGTCCAGTAGACTCTATGAGCCAACTCTGATTATTCTAAAGCAGATATCTAAAATGTCAGATGGACTCTGTCCCTGGCAGTGCCTATATCTATTCATTGACTAGGTGGGAGACTTACGTAGCTGTATCAGTAGTAGATGTTTGAAGTTAGGTGAGATGAATACCCCCAGATTTTTTGTCTTGTTCTCTGTCACAGTGGTGAGACAGTTTACAGAGGTGCTTTTCAGTATTTCAGCTTCCTTCTCAGGTTGCATTCCTTCTTTTGTCTGAATTTTGACAAAACTTCCCTGGGCAGGCATGAAGTATGTCTGTTGAATATAAATTTTGATTTTTCCTATTGTAGCTTTCCCTGGGACACCGCATACTCTTCTGACATCTTGCAACTCTAGGATAAAGGAATGTTTCCGACAGCAAAGGTCTTCTGAAATTGTTGAAAGAAGACTGAAACAGTCCTGCTTCTTTCACTTTCTTTTAGTAAGGTATGTTTTCTTCTATCTGATTTCCAAAGAGGAGTCTGATTTTATTTTCTCGGTGTCCCACCCCTGTGGCACTTTTGACATTGGCCAGAAACGAGAAGTCTTGAGTTGGAAAGGTGTCATCAAAACAATGACTAGATACACTTGGAAGAAAGGTTTATTATTTGGCTTTCTGCTGCCAAGAACTGCTAATTATTAAGCAATTAAGACCAGACATAATTTTCCACTGTCTGAAGCTGCCTCTTGAGTTTAAGATCTGACTGAAAACAAAAGGTGGAAATTTTTTGAGGAGTTCAAGAAAGTCCGAGAGAAGTGAAAATATTTCCTTAGGGCATCCTTTGCTACCTTGGATTTCAAAGCAGGAGTTTGCCTATCACTGCCTCCTTAGAAATCATTCTTGGCTCTCCTAGTCTCATCAGTCTTTTCTCTCCTGGCTTCTCAAATAATCAAATCATAAAAGTAGTTTGAGAAATACATTTTGCATCTGTAAATCCTGTGATCTTTGAATGCTTCAGGAGTCAAAACTCCGCATGAATTTGCCACAGCTGAGGGCTATGTGTTTGACTCCAAAATCCTTTTGCGCACAGATTGGAGAGTGACCAGTGCAAAAGCATGAGGTTCTAATGCATTAATGAAGCAAGAAGCATGGAGACCAGTCTCTGCTGTGTCAGGAAACAATTTGTCTGTGGAAATGGCATGGCACTGTGCTTGGGAAGACCATACTGTGAGTAGTATTCAGTAGGCTGGCTGCTCAGGAAGGTCCTACTAGGGCACTGTCAGTGAATCAGTAGGCCTGATTTATCACTATATTGTATTAATTCTACTCCAAATTGACTCCATTCAAGTGAATTTATCCTAGGGTAGATTGGAGAAAAACAGCGCCTCATCCCTCTTTCTTCCTGCATATGTTGCTTATACAGAGCTACGCTGAACTTTTGGTCCAGTCCTTTTCAGGACCCATCTGTCATAAGGTGGGATCTGGAAGCCATTTAGGAGTTGCTTGGAGAAGTTGGGGTATAATCCTGATACTGGCATAAATTTCTGAACCCCACGTTTGCCAGCTAATCCTTAAAAATAGTTTCTGAAGTACATGAATCTTACAGAGTGGTTCTCAGGAAGCAAGACTCTTGGAAAACAGGATTTGCTGTTGGGACAGAATACCAGAGGCTCTCACACTACTCAAACTGAGAATCAACAGAGAAGAAAGCCTGCATGATAATTTCATGAAAGTAGGTATAAAAGAAGGAGAGAGTAAACTCTTGCCTCAAAACAAAGAGTTTGGCATTTGCCTATAACAACATGCTGGTGCTTTGCCAACATGGAGACTAGGACTGAGAAATGGAAATCTATGTCTCCATGTTCTGTCTTTCAGCAGGCTTCCCAGCATCCGCATTTTCATTTAAAATCACTACCAAGCTGTTTATGATAGATCTGTGCCAACTGCACTGTTTTATGTAGCCATCTAAGCCAAATCATTGTGACCTGATGTGACTCGGTTTTTTAAAAGGGTGCGCCTGCAGAATTCTCATTTTCTTCAGTTCAAAGAGAAACACTGGGAAAAGTATTAGAATGAATCTGAAAGCAGGGCAGTGTTCTTATGCAGAGGCAAAAGTACCATTCAGGCAGACACTAGAGAAAATCTGCCTTGGGTGTGTTGTTCAAAATGAGTCTGAAATGTTTGTTAGAAAAATATCAGGAATCTTAGACTTAAGTGAACTAATTCACACGCTGTGATTTTGCCTATATCTGTGGTCCTGGGAGGTGAAATAATGATTCTAATGACTCTCTGTTCATGAAGTTTTAGCTCACATTTTGTTATCTGCATGTGCATTTATTTAATAGTGTATGTGAAGTCTGTTTTTTTTTCTATTTTTCTCCATCTTTCTCTTTATTTCTTTCTCATCTCCATATTTTTATGAATATAAATCTTCTACCTTTGTGTGAATTTCAAATCTATTATAGAACAATTAAGTGAAAAAGATTGTTTTTGGTCAAATATGCTAATGTTTATGTGGATGATAGAATATCCCTTATTAAAATATGTAGTTGTTTAGATATTTTTTCATGCATAGATAATAGGTGATTATGCATTTTATTCCAATTTCCTCAAATAGTACTGAGCAAATCAACAGTAAAATAAAATACCTCAAATTGAGATTAAATGCTTTTGTGTTCATAACTTATCTTAGTGAGTGTAAGATATTTTGATATTCAGTTTAAATTTGCCACCATCTTTGGTCTTTAATACCTTTAACTGGTTTTAACTTCATCTGAGATTAAGCTGAACATTTCAGCATTCTCAGAGTCGACAGTTGGTTTTATGTGCAATGTCACTTAACCAGTAGTGCTGGGCTGCTTTCTTTTTCAACGATTCTCACTGTGATAAGTGCAAATAAAAATGGCTGGTTTTTCCCCCATAGCAGACTGAAAGGTGTTCTTAAATACAGTAGTTGATGAAAGACTTCCTTCTAACTAAATCAGATTCAACAACAAGGAGATTACCTGAAGTGGCATTTTAGCCTGAATCTTCATTTGTATGGGATTTTTTTTTAATGTATGTTACAGACAGTGTGTACATTTCTTAGAAAGATGTAGGTTTTTTGGAGGGGGGAGGGAAATCCCAAACTATTTTTGTCTGGTTTTGGCCAAAAATATTTGGTTTTCTATTACCAAACTTCAGAAATGTTGAATAGTTGGCTTTTCTGAGGGAAAGACAATATTTTCCATTTTCTTCCTCGTTCTTCCTAGCTTTGCTTTTTTCACATTTCTGACAAGCAAAGCAGTACAAATGTACCTAGAAGTACAGCTGTTGTGTCAGGAAATATGAAAATAAAAATGAGATTTACAGTCTTCAAATTTTAGCTTGCTGCAGCACCAATGTATTAAGCTCAGTTTTCCACTTAAATGCAAGCACAGAACTGTGCTTCTGTCACTGTGTCATGGAAAATACTGTTGTGTGATATTGTCAGTGACTCTAGTAAGTAAGGGGTGGCGGCTGCCTGAACAATCCTTGCTGTTGCTAAAAGGAGCCAGCTGCTCTGTTCAGACAGAGCTTGTGATTGTGTGAGTATGGCAGATGAGGAAACTGAGCTGACTGAAAATTAATGACTAGAAAAATGAAAGTTAATGTGGGCAAGAAGGAGTGGCAGGCACAAGCAACAGGGACCACATATTTTCATGGCAGTATGAATTTTTATTGCATTGAAATTACAGTGTAACTATGTTCAAAATGGGTGCAGTGGTGATATATGCACCAGAATATGTACTCTTGACCCCACAGCTAGTTACAGATGTTCAGTTGTATGCAGATGGAGCAGTTCTGTTTGAAAACACAGTTTACTATCTCTGCTGGAAAGAACTTCTTATGGGGTGCTCTAGTTGGTGAGCATAAAATGTCAGTCCTCATCCTGAGTTTTATTCTTGCTTGAGCTGTGAAGTTGAGGGTACAGATGTGTAGCTTCCATCTAGATTTCTGCCTATTAATATCCTTAGTTCCTAAGAGACTGCCTGGATTTCTGTTTGCCAATCTCTGTTACACTTCCGAGACAGATGGAGGTGGTGCTCAGGTGAGGGTTTTTTCCTATTCTTATCAAAGTAGATCGTGGGGATACTTTTGCAGAGCCTGAAACCGCTTTTCAGAAGGTTCAAGAACAATACTGCTGCTATTTAGCCTACTCTTTCTTATTTTAGTCCAAGAGACTGAATCCCTTGACTTCCTTAGATCAGGGTTGGAGCCTTCATCTGTGATTGAAATTAAGATGAAGGCTTAAATGCAGGGATTAGATAGTTAAGCTCTGGATTTAGAAAATACCAATTTTGCCATCAGATAATTTCATGATAGTTCTATAAAGAAGGCTGTTCAACAAAAAACTGGAAGGAATTCAGTAGTGAGGAATTCCAGCAGTGAGAATTTAAGATGTTTGGGAAATCAGGAGCAAACTGAAACTGAGGTCTTAGAAATGATGGTATTTTTTTTTTCTGATGCCAAAAAGCAAGCCAAGTTATTTTGTCCTGAATAATCTGTAGATTTAATCTCTCTTGAAATGCCCATGGGATTCTCTGACAGCATTTTGGAATCTGTGGTTCTACTTGGTGCAGCGTTTTACAGCTTCATAACAAAATTCTGAAGCTGATTTGTGCAGTGGATAAAGTGGAGTTCAGTATATATTTGATCTCTTTTAATAAGTAGAAACCTTAACTATTCTGTAAACAAAGACTCAGCCCAATGTGACTATACCTAAAAAAACCCCCAAACAAACAAACAAACAAACAAACAAACAAAAAAAAAAAAAAAAAAACAAAAAAAACTTTCTGGATTGTGGAAGTAGTGTATCTTGTATCTTCTTCACTTATTAAAACATAAGGCCTTAATTATAGAGCTAAGAATAAGAAAGATGACAAAGAATAAGATTGGACTGGAAACTATGCAGTATTGAAGCATGTATCTAACTCCAGTGAAAATAGTTATGATTGAGTCATTTTGATGAAAGCATGTACAGCAAAAGATCTAGAATGCAATAAATGTGTGTTTAAACATATGGAGCCAATGATTAACTGAGGAATACTTGAGAAAAATATTTTAAGCTGGATAATCTTTTTTAAGTTACCATGAAATGTATACTATTGTATAGATTTCCTTTCTCTTTCTCACAGTCTCTGATATGTTGGGGCCAGAAACAACTTACTTTCTGGCTTCCCATTGGAGACGCAACGTGCACTGTCTTTATTTAAAATCTGTCTGTTCTCCAGCACATCTGCCTGCAGTGGACACTGACTTTCTCTTTCCTGCTATGAGCAGACGACATCATCCAGTTTGGGAAAAATCAGGCAGGCACAGAGCTGGCCTCGCTCAGCAGCAGTGACCCTACAGAACATGGCCTTGTAGATCTTACCATGCCGTACTGAGGTCAAGATCTTTCTATGAATATTTCCATTGCATAGATTCTTTGGCTTGTTAGTGACAGCTTTATCTTTGTACTTCCCTTCTCTTTTATCTTGACATGGGATTAGCAGTAGGAAAGTCTAATGGGTATACATATATAGAAGATACTTTGAATTTTTTAAGTCTCTGAGGTGGGTACATATTTAAGTACATAGAATGCTATAAATCAGGGTAGGGCAAAAGTCTGTGTAGAGAGGTAATGTCTTTTTACTAGGGCAAATGATAGAGCCAGAAAGAAACAGAACCTCTGATGTTCATTAAAGCTTGTTTCTTTTTTACAACTTTGATGTCAGTTGTTCCAGTAATTTACACAGCAATGTGAATCCATGATTTTTTGTTATTATTAATGACCTATTAAGTTTTAAGAGACTGTGATATTGTACTGGCAAATGTATATACCTGAATGTGTATTTAGGTGAGCATGAAATATATGAAATGTGTGATATGTGTATTAGATATTCCTATTTTGTAAACTACCTGAAGTTAGAGGTCTGACTCTCCACTGCCATGTGCCATCGTAGAAATCCTGGTTCACTGAAGTGTTAAATTCACTGCTGTTCAGGAAACGGTTTCTTTGAATTCCATTTTCTCTGGTTTTAATAAATCTTGGTTTTGGCTAGGATCACTCTTGCCTAGGTAATTTTACAAAAATGTCTGTAGAATGCTGAGAACCCCATCAGCTTTATGAAGAAGACCTTAAGAGTTTCCAGAACTTAAAAGTTCCTCTCAGTGCCAATCATTGGACAGAAGTGAGATTATTCTGTTCTGTTTAGTAAATTCTGCCTGCCGTCAGGCTACAGTGAACAAACAAAAAACGCACAAGCCCACAGACTAAGAGAAAGATGAGAATTGGTATTGGTGAGAGTCAGTGTAATATAAAACAACATGAAAGATGTTTTAATTTGTGCTTGTCTGAAAACCAGTAAGCTCTTGCAGCCCATGAGGAATACCATCACTTAGCCATCATGTTAGATGGAGTATTAGTCACAGCAGGAGCTCTGTAACTTGCTGATATTTCTCTGCATAGGGGAAGTCCTCAGAGGATTTGTTAGGTCAGGTCCATAGCTGCCTGGGCTTGCCAGAGCTGTGTGGAACAGCCAAAGCATCTTGGAAAGGCAACTCTTAGTCTGTAATAAGATGGCTCTGGTCTTTGAAAAAAACTGTTAGAAATGATGAACTCCAGTGCTGCGGGTGGCATGTCAAATGCTGCAGTATTTGAGTGCTATTGTGCTTAGTGCTGTTATAAGATTTACCCCAAATCTGGATTTGCCAGTTACTGCCATGAATAAGGTCTTTCAGCAGTTGTTCTAAGCACCTTCTTGACAGAGGCAAATAATCATCCAGAAACTAATGGTTACAGAAAATGAGTGTAAAAACATTCTTCCTTCTATTATATAAAAGACAGTATGCCTTATTTCCTATCTGCTAAAAAACCTCTGAATAAACACAGCTGTTGAGTATCTTGAAGTAGAAAACAAATGTCTTCTTCATGTTTTATGATATATAGCTTTAATATTTCAGACTCATTGCATAGTAGCTGATATGCATTTAGCACTAAGCCAGATTGCACAGTATGCTTGGAGATGAAGTTTAATGCATAGGAAGTATGTGTTCTAGTAGTTACTTCCAGCGTTTTTGACAGACATAAGGGGGAGAATGCACAGCGTAATTTCTGGCAGATCATTCAGTAATAAAACTTAAGATTAAATGCATAACTTTATTAACACTTTCAGTTCTGCAAGACCTGATGCTGAGCTTAAACAACTTCAGATGGAGGTTGAAGGTGATGTGTAGGTGTATAGGATGTATAGGCACACTGGTATGCACATGTAACATGATGTGTGATATATACAAGCTAGAATATGTGTGAATATCCCATAGAGGGAGAATCATGCTTCCTAAAACAGAGAGATTGGTAGGAAAGTCGGAAGCTAGTCTCAGTTGTTTTGTTCTACATATTTACTTTGACTTAGTCATGTATTGAATTTTAGTGTGAGTTTAAATGAAAAAGTAAAGCATTATTTGTACTTGGTAGAAAGCTCCAGCTTCTTCTTTCCAGTGAAATTTTGGACACTAGATTTGTAGGAATAATTAATTTTTCACTTCATTTGCTGAGCTAAAAAGTGAAAAAACTATTTCAGATTGACTTGAAGTGAAATTTTTTGGTTTATACCACTGTAACTAAAAAAACTCCAAATGTAATGCAAATATAGAACATTGTTTCTGCTTAAATTAAACATTTCATGCTCTGAAACACATAATTTCATATAACTGAGATGTTTTTAACTGTCAAGAGTTAGTGGTAAAATATATTTTAATTTTTTCATGCAAAGGTCTAATTTAAATTGACAAGTGCACTTAAAGCTGCTGATGGGCTCAACTGAGAAGTGGAGTGTGTGAAGCCTTTCCAAGTTCAGGCAGTTTGGGATCCAAACCTTCTACTACTATACTGGGTTTTTATTGTTTTTAAATTTCTCTTCATTTCTTTAGTATGTCTTGTGTAAAGCTTAGGTAGTGGGAACAGCTGGTCAAAAGGTATTTCCAGTTGTTTGGACTGATATTTCATGAAAACTCACTCTTTTCTTAGCTTCCCTTTGAACATAAGCCCTGGCTCCTAAATCAAGCTCAGTGTGTAGAGATGCCCAAAGGCTTTCTTTTTAGTCTACTACTCCGGCTAGGACATGTTCAATTTTTCTAAATTTTCCAACCAAAATATATATATTTTTTTTCAGAAATGTTACTTGATTCATTTGAAAATGTGGCTGATCTACTGTCATCCCTTATGTAATGAGTACCAGTGAAGAGGTCTCAAATGTTACTCCTTCTAGTTTTGAATGCAGTAGAAAGATAATTACTGTTATACACTTACAAAACTGTTCAAAATGCAACTCCCTTGTTTATAGAACTGGCAATCTTCTGAGTGCTGCCTCTTTTATTGAGGAGAATTGGAGTAATAACTGAGATCTGGTCCAGTAGCCATAGTGTTACTGATAAAGTGACATACCCAAAAGCTTATTTTGATTTCCGTATTCCTCATTTGGCAAGTATTTACCTAGACAGTGTGTAGTCAAAATACACATTTAATGTGTCAAAATCTCTGTGAAAGTAAATCAGTAGAATCTGAAATTTCCAGATGGGCAACCTCACTGCAAGCAATCTACCTATGATTACAGTTTGAAAATGCTTTAAATCACTTGTTGCCATACAGCCCATGACTCAAAATATTAGCACTTGTGTCACAGCAGACTTGCTGCAAGCATGAAAGCAAGCTCAGCTTCTAGTCAGGTAAGTTAGGTAACTTGATTTTGTATTTGACTGTGTATAGTCCTCCACAGTGTCTTAGGGTATGTTGTAGTTAAAATCTTGTACAAAATGTTTCCTAATAGGTCCAGCACAGGCAGACAGACCAAAACTGTCCATGGCATTGAGGGACTGATATACTCATGTTCTACTGAACGGAAAAGAAAGCTGCTGAGTACATTTCCTGTAGCTTGTGTTCTAAACGTCTTTATATTTTTCTCTAAGTACATTAAGAAGGAGCCTGAATGCCCAAGGCTTGATTTTTCAGGAGGACTAACACATGTCCTCCAGTTGTCTTCTATGTGATTTTATGTGCTTCAAAGTGCAATTATGTGATAGTTGAGCAGTCTGAGAGATGTGGTTTGCAAATGTTTAAAGTCTTAGAAATCTACCTTTTAAGTGTAGATACCCACAAGTGGAAAGTATAACCAATTTATAAGTTTTCTTTCCCCCTCCTTCATTCCTATCCAACTGTATACCTCAAGTGTGCCTACTTAGTATAAACGCAGAAATACACGTGACATGAAAGTTCGGTGAGAGGTCTGTGAGATGTGAGAGTTCCAAATTAACTCTTTCTCAGTGAGTTACACATGCTCCCCTCATTACCTAGAATGATCAAGCTATTTCCTTCTATAGGCTGGAGAGGAAGATTATATACAAATGACATTTCAAAATTTAGACTATGGCAGAAGGGCATAGAGGCAAGCATTGAGATTCTGCTACTAGCCATGAAATTTCATTAGCATATTGTTATATGTATATTCATATATTCATACTGTGTATATGAATGGTGAAAACACACAAATAGCTACCTGAATTTTAGAGTATAGCCTTTTTGTGTTTATTATGAAGCTGACCCTGACTTTTCTCATGGTTATATCGGTTTTACATAATTGTTTTCTTTGCTGATATTAGTTGTCCTATATGGAGTATAAGTGAGGTCCCTTATTCCATATGGAAGGGAAGAGAATTATATTGCACTGGAGTCTCAGTCCATATCTCATGTCCCATCCTGATCCAGCAATAGCAACTACCCCTGTTGTCAGAGAAAGCTGAAATATCCCCAATCCTGTCTGCCAAAAGTGAATAGATGAAACTGAGAAGAAATTCCTTTCTGACCCCATACTCCCAAACAATTAACTTACTTCCTGAAAAATGCAATATTACTGCCCAACTCATTGTTCCAACTTGCATAGCTACAGAAATTGTTAGTGGTCATAAAATGATACATTCATTTTAAAAGTCCATCCGTAGCCACTGACTCAGTGACAACTAACAGCAGTGCATTCCACAGGTCCACCATAGATAACACACAGAAGGATTTGTTTTTTTAAACTTTATAACGTTTTGTCGCAATAAGATCCAAAGGAAAATTTTACTGCACATAGAGTTGCATACAGTATTGGGCCTGGCTTTGAGACAGAGGAGAAAGAAGCACATATTGTGTAGTTTTCCATTAACTTTTGAACCCAGCTTAAACTGTAGATGTCAAAACAAAATACCCGTTTTCATCTCCTGGTTCTACGTTCGACCTTTGTTTCATATAATGTTCATGTTTTGAATGGAGGATGGGAGGAGGAAAGAAAAGGTGGACTGAAACAATCTAATGTATATCATGAAAAAACAGTAGTATTCAATGGTATTAGGGCTACATAGATTTGGTTCTTATTAATCCTACATTTTCTGTACTGTAGGTTCTGTGAATCTCATTAAATGCAATGAAAATAGCAAAACCAACATGCCTTAATGTCTTATAGTGACAGAGGATAAATCAGTAAAGGTTTGTACAGCATGTAGAGAACTAAGCATTAAGTAAATGCTGAATTTTGCTTACATTTATTGTGCAGTGTGAGTAGTTTGAATAATTCCGTAGTGGTACCTATTGAAGACAAGCAGTATCTTGGACATGTTTAATTATTATGTGTGGACATTGCACAAGGGAAGGGATTTGCTGGATCACTGTCTTCAGTCTCCTGCTCTGAGGAGGAACTGTACCATATAATCCCATCTGTAAACTCATTATCCTTCATCATTAGCCAATGAATTAACTTTTGTACCTTGGGAAGCAAAAAGGGAAGCTGTTTCGGGAAGCTTTACTCAGATGATTGTAATGAAATGTGTTCTTTTTTCTTGCCTAAATTAATTTAGACTCAGTTTATTCCCATGCCAGTGCTTTAATTAGTTCTTTAGTCTTTACCTCACGCTAATGCAATTCATAGAGAGGAACCACATTTTGTCTGTGCACCCATTTTTGTTTCTTTTCCCAAAGTAGACTCTCAGTTCTGAACAAGGATGACTTGTCCTTCTTTTTACCTGTTCTGGTCTGAGTTAATCCTTGCACAAAACTTAACTGAACTCCAGCTGCGGTTTATTGTTATCTTGCACAATGACATTAATATTCCTTACTTCTTTTGGAAATATTTTGCTTTTGCTACAGGCTAGTATCCCATTACATTTTATCATCGTACTGGTGACTCACTGTAATCTTGTGATTAAGTTCTACGCCCAGGTCTTTTGCTTGATCTGTCATTTCCAGCTGACCAGAACCCTTTTTTATAATGGGACTTATTAGTCATGGTACACATGGTGAAGAAATATGTTGGCTATCACATTCAGGAATAAATGGGTCCTACTATATTTGGTAGCATGTTTTTTCCAGTCCAAGTCTGGGAAATTAGTATCTCTACATAATGACACAGTTTTGATAGCCATTATCTCTCCAACAAGATATTAATGAGGTCTTTATCCATGTACAGATTTGACCCTAGTGAGGTCAAATGACAAATTTTGGACCCTCATTCATTTTATAGCCCTTCTTTCAAATTGATTCTGACCTTAAAAGCTTCAGTTTTATCCAAGTTATCACAAATTTTTAGTTGCAGAAGTGATCTTCATTACTTCTAATTTTGTATTTAGCTTTCTAGAAAAGTATCATGTATTTCAATATCTATGTTCCAATCATGACTGATACTCTAGCATGTTTTGTTATGTCTCTGCTTTGTAATTTCATATCCTACATCATTGATTCACTGCCTCTGTTTTGTTACTATGCACCTTTCACTATTTTGCTTATATCTAAGTTGCCTCTCTCTTAATTCATCCACTTCAACTAGATAATGCATAATCCTTTCAGTAACTGAACTGTCACCATGACTACTACCATCTTCTCTGTTCAAAATTCTTTTTCTCTGCAGATTCTGCTTATCTTCTTTTTTTTTTTTTCTTTTTGCTGTGCTGTACCGTTGTTTAAACTGCTTTTCTTCTTCCTATGTGATAAAACCAAGTCTGGAGAGCTGGACATAACTCTCTTCCAGTCTTTCTCCTTGGATCTCTTAGTTTAAAGTTGTTCTGAATGTTCATGACAGTTTGACTCTTACAAGATTATCCCTCGGGTAGTCAGGTAGAGGCCATTTTAAGAGGCCATTTTCTCTGAATACTTCCTTTTTTTATTATATTCTTTTCTTGAATGTATTTGTCAGGCCTGAAAAATAACAACCGTTTTTTTTTTTAGTAAGAAGATAAATTATTTGTAAAGATATTATCATTTACCATAAAGATATATATATATATAAAAGAAAACAGTGATTCCATCCAGTCTTCAAGAAATGCAGCCTCTTGTACTGTAGAGAGTGTACAAAGTCAATCCTTGATTTGGCAGCAAAGTTATTTAATGTAAATCTCAGGCAAGCCACAAAGCCCTTTTGGCTGCTGCTTCTCAGAGGGCTGCTTGTGGATGTCGAGTTTATGCTGACAAATCTTCTTCCCATCACCCTGATCCAAAGAAATGTCCCTATGGAAATACTTTTGGAGAGACATACAACCTTCAGCTAGCAATCCTTTTTCTTTTGATGCCTGGCTTTTTGCCAGCAAAGGCCATTTTCAATTCATCTGAGGGCAGTATTTATTTGTCATATTTGTGATTTCTTCAAATACATCTCTGACTGCTCATTCTAACTGACTGAACAGCTGGCTTGTTCTGAACAGATCCACATAAGGCTACTCAGCGGAGCAGATGTTGCTGAACACCATCAGGGCATTCAGCTGAGTCTGACAGATGTCTTCAGGCTTATTTAACAATACTCCATTAAAGGGGCTTGGGAGGATCTAGAGGGTCCACCAAAGTAGGACCAGAAGTGAAATAAAAGATTAGAGTCATGTTTTACCTCTGAAATACAGATGAGTCTCCAGAGGCTTCTAGTATCCCAACTATCTGGAGTATTTGGATGGCAGCCCTCCAATCAAGTTGTTGCAAGAAGGGTTGCTGGCTTCTGTAGATACTTCTTCTTTTTCAGTCATCAGTGGGCCAGTGACCATCCTCTATTAGAATTCTGCTATAGGAGACTGTAACTTTGTGGTCACTTTCAGCCCTCTGTCTTTAAAGATTTGTTTGTTTGTACAAAAATATGTGCCTACCTTTCTAAGCATAATTATTATCACTGAACACAAGGATTAGATTTCCTTGTGTTCCACACCTTCCTCCAGTGCAGATCCATGCTGAGTGCTGGTATCACTAATAACATTTGCACAAATTTTCATGCTTGCATATTTGGAAGTTTAGATCTAAAAACACATGTAGCTCCTCTTGTACTTCTTTCTCTGTAAAAAAGAGGGGACTGGACGTATACTTTTTTTTTTTTTTTTTTTTGTCTTCCCACCTCCTTTCTCTCAGACATGCATGTGGCATTTTGGCAAAAAAAGATGTACAATTCGTGCTGATTCTTTTGTCTGCTTAAAAGGGTTTCTATCTTCTGAAAATTTGGCCCTTTATATTCCTGAGCACTTCTGGTGATTCTGAATATTTTCATTGTTCCAGTAGCCCACTCAGTTGGCCAAAGTGACACCATGTTAGCTCTGTTAGCCAAAACAACAACAACAACAACAAAAAAAAAAAAACTCCTGCAGTTTCAACTGCCAGGATTTTTTTCCAGTTCCTCCTCTGGATTATCCAGGGACACTTAGCTAACCTTATGCAGCTTCCTTGTTTCATACAAAAAATGGGAACATTTTGTTGAGATGGTGAAGTATGTTCTCTTTACATATGTTTTATTTTACATTTGAGGAGTTCTTGAAGCAGAATATCCTACATCAGTTACTAGTTCTTATAAGGAATTTATCAGATTTTATTTAACTGAACTGATTAAGTTAAAAAGATAAAGTACTTCAGTCCAAAAGTCTTCATAACTATTTTTCGGTAACTTCCTTCACCACCTCTGTTGTTCAGAACCTGAACTTCAATTACACATATTATGTAATGAAAAGCACAAGTCAATAAAGGAAAAAAACTCAAAGATCTTGAACATAATTTGTATATTTTTCACTTGTTTTTCCCTGTGCATATCTTAACATCTGTTACAAGTTCTTCTTCTCTTACATCTTATTTCTTCTGTGGTCATTTTCCAGATTTCTTGATGTACCCTGGGCACTTGAAGACAAATAAGTAGAGGGGAAGGAGGTGGAAGTAACTGAGGAAAAGAGAGTTCCTCTTCTGTTTTTTTTCCCTGAAGAGTGGAAACTGGCTCCCTTCTGATACATCTTGTAGTTTACTTTTGATCCTTTTTTCCCAGTCATATTTTTTAATATAAAATTCCCTCCAATTCTCTCCAGCTGAAACACTGAAGGCAACTTCTGTGCCCAGAGAAATCACTTGGCTCTGAGCAATAGCCAATGTCTTGTTAGAACAAGAACTGGTAATTCTTATCAGGGCAGATCCATTTCTATATTGTTGGTTTTTGTCTAGTTATGCTTTTGTTTTTTTCTTGTGTATTTATTTTTATTACAAGGTGCCCAAGATACATCTATATTTCATGAACAGCTTAACTTGTCCCTCCTTGCCTTGTTTGGCTTACCTTCTAGGAGCTCCACTTTCTTCACATTCTGGTCTCTTAATCTTGTAAAATTTGTTACATTGTGACATAAATCTCTCAAATATAAACTGTTCCTGTTAATGCTCAAAAAATGAAATCCAGCTAAACAAGGCAAAGTTAATTATCTAACTACCTGCAGAACAATAAAGAAATTACAGCACTTTGCTATAAGAAGTTCATTTTACCAACCAAATGATGAGTGTTAAGGTTAGTTAAATTCTAAGATTAAAGACCACTCATTCTCATTCATAAAAAATAGACCATTTGTGCAATACCAAGGAGCTGGCATTACTGTCAATAGATTCCTTTTAAGGTCAGAAAGATGTGTCCTTCTTCTCTTGCTTTTAATGATGTCTGGGATTTCAAAAGAACCTATGAGATTTAGCAATCATTTCCCTTTAAAGAGCAGTTGGATTTGAGAGTCTAACTCTTCTAGGTTCTTTCAAAAATACAAGCTGTTATTAATAAGCTATCATCTGATGCCTGTAACATTACATCAGACTTCAGTTTTTGTAAGTGCAGAAGACCATATGGGTACTGTATTCTCAACCACTTCTAGTGACTTCTAACTAGTTCACTAAATACTTAAGTAAATTTATTTAGGACTAGGAGCTCACTGGTGCTTGACCATTCGTTCTTGAAATCCAGACAAAGAGGGAGCACTCATTTATTGAACCACAAATCACTGTACTAATAATCTGACTTAACCAAAAAGGTATTCTTATAGAAAGATTTTAGTAATTTCAGTATTTCTGGTCATGCAAACCTAAAGGATTTGAAAGAGCGACATACACTCTAAGTAAATAGCAATCACATTGCCTCATTATAAAATATTTCCCATAAGTAATTAGGAAACCATGGTAATTTTGGAGACATGAAAAAAACTTCATAATTAAAGCTGTGCTAATATGAAACCCTTATGAAACTCTATTGTAAGCCCCTCATATCACTTTTCTCTGTGGAACTACTGTCACAAGGAATTGGCTAGATTAATAAATGGAGACAAAAGAAGAAAGTGCTTTAAGAAGATCTGTTAAATAATTTTGCATTTAGAGTATATTCAACAGTTTCAGTGTTAATTCTTCAGGTGTATGCTTTAGGATTTAGAAGGATAATTCCTGAAATAATAACCTTTCAATTAAAGAGAAAAAAAACTTGCATTTTCAGATTACTTATGTTAAATCTAATGGCAAACAGTGGTAAATTCAGTGTCTTGTGTATGATGGTACTGTGAGCTAGATAATTACTTGTTGAGACAGGTCCTGTAGTTGCAAGTCTTCCCTCAAAGCAATTGTTACAAAATCCTAGATGCCTACTGCCTCCTAAAATAAACATATGGTAAAAAAGCTGCTGGTGGAAATTTTGTTTTAAATTCAGTGTAACAGGGTAACAATGGTAACAGTTGCCACAGTTCAAAGGGAAATTCAAAACAAAACCTTAACCTGGCAACCTGTCAGAGAGAGACAAGCAGTGATGCCAGTCAAAACAGCAAAGGCTGTACTGTTCCTCCTCCCTCAGTCTTTCTCCTACTATGAAAGGCTGTATTATGTTTACAGTGTTTATTTTATCTCTGAACCTTTTGCTGATGCAGTGCTTCAGTGCTTTTTGGTAGCCATTTCCTGCTCCAAGGTGAAATAAATTGTCAGTCTGTTTTGTCAGTTGCTGTGCCTATGTTGCACTTTGGTGCCCTGAGTTTTACTGTCTGTTACTGAAAGCTTCTGCTGTGGCTGGAGTTGGAGAAGCTGCTCCGAGAAAGGGGTGAGACATAACTGCATCCCTGCAGGAGAAGGTTAGAGAAGGAGCTGCAACAGCCCATGAGCAGCAGCGTAGACTCTGGCGAGGCATCTGGCATCTAATAGTCCCTCTCCTCCTCTCTAACCTACCAGGTCAAATGGGGACAAACAAAAAATATATGTTGGGGCAGGGTGGGACTGCAATGCTAGATGTGTGGGTTTTTGAATAAGGCATTTAAAGGCCAGCAGTTTGGCCACTCAAATCCTGTAATGTGTCAGAAGCCAGATGACACCCAGGGGCACCTCAGATTGGAGGCTGAGGAGCAGCTGATGAATACCATACTCCACAGTCTGAGTGTGGAACAACAACAGGAAAACCAGCCTTATCAACACTTGCTGTGTAGAAAGCAAGTGAGTCATCTCATGATGCTATTGCTTGCTGTTGATAGACCAGATAATTCCCATACTTTTCTCAAGGAGATTCTGGACTGGAGCAGCCAGGTACTGTTACCTGGAAAACCCTGCCACTTCATCTGCTGCTTGTAACACACCTCAGCAATAACTTTAGCCCAGCATAGGAGACTAAAAATTAACGTAGGACAGATTGTCAAGCATTATCTCTTTTTAAAAAAATAGTTTTCTCCCATTTGTAAGAGCACTGAGCAAACTGATTACCCAAAGAGAAGTAGAAATAATATCTGTGCTCTTTGAAGCCAGCACTTCCCAAATAAGCTTCATAAGCCAGGAAGAAACATATCCTTCATGTAAATCCAAGGGCCTGACCTTCCCCCACCACCTCCCATACCTTGATGAGTGACTTTGGCTGAGAATGAAGCAGAGAAACATTGGCATTTCCTCTGTCAAAATATTATTCTGCCCCCATGGATGCAGACACTCTTTTCAAAATAAATTCGATTTTTATCTGCAAAACAACAACAAAATTTCCTCACAAGAAGAAACTTTAAAATCAGTTACTCAGAAAAGCAGCTAATTTTAACCAGGCTGTTTACAACTCCAAACAGATCTGCTTGACCAGAATACCAAGATGGAAGCAAATAAATATTTCCCATACAGTTGCAGGTTTAGAGATTTAATATCCTTATGCCTCATTTGGTGAGTGTTGACATGTTGTTTGCTGCTCCTGTTATTGTCCCGTCGGATGCCTTTGCTTGCCACGGGCTGCCCATAAACCTGGATGATTTGTGTAAGGGAAGGATAGGAGGAAGATAACTAGACGCCACCACATTTGAAGGAAAGGACAAAAAAATATTTTAAAACCTGGTAGGGCACTTCTTTGATGTAGAAGCACTCTGTCTCATGAAAATTTGTTATTTTCTTAAGATGGAGGAGATAACCTACTGATAAAAGGCTGTCATCTAAGCTTATCCACAGCCCTATCTTTTTCAATGCACTTCCCACTTTTCATTTCGTAGACAAAGGACAAGGTCTGATGCCGCCTGATAATATAGACCAAGAAGGACTTTAAGCCATTGGAGCTGTGCTGTTTTTAACCAGCAAAGGAACTGGCCACGAGTGTTTTAAGCTGGCAGATTCTGAGACTGTGAGTGAGAGAAGTAATTTGCTGAAGAGCCAGCTTCTTCCTCCTACTCCCCCAGTTGCTTTCATTTTAGTTATCTCATTCTCAGCTGAAAAGGCTTTGCTTCATAACAAAGTAATGCTGGAAAGGACGTGTGTAGGTGGTGTGGTTACTTCCCCTACCAGCCTTCTCACCCACCCACTTTAAGGGTGCTTGTCTGAGCTCTCTGTCTCCCTATATAACCTTTATCCTAACAGTTAGAAATGTTTTTCCTAATGCCTAATCTAAGGCTTCTGTCACACATGAAGCTGATTACTTCTTGCCTTCCTTTGATCGACACAGAATGAGCGATGACTTTAAAATCTTTTAAAGTGAGTACTGGCTGATGTTTATCATTCTGTTTTCAGCCGTCTGTTTTTCCTGATAGATCTCATTTTCTAAATTTCCCGTTATTCTTTTGTTCTCCTTAGGACTTTTTCCAGTTTACCACATCTTTCTTAAAACTGAGAGACAAAAATAGATGTAGCTAAGGCTTTACCAGTCATTAATAGAGTGGAGTAATTTCCTTCCATGTTTTATGTAGAGCTTTCTTTTTAATAAACACAGAATTATATTCTTCTATTTTGAAACCTTTGTCCACAGTTGACTCATATGCAGTCTGTGGTCCAACTTACCCAGTCTTTTCTCTTTTGGTACTGCATATTTGAATTTCTCTTCTAATGTAGAACTTTGCACTTTATAAAATTTAATCTAATTATTTTTGTACTATTTTCTTCCAATTTTTCACCCTCATTTTGAATCTTCTCTTTCAAAATGCTTGCAGTCTTTTCCGCTTGTATGCCATACCCAGTTTTTCAGAGTGTTTCCTGTTCCACTGAGTTATGAATGACTTCAACTGTGCTGAGACCTTCTCAAGCCTAGTGCTCCAGTTTGAAAATGAACCATTGGCAGTCACTTTTTTTCAAACAGTTGTATATCCACCATTTAACAATAATATCCAGATAATGTTCCACTAATTTTCTTAGTGAATGACTTTTTTGAGAGAGAATATCAGTAATTTTTATGTTTTCCCTTTCTTTATCCTTGTGTATTATTATTTTCTTCTTTTTGTTTTACTAGGGTATAATTATTCTAAAATATTTAAAAAGTTCTTGTCATTGTACTCATCTTGTTTCCAAACATCTTCTGCTTCCTGAATCAAGTTCCCCAACTGATGGTTAATCTGGTTGAAGTGTAACACAATACCTCATCTGGTAAATAAGCCATTTTGAACTCCTGGTTGATGTTTGTTCTTTACACACTGACGAGCCAAGGGAATGCTTTGTACAAAATCAAGTGTGTTGCTCCTAAGAGTATATGCCTGTTTGTCACAATATCTTGCATGTCCTCATTCAATTAGGAGCATATAATTTTGTCTGTTTTACAATATTTTTTGAATTGCATTTTCTTCATTGATTGTCTTTCATTGTTTACTTTCTGCTCCTTCAACGCTAGCACTTCAACTGTTTTTTTTTTTAAATGGCCACTGCGGATTAAAATTTTAAACTTTTATATTTCTCAAAATGGCCTCTGGATTCTCATTATGCTTGTTTGGAATATTTCAACATTTATTCATTTATTTGTCTATCTATCTACTTAATTATGTTTTCTTTCCTTTTTTTTTTTTTAGTCAGAGCAGGTAAGATAGAAATGCAATATTATCTCTATCCCAGCAACAGCAATTTTACAAATTTTAATTAAATTCCATACAAAAAGCATGATATGTTTTATAGAGAGGGTTTATGTTTTTACCTATTGCAGATTTTTGTAAATGTTACTTTTCCTAATTCCATTTAAGCTAATGTACAAACTGCTGTTGACTTCAGTGGGGCTAGGGTATTTCCCAGTTCTGTAGGTAAGCCTACTAGTTTTGGGGAGACTTTCATAGAGCAAGACATTATTATGTAGAGGCTTGATTGGCAGGATAGGGCTGTTAATATTCATACAATCATACAAAGATATTGCATGGCTGCAATATAGTATTTTTCAGATTCTAATTTTAATGAAGCTTTTCTGATGCACAGAAAAATACTTCCACTGTGGTCCTATTAATGACTCGGTACAAATGCACTTGGACATTAAACAGTGTTATCTGTTGGATAATTTTACTCTATATCATATCTTCCTCAAATAAAAAGATTTTATGAGAAGATGGTATACATCTTGGAGTCTTACCTGAGTAAAAACCTTCACACTGTATTGAAAATTGAGCCAATGGCTTATATGTTTCTATTTTTTGTTAAACACTGGAATTTAAAAAATATCATATATGATACAGCATATGTCCTATCCTATCATAAGTTGCTGAGTCAGTTGAAAGCAACCCATGTAGTAGACATTAAAAACCATGAATCGGGTTATAGTCAAATCAAAATATCAAGGTATTTATGTTAGTATTATATTATTGTTTTGTTTTACTTGTTTTCTAATTCTTTAAAGCATACTCTCCATATTTCTCCCTTTATTTCAAAGATTTTGAATGATAGAAATTTAATTATTCCTTTATTTAAATGAAATGTCACATTCTTTAGTAATTACAGGACCCTAAGTGCTGGAGGTTGAAGAAGAATATGAAATATTGTGTGAATCGTTCCACAGCCCTGATATTTTCTTCAAACATTATTTCATTGCCATCTCTCCCTGTAGGAAATACTTGCATTTTCTGAAATTCATATGTACTTGGTCTTTCTGTTTTACTTCAGTGTCTACCACTCAGTCTGTATTTGATTTTGATCAGTCTTTATATTTCTCAAATATAGGAAATTCTAAGCAAAATGAAATGAACCAGAGTTCATTTCACCAAATAAGTAAGGGCCCATTCTTCTTGAAAATAACATAAAACTTTAATGATGTCTCGTGGTCTGAAAAATAATTCTGTTTCCATATTCACTATTTGTTGAAATGAGTTGTTTGAAATTACTGTTTTCCAGCAAAGCAGTGTTACATCAGCTCTGTTATAGGCCGTCTGTACTGGTGAATCTAACTCACTAGATATATGTGAATAAGACGGAGATTCAAAGAATTGATATTTCAAGACTCTTTGTGACTCTTAAAGTGACTTAGGCTTAAGCTGTAATCCAAATTAGAGACACATGCTTCATTTCTCAACCCTTCTTGCAACATTTCATATCAGTTTTTGAAAATGTTGTGCCTAAGTATTTATACTCTGAAATAAATAGCTCCTTATTCACTAATACGTAATGCTCTTTTCTGTCCAGAACTGCCTATTGTTTCATCAGTGTCATGTCACTTTTTTTTTTAATTGGTTTAATTTTAAGATGTATTGATTACGTTAAGAGGGTTCTTCAGGCTAGATTTATTTTCTTTAATGTGTGATAATATCCTAATGATAACCCCTGTGCTGAGGTCATGTATTTGACTAAGGGATTCTGCTGAAACTGAAAACTATGATCAGACAGGGTTTCTTCTTAAACCATAATTTGAGTAATTGAATTTGTATGATATGTATTAGCAGAGCAGAATGAATAATTTTTCAATGAATAATTTATTTGATAAATGTAGATTCTCGCTTTATTTCATTATTTTATAAGAGCAAAGAAGTTACTCTGATTTATTCTTCTCTGATTCATTATTCAGATTTAATCAACTTTTACAATCATAAAATAACTCTAAAATTGATTGATATTGATAATTTCCCTGGGAATATTGACTCAGTAACATAAATTTGAAACTATCGTGATGATGTTTAATTAGTCAAATTTTGATATACAGTAAGCACTATTTCTGCTACCAAATTAAATAAACTTTTGAGTGCCCTGGTACTGTTGTTCATCATGTAGTTTTAAAATATGAATACAGCGGTTCAGAAACTCACTTGTTTTAAATATTTGTGTGATATGATTGCTAGAGTGTTAGTGGAAAACACTTATAAACAATATTTGAGCATAGTCAAGGTGAATTTGTTTAAAAAAATTTGTGAAAGTGAATGGAATATTTTGTTTTTTGGGTATTATTTGGTTGAGCTTTTAAATTATTTGAATTGCTACTTAATCCTGTTCCTCTTCAAATCCACCAGCCTCAGTGGAGGAAGGTTTTGTATCTAGTGTAAAGCTGGTTGGGAATGTGGAACGCTCTGATGCAGCTTTGAACCTCTTGCCCCAGTTCTTCCCCTCAGTCTGAGTACTCAGTGCTGCACCAGTGCAAAATTGACTGTCTTGAGAGTTACCTGAGACGAGGTATTCCTGCAGCAGATCTGTGCTTCTTCTTGCATGATCCGTATCTTAATGTGATTAATAAAAAAAAAAAAAAAAAAAAAAAATTGGTGTTCCCAGAGGTGGGCAGCTGCTGTGATGTATTGACCAGCCCTTGCCCAATGACCATACAGTCGGCCAGTAAAGACCTTATGCTCCCCATCTCCGAATAATAGGGAGCAGAATAAAGGGTGACTTGTTATTCTGTGCAAGTCCTGCAGAAATCACTTAGGCAGTAATTTGGACTCACAGGAAGGACCAAATATATCTGTGAACCTTTGCCAAAATATACCATGCCTATTTCTCCATTTTGCTCTTACCAGTCAGCAATTTACATTTGCAGCTCAAAGTGGTCTCCCATGATGACAAATAAAAATGACATCTATGTTTACATCTTGTGCTTGTAGTTTATCAAAAGAAGGTGTGAAAGTTTAAGGTCATGACACAATCTGCCTGCCCTGCCAGGAAGACGGTAGGGCCCCAGAAATTTGTTGGCTGTAATCAAGATGCAGAGAAGGATATTTGCTCCTACAGTGTTAGGTTTCCTAAACAAAAGCTGTATATAGCAGATAAAAACAAATGTTCTTAAAATGGGAGTTTGTTCTAACGGCAAAGTTAAAAGCACAGCTCAGTCTTCAGTTACTCACACATAGGCCAAATGAGAAGCTCTTCAGAGCACAGTGAATAGAAAAGCCTAAGTGTAGAATCTCTAAAATGTTAAGCTAGAAATAATATTCCTGGGGAAAAAGAAATAGATTTTCATCTAAACACATAATGAGATGCTACATCTTCTCTGGATATTAATGGGAATGGTGGGACTGCTTCCGAAAGAAAAGAGAATCTTTGGAGTCAGCGCAAGTTTATTTAGGGTGAGACAGACGTACTCAAGGCCAGTGAAAACTTCAGTGTTAGTAAGGGGAGGGGGGGAAAGCATATTTTATGGTGGCTATTTTAAAAGGTTCACCTGAGTCCTTCAGCCCTCAGCACTCCCCTCACTGTTAGTATCCTGATGAAAAATGTGTTTTTAATCTCCGGCATTCCAAGATTGTAAGTAAATAATTGTGTCCTTGAACCATAGTGCAGATTAATTACTAGCTGGAAATTGTTCCTCTTGTACAGAGAATATGAAACTTTTTTAACAAAGAGGATATTCATTAATCTTGTGTGATTTTTTTTTTGGAAGGTACATATGTATTTCTGGGGGGGGGGGGGGGGAACACTAAGAAACTTTAGATATGGGGCCAAATTTTCTGTATACTAGTATATTGCATGTGTCCCAAACAAGGGCAATGTCATAATAGCTGTGTGTCCCTTTAATGTTAAGTGTAATGTCTGGCTACTATGAAGCAGAATATTTTTTCAGTGATATTAAAGCATTAAATGGGAATTTTCAGACTGACCTGAAAAATCTTATTTTAACAGGATACTTCAAAAAAATCAAATATTAATAATCTAGAGAAAATAATTTAAAAAAGGACAATGGAAATATGCAATAAAGTAGACAGACATCTCTTCAAGGACTGCCTAATTAAAGCTTCATGTATTCTATCAGGATATTTTATCTGTATAGGAGACAGATGGCTAAAAATAGATGTATGTATATTACCCAGTACTTTTATCTCGGTTTCTTAGACTTCTACTTAGTTTGGTTTAGTCATGTTACTTCAAAATTAAGTGGAGTGATATGACTGCACCTTAGAGTTACTTGCAACATGAGCGGGGTTGTGGCAGAAGACCATCAGCTGAGGGGGTGCTCTAGGTCCCCGTGCAGACGTGCCCAGCTTCTCTGGCTGCTGCCACGAGATGAGGTCTGCTCTCCGGCCGCCTGCAGCCGTGCATCCGTCCCTACCCACTGGGCCTTTGCCACGTGCTTGGCTTGCGAACAAGCAGCCCGTCCAAGGGACTACAGGAACGCATTTCACCCCTCGCTTCCTCTTGCGGCTGTTGTGGATGGCACAAGCTTGAGAGAACTTGTTTGTGTTTTTATTAAGGAATCTGTTTTGAGGTGGGGCTGCATCAACACTTAAGCTTGCTTTGTCCTTGGAATCGCAACGCGGCACCATGGTCTGTGCGTAGCATGTGTGCTCTCCTTCGATTTGTAGAGAACATGAGTCTGTTGTAGGTTATGGGTGGCAAACTTGGCTAATTTTTGAGGGGCATCCTTTGGTTTCAGGGGTCCTTGGAAGTTTCTTATGTCAGAGAAGAAATTGTGGATATCCCACAAATGTTGACGAACTTAGGAGAAAAAGACTAAAGATCTGGATTTTGCAAGTGTTTGCTTGTCAGTAAGGTGCCATTAGACAACATTTCTCTGTAATGACCAAAACCACTTTTGTCTTGAATTTAAAGAGGGGGGAAAAAACTTTTGACAAAGGCTGCAAGGATCCCTAAATATTCTTTCTTGACCAGCTGTAAATGTGATACTTTGGATCAGACTAATACTAGAACACCATAGGCAAGGGAGAGGGTAAAAAAAAAAGAAAATTTCTCTGGGTCTGCTAAGGACTGCGGATCCTAAAGGCTGGAGCTGTGGGAAAGAAAAAAAAAATCGCATTAGAGAAGGATGGAGGTGCTAGGAAAACAAAAGTCAGAAGAAAAGGCCACATGATAAACTAAGCCCTAACGAATGATTTCTGTTCCAACTGCCTGGCCCCTAGGAGAAGGGCTGCGCTTGGCGCAGTGCGGACCTGCTGCGTGTCTTTTGTGTGCGGCCGCGTACCCTGGGCCACGGGGACTTGACTTGTCCGACCAGAGCTGCTGGGAGTAGAGGTGCAGGGGCTCAGGGGAGGCCTGTGAGGAGTTGCGGAGACGGCCTTCAAGGAGTTGCAGCGACCAAACCCACACACTTAATGCTCACAGCCAGGTAGCGCCGTGCTAATCCAAGCGAATGCCTGAAATGAATTTCGTGCTGCCATCTCGTGTCTAAAGGCAAAACAACAAGGAAATTTCTAGAGTTCCCAAGTGCCGATGTTTACATTCGACATCAGGATATTCCTCTTAATGCCGAAGGGTAGACAAATGCCAATGCTAAATGTGAAAGTCTTTAAGGTTGGCCCGCGAATAACGTGGGAAAATGTAATTTAGCTTGGACAAGAGGCTGCATGAATTTTCAGTGAGATGCACTCAGGGTAGTGGAAGCTAAGCTGTTAAGAGTTGCTCTCCATGGATGCTTATTCCCTTCAGAACAGTTTTACGAGGTGGCAGGAGAAGTGCTTTATAATTATTACTTCCATGGCAGACAGGGTGGAGCCTGTGTTTGTAATACTGGTCTATTAATTTTCTCCATGAACCCAGCCATAGTACACCTTCTAGCAGTGTTGTACCACACTTCAGAAAGACCCCAAAGGGCTCTTGGCTCGTTGCACAGAATTTAATAGGAAAAAAGCTGTAACATACAATAGAGTACTTTACAGTGGGATCTAACCGATCTTTTAAGTCATCTGACATTAGATTTATTTCCCTTCCTGCATTTTTCTTCATTCCACCTGTTCTTGCTTCTGAGCTCTTGCTTCTGTGCTCCAGTTCTGACACCTCCAGGTACCATCCAGTCTTTAACTCTTCCCTGTCTTATCTTAACTGAACTGAAGCTTTGGCTCAAGAGAATGGCTTTTACTTTGGACTTCCCTGTAGGGAGCCAGTGCCCTTTCCATTTGCTTTGAGATGGCCAACTGTGAAAGCTGCTGTAGTAATTTTTATGGCAGGAGGTGCTTGCAGCAGCATTAGCTCTGAATTGTTGCCTCGTGCTTACTGCTGACTGTGATTACAATGAACCCACTCAGTACATCAGGTATGCTGTGACATCCATTTTTACAATGTAATGGAGACAGCAATGTGAGGGAACATTGAAAAAAGACAATGAAAAGTGAGCTTACCTAGGTAATTGAGTTGATGGAAGGAGATTTGCTAAGCAAGGGAGAAGTATGATCTTGCACTGAGAGCCATTCAACATGTTCCCTGTTCCATGCTAACCTTCACATCTAGAACATCCACTTCTTTGACAAATGTTTGACTTTCCTTGCAAGTTGTACCACACCCATCATGAGTGTGCCAGTATGATATTGTAATGTCTTTCTGGGTCGCTTTTCAAAGATCCACGTTTACTCTACTGTCTGCAAACCCAAACATGTTCAGTCCTTATCTAATAAAACCAGCGCTGTATGAGAAATTGGTACACACTTTCCTCTTCCTTGTCAAACAAGTAAAGATCTTGGGAGTTCTTGGCTTGAAAAAATGTTCTGTGACATTCAATAATGTTAGTCAATGAAATTTAAAGTTTTTGGCTTAATTCAGTGATGACTGAGGTCTGTTGATTTTAATGAAATTATGTCTGCATAGATGAGGGTTGGAATTATATAAGTGCAGAAAGCATCTCTTCATTCTGTAGGCTCTGGAAATGTTGGCGTAAACCACTGGAACAAACTACCCAGGGGAGAAGTGAATTCTCTCTCTCTTGACATTTCTAAATAAGACTAAATGCCTTTTGGAAGATGTATTTTATCCAAACAGAAATGATATGGCTCGGTGCAAAACTACCTGGATGAAACTCTCTGGCCTGTTCTATGCAGAGAGTCAGAAGTCTTTCTGAACCTCAAAATCTAGGGTCTTCAAAGTTTTCTTTGTCTTCCTTTTAGTGGTCTCCTGCTGTTGGTTATTTGATTTCTTAACTAAGACTGTAGATTTTTGGGGAGCCAAAAGCTTTTCTGGATATTTGCCTGCAGAAGGACTGTAGAAAAGCTGATAAGTGGCTGAGAGCTGCTTGCCTGCTGACAGTAATAGTGCATGATTGTTGACATATTGAGACTCTGAAATGATAACTCATTCTCAGGAGAAAAAAAGGGGTAGGGGAAATCTCTGTAACAAGCTTAAGACCCATAGGTGATCCGCAGGTAAAATAGCAAAGTATGTTGATTTGGCACAGACAATCATTAGGACTCAGTATTAACATAGTTTGAGGTGACTTTCTGTTCTGTTTCTCATAAACTATTAACTGGGCTTTTTTGTGGGTTCAGTCACACATTTCAATGTCAGGTAATACTTGGTTCTGAATTTATAACTTACTAATGCTGGATGTTCATGTATTTTCTACAGAGGAAAGCTTAGCTGCTGACACAGAAGAAAATAGTCTTTCTCTGAAAGAAATGTCTGGGCTCAACATCCATCTTTAAACTGGATCAATTTAGCATTGGCAAGAGTTTCTTTGTAATCTATCTGCTAAACAGAAAAGTCATAGAGTAGATACTTTGCTTGAATAAAATAACTGAAACCAGAACTTGGGTCAGTCTTTGGTGCATATGTATCAGGTCCATAGATAGAATTGCCTGTATGTCTACAAGCAGTTAGATCAACAAGTATACAGTTAGCTCTGCAAATCTAAATGCAGTTTGAGGGGAAGGGGGAAAGAGGGCTTTAAGTTGCAGCTAATGTTCAGGGAAGAGGTGTTATTACATATGATGGGAATAATTAAAATGTTCCAGAAATGCACTAGCTCTGAATGCACTTTCTCTAGAAAAATGGGAATTGCGTACAAACAGAGGCAGCTAGATGCCACACACAGTATGAATTCTTCATTGGTGTCATTTGAGGATGGTGAGGTAAGATGTTTGCTAATGTAATGCTTAGAAATGTCCTTTTTCGTGAGAGAAAGTAGCATCCTAAATGTTTGTCCTGAGCCATGTAAGCTGTTAACATTACTAGATGTTAATGTGTCTCAAAAGAAAACCATGACCTAAGAGGAACTGGAATATGCTAAACAATATTAAAAAAAACCCAAACCCTTAATAAAAGCAGTTTCCATAGGAACTCAAATCTATGAGAACTAACAAGGTTTTTTAGGGACATTATAACTAGCATATAATAGCAATAATAATAGTTCTTGTAACAACCTTATTTATGCTGTACGTGTTTTGATTTCCTAATATTATTTTTCAGTATAAAACTTGGACTGTATTTTTTCATTTCAAACATGACTCTTTCTACCACTCCCTTAAATTCCTCTGAATTCTTATTTATTTATTTATTTAGTGCAGAAAATCTACTTAAAAAGAAGTGTGGACTAAAAGTTTGGAATTTGCTTTGGAGTCTCTTTTTTGGTGGATTCCCACTTGAAGCCAGCTCAGCCCAGCAGAGGAAGTCTTTTAGAGATGGTCAAAAAATGTCAGATATGCTGATAAGACGTTGGACACATGGATGGAACTGTGATCTCCCTCCAGTACCTTTTCTAATCACCTGGTACACATTAAAGCCAGTGCCGCTTGACATCATCTAAAGATCTGGTTCCTACTTCTGATGGCTTGCTCCAGACCAGTAGACTGTGCTAGGGAAGTTGGTGATCCAGCTGGTGATGACTTCCCTCTTCTTCCCTCCCTACAATTTCTCCCCTCTCTTTCTCTCCTTTGTGCAGATGACTGTCTGGGGTATGTATGTGTGTTAGTGTCTTATTTTCTGATTAGTATATTGTGTATGTTTCCTCAGTGGTATATTTAAGAAATGCATAAAGATCATTTGTATGTCCTCCTCCTCCACAGCAGTGGAGAAAGTATTTTATTATTCTTTAGATAATAGAGCAGTATGTGCTGACACAACTTGCAGAATAGTTCTTTAACGGAAGTGTTTCTCAAAAGTAGTTCCAAAGTCCTTGTCTCTTAGTGGTATAGATTTCCTCTGAGGGGAACTCGCAGAGGAAGTCAAGGCTCAAAGAGAAGTTCTCTGGTTTTTTGATGTGACAGACCTGTTTAATAGTAAAAGCCACTGGAAATAAACATCAAGTATTTTGTAGACATTTCTACACATTTAACTGTAGGGGGAGATAAGGCCAGACACTGAATATACAAGGCAACAATTGACAAAGTAATGTACAGCATTTGTCTGGGGTCTGGCCAAGGATTTGCTGTGCTGTTAAAATGGTAAAGTGCGTAGCAAATATTTAATGTGCCAAACCACAGAAGATGGTTGATGATGGTTATAGAGTGGAAGAGACTCTGTAAGTAGTCCCTGTAGTGTATTTACTATTTTGTACACTTTGCACATGCTATTTATTATACTGCTAATAATATGTTTGCAGTCCTTTTCCCCCCATAGTGTATTATCATGATCAGAGACCCAACAGGAGAGTTCTGTTTATTGTGAAATGAGTTATGCTTCTTGTTGTGCCCTTCTTCCATAAGAATCAAGTTAGCATTTTCAGGAATGAACAATGCAGGAGCGATTTATTTACGAAAAGAAGATTGCTCTGGAACCAGATGTAGATGTAAGAGGGTAGGAAAAAAAACCAGTGACACTCCAAAAGCAAAGAGAATTATGTTAATGAAGAAATCAAAGAATGCTGATGTTAAACGTCTCCCATTTTTCATTTGTTTCCTTATTTCTCTATTCATTTTCTCACCACCACCACCACCATTCATTACTTTTGTATTGCCTTTTCCCCTTCTGATATGTCCACAGTTCAGTCCTCTGCTCTGATGGAAATATGCTCCAGCTAGCTGCAGACCAGCCAGCTCACTTGCTGGGAGCAATGTAGCTGCAGCAAGACAGAGCCCAGGACTTGCTGGACACCTCTGCCAGTGGGACCAGGGATATGGGGCTTCTGTAGCAACATAGCCACTGCTGCCACGCTGGGTGATCTGTCACTGTGGCGTGCACTCTTCTGAGAAAGACGCTTCCTGGGGCCCTGCCAGCATGTTGTCTTGTCCAACTCTGTCAGGTCCTCCAGACAGGGTAAGGGTTGGCATTTGTTTTTTGTGTGTGGCCAGGCACCCTGGAGCAGGGCTGGGTACCCACTGTGTAATGCTGACCCTCCCTTTTGAAACTATCTGTGAGAAATCCTGGATGTTGTTTGCTCTTTTCTTCTGTAGCCTAATCTAGATGATTCCTTAGGTAGTATTTTGTTTCACTTGTGCTGCTGGACCTAAAAAAAATTAAAGCACATAAGAAGTCTGTCTGGAAGTTTCCAATTTGCATATTACAGAGATATCTAGGGTTTATATGGGGATGACTTCTCGGTACAAAAATAGCCTTAAAGACTGACACTTCTGCCCTCCAAATACTTGGACTGATACTTAATTTTGAGCTTATGAGTGTCTTTGAAGGTGAGACTCTCATTTGCTTAATGTTAAACATGTGCATAAGTGTTTGTCAGGCTGAGGTCTGTAAGTCTCCTCTCAAGGCATCTACAATTTGCTGTGTATGTTTGCTAGGCAACTTTAAACAATGCACCTTTATTCTGTTTACAGCAGCTATGGATCCATTTCTCTGTGTTTGTGGAAATCCGCATTTGGCATTTTCAGAGATGCCTGAGCCAAGTTCAAACCTCAGTGTTTGGATATGGGGTGATGGTAGACACATGTCTTGTCAGTTCCACAGTTTTGTTATTTTTTAAAGGTATTTGATTATACACTGGGCTTATATAATGAAAACAAAGCTTTCATTAGCCTGGTTTGGGAGGGACTGTGGTTGAAGTCGGGGGAGAAGAATGACAAAAAAGGGATCATGGGGAGGGAGGCAGGGCAGGATAAAGGAAGAAAAACAACCAATAGTGCTACAGCAAGTGTGGGGGAAAATTCTTGAGATAGCATTTGAGTGGAGTGATTAAGAGCTAGCTCCCTCTGAGCTTCTTTGGGGAAGTGAAGAGGTGGACTGGTGATCCAGGCATGTGTTCCTAAGTCGGTGCTACAGGTACCTTTCTGCCTTTGTATGAGGCTGGCTACCTTGAGCAGGTAGCCAGCTCTAGGAGCCTGGGAGTCCCAGAGGTTAACCTCAGCAGGACTCCTTTCTTCTTGCAGTTTCTCAGGTAGCAGGAAGAAAGGATGCTAGTCCCTGCTACAGCTGGAGTCCTCTGGATTTCAGGGAGAGGAAGTAAAGGTATTTGAAAGGTGAAATGAAATGGAAGATGGTGGTCCCTCCAAGACTGCACTGTAAATTCAATTAAAACTAGTTTTGATATTAGGTATTTATAAGCTTTTTATAGCCTTCGTCATGAAGGGATCTGACCAACTAACAAGCAGAGGTGAATGAAACCTAATCATATTCCTCCTTGCTAAGGATATATTTCACAAATCAGAAACTGAAACACTGAGTAATTAAGATGCCTGCATCTCAGCCAGACAAGGAGTCTGGGACAGAATAGCTGACCAAACACATCTGTCCTGTGCACTCCTTACAGGACCTCCTCTTCAGTCCTGGCAATGAACTCTGGTAATGAACTTAACCAAAATGGATATAATTTATGGTGACATACAGAGTATGCCTGAAAAGTGGGCTGGGGTTTTTGTGAGCCTGAAAATCCGGAGAACTTAAACAGTAGGGAAAATATCTCTCTCTCAAAGATGAAGGGCTAGATTCTCAACTGATGTACATCTCTGCAACTTGGCATCAGAGAAGCTATGCTGATTTACACCAGCTGAAAAATCTGGAAGGGAACAATGCACTTTTTGTTTAATTTTTATGTGCTCCTCAGGCCATCCGTCACATTCAGCTGGAGAGGAATAACATTTGGTAGATGTTTAGTCTTGATTTTTTTTTTTTCTGAAATGGGAAGTGAATTAAATGAAGTGAAGACAGAATAAGGCAGTTTTATTATTAGAGCTAGCTGAACAGTCTGAAAAGAAACAAAATTAAAAAAGAATTTGTCGAATAATGTATTTGACATCATGGCAATAGATGGGTGAATAATTTTTTTAAAATAAGAATTTGTTAAAATAGGAATTTAAGATAAGTAGATTGTGCTGGATATGATTAGATTTACAAAGAGCTGGCTGTATAAAACTGTCTGGCTATCCATCTCTTTCATAGTATATATTATATAGTCTTTGCCTGTTGTAGGTTTACCTTCCACTGACATCAGTGAGTGCTGAATATGGCCTGGTAATCCAAGATCCTGACATTACCATTTTTGTTTAGTTACCAAAAGTGAAGTTGGGGTGGTGTCTGTCTCTACCTTGTTTTGTTGTAGTGGTTGAAACACATGCCGGTGCTGCTATGTAGCCTTTACATGTGGCTTGTTTTGAAGAGAGGTTAGTAGAGTGGTGGCTTGCTCAAAGACAGGAATGCTGTGCTAAAGCAGTAGAAATGATTTATGAACTCAAGTACTTGATCACCCGAAAGAACAAGTTGTTGTAGGGGGATCCTTTCTGTATTTGCATGAGCTACTTCTGTTGACAAAGGTGGAGGGGAAGTAGGAGATGCCAAAATGCCAGCTCCCTCATGACAGGAGAATGTTAGACTACAACGGGGCTGAGGGTCTAGTAGACTTTTTGACCATCTCTGCAAAATGCTGGGCTTTGCACCAACATTGGTACAGAGCGAGGAATGCCTGGGGCCTGCAAAAGCTTTGGGGCAGGTCTTTTTCCCAGGGGATCGGGGGATTGGATTGAGAATCCCAGGGTCTCTGTTTAGGACCTGTCCTGGTGTGGGGCAGCATAGGTATACAATAATCATTATTTCAGCCAGACAGTAAATCACAGACTAAGCTTTTCAAGGATGCTATGATATAATTTGGGAGAAATATACCTAAAATATTATTCTCAAACCTACTAGCCAAGCTGTACAAACTGCCCTTGCAGTCAATGGGAAACAGCTATGTGGAAAATGCAATTTCTCTTTCATAGAAACTTTTGCAATTGCTACTTATTATATTTTGCATTTTAAGAGAAGAGAGATAAGTGGTATTTTCAACAAGGCAGGTTTTAAAAAATCCTAGTGTCTGCTCTGGGAGTGTCTCAGTGAATTTGGAGAAGCCAAGTTTATGTCCTAGGCAGCAGGGCCAGTGAAAATTAGCTGGGGAGTCCAGGGAGCAGGCCAGCTTGCTGCTTAGAAAGGCAGGTGGGGCAGGCTGTGCTGAACCCATCATCAACCAGCCCCAGTGTCAGGAAATACCCAATTTGAAATACCTTCCACCAGCAGTGGGAGAGGAAATGTCATCTAGCACAAGCTTAAATCCCCTTTCTTACAGCACAGGTGACCAGCAGTAGAAAAAACAGTTTCCCAGAAAATCACTTTGTGAAGAAAATGCAGAGCAATGATCAGCTCTGGCTTCTGAAGTGTTGATCATGCACCTTATTTGACCTACAAAATGCATGTGGAGCATACATTTTCTTGTGGAAATGTGGTAGGCAGTTTGATATTATGCCCTTTACCAAGAGAGGCAGTGAGGCTCAGAAGAGGTGAGTGGGGAGTTTCTTCACATGAAGTATCAATCCAAGTGAGTAAATATTATGTGGGTTCTGCTGGTACACAGTAGTACACCAAATATTGCTCACATGGCTTTAGAGGTGTTCAGTCTGATTCAGCAGCTGCCCAATAAATATATTTAGTGCCAGAGACCTATATAACAGCATGCTGCTCTTGGACAGATAGTTCCTGAAAACACAAGTCCCTGTGTGTGGTTACTGCACAACCAGGATCTGACTCATTGCTTCGCACAGCGCTTTTAGTTGCTTTGGAAACATGATGTGCACTATACAAACCCAGTAACTATGCTACTCTACTAAAAGTCTACTATCTCGGAGTCATCAAGAATATTTTGTTCTCTGTTATCCACACCATAACCACTAAGAACTTCATGTGTCAAACCAAACAGGATCCTGTAGCTCCATGGACTCTGAATCTGCCCACTCTGTGTTCCAGTTGATGGGGAGCCCTCAAGAGGTGTTAGCAGTACAGAGTCCATAGCAGAGTACTGTACAGTTTTCTTTCCATACTGTAGGGGGTAGTAAAATACTCAGAGTCTACATTTGGGGGGAGGAAAGAGCACCAAGTAGTAGAGCGACTGAATGGAAAATAAACAAAATGTCTATTTTTAAACCAAACTAAATCCATATAATTTTAAATGAGGAACCTTTGAATCCCTGTAAAACAAGTTCCTTAAGTGTTTGACTGATGCTATTTAAATGTGTAGTGACTTGGCCTATAAAAAACCCATATTAATTGCTGCACACTCAGGATGAAAGTATCAAACATTTTAATTGTGCTCCGCATGTTTAGGATGCAAACAAAAGTGCTCATTGTGAACCTGCCAATTAAAGTAGCTGCCAATAGGGAAAGGAGATGTGCCTGTGGCTTTCTTTGGGTTAGCTGAGGTCATGTCTACAACTAATGCACAGGTTCTTAAAGAGCTTTGGCATCTGAATGCGGGAAAATTGCAAGCAATACTCAACTCTTTCTATTAAAAGTTTTGTAGCTGTTTTGCTCCGAGAGCAATGTTTAGAGAACAACATCAAGGCTTCTTTTTTCCTTTCATTTTTAAAAAATGCATAATACTAAAAAAAAAAAAAAAAAAAAAAAAAAAAAGATGTATAAAACTGTCTGGCCAGGAAGTTACAGGACTGCACTTGAGCTGCAGAGCATGGTACCTGACCGTGGACTAGTCAGACAGGCAGCTCAGGCACCATATAGGAAATCCAAGGGAAGCTGATGGGAATAGTCATGTGCTTCTAGTTGCTCAGTACTTTGCTGTTTCAGAAGCTAAGAATTTTGAGTTAACAATTTAATTGCTATGAAGTCATTGTCTGCATATTCCTATAGCAGTGCTTGAAAATACACAATATATTTCAGTGGCATGTTTCTCTTCCAAATTATGCAGAGAAAACAGACTATTCATTTTCTTAAAGATTTCGTAGAACTGTGTAACCTGTGGAATTGGTTTCTAGTCATGTTCCCCCTGCAAATGAGCCTAATTGGACCTAAACCCCAGCTTACTTATTCCAATGTATGTTAAAAGCAATCCAAATGGCTAATGCACAAGGCGCACTGGCATAGAGAGCTGAGAAGAGCTAAGAATCTAGCCCAGGAGGAAAGCTCTATTGCAGAAGGAAAGCT
Organism: Rhea pennata; assembly: GCF_028389875.1. Taxonomy (NCBI): domain Eukaryota; kingdom Metazoa; phylum Chordata; class Aves; order Rheiformes; family Rheidae; genus Rhea; species Rhea pennata. The sequence continues at coordinate 57,745,849 of NC_084667.1, read as the reverse complement.
TTATTTAAATCCAGATATGAAGTGGAAGGTGTTTATTTTATGTTCTTTTCAAGGGTTCTAGAAAGATCTATATCATATATTTCTATCTGAGCTGATGGCGCTTTATAGAAGATTTTAAAGAAGATATGTCTATGTAAACTGAGTTTTTGTTATATAATGCATTGCATTTTATGGGTAACTATTACTAAAGATTCTGAAGTAAATTAAAAAAAAATGTGAGCCAAATCTGCTTTATTTTCAAGAATCTCCAACTATCACTCATGTATCCTTGCCAAATGTGTCATTTCTCTTAGCAACAGTATAGATGACTTTAGCAAGTAGTTTTAACCTGTGAAAGAAAGTCACAGAATGCCAAGCTCACTTCTGAAATGTGAAGTTATGCTCAGATACGTAGGGGCTTGATTCAATGGCGGATTGCTTCCCCTCTACACAAGACCATAGAAGCTGTTCCCGCAGAACATGCTTAATGTCTCAAAGCAGGTGATCTGGAGGGTTTTTTTTTCCTTTTCAACAGAATCCAACTTCAGTCTCTTTTAGTGTTCTAAATTATTATACATGTGATATAACAAACAGGCACATATTGGGGAAAAAATACTAACTCTGTAGAGAAAGAGATTGTTGCAAAGGTAACATTGCTTACACGTTTCTCTCTAATTTAACCACATTTTGCCTTTAGTCTTCTGAGATAGCTCACAGTAATTTTTAGACAGCATACTATTGGCCATAGGTTCAAGGAGAAATTTCCAAAATTCTACCTGCAGTTTTGTCTGTAGATGATATATGTTGCAATTTTTAGTACTATTTAAAAACCTTTTAAAACAGATCTTTCTGGGATGTCAGATGTCTTCAGTGGAGATACCTAGTTGGTATCATCTAATCAGAGTAAAATACTGACCAGTCTTTTATAGCCATTCTGTCAGTTTCTGTCATCACTGTAAGATGTGTAAGGCAGAGCAGTGTGGCAACATAGCTAGATCTGGTTGTATACATGCCAGAAACACAAATCTGCTGCTGAATATGATCTACATTTTTTCCATTTAATGAGTAAAGGCATAGATAATATACAAAGGTTCTCACATCCCACTCTATCTTTTATTCCGATCTCTGGATTGCCTACTATCCTGTGCTCCAAGTGCAAACTAACCTCTGAATCTAATATACCAGATCCTGCTGTCTCCTGCTGTCATTCAAAATCATGTCTTTGTAAGGCTCATAAATATTTATCAATATTGGTCAAATGCTTCTTCACTCCAAACATCTAGTTAGGTGGGTCAGGCAGGCCTGCAATGAAATCGCATTGCTAGTGTCCTCTTTTGGGTCTCGCACAGCATCCTGTCTTTTCCAAGGCTGTCTTTCAGACAGTAAATTTCATAGGGCAACCATTATCTTTATTTATGGCCTGTTCAGTGCTTCACATTATGTTACGATTTAAAAGGTTGGTCGTAAACGTTGCACAGTGTGCTTATAAAAAGAGCTTTGTTTGACCTGGTGCCTTAATATTGTTCTTTCTCTTCTCTTTAATATTTCAGAAGAATTATTTTAATAGCCGCTACAATTTAATTCAACAATTCTTGAACTTTATTCTATGCCACTGACTTCCAAACAATGGATTTGCAAATAAGTCTTGAAAAACTCATCTTATAGGCAGATCCTGACCATTGATAATGGACATTATCAATGTCCATTATCTGGTGTCATTAGCAGGGAACGCATTATGTTGCTTTTTTTGTAGGGCTTTTAACCATAGCCTTATGGTTAAATTTGGAATTTAGAAAAAGAGCTTTGAGAACCTGTTTTAATATCAGATTCTACAGGATTGGCAAGCATAAGAATGCTGACACTGTTGGGGAAGAATGGCTATCTTTAATTTTTCTGTAGGGGGTTGGTGAAACTTTGGCTCAGGATTTGGGAAAAGAAGACTGCATCAAGTGTCATTTACTGCTGGATTTATACGGTTTGAAAAGAAGTCTGCTGTGGGCAAATATTCATTTTCAGTATTCCTGGACATCTAATACCTCCTATTTAAGGAAGACTTAAAATAAAGCTAGGCAGCCTGCGAAATCTTATCTAGAGAGAGAAGGAAGTATGGCATAGGCAGGACCATATACTTCAAATTAGGCGCTCCAGTACAGATTGTTCCTCTGTTTACAGTATATTTTAATTTTAGGGCCAGAATGAGGTTTTCAGAAAAGAAAGTAGAAAGTCTTTTTATTCTTGCATTCTACAAGATGGGCAGAGATGGGATAAGAGTTTGAAAAATTGAGAACAAATGCCTTATATTCAGATTTACTATACAAATTGGTCATTTTGAATTAATGAAGTTTAGAGTTAGGTTTAGGATGGGATTGTGGCATGGAAGCTTCATGAGCTCAGCTCATTGTTGGGTTGTTTAGGACCCACAGACATTGGAAAGAACATTGGTGCTGGTAGTAATTAAGAACTCTCAATCGTTTTTTCTTCAGGAAAAAGTAACTTTTTTACGTTTTAGTTTTTGCTTAAGAAAAAGGGTAGAGTTAGGAAGAGAAGGCTTATTGAGCCTAGCTTGTCACTGGATCCTGAAGACTGGCATCATGAAGGTCGAATGCATTTATTCCAATTCCTTACAGAGTTTGCTCAGCTGAGTAGTATTTGGGAGGAGGTGGAAATCTAGAAAGACTATTGGCAATGATGTGGTTGGTGCTCAAGGCTTACTGTTTCCAGGATGCTATTAGATTTCTTAGGGCTGCTCTTGGTAGAAGTACTTGCAGAAGAAATTGATAATGATAAACAGCAGATGGTGTACACCCAAGGATCTTAAGAGAAACTCAGGAGGTGAATTACTGTTTTGTGTAAATTCGTAGAAGCTGTTCTGTGGAATCAGTGAACATAGGGATGAACATGATACAAGTCAGGAATAAATGGCTAGTTTTCACAGTGCAGGGAGGTTAGCAGTGAAATCTGCCTGGGATTTATCTTGGGGCCTATGTTATTCAAAATTATCATAAATGGCTGGAAAGGAGAGGGAGAAAATCTGTGAGGTGGCTTAGTTTGCTGACGATGATAAATTATTCAGAATATATAAAATAAAATTTGATTGTGAAGAATTGTTGAAAGACTTCATGGTATTGAAAGACTGTGTGACAAAATGGCAAATGAAACTCAAAATAGACAAATATAATGTTATGCACATGGGAAGAATTTTATATACACAGTGATGGGCTCTGAAGTGTATTCTGACTATTGCTGAAGAGATCTTGACATTATGGTAAAGAATTCTATGAAAATGCCACCTCAAAATTATTAGTAGTCAGAAAAAGAAAATGAAATAGTCCAGTATTAATAGGAAGGAAATAGGAAATGAAGAACTACATCATACCACTATGTGAATCCATTTTGTACCCATGCCTTTAAAAAAGGTTATTGTAATGCCAGAGAAATTACTCTAACAGGCTGATCAAGGATGTGGAAAAACTTCCAAATGAGGAATAGCTGAACATATTAAGACTGCACCCTAGGAAAAACAAACAAACGAACAAACAAAAAACCCCCAAAAAACAAACCCAAAAAACAAGTTAGAGGGATATGATGGCTGTCATGTTATAAAACATGAAGAAGGACAAGAAGAAGGTGAGTAGGGAATGATTGTGCATTACTTTTCTAGTATAAGAAGTAGGGTATATAGAGTGAAACTAGCAAGTGGAAATCTCAAAACAAACTGAAGAAGATACTTTTGTTCCACACTGCATTGTTAAGCTATGAAGATCCTTGCCACAGATACTAAATACTAGATACACAGATATTAGGATACTAAAAACTTAGATGAAAAAAGTCCATGCATGAATAGAAAAACCCATCCAGGACTATTAAATATAGAGATGGTACTCTGGTTCACGAATTGCTGAACCACAGATCCCTGAGAAATATTGAGGAATTGTTACTCTGCATTGCCATATTCCTGCAATTTTTCCTGGGTATCCACTTTTGGACCCTGTCAGAAATAGGCTGCTGGGCTAATTGGGTGCCAGATCTGATCCAGTATAATATGGGAGGGTCTTTACAAATTCGTTGTATTAAAAAAAAAAAAAAAAAAAAAAAGACCAAATATTTAGCATAGCTGAATAACTACAAATTTCACTGGAATTTTCCTAATACTGATTTTAACAAATTTTTTTACAAAAAACTTGTTATTATTGGCATGTAGTTATTACAAGATTAAAAAAAGGCTAGTAGACATACTCTGGTACTCTTCATTCTGAGAATGTTTGTACATCCCCTTATTGAGCACATTATTGCTTCCTATAGTATCTATAATCAGATGAACTAGGTGTTGAGTGACAGACATTAAAAAATCAAGTATTTTGTTCAATTTGCACAACTCCCCTCCTTCCCAAAGTCTTCCTGAGGAAAAAAATGAGTTAATCAAAAACATAATATATGTTATGCATCATGATTTGCAATATAAATTCTCCAGTTGCTTATCAAGTGAGTCCTCCTCCTACTAAACACAGACTGTTCAGATTTAAGGATCTGCCCTTGTTACCCTTTTCTGCTTTTCCTGTGAATGTAATAACTTGGCCACAGGGTCATCAATCATACCTTAGGCTAGGTCCCTCATTGGCTGAAATCAGCAATAGCTCCATTTAGACATCTGAATTAATATCAGGCAGCAAGGAGAAAAGACTTAGTTCTTTAAATTGCATGTGAAACCTGATAAAAAGAAGATATTGCTCAGGAATAGATGCAAAAGGCTGCAGGGTGGCAGGTGGCAAACAAACTAGTAGATACGCAGGACATAGGCTATTCATTTCATGTTTACATATGTTATGGGCGTATTCCTGAGAAGAATCAATCTGGAGACAAAAGTGAAGAGATTCAATGTGACATCATGAAAAATATCTATCCTGAACTTTCATATCATATATGAAATGCTGCTGGACATTACTGGGAATGTACCTCCAGTGTTACATCTAACAAGACTCTAATTCTGTTCTTCCTATTTCATGAAAGATGTAGGCGTCATGTACTCCTTGGTGAGGCTAAGTATTTATTCAGTGCATTAGTGTTCCCCTGTCTTCATTATGCCATGGCCTATTTAAGTTGATGCAGACCTCTGTCTCTACTTGTGAAAGACAGCTTTACCTGTGGACTATCAATAATCAGAGATGCTAGATTAATTTAAATCTGGGAAGGCTCAGGACTAAAGTCAAAATTAGAAGAATCCCAGCAGTTTATTCTACTCATACACAAACTATATTCACATTACTGCTTCAGGTAAATTTGATTTGGTAGGATGAGATGAGACTTCTGCAGGAAGCCACATCATTGTGTCTTGAGTGCTGAGCGTTTATCAGCGTTTAGTGTCTGGAGCCACTGGCAAAGAGCAAAGCCATTGTATCTTCTGCCATATGCTTTATTGAGCAAATAAAAACATATCTTTGCACTAGGATTTCTTTCATGATAACGAGACCTTCAAATTACAATGTCTTTCAGCTTTTCTAATATCAGAAGTTTGTAGGAAAAAATACTTGGTTGACCTGATGATTACATGCTTTAGGGGAGCTGTTATAGGTACAGATGACAGCAGAGCACGAGACTCTCCTTAAGAACGTTTAACTGCCCTTTTACCTATGAGATTTCAGCTTCTTAATTTGTACTCCTTACAGTGAGTTCTGGGTCTCCATTCTCTCACAGACATTTTCTGTAGTCTGGATACATGAAGCTCTGTTGCAGTATTTTGCAAACACAGTAGAAAGTGGCGATCATGTTAAGCAAGTCCTTGGATGCCCTGTGATTTGTAGCAGCAGCAGGAGTGATGATCTTGTATTTGGTATCAAACAATAGCTCACTATAGAATTTTCTAGAGTTGGCTTCTCACCATGTCCCAGAACCAACCTGGCATTTCACAACAGAGGAATCAAATGTCTGTTGGCAGCGACTGCTGTCATAGTTGCTAAGTGCCTGATCTCAGAATTTGGCTGTCATGATTCACTTTATCTGTACTCAGCTGTGTAGAACAGACAACAAAAAACGTGTACATCAGCAACGCTGTGACCTTTATACGATGCCCAACAGATTAGGAATAGAGGAAAAGGCAGAATTGTTATTACTATTTCTAAACCACTGGTAGATATTGGTATTGTTTTTTTTAATACATGAAGCTAATAAAAGCCCATCTCTTGAAATGTATAGTGTTTCACTTCGAGGGGCAACTTATTTGACCAAAGAACTCACAGACAAAATGGCAGTGGACTGCTGTTGAAGTCTTGCACCTCTCCTTTCCGCTGTCATGTGATGGGTGACGTGATTGCAGGCTTGTGGAGTGGGGCAACTCCTATCTTCCTCTTGGTATTTTAACTAGGCTTTCATTAAAAAGCAAAATAAGGAATCACTGCAGGGGGCAAATGTCATATTAGACTCTAAGGCGTAGTCTGTGCTGAGGAACTGCTGAAATTCTTCTTTAGAAGAAAATATTCTGTATAATATGCAAGTATTACTAATTTGCCAAACCTCTGAGGTTATTAGGGTAGAACTGGGGTTTGTTTAACAGCATATGATCTGGCTGATCTGGTCTGCTTGTAACATGCAATATTTATCACTTGTGGGGCTTGGCCAGTATAATAAATCAAATGAGTGCTACTTAAGTAATATTTAAACAGCAGTTAAGCTCTAAGTGAATTATGGGTATATGTTCATGTCATGGTCATCTACTACGGTTGATTATGTTAGGGGAAAAAGAGCACAGTTTTGTATCCTGATCCGTTGCTATATTCTTGTATCTCTAGAAAAGTACAGTTATGTTACTTTGGCTCCATGTCTTGCACAAATAGTGATTTAAAAGATGAAGGCACCCTCAGGAATGAAGTGACTGTATCAGGAAGAAGAGGAAGAAGAACTTTTTATTATAAATAACAGTTTAAAAAACAGGAAGTGAGGCAGCATTAAAGCATAGAATTAGATTAGGAACAAGGCAGAGTAAGTGTAAGATCTTAGAGCTACAAACTCTTACCATATTTTATTGTGAGTTGTGTGATATGTGGTATTATCTTTAAAGTCCCATCTTCTGAGGACCTGCAATAAATATAAGGATCACACCTCTAATAGAATGTTTCTGACTACTGTAGTTGCATAATAAATTTTGAAAATGTAAATTTTAAGGACTACAGCATGGAAAAAATTAACAAACTAACAGTTTGAGCACAGTCTGTTAGTTGTGCCAAACTTTCAGATTCCAAATCAGACTTTGTCTGAGTGTCCTTCAGATGGTCTTTTCCTCAGAATTTGGAGGAGTGGTATACTTGGACAATAAAGTTTGCATCAGTAAAAGTGAGAAGGTACATTCTGACCTTTTCCCAGTTGAAGCATGGATTGTATAAAGCTGCAAATTTTCCTTTTGTTACAGAAACAACTGTAATTTTTGCACATCTTGCACTGTATATACTCAGAACTGGAATTTATGTCTGGCAAGAGCTGTGCTCTCTGAATTATATCTGGCATGCCTGATCTCACTTGTGAAGCATTTATCCATTTCCTGGTGTCAGCTAACGAATCCGGTGGATTACTACTGGTCCCTTTTAAATAAAATCCAGTCTTGTTATCTACTACAAAATCCAAGAGGGATATCACTTTTTTATGGGTTTCTTATCAACAACTTGCTCTGGCCTATTGGTCTAGGAACAGTTTTATTGTACATCATTGGCACCTGATCTCATTAACTCATTCTAATATTTGTGTGACTGGGATTAAAGTCTAGCTGGCTCTGCTGCCTAGTCTGACTTGGACTGATTGCTGTTTAAATAGTATAACAGAAAATATGGCAGCTGAATGGCTGCCTGCCTTTTTTTCTGTAATGAATGTACATAAGGAATCGCTAGATCTGCTAACTCACACTGTAGGTAGCATTTTCTTCACTGGAAGTCTTTACAAATTCAGGAACAGCAAGGATGGTTGCTTATGTTCTTCCTGGAGTGTCAGCGGGATGTGAAGATGCACTGGTTCTGTTTCCTCTGTCACTGCAGCCTGTAGGCTTTGCATTAATTTTTATGTCAAATTTTTGTCTGTAGTGCATGCATTAGATGGCATATGGAATACTTGGGATCTGCATTCTCTGTGTTGTTTGCTTAGTTTGGAGTTTGTGCACTTGTTCTGTACCAATATGTTATCATTATGTTTCTTTCACTGCTCAATTTAGCTATTCTTTCAATCCGTGCCATTTTTCTAAGGCTAGGTCTATTGCTTTAAAAATGTTGTAAAAATTGATCATTTTTATCCTTTCTGAGATTACGTGTGGGCATCAAGAATGTGAACTGTGCAATATAAATGTGTTTTGCCACTATTAAATATAAGCCTTTATTCAGGTAAAGGCAAAATAAAACACATGTGTATCAAACATTCTTTCTGGACTCACTGAATATTTTGATGATCTATTCAAGCATTTGAGGCGTTATTCTGGCAGTAGTGTCCTGAATTTCTTTTCCCTCTAAAATGTTATAACAATGATTTTTCTCCTCTTTATTTTGTACGGAGGCTTAGTTGTTGCTTTCACAATTTTAATGCCTGAGCAAGGATTCTGTCTGGAAATCCACTATTTCTGGTAGCTGGCATCACTCCAAGCCGTTGATTTCTTCTGTTTCTAGCCCATAGTTTGGTTTGTTTTTTCAGTTAATCACATTCTCTTTGTTATTGCTGTTCTGACAAGATTAACTTGTGCTGTCATCTTCTATATATCATGTGCTGAGTAGTGACATAAGAAAACACCATATTTCTAAGTTGAAATGACTCTAGACTGGGAAAACTATCACAGAACTTCTGTGCTGTAGCAAGACAGTGTCCGCAAGTGGCAAACACTATGTTTGGAGGCCTTTGGTGCTCCTAACTTTTCACTACCGCTTTATCTGGTGATAGGCAGTGGGATTGCTTTTGCAAACTTATGATGCAATGCAGTAGTTCTTAGATACAATGCTGTCTGTGTACAAAGAATATTTATGAACTCCCATTTATCCAAATGGAGTATGAACTAAACAGGAGAGACTCATTATTTTAGTACACTTCTCAGACGACGGTCTGCCCTAACTCCCTCTTCCTTGCTTAATTTCTTTCTTAAAAGCATCCTACAAGCTCTCTGATCATTTCTGGGACCTTCCTGCTACCTGCTATATGTGCGCCTGTGGTTTTGCTCCTTCTGGTCTTTTGTGCATAGCTCCACTGAACAAAACACATTGGTCTGAATTTGCAATTAGTCCCCAAGGAAAATTGCAGGGGTCAGTTCTAATTCTAGGCCTCTGAGCAGCCTGGAAGTCAGGCTGACTTCCAGCGTTTCATCTATTCCATGGAAATGTTGTAACAGTTTTTACATTTAGCCTATTACTTTTTACATGATAAAATGTGACCACTAAGTTCAGCAGTACCCTGCTATTGCTATTTGCTGTTTCTATTTAGAGATTATTGAGTTTTTGTTATATTTTGTCAAGCTGAAGTTCTCCTTTTGCCCACATAAAATTTTGCTTATTTTGCTTTACATACTCTGTGTTTCAGAATAGACAGGAATAGCCTGTTCAGGTCACCCAGGGAAGATATGTAGTTTTCCCAGATTTCTGGGTGGAGGCTTGCGCCAATCACATTTGTTAATTTTAAGAACCCTCAGATGTTTGCACCTGACCCTTTTTCCTGCCAGAAACACCTGGCAAGAGAGTTAAACAAACTAAATTGCAGAAATGTTCAAGATGTATTTTAGCTAAAGCCTGTTTGTTAGATGTTCGTGTGCCAAGTTTTATCTGGAGCAAACTTTTACAGGCAAATATTAAATCAAGGGCAGGGACTAGGGGAGAAGGGTGAAGGGGAATAAAGTAGAGAGGTTGACAGATCCTTAACCATAATGAAAATGATTACAGAGAACTCTATGGTATTAACTTAGAAAATTGCCAGAGTTATAAAATCCAGATTTTTCAGTCTGCAAGACTCCTGGGACCTGCTGGAATTGAAGAAAATTAAATGTAATGGTTCATATATAATTCAGAATTTGGTTCCTTTTACTCATTCTCAAAAGAGTAAAAGTGACCTACTTTCTATATGGTGTAATTTAGTGGGAAATTCCCCTAACTCCCAGTGTTAGTATGCTTGTTCCCCTCTTAAGCAGGTGCTAACTCTGATCTCTTCTTTACTACTGCTGGCATACAGTGTGCGAAATGTGTTGTGACATTCTTTTCTCTCAGTTTACACTGAAGATGGTTTGCTCTTTCCCAAATTCCATTTTTTAAGCTTCTAGGATTAATGTGGGACCTAAATGAATTTTCTGCATGTTAGTTGTCAACCAGCAGTGAAGTAATTAAATAAGAAGTGCTCCTCTAAGATTTGTCCTTTCATTACTGATGAATGACATATAATGATAGCTTAAAATAAAAAAGGGGAAAACACATATGCACCTGTACAAAAGATTACCATTTCTCCTTCTTGTTTATTTGTCAAAAAACAAGTTTGAAATGAAGTGGGAAAGAATCACTAGAAATGAACATAAAACTTAAATGAAGGCCAATATCAACTACATTGTAAGGCTGGATTTGAAATGGAAAGATTTCAACCCAAAAGACTTTTTCTACCCACGTCTGTAAAAGAAAAACAACTGTGGTGCAACAGGCAGTGCATTTGGCTGTTAACTGAAAGGTTGGTGGTTCAAGCCCCCTCAGGGACAGTGCCCCTGTGGTGTGGGTGCCTGGGGGACTGTGCTGCTCAGCACCCTGGCTTTAGGGGTTGGACTAGATGACCTCCAGAGGTCCTTTCTAACCTCAACCATTCTGTGATAGAAAATCTGAATAAAACCTAAGACAGGAAAATGAGGAAATTGCAATTATGATTACCAGTCAAGCCTGTCTCCATTTACTGTATATAACCATGGAAGTATACCAGAAAGAGTATGAAACCAAACCTGGTTTCACTCCCGACCTCCTAGAAGAGCCAATATTTAGTTTGCTGAGTCAAATCCTGTAAAGAGGAAAAGGAGAGAAAGTTAATGAGTTTATGTTCTGCCATCACAGTACTAAACTCACTCATGCTTGAGGAGATTCTTCAGTTCTTTTCCCAAGATTATTTGTATCATTCATGAAAAGAGAAATGCTAGCTGTTTTATTTAAACAGAAATTGTGTTGACCAAAAAGATAGACTGGCTTGTGTGATGGATGGCATGCTAGTTTTCCTAAGAGGGTCCTATAGAAATTCATTGCAATTCTGTACTATCATCTCTTGCATTCGTGTGCAGGGTACGTGGGCTCAAGCAGGTACAACAAGCAAGATCTAATCATATTTCTCCACTAAGGGAAATGCATCCTTTAAAATGTCTTGCATGGAATACTCTAAAAAATAGTCATGATTCTGTTTGTTTATCTGTTTTTTCATTGGTTTACTTGAAGTAAGCAGTTTCTTCCAGCTACAAATATTAGACTAGTTAGAAAAAGGTCTTGTTCATAATGGATTTTTGTTTTACTTTTGTGATCCAAGTGTTAGGATATGGGAGTTTGGATCCAAAGGGACTGAATTTACGTATGCAGGACACGTTGTTCGAGGAGCTAATACTTACAGTAAACAGTGGTTACTTAACTGTTGAGTAATGCTACAATAGTTATTTCCAATATTTTGCAAGAAACAATGTTCATGCAATGTTTTACCACTAGCAATTTGTTAGTGGTTTTAATTTCATGCCAAACAAATCTCTAAGGTCTGTAATTTCAAAAACATGAAGTATCATACGTTGGGAACTAGACCCTCTTTCTGCTTTTGTAAGGTAAGACATGTGTGAAGGAGACCCAATTTCTTGTTTCCCATTAATAATGTAAAATCTAAGTAGTGTAAAAATATTCTTATGATGTCACATATAGTAAAGTACATATGTTGAAAGGAGAGGAATATGCATGCCACTTATGTTACAGAAAATTCTGTTTTAAAAAAAGTCTTTCTATTGAAAACACAATAGATCACTTCAAGCACACAGATATAGTCTTCCTTTTTTTTTTTTCTTTCTTTTTTTACCAGAAATAGGTGCAATAGATTGTGTGTGTGGAGTTTTCAACTATAAATTCAACAGTGCTTTTGTAGGGTGATTTGGTATAATGCTGCACATACTTGCGTATATGCATAGTTATTTTCACAAATACATCTACACTGCATTAGCTGTCAACAGTTTTCAGGCAGCTCCAAGCCTGCTTCACTTGGTTAAAATGTCTCACTAAAACTCTAGATGGCCCTTACATTGATGTATCTCCAATTTTGACTTCCTATTTAAGGTATGAGGTATTCTAAGCTAGTTATTCTTTGTATGAAACTCACCCCAAATGTGCATCTGCTTATGAAAATATTGTCAAAGTAGATGCATTCTTCATCACCTTTCTCTACCCTCTAACCCTTAAATACATTGATAAGTAGGAGAAAAACTTGGGTCAGTCTCTGTGGCTGCATCTGTGCCCTCCACAGCATAAAATAACAGAACAAGTCAAGTGTTTGTGATATTGTCAGCCACAGAGCCTACTTTGCATTTTCTTACATTTGCTTTATTTGCTTGCTTACATTTGCTTTCAAAATACTGCATATCTAATGTTCTTTGGTGAAACATCCACAGGAGAAGACTGGCTTTCCGTTGAGATATTTAAATTCACATGGTGGTACATGGAAAAATAGCAAGAACAGTTTGCCAGGCCCCTTAGGAAATTTTCATTAGGATACCAGCTTGTTAGCATAAATGTGAAGTTTGCAGCCATGTCTGGTCATGAGAAATAAGAGCATGATACTATTACAATCATGTACTGCAGAGACCTGTGCTGGAAATCTATGCCTTTATCTTTAGCAGGAGAAGAAATTCAGTTGAAGGAAGTTGCTGGCAAAGACTGTGCTTTGGACTGGAAAAGTGACCGTAGAGTTATTTGGTAAATTACTGTGAGCTGGGGATGAATATTAGCCAAACAGGAAGGGCTATTCCACCTACCCAGATGCATGGCAGGGATGTGAGTGCTTGGGAAGACAGCTGCAGCAATGCAAAACATTGTGTACTCACAGCTGATGCAGAGACGAATATCTGTTACAATCATGAAAAATAGTCCAACATCTTTTCTTTGGTATTGTAAAAAGAGAGGCTAAGTGGGAAGTAAAGGAGGATGCAAAATAAAAGAGCAGAAACTAGTGTAAAGGGAAGAGTAATAGAAAAGCTCTAGTGATGCTGGTTGAGAGGAGGAGGTGGTGGTAGGGAAGAGAAAATAATACTTCTCTAGAGAAGATATATGAGAATGAAAGGAGTGAACTGAGACAACTAGAAAAGGAGAAAAACACATTGTTGTGGAAGTGAATAACATCAGGAAAAATGAGGGACTAGACCAGGGGAGAGCAGATTAAACAGGACTGGTATTAGGATGGCATGTCACTGGAGAAATGTTTTTCACACAGATTTGTGCACAATTTCTTCAGTGTATTGCACTGGTTATTGCACTTTAGGCTTTATTACTTTTTGATGATTGGAAGTCAGAATATTTTGTACCATTAGGTAAAAATTTGCTGATGGTATTTGATGGACCTGTTCTGTGTGCCAGTATTATCATTAACCACTTCTTCCTACTACCTTTAAGACATGAAGTAGTGCTGGTTTATATAGTACCTCCTAAAGGAATATCTAACAGAAAAAAGCTACAGGGCGTTGCGCAGAGTTTGCCAACAGCCTGGGGCAGGAGCACTCAAACATTTTTGAACACTTTGGTGTTAGAATGAAAATCTAAGAATATGCTGCATGCTTTAAGACCAACTGGAACATACCTCATCCTACAGTTTCATTTCCTTTAGAAAAGAACATTGATTTCAGCTATGAAACAAAAGGATAATCATTAAGAGCCATTGATGGGCCTCTTTAATAAACAAGAGTATGAGATAACCCATGGAGCTCTCATGTAGGCTTGCATTGAAACTTTGTCAGGGAAGTCTGTAGTGCTTGGAGATTGTTTGGAAGTAAGAAAGCAGAAACCATTCCAGCTAAAAATGATTGTCTTCACTCCAGCAGATATTATGAATAGTTCTGTTGATACTTCATTCCTGGAGTCCATGACCAGTAGCAATAAAGTGTCCCTGTTTACATTGCTAAGCACTGAGAGAGAGTATTTCCCCCTAGAAGAATGGAGGTGCATTCAATATAAGCAGTGAAACAATTTCAATATCTAATTTGGAGATATAACCATTTTTCTTCACCAGGGAGCATGGCTTGGACTAGGATAGCTGTGAAATACACAGAGAAAAACTGGCCAGGAAAGTGAAAAGTTTACTGAGTAAAATATAAATGTCAGGATCCAAATTTCTGAAGATGCTTACCTCCCATGTGAAGGGCTGCTAGGAAGTCATAGTGTTTCAGATTTAATTACATAGGAGCTAGTTAAAATTCAAATTTGAATATTTAAGATATAAAATGAACAGTCTACCATATAGTGATAAAACAGATTAACTGGACATACAGAACTGATTTAGACTATTATTAGTGGTAAAATGACTGTTTGAAAAGGGCAAGTTTGTTGATTTTCTTTGGGTTGTACATAAGGTTAAATAAAAGTTTACCATCACACCATTTTGCTGTTGAAAAGGGATGGGCTTCCCTCTCTCTTTTCTGAGAGGGTGTGTGTATGAAATGAGGTAAGCTGGGATGTGAACTTTCAGTATGTCAGCTGTGATACTGGTGGTGGTTCATATGCAGGTTGTTACCCAGAAGTAAATGCAAGCTAAATGAAAAGCAACTTCTCCTCAATGAAAGGTGGAATAAGCTAACTCTCATTTACAGCAGGAGTACTGATGACTTATAGAATCACTGCCATGTTTTATCCCCTGCTGCCTGGAATACTGTAAGATGGATGAGAGTACAGAGAGTCTTGAAATGCAGAGACAGTCATCATTCCCAAGTTCTGTATGGTTCTCGGAGTGGTGAGTAATGGGTTGCTGTTCTGCACAGCAGCACAGCTGTACAGCTACTGGATTTGCTTCAACAAAACATCAACTTTTCAGAGAAAGTTGGCTACAGGAAGATAACAGATGTACAGAAGAAAATAGGGAAAGGATAACTCTTAATATCTTCATAATTTGTTTATTAGAAATTTTTAAAGGGGGGAGGAAGCCTAAATGTTACGGCAAGCTACTATTTTTGCACTTGTAAACTAATTTTATCACACCCATTTTGTTTTTGCAGCTTGGCTAGTTTATATTCAACCTGTCTCTTCCAGACACTTGTATTCTTGGTACTATTTAAGTGGCAGCAGAAGCTGGCAAGAATCTATGGCTATACTGTTCGTTCTTTTAAAGAACGAAAAACTCTAGTTAACTCTTCTCTTTGTTTTGTCTATTGTTTCATTTTCTTTGCCCTGACAATTGCAGACACTTTGCTAGAGAGAATTATGGTTTAGTCTCTCTGAAGTTTATTTCTGTTTGCTAACAAACTACTTTTTTTTGGTTTGTGTATTGTTGTATTATGGTAGCAGTCTTGGACATTAATTCTCAAACACGGGCTTGTAGTGTCTGCTTGGGGTTATAATCATAGAAATATAAAAGACAAAAGAGATATGAGCTTTGACATAATCCCAGAAATGTTGGAGGAGGAGAGGTCATGGTGCCCTTTCAAGTGAAGCTGTGAGTGGAAATGTTCAGGACCTACTGTCCTAGGAAACCTGTTGTCCTCATCACAGGCCCACGTTCTTTGTGGGCACTATACAAATGCATAACAAAAAGCTGACTCCTGTCCTGGAAAGCTTATCTAATTTACAGCTTCTTTTAGTAGCAGCTGTCCACAATAAATCTCAAAAGGTTGCTTTCTTTCAACAATTCATTAGCCCTTTTAACTGAAACAAACGTTGAATATCAGCAACACTGAATTCGGCTCCTGACCTAAACGTAGTATTGTACATCTACTGTAGGAATGGCTGTATTGCCAGTCCTATCTCTGACAGTGTCATAAAAAGTCTGTCTATGGAGGCATGTGAGAAAGCAAGCAACTTCCTGAGAATATTCTTCCAGCCTCTGATTTGCAGCTCAGGAATGTCCTGAACCGGAGGTGAAGATGCTGTGCTGTGGTGTCTTTGCCTCAATGGAGTTCTCTTCCATAAACTTGTCTAGTCTCCCTTTGAACCTTTGTCAACTGGTAGTACCCACAGCACGATGTTCCACAGTATAATTACACATTACGGGAAGATCTGCCTGCTTGCATTTGTTTTGAGACTGGTATGTGCTAGTTTCAAGGGCAACTCTATTTGGTAGGACACGTAGTAGGTTCCTGGGACAGCCACAAGAAAAAGATATGTTCAAACATCCACCTTGCCTTGCAGTACAACAATGTCAGATCTTCTAGTACTGTAGATATTGACATCTTTTTAAAGTATATTTTTAATAATGAAAAGCTTCTGGTAGTGATTGCTAAAAAAAAAAAACCCATAATGATGGCAGGAAAAGTCACTAGTGATGGCAAAATTATAAGTACTGTTGTTCTGCCTAGAAGCTCCAGCATGCATTTAATGTTCTCCTTGCTCATAGTTGTAGGAGAGAAGACAGGTGGGGAACAGCAAAATATCTCTCCGCTGCAAGTTTAGGTCAATGGTTTGGAAGTTACATCAGACCAGTATTTTGCTTTGCATCCCTCTCTAAAATCCACTATTACAGTTTTAGATAGCATAGGTCTACACTACCGTCACAGCAATGATTCTAATTAGTCTACCAGAATGGCATGCTGCTGCAGCTAAACTGTGCAACTAAACTGATAGTTTATAGCAAGCAACAGCCTGTTTTCTGTACGGAAATCTGCTAGGTAAACACACACATTGCTTTACAAAAATGACCACAGTAGTCACCATTTGCTAAATCTTTTTTTTTCAATGTATTTTTGATTACCAGACAATTTGAAAGAGCAGTCAGTCAGAAACAGAACATGCATTTAAACATTCACATATCTTGCAAATAAAATTATGCATGGTTTACAAACACAAATGTGCTTTATAATTTCACATGAATGCTTAAAATAATTATTAAACAAGTCTTTGTTTTCATGCTGAGCTGAGGTTTCCTTCAACATCTGTAGTAAATTCTCCCAAGGAACATTCACTCAAAAGAACTGGATTGTCTTAGTGGCGCGGCTGGGGTCAGCAGATGAGTTATGAAAGAGATTACTGTAACTTTTACAGTTGATCACAGAAGAAACGGTTTATATAGTGTATTTTGGAAAGTAAAATGCACAAAAATTAATTTCTTTAATAAGATCTTCTGATTTAAATAAGTCTTCTGCCATCCTTTCAGCAGACTACGTTCTGTGTCTAAGTGATCCTGTTAAGTGTACACAGTGTTAGGAAACAGAAGAGTGGTAGAAGTGTATGTCAGAGAGCTTCACTTGGACAGTTTTCCATTGAGTTTGATTGACGTGGTTAATATTTCTTTATTATACATATTATTATACATATTAATAATAGGAAACTTCTGTAGACTGGATTCAACTTTCATGTCACCTGATAGAATTTATAGAGCTAATTGTCCTTTAACTGAATAATGGCTAATATAGCACTGGTTCTTGCAGACTTTCCTACCTCTCCAAATCGCAGAAAATAGTTGGTCTTTCTGAATTTTTCCTTTATTTTTCTTTCTGGGAATAGTAGAGGCTAGAGCTATCTCCCTTGTGAGGAAGAACAATTTGTGTTACTCTAATAGAAATCAAAAAAATGTACTTTACCAAAGACTTCTTTCTTCATGGAAAATATGCCTCTGTGTGGCAGGAGAATATTTTTATTTACTTACTTCAAAGCATATATCATATAAAATGGAAGTCCAGTGAGAGCATAACTTGAAGAGATAGATTATAGACTGGAATAGATAGATTTTGAAGGCACTAGGGAACATTCATATAATTGAGCAAGGTAACCCAATATGAACCAACCTTCTTAAAAAGTTAAAAAAATATACATTTTTCTGGGCTAATACTAGTGTAGCGAAAGAGAAATGAACCAAAGTGAAAAATATATTAGTCTTGCAGCTATTCCAAGGAATAGTGATGGTTATAAAAGGAGACTAAATAGCTGTGGGAGTTATGTTCTACTTTGGTATTTGTGCCCTTCTCTGATATTTCTACCTATGGCCACATGTAACTATGGTCAGGGAAGTTAGATCTTTGGTATCATTTCTAATAAGTATCGTAGAATCATAGGATCGGTAAGGTTGGAAGGGTCCTCTGGAGATCATCTAGTCCAACCTCCCTGCTCGAGCAGGGTCACCTAGAGCATGTTAGACAGGGTTGCATCCAGGTGGGCCTTGAATATCTCCAGAGAAGGAGACTCCACAACCTCTATGGGCAACTGGTTCTGGTTATATATGTCAATTCTCATACTATTTTTTGAATTTCATGATCTCTCTTGCACAGTTAATGGGCAATGACCAAAGAAACAGAGAGGGCTAGTAGAAACCTGACTTTCAATTTTGAACTAGACACATAAGGAAGAAATATCTGTAATATATCTGTAATATAACTTGATAAACCAAACTATAGCTATGTAAGAATTAAATGTTGTATGTGTATCTGATTTGCTATTCATTGGCAATCTTTATCTGATGTGGCCATTTTTTCTCTGGTGTGGCCATTATTTCCATGAAAAACTGTTCTCTTTTTTTCAAGCATTTCTCACTGGGCTGTTTTTTTTACCATCTGTTGATGAATATAAGTAAATATTGTTATTGTAAAGACACTGTCTAGTCTGGCCTGTAACGTGTGATCCAAATTAAATCTTGGCTCTCTAGGGAGCTGGTGATTTTTAGTAGTTCTGAATATGTGTGACTGAGAGTGTGTTAAAAACCACAAACCACGAAGGTCTTTTTTTTTCCCCCTTTGGAGACCCTGGTCTTACATAGGGAGGGGGTGCCAGAGATCTGGGTGCATGAGGTAAGCGTATGGAAGTTCTGCTTACATATGGAGTGAATTAGGAAAGGCTGAGAGAGAGAAATACTACATTTTCCAGTGTCCATCATTATGAAACTGGAATAAGTGCTAAGCAGCTGCCAACTTTACATGCTGAACAGAATACTAACAGTAAGCTTGTCATCTTCAAGTTGGTTATTTTACCAACATATTTCTCTTTGGTCTTCATGGGGGGAAAATCTTAGGCAATCTCAAATATATTAAGTATTGAAGCATACTAAGTTAGAATTGTTTAAATGGAAAATTTAGCCACATTAATAGTGCATCATCTTTTTTCTATTAAGGAAAAAATAATGGCAAAGGTTACAGGACAAAATTTAAATGTAACCGAGTTAAATAAGGACAGAGTAGCCCCATGATAGGAAAGGAATTAGCCCAAGACAGCTTGAGAGGAAACAAACCCACAGCGGATGTATTTTCTGTATCTGTAATAAAATAAATACAAACTGATCAACTAAAAATTGACCCGAGACACACTTTCCTTGGTTTTGGAGGAGAGAATTCACTGGAAATGTTAGCGATATGTCAGGTGTAAGTGAAAAGAGAACTGAGTTCTTTAATAGTAATAAAATTAAAATAACATCAGCAGTATGTGGAATGATGTCCTTCTGGATTATAATTGCCTACATGATATAATTCTCAGTCAGTAAAGGAAAACAGTGAAAGATCTTCTTCCTTTCCTGCATTATTTTACAAAGTGAAATTAGACCATTTTTCCAGATGTCTCTGTTATGTATCTAGTTGGGCAAGCCAAAAGGGTATTCTGCTGTTTCATTGAAAGGAGTTCTTTGTAAATTAAGCACAGTCCTTTTATAAAGCATTTGGCTAAGCAGCTACCTGAGCTGATGTAGACAAAGCAGATGAAAAATACTCAAAATTAATGTCATGTGTTTTCTGTTGTGCTAGGAAATATTTTCTTCATGGAAATATGAAATGTCAGCGTGAACTGAAATAAAATCTTAAGAACAGGGCAATGTAACTTTCAAAGTTATAGAAGGCAAAACGTGTGATGTGCAAAACATATTCTGTGAATCAATTATTATTTCTGGTCTGAATAATGAAACATATTTAAATGTTTCATTTAAAGCAGGTGAAGGAAACAGTTCCCAAAGGATGATAATGAAGTTATACAGTTTGAAGCAATGCTTAATATAGAATCAGATTATAAATGTTGTGATCAGCGAAATATTCAGAAGTTCTGATTGAGAGTGTTGTAAAGACAGATGATACAGTTGGGATCATCTGAACTACCCCAAAAGTTCAGAGATGCAGTAACATCAGGAATGACATATATCATTCAGATAACCTCTGTGATTAAAACTGCTTAAGTATGAATGCTTCTAGCTTATATTAAGACCTCTACTATGTCCCCTCTTGTGGACAGCAGAAACATTTTCCTCTGTGTACCCTTTGTACGGGCATAAAGAAACACTTCCACTTACTGTCTCCATTCTAAAGTTTAACTCAAAGTGCTAAATAAAAAGAAGTGTTTCCTAACAGGCTACAAATCTATGCACTTTTGTGTTTTTGATTTCTTAGTGATGATATTGCCTGAATATTTGGCAGAAAAGCCAGTTTATATGTGTGCTGACCATAGTTACCTAGAAAGAGACAGAACTACAAGTTTTCTTAACAAATACATTTTTAAAGTTTATTTGCATAAGGGCAACGAACTTAATTAAAACCTTAAAAAAAATCCCATTGTGCAAAGGTCCTGCTATGAAAAGCACCTCTTTAAGATCTTCTAATAGTCTAAACATGCTAGTACTGAATAGTTCTAGTTCAGAAATTCAAAGCCAATGAGATTCAGTCTTGAATCCTGAATCATTGCGGTGATCTATGAAGTAGTTTGTATTTGGTGTCTCTAGTTTCAGCTATATCTGAAGAACTTCAGTGTTACACGTGTATGGGAAAAGCGTACTTCTAATAACACAAAAGCTGACAGAACTGGTGTTACTTAAAAGTAAGAAAAAATTACTCTGGACTGAAATGCAATATGGAAAGTATTAGCACAAGCGTAGTTTGTTTTAGTACTACAATTAGAACAAATCTGCTGCCTTCATATACCCAAACTGACACTAGTCTGGAATGACTTTTCCAGAAAGAATATTATGGCCCAAAAGAGAGTAACATGGGCAGGCATCCTTAGCAGTGGCATGTTGAACAATGAAACATGTGTTTTAGTATTTAAGAAAGAAAATGCCACGGACATGAGCATACTTCCCTTTGCATACTGCTAACATGCAGGAGGTTGGAGGCTAGAGCACAACAGTTGGTTTAACTCTGTGGCTTAGGTCCATCTTTAAAATATTTCTGTCTTGCATCATAGTATGAGATGATCTCATAATTTGTAAACAGTTTGCCCAGATTAATTATAATCATGACAGTCAAGAATATTTTAAATCACTCTGATTATATAGATAGATTTTTGTCTTTGCGTGTATACAAATGATATACATAATTAGAGCAATGTGCTTCATTCAAATCAACTGCAATCACGAAATTACTTGTGTCCATTAAACTGTACAGGAGGCTGTGATTACACCCGTTTTATTTTTAATATGACTTCTCTGCAGTTCCCAAGCTCTCAAATGCTTCAAACCAGCTGGAGCAGTAGGATTTTTATTTATACTGTTGTTTAGTGAGTGACATGTAGCTGCTTCTCTGTCTGAATTAGCCCTGGACAAGCAGATATGAGTAACATGAACTAAAAAACTAAATGCAGAACAGCTGTGGACAGAAATGAATGCCTTGATTTAAAACACTCTCCTGCTAGTTTTCTTGCATGGTCCTATGGCACAAAAAATATGTTTTTATTACAGGTTTTCTGCAGTGACAGGTGTCCTGTAGAGTAACTTTCCTGTGCTTTTACCTTTAACTTTGAACACCAAAATGTTCATTTGTAATTTACTTCTCTATACTGAAAAAGGCAAAACATTGTCTTTACTGCAGTGGTTACCCCGTGTTCCCAGCCAAAATGCATACAGATAGAAGCTGTTCTGTGGAAGGGTCTAATCTGCCTTGGTTATAATCTGTGATGATTTTAAAGGTCATTAAGCAGCTTTCTATTACTGGAAAAAAATGTCATCAAATTCTTGAAGTAGGAGAGAAATTCATGAAAAGTATATTTGATAAATTGTCTTTTTATTTTCTTTTGAATTTGGAAAAAAAACTTTAATTTTGAAATAAACCATGCCATTATAAAGATGTCAACTCCCTTAATTGCTAATGAATTATTTCATGTATGTTTATTTAGAGTAGGGAATATTATTGTTTATAAGCATCACAAAACTAGATGACCTGAACTTTACTTTCCCTTTTGCCCAAATTGAATATAATGTCTCTTTGCTGCAGACATATTATTTGTTTTTGAAGATACATAAGATCAGTTCCTCAGTATCATGAGTGTTTGTGGAAAGTAGACTGGATTCACCAAAATTGTCAAAGCAAGACTATTTTAAAGTTTACTCTTTCCAAGTGACATTTCTCACTGCACGAGTGTACTAGGCTTGTTAATTGCATCTCAACGTTAGCTCAGATTTCAGCAGATCAATATTCTGGTTTTGGTGCTTCTCAGCTCAGTAGCACTTTATGTAACCATGCAGCTTGTTCGAAACAAACAACAACTTGAGGCAAGAATCCAGAACAGTTGCAAAAGCACAGATTTTTTTTTGTCTTGAACTAGTTGTGTAGTTGCTGAGTTTGACTTTTCTTAATATGCTGTTTCTAAATTCACATTTTAACAGCTAACTTTTCCATCTCTGTTGTACTCAAAACGATTATATTAATCATTCAGATAGACTTTGCAAATCTCAGATGACCTTCATAATAAACCACTGAGCATGAGATGAAATTCAGAGATCCGTTTATTTTTAATACCAGCATTTCTCAGGAAATGATCTTTGTATCGTTTAGCCTGAGCTCCTATACAATAGAAGTTCCATAATTTAAACCAGTTACTCATGGACTGAGCTAAATAACTTACACTTGATTAAACTTCTATCTTTAATAAAGGCATCCAGCCTAGATATAAGAGTGTGAAGAGGTGAGGAATCCATGCAAGGGTAGTTTGCTTTTGCAGTCTGTATTACCAGTATCTCTACAGGCATTGCCTGGGCAACCAGTTTCGGCTGCTGCTAAGCATCCAATGCTTGCTCCAGACTTGGTGCTTTTAACAGAAACTGTGGCAGCATTAGGCAGCAAACCTTGAATTCCTTGGAATAGCAGTTTTTTGGATATAGTAGATCATTTGTTTCAGTTGAAAACCTCCTAAGGACTTCTTTTCTTCAAAAGAGGCCTGGGAATATGTGAAGAACTCTCCTTGTACAATGGAGGCTCAGAGGCTGCCTCATAAACCATTTCAGTACGAAAATCTAACTTAGGTACCTTGAGTTTCCTACTGGAGCCTATCTCTCTTAACTGATTACAAGTTTGCTGGGGGACCAGCAAACTAATTTGGGTGCTGGGATCAGCAACTCAGATCCTTGGGTTAGGAATATCTGTAAAATACCCACTGCAATGGATCAAAGACAATCTGAATGGTGTCAGAGAACATGGTACCAGCAATACCTATATCAAGCTCATTTAAAGAACTCTGACTTAATGCTTGAATGCATAACATCAATAGTTCTGTCCGCATCATGAGCTGTTGCCAGAAGAGAGGTCTGTAAACCCATGTAATTAGCTTGGGTCAAACAATACCATTAGTCAGAAAATTTCAAGTCTGGATTCACTTTGGCCATATTTTCTTCAGCCCTATGAAAAGTTAGTGTAATCCTGAAACTGTTACCAGTTAGGAGATGTTGTATTTTTCATTAGAAGAGTGGCTCATGACAGCTATTTGAAAATTCCAGTCCATAGAGTATGAATTGTTCCTAAAGTTGACCAGTCTGCAACTTTTTAGATACTGATGCATCTGTTCTTTTTTAGCATTGCAAGATAAGCTTCCTGAGACTGAACTAGGGAAAGAATGGAGAATGAAGCAAAATACAGATTCTGCAACTGCAATAAAGGCTAAGTGATCTGAGCATAAATTGATTTGTTTCAGATTGCTTTCCAATTTTCTTATATCCTCCTTAAGGATAAATTATTTTGCATTCAATACTAGTTTTCCATTAAAAAGACAAATATATTAGTTCTCTGATTTTTTGTGCTGTGATAAAAATGATATAGTTTTCTCACTGAGGACATTTCAAATGTAGGTACAATAGCCAACTTCTCACTGCAGAAATTTAAACTTATTGTAATACTCATGACCAGGCCACTTGAATGTGAGTTAAAGACAAACTAGGCATCTTTACAAGCTCCTAAATCTAGGCTACGTAAATACTAGCCCCATCTGATAAAAAATGATTCCTGCATAGTACTTCCAGCATCCCTCACTGAAGCTAGCTTTGTTCTGGAATCTGACAGCCATTTGCTTTCTCAATTGAAGCAAAAGAAAATAAACAGTGCAAAATTGTCCTGAAAATGAACACTGACCAAAAAGCCCAGCTGCTGTAAGAGGAAGCAATCAACACTTGCTGCACCTAACTGCACAAGGCTAAAACACGAACTCTAAAGGGCTTCCTGAAGAGATATCCAGCGAGGAGTGGGAGGGCAGTCAACCCCTCCCATACTTAGCCTGGATGAGGACAACTCAGCTAGATCTTGGACATGAAATTTCCTCCCCCGATAAGAACTGACCTATTTTTAATAGCACTTAAAATGTTTTGTTAGCTCCAGCAGTAATAATAATAAAGTTATTAATAAATCTTGACTCTGTCTAGACAGATCTGTATCTAGCTGAAAACGAGTAGAGCAAAAAGCAGGGAAACAGATTCCTTGATGAATTCTAACATCTCTAAGTTCCCAAAGTTTCACTGAGTTCCCACCACCCACCATAATGAAATGACACCAGTGTATGCAGTGTTGGCAGAAAAATGAAGCTTAGAGCATTCACCATTAGGTTTTGGGACTGCACCAAACCCTCACTGTCATGTTTAGCAGCCTGGGCTCAAAAAGCTGGAGCTGTGGTGTCTGGAGCTGATGGTCGACTACAGACACTCAACTAAAATTTGGTGCAAAGCAAACAGCTCTGTCCCCATATTCCTACACACTGGCACAACACCCCTGACTTTTCCCACATGTATACCTATGTTCTCAGACCTTTGTACCAGACTCCAGGCAGCTGCACATCCCTTCATCCTTTCAGTGCAAGCAACAAGTCTGTTCTGGACAACCACTGCATCTCACTCTTAAACACAAGCTGCAGGTGCTCCCTCAGAAGAATCTGCTACCTATGTGCTTCCACCTCAAAGAAGCCGTCCACTTTCTTCCCCTGCAGCAGCTAGCCCCAGTTGAGCAACTGCCCCAAACCCTTCTCTAGTGCAGGCATCCCTCTTCTCCCGAAGGTGCAACTTTCCTCCTTCCGCCTCAGGGTGGCTGCTGCTCAAGTAGGTGAGCAGGGACAGGACAGAACTGCTAAAGAAAGGGAAGCTGACGGGAACTTGAGTAGATTGAGTGATGTCAAGAATCCTACACAGCACTCAGGCTAATCTTGCAGCTGTTGCCAAGAAGGAGGAGAGGACATTTTAATATTTCATTTCTTTGTGAGAGGGGCTGCAAGAGCACCATGGCAGCTTTGTATTGACCTGGGCAGGTGGGAGTGGGCATTTGAGTGGTTAGGTGGTATTTGGTGATTGAACAGTCTCTGTTGAACATCTCTTAGGAGTGGGAGGCAGGCTGCAGGAGGCTTGATGTGATGCAGTTGCATCCATTCCTAAAGGTATGTTTGCTGAAAAATCAGAACTAGTCTCTGCTCCATAGTGACCATATGCAATGTGCATGATATGTGTGTGCATGTACACTAAAATGAGCAAAGGCCCTGTCTCATGTCTTCATGAGACAATGTGCTCATGAAGAACGTTCCCATGACACACATGCCATCAGTCTCCAGTATGGACTGTGAGAGACCTCTGAGTGAGATCTATTGGCAAACAGTGGTGGATTTATGATGTGTTGAAGCTTCCTGGTTTAACATATATAGAGGGTTAATTCTGTGTCCCAGTAACATTCCTCTGAGATTTTTATGCTGATCTCGGGCATAATCTTGTCTTATATCATGAATTTGGTTAGCCCCTGAATGATATGGCTGGCTCCTCAGACTTACCTCAAATTCATTTCTGATCGCACTTTTCTTTCTAGTCTTACTCTTACATGTCTCTGCGTTGTTGTATGTTGTTGGCAGGACTTCCCATGTTTCTGCTGTCCTGTGCTGTACTTGGTATCAGGAATAGCAAATGCTCTAGCTCCACAGTGAAAGTAAAGAGCATGACTGCTTTGCTGACCCTTTTACTGATGCCAATCTCTTCACAGACACAGTGGAGGTCTGTGAAAATGTTCAGTGGTTTTCCATTTGTTTGGATAGTTTAAGCTCTGCTCAGGCTCATGACATAGCACTGTTGTATGTTCAGCAGTGACAAAAGGACTGTGTGCCTCCCGATGTCCTTGTTGGGGTGGGGAGTGGACTAGGTAATGCTGGCTATAAGTGAGGGTGGCTATGTCTTAATGAGGTGAGAGTGTCATGCTGCAATTGTGTCTTTGTCTCCAAACTGGCATATTATATGGGAATCTCCTGATCCTTGAACCTCAGTCTCAACCCTGTTATCCCAAATCCCCCAAACTCCTATCCTCCTGGATATTATCCAGCCAGCAATCCCATCTTTCCTCACTTTTACTGTATCAAAGCCTTCCCTCTTGAACAATCTGCTCTAGTGCTATTGCTTTTTTCCTTCCCAAGCCACCTCAGACTTCTCATGTTATTACTTTAAGCTTGTTTCTCCACCAAGTCCCAAATACTCATCTGTGTAAGTTCCTGACCTCAGTCCACATTCAAATCCTTTCCCACCTGTGTATCCATCTTGTCAACCTTCCTCCCCACTCCAAGGTTGCATATCTGAAAATAGGAAATATAGGAAAAATTATTGACAAATCCAATTCTGTTTCTAAAACTATGGATTTCTGAACCCTCCCCACGTCCTCTTTCACTTCCTTGGATGCTGACGCCTGCTAGCTGGCTGAACTTATCCCCTCTCTTGGATCTGCCCTCACAAATAAACATGCCCCAGCTCTTGTTTCTGGCAGAGCTCTAAGAAAACGTGGACACAGGCTGCAATAATCAAAAATCTGCTCAGATGGCAAAGAAAAACAGGACATTTTTGGGATAAAGAGCCCATATAGAGCCCTATTTTAACTGTTCCATTCTTCAGTTCTTGATTTATTTTACTCTTGATACACTTTGCTCGTGGTTCTGTAATAACTCAGGGGCAAGAAGGCCAGCTCCTGAAGGCCCACTTATTTCAGCATCTGTGGTCTAACTGATCAGCATTACGTAAGATGAACTTCAGCATAACATAACCAGTCCCAACTGAAAGGTACGTTGCTGCACAACATATGCAAAATACATGATCATGTGAAGGATTAACAAATTGCTTGGCCTCATTCTCCAGTTCTATAATCTCTTCCATGTGGTAATGTCCCTGCACCCAGGCAGAGCCCCAGTGGCGTCTATGAGGTCCTGCGTTCTTGTGTGATGGTTTTGCCCATGAAATGGCAACATTAGGGACTGCCCTTGACGTGACTTTTCCCAAAGCATGTGTCTTTCTATATGTAGTTCTGTAGGGCTTTAGTGAGGTTGAGGGTGAAGACAGACAGAAGAGGAAGGGAACTAAGCTGGGTTTGTGCCAGAACATGTGGTGGACAGTAGTAGTCTGATTTCTACAATGGAGGTGTTGCAGCCAATGAACTCAGGATTTCCTGTATTAATGAATTTTAATGTTGGCAAGAAGCTATTTAGACAAACATGAGAGATGTAGCTAGGAAGGCTGAGAAAGCCTCCATTAATATTGTTGTCTTCTTTTCCCCACAATGTTTGTATATATACTACAAACCTCCTGCATTTTTTTTTAGCTCTACTTAGATTAAGCAGTGAGATGATAAACAATGTTAAGTGACTAGTTTGGCAGTAATTTGGAAATACTGCATCCAGAGATAATTTTATCCTAAAACTAAAAGTTATGTACTTACATACTTACATACAGTGTACTTGCAGTACACTGTAAGTTAATAATTTTTCCCATTAAAGAATGGATAAGATAAAAAAGGATTTTTTTGTTGTCAGTCAACCACATGTGTTTCAGACACATTGTGTTTAAGAATCATTGAATGTGGTTTTTCTTATTGGCACCTACTGGGAAGACAGAAAAATGGCAGTGAAAAGGAGTAATATAAAAAATTTTAATTCTCTTGGTATATTCCAGAATGGCATTTCTTTTTTCTCATGAAGTAGTGACATCAATTTTGATATTATTCAAGGACAAGCCTGGAAGACAAGCTGCTTTTTTTTTTTTTTTTTTTTTTTTTTTTTTAACTGAAAATGAGTTAAAATTTGCTTTTCTTCCAGCTATCTAGCTTTGCAAAGTATGCTGAAAAAGTCAGTATTTGTATACTCTTCTTCAAATTTGTGTAAGACTCTTCTTACATTAGAAATACTGAAGAAAGAAAGATATAATATTTTGCACATTTACTAATGTCTATTCTGTTGTAACTCACAATATATTTGCTTTGCATTTGTGCTTTGAGCTGGTTTCACAGGTGAAGACACAATAAATTATATATAAAAGAGAGTGATCTTATAAGACAGTTTTCATTATGCAGTACTTCTAACTTGTGATGCATCAGAAGCCAAAATATATGCTTTGTGCATTGGCTTACAGCTGTAAAACAGACATGAAATTGCCAAATGCAGGTTTGGTGCCAGTTTCCAATGAGGCCAGTGGCAAAATTCCATTTATTTCACTGGTTTGGGGTGAAATGTGCAATAATCACAACTACCCAGAAATTAAAGGATTTTGTCTTTGAGGTAGAACCTCATCTTTCCTTCTGCAGGTCTCCAAGGCTGAAAATGCAGGTTAAAAAAACAAATTTGTTTTTAAATTTGAAGAGTTCAAGAAATAGAGTCCCTTTTTTCAGTCATTCTTGCCGCTTCTCTATCCTCACATTACAAACCAAAGTATTATATCCCCAGGCAATCAATGTATAAAGGGAATGGAGGCTGGGGTATCTGCTAGTCCACAGGCTCCACAACTGATGTAGTGAGTAGTTAGGCTATGTGAGTACCTTAAACGTGGTTACTGGGTTGAGGAAAGTTTGTGTCTGTGGGTACTCTTGATGTTCCCATGGATAATACTCTATTGCTGATTCTGTTCGTAGCCTGATGCTGAGCTCAGGTAGCAAAAGGATAGACCATTGTGCCTAGTTTATTGGAGAAAGCCCACCCAAACTGGGAAGAAGACATTTTGGGAAAAATGCCCGTTCTTTGTTAAAAATCTAAAAGTAATTTATTGTTTTCATGTAACATTGAATGGTGCTGTCTGTCCCCTGCATAAGAAAAAAAAATGTAACATGCCTCCAAATTATATGATGGAAGATTTCCAAACTATTGAAGGGATTTCGGAATGTACGTCCCCTTGAAAGAAAAATGCTTGAGTGGGGTCCCTTTCGTACTTCTCTTATTTGCTTCCTGAAGTGATTTTCTTTCTTTGAAAAGATTTCTCCCCTTTTTATCTTGGCAAAAGAAACCGGGTTTGTGGCTTATGGACTGAAAGCGTTCACTGTCTAAGTAAGCTTGAGCCTCTTAGCAGGGAGTCCATACTGGACTTTTAAAGCAAAAACCTACCCCTAATCCTGGAATCATCATGAAGCAGAGAATGTTAGAGTCATTTACAGCTGCCTGGCATTGTTGCTGGGGGACAGATTGAAATCACTGGTCTGCCAGGCTTGTCAACACCTTTGAAATCTGCCGCCTAGCCTGGTTCCCCAAAGGATTCCTTGGAGAGAGTGAAGGAGCCAAGTTGCGAGCCAAAGGCAGAGTCCACCTACTTGTCCCGTTTTTTTCCTTTGTCTTTGTTTCTTTTCCACTTTTATAATTGCCTTTCTTTTGCTTGTTTTTATCCCGACACTAATGTTGTAATATTGGTAAGTGGTTTAATTAAAAGATTTATTAACGTGTGTTTTCATTCTTTTACTGAGAAAAAGTACCAAAAACTTAACATCAAAATAAAAGCTATTACACAATCTACTAGTTGAGTGCAGTCCATTCCCTTTGAATTCTATGGCTGAACTCCCGTTGGCTTTCATGGGAGCCTATTAAGGAACAAGCTCTTGTTATTTTGTAATATGCATACCACATGGGGTCTCAATTTAGTCACTTAACTAAAGGCACCTAAACAAGTGGCCTTGTTTTCAGAGATGTGAATGACTCAAGTGGCTAAGTGGGAATACATGTGGCTAATTTTAGTATACTTGCAGTTGAATATGTTAAGCCCAGTCTAGTATCATAACTCCGTCTATATGGCTTGGCATTTATCAGTCAGTATGGGGTTGGTCTGACAATTTGTTTATGCACCAAAACCACTTTTGATCGGCATATCCCATAAATCTAAAATAAAAGCAGATAGTAAAAGAGAGAAGCAAATATGAAACACAAATCTGGGATTAGCTTGACAACAGTAATTAATACCTGTCCAAGGCTTTGCTTCATGAGAGTAATTAATCACGTGTTTTCAGTGTATTTCTAATATTGCAGATTATTAATGCTTTAAAAAAAAACAATGTAAGCTGTCATCAGAGCTTGGATAGTGTTTTCCTGGAGCAGCACTCTGCAGAGCATTTGGTGAAGATCCAAAAACTGGTAAATTTAGAGCAGAAAGTGTTTAATGCACTTGGTTATTAAACACCAAACTATAAACAAGTGCTTCAATATTTGGAAGATCAAGACCTTCAACATAATATCTAAAAAGAATTGGTTTCCAAGTCACATTAATATAAACGAAGACTCTTAGAATTTACAAAATCATTGTTTTGCTCTTTTCATAGGGTGGATAGTACAGTTTGTCTTATTAATTTAAGGAATAAGCTCAGATTAATTTCATTGCACCTTTGTAAGGAAGAATTGCTTCAAGTTCCACCACTCCCTATTTTTATTTTCATAACTATGCAGAAAGTACGAACTACATAAAAATAGATGGATAAGATTATCTTCTAGCTTTGAGTGATAATCAACATATATATTCACATGTATATATCTACCCTGTTCCTTCAGACCAAATAATATTTTATCCTTTCAGCCTCCATACTGTAGCAGCTCTCTGACTTATGTGGGTGTATAGAATGAGACATTCAAAACATTCAAAATTGGTGCTAATAACTCTTACATCCTTCCTGTGTACCTTTAGCAATTTGCTCACTAATATGTAAGCCAAAGAAGGTGTGTTTCCTGTTGAATATTATTTTCTTCATAAGTATAGGAGTTTTTCTCTCTGTATTGTATCCATTCTCTTCTATATTGTACCCATTCCTCATAGGATGTTTTTAGAGACCAATCGTTATTTCTGGCTCAGAATTCCATCCCAGTCAGAAACTTACATTTTGTCTAATCTTCATATGTCTTTCCTTCACATTCTAAATGCTTGTAAGGCTCTACCTTATATTTTATTTCTCTTTTTATTTCTGATTTTTGATAAAATCAGAAATTCCAGATGATTTCTGAGGCTGCTCCTGTCAACAGCTGAATGATCTGCAGATGTTGCCATTTCCATGTACAGACTGTTTATGTAGATAAGAGGCTGTCATGACCTGTTTTGAGACTGCAGTTAAGGCTGCATCCATGATTGGAGTGAGTGCCACTAGCTTTTAAAATTTAGAAATTTCACTTCTTGTGTCATCTAGTGAGCATTGACCTAGCATTGACCTGGATCTCTTCAATTTCAGGAGACTGTGTGCCATCCCGGAAGCATCCAGGGATGAAGCTGCCCTTGGTAGTTTTCTTATAATCTTTAGTGGTGTGAAGATCTTCCATTATCTCCCTGTGGTAATGCAAATATGTGGAGGTCCTTTGTAGTCACATTGTATCAGTATGCATGTGGGTAATCAGTTGAACACAGAACAGTTTGTTTACCAGTAACAAGGATTCTTTAAAATGTGCACATACATTCCTTTCCTTTTCTCCTCTTTCCTTTTCTTCTCCTTTCCTTTTCTTAGTGGACATCAAGAGATGCCAAAGGAAGACAGAATCACTTTTTCCCCTAGAGAAAGGGATGTGGGGGTAAACTGTTGTAGAAGGAAAAATTATATGGTCTCAATTATGTTTCCTCTGCCTACTCCATGGTATGAATGTATCTGGAAAAAAAACCCTCCATTTACTGGTAAGGAATCTCTTCCTTTACAAAATCTGCACATGAAAAATGCCAATAGAACTTGAGTTTTAGCACACTGAATGGGCCGTCCTATTGCTTTTCGGAAAGCATTAGCCAGGGATGCTGAACTCCACTTCTCACTTTGAAAGTTTACCACATGAATAAATATCACCAATCATCACTGTTTGTCATTAGCAAGTAACCAGTTGCGACTACTGTGATCTAGAGGCAATTTTTTCTGAACGTGTCTTTCATGCTGACATTTATTTAATTGGTGGCAATAAGGCAGCTGTGCTTGCCACTAGGGTGAGAAAAATATGAAACCTGCTCCATCCTGGATAGAAATATTCCATGAAGATCCTACCTACTCAACTGTTGTCCAGGAGGTTAGGATTTGACCCTTAGTGTGACTGGATTATGCTGCCTGCTTATGCTAATTGCCCTGTTGCTGCCCTTTTGTAATGCCCTGAGGACTTGCTTTGTTTCTGTGCTAGTGGTGTGGCTATGCTCCCCTTTTGGCAGATGAGTAGGAAAGATTTTGTGATGATTTTCTATAGTCTGCTTAGGAGCTTAAGTTCAGAACTCAGAATTTCTCAGCTAAATTCAAAGTTGCTCAGGACCTCCCAGGATCTGTCCTCCAGTAAGAACAGAAAAAGGAAGCCGTTTTTGCAATAGTTGGAGGGCAGAGTTATACAAAAGGTTACTAAACATTGTGCTTGATGACTTCCAACTGCCCTGCCACCCACCTTCTCACTGAGCCAGAAGCAGATTTGAAAAAGAAACCACTGTGCATCACTTCCCTAGCAGAACATGTTGCAGACAAAAGGAATCGAAACCACAAGTAGAGAATTGGATTTCCCTTGCTTTCTCCAAAATAAATATTTGTTTGTGAGAAAAGCAGCCGGAAGAATGAGACATGTATCCCTGATGCTAAAGGCTTGTATGTTTGTGCCTGCTGCAGTAGAGATAACGATAGTCCACTGAGTGCTATCTAAGGTCAGGCTGAGCTCCATCACCCTTTTAAAACAATGTCTTCAGCCACTTGTACAAAGCAGGGGAGAGGAAAAGAAAGCCCAGGGAACCCAGCAAGGCTCTGCAGGATGTGAAATGCCAACTGAGCATCAGGGTTGCCCCTCTGAGCTCTTCCCTACACTGCTACCTCCAAAGGGCAGCATTGCTTCCCCTGAAGTTGTCCGTACATCCATAGTGGCAAAAGGGAATGATATGCCATGAACCTCTGAGCAGCCTTGTGTGCTGGTGGTTGGATGGAATGAGCTCCAAAGGCATGCCTTCAAGATAATGACTTCAGTATCCAAAACTGAAGTGCCCAGGCCCAGCAGAGAGCTGGAGAGGAGTTAGGCACTTCCAGGAGGTGATGTACAGGCAGGAGAGGGAAAGACAATGAACTCCCACTGCTCCCTAGGGTACAGTGACTGCGCACATTTTTGTCCTGAGATGCTGGGCACCTTCAAAGGACTCATGCCTAGCTGAGTGGGGCTCATACTTTTATTAAAAAAAAAAAAAAAAAGATGCTACAATTCTGTGCTTTATATAGCGCCTTAGCAGGTGGAGGTCTCGGCTAGAAAGTTGGGAATATTGGTTACAGCTGCTTTCCTATCCCAGTTAGAGGGAATTTACACTCCAATTTTCCACTTTCTGGAAGGTAGCCTGAGTGTATTCCTTCTTGAAACACTGCAGCTGGGAAGGCAACAGGTAGGGAGCTCAGGAGACAGCAGAGCACTGTTGCTAACTAAGGCAGTCAGCTGGGAGGTCCTTCTCTGGGGAGTTGGGTCCCTTTTCCTTTGATACCAGAGCACGTGCTGTTCAGCAGGTGGATGAGCACCCTCACGGCTAGGCTGTTGAAGTGTTACCTCTTTGGAAGTCAGCTGCACCATTTCATGCTTTTTCTCTTTTTTTCTATCAGTTGCCTCACTTAACTGTTACCCATTTTCATGCAGAATGCCAAAAAGAACAAGATACTCTGCACTAGTCATCAGGCATAGAAATTGCCATCAAAGAGTCAACTTTTGTAAGCAGTTACCGCATGAGATTATCTGGAGCACCACAATTATGGCCTTTTGCAAGCTTGGGGAAATGTTGTGGTGTCTCATATGGCACCATTTGGTAACACTTAACCAGCAGATTTTTTTTTTATGATCAGTATGCACTGTAAATTCATAGCTTTTAGCTTTTTTTTTTTTTTTTTTTTTTATATTTTTTTTTTTGCTTTTGTCCAGTGTCTCAGTTCTCATCTTCAGCTGTTACGTGGCATGAATTTGTGCAGAACAATCTCCCCACCACCAGAAGGCCAGAGAAATCCACTCAGATTATGAGACGGAAAGAGGCTCAGAAAGAGAGGTTCTTTTGGATCATGCCTGTGCCTTCACAAAAGCCATATTTTTATTATGTCCTTATATAACCCGTCCCCTGTTTCAAATACAACTTGAAAAAAAAAAAAAAAAAAAAAAAAGTTGTGCAAAAAATAACCAGCTGAGTAAATAGAAAAAAACTGTTGAATTTGTGGATAGCACTCACTGAGGCCCTAACTATTTTGATACATGTGCCTGCATAGCAATACATTTTGTAGACAAATAGTGATACTAAGATACATGAAAACAGTTGGTAAAGGCTGTAAATTAACCTGGGAACATAATTCTGGTAACACTGTTAAAGGGGAGGGAGAGATGCTGCAAGGTGAATTCAGGTCAACTGGCATCTTCAAAACCAGGCTTAGAAGACTTATGAAAGTCATAAGCAAAGTGGGAACAAGTCACAGACACACCAAATTTGCCACAATGTCATCAAAGGGAAATAGAGAAAAAAAAATGACAAAAAGAAACCAGCAGTAAAATGAATATATTCATGCAGCATCAATCTCTACAGACAAGAAATGGTGCCAAGCAGAACCGCATCAGCGTGTGGCTGTTTCTTGCGCTGACACTAAAAACATCTGTTGAGGTACAGTGTTTATACTGTCTGCCAAATAAGAGTTTTTTAATCTTAAAACATATGCTGGAAATAGGAAAATTTGGATGACAACAAAGAGAAAAAAGAGGGGTGGGTGGCCAATAAATTAAAAGTGAGAAATAGGGGAGGACGGTTTGAAGGGAATGTTTTCCACATAGTGCATCATAGTTAATTCAGGTCATCTCAGGTCACCCAGGGAAGAGAAGCTCATGGATGAATTCACAGATTGCTCTGAGAAATAAAAGAAACCAAGGGATGTTGTCCATGTTGAGGAATTCATCATTCAAATATTGGGTTTTCAATAGTTAATCATAAAACTCTCGATTCAGCAAGAGTTTGGGGATGTGCTTAATTTAAGACACAAGAACTGCTACTGATGCTGACAGACTACTCACATTTTTACGAGAAGGCATAGCTCACATTTTTGTAGGAAGACAACAGTTAAGCACCCAGCTAGGGTAGGCCTAATACTGCCTCTGCAAGGAAGATACTTACATGCAGTTCTGCTAAACCTTACTCAGACAAATTTGGGATAGAATTATTTTAACTTTCTCTACCTTTGTGTTTATTTCTCCAGTTAATGTAACTGCAATAAATAATTCACAAATATTTCATGGTGAGAATAATTTGCAGATCTGACCAGATAAGTTATTCAACTATTTCTAGGGTATTTTTCAAATAAAATAAGTAAGTATTCTTTATAAAATAACCCTCATATAAAGGTTTCATTGATTTAATTTTTGAAATAGAAAAGATGTATGTGAAGACATTATTCGGTAAAGTTACATAGATGATCAATTTCATGAATGTCATAAACATTTATAAGCAGAAGATCTGATTTTATATAATTGACACGGCAGCTCTGGTCCCATTTTAAAACTCTTTAAAACTTCAGGAGAAGTCTCTTATTCTCTCTGTCATTCAAATCAATCTCTTTTTGGTACCATCTCAGGTCTGTGGTATGTGGTCATGGTACGTGGCTCAGGTATGTGGTGCATGAGGAGTTTGTAAAGCAAATTCAGAAATAGACAATGTATCCACTTCAGTGTCTTTTGTCCATTCAGTTCCATATGAATTGTGTTTTTAGAGGAGAAAATACAGCTATGAAAAAATCTAGGCCCATAGAAATCAAAGAGAAAACTCCCACTCCTTTCAACTGAGCCAGGATTTCACCTCTGTTAAGACTTAACTTTGAAGTAGAATAGATGTATGCCTAGTGAATCCTTGCTGGGATGTAGTCATGTGCAGATATTGTATCAAAATCCGCAGATATTGTATCAAAATCTGCATTACATTAACTACATTGCGTATCCTTCAAGATTTACTTCAGTTTATTTCTGTTCTGTATATTAAAAGTTACATTTTTGAAAACCGCAGTAGAAATTATCAACAGGATGGATTATACATGCCATAGCATACATAAGTTTTTCATGCTTCTCTTGTGTCTGACAGGGCAACTTTTTGGATTCTGATGTACTATTCCTGCTGGAGATTACTTATTTCTGAGATATATAAAATTTGTGGGCAATATAAGACCAATATTTTGGAAGGAGGTGATTGCATCAAATGGGAAATGTTTCCCAAAGGCACTCAGAGCTACCTCATTTTCTTCACTCTCTCTAATGTTTAATGACATTGATGGAATTCTATTGATTAGATAAGTATGTAACTGAATTTTTATCAGACATTTCTGTTCTTGTAAAAAAGATCATATATACTGATGTAATAGTATTTGCCGAATGTTTCTGCTTCCTCCTGAATCATAAGAAAACATTTTCTATGACCCTTAGAAACTAAAAGCCAGTCTAAGCCTTTAGATATTACTCGTTTTCTCTTCAATGCACCACAACAGGAACAGATGGAATTAGCACAGGCACTGGAGAAATACCTTTTTGGCACTTCTGTTAAAATGTTGGCAACAATTCACTGTTACTTCTTTGTTATTGGAGGACTATAATGTTTTGAATGATCACTAGGAAATAAAATATTCATGGTTGAATTTTCATATCAGGTAATTTGTGCTGAAGTTCAAGATCCTTTGGGGGTTTCACAGTTTTTTCACTAATATGCAGTGGGAAGATAGCCAGTGATCTGCAAACAGGGACAGGATAGGTCACACTGAAAGGAACTCGCAGCTTGTGATCTCCTTCTTCCAGTGAACGCTAAGTTTCGCATGGAACCCAAGCTTTGGATGAATCTTTGACAATTTTGAACGTGCCCTCACTTTCAGGATGGAGAACTATATTTGCACATCATTTCCACTTTAATATGAATCTGATTTAAATCTTTGATCTTGTAAAGAATAGTGAAATCCCCCCCCCCCCCCCCCCGGTAGCATTTAGGGTTTTTCAAAACTTAAAAAAACATAAAGAAAAACAGTTTAAGGTTTCACAAAGCTGTCGAGTTTTGCAAAACATTTTCCCCCTTAATTTGAACCATCATTTTCTCAAAGAAAATTAAATTAAAAAAGCAAACATGTTTTTCTAATCAAACAGACTACTGAGCTGTGCAAGCAATAAAGATCCTTGTTTGAAATTAATTCTTGTCCTGCTTCTGGGATTACCACAGGAATAAAACTATAGCAAAACAAAACAAAACAAAAAAAACCCCTGCTACAACCTAGAACTTGCATTTTACCAAAAGCAAAAGGAAATTTATGCTCAATAGTTTTGAGTTCTAGTCTGTCTCCAAAAAGCATGATTTTAGAGTTTGTTTCTATATTTGACAAAATTAAATATCTCATCAGTCCTATTATCAGAAGCCAAAGTTATACCTTTGTGATTTTTTTTTTTTCTTATGGCTCACTGGCTTACTTGTTCCTTCTCTTTACCTAAGGGACATTTAGAGGTGGTTGTCAGCAGTGTAAAAACAGTAGTGACAGCCCATGAGTCAATAGATATTCACTGGCTAAACTTTAGAGGAGACAGGACAAAAGCCTGCCTGGAAAAAGTCCCATATAAGGAGCTGAATACTTTTAGGTTGTCCAAATATCAGTGATGATTGAAAAAAAAAAAGCTGATTTTAGCAACATTTATTGTGAGGGCTTAGTCTGAGACCCCTTAAAGGAACCTATATTTTTAGAAGCATGAGTATGTTGTAGACTGGACTCCTTTGAGGAAAGTCTGCTTGTCCATTTAAATATTGAAACATTCAAAATCACTTCAGAAGCTTAAGCCTTATAGGATACCATGGCATGATGTATATGAGATTTGGGGGTCTCAGTCTTTTGAGTGTGCTGCCTCAGTGTGCCCGCCTGCTTTAGCTACCCATTAGTCCTTTGCTCTGTTGAATTCTTACCATCTGTTTTGTGTTGAGCCACTTGAATAAACTGTTGCTCCCCTTATTTGTGTACAAAGCTGTTTTTTGGGACATAATGTTTAGTCAAGCTCTTTGGCCCACAAATTTCTTCTGCTTATCCAGTTCTCCTGCCCCACGTGCCCCAGTTGTGCTTGGGTTCTCAAGAGTCCAAAGTCAACATTGTAGAAGCACGGGCATGCTGAGTTTGTGGTTGAGGGCACATCCAAATATTGCTACATCCCAGATTTGGTTCAAATATTCAGTGCAGCCCATTTATTCTAATTAAATAAATGACATTTCTGCAAAGGAAAGAAGAATGGGGAGAGAAAAGGAGCAGGGATAAACTGCTGAAGTCTTCCCTGTGTTCAAAAAACACCAGCATTCCTGTAACATTACACTGACTCTGTCACCAGGGACCCAGAGGCCCAGTTTCAAGTTATTGCACAGTTCTCCAAGAGTCCCAAGCCACAGAGCTATGCCCATGACTTAATATTGCCAGCATTAAGCAGATTTTCCGGGGAAATTTTTTTCAAGTACTTTTTTTTAAATCTTGTTTTCTTCAAGCTGGACAGTCCTATTGCCTCCCCAAGGGCCAGAGACTAACACGTGGAATAGATATCAATGAATTGTTTTCGTTTTACAAGCTAACCAGGTCAAAATCCATTGAGTCTCTTCCTTCTCTGTGTGGGACTTTTAAAAATATCACTGTCTTTGCTGTCCAGGCTATCAGCTAAATGTACTGCTGATCATTTTAACACAGTTATGTAAATACATTATACACATAAAAATATGACTTAAAATATGAAAATTATTAGCTTATACATGTTTCTTATGACAATCTCATATAAAAAAAAGGCCCCGTTTTCAAAACTTTAATTGATTTTATTAATTCTTTCAATATTTTGTTCTAACTGCTGTTTTTTCAGGCAGGTATTCAGTGGTAGAAAGCCTCAGTGATTGTATGTGGCTATTTTATATCCTTTCAAGGTGGGATATTCTGCTGTATCAGTCACTACATAATAAAATAAATGCAGGAAAACTCTGCAGAGCTCATACTGCCAATTCATCCTAGAACATCTCGGCTTGTTCTGGCGCATGGCCTGACCACTGCAGAACCACGGCATGCTAGTGGCCTTGTGGAGGACAGCGAGCCAGCAGCTCCCGAGGTCCTGCGCTGCTCCATCACTGACTTGCTGTGTGGCCCTTATGCAAATAAACGAACCGTCCTGTAGCTTGGTTTTCCTTGCGTTCTCCAAGGATGTGGGGATGGCAGTGCTCGTCTCCTGTACTTCAAGACGACAACTTGTGATGACTGAATCTGACAGCAAGGAGCTACCAAAGCT
The DNA here is from genome assembly GCF_028389875.1 of Rhea pennata. Classification (NCBI taxonomy): domain Eukaryota; kingdom Metazoa; phylum Chordata; class Aves; order Rheiformes; family Rheidae; genus Rhea; species Rhea pennata. The sequence goes on along the minus strand of NC_084667.1, from coordinate 57,706,085 downwards.
TGGATCCTGCAGGCAGTTACTGCGCAGGGCCTGGCTCGTGCTGGCAGCACAGCCTGGGTGTCTGCGCGAGCCAAGGCCAAGGCAGGATGGACGCCTCAGGATTTACTCCGGAGAACCTCCAGCTCAAGGCAAGACTCCACTGAGCAATTCCTGAGTGCTTCGTAAGCTAAACTGGCCCAGTAAAATAACTTTTTTCATAATGCTGTGAATTTATAACAAGAGCTAAAAATGCTGGAGAAAGTGCACTCTGTAGTGATTTCTTATGAGTTAACTAGCATCAAGAGAGAGTTTCCACACATTCTAGTATTTAAAATTACCTTCGAATAAATACAAAGCATGTTCCAGATGTATCTCCAAATCAATCATATCTGTGTTATAATATGAACAATATTGTGATCCAAAACTTAATCCAATCTCTTTTCTTACTTTTGCAAAATGCAAACATTCATTTACCCTATGTTGTATATGACTTGGACCTGCATGTAATAATAAATCAATTTTCTTAGACATCTAACAGGCAGTAAACGAAGAAGAGAAATAATAAGGTCAATTTGACATTGCATATTTAGGCAGGAGAATATTTTTGGAAGAGTGTTATGGGACTTGGCAGACTTGTGTCTGAATTTTTATTAATTATTTTGGAAAGATAACCAGAATTTTGCCTGGACACTTAAAATTGAAGGCATCATTCTAATTAATGGAGGAAAATATATTTTTTTCTTTAATGCTGGGAATTACTATTTTCTAAACAGAAAGAAAACAATTTCTTAAATCTATTCTTTACTCACTCATTAAAAAAGATAAATTAATAATGGCTTTGCCTCATGGCTTTTTTTCCACCCTAAGAAAGAATAATGTTGTAGCTGAGCATTTGCTGCAATAGGTTTTATATTTTTGAAGATGTAATCTGTAGGGATGAGTTAATGTTTCCAGGGAGTGGCATCATAATACTAGTTAAAATATCTCTCTCCTATAAATATGAGCTCAGATTGTTGAAGAAGAAGTTTGAATACTAAGGCAGTTAATTAGTTTGGCTCTCAAAGGCACCAAATAATAGCTCCTTCAAAACAGTCTCCTTCATGTGGATGAGATTCTTGGAAATACTATGACACACATTGCAAAGATAGATCTGGAGATCTGCTCCTGCCAGTAACTGAAGATGGTAGAATACAGCAAGTTACTCCTTGTACATACCCATGTTGGTTTCTGGGAGGATGATTTCCTCTTGCTTTAAGAATATTGATATTCACTATCAACAGTTGTAGAAAATGCGTGTAGAGAGAATGTTTCTGGAATACACTTAGGCTGGTATGAGACAAAAGCAGGATTCAGTATTTAAAAAAAAAAAAAACACGTGATATTATCACTTTAGAATTTAAACAGACAATGAATAGCACACTTCCTCTATGACAAGGTCTGTATAACACCCATTGCTTCAAAGGCAAGAGGTTTTTTTTGTTGTGTTTGTAATGCAAAGTAGCGGGAGTCAGGCGTTAGAAATAGGAAATCAGCTTAATGTGCAGTCAGGCAGAACACCAGGAGCTTGTCTAATTACACCAATGCTTTTTCAAGCAAGCTGCTTCAGAAACAACTTTTGAACTATCAGCCAGCATAAGAATGGACCAAAGGGTGTTGCAAAATGAAAAAGTAATAGAGGTAGCTCCTGGGTAGTTAAAAGAATCATCATTGGCTGACCCGATCACCACAATATTAGATTCTGTTAATTTCTTTCAGTGAGCTAAAAAGTGTTGGAAAATATGCTTTGGGAAACCACTAGGACTACAGAATCCAATTCTGGTGAACAGTGCAGAAGGTCTGACTCATCTCCCAACAAAGTCAATGGAAAAAAATCCTGTTGATTTCAACAGGTTAGATTAACTCTATGCTTCATACCTAAAACAAACAAAAAAATCCTAAAAAAGTTTTCATGGATTGTGAGATAAATATATCTTAAGTGTACTTGATACAGTCTTTGAAGATCTCTGTATGTGACATAAATTATTTCAGCTTCAAATTACAAAGGCTTTGGTAATTACCAAATTACCAATTACCCTTTCATTTAACCTGAAACAGTTCACACTTGTTGCTCTCAATGCCCTCCTTCCCTTTTTTGCATGCTGGCCAGCACTGGAGGACATTGAAAATTATTTGTGGAGAAGAGTGACATGCTTTGACATTCTACCATGCTCACAGAGACAGAATGCTTTGCTGAAACTTCCTTTTGTATTTGTTTTAAGGATTACAAAACAAATTAATCAAAATTATCTTCTTTAATAATAAAAGGAGCCATCATTTGGCTAAAAATAAACACTGGAAGCAAAACATGAAAATTGCAAGCTTTAATTAGAAACACAGAACATTGAACATGCCTGATGCAAACACTTTGGCTTGTGTTCCTGCCTTGAAAAATACCATATCAAAACTCTGTAAAGCTGCACTTCACAAGAGGCTAAATGCTGGCTTAATTCTGGGCAGGCTTAAGGAACATCTGGACTTCTTAGAGCTCCTTAGCTGCCTAAGCCGAGGCAGCCATGCAGGCTGAGCTGCTTGCCCAGGATCCCTCCATCATCCCAGCAGACAGCAAAGCTGCTTGCACAAGGTGGGTCACCTGATCCACCTTAGACACTGCACAGAGCCTCCTGCCTCATCTGTCGGCTAGATGGGGAGTGAGTGTAGGTTTGCTTAGTCTTGACAATGTTTTTAAAGTGAGGAGAGTAAATCTCATCCTTTCTTGAGCCAGTTCTTCTTGTGGTTCTTGAGAGCAAGTGCAGAAAAAAGTGTAGTTAGTGTGAAGTTGTCCTTTTTAATCAGGTTGCAGGAATTTTGACTCTCAGTAGTAGTTGCAGGGAAATTTCTCTAAAATACTGCTGTTGTGACAGAGCTCAGAATCTTTTTAGATGACTTTATGTTTCTGAAGACCAGACTAGACCACAGACCCTTATTTCTAGTATATCTGATATTTTCATGCATTTCATTGCACTAGTATGTAAGAAGTTGCAGAGACATACTGCTTACAGGAAGGGAATCTTCTGGAGCTGGGACTGCCTTCTGGTTCACTGGTTATGTAGTGCCAAGCACAATGAGATCATGATCCCTTAACAGAGGGGCTACTAAAGTACTACCATAATGCAAATAAATACTAATTACAAAACTATTCTTTCATTTGCAATTTTTCTGCATTTATCATGGGCAGCTAGTTACATTGCTGCAGAGAGAAATATAGGCATTTATCATTTAAAATGATAAAATTCTGTGTTAGATTTTTTTTTCTAAGTTCTTTAGATGATTCAAGAATCAATTTGAATTTTTCTCATGATGGCCTTGGTCTGCCAAGCATTTTAGATGCAGTACTCTCATGCTCAATTGTTGTTAGGATTGGAATCTAAATCACTTTCTTTTGAAGTGTCTTCATCTCCTATATGTATGTGTGTGTGTGTGTGTGTGTATATATATGTGTATATATATATATATGTGTGTGTATATATATGTATGTATGAGTAGAGTGCATAGAATTGGTAAACATGCATCTTTTATGTAACCTTTGCAAACACTAATCTTTCTATAGACTGCCATTGAACTAGTAAAGAGGGATACAGTTAGCTTCCAAAGTACTCATGAACAATTGTGTTACAAACTTTTACAGCAACATAATTGTGGACATCTGCTGACACTCAAAGTATTATGCTATGAAATTCTGTTTTAAATTCATTTGTGACTTCTTTTCACCTTTCTGATTAGTTCTTGTGTCTGTCAGGTACTTTTTGTATTGTAATGTGGTGGTCTAGAAAAGAAAGGTTTTAAAATAAATGTAAAAGTTAACTATTTGCTGGTGAACTCTTATTAAGCACCACAAAGGTTGCTTGCTGTAAGGCATATGAGCAGAGCACATGAACAAAAGTTTCTGAGATTTTACCAGCTAGGTAGTTGTGACAGTGGCTGTGGTTGTCTGGGTTAGGCAATGTGCTAGCTGTGCTACCTGGTCACAGAGGCCCATTCTGACTTCCCCCCAAGGTCGGCTCAGGTTCAGTCGCTTAATTGTAATTACAGTAGACACACACATTTGTCTACATATGTGTAAATGACAAATCTGTCTTCCTGCTCCTGCTGAAATCGCTGAGAAAGCTACTGTTAATTTAAAAGGGAGCAAAATTTGATTAATGATTTCAGAGAAGAATAAAAGAGGAAATAAGTTCCAAATAAGTTCCAATACTGAGTTATGAAGTACATGGAGAGATAAAGCTGAATACATTAGGAGGGCTTTGAGGACCAGAAAGTCAGAAGGGAATTGGATGGAAAAGGAAATTTTGATAAGAGGATAATAAAACAGATCAAAATTAAGGTCAGGCTAAAGAAGATATATATGATACATGGATTCAAATTACCAGGATCCAATGAAATTCATCTCAAAGTATTCAAAGCTGTAGCAAAAGCAGTCTATGAAACATCAGGGATTATGTTTGAGAACTTACGGGGAATGGACACCGGAAAAGAGCAAGGGCACTGCCCCTTTTACTGCCTGCTTAACTTACATTTGACTCCTAGAAGGTATTAAGACATATTTTTTTAACAACCAACTTGTAAACAGCTAGCCATATGACAGAACTGGCCTATTCTGAGTTAGACTTAAGCTCTAGCTTAGCTCTGTATCTTCTCCCCAACAATATCCAGTAATTTATATCTAAGGAAGAGTATGAGAATATATACAATGATAGTTTTCCAGCATACTCTTCCAATCTTCAGCAATTTGTGGCTCATGTATTCTTCTGTATTTAGTAGCCCTCAGTGGTTTTGTCTTCCGTTATCACATTTGGTTTCCCCTTGGATGCGTGTAGGCGTTTAGCATGCACAAGATCCTGCGGCAAGGAGTTCCACATCTGGAATATATGCTGTGTGACAAACAAAGGGGAAAAAGAAAACTGAACAGCTGGATTGATAAGAAAAGAAAGTTAAGCTAATCCTATCTCCCTTGCTGACAGAACTGGTCCAATGAATGATGGAAAAGTATATCAGTATATCATCTGACTTTAGGAAGTGCTAGTTGTTGCCCTTGAGACGTTCCCATAAACAGAGCAGGGAAATAAAATATGTATACATAGAGCTGAAAAAAAACCCTATACACTGTTTCCTGACAAAATAGAGAAGCAGTTGCAATAGGAGCCTGTAAGACTACTGGTTCTTTTTTTCATAAAAGATGAGTGATGCAGCAAGTACTGAGGATGGAATAAAGCACTCTTACAAAAGCTGCTGCTGAGGCCATATGCGAAGGAGTTGCAAGTGTGAGTGGGTGTGTTGGTATCAAGAGAACAAAAGGTGAAAAATACTTTCATGAAGCTCTGATGAAAATGAAGGTCTGAGGACTTCAGACAGAATTTCCCAGATATTGCAAAGAATCTTAATTTGCCTTAGAAGAGAATGTGTAGTTGTGGGTTGAATTGTTTTAATCTTAAACAGTGTATAACAGTGTAACTACACTGTTGTCAGTGGAATTAGGCCAAAGTCCACCAGTTAAAGATCTTGTGCCTGTGTTTTGTTTTGTTTTGCAAAAGAAAACATGTAGTCCATAAAAAAGTTTAAGAACAGGAATTCTGTGATAATTTTGTTGGGTGAAGTATTTTAAAGAGTATCTTGGGATATGAGAAGCTCTGAAGCACAGTGAATCCAAAGTCAGTTTTGTAAATATTAAGATGCTAATTATACAAGAAACAAGTGAATGTATCTGTGTAAGGAACTGAAAATAAAGCAAAAACTAGCTGATTGCCAGATGATTCCAGAAACTGAGCTGAAAGTTCAGGATGTTCACTGGTTAGCAGCAGCAACATGAAACCTTTGGTCCATTCCCCTCCCATGCATTCAAACTGGGTACTACAGGCCAGATCTACAGAGGTATTTAGGTCTCTCATTTTTTTTTCAGAAACCTGAAGTTAGGTACTTAAATAGAAGTTGGAAACCTGAAAGTCTTTGTACATCTTGCCTTGTATGTGCAGCATTTTATATAGGCTTGTGCATAGATCACAGCCACGAAAGAACACCTGGGGAGGGAGAAAGGGGAACTGATCTCAGAACTTCGTGTTTTTTATTACTAGGTAACTCTTTCCATGCAAGGCATGTGTACAGAATGGTTGCCTTACTTGGAATCTGGCTTCCAGGGAGGCCAGTTTACATCACAGGGTTGGGAATAAACAGCCAAAAGTTCAGTACTATTTAGTGAAACACAGACCATGCTACATGATCTTCAGGCATAGAAAATACATCTTTTGCACTACTGTAGAGTACTTTATGAGCTGTCAGTAGATATGGCATGACTTGCATTCCAATTTCCCAAGGCTGCAGTATATCGCCAAAAATATCTTTGTTACTCTTGAATATGTTCTGCGTTGGTGGATGGGGTGCAGGACAAGGTTGAAATACCAAGAAATTAATCTGAAATGATGTTCTGGATTTCTGCCACTTTGTGAGATTCAGCCCATACTGCAGGTGGTGGTCCTATAAAACAGTTGTTTTTCACATTCTGCCTGTTCATTAATTTCATGAACTGGAAGGCCATTTTCCTGTGGTCTTTTTTTAAGGAAAGGGCCCTCCAGACTCATATCTGCTCTCCGCAGCCTGCAAAGTGTTACACCTCACTTATCAACACAGCATATGAAGGTGCAGAGAAGTCACTGAGCATTTTGGAGCTGCAAGCTGAAAAGGGAAACGATCTGTATGGAGCACAAAGAACCTAAGCCATTTCTCATCTGAAAGGTTATTAATTTTAAATTACTGAAAGTTCAGAATTATTACATTTTTATAGTTTTATTAGGCTAGAAAACAATGGAGCAACAATAATTTATGTAGGCTACAGAGCTAGCTGACTGGACAGGGTTTGCTCCACTTGTGAAACAGACACTGTTTCTGTGGCCAGTCTTTTCAAACAAGGTCTCAAACTGAGATGTCCATTCAGGGCTTGCTAAAGCACAGATTGTCTGTTTTAAGATAAAAGTGTTGAGGTTCCAACATCTATTTTTGTCTAAGCTCAGGGCAAAAATGACACCTTCTAATTTTTGTTTTCTGAGAAAATTATTTAGAGAAAAAGTTGTTCTGCAAAAGGCACATCAGACCAAAGGTTAGATCACTTGTCTTTGACCTGGGAGGTCTGAGTGAGCACCTAATCCATTCAACTCCTCAAGCCTTCCTCGTACTGTCTCCTCTGCACCCACTAGTGTTCATGTAAATGATTCTATGTTAATGAGGGATGAGAAAAAAGGAGAGAGATTCAATCTGAGATGTATGAGACCCCGTTTCGGCCCTAGTTCAAATCAGTCATACCATTATGTCCCGGATACTCCAGGGCAGCTTTCTGTTTTCCCCATTTCTAGTTGCACGTTGGCTCTGGGAAGGTTTAATTCAAAATAATGTATTTCTATGGGTCACATTCCATAGAATTTGCTGTATTAGCAAATTCTCAGCTCCTCTGGAGGAGCCTCCACCAGCCCACATTTCAGCTGACGTTCTCTAGCAGTGCAATCTGTGTGCGTGCTAACAATCCCCACTGCCTATTTTCTTCCTGGCAAGGAATTAGGACAACTTTTGACTTTCAGCCTGCTGGAAGGTATGAGTTAAATGATCATCTCCGATTCCTACTTTCCCTACAAACAAGAACTAACCAATAAATTCAAAAAACTCAACAGGGAGCAGTTACTTGGAAAGAAGAAAAGATAAATGAGATGAGATATAGAGGGGCCAATGTACAGCAGCTAGATACAACTGTGTTCACTTCCCAGTGCCTTTGTATCATACAGTTGTTACTGAAGTGGAGAGAAACAATACTGGCAACTAGACCAGACTTAAGAGCACAGAGAGGTGGCTGCCTAAAATTTTGGTAGGGGTGGACAGAGCACTGAGGAAGGAGAGGAATTATTTTGAGGACATATGAGAAAGAACACTGTAAGTAAGTTAGGGGAATCAAGGACAATGTGTGTTGGGGGGAAAGGATGAGTATCTGGGTATGAGCTGCCCCTTTAGGAGACTGGGGCTCACTTCCAGTTGTGCCATGTATAAACTTTCTCCTCTGGTGCAGGGAGTAAGTCTAAGGTGTCACATGATGAGATCCCAGGGTAACATGAATTTTGAAGACATATATACAACATAATTTTATTCTTTCAAGATCGAACTCAGGTCAGTTAGCTTTTCAGACCCACCCAGCCAGGTAGCTTAGTCCTCTCGTAAGATGTATTTGGGGAAAGACAGAAAAAGCTAAGCCTACCCTCAAAAGAAGACTGTCTCCAGCTTTCTCCTCTGCCACTATCTCACCCCTTTTCTTCTGCAAGTGCAAACATTTGCACATTTAGTCAGTGGAGATGGTTGGGAAATTAATCTGTTTAAAAATAAACCCTCTGCTGGGTTAGTTTTAGCCTGAATTGGTTTCCTGATCTGGTTCATAATGCAGCCAACATAGCTAATAGTGTCTGTATCTAGCTGTATGGTCGTAGTCTCTGCCTTCTGTGGTTTGCATTAGCTTTGCAGCTGCTGCACGTGTGCCCTGTAATTCACTCAGACCTCGCTAAGGAACACTGCTGTGGAAAGAGAGGCTGGGTCCTCCATATTGGGAAATATCACTATATTCAACCGGAAACGTTTTACTGGAAAAATGTCTATTGCCTTTGTTCAGACTTACGCTTCACAAAATAATTCTGTAACTAAAATATGCATGTCATAGAAATATACATGCTAATTTCAGATTTTTATGTGATTTCATGAATACTGTAAATCTGCTTATTCTCATATAATATTGTCTTTAAAAATTTTTTTAAATTCTGTTCCAATCCTATCCTGAAGCATCCAGTCTGTCATGAAGGGCATCCCTTCTGTTATTGGCCTTTGTGACTCCAGAGAGAGGGGTTTGAAATTAGAGAGTATGAAGACTATCATTTTTACTACATTTAAAACAGCATATTATGCTCACTTCATTACCACTCAGTCCTCTGCTATTTCAGTTCTGCTGTCATTCTAGCCACACAGCTGCACTGCCTCAGATTTAATGTGTCCTAATCCTGTGGTTCCATCCATCTCTTCACCACCTTTAACTCTGTGCTCAAACTCCTTTTCTCTTGACAGAAGGTCTTAGCAAGTTCTTCTTTCGACTTATTTTTTTATATGTGAAAAAAATGCTTCTCCATGATCACACACGCAGACATACTTTATCCATTCTCTTCCAAATCCCTTTTTCTTCCTGACACCTCTCTCTTCTCATCTCTTCATCTCCCGTGTGCTCATTCTCATTCCCTCCCTTCCTCCTTTTCTTAACCTCTTGATCTCCTCTGGTTTGTTCTTTTCACTGTTTCTGATTCGTTCTGCTTGCTATACCATATGTTAAGTCTCTCACATCATAAATGAAACACTTTTGACTCCTTCTTGCATCTCTAGCTACCGGCCCATCTGCAGATGCTGTTTCATCTCTAGCTCTCTGAATGTGCTGTTTACACTTTTTCTTCCTAGAGCTCTTCCAGTCTGGCTTCCCTCCTCTGCCCTTAAGTGAAGCCATTTTTTCCACAACATCTAATGGTATCTGCTTTGCCAGATCTCAGACGCACTGCTATAACCGTAACTTCTCAGTACCCTCTTTACTTCATATTTTCTTGAAATCTCTTTGGGATTCCACAAGTCTGGCTTTCCTCAGTTGCTTCTCTTACCTTTCTAATCACTTCTGCAACACATCCTTTGCAACAGCTTTTGGTGAGGAAACTAAAAGCTTCTATTTTTGGTTTCTCTGTTCTCTTTCTTTACTTTGCCTGTGTAATCACACCTACAACCAAAAGTTCCTCTGTCACTTCTTTGCTGAACATTCACAGACCTACTGATTTACTCTTGTCCAGTCTCCTTTTGTCCCAAATAAGCTTGTTGTCTAACACCTTCAAGATGATTCACTAACCATTCAAATTCAGTTCTACTACTGAATTCTTCTACTACAAATCTTGCTATATTCTTTGCAGTAACTGTGGACTTTAGTGTGGTTGAAGTTCCTCACCTGATACCATCTTTGATTTGAATCCCTGTTTATATCCTCACATCTGAGCTATGTCTAAATTTAACATATAAAACATGTCCAACACATAATGCTTCCAGGCCATGCTGGTTTCTAGCACAGGTGCCCAGACTCTTCTTTTTCCCTGACACTTATATTATGAAGTGTTCTTTTGTTGGCCCTTACAAAGGCATTCTTGCTCCTCTAACATTCCTCTGGGACACAGCAACAAAGACAATTTCCGTAGTCCATAGTTTAGTCTCTTCCCTGATAACCTTGTACTGTGTCCCCCTTCTTTATACTATCAAGTAAGCATGGCTTGCTTTCAGAGTCAAAGCTCTTTAAGCCTACTTAAACACATAACACCACATAATATTATCTCCCACTACCCCCCGTTAAGTTCCCAAACAAGTAGCCTTGTGTTTTTGACCACCAATTTTGGAAGGAACTTCATGTAAAATATCTGTAAAGCTTGCTCATTGTCCTGCTTCAAATCCCCCTTAAAAACCCACCTGTCCTTTGGGGAGAACTGTTAGGCAGCTTAGTGCATAGATGCTAAGATCTGTTTTTCCTCCTACATTTTTGTATTAGCCCATGGCTTATCATGCTCAAAGGGTGTAGATTTCCTGAGATCATTTCACCTTTTTATTTCATTTGCATGCACAAGGTTCTGATTATAACTAGAACATCAAAGACACTAAAGTAACAGAAACAACAACAAAGCAGTAGCCTTTGCCTGTAGTAAATTTTGATGATTATGAGACTGTCTAAAGCTTTTTTTATGTATATATATGGCTGACAACATGAGAATAGAAAGGCACATATTCCTTAGCTTTCTACCTAGAGCTGTTAAAAGGAAGAGAGAAATTTAATGTCATTAATCTTATTATAGGGTGGAATAGATGTCATATGGGTAGTGTCAATGTCCGACTTTTATTTTTCTCAAAATGGAGCATGATGTTATATTCTTTTTTTTTTGTGTGTGTGTGTATATATATATATATATGTATATATATATGTATATAAGTTACTGAATATTCTACTTGGCTGGTTGTATGATGTGTTGAACTTTTGATGGGCTCTGTGAAAGGTGGAAAAATACTTAAAGTAGTTGAAGTGGTGTTGACTGATTGGTGAGTTGTTCTTAGTATAAGGAGATAGTCTTGTATTTTGCCAAGTAGAGTTATCCTTTATGTGGGGGCATGCATTTTGAACTGGCTTTTTTTGTGTGTGTGTGTGTGTTTTTTTTCTTCACTTAGTGTGTGGTCATCATGAAATGCTTTAGGAATGTCTCATTTTCTTCTTATAAAGCAGGTTTGTTTTTCTTTCCTTCTTTCTTTCTTATTTTCTGTTTTGGTAGATAGTTCATTTTCCTGGTAAGGAGATGTTGTCCTGTAGATTTTAAGTTTTTAAAAGTATTATGTGTTTGAACAGGATAGGGCCATATCCTCAACTGTTATAAATTGGCAAGGCTATTTTGAATATGAGGCTGATTTAAAGGTGTTCGCCATAATATCTATGTATTTCATATAAATAAAAGGCTGAGAGTAAATTATTGTGCAGATTAAATAGTATTTGGAGAATAATTAATATTTCACAGTTCCACTGATTTTCATAGATCCCCACCAGAAATGAATGAGTTTCACTCTAACTCAGAAATGACTTATGATCAAACTGTATCTTAAAGGAAGTTTCTCAGAATATCATATGTATTGGAATGTGCACACACACACCAATGCACACACACTCAACTCACTATTAGAACTATGTCTGCACTGTCATTTTAGAGATGAATATCCTTCTTTTTTAAAGGATAGAGATCTGGTCTAAAGTTGAGGGTAGGACCTTAACTACAACATTGGGTGCAGGTGTAGCTCAGTTGGTTAGAGTGTGGTGCTGCTAATGTTAAGGTTGTGGGTTCAATCCCTGTACAGGGCTATGCTGAGGGTTGGACTAGATGATCTCCAGAGGTTTCTTCCAAGCTTATCATTCTATGGATCTTGACAAATTTGCAGATCGGAATGTCATTTCTTCTTTTTGTTTATTATTCATTTGCCTTGCCATCACATCTAAGAGCCCCTTCATAGAGCGCTGTTCAAGATGTTGCACACAGATTGTGACAAATTTGAGAGCTCTTTCCTCACGTCCTAAATGAATAACCATGAGATTTATTGTTGCAAGATGTTACTCACTAGTTCTTTCATTTTCAAGAACAGTTTATGGCAGAAACCGAGTCTGTCACTGCTGGAAAACAGTGCAATTCTGAAAATCTCATTCAAAGTGGAACAGATACAGATAAGGGCTATTAGAATGATGAGAGGACTGGAGAGCCTACTCTATGGCAAGAAACTGAGACTGATGTGTTTATCTTAGAAGGTAGAGGCTGAGGATGACATCTAATACCTCTCTGTCAGTGCTCATGGGAGAAGATATTTTAGGCTATGTTAACACAAGGAAAGATGAACAAGGTCCTGACAATACTTCAGCTGGAATCTACAAGAAGGTCCTAGTAACCAGAGCCTTTGGATATAAGTACTATAAGGCCAAATATTGCAGCCCAAACCCAAATCCTACTTAGTTTTGTAGTGGAACTTGTTATATCCTCGAAAAGATGTTATGTGCAAGGGGCTTCTGCGGCATTCGTGAGGACATGATGATCCAAAATATCTCCTCTCATCCTCCATCCCTACCGCAAATTACCACTTCTGAAGCAGTAGAATCTTGATCTGTATTTTTAAGTGCAGATTTCATAGTATTCCTATCGTTACTTTCTAGGTATAAGCAGTCTTACATGACACCTAGGAGGCCAGGTCGATGACCAGGCAGAACAACTGTGGCAACCCCCGTCATGGTTAGGAGAATTATTACTAAAAACTGATTCTCTACATGAGCCTAAGAAATAAATGCAAACGAAGTCTAAAAATTAGCAGACAACTCTGTGAATACCACTGCAAATACCACTGGCAAGAGACATGTCTCCAAGCTGTCTTCAGACTCCAGAGTAAATAAATAAAATATTTCAGAGAGAAGAGGGCTGTATATGTTGGCAGCATTGCTTGACTTTGTGTGTAAAACCAAGCACGATTCGTACTTCCACTAGGTAAAGACACCAACACAAGAAACTCATTTAAACTGGTCAAATTCTAACAAACATTTTCTGTGAAATTTTGGTGAGCTGGAGTTTGCCAGAAGTTTTTCCAGGAATTAACAACCTCCAAGGACTGCAAACACTTTTTCTTCTGAACGTCTCTGGCCAGAATCTTTCTCCAAAACTCATAAAACAAGAACTTGAGAAAACCTGCCTGAAAAGCAATCTGCTTTGTAAAAATATAGTAGGAACTTGCCAATCTTAGAAGCCAGGGAGAACCTAAATAAAAGAAGTAAAAGCTTTGCCCTTGCTCTGCTTCCCAAATACTATGGGAGAAAATGAAAAAGTTTTAAATATATTACTAGGGAACTTGACGTTTATCTGTTCTCCCTCCTGTGCTTCAAACCTCCTGAATTCTCTACAGAAAAAAAAGTCATGTAAAATGGCTGATCTCAGCCCATCTCTGTTTAAACATACTCCTTTGGGGCTGTCTCCATACTCCCTCTCCCCACTCTTAGTCCTTAGTAATCAAGCCTTGGCTTATACACATTTCATCCTACCCCCCAAAAGCAAACAAATAAAACACCCACATTCAGCATGAGATCACATTACTCAGTGATCTCAGTTCTGGTGTTACCTTACACTTTCAGTGGGTGAATTATCTCTTTGGAACAGTTAAAAACAGTCTATTGGTCCATTGACTCAGTGGTACAATATTTGCTCACTCCTAGCAAGCCTAATGGACAAATGGCAGTGAGTATGTGTTTTTGGAAGAGATGCACTTGCCAAGACTTAAGATCTCTGGCGGGAAGCGATTCTGCACAAAAGTTACTGTCATTTTTTTTAACATGAGAAGAAATAAACATTATTTTTAACTCAAAGGAGATTTTAACTTTAGACACTGGCTGTGCACAGCCCCAGTGAGGACAAGGGCCGTGAGAAATGTGATGACATTTGGTTGCATAATTTTAAGTTGAATGAGATTTACATATATTTTTAATAAAAGCAAAGCAAAAAGCATGCATTCTTGAAGGAGATTGTTTGCCAAAAGTTAAAAAATTGGCGAGCACAGCTACATCAGATCTGCAGTCAAAATTTTTAAGAGGCAGTTATGTAAGATAAGATGGTCATTTGTGCCTATGCAGTCATTCACATTCTCTTGACTTGTAGGCCTTAAAACTTTACCATCATTCCACAGCACTTGACTTTTGGGATGCTTTGATCATACTTACTTCTGAAGGCTTACCAAAGAGTGGTTAACTCTGTGGTACATGAACCACAGTACATGCACAATACTTCTTTTTCTTAATGGAACATATTTTTGCTATTTTGTAAGCCATCCACAAGTTATTACTTCACATTTGGTTTTAAAATACATTTTGGAAAATCAAAACAAGTCTTGATTACAAATTAATCATGCAGCAAAAGAAATTCAATTAAAAATATAATAAGGTACATCCCAAGGGAAATGTTTAATCATTTTCAAGCGTTATTAAGAGAAATGAGAAATGATGCAGCACCTTTTACAAAAAGTGTTAAATAGGTTAACAATTTTATAGGTTGTAGCTGCATAAATAGTATTAGATAATTTAAACCAGCTTTCAGAGTAACAGAGCAAGATAGGCTTTGGCATAGCATGGTTCAGTAGGAAGAAAATTCTCTTTTTTTCTTCCTTTTTTTCCATCTTCCCTCCTAGATACTTGCAGCTGACTTTGATCTGTCATCGAACGGTGTGTGACAGAAGTCTTGAGCTGTTGGTTAACAACAACTGTTTGATGCTGTACAAGGGAGGGCATAGGAAAGTTAGAAGTAAAACCTAACTATTAGAGCCAATTTACAAAAAGAGAAACAATGTACTTTCAGTGTATTTTTTAGTCATTATTGTTGTCCTTGTCCTGCGTTACTGTTGGAAGGCAGGTTCTGTGTCATTATTCAGAAGAATTTTCCTGTTCCAGTCAGCACACAGGAATGCCCATCACTTCAGAATACATTCTATGTTACATTAACATTAAGCTCAACCCTGAATACTGTCCTGATTAAAATAGATCAAAGTTTACAATGCAAAAATATTTATATTTGTTGCAAGTTCTACATGCAGTTCCTATTGTCTAGGCTCTTGATCTTGCAATTACATGCATTCAGGCATAACCTTGCCCTCATGCAGATGCACGACTTAGTCGCACTTGACACGCGCTACGGTCCATCTGTTCGTGTGTTACCGAAGCCCTGTGTTCCAGCTTATAGATTCCCTTTCACAAAGATGGCCTTCTTTGTTACTTATTTGTACTATATCAAGCACAAAGTGGCTTTGATTCCAAGGAACCACAGTTACAAAATTAATAACAGTAGCAACAACAATATAGATATACCTGATAAGTTTTCATTGCAGTTGGCAGATGCAGAACAGTTTAGTATCTGCTGAAGCTGAGCATTATGTGTTTCAGTGTGCTTCATCCTGAGGTATTTCTTGCATTATTAGTCTAAGAACGCTGTGCTTTATCTCTGCAGTCTCATCTCACGTAGCAGTTGCTGCAAGTTGCTAGCATAGAGCAGGCAATCTACACTCTAAACAGTAGGAGATGCAATACTCAAGGACATTTCTAAAGCACAAAGCTGTACTGTGCATCACAGTTACTTCCACGATGAACTGAGTTCTGCACAAAACCCACTTCAAGGACGGGGAACAAATAGTAATCCCTAAAGTAATTTTTCCAAATTACAGGCAAGCTTGGTAACCTTTTGCCCAGCCATCAACTCGACCCACACTTCTATTCTATAGCAGATAACAAATCAAAGCTTGCTCTTGCCTTGTCTGTCTGATGAAAAGAGCTACATAAACTTCAGTCAGGACTTTTTTCCATATTTCCTTCATTTCATTGACGAATTTCTGAAAGCTATTCCCAAAAGATTTCACTAATTTCTAATTAATGAGACTGCTGAATGCCATCCATTGAAACAGAGTCCATTTAAAGACCATGTACATATTAGACCTGAAAGTGTTCTATGTGTTTCTAGCACATCTCGTCTATAAAATCTCAAGTCTATATAGAATACCTGAACTGTATTGCAGTAAAAACATCTCTCATTCCTCCTTCTTCAGGGCATATTGTTTAAACACTTATCTTCTATCACTTAGTCCTAATAAATCATCCTACTGACTTTATCATAAGTGATAACCCCCTCCAGAAAAAAAAAAAAAAAAAAAAAAACTTGTCAAGAATAGAACCTTGAAATTGCAGCTAAAGGTTGATATTGATGCCAGCATATATCTTCTAAATGGCATCTATAAAATGATATGTCCTCAGAAAAATGAATTCTAAAATTTGGCTTAATCAGTCAATGAATTTTCCTTCAAACAATCTTGCACTAAGGATCTGAACTGTCTATGAATCTTATGAGAAGGATGGACAGAATTTGATCAACAGCTGTGCTGCGGAGCTCAGCCCCAGAGCATATCAGAATGGCCACATATTTCATCGCCTTTTTGGTCAAAGGAAAACGTTCACTTATTTGACATAGCATTCCCACAGTAATTGCATGCTACAGAAAAGCAAACCAAAGCATCTGATGCCTTAACTAAATAGACACAATCAAAGGACAGAACAAACAACCCAACATGCCTTTCCACCTCAAATCCCTTTTTTTCTCCTTTGTTGATCTTCTATTCCTCCAAAATGCCTTGGAACATAAACACCATTACATAGTAAACTGAGTCAAAGTAATTTTCACCAGGTGGGGAATACATTATGAAGTCCCAGAATGAGAATGCTTATCATGTTTCATTCTCTGTGGTAACATGCACTATGCCAAAAAATGCCAAATGATTACCTTTTAGAATTATGAAACAAAATTAATGTCTGAATCTCTCTGTGACTATCTCTGTTAGCTTTACAACTAACTGAGTTTTTCTGATTTATACAATCTATGGATCTAATCTGAAATTTCGGTGCGGCTTCTTTATATAGGATTTACATAGCCACTTTGCACAGTATTGTAGGATTTGATGGCCAATTGACCATTGTGCTATGTCTCCCAAGGCGTCTCTGAAGAGTTAAGAACTCTGGCCTTGACTTCAGTACAGAGGAAAGGCTAGCCACGGATTCCAGAATTGCTTTTTATTATGTTGCAGCTGTACTGCACTCAATTCATCTTGGACAAATTCCTGAACAAGAATCTATTTCCCTCACTTCACTTTTGGAATATGTACTGTTTTGTTTTTTGGCTCAGCTTTGAAGCAATGTTCTTTTTGTCAGTACTGAAGGAATGAAGGGTATATTTAAAGAATAAACTGTTGGGATGTGTTTGGTGATTTTGATTTAGGATGTAGGAATAAGGTCCTCAAGGGATGGAAAACTTGAATTCTAAAAATAATGACCATCTAAAGCTTGATGGAGGTATTATTATTGCATTGACTCATATGATCTCTGGTCGATTTACATCTCTATTTAAGAATGGAGCATTTGTTTACAATAGAACAAAATTTATAGTTGTTTCAAACTATACATGCTTTCTTCCAGTGGTTATTCAAATAACATTAATAAAATTCAAATATAGTATAACATATTAGCTCTCATGTCTAGAAAATGCATTAGCCAGAGTTTAACTTATCACAGTTCTTAAACATTGATGCAGTCACCTGTGTAATTTGTAGGTGAGTGCAAAGCCTGAATAAATTAAGTATCGTGAAGGTACAAGTCACCTTAGTCTACCTTTAGACTGTTTCCAAAAGGCACTTTTTGACTACCACCTCCTCTTTGGTGCTTTAATAGAGCTATACCTTGAGATATACAAGATGCTCTGTTTCTCAGCAGGACATCCATAGTTTGCTTATCCTATCCAATCCTCACAAAATGCCTCAGAATTTTGCTTGTTCCATAGTTTCTTGAGTTGTTTTACAACATGGTCAGGATTTGGATCAAAACATTTTCTTCACAAAAATAGCGACCTGGAGAGAAATCAGCAGCCTAACTCAATTATAGGCTAGTGTTACTGCTTTGTTCATTGCCTACAGGCACTTACACTTATGAAATAGTTTCCTTCACTGCTGTATAAAGGTAACTCGTATAGCAGAACAAAACCTTTCAGAGGTTGGCCAAGATCCACTCTTCACTTGTATTATGGATTACAATTACGAAGTTGGAAAGTAAAAAATTTGGCAAAGTATCAGAAGAAAATTGTCCCTAGAACAGAAAAATCTAGGGAAACAAAGCTATTTTACAGCAGATTGAAGTAGGGATCAATTTTGCCTGTAATTGGGAAAATAAGTTATTCCAGAATTTCTTCAGAACTGTCAGGTTTCAGAGTCAAACCCTCTTGGTTGATGCCAGTAACTAACAGATGAGCCCCTTAGCAGAAAGCAGGAATGTCTGCAGTTCGAGAAAAGGTAGCAAGCTTTTAATGAGAGACTGCAAAATTTTTGCATTGCCTGTGCATACAAACAAGGAGGAGACATTGGCCAGTGAATTTCACTAGTATGTATTCAAAAAATAAACTTTGGGTAGTCACCTACAGTAGTTCAAACAATCATCTCACTTCACATAGCCAGCTCTTTGTATTATAACGCCTCTAAAAAAATACAATGTGTTTCCTATAGTGAGCTACACGATGTCAGTCCCTTTACCACATTTGTTTAAAAGGAGATATTTTGGTCTGCAAGTACAATTGCACTGTTTTGGAAATCACTTTTCTTCCCTTTTTTTTTCTTTTTAAACCATTAATTTCTATTCTATTCACTTAATTATGCTTTTATTCTTCCAGGCAAACAGAACATTTTATCTCTGATTAAATCAGGAGAGTAAGAGTTTTTCATTGCATCCCTGATCTGACCAGTACTGTTAAATTGGTTAGTTTATGTACCTTCTTGCTCTCTTAAGTGCAGTTTCTCTCCAGAAACAAGACATTTTATAGCAAAGGAGCATGAAGTAAATGGCTCGTTCCACTTTCTCGCCTGATAAGATTTTGGATTGAATACATTTAAAATACTCTTTTATTGCCTTGTAATAGATTTAAGACAAACACATTTATTTTTGTAGTGATCAAAGAGATATGGATATGTTTGTCATCTGTTACAGATCTAGATACAATACAAGGAAACAAAGGCTCTCTGATGTATTTGGCATGAGGGAGTTTCCTCCCAGTTATGTATTCTCAGCTACTTTACAGCCTTAGAGGCCCTAGTCTAGCAAAAATGACATATTCATATACTCAGCTTTGTGCCCCATGAACAGTGAAATGAACTTCATAGGACCTGATCTTCAAGTGCCAAGCTAAGCACACATTTTAGACTTTGAAGTACCAAGAACTTCTCTGAGACTTGCTCAAGTGTCCTTCACTTGAGCAAAAAGGTTCAGCAAAAGGTTTACCCCCTGTGGCACACCTGTGGATGGCAGGCATCAAATACTGGAAATATGTACACAAGGAGGATGACATGAGAAATTCTGAGGGTATCTTTACCTCATCCTGTGAGAGGATGAAGGACAGTGTTTGCACTGAGTTGAAGAGCAAGGAGAATCTGAATTGCTGTGGGTAATGGAGGGGATCAGGAGGAGGAGGTGACCTACCTCAAGTGTTGGATAGCATTTTTTGAAAGATTCTTCTCTTTATGTATCAGGCTAGGAATTAAAGAGTCAGTTAAGAAATTATTTGGTCACTTGGTTTGCTTTTGGGGTAACTCTTCTTCTTTATTCAGGACCTCTAATATCTTCATAGTTGTAACCCCAAAACAGTTGATGTGAGAGAGTACATCTGTTGGATTTACTGTTTCTGTCATGATAGTGGCAAGGTATTTCAAAAATAACAATGTATACACTGGATCCCTGGGTTTTAGATGTTTTTGATTATACTTATATATTCAAAACATACATATATTTGGAGACATTCCTTCTACTAGATACAATATGTGCTGCGAGCTGCATAAGAGTTGGAAAAATGGAGTATTTTGGAGCTGAAATAGGAGCCAAACTCACAGTATGAGGTAGTTCTCATATGAAAAATTTGAGAGAGAACAAAATACCTACCCACTTATTTACCCTCAGAGCATAGTTACAGAATATGAGACTTTAGTATATTTTGTAGTTGCAATGTCTATATGCCTTTTATGAATGGATAATCTATTTTTTCATACAGGAAAGAGGAAGTTTAAAGCACAGGACACAGAAGTTTCTCTTTTTATTTATTTCATAAAATGCATGTTTCTAAAAGTAGATTTTTATTGTATCTATTATTCAAAGCATCTAAAAAACCTTAAAGGCACTGAGAAATTCTTTTCAGAAGCTGCCAGTAAAATGAATTTTATAACTAATAACATGTCAGGATTTGATACTAATGAAGCTGTTGAAGATACTGCCAATCATTCATTCTCTTCCAGTTCAAATACAGATCCTTATACAGATGACATCTTGCTACGCTGACATCTGGAACATAACAACAAAATCCTATGAGGTCAGAGAAATAGGAACAACGTGCAATATTCATTGCCAAATGTCACTTAGCATGGAGGAAACAACAGTGGAGGAAAACTCACATAAGCCATGCAATCTTTCTCCCCCAAACAAACAAAAGCTGCTTGTAGGACATATTTTGAAATTAAGGCAAATTATGGCAAGATGCTACCTAGGAAAAAATTCTATTAACAGTAGATGAAAGAGAAAAATGAATAGTCATTGTTCATTCTACTAGAGGATGGATACATAGCATGATTTTCATTTGCATTGCAGGGCAAACAGCATTCCCTTGGGAGCAGGATGGCCTGGATGCAGCTTCAAAAATTCTTCAGGCATGTTATCAAACTGGGATTTAACTTGAGGTATTTGCATTGTTCCAAAGTTATTCAGCAGCCAAGTCTAATTTTTTGGCTCTCCATTTTTTACTGAGGTGTCTAATTTTCTCCTTCTTCCCCTGCTAAGCGTCTAAACGCATACCTACATGCCACAGGTGTAAACAGCTTTAAGTTCTGAATGAGCTAGACATTCATGAGGCAAAGTACAGCACTGTTTAGAAGAACTTCTTTAGTTTCAAAAAGTGGCATAGTTGCATCAATGTGGTTCTCAGCTTAAGCAGATGCTTTATATTGATTTGGCTTTGAACCAGACAAATATGGATACAAAGAAAAGCAGAGATAAAATACAACTTAAGTTTACTCAAGATAGATAGGCTAAACTAACCTAATTTGCTTTCATATAATGTCTGATAAGAAAATACATTGTCTACCAGATTTATTTTATTTACATCTCCTCTATCTGGCCTTGGGGTTAAACATCTTTGCATAAATAGTGAGGC
This sequence comes from Rhea pennata, assembly GCF_028389875.1. Lineage (NCBI taxonomy): Eukaryota > Metazoa > Chordata > Aves > Rheiformes > Rheidae > Rhea > Rhea pennata. Next base: position 57,684,720 of record NC_084667.1, on the reverse strand, counting down.
ATGAAAGAAGTTGACTTGCCTAGGGGATAACATGAGAATTTAACTATTAAACTGTCACAAAACAAGTTCTACTGGCAACAGTTTGGGGTCTTTTCTTCTTTAAAGGCTTCCTTTTTATTAGTCCATTGAGAAAAATATTAGGTATATTTGCTGAAAATTTTCCTGATCATGCAAGGCTGAGGCATCATCAATACAGCAGAATATCAAACTTAAGAATAAGAGTACCTTGAGGACCAGCAGAGATGGGATGAAACTGAATAAGCTGAAGAAACAGTAATAATAACATCTGGTAGAAACTATGAGTTTAAAAGTTAGAAATACTGTTTAGAAAGACCTAGCAATATCTGCTCAGTGCAGATGACTGCGTGCTATCAATGCAAAACAGTTGCTAAAAAGACAAGTGTACGTTGATGCATTCGGAATTTCCAATAAGGCAGAGAAATACGAATGTCATTGGCAAAACATCTGTGTAAATCTTAGTTCAAGTACGATGTTCAATTCTGAACAACTTAGTTCAAGGAAGATGAATAAGATCAATGAAGGAAAAGATTATTAGAAGTGATTAGAGGAATAGAAATTCTATTTTATAGGAGAGCTTGAATTATTGTGAATAGAGCAGAATGGGTAAATACAAGAGTGGGAAAAAATTAAATTGAAAACAATGTTGAAATAAAAACAAATAAGTAAAAACTTTATGATTATGAACTTAGATTTTAATTTACAAGACAAGCATCTAACCATCAGAGGAATGAAGTTCTGCAACAGCATAAGTTTGACAAAAAGCGTAATTGGTGGTAAAGTGGAGCTTGAGCTCTTTCTGAAATGGATTATCTGATGTGGTTGCTTACAACAGCCGGGACAGGACAGTGACCTGAGATCTCCCTTCTTCTCCTGTATATGACATGTTTAGGCATTAGGAAAAACAAACAAAAAAGACCTTCAAACTATAATCTTGGGGAAACAGCAGAAGGAAATATCTGACCAGGCAACTTGTAAACTGTGGAATCTTATTTTTAATAGCAGTCAAACACCAAAGAAAACACTGGAAAAGGAGAGAAACATTCTGTGAAGCAGAAGTTGTAGAGATGAGATGGTTCTGTACTAATCAGCTCTTCCCAGAGCTCCTATGTAGACTGTCCAAAACTGGATATGAGTTTAATAAGCTTCAAATGGCCCAAACATAAACTACTCTGCATATTGCCATATGTGGAGTTTGGGGAGATGGTAGGCAGTCTCTTCCTGTGCTGTCCTGCAGAAACAGCCACAAGGAGAACTTTTAGAGTAGTCAGAGGCAATGATGTAGTCAGAGGTAAACAGTGAGGCATGTAGAGATTTAGGTTAAATAATTCTCTAATAGTAACTTAAATCTATATAATTTCAGTTCCTGGAAACATTCTTCAGTAAGAGATATTCAGCTATCTGTGGCCAGCAGGATTGCTTGGGTGTCTCATTAAAACTTAAAAGCTTGCCCATGATTTGAAATATGTGAAGGCTTGGTAGAACATAAGACTTTCCTTTTGGTTATAGCAATCATGCTTGAAACTCTTGCAGTCACCCAGTTTACATGAGTAAAGCTACTGGAGAGGGAAAGTTCCCCCCATTTTGGCAGAAATACAGATACAAGTTATTTTCAACAACAAACCATACAACAGTCTCTCTAATTATCAAAATTGTTAATTTCAGCAACAACAGTAGAGAAAATTGTTCATTACAGTTCATTACATCCACATTTTCCATTTTATGCCTTTCTCAAATTATTATTTTTTGTTGTCATCATGAATCAAGTCAAAAAGTGGAAGGAAACCCAGGCTACTGTCTTGATCTTGACCTCTTATCTATTGCAAATAAGGCATTCCTACTGAAGGATTTTTCATTGTATTGGTCATTTCCTGAAAGAGCAGATTTCAGCAGAAACACCAGCCAGTTTTAGGATTCTGTATCATACATCTATGTCAAGTGGCGTTTATTAAAAATAAGGCTAAAATAACTCAAGACAGTAAATATTGGGACAGTATGACATGAAGACATCGGACCTTTGAAATATCTAGCCTTAGGTGAGGAGATGACCTGGGTCCATACAAATGTCTGTGTTCTAGATATTTCATTTTAGGTCTCTTTAAAAGACTGAGAATCTCACATTTCATTTCCTTACACAGTGACACAAATTCTAGTCTCTTTTAATTTTCTCAGGAGTTGAAAAGGGAATAGCTCACAGTCCCTACTCTAGTTCAGATTAATGTACTTGGCCTTCATGTTCCCATAAATAAATCCTTGGGATGTTCATATTGTCCTAGCTGAATATCATTTAATACTATGCTTTGGTAATGCCTTCAGGCATATAACAAACATTAAAACCATCATTCCTGCTCACCTTTACTGGAAGAAGATTTCAGATTAATTCCAGGCAGTAAACAGACAGTCAAAAAAGTTTTTTTTTCCCGAAAGGAATGCCCAGACTTAGTTGGGTGCAAACAAATATTCAAAGGTAAAAGTTCCAGAGAGTCTCAAAAAACATGGGGGAGTTGAGGAGGATGCATTTGATTGTCTTGGAGGAAGTTTCTGTGTGTCTGATATAATGCATTTTCTTTTCAGATTTCTAGATTTTCAGAGCTAGTATGATATCAGTATCTCACTGTTTTGAGAATAAAAAAATGCATTCTTTTATTGTAGGAGATTGGAAGAAGTGAATTAAACTGGTATTTCTTTTGGAGCTGTTCAGCTTCAGGGTGACAGCCCCATCCTAAAGGGAAGGAAATTGAATGGCCAGTATATTTTCAACTACAAATGCTCAGTCTACATTAACAGAACCAATTTTAAACCTTTCACCATACAGAAGCCAGTAAAATTAGTGTACTTGAAACTTTCAGGTTGGTAACCAACCTACCAGTTGGAGTGACTGGTTCGATATTATGTACCCACTCACTGGATTAGTGATAATTAAAGGAAAGTTTTAGTCTCTGCAACATTAATATAACTTTCAAATTTGGTCATATATATATATATGTTTCATCATCATTATCATTATCAGTTCTAGCCTCTGTGACTCCCTGAGATTTCCTGAAATTGCTGCAGATTTCAGTAATCAAAAATAAATTTCTGATGAGGAAGGACTAAATAAGAATACTAAAGATACTGACAAATCTTAGATAAAAAGATGGAGAGTGTTTTAAAAGTTCTACTCTACAATGACCAAACATAGTCTGAATTGTGCTTATATACATTTATTTTCAAGTCGGTAGAATGTATTGAGTGTGGTAGGCCCCACAAAAGACAACATAAAGTATTCCTTCAGGTGCATGTTTGCTGTGTGATAAGGATCAAGAAAAGCTTTTGCTTTACAGGAGAACCTTCTTAGTTAAATATCTGTGGATATAATTTGATATTAGCATGAAAATGATTTGATAATTTACGATCAAATATGGTAGAAGAGACCCATGGATTTGAGCCTCTTGGCCGTACAGCAGTCATTATTTCTAAGGACAGTCACGGTCAAGGAATGAAGAATTTGTATTAAGAGTTTCACCATAGATACATAAACAGCTAAAGAAGTCTGAGGAATATCTCACTTTACTTTTAGAAATATGGGCTTCCAGGAGTGATTTAGATTTAAATCCATCCTTCTTGTCACCCTGTGTCTGTTTTTTTTTTTTTTTTTTTTTTCTCATCTCAACTTGCCCTCATCTCTTCCCTGACAAGTTGCTGATGTCCCTTCCAGTGGTAAGTTAATAGTTTAATTTTAAAATTTACATTTTTCCCCATTATGTATATTAATACTTTGTGGTACATAATGGACTATGCCAGAAAGCATATAATTTTCTGTTTTTAAAGTTTTTGCTGTGTTGAAGTGTTTTTCTTGAAAGTAGGAATTGAATACAGTCTTAACTAAAAGAAGGCAGGAAAACTGAAAAACCATTCTAAGCTTCTTTAGGGAGAGGCCATAACTTCCTATGTTGTAGTAGTGCAAAGTCCTGCAGATGCCATTGAATAGAAAGAGTGACAATAAGAAGAGTAGCAGCACACCTGACAGGTCTGATGCTGGAATAAAGAAAAAATAAACTGGAAAGAAAAAGGGTAAAAGCCTGGCAAAAGGTCCTGCTGACTTCAAAGGGACTAAGTTTTTGCCAACTTTTTTTAGTAAGAGTAAAGCATTGTGATTCAACAGCTTTTACTTTGATAAACCCAGATGTTGCCAGCTTGTATTGCTGACATCGTGGTGAGTAACTGTCGTGGAGCAGCACAACCAGGCACTGACATCACTCACCATCTTAAACTGGAAATGAGTCAGTTTGAAAAGCTCCCACATTCCCTTTAGCTATTCCTCCAAAAGATCAGAGGAGAGGGACGAGGTATGAACAGTGGTAAATATTTTGATCTCTATATTTTTTCTTTACTTTATTCAACTCTTTTTAATTCCAGAATCTAGTTAGTTCTGACTTTAAACAACAGGAGAAACAAAAAGCAACTTGTATATTTCCAGTTTCCTTGTTTAACCGATGGAATGTTGACAGTGTTATGTAATTTTTTTTTAACTGTTCATTATTGTTCTTGTCAGTAGAGTTTGCTTTAAGCATTTTCTGGCCATTTTTGAATAGGTTAACATGCCAGGTTTGATTTCAGTCTGGTTCTTTCCTTCTTTCAAATTCCCCTTCCCTTTTTCTTTTTTTCCTTTTATATCATTTTTCCTTTTTCCCTTTTTTCCTTTCTCCCCTTTTCCGTTTTCCCTTTTCCCTCCTCTTTCTTTCGCTAACATCATAAATATGTTCTAAGATGCCCATACTTTAAAGGCTCTATTCTACACTCAGTTGCACTAGTCCTAATTTAAAGTATTAAGAAGAGAGAGAAGAGCTGAATTCTATCCTGGTTTATACCATTTATCTGAGATGTGACCTTGCAGATAATTTCCATTATATTCCCCAATATGCATTGTTTGTCTTCTCTTTATTCACTTTGTAAGCCATTTTTTTAAAAGCCTTAAAAGGTAAATTAAGTATATATTGATATAGCCTACCCTTCTGATTCGTTGACTGGAATCTTCCCTGCCTGGGATGTTCACTGAGATCTTGTCTCTTATTTTTTCCTGTGTTTTCAGTGTTTTAGGCTTTGTTTTTTTTCAATGAATGGGGCACATTTTACAAAAACAGAAACAGAGGCATATACGTTATTCAATCCTGCCATTTGGGATACATCAGAGGGTTTCCAAAGAGAACATAATCTGTTCTTGATGGCTGAGTTGGCTTCTTGGCATGTAATAGGATAAATCATGTTAGAAGGGACCTCAGGAAATTTCTAGTCCAAGCTCTGTTTAAAGCAGGGTCAACACTGATTTCAGACCAGGTTGCTCTGGCCTTTATCTAGGCCTGAAAAACCCCAGGGGTGGGTGTATCCCTTTCAGGGACAGAACAGTCAGAAACTCTACACACACAGCTTTGCATTTTGTCTTACTAGATGTCATTTCATTCCTAAAAATGCCTAATTACTCTGCCAAAATGCTTTATCGGTAGCTAGGTAGATTAGATCTGCTGTACTTTCTGGATGTTTTTAACTGGATTAAACTTGTGGATTCTTCAAGGAATATTCGGCTCCCGTTAAATATTTCACATGCATGGATACAGCACATATTTCCCACAGTATATCAGAAGTAAGTTTGGACTTCTTGGACCACATTTAAAACCACTAGCATAGAAATCCTTTAAATATCAAACTGGGATAGGCTAGCATGATTCACCTTTAGCTGCTCTTGCCACAGAAGCCCACATTGCTAATGCCTACATTGGCCTTTGCAACTCACAGGAGGGTCCTGGGCCTGAACAAGAGTGAGAATGGCACAGTTTGACTTTAAAGATTGCCTCACCCATGGAATTGGAATTCCTGCGTGTCGTATGACGCAAAGGTGGTTTCACGTTAGGCAGAATTTAAAGAATACGTTTATTGGAAAACATAAATTTAGAATTGTGATCAAAGTTACAAAGAAGAGAGTTACCAGATCATACTCCAGATGTTCTTTAGATGCTCTGATTTCTAAGCGAGTTTGTGAGGCTAACTAAATAGCCACTACAGTTTATTCAAAGCCAAGACCAACTGAGTGTCTTCCTTTCCCCTTGTGTTGCAGGTGGCTTTCACTGGCACACAGAACACATGCTTTGGGCAACCTGTTCTTTTTCAGCCCAGGAACACAAGCTTACTTCTTTCCCTATCTTCCCATTTGCGTAAGGCACATTTCACTTGTTACGGTGCTGGGAAATAACTTATTTTTTTCAGAGGATTAAGTTATTTCTTTCTACATCCTCATTACAGTCTTTTTACTAACAGTTCTATCTATACCATAATTAGCACATTCTGACTTTGGGCTGCTTTTTACTGTTAAATTTTTGTGCAAATACAAAATATGGAAAAGGGGAGAAAGGAAAAAAAGGAAAAAAGGAAAAATGATATAAAAGGAAAAAAAAGAAAAAGGGAAGGGAAATTTGAAAGAAGGAAAGAACCAGTGGTAAATATTAAATTAGAAATAGCTAAAGCACAGCAACTAGACTGAGACCAATTTATTGCCTTCAAACATTGTTCTAATGTTTTATATACTATAGCACACATTAAAATTGGAAATGGAGCACTTAGGATAAGATACACATGCATACTTAAGTCTGAAAGAAATCTTCTGAAAACCCTGACATATGAGCAAACAGTTTTTCCAGACATTCAAATAAATATCTGAGTCACAAAAGTGATGCAGTTGTTATATACATAATGAGATTTTTTAAAAATCATCATCTTAAGATTTTTTGTTTCCTTTTTGATTTTTAACCTCTTTTGAGACATGTTTTGAAATGAATTGTAGCTCTGAAAATATGAGGCCTAGAGGTACATTTTTAAATTATGTTTTTAAAATTTCAGGCCAGGGGTTTTAGACCATCATCTTTCAAAAGAATCACTGGACAAGTAGATATAATTACCTTACTGAGGGACTAAATGAAAATTCCTCCTTTTGCCACATTATTAGAATGTGTGTTGCTCTGTAAAACAGTTACCAATATTTCATGAAATGTATAGTTTGGGTCAATATTTAAAATATTAAAACTACATAAAAACACCTCACACATTTATGAACAGAGACATTTCAAAAATGTTTGTTGAGTGAGTAGATACTGGGACAGAAGAAGGATCTGTTGAATTATGTTGCATAGAAATTGTTGCCATTCTGTAATAATTTGTTGACTAACTTTGTCTATTTGTCTTTGATTCAGTGTATGACACTGATATTCTTTGGAATAAGCATACTGCAGTCTGACCAGTATTTTTCCCTCTGGGATCAATATATTCTCATTGCTTGGGGTTGTACTGGGAGCTAGTGAAATTGCAGGATTTGATGGGGTCAGGCTTTCAAGCTTCCACGTTGCTCTTCATGACCCTTGTGTCATTTGTCTGGGTTTGCATATGTGGAGGACTTCACAAGCACATCACATTATCAAGTCACTGTTAACTGGTGTGGAGGGAACCCTGCACTGCACAAAAGCTGCTGACATTTGTGATCAGGCAGAGACTATAGCGTGTGCATGTGAGATCTTATGGCTTTATCTTGGAAGCCAGCTGCTGCAGTGCCAAGCAGATTTGGCTTCAGACAGAGGAGAAAGAAGGAAGTGAAAAAGAGTAGCTACTTGTGGATTAACTTTTTCCTGAACAGCCTTATTCAGTACAGAGCCATTTCTGGTCCCAGGAAACCAGCACTGATTAATAGAATGGCTTTCATGACAGCACTAAAGATGCTCATACATGATTTTTGATGAAATCAATCTTTGGGCAGAGCTGAGTTACACATTAATCTATCCAGAAGGATAGTTTCTTATAAAAACATCCAGCAGCTGTCATATGCCATACTTTTTTCCCCTCTCTCATACGTTTCTAGTGCCAGTGTAAACATATGTATTTATTCAGAGTGCCCAAATATACTTTAACTGCTGAGTGCATTCTGTGTCATCTGCTTTGCAGATCCTGAAGGCTGAGCCTTGATGCTTAGTTACTGTTCCAGTGAAGCGGGAAGTGACTACTGTGTGGATGCAATGCCTTCCTAGGCTACACAGTGTGAACATCACCTTGCCCCTCCTGAAGCTCCACCATACATCCTTAAGGAACATCCTTAATTACGTCAATGAGAAGGATGGGAGATTTGGGTGTGTAAGGAATAAAGGCTTGGGCTATAGTTAGCAGACCTTCTTTATTTGAGACATAAAAGGACTCTCTGATGGGGGACAGCAAACATTAGTCATAACATGATTTTATTAAAACCACTCAAAGGGTATCGGACAAATGGAATAAAGAAGCAAATACGACAATTAGCAACAGATTTAGAGAAGTTAAGTAAATGGACATAAATGCCGCAAAACCCCCAAATCTCCAATAAGCACAGGAAACTTTAAAGGGTTGGAAACATTTTCCTGGAAAAATGACAAACGGATGTCACAGGCCTGGTTATTGGATCTACACTTGCATAGATCATTTTCTCAGGGTACTGTGTTTCTGCTACTTTCTGGCACAGTGTTACCTCTCCACTGTATCTCTAACTACACCTGTTGGATATCTCTGAGATTTATCTTTGGAATCTGGAGTATTGCTGGGGAGAATGGTTGGAGTGGGCAAACATTTTGCACCGGCAGCTGTATGCTGTGTCCTACAACACATGATCTAGCCAAACTTTTCTGTTTGACTTCCCCCAGGAGTGGGAAAGGAGCTTTAGCTGCAAGTGTTCCCATTCTTCTTCTGCATACTTGACCAAATTTCAGGTAGAATTCTGCATCATTGAGAAATTAGCTTGTCTAAATTTTGTTTCATTTTTGGTACACCTTCCCTCTATCAACAGTCCACGAAATATAAAGAAAATAAAAAAGTGCTTGTACTATTAAAGGAAAAATAACAATTATCGTAAGGGCCTTCTTTTGCTGGATCTGATCCTAGTGAAAAGAGGAAAAGAGCTGCTCTATAACCTCTGAGGCAGCAAGGACAATTTTAGAGAACTGATAAGTTTGGAAGATGAGAACTAAGCAAGCAATGAAAATATAGTCCAGTTCATCTAAAGTGGATGTACAACTGGTTAATGTATCCCCCACTATTTTTAAGTGATCCATATCTGAGCACATAGTGAAATATAGGAGCAGACTAGGGAGGTCATAAAATTTCCTTTCTTTGAAGCTTTTAAGAACAAGTTAAGCAAACATCTTTGAGGACTCAGTTGGGTATAACTCATACTTCTCCAGTGCTGAAGAAATGACCTTGGTGGTCTTGTGGTATACCATCCACTGCTACATGTTAGTATAAATCTAATATCACAGTAAAATGCTACAAACATCAGAACATTTGAAATAATCATCTAAATTTGAAATTCTAAACTTTGGTTATTTTCCATCATTAATTTTTCATCTTCTTCAATTCCAGAACCTCCCAGTTTCTTCCAATGAATCAAAGGAACTCCTCTAAGGCATAATTGCTGAACTGTGACTCATTTTAATGAGATTACACACTAATAAAATCTCCACACAGCTTTCAGCCTCCTCTTCCTAAGCTAATATTCCACACTCTCCCCTCATCTACAAATTTGATAAACTTATTCTTTACTTCTTTAGCATTCTCCCCTGTCTATAATATTCTATTTCAGTAACAGATCTATGCAACTTTTTAGAGGTATTGTTTGTTTCAGTCATGCCTATGCAGAATAAAAGAAAATCTGAAGGATTTGACATTTTTCATTCCTCCTTTTATTAAACAATGTTTGTGTGTTTGAAACCAATGTCAAAGATGGGAAGTTGGATAATTATTTCAAATAATGCAATATGGACTATTTGCATGGGCTAGCCCAATGTTTTTTAAGTGTATCCATGGATATTAATGAGAGGTGGACTGTGCACAACCCTATTTGTATCAGCCAACTAAATTAAAGTTACACATGTCTGAAGAAAACAGAAGAGGCTTCAGGAAGAACTTTTAGACATTGAAAACTGAGATTATGTTATTATTCCTAGCATATTTGCTTCAATGCAGCAAAAGAGGAAGCCCTTCAACAGCTCTGTGTCATCCCAGTTAATTTGGTTCTTTAAAACCAAATCTGTACTGAGCTTGCTGATGCTCTATGAAAAGCATCTTTCCCTAGCTCTCTGAATTCTGATTTTCTGTGCAGAGTCCACATTACTACCAGGCAATGAGGAAGTGTTGTTTCAATAGCTTTTTCCCTTCCTCCTTGGATGGAGAACTAAGAGCTCAATCACTTTCTAGGCCATATCTGCAGAGTCTTTTACAGAAAAGCATCAGCTTACACTGCCAGTGGTTTGAGTTGCTACCAGTGCTAATCTATATGCCAGCATTCTGCTCCAAAGTTTGTAAAATCAGAGTAACTGAAATTTAGTTAATCCATACTACTGAAAAGCTGGTCCTCTGTAAAGGCCTGTATAACTATTGTAAAAGTCTTCCAGTGTTGGACTTACTTAGAAATAAAACCAGTATTTACTTAGTGTTGAACATTTTCTATTGTCTACCTGAAGAATGCTAGTGTAATCGAAAGCTGTCATCCTTTCAGTATTTTCTAAGCAATGTGGTGGATCAAGATGAAAACTCATGACAATGCTGCAACACTATTGTCACTAGCTACTAGCAAATAAATCTCTGAGTTGATCAAACCTAAAGGAAATTTCAGCATAAATGGAATAAAGATAAGGAGTAAAAAATGGAAATGTATTTACAGCGCTCTAAAATTGACATTTAGGGTCAATTTAGATTTGCAGCACAAGTGTCGGTTAGAAAATAATGAAAGATTAGAAGTGGATCAAGTTGCCTATTGCCCCTCAGTGCATTTTTAGGGTTTTTTACAGTGTGAAACCTGAGCATATTATCTACAGATGTCATTGGACTTTCCCAGAATTTACAGTGATGCAGTAAGGCCATGTTTCTCAGGACAGTAGGATATTTAATTTAACTTCTAGGTCACTATTAGTTTAGTTTAAATTTAGGCATTTGTTAGGGCACAAGTTCTTAGCGGACTGGAGAAGTAGCAAACAATGTCAGAATAATGCTACAGACTGAAAGGGTGGGAGTGGTCCTAATTTACTTCAGAGTTGCCCAGTTATCTCTTACTAACAATAATGGTTTGCTGGTTTATTATGTGATGACTCTCTGGTCTGATAGGTGCCCTTTCTTCTGTTCTTTTAAACAGCAAAGACAAAATGTACCTGTCAGCTGAAGTCAGCTTTCCTTTGTATAGCCAGATGACCTGGATGGAGGTCTGCAGGTAGAACTGTCCCTTCAGTTTATGCCTTTGCTACCCAGTATGTCAGTGAGCAGCAAAACAACAAGAGAAATGCTATAAAGATCAAAAGCAGAATATCTACTCAGGTGTAAGCTTAGAGTCTTCACAGTTTGGTAGTTTTTGCAAAAATGGGCACAGAAGACATAAAATGGCACCATTCTGACACTATTTACCCCATGTTTTGGTGATTGCACAGCTTGCAAAAAAGAATCAGTTCTTGTGTGCCAATATTGCCTATATAGGGAAGTGAGACTAGAAGGGGAGTTCAGTGAAATGATCCTTGTCTACTTTGAGTCTTACAGAAAAAAGTAGTTCTATAATCAGCAGAACAGATGAAATTTGGTTTCCTATGCATTTGTGCCTCATGGATGGAGAGGAAAGGGAAAAGAATGCAAATTTCCTGATGTGTCATGTTAGGTGAGCAGCTGTTAATATGGTTCTTTCCTTTCAATTGCAGCCTTTTCTCATAGAACATATAGGAAATTTTAGAGCTCTCCAGCCTTACGTCATGGTTGGCTGAGACTGACAGACAGAGAAGAACATTACTGGGAAGGGTGAGGGACTCACATACCTGTACACAGCCCTCCTCCACATGAACACTTATGCTCATATGGATGACATGATCTCATAATTCTCATATTCTCAGAAAATCAGGCTAAAAATACCACCCATCTCCACATGAATGCCAAACTTTGCCCAGGACACAGCTGTCACTGAAACAAGAAGGGAGCAGAACCAAGAGTGCATGGCAGGAACATGGGATGACGCTTCCCCTTGGGCTTATGTACACCAGCATAACTTGCCCTGTCCAAGCATGACAGATGTTCTCTATAACAAAAGGATTTGAAGAAAGGGATAGAGATTTCTAACAGGAATCAAGTAGGTGGGGACTAAATGTGAGTGCAGTGTTACTGATGTCTGTGCCCGAGGTAGAGCCAGGCACTTCTAAGTCAGCTTGCAGCTGCCATCATCTGCTGTGTCCCCCATCCAGCTGGCATGCAAAACCCTTCTGCGCATGATGGAGCAAGAAGTCTGATGTGGCCATGTGCTGAACAGGTGTTTTGTGGCTGATTTGCTGGAGCAGGAACATCACACTCATACAGTATGCCTTTTAAAGGCAGATTGGTGTTACGCTTTTGTGAATTAGAGGAAATAAGCCACCTTCGTTACTCTGCTTGGCAAATCGATCGTCTTGGGAGGCAGCAAGGTAAGATGAGGCAACCAGTTGCAACTGGTGGAAGACTCTTTTTGGCATTTTTGTAAAAATGGAAAGGAATTGGGCAGGTAGGGATTGTGTATCTGTCCCAGTGCACAGATGAGTTATCTAGAAAGTGTCTATGTTTTGGTACAGAGCAGATCACAAGAGAAACCTATTGAGCAGAGTGCTGTCATTTTGCCCAGTGTTTTCACGATAATATCTCAGAGAAGGAAAATCTACTCACAAAGAGAAAATACCTGTTTTTGTGGGGGAGTCATGGTCAATTAAACAAAATATAGGAGACAAGATTAATCAGCTGTCAATTATACCAAAGCTCAGAGCCATTGCAAGTATGAAAAAGTGGTTTTCTCAGATGGGCCTTACAGAGGAACTCACAGCATTGCTTAATAATGAAGGCAAGAAACAAAAGCACTAAAAAATCCCCACGTTAGTCAGTTAGCCAGGAAAGTTCTATGGAAAAGTCTTAGATGTGCGTCTCCAACACAGGTAACAAATATCTTATTTGCAAATATTTGTGTTAAAATTAGCACCTTACTCATTTGATAAAATCCATCCTTAATGTGCATGTGAAATTAAACTAAGCCAAAATGACAGTCACAGATCCTGGGAAAGCTGAAAAATCTGTTGTGAAGGAAAGCCCTCGCTATTTTATGACGCATTTCAAATATTTAGGTAGTTAAGCAGCTGACAGTGAAACCAGCATTCAGATTGAAAAAATCTTGGCCATTACTCCTTCAAAGACTAAAGATGAAACAGGCTTTCCACTTTAAACCAAATTAAGTTCCCAATGGGCCATCTTTTTCTCTAGGTCCCAAACCCTAGCTGTTTTTGGCAATAAAGAAATCATTTTACCTCAGTATTTTGCTTCTTATGCATCTCAGTGTTGTAAGAAGAGGACAAACAGAATTAGTGTGGTGCTGTTGCTCCATTTGACATCATAACACCACCAGCTCATTGGCAAAAGCTGCTGCATATGCTCAATATGCTCCACTGACTAGGATGCCATGACTTCCATCCTCAAGGGTATCACACCCCTTGAGGGGAACTATGAGCAGTGAATGATTTTTTTGTGCAGAGTACAAAGCTTTACATGCCAAAAAGACAATGTGTGATGATGAATTAATAATACTTGATGAAGACAGAGATAATGCAACCAATAGGTTATACTAACACAAAGCTATAGTTCAAGGCCCACTGTGTCTGCTTTCATCTTCTGGAGAAGAGTGTATCCTTTGGCTCCTTATGTATTCTCCATGTAGTCAAATGTCTTGACTTCAGCTTCTAAGATCCTCATTAGACCGCATCTTCCCCTTTCTGTGATTCCTTCCCCTGTGTGGTATCAACAATCACAGCCTCACGGCTCTCCAATTACATTCCCTAATGATCACTGTATTGCTGTTATATCCTTTCAGAACTGAAAGGATATCCTTTCCTTTCTACAGGCATGTCAGCTCCACACCACATTAAAATGAACAAGGCAGAGACTCACTCATGCTAACTCCACAACTCGTTTCTCCATGCCTCTTCCCTTTATTTTTTTGTATGCTGGACTCCCTGGTTATCTGAAGTCTCTGTCCCTTCAGAGACAGTCTTTCTCTAGGTTTTGGGAAATGGGCAGGGTTTGGAGAGGCCACAGCTCTTGCTGTAAAGACTGTGGATGCGCAATGGAAAAAAAAAAAAAAAAAAAAGGAGGCAGGGTCCTCAGAGGAGAAGTACAATTATCTGTCCCTGTACTGCTGGAGTATTCATGTTACCTAAGGTAGAGACCTCTAGGTGTCCAAGGTAGAAGGGTTTCTGGACTCCTCCTAAAAAAGAGAAAAATGCCTGTCCAAACAGTGATTCAGGGCACATCCTGCTTTGAATTTCTCTGACAGAGCTTGTTTTTTTTCTATTCACTCCATGTAGAGAAGGTAGGGCTAGAGAGGTCGGTCTCCCTTATGTAGGCATTTATACTACAGGCATAAAGTCATCTGATGCAAATACCTTCTTGGTAGCTGAATGATTTAGAGAGCTTACAGGGCCGGCAGTTGGCTGGTCACCCAGGGGAAGGCACAGTCACCCCACTCAAAGTGCGTCTGAGCTCATAAGGCTGCTCTTCTGTTCTTCTGCACTGCACTTCCTCCAGGTGCAGATAGTGCGATCTATCCCCCCAAACTGTGAATTCTCTGAGCACAGAGATCTGCCTTTTTTTTGAATGTTGAACAAGGTAGGCAGTACATGAGGTATAATAAAATTATTATTCATAACAATAGTTACAACAACATATGATTCATACTATATGCTAGAATACCAGATACTATGGTTATAAAAAAGGAAGAAGACTATTTACCCCTTGATAAGAACATTGAATTAAAAGTGAAGAAAAGAATTGACACAATTTGAAAATGAAAGAGCAATAGCAATTCTTTGTGCTGTGTTGGATGACACATTGGGGATGCAAGAATAGTGTTGTGTAAGCTTAGAATTTGTTCTACTACAAGGCAAAGGGACAGAAAATGACACTGAACAACATCCAAAGAAAGTGATACTAGTTTGAGTTCTATGGTGCTTTGATCTAAGCTAAACCTGCTTCAGTAACTGTGTAGCCATATCACCTGAGCCATATTGCAGAACCCGAGGAAGTGGGAGGAAGTAAAATAATAATGATACTGATGCTTTCATCATGTTCAACTGAAAAATAGAAGTAGACTGAAATCTTTTCATTTTTAATTGCCTTTTGATATTTAATTTGATCATTTGATCAAAAGATTCTGAGTTGACTTTAATAGTAACCTAACTTGGCTTTAAAGGTTCTTTGTAGTGATGAGAGTACTAAAAGAAACTATCACAGACAATAGTGCATATGTTGTAAGACTGTAGCTTCAGTACAAAAGTAGCAATGATAATTACAAAACAAATTTATACATGAATTTACAATTCTTTAAATTGATTGTTTTGCTTCCTCTGAGTTGAGGAAATGTCTTCATTACAAAAATTCAATTGGACAAATGCACACTATTGGGCTTTTTGCTTTATGTCATTGTTCCTCTCAGTTCCAGGGACATAATTCTGTCTTTACACAACTGACCGTAGCGGACTTTGTAAGTGTAAAATGAATATAGTTGCAAAATCAGGTTCATTCAGTGGAATTTGCCTCACCACCTGTTACTGTATTGAAAGGTCTATTCATTGTTTAAAAAAAAGAAAAGAAAAAAAGTGGTATTTCTGTGATGCACATCCACCTACAGCTGGTCTGTGGCTGCTTTCTCTTTGGAAAGTTCTGGTTTCAGTTTGGTTTCCCTGGGAACAATGTAGAAATAGGCTGTTGTGCTGTCTAGAAGCTTGACTTATTCACCAAAATACCACAGTATTCCCTTGAGATACAAATATGTTCATATCCAGAGATAGCTGATATCCATTGGCCTCGCTCATAGAAAGGCTTAATTTAGCAAAAAAAGGCTGATCATGTCGCTCCACCACTCAGATTATTTTGGTTGTCTACTTGGTGTGTAAGTCGTAAAGTTATAACAAATGGGTCCCAAAATTCTGTTTTCAAGATTAACCAATCCAGGAAGTGGGCTTTTTCCTCCCAAACCCAGGAGTCATTTTTATACTATGTTTATTTTAGTTTCTCTTGCCAAATGAAAAAAAAATCAACAACCCCCAAAATCATTGCTGATAGACTAAATTTTTCTGTTCTAGATTGAATAAATATGTTTGACGTAAAAACAAACAGAGAATTAATTGCGTGCCACTGAAACCTTGTTAGAGAATTTACGGAGGGTACTGCTTCTGAGGGGCTAGAAAAAACTGCTTTTTTCAAGAATACCTTCTCCACTGATACTATTTCACATTCAAGTGACCATTAATTTCTTAAAGACTGACTATTCATGTTGTATCAGGTGGATGTTACTCCACTGATTCCCAGCCTTTATTCACACTGGTGCACAGTAGGCTCTAATCAGGCAATACTAGACACAACACAAGCTCCAGTTGTGTCTCAGAACTTAATGGAGTTCAAAGTTCTCCAAGCAGAGGAGCCAACAGAATCACTGATATGATTAATGATGCTTATACTTGCTAAATCTGTCACTAAAATGGAAACTTGCTTGGAACAAGAGTGTTGATTTTTGTGTGTGAGGGATGTCTGAACTGAAATGGGATAGACTAACCCTTCTAGATACTGAGCATCCTGAGGCCCATTAAAGTCCCTAGAAGTTCTGAGTGATAAATACTTCAAGTAACACACTGAAAAAAGATTATTGCAAAACCTGTTGAAGTATAGAGACTATCACTGATTACAGCCCACTGGAAGACTATCAGATCAAGCCTGGTGTGAATGTGTATCTGAGTATGTCTGCATAGTCTTTTGCAGGCAGAATACGTATTTCTTTGCCCAAGAGTTCAGCCAGTTGGATGTGTGACAGCCCTGAACTGGAAGCCATGGTATTGCATTTACAGTGCAGAGCCTAAACTAAAGACCCTGCTGAAAGACAGAAAATACCAGTTTGTGCACAGCAGCATGCTCCATCCAAGGATGCCTAGAGTGAACACACATATGTTTAGAGCGCAAACAGAATGATTTCATGCTTGCCTGCAAAATACCACATGGAAAAATCTCCTGAAAGGGGAAGAACATTAAAACTCTGATGTGAACACTGAAATCTTCACCCTCCTGGCCCCAGGGAAACTGAGGAAAACAGATGGATGGGCTCTTTCCTAATACCACTTATTCTGGTTTGTTTCTTTTCAGATGGAGAGACAAGAGATAGCAAGAGAGGCCTGCAGATGAAGAGAAAAAAATATTAATTGAACTAAATTCCAAAGCCACAAAATGATTGACTTTCACTGGCATGAACTTTGCAAGCCTCAAAACAATACTTTAAAGTGTTTAATTTTTTCACATCAATTTTAATTAAGCTCTCATTAGGCTCTTGTGCCCCTAGAATTTGGCGGACAAAAGAAGCTGGCTTGCCCAGTGAGTTTCCCAAGCTTGCACAGCTCTATTCCTAAGGAGATTTATAGCATTTTTTTTCCTCCCCTTGAAAGAACCTTACATGAACCAATTCAAATGAAAAACACATGGACTAAAAAAGACTTCATCTTGCCAGATACCTTTTTATATCCAAAGCAGTGAACTTGTAGTCAGTTTGTCCTTTCATGTGTTGTTTTTTCTGGCATTGGGACCTAAGAATGGTTTTTTACTACGTGCAGTAGTAAAACAACATATTATGCAATTCCATTTTTCAGGGAGAACACTATGTAATTCATAGGCTTTGCAATGCCACATTTTCAGTTCAACAAATACATAAAAGAGACTTCTTTTCCTCTTGTGGGTAGACATCTAGAAAATTACGTTCAGCAAAGAATATTCTAACTTACCTAACTTTGTTTGTTTGTTTGCTTTTTTACCTATTTCAAAAGTGATTGCATAGTGTAACAGTAAGAAGGTTGGAAATTGTATTTTTATCTCAGTCATTCAAGAACTTGGCACATACGATCGATAATATCTTTTATCTGATGTTTCCAGTTAAAGAATACAGGTGAAAACACAGCATAGCATGATTAGCTGGCAGCCTGCAAGGTCTGATAAGGGAGGAAGATCTTTCTATGACATGTACATGATGGATTAGCAGTTCTGTTAATTTAACTTGTTGGAAATGAGCTCACTGGGATGATTTTCCGGATGATACCATCTTCCAAAGAAAGCTTTCATGATGCTTTTGTGTTTCATATAGTCAATCTCCAAAGGAGGGGTTGGTTCAATTATTAAGAGTACTTTTTAAATTGATAGTTTCATTCTGTAATTTGAAACCAGCAAACAGATGTAATCTTGAAAGACTAAGCCTCTCAAACCATCCTGTGGATTTATTTGGTGCCTACCATCTCTTATGTCTGAAAGAGTCAGTAATTGGCTAGACGTGTGTTCACATGATGGATAGTTACCTACTGATTTTCCAAAATCTGAGCTCACAGCTCAAAAGTGATCTATAATGTAGTAACTGGGAAACTTCCCTAAGGAATATGTTCTCTTAGATTTTACAAAGATGTGCTGTCATTTCAAGGAAGATGCCATTATACTTGCATATGTCTTCTCATGTTCAATCAGTGTTAAGAAAAGGCCAAGTATGGGTGAGCCTAAAACAGCTTATCCTCCCCAAATCATGGAAGTGCTCTGCAAGCAAGCAAGCATGCCTTCTGTATAAATTCATGGAGAAGAAATCCATTGATTGCCGCACAAAGATGTTACCTCAGGCTCAGGAAGCTTCTGAGCTACAACTTTCCAAAGGCTAGGAGACTGCTCTGGGATAGTATTGCTCTATGCTTGTCTTACTATTGCTCTATGTTTGTCTTACGCTTTTCCTTAGGCCTTGTTGGTTCTTCTGTTTAGGCTTAGGTGTCTTTCAAATGAAGGCTCAAGACCCTAGAAAGAGCTGGTCCAGCCCTAACCAGAAAAAGAACAGAACTGTCTTTGTCTTGAGAGGTACTAACTGAGGATATACCTGTGACATCTGCTGGAAAGAAATGTACACAGCAGTCCTTCATTCCATATCTGTAACTGCTTACCTTGGCCTCCAGTTCTTCCCAGTTAGCAGCTAGGGAGGCCATCAATGGCAGATGTGTAGCTACCTGTGCACACTAAATGGAAAAGTGTGCAAAAAGTGGCTGAAAAAGAAACTATTTCCTAATTCCAGCTGGTCAGGGCTCAGCAGATGGATAGATGTGAATCTCCTGTGGCATTGCAGTGAGCATCCTTCTTCCTAAAGGTATTTTCCCCTGCCTCTGAGGGGACTCACCCTGCAATCTCTGGTGGTGAATGATCCTGTTTTTGGCTGTTCCATTAACTGCCATCCTCAGCTGCTAGGCACAGTTGACCTGGAAGGCTGCTGAGTAGGTGGTTTGGCATTCCTCTAGGCACACTGGGATGCTCAGGTCTTGGGCTGTGCATTTACCAACAGAATTTATCACAAGTCTGGCTATCTGACCCCTGTGAGCTCCCACAGGTGGGTTCCATGGAGATGGATTAGAGATGGCTCAGACCAAGTGCAGTCCTGACGTTCTTCTGGGCAAAAGCTAACAGTCTCAATCAGGCCCCAGCTGAGCTTGCTCAGGCAAAAGCTTGTCCGTCTACTCCAAACTTCTTTTGTGGCAGGCTGAATCTCCTGAGCATGTCTCCAGCTCTAAGACCTCCTGCTCCAGCCCTTATCGTCACCATTTGTTTTCTCGTCCTCAATGGGAGTTATAGCAAAGCAGGCTTTGCCATTTTTGTCTTAAAGGCATAGCTCTCCTCTTGTTTGGTGAACCAGCTCTCCTAGAAAGCTGCTATTAAGCCTGCAACATCCAATGCACTTTTACTAAAATGCCAGTGGGCAGGATGCAACGAACAAGAAGTGATCATGGACATAATAGTGGCTCATAAAAAGGACAATCTGATGTCAGAGGAGTGAGATCGCTCCTTGAGGTACTATGGTGCAAAACAAGCATGGCCTGATGGGGATTGGTTCAGACTACTTTACCAAGCACACACAGTTGAAGAATATGATGTCACCTGGGTCAAAGTTTTGCTTGATTCCCCAAAGACTGATGGTCTGTGATCTCCTTGAATGTGTCTGCTGGGGCCAGCCATTGTTCCTCAAATGTTGTTCTGAAAATCTAAATGGTATTAAAAATCCTGACAAGGACAGGGCACATGCAATGATCCAGGCCACAGATGAAGGAATATGGAGATGTTATTGAGGTCATCAGTAAGTCCCTTTATACATAGCTGAAGGTCCAGTAGATGACCCAGTGTGACTCTGGCACTGTGAACACCATTGGCCTTGGAAGATTAGGGTCATGAATCCATATTTGTTTATGAAGTGGCTGAAAAAGGAACTATTCCCTAATTCCAGCTGGTCAGGGCTCAGCAGATGGATAGATGTGAATCTCCTGTGGCATTGCAGTGAACATCCTTCTTCCTAAAGGTATTTTCCCATGCCTCTGGGGGGATTCACCCTGCAGTCTCTGGTGGTGAATGATCCTGTTTTTGGCTATTTCGTTAGACTCTTTGTGATCAACAAGCAACAGGAATTGGTCAGGGCCAACCCTTCTCTCACTGTTGATTTAAGTGGGAGACAGTGGACTTCAGTGTGACTTAGTGTAGTCATTCTTGGTTCTGTTATTCTATGTGTATACCTGTCTATAACTGTATGTGGTTGGGCACAATGATCCCCAGACAATCTTTTGGTCCCTTGTCCTAAAGTTAAGGCTTATGTTTGCTTTGTGACTTTCGGTATGAGATTGACCATTGGCAACATATGGCTTTTCTGTCACAGACTTTGCCATGTGTCTGGCATGGAACCAAACAGTGCAGGTCACTTACTGGGTCTCGTTTGTCAGACCAGATCTAACTTAGAGGGTACAATTCATGGTTAATGTATGAGAAACAGAGATATCACAGTTCTTGTATATTGTCAGCCATTTCCTGAGTGCTAAAAGACCAGAGTGCATCTTTTGTGAGAACTGCTGATGGTAAAGCACTGCTAAGATATAGGCATACCTACTACACTAAGGCTTTGAAGTCACCCTGATATAGCAAATGAATGAAATAAGGTGCAGTGTGAAATTGTGGGAGCAGAACTTCCATGTTTAGCATAGAAAAGACATAGCCCATTCTAATGTCATGCTACTACACACATTCTTTATCACACAAACAAGTCAGATTAGCTCATCTCCATAACCAGCTCAAAAAAAAAAAAAAAAAAAAAAAAAAAAAAGCATATATAGCATGAGAGGAGATATGGAATGAACTGAAACAGTGTACACCTCATTTTGATATTTCCTTAGCCTTCCTTGTTGCTGGGATGGATAAATCTGTCTGGCCAGAGTGCCCACAAGAACAGGCAATATACATATATATTGGGGAATTCATCTAGAGTGCAAAGGAGTCTTTTGCTTCTTACCCTGTTCCTCCAGTGGTGAAATCATGTTCTCTTAGCTCTTCTCCCTAATCCTTCCAATTCAGATCCAGTCTGTATGTTCTTTTGCATGAAGATCTCCCTTTCTGAATGTTCCCTTATAGCTATTATGCATGAGGGATATTGCTTTTTGGCTTGAGTTTCCAGGTAGAGTTTTATCTTCCCCATGAATGGATCCTGTCCTACAGACCCTACAGACACTGCTGATACAAGTGCCAGTGGTATTTAGTGATGAGGGAAGCATACTGAGGATATTCTCCAAGTGAAAGGAAGTGACTTAAGATGTGTCACAGTAAGATACGTTACAAGAGAAGGCTAGTTAAAAAGTATGCTATTTATACCATGCATACACAAGGTAGGATATCTCCTAGCATTATATAAGACTACACTTTGCCTCTGCATTTTAACATTTGATAAATGCGAATGTTCGAGATATTTTCACTCATTCATTTTACTGCAAGCATCATGTGCTATGCTTTATATCAGAGAGGAAACTACCTGAAATCACTGAGCTTTCGTTGTTAGACCATACCAGGAGAGACACATGAAACGAACGCAGGGGCACAGGAAAACTACTAGCTCTCTATGTACTGTCAGTGCTGTTCTGTTTCTTGATAGCTCTAAGAACTGAAAACCCCACATTCTTTCTTTGTATGTTTATATTACATCCTCTCCACTGTGATGCATGCCTGTAACTTTGGGGGCATAGACAAACCTGGAGGCTTTTATTCACTGACATTTCCATGTTTTCATGTTGTAGAGATTTCCATACCTTTTCAGATTATTTGGGAAATTAATCTAACTAAAAAAACCAGAGTGACTTGTGCTTGACCTCACATCTTCTCTACACTATTTGTTTTGAACTCTAGTAATTTGTAACTGGTCCAATATTTTGACCAGACACGTGGTATAATTCCTTTTCCCTAACTAGTTGAGCATAACTTCTTGGATCAGACTGCAGCTGCGAAGTCTCTCTGTGTTAATTTCAAATTCACTTTCTGGAAATATTTAGCAATATTTAATTAAAATTTACAGTGACTATCCTTTTTTGCAAGCCAGATCGCAAGATACTTTCTGGGTGAGACTGCATGGAAAGAGTCCGAATCATTTAATTTGACTAGACAGAAAGATGTGCATAGAAAGTTAGTTGTCTACCTCTGCTTAATCATAGTGTATGCACTATGGTACTGAAGACGCTCAATAACTCAATTAACTTTCTAGGTATATAGATCATATACAATAGAGATGAGGAAAGTGTTTTAGAAATATTATGACTTGGACAGCTCAAGATTTCTCCCTTCAGAGCCTATTTCATATTTGCCAGGAAAATCATTGCCATCTTATAATATTTTTACTAAAATATGAAAACAGTTCAAAGACAGCTAGCCCCAAATCTTCCCATATGTCTGCCACAAACAACACCCAGGAAGAATATGGCAGAGGTGCTCTGCTTAGTGGTAGAAGCAGGAAACATAAATTTGCAGAACACCTGGGGAGCAACTTGGCAGACATTTGCCAGTGAGATCTGTGAGCTGGGATAGATGTGAAGCCAGAGCCTGCCACCATTTGGGAAAGCCTGTTGCTTTGCCCTTCTTGGTACAGATTGAAGTTTTCATTTGAAACTGATCCCTACGCCTTTAGGAAGGTGGAAGAAATGGAGGCAAGGGCAAGAAATGTCATTGCCTAGACTGTTGGCTTCACTGAAGGGCAAATTCCCTCTGCACCTCTGAAGGAAACTGGGCTCAGCAGGTCATCTCACCAGCCCTCCTCAGTCTACATCGTGGAGACCGTTTTCATAGTGCTGTCCGGTTGATGCACTGAAGGAACAGCTGGAGTAATTCCTGGCTGGGAAATTTCAAAGACTGCTGTATGGAGATGATAGCAAATTTTTTCCCCAAGAGATATAGAAAAATGTACCAATAAATGCATGGTTTTCACGTGGCCAATATACCTTGCACAAGTTGAGTTCATTCTGAACCAGCTGGCTGTTTCAGGTGGCTAGAGGGAATCAGCTCATTGTGCAAACTCCCTGTTAAAGCTTTGCAGTTAAATTTTGTGTGTGAAATAAAAGTACATCTGTGTTTAATTTTACAACTTTGCCATACATCATAACCTCAGAAGAACCCCTCAACATCATGCAAATTAAATCAAGTATTCAGATGATTTGCATACATGTTTTTCTGGATTAGACATTACATTGGAATGCGCTGGCAGCGAATGACTGTGACTAATGTAACAGAGCCTTACATTTAGCATACTGCATTATACAGTTTTATGCATGGTAATGTAATAATTAGTTTGTCAAGATATCACGCTCAGCTCAAATTTAAATACTGTTGCTCTCTGCTGGTTAGTTTTGTGAACTACACATTTGTTTAATATGAAAACTGCCCATTAAATTATTCTCAAAGACTTCAGGTCCCATTCCACCAGCTGCTATTCAGGCATAATGATTTCTGTGAGAAACAGAGAAACACATGCAGCAACAAACTGGATCACTTTCTGTCTTTCCCTTTCAGAACTTTTCCACAAAATCCTTAGTTCTTATTCTACAGAATTACTATCCAGTCAGTCGTCTTATATTTGCAGATTCGATTGTTCTTCACATACCCTTATTCCTTCTTTCTCCTACTTTTCTCACCTCCTGAATAAACGTGCTGAAGAGTAATACTGAAGGGCAATCCTTTTCTCAATTTTACAAAGAAGTGGCAGCCAAAACTGCTTTTTCTGAGGAAATTGAACTAGTCAGCACATTAGGCATATTCTGATTATACTGCTTGGACTGAGTTTTTTGGAGGACATAAGTTAATCAGGAAACCAGATGAAATGACCAGCACAGTTATTTTGATCAAGTTAAGTTAGTTAATCATGGGTAAAGCAAAATTTTCCATGTAATATTGAGTATTTTATATAAGTAAGTAATTGTGATGAAAAATCATTAATTTGCAGTGAATTTTATCACTTGTTGCAATTCAACATTTTAAATAGCATTGAAAATTTGTGAATTATAGACTAAGTCTTTTCTCTCTATTTACTTCCAAGTACTAAGAACATTAAGATCCACATTCTTCATATCTGATCCTACTGAGGTCAATAACAAAAGCTCCTTGCTGAGTTTACTTCATCACAGATGTGTGTTGCGTGGATTTGCCGAAGTCTTCAAATACCTCTTGGTCTATTTTTCCTTTCCAACAGACAGTCCCTGCAAGTCTCCTGATTTTAATTTTAATTATATGCTCCAGTTGCTGCCATAAAACAAGTTAGTTTTGGCCCTAATGTCATAGAATGTCAGGAAACATTTTTATATGGAGAATCAACGCATGATAATTATATGATATTTCTTGTGAGGAAGTTGTGCTCCCACAGTTCTTATGCAGGCAATATTTCCACTTGTTGCTGGCCTTTATTTACAGTGTTTTCCAATACTGCAAACCCAAAAGTCAAGAAAAAAATATGTCAGTGATGGACTGCATGTACAGTGTTTATAGCAGATTGAGGGTTTCTTATGGGCTGTGAAATATGGGAAACTTGGTAAAAATTCAACACAGATTTTACATGCAGATCACAAATCAGGAGAGGAGATATGCCATGCGGCTTTACTTTAGCTCCATGGAACTGCAAATCAATAGGATTTTGGGGAGAGAAAGGATTGTCCAGCAAAAATCACAGAAATATTACATGTCTAGTTTTTATCCTTTGTAGCAATTAAATAGTATAGGTTATGTCTAATTTTTATCCCTTGTAGCAATTAAATAGTCAGTATAGGTTATGTGTTTTCCAAGTCAAAAGAATTATGTTTAGCTATTCTGAGTAATTCATAGACTGATAGTTTTTTAGACCATAAATAACCGTGCTGGTCATTTCATCTGGTTTCCTGATTAACTTATGTTAGAGCCACTGGAGCACCATGGCTCTTCCTATTCACTTGAATAACGTCTAGAGCCACCAGTGGTTCTCTGCAATCACCGCTGGCCCTCCAGTCTTTTATGGATCTCTCCGCTTCTTTAAGGCAGCTGGAGACAGTATTTTTTCTAAAGGCCAGCCTGATATAAAGAGAATGAGCAAGCTACTGAGCAGCAACCAGATCTCCAGCTATGTCCCGTTCTATTGAAAAATCTAATCACGGCAACTATAGAGGTAGGCTCTATCTTTATCCAGATAGGAGTTTGTGTCTGGAGGAGGAGGAGGAAAAAAAAAAAAAAGAACAGCTTCCTGAAGTCTTTCCTTTTAAAGCAGGTTAATTAGGTTAATTAGTCTTTATCTGCATTTTGTAAAAATATTTTAGAAAGGACACAGTAAAGTTGCCATATTTATAGAAGATAAAAGAAAAGGAAACCCCAGAACTACCTTACCATAAGAAGACTAGTTAAAAGGAAGCTAAAAAGGAGCCGCTCAAATGGCAAAGTTTTCAAGCTTGCACAGACAATGTTTAAAACCACCACATCAGAGGATCACAGTTAATGAACACTACTAATTAAATGGGACCATTCAACAAAAACTCAACTACAGAAAGAAAGAGTCCAGCTTTGTGAAGAAGCAGGATGAAAGAGTAAAGTAGAAGTAAAAAAGACATCCTCCCCAAAGGTGGAAGCCACGTCCAAGTGGAGGGAAAAGAATGGGGCATAAAGAGCAGAACTAGAATGAAAATAGATAAAGTAGACCTAGGAAAGGCATAGAGAAGAGAAACAAGGATAAATATGTGTTTGGAACAACTTTAATACACAATAGACCCCCCCCCATCTGCCTTTTCAGCTTGGAAAAGAAAAATGTATAAAAATACAAATACTGAAGTAAGTAGGAAACAACTGCCTAGCATTTCCTTCTGTGTAAAAGTAAGAAGACACACATGTTTCAAAGCAATGAAAATAACTACTTTTTAAAAGTACTTTTGACAAATTTGAGTATTTACATTACCAAATTTATTGACATGTAATGTGGTAGTGGGAAAAAGTCCAAAGAAGTTCAAAACCAGCCTAACAAAATTAACAAAGAAATATGCATATTCACAGAGTGTATTAAACATGACAGTTTGGATAAAATGATTGATTCAGAAAGTCCTTAAACTTATAGAAATGGAGTAAGTACAGCAAGGGAAATACAATTATCAAAGTATGCTAATAATGGAACAGTCCATAATATCTCTTTTTATGCTAAATCATCTATTTCTTTAACATTACCAGCAGCAGGACTGTCAGTGACCAGCATTGCTGTTCTCCTGCACATTTGCTACATGAGAATGTCTTACAATGTATAAATCAGCAGAATTTTGATGGGTATATAGAATTATCGGTATTCTAGATTTTGGCAAAGAAAGGATCGTACCTGTCTAGGGGCTTGGTAGTGTGTTAAATACTGACGGTATTCGTTTCCTTTGCCCCCTCCTTTCTCCTTGTCTTCCTCTATGTTTTACTACAGTAACTCTAAGACAAAGATTTCATTCAGTAAATGCCAGTGACCAGGATTTGACTTGTGAGTACAGTTCCCTTCTCTATGCTTTCTTCTGTACTCTTTGCTTTAAATGGGCTTTCTTCCCTTAAATTGCTGGCCAGCCTGAGTCAATTTGTTTCCCTCTCTGGAGAGCCTCCTTTAGTATCTAGCTGAGATAGCTTCTAGCAAGCTCTTTCAGAGGCCATAATCTATGTTATGGTCAATGCTAATAAATCTAGCACTACCAGTCAGCTCAGGCTGTGCATGCTGGCCCGTGTCCCACCATATACTCACAAGCAGCTTTAGCTGGAGACCAGTTCTGTATCTGGACAACTCGCCCTTCTGCTCATTAAAGAATACATATTTACTTGTAGTTCTTTTGAGTGTTCACTGCCTGACAGATTTTGCCTTCGACTTCAGAGCACTGGGATGTAAGTGTTCATAGGGAAAGCACAGCGCCTGCCACCTGGCCAAGAGTTTGCCAGGGGCCTCAGACTGGCTTTCTGCTGTGGATACTAACTCATTGCTGCAGCTGAAGTCTCTTCATCTATTTTAAGTAGTGCTTGCTGACAGTGTTTAAGCACTGGCTTTTATTTTTTATATACTGCAGCATGTACCTTCCCCTCAGGGTTAAACCTTTCCTCCTCCTCTGCTTTCCTCCTTCTCCTCTAGTTTGATGGGGTTAGGATCCAGAGTCTGATATGCTGCCTGACAGTTATCATTGCGTTTTCTGGCCTAGCCTCGTATCTTCAGGCACTTATGACATTGGGCCATTTTATGCTGACAACCTGATGTAAAATGAGCTCCTCCACATGGAAACAGCCCTCAGGAGAGCAAGCTCCTTCCAATTGGCTTCATATTTTGTTTACTGAAGCAGTTTGATTGTCTTTGTGTTAAACTCACATATCTTGTAATTTTTCAGTGCTGCTTCCATTACTTTTGCTAATTTCAAAGTTTTGGGCCAGGTTAAGTTCTCCTCTGCCAATAGTCATCCTTTGAATTCTCTCCTCATTAATACCATAAAACAATTTATATTATAGCATGCCCTCTAGGACATTTCCAAATGAACAACATGCAGTTAGCCTTCATTCTACCACACAGAGTTGCAGTTTCCTGTTGCCTCTCATCTTATTATGAAATTTAACACATACTACAGAAATGCTTAGCTTTGTTGAGTTCACTCTTAAGATCTTTTGCAAGTCCTCTAAATTATTACCACAGAAAACAGGGCTGGAATAAAGCTTGTCCTGGGCATCCATCTGCCCCAAGGCCAGAGGAGTTCTACCTGAGTGAACTGTTGTTCCTCTGAGACTGTAAAAACTGTTTGAGTAGGAGAAGGTTTTACTGCCATTGATGAAAAGCTTTTCTTTATCTGTAAATCTGGTCTGCAAGATTAGGGTGATAGAACTTAATGTAAATTGCTGCCAGTCCTCATTTTCTTCATTGCATCTGTTCAGCCTGCCTAAAAAATAGCTGTTCTTATAATTATGACCTCCCCCATCCGCAACAGTTTTGAAATGCGACCAACAGCCCAGAACCTAGTTCTTCCTGTAACTACAGTATTGTACAAAAGCTCGTTGTTCCTTTCTCTTACATGTAGAAACAAGGTCCTAGCTGCTACCGGTCCTTCTTGGTTAACAGTGTTTAACACAGAACCTCAATTTTGGCACCTTTCAGACACAGCTCTGGGCCTGGTGTTTCAGCGTGACTCTCTCTCGACAGTTCCCCTCTCCCTGAAAGAAGTTAGAGTTCACTTTAGTCACAAAGGGGGTTGATACAGCTGGGACAGGAGCTCTGACACCGTGACAAGCCAAGCACCTAATTTTTTTAAGTCATTGCCGAAGCTGGTGCCTGTAACAGTTGCAAAAATCAGCCTTAGGGCTTCTAACACATCTAGTCTCTGTGCTATTGAGAGCAGATTGTATATCTGGCTAGATAATTTTTGTATCTTCTTTGGCCTTGGCTTTTTCAGCCTGCTTCTTAGTGATTCAGAAAGGCTTTACCAAGGCTTTTGTATCTGGTATTACAGATGTAACACAGAGCTCAAGGGAGATGACATACTTTGGATCCGGTTTAGACTTGGCTTCTCAGGGAAATGTTTGCTGTTGTGATTCTACTTTGTAACTTAATACCATTTTTATATTCAGCTCTGAATTCTGCAAATGTTAAGGAGCAAAGCTTCCTGACTTCCCCAGGAGATGCAGCGTTAGCAATATTTTATGTACAGTGGAGTTAAAGGACCAAGTAATGAAAAGAAGTTGGTGACAGAGTCCGTACTAACCTGGAATCTCCCTTCTGATTAAATCACTAGAAAAAGAACATCTTCTGCACTCTGTAAGTACTTTTGAATCAGCTGAAAAACCTCCAGGTCCTGGAAGTTGTGATGCTAATAAGTTATACTGACTGAATGAAGGAGGAAGGCAGATGTACGGTAAAGCTCTCTGGCCTGAGTAAGTGTGACTTTGCCTTCTTAGCAGTGTTGACAAAGCTTTCTACCTTATATTATTCTCACTGCTACACATGGAGTATACATGCTGGATTCAATAAGAATTAAATAAGATATCCAGTTTCTGGCCTAACTGCATTAAAATCATCCATCTTACGTGCCCTTTGGTAGGTTTCATTATTAAAGCTTATTATTCTGAAAAAAACATGACATGAATACCTTGCAGTCCCCAGAGGAGTGGTACTAGAATTAATTTTGTACAGAATCTTCATCAGTGACCTAGAGAAAGGAATGCCCACTGAGATCACCAAGTTCGTAGATGTGATGAAGCTTTTTCAGCTTAGTCTTCATGGACAGTGAAGAACTCCAGAAAGACTTCACAAAACTGAGTGAGTGGGTAGGCAGAAGGTGGGGGTGCAACTTCAGTGCTGAAATATTAGGTTAGGCATCAAAGGAGTAACAATCTAAACCATACGTATGTGATGCTGAGCTCAGAACTGGCAGCTGCAACTCAGGAAAGGGTTCTTGGAGTCATCACTAGCAATCCTCTGCAACCACCAGCTCTGTGTGTGGTGGAAGCCTGAAAAAACAACAAAATTTTAGGCATCATCAAGAAGGAGAACTGAAAACAGGACAGAATGTAATTTGGCTTGGTGCATGGTCTTTTGAATACTGTGCACAGTTCTGGACTCTGCATCTCAAAAGAACATAGTGGAGTTAGAGAGGTATAGAGAAGAACAAATAAAGTGATTGAGAAGATGGAGCAGCTGCCTTATGGCAGAGATACTACAAAGTCTGAGGCTCTTCAATGTGGAGAAGAGAAAAACTGAGGGGGGCAATATAAGTCTGAAGTGGTCTCTCTCCTGGGACCCTGTGAACTTGCCTGTAGCCACTGCTCCATGCAGGATTTTAAAACCTGTACCTTTAATTTGTCTCCCATGCTGATTCTGTTGTCCTTTATTTTTTTTCTTTCTCTTTTGGTGATAAAAACTTCCACGTGTTTGTGTCTGGATGGGGCAAAAGGACAAAGACATGGGGTTATGAGGAATAAAGATGGAATATAAAAGTGTCCCCAAGGTGTGGTTCAGAACCAGACCGTCTAGGTGTTATGCATCTTACCAACAGGCAGTAAGGGGTGAGGAGGCCCAAGAAGGACATTTTCAGGGCCAGAAGAGGTTGGGGGCTACCCTCCCACAGGATTTGACCAACCTAGGAGAGGTTTATGGGATTGATGGGTCACTCCATGGAAGCAGAATAGAGAAAATCCGTGCAGGGAGCAGAAGGGCACCTGTGGACAGGATTGGCAGGAGGACTCTACTCTGACTCCTCCAAAAGTCCTTCTGCATGTGGGGTAGTGGTGGCAGATGGTGTGCTAGATTAGTAGTGAATCTGAATGTGTAAGATATTTCTTTTGTTCTTACTCAGCAAACTAAAGCAAAGTTTAACTCATTCCTAAAGACCTACACAGGCCAACATTAGATAAGGCACAATAAAAATGAAACAAAATGTTAATGAGGAATTTGAAACCTCTTTAGCAACATGACATCATTACTCAAGGATCCTAGAATATGGTAAAATGGAGCAGGGACAGAAGACTGTCTTTATTTTGAATTAGTATTATAGGTAGTTTATTTCTGATAGTTTGTTCAAAGTCCTGCCTTAAAGGCAGAGACTAAAAGAGGCAGAGAATAAAATCTATGAAGCTTGGTGGAGGAGAGAGCATAGATGTGGTTGAAGTGAAAAGAGGCAAATAGGCAGCCAACAGATGCCCTGCAATGTACTGTGTTCAGAGTTTATGAAGAAGGTTGAGAGGTAATGGAGAAACTACATGTAACTGAGTAAATCATAAGGTCACAGTGGCTAACTACAAGGAAGGGTATCTCCTCTGCTTGAGGGGAGACAATGAGTTTTACTGGCTCGTATCAGCTGCTGGGCAGTTCTAGGGGCCATCCTGGCAGTAGCTCTTCTAATGTGACCCTGCCTATGCTCTCTTCCTTGGATGCTGCAGTAGAAGAGATGGAAGTCTGCTCCACAAAAAAACTTGATCTCCTCTCCCCATTTATCCTGTCCTTCTGACTCTGTGCAATTATACTGTTGTCCTTTATTACTGTGGGAGAAGGATCAAGTATTAGATATATTGGAGTGAGTCACCTTTTCTTACTAAAGGAAAGAACCCCTGACAATAACTATCTGCATAGTGCACAACTTAGTACAAATATATTCTTGATCTCTGAATACTTACAGAGATACCAACTGCCTGGAGAATGCCAGAAAATGAGCGAGAGGTGCTGCATGACCAGAAGGAGGGAGAGCCTAAAAATACAGCAGTGTTTACCTTCTTTGACAGACAGACAGCAGTAAAACCATCATCAGAGACAGTCAACAGTTACTGTTGTTCATAATTATGACAGCATCTTATTTTCTGCTGTTGCCTTGGCCCTCAGGTTCTAGTACTTTTTTCCTTGAGGATAAATTCAAATGAATTTCCAGATTATGTCAATAGATTATTTTACATCTCTAACATGCTATTTTTTTTCCTATAAATAATGTGCTCTCTTTTTCCAAACTCCCTGTATGAGATTGAACTAGTGTAGTTTGCTTAGCTTTTTCCTTGGAAGGCTGATAGCAATCAGGCACTTTGAACAATCTATGTAGGTCATTTCAAAGCTAATTAATCCTGCTTTTCAGACTGAAAATTATTTTCAAGGAAATGTTCTAAAACAGCTGTTCCAGGGATTTTAAATGGGTTTTAATCATATGCACATTTAGAGCATTACCATTATTTCTAGAAAATGAAATGGATTCAGATTCATTGACAAGACTTAAACAGCAAAGCCGAGGATGACATGATTCCAGATCTATTTCCTAAGCAAGGAAAGGAAAATTAAAAGGTAATCACTAATATGTTTCTGAATGAGCTGTGTAAAAGAAAACCAGTAATAGAAGAGTGCCACAGAAGATATTTGAGCAGGTATTTTTTTCCACAATGGTAGTATTTAAACCCTACATCCTTAAGGAGGAATTGTGTCAATGCAAGAGCTCTGCCAGATTCAATACAAGAGTTTCCTCATGTGTTAAATGCTTTTCTTAATACAGGGTTATCTGGCTTTAAATTTTAGAGGTCAGTGGATTCAGAAGAGGTATGCAGTTTGCACTGAGTTTTTGATTTTATACTGGTACCACTTGCTTTTTTCATTTGATCAACAAAGAGCCTTTTTCTTTACTCAGAGCTTTGGGTAGGGTGGCAGGAGGGAAATAAATCTGTGAACTCCCTCACATGGTTGATACAAAATTCTCTTCCTCTGCCCCTCAAGCTGGCAATGGCAGCCTTGCCAAACTTCAGAGTTTGCTCAGTGTTGACTGTTGCTGTTGAGCTACAAGACTGCTAATAGCCAAGTTTCATGTATGTAATAACAACATGGCTCCTTATCTGGCAAAGGCAGCTCTGTGCTTACTTTTTAGCAGATGTGTCAGGGAGAGCAGTTAAATGATCAAGTCTAGCATGGAGTTTTCCGACACATAATACATTAGACAGCCATCCTAAGAATCAATGTATCATGCAATCTGCACTCAGTACAAAATCTCCAGTAGTTCTTTTGGGTTGTGTTTCTCAGAGTATGCTCCATGCCTCACAGTTAGTCCTTAATACATTGGAACATGGTCTGTGAAATTAGAAAGAAACCACATATACTCCCCAAACTTCCAAGCAAACAGACTTTCCTTTCATATTGTAATAAATGACCATTCAAACTTTATGTGGCTCATAAATGAAGACAATTGTGGGAACACTGTAGAGATGGTCTGAGAATTTTTCTTTCTAAAAGCATCCTCATGGTTCTTCAATTAAGTGAAATTAAGAAACACTGGCCTACAGAGTGGGTCTGTAGAATCAGGCTGTCAACAAGAATTATAATGCTTGGAGCTAAAGGATCTATATTTTCAGGAAGTAGGTAAGACTGTCTTAGGCATCTGGTTTATAGATAAAAAAGTCCAGGAAAGAGATTTTTCTATCGAAACTGCAATGGATCTTTCCCATCATCTGATAGTGACTACACTGACTCCCAACAGATTGCTTGAGGTGGCATTCTAAATTCATAGGCAAATATAAAGCTGCTTCTGTATACAGTTTGTCTGTAGCACCTCTCCTGCAATGTTATTCTGAACCCCTCCAGTCCTTCCTTCTGTCTTCAGAATATTGCCAGAGGGAGAGGAAGGGAGGGAAGATTCAGGTCTATCTCAAGCATCAGGCATCACAAGGCAACTTGAGGTTTGCTCACATTTTTCTTGAACATTAATTTTGATAATTTCAAGTATTAAAAGTTTGTTTGACTAGATTGTTTTAGAAAGTAAATGAATCTGCTCCTCAAAGTGTTTCATGTCTGAACAGACACCCCCATCTTGAATGAAGAAACCACAGAATGGGCTATTCTGCTGGGGGGGTACTGGTCTTTGGCCTGCTCCCAGTTCTGTGATCCTGAGCCTCCAATCCTCCTTTCAAGAACATCTCTATGACAGACTTTCCAGGTTCTAGCTGCCTCTAGGGATCTGTGAGTACTGATTCCCCTCCTCATTAAGCTCTGATGCCAGTGGTACTCATCCTGGCTGGATGCCCTAACCACTAATATAGTAAAGAACAAGGTGGGCACCATCACCACTTTTTTCTGTATTTTGAAAGGAAGGTTTCTTTAGTGTTCTGTTTCCAAAAGTACAAGTTAGGAACAACTTAGTCCAGGAAGTTAAGGGAATATTGTTTTGACCCTTTACAGGCTTTTACATTCACTGCAGTTACAATGGACTGTACCCAAGAATTACATATTCATATACCAGGTGCTTCTTTTCAGTCCTATATTCCTAAGAAGCTTAGATTTGTGAATTGGAGTTTCATGTTGTCTCGTAACTTGCTGTCTCTTACTTGCAGTTAGGGGAGGAAGTCCAGAAACAGGCAGAACTGGCTGCTTAACTTTTTCCAAACAGGCTGTTTTATGCATGCTACGAGATAGTTCACTGGCACCACACCTCTCCCATTCACCATCTAGGTGCTTCAGAGCCCCAAAAGTGATGTGGAGCAAACCTCAACATCATCATGCCTAAGTCTCTTTGTAGTCCTGGGTGCAAGCCACTTAGGTGGTCTGAACATTTGATCCACAATTTATAAGACAGACTTCACGGAATGTGAGAAGTGTTAATCAAGGGGGGAAAAAAAAGGCTCTAATAAGCATTTCAGCTTTGTTAATTTGCACAGATGGCTGAACTGGAGGGAATATGCAGAAAGAAAAGATAGATCCTGAAAATACGTTAGAAACAGTTTTTCACCCAAATAGAAATAAATTTGTGAAGCAGCCAAATAGGCAAGATTGCTGAGGCAGCAGTGTAGATGCCAGGTTCAGGCAGTAAACAATTGGGTGTCATCACGATGGAAACACATTATTAAGAAAGACAAAGTTTTAAAGAAACAACCCAAAAAGCAGTTGTATAAATCTCATCTCTACTCTCTAATGGGCTTCTTGCTCAGCAAGATCTTGGATCTAGTTTCAAATGCATTACTTTTCATACAGATGCTAGAGATGAGCACACTGTGCTCTCATAAGCAGGACAAAAATAATATATATCATTTACCAACCTGAAATATGTATGGTCCCTCAAAAAATACATGCTGCTTGAAGGATTACAAATCTGCCCATTGAAATAAATGACATTCAGGAATGGCGTGGGTCCCAGCTCCTTACATTATACTCGTGTGTTTTTATAAGTATATCAATCCTGTATTCCCCCTCCCCCCCCATGAGATTGAGAAAAGGAGTTTTACAAGGTATACACATGTAAAAACACTACAAAAAGGGTTCCTCTCTACTGGCCCCACACATTTGCTAATCACAATTAAAAACATGAGACTGGAAAGGACTTCTTAATCTCAGATCCCAGGCCTGTGCTAGCTAGCCCAGACAGCCATGCCACAATTCCTGTCAAAAAGTAGCCTCCTAGTTTTTTTTTTTTTTTTTTTTTTTTTCCTCTAATTAAAAGTCACTTTAGGCTGTCTTAGCTGGAAAATTTGGAAATTTATTTGTTCTGTTGAGGAAGGTATGGGTTGATCTCTGCAAAGCCTAACAGAAACAGCATAAGTGGATTTTGTAATAAAGATACCGAGTGTTCGGACTGCAAGCATGAAGTAACTGCAGTTTTGGTTTGCTGTATAATGAAGAGATTACTACCAATCCACATAACGACAAAGTTAACATATGGCTTACTTAATAGGCTAACTTTAATACATTTGGTTATACAAGGGGGCATGCACAAGCACACTGACACTTCTAACTATCCTGCAAATGATCCGATTCATGCGTTGAGCTTTTTAATCATATGAACTGGTGATAATTGCAAGCGCTCTAAAGTGTACGCCAGCATCATTCCAGTGTAATTGTAGTGAAGAAAGTCTTGGCTTTTGCAAAGGCACTAGCAGAACTCCCATTGTCCTCACTAAGTCAGGGTTGCCCCTACTATCAAACATGATTAGCAACATTCTGTTAATTGTTTATTGAGTGGGACTACTTTGTTGAGCAGGACCCACAACAAGAAAAAGCTAGTCCTAACACTATTACGCAGGTCAGACTTTTCCAGTGCTCTCGGTATGTCCGCAGAGCAGAGACATGGAAAGCGTAGGCCTGATACCACATTGCATGAACGAGCTGTTAGACTGGCAATGATGCAGATATTTGCTTTTCTTTAGTGTGACACTTCTAACGTGTTTTAAAGGGGTACTAAAATAAAGTATGGGAGACTATTGGATACAGAGACATGGAAGAAAAGAAAAGAATTACAAATGTACTGAATGATAAAGGAGGGAGTGATGGAGGTAGAAAACAGGCAATTTCTATGACTGGCTACTTCCGTTTTTCTCTTCCTTCCCTAATGAGGAGCTGGGCCATATCTCAATGTAGATCATCTGTTCTACCATTTGAAGTTATATAAAATGCTTGCAGATAACTTCAGATAATACTATCTAGTAGGTGGGGAAAGGAATGAAAAGCTGCAAAACATTACCAGGAGTCCTGTAAACAATTCTAGTATTCCTGTTGTAAGGACTAATTTCAGCAACTGAAGTGTTTGCAGAAACATTAGTTTTTGAGTAAATATTAGAGAATGTCCATGGAAAATGAATGCTGAAGTCAGAAGAGTCATCACCTTAACCACAGAACTCAGTTACAGAATTTCTCTCAGCTTTCTGGAGGTAGAAAAAGGCCATGTCACTAGTCATCCTACAAAAATTACCTCAGAAACTGAGTTTGAACACTGGTATCTCACAATGTACTGCCTGTGAATAATCTACAAAACGAAACAGGTCTGGGAATGCTTGCACGCACTCTAATTCAACCCACACTCTTCATTTTCTCTCTGTCTCTTTCATTCCTTTATTGTATTATATTAAACTGAATGGATAATTTCAGCAATTAAAAGACAAAATAGTTTTCCTGGGCTAAGAAATTGCACTGTTTCATTAGACTTCTTATAAAAGAACAGGATATTTGTCCTGAGCACTAAGTTTGATTTAAGATTTATATTAAAATTCAGCATTTTGATTTTGGTGTAATACAGAAAGGGTTAAATGGATTAGAAAGGCTAACATAAAAACCTCCAAAAGATTAAAATATTTACCACTTGACAAAGGCATACATAATTAAGTTGGCAGCTCTTTACTACAAATACACGTTTGAAAGTTCAGATTTGGAAAGGTTTTAGAGGATTACTTTTATTAAAATGTCTCGGGTTGCTAGAAATAGACCCCATGGTACACAAACAGTAAACCCCACACAAGGTCACGTACTTCCTACCTGTTGAATAAAGAAAAGCATGTTGGACTTCTTTGCCAAAAATCCCCCCTCGTGCCTTTGTTTTAAACAATCCCAAGTGTGTTATGAAGCTAATTTTAGGGCCTTTCTGCTTCCTGCGTCCCTGTGGCTTAAGATTCCATGTCTAGAAGCAACAGATAATTGGGATCTTTTGAAATCAAGTACTTGTGTTTTCCATTTTTAGCTACGTTACTAATGATGAACTGAAATTCTTTCCAGAATTTCACCTCTTCAGTTTAGGAACGAGTAGTCAAAATTAGTAATAACTCCTTGGTTTGTGTTTTATTTTAACAGCTAAAGAGGCTGAACAGCCTTGGGAAAGGAACAGCTTGCTAGTCTAATTGAAGCTGGCAATACTTCCATGTCTTATTTCAGCTGGTAGGTACTGTAGCAACCAAGGTCATGTAAGAAAGTTTCAGCATATGGTAACAGCTGTGTCTGTGATTGCAATATTTTCTGCAGATGGTTTATTCATCATTAGATAACAGTCATGATTATTAAGGGACTAATTGGACCTTCAGACAGTTAGAGAGTGGAGGAATTAGAAAACAAAAGTTTAGTGTAACTTAGGGGGTGGCTATATTCAACTCCTTACTAAACCTCTTTTTTTCTCTAATATAAGAAAAAATTTCATTCCTTTGTTTGACTTCTGCCAAACTGTTTCTTCATCTCTCGCTAGACAGGAGATGCAGTCTCCATCTTTAGGATTTTCTAAATACCAATGTCATCCTTTTGTCCTGTGCAGTGCTACTAACAAAATCTGTGTTTTGGATATACTATTAAACCCTGGTATGCTGTTCATGACATCAGAGTGAACTTTATCTTTACTCCTGACAGCCTTGCACTTGCTTGTACGAGGTCAAGGAGACTGGATGTAACAAGTTGTTGAGTCAGCCTAGGGAAAGAAGTGAGCACTATTCTCTATCTCCTACAGATCAGCAGGACATTTCCTGCTGTTTCAAATCACAACACAAAATATGTTCCTACTCCTCCAAAATAGAAAGAAAACAGAAAGTTACCAAAGAGAAGTAGTCTGTTAGGATCCTAGAGTTAGCATTATCATTTATGCCAGTGCTGGAATATCCCTTATTCAGGGGATTGGGTTAGATTAGGTACTTTAAACTGTTTTTCTGTGTTTTGTTAAGTTGAGGCCAGCTTATATGAATTTTCCATTGATTTTAGATGAAAAATTGGGGCACAGAAGTACCTCACAGGAGTGTAGGTGGCAGAATCTATCTTCTGGAGGATATCTTGGAAGCTTTCAGTAAATTTTTCCTATGTTCCCTTAGGAATTTGGAACGTTTTGTTATTCCATAGTAATAATAAGTAATATTAACAATAGCAGCAACTATGCTGTGTATGAGGATGAAGCTCTCAGGGGCTTCTGTAAAGCTTTGGAATACTCAACAACACTGTATCATTTAACACACCATCAATATTTACAAACCTGATTTTCAGTCTTTTCATAAAGTTCCTGTAATCAGTTCCTGGTCATGGGGTGTTAGCTACAAAGAGCTATGCACAACAATTCAGCTATTAAAAAAAACAGAAAGACCCACCATTTAGTCTTGCTGGATTTCTACATTACAATCTGCTCTTTTACTTTCTTTCTCTGGAAATATGTATTCTTTTGTTTCAGCTGCAGCCACAAAAAAGGCTAGACTAAAAGGATACTGATGTCTTACATAATAGAAATTTTTTCACTGTCTGATCTTTATTCTTTCTAGGCTGGGTTTGCAAGTTATTTAAGGACACCTTAAAGTTACAGTACTCTAGAGCACTGCTACAGTGACCACAATTCCACTGTTATGCTTGGGATAACTATACTCTCTCGGAAAATAATACTGAATATGGTTATTGTACCACTTTTGAATATGTTATGATCTGCATATTATGTCCTGTCCAACCATATACACGTGTCATAAGGTTTTGCTCTGGCAATATTATTGTATAGTGATTGAGCTTTGGCTAGCTTGAAGACCTATTGGGCTGAGATCCATGGTGGGAAGATGAGGTGATATTCCATCCTCCAATCCTCTTTTCATCCTAGTAAAAGATTACCAGTAAAAGATTGCCAGGCATTAATTTTTTTGAGTCTTTCTCCTCAGATATGGAAAAGATTTTGGGAGACATGCTACTGAATGGAACAAAATTATATTCAAGAATAACGGTCTCAAAGGAGAAATGGGAGTTCAAATCATTGCAGAAGATGAAGAAGAAAAATTAATAACAGTTGACAGGTGAAAAGCACAAGATCTAAACCTAGGAAGCAAGCGAAGAACAGAATAAAGGGCAAGGGCTTATATATCACCAAATAATATTGTTAGGCTGGAGGGGAGCCCTTAATCACTCACTGGAATCCAACAGTGTAACATTACTTCCATCATAGACAGGGAAAGCAATTACCTTAGGGGTAATTGCATCCCCTGAAGGGACACCTTCTGCAGGCTGGGGAAGGGACCAGCCCTCTCAGTATCTCTCTGATAATATCACACCTGGAACATCTGTGCAGATGTGCCTCTGTTGAACTCAGTGCCAAGGACAAGTACAACTGGTTATTCAGACAAGAGCTCTTCGGGGCAGTTTACTTAGGAGATGTCCACGCATGTCAGAAGGACATTTGGGAGACGTTACATTTTCACACTATAGCACATACACTGCCTTGCCATACGTTGTTCTTCATTCAAAGCTACCTCTATAGATTTAATGAATTAACATCACTTTCCATTTGAAACATTCCTTTAAGAAAAATAAATGAATATATAACAGGAAATAATTAGAACAAGGACAAAAATTAAGACCCTAAAGTTGTACTCTACAGTTACCTTAAGCAGATTATTGAAACCCTGTTCCTTAATTTACTGATATTCTACAATGAGGATAATCTTTATCCACAGGATTTTGTGAATGGAATTTGTAAAGTGCTTTGAGGGCTTCTCCATGGAAGTCCTATAATCTGGAATTTCAAAGCTTCATTAAAAGGTATTAGCATAGTGTATTTAAGAAGCAAGTAAAGTAAACATAAAAGTTACTGTGTTATGATCTAAACATTTATGCTCACTCATTAATATACTGAAGCAGTAATTATAATAAGCTAAGTACAGAGCTATATGACTTCCAGAAAGTCATAACCAGCCCAGCACTCAAAAACGCAGAACTTTCTAATTCTTTAATACATACATTACAAAGGACATTAAACAACAATGTACTCCACAGTATACACTGAATACCTTTTCTGATGTTTACTATCTCATTTCCATTATTCTTTTACTACAGTGTCATCATACTCAGCACTGTCAAACTTTAACTTGAAATTCCCTTGAAAGATAGCAAAAAATGAATATTCTAAAGATTCTTGTTGTTTGAAGAATCCATGTTATCCATTTCATGAAATTTTAATTGCAAAATTGAAGGTACAAAATGAGATATTATTAGTATAATAGTTTTTATTATTTCGTATTCCTACTTTACATTAGAGACAGGCCATTATCATCTAGGATCCTTGGTATACAGTATATATCAATTAAGTGTTAGGTAGGTTGCTGAAAAGCAAACTTAATTTGTTCTTGTGCAGAACTCCTTTCTTAGTGTCTTACTATACACAAACAAATCAACGATTTATAATCTCTCTTTAGCCAGATATCTAACCTTTGTTTGAAGAATTAAAGGGAGAAGCAATTCATTGCAACCCTAGGAGCATTGCT
This sequence comes from Rhea pennata, assembly GCF_028389875.1. Taxonomy (NCBI): domain Eukaryota; kingdom Metazoa; phylum Chordata; class Aves; order Rheiformes; family Rheidae; genus Rhea; species Rhea pennata. The sequence goes on along the minus strand of NC_084667.1, from coordinate 57,643,863 downwards.
TTGGAGATTACTTGCTTCATTTATCAAGAAGAAAACAGATTCACATGTGTTAACTGACTTCTTATCCCAACTTCTGAACTGAATTACGTCTTTTTCTGTCTGGTTAAAGTTTTGTCAGATACCAAACCCTCCACGAAGGTACTAACTAAGCATGATTATGCTGCTTAATCCTCTCTGAGATACTCCTATCTTCCCAGAAATTCAAGTCACCATGTGTCTGTTCTGCCATGTGCATGTGAGCCAGTTTCTGAAGCTATGCAACCATAGGAGTGTGTGTAAGGCTGGACAAATAATCCCTTTTCTTTTTTTTTAGGGGGGGGCAGGATATAGTCTCATGGATTCACCATCTTACTAACTTAGTTAACTACCGGCAAGCATGAAACAACTTCTACCTATTAGGCTGTGAAAGAAGATGAAAAGCTTGCTTTTCTGGGTACACATGCTCTGCTTCTACAGCGCTCACCTCTGAATGAGGCCCAGGGAGTTCTTGTGAATTTTAGGGGGAAACAGAATTGATGCAGAAAAATCTGTGCTCCTTTTAACACAATTTTTTTGGCATAGACAGGAATTTGGCTGCAAGTTTTTAAAGTGCTCTACAGATGGTGTGTGAGACTCTAAATAGTTATTGTTGTTGGATATAATCAATAGTGTAGTTAAGAACCTTTCCAAATCAATACCCACTCAAGCTAAGAACTGGCCTAAACTGCACTTGGGAGGAGGAAGGAAAGAAACTTAGCAAACAATCAATTCAGACATGTTAATGAGGGGAACACAGGTTTATCAAAGCTGGGCTGAACTTTCTGATGACCTCCTTCAACAGCCTCTTCTACTTCTATTAAATCAGATTTTAAATGAACAAGGAATAGAAATCTCCCACAATACACATTCTAAAATTAGAAACAAGGCTTAAGAACATGCTTCCACATCTAGTACACAGCTAGAGTATTTCATTATAGCAATCACAATGCATTTGAAGAGAGACTCATCTAAGCCAGTATTGAGCTGATGGAGGGGGAGAGCAGGACTTAAGAAATGCTTGCTATTCCTTCTATTAAAATTAGAAGAGACTGGTACATTTTCAGGTCATAGGCTGCTTGTGTCTTTGTTAGGTGTCCAAGGAGAGTGCACTGCTGTACTGATTTAAAAGCAGCAACAGTGAGAGAAGAATCCAACCTTAAAGGGAGAGATGGATCAAAAGCACAATATTGAAATCGTTATCAAATATCCTCGGAGCAAGCCTCTTGTGCTTAGCTTTGGACAGGAGGTAGACAACAATTTTCTGCCAACGTAACCTGAAATTTCTGCTGGACAGATGATTCTATGAGAATAGTTGATGCCGCCTCAAAATAATGATGGTAAAATATTTTATTTACCCAAACTGAGCTGTTTTCTCCTCCTCCCCAATCTCCCTTCAAACTAGTCTGTAATATTTAATTTCCAAAAAATGTTAGATTTCATTTCCTTCTCGGCCATTGCCTCATAGATGTTGCAGCCCTGTTTTCCCCTCTGACATAAGACTCAAGTACTTCGCTACAGCATGATTCCTGAAGGGTAGCTGGGACCTGCTGTCCTAGCTTCTGTTTCTTTTATGTTCTTCTGAGAATTTTTTTTCTTTGGCAATATACTGATTTACTTCTGAGACTTGTGGCATGATGTTGAAGTAACATGGCCAGTGCATGGCTGGTGATCGGTCCTGAGGAATCTGGGTACTGGCATCCAGACCTTCAAGCCAACAAAATCTCTTGCAAAACATGGTTTGAGGTTGAAATGAGTTTAAATAAGCAAGAGTCTAAAGAAAATAAAGATGGTTATTTACAATTTAAGCATTTTTTAATTTCAGCTTTTCAAATAATGATGGGGACAGCTTCCCATGGAGCTAGATTTCCTACTTTTGCTTGGTTTCTGTTTGGATACACCTGTCCCCAGGAAAAGAAAAAAACAAGAATATCATTTCCTGGGTATCTTTTCCCTGCACTGGTTCTAGAGCATGCACAGATAGCACAGGAGTGTGTCAGTAGATAGGAACATGGCTAAACGGTTTCTTCATCAGCTCAAGCTAACACATAAGGTGACCTGTTTGCACTGACAAATATGGTACAGAGTGAGGGCTCCGATCCCATCCACCTACCTTTGCTGCAACTATTTCCTTAGAATGAAAGTTTTTTGAGGTAACAAGTAGTAATGCAAAAGAAAGTACCAGCAAGCTATACCTCAACAGTCTGTGCACCAAGTCTGTGTTTCCTGCGGTTTCTCAACAGGAGGGGAAAATAATCTCCTACAGACCACCCTAAATCATCAAAACAGTATGAACTGTACTTGCTATGCCAAGAACCAGGCATCAAAGCTCAAGTGCTTACATATTCTATTAAGTGTTTTAATATTAGAATAGGGAGACCAAAAAAACTGCAACCTTTTGGCTCCCTGAGGTCTCCTAAAGAAGGCCATGGGGGACAAAACACTATTTTTTCTGTTCTTCTCTACAATATTAAACCACTTAATAGAATATGTAAGCTCTTGAGCTTTGATGCCTGGTTCTTGGCATGCCAGAGGCTTTGTTACATGTTTTTACAGTAATTGAAAGAAATATCCATCTGCAGTAATTTCATTTTTTAGCAAGCTGAACAGATTCTTGGGAGGCAGGAGCTGCAAACATATGAAACAGAATAAAATAGTTTCTATCGAGCTGAATTCTTTTAGTTCTGCTTTTGAGGAAACAATCGCAGAAAGTTCAAAAGAGGCCAAGACCTCTGATAGTTAGATGCCTGCTGTGGAGGAGCCCTGAGATCAGTGCTGGCACGTTCACAGTGCTGGGTCAAACAGTGCTGCATGCAGCCAGCCCTGGGGACGCTTGCAAACCTATCACGCCTCATTAGAGGATAAGGCTGGGGTTATGGCAGCAGACCTGGGTGTAAGATAGCAGCTCTTATTTTCCAGCACAGACATGTTTTCTGAGTGATGACGCTCTGGTAACCCAGTCTGATCTGCCCTGTAAGAGATCTTTCCACTTTCTTACCCTTCACAGTATTATGAGTTGTTTACATGCTTTTTGGGACGGTGATTTCTCTCCTGCTGTTTCCATACAGCTTGCACCCATGGGACGCTAATGCTGGTTGAGTGATGCAGGTAATATTAAGTGAAAACCAAGTGGCAATATTCAGGGAACAGCTACTTGGAAAGCAGGTAACTGGAAAAAATGGGAAATACTATGAGCAGGGGTGACCTGATATCTTAGAGGAAAAGCAAAACAGTAAAATGGAACCAAGAAAAAAAAAACTAGAGAATTCTGTAAAGCAAGAACCTTGTAGACATTTGGCAAGGTGCAGAACAGGGAAAATTTCTCTGAATAGTGAAGACTCAAGTTTCCACACTGAAGTTTGTTATGGCCTTTGAGAGCTCAGAATTTTTACAGCTTCAGCAGATGGACTTCGCCCAGGTAATATGTTATTTTTTTGGAATGTCAGATGTGTGGTTAGCAGCACCCCCACCAACATCTTTCATTTCTGAAGCTGGCACTGTTGTGGAGATTGGCAACCAATTGCCTACGATGCGTGCTCACAGCACTGTGACATCCCGAAGCAGAAAATCTCTGCAGTGCTCCGTGAACACTAGTTCCAATTTTAAAGCACAAAATTCAAAAAGTAAGGTCTGTACACTGCTTTATCTTTTGCTTTTATCTTCTTACTGCTGAAGTAAAGCAAGGATTTATTTGCTCCTGTTTGCCCTACACTATTCTCATCTAAAATGCATAGCTACAGAGAAGAATTGCAATGAGATTCCTCTTTTTCTGTCAGATATTAGAGTAGGCTGAGTTTTGCATTTTTTTGGGGCCCTCCAGGTAGCTGAGTATCTCATGGCAAAGGCTTGTAAAAGCCATTCTCTATTTGTGAAGTACATGAGATTTGAACTTGCATTATAAACATCAGAAGCCTTTGACTTTGCAGCTGTCGCCAGGGAGAAGAACCAGGGCTTTTTTGATAAGCAGAGATGATCCCAGCAATGAAATGTCAGTTCAGAGTGTATTGTTGCGTGCAGCTCCTCCTACTCCATTTTTTACTGCCATACAGAAATGCTGGCATGTTCCACGAAGCTGACATCCAGCCTCCAATAGTCAATGCCATCAGAGAAATGGCTTCTTTCCTTCTTATCTTTGTGCCACAAAGTAAGACCATGCCCATAAGTGCCAGAGCTCTAACTTAGGTATAGCTAGACTTTTTGCCATAGCATTAAATCCCACAATGACCACAGCAACAAGACTTTTAATCCAAAAAAGCCAGGTTTTTAGTGCCCTACTTTTAGGCATAGTATCATCTAGTTACTGCACAACACATTAGGAAAAAAAAAAAAGGTAAAAAGGTATTTATAAACCAAGCTGCCTTTGCTTATTGTCCTCTTTTGGGAACATCCCTGATCCAGGTTTGGCTTCAGCCAACTCAGACTCTGGTCTCTAGCGAGTGTTTCTTTCCATCATCATGAAGGTCTGGCTGTGGTCTGCTTACTGCTTTTGTGGCAGTCTATGTCTGTTTGCAGAGCAGGTTCCCAGCTGCTCACAGCAACTGCCTCTGCCTGCCTTACCCTGTTGCCCCCATGCCTCTCTTGCTGTGCTGCCCTCCACACAAGGCATAACCTCTCCCCAAACCCCTAAAAATCCTGCCTGACCTGCTGCCTCTCTTCTTTGCAGGACATAATCTGCTTGTTCTCTGTTTGTGTTAATTACTTCATGTCACAGGTGGCTTACAGCAAAGTGTCAGCTCTGACTAAAAAAGATTTGAGAATAGCTGTAAACGTTCTGGCAAAAAGAAAAAAGAGAATGTTATCTTTGATAAAAATGATGGAGGTCAATAAACTGTAGCTAAAAATGGAGATAGCTATAAGATAAACACCAGCTGTTTTTTAAATCCTTTCAAAGAAGCGTACGAGGTGAATTTCAGGTATTTAAGAGCACATATGCAATGTTCTTGGAAGAGGCACGGCAATAAAGGAATATTAGGAGGAGGAATGTAATGATTGTTGCTGAGCAGAGTAAGTCATTATTAACGTTTGCAATGGACGCCCAGAGAGCAGGCACCAGAACAGTGCAATGGTTTGGCCTTAAAAAGCCTCTAGACACCAACCTTTTTCACGTAGCAAGATGTAAAAGGTCCAGTTTCTGTGTTTTGCATTAGTAGGGGGGAAGTGAATAGAGAAAGCTGACAGCTGCCAGATGGCACAAATAGCTCCACATTACCAAGTACATTTCTAGTCTAAGTTTATGACAGAAGATTTGCAGTTTTGCAAGAGCTCAGCCTTCAGAAGTTACACCTAGAATTTCTTATTGTAAGAAACAGTGTGACTGAACAAGCTGAAGGATTCCTGGCTTTCTCTGGAATATTCCTCAGCTTTATCTCTGGGGCTTCTGGTCATTGGCTATAAATCAAACCTTTGCTTCAGTGAATCCAAATCAGAATTATTCAATTCCTTCTCACAGCTCTCCCTTCCCTTCTCACAGCACCTCTTCAGAAAGTGTTAGTGTTGCTTAGTTTTTAACCTGAACTGCTGTTTCTCCCTCTATCCTTTGCTGGCTGGCCTGAGTTCCTGAAATCAGCTGGGCAATGCTGCAGAGAAGGGCGCTGTCTGCAGGTGTTATGGAAGAGAATGGACAAGGCCACGGAAAAGAGCACAAGCAAGAGTACCGAGGTTTGGGGTGGGGGGCTGTGTGTTAAACCTTACTATCACTTTAGGGGCTTCAAACCCTCAAACAGATTCAGGAGACAAAGAGGAATTTTTAAAGCAGGACCTTAATGAACTATGTGTCCATGTCATTACAGTGAGCTAATCTTAAAGAAAAAATGAAAGAGTGATCAAAAAACTTCTGTGACCAGTCATGAGTGAAGATCACTAGTGTAAGAAGGAAAGGTAGCTCATCTGCACGCATCTTCGTTTCTGGGGGGTCTGCATGTAATTCTACTGAGTTCGGCCAGCTAAAGGATAAAGTTGTTTTCCTGTAAGCCAGGCTCTTTCTTGCAGAGCAAAACAGGAGTAAATAGATCTATATTCTGTTCAGTAGTGAGAGCGCACCAGAAAACTGTTCTTTAGATAAAAGTTGATATGCATGCTCTCATGAAATGAAGACTACAGTCTGGATACTTGCACAAAAACAACTTTTTGCTCTGGCTGAATTTGTTCTGCTTGTTCACAGGTATGTGCTAATGGGAAAAGAGGCTCAACTCTGAGTGTTTTTTGAAGTTTCAACAACAAAAACATGAAAATCTGTTCTGTGTCATCAGTATTAAGCACTGAGTTTGCATGTCTACAATAACTGCCAAAAGAGTTCTCACCCCAGCTTTGTTGTGATTCTGATGTTCAGTAAATGTCAGTAAAATCAGATAACTACCCCTTCCCTAAATAATGTCCTCTCCCTCTGTCCAGGGGAAGAACATATTGCCAGGGAGCTTTAAATAGAATGAGAGATGGAGAGTGCTGAAACAGCCATGTGTACTTCAAAATTCTCCTGATAAGAGCGGTTGCCATTAACATAGGTTATTTTTGTTCATTGCATATGCAGTTTCTAAATACAATTACTAGTGTGCTATTACCCCCTTCTCCAAAAACATCAGGCAGTTAAACCCAAACTTTTAGCAAAAGCAAGTTTTCAGCTGATCAGAAGGCAAAACAAGACACTCAGTGGGAGCAGAGCCAATTTGAGAATTACTGCACATAAAAAAAAAACTCACAACAAATCTCTTTCTTTGGATCAGTGGCACCTGTTTTCAGGCAGACTCAGTGTAGCTGGTATGTGTGCATGTATACACATATGCTGCTTTTATTTATAGAAGGGTGCACAATCCATTAGAAATTATCTTCTAAAAAGAGCAGACTTTAAAGTCTCTAAAGGTGCTCTTATAAAGAAGCATCCAGCTGCTTGGATACTCAGCCAAATCTCTGGTCTACAAGGGCAGAATAGAAATCTATAAAAAAAACAGGTTGTGTTTTTAATTTTCTTCTACAATATCTCTTGCACTTTGCACCGAAACAAAATATAATGACCAAAGAAAACCAAAAGTCAATCTGAGTTCAAAGGCAAGGATCAGCTCAGTTCATGGATGTCTGAACTGGCATCCTCACTCCACAGGTGGTGAAGGCAACTGGTGTCCCTCATGGCCTTCTCTGTAACACTGGCGCAAAGGTTTGCAAAACCAGCCCCCAAAAGAACAACTATGTCTCTTCACATTTGAATGAATGGGATTTCTTTATTGACTTCTTTTTTTTAAAGTGTCTTTAAAAACAATCTATTAGTAAATTTAATTTTTTTATATGTCATTTTAAAATCCATTCTAGGAAAAATCAAGCACTATCATAAGGCTTGATCTGATAGTCTTCATAAAGAGCTGCCTGATTATTTGGACTAAGGAGTAGTACAGAACAGAGTTCCGGCTGTGCAATGTTCATGTGAACATCCAGACGTGCATTAGTATCTGCATTGCACTTGCATCCATTTTCTACTCACCATCGTGACATATTTTCATACAGACTCTGTATCCCAGTGCACCTCCACTTTTTCCCCCCAGCAGATCTTCTGCCATTCATCGGCATATCTGTTATGGAGTCCTATTCTTTGACAGTGCTCTGTTTCCCCAGCATTTGTTGCTTCCACACAGTGAGAGCTATGCTCTCATCCCAGCTTGCTGAATTTAAGTCTTATCACGTAGGTAAAAGCAGTCTACTGGCAGCCAAAACAGACATGTCTTACTTTGCATTTTTCATGATACCAGTACCTGCGAACAGATTTCTTCACAGATTTTCAGATTTAATTACTACTGGCTTAGCTCGCTTTAAATGATAGCGCTGCGGAACAAGAGACAAGGGCAACTAAATGTGGACGTGAGAAAGTACATCAGTATAATGTTTTCTGCTTGTCCTTCACTGATTCTCCCTTAGGTTCAATGGGGTAGTATTTAGATTAGGATTTTCAGGAAAGGCTGGTGCCTCAGGAGTCCTAGGTCAGCTGAGGTATGTTCCTCAGGCTGGGAAGAAATCCACTGTACCCAGTGGAGGGGGATGACCACTTGTGGTGACCAAACTGGCTCTGGAAGCAGGATGGGAACAGCTCTATTGGCATGCTACTGCCCTGCTTAAGAAAAAAAAAACAAAAAAAAAACAAACAAACAAACAAAAAAACCCAAAGAAACAAAAGAAACACACACAGCTGAGGAAATGAGTTTATAAACTCAAGGTCAGCTCTGGGCTAACACCACTGCCCTGCTCTCACAGTCCAGCCAAATGCCTGCTCCATGCTCTCCTGAGTGTGTAGGTTTACACTCAGCCTGGCATTACTTGGTGGGGTTTTTTATTTTTTATTTTTTACTGTGCTACAAGCCTATAGAAACATCAGCTCTACGTAGGATTTAACACATACAGCAAGGCACTAGAACAAAGGGCCATGCCCCCAAAAGTAACGAACACATGCTGTCATAACATGACAGTTAAAGTAACCTCCCTGCCCCTACGAAACCTTTTAATTCTGCAGCCTCCCCAGCACATATGTTTTACCAGCTCCAGCTCACTCCTGCACTGGTAAATATGTATCATCAACTACCCTTTCACTATTTTATGCTAACGGAGTCCACATCCCTGCTGGAAGACATAACGCCGTTGCATTTGGTACAGTAAGCTTACTGAGGGTTTACTCAGCTGCAAGCAATAGTACTGGTTGTTGCATAGAGTGTTTTACCCTCTGACCACAGACACAAAACTAGTACACAAGAGGGAAAAACAGGAATTACACTTCTGAAATTTCTTTTTGAATTTTTGCTCTGGCACAGACATCATTCAACCATCACGAAGCACTGAGTAAAGAAGAAATTTTAAGCTAGCAGAGAGAGAGTGGTCAAGATTCATTTTCTTAAAATCAAAGAACTGTCCTCTACAGAAAAATCCTAGTATTTACCTGTTGCAGGAGCACCAAAAGGATTAGGTAACATTTTTGCAATAAAAATGCTTATTCTAAAAATACGTCAGTGTCACTGATTAAAAAGAAACTCAGAACAGAACTTTGAATGAGAATCAAAACCATTACACACTAGTATGAGGGTTATAAAAATCAATGTCATACTTAGATTGGGCATGTTTCTATGGTACAAGTCAAAACAAAATTTACATTTTTTTTCCATGGGAAAACAGAGTTCAAAACCTAAAACCATTCTAGCATCTAGGCTTTGCTGTGATTTTGGTGATATACCCTTCTGAAATACTTGCACCCAAGAAGAAACTTCAGCACTCTTTCACCACTATCATGTCTCATGGACCTAGCTGTCCTGGAGAGGATCCAACATGATCCTGAGACACTGAGAAGCTTTCAGAAATGATGTTTGAAGGAAAGTTGGTACACACTTTTTTTTTTTTTTTTTTTTTTTAATTCAAGTCACTGTTACAATCTCAGCATGAACAGGAGTGTAACTCACAGCTCCTGTTCTGTTCACTCGCGTCAGTATGCCATCTTACACATAGAATCCAATTACTTTGGGGGAATGTGTTGGTTGGGTGGGTGGGTAGGAGGGGAGGGAAGGAAAAAAAATTTTTTTTGACCATTCAGTACAATGAAAGAATTGCAGGAGCCTTACTCAAGCTGGACCTTTTGAGCCCCACCACTAGATCCGTGTTAAGGCAGAACAAGTTGGCTATATGCACAATGCTTGCTGGTTTGTTGAAGTGCTAAACTTACATACCCCAGCGCTCGTAGGATATTCCCACTGAACTTTGAGACACACACAGTCATGTCAAATGAGAATACAGCCCTAAAGTCCTCTATGCCTTGGGTTTTAGTTCTAATTTTAGACTGAACCTAAAATCTTTTTTCAGATAAAAAAAAAAAAAAAAAAAAAAAAAAAAGAAGCAGCTCTCTCTCTGGAGTCTACTTTCTTCCCACTTCCCCTTTTCAAGGGTATGGATTTCAGAAAGGCTCTGAACAAACATTGTGAAGCTCTTCAGTCTAATATCCTCAATGCACATGTCTCCGCCACTGGGAGGAATTCAGTGCAAGAAGCCTGGGTTCATCGCATACCAAGTGTGGAGACCTACACAGCCCAGCAGGATAATGCATCCCTGTGACCAGCTGTGTCTCGTAACTGTGTATGCAGCTCTCAGCTCACAGCAAACACAAGGCATCATGAGTTCACTGAAACTCAAAGACAAAATGACTCAGATTGCTTTTTATTTGCTGCAGGATAGGCAGATTTGTGCAGCCTGTAATCAGAGACAGTTAAAGGCACAATAGCTTGTTATCTGTGATAGAACAAATTTCATCCAGAAGCTCTGAGAGTTGAGAAGAAATGATCTCTGACCTGTAGAAGGTGTATTTCTACTTTTAAAAGGTTCAGTATTTGTCTGGATCAGTTGTTTCCAATGAACCTGGCAGATGCTCCCCTCACTCTTGCTATTTTAACTATTGCATTAACACAGAGAAATTCTTGGCACCTCAATAAAACTCCTGTTAAAAGAACATGAAGTTTGTATGGGCAGACCTCAGCCCAGTACAGTTATGCTTCAACACAACTGTCATTATTATTTTTCCAATAACCAGCAGAAGAGACTTAATCTATTCTCATCCTTGGAAACCAAGCTGTTTTTTCGCTGAGACTTAAAACAACAACAGCCTGAGCCAGACACTGAGCATGGGAAACCTGAGTGTAGATGATTTGCATCAGGCTTTGCTATTGCAGCCCCAGCCCAGGCACTTAGAAAGGAGTGTTGGTCAAGTTTACGTACACACAGACTTACCTTAGCTAAGTATATTTACAGTAAAATCACAACCCAGAAAATACAAACAACAGTGAATAAGACTTGCTGGACATGTAGATAGAAATACTGCCCTATTTTTCCACATTTATTGTGTGGAATATATATTCTTAACTGCTTTAGCGCTGTTAAAAAAAAAAAAAAAAAAAGTTCCCACTTATCCTGTGACTGAAGTCTTCCTTCTGCAAAGATGAAGCCAGAGCTGCACATAGTAAACATCCCCGAGCATTAACCATTGTAAGGAACAGTTGTCACCACTCTGTTTGGACTTTCTATACAGCCCATGCCAAGTGCACCATCTAGTCACAGCACTACTCACTACTGCAGCGACAGCCCTCTGAAGTACCTTGCCAACAGTCAAGCACAAACTGCCCATGTTTTAAGCTGTTCATTTACAGCTAAACAAAATTTAGAAATAGGCAAGAGGAGGCAAGTCTTATACATAATCAGCTGGATATACTGAAGCCTTATGGCAAAGGTGGTTCTGCAGGAGAAACATGAACGTTGGTTCGGCAGAGCTTTGTGGGCAACCTTGGTTGGAACATTTTCAATGGGAGCCGGCTCAGTTACGGGCTCAGCACTGCCCACAACAGACAGAACATACGTGTTTATTATGACTCCATCTGAAGACCTATTTAAGCTGATAATTTAAATGAAATAAAGCTGATTTAAGCTCCAATACTTGTACCACAGGCTTAAATAACATTTTCTCCTCTTCTAAATCAAGTTATCCCAAAGACTAGAACATGAAAGCAATGAATCCTTTCATGTTACAATTGATTTTTAAAGAACATCACAGTTCTACTCAAACAACAATTTTTTGCCCAGCAACAGTCATCATCAGGCTGCAGACAGCTCACCAATACTGCAAGCATTTAGACTCTTCTTTGCTGAACAAACACACTGGTTACATCAACCCCCGCTCAATCTCCTCTCTTCCGTCCTCTCTTTAAACTGAGAAGTTACTGCAGGCACTCACCTCTGACAGGATGGCCAATTTCCAGTCATCCTAAGGTAATCTCGTACACCCCACCACCTGTAAGCAATAGAGTATCACAAACCTGACCAGCACATGCAGGGAGAGCAGAATAGAAAAAGCCCAAATTCCTTGCTTCTTCTAGCTATGCTGCCTAATTAATTTCCTCCCTTGTTTCAAGCTAGTCATGCCTGCTAGCATGACAAGGCTTTTGCATTTTGTTATTTCGAGGTTAACTGGGTGGCCTTCAATCCCCTTCTGTCTTGGGGCTCTGTGGAGGCTGTCTCACCACAGTATTTTACTTCACATCCTCAAAGGAAACGCTTAGACTCACCATTCTTTTGTCTCTTTAAACTAGGCATTTTCTCATTTTTGCCTGCCAAAACATAGGCCACATGAAGCCCTTTCATAAAGCTGTTACTTGATCATGGCTTGGTTAATTCGGACCTGTTCTTCCATTCCTAAGTGCTCTACAACCTCATTTGATTGCTTTATTTATGCTTAGTATATCTTGGCACATAATTAGTCTCAAAAACAGTTGGCTTTGAGACACTAATCCGTAGTAAGAAACAAGTCACTTTACTCCCAATGCCATGCTACTGCAAAATGGTATCAGTAGACATGATGACCTTGGATCTACCTACTTATAAATTAGAGGGAGCTACTGAATTACCATCTGCCCTTCACACTCCTAAATTTTGTGTTTAGACCAGAGTTAATCTTCTCTATGCTTTTTTTGTTGGCTTCTCTGGAGAAGAAGGGCTGAGACTGAGGACTATCCTGATTTTTTTGCATCCTTTTTCACTGATAATTATTTTTTGACTACCATCATTGCAGAATAGAAAAAAGAAAACTTCTAGCCAAAATCAATGCAGAATCTAGGTAGTAGTGAGCAAAATAAAGGGTCAAATGATACTTTCAACTAGACTGTCGCTTTTTCCTTTTCAGCATCAATGAAAGTGTTAGACAACCCCAGTTTTCTTGGGAGTAGCAGGACTTGTGAGTGCTGAACCCTCTTTAGATGAGGGCCTGTGGAGAGATTTGGAGAGGAAATCTTACCAAACTGTGACTTGTCCTTTCTACTTCCCCACTTTAGCTTCACATGTACTGTATAAGAAAGCACAAAATAAGCTCTCCCCTAATGAGCTTCTTTGTTGGCACTGCAGTGTTTTAAAGAGAATCTCCCCCAGCTAGGTCTCCACATCAGACTCAGTCTCCTTACAGCTCTCTCCCACCAAGTAAATCCTTGCTCTGTTCCTTATGCTTTCATCTCAGGCTTCCAGGCAATCCTTGTTCTCCCCAGCAAGGAGCAATCACTAATTCTTTCTCAAGCTTGAAACTACAGGGATCGCTCCAACTCCCCCTGAAAACAGGCTGCCTTGTATCTCCAGGCACTCCAGGCTCCCAGCCATCTGCTCTCAGTCATATCTCCTTGGTCCTCCAAGACCCATTATTTAGGAAGAAAACCAGGCACAGGTGAGAGATGAGGCTTGAATCCCTTAAAAGCTTACACTTGCCCCATGATAAAATGCAGGACTCTTGGAAATATTTCCAGTAATTTAAACTCTGGAAGGTAGAGTGGAATAACTCAAAAGAACTCCACATGTATTTGGCCTGTGAAAATATTAACCATTCCTTGCTTAAAATGTTTTAGATATATGACTTCCACCAAGTTGTAAGACGTCTCCCAGTGCTCTTCAAGACTGGATGAGATTCTGTCTTTGACATCAGTTTATAAAAGAAACACTAAACAACCCCTCTCCCCACACCCACACCACAGATTACAATACTTATTTTCTCCTTTACAATTTGGACACCTTTGCAAGCCATTAAGACAGAGGCAGGCAAATCAAAACTTCACCATATGGCCTGGGGAGCAGGATAATGAATACGGGATTACTGATAAGATGTCTGGGTGCATCCTTTTGGGCTACAAAACATATCAAAACAAAAGAAGTGAAAGGGGGGAAATTGGGAATGTACTGGTATAGTGCATTTAGTACTATAACTACTAAAACCTTTTTTATTCCAAATTTAAAGTATTTTCTTTGTTTTCCTTATACATTTAAGCTATCTTCATTCGTGTACTTTTGACTATGATGTACATAGTGCCTGTGTTCAGTCTATCAAAATCCAGCTGCAAGTTAGATGAATGGATAAATTTTGCATACCACATGGTAGTGCACCAAAATCCAGTTTAGTTATGAATGTGTGGATGTTCATGTGCGCATGCAGTGTGGCAGAAGATCCACACCGGTTATTCATGTTGTGGTAACCTTCCAGAAGTATTATTGACTCCATGACTTTGTAGCGGTCAGGTCCCTACTCTCTGATTTAACTTGAAAGGAGACTTGTAAACCTGTTGGGGGAATGGCCGCAGCCTTTTCTGTGTAGATTTGGCTTGGGTTTTGCTGTGCCTTACAGGTAACTACTGTTCGTGACCTGGTAAGTGAAGAATCACAGGCAGGTTCTCATTCTCTCTTTTTCCCTTTTTCTGCTACTGGTCACTGTGAATGGCTTACAAACTTCCTAACACAAAGTGTGGAAGATGCATAGTTTAAAGGTTTGCAGATGGTTCTCTGATCAAATGCTGCCATCATGTGGACATGCACAGTGGAAGGCTACAATTAGTAGAGTATTGTTTTGAAAGAGGAAGGTGGAGAGAGGAAGAATAAAGCAGTGTTTTTTTGCAAGTTATATGCACCAAAATATTATATAAAAAAACCCCATGGTTTTGTCTAACCCAAACTTCTGGTCAAGCCTGATTTAGTCTCTTTTTAATACTATCTTCATTTTATTTTGTTACACTATCTTCATATTTTAGCATCTGTAAAGTTGCTTAGACTTACATATGAGTCAATTGACTAAGAGCACGTCTCTCTGACTGCAAAATACCTCTGGCTTACTAAAGATAAGGACTAGAAGATTGCATCGCATTTCCACGGACATGTTCAGGACCCTGACTTAGGAAATATCTTTCCTGAAGATCATATCTATCTGGAGAACCTCTAGAGCAGGGGGATGGAAGAAAGTCACTGTTTCTGAACTTTAGAGCTAACGATCAAAATTAATTATTGTTTTCTTCTACTCCTAGACCAGCAGCTCTGCCTGTATTTGAGACTGAAATAATCCCCTTTACGTAAAAGTCTCATTTTCCCTCTTGCAAAGTTTTTAAAGAACCATATAAAACCTATTCCTCATATGATTTTGTAAAGATAAATTTAGGAAGAAAAGTCAAATGCATGTACACATAGTTCTGCCAGGAAAACCCTGGATTATAAAAAATGGGAGACCTATATCTGCACCAAATTTTTAGGCCTTTAATGTTATGATGGTAAATACAATTTGCCAAAGCTCAGGGAAATTTAATTGCTTGGAGAAGGAAGGGCACAGTTATGTTAACTATCTTACTGAAGCAGTATGGTCTGGACCATTGTATTCAGTGATGATTTGTACATATTCCAGGGAGCCTACAGCAATGTTGTTAACACTGCTTGACCCTCAAAATCTAAAGGTTTGTTTTGGCTAGGAATACCATGGTCCAGCTGGACCTAAATACTGTTTTGTAAAGGGCCCATAGATTATCAGCCTAGAAGAATGGATCAGCTGGGCTGCTCAGCAGATGGTTTAGCGCTTGCAAATAACATCCTTATTAATCAAAAACAATACACTTAGTACTGGAATATGTACACATATCAAGAACTAAGTAAAAAAAAGTTGTTGTACAGATTTTCTATTCAGACATGCTTATCCAAAGTTTGATTTTTATAATAAAATGAATGTAGTAGGATAAATGAAGAAAAGATTACTAAAGCTCTGTAAATAGCATGTTGATGGAAACCATTTCATCCGTGGCATCAAGGAAATGTTATATGCTGATAACATTAACTACTGATATCTGACCAGAAATTCTTCCTTTAGTCAGGCATAAGTCTTTAGTCACTACAACAAAACCTGAATGAAACTCCATGTCCTCTTCTAGAGGATTCAGATTCCATGAATCCTCTTGTTCTCTTGTTCTTTAAATCTATTAATACAAATGACTCTACAATTATTGCTTATATTCATAATGATCATAAAGTTTTAAAGGCTTTTCCTCAATGAAATCAATAACATATGTGCATATATGGTGGTGGCCATTTTGTAGCAGTCAGGCATCAAAAATTTCCTCTAAAAACCCTGTCTTTGTGGAATATATTTAGGTCTTTTCTGTTAATATAGCAGGAACAGGTTATAGTGTCTCAAAGAGACAAAGAAAGATGGATGGGAGCTCATTAACTGATAAGTGCAAACCATCTCAAAAGAAAAAAAAAATCACAACGAGGCTGAGATGCAGGTTTTTTGTTTGTTTAAGGCAGCACAGTAGAGGTGGGGGCTGAAGAAAGCTCAGAGAAGTTTGACTAAGGTAGAGCTTAAGAAAGCTGAAAGGTGAAACACAGCAGGATAGCTGA
Organism: Rhea pennata; assembly: GCF_028389875.1. Classification (NCBI taxonomy): domain Eukaryota; kingdom Metazoa; phylum Chordata; class Aves; order Rheiformes; family Rheidae; genus Rhea; species Rhea pennata. The sequence goes on along the minus strand of NC_084667.1, from coordinate 57,627,666 downwards.
TCAAGACCAGCACCTCTGGCATTGGATATAGTAAATATATTGTTTTCTGTTCTCTGTCTTTAGTAACAAAGATGAGATTTGTCGACAGGAATTGAAATTGTATCAGTGCTCCTCCTTGTATTCTCTTTGCCATTATATCAGTGTTCCTGTACAAAGCAGATTTAAGAATTCTTGCTTTTGAGACCTGTTGCAAGAGACTACTTCAAATACTGCAGTTTTTCTCAAGTTAAGTCTCTTATTATTCCAATTCTCTATCATTTATGTGGTTTGGAACTATTCACTACAGCAACACCACAAATACGATAGAAACTCTCATACATGTTTTTACCTCTGTTCCAGAAAAGAGTTAAAGAGAGATTACTTCTTCCTTTCATGTTTTAAGACAAGACTTTTTTCCTTCTGAGAGTATAGCAAGACTATATGAGCCTCCTAAACTTTACTGACACCACAAAAGATAAGCAGGGTGCTAGGAGCCAAAAATCATTGTTCTTTCAATACTGAGTCACTGACCTCCTCTTCAGAGAGGATCTCCTTTCTGTATATGAGGAAATACGCTATCTGTGATGGAAGAGCTGCCAACAGGGTTACCATAGCCAAAAATCATGTGTGACACTTCATAAATGTGAATTTAAATCCTTGCATTTTGTAGTTTAAACACAAACTTGTTACTCAAAGCCTTTTTCTAGTCTGCAAGGGATGACGGCATCTCTGTCAAAGGCAGAGGGAACTGGCACAGCTGCTAGAGTGACAGCCATGGGAACACTGCTCAGAGCAAGGGAGGAGGCGAGAATGGTAAAGCTGAATCCAGGCTAGATGGGTTTAGTGAGGAAAAGTAAAATATTATCCTAGTATTTGAAGTAACTGCTACCATACCTCAGCATACCTCCTTCATACAAACATGCACCAGTTTGCTCTTCTTAGATCCTGATCTCTTGGGTGTCTTTGCCTGTAAGCCCATTTTGTCCTGAGCTTGTTTCAAGCCATCTTCTTCCTCAAACTCTGGTATACTCCTCCAGCACAAAAGCTCAGCCCTGTTAACTCTGTACTGATATTGGCACCAGTTTCTTTCCCCGCCTAAGACAGCCACAGCTCTGTGAGCTTTCTAGGTTTGCAGGTTGCCTTTTCTGAGACATGTGGTATCTGGAGCAAGTAGACACAAGGCAGGACTGGAGTTGTGCATCCAGCTGGAGGCAAGGTGGATTACCTGAAGGCATCTCAAATGGCACTAGAGACTTATACATAGGCAAGCATGAGCAATTAGATAGCTAAATGTTGATTCACAGCCTACTCACTGGTCAGTGGAATAGTTCTCTAGGCTTCAATGGTAGCCAATGACTAGTTCTCCAATAGATGTAATTGGAGCCTAGATATTTAGCCAACATAAACACCAAAATGTACATGTCTTAACCTTGATCTGAATCTCACCAGTAGAGTTAACGATTTGAAGGGTGTTTCTGAGGCACAATCATTCCCAGTAGCATTTTCAGCAGTGAAGTTTGCACTTCCCATCTTTTAACTAGAGCTCTTTTTTCTTTCGTTGCTCAATTACAAGGACAGAACTTGCCATAGGCACTAAACTGCTAGCTGAAAACAAAACAAAACAGAACACTCCCCCTCCCCCAAGGTTTAAAAGGTAACTATGTCAGTGAACTGACACAAAAAAGAAGAATCTTTCCCATAATCAACTGCTTTAATACCTCCAAAGCCAGTATCCCTACTGGCCAGTAGGCCTACATCCCATTTACAATTCTAAATGTTTGCAATGCAGTTCAGTTTTAGTACAGTAGCACTAGTAAGTATTTTGATTAAGATCTTTTTGGTTTTAGTATTTTATTTCAGATCAAAAGTACTTTTTCCTGTATATTGTATTTTCAGTAAGAAAGTCATCAGCTCCCTCAAATGTTCTCAGTATTTTATGGTATACTATGTTAAGTAGCTAATATTCTTCACTGACTGATGACTTCAGAGGATCCCTGAAAGCTGATATTGGAGGGGCATCATGCTACCCTGCAAGTAATGACTGGGCCAGTTCCCATAGACCAGCAAAGATGGATGAGTCACTGCAAATTTAACCAGCCCTAAGGAGGTGCTATTGTCCATATTCTTTCTTTCTGCGCATAGTCAGGCAGGACAATTTGCCCAACAAAATGCTGCAGTTGCTGCTGCTTTATGTTATCTTTCCCTGCTCTGCTTTCAAAATAAGTATCTTAAGATTTAAGAAGAAATATAAAAACTAAGTCAAATTACAGCTGAGGTAAGGACCAGATCCATCTTATCTCAAAAACTAGATTCCAGTTAAGCCACTTGGGCATTCACTAATGTTTAGGGTGGAAAAAGAACAGAAACAAGTTTCCTGATTATCTCAGATTTGGTTCTTCAGTTAATACCCTAAAGGATCCTAAATGAAATGTTTCAGTCCACTGGAAAAAGAAATCCAGTGCAAATTGTGAAGCATTTTAAAAGCTCTTTCTTCACTTTCTCCTGCATAGCTTGATGTTTTTGGTGGAAAGAAAAGAACTTTTAAAAGATGAAACTCCCATCCCCCCACAAATAAGAAACTTGACTGCCTTAACAGAGGGCTCTAAAATCAGAAATGATGTGAGAGAAAGCTGAGGTGACAAACCATAAGCACATAACTCTCTGTACCTAGAGAATTTGCTAGAGAATAGCAAAGGACAGGTATACTTCAACTACACCTTTGTTATTGACTCATCAGACCAGGCTGTTGGATTTAAAGGGGTGGTTAAGTAGAAACTATTTCCTATTTCGACCTGAGTCTGGAATCTGATGACTGATTCGTAGTTGATATCCATTGTTATAACGGATTTTGAATCAAAGCTGCATTTTTTTTAAAGAGTTGTTCAATGTTTCTAATTATCTCTGAGTTTACCATAACATATGCCTATCACATAACAGATCACATATTAGAATGCACAATACTGGATTATACGCCTTAAAGTGAGTTAAGTGAGTTCATGCTTCAGGCTGACTTACCTAGGTTTACTTTCATCTGGACTTCCAGGTTAGTTATCTTTGGTTGAAAGACTGGTTAAAAAAGCTTCTGACTTTCTCAATAGAAGCTTTGAGAGGAAGCATCCACCTGCCTTGAAATTTTCATCTTGTTATCTAGAAGTTAACACTTTCCACAGAAGTACCTCTACACACATTTTTTCTATTAGCTGTAATCTTTGCACTGCATTGTAGTGCTATAGCATGTATGAATGTTACCAGCAATACAGCTAATTTGCTATGTACTCAAGATGATTTAGAGACATGTCAACAGAAAAGATTATAGGATAATGAACTGAATATGTGCTTTAAAGCTTTTTGTTTTTGAGCAGTTGTTAATAGATTTCAGAGTAGCATAGTTATCAGACAGTACAGAAGAAGTTGCTAAATATTCCTTTCTTGGGTGGCTAGGGCAATTGAGGTAAATTGTTAATTAACAGCATCTAAAGACATCTTCAGGAAGCACAGTTGAGATCAAGTTGTTTTCAGGGAGTGGCAAGAGCAAGGTTGTTCCGTGAGGATGAAGAACTGGGAACTGAGGCGACCCCAGTGTGGGCTGAGCCCTTGCCATGGGGATTGCTGTCTTGCAGCGGCTGAGCGTGACAGGTAGAGACGGCACTGCTAACAGTGTCCATCAATGGTCCCAGACATGGCAAGCAATGAACCAAGCCCAGAGACCATCCAGGAGCTCCAGTCAGGAGTGGAGGGAAACAGAGCTAGAGACAGGGCTGAAGACAACAACCATGGGTCCAAAGCCCACCCAGGAGGAAAAGTTGTGAACAAGATTGTAGACAAGCTACAACATCTAGAGTCTATCCAGGAGACAAACTACTTACAGCATGGGTCCAAGGATCATCCAGAAGGCAAGGCTGGAGACCAACACTTCTACAGCAGAGCTTAGGAGGGACTGAAGGTCCTAATCTGACCTGAAATGGAGCCCAGGGTGGAGTGTGGAGGAATGGTTGGAGGCCCCAGGTGAGGCTGGTCAGAACCATTACAGCCTATTTGTGCCCCTAGGGCCCTGATGATGTTGTGGCTTCTGTGAGCCTTTGCCTGTATGCCAATGCAGCTTTTGATTCTTGCAAACCTTGCCCACTCCTTAAAATATGGCAGAGAAAAAGCAGAAATGAAGAATTTGAAGAGCTGAACTCTTTGAGGTGACATACTCTATCTTATGTTTTTCGCTGCGACACAGGTGAAGAACACTTCTCTGCAGAGGTCCTTAAAGAAAAATCAGAATCAGATCCTTTACATTTTGATTAGATCTCCATATAGAAAGTTTGACCAAAGACGTTGAACATTTTTGTTGATAGCTAAAACAATTCTGGGGGTAGTATCCAAAGCAAGAGGGATCTTTAACCTGAAATTAATATCACAAAGACCTATTAGACTCTACAGAAGTAATCTATCTTACAAAACAGTACAACTAACTACACAGGTGAGACATCAGTCTAGATTTGCTCCTATTTATGCCTCTCTCTAAAATATTTATCACAGACAGGATAAGCATTAGGCAGAGACACTTGTGACAGGTTTGCTGTAGCATGACAACAATTACAAATGAATCAATAAACCAATACAGCCCTTAGCTGCTATTTATTCAGAAATAAGCATCAGTGAGTAATTTACCATATTTGGTACCATATTTGCCAGACAAACTACACACAAGACAAGAAAGCTGCAGAACAGTTCCAGTAGTAAATTATCTTTTAAATAGCTGCTTTAAAAATAAATCAAACTACCATTCCTCCATTCCTTGCTCTTCAATCCTTTTTTTTTTTTTAAAAAAAACCCCTTTTATTATGGGGAATGAAAGAAATCATGTAGCAATACAGACATATTATATTTCTTCTTTACCACTCAGCACAAGTTACAGCAACTGTACTCATGAATACTGAAGCCAGTCATAGGTAATCAGTTCAATTTTACATATTGCTATGAAAACTTGCAAATTGCTGCTAGGCTTTTGAGGGCCTAGATGGCAGTATAGTTCTTAGTGTAATTAGTCAATTTGATCTTCTCTGGAAAGATAATATTAACGGAGAGGTTTTCCCCATTGCTTGATTTCAGAAAAAAGTTCTTTTTCTTGCGTAGGAGATGACTATATTTGGCATTAGCAAGCCACATTTCACATTTTGAAAAAAATACAATCCCGGTTGTACCCAAGACAACAAGACATGTAAGCAAGCCCAGGACAATGAAACATATCACCTGACTTTTACTGAGCAAGGGATCTGTGTTTTGGATTGTTTCTTTCATTGTTATTTTCAGGACTTGATGTTCTTGATGCACTGATTTGTGATGAGCTTTTGGGGATGGGTTGTAATTCTGTATATTCTTTGAATTCATTTCAGAGAGGCTTGTGTTTTTGCTGGGATGTTTGCAGGTTGCACCAATAAATTCTGGCGTACAGATGCATTCGTATCCTCCTTGGGGATGTTCACTGCATGTTCCTCCATTCTCACATGGGCCGCTTGCACAGAATATGACACGGCTGCTACAGAGTTTTCCTGTATAGCCATGGGGGCAAAAACAGCTGAAACCTGCACCAATATCTGTGCATGTTCCTCCATTTTCACATGGACTGGATTCACAGTCATCTATATCTATTTCGCAGAAATTGCCAGCAAAACCTGAAGGGCACAGACAGGAAGCATGCGGTGCAAAACCACTGTCATCAACGCACGTTCCTCCATTCTGACAGGGAGAGCTAGAATATAGAACAGATACGTATACACTGAGGTGAATCAAAGTCCAATGAAAGAAACCATTATGAAACACTTTGTATAATAAAAAGAGCTGGTTTTGTTCAGAAGAGCCAATTCCTAATGTAAATCCAGTGAAGTCAATGAAGTTCAATCAAGAACGAGTTTGTTTAACAGCTTTGTCAATACAGATTATAATAACTTTAGCTAACCCTTCAGGCAGGATTAAAATATTATAGCAGTATATAAATCCTACCTGAAGAGCTGTGAAATGATTTTAAATTATTTCAAACATTTATTCAAATTAAGCTTCCCATTCTTTTCATATGCTTAGAGCTATTTAGCTGAATGACTATTTAGACAAGACTGAACAAAGACACTAGCAGCATGGCTTGGTTTTCCACCTCATTAGTCATAAAATAATCTATGTGTTGTATTGGCAAAGCAAAACATTCTGCCATGGCAGCCAGATGTGAAGGTGATTGCTTTTATTCTGCCTGATAGCACTCTGTGACACACTGAAAATTTAAAGGTGAACAGATAGTTTGGGGCAAGTTTTGGACCCCCAAATTTGAAAATTATAGTAAGCAAATATAAATGGGATGGTGTCAGCCCTAGCAAAGGCAGCTGTAATGTAACAAGACCAAAGAAAATCAAATATTTCTGCAAACCCTTGAAGAACTTAATTGTCTGGTATTCTAAGTGACCTAAATTCACTGAAAGACCCTTTTCTTTCTTTCTTTCTTTCTTTTTTTTTTTAAACTTTGCAGTACAACATTGCCTTTCTGGATACAGGGCTAAAAGACTGGCTCTGTCGGCAAAAAAGGGGTCTTGGGTAACAGGTTTACAGATAAAGCTCAAAGCCACTTTCATGGCAGTTTATAATGTAGGAACAAAGATTTTACAGCTTACATTCTAAAAAATGAATTTCAGACCTGAAAAAGACAACATAAACCTGGGCAAGACTCTTAGTGCCCCTGACAACAATGGTTCTCCTAATAATTATAAATCCTTAAAGACACACAGCTTAGTAGCAGGACAGTTGAAAAGATCAAGCTGTTAAGTGTTACATTTGCAGTGGAAAGCCTTGCAGTACTGAACATCACAGCTTCATGAATGTTGGTATTTCACATAGCAATGGTCAGTGGTAACTAGCCGTGATGGATTTCCACAGTGGGACTTTGAGTGGATTTAAGAGATCTGTTGATGCCCAAGTGAGATGACTTCAAAAGAGAAATTAGCTCCTGAATGCAAATGATCCTTGGCCACTGGTGGGATAATGACTGAGCCTCTCAAATGCCATCACTGTACTGGGAGCAGCTGTGCTGACTACCCTGAGCATCCTCTGGCTCTACTGGGGAATGAAACACTTGGTGGCCCCTCATCAGAAAACCTGGAATATTGTGTGGAGGAGTAGTCTGCCTGTTTGCTACTAACACATTAAACAATCTGCTCTGCTCTCATGCTGCTCTTTAGCATAGCTGTTTGCTTGGAAAAAGGCTACTACAAGAACAAATTAGAAATCTGGAAGCAGCATAGGGAAAGCAAAATGTGTTGTTGCTGGATCTTGACAAAAGAGTTATCAGAGGGAGCCTGGTGACAATTTGAGGTGATCATGCAACCAGGGAATTTTGCCATGATCACTAGCCACTGTTTCTTCTTTAAGCAAAATAAGGATGCTTTAGCTGTCATATGATCCTTGAGCAACTGAATGGTTACGGTCAGCCTTGAAGAATCTACCTTCTCTTCACCTTAGGCATCCCATGGAAAATCTGACAAGCTTTTTGGGTATGGCAATATGAGATGGAGCCTCATATCTGAGTTGGATCACCTTATCAACTTTTTGGGGAAGTGGGAAGAAATTGTTGGAGAATTTAAAATGATTCATTCTCAATGTTTTATATATATTCAAATTTTTAGTAAAATCAGTTAAGAGGAAACATGTAGAATTTCACATGTATTCTTTATTTTTTTTACTAACACTAGTTGCATTTGCTTAATTTTTAATATGTTTAAATAAATAATATATTAGAATTAATCTCCCTGAGTGTACATATCTTGAATTATTTTAAACATTTGGCATTTAAGACATGTTCAGCAGGATACGGTACGTAAAAGAATAGCTGCAGAAACATGGAAATACCACTCAGCTGCTTTCCAAATACTCCACATTCTCACTTTCTTTTTAAAACATTTATCTCTTGCTACTCTTCTTCAGAGCAAAACTTCAAAACATCACACAGATGTCATTAATGCTAACACATCTACCTGATTTTGTAAACAGACTAGAACAATTACTTTCGTTGGTGAGTTGTCATCATTCCATCTATAAAGATTAACTAAGGAGCCAGTGGCAATACTTAGTAATACCAATTTTGTTAACTGTACCACTGAAGTAGCAAGGAAGAGAGATGAGAGTGAGATGACCTCCCAAGATGGTTTCTTTCCAACCACCCACCTTTCCACCAAGGTGTGAGGTGCAATACTTTCAGACTCTAAAGTATTATCAGACACTGAGTGATAATGCTGGGAACAGTTGTCTTTTTCACCTAAAAGCAGATTTGCAGAGAATGCTGCTTATTTTTCTGAAAAAAGACAGAAAAAAGACAGGATCTTCACAGAGAAAGGGAACTGTTGTTTCACGAACCATTATAAAAATTTGTTCAAGATTTCCTGACTAGCTCATGAGCATTCAGCCTAGACATAGCATTACCAAAATGTACTTTCAGCAATTAAAAATATGATGATTTAAGTGAAAAAAAATGGAACTAATCTGTACTATTTATCTCCCCTGTTCTCTAGGATAATTAATATATGTCCATAATGAATTACTGGAATATTTGCTATAGAGATGAAAAGCAGAAAAAGAAAGCTATTCACACTACCTATGTTAGGCAAATAGCCTGGATGTCATTCAAAGCACTTGTGAGGAACCTAAGTTGATGTAGATGAAGAGAAATAGGCAAGTCAGATCTCAGATGCTGATGCCCAAATAGGCCTGTGTGACTATTCCCCACTAAATGTAACAAAAAAAACTTTCCAGTGGCCTAAGGACGTAAGAATAAAAAGAATGGCATTTCTTGGAAGAGAAAGTGAAAGGAGTTAGTGACAAAATGTATTTTTTAAAAAAGGTGTGTATAAATATCCAGAGAGATTTATCCATAAGGAAGATCTAAAGATTTGTAATCATCCATTGCTGAGCTAAAGCAGAACTAGAGGGTATTAGTACAGAGCTGTAGAGACACAAGGCAATCTTAGAAGAAAAGAAAATGTTTCAGATTAAGATAATAATATTACCAAGCTTGTACCCATCAGAAAGGCATTTCATATGGTTATGGGATCAGGTTATTGATGAACTAAAAGAGAACAGGTACCTCTAGATTTCCACAATTAGACTCAACTACAATTTAACTTTAAAAAGGCATCCTTTTTTCAAACAATTCTATCAGTAATGCTGCTGAAAGTTAATATCCTTGAAACTGTGAGCAAAATGTGCAGTCAATATATCACAACAAAGCCATATGTGTGTCTAATAAAGGTGTTTTGCTAAAAGCCTATTTTCCCCACAGTAACTTCAGTTCATCCACTAATAAAATACTAAGTGGATAATTTGTGTTGTCAGAATGTTTCCATCATTCTTAAACTGTATTCCTTCAAATTCCCTTATGGCTCTCTCACCATCTGAATACTTTCCTGATCAGTCTTTTGTTACATGCTTCATTAACAATGTATTTAAGTACTGATTTGATCTAGACTGCACATTATTGATGTACTTTATATATCAGCTCTTAAGATTATTTAAAATCTAATACAAATATTTACAAAGACTTCTGTATGGGCATATGGCTACTCTTATGCAAATGCGTGTGTGCCTAATTTGCACATTCATATACTGTAACAGTGTACAGTCCCAATAGATAAGCAGATGAGGGGCTAATCAAATACATAACTGGCCAGCTCTTACATATCCTTATTATGTATGTATGAGAAAAAAACTACTGAAGCATTAGTCTAATGGGTATCTTACAAAGAATATCAGTCAGGTATTGAAGTGGTTTAATTTCACTAGGCTTTTGAGAAGGATCAACAAAAAGCCATTTTACAAATGTGGGCAACTGACTAAATAAATGGTCATCTGGATTCCCCAAACTAAACTGTCCCAGCTGGGAACAAGGAAGATGCTCAAGATAAGGATGCTTTGGCATGAAGGGAAAGAGCTGCAGGAAACTTGCTCTGAACAGAAAGCTTCAGCTCTGGAGAATCCAGTTCCCCAAAACAAACAAATCACACTGTTTAAGGTTTAGAGCCTGCTGAAAGCTCAACTTGCTGGACTGGATTTTTGGGAGAGTGGAGGGTATATGGACTTAGTTAAGCACAAAGTTAGTTCAGGCAAGGAGTGCCAAAATCTGGAAGAAAAGGAATCATAGAATTGCTAAGTTTGGCAGAGACCTCTGGATATCATCTGATCCAACCCCCTTGCTCAAGCAGGGCCAGTAAGAATAGGTTGTCCAGGACTGTGTCCAGTCAGGTTTTTCATATCTCCAAAGATATGCAAAAGGAGAGACTCCACACTCTCTCTTGGCAACCTGGCCCATTGTTCAACCACTCTCATAATAAAAGCATTTCTTCCTATGTTTAAATGGAATTTTCTGTATTTCAATTCATTCTCATTTTACTGGGCATGGAGAAGAGTCTGGGTCCATCTTCTTTACATCCTCCCATTTGGTATCTATGCACATCAGTAAGATTCCCTCTGAGCCTTCTCTTCTCCAGGCTATACAGTTCCAGCTCACTCAGCCTCTCCTCCTACGATAGAGGCTCTGATTCCTTAATCATCTTCATGGTCCTCTGCTGGACGCCCTCCAGTATGTCCACATCTTTGTTGCATGAGGAGCCCAGAACTGAGCAGAGCAGAGGGGAACGAGCGCTTCCCTTGACCTGCTGGCAACACTGTTCCTAATATCCCATTTCTCTTCTAAACTGGAAATTAATGCCCCCCCATGTCCTCCCACTCCCATTTTGGTTAAAATGAAATTATCTCCTTGAGTTAACCATAATGGACATACCACTATACGTCAGTTAAAATATGACAAACTGGTGGACTAGATATCTTTGTGCAGAGAGCTTATGGGCTGGCTACTGTTCTTCTTTACCTGGATTGTATATATAATTATCTTTCATTAGAGATGAGAACAAAGGGCAGCAAGTACCTTGAAGTTTGTTTACTAAAATCACGGGAAGGCATAAATTTACCGCAACAAATGTGCAATTTATCACTTAGAGTACTCAAATTATGCCTATGAGATTTGTAAAGTTTGATAAAAGTATCAACAACAAATCCCCATAGCAGAAGCACTATATGTTCTAGTATAGAGATATTTCCACTTAAGAAAGAAATCTGAAGAATAGTCAGTTGAAGTGGGGATTTTAAATTCACATCAGAAATCAGAAATCAATATTTACCCATTAATAATGCAGGGTCCTTTCTTGAGATGACAGTTTTTTCCTGTAAATCCCTGGGCACACAAACAAATATATCCTCCATCACCAGTCTCTATGCAGGTTGAGTTATTGATGCAGGGCTTTGCAGAACATGGGTGAATATCTGTTTAAAAACATATGTATTTTGTTCTATTAACATTGCAGTGCAGTGCTAAACAGGCAGCAGATGAGTAAAATCAGGAACTCAATTAATCAAATAAGACAGAGTCATTAAATAGCAAACAATACATTAAAAAAAATATAGCTCTAATGGTCCTTCATCATGCATTTATATGTTGTGATTTATTTCTCCTTCTGTTAAAATGGAATACAGATTATTATTATTGCAAGCACTTTCAGCTTGGTTCTTTCCTCTTAGGTCCCTCTTGTAAAATAGGTTTGTTTGAGTCTATGAATAAGTAATATTATCAATAAAATATTAGAAGAAGAGAAAGAGCTTCTCAGTAATATAGTCATCCTTTCATATCCTGTGTCTCCATGCACAGAATTCTGATAAAGCAATAGACAAACAGGAATTCTCCCCCCTCCCTGCCTGAAAGACTAATGTTATGTGCTCGTGTACAAATATGTCATAATAACAGACATCAGCAAGTTACAAAATCTGTTAAAATTTCATCTTTTGGCTGGGTTGCATCTAACTCTTGTATAACTATACCAGAAGAGAGAGATGTATGACATGTTTTGACCAAAAAGTCACACGCCTTATTTCCTTTATGATTTCCCTGCTGCCTCCTGCCCCATCCTGAACTACTGAATTTTTAAAATAATTAAAAATAAATAAATAAAAAGTGCATATTTGAACCAACTAGCGGAGTAGCTGCAGTGACATACCGACTACAAGTTATCTGACATGCCTTGTGTGTTCACATGCACACCTACACTTTTTAAAAAGACGAAAAGGGATTTAAAGGCATTTATATTGTACTTCCCACAGCACAATACGAAACTTAGATGGTATCATGACGTACTGCAAAATTTTAACCATAACAAAACATTTCAACAGCTTTAGTTTTCAAATAGAATCTTCCCTGGATGAAAAGCTCTACTTTCTAATGTATTAGACTGTTCTCATTGCAACACAACCACTTTGCATGCGCTTTGAGTGCAAGCTCCAGTATTCAAAAGAACCAGAACAACCTTGAAAGCTTTTTGGAGCAGCGTTGTGCTCTGCTCTAAACCACCTAATTTGGTAGTTATAGTCCGTTCTCATTGCAACACAACCACTTTGCATGTACTTTGAGTGTTAGCTCCACTGTTCAAAAGAATGAAAACAACCTTGAAAGCTTTTTGGAGCAGAGCTGTTTACCACCTAATTTGGCAGGCTTTAAAGGCACCTATGCAAACATGAATGCTGATACATGAGCAAGGAAACTCACTGAAATATACATATATATATACACACATATATACACACACACTGAAAAAAATATATATACACATATACACACATACATGCACACATACACATGTATACATATATATGCACTGTCAGTATTATTAAAAATAATTTCAAAGACATATAAAAGTTCCTCAGGAAGGAATTTAAATTTAAAGCACAATTTTAAATTTTATAGGAACAGATCTTTATTAAAACATAAATAAATAAGTTGCCAAGTAGCCCACTTTTCTCTATTTTTCTCTACTTTTCTTCTCAAAAACCAAAAATCAAGTAATTTACTTCCTGTGATAAAAGTCTGAGAAATGAAATAAAGACTTTACATTTACACATGATGTAAATCATATTTATATGATATAAATAAGGATAGCCATAACTATGTTACCATCAAATTAATTAATATTTCCCTGAAATTAATTTTTCATGCTTTAGTACATGACACAGTCACTGACTGGTTTTGTGAGGAAGGTTTATGTCCATAGCAGAATTTCTAGACTCTTCCTCTTGAATGCCTGGCATGGGCATGTGGTAAGGGGCTACCCCTGTATTTGTTTTGGTGACAGTCTCTCAGCTTACCAAGTGCCCCTGCCAAAGGAGTCAGGTGACACATATCACAGTATACACTGACCTCATACTACCTGTTGATTTTGGCCAAATTGAGGCTAGGGCTTAAGTGGGAGGTCAGGAGCACACAAATATGACTGTACCAGCACAACCAGAGGTGTTAGCAAACTGATGAAACTGGTTTTCCCTTTGTTTTGTCCACTGTTTGATGTGGTACTGGTTCCAGTACGATGATAATATCTGTCTCAAGAGAGTTGCAGATAGGGAAACCCCTTCTGTGCAGCCACATTCCAGATGTTCATACACCTGGTTTCAAGGATGTGGTTTTTGGAGGGTTAAAAGATGGCACGGCAGTCAGCTAGGCAGGCTGGTGCTCTCCATTGCAAAGAAGGTGATCAGCAGTGTTATCACTAATGCAACCTTACAGATTTCTCTTAATTTCTTCATTTATGTGACTGCAATGAGAGCCATAAATGATACCACTAATCCTGGCCTATTTGTTTACAATGAAATAAGCCCAGCCTATAATCTACATACCTCTAAATTACAAAGAGGATCGTTCTGGACAGGAGCTGAGGACCAAGCTGTCCATTTCAAAACTAACAGCTACACAGCCAGAGGTGTTAGCAAACCACTTGATAATCTAAAACCACTCTAAGTAGGAACTTCCATGGTCCATGCTGAGGAGCTTACTACATTATCTTTCCTAAGAAGTGGAAAATGATAGAATGCCACTGTTCCAAATGACTTCTTTCCTTCTATGCTTAATGAGCAGTTAGGTGCTGAGACTATACTCATATTTTACAAGTATTTCAAAAATTTACAATAGTGGTCAAGTGAACTTCAGACCCTGTCACATTTTTCCATTCCAGATTTTGCCAGCCTTGTGAGTTGGCATTCACTCAGTTAGCAACATGAAAATAGTGGCTATGCCAGAAATTCCCTGGCAAATATATGCATTTTCTATAGCAGCAAAAAAGCATTAATTTTAAAACAATGCCAAAACTGTATTACTCATGATCCTTCTCAAATCTCTACAGAAACAACTGAAATATGGCTTTTGAACATGGCTTGTTTCGTCATATGCTTGAAGCTAAAAATTAATGCCAGAAGCTGGAAAATGCCACTTAATGTCATTTGCATGTGAAAATATAATAATTGTGGCCTCTTCTCATCAGGCATAAAACTCCTATATTAGAAGAGAGAGGCAAGAGTCTGCTATTTTATAGTAAGAAACTGACAGGTTTGTATTTCCACATTGAAAAGTCAGTTATACATATATGTACGCCAATGATCCCCAAAAGAGCAGGAGCCTTCAAATTGTCCTTTTCCCTAACATGATCAAGTTTTGTTTAGTGGTTTCTGTCACTGAGTGAGTTGCAGCAGTTCATAACAACTTTACAGACCCAAGAGACTGACACCAACTTTTCAGCAGAGGGTGATCAGATCAGCGGCTGAGCAGTTTACACCATTTGATGTTACAGCGGTTGGGATAATAATTTTCAGTAATCATCTGATAGCAGGAAAGGAGGACCCTTCTCTTAATCCCTTGTGGCATTTACAGTAGGTAAATCCACTGAGGTTAAAGACTTTCAGCATGACAAGTTCGTGCAGATGAAAACATGGTTAGTTCTTTGTGACTGAGTATTCTTGGCTCCTCTGCTTGGGGATCTAGACTTAAACTGGCAAAAAAACCTCTGAGCTGACTCTGAGTGTTGAGAGAAATAATGGTTTCTGGACTTAAACAAGGGATACGCATTTTGTAATTACAGAACTATTTTAATGAATACCTTTTAAAATAATATTTTTCCAAGAGATATGGGTACAATTTGCAAAATAGTGTTTTGCAGACTAAGCAGCAGTTGCAAGAGTAGAAGGTTGCAAGGTTCAGAATTGCAAAGGTTTTAAGAGTGTAGAAATTCAGCAAGGCACTTAATGTGGCTTTTAAAAGAATGCCCAGCTTGAAAACTTGAAAACACAGTACACTTAGATATCTTTAGATGCTTACACTGCACCTTTAAAAATCTGGGCCTTTGGAGACATTGATAGGTAATAGAAATGAGTCTCCTAAAGTGATGGTGTGGAAGGAGGAGTTCACTCCATTTAATTTTAGGAATCTGGGATTGTACACCTTGACATCTTGAGCTATTTGTCTTGCACTTTCTGAGCTGGCTCTAACTAAGCACAGTGGCCTATTTCTAGGTCAGGAAGAGATACATCAGAACACAGAGGGACCCATTTCTCCTCACTACTTGTAACGAGAATCTACATAGCTGTCTCAGGTTAAAAACAGACCTGTCAGAGGTCTCTAGAACTACATAATTAAAGCAATTATCTCTGAGAGCCTATAGTCATATCTACACTGGTGCTACTGCAGCTTGTATAAACGTACCTGAACTAGCTTTAAACTAAGTAGTTTGGATATGCCTGTGTGTGCAAAACCCGACGAGAAGCTGAGTGAATACCTGAGTGCCTTGCATCAAACTCCATGACATTGCAAAGATGTAAGCTAGCTAAAATCCTCAGTCTTTTTATCCCATTCAAATTGTGTTGTCATTAATTACTGTTTTGGGTGTTAAATGGCAGAACATACTCTATAAATTTAAAGTCCTATAATGACCAAAGTGCTAATGACAAGAAAACAAACTGAGGCCCCAGAAACCTGTCCTTTTCTAGCTGCAGCTATGCTGGCTGAAAAGACACATGTGTCTAAGACACTCTTGCAGTTTCTGTCTCCTCATATCCGTTGACTGATCACTCATCTTGCCCATCAGCCTAAATAAACTAGCTCAGCAGAGGCTGATTCTTCAAATTGCTTACGCTAACCTGGCTCATTTTGACTGGAAAGAGGTTAGGGACTGCACACCCGAGCTCTCAGATCCGAGAGGGAGATGGTAGCCTGTTCAGACAGACCTTCTTCTCAGTTATGCTAGAATCATCATGGGGTTAAGTAAACGAAGAGATGAGCACAGTATTTTCCTTTGCAAGAAGAAATTTGCTTAAGTATTATGCTCATATCTGCCTGTACAGAAATTAGTATATATAAGGTGTCAGACAAATAATACAATTGGCTTAATATGTAAAAGATGATGTCCTTCTGGAAAAGAAGACATATATGACAAGAAGTTAGTAAGTTAGCAAGTAATTTGCAAGCTTTCTCTACAATGATCAGTGTTTAAAATAGAATGACGAGTTTACATCTTGCTTGCATACATGCCCAGTGCCAAAGGATACTACAAGCTTAAATTATACAAGCTCCAGGCTTCTGTGCCGCTGCCCCGAATCACCTTATATTTTGGCTCTAACGTTCACTAAAAAAAAAAAAGAATAGTTAGGCAGAAGGACTTTTGTACGTTTCCAGCACCAGAGGGAGCTGTTTCACCTCGCTTGCTCAAGGAGAGGAAAGTCTGTGCAAACCTATGTCACAGAGGCTGCCAACCCAGCCCTCCTCGCAGACGCACTGCCAGGGTTTGGCACAGCTGCCGTGCAGGCAGCCAGGGAAAGGCACGCACTGATTGCAAAGAGCGCCCTGCCAGCCAGGTTGACACCTGAAAGAGATAAAAGACAAGACAGAGGCACAGTTTACTTTCAACAGACGCAATTACAAGGATGTTCCCCTTTTCGAGACACGATAAATAAACTTTCGGATGCAGAATTGGACGACGCAGCGCATTTGTACACAAAGATACTGTCAGCGCTTCTAGGATACTAGAAATTAGTACTAGAAACAGATTAAAGAAAACTGTTTCATTCAGTGAGAATAAGTAAACAAACGCTAGTCAATGTAAAGACTTTTCGTACTGGAATATGTAGATTATTTGAAAATCAAGACTTTAATTCCACAAGGCTTCTAGACCCCTACATTGTATGACTCAAGTTATTGTATGTTAATAGAGTGCTATTTCATTACAGTACCAGATTTACAGAGGGCAAATTGTTTCAGCTTCTGTCTATTTTACAAGGACAATAAATTATTAAATCAGTCTGTTCCTGGGCTAATAGCCTTATCCAATGGATCTTTTTACCTGCATTCACTGGGAAATTCACAAAATCCGTTCACGGGGTGGCAGCCAGTTTTACAATTCACGCCTAGAAGAAATTTGTAGTATCATAGTAGAAAAATCAGCTCTCAGAAAAATCATATCATGTCCTATGCACATTAGTGATGTTTTAAAAACTACTAGGCTGCATAATATTCCGATTTTTTTCCAAGTACATGTTTTTATAACATATAATTTCAAATGAACCTAATTTATACCATGTTACCCAATGTTGCTATAGGACAAATGAAATAACTAAAAAATAGTACAAGGTACACTACTGCAAAATTGTACAAAGTACATCACTTTAGCATATGCAAAGTGCATGTAATATCACTATGCATTAGTTTAAAAGGGAAATTTTAGAACAGATCCATATATGTCATTTCACAGCATGCTACTCTAATTGCATTCTTTTTAGAACTACCTGAAATACAAAAGTACCTGCGGTCAGAAATAATTTCCATTTAAAATGATTTGTTCTAAGTGTTGAATTCACTTCAACCCTCTGTAGGATGAACAAAAACCGTTTGGATTTTGCATGAAAAACTGAAGCTAAAGAGATGTCAGTGGCCTTATGCGTGTGTGTGTGAAATATTTACGTTAAACACACTAAGCCATACTAACTTGAAATACCGTCATTCACTGCTTACATCCTGTGCAAACCACACGACGAACAGGCGAAGCGGGAGGAAAGCAGCATCTTCCCAGCGGCCGGAGAAGCCTTTAGCCGGGGTGAGAGGCCCGGACGGGGCTGCCCGCGGGAGGCTCCCGCCGCGGCGTCGCACCCAGCCGCAGCCACTCCGCAAACTTTCCCGAGTGCTGCGCGGCGCGGCCCCTCGCTGCGGCTCTGCGGGCGGACACGCGGACACAGGGACACACGGACACGCATCGCGCGGGCTCTTACCTGGGGCGGCGGGGCGGACGAGGGGCAGCAGGCAGCAGCAGCCGAGGAGCGCGGCGGCGCGCAGCCCCATGGCCGGGCGGCGCGCCCGCTGCGCGCGGCGCGGAGCCCGGCGGAGCGCCCGGCGTCCTGCCCGCGCGGCGGAGCGGAAGGCGGGACCCCCCCTCCCGCGCCGCGGGGGCGCCGCTGCTGCGCGGAGGCGGCGGCAGGCGACAGGGAGGGAGGGAAGGAGGGAGGGAGCGAAGGAAGGAGGGGGCCGCGCGCCCCCGCGGCCGCGCTCGGCCCGGCCCGGCAGCGGCAGCTCCGCGGCCCCTGCGCGGGCGCGCGGAGGGGAGCTGCGGTCCCTGCGCACCCGCGCACGTGCCGTCGCGGGGAATCTGGGAGCAGGGGAGTCCTGGCGGAGGTGGTTTGAACACGCCCGTTCCCTTCTCGCTTGTGACCTTCTTAAAACTTACTCCGACTGTCCCCAAAGAGCAGATTCTCTGCTCAAAACCTCCCCTTCCTCACTCAGATCAGGGCAGAGAGCTCCAGCTTTCTCCGGAAAGACCCCAGAAAAAAGCAAGGAGGTTAAACACAGTGTGTTTCTAAGGGTAAAGAGTTAAGAAAAAACAACCCCTGAACATTACCTTTAGCCAGGTTTTATATACTGAACAGATCAAGAGGAAGAAACATTATTTCCACTACAAGTCACCTTAAATACTGCACTTTATTCTATGACCGTTCCTTTCCCCCTTTTGTCTTTTACTCTTCCTTTGAGTTGTCCCATATGGAGATAGACTGTCTATTTCTTACTCTTTGCATTTTTGTTCTTTGTTCTCTTCTTTTAAAGAAGTTATGCCTCGTTTTTAGGTTTCCTCGGGGATCTATTTTCTTCTGCTTGCTGATGTAGTGCTTTCTTCTACCTGACCTCATTTACCAATTCATCTACGTTTATGAAGCAACTAGGAGATCCCTATAACATGGTAAGAAAACTATACAGCCATCTGCTTTTTCTCTAGAATTACAATGGGCTAATTCAAGATTCCCTACTGAAAAATATACAAACTGAAAAGCATACATTAGCTTCAAATAGCCCATTTAGTGGTACTTGAAGATAATGATGTCACTTAGGTTGAGAAAGTTTGCTTCTATTCATGCTGATTTTTGTCTTTAATGAAGAATAGGGAAGTGAAGGGCAGAAAAAGGAAGGGCATGAGAATGAGCAGTGATTTAGAACACAGTACCCAAGAGTAAGGAATAAGAAGTGCGGGCTGCTTCTTCAAAGCAGAAGTTTTGATATTTGAGATATGTTGACCTAAGTCAACAGGCATAAATTGCCCCAATGCCTGCTTGTCGTACTTTCCTTTTACAGATGAAACATTACTTATTTTTGAAAGGTTGCTTTGCCATCGTAACTTTCCCTGTAGCTCACAAGGCCAACCCTAGCTGGGACTGAATGACAGATGGACACTCAAGAAATGAAAATGTGGAGCAATAATGATGACTACTTAATCCTTTATGCTACTGTCCTTCTCTGAACCCGTCCTTTTTGAGGATGAATATCAACAGCTCTTTGTTAGTCCTGATCAAACTTTCCTTTTATCCAAGCTTCCTTAATCATTTGTTTACAGTCTGGTTGTCATAGGTTCATGGTTGCTGATCTCTCCTTTAGGTCATAGGTTTTCTGCTTAGTAATGCAGAAATCATTTCATGTTAGACCTTTGTTTGTGCTTTTTGACCAAGAGTTAATTTGGATAGTTAAAATGCCTACAGATGTTCTGCGAGTTCAGATGCTTTGATAGTGTCTTGGCCGACTGGCCAAAGAAGGTTTCAGTCCCTGCTTTCTATCCTAAATAGCTGGCAATAAATTTCTCCTTGTATTCTTTATTTTTCAGAGCAGAGAGTTTGTAGAATTCATAGGTTTTGTACACTCATCACTGTCAAATTATCTGATCTTATTTGAATTGTAAATACATACTCTGACATATAATAAACTTCTATTTTCTGAGTTAACTGTTGAACATCAGCTGTATTGTGCAAAACTGATTTCTTATGAAAAAGATCTTTAGGAAAATCTTGTCATCATGCTACTATATATACCATGATTACAAAGTGAAAATTTTGATGAGTCTGTTTTTCTTGCTTTTTCTGCAAACTTTTAGATTTTTTTGCATGGATACATTGTTAGACAAAAGCAAACTGTTTTTTAGAACAACTCTACTTGCTACTATGCTGTGTCTCAGTGCCTCTCAAATGGCTGAAATTAGGACAAATCTCCCTCTTTCTGTCTTTTCTACTTACTTTGATAGTCATCTAAACAAAACCTGCCAATGTTATTTCTGAAAAGTCAGAACACCTTCTTTAGAGCAGAGATACCCATTATATCCAAAATAGGTTGGAAAAGAGTCTGCCCAGATACTAATCCAAAAATAATTTCAAAACAGAAGCCCTAGTGTTCTATAAATTCAGACTAACTCCTTTCTCTCCTCTTTCCACCTAAGCAAACCAAGCTGCAGATCATTTTTACTAAGCTCATTTGCTGCCAAAACCACTCTGATCCAAGTCTTCACTGTCTTTTTTTTTTTCTTTTCTTTTCTTTTCTTTTTTTTTTTTTTTTTTTTGAGATCTTTACACTGGAAGTTAAAAGCAAAAGAACCTTTTATAATCATTGTAAGTTCAAGTAGATCATTCGAGGTGTTAAGGATTGTACTCAGTGCTTCAAACGTCACCAAAAAATCCATGAATGGTGAGTATAGAATAAGGAGTGCTGATTAGTAAGCTCCCAAAACTTTGTGATTTTGGGGAAATAGATAGTTTTATGGAAACTCTGGAACCTTCAGACATTTTCTTTGGAATAACTTGTTATAGGAATCTGGGCATGGGAAGTATCAAAGATAAGTGACTACAACAACTGACTCCAGAAAAGAGGATCCTTTTCCACAGTCTGACATACGTTTTTTTTCATGTTTTCCAAGGTGGCACAAAAAAATCCTTCATTCTTAGAGACCTACAGGAATAATGAGCATATTCTAGGACTGAGCTACTGAAAACAGCAGGCTGAGATTGAGAACTGAAGCTTGATAAGATCTTCTTTTTATACACCAAATGTAGAAACGGAATGCAACTTTGGTTGAATTCTTCTCAATGCTTCAAGCTTCTGTTCATCAGCACAGAAACAACTGTGCAAAGACTGAAAATCCAGATGCTGCAAGGAATCCTTGAAGTTCTGTCCTGGCTACAAGTAGTCATACTCCCCAGTGCCAGATATTATACTATAATATCTTTTGACTGGAGAGAAATTCAGTCAGGTTTTTATGTTGATACTGAAAGAACATGGAGATGGAGAATCTGCATCAGTGATAAGGAAAAAGAGAGAGTCAGTATAAGAGCTCTTAAAGGTTCCTGCAGCCTCCTGGTGGCTAAAACCTGAGAGTAACAAGAGATGCACCCAGAAACCATATCTGAGACTCCACATGGAAGGTAGAAATAATCATTAATTGGACTGTTCTTATGAATATCTCAGAGAGAAAGAAAAAGATATTGATTACAGGGTGGTACCGTCGCCCTGGAAAATCAATAATATCCTATGAGCAAGAGTATCGGAAATGCTAACATCTTCAGCACAGAGGTGGAACTTTTATATTTTGAAGGGATCTCATCAGCCATGGACATATGTAGGCACGAAGTTTTAAGATATGTTAGCTGGTTTTAAGACTTTGTATTCCGTACTGTGCTCTATGTGTGTACTGTACTTTGTGATTGGTGTTGTCCATTAAAAAAAAAAAATCTTCAGATCTCTTTAAGGCGGTTGGAGCCCAGGAGAACTATTTTAAATGCTTCATATCAGCATATCCCATCCTAGTGTGTGGCTGGACAAGATGAACCGAGCCAGCTAAGAGCTTGTTGTGGCTGAGCAGGTCAGTCTCTGCTCTCCCCCTTTTTTCTTGTCTCTTTTCCGTGTCCCAGCTGTGTGGTTGCACCTTCTCTTGTGCCAGCTTTAGCCTTGTCACCTAAGGCTCTTCAGTGAGCTGATGCAGTACACTAAGCTGGCAGAAGACAGATTTTTTTATCACGGTAATTTTTTTCCCCTTGGAACAGTAGTGTGACTAAGAAGAGCTGGAATATACAGCAGTAATTTACAGGAGTTAAAGCCAAGCCCGTTCCCTTGCCTACCACTCCAAATCCTCATAACCTCACCCTCTAATTAATGACAAAACACTAGCTCACTGCTGTCTATCAGCCAATTACTATAGCATAGAGAATTTTGTCATCTATTTTAGAAAATACATTACGTGAAATCTTGGCCACTCTGGAGCCTGAAGCAAAACCCTCACCACTAGGATAGTCTTCCTCTGACTGCAACAGTCTTGAAGAAATGAATGCAATTTCACCCCTTCTCAATGTTAGAAAAGTTCAAAGTGGGAGATTTGGCTGCCTCTGAGCTCATAGTCTAGCACTTCTTTAATATTGTTAAAAAAAAAAAAAAAGGAAAAGGAAGTTGTAAATATTCAACAAAATTTTACATTTGAAGTTATTCCACTGGTAGATGCACACAGCTAGCAACTAAAAGACAAGTTTAAGGACTTGTATATGAAAAGCAAAACAATACTACAACAACAACAGCAACAAAGTTAATCCTCTAGCTGATTGTTTCTGTCCTCCTATCAAGAGGACAAAAGATGAGAAACTCGAGGGGAAATCTACATAGCATAGGCATAAATTTGAATAGATAAAAATAATAAATGACAAAATAATAATAAATTATAAATGATAATAAATAATAAAAATAATATGCTCAGGAAATATGTTTCAGTGACTAATGCGAATAAAAATTCAGATCTTTTTGATGATGTTACAAAATAACATATATACTTTAAAGAAATCCATGCAAAGACATTTTTCAAGGAGCTGGGAAAGTTCCACTATCACTTTATATGCTACTGGATCACCTATGCTTGAAGTGTAGAATAATGTAGACCGTTTCATTGAAAGGCAATGTGAGAATGATAGATGGACTTTTTCAGCTTAAGGAGAGAGAAAAACTGAAACATCCATAACAATATGTGAAAACAGCAGAGACAGAAATGCAGAGGGAATTATTTGTAGCAGGCAGAAGTAATGGTCAGTACTTTGCTTGGAAGAAAGATCAACTCGGGCACACAGGGACTGTCTTTAGCAGTGAGATTAATTAATCTTTATGGCACTTTGCCAAATAAAGTAGAGACAAAATAATTAGATGCCTTTAAGGAAAGGTTGTGTGTGTTTATGGGAAGACCAACATAAAACCATCACTGCCTGAAGCAGGTGTTTGGATTAGATCATGCACCCAAGTTCTCCCTTTCAAAGCCATCATTTATGGTTCTGTAATATATTTCAGGCTAGAAAATGTTTCCTTTAAACTGCCATTAAAAAAGCCTGAATCCTAGGATTCAGGCTTTTAAGTGCTTAAAAGGTGCTTAACAGTCTGACAGATGCCAATCCTAGCCAGGAAATCTGTATCATAGTATGTCCAACATATCCAACACACTTTACCATTTGAGATGAGGATGATATTTAAAATTTACACAACTTTGTTATGTTTTTCTGTCCCCCAGTGTGAAAAATTTGATGCAGTGAATATACATATAAATTCTTAATAGTCAGTGAGTAATAGAATATTTTTGTTGCCATGTTAGTGATAATATATTTTAAGTGCTTTCTTGCGGCCAGTAAAGTAATTTTACTTTCTGTAAAAAACCTAACTAGATTTCAGACTTCGTTTCAATGAAGGGGGCTGCCTGTGTGTATTCAAGAGAGAAAGTGAGAGAAGGAGAGATAGTCTCTGTATTAAGGCACTAGTTCTTATGGTTTTCGGAACTGATGGAATAAATTGTTCTGTCTTCTGGCTGAAAGGGATATTTATGAAGAAAAATGGACAGGCAGGCAGTTTGCTGTGACATCAAAACATACATCAAAATTAAGAGCTCAATTTCAACCACACTGAATTTGATTAAATGTCTAAGGGAGAAGTTCAGAATTGAACCACAGTTCAAGTTTATTTGAGTACTGTCCACAAATGGATGATCAAGAGAGCGTTTCCATATATTTCTGATATATAATAGGTATCAGTATAGCTCTATCTATATCTCTCTATATGATATCTATATATGGATAGAGAACAGGAGAACAGAGGCAGATACAAGGGAAATGTATGCACAGAAAATATATATTCATGATGAAATAAAATAAAAAAATCATTCACCAGTATAAAAAAAAAAGAGATACCTTGACAACTTACAAAATTTTAAAACCTCTATTCTCTTCTAATACTGACAGTTTCGGCCTGTGCTCTGATCCTTAGAGGTTCCCACTGTTTTTAAAGCTTTGAACGGGCCATGATGCAGGCCCAAGGTGCTTGCAATAACCTTGAATAATTTGGTGGTGGGCAAAAAATAAGTGAAAACCAACCCATTTTCCTCTCTGGACTTATTTCTGCTGTTGAAGCTCTAGCTGCTATTTGATCTTCGATTTTGTCTTAATCTCAGCTGGATTTCTTTGCTAAATACAGAAGCAAGATGGTATTTCCACTCTTAGTGCTTTCTGTGGTTTTGTGCTGTTTTAATGGAAAGATGCTGTGTTTACTTCTGTTGTATTCAGCTCAAAGTAACAGTTCTGTTGTTGCTATATATACACTTCCACACACGGGTATTTATTGTCTGCTATCTGTTTCCGGTCACATGTAAAAAGTTTCCAGGGTTTTTAATTTGCTCATCTTCTGACAGAGGAACCGGAACATTCCTCTAGTTCCCCCCCCCCCCCCCCCCTTTTTTTTTTTTCCCTGGTATGTATTTACTTGCTGAATTCCTCTGTCTTTTGTTTTATATGCCTCTACTCACACACGAAATCAAGTTAGCTTAACTATGTCATAGTCTCCATTCACAGTTTCTTTTTTGGTTTCCCATTTGCATTATAAATGTTGCTATTCTGTACAATTCTTTCCTTCTCTACACCACTTCTAATTGCTTTCTCTGCTGCTAAATTTTTATGTATTTAGCTTATAAATACGCTTTTTCTGCTCTTTTTATTGGTAATATTAAACTATAAAATGAAATATAAACTAAGTTCTATCTGTCTTAATACGTTTACCTTGCATTTTGTCTAAGTTTACATAATCTTTATTTTCTTACACAATATTTTATAACTATCAGTCAAAAATGATCGGTTTTAATGAAATTTCTGCTGTTCTAAATTAGTGCATTTTTACCTCCTGAGTAAGGCACAGGTGAAGAAATTGCCTCAAGAGTGCTGTTTCAGTTGTAAATGTAAAGATAATATTTTATAAAAATTGATGCTATAAAAATAATTATTTGAGAAATAAAAAGAACTCAGACCAGAAGGAGCATCTAACGGGACTAATAAAGCAGAGCATGCCAGAAGCAAGCCTATTTTCTGTAGCTAGAAGCTCTTTTCCTCAATCCAGCACTGAGGACAAGAAAAATAGAGATGGGCAAAGTATCAACCCTTTATACACATGTAATATCCCAAAAGTCCATTTCACAAAAATATGCAGCCTCTTTCCTATGATATAATTTATGATATAAATTATAGAACTATATATATCCCAGGATACTCTTCTTTCAAGGCTCGTCTTTAAATGAAACAATTTATAAGTGAAGGACAAATGTTCAATAATGCTACCACAATAATACATTCGCAGTTGTAATGCTAGAAAAAACTAGCAGTCAGGAAGCCTGAATTCTCACATAGCAAAAGACACAACTTTTTACTTTGTAGTTCTGGTATCAGCCCCGATATTCTATAACTTTAGAATGACAGTTTTCAGTGAAAGATTTCCAGTGACACAAATTAACTGCTCCAGTAAGCTGATTCAGTGCTTAATACATATTAATGTAGGATGCTCAGTGATAGGAAAGTTTTTATAAAACATGGGTTGAGATTAAAATTCAAAATAGATTAAATGGGAATTTCATTGTTGTTCTCTCTGAAATACCTCCATTTCTTAGAAGTGAAAATTAAGAAGGCAGCTGAGGCCAGACTGAATTAGCACTGATTTGTTTTTCCTGAAATCTGATCTAACTGACAAGGTTTTGCAAAACCGGTAAAAATAAATAACTTGACATATAAGAATGAGGGTCTTTTATTCCCTGTGGAGTATGCAGAGACCCTGCTTGTGTAGGAGTGTTTGTGGTTGACTCCCATTTCACAGAGGGAAAGCTGAGGCTCAGAGGCAGAGCGTAACGCGTTCAAACTCACAGCACATGTGGCAAAGTCGCACATACGCAGTCAGGTCTCCTGCATCCCTGTTCCTTCTTCTCACTATATTGCCTCTTTTGGCATGAACCACAGACTTGGAGAAAGGAAGAAGGAAATTAAAGAGAAAGGAAGAAATGTACTGTATTCAGTACAGGGCAAGTTAAAAATTAGAACTGAGTACAGAGTTCTGCATCTGTATTTCCAGTCCTGACTGCTACCAGCAATGGAAATACTGTTATTTGCATCAGAAGTGGACTTATTTTCCACTTCCCAAAAAGAAAGGAGCTATGGATCTTCTGCTTGAAGGTCCATGTCCTCACATTCTTGAAGTAATCATTTTCTGGGTTTGTCTTTTATCATTCATTTTTCACTGCTACCATGAATCATGCTAGCTATAAATTGTTCACACTTGCAGGGCTTTGAGAATACTTGCATTTCTTTTACAAACTAATTAAATGTTTCATCTATGTATTGTTTGTGAATGTTGAACACATGCTCAAATGTGATATTTCTCTTCCAAGTATAAAAATCCTTAGGTATTTTGATCAAAACTGTGCTTTTCCCACTGTTCCCTTCCCATCTTCAAACAGATGTGTCATAAATCTTCTGAGTCCTGTTCTCTTGCATAATGCAGTAACACTGAATAACTCAGTTTTCTGATTCAGTGATGTCCACCATTATAATCATATTGATTTTGATCTATTCCTGCTTTTCTGATACCTTTCCTTAAGAAATTAATTTTCTAGATGGTGATATACAGCGGTCAGCACAGGGCTTTGGGGATTAGATGTAGAAAAAAAGAATCTATTATGTATTAATTCATTGGCTTGCATTTTGCTTACTATAGATAACAACTAAAAGCCTGTAGTGACAAGGAACAGAATAAAAAGATATTCCTTTAACTGCAGCTCTGGAGAGCAGTGACAAGCAGATCCAATATGAAAGATACTACATTGTTCTCAATGATATCTGCAGAAATGCAAAAATGATTTATGCTAATATGACAACTATATCTTATTATTATTTTGTCTCCTTGTATCTTATTTATGTGGCTGTGTCTCATTTTAAATTTATAAATTCCTTAGGTCAAGGACTGCCTCTTTATTTTATGTTTCTAAAATACCTGTTTCCATGATGAGCTCCTAGTCAAGATACACAGGTGATACAATATTTATGTTGCATTAAACATCTGGCAACTGCTATCAGAACTGGAATCAGACTGCACAGCGCAGTCTATATGAATATATAGAAAGAACACACACACTCTTACTCAGAAAGACTGTTGGAGAACACAAAAAACAAAGCAGGACAGCAGAATCCTAATAAAACACAACACATCCTAATAAAATTGTGGCACTGATTCTGAACAGAGCACACTACCCCCATGCCTCTGGGGTTGGGATTTCTTATTGTTTTAATAATATTTTTGTTTTTTCTGTGCAAATTATGAGCACATACAGAACCTGTGCAATATTATGTTAATGTATTATTCTCAAGGCTAAAAAGTCAAGCCCTCAACAGTGGGGAAATGCAAGAATTGAGAGCTGTATTAAGAGTATATGAACTTAATTTGACTTTCTTTGCTTATGATTTCTAATTCCACCTGCAATCTCATCATTGCACTCTGTTTTTTCAAGGCACATCTGCCTGAATGAGTACTCACCTTTTAAACAGCTTTTCAGTATTTTGTTTACTCATGTAGCTCATGTGTCTGATCTTGTGCACTTTTCAAAACCTATTCTAAAGACAGAATTACTGAACTTTCTCTCAGACTTTTCATGCTGTTCATGTTTACATACAACAGCTACACAGACAGAAACTAATGTATTTTCAGAACACCTCTGTAACAAAAGGCAGTGCTTGTACAACTATTATATGTCTAGAGGACTGAAGAACAAAGGAATTTTAAATAAATAGTTCTTGCTTGTTTTAAGTTGCCAGGGGAAGACCTTTTTTTCAGTATATTTAGCACATTAGACATTCAAAGCACAGCTCCAAAAGACATGAAAGGCAATGGAGAAAACTTACCACTTTTTCAATTCAGGCTCAGGTGAGAGACCCAGATAATGAGTAAAACATAATTCATCACCATACATGAATAGCTTGGCTCAATGACTTGCCTAGCATCCCCGACAACATCACAGAGTAGAGGCAGGGATGGAAGATAATTCTGCAGAATTCTCATTACAGAGATTAGACTTTCTCTTCTAGTTTCCCTCTGCACACACCTCCCAACCTGTCGGCCTGCAGACCATATATTTTTCACACTACAGCCATAGCTCATTTTCACAACAGATGTGTTCAATAAAACTGAGCCCAGATTCCTGTGGAAATAACAGTGTGTGACCTTTAATTAAACCTTCCATGGTCACAGGTCATGGAAAACTTTCATGGAGAAGTGCATTTCTGGTGGTCTTGTTCCATTCTCTTTGTCAGTCTCTCTTTACCCTT
This sequence comes from Rhea pennata, assembly GCF_028389875.1. Lineage (NCBI taxonomy): Eukaryota > Metazoa > Chordata > Aves > Rheiformes > Rheidae > Rhea > Rhea pennata. The sequence goes on along the minus strand of NC_084667.1, from coordinate 57,598,863 downwards.
TCTTGGAGTCTCATGTTAGTCTTGTTTTGCAATCAGTCCCACTTTTCCCCTTTCTAATCCACATATAATCTGTCCTTCTCTTTCCTTTTCTCCAGCTGCACCACTGCTCTCACCTTTGTGACTACTGTGTCTCTTCTAACACTCTGTGGATACCTGCTTGGCCTCTCTGCCTCTTGTCCCATCTATGTGGTTCTCCATCTGCCAATCTGTATCAGTACATTTTCATACATTGTCAGTCATTACATCCACCGCTGCCCAAATCTGATTGTCAACGTAGTCCCAGTTCATCTGCAGTATCTGGCCTCGCAAAATCCAGAACTAGTCCTGTCTCTTCTGAGCCCTGAACTCCATCTGTTTCTAGGTCTCATTTCCTCACCTATTAGATCTAGTTTCCCAACACAGCTAATCACTGTAGGCTTTCAAGCCTACTTCTGCTCATCATCCTAAATCTGATCTCCTTGTCTAGTAGTCCTGTTCTTCCTCCTGTTCCAGCTCCCATCTCCAGGTGCAACACTCGGACCCTGTTGGGGTCTTACCTGGCAAACTAAGAATTCTCTATTGAGTGTGGCCAAATGACAATTTTTCAGAAGCTTACATCTTAGACAGAAAAGAGCACATACTCACAAGGAAAGCAGAAAACACCTCCTTACAGAAACTTCAGTATATCCTGCCAAATTACAAATCTCTGCTCTGTAGCATGGGGGTAGGGTAAAGTGTTTCAAAACACTGAAAAACATTTTTTTAAGATTACCTTAATTTTGGCCCAGACATATGTCATCCCTCTCCTCAATCTTTGAAAATGGTTATGAATTTTAGCTGAAATGGTTACATAAACTTAAAGAAAATACCTTTCTAAAGTGGATATCTAGTGCAGGTAATTCTAGCTTCAATAGTTATAAGTTAAGTTCTAGCCTGTCTGAAAACAAGGTCTCATAATTGAAAGTATCTTGCAGCACTGAGGATAGGTGATGCTGGAACAGCCCCATCTGAAGTTGTGTTGGATGGTAGGGTGTATGCGAGCTAATAAGAGTATAGGAGTAGAAGAGGAATAAGAAGATGAAGCATCAGAGGAAGTGTTACAGAATACAGAAAAGAACGGGAAGGAGAAAAGGAGGAAAGAACGGGAAGGACAAGCTGTAAGAAAGGAGAAGAGGGCAAGGAAAGTACAAGACAATAAAAGGACAGAAAAAAGAATTACTCAGCTGACACCGAGTGTCACTCTCCTGACATCTGCATTAGGCTCAGCCATTCCTGCCCTATTGCCTTTAGCTGTGTGTTTCCCACTACTCCTCTATGATTCTTTGGAGAAGACAAGACAGTCTCTGGCTCCTGGCAGTTGCTTTCGCTTCAGGCAGATCTTCACCCCCCAAGCCCACAGAGTTGAGCTTCTGCAGGTCTGCAAGCAGGCTCGTGGGCCCAGTGCCTTCCCGAGAGTAATGCACCCAACGGCAGGTTACGAAGGGAACTCAGCTCAGTCTCCCACAGGAGCCCAACCACACATCCACACTCGAGCTGAGGTTTCTCTGACACACTGTGCAACAACGAAACCGAGCGGGAGTGGGATAACCCATTTGTTTGGTTGTCATGACAATGTGTTACCAGCACAGAATGCTGCTCTGAGCAGCCTTACTGCTAACAATACCCTAAATAAATATAATGTAAAAGAATCTTCCGTTGTCATTGCACTGCACTGCATTGATCTCTGTGAGGTGAGTGGTGCAGCTCACCTACAGTGCTACAGGTCCCTTGCTCAGAAGATCGCACTTCTTTCGAGAGAGATGATTGTTTTATTCAAGAGAGATTCAATGAACTAGATGGGGATTAATTTACTTATTTGAAATTAGAAGGGTCATTTAATTTTAATGCTGGCATAATACTATAAAGTACATAAGGAAAGCCAATACTGAGTTATAAACACAGGGCAGAACTGTATTCATACGGCAGCAGAAAGAAAAGTGTTTTTCTCTGGAGTGGAAACTGCTGACATCTGTAAGTGGGTAAAGGTAAAGGTAAAGGGTATGTAAAGATATGCCTGAGGTGTGATTTAGAACAGTGGGTAAAGACACTTCTGTATCTAACACAGAGGAGAACAAGGAGTGCTTGCTCTGCCTACCATGACGAACTACCTCTGCTCATGCAGAAAGGAAAAATACTTCGCCACCAGCTTATTATCCCCCAAAGATAACTTGCCTTTATTTCTTTAAAGAAATATTGGCTTCTCAAATTCAGATCACCCAAGACATATGCCTTGAAGGGCTTTACTGATTCTTTGAGGCATTTTCTGTACTCAACACTTAATGTTGTGGCTTGCTACGAGACAAAGGAGACTTTTATCTTAAAATTCTTGCTTTGCTACAGAATTTCTGTTTATAATACTATTATTATTATTATTATTATTACTATTATTAATGATGAGAATAATAATTTGTGTTGCTGTAGTACTTAGGAATTCAAATCAAGAATCTTGCTCTAACATACAGGGCTCCGTACCTACTTGCCTGTTTTTATTTAAACTGCTATACTCATTTTTTTCAGATTGCATGTCAGTGAGGAGTGAGTATATAATGTGCCCCCCTGGATCAGATATAATTTCTTTCTATTCAAGAGATGTGGAGACGTATATCTGTTCCTGTCATAGGGACAGATGTGCTTTATAACTCTCTGTAGCCTTGACAAGAGCAGCTCTTAGCAACAGGTGACTTTCCTGTCTGATACTCTTGGAACGCGTCTCTTCCCTCCCTGTGTGTTTTGCTGCTAACTGAGCAAGTTCAGCTCTGTTCAGAATCTGTAGGCCAATTTCTGCTCAAAGCGACTCAAAGACAACGTTAAAGCGGTGTTGCTTACACCTTCTACTCAGAACAAGTCATTCATATAAAAGATAAAACGACGAAGACTTGCCCATGGGTTTCTCCCTAGTCTATATTGCCATTTTTTGCTCGCAGGTTCTTCACAGCCTCTGAGCATATTTTTCAGGGAATTCAATTTTGAGGGAATTTTCTGTTTTTAATATGATGGTAAATGCAAAACAGAGAAAATTTAATGGGAGATTACCAAAAATAGATGGTATCAGAAAAATTTGCTGTCTTTTAAAAATATGATAATTGATTTTCTAGACAGCTGAAAGGGGGACAAAGCCATCTGTCTGGATACCAGCAAAGCAGTGGTACCTAAGTTAGGTTTGGAATTAAAGTGTAAGAACTGTAATCTGGATAACAAATCGGTTAAAGAGGAGATGACAATCATAAAAGTGGAAAGAGAAAGAAGCTGGCTGGAGGGAAAGAGGCTATTCATGGACTTCCTCTTAGGTATTTTTACAGGTCAACCTTGTTAACATTTTCAGTAATGATCTTTGCTCAAAAAAGAGAAATCACTGATGATATGAATGGTCAAAGTCTTATCAGTGCAAAGGAAGATGAGAGAGAAGGAAGTGAATACATTAGTAGAAATAAGATGAAATAAGATGGAATTTGAACAAATGGCATGCAAATTTGTGCATTTGAGGACTCAGATGAATAAATTATTTTAAAAGATAGGAGCCTGTCTTTTTTGTCATTTATGGGAAATGACTGAGGAGCTGGACCTGACCACAGCGTAACAGTGGGTCACAGAATAATAACTGATTACTGTTGCCAATGCTACACAGTTGCTCAGAAAAATAGCCAAGCATAGATCCTGCAAGATCTTATTAATGTGCAGTGTCCCCTTCCCACCACCCTAACCACTCAGTTACATGCTGTGTACAGAGCTAGTCACTCAGAAATAGGAAATCAAACTGAAAGAAGCAGAGAGAAGGGAATGGAGAGGTATGGAGATTAGCAAATATGATCAGAAGCTGGAAGAGACTGTCTCGCTCCGCCTAGTTGACAGCAGCTGCTGTCAATAAGTGTATCACCAAGGAATTATCTGTGCAGAGGGCAGCACTGGCACAAAAAAAATGTGGCTTAAACTAGATATCAATTAAATTTGATTGGAAATTGGAAGAATGTTTGTAACAAAGCAGTGAATAGCCTTTTAGAAGGAATATTAAGGCCAAATAAAACACTTACTTTGAAGTTGATGTTGATATCTTCATGAAGGCATCTTGTGGTGCAATTGATGGAGATGGTAGTATTCAGTGACCCAGAATCTATCTTCCAAGGCTATTATTCGACATTTCTTTTTTCTGATGCTGTTATCTATTTGTAGCCTTTACAAGTTATTCAAAATTCCCTAATATAATTGATACTAAAACAGACTGTACCTTTGACTTGAAATGCATCCAGACATTCACTGAAATCTTTTCCTGTTGTCTAGTAGAAAAGATACCATTTTGAAACTGTGTTTGGCCTCTGTCCCTAGTATTTGTCTTACAGCCATAAACCTTTCTCCTGATGGCCTTGTTGTGCAAAGAACGATCAAATTTTATTGCAATACCCTGAATGGAATTCAAGCAGATATAACGTCTATTCCTATTTTAAGACTGGTAATTTTGGTAATTTTCAAGTTCCTATAGTAGCAGATTCGAAGTATTTAAAAATAGAAAATCTCTCTCACTCTTTCCTTTTCATGACTGTTGGAGAAAACAATTAATTAATTTGTTTATGTTTGCATGTATAGGATTAGTGGGAGTACCTTGTGTATGTATAAATAAATGACTGAAGGAAAACTAAATCATTTTAATGAGTTTTACTTTTGGACAGGAAAATTATAAAACCGATGGTTAATTTTGCTGCCAAGAACTGCCTCAAAAACTTAATCTCTTTGATCTGATACAAGCCTCCATATTTTGTCTGTACAGTTTCAGGATAGAGGACAGCCATCATGAGAGGTCATTGTGGACTAGAGATGATTTATCACATTCTTAGTCTTTTTTCAGAGAGGGTTCCTCTTTTGGAAAATTAGAGCTACTATCTCTGAGGTGGATGCAGTCTGGAATATTTGCTCTTCTCTATTAATAGCATATTCTCACTTAGCTCTTCATTATTTGCTCCTCTCATGCAGCCTCTTGAACGTGATGTAGTCTTCGTGTGTTCTTCTACAGAAGTGAGACCTTAAAACTTTTTAAATGATGCACAGATAGGAAGCACAAATTAGAAAGCAACATCTAGCTTTCTGGATAATGCTGTGCTGTTTCTTCGAATGTAAGTAAATCCAGAGCTTACATACACACAACCTAGTAACAAATGTTCTGTCTTGAGATTTAAGTTGGTGGGTGGAAGAATCAGTGAGAAGAAGCATAACAGTATCTGAAAAAGAGCAAGTACCTGAGAGTGTCAAATAAATATTTACTTGCAAATTTGAAAACAAAAGCTAAAGACTAAATAACTATAAATTGTTTTGCCAGAGTCATACTGGAAGCTTTCTCTATTCCATAGGAACTATTGTAGTTAAATTCATTCCTGAAGCATCTTTGAAACATCATTTTTCCTTCTGAACTGTGCTTGAGAGACATGAGAAATCAAATTAGACCCTTTAATAGGGTGTACGGGAAGAACAGTATTTTGAAGGGACCCTTAACCAGCTAGAGCTTTGAGATGGCTCTGCCTGGATCTTCTCCTATAGTGCATCCCAAAGAAGACTGAATGGGTTTTAAATTCAAATAAACCTAGGTTTTATGGAAACATAAACTAGAACATTAACTTTAAAATAGAAAAACCCAAAGCAACTGTGTAGGAAAGAACAGAAATAGATAGACAAATTCTCCCTTTATATGTCTAGAAACAGAAGAAGGAAAAGCAAAGAGGACTTTAAAGAACAAGTAGCAAAAGTAATCAAAATTACAAATAAGTATTTATTCATGAACATCAGAAACAAAAAGCCTGATAAAAAATTTGTAGGATTCACTGATGAACAGGATATAGAAGTCACACTCAGACAAGACAATTTCAAAGATGTTAGACACTTCTTTTGCATCAGTGTTCAATGTAGAAGAAACCAAGGATATTCCTGTTCCCAAACTATTCTTTATGGGGGACTCATTACAAATTGAAGTGATGATGAACGGATTCTGGAACCATCTGACAAATCATCAGGACCAAGGGATATTCACTCACAAGATCCAAAGGAAGTCAAGAATGAAATAGCTGAATACTGCTATGCTGCCGCATAGCACTACTGAAAAGAATTCAGTCTCATCTCCTAGAGAAGTTATGAGACTGAGCAACTTGTCAAAAATGGCAGTTGAATTTCAATGTAATAAGCATAGAGTGAAGCACACAGCTAAAAATAATACTAATTGTTCAGATGTTGACTGATCATTACTCTTCATAAGCAAGATTTTGGAGCTACAACCGAGTTCTGCTAATGTAGCTCTAGCCAAAAAAAAAAAAAAAAAAAAATCAAACTTTAAGAATAGAAATCAAAACAGAAAAAATCATTGTGCCACTATATAAATCCACTGTGAATAGGAGAATGGAACAAATATAATACAACTGAACAAGATAGTCCAAGATATGGAAGAGTTTATGTGCAAGAGGGATGACTGAGCAGGCAGGTTTATTCAGTCTGAAAAAGAGACAGTGAAGTGAGGGCATGATAGTGGTCTAAGAAGTCATGATCAGCAGGGATCGGGTGGACAGCATTCATATTCTCCATCTTTCCTAGTATAAGAGCCTGTCAGACGGAAATAGAAAGGGCCAGGTTCAAAACAACAAAAGGGTTTGGGTAGCAGACCCATGGAATTTGTTGCATTTGAATACTGAGGGTTACGGAATGCAAGGAAACCATACCTGTCCCAGAAAGTTCTCCGGGCTGAAAATGGTTGTAGGCTGGTAGATGACCTGAGTTGAAAATCATGTATGCTTGTCCGTATTTACTTTTTCCTAGACATCCCTTTGTGGTCACTGATAGAGACAGGATATGGAACTAAATAAAATTTTGACTTATCATGGCTATGTTAATGTTCTTTATACATAAATGTCCTTATACCCAAGACTACTCCTGCCCACTGTGTCCTTGCTAGTGCATTGTTGCTCCTGGGTTTGTTTTCAGACAATGCAGTGGACTTAGTTGCGACAAACCCAACACAATCACCTTTGGTCCGAAGGACTTTCTTCACATCACCCGAGAGTCCCAGATTTCTGCTTCCTGTTCCTCTGAAGTGTTTCTCAATCTGTGCTTGGGCTGCAGGCTCTCTGTTCTGTGCTGAAACTCTCTCAACTCTCTTGTGCTACATTCTGCACTACAGCAGCTCCACTTCCATAACGTAACTTATACCCTGAGAAGGAGGAAACCTCTCCCACCTTCTAGAAGAGTCCACCAGAGTGGTGGATGGAACACAACAAATAAAAAGAATATGCAGCTTAAACAGAGAACATCCGTCATAGCCGTGGATAAAAGTGAACATCTCTGCTGGCAAGCAAACTGATTAGCAGAAAGGCTCTGCAATCACCTGCTGCCATGTCACAAGTGGAAGCATCCTCATTTGGCTCAAAGTCACAAAGGCTCTTTAGACATCAACTGCCACACAACATGCTGGCTTAACAGATGTCTTAGGAAAAAGAAAATGTGATTTGCTTAGAGACACAAGAAATGGATACTGCTATGCTGATGAGCAACTGAAGAATGCCACTTAATAACCATAACCAATTAAAAAGTTGTTAGGCTTTTCTAACTTACTTTCAAGGCCAGGGCAGCTTAAGGATTTGGGAGCTGCAGCCAGGCTGCCTCTGTTGAGCAGCTCCTGTGGTGTCAAGGAATCCAACCCTTTATTTCCACTAAGGGAGTCTATCAGAACTTTCACTATCCTGCTACCTTTATAACTCATTTAGATGACTTTCTGATAACAAAAAGGTGTGTCTGAGTATATGACAGTCTCAGATGTTAGGCAGTACGTATCAATAAAGCTTCCCCCCCCCGCCGCTAATTTTAGTCATCTCCCTGTCTCAGGTGTTTGCCGTTATGTTGTTACCATCCACAGAGTTTTGCTCCATCATTAAAGTGTATGAATTTTCATCATTCATCTCTACAATTCACTGTAATCTTATCAGAGCCTTCAGCATACCAGGCACTCTGGGGATCAAACTTGTTTTTTCTCTTGCTTCTCTGTGAGAAACAGCACACGTGTCTTTTCATTGTTTTGCAACCTTTATTTTACAGTTTTAGTTTTGTCTATAAATTGTTGGCAATCTCATTTAGATCTTCCCATATGTTTTTATCCTCAAAATAATTAAAATACCAATCTACCACCAGGCTTAAAATAAAAATAGCTATTCTAGATCAGTCTGGAGAGTTGTAGTATCTGATAGTATAAGAAACAAGGTAGGTGTTGGTGTGTCACCATGAAAAGGCAGGTCCTAAAATCATGTGCATCAGCTCCTTCAAAAGTGATGGAGATTTGCCAATTTGTACAACATAAGAATTTCTCCCATGTTCTTTGGAATTAGATCGTGGTCAGCTCCAGAGGAATATATTGACTAGAAACAGGAAGATCTTAGTCTTCACTGTAGAAGAATAAATATTTTGAGATGTCTATACTGGAGGAAACTTAAGGAACTACTGGAGGAAATTGAGTTTGGTGAACATAAAGATCTAATTCATTGAAGATTTGGATTAAGTTCAGGCAAAATCTTGCAACAGTCACTCTTGTTTATGGCATAAAAATACACCAATAAATGTTACTGTGATATTTCTGTCATAATACAAGACACCCTAAGAAAGTGGAGTGGCGTAAATTTCAATAAGCACAATTAAAAGGGTAAGTATAGAAGATCTGTAAGAAGAAATAGAATTGCTTGCCCTGCATGGAACTGGTATTTTAGGAGAAAAAATCATATTTATCCTATAAAAGGTCTGCAGAATCACTGAGCAGCCTTATAGCCTTACATTCCTGGAACATTAGAGAGGCAACTCTCTCTGATCTGAGGAAATAAAACCCTACAATTAAATGTTGTGGAGCATGGAAGCATTTTCTTTAGCTGGATTCTTATACTAGGTTCATCATTGTAGTACCCAAGTGCCTTTTGCAACTAAACTGCAAACTAAGCAATATGGCTAATATCTGTTATATGTTTTTTCATCTTCCCTAAAGATGACAGTCCATGTCTTACAATGGAGTTTTGAAAGTCATTTATCAGTGATACCATTATCTTAGAGAAGACAAAGACATTTGCTTGGTACTGGAAAACAGTGAGATTTGTGAGGGAGTTCTTGAACACATCCAATCCACAAGCAGACATTGCCTCATGGAAAAGATGTCTTCACCTGTTGTCAGGATAATTTTCCTGGAAGCACTCAGAAACAGTAATTCCTGTCTAAATTAGCACTTCCTGAACTGATATTCTTCAAGGACTGGGATATACACTTCTTGAAGTACAAATGACTCAGCACCCAAATTCATTCCAACAATGAAAAAAACTTTTTCTAAAAGACAATCTATTTACTTGGTGGCAATGTCAGCGGGCTTAAGGTGTGTTAGTGAACACAATTCTTTACTAGTCACCAGGGAGAGATTTTTGTATGAAACAACTTTTCTATTCAAATTCAAATATAAAATTGAATTTTTAGTTGAAAAAGAGCATTCATGAGTATTGAAGCCAAAAACTGTCTATTTTCATTGGTTGGCTTTAAAAAGAAATAACTCTCTTGCATTTTTATGCACACAAAGCAGTCATTTAAAAACAAAAGGCAAATAAAAAGCATTTTGCTTAATTTATCCATCCCTGCTCAATTAGCTGCTGTGAAACATCATTTGCTTTTAGTAGGAAGCCACAGGTCTTCGAAGGCTCAAGAGAACAACTGGAACTCTGCTGTGAGACATGTGAAGCTGGACCAGAAGAAAGAGGAAAAGGAAGACTGCTGCTTTGGGAAGGCCTCCCTGAAGGTGCTGGATGGGTAGGGGTGGATTTTTTTTGTGTGAAGGTGGACTTTAAGAGGAGGGAGGGCTCTCCCTTGTGACCTCAGCTCCTTGGAAGACAGTGACAGAGCTAGTGTGTGTTTTTTATTTAGTAGCGTCAGTTGCTCTATTCCTCTTGTTCCAATGTGTGATTAAGGACTGCTTGAGAGTTGTCTTACCAAAATGGTTGTGGCAGTCATGTGTTTGGTTTGGAAACGAGAGCAACCAGCAAACCTCTACATTTTGGGACAGTGGAGGAGGGGAGAGATTCAAAGAACAATGCTGGTTTTGTGCTTGCCAATGATTCTTTTACATCTATAGAGACTCTCGAAAGACTGATTTAGGGCAAGTGCAGGCTCCCTTCCAGGCACCTGATCGCTAGCTATTCATTCCTGTATTCTCTGCTGATCTGTAGGTGAGCACAGCAAAATTATCCTCAGTGAAGTAAATGAAACCATTGGGAACGTAAAAACCTGAATTGTCTTCTGCAAAGCAACTCCAGGGATGAGTGGGAGAGTAGACAAACATAAGAATGTACGGTAAGGTACGGTACGGTATGGTACGGTACGGTACGGAAAGGAAAGGCAAGGAAAGGCAAGGAAAGGAAATAAAGAGGAACCTTCTACAATACAAAAAACTTGGATGATGCAGAAATTCAGTTCTTGCTGTAGTCTTTCAATAAATACACAAAAATGTTGAGGATATTGATTCTGTTTCCTGAGGAAATCCAGGGTGCTCTTAACAATTCCTGTGCATTGCCAGGCTGACAGCAAAGCTGAATGGTGAAATAATGTAACATCCTTCTCTCTATACATGCAAATGGGACAAATAAGTAACCCTTTGAAATCAGGTCTTTTAGGGATGGCTGAAATTTTCAGCTGAAGCATTTTTAGTGAAAAAAAATGGTTTTCTATTAAGGAAAAATACCTACTTTCTCAAAAACTTTCCATTTTCATTATAAACCTGAAAATGACCCCAAATTAGGCAAATTTGTGGCCAACATTTGAAATTATTTTTAGTTTTTGTGTTTATTTCTTTTTACAGAAAATTGAAATAGTCTGCAATAATTCTCCCATTTTTCAACCAACTACTGTATTTCAACCAAGTCACTTCTTATAAAATGATAAAGCAATTCCAGTCACTCTAAAGAAATTAATGATTTTGATTCACTATGGCAACAAATAGTTTGTGATATCCAAGTCTGAGATGATATCTAGAACATTATTTTACATGTGCAACAAACAAGAATTACTGAGGAGTATGAGACAAATTAAAAAAACCCTTGCCAGTATAGCTGTTGTCAGTTCTTATCCTTCTTGCTGCATGCATGTACTCCATATGAAATTTCTTGGTGTTTCAAAATGCATTGCGCCTGGCCTACTGCTGTGATAATAGATTTATTTAAATTTCCTATTGTGATTATTCAGCCCTGTTCTCTAAAACAATTATACAAATTATACAGTAAAAAAACCCCTCAAGGCAGTATAAAGTAATGTTATGAGATCCATTAAATTTCACTGAAATGGGTGGATTGTTACAACCACAAGCCTTTAACGTAAGTTCAAAAACATGTTAAGATCCTTTCAAAAAATTAAGAGAATCATCTACCATAAACTCAAGCCTTTTACTGCAGAAAGTGTATGTGCAGTAGCATGTAAAGATATCTGAGCTAGCTTTAACAAGCTAAGTAGCACATTAAGAAGAGTCAATTGCTCCCTGGCAATGTATCACTCTGCCAAGGTTAAGTTACCCTGGCTGATTTATCACAAGGAGTCTGACAGGCACCACACAAGCAAGTGTGGGACACCAGATGGTGCAGCCCATAGAAGAGGGTTTGCTGTGGGGTGCACCCCAGAGTTAACAACCCCGGGTGCACCTTGGCCAGTGCCACCACCCTATGGGGTTGCTACAACCCGGGGCAAGCCTTCTGAAGACCCCATAATTGATAAGACCAGACAAAGGAGAAGTGACAGCACAGACTCGCACCTTAGACATCTTGGTGCTGTGGAATTCCCCTCAGAATGACCTGTCAGCGGGCTTGTTGTTAACCACCCAGCAGGGCCGTGGGCTGAGCACCATGCCTGTGGGCTGAGCGCCAAGTTGCCTGCTGATGTGCATGCGAGTATTGACTAGAACCATGCAGCTTTGGTATAGCTGTGGGCTGATGTTATTCTGATTGGGTATAAAAAGAGAGTAAGGTTAGTGTGGACTTGGACCCACTGTCAGCTGGCCTGTGGGCCCAAGGGCCCACCCATCAGTAGGGACACCCTTGATGTCAACAGCACACTGAGGAGAAAATGGGGAAAACTAGACTGGAAGGGTGCCCATAAGGGTGAGAGCAGTCACTGCAGCATGCACCCATGATTGAATTGAAGAGCTCTGGTATGTGTATTTATTTTCAGTTCTATTATATTTCTAGCTTTGCTATTACCTCTTCTTTTTTATAAACGCTTATATCTAAAAATTATCACACTTGACAAATGATGATCTCTCCAACTTAGTGCAGCTAACCCTGGAATCCAAAAGAATCCCTAACGCCCGTGTAGTGGCATGTCACAGGGTCAGAAGGACTTTTGCTGGCAATTGGCTTGAGCAGGTCTGTGAGAGAGAAGCAGAGAAGAGCTGAGCAGCCCAGAGGGAAGGCTGCTGGAGAACCTAGCTATTGGTCCAAGCTAGCTTTAGGAGTTTTGGCCAAGAGCAGAATGAAGCTTTTGGGGTTCAATGCTGAATGAAGGAGGTGTGGAAGAGCTAGCAAGGGCAAATGCTCATGTTAGGTCCTCTTGAGTTTAGAAATGGTACATGCCTATTGAAAGAATGGGGAAGCATCAAAGAGACAACTGACTCCATCACATTTTCTCACTGAAATCTCCTTCAGAATTCATGCACTTTTGGCTAGCTGTTTAGGATAAAATAATAAAGGTAAATATTAAGATAAGAATTATGAGACAGGCTCATTACATATTTTCAATATTAAAGATAATAAATGGCTCCTGCAACACTGATTAATGTCTTGTGAAAGAGTTTTGAATAGCCAGAAGAAATTAATACTGCATCATGATACGGAAGTCACACAACATTGTACTGCATTCTTTTAATGTTCTTAAACTAGAAAACTTTCCAAATACATTTGATAACTACCAACTGAAATATTATTTTCATTCATGCTTACTGAGGGATACTGAGGATGGAAAAAAAATGAATTACTTTTTCGTGCTTAACAATTTATTTGCTCTGCAGAAAGGTAGATGTTTTAAAATTGAGTCCACACTGAAAGTTAGCAGGCTTCCGATTATATTCTTCTATAAAAAGTCTTGTATTTAACACAGGCATAGGGTTTTTGCATGTACACAACTTATTTCAGGATTTCCTGTTGCCCTCCCCTGTGACCTGGAGCTACTTTGAACTATACAAGGACTAAGGGAGGAAAACAGTCCTAGTGGGGATAGCTAATGGCAGGAAGGGAGGGAACAGAAGTACCTGATGAGACACATTTCATTCCTTCTTTAGCCTATGACCTAACATACAGATAAGTGAACCAAGAGCATCCATAATTGTTCTGCTGTGTTATGAAAAAGAGAATCCTGTGCCATAGTTTATACACGGCCTGGCTGGCCTTGAATGTCATTACTATTCACTCACAGCTCCTCCAGAGTCAACTCCTACAACTTGGGTTAGATAAACACCAGAGAGCATTGTAGGACAGATGAGGCCACATAATGTGTTACTTACAGTTCAGGACCATGTTGCAATCTCTGCAGAGAAATCCACTGCTACAAGTATCCCTCTCTTTCCCATTGGTTTGATTTGGAGACTTCATTCAGACTCCAGCATGACCTAAGAGTTACCAAACTTGGAGTGTGGTGGACCAGAGGAGGCAGTGAGATGGGATGTAGAAGAATACAAGAGGAGCACTAAGAGTTTATTAAGTTTGATACTCACTTGCTTAACTAATTTTAACAGCGGGTTCATCATGGTAGTAATCATCATATTATGATATGTAATGAGAAGTGGCCTCATATTCACATCACTTCAGAACCCTTCTTAGGTCTCAAATTCCTAACATATTTTTACAATTTTTGCCAGTTACAATCTTTGTCACTGCTCCTGGGTCAGATTTCTCAGTCAATACACTTCAATTCTGGCAGAGATTGTAGTCTGTATGTATTTTCCTTCCTCACAAATTCCCCATCAGCTTCATTAACACTGGCTCTATAGCCTGTAATGGCAAATCTTATTTCTTTGGAACTATGGTATAGCAGTGTACATCAGAGCTCCATGCTACTGTGAACACGTTACATCAATCTTGTTCAATGCCTTTGGGTTGAATACTAATTGGCTGGATTAAATCTTTCCCATTTTCTTTCTCCCTTCTTCAGTACTGTCTCCTTTGCTTTCCTATTTTCTCCTTCCCGTAGTCCTCTTTAGGTCTCCTTCCCAGACCCAAATAATGGTTTCTCCATTTTTCTAGTATTGCCGCTAACAAATTTTCATCTTATAGTTGGCTTCTGAAAGCCACTTTAGTTCTTATGTACCAGAGCATCCCACTGATGGTGGGTTGTGTCAGAGGAAATTTCAGCTCCAGGCTTGTAGCTGCCAAGTTGGCAGTAGGAAGCTTCTGTGCACCATATGGAAGAGCCTGAACTGACAGCCACAGTCTGGAAGGCCTAGCACTGACTACCCTTCTTCAGGCTTTAATCTGCCAGCTTCTGCTCAAACTTAACCCGGCTGATGGGACAGAAAGAAAGCGACACATCAACATACCTGAAACTATGTGCTGGAAATGTAGATTTCTTTTAAAATAAGATACTGGAGGAGAATCAGAGAGCCATTTATTTCTTTTTCTTTCTTTCTTTCTTTCTTTTTTTTTAATCTGATCTTTGTTTTTTTTATCTGCTTTTTCTGATTCATCTTTTCCTTCTAAGGGATATTTCTTTCTTTAGGCTTACAAGGTGACAGATTCATTTGTATGCTGGAATAAGTGATAATAAATTAGCTGCCTAAATCCCTGCTTCCTAGTCTAGTGAGAAAATAAGAGATGTGCTCATTTACATTTTATGCAGCGTCTGGATAGGAGCAAAATATTCAGAGTCAACAAACAGCTCTTAGACTTTACTCTTTAGCTTCCTTAAAACAACCTACTGTCCAAAAGGCTTGCTAGAGAATATCTTACTATGGCAAAGGACTCTCTTGCAGTCAGATCACTGTAAAGGAGCCATTCTTATGTTGATAAGCAGTTCTCTTTTTGTACTTGCAATTGGCCAGAGTCTTGGCCACAATGTAAAAAGCATTGCTACTCTCTAAATCTTCTACTCAAGCACTTAGGATTCAGGAGTTTACAGCCTGGCTATGGATAAATCCTAAAACAGATATTTAGGACTTTTCTGCTCTTTTCTTTGTACCATTCATGGTCACAAATATTATACCGTTTTTAGCATGTTTAATAATATCACTCTCATTCCAGGCTGGACAGTCCTCAGAAGTTTCCTGGAATCAGTGTTCTGCTATTATTTATTGTCTGAAAGTTAAGAGTGGCACTCCTTAAATGGACAAATTTTCAACCTCTTCTGATCACTACAGCCTCCCTTTCAGGCTAGCTGCCTCAGCTTCTACCTTGCTTCGTGGTAACCAGTTCAGCATTCCTCTGCAGCAAACAACATTCATTCCTGCTATAAGTTTCTTGTTTACCAGAGATGGCTTTTAGAAACACTAAATATGCAGGAAGAACTACATTGTCAAGCCTTGGCTCTTGCAACTTGTATTTTCATCATCACCATCATCACTTTGGATTACATGGCTCCCTTATTTGATTATTTTCCCTGACTTGTACTCACCCTTGGAATCAAATTTGAGCACCTGGTTTTCTTTCAAAAAGTTCTTTGGAGCAGCGTTTTGCTTACACTTCTACTTTAAACTGTTCACTCCCCTTTCTTCTGCCAACCACTCACTCCTCTGTGCCTGCTCACTTGTCTTTGCCTTTCCCTTGATGTTTTATTACCCTGAAGGATTCTCCCTCTTGTGTTGCAGCTGAGTTTTCTATATTATACATATCCCTTGCTGAAGCACAGTTCCACAAAGCTTCTCACAAATAAATTATTTAGACACATGCACACATGCACACCCAGTACAATAACTGCTGATTCCAAAAGCAGCTGATTTTATTTCTGGTTTCGTTTTGGTTTTGCAAAACTGTAAGGCCCTACTGGCAGAAAATCCACTATTCCCTGGAGAAAGTAACATTTTTCTGTAAAAATGCATTTTTTCACCATGCAACCAATACATATTTTTAATGGTGAAATGTGAGAAGAGTTATTTGTGAGTGGGAACAGGTGCAACAGATCCCCAATAGAGCTGTAAATATAAACAGGAAAAATTATCTTAATATCTAGCCAAGAGCCAATCTGCTTTAGCTGACTCACAGAATAACACTGACAGTTAAAATAATCTACTGAGGATTTTGTGTGGAAGCTACTGACTGACCTGAATATCTCTGAATATGAATGATTAGACCACACTCAGAACTTCCATCCAAACACTTGGATACATCTCTGTAAAAGGCATTGTGTACTCCGATATATGCTTTCAGCATTCCCACCTTTTATTTTTGATTATTAGTGCAATGCTCCCAAAAGCATGAAAGTCATGTATTCAAGAAAGAACAGTATGTGTTCTGCCCTAAGCAGAACATAAAATAGTTCTCATTGCCTACAGCCAGAAGAGAACTCATAACTCTGCATTTCATAGTGACAAACATTGCAAACATATTTCGGAATGTCCATTGACACTGCAATTCTTTTCTAGAGAGAAAATAAAAAAGCTAGCAGTTCCTTTTCCTTTTCCATTTAACTAACGGTTCTAGTACATATTTCAGAATTGCTGTCTACCTCACCTGATCACCATTCTGTAAAAAGGTTTGTGATATGTAAGTACATTTAAATAACCCAGCGTATATCCTGCATGTAATTCTTTAAAAAAGCACAACAATCAGCAAAACCTATAGTCTCATTCAGACATCACAGGCTAGTGGTTGTTAAAGACATAGACGGGGTCTCAGGAAGTCTTTTAAGTCCATTACCCTGTAACAAGATAAGAACAAGTAAACTTAATCCACTCCTCATAGAGGCTTTTTCAACCCGTCCTTAAAAACCACTAAGCATGGGGAACTCTTCCTCTCTCAAGGTAAGCTGTTTCAGTGGTTAATTATCATCACTGTTAGAAAGTTTTCCCTGATGCCTATTGTAAATCTTTGCTGTAATTTAACCTCGTTATTTCTTGTCCTGTTCATTGTAGATGTAAGGAACAGATTATTCTCCTTCTTTTAGCAGCAACCTATGCCATGTAAAAGTTTTTCCATTATAAGGACATATTTTCTGAGTCTTTATATCTTCTGGTTACAGGCAGTGATTTGCCTGAGCGTTTATACTCTTAAAACAAGTTAGGATAAGAACTTTTCTTGCAAATTTGGAAACCAGGAGATAAAATCTTTCATGCAAAGTTTAATCCAAGTTGGCCACATAGCAAATGTTAGAGGCGGTTCATGATTTTTCACATAACTCTTGTTCAGAACAGGAATAAAAACTTCCAAATATCATGCATGTAAACAGATTTCTTCCTAGATGAATAGTAAGTGGTTGCCATAATTATAAAGAATAATGCATCTTTGGTAGTCTGACCACAGTCTCTGCCAGTCTCCTAATAATTAAAAGGGTAATAACCTGAAAATTAAAGCTTTCGTTACTGAACAATTAGCACCAGGGTGGGGCTAAAGATGGTTCATGAGGGAGCATGGAGCCCTCAGGCCAAGAAGGGAGAAGCAGTAGGCAGGGAGTGGTTGAAGCTCTAGATTCGCCTGTGGCAAAGACCCAGGTTCAAGGAACAAAACAGCTTGCTGCCCTGCAGATAGCCACTGCTGGCCACTGCCCATGTCCACCCACTTCGTCTCAGTTCCTGGGTAGATAAAACTGGTAACTTATAGGCTTGCCAGCATGTGATGGAGCAACTTTCTCCTCCGTTAGACCCTAGTAAAAGGAAGACAGTGGATTATTGTCAGAGCGAGGAAGGGGCCTAGTGAAGACACGTTCAGACCTCAGCATGAAGTGGTGATGTATGTGGAAGCTAACAGGTCCTAAATTGTGCTGTGTGTAGGATTGCCTAGTAGCGAGGGCTGACAAAAAAGATCAATACTAGAGAATGGAGAGGGATTGCCTTCCCAGCAAAGGCTGTTCGTATCCTTTCTTAGATGTTGTCCCCAAATCCCATTCCAAACAAACACAAAACCATCTTCTCCAAACACAATGACATTTTCTAAGACAGGATGCCATATTACTCTGGTTAGTAGTCTATTCATACTACTGTGAGAAGGAAGGTTTAATCACTTGAAAAAGGCCAATTTCTGTTTCCCCCAGTGCTCAGAAAGACACTATTTTTCTTATAAGTTCTCAGCAAATAATGTTACAGAATTCATGGCAGGTCAAAGAACCACTGAGCATGACCAAGGAAACTGGTGACACATCAAAGTAGAGACACCCTGTAAGGAAACAATGTGATAACCTAGGGTGGTCTTCCGGTGTGGATGATCAGACCTGTGCTGAATTGTGCCCAAACCCTATGTCAGCCTTTTGACTGCACTTCATAAGTAGAGGCATACCCCAAAAGGCTGGAGACTGCAGCAGGCTAAATGGCTATTAGTCCAGGATAAAAGGATTTAGCTGGTACTTGAGCTTTCAGTCAAAGGTGGGACTGCACTAAATACTATAGCAAAAGCAGTTCCAAAGGCAAGGAGCATGAAACAAGCACAATTGTCCATAAGGTAGTGTTCATTAAGGAAACAATTCTGCACTGTAACACCCATAATAATTACAAAGATGAAAAAGTTAGGCAGTTGGTGTGCTGAGGTATATGGATGAATACTTTCTTTGTCTTTGAAAGAAGAGCTGTTTTGTGTTCCCATTTTTTTCATAGACTACCCCAGTGAGTGCTTGCCTGTGATGTGGGCTACCTGTCCCTAGGACAACACAAAAAGTAACTAAAACACTGGTAATATAGAAGTAACATAGTTTCTCCATCACATGCTTGTAACTAAAGTGTAGATTCACCAAGAGGAAATCATGTTTAACCAATGTGATAGCCTTCTGTGATGGCATGACTGGCTGAGTAGATGAGGGAAGAGTAGTAGACATTGTATAACTTGACTTCAGCAAGGCTTTTGACACTGTCTCCCATAACATCCTCATAGACAAGCTCAGGAAGTGTGGGCTGGACGAGTGGACAGTGAGGTGGATGGTAGCTGAAAGGCAAAGCTCAGAGGGTTGTCATCAGTGGCGCGGAGTCTAGTTGAAGGCCTATGACTAGTGGAGTTCCTCAGGGGTCATTACGGGGTCCAGTCTTGTTCAACTTATTCATCAATGACATGGATGAAGGGACAGACTGCAAACTCAGCAAGTTTGCTGATGATACAAACCTGGGAGGAGTGGCTGATACACCAGAGGACTGTGATGCCATTTGGAGAGACCTGGACAGGCTGGAGAGTTGGGCAGAGAGGAACCTCAGGAGGTTCAACAAGGGCAAGTGCAGAGTCCTGCACCTAGGGAGAAATAATCCATGCATCAGTACAGGCTGGGGGCTGACCTGCTAGAAAGCAACTCCATGAAGAAGGACCTGGGAGTGCTGGTGGACAAGTTGACCATGAGCCAACAAAGTGCTCTTGTGGCCAAGAAGGCCAATGGTACCCTGGGGTGCATTAGGAACACTGTTGCCAGCAGGTCAAGGGAGGTGATCCCCCCCCCCTCTACTCCGCCCTGGTGAGGCCTCATCTCGAGTACTGTGTCCAGACATGGAGCTACTGGAAAGAGTCCAGCACAGGGCTGCAAAGGTGATCAGAGGACTGGAGCATCTCCCCTATGAAGAATGGCTGTGAGAGCTGGGCCTGCTTAAGCTGGAGAAGAGAAGACTGAGAGGGGATCTTATCAATGTGTATAAGTACTTGAAGGAAGAGTGTCAAGAGGGTGGGGCTGGGCTCTTCAGTGCTGCCAAGTAACAGGACAAGAGGTAATGGACACAAACTGAAACATGAAATGTGCTGCCTGAAAACAGGGAGGAATTTCTTTACTATGAAAGTGACAGAGCACTGGAACAGGTTGCCCAGAGAGGCTGTGGAATCTCCTTCTCTTGAGATATTCAAAATCCTCCTGAATGCAACACTGTCGACCACGCTCTAGGTGACCCTGCTTGAGCAGGAGGGTTGGACTAGATGATCTCCAGAGGTCCCTTCCAACCTCAACCATTCTGTGATTCTGTGATAAATACAAATAGTATGTGTAAACCATGTAGAATCATCATCTTAGAATCATAGAATGGTAAGGTTGGAAGGAACCTCTGGAGATCATCTAGTCCAACCCTCAGCATAGCCCATATGAGGATTGAACCCACAACCTTGGCATTAGCAGCACCACGCTCTAACCAACTGAGCTATATAAGTTTACATATGGTCAAACCAGGTCATATGGTGAAACCATTTTTAAAAACACTCAAAGGTTAATGTTAACAATGATCGTAAGAAGTTTACAAGCTCATCTAAAAGGCAACCTGTCCCTATTGTGGAAAACAGCTCCAGGTCTTTGGCATCTGATTGAGCAAATGTGATTAAAGACTAAGGTATGTCAGGAATATACATTAAAAGCAACTGCTAACTTATAGTAAAATAAGACCGTTAAATTAAAAGTAGGGATTGTTTATATTTTACTGAATCATCCATTTTGATACTGTTAAGCAAATAATACTCATCAGTTATTTATCCATATTTAGAAAATGATAGAAAGGCATACAAGGCTTTTGTCCAAAACTTATTAAAGTTAAGGGGATGATTATCATTGCCCCAGTGGAGCTGAGACTGGACCTTCATATACCGAATTTAGTACCATAGTTTAAATGCAGAATATGCAAATTATTTGGAGGGTGATATCTTTTTTCTCAACTTTATCTTTAGCTTGTGATTTTCAGAAGCTTTATATGTTTCTGGATTTTAGAGATGGGTTCAATGATAATTTATTTCATTTGAAATTTAACAATCTGTAACTGTGGCATAAAAATCGGGAAAAATTTCTATTCTTCTGTTGTAAAACCAAGGAAAATAGAAGCCAACCATTAACAGAAAGAATCCTGACATCCATCAAATGCATTTCAGTCTTCGGGTGAGGTTAGTACATGCCAGGACTACATGTATTGTAACCAAATTAATCATAGTCATAAATATAACCTAATTGCACCTTCATCCTTGGACTTTCAGCTGCTGCATTTTTGCCAACACTAAGGCTACTATCCTTTAATCTCAAAAAAAAAAAAAAATCTAATTCTTCTCATTTGTAAAAGAATGTCTTTTAACACTCTCTTATTGCCTGGTTGTTCAGGAGGAGAATTTAGCCTCTTCTTTATCATATGGTGGCTACATGTAACCTCATGACATTCATCATGGCAAGTGGAGAAATCAGCAGTTTCAACATCAGAACAATATCTTTCAGTCAGATTTTTCTTCCTGATGTTTCATTAGTGAAGTTGAAGCTACTCTGGTTACAAAAAGAGGAATCAAAATGATCCAGGAACAGATTCTGAAGAACAGAGTTTAGCTACAAACCCTGGTAGATCAGAGGCAGAGCTTTGCCTTGTTTGAAAGTCTATCAGCATGGTTTTTAGGAGGAACTTTGTGTTTGTGGATATTTTTCTCTATTCTTTCCTCCAAGATGCTTGGTTGAGTCTTCAGTAGCAAACTATTCATTTTTACATCTGTGAAATTTTAAAAAAACCTCACACTGTATTCGTGGCAATCAGATCCAAGTTGCCCTTTCACAAACGAGATGCAGTGGGCTTCAGAGCATGTACAAGTGTGTCTACTTGGAGTATAGCTCAGTTAAATAATAATTGTTTTCAAGCTTGTATGTTTAAGACACTATATGAACAGTAATTACTGATAAATATAGTTAAATTGGCCCATATCCCAGCATTAGTATTGGGATGAAGTAAACAATTAAGTGGTGATACAGTAATTATCATATATTCTTTAGACAGCTACTTATATTCTTAGCCATATCATTTGTTGAAAAAGCAACAGCATATATTGAAATGTTTGGCCATCCTTAAAGTATGCAACAAAAATCAACCTGACTCAAAAGCCCAAAACTCTGTGAATCTTTTGGGAATTCAAAATGCAGATCTACTTCCTGAAGGTGGGATACCTTGTTAGAAAAAAGTTCACTTTGTGGAAGAATGGAAGGAAGGACGGAAGGATAGAAGGACAGAAGGAAAGAAGGAAACAAAGAAGTAGAGCTAAACAGCCAGGGTTCCTGACACTTGCTGAATTCACTGAGACAAAGGGTATGTACAAGGTACCTCCTGTCTTGCATGCTTTATCACAGGGACTGGTCAGATAGACCCATACATGAAAGTAAAGGCATGTTGTGAAACCAAGTCACTTTTCAAAAGAGCAGTGAAATAAGGCCTGGCCAAACACCTAGGTAATTAAATTCTGAACGTTCTGCAGTTTCAGTTGTATTTGAGGTAGAAGATACTTTCATGAGTAAACTTGTTGATTAGAAGTAACATTTTTCTTTAAGTGACAAAACAATAAGATTTTCCCCCAGATGAAAATCAAACCATAAAACTAGATTAAAGTTAAAATTAAATATAACTACGTTATCAGTGTGACCTTTGTGCTAATGATAGTCAGACTAACTTTCTCAACTTCAAAGTTTGATAGTTTTTGAAAAATTCTGTTTTCTCCCACTTTTGGGAGAAAAGCCTTTGCTTGTATGGAGATGAAAGTAAAGGAGAGACTGGTACAATTCAATAGCAAAGGCAGCTCTCTCCTGCAGAATTTTCTTCTAAGTTCCTATGTAAAACTACTTACTTGCCTGTTAAGTCCTATCATCTTGGAATGTCTACCCTACTAAATGTTCTGACTCTACTAGAATTAACCTTCATACACAAGATTCATTTATTACTTTGAAGAAATGAGAAATGTCTTGATGAAATGACTCTCCAGATGGGCTTGCATTCCTAAATCCCAGAAAAACTACTTTTTACCCATTTTCAAAGGATAATTTGTGTGTCCTGAATGGGAGTGGAAAATGAGGTGCGACTTTGTCCAGAACAAGTGTATGAGTCATAATAAGGAAAAAAAATGGTTTGATTTCTGCTAGGTGAGGTACCATGCAGAAATAAGAGATTATAATTTTAACTTCCACTACTTTTTCCCACATATTAGACTGTTGTCTCTCTGGGACAAGGCTAATCATCTTAGTGTATGTATCAAGTACAATAGTGATGTGAATCTGTACTAGATGGTTCTACGTGAACCCTTTCAGACAGTACTCTGGAGGTACAGAAAGCATGGCCTGCAACTAAAATCAATCATAATTCTACAAAGATGATCAAAGACAAAGATCCACACCCAGCTGCCTGGGTGCAGTTGAGCTTTTATTATTCCCCTCACTGCAGAATTCAATAGGAAAAGGGTATTTAAAAATAGATTCTTATTTCTAAGAGTACAGATTGTTTTGCTGCTGGAGGAGAGTAAATTATTAATTAGTAAATTTTCATGTTTGATACATGAGCTCAGTTTCCTCCCAGTTACAGTTTCTTGCAACAACATCTGAGTCTGCAAGGGGCTAATGTGAATAGTCATGTCCTTACCTGCTCAAATTGCATGTACAAGCAGAGGATTAATAGTGCATTTGGCCTGCTGTCCTGGTTGACTTTCTTCTGCAAAATGATCAGGTAAACTTTGAATGATAAAATTGTTTGCAATAGAGAAAACAGTCTTTTGCAAAGTGTTGGTCTTTACTGCGTAAGTTTTGAAAAGAATTTAGCAGTCCAGAAGCCACAACTATGTTGTCTCTCAAATGAATGGTAATTCAGGTGACCCACATTTTCTAAATATAGCACTTCAGTCACAGAGCTCCTCCTGAGTACAGAAACTTGAGGCATTGAACTAGTTATAAACTTGCCCAAGGCAATAAATATTTTGCAAAGAGATGGTTGTTATATACAGTTCTTCCAGGCTTACTTCAGTATATGTGCTCTGTGTAGAATTGCATACATAAAAATAAGAAAAAAAAAAATCAATTTCATTAGTTTCATCCAGAAGTGAATAAAAATTTACTTTCTAACTTGAGCTGTTTAAACATACAGGAAAAGATTTTGTCTCTGTCAATATATAAATTATTTTCACTAACCTCCAGCAAAGAAAGAACAAATAAAAACACTTGTGCAAAAGACAAAAAAAAAAAAAAAAAAAAAAAAAAAAAAAATCTATTCCACATGTTATTCTGCAAGAAATCCACTCTCTTTGTCACAGTGAGAAGTGTGAATTGAAAATTTACAAAAATCTGCTAGCCAAGTTCCCTGGTTATGGCATCACCCCAGATCACTTAAGGATATGGTGAATGTTCCACCAGCTAGTCTCTGACTCCACCTTTTTATGGGTTTTGTGGCCAATCTGCAGGTAGCAGACACTCTTATCCTCATAGCTGGTGGTAGTACAGGATAACTTTCTGCCAAAGACAGAAAGAAACAAGTGATATTTAGAAAACTGTGCAAGAACTTCCCATTTTATTGTAACCCTGCTGACACTGCTTTCCTCTCCCGTTTTCAGACGGGATCCATAACTGGTACACTGAAACCAACCTAAAATGAAAACGAAGAAGGTTTTTGCCACCTGAGTACAAGTTAATGAGACAGAAGTTGAATATTCCTGTGACTATAAAATGCCTTCAGTGCTTAGATTCGGTTGATGTCTCTGCTTTGATCCTGATTGCCTTAGACCTCATTCTTAGCAATTCAGCCTTAGCAGAAGGCTTGGCTAATAAGCCAGTTCTGTAAGGCCAGTTGTGATCCAGAGACAAATCAGGGAACAATTCAGCTCTGTTGCTGTCTGGGCCTGGTAAGAATAGCACTGAAGCAGGAAGCAGGTCTGGTTTCTGGTCTCTGATCTAGGGCATATATTTTACAGTAGATAGCCACTGGAGTAAAAAGAGAAATAGTAAAATCTCCTATCTCCCCTTTCCCATCTGAGTTGTGTAGTCATTGGATTTAAACAAACTCTGCTGCACATACCATTTTTTTGGTCTCTGGAGTCCACCTCTCTGAGGAGCACAGATGTGAGGAAGGGTGGTAAGCGCTTCCACATATCAGCTCGTGCCCGTGGCACTCTCATAGCGAGTAAAAGTTTGCTTTCTTTGGCAAAGAGAAGGAGGACATGTCAGCCCTTTTTTAGGGAAGTGTTTTGAACAGAAGGTAGCTCAGAAACGTGGCCATCTAAGAAATACAGATATTGCTAAAATTTGTGACTAATCTCAGGAATGGACTATGCATACTTTGGGGAGACATCTGTCACAAAACTGTGATTCCTCCCAAGAAAGACTCTCCTCTGCTTTGCATTTTTTAATGACTGAATCTACAGAGTACAATACATGAATTTTTGGAGGAATCATCTGAGACCTCTTAGAAATTATAGAAAAGAACTATATTAAATCCGGACAAACAACAGAAATTGCAAGATCCTCAGTCAGGACAGACTCCACTAAAAATATCAAGACAGACAGAGGGACATTGTCCCTTACAAGAGAAATAAGCAATCAATGAGACTGCTGAAGTTTCCGAATCAGCTCAGCTCTAGAATTGTTCTGAAAAACATTAAATAGCAAACAGGATGCTTTTGCTGTTGAAAGAGGAATTTTCTTTATATCTTTTAGGTCTCTGAGGTATCTGCCAATTTCAAGAATACAAATGTTAAAAAAAAAAGAAAAAACACTTTTTCAATGACTCTTCAATTTGCCATTTTTAGTGGAACATTTAGTTTTTAACCTTGATGTGTCTTTTTTTTTTTTTTTTTTTTTAAAAAAGATTTTATCTGTAAAAATGAAATTAAAATGCTGGAAATTAAATGATATCTCTAAATTAAAATCAAAGATATATTTCTAGATTTTTTTGAAGTTTTTGACTCAAGATTTGAATTGAACCAAAACCTTACACAGTAGATTTTCCTGGTAGGTATCACAGCACTGATCTATGATCTCTGATTTCTCCTTCCTCTGTCCAAAGTCTTTCACTGGTTTGATCTCTCCTGGATGAAGACTGCTTTTGATTTTTGATGTTAGCTATATCATTATGTGATGCTAGAAGCAAAGGAGATATAAACCTCAAAATGTTTCAATACATGAGTAGCAAGAAGATAGGCGTGAAAAACAGCAGCCCATGAAGCATGCAAGGTAGACCCAATGTTTCCTGTGCCCCATGAAATGTTGGTCAGTACCTACTTTCTCCTCTATGAGGCAGAGAAGAAGCAGTCAGAAGAACATGAGATTTTTTAAAGCACTTGAACCTTTTAGCTTGACCTTTCCATACGCCAATATTTAGGTTACATGGGGACGATTTTACACATGTGCCAGCTCAAAGTTGTATAATGGAGTGAATAGCCTGAGAACTTGGCCCCAACTTCCCTCATTTCCCATTTACCCAGTTTTACTTTCTCAGCCAACCATCTCCCCCCACCCCCCAAATAACAGCACTGACTCTTCCTGGAAAAATTATGGATGGGATTTTTTTTTTTTTTTTAGGAAATTGTTTTGGTTCCAATAATAAGAACCTTCTGTCTCACAAAGGTTTGGTTTAAGGCATACTGCACGACAATGCACACTGTTGCAGAAAAACCCATAAACTATATGCTGCTGTGGGAACTTTAGAAATGCTGGGCAAAATTCTCTGATGCTATAAACGGGTGCAGTTTCACCCCATTACCCTGGCAGAATATCTAGCCTACTGTGTTTCTGATGTCACCATATAAAAAGATAAGACAGTTAAAAAAATTAAACTAACTTTTAAGCCACTGTCTGTGTCACCTGCAATAAATACCACACTGTAGGTTTTCTAATTACCATACTTTTTCTTGTTTAATTATCCATACAGGACTACACCTCCTGGACAAGGTGGGGAGAGGGGCAATTTGTTTTAAGTGCAAATCATAGCAAGATGAGAATTTAATTTTGTGCTGGTCCTTTGGAGAGTTTATGAGGCTATATAGAAATTTGTGCATAAGAAGGTAAGCATAAGAAGCAGAAACAAGAGGTATTATGCCAAACTACTGTTAGATCATCACGGAGTAAGCTCCCAGAGATGCATTAACCTACTGAAGTCAATGGAGCTCCATTCAGAAAAGGTTTTCTGGATCTCTTACAGGCATGCATCCATCCTTATTCATAACCCTCTGTCCTGCAGAGGTAAATAATGCCAATGGAAATCTAGTGTGAGCAAGATCAGTCTAAACAGAGGAAATTTAATATATTGATTATCTATCTATCTTTCTATCTATCTATCTATATTTATGACTCTACCAACACTTATTCGGGATTTCACCAATTACTGTTCTTGAATTTTTGATAACACAGACTAAAAATATAACATGTTTTTTTCCATTACAAGACATATTACTATCCTTGAAAATGGGACCATGGTTCAGTCCTTCTCATCTGACTGAATTTGCCTCAACATGAATTTAGTATTCTGGAAATAATCACAATCTTTACTGCTGAAAAGGGATGTGCCAGTTTAATCTTAAATTGGCTTTTATCAATGCCGCAATCTTTACATGTAAGGCTCCCATGGTAAAATGGCCATTTGACAACTTCATATGTTCTCAATATGATTTCTGTTGACTGAGAAAACAGTTAATTAAAAACCTGCATTATTTTACATCCATCAGTTCAAGACAAGCAGTCCTCAAGAGAGGCTGCAGTGTAAATAATCTTTGATTTATGTTGATCCTAGTTTTCCTTACTATTTTATTCTGTAGAAGACAGTAAAGGGATTTTTCCTCTCTAGGGCTATTGGCTGAACCTTCAGAGTATAAAGCACTAAAGCAAGCTTTACTTAACTTATAAGGTTTAACAGTCCTCTAGAGGACTCTACTGAATCTTCTGTTCCTCCTCCAGCTTCCCATAAATACCTCCTAGAGCAGCACACCTTTGGTCATGGCAGGGGATAGTTTTGCCACTGCACACAGTCTCTCCCATGAGGTCTTGCTGAAGAGCTCAGCAACCCAAAAAGCAGCTAAACTCCTGTCACCAACCTGGAAAGCTTTAGGTGCTAACACAGACACCAGTGAGCAGAAAGACTAAGGAGACCGGCTGTGTTTGGAAAAACACAAACGCTTGGTGCCTGGCCATGAATAGGGTCATTCAGCTGTAAGAAACTATTGATATTCAGCTCTTTTGTAATGCCAGTTGGCTCTTGGAAGAACTGCCAAGCAGAAGGAGGCGTCCGCTCCAAATCTTACAGAGCCTGCAGTCTGCCATCCATCGGGGAGGGGAACAAAGCGTGGGCAGCACTGTGAGCCAGCTCTTGGCTGCAGAGGGAAGCCAGTGACAGCCAGCCTGCCCTCTGGCAGCGCTGGGCTCACGAGGACAGCAGGCTTTCATTCGGCCCCTTCCATTCAAATACCACATTGTCCCTCTGCATCAGCCACTGGTTCATCAGTCATCTCAGTTTCAGTCGTAATTTGCCGTCATATCTCAGCCAGACATAATGAAAATGATTCCCACTTTCAGAACCAATTTGGCCTCATTATAAAAACAAGTGAACAACATTTTCTTCAACTTTGTCATAAAACTAGCATTCTGAACTGAAACCATACTCATCTCTGTGTATGTAATCTTTCTTTTTCTTTTAAATAGAAGTTGGAAGATAAGCAGCAATAAGAACAGCAAAGAAAGTTCAGTAACTTTTTCTTAGCAATGAATCCTAACCCCAGTCTCTCCTTCTAGTCACAGCTGGGTTTGAACTATTGAACAGCTGTTCTTCCCTCCTCCCAGCTCAGAGCAGGAGGGATAACAAGCATCAGAAAGGCAAAGAGAAGCAGATTGTGTTCAGCCCCTGACTATTTCCATATTTTCCAAAGAATTCCTATCCTGGATCAGAGCGAAGAGCCAAATCCAAGCAGAAGCACACAGAAACATCCACTTCACCTGTTGCCACAGAATCAGTAAGTGTTGTCAAGGCTCTCTGAATCCACCTGCCAGAGAAAATGCTTTGAATCACAGTATCAGCATTCATTTTCTCTGATTATTTCTGCATGTATTTATTATCACTTTTATGGTAACACACACTGACACTGTACACACTCCTGATTTTGCTAGGAAAGTACACACATCTTTCTGGCTTTAAACATCTGTATCACATGGAGAGTTTATGCCCTTCCATCTTTCTTTCTTTGGGTTTCCTTCCTTATTCCCATTTCCCTTATCACTGTTATTAGTACCAGTACTATTATTAATTAAGTCTGAAGCTGGAATTGACACAATGTATGTGCTGGAGTTTGCAGCTCTACTTTACACTAGAGAGCAATCATGAACTGACTTAGCCTAGTTTATGCCTTGGGAGATTAGCTTGCTCCAAACGCTCACAAAGTGTAGCTACAATTTTAAGCTCAGCTAGATATCAGGGGGATTTTTTTAATATATTTTTATGTTCTCTTTAAAATAAGTACCTAGTCCACATTCAACTTCATGACCAAAATTTTGCCATTTCCTCTAATGAAAGCAGGTGCAGGCAAATTTAATAAATCCAGATGAGTTTATTTGACTGTATGATACCAAGTGACAGAAGAACACAAATATGCAGGACATATGGTAGTTTTAAAAGGCAATAAAAAAAATTAACAGTGCAACGACAGGTTTTCATTGAGGACAGGGGCTTCTGGACATTACCGTTAAGACAGTGATAAGTTTATACATCTGGATGCTCTCTGAACTGCCCTTAGGACCATTCATTAAGTCTAAATACTTTGTTTGTCCTATTCACTGAGCCACCATTGGCAAAAAATAGAATTCCATAGATTTTCTGTTTTAAATAATTCACTATTAGATTAAACATAACTGGATGATTATGTAACTGCAATGAATTGTTACTTGTAGCTGGCAGGATTTTAAGAGTCAAAAGAATGATTAATTTTGTAAGCTGTATTTCATAATAGAAATACAGAACATGTGAAGAAGATTCAGGGTGCTGGAGAATAGAGAGGGGAACGGGAGTGTTGGCGATCTGTGCATCTGCTGCCAGTACCGTAGAATATGAAACTTTCAGCATTTTTTTTTTATGCTGCAGTCTTTACAAAAGCATCTAGGCCTGGACTTTTGTCGGGTCAGGGCTATGGGATCTGGACAATATGTGTTTGGGGAGAAGGGGATGCCTCACACCAAAAGCATCCCTTTCAATCCTGTGTTTTAAAGATAAGCATGGTTTGCTTCTGTGCAGAGATCATTTAGAATAACCCTTTTATATTTTTTTCCTTTTTTGAGTAGTCTGTAAATCTGCATAAGCATAACTGTGTCTGAATTACACATATACTTCGCACCACCGTTCCACTGTTCTCTGGTTCACAGCACAGTGGTTTTGAAGCACATAAGATGTATTACTTTTGAATGAAACTAAATCAGAAGATGTGTTCCAGTGTGCATGTAATACAACTCGACCATCAGTGGGTGTTCAGGTTGCTGAAGTAGACTAGGACTAGTGAGAAGTAAAACCACCAAATGTGCACAAATGTGGAAATCTAGTCCCCAACAGCAACTGTTTCTTTCTAAAGATTTGCTCTTATCACACTGCATGACTTGTGAATGTACATACATGTCGCAGGTTAAAGTGGAATCCCTTTTCTGTGATAGCTTCCAGCTTTCAACTTTTATCTAACCCCTCCTGTTCCATAAGCACTGGTCTTGGTAACTAGGTCTCTCTAGCAACTATGCAAATAGTGATAACATATAGCAGAGGAGAACAGGGACTGCCTGAGGTATCTAAAAGTTCTTTAACCTTTCTTGGTAAAACTGTGCCTGAGCTTGTGGCTCATGACATTGGCTCAATTTTGCTTTCAAAAACATTGCTGAAGTGTGAGTCTGTAAAGCAAAAGCATGCAAGATTAAGAAAACTAAATCAAAACACTGATTCAGGAGTAGTCAGAAACTCAAAGGCTTAAGAGATGAATACTGACTTGAAAAGGTATAAACCAGGAGGCAGGGAGGGAGCAGAAAGTCTGAAAACAGCAACTCTATAAGAGTAAAGATCAGCCTGTTTCTATGAGCAAGGGAGTCTACTCTGTTCTCCCCTGATATCTCCTTAACATTTACCTGGCCAGCTAAGACTTATTGGGTGCCTACAATGGCAAGGTGGGTGTGAGTGTGCTAATACTTAGTCTAGTAGCACATTAGTCATTTTCTTTGTCTATTAGACAAAAATATTCCTTGTTCACTCAAAAACTCTATGCAAGTCTCCTTTTAAGTGTCTGACCACAGTATCATGCCCAAATAAAGTAACTCAAAGAACTGAGGATTACCTTTGCTATGATCTGAAAAGTGCTTTTAGGCCACCTCAAATTCAAAGTCATATCTGTTTCCTTTCTTGACAGTTTGCCCCAGGGAGCCAATTAAACTTTTGAGAACGAGAGCTAGTTCAATTCTGCCTTTCGCATCATTTACAGACTTGTTAGCCAAGCTCTAGCTGCTGTATTTTTTTGTATTTTTCTCCTGTGCTGATGCATGAGCTGGAAAAAAGCCACCTGGGTCTCTAATCCCAAGCTGAGTTTACAAAATGAAAATAAAAATGCTTTTTCTTTGTAATCTGTACAAATTTCATTTGCAGTCATCACATAACTATGATCATGGAAATGTTTAAAGACAGGTTTTGCATTCACTATTATCTAGTTATAAGAATTTAGTTCTTTCTTACTGTATTTCTTTTAGGGCCTGAGCTGGGCACCTAGGGATATCAAAGTCCACAGGAGTCTTTTTACCAATATCAGAAGTTGCTGGACTGTGTCCCCAAAACAAAGAAGGAACACTTGTATTCAATCATCTGATGGAAAATAAGACTTGACTGATTTACACTCCAACCTTTTCTTCCGAGCTTTGTCGCTCTTAACTTGATGCAAATTTCACAAACAAGAAGCCAAGGCAGATTACTCTAGAGTAAATCAGATCTAGAGAAGTGTTTTTTACTTTTATGTGAGGATTGAAAGCATTTCTTTTAATTCCTGTGGTAATTTGTTAAAGATGTTTACTACAGGATGAGCATTGGACAGAGTAGTCAGTAGTGCCAAAAATAAAATTAGAAGGCTACCACTTTAAACTCCCTCTTCTTGTCCAGTTGTTTAATTTCCACAATTTTCTCCTGGTGATTTTATAGCAAATTTCATAAACTATCGGTTCCTCACAAGATGCTTCTCGAAATTCAGGGAGAGTGAAATTCCTTCCTCAAGTATCTAAAGTTACAAACATCCCTCCCAAGGCTACTCAATCATTTGGAATAAGCATCCTGGAGAAGTCCCTTCACGTGAAAATCTGCTGTCCCGTAGAGGGAAGTCAGCTGTTTTGGTAAGACAGTGCTGTCCAACTCCAAGCCCATGCAGGTGCGAGGACCACCATCTGAGAAGAGATGTCTTCAGACTGTTGTGGGAGGGGAGGGGAGAGCAGGGATCCAGAGTGCTCACTCTCCTGGCCTGACACATATGTGGAATCCATCAGGAAGTTAATGTAGCGTAGATATCGTGTGGTCAGGCTCACCTATTGTCATCTTTTAATGGTAGGCAGCAGAGCAGGCAGCACAGATGGCTGCTTTTATGGCCCCATTCAGTCCAAATACATAACCCACTTCCTGACATTTTTTCAGCACTACAGATAAAGGAAGGAGAATGATTTACATTTCCCACTGCTGTATACAAGGATCACTTGTGACTATGCAATCGTTTCATATCATGCCTAGCAAGGCTTATGCAACACAAGGTCTTGAGCAGCAGTCCTGAAGTGGGTCTCACATTTCACTTCTGCAGTAAAAGTCTGGATTTCAATGAGTTTACACAGCATATAACATGCAATAGTCATGGGTCCTCTGCTCTTTTTGCAGTAGGCAAACTCACTGCACTACAACCTGAAGCTATTTGAAAGCTTAAAGCCAAACTTCATCTTCTTGTACATTAATGAATTCCAGGTGGTGTCAATGAAGAGATGAATAAGAATTTTGACCATTCGGTATATTTCACTATGAGGAATGGAGACAGAGGAATTTTGCTGGCTATTTGGCAAAATCACCTATTAGCTCCAAGAATTTGACATTTCTGCCTATTTACTAAGATGGAACCCACAGTGCCTTATTCTAAGTTTTTCTTGTCATATCCCAAGTCCTACACAACCCCATAGAAAGAGAAAGCTAAATAAGAAGCTTATGTGATTAATAAGTAACTAAAGGTAGGAAATATAATTAATGTCAATCAACATAGAGTAATAGCATACAGTACTTGTCAAATCTGATTTTTTTTGAGACTACAAATTTAGTTGATGACTGTAATAGTGCTAATGTAACTTCACTTTCAGTAGAACATGTGGACAAGATACCACACAGTGCTCTGATTAAGAAACTAGAAGAACAGAAACCGGAGTGCCCATGAAATGGATTTAGAACTGGCAAAATGACATTGAAAATGAATTCTAAAGGAGAATCCAAATATTTTTGAATCAAGTGGGTTCCCATCCATTCTTTAATAAAATCATGGAAATCGAGTATACTCTGCATCAAATTCAAGTTACCTGAGCTGTCCTTTTGTCCTCAGTGTACTACTATGGATTGTACAATCTGCCACAAATTTTATATTCCTAGCAAAATGTTGTGCAAATGAACAGGTTGGAAAATCACCAACTGTGCAATGATATTAGAATGAAAATGAGACTGCCTGTCTCTTGCCAAGCTATTCTCTGAGAACACACAGAAAATTCTTTGGCATCCCTGCCATGCTGGCATTTTTCCACCATGGACACAATTTACAGTGCTGATGCACGTTATTAGCCAGTCTCTCTTCAGACTCTACTGCCCCAAATTTACTGTCACTTGTGGTTACTCTTGATTCTTCTCTCTTTACGCCTGCATTCAGTACCTGAATATAATATTTTAGGAGAAATCTTGGCCATGAGGATGTCAGTGGCAAATTTCCCAGTCAGTCACCATGATCATTCCAAATTTACTGACTCCTATATCATTGTTGTACTATTTTATCATCCTGTCAACAGTCTAGTCCTGGTCTCTGATTTTTACGCCCACCCCCACTGCATACATTTCAAGAGTTCCCAAAGGAATTCAAATATTGTCTAGCATGAACATCTATTTACAGGTGAAAGGCAGTTTTTTGTGGCTTATATAACCACTAGAATGTAGATGTAGATTCCTTAAAGCATTGGACTGCTAGGGATATTTCTCTGGAAATCAAAGAGAAATTTTTTATTGAAAACTTGCATTAGCCCCCTAATTTATCCATATAGTTGCATTATTCTGCATTATTTTCCTCACATTCTTTCCAAAAATAAAAAACAGCAACAGAAATCTCAAAGACAACAATTAGTCAGGTATAAATTGTGCTAAAAGTAGAGTTCTCTTGCAATTGCTATATTTGCAAACCAGAAAAATCAAATGCATCTCACTGAAGAAGATTTTTAAATGAAAAGTTCATCAAAAGAAGATCTTTTTGGGCCACCCCAATGAGGTTTCATTTTACTTTGGAGCAGAATTAATTAGCCTTTTAAAAAAATCTATGTTAATTTTGAAATGTAAAATGAAAAACAGAATATTCATCTCAGAACCATCAAAACTGAAACATCTAGCTTTCAAATTGCCTCTTTTGGGGGTAGCAGTAGAAGGAAGAAGAGACGGTAGTAGAGTACTTAAATATCTGTTGAATCCAACTCACATTCACTAACAACAGCAGATCCTTGAAACTTCATTTTTTCCTTATTCTTCTATTAGTAATATTTTTTTTTTTTTTGTTTGAATACAGTAACACAAGTAACACGCAGTAACATACAGTGATGTGGACTGCAAAACTACTTGGGAACTAGTTCTTTACTGGCTTCATCAGTAGCTTTCTTGTTATTGTACCTATTAGACATAGCTGGAAAAAAAAGGTCAGTAGATACTAGCTGGCCATCAAGTGATGAATATGAAGCATTAATTATGATCCAGTATCCTTTTGAGTAGAATAAATATTGATTAATGGCACATTTGTGGAATAAAATGGTCCAGTTGTATAAACAATCCATCTATGCAGCAAGAAAAAAAATCCAATAAGACTAGTATGTTGCATGAAAAGTGAAAAATTTTCCACGTAATCTTATTTTTCCCCAGAATTAATCAAGAGATTCATTTATCTTGAGAAACTGTATTTTAAAAATTCAGAAAGCATATATTCCTTTAGATCTTGAGAAGGACCTGGAAGACTTGTACAATCTACCAAAACAGAATTTGCACGCAGTGAAATCCAGCACATGCATTTGGGTCATTTATGTGCAGATCCTGGTGAGATGAAGATGAAACTAAATATTAAAACTTAACGTTTGAAGAGTCTAAAAGTGATCATTCTAACTCCACCAAACACAAATAAAATAATAGCACTGGTGCTTCATCCACACAGAGGAGCACAGTGCCAGATCATTAGCATTTCATTTAGTGAAAGTACTGTCAAAATCTGCAGACCCTCTGGAGAAATCCATCTGTTCTCATTAATCAGGGCATCTGTTTTGGCAGCTAGCTATTAACAAGAATTCTGTAGTCTGGATAGAAAATCCAACAGCCATTTCTTCCTGAATATTGTATGAGGTACATTGTTTCATTGTTAGCTGATTTTTTAAAATCCTTTCTCTTCTTTCCTGTCCCCCTGCCCTGTTAAATTCACACCTATAAGTACTTTACTGAATCTAAATCTAATCCGTCTACATATTGGTAAGAGCATACAGATTCCATATAGGTGATGAGAAAGCCTCTTATTTAAATCTAAACATCTTTCATTAGATGTGTCAGCCTTGAATAATTGATCTCTGCCTTCATCATCCAGGAGCACACTCACACTTTTGTTAGCAGAGGGCTAAAATATGGTCTCTGCCACTAGCTTTTGAGAGGTAGAATTTCTGATTTTTTTTTTTTTAAACACTGAGTCCTTAAAGTCCATTTACTATAGTGCTGCATTTTCTTAATGAGAACTCAGTCTGACACACTAAGCCAGCAATAGCCGGACACAACCATTTCAGGGGGGACATAACTCAAAATAACTTAAGAGTAACCAAATACAACTTTTCAGACAAAAAGTAGTTCAATATGTGATCTGTACATTATGATGTACATGAAAATAATTTCCACTCGCCATCCTTGGGTTTTGTAAAGGGAAGAAATCTTTTTTGCTGGTAACAAATACTCCTACTTTAATTTTATTGTCTTAGAAATGGTAATTATCACAAGTATGTGGAAATAAGAGTAATCACACCCCTGACCCATCTTCCTAGCAATAAAACCAGGAGAAAAAAAGTCTGGAAAACATGATATTTCTCTGCTTTAATAACAAAGGCAAATTACTCATGGAGTAGAAAGAGCCCATGCATTAAACTGAATCACGAAACTTTCTTCATATCCAGTTATTCTTATTCTGATTTGTTACACCAGTGGAAAAAAGGAATTTTCAAGAGTAAAGTCAGCTTCACTATAAAGTAAAGCAAGATACTTTGATTTATAGATGTGCCTGGGGAACTTGAGTTCTAATTCTGGTGCGGAAACTAATAACTTCAGTGGCCTAGGGCAACATCTTCTGGCCTCAGTTCAGCTCTATCTCTATTCAGCAAAACATTTAGGTACAAGCGTAAGTACACAAGACATTGTGGTATTTAAGTCACTGGTTAACAGCTTTGCTGCACTGCAAGAAATTTGTTGTTTATTATTGAATCTTTGAGTAATAAAGGTTATGGAAACACTGAAGTAATTAGATCTTTGAGATGCTAGCTGAAGCCTATGTTAGTTTTTATAATGGATACAAGAGTATTTGACATAGCAAAAATAAACAGGATTTTGAATATAAAAATCCAGTAGTGTAAAATAAAAGAGAAACAGATGATTCCAGAAGAAGAGCGCTCTGAACTCTGTCGTTTGACTTGTTCTTGCCAAGCCAGAGAGATTGCAAGTATGATAATGACTGCTAAAGAGTTTACTTTGTTATAATGTTTACCAGATGTTAGGGTAAAGTGTTAAACTTGTATCTTGAAGTTTCTACTGTAAAGAAATGCAGTAGTTCCTAGAATAACTTTAATAGCTTTCACATGACTCTCTAGAAGGACAAAACTCATTAAAAAACAAGTCTATCTTTGTCTAACAGTCAACACAAGTAGCTTGATCTTTAGAAGTGATGAGCTGTAACAGCTACTGAAGTCAATGGAAGCTGTCATTATCCCGCACAGTGCTAAATCAGACCCTATATTTGTCTTTGCTTCCCTATCTATAGAGATGATAATACTTGTTCACCTATCTTGGATGACTGACATCAAAACCAACTACCCAAGACTGAAAAGTGAGATTCCAGGGTGCATTAAAAACCTGCCAGTTCAGAGTAGTGGAAAAAAATACAACAAAGTGAATTTGCTCTTTTTTTTATACTCTGATCATTAACACTGCGTTTTAATGGGAAGTGCCACTGTACGAACTGAAATAACTTCAGACTGCATTTGATTTGAGGTAAGAGAACCACAGATGAATTGGAACATAACTTTAAGAAAAACTTTACTGTAGGCTTTCATGGAAAATTGTTTTCTGCACAGTAAATCATTACAAAATTTGGGTTGCGAAAATCAACAGATGTTCTGTATCATTTTTTGACATCTTAAGCAACTGAAGAATGCGTACTCACTTTATAGGCTACATATACCCTAAGCCTCTCATTTTGCACATGTATTTGATTAAGCTCAGTCACAAATTCAAACGCTGGCATAAAGATCTCTTCAAAGTGAAGAGTGAAAAGTTAAATACTCCTTCACCTTTTGACTGAGGCATGTGCACAGATGGTCCTTAGAATTTGCTCTACTTGTCCTAGCAAGGGATGGAAAAGTCACAGCCTCGCTGTGAAAGTTCACTGCTTTGACAGATAATGGCAGTCCAAAGGACTGTTCGACAGAGAAAGTCTTAGACAGCAGGACATACTAATAGAGGTTGAAAGATAGGAAAAATAAATTTTCCAGATGATTCACAGAGACAAAGTTGGAGATGGAGATGGTTAAAGGCTGTGATGCAAGTGAATTTAGCCTTGACAAGGGGACCGTTTCTGGCCTTTCTTGTGCTCTACTAGCCCACATCTAGGTTATATTACGTGCTCTTCTCTGGGGATGTCTTCCTAGACAGCTGTGGTCAGAAATATGAATATTGTATAAGGAGGTTTTTCATCCCAGTGAACAGAAACACTGTGAAAGTTCTACTTGGTTATTTTGGAAAAGGGCAATAAACCCCGTTAGACCAATAGAAGCTATACCTGCAAATGAGCCTCATGGTATGTGGACTGACACCACCTTGTAGTTTTCTATGTATATCAAGGCCTTACAAAAACCTTGATTAAAACAAAATAACATAAGAAAAGATGATAATTTGGTGTTCAGCTGGCAATTTTTTTTCCCCTCAGGATTTGCAGTCTCTGTAAGATCAGCAAAAAAAATAAATTGCAACAATATGCTCCTTTGTGGACCTAGTAAATAATGGAGAATATATCAAGATTTGCTATGTTACTGTATCTTCTCCATCAGGAAGAATGATTGGAATCAAAGGTAGTATGTTAAAAAATGGTCAAATTCTCTTGAGAGAAAATAGCCCACTAGTGTCATAGTTCTTAAATGTCAAAGATCTCAGTTGAATGTACAACTATTAGGAGATGTTTAGCCAACACACTGATAACTTGAGACTGTTTTTGATAATTGCAAATGCAGGTTGTTGGAGCAGAGATATTTTCATGCCAAATATTCCCTTGAAATTAACTTTCAAGGGTCTCCAGCTTATGCGCTAAAACTGATAATGGATTTTTAAGGGAAAAGACATTTATCACAATTATGCAATCTGCTTTAAGTTAAAATAAATGGCTAAAACCGTCCTTTTGCTGAAGTCAGTGAAAGCTTTTGTATTGACTTCATAAGCCTAGATTTATTTGACAAGGCTTTGCATCAACTTTTAGCCTATAATGGGTGTATCTAACCTTTTAATCCTATGAATTCTACTAAATCTTATAGTCAAGATGTGGTGAGACTGCCAGTACAATTGCATTTTTTATGTATCTTATAAATCTGTTCAGGCTAGGAGACAGTTAAGAATACATGCAATGACCCACTATCTAGATCTCTCATACAGTATTTCTGAAGCTTCTAGAAATCTGATTATGGCAGTAAATGCACATATATAGTGAGCTAAATCCAGTCAACATTTACACAGTAAAGTCCGGCGCGAATTAAATTGACTTTTGATGTTATTAGAAGCATGTATTTTTAGAGCAACACAATCTGTATTTTCTCCTACATAAGAAATTAGAAGTACATAAACAAATTTTGGCTGAACCTACATTGCAAAGATGATCCCATTTTATACTGGCATGTCAAAAAGAGGTCATTAAAAAGCAAGATTTAAGGCTAGATCTCATACCTTCTCATTTCTTTCTCAGAAAAGTAAAAATCTGAGCACTGAAAAATCCATAAAAATCAGACAGAAAAATGTAAGGGGTTTCCATTTTCAACCCTCCTGACAGCCATTCAACTTTCACAACACTACTTCCCACTTAAAAAACAAAAAAACAAAAAAACAAAACAAAACAAAAAAAAAAACAGTAAGCGTGCTGATGTATTTCTGAATTACTGCCACAATGCTTAAAGGACAGATCTGCAAGGTACAGTCTCACCACAGGAAGCATTTTTTTTTTTTTTTAATATTTTCCACTTATTTTTCATTTATAGTATATAGTTTCCTCTTTCTGATCTGTTTTTTCTTTTTTTTTTTTTTTAGGAGTTGAGATTTCCATCCTCAGACACAAGCAGTTTCTGGATATTTGACCAATCATAATAACACAAACCAACAGAAATATTTTTTCAAAATCCAATAAAATGATATTCTGGGTAATTGATTTATGCAGTAGAGACTAAAGAAAAGTTATAAATCAATTTTACCTCCATGTAGAAGTGAATTGAATGGATAAAATTGACCATATATTGATAACAAATTTTTGAATTATGAGATTTAGTTATGTCTGGGAAAATTCAGTTTCTCTGAGCTTGAGACAAGTTAAAATAAGAGAAAATAATGTATATAACCACAATAACTAATCTCAACAAAATTAAGGAGCTTTTGCATCCTGTAATTTACATCAGCCTGTGAGGATAAAGTATATTTCAGATCTCACTACGTTTACTTCATGGGAACTATGGCTATTTACAACAATGGAAAAATGTAACCCAAGAGATTTGCTGTGCATATGTTTCCTGTAAAAGGCATTTGTTTTGGTCATATGCTGTACGTAATATGGTAATTCTGTGATGCTCAAGTGCAGGCTTTAGAAGTCATGCACGTTCTTTACATTTGGCATGCTTTAAGCAAGTTTTAAGGTTTAAGTAAGGAGCCGCCTGGAATTAATGTAGCTGTTGCCTCACAGAAGATGGCAACTGAAAACAAAAGCCTGGAGGAGGCAGAGATGCAACTGTTTTATCAGGATGGAGATGTGTAGGAGTCTCACCTGAAGTTAGAGACAGAATTTCAATGCCAGATCCCTTGCTAAGTCTTAAATAACACTGTTCATATTATATAGCTTTTTTTTTTTTTTTTTTTTTTTTTAATCAGATTTCATCTCTGTGTGAACCATAGAAATACATCTTTAGTTAAGGTTAAATGGTACCTAAAGCTCAGAGAATATGCTCTCCTTTTCTTTCTCAGTATCCATTTAGTTCCATAGCGTGAAAGAAAAGTAAATCTATTTGAGTGAATTTAAAAGTAACATTGGTAGGAAAGAGAAAGGGCACTCTGAGATGTCTGCTCTGGCTGCTTACCATTCTGAAGGAGAATCAGATATCTTGAGCTTTACAGCTAAACATAAATACATCACAGTTTGGTTACATCTGCCATAGCTCATAATCAGAGCCATTTTATGAGCTCTCCGACATTGCATTTGAAGTGGTAACAACAATCCCACTTCTCATCCTTTATGCAAAAGCCTAAATTTGACACATGTAGCTTGAAGATAGAGCTATACTGTTTAAATAAAAGCTATTCTGGTTAGGAATGTTTTGACTAATATTTAATTTTTTCCTGTTGGCCAATGTTATTGTTTTGAAACTAAAACTCTTCATGAGAAAGTGTGTGTTTCAAATGAAACTTTCATGGGGAAAGTTGCACAAATCCTGAAGGCTACACAGATCTAAAACATTGTCTTGTCTCAAAAAAGCTGGTAGCTACTAATTGTGTCTCAGAGCAGTTTACCGCATAAGTGACTGATTTCCAAATCTATTTTGGTGGAATATTCATTAAGCCTGTAAGGCTGAGCCTGTAGTCTGATGCCTCTTACTCAGGTTCAATTCTTTACTCAATATCAGGCAGAACAAATACTTGAACCTGGGTTATTTATATCTTAGAAACTGCTTCACCCATCTCTAATGAATTGGAAGATGCTGTAAACACCTTTCTGTTTCAGAAAGCACAGGAAATAACATTTTGTATTTGATCCTGAAAAATAATAAGAAATTAGGTGAGACTCAGAAGATGGAAGATCAGTGGAGTGAAAGTGGACATAAAATAGTAGCATTTACAGCTCTGAACTCCAGAAAAGAGTGAGTGGACACAATAAGCTTAATGAGCTTCCATTATAGGCTTTGAGACACTCTGGGCAATGTTGGGGAAAAAGGAAATCAGCAGAAATGGCCATTGCTGACAATATTAAAAAATGGATCTAGAATGAACAGGATGAAATTAAATAAAAAGATAATTATTTAAGAAAAAACCCCTTGTAATAGTGAACATAAACTGGAGTACAGAAACTGGGCAAAGTACTGTAGGAGAAAGGATGTGTGTGTAGATCACATTCAGTGATGAACTGCTGATACAGTTTTACATTGGCCCCCTATAGCAAAAAAGACAAATATCATTCTGGGACATATCAATAAGACCATTTCAGATATGATATGAATTGTTTAAGGCTTTTGAGATTTGTTAATTTGCTATTGAGAAAGCCTCACTAGGAAGACTAGGTTAAGTCTGGAGCACTATTATTTACAAAAAAAAAAAAAAGACAAACTGGAGAGAATGCAGAAGAAAGAAACAAGAGTGCTGAGGAGTTTGCAAAACCTGGACACCAAGAGAAGCATGAGAAAATGTTAGAGGCACGTATATAGATTTAGGTATTTGTTCATCATTTGTTTGCAGCAGACTAAATATGAGGAAAAATACAGGCAATGTTAAGCTCTAGCAGACCTACAACACTTCGGGAGGTCTGATGAATTAATTAGGTGAAAATTTGCTAAAAAGTGCCTTAGATATATTTTATCCTGCTACAGGGCTGAGAAAGGAACAACCCCTTAACTTCTCTTCTAGCCCTGCATTTCCATGTGTCTTTGTGCTTTGCTTTGTCTGCTGAGGAAGCGGCTGCTTGGCAGTGAGCAGAGGTGTTATCACCTAAGGGGTTAACAAATTAGATTGAAGAAGAGGAAGGAAAAGCGTCAAAGTCATTCTTCATAGTTACGCTCATCACATTTTTAAAGCAAGGATACTGCGCTATTTTTAGCAAAGTTCCTGGAAACACAACATGATGAATATTCATTACCCACAGTAAAAGCTACAGGATTGTGAGAAATGTTTTTCAAGTCTTTTTTTCTTTCACAAAAAGGGGGAAAGTTCAAAGCTGTGTGTCAAGTACATGGTTTTGCTTCTACAGTGTTTTGCAGTTAGAATTGGCCAGATGATTAGTGCAGGCCAGACAACTTCCAGAAGAAGGTATGTCTCTAAGGAAGAAAAGATCATTAATAAATGGAAGTACATTTTCTCACAGAAATCCATGGCTGGCTGATTTCCTGCCACCTGAGTTGCCAAACCAGGCAGACCTGGCTGAAGTCTCCATCAGGGCATTAAAGTTTCTTAAATTTCAAGCAGCAAATGAGCCCAGCATGGAGGGTACTCCAGCATCAGATTTTACTTTGAAATGGACTTTTATTTCCTTTGTCTTGTTGAAGACTTTTGCCATCGCTTTCAGGGGAAAATAAAAATTTCCATGAGAAGAGAAATCACTGGAAATTTTGAAATCTTCTTTAATAGCAGGAAACAGAGTAAGTCAATCAGTCCTACATCTTTGCTTTCTGATTTGTCATTCCCCCCCCCCCCCCCCCGCAAACTTCCTTCTTTCAGGGCCAATTCCTGCTTTTTGTAGTAGTCAACAGGAGCCTCTGTTAGCCAAAAAGTTCTCATATTCCAGAGCAGAAAAGCTCTGAATATATATTTGGCTTCAACTGATTTTTTTAGCCCCCATTAAAATACAACAGTATTTTGCAAAAGTAATTGGTTGGCAGGACCCTGCGGGGACAAAAAAGTGTTTAAAATTCCTCGTTTTCTTAGTATCCTTTAAAATGGCTTGTGAGTATTTGGCCATAAAGTTAAACAAACAATCAGCCTGTTCTTGTCAGTTCCAGCATTTTTTTTCCTCCATTTCCTCTTGTTACAGCATCACACTCAGAGACTTCACTTTGCAAGATAATAAGCTATCTCATCTCCTATGAAATCAATAGTTGATGAACATCCTCATCACTTTACAGACTGAGACTACTGTTGAGCTCATCAGCCAACTGAAAAGAGATGTACATCGATTCAGCCATTGAATTGACAAAGGATGGTGTTACTTCTTGCAAGTCTACTGTAAATCAGGAAGCAGCTGATCTGCAAAACTGTAAAGTATCTTCAAACGAAACTTTGCTTACATTATATTAAATGCTACAGCATATGAAGGTATCTGGAAAGTCAAGTCCCCTGTGCCCTGTATTGTCTACCCCAAAAATCAGTGCAAACTTTTGACCTTAATATTTCCTTGTCTGAGTTCTCCTTCATCAGAATAAGATCAGTTCCTCACTATCACCTCAAGAGATGTAGGAGGAAGGAGAGTAAAAGCTTAAATAAAGCCAGTGAAGTACTCATCCTGGAGAATGCCATGAAAGAGGCACAAGAAAATTAATTTATTTGTCTTTGTATATGGGCTTGAACAGATGCTACAGTGCAAGGACAAAAGGAAATGATAAAATAGTTGCTTCTTAAGTGATCAGCACTCATAATATGCATAGAATGAGGAAATGGTCCTCCAGGGGAGGGGGGGAAGAGGGAGGTGAGGAGAAAAGCAAGCATGCAATCAAATAATATTGTACACATGCAGAGACCAAGCTTTTCCTTAGGCCATCTGGCATTTCCCAGGAAGGTAAGCTTTCCAAGTGCTCTCTGAAGTGATGGACTTTTAAACAGACTTTGTGCACGTAGAACAGATTTGAGTTCACGACAACACCTCTCACGACTCAGCCTGGCAAGCAGCCAGATGAAGGTCACAGTCTCACTGACAGCCTCGGTCTTCTCAGTCCTATTTCAGAGCTGCAAGAGGCTGTTCTACATCAAAAATAATCTGCTACATAGCACTGTATACCTTTGAAAACTTGCATCTTTTGTAGCATAGTAAGTAAAAAGTAGAATTGGACTATTGAATGGCCTAGATCATCTCTCTATAGTCATGGCATGGTAGTGTCAGTTAAAGTTTGTGATGTATACCAGATAGCTTTAGTTATTTTATCTAGGAGGCTTAAAAGATTTCATTGACTGCAGGAGTTTTATCCTGTGTGAAATCTCACTATTCAATAGCATATTTCATAGGCATTCAAGATGAGCAAGAGCCTGGTATATTTTTAAAGATGTCCAGTCTATGAAGATCCATATGCTGTGAACCTTCTATAGCTTGATGAAAGCTGCATATCTCCTTCATACATGTTTTTTCTTCTGATCTACCAGAGAGAGTTACTTCATCATATTTTGAGTGTTTCTTGTTTTGAGTGCTTCTTGTTGATGTGTTCAAAAAAAAAATAAGCTGTAGAGTGTATTTTGAGAAAAAGCAAACAAGCAAACAAGCAGTCTGCCTCTCATCAGGGTTTGAGAAGATGGCCTCAACACGGGGGACCGAAGCAGATGAATGGGAAACTACGGACCTAGGATTCATTCAAATTCAGTGCCCACTGCACATTACCTCACCTATGTC
This sequence comes from Rhea pennata, assembly GCF_028389875.1. Lineage (NCBI taxonomy): Eukaryota > Metazoa > Chordata > Aves > Rheiformes > Rheidae > Rhea > Rhea pennata. The sequence continues at coordinate 57,553,936 of NC_084667.1, read as the reverse complement.
CTAGATCAAAGTTATAGTATTCGCTAGAAGAGTCTACTTCTGGCTAGCCAGGATTTTACATTTCTCTAGTATTAGTGTTGTTTAGGTAGGCTGACACAATGGCACCAGCTTCTCAACAGTTTAGTACCTGAGGTAACTGCCAGTATAGTTTAAATAAAAGAACTATAGGCTACACTGTTAATAACTAAAAACTATATACCCTGCTTTTACTGCAAGTTATTTAGCTTTCACTTTTGTAAAGCACATCTCTTCCATTTATTTGTTACATGCATTTAAAATTTTGTGCTAAGTATGCCTCATATATGGTAACTTAAAAAAAAAAAAAAAGAGAGAAAAAAAGAAAATGAAAGGTAGGTTGAAGGCCCTCCACAAAACAGGTGAGTCAAGAATTGCCATCTATATTCCTTCCTAGCTGCATTTACAGATTCTCTCTCATATCTCAGAAAGTCATTCAACCTTCTTGGATTAGTATTTTTCATATGAGAACAATGATTTAGACATCACTTACAAGAATCTTGTGAGCTTGAAACCATTCATGTTTGTAAGTTACTTTCTCTTCCTCCGGTGGAGACAACCATTACAGTTCAAAATATTATTTCAAAATATAAAATGTCTTTTGAGCTCTGCATATCAAAACATGGTTGAGCAAACAGACAAGAAATTTGTGACATGCAAATGCACGTGGCAATTCATGTGGCAAAATAGTAATGACTATTTTCTTAGAGAAAGGAGTGAACCAAATAAAGGAAAAATGTATCTCAATTTGCATGCCAGAAAATCTAAATCTAGACATGAGTTCAAATGAGCATAGTATCCTAAGTATATATGAGCATGAAGCTATTTAATTTAATTTAGAGTCAGGAATAAGCAGAGAAGGTATTTAGTCTGAAAACAGCTTATTTTTTCACTGGAAACTCCAAATTCCATTTCTAAATATAAGTCACATAAATTAGAGATATATCATTAGATATAATCAAAAAAAGAAGATAATGGTTAATAGAAAGATAAACTTCCTTTTGTCTTCCAAAAGCTGCTGTCTTTTTAACTATTACTCTTCTGAATCTATGTCCGCCACACACACTATATTTTATATTCATTGTCTCTGGACAGTCTATCCACCAAGAGTAGCATCTAACCTTTGTCAAGAGTTCAGCTGAGTAGATGGTCAGGTGTAAAACAGGTTTGCCTCAGTACTCTGGTACGTAAAAACCCATGTCATCTCTAATGAATAGACCCCTTAGCCTGCAACTGTTTTGCATAGTTTTGGATTAGTTTGTTGGCTGGCTTACAGTCAAAAGGCACTTGTAGTTATACATTATTAAATTCATAAAATGAATCATCACCCCCAAGGAAGTAGCTGAGTCTTATGAGGTAACTTTGGCACAGAACTACAGATGAGTTTGATTTGTAGAAAACATATACATTCAGGCAGTACTGATGAACACTGCTTGCACAGACAGGACCTGGAATATCTGAGGATACAAGCTTTCCTAACATGACTGTCCAAGCAATCTGGCATAAGCTGGCACAATACCAACTCCAGCAAATGGTTTGTTATGACTGCAGCCCACCTACATGCTTGCTTCTCCCAGAGACCACACAGATCATTTCCTTCCAGCAGGTAGACGGAGTGGAGTACTCGAGCTGTAATTTGCATACATTTAAGAAAAGAATTAAGAAGATAAACCTTGTCTCATTGAAGCTACTGTGATCATCGTTGGGGCTGAGATCCATCTGCTATGTGGTCAGGACATTTGGGACATTCCTTCAGACAGATGTAACACAGTAATTAGAACAAAAAAATGCAAACTGAGATTGAATTTAATTGGGAAGGAAAGAACTTCTTTGATGAGCTTATTTTTGATGGTAAATATTTTATTTTTCACTCCTGTCCCACTAAACAAGCATAGTGCACTGGGTCTGTTTATCCAGCTTTGTCAGCAGCTGGCAATCTTTGGGCACGCAAAGGTGAACACGCTCTTTGCTAAGCTCCTATTGAGGGTCTCCTGGCAAAACACAGGCATGCTGCCAAGGAGCTTCAGTACTTTAAGCATTTTACTACTTCTTATCCTCTCACCTTAAGTTATTTTACATGCTTATGCCTCTGGAAAGTAAGCAGAAGCTTCATGGGGTCCATCTTTGCTCTTTCCACAAAAAATGAGAGGACAGTATTTACTGGAAACACCTTGATCAACCTCGTGTTCTTCTGAGGTCAATGACAGTTTCTAGTAGTAAAATTTGCATGGTGGAAACAGAATTTAATCTGCTATGCATTTAGGGAAATTGTATATGCTTCTACTAGGATGACACTACCTGGATGGTACAGAAATTATTCAGAACAAGCAAGGGCACTTGCTTAAATATAGTATTTCATGTACAGAATTAAGACAATCTTTGTTTGACAGAAAATGAAATCCTATTACTGAAATATTTGTGAAAAATTAATGAAGAATGAGAAGTTCTGTGGCACTTACCCTTATTTTATTATTGATTGAAATGATTGGCATCTGCAGGCTCATTCCTGCCTATATTGCAAGGAGAAGCTGATATCAGTGCATTCTGCTTCCTGTGGGTGGTCACAACTGGTCAGCAGGCCATTGGTGTGGGTAATTAGTATATTGTATCTTCATACTGCAAACTTTTATGAATGAGAATATTCACAGAATCGCAGAATAGTTGGGGTTGAACCCCCCACCCTGCTCGGGGCAGGGTCATCTAGAGCAAGTTACCTAAGACTGAGTCCAGCTGGGTTTTGAATATCTCCAAGGAAGGAGGCTCCACAGCCTCTATGAGCAACCTATTCCAGCGTTCAACAACTCACAGTGAAAGCGTTTTCTTGTGTTCATATGGAGTTTCCTGTGTTTCAGTCTGTGCCTGCTGCCTCTCACCCTGTCTCTGGGCATCACTGAGAAGTCCGACTGTCTTTTTCATACCCTCCCATCAGTTATTTATACACATCTATAAGATCCCCCCAGAGCCTTTTCTCCCAGCTCTCTCAGCCTCTCTTTGTATGGCAGGTACTCCCATCCCTTAATCATCTTAGTGGCCCGTTGCGTGACTCATTCCAGCAGATCCATGTCTTTCTTGTACTGGGGAGCCCAGAATTGGGCACCGTAATCATTCATTATTCATTCAACTATTCATTAGTCTGTTGAATTTTTGGATAAAAACCAAGGAAATCTGAAGGTTTTGTCTATAACACAGCACTGGGAAGAACAGAGGGAAGATGTGAGTCACAGGGAGGAACACAGGGATCGTAGTGAGGTGAGGTATCCAGGTGAGAAGGCCAGTCTATCAAAGCAGACTTCTTGGATCCTGCTTTTCCATCCATCTATTTTTATCCCATTACCTTTTATATCTTTGTGAAATGCAAAGCAAGATTCCATCCCCCCACTGTTGTGGGCTGTGCTCTGCTTTTCTTTGAACATGCATTTGTTCCATATCTTGCTGCTAATTAGCCATCTGCATCAAGTTTCCCTTTGTACTCTAGATTTCTCCCAAGCTGACCAATATCGGGGGGGGGGGGGGGGGGGGAAGAGAGAGAAACAAATCTTGCCCTGGAACTGCTTGACCACTATGGCAAGAGCAGCATAATGAAATATCACTTCAGGGGGAATTGATCACCTGAATTTAGAAACAAAAAACAAACAAACAAACAAAAAGCCCACCCTCTGCAGAGAAGTGGATCATGTGAAAGCTTTCAAGCAGTTATCTTGTTATGACAAACCTCTCAGTTATATGCTGTAGTACACACAGGGCATTTAAAAATATGTAATAAATACTGACTTACAAAGAAGGAAAGGAAAAAATAACTCCTCCTCCTCCCCCAAAAAACAAAACCCCAAAACACCCTTACCTGGCTCAGGGCAATCTTAAGCTGTAGAGGATCAAAATCCAGAAGGAAAAGCATGGATGTATACACTCCTACTAGGATGATACTGTCTGGGTGGTACAGAAACTATTCAGAATAAGCAATACATCCACTTGTAAGAAACCACCTTACAAGGGTAAGGGCATCCCTCGTAGTTGCCAGCTAGCATTCATCCTTCACTCTAGTTCAAACTTATAAAACTGCCATGTCAGAAGACAAACATGGACCCCGGCATTCTAACACCCTTGACATTTAGGCAGGATTTTAGTACCAACAATGCTATTTGAGTTTGCTGACATTCCTGACATACCTCCTTCAACCTTACATCTGACTTAGGGGGCATAAGAATAGTTATATTCTAGGAGAACCATCCCTCCACGCTTGGGTCTGAAAGTGGCCAGTGGTGATTATTCAGTAAAACAGGAGAATACTGAAAAATTTTTCCTCCAGCTGTTTTCCAATTTTTGGCAATGAGTGAACTGAGTTACAATCAGAGAGCCACTTTCAGATTTATCACCAAAGAATTTGTCTGGTCCTGTTGGCTACATCCTACAGCTTGACTATGGGTTGTATTGCAAGGGACTTCCTTTTCCTCTGTGCTTAATGTGCTGTCTGATCATTTCATTGGGGGGGTCTCCTCTTATTGTGATGTGTGTGAGATATTTACAATCTTTTACAGTCTCCACATCAGTCATGATTTTATAAAGCTATCTTTTCTACTCTCAGTTGTCTCTTTTGAAAGTTGGAGTCATCCAATTTGTCTCTGGACTAGCCCGTAGACTATTTCTCTAGTCTATTCTCTCTTTGGAGCAATTTCATAGCTCAGATTACCCTATCTGCAAACTTTCCAATTCTGATTTATGCTTGTAGATGGTGGGTATGCAGAGCTGCAGAAGTGGGTATTCAAGATGAGGATATTTTGTGGATTTATACAATGATTTTTTCATTTTTTAATTTTCTCTCCATTACTTCTGCAATAATTTCTAATAATGTTTAGTTAACCTCTATGACCACTGAACCAATGGTTTTACAGAACTATCTGCAATGATCCCAGGACTTCTTTCGAGAGCAGCAGTTGGTCATTTCAAACTTTCTGCTGTGTTATTATTTTTTTTTTAAACTAAGGCTAAACTTCAATTGTCATTTTTTCTTAAACCAAACATCACAGAATCTTTCTGCTACTTTTTGCAGTCAGTTTCAATTATTCTGAATAAGTCAGTGTCTACAGTGAACTTTGTCACATCACCATCCCTATCCTTTTCCCAGCATATTTATGAACAAGCAAATTCCCACACAAATGTTCGTGCGTAAGCTCTCTGGTAACTACCATCCACTGTAAAAAACCTGATTATTTTTTCCTACTTTTGTCTTATCTTTCAGCCATTTTTTAATTCCAGAGAGGGCCTTTCTTCTTATCCTGCAAGAGCTTTCAGAAACATAGCTTTTAAAAGCTTTTAAAAAGACCCAAATAGACTTGGTATTGTGTATATATGTGAAACCTGGAGCCCTAAAATGACATATGGGTGGGAAGAGTGTTAGGGTAGGGATAGAGTGGAGGCTCCAGGGAGAGCGATCTGAGAAGGGCTGATATTGTGAAGAGAGAAGTTTGGAGTAGGAGGCGAAAACTGGCCTGAGCTCTGGGATAACACTGGCTCTAGGGCAGGAGGAGGAAGAGGGATTGCTTGTCTGGGGTGGGGCAGCTTGGAGGAAGGGGCTTGACAGCAACCAGAGGCTTCTTGGACTGAAGGAGCACAGAACTAAGGTGCATTTGAGATCTCTTTTTGGGGAGTGGGGAGTCACACATGCAGGACTTACATATCCCAGCTTCTTTTTACCCTGGTCACCTAGCATCATTGTGCCTACACTAGCGCCCACCGTCTGCTGTATATACCTTGCATTTGGAAATCTAGCAAACCCACTGGCCGTTTATGGATTTTCTTACGGTAAAGGCAAAATATTCCCAAAATACTGCTATCCAGTTTTCTATGAATGAGACTTGTACGTAAATGATTTTATATTACTATTATTTTTGCTCTTGCCTGGCAATAGACTAGAAAAACAAAGCCTGTGAATGGTGTCCTCCTCAATGGTTGGAATAAAAGTGTACCTCGATGCTGAGGAGAGAAGCAAAGGTTGAATACAGACACAAATCTGTAACACTGGAAGACAGTCTTCTCCCCCCGCCCTTACAAAAATAAGGATTGGCTGAAAAACTTGCATCTGGAGTTGATTTCTCTCAATTGTTTTTAAGTGTTCAGATTTTAGTTTGGACCCAGCTGTTGAATTATACATTTTCTAAATAATAGAACTACTTTGGCGCTGCATTGCTAGGGTGGTGAAGAGTGGGGGCAGGGAGGATTTTAAAATGCGCATCTGAGGATGAGGGTAACAATTTGAAAATTCATCTACCAAATATGCATAAATAAAATAACTAGAGGGGAGAAAAGAAAACCACAGAAGCCTCAAAATATGGAAAAAGAAAAAAGACCGTATCATTCACAGGTCCCTTAGGACTTCTGAATATTAATTGAAGCACAATAGTAGTAAACTGTAAATTTTAAAATTCTTGTTTCCTGACATTTTGCCAACAGGAATTTAGTAGTGTGAACTCACCATCTTGCAGCATATCTCCAGAGATGAAAAGACTATAGATGCGCAGAAAGTGGCCTAGATTAATACAGTGACACTTCAAAAGCACAAGTCAGAATATTCCCCATTTCATCCTGAGCTGTGAATAATTCATCATTCCAAAATATGTTTTTTTAAAAACTTAGATGCAAACTTAGATGCATAATTATTGAATTTCCTTTGATCCACATTGTTTGTTTAATCAGTTACCTAACATTAGGCAATATGCTTTGTAGTAATTGTAATTTGAATTATCTTATATAATAGAAAAAAAACCAAAGACTTGAATACAATACTAAAGCATCCAAAGCCATTTTACAAATCTTTCTATCAGTTCTAAGCATAAAGGTTTTGGGTTTCCTATTTAGGAGTGGTGATAAGTGGTTAGGTATTGATGTTTCGGTTCAGTGTGGTATTCAAATACTTACCTAACTTTTATTACAAATTTATCTAGGACTATAGGCATACAGAACATGTACAGGTACCACTTTTTCATGAGGCTCCATTATTTATGTCTGTACAGCATAACTGAAGACTAGCTTATTGCAACCCTGTTAACTATACTAAACATATACTTATTCTAGTATCGACAAATGAAATATTTTAAGATATTATCTAATCCAATGAAACCTGGTAAATAATCATTATTTTGTGTTATCATCAGCATGGCTCCTGGTGTCAGCCTTATAACAGAAGATGGCTTCTAACTCAGATAAACTATTTATTATAAAAATGGCTTTAAATATGCTCAGTTGCAAACTAAGATTTATTAATTCCCCCAAGCAGATTGGTGCCACAGCACAGATGTACGTGGTTCACTATCTTTGGGTTTAAAACAAGATTATGACTTGAAGATATAGCCTACTACTGGGCATAAAAGAAAGCTATCTTTGAAATCTTTCCAGAGCTCGACAGGAGACCAGCAATAGCCACTCCACTCAACAGGGTGCAGTATTCAGAGATGTGCTTTCCAAGCTGTCTGCTGGCCTTTGGAAAAGGTGGTTGTAATCCTTTCTCATGCATCTCACCCAACTATCATACAAGGGATGATCACTGTGAAGCCCGAATTATTTACATGTATATGTAAGGGATATAATTAGGCCTGAAGAACAATAGTCAGAATAAGCTAAGAGAAAATATAGTTAGAGCCTACTAGGTGTACCTTAAATGAAAACCAACCACTGCTTGGCCTGAAACATTTTGTCCCATCAGCTTTTAAAGGTCTCCCTTTGAAATCAGTTGAAAAGGCCACCCCTGTGCACAGTGGAATTCAGAAGAGCTCTTCTACCTTTACTCAATCACTATTGTAATTTGTTTGGGAGAGCTTTAGATACCCAAGAATATGTGAAACAATGTCCTTGACGCTGGACTGACTCCAAAAGACATGAAGCTGTCCCAAAGAATGCCAAGAGCTGAGATCACCACAGATGCAAACACATTTTCATTTCCTTTCAGTTGTGCAGTCTCTTAGGCCTCAACCCTTCAAAACTCATGGTTCAAACTCAGCTACATGAATAGAGACATTCCCCCTTATGCTTTAGGAGTACTAGGAACCCCTGTGAAACTCTGCTCCTGTTGAAATCAGTTTTGACAAAGACTGCAACAGAACTGAGGTTTCCTCTCAGACCCCAGTGTGGAGCACTTGAAACTCAGTGACACGATTGCTCTTGACTCAAGGTATTTGGGGTTAGACCTATAATAACACAAATCACACTCTTCTAATAGCAATGTGCAATCCTCAGCAGACTGAGTAAACCCAGAACAAGCTTTTTTCCCCTGAGGATATCAGAATAGTTCTAACCTCCAGGCTTTGCATGGGACAGAGAGTAATAACAGGGCAAGCATTCAGGGAGAGAGCCCACCATATCCTCCGAAAAATGGAAACTAACAACTATCCTTGTTACACCAGCCTAGCTGGGTTTTCTTCCATCAGTACGTATAATTGCTTTTTGAACTCAGCCACTGGCATCCACAGTATCCACAAAGATGAGGTGAGAATTGTGTGAAAAAGTGCTTCTGCCCTGGTTTTAAATATGATGTTTGAGCATTGTGTTTTGTGAATAATCGTTCTCTATTTATCTCCCGATGACACTCACTGTATCATACCTAGAACATCCCCTCCTCGGTCAACTCCTTTCAGGCAAAGAGTCCTAATCCAGTCAGTTTCTCCCTATGCCGAAGCTTCCTGTCACCCTTGCTGTCCTTTTCTATTGATTTCTTGCTGCCCCTCAGAAAGGTTACAGAGGGAACCACAGCAAAGTTGCACGTATTGTTCGAGGTGCAGGTGCACTGTGAATGTGAATAGTGGCATAATCATGTTTCCTGCCTGCTTCCTACTCCTTTTCTGATACTTCCCATCACCTTATTTGCTTTTTTGACCATGACTGAACACTATGCTGATGTTTCCAGAGCACTAGCTGCAATCACTCCAAGGTTTCTTCTTTCAACAGTAAGCACTAATTTAGAGGTATTTGGAGTGTATGCACATTTAAGGCTATTTTCCCTCCAAAGCTGTACTGGCTTTTATCAATACGAAATTCCCTCTGTCATTTTATCACCCAGTCACTTACAAATATAAGATTCCTCTTTCACAGTTAGATTCTCTTTTCACTATGCCAAATAATTTTCTCTCATCAGCAAGTTTTGCCACCTCACTTTTCATCCTTTTTCCAGCACACCCAGACATGCAGCGCAGCACAGACCGACACACTGATCCCAGCGGGATTCCTCTGATAGCTTTCCTCCACTGCAAATCTGTGCTAACCATTTGTTTCCTATCAATTACTCAATTATCTAGGAGAGGACCTTCTCTTTTATCACATGATAAAATTCAGTAGAGAGTTCACTGAGGAATGTTGTCAAAAGCTTTTTGAAGGCCTACGTATGTGTGTGTATATATATATATATATATATATATATATATATACACACACACAGCTATATAAAAGTTTATCTATACACACACACGTGCACACACACACACCAATTAAATGAATCTTTTTTACATACTCATTCCATAGGACAAAGATTTTACTATCAAGAGCAAGGCTTCTTTTGTGATTACTGTATCGACTGCTTCTCTATACTCCTAACAATGCATCTATATGTTTTAATCTTTATTTTGTTTTTTACTAATTTGCCTGATAGAGATTTACTGCTGAGTAGCTCCTTACATTCCATCCAATTTCCATTTTAAGAGAGATGTTACTTAAACCCCTTACTACTTTTTGGATTTGGGACTGTTTAAAGCATTGTGCTACACAGCACGTTTAATAGTTCAGCAGTTTCATCTCTGAACCCTCCTAGCACTCCATGGCAAATGCCACATGATCTTGATAAACCATTTTTATTTACACTTCCATAAGGTTCTTATGTTTTATATATTTCTTTGTTTTTAATGAACATTCACTAACATTTGGTTTCTGACATTACTTGTTAATGAAAGGAATGACATTTTTCATTTTCAAATTTAAGAACATTTGAAAACCTTGGGACCATCTCTCAACTTGTTGCTTTTCTACAGATCTTTACCAACTTCTAATTATGGAGGGTCTCAAACCAGAGAAAGGTGCTGCCACAGCACAGCTAGGGGAGGTCCATGCAGGCCAGCTCACCTTGTAGCTGGTGATGTTAGGTGTGGGAGTCTGCCATCCTACCTCTCCTTCAACCTCTGATCAGAACCTTTTAAATAAATCTTTAAAACTAATGTGGGTAAAATAGCAGTAATGCAGCAGTGCCATTCCTGATTCATTAGCACCATGACACACTGGGAAAGAACAAAAAGATTCCTTGCTAAGGACGTGACTTTGTGCCACACTGTTGTGGCTGTGTCCGTGCTGCTCCTGGCAGGGCAGTCTCAGGAGCACTAGGAATCCGCTGGTATCTACAGGGTTGTCCCTGGTATTCACTTTCCCTCTTAGGCACAGCCTGCACTTAGCCTGAACTCAAGCTCTGTCCAAATCCCATATGTCCAGAAGCAGGTGTGCCTTTCTAGGAGACACTAAGAAGCTGTTTGAGTTATTTATTTGCTTTTGACCAAGAAGCAACAACATTAACCTCTGTAATTCCAAGACCAAAAAACTGCTGGGGAGATGGTACATCCCTTACCCTCAGCAGCACCGCTTCACAAACCATCAAGCATCAGGGGAGATGCTTCTCCTCCCTCAAAAAAATCACGTGGGAGTTGGAGGACCTACAGTAAAAACAAGTCTCCTCTCCCTGGCAGCACCACAGCTGAGTGATCAAAGGGGAGAGAGGACACTCATGTCACCTCTACAAGTGCAGGTGATTCCCCTAGTACAAAGTCTTCCAAACCCAACCAAGAAAAGTGGACAAAGTAGCACTCTGTTGTTTTTAGGCTGATCTAATTAGTGAATATTGACACAGCAAATCCTCCTCCTCACTTTCTTATTTGGGAATTTGCTCCATTTTTCCTTTGTCTCACATACAAATACTATGACAATAGCTGTTACCTCTCCTCATGTAATTTAAACTCCACACCTGTCACCTATTTAATCACAAAACAAAAACCCCATTGATCCTAAAAAAAGCCCCACAATCACTGATATCCTATGTTTAAGTTTCCTTTCTCCACTTCTCAGTGCAATAATATTTGAGATATTCCATTTAAATGCTCTTATTCAATCAGTGGCAGAGTTCACATCAGCTGTTAGTTAACACTGTCATTTAATTTCCCCACACAAATGTGTTTCATACATTCCTGATGAGACTGAATGTATAAGTCTTCCACCTGTATTTCATCTGAGCATTGTAAATGCAGCCTCCCTAACCTTTCATACACTGGCTCCAAATTTTATTTTATAAATTAATTATAAGCTTTTTAATAAACTTTTCCTTATTCCTTTTCTGACAGCTTTGTCCTTCATGCTCCGATACTAGACTCCAATATTATAGCTGTCCTGTGCTATATATATTAAACTACCTGGGCTTGGAATTTTTAAAAAAGGATTTGAGGGTTTAAAAAAAGTGGTAGGTGCTGAAATCCTTCGTCAAACTCTAGAACTTTGCATAGTGGCCACTGAGCTAAAGTACTTCACCTCTTCTGAGTTAATGAAGTTCTGCCCCTCTGTGCTCAGAACTGTCACAGCCTGAGAAAGTAGGCATGAAATTTCTGTTTAGACTCATGCCCATTTAATGAAAAAATCAGACGTCTGAACACCCTGAAATGGTCTTTTTTTTTTGGGGGGGGGGGTGTTTAAAATACATGCAACATAACCATCAGGATGGAGTTCGGTACTAAATTTGATGGCCATGGTCATTTTCTTATATATAATGTATACATATGTATAAAAAAGCATGAGGAAGAAACAATGTTGTCTGCATGGGAACAAATATACAAATATAAAGGCAAGAAGAAAAGCTCACTCTAGAAAAAAATAATGAGAACCAAGATGTCATTGTCAGAAATAATTCCCACCGATGCTTAGATATCCAAGAAAACTTTGAGGATTACTTTATTTCTGGATGGAACAAGACTATAGATAAATATTTTAACTCAAGCCAGCTTAAAGAGTAAATAGATTCTTATGTTACAGGCTGAGAGTTTTAGCATTCATATTACATTTGCATTCTGAGTTGTTATCTGTCTGTTTGTGGGATATTTGTCTTCACATGAGAGAGGCTTTCTAAAAAATCTAGTCCACCAGAATGGCCAAGTGTATTGTGGAATTATTCTGGTAAAACAATCAGCCAGTGCAGAACAAAGTAGGCTCAAACTGAAGAAATTCAGAAGATAGAAATCAGACATTTCTAACAAAACTACAGGGATGTGAGGATAGAATGCAAGAGAAAAAGTAAAACATCGAGAGAACTTTTTAAAGATTCTCCACAGTAACAAAGCAGCACTGTGCAGAATGATCAAACATTGGCATTCTTCAAAGAAGAGCTAGATGCCTGACGGGAGCAGATTTAAAAGTCGTGTTTCCTCTGAAGGATAGCCCACGTCAGGAGAACAGTGACAGACAGGGCACTGGCAGCCAGAGATCACGAAGCCACAGAACCGCAGAATAACTTCACTTAGAAGGGGTCTCTGGCAGCCACCTGACCCAACCCTGGCTCAAAGCAGGGCCAGCTTCAAGGTTAAATCCAGTTGCTCAGGACCATGTCCAATATGTTCTATAATTCCTCCAGCTCTGACCTAGCCAGGCACCTCCTCATGCCCAATGTTGCCATTAATAGCACAGTTAAACACAGGTGGATGTCTTCTTGCTGAAGCTGGTCCGCACTGCTAAACATCCTCTCACTGCCTTCCTCCTCTCCCCATCTCCTCCACAGACTTGCCTTATCTTTCATTAAAGATTACATTGTACTTTATCTAAACAGACAAACTGGATGACCCTCAACCAGTTAGCAGAGAAGCTGCCAAGACCTTTGAACAAAAAATTCACCTTTCTGACATTTGATTCTGTTGTTAAAAAAAAATCAAAATAATACAGGAATCCCAAGTCAAACTACTTTCCCAGGCCTGTCTGCTTCTATCATTTGCTTATCTTACAGCTGGTTAGTCCCAAATCCTATCTCCCCCACTACTCTGCTGGGTCCACAGCAATTCATTTCACAGCACCCAAAAGCTCCAGCAGCTGGCACAATAATAGAATCCAATCAGAGCTGATATTTTGCCAACTCATTTCAGTAAGTTATTCCATATTTCCTGAGCTAACTTGCTGTTCAGGCATCAGAATTTACTGCTAGGTGGGTACTATCTTTCAGTTTACAGCATTTTAGTGGTAAATGAAGGGATCTCTTTTTAGGTGTCCAAGAGGCTAAAAAAAATTATATACAGATTTACTATCTTTGACTAGGCATTTAAAGAATAATCCTATCAAAGGCTGCTTGTAGACACACAGTGATAGAGAAAAGGATTAAGAATGTATAAAAAGGACCAGGAAACTAACACAGGCTGTATAAAGAGAATTAAACTGAGTGTGAAAATTTTCTTCTCCAGAGTCAGTCCTTGTATAATATAGATTACACAGATGGAATAGCCTGCATGAAGTCAAGCCTTCGCTCTAAAAACTATTTTATAAGATAAGAGGGGAAAAAAGAAAAAGACCAAAAAGGCATTTGAAAAAAAAAAAAAAAATCAGCCTTTCATATATGCTGGAGAACTGAGGAGAGATTCACATCATGTTGAGAAAAGAAATTTACATCATTTAGAAATTTTACTGTCAAGAGTTTCAGCCATAGATGCTGGGCTTATAAGAAGTCCCCCCCCCAAATAAAATAAAATAAAATAAAATGTTCAGGCTTATAAAACATCCCAAGGAAAACATTCAAAGTCTCTCTCAGAATAGGTGTCCCTTATGCTTACTAGTATTCAGAAAGATCAGTTTAAAGTAGTGACAGACATTTCTCATTGAATTACTAAATCTAGACATGAGCTAGAAAAACAGTCTTAGGTAAATCACAAGGCTTTTTGAATCATTTACCAGACACCTCTGTATATGTTCTTTTTGCCTAGCTTTAAACACACTCTTCAATTTCCAAATGCACAAAAAATTGCACTCTCTACTAATGTATGAGGTACACTTTTTAAATTATTATTATTACCAAACATCTGTGCAAAACATTTTAAAATAATGAGCACAATTTAATGCACAATAACTTGTATTTAAGATCAAGAGACATACACAGCAGCTGTTACAGGACAGATCTTCTAGAAGAAGGCAAAAAAAAAAATTACAAAGCAAGGATAACAGAAAATAATCTCAGTAGTACAGCAGCCAGAGTCAGATGAACAAGAACAGCCTTCACAGTGTGATATACAAGATGTTCATTACTCATAACTATGAGCAATAACAGATAGCTTTGCATATTTATTAATTCTTGTATTACAATGCTGGCAATAAAGTGTGATCCTTGTCATGAAATGTTAGATATTAAAAAAACAGGTAGAATAAATTAGCTTAGGCTCTGTACATGACTAGAAGCTGTAGCACCAATAAATAAATTAGTGCTTCAGGGACACTAATTTATTTTCATGCAAAATTCTCCGTAGTGTTTGTATCACATTAATTCTTCATTTGGACAGGTGAGGAGATGGAGCTCAGAGGGAAATGTATAACCCAAAGTGTCATGTATACTAGCGCATACACAGATAAGACTGAAGTGAATGCCTATGTACTTTCTATATCCCCTGAAACCAAATTTTGGAACAATTATTTCCAAGGTGTTGAGGCTGGGCTGGCACACCATTCTGCGTCTTTGATTTCTGATGTCTAATCACATCCACCTAATCTTCCCCTCCAGCCACATCTGCCAGTGACAAGCCACTGGTAATTCTTCCCTATAACATTTATGCACGGGGATCAATTAGGTGAAATGCAAGCTTCTTCAGCATCACCATTAGGGATTTGTGAAGATAGGAACCAAAAAACACAGCTGCTTAACTCAGCCCTTGGGTCACTGGTATGTAATTGTGTCTCCTCTCCATCCATGTCCACATCTCTTTCTTATTTAGATTTGTCCCACCTTATTCTTTTCCAAATACCCTTTTCATCCTCCTCTGAACATGTTCAGTCCACAGACACTGTTCTGCCCCCTCATTTTTCCTTCTTCTACATCATCTGAAACCAGAGCAGCAGCTCACCAATTCCAAGTTTTCTCCAATAGAGGATTTTCTCACTGCTCCTTTGACAGTTCTCACCTAAAATCCTGGACCTCTGAAAGCAGACCTATTTGACACAACACTGAAATGGATGCCTGGTCGCCTCCTCCAAACTGAAGATACTCTATCCTCCATCTAAGGTACTGCTCACTATTAGCAGCTAGAGCTAAATACTTCAGACACACCAGCCTGAGAAGCCACCCTACACAAGATGACATACACTAGTGTACAACCTGGCGGGGAGAAGATGTACAAAAAAGAGCATGCTCACATTGACATTAGGCTCCAAGTCAGGTACAGACATTTCAAGTACATACATTTTCAAAGACAATTTTGATCCAAGTGGTACACAGTGTCTCATGATTTAGGGAGGTGGTGGATCAATAGCCTTTAGAGATCCCTTCATACTTAAATTATTCTATGATTTCATGATTTCAAGAAATTTTGTTTACTTGTGCCAAAACATTATTTTCATGGGCCTTTGAAATTCTAACTCCCTCTGTTATAAAGCAGCAGAACAGCATCCTCCTGCTTCAGGTCCAGTCTGGAGTTATGTATACGTATATATCCCTAGGGTCTAGATATAGGGAACCTTAGGAGTTAAAACAATTTTCATCAAACAGCCTAGCCTTGCTACACCTCTAGTTGCAGTATTTTAACTGAATGATAGATTATCTAGCAACTCTACTCAATATCTGATAAATGGAAAGTTTTCCCTTTTAGCTTTTATCTCTTCTCTGAAGCTACCAATTTATGAATAAAGATCTCAAAATGGGAACTTCTTCATTAAAAATGTTGATTTGCAAATTTTCTGAACCCAAAGGTCTTTTTTGTTTTATTTTTTTGTCCCTCCCCTAAATAAAGACCAATTCAGGTGCTTGGTGTAAAACTGTGCCGGTGTGGATGGTGCCACACTGCCTTTGCATGAAGCTACATGTCAAACACATAGCCACATCAGAGATTTTGCCATACCATTTTTTTTTAAACAAAATTTCTCCAATGGTTACATTCATATACTGGTTGAACAACCATGGATTCACAGCATACTAACCATTCTCAGGCTAAGAAAGGAATTTCATAGTCCCTTTTCTTGTCCATAGGTTGAAAAGTCTGAAGTTAGGCAGCCAAACAATTGGGGAAAAAAAAAAACAGAAAAATCTAAAGATCATAGTAGAATATCATACTCAGTGAACCACAGTAGTTTAAGACATCCAAATTAAAGGGATACACATTTCTACTAAATTTACACTGATACTCCCAGCCTAGAGTTCCCTTACCAATCTCATTCCTCCACTCTTTGACATCTGAACAAATCTGGCCCAGCATTTGGAGCAGATTCACGTCTTGTTTGAAGAGAGAGAATCACACCAGTAGGGACAAGAAGGGTGATATTTGTAGCAGCAGAAATGAGAGAAGGATAGGAAAGGAGACCTTAGTGAGCAGGTAATAGGGAGGCAGTCTGTGAACACAGCCCTGAACTGAAAGCTGGGAGCTGACAGGTGCTGAGCTTGATACTGACACAAAAACCCTTTCAGTGACTCTGCTCTTGGACAGGGTGCTGAATCATTCTCCTTCTGTTTTTGTTTTACCATTTCCCAACCACACAGTACTTCATATTGAGTTAAAGTCTGCTAATAGGTTTGGAGGATGAGACAGATTGGGTGTGCACATACAGCTATTATCTGACCTTGATGCTGGAGACTAATGTGTAGTTGATACACCTGTTAAGTACCCACAAAAATTCACAATTAAATCATCAACAGACCAAGGTATAGCCTGTATTGAGCTCTGCCCTCCTTTCTCTATGGGATCAAGATTTTTAACTGATGAAAATGGGTTTTTAGTTCCAGAAAATTCAAAATAAACAATTTTTGTCATTTTCTCTCCCTTGCCTGTAGCATATTTGCAGTTGTGAATATGAAACCTTTTCACATCCCCACAAAGGAAAAAGAAAGATCCCACTTGCCAGACAATCTAGTTTCAACCCTGTGACCCACCAGGTTGTCAGGGGACCCTGTGTCACCAACCTTATGCTGTAATGTGCTACTAACTGAGTGGGGCTTTTTTTTGTTGTTTTTGTTATTTTTAAATCCTTACACTTAAAGTCATATTCCTATTCTCTCAAAAGACACTTCAGGGACAGAGCCTGTCCTTGCATAAGCTACAATTCAGCGCAGCTCTGTTCCAGGCTGATACAGGACTGGAGGGCACCACTGGCTGCAGAGATGGGTAAACTCAAGGATGCAGTACCAGCAGCTTTGCTTTTGACAAGTGCTTTGTCTAAAACCTCAAGCAATCACTGAACCCTATTTTCTAGTGGGTTGAAGCTCTCAGCCCCAAATGCCCTACCATAAATAAGGTACAAAGAGAAGCTCGACAGAAAGACAACAACTGCTGCTACTCTGAACCACACACACACAAAAGACACTATAAACCAATGTTTTGTCAATTTTTAAGTTTCTTTCTTTCTAAGTCCACTACCACGTTGAATTTCTCCCCAAACCATGTGCTCCTATCACAAAAATCTTTACCTCTTTTCTAACTACTGTCAGCTGAAGAGCTCCTAAGCACAGCCGGCTGTGGGTGGCAGCAAGAGGCTGAATTGGCAGTAAATCTCTGGCTGAATACAATTATCAGCAAGAAGAACTGTCTGAGGTCCAATACTCATTTGCTTCACATTTTTCAGGGCAAATTTCCTACTCTGTTTTCTAACCAAAAAGAGCAATGCAATTCAGCAACAGACAAGAGATCCATTGGTTGTACCTGCCACTCCCCTAGGCGACAGCAAAGGGCCTTGAGTGTGTTAACATCAGTCACATGAATGTCTATGTTAATAAAATCTGAATAATTTCTTAGCCTAAAAATAGCTGTTACCAAAGAGCAACCACTCAGGAAGCAATATATTCTCTGTATTAATTTCTTTATATAGTAGCTCTAACTTCACTGTTAGACCTTTTTTTGTTGATTGATATTTTCAACTACTAGCCTGATGCTTTTTTAGATCAAGTTATTGCATGGTGTGAGGAAAAATCTGTGGAGGCATTTGACAACAACATATTCTTAAATTTCATATGTGACCATCCCATAGTTGCTATTTCATGAGCCCCTACTCTATTAAGTATTCCACAGCTCATCAACACTTCAAACTCTCTAACGAGTCAGCCAGTTCTTAGTGTGAATTAGCTGTGTGTATACTACGGTATCTAGACTAGCACTGTAGTGTCCATAATAGTAAAAGTAATTTCTATTCCAACTAGTCCTATCTATCATTGAAAAAAGCATACAGATCGTACCTGTGCTTTTTACAGTATGAGTGGCCCATGCCCAGCAAAACGTATTTCTGGTAACAAAGAAAAGGAATTTGAAAAGGCCCTTCACAATTATGTATTAAGATGCCAAATCACCACAGATTACTTCCACAACAAGGCAATTATGTATAATGCAACTCAGGCTAAACTGCTGACAAAGAAGTCTGGAAAAAAAAAAAAATCTGTCAGAGAAAAACAGACCTTGATAAAATAGATCGAAATAGCAAAGATAACATTGCTTGATCATTTTGACAGTTTTCTTTTCTTGTTTTGATAGGTGGAAAAACTCACGAAAATAAAAATACTTTTAAAATGAACTTTCCCTTTCTTCTTGTCTGTCTCATGGAAGAACATCCCCTCTCCTGTCCCCAAGAAGTCCTCTCCAGGACTGACAGCATTTTGAAGCATTTTTAATGCATGAATCTTTGACAAGGGAGGCTTTTCATGGGGAGTCTTGAAGATAACTAGACCCCCTGAAACCCTTTTCCCACAAAGGTCCAATCAGTCTCCCAAAAAACCCACACCTGGTAGACCAGCCAGATCCCCTGTTTCCTGAAACTGCCTCCATCCATCCCACCACTGCTCTGTCTCCTTCAGCCAAACCCTCAGCTTAAGGCAGAACAGAATCTACCCATTGGGCCACTAGGCTGCAAGTATTATATATAAATATTATGGATCTATAAAAAAAAATATATATAAATATTATTTAACAGCTCAGTGCTCTTAGGGCTTCCTGCAGTTGGATGTCCTGCACTAAGACAGCATGGGCTCCTGCAGTGAATAAAAGGTGTTTGGATATAGATTGCTGTGCTCTCCACCCAGCTGCCAGCCAGGCACCCAGTTTCAGAGCCACCCTGTGCTCCTGCAGCACACTGAGCATGATGAGGACCCCAAGATCCTTGGAGAGTTAATACAGTCATCACAGAAACCAAAAGTTTTATCATCAGTTTCAAGGAAACTGATCAGAGCTTTCCCCCTGTGGTAGAACTAGGAATAAACCCAACATCTTTTAATTACAGTACTAGTGCTTTCACCTCCTGCTCCCTAGTGCTGGGATGAATAGAATTCTCACAGCAGGTAAATGCTAGATAGGGCAGAAAACAAAAAAACATGACTCGAAGCAGGAAACATGCATAGACAGAAAGCTTGCTGAGCCCAGATGCCTAGGCTCAGATTAAAACAAAAGAATTTGACGTGTCACTGCCAGCAAACACTATGTTTGTTTTATCCTCATGGTAACCCATCTAGTTTCTGGAATTCAATGAGATGAACTTGTCCCATTTTTGAAGTCTACTGAGACTGAAGGTGACTAAATATCTGCATTAAACTTTACAATCTGCAAAAAAGTTATTCTTTTAATACTCTGCTTTCTATGCTAGAAGACTATCTTCCCATAATTCTTATTTCATTAGCATACAGCAAAAAAATGTTTCCATAGAAACACCAGAGACACATAATTTCTAAATAATGATTTCTCCACAGAGAACTAAAAAAAAGATCATTTTCAGATTACAATGAAAAAATCTCCAAACACATTTCACTTTCTAATATTACAGAGCAAATGTATGTAAAGCCTTTGAACTGTAAATTATAACTGTAAATTGTTATAAAGATAAACTGGGTAGCATAGTGTTTCAATCACAGAGGAGAAAAATAGGGAAGATATTGGAAAGCAAAGTGCAAAGGTAAGTGTAACTTACCTTAAACATCTTATTAAGCATTGAAAAAGCCTGTATTTCCAAAGCAATGCCTCTTTCATGAATTAAATCCATCCTCAGAGCAAGGCCAGGGCCTTGTCTGCTCTGCCCAGTTGCAGTAAGCGTCATCAGACATGAGCCCAGACACTCCTACTACCATAACAATTTTGAAATCAGCATTCATGTTCCTGCCTATTGAGGATGCACACAGGGGTTCATATTCTCTCTCAAGTAGGCCAGATCCATGGTGAGGTTCTTGCCACACGCAGGACCTTGGTGTGAATGGTTCCCCTAGCACTTCAGTATATAGACAGAATTTTGGGAGCACCAACAGGAACTTCCTTCTTCAGCTACTAGTTTCCAAGGAAAAAGAAAATGCAAAATGACTAGCCCATCACCTCCCCTGAAAAGCACCATCAGCTTCCTTGTCTTAACAGTCTGATTTGCACTGCACCCCACATTGCTAATAGACACTGTGGAAATTGAACTGTCTGGTTTAAAGCTTTGTGCACCGAGCAAGCCATATCTGAGAACAAAACCATCCAAAAATTAAAACCACTAGGACTTATTCCATGAAACAAACAACAGCCTAGAAGCTAGTAGCGCATTAATTGTTAATAAATTACGCAATACTAAAACATAAGAGTTATCACCTATCAAATTGTTCAGCATTTTTTAAAGCTGAAGCTTTGAACTCTTACAGAATTAACTGAGTAGATGCATTTATCAGGAAGTAAAGCCAGAAGGTGAAAGGTCATGTCAATAAGTTACAGCATGCATTCTACTACGACTATTTCTAACATAGCCCCTGCTTAAAGCTACATTAATCCGCAATTTTGTGAGAAATGAGTTCAGTACCCGGGCCAGTTTCCATTAGAAGGAAAAACGCTCTCCACTAGCGTTAGATATATGTATCATTCCCCCCTACCAAATGGCTTTCACTGCACAGTGCTGTCAAAGCTCTCGTTCTGATTAAAGCTAACAGACATTGGCTTTTCAACCCAGGTAGCAGGAATATTTCCATTTGGCTCAGGATGAGTGATGTCTCTCATCCTTGTCAATCTAAAATTCTTAGAGGATGCAGACTACAGCACAGCAGCAGCAAACCTGGAGGTCCATAGGGTCAGCTAACCATTGTAATAGCTCAGGAAAGAATGTCTTTATTATAAAACATTTACCCTAGATCATTGTGTCCTACTTTTGCACTTGTGTAACACTGAACGACCATTATGATTCCATTATAGTAGGACCTTTGGCATAGAAATGTTTTTCACTCTATTTCTAGGATAGCAAAGCTGTCATTCCAGCCTACTTAACTGTGGTTATCGTTTTTACAGCGGCAATGGGACTTTTGCAGGGAACAGATTTTACCACCATCTCTGAAGGCGCAAATTTTAACTATATATTGAAACTTAATAAATCAACACCTCTTAGGCAGTAAAATGGCTAAGATAAACAGCACAGAAATGCTGAGAATCTGTCCTTCAAGGCCTTATTAAATTGCTTCCACAACTTTTGGAACATTTTATGGTCTTTCTTTTTTCCTTTTTTTTTTTTTTTTTTTAAACCTTTTTTTTTTTTTTTTGTAAAGCTGTTGCCTAGCACAGCAAGTTATGAATTAAGTATGTGCATTTGGAATGTTTACTGCATGTTTGCACCTGCATATTGAGTAATAAGACTCGAGAGATTTGATAAACTCACAAAATCCACACAGAAAGACAAAGGAGGACAGTGGATTGGACAACTGCCTGCGAAAGAGGGTGTGACACTGCCGACTTGTCTTCTTAAGGGGGGCCCAGCACCCCCCCCCCATGAACATTCAGCTGCATAGTAATGGCCTAAATATAAGTATCTCTATTTCTTTCATTTTGTATTAGCACCTCCATATTATTTAAACATGAAGTAAAGAACTATTTTTATATTTCTTGTTAACAAGAAGTCTTTCACAGACTGCCACTGCAAATGCATATTATTATCCTGAGGCATCATAGCATCCATATTAATCTTTCAAGAGGGCTCATGGGAAGGCTGTTTTATGATTATATAAGATGGTTTTGAATATCTTCACAAGATAAAGAATGTCAGCTTTTCCCACTGCTTTCATTACCAATTCCTCAAAAATCAGTGCATTTTCTGTTGACATGGTTTTGAATAAAACCTGAATGTTTCCTGAATGATAGAGCAGACTGGTAAGAGAATATATGTAGTCATAGAATTATTTTGTTTCACAAGATATTTCTTATGAAAGCTGATTAACATGTACTCAAATGCCACAGCATTATCTCTAGTATAAGGCAACCAGGGAAAATAAAACCAGTGTTTTACTTTATGATCAATCCTTACTAAACCACTTCATTGTGTATAGTTAGTAACCAGGTGGAGGAGCCAAGAGTCTGTTCTTATAATTGACACAACCCCTCCTCCTCCCCCCCCAAACATTTCTACCGCTATAGGAATAAAATAAGAGTACAGAGTAATTTGAATGTATTGTCCTTTTCTGTGCTTTGATATTGGAGATCAAATTAATATTCTGGTCAGATCCTAAGAGTCTAAGTAACAAGGCACTGGAGCAATTCCTGATACACCCTTAAAACTGATTATTGAAAATGGCTATTTTGGACAATTATTCCTCAGAAAGCTGTGTCTTATAGTAGGACTAAGAATACAAGGATTACCAAATTCTCAGCTCACTCAGTTTGTCAGGCTATATATAAATATATTGCACTAAAAGCAGGGCTTTTTAAACATTAAGCTTCTCAAAGTCAGACACTCAAAACCTAGAAGTTAGTTAAGATCTGCTAAAGGCCACCTGAGAAATCCACTTTTCCCCTCTTAAATGTTTTATGACATAGCCTTATTGAGATGTCTTATGGAAAAACTGCTTTGTGATCACCTGTCTCATGCAGCAAATAGAAGGAGCAATGCTTAGTTAATAAGCTTGAACTTCCCATCATTGTACAAGGTGTGCCATAAATAAACCCAAAGGCTGCACAATTCAAATTATACTTGACAGAATTATTTACCTCTTCATGGGTATTTAAGCACTGCTCACTAATGTAACTCTCCCACTGCAGCGAGACCTCCACTGTCATACTACTGCAGCTCTCCTGGTACCCTGGGCTGCACACAGTGGGTTGTGTGGGTGTCCCTTAAAACACCCTCTGGTCAGTTGTGAGTTTGCCACACCTCAAATGCCATGGGAAACCCCAAGAGCCCTTGCAATGCAAGAACCCTTCTATCCAGTCTGGGGAACCTGTCTTCTGCAGTGTCCTGCATCTGGAACACTTGGTGTTTGCCAATACTTTTCCTACAAAGCAACACATCTTTACAACATGCTTGGCCATGCCCACACATTCCAGCCACTTTCTTTAAGGGGTACATGCTACCTCATTTAGAGCATGGAGTCAAGAACAAAGCACGAGACTGCTGGCAGACCACAGCTTGGAGGTAAACTGAAACTGGGTGAGAGTCCATGTGCTCCTCTCCACAGAGGCAGAATACACAAGGGAACTCAGTTTCAGACAGGCCATCCAGGATAGCTACATCTCTTACAGCACTGTACACCACTTGCAGAATAGACCAGCTAGGACATACTAACACTGGTGAACTATGCCAGTGCCAGGCAAAAACTCAAGAAGGTATCCAACCAGGCCAAGGAAGTCAATTTTCATTTGAAGTGAAACACACTTCTGATACTCCAGAAAGCCCTTAGCCCATCCAAGGATCCTAGCAACTCCTGTGGTCATACACGATAGCATGTTCTAGCAGAGGAGAAGAGATTTCATAACACACCAGGAAGAGAGAAGAGTCGGCAGCTCTTTCTCCAGCTCCACAAGTGCATCTCAGGCGCTGGTGGTAGGGAATGTCCAGTACACTCACACACAGCTAGGGCAGGGTCCAATACTAACCAGGGCTAAAGTAGCAGCAGCAAGGATCGCTAGCTGGTGGCAAGAAGATACCTCCTGACAAGGCAGACCTTACCCTATGTTACTGCTCAGACTTCAGCAGGCTCCTGGCTCACAGATCAAGACTTGCAAGCTTTGGACCACCACTTCTTTGGGACTCACAGTATCTTCATCTAGGAGGTGGACGCTTTTCTGTTAGTGACAAACAGTTTCAATAAGGCTGAAGAGCAATGATACCTCTTCTACCCAGCAACAAGCAGTAAGCTCCAAGTCTACAAGGTGGGACCTCTTATGCTTTGTAGCTGACAATCCAGTCCCATTCAGGATCTCTTTCCCAAGCTTCCACTGAGACTCTTTTGCCGATTCCAGTATTGCCCTCTGAGCTGATTTAATTTCATTTTGTTTGGTCTGCCTTGAGTTCCAGGGTTCGTTAAGAGACAGCTATGTTCCTCTGCCATGCCCCGCTCTCTTTCCCTGCCATTAGTTCAAATCACCACTTCTCTATGGATTCCTCCTGCATATAAAAGCTCCATCCAAAAGAATAACATCTAACAAAGTTGTAAGAAACTGAAAATTGTATCCTACCATTAGAAGAAGCTGGTAATTGTGAGAGGCTCTGTATGTAGCCATCCCTCTTGCTGGAAGCAAGCAAGTGCATCAGGAAGAGGAGAGGGTTTCTGAGAGACTGCTTAAGATAGCTCTTACAAGGTGAGTTACTAGGACATCATTACAGCTGATGACTGAATCCTGACACCTGGGGCTCATTGAGAAGTTTTTTTTTTTTTTTTTTTTTTTTTTTTTTTTTTTTTGTATGGAAGAAATTTCTGTCAGGAAGTGTGATTTTGCTATGATAGAAATATTCTGTAGGAAAATGCTTCTCTTTCAACTTGCCAACTAAATTTTTTTCATTATGATTCTCCAGTCATTAATCAGTTTCCTTAGCTTTTGTGTCAACTTAAGTGGAATTTAATATTTGCTATTTAAAATATATATGTACATACATACATATCTATAATAAATCTTAAATTACTTTCTTCTTCCAAGAAGTCCAGAACGAGTAAGAAGTCAGGGATTACATAAAGTTCACAGTCTGTTTGAGGCAGTGTTAAAATTTGGCTGGACTTAAACTTAGGTAGAGGCTAGGACACTGGATTGCCCCAGAAATTTTACCATAATAGAAAGTGCACAGAAAGATATGTATAATATTTCTGCAACATAGAATTGGTAAGGTTGGAAGGGACCACTGGAGATCATCTAGTCCAACCCTCAAACGAGCAGCCCATACAGGGATCGAACCCACAACCTTGGCATTATTAGCACCATGCGCTAGCCAGCTGAGCTAAACCTAACCCCTGAACATATCTGGACACTTTCCTTACAGAGAGAACTACACAGAAATGCTGATAGCAGATGGAATGAAGCCCCCCTGCATCTACCTGTTTATCTATCAAACTCTCTGCTTTAGACCTTTTGGTGTTTAGGACTCTCTTTTCAAAGGCCTGGGCTTAAGCTGACCCTTTCTGCTCTCTATCACATGTCCCAGGTGTCCTGTTCCCCCAGCACTACCTTCTAACTGGTGATCCTGACACTCCGTTTCTTTTCTTCTCCTCCCTTGCATACAGACCCCCTGCCAGTCTCAATATCATCAGCTGCTAATATTCCCCAGTGTCTAGCTACATATAAATTGCCACTGTGTTTGGGTAAGAAATAGGAGGAGAAACAAAAACACAGAAAACAGTTATGGGCCTGATCCATAAAAATTATGATTTTTGGATCCAGCCCATATAAAGTGTTTTTGACTTTGCACATCTGTGAAACCCAGCAGTGATCAGTTCCTCCTGGTATAGCTAAAATATTTCGAAGTTATTCTGAATAGATGTACCATTATTACCTTAATTATCATGGCCAGGCAGAATATACATCTCCAAATTGCTCTTGAGCTAATATCCTCTATTTCAGTTATGCCTATTAGCATTATGTTTTCCTTATCCTGAGAAATTTTCTCAGTGAGGGTTTTAAGGGAATCCTTTTTGAAGTATTTCTCCTCCCACATTCACCTTAAGTCAGTCACAGATCTTATACCAATGTAGGTTATTTAATCAGAATGGGCCAAACTGCAGTGGGGCTGTTGCAGGCGCTTGTAATGGTGAAAATCTGCAGTTGCTTCTGAAGGATTATGGCTGTATATTTAGAGCAGTAAAGAGATCATCACCTGGTGCTGCAGACACCCACAAAAGAATTGAAAGTATAGAGTTCTGATAAAGATGACCGATCCCAGCTTTAGTACGAAGTGATGCTCCTGAAATCAGCTCAGTTGGGCTAGAGATGGACAGCTTCGGTCCAGATTTGGAGTATCTTCCAAAACAGAGGGAGAAGTCAGACTTTGCTGCTGGTTTTGCTTTCTACTAAAATGGAAGTCGTTACAGACTTTACCTCAAACATTGCTCCTCTAGCTTACTCTTGTTGTCTACCACAAGGTTTGTGCAAGAGGCTTTGGTACAAACCAAACAAAATTTTGCATTTAATAGGAAAGATATATAAAGAAAGAGCAATTTGCTTGATCGTACACAGAATAATTTCACAAAAGTGCCATTACAGGGCCCTAACTGAAATTACTCTCAGCTTACACAGTTGTAAATGAGAAAGTGATTTTATCAGCTGTGAAAATTGCACACAGAGGATGCATAGATAGAAGCATCTCAACTTTAAATTTTTGATGGTTCCACTATTACTTGGGAAGCAGGTAAACAACAACCACTTTAGTTCTCTTTAAGAAGATCTGCTACCATCTTTTTCAGTCTGATGCCTCTGGAAATAATTAGCAAGCCCTCATAAATGTTGTTTATAATATGTAAGTGCTGACAAACCTTGAAGTATACAGTAAGGCCTTTTAAAAATGAAATACATAATGAATGATGATCACCTACAACATGAATTATAGATTCTGTGCAAGTTAGCCTGATACATGACTATGCAGCGCTTAAGGGTCTGCTGCTACATTTACATTTTTACCATGAGCCCTTTTTGGTTTGTATCATCTTGAAATATAGATTAAAACTCCACAGCCGGATGATTAATTAAGTCTAGAAAAACCTGCATGCCAGATGTCCATGTACTGAAAATGAATGCAGTGCAGCTTTTACCCTAGATGAATATCCAGCTCTGAATTTCTGTGAGACCCAAAGACTTTCAGATTAGAGTTTTTACTCACAAAAAGTAGATTTCCTGGAACATCAGTTCTCTAATTTATTTTTCTGGGTGAGAGAACAAATGCAATCATATTTTGATACCAAGTCAGTAAGTTTCACAAATAGTTTAGATACAATCTTTCATCTGGAAAAAACATCAAATTGTAGATGGGCTAACAGAAAACTCAAAAAAGGGCACGAGTCTAGACACAAAAATTAACCAATTTCTGCCAAAAGTGTGGGGTACTAAAAAGTCCAACGTGAGAATTCGAAGTAATTGACTTTGCACGTCAGTATTTGGGCTGACTGCAAAAGCAGGTAAGAACGGCAATAGCTGTGTAGTACAGCTGTACAGGAACAGTTCCTACATATAGGAACAATTTTTAAAACTCTTTCAGAGAAATGAATAAGTAGGTGAATAGTGACATAGTGATATGTGTTTTTCCAACACATTGTTTGTGCAGAGAAAATCTTTCTTCTGATAAATTATTCAAAACATACTGCTAATCTATTTAAATTTGAAAATACGTGCACGATAATCAGAAACCATTGTTTCAGCTGTTTGAACAGCTACACTCCAACTTTCACATTCTCTAAAATGCCTGTACAAAACAGTGAATGAAGATAACTATGCCCAGCGAGCCATTCTGGGCAATAAATATTTCACAATTGCAGGGCAGCATGCCAAAAAATCTAGATTTTCCTTAAATATAGACAAGCCTATTTAACTATAACTTCCAGAAAGTATTTAAAAATACTACCCTGCTCTGTGAGTCTTTCCAGAATAATTTTAAGCATTAGGATTGGCCCATTCATGTCAAAAGCTTTTGAAATTCTTCAATAATTTATCAAAGTTAAAGTTTTTCTCTAATATTTACAACTTCCGTGTGGCTATTTAGTTAATTAGTCTGCTTATCATCGCTAAAGATTAAATACATTGTAGCATTTTGCGATTTTAATTTATGACATGTTTTCAAGCATCTTTCTATTAGTTTCCTTTTTCAGAGAATCAAGCATTAATATAAAAATTCTGTGATCAGAAAGTTTATGTAATATGCTCTTGTTATAACTTCAGCCATTGCCAAATAAATAGCACTAAACTTAGAAGCAATTGAAAAGCTTCAATATTTGAACCAGAAACAATGACAGTATTTGTAATTAGTGTTAAAGCAAAATAATATACTTACTCAAGGCAATCCTTAAATCATCTTATTTATTACGTATATTGTAGAATATTAGGCTAAAATTGTCAGAAGTTATACCTGACACTGGGATTTCCTCTTTCAGTGAGGAGTTTCTTTCTTTTTGACATATTCAAAAGGATATTAATTATGTGCTAAAGGCTAGTATAACCCACTTCCATCATCTCACAAAGAAAAGAAATGTCAGATTTTATGATCTCATTCGAAAACTATCCAAAACTTATGATTTGCTATTTTACCAATATTTCAATTAGATCTTGCAAGCATGTATGCACCCGATTAATGCCACATTCTGTAATCACATCCACAGATCTACTCAGTTAAATACATGAATAAATCTTTCCAGGTCCGAGACTTCATTAATATGTCCTGGACAATGTTTAACACTTGCTTAGACAAGTATTTGAGTGAATGGGAAGTCCTGCAAGTTCTAGAAACACTGAAAGGGGCAGTATCTAAAAGATACTAATTTATAACTTTTCTAGGGGAAAAACAAAGATAATTGACAGAATAGGAAGAAAAATGGTCTGGCCTCCTTAAATTAAATGGGTCATCAGTCAAGATTTCACCAATGTTTCACAGGTGCTGGTCAAATCTCTTTTTATATATGATATCAAGTAATGTAATGCTACCATCATTGCAGAGTCAAACAAAAATTTAAGAACACCTATGCAGCTTGAGGCATGATGACGCAGTCTTAAATTTTTTACTTATGCTTTTTCTTTTCCAGATCAATGACTTATAAGAATATGAGTACAATGTACATGTACTAATTAAATATAAAGTGAAAAGACCCTGGCTGTAGGGCCCTCCCTCACATGGGAACCTATGTGATGAATGAGATGGAGATTCCAGCCCGAGTAAGGATAATTTCCAGATTAAGGCAGCTGAATACTGCCTTGGAGAAGCGTCTGCCTCTGCCACAGTGTGTAGTGGAAGAGATGTCATTTACACTGAATGTTTCGAAAGTGGACACTAGCTGTGTCTCCATTTACAGATGTTTAACATTGTACCTTGGGGCTGGATTTACAGAAAGACTTATTACTCCTCACTGCCTCTGAAATCAATAGGGAATGTGCTTTCAGCACATAAACAACAACCTTTAACCTTACAGTAAGTGAAAAATGAATAATTAAATCTTATGAAGTGCTGAGATACTACAATGGTAGTCATGATTTAAGAAAAAAGAAAAAGGCAAAGGCCACAAGGAAGCAACTATGCTTTTGAGCAGTTTGAGCCCCATGCAACACGTGACTGCAAGCTACTTGCTAAACTGTGGAGAGCACAGCTCGTCCACCAGCCTATCTGTGTGTCCTGGGCACTAATAACAAAAGCAATGGGCACCGTCCCCCAGATCTCAGAATAACTCCATCCTTGCACAGCAGGCACGTAAATATGGTGCTGCACAGTTGTTTCTGAGCTGAGCACTGCCCATCCTGCTCCCTGAACCCTGCTTCTTCTGGATGCTTTGGCTGTGCAAACAAGGGTCACAAGATGCCCAGGAAACTTTGATTCTGGTGTTCTTAACTGGAGCATACATGCATTTTTCAACTTCAGCAATGTTCTTCCAAGTTGATATTTTTCAGAGTCACTCCCTGGCTTTTAAAACCCAAAGCCCCAGGTGCTATCACCTAAGGTTGTACTGACACCACGTGATTCAGCAGAAAGGTTCAAACCTTTAGCTCTGTTAAGCAGATTGCAGTTAATTTAGCTAATGGAATAATGGATAGCAATATTAGCTTGTCATTCTTGGGATGAATCAGCGCCAGAGAGGAATGGACACTTTACCAGCATTTTTCACAGATATTTGTGATAGCAGAGAAATGATGATTCTCAGCTCCCTTCCAAGCACTTGAATGAAGTGTGTTCTCCAAGTCGCAATGCTTCCTGCTGATTTCCTGTTCTCCTCAGGCCTCTCCAAATTGTCCTTTTCCCGGGTCCTCGTTTCACTCTCCTCTTCCCTCAGTGCCAGTCTCTGCTCAGCAAAACCTAGTTCAAATCATTTATAGATTATACTTGAACTGCATTTTTTTTCAACATCCTACAACAAAGCCAAATTTGGGCAGGCTTTTGGAAGGCCAGAGAGTACATAAGATGACCGATGTACCAAATTTCAGGTAGTTCACAGACAAGAAGTAACCTTTTTTTTAACTGCCTCAAAGTTGGTATTTTCCTTTGCCTTACAATTTAGTTTTAGCTGAAATTGTCCTCAACCTGTTAAGCTGTCCACAGCAATTTAAACTTGGTATATAGAATTATCAGTCCAAATGGTTGAATGTCAGCAAAGCCTGAGACAAGTAAAAAAAATGGTCTTACTGTAGAGAATAATTAGTGGTAGTTGTCAGTCATTTCCTTGCTGACAGAAAATGTAGAAAGACAAACATAAATAAATACGTGAATGAATTTGCCTAAATAAAAAATTCTGGAGCTGTACTAATAAAGAAGTTTTATAAAATCAGATTGGACCAAATTTATTTCCATTCAAACAAATGGCAAAACTCTGGTTTCATCCATGAAGAGTCAAGTCCTATAATGTTCAGGCTTTATTTTAGAGAATTTACAGAAATAAAAGATGATCAGACCAATGGTACTTGTGCCATTTTAATCAAAGGCCAATAATTCTTATACTACACTAAACAGGATAAATAGGATAAGATACACCCAGTAATCTATGCAAGTGTATTCTAAGTTACTTATATATGTTATATAAATATATTAAAATAAATTATAAAATAACACGCGGTAATTATAAGATAAAATGTTCTCCATGTCTTCTATCTAAACCTACCTATAGGACCGATTTGGTCTAAACCTACTTCATTTCTCTTCTGTTTATTTTTATCTTCTCTTGTTATTTTGCAATAGGTTATAAACATTCCTGGACAGCAACCTTATCTTACTGTTTTGAGCAATACCTATGCAACTTTCAAGTGAATATGTTCACGTTCTACTGCAAATCTGCACTTACTTCAGTATGAAAGGTTATAATTAGACAAATAATAGTAGGAAGACAGATTGCAGATCCCTTACTCATAATGCTGAGCTCGTGTGAGCTGTTGCAAAAATGACTCTTATGGAAAACTGAGCAGTTAGCACTCCATCCAGGTCCATTATCACCATGTAATGTTGTGCATTTGTATAAATTGTTCTAATTCAAAGGTCTTTTCAGTGCAAATGTTTTTTTGTATAGAGTTTCCTGCAGTAACAGATTCACTTCCTAGCAGAAACGTACCAGCAGGACAGCTTGTGTGAGGGGATATACACAGTAACTAATTAATTCTAATGTTTTTCTAAGTTTAATCATCCAGGTCATGAACATCTAAATATTTGGGTGTAAGTATCAGCATTTCCAAGGGATCTGCAAATACGTGCCAAATAGTAATGTGTTTTAATCCTTCCAAGTTATACGTGTTCTCTCTGCTAAGCAGTACTGACACCCTCCTCCAAGCTGTTTTCCTAAAACTGAAGGATTGTCCATCAAACTCTGTTTCTGAGCTTTGGGCATTAGCCATGTCTTTGACCAACATGAAACTATATGCTCCCTGCTTGATCCTGTAAGGCAGGTAGCCCAAGGAAACAGATTTCCATCCAGTGTACCCGTTCCACTGCAATAGAAATATGTCGTGGATGCCTAGATAAAGAAGCACTGAGAAAATTGCCAGTGTTACACAGAAACAGGCGTGGATCTGGACTTGGCACACCTGAGGTCCACACATTAGCATTTCTGGCTTCAGCCTTATGATATTTTAAATAATTTTTATTCTATGATAGCTCTGAGTAAGGCTTGAGAATAGGTAGTCATTTGCTTCTATGATGATGTGATTATTTCTCTTCTCAGCCTTTACTTCTCAACCCACAGAGCCTCATTCACATCTTCTATCTGTATAGCACTCATTTGCCTTTACAGCTCCTGTTAATATGACTCTTCCTTTGACTCCTATTTTTCCCTTCTCAGATGAATTGATACCCATCCCCTTGTCTTCATTTAAATCTCACTGATATGGACAGTCTCTTTCCGGATGGAGAAATCTTTTCTCTCCCTTATTCCCCATCTCCAGTTCCTTTTCCAATTAAATCTTTGATCCTTGCAGTTCTAATTTCCAAAATTTCCTTCTAATTTCCAAAAACTGGTGTTAATCTCATCCCCATTAGCTTACCTATCCACCTCACATAGCTGTTCTCTGAACACCTAAATTAGTGGCATCACCACGTCACTACTTTAGCTCCCACTTAAGAACTCCTTGTTCGCAACTCCTGTGGCCTCTGCTATGCCAGTGCTGGGAAGACAATCATCATTGCTGGGTGAGTCAATGTCTACTGCTGCAACAGGATCCTGGACCACTGTGTGGTCAATTACAGGTGGTGAGGGAGTCGCACAGTGCTCAGAAAGTGTACGTTGCTCATGAAGTTGTTCCTAATTTCCTGAGAAAAGTTGGCACACTAGATGGAAACATTGTCCAGGCTTGTTTAGGCCACAAACTGAGCTACAGTAGCTCAGAATGCATGTACAAGTATTGCCACTTAGCCAGGCAGCCAAATACAAATATTCTTTTGCTCCTATCCTGTTTGAGCCTCTGCTGACCCTGGTACTTTTAATTTCACAGGGATAGCCCTTCCTATCTAGTTCCAAGAGATATATGGCCAGTCTGTCAGCTATGTCTTCTGCTGTCCCTCTTGATCTTCATCCTTACATCCTTTGCTGGGATTTTTCCTGGTCATAAATATTCTTACTCAAATGTTACTGATGGATCAATATTTTTAAGAGCTGGAAAAAAGCAAGAATGGATTAAAAAGCAACCTATTTTCAAACAGGAAATAGCAGAGCTAATTAATTCAAAAGGATGAATGAATCAATTGGCATTAAAAAAGATGCTGCTCATGCTAGAAATTGATCATCAGTCATTTTATTTTATTTTATTTTTCATAATCGTTTGTCTGAAAATAAATGTTTTGTCTATCACAGGCTTTTTGGAAAGAAGCAGTGAGTCAGAGCATGGAGGGATTTTTCAAGAGGATCTTAATCTGCTGGATGTCTTTTTGGGCAGTGATTCATCCTTGCCCACACAGTGTAGAATAAGACCAGCTCATCACTTTGGACTTTCAATTTGTACTACAGCTAACAGGCATCTGAATCTGCTCTACACTTTCTTATAATGCTGAAAATCTCCTTCATCCTTATAGAAATAACACACTCTTAATATCAGTACAGTGTAAATGCCCATGTGTATCTGATCTAGAAAAAGTGAAAAATGGCTGAGGAGGAGAGAGCAGGGTGAAAGTGGTGAATTTTCTTTTATTTTTTAGGTACGGAATTCATTTATTCTTTCCTGATAGTAGTCACTGTAATGGGATATTTTTGTTTGGATTTTTTAGATTTTTTTTTTGTCTTCCCCCATCTTTTTCACTTATACTAATGAGTGCAACCATTAGTTCCAAGCTATTTTCTCTAAAACTTTCTCTTTTTCCTATCTTCCCTTTTTCTAGTTTTGAACTCTATCCAAAATCACAATTTTGAAGTTTACATGTGGCAGAATCAAACAACATCAAGATATCCCTTGATCCAGGAAGTATTTCAAGTTTTGCTGAAGATTTGAAAAGTGACACTAGGGAATAAAGGATGACAGTCGCCTCAGCCACAGCTCTTGGTATCACATGTTCAACAAAATTCAGCAGCAAAACAAAAATTTTTAAAAGGGAAGGAAAAGCACCCCAAGCTGAAAGTTCATCAGCTGTCAAGTTTTAGGGTTAGGATTTCAAAAAGAAAAAAACATTGAAAAAGATCTCTAACAACCTTGATTCCTGCTCGTAGAGCTTCTGGCTCTGTCTTCCAGGAATCTCAAATACCACCACAATGGGCTGAAAATCATGTGTGCCTGGTCAGTAATACATTTGAAATCTCACAAGTTCCAAATCTGATTAATATGAAAAGAAAACAGTCAGAAATGTCTTCCCTTTAAAAACCCGCACACACCCTAGAAGAAAATTTTGAACTACTGGAAATTCTTTTTTCAGACAAGCCCTTTTTGAACATATCTCACACATAATTAAACTGATTTTACAGTCAGTTTACGCTGATTTAACAGTGGGCTGACACTGAAAAGGGCAGTACCTATTTTTCTTACTCCTTGTCTTGCGTTGACCTTGGAGTCATCTGGCAGCTAGGAGAGGAGTTTGATCACTTTGCTTACCCAACTGAACACCAAGTCACTGTGGCAGTTTGCAGTTACACTGGTTTAAGACAGTCGTGAAACGTCTGGTAACATTTGGAAAATAGGTAAATTGTTAGTGATACAGAGGATAAAATTGCACTTTAAATGGGTCCTTACCTAATGCAAATGCAAATCAGGGAAAAGACACCATAGATTCCCAATGAATACTCAGGACAACAGGGAATGAGACAGTCCAGTTTAGAAGCTCAGAAGATGGGCGAGTATACAGAAAAAAAGTCTAGAAAAAAGAACAGAAGATAATTATCTCATACAAGAAAATGAAATGTAAGGCACTATCAGTTATACTTTTCAAAAGTAACATTGCCAGTAATCTAAAAAGTGCCCTGGAAGATGAACAAATGCAACTCAGCAGATTGCCAGGAGGCTGTCAAATATCTAAACACACATACCCCAACTCAAACTGGTGATGACCTAGAAATGTCATCCTTTGCTGGTTGTTAAACATCCCAGAATTTGTTAAATGAGCTTCTGTTGTCCCACTTCATTTCCCAATGATTTTTTTTTCATATCAGAGATATGAGAACGAGAAGTGACTACACAGCAGGCCCCTTTACTACTAGAATAGTAATACAGTAAGTTCTATCAGTTAATTAAAAAAAAAAAAAAGGATTAATGAACAATGTAGTTGGATTCACTAAAAAACAGGAATGGGTTGTGTGTCTTGAAATCTGTTCAGTACTCTTTATCAGCCAGAACACATGCATGCAGGCTACATTGCACACGCTCAGCAAGTACACTATGAACAAATAAGTAATGATCTGCAGCGCAGAGGCCTGCAATGCAGAAGAGAAGGAGAAAGTAGCCAGTGGTGCTTGGTTGCAGTGACTGGAAAGAAATAGAGAGCTAAGATTTTGCATGAAACATGTCCTGTTTCTGGTCTTTCTCAAGCAGGCACACAGAAGGTAGTGAAAGGAAGACAAAAAACGAGTCCTTGTGAGCTCTACATAAACGATGGCAATCACATCAGCAGACAACACTTGCAGTTGGTTCGACTCATTCATCAGCCCTGGTTTCGGCTTAGACTCAACCCTCATTGAAGTCAAGCGGAGTATTTCCTTTGCCTTCTGTGTTGAAATGGATTGAGTCTTTCTCTGTCTTTTGAGTCCTCTGGGAATGTAAAGAGCTTTAGCAAAAGCTGAAACTGCTCTTTCCTCAAGCAGAAGAAATACTAAAGCAATTGCATGTCAGACACCTCAAAGTGGTCTGCCACAGCTACTATTACCTTCCCACAGCATGCTGGACCTGGAGAGAAGGCCACAATAAAATGGGAAGTGTTTATCCTCCCCGAATAAACAGCTCGATCTATTATACTTTGACTAAAGTGAAACAATTCTCTCTTGGCTATCTGTGCGAGAATAATGAGGCAGAGCCCTGGAGGGCTCCCAGGAGGAGAAAGTGGAGGTGTATATTTTTTAAAATCAGTAGCATTTATTTAAGAAGAATATTAGTAAAACTGGTTTTTGAACAAATCTAGGAAACAGCAGTTTCTCTTGCATGAAATTTCACATGCACATGACCCAAAAAACATTTTTTTTTTCTTCTGGAGCACCGTAAAAGTTCCTTACTATCACAGAGTACTTGCAAAACCCCTTTCACCACACAGTGCAGCTGCTGTCTGATCTTACAGAAACCCATGTTTTGGGTAGTGGCTTCTCTCAGCCATTTTGTTACTGAAATGAGTGAGTGAGCTGGTACTCTTCCCACCAACCCCAGCCTCATGCAGCAATATAAGAAGAGAAAAATCCTAGTCCTAAATATAAATATAAGAAAAAAATCTATAAGTGGAGAGATCTCTGATTTTTTTAATATCTGCAAAGTTAACATCTAGAAAGTTAACATCCTCTGCAGAGTCTCAGTTTTCTGTATTATTTGGTACATGGAAATACTTTCTCTCACTAACAAATTTAATGTGTTAGATAAAATTACTCTTTTTCTGAAACAAGACTTATTTCCTGCCTCCACCCCACCAACATTAAAGCTATCACAGAGCATTTCTAAACATGTTTGTTCTTGTTCCAAGACTTTCACATGCACCAGTGTATCACCCAGGTATAATCAACATGCTAGCAGAGGTTCGCAGAAAACGTCCTCTCCATTGACCTTTTAAATGTGACAGTCACATTGTGCAAATTGAAATCCATTACTTTAAATTGCTGCACGATTCATTCTAACCGAGACAAAAGTTTTTTCTATACTCTGCCTCCACTGTCTTCTGACAATGTTTCCTTTGAGATTCCCTATGGAAAATTAGCTATAATTACAGCTACATCAACCTTATAACTGAAGGTGGTGTTAGCTTGTGAAAGCAACAGCTTCATTCTTTTCAGAAAACAAATATTTCTCTGCCCGAAAGGATTTGATACATTCTTGTACTTTTCAGATGGGCAGTGGCTAAATCTCTGAAACTCGTTTGTTGCTATTTGAATGAGATCTGTTTGGGGATGATAATGTGTAAATCCTCTGACTGAGATGCTATGTATATATATGCTTGCTTGAACTTTACCATCTGTACTTACACTATTTTATTTGGGATATGTTGTTCAGAATGTCATTATTTTAATCTCTATTAGGATATTGAGCAGTACAGTGGTATAGTGAGCTGAGTATTATATTGTTGAAATCAGTGGAATGGTACAACTACTTCCAAGTTTGGTAAAGATTAACAATTAATCTTCATCTATATGATTAAAATGCTGATATAATAATGGTCTTGTTTTGAACTCTCACAACACAAACTCTTATCATTACCTCAGAGAAATATGTTCAGTAGCAGGATGAAAGCCTACACTGGATCTGGTTTTACTAACGGGGTATGTGCAAGAAATGAAATAAAAACACCAGAAGAGAGACAAAAGCAAATGACCATCAAGGAACGTGGTCCTTAAAAAGTTTACTGAGCAAAATGGGGCAGACTATGGAAGGACAAAAAAGAGACAGTTTCCTATACGAATCCTTCTCTGTTTGGGGAAAAAAGGATACCTATATATATATAAACATGATTGAATAGAATAACTCTGGGAAGCCACATATTAGTTCACTGTAACCACGAACAAGATCATTTCTCTTTAACGAATAAATAATCTCAGTTGCTAATGGCCTGAGACACACTTCCATGCGATACTGAGTTGCTCTAAACAGTCCCTATATATAAATAACCAAATCCAGAAGAACCATAATGTGGACTAGTCCACATTATTATCCATTAATGAATGAGGTCTCAAGGGGCAAATAGGGGAGAGAAAAGTGTCCACTCTAACTTGATTTCACATCTTCACTGCTTAGAGCAGTGTGTGTGTCTTTCAGTGATGTGCATTGCCACCCAGTAAACGTCCCCAGTTAAATGAAATATTTAAGTCCATAATTGATTTTAAGTACATTTTGTAAGCACTTCACTAGTTGAGGGTAGACTTAACATGGTGCTACCTACTTTTGAGGATCAAGCTAGGATGGCTGACTGTTCTTTTGGATCGATAAGACAGTTTCATTCCAGGAGCACTGTACGTTTCAGCTTTTTCTGAATACAGAAAAGGAGAGGGATCCTCCTTAAACAATTTCTGAGAAAGTGGTTAAAAACTGGATCTATCACTCTAATACTTATTCAGTTTTCTACTATAGTAGAATGAATTTATTGGATATTAAAAAATTAAACAGTCACCTCAGTTAACTTTTCACATATCTCATCCTATTCTATATTCATGACTTAATTTTGCACAGAGAGGAAAGATCTTGTTTCAAGAAGAATCTCAAGATTTCTAAAATGTTTTGAGACAGCAATGAAAGTTCACCGTTCTGAAATTCTCTCAAAAGATATGTATGAATGCCCTCTCTTTTCAGATGACCAGAAATGTTTTGATGAATTTGAAATTTTTTATTTTACTTTTAACAAAATAAAAACTCATCACCCAATAACACCAAGAAAAAAATACAAGTTTTTTCTAAACTGTCCAAATACTTTTTTTGACTTAGCCAAATTATGCCCTAAGATTTTTTTTTCAAAAGAATATTCTATTAAATATAATAGACTAATAAGATTTTGATAGAAACACTTATTGGCCAACTCTATTTCTGTGAATAATCACACAAATTTATGACAGGACTAAAAAAAATAAGCATATTCAATGCCTTTGAATCAGTAACAATAAAATAAATGCCAGAACAACCTTTCATTTAATCTAATAATATCATATCTACCACATTTGTCTTTTAAGTCAGACAGCAGGAGCTATTTTAAAGAACTCCTTTTAGCAACTGTGCTCCTAGGTAGTGGGTGAATCTTTGTTTTGTAGGCATTGCTCAGCTGTCATATTTGACAGAGACGCTTGCATGCAGTAAAATCAGTGGAATGGCAAATTTCCAAGCATTTTCTCACCAGCTGAGGGCAGTCATATTCCTTAATGAAAAGCAAGCAGCTGTCACCTTGGGAGAAAACCAGATTGGCCGCCCACACATATAGCCAGAGGGATCCTGCTTGGTCTGAGCTTTGTGTATAGCAGAGAAAAAGAAAAATCAGAAACAAGGAAAGGGAAGAGAATATTTCATGAGCACAATTTATTTGCGGTTTTTGTCTTGCATAGCCTGTCCTATCTGAACATCAATTGCTATCATTTTGGAGGAAGCGGGGGCACTGGGATAATATACATATTTATGTGCAAAACAGACATGGAAATGCAGTCATCTTTGTCCTGATGCAGTGAAAGACTGTAACATCTGCATATCAATAGCCACAAATTTGATATAGTTCTCAGTAGTGTCATTTTGGAGAAACGCAAGAGGGGAATTTCTCTTTCCTGTGGCACTGGCTTGCTTTCTTCCTATTTGCAATCAAAGGGTCAAATTCAGCAGAGCTGATGAGAATGGTGCAGAACATACCCACCTGGGACAGAATAACTCCCTGTGCTCTGAATAAGGGAGGAGAAACTCACCTTTGCCTCTGATGGAGAAAGGTGCTACTTTATTTCTCAAGGTACATATAACAGCTGCAGGCTGTTAGGTATGATAGCCTCTCCGGAGAGAGCAGCAAGGATCCCTGTGGGAGGAGAAGAGTGAGACCATGTGAGTTAGCTGCTTACTGCAAACTGGATATGATGATCTGTGAGATCTCATCCAGCTCTGCGACCTCTGCAATTGCTTGACCTTGTTACTCCTGAAAAACATGCACCACTAATGACTCGCCTTCCTCTGAATGAATTTGGCGTCATTATCAAAAGAAATCCAATATTTAAGAGTTATACTTCCTTCACTCTTCCAGACATCAGGTCTTGGTTACTGTCAGAGACAGCAAGGGCTGGGCAGCTCATGGTAGTTCTTTTTTCCTTTAGGTTCCTTCAGCCAAACTGCAGGAGAAAAATGTACACCAGGAAACTGGTATCAAGCTGATTAGGGTAACTGTGGGTTTGCATATTACAGTAAAATACTTTCTTCCATGGCTGCTAGTAAAATAACTACTATGAGTAGATAGGAAAGAAAACAGGTACTACAATGCTCAGAGCATTAGAAATATTTTTATTTTATTTTATTTTTATAGATGGGACAATAGACCTGACAATTTTTGTCATCAGTCTTGTTCTTCACTAGTATGAATAGTTTTAAAAGTTTACTGGGCCAAAAATTAAGCTTTCACAAAAATATCAGGCCCATTTAGTCATTCAATGGATTTCTGCCCCCCCCCCCACACACACATCTTACTAATTTCTTTCGGTCTCCCAGATTTCAGGAAATTACCTGATGCAAGCCCAATGTATATATAAGAACGACAGAAATCTATCCTGCAAATCAGAGGGTTTACCATAATTTATAATAGGAATAATAACTATTTATTCACTATATAATCACAAGTAATTGTGTTTCATCTAATACAGTGAGATTTAAAAGGCATCAATACACCTTCCATAGAATAATAATTGTTCATGTTAATACAAATCACAAAGCAGCTGGAAAAGAGAGTTCGCAGCAGCCAACAATATGATTGTTTCACATTTTTATATTTCAGACTAACAAAAAGAAATTCCACCTGCATTCCCTTTAAAACCTGAACGGCAGAAGAGTTACTTGTAAACATGCAAGTTAGTACCTTGATGCAAAAAAAGTCAAGAGAGAATGTTTTGTGTCAGTCTACTTGCACAACTCTGTTTCTCAGTTTAGCTGGGCAGGCATCTCCTCTTCCTTCCTGTGTACATGATTGTATTCCTCAGGATATTTGTAACAATAACCAGCTTTCTGTGAAATGGCTTTTCCCAAAGACACTGTATCCATAAAGATATCTATCACTTGCAGGCATGATGTACCGATACCAAGAATAAGCAAACATTAGCTTCAATATATTTCATTTCTAAAATATAAATATGATTGCATGATGACATTTTAACTATTCAGACAAATCTGATACTTTTTTTTTGTTTTAACTTTTCTGTTTTTTGACAGCAAACACACAACAGACTTCCTATTTGATTTTCAAAGTACAACATTTCATGGCAGCTGCACATTACAAATCTTGTTGAGTGGTAGCATCTAAAAATACTTACATTTAAAAGACAATTCTTCTTATAAACAATGCATTCTGTCTTGCTTGATTTTATTACTGAATAGGAGAATTTTGGCAAAACTTTTGCAACATTTGAGCTTTAAAAAACCAGATTCATGTAGTTAACTATTGTATTACCATTTTTACAGGCTCTAAATTGTTATAAAAACTAAAATAACTTTTTTTTTTAACCTTTTAATATGTTTACCACGTCTCTTATGGTGCAGAAGGAACCTGACCTTTTGTCAGGTTCATTTCAAAGCAGATCACAGAAGCAAAAAGACAGACACACGTCCCTCATAACCTTGCACAAAGACTCCTCCTTTTATCTTGTTGATCTAGAAGTAAAATGTCTTTGATTGAAATACTCATTTTACTAACTCCTAGTACCTTTCAAGCATTCCTGGTGATAAAGAGCGAAGAAGCTACTTCAAGGAAATAAGGTTCTTAAACTATACAGTTTTTAATTATAAAGGGTTTTATAGACTTTTCCATTAGATATTGAAAGGTCTCTAATATGAACTGTTCTCCTGTGTAAAAATTTGAACATCTTTCTGAAATAACTTGTACACATTAGTGTCCATCAGCGGTAGATGGGATAGAGGGTAGACGTAAACTCATCTTTTCCTATGGAGGATGTCTCAGTTGCTGTTTTTCAATTACGGTTTCAATACTGAATTATTTGGGGCTCAGCTGTTGCAGATTCCTCAGCTATAGCATGCCCGGAGGTACTGTGACTCAAAGGCATTCCTTACTGTCCAATTCCTACTTTCCTTTCTTGCAATTCAAAAGATGATTATCTGTCTTAGCAGAAAGTCAGGATAGCTTAGGTGTTAGCTTCACTGTACTGACTTGGTAGGAAGAAAGGGGACTGGATGTAAGAGTTAACTTGCAGCTATTAGAGGTCTGAAATCCATCTATACCCTGCTTCTCTCCTTCAGGAAGGAAAAGGTGTGCACAGATACTGCTGTAGACACAAGTGTGGGGTGAGAAGACTCAAAGAGAAGACTTCCTTGTTATTAGTCCCTTATATTAGTACATACTTCATGATATGACCAAGCCCTTTTGCCATGATCATTTCATCTGAGTAGCAGATGTGAACAGAACCATGAGTAACTCCAGACAACGGAATCCCCTTCCCTCAGGTTGAGAAAACTATTTCCCATGTTCCTCCTCTACACTTCAGGACAATTCTGCAATTTCACTGCCTGGAGCCAAAGTCCTACTGCTCAACTGGGAAGTTTTCAGCACATCATTACTATGAGAAGCAGGCTGAATTTGCTGATGGTTTCATCATGTCACAGTAAATGTTTCACTACTGCTTTTCTTTTCCCCTTCTAACTGATAACCCTCAGGCCTCATCTGGCCAGCCCAAGGTACTAGTTTTTGCAGTGCCAGCTGAAATATAACCTCAGTGCTAAGAGAGTTAAAATCAAATGCATCTCTCTTTGCCTGACATAGCCTAATAGTTCTATGAAAAGCAAATTAGATCCCTGCCTTTTTTATCTTTAACTTTATCTCTCCCCTTCCATCTGATTTTTTTTCAGATGTTTTCAGTTATCTAAAATTCAATTAAATACAAAGACTTCATGAAGAGAGGTGGGAACTCTAGTTTCCAAGCAAGACTGGAAGTAATTTGTCAATCTATAACAGAGTATAGCTGTGTACTATTTTTATTACAACTTCATGCTTCAGTTTCCTCTCTATTTAATTCACAAAAAATCATTAAATCCACCATTAGACCTGTTGCTGAATACACACAGGGGCTGTGCTTGTTACTGTGGGGTTAGTAAGTTAAAGGAGTCCAATTCAGCATCTGGAAGCAGAAAGTGTTATCCAGCATTTTCTCTATAAGATCTGAGAAACTCCTGCACCAGCTGTTTACTGTAATCTCTGTTCCTTCTAACTTCACCCTTAAACTTAACAACTATACCTCCAAAGGATCACCTTCCAAAGGTGAAGTAATGCATTTCACAATGACAGAGAGAGAGAGAGAGAGAGAGAGAGAGAGAGAGAGATAGAGAAGGGAATTCCAGGCTAGGAAGTATGGCTAAAAAATCAGTAAGTCTCATTGACCATATCAGCAAATGCAGCGGGGAATTTCTATATTTTCCTTAACTTTAGGGCTTTGTCATCCATCCAAAACCAAAGAACGAGGATACGCACTTTATCAGGGATACATAAATATACATACATATATATATACATATACACATTTTTCAATCAGTTCAGATTTCTTCTGCCATGTGCAATACGCTGATGGCATTTCACACATCATCAGAGAGCAATGTGGGAGAATGGATTATGTCATACACAGGTAGAACTTCCTTCCTTTCCCTTTTGAATGAAAAGTTTGAAATTCAGCTGAGCACAGAAAAAACAGAAAGCCACGGAGAGAGGTGACATGCATTTCCCATGTTCACACTTTCACACTCGGGGACAGACCCCAGGCAACTGCCATGGGAGTGGAGCCTGGGAATCTTCCCCTAAGAACTTTCCAGTGACTTTTCAAAAGCAACATGCTGTTTTTCAGAAATCTATTTTTATATATGTATTTTGTTCATGTCAGTACTTCCACACTGAACTCAACATACTAGTGGGCAAGAAGCCACAGAAGAGTAGAGATTTCTCTTTTAAATCTCCACAGGGCTGTGTTGTCTGCCTCCGTACCGACCTGCAAGGCAGACCCCTGTGTATTGTTGAGCCCTTAAGTTTTTTTTTCCTAAAAACACACCCATACGGGCAGTGGCAAGATATAAGCCTCTTAATGGTCTCCCATTAACAGTCTAATTCTGTCAAAAATCTGCTGGCATGCAAAAGTCCTCAGTAACATCTTTGACAAAAGCCAGCAGTTCCTGGCAGCCAGTCTGTCTCCCTGAGTTCTCCCACACAGCTGTACACATGTACACACAGAGCAGGAGAGAGAAAAATAATCCAGTAATTATATAATAATCCAATAATCCAAGCATCATTTGTCCACCACTCTTTGCAACTGGACAAAAAATCCTCTTACACACAGCCTTTTACATATTACCTTTTCCTAGTCAAGCTTACAGAACAATGTTGGAGAAAAATTAAATATTGAAGGGCTAATCCTTTATTTAAAAAGTTAGCAGATATGAATGGCTGCCTCTAACAATTTATTAACAATTCAGAGAAGATTGAGAGAATAAATGTTTCATATCTCTTTGCAAGTGATAGATGAAAGGAGTAAAATACTTGTCAGCTCTGGAGAGCTGCAACTTTTCACTTTCTGAAATAAATTGTCAAAATATCAGAAATTCAGGTATTTCCTTGATTAAAGATCACTACTGATACTTTTTCAAGAGAGCTTTTGTCTATTTCTTTGATGTTACACCCACAACAAAGCATTAGGATCTTTCATTTACCTGTTGAATGAAAAGGTCAGTATAATTATAGCGTTACAGTTTTAGGTCAAGAGACAATATTCTGAAGGCATAGAAGACCTCAGTTTTTTTATCTGCTTGCTCCAGTTTCTCTAGACTTCTTGGCCCGTTAACTACTCCTTAGGTGGCTTTCCAGAACTATTGGCTAAGTAGTGGCGTCTTTTATAGATGTATTTCTCATCACTATCAGATGCTTTCCCTCATCC
This sequence comes from Rhea pennata, assembly GCF_028389875.1. Taxonomy (NCBI): domain Eukaryota; kingdom Metazoa; phylum Chordata; class Aves; order Rheiformes; family Rheidae; genus Rhea; species Rhea pennata. The sequence continues at coordinate 57,509,148 of NC_084667.1, read as the reverse complement.
TAATTGCTCTTCCCCTCTCTCCTCTTCTTTATTCAAAGAAAACCATTAGTCATGCTTTGAGAAATGAAAAATAAAATATCATACCTTCAGTTTGGAGGACAATGTTCTAACTGAACCTGTGAACAGGTATAAAAGACCCTCAGAAGAGTAAATTACAATCCTGAAAGACAGTATGAAGAACCACCTCTGCTGTATCCAAGACTAGATCATGTGGCTGCTTCCATTTCCTCTACCTACCTGTCTAAATTCACGCATAAAAGACAATGCTTTCTTAAAAATCTATTATCTCTGTAGCTACAGGTTTTAATTTAAATAACTATTGGCTTTTACAACATCCTTGGTATGTATCATTTTACACAAAACCAAGTGTCATGATAGTCCCTAGATGTCCTGCTGAACAGACCTGTAATCTAATTAAATCACATCCCTGCTATCTTGTCTTTCATCTGGTGGTATCCAGGACAACACACAGTCATGACAAATGGCACCGTGGAGCTGGTAGATGCTGCAGCATGTGAACTCTGTTACCAGTCTGAAGGCTGTGGTCTGACAGGCAATCTTGCAGAAGAAAACCAGTTAATTAAATGGAAGTTGTTCCTTTGGAACAATGACAGGTTATTTAGTTCTTTCTGCTTATTACTGAGAGGAGGTACAATAGCCATGAGAAAATATAGGACATAGAATTCTTTCATAGAATTCAACTGAACAGTTTTTGTCATGAATATAGTATTTGTGCACTCAATCTCCATATGCGTTTGCAGGGGAAACTACGAATAAAGTGATTCTGGTCAAATTATGCCTAAATCAAATTCTCAGTGTAATTGAGCTAAGGTGAAATGTGTCAGACTGGTAGTGTTGGAGTAAGATCAAAGTTCGCAATATCCTCTTCATACTCACATGTACATTACAGTTCCAGTATAGACTTCTCACTATTCTGATCAAGCCCTCAAAGTTAGTTGCTTTAAAAAGATTTGCAATATTAGTTAGTTACTTTCAAAATATTTGCAGAATCAGCTGTTCTCTGAGTCCATCACCAATTCACCCAATCTGCTAGATGCTTCTTTCTGTCCTCAGTGTCAGTATCTGAGCTCAGTCTGTTCAGGCATTGAATATTACTAGTAGGTTGCAATTTCAAAATTCATTTCCAGTGAGCTTTTGCTCACATTTTTATGTGGATCACCAACAGTCAAGCCCAGGGGCTCAAACTATAATAGAAAAATAAATACATAAATTGTCATGAAAGCTGCCAAATGAAAATTCAATTTTAAGTGAGTATTGGCAGAAATATAACCTTCATCATTTTTAAGAGATACTGTGAAAGCTGTTTTTGTCATAAAAGTTTCCAATACCACAAAAATGAAACTCACAGACAAGCCAATTTAATTCATTTGACCAATGATATATGACATTCTACATAAATATCAACCAAAGGCAAAAAATAGAACAAGTCCCAAATAAATTTTAAAAGTCCATTGTGTTCAAAAGCCAGAAAAGCATCAGATACCCCATGTAGAAAGGTTGCACAGGACTTTACTGACACTACTAAAAATAGGTGGAAAGAATTCATATCCTCTGGAGACAGAGAAAGGTATCAGACTCAAAGCAAGTTTGTTTATTAATCTTTCCAAATATTAATTTTATAGAGCCCTATTGGTTTCATGTAATTAAAATATATAGAAATAGATCTATAAATACAGAAAACTGCTTGCTAAAAATGTGAAAATGATGCAAAAATATTTTTGTTTTTCTTCACAAACCCAGGTATATTATCTGTAATTTGTGTCCTCAGCCTGCTCAGAGTGTATGACAGAGTTTAAGTTGCCCAGAGACATTGGCAGCCTTCCCTCATCAGCATTTTCAATGTCAGTAAAGCAATGTGAAGAAACTGGAAAGGGAATGCAAGTAAGGAGGAGGCCTCCTAGACCTGGAATATTTATCGTGTTTTCTTCTTCAACACTCTAAGCCATATCCAATCATATGTTTATTTTGAGAAAACAAACTTTGCTTTGCATTGCTTCCTCTTTAACAGGAACATCACAACAGATGAATCCGTGGCTGTTCAGTTTTCGAGAGGAAGTGCCAAAATTTAAATTTCAAGTTCATCCCCTTGACTGATGTGTGGGTGAAGTAAACCTGCTGTTTCTAGTTTTTCCAATAGCTTCTTGAGAACTAGAGTGTGACTGTGTATAGTCCCAGCTCACCAGGAATAAAATCTCAGTATGAGCTTGCTAGAGCAGCAGGAAACAGACATAATATATAAACACTTACCTGTTCAATCCTGTGCATTTGTGTTGACATGAAAGCATGAAGGACAGAAAAAGTATAAAATAAAGGTGGGGTGGGAGGAAAAGGAGAGGATGAGGGCTGCATTCTGTATTCTGTGCATTTACGCTGACATGAAGGCATGAAGGACAGAACAAGTATAAAATAAATGTGGGGTCAGAGGAAAAGGCGAGGATAAGAGCTGCATTCTACATTAAAACATCCAAGAATTGTTTTATTTTGAGTTACTGATAATCCCAATATATAGAATCTTGAGTGTACATAAATCACTACTGAATCAGATCTGAGAGCAGGGTAATTTAGTCCTTAGGCACATGTTTATACATGCAGAAAGAAATAAAATTGTATTAACAAAGACTTTGACTGTGGAAGCAGACACAAGAGCTCCCATGCACCAAATTGTAAATATCGTTCAAGTCCTCAGGGCAGTCTATTATTTTCAAACTCAAAAGGAATTTCACTGTACAAGACAACTCTTAATAAATTAATCACTGGACTGATACTGAAAGATGCATTGGAGGCAAAATTAATAACTGGTTGGTGTTGACTGTGGTAAGTAGGATAATCTCAAAATAGTTTGTCACGCATACACAAGCACAGTTCATCAGAAAGGTTAATTTTGCCAAAGCTCAAGAAGATTAATAAAAATTAGTAGCAGGAATATGAAAAGAAATTGGGAGTTCTTAATGTAAAAATTTTATCAGAGCCTGTTAAAAAGCTAAAATTCAGTGGATGAATAAAGGCAGCAATTATAGTGAGGAAAAAATGATAGAATGTGAAAAAGGAGAAACAGACATCATTGTAAATTAGAATTTATAAAATATGGAAAAATGATTAAAAAATCTAAGGATATGAGGGAAAAATCCATGGCTGGCAAGACAAATGATGTTAAGAGTATATATGGAAATAAATATTCCACACTTTTATATAAATGTATAAGATACATGACTTCCTAGCAACAGAATACACCCATTACTTGACAAAGATGGGTGAAATGTTTAGTGATGCCAAAAAGTCAACACTGTTTAAAAATATTTCTAATCCATACTTGGGAAAAAGCAAGTTTTCCCATGCCTGTGATATAGAATTGCTTCTTAATAAACCTACATATGAGAAATGTTTGCAAAACATAATAATGGTGAGTAAGATGAGCTTAACTGCATGAAAGCTCTACCAATTCAAAAGAAAAATGTTTCCATCAGATGAAAAGTTCCATGCCAAAGAAGAGAAATAGAAGCCCTGATTACAGAAGGGGGGCCCCATTGCTGAAAGCTGTGGCTGAAACAACTGGCTACATAACAGGTGAGTGAGGTGGCCAAATGCTCCAGCTGAAAACACCACAGAAAAACAGTTTTGCAAGAACAAAACATATAATTTATCAAAAACTGAATGTTGCCTATTTGAATTTGCAGAAGTGGGGAAATACAACTGCCTTAGTATTTTCATGGCCAGTCACTCATGAGGGGGCAGCAAAAGTTCTTCTGCCTTCCCAGCACCAGAGGTCACAGTGACCATGTAACTCCCTCTAGGAGAAAAGGCCGGGTATTAAAAGGCTATACCAGTTCCTCCCAGCCCAACCAAAAAAAGCAGGGAGGGAAAGGGAAAGATGAACAAATTTGTTTCTCTGGGTTTTTCTTTTTCAGTCAAACAAGCTATTGTGTTGAGTACAGGGATAATTGAATGGAAGGTATTTGCCTGTATTACAAGGGAAATCAGATGATAAGATCTAATAATCTCTTTGGTCCCTAAACTTGAGCTTGAATTCAATTATGCACAACTACTTTGACATTGAGACGTCAGTACAAAGCATCAATGCTATTGTATGAGCTGATGCTTTTGCTTCAGAAATATTTATGCCTAACGAACTCTCCTTCATGCAGGCCTTACCTCTCTTGCTGCTAGATGGAAGCGCAGCACGTACCTAACTCCTCTCTACTTGTTTGTTTACCCCTTTTACTAGTCAAAGCACCCCATTATGCACTATATCAAACTATCACATGAGTCATCTACTTGAAAATAAGAGAGGCTTGATAGGGCTGAGACTACCACAGAATGATTTAATCATGCACTTTCTTTGCTAGCTTTATCAGGAACCCACAAATTGGCATCTTATTAGAGATCAGCAAAGATGTTTGGATTAAACAAGAGTCAACCGAAAATATCACTTGAACCACAAACCAAACTAAACATAAGCCTTTCTCTGATTAGAAAAAAAATCAGTGCACTGCTGCTTCTAGACAAGAATATTTACATATTTGCAATTCTTGTCTGGGAATAAACAGTATTTTAAAGCTAATCACAACTCAGAAAGCACTGGCAAGCTTCTAAGCTAAGTTCACGAGCATCTCAAATCTTTTGAGACTTCTGATGCCTATACAGATGGAAACAAATCTTCACATGCTTGAATGCAAATATTTTACCTGAAAGAGCTCCATGTTTGCAAAGCAAAGCAAAATCCAGTTCTTCTTATTTCCTTCAACATTATTCTTAGATAAATAAGGATATGCTGACATCTTGAAGAAGAAATACAGAATCTGTGTATGCATTCTGCACTTGTAAATGATGATCAAAAGTTCATGAAGGCACATATATCTTAGATTAATGAAAATTTCACAAAAATGAGGAGTATGAAATCAAGCATCTTATCTAGATGCGGACTGACCAAAAGTCCATCAGTATGAACTCAAGCAATACCCTCTTGAGGCTAATTATTAGGTTCCAAAAAATGCAAGCTCAGCTGGCAGACCCAAATTGCTGCCTTACTGATCCCAAACAGGAACAGCTCTAGTTTCAGAACACTACCATAGTCACAGAGCCTATTTCACAACAGAGACCTGATAGTGTACAGTGCTGGGATTTACAAAGGCGAATTCTATTGTTCTTCACCCTCCAGGAAACTGCTGCAGCAGAAATGCTGATTCTGTCCCAGAAAACTATCTGTTAGGAACATGCACAGATTGACTTTTTGGTACAGGGATAATTTCATCTGAGTCTGCATTACAAAGTGGAAGAGTTGCCAGATCAGGTAAGAAGCACTCATCCTGTCGGTCCACGGTGGGTGGCACTGCTAGGTGGGCCAGTCTGTGAAGGACCAACACCTATAAATGGGAGGAAAGTGCCCAGAAGAGATTTGCTCATCTGAAATACCTTTTGGGACCTGAGGGTCCTGACCCTAAGAGTAAAAATGATACTTAGACACCCAACTCACTTCTGAAAAGGGGATTCAGATTCCTAAGCCAGTTAGCTGGACTACAAAATGAACTGTGCATTAACTTCATTCTTTGCATAGATGTAACAGGCGTAGTTACACCAGGCCATCTCTTTCTCACTGTACTCTCCAGCATGTCAGTCTTTTCTATTTTGCCTCATAACCTTTTTTCCCCCTTTAGAACATCACTTTTACATTTATTCTTCCAGTACAGATGGAGATCACTTCCAAAGCACCACTCTCATCTCTAATGTAAAAGTCACATCCTAGAAGCATCAGTCAATACTGGCCTTTTCAAGAGCACCCAAATCTGCTGCTGTCAAACATGTGGGATTCTCAGCCAGTTCTTCTGTCCTTATCACCCACTCATTCCTGCCCAGTGACCTTTTCGGCACAATAAAATCTGCCAACGTAGTGAAGACATGGAAAAAGTATGCAAATGCCAACTGCTATTAAATGTACCCATTGTCTGTCGAAACACAAGTTATTGCTTTCTTTCAAGCAATAGAAATCTCTTAGATCCTTGTGCAAATAAAGACAACTTGAGGTTATATTGATTTACATTCCTTAATTCAAACAAGCCTTAGAAATACATTTAAAGGCAGTATGACTTCTTTAGAAGCAAGTAGAAAATGTGAAGTGAGTACATACTTTGTAGATCCTATGGATATCATATTCACTTCAAATTATTAAGGCAATGTCTTCCAAAAGGAACTGGGACAGCTAGGCATCCTACTCACAGTGACTTCTGCTGACAGCTGGAAAACTGTTCCCCTTTAGGTCTCTCTGAAAATCTTAAAGTCATAATAAAGATGCAATCAAAGATTCCTAATGTGAATTTATGGTTTATTTTGTTCTTACCACACAGCTGACATGAAAGTATTTCTTAGAAAGAGAACAATTGGCAACCTTTCATGCATCTAAAACTTCATCGCAGGTGTATTACAGAGTGGTTTTGGATAGCATTTTAGCAAGAGGAGAGGCAGAATTAAACAAGAGATTAATGTTCATTAATGCTCAGACAATCTGACTGGAGCAACATATTTTGCTATCACTTAGCTCAAGAAGTAATGGTAGCTTTAGCTCCAAGTTTTTTTCTCTCACCTTTTATTATATGATTTATTAATTAATTAGGGTAAATGAAAATGTGGAGAAATATTTAGGTTTTTCCAGTGTAAACTGAAATAAATGTCTACAAATATTGCCAGCTGATTCTGAAGTAGGCTTTAGAATTTCCTCTTTAACTACATGCATACAATCGAAATCTGAAGATGTTACCAAAGCTGAATAGAGAAGCCACCAAGAGTGAGCACAATGATAAATTTTTTAGAAAAAGCTTCATTGTTTCCTACAGAAAGCTGTAAGACCATTGTAAAAAGAAGTCCTAAACCCAAAGACTAATGCATAAAATTCAACTTTGAGAACATCTAAACAATATATTGCTCTCTCTGTTGTGTAACAACAAAGACAAAAAAATTTTGGCTAAGTTGCATAGCCTAACAGAAATGTAGGCTTTGACTTACACATGAGACTAACTTTAATGAAGTAATTTACAGCTAGCAAATTTTTCCTGATATATGTGTAGTCACAGGTCAGTCCTGAGACCTGTGTAGACTACAGTTCTTGTGATAATGTAACCCCTCATATCTCTAGCAAGATCTGTTGTGAGTGAAGAGAACTGTGTGAAGAACCACAGAGGTAAACAAGAAAACGGATGTTTTATTTTCTTCACATTTCCTTTTCTTTAGGCAGTGTTAATGCAGTCTAAAAGGGGATGTGACCTTTTCTGAGGGACTCAAAGCCTCCACAAGGAAATATTTAGAGAATGAAAGCTAGAACTGGTTAATGAATACCAAGAGAGGACAGGAGATAACCTTAGACATATATCTTCTTGTAAAAATCCATTTACTTTATTTTACTATCTTCATTGTGTCAATACAAGAGAGTAACAATGCTCAGTTCCAAAAAATGGCTCAATTTTCTGCTTTTTTTTCCCCAGTCATTGCTTCTATTGGTATTTATTATCAGTGCTGCATACAATTTCCCAATGGACAACTAATCTTTTTTTAGTATCCCAACACACAAAAAGTAAAGAAAATATGTACAAGATAGTACTATGTACTCTAGGCTAAACTTTTAAAGGTAGTCAGGCACCTGTAGAGGTAGGCACAAACTTGGGAGCATTTTCAAAAGACACGTGAATCCAGTGGGAAGTAGAAATGAAAATTTTGCTAGAACCAGTTCCTTTAGTTCAGTGTAGTCAGATTTACATACTTGGAGAACTGGAGATATTCCTTCCTTTTCTATGAGAGAGAAAGAAAGATAACACAAAGACTGAACTCTTAGGAAACTACTTCTGGAATTATCATGCAACAATTCAAAAACAAGCTTTATATGTTACCTTTCAACCAGGGATGCATGTTTTGTTTTTGTTTAACTTTTTTTAAAGAGCAGAAATACCTTTTCATCTCATCTTTTCTGCCATGTCTAGTCATTTCATTTCTAACTGATCTTTTCTTTTTTGTTTCCTAGGATAACACAGCTATACACACAAATCTACAAATGATGATGATGATGATAATAATAATAAAAATAATAATAGTAATAATAATAATTCCAATAAACTCAACAGCCTTCTCTCCTGTTCATTACATTTCATAGCTAGGCCTCCAAAGTTGTATCTAATGTTAATAAAAATCACAATTGCTCAACCTCTTCCTGATTATAAAAATAACATCAGACTGTAATTAGAGCTGAAAATATGTTAATGAAATTGTCATTTCCTGATTTTGCACAATAATAAAAGATAAGGTAACAACGCCATGCCACCATGCAGTGGCACCTTTGCTCATTTAAGCATAATGGTAGCAAATTTAGACAAACACTATAACAAAACAGTCTATTGTGGGTTAAGTTTTTCAGCTGAAAATACTAAAATAACAGCCTGTATTTGTTTCAGAATGTATTTCCACCCATTAGCTTTAGATCTGATCAAATCATTGAGCTATATAAGACTGTTTCTCTAATAAAGTGATTATAAATCCTAATCGTAATGTACATAGGAAATAAAGAAGGCAATTAATGTTAGAATGATACCAGTCTTTTGAAAAACCCTAGAGGACCAAAAGCAGTAAAAGAAATCTTTAATTTTATGCTCATGCAGGTTTTTCATATTAAAATTCTAATTCATTCTCCTTTTTACAATAAAGACGACTGTTTAAACATTGTACTTAGGAACAATGGTAGAAATGCTCCTGCCAAAAGGACATGTAGTAATGAAAATGCAAACCTAAAGTGAGTTGCTGGCCTCTTCAGAAAACATCATGGCAGCATAGTGAAAAATCAAAACCTTCAATATAGATGAAGTTGATTTTGACCCCTAAATATTTTGCTGTAATAGAAGATCTTTGTAAACTTTTCTTTGATAGTTTCTCATACTGCTTCTATATGCAGTAGTCTGGTATTTAGCAGAAGGACTAGCATCAGGCTCAGAAGTACCTTTCCTTCATCCCTTGAATTCTATTCAGATTTGACAGACATATAGAGTTAAAAAATTGGACATTCCACGGAGGAAAAGGCATAAGGAGATCACAAAAACAGTTTGCAGATAAATTCTTTTCCAGAAATTTTTAGATGAAAGTACAAAACATTTGAAATTCTGTGGCCAATTTCATAGCTGATTACACAACATATATATAATCTTTCATTCATATTTTAAAGTGAAATATCTTTGGCAGCATTCAAATTTCTTCTAAACTGACTTTTCTAAGTATTCCCAGTGGCAGAAATATTTGGCAAAACAGAGAATACTGTACAACATTTAATTGATAAGTTTATTTGAAATATTGCACTAGAAACTTAATTTTGAAAGTAATGATCCTCTCTTGAGAGATAAATATGGTATTTTTTGTTCACTGAAAAATGTAATTGTGAGGACTTGCAATAATGCTTCACTCTCATTGTTCTCAGACTGAGAACCTTATCAACAGAAATCCAGTAACCATCATCTAACTGCAAAACTGGGGAATGGACACAAATGTGCTGAACAAACCACCAATTAGCATCTGAATTGTAGACAGAATTCATACCAGCTAAGTCTGATCAGGTATTCTCTCAGCTCATGACCTCTTAACAGCTTGATAGTTAGCAAAGTAGAAACAAAGAGCAGCATCTGTATCAGTTCACATGGTGAATATTGGATTGCTGTAATGCTGTTCAAGCACTGTTGTAAAGAAGATGCCACATTCACTGGCTAAATAGTTTCTGAAATTGTCCAAATAGTTCTGCTTACTAGCCTAAATCTTATTACAGTTTAGCTCAATAAAGGATATGAAAAATCAGCTTGAGAAAATCACTTGGGAATTTTAAACTGCTCCTTAAATAGTGAACCAACAAAATGTCATTTAGTACAGGTGTATCTTAAACTGTGATGGACTCAATCAAGAAATTCTGAAAGTGTCATTTATATTCACATATTGTCTTGGAATAGAATGTATTTTCCCTTTGATTTATTTTTCAACTTCAAGGTGTGGTCTACGGAACAGTGAAATCCCAATTAGAGGGCTGGAGAAGAAACTGCAGACCCGTATATTTAAGTGATGTTTCCATGGTTACAACTGTCTTGACTTGCAGTTTGCAAATTTACCTTCAGTAAGTGGCAAAATACATTCTACCTTCCTAAAGCTCTGAGTATAAGGATATAGACTTTGTCTCCCTGTGAAATGAAGCCATAGACTATGACTGGACAACCAGAGATAAATGCTCATAACTTGCACTGTTAATCCGACATAGTGCTGCAAGGTGTGTCACAGGAACCTTAATTAGGGTGTGTGACTTCATTGGTATAAGAGACATTTAGGCAAGAATAGTCAACCGCACAAATAAAAAGCAGGAAACAAAAGGTTGTGAGTGAATTCTGGAGAAAGGATCTTGGGGATGTTGTGGATCACAAACTGAACATGAATCAGCAATGTCATGTTGTTTCAACAAAGGGCAAATACTGCATTAGGATCTATTAGTAGGAATATCTCACCTAGCATGTGATGCAATCATCCCATCCAGGTCTTGGCTGGAATACTGACTTCCATTCAGATATCCATACAAGGAGGTCTAGGGTCATTTGAGATGCCTATAGTGGGAAGAGCAAGAAGCAAGGGGTGTGAATTGCAGCAAGGAATACTCAAGTCTGACATCACAACAACTTTTTATTAGTAAGTATAGTGGAAGTCTGGAATATGCTGTCAGAGGAAACTCTGAAATCTCCACCACCAAGAGTCATCAAAAGCAAGAGGGACATTTCTATCAGGAATGGCACAAGCATAGCTCATGCTATGGAGAAGGCTGAAATGACCTCTTGAAATTCCTCAGTTTATGATTCTATGCCTCCTGAAAGGGAATTGCACAAAAAAACTAGGAATGCATTATATACAACAGCCATCCTGGATTTGCATTAGACCAACAGAATGTCTCACTGTGCCAAGTCCCAAAGTGGATTAAAATTAACACTCTAAACAAGGAAATGTTCTAAAAGAGGGTTTTTTTCAGAATATTTTTCTATTTCTACTAGAATTACTTCAGTCTTTTTGACATACAGCTGTCAGTTTTGGCGAAGGCCTCAGAAATCCAGGAAATTGTGCAGGAAATAACTTTTTGGCATGAAGGAAATACAGATATGTATATTCACTGCATCCTGCTTTCACTTTATTCTACACAATTTATACAGTATCACCCAGTAAATTCACTTGAATATACAATAGTAAGGACAAAAAAAGCTAAGCCCAGGAAAGCCCTGCCAATGAAGGCTTTAGGAATAAAAAAAGATTTAAGTCCTGTACATTCAGTCAGAGATAAGAAAAAAAGAAAAGAAAAGAAAAAAAAAATCACCCAATACTGAAACTTTCTGTTCATTACTCAGGTGTTTTGAAGATGAGGTAGCAACATGACTAACTACATCAAGGGTCACAATAAGGAGCATAAGTAGAAATAAGAATGTATTGCTTTTTGTTATAAATAGGAAGGGGACCACCAGCAGCACATCAATTGTTTGAAATTGTATCTACACTACAGTCACGTGAATAAAAGCAAGGGTTTCTCCTTATGCTGGCAGGAACTATTGTATGTGTTGCACTGAATGATGAATTTCCTTCTGAAGGTTTAAAGATAACGTCTTTACTGTAATTGTCATGCCGCACTGACATTCTGAATGCCATTATCACAGTAATAACTGAAATTAAAAAGTAAAATAGTGTCTTTTGAAGTTGAATACAAAGAACTTAGACTTACACATTGACTCACTTGAGCTATTCTTTTGTCTACCTGTTGTTCTGTGTATTTGTAGCCTTTTAGTGCAATTTATTCCTGTAAGAGCAGTATTTCCTCATTTATATGTTCCTAGTGGATATTATATCACTGCACAAAACTCATCCCTGATATAGTGTTCATACGTTACAACAGCTCTGGTTTGGAAGCATGACACTTCTTACAATAAATCTGAACTTGATCCAGTAATTATAGTCAAAGGAATAATCACCTTTATTCACAATGGAAAAAAAATATCATTAGCATGGCATGTAAAGATATCTGTACCTGAACTGAACCAACAAACAGGAAGTAAGGCTGCTGGGAAATGGGCTTCAAAGCAACAGAAATGCTCGAAATCAAAATGCTACTGTGTGCTCAGATATTGTGATATTTCCCTAGACTCAGTGAGGGTGCTCAGGCCATTAGACAAGGTACATGAATTAGTAAACTTATTTGCTCTAGATTGGAGCCCTTCAGAAGCAGTTCAGGTCACCTAAATATTTAAATGTTTGAATATTTAAAAGTATTTAATGGTAATTCAGAGCACATTTTTTAAAAATTCCACTTTAATGCTTGTAGTAGTCCAAGCTAATTTAGGCACCTGGAAGTGCTGTTTGTGACACAGTCAAGCCAAGCTAGTATTTGGCTGTTGCCACGGATGATCCCATCTATTCCCTCCTGCAGCTCCAGGCTGGGCCACATGCTCCCAGCTTCTCCATAGGACTGGTCTAATTGCATGACACCATGATTATGGTGTTTAACCAGCAGAGAATCAACCTTTTAGAAAAAAAAGAAAGGAAAAAACATGATTACTTTTCTTCTGGTCTAGCTTTCTGAACCAGCTTGCTGTGAGATCAGATGATCATCAATGCCAGCAGAAAGAAAAATGTTGAAAATTTCATTGAGAAGGGGTGGGTTAGGGCAAGATCACACTTTTTGGTAGCAGCTAGCTATAAGATGGCATTAGCTGTACTGCAGAGCTACATACAGAGTTAGACCAGATGATGCAATTACTTCCCACAGTGTGCAAAAATGGAATAATAGGAAAGATCAGATCCAGTCACAAGTGCTGTCACCAAAAAAGGATGATTAAGAAAATTCTAGTCAGCTTTTTACCAGTGAAAGGCAGTTCTTCTAGTAAAGGGTTTGTATAAATATGCATGGAGGAAGGGAGAGAGGAAGGAGCAGAAGTAAATTTAGCAAGATTGCTGTCTGCATCACTAGCCTGCCATATATGTCAGAAGCAATGGGTACAAGATGGTAACAGGTGCACTCAAGATCAGAGATGACAAGAGGAAATAAAAAATTGATTTTCAAATACATTTCACAGTTCACGCACAGTTAGGTGCCACTTATTTTTAAAGTTCCCTTCTCTGTTCAGGATTCATTTTACTTGACGTAAAATGTGTTGTTTAATACTTATGGGAGCTGACGCTTATAAATAATACAATTAGCAAGTTTTGGCTTTCAGGAAGATCTATACTTACCGGGATTTATTCAGTTTAAGCAAGATATACTTTGTACTTTGCTTATTCTGGAGGGTAGCTATGATGTAGGCACATCTCTGTTGAAATAATTGTTTGCTTCTCCTTACACTACAACTGAATTATACTTACCTCATTTAAGTCATGCCGGAGTGTAGCAGTGCGGTAGTGTAAGAATGCTAACCTCGCTTTCCTAGGGCTCAAGGAAATACAGCTCGTAGGCCTGCTTCATGAGCCTCCCCCTCTGCACTCTGCTTCTTGAAGATGATCAGGGCTTTCCTGTCTAGTCTGAAATATGTAAATACAGAAAAAGTAACTGCAAAAGTAGTTCTGACAGACACGAAAGCTAGTAATACATTTGATTGAAGTTCAGATTTTAAACTTGGACCATGCTCCTTACTAGTGTAGATCATCATAGTTTTGTTGAAATCAAAGGATGAAGATGTGAATATATTTTCCAGATGCCATCATAAACCTCTTATCAGTCCACTGAAAGACTGAGATTATTGTGGTGATCTCCCTTAAAGTTATCTAGATATTGTACCATGGTGCAAAAGTTAGCTTTCTTTTAGCATTCATTCTCGTCTTCACTACAGTTGCTTTCTAGCAACGTCAGTATTCACCAGCTAGTGATCTGCTCTCCTTGATTACAGATTAAGATCTCTGTTTGCTCCAAGTCAATGTGCTGGAGCTAACTATATGCGTTGTGAGTTTTGTGAAAACTTGCTTTTAAATTTGCAATTGCTCTGCAGTCAGCTCACTTTCTGATTACATTTTCAGAGTTTTCTTTGGATCTGATCAGGCAACACACAGACTGTGAGTAGTACAAGATATAGCAACATGAAGGGATGTTTTTCAGCATTTTTTTTTACAATACCAACCAAATGAAAAAGAACATGCAAGTCTATTCTGAATCAGGTTAGAAGCGGTAAGAGACCAAGACTCATCATACATAGATTTTTTTTAAAAAAACAAAATTGGTAGAAGTTGAGGCCACAATCATGAAAAAGCTGTACCCTTATAGCCCACTTGATTTTCCAGATGTCTTCCCAGTGTAGAATGTGCTTCAGATCACTAAAAGCCCCTAATATACATATACTAGCATGCAAAACATAAGAAGATTGCCTCCACTGCATGTATAAGTGGAGGATAATACAAGTCTCCTGTAGCTCTGGGATATCTGAGAGAGGTTCATTTTATTGTGGAGTGAAAGGACACCTATACCATTATGACTAACTTTTGTCAATATAGAAACCTAAATCTCTCCTTCCAAAGATAAGATCAGAACAGACCTAATCAAGATACTAGCATATATGCTTATATGCTACTGGTTGAAACAGTCTCAAAGAGAAGGCAGCTTCAAAGAACAGCCAGGGTTATTACAAATGTATGTGATTGTGGCTGCTTTGGTTGTGAAGGTGTGGAACTAAGGTGTGAAAGGGTTTCAAAGAAATGCTGAGGATTTCCCCCCAAAAAGCCAGCTAAGTAGAGATATCTATCTAAAACTGGAAATAAGAGCTAGAGATCCTTGATAATAGTCACTTCAAGCAATTTGGGGTAGAGATCTTGTATTTTTGTTTAAAGGTTTTTGATTTTTAAAAAAAATGTTTCTGTAGGCAAACAAAAATATTAGTTATTTGTGAAGACCTGATGCTTTCTTGAGAAAACGGGGTAAGAAACCTTTATGAGGAAGGGTAGCTTATAGCTTCAGGAAATGAATCATACTCTGAACACCATATCGACAAAGATTTAAGAATATATATTATCCATTCTTCGACTTGCTCCTGCTTTTGTGCACACATAAGTAGATGCATTCACCCACCTGTCAAAGTGTTGACAGTGTTGCATTGGCACAGAGGGATCTCCTGCCTTACAAAATACGTTAGTTCAATGTAGTTTATCAGTCAGCCTCAGTGAGTAGTTAGTTAGAAGCATCTCCCTATATGTCAACAAGTGTTATATACCCCAAGCCTGAGCCTGAATAGGACAGAACGAGCTGGTCCCCAAATCAGCTCAGCAAAGCCCTTGGCGTTGCTCCCAGCCATGCTCTCAGGGCTTGTTTTGCAGCTATACTTGAGTAGCCTTTGGAAGCAAACAAAAAGCACATGCTCTTGGGTCCTGTTCAAGCTCTTCTCTGCTCTTTGCCTGGGCAAGCAAGGAGAAAAACTGCACAACATTGGAGAAAATCGTAATGAAAGGGATAGATGAAAGTCCTTACCTTTCAGATACACTGCCTGAGCAAATCCATAGAACCCACCTGAAAATGCACAAATATCGTTTTAATTTTGAAAGAACAACTGAAGGAATATCTAAGCCATATATTTCTCTAAACATCTAAACTTAAAAACAGTACCAAACTAAATCAGTTAATCATTTTACCCACAAGTCAGCAAAATCCCACTTAACCGGCTGAACTCAGAAGGTTTCAAGATGAACTCAGAGTAAAACAAAACAAAATAAACTTCTAATTTTTTTTCCATTAGCTTAGACTTACTGGAGTATTTACATTGCTTTAAACTATTTTGCAGCACTTCCAGCTAGACATATATCTACCAAGTCTGTGTTTTGTGGAAGATCTCTCTTAATGCAGCTGTGTTCTTGCTTGGCTTTTCATTATGTTTATTACAGTAATGACTAATCCAATTAAACACTGAGCACATCATCTACTTGTGCACCTCTTATTTCTATGATTATAGCACTAATAATTCTGGGCAATTCTTTTACCATTATATAGGTGATAGAGATACAATAGGTCAGTGTTTTGATTTTATGCTATCAGCTATGGGACTTAAACACCCTAAGTTTGAAGAAATTTAAAAGGACCAGACTCCATTTGCCATTTTTAAATGCCACACTGTAATTATTTTAATTAAAATGTACATTAGTTGAAAAGTCATTCCTTCAATTTTGATGCCAGAATACAGAATATTAGAGTATTCTATGAAGAAATTAGCAATTAAATGTTCTGTACATGCTCTGGGCTCACATTTTTTCCTCTCCTTTCACTCCATAGAGATTTTGAAGGTTATAAAAGCTTTATAATATGCATTTTCATTTTCAATTAAAACAAAGAAAAGAGAGAGAAACCAGAAGAGAAACTTTCCAGGTGTTTTATAGGAAATACATGAGCATCCTGATACAAAAAAATGTCTGAATCCAGCAGCGTTTGTCTCGTGCCTGAAGGGCAGACAGCAGAGAATTCACAGCAGGCACAGAGAGTGTAAATCTTTGGCGAAATGCACCTTATAGGTCCCTTGATGCATCATTAAGATGATGGGCCAAATCTAACCACACTGACAGATTACATCTTCTCCCCCAAGGCAAAAACATATAGCCTTTACAAGGATTCCAAATTCGTACTTTTGGATTCAAAAAACCCTATTCTGATCATAAAAACAATTTAAACATCACTTTACAGTCTCTCAAAGTAGAGATGAAAAAAGGGAAAGAGTATTATCTCTTACTAGTTTTCCTAGGATACTAGTATGGGTGTGGTTAAACCACTGAATGTAGTTACTACGTAAAATGATATTTTAAAAAAGATATATTATATCCCTCTCAAGTAGCTATTCTTTCTCTCTTCATGGCCAAAATGTAGGCCAACATCTTGCTTCTCCACTACTGTCAGACACCCTTTTTTATCTTTCATCTCCAATACAGCAATGAGTGAAGTACTGTCTGGAAATCACGACAGTAGAAATGAGGATCCAGACATATTAAACCTAACTGGTAATTATTAGTAGAATGTTACTGCAAAACTTCAAAGGACAAGGCTCCCAAATCTATTCCTAAGATGCTTTCAAACTTCTTTAAGATTAACATATCATTAAATAACTACAGGATCTGCCAAGTTTTTTTCATTGATCTGTAACCCCATTGTTCTAGAGCTTCATTCTTTGCTTTTCAAAAGCATGTATCTGGATATCTCAACTTCCATTAAAAAAAAAAAAAAAAAAAAAAAGTCACATACCTGGTTCTCACGGTTGTGAAGAGAAAAGATTGAAGCAAGACTTGAACTGAATGGATGCAACGGTGTCTCCCTAGCCTGCAGGGAACGGGAAAAGAGTAACTCAGAGAAGTGATCTGCTTTTTCCACTGGCTGCTGGATCCCTAGAGCTGAAAGCTACTTTCAAACGAAGAGGTGAACAGCTGCAAAGAGTTGTACATGTTATATGGCAAACTAGGCCTCACTATTGCTACCTCAGCATAAATTTGAGCTATCTGTGGAGGCAACATGTTGAACCTTCTGCCTAAAAATGTTGGCCTATGCCTTATCCGTCTATGATTTTTACCTTAAAGGCTGAGGAAATGGACAAAACCCATGTCCCCCTCTACACACATTTTCCTCCTTGATACTTTTATTCAGAAATGATCTAGAATTTCCCCATTAACCATCAGGGCTTTTGACTGGCAGAGCACTCCGGTAGAGCAGTCCATTTAAAATCTCAATCTATACGTTATCTTATTCTGTGCAACCTTTATCCAAGTAGAATTTATGTACTCTCTCTTTGAATATCTATTGGAACCAGAGCCTACGTATAGCACTAATTCACTTAAAAATCTGAATTATTGAAAAAAAAGAAACTCTCAGAGCTTTTTACAAGCTGATTTTGGTTTATTTGTAATGATTTGAACTGACTGCTGATTTCTTTCTAGTATGTTATAAATTTGCTTGTTTGAATAAGGAAGCAATAAAATGACCAGAGTGGGAAAAAGCCCCCAAGAAATCACAAATGTATGATGTTCACAATGGGAATCAATCAACCACCTGGAAAAGAAAGATTTACTTTCTCTGAGTAACAGAACTTCTTGCTACATTTTCTTGCAATTTAAAGATCCATTATTTGCCTGATCGGTCATTTTTCAAATCAGTTTAGCTGGCAAATACTTTTGTATATATTTTTTGGGGAAAATGGCCTATCTATTATAGACTCACTCACATGAAAAGACAGAAAGCTTTTGAGAAATGTGGCCATAAATGTTCCAATGGAAGCCAGGCATACTGAGCATACTACATCTGACCATAGCTTTGAATGCTGAGCCCTAAAAATTTGAACTTGAGCCATTTTGGAGCTCTGATTTTAACGGAAAGGAGCCTAGAACATTGCTTGGAAACAGTCTATACTGTACAGCCTTCATGACTCATCTTTCCTCCCCTCTGTCCACACCTGAAGAAAAGAGAAAGGATAGGAAAAAATGTTCAAATGAGTGGGTAGGGGATTTGTGATCCTCAGCTGGTTGACTAGTGAAATGGTCAGCTGGGTTCCATAAACAGATTTTACCATGTTAAGGACACCTAAGGCTCTTGGATAAGAAGCTTTTACATGCAGTACACCCAGTTCTTCCTTAAGACTCCTATCACTTTTTCAAAAATCCAGGCACAATCCATAATTTGCATGGAATTCTGAAACCATGCTCTTGAACACCATGCCTCTTCCAGTTAGTTTTCAGCACTGACTACCATGGAAAAGGTGTATTTTGAAAAAAAAAAAAAAAAAAAAGAAAGAAACTCCACTCTGTTTCTGAGAAACACCATTGGCAAATGCAAGGATATGTTTCCAGAATATGTTAGAACTTGTCAAAATTCTGAATATCTCAAATTCTGTTATGGCATAGTTCTTGTACAAAGCATTTACTTAAAAGATAACAGTTCAGGGATTAAAAATAAGGCCACTTTAAATTTAGATGGAATAAAGGAACAGAAATTTTCAGCTGTAGCTTCAATCTTGCAGGCTAAGTTTAAGTCTTCATAAGTGAGCTCGCACTCAGCTTTCCTGTAAGGCTGAACTCTGGCATCTTCCACTGGAGCCAGAAATCACACCTTTTACAAATACCAGTGTCCAGACTCCCATTAGCCAGAGTAAGCTAGGACAATTAGATCATCTTACTGTCTTGTTTAAGAATAAGACTCCAGATGAGAAGTTCTGCATGACTATTGTGCAAAAAGAATTCCCGAACCCCTGTAAAACAGGGATCTATATGTGAGCATGAATACATAGCACTGAAGAGTGTTACTGAAAACCTGGACTGAAAAGTTCAATGTTCTTTAATATACATTTATAAATGTTTCGCCATGTTTGGTCTAACAGGAAAAATACGGCTCCTGTGCTGATGCCAGTGTATGTTTTTCCAAATTGAATTTGATCAAATTGTTTTGGGCTTGCTATGTCCTTTCGTCAATTTTGAAAAAAACATTCTACCATCTTAACCTAAAAGAAGTTTAATTTATGTTACAAGGGTGAAGAGAAAAAGACAAGATAGGAAAATGATGACTAAGGGGACACTGGCACTCTGTTTAACCTGCTAATCTGATCTGTGAAAAAACAAGGTGCAAGTTAGTAAGTTAGTTAAAAAAAAAAAAAAAAAAGAGGAGGAGAAGAAAAGAAAGAAAAGATTAGGCAGACTCTGTGAAACATTTGTCTCTTCAAAGACGAATCTTTTCTTCATTTTCTGCTGCAAAGAAATCAGTGCTACTCCACTGCTCAGGAATCCAATCGGCCATCACCCCCAATAGCATCAAGCCCAATTTTTAGCAGCCCCAGAGGTATAAAACTGTCTTTCTACAGGTGAGAGAGAAAGGCATTAGAAGAAGGCTCCGGGGGGGGGGGGGGAAGGTACTCTGATTGGTCATGACCACCTCTAATGATAATTTAAATGACTGCAATACCCAGAGGATCTCCAAGCACAGCAACAGAATCTCACTGTCTTTGTGAATAGTGTGTATCTTTGTCAGTGATTTACTTGACTCCATCAAATTTCTTATACCAATCCTACTTTAGGACTGAAGTAACAATACCTTCACTAGCCACTGTCATTTCATCTGCACTCTGTCTGTCTCATTCCCCTGTTCATACCGCACAGCGGCTGCCTACAGCACTCCTCGTACTGCTAAGAAACTACGGGGCGGTTGTCCACACTTCCTTACAGACTGCTTCAAAGGATGCTTGTTTAGCGTGTTCCTGTAACCGCTTTTGACCTCATGCCATCCGAACTATCCTTTCATGGGTTTTGATTCTATAGATTCCTGATTATTTCAGGGGGGAAAAAATAAAAATGTTAGGTTTTGGTTTGCAGCCAAATGTTTTTCATGTAATCCAAAAGCATCTTGCAGCTTCCTTCACAGACCTGTCCCTTCCTCCTCCCTTCTTACATCTGCTGCTATAAAAAACAGTCTGTTCTATATTTCTAAAAATTGGAAACTAGACTTCTGAATCACTTCACCTTTTGGTTGCCACTCAGATTATTAATCTTTATATCATAAATAGAGGCTCAGTTGGCTCTAAGCAACTGTTATTTTAGTGTCTGACAGGCACAAACTTTCTCATCAGTCTGGGGACTTATTTACATTGCCTGTGTATCCTGGCCCACTACTGAAGCTTTCCCCAGCTCTCAGTCAGGCTAAATTCCCATCGACATTTTAAAGGCCCCCTCCAGTGAATCCTTAGCATCCTCTCTTGTGTGTGATACTTGGTATAATGGAACCTGAATCCAAGCCGCCTTTTGCTCGTGGCATCCCATTACCGTTTCGGTCAAGTGAAATTTTACCCTGATTGCTCTAAGGAGGAAAGGATGGTGCCAAAGTGTTCTCAACACACTGCCTTTTTTGCAATGCTTTGCATTTCCTTGGCCCAAAATAAACCAGGCCTCCTGGCATGCTCCAAACTAGAGGCTTTTCAGGCATCACCGAGACAAAAATTCGACTAGGCGTGAGGGGCTGGACTCTCTCCTCTAATCAATGTCCTTTATTTTTCAGCAGGATGACAATGATAGAGTCAGAGTCAGAGAGAGCACTTTGCTCCCTAATGCCCAAGGTCAACGCCAGCTCTGATGACAACAGATCTGTCCTCATAGAGCAGTGATCTGTAACCCCCCAGGACCCCACCCTGCTTACCTTGACAAACACACAGTCCAGCCAGAGCTGAAATCTGGCAGCTGCAGGATCTTCTCTGGCAGCGTTAGCTCTTCTGGACACGTGCCATCTGGGTAGTACAAATCAGTGACCAGACAGAGAGCATCCAACCTGAGGGGATAGATTGCCCCCATCCAGCTGTACTTGAAGAAAAGGTCGTACACAGGTATGTCAATGTAAAAGGACCATCAGAATGCTCTGCCTCCAGCCCTCTGAAGTGCTGCTCCTTGCACTTTGTGGCACTGGCTACCAAGTCCAAATCGAGTGCAGGAATGGGCTGATTTCTCGTCTCTGATGGCCACGAGCCATCCCTTTCCACCAGCAAGCCACCGCATACTCTGGCCACTCCTTACCAGAGTGATTTTACTGACTTGATTTCCACAAGATGACAAAGGAAAAATGTCTGTGTGCAATTCCAAGGAAGACAGAGAGCAACGGAGATACTTTGCATTCTTCCACAACCAAAAATGAGTCACATCCCCTCATACCTAGCCTAGAGCACTAGCTTCAAAGTCCTTAGCTATCCCACAGATATAAATGTTCAAATGTCATTTTGCGCTAGGCACTGGAGCTAATTTTCCTATTCAGTGATTCTGTCATTTTGTAAAATGTGTACAATATGCAACATCATTTATTATAAAAAAAAATAGAGAGACCAAGCAGATTAAAAATCTGACAGAGGCGTATTAGCTTTGGTTGGCAAAAGGAAAAACTTCACATGTTTGTGAATCATTCCTGAGATGATCATACTCATTTAAATACCATAAAGAAAACAATTTTCATGTTTGTTCTGGAAAGCACCATGAATATTAATATAAGACAAATAAAATTTGTCCATTTTGGAGAGTAAAGAGCTCTTTTCCTTCAAAAGATTTTGTAATGACAGCAAATAGATTTTTAAAAAATTAAAGACACTACTAATTTGAAAGAGATTTGGTAGATACCACACTCAATTTTAAAAATAAAGCCCAAGTGGTAGCTGTTTGAATAAGTTTGTACTCACTATGTGAGAAAGGTGTGCAGTCCTGGAGACTGAGAGAAGAAATAAAGAAAGAGAGGAGGGTCATCCTTATTTATATTTAACAATACATTTTTAACAGTAAGGAGGAGTCTGAGTCACATATGTACAACGGATACTTCTTGAATAAAGACAGAACCTTTCAGCTGACTACATTCTCCATCAGCTGCCTGTGGCACAGCTTAAGCGTAACTCAAAACCACAGCGCTGTACTCACTTCACCGCTGGTGCTCCTTTGCTAGTGCACGGGATTGTAGACACTAACACACAGTTCTCAACTCCTCAAAAAAAGTCTTATACAAGCTAAAGAAAATGTCATTTAATGGTGTTGAAGTTTTCTAACATCAGCAGCAAACGTAACAATATATTTATCTGCCTCACAGATGTACTGAGAGATAAAGTATTTTTAAAAATTGACAGAAAGTGCTTCTCTATATTTACAACATCTTTAACAATGTAGTTGCTGAAGAGACCTGTGTATCAGGCCAACAAAAATAATTCTGGATATCAGGAATTATTTTTATCACTCATCAGAGCAGATTTTTCAGAAAACTGCAGTGAAGGTATGACAGGTAAATGGTCAGAGGTAGTAAAGGCCCTAGTTAGGATGTAAGAGCATCATAGTTGCAACTGACAAGAAAGATTGATGCTTGAGAAATAGTTTATACACTTTACACCTCTAAAATGTCAAATTTGATCTGTGAAAAGTTGGAAACAAAGCTGTGGATGCTTCCCTAGAGAAGCTAGAATATAGGTTTCTTCCTGCATCAACCAGCTTTGATACAAAAAAAAAAGTGATGTGTTTTGCTGGTGGGAATCACTACTCCTGTTGTTACTGTAGAAAAAACAGAATGAAAGTCACAAGTACTATGGTTAATTTATTGAGATAGTCAGCAAGAAAAAAAAATCAAAAAACCACCAACCAAACCCAGACTCATTTCTTTCTTACCTTATATCTTGTACAACCACTTTCATGCAAAAGAGCTGTAAAAGAAAAATGTTATTCTAGATATCAAAGGATTTCTAAGCCATTCTACTCAGATATATTCACAGGAAAGGAAGACAGAGGGAACATGGCTGATTTTCTGACACCAGGAATCAACAGTCAAAGAGCCATGTTGTTTGCTGATAAGCTTTGATAGAAACAAAATCCAAAGCAGGGATTAGAATTAATTGTCCAGTTTAAAACACACATGAAGAGACAGAGAGGGAAATTGTTTTCTCTCTCTCTCTCTCTCTCTCTTTTTTTTTTTTTTTTAATTTAATCTAACACTTTGCAAAGCCCCCATTGAGCAAGTTTGAACCATTTTGAGCTCATTCAGCACAGGGTATATTGATCAGTGAAACCCAAAATAGAGAAACAAAGCTTTCACACAAACAAGTGAATTTAATCTATTGAAGTTGACCACCAGCTAGCAAAAAAGAGTGTAGATAATTTGAACCATAATATGGCTTTACAGAAGTCATCTGGGTTGTTTCTGTGGGCAGCAGGGGGGAAGGAGAAGAACTGATATAAAACTAGCCATTCTTTCTACTGCAATAATTGTAATGTTCAACTTGCTCAATGAGATTTTACAAATCCAAATCACAGTAATGGTGAAAATATCAGACACAGTATCCGGATTTCCTTTAATTATAGAAGTTTCAAAACGATAAGAGAAAGCTTGGAAAAAAAGCTGTAGGTTAAAAAAAAAGATCAATTTAACATGACCCAGAAGTGTCAATGAGAAGTCTGAGATTCTGAGAAAGAAACAACTATTGTTCCAAAGGATAAGTGCAGTTAAAGCCTTCAGTCGTTAGTAGCTTCTGGAACTATAACGTGGTACTGTTCTCAGGGAAAAAAAAAAGTCATATCTTTAAGAGTCTAAATAAAAAACAGTTTACTGCAAGCCAAATGGTTTAAGTGCCCTTTAGAAATGTTAAATATTGAAGTTATGGACATGGAGAAGTGCTACACCAGCAATAAGCTGATGTCTTTATCTTGGATCAAATCATGAAAAACTATTCAAGGAGTTATGCTGCTAGAACAGGAGGTTGTGGCAACATAATCCTTTTAGCTTTACAGGACCCCAGCTTTGTTTTGATTTAAGCTCAAGGACTGGAATAAGCCTGTTACAAAAATAGAATCACAAGCATTCAGGCTTGATTATAGAAAGTCTCTTATCTCCTCCTCTGTGCCTGAAAGTGTGTCAGGTATGCCTCATCTTTGCTCAGGCAGAGGGAAAAAAGTCTTCTTTTGCTAGAGTGCCAGGCTCTCTCATCCCATGATTCCTGTTCCTCAGGATCTAACTGTGTGTTTAGAGGGGGAGCCTGGCCCATTCTGTGAAGTCTTCTGCAGAGGAGACACGGGTGTCTCCAATAGACAGTTTGTTACACAAAATAGCCAGAATTTGCCTCTTTGAGTACGTATAGTGAGTATAGTCTCTTCCTATACATTAGGCAGGAAGCCTATGTTCATGCTACTGTGGACAGCATTAAGGTGGTTGTGTACACTGGTGAGGTTAACGGAGCAATTACCATTATAAAAATTTTACGAATAGTGCAGTTGTATTATGAGGCAGATCAGCTTAACCAAACTGATAAAAGATTCTGAAACAAGGAACAAACATATTTATATGTGCTTATGTGAACACCAAATCCATAAAGTCCAGCAAGAAGTATCAGAAATGGCCTATAATATCAGAACTAAATTTCCCTGTAAGAATTTATGTGATCATGTCATTAAAGCTCAGATTATAATGCATTTTGTTTCATAGGGGCTCTGCCACACTAAATGCCTCATTTACAGATGTATTGAGTGCTTACAGCTGTGGCAAAAACCAAAGAAAGCAAAACCTAGAGGACTATTTAGATGTAAGGATTCTTGTAAAATCAAGTTATTATAAAATCTTAATATGTTCTACTGGATATGGTGGAATAAACAGGATCATTTTACCTTTGTCTCCTATTTCCATGTGAAAAATAACATTTGTCAAGATTTTCTACCAGCACCATTTTCTTCCGTGCCAGCTCCATGGGTGAACCACACTTTCTTAGCTCTTCATCCGCATCTCCATGTCCTTCATTCTTTGTCTCTATGTGAACAGTTCCTATCTGCTTCTTCATTTTCAGTTCATTTCCTTCCCACTTCAGTTAATTCCCATTTCACTTAATTTCTTCACTTTCATCAGACCACTTTTCCCCGCCTTATTTCCATTTTGCACTGCAGCTTTTGTTCTCTATGCTTTTGCATAAGGGTTTCCACTCCTCCTCCTTCACTAGATGCTAGCACAGATGTCACAGAGGATGAAAGACAGACAGCTCCCTGCTCTGTGCTTTAATGTTCATGCTTATCCCGGTCCAGAGCTTCTATTGCAGATCAAGTTCAGGGTCTTTCTGTAGCTCTGAGCTTGAACATGTTCAATCATCGTGGAATATTTGGACATATTAGCTGGTAAAACTGAAGTCTCTGTTAAGCCTGTGCAAACTTCAATTACTTTAAGACTTGCACATTGGCTAACTTTGTGCAGTATTTCAGTCAACGAAAAATACACGTTCTGACACAAAAAGCACTACTGTCAAATTTGAAAATACAGTTAAAGAGCATAGGGACACTATAGACATTTTACAAATTTGCCAGAAGTTTTTAATTTAAGTTTGTTCTTAGGAATGATTTCTTCCCAAGATTGGCACTGATAACTGGCATATAACATTTAGTCAAACCTTAATCTTATTTTCTCATTACAAACAGCTGAAAATGTCTTAGAAGTACAAAGCTTGGTTAACTTTTAGAAGTGCCAGTGAACCATGAAGAAGTCCAGCCAAAGATTTTTAGCTTTTAAGCAAGTGTTGTTTTGGCTACAGTGCATCATGTTAAAAGCTATATTTGGCCACTGCCCTGTTTATCTACTTTAAAAATGCATATAAATAACCAGCATGTTTCTTCAAAATAAATGCCAACATAAAACATCTCCAATTTTATATAATGCCTCTTCCATGGCACTCCAATTAGAGTCAAGTTAATTCAGCTCAAAGATTCTAGACTATTAGGACCAGGGAAAGTACATAGTATAATTTTTTCTCTAATGATATTGTGAAAAGGCAAACCTATCACTTGCTGCTACTATTGAAATACACAACCTTAAGTGAATAAGAAAACATAAGTTAATTAAACACTATAGTGTCAAGGTTTTAATGATCCCCTCTACTGAGGAGCAAGGAATAACTGGAACTTTTAAATTGGACAACACTCATATACTGATGATACTGTTTTAATTCAGCAGTTTAAGAAATGTTATGTTGGAAACATAATAATTCAGGCCAATGGATTTTCTACTTTGCTAGTCAGCAAATAACACATTGCAGATGCAGGTTTTGTAATTGATTCTGTATAACTTCGTATTTGCAGAACTAGTCAGGTTATAACACCAGCTGTCTTCTGCCAATTCTGGGCCAAGGGAAAGCAGTCAGCAGCCAGAGCACAGCACTAGATTAGCCAACACGGAGAGCTCCAGCTATTAACAGAGCTCCAGCCATGAATAGGAAAACGCAAACTCCACTCCCAGCCTGTAAAGAAGGCAGACAGCTTTTCTCCTCAGCCAGCTAAAGCGGCTATGCATTCAAGAGGCCCTGGCCAGAATACTTAGCTCATACTTAGCTCCGTTTTCCATTTTGGGGGCCCTTATTTTGAAACAAAAACTTATTTAGTGGTATGAAAAGAAGAAAAGAGGAAGAATAAGATATCTCTTCTTTTCAAAACATCAACACTAACAGACTTGATCTCTTTTGTGAGCCCACTTACCTCTTTATTGAGGAAGGGTTAAGAGCAGTCATTCTTCTCCCTCCAACATCTAACTTACTAGCACAGCTCCCCAGTTGCTGTACTGTTCATCCCCAGATGAACAGACTAGATTCTTCTTGTTAAACATGTAGTCTTTAGGGAAAGCTGATAGCATCACTTTCAATCTGAGGCATTTAATGTATTTGATTTTAGAAAACAGCACACTCAACCAACAGCATGATTATCCTGAAAAGATTCTAATTCACTTTAAAATAGACATACCATTTATACTACGAGGTTTGGCTTACTAGGAGGAAATAAGAACAGCTATCCTTTTCCTTCTCAGCTGAGGTGGGTAATGGGAAACAAGTCCATATCTCCTAGCTCCCAGCATTCTCAATGCATGTTGAAATTGTTGGTGTCACGCTTGCAGTCCCTCCTTTTGGTCTCTTCCAACTTCTATACATGTTTGGTTGCTTATGTGGCCAGAAACAGAATCCAAGGTTTTCTATTTCCTTGGTGAAAGTCCAAACCACCAGACCAGAGAACCATTCTTATTGTCTTGATTTATGAAAATCTAAGCACTATACAGAGATGCTACATTTTGCAACAGCAGACCTGTAGATCCACCACAGGACTGTGATATTATTAACCTATATATCTCAAAAGGTGAGGCATCCAGTTTAGATTCCTCCTTACCCTAGAGAATATAAGAGCAGCATTAACAGAGGAAATCAAGGACAACCAACTCCAAAATTCTGCTAGTATGGTAATCAGGGTACTTCTCTGAGAGAAGCCTGGTCACCTCAGGTAAGAAGGAATTTCCCCAGGCTTCCTCAAAGTCTTTAAAACTAATTGTTAGAGCAGAGAAAAACTTAATGCTAGAGTACTTCCTCCTACCATTCCTATAAATTTATTCCTCCTTCTCTTCTCCTATGTGTCTGGAAACAAAACATTTCAATAAAACACTTCTGTCAAATAAAGTAACATTATTTTATGTTTAATTTTGTGAGTCTTTTGATCCAGTCTGAGAGATCTCAGTGGTTTGAGTCTACCAGTAAGCAGCACAGCCACCACTAGCATCTGACCAGGATAAATAAGGCAGCTGTAACTCTTCAAACAGGTCTCGACTACCACAACAAGAGCTAGGCACAATTTAAGGAGTTGCAAGTGAAACTTAACCTTGAGCCTCTCAACCAACTAGAAAAAGTTAAACTAATGTTTAATGAATCATTATTTGGAAATATGAATCAATTTCCTTCACCATATTTTATTAAAGGGGGACCAGAAACCCAACAAGGTAGATAAGTAGGGGAACACTGCCGAGTTCTATCACACAACCAGGACTGTTTTAGTCTTTACCTCTGCTGAGGCCAGCTGGTTGCTTTTACTCTTGGGTACCATCTGTTTCCCAGTTTAGGGCTGTCAAGTCTTGCCTGGCAACCAGGCTTACCTGAAGTTGCCATTGATCTTGTGGTGAGTGCTGTCTCCATGCTGCTGCCTGCTCCAGCTCCTTCTCTCTCTCAAGTGCTTCTCTGCTTCTCTCTGCACCATTCACTCCCGGTGTGTGAACCTCCTCACTTTAGCTAAGCACTGGCTGTCACTGCTTTAGCTCTGAGCAGTGCACATAGTATTTAAGGCTAGCACAGTTCTCCAGAACAGAGATCTGAACATACTTTTCTAAGAGTCTCTTGTGATCTGAGAAGATCTTCTCCACTTCTCCTTCCTTCTTGCAGGCTGAAATCTTTGCATTTCAGTAGCTTCTAAACTATTGCCTAACGTTAGGGTGACCATTCTGATCAGACACAATAAGGCATTAATTAATTGCTTTAGACTTTCAACATTATTAGAATTACAATTTTTTTCTCCATTGAAAATGCTTTCTTTCCTCTTTAAACAGGATTGCCTCCAAAAACCTAATAAAAAAGACAAAAGGAAAATTCAGACCTACGCACTGATCCTTTTCATTTATCTTCCCTTTATGCTCTGCAACGTTTGAAGGAGGAGATCGGCAGAGGGGCCTGCTTTTACTGTAGGCCTTGGTCACTGACCATATCTGTGGAAGGCCTTTTCCACAAATGTTACAGTTAGAGGCTGTCTGTGGCCTCAGATGTATCACTGCATAAATCATACCCAGATAGCAGCTTTGAATTTTTATTAGTTAGAATCAAGGATCAAAACTTACCCCTGCAATATAAGTTCAGCCTATTTTATAATTGTGTACCAAGGAGCTAGAGACAAATGTCACAAACCTACACTACCTGTGTCCAGTACAACTAAGCCCCAGTATGAGCCAAAGAAATTTCTTTAAGGAGAACGTGAAATATAAACCATTCACAGCAGTGACACAACACCCGACACAAAAAGAGGTTGTTATACCTTCAGCACATCATTGCTGTTCTATGAAGGTGTTTTTAGCATTGGGACAGGTTCTGCTGGCAAAATTCCTTCTTAAACCTTTTAGCTTTTAACAGCCATTATAGCAATGAGACACTACAAATGCCGTTCTGTATCAATTCATGCAAAACGGAAATAGTTCCATCCTCATGGGCACAGACTGGTACTCATGCTCAGGACATAGCAGAGCTTGCTTTTTATCTCTGAATCAGCAATGTCCCGGCCCACAAGAGAGAACTGCAAATATCTTAGTTTCAACATTGAATTTGATATCTAAGCAGCCAGATCCGTGGTTACTCTGTGTAAGGTATTGGAGGTTGTGGTTATATAAAGGTGCAGATTCCCAGCCAACCCTTTAAATTGTAAAAATAAAGCATGACAATTTTTGGATGCGTGTGGAAAGCGTGTTGTGCTGAAAGTATTCCTGAAAAAAATAGAAAATAATAGTTCATTTCTAAACAACATAGTACGTTCGTTCTTCCCTTTAGCAGTTAATACACAGAATATAAACATAACTTTTCAGTTTAGGTTACTCTGAAGTTCAAAATTAAGAACAGAGCAAACAAAACACTAGTTTCAAACAGCGTTTGTATTGTTAAACAGAAATACCCCATGAAGTGTAGGGGTACAAGATACAGAAAAAAATCACGAGCTTTTCCTTCCTTGTCCATAGTTTTTTCCTATACTTTACTCCTGCTAGTCATCATAAGAAGGAAGATGTCCAGTGAAAAGACAAGCAGTAGATTAACACGAAGATAAAAAACTATTTTCACTACTTTTTTTATTGATCAAGCTCAAATCCAGGCAGGTGAGATTTTTAAATGCTGTCATAATTCCAATGAATTCCGGTTCAGAAGTCAACTTCACTATATTGCAGTCTGTTATCTCCTGTTGTCACTGTGTACACACACCAGCACCATGTCAGATTTCATATCAGCATTTGTACAAGCAGCTCGGTGAGGCTAAGACTTACCCAAGTTTGAAGCTAGACGTCACTCATCTATTTTGCAGTATATAGCCAGTTTGGCTTATCAGTGAACAATCATATTCCCAGGCACATCGCAAATGTATCCTGAATAAACATTGGGAGGAAGACAACTTGTGTGTTTGACCGTGATTTTAATCATAGCAGGTTCATTTTCCTTTCTTGGAAAGCCACAAAACAGGGGAATTTTACCATACTCCTGAAATACAGCAATTCTTCTCTTTGTCATGCAAGAAGCTATATGTAGACCTTTCATTCTGCACCTTTATTCTGTGTTTCATTTCAGAGGAAAATGACAGGATCATACAATTTATAGGATACTTAGACTGTCTTGCCATTGCTTGCTTGGATACCTAATACTAATAATGTTTCTTGCTGAATGGTGTTTTGGAGCAACAGATTACAAGGCACTTCACAAAGATGAGCAGGAATTTGTTTATAAAACAGTAATGGTACCATTGACAAAAGCTGACGGGCAAGGGTGTTTGTTTTAGCTTAGCATGAACTAACAATAAAATATCCTAAATTTTAGAAGCAAGAAACCTCTTTGAGAGCCAAAGCAGTAAGTTCAACCCAAAACTTGTATCTGGCACCACAGATAGAACATTTCAATAAAAAGCACAAGTGTATAATAATGCAATAGCAACTGAGTGGGCATCTGTGATGAAACTGTTCATTGTATTCAGTCAACAGATTTGGAAGTCACTGGAAGGTACCAGCTGATTTGCAGAGACACTTTTAGGAATGAAGCCAGAGCATGTTTTTATAATTACATAGTGACGTTTTCTCTGCTGCAGTTTGCTCTGAGAATGCATTTGCACTCTTTTTATAGAATATTTTATTAAATCAGATGTGGTACTGACCAGGTATGAGGCTGAATAAAGTCCAGCTGTTCAAAATAATATATTTTCCTTCCAATGTTCTGCAATGATTTTTTCCAGTCTGCCCTCCCAAGAAAAGGCCAGATAGCTCTGAAAACTGGCCATTTTAGGTGATGATTCAGCATTTTTAACACCTGATTTGCCTCTTTTCTAATTTGTGAAAAGGAAGCTCTTTGGGTGTGAACCAATGTGTGCAATGCAGTAGTGTATAAATAGCATACCAGGAGAATATATGTATGTCCTTGGGTTTCATTCCTCTCACACTGAACAACATCTCTCTGCATCTTCCCTGTTCTTAGTGTTTCATAACTCTTCCACTTCATGCCCAACGTGGTCTTACACTTCTTTTTTTCACTGTAGTTCCTAAGCAATTAACAGTTTGAGATAGTTTTATCCTCCCAGTGTCCTTGTAATATAATTACACATTTGGAGATGGTACCAAAGACTGACTGGCTCTCCCAAGCTCACATAGCAAGTAGTGGAAGAGACATACCTGGTTCTAAAGGCCACCTTTTCTACCAAGCCATCTTTAATTTACGCTATTGCTTCCTTTATCTCCTTCTCCTCCTATCTTGTATTTTCCTTCTCCATTCTGCCTTCTAAGCCTTAGAAGTGCCTCTCACTTAACTATGAGGGAGATACCTTTTCTCTCTTTTAAATCCCTTCAGGCTTTATCTTCTTGCCAAAAGCATCTCTGCAGCCATGAGCTTGTACTAGACTAATACTGAGACTTAGCTTTTCCCAGAACTGAGAGAGATTTTCTGCAAGAAGATGGAAATAAAGTGAGTAACCACCAAGAGAGACACTATTTTAAGAAAAGTCTTTGGTTGTAACAACAAAGTGGGAGCTTTTGATCAACTGCAGTGCTTTTATTCACAGATCAGTTTGATTTCATGTCAGCAGTAACAGACATAATATTATTTTCTGTGCTTCCAGTAACACCTTTATGACATTATGTTATTTTTCATTTTCAGATGATATTTGCAATGATAAGATATAAATCAAACCAGCCAAAGCAGGGAGTGGACTTGACTGAAAGACAATTTCCCTTGCAGGGAATGAGTGACCTTTCTTAAAAGTTCAGAAGCTGAACTGGTAAACCATTCATTTATTTTTATCAAATGACAAATAAGTACTTGAAACTTTGACTTGTTGACAGCAGTTCTATTCCTCTTGTATAATTTCTGCACTAATCACAGTATAATGCATGCACTCACTACACTAATTGACTAGAATATTTCTCCAGAAGGGGTCTCAAATAAACCTCAGATTTATTTCCTTTCCTATACTTTGATGTCATCAGGATCTGGATGTGAAAAAAATTATTTGAGAATACTTCATTCTTTACCTGTCTGTTGTCAATTTTCCTCTGTGACCTGGTTTATTGGTAACTAGTAGTAAAAGAGCTTGAAAAAAGTAGGAGTTTCCACAGTAACTGAAATTGTTCTTCCGTGTTTTAATGCAGTAGACGTGTATAAGCTCTATACCTTCCGCTTCTCCAGCAGCTCCTTGAAACACATGCAGATATATCTTTAGCAGGACTTCCATCTTTAAGGATAAAGAAATTACTGAGGTATCTGAACTAAGCAAGGGCAGCTTTACAAACACAATAAGCAAAATCCCATTGCTTCCCTCCCCACCCTTCACCCATCCTACTCGTTTTATCATACAAGACTGTAATGAACCTTTCTTTCTCTCATAAAAGATAAGCCACTAGTGTTGTACCCCAGGAGCTGAAGTTGGGGCCAAACTGTTTAACGTCTTCATTAATGATCTGGATGATGGGGCAGAGTACACCCTCAGCAAGTCTGCAGATGGTAAATTGGCAGAAGTGGCTGATGTATCAGATGGTTGTTCTGCCATTCAGATGGATATCAACAGGCTGGAGAAATGGGGAGACAGGAATCTTGTGAAGTTTAATAAAACAGAAGCACAATGCCC
The DNA here is from genome assembly GCF_028389875.1 of Rhea pennata. NCBI lineage: Eukaryota > Metazoa > Chordata > Aves > Rheiformes > Rheidae > Rhea > Rhea pennata. The sequence goes on along the minus strand of NC_084667.1, from coordinate 57,475,983 downwards.
TGCACCTGGTCAGGAGCAATCACTTGCACCAGCACAGGCTGGAGACCAACCAGCTGGAAAGCAGCTTTGCAGAAAAGGTTCTGTATGTATTGATGGACACCAAGTTGAACACAGGTCAGCAACGCAGCCTTGCAGTGAAGACAGCAAATGGCATTCTGGGCTGCATTAAGAGTGTTGCCAGCAGGTGGAGGGAGGTGATCCTTCCCCTCTGCTCAGCACTGATGAGACCACACCTGGAGTGCTGGGGCCACTTCTGAGCTCCCCAGTACAAGAAGGATAAGGACATGCTGGAGTAAGCCCAGCAAGGAGCCACAAAGATGATTAAAGGATGGGAGTATAAGTTATATGAGGAGAGGCTGAGAGAGCTGGAACTGAGAACAGAAGGCTCAAGAGGGGTCTTACCAATTTGTATGAATACCTCATCAGAGAAGGAGAGGGTAAAGAAGACGGAGTCAGATTCTTCTCAGTGGTGCCCAGTAAAAGGAAAAGAGGCAATGGGCACAAACTGAAACACAGGAAACATAAGAAAAATCCTTTTTTTTTTTTTTTTTTTTGCTGTGGTTGAACATTGAAACAGGTAGCCCAGAGAGGCTCTGAGCTGTCTCTGACCTGGCCTGAGCAGAGGAGTTGGACTAGATGATCTCCAGAGGCCTGTGCCAACCTCAATCATTCTGTAATTTTGTGACTAGGAAAAGAATGGTTACGCCTTTATCATTGCTTGAATTTCACTGGGATAATTTTTTGTAAGGTCAAGTAACAGGAAAGTAGGCCATTGTTTCCCCTTTCAAATGCTGTATCTCGGTCACAAAGAGGAAAACAAATCTTAGTCATTGTTAAATGAAATACACAATACAGACACAGCTGTAGAGTAAGTCTACTTTCCTGGGAACTGAGAGAGGCGTTTGATGCTCCACATTTCTCTTCATTTCCTGAGTTTTCTGGCAGGACTTGGCCAGAGCTCCATCTAAGTTTTGTACCACTAATTATTTCAGGGGTTTTAAAGAAATTTGAGACTTCCCCTCAGAATGTCGTATTTATTGATAGCAATGTTGTATCCCCATGTGTTGAATGTACTCAGCTGAATCAGAGTATTTTCTGTCAGCTTGGCTGTATTTTAGGTTATACCCATTGATTCAATGAAATATATTTGTATTCTAGTTTGCAAGCTTTAAACATTTTTTTTTTCATTTCTCACAATATCATTCCAAACCTCACAGAATGGCTTTTCTTGTAATGAAAGTTCATTTTACATTTTAGAAAAACTACAAAAAAGCAGAGCTCCAAATTTGAGGAATTTTCAAGTTACGTATGTGAAATTAGTCTAGACATGGCAATACCATTTCCACATTTGCTTTTCTAAAATAGATGCTTTTTCAGCAACCATCCTTTCTATTTCAACCCCCAGAACAATATTTCTTCAGCAAAAATGAACAACAGAGAACAGAAGAGTGGTAGCGTTCACGACTGCCAAAAGGTTGTAAAAAGGGCATATTTCCAGCTGCAAACAGTTTTGACTAAGATAGTTGATTTTGAGATGTCCAGAATCTTCACTTTTGAATGACCAGGGTAGTGATTGCAAATACATACAGTGTATCAAACTTGGTCCCTTACCTTTGTAAGTATCTATGTAAACAATGGTAATACTTATGGCCTTATCACTTGGCTATGTAAAGATTTGTAAGGTTACAGTCTTGGAATACAGTCACATACATAATAGGGCTCATTAATGCTTAGACTTCACTGTGTATGAAATAATACATTTCCCCAGACAAGAAGTCAAGAAAGAAATCCTGAAAGTTTTGTAAAAGGTAGCTGGATAAACATTACTGAAAATGTTCTTTGGAGTCTCCTGAACTGTAAAGTAACTATGCAAAGTTCTGGGGGATTTGCTTATCACTAGCAATGACAAACTTATGAAACTTAGAACTAACCTATACTTAGGCACAGAATATATTTATATAGAGTGACAAAATATTCAAGTTTAGGTAACTAAAGTTAGACTTCGTTATCTACGCACTAAGGAATAAAAGACGATCGTGCTGATTTTAGACTGTACTTGTTCTAAGCAACAAGCAGAACAGCTGAGTGTAAAAACGCAGGTGGGGAGGAGAAGAAAAGAGGAGGCAAAAATATGAAAAAGGAAATCAGTGCTATTCTGGGAAGTGAGCATCATAGAATTGATGAATGCTGATAAAGTGAGACAAGAAGATATCCACACTGGACTTTCTGCATGGAACTCAGGAAGACACTGAATAATATGTTGAAACATTAGGCTGCACTGAAGTTAAGTGAAACTAGCTAGATAAAAATAAAATAAAAAACAAAAACCACCCCCCCACACACAATTTGATTGTAACTCTTGAATAGATGAAGAGCTTGGAGAGACAAAGAGGGACTATTTAAAATCCAGACATAATAAAAATAGGTGCAACAGCATAGTTCTATGAAATAAAATAATGCTAATACCAAGGTTGTAATCAGTTCAGTTTAGACAGCTGGAAATTGGAGAAGAAATAGAAATGGTAGAATGAAGCTTTTTTGGTAGAATGGAACTTTTGTGGCTTCTTGATAAGCAGTTATGGGAAATGACTTTCTGGCAGAACAAAGCTATGTTAGTAAAGTATAGTAGAAGAAACATTCCTAGGCTATGAAACACAATTGTCTATGCCATTAAAATGGTGTTATAGCCTGGTACAACTTTGACTCAGGCTAACTAACACTTTCCTAAACAGTTCCTGGGCGCAGTCTGGGAATTAATATGGACAAAGAAACATTCCCAGTAGGAAATTTGCATACATCCTTCCTGTTTTGGAGGCCAAGAGAGTTCAAGAGTATGGGCACAAGTTATTAAGCCTCAATGTCAGAACTACTAATTTACTAGCATAGACATAGCCAGTCTGACTTGGAAAAGTATGGTCTCCATTCTTGATCCCAGAAGAAGTTTTGCTCATCACTGCAGTAGGATCTAGAACCATATTTCGGGAGCTGAAGCGGTAAAGGCAGATGAAATGAAAAATATTTTCAAAAGAATGATTTTCTTTGGTTATACGTGAGGGATGGAAGCTATATTATGCTAAGAGTAATAAATAATGCTATATCACTATATCTTGGAGAAAAGATTATGATTAGTTCTGTGAATTACATATTTCAGAATAGAGGTTTCACTAGCTCAAACACAGTGATTCAACAATGCATGAGAGAGAGAAACTTTGGCTTCAAAGGATCTTCCTGAGGGACAGCACATTTTGTCTTACAAAGCATGAGGAGGCCAGAAATGCATGAGGAGCATGGAAATGCAGGCTATCTTGCAGCGTATCTGTCAGTCAAATAAGCTGTCTGGAAATCTACTGGGTAATCCATTTTCAGCAGAGATCTGGAACAGCAGTGAAATGGCACATGACCAGTTACTAATTCATGTAAGCATTTCCCAGTTAAAGTTAATAGCTCTCCTTTCTTTGAAACAAGGTGCATATTTGCACCATGCTGAGGACAGTGATGGCATTCAAATAATTAATGAGAATCCATGCCATTTTATAAACTGAAATACACCTCTTCTTTTACCCAGAGATTGTGTCATCCATCACTGACTAGGCACCTCAGTGAAGACCCTGGAACTGTTACACTGCACAGTGCTATATAAGCAGTTCTAGCCAAGCAGCAGACAAAAGTAATTTTATTAAGTTAAAATTAAAGGGAAAGTTTTATGAAGGCAAATTAATTTCCCCTAATTAGACCTTGAGAGGAAGACTAACAATTCTTGGTCAGAGTAAAACAGGTACTTGTCTTCCTGACACTATATGTTTCATTATTAAATACAGTATGTGGCTCTGATAAATAGTACTTTGGCATTTATACCTGGAATATTGCTGTCAAAATCTAATGACTGTTTTTCACCTATAGAAAAGTGCATTAATGAGATATGCTATACTCTTGTCAAATTCTGATTCTTTGTTGGCGCTGCACTTGCTTATCTTGCATTAGACACATGCATGAGACATGCATGCATTGTTACCACAATCCAATTATATCAAAATATTATGCAGCATTTGGAAAAATAATTCACATCCTTATTTATAGCAACTAACTTGGTAAAGTATCTCATATATATCCCTTATACATTATCATAAGGTTATTAGCATATGATATGAGTGGTTACAAGGCTATAGGATCTGAATACCTTCAACTGGAGAAAATGTACTACAGGAAGGTACTTTGCCTTCCTCCAAAATAGCCTAATTTAATGTGGCACAAGGTTTCACGTAAGATAGGGAATTCCAGTCATGTGGGATATATACTTTTCCCAAAAGCTTCCTTTGAGGAACTGGATCTTAGAACAGCTCCACATGGACTAGCTAGAGCTGATTCTGTGTCATAAGGAGGCTCATGGAGTGTAACAGGGATCTGTTAGTCTGCAGTCTTTCAGCAAAGCAATTTTTTGTTCAGTTCTTCCACTCTGAATAAGTATCAAAATAGCACTGCTGTTCTCATCTGGAAAAGACAGTAATAGATTTTACAGTGTAGTGCTGGCCAGCTACTGGCTAAATTGGATATGCAAGGGAAGGAGGGAGGGATCTGGGATAGTAACTGTGGTCTATGAGCTCTCAGATAGGCAACCCCTCCTTGGAGGATGAGAAGGCTTTGCTAGAGCAAGGACAACAACTGCCCCCTGAGAACAGGACTGTTGATGTCTCAGGGCAGCAACAGAAAGAGGAGACAATGGTCATCTTGCTCTGCATATGAGTGTTTCGAACAAAAATCCAGACCTGGACACTTGGGTGCTACCACATTTAAATATCAAGGCTTTGATTGACTTTTCAATGGCAGTGGCATAGAGCACATCTGAAAAAGACCATCCTCTAATGTCATATAACTATATAAAATACTTAAATTTGCAATGAGATCAGCAGTGACCTCATGCAAACTGCTTTGAGAATATCAGGAATTCTGTACTGTAAGTATACAATTTGATGAGTATTTATCCATTTTCTTTGTGCGTTAGCTTCATGAATCCACCCTTCCTGCTTTCCTTCTCCTTTAAAGAAAAATTGTATTCCACATATGTTAAACTTTCCAAGCGATCTCTATTTGCTAGGCTGCCTATCATAACCTGTGGTCTATTATGTTTGTTAAGGCAAATTTTGCAATTTTGAAGAGTTTACTACACAGACAACCAATTTTGTTCATTCTAGTATTTGACATCCTGCTGTCCACCCAGTGCTCTACAAGGACTGCTATATCTCAGATAACACGCCTTCTGTCCCTAGGAGTGCTGGAATGGCTGCTCTTCATAGTCGTGCTTCTGTTCCCCCCAGCCCCTTCCTTCTCTCTGTTACTCGAACTCAAGAATCACAAAACATTCTACAGAAAAAAAAAAAAAAGATACATAACCTGCAAACTCTGTATAGCATACTGTTTTATCCAACCTCCTAACAAAGGATAAAAGATTTCTTTTACTTATCCTGGTAGGAATGTGAGTAGGATTTATTAGCCCTCAATTCTTGGAGCAACATACCATATCAAAGTGTAAAACCAACTTTCCCCATGGAAAAACTTTCTCATCTCAGAGACATTTTGATTCACAATTCTGTTGAGCAAAATAAACAAGAAGACTCAAATACAAGCCTTTTGATTCACAAGGGGGAGAGATGAGGAAATAGTCCATTCAGCTAAAAACACCGATAATGCAATAATGACAGTTAGTTATCGCTTTGCTGGTCCATTATCTATCACTATAATCTATCATCACTATCAGAATACTCTTGTCAAACTATGAATTTCTGCTTTGTGTTTTTTAATGAAGCCAACCTCATTGTAATCCCCTTGACAGCATAGAAGCAAGAGATGGTCTTATTAGTTGCCAGAAAAAAAAAAAAAAAAAAAAAAAAAAAGAGTTTTTAGCAGAAGGAAGCCTCTTTAAACAATATATTTCTTCAGGGAAATTCACTGAGGATGAGAGCAGTAGCAAAGTAATTCTCTGGGAGGTAAGACATGAAATATAGAGTATTGTGCAAAGTGCAGCTTTTCTAAAATCCATGTGGAAGCCTGAAACACCACATTATGTGACAGACTTCTGATAAGTTGTCAATGCTATTCTGCAATGTTCTTATGTAAGAATGCTGAGTGGGATGTCTGCCAGCTCAGTCACAAGTTCAGGCTAAAATTCTGAAGCTCCTTGAATTTTGGGGAAGATTAAAAATTCAAATCTTATCAGTACATTACCATTTGGATAGAGATACCAGATGAGCTTTTTGAGATTTCTTGCTGTCACAGAGTTATTAAAAACTCTAGTACATCTTCCTTATGTATGTACTTAAAGGGATCACCTAGAACTTGTGTTTTGGAGTTTAATCATTATTGCAGCACATACTATTATTTTTCCTCAGTAGAATCAAATATGTCCAGGAAGGACTGGGTTTAATCTAGATCAGCACTTTCCAACACTCTAAGTCTACACTAAGTCTATTTGGAGTCAGATCACGTTTTTTGAGGGGTTGCCACTATGCTGTTTACATGGTATCCTGGAACATCTTTTAACTGCAAATTGAGAGGTTGACAAATGACTGTATTTTTATGAGTCAGTTACGACACAAATAATTACCATTTAAAATAGATTTTGGATTTGTCTTTTGGGGTTTCTCGTATCTGCATCTTTCAGGTGCATCCTTTGGCAGGTTTTCCTGAAGCACAATTTTCTGTTTTTATAAATGAAATCCAAGAATCACACGATTCCATGATATGACATTTAAAGAAATTGTTGGGTATTTAGATCATGGTGCATTTTATAACGCTAAGGGATGAAGAGCTTGGGTTCCTTTATGTGATAGGTGGTATGAATAGTTGAAAAATTCCTTTCCTTTCTTCATAAGAATTAACTTAGGGATGCTGATCATGTGCTCTTGTCATTTGCCAGGTACGTCTGGTGTTCTTCGTTGACGTCATCTATCAGTCCCCGAAGGAGATGCAGAATATTTTATTTTTATCAAATAAAATAACCCATATTGTTACTACTCTGCAGATGCCATGAGCAGTGGAATGGGAGAAATACACCTGCATATTAAGCAATATGTTAATGACATATGCCCTGAAGCAGAATTTTCGATTTTCAGAGCTGATGACCATGCTTCTTATGTCACATTTCCAAATAGCAAAGTCACTGAGTAGCTGCTAGCAACTTCGGATGTTAGATTTAATAATCTTTGGAAAAATTCTTGGCAAGCTGCAAGCAAAAACATTTGCACTGCAATTGTTGAAAAAGAGAATCCCCTTCTGTAGAGAGGACAGCCACTGATGAACAGGACTGATGGAGAGAACCCCTGGAGCATCTACTTGTGGGGAGGTCACAATTAGGTGGAATCTAATTTTCTTCTCAAGTTAGCTCCAGATCACAGCCACAAACTTATCCCACAAGTGCCTCAAGGCCAGGATAATGGGCTTGAACTCATCCAGCACAATTTTACTGTAAAATAGCAGAGTCACTGGAGAAATAATGGTGAAAAAAACTAACAATATTGGATGGCATGCACCAATTCAGAGCTCAAATCACCATGACGAGAATCTTCAAGACAATTTTCATTTGCAGTGGCCTGACAGTGAGACAGTGAAAGATAACAGTCCTGTTGGCATGACTGTCAGAATACATATTGTTCTTCAAGGGGACAACCACTTTCCATATGTAAGTCTTCCAGCTTTCAATAGTGCAAATGGAGCTAATGAATATAATAATGGGGAGATCTATTTAAAACAAAGCATCAATAAACCCTCCCCTTCCTCTCTTTCCATCCACAATTCCTTTATCTGCATATCAAGTTTTTATTTCAAGGGCTTTACTTCATCAAATGATTGATGCAGCCATTAACACTATCATCATTTTATAGCAAAATGCAATTTCAGTTACTTTTATCAGGTAATGGCTTAGAAGGAAAAACTGACTGAAGGACAACCCAGAACTTTAAATGAAGTCTTTAATTTAGGAAAAAATCATTAACACAAGCAGGTTGCAGGGACTGAAGATACTAAAAAAAGAAAAAAGAAAGCAAACAACCTTCACCGGGGAGGTGTCAAGAGCTTTCCTTCAGGATACATTATTGTTTACTTCTCCAAAGTAAAGGATCTGAAAGGATCTGATATCTTTTTGGACTTAAAGAAAGTATGGATGATTCCATATATAAATGGAATCATTATCAAGGAGGATAAATATGACCCTCTTCAAGTAGGCTGAAACCTAATACTGTACTTAGCAAAGAATTTCCAAACCATTTAGCTCCAGGCATGCACAAGTTGCCTCCTTCCACAACATATACTGCACCTGTATCATTCTGCTGGCAGAACTGTATCAAACTATTATAGTGATGGACAAAATTAGATTGATGGTGCTGCTTAGGCTGGAACTTCCATTCCCTGTCCGGTTTATTTTGAAAGAGAGGTATGGAGGAGCAACTGTCCACTCCTCTGAACACAAGCAATGCCATGAGGCATTGAGGAGGAGAGCAGCAAAGATGGAGTATTAGCTGGAATTTCCACAAATTTTCTGTATTTCTAGCAGTATTTGCTACCACAAATCATTATGTAGATAGCCATTTTTACCATGCTGGACTGTGCTATCTCCAGTATCAGCAAGCAGGCTAGCATCTATATCATTTACTCTGCAGATCAATTAAAAGAATGAATAAATCCACTCAGTTAAAATACTTTAAGACTCTAAGCTCTATCTCCATTTGGGATCTGGTCAAGGTTAGGGTTAAATGGGGATATTACTGAGTTAGAGTCCCTACAATAAATGTTGTTCTTTGTATTCCCTTCCAGGCATTGAAAAACAGGTTGTTCAAAAGAAGGCTCTGAAACTATCAGCATGTTATTATGCCCTTGGTGAAACATCCACCCTGAGCTTCCTAAATCAATCAGTATTTCCTCAGTCATTCAAGCAATCAGACATGACATTGGAACTAGCTGCTTATCAACTTCTTGATAACAGGAAATGAGAATATTATGTCTAAACCACAAGTAATCTTTCCTGTCTATAACTCATACCCTGTATAGAGCATGATAATACCCTATACTCTATCCTTTCTCTTTCTTCGTTCTCTAAAGATTAGGAAAGACTAATTACAAAAATGGTTAAAAGGCAGTTCCAGAAAGTAGCACACATTCTCTGTCTTTAGAAACAAGACAGATGTTTATAGAGGTGAAGGTCTGTTTTCTCACATTAGTGAGCATGATATATGGCTATAAATGCTCCTTTTCTACCTTGAAGGGTCTGAAAAGAGACTCATTTTCAAGTAAGTCAAATTTAACAATGCAGAACAAATATACTTATTAAGAGGCTGGCTAAATAGAGCTTAACAGGCATATGCCTTTCTGCAGATCAATTTAGCATCTGGAGTCTGATTTTCTATTTTGCCTTCCTTACATCTCCTTGAAGTAATTTTAGGAGAAATAAACAAAGCAGCAGCATTGGCAACATATTGGGAAAAGGCTGGTTACAGATGGTATAAAGAATACTATGTAGTTGAAAATCCATAAAGACTCAAAGCAACAAAGAGAATGGGGTACAGAAACAGTTCATAAGCTCTACAAGAATTTCAGTTTAGAAGCTTTATTTCCAAAGTTAATCAAATACATTTGAAATTTAAAGGTAGAGTTCCTAACAGGTTATGTTCTTAGTACTGCTGACCCAAGGTTAAGTACTTTTAGCTCCAAGCTATATTGGAGTCAATAGCCTCAACAGCATAGTGTTATATCTCCCAGTTTTAATAATGCTCTCAACTTGACACCATTGAATTTCTATGTGCTTATTTTGATTAAAAAAAAAGTGTATGTCCTCAAAAGCCATTGCATATAGGCATTTTCTTAGTGAAAAAGACAAGATTTACCAGAACACAGACTTAACCAACTAGGGCCCAAAATGACCACCTCCCTAAAAAAGAGCTTTCCTCAAAACTACATTCACTAATAGCATTCATTTCCTGTGTACTCTACAGTTTTCATAGAGGTATTTGGATGCTGATACAAATGCAAAATGAATGAAGACTGTGGGAATTTGTGTGTAGGTGTGCAATAGCCAGGCTGCTGAAAGTTAAGCGTGACTGATGTGCAGATAGCAGGCTATGCATGGAGAATGACAAACATGGTGGGAGAAAAGATTAGTGCACACGTGAATGGGGATTTGCTATATATTGCCTGCAATTTGCAGCACGCCCCCTCTCTCAAGGTTATCTCCCCTGTCCTCTCCCTATGTTTGATTACACTTGACAGAGCGATGAGCACTGCAGTCAGTTGAGACACATTTATTTTTCTGAACAATCCCAGAGGACTTAGAAAGACAGAATAATCCCCCAGTCAAGATACAAGTTAGGTCTTCAGGAGACATGCTGGACATTTCTATTTTTTATTTTTTGTTTAAAAACACAATTTCAGAATGGCTGAGGTTATTCATAGACTGAGGTCAATTACAGCAAATCTCTTAAGCCCTATGTTCAATTTTTAAGGGATGACTTTGTCCTGATGCACCAGTGTAAACCATTTGCAGGACTCATCCTGCCTCACATGTCTGCTCCTAAGCAGCCGCTACAGTCATCTCTGCTGCTCTGCACAGGAGGATATGGCTCTCTGCACGACCATCCCAGAGACCTACACAGGCACTACGGGCTGAGCACACAGCAATTCTGCCAGTGCCAGTCCAGTGATTTCTCATTCACGACTTCTTGTCCTTCAGATCCCCAGTTTCCCTCTTTACTGGCCATAACTGGGATGGCACAGAGTAGAATGCATTTACTCAATTTTTATGGCAAACTCAAAGATTTTCCTGATTCGAATACAACATGAAACCTTGCACTACCCAACAGAAATACAAGGGAGGGTCACAGTTTCTGCCAGAGTGGTGGGAGCATCCCCCTGCAAGAGGTTGGGATGCCAGGCTCAGGGACAGCTTAGAGATAGCACGGCTGAGGATGATCACCTTGCTGACACCACGGGGAGAGCACCACGGAGGAGGCCGTGGCCAATACCCTGTCCCGCAGCAGCTACTTGCACCTGAGGGTCAAACGTTTGACCGCTGCCAGGCTCCAGCCTTGGTGTTAATCTGGTCCTGGCCCCACAATGGACTTGTGGGCCAATTGCTCGGTTCATCCCCATGGCCATGGCCCTGCTTCTGACCCTGGCTGCCCTCCCCAGACCCGATCCAGATCCCGAGCCATGGGCTGACCGCCCGGCCCCCTACCAATTTCTCCTTTGTAAGTTTTAAGTTTGCAAAGGAACTTCGGTGCTTGCTTTCCTTTCCCTCTTCCTGTTGAACACCAGGGGCTGGGAAGCTTTGCACAACTATTATGTGGCTGTCAGGGAAGGATTTTGGAAGTCATTATCAAGCCTCTTCAGGCATACTGTGGTTGAGAAACAGAAAATACTCGCCTTACACAAGCGGCTCAATAAGCTCCCTCCTCCACATTCCCAGCTTATATCACTCCAAGAAGGGAAGTTGAGCAAGACCAAATAAAGATATTAAATTCAGTATAATGACTGGTCACTTGATCCATCATTTCTTGTAATGAAATTCTTCTATATTTAAACACAAGTAGACATTTCTTTTTACTCTACTCATAACGCTTTTTCCATGGCATAGCAAAGAACGATTAAAAAGATACATTTCTAAGCTCTGTATATGATAATGGCAAGCAAATAAAGTGCCTAGACATCACCAAATAGGCTTCTTTAGAAACCATAGGATACCATTCAGGCAAGCTCTCCATTCTGTTACTCTGACCTCCTTACTCTTAGCAATATTTCTGTCTGAAGCAAGTAAATGAAAAAAAAGCAGCTTTTCATATTTTCCCAAGGAAACCTAAATTACCCTGCAAAGCAAAATATCTACATGTGTATATGTACATGTGTGTGTACATGTGTATGTACACATACAAATTCAGTAAGATTTCCAGATACTGGAGAATTTATCACACTCTCTAGCAGTTTGCTTGATGCATAACAATAGACTATATTAAAGAGTGATGAGTTATTTTGCATTGGATAATTTTCTAACTTTTGACTATATTTTATACCCAGGTTTGAGCTGAAGAGAATGTTTATCACAATATGAATTTAAAATAAGACTTTGAAAGAAGATGGTACTAATAAGCACTAAACTTCCCAAAGCTTTTCATGTCTTTCAAATATGACGACTGCTTTCACATGTATTACCTGAGATCATATGAAGAAGCGCTTCATGGAGAACGGGGACATTTAGCCAATACTTAAAACTACCCTCCAGTACTTTTGTGGCAATCCATGTTATTCACTAGTGATAGCAAGTAGAGCTAGAAAGTACTCGAGGATTTAATTCTTCTTGTTTGGTGTAATGAGGATATCATGCAATTTTTATTAAATTACCAACAAATTAAGTTACACAATCAATGACCAACTGAACAATGGTATCAGTCTTGCTCTAGACTTTTGCTTTTACCTTTTGCAGCACCACCTTTTATAAATGCACTGCTTCATTACAGCCATACTCTCACCCTCCTAAGACTTACTCCCCTCCCTTTGAATGAGGTTTAAAATATCCAGTTCAAATCCTATAAATGGGTAAGACTAAAGATTCCAGTCACATTACTGCTGAAATTCAAAGTTGAGCCTTGACTGTATTTTCTTTTCCAACTGCTGCTGAGGTTATTGTTAGCAATTATTTGACTGAGAGAAGAGGGAGGTGGAGAAAGAAATGGAAAAGAATGAGTGGTTAGATAGCAGTGTTCTGCAAGATATTCTTAGAATCAATCACATTACTGTTTTCTCAGCCAGGCTAGCGATCATAAATTCTGTATTTTTCCCCAAGCTCAGTGGCTGTGCCAGCCATTCATTCTGAAATGCTTCATGTTTGCTGTACAGGAGTTCGCAATAGGATTATGAATTCTGGGGAACGCTGTGCTCAAGCAGGGGCAGGGAGTGAAAAGAGGCTTGTCTGGTATAGCATTGCATAGTGTGCAAGAAGAAAATCAAGCCAAGAAGATACAGAAGTGGAAAAAGAGGTAGAAGGAAAGAGAGTTTCTTTCTAGTTAATGACAGAAGTTTATCTGTCTTGCCTTGCTTTCACTTCTTGGGAATTGAAACTGGAGTTTTATTTGGATAATTTGGAATTGACCACTGTCAATTAACCACTGTGGCCTGGGAAAATGTGTTTACATGAGGAAAAGCAAAAGGAAAGGGGGTGGCGGGCAGTACACACAGGGCTGAGCAATGTTTTGTCCCCTCTGAACTTTCGACTTGCATAGTGGTGGCTAGATCAGCAGCTACAAATGAAATCTTATTTCCTCTCCTATGTTAGCTCATGGGGGGGGGGGGGGAGAAATCCATTTCTCATAAAAAATACAATGTTCTTCCCCCCATCCCTATACATGCCTTGGAGGTCCTGGTATATAATGTGTTCATTTCCTTTCTACTTATCTCACCAATCTGCTTTCAAGGCATAGTGAAACCTGAGGGGAAGAATATGCTCATCAACAGCTCTTATGGAAACGTTACTTACGAAACTAGCTGTAGCCTTGCTGGGCTGAGCTACAAATGCCTGGAATGAAACTGAGACCAGAGAGCAGTCAAATATTTTCCATGCCAACCAGTGGTAAAAGTAAATGGGAACAAAAGCAGGGAGGTGATTACAAGGTCCTGTGGTTACAGGAATTATTCTACTACCTAAGCCATCAGGAGCTGCAAACTAGAAATCTCTGTTCCACATCAGTATCTTGCAACTGTGAGAAGCAACAAATGCTGGATTTCAGCAGCTTCTGCCGAGTTTTCTAGTGAGAAGCAGGTGCTGCTGTTTAGAGTATCGCCTAGGATACTGGGCAGCTCTGTCTCTCAGGGAGGTAAGACACTGCTTCCTTGGTGAGCCAGATTTTGCATGTTATTCAGTGTTCAAAAAGTAGTCGAAGCAGTAAGCCCAAATCTCCTGAGAGCTGATGAGGAGCAACTGTAAGGGTAAGTTTCTGAGCTTTCCTGCTCCATCTGGGAGGCAGCACTGCAACATCTTAAAGAAACCAGTGGTACTCTTCCCATCCCATTCCTTTTTAAAAAACAAGTGAAGGCATGGAGATGTGGCTATCTGCTGGTCATCTCCCCACTTCGGGCTGTCAGGCTTTCTCTTCACAGGCATTAGAGACAAGAGGAACAGTCCTTTGGACAGATAAGCCAAAATGGGAGCAATTTCCTCAGAGCAATCTCCAGTTTCTAAAACGCAAAATCCAATTTCCAGTTCCAAAATTCTAATTTTCCCTATCCTAAAATATTTTTGGACAAAAGACCTTTTACAGCAAAAGGTACTTAAGTATTCCAGATTGTATTTTTAAGCATAGTTTACAAATGCAGGGCTAAATTTAAACAATGACATTTTGTCTGCAGTGCAATATTGCAACTATAATTCAATACTGGACTGTCATGTACATATTTGTGATAGCATTTTGCCTGTGCAAATCCTAATAAAAACAGCCAAATACTTCAAATGGTGACATTACTAAAACTCCAAAGGTGTGTATAGTTTTATATATAACATATATAGGTATGTATGGATAATTTTACAACTGCATGCCTCTGCAGTTGCAGTGGTTTGCACACACAAAAATATGGCGATAGTTTAAATTCTGCTCCCAGGATATCAAAGGAGAAACAAGATACTTTGTTTTTCCACATCTCTGGGATTGCTCTGGGGCAGTTCCAACACTCTTTTCTCAGGGCTGGAGTTCCAGAAGTAACATGTACCCACCAGAGCCAAGGAGAGTCACAAGTACTGCACTGTAATTGTAATCAAAGCCTTGCCACCTCTTTGGGGAATTCAGTGGGTGTTTCTCTTGAAGGATTTGGCTCTACTCAACTATCTACTTATATTCACAAACAGTATTGACTCAATCACTTTCGATCTCAAGTGTACATGACTAACTAGTAATTTCCCACGTTTGTGACATACCATGACCTTCCTTGATGCTGTTGAAGTTTGTAACTACAGAGAAAAGCACTGACAGGTTGATAGCAAATGACCCTTGATAAGTTGTTTTAGCAATTGCTTGACTTTTCTATGCAAGTTTATGCTCACATGGCAACACAGACAGCGTATCATTCTTTGCTGGCTTCATTAAGAGAAAACGATCTTGTCTTTCAGTTAAAAAAAAAAAAGAAAGAAAGAAAAAAAAAAGAAAAGCTGTAACTGTTGAAGCAGCATGCACCTAACAAGCTACTTCTAAATCTGGCTCCATCATTTCAGTCTGTGGACTAGCAGAACAGAGCTTGCAGAATCCTTCTCAAGTAAGTACTGTTTTCTCTTGGTAGTATGCCTGTTTTTGTCATTTAAAATATATAACAGGTAGCAAAAAAGTCTTTGGCATTAAATTGGTGGTGCTGCAATATGACATCTGAATTGCTTGCTTTAAACATGAATTAATATGCTCTGTTGTTTCATTTGGCAGACATTACTGTCTTAAAAAGGAAATATTTAATACATTAAGGTACGTGACAGCAAATTATGTGGATGAAGCTTCCCATAGCTACAGTGATAGAAGCTAATAGAATAATTTATAATTGACTGTCACAGTAAGGTTTTTTAAAAAATGATTTATCTATGTTTTATTTGCATAATGCACATCATGGAACATGCCTATTTGATCTCCTTGTAACTGGAATATGCATCCTGAACACGCTACTGGCCATTAAGTATGAAATTAGTACAATACCTTTCTATCTTTAAGAGAGGAAAAGTCATATGGTGTCATTAATAATTTTAATAAAGGTAAAATGTATACTTAAAGCTACTTTAGGTTTATTTTAAATGCCGAAGGAAAATATTTATGATGGATGACTTTGTATAATTATACAAAGTATTAGACAATCATCGTTAAACCCCAAAGTGTGTAGATGAAATAATTGTTTGTATGAGAAACAATATAAATGCATGTCATTAAGCAAAACAAATAGCACATACTGTCGCATGATTTCTACAAGAGTATTTAAACAGCTCTGATTCTTCAATCTAATGAGATGGGGTGGGGCTACAGGAGTTGATGGAAAAAAAACCTATTTTTTGCCTCAGGTTTAAATTGCAACAGCTGCAGCAGAAAGGATTTAAGGACAGGCAACCCAAAGGTCTCCTTTTACAGTTGATGTGCAAACACACACATATCCACTTGCACACAAGCATTTTTTTTTCTTTTAGCCCTAGCTGCTTAGCACCAGTTCATATGCAACCCTAATTGCAAACAAATAGGAGTGCAGCATTTGGCAAAAACGTATTGTAACTGCATCTGAAACACTACAGCTCTGCTATTGATATTCTGGAAACTATTAACACAGAAATGGTCTATACCTCCAAACAATATAATTTATCATGATCTTTTATGTAGGCAAAAAACTGCTGTGTTATTTTAAACTGCTCAATTAACTTCCACAGCAAGGTAACCAAACATTTTCCTCCCATTCAAGATATACAACCCTCAACACTCCATGACACCAGCAGGCAAGAAATTATCATTTATTTCACCCAGTTATTTTCAAATTATTCATAACAACACATTTAAAAGCATACTGCCAAGCCAACTCATTTATATGCAGGCAAGCTTTTTTTTAAGAAAACTTTTCCAGGACATACTGAAGCATGGAACTGGAACAACCGTTTCCATATTTACTGTATAATAGAAACAGATAGTCTTTGGCAGATTATGCATACAGAGAGATAAAGAAAGAGGGTAGAGAGAATAAAATTATGGTGTTAGTTATGGTGAATAATAATATATACCTCCTTTGCAAGCAACATGAAGCTTACTAGGATCAGTTCTGTACAGCCTAATAAATTAGAAGCCAACAAACGAGAGTTCTAGTTTGACATCCCACAGCCCTTCCAAAAGCTACCACAAAATCTCAGGAGAAAGATGGATGTTATAATAGGGTCAACAAGTAGTAAAAACTTATGGTACCTTCCACTAAAAGAGACTAAAAGCGACATCACAGGGAATTAACACCATTAACAAACTTTGATCCTTTGAGCCTTTCCATGGCTATTACTACTCAGCAACATGAGAATGCAATCATTGGTAACTTTATTAAATGGAGATTGACTAGGAGGCAAAAGAAGGTTGAGCTCGTGAGGCCTCACCAGCGAAATGGAAGCTTCAGAATCAAGGAGATGTCATTGCCTAGACCAAAAAGTTAATCCTCCAAAAGACTGGCCCTAATGAAATTCCACAAACCCACTGCAGGTCAGTTGTATTTATGAAAGTCAAAGCCCCTCAATGATTCTATCCAGCATAAAGAACTGTGAGGTTTTGTAATAAACAGTTCAGTATAACACAACTCAGTAATTTGTTGTCCTGGGCTCACAGGACAGAGGGGAAAAAAAAGAAAAAAGGGTATCATAGCAACATCTTATTCCTTCGTGGTTTATGCACTTGACAAAGACTTTCCTCCTAGTATTAAACTTACTTCTATGTTTAAGATTTAATTAGTAGAATTACATATTACTGCAGATGTAAAAAAGATGACAAGAAAATGATGCTGTACTGAAAGATCTCTACAATAACTCCTGGAAGCATCACTAGAATGGACTTTGAGTAGGCTGAATACACCAATAAAAATTGATGTTATATAGCTTTAGGAACAGCAAGGCCATACAGACTGTAGGTTCAAGTGTTAACTCACCCACTGTCAAACCAAGAGTGCATATAAGTAATCAAAAGGATATCGGTATAGAAAATATGAATTTTCAAAGCAGAATTCAGAAGGTGGAAAAATATTTTCATTCTATCTGTGGAAAAAAATTTACTTGTATTTTCAGTCTGATTTTGTGTGAGAAACTATTTCCATTCTTCCGTTAACTTTTCATCTCTACTCTTTAAAATTTTCTTTTGATTTTCCTCATTTTTTTGCCAAATAATAAAGTAAAAAGATATACAAGCTGAGAAAGAGGAAGAGAGAAAAAGGAGAGTGACACGAGGGAATAAGTATACGTAGTTTAGAAAGCTGCATGATACTGTTATCCTACCTCAAAGGACAACAGGTTTGAAAATAGACTAAAAGTATTTGACACTCTCCTAAAAGCATCTTCTCAATTAGCAAAGGAAGAAACTGAGATTCCTCATCTGTGTGTTCTCAGAAAAATCACTTTGCTGGCTCTTTTCACCATCCAACTACAAAGTGAACTGGAGACACAGGTTCAAATGCCAGAGTAATCCAGGTAACATACAGCTCTACCCAAGCCTACAGCATGGCTACAAAGAAGGTACTGCACGTGAAAAGCAGCTCATGGAGCAGGTAGCTAGAGCTGAATCCAAGCAAGAGAAAGATACTGATGGTAGAGGACAGAAAACATTCTGAGGAGTCCGTCACAGTCAAGGTACAGAGCTGCGGCTGGTCATTGAATGTTAATCTGGCAATGAAGGTGTTACTCAGGGATGCTGTCATTTTCAGATAGCTAGGAAACTCCATCTCTCTCGGCTGAGAACAGTGACCTCTCAGGCAGGTGATACCACAGGTTTTTAGGGCTAAGGAAATGCCGACAATGAGAAAAAAATGATAGGGTATCTGCTCCAAAGCTCAGCCTAGCTAGACCACAAATCTGTTCTCTATATTGTAGATCAGCCTCCATATTGTTTCATATTCCTCTGTTCAAAGCACTCAACACATTGTCTGAAACGCGGATAAATAAAAGAACACTTAACACCTTTGAAAAAAGATCATAGTCTGCAGCTTCGTTTCTGTGGCTCTTCTCAGCAAGACTAAAATTTGTCTTCATAGGTGACAGAAAGGGAAAACGTCCTCTAGGAATGAAGGGCTACCAAATGTCCTATCGTCTAATACTGCACATGCCTGGTACATTTCTTTGAGCAAAATATACTCAGCAAAATATAGCCACAGTCTGCTTTTCTACTGCTAGGTGAGAAAACAGCCAATGGTATAAAACTGATACTTGTCTGGCTACTCGCAAAGCAATAGTAGGTGTCCTGATAGTATGATGCTGAGCATAGTGCAGACTATGGGAAGATTATTTTCCTCTGCTGTATTACCATAAAAATAATTTTTAAAATGGTTTATTAAAACATTTCAAGCTTACATTTTTCTCTCTAAATTTTAAGTTAATTTTTAAGCTACAGCTTGCATGTTAAACCGGGATGACTTAGTCTTGCTGCAGCTGTACTATTTGTCAGAAAACAGTACTCCCTTTTGAGGATCCGGATCTATGCTAAAAACCACCTCTCCTTCTAATGCTCAACACTACTAACAGGCTTAGCACAGCTTCATCTAGCATTCAGCTATAAGTTAAATGAATCAGACTTGCAGCTGTGTGAAAGCAAGATGGTACAGCAATTTGTAGCATTGTGTTTGGTCACTCTGCAGTTGAAAGAAACAAGTATTTGCCTTAGTATGTTGGAGAGGTAGATTAATAGATGGAATTTAGATCCTTTAGACCTAGATTCAAGGTTGGAGGCAAAGTCCACCATGCATATTCCTGCACAGAAATACAAGTTCTGTGAGACATTAGAGTATCTTTTCCAGTACATTTCATGCCACTGAAAACTATCACTTTTATTGCTGTTCTTGGGAAGAGGTAAATACTTCACCAAAAACACTTAATTCATAAGATACTGAAACTAGTTTTAATATCAGTGCTGTCAATACTCATGAAATACATTCAGGAAGCTGACAACACTTTAATTCATCCCTGAAATTTTCCTCTTGATCAAAATTATCATATGCTTCAGAAATGAAAGTGTTATCAGTTTACAGATGTATTGAATTGTATAGTCAAGTGTCTAGCACACCATAAAGTTGGTAAATACACAAGTGAAGCTTTCTGCTTCTTCAAGATCGGTAATTTGGCCTAAACATGACTAAAAAAACTCTAAGTGTGGAAAAATCAGGGGATTTCTGTCCCCTGCTATGATTTATATTTGAATGGGGTTCTCTCAGTACACCAATGAATATGTGGAGGAAGAGTCATGGTAGTAAAGCTCCTTCAAAAATGGATCTCCAACTATATTTTGACATATTGCATATAGTTCCATAGCATTTATGCTATCCTATTCTTTTGACAGCTACACTAGGTCAATTTAGGTAGCCTAATGTTGATCACTGCAAACCTAAAAAGAAAAAAAAAAGAAAAAAACCCACTACTTTTCTTACCTTCCCACATCTAAGTTGCTGTTATTTAGAAAGCCCATCAGTTTTAATGGACTTGGTTTTAAATATATGAACACATTTTTTATGAGTCTTCCAAATGCAAACAAATTAATTACAAAATAGGTTTTAAGAATCGAGATTGATACAATGCTGGCAGCTTTGCTACAATTTTCTGTTTGTCATTATAGCCAAATACAGAGCTAGCAACAATTTTTAGAGATAGGAAAAATTCATTTTAAGGTTTTAACTAGTTCCAGTTAACAGCCACCTATCAAAATTCAGAAACTGAACTTTCATTCTACTGGTCTTGAAGAAAGCTGGATCTCTTGAATACTAAAATTAGATCCTATAGAATTAGAGTAAATGTCCTCTGGAATTTTACTTAGGAGTGCAAGACTTTCAAGGAGAGTCTAGCCAGGTAAAATGACTAGAGGCAATAACTGCTGTCTCTCCTGTCCATTACAAAAGATTTTTCTCTAAAAATAAAGAAAGAAAAAAAAAGATTGGTGAAGTTAATGTTTAATGATATGGAATTTTTGTTGTGTGACACCTAGCACCATAGGAATAGACATTGTTCCATTAATTTCGAAACTAGATGCTTTCTGGAGAACTGCTAAATGAAACCAGGCTGAGAGCGTTTTAAGCCAACACTGTCTTGCTGAAGAAATTAGGCTAGACAACCTTATATTAAAAGCAAATTGGTATCTGGCAGTCATTAGAGAAGAAAAAACAGACTCTTTTCTAAAACAAACCCAGTCAGAAGGGAATATCTGAATAATATAAAGGAATAAATTATAAAGTAGAAAGGTCCAGTAAAATGTTCCAGAATAAACTTCATTAAGTACAAAGTAGTGTATGAGGTTTGATAACAGTTTCATTAAAGGCAAAAGGAGGAAAGAATATATCTGAACAAGAACGGCCACTGAACGAATTGGCATGTAGCTATTTTGAGAGCGGACAGTGTGCTTAATGGACTCACACGTCTGTAGGGCAGACAGAAATGAAGAATGAACGGGTACCTCCAACTCCCAACAAAGCCGTATTCTGACTGACCTAGTCATTCCAAAGTTGCCACTTTGTCCTGTAGATTGATCCCAACAGCCCTTTAATCACACTGGACACTAAAGACTAGTCTTACTTATTTCAAAAAATACCACATCTCGTTTTCCCAGGACTGTATACAATAAGACTCTACTGATCAGAGAGCTATTGAAAAATATGAGGAAATGCTGTTTTTTAAAAGGTTTTGTCAAAGACGTTGCTAGGCTCTGAAGAGTGTATAATTATCCATAGGCGCTTACCTAGTTACGTTGCATTCTTCTTCATATATGTTCCATTGGTGGTTTTCCTCTTTAGAGATTACCCTTTATTAGCATACTGTTTTTTTAATAAATATAATACAAGAAATAAATTTGAGCACAGTAACTGAATACAATGTTGCTACCTTGGAGAAGGAAGCCACACATGGCCCAGAGGAGGTAATCATGTGGAGGAATTAGTCAGTGTTTTCTGTCAAAGAAGTGGGAGATGAGAATTCGCTTCATGAACAGGTTTGGAAAAGGTTTCATCAGAGGCAGCCTGGAGAACCAAATGACCAGAAAAAGAATTTTCTGCATAGTTAACCTTATGCACAAATACTTTGAAAGCAACAAGATTCAGTTCAGAGAAAGTTAGAAGAATATATATAATAAACATTTCCAGAATAGCTTGTCATTTTAGTGGAATTTCTTCTTACCTATGTCACACAGAAGATACCTTATTCCCCAGTTTGTGAAGACTTCATACCCTATACAGTCTGAACACCTGAAAAGTTGAAATCTTATATAATATTCTAATCTTCTATAGAGATATTAATAGCAGAAGAGAGATTGATCAGCAATTGTAATTGCTACTGCAGCAATTGCTCCAGCTCCAGCAGGTCTGACCAAGGTACATGGACAGTATTTCCAGGCAATGTAAAGGCTGACTGAGAACTAGCTTACAAGGAATCCACTTCGTTGTAATGGAAACACTCACCC
Organism: Rhea pennata; assembly: GCF_028389875.1. Classification (NCBI taxonomy): domain Eukaryota; kingdom Metazoa; phylum Chordata; class Aves; order Rheiformes; family Rheidae; genus Rhea; species Rhea pennata. The sequence continues at coordinate 57,453,832 of NC_084667.1, read as the reverse complement.
TTTGTTGCCACAAAAACAGTACAGAAAACAGTGTAATTCCTGATCCCAAATCCTCAAGTCTGTCTGCTAACTACAAAAGGTGCTGGTCCCAACCTTAACTGTAATTAAAATATACTCCAATATTTTGTTCAAAAGCATGACTTACTTTTTAGTTAATAACTTAAGATCTTACGAATCTCATAATGTGTAAAACCTCTAGACCTGTTCACAGTTTTTCCCATGTAGGTAATTCGCAGAATATCTTATTGTTAGTGCATTGAAATCATAATTGTAGATATATAAAAACTTTGCACAATTTAATATTAGAACTGTTGAATGTTGTCTGCTTTGACCCAAAAATGATCACATCTTCCAGAGCATTGCACAAAGAAACTTCTAGTTGTCATAACAACCTACTGCAGCTTTTTTGCTACATGTATATCCTGCCTTTGTTTCTGACATTATTAGCAAAAATTAAAATTGCCTAAAGTTGAAAAACCAAGAATATTGTTAAAAGGGAGTAGGAATAAAGATATACTTTTTAAATTTCCCACAATGCTAAAATTTCAATTTTCAGTCTTTGGGCAGTGATGTGTAAGGAATTACTCTCAATCAATTCATGTTGGGAGGTAACTACCCTGTTCTGCTCCATTTTTATACAAAATATGCAGGTTTCTTATAATGTCTGTGTAAAATGACACTCAGAATACAAATAAGCTTAAATTAACCTTTAGAAAAATCTTCATATGTTTGGCTAAGTAAGAAATTTACCAGACAGGTCCCTGAATGCATCAATCTTGTCAAATGAAAAACTGAATCATTATGAGAGTCCCATTTAAGCTGTGATCTTAGCTAACACTGTTATAAATGTTTCAGATTCAGCCATCAATTTAATTTCTAGTAGGAAAGAATCAATATTACCCTGTTTAACTCTTTTATTAATACTAAAATAGAATACAATAGATTAGTCATTGCACTAGACTAAGTCATGAACTGGATCCGAGTCCCTGGAACTTGTTCACTTATGAGTTTTCACAGTTTGGTTCTTGTGAATCTCTAGAGATCTCATTTTGATTAGGGCCTCATTATGCAAGATTGTGTATCAATGCATGGATAATGCATGGAAAAAGATAATCTCTTCCTAAATTTTAAAGACAGGGCACGGCAGCTGCAGAAGAAAGTTCAGGCGTCCACCAAAGCTCATCTAATTGGTTAACGGCAGAACTACTAACAAAGGACATCTTATTTACAGTCAAGTCTGTCCCATAGTTCAGGCAGTTTTCAATTGATTGGCACAGACATACTGATTCATTACAAGAACTGCACTCACCATTTCTAAAATAATCCAAAATTAATACATAAATATTTCTGTTAAGATATTTTAATGTTAATAGAACAGCTTTAGAAGAGCTCACAAAGGTCAGAATCAGGCAAGCATCTAGCTAGTAGAGGTATATTCAAGCAAGAAATAACAGGACTTTGATTGCTAATACAGCTTGCTAAAGGTATGTTTCAAGAATACTGCCCAGACTACTGCAGCAATACATTGCTATTCACGGACATACCTGCTTGCATGGGAGAGAAAAATTCTCTTTATCAGCAGAGTGTTCAGAGAGATTTAAAACTATAAGGCAAAATAATTTTAACGGTTTTTAAAGTAATTCACTTAAAATTTGGAAACTAGATTACAAATATCAAATCATTATACAAGAGTTCAAAGTCTCAAACATCCAATTTCTTAAGCATATGCATGTTTAATATTCAGCTTCTCTTTGAAAATATGACCAGTAGAAATGATTTTGGTAATTCAGCATTCTCTAGAGAATATTTTGGTCAACTTATTTTAGACAGACCACTGCATAGTCAGTGTTGCTATCTACTCTGATAACATCTATTCTAACAAAAATTTAGAAGGTTAGATGTAAACAGATTTGTATCAATCTTTCCCTAGTCTCATCCAAGAAAGAAATCTTATCTGTTTTTTTGCAGACAGCTTAGTCTTTGTTTTTAATAATTGACTGTTAGATCATATGTCTTGATCACCGTTTCCTGATTGGTTAAGCTCAAAGATCTGAAGTCATTAGGCAGAAATCATCTGAAGAAAGAGAAGAAGCAGTATTAAAAACATAAGTATCCTGACATGTTTCTTCTTCTTTGCAAACGATAATTGACTGTCATATGAATGATATATTTCAAAACAAATGGGCTCCTTTCTGACAATAGAATATATAAGCCATATCTGTTGGCTGTACCACAGCCTTCTGTCTCATTCACACCCTAAAATTTGCACATATGCAATGGATAGTTGAATTTGTGCTTGTAGTCCTCATAGCTTTGTTCATGCGCAAATGCACTCAATGACATATGAATAAAAACCACTCTTCTCCAAATATGTACACGTCGTTAAAGATTCTGGCTCAAGAGTGAGGCTTGCTCTGTTTCTGAAACAGAAATATTAATAAAGTCCATTAAAATTGCAGCAAACAAGAACTTGCACTTTGCCAAGCTCTAATGGTCCTGGAATACAAAAGTTCTAAGATGCGTTAGCAGAGACCCCGCATCTTTGGGGAATCCTATTTGCTTCAGTGAGTCACCATAAGTTTGCAGCAGTTTGTATTAGAACATACTGAACAAACCCCTAAATTCTGGATTTACAAGAAGAGAATAGTGCTGTACTGTGCTATGACTGCATTGAAAAGGTCATGAAAATCTTTGTGTTGACAAAAGAAAATATTCACCAGCCCTACAAACAGGCAAGTTCACCTTCAATTGAGAGAGGAATACATTCTTCTGAACCAGAACGGTATGAGTAGGGTTTATGCATTTTAAACCACATTTTTCTCAGTGATTAGGATAACGTTCATAACACGCAGTGGTATGGCACAGTCCCGCAGAAAATATGAAAGCATTTCAGAAAGTAATTCCAGTAAAAGCAATTGATTTCTGATGTGGTAAAAGGATATTCTTGTTCCCCTGTTATTTGCAAAATTAATGCACTTACTATGTTAATTTGAGAAATTTGTAACACTTCAGCAGTTTTTATGAACTATGATTTAAATGAGTTCTGGAATTACCAATGTGGAGACAATAAATTCTTTGCTGTGGCAAAGTGACTGGTAATGAGGGACCTAAGTACAATATCCACTTCAAAAGCTTGTAGAATTACCTTGTAACCTGAGCTGCTACTGACCTGTCAGCTATCTTTGATGCATTTAAATGTGCTCCTTGTTGACTTTTTTCCCCTCTCCCTTGCCACCTGGGAGTCTTTTCTACTTCTCTTCTCAGCATCTTCCAAGAATCCTCCTCACTTTCCCATGCCTTAGCGTTTAAAGGAGGTCATTCAGGTTTCTGCTCTAATCCTCTTCTCTTTTCTTTTTGAACCTGCTGTATTGCTTCGGCCAGAATGCCACAGTGATAGCAACGAAGGTGACATAAGCTGAGACTGACTCCCACCAGCAAAAAAGGGTTACACAGCTTGTTTTGTCACTCATCCCAAGGAAGGCGAATGCAGAGAAAACCTTTTGAATTAATCATTTCATTCTCATGTCAGTTCCTGTGGTAGGACATCATCGGGAGAGTCCAGCCCTCAGAATGATTATACAGCCCTTAGAACCTCGCTTTGATTACATTTTAGCTTCTTGCATGCACAAAGCAAAAACAACAATTTTCTGCTTCACAGTTAAGACTTGCCTGAAGTTTTTTACCCTATGTAAGAAACTTCAAGAGCCTTGCACAGAAAATGATGGAAGACTTCACTGTTATTGCTCCAGACTCATTTACAGTGCTGAAATAATGCACCTTTCTTTGGATTCAAACCTTCTACAAATTATTTTAGAATGAAAATTATGGCAAGAGAAAGCAGGTAGAAAGCGAGAATCACACTCTCTTTTTGTCTTTCTGGGTCCAGCAAATCCACTACTAAGCTTTCTAATAGAACAGCAAACACTAGTAGCGTTAGGACAGAATAGCATGACCTTCTCTTCTATTGGATTTTAAAAAGCCCTGAAACAGAACCACTCCAGACTTTACTTAGTGAGAATTGATTTACATCATGGTAGTCTGGTTTCCAGTTCAACAGACAGGAATATATCGTATGCTGTTTGGATCAATGAAAGCTCATGTTTATCCACTATGCACTCAATAACCTGGAAAATTTACATGTCCTATAGATTCTGCAGATTACTATGGCTAATTAAAATGATGAGAATGTGCTATTGATCTAATTATGAAACATACGCATAATTTGGGATGCATACGGGATAAATTGAGGTGGCTGCACTAATTTGCTTGCCAAAGACATGCCTGTTGTCTTATAAGACAGAGAAGGATTTATGGCAATGCCACTCTCACTGATGCCGGCTGACATACAGACACAAAAATAAATGGAGCCACTGTCACAGGGTTCCATTTCCCGTGTTAAGCCAGCGGGTGTTGTGCCTGAAAGACCTGCCAAGCAAGAGGGGGCTGGCAGGGCGACTGAAGGAAGAGCACGCTGTGCATCCACCTCTGCTTGTGTACCAGAAGCAGGAACTGATGCGGAGACAAAACTCTCTGGAGACTTGACAATGAACAGTTACTCAAAACACTGCAGCTCCAGTGAGGACAGCTTTGAGTTTCAGGGTAGCACAAGGTCAGAAGCTAAAAGCTTTGTTAAAAGCAAAAATAAGGATGAAGGCTATCGACCTCATCGATCAAAGCACTGTCAGAAAGGGGGTGAAAAAACCCATGGACTGGAACACTCTTCTCTATACCCAGCAGAATTGGGAAATACTGGCCAAAAGCTCCAGAGGCAGAAGAAGACACACAAGAAAAGCAGTTCCTCTGCATCTGACTTGAGTGTGGTGAGTCAAGGATCATCAAGCTCATTGTCTGTTGTGGAAGAAAAAATTGAAGCTAAACTCAAATTCTCTCAATTTATTAATGAAGTTACTTTCAGAGTGCTTGATCCCATGAGCCTGAGGGCATACCGAGCTGCTAAACTTAAGAACACCTTTCCATCCGGTGTGAGAAGCCTAGATGATTTGCGCATTAAGAGAAAGTCTCCTGAAGGCTGGAAAGAGAACATTCTAGATGGGAAATCTCATCAAGAAATAGACTTAGAGAGTCTGAGAAGTGATGACGTTGTAGCTGGAGCACGAACACGCAAATTAGAGAAGTCTTTGTCCCTGGATACAAGTCCTTCTCTTGGGTCATTTGGTAATGGTGCCTCATGCAGAACAAGATCTGGCCTGCCTGTAGAAATTATGATTTCTCAGAGCAAAGAAATACCAGCCAGAAAATCTGCTTCTCTGCCTAGAAGTGCAAGCATGGTGAGCTCTCTCTCAAACCACTTCTTTGGGTCATATGTGATAAGTAGTTGTGCATTAATGTGACTATTTGAGAATTCCTGTCTTGCTGGGTGGGCTCTTATTGTGTACAGAAAATTTTTTTCCAGGGTGGAACAAACATCCTAGAGTTATTTTTAGTAGCTGAAGAAGCTCTAGGATTTATAGGAGGAAGGGAAGACAGGATACACCTCCCTGGTCCTTGCCAGTCTTTCTAGTTTGGGAAAGGAAGACTCTATGAGATCAAATAGAAAAGGTATACCTGCATTGCAAGGAAACAGATATAACCAAGCCAGCTCTACATAAACAGTCAAGGCACCTCCAGGAAGGACAACTTAGCCTGAAGAGGGTTCAGTGACTAGCTACTAGTTAGTCAAGTCTTCCAGGTTAAAGCTTGCTCAGATATCTCTATATCAAACAGTACGTTCCGTTAGTGCATCTAAGTGCTAGTGAGAGGTCTGACACCCTGAAAACCTTGCTACTAGTTAGTCAAGTCTTCCAGGTTAAAGCTTGCTCAGATATCTCTATATCAAACAGTACGTTCCGTTAGTGCATCTAAGTGCTAGTGAGAGGTCTGACACCCTGAAAACCTTGCTATGGATTGTGTGTCTAGAGTCAATATATCTAATCTGATAATTTCATTCCTATTTTTTCTGAGAAACCTTAAGAATACATTAAGGTTTTTTTTTTTTTTTTTTTTTTTTTTTTTTTTTTTTTTTTGGACTGAAGCTCTTTCTTCTATAGGTTGGCCAAAAATATTCTTGTTTTAAATTTCTTCTTATGATATTCTTTGTTTCTCTTTGTTTACACCTATGGAGGAGGGCAAAAAAAGATTGTTGTTCTTTGCTTGCATGGCACTGTAGGAAACTCTGAGATGCCAGACCTTGAACTACGAACTACTACGTTATATTGTTTTGCCTCCAGAGAAATAGTTATAATCCTCCTAAAACAATAGAGGGCTGGGAACTGTTACTTAAGACTATGCATATGCACATGGATGTTGTTAAAATGTGAGCTACTGAAGCTCTGTTATTCTTAAAAAAGCCAATTCAAATTTAAAAACAGAAAAAAAGTTGTCTATATTCACAGAGGACTGACAAAAAGGAGAACATTCCATTCTCAAGAATTTCATGCAGTCTTCAGCAGCTCAAGCTTAGGATTTTATAGGATGCCCTTGGATGTTATAGTTATCATCTATCAAAGATGGCCTGAGGGAGAACAGAAGGGGTGAAAGATAATGAAACATGGAGAAAAAAATTACATGTTATGTCATGTCACAGCTCCACAGCAGTTGTCGTCCTGCAAAGGGGTCAAAAGGCTCCAGACTGAGCTATGGAAGGAGGCTATAGGTTTTTTAAAAAATATTTTGATTAGCCGTATGTCAAAGTATCTTTTCCTGTGGACTTACTCATACTGTACAGATCAGAGCATCCAACTGACAGAGCACTTTATGATTCCAGTCAGTTGATTTAGGCATCAGTCTACTCCAATCTAAGCATCAGCCTGCTCTAAATCTAGTCATTTAAATTAAGTACATTAGTTACCAAGCATTTTATCTCAATAAACAACACTTTAGGCTGCAGAACTCAACATAAGAAAAGGAAGGAGTGGCAAGGGAAAAAAATACCACATTCAGTCTTATCTACAGATTCAGGACTCCTGTACATAAAAGGTTTGCCTTCAAAGCAATTTATTTAGTGCAAGTCCTCACCGGAAGCACACTTTGTAAGAAGCAAAAGGATAACTATGGTCTTGGTTGTTGTTATTGTAAAGATACTTTAAAAGTATTTGATTATATAATGTTCATATTGAACACTGCCTAAAACTACATTTCAGTTGCCAAGTTATCATTCATATGTAGAAGATAATCTGAGAGGGAGAGAGAGAGAACAAGAGAGAGAGCAAGCAAGTGCTGGTTACATTGGCTTAGGTAAAAAAAAAAAAAGAACAGAAGAGCAGAGATATAACAATGCAGATTCTGAAGAGTGTGAAAGAGCAGGCTTGAAAATCTGAGGTTAAGAAAGCTAAACCTAATAAAAAAGTGACTCTGAAAGGAATTTTGTAACCCTGCTTCCCATGTATTATGTTTTCTAAAGTCCTTTGAGATCTCCACAACTGCATCTGCGCTTCCTTTGATAGGTCTGTATTGGATCCAGGCTCACTAAAGTGATTTTCAACTTTAATTCTTCAGAGAGATGGTCAAAATATTCAGGAAGATTTCTGCAGAAACTACATGTCAGTTTGCAAATAGCTGTAACCGAACTGAAATCTAAAGAACCCATCTTCACTGTAGATTTATGCAGAGGAACTTACAGCTAGCAGTATAGAAAAGGATACTCTATTTAATGACCAAAGTTGGAGAGAATTCCAACAGGCAGAAAGCAATTACCAAGTATGATGGACATGGCATTGTTGTGGAGTAACTGTTCGAGTAACCTGGCAGGCAAGATGAAATTATTTCTCATATCTACATGTTAATCTAAATGGTTAATCTAAATGGTTAATCTAAATGGTTAATCTAAATGGTTAGATAAATAATTGGGAGAGCCAAATGATTTAGCAAGATGAAAGCAAGCCTCCAAATCCATGCCAATGTAGCAGAGGGAACACAACTCAAAACTATATCAGACTTCCAAGCAGAATTAAACTGACTAGTTCAGTAGGCTGAAAATTTTGGAAAAAGGATTGCACAAAATAGTGTTTCTCAGGACTGGAAGGATATGGTTGTTGAAGTCTGTAAAAGGGCAGATCAATACAGAGAGAAATATGGATGGGTCCAAACAAAACTCATTGTCCTCAGATCCTGACTTTCTCTGAAATATAATGTAACCTGGCATGAGTAGACACTGGTCTGTGGTTTTTAAGATGTCCAAACAACCAATGCTTTTTTTCAAGAAGACTTTGGATACCACTGCTATTATTTCAGGAGAAAACAAAACTGTTGGTACCAAGCCAAAGTGTAGTTCTTCTCAGATATTCATATGTAAGATTGACTTCAGATCAGAACAACTCCGTAGTGTCGTGAGATTTGAATCAACCTGGATATTACATTTGAGTCAAATTTAGTTGCATGCATAGGAGGATCAACATTCCAATCAGACCTCATCTTCACGTGTTTACTTTTGCCTGCACAAGGGAGCATACTAGATTGATTATTACAGATTATATTGATCAATTATAGATTGATTTTTCTTGATTGTGGAGAAAAAAAAAGCAGCTCTATCTCTTCCTTAGAATGGCTTTGTCTTTCCATCCAACTCCTGCTCTTAAACTCTACCAGTAGTACATATTCTGTGAGAAAGAGGTGCTAGAATCACTTGATTATTGACTTCATCTTTATTACTATATGCATATGTATCCTAAGGAATTGTGCACTTGTCACCTAAGGCCATGAAATTATCTCATCACACAGAATAAACAAGGTCAAGCCTGATCAATACAAATGACTTAGTATGCTGCAATATGCCCCTGAGTTGCTAGCAACCCAATGCTCCAATTTCATGCAAACATTGTCTTATAAAATAGCTTGGATAGGGAGAATGTCACTTACATAGAAATTTTTTGAAGTTAAGATTTTAAGTTCTACAAGACACATTTGCACAAGGGGCACAGGGAGGGCAGAAAAATAAACTTGCTCCGTAGAAGCTAACTGTGTTTACTGAGCCATATCTGATAACAATTTAGCTGCATCCATGCAATGCTACAGCTACCCATCAGAAACCTGGAGAGTCATTGATGCTAGAGCTGCCTCCCGTGTCATTTGTTCTAAAGTGTCAAAATTTGGGTCCATACAAGCAGTTCCATTCATTCTTGTAGTTTTAGCAAAGCCTCCCGAAAACAAAGTATTAACCATTACTCTAATTTCTTTCAATGTATGCCCTAAAGGACACTTACAATAGCTGTTGAGACTGTAACAGACATTTGTCCTATTCTAAGACTTGTATCCTTATAAAACACAGATGAATGAAACACTCCATTTCTCTTACAGGAAACAAATATTACAATAATTACTATAAAGATGAAATATGACCAGTTCAGACATTTATACAGGCTGTCAAAAATATTCAAATTATAATGATGCATATATGAAATCTTGTTAGCTAGTTAATTTTTAAGGAACCCTATAGGTAGCCTGCTGAAGTAAAGTATCATGAGGCATTAACAAAAATAGTCAAAGTAGTATCAGTTTCTGCTCTTTCTGCTATCTGTTATATATGTTATGCATGAGGATTCATGCTGTTCATTACAGGTGGCATTTGCTGGACAGTCTTACTCTGCTGCAGGTTCTTTTCTGTCTGAGAAGTTCAGTTTGGGGAGGGTATCATTTCTAAAGATCCTTGGTTTCTAGGACACTTCAGAGACAAAGGGGTCAAATCTCTTTCATAAAAGAGCACCTTCCAGCTTGATACAGTGCTGTAGAAAAGGCAAGTGTCTTGATCTTGGATGAATGCCAAAGCTTTCATTTCTGCTTATGGTACAGTGGTGTTCACGAATACGATCAGGGTTCAAATACACCATAATGGAAAATACCATTTCACTAACTGATGTGTGAAATATGTTAATAGAAAGAAGGTACCAGAAGAAGTGACTTGTCCAGGTCAGTGGTCAAGCCAGGAGCAGAACACAGGCCAGAAAGAAAAGCCTTCCAATATCCTATTGTCTGGTCTGTTCCAGCTCTTTCAGGCATGCAGGACAATTTAGAACCACCCTTTGTAGCAGAAATAATGCAGCTCAGATCATCCAAGATTTTGAGAGCAGAAATGAAAGAAAAAGTAAGAAAGAGGACTACATCAGATACTCCATTCTTTAGCAAAAGCATATGACCAATTATCTCATTAAGGCCTCGTATTAGTCTCTTATGGCGACAGAAAATGCCATATGACCACCTTATCTGGCATCCTGGCCTCTCTATTGTCATGTCATTTTATATGACATTGCATAGAATTCTACTCCTCTCTGCCTTGAAAACTGGAAGTGATCATAAGGCTGTCACAATACGGATTGGTCATTTCTTTACAAAATTCAGACTTCAGCAAAATCCATCTATGCTTCGAGTTAGTTTCAAGAGAAAACAGAAAGAATATAGCCACTAGTAAAACAAACTATAACAACTTTCTTTTGTTATTATTACTTTACCTGCAGATCCCTCAAAACAATGAATTAACAGCTTGTGTGTTTGGTAATACTATGTAAGAAGTAAAAAGTACAGAAGGTCAAAATAATTGAATTTGGGTGTGAAAAGCCAAGTACCACATCTTTAGGCAATGGGGTCCACAATTGCTCAGCACTTCCAAAAGTCCCTACTGCATCACTAGCCTTTCTCCGGATGCCAACACTGACTGCGTTTCTAATTCTTTAAACCACTACTGTGAAATTGCCACTATGATTGCATTAATTGGCATTTAATCTTGTACTAGTGAGTTGTATTTCAAACGTATTATGTATGCAGATATGTATGGTTGAAGCTTCAGGAGCAGATAAATTAGCCTTATACAAAACACCCCATGAGAGATGGGTGTGCAATCAAGCACTGTAATCTATAGGAACTGATGACCAAAGTAAACTGCTGTGCTTTCTGACCATCACAGTGTCTGTGAAATCAAGGACAAACTTGATTTTTCACTGATAGAATTGAAGAAGCCCCTACTTTTAAATACTCCCTCACAGTTTCTGAGACGACTTGCGCAAGTCAGGTTTGAAGCAGGCAGTAGTATTTAGCAGACAAGCTGGGGCAAGCTTAGCAAACAGTCTAAGTATTTATTCAGTTTCATCAGCTGAATAGTCTCCTTCGTTTTGTCACAAGATAATGGAAGCCAAGAAGGCCATATGCAATTTCATCTCTAGCTAATTTAACACTTCTTGTCCCAATAATGTGGCATTGTCTCCTTTGCCCACTGCTGGGAGTGCAGCAGCCATGTACTGTAGGAGAGATCAGCATACTGTTTTTAGAGCAGCAGATGTGACACCGTTTTACAAGCAACAGTGCGAGCAGATGGCGTTTAGAGAGTTCTCCTTGCCGGCTTTAAAACACCTCCGTTGGGTCACTAGTGGATCCTCTGTCTAGTCGAACATAGTGCATAAAGCTACAATGTTCCCAAGATGACGCATATGGTCATTTACAGCTTCTCAGTTCATCAAATACAAATTAGATCAAAATCTTCTTTACAGAGCATAGACACGTATGAGCCAGTACTCAATAGAGTAAGATATTTATTCAAGACAGGATAAAATAAAAAGACAGCCTGAGCTGCTTCACAATTAAAAGATTATGTTTTCAACTAATTTAAGGTTTTAACTAAATTAAGTATCTCATTAAAAAGCTTGTATTTTTTGGAGTTTGTACTTGTTTCCCCCTTGCCTTTTTTAGAGGAAAAGGGGAGTCGTGAGTGACAGAGAAGAGAGATGTTTGGATAAAGGGACAGGTGTTATTACAAAGTTGAATTTCTGCACAGGATGCAGGGCTCTAACCAGAACACAAGATCATTTTCCAGCCAAATGTACTATTTACCTTCAGAAGGGTGGGTACTCAGCCAGAGAGAAATGCTGAGACCATGCAGTTCACATTGATTTTGGTATCTCTTGGCACCAGTCACAGGAAAGCAACACTGGCAATCAAAAATGTTTAGTGTTCTTTTTCTAGTGATTTTTGTTAACATGACTTTTCCCCTTCCTCTGCGTTTCAAAATCATTCTCAATTGCACACTCTATCTTTGGGTGCCTTTAGAAAGAAATGGTACTTTCAGAGTAATTGAAGTTACAACAGGCTTCAACAATCGTTATCAGAGATACATGAAAGCTGCAGAGCCAAGCGAGGGAAGGCGAAGAGCAAGATGGAGGGAAGACCAATAGCTCTTTCTTCTTTGCCCCGAGTTTGGATTAATGTCTTTTCTGTGCAATTTATGATGCAACAGGTTTTAAGCGTGTTTCTGCTCATTTTTCTTTCATTTCTTCAGCCAGCAGCTTATGTTTGTTGTGCCCGTGAATGGATTTCTTGTCCTGCCACAATATGGCTTTGCTGTATCACAGAGGCCTCAGTATGCAGCGACTCTCTCGCACAGACATATACAATAATTAACACAACTGTTTTGTCTGATCATCATTATGAAAACTTCTGAACTCTGCCCATAGCAGATTGACGTGTGAGGCACTGCTCAGAGCCAAAGCTCTGGCGCATTTTTCCAGTTGTGTAGTTGATATTTTTGCCCCACTTGTTCTCAGGCTTTCGGTTATGTTAAAGTTCTACCCATTGATGTACTGCATGTGGTTAACAGAAACACAGATGTAACCTTTTCCCCTCCTCACTATGTTCTAATGTCACTCGAGTAAAAGAAAAGTTCCGTTCTGAATCTGAAGCTAGCACACGATGCATTTTGGAGACAGAAGAGAAGGAATTAGTATTTCATTACTCTCTGCCAAAGTTGTAAATGAAAATATTCTGTTTTCTCTGTAGATCTTGGTGTTGTGCAGTTTTCAGCCTCACTCCAGAAACTGTAGCATTAAAACTTTGACACGCAAAGAAACTGATAGACTTATGGAGCAGAAAAATTTACGAGTTGAAGTATGGACCGGGGGGGTTATACTAGATGTGGACCCCAGGGAAATGAAATCTACCTTCCCCAGTGTATGCATTCATATATCAGAACTGCAGCTCTGATCTCTGGTCTGGTAAGGACCTCATTCAGTATTTTTAAATACATATTTTGCTCAATAAGCCCTATAAAAATGATGTTTCCATAGACATTTGTTTCAGTTACTTCTTGTTTGCATAGGGTCTTTAACTTGATCTTCTCAAAGGAAACTTTCCAGCGTCAGGATTCCTTAGATGACAGGAAAATACATCTTGCAGATAAGAAATAAGCAGCAGATGCCATAAATCTTGTCTTTTAAGCATTCTCCCATGACATTCTCAAACTGGCTATGAAAATGAGGGGAAAAATATTAAAAGGTAGATGTGAAACTGATTGGAAAATCTTACTGAGAGAGTAGATCTTAACATTCAGTAGTGAGTGGGGTCTCCCCGGGACCAACACTATTCACTATTTACAAGCAGATGCATTTGCTTTAAGATGCCATCACTATCTATCTGCACAGAGTAAATAAAACATGCAGTTCTGCTCATTTATCTCATTTGAAGACTACAGTAGCACGTTTATATCCCCGTGTAATGTTCTTGAGCACATACTTGTGAAATTTCCAAAATTGTTGCTGACTCGCAACAATAAGCAGGCACCTACTCTGTTTAAAGGAAGCTTTTCATTTCAGAAAAATCAGCCTTTGTCTTCAGGTTGCCTTTCTGTATTTAGCTTGAAGAGTAGTGGAGCAGAGCAGAAGTTAAAGTTAAAAAGAAGTTAATTGAACATCTCACTATGGCCCCATCCTTCAAATCACCGTTATATCTGTAATAACTAAATTTCTTTCCTTTTCCACTCCCACAAACAAAGATAATCCAGAACTAGTTGGGAGTTTGATGCTGAAAACACTCAAGTAAGCAGGATTCAACAGCCCTGAACCAGTTGCCCGCTGCTGAATAGCCAAGGAGGAGGCTGCAGACTGTGCGGACTTCTGTTTAGGTGCTGCTGACCAACAGCTCTCAGTTTCTGACAGTAAATTCAATACTTGCAAGGAGTCACTAAAAAAGTTATTCAAATACACATCCGCATCAGTCAAGCTCATGAGCTGTCTGCATCAATATTTGATGTTAGCTGGGCAATAGCGATCATCTCGATGGCCATGCCTGCCTCCTGCTCCCTGCTCGGGTAACCACAGCAGTTTAAACAGAAGAGAAAGAGGAATAAATACTAGGCTTGTTCATACAGCAACACTTGTTCCCTTGAAAATAAAGAGACGTTTCCCTAAAGGGCAACTATTCCCTAGATAGCTATAGTCACAAAAACCTGCTGCGTGAACACAGTTAAAATGAGCAGCTGCTAAGGATTCACAAACTGCTTTGCAGCCGCTGATTTCTGCTATAGTCATCCACGACCTCCACACTGCTTGCTGTGCTGAGCACCGCACCGTAGGCTCGCGGGAAGCACCAGACACGTCCCATTTCTGGAGCTTCGAAGCTGAATCATAGTCTTGCAGCAAGAAAACCAGGGCTGCCGGTAAGCAAGAGGGGTGAAATAAAACCCATGGGCTACCCTGAACGACCACCCAGCCCGGCCTGGCCGAGGCACCTCTGCCGCCTTCTCCCTCTGGAGGCCCCACGGGACAAGCCCTGGTGCCGCGCCGTGGGGAGCACGCCGCACGCGGCACCCCGAGGGCAGCCGGAGGGTGACGGAGGCACTGCCTTTACCAGATAGTCATCGTCTCCCACTGCGCCGGCAAAGCCTTTCCCTCCACAGCAACAGGAGAGGAGGTAAAATATTGCCCAGTGCATAAGATGTTATCATAAAGAGGAAATGTGAGGATTGCTGTAGTGCAAACAAAGCAAGAGTAACACGGTGATCACAAGGATTTAAATAGAATAACAAGCTGGTTAAAAAAAATGCTAAAACTCAGCATGGGTGCTCATATTTCAGCAGCAGAACTCAGAACAGCATCTTCATTTGCCATGTGCATAGTCATCATCTTTCTTTTTGCTGTTTTGAGGTTTCCTCTTGCTTCCGTTTTTGATGTAGTAAACGTAAAATGGACATTGAACCAGTTAGTAAAGTTACAGGAGGGAAGGACGCAGCTCATTACATTAAATGCAGTGAATTAAAATACAATTAAAATAGAAAGAGCAATGAGAATTGGAATGCAATAAATAATTAAAATAAAATTAGTCTGGCACTTCTGTTGAGCCAGGCTCAGTCCCCATTTAAATCTAAATGTTTTTTTACCTCATTGATAGCAGCGTAGACCTTACGCAACTACAAGTTTTCCTTCCAGGATTGTGGTAGAAGCGCACACACCCAGGTTTCCCACTTTCCTCTTGCAGTATCCCACATTTCCTAACCAACCTGCCATCCAATCCCATTCTACAATGATGAGAAACTGGAGGCTGGACTATCTGAGAAGTTGCACATAAAGAGCAGGAAATGATGGCAGAAAATAAAAAACTCTGTTAATTATCCCAACAAAAACAATGATACAGTCCCCTACTGATGGAGGGGAACTGCTATCAAATTGTTATTTTCCTATTTATTTATTTTGGGAATAGAAAAGAGTAGAAAGAGGCAAAGCTATTCCTTCGTTATGATACTTGTAACTTATTTGTACCCCACTTACCCATTAAATGAGTGTAAGAGCTGACATCTCAAGAAGCAACCTGAGAAGAAGCCTTTGTCCTTCAAATACCAGGCCTTTGATAAAAATTTCTTGGTACTAACTGTTTCATTTCCAAGTTCATATCTGCAGGAATCATTTTTACAGGTTATTGCACCTCTCTCTGTCTGATACTACCACAGCAGTGCTCCGGCTCCATAAATTGTGTGCATATTGACAGCTGTGGTCGGTTTCCTGCTTTTCTTATATTCATTCACATAGTAAGTGTGTCTTCCTTCCCTGAAGGAAATAAATCTCCCCCCTACATTGGGAAATGTTAGTGACAAAGAGCCGGGTACTGAGAAGAATGTTTCAGCTTGCACGCTCTAACCACTTGACATCTCCAGCTCCTTGAGAAGGAAGAAACAAATGAACACCTATGGCTGAGTCTGTATTTAATAACAGAATAATTAGCTGAACATCATGAAAACTAGGGATTAAGTATTTTCCAGTTTTATTGGATTTCTAGCAGCAGAAGAAAAACAGGTAGTTATTCTAGTAATTCAGTTATTTTAGTACCACCGATCAATAGTTTGGTTTTTGTATTTCTCAAAACTATGAATCTCTCATGGCTGTAATAAATATTAACATATATCATCTAAGTTATAATTAAACTTTACAAAGGGATATGGGCACTGCTTTAATATGCCAAGCTTTTTAATATGTCAGTAACTAACCGATTTATTTTAAATCCTTACTTTCTGCTGAACAATTGTTAAGACACAGCTGGTCCAGTGCTGACTGTTCTGTGTATCAACACCTACATTAAAAATACGTATTGCTGCACAACATAGGTAAAGGTGGTTATAGATTTATAGGGTTTACTGTTGTATACCAGACTGCTCTATTAAAGTCGGCAATAATGGCAGCTCCTGAGGCAGATGAAAGCCTTCCTTAGGTGACCAAAGCAACGGAGGGCGTAATAGTGTGCTTTCTTAAAACTGTCTCCATCAGCTTATTGAGTAACTTTGGGTGAAGGCTCATCACCACTGTACCTCAGTTTCCCCAGATATAAAATAAGAATAACTCATAAAATAAACCAAGTAGTTTTGCATAGTGTTACAGAAAATGGAACTGTAAATAGCTGTTGTGATAGCTACCCCAGAAGGTACAAGACCTTGACTGAGGGAATGATCAGTTCATTCCTTGATTGGCGTAGTCTGAGGATTCCTTATGCTAATGTATATGGTAAATTTTTCATTATACTCTTGTACAGTCCGTATCAAATATGGAATCAAAATTGATTGCTTAGGAGTGTTTCTGTTCTTGCCTTTCCTAAGTATTTATTTTTTGCTTTGATTTTCTTCATAACCTTTATGATATAGCCTTTCACTGTAAACGTTCATCTGTCTTCTGCTGCAGTGTCATCTACTCAGCTAAACTTATGGTTCTGTCACCATCCTTTTCATCAGGTGAATGCATAATTTGGTACTTTCAAACTCTAACACATAGAATTGCTTTGTAAATTATCACATACGTCCAGGCATGTGGTCATCCTTATGTTAGGTCCAGTTTCACACAAATCTTACTCGATAATGACCGAGCTCTGCTTGTTTTTACACTGAAGTCTTGTTTCTTTCAACATTTTGAATTCTCAGTTATATCTGTAAAGCCAGTGCACTATCAGCCCCTCATAACTTTGACCTACATGGAATGATTTCGTGGGATAGCCACCTTAATTGTCTTACTTAAAGTTTGTCCTGAGTCTTCCAGCAGTCCGTGCTATTTGTTCCAGCCATAACCCAGGACACTCAGCCTCTCAGAAGTGCAAGATTGACTGTTCAGCCTTAGTTCAGTCACAGACTTTCTATATTTGTACTTTCCTTTAATAGCTCAAAGTTAAAAGTATCTTGTGCTCTTATGTCAAGTACAGCACTCAAACCCCTGTAATGCAGTTTTACAGTTAAATTACTTTGTCTGGATTAACTGGAAACTGTTAACTTCAGTACAAGTGCAGCAGAACTTGCTACTGTCAGAAATAAATGTACTTTCTGATTTTCTTGCCTTCTGTTTTCACTCATTACTTGATAGGTGTATCATGAAAGTTCTATTCCAGTCGTCTTCTATGTTTACCAAAAAAAAAAAAAAAAAAAAAAAATCAAATCTAGCAGATCTTTGCAAGGCTCAGTATCTCTTCACACTTCCTGTAGTTTTTATTTACACAAGGTGCAACGGGATATTCTGCTATTGCTTTGGGCCTAAAGATAAATATATATAAATATACACATATATATATTTTAAAAAGCCCTGAGATTATCACTGTGTTTTAAGTAGCATGGATTTTTATTTATTTGTTTGAAAATATGCTTTGAAGACTATGGTAGATATTACAAGCAGGAAAGACTAATGCCTATGTTGTTACTATCAATATATAATACATTACATCCTCTGTGGAACCACACATTTTCAGGATGTGAAGTTAAGGCTTTGGGGACCTAATCTTGCAAACACTTCGGGTCGTTGTGCCTTCTGATGTGTTACCAGTGAAACAAATAAACAAGTAGCAACAGCATGATCAGGCAGGTGCTTGCATGCTCTTTGAGTTGCCACTCTTCCTTGTCATATGGGTTATGTACCAAAACTGGGAGAGCCACACGAGACAGGTATTGTCTAGAGGTAAGAATGGAGTAGCTTTGGGGCTAATTCCCAGGAGGTAAATGAAAGTGGTTTCCCTGGAGTCTCACCACTTCTGTGCGAGTCCCACATGAGCCCATCAGCCTGGCAACTGGGGAAGTCTGCAGCATCCCCTCCCCAAGCTCATCCCTTCCCGCAGAGACGAGGTTGGATCACCCAGATTCCAACTGCTGGGCACCCTCATCTGCACGGGAGCTGCTCAGCTCTGCGACACCCTGGAAACCGCCCAGTTATAGCTCTTGTATGGGAATAGAGGAGTTCACACAGGAATTGGCACCTACACCGTTTTGAGCCTTTAATTTCTTAAAGGGAACGGAGAAATTAGCTTTCCCGTTTTCTCTTGTGGGAGAAAACCTAGCATTGCTAACAACCTTTTTATACAACATGATTTGCATAATTTTACCAAGAACTAGACACTTTAATTTCTGATGATAAGGAATGTTAACAATTCCCTTTGGTTAAAAATAGCCTGCTCCTATGACTTTTTGGTTATTAATAGTTTACCCAGCATTGAAACATTTTGATAAATGTTCAGAACTTCAAAGCCTCATATTTGATCATTTATTTAGCTAAACTACTTAGTACAAAGGTAAAAATGTCTTCAAAGCAAGAATTTGTTTTTTTAAAAAAATCTACATAAGTTATTCATCAGACATGACTTGTTTGGTATATCTTTTGGTATAGCTGGTTTAAAAAAAGTGTTCCAAAAAATCTTCCTGGATCAATTATTTTTTAAAACAAGTTTGCCAGCAATCATGCTGTCATTCCTTTTTGATCATTTGTTAAAGGGCCTTTCTTTATTAAAGAGGTCTTTCTATTTTATACTTGTTTATTTTAAATTGAAGTAACTTTCCCAAGAATTCTGCGGAGGAATTGTAGCACTTCCTCCTTAATGGGATTTTGCCTGCAGGCTGTTTATCAGATAAGGCATTTCTATTTTTTATTTACATTTCCTCTCCCGTCCTGCTTTTCCTTCTGAATTAGCCACATATTTAAGTAGGGAAATGTATTTATTTATTTATTTATTCGTTCCTTTGCCATGTCATGTGAGACTTAGGAGTGCATTATTCCTCCTGTCACCTTCCTCCATGCTTTTTCTGGCAGGAAAATGTAACTGCCCATTCCAAAGGAAGCAACAGTGTGCTTCGGTAAAGTCCCCAGGCAGACAGGGGGGACACATAGGGCTCCCCATAAAGGCTGTGGCTGCGCCATCCCCATTGGCCTAAGTTTGCTTTATACAGGTAAAAATTTCAACACCTTTAGTCTCCAACGGAGTCTTGCATAGTCACAGCAGGTTGGGAGGAAGGAATCTGGCGGCGGGGGAGGAAGTTCTAGAGAACATCATCACTTTGAGAAATTCTGTGCTGCTTCTCTCCCTACTAATATCATCAGCTTCACATTCTGGCCAGTATTTCCCAAAGTATGGATGAATGTAAAAGGGCAGCTCTAATAGTCCTCTAAAGGGATTTGATTTAATATGACTTGGTGTTTTGCTTAAAAAAATAAAAGTATGGTTCTATATAATGGCAATGAAACATTTTTTCAATAACTACAGAACTTTCTAACAGTTCTCTAAAGGTTTTTCCACAGGAAATTACCTTACAAGTGTCTCAGAAATTATGCCTAACAATATTAGGCCTTTCTATTGGTTATTGAGAGGAAATATTTTAAAATTATGATAAATTAATAGATAACACAAACATTGACAGTATGGTAAATAATTATGAGATCTGAGTGACTTAAGTGATTTTGTTTTGTTTTTACTAATGCACATTTTTGAAAGAACACTAATATAACCAATGATAAAATTATACATCTAGGTGTAAGAAACAAAGGTCATACTTATAGACCCAGAGACTGTAAAATCAAGTCTATAGATGGTCAAGTAGTTGTCCTAACAGTGTACATAAAAGAAGCTACTATATTTTTGGAAACATAACTAGAGGGATAGTGTTAGAGAGGTGCACGGAATAAACAAAATCAGTATTTGAAAGACTTTTTGAGCAGGGGGGTTGGACTAGACGGTCTCTAGAGGTCCCTTTCAATTTCAACCATTCTGTGAAAATTCAAGGTGGTATTGAAGAGAGATGTAAGAATTATTCATAGCCAGAAGAAATTCATGTGCTTGAAAATGGATTTAAAAGGATGTGCTTCAGGCACAGAGGCAAGGCAGACTGGTGTATAATTCCTCAGGTCATCCTTTTTAAAGATAGGCATAATGTTAGCCTTTTTCAAGTCACTCCAGGAGACTGTATATGTTATATTTACTAGGTCCTGGAGAGCTCTGTGGAGAATGTGAGCTCCTATTAGCTGAATTAAGGAATCACACTGACAGAGAAATGAGAGAAAAATAAACTTTGTGTCATTCAAAACATGCTAAGAAAAAAGAAATTGGAAGACTAAATGGTCCAAAAGGTTAACAATAGGTTAACACAATGACTAGTGAGTCACTCTTTAATAATAATGTAGGAAAAGCAGAAGAAGAGTGAAGTAAAAAAAAAAATAAATAAAAAAAATTAAAAAGCCCTTGAAGATAGTACAAATTTATTCAGGAAAGACAAAAGATGAAAAGATGCTAGATTTCAAAAAGAACAAACCTGGGCAAAGGTATAGCATAAGGGAAAGTAAAATTCAACACCAACATAACCGATAGTGCTTGGTGGCAGAAATCTAAGTTTATTGGGAAAAAGACAGGAAATAAAACAAAAAGCCTTTGTGGAACACTCAGTAGGAACATTTGCTGAATGCTCTGTGGTAGTCCAAAAAGAAAGAAGAGAAAATGTGGCTTTTGGACCATTTCATTTCAGTCTAGAGAACTGAAAACATTTCTGATCTTCATCTTGTCAATGCCAGGCAGAAAGAGAAAGCTTTCAGGAAGGAGGAATTTTAACTAAAGTAGTTAAAAGAGTTCTTCTGGAAAAGACAGCAAAGAGGCTGGATTAAGTTTTAGAAAAACACATACAAAATCCACATAGTAAAATGATTGCCAGGTAATCCAATTTCTACCTTTACAACGCAAGAGTGACAGTCTCAAATGACCCAGAAAGTCAACAAATTTAAAACTTGATCAAAAGAAGTGATTTTTAAACACAGATTAACTTGCACAGGGAACTCGTCACGAAACAATCTGACAGTCTAAAAGATCAATAGGGATCAGAGTAAAGTTAGACATTTATCTGAAGGTCTATAAATTCTCAGGCAGCAAGGTATAGTCTGAATACCTGACAGGAGTTAGAAAAAGAGTTTTCTACTTACAGGATATTCCATATTTACACATCATATGTTGTTATAGGGCTATTCTAGCTGAAAAAAACCACCTCCAAAGAATATAACCATGGCAAAATCTGTAAGGTCTAGGGAAAGAAAACAATTTCTCCTCCCTCCTCTTTATGTATTTGAAATAATTTTATTTTTTCCAAATAAAGTTTTGGGAATATCATGGCTTTTCTATTTGTTTCTCAGAGTGTACCAACTGGTTTAACAAAATACATTAATTTTCTCCATGAAACTTGACTAGCACATTTCATGTGCCAGCTACTATTCTAGAGAGAAAAAAAAATGAGTAATTTCACTTCCTGAAGGAATGACCTGACAATATGAAATATTTCTTTCTGAGGGCTCATTTGGCTCCCTTGTCTTAGGCCACCAGACTGACCCTGATAGGCCTTTCTAGTGAAGTCTGAAATACAGATCTACAGACAAATCGTTGCTATCCCCTTTGGTTTAGCAGCAAGAAGAGCGATGTCATCTCCCTGATAAATATTAATATGAAACTAGAAGTTCAAATGACTTCTCTACCTCAAAGGAACATGTCTGTTGGATGAAAATCTGAAAATAGTTGAATCAAAATAGCGAAAATCACACAGAGACCAACAGTGTCAGAATTTCAGTCTATAAATTCTTATCCTTTCCCACCTGAGAAAGGACATTAGAGGATTTTTTTTTCCCTGACTGGCTTCAGTATTTTTCTGTAGTGTATGTGAAAAAAAGGCATTGAGCATGTTGACTGTAATTAAATTATATAGTCATATTAATATTAACTAAAATCTCTATCTTGACTGCTGAGCCCTTTATTCTTATATACCTCCTGGGTTCTCCATACATGTCCTTTCCTAAACCTTCACTGTTTTAGTCAATTATTTAACTTATTTTTTTTTATTTATTCATATGAAGTTTTTGGTTCAATGGGTCCTTTATTCTGTCGCGCTGGCGACAATGTTTCTTTCCCTGGGCCTCTTTCCTCAGTATCTTATGTTTACACTGTTGGAAGAAGAAACGTTTAACAGTTTGACATGATAATGCTCTGTCTTGAGCTTCAGCTTCCATCTTGTGGATCTTTCTTTTTTGGACATCCGGAAAACCACTTTAAGAAAATGCACCTATATTGTGCTTATATGTTTCACTGTTTATTGGTCTGCACGTCCCCACTTTATCAGGTTGGTTGATTTCTTAGGCAGATTTTCAGCACTATAATTCCTTCTGCTTTGCTACAAAGTGGCAAATGCATAGTCTCCCTTTGCTTATTTCTACACAAGCACAATTATTTCATTGCTTGATATTCAGGACTGTATTCTCACACCAGAGATCACTACCAATATAAATGCTGGTTTAATTTCTACCTAATTTGATGCCCTGCTTCCCTGCCATAGTCATGCATCAGTGTTTTACAGATAAGGCATTCCTCCTGAAGTTTTTCACTGGATCCAGCTCTTTTTGTCTCTCAGTCTCACAGTCTTTGGCTCTTTTCTTCTCCCTGCATATTTGTGGTATTGGGAAATGTTGTTCACAACCCCTCCTTTTTTTTTTTTTTTTTTTTTTTTTTTTAATATACAACAGGTAGGAATACAGAGAAACAAGGACCCAAATCCATCTTCTGACTGTTCCCAGTGTCACACAAAGAATATGCCGAAAACCACAATTGGGAAGCTAGGAGAAACAGTCAAACTACAGCAATATCTTCTCTCTTTAATAAAAAGTTCAATTTAAATGAAAAATAAAATCTTTAACAGATTGTAAATATATTTGAAATTGTAGAGCTTAACAATTGAATCTTTATCAGTTTTATTTTCTTGGACTATTTCATCAAATCAGTGCAGTAATAATATAGCTGTTCTAATTGAAATAGGATTAGGATTGCAATCTTCATTGCACAAGCTGCTACATACATATACAGAAAGAAACAGTGACAACTGTATTGCAGGTACACTCTAAGCTATGGGATAGATTATTAGCCCCCAAACCTGAATATAGTTAAGCAAGTTGGTAACAGCATGGTTCAAGGGGTTTACTGAAAATAACATAGAAAATGTGACGTAGATGAAGGAAGTGAACCTAAATTCCTAATATTCTCTTTGCTGTCTGAAATACTACTCTCTTTTAAGCCGAGTACTTAAAAGAATGTCTTCATTTAACCTTGAATGGAAAGCCAGCATGTGGTGACACTTTATAGAGCATCACTCATTAATTTATTAGGGTCCCTCTCAGAGACTGCTTGTTTCTCTGAACCCGTGCAACATCCTCGAGTCTCTGGGAGTGATTATCCTTGTTCGTCTCTACACCTTTGTCTTCCTGATGCGCAAACCTGCCATTCTCCTAAAAGTGATGGACATAACACTATTCTAGATGCATAGCCCATTTGACATAATAACTAGAAAAAAAAACCCTCAAAACAACAGTTATGATGATAGTGGAGGAGATTTCCTGAGTTTCACTACATTTGCCTTTGTAATAATTCATCTCTTCAGAAGCTCTTTTGGAGTAATTAAAAGGGACACACTCTCTGCAGTCACTTTGATTTGGTCTGCTCAGTCTCTTTCACTGCCATTTAGCAAGGGAGTGTCTGCTCTGACCTGTTCTAAAAGCATTTCTTCATTTAGCCCTCAGAGTCAACAGCTTCTCTGTCGACTTCAGGAGAAAGAGAGCATTTGACCAATGTCTCTATGGCTGTGTTCCTTGAGAAAGGCCAGAACCTCTCTGATCCCCACCTACTCTTGCCAAGTATTCACCAGAAAACCATTAGCCCAGCAAAGCACTGGATGACACACCATTAAGGCAATAATACCTCTCTTGCAAATTCATCAGTGCAGGATGACATATTTGCAGATACAGGCTGTCATTATTTGATACCTCCCATTCACCTCTCAATAGCCTCTTTGCAGGTGGTTCTAACATTTCACTCCCTTATTATTGTCTTGATAGCCACCACCTGGGATGTGAACAGGACTGACCTCAGTCAACAGCACCGCTTCACATATGGCCTATGGCTCAGAAATCATTTGGGGTCACAAAGGAGGACAGTGTATATAATATGTCTGCAATATAACAAGAAATCACACAACTTGCCTGAGGCAGGGACAAGTTTTACTGTTGTGCTAGATAATAATATAGACATTAAGGGGGAAAGAATTTCTTTGAACAGGGAAGAAAAACTTTCCTTCACAGTCATGAAATCCCATCATTGTTTTAGCTAGTTATGTGGTAAAATAAAAATCCACAAACATCTTAGGCCTGTTTATGACAGGTTTTTTTATGTAGTTTTTTTTTTTTTTTTTTTTTTTTTTTACTTACAAATCCAATTTGTAAGCATCTTTCCTCTTAGACTATTACAGTAATCATCTGACTGGCTGAGTCTGCTGACAGCACACACTAGGGAACCCACAAAAGGAGATTTTCTTACTTTGCAGTAAGTTGTGAGAAGATGTTGAATGGCAGAGCATCATACAAGCACACAATTGGACATCTACAGTACTTTTTGCAGTTTCAAAAAATCTAAAAGATTTAGAAGTACCTATTTATGTTACTACAGAAAAGGCCGTATATCCCCTGTTGTCAGTTATAGAGGACTTCATTACATGGAGAATCCCCTTTTACTTTACTGTAACTCTGCTTACTGATCACATGCACAGAAATTAGTGACAGCTCTTCTCAATATACTGCAAATAGATGTGCTTTGCATAGAAGGAACGCTCCCTCCTCTGTTGCACTCCAGAGCTCCGACAGGATTGCTCCAGAGGAGATAGACACTTCACTGTCTCTTAGACATCTCACTTCTGTTCCATCTTTTTTTTAAAAAAAAAAAAAAAGCTATAAAGCCAGTCAAATATCCCGACCACAACCAGTCAGTTGTTCTTTGCCTATATAAGCAATAAGAGGGAGCTTTTCTCTTCTAAGTGAAGCCTCTCTAAAGAATGTAATCAAGATCAATTAATAAGATTTCATGGCATTTAAACTATAATCAGTAGAACTAGATGAGAAATACTATCCTTTGTGTAATTATCACAACTGCCCTACAGAAGCCTAATATACAGGTCATTCTTTATAGCACAGTTCTATAGGAGATGAACTATTTTTGCTAATTTTAGCATTTCTGAAAACCTGTTTTATGTAGTTTATTCTGCTCTGAACTCTTTGCTCTTTACAGAAAGCCATCTTTGTGAAGAAAGACTTTTTTTTTTTTTAAAAAAAAAAAGAAAATCTATGAACTCTTCTCTCTATCTTGCAGAAATCTGGAATTTCTGTCCCTTCCAACAAGCTCTGCCTGGCATTATGGTCCTTCCTGCTTCATTCATTAAAAATAGCAATGCAGCAGTATGAATATATCCTTTGGGATTCTACATTAAATGCAGGCTCTTGCATCGCAGGCTGACTTACATCTGTGTAGCCCTTTTGATGTCTCTTGGCACACCACTGCAGCTGTCTCTGGTAGTAGGCATTTGAATTGATTAACATGCTTGCTCCTTTTTCCTTTCCCTCCTGCTTTCAGGGCTGCGCCTTGAAAGATTTACTGCACTCCAGAGGGGTGAGGCACTCTGTGGATGCCCTGAGGACAGCATAATTGCTGAATCAAAATCTCTCTTGAGGATGTGAGCTTTAAACTTTGCTTTCAAGATTTAAATTCTCTGACCACCTTTTCTCAGCATATGTGTAACAGATTGGTAGAGAATAATCTCCTAACAAGAAAATGCATCGTTATAGATAACCAAGAGGAGAGAGAGGAGCAGTATCCTTAAAATATTGTCTGCTAAGATTCAGACACTAAATCTCTAGTACAGCAAGTAATTAAACACATAAATAGTCACAGCAAGTTCACTGGGACTATTCAAGTACACAGTTATATATATAAGCATTTCCACTATCGGGATTTAGAAATGAGAATCTAATTAAAAAAATGGTTGGCAACCTAAATCATGTTGAGTCACTATCAGAACTGTACTACAGTTCCAAACCAATGAAGTGTTATTTTGGACTGAAGATATAAATCAGAATTCCTTATTTTATTAGGTATGGACCCCAGTGTTTTATTTTGCAATATCTAGTAGCATTAACATATTTTGGGGACTATCAAAGGGAAGATTCTTAGAGGATCTGTGGTTGCTAGGAGACTGTTACTTCAGTCCTGCAAATCTTCCACACTGTAAAGAGCAAACTAGCAATAATCAGGTTTTCCTGCCAGATAGCACTCAAACAACTAAAGTTTAGAGCTTATTATTTAAAATTTTTGATTTAAGCTTATATCTGTAGAATGGAAAAAGGTAAGAGTTGTTGTATTTCTCCAAATAGGTATTTTATCTTGTATATATAATGTACCACCCTTACATTTTTTTTGATCAATAGTATCTTGACTGTCTAACATCCAGAAACAGTTTCTGTGCAACAGCAGGTTTCTGTCAGCCTAGAAAGTGCTGAGCTCTTTTAAGACAATTCAGAGCAAGAATTTTGCCAGCCCCAGAAATGCAGTGTCCATTTCCCATACACACCAAGGCTGTGACCTTAGCAGTGTGAAACCCGCGCACACGCACGCACGCACCCCTGCGGCTCCTGCGCCTCCGGCACTTCTGGGGCCTCTCAATTTATAGCTGCAAGAACAGGAAGCGCATTTGTCTGCTGAGCACCTGTAGATCTTAGGATACACATACAGACAGAGGCGTTACAGTTAGTTTGGCACAAACTGTCAGTGTTTCCTGATTTTAAATTCATTAAAGGAAATAAAGCCTATCTATTCTAGGCCAGAGTATTTGTATTATAGTGTTTGAGAGGACACAATAAGAAAGTCGAAAATCACCGAAGGCTGTAATTTGATGATGTTCTTTAAAATTCCGCATTTAAGACCTGAAAGTTACACTAAGCACAAAAATCTGCTGTCTTCAGTGAAATAACACTTTCGATCAGAACTACACACATACTGTGTGCTTGCAGGATCAGTGCCTTTAGTACTGTTTAAATATGTGTCAATGACGAATCTATTAACAACAATATCCATTTTCTTATTCTTGGCTTTTCAGTTACTCGCACAGTAATATCACACTACTAAATCCTAGTCTGTAGCCCATTAAAATCAGTCTTTTCCTGGGCTTTGACCCTATTTCTGTAGAACCTCAAATATCTTAGTTTCTTTTCATGCACCTAAATATGACAACGTTCTGACCCGATCCTTCCCCATCCTCATCTAACACCACAGCCAAATTCTTCTCTCCATGAGACAAAGATAAGGGCAGTAAAACTATCTGCAAGGAACTGCCTTTGGGAAGAGAAGGGGTGGTGGAGATCGAAAAAGGGCAATATCACAGTTAAGTCAAAGTGTAAGGGACTGCCATTCCTTCCACAGAAAGCATAATTTCTCTCCCCCCAGGTCTTCTGACAGCCTTTTGCTAATGATTCAAATCCAGTTTGTAGTTATATTTGAGCAGTTGATATATTTCACTCTAAAACCTGACAGTTTCATACAGTGATATGTCCTGAGTGTGGTATTTGTCCCCTACTACGGAAAGAGTATATAGTAATAGTAACGGGGAACATGGCTGAATCATTGACAAATTCAACCTTAGCTATCTTCTCTTGCTTGCCTTGACAACTAGACTATTGAATTCCAACAGGATGAAAATCTAAAAAAAGCACTGCATAAAGAAAGACTGCAAGCAAAGCCACTAGATAATACAGGCTCGATGCTCCTGTGAAATGTGACACGTGCAAAAGCCAGATGTAATTTTAACAATACAGCTTCCTTTTCGACAAAGGAATCTCCAGAGTCTGATTTAATGTCTCTACAGTAAAACCGAACAATTCCACGTTTTGTGTAGGAGTAAGAACAGACTTCTTTAAACTCACAGAAAAGAACCCCTGAGAAGAATGTTAACGCAGAACACAGTGACTATAAAAAGAAAAGACCTCTTATGACCCTAGAGCAATTAAGACACTATCTAAGTCCAGCATTAAAGTTACCTTATGCTTAAAATTATTACAATCACACAAGCAGACTGAGAAATGCTGGCAGAGAGCAGTACAGAAACCAGAAACCAAACTGCAGCTTAGGAAATATTTTTCCTTATTTACTAGGCTGGCTTTTATGCAGGAGCGCAGAGAGGAACAGACAAAAGGAGCTTTTGTCGCCTTCACACGCTATCTAAAAGGTGATGAGGAGAGCGGCTAGAATAAGCAGTCAGGAAATCAGCTAAAGACTTGAGAGCTAGGTTCACATCTCTTTTTTCCTGTAACAAACACCACCTGAGCTTGGGACTCCCTTAAGGAGCTCAAGGTCTCTGAAAAATGGATCCTCAGCCCTAACTTACCTCACAGATTCATTTGAAAGTAATTAATTTCAACATTTTGAGGCACTGAATAACGTATTTATATGAATAGATATTCACTTTCAGGCAGATAGTAGACAACACTTTATAAGTTTAACAGTGAGGCATGCTACTGAGGCATGCCACTTTTTAAGCCTATTTTACAGATGCATTTTTGCATGCGTTCTAACACCACAGGGGCTCAAAATGAACAGAATAGACTTTGCAGTGGCTTCTTGTGATAAAGGGAGTAACAGCATCAATTGACAGTGTTTCTAGCAATAAAAGATTCTTTCTTTTCTTCCTCATACTTATGTTTTCCTGGCACATAAGCCAAAGCGGTAACTAGAACCCGTTCCTTCGATTTCAAATGGCATCATAATTCTTTTCTAGTTAGTTGTGGATTTGAGGATTTTTTTTTAATCTCATCCATAATATTATCAGGAAAATTCTATTGCTTTGGTGAAGAGAGAGACTGGTTTGAAAGAAAAAGATCAAAGATTACTTTAACATTATTCTCTTGCCTCATTCTTTTATTGCTAGAGTGAAGTTCTCTCCTTAAACAACTACAGACACAGCTCTAAGTGATCTATCATAGCCCATGGCTTGTTATTCCCTGGAAGACCCATTGTTCCAGAAATAGGCCCAGCACGGCTGGCATGACTTCGAAGCCCCACGTACATAGGTTGGAAATGGAATAAAAAAGAAAATGAATCAGTAAACTGATACTGTTTTCCACCGGTGCTGTGTGACAGAAGATGTGAAAGCTTTGAAGCTCATCTCTCTTTTCAAGGAAATATCTATGACATTGTCCAGGTATATCTTTGCACCTTGTTTATTTTATTCTTCCTTGTCTGCAGACAAGTTCACAAGCGACAAAAGGCATGAACAGAAATGCGCTATATTTAGGAAACTCCCTCAGCTCCCCAGGGCCTGGGTCTCCGGGAAGCAGCAGTGCCTTAGGAACTGACATATGTTGAAGGCAGTAAGGCAGAGAGCAAATTTCCTCTCCATTTGTTGGCTTTGCTCTTTCTGGCTTCAGTGTGAGCCCATTATTTCCTATTCCATGCTGAATATAGAGAATGGTTGATTCACTTTCTCTTTACAGCTATCTTTTCCCTGCTTGAACTACTGGAAAAACTAAGACTGAGAAGAGTTAAGTTACCCAGCTCTCTTAGCATTCTGTTTGCCTTTCCCTACACTCTCTCCTTTTAGGGTGGTACCCAAAACAGGGCACAAAGCTACTGAACACAGCAAGAAAAATAAATGGTGAATCATTGTATTACAGGTGATTCCTCTTCACATTTGAGGGATATAGATAGATGTACATAGAACAAAAAACACGTCTGTTACAAACACAGCTCTATGAGTGTAGGATGCAAGATTTTTGCAGTTCTGCTCCCTCTCCCCCACTTCCCATCGCCAGCATGCAGAAAGAAAAAATCTCCAGTATGTAGAGACGTAAGTAAAGATATAAATATACAAGTGTATAGGACTTTCTACAGGACTTGTGTCAGCCATGTTAGGGTTCATATTTCCTCCTGGTTGATGATGACCCAAGTTTTATTCCCAGTCGGTAGTATAAGACTCCCGCCTTAGGTCAAGAGTCACTGCACCAAGATATTGCAGTTAATTCTGATTATCTCAGATATCACTTTATATTATCTATTGACAACTGGTAGCTTTTTTAATGGCAACTGTAGTGGCTAAGCACATTAATGCAGAGCCTATAACTACCATTAACAATGTCTGTAATAGAGACACCTACATAAGTAGGTTGGCAATGTACAGTAAATAGTGCCATGTATTAGTTTAAGAGACACAAACTCCAGTTAGTCTGTTAGACTGCATTTTCCTTTGGCCTGGTGGGAGTCATACTGGAGTCAAGCTAGCTGAAGTGAACTGTGCAGAGAGTTGCTTGGGCAGCCAGTGTGGCTTCAGCTCTGTTTTAACTTTCTGGATTTCTAGGGCATTGTACAATGTTGAATAACTATAAAGAAAACAGTTCATCAATCCACTCTCACTAAACACAGGTGTTGCTGCATATGCATAATACAGAAAATGAAAATAAATGCACATATCTGTTTTAAACAGATTGTTGAGGAAAGGTTTTCCTTTTCATATGGATTTGTACAGCTGCTAGCTCTATGGATCCTCATCTCTATTGAGGGCAACATGGACTATTTTAAAATAAATAAGCAGTTAAATCACATTAGTCATATATACAGGGTAAAATCATCTGACTGAGAAAAAGTGTACTGAATTATTCAAATGGAGTCTTAAAAGTCATTTTAAGGCAGGAAGCTGCCTAATTTGGATAGTCTTTGTTCAGATTTCACTGGAGGGTTTGCTAAATGACATACAGAACAAGTGCACGTTCTTTTGGGACTGTTTTTTGAGAAGGATTATGGCATTTCACACCAGCTGAGAGTACTGGATATAATGGAAGTCAGCTTGACATACCGAAACTGTCATTTAAGAGAAGACCCTCTAGTGGAGTAAGTCAGCAAGGCTTGACTTCACCAGAGCTATGCTAATTTACCCCTGTTGGAATTCTGGCTCTAAGACTTTACAGAGCGAAAACAAAATTAAAGAAGCAACACAAAAATTCTAAAATATTACTAAATAAAACAGCTTGAGAGTATTATGCTTTCCCAAGCATGTGAAGAAAAAAAATCTGTAGTTCATACTTTCAATTTAATTTGTGACTTATTTGATACATATTTAAACATGCAGTATATGCTATGGAGGACTTAAGGCCTAGGAAGTGAGAATAATGACAAGATTTCTTTTGTCCGAAAGAGTCTGGGGAACAATCACAACAAAATAGGATAAAAATTTCAGTGAATTTGGATTTTACTAAGGATTTTTACAAAGCTAACAGTAAAAATACCTTTAGCCATACAGATAGAAAAAGTAAGAAAGGAAGGTCAGATGGAAGTTTGAGATGATTTAGATGTAGTCCAATTATTAAAGGGATACTTTGACATATATTTCAGTAAGGATGATAATGAACACTGCAATCATTTTAGGATGTCTGACTGCAGAAAGAACAACAGTAACTATGTATGATAGATGAGGAAGGAACAAGCCAAGTCTGTTCACATTAGTGGTGTCAGGAGCCCCACGGTCATCCTCTGCCCAAAATCCTGACCTATCTGGCACAGGAAGTTGCAAACCCAGGAGCAAAGCTTTTCAGCTAGTTTGTTGGTTCAAAAGTTATATTCCAACTGGTGAAAAGAAAATTCAATATAAAGGAGGGTGAAGGCTTCCATGGTACGTAGGCAAAGCAAGCTGAAAAAACAGGAAACAGAGGTACAGGAGAAGTGAGATAAAACAGAGTTGTAGCAAAGGTTTCTTTTTGTTAAAATAACTGATTTCTTACTCAGGGAGTGTATCCAAATTTATCTAGACTTGCAGAAAGCAGTTCGTAATGTGCTCAACATAAAATTACCATTTAAAACTGCTATACTGGAGAATAAATCAAGATTATTAACCTGAATGAAAATTTGATTAATTGAAAATTGTAGTAGGTTAAAAAGTAAAGTTTATCAGGTTGGGAAGAAGTCCTTTGAACTTGGAAGAAGTTTTCAGACACATCCTATTACAAAAACTTATTAGTGACCTTGGGTCAATAATTAAGTTTGTTCCTGGAATGTGTATCTACACATCTACAGGTGTTTGGAGGTATTGACAACAGTTTGGAGGCTCATATAAGAACTGTTTTACTCATAAGCAGAAAAACAGAAATAGGATGAAATTTAATACAAAGCTATCCACATAAAGACTTCATGTATTGGGGCACATCACATGGAGACAGCAGAGAAAGAGATCTAGATGCACCGTTGGACCGTAAAATAACAATGAGCCTCTACTGTGACAGCTATGGAAAATCTGAGAGACGTCCGAGATATTTTGTGGATAAGTTTCCCTTGGAGTCACTGAAGCATTCACACTGTTGTACAAGGTGCTGGCAAGGAGTTTAGTATGTGAGATACAGCTCTAATCACCCACATTCGGATAAGACTGAATTAATTTGGAATAGATCCAGAGATGGGATACTAAAAATGACTGAGGGAAGCGAGCATGATCTTATGAGAACAGACAAAGAATCATGTCTTGTTTTCCTTTGCAAATAAGATGGCTCTTCATTAATGCATTTGGGAATTTAAAAACAGGGTGAAAGTAATATGCTTTAAATTTAAACATAACATTGATACAAAATCACATAAAGATAAACTAGTTTTACAAAAATTAACATGGTTTGAATCACCTTCTAATTTCCTTCAGTTGAGTAATGGTCTGGAACACACAAGGCAAAGAACCTAATTGCTTCAAGATGGAGCCTAGCAGGTTTATGGAAAGACTGCATGACAGTAGCGGTGATCTAGAATTGCACATTCAGGTCTAGTTTTGAGAATTTTGGGTGCTGAACTTAGCTATTTCCTCTAAGATGTAAAAAGAATTTGTCTGCTTCTCTACTGAATTAGATTTAAGCTATATCT
Organism: Rhea pennata; assembly: GCF_028389875.1. NCBI lineage: Eukaryota > Metazoa > Chordata > Aves > Rheiformes > Rheidae > Rhea > Rhea pennata. The sequence continues at coordinate 57,420,580 of NC_084667.1, read as the reverse complement.
TTATTACGTACAGTTAGTCCCTAACAGGCAAGTTTCCACTTGCCACCTAACTTTGTTTCAGAGGATTTCCTCTGTCACTCTAGGAAGGGTCAAAATTTGGTCACAGGTGAGAAAGGGTGCAATGCTGCTCTTGGTGGTACCAAGAGAACTGGTATATCCTGCTTGTGGTTACTCATATTTAAACTGATTGTTAGATACTTTTGCTCAGGTCAGATGCAAAAGCCTTATAGCTCAATGAAATCCCACTGTTCTTTTTAGAATGTGTGATCCTCTTTCTGGGTAGAAGTATCCAATGATCCCCAAACATTCTTTAATATTGCGAGGACATAAGAAGTTAGAGATGTTCTTCACCTCTTCTACCTTCTTCCCTCAGTAAATAGTTATACCTCTTCAGCAGGCCTGAGACTACCGGAGGTGTTTTGTGGCTTGTAGTATGGAAGTATGCACAGACATGGGGTTCTCTGAACAAAACATCTAATATAATGGCAACTGCAGAGAACTGAACTCAATTTTCTTTGCATCTACTTGATAGTTTCATGCAAGTCTTTTACAGAAAGATTCTTTTTATTTTCTAAATAACTATTAGAAACATTCAGTACTTGAAGCCAAATCAAGTACAGCTGGATACTTCCCTCTGCTATATTAAGCTTCCTACATATCAAATTACATTCTCCTTTCAGGTATCACCTGAGGTACTTTGAAGTCTATACAAAGAACTATCTAAAAACTGGTTAAAAATCTAATTAAAGATTGATCTTATCAAACTATATGTTGTCCATAAATTTTATTAAATCAAATTTGTGAATCCTATATAAGAAAAAAAAAGCACAATATAGCCACACTGACTATATCAATAAAACTTTAGCACAACTGCAAACACAAAATAAATGCTGAAATTAAATAGTTATGATTCAAAATGTGTGGCAGTTTACAAATATGTCAGGAGTCCAGAGCACCTTAGTTCTGACTGAATTTTTATTTACAGCTCTTCTCACCACAGAAGTAAAGCCACTCTCACAATACCAAACAAATCAGAGTAATAACAATCTGACTGAATGAGCAGCAGTAATTCCCTGCTGCCCTTTCTTTCCTTATGTATTTGGCAGCAATTAGCCAATAACCCAATCCAAAGTCCGCTCCAAAGGGAAGACAGAGCTTTGTGGGAATCAAGCTAGACCTCTGATCCTGCCCCCTCTCTAAAATGCGACATTTCTTCCAAGAAAAGAACAAAGAAAAAAAAAACAACACAAGAAAGATGTCCTCTCCAGGAAAATCCTTCTCCTTTACATATACAATGGGAAGACATTGAAGGATGAAAATGGTCCTCAGATCTTAGAAAAAATAAGTTTCTTTAGGTATCTGAAATCTCTAGATTATTGCATTATAACTTTCTGAAGAACAAGCAAAGGAAGTGAAACAAGATTCTGCCAACATTGTCAGTATGGGATTTTAACAAACTGATGGATAGACTATTGATATGACTTTTTATTAAAAATGTTTTGGTCATTAATCAACATTATAGACAGTCATATAACCCAAAAAAATCAAATAAATTGATCACAACATTAAGCTGTATTCACACCAATGACTGAAATGTCCTTCCATTGTCTTGTAGTTAATTCATTAATTAGACATGTTGGAGAAAACAGATTATGGGATCTCAGCATTTTTATTTGCTCCAACTTGAAAACAACTGAAAGATGGTCATGCTGTCTGAAAAATAGTATAAGAGAAGGAGGGAAAAAAAAAACACACCTTAAAGTTTCCTGAGTTTTCTATTAACAGCATCATTGCTTCTAATCAAGTCATTGAGCGGCTTTGTTCTTAAAGAACATCAAAGGATATCAAATAGCTATTTAGAATAAACACAGGGAAAAAGAACCCAGACAACTGACCTGCCTTTTGAATATCTGTCCTAAATTGGACTTTCAAATGCTCAGCACTTCCAGAAAAGTGCAGTGTCTTGTCAGTTGTTCTATGCTTTATACTTGCTTTCTTTAAATACTTGTAAACCACAGTCAAGTTTCTACCCGTAGTCCTATGCATCAGCTGAAAGTGCTTCCAGGCAAAGACACTGCACCAAGCATTTCTGTGGGAAGAAAAATCTTCACACCAGTCTCAGTATTTTAACTAGAAGAGTCCGTATTTGGAAGTGCAGTATACAGAATTACCAAGGGCAATCCTGTTGTGAAGGGCAAAAATTGTTACTTTTAGGCTGGTGAAATAAATTCTGTAGTTGCCTTACTTTGATATTGTTTAAAAAAGCAGCAAGTCTCATCTGATAGCTCTGCAATTAAAGATAATTATTGATCTTAATTAAAAATATTTTCTAAAGGCCTCCCATCACACATGATTTCAATCACAGTTCAGATGTACTTGCAATAAGTCAATCCAACAGCAAGCAGATGATCATAAATAACACTGAACATCCTCTTCCTTACAGTCTTCTGTTGAGAATAAGCTTTTGAATCAATTCAGCAGGACATTTTAGAAGGGAGCCTTCATGAAGAGCAGTCTGAAAAATCAAATAGCCTCCAAACTTCCAAGGATATAGCAGTGGCATAGAACTGGCTAGGAAACAGCAATTTGTGAAAACAGAACTATATCAGAAAAAAATAACCGGTTTTCAAAATCAGTTTGAGTTGTTAGGTTTTTGGGCAGTAAGGCAGGAGGAAAGGAAGGACGAGATAACAAAGTGCTTTCCTAAGGAATCAGGGAACAAAACCCACTGAACTGCTTTGCATACAAGTTCTATTTCTACATGTCTCACCTGCTCTTATCTTTGTTCCCACTGTCTCAGGTTCCATACGACTGTTTTGACTCTCTAGCCTGAAAGCTAGGACACTACCCTGAAAAATACCCACACTCTAGTCCCTTCTTCTACTCCCACTTTATTTACTAGTGAGACCACCACCATCCAAAGAAGAAACTGAGTTCCCCCCTGCCATGGCGCAGGAAGGGCTCTGATATGAGTCAGAGTATCCTGCCCTGAACAGGATTGAGCTAATCAGCACCCCCACGCCACAGGGGTGCTCTGGCCACAGCCCTCAGGGGAAGGGAGAGGAGAACATTCCCAGCAGCCCAGAGGAAAATTGTCCACATCACACAACACAAGCAGCTTTTACTCTGAGGAGGGGAAAAAAAAAGAGCCTTGCCATTTTCAAAGGTGGATAGGTCAGACTGAACTAACTGTAGCTTGGCTTAGTTTTCTGGTTTGTTTCAGCATCAGGATTTTATTGTGATTAAAAAAAAAAAAAAAAAAAAACTAATTTCCTGTCTGGGTTGGCAGCCAATGACTCACCTGCATTCAGAGATGAGGTTAATAGCACAGCCAGAAAGCCAGCCTACAACTCCTCTTCTCCATCCTGCCCTTTAATCACACAGAACTACCCTGACTCCTTAAGTACAGCAGCACTCAAAGCACCAGACAAAAATAAGGCTCAGGTAGTTCTCCCTTGTGCCTGAAGAAGCGGCCACAACGGAAGCTGTGAACCAGATCTTCCAAGGACAACCCTTGGGGGGTTCTTCATGGGCAACCCACAGTCCAGGGCAAAGCAATAGCAAAGGACTCTGGTGGAAGCTCTGTCCAGGCTGCCCCACATGATGGGGGACGTGGGGGGGGTGGGGGGGGTGGGGGAATGACAGGCTGATTAAGGCAAGATCCTGCTTTGAGTTTGCCTCAGAAAGAGCCAGAGAGTAGACGCAGGCAGCCATGGGGCTGCCAGCAGCTTCCCGTGCACAGGGAGAAAGCCCCCACATTCATTTTCCAATCAGTACTGCTTAAACTGTTTCCTGCATACTACAGAAAATGAATTAATTCAATAGACAGATACAAATTTGAGAAAGCTATCAAGGGTTCCTAGGTTAAACTTTTAATTTCAGGTCTATGATTTACTACAGATAACCCTGAGCTTCCAACACACATGCAGGGACCGTGTAGCATGTTACATCCAGGACCGGGAAGCCAAAGAGGGCTTTTCCTGCAGCTGGCTTCTTAGGCATTCACTATAGCTTGGTGCACAGGATCCCTAATGTATGTCATCAGAAATTGTCATGCAAACATTGGCCTGACTGACAACTTATCTAGTGTGCAAAACAAAAGTAAATGAGAAGAAGGAAAAGTGAATGACACAATGAGGAACCAGCAATTTGTCATTTGGGGTGTTTTATTAGGCAGTTTGACAAGTTTCCTGTTGGCTGGCTGATTAAGTTTACATTTCCCTATTTTTAATCTTTAATTTATTTTGTACAAAATATGATTGTTAGTCATTAATCAATAAGGTTTAGAGCATTCACGATTAATGGGTAATGCTTTCAGTATATAAGATTCTGTGATGCTGGGATTTATCTCGCTCTAGAGATTGCAGGATTGCTCCGAGTATTCATTCCTTAGTCACAATAAACTGGAGCCAGGAGGACTGATGAGATTCTATGCTAGTGGTGTGATAAGACGAAATGCAAGCAGCTATTAGGAATCTGCGTGAGACGATGATGAAAAAGAAACCAACGAGTTAACAAGACTGTGCTTTTCACATGACTACGTAGTGTCAAAGAGATTAACAAGTCTGTGTTATGGATAAGTAGGGATTTATAGCTTCTATAAGGTAGAAAGAAATGAGAGAGATTATTGAAATTACCACTTACTGCTGTACCAGGCTTTAAATATTTAAGGCAACAGAAGTCATGAGCAGCTGTCAAAGGGTTAATGGGAGTCCAGCTGCAGCTGCAGTCACTAGGAACTGAAGAGTTACTGGACTTCTAAGCTACCCTCTGGGTAAGTAGCAGTGAAAGTGTTAATGAAAAGCCTGCATGCATTGAGATGCTAATTGTCAAGATAGGGCATTACTAGAGGAAACTGATTTGATTACTCAAAACTCACACCAAGGATGAAATGCTTTGTCCATTCCATCTGCAAAACGTTAAGCCTTAAACTCAAAATTCACATGTGACGAAGTCACTTTAATTTCACAGGCAGCAGAACACTGCTCCCGTGCCCACTGTGCAGAGGGTAGCACTGAATTTCAACTTTTTCAGTGAAATCCAGGAGGCAGAGTAACCTGTTACTTGCTGCTGCGCTTTTCTCCCCCCCTTTTCTCCCTCCCCCCAACCCCCATTTTCTGCCTCAGCGCTACAACTGAGTCATTCTGTTGCCCATGGCTCGTGGGTATACAGTGTTCCTGCAGCGTGCTGCATTACTTCTTAGTTAATCTGTCAATGTTATTTTCTACTAATGCAGACGTGGAGTTCGCTTACCATCGCTTTGTAGACACTTGCCGAAAACCATTTGGAAAGCCTTAACTATGCATAAATCTGCAGAGTGAATGTTTTCTTTCATTCACTTGCTCCTATTTGATTTCTTGTAGGCCTCTGCGGCAGAGATGGAGAAAATAAGGTAAGTGAAACAGTTTATTTACATCTCCTTATAGACAAGGAATGTTTTATTGCACAATGGATGATAAAGGCTCTTGGAAAATATTTTGCTTAATACGATCAGTGTAAAATACTGTATTGCATGATGATGTACAGGGAAGTCATGTTTTAGAGACAAAAGAAAAGGAATGTGCTTATACTAGTAAATCGGTTTTGCAGACATGTTAATTCAGAAGGGATGTTTTACACATTAATATGTTTTATTGCCAGATGCAGAGGATATTTGATTATACGGTGTAGTCACTTGTCCATTTACTGCAAGAGCCTGCCATTCTGTTTAATGAGGAAAGTGGATCAATAATTCATGAAAAAAAAACAGAAGAAAAATATAGGCTTGACTTGAAAGCATCTAATTACTGTGGTTTGTTTCTGTATAATGCTGTAACGCTGGTGCTTGATTTCTATTTCATATTGTGTACCAGACAGATGAACCTTGTCTCCTGTGTTTAAAATGTTCTCATACTGTACCAGTTTCTCAGCACATCTCTGCTTTAAGCAAAAGGAGATGGCTTTTATAACCATAAGTTTCCCATCTCATGTCCGAGTGCAAGTCTGCTTTGTGGGGTTCTGCTTTTGTGTATGTTGTTAAGAAAGAAAGAGAAAGAAACAAGTATTCTAGCCATTTTTTAAAATCAAAACACATCTATTAAATCCCCAGGTACTACTGAATAGATAGAAATTGAACTTTTGAACTACTGAAACTTACACTTTAAGTATTTTAATGGGGCTTATACTTCAAAATATTGGCCACACTTATTTCATTTTGCTAGACAAGCCCGAATTCCTTTTCTGAACCTAGTGACTCGGTTTGGTTTGTGGCAGCTATTGCCCAAGCACAACTTCGTAGGTGGATTAAGTTTGGAATGGCTATTGTAAGTTTGTCAGAAAGGCAGAGAAGTTGTAGAATCTGGGAATAAGTGGAACAGAGTGTAACAGCTGTGAAAGAACAGATTTGACAGTGTTTAGTGAATTCTGGGCTGGAGGTAAAACTCTGGTTTTGGCTTGAGAAGAATGAAGAAGTTAATTCTCTTATAATGGACTTGAAGATGCATGTCCAAAAGTTTCTACTTTATTTATAGTGCTTCAGTTGTACATTTATATACTGACTTATGTCTGAAAATGTTTATAATTTTTGAGCTGAAAGGAAAAGCTTGTACCACATGTTATGGGTTTGCATGTAGACAGCCACTATAATGTTAAAGCTTAACACTAATGTGAGTTTTTCCTGAGTAAGAACTGAGAAGGTACCTCAGGATGTGGTCCTGCATTTAGCAAAACATCTAAACATGGTCACCTATGGCATATGCACTCATTTCATGAATAACTCTGTTGGAAAATGCAAGGGAATATCTATTTACTTGCTTGCTTGATGAGCATGTGTGCACAGTTGCAATACAATACTCTTAATACTTTCCTGAGCATGCCTTAACAGACAGGCTCTTGCTACATTTGCAAAAGGCAGCTGCAGAGCCCAGAAGAATAAACTCTCTTTCTCAATATGTTCCTGAATTTGTAATGACAAAAGTAAATAACTTACATCTCCATTTTCCTAGCACCCTGATTTTGCAACTGTCGTGCATGCAGTGTTTCTTACCTCAGTACTTCATGAGCACTGTGTAGGTGGAAAAGCCCATACTGCCCCACTGAAGGAAGTGGGAGTTTAGCTATTAACTCCAGCAAGAGAAGGATCGGGCTGTGTCAGGAGCTTGTTACTGAAGTTTTCTGTTTGCAGTTCTTGCAAATAAGAGTTTTTGACAGACATTTCCCCCCCCCCCCCATCATGTAACCTAGTGCAGGGGACATTCTGTGCTCCAGAGCAGAGCAGCAAGTCAGGCTAGGGAAACTTCAGCAGCGCCTCAGCAGGGAAGTTGCACTGCTCCAGCCTGAACTTTGCCAGGCTTGTGTCAACAGTAGTTATCATGGATGTAAACTGATAGAATCCTTAGCAGTTTAAAGGAACAGAAATAAAATCTAAAAATCATAGCTGATGAACTGACAGACTTGAGAGAACTACCTTTTTCCTGGACCTATCCAAGTCCGGCATCGAGATAAAGATTAAGACAGATTACTTCTCTTAAGCACAGTGGTCTTGGGGGGCACTGTGAGAAAAGAAAGCCTAGAGCCAGGAGACTAAGAGGAGAATAGGAGTGAAAGGAGCACACCAGAGGAAAGAGGTATTGTTTTGCCATAGACCACACGTAGAAGCTGGTATAGCATCACCGCAGGAAGGGCGTTACTGCATGGCGCTGGAGTACATACTGCCCTGTCCCCTGCCTCGGCTTCTCCCTCACTCTTTTTGTAACCAGCCAAGGATGCTTCGCCCCACAGCTGGGGGGCCTGGGCCAAAGGGTGAGACCAAGCCAGTTGCTGAGGTGAGGTGCACAGAGGGCGAGAGACTCTTGGTAAAGAGCAGGGAGAAGGGTGTCTGCAACTATCTGGAAAAGGAATGAAACAGTTTGTTTTTAGAGAAATAGAGAGGAGCAAGGTGGATACACCCAAGCCACCTGGAATGAAAGCTCCTGGGGTTAAAGAAATCTGGGTTTGCATTTCACAAAGCACTTCAAGATAAGGAAACCTTTTACATATGAAAGATAGGTGCAGAGAATCAGACTTCAGGGGACTGACTCCACACTGACAACCCTGGGAGAAAAAGGTTCAAAAATTTTAAAAAGGCAGCTCTAAAAAGCAGTAGGTGCATTTTGCACATTTTCCAGCCTAGTGCATCTGGAGTGCCCACAAGGAATGGGGCAGCCAGACCCACAAGAGACAGAAAGGCATTTGCAGGCAGGAGCCTTCAAAACTGATCCACTGATCGCTCATGCATTAATCAACACAGAATTCACCAAGCCAGCACAGCACAAGCAAAGCTGTAATGAAATAACACCCCTGTCAGCTTTATGGTCCTTCACTCAGAATCCAGTTGGAAAAAAAGAATTCATCTCAGATAATGCAATAATAATTTCCCTTACAGGTCTAGGAGCCACTGTGACCTGCAGTGTCACACCCTGTCCTTTTCAGCAGTAGCTTGCCACAACAGCATCACAGGTGGAAGGAGCAGTAGGAAGCAGAGGTATGAGGTTATCAGTGTTTAGCCTGATACAGGGACAACTTCCTGTGAGAGTGGAAACATACTATTTTATGATGAAATTTCTGCTAGAAAGATAAATTGCTGAAGTGAAGTCTTCATACTGTGAAGAATTCTTAGCAGTACATGGTGTTTATAACATCCTGAGGTACCAATATATTAGGTAGGAAGTAAGGCTAACCACTAATCACAAACCCCTTGGGGATCTGCACTTATGTAGGTTGTCTGTGTATGGTTTTACAGTCACTTTAAACATTGATTACTGCTGACTACAATCTTATAAATACAGGTTTTTTGATTTGGTTCCTTATCATATTTGTAAAGAAAGGACTGGAAAAAAAATAGTTTAAAGCAAGTTTCAAATGTACCTATGGTATTTTGACTTTTAGCACTGTGCTATCTTTGGCACATGCATTCAAGAGGATCACATGCCTTTCACGTCTCAGGCCTTGCAGATCCATCGTGGCTGGCACACAGAAGTGTGACTATTCAGAAAACCGTTCCTTCAAGTCAAATTTAATCCATAATAAGGCTAGATGTGTGAACGAAAGACATCTGCCATTTCCACTGCAATTCCAGTACAAATTCACAAGGCAGCTCTTCCTATGCTTCCCTTTAATCGTGCCTGAACTTAAAGGTTAACATTCAACTTTGAAAGTAGAAGATTTGTCAACTTTGGCATAAGAGGCTTCCTGACTTATTTTCACACACACAGAGGCCAGATTCTCAGTCTTTCTTACATTGACAAGTATCTCGCTCCACAAGGAGTGACAGTTAAGGTGATAGATATTGTTCAATAAAAGCTCTTTCATTTTTAAATATGTTCCTAAAAATTTAAGTGACAACTCAGAAACTCCATAAATCAATATTCTTAGACCTAAGCTTTCAAGATCTACAATATGCTAAACTATTTTTATATAAAAGTACATAAAACAGGTCATATAACCACAAACTGCCAGAATCACAGAATTAGTGCCAGAAGGAGGTTGGCTTGGGGTTTTGTGGATTACAATAAATACATCGATACCATTCCCCAGCTGAGAATTACATTAGTTTAGTAGCACTAAAAGTGGTACTTCTACCACTACTTCTACTAATTATCCAGATCTCTAATGCAAGCGATCCGAGTTTCACAAGGAACCTCAGAAGTAGCGTCTTTATTTCCTTGCTTTGTAGTGGATGAAAGCAAGGTGATATTTTGTACACAGTGCTGGTTGTAAGTGAGCAGCTTGGTCTAAGTCTCCTGAATTCCCAGACTTGGACTTCCCAAGCACATTTGAGTGGTACATCTGCAATAATGAAGGGCTATCACTCATTTGTAAAGGAATGTCAGAAACATGCGCAGCCCTTTCCATGGTAGTTTAGTGAAAATGTGAATACCTTAAGTGCCCACTAGATCATGCTGCCTTCCTTGTACTTGGTATAAGTATAGCCCTCTTCACATGCTACTGAACACGCTGCTATTTCCTGCCATCCCCACCTTGTCCTTGTTCTTGCTTTCAGCCTGCAAGGACACTGATTTTACCATAGTACTTGAGGGGAGTTACAAGAAGGGGAGTTTTTCCAGAAAGTTACCCTACAAATATGCTTTACTTTCTACATATATGTCTTGACTTTATAGTACCAGCTGATGTACTGGGAGCCACTGTCTCACAGGGGTGCAACACTATGGGACAGCAGTCAGATGGTGCAAGGCAGCAGCTCCAGCATCTGCTCAGCAGGGCCTGTAGGCTCTTAGCCAATATCAAGACCCCATCCAAGGGTACAGGAAAAGAGATGGCACAAACCAAGCTCAGAAAAAATGAAACAGAACGAAGTGCTGGTGTGAAAGGGCCATGAGTGTGAGGTTCTTAGAGGTTATGGTAGAAAAGTCATCTAGATAGGTGAATCTTCAGACAGGTGAAGGAGGTGTTGCATTTTTCTCTGCTTTGCAAAAATGTTTTCATCTCCCGGTAAGTTCCAGCAGCAATAATAGCCCTGCAGTGCTGTTTTTTTAGCACATCTGATTTGTTCACGCTGCCATCCAGGGTGTGATTATAGCACAACACAACCACACTCCCTTGTCTCCCAGAGATTACACAGGGCTTTAAGTGTGGCAATTGTCAACCAGACCAATAGATACACAAATATATACCTATACCCTCTAGTGAACAGTAGCCCTGAAACTGGGATTGTTTGAGTCAGAGTCATGCTGGTCTACTTATGCTAGCAACTCTAGGAATTTTGTTAATGCTGCCAGGGTGCCATGACCTGTAGGCTTGTGTAGTTCATCTCAGTTCATTTTCACTGCCCTATACAACTGCTAATCAGTTAAATTGCCTGTAAAGCCACCCTACCCCAGCTGAAGTAATGCTGTGTTGTCCTACACCCCTGTACAGGACAATCCTAAGCCATTGTTTTATCTTACCTTCCACTTCTTTGTTCTAACCACCTGCCTCAGACATTGCGCCTTATACCGCATCTCCACAGATACCTTGGACAGAGGCACTGGAGCCAAAAAACATAGTTTAGTAGTTTGCAGCATGCACTTAGAGGTCCTACTACCCTTCCAAAGGGGAAGACTGAGCAGTGTTGTATCCCACTGCTCCCAAATAAATCCTGCTGCTTAGAAGACTGAGATAAATGGTAGTGATACTGGTATGAAAGGAATCATCTCCAATCACCTACTCCAACAAGTATGGAATATCTTTTACCTCTAGGTAAATATCCAGTCAAGCATAAGCATACAGCAAATAAGAAACATGACAGGAACAGAGGACAGAGTAGTCAAGTTGAATGAAACCAGGTATAGCAGTTGGAAGTGGCCTGCAGGGACAAGTGGGAGCCAAGTAAATATCTGAGGAGATTGAGGAAGTAGGTAGGAGGAGATGAGCCATGCCATCAAACCAAGAGCTGCAGTGAGTCATGGGGAAGAGGCTGGACCTAGGTGATACCAGGCTTACACATAATGCTCTGCCTACCCTTTTCTTGCAAGACAAAGTGCATTGCTGAGCAATGCAATGAGCTACTCAAGAGGAGCAGAGAGGGGGAAAAATGTAGGCATTTAGCAGAAATATTTAAGAAAAAGAAAATAATAATATTTAAAGCAGTTGTGACTAGTTCAAAACTTCTTAACACAGAGAGGAGCAGTCCAGAACAGACTTCCCCCCTCCATCCCTAGAAGATGCAGTAATCCTTGATAGTCAGAAAAAACAGAATTGGAAGAACCAGATGCTTTCTGCATCCTTTATATTGCTAATAGCACCTAGACTTCAGTTTATGTAAGCATTCTGACTAAAGCTGCCTGGGAATAACACTGAACAACGAAAGCAGAGACGAAGCTAAACAGTGGCAGCAACTGCAGCTGTAACAAAACGATCTTTAAAAACGGAGTTTAAGAGCATAGAAGCTTCCAAGCTGCAAACCTTAGATGGTTCAAGGGCAGTATAGTTTGTGAACCATGCTTGAGTGTGCTTTGTGGTAAAAACCTAGTACTGCTTAAATGCTTGCTGGTGCTACAGCACACAGACTGATAAAAGGAAGCCTGCAGCACTCTATTACAGCCTTTTGCAATTGCCAGATCCTGTGCTGCTGGTAAGGCTTAGGCAATTTAATTTACCAATCAATTTTTGATTTACACACAAGTGACTTTGAATCAAATCTGGAGGTACATAGCTTTTAATTGAATGCATTCCAATTTTCTTTAAAGAGTATTTGAAATATAACTAAACTATTAAGTTTTTCACATTTAAAGAAATAAAGAGGGAATTGAATTGCCTTAATATTTTAGTTATGGACCAGAGCTACCTTCGCACAAAGTACCCTGTGCTGAAAACGTAGGCACTAGTTAGCAAGTAATAATCACACTTTTTAAAGTTTGTGGAAGAGAGGGCTGTATCATTTACAGAGCCCTTGAGAAGGACAGGAGAATTATAGGTATCTATAGGTCCTTGCAAGAAGATTTCTTGCATGAGTTTGACCATTCTACTCTTAGTGAGACCTGTACAATTCTTGAGTAGTAAGAGGACCTGGGAGCCTTCCAACTCACTGAACAGTGCAGAGTCACTGCTCATTAACTGAGTTCTAGTCTGGCCACCATATTACAGGAACATACACTAGCTCTTACAGCATGAATTTCTTCACATATGCAAAGCTCTTAGCAACAGCAGGGCAAGTTCAGGAAGAGAACTAACTTCCCCTGTGCTTTTCTATGTCAGCAGAACCATGACCAAGAGGCTACCTGTCAGAACACACAAATGCCTTGTGTACGCAACCCGCATCCATAGTGGCAAACCGTATTAGAAAGAATATTGCGGAATGGGGAAAAAAGCAGTGGCTTTGGAGCATGCTAGTATGCAACATACTAGAACAGCAGGAATACTCAAAAGGTATTTAAGCTAAGCAGCTCAAAAAGCAAGTTTCTGCTACTATGTAGTATTTTCTTCTTTTTGTTTATTTGTTTTGATTCATTTGTTTGTTTTTGAAAAAAGGAGCAGGTTGAAGCTTTTTCTGGAAGCCACTGAGCTCTTCTGGGGGGTCTCAGCTATGTGACAGAAAAAACCTTCATGTCCACAAGAAGCTCCTGTGACTTAACAGTTCCAAAGTGCTGCTCTCAGTTTGACAAGACCAAAGTTTGGTATCCGCATCAAGGCAAAGGGGCTCAACATTGATGTTTCCATACCAATTAGGTCAAACAGATGAGCTCATTTTATGTTTCAATTAGCTTTAGTTGCCAGTTGCACAACAGGACTGGTTTAGGGAGCTAATCTATCTTCAAGGCTTTCGAAGAGCTGTATTGGAATTCCCAGCAGCAAACGGCAACTTAGTCTCCCTTCACAAGAGCGCCTGCTTACAACAGGCAATTTGAAGAGCTAAACAATCAGCACTCCTGTTTTATTCATTTCTATTTAAAAGTGTTAAATCTTTGTGTTGCCGTTTAGATTAGGGACACCAGCTTACTCAAAGTGCCGCACAAACACATTTTTCAATGTTTTGCCTGTATACAGTAGTCTACAGGCCAAAAAAAAGTCTATATCTCTGTATAATTGGTCTTATTGCCTTGCATAAGATGTCCTACAGTGCTTGAAATGATATCTAAGTAACACCAAACGCATGACAAATGACTCTGCCCGTGCATATTTAACTATGTTTGTAACTGCCAGCTCATCTACCTTTGAGATATTATTTTGTCTTGTGTTAATTCTCTCTCTATTCTGTAACAAGGAAGTAGTATATCCAGGGATTTTGATCCAGGCTGACAAATACCAAATGGCAGACTTAATACAGATCCTTGAGTGGCTACATATAAATGCTTTGCAGCCCTACCCAGTTATTCTCACCAACTCAACAGGGAATCAGCAATAAAGTATATCCACAGACTGAAGCACTTTTCTAGTCAAAAAAAAAAGTGCTGTTTGCTATAGGGAAACATAGATTTTAGACTGCATGCATATAATCTGTAGCACTAGAATGGTTCAGTTTGAACCAAAATAAATTGTATGCTTAGATTTGACTTTCAGTTTGTGAACAGCTGATGATGCTTTTATTTGTATTTGCATTTTGATTCAGATTGATGCAAGACCGGTAATTAAAATGTGAAAGATCAAGTGAGAGTCAAATACTCCGAAAGCAGAATAAAAATGAGAAACCCAGCAAACTAGCCCAAAGCAAAGCAAGTAGAGTGGAGAAAGCCAGAACAGCAGTGGTATTTAAGTAAACTACTTGAACAGCAATACCACAGCTCAATACACAAGAAAACGTGATCATCCCAGCCAGGTGAAAAAAATCCCAGCGAAAAGTCTTTATACCAAAGCGCCATCAGTCCTACGGCCTTCCAGTGCTGTTTTTGCAGCCTGTTGTTGCCCTTTGGCCGGTCCTGGTAAAAAACTGACCTGACTTTTTTTTTTTTTTTTTCCAGAACCGGGCAGCAGATGGTCCTAGTAACCCTCCTGCCATCTTCTCACAGTCTTGCACACACAGTGCCAGGCAGATCGACATGGAGAAGCACTTCTTTCCTTAGCCCACCCCAGCAGCATTTCCCTTCTAACTCTCAGCCTCTCACAACAGTGCCACTTTACTTCTGACCCCTCATAGGCCTTTAGTAAGAGAAAAGTCTTCTCTGCTTAGCCCTGCCCTGACTGTACCAATGCCACCAAGGGATTGAGTATGGAGGGCAGGGCTTCTGAAAGTGTACCGAGGAAGATTTTCACACCAAACTTTGGAAACGTGATCTAAGATAGCCCAGTCGATGCCCATCTTTATTATGGAGCAATTAGATGTCTCATGGGCTTGCAGGGGAGATAAAAAGTCCCAGTCATTACCATGTGCTTCTATCTTTCCAGTTAAAGAAGGCAGCAAAGCAATATCCCAGCCCTGCAGCTGGGAGGAAGAAGTTAGAGGAAGTGCTGGAAGTACTACCACAAGGGCCAGAGGCTCTTTGCTAGAGTAATGTTCCCAGGTGCATGTTTTTGTGATACTCTGGTCCTGTATTATTCCTTCATAAGCTGCAGCCAGTTTGTAGCTTCTTTATATAGAAAATATGTTATACATACACTCTTTTACTACTGGAGGAACCAATAGCAGGAAAGCTTGAGCCCTTTTATGAGATGCACAGTTCTCCCCGATCACATATGTTGAAATAGCCAAATTCAGGAGTCTTGGCTTTTCCATGAGGCAGGTTACTAGCCCCCTGCATAATTCAGGTGGTAGCTCTGGCAACCGAGCATACAGTCAGGAGAGAGAGAGGAAATGAGTCACAGATCAATATTGACAAGAGTGTTTTAGGGCCAAATTCAGCTGAACTAAACTGTTTGGTAACTGCAAGCAAAGCACACACCACCACCCCCGCATTCCCTCCTTCTCTGGCTCTACAGAAATCACAAACTAGAAGTCCTACCTGGGAAATTAAATGCATTAAATTATAGCACTGAACAGGGATTCTGCTAACAAGTGTTACTTTACTGGGGTAAAGCTGTCCTGTCTACTGCACACAGTGCAAGTAGTTCTGGATAACAGGCACATCCTGATAACAGGAACTTTCTTTCCTCCACTTTGATAAGGCTGCTGATGCGGGTTTTTAGAGCAACTGTAGGCTTCACTTGCTTTCCTTTAACTGTGTTATGCTTTCTAATTTGACAACGCCTCAGTAGATTCAGTTATTAGAACTGACAGATTTCACACGCTGGGAGCTTCTGCAAGTTTTTCTTTACAAATCAGGACTGAATATCATCTAAATGTAAAAGAGAAAACCTCTCAGAGACATGTCCCCTTAATTCCAGCATATAGGGCACCTGGGGCCATTTAAGAGAAACAATACAAATCTAGCCCTTGTTGTTTTGTGTACTTTGTTTTGAAGGATATATTCTAGTCTAAAAGCATTTTCTTACTCAGTGAAATCGCTCTAATGATCCAGAACAACTTTTACTATAACCTAGCAACACATAGCAAACAAATGACAACAGCTACATGTTCCTTGAATTCAAGGAACTTGGATGGCTTCAGTTACGGTTTTGATAGTAAAATTTAATTCATGCTTTACTAGTAATACTGTGTGGACTGGACTGCTCTACTGAGACTTGACACTTGCTTTGCATTCCCATCTCCATCCCCTGAGGAACTCTCCAAATCCTATTCCACAATAAGAACAAAGTTTACCAGAAATTTCATTTTAAGGTTTCTAACAGCACTGAACTACTAATTATCATGGCAAGCAGAGCAGACAGTTCTGATTAAATTGCTAGACTAGATTTATAGACTGTCCCATCTTCTTGTTCATCATTTTTATATACACATTATTGGGAAGGCACCTAAGATATAAATAGGCATAGATATGGTTGCACAGTGAATTCAAAATAACTAAATGAATCCACCAGTGCATTCTTTGAGCACTCCAATTTTTCCCAGAACTACAACTCCATTTTGAATGTTATCTACCTCATTATGCATAGATTAGTTACATTACATTTTTGGCTTATGCAAGCTATGTAGAAAATGAGAGCAGCTAACTATACTTTTGCAGAGAGTTTAACAGAAATGGAAAGGGACTCCAGATTATGTTCTTTCATCCAAAAGGCAATGTTGCTATTTATAGGTTTTTCATATTCAGATGAAGAACAAAGTTTTCACGTGATACTCCTGTCATTCATATCTAGAACATTGCCTACTACAAGACTGCAGTGGTTGGAACCCTTACTGGAGTGCATCTAAATACAGATTCACAGCACAAAGCTGCTAAACTATTTAAGATTTTCCAAAGCCATCTAGAACATGTTTCCTCATCTTTTTACTATGAGCCACTGAACTGCAAATTAGTTAATTACAAGTTTTACAGTGACAGGAGACACTCTTATTACTAGCAGAATCAGAACAAACAACCCCCCACACTCTTAGGCTTTTACTAGTGGCAGCTCTTTTTTCAAAGAGCTGTTAGTTTTCTAACATTTTCTATTCTTACCCTGACTGTTTTCTTCAGGGATAGAATTTAGGACCAGGGTTTGCAGGGCCAGCTCTAACATGCTGAACTTAAGGGCAATTATGCACTGGAAAGAGGAAGTTTAACAGGTCAGATATTGTATGTGTGCTTGAACTCTGAGTGCTGGAAGAGCTGAAGTTACTGAGTTGAAAATACGGAGCAAGGTCTAAAGCCTGGGAGGATCCACTAGTTTTACTATAAGAACACTGGTAACAGCCAGAGATATTAGGATTCTCTCTGAAACACTGTCAGAGTTCAGGGGGAGCTTGAGAGAGGGTCCCCCCCCCTTCCTTCCCTCTCCAAAAAAAGATGTTCCCTGTGTAAGGAACAAGAAGTAGGCACACTTACCATCTTTGCTAGAGTATTGAACAGTTTCAGCTAGAAGCTGGCAATCTTTCATGGGCAACGTGCCAGACTTTTTCATTCCTAGTTTAGAGCCTAAACGTGTTGGTAGACAACATCGAGGAGCTGGGGGCCATACCACTGCTTCTCACAGATGCTTCTCTCAAGATGCTCTGGATCCCAGCCCTGTGCTGACCCTCTCAAACTTGCTGAAACTCAGGGGGTCTGCAAACCACTGGGAGCCCCTTAGAAGATAAGTTTTATAAGCATGCAGAGTACAGAGTACTGTTGTTTCACCCCAATCCCGCTCACTCATTCTGCATTATTTGACATTTTAACACATTGCTATATTAACCACCAAAAGTCTAATATATGAGCATGACTTCAAATTTGTATTTACAAGAGTAGAAGTGCAGCAGCATATGGGCCACCAGCTCATAAGAAGTGGAAATGGTACTTGGTGGTGTGTGAGTCACTAAATGAATTAAAAAAAAAAAAAAAAAAAGGAAAGGAAAGGAAAGGAAAGGAAAGAAAGGAAAAAAACCCATACTTCTGTGCAGTCAAGAAGGCACAGAGAGAAGCTTGATTTCTTGGATTTGGAGTTGTTTGAAAGGACTGCAGCCAGGCCAGTGCCCTGAAAGCACAGAACCTGGAGGCATTAAACATAAACTATTTTAATAACAGGTATATGAAACCAAGATATTCCCTGTGAAGACTGTAAGAACTAGAACTGCAAAGGGAGTGATGGGACAGAGCAAAAGAGATGACATTCTGTTTCTTTAAACAGGAGGAATAATAATAATAATAAAAAAAAAAAAAAAAAAAAAAAGAAGTTTAAAAAATTAACATGCCTCCCCCCACCACACACACACACCACTCTGAAATCTCAGGTAGCATTGAGGGAAGTGTCTTATGCTGGTCACAACTACCTACCCTCAAATTCATTCTATCCTGTCTCCTACCTTCTTCCCTCTCTCACTCTAGGTTTGTGTCTTTTCCTCAGGCTTGTGTCATCCCTCCACCTCCTGTAGAGATTCTCCTAGTGCTACATCAACAACTTTACTCATTCTCCCCCCCAAATGAGGATTTAGGTCTGCTAAATAGCTGCAGCAGACATCGCCCACCTCATCAGTTTCTGGGGATATTAATCACATAAAGCTACCAAAGCTTGAATGTCCTCTCAGGAAATAGTTCATTCTTTCTCATCCTGATTTCTGCCGTCTGGCTGATGTTCACATTTGTAACTCCAGTAACTCTTGAGATCTGCCAGCCTAACTTCATGCAACTGTAACAAAGATTAATTATCACACTTAAAAGATTGAGGTTTACTATTCTCTCAAATGACCAATCCATTTCACCAGCCTTCCTACTTTACCTGTTTTCCTAGAAGTACAGAGGGAAAAATCCAGATTTTAGAGGACAGTTCTTTGGTCCCTCAGTTGTGCAATGCTACCAAACATCTGCTCTCTCATCACCTACACTATTTCCCAGTCCTACAAGTCCAAGAGTAGCTCCTGCAGTCTTCTCAGAGACTCTAGAAGAGGGAGTCTCCTACAGCTCCATCTATACAGTTGCTAAATGGAAAAGTCCCTGTTACTGAAAAAGAGCTTCTAAGAGAAAACAGTAAATGGAAGAAAAAAGAAAAAATTTGGCAAGGGGAAAGATTCGTAGATAAACATTTTTTGTGATAGGGAAGATACAGAAGGAAAGGCCTGTTCTTCAAAAAATAAAATATTGTCTAGAGACTGTTAAATAACAATATAACTAATTACCAAGATAATTATCTCATGCTGGAGTATCAAACAGCTGAAATACAGAAGCTGCTGAGAGCACTTACTACAGTAAATTACTGAAATGCTTCTCATGGTTTATGCTGTTGAATTAGGGCAGTAAAAGTAGTGTGCTACATTATTTCTCTATTGAACATGTGATTATTTATTATTAGATTCATAAATATGAATCATTCAGGAAGGTCAGGTAACTAATTATTGGAGAGCCTTGTCACCTGTACAGCATTATCTGCACTATAAAGGTGGATACATTGTTTACCTGAATAACAAGAGTGAGGCAAGTAATCAACAAAATGCTTTAGTAGTCAGCAGATAAAAAAAAAATACTGTCTCAACAACAAAAAAAAAATAAAGTATAAAAAGTGAATGGGAAAGAAGGTGACAAAGTATAGCTGGTCCATGTTCTATTGCAGTTGGAAATATTAAGCATGCCTTTTTTTTTTGTCTACCATTCATTAAACAAGAGTGGAAGTGTAGCAGAGAGATAATCCAAGATCATTAGTTTCTACCTCTGCATTGTGTAGGTTTGTTTGGCCAACACAGGAACATTTGCACTTCTAGGTATTAACCAAGTCTCAAAAAAACCCTCCTTGTCTCCTGTAAGCATTGTTCCTTTTTCAAATAGTGCGACTGAGAACGGTTAGGTGACTTCTCCAGAACCATTGGGGGATTCTGTAAAAGCCAGAACAGCTCACCTCAGTTATCTACATTAAGAATAAGCAGATAATTGGAGTAAAGGGGAGGGAGGAATCCTTGCAACTTCCTGGAGCAGAATAATTCTTTCTGAAATGCGTATTTTCACTCAACCAAGAAGCAGAACCAAGTTCCAAAGAAGAACACCCCCAAGCCAAACCAAAATGCTCATGGCTCTCCTATGAGCATGACTTGCCTCTTCCCCATCTCACAAATGATTTCAGAGCTCATTTGTGACAGATTCTTCTCCTCATCACTATTTCTTCTCAATATCATGGTAGTGTTACCCCTGAAAAGGAAAGATTCAGATACACAGACTTGTCCTTTACTCCATTCCTAAATATAAACAAATTCCATTGATCCTGTGGGAATGATTTCACACATATAGGCTTGTAATATAGCTTGGGAATACTAGATAAAGTTTATCACATAAAAATCACCTTGCCTGCAAGAATGTGTCACGTTCATCACCAGTGTAAACAGACACAATTGCATTGTGTCTGTTAGTACAGTTTATATAGTGATGAACAGGGTACTCTCCCTACAGTACAAGTAACACCTTTGATTTGTTCTGCAGTTTTCCTTTGCATAAGAAAGGGTCAGGCAATAAGGAATAGAAGAGAATCTGATATGAAGGCAATTAACATAACTACTGTTTAGATATTATGCCCTGTCTGTTCCTCTTCTCCCCCCACCCTCTTACAGATATCTATCATTTAGGTATAGCTTTAGAGAGATGAGTCCAACCCTTTTCTGTTTTCTTTTCCATTTGCTATAATTTGCTTTTGTGTAATTTTGGGGGTCTTTGCAAATTCACATTAAATGAAAATGTAACTTTTTAGTCATTAATGCACTGAAAGAAGTTGTGGTTAAAGGAGGAGATGGATGGTTGTGAACCTTATCCATTATATTTAAAAGCAAATTATCAGTGACAGCAGCTAGGTAAAATGGGCAGCAGTAGAAATCAAAAGACAGATTGAGGCACCAATCAATGAGACTTTCATATCCTTTTCTTCTTGTATGAACCACTAGCAGAGGCATTTAGCTGATAAGTGTGATAGAGCAGAAAAATTCTTCTGCCATGAGGAAAAACCTGAAGCATTTTTGTTGCCCAGTTGATAGCAGCGTCTTCCTGCCCTCCAGTATATGTGCAGCATGCAACAGCTGGTGTTGCAGAATGCTGCAGGGTAGCACATAGACTCTTCCTTACAGGTTGGAGAGCTCAGGGTAAGAGACTGAGCAGGCTCTTTAGTAAAAGGGAACTTGAACTCAAGCTAGAAATAACTTTGCAGGAAAATCCTAGAAACATGCAAATTTAAGTAATTAGCTAGTTTTGTGTTGTGGTCATTTGTGCAAGGTAGATACTTCAAACATCTCAGAGGGGATTAGACATTGGAATGACTTTACAGATCTGACCTTTAACATTTCCAGGCCTCAGTTCTCATCCATAAATTGGAGAGGATAGAGAGCATTTCCTCAGCCTAGAAGGACGATATGAACTAAGTAGATAACTGAGGCATCTACATATAGTGACTATTTAATTCAAATATAGTAGGTGCAGGAAAGGCATAGGAATTGATAGATTAGAAGTACTATAGCAAAGGAAAACTCAAAGCTGCAGAATAGCCATTGCATAATGAGTTAACATTTGCTATTCAAATCTACGTCATTAAGTGTTGGTGATTTACTTTAGCGTTCATTAGATCAATATGGTATTACAGTAGCTTCTATGAAGCTTTTTCATATTTAAGTTATTCATTTGCTTTGATTCAGGGAAAAAAAAAACCACACATACTTATTTCTTCGGGTTTTTTTTCAATCTCTATCTTCTATCCCTATTCTCAGAAGTATTGTTTGGACTTCTGCATCATATATCGCATTCTTGATATGGGTCTCCCATATTTAGGTGCTCCAATTGTTTAAAGGACTCTCCAGCTGGGTAACAAGACTATTTGAGTGCTAATACAGTGATTGTAAAGAATGGGACATCAGTTCCCATTTTAGAACATAAATCTTGGCAAGTTTGAATGGAGCATATTCAAATGGGAACAAATGGACATTTTAAGCGTGTAATTTAAAACAAAATATTCAGCACTTACATGAATAAGCTCAGCAACTGCAATTCCCCTAGCTCAACATCTAAAAGCCTATGGGTGGCAGTTCCAAGCTCATAGCTGCTGCTGTGCATGGAGGACCAGCCTGCTCTAGCAACCAGCTCCGTGGTCAGCAGTGGGAACCCCACACTCCAGATCCCATTTTATGGTTCCAGCCTTCTGCTCTGCTTTTAAGGCACTTTCTTTACCTTCACACATCTGTATCTCCCAGATACCCCTAGCTTCTTGCTGTTCCTGAGAAGGAAACTATCGCAGACTTGCATCTATTCAGCATCCGGCTTGGGTACCTCCTAAGCATGTGTATGCACTTATACACACATCCATTTCAAACTCCCACCGGACTTTTTCTAAAATACACTTTCAAGAGTTATTTCTAAATATACTGCTAAGCCAGAGCTGCTTGCACACTGCAATGCTAGCAGTAAGCTTTATCTTTCCAAGTGTGAGTAAGGAAGAAAGTATATTTGGGGTTGGAGAAAGTAATTTTTGGATCAGGCTGCTTTTCTCACAAGAGAGCATCTTGTCTGCTTCTGGAATTTTGCTCTAGCAGAGAGGGTGTCATGCATCCAATTAAAGAGATATTGGAGGGGGCAAGATTGGAATAAGAAGGAATATATGCTGCAGCTGCATTGGGAGGAGTCAGCTACAAAGCACAGCTGGGAGAAATATGATATCTTTGACCATTCCTATAGTCATACCAGTACTGATACTATGAGAATATAGGAACAGCATGACTGGATCTTTTACTGACTGCTACAGTCAGGCTGCCTCCTTAATCTAGTATTTCCGTCTATTCTCAGTAGAGCAAGTGAATTTTACATTAACCTAAGAAAAGCAGAGTTGGTCAATCTTTCACTATGCAGCAGTCTCTTAAAGGCACTGAAAAGACAAGTATTCATAGATTTTCCCCACCTTCCCTCCCATCAGCATTACACCACGCAGGCGATTCCCCTGTTCAAAGTCAGAAAGGACAAGCAGCTCCTCAGTGACCTAGCAGGCATTCACACTGCTGGACCCCAGCAGCTCTGCCTCTATCACACCTTGGGAGCATCAGCACTAGGGTCATATGACAGGAGAGCTGCTGCCAAACCCTCAGTGGAGGAAAGGAGCAGAAGGCCACAAGTCTAGTATAAACTATTCATAAAATCAAAGGAGAAAGAACAGCAAGAAACAAGCTAAAAAAATATCAGAAATGTTGAGCTAGAAGATCAAGTCGGTTCATAGGTGAGGCACGAAGGGGTATGAAGAATTGGAGTTTTATCAAACCTTCCACCAGAAATTAAAAAGGAGTCCTGGAAGTCTGATATCATCTAACATTCATAACTTCGCTGTCAAATCCTTCCCTGCCCCATCCCACTAGGGAAACTACTTGTAAAGACTGATATTGGAACATTTTGTGGGGCCACTGGTTTTCAACAGGGGACAAGGAGGGTTATATAGGCTGCCTAAGGTGCTTGTGAAATCTCTATTCCTAGAAATATTCAAAATTCAACTAGACAAATTCCCAGATCTGACAGACCTGCTTTGAGCAAGATGTTAGGCTTGATGACTTCCAGGGGTCTCTTCTAACCTCACTTGTTGTATGATTCTTTGAGCCCATAATTCAAGTCCTTTATACACTGGAATTCTCACTGTGGTGCTGGAGTTTGAAGGGCAAGATCTGTATGAAACATGCATGTGTTTCACTTTGGTAGTTTTTATTTTACACAGTTCAATTTAGCAACATAAGTGTTTACTTTCTTCCCCCCTATTAAAAGATGTCATCCAGCAGAGTAATTTCTGATAAACATCAAACTGAATCAGTAAGAGCTGCAGAAACACATAATTATATAAAAAAAGAAAGAAAGAAAAAAGAAAAAAAGCACACTTACCAAAAAGAAAGTGCTTCTATCTAGAAGTGATTGTGGCAAGCACCATGTTTTCCATTAAAAAGTTTAAGTTATGGGCAGTGTTAGAAACACAGAAACACACATTCTTACTTTGCACATATAGGTATATTCATAATATTTGTACTTGTATACAGTTAGGTGACTGATTTCATGTTTATGCACACTAGTACTAGATTTCTGTGTATCCTTATGCTCAGGCATAAATTATGATGAGCCATTTAATGAAGTTTCACCTGATTATTGTAAAGATGAGGAACAAATAAAATCTAACACTGGCAATACAACTCTAGGCCTACTGAGGTCTATACAACGCTATAACTAAAAAGCCATAATATGAACCTGATAACAACTATAGAAAAACACTGTTCTGTCAGGGGATCAAGGTATGGATTGCTTGACAAGAACAAGCACTTAAAGATAGAACATAACTGAACGCAGCCTGTTTGGATATATTCTGGCAAGTTTCTTAACATTTCTGTAGCACTCCTCACAGAACAGCAAGGTAACAGAAGACACTAACAGAGTTAGCAAACCTTTTTTGGCCTGTTTGCCACCACTCCACCCCCTGATTGTTCAGAGCTGTCTCAAAGCAGTGCTATAAAGGTTGTAACACGTAGATTAGCTCAGAGCTAGGGATAAGAATTAATTGATGTGTGACATTTCATTGTATGAAATTATTTGTTGCTTGGAATATAATAGCAATATCCTTCTTCATACTAATACAAATACTGTTTTCCAGTCATTTCTGCTAGCACTGCTAAGGTACAATCATTACTGCTAGTAGAGAAGAGACAGTCACATTTTACAGCAAAGATGTGAAGAATATGGTTCCAGGCACAGTTTAAGAACCTGCTACTGCAAAATAAAAGCAAAAGAACTCCCCCAAGCTGAACAAACAGGCCCAGAACAGATTATCACTAGTATATGCCATTTCAAGTTCAAGAATCCCTCAGAAGGCTTTACTTTTTTTCTATTGCCCAGATGTGCAGGCAAGGAATGTGCCAATTCAGGGCTATAAAACAGCCTGCACAAAGTGGAAAATGATTAAACATGCTGAACTGAATGCACTGCCCAATCAATAGGTCTTCCAGCGCAGGGTGATCAGCATTTCCATCATTGTGTCATGTTTCATCTCCTCTCACAGTAAGGTTTTCAAATATATTTCATTTTATAAAAGAAACATGTATTTCTAAAGCAAGTAAGAGGCTTCAGTCTCTTCCTAAAAAGATCTTACAGCAACACATCAATTTATTGTTGTGAGGAAATCTAAAAAAATTATTCTGCTCAACTGTCTCTGTAACTCTGACTGACATTTCAGGCTTCTTTTGAGGAGGTATAAGTCCTTAGTTTGAATTTGGTTCCTGTTCACTCTACTTCACAAGAGTGAAGTTTCCCAACATCTCAATTTAAAGAAAATTTTCAGTCTAAACAGCCTTGTGCCAGATTCATCCTACAAGAGGGAAGGGGGTTGCTTGACTATAGCTCTATATGAATATCTTTCAGAGCATGGTGATTGTCCTATTAGGAAGGAAGTCATAATGAAGTTCAAAGAGCAGGCTGAAAATAATAGGCACTGACGGAGGAAAAAAAAATGCATCAGTAAGTCCAATAGTCAATAGGACCGCTCAGAGCAAACAAGTACAGTCATTGACTGCCATTTTGAACCCACCACAGAGGACTTAACTTGGCCAGGGAAGCTAAAGGACTTTAGCACACTCTTTAATAAAAAGTCAGAACACCAAAAATTTATTCAAGATTATTTTGTGCAGCTCATGAGGGTACATCAGAAGATCAAAGCTTTTCCTTATGACTGGAAGGGATTAGATCCCACAGAAACTACCTGCAAGTGCTTTTCTACAAGGAAGAAAAGAAAAAAAAACGCAACAAAAACAGATTTCTCTTATCAATTTCCCAGCCAAAACATGTTACTTGTAAGAAAAGTAGTCATATCCTGTGCTGCAAACACTACAGTAAAATAGAAGCCTTCCAACATTTGAAGCTCACAATGCATTCCACCTCCCCAGGCCTGCAGCAGACTGCAGCAGAACGAAAGACACCTGGGAGAAGGAGCACATCAGCATTGCACAGAAATTTGGAAGCACTAAGCTCTTAGCTCTGACCCTGACACTGGACTCGCCAAGTTCCTTTGCCTCATTTCTCTCATCATTAGAAGAGAGCGTGATGACAGCATTTGGAAAACCTCATTATATTGTTACTGTGATGATAAAGGTGCTAATAAAGGTTATTATAAAGCTGAGCGTGCTAGACAAAAGCATTACACCATCTCCTTTGGGGGCCACAGGAAGCAGAGTAATGGCAGCAGAAATCAACTAATGATTCCCATTTCATGGGGACAAATCTCCTAAAACAGCTGGTACAACTGACTTAACCAGCACTAGCAGGAGGACAAAAGAGAGAAGACAAACTCCAAATCCTCCAAATACCTCAGCTACCTGGAGGATTCTTGTTAAATCTCACTTATCCTCAGAAATTTTTTCTGGCAGTCTCCTCCCTCCCTCTCTCCCTCCACCTTGTTCTTTATAAGCACATAAGAGTTACGAAAGAGCAGAGAAGGAGATAAGTGCTTTAAGCTAAGAGGCAGCACATGCATAAGAACAAATGAGCATGAGCTGAACAGGAATACATTCAGTCTTGCAGTTAAAAGACTATTTGTAACCATCAAAAATAGGTTTAAAAACTAAAATCAAATTAATTTTAAGAAAAAAAGTGATCAGTTATTAAAATGGATTATATAATACAATAACGTGAAACACATACCCATGGCACAAGGTATTTATTTCAGCCTCATGTTATAGTAAGGTTTGTGAAACCTTGCTTAACTGCTACTTTTGCACCTTGCTTTCTGTTTAGGTTTTTTGTGAGATTTCATTAAGACTAGGAGAGAGGCTGAAGAAAGAGGAAAAAGGGAGATACAGTACAGTGGCCAAACAGCCTTGGGGAGAAGTTAAATCTTCTAGCACAGAGGAAGACAAACAACATAGCCCATAGCCCATTCCTCCTACATATTAAAAGACAGAGCTGATATTCCTTCAGGCATGCATCCTTTTGTGAAAAATAGTTAAATAGACAACGCTATACTCATTTTAATAGCAGCAATAGCCTCATTTACTAGCCAGTATTAATTTGTTCCAAAAACTGTGCTTATAGACTGTTTTCAAGATCACATATCTGAAAATGTTTCATTTAGTTTATTCAGCACTCACATACACCTAAGATGCTTCAGGGCCTCAGAAATACCAAAACTACATCTGTCTCGTTAAACAGAGAGGTTTCTTCTCCTACCACATGGTATATGCGTTGCTCCCATAAACAGTGATGAAAGTACATCAATTGAAAAAATAAAATAAACTTAAACAAATACATTGCTTAATTAAAACCTCCATGCTTGTTATTTGTCACAAGAGAAACATTTTCTATCATTAACACTTCAGTGCTTCTGATACCAATTTTACCCAAGTTCCTGAACATGAACCTAACCTTAAGCACCTAAATTTGAAAACAAACTCTTACATAAATTAGCATTCTAGAGTATTTCATACAAATGATGTCTCAGTATTGAGTTATTTTTCCAAGACTGCACATACTTAAGATATCCATAACTCAAATTTACTAAATACAGTCACAGTAAATGAATGGGGTGAGGGACAAAACCCACAGGCATAATATATTCCTTAGTTTTAAAACAGTATCAAGTATCATTAACCAGATACTTACTTGATGCAGGTTTCCATAGCTGCAGTGAAGTAAATCCTATGACATAAAGGTTTTGCCTAAGAATTCTGTGTAGAAGACCTTAGCTTTAAGTTTTACAGGTTCTGACAGATTCCACAAGGACTCTAATTTAGGAAGCATAGGGTGAGCTAAAGAGCACGCTCAGCCGCTCATTTCCCACATTGCGGAGGGCAGGTGAGCTTTGCTTTCAGGCTGCAGCTGCCCCAGGTTACAAACACCTCAGCTGTGGTGTTTAAGGAAGCTTGAAGACGTAGCAAAATGTTGAAGAAAGGGGTGTGTACACTCCATCTGTGTCCACATCACAGAGTCTCTATACTGCCCATCCTTTAACCTTTCTATACCAGTCTAGGCTCTCCCCAAACAGGGATTCCTCAGACCTTTCCCAACTGCAGTTCTTTTGGAGCAGCCCACCCTATTGACTGCTAATGACTTCCTTGGGAGCTATATCTCAAATCTTTCTGCAGGCTTCCCCAGTATTAGTGGTGACTCTCAAGAACTTTTCAGAGCATCCTCAGCATCCAGCAGGATCTGGCATCTTTCAGTTTCCCTGTGCTGCCTTCCTTGAGCAGCTTCCTTTCTTCAAGCTCAGTCTCCACAGCCTGTCCTGAGTAAGCGACAGGTCAAAGCTTTCCAGCAAAAAACTCCCATGGTCCATTACTTCCCCAGCACTTGTAGTGATTTTTCTGTCTGCTCTTTATTTGTCTTTAATGAACTATCTTTGTGTTTCCACCTTCTGAGTTAGCAGGCCTGTCCATTTACACTAAGAGCCGTTACATTTCATATGTATTTAAATTCAATTTAGGGAAATAAGAACAAGCTGTTCAGTACACATTATTCTGCAGCAGACACACTAATTTTAGAGTACATCATTTCCATTAACACATAAGAAAGGTTTGGTTCTTTATTCATTTATGTAGTGCTTGATATGCACTAAAACACTTAAATAGAATGGATGGCTATAACAACAAGAAAAAAATAATTTCAACACTGTCAAGTGGGCTTAATAAATTTGGACAACTGCATTTTCTTTGCATCTACCTTTTCTGTTTGACTTTTATTACTTATTTACCTTGTCAGGTACAAAGGAACAGAAAAATATTGGAATATGTAAGGAAAACTGCTGCCTACCATCCCAGAATGAACCTTGTATTTATAGAAACCTAGTGAGACCTTAGCTTGTTTTAAATCTTTTTACTCACTTGTAGAGCCATCATTCAATCTCAGGAGGGAAACAGAAATAAAACATATTGCTAATTGCAACCATACTGACATCAGCTTGCTAAGAATTCCTGCAGAAAATTACTGTTTCCTGTAATAGTCCAGAAGTGGAAGGAACCTGAAATTGAAGATCAATGAGGTGAAGATGTAAAAATCTGTTTCATCTTACTCAAAGGAGTTAAACAGAGAGCAAAACTCTTCTGAAGTAAAAGTCTTTCTAATGCCAGGAGATAAAAGGCTTACAAATAGAAATAAAATTGTGATTTTCCACAACCTTTAATGAAGCATTTAGCAAGAGTTGAAATGGTCACACAACATCCTACAAGACCCATAAAATCCACATTTGCTGTAATGAGCTTTTCCCATGCTTACTACTGACACTCAATATATAAATTATAAATGTGTACAGCTGATGATCAGCTGAACACAACACTAGTTATTGTTAAAGTTTTCCTTTTTTTCCTCTCAGTTTCCCATTTCTGAAGCCTTATCATGGTCTAAGTCTCCAAGACAAATCCTTTGGCTGGAATGTTTCTGAATCATGTTGAGAAAGAAAAGCAATGAAAAGAGGCCAATATCAGAGTATTCTAGCAGGGATTCTTAGCTAACTCAGGCCTGATCAATAGGAAGCATAGAGCTGAGCATCTACTTGGATTATTGTTCAGGAGTCAGAAAGTACCAGTTTATGACTCCGCCAGGAAGTAAGTACGTAATCTAAAAGTATTCAATCTACCTAAGCAACAGGATATGTATGTGTCAAGTCACAACCCTGACCACTAATTTAGTTCATAATTCAAAGAACTCACAAAATGTTGGAGAAGAAACTCATACCAAAAGTCTCGCAGATTCATCACCATTAACTTCAGCAGGGTAGAAATTCATCCCAGATATCAAATTGTGCCTTTAAGGCACATCCAACAAAAAGGAAATTATGGAACTTCGTTGCTGGATTCCCTGTGGGCTTTTCCAAATGTTGGCTGGTGGTGTAAGCAAAAGATAGGGCTAGGTGCCTATCCTTCCAATGGGAGCCTTGTCTTACTATCCAAGTACATTTCAGTGTATCTGTATTCTCAGAAGTTCAGGAACTGCTGTTCCTGTTGCACCTGAACACAGCAAGGGGAGAAAGAGAGTAGGATTTTGCCTTCCTGTTCCACTCTGTTCATTCAAAAGTCTATGGGGAGCAGTAGAACTCTTAAGTCTTATCAGAAAGAGGCCAAGAAATACAGATAAGGAGTGCACCTCAGCCAAGATGTCTGGAACTGTTAAAATAGATTACACAAAAACAAGACAGAAACAAGACACTAGGCATTAGACTGTGAAAGCATGTCACTTCTCTGCAAGGACATAGTTGCCAGTAGGAAGATCACAGATGATACTGAAATAAACTTTACAAGGGAGGAAGAGAGTTAGGCGGGTATAATATTGTTAGAATATATTTTCAAGACAATAAATGGATACTCCTGTAAGTACTCAAGAGCATTCCTGTTCTAAAGGTCTAAGACAGCTGCCAGAATTGAGCTTCATCTTCTACCTCTATAGCAATGGAAGAGTGCAGCTTCTTTCAGAAAGGAAGTGGATATTCTGAGAGAAAGTGACTGCTGTTACTGAATTAAAAAATGATGCACTATATAGCTATGCTCAGCAGCAGAGAAATAGAAAAAATAAAAACATCAGGAAAAAAAATCCCAATACCAAGAGCTTAGATGTTTACCAGTTGCAACAGTGCAGCAGTTAGCATTTAGTCAGTGCAGCCTCTGTCACCTTCATCCAGGATAACTACTGCTCATGCAGAACACCAGTTTCAGTCTTCCTGTGATCTTGTGCTGTGCATAAGCAATACAAGGACATGGGAAAGTTAAATCTCTCTTAATTTTATACTCTTGGTTCTAATTAAGCAGAGGTTACAGAAGTGTAGTTGCTTTAGCTAGAGACAAGCTTTTGATCTGCCCTGGTTTAATCCAACACCTTCTGCATTTGCAGGAGCCGAGAAGTTGTACCTCTGGTCTGGAACTAGCAGGAACCTGAAGCTGATATTTTGCAAAGAGACAAAAAAGAAAAAAAATTACTCTGCTACTAAGCAGTAGCACATTTCTGTGCTGATGTCAGGAGCTGGCAAAGGATGTATCTTTTAGCAGAGGCTGTGGGAAAGTTAGAGGATTGAGAAAGGGAGATAGACTTATGTGAGAGTGAAGGGAGTACAGTTTAGCATTAACAAGTTCACATTTTAGCAGCCAACCCCATTGCTTGACCTCTGCATCCCTAGTAGATTTGGTTATATGAGTCACAAGATATTCTTTCCAGCTCTTTCAGGACTGGTCCACAGCCTCAATATACATAAGGGTGTTTTATAATGCTGTCTTGCAAAAGTAGGAACAGTATTTTCAGGTGTCTTGGCCACACAGTCTTGCTGGGAATGCTATTCTGCCTTTCTTGCTTCATGTATGGTTCTTTGTTTTGTTTGAAGGGATCTGATACTAAATCAGGCTTTCTCAATTCCAGGTACACACTGTAACAAGATAACAGCTTTACAAACATCAGGCCAAATTAGCTATTAGTTGCACTTGGCAGACAATTTTAAAAAAATACATTAAAATTTCTGTTATTTCATAGCATTAGCTTATTGCACCTAAAGTAGCATACACTTGCTTTTCTAGTATCTGATACAAATCCTATTGAGGATTCACAAAATACAGGTGCTGTATTGACTCAAAAAAAAATCCTCAGGTCCAGAAGAGAGATTCAAATCAGTTGAATAAGGAGCCTTGATTCTGTTAATAGCTGAATAAAGAGTGACAAACCACATGGTCAAGGCAACAAGAGCTACAGTATCAATCTCATTCCTAGTTTTGTCCAGTGCCAAGTTTCAACCAGAGGCTTGGAAAGTGTCTTTGCTTTCACTATTCCCATTGCTAGCTAGCAAGAGCATATCCTGGGAAAAAGTAAAAATGAACCTGAGTTCTCTCAGACTGGAACTAACCAGTTCCCCCTGCTTAGCCCTTTGAAAGTGTGTGCTGGGTCTTTGAAGGAAGCGACTGCAGCTACTGTGCTCTGTGCTAGCTCTGTAGTGCTTGTCCATATGAGTTAGACGGATTTGGAGAACTGTGAATGGATCGAGCTCCTCCTGGGACTTGCACCTCTTGCCTCTCAGATGAATCACAACAGTGCTTAGCAGCTTGGCTGCTCAGCTCCATGCAGCTCTGTGTCTGTTCAACCTCCCAGGGGACTCCAGAGTCCCAAATGCAGATATTTATAAGACTGGTTAGAGAGAACAGCCTTTCTGTATTCCTGTCTTGAAAGCAGGCACTTGCACTTCAGCCAGCTACTGCTTCAGAGTCAGTCCCACCCTTTATCCTTGATCCATTTGAGAGGTGTATTCTATATAATTTATTTTAAAGGTATACATACGTTTTCTTTAATAATAGTTAGACATTGTCTAAGTTGAATAAAGCAGTCTCATGCCTATGACTCACTTATGTACGCTCATGTACGTCTGGATAAAGACTAGGGTTGTTTTCTGCCACAGAGACAGGTTTGGCATTCAAAAGTACAAAAGAGCACGTGACAGGAGTTGGCCAAACAGTAATAAGACTCACCTGAACATATACATTTTTTAATTGCTAAATAAGATATGTTCCACAACAGTTAATATTTTTAAAGGAATAATTCATTCCATTCATAACAGCCTTAATTGTGCTCTGATTGCTCACACCTGGCCTTTTTTTTTTTTTCAGAACTTCCCCCCCCCCCCCCCCCCCAAAAAAAAAAAGCATTTTAAAGCATAGATTGGGCCATATGCCAGCTATAATATATGATTCAAGCCCCGAAATAAGTGGAATGGGATTTGCAGAGCCAGCTCTAGACATAGACAAAGTATGCAGTTGCTGGGGCAGCTGCCTGCTTTGCCTCTGCCAGAGACCTGCCACAGCTACTGCCAAGGGAAAGGACGTTGTGTGGAGGCTGATAACTGTTCATCCCTCTTGCAGAAGCAGTCGTGGCCCCTTGCCCTAGCACAAGCAGGAGCACCAAGCCTGCTTCTTCATCCCAGCATTGCCCCCTCTCCTGGCAAGAACAGCTTGGCCCTCACCAAGCCTCAGTTCTTCGCTGGGGTGATAAAATTCATCCTGGCCTTTACCTCTGAGTTCTTGTCTGGTTCCTGCATACTTCTGTTTTCAAAGTATTAATTGATATTTGCCTAGTTTAACATGGTATTTAACCTAATGAAGTAATTTGCAAATCTTCCTGTCAGCCAGTCAGAAACTTAACCCCCCCAAAAATCTGAGAGTATTGAGATGTTTTTGTGTATCTCAGAACTGTCATCCCTAGATATTCTCCCTTCTAGCCTTGTTACTTGAGACTCTCCACTCAAGTGACCCCACCAGGATCTTTGTCTCATTTTCTTCTAAAAGAAAAAAAAATTCTTAAAGTCCCATCTTGAGATACAGATTCATTACACATTGCTGTCCCCCAAAATCCTGAGAGATTTTCCCTTCTTGGATAAACTGATAGTTTAAAGAGATGAGAGGAGCAAAGAGTAGGAGAGCAAGTCAAGTGACAGAGAAGTGAACTGATTTGCTCTAAGTTGGAAGCAGTTGGGAGCCATTGCTTTTTTGACATACCCAAGAGTCCAATGTAACTGTTCCTGGCATAGATAAGTGTCTTTAAAAGGAATGCAACATAGCCTAAGACAACAAAAAATCTGTTCTTTATAATGGAAGACACATACAACTAGAAAAAAAATCAATTGCAAATAGCCCCACAGAGCTCACAGAGATGGACTGAGATAACCTTTATGGGTATACAAGGGATAAAGTCTATGCCAACTAACCCAGGCAATTTCATTGAGTTATTTCCTTAGAGTTACAGTCAGTGATGAATAACTTCTTCACTAACAGCAGAATTTAGCCAAAGGAATCTAAATCTATCACAGACAGGCAGAAGAGGGTTACTTGACTGGGTTTCTGAGCAGTCAGAAGAAAAATAATTTCCAAACTGGTCTAGTCTCTCTTTTTATTTTTTTAATTAATTCCTTCTTCTAACCTAGCAAACTGTGTTATGCAAATGGCTCAGATTATACTCTAAGGCAGTTGTTTATGTGCATATTTACCAATTCTCTAGACAACAGACTTCTGAAGCAAATCACTCAGTGCTTAGTTATCTCAGCAAAAGGGACGTAGAAATATATCCCTAGTGAAAACACTCATTCTCTTCAGGGGTGAAAGATAAGGGTTGGATGGACAAACTAGAAGAAAAATCTGAGGAAAAGTAAAATACTCATAATTTCTATTGATTTTAGTCACCTGGGAGCATCTTCTGGGAATGTATCTGTATATATTAATGTATCTGTATGATTACTCTGTAATCATAGTATTCTCAATTCAAAATACAAGTGCTCTATTGCCATGCATTTCTATTATAAACACATGAAAGCATTGGACTGATAAATGGATTGCTAGTAGAGATTAAATGACAAATTTACTAGCTTCATCAGGTTCTAAAAGGTGGGGTGCTTGACACTAGCTCTCTCTATTAGATTTCTTCCATGTCTGACCTCTGCAATTAGCAGTACTGGTTCTATTCTCACAAAAGTACCAATTTATTTGAATGCCACTGAAGGGAGTAAGATTTGGAAGGGCTGAGGCCCATTATTAGAATAAATCTATTGACAATAGCCATTTTGTAAAAAAGCAGTTTAGGAAGAAAAGACATTTAGGAACATGGGATATTTTGGAACAGTTATCTGCAGTTTCAGGCAGCCACATACTCTGTCTTCTAAGTAGTTTTCTATCTGCTACTCTTATTGGAAGCCCATTTCAGAATCATATTGTTCTATCATCAGCAGTTCTTCTAATTTCCAACAGAAAATGTAAGCAGGGCCAGTTTTATTTACTTGCTCTTACGCTGATGTTTTTCTTTAGACAAAATAGATTTCCCTCCTCCGTGTTATGTTTAAAAGGGCAGCCGTATTCCTACTTAGTCTTTCTTTTCTTGGTCTAATCAAGACCAGCTTTGCTGTTGAGTTCCTTTTTCAAGGTACTTCTCCAGTCTTATAAAAAGCCTAAGATATATTGAATATAATTCAGCATAACCATCTGGAGTGAAAGGAATATGATATGTCAGACTTAAATGATAACTTTATTCTATTGACTATGTAAAACAAGTGTCATTTTAAAAAGAACAATTATAGTTCTTTCAGATTCTCTGGAGGTCCCAGACAGCTCGACAGTTGGAACTGTACGGACCAAAGTCTTTTTACAAAACAACTGTTATTCTCAGCAATCTTAATTCTACTCATTATGCAATGTGACTTTATTGACACATTCACATGTCTGTTTACAGACATCATGTTAGGTTTTGGAAAAGTGTGAAATAAACATGTAAGTATATTTCACGTATATTAAGTGAAATGTTCATCTACTTGGAAATGCAGTAAAGATGTTCATCTACTTGGAAAAGTCCTCGTTTTTGTACATTTCTGGATGATCAATGATTCAGTGATTACCCAAAGCTGCCAAACTTGGAGGCACCAAGGAAGACTAGGGGAAGTAGGGGAAGAATTATACTGGTGATAAAGGACCTGCAAGGCAATTTTTAATGTCTGCACATGGTAGTTTGAGCATCTACAGTACTTACTTCCACATTAGGAAACAAAACTGTTTTCTCCAAAGTTGTCTCATTAAGATTTTTTTAAAAAATTGACTTCTAGAGACATAAGTCATCTTGGCCAGATATTTATTACTGGTTACCCAATATGTGCTCCATGTTGAGACAAAGCTCTGTTAAGTGCACTCAGGGAGAGCTACTACAGAGGTGTGAAGAGTGTCTGAAATCAAACACTAAAAAAGGGGTGAAAAATTGAACTGCTGCTGGCACATTGGAGCAAAGCAGTTATGGTTGGAAAAAGTAGAGGAAGATGATTCACGATGGCCTAATTGCATTAGGAACAACTCTTGTTCAGCTAGTGGGAGAAAAGAACCCAAGGGAAATGTAGTTAAAGGACATCCCTTAGGTCAATCTGATTTTTTTTGTGTGTGTGTGTATAGAAAAAGATTCTTCATGAAAACTGGATTCTGCCATCATACAAAAACTCCTTATCAAAATTAATGTTGAAGAAGTTGCTGGTTGTTATTACTGACAGCCTTGGACAGCTATTACTTATACTAAACTTCACGAAATGACATAAAACATATAAGCAAGTATAGTTCCAATGAGAAATGTCTACAGATATCCATATATTTTGACTACCTATACAATATATTTATGTCTGTGCTTCCCATAGGAAATAACAGAATGAGTTTAAGCAATACAGAAAGTACCGTCATTAAATTGTATTGCAAAGATGATCTCTAACCCTTGAAAAGTGTGACCACTGTTATTCTATGGCAATAGTTTATCTGCTCCAAGAAATTCAAGCTAGCTAATGCTTTTAACAGTATGCAGATGATCATCTTCCCAAGTAGGAGACTCAAAATGAAATATTATTAACAGTTTATGATTATTTCCATGCAGATACAGAATGACTAATCCCTATCATATTTTTCTGTAGTTGCAGGAAGGAGTGTTTCTGCACCTGTTTCTCTTCCCCCAAATCTAATCATCAGTAAAATTGTACTCAGCCAGCTGTTAAATTTCAGATCCATTAGTATATTTGATGCATTTAAAGACTGACAAAATATGAAGTCATATACCCATAAAAAAGTGCAGCATTAATACTAAAAGAAACGGTCCCCAAGTTGGCCAAGCTCCACATTATCAGGCTTGGGTTTTGCTGTAATGCCAACCAAATTCAAACCAAGGCTGAATATTCTTATACAAACAAGAGCATCCAGTTAATCTAATAATTAATGTTAGCAAAAGTTTGCAAGAATGTGGAAAGTTTCCAGGGATCCTTTTTAGAGCTTACATCAATTTTTAACTATTATAAATTTATGTAAAGCCTAATGTAGGGAACAGCTTAGCACATGTCTATTTCCAGTGGCATTCCCAGAGTGTATGAGGCTTCTTAGCATTTTGAAAACAGAAAGCTATCAATATATTTAGCCACAAATCCTTACATTTCGTTAATACCCCTGTATATCAACTGCCTTTTGTATGAATGGAACATAATTTGTATTTGGCTACACATGTATTTGAAGACATCATCAAAAAAAAAAAAAAAAAAAAAAAAAGTCAAACATTGCAAGTAGCTCCAATACTACCACAACTGTTCTGTCAACATGCCTAATACAGTGATAATTATCCATTCAGATATTTATAGTCTAAGCACAGAAGGCTTAGGCTTTATATACTGTTTACGACATACATTTCCGGAAAATATTGGTGTTAAGTGTTTGAAGTACGTATATATGTATGAACATACACACATGTGTACATATACGTAGACATTTACCCCAGAGATAGATAAATAGCTAGGTAGGATAGATACAAAGAACTGGTAATAATAGTGGTAGCTGAGGTCACCCGACATTTTTCACTAATAGATTGCTTAGCATTTTGCAAAATTTTAACTGTATCAGTTGGAATGTTCCATGCCATATTTTTTTGTTGGAATGGTTTAGACATATCTGAAAATATAACAGAGGGGAAAACTATTGTTTTACTCACAGACAAAAAGTAATCCATGATTTTTTCATTAAGAAGCCCTTGCAGCTTCATGCTTTAGAGCAAGGTCTTAAAATACTGCAAGGAAGCATTACAGAGTATCAAGAATTTGTGCTATAACATTTTTATAAACATATCTCTAAAGTCATATACACATTCAAAACCTCTCAAACAGTTCTTACGTGGTTAACAGAGACATACTAGTTTGGCAACTGAATCTCCTGTAGGTTCAATCTCAGCTAAGAGTGCTCAGGCCCAGAGTTTCCATGGCTTTCCCCCATGACTCTTCCCAATGCTCAAAGCCTGCTGCAGTGTCAGGCTTCCCCAGAGGGGACGTGGAGACAGGCCTTCACCTTCAGCATTACTGCAGCTGATTCTGAGGCAGTGGGAGGAGCAAGTGGTCAAATCAGAAACATATCACCCAAGATGTCAAGTCAAAAACATAGGAAGGAATAGATGAGGATTGTGGTAACCAGGCAGAGGAGGTGGGTGTTGATCCACTTGTCCACTCCCTGCAGATTACCCCAGCTGGGGATATGCATGGTTCCATATGGGCCTGTTTTCAATTAGGAAATTAGATTTAAAATATTCATTAAGATATATTGTTACAGTCCCTGCAGGAGTTTTACATTATTTAATGCTGTGGTCATAGATAGTTCTGAGTAATTCCAAGAATAGAACTGCCACCTCCTCACAGAAATAGATTGTTTGGCATTTTTATCAGCTCCAGCCTTTGTTCCATGGAGATGACAGCCAGTTACCTACTTTGGCATGACTGGTAGGAAAGTAGGTAGAGAGCACAGCTGACAGCATCTCTCAAGTCTGTGGTGCTAAATCAGCATCACAGCCACGTGCTTCTTCTATAAGGACACTCTGTGGAGGTAGAGTCGTGACAGCATGTTCCAAGGTGTCCTTGTATTTCTTCCAGCTTGCTCTGCCAACGTTTCATCAGGGCTTACTAGTGTTTATAAAGGCATACCCTTAATATAGCTGGATGTTGTTAATAGAAGCAAAAATAGCAGCTCTGCCTTAACTTCATACTAGGGCAAAATAGTGCTAAATTGGGCAAGTAAAAAAAATAATAATAATAGCACAGATCAGGTTAAGGCTGACAGAATTTCTCCCTACAAAATCACAGCCTTTTCAAATCCCTTAAACTTCAGGTCACTTTTTAAAAGTAGCTTTAAGCTAAAATCAGACCAGGACGCATTCTTCGAGCTCTATGAAAAAAAATCCTTCTTGCTTAAAAGTGGGGGCAAGATTTTGGGTGACTTTTGCTTAGAGATTGCTAAAGTCTGTTCACCAAGCCCTCCATTCACAAGCCGATAAAAGAGCAACCATGAAGTTCTTTACCATCAGAAAAATATATTACTTCAGAGAAAGCATTCCAGTTTTCACTGGCATTTGTAAAATCATCATGTATATTCTTGCATAAAAAGAGCAGTATTTTTGAAGACGAGCATGTAAGCCAGGGACATTTATACATATCAGATGCTATGAGTTTTAGTCACCTATAAAATACGAATGGAGAATACACAGTGCACTGTGTTTGCTTTTCTCATGACATTGTTTTTTAAATAGACAAAGCAGTCCCTATAAGTCTATGCCAAGCATAGTGAATCAATCATCTTCTGCCATCAAAACTGATGAATTGCTAGCTGTCCTTCTCTAGACAGTGAAATGAAGTGTTGATTGTATTTCACAGACACATCTAATTTGTTTTAATTGGATATTGGTCTATAGGTATCTTTTGTGATTACTGTCAGATGTGCTGCTGACAATATTTGAAGTAACATACTGCATGTTCTAGGACAAGACAAGTGGAACAAGGAAACACAAGCTATTACAACAGTATGCCCAGGATCGAACCTCACTTGACATTGGAGTCTGTCTCAATCACATCAGTGAGAGATAACAGAAGCTGTGTAGAAAGAAAAGCAAAATGAGTTACTTTATCACCTACAGTGTAATAAAAAAGACGTTTTAAAATCTGATAATCTGACATAGGTTATTATCAGTTTGTTGGGACTGATATTTTTCCTGTAGTAAACTATACTGTTTGTATATTGTAACTATACAATCTTACCCTTACCTATAATTATTATTTTTAAATAGTTGCAAGTTTCTTGCAACTGTTCTTTGAGAAAGGAAACAACACAGTGGCTTAATAGAGAGCATTTTCCATTTTGTTTTCCTTAAAATTTAAAATTGCCTTAGAGCAAAACTCATACATGTTTTGATGATTTCTGATTTGCCAATGAAAAAAACAATGTCCCATGCAAATTGTGAAAGCCGACTAATTGTCATATTTGTATATCAGGCAAATAAATAAATCTTAGAGTCACTAATTATTTCTCAGCCTTGCACATGAGAATTTGATTAGACTGACTACAACTGACACTGATTATCTCAGAATGTTATTAAATCTCCTTGGAGAACTTTTGTAAACCAAGACCCAAAGCAGAGAGCTTTTCTCTGTATTAGCTCACTTATGGAGCAATTACACAGGACTACCCAAAGGATGTCAGGAAGAACGCTGAGCAAACAACTGAAGTAGAATTCACACCTCTCCCCTCTCTATCAGAGCATCTCACAGCCTTAAAACTTTTTAATAAGATTATCTATAACAAAGCTATTTGCTAAATACCAGTAGGAGGCATGGGATAGGCTAGATGATTAACCTGCATGGAAGAGAGCTGGTAAGGGATCTGAAAGCAGCACAGATTTCTCTCTGCTCAAATAATTTCTTTGCTCCAAGAACCTTACTTTATTTTGTGGGCATGAGAAGCCAGACAATGTTTTAATTTCATCTATTTCAAAATTTGTGAGTATTGCTATTTCATTAGAAAGCTACTGGAGAGGGCTTATCTGTGAACCAGTGAGACCTATGCAAAATGCACTG
Source organism: Rhea pennata (assembly GCF_028389875.1). NCBI lineage: Eukaryota > Metazoa > Chordata > Aves > Rheiformes > Rheidae > Rhea > Rhea pennata. The sequence continues at coordinate 57,380,317 of NC_084667.1, read as the reverse complement.
ATTTGAACAAATCTCCATTGGTTTTGGAGAAACCTTTGGCTGAACTATCTGATTTTGTTCAAAATTAAGATTTCAAAGAGCTTGTCTTTGGGAGCAGTTTCTAATTTTGTGCCTAAAAAATATGTGGCTACAAAATGGAAGGCCAGACTGAGACCATTTTCAAATCTGTAATCTTACAGTGGACTGTTGTATTGTCATCAATAGGAGAATGAAAGTACAGAGTGAAGTATTACAGAATTGGTATGTGTTAAATAAATAGATACCTATCGATTATGGGGCTTACAGTTTGTTTGACAACATCAGGAAAGCTATGAGAGATACATGATCCAAAATACTACTGACAGCTCACTAAAGAACCAACAGTACTGAGGTACTACAGATTTCAGAGATTTGTCCTCACTGTGATTTTAAAGCTAATATTGCTGTAAATTAATATGATGAGAAGACCTAAACCTCAGGCCATGTATTATTTTGATGTCTTCGCTGAGTGTCTTCACACATTTAATACAACTCTGCCATGGAAGAAGTTAAAAGATAGTTGAAAGAGTCCTTAATTGTTCAACGGGTAACACAGCAGTACAACTAGAGTAGCGTAATAGAATTTACATAATGCTTTTCCTCAGAGTACCTTAAAGAGCATCATCTTGCTGTCTGTAGTTCTTGACATGAAGCTATTCCCAGGGCTAACTTACAGCAGTGCCAGGAGAATCAGCAGTGTTTTCCTTTTCTGTAGACGCTGGGATTTTCTGGTGGTCTCTGCAGTACAGCAATTGCTCCTGAAACAGGTCAGTGTGTGCAGAGACATGTTCACATAAACAACCTGAAGGTCACTACCTTGCAGTACCCACTAGTAATCAATGATGAATACTGAAAAGTAGGATTTTCTCCATGTAAAACAATCACTGACCATATGAAAGCTTATGCAAAAATTTTCGTTAGTATATGAAGGTATCTGAGTGAGGAAAAAATTGATCTTTTATTGTGTTTATCCTTGAGGGCATATTATGTTTCATTTCAGATATTGCAAATGAATGCAACAACATTGTGTGGGTTATTCTGTGCAGTCAAATCCTGTAATCCTTGCTGAGATTTTACTCAGGAAAAACTACCTTTGACTTTAGTGAGAATTTGCTTGAATAAGAACTGAAGAGTGTTTTGAATCTTATCAGTATTGCTTGATGTTAATGTTAGGCAACAGTTCTCATTGCTAATTTGCCTGTCTTGTTGGCCTTTCTCTTGGGCTCTGGATCTGCTTTTGCTGTGTGTTATTTGTGGCTTATATTGCTTGTTCAGATTGCTTCTCTTTGTGCTTTACATTTCCAACAAATATTTTGCAGCTATTGTTTTGCTGCTGGTAGATGTGCATGGAACCTGGTATGTGGAACTTGAACCTCAGCCCAGATTTAATTAAAACTATTAAACATGTTCTCATATGGTGCTCAGAAGGAATTTTGCTGGCCCTCTTCTGATGAAGCATAAATTCATTTGATCTGACGCTTTTACAGTGCAAAAATTTAAGAGCCTAATTTGCAAATCTTTAAAGCAAATGCTTCTCCAGTAAAACCAGTGGAGTAGCACCCATTTCCTGCCATGATATGATCAATCCTAAATACCTATTCTGACCTACAACAGATGTTATGCAAGAAAATCACTAAATGCGTGCACTGGAACACCACCTTGTTTTGTAGATTTAATACTGCATTAAAGTAAGATATTCTGAATTTTAATAATTATAAGTACCAAATTATGCCATAGGCTACTAATATGCAACAAATCTAGCTAGGTTACCACTCGGATGTCTTATGAGCCATACCTAGCCATGGTTTGTCCTCTATTCATGCTGCAGGGTACGAAATTCCTGGGTGCCAACCTGCCTATGGCAACCTAGAATTCTCCAGGGCAGGCTCGCAAAATCTTCACCTACCCTCTGGGACAGGTAACTAATAAGTGATGTTTTGTGAAGTTATGTTTTCATTCTAACTTTCTGATGTCTGTAAAAATGTTTCATTTCTTCATGTCAGTCTGCAGTCTCTCATCATTCAGTTGCGCTACATTTTCTGAACTGGGGGAATGACAACAGATCTGTTTATTATTGTACTCTAGATGCTTGCCTTGGCCAAGCCTGTAGTAATAATTATTAGCTTGTATAACAGCTGAAAGTTGTTTAAGAAGCTGCAGAATCCACAGCTTCCTACTATCAATTATTTTATTTTATTTTATTTTATTTTTCTGGTGGAGCAGTTCTTACAATGCAGATGCTTGTATTCTATTGTTGCTACCAGTTATTTGGGTGACTTGCCTACCTCTCTTAATTGTCGGTGTTTATATATTCTTCAGACTCTTTATTAGATTTACATTAATCCTCAGTCTTCTAAAATAAGGTTTTGTCACTGTTACAGAGATGGTTCAAGGATGGAGGAGTTATGACTGTTTCTAGTTTACATTCCTATGAAGCACATAGTATAAGTTTAACTAGTGACTCATTTTTCCATATTTTGCTTACAATTTCTTCTCCTTTACCCCTGAATTTACCGTTTGTTCTTTGTTGCTTGACCTTGTTACAAGTTACAGGTATGTAGAAGAAATATCATTCACTAATCCTTTAGTTTTCACTCAAATATGAAATATTGTAATATATTTCCAAGTAGGAAATTAGTTAGATAAAAATAATGACATAATAAGCTTTATAGTGCCTTATTTCAGTCTTTTGATTTTCTGTAAATAATGTTTGTGAATTTTCACCTTAAGAACATCATTGCTGTTAGAAAGACATAAGTAAAATTCTTTCAGTGTTTCTTGGCATGACATCTACTCTCTACAGAGTAAAAACACAACAATCTTTGAGAATTGATTTAAATTCCTGTTTTGCAGTCCCTGGGGCTCTGCACGTGCATTCTATTTTTACCTGGCTTTAGATAAGGCAGATATAAGAATAGCTTTGTTCTGGTGCTTGTCTTTGTTAAAGCCAGGAGGTAACCAGTAAACCCAAATATCAACAGTATTGTACATTTATTTATTTATTTATTTATTTCAAAATGCAAAACGTTTGACCCTAATTTCAATTTGATTGAATATTCGGAAGTCTTTTAGAATCAGAACAAATTTGCACAGCCATAGGGTAATCACTGAGTTTGATCATACATGTTGTTTTCAAAAGGATGCCTAGGAGGAAGTTCTGAGTCTGGAGAAGATATGTAGTAGCCTTTCGGTATGCATGTTTTAAAATAATCTCTCTTCTTACCATTGCTGCCCACTCATAGTCCTAATTTTCAAATAAAAATAAGCTTACTCTTACAGAGGAAAATAATACCATTTATCTCCAAGTAGTCCAGAACTTAAAGTGCACAAACCTAGGATTTTAGGTCAGGCAATTTATCTATTTCAGAAAATAAATGGACTGAGATTGAAAGATGATTCTCATTTTTCCCTCTACTTTTTAAAAGGCTCAAAAGGATCTATTTTTTAAAAAAATATATTTTAGTGTTTCCTGAATGCTTACTTTTTTCCATTTTGTTTATTGGTCCAAGTCTTATCCATAGCGATTCAACATACATAGATTTTTAAAAATACATCTGGAAACTTGTTTTTCAATTATATTTGAGAACATCAGCTTGCTGAAGGAAGCAAGAATAGTTGTTTGTGAAAGTGAAAGTCATTGAGTATGAGAATTGTCAGCGCGTACAAAATGAGGATAGATTTTATTTTATCCAGGTGAGTGCACCTTAATCCTAAAAAAACTAATCAGAAAACAACAAAAAACTCAGTTAAAAAAAAATAAGTTTCAATTCACTAAGAATGTTAAAGTGGTCCAATTAGAGGGCAAAAGATTGTAGGCTGTGTTTAGGCAATTCATATCTCAAGGCACGAGGAAGAAAACGAAGCTGCTTCATTGCTCTCCATGGTTCTTCAGGGTGGTACAACCCAAGGCTAGATGCAAGCAGGGGCTCCTGGGTCCCCTTCGACGAAGCACAACGCATACTGCTTTCCATGCTGGCACAAGCACCTCTTCAGACACCAGTTTACTACCTAATTTGGCCACAGCAGAGAGCTCCCTTATTTACTGACTTATTCCAAAAGCTACAGGAGAGCTAATGTCAAGGTGCTGGACTATTTATAGGGACTTTGATGGGGGAGAATCCTGTTCATTGTCCTTTGCTCTACATCCCCAAAGACAACAAAACAGAATCCTACGCTTAGCACAGAGTCCAGTTCAGCTGAGTGAGCAGGATAAAACAGACTTGACTGGTCTGATAAATCATGACATTAGGCTGGGAGAAAGGTTGTATGAAAGGATGGCAAAACATGCTAAGCAGTGGTGAACTTGCTAGAGGTGAACTTGTTTAGACTCTTGCAGAATAGGAGACTTCTCAGATAAGTAGTCCTAAAATAGTGTGATAGAATGTATAAAACAAGGTCAGGCTCAAAATAATCAGCTAAAAATGACAGAGGGCAATTTCTTTCTCTTTTTTGTTTTTTTTTCCCCTGTAATATCAGGTTGATCAAAGAGCTGAGGATCATTTATTGCAGTAGGAAAACTAAAAATACCTTGAAATATTCAGGCAAAATAAGTTCATTCAGGTAAAAGCCGGTGGTTCTCATAGTTCCCATTCAACACACCATACATGAGTCTGTGTGTAGTAACAGTTTCCCTCAGAATCTAAATTACATGTGCAGTGCTGAGAATTTGGGTGTGTCTAGGCTAAGGTATATTATTTAATCAGCTTTGCTGTTTGTATCTACCAATCAGTATCCTATTTTACTGCCTAAAAACCTTCCTAAAAGCCTGCAGGGTTCACTTCTGTGGCATGTTGCTTTAGTATTGTCACATAGCCACGTGTGATGGGTGAACTAAGTGATAAAAAACAGAGATTGCAATAGAATTGCACCAACAGCTACTAGAAATATCTGAGAGGTCATTACTATGTCTCCTTCTAGGCAAGGGTAGCGTTTTCTCCTAAATAGTAACTTAGTAATAACATTTGGTGAGCACTGACTTTTTTTTTTTTTTTTTTTTTTTTTAAGACAAGCACCTATGTATTCAAGTTAGGGATATAACATAACACAATCTTGTGGTATGACTTCCATCACAACAGAGGATCGGAATACAACTGTGACCAGAAATAATTAAAATGATAATTCAATAATTAATTTAGCATTGGCAATATACATCGTTTATAAAGGGGGAAAAAAAGCAGTGGCATCTGCAGTTCTTCCTCCCTCCAGGATCAAAATGAGTCCCCTGAGCCAGACAGAGATGAATCCTAAGTCAAAGGAAAGAGAAAAGGATTGGGAAAAGAAGGAAATAGCTAAGATGAGAACAGAGATGATAACCTCTGTCCATCAACTTACATCTGGACACTTTATACAAAATGAGATAGAGTCCAAATTCTTTTCCTGGTACTAAAGCTCATTTCTATACTACCTCCTCTCCCTCTCTTTCAACTTCAGAACTCTAAAAGAAATGGTAAGATATTTTTTAGTTTGCTTCTGGGCAGCGGGTTTCACCCATTCTCGTTATGAGTTATATTACGAATAAACAGCACAATCTAGAACAAATCACATTCCTGTTTCAGCACAGCTTGATTCAGATGAATCAGGAAAGCAAACAGATAAAAGCAAAAGCAAGAAAAGTTTAATAACATAATTAAAATAGAACTTTATAGACTTGTGAGCTGATGTGGCAGGCTAGCTTCAGTAATTTCCAGAGGGAGTGCTTATCCGTGACTACAAACCGAAGCAATCTAGAAGCTGGCCACTAGAAGCTGTAAAGAGAGCTGGTGCAACCAAAGAATGCTTGCTGAATTGCCTGGAGAGCTTTCTTTGGCTTCCAAGTCATAAATTAAAGTCCACCTCTAATTTTGCTACCTCCATTTCTCAATACTTCCTTTTTTTTTTCCTTCTTCTTTCTCATCACTGCTTAGCAGTCGGAATCCCTAGTGAGATGCCGTGCAGACTGCTAGGACTCTGCCAAACATTAAAAAGCAGTCAAAGTCTGTTCAACAGCTTCAGATCATTTTTGGTGTGAGACAGCCCCCTCCCGCCCCCAATAGCCTTTGGTATAGCAAGATGAAGTATTTGTTACAGTCAATCCTTTCTCCTGCCTTTCGTATCCTTTCATATCTTGCAAATTTGTAACTCACCATTTTTTCTAGCTAAAGGCTTTATGCAAACCTATCAGCTTCTGAATGCCAGAAAATATGGGCACTTACAGAGATGAGCCTGCTTCAAGAGCTATGTCAAGAGCAGAGTGTGGGGAGCAAACGATGTGAACATCCAGTCTCTTTTTGGAGGGCTCTTGGTAGCATCCTGGGAATGGTCAGCATGGCTATGTCTCCACTGTCTTGGACAAGTACTGGCTGGAGTTTGCCACACCAGAAGTTAATTCCCTTCTCTCACAGCTTCATCAGCTGACTCATTTCACAGGTTCTCCAGCATTGGGACAGTGAGGACAGTGTGGATTAGGGCATGAACATAAGCAGTGTTCTCTGTTACCATGAGAATATAAACGTACTCTTCCTACCTCTTGAGAATGACTCAGGAAACATGTATTCCTCCTGGAATTGCATGGGTTTTTTCTTCTCTTGCATTTTTTCCACCTATTCACCCTGGAAGAAGGAAGAGATTGTAACAGTTTCTGCTATTTCCACTGTTTCACACTACTTGAGTCACCTTTGATTTAGGCACTAATCTCACAGGTTTTCTCTGTGCACTGCCTTCATTTCTCACACACAACCAGCCTGGCTTCACTCGGGTGTTTAACCCTAAAAGTGTCTCAGAAGCAAAACTAGCAAACTTGTTAATAGGAAATGGAAATGCATTTTGAAGACTCCAGATCCAAATCAAGTCAACAGAAATATTAAATCAGTCCTTGAAGATCTGACTTCTCAGTCTCTGTGCAGCCATGTACTAAGCGTAGCGCTGGGCTAGGCAGAGCAGCTGCATGGGATACGCAGTGCATATCCTGATTTATAATTCTAAGTTCTTTCCTCTTCATGAACTGTTCTGCACCCTGGATTCCCTGGTGCTCTGCAGAATAAACTACTCCCTAGATGGAGGTCTGGATTCTCACTGTTCATTTTCATTTGCCCTTTACACTTTTCAGCACACTGGGGGAATCACAATTGCCTGGCAAAGAAACTTCATTTAAAATAACCAAAACACCTTCTGCATCTGTTTCTGAAAGTTGTAATTTTATTCATGGTGTTTCTATTCAATCCATTCAGAACCTTACATTATGGATGGTACCCTTACATAAAGACACTTTTTATGTCTTTATCATGAATATATTCCAAAAAGCTTACTTTGTTCCACTGACAACAATGTCATTCACGTATAACAACTCAGTGTTGACAGCTGGTCCTCTAAGGGTTTTTCTGCATGTCAATATGTAACTGAATTTTCATATCTTAATCTCCTCATATTACAGTTAATATTGAACGCTATTGTTGGATAGATAGGTCTTTGAGCTCCATATACTTGTTATAGAGGCCATCCCTGCTGCAGTCAAAGACTGTTAAGTCAATACAGACAAAATGTAGTGCATTTGTAATGTAATGATGTAATTTGCAGGCAAAATGTAGTGCAGTTTTATTTTTAATTAAAAGTTGCCTCTTTTCCACCTTTTATGAATAGGAAGTTCAGCAAAGTTTAGACATATTTACCGTATAATATCTCTTCCTTGGTCTGAATTTTTAATCGAGTGAAATATACAACAGTCAGGTACTCACATCCTGACTAAAGAAAAAGCTACCTTCCAAAATCTAGCAATATTTATGTTTCAAGGTGACTGCATCAGCTCTCCAAGTATCATAAATGGACCTTTATGCTTAGGATCTAGGATTTCAATTGCTAAGGAACTCCTTTTTTTCTCCCCACCTCCCTTCCAAGTTATTCTTTTATGTGTTCGAAAAACCATTTGTCTTCTCGGGTCTAAATTCTGCTAGAATGCCTGAAACCCAAGTAAAGGACTCTTTTACTTGTTTTATGTGTCCATCAGTCATCTGGAAACTATCTGAGCTCCAGATTTGGATCACCCACACATTTGTTCTGAAACATATGTACCGGCCTTCCCTCTCCCAACCCAAACCCAGCTCAGGTTGTTTATTTTGAAAATGAGTACTGGAAAGAAAATTCAAATGGTTTAATACTTGCAAATAAACTCCAAAAGCTATATATATATGAAGGAAAGATATGCATGCAATCTGACAGGCAAACTGTTCATCCTCTGAAGTTTCATACTCTGAGGTAACAAACTTCTTTGAAAGTAATGGAGAAATTCAGTGGATGTGCTGTAGTGGGGAAAAAAAAAACAAAAAACACCCCAAAAAACAGATCTTTGTTAAAATCTCCAGAAAAGATGAGCTGAATGAGGTGTGCATGAGTTGAAATTTATGGGAAAATCTCTGTTTTAGAACTTTGATGTATGCTTGCCTGGGCATTTTTTGGGGACCCAAATACAACAGCTGAATAAAGACCGGGAGCACTGCGATATGTGTACTGGTCTAGGTCTGAGCACCAGAAATTTCTTCTGTTTCCCTAATGAAATTAATTTCAAGTCCACATCTGAATTCTCGATATGGCAACATATCTGGATCTTGACTTGGTAGTTTGAACCCATCGCTTCAATCAGCTGGAGCATGTGCCAGGGTAGCCACAAAAACTATGGACAAGGAAGATAGTTTTAGCATTACCCTTTCGAAATTGTGACCCTGAACATGTAACAAGAAATAAAGCTTGATTACCACAGAAGTCCAATTGTTGTTTCATTAAAGATCTTTTCGTTAATCTAGAAATTACTTGTAAAATGCTTGCACTTCTTTTCTCAGCAATGACAAATCTCAAAAACATTGCTGGAGGCACGACTTCAACGACACAGCTCTCCTCTCCAAGCCATTGCTCCTGGGGTGCATTACAGGTAGGGAGGGCAGTGTCCCAACTCCTCCCCATCTGACTGCCATCGTCTCTTTACTGCTAGACTCAATCCAACGCTCAAAAGCTAAAGCAGGGATGTAGAGGTTTGCCAGATCCCCGAGCTGCACAAGCTGCCCGTTCCCTGAGGCCCACAGAAGCCTCGCACTGTCAGGCTTCCCCTTTCGCTCTCCTTCCCGGGAGCAAGTGCACAAACCTGAGCCCAGGCTCTCTCAGTCCCCACCTCCCACGCCACGCCACTGCTCCTGCTTTTCATCAGCAGTCTAAATCCTCAAGTCAAGGCCAGGGTCATAAGCAGTCTCTTGGCCCTTTCCAGAGTCCCCATCTCTCCTGCTCTATAGATTTCTTCACAGGCTTTTTCATCTGCAAGTGCCTATGCAGAGCTGACCTTTTCTGACTAGTCTCTAGATAAAAGCCAACAAGAAGAAAGAAAAAAAAATGCAGCTTTTTTTGTTATTTTCCAGAGTCTATTTTTTAAATTTCCATCAGTCTTCCCATATTCTCAATCCTATGACGCCCTTTTTAGGATATGACACAGGTGCTATGCAGATCTGATAAATACTTTTAAAGCATTTAGTGTCTCTATTTTGCAGGCCTCCACACAGTCTAAGCAGACAAGAAAGGGAATACTATTACCTCATCTTATACACAGCGTATTGAGTCAGGAAGAGCGGGAGTTATCTGACGAGACGTAGTTATCTGTGTCTGAGCTCCTTGACTAAATTCTCTTTGTAATTAATGGAAAGAAACGGGTACTTCCAGATTTGCGTCACTTCTTCTAAAAGTAGGCTTCTAAAATAGGTCAGATTAATCTCATCCTGATAGTGCATGTTTGTCACTACAGACTAGAAATAGGAGTTACAACTGACCAGCTAGGATTAACATTTGCATGTGGTCAGATCAGTCTCTCCCTAAGTCACTTGTCCAGAATAACAAAAGGCATTTTTGGCAGAGCCAGGAACAAGATTCAGAGCCCCAAACACCAGTCCAGGTTAGTTCCTGTTTACACATTCCTTTCCTCAAGGCAGGATATTTATCCACAAAACATAATTTCTTGGATATAGGATTTCACAGCTACATTAAAACTTCTGTTTCACTAGCAAGAAATGAGAACATTCAATAAGGGCTGTTAGTATGTTTGACATAGGTCGCTCCCATATCCTCATTTCGCATTCCTTTCATTGCTTATTTCTTTCCTTACATTGTTAATCATATTTTGTTTTACTTAGTCCTAGAGCTATGTGAAGAAAAGTAATCAGTACATTCAAGGAGAATTTCATTATCTCAAAAAATGCCAGTGCTCCAGTCCGAAACAACAACAAAGTCATCTGCAAAGGAAAGCCCTAGTGCGTCAGACAGATGTAAACGTGCTACAAAAGCACTTTAACCGCTCAGGTGTAGCTGTGGGGCTTCTGGGATACTCCTCTGTGGCTGCCCCATAGGCACTGACTCTCAGGGAGTAATAGCTCTTTTTTTCTGTGGGCTGTCTCAGGGTTATAAGTCCCAGAAAACCTCCAGCGTCTGGGCAGCTGAACAGCCCCTGCTTTGCAAACCAGCTTTCCTCCATCTTCAGGCCATCTGCCAGGCAGATGAGCTGGCAGGAGATCAGATAGGTAAAGTGAAAACCTGCTCATTTTCCAGCACACCTTCCTAAGAATAGAGCTGTCACCACACGGCATTTCAGCTTTGACTGAAACACTCCAGTGGAAATATGTTCACCTGGAGCTTTTCCAGCCAGCTCTACTGACGAATCCCGATGGACTGTTGCAGGTTGAGATAGGCACACATTGTCCGTCTTCGCTGTGCTCATCAGTTGTTGCACCTGACCCTATGACTGGGGCTGTGTGAGCAGCAACGACACTTGCTTGAAGTACATCTGGAGGAGAACATCTAGGAAAAAATATTTTGACTGCTCACCATCCTTTCTGAACAGAGGTCTACTGGAGAGAGAGGAGGGAAGCCAGGAACACAACCATCTCTTTCTTTTCAAGACTTGTACAAGCTAGTATGGTAAAATGCTAACACCAGGAAAATACCAGGAATATTTGGCAATACTTTATTTTCTCAGTTTTCTGTCCTGGTTTGTACTGTCTTCTCATCCTTTTCCTCTAAAATACACTGCTTCTCATTAAATGTAGAACCTGAATAGTGCTAACTCACAACTGATAATACCTTTCCTAAACAGCCTCTAAACTGTTGCTGAGGATCAGCTCCTACAACCAGATTCAATAGTGTGGCTTGGTGTCTCTTTGTAAGGGCATTGCCAAAGGGAGCAAGGCTTCAAAATCTCTGTCTGGGAGCATTTCTGAATTCAAATCTGGAAATTACTGGCAATGCTACAATGTTCATGGACACAAATTTTCATGTCAATGTATATTTTCATATACATTTTATAGTTTGGGGGTTTTATGATTGTAAACAGAGCTATATGATGAAAATAATACTTTGAAAAGTCTAAGACACATTTTTAACAACCTTCAAAGTGGTCTCCCTGGGGAGATTTTGTTTCACCAGTCTAAATATTTAAAATTGTGCTTACTGTCCTCATTTTTAGCGAAATACTTTAATGAAACAAAATGGATAATGGCTTGCAAACTGTGGGTTGTCACGGGAGCAGGGATTTAGAGATCATTAGAAAAAAATGGAGAACCACTCGTGCAAAAGGTCCTTTTCTACAGGATTTTGGAACCTATCCCGTAATTCCTCACTCACTCCAGGATGTCTATGCAATATAGGATTTACCTTTTCTAAGACATAGTACTACCAGATTTCCACATGCTATTTTCTATTTGCAATTATATCCTATCCTTTCTCCCAGCTGTACTTTTTCCATGGAATTATCATCTTCTTGGCTTTTAGCTATACAATGAATATGTATATAATAAAGAACCATGAGAGCCAGCTAGTCATGATGTTATGAGTTAAAATACATTGATCTACCACCATTAAAAAAATTTGTATGTGACAAGAAGAAACAAAATGCTGCTAGTTTGAGGAACTTACAGTTTTGGAGAAAAGGAAAATGCAAAATGGTTAACTTCATGAGTCTATATTTTGGCATTGTATTTTTTCCTTCTTCTCAACCTTGTCTAAATTACCATTACCGAGTTTACAGTGGTACATCTCAAAAATTGAAACATTACTTTGAAAAGAACAAAAAAAGTACCCAATAGAGTACAAGGAGAGAGAACTCAGGCATTGCATTATGTGATAACACTGGAAGCTAGCAGAGAGAAGGAAGATTTTTCACAGAAAGAACATCTATTTCATGATAAACTCAAGAAAAAGCTTATGAAATACCTTAGATTTGTATAAAACAAGTTTTGGGCCCCTGACTCTCATGTTTGAGGTATTAACGTTGACCCATTGTATGTAGCTCCTCTTTCTACCGCTTCTCTCGCTTGCCTTGCCCTTGTTTCTCAGGTGTTTGTTCATATATAACTGGAAGCAAGAGAAAACAATAGGCATTACTTGAGATCAGCAATATAACTAGACAAAGCTCAATTCATGCCCAAATCTACACTGTAGAAAACCTTGGGAACTGCCACCAGTGTTATAGCCATTGGTACCCATTCTACGGTTCCAGTTCCAGATTCAGGAAAATTTTTCTATTTGTGCCAATAGATGTGCTATCACAAGCATGAGTTTCATTGTGTCACTGCTTAAAATTAAATACCTTTTCAGAAAATTTCTTGACTCAAAAAAGATATAAGCAGGTGCTTAAGTGCTTTCCCCAACTGGGGCTTTTTTTTTCTCTCTTTCCCAGAGAAGTGGCTATAAATCTCCTGTCATTCAGCATATTTTTGTCAACGTGTGATTTCTTTGTTTCCAAAATTTTTAGCTTTCTGTCTGGTAACTTGTATTTTAATAATGATTGATTGTTATATACCTGCCACCCCATTGTATTTAAAATCAATAATTCCTCTTAGAACAGCCAGCCAGTTTTGGATCTACAAGATGAATCAATGCACACACTGAGAAAGAGTTCTGCTAGGTTTGGGAAGTTTTTTTCATTTTCTAAAAATGAGCATTTCAGGCTGCCATCCTATCTTTCTCACTTGGGCAGCAGTGAGCAGAAATAATGCTCTCTCACAGTATGGATTGCTAGTTTTTTCAGAATTATGGTTTGCTGAATGAGAATAACTTTACCCTGAAGCTGCCTAAATTATGCCTTATCCACCCTGGTTTTATTTTTTTAACAAAGTTAGAGCTATGATTTACTAATCAAAGCATTATATGAAAGAAGGCATCTATATATACTCCTTCAGTAAAGTTCATTACAATATGTGCTTGACTTTAATGAAATTAATAATCCCAGCCTGAAAGCAAAGAATTCAAGAATACAAACATTTCACAGTGAACTTCAAGAAGACAAAAGGCTGAGCTTGAATTTAAGTTTATCTTTTAGCATTTTGCTGAACCAGGGCCCTAGCTCAAGTTTCAGACTGCCAAAGCCTAACTCTTCGAAAGCAGTTCAGAGCTGAATCCCCAAGAACGCATGAGCGGCTCAGCCCAGCACCGCCTGCCGCCTAAGGAGCAATATTTACCCAGAACTGGAATTTTGAACCCCAGCTTCTTCCACGTAAACAAGCCTAGGCACACAAACTTATGCACAAGCATTTTCATTTGAGGCATCAGGTGCTTTCCTCCTGTTTACGTTTGGTAAAATTCAGACTCGAATTGAGAAGGTACCTAAACTGGGAAGCCAGAGTGAAAGATATAGCAGACTGTTATCTTCCCTCTATTTCCCCTTTTGTTAACCAGTCACTTAATATCACTGATTTAAAACATTCCTGGTGTTCCCATTATATATACTGTAGGTACTGCTGCTGCCCCTCAACTCTCCACAGGTCAAACTCTGCTTGTGGCCAAAATTCCCCAGTGCAGCAAGAGGGTGTAAACCTCCCCTGAGCAGACCTGGCACGCATGAACCACACTTGTCCAGCACAAAACATCAGCCTGCACATTTTTATTCAAAATCACAGCTTGAGGACCTGCTGTCTACTTTTTGTGAAGATCCTCATGGTTATATTTCCAAAACAGCTAAAGACTCAAGATCAAGTCCCTCTTCACTGTGAACAGTTTTGAAACCCTAACACCCCTTTTACTGGAGAAAATCCAGATTGCCTGGCTATAGGAAGGAAAACTGACCACTCTTCTTTCCTACATTGGGCACATACACAGCAAAAATGGGGCCAGAAGCAGAGCAAGTGAAAAGCAGTATGATGTGACAGTCTCATGATTCAGGACATGCAGAAATGAGCAACCTGGGTTCAGATGCTCATTTTCTTATGTAATGTTTTGGTTTTATTCATCAAGTGAAACATGAAAACTAAATGATTGTATTAACTGGAGCTGCATTTAATATCTGAATTAGAATACATTATTTTAAGAGAGTAAAACTACAAGTGTTAATCTAAGTATAACTGTAACCATGCAATATGCGTAATTGAAACAGAACACTGTGTTGGCAAAACATTAGACTGTTTCCTAGATCCAAGCTGCATAGATCAAGTCAGCAGCAATTGTAAAGCTTTTCCATTAACTCACTGAAGCTCCTATCACACTTTGTAGAGGAGAAGGCAGTCACACAAGCCAGCTCAGATAAACATTTCTTGAGGAACAGCATATTGTTCCCAACTCTCTTGTTTAATTATAGATCCAAAACATTATTCTACTGATGCTGACAGCACTACTGACTTAACATCAAAGGGAATCAGGATTTGCCTTTATTTTCTGAAATAGTATTTTTAGCATGTGTTTAAAAACAAGCAAGTTAATTCACAGTGCATCATGTGGTAGTCTTTTTGGCAGTCTACTCCAATTCTGCCAAGTCTCAGAGCTCCCTGCCGGCGCCAAGGGAACAGTTCAATCCCAGCAGTGGCTGCAGCGTCTGTACCCAATTACAGTCATGCCTAGAGATAACGGCTCCAACTGGAGCCACGTCCCGCAGTGCACTCAGCAAACGTATTATAAAAATGAAGAGCTTACGAACTAACTAGGCAAAGAGGAAAGATCTCCGTTATGCAGGTAGAGAATTGAGGCAACAGGAGACAGATTCACCTGAAGTCGTGCGGTCAGTCCTTGTAAAGCAGGGAATAGGTTCCTAGGATCCTCCTTTCAAATCCAGATGGACAATTTGAGGGCAGCTGGCACCTTACACTCCAGAATAAAACTTTTGCATGGATCTCTTTCGCTTTATGTTATCTTATTTCCTAACTAGACACACAACAACAAAGTGAAAAATCTCCTCTCTGTCTCCAAATATCTCAAGAAAAAAGTATAAATGAAGCTGACTTACAAGCAAGGTGTAAGTCTTTTATTAACAAAAGTACTGTGAAAAATTAGGGTCACACCTATGTCTAGGAAGCCTTTGCTCCAAACTAAGTAGCAAAATGGAAAAAGCCATTACCTGAAAATTATAATAATAGTAATAATAAATAATTATTAAAATTACCATTCTTTAGAGGAAATACTGAATAACAATACTAGCAGCTCTCTGGCTATGGATTAGGGTACCAATTTGAAAAACAACACATTCTCTTTTCTCTGAAAAATGCATTACAACCTGGAGTACTGGCAAGGAACTGTTTTGTACAATTTATTTACAGTCACTGCTCTATAAATATCTTTGATTTCAGTCACAGTATTTTTAGGTAATTCTAAATGAAAAGGGCTATGTGAAATGAAACTCTAAACTGTATTCTGTTTTTATTGAGGATTCTTCCACAAAATATTCCATTATGGCTAATGAGATATTAGCAATGAATGTGCTAGAAAGCACAGATGGGGAAATAGTCAGCTACCTAAATCAGAAGATTTGTAAAGTGCAATAAACAAATTATTAAATACATTTCTGTGGCTTAATGCCAATCTGTACTGCAGGGAATTGGTCAAACAGTGGATCATTAAAAGCTTTTCTGGAGCAGCTAAATTCTACAATTGTGCTCTTTGTTTTTTTAGTACCTTGCAAGAACAGAAGGGGGAATTACGAAAGCGTCTATCATACACCACCCATAAACTGGAAATGCTTGAAACGGAATTTGATTCTACACGTCAGTATCTTGAAATAGAATTGAGACGTGCTCAGGAGGAACTTGAAAAAGTAACTGAAAAATTGAGAAGGTTAGTAACTAACTACCTTTTTTGAAACAAACAGAATTATTAAGAATTTCAACTGGCTGTGTTAAATCCATGTATCTAAGCAAAACGCAAACTTATATTCTCAAATATACATTATTTACTGTTTATTAATTACACAATATGTTTACATACTGAACATATATTTCATTTCTCTGAATATATACTACATATCAAATACAAAGTTATTTACATGTGATACACAACGTCTGTACTGAAAGTTAATACCCAATTAAAAGTATATGTATGGGTACATATAGGACGTTGTTGAATATGTAAACATATTTGTGGGATATGCTATGTTGTGTTATGCATACAAAAATTATAAACACATTGCACATATGTATAGAGGTATATATAAATGTATTTAATGAGTTTGACTACACACTTTCAGTTTTTACCATCCATTGCACTGACACAAGGGAATAGAACTTGGCCTTCCCTTTTCTCAAAGCTGAGACTTCATGTTCAATATATACAATATTATGGCATTTCACCTTACGCTGTAGCAAATCATTCAGGGCTTTGTCCCAGGTAGAATGCAACGATACTGAAAACTTATTGTATAAAATTATTGAAGCTGTGGTACAGAGCTATTGTAAATCACAAGCCCTAAATACAATAAGCATGCACCCCTGGCCTTTATGTCGCTGACTAAAACGGAGTGTAATCTAGCTTTAAATTTACGAATGCTTCTTAACATCCCTTCTTTTATTTGTTTGCAAAACTTCTGAATCTACGGTAATCTATTTATTCAAGAATGTATTTGCATTTCTTGCGAGGACATTCCTAAATTCATATGGATAATTAAACTCATATAGATAATTATATGGACAATTTGGTCTATTTCACAGAATGAGCCAAAACAAAATTCAAAAGGAAACATTCCAGGGCTATACCCAAAGAATTTGTTTTTTCAGTTTTCACAGAGGACAAAAATCAAACCAAAACGAAACCAGAAACAACCAACAAATTGTGTCAACTAAACTATTTTGTTCAATTTTTTAAAATCAGATAGGCTTTAAATCTCAAATTAGAGATTTGTCCCAGTCTGGGGGCTTATAACTTCCATGCTTCCCTACCTGAAAAGCCTTCTTAAACCAAGACCAAACTGGGTGTCATGATGATTTTGAAATGTGCACACATCTATCAAGAGCAGCCCAAATGCTGTCCATGATATTTTTCTTAGCAACAATACAATTTTTTCCTATCACTTCATTAAGAGTAGCTCAAGTTACTAAAGGTAACCTTAATCTTTAGATGATTTTCTTCCAATATATTACTGCTTTAACAACAGGGAACACTAGTACTTTTTTCTCCTGAAACATTATTTCAGGCACAGTTGTCGTAAATCCTGTCACATTTATCTGGGGTTGGCCATCCCACTCCTGCTAAAACAAAAGGGCAAATATAGTCTCTGTTAAAGTCACTAAGAAGCCTCCTATCAACTTCATTGAACACTGATTTAAGCATCCTTCAAAATCAGACAAGAAAGTGTTTTGCTCCTGGCAAAGTCAAATACCTGTAGAGAGTCACTAAACATCAGGTCGGTGGAACTGACTTTCTGCTTGAACGTTTTTTCATATTCTGAAGAAAATTTATATTAAAAATTTTGTTTTAGGCAGGTGATTACTCCCCTGAAGACATCTTATACTGGAATTCCAAAATGTTTTACGAGGTGGGCTTTAAAAATGTTTCTATTGAGACTAGCAAGGTATACTGCAAGTGGAACTAGATTTCTCAGTCTGGTAAAAGATAATGTCTGAAACAAAACTGTCATCCAAAAGAGTGTCAGCAACATGTCACAGGGAAAAATGAGTGTGAGAAAACAGGGAACTATAATTAGTTTCAATAATGTGTCTGCTGTCTTATTCAGTTCACAGGGAGAGAAATTCAACCCCCCGTAATAAACGAGCCCAACGCAACATGATGCCACTCATGTACTAGAGAACGTTTCTATTATTAAACTTGCACCACCTTTGAGTGCAGAATTTTTCTGAGAGCCTGAATAGCCGTTCTTTTCTGTTCCTTTCTGAGAGCCTTTACCTTGCCAGTTTACCCACACTTAGCTGCGTTGCTGACAGGCCTCCCCTCTCTTCCTCAGATGGAGGGGGTCATTTACACAGCTGAATGGCCAAGTTCTCCATCTCTCTACATGCGTTAAGAAGTGTTCTTCTCAAGACTTTTTCTGGCATCAGTGGGAACAAGAGCTAGTCAGCGATGAGTAGTTTTGAAATTATTGTTGTCTGTAAAGCACAGGTTTGGCTTTGAAAGATGACTGAGAAGACGTTGGAGATTTCACCTCACAGTGAACTCCCACCAAATGTGATCAGGTAGGGGTTTTTTACGTTAAAATTTAAAAAAATCAAATACCAATCCTGGAACCAAAACCAGACTCCAAAGGTCATTCTGGCCTTTCTTCTCCTTACACGTGACTCTTGCATCTGAGCAGTGATAATATTTGAACTAGTCAAATTAAGTCTAGGCTTATACATCTTCAACCACAGTACTTTGAGACTGTACCCTGGGTAACAGCTGTGGAGGGTCTCCCTTCCTAGTTTTTACCAGAGACTAGAATTATTCTAATACACAAAGAATACTCCTGTAGAAGCATATATTTAGCATTGAGCTTAGCCCACATGTATAATTGCTTCACCAAAAGCACGACATATCATGGACAGAAGGGATTTCCTGAACAGGATCTTATAGTTGTGTTAGCTTTGGAATAAATAAAGAAAAATTCTCTTGTTTCTCTAAGAAAGTCAGTGTAACTTTTGATAACAGCCAGGGTAAAGGTTTTTTGAAC
Organism: Rhea pennata; assembly: GCF_028389875.1. Classification (NCBI taxonomy): domain Eukaryota; kingdom Metazoa; phylum Chordata; class Aves; order Rheiformes; family Rheidae; genus Rhea; species Rhea pennata. The sequence goes on along the minus strand of NC_084667.1, from coordinate 57,361,443 downwards.
AATAAGTTACGATTTTAACAGTCATTCTTCAAAGCTAAACTGCAGCCTGGGTGAAATTTCCTTCTTTGCAGAAGGTCAGCCTAAGGCTCATGTTTTACTTTAGATATATAACATGGCCTTAAGAGGTCTTGAAAGACTTTGTCCAGATTTTCTCTTTTGTGATGAACTGGAGTGTGTTGTCTGCAGAGTCAGAGCACAGATACCTAATGTTAAAAATGGTCAGAATACTTTTTGTTACAGCCTGATTTAACAAACATGTGAACATTTGTTTAACGCATGTATACATATTTAGCTGGAGGCACATGGGTATCATCTAATAATTTGAATTTACTAACAGAAAAAGTCATCAAAAATAATAATAAATCATCCACTCAAATAAAATGAGCTTATTCTTAAAGCAATTTCACATGATAATGAAGCTTACCTATTCTTCAATTTGTTTACAAAGAAGCCATCTGATTGCGTAGTTCTGCAAGTAGGCTTAAGTCGTCATCTGTTTATTTGGTCTTTTTGATTAGAATAATTTTCCCTACTCCCCCTTTAGTTTACTGCACTGCCCAAAGATTATATCTTGATTATCCAGTTGTTCTTTTATCCCTTTCACAGCTTTTTGCATATATTTTTGGGTCCATTTCTCTCCTTGCCATCCCCACTTGCTGACACTTCTTTCGGCACAGTGAATTTCCAAGTTGGGTTTTGTGTGTATATGTGCATGTGTGTGTTTCTGTATGTGTATGTATGCTTGTGTTTATTTTGACTACCTTTGCATACTGTTCTCAATAGAAACACTTTTTGAAGCTCAGTTTCCTATGTACTGTGGATTTTTTGTTCAGATTTGCTGTTTGGATTTGACTGGATCTGACTGGGAGGCAGTCTTTTTTCTATTGTAAAACAAAGGTTTTTGAGAACTAGAGTTTTGGGGCTACTTTCTGCTAAACATACCCAGAAAAAAAAATTCATGACAAAAAAATAAGAGAAGTTATAAGAAAAAAAGCTGATAGTGGTAACCTTTGGCAAAAACCCTCTACCATCTTTAGCATGGAAATTTCGACAGCCAGGAGCAATTATATTAATGGGAAACCATCATCCATTCACTGATATCAAGAGAAAAACAAGGTCTGCAGAAGCTGAGGAGCAAAAGCAGTGATGTATTTCCACCCTCATAAGCCAGATATCCTGGTAGCAGTTACTGCTGGTTTAGTTTATAGTTTTAAAGATAGGGAAAGGGAACCTTCATTAGCTCCCATGAGCTCTCCATGTGCTGTGGAGCTCCCATGAGATCTCCAGATCTGTGCTGTGGAACAGACTGGTGTATAGAGAGGTCTGAGCGAGAAAAGCCTGTAACCAATAAAATTTTCCAGTGACAGGAATTTGCGCAGATACCTTAAAACCCATGCAAACTTTAGGAGATTGTGAATGCTAGTTTACATGAGTTTAAAAAGCAACTGAAATTAAAAAAATAGCTGAAGGAAAGTCTATTCAGACCTACCAGATGTAAAAGAAAGACATCATCTCTGGTTGAGCCACAAGCTGCTGGAGGCTGGGAGAATGCTTCAGCATAGTACTGGTGTTCTGTTTTGTTTTACCAAAAAAACTGGGACACAGATGGCTGAGAGACTGGTTTACCTCTGATCTAAACCATCAGGCACAATCTTGTTTTCATAAATCCTTTTTGCCTGCACCACGGTACACAGCCTTATCAGCACAACTTAAGTATGTTACTGCAGTGAAGCTGTTTACAAGCAAAGCCAGTTTAAACCTACTTGCTTACACTAGCTTGCCAAGACTGTCTCTGCCTTCTTCTTTGCCATGAAAAACTGGGTGTAGGGTACTCTGAAATCTCTCTTTGTTGTGTTGACTCTGACTAAAAACCTGGGAAAATCCCAAGCATATTTAGAGCTGCACAAATAAGTATCTATATTCAGGTTTATTAGGAAATGCTGCATCTAATAGGAACATGGACAACACAGAGATCTGGAAGCTTCAATCAATCCTTAAGTCACCAGGACACTTAATCAATGGTATTATGAGAATGACTAAGCTGCAGGTTAGTACAAGTCACTAGCCAGTTTGGGTCATCACCTTAGCAAGCACTGTTTACCACAGATCCTGCTTATAGGGTGAAAATCTCTGTTCAGCAGGTCTATAAAGTATATACAACCCTGAGGCTTCCCTTAGGCTCTCAATATGAAATAACTAGTTGGAGTTTGGGCTGCTGACTGGAGAGCTTCATCCTTGGGGATGTCATTTATGCCAACAAATCAGCTGTTCTGGGCACAGGCTTTTCCTCTCAGGTACGTACGGCCAATGTAAAGCACCCAGCTGCTATTCTTTGCATACTGGGAGCCCCAAAAGGGAGTCTTCATAGCTCACAAGGGGGACCATGAGCCACTGGCCTGTCCCTGAACAGCAAATTTTGATCATTTAACTGCAAAGAAAATCTCCAGGGTGACACAAGCTGCAAGAGATATCTAAACCATTAAGTCTCTTCATTACAAGGAAGAGATGGTCTGGACCTCTTTCTTTGTAATCATGACACAGTTTGAATGCATGTCTTAATTCTAATTTCAACAGTGCTCCAAACCATAAAATAACTCAAAGGGAATTCCTTAATCCTACTTACTCCCTATCCATCCCCTCCACTACATATCCAAGATTCAGAATTCTCAGCTGAAGAAACTTTCTGCTAAATAAATTTGTATTATCTAGCACATTACCTAAAATCAACTCTTCGCATATTTCAACCTATTGACTTAAGATTCCCAGTGCAAACATTTAGATGCATTTGGACAAACTTTTTACACCTGAGCATCTAACTTTTGACTTGCATTTATTATACATCCTGCTGGGCTGATAGGTACAAGCAAGAACAACAAGCTACTCTCCTTACTATACATGAAAAGAAAAGCACAACTACTACTGAAATAGAGATATTTTTCCCACAGACTGCACAGCTTATCCATTGTAATTCTGAGGTTACCACCTAAGGAACCTAAAGGTGTAGAGATCAAAACTTTCTTTGGTGTATTGCTCTGGAATAATCAGGGAAGTTTCATTTTCTGAGTCTCTTCAATCCCTCAATGCTAATAAAAACAAATACTCATCATTTTCAGGCTAAACTTTTTGGAGACATCCAGACTTGTTTGTTGAAGGAGAAGGATGGATTCAACTCTTGAGAACAGGGAATTTTTATCTAAAGAAGGAATATTACTTTGAAGGCATACTTTGAATAACTTTGGAGTCACATGGTGATGCCCGTGTATTGCTATTGCTGCAGTTACTAGGTTTCTGCTGCATTTTTACTTATTAAGAGAACTGAGTAAAAACCTTTCTGTAGTTTCTAACTGTACAGGTCAAACTTCCCCTCTGAACATTATTCCGGAACCTGATGCAAAGCTACAATCCCTTTGTGCAAGTTCCCATGCTGCGGTGCATATCTGCACACAGATGCAAGGGAATGGCATGTGTATTTTCCCTTCCTGAAGGTATTTGCCCCAAAATACAGTAAGTAAATATGACAAAGAAGTCTGCTTAGGAAGGAGATGGTAATTACATTTCAAAGGGAACTGCTAACTGGCAACAAGAGTGATAAGAAAATAGATTTCAATTAGTGCAAACCAAGGCTTTGTACTGATGTGAGAACTACAGGCAAAAACAACATAAAGAACAATGCATTAAATTACATGATATCATCTTTGTTTTAGGATACAAAACAATTACCTAGCCTTACAAAGAATTAATCAGGATCTGGAAGATAAACTTTACAGGATGGTAAGTTACCATAACTGAACTCTTTTACTTTAATATTAAATGTGTTTTTGTAGTTCCTGAGTTCTAGGACAAACAGTTATGTAGCTGGCATGAAAAACTCAAGCTGCAAACACAATATGCTTAAAAATATGCATAAAAATGCTTAAAAAATATGACATTATGATTATCATGATCTAGAGCCCAAACTGTGCATGAGGGCATAACTTCATTAAATTCAATGGAGATTGTGTTGGCTGACCTGGCTGAATAATCCTATCCTTAAAATAATTCTACTTAATTTTTTTTAATAACTTCATGGGTTCTAGATATTTATGTTTTCATTAAGTAACAAGCTCAAATAAGGAAATCTAAGATTTTCTCATGCTTCTTAGATACTTTCACTTAGCTTTTATTAAGTAATTCAATAGAGCTTGGATAGTCTGACTTTTCATATGGTGTCATAACTATCAATTTCAGTGTATTAATTTCTGATCTGCATGGGTCTGTAACTGCAATATCAATGTCACAGACCAATTAGTAACTGGGCAAGGAAATCACTGCACCATTTATGGGCTCCATATGGAGGCAGGTTATTACAAGACCTAGCAACACCTGTTCAAAATGGTTTGAAGATGTTAAAAAGAAGCGGCAATGTCTTTAATGTTCTGGCTCATTATTAACGCTGTTTCGACATCCTATCCACATTTAGGAGAAATTTTACAAAGAAATGTAGCTGTAATGTCTAAAGAAGAGTAAAGAATAACAATTGTGAACTTCCAAAGATCCTCAGGTCATGAGCACATCCTGAGATGTTTCCTCCTCACTTGGATCAGTTCAGTTATCCATTTCCTACTCTTCTTCCTACCCAGCCCATATGTAGCTTGTCCATAGCAAGTGCAGTGCACAAACGCAGACACACAGTTTATGAGCACAGTTATAGTCTTGACAGATATTTTAGATGACGCTAGCATAAGTCTATGTTTTACAGAAAGTCTAGTATGTAACATTTGCATGGATGGGCATCTTGGAATGAGGAGAACAGATTACGGGGCTTTGAGAGCCATATGTAAAATATGACAATGTAATGGAGAGGCATCAACCTTTGCTAAGAAATTGAAAAAGAAAAAGTATCATTCTTATCTCAGGAGTCTATTCAAATAACTCACAACAAATAAAGTACTCACGCTTTTGCAGTCTGCTAGCTAGGGCAAAGTTACAACTGGGTTATAGCTGATATTCGTTTTTAAATATACATATAAACATTATAAAAACATAAATAACATTTGATCTCATGTTTTTTTCCCTTCACTCTTCCTTTATCGTATTTTTTTTATACCTAAGTCACTTGGGGATTTTATCTTCAACTATGTGAAGATAGCCTAATATTTTTCATGTGTACTACAAAAGTAGAATAAATCAGAGGTATTCTGGATGGTAAGTGAAATAAAAAGATTAGAAACACAGAAAGAGGGACTCTATAAATCTACGCATTTTATCAGGTATTTCATATCAAAGCAAAGAGTTTTTAAACTAATGTTTCAGCATCCACTTAAAACCTCAAGCAAATATTTCAGGGCACAACACAGGAAGAAGAAAGACGGGTTCCACAGAGCACTGTACCTTTCTTTATCCCACTAACATGTCAGCCATTGAAAATAGCTTTAGAGGCTTGAAGACAATTGTCCAGGCTCTATACACCATTTAATTCCAGAGTATTTTGCGTTTTGAAACACTGAAAATGAAAGTCGGATGGAAACAGTATTAAAAAAAAAAAAAAAAAAAAAACGGATGGGGAAAATAGTGCCATATTTGGTTTGGATAAGCTAAATCACTTGATTTTCCGGACACTCTAAAACCCCTCAATACTTCAGAGAAAGTTGGATTAAATAACAGCTGGTCTAGTTAATCAACAGCTTATGGTGGTCTGGGCTCTTAGATAACTTTCTCTCCCTTTCTAGCTTAGGGGGAGCAGCTGTGTTTATTATTTTTGCCTATTTAGTCAGCTTGTCATTTCTAAGTTAAAAGTTTTTATTTTCTCCACCTTTAGACAAATCTGAAAGTGTAAACTGTCCTTTTACTTTCTCCCTCTCTCTCCCCTACCGCATTTCTCTATAAATACATAGCTATTACATAGCTATATACATATATGTATATATAAATATGTATGCACGCATGCATATATATACACAGGTTCTTACACAAGTTTTGACCATTTCATGTGCCCAAACAGAATAATTAGGGAAAAGGACAGGCAGCACTGGAGACACTTCTCAAGTGTCAGTTTTACAAAAGTTTGTGTGCAGGCAGCTACTGCAGTAAAGATGGGCTTAGAGAAGGGGCTTTGCTCTGTATCACTGGGAAAGGGGAACTGGGAGAGAGGGAGGAGGGCCTTCCCTCTTGTGCACAAAATTGGAGACAGTCCCTCAGATTTCTCCTGCAGGCCACCCAGATGCTCCCAGGAGTCCTCTTCCTCCCTGCCTTTGCTGAAGACCCATAACTCACCCTCTCCAGTGAATGACTCGGGCATTTCACAACCAATCTGGGGCTCACCACAACCTTCCCTTTTTGGGGAGATGTTTTAAAGAATGTTACAGCCTGTTGTGCCTGCTGTTGGTATCAGGGATGTAAAAAATAATCATTAATTCATCAACAATCAGAAAAGAAAGAGTGCTCACCTATAATATATTCAGAAATATTTGAAAACACACTTCTGATAACAGCAAATGATGTCCAACTGAAATCTCTGTTACTTTAGAACTCCAAATACAAATATCGGTCATAGTGTCTGTGTTGGCTAAGGGCTGAAATACGCTATTCTGAAACCAGTGGACAGTTTCCTATATTAGGCTGGACAAGACTGAACATGTGACACTGTAGAGACAAATGTGGCACAGAATTAAAATTCTGCTGTCACTATTCAGATCAGCTCCTGTGCTCACCACAGTCAATGTCTTTAACTGGAGAAGATTTGTTTGGTCCTGTAGGCCCTGGTAAGAGAGAGAACACACAGATTGTAAATAATTAAGCTTAGTAATTCTTCTTTCCATTAACATGTGGGAAGAGAACAAGCAGAGTCCTTAAAATTTGGACTATGATTATATCACAGGACTACACAATTAAAGAATTTTTCTCATGTAGTTCCAATTGTAACCAGTGTTCATCAGTTTCCCTGACACTGACCTGAGTTTCCTGAGGATGCTCTATCATGATCTTGCTCCTCATGAGCAGCAGTTACAAGTAGATTATGCAGGTCACCCCAAACACATTCTAAGAAATCCTCACAAGAATTAAACAATGTATTGTAAAAAGTTTCTGAGGTGTTAAGATTTTCTATTGCAGCTAGTTGTGTAATTTTACCTTTAAAGCCAGAAGCCAGATTTTTATTGGTAGCTACAGTTGGGAACAACTGATAGACATGCAATAATAGCTCGTAATAAACCTAAGCGATAATGAAAATTGTGCCCGTTCTTACTCCCCATCTGTATTTTGAATGTTTCTGAAAATTTGATCTTACAAATCCATCTGCAAAAAGCTCATGAGACTGTATTCTCCAGGAAGATATTAAAATATCTCTTCTGTAAGTAGAATGAAAAAGTTTGACAGACAGATTCCTCAGTTGTGTAAGGTCACTTCTAATGCTAAGGCTTTCAAGAGGCCAGAATTTAAGCCACTGCTTGCTCTTTAGCACATAGTGTCTGCATTTCATACAAAAATACACAGATAGTATAGAGGTGGACAGGGAAGGTGACAGGCCTCTACTAAAAAACAGAGGCATCTGACGACATGAGGAACTAGTAGATAAATCTGTGCACTTGCTTAGTAAACTCATACTCCCACATACCACTTGGTCTGCTGATCCACCTCCCTCAAGCCTGCTGCTAAACCAAAACCTGAGGTTCTTCAAAGTATCCTCCCTGGATTCTGTTATTTTACACTTTGTTGCTGTTTTTAAATGAGAAAATTATTTTCTTCTCTCTCAGCACTGATTCAAGACCCTTTCGGTAGTATAGGCAATGCTGAAAGTTGTCAGACATCAGGAATGGGGCTGGCATCTCTGCTGCTTAAGAGCTGCTGGGCACCAGCTCCGCCAGCCCTTCCAGGCACCCTGGCACAGCTCCCAAACAGAGATTGTTGAGTCCTTCTGTGCAAAGCCAGCGTAATTCCTCTATATAGAGTGTATCATTCATTTTATCATCTGTCAAGCTGAAAAACATTACATCACATTAATTCCTAATTTTCCATTTACTTTAAGGCAGGCTTGGGGGTGTAACTCAGCCATAAAGATGGCAAAAATCATTATATAAACCAGAAGTAAAAGAGATTTGTATTAAGGATTATCAATTTTGAAATGCTACACTATTTGAGCACTCCACTGATTTTTGTCCTATTTCTTCCTCTGCCTATGAGCTAGAGGAGAGCTAAAATGTACAGCAAATACTTTATGACATTAGCAATTGATTTATCTGACTCTTGAATGTCTGGAGCTTTCCAGTCTGATGGCCATAATATATACCCAAGCATCTCCAGACAAGGAAATCAAAAGATGAATTGAATATGAGCTGAGCAATGTTCAGCAGAGCTCTAAGTATGAGACCTTGTGTCATGGGAATATCATTACAAAGGAAGCAACTTGTTGGTGTCCAGGCCAGGAAGATAAAGAATGTGGAAAGAAGTGAGAAATTTGATGAATAACTTAACTCAGGCATTAAAAGCACCTAACTACAGAATAAACCTAGCATTTTGGATGTGGAATCTAAACCGGAGACTAGATTGTGCCTGACTCTCCCATGACAGCTACCAGTCACCCACTAATGTGATTTAAATTATAAGTGAAAGATGAAAGCATTGAAAAAAGGTCAAACTATTTCTGATTTACACCTAAGGAATATAGAAGCCCAGCATGTTTTAATTCCTGCATGGGGGATGATGACTTTGACAGTGACTTTGAACGGTCAAAGTGATTTAAAACACATCTTTTTCATTTTCTTTCTTTTACGAAGAACAATTTCTCCCTACTATACGTCCTACAAAAATGAAATAGAGGTGACCTAAATATACGTAAAAGGATTTGCATCCCAAAGACAAGAAAAGTTTAGAGTCAGCTCAACCTGACAGGCTCATTTGCTCACATTCAGTGAAGACAGCTGTGAATTTCAAGGGAAATTTATACTTGGTTAGTTAAGGCAGACTCCAGAGGTCTGTGCTTTGTAGACTAAGACAACTGCATCAAAACATTTTGAAGGAAGGAAATGACCGTAAATACCACAGAAACAAGTCGTTTATAAAAATAGCATTTGAAAAAATCTCACTTCCAAGAGGCTTTTAGACTTTGTCTTTTCATTCTTACAGCCATTTTGCACTAAAGATCACCTCCACCTTTCACTAATTCTTTTTGCTCTCATTTCTGAGGTAAAAAATATTGCCAGATAGGCAATGGGACCAGACATTTAAACCACACACATTAGCGCCAGTAGGAACTACACGGGCTGAAACCGAATACATCCTGCAGTTTTACAGACAAACAAATGAATCCTCCTGCGTAACTTGGGAACACGACTCCAACTTGCCTGAGCACAAACGTGCTCAGAAGCTTTCCGACATCTTCAGTCCTTTTCCTCTCTGTGAATAGCGATTCGTTTCCCGTTGTTATCCCTTTGTTATGCACCTGGCAGATCAATCCTACCTGAGCAAGTCGTAATACAGTCCTGCCTGTTCCTAATTGCTGTAGCTGCACATGACATCATGAGAGACTGTTCTGGAAACTCGTTCCTTTCCCCTAAAGCCGTGGAGCTATTCTTCTTCTCTATCTCTCTCTCTTAGTAGGAAGTCCTCCCAAATATCAGAAGCCTAAGGAAGTACAATATCTGTTTGGTAATTCAAAGTTGTGAAATAACAATGGAAACTTCTTACTTTTGATGTCCTCGCTGTTGCATGATTACAGAGCTCCTTTGCTTCTCAGCACGTGGCTTATCTTGGCCACCATTTCCACCTTGTGATCACTCTTTCCTTGGTTAATGATGGTTGTGCGTGGTTTAAGTTATCCCTGCCTGCAGGAAAAATAATCAGAAGGTTCCAAAATGAATGGCATTCGGAATCATGCGTTTCTGATACCTGAGCTTTTCAGCCATTTCCTGCATCCTGATTTCCCTGGTTTTCTCTCAGTCTGTCAGGACCTGCCCAGGGCTACTGCACTGGCCAGCTGGGAATAGAAGTAGTGGTTTTTTGCTAAGTGCCTGAAGAGAATAGAAACATATCTGGGAAATAAGTGCCTTTGACCTATATCTTTCTTGTGTCTTGGCCTTTTGTGATTATCTGGCAATTCACCACAAGACAAGGGAAAGAGATACCAAGTAAGATTAAGACTGAAAAGATATTGTGTTATAGGCACTCTACATCTTAAAGTCTGAAGTCCATCACAAAATTAGGTATCATCTTCCGTGAGTGTGTAAAACAAGGCACAGAAGAATGAAGCATCTTGGCTAAGGTAATCAGGAAGCAAGGGGCAAATTTCCAAATGTCCCATGTCACTCTCATCTTCTCTATCTCAATCCAGTATCTACAAGCAGGATCAAAGGACCTCCTAGATTCCCTTAGATCTGATTTTAGTTGTCGGTTGCTTATCTCCTTTTTGAAAAACAAATACAAAATGCAAAAGACAGGATTTGTCAGTGTCAAGAAAAAAAAAAAACAGGCATGCACAAGCAAACTATCAGTCTAGCTCCCTGTAAGTAGTTTCTGTCATCCATTTCTATAAACTATTTTACTTCTATATAAAGAAAATTCTCTTTTGCAGCTACGGCACTCAAAACCATGTCATTTTAATTATACAGGAGGGAATTTGGAATTAATCGAGATAAGAAGACAATGACTTTTGTGGGGAGAAAAGAAAAAGAGGAAGGGGAAAAACTGGTTTGTATATCGTCTTGTTCTAATTGGATCCTTTGTGCTCACTAAGCAGCACTTGGAGTATATAGAATCATAAATGTTTTAAGATCTTCCGTCAGTTTTATTATTACACATGTCCTGTACCTCTGGCAGCCTCTACTTTGCTCACTAGAGGTGGACTTTTTCTTTTTTTACTTTTTTTTTTAATAGAAACAAACATTTCTCCTTTCAATCTACTGTCATCAGCATAGCCTCAGAAGATATTATTACATTGACTTCAGGGAATTATTGTGAATCAGTAACATCTCTTGTCCCTCCAACTAAAATGTATTCAGTATTTAATTATCCAGCATGTCTCTACACTAGCAAGACATGCTACTGATGTGAAATGTAGGGGGGAAATGACAGATAGATACACAGACAGGCTAAAAGCACATTTTGTCAGCCTCATCTAAATTGCTAGCAGAAAGAGCATGGAGTGGGAAGCTGACTAGCAAGCTTTAAAAGAGTCTTAAAAATAAGCTGATAGTTAAGCTATCTTTTTTCAAGCATAGTAACAATGCTGGGAAACCCAGGATGGCAATGGCAAGTAAAATCCCACTTCTGGCTTCCAAAAAGTTGAACCTGCTTACAGCAGAGCTAGGCAATGAACTGAATATTTTCAATTATAAACAGACCACAGTTGGCCCTGAAAGCTGCTGGTTCTCTAAAGATCTGCTTCTGAGTCAGTAAGACCAGTTATAAGCACAGAAGAAAATTTTTGCCATAGAGGGCCTGGAGTAAAGTTCTCACAATGTGAAAAAGTTACAGGGAGATATGTTAGGATCACACGGCAATACATCAGGGTATGGACTTGCCACTCGTAACTTCCCTGTGTAACCACTTGTGTATAGGCTATCATCTTGCAGAATAATTGCAAAGTTGTAAAGTAATAACGGAAATTTCTTTCTTCTGAAGTCCTCCCTGTAGCGTGATTTTCACCTAGAAGACAACTAATTCATGCTTAGGGGAGCAACAGGCATGTGTGGTGATACCCTTTTTCAGCCCTATTTTATATTGAAGAGTAGATCTAAGAAGAACCCAAGCCAGAAATGGCAGAACCCTTTCCCAGCGTAGGCCAAATTTATTGCTACTAGTTGATTTTGTGTAAACAAGATGTTCCTGTTCATACCTGTAGTTTGATGCTCATGTTTTTGTTCCAAATGACCTGGATAACGGGCGACTGGTGCTTTTACCCAGAGCTCATGTAAGACATAAGGTGTTAAATGAAATGAAAACCTCAGGAATATTTCAGATGATGTTGTGAGTCAGAGACCTGTAACAAGAGGCACAGATGCAAGCAATTCTGATTATAATGTCCTTTTACATGGTAAATGCAGAGTAAGCTGGCCTTATTTCAAATAAGGAGCAAAATGTGCTGCTGTCAGTGAAAAGTAATGTGAACTGACTTACCCTGCTCTGAATGGCAGTATTTCCATTGACCTCAATCAATGCATGCTTACACTCATGGAAGAAACATTCAAGACTAACATCGGCACTTTTTTATATAGTGAAGACAAATAATCATCCTGTATGTATTTTGCAAATCATTTGCAATGAAAATCATGCCTTTGCTTCACAAGCAGCATCTTGACAGCACTTCTCTAACCACATTTCTTTCTGTGATATGTTATTAATCTAACCAACGTTGGATTTTTTTACTGCTATGGAATTAGTTTTCAATCCTGTGACATAGAGTAGTCAAGGAAACAAATCTTTATAAGACCTTTCGTAGTACAAGGTTGAATATGATATTAAGAGGAAATCATTCTTCAAGTGAGATGTCATAGAGCATGAGATCAAAATCCTCAGACAAATCACTATAGCCCCAGAACGTTATCTTTAATAACATTATACTGTTCAGATATCAAGAAGAAAAATCAGACTCTGCTGCAGGTCATTTTTTAATCAGCAACCAGTCTTGTTTATTAAAAAGGATAAATTCTGTAATTTAACTCTAATGGACAAATTAGATCAGGTCAGTAATTTAGACTTGAGGCATTACATCATTTACCAGACAAAAAGATGCTGCTTATTTCCATAGCTCTGCATTGCAGAATAAATGTTTTAAAGTGGACACAGAATTAAACAGAAGGACACAGAAGATGTGCAGATAGTGCTTCATTATATCCAGTTCCTCTTACTAATAATAAAAAGAAGAAAATGCCAACTTGGAACATCCTACTACAAATTCCATCCCTGTATTTTTTCTTTTATCTGAAGTTCTATAACAATCAGAAGAAAAGAGTTAAAATAGCAATCCTCCACATGCCTAAGCTTTACCCTCCTCTTGCAAGTCTCAAGCATAATCCACTTTGCCATGCTACATCTGCTTTAGCTGACAGATAAATCCCTTTCCTGACAAATTCCTTTCTCACTTTGTCTTTTTCTCTGTATGTCTTCCTGAAATTCATCCCATACTCTAAATAATTTTTGGATCCTCATTCAAGCCAGATATTTTAATACTTTACATCTCAGAATTGCTTTGGTCTTAGACTTGCATCCTAGAAACAGCTAAGCTGATATGCAAGCACATCATCATGTTCCCATGAACCATTTCCTCATTCCTCTCCTCCATGACTTTTAGCTATATATTGGCTTTGTTTTCTGTGCCATCAGACAAAATAGTAAGGAACAGCTAAAAGCAAGCATATAAAATATTCATGAACAATATCACACTCTTCATAAAGGCCTTTGAAAGCAATCGTCTGAAATAACTTGCTGATCATGCGACATGTGGATCTCACTATTTGCTGTATAATGAATTGTTTCAAACTCTTTGCTTACTAGTCGTATTTCCAGTCACATTGCGTCACCACACTTGTTAATTATTGCAGAAGATCGTATATGAAAAAATAGATCCCCTTTATTTTGGAAAATAATAAATATTGCCAAAAATTCACAATGTGACCATGGATTTTTTTCAATGTGCTGAATTTATACTTTTGATTATTCTTCCCCAATGTACCATAGTATAATCTGGCATGCGAAGGATTAGAAAAGACTTGATTTAATTATATGCTCTGTCTGAGCAAATACAATTCAATTAAGGAAAATGTGATTATTAAATCTAAAATGCATTAGCATGCATCAATCAGCTGTATGAGCTCTAAATTAATAAATAGTTCTTTTACAGTTACCCAACTACTAGGCAGAGAATCAGAATTAAAACCTCTAATAAAATTAGCCTAAATCTCTCAATGAAAGGTTTAAACCATAATTTACTTAATAGGTCTTTATGCTCCAGCTGTAGTGAGCTCAGTAAAGTTTGTTCTAATGCTGGGTGATACAAAAGTAGTGGCTGATTCTGTTTTGTCACAAAATGTTAAATTCTGTATTTTGGGACTAACTGAAGACAGCATGGCACACACGTTGTTTGTTTTTGTGTCAGATTTACTGATAAAGGTTTCTTTCAAAAATTCTATACTTTTCTGTTTGAATATTTTAGCATTTTTTCTTGCAAAGCGAATGTAGAGAGATATAAAAGAATGCAGTGAGTATATAGACAAAGAACATAAAATAACATAAATCTTTAATTTCTGTACAGGAGGTAAGAAAAGCAGATTAAATGCTAACAGAGATGTCTACGTAATTGAGTGAAGATAGATTTAATTCCTTCAACAGAATTCAGTCATTCAATACCGAAATTGTTAACGAGAAGTGTCTGAATACAGAATTCAGTTTGGTTTACCTCTGAAAATAGCCTGGGAGGGAAGTAGAGGGAGTGCAAAATACATTCATGCCAAACTGCTACACTAAGGTTTCCCACATGTAAAGCTCAAATTATCTGGCTTTATGGGGTTGACGTGAGGAGAAAACTGGGGAAGCAAATCACTGGAGCCAACACCCATGTCGTGATACCTCAGTCTCTGGGCGCAGCCCCGGGATGAGCCCACTTCTCTGAATAACACTTTTACCGGCCAGCAGGACTTGACCCTTGCATAGATCACTAAATGTCTCATACAGCAGAATTTTTTCTCCTCGGGCCAAATATTACTGCATATTCCATTTTCTCTTCTGGATGCATACTACTTGTTGGGCTATAAGCACACAGAGCGAGGGACTATTCTGTAGGCAGGAGAGATGTCGACAGTCCTGCCACAATGCTTTAAGCCAAGGACAGCAGCTGTCTCCTCGTTCTCTCTCAGCTGGACTGAAAAATTATCTCCCTGTTAGATGTCTCCCCAGTACCTGTTTTGCTCCTCTGTGAATTTTCATACTGTTATATTAATGTATCTACAGCTCAGGGTTCCCAGCTGCAGGGACGCAGGAGCTCGGTAAATATAACATCACAGGGAGAAAATTCATTTGAACAAGACTCATTTTACTCCATAGTGACAAACATAATTGGCTTTATCTGTTGAAATGAGATTTTGATAAACCTTCACTACATGGTCTTGCCCAACTCTATATTGCCCAGCTTCCAGGAATTTGTCATTTGAATAAACAGCCAGAGAAGAAAAACAAAGAGCTAGAATATGTTCCACGAGGAAGAGGAAATGCATGCAAGAAGCCCTACTGGAAGAGTGCTAAAGGAACATGGATTTGCCAACTTTCTTCTACTGGTGATACTTTATCTACATATATTCTTCTTTAAGCTGATTTAACACAATTATAAATGTTCAGAAATCAGAATAAAGAAGATCGCTGCCCATTTCCCCACAGGGTCTAATGCCAGCTTCCAGGGAGCTTTATTGTCTCCAAAGGAAAGGATCCTACCTGAGAGGCAGGATGCAATCAAGAGATTTCTTGTTCAGAGACCATGCCTATCATGTAACATAGGAAAAAAGTGGGATGCTTGGGAGGAGAGTTGCTAACTTGGCACATTTCTTTAGGTGGAGGAGTTTGTTTCTGTGCGGCACTGATCCGTTTGCTATGAGGAAAAGAAATTGTTTGGTTTAGCTGTACTCCCTCTAAGCAAACAGGAGACTGCTGTCTGTGGAAGTGGCTAGCTATGCCAGTCAGGCATCAAACTAAATAACAAGAAAGGGACTGAAAGGCAGAAACAAAGTATACTCATTTGGCAGAAAATCAAGGTGTCAGGGATAAAACTCATCAAACTGCCAAGGGATATGAAAAGAAACTCTCCAGCTGCCTATATACCAACACTAAGAATCTATTAATAAGCTAAAAGAATTGGAATTTTTCATGCAGTGCATGTACATTGGTGCCAGACGCTACTTTTGAAACTCATGGAAGACTTACATGACTAGAATTTCTTAAGTCAGCTGGTTTAAGACAGATTTAGTGAGCTGCAGAGCTTGCAAATGGCACTCTGAAATAAGTAGTCTTGAATATTTCTGACTTACTGATAGAACACAGAGGCAAAAGATCACATACTGCTCTGTGTCTGCCACAGATCACCACACTGCAACAGAGACCAAGGTGAGCAGCATCTCTATAAACAACTGTTTGTAGCATGCAAGGGAAAAAACAATGCTGTCATCATTAGCTTTAATGACCTAGGCCAATGGTCACTTACAGCCACTACTGAACCCTTTAAAACTCGTAAAACAATTATAGATGACAATCTCCTAATTTGAAAAATGCTGCATTAAACGTGAAGAGATTCTCTCTTTGGCTTTATTATGGTAAATACAGGGATTGATTCTTTGAACTAAAATTAGTAGTTGCTTAAGGGTAAGATCATGAATTATTACATTTTACAAATGTACACAGAATAAAATACAAACCTATGATATATGTATTTTAAATCCAAAAAGAGTGAATTTCACAAAATGATCATTATTTTGAGCAAAACTAGCTGGGAGATAGAATTTTAAACATTTACCAATCACCATTCACATTGCTTTGCTAAAAATAGATCTCACATTTAGGAGTGAAAGACAAGGAAGCGGTGACAAAAAAAACTTAAGAGGAGAAATAAAGATTGCTGTATGAAATGTAACTGTATGAGTAGCAAGTGAAAAGAAGAACAGATAGCAGTCAATACCAATTACAAGCCCTAAAATATAAAAAAGAGACAAAGGAAGTAAGAAGACACAGGGAAGCAGTGAGGTATAATGACATATCTGAAGTTAAGATAACTATACATATTTATATCATGAGATGACAAAATATTTTGTATTTTGACAGTAACTGAAGATGATCTTAAACAGACTGAAAATTGATGGTTTTAACTCTGCAGTTCTCAATAAACACACTTTTAGGTTTTGAAACTACCACATCAAACAATTATTTGAGATTTTAAAATACATTACTAATAAATCTGAGAACCCTGGGGAATTTCTAGAAAATGGGAAAAAATCTAATATGCCATTACATAAAAAATAGAAATGTAATGAGCATGAACCTAGAGGGCTTCAGGATAGTTTTTTTTTTCCTAAGAGCCTTGCTCGAGGCCATTATTAGATTTTCAACAAAGTTAATACAGAGAAGTCACATGCACTAGTCAGAACATCATATAAAGAGTGTGTTTCATGCCACTTAGTTCAAGCTCTCTAAAATTAATCAGGTATAAGGGCTCAGCTAGTCCATGGACTCCTCCTTAGTTAAAGAAGAGAAATAAAAACATCTCTAGATCTTGACTGTGTCATCTTAAAACAGGTGTCTAAGAGCAGTGGCATAAATACCCTTTGGATACATCTCTTCCACTGATGGGAGACCAGACAAACAGCTTTATCTAATGCTTATCTTTTAGGAGGCTTAGGTTAGGTGAGGTGAATACAAGCTCCTATGATTTTAGTATCAACTTGTCCTTCAAAGCTATGAATCCTTCCTGTTCATTGTGGATATCTATGCTGCTGCTTTTGTGTACTAGAAGAGTAATACACTTCTTAAGAAGAAAGGTCGAATTTGAAAATTTAAGTAGAGCAGAAAAAGAATAGTCCAAGCCATTAACATGCTGTGCCATGAAATTTGGTTTTCCTGAAAACAATATAGCAACCTGGGAAAAAATATGAAAGCAACAATTAAAAACAAATCAAGAATCATTACTTAAGTATGCAGAGCTTAGCTCAAGGGCCTATAGCATGCTTCCAGTACTAAATATAGTTTTCATATTCACTCTGCTCTACTAAGCCAAGAGCTCTGTAGAATTCAAGAGAGCTCCCCCAGTGCTAGACCATTTATGCAGAGAGGCATATGCGTGGACTTTTTTTTCTTTTTACATGCATTATCTAAACATTATGCATATTCTGGGGATGATTCTCTAACTGAGTTCAATGTCAGTAACTGTTTGGTAGTATGCTGGGGTGAGAGGATAGGGTCCTGTGCAAATGACTGCGTGAGTAACATCCCTAAATACTGTTCTACGTTTATCAGGGTTAAAAAAAATTAAAATATATATATATATAAAAATTGCTCTTTTCTTGCTTAGTAGTTGATTTTCATTTCAACAGTGCTTTTTAAAAATAAAACAGTTATTAAAATCTGGGGGTTATAAAAGCTTTGATTCATTGTAAAGGGGAGAGCAGGTCTAACCTGAAGTGAACAAAGGCTTTGCACAACCTAAAGAGTGTCCCTGTAGTTTAGAGCCTGTGGGTTTGCAAATCAAAATCTGATGAGCTCCGAGTATTTCCATCATCCTCTCCTAAGGATGCAGCAGCTACAGGAAGCCTCAGAGGAGGGTCATCTCTACAAAACTCCTGTTACCAAGCCTCTCCACCTGCTCTGCTCTTTGCTTGCAACACTCTTCCTGCCAAATACGTGACAGTCAGCTCAGTTTTCTAGCAGCATATTGGGTTTTGAAGAGAACTACCAGAGTCCTAGGATGGGTGATAAGTTCACAGAGGGTCAACAGTGGATGCTCAAAGTACCCCTGCAGAGACCTCCTCTACTGCAGAACGGGAATTTCTGGCTCATGAAGTCTGAATTTGCTAATGTCATTAGGATTAACACTCCTAAGTCTTTCTGTTTGTGCCTGTATACTAACAAGCAAGCATCAGCTATCTCCTGAAGAGGAAAAGTGGCAAATTCAGATTTAATGGTATTAATTTAGGCTTCATAGTATAACTGCAATAGTTACCAATTTTAAACATAACCTTGCATCCACACAATTTAATAGAAAAATACTCAGGGACAGATACAGGTACCAAATCAATTCTTAGCTGCACTTTGTTCACACCGAAAGTGACTCTATAAGCCAATGAATATTTCCCTTTTATGAGATTCAGGGTTTTGTATTCAAAATACAAATCACTACCCCACACCTCTCCCTCTGGAATATGAAATGCTCCTATTGGCATATAGCTGCTGCAGGAAAAAATAGAGTAGGAAGGGGTAGAGTTAGTTTTGTTTTGTTTTTCTATATAGTTTGTAGGCTTGAGAAGTCCTTTACAAGAGTTACATCACACTTTTTATGGAGTCAGAAACACTATTTTCACATTCCCAGTGGGTTAGAAATGTGTGCTGTGTATTTCATACAGAAATAAAGAACAGATAAAGAACAGTCACCTACGTGGAAGAAAGCTGGGACTGGACTGAGCTGCATAGGAAAAGTGGCCTCAGGAGGTGACCATCTACAGAACAGGACCAGCTATGGTGCGAGGGAGGACAATGTGGCTACGCCCAGAGCAGGCTGGGGAGAGAGAGCAGGATATCAGTAACAAGGACAGCTTGAATGTGTGAGTGCAGGGAGAGGGATTGAGCCCAGGAAGTCTTCAGGTGACTGAAAGTCTTAAAGGGAGCAGGCTGGTGGTCAGAAGGTAATAGCTAGAGAGAAAACAGCAATGGTCTCTCCGTAACCAGGGTTGTCAGTGGGAGGTCTAGCCTCACAAGGGAAGAATGCGGTAGATTGGGAAGTGGAAAGAAATAACAGGAATTGACAGTAGAAATGAAGAAAGAGCAGAACGATGTTTAAAGCTGCTGCCTTTATAGTAAAACATGACTCTAGAGCATAGCCTGTTTTCATGGATTTTCTACTAGAACTCCTGAAATACAATCAAACGCCTGCAACAAATGTAAGGTGCCAAGGGGAAGGAAAATGCCTTTTTTTTTTTTTTTTTTTTAATAACTCCCAGTTTAACGTTCTTCGTAACTGTGTAGCTGACTTCTGCACAGCATGGCTGTGGCAGCCAGGATTATTTAATACCATAATAGACAAGTTAACTGACAATTTTGTAGAAAGCATTAACATTGTAAATATAGAGATTAGCAAGTTTGGCAACTTTGATAGCAGCTGTAGCAAGCATTTGCATTACTGTTGCACTCATACTTTCCTATCCTGAATTCCTGAATACAGTACAAAGAATTAAAATTCAACAGTACAAATATTTAAGCATGAGCCAAGTTAAACAGAGGGTAGTCTTAAATCAAAACCTTCTCTGCAGGACATTACTGAACATGAGAGAATTTTTAAACATGAGATAAAAGCTCTTGACCTAAGTGACTATAAAAGCAATTAAGGATCACCAAAGGCCACCATCATTAGATATTAAGGTGTAGCACATTACTGCATATGCTGCATAGGAAATTCTGAATTATATTAAATTGAGATACCAAGAATTTTAATAGAAACACAGCTTGTTTTACAGGGAAGGAATGTGAAAAGACAGTGCAGGCAAGAGGGACTGGAGGCATATCTTAGACATGGAATTTATTAAAGGAACTTTGAAGGCAACATTTTATACATGATCTAGCTGGAGTTTCAGGAATTCTGTAAGCTAGGCATTGCAATAATAAAAGCCTGAAATGATCAGAGTAGAAATAATCTTTTTTAGCACCCAACTGAGGCAGGCAGGGTAGAAAGTTTAGGAACATATCTGTTAAAATATCACAAGCATCTGTCAGTCTTGTCTGCAGGGTCAAATGACAGTAGAATTGCCTTTCTTCTCTGTGCTAAGATGCCCTATAGCTAACTCATAATTGTATTTATTATAGAAAGACAGATGGTCTGACTTTTTAAAAAGTATATAGTTCCCTTATAATACCACAGTTGGGGAAGCTGCTCATGAAAGAAAACGTTTGTATATAAAAAAGTATGGATGATATTCTTTCCTGAATAAAATCTCTCATGACAATAGCAACACAAAACCAGATCTCCCCATTCCGAGCTAGGAAAGCCTTGAACACACTTTAAAACTTGCTGGAGCCCTCCCCACTAAGCTCAACATACGCTAACACTCTCTTAGTTAATCAGCAGACACTGCTATCCATTCTCATTAGACTAAATCAGTTCCCTGAGAGATATCCCGATAAAATGGTGATCCCAATTAAGCTCTTTCCAATTAATTTGTGCTTCATGGGGGTTTTAATGTTATTTCAGTTAAATCCAGTCTCAGACTTCTACTATTTTGTATGTGAGTTCTGCAGCAGTTTTTGTTTAAATAGGGGCTACAGAGTTCACTCCAAAGAAGGGATACATCTTCGGGAGATGTAAATTTTCAAAGCACTCCTTGATATATCCAAGTGTGGGTGCTGAAGGCTAAATTGCTTAATTGGATCTGAAGAACTACAATTTCCCTCACCACGTCCCGTGCATGGCTATTGCATTGCCTCCACGGACTCTAAGCGCGCTGCTCTGAGGTATCTTCCACCTTTCCCAGTGTCCATCAGATTTCCTTCTCAGAACAGATCTCCCTAGCTGAAAGTTGCTTTAGCTGTGTGCTCACAAAGAACACACTAAAATTTACTCGGTATTTTTCAGCTATGGAGTGCTGTACTTGAACCTCTGCTAAATGTGTTCTATACAAAACTTTCACCCTTTTCTCAAGTAAATCACTCATTACACATAAATGACTTTGGCTGCATGCTTGCAGCAGTCATTTAACTTTAGGTGTCTGAAACTCATTCACTTGCTTTGCCACATTGAAGAATAACAAATCTGCAGGAGGAAAAAAGGACAGTTTCCTGCATTTGCTAACCCCTTAATCCTCAAATTTGTTTCTTGGATGCAATCTCTCCCCTCAAATTAGTCAACAGATGCAATACTTCATTTTGGATTTTTTTTTTTAATCAAGTGTAGAAGATAGATAAATAATTTAAAAGAGTAAGCAGTCAGGCATCTACAAGATGACTTTTTCTATCATAACTGAAAAACAGCCTACATCTGCATTATGGAAAAGAGGATGATTTAAATATATTTATCCCAAAGCCAAAATAAAGTACAAGTAAATCTTATATTTCACTTCTCAGGATAACACAGCATGTAACTGGAAAAATAAATAACACGTTGAGCATAGAACAACAAATGCCCTACCAAAAAGATCCACCACTTAGGCCAGGACCTCTTCAAGTAAGTATTGAATGACTCAGGTACTACTCCTGAATGTAGAACCAGGTACTTCTCAAGGAGCTTCCCTTCCTCGTGCTCTAGGTTTTGAATATACCTGCATCCCATTACATTCGGCTATATCATGGGTGGTTTGTTATCATTCTTGAAAATTAGTAGGAATTTTCTTACTGCTGGCTTCAAGATTGGTAAACCTGAAGTCACGTTGCCTAGACAAAGTTTGAAACTTTCTGGCTTTGGAGGGGGGCACAAACAGAGCAAGCAACATCTGCAGAAACAAGAGGACAGGGAGGAGCACAAACTTTGGTATGGCTGTGGAAGGGGTGGGAGTAGTCAGTAGCTCTCTGAAGTGGCCAGGGTATCCCTGCTATTCTTTATAGTAGCAGGAATAGAAAGCCTTATTCCTCCAGTGCTCTCCTCCAGCTCCCCTTCCTGACATCACATTTTTCTCTCTCCCCTCACAATAGACTCTGTCCTTTGCTTCCTCCACCTCCCAAGAATTTGGAAAGGCTGCTGGGAGTGGGAAGGAAAAAGGATGGAGGGAGACAGCTGGTTCTTGTGGGAAATGCTGGGGATTGTCAACTGCATGGCAGTGAGGGGAGGTAGAAGTCCCATACTCCAGAGGAGTGAGGGAAAGAGGGCAGGAAAATGAGGTGCTTACATGGGTCCCCTGTGAAAACCTGTCCCTGGCCCATCATCTGGAATTCCTCCAAAAATTCAATGCAGCTTCCTTACATCTTCTCTCAGTCAGAGCCATCCTACACCCCATTGCTTGTGCTCAGAGCACACATCCTTCATGCAGACCCCCTTCAAAATGCTAGTAATCCCTTTCTGTTTGCCTCCCCAGCATTTCTCACCTGTTTTCTTTGTTAGGAGTTCACGCTGTTACTTTTATAACACTTCATTTTGACTACTTCATAGAGAAGCTTTGGCCAGTTCTGCCTCCTGGACAGGAGACTGTCCTGCAATTGCCAAAGGGACTGGGAAAAGACTAGCTTGATGGTGGCTGCTCTCCCTTATTTCTCCAAGTCCTTCTGTTAACAACGTTATCATCTCTCCTCCCTGTAATAACCTGTCTGGATGACAAAACAAACAAACAAACAAACAAACAAACAAAAGCCCTCATACATAGAGAAATTCACAGAAAGAACAAAACTGATGAGAGATGAGGCAGCAAAAAAAAAAGATGGAGGTAGAATCTGATAACGGATGGGGGAAGGAGTGGTAAATGCCCTACAGTTTCAGTTGCCTTTAAGTCTTATGTCTGAGATCATTCATGTTTGGTTAAAAAAAGTCATTTGGAGAGGCAATATAAGCAAATTTATGTACATTGAATGTGTTCCTCTGCCACCACGTATTACTGGTCTTACTGCAAGAATAGAGTTCAATCAACTCATTTAGAGGTGTGATTATGTTAGTTGATTTTACATGGCCTTTAAACCCTAAAATCTATGACTATGTGAATTTTATACATCCTTCATCCAAAAATAAAACACACATAGGTCAAATATTTGCTTATACTTGAATCTTTTCTTAATAAATGGGCTGAAATTGGTCTTTTGTTGTAGTTTCCCAGAGAATAGAGGGATCAGTTGAACAGCCTTGTGATTTTTCTGCCCTTGAAGCAAGAGCTTGGCTGCAGAAAATATTATAGAATTTCTGCCTGAAATTATCCCCTCAGGTCACCACTAATGTAAATGTAAATAGATAAATCGCTCACTTTGTGCACTGATATTTTAGGACGCACCACAAGAGAAGGAAATAAGCTGTTATTATGAATTTCAGTAACATGAACAAAGCTTTTTCAGGGGATTCTTACAGCACAGCTTTAACTGCTTGAGTTTAAAGTAGCAGTAAGACAAACAAATGAAAGGAGATTCCATTACTGGAGAAAAAAGAATTATACAAAACATTAAATTACAGAACAGACAATCCCAATAGTATATTGATTTCCATGGGGGTTCACATTTCATTAGATGTGTAGATGCTGAATTTTTTCATATGTCTTTGTTTCCCATAATCTAACAGTTGCCACCCTTACCTATTGTTTGTAGAATTAAACAAATCAGGTTCTTTTCTTTTCTTTCTTTCTTTTTTTTTTTTTATTGTGTTACTGAGCAGTGCTAGAAAACCTTTGAATGGCTTTGGAGACTCTACAGCTTGCCCATTCCTTGTTACTGAAGTGGCTTATTCCATCAAGGACTGAGAAGATGCTCACAGCTATTTTGGTACCAGATAGATCTTTAGGGCTGCGACTTTCCATAGTATAACAGAAACACTCAAATGCTTTATGTGGGAAATACACCACACAAAAGCCTCATGTACAACTTAAGCTCCACAGTGGTGATTAAAGGGGCTTGGAGGCAAGAGTAAATAGAGCTTTGTGCAGGCTCTTTGCACCTGCATGAACATTACTCTAATTGCTTAGGCTTATTTACTTTTCCTCTCACAGCCAGAACCTAGAGATAAGCTTCCACTGCAAATCAGTTTGCATAAAGCAGTCTGCACCAACAGCAGAAGGAAGTGAGCCCATGAATGTGTTCATTTTACTTTGCAGGCATGAACAGTTGATTATTATAGCCAATTATTTCCACTTCTTCTCCAACCAAACACTAAGCAAAACATGAAAATTAAAGCCTTCTAGTTGGCAGTACATATAATCAGAATGGGACACCAAGCAGGTGAAAGCGGTGGATCCAAGACCAGTGTCACAGCCTTTGTTATCTAAGTTGGCCTTGACTGATAAAGACTTTTCTGAAAAAAATAATATAGAGATTTTTTTTTATTTTTTAAGAAATGGAATTATACATTTAAGCAAATCAGTTAGCTACAGACTGATATATTCATACTCATTTATTTCTAAATGCCTGCACCAGAAATATGTGATTTGGAAGTCAGGATATTTCCTTTCTAGTGCTTACAGGCAACAAGAACAAAGAAGTTGAAGATGTTATTCTTATAAACCTCCTGTACCCTTAAACATACGTTCCACAAACAGAAGGCATAGAAAAGATGACAGGTTAAATTTAAATTACGGTGTGACTAATAACAGTGGCTATAAATTAGCATTTTTCTACTGTAAGCAAAGTAAAAAAGTAGGAAATGAAAAGTAGGTACAAATGGTCCATTTTTTCAAAGAAGAAAGGCCAGGGACAGATCTAATCTCAGGCCTGTGCGGGTCAGCATGTTCAGAAATGACCTTCAAAACGCAAGTGACTCGTGTGGTGACAACACTCTTTGATGACAGCGAGCAACTCAGGGCCATAAGGGTTAGAGGGGATTGTGGTGAGCCACAGGATTTCAGAGCAAAGTGACTACGAGCACGTCAGAAACCCAGTTCTAGCTTTGCACACAGCGACAGATTCAAAACTATTACTGCTTGGGGCTTTGAGGTATAACAGATACTTCTATGGACCTACCAGCTTTAAAAGTTTCTGTATATTATAAAAGATAAAAGATCAGAGTAGGAAATATCATTTTGTCATAGATATGTCAGTGTAGATATGTCAGTGACACATTCCCAAGTTAACTGTTGCATGCAGTTTATGTTTCTCTGTCTCAGAAAAGAACTAGAAAAAAAATGCAAAGAAGGGCAATAGGATGAGAAAAATATGGAGCACATTCTATGCAACAAACAACTACATGGATAGGACTCTTCAGTCTATAGACAAAATGGTAGAGAGAGGAGGATCACAGGAAAGATGTCTGAAAAGGCAGGTGCTTTTTTCATCCTAGCTAATGTGGAACCAGTAGTAAATGATAGATTCAAAACAAAACAAAACAAAACAAAACAAAAAAAAAAAAAGAAAAAAAGAAAAAAGAAAAAGAAACACTTTTTCACACAGTACCTAGTTAAATTGTAGATCTTCCTGCCATGGGATATTTTGGATGCTAAAATAACACCTGGGTTCAGGAAGCAGTTAAGCAAAATCATACAAGAAAAACTCCTTTAGTAAAGCATCACCACTAAGTGTTAAATTTCCAGGATATTCTACCAGCCCCTGACAATTTGCACTTGAAACACTATGTACTTGCTCTGTTCTTGTGTCCTCCTCTAGGCACTTCCATCTTCCAACAGGATGGTGCGCTACATGGCCCAACCCAGTGCAGTAGTTCTGCTTTTTAGACCTTTTATTGGTCTTGACTGAATATTTAGCTTGGAAAGTGTAAACTGATGTGATTTATAAGCCAGAAGAGTAAACCATGAAAACAAAATAAATCAGAGAGTGATAGCTTAATTTCTTTTCTTCCTAGTTAGATACTTTATGAGAATATTTCTATATCCACCTTACATTTTTTCCTGCTCCTTCCTTTTCTACTCAACACATTAGCAAATTATTACCCCAAATTATAACCCCCTCATGCAAAACCTAACAATATATAACTGATGTGAACCTCCCCTGTTAGTTACATGCTTTCATACAGGAGGACAATCATACTATTTTAGATTAGATAAGAGATTTAAATTTAGATCAGTAACTATATGTGAGCTGCAATCTCTGCGAGCACAGTATGCATCATTCCTGTGCAAGGGACTGTACGGATTCTACCTTCTGCCATAGCAGCTGGAACTGCAGACGCGCCTCAGAAACACAGAGAAGCAGGACAGGGAGGAAAAAAAAATCATAACAGCAAGTAGATGAGCCCCAGTCTCCCTGCATGGGGCCCAGCAACCACCATACCTTGACAATCATCACATCCAGAAAAGTCGTTTGCCATTGGAAAATTCCCTGTTGGAATATAGTTAAAAATATAGTTAAAAACAGAAGTTTTGTCAATGACACACCCTGACACAGGTGGCAGGAAGGGCTTCTCCCCACAGAGGCTTTGTGCCTCCTAGGAAATGCAGACAGGAGAGGGAAGATGCTGGAAGTCTCTTTGTGAGGATGTCAGGGGGTGAGCAAAAAGCATGTTGACAGAGCACGGGAGCTCCGAAGTCAGGTAGGCACTACCCCAGCTATTCACAGGTGGAAAACACACCAGTAAATGGTATCAGTAAAGACCAAAAAGAGTTTGGCTATGATATTGGAAAGTCCAGGTGAGACAGATAGCTGCAGCTGCTCTCTGTAGGAGCGGATAACTATAGCTTAGCAGAAAGGTGAAAGAGAAGCCTCTAAAGCCTTCTGTAGGGCTGGAGGAAAAGTTCTGTTTTAGCTCTTTTTCAATGGAAAATTTTCCAGCTTTATAGTTGATCTCCAAAATGATATTGTTGAATTCTTTTCTTTTTCCTCAGAAAAGATCAGCTTTTTAAGGGTAGCTTTTCATTTAAAAAAGAATTGAGAGGTGTTCAATTTGTAACTGCAAACCAAACTGAACTTTCTGCATTAGAAATGGCACCACAGTGTCTCAGGGATTTGTCATCTAGGCACCATCTGCCCTGAATGAACAACAGTTCCCATGAGATACTGCAGTGATTCGGTGCAAAAATAGACTACAGAATACATCATGGCCCAGGGCTCCCATTTCACAGGGTGGAAGCGTACAGGAGCTATCTGCACTGCAGTTCTCTGCAGGGAACACTTCTGAAATGACATTTTTGGCCAAACGTGGGGATTTCTACATTCTTTCTCTCATTCTTTATTTTTTGTAGCATGCATCCTGAGTCAATGGGAGCCTAAAGGGTTTCTCAGTGATGCAACACTTCTGTTGAAAATTTTGGTTGCAAAGATTGGGTGAAGTTTAGGTGTGTATCCACCAAGATTTTTTCACAATGACTGAGAGTCTCACCAGCTAAGCTTTTAGTGCAGGAGTTCATGTTTTGATGAGGCCTTGATCCTATTAAGCTTTTGGATTTTAATGCAACTCGAAGCCATAAAAGTCAACAAATTTGAATGTGGAAACACCTAACTTCTCCACATTCTCAGCAAAATATTTTTATTTAAGATATTATTATTCTTCCTACCTTTAAATTTTAAATATTGCAATTATTGTTTCCAAACACTGCCCTTCCACTTTGCTTTATTAGTTAGCATTTAGGTACTAAGTAGTAAATAGATTTGGTTCACTGGGGTTTGTCACACTCTGCAGTTCAGAGCAGAAGTAGCTGAAACATCATTCTTTAATAGTGGCATAAGTCCTTGTATGAGCAATAAAAGCTGCCACTTCCTTTATGAGGCAAGCTAAATGCTATTAAAATGATGAATGAACTAGTTTCATTTTATTTGTTCAGCCTTTCCCAGCACTATTCCCACAACCCTATTTAAATTACTAGCTTGTATTCTATAGAAGTTCCTGCGTGCTGGAAATGCACACACTCCTACAAAAGAACTAAAAGCCCTTCAGAATGGCAGTAACGTTTTATTATTTTCTTTTCCAGTGAACAAACAGTTAAAGAATTCAAATGGACCTGGAATAGAGAGTCAAGATTAATTCCCATGTTCTGAGGCCGCTCTTAAGAGATTTTTCCAGGTAGTTTAAGAGATCATCCTTTTGCAACCAAGTGCTGCTGGTTATCCATAGAAAGTTGAATCTCAGAACTGATCAGTCCCTTTGGATTGCAATACGGAATAATAATGTTCAGATCAAAAGCATCCTAATTAAATAACCTAATTAAGAGGTACATGGTATTAGTGTTGTAGCAAATTTTTTCCTCCTATGAGGAGGGAAAAGATCTCCAAATTCACTTTCTTTTCAAAATTAAGGATAAGCAATTGCTTCCAGTGACATGTTTATGACCTGCAAATTAGTTTCTATAAGGATTGTTGAAATCCCAGTCTTACATTAGCATGGTTCAAAGAGCTAAAACTACCTTCAACCAAACATCCCAGGATATAAACTGTGAGAGAAATCAAACACGACACTGAAGTTTAGCTGGGGGAAGGTACTCTAAAGTGCAAGCTTTAGTGTTGGTGAGAAGAAGGGGGAGACAGACAGACAGGGTGAGAGAGAAAGAAAGGGACAGCACCAGAGCACGGTGCTGGTCAGCGTGTGTTGTGTTTCACCAGGAAACAGCTCCCCTGGGATCTACTTGTACAATCTGGATGTTTACTTGAGTTTTAAAGATCTTCTGCTCAGTCTTTGGTTTATTAGCTGAGACATATATGCCTAAGGAATGGGCTTAATCAGGTCTTGTGTAAGAAAAAGTAGAGGGATACTTACTTTTTGCAGCAAACCTAAAAAAAAAGAGTGAATCTCCACTGTAAACCTAAAAGACTTCACTGTAAACCTAAAAAAAAATGAGTGAATCTCCAGATTTTCTAAGTTCTTTTGCTGTTGCCCGCCTGGTAATTTGAAAATAATTAGTTTAAACTAGTTGAAAGTCACCCGGCTAGATGACTTGAGATCTGATTAGGAAATATATGTTTTCTATCTCTTTCCTTCCCCATACAGCTAGAGATATAACTTTATCTAGGCTTTATTTGTTAGCTCAAAAGAAGAGCTGAGAAATTGTTCGTCCCATAGTGACATGATCAGCCTGGAAGAGCAATTTCCATTATAAAGTGTTTTCTTCCATAATTCTCCCATGTGGTAGCAAATAGAAATATGGGGTACCAGTTAAGTCAAAACAAACTAGTCCACTAGCCAGGGGAAAAGTTACAGTTAGAATAGCAACAGAACAAAAATTTCTTTCTTTTCTTTCTTCCTTATTTGTTACTAATTTTTGCCAGAATGAGTACTGAAGATGCTTTCCACAAAGAGCAAGGAGTGCAAGTATAGGAAATTGTTACAGCTGCTACCAGGGCACCGTGAGATCTCTGTGGGAGAAGGTCCATGTAGTTGTAAATGGGATAGCAGCCACACTAAGGAAAGAAACAAAACTCAGTATTAACTCTCAAATGGTTGTTATTACGGAATGAAATGCACATTTAAAAAAAAAAAAACGCTCTGTTGAGAGAGAGCTTAGAGTCACAGGGCAGTGTCAGATTTGTACGTGCAGCTTTGACTTTGGAATTTACAGCAGAATTCAGAGAATTTAAGCAGAATATTCAACTGGACTGACAGAATTCAGGGGAATTAAGAGGACTGTTTAATTGGACGGAAGAACTCAAGAACGTGAAATGTGAAGGAGGCTTTAAAGAACCTGAAATCAAAGACACAGGATTATGCACTGCGGATTAGTGGAAAATTTGTAAAGGAGAGTTCTGGGACTAACCTAATGAGAAATCACCACTCAGGTGACATTTTGAATAAACAAAACTTCTGGAAGGACTAAAGGAAGAAACCTGTACGTCAGAAAGCATCAAAATAAAATGAAAACTGCCAAAACGCAAGCTGAGTTAGACTTCACAAGGGAAATTAAAACACACAGAGAAAAAGGAATTTTGACTGCGTTATCAGTATGAGAAGTAAAAAAGAAGTCATCTAAATGGAGAGTGGGGAAGATGTTAGGAACAGCCCCAAAAGAAGTGAAATAGATACTCACGTGTACCAAAGAAGAAAGACTAATGAAGACATGAAATTGAAAATTACCGTGTGGAAGCAGGACACAAACATGCTGATGCTGAGAGCGAGCAGTTGGACCAGCTCCATTCCTGGGTACCAAGGATGCAGTGTTATGGTCAGTGAAAGCCAGTCTAAGGCCTTTCTTCCATCAGTGGTCCAACCGCAGCCGCCGGCCCTCCATCCATTCTAGCAATTCTGCAGCCATGCTGGGAACTGGAAAATATACAAGAATGGATGCCCTTGAGAAAAAGGATGAAATTCTGCAGTGTACCATACAAGAGGTCCTTTGGCCAGATTCATCCCATCTAATCAAGCAACTGAATTTAGGAACATGAAATTCGCATGTCCCCTTTATAGCCAACAAGGAAAGATGGGCACTTCCAGCATCAAGTTAGAATATCGATGAGTCTCTTGGAGTGACTGGCTGTGTTATTCCCTTGCCTGACTAGGCAGTGAGGTCCCTATGCTTCAACACAGATGTACACACCTACAGGCAGGACAAACCTGTGCTCTTAGAGTAATGAAAAAAAAATCCATTATAAACTAGGGATCACTCACTGAAGTTGGAAAAAAAAGGAAGAAAATTCAGGGTTCCCTGACCAATTGCAGCTGGAAAAATCATGTGATTTGAGATGTCCCTCATGAGGCATTTTTAGGGAACGAGGCCCCAGAGAGGCTGTCTGGAATAGTTTGCAGTCCTATGTCCTACATGCAAGGAAGATTGATTCAGTCTGTAACAAGCCTGCAATAATCAAGGAAATGAAGAATTTATCTTCTGAAATGAGAATAAAACTGGCTGGCTTGTTTAGCCTGAGAGAATAGAGGTTGCAGGGATTCTGACTGCTTTCTGTAAACTCGCCAAACCCACCAGCAGCAAAGGCTAAAAGCTATTTAAACAAAAAGACAGAGCTGCTACAATAACAAATGGATAGACACTAGCCATTCATAAATTTAGCCTAAATATTAGAAAAAGGTTGCAAACTCCCAGAGGACTAGAACTACTTTTATTAGGGGCGATGCCACCGCTTAGCAACATTCAAGCTGAAGCGTGATCAGTTTAGGATCAGGACTTACAACGTGGCTGCCTGCAGTTGCCTGGAGGAGCAGGATTCAGTAGCTCCCAATGTCCATTCCAATCCAATGCTCCTTCGACCACAAGCGCTTCTGTGAACTGAGCATTTTCTCGATGTTGCTGCCCCTTCAATGCATTTACATGCGTAGGGCCAGATTTTTGAAAGTCCTTCATGCCTCACAGTCCTCTTGGGAATACCACCTCACGACCACATATTTAGGCAAGCGGCAGCATGTCTGTGACAGCATCTCCTGTGCGAGGCAGCGGCCCCCATCTGCCACTGAAATTCAAATTGTACCTCTGCTCTCCCCCCCCTTCCATCTTTTGGGGCATTGTTCATAGTAGATGTACATATTAGCTGACATATGACAAATATACCATCAGGTGGAAGAGGTCTTGAGGATTGTGGGTCTTTGGCAAGGGTCATGTTTTGAGGATGAATCCAAAGGGATGATACAGATGTAGTAGAATGAATCCAAAAGGGTTCTCTCCCAAACAAAATCAGGCTCCACTGTCCTTTACACAGGAACGTAGTACTTAGTCCAAGCAGGTGCAAGCGGTTGAGGCCTACCCATTTGATGCTGGGATCTCTTATTTTCTGTTCTTCGCGTGACATTTTGCTCCTGATGGGATCCTGGTCCATAGCTAAGGCTCCCAGGCACTACTAGTACACTAGAGAATGCAATCACATTTCAGCAGTACATCTCTATTAATTTCAGTGAGTGTTGAATTGTTCTTGTAGAGCTTGTGTATGCCATAACAGCATATGGCAACTGTATTTTTTGTTTTTTTAGTATTACTTTCATAATTGATACTATTTTTATTTTTTCCTAAATGGTAAAATACATTTTTAGGTGTCCTGCTCCAAGGATTTTGAGGAGGTAGGAGTTTTAAGTAGCTCCTCAGCACTCTCAGGCCATTCATTTTTTAGATTTTATCACTCAGGTTCTTTTCCGTTCAACCTTAGGGAACAGGAATGTATGCAATACTTAAGCCTTGTGCTTTCATATTTAGAAAGGCCAAAACAGAGAGCCACTAGCAGAGTTAATATACAGAGCAATTTTGAGAATGAGTTTTCAGCCTCTGTCTAATGGTAGATTGCAACAAGCTATTCACATCTTTACCAGTCACTCCCTGACCCGTGCAGGTGCACAGAGTTCCAATGACTTTAGCAACCCCTGTTCATGCTATGGCACAATTTAGCTCCTAGTTTGTATTTTGATCCTGATAATAAATATCACTGATACATACTGTTGTACATGGCCAAGTAGCTGAAAATGAAAGAATTTTCTGGATTTTCAAATTTGACTCCTGCCCAGCAGTTTTTCTCAGTAGTCAGGAGGTGTCAGCCTCCGCAATCACTACAGAAATACCCAGTCATATTTTTTCCCTCACTTTGGGGGGAACTGAAAAACAACTTTAAAAACGAGATTTGGGAGAAGAGGAAAATGAACATGAGTGTTATAAAAAGAAGTCAGGCTGGAGGGATTTTACTGCTTCCCCTGTCTCTTTTGTTTGGAAATTCCTGTTCATTCTCACAACAAGAGGTATGATAATAAAATGGTTCTCTCATCGTCTCCGTTTTGACACCTTTATATATCCCCCAAAAATTATTGACTTTTGATCTTCTTTTAAAAGAAATATTGTGCATCTCATTGATATTATGAGCACAGGGTAATGGTCTCCAGTGTTAGGTGTAGAAAGCCATTTCTATTTTGAAGCATGGTTCTTTCTGCTGTATTTTGAAATGTTTAACTTCATGAGAGAGGTTTTATAGTGACAATTTGAGGGAAGTTTCTTAGATTCACATGAATAATGGAAAACGCACCTGAGAGGGAATCACTTCATGTTATTTTTAAATATTCAGGCCACCACGCTTAAGCAACATTACAATACATTAAAAAGAAGTATGAAACTTGCAAAACTGGAGGAGTTGATGCTGTGTAAAACATGTAGTTTCTGCTCAGCTGTCTAAATTAAAATTTGAAGAGTATCTATAACTCTTTTTTTTTTTTTTTCAACTATGTGAGTATTAAAACCAGATTCTGAGTCAGGGTATGGGGCTCTATTTTGGCAGCTTCTCTAAACACTAGCAGTGTGCTGCTTCTACCTCTTTTTTCACATTTACAGAGCACTGGAGCATCTTAACCTCCAATTCTGATGCTACTCCAGATTGTCAAGGCAATCCACTGGCATATAGCTTAGATGCTTTTCAAATGTCTTCTCTTAGATTACAGACACAAATGTGATTCCAGTTCTCATTACCTGAAATCAGAAGAATTAACATCAGTTCTGCTGTTCATTTAAAATACTGCAGGAGATAGCCACACTTAGGTGAAGATGAATGCATACTGCAAAAGTGCATGAGAAAGACTGTTTCCAATGATTGTGGCTGGAATAAGGGATCTGTAAAAAACTCCAA
The DNA here is from genome assembly GCF_028389875.1 of Rhea pennata. NCBI lineage: Eukaryota > Metazoa > Chordata > Aves > Rheiformes > Rheidae > Rhea > Rhea pennata. The sequence goes on along the minus strand of NC_084667.1, from coordinate 57,327,702 downwards.
TGAAAAAGGGCAGTATAGATTGCAGTTACATAGCAGCAGACTGATATCATAGGATTCTTTAAATAACGCATAGCAAAGCTGAGTCACCTGTAGTAGGAACATTTTAGTCTGCTGCATAATTCAGTGGCTTTTGTTCCACTAAATAATACACTAAGGTTTTCAATTCTGGACTTCTAACAGGTCCTGGGTCACTTAGTGGTGACAACAGTGACAATTAACACGTGCCATATAAACAATTTACAGTTTGATTTTTCTTTTCCACTTCTGCAATCCATTCATCCTCATGTCAAAGACCTTATTCTGCGTCACTCATCCCTGTTCAAAGACAGCCTTTCCGCTGACTGAGGTTGATGTTGACCGACTTGTATTGAGGCTTTCCCAAAACTGGATAGACTGGCCTGGCCATTCAGAGCAGCCCACCAGAGCTCAAAGCTTTCACAAAGCATGAAACCCAAGAAGCAGACAGAATCACTGAATGGCCAGACGGGCTGATCAGCTAATGACCCTCAGCTGCTCAAAGCAGTGAGACATGTCTAGCGTGGCTGTTATTGCACCAGGACATGCAGTGGACATTCATCCACTGGGTAACAATCTTCTCATGAAATATTAGCTGTAATATGTACAATGTAACTTTGTACATGACAAGGATCCTCAGGTAGTTACTTACCAATAGAAACGATAAGAATACTTCAGCCACAGGAAATGCTGGATGAAATGGCATGAGTTAGGTGAATCGAATTTGTTGATAACAATGGTCTTCCTGCTGGCACAGGAAACCTAGTTAAAAAAAAAAAAAAAAAAAAAAAAAAGTTGCTATGACTATGACTGGGTGAGCCAAAGTATTTGTGAATGCCTGTATTTCCACACAAGATGACCTAAAATCTGATACAGCACCTTATGCCAGCTCTTAAGTTGCATTTTTGTTAGCTATCATATGGCAATTAGGACGTTACATAGAATCAACCTCCTATATTTAATCTGCCAGAAAAATATAGACTTTGAAACCAAGCCAGACTGGCAGGCAATGTTCCTGTAGCTTCAAAAAGTGCCTAGTTTTATTATCATAAGCATTTAGCACAGATCATGAAGAGGTTTATGTAGTACAGGTCTTGTATTGCATACAATGATTGTTTATATTCTCCTACCTATCTATATTAAATTATACTACAATACATTTAAAAATACCTGTATTAAGTTGCATTTACCCTACAGCAATAGCAGGTAGATTGAGAAGAAACTGAGCTGTAACTTTGGTGTTCGCCTTAAGCCACTTACTGGAGCTAGATTCTGTGGCACACCAAGAGCTTTCCCTACCACAGCAGATTTCAGAAGAGTTAAAATAAATTTTCAACCAAAACATACTTGACCTCCTATGACTTCTTCTGAGCCTTGAGACCAGTGCAGAAGTATACAATATTGCTTTCTAACTGTCAGGTTATCTGGAGGTTAGCCTCTTATTGGCCTCATAAACGTATTAATACATGTGGAGAGTATTCATTCTCTTACTCTGGAGTGGAAAAGCAGAGCAGGATGTTTGTTAAGATTTCAAGCTAAAGCAGGCTTTAGGATAAAAGAGCCACTTTTTGACAATCAGAGATTTTGTCTAAAGCCTTGACACAGAAACTTCTTATCACTAATGAGAATCAATACAGCTCTTCAGTGTCCTTCCACATTAGCACATTTCTCTCAATGAGCAGACCTCAAAAGCTGCCGAATAAATTATATCTCCACTCGTAAAGGACAAAATTTTATGACAGGAAACCTTCAAAAAGGACCAGCAAATTAGACCCCAGATCTGAGGATGACAGTGCACACAACAAACCATGGTGCGTGGGCAGAACATCCCTCCTTCAAACTAACCAACATGAAAATGTAGCAAGAGGAACAACAGCCAATAGTCCGAGGGCGTATACAAGACACCATTGCTTTTCAGAAGCTGTGAATGGGACCTGAAAAAAAGAATAGTCATTTAAGAGTTTATCATTCTTTATTTAACACACATACACAGCTTCCATTACTACTAGTAATAATTATGCTGGAATAATATATTTTGTTTAAAGATCCTAAGCCTTGCAACACACAGATTGATCCATACAGTGCCAGCATGTCTAAGGGGGAAGGTGAAAGTCAGGCTCTAAGCAGTGTCACAAAAACACTCTCTCAACCATTTCCCCCAGTCCATGGCATTATCAGGAGCTGCCTCATCTCTCTGATGAGGACCAGAAGTGTTTCAATTTGTGGGGCTAGCTAATACAGGGACTTTCCTGTAACTGTGACTTTAGAGCCTGGCCCTAAACATTTAACCTTGCGGGGTCAGAAGGAGGGCAGGGAGGCTGTCTCTGAAAAAATATTTCCAATTCCTTTCTAAAATTTGTGACTAAAAAACTTTTTCCCACAGTTATTTCCTAAGATCGGAAGCATAGATATCAACACAGTACTTTTCTTAAGTACAAGTCTTGTCTTCACCTTTTTCTTCCCTTTTCTGATCAGTACAGTGGAACTAACATCCTGTCCAATATTTCCCTTTCCTGTAAGCCAATAAGGCCTTACTCCTCACGGCAAAATGGGATTTGATTATGGCATCAAAACTGCATTTTCTTTATACCAGAGAATAGTTTACATACCAGGCTCCCAGGGTGTTTCATGTTCCTTTGGCAGGAAGGAAGTAGCTGTTAAATGATTTCAGCATCCACTATTGAAGGACCATCCCTTACAGAAGGGAAAAAATAAATTACCAGAACAAACTGAAAATGGTTCATTTTAACACTGTATGTTTACCAGAAAGAGCTATGTTTGAAAGTAAATGAATCAGTTATAAGCAGTAATTAATTTTCAGAGACATGTCACTAAACAAACACCATAGATACAAAATCAAGTGTGTTAAGCCGAGACTGAAAAGCTCCTTACAGACATAGCTGTCTGCTCTGGTGCTCTGCAGAACATTTTTTCAAAATCTTTCTGTAGACTACCCAGAGATATATAAGATCCTTAGCTTATGTGGATACTCACAGGCAAAAACACTGTCCAGAGTCCCCCCACGTTGTTTTTGAGGCCCTATGTTGTCCAAATATGGATCAGCTCCCTCCTGACTACATAACTGCGATGTGCTTCTTATACTAGATTTGCCAGGCCAGTGTCAAAGGTTGCCAACATCTGCCTTGGCTATACTGGGGTTTCAGGGCCATTTCACAACCTTTTTTTGCTACACACGGGCCAGATACCCGCTGAGCATCTTCCCCTCTTCATTCAGCAGTTGTGCTCTTCTTCGTAGGAGGCAGAGCTCTCTGTACCACCCTTGGCTTTAAGCCATATCATTTATAATTACTGATTGTGATTCAATTTCCCAATTCAATAGAAACTAAATAAAATGTTAAGTAATATATCTTAGAGATTAGTCAATTTTTTAAAAAAATAATGTTGATATCAATCCCCTAGGTGTGGATACTGGGGCCAATACTGTTTAACAACTTCGTTAATGTCCTAGATGATGGGACTGAGTGCACCCTCAGCAAGTTTGCAGATGGTACAAAACCGAGAGAAGTGATAGATACACCAGATGGTTGCACTGCTGCTCAGAGGGACCTCAGCAAGCTGGAGAAATGGGCAGACAGGAATCTCACGAAGTTTAACAAAGTGAAGTGCAAAGCCCTGCGCCTGGGCAGGAACAAGCCAGTAAGAGTACACACTGACGGCCAACCAGCTGGAGAGCACCTTTGCAGAGAGGGACCTGGGAGTCCTAGTGGGCAACAAGTTGAACAAAACAAGCAGTGCACCTTTGTGGCAAAAGCAGACGATGATATCCTGGGCTGCATTAGGAAGAGCATTGCCAGGAGGTGGAGGAAGGTGATCCTTCCCCTTTGTTCAGCACTAGTGAGACCACATTTGGAGTGCTGAGTCCAGGACTGAGCTCCCCAGTGAACGGACATGGATGTAACAGAGTAAGGCTGGGTAAGGGCCACAAAGATGATTAAGGGATTGGAGCATGGGCCTTATGAGGAGAGGCTGAGAGCACTGGGACTGTTCAGCCTGGAGAAAAAAAAAGGCTTGGAGGGATCTTGTTAGTCTGCATACATATCCGACTGAAAAGTATAAAGAAGATACCGCCAGACTCTTCTCAGTGGTGCCCAGTGACAGAACAAGAAACAACGAGCACAAAATGAAATACAGGGAATTCTACTTGAACACAAGAAAACACTTTTTCACAGTGAGGGTGGTTAAATACTGGAATAGGTTGTCCAGAGAGGTTGTGGAGCCTCCATCCTTGGAGATATTCAAAACCTGACTGGATATTGTCCTGAGCAACCAACTCTAGCTGATCCTGCTCTGAGCAGGGTGGTTGGACCAGATGACCTGCAGAGGCCCCTTGTAACCTCAACTATTTTGTGATTTTGTGGAAATGGTAGCTTGTATAGGCTCCCGCCTAAGAGACCCAAAAGAACTGGCTGAGGAGATTCCCAGCTTTTTATTTAAAGGTAAAGTAAAAATACATATTATCTTGTCAAGCTGATATTTATTTTGAGTAAGTCTCTGAATATTGGGATAATTCTAAGGGGTTGAAAAAAAATGCTTATTTTTGCCGATATTCAAAAGGTCAAGTATAGAACAGTGTAAATAGAGGTTGTACAAGATACAAAGTGACAGTTTAAGAGGTTCAGCTACTGAAAAAGTGAATCACGGGAATATAAATAATGGAAGTCGACATAGTTTTATGAAAAACTGTTAAATAAATCACAGTCTTTCTTTAGCAACAGCAACCACATAGATAAGTTTGGGCTTTCATAAGATGTGCAAAATACTACTTCATAGGATTCTGATTAAAAAACTAGGAAGATATGATACAAAAAGCAGTTAGTAGATGGGTTGCAAAATGATTAAAAGCTATCTCAAAAAATAGCAGACACATGGAGTATTTCCATTATGAAAAAGTCTTTCCAAGGGCTGGGTGAGGATAGCCCAGTGGTTTGTTCAATACTTAGCATTAATCAGTGTTTTTAACAGTATCCTAAAAGTAAACATAATATTATTGACAAAAATGAGAGAAAAAGGATTATCAGCATTGCTAAATAATGATACGTAAATCATTCAGAATTACCTGGATCCTTTCATAATTATGCCCATTCAATCAAAATACATTTTCCCATAGACAACTAAAAGCATATAACATACGGAGATGCTTTGCAGGCCATATGCAAAAAATGGCGAAGGGGGAGTGAAAAGAGGGAGCTGTAGTATGGAAAGCAGTAACTCAGGAAAGGGCAGAGTCTCTGAAAGTCAAACTGGCTGAGCAGAGCTCCCAGCCAAAAGTCATGACAAAGACAACAAACATGTTTGTAACATTTGTATAACTATGGAAAAAGTGAATGGAGTAGAATGGTGAGTTTTACTAAAGTCTCAGACAAGAGAGGGTCCCGTTTTAGCATACTGCATGAAATTCTGATATTTACATTTCTTTCAAAAGGTTGTCAAAAATCATTAACACTGACTGACAACTGAAAAATCAGAACAAGAACTAAAGCTCCTCACAGCAAGAGACCCACAGAGCTCAGTTCAGTGTAGCAAAGACAGACAGTGCTTTGTATAAATGTCTTCACAAGAAGAAAATGCTAAATATCAGACAACTTTTTAATCAATGTCTACAATGTCTACAATGGCTTCACTCAGAAACCAGACCAGTTCAAGTGAGGAAGAGCCACGTGTTTGCAAATGCAGAGGCATATGCCTCCTGTCATCAAGGGGAGTAGCACATCTACCATTTCTTAAGGTCTTCCCATCAAAACCAATATGGAACAGGTCACTTCCAGTCAGCCTGCTGGAAGCCCTTCTCACCTGCTCACTAGCTGCAGAACCACCAAAAATGATTTATATGGCACTGAATAACTCAAAATGAGTTTCATTTTACCTAGAATTCAGTCTCTAAAAGTTAGATGCCTGAAAAGGTGTAAAGCATTCTTACCCTCAGCATCTGTAATAGCCAGTAGAGAGAAACAGGCACTGTTGGAGAGCTCTTCCTCTGATGATTCCTGGACAATCACTATCTGATGAGGAAACTCAGGAAGAAATCTGTTTACTGATTGAAGGAAGACTGAGAAGTGTCTGGCTTAGACTGGGACACCACCTCTCTAGACTATTAAGTAAGGAAAGGCCTGCCTCAGCCTCTACTGAAGGGGATATTAATATTTACAAGTTGCTGTGAAAATAATACCTTAGAGACTTAATATTAATAGGAGCTATATGAATGGCTATGATAAATGGTAACAAGAAGTCACAATGTTCAAAGTTTTGCAAAGCTCTAGGCTAAAAGAAAACAATTGAATTTTGAGATACTACAGGAAAATATTCCTGCTGTGGGCTGGATCTCTGCATGCCATCAAGAAATCCTGAGGGTGTGACTGCAGGCACTCTTCCCTCAATGGCAAGGACAGCTTAAAAAACCTCTTTCCAAAGCAGAGGTTATTTTCATTTTAAAGGGTTATCTTTTACCCGTCTAGTTTACAACATGGCCATAAAGAGTTATACAAGCACAGCTGATGGGGCAGTGAACTGCAGTGTGGCAGTAAAGACCTTTTAGGCCAGATTTACTGTTGAGAAGAGGACAGGGGAGCTACAGTATAATGCGCTGGAGCTAAGAAGGCAAACGAAAGTCTGACATAGCTCTGAAATGGCACAGAGGACAGTGGAAATGATTTAGGTAAAACAACCAATCCATATGGCAATTTCCCTATGAAACAGGAGAAATATTACATTTCTTTTGACCAAACCCAACAATCTCTTTCATCTACACAAAGTCTAGAGACAACAGTTCAAGTAACTACCCTGAACAGCAAAGTAAAGAATACAAAGCAGTGAGTTTCATGCCTGCTTGGAGGAGCAAATGCTTTCATAGAAATATATCCACATCTTATTTTCTTTGGATTTGATCCCAGCAGTTGGATGGGGAAGAAATGTTTCATTTCCTTTTTAGTAAAGCTTAATCTATTAAGTGATCCATTCTGCAGCCTCTCCATATGATGAGTAGAATTTATTCCCGAAACAGCACTCAGCAAAAACAATGGCCTTGAAAAGAGGATAAAATTTGACTGTATCTTGCAGTCTGCTGTGACCACAACGATGCAGCAAACCGAGACTCGGTTCTCTAGCATGTTCCGGTCAGTCCCTCTGTCCACAATTTCTCAGCAATTCCAACGAGCTGCAACTAAACCCCCACAGAAAAGCACAACAACCACCAAAATAATTCCACAGAAAGCCGAATTAGGAGGCAGCTGAGACTCGAGTAACGTATTAGCAGTGTTGGAAGCAAAATACTTTCCATGTTGAACAATTTACGTAATGATTCTTTTCTTTTTTACACTTTTTTCCACACTACTTATTTAGTATAGCCATTATACTTGGGTCTGGTGGTTTGAATTGGGATGCTGCCAAAAAGATGCTTTGTTTAGCAGGGTCTGAGGGGCTGGATATTCGAACAGAGGATTTTACGTTAATGAACTTCTCCTGCTCTGCCTTGAAAAACAGCTTTTGGGGATTTTCTCACAATGTTCTCAAAGAGCTTGCATAGATTGAAAAAAAAACTCAAAATGTTAAATAGCATTATCCAATGTGAGATTTTAAAGTGAAAAACAGATATTTATTAATAAAACTGGAGGAACTAATTCACACAGAAAAGGCAAATGAGTGCATTGTATCCGCTCCCTATACTACACTTCTGAACTTTTCATCTTCTTGTCAAATCTTTCCAATTAATATCCCATCTGATATTTCAATGTATATTAAACCCATTTAAGAGATGAGAGCAGCAGACTATAAAGACATATGCACGCTGGAGATGGGCAGGTTTATAAGAATCCTTTTCAACAAAGGGAAGAGTCCTAATCGTGAACCGAGGTAGAACAGCAACACAGCAACAACACAGCGTAGCGGTAATACAGCATAAGCCCGATCTCGTGACTAACAGGGCGAAGTCCTCTCCGAGGGGAGGCACGCCGCTTGGAGCAGAGCGGAGCAGCTGGCTAGTGGCCTGCCGCGGCCGTGCTCGGGGGCAGGCTTGGGCTGGGATCTTTACTGCAGATCTTGCACGCTTGAGTTCAAGCGCAAATCTAGGGAGGAAAATTCAGCCTTGTCACGGGAGTGAGATCAATCAGAGCAAACTTTTCTGAGAAAGAAATATCTTAACTCCCAAGAGAGAGCATTTAGCTAAATAGTTATTTTAAGACAGCAATTACAGAGGGAAGGAGTTTCATTTTACTTTTACCTACCTAATTACCAAGAAAAGATGCCAAAAGGTGGCAGGAAATGTGAATTCAAAAATTCCTAGAGCAGAATGAAGAATTAAAGAGCAAAATACTGCAAATAGTCTAGCTTTAGTTTTGTTTAGCTTAGTTAGGAGATTGCCCTTGCTTATGCAGTCAGCTCTAATTAGAATGTATTTACATATTATCATCACTTGCAATTAGTATGAATGAGTACAAGATTCCAAAGTTGAGAACTTCATGCTTTCCTCCCTAGGCCACTTTACTTCATCTAAAGAAACTAAAGCATTTTCTCTTCGCAGTCCATTTAAGAGAGTCTAAGCAATATCCTATTTCTAACGATTTCTCCATTTTCACAGATGAATCTGTGTGGCTAAAAAGTTTGAGCATCAAATGATCACTCACTAGAGGAGAGGTTCAAGCTGCAAGCCTGATGAGCCCACCTTGCGTGGCTTGGAGTAATAGTACTTCTCCTTCTCCACATTCATATAACAAAAACGTGACAAAGAGAAAAAGAATTGTTACCTACCAATAGCTCAACTAAAACCTCCATTTCATTCATTTCACTATGACCATACAATTCAAATTATTTTGATGAGCTCGTAGTTAAAATCAGGGGAAAAAACCAGAAAAATTAAGCTGTAAATAGACACAATCCAGTCTATTCCCCGGAAAACTCAATCTCCATATAGCTGTCATTTCCCTTTTTCCATTTGCCCTTCATAAGGAAGGCCTGTCATGTTAGAATAATGTTCTTGCCACTGTCTTCTTTAAGTGGAAGAACTCCAACATGACATAGGTTTTTGCAATAGTTAAGGCCTCAGGCACAAGACGCATCAGCTGCATATCTTCTCTGACCCTCCCAGAACAGTGAGTATTTTAAAATCCTTAATGCCATAAATTTGTCTCTGAAGGCTGCAGCCTTGCCTGTGGCTTGGCAGTTTGGAGACAGAAAATTACTTTAAATAAATATCTAATAAACTAAAGAATAAATATAATGAATTAGTCATTACTTCTTACTATAATGTAATGGCATTCCTGAAAGCCAGGCCTTATTAGCATTATGAAGAGGTGTTGAGACAAGGATGAGTGTCGTGGGGATTACTGCAGTGGGAAGCCAAGATGAGACAGTGGTACATCATAAAGCGCAATCAGGATGCTGCCACAGACTGTGCGTAAGTCCCTACAGGATCCTGCAATTTTGTTTGCAACTTGACAGAGAATTACCTAATAAATTAGCAAAATGTTTGGCTCTTTTTCTCTAGCTGCATGTAAAGATACACATTCTTAAACAGACCTGTAGCTTCAGTGAGTCTCTAAGTTAACATCTCCTGTAGGTATCTATTTTGCTGTAAAACCAAAATAAAGTTGACATACAAAGAAGTAAAACAAAAAATGCAATGCCTATTGAATGGCACTGTCAAACTGCGATCAGCACCAAATCCTACACTCCAAGGATCATGTCAAAATGGTATCAAATGGCACACTTCATTATTTATTGAAGTATCTTTCCTCATTTTTATTTGCTGTTTTCACCCTGTCAGTTTGCTGTGCTTTTATTACAGTTTCTGCCCATGGATGCATGTGAGCGTCAGCCTAGCTATGGATATCTAGGCTCTTAACTTGCATAGCTTCAAAACATCCATAAAGATGCACACACATGCACAAACACGCAGATTTTTAAAAATCTGTCATATTAAAGTGAAGAGTGCAAAGCAGAAACTAACGCACAGTAATACTTAAAATCATGAATTACTGCACAGAATACCCAGTAATATCTGAAAATCTAAACCGTATTTTGCCTTTTTATGATCCAATTGCTAAAGCATGTGTTATGCATGGGGGCTCTGGGGAAGTACTGTAAATGGAACAGCTGTTAACTTAAAGAGTTACAATAGAAAAAAAGGTTTTATTTTCCCCACAAGTTTTCTTGATCTTGTTTTGTTTACATTGGAGGATACGGCCCTGACCTGCTCACCCCCACCACCACCTCCCAAGCTGAGAGGTCGCTTGGTTCACACACCGTATTTCAAAATAGTGCCTTGCTCAGCAGAGATCATGACACACCTGGGTGGGAATAAGGGAGCACACGAGCTTGAACTAAGCTACGCTGTTACGCTCTGCCGCAGTGAAAGGTTTCCACCCCTGGTAGGAGAGTGTTGCGTACTCTCCCAGCCTCCAGTTCCCCAAGTGATGACTGCCTTTATCTTTAGCTCACCATGGTGCGAAACATGTGCAAAACAAATGCTGTAAAACAAATTTGTCCTCAATCAACATTGAAATACTGTCGCTGGACAATCACTGAGAACGCGCACAGCATCTGGGGGCCCTTTCTTTGTGATAGATGCTCTCTCATCCCTTATTATTAGTGTAACGATTAGTGATAATGAGATGCTGCCTCACTGACTCCAGAAGACATGCATTCACATGTACCAAACCTAAGCTGGAGTCTCTTAAAGTCTTGGCAGTGTACCAGGGAGAAACTTAACTGAACTTATGGCTTATGCAAAGCATATTAATTCTCTAATTTATTAGAGCCTAACATATATTAATTATATATTAAATCACATTTTACATGACAATAGCAAGCATCTGCTTCTATAGCAGATGTTAGTATTTGCTAATAACCAATTAAATTTAAAATATTATTAAAATACAAATATCATAACAGCCCCAATAGCTGTAAACCAGTTGTCACAGCAGTCCAGTCAGGTGTGGTAGCCATAATTTGTTATAGAACAGATTTTTATCCCTCTTATCCTTCCTAGGATGATTTCAATAGGATTATAAAATACCACTATAAAACACACAAACCTTGTTTTGAAAATGTATCCCCAGAAGCGCTTGTTCTCCAACTATGCTCCACAGGACAACAGCAAATGCATTGCAGTTGGTTCATGGATGCCTTACAGCACCTACTAGTATTTAGTGTATTAATATTAGTGTGACTGGGGTTCTGTGAGAAGTGTACTAATAGCATTACACTGGTCCAGAAAGGTGGGGAATATTTCCTCTGTGCTTTTTTCCTGCTGGAAATGCACAGTTGTCCAGAAACAACAAAGCAGAGTTCTGTTGCATTCCACATCAATAAACCTCTGTCCTGGCATTCAGGATGGGATAAAAGCACCATTTCAATGGTATTTGTAACCATCTCATCTCTCTCTTTCTCTGTCATTGAAGTTCTACTTTTTAAGAGAGATTTCCAGAGGAACACTGCTGGCCTGTCTCAATGGCCACTATTATCACTGTATTATTATCACGGTAGCATTGGAAAGCCTCTTAAAGGAACATCAAGAACAATAATGCCCTTTTCAAACATGGCAAAGTAAATCTGACATTTCCACAGGCCAGCACTGCTTATTTGCAAAATTGAAATTGGTTTCTAAAGGTCTGTACGCATCTCAGAGCTCCCTCTGGACAACAAAGGAGCCGGGGAGCGGCCTCGACTTTGAAGCTGATACTACTTTATAGTAGGATGCTCTCTAGCTGCAGGAATCATTACCCAAGGAGATTAAAACAGTGCCACAGGGACAGTAAACTTATAGGCTGATCCATGCTAAAAGGACTAGAGCAGAACCCTTCACTGCTCCACTAGTATGCAAGGAAAGCCTCATGACGATCCATTCATCCAGCTTTTGTTACCTTCCAACATTTTATCTATTCTTCTGTGAGAGTTTAAGAGTTTATCTAAACTCTTTTCACCCTACTTTTACCAGAGGTAGCAGGTCCGGTGACTAGATGATACCAAATGCGTTGAAAGTCCCATCTTATACTTTTATAGATCTGTGAAAATATGTAACCGTTATAGGTACAAATTATATGAAATAAAAGGTTATAGAGACAGTCAGCTTCCATTGTGTCATTTGATCCTGTTGGAAAGAGCAGATAACCTGTTCCGTTATCAGAAGGAAATGGCAAGGCTCAGGCTAAATACAGGCAAGGAACAAGGGTTCTTAGTGCTTGTTCCCCAATCATTAATACCAACGCTGTGCACTGCTGGAGTCACCCTGCAGTACAAATTTGGTCAGACTCAGATGTGGGCACATGATTGCAGCTCTGTCAAATTAGTCAGACACTATGGAGCTATATTCTTTTATGTTGGCTTTGTGCTGGGTGAGGAGGGAGAGGTAAGGCAGATCTGAGCTAATTCAACAAAAATTTCTGAACAAAGTTCACCCAGCAGGCCAGCCCTTTGCACCCTAAAGCTCTGGCATTTTGGGTTGAACTTCAGCCTAGCTGCAAGGTATTGACATATCACTAACCCGATTAACTTAATCTGCTATTAACTTTTGAAAGATAGGTTGTTAGACCCGCAGAACAGAACGCGATGCCAAAAGGAGAGGAGAGAGATCACTGGACTTGCGGAAGAACCAAGCATCTAAAAGCTGTAGAACAGAACAAAGAAGGGTCCTTCAGTATGTGGTTACAAATAAAATAAGCATTTCTATTTGTAACCCTTAAACGTGGCATTGGTACTGCGAATCGTGTCCTCCTCTCCATCAGCTTTAACCAACTCCGGCAGTATGATGGTCAGGCAGCAGCTGGAGAGCTTGAAGTTGCAACCCCAAGTAACCAGCCATTCTTTTAACGCAGTGATCGAGAACTACCTCCGCCCTTTCTCCCAAGGGCACCAATTCCCCAAGGTTAAAAAGGGGAAAAAGCCTTTGCCACTTTGTTTCCACTGCTGTGACACAGTCTGGCTAACGCCCTGAACACGGTATACACACAGTATGTGGTCAATATGTCGGAGCACTTCGGTGTCCTGCTCACCCCGAGGCTGAGAAGGATGTCAACATACACCGGCAGAGAGGACTGGCCTTTCTTTCTCCTGCCCCCTCTGCCACAGCACTGCTGCAATGGCTGTGACTTTGGTGTCTATCTGCTGACCCGTTAAAGACAAATTTGAATCAAGGTGAATCTGACAGTTCAATAATTTGCTTTTTTAATCATATTTGGCCAGACACCAAGTCTAGACAATGTCACCCCAAAAGCTGTCAGTAACTGAAATAAAATGAAACCATAATTCAGTCAGATTTAGCATTACTCAATGTGATGGAAGGTACTGCTTCCTAAGCCTCAATTCGCTGCCCTTTTACAAATTCTACTCTATGCTGAAGCCTATAAATCCTAGATCAGACAAACTCTCCTGAACTACAAAATGTATTGAACCAAGTTCAATGTAGTTATACACGAGCAACACTTGTTGAAATCAAAAGGACTTGAGGCAAAGGGGATTCCAGCAAATCAGCTGCACTGGCATTGACTGTAACTTGTCATATAAGGTTTGATAAAATGCTCAATTCAACAGTTATGTGGAAGATTAGGTTTGTACACAGTGGACCTGTATCCTTCAAAAGCACAGTGACTTAGAAACCTGAAGGGACAGATTTTTCCCAAGTATTTAGGTGGTTGGAGATACCAATATAGCACTTGTCTACCTCATTACGCAGCTAAATACCTTTGAAAATGTAATCTTCAGTCATACTCTCAAAGGAGGCAGACTCTAGAAGTGCACAGATGTCCAGGAGGATTACAAAGTGCCTAGCTGCTTAGTGCCCATTAAAATCAATGAGAGTTAAGGGCCTCATATAAATCCATGTCAATCTACCTAATTAAAGAACATAGCTACTTAGGTTCTGCACCTTGTTAAAATTGGTGAGGTTGGAACTCCCTCAGTCCCAAGGTGCTTTTCAAAACTACTCCTCAGCTTTCCATAATAAAGCCTCCATGCAGTCAGCAGGAGCACCGGCAGCCTGAGTGATGAGGATGAAAACAGGAGAGGTGCTGAGCCCCAACCTGCCTCCAGCCACGGTTGGGCTTTCAGGAGGGCATCCTTGGAACAGCAGGGAGAAGCCAGTCCAAAGAAAAGCAGACATTAAAATAGGGCCAGACCAGACAGTGACAAAGACGCCTCAATCGTATCCACATTACGGAGCAAGCTGGGGGTTTGCTGCTTCTATTTTAGAACGCATTTTTCTTTAAACGGCAACGTAGGATAAGAGATGCCACTTCCAATGTTATCATCCTTCTTTAATATAGCCTAGTGCTTTGCAGCTGCATAATTAACCTTGATATTTGTTCGGACTTCGAGACATACAACTCCCATTGCTGTCAATTAACTGACAATGCCAAGCGTGTGTTGGTGCAATATTTCTCTGTGACCCTGGCAATATGGCATTTGGGAAGTTTCAGTAGCTAATATGATCAGCCTGCCGAAGAAAATCTTTCACAAATTACTCTAACAATTCCAGAGTGCAAAGGGGGATTGTGAACTTGTTGCTGGAATAAGGTTACAAAATAAAAATGATGTATGTTAGGGTTTACCCTACTTTCTATTCTCATTTGCAACACTGCTTTCTAAAAGATCCCTGTGGATAATTGGCAGAACTCCTTTCATTCTGCTCTTGTACCACACTGAGTGCAAAGACGCCGCCTTGATCTCAGCTAGTGCGTTTGGATGCTGCTACAACACACATGCTCTTTTTAATACTAACACAAGGCTGGAGGCAGGGTTATAAATGATTATTAAAAATATTTTTGGTAGATAAGGCCGACAATAAACACCACAGTATGAAAATGGGATGCAATATGAGAAGGGCCAGTGGCACTTCACTTCTCCTGCTGATTCCTTTGCATTTATTATAAAGAGTTACAGCCTACTGGTAAAACAAGATTAAATTAGTAGACAGAAAGAAGTTTTGGATCAGATTATTTTCCTATTAGCCCACAGTGGGTCACATTCTGCTAGTGCATGTTAAACCCACAATCAGGCAAATATTCATCTTGAGAAATGAACAATCTTGTTCAAGGCTTCTAAAGCAGCCAGCACAGTCAACAGCTAAAACAAATTGGCTCAGACACAGCTACCTTCCTTGTTAAATATTGCTTTTCCTCCCTGATGAGAAACAGAACAAATAGCATGACTGGAACATTCTTGTAGCAAAAGGAGGGGAAAAAGATCCCCTCCAGGTTAGAAACCTTATCTTGTAACAAATAAGGAATAGCTGCTGTTCAATACAATGCTTTTTCACATGCTAGCTAGAGCCTTTTGAGTAAGTTTCTAAATGCAAGCTCAATTTGACCTCCACATTTTCAAAGTGCATTGCCTTGCCTTCTAAGTGAACACAGCAAAAAATTAGAAAAAGGAAAATATTGATTTGTTTTGCTTTTCTCTGCATTTGAGAATGATATCAAGCTTTGGACATTTTTCTGAAATGTTCTGACAGTAGAAAAAGTACTGACTGACTTCTTTGTCTACACAGGGTCAACATTACGAAGAGGAAAAACGGGCTTTGAGCCACGAAATAATTGCACTCAATAATCACTTAATAGAGGCCAAGGTGACAATAGATAAGTTGTCAGAAGACAACGTAAGTATTTAATAACTCCTATGTAATTAGAATAATTCCTTATTGTTTACATAAAAGATAACCTGCCATGTTATACAATTACATTATGTTCGCCATTTCCCATCAATCTGGAATTTCAGCTCTCCTTAAGTCATGGGGTCAGGGTGAGACTTTTTAGTGATTTTTTTCCCCCCCTTATGTCTAACCTAAAATTAACAAGAGAAAATATTCTAGGAAATAGTGATAATCCCTCCACTGAATTTGCCGTAAGTAGAGCAGACTGCCAGAAGCCTACGCTCAGAGCTGCGCAGAGAGGATTCATGGTGAGGGTTATAAGCACATGGTGGAGCCCTCTGCTTCCCGCAGCTCATCTGGTCTTTCAGGCTTTGCTCCCTGGGAGGGGATGCCCAGCACAAGCGAGCTCTGCTAGGAGAAGACAGACCCAACCCGGTCACTCTGACTACTGAAGGGAGCGAGAGCTAGATTTTCCTCAGCTATGATTCACGTATAATTCTTTGCCTATCTCTGCATGGAATGAAACAGGGAATATTCTTTGCAGTTATCATCTTGCATCTCACTGCACCTGTGTGCGTCTCACACAGCTGAGTTCACTGTGTGCACCTCACGCAGCTGAAAATTGCCAGGCATTCTGCAACTAGCAAGCAAGCTCATTCCGTGGGACAAACTAAGGAAGATAGCTAAGAAATGGGGAGCGTTCGTTGCTATACCACTCCTTCAACACTTAGAAAAAAGTTAATCTACACAAGATAAGTTTCTATTGATACTTTTTCTTTAGCTTCTCACATTCAATCCTTCCATATTTCACATGAACTCTTAATTGTAGCAGGGAGCATCTGATCCCATTACTACACCTGTTGATGTGAATAGTAATGCATATGTGATTAACAGCTTTCCAAAGGCAGAGAGTTCACAGTCTGGCCCCTTATTTCTACAGGAATTGTGCTGAAAGAGTAGTTATTTCAAAACTCTAATATCTATAATTAAAAGAACTTGGTAAATGCAATGGGCTAAAGTTAGGCTTTTAGAAGCACAGGTATAAATCCAGAGTAATTCTGCTGTTATTTCAGATTTATTAAAAAAAAAAAAAAAAAAAAAAAAAAAGAAAAAAAAGAAAGAAAAGGGGAAAAAAAAACATTCTTGTGAATATTCTTGCACTTCCTCTACTACATGTCAGCTTTGAGTCTGCATGTGAAGAAATGTTTTCATTGATGATAGTTTTAAAAATACCATTTAGACTGAATTGGAATACAGAGTGCTCTTCTGCCAAGATATTGGAATTATTCTGAATTACTCTGAAAATTTTATTATGATCTAGAAGCTTCAAATAAGAGTAGCACTTCCTCATACTTAACGCTAATTCACAGACAAAATCCTACCTTTAATTATGTAGCTTCACAAATGAAAGTAAAGGTTAAATGTGGCCAATTTTTTAAATAAAAGACTATGAAACAAACCTTTAATATTATACATAATAACTAAAGATGATACTGAACCGAAGAATCCCACGTGGAGAGAACATGTTTTTGTTTCAAGTATTTCTTCCCTGGATGTTATTTCCCTTTATTCCACTGGCAGACACGAAATGATGCTTTTGATGCAAAAACATGTGCAAGACCATGGAAAATACTTTTAGACATAATTGCCAATTATTGTTTTAGTTGCCACACAGGAACCCAGTTTCCGTTCAGATTAATATTAAAGAACAAAAATTCACTCCAGTCACATGGCACGTCCCATCAGTGTTGAGAACGAAGCACATGTGGCACATTCAACCTGCATGTAGGTTTTTTTGTAGTAGTTTTTTTTTAAAGCTGCTAAAAATAAAGTGTGAAAAATGTTTTTTGCACTCTCCATGACAACCACTTCACAGAAACAGAACCTCACAGCTTTTAAAGGCAGGGTTAGTTTCTGGAATGATTTCATTCTTGCATGCCTAGTAATGCCAGGAGGGAGTTGCAATACTTGTCTGTGCTATACATCGTGCAGCAATACATTAAGCGCACAGGGTGCGTGTAATGTGCCAGAATCACATGTACATGCCACAGATTTTGATTTTAAATTGAATGCTTGGATTTCTACTGCTGGTATCTGTTTTCAGGAATAAAGATAGTGTGTACCAATATAAAATTCAAGAACTACATGAATGAAACCTATTCCTCCATCACATTTAAGACAGAAAGGTGCATATCTAAGGCTCACATACGCATGAAGAAAAGGACACCCAAGAGTATCTAAAGGCACTTGAATATGAAGATATAAATTACCTAAAGATGTTAAGAAATATACATTTGTTCCTCACATTCCTCAGAACAAACTAATCCCAGGAGTACCTTGTTGAGCCTATTACTACAGACCACCTTTAAAATGGTATTTCAAAGCAAATGAATTTTCACTTTTCCTTTTCACAGAAAATTCATCACTTTTTAAAGGAAAAAGTGGAACATTAAAAATCTTTGTGCAATGAAGCGATGACATTAGCACCAGGACAATTCTAATCACTTCACTATTACACATTTTTCCCCTCTATAAACATTGTATAATGTTCATAGGTGAACACAGGCTGCTGTCCATAGTACTTTTATGCTCTGTGCATCTCATCTATGCTAATCTATAAAATCAACTTCTGAAGCCAACTTTGTTTTTTTGATGGCACCTCGATCAGGAACAGCAACACAGCTCTTACATCCGGAAACCTAGACAGTGATTGGAAGATACAGTATCAAATTAAATTAAGATGAAGTATGGAGTTGAGGGCAAATTTCTGAGTTTTCCCATTAAATATGCTGCAGGAGCCATTCAGCACAAAAATAGTATAACCACCTTGTTTTAAAATCTCTTTTTCCCTGTGTGAAATTCTCATGATAATTTCTTATCCAGTAAAAATATCTTTTTCTGTGATATCAAATATCCGCAGTGAGATTTAATATGCATAGAGTTACTTTCTGCAAAATATGAGAGGAGCTAAGAATCATGAAAAAAAATTCGTAAGAGGCAAAGGACATTTTTTAAAAATACAAAATACATCTGCAATGAATTTCCTCCACAGTCTCATGAGATAATTTTAGCATTTTCTAAAGTAGTATCTCCATGCTGATCCAGGTGACATTCTATAAATATCGTTTGTTCTTAAATTTTCTTTTTGCTTAAAAGCTCATGTTTATTTTAATCTTCATAGTTCCATGCATGTTAACAGTATATAGTCCAGTTCTAGCAGCAAGTGTCTGTTTTATGAAAAGCAGATTAATGTTCTGAAGTAACAGTTGTCATAATTTTCTATCTGGTACTTTTTAATCCTCTCTTACAGAGCCAAGTGGCAAAAATCCCCAGACCTTGCAAAATACAGAAAATCTCACTGAATTTAAAAGCTCAAGTATGCTCTTAACTTCCCCAAAGCCAATTTTTAAAAGACTGCTCAGGAATGGGAGAAAGGCTGGAAGCCACAGGCTAGATGCAAACTTTAAGAAAACTGGATACTTTTATTTGGTTTTGTTTCATTTTTTAGGAGCTCTATAGGAAGGACTGCAATTTAGCTGCTCAGTTGCTCCAGTGCAGCAAGAATTACGACAGGGCACATAAGCTTTCTGAGGTAACGTAACCAAGCATGATAATTCTTTGGAGAAACAAATGTTTCAGGGAAAATGGACTATTCTTCACATACCCAGAACTTGTCTGCCCTTAAGGCATTGATGTAAGCAACAGCGGGAGGGTGGATGTACACTTGTTGGTCTTCTACATAGCTGAGGGAGCTGTTAACAAAATCACAGCTCGTGGTGGAACTTGGTGATACTCTTTTCCAAAATCTCTGCTATTCAATAGAGTTAACCTGCACTGATCAGGATGAAAAACAAAGTTTTCAGCAAATTCATAGTGCTGAGAACTCTAGACTGCAAAATCTTGGCGGGAGGGAAAGAGGGGAAACAACGACAACCTGCAGGCCTCAAAGATGCTGATCTAATCGGTTTTCTTCCTGAAGCTATTTTCCAGGCCAACTAATTTACAAACCTGAATTTTAAAATAGACTGACAGAAAAAAAAATAGATTTTTCTAAAGCAACTAGAGCATGGGATGATTGATTTCCAAGGTGTAAACTTTAATTAACAATCATGCCTTCCAAGGAAGCTAGGTTTGAGAAACAGACTCCTTAAAAGATAGGCAAATATTATCTTAGCGAACAAGACTGTCTTTTGGGAAGTAAGCCTCTGCACAAAGCAAGAGCACCTTCCAGATGTGAAGGCCATGGTGAAGGTCACTAATACTAAGCAAAAGCACTCGCTTTATCCATCTTGTCAGTTTAGTGCAATTACATGACAGGACATTGCAAAACAATGTGAAATGTATAAACTACTTCTAAGCCAGTAGACTGCTTAACAGCACTAAATAACTCTGGTAAATAAGGGTAAATCTGTCAAACAAGGAACTTATTTCCCCGAACTGAGATAGAACTTCCACATTAACCAGTATCTTGATCCCGTTTCCCACACACTCCCCCAGTAACTAACTTTCATTAGCGATTTACGTCCAGAAACCATCATAGCATTACTCATACCTGAAAGCACCATATCCATCAGCAAGAATTAGGATCTCGAACATACTTAGAGACCACTTACAGAAAAATATCACAGATTGAGATCTCCCCACTATTTCTCACAGACTGTCACACAATCAATCAAATAGGCAAAATCTTCACTCATAACTCCAAACACTTATTAATTTAGCAAGTCTGAATGTACTGTCACTGGCAATGAACTCCTTACACATACAAATAGTGCTTGACAATGGGCTGTATATTATCCATGACAGCAGCATCACTTTAGTAATTTTAGTATGCAGCATTATACAGAATGTTCTTTTTCTTAACACATTTCATAGTCTAAATAATACATATAAAATAGATCAAATAGCAGTGTAATGATATGCTAAAATAACAGCTACTCTACACAACAGTTTCAGGTTAAATGATTTGTATTTCTTTTCCACACCTCAATAGCAGTTCACAGCAGTTCTATTTTGCAGTCTGTTTATTCAATCTTTGTTGCATCTCTGCTTACTATGATTAATATTGCTGTCTGCCAGCAGATTGGCAATATTGTTCTCCTTATTTCCAGTGGAAGATATATGAGCTAAGGTCTGCTGGTTGCAAGAACACTCATCCTACTCCACACTAACAGGAATACCATTTCCCAACATGATATATTTTGAATGCATTGAGTTTTGGGGAGTAAATTCACTGCAAAAAAATCCCAGTAAAGCAAAAAAAAAGAGAGAGAGAGAGATTTCATATATTGTATGATGTGAGATCATACAATCAGCAAGCACCTCTAAGTTTCTCTTCCCGAAGGGAAGGCCTCAGTGGTTACAGGATTCCATTCCTTCCTTCCAGAGGAACAAGCTTAGGGAGGGAGTGTGACTGCGAGGACTGTAACGGCAACTATCCATTATTCGGTAAGGAGGACTACAGAAACTTAATTTCTAGTTACAAAAACATACCATGGTGAGTCAATCAGTTCAGCCAGTTATTCAAGGGCAAAATTCTTAGGTGGTGTAAATCAAAACAAATATCAGAGCTATTGCAGTTATAAACTAAGTTACAAACCTAGTCCAAACATGAGTTCTTTTAATTTCCAGCAAGAAAACCTGAGACATAGCTCTTATACAGTCCTCTGCTATATCTCTGTCTGATCATTGACAGAACTAAATTTGACTGGAAAGTATACTTGGTATTACCAGTAGGACTTTTGAACCACACCAAACGAATGCAATTTCTCAATCTCTTCTGGCACACATGACAAAACAGTGGATGGAATCACTGTTCACAGGATTTGAGCCGAACTTTTTCCAAAATTTGTGCGATTTCTTATGCCCAGTAGACTTATTGATTAATTCATAGGAATTAATTCTGTCATAGGAATTGTAATGTAGGCTCAGGTCTTAGCTCTCATTTCTGTCAATTTAGTAAGAAATTAGAAAAATGGTCAGCTAGAGGCTGCTGGGAGAAGAGAATATTTTGAGAGGCTTTTTGTTGATCTGACAAGCAATATTTGAGTGCTGGGGCAAGACAGCTGGTTTGATTTCCTTCTCCCCCAACACAGAGAACCTCCCCCCCCTCAGAGCAACGAGCACCACTGCTCCAAGTAGCTGTGAAACTGGCCTCTTCAAGTAGCATTTTTATCAAATGCAACACTGAAGCGCAGGAGCCAGTTTGGCAGTGTGTTGTAGGCAAGAGGAACTGGCAGAGAGGCAGAAGAGGAACAGAATATAATCTGACCCTTCTTCATCTCTCCTTATCCTAGCAGAGACCTCAGCAGCCCCATGTTCCAACTGCAAACCACACCTGTATACAGTTTGCAGTGTTTCTGCAGGCTCTATTTCCATACCTACCTTTTAAAGATCATTATTTACTACATTCTCTGTGTCATTTGTTTTGAATTATTTTGGAAGGATTCCTTTTGGTTTCATAGTATTTTCCACACAGGGGTGCAGATGAAGATTTCTAAATGTTAAGTAAAGTTATTTGATTACATTTATTTTCAGAAATGCACAGAAATTGCAGCCACTGCTAAAGGAATTAACGAACTAGTCAAAGAACTGTATACAGTGAACCGTGTAATGTCTTAAATTGCACTCATCCATCAATATTGCATAAGTCCAAGCAGGTACCAGTATTGACATGTACCCTTTTCTCCTATCCCCTTTGTCATCTCTTTATATTACAGTTGCCATCTGACTTTCAGGAAAGAGTCAGTATCCATTTGGAAAAACACGGGTGCAGCCTTTCTGTCCCCTTGTGCCACACTTCTTATGCTGATTCCATACCCACTTGTGTCATTGCCAAAGTACTGGAAAAGCCAGATCCAAACAGCCTGTCTTCACATTTGTCAAGCCCATCTGCAAGGGATCTCAGTTTTCAGGACTCTGCAGGAAAACTCGGGCAAAGGCCTCAGTACAAGTCAGACATCTACTGTAGCGATACCGCCCTTTACTGTCCTGAGGAGAGGAGGAGGGAGAGAAGACAGAGTGTGGACACGCAAGTAAAAGACGTGGGGTTCCTCAGGTCCCAAAATTCCACTGACAGCACTGTAGAAGAAGACGGTTTCCATTCCAGCTTCTCTCACGAAGCCTTCCCAGAGTACATTACCTCTTTGCCAACATCCAGCTCCTATTCCAGCTTCAGTGTTACATCTGAGGAAAAGGAGAATGCCCAAGCAAACACGCTGACAGCATCTCAGCAAGCAATCTACATGAGCAACCGAGATGAACTGTTTGAAAGAAAGTCACCTGCAGGTTATGAGCACCAGGGCAGTCCCAGGTTTGCCAAGTCCAAACCTGTGCAGCATATGGAGCTTGCTGATGACAATGAGAACTCACCCACCTTTACCAGGACTCTGCCTCCTTATGCAAACGAACCTTTTCATTTCTCAGCCATAACACCACAGCAGGCTTTAGCAAACCAGAAAATGAGGAACGAGTGCAGGAGTGCCCATCTCTCAGAAGACGACTTACCTGGGCGATGGAGGCAATTGAGTGTGGAGGACATTGGTGCATACTCTTACAGGAACACTGGCAGGCTATCACCCTGTAGTTTTTCAGAGCAATACTACAGCAGCCCTATTAAAAAAGGAGACAGTCGAACAAGCCCCATCTACGCTAGTTATAAAGCGGATAGCTGCTCGGAAGGAGATGACATCTGCCAAAGCAGACTTGTGGATTCTTGCTTCCTGAGAACAGACAGTGGCTTGAATATTGACATCAGCACTAGTTGTAAACAGGACAAGTTGCCCACTTACAAAACAAAAGAATCAAGAGACCAAAAAAATGAAAGGATCACCGTCCAGTTATGCAGCAGTAAAAACATCGAAAGTAGCCCAGTATTGAGAAAAGAATATGTGGACGTGAGCCCCAACAGCTCAGCCGAGTCCCTCAATCAGAGTTCAGTGGAGGCAGCAGAAATTCACCAGTCTTCCATGGAGCAAGGAAGCCATTCGGGTATACACAGCAAACAGCAGCAGTTTCAACGGACTGGGAGTACTGGTTTGACTCGGAAGGACAGCCTTACAAAAGCACAATTATACGGAACCCTTCTAAACTAGGCATCTTCCAAAACTGCAATAAGAAAACAAACAAAAGGAGACACACAGCATTTGATACTTCTAGTGAACAATAAGGTTCTAAGAAACAAGATTATTATAAAATATATATTCATAATGGTACTATATGTTTAAAGGAAAATCTCTTCAAAAAAATGTTACACAGCACTTTTCACTTGACATCCTTTCCACATGGGATACTGTCCCCTCCCCTCTTTTATAAACCTGAAATATTTTTATAAACAAAATGATATTTATTAGACTATCCTCAGCTATTTGAGCAGAGTTCTTTTCCCTTCAAGCAGGTTTCTTATTTATTTTTGTGCATGAGGCCATCTGTGCCTAAACTCTTGGAGGAAAAGGGTAGAATCATGACAACAGTGACAAAAAATAAATCCACCTGATAAAATACCATAAAATGTCATGTGAAAACACAACAGAAGAATGGTGAATTTGAAGAAGTCTATTTTTTAATGAGAATGGAATTGTATCTTATTTCATACAAATGTATTTATGAGTGACTAATGTATGCACAAGGTGATACTAATATTTTGTTCTTTTAATCCACTGTGTTTCTGCTTTCCTATTTTCCCTTGTATACTACCTCAAAAGTAATTGAGGGTTTCTTTGTCACATATTTTCTGTAGGCTTGCATTTATATTGTCTAAAATGCATGCAGTGTCATAATTAATACTGTATTTTGCATTACTTAATAAAAGACACCAGTGGAGATGTTTTGATTTTTTCTTTCATTAAAACATGCCCTGGGCAATACATATGAATGGAACTGTTCTGCACTAGCATCAGTCCAGCAAATGCTTGTAGTAACTGGAAAAGAGATGCCCGAGCAAGACAAAGCACTTCAGTGTATTTGCAACCCAGCTCCAATCTCTGTCTTATTTCAGAAGAGAAACGAGTGGATATACGAAGATCCTCTTAGTGCACATCTCTCTGCTAGCACTTTCTCTGAGGTTGAGGGACAGCGCAAGTAACCCACAGCTTCATGCTCCTTATTTAGCCATGTAGCCTGTTCTTACACAGGCAGCAGCACAGCAAGCAGGCTCAGAAAAAGTTCGTGAGTAAAGCTCCTGTTTTAAATTGCTTTCTAAAGCAGTCCGTCTTTGTGAACCAGGGAGCACTGGGTTTCAGTTTGTGGCCTCTGGGAGTATAAGGCCCTGCCTTGCATGGACAGATGAAAGGCAAATAAGAAAAATAAATCAGTTATCAATAGGCTTAAATTCATTAGGCAGCACTCTGCAGACTGAAGGAAAAAAAATATATTTGAAAACCTGTTAATCTCGTCCTATGTTGCATACGTACTTAACACATCCCTGACTTTCCTAGATAAAAACTCTTAGGACTATTACCAAACTACATATAGAGAAAAAAAGAGGCAATTGCAGAAGGTATTTCTAACATACAAGTCTTTTTTTCTTTCTCTCTCTCTCTCTCTCTCTCTTTTTTTTTTTTTTTTTTTTTTTTTTTTTTTTAAGATACAAGGAGAACTTGGATTCCTGTAGCCAATGGGAGTTTCATCACTGGCTTGAAAAAGTCATAGTTGTTTCATCTGTAGTTTCTGAATCCTCCTTAGAATTTTCTACTTCTTACCATTTCACCGCTGAGAAGTGCACCTCTTGCAAAGCAGGAGAGACAGAGAGAGAGACAGAGAGAGAGAGACAGAGAGAGAGAAGCAAATCCTGTGGATTTCCCTCTTGGATTATTGCTCAGTTAGGGGCAGAATACAGCAATAAATCTTTAATAACCCTTTAAAGTTGTATCCATTGATGACACATCCTGTATTTGACATACTGACTCTTACAGGCTCATGAATGGAAAAAAAAAAACTTTAGTTAGTGCAATATGTGGTTATAATCAGTGAGAACATCGTGGAAATCTAAAATAGTTCCTTCTGAAACAGCTAAAAGGATGACCTAATATTCATTACATCCTCAAAAAATATTTATTTTCTGATGACTTTCTGAAAACAATCGTCTGGTAAGCTACTACAAGCCAGCACGTCAGAAGTGCTCAACTCCCACACAAGCATCTTAAACCACGAGGCCAGAGATTCAACGCGGTTGGCAGCAACAGTTCCCACTGCTCTTTGTATTCTTCACGGATGATACAAAAATCTGATTAATGTGTGTAAGTACTTGCTGGGCTGTTTTGAAACAGTTCTTCAGAGCTCTATGGAAGTACTGTGGAGAACCATGGTAGTTAATAATACCACACAAGCAAGGCACAACATAACGCTAAGGTGAGGCTTACTTCAGTGCAAAAGATGTTACCCACTTCTTGTTTCTATGCTGTCACGCTTCCTTGCAGTCAGTAGCAGGTTATGCCACAGATAATTCCATTGAAGTTCATAAAAATAAAAAATAAAAAAATAATAATAAAAAAACCACAGAATAAAGGTCCCCAGGGCCAACTGTTTCTATGGCAGAATCCAACCTGCAATAAACAAACTTGGAGATCCAGAAAAGCCATTACCTCCCCTTGAAAGATCTAGGATAAAAAGCAGATAGGGAGGATGAAAAAAAAAAAAAAAAAAAAACCCACTGTTGACTCATGGAGGTACATAAAATTTAGACAATCTCTAAGATAAAACATTCTTTTTTTTTCCAAAAATACTAGGATTTGGCATTCAAGAGGTAAAAATTACCTTTTATCTTACCTAAGAAAATATGTAAGCTACAGAAGAATAAATCCTGATATTTACTGAAACAGAGAACAGTATCAGATTAGATTTTTTATAATATCATTCATTATTTGACACTAAACTGATATTTTGATAATTATACAAAATAAAATTTCTGCAAGGTATTAGATATCTGATTATTTAATATCCTGTTCTATTAAATTCTTTCATTACACTGCAAAGTCTATTTCTATGCTTTGCCTAGCTCATTTTCCCCACACTAGATGCACTGATATATAGACTGAAAATGGCCTTTTCAACCAATCGGTACTGTTTTTTCATGGTAAATAGGCTATAATGTTGTAACTTATTTTTCTGTAGCAAGTTCTGTTACAAAATAATATGTAACCCTGTAACAAATTTCTGCTGAATTGATCAAAAAAGCTAGAAAAATTACTCAATTTTAATGTGTTGTATATTTTAAATTTCTCTTTAATCTGAATAGCTGATGGTAATTTTGCCTATTTTCAGTGAACATTAGAAAAAAGTTTTAATAGTTCACCCAAAATTTCACTCAGGTTCACCAATTTAACCATTGCTGATTTTATTTTTTCCAAATCAAAAAGAACTTTGAAAGGTTATAACGAAGGATTTCCTCATTTTTTGGCAGGTTTTTTGTGATTTCTTGAGACAACCATACAGAGACCTGGGGTATAAGACAAGAGAAATGCTCAATTTTTTCGCAGTAGATACTGGTTTTCTTTGCATTGTTGTTCTTACATTTTTGCATATGTTCAATTTTTACACTGAGACTAAATCAATCAGAAAACTCAGTGACAGAGTAGATTTTTGGAATATGCAGTTGGAGATGCTTAAAACCAACTATGCAGTTTTCTTCACTTGGTGTCTCTGGACTAAACTCTCAACTTATTGTGGTGCACTGTGACTTAGGGCTCTGTTGTACCACTAGACAAGGTATTTGGTCCAAGTACAGATTTAATAGCAACTGAAGTTTTAAAAGTCTGGACATGGCTAAAGTTATATAAAATGATAGAAGCTGGAAGAACAAATGGATATTCTCCACCCTATGAGCAAATAGGTGGGAGGCCTGACTGTTACAGCGTTTTTCAGAGTATTTATCTTCTCAAGGACATTAATCATGGAGGGCCATATCTAGAACAATGACCTAAGAACATCTTATTTCCATCTTCCATTTAATGCAAATAAAAATGATGACAAGTCCATCAAACTATGTCCAGAAATACAGAACAATAGTTCTTCGGCCAAAGAACTTACCATTCCTGTGCCTGAGAATTTGGGTTGAAATAGCTTGTCCCAATGACAGAAAAGCCTAATTTTCTCCCAAACATTATAAAATTGCTGATATATCTCCATACAGTTAGGAAACCTCACTGTATTTATTCCAAAGGACATCTGAAGTATTCAAATTCTTATGCAACGCTTGTAGCGACATAGAGCAGAATTTTTTGTTTTGATTAACTATTTCATTTACCAAAAGAAAGAACAGAAAGGATTATGAAAATAAGTGGCAATTCTTCAATAGTGCAAGGAAGCAGAAGATGAGAAATCTCATTTTAATGAATGAAAACCACAACCAAAATATAAATGGCACAGAACGTGGATCAGGGAAAAACAAAAGGAATAGATCACCCTGAGGCACACCAAATTTATATTAAAACAGAATACAAAAAGATACCTATGAAATAGGGTATAACTCGCTAAGAAAAACAATGCTGCCTAAGCATTATGAACTCATGAAGAACGAATGTTTTTTTTTTCAGATACAAAAATAGTCTCTCATCCCAAGGTAAGGCTAAAAATCAAAATCTCAGTAATTTCGAATAACAAATATCACTTTCTTTGAAATGCTTCAGAAGTCCAGAAATAGCTTAAGTTTCTAAATTAAAGTCATGACAAAAATAGGTAGTTTTCAGTCAACAGTTCTGTTTCTATCTTCTTCTTCCAAACCAGAAAATTTATCCAACTAATCCTTTCCCCTTCCAGCACTTCTAATGAAAAAGAATTTCCACTCCAAAATCTATCACAAAACAAGATTATACAGCTACTTAGATTAATTTCCCCTTGTTTAATTTTAACATACTAACTGACATCCTTGGACTTGCCTATACAATTATTCTCCCCCTTTCACATTTACAACCTTGCAATGCTTTCGGACTATTATGATCTTTCTCCTTAAATATCACTTGGAAGAATTACGCAGATTTGACCCTCTCAGTCATTCTTTGGCAGAGACTCCCTTCAGGCCTCTAATTGTTTCTAATTCTTTTTAGTGAATGTCCTACCCCCTTTCTACCACTGAACACCAGAATATTTTAGTATGAATGCTGACTTGTCCAAACCCAGCGTACCGAAAGGCAGTGCAATGAAAGGAGGGGACTGTGCAGATCAGAGTGGCTGTGTGTGAAGGTTCCCAAACACTGAAACCCTGAATAACAATAGGTGTAGATATTCAGAGATATCCATAAGCAAAGCCCCTCAGTCAATGAACAAGTATATTCACACAGCCAAATCTGAAGTCTTGCATTTTGATGCAAACAATTTATAGGATGGAAGCTGGTCTCCTCAAAATCGGTGCATTTGAAAAGAAAGCAACTATACACTAGCCACAGCATTGCATAGGGGTAAGCTCCAGAAGCGTGACTTGGAAACAGTGAGCAGGAACAGAGGGATGAGTACAGGCCATAAGAAACACCCACGGTATTGAACTCTACTTGCAGTACAAGTGTAGACAGGAAGGTGGTGCCAAACCAAGCCCCAGCCACTTGCTACTGCCAGGAAAAATAATAATAATAATAAATAAATAAATAAATAAAATTCTAAAGGACTCAGGAATCTATCAGAGAATAACATAACAGAAGTCAATGGTTGAAGGCCAATGCCTGATTTCCCGTGTACAATTTTCAGCCATTGGAACAAAATACTTAGAGAAGTGATTTGAAAATTCTCCATCTTTTAACATCTCTATCAGTATAGAACGACAGAGTAGATAATATTCAAAGGTCAGACTAGATCATTTAATGATTCTGTCTGATTTTAGACACTATGCCCCTTAGTTGATATCCTACAACCAGCAATTAAACAATTCAATCCACTTTTATCACTTACTTTTTCAAATACTTCGCTTTTGTGTTTGTGGTAATTTTGTCACCACTTTACAGCAAGATACTGGCTGATCGCAAAGAGCTTTGGGTTCCCTCACAATGGATTTGAGCCCTGCACGTTTATTCTTCCTCCTTCCTGCAGTTTGTGTTCTTCTTTTCCACTTCCTGGCAATCTCGATGATTGATTTTCAGCTATGCTGCTGTCAAGTCCTGTGCTAGTTCAGTCAGTCCTTCTGCACAGAGTTTCAGCTGCAGGTTTGCCAGACTCCAATATCACCTCTCAAAATTATTAGATCTGAGGTGCCTCAGTATTTCTGCTTGCAATTTTCTAAGCCTGTATTTCCCATACACCACTCATTTCCAGCCTTTAAGATCTACGTCACCTTTTAGGAGAGGGCTGAGGCAGTTTTGAAAAGTACCTTGGGTCCAACATCAATCCTCAGTGTAAGTGACAGTTTCTAATGACCATGAGCCAGACATGCTGACCTGTGCATGTTCTGCCTTGGTATTTTCCTGTCTACACGGTCTCATATGGACAACAGTATCAGAAGGTTTTCATCCTTTTTTAATTTTTTTCCTCTATGTCTTTGTCAATGGTTCATTGTTAAAAAAAAAAAAAAGAGTTTAGCAATTCATTCTCTAACAGCCTGTCACTCTTTCCAACCTCTTTTTTTCCCTCTGATATTTCCCCATGACTGCATTAGTAAAGCTGTATTCGTAATAGCTATCTGTCTTTGTTTAGCTGAAGCTTGAAAGAATAACTTGAACCCTGGTGCAAAGGAAGGCATTGCTGCTAGTGGATAGGATACTCTTCCAAGTGAGGTTCAGTCTTGCCCTTTTCAGTTGCTGGTTTTAGATCTTTTCTTCTTGGTAGGGGTGGGTGGGGGGCGCTTCTTCTCCCCCTGTAAAAACTTCTATTGCAATTCTCCACTTTCTGTGCAGGATCTTTAACCTTCTGATCCCAGGGATCTCTCTCTCACAAAGCTGCATTTTGTGATGACTGCATCTCAATCTATCTTAATTCCCTCAGAAGTGTTTCCTAAACGAAGTAATAAATGTTTGTGTAGAAACTTGACCTCAGAATGATTTGAGTGTGTACTTAAATACTGTGCTGAGTAAAGTCCTAAATGATGCAATAGGAAAAGATGTACCATTATCTACAGATCCACTGTGATAGGAGAATTTGCTTAAGCGTGAACCATATATTTTAATCCCCTACCAGCAGTTATGTGTATGTATTCTATCTCAATTTTCATTCCAAACCATAGTGCTGATGTTAACCTTTAACTGCAAAAGCTATTATCTCTGTTATAAATTTCTTGCCCATAATCTCTTAATTGCCTCAAAATAATTATTTCCCCCAAAGTAAAGCAATTTTAACAAATAGATCTGCAATTTAAGTTTTAAAGTGAAAATGGATTTATTAAATTATTCTCTTGGATAAAGTCTTACTTCATAAAGCAACTTGTCTTATAAAAGACAAATTCTTACAAAGCAAAATCCCCATAAGCTTCTGATCCAAACAAAATGCTTTTGATTGGTAGGATAGGGAAGATAAGAATTCCACCCTTCCTAGGAATCACAAGGGAAAGAGGATTCTAATGACACCAGCTTGATATATCTAGCAGAGCTTCTCTTGCTGTCTTTCATTTTTCCCAGGTTTAGAAGCTGATAAAAGCAAAAATCACAAAGTTATAGTCCATGCAAATGCTGGGTACTCGGACTGCCTAGTCAATTAATCATTAGCTGCTTTGTTAGATTTTATTTTGTCCCTGTGAAATCACCACCATTCACTTCGGAGAAGTAAGAGACGTGAATTAACATGCCTTTATTGCCATAAAATCAAAGCAGCCATCTCCATCCAGGCACAAGACAAAGCAAGAACAACTCACAACTATTTTCTGTGTTCACAGCCACATTCTTAAGTAATTCAACCCCTTTGGTTTGATGAAGCAAGATGGTCAGGGGTTAATGAATGTCATCCAGCAGAAAGCAGCTCTAAAATATCTTATCTACTTTACACATTAATGTCCCCAAGCACTTGCTAAACTTTACATTGGGTTAATTCTTGCAGGCTATCCAAGTTTTTCATTTAAATCTATTTCCAACTTATGTTAATGCTTATCATGATATTACAATAATTATAATACCTATTAAACATGACCTCACACCTGCTCATTAGGCAGCACCTAATCACTCTAACTTAACAAGCTATCAGATTTTTGTCTTTCTTCCATTTAATATGAAAAGATAATCAACTTTCTAGGCTAAAAGTAGCAGCTTATATCAACAAAACTAAATTCTTCATATATGCTAAACTCAGTATCTAATAGGCTTCAGGCCCACGTTTCTACACCAGCAGTTCCACAAAACTTTAATACCAAGTGTTTATTACGTACTTTATGAGTTGCCTTCTCAATCATCATACCACTTAGGATCCTCTCTGGAAGACTCACTGGTGTGATATCAGCATATACTGCTCATGCAAAGCCTTGCTAATCTGCATTGACGGAATCTGGAGTCTTACTACAGACACAAGAAAAATCAGTTATGCTATGCAGAGGTATAGGCAAGCCTGGAGTAGGAAGATAAAGGACTGAACACTGAGAAAATGAAGATGGAATATAATTTGTAGGCTGCACAGAGGATAGACACTTGGTGACAACAGAGGTGGTCTTAGGGGAAGTCTTTTGGTACTGCGTAAACCACCTTGCCACAGGTACGTATATTTTAATGCCTAACACAACAGTCTCTAGGCCAAACATGTTAGGACCATATTTGCCTGTAACAACCCTAGCTGAATCTTTGACGTTGAATCAGATTATGATAATTCTTAAAGACAAGACTGAATGCTTGAGGTGTCCTGATTGTGACTTAGCTGGCATTGCAGTGCTCAGCACCTGGACAAGAACACATGAATAAAACTCATTAAGGAAACATAGCACTAACTTGAATACCAACACCAGTATAGGCAATCTTCATCAAGATAAAACTCATCCTTCCTTCACTGGCTTCCATTACTTTATTCAGGTAGGGAGCTGCCTTCCACTGCGGGAAGGTTTCGTTTGGATCAGATCCTTCCCTTTAAAAGCACTATTTAAGATACAGGATGAAAAATAATTTTGTCCACTAGGTTTCTGCAGCACCCATGCTGCAAAAACATGCACTCAGCTTTGGGCCAGATGGGGACTCCTTGAGGTTGCCTAGGATCTACAACCTAAACCTTTTGAAGTGACAAGGTCCCTCCCACCCCAGCTCCTCCTCTGATGAGGCAAGAATCCTCCCGAGGGACAGTTATTACAGCCATATTAGGGTGACTGTCTTTCTCTGCAAGGACCAAAACGGCAATTGATACAAGAGATTATCACTGAAGAGTATCCCTGATGGGAATTAAATACCTTCTCAGCAGCACTCTCAATGCAGATATATATACATTAATATTCTAACTGAGACTCTTCAGAAAAACTCTAATTTTTAACTCTAATGAATTCATATATAAATTTATCCACTCATCTGATTTTTTTTTCCTTTGTGATTTACGCATCGGAGCAGACACACAAGTTACAGAGCTGTGGCAATATTTAATATACCTAGCTGAGCAATGACAGCTCTATGATTTAGAAGAAGAGAAGCAGCAGCAAGTCCCAGATTAATTAACTTTGTAATGTCAGTGCCAGTCAGTATCCGTTTCCATTCCAGTTCTTCACATGTGGCATCATAAAAGAAATCACAAGGAATAAAAAATGTTTTTATCACATAGTGGTTATGGATTTCAGTGGGCTCCCAGTTAAGCCCTCAGTTAGCCTTACTCCTACTGCAGAAAGCCTCTGAGTCTGGGCTAAAGTGTGCAGTAAGGCATGAGGAGGAAGCCCTACACCTAGCCCTACCCAGAGCACATAACCTCTCACCTGGAGGAAGTTATTGCACCACTGACCAAACAACACAGGGGACAACATTAGCAGCACTTCTACCTGTGAATTTAACAAATTCTATTCTGGTGGGATTATTTTTTGCAGAGAGATAAATTCAGGGAATATAATTCCCCTGACTGTAATTTGACAATTTATTTCAATGATCCTTCAGTGACTCACAGTCCTTATCCTCCACACGATGGGCAAATGCTCTTATTTCCGAAGCTCAGGGTTACACTAAGATGAGATGCCTAATCCCAGCAAGAAAGTGAGTATATGGGCCTAAATTTCTTATGTTTAGGATATAACTCAAGAAATATAAATAAAGAATGAGCACTTGATTTCTCAAGTCAAGTCCTAGCACAAGAACTGAAACACACTTTTCTGATCCCTACTCACCTATACTTTCAGAGATGCAACAGTCTGAAGGTGAGGAAGATGACAACTGAAAGTGGAAGAACACAAAAATGAATTCACACATCAAAATCTTTAAAATGACAAACCATTTCTAAGATATTAGTGCTCATGCATGATACAACAGATGATAAACTGATTTTCCATATTTTGCCCAGAGAAATATATAACCAAACTGAAAACTTGCGGCTTGCTGTTTTGAACCAGCATGAATTTTTCTGACAAGTTGCAGGGTAGATAACAGAACACAGGCAGAGTTAAGATGATGGTTGTGTCAGCACAACACAGCTGTGATAAAACATTCCAGTCACAACATTTACTGTGTTCCCCTGATCTCTAGAACACATCATGGAAAAGTCCCAGGAAAAAGCTTTTAGCAACCCAAATCCTTTTCATTAGTTTTCATTTTGGCTTTTCCCTCCCCCTTTAAAGTGAAAAAAAATCATGTTATGCAACCTGCAGTAATATGCTTTTTGCTAGAGCTGTCAAGTTCTGGCTATGATGACCTGACATCTGCTTTCACCAATTTCTGTGGTGAAAACAAATTCATAGACTAAATCACTTTAACAGAAGAGCATGTGTTACTCAGGAAGACATGGTTTAATTGAAAAAATGTCTATAAACAGCTCATTACTTAGATCTCAGAGCCCAGAAAGCCAAGGTGTGGAAATACAACAAATGCAGTTAAATCACACCTTGCAGAGGCCCTGAATAAGTGTTTTATTTAAAATAGGTTTAGACTGCCTTTTACTTTTCTTTCATTCTTAATTGATGGGGAAGATGAAATGCACTTTTTGGCACTCTAGATGGCACAAATTTACCTTGATTTCTTTTTTGAGCTCCTTTTGGCTCCACTTGTCTCTCCCTTCTAAGGGTATTCTATTTTGAAGTTTAAATTCCTGTTTTGTTTAGAGAGAGAGTGTTGTTCCCACCCAAGCAGCCTAACTTGCAACTCATGAAAATACATGAAAAATTCCCAAGCCCTGTCACAAAGTTAATTTGCCCAAAATTTGCACTTTATTTTTATGAAAAGTTAGGATTTTTTTTTTTTTTTTTTTTTTTACAGTGTAAGCTTATGAAGGATGGTTTGTCTCTTATTACTTGATTATACAGTACTTGACATAATAGTCTCTTGATTGTAATTGCACAGGCTATGCATATTGCATTACCTGTCTAGCTTTACCAAATATGTTTTTTTTTTTATCCTCACCTTTTTTTCCGTTTGGATATGAAATCTGCAATTTCCTATTCATAGGCCAGTCCCTGGGCTAACAGTACCTCAGTACAGAACTGTGCATACCTCACAGACTGGACTAAGTACAGACTGCCCCCTTTAAGGTGCTTGCTCAAGAGTGAATATGGTGGACTGTAGCATTCCTAGGCCAAGTATACTGCTTAAGTCTGAAAGCAGCACTTAATTAGCCATAAGGCATGCTTATCTCACTTACAGTCTCATCTCAATTAGCTTAAGTTTGTTAGGCATCCATGTGGCTGCCTACATTTCATTCTAGTTCCCCTAAGACACTCTCCTCACCTCAACAGAACTTGCTCCAACACCACATGATCCTGACATGCAGTCCTTCCAGCCTCTAGGTTTAGCAAAAGATGAAAACCGGAGTTCCTCAGAGCCAGGAGATTTGGCAGTGACTTTTGATAGCCCTTAAGTATTTGCAGAAAGCACACTACTGGTGAGCCATTTCTTTCTCTTCCTAGTCATCTCTCCTTACAAAGCCCTCTTAAACTGAAACAAGACATTAGTGCAGCAAGCATCTCAACAGACAGTATCCAGACCTAGGTCCACCTCAGATCTCTATAGGCACTGCCATTGCAGGTATCCCATTTCTTAACACACTTCAGCTTATATTTATACTTGTTTGTAAGTAGTATCCAGGAGTAGGTATGCAAAAGGAGATAAATTTTAAAAAGCCACTACAAAAGCCCTTATCACAGACTACCTTGGCACATCTGTACCTTCTTCAGTACCAAACACAGTAACTAAACATCAATACTTTTTGATTGCTCTGACGTTTTTAATGTTTTTCTTCTGCTGAGTAAATTCTGCTTCATACAACTTCTGTTAAAAGAAATAGCTCTTCTTGCAAAAGAGGAAGCCTTCAAAAAAGCAGCACTGCACAGAGAGGTTCATTGGACTGCTACAGCTATTAAAGAGGCAACAAGAAAGCATCTATCATCTGAGACAGACTTTCTAGAGATGCACAATTTGTTGCACACTCACTTTCTTCAGCAGGTGACTAACATGCAGGAGTCATAAGGAAGCTTCATAAATGTAATATAATACTACTGACTGAGAGCAACAAGTAATGTTTCTCTTTTCAGTAGCTCTTTCAGAGGCTGCTGACAGTTGGCCAGATTTTCATCCCATTTACATCAGTACAAATCTGAGGTAATTCCTTTAAGGCCAGCTCAGCTGCTATGGATTCATATTGGTACTGTGGCATGTAGCCCATTAGTTGCATTCCACACAGCAACATTTGCTCGTTACATCTGCTATATGGGTACCATAGGCTGTCCAGGCAGATTTTTGACACGCATAATGCAAGCAATGGCACAGCTGTGAGTATTGCAGGCTTTATTCTATGGAAAAAAAGGGGGGGCCTGGGGAGGGGCAAAAGAGAAGAAAAAGGCATGTTTACATGTCTTGTGATATATAAACCTGGTCTAGTCAGACAACCAAAGTGAGACACAACTAAAGAGAACATGAGAAAAAGCAGTAGAATCCGAGACATCCCAGACCCTCAAAATCTAGGCTGCTGTTAGGTTTACAATTATTACTGCTGAGCCTGCTGCTTGCAGCCCAGGCAGTAATAAGTATGGAAATCAGAGGAGACAATCAGTTCTGAGGTCTCCTACACCCTCACTGGGACACCCTGAGGGTGTCTCTGTGTCCCTCTAAGTTTTAGTTCCACATCTGTGAAATGAACACAGCAGCAGACTCTCAGAAATATTGAAGATGAGAAACCTTATAGCATAATTCCACCAATCTCTACAAAACCATTCCTAATTAATGGTGGCATTAGAGGCAGGTTTTTCCCTATTTGTGCTGGCTGAATTTTTCTTTGCTTCAGCCCTATGACTGTCAGGCAGGCATTACCCACTGCAATCAGATGTTCTCATTTCATCATTCATCAGTATTTTTTCCTGCTTTCTGGGCACTAATGAAAGTTTTTATGCCACAGTTTATTTACAGTACATTCAATTCACGCCTCTAGCCATCCTAAGGACAACCCACACACCAAATTCTATAAAGGCACTAGGACTCATTTTAAACCTACTAATGATACACAGACTATACTATCTGGCTGTGAACCACCACATTTAATTGCCTTGCACATTTGAATCACATTGGAATTACTCAGGAATTTGGACAAATTAGAATACAAACTATAGATAAACTAGCCATCTTGATCCTTGTCAGCATAACCCCACCAGCAGCTTACAGCAATCTACTCTCAATTCTATTTAATGAATGAATTTCCATTTGACTGCTGTACTATATTGTTTGCTTATAAAAATAGCAGAAATTTTTGCAGGTGTGTGTTTACCTTTGCCTGTATACCCACATCCTGACTAGGTGCAAGGTATTTTTCATCATAAAGCTTGAAAAATTATATGTATTATTCCCATACTGAAATTATGACAATTTCCTTATCATTAAATGTTCCAATTAATAATTCAGATGAGTCTTGGCCTTACAGCAAGAACATTTGCTCTCAAACCTGAGAAACAAATTGGCCATGTTATAAAAGTTAGACAGGTATTTCTTACCCAAAACACAGAAAAGAGTAACAGGAGGACAAGCCACTACCACACAAATAAAAACATACTTTAAAGACAGCATGTGATCAGTACACAAAACTGCACAATAACATTAGCATGAGGAACAATGTCAGGCAGTGTGATCCCTTGAAAGGTAAAGAACTCACCTAAAACTCATCATTCATCTAAAGCATTCTCCTTGCTGAATGTGTTTTCCCTTGTGACTATTTTCATTTGCAGAGTGCTGCTTGAACAGCCCACAGCTGCACCAGGCTGAGATTTGATGTGTTCAGTTTCCTGGAATTTGGACTCTAATGATCTTTTCTGTTCATAAAAAAGTTGCAAGACAACCTATTAGCTCTACTTCCTTTATTTATTTATTGCACTAAAGTTTTCAAAACACTTCCTGAAAACGCTACTAAATACTAGACTGTTTCTGTTTCGCAACAGTTCTGCAAAAGACAGCTTTACTACAGGCTTGGATGGGCTAAAGATCAATCTCTCAGGAGGAGTTGTACCTCACCATGTGCATACACTTTGGTTCCCTGCAGACTGCATAACCAGGGTGGATTGCCCCTCAAGTGGTATTTGCACATAAGCATGTGCTGGATGTTTAGCTCAGAGCCTGCATACCCTTTGAAACCATGAGCTACCAAATCCTCCAAAATTCTGTATCAGTAATTTCAAAAGTGCAGCCTGAGAAGTCCTACATAAATCTGGCAAAAAGACTTTTAATTATGAACATCTTCAACTAGCCAGTAGAAGTCATGACCCTGTAGCAGTCACAAGGTCACTTCAACCATATGATTTGGGTAAATGCTAAGCACTCAAAGCTGTCAGCCCTTTAAAAGCCAAGAATCCCCACCACTACATATTTCAGACTCCTCTGGTTCCCTCTACCTTTCCTAGGGCTCTACATGACAGTGAGAAGCCATGCGAGATCTGCATGTCTGTTCCAAAGACAACACATTGCTCACACTGAGCTGGGTCTGTTTTCAAGAGGAAACCATCCTGACAGGCCTCACGCCATAGAGCTCAGGGGACCTGGAAAGAAATCCAGCAGTTGAGGCTGTCTTAGGAAGATATGGAGAAGTGACACATGCATATTATATTTTTTTCACACTAATGTTTGCTCATAAAGAACCACTTCGCAGGAGCAAAATTTCAGAAACTCTCGTCTGTAACAAATATGATGAAAAGAACACAAGTTTAACTTTACAGTGTATGATAAGAAGAAACCAGAAGAGTCCTAGGTGCAACCAAAAGGTCAAAGAGGTGCTAAAGAAAAACAAGCTTTATCATCTTGCTTGGTTGCACATTTTAACACTCGAAATAATTTTTAAACAAATGTCCGTTCTGAAGCCTGCAGCTTCTGGAAAACAAGGAACTGCACTAGTAGCCTGAACAAGCAGAAAATGTTTGATGCTTTTTTTTTCATAAATCATCCCATGCTTGGTTCATGAAAAATGACATTCAAAATAGAGAGATTAACAATATCCCTGTTGTGTTAATACATACATAACCTCCAAGAGACAGCCATATTTTAGCATGTTCACTACAGGCCAGATAAAACAGACATCTGAAAATCCTGTCACCAGGTTTGTTTGATTTTGCTCAGGATAGGAAAGGTACTTTACAGATATTTGCCCTGAGGAGGTATTAAGGATAGACAAGCAGAGAAACATTAGAAACAAAAACATAACAGCAAATCACGAGGGAATTTAAAACAGTTCTTGAGACATGTGGCAGAAGTTACATTTAAAAATGAAAAGATATTTGTGCAGGAACTCAGAGTAGTTGAACTTGCACAGTGATGTTGTGCAGAAACCCTTATTGGAAATCCTATTGAGTCATTTATGACCAACAGCAACTTCAGCACAGATTGGATTGGGCCCTGCATGATTGCAAAAATAAACCATCCAGATAATGTAGTAACACTTCAAATGTACTTAATCGTCCCAAATTTTTCTCACTGAGATTTAGAACAGCACTTGCTCAAAAGGGAATGATTGCACAATTTGAAATGTAAGCATTCAGAGATCAAATTAATGTTTAATTATGAATGCTAAAAATAAGAACTGAGCTATTAATTTCAGAAGCAAATGATGAGCCCTTGTGTTATGAAGAAAAAATAACATTCCTCTAGAAAATATCTTGAAAATATTTTAAGAGTCTATTGATATTTTTGTTTTAATTTACTCAAATTATTGCCAAATTTTTACTCTTAAAAGTTCTCTTTTGAAACTATCTTTATTGCCTCATACAGTTATTGCATTCCATGAAGATCCCACGATCATGAATAATTAATCCCTTGCTAATGGAAATTTAATAAACTGGATGAATTTGGTGGAAAGGTATGCTGAAAAAGGCTTCCTAACTTGAATAAAAATGCTATCATCAGATGAAAGTTGGAGTGTCTTATGGCAAATATATATATATATATAAAATATATATATATTATATAATATATATATATATATAATTATATATATATATACACATATACACACACATACATACACACACACACAGACACAGCTCTAGTCTTAAGCGAGTTTGTTGCTAGAGAAATTTCTGCCGGGCCATTGAAAGACCCTTTCAGCAGAAGTTCTGGAATAAGCAAGATCACTCTTTCCCAGTAGTTAAATTTTCAGATCATAAAATGTATCTCACATCTCCCAAAGGCCTCCCTTGACAGACACCTCAAATGTATTGCAAAGGTGAACACCCTGGCCTTTTTAGGGCTGCAGTCCCTGTAGGAATGCTTCAGCATCCTTTGAAACATATGGGGAAGCAGAGAGTAGAGAAAATGGGAGGGAAAGGAAGCAGTCTTATTTCTCCCCCTTATTTGTTTCTGCAACCACATTATGTGAGCAGAAAAGCAGTCTTCTCAGTGCCAAGGCCCAGATCCACTAAACAGCCACACTGGAACAAGAAACTAGGAGTTTCTACTTGGTGGATGAAGTGGTAATAATGTCAATTCAAAGGCCACTTTGCATATCAAGTATCTGTATAATCATATCTTAACTTCAACACAGGATTTTCATGAGTATTAAATCCT
Organism: Rhea pennata; assembly: GCF_028389875.1. Lineage (NCBI taxonomy): Eukaryota > Metazoa > Chordata > Aves > Rheiformes > Rheidae > Rhea > Rhea pennata. The sequence continues at coordinate 57,287,058 of NC_084667.1, read as the reverse complement.
CTTAAGATTTGTTCAAATGTAAGCATTTAAACCAAGGATTATGTTTTGTCCAGGTCCTGATTACATTTTTATTTTGCAAGAAAGGATACATCTTCAGTAATTAGTGGGTTTTAGTTTATTTGTACCAAAGAGAACATGCATCTTAACATACGTAGCTGTAAAAGTCAGAGGGGATATTGCTGAATCCTTCAGAAAAACATAATTCCCACTTCCAAACTTCTCTCTTCTCTGAAGGGCACTCAAAACACAATAGAGCGCAAAAATTCCTAAAGGTATGTAATTAATATGGCAGCTTAGCTAGTATGTTCAAATCCAAGGAAAATATTTGATACATCATTAATAAAAAGACTACTAAGAAGTGCACTACTTAAGAAGTAATCAGAGATCCAAATGTAAATCATGAGGAGCTTGAATCCCAAAAGCATTATCTTGCAATTCACCTGCAGTTGCAAGGAGCAACAACTAGACTGCTAAGAACCCTGGAGTTAACTAATTGAGAACTACACTATTCTGCAGGGTTGTCCTGCAAGCTCCACAGCAACTTGATGGAAAATTTGCTTTGTATTTTACAGACAGGTGTAGTCCAAACCAAACAAAAGCTACCTGTCCTGGCTGGCATGCCAACATGGCCTGAGCAAGAAACTCATATGCTCAGAGGCAGATTTATTAGCTAGAGGCCATCGCCCAACAACCGCAGCTACACAGGTCTTAGCAAGCTTACAGGATGAGCACAGCAAGGACCTGAAAAGGCCCATAGAGCTACTCCTAGTTGTAGTAGTTTGAGACTTTGACAAGAATAGAAACACACAGTGGACCTATTCAAGCAGCTCCTTCTTCCACCCAGCCTGCTACAGGAGGCAATGCTCAGCTGAAACACCGTCTTCTAGCTTCACTGACTTCAATTTAGCACAGCCAGGCATCCACTACAGTCTGTTAAAGGTTCCTGAACAGCCTTTTTTTGGCCTCTTTGGCCAAAGGTGCAATACATTCTTCACTAACAGACACCGTGAAATCTAAATGTTTTCCAACAACTAGATGCTCTCACTTGTTTTATTCATGTCTCATATTTACCCTCACTTTCAAGACCTGGTCCATTCCTTTCTCTGACACAGTCGATGCATAATTTTTATGAATAGTATAAAGCTCTTCATATTTCCTTCCCATGTTCTGTGATTACTTACATCCGTTCTTCTTTGCTCTCTTCTCCTGTTTCTGGTCTAATCTTCTATGCTCTTTGTCACCCGACATTGCCACTTACCCATCAAGCACATTCTCCCTTTTCCCTCTAACCTCATAGATCACGCCCTGTGTGTACCGTTACCCTTCACTTCAGCTCTAGGAGCACATCTCTGAAGAAAATCATGCACACTGTTAATTTAAGTGCCACACAAAAGCCTTTCAGAACTGAGTCTTAGATTACAAATTGTGAGGGCCTGGTATTAATCTCTCCTACATGTATTATGCCAGATAAAAAGAAAAAAAGAGGAATTTCTAAATATTTCCAGATCTGTTCATACCATACATCTCATGGAGAGCATTCAGAGACTCAAATATTACCTCTTCGCGTTAGGATGCAATTCACCTGAGTGCTTACCAACAGCCATTTAGTTTCTGAACCATTATAAAGAAAAGAAGCCAAAATGAATAGAGCTCGAGACAAACAGGTCAGTAAACTGAACAGAGATGTTGCTTCCTTTCACACTTGTAGAGGAACCCCACACCTTTCTCTGACTCCATTATTAAAATAATCTAGGAAAAATATGTATTAAAAAAACCAAAACCCAAGAAACTCCCATACAATTCTCACGACTTCCCTACTAGATCAGAGAATGAAAAAGACATCCGAGAAAATAAAAGTTCTGTAGAAGTTGAATCTACAGTTCACAGAATGCATGATACACATTAATGGCACAACTATCTTTTTCATTTTTTCTGCTCAAAAAAACAAAAGTGAGGGAAGGGAATGAATAAAAACAACTAATGTTTGTTTTATAAGCTATCATGATATTCTTTACCTGATATTCAGCTTAGATCGTTCTTTATGGACCTTAGGGCAGAGAGGTTCTGGGATTTACCTATAACATGTAACAGGAAGGTAACAGAGGAGGTGGCCAAGCAGCACAAGATGAAAGATAGCACAGTTTAGAGTTAAAAATAAACCTAATGATATTGTGAAGTAATTCTTTGTTGCTTGCTTACAAGAGAATGGTAACAGCCTGAATGCAAGAAAATTGCTATCCTAAGGTGAACAGGTCTGTACCAGAGACAGTACACTTATCCATAAATCACACAAATTACTTTTCTAAGGATATACTTCAAAAATCTTGTTAGTACAAAGTTCTCTCTGAATTAGAAACATTACCTGGGTTTTGTGGCGCTGCTGAGGAAAACTGGAGAAAAATGAATTCAACCTGAAGCTTACTGGACTGTAATTTCAGGCACCTTCAACTGGTGAACTTCAACCTTGTCCAAAGAGCTCCTGCAACAATTTTTAGATTAAGAGGCACTTATCCAAAGAGGGGAAAGTGTTAGGAGAATGACATTTGGATGAAGCTTTATCATTTCTATGCACTACCTAGACATTTTCTGGTAGATTTCTAAATAAGGCTATGCAGACAGATATCCATGGACGGAGGCAGGGAGGTGAATAAACCTAGTGCCTTTAAAGTTTCCACCTTAGAGCAACCAAAGGAGCCATATTTACCCCTACCAACTCATTTCCTCTTACAGACTAGATTGTGCTGCCTGAACTCAGAGTAGGGCCTCTCACATGCCAGAATTAATCAGATTCTGTGCAAAGATCATTTTGTTTTACTGTGAAGTTTTACTACCACTGGAGATAAAGTACTTTCCATTATTTTTTCCCCCTCTTCATAAATTAATTCCCTGATTTCCACCCTTTGAAGTGTGAAAATATCAGAGATATGACCAGTCTGAAAAGAGTGGTGAGTCATAAAGAGATACGTAAGAAATTTTTCAAAGAAAGAGGAATGTGCCAAAGACTCTGAAAATACTGAGGCTATGTCTACATTAGCAAGTAGTATGGTTCAGCAAGAGTAATTTGTAGAGTTTGTCTCATTTATTTCTGAGAATCCAGCACCTCAACTATATGCCTTTGGCAGTAGGGGATACTTTGAAGTAACTCCTGTCTAATTCCATCATTTGGCACACATTAAATATGCTTTTGGAGCTCATGTTCTGGTTCAGTTTGATTTGAAAGAAATGTTTGTGCACTCTGTGAAACAAAGCACTGTAAGTGACAACAATTGGGAGATTTTTTCAAAAAGTGCATTTCTGGCAAACTAATAGATGCAACTTGTGGGAGACCCTATAACAGAAAGGACTTACAAGACAGTGAAGCAGTAATCAAAGGTAGAAAGAGAAACAGACAGAAAAGAAGCTAAAAAAAAGAGGAGAGAATATCTAAAAGTAAGATGCCTCATTAAAGCTGAAAAGCAGAAGGCAAGAATGGAGTGCAACTGTTCTGGGATTTCTAGCTACCTTTCTAAGGACAGCTGGAATGAAAGTCTGAAAAGGCAGAAGTCAGAGCACGGCAAAATGAGAAGAAATGTATTGAAGAGGAGGTGCATACAGCGTAAGCGTAGAAGCTCCTACATATCTAAATGTAGAAGACAAGGTGCTCAAAGGAAAACAGAAAAACTGGGAATGAAACAGTGAGGACACAAGAAGTGGCTAGGAGGGGCTGGGATTAAGAGAACAAGCTGAAGGTTAGCTAGCAAAATTAGAGCAAATATTTTCACTTGAAAGCAATGCAAACTCTGTCTTAAAAGTAGAATAAAGAAAAATGTGAAATCCTATGATTTTTTGATCTTCTGATTTTACTCTGTTCTGCCACAATCTTATAGATTTAAATTTGCCTTTTCCCAATGGAAAGACTCATTCCACTGTGTTGCCATAACCTATTTTCCTGATCAGGCCTATAGTTGAGTGATTTAGATACTAACAGTATTTCAGCTGAGCGAACACAGCGATTTTAGTAACTGCCTGTTAATTAGCAGGTTTTTGAGATAAGGGCATAGCCGAGTAATTTGCATCCTCTGACACCACAAATTAATAATGCTCCAGTAGCAAATAACAATGTGGTAGAGACTGGCATTATTATTTTTTGGTATAGTGCAAAATAGGTTAACACAAATCTGTCTTGTTTATTTACACAGCTTATATCATTTCAAAATGGTGAAGATCTAATATACAATGCCTTTTGCCTCTAATACACAATGCCTTGTAGGGCTCTATAAAAAGCTACAACTGCTCTCAAAAACAAGATTCAAACATTTCTAGATTACCCATTCCATAAACAAAACTAATTAACCAATAATTCATTACATTCTAAAAGATTCCTTCTGACCATAATAATCCTTGTTTGCAGCCCAAATAGTATTTTGTAATTGCAGAATGATGGAGCAATGTGGATATTTTTGGATTATAGTTCATTACATAAGATTGTGAGGAAGAATTTGTCTTTAAATCATAATGGCAACTTAATTGACACTACTATCCTAAAATATTTTCATTGATTAAATTTCAGCCTGTATTTTAATCAGTTTTATATTAGCAAGATTTTAACAAGATAATGAGAATATTATTTCATTGCATTATAAAACTTTGGCTGGATCTCATAAGTAAAGCTCCACTCATCTTGAAAATCTGACACAAGTGTAATTCAAATTTTAAAATTCCTTTAAGATTATACAGTATCAAGTTTCTTTTACTGTTCTCTACTACCTCTATTAATCAAATTTAAACTTTTTTTCTGTAAGTTGTCTAAAATTTATACTTGCAAGATAATTCCAGGAAGCTTAAATGCCAGACACCAGAATCTGCAGGAGGCCTTTGCCTCAGGACATGCATCAGCCTAAGAACATAGGTAGAATTACAAGGTTACTTTTCTGTATATTATGGGAAATGTTTCCCAAAGACTGTTCTCTTGGAACTTTCATGCTACCCAGAGACTTTCTCAGCTTCAGCACTCTCTAGCAGCTTCGTCCAGATATACAGCACTCCTCAAGCAGGCTGGAGCCTGATTCAATAAGACATTTCTAGCATAGGTTCACATTTATTTCAGAGGTCTTTCAGCACTGTATTTGATGATGTAACAGCCCATGACAATCTCTTGGAGAGGTAAAAGGATATATTACTGTACTGCCCAGCCTTCCTATAGCCACAACCAATTATGAGAAGTTTTAAAGCAGTGATAGCATCTTTTGAACTAAAATAGTCTCTGTATCTCTTTCTGGCCAGCTATCTTAGAAAACGCCGTACAGTTGTTGCTCAGCCTACCAAAATATAGACACTTACTCCATCATTTTCAGCTGAACTCCTCCTGACATTTATAGAGATGGTTCAGAAAAAATCCCATAGAACCTAGTCTCACAGCTTGAAGCAGGAGTAACTCATCAAATCACTGAACTAGTCATCTTTTAAAGAATACTGTTAGCTTATATGCTAGAAAGAAAATCAAGACAGAAGTGCAAAATCCAGGCTACTATGGAACAGTTAACTGAAAAAAAAAAAAAAAAAAAAAGAGAGAGAGAGAGAGAGAGAGAGAACAGTCTGGAGAGGGGGGAAAAAATCAAACAAAAGAAGAACAAAACACCTTTTGCCAACTCTTTGCATTAAGCAGCATGGTTCACTAAAATTCTGTGCCCTTTGTTAAAATCCATCGTAGCTGCTGATAAGAAGATTAAGACTACGTACATTTTTAAGCCACAATATTTGGATCCAGATTTCAAACAATCTACAAGTTCAAGGGAAATTGAAACCAAAGTCTTGGTATAGGCTTATATACAAGCTAAAAGGAACACAAACTATAAACAAATGGATTAAATTTTTCTCATTACTTAATTCAAATATGCCATTTGCAAGAGTCTTCCAAAAAACTCTCTGAAAAAGTCATTTTAACCAAGTATACGCAAAATGGTCAAGAGCTTTCGTATTTGTGTAGGAACAAGTCAGAGGAATAAAAGTTACACATGAAACATTACTACTACACATGCTTTATGTATTCTATGACAGAGAATCTACTCAGAACGAACTTCTCTATTAAAATACATTTATAGGCCTATCTGACCAAACATAAGCCAAGCTAACAGCACTCACTGCAAGATAACGTGCTATATTTATACAGAATTAAGGCTGAGAATACATATTGCCCACATAATACATTTGTGTCCATGTACATGTAGACACACACAAAATACATTATAATGATTTCCAGACTCAAGTAATACAAAGTCAAGGAATAAAAGGTTAAAAATACATTTACAAGCAATCTATACATACGCAAATGCAGTTATGCCTAAAGAATTTTCTATTTGCTGCAAAATGGTCCAGCTCCCATCTGAATGTCAACGAGCATCCTCTGCACAGAATAACCTGATGACAATTTTCAGCTTATAAAAGACAATATATTAAGTTAATGAATGAAAAAGTATGGGGAAATGAGTTAGTCTCCCCACACTCCTTATAGGGTTCTGTTTGCAATAAATTATACAAAGTATCATATTGATTTTTCTCCTAAGGATTCTTTCCCTGAGATCCTTAAGTACTAACTTGTCAAGAACAATAAGAGTAAAACAGAGATTCAGACACTATGTAAAAAAATGTTTTATTTTTTAGTAAAAATGTTTACAGTTTGTTTTATTTATACAGTCAAAAAAAAATCAAATTTAAGACCCTTAAATTTAGATATGAGATTTTGAGAACACTAGTATATTGACTTCCAGAATTAACTCCAAATTATCTTGAAAGTCTTGCCTTAGAATTCTTTTACACTAAAGATGTAAAAGACAAAGATGATTCTTCTACATTTTACAATAAGCTGAGTTGACCAAAAGGCTACCTATTTTCAAAAGAGGCAGTCTCACCTGCTTTCCTGTGTGGAGAGGAAGCTGTTTTCCCTTGCACTGCACTGATGATTGTCTAACCCTTCAGTGACCAGGGAGAGAACTAAACTAATGAAAAACTAGTTTAACCAAGCTGTAGTGAAAAACTACATAAAAAGATTAATAGTTTTCTTCAAGTTTAGCTACTCAAACCACTCTAGGGCTAGATGAGCACAAGAATGTTGACATAAAAAAGGCAGAAACTTGTGGCCCATGCCAGGAAGAGAGTAAGACCACTTCTACTCCCAAGATCAGCTTAATTTCTATTATCAAAGCATATATGTAGAGGTCACACACACACACAAAAAGACAACAGTATCTTTTACTCAACAAAAATTCACATTGCATACCTTGACTTATCCATTCTGAAACACCAGACCCTATCCTTTGATAGGCTCATAAAAGACATCCTGAAAAGTTAACTATGGCTTGTTATTGCCAGATCTTGATTTCTCCAGCCCAGTCACATGTTGCAAGGAGCGATGGTAAGACGGGGTGAAATGTTGCACTCACACAGGCTTCCCTATGCGCAGACAAAGTGCGAATAATCCTAGCAGTATGATAGTTGTAGAAAAAGACTTTGCCATCTGAACTTCCTGTCATCAAAAGTGTTCCATCTGGAGAAAATTCACAGCCCACTGCAAATCCTTCCACCTATAAAAATCAATAATAGTGTAAAGTCCTGATACTGATTAGGTAAGTTCATTGTGATCTACTGAAAATGAATATGGTAGAAATAAAATTAACTCTAAATAAACATGCACTAACGATTTTTCAGGTGTGTATTAAGTCATAGCTATAACACATAATTAACCAAGCCATTATTATTATTATTATCAACAATTCACAAAGTCTTCTAATAACTATTTTACTCAGTGTATATGATTCAAAACTCATTAAAATACAGGAAAGTGAAGCAAGCCAATTAATAGCTATCATTCATTTATACTCCAACACTATCAGCAGATATTAAAAAGCACTGATACTTTGCTATCTGTCTTACTTCTAAAATTCAGTACTAAGTTTTCAGTGAAGAAAGATACCTTATGTCCTTCATATCTTTTCTTTTTGTTGATTCGGTAAGGTCGTTGGGAAGAAAACAATGCCATGTAGTTTCCATTTGTCTGAGCAACAAACACAGACTCTTTGGGGTGCAGAGTCAGACTTGGGCAAGTGTAACGCTCCTGAAAACAATTTAAAGGATAGCTTTGTTGTAGGAAATGAAACATTTGTTCAAAAGAAGCAAGTTATTTTTTGATATATTTGAAAGACCATAAAATACAAAGTTGCCTATAGTATCTGTTGTGTCTATACTATCTGCTACATAATAGAGAAGAAACTTGGCTTATTACACTCCACTGAAAGTCTCACACCAAGACAAGTACTCAATCAAATATTTATCCTGATTTCCTATTTTTCCTGACAAAAATCCTGTCTCCCTCTAAACGGTGAATGCAGAACTGCTGTAGGAAGGCAACTCCCACCTTATGGCACCCAAACACTCTTTTCCTGCCTCAGAAAAACCTTGGGGGGAAAAAAGTCCGAATATGAAAGTGGCCCTTCTTGTCCCAGCTTTTCCTCTGTATTCATGCTGTCCCTTCTATACTACACACAGTTCAAGTCCTTTGTAATCCTTGCAAAAATGTGGCCAGCCACGTTGACAGGAATATAAATCACCCCATTTTGACACAGTTTTCCTCTTTTCCCTATTTTTCCAAACAAGCAGTTAAATATGTCTGCTAAAGTCAGAAGTCACTTATGATAGTGACTTGTCATTCAGACTGCTGTTGGCTCTAAATTCAGAAATGTCTGCAAAAGTTAACAAATTTTAGCTTTAGGCTAGTGTTTGTGTTTAAGACCAAATCCAGGTTAGTTTCAAAACATGCTAAAAGCATTAGAAATCAACTGCTCTTGCAAGGTTTCAACCAGGTCCAAAGCAGTCATGAAACAGCCTCTTCTAATTTCAGTCCAGCCCGAAGACACTGTGCCAAACTTCTAGAGACACAAATACAAATTAAGTAAACTTTGACTGTAGGATGGTTCTGCAAGTGAGGGACACTAGGGTGACAGTGAATGCTGGGCACAACGGGCTATATGGTAGCGTGGGAAGAACGTCAGATTTTTTGTCATGTCATTTGAACATGCAGAAATGGGAAGGAAGTTTTAAGTAGTGTCCTGGGCACTGAAATCAAAACATCATTAGGTACTGTGCCTGGGCATACTAGATGGCAGAGCCCTGCATGCTTCCAAGGGGAAACTGGGTCTAGCAGTAAGGAATTAGAAAGCACAATGTAATGTACAGGGAGTTAGAATCATCTATGAACTTCTTTAGATATCGCTTTTGAAGCTGTCAGCCTTTCTTGATGATTCAGGCCTTTAAACATCTTGCCTGCATAGATTACTGAGAAAAATACAGCACCTGCCTTTGAGAAAAGTAAGTGCTGCCTCTAGTTTAGACTTACTACATATCAATATGCATATATCAGGTTACTGTTACTCTGCAAATGTTAAATTCATATAACTTCTCAATCCTCACTCCAGCTGATGAGAAATGTATCATTTTGCTTCCTAGGAAAACTGTGGAGACAGAAACATGGTACTAGAGCAACAACTGTAATACACCACTGGCAAACTAGAATGACACTGCAGTGGACTTGCCTAAGTCTAGGTCTTTTTTAAAGAATAAGTAAACGTTGCTAAAAACTCAACTTCTGTTATGAGCATTTTTATAAATCTCAGTGACCTAGAGTAACAAATGCTTTTTAACAATGCTGACAAGCACAAAGTACTAAACCATCACCCAAATGATAACAGTTTTAGTTAAACCTACATGAAAAATCTGATTGGAGATTTTCGCAGCACTTTGGAAGTCCCATGCAATAATGGTACGATCAGCTGAGTCTCGGCTTACTGCATCCGTGCTTGTAAGAAATTCTCTTCCTTCAGGGAGAAACAATATATCCAGTGTCTGTTGTACTGCAGCTTTGTATACTCTTATCACCTGGTAGACATGAAAGTTTGTTATTTTTGCACAGATAAAAAGGGTGTAAAAATCTGTTCTCAATATTCACGGTTATCTCTAATAAAGTATATATTATTTTAAAATAATGTGATGACAGAAGTAGCTTATTTTTAAATGTTGAAATGTAAGTGTATTAACTAAGAAGTTTCTTAATGTATGTAAAGGGTCCATGCACAGAGAAGTTAAATGATATATACAAGAAAGCATCAGTTTGCTATTTACGTATTCCACACTAGAATAACAGTGAATTTAGGCTTTAGTCAAACACAAGAGCAATTGCTCTTATTTACCCTCTTAGAAGGCAACAATCACACATGGCCAAAGCTGTAGGACATTAACATTTCCTGTACAGAGAGAGAGAGTCATTAAATAGGATTAAGAGAAGGTTGTTGACAGAGAGGAATTGCATTTGAATAATCTCCAAAGAGGTGTGTTATATAAAAGAAAATAGGAGTTCCCAAATCTAGATTCTCTTTCATGACTTACACCGAAGTGAGTTGAATATATGATGATATGAATCTGGCTACAGGATTCTGAATATTCTAACAGCCTGCGAGTTGGACCTTAAAGTGAGAGTCTAAGCTACTCTAAGTAATACACGAATAATTTCAATTTCCTTTCTTTCCACCTTTCTTTAGGAAATTCTGCAACTGTGTTGCTTATTTTGAATTTTGCAAATCAATATCTTTTCATTTGAGACAGAGAGAAAGAAAGAAGAGCAATTTCACAGCAAGTGGCCACATTCAGACAATCCACCTCTCTGCACATGATAATCCTTAAAACTAGAATACTGGAATTCTCTTCATTAATCTAAATTAATAGACAGACATGCCCAAGATAGCTAAAAGATGTTAGCTTGCACTTCTGCCCAGAAGTTGGTCTTGTAACCTAACTAGAAATGACAACAAAGCACAGAGGTTTCCTGAAGTATTTTACTGAAGTTATTTTCAACTTTGAGACATTTCAGTGCCTGCCTTACAACCATAACATTGCTCATGACTATTGAGTTCACAGGAGCACCACTTCTCTAGATACTGTCAGCATACAGTTTTTCATAAGAATAGATTCCAGGCTTTGCAATTAAATATTTTGGATTCTACCTTCCAACCTCTGCTTTATACTTTAATCAACAGAAGAAAAATTATTTAAAATATCAAATATAACATGAGAATTTCCTAATTCTTGCCTCAAACTCAAATCTATGACTGTTTGGAAGTGTTCAGAACTAGTTAGTCCTGCTTTGGAGTAGAGAGATATAGTAGACGATCTCCTGAGGTCCCTTCAAGCCCTATTTCACGTGATCTCAGTGCAGCAATGGCTGCAACTGCCTTTCACAGGCTCTGTGACAACGTGTGGTTTAAAAATATGAATGTTTGTATTCAGCAAAGAATCTTGGTCATGCAAGCGCTCTGCACACACTGTAACGAGACCAACAGGACATAAACCTGCCGAACGAGAACCTGGCAAGCGCTTCAGCACCTGCCTGCATTTTTAAGGTGAATATACAAATGCCTTACTGCTCTACTCAGTCATTTTCATCCCAGTAATCCGCACAACATACAAAGCAATTAAACTTTGTAAAGCCAAAAGTGGTATTTGCATATTTATAGCCCCTACTTTGTCTATGGAGAAATCACTGTGTGTGTCTCTCTTCAGAGTTAAAAGAAAAGAAAAAGCCCACAGTTCATTAGTAAAGTGGAATATTAAGCTATTTTGTAGAGTAAAAACAAATATACCCTATTTATAATATGTCCCTCAAATGAGAAATAGAAATCACAGTGAGTCTTGACAGCTGTATCAACTGCAGCAGAACTGAAAATAAATTTAAACTGAGAGGGGATAAAAAGAAAAAAAAAAACACTACAAGTGCTACCAATGCAGAGAGGTGCTCTACCAGGCAGAGATACCTGACGGAGGCAGTTACTTAGCAACAGGCACCTTTACAGAAGTGCCGAGCACTAACCCAGAGAGCTGGGGAGATCAGAGGATGCAGAAGCACAAATGCGCAGAGAAACAGGGAGAGGGAAGCAGAGGCCAAGGCCAATTAGCTCCAGGAAGTGAAAAAAAAAACCAACGTACAGCAATAAAAGACAATAAAGTACCAAACAGTCAAGCAGAATCACTAGATTCTTTAATATTTTAACATGCTAAAGATGACACCAATAAACTCAAACATACTGTTTGGGTCTTCAGCTACTCAAGGCTTCCAAAAAACCTTTTGGGGGATGTGCATATCCACACATACTTTTGCTTGTCTGTTATTTAATGTGACAGTCATATTTACCCTGCTTATCTTAAGTCTTCTGTACTAATTTTATAAAGATAACTTTCTGTTACAGAGCTTTTTCTAGACCTTTGATAGCTCTCTCAGAAAAACAATGCTGTTTAATCATCTGACCACATAGTAGGAACAGACTCAGAACAATAAATTAGCACTGATTAGCAGCTGGAAATTTGGTATACATAATATTTAAATTCTCCTGTAAAGATAAGTTTTCAAAAATAACTAAATGCAACATCTGTGCTCTGGAAAGTATTCAGTCAAACCTGCTTTTTCTACCTTAGACAATCAATTCATAACATGCCCAAGAAACTTGCTTAAGGAAAGCATCAATCTTCCTACCCTGCTGGCTTTCGTTTGCTAAGAACAGCTTTTGCTCTTTTTCTGTTTGTAGATTTATCACTCATAAGCCTCTGAAAACCTACAGTCCCCTTGTTAAATCTAAATATTTTCTGGACACAAAAGAAATCCTCTCAAAGGAAGGCCCTAGTAGTTTCTGGTGTCAAAATCCAGCATCATAATAAAGCTTCTTTACTAAGGCAAGAGTTCGTGGCTGCAGACATTCTTCAAGAAAGGTAATTTAAGCAAATTAAATCAGTTTCAAATAGATTCTCATTTCTCTGGTGATTTAAAAAGCATGCTGTGAAGCTTTTCAGCATGAAATTCAAGTTATGTATTTCTGTATGAGTGGTCTATCACATTTCTCTTTATAAAAAGTATATGCAATGCCTTGTATTTTGGTTTTCAAGAAAGCTTCAAGCCTGCATACAAGCACTTCAGAATCTGCTGCTCTCCCCAGCTCCATGTTGGCCATCTGTAACCCAGGTGCACTTCACTCTTCAAAAACCCACTCAACTCTTTACGTAAGTCCTGAGGAGACATGGGGGAGACATGCTTTAACATAGTTATTGCTCTGAGAATCAGTAAATAAGGTCCCAAAACCTAGCACAGCTACAAATAAACTAGATGATCATGGAAAAAAAAAAATCATTAGTCTATGCCTTGATTCAAAACCTGTAAAATGGTCATATTTTATTTTTCTACTTCTTATCCGACCTTTATAGGTCGAGTGATTTGGCATAAAACTGCCTCTTCCTAATAGCATGTTGGGTAAATAATGCAATAGGATCAAGTTTCAGCTATGAAACAGCGCTATGCCAATACTAATAACAGAGAAGTGTGCATTTCAGCTTAAAAAGAAGTTTATTTTGCACAAAACAGAAGTATTTTCTCTACTGCAGTGGAAGCCACTTGCATTTGCAGGAACCAATGCTAATTTATCACAGTTTAAATGAGCTACCCGTACAGAGTGAGATAATTCATTCCAATCACACGCTAATCTCTATAGATTTTCTATGTAGTGTGGAGGTTGATGAGCACTGTTGGCTTTTTAGCTACTCATATGCAACAAAACCCCAAATTTTTGCTTCTCATTCCCATCTAAAAAGTTTTAATGGTAATTTTAATCAAAAAATATGATAATACTATAGGCAGAAAGATCAATAACAGTATGGTTTTATGTTCTTTTAGACTGTTGAGTTTTTAAATAATTTTAACATAAACTTGGTAAATATTTTTATGTTGCTGAAAAAAGTATTTTGCTTTTCTATTTAATTATTTTTGTACTGTTTGCAACTGCTAATGTTCTGAGACACAAGCTCAAGATTATATAAGCATTCTGAGCATAATTAAAAGGGATGGGAGACCGATTAAAAAGATGAAACTATTGAGCTTAATCTCGTATTGACCTACAAGACTTTAGCTACGAACACTGTATACATTGACTTTTTAAAAGACCATTTCAGATTGCTTGAGAAGGCAACAGAATCCTGAAGCAGAAAGTTTCAGCTGTTTATTAGAAAAAAAATAAAAATATTCTATTAGATTTTCCATTTCAAATTGTCTTCTCATCTCAAATAGGATGCAGAAGTGAGATTTATGTATAGAAGAGAGACAAGGAACAAAGATAAAGAATGCTTTGTCTCTGAGGAACAGTAATCAAGGACTTTTTGGTTAAGAAATGGGATAACTGAGGGGAATTTGAAAGAATCTGAAATAAGTAAGTCTGAATGACATGGAGAAAGTGAACAGTTTCTTCTATAAGAACTTAGAATCTAAACCAGCAGAAAGCAGCTTCAAGACATACAGAAAGAGACAATTCTTTGCACAATGCATATTTAAATTGACGAATTTCTTGTTATAGGATGTCACAGATGCTAAAAATCAAGAACAAATAAATTCATAGAGTGAATTCACAGAAAGATATGAAAGACAAAGATACTCTCTACAGCTCAGAAAGTCTCAAAAACACCAACATAACCTTAATCTCTCTTGGGAATTATACCAAAGACGTATGCATCATTTCTTTCTTTTTTTAAAAAAAATGCATGCTGCCCACTGTAGGAGGTACAGCACTGGACTGGCTAAGCCTCAGCTCTGCCCCAAAGCAGTTCTTATTTAATCACAAAACGTCATAATCTTCAGGGATCCAGAAAGTCCCTGCCTGAGCTCCACCTACGGAATCTGTCCTAACTAAAGACTCTTTGGCCTGTTGTCTGAACACGGAGCAGAACAGGATCGGCTGTTCCCCAGCACCTTCACCCTCGCACACCCACGCACCAGGAGCAGGGATGTTTTGTTCCTGGCCTGTTTCAGTGCTCTCTTTTTCAGGCATGGCTGCTCCTGGATATGCACAGACTGAGCTATGATTCTCACCCTGCAATACCACCATGTTTGCTACGTTGCACATAAAATGTGCTTTCATACTCAAAAAGGACCGTGGTATATTAAATCAATATTTAATATTCAAACATAATATTAATTAAAATAAAAACAAATACCATGACACAGGTACAAATCTAGCCACATTATTTCTTCGGACTTTTCGTTGATGAATTCAGTAAGGATTTCTCTCTCACTGCAAGAAGAGTAACTTTAGTTTTCTAAAGCACAGCATAAATCATCTTATTTTAATTACATTGTTCATCATAACACCACCAGTACACGACTCTGTATTGGCTGTTTCTATAGAAACCAGAAGTGCAAATAATTCCATCAATTTCTACAGCCTTTTTTCATATTTATATGCCATCTAGAGACAAATTCATTAGGTCTCCTAAGTATGTGCTACTTAAAATGACTGCATCTCATCTTTAAAAAAATTGCAATAGAATGTTTCCAGGGAAACAAATGCACTACACTTGTGCTCTAAATGTGTTTGATTTAACTATTCTTTAATGACTTAGACTTAGTTCTTTAGAAACTTAAGCAAAGAGCATCTTTTTTAAAAGATATCTATAGATGATAGTTACAATTTTGTAGCTAAGTCAAACAATCTCCAATTCAGAGTAATATACCATTATGGAAAAAGACATATTGGTTACCTACTCTTACTTCTACTAATAATAAAAATTCTGCAGTGCATTTCCAGTCTAATTTTATAAGTTCAAAATAACCATTTTCACCATTATTCTAATTTGTTCTACAGCTTGTAAGGCCTCAATTTCAGAAATGGGTATGAATATTACAACCCATTTCAGATTATAATGGATATTACAACTAAGTGAGAGTAAAAATTTCAAACTTAAAAAAATTAAAGCATTTAGTTGCAGTAATTTTGCTTTTGTGAACACAAAGAATCCTTAACGCTGAGCTAAAGGATCCAAGCTCAGTCCTCTGTTTTGCTTCAGTATTTCAAAGAATATTAAAGTTTAAGGTAGAATGAGTGATTGGAATATATACACTGCCTCCTATTTAAAAAGCTAATGTAGATCGTCCAGAACAGCAAGTGACTGTGCAACGCAATTGGCTTTGATATCTTAAGATATTTCTCCACAGCTCAGAGAAAGGGAATACAAGACTAATTTAATGAGTCAGTGTTACTGTGTGGTTTGTTTTATAGGGCCATCTGCTTTTAGTGTTTCAGGTGTGAGGTCCAACAGCTCTTTGGGGACCCTGTTCAACATGATGCTGTTCCTTTGGTCAACAATGCAGATACCAGCATTTCTTTCAACACAGCAGCTCTCTTCAAAACTTTCTGGTCTTTTCAGAACATCTGTACACACATTCTCCAAATCTTTCATAAATTTAATCAATCCATCATATAGCAACCTAAAGTCTCCAAAATAATCTTTCTGAACTGTGTTTAACATAAACAGAATGAAATACCACTATAATAAGTCTTAAATTCTATTCAAATGCCTCTCCTATTTATTAGGGACAACTAATCAAAGCCTGAAAAAATACTGAGTTGCTCGTATGCTTTACATTTTACTGAGGAGCTAAAAAGCTGCTCCAACCATTCATTTCTCTGTGAGGTTAACTTTACCTTGAAGATTTTAACTTACTTACTGTTCTTCCATGCTTGTTCATCTTGCGCTACATCTGATATCATTTTGCCTATTTGCTCAATGGAAAAAGGATAGCAATAAATGTTTAACACTTTTTTCTTTTCTTTTTTTTTTTTTTTTTTTAAGTAAATCAGATTTGATGGTTGCTTTTCTGATTAATAGACTACTGCACATTTCTCATGAGTTTAGTAGCTGAAAGACTGTCTCAAACTTATCTTGATGTGTTTTCAACCACTGCACATAAGTAATGTGTTGTGTAGTCAAATAATAGTTTTCTTATTAGTCATTCCCTTCATTTCTGTGATGCTTATTGCTTTTCTCTGAATCTCCACCAGAAACTCTCAGCAGCACAGGCTGAGAATATAACATCAGTTCCCAAGTGAGAAGTCAAATACTTTAAGTTATGTACTTGAACTATAATGGTTATTTTGCATAAATTATTTGAATTAAAGATGTACAAGTGGACAGCCTATTAAAACACAGGAATACATTCTAAAGAACCACCTCTGAAACTGGATGAATGCTGAAATTGAGTTTTCAATATGCAATGAACAACAAGATTCCAGCACTTAATTTAGGATGTACACATAGTACCAAAATACACTGCAATGCCTAAAAATGCTGTCAGGAATATGATAATGTGAGGGGTGGGAAAAGCATTACTTTACCTACACAATCATTCCAAGCTGAATGACAAGTTAAATCACTTGAAATAATACTTTGAGGCAAAACTGGACCAAAGCTACTGCAAACTTACAACAGCAAGAATACCAAGGAAAGTCTTGTGATGAATTATGGTGAAAGCACTCAAAAGATATTAAGGATGTTTGCATCAAAACTGAAACTAAGCAGAACAAATCCTCAACCATCTATTTCAGTTGAGAGGAAAAAGTACTCATTACAACAGGATAAATCCTGAAATACTGGGCAGTACACTTATCTTGACCATGATTATAAGTGTAGAAGATGGAAAAGAGTGATAAGTTGTTTGTATCATTTGAACAAAAATAATTATATGCTGAAAACACAAGAGCACCTGAAAAATCTATTGAAATCCCCCAAACTGGGGAGGGAGAAGTAAATATTAGATATTCATAATTCACGCCTAATCAAACTGTTCTATAGTTGATAGTTTGAAATGTAACTACGTTATCTTGCATACGCAGTATTAATTCTGTAAGAAAGAGCCATAATCAGTATTTGAGTATTATTCCCTCTTTTTTGACTCAGTTATGACCTTCAACATTCACACACAGTTCTTCAAATCTCTCCTCTTTGGAAATGTTCCAGGGTAAGAGTAAAATACACTGTTGCTTTAGTCAATCATAATGACTAGAAAACTGTGTCTTTCAAATTAACAAACATGTCAAGAGAGATCAGTATCTGTTTCCAGGCTAAACCTATACCTTCCACTTCCCAAGCTGATTAAAACTGCTCCTTATTAAAATTAATATTCCTAATGCATTGCTTAATTGGATAGTTTTCTGACTGACAAAGTTCTGCAGGAATATAATTGCATCCCAATGAACAAAGCAGGTAATGGCTTCTAAAGCTTTCCTCAGAGAATTAGGTATAGAACTGGTACAAAAGAAACAGGCTGCTTTTGTGTTTCACTAACCCTTCCTATTCTGTGTGTCAAAATACACGAGTTCATTCATTTGTTCCTCTTGGACAGTAAATTATTTCTTTGAAATACTGTGGGATGCTACCATTATCTTTTCATTAGCATCAGCTTATAGCAAGGGTTGCACAAAATCTTTCCAAGGACAGCAGTGTGCTGCAGGACTAGCTCACAAGCAACAAGCAGTTTCATTCTTCATCATTCAACAGTTCTTTAAGCTAGGTCAAAAGGATGGAACCTCAGCATTGCAAAAAAGAGTGTATGGCCAATTACTGAGATAAAAATGTATTATTCTGCTAGTCTAAATTTTGCTATATATCATATTTAGCCACAGAAAGTGCTGCCTACTAAGAAATCACATCATTAAATGAGATCAAAGGATTTCAGAACATGTATTCAGATATATCATAACAGCCGTACTCTGAGTCCAAACTAAAAACTTCATAATGCCATGATTCTGAGTACCCTCTATTTAGGCAATAATATTAAAATAAGGATATAGGATGGCCCATGGAATGACAAATACCTCATTGCACCCATTAGAAAGAAGCACCATGCCCAGATCAGTAAGTAAAGAGGAGAAAATAAAAAGCAGTTGAGCAGCAAAGCATAAGTTACAATAAAGTACTGTTTGACTCAAAGACTCTAATTGGTAGAAAACCTAAGTGCTGTTTTAGAGTGAATGTAAAGTTAAACTAATAATGTGGTAAGTATTCACATTTCACTTCTACTAGCCTATATAAACATAAATAGCTTTTACAATGTCTGTTTGTCCTCTGGAAATGAATTAGGGGTGTTGCCAAAGTGTTCACTAGTGGGTCTGCATGCAGATTCACCTGCAGCTTCTATGTCATTCCTGCAACAGGGTGATTCCAGTCATAACTCATTTCTTATTACCGTGCAATGATAAAGTACGGAGAACTGCAGTTTTCTCATTGTAATTTTGCTAGACATGTAGTTTACACACAAAAAAATAGGATTAAATTAGATCATATCAAGCAAGGCTAAGTTTTAACAGAATTACAGAAGATACGAATGAGTGAGCTATTAAAGTCTACAGTTATCAGTATCTGTTTGTTCCTGTGCCTTCTTATAACAGTGCCTTTTATAAACGAAAATACCTTACCAATTTTACATTTTTCCTTATTTCTTTATCTTCTACTGCAACCTCCCTCTCATGTGCCTGCTCCTTACTGCTGTATGGTCTCATGCAAACTGTGTGCTATACCCTATCTACTTGCCTTCTCCATGTTCCAGTAATGCTGATCAGTGAGGCATATGAAGGCATTTCACTTCTGCTTTTCAAAAATAGTTTATCTGAGAAGGCTTTCCCAAGACTATGAAAATGCCCCTTATCAATCAATATGCTCCAGTCTTGTAGCAAGGACATGCACACATTTCTGCAGGAGGTATCTTCTGTAGTGCAGCAAGCTAAACTGGTTGCCAATATTTGGCAGTTACAGCATAGGATGCACACATTGGTCTACATGCCCTTTCCAGGCTACAAAGCACATGCTGTCCAATATCTGTTCACTTTCCTAAGGAACTATTTTGTGAAACTATGGTTCCATAGGCCTGAATTACAAGTAAATTAGTCAGACAAATCAATTTTGGCTGTGGTTGGGCCAAGGAACTAGTCTAAAAAGGGAAGGAACTGCCTTCCTCAAGTGATGGACACATTTAGTGTCTTCTTTGCTTGGAATAGAGTATTGCTTGATACCTTGTCTGGTACCAAGGGAAAACAGTACTGAAATGCTGAAGTTTCACAAATAGGAAGGGAGAAGTCAAGAACAACTGTGCTTTCAGGTTATTTCTCTTGGTACAACCATAACACCATTCCAAGACAAAACCAAAATACCAGGCATTGGCACAGATACCTTAAAAAGGAGAGCAGCAGACTCAGGAGGTGACTCAAACAGTTTATTTAGCACAAGCAGTCAAATCTGTTATTTAGCCCTTTGATTCACAGTATCATTCATGAGAAAGCTTACTGCAGCAGGTCAGAAAGAACATTCTGTCCCCTACTTCTGCCATCTTATTCTTGACTAGGATCAGTTATCTCAAATTTGACATTATGATCAACAATCTTCCTTTAGGTAAAATTTATTCCCATTTTCCTATTTAGCTCCTGAAATACTTTTTAAAAGAAGTTCAGCATAACATGAGATACAAATGGGTCCTTTACATTAAAAAGGACAGTTAAGTATATAGTTACAGATGGCATCTCCTGCCCACAATTAGGTCTGCTTTTAGAGCTTCAAGAAAGAAAGATTATATTCCCTACCTTATTTGCATGCTATGGAATCACTAGTCCTGCTATTCAGGAAAAAAGACCTTCATTAGTCTTTATTCCCTCTGCTCCCCCGGTCTTCACCAGCAGAAAAAAAAAAAAAAACAGTTTTTGTTCTACAGTAAATTCACATGGTGACCTGTGATCATACTCACTGAATGCCCTATGAACTGGTATTTTCCATTTGTGTGATACATATTTCCATGTTCCATCAACTCCTGACTCTAGAGCTCTAGAGACAGTATACTAAAATCACTTAGGGAGAACATCAGAATATACCACTACAATGCTGGGAGAGGGGCGGAGAGGGACAGGGAGAGGAAAACTTTCCCATGAAAAGTCTCAGAACTTTTTTAAAAAGTTATATAGGTTTTCATCTGAAGTATTGACTCTTTTGAGATCTAAAACTAGAATTATCTTCCCTAACAGAACTGTTTTGAGCATCTCTTTACATACTTAACAATGAAAACCAATCATAAAAGCATGATGAATGGGAAAAAAATCCATTGCTTTAATTCTACTTTCCATACAGTTTTTCATGCTAGCACTGTAACTCCAAAACTCACAACGCATTTATTTTAGAGTAGTCTTAGACTTGGCACTATAGGTGTGTACTCACTCCTGCTGCTCCTTTAAGCCCTCAAAGTGAGGGAAGCCTAAAGGTGCAGATCCTGCACACTTACTAAACAATCTCAGTACTCGGACTGAATGAAATTCTTTTGTAAACATCAGTGACAAATCTAAAGGAGCAATTGCAGCACAAGAAACAGATTGCTGATTACTTAAGACCACTGTAGTTCTGTAATAAAGTGATTCCCATAACTACTTCAGATCTCTCCTGTTAGAATCCTCATATTTGAAATGTCTCCACTGATTATTTTTCTCTGTGAATGATTTTTTTTTTTATATAATTCTGAAATGAGCTATTGGCTATATTTCAACTATATATTACTCATATTTATAGAAGCCAAAAATATTGATATTTGTTCTGTACAATGTTTCTCTTCATACTTCAGAAAGGTTAGTGGTTCATGTCAATACATGCAACACTATCAATGGCAAATGCAAGATACTTCAGGATAACATCTTATCCAAAGAACACCATACCTACTACTGTACTGTTACTTAGGAAACATCCTAAGTGCTAAAAATTGAATATATGATACTAATACAAAAAACAGTAACATATTAGTCAAAGATGCCAAGCTGAATGTGAATTGGCAATTTTTGAGGTATAAGATTATTTTTAGAACAACAATTGCTTCCAAATACAGTTTTAAAATTCTACCAGAAAATTCTGGGTCATGTTACTTTTTAAACATTTAATCTCTAATATTTAATGATGAAATGACATCATTCTTCAGTAGCAGAGCCCTCAGAACCTTTGCATAATGCCCTACCTAAAAGTTTACAAAACTAAAAAAAAACACTTAAAAAAAAACCAAAACAGAAACAGCTTTTAAAACTGTTTTGCTCTACAATGACCACAAGTGGAGCCCTGACTTACTGCTCACATTTAAGCACTTGGCAAGCATAATTACTATTTTACCTCCTATTCCCCAAAAGGGTCCTTCATCACTCCCTTGAATTAATGCACATTAAATAAACTTAAAAAAGCAAAGGGGTGGGGGGTGTGGGGAATAAAAAGAGATTTCAATTACCTTACAATTCCTTATATCCCAGGCTTTAACTTCTGGGCTGAACCCTCCGCAAATGAAAATATTTGAATCTGTAGGGTAGAACTTCAGTGTGCTGATCCTAAATTCATTTTTGCTGCTAAATATCTGCTTCCCTAAAAGAAAATGAGAAGTGAAGATGAAAAAAAATGTGTATAAATTGAAATATTTTATTCATTTTAATCCAGTTGCAAAAATACTTAGGCAAAGTTGAGTATGTTTACATTAGCACATTTCAAGTATCTGGGACTACTTAGACTTACTGAAAAACTATGAGCCTTGAGCTCACTGATTTCCATCCACATTCAATTCGTTCTGCTTATGGGCTTCTACACCACCCTACGAGAGAACAAAGTGGATTGGCACGCTAAGGAGAGGAGCTCCACGGAGGTCCCAGGGCAGCTGACATGCCGAGTTAGATCTACAAATCCAACTGAATGTTTCTCTATAGAGAGGCTGTAGTCTTTCTTTCAGTAGGATAAAAATAACAGCTCGAGAAGACAACTACTGTCTGTATAGAAATCCTACATCCCAAGCTACACTCCGCTCTTGAGTTTAGTTATACTTCTGCGAAGTAAGAGAGGAAACTTCATCTTCAAAGTGAGAAATAATTTGCATACCATCATACCAAGGCAATAGCTGTTCCCATGGCTACACTATTCTCAACATCTAATTGTGTACACTAATCTTCGCAGGATCCTTTGGTTAATATCAGTTGGCTTGTAGACACTTTCAAAGGCAATGTAATTAAGCTAGATTAATTTATAAGATTTTTCCACAGTTCACTGCTTTTATCCTAAAAAATTCATAATATTAATGTACATTTACTGAAATATCATTTTAAAATAGAGCATGGGCTGAAATAAAACATTTTTTGGCTTTATAATTTCAATTACATTTTATATTTTACATATCTGTAAAAATCTACATTAAAGTGACTGTGTAAGCCACAGTGAAGGTGCTGAAAAGTCAAAAACTTAAAATAGTCATCAAGCTAGATCTTCAGCAAACAGAAGTTGCCTTAAGATAAGTTTTCTTAAACACGCAGCAATACTTTGTGCTAAAAAAAAAAAAAATAAAAAGTTAGTGATGTGTATAAATGCTGATCATTAGGTGAAGAATAGCAAAACTTCTCATTTATATTTTCCATGTTAGTTTCACCATTTGGAACTGATTTATTTGATTTCATTTTCAGTTCCATTTTCTCTATTTGCTGAACTCAACTTACACAGTCAAGAGATTAAGACTTGCCATACTATTTATTTACTCATTTTGAAGTAAAACTTTCTTTACATTGTATGTTCTCTTTGAGCTAGTAGGGACAGGGAGAGGGCAGGGAGGGTAGTGCGTGTGTGTGTGGGGGGGGAAGGACTGCAATTCTACACAAACATCAGCTTTTGTAGTTTTTTATGGATTCCTCTCAATGATCCATGCAAGATCTAAAGGGTCTCTGTCAACACTGCAGGAAAGACTAAATTCAGTCTGTGAAGTTCCTCCCCGAAAAGAGAAATGAGAAGTAACAAGGCAGCCCTCTGCTGCCTCATATGCAATATGCTCTCTCCTCATGGGAGCTTTCAGTATCTTGATGACTGTAAAAAATATTAATAATAAATAAATAAAACAGAAAAGGAAGAAAATATTAGCGTCACAAGGAGTAGGAGCACCAAGAGATTGCTTGCATTTATGCCACTACCAGGCAACATTTGCAGGCTTTAAAAAGCCACATAAACACACCTTGCCCCATCATCCAGAGTGCTTGAGAAAATACTGAATTTCCACATGGACGCTCACCAGTCAGTTTAATAGCAATTTGCTTCGAACGCACTTGGTACCTGCTAGTACCTAGTGTAATAAAAACTCCGGGAGTATAATCAAGATGCTTTTACTGCACTATAGCCAGAAATTAGAAAAACTGCAACCTACCTGTGCTAACCCTGTCAACTGGCTTCATAAAGGACATACAGCATCAAATCGAGCAATCGCAAATCTCCATAAAGTTTACTGCCCAGATGTATACATAAGCGATCTAGTGAAACTCATTTTCTAACCTTCTGATATACATCAACTAGTTAGCTGACTTTACTGAGATCTGTTTCTATCTCCATAGCAAGACATTGTATTTTTCCCCGCCTCCAGAGCATACATTTTCCTCCCACTGTGCTCCCAACAGATAATCTAGACCATGTTTCTGTAGCCTAAGGCATTAGAAAGTCACATAAGACATGACCAAAAAAAGACATGCACTAAATTCAAGATGCATGTCCTCTACTAACTGTAAAATCTGTTACCATTCCACAGAAATAAAGATGGATTTAACATAATTTGTTATTAATTCATCTTCCCATCTCATCCTCTACTTCCAAATGATCTGATCATTCACTGAATATTTTTCCAGAAACTAAAATTCTAATTCCCTACTTCATCACCCCGTATCTTAAAGACAGATATACGCACTGTTGGCCCTTTTCTTTTCTTCTAGAGTCTGTTATTTATCCAAAAGCTCTTGGTGACAGTCACTAATGGCACTGATATTATTGTAGGTCATTGCATAAATTTTATTAATAAATACTAGAGGAAACAATTGGAGCATCTAATTTACTTGTGTAATCTTTAACTTGCTTCCTTTTCCTAAGCTAAGCTGGTACCTTACTGTTCGATGTGTATATTAACCATGCAAGGTATTTGGTTGGTCTGAGGAACAGTCATGACACGTTAATCTTAAAAACTCAGGTTCTTCAATTAATACTTCAAAATTAAACACTCTCTCTTATTATTCCTTCTCTCCCCAAAGCGAAAATCAATCCAACCTTTGTTTTGGAAAGATCAGCAAACAGCATTCTGAAGACTTTGGCATTGCTAGATGTATACATAAACTTTATTTCACTGTCATGTCACAGAATAGAAAAAGACTAGAATGTAGAAAGAAAACATGGTAGCAGAGAAGCAGTGGATAAGGTACTCCAAAAGGGAGAATCACAAGAGTACACTAATAAAACTTTCCTAATATTAGAACAAAAATTATACAGTATGCAGAATCTAACCAGATTGCTTGTCATACAAACATGCCTGGACCAAATTCCCTGCTATGATCAAAAGCAAAATGGCCTTTCCTAACATGCACATAACCACATTTCTTAAACTCTTCCCTTTTAAGTATTAGGATTGCAGGGCTAAACAGGCAAGATGCATTCTATATACACGTAAGAAATGTCTGTACCTGGAAATTTTTCAGAACTTCAATAACCTGGTTAAAAATATTCATCAAGGGATGGATCAGATCATTTTGGAAGATGATGTGTAGCAGAACAGTTTGTGTAATTCAATATTATGAAATAGTGAAATTCAAGTTTTAGCAGTTTCTTTTGTTGCAATTTCATTTATTGTGTTTTACTACTATGAATAGAATTTGTTGCTTTTCACACTGCACTTGTGACTGCTGTGATGGGACTTAGCCCCACTGTTTGAGAAATCCAGTTTCAGTGTTTTCTCAAGATCCTGCTCCATGTTTCTATCGTTCCCCGTCCAGAGCTACATATACTTTTCCCCACAGTTATTTGGCTTATTAATACTAGATACATACGCAACCTTTTGGAGACTGATTTTATATATTGGAAGAGGTTTTTTTTGTTTGGTTGGTTGGTTGGTTGGTTTTTTTTAAGTTGAAGCTTCCCTTATCCATAATGGGATACAACAGATTTTATTGAATAAGCTTGTACATTTATTGTATACATATTTACTGTATCTTAGTTCCTAAAGGTGGCATAATAAAGATTCAGTCAACTCACAGGCTGTGGAAAATTGTTTTCTGAAAATCTGTTTAGCTAATTGAGGAAAAATCCATGCCACAGACCATTTTGCTGTGTGAAAGGTTGCTATTCCAAAGCAGAAAGCAAATATTTCTTTCAATCATTCATTTCCACAATTTTGATAACAATATCTACTACATCTTTACAGTGTGTTTTATACTCTTAAGGTGCTTTATTTCAATTCTTCATTCATTAAAGGCCCACCAGTAACACACACAGTGTGAAAAAAATCTTTAAAGAGACCTTGAACATATGTTTCTGCTCATTTTACTCTGCAGCCTACTGTGAAACTGCTCAACTATGAAATCAGATATTTTAAAGGCTATTTAACATTGTGATTTTTTCCACAGAACACTGAGCACAGCATGCTTCTGCAACTGTGTTTAGTGGTCCTCAGGTTCACACTCCTACCTGAGTAATCCAAAAACATTCACTGCCTTACACTAAGCTATAAAGAAAGGTGAAGTCTAAGACACAACATGAGAGTAAACTTCTGATACTGTGAACAGGTTTTTTTTTTTTTTTTTTTTTTTTTAACTATTTCTGCATTCGTCTTGCAAAGTAGACCAAGTTTCTCTACTTCATTTACACAAAATGACATAAGACTATATATAGAAAAAAAAGTCCCATTACAGTCACAATCTATGATGTCTGCTGCTCTCTCAAGCACAACAGTGACAGAAGAAAATTAGATCGATCAGACGTGATTTGTTCTTAACAAATTCATGTTGACTGTTACTTATCTCTTTTTTACTCTTGCTGTGCTTACAAATTGTTTCATTATTTTTCCAAGAATTGAAGTTATACTGGCTACATGCATTTCCTAATTTTGTTTTCTCTTATAGTTACAAGTCTGTCTGACGAGGCACTTAAAATATGAAATCATTTTAATATTTACCCTTGAAAACATCTCCAAAATAAACATATTCTTTCTTCTTATTGCAAGGACTTTATATCCAAGAATATAAAAAACAATAAAATGCTGTTACCTCACACCTAATGGAACATGACCACTAAATTATGTGCAGTATGTTACTTAAAACTACTAAAAGAGGGTTTTTTTTTGGCAAGAGACATCTGAATAAACCTCTATTACTAGGAAACTGGTGACCTCACTTCAAAGACACCTGTGTGAACCCAAAAGGAAAAAAAAAAAAATATATATATATATATATATATATATATATATATATATATATATATATATATGAACACACACACACACACCAATTCACTCTTTTTTCTGCAGTGTCATTTAATACCTTGGCAGGGGGGAATAGGAAAAGAAAGATGCAGCTCTCCTGAGATGAGTATTATATTCGTGCGCTCAAACTTTTACTTGAATGAATACAATTACGTTAATGACAATAATAGTGTATTTGTAGGACTACCACTTCTTTAATTATATATATATATATAATATAAATAAACCAGGGCAATTTAATTCCTTCTACCTCAATTGTTCGAGTTTTCTTTCCATGTTCTTTGCTACAGCATCACAGAATCAGGTAGGTTGGAAAGGACCTCTAGAGGTCATGTAGTCCAGCCCCCTAACTCAAAGCAGGTCCAGTTAAAGCAGGTTGCTCAGGGGCCTGTTCACTTAAGTTCTGAAAACCTCCAAGTACAGAGACTCCAGTCTCTCCAGACAGCCTATTTCAGTGTTTGATCACCCTGAAGCTGAGCCAAAGTCTCCCGTGTTCTGAGCTGCATTTGCTGCTTCTCACCCTTTCACTGTGCATCTCTGAGGAAAAACCTGGCTCTGTCTTTTCCGTATACTGGCTACACACTCCCTAACACAGATCAGGATGCAGCTGGCCTTCTTAGCTGCAAGAGCACACTACCGATTCATATTTAACACTGGGATCCTCCCGTGTTTTTCTGCAAAGCTGCTTTCTAGCCAATTTGGCCCCAGCCTGTCCTGTTACACAGAGTTATTCCATCCAGATGCAGGACTTCACATTTGCTCTTGATGAACTTCACGAGGTTCTCGTCAGCCCATCTTTCCAGCCTGTAGTATCTTCCATCTCTTGGCCATCCAGAACTTTCATTAAATAAATAGGACAAGGGGAAAAAAGTTTGATTGTATAAAACCATAGGCTTTCACAGGTGTGTCTTCTACCTTTGTATCAGGATTTCTCTGCCAACAAGTTCAAATCTGAAAAACACACCAAACTGTTTTTGCTGACTAATGATGAGATTTCAGTGTTTGCTTCTGATATAGAATCATAGAATCGTCAAAGCGGTTAGGTTGGAAGGGACGTCTGCAGATCATCTAGTCCAACCCTTAAACGAGTGGCCCATATGAGTACTGAACCCACAACCTTGGCATTATTAGCACCATGCTCTAACCAACTGACCTAAACCTATAGTTTAATCTAAGACTATCTTGTTAGAAGAAAATGAATATATGACTCTGACCCTAGCCATACCCACCACCTACTGTTAAACATGTCTTCAGGATTTTGTCATTCTCACTATACTAACTATACAAACCTGTTAGTATCATTTTGAAGAAAGAAAGAATTTTGGATCCATCAGTAGTGGCAGGCTGCACACAAAGAGATGAAGGCTGAAGTTCAGTTTACTTTTAAGTGATCTAAAGCTGTCTAGATATATATGATGCCCCTAAATTCCCACTAAAGTCAATGGAGACTTTTTTATCATTCAAATCATTAAGAGTTAAAAATAAAAAAAATCTTCAAGACAAGGTAATACCCTAGGAAGAGAGATACCTATGCTTAAGTCCATTCTTTGGAAAAAAATTCCACGGAGAATTTATTCTAGCACTGTTTGTTATTACAACAAAGCTCGCACTTTTTTTTGAAGAATCTTGTAACTAGCTGTCATCAGACACAGAACAAACGATCAGCTAAACTATAATTTTGATTTAATAAGGCAACAGCTATGTTCCTAACAGAAAAACAACTCAAAACAACACAAAAAACCTCAACAGTTAAACAATGTTGCCTGTACTAAACCATATTTGCAATGATTCTGAAACTTTTCAAAGCAATTCCCCTAAGACTATTAGGCTTATTTTGGTAGATGAGATGTAACAACTGCTACAACGCAAATGTAACATAAGAACTACACTGAAAACAAGGATGAGAAAGATTAGAATTCAGTAAACACAACTAGAAAAATTTTGAACCAGAACAAGAGTAATAGACAAGTAGAGACCCAAAGTATTCACCGAAGACAGTATTATTATTTATAAAATCCCATCAGCATGCACTTACTGCATTTAAACACAGTGGCAGTTAGTTCATTCTAGCAATGAAAAGTAATTAAGGCCAAAGACCAAAAAGTCTCTTCCCTTTGAGAAGGAACACTTCTAACATCTATCTGAAGTTAATCAAAGAAGAAGTCATCTCAGCACTGATGACTAGTGAGGAGAAATGAATGATTCTATGAACTAACGTAAATCAAAATCTTATAGCTGCCTTAGTGTTTTTCAAATGGAAATTAAGTTTTTTATAACAGCTTGATTTGGATTCCAGAGGCAAACTGCTTGCCCTGTTTCTCTGAAAGAATTGAATGAATTGTGTGAAAAACAGAGCATCTGGGGAAAAAGGGAAGAAGGAAAAAACAGGGGAAAAAAGTAGAAACTGAACTGAATGTGCATGAAATTAGAATAAAATTTCTATCATTCTTATCACATTTTTCTAGATCAAGTTTGTAACACTGAAAGTCTGGTCCAAACCTCAACATTACCGCCACATTTCACAGGACCTTCAAGAAATCCTGCGCTCTTGAAATAAGGTAATAATGAATATCTAGTACTCTCAAGAATTCTTAAGTATTCATTTTGCCCTTACACCTACAGTTTTAAGTACTAGATAACTCAAATATCAGACTTGGTAGATAAAGTTTTACATATCCCGTTGCCATTGCCTGAAATGCTAGGCTAGCAAATGAAACACTAAAAGTAACCTAATCCAAAAGGCTATTCCATTACTAAATATGTTACTCGAAGATGTTTCCAAAATTAAAATATATGAATGGAATTCTTTGTAATTTGTTCTAGAATTTTATAAAATGAGATTTTCTCTACATACACTGAGAGTCTATTCAAACAACTTGGACATAAAAAACGTATTCTACTGTTATAAATCCCACTAATGATAATAACCCTTCTGTTTATAATTTGTGAGCACTGCACTCAAAATTAAATTAATCTGGATTAGAAAGACCTTGTTTTATATGAAAATGAGAAGATTGCTGCAATGAGACTGAAAATAAACAATAAAAAGTCTATACAATTAATGTCTTGATACAGTAACATTAGTTATATGCCATAACCTATGGTATATGATGGATACCTAAGCTTCTTTCATTGTTATAAAGCCAGAATATTCCAAGAATATCAATATTCCATCACTGGTGCCACATGTTTCACATTCTCTACTCACAACAGCTCCCTTGCAGCCATCTTTGAATTCAAAGTCTTATGGCATGACAAAAATTGAAGAAAGAATCAGTTCCTAGAACATGAAAAGAACTTGCTTTTGGTGCAAACAACATTCACAAATTTCCCGTTAATTTGATGGGGCTCTCCAGATACTTACATACAACAGTTCTTTATTTTACATAATAGAAAGCGCTCCTAGACAAAAAAATACTTTTAGTTTTTGTACATAATTATTTCACTTTTTTTTCTTTTTTTTTTCCTTCTTTTTTTTTTACATACAAAACTGCACATTTGCAGGAGTTAGAAATTTAAAAATAAATTAAGTACAAAAAATGCGATTGCATCTCTTGAGTTGACAGTTTTAGGCCTTATCCTGCATTTATACACACAGAGATATGATCTATTACATACAACCCCAATGAATGTTACTGTATCAATGCTGATAACATACATAAAAGATAGGAGAAATATAGCTGATAGAATTACTTTGGTTTGTTAAGCAGACACAAGACAAGACAACATCTAGGAAGTGTTAAGGACACAACAATCAAATTCCAAATCCAAGATTACAATAAAACAACACAAATTCAGTCTCAACAAAATTTAAGTTTCTGTACTCTTAATTAATCTCCTATTCAGCAAAAGAAATTCATTTAAAATGTAATGAATGGATAAAATACAAGTCTACATTTAAATTAACCTTATGTATAACTGTCACTGAAGAAAACCTTAAGACACTCTTCAAACACTTTAATGAATGTTCATGACAGTGTTTGGCAAATAAATATGCAAGATTTTGTTTCAGACTGTTCATTTGAGCAACGTCAGACAGTTGCATGTGCTAAGAAACGTAAAGATATTCTGTACTTCTTCAATACCTTAAACTATTCTAAATTTGCCATGTTTTTTTTCAGTGAGGACATATTTCAAGACTTCTGACTTTGATTTGTGGATAACTTAACTTTGGAGCTTGTTAACCTTTTATTTTCTTCTGAAAATAAAGGTATCTGTATTCAAAAAACATCACAAACAGGGCTAAAATATATTCTTACGTGATCGTTACCTGTTTCAACATCTGTTAAATGAAGCATGGAATCAAAGCCCCCACTGAGAATTCTTTTTCCACAAGGCGACCACTGGGCAGCTCGGACAGCGCAGTAGTGACAGGAGTACGTTTTTAAACAGCAGCCTGTATCTACAGCATCCCACACCTTAAAAAGAAGGATAAGAATATTTTTAATTAGAAAAGAATCCCCTTATTTGTTTCCAATGTACTGAAAATAATCATGGCAAATTTTTTTTTTGAGATAACTTTGCATTCCAAATTCATATCTGCTAAGCTGTAAATATGGGTTTGAAATAGCTGCATGGTACATTGGAATAAAGGTATTTTATTAATGAAGCAGAAATCAGTAGTAAAGCATCCTCATATGACTTGTATTATTTCCTGAAATGTCTAAATTGTTCTCAACAATTCATGTTACATTTTCACTTTTATATTTCCCTCCTATCTATGTGTATGGACATATCTGGATTCACTTTCTCATTAACACTTTTTTCTTCCAAGATTTTCACCACTATAAGATTTTGCTTTCCAAAGAATAAAAGGAAGCCTAGAAGATTGCTGCCCATTTATAGGCTATTACCAGGCTTTGAGATGTCTATACAAAGGATATCATCACATATTTTACTCTTGTACTTTAAAATTTTAA
Organism: Rhea pennata; assembly: GCF_028389875.1. NCBI lineage: Eukaryota > Metazoa > Chordata > Aves > Rheiformes > Rheidae > Rhea > Rhea pennata. Next base: position 57,254,985 of record NC_084667.1, on the reverse strand, counting down.
GTACCATTTTCAAACTCCTTTATTTCACTGAGGAGGCAGGTAAGAGTATTATCATGCAACTACATAGAGACTTCTAAGGACTGTCTTAAGTCCTCTTTTTTTTTTTTTTTTTTTTTTTTTAGCTTCTTATGGATAGAATTAGGCTGATACTAAGCACTTCTGAAAATTCCATTCTGCTGATTATCTAAAATTTTTTAAGAAAGATAAGGAGATAAGAATACAAGAACTAGTGCTTTGAAAACACTAGTACTCCAAATAGTCCATTATTTTCAAGAAAGAAAAGCAATTGTTTTCAAAAATCACATTCTGGAAAATACAACAACTAGTTTTAATTGTAAATTCAGTTACCAAATGTGGTTCACAATAATCAAAAGCACATTCTGTCACAGTGCTCCTTTAGTCGCAGCTTAAAGACAAAATTAGAAGTTAAGCAACAAATGACCCATGTGAAGATCCACTATGCTCACTTCTGTGAAGTAATAAGCTATCAAAATTAATTCCTCTATTAATATTCTGCTTCAATAAAACTGAGATTATAAAAATCTTATAATTGCATAATATGCTATTACATCTGTTAACTGAGTGCACCTAATTAAATTTATACTAAATACTATGATCACACTGGTAAACCCTCACTTTTTCATTGCTAATATTAGCAATACAAGTCAGTCAACAGTTTAATGGTGTTTCATGATTTTACTGCATTTCCAGTCATAAACAAAAAACCTAGGCAGTTCATTGCTTTAAAGTCACCACCAACCTCTGAAGCTCGCAGCGATTAGTCACTACCATTTCCATCCCGCAAAGACTTGTGTTTTTCAAAGAACACTGCTTATCAGCTTGGAAAGCTTTTCTGACTTCTCTATACTAATCAACAACTAAACTCGAAGACCATTGCTTATACAAAGCCTGCAGTAGGCTAAGCAATTTACAGAACCCCCTAAACAGCTTTCTTTAATGAGACCAAATTCAGCCTTCACTTATGTCTATGCAACAGCAACGAAGTCAGTGTTAATATACAATTGACTGCATATCTGTGCATTTTAAAAGACATTAAAAACAAGAGTAATTCAATCAGTTAGAAAACCTAAGCGTGTGCTTTCTTGTCGTAACAGCACAATCCATAATGCAAAAGAACATGGCAAGGAAAAACACCTAAGCCTTCTAGTAATGTTTTTTTATCCTCAATTAGATTTTCTTCTTGCTGCACAAAAAGGACTTGCTGACAACATCATTAGTAGAATAGCCCACACTCGTAAGACAACATTCATTATAGAAAATTATTTCAAAGTCTCTAAAGCAGATTGTAGTTCTGCAATGCTAAGCAACCAATTATTGTTAATTACTTGAATAGCTAGTTAACACTGTAACCACGCTGGCTGTATCTTAAGTATTCCACTCTAACCACAAGAAAAGAAATCAGGAAAATTTTAATATTAAAGTGCCTTTGAAAATAAGTTTCTCAGCTTTAATGAGTTTTAATGATCATTTCAAGCCTCATGGTATTAAAAAAGGGTTAATTGTGTCTTGGAGGGCTTTAAGTTAATGGATAAATCAAGATAAAAGGAAAAGCAGGTGGTACATGCTTCAGATTTTTTCTCCTGTCATGTTTTAGTAATTAAGTATGAAAACTCAATTTTCACATGAAGGATAAAGTAAAGCAAGCTCAACAGTGTTGCTTAGTTCCACCTTGATTAAAAAAAAAAAAAAGCTGCATAAGTGGAAAACAGAGCATGCCTAATGCTATATGCTTTCCTCCATTTTGTCAGGAGGAGGAAAAGATCTACTCAATGACAAGACGTAAGAAGCATAAGGAAAAATTTATTAAATACCACACGTATTTCTACCATTACGATTTCCATTGGCTCCTTTCACTCGGTAACGGCTGTGCTGGAATGTCTTTGTGAATCAGGGCAGCGTTGGGGACAAAATAATCTCAACTAGAGGAATCTCACTTAATTGAAAGTTTATGTTAATTAGCAATGAATTAAATTACTGGTTCAGGTGTTGAGAGGGAGAAAAAAAAAAAGAGAAGAAAAGATGAGAACTCCAAGAATTAAACAAACACTTAGGGAAACCTTTCCCCAGGCTCAGCTTCAGACAAACACCTTTCTTTCCCCTTCTTAGCTTCAGTTTCCCTCATTTTTGCTGCACATTACACTCGCATCCTCCTAATCCCTTTCATGAGGCAGCAGGCAGCACAGGAGGTTGGGGTCACTGCCTCAGGTTTCTTTCTGCTGCTTCTGGCTTCCCACTCTTGTCCGCCACTGGCTCTTTCCTTCTTACTGCTCCTCTGCTCCGGTGTAGGTCCTCCATGGGCTGTGGTCCCTCAGGGATGTTCCTGCTCTGGCACAAGCCATCCGCGGCTGTGGTCCCTCAGAGGCAGGCCTCCTCCGGCATGGTGCCTCTCCTTCCAAGGCAGCACCCCCATGCATGTCCCCAGTCCCTTTCCATGCGTCTCCCAAATGCATCTCTCTATGTATCTCCTCACATGTCTCCTTCTGTGTGTCCTCCTGTCTCCTCATGTACCTCCTGCCCCTAGCAGCTGCCACTCTTAAACATGTTTGAGCAGAGGTGCCAGGTGCTCCTCCAACTAGCTTTGATTTTGGCATGCATTGGGTTGTTTTTCATCTGTTCCAGAGCCAGCTGGAGCCAGCTGTGACAAGCACTGGGTTGTTCATTACTTCTTCCTATCCAGGGCACCCCTGCAGCTCCCACAACCAAACCCAACCGTTTATGCCCAATGCAAACAGTTAGTTCAGAACAAAGGAGTTGCATCTCAAGAGATGGTTCAATGCAAATTCACTGGAGCCCACAAATGTGCTCTTTAATGCTGATAGGTTCTGTTTCTGCTGTGGCTTCACAAATAACGCAAGGAGAACTCACACAAGACAGCAGCAGAGCACACCAAACCCTGCACTGCTGTGTAGGGACAGTGCTCTGCAAGGTTCATCCACGGGCATTCAACTCAGCTGTGGTTCCCTGTGAGCTGTCTGGGATTTTCCTTCAAGTCTCTGATCCAGTGAATCTAGTTCAGTGCAACTTTGCTGTGTTACTGTGCACCCTGCTGACAGGGGATACTGGGCAAAGCATTCCCAGAAAAACAGTTTTATGTTTCAATACTCATCTTTAATAGGAAAAGGGAAGCTTTACCCACTGTTGCCAGAAGTGGTGTTTGACATTTACAGTTAGCTCCTCTGCAATCGCTTACAGAATCATAGGCATGCCTGTAAAAGGTCATGTAAAGTTAAGCCATCAAGTATCAAGAAACAAAAATGGGTGCATAGAACCGAAAACAAGACTGCTAAAGAACAAGCTATGCACTTTCCACGCAAACAATAAATTATGAGGAAGTGGGAAGTACAAAGGCACCACAGTAACAGAATGTGTCTTTCTCAAGCTATACACACTGTTCTGTGCCTATAAGCAACAGAGCCTGTTAACTCTCTACACCTACAAACAGACAATCTACTACATCTCATTACCCAGGAAAGATGCTTCACATCCTAAAGGGTCACCACAAAGAAGCCATCAAGACTGCATTCTCAGAGCATCTCTCAAGGAGTTCCCAACTTGCATGGAATAACGGTATTTCTAGTGCTTTACCAAAATAAGGGAAAACCATGTCCGGAGGGGGAGCTCAAGCATACTCCCGTCAAAAGATTCAGATGAATGTCTGATCAGAGCTGGCGGACAGCCACTCTGCTGTTAGGAAAAATGAAGACGGGTCACAAGGGGATGAACCTTTTTTATGCGAGTCTGCCTATCTCTGTCAAACACTCAAATGTCAGATTAACTGATTCTCTAGGATGGAAGGCATTTCAGGGTTTTCATTTTAAAAAGCCAAGATAGTCAAGTGCTTCAGAAATAACTTGTGTGGAAATTATTTTTTCTAGTCTTTTTTCTTTGCTTTTTTCATATACTGGCTCAAAATAGGATTAAGCAATAAGCCTAGAAAGAAGTTCTGAAAGACTACATGGAAGTAACTAGTTGAGTTGATGAAATACTCCACTTCCCTAAAGATCATCCAATGTGATACCTGAACATAGAAGTATGTTCTCTAAATTACTCAGGGAAAAAATTAGCAGACACTAATGAACTGGTTTAGAGCAACTGGCAACTGTGAAAGATATAGGGAACCATGATATAGCCTGTGGAGTTGTGTATCAAAAGAACATTTTTACAGGACCATTACGAGATAATGGTAAGAAGTCCCCTAGGAATTAAAGCCACTTTCCTTTCCGATTCAATGAGCTGTTGTTGATTGCTACCAAACAAGAACATGAATTAAAGAAGAAACAAAACAAATGTAAACACACATACCAGTGTGCTCACTGTACACAATCAAATCAAAGAGGAAGGGAGAACAAGCAAAATTTGGTAGGTTATTAATAACTTTATGCCCTGCTGGAAGGTTCTGTGATACTATGGTGACTAGCATAGCAAATTACAGAATTGACAGGAGATAGACGCCAAGGAATGAGCAGAATTTGCAAATAACGAAGTGAGATATATCTTCAGAGTTCATTTTTTCCAAATGAAAATCCAAAACTCATTCTTTATGAATGGCATCTAGATATGAGCCCAGGATTTTGTATACAATAACAGCCTGAGGCTGAAACCAAAGGGTCTAACACAATATTTGGAAATAGAAGTCTTGAAAAGTTTTACTTTCCTATATAGTTTAGGAACATGGTTGAAATACTGCAACCAACATTTTAGGTAATAAAAAACAGACCTCCTCACCTTCAAGATCAAAAGTTCACAAATAAAAAAGTAACTAAATGATACAGCAGAAGAGATCTGTTATAGATTATATGTTTCCAGATATCATTTTCTGACTAAAAGCGTTCAAAAAAAAGTCCCTGAAAATAGAGTACTTTGGACAGAGGACAATAATAAAAATTCCCTTGGCAAGTCCCAAAAGCAAGGAGAGAGAGGGTGAGCATTTGATAAAGAGCAGCCACCAAAGAATGCTCAGGAGTCTCCCATATGGTATCAGCCAGCTCACAGGACACAGAATAAAGACTTATGTTACTGAGCATCTGAACTGGGGACTAATCCCTAGAAAAGAGTTCACGGCATCATAAATAGATTAATAAAAGTTAACGTGAAAACTAGTCTACCATCTGACGACTGACAAATTAGAAACTGAGCATGTATATCCCATTGTCATTCTACGTTACCTGTAATGTGCTTGCCTCCAAGGAAATCACAAGGCAGAAAAGAAAACACAGCAGCCATACTTCCAGAAAGAAAGGTGTCTCTATTCAGATGGTCATTAACTGTACAGGGAACCTAAGAACAACGATTCAGGTGTGATAAATCAGAAGCTGGAAGCAAGCGCCTTAGGAATCAAATTGTACACACCATGAATTCACATGCATAAAGGAACTACAACAGAGCCCATCAAGAATACTGAACAAGGAAATTTTTCTGGAGCATGTATAACAAATTGAAAGTCATTTTTAATGGACTGATCCAGGTTAATTTCAACAGAACATCCATACTAAAATAACAGAACAAATCTTGAATGGATACATTCAGAAATATAGTATAGATATAAATTGGTACAGAAACTAGAGGAAAATTTAGATTTTTTATTTCAATTAGTGGCTTCCTAACATAGTGAGCTAAATATTAAAATCTAAGTTCTAAAACTAACTTCTAAATAGATGAAACATTCTACATGAAAACAGAAGAATGAACAACATGGACCACCATTTTTTGCACTGTCTAAACACATAGTTTAATTGTGTAAAAACTAAGAGCTAAAGTCCAACTTAGTGTGTCATCTGTAAGTGTTCAAAAACTTATTCTCACACATTAAGTAGGATGCAAACAGATTTTCAGATTATGTAGAATATGATTTATGACATTTTAGACATATCATTTCAATGTGTAAATCAAGTGTCCCAATAAAGAGCTTTTCATTTCAGCAGAATTCTGTAAAGCTAGAGATAGCTAGCACATTTTCAAATATGTTGGAACATTTGCTCCAGTAACATTTAAAAATGTGCTAGTGAACATATTTTAAGATGATACCTATTTTCCTAATCTAGACATGGTGCAAGTGCATAGCAACACTATCATTTGAACAAGCACTTACAGATTTCCAGTGGCTTCCTTTCTGCAGTAATCAATTCTTTTGAATTGCATCTATCTTATTAGTTATTATCCACATGCATTGGCATCGTAGAAAAGAGCCAGCTTTCTTCTTCCTTTCATATTTGATTAAGAGTTTGTATTTTGACAGTTTATTACATGAATGCTCCCCTCACTACTGTGGAATAAATTTGATTAGCTGAGATAGCTAGCATAAGGTCTCACCTCATTTTTCCTCAAAAAGTTTAATATTAAAAAAGTTTAAAATAGATTCATCAAACCAGTGAGGTAGAAAATCTTCTCTTTACAATAAAGGAGAATAGTACATTGCTATTAAGATAGCTTTCAATTTGTAGGATGTTTTATTCATGCAGAAGCATTTCAGAAGTTGTTGCGCTGGTAGACTACTTGTTAACTTGGTTAGCAGTACTGTAGAAGCTAGTCAGTAGCATGAAAGCTGATTTGCAAACAGTAAAGCCAGTGCTATAGAAACATATCAACAAGCTCTATACTAATGAAGCCAGCAAAGGCTGAGTTAAAGCACAAGCAACAAATTTAATTTCAGGAGACAGGGAAAGGAGCCTTATGACTGCTATGGTTAACAGTGCATCCAAATCATCCCGTGTTAAAGGAAAACTTCCACATTGCAAACTCTCCAGAACTATCTCACACTTAAAAACAACAATTTCACTTCGTGTGATTTTTGTCCAAGTAAGAATCTTAAAGTAGGCTTAGCATTTATATCTTTTGCTTTTTCTTCTCTCCATTCTTTGCTTCAAGTCTAGTATTTTTAGTTCTGTTAAACTAGCTTCCTTGTTTTGAACTTGAGATAAGAATAGAATTCATTTTTAGACTGTTTAAACTGTTACACTGCCAGTGTCAATAATATAAAGCCATATTTTAAGCATTTTTAATACACTTTTACCAGCAAGTCAATGGCGACTTCCAATAAACAATGATATATTTAAAGACTCCCAGAAAGTATCCCATCAGCCCAGCAACTGCCAGATTGCTTCCTGAAGCTCCAGCTAGCCTAATCTTCAGGACCTTACTTACATGATTACAGCTCCCAAGCAAGCAGCTCAGCAAAGACATATGGAAAGAAAAAATGTGGAAATGGATCTGGAGTCTTATCATCAGATTCTAAAAGGCCAGAAAGAGATGGCTAGAAAGAGGCTCATGGGTGAAGTTAAATTTTACTGAAGTTGATTGTGTCACAGCTGCCTTTCAGTTGGGTTAAATTAAAGAAATAAAGGAACCAATTCAAAACATAAGTACTTGTCACTACCTAACTTAAGGTTACATTCCATTTTGCTCACAGAACTGAACTACCTAAAAGAACAGTGTCACTGTTTTTATTTAATAGCAATGTACATGAATGAATTAGTCCTACAGAAAGACCTCCAAGACTGAATGTTTCTCAGTCACAGAAGTATAGATACAGTAATATTAAAAGCATAGGGTGTTATGGATCAAAGAACTGGTTGAAAGTGGTCTGTTGGCACCTCTCCTGCATTTGGAAAAACATATTCTGTGCAATCTAGAACAATGGATAAAAGGGTATTTCTCTTTGATCCAGAAAACGTTCAATTTATCCTTTGAACAGCAGCAACTTGCAAAATTTTGAGTAACTATTAAACCATTAGTCTCTCAACTTCAATAAAGACAAAAGAGGAATAAGAAAAGGAGATGTGAAAGGGAAAACTGTACACAGAAAATAAGAAGAAAAAAAGAAAAAAGGAATACTCAGAATGAAACAAAATGATAGAAAGCTCAGATGTCCAGTTCATAGGCTTACCTGTACCTTTTAAGAACTATTAGAAATACTTCTAAAGAAGCCACCATCATTATTTACAAAGAGTTACAAAAACATACGTTAATAGCTGCAGCTAATAAATTCCTGTCTCTGAAAGCAAGAGCAAATATTGGAAGCCAAGATGAATGAAAACAATAATTTCATTCAATATGCAATTCAGTTATGGAGATTACCATCGCAATAATTCAAACACACCAATATTATAAAATGCTTAACCTTTGCATAGTCATATGCATATCAAGAATGCCTAGATCATATTTAAGTGCAAAACAGTGTAAAAGGACTGAAACATACATTATTGCTCTAGCCACTCTATTAAAAATAATAATAAAATCAAGACAGAACCACCATGCAGCCCAGAGAAAACTATTAAATGCAGCAAACGAGATGCAGCTTTCAGCCAAGAAAGTCACTGCTACGACATTACTTTTCTCATCCCGTGTTCCATTTCTGTGCCTGCCACAAGCTCATATTGGTTGAGATTCTGATACTGTCACTCCAGCGACTACTGCCTGTCACCAAAGGTTCTCTTCAAAATAAGAGGATGACTTACAGCATAAATTGCTCTCTGATATTAGTAGCAGAAATAGGCTCTCGCCATTTACAATATTATTGTGATGTATTGCTTACACCTGACTTTCTTCCCCCTCTACCATGTTTAAATTCTGTATTTTGAAGAAGAGAATTTGAGGAGTTTTTCAATACATATGCTCCTAATAACTCTTGATGGACAATGATAATTACAAAATAATACGCATTTGTTGCATATTACAATCACTTTCTAATACACTGCACCAGAATTGGTAGACTCCAGCTAGAGGCAATACTAACTTAGCCTGAAAAGACAAAGGCAGAAGTCATTACACTGTTTAAAAGTCTTAGTAGTAACATAGTAGGCACACCCATAAAATACATTTCCAATTACATGGCATGTTTTTATTTTTCCCTCTCATAGAAACTCAGTAGCTCCTTCCCCAAGTAAAAGTCTGTAAGTTCCTAACAGAGCTTCATTCAGCTGTTTTTTTGCTATTGAAAGACAAGTAAAAACTTAACTAGAAGTGTATTTTGAAATACGTTTTAAAAATGTTGCCAACTCAATAAAACATTAACAGGCTAAGATAAAAACATTGGAATTTTCAGCTGGCAAAGGGAGAACCAAGAGAACTAAAACAGAATTCTGTAAACAAACAAACAAGCCCATCTGCTTGTATACAACATGAGAGTAGTTTTGGTAAAGCTTTAATAATCAGAACAACTACACTCGACCTAAGCTTATTTATTGGCCGTCTATGCTTGGGAATAAATATAGCATACTCTAAAAGCTAACTTGTATCACAACAAAAAAGATCTAATCAATGAAATCTAAAAACAAGTTGTTTTAAAATACGTAAGATGGTTGGGGTTTCACAATTATGTATAATTAATATAGACTCCGTGGGAATCTTTCCAGTCAAAAACTAGTCAATTGGTCACAGACAGTCTAGTCTGTACTGGTCAGTCTAGTATTCTTAACACAGACAAACAAAAAAGCATTGCAACCAGTGAACTCCTATTCCCACTTCTTGGACGTTAGCATGTCCGGAATCACAGAAAGATAACATGGGAAGGCAGGACAAGGAATCTATTCCCTTTGGTGGCTTTCAGTATTCTTCCATAATAAATAACATGAAGTATCTGGGCAAACAAGTTCAGCCCTTCAGCTTCTCACATCTTCCTCATAAGGAGGCCTTCACTTTCTGAACTGTTTAGATAGCACACAAACACACATTTCTTGTAAATATTTAGCAGCGTTTGACCTAGACAAATAACGCATGCACTGATGGAACAAGAAATTCCAGAACACTAGCTCTTGATTAAAAAAACACTAGATCATTACATAGCTATTCAGAAATAAGCTTTATTACCTCCATAAACTTAAGTAATAGATCAGAATTAGTTTTTATTTATAAAGGATGTTTACCCAAAATTAACAATCTCTGCCCAGAAAAGGTGTGTTAGGAACTGAAATAGAACTACTGAAGTATGAACAAGCTCAGGGCAAAATCTTGGCCTGACAGCTCATTTACATGAAACTCCAACTAAAAAAAGCCTTCAAAATTAGTCAATAACACTTCTATTTGAGTGCTTTCATGACACAGCAAATCATTGTAAAATTTTATTTTTACTATAACACTTCTGTAGAAGTGCTTGTTGAGCTAAAGTTGCGCCAGATTTATAATGAGCTCTTTCCATTCCAATGCCTGGGGCTACCCAAAAATAACAAAGTTGAACAGCCACCTTCTTTCATACTATTTGCAAGGGGTAACATAAGCACTGGACATGCAACAATCTTTGTATTATATCTAACTTCGGAGTCATAGAGACACAAGAAATAAGTGATGTATCAACATAAGTTTTCTTATTCCTAACTGGAAGGCAAATAAATTCAATATATACTTTTTTATTATTTAGTGATTTTGACAAAATCTTACAAAATCAACTAATGCCTTACTAATGGCGAGGCAGACAAAATATTTTAAGTATGGAAAACATACTAAATATGACAAAAAGTTTCCGTAATACTTCCTCTATTTGACAGAATAGCAGCTTAGTTTTCAACATATTTCACAAACCAATGAAATATTTGAGGAGACCTTAAATTGTACTGCTACAGTCCATTATGAAGTAAAATTACAAAAAGGTGAAATTATTTCAATGCAAGTCCTCGGAGATCCCATTAAGGTACCATTAAAAGACCATTACAGTGTTCAACGTCAATAGTAAAACTACTTCATTACAAGTCATATCATCATTTTAAATGAAGAGGAACACAAAAAGGTCTATTAAAAACAGAAAAAAGAGTTCTTACCAAAAAGGTTATTTTAAGTCAAAATAACCACAGCTTCCTTATTTTGGCTCTTCTATTTGCAATTGTAATTAAAGTGTGTTAGATCAATCTCCTATTTGCATATATAAGAATTAAAAATCAAGTGGCCTGATTTTCAAATGTGCTGGCACTGACAGAAGTCATTAATGTCAAGGGAAGTTTTATGTGTGTGCCTGGGGGAAGAGAGTAAACAAGCGGTAAAAAGCAAGCTGTAGATTAATTTTGAGAGATTAAAACCTAAATTTTCAATGTTCAATAGCATCTACTATAAGTTACCCTCCTAATTCTGACACCACAAAACACTGCTGATTACACAATTAGTACTTTCATCTGTATATTGCATGCATAACTTTACATTTAAAAAGTTAGACAATATAATATTTACATCTACTTGATAAGCATTTGGACACGGAAAAATATTTCAAAAGGACTCTTATTCATTAAATACATACTGATTCTTTATCCTTCAGTGCTAAAGATAGCTTTGCCTTTTAGCCTCAAATCTCTCTAACCTTTCTGGCAAAGTGAAGCAAAGATCATTCCTCTCAAAATTGGAGCAAGCCATACTCATAGAAAGCCTTCTTTATTTCAGATCTACTTATGAGGCTAATCAGGTAGTCATTCCCACGTAGCTCTGCTATAGTGAATTGACTGATAAAGAGTTTCGAAGCAGAAGACGTCGGTCGCAGTGAGCCGCCCGGGCGTCAGCACGTTGTGCTGCTGCAGCAGCACGCGATGCTTGCGAAGCGGCATCCTTCCACCACGCACCTTCCACCACGCATCGCTACGGCACCTTCGAGCTGTAACATCACAACACAGGCGCCTTGGTGCACAATGCGCGTCAGGCAGAACCTCCCTGTGGGGGCCAACACTAGAGTCTGAAAAAAAAAAAACTAATCATACAAGGAGTTTAGAGAAACAATAACTAGGTGTTTTATAACTAAACACATTTTTAGAAGGATACTGTAAGAGAGCATGATTAAGTTGTTATCACTACTTATCATCATCTTTCTCTGGAAATAGGAAAAAAAATAAGTGTTTTTCAATCTGTTTCAGTTTGCAGAATGGTAAGAATTCCCCAGGGGAGATGCAGAATATGCAACTACCTTAAGTCAGGTGTTTAAAATTAGGAAAAACAAGTTTCTTTAGATCCCTTAGACTAATCCATGCACTCAAGGATTCAGTAATCGCAGGCTTAAAACACTACTACTACCTATTAAACGGAATTTATTAGACTACCACTGTATTACATAAATTATATAATACCTTTGAATGATGAGTATCTATTTTACATCTTAACATCTTTGATAATTTTTTAGTAGAAGGCTTGTAAATTTGCAGTAGACATAAATACAAATAAAAGCAATTTTTAAAAGTAAACTTTGAGTATTTCATCCCTAGCTCCTTAAAAAAAAATAAACTTCAATGTGTTGAGTGACTGGACTACTCCAATATTAAATTGAAAATAAAACTAATCTACAATTTTTTGCATGAATTAATTTTAAGCGTGTATCACATCAGTCACTGATTGTCTGAATTCAGCTCAATTTAATGTATCATTTCCAGTGAACATGTCATCTAGTTAATGTATGACTTATCTTTTCTAATTTTTTTAAAGCTTTAATGACAAAAAATTGTATCTATGTACAGTGTGTGTAGCAGAAAAAGATGGTTATTTACAGGAATGGGTTACAGGTTTAGAATATACTCAATTTTTAGTACCACAGAGGGAGATGTGGCATATTTTTAAAGCGACAAAAAGAATCAGTTTCAAAGACAATAACAATGATTGTGTGTGTGTATGTATTTATATATATAAATATATGTACTATTATATATATATATATATATATATACACACACACACACACTTTTTTTCCTTTTTAGAACTATCCTAGTAGCACAGATTTCTCCCCCCCCAAAAAAAAATTAAGACAATACTAGTAATGCAATTGCACTGTTAAAAATATATATTTTCAGGGACGTGAGCAATAAAGAGGCACATTAACACGATCCAGTGTTTCTTAGACATCTGCATTTCTCTACAGGATTCATCGATTGCTATTTTAGCAGTGGGAGACACAAACTGAAAGACTGGAGAGATGCATTTTGAATATTCACAGAGCTGTACAATTTTGTCATCTATCCAAAATAGAAACAACCTGAATAGGTAGACTGATGTGAAAAAAAAGCTTTTTTGTAGGGAGGGGGCTTTAATTCACGTATTGATTAGAATCTCTTTTAAGTCTGCTCAAAACACTGAATCAGCATAGTTAGTAACATTACTAACGTTACTTTACAGGATAAAAGATACTGGAGGGAAAACAGACATGCATTTTTATTTTTTTAGTTTTATGAGGAAGTTTTCCCCATACTGCTGAGCAAAATCTTCCTAGTTCCATCACTTTCCTTCCTTGAAGACAGGTTATCATTAACAAAGTTCTCCTGAAACAGTTTTTTCATTTGCTAATTTAAAAACATTAGGTAAATTAGGCATTTTGACAGGCTTTTGAAATGTAATGGTGCCTTCTACACTTGTCCATATCAGTTGGAATCTTCTATGTTACATGTATCATTTTAAAGACTTGCTAGATAAAAAATTGCAGCAGTTTGCAGTATAAATTCTTGATGTAATGAGATCAAGATAGTGCCTGAATACACTAATACTTCTTTTGACTTTTATTTTAGCAGACAGCTAGCATTTAGGCTTATGCAAGTTTTCCCAGGTCTCCTGCAGGAAGAGAGATACCTCTACTGCTACTCCCCTCCTTCGTAAAGGCAGGGTTCTTCCCCTTACCAAGATCTGGAAAATGTTCTATCCCAGAAACAAAAGGAGACTCTATAGAGACTATTTCCTAACTTTTCCCTTAGCGAAGGGCTAGGGTGTGACCTAGCAGGGTCACACCACACAACGCTTGCTCTTCTCTCAGAAAGGCAGGGGAGCTGCAGCCTTCGAGAACTATCCCAGTCTAGACACTGGGAACTGCAGAAGATGGAAGAAGAACATACATTAAGACATGGATCTTAAGATGTGTGATTTTGACCACATATTTTCACAGCCATGCGAATAATTAAATCGAGACGGCCCATACCAACCTGTAGTGGTGTTTTTACTGAAATTACTATTGTATTACACAAAGAATAAGCTAGAAAGATCTTTACTTTCAGAGGAAGAAATATCACAGCCATCTGGCAGCAGAGCAATGTTCACAGTTTGCCTTGTTTCCACAGAAATGGTCTTATCCTGCAGGAGTTTAGGAACAGGGATAAAGAGCTAAAAGATGGCTAGAACAGCACTGTTTACAGTTTAGTCACACTACCTCTTCCAGAGCTCTTAATACTGATTGCTTAATTTTAAATTACACCAGATATTTTTAAATTTCTCTGAAGCACACAGTCTGTGACTGCTAATAGGGATAAACTTCAGCTGAGGTCTTTTCAACATTTTTCTCTGCAAGATGTTTAGAGGGATGGATGTGCAACATAGGAGCCTCCGCTTGTTCCAAGTTATGCCTGGGTCACTCAGATTGAGCAACTTTTCTGCTTTTCTGGTGGAGAGCTTCCTACCTTCAAACAATTGTCATAATACCTCAGTAGTGATAAACATTACGTATCTCTAAGAACTGGGGAAATATATGCAAAGTTATGTTCTAAAAGTGAGAAAGGCCTCTGGGTACAAGCTGTGGTCTCCTATATCCCATGGAGCAAATTGCAACATATATTATGGTGACTATTATACCACCTAATGTATACGTTTGCTGCGTGTGAATTGAGAGCCTGCATTTCTTACATAAGTAGGATTTCCAGAAGATAATTCAGAGCACTGAACTGCCTTCCAGAATCTTTACTGGCTTTTTGTCTTAGAGAGCAACAGAAGACCTAAATCTGCTGCAGGAATACCTGTTCCAGCATATGTCAACAGAACGGTTGAAGCTGGATTTAGCTCTTTTTTAATAAAACAGATATTCTAAAAAAATCTCAGAAGTTGGAGAATTACAGAATGAATGGCCTGGTGCTGATACAACCATCCATAATGTAACCATATGTATTTTCTGGCCACTTATGAGAAGCCTCCCTGGCATTTGGAGCTGTAAGGCAGATGCCCCAAAAGCCTCAGGAGCTCCCAAAAGTTAGTATTTGGCTCCCTAGACATTCAGGGCCTCCAACAATATCTGCTGACTCAAATTAAAGAAAATCTGGGCTCTGTGCAAGACAGCCATTCATTGTGCAGCAGTGCACAGTGAAAAGATTGCCTCAGCATATTCCTTTCACTTAAAGGTAGCAGGGTTCCCCCCCCCCCCCCCCCCCCCCCGCAATTTCCCTCCAATCACACCACCCAACTAAGTTTTCCTCACCCAACACAGAGGTCACCATCACTTGAAACACTTGGTGGGGCACCTATTCATAAACATGCCAAGCAGCTCACTGACTTAGAAGTCTCACTTTGCCTTCCAGTTTCCTCCATGTTACAGACAAATATTTCGGTTTTACATTTATATCCAGCATGATGGGGCCATTATAGTGATTCTTGCTCCTCACATTCAGGTGTTAACTAAAAGGGAACAGTTTTGGATTGATTTCCCATTTGGTAGAGGCCCAGGTAAGCTTTAGACAAGCTATCCCAGGTTAGCTGGCAATCAACAAATTCAAAGTAATTTTAGTACAGAAGTATAATATCAGCTGCATCATCCTATTTTCTTTTTAAGCATATTCACTTTTGAAGTGATTACAGAAGCTCTTCTCCAAGCAATTTACACAACATCAACATGTATCATTAGAATACTCATTCTTTTTTTCTGAGGGTATTCAAGTATCCACATATTAACATCTTTACATAAAACAAAACTGATTAGCTTTTGTTATTTCTCCTTTGCATATCTACGCAATTCATTAAACAACTGTGTCATATGAACGCAAGTCCCTTGACAAAGGATTGTAAATACGTTTACTATTACTCTTTGTAATATCACTTGGTTCCTACAGAACCATTTAGATTATCCTAAAGAGTCTCTGCATTTTGTACTTTGTAACATTTCAAGATTTTGCAGAAGAGAGATTAAAAGCAACTTGTTAAATAGTCAACTCAACAGTCAATTATTGACAACAGTTTCACGAAGCCCTTTATCCCCAAGTGACTTTGACAGATTATTATTTGCAAATCTAATGAACATGAAGTTATCAGACATGGTTTTGTACTGCTTTTTATGAATGTAAGGGGACTCACAATGATATAGCCAACCTGAAGGTGAACAATAGCAGTTTGATTATATTTTTCCCCACTAGAGAGCAAATCAGTTTTAGATTTTTTAGATTAAAAAAAAGCAATCTTGAAGGCACAGATAGCTCTTTCTTCCACAGCATCCAGAAGACTGCCATAAATAACCTTTTCCTCATTAATATACCAAGGGCTGTTTATTAGCTTTGATACTAGATTCAACACCATTACACAGTTCCAAAATCCATTTAAACACATCAGAACTTTTGAAAACTGATGCATGTCTACAGACTGTGTATTTACTCTGGTTACCACATCATGATGATAAAAATGACAGTAATTTAAAATACAAGAAGGTGTGCCTTAAAGAAGGATTATTTATTTTAACTCAAATGTTTCAAGGCTGTTTTCCAGATATATAGCTTTGAATTTGAACTAGCACTGTAGCTCAAATAACTCCTATCACAAAAATGTGGGTGAAAAATGTCTGTAAGTATATAGAATTGTGTAAGTTGAAAGTATCTACTATACTATAGTAATAGTTCAGGAATTAAATAAAAATCTTACATAATGATTGGATTTTTGCCATATGAAGGAGAAAGTGTCACCAGTTTTGTTTTACAGCTGGTATAAGAGTATATCTTCAAAGCTGGGAATCAATAACACTCCAAGTTAGAGATCTGGAACCAGGTAAAATTAGCTCTCTATTTGGATGTTAAAGTGAAGCCATGAACCAATGACAGTATTATCAATTAGTTGATAAGAACATAATTCTGATACTTACTAAATATTACCTGGCATTTACATAGGACCCATTTAGATTAAACATTATATATGTATACATTCGCTTATCTATTTATAAAGTAAATATTTGTAGGACTAGACATCACTCCCAGATACCTGTTTTCTAAAATCTGATGAACACATTTCATTTTAGTGAGCTGTAAGACACAAGCAGGGCCTATCACTGCTCACATTTACATAGCACAAGTCTACGTTATCATCAGGTAAGTACAGTAGCACAAGTGATACACTCCACCTCCTTAGGCTCATTCCCAGGAAGAGCTAAGCAGCCCAGAAAAGCACTGCACTGTCCTGTGCTGCTGCTTCTGGTACCCCAGCTGGCTTACTCTACAGCGCACAACAAGCGCAGAGAGACCCATAACCACTTCCACCACAGGCCCCAGTGGCCTGGAGTCCTTAGCACTATAACATGAATGTTTTAAGTACTGCAACTTTTGTAAATTCAAGTAGAATTTGGTGCAGTGTTTCCTCACAGCTGCTGGACATGTTCAAAGAACATACTGCTTCACTATCAAAAGCATTTCATTGCCTTCGTTTCACTTTATGACAGTAGATCCCCAGAATTAAAACTTTTCAAATCACCCAAAAGCAAAATATTTACATTAACTTTGAATTTCATGGTTTTAATAGCATTACAGGTTTCTATATATTAGCAGGAGCTTAGTGACCAGTTTTAAGAAGATTTGCAGAAGTATTTGATTTCTGTTTAAGCACATAAAAATTAGTGATTTCTAAAATAAACAAGGAAAATGGGAGTGGATGCAATCAAGTTTTTTTGTTTGTTTCTTAAATAATCAGGCTCTTTGCTTTGGTATCCATCAGCAGATTTCTCATCAGTCCTTTGGAGAAAAAAAAATAGCCCTTCAGGTACAATGAAAAGTTTACCAATAAATGTTATTTAACCTCAACCTATTTGCAACAGACAGGACTGAAACCCTTTTTTGTCACTCAATGTTACCATTTTAAGCTAGAATACTTCTGTCATTCTCCAAGGTTTTTATTTAAAACAGTTGTAGAATGAATTGGAGAACAAGTTTTTCACAACAGAAGAAGTTAATATGGCAAAGCTTTCCCTAGTAAAGTGCTTAACACTTGTATTTTGTTATTTTTCACTTATGTTGAAGACCCTTCCATAGTCCAGTTCATATTATCATTCCAGCTTCCTGCTACTCAGCCTCTTTTCCATCCTTATTGCTTTCCTTTTGTACCACCCTAAACATTCATCCTTTGACTGTACACCTTCATATACTTGCAGTTATTTTTACTCACACTGCACAAGGCATACATAGTCTTATTTATCTTCAAAACTGTCTCTAAAATTCAGTAATTTCTTTTATTGTTCTCTGAAACTAGCTTCTTAAATTGATGTCTTGGAATTCAGTCATTAGTTTTGTATATTGTAAATATTATTGTTAATTAAAAAAATTCATTGTAAAGCATTTCATATACCTTACAGAAGAAATCATAAAGTTATACATTAATATATTACCAAGATCTCAATGGAATTTCTCATTCATGAAGGTAATGCAGAAATTCACAGGCAAAGAGAACACTCAGTTTATAAGTCTGAGTCCAACTGAAGCTGATCATTATTTAAACTAAAAATTTATATAAAAGTGTACAGCTGTACACAAGGAGACTATCACTGATAAAGAAAAACCACACTCCCAGGAGGGAAAATAGCTGAGAGGAATCCTTTCATAATTATTTAATTTCTACAGGAAAGGTAGAGAATGAAGGTGAAAGAGGGAAGCTGAAGAGTAGAGTATTGGGAAGTTTTGTTAGGATCCAAGGGTATGGTTTTTGTTTTCCATTTTCTTCCAAGAAATGCCACTGTTACGGACAGAAGACATTCAGCAAAGAAGCTACCACTGAGAAAGCCTTTCTGGTATTGTTATAAGCCACATTTCCTTAGCTGTGGGTGTCAACACACCTTTGTAACACCTCGTGATGGATTTCCAGACTGCCAGCCTCATTTGCTATTTTTCACTCCTATTATGTTAAAGGAGTTCAACTCTAATCATATACCATAATTCAGATTTTAACATCGCCCAGATGTAGCGATAAAAGGAACAGAATAACTAAAGGTACAAACTACAGAGGCTAAGCAACAGTAACACTTTCAGAAAGAGGTAAAGTAAAATCTAGTTTTTATACTGCTAAACCTTTACAAACAAAGCACATTTTTCACAGTGGGTAAGAAACTCTAGAAACATAAGTATTACCTTGAGTAATTATTGTTAATTAACTAGCAATGAGGTACTATTTCCAAATGTGACATTTAAAGCACATAATGTGATTGTGAATATTCACAAAGATAATTAAGTTCATCTGCTTCAAGTCCTTGATTTCAGCACATCCGAAAACACCTCTTAAACTATCATTAGACCTGCAATCAAGTATTTTGTTGCTCTGCAAAATTGGATACCTTTGCTTACCTGCTAATGTAAAGATACGTGTTCAAACATAAGTACATGGCTTTTGTTAAGAAACTCTCCTTCAGGCAAAAGCAGAGAAAAACACTACCTCTGATTGTTTTTCAGAGCAGACAGTTAACAAGTTCCTCACATCACCAGATTGAAATGAAAGTAAAAATGACTGAGCTAATTTAATTGTTCAAGCTCATAGGACTGATGTGAGGAATAGCTGTTTGAAAATACACATATTTAAGCTAAGCACACCACTACCACGCATGCTAAGTATACTCTCCATACTAGGCTGCACGCTTTATTTTGTTTAAATAAAGTTTGTTGCAAATACATACAAGTTCATCACGTTACAGGGATGAAGTGTGACTTAAGCAGAATGTTAACATTATAGAAAAATCATAGAATAAGTAAGGTTGGAAGGGACCTCTAGAGATCATCTAGTCCAACTCCCCTGCTCAAGCATGCATAGACATTAAAAATTTCATAATCCTTTGTCTTAAAAGGGGAAGTGGGCTTATTTATGTTGGTCTTTGTCTTGGTCAACTTTTCTTGGAGCAATAAAATCTGAAAAGAAGAAAAGCTAAGCTTGACAACACAAGGTTAAACCAGATACCTTAGCATTCTGTTACTTTTTTAGAAGAGTAAAAGAAGTCTCTTTTGGCTAGAAGAAAAGAGATCAACGAGTAATGTCCTCCAAGATGGAGATAAAACACACGTACATACCATTCTAAAGGTCTACAGCCCAACCAATTAAGTCTACACTATTTATCTCCTATTATTTGACATGGAGGATTTTAATCACAAAAATAATCAATGTGGGTAGTTGTATGTTATAAGGATGTCCTGCTGGTCTGTATCTTTCAACCTGATTTGACTAGTAATTTTTACCCTGGACCTGAAAAATCTCTTGGTGAAAGCGATCAATGATGCTTGCAGAGAAAAATAGGGAAACTGTCTTTATAAGTAAATAGATCAAAGATTCTGAAAGAAGTATCAAAAAACTCCCGACCTTCTAAAAGATGGTTGCTGCTCCTGCCTAGCTGTGTAATTGCATGCTTAGCGTTCTTCTTCAAAAGCACATCTCAGGTATTGGCAATGCCTATTGACTGGAGAATACAGAAAGGTAAGAGACCCATCATGCTGCAGGGTGGAAGGACAGCATCTGAAGACACACAAACAGCACATGCCTCAGACTTCTGATTCTATATCTGAAAAGAATTTCCTCCCATCACCACTATCTATTTCCTTAAGCTTTGAATTAAACAAAATAAAAATGTTTATAAAGCCTGGGCATAAACAATAGCTGCACCCTTACTGAAAACACGTTCAGATAAGTGATCTTCAACCAAACTAATCAATAAAATCACAAGTGCAGTTTTCTCTAAAACAGTGCTCAAGGTATCCATTTCAGAAGTTAACCTGCTCAGGCTTATCCAAGTAAAGGGGGGAAACTATGTTATTAGTATTGTAATTCTGTCTTATTACTGCAGAAATATGACAAGATAATGCCTTTTGACATTTCAGTGCAATAAATGTATACATATTCTTGATATTCATCAAAAGTTGTGACAAATTATGAGCAAAAATAACATTTTAAAACATGTTTTTCAATACATGAATTCATCTGCTCTATGGAGGTAGCATGATGTTAAGACCATATGCATCACAACCCACTGTGCAGAGTAGGAGAGCTATTTCTTGAAGCATTTCATGATAATATTAAGTATTCTCTGAAGTGAATACTTAATACAGATACATACTAAAGGAAGCAAAGGTATAGCTAAGATTTACCACTCTAAACATCAGGTGCTCCAAATGAAACATGTGAAATTCTCAGCCATATCACCAAATGAGAACCTCAAGAATAGCTGAGGCAAAGTAGACTGAACAGTAAGATTCATATAATCAGAAACTTCATTTGGTATTTTAGCCATGTGTGCTGAACAAGTCTTTGCTAGCCAATACCGCTATTTGCCAAGAAGGTGTCTGGTTACCAAATGCTGAATAAGACAAGAGGCCAAGAACAAAAGCACCACCAATAAAATATTTTTCTTTAAAGGCAGGTAACCTTTACTTTATGAACAAAATTAAAAACCCAGCAATTTGTAAACAAGTATTACCAAGTAAACAATACATAACATCTTTTTTTTTTAATCAAAGATGCTAACCTTCTCAATAGCACAGTATTTTTGCCATTGATTGCTGTATTTTCATACAGTTTATTCTTTATTTTGCATGACGACATTCTGTAATAACCAAGCCTGAAGCAAATCATACATTCTGCAGGAACCATTGACTAAGAGACAGATCACATTTTCAGCCACCTAAGTTATGAGCATGTTTACTCTTGTGCACCTACAAAACAGCAACAATACATTCATGCTGGGCAAGCAATGCAAGAGAAAATTTTACCCATGCTCACATGAGGGAAGAATTCCAACCTATTTTGCAGGTATCCTTTAAGTGTTTTATGACTAGCCATTGTAATATGCCTAACACTATGAGTGTACCTCAAATGGTAAGTTCCTGTTTTTTCCTCCATTTTCCAGAAGTTAAAACATATTTATACAACACAAATCATGCTATGATTTAAGCTAGTTTCTTGTACAATATGAATACTGGGAATCATTTTAGCAGAAGGTGAAGCGAAGTATTACAAAGATATTTAAATATTCTCTCTCTCCCCTCAACTGCATATACTAAACATCCAGCCCAAGAAAAATACAAAGTTTACTCCAGGTGAAGTTAACAATACCAGGTATATTTGGGATGAGGGATGGTTAAAGAGATTTGACATATGTATTCAAGTAATACAAGAGAAATTACATAATGATGAGTAAATATTAAGAATTACTTAAAAATAGCAAATTATTTATTGATGAACCTATAACGGAAAATAGTGGTAGGGCACAAATTACCATTTCTTGTTGACCTTAGTGTAACAGCAACACATTAGAATAATATGAACACGTTCAGAACACATGTAATATGAACACGTGTAATTACAGCAGTGTTTACTAGCCGTTGGTAATTGTACCCAGAAAACACTTAAGTGTTTTAAGTAACATTAAGTAATCAATATCTTACCAGCAGGCAAAAGAGAAGAACTTTAGGAGAAGAATAAATGTATTACAACTCTAAGTTATAATTAGCTAAATTATTATAGCCATTTATTTATAAAAATCGGGGACACTTCATAAATGTTAAACACCCCCATTTCAAACTCATACAAGTTTAGAGGCAAACGGTGCATTGTGGTAAATGCCTGCAATTCCTACAGGGTAATTAAGAACCGGAGTGATACATTCAAAGATGCATTTGCATTCTGCAGATTTTGAACATCCATTATTAGGCAAGGAAACATTGTATTCTGTTCAGAGCCTAAGTACAACCTTAACAGCTATACTGCCAACTTTTGAAGGATGCAACTGTGTATGCAACTACAGCTGATCAGTGAGCTGGATCTGAAAACATGAGGGAGAAAAACAAACATTAATCAGTTGTGTTCAGTTGGGCAGGAGGGATCCCCATTAGGCTTCAGTTAAATAGTGGCTATCAAAATTCAAATGTATTTGGACTGTACTTTATTGTCATACTGTTTCTAGTGCAGCATTGAGTCACCTAGGCTACCCATATGCTTTACAGTCGTCTCTCTATATAGATACATACACCCCTATAGGATCAGATAAACATCTCTTCCATTATTAAGGTCAATAAAAAAGACAAGTAAAAACACAAATTAAAAAGATCTATTTAGGTTGTCCAACTCTTGCACATCATATGCACCAAGAACAGCAGGGACAACAGCTATGGACAGGCCCTGCCAGCCTAGCCAAGGGGGCAGCAGCTGTTCCCAGCACAACACAGTGCATCCATTTACACTGTACATAGCTATTAGCAGTATTTTACAATGGCAGAGTAACACATCGCTACAAACATTTCTAAATATACTGGCAAACACTTGTGCTTGAGTCACAATTTCTGTCTGCAGGGAATTAAAACCAAATTCTCTCATCTATAAGGAAATTCTATCACATCCCCAACATTAACTGGTAGGCTTTTAGTTTAAAAAGTAGCCACTGCACCCTGATGACCCACATCTATCTGAATAGCATCTAAATAACAAGGACAGTATAGTGATTTAGAACAGTGATCCGAAAACCTGGGCTTTAATGAATTTTCTCTTCATTCACTGGTTGGCCTGGGAAAATACCTCTTAACAAAATATTTAGGTTAACGAGAGAATAAACATTTGTAATTATTATTCCCAAGACTACTGAGAACATTAATAACTGCAAAGACTACAGATGAAAAACACAACACTAAGGAAGATAAAGCAATCCTAAATCCACTGAAGTCCATGACAAAACTGCCATAAACATGAGCAGGATCGGGTATCTAGTTATTGAAATAAACTACAAATTTTATAAAGTAGATAAATGTCCTCTTTGCCAGTGAAACATATGACTACCACTATTCCAGAACTAGCAAGCAGAGTAACATTAAACTGTCTTTAAATTAAATTAGTTTTGTATTATCACAGGGCTAGCTTTAACATTTGCAAAGCTTTAACATGTTTACTGTGACTGGTTATTAGCAACATCTCTCTTTTCTAAAGCTACAGGATAACCATGTTTATTAGAAAGAGGTTCTCGTAGTAGTCCTGGATCCCAATTTGCTCTATTTATTCATTCAGCTGCAGCAGTTGGTTACCTGTACAGTGTACATACCTGTACACACAGCTGGATAAACCCATCATATACCCCTGGATCTATTCACCCAGTAGCAGAATTACAGAGTAGCTATGAATAATGAGCCCTGTTTACAGCCAGATTCACAGAAAATCTAAGTTATACACCAACCTAGGAAACAGTTACAAGCAAAACAAATCACTTGTTTACACAAGTACTTACAAGAGTCTTCAGATACTCTTCTGAAACTTTGTACCACAGAAACACTGAAATGGGGAAACAAGCAACTAGAAGTTCCAGAGAAGCAAATAAGTCAAGGAGAGGTAAGAAGCATGCTCAAGAAAGTAAGAAGAAGGAAGAGAGACTGACAAACTCAAGTAAAATAATAATAATATGCAAGTAAATGAGAAAACAAGGAAAAAAATCATAGGAAATATGAACCAATGATGTACCTCTTTCCTTTTGTTGATGCCTCTCTAAATTAATTGCACATAGCACCCTGACATTAACCTCCTTCTTACTTCAAAACTTACTTGCCAATGCAGACACTTAAATTCAGAGTTTTCAAATGTAAATGCAGCCTCTAAACTATTAGAAATACTTAACAAAAAAAAAATAGAAGATTCAAGTAGCACTCCAGAGGGGCCTTTTGAATTATCTGTAGAAAAACGTATTAAAGCTATAAGAAAGTCCTACAGCTTAATAGCTTATTTTGTACTTCTGGGTTTTTTTCCCCCTAAGCAGCTCTTGAGCCAGTTTAATATGTAGGATCTTCGGTCAAGAACACTAAGTCTGCAGTATTTTCTCTACTGCCACAACCTGAAGCTTTCTAATGATGAAGTCTTGATCATATGGATAATTCAAAGAGAAAAAAGGCAACAAGCCTAGTGACCAGGTTCTAGATTCCAAATCCTAGTCTTGCTTCAAGTGAGGCATTACATAGATGGTATGCACAAAACATACAAGTCTACGCAATCTCTACCATCTAACAAGTTTCCCTCAAGGTCTTTTCAATTCATTAACTAATTTCAATATTTGAAAGGTGTAGAAGTTTCTGTAATTAAAATCCTAGAAGCTTTCTATAAGGATGCAGTTGGGTAAAACATCAGGTTCAAACCCCTCCACAAGCATAGTGGAGGCAGAGCTCAATCATAATACCCAAATAGCTGGACAGTCAGCATGCATGTACTGAAAGACAAATCCAATGTACAGCTTCAGACCATCCACAAAATGTGTTTAAGAGGATGGGTTATTGCAATAAACAAAATATATGAAACAAACTAATATGTGATAGAAGTTACCAACTCTCAGAAAATGGGCTTCATTACCTCCATAGCAGTGAAGCAACTTTATTAAGTGTACAAAGTTTTCCATAACATTTCTTTTCTCCTCAAATTGAAGGGAATCTGTACCTAAAAGTTATTTATAACAAAAATATATTGAAATGTCATTAAACTTCTCTTGCATCAGGTTTTGCCCAAAAATCAAGTGTCAATGTTTGGTATATTCACTGGTGTCATAACATTAAAGATGCAGCTATTTTGTACTAAATTAGAAACAAAACCTGCTTTTTAAAAGCAAGGTCATGAACATACTGAAAAGAACAGAAACTTGAGACAAACCATTTCTGCTGCTGATGCTGGATAAATCTTAAGCAAGAAATCTCTCTACAGGATCTGAAGAAGCTGAGCAAAGCTTTTCAAAAGATTGTTTCCTTGACAACATTGACAGACCAAGAGAAGTAAAGAATCCTAGTCATAAGATGCCTTTACCTTTGCAAGTAGATTTTAAGTGCATAACATTATGTAAAAACATATCTATAAAGCTAGACTTCTAGAAGAGAAATAAAATACATTGGTATTGCATATATGTTAAGTAACAAAAATTTAGAATTTATCAACTGTCAAAAAATTGAGTTTTACTGTCTTTTTTACAGTAACTTCAGAAAAATGAAACTATTCTAGCTCACCACTCCCACCCCCCGCAGCTTCAAAACCATGACATTTTCACCTGGATTCTTAAATAAGTTTCCAGAAGGAGGAAAACATCACCATACATTTTTTTTCCTCTAGACTATCCTATAACTTTAAAAAAAGATCTACAAAGGGAAAAATAGTTGTAACATTATTTTTATGGTGAAGTTCTTAGAAACTCTTGTAAAAAATTTTCCTCTAGTGGCTCCAATTATATTCTGATACTGTTACTCCACACCAATTGTCCACAGAGGTTTTGTGGATCACTGCAGGCTTGATTTATCATCAGTTCATCTTCCTAAGAGAGACTACTTCACTGGTACGTCTAGCACTGACTTTCCTTCCCCTCTGCAATAGATTGACTATGTTGTGAGGGGAGAGTACCTTATTTCTGCTACATCCTACTTGAAAGACACTTAGTAAATGGTTGGAGGAGTTCTTAGTAGAAATTAAGTGCACAGCTTTGCAATCCAGGATAGAAGGTTTTCGAAGGAAGTGAGACAGATACCACCTAATATTCCTGGTATTTTTATATGTTGAAAGACAAAATAAATCCCTTCTATATAGCATCACTGGAAGAAATGGAAGAAAGAGTCCTTTTATTCCCCATATCTATTTAAAGACATCTAAAAAGCCATCCTCAGTCTTTCAGGACTTCTACTGAAGGAAAAGTTTGTGAAAAAACACTCATAACAGTTGTAAACCCCCCCCCCCCCATGCCTCTCACTTGCAGTAACGTTTCACTCAACTGGACAATTTTGAACAAATTTTAGAGGTAGAGGTATCTGAAGGACTACATTCTCCTCCAGATTTAAGAAACTCAGCAGCTGAATAAAAAGACACTACAGAGGTCCCAAATGAGCAAGAAGTGACAAAATCCACAGCCAGGCTTTGTTAATTCTACTGCTCCCAATATTTTTACTTTCTGAACTTTTCT
Organism: Rhea pennata; assembly: GCF_028389875.1. Classification (NCBI taxonomy): domain Eukaryota; kingdom Metazoa; phylum Chordata; class Aves; order Rheiformes; family Rheidae; genus Rhea; species Rhea pennata. The sequence continues at coordinate 57,228,149 of NC_084667.1, read as the reverse complement.
TTAAAAAATTTCCCAATGGGGGGGGGAGGAGGGGGGGAGGAATATTATCCACCCTCAGGAAAAGGGCATATTATCTACACTATGAGGTTCCATTCCCACCCTCTTGCCCCCTCCATCCTCCGAAAGCTACATCCTCACATGGCCATAAGGCCATCAAAAATCTTTTGCAAGACCTCCAGTATGGAGTAGTATTCTAGCATTCCTTACAGAGATCCTAATTCAGGACACATTTCCAGGTGCCAAGCAAAACTGACAACCTTGCAAGACAAAATCTACCACAAAAAAAGCAGTGAATCTGTTTGTCTTTTCTTCTCTTTGGTACCAGGTTTGCACATATATTGGAATAAATTGCTGTCTAAAGCAGCACTGAATTTAGTTCTCGCTAGTGAAAGAGGAAAGAAAACAATGGCCTATCACACAGCATAGAGATCAGGATGCTGCTATTTATATTCAAAGAAACAAACTTCTTTGAAAAACCCTTTGAGACACAAGACTGTGTCAACTACTAACAACATAATAAAAACTATACAAGTCATCTCCAGCTGTGGATTCAGAGAAAGTGAACAAAGGCATTACAAGGATTTCTGTTTCCTTGACAACAACGCTGCTGGAAGCAAGAAAGTAATTAAAAATCTCAATGTAAGAACAACCTCTAAACATATCTCAGTATTAACAGCAAAACATGGAATAGTCCCTATCTGCGCATACTTTTGTGATCAAAACCCACCATCTTCATGAATTGTTCTCTGCTGACTTGTGTTATGGCTTGTGGAATGACTAGGTAAGAACTGACTAGTACATCCTGACCCATATTAACATCTAGACAGAAGCACAGTCGGAACATCTTGCCCATGACCAAGTACACTCCTTCCCACATGATGCTCCTTTTCAGACAAAAGGAACGTTGTAGAGAATACCCAAATGAATCATATGAAGTATCTTTTTTTTTAATATATATATATATATATATATATGTTTCTCTATGTGTGTGTGTATATATATATGTATGTATGTATATATATATATACATATACACACACACACACACACACATAGAGAAACAGTTTCAGTACTTCAGAAACTGGTTTACCACACATCTATCAAATAGTGTACTACTTCCACCTCAAAATCCTTGGAAAAAAACATACATAGCTCTAAACAGAAAAGAAGCAGCTCAAAATAAGGTACCACAATGAAAAGTCAGCTTCAATACTTCAGGATAGCCTGTTTAGTAGTCTCTTCAGCAATAAAACAATGATACTTCTTTCACACATCTAGGTGAGCAGAACACAATCACCAAAAGGAGGAGAGATTCTTTGCCACTGCCAACATAATAAAAAGCATTAGTTTTAAAAACACAGCATTGAGAGTGTACTGACATCACTAATAGCTCTTCTCTAAAGTTTTTCAGTTAAAGCGGTATGTATTTGCAAGAAAAACTCCTCAAATTCTCATTTTATGTACAAGTTGCTATTAAAAGAATATTATCACAATCAGACTTTTAAATGAACCTAAAGATTTGAATGCTTAAGGGCACTGGCAGCATGATCTCTAATATTGTTGAGTTTGAGTTCAACCTAGTGGTAACAAGGTTATAAGCATCTGACGGCTAGTGTGAACTTAAACGAAGTAATGTGCAACTTAAATTCATTACCTTATGAACAGACATGCATATGACAGAACAATGAGAAATAAATCTATCCTGGTTATTTCAACTGAATTATGCGCAGCATGTTTGAAAACTGAACTAATATCAGAATTATTACTCTGGAGCAGGATAACAGCAGTTTCAAACAAGTCTGTATTGCTACTGTCAACACTACACTCATGTGGATGAATAGAGGCCATCATTGTTTCAGCTTGATAGAGTAGGATCTAGAAAAGAGTAAGTTTTTAGAACATACTACTTTGCTATTTTTCCCCTTGAAGGGAAGCATGAAAGAATAAGAGATGTGACTCTATGCAATTACGAGGTCTTCAGACACTAAGAATTCACAAAACCCACTACACTGAGTGTTCTTGATAAACATGTCTTTCAAGGGAAAATTTTCATCTGCCTTGGTACCTAAGACACAAACAACAGCTGTGTTCTTCAATGGTAACCTGTAATGCAGGATTCTATATTTTGAGCTCTAAACTAGAAATACCTAAACAACATCTAATTTTCAGGAAGTACTGAACATCCACACTATGAAAATTAGGCACCTTTAACTTTGCTGAGTCTCAACACACATGCAAAGGTTATTAGCCATGGCATAAACAGAAGTGGTACTGATTTCATTTACAGTAGCTATTCAAATAGACAATAAAGAAAAGTTAATAATAAGTCTAAAGATAAACAGGTGTAATCAGTTTGGACAAACATTGAGACAATCACATTCACAACCCTTAAAAGCATACTTAAAGTAGAAATAGCCACTGAAAATCATAGAATCATAGAATCAGCAAGGTTGGAAGGGACCTCTGGAGATCATCTAGTCCAACCTCCCTGCTCAGCAGGGTCACCTAGAGCATGGTAGACAGGGTTGCATCCAGGCAGGCCTTGAAGATCTCCAGAGAAGGAGACTCCACAGCCTCTCTGGGCAACCTGCTCCAGTGCTCCGTCGCTCTCACAATGAAGAAATTCCCCCTCACGGTCAGGCAGAACTTCCTGTGGTTCAGTTTGTGCCCATTGCCTCTTGTCCTGTCACACGGGACAACTGAAAAGAGTTTGTCCCTGTCCCCTTGATGGTATCAGTGATGAAGAGCACTGGCATAATAAAAGCTCCCAGCAGTTCTTTCCCTAATTCAAATAGTCTCCTGTCCCTTCCATTAGTATTTCCACCTTTAGGTAGCTATCAGGAGTGCTACTATTGGGCAGGCTATCCTACTTTCCACCTTCCCCTTCCACAGGGGAATACTCAAAATCCAAATAAAAGAGACAGGGCAAAAGACTACTTCCAAAGTATAAATCTAAATATTTTTTGCATTCCCTACAGATTCAAAATTTAGAATGAAATCTATAATGCCTCATAGTAGAGGAACTACAGGTAATTAATCTGCAGTATATATAACCTTCCCTGATGAAGTTCTGTCTTGCCTTTCAGTCTCTAAAGATTTTCATCATTTTCAACACATACATAAATGTTTAATTTTCTGTTTCAACACAAAATGGAGGCAATCATTAATTTTTTTTATTCTTTAAGAAACTAGTTTAGTTAGTATCAGTTTGAGATGCTCAAGAGCTCCATCTGCTGTTAGAAGTGTTAACGCAAGAAAGTTATAAACTTACCATTATTTTTTTTAATGCAACCTTATCAGAAATTTCATTGAGAACAACTAATTTTAACAAAAAATAGAAAGTCCTCTGGAAGAGTATGTTCCTTCCCAAATACACAAGTTGTTCATACAAACAGTTTCAGATAATCTTTCCAGACAATTTAGTGGTTATCACATCTGCTTTACACTAGGTTATTCTTCAATCAACTGCAAGCTGAAAACATCAACTTGATTTTCACAAGCCTTATAGTATGACTAACACTCATTTATAATGGAGAAGATCACAAAATGCACATTGGTTAAACTGGGAGAACAGAGATTATTTTTCCCAATTTAAAACAGAATACATTATATGCTTAAGTAAAAACCCACAGAATCAATTCTATGCATATATTGTAAATACATAGGAATGTGATATGTAATTAAAGGATGATTGCTAAATTAAGGTAACTAAGAAATCAAGTGTTTCCTCCCTCTCCATGCCAAAAAATATCCTTTCCCAAAATGGGAAATTCTTAGTTTATGATTAAAAAACAAAACAAAAAAAAACTTGAGCACAGAACAACAGATGTAAACTTGTTTGGCCAAATAATACATGCTTTTATTTATTCAAGACTTAAACCATGAACACCTTTCAGTCTGACTGCTTGGTCCAAACACCCAGCCCTGACAGACTGCCACTAACTTATGCTGAACTCTTCCAAAGATAAGCTATCTAGCTGTATAGGCCAAATTTAAGATATTTACACATACAAATATTAATTTGCAATTATACCAGGAAATAATTAACATGACTAACTTAAGTACATAGTTTTGTAGCTCTGGATTGCCTACTCTCTCTACTGATTATACAAGAATTTTAGGTTTCTAACTGTAGGTGTGTTGACTCTGATCCAAATTAGATATCCAAAGTAAACAGTGCAACCACCATGAGTGTCTATCACTATGAATATGCCCCTTAAAGGGTAGTAAGGTAAGTTACCACTGCCTGGATTTAAACTAGTGATTCCAGCAAATGTTCTTTGAAGTGAATAACAAAAAGGGAGAGGTGGGCAAAGGTATGGAACTGAAGAGGAGAAAAACCCTACATCTGTACTTTCAGTTGCTTGGTTTTATATACTTACAGCAGGAAATAGACAACTCCAGGCAATGGCAGGTAGCCTAAAAATTCTCAGAAGATAAATTATTGCTTTCTCACATGAGATTCACGGGCTTGTGACTCTAAAAAGTTAGTGAAATTAGTTTCATAACATCAAGCCAATACTTAATCTAACTGTGCCCTCTACTGGCTTGAAAGATATTTGCATGAAGCTGTGTACTTTTTGAAGATGCTATCGCTCACACCATTACAGTCTTCAGTTTGATTATGAGAGTGAAAGCCTTTTTAATCTCTCTACAGAATATCTTTCAAACCACTGATATGTTTCAAGTATACTTCATAATACAGTTACAGCATTACTTTACTAATGCTTGACACATACTCTCAAATATTGCAAATATTAATATTTATATTGAATTTCCATGGTTCAGGGAACCTAAGGCAACTAGGGTCATTGGGAAAGAAAAAGGAAGAGTTTACTGTTTAAGTAAATTGCTTTAAATAACTGCTTCCAATCAAGTTGATAACACTGTTTTAGGAAATAAAAGAACAAACTCTTCCCTGCTCAGAAGACAAAAATGAGAAGGTCATTTTTTAGATTTATAATATTACACTGCAATAACAATTTTCATTCTAGATTTTACCAATTGCACCTACCCATCTTTCATTTCAGTCCTTGCTATGCTAACTTTGGGCTAGTAAGCATTAAGATATGGTATCACAGCTTAAGACAAAGTTAAATTCAGACATACTGAAGTCTGCAATGAATATAATTTTGCACAGTCCAAATTCAAAATGCCACTTGAGCAAAAAGTGTTAGTAGATGCTTTTCATCTCTTTGGTGTTTTCTGTCTAAGTCTGTACTTCAAACAGCGGCCACATTTTAACTTATTTCAATATACTAAAAGAATTGGAAAGAAAGATTTTTATTCCATTTCATCTTTGACATACAAAGATGTACAAAAAGTAGTTTTGAAAAGAGGATGAAGGAGAAAATACTCCATGGTTCACAAAACTCGAACTCTGATGGCTTAGCTAACTACAGAACTAGTGAAATTATTATATCATAAGAGAATAATACTTAGGCAACACAGAAGGAAATTCTACTCAGGCTAAATGTCTTTTGACAGTGGGGGGAGGGGGAAAGGAGGATCCCCCTCCCATGGGGGACCAATGCTATAATAGGCATTTAGGAAAAAAGTATAACTTTGTCTGATACCCCACACTACTGCTTCAAAGATGTGAAGTCAGTATGTATCTCACATGGCCACAAAACTTTCCATGGTGAAACAAGGGAAAGCAGACAAAATAGTTTTAAACTAAGTCATACATAAATAAATAAATAAATAAATAAATAAAATTCTTCACTTAAAGAATCAAATGGCAAAAGAGTAAGACAACAACTTTATTAAACTCCATGAGAATTTCATTCTAATGAATTTTAACATGAAAACAGAATTCTATTTTGAAGTTCCATGCTCCCATTTGGTTTTAGAAATATGCTGAAACAAAGGCTGTTCTTCCTGTCTCTAGGCTTAGTAAAATTGGAAAGAAATTCTAAAGTAATTGCATCTGCTATGTTAGATCCAGGGGGAAAAGCATACTTTCCACAAAAAAGCAACCATTCTGTGCACTCATATCAAAACTGTGGTTATGTGTAAACTTTCTGGAGTTTCCAGACATCTTAGACATACAATATTATTTGAGCCCACACACAGCATTAGCCCCATTTTGGGGAAAATGTGCAATATTTTTCCATATAAAATTATTATCCATTCTAAAAACAGAAGTTAGGATCATTGGACTAAATTAAAACAAGAACTGATGTCTGTAACTGAAGCCAAATACACTGAAATTAGAAGAAAAAACACACTAAGTAGTGAGCAATTAACCTCTGAAATAAACTTAAAAGTGAACAGATTTCTTATGTCCTAGGAATTGCCATGTAAGTTTAGATAAAAGATATCATAAGCACAACTGTGCTTATGGCTTCAGTGACCTTAAAGGAGGAAATATTAGAAACCCACCACTAAGACAGATTACTATAGAGTCACCTACTAGAAATCTAGCTTCTTAATTTAATATCCAAGAAGTTGACGTGTCTAATACAAAAAACATTCTGAAATAAGAAGATTCTGTGTATAGAAAGGGATTAAACCGTTCATAATAGGCTCTTGTACTACAACACATCTGCTCGAATTCTGAGGATTATGAAACAGCAAGCAGTTCTCTTATTCCCAGAAGAACATTATTCAAAACAGTACATATAGATTTTAATTGGTTCACAACACATCTTGTTTTACATTACCTTGATTGTTTTATCCATAGAAGCTGAGAGAAGCATGTGACTCTGTTCTCGTACAGGACACCATTGGATTTCATTAACAGGACCACTGTGTTTAGATATATGAAATACTAAGTTTTTAGGGACTTCAGTTAATTTGTATTTGGATCCTAAATAGGGCTTAATTAATTCAGAGATCTTTGTCAAAGTCTGTTCTCCTGAAATGCCTAACTTAACATCACAGTTTGAATTCCCTCCCTGATCAGATTCTTTTTCTTTGCGCATACCAGAATTTTCTTGACGCAGCCTTTTAGGGATATATGGTCTAATTCCCTTTATAGTAGTAATATTGTCTTTATGTATTCGCTTCTGAGGAGAAATGCCAGAGTTTACCGAAGAGCTTGATGTTTGTTCATAGTTTCTGTAGGACATGCATAATGCAGTGCGGCTAGGGTGAGCTCTCCTACAATAAGATGTCAAATCAATGTTATTATTCTGAGTATAATGCTCAGTGGAATCTTCACAAACAATGTCCGTGCCAGAATAGTCAGTGTTCTCAGTAGGTTGCATTTCATACACAGATTTTATGCCCAGACTACCAGGTGCAAAATATTGAACATGTTTTACAGAAGAACTCAGAAGGCTTGTTCCTGTACTAGATGTATGGGGAACTTCAGTCTTTTCCGTTTCTGCCTCAGAGTCTGAATCATCATAAGCAACCAATGATGAACTCATTATGGCTAGATACAGCAGACTCCAGAAATCTCAGTGCTGTAATCCTCCAAAAGGATGATCTACAATAAAAAATTGATCATTAAGAACAATTTATTATGAATTCTACAGTCTGAATCACTTAAAGCATGTTTATATCCTTTTACAAATATCCATGGTTTTATTCCTGTTTATTCATATATTATTCCTTTATTATAGCACATCCATACATTCAATTATGAAACACCATTTGTCTTCAAGCACTTTACACACATTCTTAATGCACCGGAGATATACTTGCATACCACAAAACATTGAAAATGAATATGGAAAGAAAAACAAAGTTACAAGGTAAGTACTGTAAATCACTTTACATTATTCTCTCAGGAAAAAGTGCTATAGCAAGTAAGAGTAATTTTGCAGTGCTTTGGGATGCACACGTGTAGGAATAAAAATACCCCAAGTATTTTTGAGCAAGGCTAATAATACCTATTTCTTTCAAGTCCTCTTTAACGGGATGTAGTACGAACATGTTCAACTGTCAACTAAAAGGGATTAACTGAAAGATTACTAATGTATCAACTTTTATAGAAGATAAAAGCAGAGATGCCTTACTGTGGCACAAGCTTTTCCAAGTTTCTGTGAAAAAGAAATCACATGCCAAGACTGTATACGCAACATGCTGAATAACTTACCACCAACAATCCAACCATCTTTTCCAAGAGTTTAAATGGAGTATGTAAGTATAGGCTTAGCTAACATTCAAGGAATTGGTCTGTCAAATAAATAAAACTTCTAGTTAAAGTACAGAAATACTTTTTGACTGTAATTGCTAAGTTAGATGAAATACAGTGAAAGTCTATTTCTGTTTTGTTTTCTTGTTTAGCTGTTAGTACTGGTCACATGACAGTGATTTAACTCAATTTTCAGATTTGATGCTGAAATCCTTGGTTTAGAAACATAGAATTAATATTACTGCAGAAGTAGAACATTGGAATTCAGAAGGATTACTCATTTAATTTCAGAATTAAGATATCTGGAATAAAAAAAAAAAAAATTCACCTAATCTACGAAAGTGTCAAGTTACAGACTATGGTCTGTATTCCACAATGAAGTTTTCAGGTACAGACTCAGACAACAGGCTCCTATTCAATGAAAACACACCTTCAAAGATCCTCTCCAAGATAAACAATTAGGACATTTAACTGGAACAAGGTGACTAACACTTTAGCCACAGAAAGTATCACAATCTCCCTCTAGAGGACATTCTATGTCTTTAGATAAGGTTTACAACAGCTAAAAGCAGTGACGGAAACTAAAAGAGCAAGGGAAAATTCTTCTCAAACAGTACAACTTAATTTATTAAAACAGTATTCCACTTAACCAATGTCAAGAAAAAATAAAGAAAGAGAAATGCTCCAGGACAACTTAAGTATCAAAGAACAGTATTAGCAGTTAATAAGTGTCCTTCCTCCTCCAAGTCAGCTTTGTAGGGGGGGGGGAAAAGAACTCTTAAAAAAAAAAAAAAAAAAAAAAAAAAAAAAAAAAAACTAACACTGTCCCAAAGTTTCCAACATTGCTCTAACTAAAGAAACTCCAGAACTAAAGCATATTGCACTTTGTTGTAAACATACTGGTTTTAATGCCTACACTAACTAGCTTACGGCATTAATGACATGCTTTACAGTGTAGTAAGCTACCAGAGAAACTTAAGAGGGTTGGGGAGGGTGATTTTATATACACCTGTTTTTACATATGTGTATGTACGGGGTGTGTGTGTGTGTGTATACATAATACACACACACAAACTGATGATACACCAGATAGTTGCACTACTATTCAGAGAAACCTCAACACACTGGAGAAACAGGCAGACAGGAACCTCCCAAACTTTAGCAAAGTGAAGTGCAGAGCCCCGTACCTGGGCACAAATTGTACCAGTACAGGCTGGGGGCCAACCAGCTAGAGAGCAGCTTTGTAAAGAAGGATCTCAGGACCCTGGTAGCCACAGAATTGAACACGAGCCAGCAACGCACTCTTACAGCAAGGAGGGCCAAAGATATTCCAGGCTGCATTAGGAAGGGTGTTGTCAACAGGTTGAGGGAGGTGATACTTCTCACCTGCTGAGGTCACATCTAAAGTACTATGTCCAGTTCCAGGCTCCCCAGTACAAGACAGATATGGATTTACTGGAGTTAATTCAGGAAAAGGCCTCAAAGAGACTAAAGCATGTATCACATGAGAGGTCAACATAGCTGGGTCTCATGGGAATCTTATTGATTTTTATAGCTATCTGATGAGACGTGCAAGTAAGACAGAGTCAGACTTTTCTCAGCACTGCCCAGTGACAGGACTGGGGCAATAAGCACAAACTGGAACACAAAAATCTCTTCTGAACATAAGAAACCGCTTCTTCACTGAGGGGGGTTGAACGCTGGAGCAGGTTGCCCAGAGGGGCTGGGCAGTCTCCACGCCCGGCGATGCCCTGGGCAGCAGGCAGCGTGCTCCAGGCGGCCCTGCCCGAGCGGGGCGGCTGGGCCAGACGGCTCGGCCAGCCCCAAGGCCTCCGCGCCTCCCCCCACGTCCGTCGGAGCCGGGAGCGCCCCGCGCGGCGCGCTCAGCGCCACACGCCCCGGGACGCCGCAGCCCGGAGGTAAGAGACAGGGCGGCCGCGAACCACGCAGGGTCCCGGGAGCGGTCCCGCCCGCCCGCAGCGCCGCCGCCCCCCGCCGAGCCCCCGCGGTACCTACGCGGCGGCGGCAGCGGCGCGGCCCCTCCGCCGGCGGCGCGGCCCGGAACTCGCCGGTTCCCCCTGCCGGCAGCCGCTCCGGCCTTTAAAGCGCGCCGGGGCGGAAACACGGCGCGCCGCTCGCTCGGGCCGCCTGCCCCGCGCCCTCCCGCGGGAAAAGGGGTGCGCGGAGGAAGGCGCGGCGGAGCTCTGCTGCAGCCGCGGCAGGCGAGCGGGGCCGGCGTCGTGGAGCTGAGGCGCGCCGGTGGCGGGGCTGCAGGTAGGGAAGGAGGCGGGAGGCGGGAGGCGAGGGTTCCGGCCGGGGTGCGTTTCCAGCCGGGAGGAAGCGCTGGCCGCGCCGGGGGGGAGGGGTGGTGCGATGGCCGTGGCAGCGGCGCCCTGGGCAGAGCCGGTGCGTGCGGCGGCCGGGCCGGGCCGCGCCGGGCCGCGCCGGGAGGGCAGGGCAGGGCAGGGCAGGGCGGCGCGCTGGGAGCCCGGGGCAGGGCAGGGGAGGCGGCGCGGGGCGCAGGAGGCGAGAGAGCCGGGACCGGGACCGGGACCGGGGCGGGCGGCGGGGGCCTGGCGCGGGCCGCGCGGCTGCGGGGTGCCGCAGGGCTCCGCGGCTGCGGGCCCAGCTCTGCGCGCCGCGTTGTGCAGAGCGGTTCCCGTACCACCGCTCGGCACACGGCACGCGGCTCGCATCGCCATCGCAGGGAGTCTGCGTGCAAGCTTTTGTCGTGTTTTCGTACGTAAAATTAACGATTAACCTGACTGAGAAGCTGGTTCTGCTATAAACTACAGCATATGTTGGAATATTTCTCAAGGCATGCTTCATGTGATGTCCGGGGACATACTGCATGGTTTAATGTCATTTTTCATTTGTTTGTTTGATTTCTAACAGACCTGATGCAATCTTCTCACGTACTTTCATCATTCATGAAAACTGAGTCATTGCTTTTGTAGTGCTGATTTCTTTGGAAGTTTTGATATACCTTCAAGCAGTGTTTGTCATGAAGAAGCAATTCTTAATGTAGTATAAAACCCTAATCTTTGATTCCCAGTCCTCTACACTTACCAAGTCAGATAACAAGCCATGAAAATAATCATAGATCTGTGATTGCCATTCAACTGGAAAGAGAAGAGGATGCAGTTGAGGTTTCCTGATACCTCTTTTCAGAATTATTTCTGAGCTTTATCTGATGATAATTTAATGTAATATTCTTAAACAGCCACAAGAGCAGGATCCATTACAAGTTACCCTGCACTTTATAGCAAGAACAGGCACGTCATTCTTGGCTTTCAAGTTTACACCATAAACATCACGTTTAAGTTCATCTGTGGCTCTGGTCCTAAATGTCTTAGTCCATTTTCAAGTTCCCATGTGTCTTTTTTTCCTCCCAAACCGTTTATATAAAGTACTTAATGTGTCTGGGACTGTATGGATTCGTAATATCAATAAGAAAAGAAGAAAAATGTTTCTGAAAAAAATTCAGGAAATCCATTTATTTCTTTGAATAGTTCAAAACTACATTTATGAATTTCAAAAACTGCTAAAGACCTCTGTCCCATGTAACTGAATTCATGGTTTGAATTCCAGCAGCAAAGAAGGCCATCTTGTTTTACCGTGTTAAAGATTAAGGTAACTAGAGAGAAGGCTGAGGTAGCAGTTGGTATTTTTTTGCATTCTGTAATCCTGATATCCTCATCTCTTGCTGCACTGACTAGGTTATTTTTGCTACTTCCTGCCAAAAATGCATTTTCATTTCACTATTGCATCCGAATACAGTATGTATAAAATAAGCATCAGTTTATGAATTAAGATGACATGACTTTCCTCAAGAAAAGAGCAATAAAGTAGCTTGGGTGGTTACATTAGTCAATCACATCAGATTGAGGTGTAGCACTTTGTCACGTTGGCCAAGTTATGTTATTGTTCTTAGGAAATTTACTTTTACCTCAATTCACTTTTGTGATTAGGATCTGCACTAGTATCTCATGTTACCAGAATTTTTTCAAATTATTTTATAATTCTCTTCATGCTTCTCATCATACCCTGCTCTTGTGGTATATTTATTCCAAATGAATCCATTTGTGATGGCTGCAGTTTTACTTAAAATATTGGTTTTCAGACAAATGTTGTCCTCCTCCCTCCCTTTTAAAACTTGCTTTCTTCAGTGTAAATATGATAAATTCACTGTAGTTGGAACCATAATGTTTTTAAAAGTCACTTTTCACACATCGAGTTAGTGCTTATTTATCCTCATTTCCAAATATTTAAACAACACAGTATTTGAATTTTTTTACAAAAAGCTGTTTAAGAGCCTGCGTGCTCCTAAAGACCCCAATAGAGAGCTGCTGAGCCTGAACAATTTCTTAAAATAAAACATTTCTGCCTTTGCAGTTGAAATGTGTTTTCATTCTAATGGCAGACAGGTAGCGGCTTCACTGTATTTCTTAAATATCAATCAGACAGTCTGTAAATACAATGTATCATGTAATTTTTGAAAAGTTGGAAGAAATTCCTGGGCCACTGCACATGTAATCCATATTACAGGAACTTCCATTCTTTGAAATTACTCAAATATATACTAAGAGGTATATTAACTGAAATTAAGTAAGGGAGAACTTATTTATGATACATTTATAGACTATAACTAAAGGGACAAAGATCAATATGTTTGTGATGTAAAATAATAACAACCTTGCTGGTTTTAATGTGTTTCATAACCAAAACTGTATGCTTGCTGAAGCATACATTATTTAACATTCCGTATTTTGTGAATTACTCTGTTGTAAACTATGCAATTATAGTTTTCCACAGTCTTCAAATGAATAAAATCAAGTTTGGGGTCAGTATAGTTTTTATATTCTTATTCTAATATTTGAATCTTGAAGATATATATAGAAGAATAAAACACACTATTTATCACCCTACAGTTCTCCGTCAGTTTGTTGCTGCTGTTTTGAATCTACAAGCTGAAAAACTGGAAGACTTTAGATTTATTTGAATTGTAAATAAAAGGATCTTTTATACTCTTGGAAGATGGCTGATATTCAGAACTGTGATTTGAAATCTTTGAGTCCACTTCAGCTGTTTGAAAAAGTAACTGAACAAGGAGAAAAAGTCAGAGCACTGAAAGCAGGAAAAGCACCAAAGGTATATTCATTTCATGTGTCAAACTCTATAATTTCTAGGTTTAGGTTGTCTTTAAGAGCACTGAATAATATAGTTGGTCAGAGATCTCTTTTATATTACATTAAGAAAAAAATCTTTGTTTAAAAGCATTTGTCCATTGTGTCTACTGTGGATGTATCTGGAGCAAGGTGGTTCTTAACAAGAGCAACTGTTGTTACTCCTGAAGTAAGAACAGAGTTGTATGCTAAAAATTTGTTTCAGACAATTGCCATGCTATGTGAAGTGATCCAAGCTATTTGGTTTTCAAATGAAGTTTGTATTATATTCTGTCATGTTTGTAGATTCTTACTTAATATCTCTTTCTACATACATTATCATACACACAGGCAAATACGCCTTCCTGTAACTGTGCTAACAACCCCTGCTGGGTCTCCCTTAAGTAATTTAGTAATTTGCCATTAATTCCTTTAGTTTCAATTCCCTATTCTGTCATCAGTATGTTGGCAAAGAGAGCTCAGTTTTAATATGGGTTGGTATGGGTGTGGAATGCCTGTGGGAATGAGCCTTTAAAACTGGCAGTCAAATAAAACTGATCATGTTTATGGCTTGTGTGATATGTTACAATAGCCCTTTATTAGGAAGATCATAACAGTTAAAGTTGTTCTTGTTCTTCTTGTTCTTGTTTTTCTGCATGTCTACCAATGAATTATAATAAGTAAGTCACTTTAAGGTGAGCCTCTGCAAGAACATTTTTAATCAAGTAAATTAGGTAACAGTTTATATTATATCTAAATACCTTAGAAATTTATACTTAAGATTGATTATTATACCTCTTAAAATCAAGTAGGTATTTTTTTCCCCCTCAGGCACATATGGAAAGGTGAGGCAGAGAGATTTTAAGTATTTTGCCAATGGTAACGCTCTAAATTCTAACGGTTAAGAAACTATTTTTCTTTTCTGTTGGGCATTGTTACTGCAAACATGTATGTAAAGGCTTAACTTAGAGCTTATAAATAAGTAATAGCATGGATGCTGTCTATTTTAAGTATATTAAGTCAGCTGCTTTTTTTCCTTTCTTCAGGATGAAATTGATGCAGCAGTGAGGATGCTGCTATCATTAAAACTGTCATATAAAACAACAACAGGACAAGATTATCAGGCAGGGTTGCCTCCAAGAGATCTTGTATCAATAAACAATGGTACAACTAAAGAAGAGGACGAGGACTTTGTGGACCCCTGGACTGTGCAAACATCAAATGCTAAAGGCGTGGACTATGACAAACTCATAGGTATAACTTTATTCACTGCTATTAAAGAATTTATGTAAAGTGATTCTGATGACCACAAAAATAGCAAAAGATTGTAACAAATTCAAAACCGTAGACACGGAATAGATAACTTTTAATTTATGTCAAATCTTAGTATTCACATGTCTGAAGAATGATCTCCAGAGGTCCCTTCCAACCTTACCAATTCTATGATTCTATGATACAGAATGTGGGAAAAGGGACAGGCCACTTGGGAGGAATATAGGAATGTTGTCAGAGTGCGCAGTAATGCGATGAGGAAGGCTAAGGCCCATTTGGAATTAAATCTGGCGAGAGATGTCAAGGACAATAAGAAGGGCTTCTTCAAATACATCAGTAGCAAAAGGAGGACTAGGAAAAATGTGGGCCTGCTGCTGAATGGGGTAGGGGGCCCTGGTGACAAGTGATACAGAGAAGGCAGAGTTACTGAATGCTTTCCAGTCTTTACGGCTACAGCCAGCTCTCGGGATTCCTAGACCCTGGAGACGAGAGAAAGCCTAGAGAAAGGTGGGGGAGGATTGGATTAGAGAGCATTTAGGCAAACTTAACATCCACAGATCCATGGGCCCCAATGGGATGTGCCCATGAGTGCTGAGGGAGTGGTGGATGTTATTGCTAGGGCCACTCTCCATCATCTTCGAAAGGTCGTTGAGAACAGGAGAGGTGCCTGAGAACTGGGAAAAAGTCAGTGTCACTCCAGTCTTCAGAAAGGGCAAGAAGGAGGACCCAGGAAACTACAGGCTGGTCAGCCTCGCCTCCATCCCTGGAAAGGTGATGGAACAGCCCATCCTGGATGTCATCTCCAAGCATGTGGAGGAAAAGAAGGTGATCAGGAGTAGTCAGCCTGGATTCACCAAGGGGAAACCATGCTTAACCAATCTGACAGCCTTCTATGATGAAACGACTGGCTGGATAGATGAGGGGAGAACAGTGAATGTTGTCTACCTTGACTTCAGCAAGGCTTTTGACACTGTTTCTCATGACATCCTCATAGATAAGCTCAGCAGGCTAGATGGGTGGATTGAGAACTGGCTGAATGGCAGAGCTCAAAGGCTTGTGATCAGTGGTCTAGTTGGAGGCCTGTAGCTAGCGGTGTCCTCCAGCAATCAGTACTGGGTCCAGTTTTGTTCAACTTACTTATCAGTGACCTGGATGAAGGGACAGAATGCCTCTTCAGCAGTTTTGCTGATGATACCAAACTGGGAGGAGTGGCTGATACACCCGAAGGCTGTGCTGCCATTCAGAGAGATCGGGACAGACTGGAGAATTGGGTGGAGAGGAACGTTATGAAGTTTAGAAAAGGCAAGTGCGGAGTCCTGCACCTAGGGAGAAATAACCTCATGCACCAATACAGGTTGGGGGCTCACTTGCTGGAAAACAGCTCTGCAGAGAAGGAGCTGGGAGTGCTGGTGGACAGCAAGTTAGCCTTGAGCCATCAATGTGCTCTTGTAGCCAAGAAAGCGATCAATATCCTGGGGTGCACTTCCAGCAGGTCAAGGAAGGTAATCTTGCCCCTCTACTCAGCCGTGGTGAGGCCACATCTGGAGTAAAGTGTCCAGTTCTGGGCTCCTCAGTACAAGAGAGACATAGAGCTCCTGGAGAGAGTCTAGCATAGAGCTAGGAAGATGATTAGGGGCCTGGAGCATCTCTCTTACAAGGAAAGACTGAGAGAGCTGGGCATATTTAGCCTGGAGAAGAGAAGACTGAGAAGGGATCGTATCAATGTCTGTAAATATCTTAAGGGAAGGTGTCAAGAGGATGGGACCAGAACTGTTCTCAGTGGTGCCCAGCGACAGGACAAGAGGCAATGGGCACAAACTGGAAGTTCCATCTGAATATGAAAAAACTTTTTGACTGTGAGGGCGACAGAGCACTGAAACAGGTTGCCCAGAGAGGTTATGAGGTCTCCTTTTCTGAAGATATTCAAATCCTACCTGGATGTTATCCTGTGCAACATGCACTAGGTGACACTGCTTGAGCAGGGGGGGTGGACTAGATGATCTCCAGAGGTCCCTTCCAGCCTCAACCATTCTGTGATTCTCTGTGTGACTGTTACTTGTGTAAGAGGCATGGGGAGGGTTTGGGGTTTTCTTGGGAAGTTTTCTAATGCTTGTAGAAAGGTGTGAAGTATAGAATACTTTGTTGACGCAGTCTCCAGGTCTTTTTGAGAATGACTGGTATGACTTTACTGTAAATAAGTTACGTAAAACCAGTGTCGTTTTTACAATGATAGGTGGTGTGTGAGTGTGTGTGTATACTTACTGCCTTTTGACCCACCTTCAAATGGTGGATTAGACTGAAGGGGTTTTCCACGCTTACACTGATAGCAAAGTCATGAATTTGGTAGATGAGTCATTTAGCTTGTTCTAAATGATGTGTTTTTCAAAGAATGGTAGCTACTCCAGGAAGTGAAGCTCTTACTGTTTGCTATTGATAAACTTCCTCCTCCTCCTTTAAAAAAAATATTAAAATATTTTATATATCTGACAGCTCTTACAATAAAGGAAACCACCAATCCATCTATTTATTAGCAGTACCAAAGAAAGGTGCCATTGTGTTTGTGTACATGCAAACTTAAAAGAATGAAAATGCTAAAAGCAAGGGTTTTAATTGAAAGGGACATTCTTCTTAATTCGTTGTCCTGGGCGTGCCCTTATTTATGCATCAAAACAGCCTGTAAATATTGTGGGAAGAAACGTTATGTCAGTAAAGTACTAGAGATGAGCATCCCTGGAGAATGTAGGCTTTTTGACTTGAGCATGAGCAACGAAAAGATGAATGAGTGAGAATGTGTTAGAATGCTGATATTTACCAGTGAGCTGAATAATGCAAGTGACACAGAATCACAGGCTAGTTAAGGTTGGAAGGACCTCTGGAGATCAGCTAGCCCAACCCTCCTGCTCAAAGCAAAGTCATCTCAGGACCTTGTCCAGTTGGGTTTTGAGTATCTCCAAGGATGGAGACTCCACAACTTCTCTGGGCAACCTGTTGCAGTGTTCAAAAACTCACAATACAAAGTTTTTTTTTTTCTTATGTTTGAATTTAATTTCCTGTGTTTCAATTTGTATCCCTCCCCTCTCCTCCTTTCACTGGCCATGACTGAGGATAGTCTGCCCCTGTCTTTGTAACTTCCCCTCCCCCAACAGGCATTTATACATGTTGATAAGATCACCTCTGAACCTTTTCTTCTCCAGGCTGAACAATCCCAGCTCTCTCAGCCTCTCCTCATATTACACATGCTTCTGTCCCTTAATCATTTTTGTGACCCTTTGATGGACTTGCTCCAGTATGTCCATGTCCTTCTTGTACTGGGGACCCGAAAACTGGACCCAGCACTCCAGATGTGGTTTCACCAGTGCTGAGTAGAGGGGAAGAATCACTTCCCTTGATCTGCTGACAACACTTTTCCTAATGCAGCCCAACAGGCTGTTGGCCTTATTTGCTGCAAGGGCGAATTTCTGAGTAACATTCAACTCCTTATCCACTAGGATCGCCAGGTCCTACTATGCAAAGTTTTTTTGCAGACAGTTGTCACCAAGTGTTGTTCCTGCCCAGGTGCAAGACTTTGCATTTCCTTTTGTTGAACTTTGAGATTGCTCTCTGCCTATTTCTCCAGCCGACTGAGATGCCTTTGAATAGCAGAACAAGCATCTGGTGCACCAACCACTAATCTCAATCTCGTATCATCTGCAAGTTTGCTGGAAGGGCACTGTGTTTCATTGTGCAGATCATTAATGAAGATATTAAATAGTGTTTGCCCCAGTATTGACTTCTGAGGTATGCCACTAATGACTGGCCTTCAGTTGGACTTTGTGTCACTGATCACAACCCCTTGAGCCCAGCAATTCAAGAAGTTCTTAGTCCACCTCACTGTCAATTTATCTAGTCTGTACTTCAGCAGTTTGTCTATGAGGATGTTACAGGAGACAGTGTGAAAGCCTTTCCAAAGATGAGATAGACAATATCCACTGCATTCTTCTCAGGCACTGAGCTAGTCACCTTGTTGTAGATGGCTGTTGGGTTGGCCAGACATGATTTCCCCTTCATAAATCTATGCTAACTACTCAGCCACTCTCATCTTCAATATGTTTGGAAACAGTTTCCAGGATTGTTTGCTCAGTCACCTTCCTGGGGATCATGGTGAAGTTGGCCAGCCTGTAGTTCCCTGGATCCTTCTTCTTCCCCTGCCTGAAGATCAGAAAGCCATTTGCTTTCTCCCAGTCCTCAGGAACCTCTCCTGGTCTCCCTGACCTTTCTAAGATTATCGAGAGTGACTTGGTCAGTAAAGTTACTGTGTAACTAAAGCTACTGGTTATTAGTTTTCCTTATTCAAATGTAACAGGACAGTGGTGAAAGAGGAAAAGCACACAGTAAATTTTCAGCAATGCAGCCATACTTTTGAAAACAGCAGAGCAAGCTGTTCAGCTTTCAGGACATCTTATCTTAAGGACAGCAAACTAAAAGCTGTCTTTTGGTAAAAGCTAAAAAACTATAGATTAAAAGCACACTAAAGAATATTTTTAAAGCTTGTGAGGGAGAATGTGTCCCTTTTAGCAGCTGTCTAGGAAGGTAGAATCTCTCTGGATAGAGAGACTGAAAAGTGTTGAACTTTACCAGTTTATTAAGTTTCAAGCATAACATATCCAATATCTATAAAAAAGAGTACCTGTTCAAATCTATAAAAGGACTTCTTATATTACTAACTGTCTATATCTTCACTTGAACTGCATTTGTAACTGTTAGAATTAATATTAACATACTGTAAATATGTGTGGTACGACTGGCCTGTATTGCACGTTTTTACAAACCAGCATTATCTTTTAAAATAAAAATCTGAAAGCTTTAGCTGTTAGTATTAAAAGAGGAATAGTAGACCCTTTCAGGAGGAAGTGGGGATAAGAGGAATTAGGTAGGGAAAAATTATTTAGTTTTAATGAGAAAGAAGAGCGTAGAGAAAGAAGAGGTACTCTGTGAATGTTTAATAAAGTTATTCAGGCATTTCCAGAAAAGTGTTCAATATGACAGAGAGGTTTTGGCCACTTTTTTTGACATTGTACAAACATTTACAGGGTGACTAGCCCCAATTAGTCTGGAGCATTTTCACGGTTTCTATTTCTGTAAGATTAGCCTCTTACCAGTTGTTAGTATTCTGCTGAATCAAACATTTTTTATGTTCATTTGGTCTCTGGTAGTATTCATTCAGATTATAATTACTTTGACGTTTGGTAATGCATTTTGTTTGCTAGGAAGAAATTAATTTGGTAATTAAGTTCTGCTCCGGACAAGCAGATATAATAACTCTCCCAAAACATATGAGTTAAATTGGTATTTGCTGAATCATGAACCAGCATTTTTCTTTTTTAGTGGCATTTGTTTTAATCAGTCAGTGAATGGCCTCAGTGCTTCCTTTGCATGATTTCTTGCACTCACCTAGAGTGAATGAACAATTGCAAACAAGAACGTGTGCCTGTTGAATAATGGTGAATGATAGACCTATTTTCTCTTCCCATTTAATAATGAATTTGTATATAGTTAGAAAACTTGAATTTAGTACAAAGTCCAGTAGTAATGCAAGGGCATAACCAGGTTATTCTAGAAGAAAATGAATTAGATGTGGAGAGTCTAGAAGAGCAGAAACACCTCGAAACTGATGGTCAGACTGGATATATTTCCATTCCTCTCTCATGTCAAGATTGAATCTTTTCTTCAGTGAGGGTTCTGAATTTATTTGTGAAAGGCTGCTCAGCGAGTAGTCCATGTAACAAAATACACCATCAAACTGGAACATGCATCTCAGCCAGAAAACAGGAGAGGAGCTCAGAGTGTCTAAATATTTGGCTTTTCAAGTTGTCCTAGTGTACTCAATATTCCTTGTTGCCCCTGTAGCTAGTTATTTTGCTTTGTAAAATGAGTTGTGTTCCCAAGGCAGTACATCAGGTGAACAACACGGGTGAACAGCTCTGTCTCCAACTGGAGTCAATCTAGCTGTGTTATCTAGTGATGCCAGGATGTAACATTAGGAAATCTAAACCTACCTGCTCTCATAGGAAGTTGTAGTCTTTAGAAGAACATTTTGGTTAGTTACCATACTCTGTAGGAAGGCTTTTAATATTTTGTTGCTTTTGATTAAAAAAAAAAGAATTAAAAGATGGGAATATGCATAAGGAGGGAGTTAAAAATAAACCTGATTCTATGTGGGACATTCAAAGTAATTACACTTGTGTTTTCCACAGGGTGAAAGTACAGTAGTCATACAAGTCAAATAGCTTGCTAGCTGCATAATGAATGGGTCTAAGTTGATTTCTCTGTCTCTGGTTTCCTTAGGAAACTGTTACAATATTTGGGATTTGTCAAGTGTCGTCTCTATGTTCCAGTGGAATGAATATTTCCTGTTACAGCTAATGCAAACTTAATTGCTTCTGCCATATGGACGTATGTCTTATAAGTGGGGAATTTGCCAACATTGTCTATTTTTAAAAAAATACTCGAAATAGACAGATCTAGGTATAACCTACATATAAAAGAATTTTTACTTCCAGAATCTCTGTTTTACTCCTTTGAATACCTTGGAAGTTGCAATAATAAATACTGCAAGTTGTTCTAATTCTGCATAGAACAGAATAGTAGCAAAGAGCAGATTCTTGTCTAGATTTTAGACATGGCATATTGAGCTGCTTAGAAAAGTCCCCAAGAACTGGGATTGGAGTATAACAAGCTCTACTGAAGAAAGGTTTCCCCAGTTTGGTTTTATCTGCAACAGGAAAAAATACTACCTTTTCAATCTGCCAAAACTTTTCCTACATGAAATGACTGCGCCTAAATGCCTGGAAAAATGCTATCATATTGATCAGCTGATTTTCTAAACCACCAAGCATTAAATCCTACTTCATTGCAATTAAAAGTATTATGCATTACCTTTTGAAGCCTCTTGAGGGGAGTGGTGTCCATAATCATGTAAACATAAAAGAGTGCCATTTGCATAAGAATATTTGGGGTTGAAGATGAAAGCAATATGACCTGAGAGCCGAAAACTTGGGCATCAAGAAAGAAGCATTCAGAGCCTTGCATACGTTTTAATGCTGTTGTTTCCAGAGGCCACCAAGTTACTGCCCTAAATATGTTTCTTTGGCATGCTTTTGTTCTGCATAAAGAATATTCTTGCTTTAGGGAAGCTGTGGCTATAATCATCAGTCATGGATGGTGCAACACTGCCTGCTGTGAATGTGCTGGGTTTGCTAACATAAGCAAAATTAGTATCAGGGACTGCTGCTGGGACTCCAGGCAACAATCAGGAAAATCTAGCCATTTTGTATTTTACTTGAGACTTGAAGAATGAGTTGTCTCTTTTTATTTAGGCTGTATTGGTGTGTTCTTGGTAAATACAAGATTTGGTAGTAGCTGTGCATTTTTTTACTTTTTTTTAAACATTTTTAACATTTTATTATTGCAGTTCGGTTTGGCAGCAGTAAAATTGACACAGATCTGATTAATCGAATAGAAAGAGCTATTGGGCAAAAACCACATCGCTTCCTACGCAGAGGAATTTTTTTTTCCCATAGGTGAGTTTTACTTTTTTTAAAACTTAAAGGTCAGATCAGATGGAATTTCTGAGAGCGCTATCAGGAGAAACCTATCCCCAGCAAATCCATGGGTTTTTTTACATCCAGGTAAACCAACCATATAATTTGAAATGAGTAAAAGTACATCAGGTTTACACTGTCAACATTTGGAATGCTGTGTTATTTTTTAGTATATGTGCCAGTTTCTGGTATGTCCTCATTAATCCCCCAAAGAAGAAAGATGTGCAGGGAATTTTTGCTTTCTACGGGTTCCAATTTGACTCAGTATGTTAGCAGCCAGATGGAGGAACTGGCCTAGCAGAGAACCCCAGGGTTCATATGGAGTCACTGATTTCAGCAAGGGTCCACATGGCCTGAGATTCTGGGTCTATACCTGTTTGGTTACATAAAAAAGACTCATGGAATAACATTAAGCACCAGCCTTCCAGTCTTCTACACAGTCTAGCACACATGGGTTTTTGGCCCATGGCAGCCAGCACTTTTCAAACCAATGCCTGGGTGAGATTCAGGACAAAACCCCTTCCAGAGACTATTCCCAATAGATTGGTCAGCCATGCCATCCTCTTTGGGTAGGGAAAAATTTCAGCTGCAGGGGTACAAACTAAGCCATCCTCCTTCCCCATAGGAAGAGGAAATTATTCCTAGCTCTGTTTTATTAGGCTTTAGAAGTTACTATCAAATTAATTAATTTTAAAAGTTGCAATTTTTGTATTTTAATTATTTTTTTCTTTGCTCTTTTTCATATGTTAACTGTACCTGGGTGTGTTTGTTAGATACTATATTTTATTTATTCGGTTTTAAACACACTCAAACTTCAAATGGAAGCTTTTTGCTATAGATATTTCTTCTTAAGTTCTGTAAGAAATGCATCATGGTTTTCTCTGCTTTTTCTTTAGAGATATGGACCAAGTCCTTCATGCCTATGAAAATAAGAAGTCCTTTTACCTTTATACTGGCAGAGGCCCTTCCTCTCAGGCAATGCATGTTGGTCATCTTATCCCGTTTATATTCACAAAGTAAGTTATTTCAATCGTTTATATTAATCAAAACATGTTTTTCCTAGGGAAATATTGAATATTGTTGTAGAACTACTAAAATCATACATTGTAATGGGTTCTATTTATTTCAGGTGAATATTAAGTAAATGAAAAACTTTATGCAATCATAACTGTTCACATAAGCACAAGTAACTGCATATGGTACAAAGATAAGAAAATCAGACCTCTTTATATCTTTTGTTTAAATGTATGAAAATATTTTAGCTGCATTACCTTATATCTTCATTTTAACTTATTCCGAGATAAAATCTTTCTGCTTTTATTAGGTGGCTGCAAGAAGTATTTGATGTTCCCTTAGTTATACAGTTAACTGATGATGAGAAATACCTTTGGAAGGACCTGACAACTGAGAAGGCATATGAATATGCTATAGAGAATGCAAAAGACATTATTGCATGTGGTTTTGACATCAATAAAACCTTTATCTTTTCTGATTTAGACTACTTGGGGTAAGTATAAGATTTCTTTAGAGCACCGTGATCAAGAAATTTTCGCTTGAGCTTTGACAGACAGCAGTGTTTAGATAAATGTATCTAGAGTTGAAAGCTTCAAGACAAGTTGTATAATATTTAAAATAGAAACTTACTATTTTTTTTGCTGTCTACATGTTTTATATATGTTCTCCTGGCATTCTTCTGTATAATACATGAACAAGGAATTGTGTATAATACTCAAGCTTAAATTTAAAAAAATAATTTAAACCCCTGAAGTGTAAGAATTTCTGAACCACCAAGAAACCTCCAGATTGTTTTATTTAAGATGATATCAAAACCTTTGCAATTTGTTTACACTTTATCTGCATTATGTTACTTATTGGAAAAGGTATTTCAGCAACTTGTTATGGTCAATTAGTTTAATAATACAGCATGAAAGATTATTATTGGAACTTTCAGCAAAGTTTAAAGACGATTTTAAAAAAAAATGCTATTGGAGTTGCCTTATCAGGAGGAGGAAGTTACATGGCAGAACCCAGAACTGAAACTTTGGGCTTTGCTCTTTCATACAGGGGGGATGAGCTTCCTTGGATGCTTAGGATGAGAGAATACATGTTTTAGAATACATCTGTATAACGTATAGCTCCCAGAATGTGGGGCCTGCAAGGCATTTCCTCCTTTCACTCCCCTGACTTTTCCTGACTCAGGAAAGTTGCTTCAGGTTTTCAGCAGAAGTAAAAGAAAGAAGTTGCTGAACAGTTTCAGATTTGGAAATGCTGCTGTTGTGTCTGGTAAGAAATATGGGACCAGGGAACTTAGCCCACAGAAAATAAGAACATGAAAAATCTGAGTTACTATCCCTTTGAAGTGTCCCTTACGGGATGCACATAAGGGATATCAAGCAGCACACCAGTCAGGATGCCCGAGTTCACAGAAAAGCATAGAGACAAGGCATTTTTGCATCATTTACAAATGAAAACATTTCTGTTTTCAGATAATTAATTGTGAAAAATTTTGTTTGCAATAAATGTTATTGGAAAAAAAGGAATATATTAAACTTGTTTGTAAGTAGTCATTGATTATCATCTAAATGTGCCACAAAAGACCAAAATGGTGCCTTCAGAGATTTAATCCTGCAGGGTTTGTGGCCCTCTCTCTTATGGAATGAAAGTTTCTGTCTATATGCTTTTTTGTTCTTGACTCCTCTTTTTATTTTTCCACTTCCTTTCTCACAGGACAAGTGCCGGATTCTACAAAAACATCGTCAAAGTTCAGAAGCATGTTACATTTAACCAAGTGAAAGGAATCTTTGGCTTTACAGACAGTGATTGCATTGGTAGGAAATAATATGGATTTCTAGAAATGATGCCTGTTTTCTCTTTCTATGGAGCGATTTAAGGAATTAGTAAACAGATTAGTATCTTCCACTCATGTAACAAACAAAAAAAGCAAGATCCCTATTTCTAAGCTGATTCCGAAAGGATACTGTTGTGGTGCCTTCACTGTGGAAAACATTTAAGAGTGAAAGATCCAATATGAGAGCTACTTTCTGGCCTTAGCAAAAGTGAAGTACAAAGCAGAGAAGCTGAAGTGTCCAAGATAGAAAATAATTATTTTTTGTAACTGTTACTGAAATAGTCAGTAATATTTCCAAGAAATTTCTATTACAAAATTATGTAGAAGCTTTTCTCCAGAAAAAAATCTATTAATATGCACATACCCACATGTGACAAAAATTAAGAGGTGCTCAAGAGCCTGATTATCAAGGTGCTGGGTAACCCTGTCTTTCCCTTACTTCACTGCAATTGAAGGCTTCTATCACACTGGCCACAGAAAGACTCTTGTCTCTCACAGGACTCTCTTGTGTCAGAGATGTCATTAAAACCTTGGAATTCCTGAGTGGCAGCATCATTCTCTGGCCAGTAGGTGGGCCAGCAGTGGCTTTTCAGCATCCACTGTTACCAAGGAACTAATTCCTACCAGTGTTCTATTAAATGTTGGTATTATGATGACGGCTTCTTTCCATATTTGGAAAAATCTACTGTTACCATTCAGATCTGAGAAGGTTTTGATCAGGGAATCAGCCTGGTCACTCTACAATTAAGCATTGTATAAAAAAGATCGTTAGACACATCTGAGGTGCTTTTTCATTACAATAATATGCATATAGCAATGGCTCTAAGATCTTAGAGTGAAACTTGCCCAATAGGTAGATTTGTAATCATTCTCTCACAAAGGAAAAAAAATGAGCAGTTCATTAGAGCGATGATAAAGTCAAGTATATTTCTGAGAATTGTAGATATTCTGAGAGGAGAGATGAGGCAGGTACATTTCCATGTACAGAGCATGTGCTGATGAACTTTTTCCTGAACTTCTGCCATCACAGCCTGTCGTCTTACATCAGTTCTATGTTAGTTGAAAATACGTTTTGATGTTGAAAGTATGTTATGATCACAGAAGGTAAAGGTGAAGATTTTTTCTCAAATAAGGGAAAACTGCATGATAAAGACAGGAGTTGGTCTTCAACTTAGCATCTGAATGATTCACTTGTGTATTATATATCTTTTTATCATTGCATATTTTGACTTTCTCAGCTTTTTCAAATGTGTTATTTTCTAGGAAAGATCAGCTTCCCTGCTATTCAAGCTGCTCCATCTTTCAGTTCATCATTTCCACAGATCTTCAATGGCAAGGAGAACATTCAGTGTCTTATTCCGTGTGCTATTGACCAGGTTAAAAATAGTATTACTTAATTTGATTTTTCATGTATTTATTTTTGTAGTATACCCTTCAAAATTCATGGTACTATATCAAAACTTCTATAAAACATTCCTCTGAACACCTTTCTTGAGAAGAAGTTAGACGAGATAAAAGAGTGTTGTGCTGTGTCCTGACAAAGATGAAAGCTTTCATAGCCTCCCAGTCATGGATTCATAATTACTCATTCTTGCCAGTCTTGGATCTGTCTTGATCTCAGCCTGGTTCACAATGCACTGGCATCTATGAAAGCAAAGACTGTGAAATCTTCAATTATGCAAAAGCATACTGACATGAGGATAGAAAGAAACTTCTGGCCATTTCTATGGTAACCAGAACAAGAAGTAATGGACTTAACTTGCAACACAAGATGTTCACATTAGGGAAGAACCTTTTACCACTAAAAATAACGAAGCACTGGAGTAGTTTGCCAAAAACCTGCAGAACCTTAATAATTCAGATCTATAGAAAGAGGATAGACCAACATCTACTACAAATGACAGTAGTAGTATCATTACTGTAGATAAATATTGCTTTTAGGAATCAAATTCTGCACCCTCTGGATCTTTAGTTGTTTTAGTTACAGGGACAGTCACTGGAATGTAACGTAATTATATTCATCAGCCATTGCTTTATGCAGTAAAACTCTTGCAGTTGGTTTAAGTCAGGTCAGCAGCACAGCACTGCCAGCTTGATCATTGATTTAGTTTAGATTCTGTGATGGTTGTTAAATACGGTTAGACTGTATCCGTGTCCAGACTATTACGCATAGTTTTCACATCTATTTGAATATATCTGTTAACTGAGGGAATGGGAATGTGTAGTAAAAATACAGAAATAAAAAGAGATTAGGGATTTTTTGTTCATTTTGTTCCTCAAGATGATTTGGCTGCCTGAGGGGATTGGGAATAGGCTATGGAACATTTTTATTTTCTTGAGGCCACTTGTTAAGGCATGAACTAATGCCTAACAGTTAGTACTAATCAGCTTTCATGTTCTTGTGCTTTCATGTTTTTCAACTTTATTTTGTCCTTTTATTAATGGTTGTTCTAGGATCCTTATTTTAGAATGACCCGAGATGTAGCACCTAGAATTGGACTTCCTAAACCAGCCTTACTGCACTCAGTCTTCTTTCCAGCCTTGCAAGGAGCACAGACAAAAATGAGTGCTAGTGACCCAAACTCCTCCATCTTCCTCACTGATTCTCCCAAACAGATCAAGACCAAGGTAAGAACCTGTGCAACTTGTGGGCACAAAGCTTTATAATGAAGAGAAATGATGTTCCTCATGATTACAATGATGACTTTTTCCTGTTTTATTTAAACATGTTGGCATCCTTTTTCCCATTCATTTCATTGCCAAGCTTCTTCAGCAATTGACAAAGTTAGACAAATAATGTAGCTAGACATTAGCTAGCATAATCTACAAAACATCCTGTTTGTTCATCTGATATCTGCGGAGATTCTTGTTCTAAAAAAAGCATCTGTGTTGCCATCATTTTGAAATTTGACAGTCCATGATAAAAATCAAATAAACAGCTCTTTCTCTCAACTGCCTCTCCATGCTAGGAGCACAAAATGTTAAATAGTGGTAGTTGCAACACTTTTCAAACTTTCCCTGCTGCTTGGAGATTTGCTGGTGACATGCACTCCTTACTCCAATTCCCATATAAATATTATGTTGAACCTCATCTGAATTTTACAAGGAGTATCCTATCTGGGTATATTCATAGTGCCCCTTTTAGTTCCAAGGAAAATCCCTCTCATCCAGTGTCAGATGACTTGAGTTAGGCAAAAGCTCATCTGTGTCACAGCAGTTTAAAACCAATCAAACCAAAAAGAAGTCATTAGATGGAAAAGGATTTATAGACAAAATAGCCAGACCTGAAGTTACTATCAATCGAAACAAGAAAAGTTATCTATTTTGTTTCTGCTGGGTAATCTTGGATTAATTCTCTGATGATTTACAAACATTTATATTGGTCAAATTCTTCTGCAGTTGTTTCATAATGATTCGTTATCTGATGTAGAAACTAGTTAGAGTAAGCAGTACTCTTTTGAAAAAATAGAATTCCTCATGGTTTGGATGGAATTCTTACCATTTATTTATTGCGTTGCAGTGAAACATTTGTTTTTTAAAAAAACAAAGCCTATAATTTCAGAATAGAGGATACTCACTTAGTGGTAATATTGGTAGTATTTTTCACTTTTTCCTGGCAATCATCTAATATTCTTTAAAGAGATATGAGATATTTTATGATCAATTATTAAGTCCGAATTCTACTATCTTTGAGTGGGTTGGAAGAATAATAATAGAGGAAAAATCTAGCCATTTGAAATATAAAAACTCTCCAAAGGAAATCCTGAACACAATGTAAACTATTGAGTAATGGAGGACAAACTGACATTTGTTTCAGCTTAGGAATCACATCACAAGAGCTAGCTATGAAAATATTTCTTGAGTGAAAGACAAAGTGTTTGTTGTGGCCAGGAAAACAAAATTCAGAGAAGGAATGGTGACTTCTCATCATAGCTAAAGGTTAAAATCAGAGCACCACTTTTGTACAAGAAGAAGTATCATTTGCAGCCTTTTTCAGATCACTAATATATTGAAAATTAATGAGATTCAAAACTTGCAGGTAATAAAAAAGGAAAAATTAGTCAATATGGGAAAAGATTGAGAAGCATCTAGGAAATTTTTCAAAGGAAATTAATTATTACTGTAAATTCTTATTTCACATATCAACACTGAATTACAGCTCAATTGTTTGCATGTTTTATTAGGACCTGTAATTTATATTCTAAGTTATCTATATTAATTCAGAGAAGAGATCAGTGCATCACTGATCACTGAAATAATCAATGAGTAGGGGCCAGTGAAAGTAAGAAATGAATGCAAGAATAATATGGAACACTTTTTTATGAAATAATAATATGCCTTCAGCCAGCATATTGTAGTTAGTCCCTCTCACCTTAGTAAAAAGATAAAATATAGAGATTAGAGACATGGGAAAAAAATAGACTGGCAAGACATGGGAATCTAGTAAGGAGATATGTGAGGGAAAGTGCAAAAATAATATATAAAAAATTAATTTTACAGATCCTGAAGCAGCTATTCGGACTGTCCTACAATATAAGAATAGATGAAATGTGACAGATGGCAGTTTATTTTCTTAAGATACTCATCACTGCATAATTACGGTATGCAACTCATTTCCACAAGACATCTGTAACATAGTGGTTAGAAAAACTCCAAAAAAGCAACACTGATACAGATAATAAGAATATTCAAGAATGGTAAATATGAAACAAACAATTCCTAGGTACCAGAACCAATAAAATCTTACTTCATGTGCATATGTTTCTTTTGGCTGTTGATGATACCTGAAAAAAGGTACAAGATCCAAATGAAAGCTGTCTTTATCATTGAGGAAGGCTTTTCTTCCTCATTCTTGCTATTTTCTTTAAACTTGTAGGAAGTTTGGCATCCCTTGAGAATGCTAACCGTGTCATTTTTTTTTAAAATAGGCCAGTGGCTTCTAAATTGCTATGAATGGGATACGCAGATAAGCTGTATTTACCAGTGCAATTTGTCTGCCTGAAGGAAGCTATGCTTAAGAAGAGGGGGAAAAAGTCAGCATGTATTTCATATTTAGACTGAGCAATTGGGCCTTTGTCTAAGGATAGCCATCATAGCCAGGGTTTTGTAATCTTTAACCTTGCTTTCTTGTGTTTTCTCACAGAAAAAAGAGGAAACTGAATTCTCTCTAGAATTTCTTCAAAAATTCTCCATTCCTCCTCCATCTCTTTCAAAGTTAATTTCTTGATGAGTTATGTGTATTTTTTCTTATAGAAAGTACATTTGTTGTAAGCACACAGTCTCCCCGACAAGCAACAGCTTCTTAAACTTTCTTGACAAACCTTGTTTGCATTTATTTTGCTTTCTGCTTCCTTTTCACCTGGTTATGTGATCTGTGGAATGTGTGTGCGTGGTCATTTTTCTGTGCTAGCTTCTAATGACCTTCCTGCTTCAGTCCTGAGAGGTTCTGTGTTAATTTGTCCCACTCATCTTTCAACTAGTCCTTCAGCTAGACTTCAGAGGGTTGTGATACACCTCTTCTTTCAATGTAGTCATCTGCACTTTTATAGAAATTATATCATCAAATCTTTATGTTGTTTCAGATTAACAAGCATGCCTTCTCAGGAGGTAGAGATACTATTGAAGAGCACAGGAAGTACGGGGGTAACTGTGATGTTGATGTTTCTTTCATGTATCTGACCTTCTTTCTGGAAGATGATGACAGGCTTGAACAACTGAAGCAGGTAAGTAGCCAACTTAAAGATAGTACTATTCATTCCTTGCTGGGAGGACAAAGCTGTAACGAAAACCTCCTATGAAGCTTCTTCAGGAAAATAATTATGTTGCTCTTCTTCCCCTCTTCATCCTTTATAAGGTTCACTGTATGTGGTTGTTGCAATGTTTTGCTTTCTCACAGGTTATTTGGTCTCTACGTTTTTTTGAAAAAAGAAAAAAATAATAATTTCTCGAGTATTTTCATAAAAATCCCTAACACTGTGTAGGACAGCCTCTCTCCTACTTTTCACATGGTTGAACTTTGTTGAGATTCATGTTGCTGTTGTATAATAAACCCTGCCTGTGCCTAATGTGCAAAGTACCTAAATACTTTGCAGCTACAAAAGCTAATGTCAAAAACTTGTTGGTTTTTTTTGATCTTTTCTTCACAAGAAAGGTAATAACAATGAGGAACTGATTCACTGAGCCCAGATAAAAGCTGCTTAATATGACTAGTATTTTCCTTAAAACCATCTGGCAGGCTTCTGTTCCTGGCAGCAGTAGCAAGAGCTTTCACTGCCTTCGGATATATGATCATCATCAACACTAGGGAATATCTATTCTGTGGAAGATGGTATCTGTAGCTAATAGTACCCAGGTCACATTGGTTTTTTCAGCTTTCTCCTGGTGGGAACAGCAGTAAGAAAGGCAAGAGCTATGGATTCTTCTCTAACCCTTTCACCTTTCCCATGCAAGGGCAGGTTAGGTAGCTACTAATCCCCTTGCAAATTCTTACAAATTTCTTATGTATCTGGAGCACAATCGAGGTACTAAGCAGTTTTCCATTACTCTCCAACCATTACAGCAGTATTAGTGTAACTCTGCTGCAGAGCAGTATTAGTGTAACTCTGCTGCAGGGAACACAAAACCTAGACCACGGTCCTCAGCTTGCTGCAATGCTGCCTCTGAGCCAGATTAGAAAACATGAAGTCACAGCTTATACTGTCATTAGTAGAACTGCTTCAGTTACAGTACCACAGGGAGAAGCTTTTGGAAGTGGATATTCAGACATAGCGACATCAGCTCGTATTCGAAAATAAATCCACTAAAATTAATTAAAACAATTCAGTTTGTTGTTGTTAAGGTGTGTGACTATCAGCAACAGTTATGCCTTGAATTAGTATTACCAATGGCTTGATGATAAGAGAAAGTAATATTGTCATGTTCACGGTCATTTCAAACTGTAGTTGAACTGCCTTAGCTGGGGCTGAGCACAGTCTTCTGTTTAGCCTGTGTTTGCTGCTAAAGTGTTTTCAGTAGTAGAGCAATTGAACGGATTGCCAAGAGTGAACATAACTCCTAGTGTCAACAAAGATTATCAGTGTCTTTGCTATAAAAAAGAATACTTTAATCATATCTAACCTCATAACCAAACTCAGTGAGATAAAAATATGAGAATTGTTACCTCCTATTGCAAAAAAAAAAAAAAAAAAAAAGAAAAAAGAAAAAGAAAAAAAAAGAAAAAAAGAAAAGAAAAGAAAAAAGAAAAAGAAACTAACCAAAGCAAAAAGAAAAAGAAAACAGCTGAGGGCAATTGTTTATTTGAATTGGGATTCTAGGGAGGAAAATGTGCAGTTTCCTGCAAGTAGTTACAGGGTTTCCAAGTTAAAATCTTGTGAATGTGGCTTTTTTCAGTCAGCTTGTTACATATGAAATTGCCCAACTGCCTTAACTTTTTAAAAGGCAACAAGTAATTTTTCAAGTTACATTTTCAAATTGATACCAGATGATCTTAAGCATATGCTTAGTTATAGAGACATCCAAATCTTTATTCGCCAAGGACAGACTTTTAAAGAAATTCTTGTCACTAAGCCTCTTTTCATGTAGCACCATATTTAGCTATCAACACTTCCTTGACAGGCATACACAAGTGGGGAATTGCTCACAGGGGAGCTGAAGAAGGTGCTTATTGAAACATTGCAGCCCTTGATAGCAGCTCATCAAGAGAGACGCAAACACGTCACAGATGAAATGGTGAAGCAATTCATGACTCCACGGAAGCTAGCTTTTGAATTTTGAGGAGATGCATATGTAACTTATCACTTGATAAACCAAAATCAAATACTTGTTGTCTTCTGTTGTATGTCATCACTCCCTAGTTATGTACAGCCTGCTATCAGTGCTTTATAAATATTGCTTTTAATGAGTTACTTACAATAAGCATCAGAGTACAGAAAAAGTTTTAAAATATGACTCATATCTATTTAAAATCCAAATGTGTTCATTGAGGAATTGATTCTATACAAGACAGAATTGACTGATCTTGCAGAGAAGCATGTCTGTCAGCATAGGACCCTACTTTATTGTATTTCATGTTGAAAATATAAATAAAATTTCCATTTTGATGCTGAAGTCTAACTTGTAAATTGCTTTAGATATGTTGGTAAGAGGTCATATCTCAGAAACTAATAACTGGCAGCTCCAATTTCTTTTGTTTTGTATAGCTTTGTTTACTAGACTACATGTCCTGTTGGGCTACTTTGGAACGTGCTGTACACATGAAGATGATGAATGTTGCAAAGTAGATTACACAGTGACTTAGCCTGAGATCAGTAGAGAAAGGATGGAGGCCTGTGAGTTGAACATAGGAGTTAGTGAAAATCTAGTTAGCTTTGTTATGCTCCTTCTCTTTGACCTGGGACAAAGTTACAAAGTTACAAATTGCTTTTACTTTCATTTCTACAGCTATAAAACTAGTCTGAATGCCAATGAAGGGAGGAAGCAAAACAGGGTTGTAAAGTCCCTTGATGTTCTCAGGTGAAAGATATCACAGATGAAAATTTTAGTTTCTACTTACGAAAAATACTAAGTGTTGAGTCATGCTGTGAGAATGAAGTCACTGCTGGACACAGTGATATTTCTAGGGCTATATATCTGTCCTGTTTTACTGCACCAGATCATTTAAACTAGGGGTACTTATTTTAAGATCTATCCCAATGAGAAAATCCACTTTGTTGAAATACCTCATGTAATACCTCATTATTTTCTTTCTTAAAAAGAACTTCAGTGTCTTTGGTATGATTTATGGAAGAACAATTTGCATGATTAGCAAGCTTGTTTTAATATGTGCAGTACTAACTACATATTATTAGATCTATCCTGTATTTATGTAGAATAGATTAGCCCAGATCCATCTTATCCAAATCAAATAAAAATACCTCTGATAACACAGGTGGGCATTGATGTGTGATGTTTGCAAGTCACGTAAAATATAAGGAGGGCATTAGAATGAAGTGTGAAAGCTTTAACAGATTCTGTACTGTGGAATCTAGTAGATATATTGGTAAGTAGTCTATAAAAAAATGCTTTTAATTTGTCCTTACGCTACTGAAGGCAGCTGATTACAGTTGGGCTGAGGGAGAATTTTCAAGGATGAGGCTTTTCACTGACTTCAGTAGAAGACCTTGGATCAGTCTTTAGTACATAAGAATGTGTTGCACTATTTGTCCTGCCTGGAGCTGGTAGACATTGCAAAATTACTCCCTCCCCACCTGTAACAGCTCTGTAACAGTGCATACATGTCCTGTCCAGCAATGACCTTGCGTTTCTGAGAAGGAAATGTCTGGGTGCCAAGCTGTATATAAGGGCCTATGTTAGTGTTATAGTTGTATTTGTGCCAGGGACCAAGGAAAGACTGAAATGCACAGCAAATTTAGTCTTTCTGTGTGCTTCAAACTTGTACTGAAAGTAGGAATGCTTAGCTTTTTGCTTTTTTCCTTTCAGTTTACGTGACCTAGGCATCACTGATATAATGACTCTGATGCATTAAAGTAGATGTTTACCAATAGCCTACCTCTCTATAACCCATGGTCATAGTATCTTAGTGCTAACAAGTGCTTAACAATCAGTAGATATGTTTATTTCTTTTTAAAGTCATAGAACACTTCCTAGAAAAGCAAAATAGTGTCTTAAATACAATGGTAAATAAATGAATTCTTGTTGCTCTAGACTTTTCAGTGGTAACCTTTCAATTCTCACAGTCCAAAGTTTGCCATCTTTGAGCAATACATAATAGATTGCTCTTAAGTTGATCTTAAAGGGCTTTTACAAACTCAGTGCAAATTTCTTTGTGAAATTTTTCCATCAGTCCTATAATATTTATTTCCTTAGCTAAGAATTAATTCAGTTATTCAGGGGAGAAATTTGGTGTGGGACAAACTCACAGTGCGTTCTGTTCGAACTAAATGTATGGATTAATTTTACAATACAGCAATTAAAATCTGAAGGGAAAGTTCTAGAAGGGCACGTGGTAACAAAATTAATTTATCATTTGCTTACTGAGAAAACACATTCCTGGAGTGTTCAGATAAATGCTTACAAAAGTGTTGCACTTCTGAATTCAACAGAAATTATACAGTTTCTTAAAGGAAGCTTGACAAATTCCTAAATCTATTGTAATTATTATTCATATCCCAGAGATATTTAAAATATCATGACAGGGCAGCCTTGAAAGGCATGGGTGAAATGCTTGAGAATGTCATCCGGTAATGTTCATTACATTTTCCTCAATTTGTTGATACTTTGTTCATCTTGCTGTAATAAAAATGTAGAGCAAAGTCTGTATCCAACTTCTTCATTTGATTTTTTTTTTAAGGTTTAATTTACACTTGCTCTATTTTTCGTCACTGTTCCTGCCTCTTTGGGTATTAATTTAGTCATCCAATGGAGTAGGTCTTAGTTTTGATGCTCGTCACCCTGCAAGTAGTGAAACAGGGTGCCTTGTAACCCCCTTGTAACCCTCTGTATCCAGTCCCACCAGGTGCATTTCAGCTTGCTTACAGAACAAGCTAGTAAGAGTCAGTCATCCAAAGACTGGCTGTAAGACTGGATGTTGAATTTACGTATGTACCACAACCGGTTCAGAAATATGGGGAGGTCAGCGTGACCTGTTACTATGATACTTCTTTGATAGGTTTCGCCTAAAGACTGGTGCTTAAAGGAAGCTTGGTACTCTGTGCTTGCAGTTGTGTGAGGAGCACAGATCCTGAATAGCTTCCCATGGTTTTTCCACACTCCCTAAGAGGCATGCAGAAACCTACTTGCGTATTTGTGAACATCATTGTCACAAAAACAGGAACTAAGAGCAAAATGGAAACATGAATATTCCTTCTAAAGAAAATTCTCTGTTTTCAAGGCCAGGAAGTGTGTTACTGACAGAAATGGTCTGTACAGAAAGCTGCAGTGCCTAGCAAAGTAAACTGAGTAACAGCCCAGCAACTGTGGTGTCTTCCTTCTGTTGGCTGGCCTTCAGCTAGGTGATTTATCAGAAGTAGTAGTTCTGTGATTATCAGAGTTGCAGAGTAGCTGAAGGTCAAGGTAAAGCAAAGAAATGAGAAAATAAGCAGCCAGCCTCTGAAATCCACAAGCCAAATACCCAGTTTAGTATACATGGAGTTAAGAGTACCCTGTATTATGTGTTGTTAAACATATAATTGTTGTTTCTTATTTATGTGCCTGGGTTTATGGTACTTATACAGTCAATTCCTCTACCTGCGAGTAATTTAGCTCAGTATGAATTAGCCTTAAGTGCTTGCTTTAAGACTAGCTGTCACTAACACACTGCATGTTTATATTTTCCCAGTAAATGCTTGCAGACTGAATGAATTGCAAAGTAGTTACCTTCCTGAAATAAGCTGCCTAAAGAAATGACTTACTTACCTCTCATGTTTAGGCCAAGTGAGAGCCTGCTTTTATATGGTGCTGAATACCTAGGGGCTTGCAGATCTCAGCCCT
Source organism: Rhea pennata (assembly GCF_028389875.1). Taxonomy (NCBI): domain Eukaryota; kingdom Metazoa; phylum Chordata; class Aves; order Rheiformes; family Rheidae; genus Rhea; species Rhea pennata. Next base: position 57,191,711 of record NC_084667.1, on the reverse strand, counting down.
TCTGAGTGGGCTCCACAGTTTCTCCCACTCAGTTTTATAATTCACCTAAAATTCCTGTTTCTTGAAGCCACTTGTATTTGGCTTACGCCTATAGGAGGAGACATTTTTTAGTAGTTTGAATGATTGAGCCTGTTGGGAAGTTCAGCTACTTCTGATTAGAATTTGTTTTCAAACCTCTGGTTGACCATGAATGGTATCAACTCTGCCTAACAATAAATGATTGTTTTGTCTTATTTATAGGTATTTTTTCCTGTCTCTGTGTTCAAAGAACTTAATGCCTGAGAATTGAGTTAGGTTGAGAATAATACAGTATAAAAGAGTCTGATTCCAGGAACCATCCAGGCAGAGCTAGGATAAATCACCATCCCACTGTGAGAGCGCTCAGTCTAACGCATCCCTTGTAGAAAGAGGTGAGCAGAAAGAGCCGTCTTTAGGAGAACTTCAAATCTTGCTGACTTAATTAGATCTTTTGTTGTAAGGACGTTCAGACTAAAGGAATTTTGCTGCTCATGGTCCAAGATGTAACTGAGGGTACAAGGTTGCTGAGTCCCTTAGCACCTTGATATAGAATTAGATTCCCTGCTGGGTCTTTCATTCCATGGCCTTTTAAGGTGACATGCTCTGAACCTGGCTGTGGTCTTTTAAATCTGCTCTTGGATTGGCTGCAGCAGCTGATAGGCTCTTGAGAGAAAAATTCATTATAGTTGTTTGATAGCATGGCTGTGAACAAATTTAAAAAGCAAGTTGAAGGCTTAGATTTCAGGAGGACAATTCTGGAGCTTTTTACTAGTCTTTCTGCAGTGGAAGAGGTTCCCTTTATTCTTTGCTAGTAGCACTTACTTAAAGTTTTTAAGCCTGTCCTTCTAGTATAGGATCATTTCTTCCCTTTCCAGCATAGCTATCGAGTCTTGCCTGTCGCAGAATCGCTGTTAGTGTGGTTAAGGCCACGCTCTCAACCAGTAAGTGTGGATGTGGACCAGAATTTTATCGGCCTTGAATAAGAGAACTCCTCTAAAAAATTATCTTCCTCTTTTACTTAAAAAAGGCACATTTTCAGCACAATTTTGAGGTGAGGGCCACACCATTGCAAACGTCCTCATCATCACAGAAAAGTAGAGATGCAGAACATCTTAACTGCTCCTGAGGCAAGGGCAAGCCTTGCAAATCAGAGTGTTTCTGAGTCTAGGGAGGTTCTTTTCAAAACAGAATGTTTCTGAAATGTTATATCTTTATGAAAAGAGTATATTTTAGGAAAGTTAGAGATCCCTTCAGAACATAACTTTGACAAAAAAAAAAAAAAAAAAAAAAAAAGGCATTTGGCCAGTCCTAACAGTGTATTTTAAAGTCAAAAGAGTATACACTTTTTGAAAGTAATTAATCTTAATTATACCATACCAGTTCTGCACTTCTCCTTTAATTTACCTAACCTTAGTGCACAAAACTTATGGCAGTCTTTCTTTTGAGAAGCAAAGGTTTTTGCTTCTTTTCCCACCCCCCTTCCAGTACAAGAACAGCCTGTACAAAAAGCTTTGTCAAGATTCAGGAACATGGTACATTCTACCACCAGAAGGGGAGTGAAGCTTTACAGCTAATGATAGCACAGGGAGAAAAAAAAAATCACATGATTTACTCGAAATGAAGCCTGTTTCCATTTTCAATGAGGCCATTAGAGAGATTATGTAAACAGACTATGTCTGCCACTCATTTAAAGACGACAGGAAAAAGCAAGGCAACTCATATTTCAGCTGCTACCAAAGGAACATAATTGTGGAGCGCTTGTGCAAAACTACAGATAGGCATGCAAGGTCTGCCCATTGTGGCTTGAAGCACAAATACGTAAGTTAAGTGAATGCATTACATGTATTACATATAAAGAGCGCACACTGTGTAGTGTTAAATCTAACATACACAACCTGCCCTCCACCCTTGCCTTGGTAGTGAAGATCAGGTTTTCTTCCAGGACAAAACCTAATTCACCTTTTGTCAAAAATCTCTTTGACAGGCTATCAGCTTTTTATAACAGAAATATTTGCGAATGTTTCAATAGCCTGAGTAGTAGCTGCAGTCTAAGTATATTAACAGGATAGAAGGGAGGTTGACTGTAAGTACAAGACTTCCTGATGAGTTTGTGATCCTGTAAGAATAAAACTAAGAGATCAGTCATCCAGTTTTGCGCTGAAATTTCCATACCTCTCACACCGTCCATCACTGAGAGCAGAGTTCAGCAGTTGTTTGTGTATGCTGTGTTACAAAAGAAGAGCTAAAAAAGAAAATACACCTCTGAACAGAGTGACATGAGCTATTTTTCATTCATAAGATGATCTGTAAACCTCAGTACAGCTTCATATGTTACAAATACAACCATGTTCACAGGAAACGCACGAATGCAGTTTAAACCCAGTCCTTTGAAAAGCACTTTTACACCCTCCTTTCTCACGCTTTCCCTAACACAGTGGACTAGGCCTTTGTACTTTTGGTGTCCCAGTTCATCTGTTTGCATCCGTGATTTGATGACATCCATGGGAGTAGCTAATCCCCAGGCCAGGACTCCAGCAAAACCACCCGAAAGCAGCACAGCTAGGAAACCTGCAAAACAAGATGAAGGCAGTGGGGAGCAGTTAACTTAAGCCTTGAACTGCTACAGCATCTCAGATTCATTTTCTGCAGTTGCTTACTAAAGTCTTTTCAAATCTAATTCTGCAAATAATTCTAGGAACAGGAAAGAGAACAGGAAGAGCATTACATTGAAATTTTGCTCAGTCTGGCGTGATTGGGACCTGCCAGCAGTGCAAAGCTATGATGACTGCATTAACATCACTGCACTCCTGCAGGTGGTCTCTAGCATTTCTTCAGATGATTTTCCACCAAGTTCTGCTGGAATTCTGATCCCTTCCTTGGATTCATCCAGCTTGTGTGGTCTCTGTCAAGGAGTTTGCCTTCCCAGGCCCCTTGTCTCTACCTCCCCTTCCACCATACGGCAATCTAAACAGCGCGCTTCATAGATCATCACCGGCTATGCAGTGCTTTGAGCAGCGACCACAGCTTGACCTGCTCTTGCAGAACAAAGCGAAGAAAAGCTGGAAAACACTTAGCCAGTCATGCAACTGCTGAACAGGAATTGTTCTCCTGGTTCAAACAGCAAATTTTGCTCCTTGGAAAGGGGAGGAAGAGGAGGAGCACCTTCTCTTTCCATAAGCTGCTTAGCAAATGCTAGCTTTTTAACCTTCATGTTTTTCGGTAGCTAATTTGTCTTGCTATTGGAGTTGCGTATTTCCAGTGATCGCATACAAAACATGTGGCCTCACGATTTCACAGCATGCTCATTTTGCATACATCATGCTGGCTTGTGCAGAGACCGCATCCGCTTTAGCCCCACACAAACGGAGCGGGATGTAGAGCCTGCTGCTCCGAGGCGCTGAGCTGCCCAGCCTGAGAGTGCTCAGCCCCTCCTCAGCCAGGCCTGCTTATTTTTACAATTCTCAGGAAGATTCTTTGCTGAATAGAAAAAAATGTTTTGCCTCTCTGAGACATTTGTTTTCTCAAAGGTGGAAGTAGATGGTTGGTTTTTAGAGCCAAGCCACCAACCGGAAAACTTAAGTCTCTTCCAGTTCTGCACCTGGACTCTGTTTCCAAGCTCCAGGCTGACCCCGAATGAGTGCTCCGTGAGAGCTCTTGGCGATTTGTCCAGGTTTCATTTCCAGTTGCATACCCCATTTCTGCACGAAGAGGGTTTCGTACTCACATACTAGGTACTGGGGCGTGCTGTAAACACCTCTCCTGCAGGAAGAGGAGTAGCTGCTGAGGGACAAGATCCCCAAATGAACATTTGGAGGACAAACAAAATTCAGCTCCTATTTGATATAGTCAAGCCTTCTGCTGCACAGATTAAAAAATAAAATGAAATAAAAAAAACCAAGGTATGCAGTGCACTAAGAGAGTGGGACCATGCCCCAGTGTGTGTTCACAGCCGGGTCGTGCCCCATGCTGCCCTCGGCACGACAGTGAAATGCAAGAACAAATCTGAGCCCTAACTTGGATCTTCCCAGCCCCTGGCTCCTGCTGTTTCCCTCCTGCGGCCCTAGCCTGCGTTCCTTCGGCAAGGCCTGTGCCAGGAGGGATGAAAGCATTTACCCTGGTGCACCCTCCCTGCGGCCGGGTTATTCTCCGAGCACCGCGATTGCTCCGGGCGGGGGAGCCCCTCTAAACCGCGGCGAGCAGGGAGCGCCGCGAGGCTGCCCACGGCCTGCCTCGGCCCTGCAGCTCCCCCCGGGCTTCTCAACCCCCACGCGGGCCGTAGCCGCGGACTAAGCAGCTTACCCTGCCCGTCACCCTCCCAGCCACGTGGGACGATTTTGCCCCGCGCAGCTGGAGCCTGCAAATCCCCCGCACCCAGCCTGCCTGCGCCCCTGGCTGAGGGGCACAAAGAGCCTGGTCGTGCCTGGAAATAAAAGCAGTGAAATAATAAAATGTGCCCCTCACAAGGCACGGTTTTGAGCAAGGCCTCCTAGGTGCTGGGTAATGTTTGCTGAGAATGTGTCTCCTCTTAGCGTGATACAAAATAAGCCATTTTTGCACATAACACAAGACTCTTTCTTGTACCTACCCGGTTTATTTTTCCCCACTGGTGTAAGCCAGTCGCACAGAACAGAATAGGTAAGGAAATAGACTGCAGAAGAGGAGCAATCCCTGCAGAGTAATGCAGAGCAGCCTTTGTAGAGACCCCCAAAACCTTCCTCTTTTGCAATCACCTTCAGACAGTGCAGAGATCCTTGGTACTTGGGCTTGGAAATGGGTTGGGGAGATGCCACAGAAGGATGCGGTTGCTTCTGAGTTTGCATTCGAACTTTAGCTACCTCACTAGGTGTCATCAGCATAACCTGTAAAGTTAGAGGATATCGTTATCTTAAACCTTCCCATTTAAACAGTGTTTTAAGCCTCCTCCAGCCTGACCCTCCAAATCATTCATCTCCCACCTTTTCAGGCAATAGTATTTCTTATCTAACGCCAGGAAGTTCCAGCTTCCTCCCGTTGGTCTGCACTAAGTCGCCACAGAGCAGCGGCAGGACATGAGTGTTGCGTGGGACACGTGAGCTTGCGTTACACTGTGCACAGCAGAAAGCGAGGCAGAAATAGGCAGAGGACACTAGACAGCTGTAAAAACTTGTCAAACCATTTGGGCATGGAGAGAAGAATGTCTTCAGCTGAAGGGTGGCATAAATCAGGGCTCTTCAACACACAGGTGTTTTGGAACCAAGGCCATAAGGAACATCAGAAACTAACCCTGTTAATTAGAGCCGTTCCCTTCCAGGAAACGCCTATAGACCCGACGAGCCTGGCTGCCCTACACGAGGGCTGCCTATAGGGTACGGGAGGCTCCGCGGCACTCGCAGCGCCTGCACACATCCGTCTGCTGACAGGAAACTGTGCCTGAATTCAGACCCACCGCTTAGCGTCCTTTACGGGAACGACACGCGTATTTGCCAGGGAGTTATTTGCCATTTGCTTGGCCGGCGATGCCCTGAGCCGGGGTGGGTTTTGAGTCCCGCCGAGGCGACGCGGCGTGCGTGCAGCACCCTCGTAATTACCGCGTAATTCTTAAAGGAGCGGACCGGCACGCCGCGCGGTGGATCCGGCGGCGCGGGGCGCCCGGCGGGAGCCTGGGCTCGACCCGCCGCGGGAACGAGCCCCGCACGGCGCCTGACGCAGGCTCCCTCCCGGCGCTGCACAGAGACCAGCCTCCGCTTCTCCGGCCTCGTACGCGCGCGCGCCAACAAGCTCTCTCTCTGCGATTTCCTTTTTGGCTGTTTACCTACCCGGACTGCACCAGTAGCACTTCCAGCGAGAAAAATATCCAGCTTGGAGGGCTTTGCGTCCACAGTACCGTATCGCAATTTGCAGATGTTGCGAAGGAAATTTCTGTATGTGCCAAATGAAACAGAGGAAATCAGTGATACTGTGAAGACTGACGCAGATACGCCTTTGTAAAATCCCAAAACCTAGTCAGAGACAAAGAAAAGAACAACAATTTTAAGAGAGAACAGCGAGGGAAAGTGTCCGCTCTGAAACACTGCCATTATATTGCTGAGTCAAAACTTATTTCTATTATTATTGGCAAAGCTGAGTTTCATGCTAACCCTTCTCCCAAAAAATGGTTATATATAATTGTGGTCTGTCCTCCCCAAACTGAGCGATGCAGCTTTGCTTCTCCGACCTATACAAGAGGTCTCTCCTACTGCTACTCCAAGCAGAAATAAGAAGCATCCTCGGCTTGTACGTGCCGTTCTGATGAGAGGTACCTACCTTTTCTGTTCTGTATGTTTCTTGAATGCAGTGCCAAATTCCTCTGTAACACCTTTCGGTCTGAATCCTCACCTAGGAATATAGGGGCAACTTTGAAATATGGACATCAGATTTAAAAAAAATAAATAATAATAATAAAAAAAAATCTTTAATGCTTTCTATGCTTTAACAGCAAACCAGTCCGTTAATCATTAAATAGCACCCCCAAACAATTTTCAAGAGCAAAAAACAGACAATCAAATGAAGGGAGCGAAATACGTTGATGTAACAACAATTAAAGCGCTCAGTTACCAGACTAGCTTTCTACAGGGGGGAAAATGGCAAAAGGGTCTGTTTGCCTTCGGTCTGTAGTCGAGAAATAAAGTTCCGACAGGTACCTTCACTGTATCCAGCGGATAACCCACTGCTGTGCTTAGACCACCTGGAACAGATATTGCATTGGACACGGTTAGCAGCGCACGCCGCGGCAGACCGCCTCCGCGGACCCGCGGACGAAGGGCAGCCGCCGACAGGCGCAGCCCCAGACTCCCACTGCCCGGGGCGCCCGAGCTCCCCAGCTCCAGCCAGGATCTTCAAGCCAACAGCGACGAGCGAAACGGGCCGGTGTCTCCGAGCGACCGAGGGATCCGAGCGTCGCAGGAAACTCGGAGCAGCCCCCCGGGAAGGGACTCGGCGGGAAGGAGCATGGGATAACGTGCACCGCAGTTTTGGACCGTTTCTGTTCCCCTCTCCATTTAGGCAGTGAAGTATCTTTGGACCATGACCAAGCCACGCTTACGTGAGCAGCGAGGTGTCCCCGCTCACAGGAGGGTCTCTGAGTATTGCTGAGCAATCTGAGCAAATTTGGAAATATTAAGGAATAAAAGCACAGGGACATTTGTAAAAGAGAGGTGGTCTTTTATCGTGGTGATGGCAGAGGTCCTGGACACGGCCTGGCTGCACTTTGCAAAGCATATACGGAGCCCGGGGTAAAAAATTCACTGAGCGTAAGGACTCGCGGCACCTCGCTGCACTAAGCCCCTGAAGCGCGTTTCCTACCCGCACCCGACACCTCCGTACGCAGCAAAGCCAGAGCAGGGAGCAAAAGCAGAGGTCTGGAGGCTGGGGAGCGCGCCGGCGGGCTGGCGCGAGGCGGGGGCCGGCGGCTTAGCCGCGGGGCGTGCAGAGGCCGGCACGCTCGGCAGCACGCCCCGCGCGCCAGCTGACCGCTGTTGCCCGCCGGTGACAGTAGAGGCATTTCCAGCAGTCTAGGGAGGGGTTGTCAACCGTCTGTCGACACCCAGGCTCATTCTGAGACCTTAAAATAGCCGCTGGAGTTGGAAACACATTAATCCTGTGAGACAAAGTTGCTGCCTTAAGAGCAGATCGGGAGGGAAGAGCGAATAGATCCCCCCCGGCGTGCCATCACCTCCACTGCCTACCCCAGCTCCGGTCCGGGTGCATCTGCCTGCAGACACGGTAAAGGGGCTGGTTAGTCAAGTTCCTCCGAGTATATAAACTGCCAAGTGACCTGAAAGGAAATCAGGCTGGGGGACAACGGAGCTGTATCCATGTGGGTTATTTATACAGAGATCAGGATCATAAAACTGCTTATATGAGCTCTTCAGGGAGCCAGGAAGTCATAGAAAACAGTGTGCTTCTGGTGGCTCATGAGTTAGAAACTGCCTGACATTGAGTTTTCTTCCCCCCCCCCCTTTCTTTTATTTTCTTTTTTTTTTTTTTCCTTAAGAAAAAGGAAATGATTTAAAAACGTATATGTAGCTGTGTGGCTGCAGTCATTTCACTCAGCATGTTCACCTGCAATTACACTGCTGCTTGGGAACTCCTGGCAGCTCTGCCGTGTTTTGGAGAAGAGCAGCAGCTGCTGGGTGAGTCACCAGCAGTCAAGCCTCATAAGAAAACAATGGGCAGAGGCTTACTTGCATTAAAAAAATAAAATTAAAATAAAATTAAAAAAAAGATAAGGTTGAAAGAGAGAGAATGAGGGAGAATACCAGAACAGAAAGAAATAACAGGAGAATAAGACAGCTAGGAGGAGCAATGCATCTGAGCTGAACGGACAGTGACAACGCACCAAGTCACCTGGGGCCACCGATGCTGTCCCAGATTGCCAGCTCTCAGCTCAGATGCAGACCGCAAATACAGACCCTGCCAGCCAGGGCAGAGCAGCAAATAAGTTAATGTCAACATGACTGTGGTGTCCTCAGAAGTGCCCTGGCCCAAGCACTCCATCCCAGCCTGGAGGATTTGGCTTTACATCAACTGCAAACTTCCTGAACGTTAAAGGTGGCAGCTGGGGCTGCCCAGATGCTGGCTATGCAAGGGCACAGTGTGCTCACGCAGCTGAAAGCCAGGTCGCTCCATCGTGCTCAGGAAGGTAGCAGCCTTGCCGTTTTTCACTGGCTGGTGTGTACCAGGTACCGGGGCTGATATGGACCAGCATTGAACACAAAGTGTGTTCCCATAAGGTGAAGGAAGACAGTAACACTGACAATAAAAGCAGGTTGCCCCAAACCAGTTTGTTCCCCAACGCTCCTCAGTCCAAAGTGCTCCTGTTCACCTTTGTTTCAACAGGGACAAAGTATCCCCCTGGGAAAAGACCATAAGGGTGAGCTTTTCACTGCTCCCATAAAAGTAGAGAGGTGAGCCCCCAAAACTTCCTAACAACCACAGCCTGCCGTGGACTGCCCTCCTTAAGAACCAAAGCACTCGGGGCAGTCAAGTGTTTTGGCTGAGGAGCCAAGCCAAGCCTCAAAAGCTAGGAAGAAGGGCTCTGTACAATGTCAGATGATATAAATAGCCTGGAACAAAGATAGCCTGACCCATACATGCACTGTTTGCACAGCAGAAGTGTCAAAGGCCAGCTATGTATAGGATGCATATGGGAGAGGGATCCTAGGGGGCTCCTATTCAGTAACACTGCCCCGGCTGGGAAGAAAATAATGGCAAAATGAGGTGAATGACCAGTGCTGGGGTATAGTGAACCAGTTTTCCTGCCTACTTTATCTGGGATATTCTCAGGTATTGCGTAGAGGTTACAGCAGCCCCTATACACACATTCACATGGCAGGGACAAAACCTAATAACTCACGTCTTCACAAGTTTGGCCTTTCAGACCTGGCAATTAAAATAAGGAGAGATCCTTGCCCTGTACACCAAACAACCTGAGCTTCATTCAGTAACATTTCCGTGGCAGTGGCCAGCAGTAACCATTTCAGCTGAAGGGACAAGGAGACAGTACGTTGCCTCTGTGGGCAGACTATTTATTTACGCTGGGACTGCATGTGACTGGTGTGTAACCTTGCAGTAGGATGCAGGGAAGCCTGAACATGCCACAGACAGGGCTGTTTTACCAGGACAGTGCTGGGTAAACCTCAGCTTCCCCTTTCCCAGATCTCTGGCTCAGGCCCAAGAGTCAAGTCATCCTTAGTCATCACTGCTGAGGCCCTGCTATGGCTGGAGCTACTGTAATAGCAGGGTTAGAAACAGATGCAGACTCACAGGGAGACTAGGAGGGACCTAAGGAAGTGTCTAGCCCACCCTGTTGCTCAGAGTAGGGTCAGCTACATTGGCCAACAAGGACATCCTTGTAGATAAGCTACTTTCCAGAATCTCCAGCCCCATTTTGTGGTTACTGAAAGCCTCCAACTTTAGTCACTAAATATGTTTCTCTCACATTGTTTTCATCTGGAATCACAGCAAGCCACTATTTCCCAGGCCAAAGGTGCTGAGCTTTTCACGTGGGCATAGAAGCAGTAGCTCAAAGGAAAAGCACAACAATATTTGTGTATGCTCCTGAGCCAGGCTGGACCTTTCATGGGGTTTGAAAGCACTACACCTCTGCTGTTTTTCAGAGGTGCCCAAGCTGTGTTTTCTCCAAAACATCCGGAAAACACAAGGTCACAAGAATATCATTTACTAAACACAGAATCTGTTGTTATCTATGTTGCCACTTGAGTTGCCTGATGCAGTTCAGCTGGATTTGCAGCTTCTTCAGGAATGTGAAATCTGCTTCAACTCTAACAAGCACAAGCTGTGAAACAAACTTAGTGCCAAAAACTTCCCTGTTCTCACAGGAAAGCAATCCCACCCCTGGGAGCTGTCCTGCATCAAGATAGGGACCACAGCCCAAAGCCCTTGCCCAAGGTACTTTGCATGTGTCTATGTGCAAGCTCCCAGTAGGGGAAAACATGCCAGAAGACACCCCTGCCTGCCCCTGAAAGATTGTATTATCCCTCTTAAAAAAATCCCTGAACCTGACACAGATGAAAAGATGGAAAATTTTGCTCTTGGACACCCTCAGGTAAGTACATTAAATAAGCAAGTACATTTTTCTTTCCAGCTGGAGAGCTCCCCCACCCACACTCTCCCAGGTTGACTCTCCTCCTGCTCATTTCCCAGGCCCACAGGCACCCACAGAAGGTACTTGCTGCCTTGCTGGGCTGTACACTAGTGCACGGAGAGGAGGGCACCGCAGAAACCACAGCCTGGGCACCACAGTTTGGGAAAAGGCCAAGGTGAATGGCTGTTTCAAACTCTTCAAAGTCATTTCCTAGAAAAAGAAAGTTCATCCTTAGGTGGTTCAGTTATAACAATGCCAATAAAAGCAATGGAGTGCCACCAGAGAACAAAAATATCGCTGCTCTGCTGAGCCGAGCCATATATCAATGATAACATTTAATCGTAAATGTTACGACACCTAAGATGAGGTTTAGAGTCTCCCTCAGAGCTGGACAGCCCTTTGCCAGGCACATCACTGGGCCTGAGACTTCACAACGTGCTCTGAAAGTCAACAAGGAAAAGGGAGTAGGAAGGAGAGATGTCATGGAGGGGTTACATGCCCCTCTCCCACCAAGACCCTTTCCTGAGCAGAGGTCCCCACACTTGGAAAGAGCTGACAGCTCAAGCAACAGGCACCCCTGAGTCCAGGCACCCCCGAGCAGCCAATCCTTGCCGGTGCCCACAGGTTGGGCAGTGAGCGCGAAGGGGCAGCAGGGTAAAACTTGCCAGGGTCCCTCCCAGCAAATGGGCATTTGTAACCTGGCTACAGGTTCCTTGCTAGGAAAAATCCAAAAAAATTTCAGCAGCTCCAAGTAAGCTTCGACATGCAGGGCTTGGACTGTGCCTCAGCTGTCTGGCAGGTTTACCTGGCCCTTCTGGCAGCGGTGACCCCAAGTCTCTTGTCTTGCTATTCGATACTGTGCTAAATCTGACAAGATTTCAGAAAAGAAATGAGACCAGTGACTACATTTTGCTGTTTAAAGCAAAGCTGAGTTTGAGCAGGATATGCCCTCAAAACGTCTAAAATTAGATCACGCTTTTTCTTTTAAATATAGCTAACATTCACTAGATCAAAGCCTGCTATGCAGCAGCCTGCAGAGAAATTACCATCAGAGCTGCAAATACATGTCAGCAGATTACATAAATTTCATTCATTCAGACCTTCTTTACTGAAACAAAGCTGTGCCTCCACCCTCCCAGTTTTGTGAGAAGCACCCTCATCCCTCCAGAGCCACGATTCTGACCCCCAGCCAGGACCCCCAGGCATCAGACGGGGGAGCTTCTCCTGCCCAGACAACGTTTGCCGGTTTGTATCTGCATGCAGCATTTTCCACATAGTCTCTTCCTAGCAGAGTTTTGCTCCATCACTAGACTGGAGGAGACTGCAGGGCAATGACCTCAGCCAACCAAATTGCAGGGCTATTTCCTCAGCAGCTCTGTGAACCTGCTCTGATGACATTTACCACTTATTAAAGAACACACTTTTAACAAACAGCCCCCACCAAAAGACCCCCAGCTCTACTTTTGCCGCTAAGACCTGCCCACTAGCTTAATAATAAGGAAACATGGCTATCTGCTTTCATCAACAAGCACTACTTGATTTATTTACCTCCAATGGCCCCAGCAATGAAATCCATCCGGATCGAGTCTGCTGCCTTAAATACCCTGCTTAAACGTTAGGGAGGTAGAAGAAGGGAGGATACCAGTTCAGTCTTTTGAGAAACACAGCCCCACAGGTCCTTCAGAGGCAGCGTGATCTGCAGTATGAACCACCTTCCTACCGTCTTCCCTTGCCTCTGGGGGGCTGTGAGCCTTCTGCATACTCGATGAGTTTGTACACTGGAGGCAGAGAGAAGAAGCTTGGAGCTGTTCCAGGAATACAGTGAATAAGTAATCCTGCAAAGCCCTGCAATGCTGCGCCAGAGCCGCAGATCCCAGTGCCTCTCTGCCTGGAAAATCACAAGGGGTGGTGCCTTGCAGGATAACGTTGGCTGTGAAGATACCATTCCCTGTTGAATTTATTGGCCCCAGAAGATGGCTTTGCACCCCTGTTTGCCGAAGGACACTCACCCTGTGCCGTGGAGAAGTGGTGCAGCAGCTGCATAGGAAACATCTCCTTTACTCCCATCCCATCCCAGTCCTGTCGAAGCAAACCCCTTCTTACCAGGGACATAGCTTGTGCCATTCCCACGCCCCCCCTGGGGAACTTCCCTTGGCTTTCTTGGCTACTCCACTGGCCCTAAAGCTCTACCCAGATCCCTATAAATCTTTACCTACTCATTGTATATACATGTGGTGAAATCCAGAATAAATCCAGGCACATATGAAGCATTTGTTTCCCTACTAGACTGCAGGGCAACTATCACAGTCCTTGGAGGAGCTCTGCTCCCTCACATCTTGCTCAGCCTCCCAGCCCCCTTTTCAACATCTCCTGATTGCTGAGCTCAGCCATGGAGTAGGAATCATTACAGCTGGAGCAAATCATTTGTCTGCACGCCAGCCTTTGGCCCTACTGCTAAAAGCCCAAGCTGGGGAAGATGAAGGTGGAGATTTTGCCAGGAGCTTGGTCTCAGAATCTCACTTTTTTTCTTTCTAATCCACCCCCAGTACTGGAAGCCAAACTTGATTCTCTGGAGAATTTCGGTCCACCTAGTAAAATCCAAGAGACATAGAAGAAAAACACAAAAATAATCTCCTTTGGGACTAAACAAGGTTAGCTGGGGGCAGAGGAGGAAAATCACAGGCAGAAAGCTTTCCTGTTCTGTGCAGTGCACTGAGGACTGATCCCAGCAGGGGAAAGAGGACAGTGCTGGTAAGGGAAAGGGCTCTTGGCAGTGCTACGTTGCCTATTTCTGCACAACAGTCCTGCACTGGAGGGTAGCCACCTTTATGCAGGAGAGGTTAAGTTTTGCCCAGAACGAACCTGGAAACTAAAGTCTCGACACGGTAAAGGTTTGCTAAGTCATAACCTGAACTGCATTTCTCTTGAAGAGGTTTCCCCGGGTCAGAGCCAAAGCACATTGGCAGCCAAGTGAGAAGATAATTTCACGGTGCTGGCCCCCTGGGCCAGTTTCACAGAGGAGCTGAGGACTTTAGTCCCCAGTGCTAAGCCTCCAGCACATTTCACAAGAACCTATTTCTCTCTGAAGTGCATATTCTGGAGGGCCAGATGTGTCAATGACACATAGCACGGCTCAGTGTGAGAGCTGGGAGTTTCTGGGAACTAAAAATGAAAGGATTTATGCCGACCTATTTTCCATGATTTCTTACAAGTCCTTCACTGAACACATTCTGAGCTGAAGAGAACATCGTATTCCATAGTGGTACGTTATGCAAAGACAGCAAAAACTTAAAAACAGAAGTAAAATATTATCTAGAGAGAGAGAGAGAGAGCAATGTAGCTGCTGAAACGCACTGGGTTATTCAATAGCTCTTCCTGTTACATCAGGTCACCGTACAGGAATTATTAACGGTTCATCAATGGTCCATATGTGCCAAGTGCAGGGAAAGGTGCTTTCATTTCCATTTCTGGTATCAGCCATTCCTGGGTGCTGCCCTTGTGTGCCTCGTCCAGCAGTGGGAGCTGGTGTGGGACTTGTCACGTGGGTCACATGTGGGGCAGGGGGGATGCCAGAGCTCCCTGCACCTGCGTGGACCTGGCAATTACTGAGCAGCTCCAGGCTGCATGACTCGCATGAGCTGCATCACCGGTGCTTTACGACTGCTGCTTAGACAACATCACTTAATATTGCTTTTTCAGGAACTGCCTCCAGGCAAAGTGAAGTAACTCACTATATTCCTAAAATGAAAATGATGTCATGTATCCCACCTCTCCCTCCAATCACAATTATGGGGATATTTTTCTAGATATTGCAGCGACTGGTGCAATATCAGCAAGAATGTAGAGACTGGACATTACTGCATGTCATTGGTTGGCTGAAGTATTAGGACTAACAAATCTTTCCCAAGAAATGGTGTGAGACCAAGCAAAACTTACTCCTCCATTGGTTGAACTGAGCAGCTCAAAAGCAAATCTTTCTCATGACATATTCTAAGATTATTTTAAAAAAGCTTACTTTTTGCAATATAAAATTAATGCACTTTTATGATCTTTTGCATTCATTCACTCCAACCCTTCTATTAAAACGGTAGTTTGTTTTATACAGAAAAAAGCTTATTCTAGATCTTAGTATTCTGATAATCTTTTGTTTATAATTTCAGTCAATTTGATGAGGTAGTCCATGAGAAATTATGTTTCCTATATGACTGGAATCATTCCACCAACAAAAGCAGTTTAGAAGAAGGGCTTTTGAAACAAGACTACATTGGTGCGTGAAACATTTCACCTTGTCCCGTGAAGGTGTAGCGAAGGAGCAGCCTGCTCCGGGGGAATGCAAGCACGCAGCTACCGCACAGACGCTCGCCTAGCCGAGGGCGCAGCCGTGCAGCGGTGGTAATGCAAGCCCCAAGTAACATCACATCAGGAACCACAGTCTCTTCTACCGTAGCCGCCAACCCTTCTCTTTAGGTGTATCGCAACAGGATCCACTGCTGTGATGTGCGATTTTAGCTGCATGACTCACTCGGCTTAGCTGCCACGTGACAGAGACAAGCTCAGAGCCTGCTGGAAGGGAAGCATTAGGTAAGAGTAGGAGTGTTCATATGTGAGCAAGCACTAAGGAAGGTGTGATTCCTAAAGAAGACCTCAGCTGAGAAATGAAACACACGTCACTGCGTTTGTTGTCATCTGTTAACACTCCCAAAACTGCAAGAAACCAACCCACTGCTTGCTTCCTTCTTGATTTTAAGATGGTTTAATGCATGTAGCAGTCCACTGGGACTTGCTCCCTTCTCAGCAAGTAGGTTAAATACACAGCAGAACTGGCTGTTTTCATTCCTCCCAGAAAGGATCCTGGGCTTGTGGGGTCTGGGGCTGGCAGCTCCACAGCTTGTCCTTGCAAATGCCCAGTATGGACCATCTCCCTGCTAAAGGAAGAGGTCCTAATGTAATCATTCAGCCTCCCTTTTCAGGAGTCCTCATAGAGATTTGGAGCCCTTAAAGGTCTTGTTGTCTTTCAGTCCTTACAGCTTCCTCTTTTATCCCCTCTTTTGCAGGCTTAAGAGATACATCCCCTCTCAGATACCAACCTCATTAGAAACATATGAGAATTCAGCCCTTCCAGTGCCAACAGAACCCACCTCATCCCCCCAAAAAATCTGTCCCAGAGAAATCTTGAATTCACAGGAAGATCTTCAAGTTTATCTTCCAGCAGATCAAATATGAGTAATTTCTGTCATCATTTCATGTAGGGCACATAATGTCCAAGGACTGACAGAGATCACTGCTAGTCCATCTGGCAAAGCAACATCATGGCCCACGTCCATGCAAGCAAGAGCTAAAATGCCTGATCTCAACCCTGTGATCTTCTCAAAGCACACCCTAGGAAGTCTGATGTATGAAACAAATGCTTCGAGCATGTACAATGGATAGTACTCCACTAGAAATAACCCCAAAGTCCTTTCCTCAGTAGCCAGTTGTTTAGGACTGATTTGTTCAAAATGAGTGAATTTCAGAGGCAGGGGGTTGAAAAAACAGAACATAGAAGGTGCTGGCAGACGAAGAAACAGATCGGAGAATATGAAACGATCTGCAAGAAATTATGAAACCAAAGGGGAGAAAAGCGAGGAAGGCCTTGATTTTGCACAATTTGGTGGGAGAAACACTGCATTTGCTTTACAGGTGAAGACAGCCATCTGCCCACCCAAACAGATAGTACAGATAGGGTCATGGCTAAAGGGGCAGCAAGATTAAAAGACTGGTACAAATGTGTGGGACAAAGAGATAGGTGGATAGGAAGACTGCAGGTAATCAATATTAAGTAAAATCTTTTAGGTGAGATATAAGGGCAGAAGCATCCGTTTACCCCTCTCCTTCTGGGAGTCATTTCCAGGACAATAGCCACTCCATCCTGCAAAGTCAAAGAAAAGCCTGTCTGCTTCAGCCTCTGCCACCACCTGCCAGGTCACCAAGCCAGATTTGCTGAGAAAATATTCCTGCCTTATTTCATGTCAGAAGATGCTTCATTTTCTATTCCCCTTGCACCGTTCAATATCAGACTCACATGCAGACCCATTAATTTCTGTTCAGTTTATTTTAGAAAATCCTTGACTTGAAGAGACTGTTCAAACAACATCACCCCCTGCTACGTCACTGGGCTGTTTGCAAATTGCAGAACAGGAGAGAGGGACAACAGCAGTACTGAGCCAGCAGAGCTTGAAACTTGGCTTGTGAGTTGGTGGGTGGAAAAAGGGGTGGAACCGTTTGGCTCTGTCTGTGTCACAGACTTTCAGATCAGATTGTCTCATTGTCCTTTATCTCAGGTAAGAATGAAAAAACAATAATACCAAGGACTTAAATGTTCACAGCAGGTATTTCACAGCAAAACCAACAAAATCAGTAAGGAAACCACTCTGAGTGGTGGCAACTGCATCATTTTTAGCTGGGTATGTATGGTCAGTGATTTCACTGCTGAAAAGCTGATGTAAACTTTGACGTTTCAACACACATTTCCAAAGAAAGGAAAGATGACCACAGTAATTCAAGAAGTGACACAGATATTCTGGATGCCTTTAGGCAAGTCACTTAACCTCTCTATGCATAAACTTCTCATCAGCATGACAGACATACTGTGTGCCCCCTGCCACAGGGTCACTACAAGGATTTGGGGCACTTCTGAGCCATCTTAATGTCTCTCTTCAGGAGTGATTCATGGTAAAAAAAGAACAAAAAAGAGGAAATAACAGCGCTAGCACCTACGCTACACAAACACCCATATGGAAATATATATTCAAAACTGCATTATTCTCAAGGTTCTTTTTAAGTGCTATTTAAATCTTCTCCCAAAACGCTAATATTTACAGTAAGAAAGAGGACTGCAACAGTCATGTCAGTCAACTCCTGTAAAGGATTTTATGCCAGTCTGTGTTACTGGAATTTGAAAGGAGTTGCTGGCTCTGCTGGAGGGATGAGTTGTCAGGACTGCTGTTGACTTCCTGATTGTGCTCTGAGCCTCTTTCCAACACCTTGCACATTTTCTGCACTCTAATTAACAGAAGATATATTGAATCCTGACCTGTCAGCAGGCTTGGAGAGCCAGGAACTCCCTCACCCTGATCCCGCAGGGCAGGTGCTCATCTTCCCCGCCTCCTCCACCTGGCAACAGCGTAGTATTTATTTGTCATGACAATATTAATGTACTGCCCTCAAGCCTCTTGTTAGCAGCTGGGCTAGTTCAGGCGTTTGGCTCTAAAACACAGCTGCTGTGGCGGGGAACCTGCCACACAGGAACAGCGACATCCACAAAATCCATTTACGGTGCCGCTGCAATATCCGTGCTCGCTCCAGTGTCTGCGGCCCGGTGTCTTCTCCCCCACTGTTCTCAGCCCGTGCCCCTGCAGAGACGTCAGCTCTCTGCTTTAGCCTAGCGAAAATTGTATGAGATGCCATGGCCAAAATCCCACCATTTTGACCGGCCTTCTTTCTTCCCATTTGAACTACTGACATTCAACAACCTCAGACTTACTTGGAAATTGGGAAGAAAACTTGGCTGTAGGAAAATAAAACATTATTATTTAAGAGTTTGATATCAGCTGCTAAAATCACGTGGGAAAGATTGTTATAAAGATACTTAACTGGGAAAACCAGCACTAATGAATTCAGAAAAAAGATTTTTTTTTCTAAATACCAGTGTTATTATGAGCTTATGTTAAGAGGGATATATACAAAAGAATTTAAGAAGATTTTTATCTTGCGGGAGTGGAGAACAAGTGAAATTATGCTGAATCAATTAACACACTCAAGCAAAAATGAATCAAAAATGAATCAATTATACTACAAAGTAAGCTTAATGCCAGTGAAGACCCCCATGTTGTTATGAGCAAACAGTTACTGATAGCCAGCCTAGCCGGATCAGTGCTAGCTCAGCGACGTCTGCTATAAATCTTTGTGAGCAATGTACACAGTCCTAGAAATACAGACCTATTTCATCAGGAAGTGTTCGACTCTGAGCCTTGACTGCTAACGTGCCCTTTACCATAGGGTCAGGCTGGAGAATACTCATTTCTAAGCCAAGAGTTTCCATAGTTCTTTCCACAGCAAAGAATGCCCAGGCTCCAGGACAAACAACATCGGCCTCTGAATATCACCTAAAGTTCACAGCCTCACTTATCACTGCTTATCTGTGTTTTCCCCAATGTTAGTTCAGGAGTGCCTGAGTGCCCGTCTCGCAGAGCACTCAGGATGTTTTCCCAAAGGCACGTTCGCCGCTCTGCTAAGCCCATTCCCTTGGATGCTTTCTGAATCTTTTCTTAGAATTTTTCAGATTCCAAGAAATGGATACTGCTTTGTGCGACGAAGGCAGTAACAAACATATTGCCTACGACATTTGGAAGCCCACGAATGACCCAGCAAGAAGCTGTCTTGAAGACAGGCCAAGATATTAAAAATATCCATAAACCTTGGTAGTATTGCCTCACGACACATTCCCACTTTCTTTGACTCTCTCTTCTCGCTCGTTCACGGTGCTTCTCCCTAGCGCATTGGAGTGTGCATCTACACTGTCAAATAACTTAGCATTTTGGTTCTGCTGGAGACCTGATCTCCCAATCATCAGCTCTGCATGTGAATACAAACTGTGCCAAGGGATTTCACGTACAGCGTTGAAAATACATTTGTATAACTGTTGGTAGAAAAAAAATCATTTGCCTTACGAAAATGTTCTATAAGAACATAGTGACTTAAAAACAAAACCAGCAGCTGGGCAGAAGAGGTTCTCAGCACAGCTCCGCTTCTTTTTCCCTTAGAAATGAAGTACAAGTCAGTTTTACCAATTTCCTTATCTGTGAATTATGAATAACTGCACATTTTTGCTTCACAGAAACAACCTGATTTTTTTAAAAAAAATGGAAAATGTTATAGAGACGCCAAATACTAAGTTTTCGTCTTCCTTCTCTGAATAATTCCCCACGGGATTGCGTTTTTGCTTGATCTCACCAGTCCTGAGTATATTTGGTGAGTGACTGAGTAAAGTTCTTGTTTGAAATTAAAGGTACTGCTGAGGAAAGGACTTTGGACTATCACTTGTACGCAGTTGTTTTCCTACTTTGTGGTCACTGAGTTTCTCATCTGCTGCAGGGAAGCATACAGGGATTTTGGCTATGGATTTACATTTTAAATGTAAACACAAGACAGCTGAATATGAATAGGGATGGATTCTTGCTTCAAATCATTATAATTGTTGACCGTTTTAAATGCAAACTTCTTCCAGATGCCTTTTCTAGCAGACTAGTACATTTAAAACCAATAACTCAAACTAAAAATACTCCTCTGCATACACAATATTCCTATGGAGTAGAGTCTGAGACAAGGAATAGAAGGCACATGCTAGAATTTAGCTACTTCCATTTAAAATTGCAAAGGTTAGGATTTCCAGATGACATGCATGCCTAATAATAAAAAATGCTTCCACTTTACTGGGATAAACCACAGAAAGTTGGAACTATCATCTCAGCTTTATCAGGCCACTTCATAGCTCTGACCAAAGCTTACTGAGCTGCTTCCTTCCTGCAGCAGCTCTCAGTCTCCACATCTCCCAAACTCAGCCCTCCAAATACTAACTTGAACAGTTGTTTGTCTGTGTCGGTCACAATTTCTCTAACTAAGGGGTCTCACAACCCAAGATCGTGAGCAGGACACTTCGAGGGACCACAGAGCCCCTAGCCCTCCACGGATCCGTAAGCAAAGCAGCTGTTTCAACAGAACTTGAATGTGTGTATCAATTACCGCTCATGTTTTTAAACACCAGCCTTATCAAAGCATTTTATCAGACCCTGAAGTTTCAATATTTGATATACAGTACCTTTGAAGCCAGTGGGATAATAACTCCAGAGAATACCCTAAAGCTACTCAAGGTCATCAAGTTAATGGATGATAAAACCATCTACTCTGCTATGAATAATACCATATCTATTTTCGAAGCTCTATCTTTGAAGACTGCTAGAGCTGTCTTGAGGAAATGGGGTATGCTAATGACCCGAGCCAACAGCATAACATTGAGTGCAGCAAAGAATACAACCGTGTAGGGGAACTAAGCAAATGGATATGAATCCACACAAAGGCACTGAGTAACTTCACTTGCAGATGAATCTTTTTCAGATGTTAGGTGATTCCACAGAACAGCTCAGCTTGTAAATTTTTCTTTCATACTTAAAATTGTGTCTCAATTATTCTATCATGTCATTGTTTTGATTTATGTTGTTGCTTTGGACCGTCAGCCATGCAGTGAAGCACTAGTTGGTCTTCAAGTCTAGTTGCACTGGAATTGCAGTCTCTGTAAAATGCAAGATTTTCCTTGCAAGCAGCTTGCTAGCACGGATGCAACATTCACATGGCTGGGTGCATATGGTCCAAATGCCACCTTGGTTCACATGCAAAAGCCAGGCACAGAGAGTTAGTACCCCTGAGAGTCCTTGATTCAGGGAGTCTGCCTAAGTGCTAGGAGGAATATGTCCAGACCTAGATCCAGATCAAAATAAAAACAGAAACCAGCGTGTTTTTCTGGATAATACAAGTACTGAAGTTGTGATGCTGTAGCAGTACGTTACCTTAGAGGATTAAAAAAAAAAAAAAAAAAAAAAAAAAAAAAAAAAAAGACTAAGGCCAGGTGGCTGTATGAAGGGAAATTCTTCTTCCAGGTCATCCCAGAGCTAGCCAATCCACAGGGAAATTCTACGGAGCAAAGGGGAGATACTCCTGCCCACCACTCTCCACTTTCAAGTGCCATTACTGCGACACGACCAACTGCTGATGCCAAGTTCAAAAACAAACATAAAGATTTGGGAACGCCTGAGGCAGTAATGTGCATTCTACTGCATGCCATTGCCACTAGAATTTCTACAAGTTTACTATAACATCACATTTCTATTCCTTTCATAATTCACTGTGCTTTCCCACTTTTCCTTTGTTTTTCATTTACCTTTAGTGTTAATTCTGCCCTGCTTCTCCTTTACTCTCTTCCACTCTCTACTTTTTCCAGTTCCCTTTTCCCGTCTTTCTTTCAGGCTCACTTTTTCCTAGCTCTTCCTTGGGTGTGATCAAGGGGAACAGGAAGCTGACAGTCATTTCTTACTGCAAGAACCAAAGACAAGGGGAATCCTCTCTCCTATCTCACCCCCTCAACATCGCCCATAAAGCCTCTTCTATTCTTTGAAACTGCGACAACGAAGTGTAAAAGACAATGGGACAAGGGGATTAAGATTTTTTAAGGATGACATTAAGTTATAACTTACAATTTTCTCTCAGTCATGTACGTACAGCGGCTGCTGTACACAGCGGTAGGCCCTACACGCTCCCTCAGCAGCTGTCGACTCCTTCTGCTTGGTGAGTCCCCATTGTGCCATCCAACAGAGAAAGAAGCTAAATACTCCCAAACAAGGAGGGAAGAAATGGGAAAAAAAAAAAAAAAAAAAGTAGGGAAAACACAAGCCCTCACACCGGTTCTCTAGGAATGCATCCCTGCCGGTTGTAAGAAATGTTTGGAGAAATGCAGCCACAGCTGAGCCTGAAGGGCACAAGAACTTGCAGATGATGTCTGATTCATGATCTGAGTCAGAGAGATTACACATCAACAAAGCAGGCACAAGATCGGACCTAGCTTTTGAACTGTCTAGAAGAATAGCATGAGTTAAGAGGAGAATCATTACGTCTGGATTTCCTTGAGCATCAAGTTAGCTCTCCTCTCCAAAAATTGTATTTTTAGTGCACACATATAGCTCTATACCAATATGCAAAACATTTGATCTAAGTAGTACTATAAAACTGTAAGAACTATATGACTCCCTTCCTTTTATTACAGAGCTCCTATGGAAATCACACCCAAATACTAAGAACTATATGACTCCCTTCCTTTTATCACAGAGCTCCTATGGAAATCACACCCAAATACTAGCACCTATATTAGTATGCAGCTCAGGATCCTCTTCACATACAAACTTTAGACACTCCTTTATATTCATACAACTTTGCCTTGCAAAGCAACTCAAACTGAAAAAAAAAGAAAGCAAGTAAGAAAAAAATTGACAAAAGGGAAACCCCCTGGCAGGACTTGACCCATAATCACTCTTTAGTGGCTTATACATACATTTTCTAGTTGGCCTGCTTGAAATAGCAAACTTGCTACCAATTAACCCTCAATTTTCTCCCTCTTAGTTTATAAGCCACCCCATCTGAAGCACGTCTCTTACACTGGAGTTCAATAGCATTAAATGAGGCTTATTAGGAGCAGTTTGAGCATGCAGGGACTTGACAGACCTTGGGAGATTAGGGCAACCTGGGAGGGGCTGTACAAACACGGACAACACAATCAGAATTGGAGTGATCTTGACAAACTGGAAAATCTTGAAAAAAAAGCATTTGAGCGTGGACCACCAGGAGCAACTGGTGGTGAGAAAAAAAATGGGCAAGTATGAGATAGGGAACAACGCTGTAGGCAGCTGCTCTGCAGAGCAGGATTGGGGCCTATAATGAGCCACAGGCTGACCACAAGTCAAAAAATGTCATGCTATTGGAAGAGGAGAGAAGAGCCAGAAGAGTAAATCTCATACAAACACAGAGGAATGTTATCTGCAAATACGTGAAATAATCTTCTCCCCTTATGTGCTCAGCAGGGTTTTCGGGTCCATTCAAGGAAGTCCAGATCAACTGAAGA
Organism: Rhea pennata; assembly: GCF_028389875.1. NCBI lineage: Eukaryota > Metazoa > Chordata > Aves > Rheiformes > Rheidae > Rhea > Rhea pennata. Next base: position 57,168,366 of record NC_084667.1, on the reverse strand, counting down.
AAGTCTAAAGGAGGGTAATAGGAACCAAATGTCTAAAATAATATTCAATATAATTCAGAGAAGGAAAGACTAAGATTTGACTGTTTTAAAATAACTTTAAGAGCGCCTCTTCCAATAGATGAAATAAATTGTTTTTTCCTGATCACTGTGGGTGAACATTAAATTACAAAAGCCTTTTGTTGGTAAGGGTGCTTCCTCTGAGGCAGACTGCCTGGGAGATCAGAGATTTTGAGGAAGAGATTAAGAATACTTTGGCGAGGAATGTTTTGGATTGATCCTTGCAAGCTGATCCTTCCAAGGTTTGAGCCACAAGAGAGATGCATGTAACGGCTGGATTTTCACCTGCAGCACAGTGCACAGAACTGATCCTCTCTGTGCACTCCACAGTGGACAAGGTTCCCCGTAAGTCATTTGCACCTCTACTTGGAGAAAATACTTAGGGAAAAAAAGTCTGAGTTTATGTAACTATTCCATGCTAAGGGCTACCTGTCTTATTTCAAGTGTTAGTTTTAGGTGTATGGGTTCAGAAAAGTTTAAGTTCCCCATTACAAGGTGGGACGTGGAAGGATACAGCAGGTCTGGGTTAGGTATCAGGCAGTTACCAAAGCTGCTAGTGCTCCAGCAAAGGACATGCTTTCCAACCCTCTCACCTGCTCTCTTGTGCATCGTCTGGGTGGGACAGGTACGTGCAATGGGGAATCTAAATGGGTTCTTCACTGTGAGAGTGATGGGGCACTGGAACAGGTTGCCCAGACAGGTTGTGGAGTCTCCTTCTCTGCAGACATTCAAGGCCCGCCTGGCTGCAACCCTGTCTAACATGCTCTAGGTGACCGGGCTGAGCAGGGAGGTTGGATTAGATGATCTCCAGAGGTCCCTTCCAACCTTACTGATTCTATGATATGTGAGCGATTGATTTGATTTGACAGTGTCTGCAGATGAGAAGGAAGTCAAGTGAGACAGTGTCTGTCCTGAGGAGTGGAAGAAGATATGGGGAGGGTCAGGGGCTCATCAAATGCTTCACCTTTCCATCTTACTTTCTTACTAGTTGTAATGCTGGCCCAAGAGCTGCTAAGTTTTCAGAGAGGGTCTCAGGATTTGATCTGCTTTAATGTACTTTCAGGCCTTCTTTAAGTGTTCTTCTCTTTCTATTATTTGTGATCCTTGCACAGAAGGCAAAAGCTAGCTTGATTGTCAATACTTACTTCATGGGAAGTGTTAACCGGCTTCATATCCAGCTGCTACAGCTAGAAAGGGACTGCTGAATGGTGGCAAGAGATGCAAAAACATCTAGCTCCTGTTCTGTTCTGCTTCTGGAACTTACTCTCTAAAAGCTGACTTTACAGGCACTGTGCAGATCATGTTACTCTAACAGTAAGTCTAAACAAAGCTATTTATTGTCTTAGGCCACTAATATTCCCCTTTCTCAGACATCACCTGCAGAAGTACCGAGCAGCTCAATCAGTGCTCCCTTTTGAAACTGTCCCTAGCTCGAATTTCCCATTTAAAGCCTCTGCCATCAGGCACTTTAAACTGGCACCGCTTAGGGGGAAATCAGAGTTAAGGCGAAGCCCCCTCGGGGCGGGTGAAGCACAGCAGCTACGTCCCGGATCCTGCGCTCCGTGCAAGGGCTACTGACCCGGGGCCTCGGCCATCAGCGGGAGCGTCTCGTCCCCGCGGGCCGGCAGCAGCGCCGGGGTCACGGGTGCTGCGCAGCGGGCCGGGCCGCCGGCTCCGGGCCGCCCCCCTCGCCCTTCGCCCGGAGCCGCCCGGCGCGGCCGCCAGTGGCGGCGGGCGGCGGGGGGGAGTTGCCCTGCGCCCGCCGCCCCCCGCCGAAGCGGGGCGGGCCGCGGCGGGCCGGCCCCTCGCCGCGCCGGGGGCGGTAGAAAGGGCGGCGCGGCGCGGCGCGGCGGCGGCAGTGCGCGGCGGGCAGGGCTGGGCCGGGCCGGGCCGGGCCCCGCCGGGGAGCGAGGCTGCCGGCATGGCTCTGGATTTCCTCGCGGGATGCGTCGGCGGTGAGGAGCGGGGATGCGCGGAGGCGGAGGGGGTGCGGGGATTTGCGCGCCGGCGGTGGCGAGGGCTCGGCAGCCTGCGGAAAACCCGCCGCTGCGGGGCTGCGCGGGCCGAGGCGCTCGCCGCAGCCGGCGGGGCCGGGATGGAGCCGCGCCGGTAAACAAGGGAGCGGCGGCGGCGGCGCGGCCTCCGGCGGGCGGCCGCGCTGCTGCGCGGAGCCCGGAGCCGCGGCGCGGGGGCCGCCGCCCGCCGCCGGGGAGAGGCGCAGCGCGGGGCCGCCCGGCGGTGCGGGCGCTGCGGCGAGCGGCCCCGGCGGCCCGCGGGAGAGCGCTGCGGGGGCTGGCGGCCGGCTCGGGGAGCGCTCTGGACTGGAGAGGCTTCTAGCCTAGGGATACCTCGTGAGGAGGGCACATCTTTATCCTATTCTTACTCTTTCCTTTTAAGCATCTGCTTAAGGCCTTTTTTTTCTTTTTTTTTCTTTTCTTTTTTTTTTAAGCAGTTGTTAAATTCCACCCAGGAGAAGAGCTTTTATTCATGCATCCTCTCCCTTGTGTATCTTTTTCATTCTCCTTGCCAACCTGCCGGGGAGGCGGTTTTGCATCTTCCGTCTGACTTCATCCCAGCAATCCCTGTCTTGCAAGGACGGACTCCTACTCCATCAGTCGTTCCGTTGGTCTTTTCACACTGAACACGGGCAGTGCATACAGCTGTTTCTGTGACTTGGACTATCTTGTTCATCTGCTGGCTCTTATAATGTCCTTGAACAACCTGGACTTCTTCATCCTTTTGTACAGGCGTTGAAGGGGCGCTGCCTTTCTGCCACATCTCTTTGGGGACGGGGAGGGAAGCATGGTATCACTCTGCAAGTACGTGAAGGTGCACTGAAGCACTGTTTGTACTTCTTGCTGTTGTCCGAGGTCATAAAGGGATTTAACTTTCACTCGGAGCTAGCAGTCCTGTCTTTTGATGCAAAACGCATGCATTCAGATTACAGTTAACTAATGGATCAGCATATGACTTCCAAAAATTCCTTTGATACTGGAATCAAATGGTTTGGGCAATGAACGTGCCTTCTGCAGGTGCTGCCAGCACATCTGGAAAGGCTGAGGGTAGACAGCAGGTGTTTTCTTGCTCCTTTACAGAAGGAAGCCTCCAGATTTTCTACATTCCCACAGAGTAAAGATGGCAAGCACCTGAAATGTTCTGCTTCAAAGGAAATCTGTAATTTCTGTCCACTGGACTTGTTTTTGATCAGGGCCAGGAATCGCTGTTGCATCTCCCGTGTGACATAGCTTGGTAGTCATACATCTCATCCCTGCCTGGAGCTCAGCAGCTTGACTAAAGCGTAAAGGCATTCAGTACTTGCCTGAGGGCCTGAACTTGGAGTGCTATCTTCTGACTTGCTAGTAGGCTCTTTAGCTGGCCTGTCAGCAACACTGTGTACTTCTACCTAAGATTAGTGTCGCAATAGGACAACTGTAGCTCCAGGAAAAAAGTAGTCATAAATGTGCCATTTGTTTTGTTTCAGGTGCTGCTGGAGTGCTTGTAGGACACCCATTCGACACCGTTAAGGTGGGTTGATTATGAAATACTTTTATCTTTAGGTAGAAAACTTGAAGTTTTTCCAAAGAATGAGAGAGGGAAAAAAATCCCCAGATACTGTAGAAGCTATGACTGAAAGTTTGGAACACACCTCTTGAACTGTTGCTTATAGACTTGCAGAGTTTCCACATCTTCAGAAGTGAAAGTGTTTTTTGTGTATAACTCAATCCAGTAATGTGACACCAGCTGGCCTAAACTACAAATTCATCAATATAATAACCTCAGTGCATTTGAAAAAATGACCTTACATTTAACTTAATTTTGTTCTAAGCTTGTTTCTCTGCAGCTGCTCATCACTAACTGCTAAAACAGCCTATACTTGCATATGCTACTCAAACCTTGGTTACTAGGTTGAAAACTTTGTTCTTATTTTTTCCCAAGCTCCGCTACTTATTCTTTAAGCATTAATTTCTTAGACTAGCCAATGGGTGTACAAATACTCATAGCATAAAGCTTGTCTACGGCCTTTTTCTTCCCTTTAGGAATTATATATTTTTTTTATAACTTTTCAAATTAAAAGTGATTTATTTTCTGACAGTCCTGTAGCAGTAAGCATTATGCATGATTATACTAAGAGTAGCTTAGCTGTTCAAAGCTAATATTTTCTGGAAACTTTTATGGTCCAATGGAAGGCCCTTCAACCAGGACCCCTAGTGTTCAAGCCCATTTTACAAAATGAGATGATGACTTAAGTCACTTTTTGGCAGTCTTATCCAAAGTCTCTCACCAGAAGAATAGAATAGGGACTCCAGTATATTCACTACTAAATTAATACACCAGATCACTTGACTGCAGCAGACAGCAAGCTATAGCTATATTTGGAACATGTCTGCCCTACTGAATTTAGCTGTGCAAAGGGCTGATGATATTACAGAGGTCATCACCATACTGTATATTCTAGCCACATGGTTAAATCAGTGAAGAACAGATTTTCCTAGCTAGTGGATACTAGATCTGTGTGTCAAGTGCAAGCTGTTCAAATAGTAAATACTGTATATATGTTTCTCAGCCTATGATAAATTTGACTATTAGGTAATTCAGTTGAATCCCAGTAAATATTTTAAGGAATTGTATTATCCAGACTTGCACTTCTTAAGGCACTACAGGGAAGGCTGTCTCTCTCGCTCTTCCCCCTCTTCCTGCAAAGTCTTGCGTGCTTAACTTTAGGTGATGGATCATTTCACTGATGCTAGCAAAACTACTAAAATTCTATGCTCAGACTAAAGTTAAGCAAGTGGGCATTTTTTTTTGTTTGTTTTAAGTGGAACAACTTACAGTGCATGAAATTAAACATTTAAGTGTCTCCAGAATTTGGTCTTTAGTACTAGTAGTTCTAGCTGCTGCATTAATGCAAAATGAGAACCATGTTGGCTTCGGAAAAAGCATCCTGATGTACAGTAGAGCAGAAGAGTTTGCCTCCAGATTTTAATCAATTTATTAAATCCAATGTGGCACTCTATTTTAACACCATTAGAAGGGACAGCATTATCTACCCCTTGTTAGAGAAAATACTGTGTTATTAGCTGGCATAGTCATTACTGTATGTAGGAGAAGTAACGCTAAAACCAGTCTCTTAAAAAATAAAGACATTGTGTAAGTTCTTGTGTATGTATGTATATGTTAAGTTTAATCCCCTTTTTTATCGATCTGCAGTGTTTGAAGGGCTAGTTGACAGCCACATTAGATTTTAAGGTTTTAACCTAACTGAACAATGGGAAAGCTGCATAGATCAAGCTAGAATTTTACTTCCACCTTGACTTTAAGGTTTTTTGCCAGAGATCATGTTTCACACAGACCAAATATGAGGGAGGGGAGGGGGATGGTGGGACATGCAAGGAGAGCGACATCTTTGCAGTCGCACTGAGAAACCCACAGCTGAGCTGATCTCAGAAATGGCAAACTCCCTATCCCTGGTTTGTTGATGTAATGTTTAAAATTGCTTTTTTGCTTTTAACTGCCTTTACTTTCTGAGCTAGGGGCTGTCTTCATTAACAGCAAAAGTGTTACTTTGTTGTAGATGACAGATAAGCCTCATCACGGGAGAGTTACCTAGTAAGTATAGCCCAGGTGAACACTTCTGTTTCTCTCAGTCTTAATTTATTCCAAAATGTATTAGTTCAAATAAAAATCTAAAAGATGTATGAAGCTTTTTTCCTTTTTATTTTTAAACTGATGTGTCCCTCTTAAACAGTGATGACATGGAGGGAGTGGGGTTTAAATATCCCTTTTTTTTTTTTTTTTCCTTTTAATGTAAAGTCTTGTTCTGGACCTTCTTTCTGGTATGCATTCCTCCCTTCTACACACAGTAACTCTAAAATGGAGTATCAGGCACAGTGCTGTTAAGCTGTTATCCATTACATATGCTCAAAACTTCATTGCTTAAAAACTTCTAAATCAGTTCACACACTTAAAAAAAAATAAAGTCTTGGATTCCTTTGTACAAGTCTTTAGTGATGATAAATTACAGCATGTTACTACTGGACTTAAATCCTTAGTAACAATGAGTTCAATAAGAAGGAAGCAAGATGAAAGGACATACTGGTCACTGTCAATGAATGGAGTAAAGGGCTTAATGCCGTAAATGATCCACCTTCTTATAGTTATACATGCTAAATAAGAGCTTGTGGAATATGGCACTAATAGCCATCACATAAATAGTTTCATATCCATTTATCACCTTATCTGGCATTTTGCCCACCCATCTACCCCAGGTGATTAGCACTGTGCTCAAATTAAAGATCTGTGGGCTTTTTTTTCATTCTTAGAATTTCAGTACTTTGAGTGTTTAAATCTATAACAAGGCTTAATTGGCCAATATTTCTCAAATTTTTAAGGCAAAAACAATGGAAACTATAGTCAGTAGGAAATACAAGCCATATACAGTATATCACTAATTCTAAACCAAAGACAAGTGTATAGATGAGTTAAAGTAGTAAGATTCTTACGCTGTAATTCTCCCAAGGCCCATACATATGGAAGTCCCTTGACTTCACAGCCTGGTTTTGAAACAATAGCAGTAAAACTGCAAATACACCTTGGTTTGGGGCAAATATGAATGCTTGTTCAGAGTTTATGACTTTGTTTATAGGGCTGTTTCTTGAGCAGTTTTAATAACATCTTCCCTACCCACCCGAAAAAGCCCACCCCTCTACTCAAACCTCACTTTGAGTAACGAAAACTGTTTCCTTTGACTCTTACTGCAAGCCTACTCTTAACTCTAAGAGGTTTTAAAACCCTGTTCTACTTTGAAAGGCTTGATGCGATCATAGTGTTGGGGTATGGCTGGTATACAGCAGTGTGCCTACTAAGGAGATGCAGAAAACTCATTTTGATTTACACAACTTAAAATGACATGCTGTAGTTACGTCAAAAACACTAATACTGGAACATTATTTTTGTTTTTGTTTTTTTTGGTTGGTTGAGGTTTTTTTTTTTTTTTTTTTGCCTTTAAGAATGCTAACCTCAGTATGGAATTCAGACAAACCATGTCCCCAAATCCGTTCTGGATCTTCATCACTTGAGGGGTCTTTCATTGTGGTGGTGGTGGTCCTTGCTTTAGACAAACAGGAATAAAAATGTTTTAAGGTCAGGAATCTCCACATAGACCAGATAATCTTTTCTTTTGTTTAAAATGAGTTGATTTTTTTTTTTTTTTGCCTTGGAGTTGCAGCAGCAGCATTGAATGATTGATAAATATCATCTCTGAGAAATATTAAAGCTCTCCATGCTGGAGACCAAAGACATTTCTAACCTCACCAATATAGCAAAATCAATCTGACTTTATTGAAATATAGGGCTTTGCATGAACTAGGTAGCTTTGAGCCTTTCTCTAATATGTAGAAGACAAATTAGTGGCAAAAAATGAATTTAATGAAATCCTTCATTAAAGGTTAAAAACTGTCTAGAAAATGAGCCTGATACTGTAGCATCGATCTGTCTAGCAGAACATACCATTTCAGTTTTGGAGAAGCCAATTGATTATCTGAGCTGTAAATTAAATAGGAATTATACATTACATTGTGTATGGTAGATGGAACACCTAACAGTAAAAGGTCTGAAACAGCCATCAGAAAGTAACCTCAGAAATCGTTTACTTTCAGCAGTTAAAAAACAACTAAGATTTAAAGGGACAAGTGGGTTTTTTTATTCCTTTTCTTGTGCAGTGTAAGATATGTTAAGAGTCTCTCCCCATCTGCTCTCTGAAATATAAGACCCCAATTAAGCGTCCCAAGTCTGGCAGCCAGAAACGCTATATTCGTTGTCATTGAAAGTCTCAATTTTTCTAAAATCATCCGTATTTCATGATAAACTTGTAAATAAATTTTTATAAAATTCTGTGCACTATCAGGTTTGAAGAGATTATTCCTTAGCATGGATAGAATTATTCTTGGCAGATAGAAAAGAAAGTACTTGTTTTAGCCTGCACTGGACAGCTTCTATCTGAAATTCTAGAGACTGTGTTCCCTGTTGTACTTCCACATACTGTTTTTCTAATTTTTCAGAAAGTTAGTAGTCCTCCTCCCTTCATATTTTTGCCCTGAAAAAAAAATTCAAAACTTTATAGAATATTTTAACTGATTTTGCAAATATGGCATTTTAGTATCCAGTCTGTGCTGTTTCATATGTATACATTGCTATAGCAAAGCTCCATATATGTGCCAGCCACTAGTTTACCAATTACACTGATTTTGACATACAAATCAATATCTGATACAACTTTCTACAGGTTCGTCTACAAGTTCAAAATGTAGAGAAACCTCTCTATCGTGGGACCTTCCATTGCTTTCAGTCCATCATAAAGCAAGAATCTGTAAGTACAAAGTCAATGCCTTTTAAACTTCACATCTTTGTATATTTTGTATCACAAGGGTGGGAAAGCTGTCCAAAAAACCTTCAAATATCACAGAAGAAAACTATATTATGAACCTGACAGCAGAACAGATATTGTAATTGTAGCACACAACTAAGTATTTGACAGCAGAGTTCTCAGACTTGGGTGCTTATGTTCAGAAGTTTGCCAGAAACTTCTTTAGAAAGATCACTAGGCTGGAAGCTTACATTTTGACAAATACTTAACTTTTTAAATAAGATAACTAGTTACTTGAATAAGTAATTTAGAGAGAATACAAGGAATCTAAACAAAGAGTGAATAAATTGTTTTTCTGCTGAACCTGTTAAGACTAAAAGAATGGCCTTAGGCTTTTAGCTATTAAGAAAATTTAGTAAGTGAACTATATATAATTTCTTAGTCGACCAAGATAAAGTTTTCTGGATTGTTTTTCTGAAAACAAGCAGGTATGCATACTGCTGGAAATGTTATATTAAGATGTTTGTGTCTTAGGCAGCAATCAAATTACTGCTTATTGCAAAACAAGATTGTACTGATCTACTGGCTACTTTTAGGACGTTAAAACACAATTAAGAACAGAAAGTCCATTTTCTGGACAGTTTCAGGAGATTATCAACACTATTATTAAATTTTTTTTTTCTTCCTTCTTCCCCTAGGCTTTTGGACTCTATAAAGGTATTGGGTCGCCAATGATGGGGCTTACCTTCATTAATGCACTTGTATTTGGTGTACAAGGAAATACACTTCGTGCTCTTGGAAAAGACACTCCTCTAAACCAGTTTATTGCAGGGTCAGCAGCAGGGGCTATTCAATGTGTCATCTGTTGTCCCATGGAGTTAGCAAAGACAAGAATGCAGCTTCAAGGAACAGGTGAATACAAATTAAAGATGAAGAACTACAAAAATTCTCTGGATTGTTTGATCAAAATCTATCGAAAGGAAGGGCTGAGGGGTATCAACAGGGGCATGGTCTCTACATTCATAAGAGAGACACCAAGCTTTGGCTTTTACTTTCTGACCTATGACTGTATGACCAGATACTTAGGCTGCGAAGCTGAAGACAGTTACGTTATTCCCAAACTGATGTTTTCTGGAGGAATGTCAGGAATTGTATCCTGGCTCTCAACCTACCCTGTGGATGTGATCAAATCCCGGCTTCAGGCAGATGGAGTTGGTGGAGTCACGCAGTACAATGGCATTCTAGACTGTGTCAGAAAGAGTTACCACGATGAAGGCTGGAGGGTGTTTACAAGAGGTCTTACGTCTACGCTTCTCCGTGCTTTCCCTGTTAATGCAGCTACTTTTGCTACTGTCACCGTGTTCCTAATGTATATGAGGTCAGAAGAAGACCTTCGCGAATGTAAGCCAGGCCCAGCAATCCAGCAGCCTTCAAGTTTGTGAACATTACATTTTTGTTCTCTTGATACAAGCCCTTTCCTCTATTTTTTTTTTTTAAGTAAACATTTGACCTGAAGAAGTAGTGTAAATATTCTCTCTGTATAAAAATTCCTGAATGTGTCAAAATTAGGGTTTCATCTCATCACTTGTACAAGCAGCTTATAACTTTACTAAGGAGTTAATATCTAACAGTATCCAAATAAGATGGGGACCTGCCTTTAGAAAGTGGTGTACAGATACTGCTATGTCTCCAGAATAGGTTCTGGAGGTTGTCATAGAAACCAGAAATCAGGTTTTCTTTCACGCATGTTCTGAGTGACTGAGTTGAATTGAATGTAGATGTGTTTTCAGAAAAAAAAATTAATATGATGGGAATGATTATAGTCCTCTACAGTGAAGTGGGGGGTGGGGGGGAGGGGAGGAAATTAAATGTTGATGGCATTTTGTAGGTAACCTTGAACTGTTGAAGACATGGAAGAACATCCAGCTAGCCATGAGTTTTATTTTTCACTGCTTTTATGTCAGTGGTTTAATAGCATCTTTGTTCATATTGGTTTGCTAAGAACTGATTTGTTCCTAAGCTACTCTCTCACCTTTCAGCTTTGCATGAATATCTTAAGTGCAGGGTTAGCATCTATACTCATGTCCATTTGCTCCTTCAAATTTGAAGGCTAGTAAGGATTTAAGGTAACTCAAAGCTAGCAAGATTCATGTTCTTTGCTTTCACCTCCATCTCTTATTTGCTGGGTGCACAGAACGTATTAACCAGCTTCAGCACAAGTAGACTTTGTTCCCCAAAGTTTGTAACACTGATTTCTACACAGCACTAGCTGATATATTGCACATCTAGAGAAGTGGTACAAAGTCCTACCTATATGTTATTGCGCAAAACTTAGTGCATGCAATGCTAGCTTAGCAGCTTTAGGTGCTTCAGAAATACATACATCTTTAGCAGTGGAGGTTTCATACCTTTCCAGAAAATAGGGACGCAAGTGTCTGAAATGGTTAATGTTCAATGCACTTGCATTATGAGTTTAAACAATACTGGTTTTAAGTGTTTAGTTACAGTGCTACTGGAAGGAAAATTGAAAAGGGTTTTGGAGAATCTTCTTGTTACATTAATCTGCTTTATTTTTAGCAGTCTGTTCAAGAGGGATTACTTCAGTCTAAGAGCTATAAACAGTTATTTAACATTTGGATTAAGAACCACACACATTTGACACAAATAGCCAGGAGAAAGCAGTGCATGTGTGGGGGAAAAGGGAGCCTTTCAAAAGCATCTAGCTAGCTCAGTAAGCACTACTTACTACACTTTTGCTTGGGACATGTGCAATACGGGTTTAATTTAGATTGATTTTCTAAAGAAACCTCAATTCACAGCATTTTGCACTGTAACAAAGTATGCTGGAGAAACCTGTAAAACTGGTATGTCTTTTTATACCTTGGAGGTATGTTGGATGTTTTAGTGCCTACTTGCACTGAGATTCAAATTGAATGTTAAACATCTCTACTAAGCTGCATATGCACAACAATTCAAAGCAAAGACAATTTACACCTTTGTACAGTAGTCTGTAATTATTGTATATAAAACTGAGGGAATAAATTTTTAAAAATTTTTTGACTTCAATTCTTTAATGTTTACTTGGGTGCCTCTTCCTTATTTTAAAAGCAGCTTGCAAGAGAGTAGTGTTTCTGGCTTTTACCTGAAGAAACTTGTTCTCCATCTGCTTTCCACATACCACCAGGAAGGAAAGTCCCTTGAGTATATCAATTTGTTGAAGTAAACAAGGGAAGTTGCCTGAACTCACGTCTTCAATTTATTTTATTTCATTTTATTTTTGCAAATACCTTACTTGTTGAAGGTATTATGGCAGTATACTCAGAGTACAATCCTACTTTTAGAGCTAGCAAATTGGCAGGGTGTTTGATCCCTTCATACTCTGAGTTTATGCAGTCCAGGTTATGTTGATCTGGACCAAGGCTGCACAACTGCAGAAGTCAAGGCTCGTACTAGATTCACATCAGAATCTAGTACCCAGTCTGCCAAGGGAGCTGTTCACCCCTGAATCAGGGTAGTGCTCAGCTCAGAGCTGTGTAAGTTTGATTAGTAGCTTTACACTCTGTAGTTTCGTTAACCTTCAACATTTTTATTCTATGCCTATTCAGTTTTTCCTGCCACTTCCACCTGCATTCTGTTCAACTGCCAGAGATGGTCTCTTTAAAGGGTACGTGCTACACTTGGAGTTCTTTCCTCTTACTGAGGTGATAATTAGGTCTCAGCACTGTATTTTTGTATTCCCAGTTTAGACTTACTCTGACCAGACTGTAATAGAGCAATTAGCCCTCAGAGAAAAGCATCGATATTCCAAATGAAGAAGCCGAAGCTGGATGATGGGCAGGAAGTGAGGCTGGGTCCTGGCGCTGCTAATTTATTTAAAGGGTAGAATACACTTAACTGAATAAACCTTGTCAAGGATCAGTCTGCTAGAAATAAAAGGGAAAGGCCACCACTTCTCCAACTAGCCATGACAAGGGGCAGTTCTATTCAATTATTTGTTACTCCCGCTGAGAGAGCACAAACTTTGAACCATGGCACATAAACAAAGACTTGGAATAAGTGAACAGTTTGTTGGGGAAGACAACCTCTAGAGGACAGTAGCATCAATAAACTAAGAAGGGCTACACAGTACTTTACTCGATGTTTGCTAGAACAATCTTTCCATAAAATTACTCATTAAGATCATAGGGATCTTAAAATATTCAGTAGTAGACACTGGAGATTACTGTACAGCATGATAAACAAGATTAAAAAGAGGGCAAAAGTCAGTCTCCAACCTGTCCTCATATTGACTGCCTGAAACCTGTACTTCACCTAACTTAAATCAAACTAGGCAATAACCCCATTCCTCTTGACATGATTCAATGCTTGAAATTGCTTTACATTTCAGTGAGCAGTACTACTACTTGGCAATCAAGCTTAAGTTGTATTCCTCCAGTTCAAAAGCATGTAAAGAGCTCTATTCTGTAAGTCTATACAGGTAAAAAAAAAAAAAAAAAAAAAAAAAAAAAAAAAAAAAATTCAGTGAAGGTTAAGCTCACCTCAGCAGGGCTCTGAACCTACTGAGGAAGGCTCCAGGTCCTCACAGAGAAGGAAAAAAACCACATTATTCCAGTGCTCTGTCCCACAGTACTGCTCCACTGGTTTGCCTGTTCCCTTCAAACAACTGAACAGAAGACAGAATGCTGCCACAACAAATTTATCAGTCAGCAATATCTTTGATATTTTTAAATGGTGCCATTGAGTAGAATACTACTGCTAATCAGGCTAATATAACCACTCCAGTAATTCCTCCCTACTACACTTCTGATACATCAGCCAATCCAGCTACACTGGGCAGAACTGCGTTCTGCTTCCCCAGATGCCCATTCCCACAAGTATCACGACACTGAGGAGGAGAAGCTCAGTTAATATCCCAATAACTGAAAAGAACTGGGAAGTAAACTGCATCTACAGTCATCCATTCTGCTTGGGAACAGCTGGCCAGCCCATCAGCTAGCACAAATTTCCAAACTATTAACACACTGTCACTCAGCTTGCAGACTAAAAAGGGGAGATAGGGAGGCATGAGGGGAGTTAGTAGACACTGGTTGGAACAGGAGATATTTACAGTAGAGGCATCACCAAAGAAAATACAAGGGAAAAAAAAATACAGCTCACAAAACCATTGGAGAACAGATTTCCTTAGTTTTTTTTTTTTCAGGAAACAGAGATTTTACGTATTCATGCCTTTCGTTGTAAAACCAGCTATCAGCCTTGGGTTCCAAATGAGTTGAATTATAATCTCAGGATTAAGGTCAGTAATATGTGACAAAACTTTCTCAGAGCAGGCCTCAGACAGACAATCCTAAAGCAGCTTTCATCTAAAGATCTCAAAAGAGCTCCACACACTACACGTGAGCCCAAAGTCGAACTGGCAATTACCACTCCTTTGAAGAGCTGCGGGGATGGGCACAGCAGAGTTCAGAAGTAGCAGCTAACAATATCTGTGCTACTTCATTATAATCACATCCCAGGGCTCTGATCTTTTCTCGATCCATCCTGAGTTACAAGTTGCAGCCAAAAACCAGCACAAGAGAAAAAAGTGAACATGTACATAATCCCAGCAATAAAACAGGAAGCTTTGATCTGAAGTCCCAGGAAAGCTGAGGTAACTTCTAAATAAAGTTGGAAGATGAAGAATTCCCATACTGTAAAAATGTTTCAATGACCAATTTTACCGTCCAAAGCCAGATGTTGCTGGGTTCCAAGTTTTGAAGAGGTATTGTAGAAAATCTACTGAGTTGTAATTCAATGCATTTATAACGTCTGTCACAGCAACACCACAGAATTCCTGGTTTTTGTTTTTTTGGTTTTTTTTTTTTCCTTCTTCATTGCCTTTCTCTGCGTGGACAATTTTTTGTTTGTATTTACAGTTCACATGATAAAAAACTATACTGTTTCATGTATGAAAACACGTACATTGTGGGTGCAGGACAAGGAGCATACTGAAAAAATTAAGACTTAAATATAGAAGTTGACCTTGCAGAGAAGAAATGTGTTTATTTTGTGAAATAGATTTACTGTTACATTGGAAAACAAGTGTTAACAGCTGTTGTTAGTAAGACTTTCGATTTGCATAGTTAAAGAACAACTTAGATGCCAGAAGTGTGCCAAACACCATTAGATTAGCAGAAGGTGCAGTTAAACTCCTTTTCTACTCTGCAAGCAGCCAGAGAAAACAAACTTATCCAAGGCAATATGCCATACCAAACACTACAACTACGAAGACAGATGAAGGATCTAAGGGATCATATGATTCTGGAAGGCACAGCAAGCGAGTAAAGAACCAGAGGGTCAGACCTACTGCAGATAGGTTTTGAAATCATGAGGAAGAAAACCGTTTGTTTCAGGGTTCAAGTCAACAGGAATTTATATATGTTCATGGGTACTGGAGGAGGAAGGCTGAGAAAAATAACCTATTTTCATCCTCTCAATGCAACTGTTTCACAATTTTTTCCCCAATGCTGACCCTATTGGTTAGGACAATACTTATTGTTAACAACAAAAAAACATGTAAAAAATTATAGTGCGTTAATATGCATAATAGTACATATATGCAGTAAAAGCTTTGTCTACTTAGCTTAGCGTCTTTTTTTTTTTAACCAATTTGCTTTAAAATGTAATAGGAAGTGATTTGACCTAGAATGTGATTTAAAACTAGACAGTTTGATCAGAAAATAAATTCTAAGCAATCAAGGCAAGATCCGTAGTGAAAAATAATATCCTAAGAAAATGTATTGATATCATTGGAAGAAAGGCAAGTTTTAATGCACACAAATCATTTTCAGGTATATAAAATTTTTCATTTACAGTTTAGTTGCTTCTTGGTATCATTCATTATTTATTATGAATCAACTGCTTTTTGTCACTTAAAGTCTCCACTTTTTTTTTTTTTTTTTTTTTTAAATATAGCAGTAAAAATGGCTTGTACCACTTCGATCATATCCACATTTCTAATGATAAAATACTAAAATCATAATGAAAATGGACCTCATGGTCTGCTAATGCACTGTTTGCTACAAATATTAAATACATAGGAAGAACTGTTGCTGTTGCATGTACCATGGAACACATACTTGCTTTTAGTAAGGGCAGGAAAGCCTGGGAAAGTTGATTGCCAGCTTGTAGCTTCTCCTACCAGTTCATCTAGCTCACAGCCTATTTCTAAGTAAGGTCTAAGTTCAGCAAGAGATGGCCTGACACACTGTTCTGGGCAAACACAGATAAGGCCTTAGGATATCTCTTCTGAAGTTCCAGAGGTCCCTTTTAGAGACTATGAGAAGGCATCCTCACTGTAAGTAGAACTTAGTATGTGAAAACCTCATTCTCCCAAGGTATCAACCTCTACTCACTTTGAGAGAAGTATCCAGAAGATTGAAGGGTTCCATGCTCAAAGGCCAAATCTTTTGTTTTACAGAGAAAAAAGAAACATTAAACTGAGGTACAAGCTGTATCATGCCACACATTAGGTAATCGCAACCCAAATTCAGCAAGCCAAAATCGCTATTGGCAATATTAGTGAAGTCCTTGGCAAATACCCTGCAGCTCTGAAGGACAGCTGACTATGAACCACAAAGTCATTCCATAAACACTGCAACAGTATTTTCTATGGATTTGTCTCACAGCTGATTGATGAGTTTTTGCTGAAGTACATGATGACAGATCCAGTCATCAAGCTTTTCTCTGTATGGATTTTCCACTATTTAACAAGGAGTCCAGTTTATACCTCAGTCTTTCCCTGCTCTTTAACTATCTCAAAAGGTATCTGTTGTTCACAGATAACATCCCTTTTAAATACACTTTTTTTGGGGGGGGGGGGGGGAGGGGGCCTGCTCCACAGAAAAAAACAGTTTACTGGAAAGGAGGTTTTGATTCTCTCATGAACAGCAACGCTGGACTGTCTGATGCAGCATCTGTTCTGAAAGCCTCTGCAACAGCCTTGCAAACATTACAAACAGCAATGCACTAGAAGAAAGTCAAACTCCGAGGCTCTAACTGCCTCTAGGGTATGCACCTTAACAGTTCTGCAGCAACCTCTGAAAGTCACTGCTGGAGTAAAGCACTGGTATTATACAGGTGTATCAGCTAACCAAAAGGGTTCAAAGCACATTCATTAACAACACATTTCTAGGTTTCCACTTTTCTCTTTAAAGATACTTGATACTAATCTTGGATGCAGGGATCCCTTAAAAATACAAGGGGATCCCTGTCACACTGAAATGTTTTTTCATTCACACTTCAAATATACAATTGCTCTGATAGTCCTTTTAAAGAACACAAGGTACACTTGGGACTGTCACAAGTCAGCAGAGTCGTATTTCTTACTTTCTCACTGATGTGGGAAAGCTGCCCTTTGATACTGACATGTTCAAAGTCTGTCAAGGCCTACTTTCCTGACCACCACCGGACCTTCCCTCCCCACCAACTTGTTCTCATAGAGCCATTCTGACACACTGCTATTCCGGCTGCTGCTCATACTTATACAGAGCGGTAATTCACTGCCATCTTCTGGAAAATTATTAATCAAGAATTTCTGTACAGACTGAAATAAAGCATTGTCATGGATGCTACTTAATATCATGCCCACTAGAGAGAAACCTTACTTAAACCTATGAGAACAGTTAAGCGTTAAGTGACAGAAAAGTAAGGATCCAGACGTCCTACAAGGACCCCACAGAGCTTCCTTCTCTCTCCCTCCCTTCCAAAGTTGACTAACATTTCTGCAGAACTTCACACCTACCTCCAAAAGGAGCTTCCAGTTTATACAAGAACCTGGTGAGGACAGCAGCTCACAAGAACTTTATGTCCACGTCAACACAGAATAGAAAGGAAAGCCTATCAGAAATAATGGTATCCAATCTTAAAAGCTTTTCTGACAGAAGACAGACTTTGGAAAAAAAAACTGAAAACAGTTGTCTAAACAATTCTTTCTATAGGTAATCTCTTACTCATTTGCCTAAAGCAAAAAGGTGCTTTTCCTGTTGCTTTATGGTAACTCAGGACCCGATAGGTCTTCTCCAAAATGAAATCTAGTACATTAATAACTACTTCCAGAGAAATGAGGGGACTGCAAAAAATTCCAAACAAAACTGCCTTAACATAGGATGATTTAAGCATACACAAACTTGCCTAACTAGTTTAGTTTAGGCAAAGAGAATGAAACTGTAAGGGAGCAGCAGTTAAATTCTTTTATAAAACAAAGCCTGTTGTCACTCAGGTAAAATTTCACTGTTGCTGTAAAGCTATCTTTACACTCTCGGTTTTCTATAATATGATACCAGATCAATTCATATAACCAAGATGAATACTGAGCTTCATAATAAGACAAACACACACATTCCTCCTTTAATTTGTTTGTACTTTTCTGGATCATTACTTCCAACATTTTAGCTTGTTGTGGGATCTCATACTCTCTCTTATCATTCTCCCATTCTTTTGCCTTGAGATTGCCAAAACAATCCCTTAAAATTTTTTCACTTTTCCCAAGGAAGTGCTACTTTTTAACTATACCATTTACATAGCTATGAATAACTGTACTGGTTCCAAACCCAACTTTTGTTTACTCCTGCCTGCCAGTTTTACCCTCAACATTCAATTTTGAAATCCACCACAAGCCCTATCGCTTTTGAAAGGCTTGTTTTCTCCACAGCTTTGAGCAATAGTGCAAAGTTATTAAGAATTCAAGGCTTAATGCTGACATGGAAATCTACTCCCTATCTCTCAAGCCATAATAACGCAGACTTTTAAGAAGGGTACAGCAGAGGTGGCAAGGTTATCAATTATTCCAGAATACACTGCTGGATCAATCGAAGCCAGTAATAGCTTCCTCAGGCTTGATCTAGACTTCTTGGACAGACAAAGTACTGACTCATATTTTCAAAGTATTAATGAACCCCATTTTCAAGAATGCTGTTCATTGCATACTATCTCAAGGTTTGTCCATCTTATCTAAATAGAAGGACAAATCATTTCCAGTTTTTTCCAAGGCACGCACCGATACCTGTGTTGCACACACCTTAGGGCAGGGGATGACAAGGGGAAACATCTTTTATGTCTCACTGTCAGTGCTCATCCAGCACTCTGAAGGGATTAGTTTGCCATTTCTGTTAACTATTGCTTTTTTTTTTTAAACCCTTTACTTACAACAGGACTAGCAGAGAAAAAAGATCTCTGCCTTTAAAATCACAATATTGCTGGAAGTCAGACTATTCAACTGTATTTAGCATATGGCTCTGTGGATTGACAAATTGTGGTCAAGATGAAAGATGTGAATTACCAGACTGCAGTTACCTCAATCTAAGAGTGAACTTCTTGGTCCAAAAAGGTAACTAGGATCAAGTGCAAGTGCACCTGAGGCCCTAGCAGACAGGAGCAAGTAATTCTTAGTTCTCTTTCACTAAGAAATTATTCACCTACCATTTCAAAGTTGTACCTGGGCTCCTTCTACTTACTCTTTAAAAAAATAATCTCTAGAAATAAAGGGTATTTAAGTTCAGTTTGTCTTGCATTTAAGGCATAGAACTTTTGTTACTGGCACACCATGAATACTGACAGCTAAAAATGTGTCATCAGTTCTACCTTTTAATAACTGGTCTGAGCCCAAAAGATACAAAGCTATAGGAATCTAGGTACAAGCACAGCTACGGAAATTTTCTCCGATTTTGACTGCAGGAGAACCAGATAGGATAATATGAGAAGATCAAATGAGCAACAGAACAGCCATGATGTGCAAGTCCTCAAATCTTTTGCTAGTTATAAAACTGCTAGCTGCTTTCCCCCCACCCCATAAGACTCTCTTCCCCTTACCTGAACTTCCTCATAAGACAGTGGTATAAATGCAGGCTCTTGTGGATAGCAGGTTGATAAGGGTGGTTTCAAAGTCAACTCTGTTGCTATTCCCAAAGCTTGTAACTTCTTCACTGAAAGTCTGTAAGGAGAACTCTGGAATCAACTAAGTGTGAAGTTTTGAAGGAGAAGATGTGCCAATTGTACTTTAAAAGCTTAAATACCTTACAGAAGCTGCTTAATGTAAGCATTTATTCATTCCCAGCAGGGAGTTTACCAGTTACAAAGCAAGACACTCCTGCAACTGAGTTCACCATCTACTTTAACTCAGGAGCATCCTGAATGCTAGCAATCTGAGGAGAGGTCTGAAACCCAGATGCAACATTTTCAAGAGATCTCCCCATATTAGATGCTGTATAATGAGGGACAACATAAATTTTAGCTCCTAGTTCATCTTCAAATTAATACTGAACATAAATAACTTAGTCTCAAATGCAAGTTCAAGGATGAAGTACAGAGACAATTGAGGAATTCCTTTACCTTGCAACTCAATAAAACTGGTACCACTTTAACTCAGAGGAAAGCAGATCTCTGTACAAGACAAATACTTCCATATACAGTGTTTAAAGAAATGTAAGGTCAATTAGAACTAGACTGAACTGATTTTATTTCCTTCCAAAAAAAAAAAAAAAAAAGACACTAATTTAACTGCATACAGAATTTAAGTTAAACTTTAACTATACACATTTCAGTATACTGCCCTGTTCAAAAACTGCTTATAAAAAAAAAAAACTGTCGAAATTTTAATGCATACTTTTACAATTAAATGTCCCATCTTTCTTTCTACCCTTAATAACCTCAAACTAGACCTGCAGTGTCCACAATAACTCACGTATGGACGAGAAATCTCTTGCTCTTCTTACATTTACTTTCATGCACTTATCACTGCCACCAGAACTGGACTCAAATAAGTTTTACTGTAATAATCATAAAAACGTTTGATGAACCTTGCAAGAACAGAATTCAGAAAAGACTGACAACAGTTTTTACAATAAAATAGATCTCACATTCCTCTAAAAAATAATACTTATGCATTTCTGTGCATATTCTTGCGTTTATTAGTCTGTCACATTTTACTATAGTATCTGCAAATTTCTTACTTTGAACACTTGAACAAACAAGTAGCAACTACTTTTAGTTAGACCATCAGAATTCCATCAAATTCTTTTAGAGAACTTTTAAGCTCTTATTTTAAAGTAAAAGGTGACCAAGGAGGTTCCAAGATTTTTCATTATATCTAGTCAAACAAGTTAGCCAAAAGATGATTCCCCCTGCCCCGGTACCACCACTCAAGCCCTACTGTTCCCCTACTTTATGCTGCCATTGCATTTAAACCACTAGGGTTCCTTACCTTGACTAAGCAAAGATGCCCTCTTAGCTATTTACTGTACCGTTCCACCCACTTGCTGTCCAGGCATACTGAAAGCTCCTTTACGACACTGCCAAGTCTCCAAATCCACCATTACTGTTAATTGAAGCCCAGGTCGCTCAACAAACCCAGAGGTACAGTCACCAATTCTGTTTGGGAATACCAACTAAATGGCATTATGTACTTTCATTACAAATCATTGTAATTGAATGCAAGGTAAAGGAAACTTGAGTTTATTTAGCTTCCAGTTTCTGGGAGGTTCAAGAGGAACTAGAATTGCTCTGGACAACAGAAGAAAATAGACTGTGCTTACAGATCATTTTCTGCCATATTCTTTCTTTAGGACCACTGTTTTATTGTTGCCCTTTCTATTACACGGCATGTACATATTATCAGGTGTTAATAAAAGGTCAGTGCCTGTACAATACATTCTACAACTGAGCACCACTTTCTGTAACTGAACAGGCAAAGAAATTACACTGAACATCAGCATCTGGCAGTATTTTTCCAAAAAAAGTGACTAAAATGGGTTTAAATTGATTAACACTATTAAATCACATCTAATATTTGATACTACATGATTTCATTACAGCTATACGATACAATTATACAAAATGTGTTAACATCAAAGAATACAACCAAAATTAAGATAGCAAACAAAACCTATATAACTTTTTTCTTTACAGGAAAATACTTTTGAAGTATGCATGTAACTGCCCATTCTTTTAAAGAAAATCTACTGCAAGCAAAGTTATCAACCTCCAGAAAAATCACACATAGCATTACTAAGCATATCCCCAAAAAGTGTACAATATGCACACTTGGAAAATACAAAATTAAAAAAATTGTAAGCAACAGGTGAGCTTCATATTTATAAGAATGTGAAAAGAAGTCCAATTTTAGCACTGTTGTATAAAGAATTGTCTTTTTTGATGCAAGTTCATGAACTGACCCCTCCAGTCGGAGCCACAATTTACAAAACACCGTGTTCTTGAAACAGGATTACAGAGCAAGGTAGAGCATCTTAGCAATGTCGCCTTAAAGTTTTTTGTTTTGTTTTGTGGTTTTTTGCTTTTTATTTACTACTTATCAAAACATGTCCTTTAGGTTTGTAGGGTTCTTTTTTTTTAAAATTCTTTCCTAGAAACAATATACAAAGGGGAGGCATATTTTTTCCCGATCATTCTCCTGTAAGATGCTTTGAGTTCAAGAACTTTCTCCTCCTACTTTCACTGGTTGTTTTTGGCCTTAGCGTGTGTTAAGATGTGAGATTTCAGGTTAGTTGATTGAGCAAACTTCTTATTGCAGCCGTCAAATGGGCAAACATAGGGCCTGTCGCCAGTATGAATTCGCACATGTGTGCGTAAATTGAAGTCCAGTGAAAAACGCTTTCCACATCCTTCAAATGTGCACTGTTGAAAGGAAAAGATAATGCCATTAGCTAACAAAAGTAGTTGCCATTTTAATCATTAAGTGATTCTCCTTTGAATCACTAGACCATACAACCATGAGGCCAGATGCTGAAATTCAATCTCACAAAAAGAAATGCCAGAAGAAGTTGCATTAGAGGTTAATAACCTGATGTAATAAAATGAAGCTGTGGGCATCACTTTTAAATTGTTTTTAAAAAATAAAAACTGGTATTTCAGCTTGTTTTATCACAGTAGTATATCAGTTTTCAAAGAGGTTAACTTCAAGTTTGATTTTGGTTAAGTATTTGCTTGCATTCTGTGTCTCAAACAGCATTTTGCTACACTACAGTAGAAAACAACCAATGTTTAACATCAGTGTTTAACATCCGAATTTCAGTGATGGATTTGATCCTTTAACAGCTTCAGATTCAAGATGGACTCAGAATGCAAAGGGCAGCATGTTTAGCAGTCAGTATTTATCTGGATACATATAACAGCTCCAGCATAAGCAACTAAGCGACTGAGGACTGCGAATTAAATTTCTGAAAACATTCATTTCTCCAAGAAGCTAAAGAAAAAATACATTTAACAGGTATATCTGAGAAAGCAGATTCACTCAAGACTCTGAAGCACTGTGAAGAACATTTATATAAATAAAAAATACCATACGAAATAGCCTGGGGACCTCTGGTGGCAGAAGCTCATGTGACTTTATATGAGTGGAGAAAAATTCAGTGTTGAATACCATTTTGTTGGAAAACTATTAATATCAATCACTGAAAATTAGCCTGATAAGCCAATGGAACAACGAGTCCCAAGAGTGAGTTGTTCATTGCCATAAGTTGAAGAGGAGGAGGAGTAAGAGCAGATT
The DNA here is from genome assembly GCF_028389875.1 of Rhea pennata. NCBI lineage: Eukaryota > Metazoa > Chordata > Aves > Rheiformes > Rheidae > Rhea > Rhea pennata. Next base: position 57,145,411 of record NC_084667.1, on the reverse strand, counting down.
TCATTTTTAAAGGGGGTTACTTTACAATATGTACTGTATCTCACACACAGAAATCAGCAAATTGTTTGCATCAAAAGGCCATAGAAATAGATAAAGGGTAGCCTAATTAGCTTAGGGGGCCTTTCAAGTAATTTGAGATGATGATTCAGTGTCTCATCTGATTTAGAAGAAAACTATTATCCCCAAAGTCGAACAGAAGCTAGGTTAGAGTAATCATGCCTGGAAGTTAACCATACCTGAAAGGGCTTCTCTCCAGTATGAACTAGTTGATGTCGCTTTAGCTTGGAGCTCTCCACAAAGGCCTTGCCACATTCTGCACATACGTGTACTCGAGGGCCATGAGTGTGCAGATGCTTCCTCATGGCAGAGTTGTCCCTGAACATCTTTGTGCAGCCCTTAAGAACAGTGAAACTTAATTAGTAGATAAAACTTTTTTTTTTTTAATCAGAACTAGTTTATCTGCAACAATAAAAGTGCTTTTATATTCTGAAAACCTTCTTAAAAGTTGGCCCTGAAAGGTAAGTCCCTTATCCTAATTTAAAAAAGCAATCCCATTAAAACTAATCATTTGAGAGGCTGTTAAAACAAACAAAACATAACAATAAACTTATCCTTACTTAGTATTATGAACTATATGCAGCCAAATAATAGGACAGTCTTATGGAGAAGATGCAGTTCTAATAGAAGCAATGAATAAACTGAACAAAAGCATTTACGGTCTGAGAAAAATGAAAGATAGAATGATAGTGTTCATGGCTACTTATGGTATGTTCTCTTGTGTACTATATTCTGGAGCACTACAGAGGCCCAATGCACTATATATCCTCTAATATACTACAGAATATTCTCCAAGTACCAATATGCATCTGTGCCACTCTTCCTCCTAACACTCCACACATTTACACATTTCTTCTCTGTCCTCCTCATTCCTGACCAAAACGAAAAAAAAAAAAAAAAAAAAAAAAAAAAACAACAAAAAAAAACAACAAAAAAAAACAACAAAAAAAAACAACAAAAAAAAACAACAAAAAAAAACAACAAAAAAAAACAACAAAAAAAAACAACAAAAAAAAACAACAAAAAAAAACAACAAAGCAAGAGAGTTTCCAAAACATGACACCCTATAGAAAATACCTAGTCCATACTGGCAGGGCTTCCTTCAGTGGCAGCAGATTGGTAACTACTACCTTAAAACAGACAGAAGAGACTATTACTGCTTCTACAGTTTAAACCTACAAAATACTAGAGAACAGAGTAAGGTAGTAGCAGCTCTGAGCTGGTGCCAATTCAACCTAAAAGCAACAGATACTCACATTAACTCAGGTACAGAGGCAGAAGCCTTAATTTGTCACCTGGGGTACATGTTGCATTGTTACAGGAATAGTACTTTTGATTCTAGAACTTAAACCAGTAGTAGCCTGGAACTCTCTTTACTACACCATTTTAAAGTAAAACACTATCGCTATACTACATTTTAATGACAGGCAATAGACATCTATCATACGTTTTACAAAGGTCTTTCTCTAAGTATAAAATGCCTCATGAAATCTTATTAACAATTTTAAATTCTACATGTGGTTCAGCTGATGCTGTTCAAGCTTATATAAAACTAACCTACCAACATCACAGTGGTACGAGGCATAAGACTTCAACAGCAGAACCTAAAGGGACTATCAACTGCTAATCTTCATTTCTGCAGGCTGCTTCTTCAAAAGCTATTTTCTTCAAACCTAATAACCATTTTTAAACATTCCTTATTTCTTAAGAAGGGGAGAATTACCACTTTTTAAAAGAGCTTCTCCAGGCACTAGAATTTCTTTGGAAGTGTTGTACTGCTATTCATTGTGCATCAGAGAACTGGTTGAGGTTAAAAAGCACCAAAATAAACACACGATCAATTTGCATTCATTTTGAAGGCCCTACTCGCCTGTGAGAGAAGCGGTTATGTTTTCCACAACTATTATTTTTTAAAGCTGAAGTCACAATACACAAACCTAGAAATTCTAGTAGAGAAAAAAGATGATAGGAATATTCTTTTTTTCCCTTATTTAGATGAAGTTGAGGCTATGAAAAAGTAAATCAAAAAAATGAAAGCAATATTCCTCAGTACTGTAAGGCATAAGTATTCCTTCTCAGATAATCTGGTGCTATATCCTGTATCTCTACATACAATACAGTGAATTAATGGCATGTACAGTATGAAGAATTGGAAATCAACATAAACACAAAGACGACTTCTCAGCCCAAAATGACAATTGATTAGACCATAGCTGGTAGAAAGAAGCCTTCTATTCCTGCTCTCCACTGTGCACCACTAGCTATCTGCAGTGAGTATTTGCTTAGGCTCACAATATCTAGACCAGAAGTCAGTAAGATTGTAATTGTCTTTTTCCATTACAGGCTAAGGCAAATAACAGAAGCTATTCAGAAGCTGAGTAAAGCTAGATGATACAAATCAAGACGACTAGCAACATCTCCTCAAGACAGATTCTTCCCAGCTCCCACTGGATCAGAAACATTATCTCCCAGATGCCTCTCTATCAAGATGATGCACCTTCTAGCTCTGTAGGATATAATTCAAAGTCTTCCAATATGCTAACTTTGGCATCTATGCCAAAGTTAGCAGATTCCTGATCTAGATTCCCAATCTGTCATAACTTCCAAGCAGAGGATATATAGATCTTAGGAACGTACTTTGAACAGCTTTCAGAATATTCTTTCAAGTATGTATTCTTGAGTGGCAGGATATCACAACAGTAAAACCAGCATGTTAGGGACTGTGCATCATGGTTACCAGAAGATTAGGGATGTACTAACCTTAAGACAAGGAATGGGAATAATATATTATTCAGTGAAAGGTTTTTAAGGAAGCCTCTTAAGAGTGATAATTTAAATATAGTTAACTAAGTAAAATCTATTTATAGTAAGATATTTTACTTATTCATTCTCAAAAGAAAACAGCAATACAAAACTCTGCTCCATAAGTTACTATCAACTCAGAAAGCCAAGAGTGCTTCACTTACTTTGTGAGGACAAGCTATCGTTCTTGGAGCATCATCTTCTTTGATTTTTCTTGGCTTCATTCTTAAAGATAAAAAGGAAAATATTAGTAGATAGCTCTTCTCCCACAGTTATTTGCATAATGCAAAGATTTATTCAATAGTATTACATGCATCAGTAGTATTTAAAGTTTAATATTTTTAAAACCCTCACAATAATATAAATAGTGTACCTCAGCATTTTGAAAGCTCAGCTTTTCCAGAAGGACCTCTCAGATTGGAATAAGACACTTAATAGTACCTTCCTAGTCCTCTGAACAAGTGGAAAGAGAGGTTTTTCGCTAACAGTGGTTAAAAGGTTTTGTTTGAAAACTCCATTTTTGTTGTGCCAGCACCCATATGGTCTACGAATCTTCACTTTCCCTCCCATCTCTGCCCCAGGACATAAAAGACAGTAGATCTCAATCACTCTTCAGTAGTTCACCACACCAGACTCCAGAAGACGACACTGCAGAAGCAAGGAAGGCAGGCAAGTTGTGGAATCTACACAGACGATGTTATAACCACAGAAACTTTAACAGTCATTCTTTCTTTAAATTACTGTACACATGGATTCCATTCTTAGCAACTGAGAAGCAATCACCTATTTGCTTTTCATCACTGACAGGGATATTCACTACTACTTTATGGGATCCAGTAATAGTCTCCATTGCCTATACAGAAAGCCCAAACCAGTACTTGCATTTAAATTAGGTGTTTCAAATATATTCATAAGTCTCTCTGTAAGCAACGGTTTCAGAACAGTCCTGCTTTAACAGTTATCTGTCTGGATGCCTGAAGAATGTCATACATATGCACAGTATTCCCAAAGAAGAGCACCGTCTCTTTACCTAATGCTATTTCTCTGGAAATATATATTTTTAATGCAAGTTCCTGAACTATTTTTCAAGACAATTCTGTATCACAGATATGGCACACCGATTCCTCCTAAGCTAAATTAAAGATTTTCTCATGTTTTCTTTGGTCTGAATTAAACAGAGATGTGTCTTTACTTCAACAAAAGAATTAAAATCAGAATCACTATTCTGAGTGAGACGACTGTGGCTATTCAAAGCAGTTTTAACTACCTTACAGACAGTTCAACAAAAGAATTAAAATCAGAATCACTATTCTGAGTGAGATGACTGTGGCTATTCAAAGCAGTTTTAACTACCTTACAGACAGTTCCTGAAAACAGATACAGAAGAAAGGGGGAAGAATTTGTTCCTTTGCATGTAGCTACAGTGTTCTTTGATACTGCACATTCCTGTGAATATGGCTGAAGTCTGTGGTTTCAACCGCCTTCCTCACGTGCACGGATCAGAGAGGACAGGAACAGAGGGTCCTGTGAGGATGAATGAAGGCATGGACAGTGAAAAGCATCCCTGAGAATTCCTGAAGAGCAGATCCAGGAAGATTCCCTTATAAACTGCCAATGGGGCTATATGTGAGAGAGAAGTCTCTTATGATACTGTGGGTTATCGCTTGTATCTCAGAAAAAAATCTAGAGGTCCTCCCTATATTGCAGACTTACCACAGTTCAAGTGAGCATGTACAGGCAGAACACTTGACAGCCACATTACAGATAAAACAAAACCAAAAGATTCAGTGGCTGGGCGTTTGTTTGATTTTGTTTGTTTGATTGTTTTAAGCGGACATTTTAAGAAACTCCTATTCAGCATTTCCAGGCTACACTGAGTATGTACACTACTAACTGAAGAATACCACAATCCCCTGCAAGGGTTAAATATATGGATATGACTAAAAATATGGAAACTGGGGAGTTATCATATGCCTTTCACAGACTTCAACAATCCTCTCATTTACAGATACTAATAGCTCCTAGAGGATGGCTGCAAAGCATTTGTGTTCACAAGGCTCTTGCACCATCAGCAGCAGTATATCTAAAAATTTCATCAATTAAAGGAGACGCCCGACAACCTGAACACAGAAAACTGTTTCTGTTCTTATACAGAATATATTCTGTTCTTAATACAATCCAGTTAGAACAGAGAATGACTGTGCTGTGTTTAGTTTACGAAGGCTCTTTGAGGAAAGTACAGAGTAACTACATACGAACGGGAGATAGGGATTAGCTGATTGACTACACTCCAGTGAGGATTAAGACTCGTCGTAGAGCAAGTACTGAAGCTAGAAGACAAACATATAAAACTTTATTACGGCACCTGCAGAAAATTTCCTACTGCTCTTCACAGGGGATTCCTTGGTGTACCTATGATTTTCACAGCAGGAAAAAGCATAGAAATAAATGTCTGTTATGCCATAATGAGCGCACAGAAGAAAGCTTTGAGAACATGGGACCTTGTGGCAACAAAAAGGCAACAGGCACAAACTGAAACACAAGAAACTCCATCTGAACATGAGAAAAAACTTCTTTACTGCGAGGGTAACAGAGCACTGGAACAGGTTACCCAGAGAGGTTGTGGCGTCTCCTTCCTTGGAGATATTCAACAGCCATCTGGACAAAATTCTTGGAAACAAGCTCTAGGTGACCCTGTTGAACAGGGGGGTTGGACTAGATGATCTCCAGATGTCCCTTCCAACCTTAAGCCTTCTGTGATTCTGTAACAGTGCCACAGGTCAACAGCATTAGAGAATAAATGTTCTGAGAGGACAAAGATGGTCCCAAAAAACATGTCCTTTACCTCCAACGCTATCAACTTGCTATATGTTGTCGGGGTCTTTTTTTCATTTTCCTTGAAGAGTAAGAGAAAAAGAAAAAGATAGCCCTATTAAACCCCAAACCTATGCTCATAGTATCATCAGAATCACTGAAAACACCACCGTTCTGAGGTTATAACCTACTATCTGTAAAGAGGCAGACTAGATAAAGAGGAAACAGTACTGAGAAATATTGCAAACAGCTTTAGTGGTTAATGCTTAGTCTTGGCACAGGATACCACCAATCACCATTGTGTTAAGTCCTGTCCCTAATTCTCGCATCTCACCTCTGGTTTTGAAGTAACCTCTGGAAAATAAATGTTGTGACAGACTCACCTGTAACAGGCTGTTGAAGTGAAATGAGAGAGAGAATACCCTGGTCAGTGTAATCAGGAAGATTTATCAGCACAGTCAGGCAGCTGGGGGTACAAATCTCAGCTGAACTAGATGGTTAGACATGGGACTGACTGGAGCTTCATTCAACATACACCTGCATTTTTCAGTTCAGTGTCTGAACAGGCACTTAACATTATGTGTATTCCTTCTGCAGTAAGCTAATTTTCTAGGTTTTGAGTTTTGTTTCTAGAGGGAGGAGTATCATCCTAGCAGCCTACTTGAACATACAAACATTTAGTGTCCCTACTGACTACAAAATGACAAAGTTTCACTAGTAGAGGGATAGGTTTTAAATCTTCGTTTTGGCTCAAAGTATATGGAGGGAGCAACTTGAGCCTAAAACCCAGAATTGTAACAGTGTTCCATGGGCAAGCAAGTCAACATATGCTTTAAAAAGACAAGGCACCAAACACTGTTCATGATACATCTCAGTGCCACGGGCAGCCAAAGTGGCTGAGAAACAGTTGGGCCCTTTGTACACTAAAGGCATGAGGGCATGTACATCACAAGCACAACTACAACTGATCATTTTGTCAGAAGTCTAATCCTGCTCCCAAAGGAGTGGAATCCATGTGGTCAATCACTCAAAGAAGAATTTAAAGAATTAATATATTTAAATGTATTAGAAAAAAAAAAGATTTTGGTCTTACTTTAAAATTAACTTTCTGCAAAAGGAGACCAGACTAGAACTTGGGCTGTTGATCTTAATTACACTGTTGCAGGTAGCTCCACCCTCTTGCTGGTGGTTAGACTTTTGGCTCCCACCCAGTAGAGCATCTCTACCAGCTCCGTCCAAGTTTTCTTAGCCTGAAACATTAATCAAAAACAGAACTCTAACATATACCACTATTTAAAACAACTATAGACATACACGTTAATACCTGGGTGGAACTTTCAAAATGGCAACTGCCTTTGCAGAAAGTCAATTTAGATGGCAAGACCAGAATTTTCATTTCTGCAGTGAGCCTACATGGGCCGTGTCTAGCAGTAACAACTGCAGAGGGTCTTTCTGAGACAGACTAGGGAATGTACTTTTTGGACCAAGGTACACTGCAGTGAAAGGCTAAATCTGTTGACTCGTATTTGAAAAACTGTATTTGCAATAGAAGGGGGCAAGGTCACACTCAGCATGGTACAACCAGCAACAAGACAGTATCAGCTCTCAAAGGAAATTCTCTTATCCAAGTATAGAGAAGATTAAGAGCCAGTGAAATTACCAGTATTAAACCACTCAATTCTTCTGAAAAATAGATTATATATAGAGATGCACACACATACACAATGAAAGCTGCTTTGTCACCATACAGGAAGTATCTAACAGCTAACTGCATCCTTTCACCCACCTAGCCAAACTGAAAGAACTGCACCTTGACAGAACCAACACCCCAGCCCCAAACCTCTGTCAATCTCCACAAACAGTTGGAGATAGTAAGTTAAAATAATAATAATAACCCACAGAGTAATGTTAAGGCTAGGAACAAAGGAAATCTATAAGACAACAGCGACAAACAGTACAAAATTTCCCCCTTGTTCTGGTAGCTCCCTTTTTTGTCCCCGTTAAACTTTTGTTTCTTGCATCTTTTCTTCTGCTATACATAAATAAACGCTAAATTGTATTCATCTCTCTCAGGCAACTCCTTCCATGCTTCCTAAAGGTATCTGATGACCAGCAGTGACATTTGCCTTTGACGATGACCTCATTTCTAAGAATAATTTCCTCCTCTTTATCTATCAGTGATGGCCTTACCATTCCTGATCTGTCCACCCCCACTCTGCCCCACCTCCTTGAACTGCTCTGCTGAAGCTGAAATAACATGAGTGCCATGGCCCTATGCCACTGCAAGAATTCATCTATGCCAAGAACTGAAACTGGCTGGACTGGCTTTTGAATAAATACACACAAGAGGAGTGGTATAAAGTGTCCTAGGAATCTAACTACAATCAAATAGTCCACAGTCAGTGTCAGCATGCTTTGGTCACGGTAGGGCAGAAAACTGTTGTAAAAATGGAAAAGTTCTCCTTCGCTCCAAGGTTCTGGTAAAAACAATTACTACTTTTGTCCCAGCTATCATGTATACTGAACAGAGAAAGTGACCTTTGCAGTGTGGAACAGAGCACAAGATTTCCCCTCCCCCAGGAGATGCAAGAACACCACTTTGAGTGAAGTAATTGTTAGTTTACTGCCCTTTAAGCTTTTCTGCAATAAGAACAAAAAGAGTAGGCAATTCTATACCCTAGAAACAGGGTTAAGTCATATAAATCTAGGTGACCAGAATGCTTTGTCACTTTTAAGGAGGGTATCCGATTTCAAACTCAGTGCAGTTTCCTCTGCTTTGTCTTCTATCCATTTTGGAAGGCGGTCTTAACAGGAAGGGCAGTTCTTACAATGGCACGTTTTCAGAGGGAGTACTAAGAGAAGAAGATAAAGCTATGGAAAGGAAAGCTTTTACCACTAGGATCTATTACTGCACCAATTTCCCAACTACGGCATCTTCCCTTTTATTTCTCAGTATTTTACACATGTGTATTCTGCCATCTTTAGCCAGTTTGGTCACATATCTGTTAAGAGGGCAAGCAGAGGAAGGGGTGAGGGCCCAGAAATGAAGGATATTTTTTAACGGTTTCATTAACGGGGGGGGCCTTTAAAGTCTTTGACATGCGTGTCTACTAGAAAATACACCTCCTATACCTCAAGCTTTTAGTACCAAGCTGTTAAGACTCCTTCACCCTTAAAATTACTTGAATCAATTTTGGATGGAATGAGGCATTTTATTTCACTTGAGGGGATCGCACTATCTGAGTTTGATGTATCAAATGGGAACACAGTAATTTTTTAGTTTTTATTTTCTTCCTTAAGCAGATCATTCGCAACTGATATTTTACATTCTGACACAAGGTTGCCTAAGAGAAATGCACAAGTTCTTTTTTGCTTTCATTCCATCACATTTTTAAGCAAGCTACAGAAAATGCAGGAGTCGTAAAAGAGAATGAAATAATTTGTAGAAGGCTGTAAGTTGCCCAGTCTGGTATAACCTATGGTCATTCATCCATTCACTGCTGAACATACCTTAATGTTCTGACACAGCTGGTTTATTCAAAATGTTTTCAGTAATTTTAGGATGTATAAAAGCCTTTCCAGGAATAACTGCAATAATTCCACTTAAAAGTTCCAAAGTGTCCAGAATTCCTGATACATGACTCAGTGGCAAATGCACCAAAAAAAAAAAAAAAAAAAAAAAAAAAAACCCACCCACAAAAAAACAACTGTATTTCAATGAACAGCATAATTGCTCACTGTACTAAGACATCATTGCTGCTCAGCAACTAGGTGGCACATTTCATATGCTGAATTACTAAGCATTTTTTTAAAAAATATAGATTTTTTTTAAAAAAACTAGTGCTACAGGACACTTCAGGAGTTCAAGTCCATTCCCTGTCATTCTCTAAACCAACTTGTTAACAGGAACAATCCAAACTCCAGAACCTTGCCTAAATAGATTACCACTAAAATTCAATTCCAGTATTTTTAAATTACCAGACGACAAAGGTTTTAAGTCACCCAAATACACTAGCTTTGCCTGCGTGTTTAAACTCACGAACTTTGTTCCCATGAATCAATGCAAATGTTTCAGTCAATCTTAATAAAAAAAAAGCTGCACAGTTACAAAGAGTCAATCTGTCTTGGTTTTGATTAGCTAATTTTTATTTGTTAAAAAAAAATGCAGCTCTTCCAAATAACTTAATGAAAATAGGAAGGCATCCCAAAGTAATTTGCTCTCAATTGCATGAAATACACTTAGCATGCAATTTTCCTAGCCAGTTTTCTTGCTTCCTTACATGTGGGTATTATGCACAAAATTTAAGCCAGCTAAAGATGAATGTTACCGAAACACGAAAACTGTACTCAAGAGCAAAGGAAGCTACTCAGTAATCTTTGAAGATAACTAAGTTTCAAATTCATGCGCTGCTCAAAGTTTTCAGAATATAACTTGTGAAAAAGAGTTTACAGACTCTGAACCTCCGAGTAACTAGCAATGCTTGAAATCTTCAAAAACCTTTATTATAAACAAATTCTTTTAACACTAATAACCACATTCCCAGTACCTCTAAACTCAATTCCAGTACAAGTAAACTGTCAAAGTTTTTTTTTTTTTTTGACTAGTAGAAAAGATATTTACATACATTAGAACTTAAATTTTGTTACTAACCACAAGGAGTCCCTTCAACATGCTCCACCACAAAGCGATCAAGACTTTAACAAGCAATGTTCTAATGCCTTCATATTTATCCGCCCCAGCTGTACACAGTCCTTTAGGATCTAGCATGCTAACTAATGGGGAAGGAGTCTTCCCCAGCTCCCCCCACCCCTCTTCTTAAGGCAAGAATAGAAATTTGACAGTCATTGATGCTGAGCAAGAAAACAAAGATGATTTCTTAAAACAGCTAATGCTTGGGATTTTCCTACATCTACAATCAAGCTATCAGAACATTTTTTTCATGGCTTTGGCACATCTTGGGGCTATTGTTAAAGGCAATGTGCCCGCAGTTGCTTACCCTATCGCTGTATGTTTGTCTTATGAATAAAGTGGGTCTCATCTTATGTGCTGCAGAGAGAGATATTAACAGCACAGTAAGAGACCGCACACACAAAATAGTCTCGCCATCATGTTACAAATTCTAGTTCTACAACTTTCTACAACATTCTACCATGAATAAAAAAGTGGTAATTTTATACTACTGCCAGCTGATACTATTTTCTTCACAGGAGAATAACTACAACCCAAAGATGAGTTGGGTTTATTTTATATTTTATTATTATTATGAGTTGGGAATATTTTATAATATTAAAGGAACATGCAGAAAAATCTGACAGAAGCAATCTAGTCATTTCAAGAAGCTCAAATTCCAGCAACCATTTCAAGTAACCAAACCAATCTGGAGAACAACATCCAGTGTTCGCATGTAAACACTTTACGAGAAACCACCCAAGCTCCATAGCAAAACATAGCTATTCAGTACTCAAATCCTTAACAGAACCAAATGTTCCACCCCACCATGCTTTAAAATAAGTGAGAATGTCAAATCTAGGCACATGACTATAGTAGAAGTGTGTAATATTTTAGAATTAGAACACTATGCATACACCAAATATCACTTGAACATTTACTTTCACAAAGAAAACCTAGATCAGCCTTCCAGGAGCTCTCAAATAAAAACTCATTTGTTATGATCAACACTAGTAAGCGAAGTAACAGCAGTATCAATAGAACCACTCATCACTTCAGGTAAGTCTTTTTTTTTTTTCCAGTTGTTTATTTTTAATACATTTCCAGATCAGAAACTTCTGCAGTGCTTTCTCCCTGCTTTAGGGTTTCTTATTAGGAATCTCCAAAATCCAGATTTTGAGCATAAATCTGTGTTTTACTGAAAAATAATTGTGGGAAAAGCCTATGTCCGCAATCCTCACCTACAAGCATACAGGCAGCAGAATGAAGAATAACAGAAAAGGTGATCAACCACAGTAAGATCTAAGAGTAGATGCAAGAGTAGAAACAAGAATGCATGGACACACCTAATACCAGAATCCATCTAACCAAGAAGCTGGATCAGAACTAGTCTCCATCCATCAAGTAGCCGGGAAAAAACAGGTGTTAAAGCACACTTCTTTGCTAGCTGACACAAGTAGTAAGAATAACATCTGATTATCTACCTGCTCTCTATGTGACAGAATTCTGCACTGGGGCTTTGAAGAATACCCAGTTAGTAGCCAAATGAAAATGAGTAGTTTCATACACAGGCTTTGCTTTTAACATTATAAAAACTGGTTATCAGAACAGCTGCAGAAGGCGCAGTTGTGCTCAAATTTTGCAGAACACCAGCATTAATATTACTTATACACTGAATAGAGCAATAAGCCTTTGGTTATTACAACCACAGTGCACAAAGAAGTGGACTGTATGAACAGCTGCATGGGCAATCTTAGTTTCATAACTTCCAAGAGCCACGCTTCTCTCTAGCAACCTCAAGATTGCCCTCTGGTGGCCACAGGTCACCTGAACACCCAGGCCTTTACCATCCAGGAGCTTTGGGAAGTGACAGGGGAAAAGCCACTTGCCATTTTCGTTTACCTCTATTTGAAAGAGAAAGCCACCTTGTAATTGAGGTCAATGTAGTAATATGCAAAAGAGTGACAACTGTGTTGCATGAGAACAAAAATCCACACAGTATAGATAGTTATCTACTGTAAAATTGGAGAGCGAAACACCCCTCCTACACACAAAAAGCAGCAGCACTTAAGAGCAAGATGCATGATTCCATTAAAAAAAGAAGTTTAATATCTAGAGCTTAAGAATTGAGAAACAAAGTGCGGGGACACAGTAATTGGCTTTATAAAATATTGTAGTCTAGCTTTCTCATACTGAACAACCTCAAAGCATCATTTGCCTGATCCTTTGCCGCAGAAGAATTTAATACTACTTGCATGAAATATACATTGACAGACTCAATCTGTAACATGACAATGTATTTACAGCCTTCCCTACCTAACAGTAACTAAAGACCAGATGTAATCCGCTGAGGATAAAATCTAGGTACTAATACCATATTCGTGTTTTCATTCTGAAGGAAATCCTTTGTTTTAAAAGATAATTAAATGGAAAAATAAGCCATACTGAACTTAATATTTATTTTTGCCTAACAGTTTCTTACTTAAACCAATGGAATGAAAATCATTTTAATTTAAATATCCTTTCTTCTTACTTACCTAGCAAATTCAGCCAGCTGTTTGGGGTCCGAGAGGTCAATGCCAGGTATTCCACCAGGAGGAAGTTTCTTTCCTGTCATGTATTCTGAGTAATCTGGAGGAGAATTCTCTCCAATGATTTGCTCTTCCACCACTGTTTCATGGTCAATATCTTTTTTATCATCTGAAATACATAAAATACCAAATTCAATACATACTGAAGATCAAAACAACACACAAGTTATTAGGCTACACCTACAAACACAAATTTACTATTGCTGCACATTCTTAAAAGGATACAGTGCACTTCTAGATTTCTATGCTGCTTATAAACAGCAAAAAGGCATCCATATAGTTACAGTATAAAGAATACAGACAGAACACAGTGGGTGAGGAAAAAAAAAGGCAGAAATTGCTATCTACTTTAACACAAATACAGAAATAACCGCAACCATCCTACGAGAATGTTGGCTGCTTTTTAAAGATTACAATGCACTTTTCCTGAACCAGTGCTAAGGCATTTATCTTCATTCAAACATCTTTAAGATTCAGTGCTCACCATACCCACTTTGGATGACAACAAAGTCAGTAACCAAGCAAACCTATCAGTGGAGTGGCAGATATTTACCATAATGAGTTATGTATACTTATCTTTACACCTTCACGCTCATTACGTTCCTCTAACCAACAGAAGCATCCAAAGGGTCATCAGGTTTTAAAAATAACTATTTAATGGGCTTCAGCACTTGCTCAGAAAATTAAAGCTTTTCAGCAGTTGCAGAAAGGTCTGAAAAAACCTAAATAGTTTGTTTGCCCTCCCAGAGGGGCTTCTTCCACCAGTGGTGGAGTCTAAGCTCCTTCTCACTCTGCTATGTAAACAGCAGGTAGAGACCATTCAGTCCTTTGATCTACAAGCCAGCAAGAGAACATTACTTTCTATCTGCTCTGGAGATCCTCCTACGGATTTGTGCTTAACCTCTACAATGAAATCAAGTGGAAGCCCTGCTGCTGTCTACTCAGCTTCAGACCTTAGAAAGTGTCAGGACACTGGTTTCTCTCTCCTCTCGATATAACAATGGAAGCCAGAAAGACACAGGGAAAAGTTCCTCACTGCAGAGCCCACACCTGCAGGAAGGAAGACCCAGCACCAATCTCCAATCTCCTCCACCCTCACCTGACAAATCACCTTCCTGAAGTGCATTAGGATAGCCATAATGAAATGCAGGTTTTACACCCACCTACAGAATATAGCTATATAGCTAAATGTTAGCGAACTTGCCTCTACACTATTTCCCCTGCTTTGCTTATTTGACATGGATTCTGCAAAGCATTTTATACACAGAACTGCAAAGTAAAAATTGTATTAACAACAGAAAGTTAAATTTTACAACTAGTATTTAAGGAATGGAAACATAAGGTAGGAGGATAGAAATATTAATCCCCTCCCCCTCGAAAAAAAGTTAGGAAAATGTAAGGCAGAGAAGAAATGAGGCAAGCTCCCCCCCACACACACACACCCCTAAAAGAAACACAGGAAATAGTATTATCCATTACTCAGTAACTTAAATTAGGAAACAGAGGACAAGAAGATCTAAGTGAGTAAAAGGAATATACTAAGGACAAATTTCTATTCAATTTGTAATGCCTGCTTTTAATCTTCGCCACTGAGCTATTTCTAGAACTGTTACTGCTAGTTTGGGGTTTAATCTGATCTACCAGATCAAATAGCAGTTCACTTGTGTTCCATGATTAAAGAGGAAAATAGACTCCAACTCACAGATAGGAGTGTGAATAAGAAAATACCACCTTCAGTATTAAACTAGAAATAAACTGAAATTTGACTTTGGACCATTTTTCCATTTTACATCTTGTTTTCATTCCACACACTACCTATTAGTCTTTACCAGTGCCAGTTACTGTAAACCTTTGCTTAAGGTAAGTGTTATAGCCTCTGCAGGAGTTACAAATTCAATTCACATATAAGCTTCAAGTTTAGCAACAACTTGTTCTTCCAAACAGTTGGAAACTTGAGAAAAGACATTGTATACAAAGGGGAGGAAAAAAAAAAAAAAAAAAAAAAAAGGCAATGAATCAGAAAAGTGCAGAACTTCTGGAAAGCTAGATGCGAACAGTTCTCCATGCTGCAGACTAGAATGAGATTGGCTGCCTTCAATTTAGCCATTTCAACAGCTACACAAAACTTCCAGTTTGACTATTTGATGACATTTACAACAGAAACTAGCTTTCATTTCCTGCCTCATATCAAATGCATGAGTCAACAGGGAAATTCTACACACATTCCTTAAGAACTTCTTTCTTTCCCTAGAGTAAAGGGCCAATATTCAACAGTGCTTTCTTGCTATTTTAAGGGCAAAACCAAGAGAAGTCAGCCTTCAGTGCCTTTCCTTCCCAAAAGCCTGACAACAGAAATCAATTCCACAGCTGTTTTAAAATAAGCCACTGGAGTAAAACATAAAGAACTATGAACATGTTGCTTTGATATAGAAGAAAACAAGAGGAGGTATCATTTTGTACATTCCTGACATATGTGAAAATAAGAAACACTTGCTCAAACTTTCCTATACCAAAAAATGTATCTCTACAGCAGCACATACAAGCAGTTTTAGAAATGAGTTTGCACCAAAACAGACCAAAACAACAATGTACAAAACAGTTTACCTTAAAGTGTTGTCTCAGTCTAGCATCCTTCAAGATGGAAGATCTAGTTCACACTAGAAGTGAAATATTTTATTAAAAGTAGCAGCATACTACGTAACTCTTTAGCATCCAGAATATCCTTACTACAGACCATCCTATGATATTATCAACTCCTTGGGAAAAAAAACAAAGAAAAACAAAAACCACACCACACTTCTTTGGAAGATGTCTACCAACATACTCTATATGCAAATCTATCACAAGCTTATTTGTGATGCCCTACTAAGCCTACACAACTAAGAGCTTGGAGGCTAAAATCCAAGCAAACTTTCACTCAGGCTGACAACTTCACCATTATTCTCATTGCAAATAAAGTAAGTTGGATGCTTGACATTTTATACCTTCACGGAAGTCCTGGCACCCATTGTGTCAAAAAGGACAAAATAATTTCCCTTTTTCTCCTGTGATGCATCAGAAAAGTTAAACATATTGCAGCAAAAGCAAAGCAACACACAGAGACTCAACCCTCAAATTCTAATGACATCGCTGGAGAAGTAAGTACAAATACAGGGCAGTAATTCCAAGTGGCTGAAGTCCACATCAGGGTAATCTGGATGACACCCATGCAAGCTAAATACAGACAGATCCACGGAGCTAGTGAAGGAAAAGAAACTGAACTGCTATATGCTATCTAACCTATTTCATTTTGTTCCTTAAAACTACTTAGGAGTACAGGAGACGGAGTTTCAAATATAAAGCATTCTGCTTAAACATATATTTAGCACTGTTCCTTCAGACATGTCGCAGCTTTCTGTTAGAAACTTGAAATGATTTCAGTCCTGTCTTCTGAGATATGCTGACCATCTAAAGGTACGACAACTAGTTAACCATCTTATCATAAAAAAGTGCACTACCAGGCACTTTGATACTTATTTCCAATACAATGTTCATCTAGTTTATAAAGCTAGAAAAAGACCGATTTGTTACAGGAGATGTCCATAACATCCTCCTATGCCTGATTACAGAAGACAGCCTTTCATCCCAAGCTGGGCTGTTCTACGTTTCTGTTAAGGACATTATTAGGAAGCTACTCAAATAAATGTTAATGTTTTATGTCCTTCCAGCTGCATTTCTCTCATGCTGCCTATGCAAGCGATATGGATATGCAAGCGATGGAAGCGGCTGCATTCAAAGCAGGTATCTCAAGGGAATATTTCTGTACTAATATCAGCGAAAGTTAGCCATAGCTGACATCTCTGGAACACACTGGCTCTCTAAGACCCTCAACTTTCAACCCAAGAAGGCCTATCAGTATTTTGCTGTTACGCTTGACTGTAACCTTGAGACTTCATCTCTAGAATCTCTAGTTCTAACTCCTGCTTTGTTATAGAGCAGGGAGACCACACATTGGTATTCAGTTAAATCTCCTCTGTGGAAAACAGGGAATGCAAAAGGGAACTCAGAAGGTATACTTGCTAGTACAGAAATGAGACCTAATCCTAGAGCTTCCTCCCCAAGGTACCAAGTTAACAAATGTTTACCAGCTAAGAGGATGAACATTTAAGCTTAAATTTTGTTTTTACGATCACACAGTTAAAAACATTTGCTTTTCAGATCAGCTGAAATGCAGTTATATGATAAAAGATGTATCTGGCAACTCTGAAGTATCTAGGCACTGTGGTAACAGCTTGGCTATTGCCACCACATTGTGATCTCCTCAGCCAAAATAGTTTATTGGTCATGTTTGGAAACAAAGAACTGTAATTAGCTTGTTAAATAATCCAGATATTAGCAGACATTTCAGAATATTAAATTCCATGACCTATATCAGTATATTTCACTTTCAAAACTGAGAAGATACTTAAATCAGACATAGGAAAATATTTAAAGGGTATGCTTACCCTTTAAAAGTTCACTAGCAAAAATTTTAGGGCAGACTGAATGTTTATGGATACGAAAAGCCTACAGTTTTATCATAGGCTAGAGTCAGAAACATTATCTTCCTAATATTTCAAAGGAAGCAGACAACCATACTCTGCTTCTGTTATGAAAAAATTTCATATAGGAAGCTCGTTCCCTATTCATCACCAGAGATTTTTGGCTACCATTGATACAGGCCCAAGATTGAACTAAATGACCTGTCTATTATTTATACTATAAAAGACAACTAATTACTCAAATAGCAGATGGTTATCAGACTGTAGAAGTGACAAACAATCAAAATCAAAAACTTTCTATTTTAAGAAGTTAAAACATTGGGGGTTTTTTAATAGACCTTGAAGAACCTTCTAAAAATCCAGCATAAACTCTCCAAATTCCAACATATGGCTTAATTGCACAGGCTTCCTGGATTACCAAGAATTCTTTCTAAATCACATACTAACTTCCGCATCATTGTCCTTCCTATCGAAGAAGGGGATACTTCAGCAGTTTAATGTCCACAGGCCACATTTAGTTCAGTTGTGTTATTTCAGCCCTAAACTTGCAAAGTATCTATGCTAACAATAATAAATTAAGCCAAGACAAAATCTTTGTCAGATCCAAAAGTTTACAGAATCAGTCATTACTCAGAAGCAGATGTGGTTACATGGATACAATTTTTTCAAGATTAAGCTAAAGTTGTTTGAAATTCCAATTTGCTGCAGCCAGTATTTCAGCATAACCTTACCAAACGTTCCTGTGTCTAAGAATTAGCTTTGCAAATGCAACATGACCAAATGATTTCTAATAATCCTTTTCCTCCCCGTTACAATTGTATACCTACTCTGGATATATTTATTAAAGAGAAGGCTTCAAGTTAAATCTCATAAAGGCAAATTCAATTTTGTAAAAACTTGTTTTCCTAGTACAAGTTGGGGTCTCACTTGGAGAGGGCTCTTAACTATATACCGTATTCCAAATCCATGATAGGCTACTCCAATGAAAATAATGAGGAAAAACACAAGACAAGATTGAGAAAACATGAAACAAGAACAGAACTGAACTGAAGCATCCACAGTAACAGTTCTTTAAAAATCTCAAGGAATAGGACATGACTGTTTAGTTTCTATTTTCGCACATGTAGAAATTCAAACAATTCCATTCTTCATCTGAAATAGTAATCTGAACCAGAACAAAGCATTCCTATTTCAAACTAAACACTTTTAATTAAAGTAATCATGGGTCACAAGTTTGATATCACCATAGATACCAAGGTGAAAAGAGAAGGTATGGTAAGTCTAAATGGTTGCCAACAACAGCACTGCAACTAAGTAACCATATAGCAAGACAAGGATTGAGTATTCCCCCTTAATCACATTGGCATAGATTTCTTAAGACTATTACTACACATTTCAAGATGTGTAATAGATATACTATGTCATACTCGTTTACGGACAAAGATCTGTGATTGCCTAAGCTTAGTACGACCTCTGTACAAGTTAGCATATTAACTCTAGAATACAGTAACAAGAAATTAATTCACTATCTTCCCACACTGTGGTAAGCAAAGTGCTCTTGTTCCCCATTCCAATACCCAGGAACAACAATATAGGGCTTATTGTTTTATTGTGACACATGGCCTTGTTTTTTCTTTGTCTTCTAATACACTTTTCACTAAATACTTAAATCAAATAGTCAATTACATCAGGTTGCAAGTCAATCTTTAATTACGTCAACATACAGATGCAAAACTACTATCTTTGTTCAAAATAACGTGTCCCTGTTTCCACGGGGAAAAACTAGTACAGCTATCCTTTTGCAAGCAGGCTGTTTGTTTCGGTTTTCCAGTTTTGCTTCTGTTGAAATTTTTCCGGCACTCACTCCCCCTCCTAAACTTCTGAAAACAGAAAATGAAGCCTTAGAACTTCCACATTGATGATGAACCGCTCTAGACCACTTCTACAATCTTCACTAAGCTGTGTAAGAGGTGCAAAGGCCAATTCAACAGGCTCAGTAAATCTCACAGCACTTAACTGAGTAGGGTATTACTACGGGCTGTTTGAACTGTGTGTGTTGGGGGGTGAGAGGGAAGGTCAAACTTTAATACTTTTCTTTCACATATAGGCTTTGTGATTTGGGGGTTTGAGCCTGTCTGGGGGGGGGGGTGCATTAGAAGTTAAGTTAGAATAGGTATTCTGCATTCCTCTGTATCACGGTTAGACTATAACCAAGTTGAATGTATCAGTGCAATTCAATCTCCAGTAAATTACATGGTGGATATTGTCCAGACTATCCTTGTGTGTTTATGATCATAAAAAGCAAATCCACTGAAATCATTAGGGTTACCTGATGTAATGGTGGGAAGAGGATCGAGTGCGTTGATTATACAGGCATTTCATTTCAGTCAAGTAATAATCTGCACAAAGAAGCCTATGGAAGCATTCGACTGGGCACTATGAATTTCAGAGCGCAAATTAGTAACTGTCAACTGATCTCAGTCAGCTCCTGTAATCTGCTAGCTCATGAGTCATATATCTACTTGTATTCAGTCATCTTAGATAGCTTCTGCACACCGTAAGACCACATTTGTTTCTCTTCTGTCTTTCCTGGATAGTGATTCCAAGAAAAAAAAAAAAAAGAAAAAAAAAGGAAAAAGAAAAAGAAAAAAAAAACAGCAACTGAACTGAATTCAACTTACATGCACTGATACACAGACCTGTATAGAAATCTCATTCTACCAAATGGTATTTGAGAAATTCAAATGGAAAGTTCTCAGTATATCAATCAAGAGGCAACTCAATTTGCTGTCAACAAAGTATCAAGCTCCTAAGGAAAGATTTCTGAGAACATTTTGCAGCAGCTACATTATACACAAAAAATATACCTTAAAGTATCATATTCCCTGTCAAAACTTTTAAAGATAGGTGTTAAATAACCACCTATCTTAAAAAATAAAATAAAAAAGCCAGAATTCTTTGCATGTTATTAGGCATGAGAATTCAGCCATTCAATATACTTTTCCTTCAGCACTTGCTAGTAAGTACAGGTCATCACATACAACATGTAAGCAAACAGTTTAGAGCGCATCAGGACTTTAAACAGTATCTTCTAACCTGAACTCTATTAGACTCTTTACAGGTTTAAAAAAAAAGCACAAAAATTATGATATATAAGATGGATTACCAATCGATTACTTAATGACCACACAGCAATTTAAATATTACATGAGCTGACACTATTTGACTGTTAGTTTTCATTCTTACGTAACTTTAGCGTAGAAGTCTGATTACACAGCTTCGCTTCCAAAAAACTCCAAATGTGTTACGGGGCGGGGGGGGGGGGGGGGGCAAAAAACACACATCACAAGTAACGCTCTCCAACCGACAGAAAAGTCTCATCCACCCTTACCTTAAAGAAAAAGGTAAGAAAATAATAGTAGATAAAAATACTAGCGAGGAGGCTTCAAGTTTATTCCAAACCCTGCAGATACTAAATGCCTTCATAATACAATTTCGTTACTTTTGAAATCATCACATACACAGACAAAAAAAACCAAAGCAAAACAAAACAAAAAAACCCTCAAATCCTCATAGGGTCTCACACAGTACAGGGACTCGGCGCACCTATTTTAAAAGCCTGTTTAACGCTTCATACCCAACCGAAGAAAAGCTACGCCACCCCCGAGCGCGCAGCGGCAGGCGCTCCTGCCCCCCCGCCGCGCAGGCTGCTGTCAGACCCCGGCTCCTACCACGGGGACCGCGGAAGCCCCCCTACTCCCGGCCCGTCTCTCCAAAGCCGCCGCAGCGGGGGAAGGTGTCGCCCTCTCGCCGGCGCCTCTCGGTTCGGGCGAGCAGGCCCCACCCCCGGCCCCGGCCCGGCTGGCCCCGGCCCCCCGCACCGGTCGCGTTTGCCAGCGGTGTGCGAGAGAGACGCCGGCGCCCGGGCCAGGCGGAGCCGGTGAGGCGGCTGCGGGGCGGGCGCGCCGCCGCCGCCCGCGCATAACGGTCGCGGCCGCCGCCCGCGGTCACCATTACAGCGCGGCCCAGCGGGGCGGCGGGAGCGCGACGGCGGGAGCCGAGGGGCGGGCGGCGGCGGCCCGGGAGGGGAGCCGGGGGAGGGGACGGGGAGGCGCGACGGCGGAGGGCTGGGAGACGGGGAAGGAGGAAAGCGAGCGCCGGGAGGAGCGAGCGAGGGCGGCCGAGGGGGGAAGGGAAGGGAAGGAAGGGAGCGGAGGCATGGAGGGGGCAGCGGGGAGGCGGCGGGGGAGCGGGGACGCGAGGCGGGGGGGGGCCGCGGAGCCGCGGGGCGGGGACGGGGGGAGCAGCGAGGAGGCTGGGTTCGCCCCGCACCGCGCCGTGTGCCCGCCCGCGCACCCCGCCTCCCCCTGCTGCAGAAACTACGCCATTGCGGCCTAGTCCTGGAGCCAGCGGCGCGCTGCCTCCCTCCCTCCCGCACCCCCCTCAGCCGCCGCCATCTTGGCGGCCGCCGCCATCTTTCCTTCCCCCCGCCGGAGCCGGGCAGCAGCAGCGGCAGCAGCAGCGCAGACCCCGCCATCTTTTCGGGGGAGCCGCCATACTTGCCCTGGCGATGAACATGGCGGCGCCCATCACACACATCAAAACATGGCCTCCCTTCAAAACAAAACTGTCCGGGCCGAGCCGGGGAGCCCCCGGCAGGGCCCAGGGCCCGGGGAGGGAGGGGTCCGCCGCGCACTTACCCGAGGCCCACATGGTGACCGAGAACTCCCCCTCCAGGGTCTTGATCTGCACCTGCTTCTGCTCCCATTTCCTGCCGCCGCCGCCCTCGGCCCCGCCGCCGCCTCCCCCGCTCAGGTAACTCTTCTTGCTGCTCTTCTTGCCGCTGCCGCCCTTCTTAACGCGGCCTCCTCCACCGGCCGAGGAGGAGCCGCCGCCTCCGCTCTTGCTGCCGGCGGCGGCCACGGTGACCAGGGTCTGCTCAATGTACTCGTCCTCCCCGGCGGGGGCCGGCACCGGGATGAGGATCTGGTCCTCGAAGCCGTCGTCGGCCCGTAGTCCGTCCGAGTCGTCTCCCCCCACCACCTCCTCGCGGGTCTGCACCAGGATCACCTCTTGGTGGTGGTGGTGCAGATGGAGCTGTCCCCCGCCGCCGCCGGCCGCGCCGCCACCCGCCCCGCTGGGGTCCCCGTCCGAGACCAGCGGCTGCAGCGCGATCATGGGCTGGTGGTGGTGGTAGTGATGGGGCGGGTGGTGCGGGCCGCACTCCTCGCAGCACTCGTCCTCGTCCTCCTCTTCCTCGTCCTCCTCGCCGCCCACCACGGTGGTCTCGATGGTCTCCACCGGGATGGTCTCCACCTCGATCTCGTGCAGCTCCACGATCTCGGCTGGCATCTCCGAGCCGTCCGTGGCGATGTACAGGGTGTCTCCCGAGGCCATGGTGGGGCGAGGGGGAGGGGGGGGGGGAGAGAGATCAGCGGGCGGGGAGAGGGGCTCCGGTCCGCTCCCCTCAGCGGATGGTGGGGCTCGGGCTCCTCTTGCTTCCCTTCCTTCGCCTCCTCCTCCCCCTTCCACACAAACACCAGCTCCTCACAGCCAGCGAGAGAGGGAGGGAGGGAGGCAGCCAGCCGCCAAATCCCGGCTACGCTCCCTCGCGAGACTTCCGCTGCTACCGCCGAGACGGACCCCAGCCCCGGGAGGCCGCTGCCGCCGCGGCCCGCCTCCCCGCCGCTCGGCGGCCAATCACGACGCCCCGCACGCCCACGGCTCGCCCAGGCGGACGCGGTGGCCTACGGGGACGCGCCGTGCCTCAGCGGCCCGCCTCCACGTCCTGCCGCGAGCCTATCAGGGAGCGCTGCGAATGAGGAGCGCGCCTCCCGGCGGCGAGCAGCCAACGGGGGCCTCGGCGGCGTCAGCTCCTCGCCGCCCGCCCCGCCCCCTCGGCGCTCGCCCCGCCCCGCCCCGCGCGGAAGCGCCGCCCCGGCGGCGGCGGCCCGGGAGCGCCGGGCCGCCATGTGCCGCGGGCCGGGGGCTGCCGGAGCGGGCCGGGCGGCTGCTGCGGTTGCGCCGCTCGCGGTGCCGACGCCCGCTGTCCGCCGCGGACCGGCAGCCGCGGGCGGCGCGGCCGCCTGAGGCTGGGGCCGGGAGGCTCGGGCGAGCGCCCCGCTCTGAAGGGCCGCGCAAAGCAACCGGCGTTCGGCACCGCGGGCGCCGCCTCGCGTGGGGCGCAGCCGCGAGGCCCGCTGCCTGCCGCCGCTGGTCAGCGTGTGCCCGTCGCTGGGCTCCGCTGCCCGCAGCCGCCCCCTCGCCGAGCAGCCGGGGGTGCCTGGCGCCCGGCCCGTGCGGCCGCCTAGTGCTGCCGCCGGCGGGGCAGCGCGCCCGCGCCGCGCCGCCTCCGCGGGGTCCCGGCCGCGCGCGTCCGCGGGAGCGGGGCGCGGGCTGGAGCTCGCGGGTCTCCGGAACGGCCCCGGGGGGCTTCGGGGAAGCCGCGGGAAGGACCGTGCGGGATCCTCCGTGGAAGGGGAAGGAGCTGTAAGCTCCGCGAGCGCTTAAATGTGAGAAACCAGCGTTCAGTCAGCTGTGAAGTACTTCCCTCTAGCGCGGCGTGAGGTGCTCTCGGAGTTAGTCTGGGCAAGTCTCAGTGAGCGCTACTGGGCTAACGGCAAGAGTAGAAAACACTTTCTTACGATGTGTCAGGAACAGTAACGGATTTACGGAATGCGTGGAAGTCTGGGAATTCCTTCCTCCCGGTCATACCCGGTATTCATTTCAACAAACTGCAAGATACACATAAGATGCACGTAAGTTCTCAATAGGGAAAAGGAAGTGAGCCGTAAAGGAGATCGATTTTCTGTTTTAACACTGTTTCTCCACGTTGTGCTTAATTACAAAAAAATTAATGTTGTAATCTACCCTAGACTCTTACTGCTGTCAATGCAGAAGAGAAAGACAGCAATTCTTTTAACTGAATTAACCAGCCAACTCAAAGGATGCACGTGACTGAATGTTAGCTGTGTGGGAACTGATTATTTTAGGTAAAGCTTTTGTATATGTGTGTAAATGAGCTTTGTCAGCTAGCAAATTCAGTCTCTCATCTTTATGCATGCAAATTTTTTGGTCCAGGTTAGGTCAGTCACAATATTTTAACAGTTTTGTATAATTCTATTTAATTTTTTATATTTTTTACCACAAACAAGCATAACATTTCAAAACACTTTTGAACATAAAAGACTATTTTAAATCTGTAAGCATCAGAATCATGTTATTTTGAATATTATGAGTGTTTTCTATTTTTTTCCTGTACATTGGCTTAAAGCCAATGTTTTGCTGCAGCATTCACTATTCATTATTTTTTAACAAGAAACATTATGTTGAAAGGTTCTTTATCAGTGGTTTACCCATTATAAAGTCTTCTTCATCCTGAATTAGGCAATTTGCTTAACTAGCGTACGGGGTTTTTTTTAGTAACTATGAGGCTTAAACATATTTTTCCATTTGCTCAAATAGAGAAAAATATATGGACAAGCAAAATCAAAGATGTGTTCCCTTTTCTCTATCCAAATAGCAGCAGAAGTTACTCCCAAGATAATCTCACACCTTCCCACCCTGCACACCCCATTTTGCTTCTTGTCCTCAGAACTCCAGCTTGTTTATTATCTGCATTTAAAAAGTGAGGGGAAAAAAATAATTTAAAACTTCCCCTCTCAAGACATTTTTAAGGGGGGGCAAAGATGAGAGGGAAAGAGATTTTGCTAAAAGCATTTGATCAGCTTTGTGGTTTGCTGGAAATCTGAGCAGTATCAGCTCTGCAAGTGAGAGAGAGCAGGGAAGTCTAATGCAGGATTTCCCTTTAAACTTGTCCATTCCATCCATATGTCTGAAAACCTTTCACTGGAAATAGAAGTTATGTTAAAATCTTCATCTCATCTTTTTTCTTTTCAATACTAAACAATTTTTACAAGCTAGCAATGTCTCGAATTTAGCTATGTTGTTTCTTTTCTAGTTCCTTTCTTAAAATGTGCTTAAGTAAATCATAGTCCCACCATCAGCCTGCAGAAACCAGTTTTTAGCTTTCCACAAGCACCCCCCTTCCCAGCATTGTTTTTCTCTGCTCTTCTTTTTGGCACTGCAGGATTCCTGGTAGTAATTTCAGGTCTGAGCATATTTAACTGAAATAGCCAAATTGAATTATTTTTCTCTTGACAAGTCCAACTTCCCTCATTCCCATAGTGTCTCTTTCTTCTGGCTATAACTGGGTTATGTGTCTGCCTTTCTTCCACAGCTATGTGGGCAGAGGCAAATCTGAAGATTCGAAGAAATGATAGTTGCAAATCCAGCACAAAACTGTGTAGTAGCTCTATGCTGTCATCATTTGGAGAAGATAGATAGCTGTAGGTTAATAAGATCATTTTAATATTGACACTGAGTCCCATAAAAAAATAGTGTCCTTAAAATATGCCTTAGCTACCAGTAATATGCACAGCTTTAAAAAGAAAAGAAAAAAAAGTCATGCACGAGGGCTTTGTTTTCTACTCCATAAGAGATATCTTACTCCTCTCAACCCCCCTCCCTTCCTTTTTTTTTTTTTTTTTTTTTTTTGCATTAACTTGACATCAAGTATTATGGAAGATCCTACGTGTTTGATTCTTGTTTTAGGGCAAAGAGTTTTTTACATTCATGTAAGAATTCTGAAGACAGGTCCCTGCCAACCACTTCATATGCACAGATGACAAACGGATAATTTGAAAATTTATATTTTGTTTAAGTTTACCATAAAAGATACTAAGCTTGTGCTTTAAGCAAGAGTAGTTGGTCTTTTTAGTTTTGCAGAATCACAGAGTAGTTAAGGTTGGCAGGGACCTCAAGAGAGTTTCTAGTCCATGTTGGTCTGTACTATCTAGAGCAGGTTGCCCATGACTAAGTCTAGTCGGGTTTTGAATAGCTGCAAGGGTAGAGGCCTCACAGCCTTTCTGGGCAACCCATTCCAGCGTTTGGCCACCCTCACAGTGGAAAAGATCTTTTTTTTTTAATGCTTAAATGGAATTTCCTGTATTTCAACTTGTTCCCTTTGCTTCTTGGCCTTTTGCTGGACACCACTGAGAAGACTCTGGTTCTGTCTTCTTATTTTTCATTTGTAATTTTGCAATATAAGCAAAAACAAGCCTCTGCAGTTCCTTCTGAGGCCCCTGCCCTGATTAGACTTAACCGGTTTGTTACCTGCAGCCTGGCTGCAGTGAAGTCAGTGGGGCTGCTCACAGTTTGGGGAGGTACGGCGTTGGAGCGCCCTGGTTTTGACGAACTCTTACTGCTCCTTCCAGATAGACTCGATATAGCGATGGCAAACAGCACTCAGCATTCAACATCATTAACCACTCAATCAATATTACGCTTTTTCCTGTCATGCATTTCTTGAACTCCTGTAGTACACTATTAGTTCAGAGCATCCAGAAGTCACAATTGTGACTGCTGTACTAATCCAATCTTGTGTATATTATTCTGTTGCGTGGTGTTTGTTTGAAAAGCTCTTTCTCATGTAGGACACATTTCATACCTCACAAGTAATTTTTTTGGCCCTTATCTCAGTTGCATCAAGCCAAAACTAAGTAAGTGTACTCTCGAACAAGAATTACTAGGTAAACATAAAGTCTGTTGTCTTTTAAGTAAAGGAAGGTCACGCAAAATGTTATTCTTCCACAAAGTAAGAAAGCATGAAACAAAAAAAAAAAAGCAAAAGAATGCTCTTTTTCCAAGTTACGTTTTTTCATTTAGTCCTACTTTTTCCCCTCTCTTGCAGCTGATGTTAAAGGGAAAAAGAGGAAGAATTTCAAACTGTTTACTATAGCGCACCCTTCTCCCATTTTCTTCTACCCAGCCTGTCAAATTTGCTGGTTTGGAAACTTCTGGTAGCCTATTTTTTTCAAACTATTTTGTATAATGTTTGAGAGAAGAAAGATTAGCCCTCCCAATGTAAATCAACAGTGATTGTTAAATTGATACTATTTCCATATCTAGTTTTTAAATATGTAATACAAGTAGTTCTTAAAATATTTTCACTCTTGTGCCTTATATGTAAAGGAGATCAGATATAGAGGCAATTACCAGAGGAAAAGAAAATCAATAGTTGATAATACAGGGTTCTCCTTCTCTACACTGTTAATGCCTATATCTTAGACTAATGAATAAGTTCTGCCGATGCTAGGTGATACTTGTTATTTTCATCTGAAGTGGCTTGTTAAATGATTAAAACAGAAAAAGTCTTAAAAGAAGAAACCTCAGGAGTTTAAGCTGGGGTTCAAAATGCTATTAAAATAATCCACTAAGAAAAATGTTAACTGCTGTGCCATCCTCTTCCTGGAGTCCTCCTTCTGTTTCTTTACAGTTCTGCAGGAAATGTGTTTTTTACTGCAACTGTAAGGTCTTTCATAATTTAGACTCATCCTCCCAGCTGATCTAATGCAGCTACCACCCTCCCTAGCCTTTATGGCCCATTCACTAGCTTCTCTCATAAATAGCTTGTCGTCTCTCCTCCGACTGCTAATTAAACATGAGGGAAATCCCTGATCTAATTTGTATGTAGTCTCCTATAAAACCCATTTAGAGGCTCACTGTGACCATAAAGTTCTGCCTGCTGACCATGATAGAGACAAGTGATGGACTCTGTGTGCACCTCTTTTCACTGTTTCTTTTTCTGGTACTTTTAATAATTGTTGTTTTTCTTGCTGTGTCATATCCTACCTCAGATCCCCACTTAAAAACAAACTAAGCAGCTAACAAAGCTATACCAATTAATTTTCTTAGATTTATAGCTCTCCCCCTCCATTTGTCATCTGCTTGTATCTTTGAGACTGAGCACAGTGGGGGGAAGGATTTTCTTTTGTCTGTATTTGCAGAGGGAGGGAGAGGTTTTGCACTGCTACCACTGCAAACTAATGTCTAAGTAATAGTTCACTTATCACCCCAGTCTCATTAAACAAATGTTGTTGTAAGGACAAGATCATGCAGTTTATTGTTCTTCCTGTATGAAAGGATTGTTCATAAATCAACGGACCGAATCCTTGTTTCAGGAACATTTAACCCTTTAATTGTGCACATAAAATATAAATATTATTGAGCTGTTAAGATGACCATCAAGTATGAGTTTTTCCTCTTCTAGTCCTGATGAATTTCCTAGCTGAGGATATGAAACTACCCTTCCCATAATCATCAGCCTTTACGAAGCAGTCAGATTAGACCTATCAATGCAGGAATTTGTGGACATCCGAACAGGCCATATGTTGCAAATCGTAGATAATACAAGAACTCCAGGAAACAATGCCTGGTAGTTGAGCCTATGCAGCATGATTTCACACCTGCCAGCACCGGCGCTGTGTGTGAGTGCAAATCCTAACTGTTCATCCTGCACTGGAGGCCCAAAAAGTACATCTACAACTCCTACTCATGCCTACTGCCTTTTACAAATAGCAGGAGTTCTTAGTCCTCTCCATGCATATACATTTGTTTCGGTTATGCACTCCAGACCTGATGCTGAAAAGTGCTGAGCTCTCAGTTTCCATTAAAGTCACTGGATGTTGATAGATCCCAGTAACACTCAGGAAGAAGCAGACTAAAATTAGTATTATGTTATAAAAGAAAAAAAAAATCCCAAGTTGAAGTGAATAAGAGTAATTAGTTAAAAATAAATAAGATGTATAAATTGCTGTAGGGTCAAAAAAGGCCTGAGGGCAGCAATTTTTTTTCCTGAAACAAACCTACCTGGGTTTCTGCAGTATTCTGCGGTACTACAGTTCAACAATATTCTACAAACTATGATATTCTAGAATATATAATGTTCTTCTTCCATCTCTAATGATTTGATAAAATATGAGTATGAAAACTTGCACTCTTGTGGCATAAACAAAGTTACTCAGTACTTTTTCTAGTGTGCTTATATTAGAAAGATCTGTAAGTCATGCTCATTGAGGAAAAGATTGTCATTTTACTTTGTGTTTTCATAGTGCAGTCCTAGCCCATTGTGGTAGGAAAATATGTGCTGCTACAATACAAACACTGAGTAAAAATATCTTTTACAAAGCAAAAGAAGAATACTATATAACATAATCTTTGGAATTTAACGCAGTTTGTTATCAAAGTTGTTCTCCAGCAGTTCCCTGCAGGGTGAATCCTTCCTATACACATGCATAAACACAGAAAAACTGTCGAGAAATAACTATCCATTTTCAAGTGGCTTTTTCCCCTCTACTCAAAGCTCGATCTCTGACTTCCCGGGGCTGAACGAAGTTCTCCTCTTAACCCCCTGTCAGCCCCATTGTTAGAAGCGTGTGCAGCAGCATGAAAAAACAAACAAACAAACAAACAAACAAACAAAAAAACCCAGCTTATATCAGGTTGAAACCCAAGTGTCAGGAAACACATTCAAAAGAGTAGATCTGCTAGGGTCAGCTGTTGTCTAGAAAGCACTGCCCTACAGGTGAAGTACAGCACCATGGAGTTTTACAGCAAAGACCCACCAGTGCTTAAGGTGGGAGGAGAGAAGTCACCATTCAGTCTGGTGCCCTCCTTCACAAGAGCCACATTTTCTCATAGTCCTGAAACTATTTGCCAGCAGAGAACCCCATAGGTCCTCATATTTGGGATACAATTAGGATGCAATGATGACGGTTTTAAGGACGGCTAAAAGCTGAGCCACGTTGATGAGAATAGTGCAGGGAAATAAAGGCTGGCTTCAGAAGCTCGGTGGAAAAATGTTACTTTGAAATATCCTAAAGACTGAAAAAGTGGTTGCTATTCCATGGAGAGCAAAAGGGGCAGCGTGTGGTCTAACACCTGACAAACTAGCAGGGACGTATAAGCACGGTACACAAAATAGGCCTATTTTATGAGCAATTTATTCCTCACTCTTTCACAGTAAAACACAGGCTACCACTAAGACTACTATGAGAAAAGAACTTTATTTATTTATATTATTTATTTCAATATTTATTTATTTCATTATTTATTTATTGTGTGTTCTGTGTTCAGGGACTTCCACGTTGCATACTCAAATGCAAGTGTTTTGTATGCAGACAGAACAGGCTGCTCAAAGCAACCGCCCAGCAAGCCATGGTAGAACAATCGTATATACTGTTTGTATCTAAGAAATGTTGCTACCTTTTGTGTATGATATTTTTGCTGTGGAAAGAATATCTAAATAATACACTCCATTTGCATATTTATATTGGAATACTAGCAAAACTGTTCCTGAAATCCCAAGATGGCATTGATGGTAGCATAACCTATTCATGGGATAAGTAGTTATGATGCAGAAGAGCAAATACGTCTCCTACAGTAGAAAGTAATTGGAAATCCTCTGAACAATATAAAACATGGTGTGGAAGCATTATTTTCCCCAAAGATAACTTTACAAAACAAAGAAGGGAAAGAGTGAAAGCATAAAACAAAAAAGAAGCATCTATGTAAAAGAAGTTGCTTTCATCCAAATGCTATGTAAGAAATCTTCTTGAATGCAGTCTATACTTGATCATAGTGGTGTCATTAATTACAGTAAGCCTGCGTTAGTTAAACTTCTAGAAAATAATCAAATCAGAGCACTTTAAAATTCCTTAAGCACATATCTCTAAAGGAGCCAGGAACATTAATGAGTGCAAAATAAATCCCATTGCAAACATGAAACCTGTTCTGAATGATTTTCATTCTGTTCTGTTCTGATATCTGTTCGTCCTGAATATGATTTTCATTTCTGTTGATTTCTGTTGCTTTAGTAGGAGAATTAGGCTTACTGCAATAAAAGAAAAGGTGCGAAATTTTTAGGCAAAGGAACTATGGATTTTCTGTTACCATGCCTTAAACGCGTTAGCAGAGGCAGGTCACGAGTCAGTTTACACCAAAGGAGAGTTGTCGAAGCTGTCTCAAGTTTCACTGCCAAGGAGTCCACTAATCCAGCATCTCCGAGCTCTCCTGGGGTCCCGTTACACTCCCCCCAAATGGTATTTTTCTTTCTTTTTTTGGGGGGGGGGGGCACACCAATCCTGCAGCCGTGCTGGCAGGTGCGGAGGTGGAGCTGGTCCCCTCGGCGCGGCCCGCAGGCGGCTCGCTCCGTGCGGCCGCACCGCACCGCGCCGCGCTCGCACCGCGCCGCACCGCGCCGCACCGCTGGGGGCCGCCCGCGCCGCGCCGCGCCGCTGCAGCGCGCTCCTGGCCCCGCTCCTCCCCGCCCCGAAGCAGGAGTCTTGTAGCAAGAAGTCGCTGAGAAGACATTTCCTCCCCTGCCCCGGGAGGCTCTCGGGCGCCCTGCGGTCACCTCCGCGCCGCCCGCGGGTGCCGCGGTTAACGCAAACCCGGGGGGCGCCGGCGTCGCCGGTTCCAGGCCGTGCTGGTTCCTCCCTCGCGCTTCCCGACGCTCCTGGTTCACGAAGGCCTTCGTAGCACTGTGGCTGGCCCTGCCGGATTCACGCCAAGCGCTCCGGT
The DNA here is from genome assembly GCF_028389875.1 of Rhea pennata. Classification (NCBI taxonomy): domain Eukaryota; kingdom Metazoa; phylum Chordata; class Aves; order Rheiformes; family Rheidae; genus Rhea; species Rhea pennata. Next base: position 57,113,537 of record NC_084667.1, on the reverse strand, counting down.
CAGCCCCGCGGCTGGCTGTAGACGGCGAGGAGGGCTGAGTGGTTCCGCACAGAGACGCCTGCGAACACTGGCCAGGAGTCAGCAGGAACAACCAGGCAGAAGCCAGTCAATCCCGCAGGGAAACACTTATTCCTCCAAACCGTATTTTTCATTTTGGGAGTTCCCAAGCGATGCTACTCTGAACCGGTTTGGATCCAATGGGATTTGCTCAGTGCCAGGCAAATGTGGCTGTTTCACTAGCTGACAGGAAAGCAATACATTGCATAATAAGTGAGTTATGAGTAAAATGATCTAAGGTATCTACAGCTTACCACCAGCAAAAGGAAGGTGTCTTTCTCCCTTCCCCTCAAATTCAGCCTCCTCTGTTGCGCTAACTCCTTGGACCTTTTGCTTGGCCAATTCAGCTCACTGATCTGACAGTTAACTCAGTGAAAAAGGATAAAAAGAAAAATAAAAAGCCAGAATGAGCCAGGGAAGGATCAGCAGGGGAGGAGAGCAGGAAAAAAAAAAGGGCTTTTCAGCAAAATGCTTCTTCGGAGCTGACAACAGCAAGAATCCAAAATGGTTCATAGTAGCACTGCTTGGGAACTCCCAAAATGAAAAATGTGGTTCAGAGAAATAAGTGTTCCCTAGACGATCAGCTCACTTCTGCCAGGTTGCTCCTGCGGACTCCCTGCCAATGTGTGCTGACAACATGACTCACCTACAAATTATGCTGCCTATGGAAAGTTGACTTTGCTCAGAGACTCGTTTTATTGTAGACCTTGTCACCAGTTTCAGCAATTCGGAGTGTGACACCCAGTTCAAAATGACTGTAAAATGCTTTCTAAGCAAGCAAGTACAGAGCTATATTTTCTTCAGGTAATCAAAATAACCCTGAAGAAAGTTCCAATGCAATGAGAAGAAACTGGATAACTCAGGAATTGAAAAAAAGTCTGTCATGAAGCATGGAGCTCTTTATTCATAAGAGAAAATAATCTATTTAGAGATAAAATTGCCAGACAACTCTATTTACTGTATGCCCTTCCAGAGCACCAGATTTAACAAAAATTGGTCCCTGAATGGAAACAAAGCAAAACAAAACAAATAGTAGAGTTAAGGTACTTCAGAGGCCTGCACACCTGGCAGAATACAGACCCCTCGGAAAGAAGGCCTGCTCCTCGAGCTGGCGATAGCCCGTGGGAAGTGTGGGCAGGTGCTCCTGCTGTATTTACTGTGTTACCTGTGCTTTTAATGAGCGGAGGAGGGAAGCAGCTGGGCTGTGTAGCAGAAATATGTTGGTGCTGAGAAGCCAGTTGGTGGGAAAGGCACCTTTGGGTAGAGAAATGCAAGTTTCCATCTGCCCGGAAGAGCGCTCTGGGACACCTTGTTTCAGAGCTGCATCGTGTGTGTGGCATTCACAACAGAGCAAAGGTTTTTTGTCCTTTTTACCCTGGAAATTGCCAGCTGTGATGCAGGAGGTGACCGTGGCCTGTATTTAAAGCTGCAGAAATGCAAAGTTGCTGGTACCCACCCTACGTACAGTCAGCAACAGTGCTCTTCCTGCTGCGCGTGTTAAGAATTTCTTTCAGGTAGACTTCTGGAGAGCTACAAGTCCTGAGTACTGATGAAGACTACACTTGGGAGAACCTGGCCATTTGAAGCATGCTTGGGTTGCCATAAAGTATGGTAAGTACGTGGATTTGCAGAGTTTAGACACAAACATTATAATCTTCATTAAAAGGGCTATTATCTCTGGGTGACGCTAGAGTGCCTCCTCCATTTCCTGCAGGAGATGTTAATTCCATCTCCCTTCTTCGGGTGAATGATTTTAAGCCTATTTTACTAGCATGTTATAGAATTTAAGTGGGGAAATGGACAAAAATGGAAGACACTGCTTCTGCCTGTTCCAGAAGACAATCTTTAGCTGGTGTTTCTTGTTAGTCTGGCATTCACAATTACTCTTAAATTAGTATAATTTGTTGAATTTATTATCGAATATAAAGGGTGAAATACTCTCCTCAAAGAGAGATCTGAACTCACTGGAGACAGAAAAGCTTTTTGTTCTTTGCATGTGATATGGTTAAACAGTAGTAATAAGCATGAAGACAGCATTGCCTGCACAGGAGAAATTTTCCATGCATAACTTAGCATATGCAATAGCACCGGTCTGTTGGATAAACTTTACAGGATGAAGTCATATTTATTTTATTGGCTGAAGGAGCAATGCAAAAGGGGAGTGAGCGCTGAAGATGGACAGTGGGTCAGGTATGAGCTTGCTGAACAGCATACTGGGAAGTATGAGCAACACTGTAATTTGGGGTTGCAGGTGGAGAAACACCAACTTGTAACACCAGTAACTCCTCTCTGTGTGAATTAGAGAGGCTAGAGAGGAATTCTAGGATTAGCAGAGAGCAGACTGGTCTGTCGGTGGAGACAGTACCAGACGTGGTGGCAGGTCGTGGGGTCCCAAAAGTCGAGCGTGACCCGGTCAAACACCGACTGCTCCTGGGACTGCTCCTGTGAGGCTTTGTCGGCGTGCTAGGCAAGAGGCGCAGCAGACAGCGCGTGCCAGGCGCTGGTCACCCCCGCGCCGCCCCAGGCCTTCCACCCGTGGGCGGAGCTCGCGTGGCTGGGTTTTGCCGGGAGTCGCCCGTCGGCTGGGGCCCTGGTGCCGCCTTCATCGCTCAGCCCCGCACGCGGCCGAGGGGCGCCCCGCGGTGCCGCCGCCGCCGCGCACACCCGAGGGGCTGCCGCGGCCGCCCCGTCGGGGCGCGGCGCTGCTGCCCGCCGCAGGCGAGGGGGAGCCGGCGGGGCGGGGGGAGGCGGCGGCGGCGCCGCCCTCCGCCGGCCGCGGGGCTATAAGGGCGGCGCGGCGCGGAGCGGTGCGCGGAGCGGGAGCCATGGGCAACAGCGTCACCCGCGGGGACTTCGAGTGGGTCTACACGGAGCAGCCCCACACGCAGCGCAGGAAGGAGATCCTGGGTAGGGCGCGGGGGAGACGCTGGCCGCGGCGGGGGCTCCCCCGACGGCGCTAGGGCCGGGGCAGGCTGCGCTGCGGGCAGCCCGGGCGGCTCCCCCGACGGCGCTAGGGCCGGGGCAGGCTGCGCTGCGGGCAGCCCGGGCGGCTCCCCCGACGGCGCTAGGGCCGGGGCAGGCTGCGCTGCGGGGAGCCCGGGCGGCTCCCCCGACGGCGCTAGGGCCGGGGCAGGCTGCGCTGCGGGGAGCCCGGGCGGCTTCCCCGACGGCGCTAGGGCCGGGGCAGGCTGCGCTGCGGGGAGCCCGGGCGGCGGCTCCGCCGGGGCTGCTCCGTCTGCCGACTCATCCCGCAGCCGCCGAGCCTCCTCCCGCGGCTGAGCAGAGCGGTAGTGACTGCTAGAGGTAGTGACAGCGGGGTGGAAGAGCAGGGCAGCGCATCCGAGCCGCGAGGAGCGCTTCCGCTAATGGGGATTTAAATCCCGATTCGCTCCGGCTGGACGGGACCCGGAGAGCCGGCGGCCGCCGTCGGGCGGCGGAGCGCTGCGCTCTGCCGGGGGCTGCGGCAGAGACCCGCCAGGCAGATCTGTGAGTGCGGAGACCTGCGCTTCCCCAAACCAACGTGTTTCCTCGAAGATTCATACAATTCAACATGCCTAGTGTTGAAAACCCATTGGATTTTTTTTTTAATGTAGAATTTCATCTCTTCTCAAATAAAAGGTACTTTGAGATTTTCTTTAGTGTTAATTGTTTTCAGACTATTTCCTCATTCAGCTCAAAGAGCACGACTACTCTGCTTGTCAAGTCAGCGCAGAGGAGGTTGCAAATTTTCGGAGTATACTGGTAGTGCAATAAATCAAATGAGGATATGGATGAGTGCTTGATACAAAGCCAGAAGAATGTAATAGAATAATCTTTTTTTGCCTTGTCCCAGTGACAAGGAAGGGTCTTGGCAAAATAGAGTCTTATCTTGTATTTTTGTGCTGTTCAGGCAGCATTTAACTGTGTACGTGAATATGGTGCACGAGGAGGTTTTTACTTCTGTTTTTTCAGGTTTTGAGGATTTGTGGGGTGGTTTTTTTTAGGCTAGTTATGAGAATAACTAATAACTAATACAATTAATAGATTAATCTTGGGTTGGTCTAAACTACGAAAACCTTTCTATTACAGTTATGGTGGTGGAATAGGCTAGTCTGGCTTTGTATAATATTCAGCAAAAAAAATATTTATTTTCCTATATAATAGTGGTACATGACTGTATAAAACGATGTTACTGATCTTTCAGTCAAGGGGACTATGTTTTGGTGTGTGGTGGGTCTGGGTCTCGGTTTCCCCTTGCTAATCTCTTGCTTTTATAGTCCTACTGTAGGAGTAGGGACTTTAGCCCCTGATGAAAGTTGTATTGCAAGGTGGTAGGACCTATCAGCTAAGTAGCTGGAGAGGCTCTGTCCCTACTTTCTTTAGGTTAAAAAAGAGCAACTGGATTCAAGGTCCCTCTCCTTTCCCTGAGCTCCCTTTTTCCAGCTGTGGGAGCAGAGGCCGAGGCAGTGGAAATGGAGACAGAGGTATGGGCAATGGGGGTAGAATGGTCTGTGATATGTCTGGCAAGGCAGAGTGGTTCATGAATACCAAAATTATTAGCTGCTGAGAGTATTGTAATATCCCATATAGCACTGGTATAATCACTGTCTCTATATCATTCAAACCCTGAGGGCCAGCAACCCCCCTGACTGGGTATTTACCAAAGCGCCTAGTCTCTATTGAGCTGCAGTGTGCTGCATGAATCTTGTGTACATTTGAACATATCAAAATGGATTTAAATGGAAATATTTTTCCTGATGGTTAATTTTTAATTATGGACAAACTGACAACTGTGTAAGGCAGCTCTTTCTATAGATGTAGTATTTCCTTAAACTGTTGTCCTAATATGTTTCTAAAGAGTATCTGGGTATTAATAATGGACTATCACAAATTTGCATAGCCTGGCTGGAGAGTTCATCGCCCAAGGTGTCTGTGACTTCTCCTGTAGGCAATGACAAAGTGCCTGAATGAGAAGTATTCCTCTGCAAATTAGGGAGATCTTTTTAAGTTCAGGTTGTCAAAAGTATGTTTTTGGCTGTAGCTGTCATGCTGATTCTTAGGTTGTTGCCCTGGCACATCACCCAAGAGTGGTCTCCGGACAGATGATCATCCCCAGAGCTGTGCAATGTGTGTATCGACTGGGCGGGCTGGAAGCCTGCGCTAGGATTTTGTTGCAATAGGTGAGCTTACGAGGGATGTGATTCCCAACTGATGTAGTTATACCAGCAAACAGATCTACATTTTGCACAAGGAAGAGGTAATACTTCCCTGTCTCTTATCTGTTCGTTCTGTAGTACCTTGCTCTTAAACAAAATTTCCCTTGTGCTTGGTACTATCTAGGTGCCAGCTGGCTCTCAGATACAAAGGAGATTTCTTGCCAAGCTTATACTTTGACCCTGATCCTGATCATCTTATCTGTGCTTTCCAGTTTTTGAAATAAAATTATTTTGGCTGTATTTTCTCATCTTCTTGTTTATGAAAAGTCTGTTACTGTCTGATGTCAGAAGCAAGATTTGTGTAATTCTGCGGTGAGCGGCACTGGGGAGGTGACCTGGCTGAAAATTCAGCAGAGGGAAGCTTTTCACCTGGATCTACCTAGCCTTATGGTGCAGTTGCACAATTGTTACTGCTAGTAACAGGCACAGTGAGTGACTAGGTATAAAGGTAGAGGGGATTTGTGCTTCTAATGAAAGTAGAATTTCTACCTCTAGTAACAATAAGGGTCTGTTGGATTAAAGCACTTGTGGGACTTGCACACAGTGGGAAGTGCTGGGTTTTCTCAGTCTTGAGAGAAGAAGAAAAACTCCTTTCTCAGGTACTGGTAGCACCATAAGCACACAATGAATAGTTATATTTGCCGTTTTCCGAATACAAGCAATGAGCAATATGTTGCCGCATAGAGGAATGATGTCTTGTTTGTGATGTGGGTTGGATCTAATGTTATAAAATTACTGTAGGTTGGTCAGAAAATGTCTTGTTTTGTAAGATCCTTAAAGAAGCACTCGTTTGCTTTGGCAAGTTATTTTGGAGGGGAAATTCTGTAAGCGGCTTGTATGTGAAAAGTTTATCTGCTTGGATGGGGGACCAAATCAAAAGGGCAAAATTCATTTTATTTATTTCATCTAGCTGAATTCTGGGTGTAATAGATTTCAGCCAACGCGAGCTCTGCTCACTTATTTAGAGAGTACTAGTTCTTACAGCTGCTTCTTCTGTGGCCTGTTTACAACTCACATTTATGAAAATTCTGATAAATCGTGCCTACTGAAATATGCAAGAGACGGATCTCCTTAGCCAAAGCTAGAGCCAGAGCTCTGAATCGCACGTGCTTCCGGTGAGGAAGCCGGGTGCGCTTCCCCTTGCCGCTGCGGCGCGAGGGGACCCTGCCGCCCCGGCGTGCGCGCTCCGCGCCGCGGGCAGTCGGAGCAGCTGCTGCCCGCGCTCCTGCCAGCTCCCTAAGGGGATTGCCTGTAGCATAAATTATTTGAGCAGAAAGTCAATGGCTGAGGTGCTTGCCGTTTCCTACCGACAGTGTACTAAAATTAGCGCAACTGAAGGTTTCAGCTTGCTGCGTGTCGCAGGTTTGGTTTCAGAGGGAGCAGGAAGCGAGCAGGCAGCTCTCTTCGTATTCCTACATGTCTTCACTCCTGATTAGCTAGTAAGCAAGCGCAGTCCTACCTGCCGTCACGGTGGCGGGGCGATGCCGTGCCGCCTCCGGTGCTGGGCGCAGCGGCCGCCCCGGGGAGGGAGGGTGTCTCGCCGCCGAGTGACCTGGGTCTTTTGGGAGAGCACAGAACAACGTGGGAGCTTGTGCATGGGGAGCGAAGGATTCAGCTCCTTGTCTTCACGTGGCAGGAGTGTAACTCTTCAGTTTAGTCGGTTAAAAGGGTTTCTTACTAGTTTGAAAACTAGAGGGGGGAGGAGACCATGCCAAACCTGAGGGTTTTGTTGTGCGAGCTCTGCTCCGCTTGTGTGTCCTCCTACTGTCCTGGCTTGTGTATGGTTTCGATTAAATACAGTTCAAAAGTGCTGCACAATTTAAAGCAGTTATGAGTGTATTCGTGAGCTAAGCTGCTAAAAAACAAGGTACCATCATGTCAGAGAACTGACTGGATTTTTCTTTTTCTTTTTTTCCCCCTCCTTTTCTTATTGATTCAAAAGCCAGCGCCAGCACAGGGTGTAGGGTATGAAAGCTGCCATCCTGTGCCTGGTGCCTCTTGTTTGTTTTGGCAGGGATTCACGACTAACAGGACATAGTCCAGGACAGTGCCATCGCAGAGACTTTTTTCTCCTCTTTGATAGGCCTTCTGAAAGTTTTGTATTGAATGCTGTTCCCACTCTGACTATACGCATCTGCTGCAGTTGTGATTAAAATAAAGGAACATGAAGAAATTTGTTTTGTTACTACAAGCTTCTCATGGCTTTGGGCACCGGTGCTCATTAAAAACTCTACTGCCTTTATGTTTTTGGAGAGCTCCAGTGCTAAGGATGTGGTGCAGTGTGTCAGATCTCCAGAAAGGAGCAACGGGGGAAAAATGCATGTAGTCAGAGTAATTTGGTAGTAGACTTTTATAATGAGGCATGCCTCTAGAAAAGTGCCTGGTGTTTACACACGACAACAGAGTGATCCCAGTGGAACATCAATTCAGTAAACTGAGCATTTTCAGAATCACAGGCTGCGTCTGAAATTTTTTCCAACGTTTGGTCTTTCTTGACTGCTGTTCTTTCAACCACGTTGTCAGAACAGTGAGGAAAGACTTCATTTCACCCGCGCGGTGGACTTTTCAGCTGCTCTGGGAACATGGCATAGAGATGGTGGAGCTGGGCTGGGTCGGACAGAACTGAATAGCTCCAGCTACGTACCTCACGGAAGTGCTTGCAGCTACTTTGGCTGTGAGCTGGCCTTGGAGACAGGAGAGCCAGGCCTCTGCGCTCCGGTGCCTCTGCAGCAGTATCTCCACCCTTCGAATTGCAATACTGTGGCTCTGCCTTGATAAACGGAAGCAGCGCACACGGATAAGCTGTCTTCCTGGCTCAGCTAGCAGCCTTTCCCAGGACACTGGAGGCTGGAGAATGTGCTGTGGAGGCATCAGAGTAGCTGGAGCTCTCCTGGTCCCATTGTACCCTGATGGACAAATCCTGGTCCTGTGTGGTCATGTACCCTTATGTTTTTTCTTTGTCTTTTTCCCCCTCTGTATCTGGAATTACCGAGGGTTTGTTTTGTTTTGTTTTGTTTTTTTCCTGTTCCTTATCCTGCTCCATGCCATGATGGTGGATAATAAAGACCTCTCTATAAATGCCGTTGTATAACCATCTTCATGTAGCAGCCCTCACCTGCAAGTGATGGACCCTGACTGCACAGAAGCCGGTCATTGTTATAATGGAAAAATACTCAGGAAGGTCAAAATAAAAGTGGTTCAGGAAAGAGCAGTACAATAAAAGTCTCTGCTCAGATGCCTCTTAACGTGAAACTTCAACAGTCTCGAGAGTGGAGAGTAGATAGCAGTTTGTGTAAAGTATATGTATGTGCTCGTTTATGCTAGCAGTGCATAGGAAACAAAGGTGGTCTTTAATGTGTCCTTGTCGGAGGTTTTTATGGGTCCTAGCTCAGTTCTGCACGGTAGCCCTGGATCCGATTCTCTGTTGCCGCTGAGACACGCAGGTGGCCGGCAGCAATTGCGTGCTTTGCACAGCCCCGCTTGTCACCTGCGGACACTCGTCGCAGCAGCCCGCAGGGTTCGCCCGGTCTTTTGCTGGCAAGTGCTGCATTTTGCTTGCCATGGATATCTTCGCTGAACTTCAAGATGTGTTCACAAGTCAGAAATGAGATACATATTTATGTTGCCATATCTGTGTATTTAGGATGATATATATAAACCGCAGTCATCAGGACAGCTGCATCTGAGCTGTCCCACCAAAGCATGTTTGGTCTTGGGTTTTGAAACAGTTCAACATTTTACATGAACAAAAAGGTCTGGGAGCCTCTTCCGCCAGCAGGGTTTGCAGCCTCCAGCGAGCTGAACAACCCACCTGTCAGCTTCCCTGAGGTTTCTTTGTGTAAGGGGAACAGGAAACATTTATCAGTATTAATGATACACAGACACAGCATTTTGGTTTAACTGTTATACCAAGACTTATTGCTGGAGAGGAGCTAATCATGTTGAATTTAATATTAAATCCTAACAAGTAACTTAATAACTGTCACTTCTGATAAATGCAACCTACCTGCACTGCTTCCACTACCAGCCATACTTCCAGATATTCCTGCTGCTGCTTAACTGATCAGCAATTACTGCTCCAAAATCTCTTTAATTTGATCTGCAATCCTTGTTAGCCCCAACAAAGACATATATATCCAAAACCATCAGTGTTCTCAAGCTAGTGTAAAGCATCCTGTGCTTAGTTTCCTCTCCCTCTTAAAAGGAAAAAAAAAAAAAAGTGTGTCTTTTTTTTTGTCTTTTTTTTCTTCTTTTCCTTTCTTTTTCTTTTTCTTCTTTTTTTTTGGGGGGAGGGTTGGGGGGGGGGGAGGGTGAAATGACTTGGACTTGACCACACTGAGGAACAGGTCTGGTTGCTATGCATCTCTTCAGTGGCTGGTCTGGTAATTGCAGTAACTTACCTCTCCTGACTGCATGACTGCTTTTCAGACGGATGTCCCTAAGCAGGAAACAAACCTGCATACAAGATGTTTCTGCCACAGATTTTCTAACCAGGTCATTGTATCAAGTTATCTGTTAGGGTGGATATCCCATACCTGGGACTTAACTTTGGTGCTTGTCTAGGTGTAAGAGAACAATTTCTAGCATGTTAGCATTTCTAACGTGAAAACTGTAATTTCAGAAGCATCAAAACCAAGGAAATCTATGTTTGCTAGAGATGCTTTTTAAAAAGTTTGACTGACTTTAAAAAATATGTGGGTGTTTACTAGAGCTTTTCTGTCATTTACAAAATCTCTCTCCCACCTGAATGCTCCTAGCAGTGATTTTTTTCCCCAGCTGGCCTTGCGAGAGGAGCAACTGAGAGTATCTCCTTTTTCCTCATCTTTCACAACACTTAATCCTTATTGTTTCTATCTCCTGCCAAGCTTGGCTGAACTGGGCCAGCGAGCTCAAAAGTTGTTGGTGTAGTTGCAGAGCATGACTGCAGCAGCCCACTTCCTTAAACAATGCTGCATCTGTCTCAACTGCTGTAAACTTCTCGGGGCTCATTTCTGTAAAAAACTCTGCATCCTGCCCTCAGCACCAGCCGGTACCACTGCTTGCAAGGTCACGTGCAGTTACGTGTATTGTCTCTAATGTTTACAGTATCTACAGCTGCATGCATGCGAATAATCATAACCTGCTTTTAATGCAGTTGTGTGCACACCATAGTGTGATCGTCAGATGACATTTACTTTTCTGTTCAGGCTTATCAAACGTCTAGGGGTACACTGTATAACTACAGGCTCCAGACTGAGCAACTTGTCCTCCAGCCTTATCTGTGTAAATTATATTAATTGAGGCATATAGAGTATGAGTAAAAGGAGATCTGTAGGTAGGTAGAGTCCATAGAAATGTGGGAAAACTCATGTGAGAGTAAAAAGTGGAAGTGAGAATTGTGTGTTTGTAAAGAAGAGACCTGAAGCAAGGAAATACACCCAGAAGATAAGCTGTGCTTCTGTGTATTTCCTTTTCCTTAAAAGAACAAGTGAATAGCCAACAAAAACAAGGTGGTCCTGTCCTGACATGAGTGGTAGGTCAGGTCTGGTAAGCCTAACCCTTATTTCTCTGATGTAGCATCTGCACAGTTTTTGTGAAAATGCATTGAAGCTGCAGCATGATTATCTGTGTGATTTTTGTGCCTGTTCCTGTTGAGTGCCTCAGGAACAGGCTAATGAATGGGAACATAGAAAAACTTGTATATTTTCTAACTGCCTGCTAATACCATTGGTGTTCTGTGCAAAGACTGATGTGTGATGTAGGCACTGATGAATACTCAAATACATACATATATATATATATATATGTGTGTGTGTATATATATATATATATATATTTTAATGCTGGAGTTGTCATGTAACCACACAGAAACACTTGGGGTGCCTGTTGTTCAGCCCTCTTCCCCTGCTAGTATGTCTGAAATGAAAGTGTGAAGAGGGTTACAAAGAAAGCAGTATCTATACGCAGTGTTGCTATATCCCTTCTGTAGAAAATAACATTTAGACTGGGGGGGGGGTGAAGAGCAAAAACCTGACAGAGGGCACTTCTTACAGTTTGAGTGGTCGTTGGCTAATGACTAATACTGATCTTCATGAAGGTATGCAATGCCACCTGGCAGCCAGTAGGATCAGCCTATAGATATCTCAACAGGACATGACATGGGAGTGGAGTTGGGGCCTGTTCATCAGTAAAACCTTCCCTGTGGTAACCCCGGAACTGCCATTTATAAAACTAGGGCCTCAGACTCAGAGTGGTAAAACTAGAGTACACCAGCGACGGTTGTGTATGCCTAAATGAAAGTTAATTAATTTTTCTGTGTTTTTTTCTCTTTAGCCAAGTATCCAGAGATCAAGGCTCTGATGGGACCAGATATACATTTAAAGTGGATTGTATCTGGAATGGTTTTTGTGCAGTTTCTAGCATGCTACTTGGTGAAAGACTTATCCTGGAAATGGATTTTCTTCTGGGCTTATGCTTTTGGGGGATGCATCAACCATTCACTGACCTTAGCCATCCATGATATTTCACACAACGTTGCCTTTGGGAACAAGCAGGCCAAGCTGAACCGATGGTTTGCAGTGTTTGCCAACTTGCCTGTTGGAATTCCTTACTCTGCCTCCTTTAAGAAATATCACATCGACCATCATCGATATCTTGGTGGGGACACCCTGGACGTCGACATTCCCACAGACTTTGAAGGCTGGTTCTTCTGTACGCCACTTCGGAAGCTGCTTTGGCTCTTCCTCCAACCTGTGTTCTACAGTCTGAGACCACTGTATGTGAACCCCAAAGCAATAACCCAGATGGAAATTTTTAATGCTATTGTACAGTTTTCTGTAGACCTCATAATCTACTACCTTTGGGGGCTCAAACCTATTATTTACTTAATAGCAGGTACAATTCTTTGCATGGGTTTACATCCCATTTCTGGGCACTTTATAGCAGAACACTACATGTTCTTAAAAGGATATGAAACATATTCTTATTATGGACCTCTGAACTGGCTCACCTTTAATGTAGGCTACCACATGGAGCACCATGACTTCCCCAGCATTCCTGGATGCAAGCTGCCAATGGTGAGTACAGCATCCATTCACCCAAAAGTGAATTGGGTATTTATAAAAACTTTTGAACTATTTCAGAGAAATCGTTCTAAATCATAGCAATGGATCCATTCTTAAAAAAGAAAAAAGCTTTTTGGATTTGATTCTTTTTTTTTAACCAGAAGATTGAGAGAAATGGCTGCCAAACTGCTATAGTATTTTGTTTATTTGAAGGAAATGAGAATTTAGTTGTCTTGGGGAGCTTGAGTAATACCTCTTTCATAAGATTGTTGTTGGAGGCAACAATGGTCTAAATTTTTCCATTTCTTTCCCCTACCCCCAAATTGGGTTCATTGAAATTTTAAAGGCCCATCTGAACTAAGATAGGAGACAATCATTACTTGAAATCTGTCCGATGATCAATGTGTTAGCTATATACATAGCACCAAGCAATAGTTCTTCTGTTTTTTGAGATGACTTGATTACTGGGGCATGTTCCAACCTGACACAAATAGCACCCCTGGAAAATAACATCACTGTGTATGACCTGTTTTAGTTCTGCTGCTCTATCCACAGAAGCTGAAGGTGTCTGGTCTGCCATTGAGAATACTCTATGGCTTTCCTCCTTTGGAAATCAAGCCACTTTATATTTACTTTTTATTGGTTGTGGGAATCAAATTTGCAAAGTCCAGCTGTCCGGGGATGGTTTTATAGCTGCTCTTTTGAGTTCTAATACAGGAAGGAGTTCTTTAACAGCGATTCTCACAGTGTTAGAGGTAGTGACTTTGAAGTATTACTCCTACACACCAGTCGTCTGGCACACTAGACAGGAAACATCTTCTGTCTCTGGTCTGATGCAAAGTTGGGAGCTACTACTGCAACTTCCTCATGAAGTCCTCCTAGAGCTGAGGAGGCTGAAGTTCAGGAACTGTGGTCTCCCAACTGCTGTGTAACACAGAATACCTCCTTTATTGCAATCTATCCAGGCAAACTAGGTTTGGGAATCTTGCTTTAATGAGTTTATGTTCTTCATCACAGAAACATTGTTTGAGAGGAGATTCAATGCAAGAAGAGATCTTGTGGTGTAGAAGAGCACCAGGAACATCTATATAGCCTTCAATTCTGTTTTAACATACCCTGGTTTACTGCTGGAGATCTGTCCTGGAGAACATGGCTATTACTGGTGGGAGACAAAGCACTCCATAAAGCAACCAACGTTTACGTGTGAAGGTCTCCTGTCAGGCGCTCCCAGCGTTCATAGAGCTGATCACTCATCTAGGAAGTGTATGGACAGAGCTTTAGTTTCAGATGTTCAGACTTGTTAGAGATGCTTAGATACTTAGATTACTAAAATGTAAATGCAAGAAGAGGAGGAGGTTAGCACTGTATCTTACACAAAGGAAATGAATGACTTGTTGAACTTGCTGGGACTGTTGCTCCAGGCCAGAAGGAGACTTGAAAAGCTCTTCCCTGCCCACATTACAAATAGTTTAGCCTAATTCCTTGAGGCAGTGCGGCAGCTAAAAGTGTCTGCCCTCTTGTGTGATGAGGATGAAGTTTTCGTTGAATTTCAAGGACTTGCCTTCATTTGTTTCAAGCTGTGGGGCAGGTGAGACCTGCCCTACTGGAGTAGAGGAGATGTGAGATACAAGGCTCATCAATTATTGTTGTGGGACAGAACTATATGGAAAACTCTGAGTCTTTGACAAATGATCAGTTACAAGTGACAATCTATTATGAAGAGGAAATCCCTTGGCAAAACAGCTGCTGTAGAAAGTCCTTACTCCATTAAAACAGCAGGCTGTTCTTCTCCACAAATCAAGAAGAAAAATTCTCTAACTCTTTGGTGGAAGGAAGTATGGGGACAGATTTTCTCTGTACAGTTCTGATGTATGAACTTCATAACAGGTAGATGTAGAAACAGCCCCTTGCCCTCCTCCCAGCAAATCCTTCACTTTAAAGGAATTAAAGTTTAGATTTTCAGATCTTAAAGCTACAGCACTCAGATTTCTAATAGTTAATTTGTCTAACATGGATGACCTCTCAGGTACAACTGCTTTTTTGTCTAAATATTAGTGAGCATAAAATGGAAACAAGGTCCTTACTCAGTTATGCATAATTGGGGCCATGGGAGAAATAGGCTTGGAAAATAACTGGATCTTGAGCTTGGAAAGTAATGGATCTTCCGCTTGCTTATCAGAAAGGTACATTCAGCTTTGTCCTCTGTTATAGATGGCTCATTCAGTATGTACTAAGTAATATGTTTGCCACTGAAAAGACCTGTACCCTAGGAATATGACAGATCGGAAGCAAGACTAATTAGGTTGTGCTTTTAGATATTATAGATGAGCGAAATGAGTGTGCGGTCAGAACTTGTCCCACGAGTATAATGAGAGATTACACAAGAGAGCATGAAATTCAGCATTGGAGTGAAGAGCCTGCTCTAAAAATGTATCAGTAGACTGGAATCTACTAGCAGCACATTAGATTAGTCTTTGCATGAAGCTTTATAACCATAAAATATTACGTTCTTTACTGAATGAGTAAAAAGATCCATTCTTTGTTATCTGAAGGATGGGATGTACTTACGGTGAAAGGGGAAGGGAGAATGAAGAGGAATGTGCTACTCTTCCTGCAAACCACAATAAAAACTAGACTGTTACCAGAGGCAAACTGGTTATTCATTAAGCTTGTGGGAAAATGAAAAAGCAAGGTATGAAGCCAGATTTATTAGCCAGACAAGACTGGAAAACATGGTAGATGTACCCTTTTTGAATTGCAGATTTCATTAACCCTATGATGTCCAGGAAGGCCAGCTTGGGTGTTTTTCCACCCCATCCCACTCCAAATCAAGAAGAATTTAGGGAATTTCCATAGTAGGCTTTCTAGCATTTTAAATTTTATCCTTCAGCTTCCTGTCATAAAGATCTCTAGTTCCTGTATAACCCCAGGACAAATTTACTATAAAAACTGTGAGCAAATGCTTAGATTGTGTATAACTTCTGTGCCTTTCTGATAATATACTGGGGGAGGGGGGCTCCTAGTAGGATGAGAGTCCTGTTGCTATGCCATAGAAGCACAAAATAAGCATCAAGGTTTCAGTCTAAAAGTTGTGATTTGTTACTTGTCACCTTGACCTACCTGCAGCAAAGCCTAAAAATACCAGGCTTTATACTTGCATTATCTCTCTGTGACATTTTCTAATCAAAATCCAGCAATGAGTTAAGACCCACAATTTTTGTGTATATGGATAGTCCAGATTCCCAGTGGGAAGAACTGTGAAGGAAGGGAGGAGTTGAAGCAGATGGACTATATCCAACGCAACATGGAGACCTTGAGGGGGAAGTCAGGAGTAGGATCCAGGAGTACTTTGTCATAATGTTGCTTTCCTTGAGATGACGGTAACACTGGCTGCAAAAACTGCTACCTGCAAACTCACCCACAGGTTATGTACAGTGCCCAGAATACAAGACGAAGGCTGGCTTATCCAGCCTAAAGCATTCTTAATAAAGGTAGTTTAATATTGTATTTTAAGAGGGAATCTACATTAAAAATAATGACTCCCTGTTCCCTCAACTCTCTGATATCTTTGAGGTAATTTTGTTTGTACAGAGAGGTGCTGAAACAAATAACAATAAAGTAGTTTTTGCCAGGAAACTTTTGTATTCATCCATTGTCAAGGAGAAAGCACTTTTATCTTTTTAATTTTTTTCCTCCTGTGTTGATAATACAATGGAAATAAACAAAAACTTAACAAACTTACTCATGAATTTCATAAGAAAACCTTTCAGATGTCACCCTTCTTTTAACTGCATCCATTAAATTTTTCCTCTTCCCCATTCCTTTGCCAAAAATATGTCATTGTGGTTTATTTTTTTCCCCTCCCTTGTTTCTGCACATCTTATGCAGTTTCCTTGCTCAGAGCGCCAGGAAGCTGTGTCAGGTGCAAATGCCACTTGAATTCCTGTATAACATGCTGCTGGGCACAAAGTAAAACAAGGACAGGAGCAAACAGCTGCTTTAGGTGTGATTTACTGTATAGCAGCTGACACAGGTTATCTAGTCTTTACAAGACCCTGGTCATAATCTTTGCTTTCCATACCAACAGTCTCGTTCAGAAAGAGCTGCTGCTCTGCTCTGCAGCGAGCTGCTAAAACAACACACCTGGCCAGCAAGTCCTCAGCCACTTGATGCTGGCAAGCAGCATGCTGATCTTGGCCAGGCCCCCTGCTTCCAAAATGCAGTGTGGGTGATCTTCAAAATTCAGTACCGAGTATATCGCTTATCTTAATTATTAAATAATAAATGCCTCCTTTGGGGATGTGTTTGGGACATCTCCTTTAAATCTGTTATGCCACTGCAGAATGACTGTATGAAGTAAATTTACGTGCAAGTTTCTGAACTCGCATGTCGTGCGCACCTCAGCTCTTCAGCACCATACCCAGACTAGTCTGCCGCCCAGGTTTGCTCAAGGTGCCGAAACTGCTGTGTCTGGCATAGACAGATTGCAAACACCGGCCTCTCTGCTAATTTTTCTCCTACTTCCTCCCTGGGGTCGCTTTGAATTAACCTCATGCACCAGAAGGCGCAGTCACTACCTGAGACCTTGTTCCCAGGTACAGGAGTAAAAGCTCTTAAACCCCGTGTACATTACACCAGCTCTGTCGCAGGAAGTATCTTCTACAAGTTGCATTAGCGGTGTGGCTAGCAGCAGGTAGTATTGGCTTACAGTTTAACTTCAGCTGCGATTCTTGCCTTTTCGCAAGCAGGCCAAATGCTGTGTTAAGGTTACCCCGTCAAACCTCGGGATCTGCCTCGTCCCCTCCGCCCAGGTGGCCATTTGTATGCAACTCTTTTGACCTTCACTGCAAACCTCTACTGTGCTCGGTGTACTGGCTCTAAAATTCTGCAGGGTTTTTAAAGCGATAAGCCGTGCTGTCCCGCAAGACAAACGGCTCTCGGATGGAGCGTCCTGGGGAGAACGTTGTTTGTCTAGGAGGTGGAGCGCTCATAAAACAACGCCTGAGGAGATTTTGTGCAAATGTACCGCAGTTAACAGACTCTGTTGCTGCTGCTGTCATCAAGTATGCTCAAAAAGCGGAGTATCAAGCTGGAGGTAGGAACAGGGATGACTGGTAACTCAGGAATCCTAATAGTCTCCTTAACCTGCCAGGTTTGAAACCTCTGTGACTTCTGGGTTCAATCTTTGCTTCTACTGAAAACACTGCTGCCACCACCATTAATACGCAATGCTTCTGTGATGGCAGCAGTTTTAAAACCTGGGGTTTTTAACAGGGATAAAATTTTATTAGACTCATGATCTAATAATGAATCTTAGGCATTTTTAACACAGGACTGAGAAGAGCAGCCCTCCCACCTCCCATCTCCTCTGTCTGGTGGAGGAACCTGCCTCTCAGCTGTGCATCCTGGTAGCAGAAAGGAGGAAAAACCCCACCTGTTTTCAAGGCTGGTTTTGGTATTTTCCTACTTGCCACAAACCCCTACACCTGAAGCCCTCAGCAGCTAGTGGAAAAACAGTGATTTAAATAGTGTGTGTGGGAGCCTTGGCAATTTATAAAATAGGTCACTTATCTCATTGTGGAGATTCCTCCACTTCCCAAATGAGAGAAAAGTTTGATTCTAACTAATCCAAATGCAGAAATTCATCATCTTGCAAATACTGTGAAGCAAAACTCACTGCAGAACTCTGCTTAGAAGTATCCAAATGTACTTAAGTATATCTTGGTTTGGCTGAACTTCAGAAGCTCACGTGCACTAACAGGTAACTTTACCTTATGGTGGTGCTGTCTGATCTGAACGGGACTGCTGAACACACCTGACACTGTACAGCTAACTACCCTGTTCTGTCTCTCTCTTGCTCTTCCAGGTGAAGAAGATTGCAGCAGAATATTATGATAACCTCCCATACCACCAGTCCTGGATTCGAGTTCTTTGGTCATTTGTTTTTGATGACACTATTGGTCCTTATTCAAGGGTTAAAAGACTATGCAAACTGGCAAAACAAAGCTGATAGAATAGTTCCAGCTGCTGCACTGCATTTTGTTCGTTTGTTTGAATGAGTTGAGTTTTCTGCGTGGTAGAAGGGTGTGTGTGTGTATGCTGAAATAGCATCTCTACAGGCCCAATGTCTCCCTCGAAGAAATGTCACCATGATACAATTGCAAGCACTATTTTAGTATATTGATACTTTTAAAAAAAGGTTATTTGTTTATGTAACACTGAGAAACTAGATTAGAGAGAGCTATGCTTATGCAAATCTCTGGTCTAGATTTAAGATTAACTTCCTTGTCCAGGGCTAAGCGTGTCTAACGCTGAGTTTTGGCCTGGTCTGCAAAGGAGAGTGCTCTGTGTGTGTGTGTATTTTTGGGCCTGTTTCTCTTCAGACCAGCTTAGATATACCTACTTTGCATGCGTAGGACCATGCAAGCAGGGAGGCCTGGCATGCAGTAGTAAGTTATACCTTCTGTGAGAACTCAAGGGTACTTTTAGCTCAAAATCTTGTCTAATCCAGTATCTTGCTTCTGACAATGGCTGGTAGTTAAGATTCAGTATACGAAATAGAATATGTCATTTTAGTCATTATTTTAAAACCTATTCTTTGATTCCAGGACTTTTTCTAAACCTTTCATGAATTCAGTTCTATTCTTGGGATCCAATAGTCACCGTAACTTATTGGCACAGCTGAACTGTGATGTGGAGAAAAACTTTTGTCTGCAGCATGCTGCCTGATCAGTTAATTGGAGGTACCATAACTTGGGTTGTGAGGAATTGTGAGTAGTTCCTTCCTAGTCATATTTTCAGCAGTATTCATACCTTCATGTTCCTCACAGTTTTCACCATCAGAAGCCCTTTTCAGGATGGAAAGAGTCTAATTTTAATTGCTGCCTGCAAAAAAAAAGTGTTAATATTTCTGATCATCTTTCTTGCTTTTCTCTGTATTTTTATTTGTTTCTCTCTATTCTTCTCTGTATGCTTTCTTTTCTCTCTATACTCATTCTCCCTCTCTTCCTGAATAGGAGTCATGTGCCACTGCAGACATAGATACATTATGGATGTTTGTTCCTAATTGCTTTCAGAATAGTTGCAACTTTTTTGCTCCCTGGTCGGAGGAGCACTGACTCGACGTTTGGGAAGCACATGATACTCTGCAGCTATGAATACCCTCGCTGGTAGTCTTAGGGGGATGTACCTGGAACATGCAGCTGGGGTTGTTTCTTTCCCCAAATGTCTGACTCTGCACTATTGGCATTGACCTTCATCTGTCATTTTTAACATTTGGAATAGTTAAATCTTCCTGCATCTCTTCTCCAACCATCAGCTTCTGGCTGTCCTCAATTCGGGTTGTTTAAACCCTTAATCACCCTCCTTCTCTCCAAGCACGCTCTGTGTAGAATATACTGAGCAATTCTTGGGAGTGAGGAGTTCAGATGCTGTTTAACAACTCCCCTCCGCTTTGGAAAGCTGACACTATTTCTGTCATTAGAAAGTGGTTAAAAGAGGGGCTGAAGGATCCTCTTATACTGTGGCAGCTTAATTTGTCTGTGAGTTTTGATAAATATTTTTTTTTCTTTTCTGGAAAACCACTCATACTGCAAAGAAGAGGATTACTCCATGTGCCTGTTGGTCCCGCTAAGTGCTCTGTTAGAGCTGGGACGCACGATTTCCTCAATAAACACAGTCTCTGTCCTTCCTGCCCTGAACTCAGTGAGTCAAATTGTCATGCTAGTACCATCTTCTGTCCTTTTGCTAGTTTGGCTGGTACGACAGGCAGAACAGCTGGCCTGCAGCTCTTCTGGTTCCTCCTGCTCCATTTCTTTTTCCTCTTCTGTCTGATTTTGACAGTAGGGTAAATATCCAGGCTTGGTGCAATATCCCTTGCGACTCTGGGGCTGAATACTGGTTCATTTATAGATACAGTTTTGCTCTGTGAGCTAGATTTCTGGAAACAGAGAGGAAGAACAGGACTTCTGTTGACATGTCAGACTTCACTGGTTCTTCAGGTGACCCAAGGAAAGCTTTGGTGGGGGAACTCCATTAACTTTGCATCAATGCTCACTTCAGGGAGCTTTACTTTTTTCTGTTTGCTCCAGCACTGCTGGGTCTCCACGATGAACTTCCTGTGCCCTTAGCAAGCTATTCCTCAGTTTTCTTGGACAATTTTAGCAGGTTAATATAAAAGCCATAATAAAGTTTATGCTGTCTTCCTCATTCTGACTATTGTACTTTTCCTTATACTTCATTGTACATTACTCCCTTGAAGTTCCCCTACTCAGCTGCTCCGTGATGCAGGCACTGATGTGACATGGTAGAGTCACAGCCTAGCCTCATGCAGAGACTACTGTGTACACTGGGGGTAACGCCTGCTGCCACTGCTTTCTCGGCCTGCCTGTTAGCATTTCGGTCCCGGGCCTAACTTCCTATGCCTGGGCAGCACCACAGCCCCCCTGCTCTGCTCTCTCCATCAAAGTGGGAATTTCAAGTTGCTGAAACTTCTGGTGCTTGCAGATGTGCAGTGTCACTTGGCTCTTTTGATGTGTGCTTTAGGTTGGTGCTGCTGGAGAAAGTTGCGATCCTGTCTTCTCCTTGGGCACTTGTCCTTGTTGCTACCAATGATGTTGGCAGAAGTTGTTTGTTTGTTTGTTTGTTTTGTAAACACACGGTGAATGGGACTGGGTTGAAAGAACATGAGGGCTATATATAGCTTTACTGTTTTAGCTTAAAAATTAACCTCGATTCCCCTTTGCTTTGCCACCACACAAATGCTTTGGCAAGAGGAAGAAGGTGAGACGTGGATAGGGACAAACAACCACATGATGGGCAGGAGGGGAGGCTAACGGCCCTTTTGATTTACGGTGCAGCTGTGCTAGGCAGGCACCGCGCGGCCCCGGTGGAGCACCCTTCTGCACAGCGAGTGTGCCTTCGGACAAACTAAATGGGTGTCTGGGACGGGGAAACGCTCTGGCAGTGCCCCTGCGCTGCAGAGCACCACCGTGTTGTACACCTCTGCGGTCGGCAGAGCCGTAGGCTCAGACTAACCCAAGCACTGGCTGTGCTAGGACCTGCCCTCCGGCCTGCAGGCTGGCGAGGATGATGCAACTTGGCTTATCCAGCTCAGCGCTTGTTCCCGGCAAGAAGGGTGACCTCCGGGTACAGTCTCCAACTCCTGGTGATCCTGAACTGGGCCCAGGAATCGTGCTGAGAAGTGGTGTGTGGCTCCAGCCCAAACTTGCACAGACCTGAGCAAGTAACTTCGTAGCAGAGCAGTTCTCAGCTAATCTCTGGCCCTGTTACTTTACTAGCGCGGTCGGAGCCGAAATAGTCAGGAGTGGATTTACCAGTTTGTAACAGGTAGCGCTAGGTGAACTGCTGGCATTCAGCTGAGATGTTATTGCTTCTCCTGGTCTGCCAAGTCCCCCACCTCGTTCCCCCCCCCCAACTCCCAAATCTTGGGCCTCTGCTCCTACAGCTATTAAGTGACCCTATGCAACCTTCAGTTCATTGCATCTTAATTACATGAGGCCTGCAGAGGTAAGAGAAGAAAGTAAGAACAACGCATTTACAGCAGGTTGCTAATGTTAGCAGAGGAACATAGCACATACAACCTTAGCCTGATCAAGGTGCAGTCATTACTGACCTTAGGCATAATGCCACATTCCAAGGCAAAAAGTGAACTGTGCCAGGCTCCAACTTCCTGAAGTTTAATTAAGATTATAGGAGTGTTTCACTGCATGGTTGTGATCATTTGAGAGGCAGTAGTTTTGAAAAGTATTTGTGACTGCCAGGTATCCCACTAAATGGATTTATAATCAAGAAACACTTGAGCTATTGTATGAGATTTATGCAATAGCTCATTATAGTTTTTACACTTTGATGCTTGGCTATATTCTTCCTGGCTGACCTGGAAAGAGGTTCCTGACCTCTTTCTCTTGGTCCAGGTGTTGCAGTACTGTGTTGCACAGCCACATCTTTCTGCCTCATTTCTGATATGGCAATCTGGCCCACTACCTAACCTTTCCCTAGCCTTCTGCTCTGGAAGCTGGGATCTGGCTAGTTAGCACTAACAGAACTCAGGCTCCAGAACCTTTAGCTGAATTAAACTTAAGTTTCTCCCATAAAATAACTTTTCTTGTATTTAATTTACAGCATAATCATACTGAGAAAAAAAATTAGTTCCTGAGCTGTTTCCAGAAGTCAGATAGGGTTGCTTTGAAGGACAGTCACACACAATCTGAGCTAAAGTAGATTAAAATTTTATAGCTAATGGCCAAGCATTCACCACTCCCCTCCTAGTATCTTGTTGCTTACATGCAGCCCTTCCCGTGGTATACCTGCTGCTGGCTTGTGCCTGTTCATCTCTAAAACACTGCATGGCCCTCTGCAGTGGGGGCAGGTTTAGCTCAGTTGGTTAAAGCGTGGTGCTGCTAATGCCAAGGTCAAGGGTTCAGTCCCCGTATGGGCTATGCTGAGGGCTGGACTAGATCTCTCTCCAGAGGGCCCTTCCAACCTTCTTACCATTCTATGATGATGTCTGTGGGAGGTGAGCAGCAGCTGTCTTGCCTTGGTCTCCTGTGCTGAGCTTTGCACCTGAAACAGTTCCCAGGGCCTGGCTTGTAAAAAGAAATCCTCAGAATGGCCTGAAGCAAGGGAAGGCATTTTGGAAAATTTTTGAGTGATTTCGATAGCTGAGCTCCAATCTCTTACCTTGTACACAAGGTTATCAAGGAGATGATATCAAGAATACTGCCCTGTAAAGTGCACACTGAACCATGTCAAGCAGAAATCCCCAAGATTATGCTCGGCGGAAAGAATGGTGCTCTCAAAAGATTGTATGACTAGAAAGATGTGAGTGGTGCACGCTGTAAAGTGTTCAGCCACTCTGATGCTGTGTCCTGTGCACCCATCTTGAACTTCAGTTTGATTGAAATAAAGCTCACCAAGGACTGCAAAATGTGAAATATTAACAAACGACTTCCCTTAAGCCTCTAGTTCGCCAGTGTTCTGCTAGAGGTTTCAGCTTGCTCTGGCTGCAATGGCTGAATGCCTTCAGTAGTCTTGTTCTGAATAAACACCTCCCTTTTATCTACTAGACCCTCTTAAAAGTGCAGGTGAAGGGGCTGCTTTTTTTAAGTGAGGATAGGAGATGAGGTGCAGGAGCTAAGGCTGAAAGTGTGGGATGGTCAGCAGTGTCTTGAGAAGAGCAGCAACCACTGCGCTTCACATAGCTCAGGAAAAAGTTGCCGAACAGCCTGACTACAGGCACCGAAGCAGGCGGCGTTCAGAGGGCAATCTGGAGGACGCAGGTAGGGGGTCTCAACCCACGGCTGTCTGCAAACGAAGGCAGTGCTGTAACACTTCTGGAGCGGCTGCTGGACAGCTGCCATTGCACCGGCACTAACATGCACACGCTCTCAAACACAAGGTGCTCGTGTGCTGGTGCTGGCTGCACGATGAATGCGAGTTACCTTCCTCTCACCCTCCCCAGAGCCTGCAGTACCGACAAGAAACCAAACCAAAGTGAAATACAAGTGCTAAATCTTAAGGGATTAATGAAACAAGGAAAGGCAGGGCCATGTGGACAATAAACAGTTTATTACCAATATGAACACAGATACTGTGATGCACTGACGTACCATTTTTTTATATTGTGATAACTCTGAGACAAAGAACTTGTTGGCTGACAACTAACGTCTCTGTTTCTTCTGGTGATGCCACAATACATTTCTGTTGGCAAAGGATCTTCATTTACATTGCAGACTACCAATAAAATTACTTTGAAGTAATCTATTAAAAGCAAATGGTTCACGTGTGTTCTTATCTACTACTAAAAAGAAAGGTAATACATTTAAATAAGCAAATACAAAATACAAAAAAGGCTGACAAATCCAATGTGCAGTGTCAGATGAAATCTAAAAAATCCAGAAATTTAAAATTTAATATTCTTTAGATTAAGACTTTTAAAATGAAGCGAATCCAAGGCAGCAGCAAGCTTCAAAGTGTGCTGAGTCTGCTAATAAAAAGGGTATAAGAACAAAGACAGTGCCGGTGTCCTCTCTCACCATCTTGCATGACCTTGGTACATAGAAATGAGCCGATCTTCCTAGCATTCTGAGTACCATCCAAATGCTTTGCAATCATTATGTTGTACTGATTCTACTCAACTCCTGCCGTATGGCTAGAAAACCAAACCAAAAAGTTAATGCATAATGTTATGCCCCGTGTAGTGGAAAATGCTAAGTATAGAGGTTGCAGAAAGTACACACTGGTAGAAGGATGAGTGGAGGGTAAAAGGATGAATAAGGGAAAGCAGTTAGCTGTTTGCTTGCAAACTGCAGTACTGGTTTAAGAATTTGCATCTGTGATTTAGACGAATGTCTTATTTTGCACTGGAATGAATGAGGAAGGCTCTGAGGGTCAAGCTCGAGGACGGTAACATACAGGTGAGGGTCTGCTCAGCTGCAAACTGCCCAGCTGTTCTGCGAGCACACAGGTCTAGGACAAGGGCACAGGGAATGGATTTGGGCTGTTTTGCAGTATCCTCTTTTTTCCCTCCTGTATGACTCTAAGATTGGGGTGCAATGTATCGACAAGCCTCTTCACATGCCTTACTATGGGCTTCAAACAGGTATTTTGCTGTATTTCAGTGAGAGCACTATTATGCTGCCTTACACACCATTATGTTGGCTAAGAAAAATACATATAGTCACATAATGCAGAGCAATTTCTAAAAAAAAAAAAAATCCCTTTAGCACTGCTCTTGCACTTTTCATTGAGTTAGAAAAAACCTGTGGCTACTTGGAAGGTCCTAACTATTGGATAGACCGAAGGTCTGAGATCACTTTTCAAGCACAGGAAGCCTGCAGAAGGTGCTCAGGAAGGATTTTTCAGTTTGGTACCTTTGCCAGACTGACAGTTTGGTACCTGAACGCCGGGCTGGTTACAAGCGATTTCACGCTCACCAATTTTGATAAACTGACATGCAACTGGGCTACTGGCAGGCCCTGTCACACATGCCCACCTCTGAGAAACACAGGACAGTGAATTTCTCACAGGTTGGAAGTGAAAATGCTTGTCAACTGCACAAAAATAAAGACTGTAAATGCAACGCAATGATCACAGCTCAGTTAAGGTAGATGCTTGTTCTTCAAATGTGTATATAAATCAGAGCTGCTCAAAAGTCTGAGAACACCATGGAACTCTCTGCAGTTCCTGTTGTCTTATCTACAGGAAATTAGTCATAAAGATGAGAAAAATAATAATTTTTCTCTTTCTTACCATCAATTATCTCCTCTTTCACTTTGTGTAACTCTCTTACAACTTCCTCCAATATTTCCTGATGAGACAAAACACAAGTCAGCTGCTCAGAATTTCCTTCTAACTGGTGGAAGAAAATGCAAGTTTAACACAGTTGTGCTGTGTCCCCCACCTCCACTGATGATTAAAGCCTAGCTCTACTAACAGGTACGTCTGCAGTCCCAGGCCAAGGATGCAGAAGATGCTGGTGTATTTACTTGCATGTTTCTGTACAAACATTGTTATTCAACAGCAGTGAGATTGCACTCTTCTGCTGCTCACCAACTATCCCTTCTATAAGCACCTAATTGCAGAGGAAATCAGAAGACTGAACAGCTGTTTTGCTTGTACAGCGCATGCATGGGGGAAAATGGGTAGCTCATCAAAATTTTCTAACTGTGAAAGACCATTTGCTCACCTGTTTCATTCGATCAAAATCTAAGGCATCCATAGCCACATCATTGCTGCTGCTCACTGGCTTCATCCTTGAAAAATGGAAACAGAGGATTAAAAAAAAAGCCAGTTAGTTCCTTGCAATGTATGCTAAGCAATATCCACCCAGATGAAGCGGCTTAAGTCCACTACAGAGCAAGAAGTGTGTGTTTTATCACTGCACTGCTCCCTCTTGTGCTTCCCAGGAGCGCTCTGCAGCCTGCCAAGCTTTAAGAGAAAGCAGTACTGCTTTCCCATACGCCACATCACCCATCTTCTTGCACTGAAGATGCATTGGAGAGAGAGCAAACACTGCAATGAAACCTGCACTTTTTTTCCTCATTGACTTTAAAAGAGATAATGCTGAGATGACTTTAGGGGATAAAGCCTATTAACAATGAATTTTGTCATAACACTAGCAAGCTGCAAGATTAGTATCTAGTTTTCTCTCTTTCACAGTCTGTTTTCTGTACGATAACCCAGTCTTGGCCAAATAGGCTTCAATCACTTGCTAAAATAACAGTAGAATTTAAGTTAGAAAAAGATTATAGCAAATTAATAATCCAGTATTTTTTCCCTTGGAAGCCTGACCTGAGCAAAGCTTGTTGATAACATTGTGTAACAGAAGTACTTTTTCTTGACCAAGAAATATAAACAACCTACCCTTAATGTCTGATACACTTCAGTGCTATCAGTCATCTAGCTCAAAGGACTAGATTACATTAGTCAGTACATTAGTCAGTGAGCTGAACTCTGTGTGACTTTTTTTTTTAATCAGTAACTATAGAAATGGATCATACTATATAATTCGCAGAAAATGTTTCAAGTAACTTTGCCATCATCTTCGATCCCAAACTGGGGGCTGGTCAAAAATTTCACTAATGCTATGGGTGTGCTTGGGTCTTGTAATCTTTTACTGGGAAAATCTTTTGTGTTTCCTAAATTTTCACAGTAAAGTTGGAAGTAAAAACAGATACAGATGCTATCAAATTGAGCTGGAATATAAACAGGCCACAGCTGAGAGCTTTCAAACCCTGCTCCTCACCCCCCTCAAAATTATATGAGCACGCAAACATTCAGTGCTATTCTACATGTGAAACCATGAATGGAGATTTCCACTGAAATCATCCCAAAATGAATGGCATTGTAGATGATAGCTTGTGAAAACTTGATTGCTGCTTTAAATAGCCCATGTTTCATTCCCATTTGCAAGGATAAATAATGTTCGTTTCTGTGCCTATTGGAAACTGTCATGTTTCCTAGAATCATGGTGTCACATTGGTTTTAAGAGAGCTGGAAAGACTACATTTTGCTCTAACACCCATGCGTCCCTTTGAATGCTAGGGCAGGGAATATGCTAGCAGCATAAGTCTGTGCAGGTATCTGCCATTGGCAACTTTCTCTCTGCAAACTATTAGCATTGTAGTACAAGTAACTGTTAAATAAAGAACATTTCCCTGCACTAAATGCTAAACATGTAAGTCTGTAGTTTACCTGCTTCTCCAGCTTATCCTTCCATCTCAGTGCTCAGTAATGCAGGAACACAGGGTGGGCCTGGATTAGAAACTCTCTTTTTAGCTGTTCAATATCAAACTTTAATCTATGGGTAAGAATGGGGTGATACTGCAGTTTGGCTGTTTTGACTGACAGAACTGGTGAACTCCAGCTTTAGGCTTCTCTGTTTTTCTCTGCTCTTAGCAGCTGCCAGCTTTTGCCCCCAGTATTTCTGAATGCCCTATCTGGTGGCTGGGCCTTTTTACTATTTGGTGTTGCTAATTGTGGGATCCTCTAAACCCTTCTGTTGCACTAGACTTCCTTTCCCATGCACCCACTGCAGCTGCATGGAGGAGTAACTTCTCTTTGCCAAGTTGCAGACCTTTCAGATCATTTCTGCCTCTGCTTTCAGCTTTCTCCAGAGGTTGGAGAACCATTTGTCTCCTATTTGCAGGGTCATCCCCACTGCTGTGGTTTTGGAGCAACAAAAAGATGTTCCAAAAACGCGTCTTCCATGTGGCACAGCACCCTACCAAGCTCGTGCCTCTGATTCAAGACCGCATACGCTTTAAGCACTTGCTTAAGTTTGATTAACTTCTGTGATGCGTGTGCCTTCCTGAACAGGGGGCTGTTTCCACAGCAGAAGCCTTTGATACAACACCACATTTTGCTTGCACATCATTTCAGCTGTACTCAGGCCAGCTTTGTGCAGCGACAGACAAAGCAGATGATTGTTAAGAATGAGCAAAGACGTGACAAAGACGAACATCTGTGCCGTATAATGTGACTTCTCAAAGGACAAGCCAAGATGGTTAAGAAGCCAGGCTGTTAGCCAGTACCTAGAAGACACGTGGGATTGTGTGGGGCTCTTAGCTTCACAGCTCTTCACCACTGATGGGTTTCTACAGCAATGGAATGAAAGGAGACGTGAGTTGTGCACATGCCATGGGGACAGCAGGGCTACCCAGGCTGCCAGCCAGCCACCGCACTATCTGCACGGCTCACCTCGAAAGTAGTGAAGATACAGGCTTTTCAACAGAATTGCTCCTTTCCCATGGCTTCTTTCCAGAGTCTGGAAAACAAAACAAAACAAAACAAAAAAGAAAACTAATCATTTACTCTTTTTTCTTAACAGGAAAACTCCTGAAACCAATTGTCTTAGACAGCTGCTTTTATTCAGTGAGGATGAGTGACTTCAGATCCAGGAAAGCAGGAGTGCTGAATGAGCACGGTTGCCTGCTTCACAGAGAAATCATTGGCAAAAATCTGCTTGGTGATTCCTTTGACTAGGGACAGAATAGCTAAGTGATACTAAAAGGACATGAAACTGGAAAAGGAGGAGGAAGAGCACAGATCACTTGTATTAAGAAAATGCAGACTAATTGCTGCAAGGCTTATTTTACTCAGTATAATATTTATTAATTTATATTTTAGGAAGTTTTTTGTTTCCTGTCTGCATAGTTGGCAGAAAAAGTGTGTGTATCTGAGAAATGACAGGTGTGACTCCTGCTATGCAAATCTCCAGGGAATTTATCTAGCATTGTTTTCATTTCTAACTTACAGATAATTCTCAAAAGCTGCACTACCTCTTGCTATTGGAAATGGGCACTCTCATCCTAATCCTTCCTCATGAAAACTGTTCAAAATTAACTATACTGTTCCAGAGACTTGAACAACACACAGCTTGTGCACAAGCACAAAGGTCCCCTCCTCTGTGAGGTCCTAAAAGGTTCTTTAAAAGAATCATGGACATTCCTAGGAAATCTCTAGATCTTGTTCCTCATTTCTATGCACCATTCTCCTGGCTTCTTCCCCTTCCCTTGCAAAGCAAGCAAATCATGGCTTGGCTGGAACGGTTAAATGCTCATTCCCTTGGGATGATTTCTTTTCTCCCATATGATTTATCATGTATGAAATCCAAGGCTGATGCATGAATGAATCTGACTGTCTCACAGTTTATCTACAGAGATACAATGATTTAAAATCAGCTTAGGAAAAATATATTTTAGGTTCTGCCTTAATTTCATCTTCTCTCCTAACTCTCAAGATAAGGCCTACTGCAACAAGCTACTAGCTTAAGGAAGGATTATAGTTTAGGATGAAAACCTTAGCTGTATAAACCAGGACAGCTACATTACCAAAGTGAAAGAATGGAGGTATTTGCTCCTATAGGAATCAGATGCAGAGAAGATCCAGATCCTCAATTATATATCTGGACCTATATAACTAGATTTTTTTAGCTGTTTTGCAATTCTCTTGGCTAATAAAAATTATAAAGACACCATTTCATGCTGGACGTAGGTTTTGAAGCACTAGTTATCTGGAAATTTTCTGTTAGTTACCACTATTGCACTCCAAACAAGGATGCTGAACCCAGCCGACCAGCTTAAGACGACAACTGAAATGGTAGGAATTTGATTTAATACCTGAAGAATTCTGCTGTTGCTGGGTGGGACCTCGTGTAATGGGTGAAGGAGAGGTGCTAGCATCATCCTAGGAAGAGAAAAACAAGATGTTTCTTGATTTTGGAGATGAAGCACAGAGTCCTCCTCTACTTTGCAGACCAGCCAGAGCACAGGTGGGACGGAAACAAGTTTCCTCCTAGCATACCTGACAGGTGCTGCTGCCATGGTATGGGCTCAAGCATATCCAAACTTTAACCTGTCTCTCCCTTTAACATTAGGAAGTACCTCTTTCTATTTTTCATGGTCTCTTTTCCAGTAATAGCCAAATCACTTTCACCTCTGTACACAAACCCAGGCCAAATTTCCCCTGACAAATGCTGACTGCTGTTTTCTAAATACAAACCATCCATTTCCCAAATTTAGAAGCTCTCTGTAATACAGAAATTCAGCCACCTGAAGAACCACTAGGTCAGATCCCAGCCTTTTAGCCTAGAACAGCCACTGGCTTCAGTGAAAGTAGTCACTAACAGAATACAGGGTAACTTAATCTATCAACACTCTTATTAACTGGAAGATTAAATAGTACACCACAGATCTGGACTCTGCTGTCTGGGTTTTATGTAAGTGTGACATAGCACTGAACATTGATTCATATTTTTGACGTGTCAGTATTATTTAACAGCCTTCAAAGCACATTCAGGCGAAGCATTAATTGTGTATGGTAAAATGAACCTGCACAGAGTTTGACAGAAGATACCCCCACCACACAGTGTGCTCCGCTGCACAAAATAAACAGGTGCTCTCTAAAAACATCTTTCTGGGCAGTTTGGTGCTACTAAGTTTGGGGATGCAAACTAAGCAGAGCTTCAAGGCGAGAATAAATGGCTGAAATGCATCAGAGGCTGAGTACCTTGAAGCTAAATAGCACCTTTCATCCCTGAGTGAATGGTTCAAAATCAGCTTTGGGGCAAGATTAATAGTTGCACAACAGATTCAAGGATTCAACAGGCAAATTCCAGGCTTGAAGCATCCCTCCAGGAACTCCCTCAAATAGCTGCTTTCCTCCTTAAACAGTACAAAGGTTTATTCCTGCTCCTGCTACAGATCTCTCCAAATAGTGGGCAGCCAGCATTTTCTGAACGGCTTTCCTCTAACCCGCAGTTATCTTGTCTTTGGTGGGAATATCTCTGTACAGTGATATGCTAGATACAGGATGCTTCAGCCCGTTGCTGCCATGGCCGCAAGCCTCCCCGACGGGTACAGGCCAGCCACATGAATGCAGTACGATCAGCAGCCCAGGCAAGCACGACAGGAAGGGACACAGCTCCGAGCATGGCCTCTCTTGACATGGGAAAGATCTCCCACGCTGTACAAACTCAGCCAGTAAAAAAAGTTCTTTAATTTGCAGGCTGAACTTGAAATTGCAGCATCTTTAACAAGCATCAAGTTCACCTTAAAACCTGCATCAAATCCAAACTCTCGCTCAGTTGCTTTTGCGGACAACACACAGACAGAACGGTTAAAACAGAAATGCATCAAAGTTCCCCTCCATTTGTCCAACTTTCATCTTGGTTTACAGTGAGTGTTATGAGCATGCACGTAACTTTCGAATGGCCTAGTGGTTAATCTACTGTTCCCCTTCCCCCCTTGAAGACACATTTGAATGCAGGCTGGGCTCCAAAGCGAGCTGATTCTTGCTTTGCATGGAGCATGGTAACCCAGAGTTACCCCATATGACTGATGATCTCGCTCAGCCCAGCTGAGGCCACAAGTTTAAAGTACAAAACATGGACCTGATCTCAGATGACTTGCCATAAGGGTTCATGACATCTTCTTGAGGGGCAAAAGCCTACAGTACCCTAAAATATTCAGAGCAGACCATGAAAAAGCACCTAGTGACCTGGTTTGGACAATATCTCGCCTATGAGTAAGAACGCAATTCTCGTTTCTAGACTGCTCTTACTAGAGCAGCTACATTTAACTTCTGATTCCATGTATAAATATATTAATAAATCAGTAGTCATTCCTTGACACATATATGAATGATTATACGCCTTTAACGTACAAGGCAGAATATCAATGTATCTGCAAGAGCACAACAGCAAGGAATTGCTTTACTTACATTTTGGCTTTCCTCTTCCTTTTTGTCACCTGGCTTGTCTGACTGCGATGCTGCTTTCCTCCTTTGCAAAGGAATATGAAATAGGACACAGTCAACCCTCTAGAAAACATTTCCTGCAGCAGGCACCAGTCTCCACTCAAGAAGGCTGATTCATACTTTGGTAGGAGTCATTATTTACTCAGTTCATCTTAGGGAATTTGATAAAGATTGAATATGTTTGGTTGCGTAGGATTTGGATGGTGATAGGGAATCCAAAACTTAGCATTATGAATCAGAGAGAGAGGCAATATTTTGAGGCAGTGTTTAACAGGATGCAGGGTGTACTGCATAAAGAAGTTGTCAAAGCAGAGGGGGGAAGTGCAGTTGGGTATGAAAATGGGTACGAAAGCGAAAACTTCTTTCTAGGGCTCAGGAACATTAGTTGCTTCTGGAAGAAACAAAAACACCTCCAGGCTGCTCAGGCAGATATTTTAGTGAAGGGCCAAACTGCCTTCTCAGGCACGTGCAATATCATTTTTGCAGTTGTACTGTATCCCCTTACTAGTCGTACTGCATCACACTCCTATAACCAAGAAGCTCAGCAATAAGCTGGAACTCTTCTGTCCCTCTGCTTTTTTTTGGAGGGTATTAACTCTGCTGTCTTAAGAAAAAATAAACAAATTCTTTGTTTTCAAGCACTACTTAGAGTCTAAATACCACTCAAGAAACGTGCCATGTACTGATCCTCTGGGTATCTGATTCCCCCCCACACACACCAAGGCTATCAGGGAACTGCACCTCTCCTCTCCATGTGGATTTGATTGTGATTATCTAATCTATCTGCAAACATTATCTTTTGTAGAATTTTTTTATTAACACCAGTATGACAGATTTTTCATTTAGTCTTCATTCCGAAGTGCGAAAGTTCTATCCATAGAAAAAACAACAACAAAAAAAATCCCTAATGGCTTTTAGAAAGATTTCTGAATTTATAAAACCTCCACAAATTTGTCAAAGGGCTTTTTTCTGTATATCATTGGCAAGAGAAAGTGATTTGTCAACCACTGGATTGACAATTTGGAGGATCTGATGTAAATTCAACAAAAAACAGAGTAAAATACATGCATATTTTTATAGTACATGTTGCCTTCTGGGAATTATTTATAAACATTCAACTGCATTAATAATTTTATTGTACCAGATAAAGAATAGCTTTTATCTTTAGTTGATACTTCTGGGGAACAAAGGTTATAATAGTTACAAGCCTAAGCCAGGAAAACATTTGCCAAGGTGAGAGATCAACGTTAGATTATGTCTTGCAAAAAACTTAACTGGGCTAGAAATGACAGTGGTTTGTGAGATAGTTGCAATTCAGTTTTGAAACAAACGGCCACTCTCACGGGGGCCAATGTTTGTAGAGTGCAATATTTTTTATCACCCGAGTTCTCAGAGTCGTTTTTCTCTGTTACTTGCCCAGCATTAGACACATCCCCTTTTCCTGAGCATGCGCTTTGCTGCTCCAAAAAGGGACCCTGAGATTCTATGCTCACCGCACAGTGGTTTTTGTATTGAACACGCTCAGTTTAAAAACACCATTTTTTTCCCTCGACTGTCAGCTCTGTAAAAGTAACCTGAAACACAGTGTCAAAGGTTTTGCAGCCAAGATAAGTCCTCTCAGTATTAGTTTAACACTATATGTCCAGATTGCGCCCTTAACTGGCACTTGTGTATTTTCAATAACTTCCATGGTTTTGTGAAGCAGATCTTAGTGGACAATTCTGCTGATGACACACACCCAGGGAAGGGATTTGCAGTCCACTTGTTTTCTCAGTAATGGCTGCACAGCACCCACTGGAGTACAGGTGTTTTTGTTAAAATATTGAAGCAATTTGACCCTGACCAACTGAAGAATCTGGCTCTCACTACCCAAAGCTTTGCTTGTGTACATTTTAGAACCACAGACAATGACATGGACATTCGCAGGGATTTCTGTATCCGAGCATACAAAATGTCCATTTAGCTTGCATGTTCAAATAGAGCTAGTTACCTCAAAATCTAGTCACCAAACCTGACTTTGCTTACAGAAATCTGCTAGTTCAGTCTTGACACGTAGCAGCACAAAATAGTTCAGAGGTTGAACAAATAAATAGCTACTTTAATTAAAAGCTATTAAAATTACTTTAGGAAGAGAAAAAATTATACATTTGACACTTTACACTGCTGGTAACTGCTTTTGCAGCTCTGTGTGTCTACTTAATGCTTTCTGAAGGATTAAATCCATGATCCATGTTCAGATTTCCTTCTGAAGTGACCAGGACATGGAAGAAAGTTGGAATCAGATGCACTGAAGAGGAAATTGTTTTTTATCCTGGACAATATTATTTAAGAACTTTATCTCTGCACACTACACAACTGTAACTACATTTCATCATCTTACTCATCCTTTTCTTTCACTACTCGTGTAAAAAAAATCTTAAGAGCTAAAATCAAAACATGTAACACCAGGAACTTTTGAGTTACAATCTGATACAACATTACTGATGGAAGCGGGGGGGGGGGGGGGAAAGAAAACAGAAATAATTGAAACGGAGTGCCTTTAAACATCTGATAGCTTGATAAATCACAGCTCGTCTTGATGGAGAATAACTTGGCCAAACTACCTCAAGCTCACTAAGAATCAATAGTAATTTGCCTGCCAAGATGCTGCCCTGCTATTGCACTGCTGTATACATTTTTGAGCACAAAATCCTGAAAGTGCTGCAAAAAAAATTATTTGTCTAAATTCCTTTCATATTTTATTCTTATAGAAAATAGTAACTTTGAAATAGATGTGGTTAATTAGTAAAATCCTATAGGATACATTTATCACTGCCATGGAAGGTTACTACTCTGCAGGATTTGCAGCAGCACCTAAACTCTGCAAAGTATCACTGCTGCACAACTTAAGCTTTATGGTATTAAACACCTGGGGACTCTGGCAACTAACACACATACAAGACCTGTTGAATTGCAAAGAGGCACCAAAGTGACCTGTTGCTAACTGAAAAAGACAGTGTCTTGTTCGACCATGTGCTGCCAATCTCATGTAAGTGCTTACTTGAAGTAAAAATACAAACCTTTTTGCCAGTAATTTATTCATTTCTTCCATGAGTCCCCCTCCGCCTCCTCCGCTACTTGTTCGATTGGCATCACTCTTGGAGACCCCACTGGGACTGGACCCTCCTGAACCATCTTCTGGCTTAAGACAGAAATCAACATTGCAAGTCATAAAAAGAATTTAACTTCAAACCACGGCCTTAATGATTATTTTTTATAATTACTATGAGCAGTGATCACAGCACAGACCAAAACCAGAGGTAGGATGTGTTCTGCACAGGAAAGGAGATCCATACACACCATATAAACCTGGGAGCAGTCTGGATGAGGCAAATATATGGGCAGATGATGAAAAAAACCAGACTGCTCCTTGTTCATGGTCATGTTTATGTTAGGCAACCTTTCCCTAAGTGGCCAGCTACACGAGGCCTCAACAGTCTAAACCAGTTTTTGTAAGTGCACTGCAGTTTAATCCACTTACGATGAGTGTAAAACACTAGCAGGTAATACAATGGTGGACTTTGCAGAAATAATGAAATCCTAGTAACAGAAGAACTTGCAGCCATTGGCTAATTAATATTCTCTGAAGAGCAGAAATTATACAAAATATTTCCTGCTCAGTTACTTACGAGTTTTGGTATTACAAACTGACTTTTAACGGTTCATCTAATGGTCAGCTGCAGCACACTGGATTCTGAATACACGTTGCCTTTATTTGCAGACCTTTACACCAAGCAGAGCCAAGCCTTCTGCAGCAGGGAAAAGCCTATCTAGGAATCCCAGCACCATGTCCTTACCCGCTGAACTCTCCTTAGTTTGGCACCAGCCAGAGCGGCTGCTAGCCCTGACACTGACCCATCTTCAGTGCCAGCTGCTTGGCCGGCGCTGGCCGGCAGCGGGGGTGGTGGAGGGGGCGCAGCTCCCGTGGGTGGTGGAGGTACGGGGGGTGGCGGTGGAGGTGGGGGCCCCCCGGACGAAGCTGGGATCGCAGCAGCAGCACTAGGATGACCTGGTGGAAGCGCTGGGCCTGAAACACAGAGAACACGAATCACACGTGAGCATCAGTCTCATGGGCAACGTCCTGTTCCCTTTTCCAGGGCCATGAAGTGACTGTGCAACCACTGCCCAATGCAAGGAGGTGCCAAGCATTCAGAGGGACGAGGAATGGTGAATGCATCCACGGTGAATCAGCTACAGTTGGGTCCTTATGACACCCTGCAACTAATAAACACACTGTCTCCCCTTTTCTCTCACAGATCAGGCTATCGTTTTATTCTGTGCCAAAATCAAGAGGTGACAGATGCCTCTGCTAGAGCTTCCCACTTGCAGATGTGTAGAAGTTGCATCAGCAACCTTCGAGGACATCGTTAACATCAGCTTTTCATCAGAATCGTGGGCTACATCTACACATCTGCCTTTCTGTTCAATGGAGTGTGTGTGGCCTCGGCCAGTCTCCAAAAACGACGAAGTGAGAGTCAAGCTCCAGCCACACCACGGTTCAGCAAAGCTGCTCGAAGTGGCAGCCTCTTTGAGGAGCTGATCAAAAGTGGTTAATTTTGTGGCAGCATTTTTCCTATTTATAATGGGTCAGTTGAACGAATATACCACCACAAGGGAATTTCCCTAGGTTATGTTCTCTCAGGATAGGCTTCTCTTGATATATATCCACAGGTTCAATTGTTCAGTAAGCATTATTTTGAGAAAGAGGGAGGATTTGACTGAGGAACATTTGGAAATGATATTGAACATTAGCAGTCTGATTTTCTTCTTATGAAGGGTTTCTTATATTACTGCCTTATTTCTGTGGTTACTTCTACCATCATTTCACACTCCCAATTCCATTCTTGAAATGAACTGCGGCTGCTATTAGAAATACTTTAAACATCTCAAATCCTACTTGGTTCACAAAAATAATAGCTAGTAATTCATTGGGTGTATAGTCAGTTATAATCACAGAACTACACCCACCTAATTAGAGGCCAGCCTGAGGCAAAAATTGAACTGAGTCAAAATAATGGACTGATGTAGATTTAAACTAACTTTATTGAACTGAATGGATTTCAAGGACTTGTATCAGCCTAAAGACTGAATGTACAGTGGTGGTAATAATACTTTTAGCAGAAACTGGAAGGAAATGTCTCTGTTTTCTACCTTTTCAGGCATATAATTTAAGTATTATATTGAGTTATAAATAGGAACAGATCCAACCCACAAAATGTGATCTGAATTGCAAAGAGGCATTATTCAAAATTGTTCTAACTCAGAAGGCTTTAGATGAGCACTAG
The DNA here is from genome assembly GCF_028389875.1 of Rhea pennata. Classification (NCBI taxonomy): domain Eukaryota; kingdom Metazoa; phylum Chordata; class Aves; order Rheiformes; family Rheidae; genus Rhea; species Rhea pennata. The sequence goes on along the minus strand of NC_084667.1, from coordinate 57,076,139 downwards.
AAATCAAAACCATATGCAAAGTAAAGCCCCATGTTCTTGATCTACCTACATTGAAAAAGATTTGCTGGAATAGTTACAGTGGCAAGCCCTCAGGTATAAATGCACAGTTTATACCAGAGAGAGTGTTCCTAGAATGAAATAAATTACATAAGCACAGAAGAGTCTACATAACTATAACAATATTTATGTTGTGTCTTTTGCTAGTAAGAAAAATATCACTTAAAAAAGAATAAAAAACATAATCTGAACCAGTATTGCTACACAGACAACAATTCTACTGTAGACCTGGCCTCCAACTTCAGAAGAGCCCATCAGCTAAGTTTGAACCAGCTGAGTACAGGTTTTGCACCAAGCTCAATGCCAAATGCAATTTGACTCTGGTGAATGATATAAATGTCCTCCTGGGCTATTATGTTAAGACTATGTGTTGCAACAAGTCAGCTACAGAGTCCTGGCCTTGAAACTTTTGCTTTTTCTCTTGCTTTTAGCTCTGAAGGTCTTGGGACCAGCCCTGAGTGCATACTGTAGTGCTGCACCTTGGTTTCAGATATCAAGGACAGCAGGATTTGTCTTGGATCTCTCAGGCCTTTTTCTAGCAATCATGGGCAGTGCAAATGGGGCTTTTAAGATCATTCAAAGCTAATGCTTTTTACAGGTTGCAACTCAGTCAAAATAAGTACTTACTCAAGTGGGAAATGGTTGATGAAGTCATGTAAGGAGGGGTCCTCTTGGACATGGTCACCTCCGATACAGCAGCATACAGGGGAGGTAATGGAAAAGAGTGTGACATGGGTTGATTCAAGTGCTGTGGAGGATGACAGGGTGGGTGGGAGGACTGGTAGGAAGCCTGGCTAAAGCAGCCAGGAGGGCTGGCTATCTGGGGCAGCTGGGAGGTGGGCATAGATTCTGGGTGCCAGAAGGATCCATCCACACTTTGCACTTGGGTCCTAGAAGAGCCTAAAGGAATTTGTCTTGTTAGTGCTGCTTCCAGATGGCAATTTAGAGGTATGTTTGCTGAGGCTTCCTGGCTAGTTTTACCTGTGGATCCTCTGAGCCTGTCGTGCAGGACAGGAATCACAGGCAGGACGACTGGAATATGTGGCTGCAGGGCAAAGCCCTTCTGGGCAGGCGGTGAATTTGGGATGGGAGAAGAAGAAGACTGAGGAGAGTATGGAAGAGAAGAGCGTCTGAGAGGCTGGCAAGAGATGAAGGGAAAGTGGGAAGGAGGGGTTGGTGGTGGAGACAGCGAGATTTGCTTGATGCTTTGTGTTACAGTCCTGTGGTTCAGCCAGGCTGGAGAGGAAGAACTTGGGGATGGTGACAGCTCAGAGGCTGAATGTCTGTGCAGAAGCTGCGGGGGCTCTTTAGTTATCCTGGAGGATCTGAAAGAGGTTTTACTATGGGGCTGAGGGGTAGTAGATGCTGAAGAGACAACTTTGGCAAGGGGTGGTGGTGGAGGGGCAGCACCAGCCGAGGCAGGAGCACTGCAGTTACTGTAGTCATGAGGAGGAGACTGGCGGTGAGAGGGGGGAGAACACACGCTTATCTGACGGGTGGAAACTAAAAGAACAGAAAAGAAAAATGAAAAGAATAAAACGGATATGCAGCAAGGAATGAAAACAAGGCAAAGTGGCATGGAAAAAAAAAAAAAGAACTGCAAAGTAAATGCAAACAGAAGCTCAAAGAAAGCAAAGAGAATATGGTGCAGAAAACCACTGGTTCCAGTGGTTTCCAACAAACTCCAGAAACAGAGTGCTGTGCAAAGCTGTGATCCTTGCAGCAAAGGCCGGCTTTAACACTTCTTTTGGGCCTATGTGTAGCTGAGTCAGAATTATGAATGCTACCGCTGGGCTCAGGGACAGCAGCAAGCGGCATTTTGAGGACAGCGGCACCGCTCTCGCTGCAGGCACTGCAGCAGCACCTCGGTTTCACCGACGCAGAATTGCACACAATAATGTCGGCCCAAAAAGAGGGCAGCAACATCTGTTGCTGGCTAGAGTTCGGGTGTAACTCTGAGCTGCTTTCAAGTCAAAAACAACCGAAAAGTTACAACAGCTGAGGAAAAATTTTCATGTGTGTACCCAAACCCCCTAACACCCAAAACAAAGCTCAAACCAAAACCATCGTGGCTTGCTTTCTGCCTTCTTTCACACAGGCAAAGCCATTCTTTGTGGCTATAAACTATTCCTGTCACCTCTTCTCTCAGCTTCGTGCAACTTAATATGCTATACAAGATTTTCGTAAGCTCATTAAATATATATATATATTTTTCCATTACGCTCATACAAGACTCCTCACTTCATTACTGCAAAATCCTCACTGACAAAAATCTAGGGCTATACTTCCTTCTGTGCTGTGTTTGGGTTGGTGCTGCGGAAAGATGGAGAGCCCCTGACCTAGCACAACCAGCACGTCCACCACTTCATACTGACACCCCCTTGCACTGCAGAGTCAATCTGCCAGGTGCTATGCTACATGTTCTCCTTTGGGGTGCGGGAGAGGTCTGGCCATGCCCTCTTTGTACACCAAAATACTTCCTCTGCCATTCAAATTTTGCTAGATGCAAAATCTGCCCAGCTCCACTTGTGTGCCCAGGTCCTAAGTCTCTGTGAAACAACACATTGCCCAAATACACTGAAATCTCTTGCTGAAAATGCTTTAAAATTGCATCACAACTATAACCATTTTCAGTAGTGTAGTTCTTCCAGAACACCAAAAAAAAAAAAAAAAAAAAAAAAAAAAAGAGAGAGAGAAAAGAAAACTCAACTACAGCTAGCAGAGGCAGGCAGGGAAAGGAATATATCTGCTTTGCTTCTATGTATTTGATACGTGCCTGTGGTAGAGGTTCTTCTTTCCAGAGATTCCTGGCGCTGTTGCTGCTGCTCCATCACTTGTCTAAAACAACAATGAAAAAAACCTCAATAATTATGTATTCTTTATAATTTTTAGCAAAAGCTTTATACATTGAGAAGCTCTCAAGTCATAAGTTTTGGGTGGTGTGAGTCAGTCCCTTACAGAAATGCCATTCCTGAAAGACAGGCCAGGAGACATGAAATCATAGCAAGGTCCTGCACCTGCAGGATACAGCAAATGCTTGTTTTAGCAGTTGGTTAATCCACATAAGATAATTCCTTAGCACGTACTTCCTCATAGCACATACTGCAGTATCTCAGGTCCCAGGAGAGGGCAAAAATCAAGCATGTAGTTAACTGCAAGGACTTCCTGTGAAAATAAGCGATGTCTTGCATAAAATGGCATATAACTGATTTAGTTTAACCGGCCCTTACAGATCTGCAACCTGAACGACCTGTAGTTAAAAGTCTGAGCCGTGTTTAGCTGCCGACTGTACAAAACCTGTTTAGCACAGCTGCACAACAAAGCCCTTTGCTGACCCAGCAAAGTTTTGCAGGTGAGCAAAGTATTGGTTAGCCTGGCTGAAACCCTGCTCATGTAATACCGCAAGACAGCTGTATCTGTGCAAGGGCAGCAGGGCCATGAGGACCAGGACTCCCGTGTTTCCTTGATAAATGCTGATCACAAAGCTACTCTGCTGCTTTTTCGCATCCTTCCCATCCTGGGTTCCTAGTGCCACAGTTAACCAGACTGGCTTCATGGAAGAAACATGCTCTGCCAGGCACTGAACCACCATGGGAAAAGCATCTTCTCAGGCTCCACTTTCCCAACATGTGCAGTTCCTAATATCTCTCACCAGAGGTCTTCTCTCTCCTGCTGTAACACTTCAGCAGAAAGAGCTTTCCCTGTTACCCAAGTGATAAACTCTCCCTGACACTTTAGTTAAAAAGATTGATAGCCAAAATCTAGAGTATTTGCCAGAGTTTTTGCCACACACATGGATATGTGCTACAGATTTCAAGAGTACTGGAGCACTTGGTAATAATGTCTATTCTAATGTTCTTCTCTGATTTCTAAGCCAAGTTTGCAACATGTATGTTTGGGCTAGCTTTAACTGACTGCACAACCACTTCTTTTTTCTGCAAGAAGCTTATTTCATTTTCTGAACACTAAGGCCAGCATGACTACAGGTAACACTTCTATTTGGACTCATTAGGTAATGCAACATTTTAGAAAGGTCTCCCTGTTGCATTTTTGTTTACTTGTACTTTTAAATGAATCTGCAAGCTTAAATATTTTTATCCTGTTTATTTATAAATAAAAGGTTTTGCCAGAAAGAAAAGTCTAGAAAAATAAATCCTATGTTATGTAGCAAAAAAAGAATGTCTTAGTTTGCAAAACAAATTTCCTACATTTCAATCTTAATTCAATAGAATGGACAGGAAAATCAATTATTACAATTATTCACTATGAAGAGATCAATTCTAAACTGATTTTATGTTCAAGACATGCAATCTTCAGAATACCAGCAATTTCTGGAAAACCATTATAGATAGCTGAGAAAATTACTACATGTGCAAAGGGGAAACAGTTTTGAAGAACAGACTTAGCTGGCCGAAACTGTGATACACGGATTACACTGTCTGCATTAGAACAATGACAATTTAAACTTAATGGAAATCTTTCCTCTGGCTCTTATTTGCCAGTTACATGCACCTATATGCATATATAACACCTATATGCACTTAGACAACAGCATCAGTCACACTGCTAAAATTTCAGTTGTAAACACAATGCATTAAGAATTTCCTAAACATACTGTCCTCTACAAAAGCTTTGCCCTTATTAACATGATTTGAAGATGAAGAACATATATTTTTTTCTCGTTAAACCTGGGGAATGTTCTAGTTTTATTTGGAGAACAGACTTGGAAAACTCTGCCCTGACAGACCTGGAAAGAAAGATCTGTAAGTTGTCTTCTAGTCAACAGAGCTATTGCGGAGCAGATAGATGCATGGAGCTGCTCCTCAGAAGCCAGGGTCAACCACGGTCACTTGAAGTCTTTTGGGTTCATGCTCGTCCTGCCTGCCTCTGGGCAGATGTAGTTTATATGTGCCAAGCACAGCCTCTCACATACGCTAAAAGGAGAAGTCCTTACACTCTTAGGAAGTCAAATTTATTACAGTGGAACTAAATAAAGACCAAGATTTGCACAAGACTGCTTAAAGAGAATACAAGGAGTAAAGTATGAGAGGGGACAAATTACAGCCTTCTACTTCAAATACATAATGTTTATACATTTGTATAAAGATCTTTAGAAAAGCCTTTTAAACAGACAGATTTGGAGGTTAGTTATCAGAACTTGGTTTCCCTGCCTGTTTATAAGATATTCAAAAAAGCTAAGCCTAAAATTAGGTCTGCTATATACTTAAAGAGTGCATTAGTATAATTAAGGCTGAAAATCCCCTAGTGCAGATGCAACACTATCTAAGTACAGCTACTGGCATAGCTTATTCCAGTCCAGTGGAGTGATATAAGCTTTCCCAGAACCACGTGCCTTACAGCAGTGGAATAATACCTACCCATAGGTAGGGCTTTTACTATCCCTAAAACAAAAAGAATAAATTAAATCATTCTTTTTTCCACCTTTTCACAGTTAGACTGGTCATACTTCAAATGCAAGGAGCAGGTGTGGTTTGAGTTTCAGATGGTCTGAACGTTCAGTACTTTCCACTGGTTAAACTCAGAGTTGGACCAGGTCTTTCAGTCAGACTGCAGGGACAGACTGCATAGAATCATAGAATTGGTAAGGTTGGAAGAGATCTCTGGAGATCGTCTAGTCCAACCCTCAAACAAGTGGCCCATACGGGGATCGAACCCACAGCCTTGGCATTATTAGCACCATGCTCTAACCAACATCCCTTATGCCTCTATGTGGCATATAGGTGCATAACAGGATCTCTTCTCTGACCTTTATGATCCAAAAGTAAATCTTACAAATTTTCAGTGAAGTATTCTTACCCTCTGGCCCACATATAAATCCCCATTAAAAATCCCAGGCCATTATTCATAAAGCCCCCCCCCCAAAAAAAAAAAAAAAAAGGATCTCTTCTCTGACCTTTATGATCCAAAAGTAAATCTTACAAATTTTCAGTGAAGTATTCTTACCCTCTGGCCCACATATAAATCCCCATTAAAAATCCCAGGCCATTATTCATAAAGCCCCCCCCCAAAAAAAAAAAAAAAAAAAAAGGTCTCCCTACACCCCTACACTTTCCTTACACTTTTTGGAGAGGGAAAGAGAGAATCTTACAGAGGGTGATTTGTAACGGAAGCATAAGTACGTATCACAGCCTACATAAGGGCCATGTCTTAACTGGCCTATATGTGGTTTTATACAAGGACCGGTCAGAATGGTAGCTATGGAGTATCAGTCCAAATGATGTGCTGCATCACTTCACCTCTACTCCTCTGACAGTGTGTGATGTTAAGCTATGCTGCTCGAAGAGCCAATGCAGTCCCTGGATCCCTACAAGGAGGGATCTTGCCTGCTTAAAGGCTGAACCTACAAAGGCAGATCCCTCTGAGACCTGAGAGCTGTATCAACAAGGCAGATCAGCTTCCAATATTTTTGGTGCTGAATTGGACCATCATGGAAAGTTCCATTAAAATCCTTACAAAGCTCTTTTCTTATCTGATCCAAACATCAGGTCAAGCCCTCTGGAGGGCTGACTATGCTCTTGCTGATCCACCCCTGCTTATCAAAGCATATGTAGCTGCCTCATTTAAACAATCCCATGGCACTAAACCACAGCAGACCCTGCTGATTCCTGTGCTCCAATATATTCCTGAGGAAGTGAGACACTAATGCTTTGCTACATGTTTTATGGTAGAATATTCTGTAGTGTCTCTTGTATAGCAGGAGAAACATACTTGCAGCGAGCAGGGAGATAGGAAACAAGAGTCCTTTTTTTGTGCACTGGCCTACACCTCAACGAGAAAGCACAGGCATGGCTAGGCTGCATTAGCCTTGAAACAGCTGAGGCAGTGTAGACAGATTGGTCAGACTAGAAGACCTGGTCCAGAACATGACAGATAGATCTTATGCTTGGCAAAGAAAAGCAAAGATTTCCTCCTGCAATAGGAATTTCTACTGCTGCTACAAGAATTTCTACAGCTGTTACAGGAACTTTGGCTGCATCAGCAAAGCTGAAATGAGAAGATGGGCATCACAGTTTGATTACAGTCATAGGCATACAGTGAAGGCTTGTCACAACTTCTTCCTACCTTCTCTTTGATGTCAAGAAGACCATCCATATAGGTTAGAGAAAAGGCTGTGTATAATAGTGGCACTAAGCCTAGACATACATGTAAAGGTAAAGGGTATGACAGGATGCTTACCTGAACTCCCAGCTTCTTAAATTAGCAGTTTTCATCTATTCTCCTACTTTAGAGCACAATATTCATAAAAGGAACTGCACACAATATAGGCTGAAGCTATACACAAGTTACTATCAGGACTGCATATAGCCCATAGAATGCTTCCTGGGCAACATGACTGTCAACTGCTGGCAAGTGATACAGAACAGGATAAAGTTAGGTTTCCTTAACATGCTTGAGAAACACACTTTACAAATTGCTTTTAAACAGGTTTTGTCCTTATCTCTGTACATCAGCATGGCTCATGCTTGCCTTTGAGCAAAGAGTTTACCTAAGGCTGCAGCTCACTTCACCTTTTGAAAAGTCATTACAGAATCAGCACAAAACAGATAAGATTAAAAAGAACAGCGCTTATTAGCAAGCAAGGATGGCATGTACACCCAAGTTACAAACTAGAAACCTAATTCTAATACATTAACCCCTCTTGCCTTCTCTGTGCTTCCATCTCGTCTGGCGAGGGACCATTCTGAACCTGGCGCTGGGCTGCTGGACCTACAGAAAAAAAAAACAGAATGCAATTAGGAAAGCAAATGTAACATCAGCATTGCTGAGTCTTCCCAGAAACGCTGCCACTCACATTAATTGTTTCTCTATCTTACTATGAGAAAAAAAAAGAAATATTATTGTTCTCTCTTTATTCTTTTCAATTTATTATTTCCTATTAGCCAAAATATTGCATCAGATAAAGTTTTAGTCCCATTGGGAGAATCCAATGGCTAAATACGTGAGCAGATTTGTCCAGTAAACTCACAGACACTGTAGTGCCTGTAGACTATCTAACTGTCCCTTGGCAAGGGTGCAGGCCTGGACCATCCCAAAGGGTGTCCCGTGGGATGAGGGGCCACCACATTGGGATGCAGCTCTAGCCTTGGCAGCATTTGGACTGGACCTGCCCAGATTATTCTGTTCTTGCAAAGAGGAGATGTGCTTCCTCACTCACCCCCTCCATGGTTTTCCAGAGCCGCCTCAGTGGCCCATGGTTGGATCAAGCCCACTAGCCTTTGCCATCCTCCAGCAAAGGCTGGATCCTACTATAGCTTAATTTCCTGTGGATTTACATATGGTATTACACTGTGGAAAATCTGTGGGCATCTCAGGGCTGCAGAGTGCTGGAGGGCAGGAATGGAGCTGTACGAGCGTGAGAACTGCTCTGTGGACCAAGACAGAGACCGGGAAAAGAGCACTAAACTGATTCAAGAGCATCCCAGCTGCACCTCACTCATACTCTCTCATACTCTTTTACAGCATGTGCTATTTTATTAGTGGCACATGAAGTGGTCAGGCAAATGCAGGTACAAACACCGCAGCAGTAAGCTTTCAAGAGCGCACGCTAGCTAGTGCTACTTGCTCTGATGCTGAACTGACATAAGCTTCTTGAAGGAAGATGCAAAGAGATGCAAGATAAAATGTGTCTTTTATAAACTTTGCTGTTCCTTTTACTGCCCTACCAGTCCTCTACTTCTGCAGGATCCACACCAAGCTGAGCTTTCATTGACATTCACCAATAAAAACTTACTCATGTCACCATTTGAGTCACGTTTCCTTTCTTGACTCTGATACTTAATCTGAGACTGTTCTTGGCCATCCTTATCAAATACAGTAGGAGTTATGTGCCATTTTCTGATGGAATTAATTACTGTGAATCTCACATTTTGTGGAAAAACAACTATTCCATTAATTTTGGGAGAGAGGGGTTTGATTGGGATTAAACTGATAAAAGTTCTATTAAATGCACCAGGAATTTTCCTGGTCAATAGTCCTGTAAAATAGATCAGTTACATACAGAAAATAATTATTTTTTACATTTTCAAATGTAAAGTCTCATCCTTTTAAAAGTTATCCATCAAGAGCAACTCAAAACTAAACACATAATGCAAATACAACACTCACAGATTGGCAAGGATATTTTGCTCAATTTTCCTTACGTGTCTCTGCCAGACAGAATTTCATCTGAAAATGAATTAGAAAGTATGACTGTGTGAAAATAGGAAAGCTTGCAGAAATGAATTGCAGCCAACATTTCCAGAAGTATTAACTGATCCTTTCTGTTGTGCTCATTTTTTTAATATCTTTAAGGATGAACATTTGCAGAAAGGGAACACTCAGCGCTTTCTGAAAAAGGTAGACCCTTCCATGTATTTCATCAGAGTATCCAAAAAACGGAGGCAATGACAATCACTGAGTCAAAAGCTTTGACTGTCTGAAATTTCAGTACAAAGAACTCTCCATAAAGTAAAAGAATTTACTTATATTTTCTGTTAAGTATGTACATGTCTGCAGGATTAGGATCACACTGAAACAAAATGCATTGCTTTTGGCTGCAAAATACGATTTTAAAAAATTTCCTGTGGTTCAGAAAGTATCTAATACATGCATAAGGCAGGCTACAAGTCAATTCAGACAAGACTACTTGAAATTTTTTCCCTCACTGCACTGAGGTAACTTGAATTCAGTCCGTTATTCTGAGATGATCTCTATGCATTAATAATCCCTATTTTTTTCACATTAAGAATCTTATTCAACTGTTTTAGTTGGCAGTATTTTGTTGTTCTTATTATTTGTTCATAGTGTGAAATGTCCTTAAAGTGAAGTACATAAAGCTCCTAATTATGTTTTGAAATTGAAAAATTCTCCATAGCTTCTATAGAAATGCCTTCCTCCTTTGACACACAAAAGCAAGAGAAATAAGATTAGAAAGAAAGAAAATTCTTCGGACCCGATTAAGTAAATACTCCATATTCAAAACCTCTTTGCAGAAGTAGTGACAAATTTACATTTTTTTGTACAGTAATTTAAAAAGCCAGACAATCTTTCAGATGCACAAGGTTCATTACTGCATGGCTCCCCAAATTCCTTAATTCTCTTGGAGGTCTTGAGCCGTGTGACAATTGGCGCTTTGTGGGCAATGACTAATTCCTCTCTTCTACGCGTTTAGACTTCTTATGTAAACTACCACACTGCAGCAAAATGTACACAAAAATTCAGACAGAAAACCAAGAAGTACCATGTTTTGTTAGCCAAGGTTTTGCCTGTGGCTTGGTCAACTTAGAGTCTAATCCAAGGGTTCAGAGAGCCTGGCCTGTTTATTGCATGAAGCACAAATCCTGCTATATTTTTTTCCCATCCCCGGTTTGGGGTTCTTTGCAAATTCAGGCCACAGTCATCTGATAAAAAAATCTGCAAATGACTTTAGGCTCTGTAATTGTGGAGATTCATGTTTGTCTTGTCCCTGAGCTTCCTTTTAGCATGCTCAGCCAAAGCTCAGATGGATATCAAATGCAGGGACTACTTTTAAGCTTGATTTCATATCTGTATGTTCTGTAATGCTCATACTGCAGGCACCTGCTTGACTGAGGGTTTTCTAAATTAAACTGGAGTTTTCTAGGTTTAACTTCTCTCCACATTTTTAGATATTTCTCAGACACGAACAGTAAGTGCTCTTGGTAACGGCATTCTCATTTAAAAATGCTTCTCAAGTTGCACTGTGACCTGTCTCCTAACATGACAGCTTTTGGGAACAGACACACACAGAACAGTGCTACTGCGTACAATAACCAGGAGAGACATCTTTACTACTGACCAGCTTGCAGCTTCATGGCTGCTGCCATCTACATTTTTAGCAACTAATCAAGGCAGGAGATTAAGGTGAACATCTGTGTTTCCTCACTTTGTTGCTCTGCAATAATTAATTGCATTTTATATAAGCACTTTTGGCTCAAGGCATATTTTGGGAGCGCACAGAGGTTTTTCATGGTTGCTTTTTCTTACTGGATAAGGCTGGGAGGTGCCCAGATCTGGAAAACCTGCTACGCTCCTGGTACGTCCCTGTGGTGGTTGCTCCCGCCCTCGCTAGCCGCAGTCCTTCGCGAGGCTGAGAAGGCGGCAGCTCCGCGGCCGGCACAGGCGCAAGCGGAGCGCGGCCGCCACGCGCTCGCCGCCCCAGCGCCCGCTCCGCCGGGCCTTCTCCACCGCACCCTGCGGCTGCGTGGAGACCTCCTCGCTCGGGCTCGCAGCCACCCTGCGAGCCAGACCCCAGCTGTCACCGCGGGGAAAACTCACGCTCCTGCCTCGCCTTGGCAGGAACAAGGAGGAACAACGTCACCGTTTGCCTCCTGCTGGGGCAGTCCCCAGAGACACGCTGCTTCCTCCTCTTCTCCTTACGTTACAAGCGTTACTGGCTGCCTGCACCCACGGAAACGGCAAAGCGAGGCCCACTTCTGCGCAACTCAACACAGAAACAGAAATGCTAACCTAGGCCTCGCATAGATGCTTTATTAATTTTACACACCGGAGACAGAGCTGCTCCCAAGCGGGGTGTCTGCAACGCTGATAACCTCCACGGAGCTCACAGAGCAGTGATGAACGCGGTGGGTTAGGGCAAGGCCTCACGGTCTGAGCTGAACGGGAAACACGCCTGGGCTTGAACTTCACGGACCGAAAACTCCTGCTCTGCCTATGAACAGGATACTGCCATTTTTTGTGTGTGGGGGGGGAAAAGCACCCGACAGTCTGGGAGGAAAAGTTTAGGAGGAATGCTCTGTGTCTCCTCGCAGCACAGGGCTGTAATTTTAGCTCGGGTGCCGGAGCTGGGCAAGGGTTGGTGCCGCGGCGGCGCGGGGCCCGCTCCCGCCGGCGGTGAGCGGCAAGCGAGGGCAGCCGGGCGGCGCGCCGGCTCATTAGCCGCGACGATTAGCCCCGGACAAGGCACCGAGCTGGTTAGCCTAGATAACGCCCTTCGATAACGCGGCGCCTCCGGGCTGCTCGCGGGTTGAATGACACGGGGCGCCGCCGGGAGCCCCGTTCCCAGCTCCCGGGAGGCGCCCGGCCGCGGCGGCCCCCCGCGCCGCTCGGGTTTCGGCGCCGCGCCGGCAGCGGAGCCCCCCCGGAGCCCCGCAGCAGGCCCGGGCGGCCGCCGCGCGGCCCCTGCCTCCTCCCCCCCAGCATTAACCCGGGATCCTTTCGGCGGGTGTCGTCCGCAGGCTGGGTGCCTCACGGCGTCCACGTCCGAACACGCTAACTACCTCCGGCCAGACCCTGTACGCGTCTACTGAACTCTTCTGCCATGAACGCCACAGCCTCAGTTAAGCTGCTCCAGCCCTGTGAGGCAGAAGTTAAATGACCTGATTATGCCTAGACCACGTCCGCACAAGTAAAAATTGTTTGCATCAGATTACCTACAGGTGAGATTTACTACTGACACAGTCAAGCCCACGCAAAAGACCATCTGCGACACCTTACATTAACACAGACCAAATTAATCTTGCTTTTGTATTAAAGGAAAGTTTTCACTGCAAGACTGCAGTGAAATGACCAATCTCCAACTTTGTGCCACAAACTGCCCCTCTTCTACATCCCTCCCTTGTCCCTTGGCTGCTGAGACTGCAGCAAGTCTGTGGCCATGGGAGGTGAAAGGTTCTCCCCAAACCACCGCCAGCAACGTTTTACACAGCCTCAGTTTACCTTAAACTGCACGGGACGAGGGGCAGTGTGTTTTCCAGTCACCACCTCCCAGCTGCACTGTAGCAACTTCCAACCTGGAGGCTCCTGAAAGCAGCATTTAGATTACAACTGCCTGACTTGTCATACTCTTAATACTACTTTATGCTAACACGAAGCTACTTAAACCAAACTAGGAATGAGAACACAGGGGGCCTACACAAAGTCTGATCATTTTTTAAAAAAACTGATTTAACATTTACTGGCGAAACTTTCTGATACAGATATGGTTTAAGGACACTGGAAAAACATGAGAGTTAAATAGAGTGCCCTACCCCAAACATTAATTCCCACCTCCTGCAAATACAAATGTAGTTGCCTCGCTAATGGATGTGTGCACTGCTTTAAAAAAATAAAATAAAGACTGATCAATAGAGTTTCAAGGCCCCTACATTTCTACACATTTGTGCATGCTCAGCAAGCATAACGGGCATGAGATTCAGAGAACAGTTACCAGGTAAAAGGCCACAAAAAGATCCAGCATCACAAGATGATTAGAAAAAAATCATTTTCAATGTCCTTGAAGACTGCCAGTGAATACACCAGTGTATAACCAGTGGGCCTTGGACTCAACCACTAAAGCTGTTAATTCAGCTATTTCACATAAATTGCGATAGATTATTATTTGATCCTGCTGGTCTATCAGTCACGGCACCGGCATAGCATTTCATGATTTTTCTTGTTAGTGGCTTGGTTTATAGATGATGAAGAAAAACATTGTTTTGTTTTGCTTTGCTGTGAGCGCAGCAAAGACGCTCCGGTGCTAAAGCAGCTCCTGTAGCAAGCGGGCGCACCCCAACTCAGCCCACCGTGAGAAGCACCTGTGCCTCTGTTAGACCGTAGCGAGCGTGCACACACAGGGCTACGGGAATAGCTCTTTCTTTCTTCTTCTTTTTTTTTTTTTTTTTTTTTTTGTAAACACACACAGGGACGATGAGGGGATGAGATGCCAGCAGTCAGTGTGGGGACCGAAAATGCCATCCACAAAGTTTAGAACTGTAAGACCAGCTCATAAAAGGTACGAAATTAAAACCACATTTAAACAAGCTCACAGATGCTTGAATCCTTCTTGATTTTCCTTCTTTTTTTTTTTGATCTTTTTTTAGAACGTGTGTCAAGCCTATTATCCTGCACATCCAGCTTTGAGAGTTTTCCATACCCCTTTCAGCAGCCCACAATGCCTCAAGGCATTAGTGGAATTTTAAGAAAAACACCAAATAACACCAGACTCTGGTTAAAATCAAGAACATGAACAACATCGAACAGCTGTCACCTCGCTGCCGCTGCATGGAGGACTGGCTAAGCCACGAGCCCAGCCAGCAGATGCTCCAAAGCAGCTGAAGGGGTATTGATATACCCCTTTACCTAAACATATAGCTTATGTTACAAAGATATTTTTCTGAATTTGATGTTAATGGGGACATAAATTGTTTTCTTCCAGTAAAAATGTACCAAACCCTGTCAGAGCCGAGAAGGGCAGCAGGCACATAGCAGCCTGGCATGGTTAAGAAAAGAAGAATCTGCAGAAAGGGCATCACTGAACACACAAAGTGCCTTCCCACCAGCTTCAAGAGGCAACGTCTCAAGCCCCAAGCATCTGTCTCGTAAAATATAAACCTAACATCTTCCTTCAGCCAAGTGCAGCTATGTGCGCGTTTGCTCATAAGCACACACATACACACTTTTACATGCACTTCATATTTACAATTCCTTGCATCAATTTAAAGGCAGGAATTCAATCCCTTTTGTGGGACAAATTAAATCTCTGATAATCTCTGAAGCCACAGGAAGAAAGAATCCAGCTACAAGCATGTACAGGAGTTCACTCATCTGGTATTTACACACCCCACTTTTCAAACATCATCTCAAGTTTTGTTTAACAATAAGATTTATGACACATTAAATTGGAAAAATACATATACTTAGCATAGCCTAGCGAAGTGGGTATCACCCAAGGGGCCTGAAGCCAGCGGTGTCTTTTTGGCCCAATTCAGCACAGCCTTGCAAGGCAAGTCTCTCTCTTTTCCAACTGCCTCTTTCCTTTTTCACTCTCCGGTGAGACAGTAAACTCCTCAAGGCAGTTTTTTAACTTGTGCTTTCACAGTGTGAAAAACAGCAGGTTCCCAAGCTTACACCGAGGTCGCATGTACACACAGTTAATAGAAAATACCGTAACAGAAATACATGTGGCATCTAGTTAATGGAAAGGTCCAGATAAGATCCGTTTTACCAAGAGGTAAACCTCAGCAGTGCTGTACGAGCTGTAAGGCAGCTCATACAGACATCTGCTGGGACAGAGCGCTAGAAGGCAGAGGTCTTTTCTACAAAACACAGTGCAGGAAAAGGCAAGGAAATGACAATACATTTGGGGATTTATCGAAAATGTAAAAAAAAAAAAAGCAACATTCGTAATGGGTAGCATTCCTGTATAATACATGCACAAGTCCTCCCAATAAACATGAAGGAATTCAAACATAGGATCTGATCCTGTTCACACTTAACACCAAAAGCCAGCCTCTTTCATTACTGGAAGCAGAAGTCCCACTAAGTACTAAGCACATCCACAGAAAACCCCCCATCCTCCACAGCCTAACGGTGCAGCATCTCCTCATTTCCAGAAAAGCTACCAGAAGTTGAGAGGCACAAGCAGGTCTTTATGGAGCACAAAGCGGTAAATATCTGCCTAACTATAGGAAGTATAAAATGCTGCTCTTGGTCATACCTGTTTTTTCAAGTCTGGGCTATTGCCTGAGAATAGATGTTACCCATTAGCAAGCAAAGACAGAAACAATCCAACATCCCACACTGCAGGAGTCTAAAACAAGCCAAGGCAAAGATGGATCAAAACCAATGGGAAAGCGGTTTCCCAGAACAACTGGAGGGTGGCAGAGCACGTTTCCACCCCTAAACACCCCGGCACGAGCGTTGGGCTCCCTGACCCCTCTCCGTGACGGCTCCTGTCGGCACGCGAGGGATGGGCATGCAAGGCAGCGGCAACCGCTCCATCACCTACAAGACATCCTGCAAAGGACCACGCAGTCACAGTGGCAGAGGCAGAAGCAGTGCCAAATCCATTCCCTGCTGACCATAGTAGGGCAGCCCCCTCCTCGGAGCCCTCTCCGCGGCACCTCTCGCATGCCCCGCACTCACCGGCCGTCCCACCGCGGGCCGGGTTTCACCGCCTGTAATCCATATGCTGCTACGGCAGCAGCGTGGGCCCTGCCACTTCAATATTTAATCACAAGCTTTTCCTCGCCGACCAGCTCACGGCAGGTGCCTGGATGGCAGACTTCGTCGTCTGACACGCTGCCTGGACAAGGAGAAATGCTCCTGAAATAACATTGTGATGGGAAATTGCAGTTGCTACCCCTCTCTCCCCCCAAATCAGACCTCAAAACGTTTGCCTGCATGCAAGTAATTATAATAAATGCAGAAGTGTGAATGAGAAGGATGAGGAGAAAATTAGTTCATACTGGGGAAAAAATGACTGCAAATGAACATGTGGGATCAAATTTACTGGTGGTGTAGCTGCTGAAGACAAAGTGGTAACACCATGGATTACTTTTGAACACTAGGTTTAAAATGCAAGTGCAAGTATGCTGGATTCAGAATTAAATAGGAATGATTTAAATCCCCACCTACTCTTGCAGTTCTTCTCATCATCCCATCATTTCTGATCTCCTCTGATCCCAACACTTTTCTCCCTTTCTACTTTTTCTTCTAATCACCTTCTTTTTCTATATTTAAGTATGGCAGGTCTCAAAAAAGGAAATCCAGTTAAGTTAATGGACACTTTGTATGAGGAGACTATGTAGAATATTTATTCTCCGTCATTTCTTCCTTAATATTCTTTGATCTGCTTCTTTCCCTTCTTGCCGTCACATTATTCTGTCTACTGGTGACTTCACACAGTCCAATCCTGTACTCCTCAAGCAAATTCGTAGC
The DNA here is from genome assembly GCF_028389875.1 of Rhea pennata. NCBI lineage: Eukaryota > Metazoa > Chordata > Aves > Rheiformes > Rheidae > Rhea > Rhea pennata. Next base: position 57,059,405 of record NC_084667.1, on the reverse strand, counting down.
TAGTTTAAAGGCTATTTCTCCTGAGATTCGGTGAAGTTACTTTGATTTAGATTGCTTAATGTTCAGATCCACTGAACTTAGCAGATATGTCTTTTATCTAATTCTTGAAAACTGCTGAATAGAAACTATAAGGCTCTTGGTACAGTTAGTGTAAGCGAAACCCCAGGTGGAGGCAAGTTCATACCTACCTTGCAATATATCAAACAGAACGACTCCTATTCTTTGTAATGGGACATATTCAGCATAACTGAGTAGGAACTCTGTCTCTCTACCTGCCTTTTACATCTTTAAAGCATTCTCAGGGCATTTGAGTGCTATGTAGATATTCTAATAGCTAAGTTGCTTATCATATTTTTTCTAATGCTTGTTCCTATGAATTATTTATGTCCCATTTTAAATGTACCATATTGATACTTCTCACGTATGCTCCTATCTGATGCAGCAAAACAAGTATTAGCTATTTAATATCTGAGCAAGTAAAACTCCGTAATAACAAACAATCTTTTTCGCTATGGCATACGCATGGTGTAAATTCTACCTGCATGTGCCTGTGTTTTCTGCTTGTTGACTTCTAAGGTCATTAGAGGCACACAAGCTAACCAGAACACTACATTCAGGAACTTGACTACAAATTTACGTACCTATAGTCCTAAATGCCAAGGTTGTATAGAATTATTTTCCGAGGGTTTAAAAAAAGCTGCAAATAAATTTAAATTAACTATACTGGTATTAAAATAATAAAATAATATCACTAGGACTCCAAAAGGGAACAAAGTATGTTCAAACCATTGCATTCTCTTTCCAGTTTTGAAGGCTCTCCAAATCCTGTATATCACAATGAAAAGTAGCATCTGGCTGATGCAAAACACCAGCCCTGATCTCCAAAGTGCTGACTTAGCCTGCATCACCATCGGAACCCACCTGCCTTTTGAAAAGAGAACACCACCACACAAGTACAGGCAATTGAAAAGAATTTGCCAAACTAATGAGGCAATCTGTAACAGCACTCAGTCATAAGAATGCATTTCACTCTCTATTTGTCAGAGAGTATCCACTACCATGCGTTTTATTATTGATTTTACCTTATATATACTAGGATTTTGATTGCTAAGGGGTTAAACACACTCATGATTAATAAAAAGCTGAAAAATACCCTTCAAGGCCAAAACAATCTCAGAGAATCTCACACTAATCTACCAGGGTTAACAAACTCCCGCAGAACCTTCTGCAGACTCACCACCTGCAAGGAGAATACCTTGCCAAAGAAGTCTATGATTCAACCAAACAAGTGAGTTGGAATGTAACTTCTTCCTTGGCCTAATCTTAAAATTAACATAGTACTTTTAAATAGCTCGTTTAAACACAAAGTGGGACTGCAGAGCAGGTGTCATTATATGACTGAGAAACTCCTGCTACACTTAAGTGTCAGGGCATGGCATTTGGTGATCTGCCAAGGAGAGCACTTACGGCCTAAGAACAGACTCACTCAGACACTCCCCTCTTAGAAGTGATACTCTGCCATGCAGCATGCAGTACTAGCCATAAAAGCACCAGCAACCTCATGACTTGCTACTGTTACTTTACTGATGTATCCACAGAGCTCTCACTCCAGTCTGTCTGTGAGATGATTCCCAAACTAGCAGCACTTGCTGATGCTGTGCACCTAAAAAGATTCTAAACAACAATCCAATTGACTGTTTCTGGCTCCTGTAAAAAAACAGCCTTGACTCTATTAGGAGAGTGAACCAATAGAAGCTGGCTAGAAGGCAAACATGCCCTTGGCTAACTGGTCTTGTAATCCTTGCAACAGGAAATCAATTGAGCAAATTGCATTTTGACAAATATAAATTACTGGTGAGTTTAAAGCAAAGGCTGACAAATCATTTATGATGCCCACTGCTTACCTATTGCAGCAGTCCTCTGTAGGGAGATAAGCCAGAAAAATCCCTCTATTTTTAACAGAAGTTGGAAAACTGTAATTCCACAATACACAATAATGACAATGAAGGACAGCTCTGATCCTGCAAGTGGTAGCAGGAGGGGAGGTGGCTGTCCTACATGAAGGAAGACTGTAATTATCTGTCTGCACACCTACTGATTTTATCTACAGACTGTACATAGTAGCCAATATGCAACTGATACAATTCGTGTCATTGTAATTTCTGTATATTTTGCCCTTAATTGACAATATTGCTTTCCTTTTTATTTCTAGTATCTATTGTCCGTGTTTTACCGGCCACTTAGAAGTACATTAGACAGCTAAGAGCACAGACGCCTTGCCAAAAATTTTAGGACTGTCTTTTTCCACTAGCACTCTGAGAAGGTCTCAACCTCAAGAGCTCTCAAAAACTCTCAGAAAGAGAATGAACTTTAAGTTCCTCTGCTGGGCAAAATATATGAGAAAAGTCATTGCCATACCATTAAAAATGCCCAGACCACTGCAGTCCTGCAGATGGAAACCAATATCCTTCATGGAGTGATCAGTTCAAATATTTTGCCCTACCTTGGAAGCTGGTTATACAGAACCGGGTTGAACTTTTGATGTTGCTTTTCTCTGCTCTCAACCTCTATTTCCCTCATCGCTTCCAAAAGAAGGTTCTGGTGGCTATACCGAGGAAAGTCGAAAAGTTTCCCAACCATATACCGTATTCACAGTATGGGTGTTAGTCCCTAGATGCTACATTCACATTTGTAGCAATCTGGTTAGAGCAAGATTGTATGGAGTAAATTTTAGACATAAAAGAAAGCACTGTGTTCACCTCCACTTTTTGTGTCTCTGGTGCTGCTCCCTTCACAGGGAGACTGGTAGCAAGCTGCCACTCCTCAGCAAAGTCAAGTGACCCTCTCCTGGACTTCCATGCTGCCTGAAATACAGGGCATAAGAGAGAGAACTGCCTAGGAATTTTCTACATGGACAGTGAAGATTCAAGTGCCTGTAGAACTGGACCCAGTAATTTCCAGTTGCAGGTTATTTTAAATGTGTCACAAGACTGAATGTTTCTGCCAATGACTAGAGAGCAAAAAGCATTCCAGACAGATGCAAGTCTCACAGACTATAACCAGAAAACCCCAGTCAACTCAAAGTAACAGCTACAAAACTTTATCTGCATTGAAGGGTCTTGCAGTGATGCCATTCTCTAACAACATACCATGATTAAATCATGTTAGTGTTATGTGGTACTAAATTAAACTGATTTTTAAAGGCCATGCTTGCACTTTACATATGTTTTTCCTTGTATGACACTGCTAGGGACAAAATAGCTGTACAGGAAAGGTGAAGTTTGGTAACTCATTTCTGAAGACAGTGGCCCCACTTACAAGTTACCTAACCTGTTAGCTGTCCATAGCCAACAGTACAGTAATAATCAAATAAAACAGTCAACAGTAACACACTTTGCTTACAACGTATTGTTTTCTAAAGTTTCTTCTGCACAAAAATTTCAATTATTTAAACTGATTGGAATTTTGAAGTCTATACTATATAACTATTAAGACAATTTGGCACAAAGAAAGTGCTGGCATGCATTTGTTATTTCTCAGAGGGCTCAACTTTAATTAATTTAAACCTTCAACTGATCATGATTCATGTGAAAATGTTGAGAAAATGTGTTCTGTTCTCCAAGATAAAAGCAGGCATTCTGGGGGAGACTATAATACGTTTTTTGTATGACACAGAAAGCCTGACCCTCTGCTTTAAGTACAAGGAAAAACCTCAAGCCTTCCTAACTTGTGTAAAGATGCTAGCAAGTGCAATTCAAAAATACTTCAGCTTTGCATACTTCTCACTGGTTTGGTCACCAGCTTCCTAAAACTTCCTCAGTAAATGATAGCCCCCTTAAAGAAGGATGACTCCTTCTGTGGTGGTGCTGTGTCTCTTGGCTGATTCCAGGAGGAGCCCAGCTTTGAATATATGCTTATCTTTCATTCCTTTAAGTTTAGTTACAACGAATCTTATCCTAAGAGACTACACCACAAGCTCCATGAAAGTACCCACAGATGTAGCGAGGGTCTAGAAACCTGAATATATTCTGCATTTTGGCCTATCATTCTCCTTGCTGCTCGTGACTCATGACTGGGTGTGTCACTCTTAGGTGGCCTTGCAAGACCCACTGTGAGCAAACACTTAACTGAAATAAGTAAGTACTCTTCTGGCTTTGCATTACCTTCTACAAGGGGATCTCTCCTTCTGAATCAAGCAGCACTGTCCCTCTCCTCCCTCTCTCTGCCCCAGTTAGTCCCTGGAATGATGAGCGGAGGTTTATGAATCATTCGGCGTTGGTGACCAACTTTCTGCCCTGTTGCCTGGCTTTCCTTACTGAAAGGAGGCTGCTGTGAAAGATAACTGTGACAAAGAGCACGTATTTCTCCTACCAGCACAGGGAAAAAGGACTTCCCAGAGTGAGAATTAAAAATGGATGCTTTGTCTTAAAGGATGCATTCATTCTGAAACGCAGAGACTATGTTTTAGCTGCCATTTCAAATATGATAGCATTTTCAGCAGTCTATCCTCTGTCCAAATAACTACTGCACTGCTTTTTCTTCTTCTTCTTAGGTTTTTACCATTTGTAATTGTGCATGTTTTTCACCGCATTATGAAGAGAAGCTTGGAGGCAGAGAGAGTAAATCCAGCCTTATTCAACCAAAATGGCTTGTCAAGGCCATTTCTTGAAATCTATTGCAGTGCTGCCTTTACTTCAACCTCTCTTGTGCCAGTGCTGTTTCAGCTGCCAAGTTTGCTCTTTTAGCCCTGCTCTGAGCATGTCTACCTAGAAGGGAGCAGACTGGCCATATCCTGTCCCTGCTTTGATACAACTGCACAGTCCAGTCTGGAGCTGGTGTATGAGCATCAGCAGGAGGGGTGCCCCCAGAGGCAAGGTGTATCCCTCCGGACGTGGTAACACAGCTATCGCCCAACCCGTTCCAGCTGGGACCCAGCTCAGTGCCTGGGCAGAGGAGCTCAGCTCAGCCTGAGCTGGGTGGACAGTATCGGTCGGCATGCCCCAACGAGCGTGGCCTGGCTGCATGACAGCACGCAACCAGCAAGGACATAAAGGGATTTTTATTTTGCAGCTGCAGGCACAGCAAGGTCGCGGGGCTGGGAGCTGATGCGCAGCAAGCTCCCGACACTGCAAGCAGGTTTTATCAGTGACAGCAAGCAACTGGAAAAACTTTGCTGGGGAAATGGTTTAGTCTTTATCACGTGCAGTTTTCAAATCGCAACTGTGGACAGCTTTCTCAAGTGTACGTTCTAGCACAAACACAGCGTTAGTCCTCGGTCAAGAATTTGCGGGCAGAACGCCTCAGGTCCGCGTTACGCAAGGAGGTTAGAGCAGATGATCCCTTCTGGCTGCAAAAATTTAGGAATCTAGCATGGTTGGTTGCCACTTTCTTTACCCCAAAGATAAGCTGGACTCTTCTGGGAATCCATTAAAACTAACAACCCGGCCAAGCTGAGAAAATTACCGTGATATTTCCAGCTGCTTTCCCCCGAATTTTTGATTTATCCTTCCCCGCCAGCCTGAGCCAGCTTTGCCGCTGTTCTCCCGTGGAGCCCGAGCGGAGATCGCGGTCGTGCTGCTCCTCGCAGTCAGGACCCTTCGGGAGCCCCAGGGAGCCCCCCCCAGCCAGCAAGGAAGCAGGCTTTTGCCGGCGCTCCCCGACAAGGGCGCGAGCGTTTCTCTGCAACCGGGCAAACCCGCGCCGCGCTTCGCCTAGCAGAGCAGAGCCCGCCGGGGCGGCGGAGGGCTGGCAGCCTGGCTAAGCGACGGCCCCAGCGAGAGCCGCTACTAAACGAGAAGCTGGGAAACTAACCGTGCCCTGCGCGCTCCTCGCAGGCAGGAGCGCCGAGCAGGGGACGGACGGTGTTTGCCAGGCTGCTGCCGAGGACGGGAGGCGGCCGGAGCGCCCCTTCGCCGCCCCCAGCCCACCCAAACGCGGCCGAGCGGCGGGGAAACGCGAGCAGCGCCGCGCCGCGCTCACGGGGCGCCCGGCCTCCGCGGCGCCCGGGCTGAGCCGCAAAATACGCGCTGCCTGGCCTAGTTATCAAATGACCTGAAATTCAGCCCCGTCATCTGCCGCAGCAGCTGGCTCTCCGACGACGAGAGGAGCTGCCGACCGGCTGCCGGCCCAGGGACAGCAGCGAGGCGCCGCGCGACCCCCCCGGCTCGAAACGTCCCTCGTTGCCCCGGCTCGGCTCTGCTCTGCGCGCTGCCTCCCCCCCGCCACGCTTCCTTCATCCGTGTCATCACAGAGAGATTTCGGGACGCTGACACTTCCAAGGGGCAGGGGGGCAACGACGAAACATCAGCGCCCACGAAGGAGAAGGAAGCCGAGGTTGGCCCTTGCCCGTTTTACTTCTTTCTGCCTACGGCGCTGCATAAATAACAAACAGCACCAACAAATTCACTTCCTTTTACAGAAGCAACCTGTAAACCAACACTGTATGAAATGTTACCACGACTGTAAGAGCAAGAGGGAAGCACCCAACACAAGCAGAGTTACAGAGCTAAATTATGTTGACACATTTTACAAATTCTTTTTTTAAATAACGGCTGACACTCAAACACGGAGATACCTTCTGAAGTCACTCTGATGCACACCAAAGCATATTTTTCTATTCCATTCACAAAAAAGAAATCTAATCATTTTCAAAATTTTTTACAGTTTGCTGTAAAAAGTAACAGTATTAGTGCCATTAGTGTTATTTATTACACCTTAGTAATGAAAGAGGCAGCACTAAAGTTTGGATTAAGTCTTAAGATAGCTGCTACTGCACTTGGTCCCCAAACGGTATGAGGAGTGAAAGCTTTTGCAATGTCTTACCTAAGAGCAGCTCCTCAGCTGGAAACTCGGTGCTGCTCCTCCGAATCCCAGGCCCATGATTTGCAGCTAAACTGCATCTAGACTGGGATGTTTTCTTCTGGCTGTTCTACTGAAAAATGGCATTTTCCCTTTCCCTATTTGGAATAAGAAGATTATGCATGTTCTTAATTTTGTGTGTCAGTACTGGGAAGTCTGTAAGTCCATATAGTCTATACTTTGCCAATGTTTTGCCAAAGCAGCACCCGTCCTTTGATTTTCATAGACATATCTGTCATTGCTGTTGCTACAAAGTCCCCTATGGGACTAAACAAGACCAAAGTTTGAGCTGAACATATGCCTTATTCTCCATATTTACCTCAAGGTAGGCTTCACGATTGTTTCTTTACCAGTGAGAACACGATGTATGTGAGAATACAAGCATGAATATTTCATTAGGGACACACAAAAAGCATCTGAAATCGTATGGTACCAAGAGTTAAGCGAAAGGATGCATGAACAAGTGGTGTAACTAAGATTAGATGCTTGCTTGTATTTTGTCTTGTATTCTTGTGTCTTATCTATACATCTACGTGAATTAAACAAATTTAAACTCCACACTAAGCAACATCAGATCCAAGTGCACTGCAAACTGTTTTCTCTAATGACTCAGCTTTCATATTTTCTCCTACAAATAATGTTATCATGTTACTGAATAAAAAAGAGACTATTAATATATATAGGTAATTTATATTAAGCCACTTACTTTGGCTTTATGAGAAAGACTATGAAAATAAGCATTTTTATCCATATTTAAAAATCTTACACTTGTGGGCTACTGTTGCTGATGCTTTGGTTTTATTTTTGGTTGCTGTTTGCAAGCTGACATATAGGCATGTGAAATTGCTCCCTGTCCTAGAGAGATCATAATCTAAGTCAGTAATTCCCCCGTTGCTATTAATGGGATTCCTACTTGCTATGCTGGGACACCCTCCAGACTAACCCTCCCATCAGCAGAGATCTCCTCCTCGATATGCAAGACAGACAGCAGCAAAATTGAATCTACTGAGGACAGCACAGTGAAACCCAGTGGACTGGATCTTCCTGTTAGGGGCAGGGGGGAGGATTGCTGCCTTTGCAACTGGAGCAGTGATATACCTGTCTCCATCAATACTCAACTTTTCATCCAGTTGAAGAAGGCAACAGTGAAGATATCTTACTCTGAACTCATGTGCTTGCCTGATCTGAGGCAATATGCTTCAAGTGGCAGGTGAAGACCCAGTTCTGCAAGGCACCAAGCACTGCGCGAGGAGCTGGGTACCTTGTCCCTCCATGCACTGTTAGAGTCCGGAGCATGTTCCTGAGATGGGCGCCCTGCTGTACCAATCTCTCCATCAGTCCTCCTTGCCATACACATTATTTCAATCCTGTATTATCCTGATCTCTTAAGGATGTGGCACAACAGATGTTTATGAAACTTTTCTTTGATGCATTAGCTGTGTTGGAGCAGAAGCAGCAACACTGGTATCGATACATGGACCATTTAAAGTGTCCAGAATTATGGATTGGTTTATATGATTTTTGCATCTTCTCAGGGTGTTTGTTTGACCCTCTCTTTTTAAAAAAGTTGGAGTTTTTTAGGCTGCACTATTAGAAGGTAATAATAATACAGGGTTAAACTTAGCTTAAATCTTTTTGAATAAAAATCTTATTCAGTGTCTATGGGACACACAATAAAGTGTTGCTCTGTGAATTACAGACAGACTTCTTGGGAATTGCTAGACAAGGTATTTGTTTTTCAGCTCTATCACAATGAACAGCTAATTAAATGCTTTGCTAATAATAGCATCCTATGGTTGAGTAGATAAGCTTAATTACTTGTTGAATTTTAGTGGAGTTTTGCAGACATGTCTGCATATTTCTGATAGCACAAAACAGCTAAAAAGAACCCTTGTTTAACAATCCAATTTATTCTTTTTTATATTTCTCTACTTTAGATTTATCATTAATGCAAGCAAAGTGTCACTGATGGAAGGAGATAAAGGAATCTGGCATTTCTTAGCTAAAACTTCATTACTACATTAAAAATAACTGTCAAGTGAACACAATAATAGCAGATACTCATCACATTAAACTCTCTAGGGAAGTTGATGGAAATCCTTCTGTTGACTTAAGGAGAAACTAGACAATACCTAGAATTACTGTTATGAAAATACTGTTTGCCACTTGAATTTAATCTGTGGTCCCCACAATACTGTGAAGTTCATTACTTTCAAAAAGTAATTATTAACACTTTAACAGTGACCACCACACAAATTGGCTAGGGAAAAAAAAAGTCTCTTCGCTTTGTAAGTTCTTTGAAAAATAAGCATACTTTTCCTAACATGGCAAGTGTTCTTTCGTAAAGATAGTGGAGTTTTTTTCCCTGCTCTCAGAAAGCATGCCTGTGATTTGGAGCTGCTGTACATAGTCTGAATTAAAAGAAATACTTCTTGTTCCTGGAGCAGAAATGCCATTTGTTTCCCCTCCTCCTCAGGACATGCTTACACGACACAGGCATGGCCATGCACCACACCTCAAGCATGCCAGCTCAGCCACTGATGCAGAATAAGTGCATTAACCCACCGGGAGTACTTTGATTCCCACACTGACTTTTGCACTGAGCCAGGGATGTGTGTCCTTATACAATGTTTCCTTGATTGCCTCCATCTTTTTAAAAGATGGAGTATAATGCAGAAACATTCATGTTTTCCCATTCTCCCCCTGACAAAATATTTTAAAGTCTGGCCTGGAAGGACCATAGTTGAGATAAAAAGCAATATAAGTGCTCTATATCTAACTAGCCTTGAGTCACATGAGCATCTTTAATACTGGGTCCAGCTCTGGATCTCCAATACAAGAGAGACATTGACCTCTTGTCTCATGACAAGTTCATGATCTACTGGAAGATCATGAAGATGTCCAGAGGATGCAAATGGTATATGAGGAGGGGTCGAGAGAATCGACACGGTTCGGCTTCGAGAAAGGAAGGCTGAGGGTTGACCGTGAGGTCAACTGCTGGCATCTGCTCCTGAACAGTTCACAGTAGATCACCATCCTCAAAGATGCTCACAACTAAAAGGAACAAGACCCTGAGCAACCTGATATTCTGAAAGGAGCCTTACTTTAAGCAGGTGTATGGACTAGGTGGTCTCCAGAGGTCCCTGAGTAATTCTGTCTGAAGACTCTGCAGAAATTAAGGAACCAAATATTACCAGTCTCTACAGCATCAAGAGAGCAAATAAATAAAATTCATCTGATCATAGTTTTCACAACAAAATATGTTAGCTGCTGATTCCCTGGGGTCCACTTAGCACTTTCTAGATCTTCATTAAGGCAGTTTCTTCACAGATACTTCAGTATCTATATATGTAGGAATACTTAGCATTCTCCTAAATGCATTCCTGAGTTTGAGCCACTGTTATGGCTGGCATAGCCAGCTTTAGTTGGATGAAACTAAGTCAGTGACCAAAAAGTAGAAGGATGATGACTTAGTATTAAAATGTCCAGCAGTACCAGCCCGCTGAAAGACATAATGCTATCCTGCATACTACAGCAAGTCAGTCCAAGCCCAAAGAGAGACTCATTTAATAATAAATTATTTCATGAGACTGTGAGAGCACTTTGACCTGGAACAATGTAAACTTCTGAAATTCTCCAATGGAATTAGTAAGCTAAATGATGACATTACGTTACTTCAGTGCTTCATTATAAAGGAAGGGTTATGATTGCTGTTGTAATTAAAAAGGGGGTTTTACTTACTGTAAGGGCCCATACTGCAAAATTACAAGCATATCTGGAAAGGAAAAAAAATGCAGACCTCAAACACCACAAATGCAGCAGTAAGAAAAGGAAATGACATGATGAAAAGACCAAAAAAGCTACTGGTTTAACAAAACTTCACTCTGAACTGAATAAATAAACACAGCTACAGCTTCTTGAAGAATTTAGGAAAACACTCCAAGCATAAGAAATGAGATGGTTACCATAGTGATTTACATGCAGTCATAATTCACACAAACCCTCTACCTATTTTCCAGTTAAAACTCCCAACTATAAGTACAGGATGAGGCACAAACAAGCAAGTCTCGTGTTGGTATCAGTGTGAGGTTATTCACATGGAGGTTATTCTCATGTGTAATTCCACTGGGGTTGGCTCAGTGCCAGTGGTGAGAGCAGGGCTTTTCAGCCTGGGAGCTTCACCCTGTTGGGACCCGGGCTCATTGCTTTGTTCCTCCACTCCGCTATGGAAACGGCAGTACCACATAGCAAAGCCTCCTCCCCATAAGAGGTGTGAATGGATGCAACATAGGCTGCTCTTTCTCCCCTCACCATCCTCCTTGTTTCAGGGATCACACTGGACAAACCGACGGGGCTCTGCAAATGGGCACAAGGACTGTATTTAAGGAGAGGGATCTTGGGGTACTATCAAAAGGGCATCTTTCCTTCCTGTCTTTCTTCTGGATGGCTAAATACACTACTTACAGCTGGCATGCTGGCATGTGTGGTCTTCGAGAATAAAAAATGGTATGTTCTGCTGAAGATGGGAATGATAAGAAATAATGAATGACAAGGAAACATCAAAACAAAGGTTCCCATGATGATGATGATCTCCCTCTGCCACAGATTACACACTTTTAAATAATGCTGCACCTCCGCTGAGGCTACAATTTCACCCTAAATGAAACACTTTCATAAAATGCTTCTTCCTTGTGAACTGTTCACTGAACTGTGGCAAGAAGGTGCTGTATGGACTTGCTGGAGACTTGTTGTGGTTTCCAAGGCTGTTTCCTCCCGGCCTCCTGGGCTTTAGGAAACTCAGGAAAAAACTGGTAGCACACTGAGTCTTCTCAAGTCTCCTGACACCAACACATCGCTCTGTGTACACAGCACACTGTGGTACTACAACACCACATGAATCCTGCTACAACAAGCAGTTGAGCATGTGCTTAAACATCAACATCTGAGCGGTCCCATAGGACAACTACAGTGATATGGTTAAGCTCACACTCAGCTGCTACCCCAGACCTGGGCAGGGGTGATAACCTTTGCAGTGACGCTTTTTAACAGCAGACATGAAAGCACCGTTATATTGTTTTTCCACTTTATACAGCTGAAAATAATTAATTTTCAGATTATGGATATTTTAAAGACATTATGTTGCTTCTGTGCAGATTTACAAAGTGTTTTCTGAGACTTCTCCACCTGTAGTCTCTTACTGTCCTAAAGAGGGACGCAAATGAAAGAGAGGAAAAGATCTGCTTTTATTCTTTAGGTTATTTTGGTTCATAAGGGATCATTCAATATCAAGTACATTGAAAATGAACTAATACTCCTCTTCCCCCCAGATAAAGAATTTGAATTCACATAAATACTAGCAGGTTAATAAGTCTTGTTAAGTATTTTAATTTTCTCCAAAATATCTAGTTCTTGTAGAACAACCGAACTGATAGCCTGGAAACCAAAGCCCATTTTCGCATTGAAAAGATTTGATTTTGTAGAGGCTGCATACATTTCTATTGCCTGACTGGCCAATGCGCCTTAGCTATGTTTTCCATAAAGATAAAAACATATATTAAAAAAAAAACCAAACAAACAGGTAGAATACTGAGAAACTAGGATCATCCACAAGGCAAGCAGACTCTGGCACCTCCTCTTAGACTATCAGAAACAGCTTTTGGGATATGCACACACATACAGTGAGAACCAGATGGACAGTGTTACTTGTAGGCTCTTGGAAAGGCAGAGGTTTTCAAAACCTGGGTTTTGAAAAATGCTGAGTGCTTTTAACTGGCAGTGACAGCATGAAGAACTGAACCGCTCAGTACTTCTGAAATCAGCTCTGCAAGAGGAACTATCTCACTTTCGAGCTGAACTTTTGCCTGGACTGAAATTTTAAGGTGGAAACAAAGGGAAAAGAACGAGCAAACAAGAGTGCCACATCCCTCTGCTAACCCCCTCAGCTGCTAGTAGCTCCATCCTGTAACACGTTACATGCACGTGACCAACACATTACCGAGTTCACTGTAAATGACCTCACAGAAGCAAATGTTCCTTCATCGAGTCTAAGGAGAGAAAACAGTATCTCCATAGTAGATCTGCTGCATGGTTGCTACAAGAATATCAAAATATTCTTTACAGCGTTCTTATAAAGCAATTACAAAGCACAACCTTATCCTACTAATTTCTAAGCTGGTACATCAAATCACCAGCCAATTCTCATTGCTAAAACATGCTATTTCTTCTGTTTGTATCTTTTGAGAAAAAAGAAATAAGCAAAAATACCACGCTTTACAGTTGGAGAATAAATTTAAAAGACCTATATTTTCCTGTCTGTCTTGATCCTGCTGAGCATCCTGCATTCCCAAGTGGCAATGTGAAGAGACATTGATCAGTCCTGTGGATTGATTTCTGTAGGAGACATAGCATCCAAATCAGATGCTGGGGAGAAGCTGGCAGCTAAGCACCGGCTGGGTGAATGCTACTGCAACCAGGGACATCCTGTGGGATACGAAACCTTCAAGGAAAGAGGGGGAAAATCAGATCAGGAGGCTCCAGAGAGGTTGAACCAGGAGATAAGTCTGCAGAAGCATGACACAAATGAGCCCTTGTCCACATCTCTCATCCACCTGAAAAACCGCAGCCTCTCTTGGTCTTGTCCAAACTGCCACTTGGTATCTGGCATCTGCTAAGCAAAACTTAAAATTGCAATATGATTGATAATGTTTATTAGTTTTAATTATCAAAACCATGTTAAATACTAATTTGCAAGAGTTTTGGCTCTTGAAAGTTAAAAAAAAAAAGTTTCTGTCAAGCCATAAGTAAACATATGAGCACAGAATAGCAGTCAAGGCCTTTATAGCAGTATCACAAGCAAAAACGACAAATAGAAGCTCTTTTGCAAAACCTCTGGCTTGGATCCAATGTCCTCTGCAGCAATACCAAGCTAGTTGGTGAGATGTGAAGAGTTTATTCACCCTTAAGCTGCATTAGCAAAACAATTTTGCTGTCCAACTGTGAAGACATTTTCTGAACCACGAGCTGAACTGGAACCTTTCAGTCTGCAGCAGCTGACACTGACTGGAGATTTATTTACTTTTTTTATCATTTAGGCTGAAGTAATAAAAAGTTCAAATCATAAATAGAGAGGAAATTGTAACATCTAGTATTAAACCAATTGTGATGAAGCCCTTTTAACCAAAGGGACATCATGGCCACCAGATATTTGTCTTCTGTTAGAAATGCTCTATTTTTACAACATATTACTAGAGATAAGAGAATATTTTCTATTTAATAATTAGTTTAAAATTTTCACTTTTTCCAACATGTCAATATTTTTTGTCAAAATGCCTTTGTTTTTGAATTTCCCCCACTAAAGAATTTTTAAAAAAACACACTATCTTTTGCAATCTTGTCATGAACAATTCCATAAAATCCTTTTTCATTCTAGATAGGTGCTGTGCTGCACTGGAAGACAGAATAACCACAATGAGGTTTCTGCTCTGTATATTTGTCTTCCCAGCTCAATATTCATTTTTCCTCAATATTTGGTGACAGCTCACTTGATACACCCCTCTTCTAAGCAGTCATTCTAGCATACCTCCTCCTAAGATAATATATAGCAAGGAAACAAAAAGTTATCTGACCTGGCAAGATCAATTCAGAAAAATAATTGAGTCATGAGATAGCTTTAAGACTTTTCTTCTATTTTTAATCAATAACCTTAGCTGAGATGAAAAACTGTCAAAACAGACATTAATAACACATGAAGTAAGTTTTGGGAGAACAGATTGTAATATTGTGGAAAAGTGATACATTGACAATTTAAATCTGGATCTTGTTAAGCAGCAGGGTCACAATAATCTTTTACTACCATCAGCTCACATTCAAAAATCCCCTCAGCCACGTTTATATACCCTACAGTCACTCACATTTGGTGATATTTTTTTCCTTTTCTAACTAGCAAATTTACCAGTGAAAGCTAAACTTTCCTTGAAATAATGTGATGCCTATTTTCTATTGGCTGTACACTCCATTACCCTCCAGCTGAAAATTATTTTCATGATTTAATCATTCTTTTCCATGTGAAATGCAAGACCTGGAAATTCACTTCCTTCACAGAAATTTGGCTTCCTTAATGAAGCATTGCACAAGAATGCATTAAAAGTTTCCTCAAAATACTTCCTCAGGAAACTCTACCCGTGGGAGATGGGGCCGAATGAGGAGCAAGAGGGGGTAAAAAAAAAAAAAAAAAAATAAGGGAGAAACCAGAGTAAGAAGGAGTGAGGAAGAGCAAGAGACACAATGCTCTTTTTCCACACTGATGAAGATGGAGATTATGGGCAGGATAACAGGAGGCTGCAAGAGCCTGGCCAGCTGGGATGGCAGAGCACATCGAGTGCAATTACCCGAGCGAACCACGGAGGAAAGACGTTCCCCCTCCGTCTGAAGGACTGTAAACTTTACTTCCTTTTGAGCTACCGTGACCTTCACCTCTTTGGAAATAAAAACCTATGTGAACACGGTACATTGTTCGCACATACAATGCGATATCTGTTTTTATATCTGCTCCAAATGCAAAAGGATATTAACATACGGGAGAGGCACTTTCATCTGATAATATTACACTGAAAGTCAGCTGCCTTATTTGGCTTTTTCCTGTTCACAGTCTTGCTGATTTTACTTAAACAACAGATTAATTTAGTATTACCAAATATTAAATGTTTCTCCTCAAAAGCACAACACAGCAGATGAAAAAAGAGGCCACATTCAGAATTATTTTGTATGATCAAAAAAACCCTACCACATTCATTTCTAATGTAAATACTGTTTTAAATTATGTAGTGTGAAAGCTGACAATATGCTTGTTTGGAAAATTTGTTTATATAATTACTGTTCTCATGTTAGCCCTAAATGAATCTTAGCACTGAAAATAATCCATAATATAAACAATGTGAAATCCAATAACTGAAGATACTACTGACCAGAAAACATCCCTGCATTACACTGCTCCTACTGCAGCAGTGAAAAAAGAATTTGCAGGTAAAAATTTGGGTTTGAATTTCAATCTTTTATTTTAAAGCTACCTGCATTTCCACAGAAAGTTATGCTTTTTAAATTAAAGTTAAAACATATCTTTTCTTTAAAAATGTTTAACTTTTCAAATAAAACAGTTCTTTTCATTTTTTTTGTAATCTACCTTGATTGTGAATATAAAAAAGGGAAAACAAGATGGATGTTTAGCTTGAATTTCTTATTAGTTTTAATTGGAAGGCTGGGATTTTGTTGTTTGCTTCCAGATAACCAAATACATTTTTTATATTATGCTTATTTGAAAAAAAAAGTGAAGAAAAGGTAATTTCAGTATGAAAAAACATATACCTTATCTTCTGAAGGAAGGTCTAATGTTCTATTTTTATTTCACTGAAACATATTTATATTTTAAAAAAAAAATCAATCTTTTAATCAGATTTAATGCATTTCTAGGAAAAAAAGTTTTGGTTCTTGTTAAAAGAACCTTCAAAACATTTTTATAAGGTTGCTAAAATAGCGGCTGACTGGCCCACCTAACAGCTGGTGCATACCTCCCACGAAAGCTTCCCAGGTCTGAGGAGCTTCAAGAATGCTTGGAAAGAAACAAACACACAACTTGCTTGTTGCTGTAGCTGTATTTTAATTTTAGATGTTGAAGAGAAACCAAAAAGACCGTAAGCAGCATGTGAAATGCGTGAGAAAACCTGACTGTCCATATTAAATAGAGCTCTGAGCAGCTCTTGCATACACAGCGCACCCCGATGAGCCAAACGAGCTGACACTGACCTTTACAGCGCTATCAAGGACATGTTTCTGCACTGTTGAGGTTTTTGCAATGGTTTTTCAATACTTCATCATAAAAATCCTACTTTGCGTATTTAAGCTTGCCGACCAAAGATCCTCCCACAACGCAACTCAGCGGCCATCTGCCTATGCCTCTCTGCACAATCTGCAGTGTTAGGGAAAACATTACTTAAAAACAGAGCAGTGCTGAAAGATCTATCTGCAAAATAATGTGATCTAAGACAAGAAATACATACAGCGCACCCTAATTGGGCAATCTCTGGACATATCAGTAAACTCGGGCAAGCAAAGAGGAGGCGGCTTGCGGGGGCATCAGGCTGAGGAGATACTGAAGAACATCCAGGGGCAATCTCGTCAGTAGGGAAATCATTGCAGTAATAGCCGAAAGCAGGCAGTTACTCTGAGCTTACAGGAATGCTACAGCAGAGAGCAAAAAAGGAATCAAAGGTCAAATAGCCTAAAGAGCAACATAGCTACGTTTATTATTCGAGATTCAGCCCTGAAATCTGAATGTTAAAGCCATCAGGAAGATGATGAAAAAAATCACCAGCAGAAAGCACAAGGCATGCCTTCCTTTGGACCCTCGCCCCTTTTGCAAGCCTCTTCCCTTTTAAAAACTAGAGGTCAACTCCTCACTTATCTCCACGAGACAGCAGCTCTGCGGCTGCCCTTAAAAGGACCCGGATTTATTGCAGTGCCTCCTGCCTCCACAGCAGATCTGGAAACCTGCTTTGCACTTGGGCCTCGCAGGCTGCTCCCCCTTGGCCCACCGCGTCTCCCTCGTCAGCAGCACACAGCGATTTGGCAAAAATCACTACAAAAAAAGCCTCTTTCTTTCTTCAAAGTTCACTTAGTCTCACCATATTGCTGATTCAAGTTGTTTTCTTTTTTTATTTAGCAATAGGATTTGCTGGTAAAGCACCTTAGAAGGGAAATGTAGGTATTTGTTAATGATGCACAGGAACATGAGCTCAATGATCCTAATGCCCAGAACCATTTCTGTTGTGGATGCCACAACTGGTCGCCCATGGTGTGCAGAAAACAAACAAGCAAAACAAAACAGAAATTTGCCATCAAGAAAAACACAGCCTGTAAACTAAAACGCCTAGTTATTGTGGTAGTTATTGCCAAAAAAAAAAAAAGGCAATTTAATGAATGAACACATAAATGTATTTCCTCCCAAACCACAGCTCTGAAACACATTTTTAGGACATACATTTTTTTAAAAAAAACCTTCCTTTTTCAAAGTAGTGTTTGAACCAATACCCCTGAACAGAATGTCCTCTCAATTTCTGGGCACTCCACATGCAATTGGATACAATCGGCCCATTTCTAACAGTATTTGATTTTCTCAGCATCCTCCTCCTCCACAGCAGCCCACTCCCCGTAAAGGAAGAGACCTGGCACCTGGCTGCCTGCATTCCTACTCCCCACTGTGCCACACTATGGGAAATGCAGCAGTACTTCATAAAAACTAGGAATTCACATTTAGCAAGTTCAATCAGTCAACAGAGGTGGTGAGCTCAATGACTCATGACCACATGTATTATTTTAAAGGTGTGAAAAAGCCAAAGATATTCCTCAGTTCACACTGAATAATGTTCTTTTTCCGGTTGAAAAGCCAAGTAACACCATTAGAAATATGCACGTTTCACTAACACGAACAGTAACTGACACTGTGTCACCTGCTGCAAAGACATTCTCACACCATACGCTGAATTTTGTCTTGCAACAACTGCATCGATAGCACTGCGAGAAGCCACACAACCAACCGCCTACACATGTGCTCAAACCTCCCCTGTCGTTCTGGGCATACCGGCCTGAAGAGTTTATTAACAGGTTACAACTCCTGCAAATTTTAACTCAGCACCCAGAGTCTGAACCTACCAACTGAATTCTACAGCCATAAAAGACAAAAATTTGGACAAACCTGGAGGAAGATCTTCACCTGCACAAGTCAGGAGTAACAGATTCGAAAACATTCCTTATACTTCCTTTCACACCTAACTGTGGGGATACAGGCATTTCTCAAAATACTCAAGAGTATTCTTTTTAATACTCTAACTCCCTTGGCTCCCTGCCACCTCACCCCTTCTCATCCTTTTCACTCTTTCAGAGAGGTGACATTTGACTAGCAGATCGAGAGGTGCTAACAACTGCACTCTCCTTCTTCCAAGTCTCCCAGAACATGTCTGCAACTAGATGGCGATTTTCTTAGCAGTCACTGCATATACTGTCAGTGCAAATACCAACACAACCATGGGTTTATTCTTAACAACATTTTCGTAACAATAATGCATTTCTTTCAAAGAGCCATTTACAATGATTACTACTAATTTGCTTAGACAATATCATACAAAGAAAGACTTTCAGAAGACAAATTGTGGCTCATTGTCACCTACTGCAAATAACTAATTCTGATATTGCTACTTTACACCAGGGTCATGTCTCTTGTATTGTCTCCTGCTCAGAAGTCTACAGTCACCATGTGCAAGTGAATTTTACAGCTGTGTCTCCTGTTTAACTCTTGCCACTGATACTAGGGATGTCTTTTTGGAAAGCACCTCTAAGCCAGCTATCTCACAGCAGCATTCTGTGCATTCAGCTTGCCAAACACCACTAGATACTGAGAAAAAAATGAAATTTATAATTCCTCTGGCTCCTTCTTGTGTCCCCCGAGCCTTGCATAAGCCCAGAATAAAAGGACTTTCATACACTGAATGACGCACAGATAGGGAAATAATCTTATCTCCCCATCCTACAAGTGTGATAGCTCTACTGATTATGTATTAAAATATAATCCTCTATGCATCTATTGCCTGAATGTTTGTGGTTCATCAGGCTTCTGTAATCACTGGCCTCAAAATCACAGTCATCCTATGTAGGGTTGAAACAGAACTTACTCTCCCACAATTTGAGTACCTACCTTTGCAAATGACGTGATCCAGTTAAATATTATTTCTGGGACAGGATGCCACTAGCACAGAAATAGTTGTTTCACCAATGCCTCCACCAACACATACTCCCCTTTCTTACTGGGTCTGCAGACTAGGGCAGTGATGGATCAGGAGCACTCAGTGCCCCTTTGCCCACCAGGAGGGACTGCTGTGGGACTGTCATTGCTTAAACTAGGAAAAGATACTAGCTCATGGTCACGTCTATGGAAATCCTGATGTTTTTCTGCTGTCTCCAATAACGAGAAAGGGAGACAGACATGAAAAAGGAAGACTTAAAAAAGGACTCAGGAGGAAAGTCTTGGAGATAGGAGAGAAAAGCACTGAGTAACTGGGCGAGAGGCTGCACCAGCATTTCACTGAGGGCCTACTGTATCGCCCTGCCTGATTACAAAACATCAGTCTCCAGCACACGTATCAGGGTTATTTTCTAATCAGCATCGTCCATCCTGGCAGTCGCAGCCCAGAACTGTTCAGTTAAACCAGACATTGGTGGCAGATGAACTAAAGCTATTGCTTGCTTCGGGACAAGTGAAGAAAGGAAGCACTGTTTCGTAGATGCACAGAGCAAGAAAGAAGTGTAATATATGATCAGCTGTGGTCCTTGCTGATATAGGACACTGTGGAAGCCTAGTCAAATTTGAAAGACATTTACAGAATGGTGGGAAAAAGCACACAACACACTGAAAACGATAACAGATAATTTACAAGGTCTATTCACCTTCAAACTGATCACTACCAAAAGCCACAGGCTCTTTACATTTGGCACAGAATATTATACAATTGTTTAGTGCAAGATTTCAGACATTTCTTGTTTTTGGGGGGAACAGTTCACAGGCATGCTTGCCACTCGAAGGAAGGAAGATTGCTCAAAATAGTTGGAGCACTCTGAGCAAAACAGTCTGCCTCTGGCTAACGCTGCTAACCCTTCCTTACATCTGGTGGGTCCTCTAGGATGTTACTGGGCACGGTTTTCATTTCTGGAGCAGCTTCGCTCTACCTACACCAACAGAGTGTGTTCTCTCTGCTAATGCAAGTGCCGAATCAGAGATGCTTTGTGCACTCGTGAGCTTCTCAGTCACCATAAAACTGCACTTGTCGCACACGTGCCTTCGCCAGGGAAGGCCATGCTGCAGGACCCTCACCATCCACTGCCCAATGTGTCCACACCACCTACAATGCTCAACCAGAACGGAGAGCTAAGGGACCAGCCCCAAACTACCTGGGCACCAAACTGTCATCTCAGTGAGCATTTGAAGAGATTAAGAAGAGCACAGACTGGGTCATCGTGTACAACTTGGTCAGTACTGGAAGATCGGGCTCATGTAAGCACTTGATTCCCTCGTTTAGCATAGGGAATATGCTTGCATCAAAATAGAGCAGAAATAGTACAATAATTTACTACTGTTATCTTCTCATTTAGGGAATGAAATAAGTTAATGTTTCTCCCTTACACTGCTATGCCCACGTTAGCTGCCCCTAGTACCACGCTGTATTGCACAGACATGGGTGCGTACGCAGCAGTTTTTAGGTGCTGCACTAACCACCAGAGGGAGTCCCTAGAAATCAGAAGTGGAGGAAACTGAATTAAAATTCATGTTTTACAGAGCACTCTGAATACTAATCAAGACCAATAGATAAAGCAATTCATGTAAATCAGATTGATGGTGATTGCCTTGCAGGGCTTGACTTTTCTATCATTCCAATAGGAGCAGTCTTTTAAATGCCCCTTCAATGCATGTACCCCATTGATTTCCCTTCCTCTCTTCGGCTGTGCAGCTGTGCACGTACAAGTGCAAAGGCTACGCACCCTGTGAACTAAAAACACTATCTGTCGGTAGATTACTTTCTTCCTGAAGTAAAGGGAGGGCCAGAGATTGTTTCACTTTATCACGGTTGTGGTTTGCTCCCTGCTGCGTCCCTGGGACTGTACAAGCCCGCATGGGGCAGCCTGTGATTACACCCCAGTCACCTCTAGGCGAGCCATCTTTTCTCAGTAGAGTATAGAGGAAGCTTATACAATTATTGCAGATGCCTAACATTTAGATGGCTAAAGTGCACTTAAATCAATCTCATTTCAGTTGTACTTCCTCACTGGGGTTAACTGAGGAAATTGCACCAGTCATTCCCATAAAGGTCTGAGAGTTTGTTTCCAGAATGTCATACAACTTACAACTTTTGGATCTCTGACTCTTTGAAAAACAAGATGCTGCACAGAATCATTTAAGAAGGCAATTAACAGAATTTGTGTGAGCTCCCAAGGGATTACCAGCCGGCAGCAGAAGCTCCTCTACATGTGATGACAGAGGCAGCATATGGCGATTTGCTTAGCGGCTGGAGTTCAAGAGCAGCGTCCCCCTCAGCTGAGTCCACTGTCAGAGGGCTGCACAGCTGTACCTTAACTCTCCGACTGCACCATCACGTGTCACCGCTCATTTTCGTGGTCCTAAGTGCTATCCGTTTGACCAGCAACACATTTTATTGAACATCTTTCACAGAATAAGCTACAGAATGTAATGAAAGCAGAGTTAAAAAAAAAAAAAAAGCAAAACACTATCAATTTTATTTTGATTATATGTGGAAAAAAAACCTCTCAACGTAGCAACTTATTCCTAACTTCTATCTATATACTTGTGAATTTCTTCCTGGGTTCACTTCTGGTATTAAATCCAAAAATTTGCATGCACAAAGACCATCTGTTTGCAGAGCTATGGCAGCCAGAGAGGTGATAATCTGGTGTGCGCTGCTCATGCGAACACACACAACACACACGTATTCTTATGAGTTCTCACTAACTGTTCCAGGGAAATCCATGGAGCACTGCTAAGCATATGGCTTACATGCATTATTTTTCTGG
Organism: Rhea pennata; assembly: GCF_028389875.1. Lineage (NCBI taxonomy): Eukaryota > Metazoa > Chordata > Aves > Rheiformes > Rheidae > Rhea > Rhea pennata. The sequence goes on along the minus strand of NC_084667.1, from coordinate 57,036,920 downwards.
TTCCTAATAATTAAACCTCTGGTTTATTAATAATAAATTATTATAGTTACAAATTAATTATAAGTATAATTAGAAATAATTATCAATTAGCAAGTTTGGGAGAGAACAGCAGCAAAACTGTCATATAGCAGAGAAAGGGGCTTAATAGCAATCCTTTACAGTCATTGAAGAAAAAGTGAGAAAACTAGGCAGAATTTTGCCTGGAGGTCCCTGTAGACACATCTAAAACAGGTAACCAAATACCCTAAAAGTACCTGTTTCTCTTGACTACAAAGACAGCTGAGCTCACATACTACAGGGGTACTACACCGAACAAACTGTAGTCTGTACAACATTTCTGCTCCAGTTACCAGTAGGACTGTGGTCATACAGTCGTTACTTGTTCGAAGCAGGTCTGCAGCTAGGGCAGTGTGAAAATTACTGTATTGTGAGAAACTCTTGTAAGAATGGCTCTTAGCTGGGAATTCAGATAATCTACTAAATAAAAAAGGACTAAATCTCTTGTCAGCTCAAGGAGTAATAAACCAAAATTGATCTAGACCCTTATATATTTGTATCTCATCTCAAGGTAACTGCTCAAATAAATTAGCTAATATCCTTTAATTAGTGCAGGTTACCCATGAGTAGGATAAAACAAATAAAGATTTTTTGTGGATAAACACTGGATTTAGACAAAATTATAATTAGTAGAATATACCATTTCTTCAAGATGATTCAAAACGAACAGAGCATGATATTGCCCCTGTAAGCATATTTAGGTACTTTTAAATCATGTAAAAACTGGCAGTGTCACTTTCTATATGATCTCTTGGAAGTTCTATAGCCTATTTTTCCAAACATAGATAGCATTTAACAGAGCACAGCACCATCTTAAAATCAACCCTTTTTTGGTGATTCAAGCCAGGCATGCCTAGCAAAGGCTAGTTACCAGTCTTTGCAAATCTAGATCTGTATAATTACTAGCACAGCATACTGACCAGTCATTTTCTTTTTTTCTTTTAAGGATAAGGGCATTCCCTACAGTATTTAAAATGTTTTAATTATTTATTTTCAACATTGTTTTTTCTTTCTTCCTAGTGAGAATAATTTCAAAGCATATTCTTCTCAGCATTTTGGTTTCAAAACAACATAAATCAATCCAAAGAGTGGAGTGGGATTTCAGAGCATGTACAGAGTAAAGCAGAGCATCGGTCTTATAACTAAAGCCCATCTCCCTTGCTCTGAGTCTGAAAAAGACAACAAACTTCCCTATAAAACCAATTCTTATTCTGACAGTCACATTATTTTAGGGACTACCTTAGAATACCAAACATCAAAGCACTTGCACTAAAAATGACAGAAGATGAACAAAAAATGACGGGATTTTTTTTGAAAAAAAAAACAAATCTGTTCCAATGAGCAATTGGTCTTTCACTGAAAGAAACTGAATGTCTAATGAATAAATAAATGTCTCATAATCCATTACTGTTGGGTAAAACAAGATCCACTGAGACTTAACATGTCAAAGTATGGCAATGGAAAAGGTAAGGAGAAAAGTACTATTCTCACCACAAAAAAGCCAGTTGTTCCTCATACGTTTCAGACGTTTAAAGCGCTCTGGATCCCCAAAACAGTTTAGAAATAACTGGAGATGGGATGCATTAAGAAAACAACTTAGCACTCTGGCTGCGGTTCTCAAAGGAGACCGCACGAACCCAGCACCCAACTTCTCTGGGCCCTTTATGAAACCCTGGCGAGCAGGTTAACCTTAATGCTCTGCTGCTCACCGTGACTGTGGAGTCAGACCAGAGAATGTGACAGCTGAACATGCAGAAGTCGCTTCTGAACAAAATGAGGCCTTTCCCATCACCTGAAAAACAAGGCTGCAGCTTGTGCTGGGCCTCTATGCCTAGGCAGGAGGTAAGGAGTCAAAAATCCAGTGTAAAAACACTCCTTTACCCACTTCCTTCTTCTCCATGGCCTACCCCGCTTACTCATAAATTACTGGACTTGAATTCTGATAAAAACTTTTTTTCCTAAGCTGATATAGTCTCCTGCCATTTATCAGATTCTAGCAGAAAAAAAAAAAAAAAAAAGCCACAGAGCATCTTTTACCCCTGAACTTCACTAGTTAACATCAGTTTTGGGACAGGGGCTCGAGGGTAATGCTGCCCGGGAATCCCACTAGCCGGATTCTTTTTTCTCAACATGCCTAAGCCTCTCTTAACTCTCTCAGCAATGTTCTCACCCCACAGTTTCCTTCCTGAAGTGGTTTTCATTTAGCACAGAAGCAGCAAAAGCATCAGCAAGAGACTCGAGAGCCGTTAGATTTATCACGCTCTTCAAAGCGCACAGGCATCTTTTCTTCTTCTAGATGTGCGACAGCAGCTCTGCCACTGCCGCTCTTCCGCGTAGGTCTTGCAGAAAGTGGCAAAGGAACACCAAGGAAAACATCACAAGTTTTTACGAGCACAACACTAGCAGAGCACTTCTTTGCCCTGGAAAGAACAGTTGGCAAGTTGGCAATATGCAGGGGAACATTTTCTGCCATGGATCCCTGAAATGGGGGGAACTGGAGAAATGAATCGAAAAAATGATGTCTACATTTTTTTTTCAACAGCAGAATAATTATAGAACAATTTGATACTTCCTGACAGATAAATAATAGCAATGATATTTACAGTTCTAATGCTGAAAGGAGTTTCTAAGCCCAGTTTATCTATTCACAAGTGAGGAAGTTCATCTGTGCTCCATTTAGCTTGAGTTATCACTGGTTAATTTGGTAAATGAATCAGTTTTCCTCTCTGCTACTTCTGGCTGGGCAAGTTCTTCCACTTCAGGGTGAGTTGCAAGGGGGGAGGAAGTTGTTTAATACTCTACTTCTTTTCTTCTTTCCTTGTAATGGTTTTATTAACTTTTAAGTACGTTTCTCTTAACGTGTATTTTTTCCCTTAACTTAGCTTGTGCAGTGCACCCAGGTTTTTAGAAATTCTATATACTCATCTTAGAAAATCCACATTGACCTGAGAATAGGCACTTCAGCAGTTTTGCAGGCAGAAGATTCTTTCAAAGCAAGTGTCCATAATTCCAGGAGGAGAAGCATTGGTTATTTTGGAAACATGGGCAGTGGGCTCACCTGAGGACTATCTCAATCAATACAGTAAGGAAAAACCTTCAAAGTAAGGCACAGCCAGAGCAGCTATGGCTTGAGTACTGATTCATGGCTGGGGTCAAAATAAACTCCTGCACTCAAACAATCAGGCAGAAACAGGAACCGCTGCATGGTGGACCACTGCATCATATAGTTTAAACATCCAAGAGCAAATCCTCTCTATGTAGGCAGCAATAAGCCTTCCAGTATACAGCATTTAAAAACATACGTTCAGAAACATAAATGATTTTCTTGCATAATAAGTCAACAATAACTACCCAAGTCTCCAAGACAAAGACATGAAAAGAAAAGTAAAAAAAAAAAAATTATTATACAACAGGCTAACATTTACCAGCAGGCTGCATATATCAGATTCTCCATCTTTTTCCAAGAGGTACCAAATCTTTAAATGGTGGGAGCCCAAGAGGCCCTCAGAGTTGGCCAGGCCAATCCCCACAGCCAAGCCCTGGTCCCCCTTTTTCCCCCCTCTGCTAGACCTTTTCTGACCGTAACACGGAGGCTCTGTTAGGGATCAGCAGGGAAGCAAAGACAACGCATAAAGCATGCAAGCAAATCACGAGGGAAACGCATGAAGCCATCCTTTTGCCTGTTCCCATCGCTAGTGATTTGGCTAGCTCTCCAGAGCAAGAAATGAAAGAAAACAGGCTGATTCCCTTTCTCAGAGGTGGGTAACCACTCCCTGGAGGAGGTGCTGAGTTTACAGGCTCCATTAACCTCTGCAGTAAGAGCTACTTCATCACCAGCAGCAGTGACATTCCTACCAAATTATGTCAGGGAAGAACTTGCCCATTTTAGCTCAGTGATTTTTCCCACCTTACTGTCACTGGTCATGTAAGCCTTAGAGGACATGAACCTTGTCCATGTCCCAGGCAGACCCGTGACACCTTACACAGCAAACAGCCTGGGAGCAGGATCAGGTCATAGCGCTTCTTCCACAGCAGCTAGCATGGGCAAGGAGGGGTGCTGCCCTGTCCCTAACGAGCCCCTGGGCTGCGGATGCCAAGGCTGGCCAGGGACACTCACTGCATCAGGTAACTGATGCCAGCAGCCAAGCTTGACTTCAATTCGTAAAGTAAACCCTCATGATAGAAACCAATTTAACAGGAAGTCATTTGTCATATTAATGGTCTTACTAAATGACATCATTATACAACCCTAAGCAAGAGGTTGGTAATGAGGAAGTCAGAGTTATTATTTGCACTCATTTTGTAGGCTGGCGCAGAACAAATTCTTCATTTTCTATTGTACAGGAGAACAGATTAAAGAGACATAAGGAAATGAAAGTAATCAGGCATATAAATAGACTGGCAGGTAAACAACTGTGATTCAGTGGGACAAGGGGCAAACTCTAAAGGAAGGACTGTACTAATTTGGATCTTTATTTTATTTTTATCCGATTTTAGACTGTTCCCACCATGATCATTAGCAGCCTTCCAAAACTCTAGACTGAACTGAGTACTCTATTCAGTCCCTGCACTATAAGACCTTCTTTAATTCACCTAACCTTAGGTGAATTAAAACTGCATTTGTAGAAGCTCATGGGAACTGCTACACACAGCTCCCATGAAAACAGCAAGAATTCTGGACCCACCAAAGATAACCCACTCCACTCCACTCCATATTGGTTCATCCACTGCAGAAATTAGACAAGACAGCAAGTTTAAATTATGACTTTTATCCCACCTTTCCCAAACCTGGGGACGTGAGACTGCTGGATAGGATCCCTACCTAAGGATGACCCCAACACGTGACCAAGATTAGCAGAGGATTTAGGATCAGACCCATCCCACTTACCACAGGCATTTAACTGAAGCACTTGATTAAGTTTTTGCCAGTACTCAGCATAATCAGTAGAGACCAGGCCCTCAGCAGCCGATCTTGGTCTTCAGGAGAGCCAAAATGCGCTCTGGAAGCGCTTCTCCCCTCAACTGCACAGGGACCCCGCGATGCATGGGAAGTCGGGGCTGCTGGGCCCTACGGCAACGTGCCGAACGCAGCAATCCCCCGACACACGGTAGAGAAGAAGCGGGGCAGTACAGTAATAGTTCTCAATGCTAGTTCATAACTATTCATTAATTTGGTGTGAGTCATTTATTCAAAAAGTCAGTGATGCCTAGAAATTACATGGATTGCTGCCATTTTTTAGCTCTCCAGTTCAGTTCAATGCACCATTCAAAAAAAACCCACATCACTGCTTTGCGAACGAAACTAGTTATTTCCCCAAATGTCAGTCTAGGTATAGCACACTGACTTTGCGTCTGCTGAACACATGATGCATTCTCAGATCGTCTGTTCCAGTCTAACATGATTAATTTTAGTCTGTACAAGTAGGTGGTAACACGAAGGCAGAAGCAGTCAGGGAAGCCAGAATCCTTATCTAACTGCTGAAAGATTAACAACAGCTAAACACAGTAGTGTCCTAGCAGGGATATACAAAGCAAGTGAACAGCAGAAATCGCAAATCTCAAGTAACGCACATAGCATATTCCAAATTGTAGAGTTATATATGTATGGCATGCTGTACCAAGGATGAATATTCCAGAGGGAACATGTTTAACTCCCAGTTTTTGGTTGAGGATTTAGTGTGAGAACAATTGTGTGTAGAAATATGATCCTTACAGCCAGAATTCCTCTGCAAAAGCACCTTTGCAACTTCAATAAATGGAGGCATAGACAGAAATGCTTTTTTTTTCCGATGGCTTCTGCAAAAGCAAAATCAACCCTAGAGCAACATGCAGATAGCAAAATGAACCGAGTGTGCAAGTAGGGTGTGTGCCTGAAAAAATATATGGACATATATGCTTGTGTGAATTCCTATTTGCATTAATTCACGCCCGCAAAAGCATATGCCTGAGCCTAGAAGAGCAGTTTCACGGACAGATCTGAGCAAATGTTTTGTGCCTTATGCGCGTTAAGCACTTCTGCTGTCAGCTCTCGCGGTGGGAGCGCTGCAATGCCTGGGAATCTTGTGACGACGTAAAAGTCCGGAGGGAGAACACGCATCTGTCATGCACTACCATCACACAGACGCGTGGGGAAAAAAGGGTGAGGAGACGAATGCTGCCTGCCCTTTCTGCTGTTATTCATCTACTGCCTCCGTGGTTTGCTCTGCGTCCACTGACCTTGCTTACCTGCCTTGCGTACTGTTCACTGAAAAGGGAGGCAAGGCGAAGCAGCCCAGATAAACAGAAGCTGTGAATTTAGCAGGTCAAAAGTTCATTGCCAAAATATTTAAGATTAATATTGTCAAAATCAACTCATTAAACTTTAGTTAAAATTCCTGCAAGAAAGAAGATTTGAGATGAAAGTCTTTATATTTAGAATCAAGAAAATTATGAAATGATTTTGTTTCCAATATTATTTTTGATTACTAATAAACATAATTACTGTCAGTTACTCCTAAGTACTCCCTGTCCAGAACAAATACAAAGAAAAAAATCTATTTCAATTACCACATTATTCTATTAAAACATATGTAGTCTTAGACACAACTAGTGTTGCCAAATATCTTCTTGCAATCTAGTATCAACTTCATATTTTTCAACAGAAAAATTTAAAAAATAAATTTAACCTCCAAAACTAAATTTTGATAAAAATCAATATTTTGGGAGTTTACTTCAGGGAACCAGGAAAAAAAAAAAAAAAAAAAAAAACAAGTGCTAAAACACTCTTAAAAACAATTTTCAACTTTTGACAACTTCAGCTGTACAGAGACAGAAAAGCTGGCAATCTTTCAAACTTTTAACTCGTCATGTATGAGAGAAATTGGGTTGCTGAAAACTGAAAGTTTGCAAGAAGATTTCTTTTCCTAAAAATGAAAGAAAGAAATTTTGGCATCTGAGTGAATCAATTCATGTCTGTTTATGTGACAATTATACATCTAAAAAGGAAGCTCTTTAGCATGGGACTGATGTAATGTCTGTAAAGCATCTATTGCCCTTTGGTGTACTAAAAAACAGAAGAATACCAAAAAAATAAAATCCAAAAGACTATTTACTGTCATCCATTCATACATTCCTCGGAAACCTAGCAGCTTTTTCAAGGACTCAAAAACACCATCTTAAAAGTACTTGTTGGTCTTTGTTAGCCATAGCTACCATAATTAAAATTTTTATGCACATCCACTTTAGGATAGTTTCTTGACCTTAAAAGCTCTGATTAAATCAGAAGACATTCTCATTTTGAAACTCATGTTTCTGCAAGGCACCTCACTGAAACTATCTCAAAATCCTGCAAAAATCCTACTGCTTGAGGGGAGAGAAGAAACAAAAAGATGTAAACTGGAGGGCTTCTGAAAGAAAGCCAAACTCATCATAGGAATTAAGCCTATGAATACATCAGGCCCATATTTACACTCCAGTTAACCAATTTTTGAGGTCTCAATAGGTGGCCCACTATGGCTGATCAGGTATTAGAGATCTGTAGCAGTTAGAGAGCTCAACACCCTTCAGGTACAGGTAGGAACGGGAACCATCAGCCAGATTCCCCCCACAAGTCTCCTGCTATAGCACAACTACAGCCAAAAAGGTTCAGGCTGAAAAAGTCAGAATTCAGTGCTGGGTATTTCTGAACGCAGCACAGAACGTAGGACAGTTCTTCCTCTTTGATGACTTTTACTTTTGTCAACTTAGTATCATGAATGGAAATATCAAGAGAAAAAAAAAACCTGCACTACAAACATACATTTTAATATGATACATTTTGTTGTAAAGGCTGTCAGGAGATAAGCGTGATCGCCATTTAAAGGATATTTGTGGCTCACAAGCTGATATCATATGGACAGTTAGTGCTATACTTTAGAGGGCTACTGCAGTGAGACTGAAGTGAAACTTGGTGGGAAGCTAGTGATGTAAACCTTGAATCACTATGTTTTCAAAGAAAAATAAGCCTCTGGGGTATTTTTTTCAGGAGAAAAAAAAGACCCAATGTGAGTCTTGCTTTCTGTTCCCCCTGCCCAGCAGTTATAGAGAAATCATAAGCATGTAACTGAGGGTAGTGCTTAATCCAGATATTGAAAACCAGAAATTGGTTTCCACTGAGGACTAGGCCTGTATTTTGGGCCTTTGTCAAGCTATTGTAATGAGAATTTCACCAAACAGTAACTTTCACTACAAACTTCAATTGCAGTCAATATAACATTTATCAACAACATCCACCCATGTTCAGAATTTAAGCCTTTGCACCTTGTCAAAGGACCGAGAAGCCACACGCTCTTCTTTCAGAAAGCCGGGTTACAATAGCAAACAGTTGTAGCTGACACCTAGCGCACCGGAAACACGAGCTCGGAGTTCTACCTCAAAAGTTTTTATAAAAACATTGCTAATCTTACCCTAGCTGCTGTTTATTTAAGGTTATATTCTGTCATCTTACATGTAATAAAACCCACAGGTAAATCCACGTAAATCACTGGGGCTACCTGCCTACCTGGGCATTCCCAAATATTTAACTATTGATTTTCTATCATGAATTAAGACACCATGAAAAATTGGAAGGAAGGAGAATAAACCCTGAAAACATGGATGGTACCTACCACTGCAATTATTGATCTGAAGACTGTCCACCAGGGACCAGCTTTCTCTCTATTATAACTCGTTTTGGAACAACACGCAATCCAACACAACCGCATCCGGTGACACAAGCACCACAAAATGGCACACGTTAATATAGAGCACAACGGTTTCTAATTTACCTCCATCCTGTGAATTCATGATATTCAGAGCAAACAGCATTGCATTGGAGAACGTGGTAGCCTCTTCTTTGCTTGCAAAATTCAAGCCATAGACCTGCCGTGCATCGCGCCATTGATGAAAGGTAGGTGTTGCTTGATTGTACTTCAGTCCTTTCACAATTGAATAATTAATCACTACCTGCGATTTGAAAGAGAGACGTGAAGGTTAAAAATAGCCCTCTTCAGTGGAGAGAAAGGTCAGTTACACTGGCAACGCAGTCCATGTGGTGAACCCATAGATGGCTGCACGGTGAGGCAGTGTGAATTTTGATGACAAAAGAGACAGATCTGGGGTGAGATTTATGACAGTTCAAATTCAGCCTGGGGGACTTGCAAGCTAGTTTTGCAAATCCATTACCTGCTCGTGTTATCCACGGGATACAGCTGCGCATATACTGCAGACAGATGTCAAGAGTCAGTGCCAGCAGCTGTTGCCACCTTTTGGTGGAGGATCACACATGGGTGTCAGAAAAGGAGAAGGAGAGTTCTTGGCACTATCCCTCCCCCTCGAGCAGATAAACGTTTGACTCATTGCACTGGCTTTGGCTTTTTCCTCCTCCCCTGCACCTGCTCACCAGCAGCTTTTTATGCTGAGAAAGTTCTTGTCTAGCATCAGATAGGCAGTGACAAAACCAAACAACAACGTGCTTCCTCTCCCACCTCCTCTCTTGCTGTACATGCTATAATTTCCAGTCAATGGGTGTCTGCAGCAGAAAGGTGTTTCTGCATGATTTGATTTAATCTGCTAAATACAATGCCCTGTTTACCCTTGGCAGGGCACGCTGGATACTGAGGTACACAGTATGCCTGAGATCAAACCAGAAACCTCCAAAGCTGAAAGCGTAAGCTGCTCGAGCCCCAACTGGAGAGGCAGGACCTGTTGGCTGCAGCACTGAAAAGCCAGACGGACAGGTCATAGGGATAGCACCCCAAGATATCCATCTTTGGGGTGACTATGGTCCACTGTCGTGACGTAAAGTTAAGAAACAAAATGAAATCCTAACGAAAGGGTTCATAATCTATCCTCATAAATGGTACGGTGCAGCTGAAAGAAGAGAAAGACTAGGAAATGGAGCAGCCCTCGCCACCAGCTAGCAGAGGCTGGGGGCAGGAGGCAACTGGGGAGAGAGAAGCCTAAAATTACAAGCAGAGTAAGACTGAAATTCATTATTCAAGTAGAGTAAATCTGGCTCTGAGTCTCCTAGATAGGCCCTACAAACGGAATTATTTTGGCCTTAGTTTTATCAAAAGCCAGAACAACCCCTTCGTTTTCAGACTGCAGCCTGATCAGTGGAAACATTCCATCACACCAGCTCGTACAAGTCTTCCTCAAGTGCAGCCCACCGGCCGCTGGCATACGGGAGCAGGAGGGGCCCTTGGTGCGTGCTGCCGGGGTTTGCTCCCGGTGAGGGGCACCGCGCCTGGCCTTGGCGAGACAGGAGCAGCAACAGCGAGCAAGGAAACGGAGAGCCGAGATGTTGAACATCTCCACAAAGACAGCAATCAACCCGCCCAGCCGGGGCACCTGCAGGGACTCCAGACCTCCTCAGGTCAGCACTCAAGCCTTGTCGCTCCCGTAGCAAGCCCTCTACCCAGTGTTTATTGTTACAGATGGATCCTACACACCCGCAAAGACACTCATGTGTCTTTCTTGCTGTCTGATTTTTACAGTACTTTGGAAAGTTTTACGTTAATGCTATTGCTCCTTGAGCAGAAAGGCATTGGCCTTTTTCTCAAGAGCAGAAAAGGTTTGGGACTTTGTTATCAGCCCGGAGACTGCAGCACTCCCAGCGCTCAAGCCCCTGACACCACCGTCAGTCAGGCCTTCTCCAAAACGTGGAGACTACGACGTAGCAGCCCAAAACTGCTATGGTTCAGGTCGGAGTCTCTGCTCCCACAAGCAGGCCCAAACCCAACCAACCTTAATAAGCTACAGTGGTGATTAATTAATCCTTTAACTTTCAAAGGATGTGGTTCGGTTTGTGTCACAACAAGGCTGTCACCATTTCACTTCTGGCTTGGGCTCAAATCTGAGAAGCTCCCTCTCGCCCCGGGCCCTGTCCCAGCCACGTCGACACGCAGACCCCTCCGGCGGCTTGACTCACGTCGCCCCGCACCCTCCTCCCCGTCAACCCGCTCAGCGCATGCCGTTCAGCTCTGAGGTCATGCTGAGCTGCAATCACTCGCAGTGAAATCATCATTTTAAATCCTCAGCTGATCATGATTGAACCGGGCAGTCACCCCTCGCCAGCTAAGCCGTGGAGGCTGATCCTAGGCAGGCTTCTGCCTCCGAGAACCTCTCGCATGAGGTTTAAGCTCACTCGTTTTACTTCACCTTTTTAACAGGCTGGGTTACAATTAAGCTGATGAGTTGCAACACAGTGGTAAATTGCTTGCTTGAGACTGCCTGAATATCCACCGAGGGAAAACGAATGCTGCACAGAAACACTAAAGCTAGTGACGTCAAGTGATTATAATACTGATCTGGCCATATTTCCAAACCGCCCCAGCCTCTGTGGCTACTTCAAAGCTTCAAAAAGCTACTTTGGTGTTTTTGAGGATTACTGATCACGCCAGCACGAGTCTAGGCTAACACGCACGCCTGTGCAAAGCAGCAAGAGGAGTTCATTTACTGCCAGTCCTTAACTCAACCCTGCCGCACGCAGTGAGCACGTCCTCCAGCCACACGAGGAGGACTGGAGGTCTGAGGACCACTTCCCAGAGCTCAGCGTGGTGCTGAAGCCCTCCCATTCCAAAAACCCTGCTTCTCTGTGGTGGACTTTTTATATACAATCAGCCAGAGTAAAAAATAAAAGCTGGTAAGGCAAGTGGCATGGGAAGAGATTATCATAAACTGTAACACATGCAGCAAAAAAGGGCTAGAAAACAGAAAAGCAGCTAGAGAAAGACAATGAAAGGAGCCTACAGAAGAAGACATGGAGAAAAAGAAAAGATGATGAAAACGAAAGCGGCTGAGATTATTAGAGATGTAATACAAAGCAATAAAAATTAAAAAGGAAACATAAAAGGCAGGCAACGGTGAAGTCATGAAGATTACTCTAGTCTGAACCTTGCCAAAAAATATGTAACAAAAGTTAAAATTGCTCCTGTGTGATATTACCATGTTACATATTTTCTGTTAGTTTCTCAGGTCTTGGACAGCTGTGTAGCTTCATCTGCTTCATTATATGCCAATATTACGTATTAGCTGAAGATCAGTCCTTTTCAGGAAAAAATGGCTTTCCTGTCAAAACAACTGCTTTTAATAAAAATCTCCCTTTCACTGTGATTTAGCATAACCTGGAAGGATGCATGAAATAGGTCATACAGAGAATCATTTTTACTGAAATTCATTTTTGTTCTTATTAAATGCAATACTTAGCAAGCCTAGAAAGCTTATGGCTCCACACAAGAATAGTATAAAATATACTAAAATCTCAATCTGAAGCTTTCAGAACATTCCTTTTAATATTAATATACTGTCTTGAATTTGCTTCATTCATAATACTGGATTTTTTGTAATCATGTCTAAAACCAGTATTTTCTTTTAGATAGTTCTAGGTAACTAAGGCAATTTATACTATTTTTTGTTTGTGGGAGGATTTTTAGTCTTCAAATTATAGAAAAATATATTCATATATCTGTTTCCTTCTGAATTCAGTTGTTTTTAGGTGACATGCATCCTCTTCATAAGCAGTAATGTTTGCAAGCAAATATAATGTTAACACAAAACATTTAAAATATAGATCAAGATTCAGGTTTCAGATATATTCTACCCTTTAGATTGTATACTCTGATTAAGACAGACGTACATACATGCATAGTTCGGGAGACCTTCGCTTGTGAGTTTTGCACCAGTTGTTTAGCTGCGCCGTAGATCGTACCCACCTGAAAACTATTTGCAGTCACCTGCTGGCTAGGCAAAATCCACAGCTGTTGGCATAGGCTCTTCCAGAGCCACAGGGATTTTCACAACCAACTAAGCAGTCATGGTACTTCATTTACTTTTAAAAATGTCTTGCATTTTTAAAATGGAACTAAATGAATATATTGACTCTGCTCTACCAAGATAAAAGCAGAGGCAAAAGATAAAGTAGGTGGTTCAGAAGTGAGCTGCAAGTAGCTGAAAGCCAACGTGCTAAAGAAAAAATACATTCCTATCCGGGTTTTCCTTTCTCAGACCCGTGACAGCGCGCACGGACGGTGGCTAAAAGGCATATTCACATCTCCAGGAAGCAGCTCAGGCAGCTTGTGAAAGTGGCTCCGCGCGGCAGCTCACCGCTCTCCACGCCCACGACATCACCCACGATTTCCCCGGCTCCCGCGGCGCCCCCAGACTCCTGAACTCCTGCCCTGAAACGCTAACGGGACTCACGCGTAGCATCGCTATTTTGGGCGAGGGTAGTTTTGCTCTCTACGACACGGTCGTGACGGTTCTTCTAACGAAGGGGTCGACCGGCAGGCGCGGCGGCGGTGGCCACGGAGGGCCTGATCCGAGCCCCGATTAGGCAAATCCCACCTAACCCTGCTAATGCCCGGGGACGGCCGCGGACTTAGGCCGGCACAAATCAGATCAGAGTGTGCACCTAGGATTTTAAAATGCATTACGAGAAACTAATTACTTATCACGGCAATGTAACTATCACCCTTTCTGGGACGTGCAACAAAAAGGGTTGGGTTTTTTTATTTGTATATATAGTACTAAAAATGAGCAAGAAGTAGATTAAGGGAAGCTGAGAGTGAAACCTGCAGTACAAAGTAAGATTCATTTCACAAGCGAAAAAAAGGGGAGGAAAACATCATATTAAATTCTCCTTGGAAATTACCAAAAGTCCTTTTTACCAGTAAAGAATAAATAAATAAATAGTAATAAATGGTGATATAATCTGTGCACAAAAAAAGAAAAAAAACATAGAAAATCTGAATGACTGGAGCAAATAGAAACTAATAGGAACCTTTTGCAGGGAGTGGGAAACATTGCTGGACTGCATTAACTGATGGTATGGAAAGAGAGCAAAGGTTAATTCATAGGAAACTTAATACAGTTACTCACTTGTTGATCTTGCAGTTTAACTCCAACTACTCTAAAGGTGTTAGTGGCAATGTTGTGGTATATGTTGATCCTGCTGAATCCCTGCTGTCCAGGTTTGATTGGCACCCATTTCTTACTGGTATCGTCATAGACCATGACTGAAGCCCGGGCTTGGCAAATACTCTGTTCACTGGAGAACAAACACAACACAAGCAGAGGAAACAGTGAATTTGCTGTCTACCACCAGGCATATCTCAAGGAAAAGACAACAACAAAAATTCTCAAAGCCATTTAAAATGTGTATCTTGTTATAAGTCTACTAATCTGACACTTCACAATCTGCTTGTTAAATTAAAGCTTGTACGTATGTGTTCATACACTTAAATAATCTCCATCACATTGCTGTTTTCAACCGATAATCTCTTTTTTATACAAATATTAGGCCCTAAGGAATAACTCATATCACACATATTTTATGAAAATTGCCCAGCAGTATGAATGCTCTCTTTATTTTATATACCTATCGGCAAGTGAAGCCTTTCACATTTGTATGAAAACTTACTAATATTTTATGGTTTACCAACAAAATAAACATGACATAAAAATCTCAGCCACACATTTAAAATTGGAAGCAAGTAGACCTTGAACCAAAAGCCGCGTTAGGTAAACTGAAGAAATCAATTACTTTAATCCAGCTAATGTCTAATACTCGGACCTGGTGACGCACTTAGAAACCCAAGAATACGCGTACAAAACACACAAGAACTCTTTTTTCTCTCATCCTAAGAGCAAGGAAAATGGGAAATTCATACACTTCTGTATTAAAGTGCATAGTTATTATTTTATATAGCACTAATATATAACTATTTTTGTTCTGTAGAACCACAGAAAGTTGTAATTTCTTTCCATCTTGCTTGTATACCAGTGACAAATATATTAGTACACCACCTAAGCTGTGCACATCCAGATTCATACTAAAATGCATCTTTTATTTGTTTAAAATAAGGCAAATATTGTTGAGGTGGCAGGTCAGTATGGATAGTGCTTTATAAACGCCAATTTTGGAATGCCATTCAGGATTTTAATCCTTTCTATTTTGAATTCACAGAAAGGAACCAAGAGGAAACAAGAGTTCTTCTACGAGGAAAAATAAATCTTCTAAACTTTGGAGATTTGAGATCTTTGAACATAGCAGGGATTTCCTATGGGCAAACAGTGCAGGTTAGACCTAAACAAAGCTGTTACGATTTGTGTTTTCCATAAACCTTAAATTCATAACCATCCTATTATCTATAGGCCTATATATTTTTGTACGTACCTCTTCTTCTTAGTCCAAGCTATATTAAATAATTTGCAACCACACAGTATCAAGCCTAACCTGCTTTGCACACAAATCCTTCTCTCTCCTTGTTGCATACACTGCTTTGCTTTGATTTTGTCTCAGTAATGCCTTACTTTCACGCCAGCACATGAGAACCTCCTCAGTAGAGCTGAACCATATTACTGCATTGCCACTGCAGCCAAATTACGCCACTTGTAAATTACGCCAACTGTTTAGAAACTAAAACTGCTCAACCCCATCATTGTCATCATTTTAATGAAAGGGAGCACATTACTGTAAATATTAAGAGGATCTAGATAGATTACAGCTGCAATTTTCATTCTTTCCTGATTCACGGATCTCAAAAAGATGATTTCCAAGGCAGATGCATACCCCGCTGTAAATTGAAGCCTACTGACGCTCGGCTTGCTTCATCAGTCACTGCACAGAGCCCTCCAAGGAGTCTGCAGACTTGCTCTAGGCTGCAGGCAAGAGCCTGAAGGCGCTGGGGGTTTGCAGAGGGAACAATGAGGGTTGGCAGACATCTCCGTAAAGAACAAAGCAAGAAAATTCAGAACAAAGTGTATTTTTGTTACGTACCATGGAAACCATTACTGGAGCATATGGGACACATATTCAGATCAGCCCAAAAGACTAAACATTATTTTAATTATATACTTCAGGATTTACGAAAACGAACTCTACCACCAGTTGCTGTTGTTTTGTTCTACGAGACAGGAACTGCCTTACTATTTTCTGTTGTACCACAAAGAGTCAGATATCTTCAGTAGGTGCATTTAAAAATGATGTACTTGTTTAGCAGCTTGTTAAATGCCTGGCCATACATCAAGCAACCACAAAACTTCCATTGCTTAAACATTTCTTCAGAAGATCCCTTCTCTGCTGTTTATAAATGAAGACAGCACAGACTGCGGAGACAGGGAAATGGTTTCCCCTTTTGCTTTCCACCTCCTCCCCTCCCTTTCTTTCTATTTCCAAAACATGACTGCAAGTAAAAGCACTAGTGGATCGATAACTGTCCAAATTAGGAGAGAAGCTTGGAGCTTGTAAATACCTGGGATTTGTTCTGTAGCAACTCAGTGCCAGGACGTCAAGAACAGACCCCAAAGTGCAACACATCAGCTCCCAGAAGACAAATGTTAGTAACTTCTCTAAGTTACCTGAAGAAGGTCTGCACCTTTAGTGATGTATTTACTCAGTAAATACCTCTATATTACTTTTTTTTTTTTTTTTTTTTTTTTTTTTTTAAGTAAACTAGTGTCTTGTGGCATCTCTCCTATGGCTGTAGCCTGAGACTAGTAGCTGAGGGATTTGAACTCACTCCAGCGTGTCTTAAACCTCCTGCAAGATCAAGAACTGCACCAGACAGGCAGGAGTGTGTCCTCTAAATGGTCTGGAGGATGGTCACTGTACCTAGTTTCAAAGACAGGGAGGAAGGAAAAGAAATACATCAGCAAAAAATAAAAAAAAAAAAAAATCAGGTACACTGGATTTCCTTTGCCATGTGGACGTGGAAAAGCTAAAAATAGCCTCTAGTGTGGTGCTGTAGCTGGGTGCTGCCTACCTACTTGTGCCTAGTCCCACCTGCAGGTGTAGAACTGGTGGGAAACGGCAGCCTGGCCGGGGCCACGGCAGCCCCTACCCTAGTGAGCCTGCAGGCTCCCAGGAACTGCAGTCCCTGTTTGCGTTGCACTCCGCCAGTGTGACACTGGGCCCAGTCCCTAAAACCTCGCTGGTCACTACGAGCCTCAGTGTACTAAAATAAACAGGAGTGTGCCACTGGTTTCCCAGAGCATGCCTGGGACCCAACACATGGAACATACGATGTTTGCATTTGAGATGAAGTTTGGAACCCACAGTTATCAAGGTCTTCTTAATTAGTCAAAAGTAATTCAATTATCCTTACTTACGACAAAGACAGTGCACCTAACCGTACTCGAATGAGGACCTTATCCTGGCATTATTCGCAATAACACATCCGGATTCCAATGTATACAGCAACTGTGCTGTCAAGAGCTCCAGAAAAAATCCCACTACAATCCCTTGATGGAAATACAGATGTAGGACCCCGGAGCAATATTTAATGCATGACAACCAATTGTTAAAGTAACATAAAACAACACATCAAGCTCCATTTCTGCTCTCCCTGCAGTCAATGGAAGTTTTTCATCATTCATTTAAATGGAAACAGGATTAAGCCTGTTATCTGGCCTCCAGTGAAATAACAGAAAGGAACATAAAACAAGCACAAGGGGTATCCTTTCCTGCAAAGCACTTCATCAATCTTTCAAAACCTAAAAGGCCTCCGGGGACCCTTTTCTAGCTTACTGTCTCACCCTAAATGGAGGTGTAGCTTTTTATGCCTGAAGACTTATCCTAGCCACAAAAATGACAACTATCCCACCGCCACATTAGGGCTTTCCCTGCAAACTGTTCAGAAAATGTTCGATCCAACTCTTACAAAAGTCAGTAAGAATCTTTCTATTACATTCTGTGGATTACTTTGTTTTAAATGTAAATCAAATAACACTGGTTTCACAAAGCTCCAGCAAAATTTTCTCATATTTTGTGGACCATACATCATTGATTCTTATGTAAACTACCCATAACAGATAATAAAAATGGTTTTAGTCAGTTCATACTCAATATTCCTTCTCCATGAGAAGAGTCTGGGGAGTATCATTGTTTATACCTGATGTCGAGACTGTAGCTTCAAGAACTTGCCCTATTTTCCTATGACTATACACACAAGTTATTGAAAAATGGATATATGTTACAGAAGATTTAGCAAGTTTCACACACCATTCCAAATACTACTAATTCCCCTACTCATTTTTAAAGTTATGTTAATATGCAAACTGTTAGACTTTTTTTTAATCTGCCTGGGTTTCCACCATAGACAATTATATGAAAGATAAAAATTCCACAATAGAGAGGTCTTAGTTACAAAGTAGTTTGGATTCCACAAGACCACTGCCATGCATACACTCTTAACATCAAAACCAACATGTTGCAGCATGCTGTAAGGCATATTTGAGACATCTTATTTACACTGGGAGGGAGGGGGGCTTCTGCTTAAAGACCTCTGTATATCTGAATCCCAACACTCATCCTTATCTACTCCAGAAGCATTTTCGCCCGAGTGCTCCACATCTGTGGGATGGCGAACCTCTGCAACAGGACCACTTGTTCACCTGAAGATAGAGCAAATGTGCTTAACTGCATATCTGACAGAAGCAGGCCGCACTGCGAAATCCTTCGTTGACAGCTGGTTCCTAAAATCCAACATCCATCACTGAGATTCATACTGCTTCAGCACAGTAAATTCTATACTTATCCAAAAAATCTGAGCAGTTCTGTCTGAAGTTGGTCTCCAAATCTGATGAAGATCTTATCCCTGTAATATTTTTTCTTGTTAAAAAAAAAACAACCAAACTTGCTTCTGATACTGCTTGCTATATTTTGTGTAGCCCATTTCCACCAACTTTCTTCTGTCTTTCCTGTTTTGAGCTTATCTTTGCTGCAGTACAAGCTACCTAATTTGGAGTCAACCCTTCCTGAAGTTGCCCAGCTTCAATGAGTGCAGCCAGGCAACATAGTGCTTGGGCTGCATGGGATGCTCGGACCAGCATTGCTGCACCCTTCTTACATTACTAGCTCCAGTGTCAACAGCATTTGCATCCCCAAATGAGTCCCTTCAAGCTCAGAGGCATATTCTTAAATGTACAAAGTACATTTAAAAGTGCAGAGATTACTGCTTTGGGATAGC
This sequence comes from Rhea pennata, assembly GCF_028389875.1. NCBI lineage: Eukaryota > Metazoa > Chordata > Aves > Rheiformes > Rheidae > Rhea > Rhea pennata. The sequence goes on along the minus strand of NC_084667.1, from coordinate 57,017,898 downwards.
AGTTAGAGATAGCCATCAATTATACCTCGAGCCAGTGCTGCAACGAAGGCAACTTCATCCAGAAGCGCCTACTCTTCTTCCTGTGCAAAACATGAAAAATGTAGCCCTGTTCTTTCTGGCTTTTAGTAAACTTACGACTGACAGGGACTCATAGCCAAAAAAAGTCACAAAGGAGTTTGGAGAGGATAGCATGGCGATTCTTAGGGAGGATACCTGTATTTTTTGTGGATTATCACATGAACCTTAAGTGACCTGCTTGATGTTATTTGGCTCACTGTAGGTAATTAAACAGGAGCAAGAAACATGACAAGAAATGAAACGATGACAGAAATGACCGTGGAGGATGGGAGGGCCACTGATCGAGGAGAAGTTCTCCTGCTTCACTCTGCCTAGGCCAATGGCGTTGTTCCAACAGAAAGCAAAAAGCATGGACGTGAACCACGAAAGACTCAGCACAGAGAATAAACAGCAAAAGGGAGTAAACCTTAACAGATGGAGGCAAGCCTTCGCGGGAGAGACTCTGAAGGGTCTCCAAAGCTTTCCTCTCTCTCCCACCCCACCCTGAAAAAAAGATGACAGACCAAGCTGCACAGTCTTCTATTAACCTCCCTGTTTTCTCTACTTACAAGGTACCTTCCCGTGAATAAACGCTTCTGAAGAGCCTGTCACTGAGTCTCTGCACCCACTGAAGGCTCCAGGGGCAGGGGCCGCTGCGGCACTCGGCTAACGCAGCTGGAGCCAGGAGGCTGTCGGCACCAGTGCTGCCCCAGCCTGCCCAGCAGGCTGCCCCTGGAGGGGTAGCAAGAGGTTGAAACCACACTTTCTCCCACAGCCGTAGCCGTACACTGCAGCTTTTGGAGGACCACAGAATCTCACTCGCAAAAGATGCAATAATATGACTGTAAATCACCAATGGCAGGATTAAACGTCTTGGTCTGTGGAGTCCAGTGGACCAGGAGACTTTCACTACCTTCAGACTGACAAATATAGTTGCTTCCCTGGGACAGAAATTTGCTTGGTGTAAACTGTGAAAGCTCCCCAATGGGAATCAAACTATCATGCTTCAACCCACTATGGAGCTACCTCTCTTTAATCTGCTCATGATTTGCTCCCCTTCAAAGGAGCTCAAATCTGACATTTTTAGAAAATGCAAACAGCTACCTTTGTGAACATTACCTTATTTTTAATTTCCCTTTCCCATTCTCTTTCTTTTTCCCCCCACATTAAAAATCATTTTTTGACCGATCTAATGATCCCTATTGGTAACAGAAATTGTTAATGTTTCTTTGCCTGAGACTCGTCCCGGCTGGGAGCAAGCCGTCAGCGCACACAACGGGTGCAGTAACTCGCAAGCCATTTAGCACAGCTCACTCTAACTGTCCACTGAGCCCGACCACAAGAAGTCACAGTTGTGTGGTTAAACCTGACATGCAAGGCTTAGACGGTGATGCTGAATTAAGAAGCTGACAGAATTCTCCTGCTGTTAGCTTTAAAATAGCTAGTGTAAATACAAAATCCTGTATATAGAGATGCATGGTCTGTGTGATATGTGTGTGTTAACCTCAGAATTAGCAAGCTACAGGTCATGCTCTTGCAGCATTTAAAGCAAACTGCAAACCCTGACCAGATCTCACGTGGTTTCGTTAAATCAAACTGGGGTGCAATGAAAGAATTTCAGTTGCCCTCTTTAAGAAATGGGGATATTTCTGTCTGGATACTGGATTTCCAGAAGAAAAATCCTGGGAGCCCCTCAGAACAGGAAACAGGTCATACAGGCTCATATATTAGGTATCTGTAATCTTCGGTCATTACTGTACAACTTCGTCTAGCATTAACCTTTTCTTGCCACGCTGAATCACTTCTCAAGCCTTCGCGTCAGAGATCCACTGCCGTTTTGCTCGTGACTCGTTTCTCGTTGGGGGCCTCATTGCTGCAACGCCACATCAGCCAGGCTTGTGACCCCAGCCGGGAACTCCTGCTTCGAACCCAGCTTCCCTCTGCAGCAAACCCGCCGGACTCGCCGCGTCGCAGTCCCTCCCCTGCCTCCCTCCCAGGGCGCTGCCGAGCCCATTTCCCCAGCAACGCAGCAGGACTTCATCTTGAAACGACAGCATTTAGCCACTGACCAAACTAAAGGGCAGTGCGAACCTGCGAGGTTTTACACACAGGTAAGTGCCGTTCCTCTTCAGTGACGTGCAGAGCTCTGATTATTTTCTAGCAGGCATTTAGAAAAATGGTCTCACGTATAATGTATGGGGCAGTGACAACCACTGCCTCCATCTGCTTGTCTTAAGCTCCCTTTCTTGGGCCCCCCTCAAAAAGTAATGCATGGGCCCCACGGCCAGAAGTCCTCAACTTGCACCCCTTCCCTGCAGCGTGCCTGCGCAGAGACCTCCACGACAGTGCGTCCGTTCCCCACGTCAGCCTCACGCGAAGCCCGGTTCACAGGGCTGCTGCTAGTCTTGGTCTCCTGCTCCGCTCGCCAGGATGCACGGAGAGGCGCCGTCAGAGCTCGGCTCCGGCCGTGCCGCCAGTGGGAGCAGAGCCCTTGGCACTTAGCACCTGCCCACAGGCCCGTGGCCCGCGCATCTTCTCCACTGCTAATTCCAGCATCTAAGCAGTTTAATATTAAATAATTACAAGACAATTGTGCATATACAATGCCTCTTTCATAAGCAGCTCTCAGAAAGATTGACAGTGTTAAATAAATTAAGAGTCGTGACAGGCCTGCAAAACAAAGTGATATTTTACAGACCAGGCAACTGAAATACCTGGTACCTACAGCAGGAACGAGCATAAGACAAACACCAGTTCACCTCCATAAGGAAGAACACTTAAGAATCATTCTTTTTTTCTGCTAGCAATGCGACATTCATTTGAATTACCCCTGTTATCCTGTTACATTGAGAATTGCCACATCCAGTAACTTGCTGCTGACATCCATTCCAGACACTTCAGCTGGAAACAAAAAAGAGACACCTTCAAGAGGCACCCAGCTCTCACATGGAGCCAGGGCTCTGGGAGATTAGCTGCTACATTTGGGAAAATGCATGCAGTCCTGGCATGACCAAGGAAACTTATATATCTTTCTGTCATACCTCAGTGCTCTTGAGCAAGGGAGATGCAAGTGAGCAGAAACACAAAAAATAGCTAATGTATGCAAAAAGCTAAAGCAGGGGAAGAACAGTTTCACATTGACCTGTCATTGCATGATCGTTCAGTCCTGCAGTGCCACCAGTGAAAGCCAGCGGAGAATCCTGCCCTCTCTGTGTCCGGAGCGACATCTAAATACCCAATCTGCCAGGTGGTGCAGATTTAGGGCTAGTGGAGCGGCCGCAGATTTATGCCTTTGTAAGCCGGCACATCTGTTTAGTTTATATTCCTGAGAATTTGATACTACTTGGTGGAGTTAATTTTAACCCATAGCTTTCTAGTATGTTTTACAAATTAAAACATAAGAAGCTAACAGTGCTAAGGGAAACTCCACTCATCAATATCTCGACTCAACGCCTTAAAAAAAGCTTTAGCAGAACTGCTTTGCAGTGGAAGTGTAGTGATTCAGAGTCAGAAATGCCATCACGGCCGAACAGCCAGACTCGCATAGACACGCTAGAGAAAGAGAGAAACTTTCCCTTGAACTTCCACCTATTCCAACAGGGTATGGTGGCTTCTGTCTGCCAGTGGAGAAGCTCCATTGCTCCATTAACATTTTAAATCATGCAATGTTCCTTTCTACAGTGAAGAGTGTTTTGCATACCACACTTCAGGAGCTCTGAAAACTAAACATGTAAATGTTCAGAAGTTCCTAAAAACAAACATTAAGTAAATGCCCTGGGGAGACACTGTGAACTCAATTAGCGTATAAACACACACTAAGACAAAACAGTAAAAATTAACTTTACTAGATCAGGTTGCTATTGATATTATTATTTTCCTTCACCATTAAATTACAGAAATAAAAACAAGAAGTTACTCATCTTGTAAAACACACTGCATGCAAAACCTGACACTGAACAGTCAAATGGAAATACATGAGAGAGTGCTCTCAGTCATGAACCAAAAGCATACTTCAGTAGATCAATACTTTAAACAAATGTTTTAAAGATCATAACCATAAATAATAACCAAAGAAAGAGGCACACTCCTAAGTGAATACAACAAATCAGCATATAGGCCTTTTACTAAAGCTAGTTTCTCTTTAATCCCCAAAGAAATGCAAATACATCTGGGACAATTCCTCTGGATTCAATGGAGTCACACCAGGAATGAATGGAGTTCAATGAATGAAGCCAGCTGCTCCCTCACTACCAGAAGCAGCATGTTAGAGTATTATTGCCACAAAAACTTAATTACCACTTTATAAAATTATACATTATCCTGCAATGCTATAGCTAAAACGCAGACCATGTGCCTGTACAACAATACATGCTTTCCTTCCCATTCACTGCCATCAGCTCTTCACAATAAGATCACATTAAGACTACGGTCCTCAGATACTTACGTGCCTGCCATTGAGGAAGAACTGGTCAGGTAATCCCAGAATAGTTATAGGCTCAAATCTGGCACGTGCACTGGAAGCCAAATACCCTATTTCACCAGATTATAGAGCAGAACATAAAGTTGGCAGCGAGACAACCCAAGAGTCTATACGAAGGCTTATAACCAAAACAGGAAAAGGAAGCTTTATCAAGAAAGCAAAAGGGCAGGAAGCAACACTTGCATGGGAGGGGCAGGGGAAGGGACTGTAAAGAAATGTATTACTTCTTTCAGCTGATTTACTGAACAAAAGTCCAAACAGTATGGATTAAGATTAGATGGGCTGCCTTTTCCTCATTGGTGATATGGATATTAAAATCCTTTCACTTATTTTTCTGAGGCACAGGTTCACTCTCCAAAAAAATAGAAAAAGCAAACAAACCTAAGACCGAGAAAAATTACCATCATTAGTCACTCACGGCAGGGAAACAAGTGGGCATGGTGCAAAATCAAACCCAGAGGCCCTGTCTGCACCAAGGGCCCCTCTCTGACCTTGCAGCCAGACTCGCACTCTTGCTGGCTGGGGGTGAGCTCCAGCCCAAAAGTTGAACTAGCGTGGCACTGTGCCCAAGCCACTATACTCTGACTCTCAGCTAACGTGGCAATACAGGTTCTGGGCTCAGGCTGGCTTACACCTGCTTAGCTCAGGGTCCAGATAGAGCAAGTGGTTTTTTTGCCGGACAGTATCTGACCCTGTAGTCCTATTCAGGGCATCACTAGCAATACATAAACTTAGAAACCTTCATTTGCACCAAAGGTGGTGTTCAATCAGATAGCCTACAGAGGGACATCGTTGAAACCTCCAACATTAAAAACAAAACAAAATGCCTTGCTTCTATCACTGGTAACCTAGGAGAGCTCTAGTTTGGGTTAAGAGCCAGGCAGGCCCTCAGTCAGCTGGAATTTGGAGACAGCAGAGATGAGATTTAGCCACCTCTTCCCTGCATTCCTGCATGCCCCATGCTAAGCCTCCCACAAATGGCACCGCAGAATTTGGCTTGCAGTAAATACTGTCGAGATCACAGTCATAAGCAGAAGAATACCTCACCTCACAGCTTCCACTGCAGAAAATGTGTCATCTGCTACTGCCTTTCATACAATTTGTTCTATATACCATCTTGTCTATTTTTTAAATTCGAGTGTTTGCTAAAACCAAGCCTCCTTGACCATGTTGTGCCTGCAGGAGACCCCTGAGACCCCAAGCCTTCATTTCCACCCCGCTGCAAGCTGCCTCTGCAGGTGTTTGCATGCACACACACATGCCACTTATTGGGGGAGGTGGTCAGTTTTGCCCTGCAATAATGCCTTCACCTCCCGGCCATCTCTCCAATCTTTAGTTTACCTGCACTGCTGTTCTGCTAACTGGGCAATGACATTTGGCTATGACAGTGAGATGGTCTATCAACCATCTTTGTTGTAACTGAAACTCTGAAAATTTAGGAAGAATAATTGAAAAGACTGCAGCAGAAACAAAAGAGCAGGGGTCGTGGAGAGCAGAATACCAATTTAATATTTTGGTGCTACCTTCCCTGGAGTAAAACCACACTTTCAAGGGGCTAAGTCTCAGAGGTGAGTCTTTCAGACAGATGGTTTTTCTTGGCTTCCTTTTTCTCCCCATTCCTTGGCTTGGTAAACTGTTAAATGTAGATACATTGCAAATTTTGCATAGTCTTCCCAACTTCAATTTAGCCTGTGGGTTCATCATGGAATGAGCAGATTAATAGCAGAGGGAGAAGTAATGCAAGGTTAACACAACAGGGAAAACTGAATGGACCAGCCTGTTCTAAGTAAAAAGGACTGGGATTTTCTTGCCATTTCCACTTGAAATTATCTTCTTGATTTTTGTATGTGTCTTCACAAGTTCTCTTAATGTGTCTAAATACGTCATCTGTTATCTGTGATTACTCAAACGTACAGTGCCAGTACAAAATGAAAACAGCTACAGAGTAAGAACTCTGTTCATTCAGAGCTCCTAGTAGCACAGGTCGTCAGAAGCACTCCCTCCCTGAAGATTTATACAGAAAAACAGAGAAATGAAATACAAATGAACTAGAAGAAAACATAAAAAAAAAAAAAAAAAAAAAAAAAAAAAAAAAAAGAATCTTTGCTATAATAACATCTGGTTGATCTGAACTACCCCATGACACGACCACAATAAAATGACACAGATGAAGAAGGAAGAGCGAAGGAAGGGTCCCACCTGGTTGTGGGTCACTAGCATTTGCTGACCTACTTTGTGCCTCCCTCTGCAGCACACAAGCCACGACAGATCGCCTAACTCAGCGGGAACCCAGTTCCCTAATGGCTTCGTGGGTGTTTAAGAGTGCGGCGTGCTCACGAACAACCTCGGATTCCTACCCAACACAGCACCAACCAAGGAGTCTGTGAGCGCTCCCATGCCACAAACAGCACCCAACATCTGCAGGGTGCTCCTCAGGCTCACTGGCTTTCTCCTTATGAAACACTGCCCTCGCTGTCCACCCGAGGGACACGCAGAAACTGCTGGCGAAACGTTACCTAGGGAAAACTTGGGCGTTTTCTGAGATTTAAATTCGGCTGCCATTTACCTGGTACCGTTCCTTACTGCTTTTTGAGCACTGCTCTGCCTAATTCAAAAATCCTGTTTCTCATAAATTTAAAACTTGGCTTTATTTGGAGTTAAGTGGAAGCTCTTCTGTATAGCTCATGCACTACTTTTAGACTATTATTAGAGAGCCTGCCTGCGTAAACAGGACTTTACTGCATGTATTAGCAAAGAGTGGCATAACTTGGAAAACATGTCTCCAAACAACTATGTGCTCGAATCACGAATGTGGAGTTGCTCAGATTGGCAGAAGTGTAAAGGATGATAGAGTAGGGAGAGCTCTGAGTAACCTTTTAACTTCCCTGTTATCATGTGTCTTGGGTAGATACGGTCACTGATTTGGGGGAAAGACGACAGCACTTAGTTACCACATTGCTCTCCTGTCATACCAAGCAGGCATGATTCTCCTTACCCATAAAGATCAACTGAAATAATTGGAGCTAGCATAATCTGTTCTTGTAGATTTGGTTGTACTGATCACAAATACCTTTGAGGACATCTGCAAACCCTCCGTCCCCTCCACTTGCACCTCCCACCAGCTTTGGCTAGACCCTGAGCGGGCTCAAAGCCCTGCAAAGAGCCGGCCTCCACCGACACATCCTAAGTCACGCTGAGAAACAGTGACGGTGAGCAGGACAAAGCCCAGCGCTGCCTCTCAGAGCCCTGCCAGAAGCCAAATTAACATGATTAAGCACTACAGCATCCATGCCAGCAGAAGTGCCTCCAATCGTTCATTTGCATTGCTAAAATGCCTCAGCGGGCTTGGACTAGAAAGGGAGTGCTTAGAAGGAAATAGCACTCAGGGACAAATTACAAACAAGACCCAGCGGCTGATTTCTATTTGCAGTCCTTGCAAAGGACTGTGCGCCGGATAAACAGATTATTTCGGTCATGTGTCTGATCTGCTGAAGATCAGAATTTCTGAACATGAGAGCTAGGCTTTAGTTGCAATCACATAAACAGTCCCACAACTTTTCCAGCAATATCCCTACTGACCATACGCACGAGGCCGTGATACTCCAGAGATGGCCATGTATCGTATTCACTTCCATTTGAACACAGCTGCACTACCAAAAGAAACACAGGAACAATGACAACTTATATTTTCAATTCTTGGAGCTACAGACTGAACCCAGAGAAGTGACTGGGTTCATGTTCAAAATGACATGTGTCAAGATAAAAAAATATACATATAGTTAATATTTTAAGAATGAAAAGGTGATGCAGTTTAAAATTGTGCTTGGGTATATGCTAAAAAGACTATCACATTAGATAACCCAAAAATAAAACTGTAACCATCTAAAAGCTATCTGAATGTAGACAAAATGAAAATATTTTTTCTGAATAACATATACAAAGTTACTTGGAACGTGTGAAATACATCTATTGTTTTCAGTTCAGTGTTACTCTGAAAAGGCAGATTATTACAATGCATGAAATTCAGAATTTGCATATGGCAATATCTTTCATTTAATGAGCTCATGATTAAGAAATCTGATAGTTCACACAAACCACACAAATTTCAAAAATTATGAGAAAACTGTATGAATATATGCACAAATGCTACATATCATGTATAAATATGCACAGATACATAATCAGATTTGCAAAACTAATTTCACACCTGTTAATAGTCTTTGAACTTAAGAGATTTCCTCCTACACTGAGATTTGCAGCCACTAAACATGCTGATAAAACAAAAAAAAAAATTCCTTGTCCTCCAAAAGTTTAACCCTGTATGTTAAAATACGCTCTGACTCTCCCAAATCTATTTCTTTTTGTGCTTTTCATTCATTTTAAGCAAAGAGAAGAGATGCTAGAGACAAGAGCAGAATATACTTATTTAGTATTAAGGGCATTAAAAACATGTGATGAGCTAAGATGCTAACTAACATTGTGACAGTAACACACTCGTCCCTGCACTAAGCATCTTTTATAAATGAGTGTTGTCTTTAGGCTATTAATTTAGATGCAAGCCCATCACTAGCGAGGCCAGAACAAATTTTGCCATGGACGCAAAAAGACCAAAACATAATCCTTGGTATAGATCCACCCAAGTAGCCATAACTGACCACATGAAAGAAAAAACAGCCACTCTTTTAAAGGACCTGAGTTGGGCAAGATTTGGGGAGACTTTTTGCTCCCTTGGGAAGGCCCTGACTCTCTTGCATTCAGGCAGTGCCAGATGATTTTGTCTTCCCTTGCTCCCCAACGAGGGCAGGCTGCAATACAATACGATATGATACGATACAATACAATCATGGCTGCCTTTAATTTTCCGTTTTCTTCTCTATAAGCTGTGATGAGCAATGGGCAGGAAGCCCAGACCCCACGTTAAGCAGCCATGGAACAAGTTATAGACCATATGGAGAGAAATAAACTGCCACTTCATACTTGGGACATCTATAATGCTATTTTGCTTGAGTCAGCTAATTGCATGCCCACAAATCAGCACATTTATAACAAATGGAGCGTTATGATATCATGGGAAATTTAATGCGATCAAAGTTTGCCAGAAAAAGTTCCCCTTAAAGTAGGAAAGTGCTCAAGAGTTTTGAGTGCCTGGGACATTTTGCAGTCCTTATTGAACAAACATTTCCATGTCGTTTCGTGGCAGCCAGCGGTGCAAAGGATCGGTCTGCCAAGCCTCTGCCACCCGCAGTCTCGCTGAGGCCCAGCCCAGGCGTCCTGCTGCTGCACGCGAAAGGCGCCGCTGCCCGCACAGCCAGGACCACCACCACCTGCATCTGCCCAGACCACAGGGACCCTGCTCTCATCAGCAGCCTCATGCCGGCCTTACCATTTCCTGCCTTTTCCAGAGGATGAGAGTTGAAGAGCAGAGACTCTTTTAAATCCTGTTCTGTACTGTACATTTTAAGAGGAATACTGAATTTCTCCATATAACACATTTAGGTTAAAGCAAAGCAACAACCTTGACCTAAAGAGCCATTAGCAATGGTTTGAGCATCACTGTGAACTTACTCCAGGTAGCAGCTGAAAAGCAGTCTCGTATTTATTTGCTGTCCCCCAATGTTGGCTCCAAAGCAGAGGTGTTTTCACTTTCACTTTGCACATTTCCTATTATTTGAGTAAACAGGTTATCACAAGCGGTTTCAACAGCTGCAGGCAGTGGCCACCCAACTGCATGCATTATTTTTGGTAGCTCCTAATTGATGGCGAAGTAGTATCAGTTTCTGGGTTTGGGATTTGAAAGGCAAATACCAACTTTACAGTAGGCTGAAAGAGAGACAAGAACTTCTCACACAAAGATTGCATTTGCCTATTTCCATTACTAACTTTATTTACTATTTACTGCTATCCACCACGAAGTAATGTCATTTGAACAACATGTTTTATGATGCAAGTATCTTATCTGCCCAATAAAACACCTCTCTAGTATGTTACGGCACCATGACACAGTGAAAGTGCTTTTATCAAAGTGTTTCAGGAGCATTAGGAGCATATGGATGGGTGAGGTACAACTTAGCAGATGTGGAGTTAAGGAGAGGTTTTCTGACTGAGGGACACGAGAATGAAGAGAAGGCATGGAAAAACAGCAGACTTCCAGTTAAGAGACTGCAGTGGAAGAAACAGGCAAAAGGTGATGAGAAATCACATTTAACTATATTTTTGTTGCTTGCAGTCCTTGCTCCCCTTCCTCTAAAGGCATATGCCATGCCCAGTGTTCAGGCTACCAGACTAAGAACATTTGATGTTCATTGGGAAAGCACTTTTCAAACAGCAACACCATCCTTCAAAAATCAGGGTACAAAGCATAATAATAAAATGAAGGCCATGTATTGCAGAAAGACTGCAAAAGCTGGCAATCTCCAGTGTATAGAATGGAATTTGTTATGGTTATAAAAGAAATACTGATTAGGCTAATGCCACGCTGAAGAATGTCTAGCTTTGGAAAGCAAAACCGTGTCACCAATGCATTAACTGCTTCCACTCTTGTTTCTAATACTTACACTTCCAGAATAGGTAGGTTAGAAATAATAGTTTGCCTAAGGAGGCAAGGAAACTTCAACTTGCAGAAGCAACCCTGAAGGCAGGACGGGCACACTGGGCAGGTTTTCACGCCAGCTCACCACATCTTTCATTACTACACAACGCATTGCATAGTAGACACACAACGAAGCTCTTTATTGTAATGCTGATTGTGCATCCATATTCCTTTCACTTTTATCTTCATAACTCTTAAAATAATCCCTTGTAACATTTAACAGGATACTGAGCAAATTTTATGAGACTTGATACCTGCCCCCATTCTTGTTGAAGTTGGCAAAACCCCCTCCCATTAGCAATTTCAGCTGCAGCAGAGCGTAGCTTTCATGTGTGTCACCAGTCAGTGCGACACGGTGAACAATACTGGATTATTGGAGCCTCCTCTAAACCCAGTATCTGCGCTGATGTTGGTGGGCTATGAATGCAGCCTGAGTGTTTGCAGATACGCTTTAGCTAGGAAGAATAAGAAATTACTCCTGGCACAAGTAACAGTCTGAAGCTGAGCCACACTGTGCATTTAGGCTAAGTGACTTTACTCTGATAAAAAAGGAACATTGCAGGATTGATCATTCTCTGTCTTCCATCCTGGAAATGGTACAGCCTTTTTCAAGGTGGACATAAAACAATACCAAGTATAAATAAATAGGATGAGTCAAGAAGGAATATGTATATTTCCTTAATTTACTGTATTCAACAAATCTCTATATTACATGCTGTAATCAGGTGCTTTTCCTGAATTTCACAAGAAGAATCACTTTTAGATTCTGTTAGTGCAAATAATCATACAGAGAGCCAGTAAATGGAGATTCAGTTAGGTGAATCCTAGAACTAGTGGAGAAGAATGCTGGTGGCCAAAACCACTGACAATACTTGACAAAACAAAAATTATCCCAGCAGCCCTTTGCCGCTCCTTCCCTCTTGCCATTACTTCTTGGCAAACACTTGTCGCCACTGCCTGGCAGGAGGAAAAAAAAAAAAAAAAAAAAAAAAGTTGATAAATGCCAAAATGGAAACAGGATCATTTGTGCACCAGGCTTGTTTGCACCTAATGTTTGGGATTTTTCAAGATGACTACATGTCACACATTTTTTGCAACGTACAAGACACTGAAGATGACCGAGACTGCCTCCACGAACAGCAGAAGTATTCTTGCTTTCCTATGGATCCATAACCCTCCTCACCTGGGATGGGATGGACAGAAAGGCAAAGTAATTGCATAAGCTTTCTTTCCTTGGAAAAGCAAACTAAAGAGAAGTTGCTAGCGAAGGGACTCCCATGGGATCAAGGCTCACGTACCTCAGTGCCCTCGCTGACACCCAGCAAGCAGCCTCCATCCACAGCCACCAATGACCACCAAAGCCTCTGCAACAGCTTTTGCAGTTTCTTTTGAAAGGGATTTCAGGCTATTAAAAAATTCAGTATCTTTTCACACTTAATGTCAATATGACACGACTAGCTTTATAATAAAAGCAGTTCAGGCAGTAAATTTCAGCATTTCGGCTACATGAAACCTGCTGCTGATTTTATTAAATCTCATGAAAGCTATCCTCTCAAATGACAACATCTGAAGGTGCAAAAAAGCTGGGAAGCTGCCACAAAGTTAAAGAATATGTTTGGACCAGAACGTAGAATGACCTTCATCAAGCTCGCAGGATACAACACAAGCTTTTGAGTTGCTATGAAATCAGCCATGTCCACAACACGGGTTGGAGAAAAAACAACGCGGACAGAGAAAAAAGTCCCTACAGTTTGCGATAATTTTCACAAATTGGTCAAAGATTCTTCTGCAGTTCTTACAGCTAATGGCTAAAAAGCCATTAGAAGACAACAAATAAGACAGATCCTTTCTCCGAGCCCCCAAAGGAAACAGGCCTACTGAAACGTTGAGATTTTGTGAAGCAGCATTCTTTCTTCTGCTGAGCTATAATGTCCAGCAGGATGAAATATCCTACAACTGGAAAACTGCAGAGAAAAATCAAAGACCTAAGGCAAAGCAATTTTTGCTAAATTTTCTGAAACTGCATAGTAGAAATTTAAAGTCCTTCTGACAACCTGGGAAAAAAAAATTTTTAAAAAGAAAAAAAAAGGTAATGGACTAAATTTTTCAAACAAGTGCTGGTTAAAAAGAATTTTAAAAAACCCAAAATATCTTTGAATAACCACGAGAAATGAAAGAGACAGTTGTTCTGTGGTACTGAGCTGTAAAAAAAATAAAATACATAAAATTGTACATAAAATTCTCTATAGTTCTTATATTTCCCTGTGCAGCCTTCCATATTAGGAGTTACAGATATTTTTTTGAAAAGTGTAACTTCTTTATAGGTATCTGCTACATGTAGTTTGCTTGTCAGAACTTCAGACAGACTTGCCAAAAGACAACCTCTCCCACCCAAAGTTTAACCTAAGAGTTTAGCCCTTGAGCCACCATACAAAATGGGAGTGTTAAACAGCTTACAATTTTAAGACCTGCTTTTCATAACAGCACCCTGTTTTTGGTGTAACAGCACTGAAATACTTAGAAAAGATATATTGTTTTGGAAAAAATTAAAAAAAAAAAAAAAAAGAGAGAACTGAAAATCATTTACAAGTCAACAAACTACCGAAAGGAGAGGTAGATGCAAAGAACGGGGTAAGTTTCAAGAGGACCCGACTTCCCCTTGGCCGCACACACCAAGGTGACTGCTTTCCAAAGCTCACCGTCTCCCACGATCCTGAACTCAGGAGGGCTGTGCTGAGGTAGAGGGACCCGAGGGAGGAGCAAGATGCCACCGGCAGTACATCTGCCACCTATGCAATGGTTCAGGCAGCCCACACGCTTCTAAACTAAGGACACACATCCAGGTGGGATCACAAGGCAGATTCCTCTTTCAGGTGCTGCCCCTGTCATTTCTCAGCCCCAACAGGAATATGGAAGTCAGCATCCAAAGCCATATTATCATTAAACTGTTAATTAAAACAGACTTTCGAAAGAATTAATAAATTGGCATAACCCCCAACCTCTGCCCTTAGCTCCAAGCTGGGTTCCCTTGACACCCCAAAGAGCTTACCCAAATTCAAACCGGGGTAGAAAGCTTCAGCCAAGCCAGAGCAGAACTGCCCAGGGCAAACCTTCTCGATGGTCTGTGATGAGCCAAGCAATGTCCTAGCCTCATTTGGTCTCCTCAAACCAACTCCCGAAAGGGCAAACAGAGGCCAACCATGCTTGGTTGGGGCGGTTACAGTTCAATGGATGAAACGCTGACCTCCAAGAGCCCTTCCCAAATCCCGCTCGCATCCCGGTGCCGGGCGGTGGGGCCGAGTTAAGCAGCATTAGTTGCAAAGAGCCATTTTTCTAAGTACCATCTGCATTTTTGCCACGAGCCTTTTCTCTTCAACATTTGTGCCCTCCTTGCCTGTCTCATCTCTTCCCGCTTAGGATGACTGGCTTCTAACACGCCAACGGTGCCTCGTGTTTACTTAGTAACATGACCACAGCTGGGAGTCGGGCTGCGGATTTGGGGCATGCTCTTGTGAAATACGTGCTGTGCGGAAACAAAACTTCCCTGCCTGATGCTCAAGATTACTGTAGCCTGCATGGGGAATGGTTTCCAGCTCACGCTTCTGCGTTACACAGCTGGTGGCTGTTTACTGTTTGTGTGGCTTTCCATTCCCCCTCCTTTTTCCAGACAGAAGCATTTTGCTCTTCAGGACTGCTGGAGATTTCCAGACCCACACTGCCACCTCTAGCTATCTGCAGATGCCTTGTACTCTCCTACCTGTCACCTAGATAGTGCTGCTGGTCACTCACCGACTGAGCAACACATCCCAGGAATATTGTTAAAAAGAAATAAAGAGAAAAGTTGGTCTCACTGATACTTAAACAGCTCCTCCTTCACTCTCTGCCCCTTTCCAGAACAAGAGAAAAAGGAAAAAAATTGAAAGCTATTAACTGGTGTGCCATATGCCTCATTGCTCTGTCTCACACTTTCATTGCCACCCAGAGTTAAGTTCACAGTGTTTTAAAAATGAGAATAAGAATCAAACCTGCTGATATACGAGGTTTTCCGTGCCATGCCTTCGTACATAAGCTCCTTCTGGATCCGTACCATGTCTCAGGCAGGCAGCATCAGCTATCACCTATGCCTCTATACAGCGTCACGCTCACTGCAGACCCAGTTCTGACTTTGCAGCCTAAAGGCACTGAAGCGTTTAATAGGAACCCCTGAGAAAGCAGCAGGAATACCACTCACTCAGCACTATATCCACACTCACGCTGCAAACTCAACCTCTCGATGGCTTCAGGTCTGTGGCACCTGTAAGAGGTACTGTTCCCATCCTGTATCAGCACTGTGCTTGCTTTTGCTTGCTGGTGCTGAGTGAATTAAAAACCCCTTGGACAAGCATCAATTTCTGAAAAGACAGTTTGGTTGCAAATTCCATTTAACCGGTGTTTCCAGTATCCCTTCAAGACAGCTTGCTGGGAGCAGTTTCTTCAAACCTAGTATCACTCCAAAGTGATGATCCAAGTGTCAAACTCCATCACATACCAAAACCAAGACTTGCACGTCATGTGTCTGTAGGAAATGACAGATTTCCAGACAATACATCATTCATCAGGAGACCTCCTGCGCTGCACCTTGAGTGTGCAACCTGCACACCGTGGTACTAGGTGGAAACGGAGCTGAGTCCCATAGCTCTACACAGGCAGTGCAGGAGCCCTGAGAACATGATGCTCTGCCAGAGTAACGCTCACGTCTCTGCAGTGGGGAGGCACACCATAGTTTTATGAGGCAAAATTAAGTGACCTTTTGTATTTGTTAGTCATGTCAACTTTAGATGAGAAAAAAAAGGGGGTCTGAAGGAAACCCTTGGAGGTCACCAGGACGCGAGTGTGCACTGCCAGCAAGGGCTCTCTGAAATCAGTCCTTCCCAGGGTGGATGAAGATACTAGAGAGTCATTACGCAAAGGGTTGGCTGAAAGGTAAGACAGTAGAGCAGGACTTTTTAGGTTTAATTTTTCTTCATTTTTTTCATCCAGACATTTTATACATTTGCAATTTTTCCATCCTCTTTAGATGTTACAAATAAGTACTATCACTTGCCTTTTGCCATAACCCAGCTTGAGATAAGATTAATTTCCAGGTACCAGGCTAATATTAAAGTGTTCTTCAAGTACAATTGTGGCTCTGCTTGTAACTGTGATGCTCTAATGAGCACCCAGCTCACTGTGATAAAGGGTAACAGTGTATAACGAAGTGCGTCTTCAAACTGCATGGATCAGCTTGAGAGCCAGCGCTGCAGGGAAAAGGAAGGAGATGCCTCCTTGCAGAGCAGAGATAACCAGGCATGTGGCAAATAATAGAGGGAGGGGGCTGACCTGAGGGTGCCACAGTGCATGTAACACCTGTGGTTTTAGTGTGAGCTGCAGACCCTTGGGTATCTAAAACAGCAGAGCTCCCCAGGTCATTCCTAAGTGCACTGGACAACTTGGTAGACATCCTTGCCCCATTTTCACTCTCTGTGTCTTCACCTGCTCAGGGGCTCAGAGAGCATCACTTGACCAACAGCTAGAATAGCCCACAGGTCCCTCAGGAAAAGGGTGAAGCGATGAGTTTCCCATGTCAGAGAACACCAGGGGTGATTATACAAACACACTCCCTGCAAGTGCGGCCGAGATCTTTTCACCCGCACGGTGCCACAGGACTAAATTTTCATAGCCAGTTATGGCAGTGCCAATAACCACACAAACGAAGAAACTCCTGAGACTCTCATACGTGCTACACGTAAGGGCTGTTTTACAGATGAACAACAGCCAAAAATTCTTTTATCCTTCTCAGTTACAGCATTTTGGTGCATGCACAAAGACATTCTTATTCTAAGAAGAAAAAAAGAAAATAGTATCATTTAGTTCTTCAACTTAATACTCAATAAAAGGTGGAAAATTTAACTGAAAAACATCAGTTGATAGGCTTGTCCTGCAATAACAAAATTGAATTAAACCCAATTCAGTTATTTTAGTTTCCTTTGGCTCTTAGTGGTGGGATTTTGAAAGGTATGTACGGTAGGCAGGCATCTACCCCCACTGAAACCCAAGGGAGACTTGGCTCCTGATAGTCTCTCACGTCTGAGCTATTTTTACAGAAGCAACATTTAGCAACAGTTCTCCTTGGAAATGATGGAAAATCACTTGGAAAACTCCAACGATGGTTTAATTCAAGGCTCGCTGAAGAGCACCCTCCGAGTCATAGATCTGCTGCAGCTAATTCGGCAGAAGCAACACTGTCTCTTTAGTGAAGGGCAACATAAATCTGCAAATACTGCTTCTGTCTGGGGGAATAAACAGCTTTAATTTTCTGTAGAAAGACAGTCACTGAACAAATGAAAAAAAAAACAAAACCATAAAACATGATAGTAAAGCACAATTTAATTTTCTGTAGACAGTCACTGAACAAACAAACAAACAAAAAAACCCCCCAAAACATAAAACATGGTAGTAAAGCACAAATCCTCCAACTAATGGAGGATATGTTCTTGGTAAGATATTCAGTTCCTACAGATGCAGCCAGCAAAGAGCTGGGGTGGGAAAGCTAGACTTTTGTTCCATGACACTGGCAGCAATTCAAGCCATTTCATGTTCTCACCTACTAATTTCACCTGCGATGAGCTTTTCCCTCACCAGTAAAAAGAGTGTTTCAGCATCTTGCAAGAAGGTTCAGGAGCTGGTTTCCTTCCCAGGACAACCCTGAAGGAGGCAAAGCAAAGCCCCTGAGCAGCAATTTGGTAAGGCAGCTGGTGGCCTCCTCCAAACCACTCTGCAGACGAAGCTGTGCAGCCCAACTAGCACTGCCAGATGACCAGCAGAGGCCACTGGCTCATGGGAGAGGGCAGATGGAGACCTGCTGGAGGTGCTCCGTCACACTGCCGACTCTCCCCACTCCGCGTGGCACCGCTGTGCCATCCCGCTGCGTGCACATGCCCTGACGCTGCCCAGGACACCCCGCGCTGGCACGGCTCCGCTCCCAATCCTGATCCTGTAACACCAAACTGCAGTGCGAGGCTTTCGGCATGCTGCGCTGCACAACATAGAGGCAGGTGATGGATTATTACCCTGGGTCCTCCCCGTGCACTTCAAATTTGAGTTTCCAGGCAAAGGAGCATGTGACTCACAAGAAGCTACGAGCGCCCAATCTGATCCATTTCAGGGCACGTATCATTCTCAGGAAGGGGCAAAAGGCCAGCAGAAAGTGGCCATGCTACATGCTAATAAGAGAATAAAACCAGATCTGAGCTCTCGAAAACTCCATTCACTGCCAAGACTGTGCCAGGCACTATGCTTGAACATGCTTTCCTTCAAGGAGAAAAAATAGTGGTGACCTCCAGTCATAGAATCATAGAATCAGTAAGGTTGGAAGGGATCTCTGGAGATCATCTAGCCCAACCTCCCTGCTCAGCAGGGTTCACCTAGAGCATGTTAGACAGGGTTGTGTCCAGGCAGGCCTTGAAGATCTCCAGAGAAGGAGACTCCACAACTTCCCTGGGCAACCTGGTCCAGTGCTCCGTCACTCTCACAGGGAAGAAATTCCCCCTCACGTTCAGGCCGAACTTCCTGTGCTTCAATTTCTGCCCATTGCCTCTTGTCCTGTCACACGGGACAACTGAAAAGAGTTTGTCCCCGTCCCCTTGACACCCTCCCTTCAGATACAGTCCATAGCTGACACTCTCCTTTCAGAGAAAGGACTAGAGACATTTAAGTGTATACGGCACATCATGTCGGCATTAGCTCATATGACTATTACTCGAAAAAACAATCCTGCAATTCTGAAATCTGAGAGTTTCCACTGGAGATTCACCACCTACCTATCCGCTAAAAAACAAAAGCACAAAAATCAAAGATAACCACATGCCGAAATGTCTAGTTTAAAATAATTTTCTGTCTGTTTCCATAATGTTACAGGCAATTTCAGTTAGCAAGATGTATAGCGCATCGAAACAGAATCAAAGATATCATCAGAAAAACAAACAGGATAAGCTGCAAAGAGCAATCACATCTTTCAGACATTCAAGATGGGCACCACTGGATTTTTGATCTTAAATGGAAGATTTATCTCTAGGCAAATGATGCAAAATTCTGCTTAAAAATAAATCAGAAAAGGCAAAGCCAAACCACGGTCTCCAGCAGATTGCACAGATGAGGAAGATCATGGCAATTTTACTTTGCATCAGAAAACAGTTTTAAGGAATAGGAGTATATTTGTCTACCTTCCCAAGCTTCTAGAGCTTGCAATACTACTCTCATTTAAACTGTCCCTGGGAACATACACTTTGCATTTGAACAAAACCAAACCAATGCACCTCCCTCATGTAGGTCAGACCTGCAGCCCACTGTGAGCCTGTGAGTGTTGGGATAGGTCTGTGTTTATAGCTCAAACAGGGAGTTGAAAGGGCTGGGGAAAAATCTCTTCCCTTTTTGCAGTAAGCAAAAATGGTCCACTCTGAAATCTAGCATTTGTAAGCTGTCACCAGATTAAAAAAAAAAAAAAAAAAAAAAAAAAAACTTAAAAAAATAAATTAGGCTTAATAAAGGGACTACTTGACTACTTCTTAACATGGCCAATGGCCCAGGTTCCTCTACAGAGAAAGACACTCTTTGACCTACTGCTCTAATTAGAGTAGTAGCGATGTTGACATTTGTGTTGGATAAAGCAGACATGTTAATAGCCAGAGGGAAAACTGTCAGTGCCTCTAAAGATCACAGCATTCATGGCGTTACACGCTGCAGCCTCTAAATACTCAAATAATCAATTCAGTGCTTAATTTATTTTACTGATAACCAGAAACAACCCCCCAAACCAGCAATCAAATAAACCCCCCAACTTCAATCAGCGTTAATGCTGAAAGATTAACCGGCAATATATGAACAGGTCCTAGTCTGCCGAGTATAGTATTTCCTGCTAGATCGTATGCAATCCAGTTTTGCAGTCAAGAAACAAAAGCAATTTATACTCTCTCTGGGTTTTTCATTTACTATTAAAGCAATAATAAACGCCAGAGACTATGGTTCATACGTTTTTGTGTGTCAAGTTCACCTAAGCATGAAAACAGATACCTCTCCTCATTTCTAAATACATGAGGCGAGTTTTAATTTTACTCTTATGCATTTCATCATATTCCCTGGACGTGAGCTGCACCATTGCAACAGACAGGCACTTCACATCTTACAGACCAAAATTGCTGCCATGCCTCCTCTCTTCCAGTGCCAAAGAACTCGAGAACTACGGAGAGCCCTCAGCACTTCAGTTAGTTCCACTCTCCACTCAGACTTTTATCCCGCTAAATCTGATTTTCTCAAGCCCACCTCTCCTCAAGGTGAAGCTGAATGTTCAAGACGACAGACTGATGGCAGGTGTTGTGCCACAGTCCAAGGCCGAAGTTCTCCATTCTCACTCCTTGCATCAAGAGGAAAAAAAGTCCTGCAAGCTTAGAGATAACGAGAGTCATCGTCCCACTCGTCACACCCCATGATATACTTCTGCCTCAGCACAACCTATCCAGGACACTTCTAGTCTTAGTTTAATCTCTTTAACTGGATAATTGAATTACTATGTTGAATTAAAGCAATATAGTAGTGCACAAGCCAGAAATGTAACTTACTTATCATTGCTCATTCCAGCCTTCAAAATAGTCACAATGTAATTTGTTATTTTTCAGATAGTTCTGAAGGAAATCAAGAGGTATTCTAACCAAATAGGTTACCATGCTGTCCAAGCTTAAATAAAAAGTAATAATAATAATAACCCCCCTCCCACACACACACACACACACACACTTTACTGGGGCATTTATTTTTTTCACACACAGACAGCACCAAACTCCTCACATTCCTTTGCTATTCTTTTTTTCTAGCTTATTTTTACAACTGCACAGCTTTCACTTGCATGGTATCCCTCAAGGCCAGTGTTGCTCTGAGAAGACTGACATGAAGCTCATCTGCCATCCACATGCAGCTCCAAACACAGTAAATGCAAAAAGGAATGAGATGACCTTAAAACACATGATGGTGAAGAGATCTTTGTCCCTGCCAAACATGCTGGTACAACAAATTAGAAGGAGGCCCACCATCAGAATGGAGGCAAAGGTTTGGGTTGCTTCAGTACAGTAAAATCTGTAGATTGTTTGCTTATAATCAAGAAAAAATCAAGCTGAAATTACACTCTCATATAAAGCAGATAAGAAAACAGGGCCACAGTACAACACACGTCACAGGAGGGGAGGGGAAGTTAAGTTTGTGCCGTTCACTCTTCGCTGCACAAGTGCTGTTATTTCCTATTGATCTCCGAAGTAATTGGAGGTAGCCACAGAAAGCTATTTCCACTATCAGAACAGTGCTTTCCATAAGCAGTTTTGATGATTAAAATACCTTTGGGAAAAACTGTTGGAGAAGTCAGGAGAAAGGAAGGAGATTCTTCTCCGTCAAATTCATTTTATATTGACAGAAATCAATTGATCTTAGAGGACTTATTTTCTCACTTCCATCTGGATTTTGCAAGGACATACTCTTCCAGTCTTTAAACTCTAATTTTTGGAAGAGGTAATTTCAAGTATAAACTAGGCCACAACAGAGAGATAAAACAAACACCAGAGAACATGTGGCCACAGCAGATGGCTTCCAGTTAGCACTGTGCAAGAGAAGTGCTTTCAGAAAGGAGCTAAGGCAGGTAGTAGAGTAGTTAGAGTGGCACTAAAGGGATACTGCTGTCCTGTATAAGAAATAACACAAGAAGGATGAGTGCCCTTGCTTAAAAATGCAAAGGTCACACTGCTTTCCTTGGAGTCACTTATCTCCTGCTCATAAGCAACAAGTCTCCAAAAGAAATGAAGTGAAAACGTGCCTTGGGAGATGGGGCCAAAGCAACAAGCATTAGGGCTCCAACAGAGAGACTATTTTGGTGGAAGACCAAGAACACACTGTGTGAAAAGACAGAATTGGCTCACATAGCACAATCATTTGGTTAGGACATTTAGGCTGTGTTATAATGGCCTTCAAAGCGCACTGAAAGTCCCACCACATGCATTTCACTGGTTGGATTTGTCCTACCATACAGGATGCCTCTTCCTCTCCTCATCATCTCCATTGACAGAGTTGGGAGGAGAGCAGCATTGCAATGGTGGGCTCAGAGTTAGCCACAGAACAAGTTATATTCATCCTTGAACGTTTGCGCCTCCTGATGGATCTGGAACATGTCATATTAGAGAAAATATCTGCTGTTTTCCAGCTTGTATTGCTGTTGGCACTTGCACAAGCCAAGTATTACAAGACAGCAACTGATGTGATAGTGCTTTATGTAGTCCCCACATAGACAAACCACCACCTGGCAAAGATTAGGGAAGAATCAGGCCCATGTAACCGTAACATCTCAGTGAAAAAGTCTTGCAAATTCATTACATTCACATTCTGTGCCCTTTATACATGTTCAGCATTTTAGTGGCACATGCTTTCCAGGTATTACTATAAAGCAATTTTTTTCTCCAGACAATAGGACAGAGTGGTAGCTTTCTCCAGAGCCAATGCTACAACTGCTTTCAAGCTTGGCTAAATGCAGCAGCTGAAGACTATGGCAGCTGGGGCTCTCAGCCAGAGAGGCTGCTGTGAATTTATGTTAACACACACATTCGGTTTTATTAAGTCCCTTTTCTTCCTCCAAGCGTTACTGTTGTGGTTTCTGGAGTAATCGTAGACACTATTTAGAAACATCCTGGGAACGAGTGCTTGAAAATCCTTGCAATGTTCACCTCAAAGCTGCTGAGTATGGAGGTTTACAGGCTGCACCAGGGATATACATGTAGCCTACAGGGCCCAGAGCTTTGCAGAGGAATCTGTCTCAACTCCACAGTCCCCCAGTGGCTTCATCTAGGCATCCTCTTTCCTTGCAAGTTTCCCAGCCTACTGCTTTATCCTGGCAATAGCTGCTCCTTGACAAAACTTAATGTTAAAATTCAGACTAGCAATCCCCACTGTGAATGTTGGATCAACTATGAAATAGGGACTGCATGTGCATGGAGGCTCCAAACCTACACTAGAGTTGGAAGTAGGTGAGGGGATACAGAGGGAGAAACTACTTTCAGGGTTTCAGATCCAAGGTTTTTGTCTAGAAAAGCTAACGGAGACCCCAGCTTCCCCAGGCATATGCAGGAGGCAATAGCATTCGATGTATCAGGCTTTTCACCAGGAAATCTGTGAGCTAAGAGACTTTAAACATTTGCATGGGGACTGGTCCAGCAGAGACAAAGCACTGTGTAAAGGAGGTTATAAGAAAGCATAACCAGAAGCCAGCTTTTTGGCACACTCGCACAACCCTATTCCAGTGTCAGGGTACAGCTGATACTGCTGCCTGCCTGAGCAGAGCCATCAATCAGCAAACTGGGCCGTGGGGAACGGACCAATAAGGCAGAATAGGGCGCGTGGTACAGGCTAGGAGGAGAAAGGCGAGAAAAATGTACAGGTCAACTTTTCAAGAGGCCCCTGAAGTCAGACAATAAGTTTTGCTGGTGTTGAACCTCCTATGCCAAGAACAGATGTTGTTTAACAGCTCCTGAGTTTGTCAGTCTACCAGTCTGCAAGTGGATCTGCTTCTTGAATTGTCCTCCTAACATCCCAGAATTGGCTCAAGTCAAGTTTAATTAAGGTTTGCAGGGCTTTTTTTGAAAAAGAAAAAAAAATAATTATAACACTTCTGATTAATCAGCAAAAGAGAAGACTATGTTTCTGGACTGAAAATACAAAACTTCCACAAAGTCGCAAGAGCTACCACATTGGAGTGGGTACTGACCTGATGCCATAAAACAAAATTTCAGGCTTATATATTATGATGCCCAACCAAATTACCTGCTGATAACACCTTTCTGGTACTGACGCTGGAGGTGGAGGGAGAGTTGCCTAGTGGAAACTCATTCAGCTTCTGGAACTACCTGACACTCCTATACCCAGGAATCACGTAGCTTCTCACAGCAGACAAGAATTGATGGCTGCAATCTCCCCGATGAGGACGTTGGCTGTGCTAAGGCACCCCTGCTACCCGACTCCTGCGGCACGATCATCAATCTCATGTATGTTATTAGACCAATTCAAGGTTGCAGACCATCGCTGGAGAAAAATAAACAATCCCCAATGAGCAAGTGCAGGAGAAGCTGGGAGAAGACAGCTCATTAACAGCTCACTGCATGAAGGCATGACCCTTGAGCAGCTCTGAAGTTAATGCTTGGTTATTAAAAGGGGCCCACTGCATTTCTGTGCCTAAACCTACATGGTTTGGCTCTCTGCTTGTCTGGTCTCAGCATCAGACCAGACTTCCTTTGTACTGTGCTGAGCGACATAAAGGGAGAATTACTGTCGCACACAGCACTTTTAGTACAGAATCAAAAGTATATTTTGAAAACCGGCATTTTCACTGAAATTCGGTTCAGCTCAGTGCAAAATAAGCTATGTGAGACAGCGACGTTACGAGGCGCGATGGGCGGCGCTACGCAGGCGTCTCTGCGTAGCACCCAGCCGCACGAAGGAGCGGACTGCACCCACGCGCCTCGCGCCCGGCACCGCGGCGGCACGGCCGGCCTCGTCGCTCTTTCTGGAAAAGACAGAACCGGAGCAACTAACTTTTTGCCATGTGCCACATTTGCTGCCAGCAGATTTTCCAGCATGTGACCAATAACTGCAGAAGCCGGATTTTGCCCCTCTCTCTGCTTCCACAGATAAATAACCTAGCGTGCAGCAAGGTAAATCTTTAGTGTAACCTCGGGAATGTCACGGCGGTAAGAGCAGACATTATGTGGGTTATAGTGGAGTTGAAACCGTGTACATTAGGGGAAAAAAATCCAGATGCATTTCTCTCACAGTTAGTAGCTACTAATTTTCTTAGAGCAATGAAATATTGAAAATATTTCACTAAGTTCAAGTTTAAGAGAAAAAAAGAGTATTGATTTTAGAAAATGATTTTTCAAAGACTGCTAAAATGTTCTTTTGTTATGTATTTCACAAAGATAACTCCGGGCCAGAGTGGGGAGACTTGCATATTGATTTCCTTGAAGCAGATAAAGTATGCATCAGTTTGAAAGCTAGCCTTATAATTTTCCTTGTTTGAGCAACAGAACAATAGCATAATAGGAAAATATATTTAAGGTATCCACTGTAACAGACACAACTAAAAAAAAAAATGTTCTGAAACAGCTGTGATGACATACAGAGTGCTACCAAAGTGGCCCACTTATGCACTAAACCCACTTATGACACAGCATGATTTATAGAAGACATCCCTATTAGAACATGAGCTACTTTTGCAACATGCATTCATCCTGCAATTATAGGATACTTGCAATTTCTAAATTAGAAGGAAACAAATAAACCCACTCAGAAGCATGTAATAAGACGGTTATGTTTGTGTTCTTTCTTCCTGGCATTGGTAGCAATTGCTAGTGCTTTGCTCCTTCCATTATAAAGGTTATTTTGTCTCTTCCACCAAGACCAGCACTGGTAGCATGTTATACTTTCAACAGATTGCCTGAAAGGCAATTTGAAATATGAAAGGACTAGAAAAGGCCAGACTAGCTTGTCACGAGCACTACCTCGTAGTGAAAATCCACCTTCCAATTTCGGCGAGATGCGGCAGTTGAACCTCCTCCAGAGTCCCCCCTCTCTTCACGCTCAGAGCACTCCCCCGACTGGATTTGCAGGATTTTGCTTTCCATCTCTACAGCCAGGTGCAATGTCAAACCCAATATAGTATTCAGCAACCAGATTTCACTGCAGATTTGGCAGTTTGCTAAGGTACAAAGGTTATGCAGCAATCATTATTGCTTAGGAATCATATGCCTATTTATAGCACATCATTTACATTTTCTGCAGCTTTTAAGCCATGTTTTAAGCACAGTAGAGACTATAATAAAACATTCAACACATTTTTTACAATGCACCATCTAGATGATAATTTTATACTTACTTTGTAGATGTATGACTGCACCACAACTGGATAACTCTACCAGAATATATAAAACATTAAAATTCACAGTGCTGCGTTTTCCTCTTTTTAAGAAAACAGCAGTGGTGGGTGGGTGGGACACACACACATGCACTCACAAGCGCTCCCAGTATTTGGCTCAGATGACATCCTAAGTGTTTGGCTTCCTGCTCCCTGGCGGTTTTGTGGCCTTTGCCCACGGCACGTGGCCGGCAGCACCCCACCATCGCCAGCTGCTCGGCTGCTCCGCTCTCCCCTCCGGCGCGGGCAGGCTGCACCACCACGGTGCTTTTTATGCAGCAGCTGGTCTCCTTGATTTTCTAGTGAACTGATAAGCTAAGAAAGAGACAAGGACCCTGGGATCAACTTTTTTTTCCTCTTCTTTTTGTACAAAAGCAGTTTTTGTTTTATTTTTACAGCTTGCAAAGTGGATTTCAGAATAGAGTAAAGCAGATGTACAATTTTTGATTTCTACTAGCTGTCTCAAAGAAAGAGTGAATAACCGTTCTTTAAATGTGATGGCAAACTCTCCAGCAACACAGACATCCTTTCTCTATCTGTGGCATCTCTGTGGATTTTGGAGGATATCCCTTGCTATGCCGTTTCTGTACCCACCTCTTCTCTTGCATGGAAATAGAGATCCTTTCATCCAGCTAAAACATTCATTTTGCAGCCACATCATACATCCATGACAAATCCAACGTCTGAGCATGCACCCCACTTAAAGTCAACAGAAAGGCTCTCCCCTTCTCCCAGACCAATGGCTGTTGACAGTTTCAATCCAGCTAAGTTTATTTAAGTAGACATTCTAGATACGAAGGCAGGAAAGAAAAAGCACAAAGAAAACGACAGCAATGAGAAACCACTATGAGGTGTGCAGAATAGCCCTTAATTGAAAAAGGCCGCTTTTGTATAGGTTACAAATCCTAGTTAGAAAGAAAAAAGTAAAATTATACACTGTTCCACAGTAAGAAGTGTTGCCCTGTGAAATCTTAAAAGTCTTTTCAGAAGGTCAGTTTAGTTGCAGAAGTCCACTGTCCTCCCTGCCTCCACCTGGTCTCCTCGGTGGCTTTGTGCGAGGCTTCACCACTGCCTCGAACAGAAGCTCGGGGTGCAGCACGTCCCCAGTTGGGAGGAGGGTCTACTGCCTGCTGTTTCTTTCTACATACAGAGCCATTTCAGGTGCCCAGCCACCTTCTGGATCTTCTCTTTTGCAGGTGATTAGAGCTACTTCTGGCATACAAAGCCTCAAATTTTCAATTTTATTTAAATTAAATGGGGATTATCAGTACGACAATCCCATAGCATCTTCCAGAAATTAGGAAAAAAACAGAACACAGACAGTCCCCCCCCCCCCCCCCCAATATGTACACCCCACCAACATCAATCAAACAGCATTCTGGTCTACTGATGTCTTCAGCAGACATGCTATGGGAGTGCTTTAATTATTTGTTTCTTGGCTGATGCGCTACAGTCTTTGCTTGGGAAAAGCAGGTCAAAGAAGCATGAGGGGAAGAGTAGATGCTGGTTTTCTACATAGTGTATAAACAGGTAACAAGTGACACCCTTTGCCTTTGAGACCTTACAGCATCAACACAGATGGTCCAAGAGGACCTGAAAGGATTTCACAGGAGGTAACCTCCTGTGAAATAACTCCCCCAAAGCCACCGAGGAGGCGAGCGGCAAACCAGAATCAGACCCAGGAGTCCAGACCACCTGGACAAAGCTCAAATGCCAACTGTAGTGTGGGTCCTCCTTTGCTCCTCCTTTTCAAAGGAACCACAGCGCTCACATGAAGCTCACCCTAAGCACTAGAACACTCAATTCTTCAGACAGCTACATACAGCAGAAAGAGAAGGGGGAAGACAAGTAACAGGAATCATAAAAGACAACTGCAATCTGTGAAGTTGCCCAGAGTGCAAGTTTTCACCATCTGCACACTGTACATCCAAATAGTACAGCCCCCATGAGCAGAAAGAAACTTCTAAACAAGAGTGAGGATTAGACCCTAGTCAAATCTGGCAAATAAAAATTGATTCAGGAGTTCAGGAGCGCCAATTTATTTGTCAAGGATTCTAAACGCTTGAAAAGGAACAAACCCGTGCACTGCAATAAACAACTGTAAGAAAAGAAAAAAAACAGTGCATAATGGTGATTTATTTCTATAGCTGAAGAACAACAGAAAAAATGTATTATTTTGGATCAGTCCAATTAAAACCATCACTTTTGGCTATAACAAGCATTCGATTAGAATCAAAATAAAAGCAAAGTGTTGCCTTCCAATTCAGGATATTTTAAAACTGCTTTTCTAATAAAAGGAAAGACTAGTTTCATAAGGGGACTTTAAGATTTCACAATCACTGTGAAAACTGTGACTTAAGTCTTCACTGCAAACCTCTCTCCTGCATCCTGGCCAGCTCTTTCCTGCGGTGAGTGCAATATATACACAAATTGATTTGTATCTTTAATTTTAATTATGATTTCAATCCATAGGATAAACTAAAATGGGATTTTCTGCTCTTTCAATTTTGTTTTGCATTTGTGGGATCTTTTAAAGCTATTTTCCTGAAGGAAACTCTTTGGTCAGAAGAAATTTGGTGCTTTAAGTGATCAGGAGAATACATTATTCAGTTTCTGTACATATTCAGCAGTTACAGAGATTAAACATACCTTCATTCAGAATCTCAATTTTTGCATTAATTTAGGCAACAGTGAATGATGTACTTATGCATTTACTAGATGATTTTTTTCTACCTTTGATTTGCCAGGCTGTGTACTGAAGAAAATCTGAATTTCAATTCACAGCATACAAGAATGAACTTACAAAGCTACCTGAAGTGCTATCTTAAAGTTAACTTTAAAAATATTTAAAAATAGAGATTAAGCATCATCTACTAGCATTCATGACAGACAGACTCTAAGCATGGTCCCTTCTGCAACTTTAGAACTAGCAGATCTCCTCGATTAATTTTTATTCATAAATTTAAAAAAATAGAAAGAAAACTTTCTGCTTTTTCTATTACATTTCCAAATTTTATATTTTTGGCATATTGTAGATAGAATCAAAATGCTAAATCCATTCAAAAGGCTGGCTTCTTCTACTAATACTCTACCCTAGACTAATTTCCATATTATACAATTTTAATACTCTTCCTTCTTTCAGCATGCAACCTACATGCTAATTTTCTTTTCATAATTCACATTTACAGAGCTACTGATTTCCCATTTGACTCACGATTATGATGACCTGATGCTTCTCCTAACCAAATATCGAGTAAAGAACCATTCTCCACGCTCCGAAGCTGCTCAGCCATATGTTAACACATGGATAATTTCAACAGCCATAGCAACATTTCAAGGAGAAACTGAATCTCTGGCATCTCCTACCTTTTCCAAACAGCATCCTGAATAAGGACCAGGCAAAGCAAAGACAGAAAGCGAGTCAAGGAGCCTGGCAAACATAGTACGAACGGAGCACAGTGGTGTTATTGCAAAAAACCCAAGTAACGAGGCAGCAGACACACTGTGGAAGCTACGTCTTCAGACCTGAAGGTAGAAGGCTGCTGCTTTCGCCTCTGATCCCAGCAGTCTCCGCAACGGGATGGTTCCGCACACGGATACAGCGAGAGGTGATTATAAGCAAGGGAGTTTCTCTGTACTAGACAACAGCAGTTGTAAACTGTCAGCTCTTTGTGCCATCCATCTATATATAAAGTTGCTCTTGATAGAAAAAAAACCCTCACATTTCTATACTAATTCCAGCAGAAACAGTCCCTGGAATGCCTAAGGGGCAAAAACTTACTTTGTGGATCCATTAAAAGGAGAAAATAATTTAATAATGGCTTTCTCTGCCTACAGTTCTTCTAGCACCTGTTTTTTCCTGCTGTGTTTCGTATTTCAAAGCTCTTCTTAAATAAAAGATAACAGTGCTTAAAGCCTTCCTTTTAACCATGCCTGCTGAGTATGTCATTAATAAAGCCAAACTGACAAGAAACACCAGGATAAATACAAATAATTACAAATACACTATTCAGTATCAATTTCAATCCCCAGTTAACCAGATTACCTTTCCTCTGTATTTAGTTTCATGTTAAAATAGGGTTTTTTTAATCCAATTAGAAAAATTCCAAAGAATAAAACATTTTGCTTTTTAATTCTTACTTCTGATGATACCACATTGTTTATATCTCCCGTCTAAGCTTCTCCTCCTGGCTCACAAGGTGCCCTTCTCACAGGGATATGCTTGGCAGCCATATGAACCACATAAAAGCATAAAACATTCAAACTATATAAAATGTTTCAGTTCTGCTGCCACAGCTACAGCCTGGAGGAGCTCTACCAGATTCCTCCTCATTCTGTTTTCATTCCCACCAGGAGAATGGCCAACTGGCTCACGCAGTCCTGGAGCAAGACCCGCCAAGGGGCTGCTCAGGCTTCTTTTACCTTCACAAGCGACATGATGCCCCTCCGGGGCTTCCCCTTGGTCACCGGCCTTTTGCAATACCAAATACAGCATTTGCTCCCTGGATTTTCTAAGCACTGGGAAGGCAAAACTAGTCTTGAGTTACTGCAGTCAAGTGAGCAGCACACATGTAGCAGGAAGGGAGGGAGAAGACAGAAGTGGGGAGAGATGCAGCATGAAGGTGCTGTGCAGCCTACTGAGGCAAGGAAAAGAAGTCATTGAAACGCTGCTTGCTAGAAAGAAAACAAATGTTGTTTTGCGTTGTTTTTTAAGCTGATTGTCCCGAGTCAATCCCAATGGAGGCCGACCAACTTCCATGAGCTCAGCCTCCAGTCCACTCCGAATCCCGTTTGGGGATTGCTTTTGCATTTCTGGAGGCCTTAAAGCCACCTGCTAAAGCTCTCTGCTAGCGCAGCCAAACATTGCGCACAACTTAAAATATGCTTTGTTTATGTAAATGGAAGTTTTCACAGACTGTTGGGCTTGCACAGAGGTGCTGGGCTGATATCAGCAACAGTGAAACTCCATTTACACAGAGAACAGGTGCAATGAATGCAACGGCCCTTCCCTTGGCCGGCAGCAGGGGCTTGTCAACAGCAGGGCAGGAAAAAATGCACAGGATGAGCCTGGGGAGACCTCATTGATCAAGAAGGCCATGAGGGAAGAAAATGATTTGAACCTCCCTGCTCCAGCTTCTTGCTGTCCCAGCAACGGGACCCCGCATGCACCCTCAGCACGGAGTCATGGAGGGGAGATGACGATGACGACTCTGGCACCGAGATGCTGCTAAGTTTCCCAGGAGATCTTCCAACGTAGGGCTCTCCTGGCCTGGTGCCCATGCCAGCCCTGGTGCCACAGCACACCAGGTGGCAGCCCCATGGCCAGCCGCAGTGGGTGCTCCCAAGCCACAGGGCTGCTGCGACCCCATGCCCTGAGCGAGCCAGCGAGCTGCGGCACAGCTGCGGGGAAGGGGGAACCAGATGTCCGAGCATGAATCACATGCTCCCTGTGCGGCCGGCAGACACGGGAAACGCTCCAGCCTTGCTTTTTCTTTTAACCACTGCATTCGCTCCCTGTTATTCAGGGCCATCTACCTCTTCCACAGTACAGCTTGCAAGAGCAACCTGTGCTGGGGGCAGATTGGTTAAGGCAAGAAAACTCATCCTGAGGAGATTCTGCAGGTAGGTTCATAGCTCCAGCATGAGCATCTGGAGGGAGACACAAGTCCAGAGACTCCAAGTACGGTCTGACTCCTACACAAAGATGGGAAGATCCTGGGAGCAAGTTGCTGCAGCTGGCAAATTATTTACAAAGAGTAAGAGCACACGGTGCTGGCCAAGTGTAAATGGTGGCTGAAATATCCGCAAGGCTGACGAATTCCAGAAGAACAAACAGTACGGAAGTCTGTGCGAGTGTGTCCTCACAAACACTTTAAAATCCGCATAGGGCTCTAAGATACTTTAGAGCAAGAATATCAGTAGATGTTTAAACAAACTGTTGTCATCTAGTACATCTCGCAAATCCAATCAGAAGTAACCAATACTGCAGAAAGCTTGCAAATGCATAAGAGGTAGCATTTAATAGTCAATTTGCAAGGAGTATCAGTTTCTTTTTTTTTTTTTTGGATGTGTTTAGCTGAAGTTGTACATAAGGACTCAGGCCCTATTCCTGTCCCAAACCACATTCACCTCAGCTTCTGACCATACAAATACCTCTGCCTGTCTACCATTCCCATGGTCCTAATAGCAAAGTCTCCAGGGTGTTTCTTTACTCAGTGCTGGACTATGGCAGACACACAGTTGCGACAGTAAATGCAAAATACTACTAGCCTCTGGATAGTCAACCATGCTTACGCAATACCTATCACCTAATCCCACAATTACAGCAAGCTTTGCAAATCTTCTGTGTTGCACAATCGGAATTCAAACCTGACTTGTGGTGCAGGACCCCCGGTTAACAAAACTGTCCAACACAGCAAAAACTTTAGGCTCTAGCTAAACTCCATTTGATAAGGCACTGAAGATGTGTTTAGTGTCCAGCCTCTCACAAACCTTTTAAGCACGTGCTTTGAAGCGTGCACTCAAGTTCTGTGCTAAACTGAAGTCCATGTCCTGATCTGACTCCAGCTCTTCTCACCTAGCACCGAATTCATCAAGACCAACCTAATGAGCTGGAAAGCAAGGCTACAGGCTCTGCAAACAGGGATCAGTTCCCCACTACTTCACAAGGACACAGTGGGTAAAGTCATCAGCACAAGAGGTGCTCAAATACAAATACTTTGTAGGCAGTATGAAACCTCTCAAATAAAAAGCAAACACAACAATCTGCAGGCAAGTCAAGAAATCTTTAGTGAAACGTGCTGGACGTCATGAAGACATTTGCAGTCAGAATCCAGAACAACTATTTTTAAACCAGAAGATGCACAGGAAATGTTAGACAATCATTTAGATGTGTGTACAGTTAAAGACTTGATACAAAGCTTGCAGGTGTCAGTGGGTCTTAGAAACTCCATTTTAGATACCTCGTTAAAAAAAAATTGTGATCTGTGACCACATATGGATAAAGAGTACTGGATTTCCTAATGATATTTATCTGCAGAATGTTTTTAACTTAAACAGTCACATTGTTGCAAAAACGTTATCTAATTTTGGCAGTGCAGAATACAGTAGACTGACTAAAATTAGGTTTGCAAACATGCACCAAGAGATACAAGGTTTCACATGACTCATCTACTTCTCTAAGCGCCTCTCTGATAGACTAATGGAATCCTCAACAAGGATAATAATTTTCTCAATAAAGGCAGAAGATTTAGAGTAACCGTGTTACGAGCAATAAGAAGATACTGCATTTGCCCTAAGGTAGCACATTCATTTTCAAGATATTTAGCAATAGAAAACCTTTTATCTGGAGTAAGTACTTTTAAATATTTTCCTGGAAAGGTAATTAAATCTGAATAAATGTGTTAAATTCCATATATCCTCATCTCCTGCCACAGGTGGGCTTTGCTGGGAAGTCACATCATAAAGCATTAGGACATGTAAATATACAAGCAGCTTGGTTCAGGAGGCATAATCCAAAAGAAAAACATCTAAATAGAAGCTGTTTTCTAAAGAGGAGTGTCTCAACCTTAGCATGTTTTCACCAGTAGAGACCAAAGCATTTCTCCCTGGGAATTTCACTGTCTGCATTTCACAGACAGGGAATCTGTTTTTCCCAAAGTCACCTCAGCACTAGCACAGAACTACAAAGAAAACCCTGGTCTCCCCAGGCCCTGTTCCCCTTCCACTCACCGCATATCACCATCTCTTTCTGAAAAACTATCTTGATTCTAGGCCTCCAAAAAAGGGAGGAAAAAAAAAAAACAGAATAAGCATAACAATGTTCTAAAGTTGTTCAGATCAGTATTTTCTACCCCAGTTCTTCAAGCTTAATGAAGAGCTCCTACGTGTTCTACCTGGTTCCTGCTCTCCAAAGGCTGCGCAAAGACACACGGATGCTAGAACAAGGCTCTTCCCTATCAATGCCTTCAGAACCATACGAGAAGGCGAAAAGATGAGAAGAATCTCAGGCATAAGGAGGATTTTTGTGATGATACATTTTAGAAAATTTGACCAGTTAATCAAAACAACCCTGGGTGATGCCCATCTCTGTAGACAACACAAGTTGTTCTACAGACAAGGGTGGCAGAAAGACTAATGTTGCATCTCTCTTGCAAGCAAGAACTGTAACTTCGAGCTATATGCAGCTAAAAATTATCCTGGCCCTAATAAAGCTGTGATCATGTCAACACAGACACTACATTCAGCTTAGTTGGCCTGCTAAGAGAAAGGAGGCAAAAATGACAGTCCTGGGGCTAAGAGTGATGGAGAGAGAGAGCTGGCAGGTTTGGGGGAGTGATAAACATGATCTCTGGCAAGGAAGGAAGTCTTGGAGGCAGAGATAGGGGAGGCCATGGAAGAAGGCAGAGCAGCTTCCTGCCTTCAGAAGTATTTGGAACTACAAGGCTAACTTTTCATGACATTTTACCTCTCTCTCTTCTGTTCTTGGGTTTTTATTCCAGCAATGGCTGCAGAATTGGGCATGGTAGATGGCTGGGCAGCCAAAACAGGGGATGAGAAAACACCCACAGTTACTCCTTGTACTGTACTACTACAGCTTCAGCTGCTCAGGTGACCTGAGCCAACCTCCCTTTTCCCACCGGCCCACGAACGCCTCCTGTGCAGAGCCCCGACCTCAGGCACAGGCAGCCCGAGACTGCCTTGGTCTTGAACTCCTCGGGCAGGCTATAAAGTGCTCCAACACTGGAGGCTGCAGTGAGAACTGGCCCATATAAAGCAGGGGAATTGTGGTAAGAAGAAGGAAAGGTACTGTTTAACTGGTTTAACTGGTGCAATTGGAGACACTGTGCCTCTTTTTTTTTTTTTTTTTTTTGACGGGGGGAGATATGAAAGATTTACATGTCATTCACTGCCCTGCCTTAATCCCAGAAACATAACAGCAACAACATTTCATTTACTGCGAATAACTCCATTTTCTCTGCAAGCAAACAGTTAAGGAACTTTTTATTTTTAAAAATGAAAACTTAGATTAGACTTGACGTTAAGAAGCTTCTAAAACTGGCAGGCCCTAGAGCTAGGGGCTTTGCAGTCTCAAGAGGGCAACCATGCCAGTTCAAAGAAACAAAGCACATGGAAATGGCATCAGACCAGTTCAACTTCTGCAGTGGGGACAGAAAGCCCAACACTTCCGTGCTTCACTGGGTAGGCAGCCGTGGAGATGGGTAAAATCTCATAGTTAAAAGCCTGCTCTTCACAAGGAAGCTTACTGGGGCCAGTTGCTCTCCATCCTAGCTTAAGGATTCAACTGTACAAGTTAAGAGGGTTGCCCCAGGATTGCTGGAAAGCCCCACGAGCAGGACCATGACACATGCATGATACCTTCCACTTTATTTTCTTGCATCACTCTACTACCCTTTTTATTTCTATAGATGAATAGAACCTTTCTGCGCAGCCACCATCATTTTACCTGCAGACTTACACTGGGGAATTGAGTCCAGCAAGTAAACGCATCTTTTCTTTCATAAGGAAGCACGACACAGCATTTTCTGCTAGAAAGAAGGCTCTGTTGTTCTGCACCTTTTGAACACGTGCTTCTAGAAGTAAAATATCTGCCACTAAAATTAAGGGTAGGCTGCTTAACTAAATATTTCTTTTGTCAGCCATTCATTTTAAATGAAAATTTGTTGCCACATTATGCCATTTTAATATTGGGTTGCCCTCAACCAGAACATCTGTGTACTTAACCAGCTGCTTTAAACAACTGCCTTCTTTAAAACTAAGTCAAACAGATGATGTGCTTTACTATAGCCAAATTTCCCTGTGAAATTCATTCTCTCTCATGCCTTAGTTGGCAAGAAAAAGAACTATCCATTCATTTTCCAATTCAAAAAAAACAAAACAAAACAAAAAACACTCTTTCTAAAGGAACAGCAACTAACTAGAGTTTTATCACTGTGGTAAAGATGTTAGCACAGTATCATTAAAAATGATTTACATACTCATCTGCTTGATATTTGATAACAGAGTTGGAAGTATGCCCTCAAAAACAGCCAAGTTCTGTCATTCGGCAACTGGCAAGAGCAAGGGAAGAAGCGACTTGTTCCCAGTCCTGGAGGGAATTGTAGCCTTCGGATCAACACAGGTTTGGTTGTTTTATCTATTGGCTTAGGATATTAGCATACACTTTTCAAAGCATGGCAGCATCTCTCAGAGCAGGGAGGTGCAAAAACTAATTCAAGTGTAAAAAGGGATTTTTCCTCCCGGAGTTCAACTTTCAAAACAAGAAGTTATCACGTTTATGCGATCCGAGTGAGCAGAGACTTAGAAATGTAAATTGGATGTAACGGGCACTATCTGCCCAAGTTTTCAGAAAGCATGAAGTGTGCTCAAGCTCCATACTTAGGCTGTTTGCTTTCACTGTTGCCAGTTATCTCACTGCTCATTGAAATATGTAAGAAAGTAGTACCACACTGAGAAGATCCAGCTACTCTGAACAAAACACAACTATTGAGAGGCTTTTAAGGAACACAAGATGGTGTCAACAGGAGTATGGGAGATTATTTTCTTAAAGCAATTTCATTTTTTAGTGTTTGGTAACTACTGCACCAGTGAAATTAGGCTGGTCTAGAATAGCAATTAAAGTGTTTATGAAAAACATATTGTTTCAGACAACATCAGCTATCCTGACTTCATTAGTTACTTGATTCAAACCATAAACACAATAACCAACCAAGATGACAAAAGTTGCAGATTACAATATAAATCATAGAGGAAGAGCACAGAATACATTTTGACAGATCCATATTTATGTGTCACAACATTTGGAATTTACTTAAATCCTCTGGAAGTCTCTCCATGACTTTTTTAGCATCCCAGCTGGTAGGCAGATGATGAATGAAGGTGTTCTCAGAGCCTTCCTCATTTGGATAGGTTCTACCACCCATGCGCAAGTAGTTCTTTGGAGTTTTTAAATACCCTTTCCCTTGGAATTAGCTTCATGATGCTGCAGTACACAGATTTCAGAGTTCAGCTGGTATTACATGTCCAGAATAGAGAGTTCAGCTAAGTACAAAGACAGCTGGTAAACCACAAGGCACGCCATACAACTCAGCACACAGGGAGGGCTTAGGAACACACAGAGACATGTAATATTGATCTTTTCTGGTGAGGTACAGTCAGAGCTGTGTGAAATATCCCATGTAACACTGAGGCCATTCAATATTTTTCTTGACAGTCATAAATTAGTTTTGACTAACACCACATTTTACGAAGGAGCTCATTTACTCCATTTCCTGGAATAAAGAGTTCAAGCAATAAACCAAATTTAAAGCTGTGATCTCACCCAATTCAGTCAGACAGCACCATGGCCACTCCCCTGTATATATTCTAAAAATGAAGTTAAATCTAATGAATGCTAAAATACAAAGGCTAGAAGCTGGAGTAAAGATGACGAGATCAGAAAATGAAAGCGATACAAGCAGACTGTTAAAAGTACTAGATTGCATGCTAGTACAACCACCCACCAATAGCTGATATAGGTGGAGATCTCATCCTATACATTCCTCTTGCTTAAAGCTCACAGACTGAGGTGGCCTGGTGTGGCTGTGTCCAAAATCCATCAAATCCAGAACAAAGCATCTAAGTCCACTTGACAATAGCTTGACAATAGCTGGCCTTCACCTGCCAGCGGGTGAAAAAACGTGCAACTTCCTTCTAATAGCTTTCTTTGCACCTGCTTTCTGTTTCTTTTGATAACTTGGTCACTTCTACTCTGTAACCAGCAAGGATGCAATAATCCCTAATTGCTCCTGGCGGAACAGCAAGTGCTAGCAGCCAGACCAACAGCTGTAAACAAGGTAGACTGCTGTACTGGGGCCAGCTGGAGGAGAGTTTCTTGTTCCTTTCTTGTTCAGAGTTCTGCTTCTCACCCGCCTCAGACAACCTCTGTGTTTCAGTTCTTCATCTAGACTGTCTTAAAATCAGGAGAAATAAAACTGTGTCTAGAGCATGGTTCATCCACTCCTAAAGCGGACAACTAAAACAGGTCAGATGAATCACTTCAGCAGCAGCTTTTCTCTCCAAAGATTACACAAGGGCCAGCAGGGACCCTGTCCAACATAGTCATCTAGAACAGGTGAAACGAAGCCCATCTCAGACATCTGTACATATTTGTTGTTCATACACAGCATTGCTCATCCTCTCATGGCTAAAATTGGGGATGAAATCCGCTGTAGAAAAGGGCCAGAAGTACAAGATATCCAGCTTTCTGGAGAATGATCTCAAATCTGAATTCTCACCAAGGCAAGATCTTCCTTCTAACATTTGAATTAAGACTAGGGATTGAAAGACTCTGAGTCATGATTTCTATTTGCAGCAGTACAGCTGATTTGGAATCTGACCTTTGGCATGTAGTTTAACCTCATTTCTCCTACTAACTGCAATGTAGGGATAATTATAACAATCCCGCAGGAACGTTAAGAGTCTTAATTGATTAAGATCTTTAAAGTGTTCTGGGATTCCAGTCTTCTCATCAAAACAAAGGTACTAATAACAATTACATATACACCGTTATAATAATCATTATTGCAAAGACCGCATTTATCTTATATTTACCTTTAAAATACCTTAAACAAATACACATACGCTATTTTTTGGATAATTCTTCCCAAAGTTATCCATATTCCTGTTTTTCTAGAATTTGTATCTTCTGTTCTGACACACTGCAAATTTACCAAGATGCTTGTTTTTCTGTTACCTGTTCAAATCATGTACTAATGCAAAACACTTTTCCTTTCTGCCTAAGTGACTACATCATATATATATATATATATATATATATACACACACACACACATATACACACATAATCCCTGCCCCTCACATATATATACACACATAATCCCACACATCCTGCCTTTAAGTTTACCAAACAAACAGATCTGAATTCCAGTAACGCAAGCACATCTTCAGGCTTTTGCCAAGCCTAATGGACAAAAGTGAATAATTCTCATCTAGGAACCACACCTGAATTACTATACACAACTTGGACTGAAAATCAAAACAAAGCATCACTGTCTTCATCTTCCATTCTTAAAATCCCACCAAGAAAATCTCAAGGAAAATGCTCACATATTACAAGATAGAAGATATTTTAATTTGAAAAACGGCTTGCATTTGCAGTATGATGCAGAAACACATACACACACAAATTAATATATACATGTAAGTGAGTATGTGTGTGTATGCATACACACACACGCAGAGACACTCTTCCTTGGCCCAGTGCAATGCAGGATAACAATGCTGCTGGA
Source organism: Rhea pennata (assembly GCF_028389875.1). Lineage (NCBI taxonomy): Eukaryota > Metazoa > Chordata > Aves > Rheiformes > Rheidae > Rhea > Rhea pennata. Next base: position 56,978,452 of record NC_084667.1, on the reverse strand, counting down.
GCCAAGATCTCATCAGTCCTGCTGTCAGCTTCGATGTGGATTTAGGACACTCAGTACCTCCCCTTCTACATCTTTAAAATGGAAATCACTTATCCTTATGTTATTTGACCAATTTCAAACCAATTACTTACTAGCTGTTAAACATGAATTTTCCCATGGCCCCACAAAGCTGTAATCACATCAAGGCTCTGCTCCCCACCTTTTTTTTTATGGGTGTCCCCCTTTTTGTTTAAACGTTTGCATTTCCCGTGAGCCCTTCCACCCCTCACCCATGGTGGGACTGAGCACGCCACTGCAGTCATCTAAAAACAGCAAGGGCAAATGGGCAGGTACCACACTGCGCTGCTTGTTGTTTGATGTACAGCCCCCCGTGCCACACAGCCATACATGCAGAATTTCTGGTGGCATCTGCATTAAATCTCAGCATTAGAGACAAATCCTCAGTTCTCTGGCTCAACCGCTACTGTCAGATTTGATCCTCTCTCAAGGTTACAGAGATTTCACATTGAAGACTAGAGGCTGCACACTAAACACCAAATGCAAAGAACAGATGACTGTTCCAGCCCATTTTCCTGGATGCACAATTTCTAGAGCGGATACAGATTTCTCTGGCTTGCAGTAGCCCCTATGCAAGCTCACTCCAATGCAGAAGTAAAACTCAAAGTGACAAGCAACACCTGTTTCCACAGCTATTTTCCACACCAAACTACATCTGATCTTTGCTTCATTGCCTCCTTTAATGTTTAATAATGGTTTCACTGAACAGTCTTAATTGAGTTTCTCACTTTTTACTTAAGCATCCACAGCTGAGCTTAAACATCTGAAGGAACCTCTGGTTCAAGCAATCTGCTCGGCACAGACATCCCTGCAATACGCTTTCTGGTAGTCATCATTTTTAATCAAGACTGCAGATACTCTGAATATTTTTCTTCTGTAAGAATGCAATGGCAAGGTTTTAACCTCCTTGCACTCTTTTTCTCCTAACAGCTCTTCTACCAGATGGACTCAATAGAGAATAAAACAGTAGGCATATCTCAAAATGATTTCCTGAAAATCAAGTTTCTGTTCATGGCATCCACAAAATAATACAGTATCATCCTTCCCTTTGAAGTACCAGGAAACAGCTAAAAAAAGCTGAGTGAGTTCACAGATTGGTTGTTTTTAATTTATGTATGTATAATTTGCAGATAAAGATTTTAAAGCTTGGCTTTCAGAGGTTCTCAGAATGCACAGCAACTTAAACTTGGCAAAGCATTACCAGATGACTGCTGTATATGGAGCACAACGCATACTGGGGAAACTTATGGGGGAGTGAGGAAACGAAGTAAAAATACTGGTTGGCAGGCGCTGGGCTGCCACGCTCACAGCCCCGGTCAGCAAGGACGGCCTCCGACGTTTCACAGTGAGCAAATCAAAACAAAACAAATTCCAGACCTTGGAATCCAAACTAAACGTCCACAGGGAAGGAAAAAAAAAACATGTCTTTTTCTGACCCCTTGTTCTCCCCTCGCCCACACACACAGCAGCAGCCAACTGAGTATTTGGCAGCAGAGGTTACACTGACGTAGAGCCGCAGTGGCTGGAGCTCAGACAGGACGCGGGCAGATGTGGGGACCGAGCCACACGGACACGAAGGCCACCACCACCATGCACCAATGGGCATAACATTTCCCCCTGAAAGAGGATCAGCTCTGTCCGATAAAGACAGGCAATAGCAACTCGGAGTTGTGGCGATGGCAAGTCCATCGCTTCCCCTTCTGAACAATCCCATCATTTAATAACTCTCAGTGCCAGGGAATCATATCTTATTTCAAGACTGATTTTTTTCTTACTTCAGCCTTCAAAACCAGGATATTGTTTCCTCTGTCTGCAACGTCAAGATTTTCACACTAAATCAGGCATTCTTTTTCCTGTGAAATTATTTAAATATCTTACATATGCTGTACCCTGTGAGTCGTCTTTGACCTTTTTCTTTGTAAGCGAGTGTTTTCCTGCTCCTCCTTTTCACGCTGTGCTTTATAGTAGTTTAAATAAATGTATACCTTTGTTTTATGAACAAACTGTTGGAGTGAATTTGGAATTAACATTAGTTATTTGGAGTAGCTAAAAATTACTATAATGGAACTACAGACATGAGTGTATTGCCTATTGCTAGGGCCAGAAATGTCATTTAACCAGACTTTGAAGTGTAACCCTCAAGCTTTGAGGGAGATGCTTTTCCAAAGATGGTTTTGGGTGTTTTTCCCCACTCCTTCTAGTACTAGGTACTTAGAATTCTTAAATTATTTGATTCTTCCTCTTACAACAAAAATGTCCCAATACCCTAATAAGGTGAGTTCAGTGCAACCTGCAGCACACTCAGGTTTGACTCGGATGGCTTTACTTGCTGTAAACTGTGGTTAGGCTTGGGCTGTATTCTCGGTTTTCAAAGCACATTTAGTGATGCTGCAATCATTTGGCGTAACTGGGACATGCATTTACTTATTCCCAAGTGGTATGTAATTGCCTGCACGTGACCCAGGGCACAGTCTCTAGGCAATAGCCTCTTTTTCTGGTGTCAAGGTCACAGACAAAATACATTTCATTTGCTCTAGTGGCATTCTTCTGGGGTTACAACATGACTTTGACTTTGTCCCTGGCATTTGTTCATGCCTGAAACTGCTTGTGACCACCACTGCCTACCTACACCATTTCAGCAACTGCAAATATTTATTGAGACATCTTACTGACCATGTAAAAAAAAATCACATACGGTATGTTGTAGCCATCAAGTCCCAATTTCAGTATGTTCTTGTGGAAGAAATCTTCACGAGCCTGATTTTTCTGCCAGTAACCTGGCACACTTAGTCACAGATGCAAGAAAATAGGAGCTTCTACAACATTAGGTTCAAAATGCCCACTTCCTTCACTCTATAGTCCGCATTATAAAATTCCATTTTAGACTGAAATTTTCCACGTGATTTAGCTCTCAAAACAAAGAGAAGTTTTCAAGGAATTCAAACATTCCACATCTTTAAATACAAAGACCAAATTTCTTAGTAAACAGCATCCGCCAGGCTCTCCTCCCTAGAATAAGAAGAGTAGCTACATGCTGAACACTTGAGAAAATCTGATCCATGTAAAATGAATTTTTCTTGTATTTTTGAAATATGATCCATAGATTTCCCCTCCCCAATTAAAAAAGAACGTGACTTTGATCTCAAATAATTTGCAATGGCTACCAAAAAGAGGCTTTATCTTTTAACTAGCATCTTAACCCAAACCTGTAAGAAACAGTCCCTGGCCAAACCACAGCAAAGATGTGATAGCTGGACAGAACAGCGTTAACTACACAAAATGTAGTTAGCATGAAACTACATCAGAAAGTGCTGTCTCATCAAGTAAAGATGATCCACGGAGGCAAGGTTTGCAGGAATATTTCTTTTATCACATCAACTCATATAGTCAGAAAAAACGGACAAGATTTTGTATCTAAAATCCTCTTCAGATCTGAAAGAAAAGCTTCAATCACTTCTTTTCTTAACCTTTATGTACTGTTTTCTCCTTTTACTCCCTTTAGGCATGATTTTTTTTTCCTCTTTTTTCCTTCTTTCCCAGGCAAATTTAATGGAAAATTAGTCCCAGGCCTTACGACACTGCTAAGAACTGATACTTTAATGAAAAGAAAAGCAGAAATTTTACTTCAGAGAATTATTCCTGTTCTGGTGGTTTGGGTATTTTTCTTAGCTCCTTTGTTGGGAAAGTCTGTTTCAGATCTGTAAAAAGACCTGTGTAACCATAAGCTTACCCCTTTTCTCCAATTATACTAGCCAGTTTAATAAAAGATACTGCCTCTCCCTTCAAATGCTGCCTCTCATATCCCGCGACCGTGACGGCTGCAGCCGTACTACAACGGCACGTTTTACGGGAATGCCTCGGTGTGCGGGTAAGACCAACAGCTCAATCTCTCATGCTCCGTAGCTAAATGCCTAAGACACTTAGCTGGGATGTGGGAAGACCCAGACTTAAAACACGGTTTGCGCGACTTTAAGAATAGTTTCTCACCCCAAGTCATCCAGAACCAGGCGAGGCAGAATTTTAAGTCAAGTCTCACATCTTGAGCCAATATCAAGACTCCAAACTACAGAGCCAATCCAAATCAAAACATTTACACTGCAGTTTCTAACCATGGCGAAGTACATATTTTCACAGAAGAAAAGTCAGAAATGTTTTATTCTCATCTCGTTTCAGGCTCAAACCCTCAACTCTGCTTTTATGAAACAGAATCATCATCCCTGAGTTAGGCCTAACTATTATCTCCTCTGGGCCATTAACTCCCAAACTTCATAGCAATTTGGAGTATTAACACCATTTACTACATGCAGCTATCCCCTGAGAAAGGTTTCCTCTATGCTCCCCTCACCCAAGCCATTTATTCTTCTTCCCAGTACAATTTTGCTCTCATTGCACCTAGATAAGAAACTGGATATTTTACAGGCATTTCATTCTCTTTACTTTCCTTTTCTCTATGCCAACTGCAATGGAAAGAGTTGAAATGTCAGCCCCTCAGAGCAGTTGGAGAAAGCTGCTATCTTTATTTCCTGATGTTTTGAGACATAACACTGAAAATACCCAACACATAAAGTTTGCTTCCCATAACAGTACCTGAGCCAAAGGGTCTCCAGCAGAAGGAGGCACTGGTTTCGGAAGGAGGCAAGCCCAGCTGTGCAGCCCCAGCTGTGCAGTCCCTAGCATAAAACTACACACAAGTTGCTCCTGGTTGGTGCAAAGCAGCTCTCCAGCTGCTGCTCAGCTAATCAACTATCAATAAAACCTTAAAGAGAAGAAACGCTGAATATTTAAATTGTGCTATCTCACGAGCAAACACTGAAGCATATTAATATGAAAAAGCTTCATCATTTTGTTTCAAACTCCAATTTTCCAACTGTTTTCAACTCCTTATACCTTTTTTGGTGTGCTTTAACAAAAAAAAGGCTTTTATTAAAAAGCTTTGCATGAGTCAATCAAATCATGTTTTCCTCAACCTCAATTTACAGAGCAGTGATCTAAAACACACAAGGTTGTATGTTCCCAAGCTAGGAGCAAAAGGAGAGGAGAAAAAAGAGAGTGCAAAAAGAGAGGGGCACAGGTCATGTCATCCGGCTTCGTGCCCAGATCCCTGCTCCCACGCTCAGGGCGTTATTCTGCAGGAATCAAAGATTCACCGTAGTAGACCTTTATGTTCAAGACTGGGCAGAAGCAGGCGAGACTGAGAATGACTTTCTCTGAAGATCTCCATAGGTATATTTTAAAATTATTATTAAGGTTAATTCTGTTCGTGAAAGATGCCATTCACGCTTGTTCATTTATTTTCATTTTAAAGACTGACATCAATTTACATGCGTAACTAGCTTCAATTCTGAAAAGCATGTCTGGATCCTAGTTAAACAACAGCAGTGGCTTCTCGTTTGTGAATATTACCATAAGGGTGGCCTTAAAAATGCATACAAGATGAGAGAGAAATAAAGAAGAATGAAAAAAAATCAGGTTGCGAAACTTCGAAGGCAAACGGGACAGAGAGGAAATGTCTTGCTTTTATGAAGTAACTATATTGCAGCAGATCACACGTAGGTAGCTCCATATTTCAGGCAGTAAATACATATATATACACACACACACACAGAGAGAGAATTAACATTGATTTTAATGTGACTGGAATTTACCTTCTAACAAATGCACTGAAGCTCTTGTAATCCAACAAATATCCTGGGATAAATTTACTTTACGTTTATATCCAGGATGAAGCTATCCCCCCCGCAGGCACCAGCATATTTTCGCCTTAAATCTGGCCAAACATAACCCTACAATTTTTAACAAAGAGTCTCTAGCTATTTCTCACTTCAGGAATGAGAAACATTACAACACAGCAATTATGAGAATTGTATGTGCTTATCTTCATTTCCAGCAAGTCTGTTCTCATATGACTTCCTTAGAAGTATGCCTCTCCTCCCCTTCAAACGCACCCGTGCTAAACCAGTGAAACCTGCGGCAACTGCAGTGTCAGTTCTTGCAGGGAAAAATATGTCAGCAAAAACATTTGATTCAATCTGCTGTATAAAGAAGCAACATTTCCTCAGGGTTTATGCTTTGTATGGATAAACAGCAACTGTCCAAAAATCAGCTATTTACAATCTATTTCAAACATCAAAGGGTCAGATTTCAGGCAACTACCTTCAGCAAGAAACGCTAACTGGCTTCTTCGTCTTCTTTTTTGATTGAGTGCAAGTTTGGTTCACCACAAGCCCATAGAATTTGGCCTGTCGCTCCCAAAACTAAGGGTGAACTCTTAACTGAGTAAAGATGCAAAAGGTATTACGGCTCTTACAGCAACTGTAACTCGGCCCCTTCGGGCATACGCTTCTTCTTTGATCAGACGCATCATATGGACTATTCCTGTTTGCAACTCGAACGACGAGGCTCGCCAATTCCTGTGTGTAATCAAAAGCTTCTGTCTTGACAGTGTATTTTTATCAAGTTTTGCATTCAATTTCCTTGTATTCACATAAGGACAAAAGAAAGGAACGCAGCTAGCCGGTTTGTTGGAAGAGAGGGTATTTGCTCCTCCTTGAACTAAGCAAGCGGGGACTCGGCTGGCCCGCAGCTTCGTTTGCCTGCTGAAGCTGAATGTCTCGCTTTACGCGTTTAGCTCCACCAATGGTTTGTTGCAGTTGGTTATTATGCACCTGAAGGATATTTTGAACATGACACAGCAACCAGTTAGTTCAGCAATTAAGGTTAGAAGGGGCTGAGACACTGCCAGCAATTACATTTGGACAAAATACCATCCAAACCCATAAGCCTTGGGTTAGTCTCCATTTTAAACTTGTTTGCTAGTTTTGTTTCTAAATCCTTTTGACTTCAGCAACCATCACTTTGTCTTTTCTGACAAGAGTGAAGAAGAATCTATACTATTTGGTGTGCTTTTCTCTAGCCACTCTGTCTAGCCTGGGAGGTCAAAGTCACAGATGCAGAACGGTGATTTCTTCCACTTTTCGGTAGTGCTGCAGTCCCACTACCTCACGGCACAAAAGCTGCGCTCTTGTAGCAGCTGAAACATTCCTTCAGCAGCTCTTCTGCTCCTTCTTGCTCATCCATATGATTATCATATTTCTTGCAGAAAAGAAAAGCAGACCTTACTTTTTTAAAGAGCGATTCACAACACAAGCAGAAATCACTTCAAGGACCTCACCTACGGCTTCCTGAAGCTGTTTGGCTTTTCAAACAGTAGCTGTACTTTTGAAAGTCATGACTATTTAAGAGGCCTCCTTCTTAAGATTTTTCAGCAGGATGAGCCACAAAAGCTTGGTCTGCATCCCTCCAGGGCACCAGGTGTCTGTCCTTCCCATAGTTGATGTTGCTATTTGTTTGGAGGAGGGGGGAAGAAAAGCCATCTGCCTTCGCTTCAGGTTTTAATATCATGTCCACCTTTACAAAATGATGTTGCTCATCCTTTATTATTATATACTTTTTTAATAAACTTGCCATCTACCCTCGAGGTATTTATTTGAGTTGTTGGCAGAAACGTGGTGAATACTGCAGCCAAAAGCCGGAGGAGGCATTCCACGGGTACCTGCTGCCAGAGTCTGCTTTTGCAGAACCATACTAAGAACGATACTACAAATTGAACTCTTCACTACTTTATAGGATTTATTTTTTAATTTGACAGCAGTGAAAGGAAAGGCTTAGGAGTCAGGTTTCCTGGGTTCAACTCCAATTCTGCAGTTGAACCCAGTTTTGAAGTGCTCATAAATCAGGTAAACTCAGCGCCTCCGTTTGTGCAGAGACACGGGGAACATCTAGTCCCTGCTACTGGACTGCTGCTGCTGCTGCTGGTTTTGAGATCAGAGGAGAGGTTCTCCGTGCACAACAGGAAACCAGAATTTCTGTATTGAAAAGCACTTTGAACTTTAAAATCCACTGATGAAGAGAAAGTGTTTCCTCTATTCATAACAAGCTACTTTGACGGACTTATTTTCCTCTTTGTCATGTTCTCAGTTTTGCTCAGTGGAAGGGGAATAGAAGATGCTGTTAAAAATACTGAGATGCCATGGTGGGCGGTGTATCAGAAATAGATACTAGTTCACTGTGAAAAAATCCAAGTAATATCCCACAAAGATAAAGGCATGGCATGAAAAGGAAAAGAAAAATTGCATTTGTGTTCAGCTGCTAGAGAAATAAATATGGATTGAGCCTAGGAAATGCAAAGTACCATTTGTGGCCAGATGTACAACTTCTCCTGTTAGCTTCAGGTGCAAAGTCACCCTGTGACAGCAAGAGGAGCAGGAGCTCCCAAGAACTCACCTGACCACAGTTCCCTCCAGTTATAAGCAAAACGCACACGAGGTTGGGGAGTCTATGAAGACAGTGAAGAACATCAGTAAGAAAATGGACCCAGTTGGTATCTTGTATAAACCAGCAGCTTATACAAGCTCCTTCAACCATCACTTTAAAAAGGATCGAAGGTGTTTGGGGTTGTATTAGTTTCTTCCCAACAGGACCATAAACTGAGCGTGGCCTCTGCAAGGCACTACAAGCCCGTTACCCTGGGTTTTTTTGTTTTTTTGTTTTTTTTTTCCGACGCTCAAGTTTCTGCTCGTTCACCCAGGAACCGCCATGGTTATATTTCACCCCAACGGTGCAGCGCACTCGCTGCGCCCGGCCCCGAGGCAGGACACTGCTGCAGGCGGACCAGCGGCTGTCTAGGAGGCCACGCAGACATCTCCCACCGCGCTGGCAGGGAAGCCCGGCACCCCGGGACGGCCGGCGCCTATGCAGCATAGTCACAGGCATGACAATTATCCTGCCATAAAAAATCCCCCTCGTCTACCTGCAGAGGCAACCTTAACAAAACACTACTGAAATGCCTAATAAAATAAATGCCATTTAAACACGGCTGCAGAGAAACCACAGCCCTAGCAGCATGGAAGATTTTAGAAAAGACAAAAGGTCTAGCCGTCTGCACACAGAGCATCAGTACTACTTTCAAAGCAAGTCTAAGCAAAGACTACAAGTAATTTAATAAGCCTAAATAGGTGCATAATCAGCATTCAACTCTTCTTGCTATAAAAGCAGATAAGTGTATTCCCGGTCCAAGACATCTAGGAATGCCACTGAAAGTCAGCTAAAGCTTTTAAAACAGAATTTTAAAAGCATTTATTTCTAGTGCGGATTTACTGAGAATTTCCTTCCATTAATAACATCATCCAACCCCCCTGGTGAAATACAAGTTGCTATGTGGGCACAGCAAGTGGCACAGTAAGTTTTGGGCCCATTTGCAGCTCAATTCACTGCCAACAATCAGCTATGTCAAGATCTGGAGCATCTCCTACGACAACTGCAGTTACACAGCGTTATCTGGTCTTCCAGTAAGATCTTTTCACTGAGACAGCAGCACACTGCATTTCGCAGCAGCAGAAGCGCCCGCGGTGAGGCTCTGCCTCTTCGTCGGGTGTCTCCGGAACCAGGGCGCTTGCGGGGGGGTCCCGCGGCTGCTGACACTGCCGCTAACACGGCTGCTCACTTCCACGCAGAACTGATCAGCAGCGCGTCAAACAAAGCGCCAGTACAGTCAGTCCTCCGACCAAAGACTGAAATAACGCTACTGGTATTTTATCTGATTCTCTGAAGTTTAATCTGGAGATAGTCGGCGCAGAATGCTCACGGCGTATACAGAGCCGGTTCGTCCTCCCTCTAGCTGCATACTTGGTCAAACAAGCTCTCTTGGAACCAAAAAATGTATTTTTAAGATATATTACAATGATTATATACAGACAGACAAACACATGATGATGTGATGTCTGATGTTCTTACAACACTGTCACTATTTTATCTGGACAATTTTAAAACATGGGTTATGAGAAACTGGGCATACAAAGCAGAGCAATAAAAAAAGTGGCATTTCCTTCCCTCTCCCCCCCCACAACTACTGTTCAGAAAATTTTAAAGTCAAATATTGTTTCATTGCAGATAAAATAATCTGCTATGTCAGTGAGGGCAAAAATTCTGTGTTGTGCACTCAAAAATCTGCTATGGTTTTAAGAGACCTCACTACTTGCCTAAGGACAGGAGTTATATTGGGGGTGAGGATGAGGGAGGAGAGGGGGCAGAGGCGATACTGAGCAGAACCAATATTAAATAAAAAGGTGCTAATTTTACACTCTAATAGTCTTGGTAGTTCAGATGTTTGCAAATAGTAAACCAAAAACAACCAACTTAACCCTATTGGTATTTTAGATAATTCATATGGAATTCTGCAGCTACAAGATTATGAAAAACAGGCATGTATACTCTGCAGCAGCATAAAATCTAATTCTATACACAATCCAAGCACCATTCTTTTTCTTCTCTGTCATGAGTATCCAATCTAAAAGAGCATCTGTCAGATCCTCAGGAACCAAAAATAGCAAAGACCCTTTTAAACAGAACCGTTTCTGTTTTATAAATATAACTACACTGTACTTGCTGCTCCTGGCTGCATGGCTATGAAATATGTGCAAGATAAAATCAATTACCCAGCTTTGCACTTCATCATGCGGTTAGCTACCGTCTACCTGCATCCTACCCCTCAAGCACTTCTCCCCATGCACAGGGTAGAGATTTTAAAATGCAAGAAATATCTGCACATCGAAGAACTAACTGTAGAGCTTACTGACATTACACAGCAAAAACCTTGCGAGAACAAAAACCGAGCACACTGATGTATAAAACAGAGAGCCTACCTGAATTCTTCAAATGCATACATGGCCTAGTAACTAGACAAATGCTCTGAAATTTAAAATAATCTTCTTAATGTGCAGGAGGACCATATAGTTTGTCAAATTGCAGCAAAATGCATACTGAAGAGAGAGTATATTAGAAATATTCTGAAGAGAAAGGGTATGCAGATACTGGCCTGCAGCCTACAGCTCAGCCAGCTGCTGACAAGCAGCAGCTACCAGGGAAAGGCGATAGAGTACCATGTGATCATTCCAGCAAGTCTGATTAATGCAGTATACTCCAAGAATACAGGCTGATATCTTTATTATTCAAGGCAAATAAGTCAAATACGGTACCAGACAGGCTCAATGGCTAAATTGTTGTTCGCATGCTACATCAAAATCGGAAAATGCAAGCAGAGGACAAAAGGAAAACAAGCACGTATCGTAACTGAGGAGATTAATTAGGCCCATTCAAGCTGATTTTCTTACCTTGCAGTGATATTATAGCCTGTGTTTTTATTCATATAACCCATCAATGATTCAACAAAAGATTACAGCCACAAACCTCCCCTGCCATGAATGCCAGACCATTTTAAGTAGTTTATCTACTAGAAATCATCCCTTCTGCAGTCTATTTCCAAGCAGCTTAACTCCTTCAGCCCCGAACTCGCTGGCATAAATCCTACTTGCAATACCACCGGCGCGTCTTCGGTTTTATAGGGTTAACACCGACAAATCGCATCAGAGCGACTGAATGAAGCGGGCTAAGAGCCAAAACGGTCCCATTTGCAAAATGAAAGGGAGGAAAACGGGAACGAGGAAAGTTGAGAATTTCATGGAATCGCAGCCTGTAACTAAAGATGCGCCAGCTGCCTAGCAACAGGGACACGCAATCTCCACGGCAACCGCGCGGGCAGTGCCCGGGCTGGAGCCGAGCGGGCTCCAGCGGGCAGGAGACTCTTGCACCCGTGGGCAAAGCTCGCCGTGCCTCAGGATGACTACGTGGACCAAAACACAGAGACGGGCACTGCCGAAGCACGAGTGGCAAAACGGGAAGTAACGGGAGTTAACAGCTACCCTCGGCTTGGGTTATGAGGATGAAGTTTGCACCTACTATATTTGGAGTAAGACAAGCAAAGCACGCGGGGCACGTTCCTAAAATATCTCAGCGGGCAAAGCATTTGCCCCTCTGAAACATCGCGCCTGGTCTCAATAAATACGGCCTGGGGGGAGCAAAAACACTAGGAGACAGACTTTGTCTTCTCCGGTGGAAATTTTGGACACGTACGAAACAGACTTGGAGACTGCCATCACCCGTTTGCTAGGAATAGCCTGCATCCCACCCACCAGGAGACCCCACCAAGCCCCTCGACAAGCTCCAGCTGAACTCGCCAACGTGCTTGGGAGGAACTGTTACGTGAAAAAATGTTCTTACATATTTACTCAAATAGTCTCAGCATCTGTGCAGTAACCATGTGCAGTCACCTAAAAAAGGAGAGGATCATGGATGCCAGCTCAGGCCAGGCAGAACAAGAAGGGACCTGGACACTTGGTTGCTAGCTGGAGAGACTAAGAGAAAAGATTGCTGGAAATAACAGAGGCTCAAATCCTGGGAAATCAGCTCCTTACCTGGGAGGGGAAGATTTAGGTGCAAGGGGAAAATATGCTGGCTGGGAAAGTCTGGAGGAGACAGCAAATTCAAAGCCATCCCTGGGCTTACTCCTTGCTACCTTGGCTTTCTTCCTGCTTTTACTGCAGGAGAAACATGGAGCATTTTGGTTGGAGGCTAAAACATCCAGATCCAGCCTGCATCTCCTGAAGAGCTAAAGTCCACCCAGTGTGAGGGCTGTGGTTGCCCCACAGAGGTACCAGCAAAGAGACAAACTCCATGCAGCAAGACCTCCAGGACACAGTGATCGGTGACATGCCAGGGTAACTACAGGGTCTGAACCCATGGCTCTGAACAGCATAGACAGAAAGCACTGGGGCAAAAGGCAAAAATATTCAAGAGAAACAATTAGCACTGGAAACAAAGAAAATCTGAATTTATCTTGGAGATAGTGGTTTTTAATGCATCAAAGACTTTGGGCTTCACTTTATTTCCTTTTAAACAAATGTGATAGCGTTCAGTGACAATAAACACACACTGCAGGTACACAAAAACCCAAACAAGTTCCATCCACAGTTATAAAATTCAATGTAAATTAATTATTCCATCATCTTTTAAAAATGCATGGACTGAAAAGAAGAAGCTTTTGATTATATTCCGATAAGGGATCAAAACTATCAGAGAGGACAGGAATACAACCATCAAGAAAAGTCATCTTCCATCTTTAGCATGTACTTCACCAGAACTATGTTAACTATATACATATATATACATATATAATCCAAACAGCTAAACACAGATGATGTAGCCCTATGGAAGCTAAGTGTTTTGCCACTGACTCTGTGGGAAAACAGGATTTCACCTTCAAAGTCAGAGTTAGCCAAGACCCCCTAAAGGCAAATGAAGAAAGTCTGAACTTCTGTTTTCTTATTAACCCCAATCTTAATCTAATTTGAATTCAAGTGGAAGAGGCTGCTTTTTTAATTCAAGTCTTAGTGTTTATTTTTTATGCTGGCTAAAATAAAAACCCTTCTACACAGCTAACTGCTATTATCATGTACTGTTTCCTCTAAGCATTCATTCTCCTTGAAACAGACTTCACAAAATCACTGTCTGGCCTTCCAATTTCTGCAGCTCCTTAAAAGCCACTATGCAAACAGTCAACCATTCAAGTCAAGGCTTCCCTCCTCAATGAGTTCACTGTTCAGGCAGCAGCAGGACTTGAAAGGCAAACACCCTCCAGAAAGCTTTCAGATTCAGTAAAGGTCAGTTGCCAAAAGGTCTTAGTAGAATAACTTTAACTTAATTTTTCAGCCAGCACTTTCACAGCTGCTTGTAGTGTTACAGACAGCAAAAGCAATCCGTACCTATTCTATAAGATAACAAATAGTGTCATTTTTGGCTGATTAATTATGAAGACTCCCATATTAGACCACAAGATCTGAGAACATCATTCCATACTGTCCACATGAACGAGGATCAGTATGCCATCACCCAGCTGACCCTGCAGTGGCATTAAAAAAATCTAATGAACACACGCAATGGCAAAATATATAAACAAACACCAAAACTTTACTGATCATCTGCCATTTTCACACAGCATTAAAATTGGAAGCAATATTCCTCCAGAGGCTTGTTAATTAAGTCATAAGATTAAAGTACTTCCGTATGACTTTTTAGCAAAGGCTGCAACTTCTCATGCCCTGAGACAGATTTAAGGCATCTAAAAGGAGGCTGAAAGTATTTCAGAAACCAAAACCAGCAACAGAAATCCAGTACTAAAAAGGAGTTGTTTTTTCCATCAAAGTCTGTACTGATTTTACAGCCAGGCAGAGGATAACGCTCCATACTTCACTGCAGAACGGAATTATATCATGGAAACAAAAAATGACTAAACATAAATGAATTTGAAGTGGGAAAAATAATGTAATGGGAACCAAGGGACCCACATCCCATCTTCTGATCTAATGCCAGACAGATACAGCAATGCGAGCCCCCACAGAAGCAGCTCAGTAGCCTACTTTCGGTTAACAGTTCACAGTTTTAAGTCTAAGTAACAAACTAAGTCTAACAAACAAATGAGATTTTGTGACATAAATGGTAATTCTTGTTGAAAGCTTTGGCAAAGGAGCAAAGGATACAAGAAGATTTGAAACAGGGCAATCCAGGACAAAGCTGAGGGTAATGGTGCAATTTCTGGGTTAAGGTAACATTTAAACAGCATATAAAGGCCTTATGTTGACCCTCTGCACAAGAAATTTCCCCAAGAAAAATACCTTGTGTTATTGGTATTCAGTGTATCAGGACTGGTTCTGTAGACCTGAGATTCCACCAAAGTCTTAGTCAGATGCTAGGCAATATCATCCAATCACAGGCTGAAATATTTCAATGAGGTAAGCATTTACCCCCTTGCCGAGCAAGCAAAAAGCCACTAACATAGTGAACATCTGTTTTTAAGGCTGTAGGATTATCATTTTGCTGGAAGTGATATTCAGACAACTTGGAAAATTTGAATTGCACAGAAAGATCCAGCATTCACTTCAATTCCTGAGGAAGAAAAGAGGAGAGGAATAGAGAAGATAAATGAGTCAATAAGAACCTGTATGATCAGTACAGGCCCGCGGCGGCCCTAATGCTTCTGCACAGTGGAAGAGGGGCAATCCTAGACAGCATCCCAGAACATGCTGAAAAAAATCTCCTTCCAACAGGATTTTCACTGAGTTCAAAAGTCTTTCCTGGGCTTAAGAAAATAAGATGTAAGAGGATTTATTGAAATAGAAGAGGGAAGGGCTACTTTAATTTGTTCAGGTACAGAAAAAAAATGTGGAAATAGTTACAGTACCCTACAGTCAGCTGAGCAACTGTATGTGCAGTATTGGAAGTAACAGTATCGATTTACATCTTCAGCTGTTAAAGGCTGGGGGAGGGAACTCCCCCTCCCCATCTTTTTCATCCATAGGATTTCTAATATACGTTGTCTTAAAACACTGAGATAATTACAAGGTACAAGAACGATCTCCTTACCCTGCTTTCAAACTGCTCCCTTCACTCTGCAGTCTTTGTTTTGACCGTGGTGGAAATTAACCAAAAAAAAAAAAGAAAAAAAAAATCCTTGCAATGTCTCCTCCTCATTTATACAGTTTTAAAATGTGACAGAATATTTGGCCTGGATATACTTCATGCTTTGCAAACCCAGAGGCCCAGCGTGACCACAGGATGACTGATGTGAGAGCTTGCCCATGTTTTGCTCCCACAGCTCTACTGTTACCATACTGGGAGTATAATGTACTATTTTTATTAATAGGTACTCTGTACCAGGTGCCGGCAGGTATACAGCATGTCATAGTGCAGAAATAGGAAGTTTCTTTCAAAATACAACCCCATCTGCCTTAACTTGCAGAAGGTGCAGATATCCTTGCCCTGAGTTGTGATAACTTACGAAAAGCAATTTGAACCATACAAAATTTCTTCCAAGGAAAAGCACAGGACTACATAAATTTGAAGTCAAGGACAGTAACATATTATTTATTCCTAGAAAAACAATTGTTAACCACAGCTTTTTCAATACAGCACAGTTTAATTTGAATCATACTGCAAACAAATGTTGCCTCAGCAATGATGTATTATGCTATATTCACATAATGGCTATAGCATCTTATACCTGCTACATCTTTGCTGATTAGTATCTTAATCTGATGAACACTGAGCAGAAGACACGGATAACACCTTCTGTGAAAATACAGGAACTATAGATTTCAATTTGAAAGTTTCCTTCCAGCTAGCAATAATTAGTTAATTGGGGGGTTTCCAAGTGGTGGAGGAATAAGGGGGAGAAGAAGGGAGCAGGAGGCTGAAAGGTCTAGACCAAATTCAAAATGAAGGTCTAGACCTTCATTATCACCACTTGGAATGGGGTGAATAGACATGTGTGTGTAGTCCATACATCATATATAAACAAACACAAACGTGCGTACTTTAGTCAGGAATACAAATAAAGGTAGTTGCATACCACCAGAAATATCCCAATTTTTTTGCAGTTTGCATGGAACCAGGTGGCATAGAACTTATAAACATTTGAATCACATATTGACATGTTTGCAGTCAAAAGTAGCAGCCAATATGAACTAAGCAGCTTCCCACACACAGATGAACACATTAATGCCTATTAAATTTAGGACTCATTATCAAGTATATTGTCAAGCTATAAGTTATTCCTGCATGCAAAACATTAGAGTGTACTTGACATCTTTAGTAAGTATTAAAAGACTGCACCTATTAACAATTGCATCTTCCTGTAACACTGCACTCTACTTAAATGACAGAAAGTAGATAAAAGAAAAACCAAAGCCAACTTTTATGATTTTTACACTTCTGCTTGTGTTTGGCAGATGTGAGCTCACTGCTGTCAGTAAGACTCCAATGCAAAATCACAGCACCAAGGTCTTAGGAGCTATTACCTTATACGGATTTTACATATTAACACAATGTCGGAGCTCAATCTGATCATGGCCCAGAATTTCACCCAGGATATATACAGATAATCCACTGTGAGGTACTAATAGTGTAGAATTTGCCAAAACTTAACTGCACTGCTATCACATTAACATCTCTATTGCATCCGCTTCAATAGGAAGTTTTAACAAAACAGTGAAGTCCTTTAGTTAATACTTGCACACTCTTGGAAATGAGCCTTAAAGTTCAGAGTAGATGGCAAACAGCAAGAACAAAAAATGTTTCTTTCCCTGATAACTGATGCAAACGATATTAGAGTAAATGCGTGAAGGAATTATTCATTATATAGCGTGGAATTCTTTGTTCAGAAACAGCTACTGACAGCAGCATCAAGTTTAAGCCTTGGCAAATTCAGAATTTTACTTGCTCACTCCTGTAACAACACACGCAAGTTTTGAGCCCTCCCAGGCGCTGGAATGGCTTCGCACCCATGAGCACAGTTTCACACAGTAGCCCATGTTACTTTGCTGGTAGGTGGGAGATGTTAGTGGTATGATGCCACTAGAGCTGTGCTTCCATCCAAGGAAAAGTTGGGAGTATTTAGTAGTATTTAGGCTCTGGCCTACTCTGTATAGATGAATCTTGATGTTAGTAAGGCTTTCAACACTGTCTCCCATCACAGCCTTGTACACAGACTGATGAAGTACAGGCTAGATAAGTGGACAGCAAAGTGGACTAAAAGCTGGCTGCACTGCTGAGCTCACAGGGTTGTGATCAGCAGCACAAAGTCCAGCTGGAGGCCAGCTGGCAACTGGGGGCAACCCAGAGTTGATACTGAGGCCAACACTGTTTAACATCTTTATTAATGACCTCGATGATGAGATGGAGCGCACCCCCAGAGAGTTTGCAGATGACATAAAATTGGGTTGATATACCAGATTGCTGTGCTGCCATTTGGAGGGTCGACAACAGGCTGGAGAAATGAGCAGATAGAGATCTCGTGAAGTTCAACTACAGGGAAACTCAGAGCCCTGTCCTGAGGAAGGATAAGCCCATGCCGCAGTACAGGCCCTGTTCAATGTTCCCCATCATGATAATGCATCTCAGGTGACCTTTACTGATGACCGATGTTGCCTAAGTAAAATACACATAGCAGAGGAAGACTATAACTAGTCCTCACCTCTCCTGAGCACTTTGGAAGGACTTGGACAGTTTAACTTTAAGTGTCAAAGTACAGGGCCTTCTGCAGCACCCAAAAAGCCTCAATGCACCTTGACAACGAATTTAAGACTTAATGCTTCCTTCCTATAAGGCTCAAGAAGATGGCGATGATTATATTCTAAAACACTGGGATGCCTTTCTCAGAAATGCATGAAGCTTGGCAAGACTGGACTCTGCACAGGGTCAGCATGGCCAGGGGCTGGGCTTCTGTCAGCCTTTACCAATTCCTTTGTAGAGCATCAGCAAGACCCCATGGTTTTGAGTCATACTGCAAGACGATATGTTGTATGACATTCCATGACAAATCACAAGCAGGGCAGGCAGTTGCAAAGTATTGTTTTAAATATCATACTTGCATCTCTTACTTATTCTTTACATAAAGACTGAGGTTTAAAAAGCTTCTCCCCCAGCCCCAGCGAACTTGGGAAATATTACAACTCCTGTTGCTTTTTGCTGCTGCTGCAGACTTCTGGGAATGCAGAGGTCTCCACTGAGATGTTATTAGGCCTGACACTTAAATTAAAGGAGGTGTCAAAACTAACAGAAAAATGTCTTTTTACCTAAGCTGCATGTTGCACCTTTGAGTTAAAGGCATGTAAACTACAAAACATCACAGCAAAGGGCCTTGCACAGTCCAACCTGGCCAGCTTTCACATCACCTGAACATAACCAGTCCTTCAGTTTCCACAGCTAGTGGGGATGAGATTCAGTTTCCTAACAAAAGGGCAAGCACCCAGGTTCATAAAAAGCACAACAACAACACAAGCCTCACCTTTGGGGCACCCTCCTTTGCTTTCCACATTCAAAGTTATCCATACCTCTCTCCTAGTTTTCCTGCAAGTTATATAATATAATCTGTATTTCACAGGAGGAAAGCGCGCAAGCCAGGGATGCCAGGCAGTCTGGTTTGAGACTGCATAACAGTCTGAATTCTCACTTTGGCTCTGCCAATCCCAGACCTGTGTTCACTCCACAGTGCAAATTTGAGAGCTTTAGACAAATCAAACCATTATTCCAACCCGCCAGCAGCACTGCTCCAGAGGCAGCAACATTTTTTGCAGGAGCTTAGCAGTGAGCGCAGAGTCTGAGGTCAGGCACAGCACACTCCTTGCCCAGCTCTAATTGCAAAGCTTAGCATTTCTCAGCTGAATGATCCCATTTTCTCACTCCATCTTTAAAAAAGCCTACTTAAGCTATACAACTGTGATTAACTACCTTTGGTACTACTAGTAGCAATTTTACAGCCAAGTAAGGAGCAGCAATGCCACTTCCCCTATGCTACCATGAATCAGGCTCAGTGTAATACCAATTGCCTCCCTAACTATGCTGACTGAGGCATTTTCATTACTCAGAATAGCAAGAAGCCACATAACACATCTAGCCTAACTCACAGTTGGGTTGCACCCTGGTGTAAAGCAATGGGATCCACTCTTTTCCCCCCAAAACCACACAAAGAAGGTGAAATATTCTTCTCACAAACAGGAAATTAAAAAGGGGGAAACAAGGAGCAAGTTTTGCACTCAGACTCAGACCATCACAGACTATAGATCCACTGACTGGACTTAGTACACCAATACTCAGAGCAAGCTGCAATAGATAAAAGCATTTTCCTCCCCGCTCACTGCTGAATACTGCGTAGTCTCACTGACATGCTGGTATGCATTGCTTGGGGTTTGAACCAGTTGTCTAAACACGGTGTCCAGCTCCGTTTGAGATGCCCCAGGGTACAATGCCTGGCATCCAGCCAGGCTCTGCTCTCCCACCGTCTGTCAGCCACATAGACATCACTTGGATACTCCAGAGCTAGGCACCAAGAGACTCTATATTCAAGAGACTCATATCTTCAAGAATTAAATATTTATTCATGGGCCAAATCCTACTTCCCTCTTCTTTGGAGATGGAGAGAGGAGCATGACCAGCTGCTGATATGCAATTTGAACTAGCATTTCCATCTCAGAGCACTGCAAATCAGCCTCTCTAACCTCATGCCTGCTGTTTCCAGCCTCACATTCCTAGCTGCCTTTTGTGCATCTGCTGCCAATAGCTCAAGCTCTCTTACATTACTAGTAGCTTGCTTTTCCATCCACTGGCATCAGCACCACTGCTGCTACCTACAGGTGCTCTTACAAGAGCACAGCATTAAGTGACACTACTATTTTCAGACAGCAAAGCTATAGCAGTGTTGATGCATGTGAAATACAAGCAATGCTGGAAACTTGGGCTGCCCCAGCTCCAGCTTCTCCCTGCCCCTGACCTGCCTTTGGAGAGGGCAGGTGAAATGCTGGCTGATCATTGCCTTCATTTCTGCAGCAGTGTAGAGCAAGGGACAGAGACCAGCCAACAGAGCTTCCCCCTTACGTCCTCAGAAAAAGAAAAGAGCTGAAATATATGTACGGTCAAGACGAGCACAGAAGAGGGGAAAACACGTCAAAGGAAACCCAGTAAGGATACATGTAGGACAAGGTCCAGTGTCCACGGGATAAGCATATTTTTGTACCCTTCATAGGGTATAAACTCCCAAGGGCAGGTCTTAACCCCACACTTAGATCACTTGATCTCAACTTCCCCTGCCCCCCACTACCACCACCTACCACTGTTTAATAGTGTTGTTGATGCTTGAGGGTGTCCCTTTTTGGTATCTGAGCCATGACAGATCCATACGGCATCATTCATTGTTGTGCCCCAGGTCTGCAACATCAGAGTGCCCTTGAGGTCCTCTTCCCTTAGGACTTCCCTAAATGATGCTGCATTATTCTCTGAAGTGTCTTTATATTCCACCAGTTTTTCATAGTGACAAGGGATCCAGTAACAGGCACAGTGATATTTAGTTTATAATGATGACTTTCTTCTCTAATCCCCCTTTCTCTTTCAACTATATATTTTCAAGACATTTCAAAAAGCTGCTATGATAATCTCTCTCCTCGCTCGTTCTCCGGATGCAACTCTATGTCTAAAATACTTTTTTCTGACATCTTTCCCTTCAGTTTGTCATTTACCTCTATCATAAAGACTGTTTTATCCCATCACTGTTCCCAAGAACCAAGAATGTAAAGAAAATGCTCCCAGGGAGCATAAAGAAAATAAGGATGATGGCAGGCAGAGTCATTCCTAAAAAATCCTGTTTATATAAATAGAAGGTAGCACTCAACAGATAAGTTCAGAGAAAAATGGGTATAGAGAGGTAACTACAATGAAAACAACAAAAAAAGCTGTTCAAGAATCAAATTACTTTGAGGTTTAAGTCTAGCTTGGTAAACCTGGTTTCTGTACATATTCTGGGCCAATTAGAGGTCCAAAATGGTCTTTTGACCAATGTACTGAGTACTCCTCCAGCAATATTCCTGAGAAGGAAAAAAAGGCATGCAACACTCACTAGTTATCATTGCACAGACACAGAGGATTCCTCGCTGGAGAGCCATATAAAGGAAACTGTCACAGAGCCAAAACATTCTCTTGCAACAGCCAAGCTTCTAGCAACTTCCCAAATAAGGCCATGACTTTAAAGAGCATGTCTTTTCAAAGCCTCACTGATTTTTATCGCCTCATGAAGAAGCATATTGTTTGTAAGCGTCTGAACATGCCGATATTAAAACAAGGTGCGATGGGCACAACTCTGTGGTTTCAAAGCTCAAAGACTAGTTTCAAGACAGAATGAAACCCCAAGAAACTTTGAGTTTGACAGCATCCCTTGGGCACTGTTTTGAACCACTGCCTGTGCAAGCTGAAAGTGCAGATACTAACAGGGAGAACCACCAGTTCCTAGTACTCTGGGAATAGATTTCAAGAGAGTTTTGAAGCACATAATCATCTCTCTTCCAGTCTCCCAAGGTCCAAAGACTCTAGCATCAAATATAATGTTCATGTTAAAGTTCAGGTCAGATTTCAGGTCATTTCTCCATATTTCAAACAGCAGTTTATTCCTCTTCAGAGAAAAACAAAAAGCTATGGAATTCAACTAACTTCACTATAACTAGTTCATATTTATAAGCCATTCCAATAGTTTCATTTTGACTGTTGATAATAATCAGTTCTCCTACTTTACTCCTGAAGTACACCACTACAAGAGCAGGATAAAGTTTTTGGATAAAACCCCAATCACTTGCAAACAAAATTCTTCCTTAGGGGAAAACATACATATATATGTATATATATACATATATATACACACCTAGGTCTCAGCTATTCCCGATGTCCTATCTTTGCAATTATGTGTCCATTCCAGCAATAATCATAAGGCCAAAACCTAAAAGCCACAGACATAAAAGGAAGAAAAGCTACAAGAAAGTGGGTCAATAGAGCTTGTGTTTATACTAAAAGCACAAGCTACTGGTTGTAGTCCGGTACAGATGAGCACAAGGAAGAGGGAAAAAGCTGACGGAGAACAGGGTAAGCCAGAGCCTAGTGATACATGATAGTTGCACCTATGTGTTGAGCAAATCAAACTTGATTGAGTCTGATTTTAAGCAACTCCACCAAGCCTCGTGACTTCATCTAGTTCAAGTGTTACATAACATGATGAGGAGTGAAATTCCAACTTATAAATAGTGCCCGAACCAGGGCGTCTCCTGTAGAAAGAGCTGACCTGAGGCAGCAGGCAAAGCGAGAGAGCCACCAGGGCTGGCATGCTGACTATCAGGCTTCTGGTCAGGCCACGTTGCTTCAGAAAGGGCTGCAGCCCAAGGAACCAATATTCCCCTCCTGCCAGCACAGAGCTCTGCCCCTCCAGCCCTGAGTCCGGCACGGCCGGAAGCTGCTGCTCCACCTTCATCGCACATTCACACTCCGTCCTCTACCCTGTGAAGCACCACGCGGCCACAAGCCAGGTCAAAAGTTGGCTAATCCAATAGATAACTGTCAGGTTTTCTCCGGTTGGATTAACAAATCAACACGACATTTCCAAGCCAAATGTCCGTGAAGTCCTGCACAAAGGAAAGGGTAGGAGTGTCCTTCTAGAGCCAGAGAGGGTCAACCCACAAATACAGCAGATTAGGCATAACTCATCAGCCACCCTGTAGGGTTTATCTAGACATGGAAACTTTAGAAAGGTAATCTGAATTAACATTTCTACAATGAATCAAACCTCATTAGATCCCTGCAGACACTCTAATTATTAATTAAATCAACCCTATTTCATATTTAGCATAATTTACTTTAATGTGAATTAAGTTCAATCAAATTAAGGTCACTTGAACACCAAATTAGCGAATGTATACAATGGCTTAATTTAGTTTACCTAATTCACTTTTCATTCATATTTTAGATTATTTGGATTCATTTTCCTTCACACCCTTATGCAGACCACTCCAGAATAGAGAGAGCAGAGAACAGAAGAGATGCTGGAAAACTCCCACAAAATTCAATAGCTTTGAAGTATCAGTGAATTAATTCCCCAGGAACAGGGTACCAGAGGCTGCATATCATGTTGAGGACATGCTAGAAGGACCTCACGTTCCCTTGCTGTGAATGCTTTCCTGTCTTTTTATCTTTGCTAATATCCATCTGGAATCCAGGAACCAGAGTGAGAGAATCAGACTCTGCAAGTCTTCACCTCTCAGTCCTCCTACATTTGCAATATCTGAACAGATTTTAGTGGCTTGTTACAAATGCATGTCCTGAAGGAAAATGAGACAATCCTCAAGGAAGCTGAGGCATTTGATATGGTTATTTTTTTAAAGAGCAGGTCATCAAAATATTTAAGTGTTTCATACTATTAGAAAAATATAGCAGTTGTCAAAGCTGTTCTTTATAAGAGAATAATAAAATTTATAAAAGGCAACATCTTCACACAGATGTTAAAGCAACTTGTCATATCAGTTCACAGTACTAAGGTCTTATTCTAATGTTGATTACCTTGATCTAAGCCTTGCAGAGCCAGCACTGAGTCTTTCACTAAACTCTCTCTTCTGATACGGGTCTAAGTTTTCACCCATGGAAGAAATTTTTCTGTATGCACAGATGTGTAGATAAATGTACTCTGTCATATTTAGGGCACTAGTCATCTAATATTCTCTACAATTCAGGTATCATCTGCAAGGCTGAACTGTAATTCACACCTATCACAGACACATGTGTTGGGAGAATCACAGTTAGAAACTAGTATTAGATTATAATCCTACTGTACCAAAAAGAAGACAAGGACTTCAGCAAGATCAGGCTTAATGATAGCCTCTAATATGTAAACATAATACTAAATGTTTGCTAAGGGAACCATTAGCTGTTTCCGTTGTTTTGCGGTGTCCACTTAGGACTACCATCTTTAAGGGTCACAAAAGGTGTCCAAACCTCCAAAGCAGAACAACGACGAATAGACTGCAATGGCAGCAACAGCTGACAGCTAGCGCTAGCTACAACCAAGCCTGCAGTAACAGACTCAGACCCAAAGAGCAAAGAGATCAAAGACTAGAGACCAGTATCAAAAATAAGAGGCTATAGAAAGCATCCCTTAGTAAGGAAAAAGGACTCAGGAACAGGAAAATTATCTCACAAACTTGTTCCCCTCTTCCCTAGTTTGGTGCCTGGCTCAGTCTCCCCTGTGCTACTTCTGCAACGCTCTCACATTTCTCACCATGAAATTTTAAAGTAGTACCTTGCTTTAGGTTTTCTGAGATCCAGCAGAGTCACAGGCAGATGGTTCCAGCAGTGTTTTTGTTCAGGACAAAACAGACAGAGAGGCATCTAGCCGCTGACCATCAGGCCTCAGCAGGCTGCCCACCAAGGGACCGTCCATTCCTGGGGCCACCACAGCCTCACCTCTATCCCTGGCACAGCTTCCCCGGCCACAAGCGCCACTTCTCTTTAACCCTGCTCCTGGACCACACACCTCCTGTTGCCACTGCTGCCTCTTTCCATCCTCATCTGACACCTCCTGAGGTGCCACCATGCAAAACTGAGGCCTTCCCCTGTGACAAATCATTGGACCTCCCCTACTCCCCTTTCTTTTCTCTTTCCTCCCCAGAGCCTGTGCAATTTTTAAAGGTAACCAATTAAAAGTCAAGGTTATATTTTACGTCTTATACCAGGCAGGAAACCCCAGTAAGTGAAGTATTGGGTCATTATTCCCCTATTCCCCTCTCCTCTGTTTTAGCCCCCTCCCTACTTTCTTTTCTCAGTTTTGTGCTCTGCAGCCCACTCTCACATCTCTGTTTTAATTTGAAGTTGCAATCCACACTTAAATGTAAAGAAGTTCAGTAGTATGATAGCAGATAACACCCAGAACCAGAGTGGACTGGACAAGAAGAGAGGCAGATGTTGTTTTTGATTTATTGTAGAGTCTTCAGGCAAAACAATTGCTCATTTGGGGAGAAATATTTTAAGCAAGAGATGTTTATGTTCCTACCTCTGCATGTTAGAAGTCAGGACTTCCACACACAAGAAGGGAATAGGGTAGCTTTTGACTTCCTACCCCAAAGCTATAAGACATCCTCCACTGAGCTGTGGCCTCAAATGAAAATGCCAGACTTCAGTGCTCTATGAGACCCCAATTCTGTCAAGACTTGTACACATACTTAAATTTATTACAGTCAGTAGACTTATCACAACAGTCACTAGGTTCACAAACACCAAGGATAGCGTCCTGTTGTCCACAATAATAAGGTCAAGAATGTGTACTGGTCTTTTCAGGACTAAGATCTTAATGCCACAGAATTGGCCAGCTTTTCTCCTGTCTCCAATACTAGACATGGCCAGGACAGCTGAAATCCTTGAGGATGGAGAGGAATGGCTGTCTCCAGGTTGACTTGCAGGTAGAGCAAGGCATCGTTTTGGACCAGCTCTGGGTATGTGATGACTTAGAAAGCCTTAGGGAATCACCATCCATCACAGAAATCATGGTCACAGTTGTTCATGTTTCACAGACCGCAAACCAGTGTCTGACAAAGATAATAACAGCAGTTAAATCTGATAAATACAATGCCAAGAGTCAACAGGTCAGGCTCCAAAAAGCTCCTTCATTTGGCTTCTCAGCTCAATACATGCACAACTGACTTCATTTTACTGCCTTAATCCCCCCTGAATTCACTGAGACTCGACCGCTTTACCAAAGGCAGAGTCCACATCTGACATGACACCTGCATTATCACAGCCCTGCAGCTCTTTGCCAACAAAAGTTTTGAGTTAAAACAGTGACACTTGCAAGAAAAGTGAAATTTAGTATGTTTGATACCCTTGTGTCCACAAACAGATACAATCAGATCCACTGAGCTCCACACTGTACTCTCCTCATTTCCTCCACTTACCCCATAAACGGAAAACCCATCACGCGAAAAATAGCAAGTTCCCTGGCTGATATTATTCTTTCACAATAGCCGCTCTACACTGAAGAGAGAATATCTATGGTAATGCCAGGTTACGGGTGGAGGTGTAACACTGTGTATTACAAATTACTGATTACTTTGGCAGCAGCTGACAAAACAGCACTTCAGTTAACTCCTCTCATGGAAAATACTGGACTTACTGAAGCTAAATTAAACAACATAGACCTTCAATCCATTCATTCACAGATGGTTTTTAATACCAGACAAAATAAACAAACAAGGAAAGATAAAGAACTTTTTATTAAATCTACAGGTAAAATAAATATATAACTCCATGTTCCATTTTATTTATCTGATTGGGTCAAAGAAATTAACTGCCTGTGAACAGCAAGGCAGTTTTATTTTGAGGACTCAAACCCTTATTTCTTAAAACAGCTGTGGGATCGAAGATTGACTTAGATCCACCTAGATGATTTATTTAGTTATTTAATGGCAAGATTAGCATGTAAATGCATTGCAACACTCCACACTAATACACGACAAATTCAGAATATTAAAGTTACCCCATTCTGTCAAAATATGCTAGTCCAGTATTTCTCTCTTTTAAACCACAAATCCTTTTCAAAAAAAATTTACGGATTATGTCATATCACAGTACTCTTTGGCAGGAGGGAATAAGGAGGATGGACAAAATAGAATTGTATAATATGAATGATTTTAGTATTAAAAACATTTTAACTAGCTAAAAACAACAGCAAAGAGTTAATAGGCGTGGTGACATACCAACTGCATGAAAATACGTGCATGTATGGATGATCGCAACCTTTTTGTTTCTGATTATAAACATTTTGCAGGCATTTTTGACCTATCTTTTGATGTCCTATGGACCACAACCCAAAAGCTGAGTGACACTGGTCTACTCAGTGCTGTAGTCACAACCCTACTCATACAAAATCCGTGGTAACAGAAAAGACTTATTTGCAGTTACAGCTTTTTCACTTTTATTTACTGATTTTACCTATCTATCAGCTTTCAACAGTCCCATTTTTGTTTAATGTTTCCAGCTGCTGCACGAGGAACACACGCAAGCACACACAGGGAACATTATTACAGCCAACATCCCGATCTGACACAAGCTACAAGGAAAAAAAAAAAAAAAAAAGATACAACATGCAATTAAAGGGATTACGGTGACCATGGACCTACTTCTTGCTAATACCATTTCAGTGCATTTTCTAGATCTCCTCATTACAGAGGGAGCGGCTTACCGAGAGATGCATGGCAAGGGATAAAGAAACGAAGCACAGGGAGGGAGTGCTGCATGCTCTGACCAAGAAGAAAAGAATGATGGGAAAGGGAAAAAAGGAAAAGTGAGAAGCATGGAGAACACAACAGATATTATAATAGTGCTTAGCACGCAGCATAAATAACCTTCATCTTCAAAAAAAAATGTTTTTTTGAACAGGGGTCTCCATTCTAGTAAAGCAGGGACTTAAACAGGACCAAGCTTAAACATATTTTTAAATCCTGTGCAAGCTTAAACATATTTTTAAATCCTGTGCTAGACTGAGACCTAGCCACTTACCCTTCTTAATTCTCCCTCAGGTAAGTATTGGTATCCTCCAGCGGATAAAGAAATGAAGCCAAAAAGAATAAGAGATTTAACAGCTGCAGACCAGCCTATGAAACACCGTGTATCTGCACCATGGAGCTAACGACCAGACCCAAGTGCTCGTCACTGCTGAATAGCCTCACCGTAAAGCTGGACCCAGGCCACCACCTTCGCCCTGCTCGCGGGTCCGCCTGCACCCACGCAGGGCATCTCGTGACATGCGCTACAATAAGCGGAGCTGCTCGACACAGGTTTTTTTTTGTCAGTAAATCACAGAAAAATGTCTATCCTTCTTGACACCTACGTGAAACTGAAGAAAGACAGAAGAAAACTACGAGATCTCAAGTTGCAGGAATGACACCTACTGCCTGAGGAACGAATTACTAACCTGAACAAGAGCTGCGTTCAAAGCCTCAAGAGAGAAAGGACCACGCGCACAGCTGGAGAAAGGACCACGAGTGCAGCGGGAGAACACTTTGTTCGCATCGGGCACAAGGTTAGTACTTAGGAAACGTTCACCCATACTACCAGCTAGGTGGTTTGTCAGTCAAGAGCTGCAGAGCCCAGGTAGAAGGGTTCGTGATGGACAGGAGGAACAGCAGGACTAGCAGATCAGTTAAAAAATAAAAAATAAAAATCATTTTAATTTGCAGTAATAACACTCCCTGGAGAAGTGGCTCCATGAGCACTTCTGATGTTGCCATGGAAAACTGCCCGTATCTTCCTGCCTCCAACTTGTTCATACCTTATGTACGCCCTTTGGTGATGGCAGATGAGATTTTTTTCTTCTTTTGTCTTTATGTATAAGGACTTCATGATATGGTTTGCCCTATCAAACCACCAACAGCTAACTTGGCACAGCCGACAGGAGCAGCAGTGAGAATTCAGAAGAAATGTGTGTGTATATGTGATATATATATATATGTGTGTGTGTGTGTGTGTGTGTATACACACACACATATATATATATATATATATATAAAATGAGGGAGCATTACATTAGGGATGACAAGCTTCCTGGGATGACTGCAAAAAAAACAGAGAACATATCCTGAAATTCCCCATCCTCTTGTGGGAACAATACCAACATATAATGGAGCATAGAGCTTTTACCGCCTATCCAGTGCAACGAAACACAGCACTGTACTGGGATGTGATCTAAAACTAAAAACAAGCGAAAAAAAGTAAATAGGAAGTGGAGAAAATATTAAGATTCTGTTGCAGATTCAGCAAAAAGCATGAAATGTCTACAGTGAACTTCTTGGATACAAAAAAAAAAAAACTACAGATTATTCCATTTATTTTATTTTAATTCTGTAATTATTGGGAAAGAATGTTAGTGAGGATTCATTTTAATTTGGCAGCAGCTTTAGAAATGCTTTCAATCACTGAACCTAGAACCAAAGCAGAGGAGACTCAATACTGAACATCTTACACAGTGCCCAGAATGGGCAGAAACTACAAAGGACATCCCCTTCCCCCCCCCCCCAAAAAAAAAAAAAAAAAAAAAAAAAAAAAAGAAGAAAAAGAAAGAAAGAAATCACAAAATCACTACCCTTCAGGATTTTAGAAGTTATTTGAGCTTAAAATGCATTTCTGCTTTCAGAAAGACTGACAATTTCTTGCAAGAGGCGGTTAAACTGCTCTGCCACAAGGAACCACCTAGCTGAGGACCAGCGAGTACGACGAAAGGACACGCGGACACCTGCGACCACGGCGCACTTCCCTCAGGAGCTGTTCCACCTCAGCACGCTGTCACTCAGCACGGCCTGAATGATCTGAAAAAGGACAGAAGTGATAACCCCCCGCAGCGCAGTCACAGCGCCAAGCTGAACGGACACGCGCACCCTCACTCGGAAGACCAGGCTCAGCCTCCGCTATGCCATTACAACAGGAAAACAAGAAAAAGATTCCCAAAAAGCAGGAGTGGACAAGATGTCCACAGTTTATGAAAGCAAAAATGCTTTATTCTGGATAGGAAAAAGTAATATAATTTTTTAAATGTCAAGCAGTACCTACACGTGGGATTTTGCTGATGTAACCTCGGCAGCCACTGGGCAGAGTGTTTGCTCGCACAGCTACACCGACAGTGCCGCACTCCTCAAAAAACTTCACAGAATAAATTAAAAACAGCCAGGTTACAAACATGCTGCTCCAGCTCAGAAATCAAATTCTGAGTAACAAGAAAAGAAACTTTCTCTCTATAGCACCTGATTTAGTTATCCGCCTCAGGGGAGGGATGCTCTCCTCTAGCCCACGAGCTGGAAACCATGGCAGGAGCTGGTGGATGCACGGGGCGACACAGGCCGCTGCCCAAGGAGGCTGGGACCTCCTCCGCTGACATTATATACGAAAACAACATGAGCTCTCTCCAATTATACCCAACTTTCTGTAGAGGTAAACAGAAAGAAACTCACAGCAAAGATGGAAAAGAAAGCATAAAATAATGCTGCATGCGTACAGCTCCCCTCATCCTTTTTGTAAGCCAGAAGTGGTGACAAAACTCTTGAGTTATCTCACGAACGAGTAGAAAATGCGGCAGAAAAATGAAACACTTCATATACATTGTGTTTACTGGAACAAATGTAAAGACTTTGCTTGTTTAGGTCCAAAATCAAAAGTTTTAAGAAGCAAGTGATGTACGCTCTTTCTGTTATTGTAACGTGTTTGTACTGTGACTGCTCAGTTCTGGACTTGCTTTGTCCCTTTAAATTAGGAACAAATACAACATCTTTTTAGCATTTTGGACTGGCAGCTATGCAGAAATTTCAGCACAAAAAGGTTGACTTCAGAAGAGAAAGCTAGAAAACTCAACCAAGGTTAAGGTGATAAGGATGATTAATGGTTGATCACTATTCCATCACTAATCACTATTACATCGTTTCCTCCAGTAACTCCTGTACTGAGCCCATTAACTTAGGTGCTTCCTAAAGAAGAGCGTGCGTAAGTGGAGAGTAACAGATTCAGTCTGAAGGCTCTCCTTTTGAGGCTGGTTCCACCTCCAAATATTTACTGTGCATTTTGTTTAGGAGAAAAACAAAAAACAAAAACAGAAGCCCCACGAGTTGCCAAGGTGGGAGGCTTCCCCGCCAAGCCCCCGCACCACCACGCGCACGGTGAATTCAAGTTGGCTACGGAAGACACTGACTCTGACTGTCAGAGAGACAGCGAGGACTTTTCAGGGGTGAACCGACAAACGCCATACCTTGTTCTTATTTTTATAGCAGAGATCACTCAGATGCCACGAACTGCATTTATGACTAACAAATGCAAGGAGGTTATACCAATATCGACAGAATTTAAAAATCTTAATTGTCATCTACAGTAATAGTCACAGATATTTTCTCAAATATCAGTGAATTGTTTCTCACAAGAATAAATAGCTACTGTAGAA
This sequence comes from Rhea pennata, assembly GCF_028389875.1. Taxonomy (NCBI): domain Eukaryota; kingdom Metazoa; phylum Chordata; class Aves; order Rheiformes; family Rheidae; genus Rhea; species Rhea pennata. The sequence continues at coordinate 56,947,176 of NC_084667.1, read as the reverse complement.
TACCCTCAATATTTATTGTACTACAGCACTATTTTTGCACACTAGAAGTAATAACACCTCTGCAGTAACATTTTCTACCCAGGAATCTCAATCCACTTTTGAGACCGAACATCTATTATAATCTGTTTTGTTACTAAGACCTGTGGTACACCCACACTACACATTTTATATTTTTGCAGCAAGGACATAAAGAAATTATCAAAGTATAATAGGAATTTTTACTTTTAAGCATCACGTAACAGCAATTATGCAAAGAATAGCACTGTAATCCATTCACCACAAAAAGCAGTATAAATAAAATATATATAGCTAAGCAGATGTTTTAAGGTTTTATTAAGTGATTGCACAGCCTGCCAGGGTCTTCTGGAATTACATAACCAATATTTATTACACAAGAATTATTACTGAAATAGGTTTTAGGTGCTTTGTAAATATATGTTTACTGAAGTGTACTACAGTATACAGTAATGAATTTCCCTCCTTTTACAGTAAGGAGAAGAAAAATCAATTCTAAAAATAGAAACTCATTTATGCATTTAAAAAGACAAAACAAGCATGCACCTTAATATACAAAAGCAATAAATACAAAAACAGGCCATCTAAAATATACTATAATTGCAGATGCTGATTGTCAAATGAAAAAACACCCCAGAGCAGATACACCAAGCAGATCTCTGCAGCACCCAGAGCCTAACTTCAGCTGCCTGCTTTCTTAGCTAGCCCGGGCGCAGCCAGAACCTAGCAGCTCTGGGTCCACCCCAGTCATAAAGCAAGGAAACTGGGCAGTCCAGAAGTCCCTCCTGGAGAAAGAAAAGGCCTCAAAGGCTTTTCTTTCCAAAATGCCCTATTGCTCCTGCGGGCAGGAGGGCACCCAAACCCTCGTGACTGGGATTATTCTGGGTGCACGATGGTGAAAGCATCCTGATCCACCGTCTCTCTTTCTCAGTCTCTCTCATTTCTGCTGCCTTTTCCAACCAAACCACAAACACCTCCAGAAGAGGCTAATGCAAAGCAGAGTACCTGCAGCGAGAGAAACTCAAAACTCTTCCAACCTTCCAGCCAGGCCAGTGGTGCCTCCCCGGGCGTGAAAGATGTGGTTAGGAGCCACCGCTGGCAGACAGAAAGTCAGCTTTCCTACCTCATGGGTGACTGGCTCTATCGACTGGGCTATTAACCCAAAAGGAGGCAGCAAGGGAAAATATCACTACGTCTGTTTGTCTGACGGCTGATCTCTTTGGGGTGCTCTGAGCAACATCATTATCAGGCCGGGCGAGAGAGATGAAGATACTTTTTTGTGTAGGTACCAGAAGGGTAGGACACCAGTCCCACGGCACTCTGCAGGCTTCTGTGCTTTTGGCCTCCCCCCATAACAGGATTTTAAGCAAGTAAGGAAATTCATGCTAAAAATCAATGCACCTCCAAACCCCAGGCACATGTGACAGTGTTAGGGGCAAGTGCAACTGCAGATACATGCAAAGGTTTTTGGAAACCCTCTATACTTCCTAGGAGTAACGCAAAGCCTGCCATTCATAGAATACGCACAACGGAAAGGTATTTGGCTTTAAATTATTTCCACTTTTGAGGTTTCCCAAAGTGCCTTCTAGAGATAATTATTAAGTGGAAAGAATCACTAGCATGAAAAGATGAATCAGAAGCTGAGTTACTCTGAGGAATCTCAGCTCAGCTGAAATCTTGAATTAATGAGGAAAGAGGTTTTGCTTGGAAGAGTAGGAACTAAAAACATCTTCCTTCCACCAGGCACTTATCTGGCTGTAGAAAACCGTGGGGGTTTTCGCTCTTCATACTCGCAGTAGCCGAACCGTCCTCGAGAAAACTACAGGTCTGCGCGCCCCGCGAGAGACGAGCGAGCCGGGGCTCGGAGGCGCCGAGGCAGAGCCTCCCTGCTCCCTCCGCGCTCCTCTCCCGCGGCCCGCAGCGCGGCGAGCCGCGGCCGAGGCGGCGAGCCGAGCGCACCTGGCGCAGCCTCCGCGCCCCGCGGCACCGCGCCGGTAACAGCGAGCCCGGGCTTTACATCGCCGCGCTATTTTCACAGCGCTTCCAGCCCTCTGTAACCCCCGGGATAATCTGTCATACGGATTTAAGCACTGACAGTCAAACACGCCAAAAATGTCACCACCCACTAGCATTATCCATCCGCTGGAGGAGCCGGCAGCGCGGCACTGCTCAACCTCTCCCCTCCCTCCGCCCGCGCAGGAAATCCCCACCCCCACGGGCGGCCGCGACCCCCGCCAGCGCGCTCCCGACGCGGCTCCGGGGGCGCAACCGGCGCGGCGGCCGCGGCTGAGGGCGGGCGGGCGGAGGGAGGGACGGAGGGAGGGGGCGGCCGGCGCGGTGCTCGGCGCGGTGCTCGGCGCTGCGCGTCCCGCCCGCACTCACCTCATCTTCCCTGCGGGCGCGGCGCCGCGGCGCTCAGGGGCTGAGCGCGGCGCGGGCCCGGCGCGGCATGGGCGGCGGCGGCGGCGGCGGGGAGGGGGTCCGCGGCGGCGGGGAGGGGGGTCCGCGGCGGCGGGGAGGGGGGTCCGCGGCGGCGGCGCCGCCCCCGCTGGCAGCGCCGGGGCCCCGCGGCGCTAGCCGGGCAGCGGGGCGGCGGCCGGCAGCCCCTCGGCCGGCCCGGCCATGTTGCCGGCTCCTCGCCCGGCTGCGTGTGCGTGTGCGAGTCTGTGTGTGTGTGTGTGTGTGTGTGTGTGTGTGTGCGCGCGTGTGGGCAGGACAAAGCGCCGCGCTGCCGCCGCCCCACTCCGCTCCCACGCGCGGCGGGGCCGCGCCGCCCCCCGCGCCGCCCCGCCCCGCGCCCCGCGGCGCCCTCGCCGCCGTGGTCCCCGTCGGGCCGGGGGGGGGGGGGGGGGGGGCGAGGACACGGCTGCCGTGCCGAGCCGAGCCGAGCCGAGCCGAGCCGAGGCGGCACCGCTCCGCCCCACCGGCAGCCCCTATACGGCTCGGCTCCCCCTGGGGGAAGAGCGCGGGTGGGGCCGGGCTGGCGCGGGTGGGGCCGCCACGCACCCGTGCGGGGCCGGCAGGCGAGGCGCAGCGGGTCGCGCCGCTGGAAAGGCGGCATCCCCCAGTGATTCCCAGCAGGAGCGCGGGCAGAACTGCTGTTGCCGAGCTCTTCCCTGCAACCTGCACTTAGCGAACTTAAAAAGCTCTGTTAAAAGTGGTTGCTTTAGCCAGGTTTTGTGTCCGGATGGAAGGGCAGCGGTTGTGTTTGTGGTTGATGTGCTCCCAGGTCCTTCACCCTTCCTGCTTGTCTGCAGATGAGTATCCCTCCAAGCCTGTTCATCTGTGCTGTCAGCCATGTCCTCCTGCCACCCGCGCTTTCCCCACCAACTGCCAGTGTCATGGGCTTCCCCTGGCCTTGTCACCTTGCCCCTTCCAGCTCTCCTTCTCCCTCCGTGTTTCTTGTCTCCTCCACACCCCTCTGCTCCTCTCCTGTCAGCTCTCTGTGCAGCCCCCACCACCAGGGGAGTGTTTCCAGCAGAGGACACCACTTCTTCGCAGGTTCAGTGCCCGGACTTCTCCAGCCCCTTGCCACATCTGTGCCTTTTCCCATACACCATCCTCCAAACACTGAAATCAGTATCATTTGAGTTTCATCCAGCATCTGGCACCATGAGGGACCAAATACTGCAGTTGTTTCTCAGGGTCTTTCATAAGCAGCTCCCCATAACTTCACTGCCCCTTCTCACACTCTTCAAACTGAAACAGTGCAGGTCTTTCTCCCCTAGATCCCTCCCAATTCTGTGTCACCCAGTTTGGACAGAAAAAACATTGCATGTTCTTGGATGCAATCTCACAATAACCAGTGGCATGCCGGGCAGGTGCCACATCCATACACAGTGGTTCTGGACACAAACACCATAGCCTGCACATACTGGGACAAAAGGAACTTTTCCAAAGTGCAAAGCCTAAAATTCAAAGCATTGGCAAACAAAAGACAGAGGCAGTGGTGGTCTGTGTGGCTGTGCGGGAGCTGCTGAGACCAGCCCGGGTGTCGGAAGGGAAGTGCTGTGTGCTGGGCACTGCAGGGCAAGGACAGGGCTGAGGGACACGTTGGGCTCGAGGCAAACCCCGCAATTAGGAAACGAGGGGCTGGGAAGTCGCGTGGAGAGATGGGCTGGGGGGCACACGTGCAGCTGGAAAGCTGTGGGAGGCTGTGAGGGGCACGCGCGCTTTTCATGGCTGAAGCAGACCGCTGGATCATGCCAAAGGTACTAGCCATGTTACAGAGTGTGCAGGAGTTAGGGAGCAAAGCAGCATGAAGCAACGTGATGGGCTCGTTCTTTATATATATATGTATATATATGTATATTATTTTCATTTTCTGCTGCTTTGAAAGTTAAGGTTTCCATGTACTCAGGACAATATAGCAATTACTGATACTGTAACGGTAGCTTATGCCACTGGAATAAATGTTGCAAAAATGAAGCCCTATAGACTTGATGACTGAGGGATCTATTTAACCATTGGCTGGCCAAGCCTTAATGCTGCCTATCACAGCTCCAATACTAAATAAAATTACACAGTGATAATAACAATATGACAACAACAACAACTATGGTAACAATAATAAAAGTGTTGTATGCCTTTTATTCTGAGCATCGCTTGTTTGTTGGTAGCCGTTATCTGTCTGGTAGTTGCTATTTTCAGCGATCATTAAGGAGCTCGGAAGGGAATTAGTGAAAGGCTAAGGGGGGTGCCCACCCCCCATGTCTCCGGAGCCCCCGAGCCCGGCTCTCGCCTCCCTTGCCGGAGCAGGTCTGTGCCATCCTCTTCAGAAGTCCCCCATCCGTTAATACAAGCTGACATCTGACGGAGTAGCTCTTCCCTAAAGAAGCAGCTCCCCATATCACTCATTTGTTGGAAACCAAAGCTTACAGTCATTTCTTATAAGCAATTATCCTAAATTTCCTCAAAGGCACAATATATGCTGTTGGCATAGAGACAACTGTCTCAGACCACAGGTCTGATATGCAGTCTCCCTTGAGTGCCAAGCGCTTTTATAAACTCACCTACATCATTTGTGATGAGGTTGCTAAAGGTAGCAAGCTTATATAGAAATGAGGAAAAATAAAACCTATCTTCTTATTACAATCATCTGACTAATCCTTTAGAGCGTGGGTCACTGACCAGCCGATGCAACATAGAGATGGGAGATAACATAAGGCAATGAGGATGCTTATTAAACTAGAAAGTTTCACTATAATTCTACTCGAACTTAAATCATGACTAAAAGAGCAGATCCATATGTGAGTGCATTGATAATCTGTTTTTTTTTAATGTAATTGCCTAAAGCTAAGTTTATAACAATTAGAAGTCAAGCAGGCAAGGAACCAGAGGTAAATCATGCTGTGGTTAAGATATAAAACTCGAGCAAGCAAAACCATCTTCTGCAAAGGCTTTCATTTGGGCACATGCACTTCACAGCATACAGGGGCCCCAACGTTACAGAGAGACTGTGCATGTTTGCAAATGGATGAAACTGCAAACAACACGCGCTGTAATACTGACATCTCTACCCACAAGCAGTGCTATAGAAGGGACGGCAAACACCCGGGTAGGGAAAGGGGGAGCTTCTCACCATTTCTGGCTGTGTACCTGCATGGGCTACTGGGAAGAGGTACTTGGGAAAGTAGCAACACCTGCAAACTTGTGCAGTGCCCATGCTTTGAAAGGCTTGGGAGGCTAAATAGTCTGTGAAGTGATTTGAGAACTGATGCAGAAATGCAGAGTATCTGAGGTTACCGGTCAATTATATTGAACGTTTTATTTATTCTTATATTATGAAGCAAGACAGAAAAGCAGAAGAAATTTCCTGTGCTTCTGTGTATGCTGATCTTGTTGACTGCTGAAGGTACAGAAATAGGAGAGCGGGGACACAAATTATGGTTGTATCAGAATCAATGAAGCTTTTTCATCAGCTTTCAAGCGTTAGTGTTTGACTTGCCCACCAGATCACTTTGTTGAGAAAAGAAGTGATTAAACCATGCAATAACTGTTTTGCTGGGACAAGTCTAGCACTTTATTGCTAATGCAAGCAAGCATCTTCTAAGAGACTTAAAGCTATTCATTTGTAAGGAAACTTTCTGAGCCTCAGACCGGTGATTCCCCTGCTCTTGCTCCTGGGTGCCGGCAGCCTGATGGCCCCAGCAGCCTCCCCACTCCCTCTCGCAGCCAATTCCCCTGCGTAGCACAGCAGGGAGATGCACAAAAACTGTGCTGTCCTTGTAGGTAGGTCTATCCCCCCAGACCTCCTGCACAGCAAAACCATCATGGATCTGCCACCTCCAGGGCCCTCTGTGACAGTTGCCCACAGGCCACTGGGAATATTCCCTCACAGCCTGAGGGAATATTCTCTGTAAATATCTTCGTATCAGGAGCTCAAGGTCATCGGGCCGTTTTTCTCCGTGAGCCAGTGTCCCTTTCAGAACAGCTCCCTGGCACAGCAGCAGCCTTGTGGTGATTTTTTTTTCCTTCCTGAATTTGTCTGTCTCAGAACTTTGTCCTGAAACTCTCACGCTTCCCCCAGTCTTGTCCACAAAAGCACCTAGCTCAAGTTCTCACATCAGCTTGGTTCACCTGCTTTTTTTTTTTTTTTTTTTTTTTTTTTGGAAAGATTTGTTAAAGCGTGGAGGATGTAACCTCATGAAAGTCACCCTTTGGATGAATGTCTTATTCCAAGTAAAAAAACTAGATCAGTGCAAGGAAGATACACAATGCCCAATAATATGCATGCATGTTTGTTCCTAAAAGGTTACTTAAAAGGCAATAGGACTCACAGGTTTGCCAGTGCTGAGGTTGGGTTTCAGTTGTAGAGTTTCACAGCTGCCTTGTTGAGGCAAGGGTATAATTACCAAATTCAGAAACAAAGTGGGATCCAGCTTTTCCCCAAACTCAGAAAAGGTGTGGATTTGCACCTATCACCATGCACATGCACCTGGCCGCTTATACGCTCACTGTTGTCTTCCGCTGTATTTCACGGCAGCGGTCTCAGTCGCGAGTTATCACAGACCAGAAGACACTCCTGGTGAGAAAGCGCTAGTGAAAGAGCGCACGTTGCGCTGGCACGCACGGGCAAACACTGGGCCAAGGCTGCAGCAACAGGCCGGAGCAGGACAGGTACAGGAGAGTTCCAGAAAACAGGATTTTTTCAGCAATACATCATCTGGTCTTGGAGGGAGGAAAAGGAGGAAGAAACAATGAAAGGAGACTGTAACGAATGAATCCAAATGGCAGAAGAGTCCGGCAGGAGCGAAAGGGAACAAGAGAACAAAGACTAAAGAAAAATGAGGGAAATAAAGAGGCTTGGGGTTCTTTGAACAAGAGAAGGAGAGAGAAGGAAACAGCAGATTAAAAGGACAAAACTGAGGAGAAGAGAGAATGAAGAGAGGAAAGGAGATAGAAAGGAGGAATGGTATAGGAAAAGGCCAAGAGACGTTAAGAAAAATGTACTTTTGATGTACCTCAATTGTATGTTTTTATTATACTTCCTCAGAGAAAAATAGGAGATAAGGCAAGGAAGGGTCCATGGTGTGGGCAATCCTCTGGCCAATAAAGTCTCCGAGAAAGGAAGGAGCCCACTAATCCTTTCTGCTATGGCCCTGGAGAGCATGGTTTACAGTCGGTAAAAAGGCTCAAGCAGGAAACGTCAGACTTCCAGGAAGCTGGAAGGAACTCAACCACGCGAAGAGCCTCTGAGGATCTCTTTCTGCATTATCTATTCAAGGCCATGAGTGATTTTCCTTAAGCAGCTTTATATGAAACTTAAGGAGAAGACACAAGTAAAGCACAAGCATGTAGGTTCCCAGCGTGCAAGAAAATAAACCATTAATAGTGTTTCAAAAGAACAGGCACCTTCCTGGCTGTACTGGGAGGAATCAGTGGTCCAACCACCCCAACAGCATTCCCAAAGGTGTGTTTTCATACTAGGGGGAGGGTAGGAGGGAAGGAATAGCAAACATAAGCACGTCTGACAATTCCAATTTCCCTTTTAACAAATAACTTCGTCTTTGAAGAAATACTCAGCTTACCATTCCATCCCCTTTGAGAATTTCCAAAGCCTGTTTTTGAGAAGGCATATTCCATGTTAGGGGGCAGCGTGGTGCCCTCGGAGGACAACCTGTATCTTTGCTGTCTATTAAAAAGGTTATACTGAGCCAGGCAAAGACCCATTTCATCTCATTTATTTTATAATTATTAAAATCCCATTAGGCATGGCATTGGAGGCCAAAATTGTCTGGACTCAAACTTTTTTTATTAAAAGAGACCAGGCTTTTTCATAGAGAGGTAACGAAAAAAATGGTGGCTTTCTCACCAGAAACGAGTGCGAAAGATCACAGCAGAGACAGCGCTGCGCTCATGCAGTCGGAGGCAGTTGGGACTCTCCCGGCTGTTAAGCTGCGCGTGGCCAGCTTTTCTGCCGAACGGGAGCCGGGCATACGGGAAATGCCAGAGGGCTTTTCACTTAAACCGAGCCTCCTGTCAGCTTGCACTCCAACTGCTCAGACCGTAGACAGAGGCTCTCAGAGCTCAGCTTCTGCTCTTTTCAGCGGCTGTAATGAGGCCAAAACACTTGAACCTCTGGCATAATAACCTTCGCTGCGGTTATATACTGATGTAATAAATTCAGAATTACAGTGTAAGTGAAAGTTGCTGAAAAGAAGCAGCTAGGCAGGAAGGAAGGAGCCCTAAAATGTTGACATTTGCCTTAATGAGGAACTGAACCCAGAACGAACAGTTGGAACAATTGATTCTGTAAAGAAAAGTGTCCTCCTCAGGCTGCCTTGAGCATACATTTCCCTCTTAAATATGGCTCAGCAGTAAAAGGGAAACACAAAGCAATGACAAATTGCAATAATCTAACGTGGCTGGCAGACAGATCCAGCCTGGTAATTTTTGCTGCCCAACCATACTGACAGAACAGCCTGAAGGAGATTTCTTTAGGCTGCAATCTGGAACCTGGAGCAAGCACAGCTCATGTTGTCCTGATAACTGGCCTCCACAGAACAGCTGAGTTTATCCCCTTCTGGCTGAATGTTTATTCTCAATAACTCCACTAGTCAGATTTTTAAATGCTCGTCTCTTAAAAGCTTCTGCTATAAACTCATTCACTTGCACGGAGGCCTAAAAACCGGGTAGCCCTCAGCACCTCAGACCAGGTCTGGAGAGGCAGCCTTTAAGGTGCAGATACGGCCACTACAAATGAATGGAAATCGTAAGTTAATTTAATACAGCTTGTGCAAAGCCAAAAGCTGGTAAAGACAAACCTGTGCTAAAGTAGAACTGTGGAGCTGGTAGGAAAGAACCATTTTTCCTAGCGTCCAAGACCTAAAGCTCCGCTTTCATAAAGACATAGACACAAGATGGGCTCCAAACGGAGTTCCAGCAGCCTCTGTGACTCATAAGAGTGACTCTGCGCTCTCTGAAAGGAGGTATGCTCTTACACTTCCACATTTGCCAGGATACCAAGGAGAACACAGCACGTGAAACATGCTGATTGACAAAGGTCCCCACAAGTGGTTTTCCTAAACGAGCCTTTTTGTATCAGCAACGATGCAAACGAAACCGGGTCTACCACACTTAGCACTAGACAAGAGCTTTCCCTGAGCTATCCTAAATACCTTAGTGTAAAATATCTCTTATACTTCTACATTTAATTGATGAATTCAGAGGTCAAAATTGCTCCATATGAAAAATGCAGTAGAACTGCTTAAGGAGAAACATAAATCTCTCGCAGCAGGAACGCAGACTGCTAATGTACTCACTTCTCCAGTAACTAGTAGCATTCACCCAGAAGCAGACATATTCCTTGGTTCAGTTCTGTCCTTATTTCCCATCTTTGGGGCTATGAAATCCTCTAGCCTGGGGCATCTCTCCTGAAATGCAGCCCTCTGTAGTTACCATGTGAGATAGGAAGCGTAAGAGCAGCACTGAACTGCAGAGCCATGCATTCAAGCCGGTAATAGGAAAAAAAGATCTCAATTTAGGCTTCTCATAAGTATGTGTTCTTTACACCAGTAATTAAAGTGACATTTTCCTTGCCATCTGTAGAATCTTTGAGGATGCAGTCTAGTGATCTGTCAACAGTCCTAGTTCCAGGGATGGAGGAAAAACACAACAAAAAGATTGCCTGCTATTCTGAACAGAAACCAAAGAAATCCGAAGTGCCAAGCTTTGCAAAAAAGGTTTCTGTTTTGCTTTACAAATTTTTGTCATATGAATAATTTTGAAGGGAAGTAATATTTTCTAAAATTAGTTCTTTTGAAGAACAAATTTCACCCAAGCTTTTCATGTAGAAAACATGATCTTGCATTAATCATAATAGCAAGAAGCCATAGATAAAAAAGGACTTTCTATGTGAGAGGATTTTTTTTTTGTTGTTGTTTGAAATGGATCTTTACTTGCTAGCATTTAAAGTTATTTATATTCTCTTCCATATATCCACCTTCTTGACTCTTTTTTAATGTAGTGGCTGATTTTTATGGAGCTCATCTGCTTGAAATTATTAGTATCTGTCTGCTTTTAACCACCTATCAATACTGAGCACTATCATAAACATCTATGCAGTAATCAATTTAGAGACAACAACTTAAATAAAACACAACATAATATAAAACAAAAGACAACAAAGTTGTAGTTTTGATGTACCACAAATGTGTGTCTTTTAAGAGCAAAATAAATATATTTATTTTAGGTAGGAGATGTAAATATAATGATGAAAAGCATGGACTTGAAAATGGGCTATTGGCCTAAAACACAGATTATTCTGTTTTTGTTGTATAAGCATATACCATATATCTTTTGAAAGTATATATATTGTTTACTGAATAATTTAAGACTTAGAGCATAGATATAATGAACTCCAGTAGCTAATCACTTTGAAAATCCTGACACTGAGAAGTATTTTCTGAATATACATGCTCATCATTTTTGGACAAAGTGGCAGTTTTACTTATATTACTGTAGGAGTTCTGGCTACAGACCACAAGATCCTATTACTAAGTAGTACACAATAGCAGAGAACAAAAACCTCTACTCCAAAAATATTTCATAATTTAAGCATGTGATATACATTACAGGAATGCATGCAGATAAATGGAGGATAACCATGAAAGAGCGAGCGGGTATTGACCATCTCAATACACTAATCAAAGCAAGGAAGCAGGAAGGAAGAGTCCAAAAGCAGATGCAAAGCCATTGATATTGATAAGCTGAGGTCAAAGAAACAGCATCGACATGGATATCTGATCTGTAACATAGTAAAAAACTCAGGAACTTGGTCAGAAAGTGATCGCAGAGGTATTCAGGGCCATGGGTTTTATAAGCAGATAAGAACAGCAAAATGTGCAGTTAAGGGCTAAGAAGGACATGCACCTGGAAGCTGAAGTCACACCAGACATTACCAAAAAAAAAAAAAAAAAGGCAAGAAATGGAAATTGAAACTGGAGAAAGCTGAAAGGGACTAGCTGGACAGTTGGTAGATATCAGCAATGCAGACGAGAAGAGCCGAGGTGAGTCTCTGGGCAATACTGTGCTGCTGCAGCCTGTGGATGGATTCGAAGCTGAACCTCAGCCATATCACTAGCCCCCTGTAGACTCTATGGAAGGGTGGGAAAAGACTACTGCTGCCAAAACAATATTAGGTGAAGGGATCCAGGTGTCAGAGTACCAGATGCTACCGAGGGAATGAAACATGCAAAGTTCATGGGTAAATTATTTTCTAGCCCCCAAAAGGGCATTCCTGGGAAAACAAACAAATGCAAGAACTAAGAAACTGGGATAGAACTGGGGGGAGCTGAAGGTTGTTGTGGGGATGACACAAGAAGCTGAGAGGACAGGCAGAGCAGAAGGCCTAGACTGGGATAAGCACTATGAAAAGTGAGTAAGAATAAGCCTGTGAGTGTGTGAGGGTTAGATGTGGATTTATGATGGTGAGAAGATTGGAAAAATCAATAGGCTGGTCCCATTGGAGCTGCAAAGCGGTATTTGTAATAGAGTTGGAAGAAAGGAGTGAGGAAAATGGATACAGAAAGAGAACTGCAGATGTGGTGGATTACACATAACAATGGTAAAATTGCAAAGAATTTCCTGGATAATGAGAGAAGAATATCTTAAATAGTCAGCAAAAGGATATTTGGCTCAAGAAGTTACCCACCATTTGCAAATACAGCCAATGTATATATAATGTTCTCACGGAGGAACAAAGACACATTTAACAGCAAAAATTAGAAATAGAGGAGCAACAGGAGCCCATTTGGGATGAGGTTGTTGAAAATCGCTTTTGATCAGTTACCCTAGGGATGAACTTGCAGGCTTCTTCATTTATTTCTTGTAGGGGGAAGAGTTTAAAATGAAGAAGGGGATCAGAAATATGCTATAGCCCAAGACTGCCAAGCACAGAAGGAGAAGAATGAAAGGGGAATAAGCGAATACAGTTTACAGCTCCTACCTACACCATTGCAAGTAACGACAAATTACCTACAAATTTTTTAAAGGACACCTGAAAGATCTCCATGTAAGCAAAAAATAACATGTAAGCAAACATATATTTATATATAATATACATACATACATCTATATATAGACATATAGATTTATAAACACCAAGTTCTGTAACTAGCTATCCAGACAAGATCAGAATCTGTCACTTGGGTATAACGAACTCTTAGAATCAAGTTAACCCCAGTAAAGGTAGGAGTATTATGCCTGGGTTTCACTACTTTAAGCCGAAGGAGGTTGACACTGCTGTCAAAAGGAGTTGCCCCACTTTTCCTTTGTCCATTTACTTCCAGCTTCACCTTGCTCTTTTCTTTGTCTCAGTACAAGCATTCGTCCAGCTGCCAGCCAACCTGATGAGCATACGGAGGCAGTGGGTTTCCTGTTCTTCAGTAGTGTTTGTTTGCTTGCTTTTTTCCTGAATTAATTTTAATGGGGTTCCTCTCCCAGTCTGGCTCTCCCTATGGCTCCATTAACTCTTCTACTGCTACATGGGATGGGAATAAGCAGCTGGGGGCAACAGTTCTCCCTTCAGTGATAGTATCAGCTTATGTCAGCTTAAAGCGACCCTGAAACCTTGGCCTTTGGAGCTTGCTTTCAGGCAGGATTTTCTAACACAGAAAATTGTCAGGAACTCTTGCAGTGAGGACAGCCCTCTGCAGTGGAACGGCATTCTTCTGCCAATAGTGTACTAGGAGCTAGAATCAAGAAAGTCTGTAGCTGAAAGCAAGCCTTTCTTTGCTTTTATGAAACTTCAGTTTCATCCACTACGTGCGCATTAGCAATCACATTCTTAGAGTTAGGCATATGCTTGAAATTATGTACCGCCAAATTCAGATTTTATCCCCAAATATTTTCAAATGCAACTCAGAATTCACAAATGTGTCTAATTAAGTAAAAGTATCTACCTGGCAGGAAGTTTTTCATGTTGAAATGAATCCATTAAATTGAACAGGAAGAATACACTGAAAATTCACTTTAATACACGTTTATTGGCGTCCTGCACTTTCAGTGTAAGCAGGTTGGAGATGTAATAAAAAAGTTCAAAATTTATTGGTTCTGTTTCATTTAAATCACTCTAAACAACCAGTGCTTTAGAGTTCAAAGAATTATCGTTTACTGTCCATTATTTTAATATTATCTTTTTTCGAATCTGCTTAGAACTCCTCTCTTTTAAAATTCTTCAGATACATTCCTCAAAGCAAACAATACATTTCAATCTGCGTCACAATCAACATTGATAAGGCCTTCTTAACCATTTTATACCACCTCCACTATTACTTCATTGCAAAACACAATCTTATTTCATACTATAAATATCCATCCATGCACAAAACACAGGGGCCAGAAGTTACACAGTAATATTATGTAGGCTTCCAAGACTTCCTTTACCCTCTGCAGGTTTATGGTACACTTAAAAAGATATCTTTAGACTTGGTCTACTTGGTCTTAAAATACAAATATACAATATCCGTAAGCATAAAAAAGTAAAGCTAGATTGCCTTACCATTTGTTATGAACTGCTAAAATCTTATACATGTACAATATAGTATCATGCTGATTACTATACATACTAGTTAAATATATCAACCAATAATGGGGATGTGGTCAAGTTTTTTTTGTTGTTTTGTTTTGAAATAGGAAATTGTTCATATACAACTAAAAAGATTTTGATTTAAACTCATATGGAATACCTGAACTACAAACATCTGTAAACCCTGCTGAGATATTCAGGTTTTAAACTGGGGCAAAACCTGCTGATTTGCTGATTTCAAAGGGAATACAACTCCTCACAGGTGATAGCTAAGGTTGCTATTCCCAAGGGAATGCAAATTTACTAAAATTCACATTTGCTGATCGAGAACATGTTAATATTTGCATCTTACAGCTTGATTTATACCTTTTGCATCAATTCATCATCCTCCATCGGAAACAATTCAGTACCTCAATGTCGCCATAGATTTTTCTAAATAAGTAGATATACAGTACAAAGTGTAGATAGTGAAACAAATAAGCACATATATACAGTCTTTGAAAGGCATTTTTGTGACCGTTTTAGCAGTGTTTATATAAAACATTTAAGATAGTCACATTCTGCTGATACCACTGTATTGCAAACTGTCAAGCCACATTTTTATATTAAACTTGTACTGCATTATATATTGTACAAAAAAAGATAAAACAATCATTCGTAAGGTGTGACACAATGAAAAAAAAAATCACTAAACTGAGTAAGGTAACCAGCACAGGGCTTAATTTTCCTGAGGTTTGTAAAAATTCTTTAAACAAAAATCACAGTGACCAGGCTAAACTGCAAACATACTGTTAAGTTTTAAATATACAGTTTATACATGAGTTCTGTGCATGGTCGACTCAGCTGTGTATGTTCACGCTGATGCTTTCTCTAAATGACTCGCCACTGCATAATACTTGTGTCTTTTCCGCCTGTGGAGATGAGATGAGTGTCTTCACAGAGAAAATCTACATTAGTTACATGACTACTGTGTCCACCGTATACATGGCTTGGAGCCTGGAAAACACCACATTAGTGAGAATATAAATTGTTGTAAAATATAACATTATAGCATAGCATTCAAATTACAACGATATAAAAGCATCCACATTATTCTCCTGAAATACTGTAATATTAAATCAAATTTAAAACTTAATGTTAGTGTCAGTCAGCATTAACTAGCATCCTTTATCATGCAAGTTCCTACTCTTCCTTTTTTATTTGCACATAAGAAAAAAAAATCCTGTGTTTGTGAGAATTACAAGAGTGATTTTTTTTTAATGAACTTACCCTAAACTGTGAACAGGGATATGAGAAGAGATGTACTTTGCCAAAATCATCCCCTGTTGATAGCAGTTTTCTCCCGTGTGATCGACAGACAGCGTTGATATCTGTTCCATCTGAACCTTCAGGCCATACACCTGAAACATAGGGGTACTAATTAAAGGTTTCTATAACGGAAATACAAGTGGTAGCTCAGGTTTTTGCCATAATTTAAATAAAAGATTACTTTTTTAAAAAGTGATAAAAACAACTGTTACTGGGTCAGTGTGTACTTAAGCACCAGCAAAAATCCAGATCCTAATGGGAAATTAAGCACAAAGAAATGCTTGTTTATTCTTTCTATTCAGCAAGGTATTTTTCACTCCAGGAAGGTATTCTGCAAAATTATGTTTATATAGCCAAGCCTACCAAGATTTTTACTTGGTTAGGTATAGAATTGTATGTTGCTTTTTTTTTTTTTTTTTTTTTTTTAATTTTTCCCTCTGTCTTAAAGGTATTTTTTCCCTTTCATACAGCTACCAACAAAGAAGCTTATTCATGTATGACCTACACTCTTTCTTCACATTACTATTATATGCTCCAACACATTTTCTTCACATTCTGTAGTTTAAAATCTATAACAATTTTAAATTGTTATTCAAATAATGAATCCCTCAAAACCAAACTGAACATATTATAAAATCCTAAAATACTTTTATTTTACTGTAAGCAATTCTCCTACTTCCTTATGTCCTATTCCTTGCTGATCTTGCACAGTGTTGTTCTAAAATTAAACTGTGTGCTCACTGATAACAAGGACCAAATCTTTGTACCACATCTTAAAAGCTCCTGAATGTTCATCTGCTGAAATTATAATAAAACTCAACCCCATATTGAAATTTCAGTTTTTCTGCATACGGTATACAGAGCTGGGTATTTCACCCTACCGCTTACCCCCTCCAGATAGATTCTATCATTTGGACTACGGAGAACACTGAAGTGGGAACCTGCCCTGAACTGTAGAAATAGCTAGCACTTGCTGTGCTTGTAGTTCCTCCCAAATATCGGTTTTGTATTTTCTAATTAAAAAAAAAAAAAAAAAAAAAAAAAAAAAAAAAAAAGGCAAAAAAGGAAAGAAATGTGGAAATGTGCAAGGGAGAACCATGGTACTCACAAGTAACATGGGATTAAGAATGGGGCACAGAAGACACAGAAAGGCTGTTTTAAGGAACTGCTTTGACAGAAAGGAAGCTGTATGAACACAGAACACTAGCGGAAAAGAGAAAGTCTCCTCAAGAGGTCAAATGGTTTAAAAAACAAGATTGTCAATATGAAAAGGGGAGAGGATCATATCAGTTTATTTTTTTTTCTCTGAGACTCTATGATCTTTCACAAGTGATTCCAGTGTTCCACTCTTCTCATCGTTAGTTTTTCCTACTGTGTAATCCCTTTTGCTGAAAAATCAGTCCTCTATTTTTTTGTCAGTCCTGTGTAGGTATGGATAAAGAGATCAATTCCTTTCTCTTATTTGAAGACTGATGCCATGCTATTTTCTCCTTCTCTTCTCTAAAACTCATTCATTGCATCTTTTCTCATGGAACAATATTTACATGTATTATTATTTTTGCTAGTCATCACTTGGACTAATTATCTGTTGGTTCAACATGCAAAATCCAGAAACAATATTCCAGCTGTGACTGAAGCAGATACTGAGGATAAATGGACAATTACTTCACATTCTGCATGTCATCCTTTTCATTATACATCCTCCTAATGTATCTGCCTTTTTCACGACAGCATAGTAATGTTGCCTCATGTTCAGTTAGTAGGCAAGAGTAATCTCCTGGTCTTTCCATGCAGAACTACTGTCTTGCCTGCTATTCTCCATTCTGTATTTGTACAATTGGCTTACGCTGTTTAAATGTATAAGCTTCTATTTGTCCCCATTTAATTGCCTCCTTTTTTTCATATTATTATTCTGTCAAGAAAATTTTAAATGCTACTCCTGCAGCTTAATTTCATCCACAAATTAAATAAACATACTGTTTTATCATCCATATTATTAATAAAAATATTTAAACAAAAATAATATTCAGTGTACAGCCTTTTAATTTGTTTTGCACCCAGCTCAGTTGTGCATTCCTAGCTTGCTTGCAATATATTGTCAGGATTTTTATAGCATCTTACATTTCTTTTTTTCTTGTCCTTCAACTCAAATACATATTTTTCCAATATTGGGCATGTGATATGACCTGATGACTTGTCCAGTAGCACATGGTTCTTCCGAAAGCATATAGATCAGTAAGCGTTTTATAGTCTTTAGTCCTTCAAATTTATGTGTGTTTGCATCACTTGAATATTCTGTTGAACACGTTTCCTTACATGCTGTTGATTTTGGTTGAATCATCTCCAAATACTTCCAGGCTGACTAATCTGTTCCCATACTTGAAGGCAGGTGTTCAATAGATCAATGTTCATTTTCCACCCTGCATTGATTTTGCTCAACTGTGAATGTTACACATACTATTTGTGATGTCTAAGTGATTCTACTTGAGTGAGAAAAATGTCTCTAGTTTCAGTCAGCCAGTGGCTGGTAAACATCCACATACTGGATGCCTCACATCTTTGATGTCGTGACTGCTTCTGCTATGCCCAATAGGGCAATCTTGGCAAACATTTAAAGACTGTTCATAGTGGTTGCTCTGAGGCCCTGAGGTACTGAATAGTGGAGTGACCTCCAAAATTACTGGGTCAGCTTCCAATTTAGAATTTATGGGCTTCTTCAATTTATAATTCTAGGCACTAACTTTGCATTTTATCATCTCCATATGGGCTCTGAATATAAGTGTATCTTAGTAATATCTGCTCTGAAGCAGTATTGAATTCATTCTTTTCCATTCTTCTAGTACCTTACATATTCTCTGTGATGTCCTGAAACAAGTATTAATGGTTCTGTGATTACATTAACCAGTTGCTTTTAGAGGTATAATGATGTTCATCACACTCAGATACTTTGAATATATCTAACTCATATTTTCTAACTTATTCCTTCTCTACCTAAAGGATAGGTTTTATCCTTTTGGTGCTGGCACTAACTAGGCTAGCCATCACATTGTAGAAGGACTTCTAATGAAGACAGATTAAGATAAAACAAAACAAAAAACACCCCCACGCTTCTGCCGTCTCAATGTCATCACTCCCTTCTAACCATCTGAGTAGCAGGCCAATGCTGCCCTTGGTTCTTCTATTATTACTGTACTTGTCACAAGTATGCAGCTATGTTTAGGTTTTGTTTATATCTCTCCTTGATACTCCAACACAGTTCCTACCATCTGCATTCCTCCTCCCTGTAGCAGAGGTCAGCATTGTTTAGCCAAGTTTGCCTCTTGCTGCCATTTCTATCTTTCCTCTGTGCTGGGAGAATTTGTGCTCTTCATATCATTTAGAAGGAAATAACCAGCTCTCTCCATTTTTTTTCTCCAGCTTGAGATCTTACTTAGCAGAACTTTACATTTATGCAGTTTGCCTCCCTGAAGCCTATTATTCTTATTTTGCTGCTCTCTTTCCTTCCTGTTCTTGTGGCTAAGACCTCCCCGATTCCACTGTCATTCCCACCCAAGACGTATTCACGTTCTTAATATGTTCTCTACCTACTTAGAATCAATTCTGGAAAAAACTCCCTTCCAGATGCTTATTTATTTTCTATATCAAAAAGATACACAAGATTTTTGATAATGTGCTGGTTAGCCTATGTACTGTACTTTCTTTCCCAGCACACTTCAAAACAATTAAAATCTCATATCTTCATTGATTCCTGTGTTTGACTGATTCCTCTAGCTATTAAAAAAATTTCTCTTCACTTGATCTTTCTGGTAGGATGGACAACAGTACATCTCTACTCACCATTAATAGTCTTTTTTTCCATCTATAATTATTATACATTACCTTTGTAAACCTAATTGTGTATCTGGGAATCCTCAGTATTCATGGCATCCTGTTCTTTCCTTTTCCACTATGTATCTTTTCTGAATAAGTTATACTCTTTCAGTTTAAACTTCCATTTGACTAACCTTCTCACAGTCTCTGTTACATTAGTAAAAAATATTTTTGATAAATATTAAAAATACCACCTACTTTTATTTATTCCCCATACTTGTCCCTCTAGCTTATAAAAACAATAAAAAAGTATACGATGTTTCCACAATTTCCTCCTTGTCCCAGTAGAACATTTTGTTCCACAGTCTTGCTCCAAAAGCTGATGCTGTTGCAGAAAGGAGGAAACCCCTCCTAGGTGCAACACCCTTCTCTTAGGGCTCTTGATGTGCCAAAAGCAGTCTCATATTTCAGTAACACTATATTTTGCATGGGTCCAATTTATAAAGCATGGAATACTCACTTAAGTGTTTTTATCATTTCAGAATATCTGAACCTTTGATAGTACACACAAGGATTCTGTGGCTTTGTGACACTATGTCACAAGCCCCAAAGATTAGAGATTGGACAAACACATTATGGTAACATCCAGCCTTTCTTCTAGGATTTTCTCCTTTTACTAAATCTACATGTTTAGTGAGACCCAAGTACTGCCTGCTAGCTTTAAATTTTACAAAATGCGAGTAGTTTTTCCTAAGATATTGCTACTACCACCCCATCTTTTAGGCTCTAAACATGTCCTTTCTGCCTGCTTTCCAACACATTACTGCATCTGCTTAAAATACATCTGAAAGTCTTCCTTATTTACTGCTTATAATAAAACAGACTCTTCTTTTTACCTCTACAATGTCTTCCTACTTTATCCTAACAATTTGATGTTTCTAGTATTCAGCTTTTGTAACGATCAGTCAAATTCTGCATGTGTTGGAAATAAATACAAAAATTTAGAATACACTATAAAGAACAGGTCCTCCAGAATTAATACAAGTCACATGAAAACAAATCATCATGATTTTGTTACACGTGCTCCTGTTCTTTCTTTTTTCTTTTATATCTTTCATCTCATTTAATTGTATTAAATTTATTATCTCAAAGTCCATTACAAGTTGTTTGTAATGGAGGCTACTACTGACACTGTGTATGCACAGTAACTGTGCAAACACAAAACACAAATGAAACTGATTCTGATAAGGGGATTTGGTCCAGAGGCTGCCTAAATAAATGATATGAATTCCATGGAATTGGTACTTTATACCAAAAGAGATTGAGAAGCAGTTCTAGCATGACAGAATGGGCAGTTTGTGATTTCTTCCCTGTTTCCCACACTTCTTGCAATTTTATATCTCTACTTGAAGCTGGCAGGAATATATTAAATCGGATCCTTTCTGGATTGAAATAAGAGGACAGATTGTGATAAAAATGGCATAACAGAAGTTCTGTATTTTTTCTTGAAATATGAATAGTCATGTTTCATAAAAAAAGTTGTCATTACAAGTATTAGTTAATAACAAGAATGATAAGAGCTTGTACATACCAAAAACATGGAATCCTAAAGTACAGGTATAAGTGGCCCATTCTATATCTCGAGTTGTTTCAACACTCACTACTTGTTTACAAGCAGAGGGGATCCCTATAAAGGGAAAAAAAGCATGACAACATTTTTAATTTCAAAATTGTATAGACTTTGATTGTACCAGATGAATTAAAACATATGGTCTCTCTTTGCAATTATATGGTCTCATTTAAATTTTAAATCTGAATCAGGCTGCCTAAACAAAAAGACAAAATATAGTTGTTACTCACAATATAGGATTTCATAGTCCCCTGAATTAGACACAAGATATTGTGAATTAACAGACCAATCCAAATGAGTAATAAAGCTGGAATGACCCTATGAAGAGAAGAATATTACATTAGCTGTGTTAACAGAATCTCTCACCATAACTGTATTAACACAATCTTACAAAACACACTTGGTTGTTAATAATGAACACAGAGAAGAAAGGTCACTTACTGAACATTTGCCAATTCGAGTGTACTTCCTTCCATTTTCACTTACACCATATATATAAATACAGTTGTCATGGGAACCTATTGCTAAGAAGTTTCCATCTATAAATACAAAAGTGAATTGTAATTACTCTAGTAAGAAGGAATTGAAAATGATTTTAAAGAGTTATTTTGTCACAGACAATGGAAATCATTCTTAAAGGCCTTAATATTGAAAAAGAAAAAAGGTAGTTCTACTTTTTTTCCTTTACAGTTATAAGTTGATGCTTGTTTCAACATCATAAACAGCAGGTTTATATAGCAAATATTACTTCTAAAACATGTAGCAGTTCTGGAAGCAGCTATTGTCAATTTAGGGCTAACCCGATTGCAGCAACATACACAGTTAAAATCAAGTTTGTTTTTCCCTTCCCATTAAAACCATGCTGAGTATGAGGGATTTAAAAAAGGAAAATAAAGAAAAACTAGAGCTTAAGACACCATCTATTCATTGTCGCCAATGTTTCACCACATATTTATTTTCAGCTTAAATATGGCAAGTGGGGAACGATTTTAAAACAACCCCCAAATTTAATAAGAAATTCAACACTTTATTTTCAACCAGTAAATAAACTCTCTCAAACCTGGTGAGTAACGCATTACAGACAGCTGTTCGTTTCCGTCTGTGTGTACAGTGACCAAGTCTTTTGTTTCTGTGTCAAACACAAACCACCTGTTGTAAATACAGAAAGAAGCCAATAAATCATTCCATAAGGAATTTATTTTTGCTGTAATCTTGACCAAATTTTCTTTGTCAAAATAATAACACTCCATACGTTTTTCACCAAAGAAAAAGAAAAACAGCAACTGCTACTCATTTCAGTTTATTTTGTTCTTTAATGGAAGAGTGGTTTCTTTCCAGTGATTTAAAAAGAATAATTTTCAGACATTGACCTTGATATCAATCTTCTGATTTTATTCTGTTTTACCATGTGTCATTCATTATAATAAAGTATGAATTATATATAATTAGTCTCCTCCTTTAAGGCTTCTCTATGCTATGCTAACATTTAAACTGATGCCTACAATAAGTCCCAAACCAATGAAAAGCATGAGCAAGAATCAGGATTGTTTTATCTTGGAATCAGAACACATTGATTCTTGTGACATGAAGATTTCCTTTATTTATTTATTTATAATTCACCCAAATTTAATTTGGGGAAACATACAGCGGACAAAGATAAATTTTGCATTTTAATACTTACACCAGATTATTAAAGACAAAGTAAAGATTCCATCCCAAAACTTCTCCTTTTGAAAATGTACAATTTCAAATAATCTTGATTACCTATCAGCTTTCTGCATATTCTCAGTTACGTTTAATTATTTTCAATACTAACAGCCAAGTCTGCCCTCAGGAGAGGACAAAATTATGGTGAAGGCATTCCATTAAGACTCAGGCAATCAAGGCTAAAACCATGGATCTTTCACTGATTCACGATGTAACAAAGGGCTCAATTTTCTCTATAAAATGAAGATACCAGATACTAATTTTCTCCCTGGTTTTGCTCATCTTCAGGCAGAAGTAGTCTCTTAATACATATTTTTACCATGCCTAACATTGAGACATTTGCCAAAATTCTGTTAAAGCCCCTGGATGTCATGGCATTAGAGATAATAAACCACTTATTAGATTTTCAGATGAACACCCTTTTCCTGTGAGATTTCTTCTGTGCAACCCCTCAGGGCCTCGGAGAAACTCTGCACACACATCTGCAAAGTTAATCCATTATGCTCCTTCAAACTCCTCCTTCAAACTCTCCTTTGCAATGATGGACACACAAATCCAGCATTTAGGTCACTGGTTTGGTGACACCACCTTCCACACATGGTCTCATTGCCAACCTACCCTCCTGCCCTGTGAAAAACCTTCTCGTCTCAGGCTACCAACTGCCCCAGGGCAGGGACCTTCTCCTCATTCTGCGTTCATGCCATGTTCACCTCACTCAGCGCAGTGGGGTACTGGTCCAAGGACAGGGTTTCTATGTCACTAAGGCAATACAAGTACATTTCCCTCTCAAATTCAATTGAAATCAAGAGAGGATGCACAAAAGAGAAAAGAATTGCACATGCATCTGGAAAAAAAGAACATGAACTTGGATTTGGTGAGCTGGAAAAATCATGTACTGTTTCTTGGTGCCCTCGCTGTAGTCCTGTGCATCTTACCTTCCTGTTAGTGTCCCTACTGCAACAACGGATGCCGAAGGATGAAAACCTGAAGACTGCGCTGGATCCTAAAATGTTTCAGAAGGAAACACACATTGTTAACCAGTTCAGTTCTTAACAAAAACTCAATTCAATTTTTTCTTCAGGAACCATTTCTTTTTTTAATACAATTTGAGAAAAAAATAATACATTTTTAACTGATTCAGACATTACCCAATAGACTTTTCCTTCTATACAAGGCCACTATTTTTTTTTCCACACTATCTAATCTAAAAATAACTTGGCAAGTGATTTCGTAACAACAACACTGGCTAAGGCAGCTTCTCACCAAATCACAAACAAGTAAGAGATACAAACAGCTTATCAAATTAGGGGTGACCTAAGAATTAAGTATCAAAGCTGCAGTTTACCTACTGTCTAAAGGACATGTGAGTATGCTATTCAACAGAACTATGCATTACTTTGCATGGAGGGATAAAGTGCAACTTCTACACACAGAGAAGACTTTTTCAGCACCTGCCAGTTGCAGCTGAGTGGCAGATTAAGGGCATGAACTGGGTTTCTTATTTTGATTTGCAATATGGAAACATTTACACTAATTTTTGCAAAAATCAGTAGTATAATATATGTAGAATTATAGTGTTTTTCTTTTTTCTTGCCCTCTATATGTATGCAAAAAAAAAAGGGGGGCATTTTCTTTCTAACGTACTACAGCTACAAAAAATCAGCTCCAAAACCCTGCAGGTCATAGGAGAAAGTCCCGAAACAAATAAATTACTTTTTTTCTGATACATGATGAAAAGTGATTTTAAAATGTAAGCAAAAAATCAAGTAATATAGCTCACAAAAATGCCTACGTTATCTTGCTTTTCGACATTCTAAAATGCTATCAATATTGCAGCCATTTTAGTAAACTTGTTTAAATTTTTATTAATTTGTAATTACTTGCTCTGGCGGCTAGGTATAAGGGGCATTCTCCTTAATTTTAAACAAATTATTAATTTCAAATAAGTTACTAACTTCTTAGAAGTCTCATAGAATCATTAACCTCTGAGACTTGTAAATACATGTTTGAACTACTAGAACAGTCCAGAAAGGGAAAATTGCTAATTTTTCAAAGTATAGCTTCATATAACTACTAAACACTAAAATATTCTCTTGCATAAAATAGAGATTCAAACAGCAGATATATTCTGAGCAACAACTTGCACTGATAACTACATTAAAAATATCTTACATAGATCTTTATGACAAAAGCAGGTTCACATCAAATGATTCATTCACTTTAGATAAGCAGTCAGTGACTGAGGAAATACGGTCTCAGACATTTCAAGTGGTTAATAAGGAGATTATTGTCAAGACTGATAATAGAAATCTTGTTTTAATGAAGCAGTGACTACTTGGAGGGAAAAAAAATTAAGTCTGGTTTAATAGACCTACTGCTGTTGCCAATCATTTCAAAAGAATCAAGATAAATAAAGGAGGTTCTTAAACATTTCAGAAACAGTTTCTCAGAGGTCGCTTCATGTCTGTATAACCAAACTAAATATTAACTGATATTAATATTAATTGAAACTCACTATAACTCGTAATCGTCTAAGCTCCCGTTCTGTTTTTCAGAAGACAGCTGGAATAAGTGGAAACTTTGCCCTTGTTTGAGACGATGGTAATTTATTAAAAATAAATAACTATTTCTGAGAAAGTAGATTATCTTGCTAATAAATTTGCTTTCCCCACACTGTAATTATCTCCATTAATGATGCTTTGCTATCAATGCTGTGTGCTCAGACAGCAGGAGAGCTATTTCTCTCAGGACCTCCCCCAGAAAAGAGAGATTTTGCCAAATTTTTGCAATTCTTTTCGTGAATATAGGCTGCTCTCAGTATACCACTCCTACAATGAGAAATATATCTGAAATGCCAACTTTTTATTCTCCAAGCTTTTTGAAAGCGAACGCATGAATATAAAAACATACCTTCACACTGAACAGAGTGAAGGATCACATTAATACATGCAACTGAAAGACTGCAGACAAAAAGAAATTTATCAAAAAAACAAAAAATTGCATCAATGGTTTCACTTTCCACTTCAAGATATTTATAAAAGACCTACACAAAGCCAATTGCGCAACATTTCTAAATAATCAAATTAAATCTCCCCATAAAATTATGATTAAAACCCAGAAAGGCATATGTAAAAGTTTCTAATTTTCATCATTGCTCAAGTCACTCTGAATTGCTCTTAAAGCAATAATCTAATTCTTCATATTCCATACAAATGCAGTATGATACACTGCTATTTCTGTCATTCAAAACAAAGGTGTGCATAGGTTCTGTCCTTTCTTACAGAGTCTGCCAAGGTAAATCCTGGAAAATTGGTTTTATTATTGATCTTTTTTTTTTTTTTTTTTTAAATAATGCTTTGTCATGGAAGTTCTTAGACTAAGCTGGTGTTTATTTTGTCTTATATTTGGCACTTTGGAAACAGTTCAATCGATTTTCAGTGTATTAAGATTTTGACACGTCTCAAGATTTGACCATATATGAAAGCACAATTACAGTATCCCTAAGGACTGAAGAGAGAAAGTTTATTTTTAAATCTAAGATATATTAACATATAGTAATTTTTTAAATGATCAGGAAATAGGAAAATATAGTTTAGTAGTTATTTTGAAAATGTTTTTTTTTTTTTGCAGGCTCAGAAAGGCCAGCATGCATTCTCCTCCATAATATACTATACTATACACTAGTATATAGTATGCTATACTATAAAAATTGCTAGGTGGTTCATCTATAAGAAAACTCCTGGCTAGAGTTTGAGGGCTACACTAATCTGTAGATGTGGGTAGTTGATATATATATTTATACATATATATCTCTACACCAGGTTGCTAGGTTTTCTTCTGAAGTAATGTTTGAACTTTTCCAGTGGACAGAAGGGGCAGATAGGTAAGACTGAGAAATGACCTGGATTATTCCGATATCTATGTGCATCTCCAGAAAAGCACAGAATCAGTCACACATCTACAACAAGATATAAAAATAAGACTGTTTGAAAAATGCTATAGTGGTGTCTCAAAGAGACAAAAGTTTCATTGCTGTCTCTAGGAGATAAGCCAATATTTTCTTATGGGTAACTATTCAGAAAGGTGACAAATTGCATGAGACAAAAAAAAAAGTACTTTAAAAATAATTTTCTAGTGATGCTTGTAATAATCAAAAACTCATGTTATCACTAAATCAACATTGTAAGAGTTTGAAAATGAGTTTGAAAACTGAGCCTCTACTATCTACTCCTTCAGTACCTAAAAATTCAGTTCATACCAGGGATAGGAAGTGAAAAACTAAAACCCCATTTCTTTATTTGTGAACAGAATCTATTAAAAAAATCCTAATCAGTCCTAGGGAAAAAAATAAACAAAAACAAACAAACAAAAAAAAACCCCAAAGCTAAAAGTGTTAGCAAAAAATCCTTTTCCTTCTGAAGCCTATCAAGTTCAGGATAGTAGTATATTAATATTTCATCAGAACTACTTTCAATTGATAAATACATCCAAGCTTTATTAAAAACATGCCAACAGCACTGTATCTTTCTTTATGATACAACACATAGATCCATACAACCTAGGCCTTAAAATTCTTGTTTTGCTCCACAGTTTTGTTTTTCAGCACTATGCCCATTTTCAGAAATACAAGCCTCATGACACTCGCTTAGCTTTTCTCCTTGAAGTTATATTTCAAGATACTTCACATCAATAATCTTAAGAAAGAACAGTAAGAAAAAACATAAATTAATTGAGAACTTCTACAAGAAGAGTAGAGATTTGTTTAATAAATTTCTACCTCTATAATCTTGTTCCAGATAGGACGATGAGTGGTCGCGTCCCAGAGGGTAATGTGTTTGTCATGTCCACAAGTGAAGAACTGAGGTTTAGAGGAATGGACTGCAAGTCCCCAAAGCTCATCAGTGTGACCCTACATGAACAGAAATCTTTCTTGATAGGGTGGACAGCATTATCAAGACTAAATGCATTTAAACAGCATTAAAATTAGGAAACTATATATTAAAGCGTTACAAATACACTGGCTTGTACAAATACATTGGCTTGGATAGACGCCTATTTATCATGTTATTTATTGCCAAAAGTACTGTAATGATAAATTCAACAGGTTCACATTTACAATACTTATCTTTGGGCAATATCTTTACTGCTCCTACACTAATTAGAAACACGTACGTAAGGCAGCGACTTACTTGGGTAATTGGAAAAAAATCTCCTGACAGTGTGCCCTGGAGAACAAAGTTTCTAGTCGTTCCTATTAACACAACATCACCTTTTCCCTCTGCTACTGTTCTTATTGGACCAAACTTTTCTGGAATCTGTGTTCATAACAGATAAACAGATAAGTCAGACTAGAAAATGACTTGTATGGTGTTAGCATTTTTTTTTTTAAGACAGATGGCCTAACAAGTGCATTTTAATAGAAATTGTACAGAGATGACACAAAATACATAAATACATACCCCTGACTTTGGAAAGTTTATAACAACTTGCACCAGCTTAGTAACTGTTTTTATATCACTGCAAGAGAAAATATCCTTATCTACACAACATTACATATATACAGATAAACTAAGTATTTCAACAAGCAGAAAAGGTATAGTTTCATCATGCTGCATTAACTCAATCATATTTTAACTACAACCTTGATATCAGATTAAGTATTTCTACTCAGAGGTAGTGTCAGGCTCTATATCAGTAGTGCTTTTCTGCAAGTTATGCTCCTTTAATTGCCCCCTAGTCTCTGGAAGACTTGGTGCAAATCTCCAACTTAAAGCTCAACAGAAGATGTGAAATTAAAAAAAACACACAAAACCACTGCACGGACAAATAAATGAAAAAGAAAGTAACCATCTTCAGAGGTCATGGTTAGAAACAGCATAATAAGCATGTATCTTGTGCTGTGTTAAAAAACAAGTTACTGAAAATAACATGCCATTCCAGTTGCAAATATATTTGGAATGTTTCATAATAGACAATTGAAAGGGTTGAAACCCTTCCCCAAAGCTTTACACTGATTATACTCTTTCATCCAGTATGTAAACGCTCATATAATCCTGTCCAAACAAATTCTATTTTAAAATTCAAGCTCCTATGCAGCACTGAATTGATCTGATGAATTTATTTTTTAAATTAAAAAAAAATATCCCATAACTAACAAAAAAAGAGAGAGGGAGAAATCAAGTGATTAAAAATATATCATTTTGGAAATTGAAAAGAATTAAATCAAATATTGTAATAATATTTAACACTATAATAGCTGAAGTAAAAAATGATCTAACATTATCAATTGCAAAAAAGGAAGAAATAATATGAAAAATATCATTAGAAGATATGTTTTCCAATTCAAATAGATATTAAATATAAAATATTATTTAATGAATAGCCTATCACAGAAATGATCAATCACTCCAAAGGTATTACATTTTAGCATTGACTTTCTTTTTCATAAAACGCTTTTCCATAAGAAAAAAAAAATGATTTAAGAATGTCAGCTCAAAGACAGCTAAAATCTCACTCGGAGTGACAGAGTTAATTTAAAGACAGGCGATATCACCTCTGTTTTATGAAGTTTTTGGTAATTTCCATTCCAAGATATTAGTTTTCGATCTTTTCCACCTCCTGATACTAGTGTACCATCTCGTAGCATACAAAGCGCAAATATTCCACCTTCATGCGCCCCTTGAACTGCGTGGCTTATTCTATTGGTACCTGGATATATGGAGAAAAGAGATTACTACTGAAATATTTAGGTTACTAGTTCATTTTTTCTTTTGTTTTATTTATCTTTTTTATTTCTCTACCCGTCAAGGGTTGTATTCAACAATGATGAGGGGAGATAATTGATCATTGCTTGCTAAATGAGTCACACCACGTTGCTTCCCTGGTCTTTTATCTTTTATCTCCAACATCATCAGAGAAGGCGCTGACTAAATATGATGCAGTTGTCATCCATACCCCTCCCCTTACTAAAGGGCCTCCATCAGAGGAGTCTCATTACTCCTCTGCATGGCAGTAATTTACAGTAAGTGAATGTTTAAGATGTGGTTACTATTGTCTTCAAGCAAGAATTGCCTGCTGATGCCTAACACAGTCTTTTCTTAATAGAACAGGCTTTTTAAGAAGTTTGTCCTGTCTGGTTATTCCTTTTTAATAAAGCTAAGGGATTCAATTAAATCTTCATAGATTCTCACTTGACTTCCTAGGGAAATAACTAAAGCTACTTGTTCCTTTTTCAAAAATACTTGTCAATATATAAGTACAATTTTTGTAGACACTATATTGAGAGAGAATAGGAGATCATCAGTTACGTTAACAGTGATTCTTGCAATCACCTTGATTAAAGAAATGAATTTTCCCTGCTATTCCTTACGTCAGTAAAAGCCATAATTGCTGGCATAGCTCTAGGGTTTAACATTTGACCAGAGGGAACACATTCTACGGTATTTTCTGTCAGGGCAGTCAGGCATATGTTCTTTTAAAAGCTAGTAAGAAAATTGGATTGGTCTTGGCAAAGAATTCAAGAAAAACAAAAAAGTTATTCTTCCTAAAATGGGATTACAATCATGTAAAAATTCGATTTTTTTATAATAAGGTCTCACTATTAACGTCAGTCTTGTCTTACCTTTCCCCCAGACCAAAATATTGCCGCTCGAGTCTCCTGTAATAGTATCACCATTTTCAGAAAAGGTCACACACAGGACAAACTTTGGCTTCTCTTGTTTCTGTGTGGTTACAAAAAACAAACTCACAGCAACACACAACCCGTTCATTTTAACTGTATGCATTTGAGTAATTCAGTCTAGTCTTTCACAGTCTTTTAGTATTACTTAAATGTCTACACAGGAGTTAACCACGCTCCTACAGTCTAAACAATTAATCTAGGCAAGGGTAAAAGATGCATCAGCTGAGGTTGGGCTCCCAATACTGTACGTTACAGCTGCATTCCTGCAGCAAGCGAGAAGGCCTGCCAACTTTTAGCACAAGACCAAGAATGTCCTGGGATATTCTCAATCCCTCAGCTCCCTCCTAGCCCCAAAGGCTCCAAGCGTTTGGAAATGACCAAAGATGCAAACAAACTTTATTATTACTTTTTCTCCGAATATTCTACTAGAGACATTAGCTGCAGTATAAATTAAGAAATCATCTTTTGATTGACTCCTAAGTTCAGAAGTGGAAATGTTGCTTTAAGACCCTAAATTTAAGATACTGACAAAAACAAAACTGGGAAATGAGTAAGAGAACAAATCCGTGCACTATCTAGTAGCTTCTAAGGACATTATTTAAAATACTTGCTGAATAAGAATTTTTATGGTTTCCTTTCTCCCTTAAAGTAACTGGAACCAGTTATTAACTAGGACTGCCACAATTTTACATTTACAGCAACTATATGGTATAATAGCATCATAACAGAGGGAGAAATCTCTCTAGTTGCTTAGAAGATAGAAATGAATGAAAAACAAAACAAAATAAAGTTAAATGCATTATCTCATCCTTGTTTCACACAGAGTGTATAAGCTGACATTGCGATGGAGTTATTTTGACTATACTTTCAAGTCATGACTCCACAAGCAAACAGTTAACTAGGCCCTACTGTAGTTATCTGCAGTCAGTGCAAACTTCTCTCATTTGCACATGCAACTGCTGTAAAGCTTAGTCTATATTTAAGAACAAAACCAAATCAAGACCTTGAAATTAAAATGATATTTACCACATAGTGTCCAGCTCTATCTGTATTTGAACTACATATGTGTATGTATCTGAGCAGAACAGAGAAAAAGGAAAGAATATTCATATTCACAAAATTTTTAATTGAATTAGATAAGGTTTTGCAAGTTTTCCCTCTGATAAGGAAAAAAAGGCATAGTTTTCTTTCTTTCTTTTTTTTTTAACCTGAGGTGAGGAGAGATAGTTTTAATGCAGTTTTAATTTTCTTCTGCTGGGGAGCAGTATAAAGAACATAGAAAAAGACATGTAAGGAACAGAATGGGAACTATACTTCAAAACTTCATTGTGGCAATCCATCAAAAGGTTCTCTGTGCCATGCCATGAACGCTATTTGAATTTTTGTAAAACTGCATGTTTAATAGTTTTTTTTTTGATTTATTCAGATATTACTAAGTCTTATTTCATCAGGATTGTACCATTACTATAAACATAAAATTAAGAAAATAGTTTATTTTACCTCAAATAATCCTTGCTTTTTAATGAGGGAATTCCCTTCTAATGTCCAAAAATAAAGGTGTGATTTTCCACAAGTAACTATTATATTTGTGTCGGTGGGGTGAAAATCTGCAGCAAATACAGCCTCATTAGAGCACTTGGAAAAGAAAAGAAAAACATTGTATCAAAATCTAAATTCAAAGAAAACACACAATATAAAATGGTCCTCTAGCTACATAAACTGATCAACTCCAGATATAAGAAAAATACTGAGCCATTCATTTATTATTGTTTGTATTTCTATTTATTATACTGGAATATTTTGGTAGAATACTTTGAAGCAAAAAGACTGAAGTTAAATGATTTTTTATTTTTTAAGTTAGTATCAAAAGTTTTCCTTCAAAAGTATGGTCTGATAAGGAGAGGAAGATCCATATGAAAAGCAAGATTAGTTTGAAATGTTTCTTTTCTGCACATGCTCCTATCATTGCATCCTAGACTTTTAAAATAAATTCTAACATGACTACAGCAGCAAAAAAGTTATTAAGATAATCTTAACAGTAAGAGGAAAGAATCCTTTTCTTCATATTCTTTGCCTTTTATAAAATGAAAATGTTAAAAAGGCACAAGAAGTTAAATATAGACATTTTATGACAAGAAATCCAGATCTACATACAAGCAAGTAGCAGTACACAAAATATCTTATTGCAACACCTTGACATCTGCCAGCTTTTCCTCTTTCTGCCAGTCCCACACAGAAAGCACATGGTCATTTGAGTCATCCACTGAGCACAGGCTACTTCCTCCATTCTAAAGAAAAACAGGGAAAATATTAATGCATCCATAAGCCAATATTAGAAACACATAAATACCCATAAAAATAAACAATTCTGCATAGGTGAAGTTGTTATATTTTTAGTTATCCCATAGACCTTCATGAAATACAGCACTTTAAAGGATCATTGAAAAATAGAGCTTAAACAAGGGATATAGAAGAGGTACTCTCAGGAGAAACTGTAGAAAAATACAGTTTGTGAGGAATGAGGTAGGTACCTTCTTTAAGCTTTCAGTGATGTAACTTCCCAAGGCAGTCTACACATCACCACACTATTAAGAAAGCTTTTCCTGATGACTGAAGTGAATTTCTTTCATTGCAGTTTAAAGCAGTTACTTCTTGTTAGAGCTACTACGGACATGGGGAATAATCTATTCTTTATCAAGCAATAATGGAACAAAATTGGGGAACAAGGGAAGTAATGAGAATTTACTCCTTATAGATGTATTTTTTATAGTTATAAATTCTATCATTCTGTGCTTTCCTAATTGTAATGACCCTAACTCCTTCAGTCTTTCTTCTTGCATTATATTAGCTAGTCTTTTCTCCAGATAATACCCATTTTTCTGAAGTCTGAATCCAAAGTCTGAAGGACCACAGACTACTTGAGCTGAGGGGAGCAGACTGACATCACAGGTCTTAGTGACGATGCATCTGTTCATCCCAAAATACCCTACCCAAAATATGGTCATTAGGTCATTAATGTATAACAACTAGATCTTTTTCCAAGTAGCAGCTATCTGGAAGGTAATTTTACAGATTGTTTTCTTCAGACGATTTGAGTTAACTCCTAGCTTTGTGTCTACAGTGAAATCAAGCAATGCCTAATTGCTTTTCAAGCCATTTGAATATGTTTTTTACCCCACTGTTCCTGGCATTGACTATGTTAGCTGTGATTGCAGATGACCTTGCAGATGCAGAATGAGACTGTGGTTACACAAGCAAGCCTTTGGCACCAAAACTGATACAAACCGTCCCTTTCCTGACACCCACACCACCGTCATGTGTTGCTGCCTCTTGAGCTGGGCAAGAACAAAAGTTTTGACAATATAGTGTGAGCATGTTTGGGGAATGGATCCATTCGGAAAAGAGAGCCAAACTAACCCTGCTTCTTCTTCTCTCTCTCTCTTTTCTCTTATATATATATATATATATGAAATATATATATATATTTTTATACATATATAAAAAAATAAGGTAGGTTGGATGTTTTCCCGATGGATCAGGTCCCTAATAAACTTCCCAGGTGCAGCTACAAAAATACCAGTTTCAGTACAGCCCAGGAGGTGGGAGAGAGACAGGAATAAATAGCCTGAAGAGGGGGCTGTTTAGAAAGAGATAAGCAGTACGGTGATGGGATGGCAAATAATGCTCAAAATAGGCTAAGCTATGACTGTGAAATCACAGCATAAAGCAAACACGTTAAACACTTCTGCTTTCTCATGGATAACGTCAGTAGTATTCCTCCATTATAAGTACACTATTCCTCATCTAGTTAGATATGTACAGAGTATTCTCTTGATATTCCAAATGTTTGTGGAAATTTTCACCAAAATAAATTTTGCCCATGAAACACAAAAATTAGTCCTCTCCTTTTTGAAAACACTTTTCTGACAACTAGCATAAATCATCACAATACATCGAGGGCTTATATATTTTCCTCTCCACTGAAGGCTTCTAGGCTTCTGTGTGTCAGATTATAAACTCACGTTTCTATATGGCACTTGAATACATTTTGTGTCATCTTTTTTACCTCCTTGATAGATCAGAGTTTGAAGGGTGCTGACAGAAGGCTAACAATAGCGGATTCTGATTCTCAGCAATCCTTTTTTCATATGCTTTTTGCTGCTTTCAGGCAAAACATTTTTCTACTAATATGTGAGCCCCATTTTCTAGAATCTAAATCAGGGGTATCTGTCATCATAAAAGGCAAATTTTATACACTTAATGCACAGAAAAGAATAGCTGCAGAAATAGAACAACTCTTTTTTCCTTTTTTAAAGGGAGAAATGTAATGAGAAGATTAAAGGGAAAAAGTAAAGATACTGAAATTTCTGGAATACAAGTACCTTTCCAATTGTCTGTCCCTGAAAAAATTAATTGTATTTTATGGTATGCATAAGACAGACCTCTGAGACTCTTGAGATATTGCTAGCTTTAATAATGATAAAAACTGTCTGAAACAATTGGACTTCAAAAGTTCCTCTTCTAAAGAGGAAGCTGAGAAAGACTGTGCCCAGAAAGCACACCTTGGAAGCTAAGGAGAAGAGAAAGCTTGGTCAAGGAAGCTAAATCTGAAAGACTTCAAAGACCTGTTTGGTACGTATTCTTGATATGTATGACTATTCATTTACTTACAGATTTAGAAAAAGCAATGCAAGTGACAGCTCGGTCAAAAAAACCCATTCCAATGACATGCAGTGTATTCAGAGTAACAGAATCCCAGACACGTACATGTGGTGGTAATTGCTATAAAAATAGACACAGAAATAGCAGCTGAAACAATGTTGGTGAAAAATACCAAGATTTAAAAAATGAGAATACACCCGAGAAACATTTTAACTCAATTTAAGGCAGGAAAGTTATCAGAAATTCTCTAGAATGGCTGTTTAAGCATAGATATGCTACAAATAAGAACTCTGACCAGGACCAATATCTGGGATTGAATATTCAGACTGAACAGACTTGAAATACTGTACTGACAAGTAATACTGACAGTTGTTAATTCAGTGAAGTTAATGGGTACTGAGACATGTTTCATTAAGTGAAAATTGTTGATAACCTTGTGACATGGGACCTAGGGTTAGTCCAGGATTATCTGTTTAAACCATTGCAAACAAGATTATGGTCATTGTCAAACAGTAAGTAAATAAAGAAGATTAAAAATTTCTAAAGTGTAACTAATTTCAAAATCATAAAAATGGCCATGGAAAAGATTGTATCTTCAGATTCTTCTTTACAATCATAGTCAGAACAAGTTTTTTATTTTTAACATAAAACTCGAGGTATGTATCATTATACATACATTGCCCCGGAGCGTCTCCCTATGAAATTTATGTGGTTTCCCTTTTTTCTTAACCATTCCCCGACTTTTGCAACACAAAGAGAGCCTCACACAGTGGTTCAACACGAAGACAGAAATGCTTCTCAAATCCACTAGAGGGCAGTCCCAGCAAGTACATGTTGATGAAGCTTTATATGAAAGCAGTTAGGAATTTAAAACTGTATGTTCGACCTTTGCAGGAAAACAGCAAAGGGCATTTTTCATTTTATTTCCATTTTCCCTGCCCTTTCAACAGAAACTAATAAAAGGTTTTTTACAATAACTGAAAGCAACAGCCATCAGCCTCTCCCTCTCATTGATCATAAGCAGGGAAATTGTCCTTAAATCAAAAACACCCCTGTACCTCAGGTATAGAAATGGCTTTTATATAAGATTATATACCACCTTCTCCTCAAGCATAGGTATCAAACCCTTATAGCTTATTTCAAAAATATAATGGTGAGTAACTGTACTTACAAAGTTAAAAGAATAAAGCCCAGAGATTTCTCAAACACACAACAAAATTTTAAAGTGAGTTCATCTTACTCAACTAAGTTATCTTCACATAAACCTTGTAATGTGTGACTGAGATTTTATTTTCTTCATTTACACCTAGCTAGCCTATTGATAATCCTTTTTTAAATCCTTCCTTATAATTCTTCTTCGATGACATCTACCAAAAATTTTGCAATAGCTTGGCCATAGAATCAACTAAGCAACCTTTTCCTCTGCTTCTATCTATTCTTTCTCACTTATGTTAGGGGCAAGAACCATCTTCTGTCTGACTGAATTCCTACCTTAAAACCAGGCTTCACAATGGCAAGAATAAGAAAAGATTCATTTTTCAGTAAATAACCCAAAGCCATTCTTTCTTGTGCTTTGTTTTTGGCAGTTGTGGTCAGAAATGAACTTGTTACTGTCCAATTAAATCTCTTCTGCTTCTCCTTTTCCTTTTCCCAGGCCCCACTTCCCTCTCAGGTGTCCCCTCTAGGGCCAGCGTTCCATGTCTCTTTGGGAGACTAACTCCAAAATTACCTTTGGTCTGTGTAAGTAACAGAAGAAGAAATGACTGAATGATCCTTGATAATGGGATTGGCTAACTTTGATATGCTGCAAAATATATTCTCAAGTGAAACTGTGTTTGTGCTCATTCCTAACATTTAAGACCAATTTAACTGCAATTTGAAAACTAAGTATCTTCTTGGCAATATATTCTTGTGAAATACAACAAATAGTATGCCAGCAAAGGGGTCACTCACTTTTCCATCTTTGGATGTACCTGCAACTTGACCTGTTGCTATAGTGATCCTATCAGGATGGACAGCTAGGCTAGAAAAGAAAAACAAGAAAAGGTCAAACTTCAAGCTACTGATTATATTTCCTATTATACTTTTGCTTGAGCCTGTAATAAGTAGCCTTTAGTCATAAAATACCTAATAGATATGTAAATTTAATATACCTATTTATTTAATACACCTATAAACAGAACCTACAAAACAATTTTCATGCTCTCTTATTCAAACTGTTCCCTTACAAACAAAGCAGTGATTTGCTTAAGCCCTAATACCTCAAACACATATCTATACCAGCACCAGTGTTACTTATATTGATATTCACCTCATCTATATTTAGATGATTGCAATATATATGGAGTTTACAATTTGAGCTAATTATCTAGCTTTAGATACCTCGCATCAGAGTGGGTAGAGATCTAGTCAGTACAGCCCATGTAGTCCAGCCAACAATCCTCCAGACCAAAGAGACACACCTACTCAAACATAAGACAAATTGCTCTCTAGACTCTACTGACTGTACTGTCCAGATATTCCAGGACTCTTACAAGAACTTAGATATCTAGCTAAGTTAGACACCTGCAATCAGGCAAGATGATTCTAATCGATGATATTTTTCCAGAAGAGGAAGGCAGTTATTAAAGTCTGAGCTTAAAAAAAAAGTCCATCATCTTCTCCCTAATATTTTTTAAAAGGTAAAAAAATTCTTTAGTAAGAATGAACTAGGGTACAGAAATTACATCATCTGATTCACAGAAACAAAATTGAGATTTATAAAACTGATCAATAACTCATGCCTCTAAGTATAAACAATCTCAAATTTGTATTTAAGGAATGCCTGGAATATAGTCTACATTTGTCCTAAATTCTATCTCAATTCTTTTTTCATGGTAGCTCTTCATATAGTTCTAGAAGCAAAGTGATGTGCAAAATGAACAGTGGCAATAATTCATTCAGCTTTATAATGCAAAACTGTATGCCCTTTCTAATAAACCTGAATGCTCTGAAATATCTACAGAGTCAGAAAATTGGAAGGAAAGAAATGAGATGGAACAGATCCAGGTTAAAATCTCCCTGTAAAACAACTAGATTGTATGAATAATATGATTTAATGAAACATGCTCACAGTGCAACCAGATTTGATTATCAGTTCTATTTTCGGCTTTCATGGACAACAGGTGTTTCATAATGCCTAATCTAAAGAAGGGACGTCAAACTCATTTCACACTTTAGGGCCCATCAGATAATCCTGGTGCTTGTTTGAGCTGCACCCAACAAGCAGACAGATACTGTTCAGATAAACCGTATGTTTATTTATATTGTGGTTTACTGCTACTGATACTTCCTCACACCTACCATTCTCTAAGCTTGAACAGAGCTAATCACTTTGAAGTCCAAGCAGGCATGTCTGCATGACATTAGGCTGTATGAACAAACCAGAGCGCTCCAGACTAGATTGCAAGGTGTCTGCCATGATATAGACATGCCTGAAGACTTCCAGGAGGACTGTAGATGAGATTAAAACCGTTTTGGTTATATCCAGTTTGAAGGACCTGTATTTATTTGGCACCCTGACCTAGATGAAGTTGAATTATTCAATCCTATTTACAACAGGGAAGAGAAGCATGAATGTATAAATACTAACAGGTGAGCCTAAAGAAGAAATTAATGTCAAATTATCCTAAACACAGATTAACGAAAACGAGCAGATCTGCAGGTCAGAAGTCAGATTTCTACTCTTCCGTATGCTCTATGTAAACAGTAAATATGGGACAGAGAAAGAAGTAGTCATTTGGACATCATCAATAAGCCAAATTGCACATAGATACATCCAAACTAGCTGTAAAGTAAGTAGCACAGCACATATGGCAGCAGAGTCTTCAAGGTACGTTTCCAAGCAAACACAGGCTCCCTTCAGGTGGATACTTGGATATCTTAAAAGCCTGTGCCATCATGTCCTGACAGTAGTCGTGTCTTGTGCTGACTAGAGTACAGCTATACTGGGCATTCTTTCTACAACTACAATCACAACGTCATCCGATTGTGCAGACTAGCCATCAGGCACCAGCATGCAACTCAAGACTTCTAATCGTTAGAATTCTCTTTCGAAAGCTATACACAAGAAAGGGCAAAAGATGAAGTCGCAGACACTATTTCACGAGAAAAGAAGTGTCACAGGAGACTCACCACTTCACATCATCATTATGACCGGTGTAATGTCTCTGAAGCTGTTCTTCAACATTGAATAACACAACTACCGATGCAATGAAATACACAGTTTCACCCGTTGGAAGGAGATACAGATTACTGCGGCAGTCCCGACCCCTATATCCATAGCTAGCATGTTTGTCAAGGTACAGTAACATTACCTAAAAAATAAGCATGTTAAAAACAAGTAAACACAAAATGCTTTTCTGTCATTGCTATTTCCTAATACTTGGCATCTCTTGAACACAGCTATATCACTTGAAAGCCCCCCCAAAATTCCCTACTTTCATACAGTAAAACAGGTAAAGCATTTCACAGTTTTCTATATAACATATAGAAGATAAATGATAATGGAGACAGTGACAGGATTTTGACACACTACCCCTTTACTATTCCTTGGAATTTTATATAAGCCAGACAAAGGCAACGCCAATTTTGTCCCATGGGTATTTACTATTTACATTGGTTGTCCCTAATTAAAATAAAAATTTGGACTTGATGCAAACACTAATAAGTTATTCAGTACCTCTCCTGCATTATATCAGGACTGACTGCATTATCCTTTGTTCTGGGTGACTGACTTCATTATTCTGGTCATTACCAACCAGATGGACATAAAACTGGAGAAGGGTTACATCATACATTTCAATTTATTTTTGTAGTATTTAAAAGGCAGTGGCCCAGATTCTGATGCTAGTCCTATCAACACTAATC
The DNA here is from genome assembly GCF_028389875.1 of Rhea pennata. Taxonomy (NCBI): domain Eukaryota; kingdom Metazoa; phylum Chordata; class Aves; order Rheiformes; family Rheidae; genus Rhea; species Rhea pennata. Next base: position 56,907,426 of record NC_084667.1, on the reverse strand, counting down.
TAAAATTAATCCAGCAAAATAACTGGAATTAATCCAGAAATAATCTTATTCAGACTGAATGTTAATTCATCCAAATTATGTAGTTTTATTCTTGTGAAAAGTCATTAAGGATTGCACCTATTCCAGCTTACCCTTTTTACGGGAACAGAAAGGAGTGGTATTAGCTGAAACTTGGCAAAACGGAACAGCATTCTAATTCACTCAATATGGAGAAACTGGCTGCAGCAAATATATATGTATGTACTAAAACTGCAATTATAAGATATTTAGAAGAGATTTGTGCTCTGTTCTATATGGTCAAAGATAAAACAGGCAAACTAAAATACTCATGTTAACATGATCCAAGAAATAAGGATAAAAGTAATCTTATTTCTAAAATACAAATTTAAAAAGCAGCTTGCTGATTTTTTTTTTTTAATAAACTCAAGTGGAGGTAGTTGTTCATTTGCAATGCTGCATACCCATCCCTTAAAAATGTGCAGTCAAAAATCCAGCTTTTAGACACCTAAAGTGAAATATTTCTGCTAAAGTTTCTTCAAGTTTGAGACATTCAAATTTAAAGAAATGAAACCCATAAATGCCTTACAACTGCAGATAACCTACTAGGAATATCTAATTTGTATGCAAAGATAAGTTACTAGTTTAGTTGCAGGACAATCCTTGATTTGGTCAAATTTATTTTCTTCTATAAGGTCAGATGCTATTATCAATTGAAGCCAATATCATAATTGCCTTAGTACAATAACGTAAAAGCAATTTTCTAATGAACTAGCTGTTTAAATTGGGATTTAAAGCTCTTTTAAAAAAGTTTTAAAAAAACCCCAAAGCATTATATACACCTTCATGTCTCTGTGCATAAAAATAGCTGTTAAATAGAAAACATACATTCTTTAGAGAAAAGCTTTCTTTCCCTTCCTTCCCCTTTGGTTCAATGCAATGCTGCACTCAACTGCATTCCTACGATTTCTGTTGTCTAATATTTAATCTCTGTCAATCAGTCTGCTCAGATTTAAACACCTGGGGTTGATCTCTCCTTCCGCTCCCAATCTCCCACGCCGAGACCCGGCGGCTTCAGGGGCTCCCTGCGGAGCGGGCACTTCAGCGGCTGCGCCCTCGCCCTCTCCTCTCGCTCGGCCGCTGCCTTCGCCCAGACCTGCGGCTCGCCCGAGGAGCTGGCGACCGGCAGAGCGCTGCAGCTCTCCGCTCCCCCCTCGACAAGGCCCATCGCCGAACTCCCCCGCGGGCTGCCACCGGTTGCCATCTCTCCTCCGACGCCCTGTTTCTCTGTGCCCATTCTTACGCTACGGGGCATCGCTGGTGGCAATCCCACCGCCAGGCTGCCTTCGCCCACTACAAAGCTCTTTGCTGCTGCTCCAGTGCTGTTACCCTCCTAGCAAACAGCGCGGCTTCTCCAGCTTTACCGAACCGAACGCCTGCAGCATCAGTTGCTTTTTTGCTGTTTTTGTCTTTTTCCTTAAATTGTTTTGCACTGCTGCCTCCAGCTTTTCTTCTCATCATTCTAGCTGGCCAGCTGAGAGGGGTTTTTTTTGTTTTTTTTTAATTCTGTAAATACCTAGTCATTGGCGTAACTTTTAAGTATGGATATCATGATTAGGCTGTATTACAAAGAAAATAGATCTGAAAAAAAAATTCAGCAGGTTTCTTTTTCTTTTTCTTTCTTTTTTTTTTTTTTTTTTTTTTTTGAATTATGTTTCCTCTTCAGTAACCATTTAACCATTTAGGGTTAGTTTGAACTTTTTATTCATTCATACCTTTTTACTGATAGAAAAAAATTATATGTAGGATTCTACTGGGTGTACACAAACATGTGAGAGAACATATGAATATTCACACTAAAAATAATATTTTGCCTGGCAAATCTATAAGCAGCTAAGGAAGTGTAAGTGAGAAATTAGTGATAGGGAATTTATGACCTACTTTAATTATTGTTTCCTATAATAGTCTAAAATGTTAAATTCAGCTTCCCTCTACACAGTGCTAATGACAACCTTTTTTGTCTGTTTATTTTTTTGTTTTAGTAAGCATCCTCACACTTTCGCCCTTATCATTCTTATATGAGCAAGGGGCCCCTCACAGCAATCTGAAGACATCACTCAGTCTTGTTGTGACATGCTGAAGAACTTGGACAGTGATTAGACAGTAGAAAGCTGCAAGCAATATTTATCACTTTAATCTCAACCATTTTATTAATTTGTGCTATTTAGTTGTTTCTTTTTTTTAATCCATCTTCAATTATTTCTGTATTTATTATCTCCAGTTCCAGCAGAGTAGGCTAGAGCTCATAGGCTCTGTTGCAATAGGAATAATAAAAATGGATAGTAAATCTGTCATTAATCCTTTAGAAACTAGATGTGCACATTCTGAAACCACATGTAGTTCTATTTATAAAACTCAGAAAAGACTATTTGCAGTTTGTCTTCTTTCATAGGAAGACAAAGCAACTTCCTATTTGAGACCAAAAAAAGTCTCTCCTTAAAATAGAAATCCTTTGGAAGACTTCATCTGTCTAAAGATAGTGGATATTGCAAATAGATTCAAATCTTTCTCTGTTTATGTTTTATCTTGACTCTTCTATCACACACACTAAGATTATAAAAAGCAAAGTCTGTCATTACTTTTTCCAATAAAGAATAAATTTCCTTATTATATTTAACATTGAAATGCAAAACCTTCTATTCTATATGTAATGAAACATTTCTTTTTTAATATTAGAATTCTATATGTATGTCCATTCATATATACAGAAGGCAGTAGAAAATTTAATTGTTTGATATTTACTGTGCACAGCTTAAATTCTAAATGAAAGCATTAATTTATATGTGATATCTATTAAGAATTACATTGCTAAGCATCTAACAGTTGCAAAATGCTATTTGATTCTGGTGTTATCCAAGTATTAAAGTTGATTATAGTATCCTCTAAAGGTCAGTAGTGCACATTTTATAAAATACAGTTTAAAATGATAAATTGCTAATGAGAATCAGTAAAAGACGGAAAATTGTTTTATGCATACTATAATTAATAATCACAGCTCAGTACATTCTTACAATATGCCTAGTTTGATCTTGAGCTAATTAGCATATTTCAAACTTAACCTTCAGGCAATATTTAAGCAAAATCTTCCTTAAGCTGCTATCTTGTATTCCACAAAATACAGCAGCCTCAGGATAAACACCTATTTGAATGACCTAATACTTCACTAAGGAAATGAACTCTATTAAAAAATCATAGTTTTGCTACATTCTAACTCTAAAAGTTATTTTAAACAAATCATTAAGACACGATTATTTCCAGTATTTCTCCATCACAGCAAGGATACACCCATTCCAGTTTAAGCCTCTTGGCTGGTAGTTCTACTTTTGCTTCCAAATTGTAAGATTCCACTTGCTCTTTGGGCATGTACATGGTAACAGGACGTCCACGAAGAAACATTTTTACGTATCCTTCCTCTACAAAAGGTCAGAAATGTTTAGTGTTACACAGAAAAACATAAGTGGAGAACTCTAGTGCTTCTCCATCCCTTCCCACTTAACAGTTTGGTGGGTTATAATTATAAAATAACATGCAGTCTCAAATTTACATAATAAATTATGCATCTTTTTAAAAAAATAATCATAGACATTAAACAGATTTTTTTTAAAACACACCAAGCCCTTTTTTTCTCTAAATATTTTGAACAGTAGAATTAGAACTAAACAATATCAGGAAGAACTACAAAACTGAAAGAATTGAGATCAAAACTATTCTTTTTGTTAAAAAATAATTTTGTGTTAACATCTTTTTAAACACTAAAAGTGAAGGGGAAAACATCAAAGATTACAATTAACGCAGAAATGCCACTTAAAATTATTTTATTTTTTAAATTCAATATTTACATTGGAGCATCAGCATCTAAAGTATTTTTTCGACACTCAGTTGCATTCTTTGCATCTCAGTGTAAAGATACACTTTACACTAGATACACAGTGTTAGAGATACATCCAGAATAAGGAACATAAACAATTAGTAAAAGGAATCATGCTGATGTACATGCAAAAAAAGAGTAAGTGTTTAAGAATTACTAAACATTGAAAAAGGAATGACAACACTGACAGCACATTATAGAAAGGAAAATGACATACAGGAGAGAAGCTACAAAAACTGAATTGGCTCACAGAAGTAAACATTTCTAGGAGAAAATACTAAAAATAATGTGTTGGGCTTTTAAGAAATATGTTTGGGGGAAGAGAAGCAGGGATTAATAACAGATCTGGAAGTACTGACTTGGGGACTTCATGGGGCTTATAAAACTAGGTGATCTGGGAAATGCCATGAAGGTCTGACTAGGACTTTTGGGAACTGGCAAGGCCAAAGAGGGTGTCCTGTGAACTTCTGGTGAAGTTTGTCCAGATTCAGAACGTGCTGGCTCCTGCTGCTCCATCGGCAGATCAAGGGATTCAGCCTTGTTCTCATGCGAATCAAGCAGTTTTGGAGTCAGTGACATCTGTAGAGTTACTAGACAGAATAATCGTGGGCACAGAGGAAATGGGAGGGCAAAAGTAACAAAATCATGTAAATAAAAAAAAACTTATACGATCTAGGTCTTTTAAAATTATGCTATGAATTGTTAAGTATCATTACCAACATACCATTTTTTTTTAATTTGAAAACTAAGGCACTATTTGAATTTGAAAATAAGCACACATTAGAGATCCTGACTAAATGAATTAAAAATATTGGCAAAACAAATAAACATCATAGCTATGTTGTACTACATAAATATGTGTATTTTGCCTATATACTACTTCATTTGGGAAAGGTATCTAGTTGATCTGTCATAGTAAAGTTACAGCTAGGGCTCAAAAAAACCCCATAATTTACAGAATTCATGCATAAAACAAAAAGAAAAAAGGAAAATTTAACATAATTTTTTTTTAAAGCACAGAACAATAATGGTGACAGATGGTTGGAGTTCAAGATGCCTGCTAAAACTGCCAGAATACTGGAACTGTTTTTAAAAATCTGCTCTGATAGATCTGTAGTATAAAATAAACTATGGAGGTTTTTTTCCCCTGTATAATAGTAGAGCATTAAAGTACTGTTTGTACAAGCATGTGGTATCTATTTAATGAGCTTGAAATATATGCCAATACTACTAATACTGGTATGCTAGAAGTTAATATATTTTCAGCAGTGACAACTCCTAACTGTGTTTACTAAAGGCATGGATGGAAGATTTAATTCACTGAACTGCCTTTGTCACCAGAAACGTATCACGGGACTCATAAAACTTGAATTTAGACATCTACTATAGAAGCATCCACATCTGACCGAGTCACTCAAAGCTCCTTTTTAGAGTCAGCAGGGAATAACAGACACTTTGGGAGGAATTCATCACATGTTGTTTAGATGTTTAAAAACAAAGTATATAAATCGAATCTTCAAAATGACTATGTCTGTCTGCTAACTATAAAGAGGAACTTAGGATGAACAGGCCAGGAGGAGAAATGTCTAGGTATTTATGTCTAAGTTTTCGTAATATTAATTTCATCTATAATGACTGATGCTAGTAACATAACCAATCCACATCCCTTTTCATTTAGTTTTTAAGACAGCAAAGTTCTCTATGTGAAGATACATAGATATAAAGACAGTCAGCAGAAACTACAAAGACAGACCAATGGTGACGTTTTTAAAGAAATGTATCTTTTACACCTGCAACTTTGCAAAATTTCAATTGTTGTTGAAAAATATCAGTTAAAAATGTAGAATCACTGAATTGGAATAAGATGATGCATGAACACTAGTAGGATCTGCAAAGGAGATCATTACTGATTGCAGGCATAAAAATCAAATACATAGAGCTAGAGACTCTTTCAAATACTTTGTCTTGAAAACAAACATCATCTCTTTGTGAAATCTTAAGATTTGTTGCAAAGCTGAATGATGCTGATTAGTACAAAAACTATTAGGAATAAGCTGTCTTTAAAAAGCAAGACAAACCTGTGATTATATCACAGATATAAACATGCATCAAAGATGTGCATATTTACACTACAACTTAGCTACAGCTTTAGAAACCATTATGATATGTTTTAACAAGTGTAACTCTGTATTGTAACACCGAGCAAAAAGCACAGAGAAATTAGTTTTATGCCGAGGTCTGCTTACTCAACATTCAGAAAACTCTAGAGTCTACTCAGTATAAAAAAGCAAGGGAAAAAATATCAAGGCGCCTACAAGCGCATGTTAAGCTAACAGCAAACCAGCCAACAAAGGGGCATATTCTATATGAATTTCAGCAGAAGTGCAGAACACCATTTCAAGCACAGTGAACATCCAGGTGTTGCCATATAGCTCTCTCAACATATTTTTTTCTAATTCAAATTCCTCTGAGAAAGTCCACACACATCTAAATTATAACCCATTATTAAAGTGCAGCTGAGGGTTATAATTCAGTAGATGGTACAATAGATGGTGTAATACTTTTTGCTTTATTCAAAAGAAATGGAAAAGGTTTGACATTGTAAAATGCATGTAGAAGTTATAAAACAGCTGTTTATGCATACAGCTTTTACCATACTAGCACAAGTTTTGCTTCGAGAGCTATGAGGTTTTGGAAGTGAAGCCTACCTTTGCAGTGTGTCACACGGCGCTTCCCTTGTGATTACAGAGACAGAGACAGAAGGGCTAGATAAAGACGTGTTTAGGTACAACAGGCTCACTAAATACCTGCTCTACCGGCGGTCCCGTTGTGTTCTGCTGCAGGCTAACCTGTCACTTGACAAAACACTGAGCCATTCCCGTTCAGTAGGTTGGGTAACTACAGTCAAAACTCTATTCCTCCAGCCAGCGGCTCCAAGTGTTCTTTGATTGTTAAAATATTATTTGGGCTTTAGTATGCATCTACACGCTAAAAGTAAGTATTAAGAATATCAAGTATATCTTTCTTAGAAACAATTAGTAATTTCAGTGAGAATTTTGTCTGAACGAGAGGCGTAACCGTGTCACATATCTTTAACTACTGATCTTTATCTACTGGAAAATGCCAGAAGTTTAACAATTCCAAATACCTTTGCTTACAAGGTGCTAGGGGAGAAGAAATACTGCATGACAAAAATATATGCTGCATGAATCAGTTTTCTTTCTCTTAAGTACGGCTTAGGAGCTTTGTTAGATGCTGATCCAACAAATGGATGCTGACCCAAAAAAATGAGGTTTTCTACCTTATCAGTTTAATGTATAATTACCTTTATATAATATAATACCTTTATAGAACCATATATGGAAAGACTATGATAGATCTGATGAATCAACAGGGTTTTTTTTTACCATCCTTAAATACTCAGTCCCTTAATCTGTAATTAGAGAGCTTTTATTTTAGTTATTTTGGGTTTTGTAGAACATAAGTGGCTATGTATACTATTCAGCTTCATATCTTCATTGAGATTGTTTAAAAGTTTGTATAACTCTAGTGACAAGACCAAATTCTACTTTCATTTATATCTGAAATTTGGCTTTTGAAATCTTGTTACAGTGACACAAACAGGAAAAAGTGCAATAACTTCCAAATTAAAGATAGATTTCCAAAACCATAGTTAAAACCATTTTTTTTATTTGTAATTTAACAAATTTGATCATTGGGACAAATGTAGAATTCTTTTATTTAATATGATAGTGTCACAGCTGGAACTTTGCATATGTTTTAATTAACAAAACATCAATATTGCTGTGAAAAACAAGATATATTTGGGGTGGGAAAACACATCCTTTTCTTCTTTGTCTTCTTTCAAAGAATCCTCACTGTAAAATAAGCCCATTGGCCCCATAAAAACTAGAGCAAACTGACCAACTTTTTAAAAAAATATGCCAGCAGTTGCCTGTAGGTTTCACGCTTAAAGTCCCAACACCACTTCTTGGACATCCACAGATAACTGTGATAGCATAATAGAATTTATCTGTTTAAAAAATTTAAAAGTTCCTACCTGCACTGAACATTGGTTCCTTCGGTTTGCTGTGAAAATAATGAAAAAAATACATTTAAAAAGTTTGTGCATACTGTACATGTGAAAGGTAAAAATAGTTTACATAATTTTGTAATTCATTTATTTACAAGGTAGATCCTCATGCAGACACAATAAAAGCAGCATACATTGTGGCTCCTTGATGGCAGATGCTAAAACCCATTTTACATTCAATTCCTTTTACATCTCATGACTACAGATTGTCGCCCATTAACTGCCAGATCTTCTTCTTCTACAGAGTTAGTTCAGTTATAGGAGAATATGGGGAAAAAAAGTAGGAACGCATCCTTAACTGTAAAATCTCTATGCACGTGTGTGCAGGCCACTACATCAGTGCACATGTAGGTGTGTGTTTGCTTCATGGCTTTGTTCCCTCTGGCTTTAAGGAGTTAAATAATAATAATAATAATAAAGTTTGGTGCCTTTCCTAAGAGTTTACACAAAACATGGAACTGCCTGATTCTTGGCTGGTTCTTGGTTGATAGTAGTTTCGATAAAATCCAGAAAGCCTCTGAAAAGCACATATCCATTATCAAAATGTTTCTTCTTTCTCAATGGACTGAAACTAAAGTTGCTTTGTCTTACTGTCATAGGAAAACCCTTTGGGAAAACCTGAGGGGAAAATATACCATGTGCAGAGAAGGAAGAGAAAGAAAAGATGAGTAGCAATCTAGGTAGTACTACAATAGTCAGAAAGAAGCAATCTTTTCCAAGAAACACAAGTGATTTGTTTTCTTTATCCTTTGCCCTTTTACGATTAAGCCTGAGGATGTTGCTTCTGGTGAAACTTAATAGGGGCATAAAGGTATCCATATTAAGTAGTTATTTTTATTTCAGTTCCATTTTATCTGTATTCAGCAAAATTTATAAAAACTTATAAAATATGATGTTCTGTGTTTCTTAGTGTGATCCCAGAAGGGACGAAAACCGTATTATTTTTAACGGAGGAACACTGAACACTGAAGGATAAATCATCCATCGAGCTTTAATCCTGTCTCCATACCAGTCAAAGAGGATGACTAAAGTGTCCTTTTCTAAACAGAAGTGGCAGATGAAGAGAAGACAAAAAAATGAAATGAAACAGGGTCCTTTTGTGTACAGTATTTCTCAGCATAAAAGAATCTTTCTCTACAATAAGGTTGATATAAATAATTTTACACTATTTTCTCTCTTCCCTTAATTTGACACTGTTATATCAAGAATAATAATTTTACTTAATGATAGATTTACTTCATGAATTCTACTGACTCTGCCCACCAGATACAGTATCCTTCTAAAATACCAGCCATGAGATAGCCAAGCATCGAAACTCAAGCTGGCCTACATAGGCAATCTCATCTATATAAATAGCGTGATGTGTTGCCATTGCTAACACCAGGATTACCTTTCTTTATGAATGAAGATAGTTATAGAAAATAAAAGCTTTATGGGATGGAGCAGTAGTCAAAAAGGCTTCATTATTAGAGACAAGAAAGCCCACTTAGTTCTGAACAGTCCATGATGACTTATTCAAACTAATGAAACTAATGTGAAAGGTTGATTCATGACAGCAATAAAGTACCTCACGTGTACTTTATAATTACACAAACCCTAACCACATACACAGCTCTGAGCTCCTAAAACCTGAATCACTTTCCACCTCTCTTCCCCTTAAAAAGGCTTACTCCTTCTCATAGTGATGGGGAAGTGAGACACCCCAAAGCAGTAAAGGAGTAAAGTAGTAAAGGTCACCTCCTCACCCCTTCTTCTTAAATATCCTTTTAATATCTTTCTAAAGGACTATGTTTTTGTACGCTAGCCTACCAACTGAAATTAGCCATACCACTCCATCCACTTCAAAAACAATTTCATAATTGCCTTTTTAGACTCCTGACATGTGTTCTGTTGTAAGCGTCACTTATAGACCAGATACGACGCAAGAAAATGATAGGGCTGTGAGTAGCTGGTTAGGTAACACCCTTCTCCTCACTCTTCCACACATGCAGTTACTTTTAAGGGGACAGCCTTAGCCCCTAACACACAGAATCATGCTCATTTTGACTCTGATCCCACGACACACTTTTTAAAAAACAATTTGCACAGGGCACAGCTTCAACAGGAAGCATGAAGCATGTCCTTTCCCAGCCTACTCCATAGGACAAAGACACTCCTCAACGAGGTGAGAGCTCTGGTTTGAATGCCATCTGGTTGCAGGTGATACAAATCAGGTCCTCTAAGACCTGGGAAAATTCTCTTAACCATAAAACTCTTGTACCAATAGCAGGACCAACAATATTAGCTTCAGCTAAGGCAGTCTAACATGTGCTCTCTGTTAGTTCCTTGGAATAATTGCATAGTACTTAAGCATTGCATCACTTGTGCTTTGGACATCCTCCTTGAGTACAAATTAAGTGATTTCTGATCGAAAACGTAGCCCAACCCTTTGTGTCCCAGCAGCTGCAAAATTACATTACTGTTACATTTCTATTAGAATAGTATGAAAACATTAAAAATGTAATTTACTACTGTGATCAATTTTAGACTGGAAAAAGAATTTTGCAGATGATTAGTTAGCTCATGATGTTTTTACTTCTCAGTTAGCTTGGAAACCATCTTTTCAATTGTTCAGTGTCTATATAGCTGCTAGAAGTCATGTCTATTATTATTTTAAATGAACTACACTAATATGCTCACCTTATTCCTTTAGTAGCTTTGTTACATAAATATAAAATTAATTTCAGAAAATTATCATCTTATACACATAGCAAAGACTCAGGGATATCCTGGAAAAAACAGATTTTGCACAGTACTATGTTTACTTTTTGACAGATATAATTTCTGTTGAACAACATATGCAGACTTCATCTTTTGGGGACCTGCTATAATGCAATTTTTTGCATAAGATAAAATACATAGAAAAAGACAATGCAGGATCCTCATATGTTTGCTAAATATCTATTTAAAAACTATAGTAAATTGGAAATGAAGTAATGAAATTTCACCAGTGGTAGGTGTACTTCCTGCACATATTCCATAAACAAAAGCCTACACACCTAGTTATAGAAATCTGTAATTTTTAATAGAAAGGTTCCTTTAATTAAAGAAAAATTTGTTCTGTTTATATAAGCTTTTTTGAATGAATGAGGTCACAGTGTAAGATCTTGTTGCTACAGTTTGATATGGGCAATAGAGTAGGAAGTTAAACAGATAACGCATAGAAGTAAAAACTCAGTCTTAGGTAAATTCATCAGCCTCAAGAGATCAGCACAGAAAGTAATAGCTCTTTAGTAATGAATTCAGTGAGACAATCCAACTGCATAAAGTTATGCACTAGTGCAACGCTCTGCAGAATTTGCAGCTTAAACTAACAGCAAGCTTTTACCTTCTCACCATTCCCCTCACTGGTCAGTTTTCTTGTCTAATTTCACCTTTTACTTCATCCCTATGAATGCTGATATTTGGTTCTTTCCTTCAACAGTATTCTATCAGATGTTTTAAGACAGACATTCTCCATGCTATAAAAATCTGAAATGTTTAATAAAATAATTTCATCTGAATTTACACATGCAGCAAGAGATCTAAGAGTCCTAAGAAATCTAATAAGAGATTGTGTTTCCTTTAAAAGGAGCATTTATTTAGCTATTACTTAAGAGTTATGGCAAAATGTTTTTTGCAATTATATTTCAGTCTTAGAAGAAATTTAAAGTCTAGTTCTAAAAACTTGCTGGGGAAAAAAAACAAACTGCATCTATTCAATACCATTGCAGCATTTTCTTCTCTGTTCAAAACATATTTGTTTCCAGAAGACAAATGTTATTTGTTGTTTATAATTACTTTACAAAAATTTAATTTTAAAAAATCATATACTGAGACAAAGTAATATTCTGAGAAGTTCTAGAAGGCCCGGATTTATGCCAGTTTATAAAGGCTCATGCATATCCACAGAAGCACAATATCAAGACAACTTTTGGCTACCTTTTTAGTTTATCAAAGGAAGATAATTAAATATTTGCACAACATTTTTATAATCTTTTTTCTGACTATATTCTTAATTTTTCATTGTGACAGAGATAGCAAATTATAGAATAAAGTTTCATAAATTTTGCATAATTGCTTTTTTGCTTCACAGCTGAAATCTTAAGCAAGGAAACTACCAATAATTTATCATCTATATTTAGGCTGTCCATCAGTTCACAACAATCCCACTCACTCCCCACGTCTCTCAAGGGAAGATGTCAAATGGATAAAAAGAAAGGGAAAGAGGAAGAATTACCGGACCATAGCATTGGTTCATAAGCAACTCAATGACTCATACAAAGGCTATGATGTACAGATAAAACAGATGCATTATATGATCCTTCTGTTTCTTATGGTCACAACATCTGCAAGAAGGTGAAATGGTGTCATCACCTCCACTTTATAGATAGGAAACTAGAATACCACAGAGATCAAGTGAAATGACCAAGAGCAAAACTGTCTAGAAAATATGGAAAAGAATCATCTCCCAATATAGTGACTTCACCACAAAAATCAGTCAATGAATTAGCTGTCTGTTCAAGACCACCCTAAGCCTGAAGCTGCTGAAGTAGACATTTTGTTCTTTATACTCAGCAGTACAGAGAAAACAATACTAAAACAGAGTACCTATGTGCTAATACAGAAATACGTATTTCTTTATTCCAGTCTTCTGGATATTACTTGCATTTAGGCCTCGTTTACTTCTCATCAATCTGACTTAATCAATGATGGCATTGGTTAGAAGATATTATTACATTTCAACTTTTCTTTAATCTGTCATTTGCCATAAAAATGTTTTGATAATGCCATAAATTCCCATACCTCAGCCACTTCTTCACACACTAACATCTTCAGAAAACAATTTTGCTTAGATACTAGATGATTTCAGACCATACATTTATAGGTATGCCAGGAACTTGAAGACTAAGAGAAACCATCGAGATAATGGAAAAAAACATAGTTAAGAATTACGAGCTTTTTTGGGCAATTCAAGATTCTCATGTTGCTCACGGTGTAGACATAAAGCAAACATTTCATTTAAACTTGAAAAATGGTTTGATTTAAAGTGCTTTAAACTACATCTTTGTCCAACGGGTGTAGTGTAGAAAAAACAAAACCAAAAACACAAACAAAAACACCTTTAGTACTTGCGGAACTAAAGAGACTAATCTCATTGTTAGGGCAGTAGGTGTAGAAAGGAGATCAACTTTTAAACAACATTACCTTTCACTGTTCTTTTTACCACTTGAGGAACTGCTGGTGGATCCCGTGCGGTTACGACTCCCCTTGGAGTCCCCATAGCTTTCCCGCCGACCTCCCGGTGACACACGCTCGGCTGAACTGGTTCTCTTAACAGTGCTAATAGAAAAAGGATCACCTTTTACAGCGGTACTAGTAAAAGCACATATTTTTATGACAAACATTTCTGACAAATGTATTAAGTGGAATGCTGACTCTAAAAATGACTATATCTTAAAAGTTGAATTCTTTTTTCTTTCTTTTTTATTAATTTTCAGGTTGATTTGGTGAAAAGCCTACCTAAGAGTTTTGCTGAGTATTTAATACAAGAAAGACTAACATACTACTTTTTTCTTCATCAGAAAACAGCAGACGGGCTATATCAGCATCATAAGGTAGGCTGAAAAATCTACTTTCCAGGTAATACATTATACTGTTGAGGCAGAATATTCAAAGGTCACATTTCAAATCTTGGAATACTGCTCCAAACTTCTGGAGTTGGCAGACTTATTTATCTCTGCGTTCAGAATCAGTTATGCTGTGCTTTAAAGCTAGTTTTAATACCCCCCACCCCCCGTGAAATTAATGGAGAGCTGGTTTGCAATTTTTCATTAGCTTGGTAAAAAGGTATGTTTCCTACTTACATGTAGGAATGGACTAGATTCCCCACATTTCCTGATGAAGTGTTTCCTCTAAGGCTTAAATCCTCCCTTTCCTTGCCTCCCCCTCCTGCTAGGGTACCCATCAAAAAGATCCCGTGCAACTTTATGGCATCGCTTAACCATCCAGCTCCCTCCAATTGGAAAAGACAAGCTGAACACGAGCAGTTTTACCGAGCAGGTAAATAGAAGCTTCCCCCCCACCATGCCAAGCTGGTGCTGTTCTCTCCTCCGAAAAAATGGAGCGGAAAAGGCCGCTTTTCCAGTAACATTCCCACAGCTCCTTGTGGCAGCTCTCCTCTCCCAGCTCTCATGGACACTGATGATTGCTTGGAAAGTCACACCAACACCCATGTGACCCTCCCCAAAACTCAAAAGCAACCCTCCCAACCCCAAAACTTCAGTTTTTCTATGCTTGCTTCTTCAAGCCTCATCCTCATCCCAACGGTGAGGAGCCCGGGGACAGCCTGGGTACTATCAGGCTCATCGCTCCAGGTCTCTGTGAGCTCTACGCAAAAAACAAAACAAACCAAAAAAACAACAAAAAAAATCCTGCCATTGACTCTTCAATCAATGTCTTGAATTCAAATGATTAAGTTGAGATTAAGAATACTGTTTTTGTGGAGAGACTGACACAAGAGCAAAATGCTAAGTTATGTACAGGGACAGAAAGAAAGAAGTTCCTAGGAGAAGGGAAGTGGCAGCAAGGAGAGTTTAATTTTGTCTTGACTTCAGAAATCAGTGTTTCCTAAACTGGCTTAAGATGATTCAAGTCATCTTAAAGGACAACTGCATTAAGAAAACTTCTCCAATAAATTAAATAGCTTACTGTTAACATTTAAACGTTCCCTGCCTCTCATAATATCATCCAATTTAATATTATTCTAATTTAAGAATAGAGCTCTGATACTGAAAATGTTTATGCCACATAAAATATCTTTATTAGCATGAATTCTTCCACTACATTATACATACCACTGGATAAACATCCTGTCTGTGTGTTTTTGTAGGGTCTAATAATTATTTTTGCTTCTTTTCTTTGACCAGGAGAAGATGATGCAATATTAGTGCACATTAAAAATTAATGAAAGAAACGACCAAATCTTTCTAATGTTAGAAAAACTGTAAGTTATAGAAGTGATTTCAATTTAATTTTAATACTGCTTATGGTTTCATTTTTATAGCTATCAACATTTAAAAGACAAACTAATGGATAAAAACAAGTGAGACTGAAGGCTCGGTGTAACACTATCTTCTTTTTAAAAAACGAAGTCTCATTTCATAGTGTCAGAACTACTTTTACTGCAATAGAAAAAGATCAAAAAATTTTAAAACCATTTTAAAAAGCTATTGAAATCACAGAAAATATACCTCTAATTTACAGAGTTCTAAGAGTATAACTGGATTCGAGAATTTGGTTTCCATATTAACTTTATGGCATTTTCAATCATTTAAAAAGCTAACATTCAGTAATGCTATTTTTAGCTTGTTTAAGAAAGCAATGTTGCCTAACGAACTATCCCCATAATAAAAATGATGTTAGAATGAGAAAATCGTGATACCATGATAGGAATTATTATCATTTAAATTTTGTAAGACACTGAAGTATATCAATGATAATAATAAATATTAAAAATGTATTTCTGGAAATTTTAAAGATTGTAATAATTTTTACAGTTAGGTTCTACAGTGTTAACGCGACTACCAAAACAGTCATTTCCTATGTGCTGAACCAAAACAGAAAGGAAAAACAACAGAGCTTTAACACTACAAAGCTATTAAGGATCCCTCACCTTAGAGCAGGCTTTTTCAGTTTGCATGCATTGAGAAGATTCACAGACCTGCTTATCCAGATTGAGAGGTGCGTAAACAAAGCAGAATAAAAAGTGAATGCAACAATAAAATGTGGAAATAAGACATTAAAAACAAACTTACATTAAAAGACATATAAATGCATGCATTCAAGATATGAAGTAACGTGCAAGAGTAAACACCATAGTGTTTATTGACACTCAGTTAGATGTTTGATCATTTCAAACCATACATTTAAGAACATCAATGTATCTTTGAATGACAAAAATCTTAGCAATGTTTTGTATACACTGACCATTTCTAAAGCTACTTTGGGGGAAAAAAAATCAAAGAGGCTATCTGAGGAAACAAGACAGATGATCCAGCTAGAAGACAAAAGACTATTAACAAAGCAACAGTAAGCACAAGAAACGAAATCCTCATATATACATACATATACCACTGCATAGCATGAATGTTTCAGATGGTTGCATTACTGAATTGTGGTGAGCAAATCTGGCCAAAAATTAAAGGAAAAAAAAAAAGAAAAAAAGCCTTAATTACCAAAATTTTTTAGGCAAAAGGAAAAGCTTCTTAATAAAATGAATTAAAAAATAGTGCACAATGGTCTTAGATAGTAACTGATATTAATATTTTGAAACTTGTCTAGCACTCTTTCTGACACTCATTTAATTCAATTAGAATAAATTCAAGAATACTATGTGACTTTAATTTCATTTTGCCTTTAAGCAAAGTGCACTAATAACTTTAATTGTTGGAGATATAGTAAAGTAGAATAATGATTTTGCCACTCAAAGTTCAATGGAGAGAGATTTTTTAATTTATATCCTTTTTCTCCTAAAACATTATTCTTGTGAGTCAAGTGTTAAATAGAAGACTTAACTGAAGGTTTGATACCGCGTTTGTGTGTGTGCCAGTTACAAATCATTGTTGCCCCCAGAACAGAATGCAGAACATTAATTCCAGGAGACTGAACAATCTCCTAGGGGCCACGGGTTTAGAGTTTAATATGACAAATTCCTATTCTTCTAAAGTATTTTATTCTCCTCACAAACAAAGCTTTCTGTAATGTTCTCTTTGTTCCAGCTTCTTCCTTTTGATCTCCATTCTCAGAGTTTTGCACCATTGTAATATTTTACAATCTTCTCAAGAAGAAAGAATGACCGATTGTAGTCTTTTGAAAGACAAAGTACTGTCCAGCCTGTAGTCTGCAACAGCATCCCTACTGGGAAAGGTACTGTCTGCATTCCCCTCCTTACATTTGTTCCTTTTTCCTCTCAACTGCTGGAAACAAAGCTTTCCTCAATCAGCCATAAAAATCTAGAATTTAATTGGGAACACAAAACATTACTACTGTGCACTGGACAAATTCCAAACACAAACTTAACATTAAGCAGCAAACTTCAAGCCACATCACATCTGAAAAGAAAAGTGCAGGGGGAAAGGAAAGGAGAGTTCTATTCATGATACACAAAGCTCATCCTATTCGGAATGAAGATTTCAAATAATTATTCTATGCACGAGGTTTGGAATGATAATATGGCTCTCTTCATAAAGCTTATACCCAAACACTCAGCCTAATTCCTGACTTCTACTTCCTAAAAGTACTAAATATATTCAATTCAAAATCAAATCCTCAGCAAAGGCTTTTTGTTTAAAAACAAAAGCCTTTAAAACACTTTACAAATGCAGGTAATTCTTGATTACCAGTGTCAGGTGACTATTCAGTCGGTTACAAAATCATATCAGTTCTACGTTAGCCAGCTTGCATCTGGGAGCATATAGCTGTGTTCACATGGCACTGCATCACATTAACACAGTAGCGCAAGTTGGTGCTGGACCAGAATTTCTGATCCCACTATTAACAGCATTGCCAGGATTTCTACCTTGCATTGCATGACTACTGCATGCATTTATAATCTAATCAACCTATATTTTTTATTTGTACTTTTGCTCTATTCGTGTAACTTTGTCCCTTCCTTACCTTGGATAATTGCGTATTGACTATATGAGGTCTGAATACTGAAGGAGGTTAGCGCCCTCAATTCTAATTAAAGTCAGAGTCAGCTGAGGTTACTC
This sequence comes from Rhea pennata, assembly GCF_028389875.1. Classification (NCBI taxonomy): domain Eukaryota; kingdom Metazoa; phylum Chordata; class Aves; order Rheiformes; family Rheidae; genus Rhea; species Rhea pennata. Next base: position 56,889,617 of record NC_084667.1, on the reverse strand, counting down.
AGCACTCTGCAAGATCTAGTTCTAATTAATATATTAGCCCTTCTAACAGTCTAGTGCTATCCCATGATGCACACTTCACCGATGGAAAACCAATATGCATGGAGGTTAAGTGATTTGCATAAGGTCATTGAAAGAGTAGGTCGCATAACTTGAATAAAAGCCTGGTAGTTCTGCTATTTCAGCTTCAGGCCTTTTTTTATTACCTCCAATTTTATATTCCTGTCAGAAGTCATTTCCATTTCAAATATTAAATGGAAAATCAGAAAATGTAGTGAACTCTGAATCACAGCTTCTTGGTAATCCAGCAAAGGAGACAAGCAGTATACCAACCTGCAGGTTCAAATGAGTTAACCAAATCATTTAAATATAGCTATTGTATAAAATGAGATTATGTATGTAGACATATCTGTAAGTACATATATTTCTAAACAGTGGAATGTATAGACGTGCACTTGATTCCTGTGAAGATTATTTGCATATATTTATATACGTATGTGTTGCAAACAGTTTGAATGGACAGAGAGATGCTGTTTCAATTGACTGTCATACACTTCCTAATCAAAATTGTAAAGTGTCAGAGAACGAAGAAATCAGTTGTTTTATTTATCATCACACTGAGTAAAACAGTTAGGAGGTCAGCTCCATTGACTTAAATCTTTTTGCTTTTTTTCTTGAAAATAAGGTCACAGGTCATAAGAACAAAAACCCGAAGAAGGTGTTTTCTACTATAGTAATTCTAACAGATACTTGTAATTATCAATAGCAGGACAATGATTTAAAAGGAGATTCAGAAAAAAAAATCTTTTTTTTTTTTTTTTTTTTTTTTTTATTTTACATCAGTTTTGCACCTCTACTGCACAGGAAAAGTGTTAAGAGTTTGTAAATACCAAAGTTGTCATTAAGTTTTAAAATATCTTTGAAAATTCAATATAATTTAGAGCCGTTATGCCACATTAAAATATTTTGGACTACTAGAATACCAGCATTACAAATTAGCAAATATTTTGGTATCAGTCTATAGGAAAAGCACTATAAAGACATGACTGTTTTTGCAGAAATCAGAATTAAAAAAAAATCAGAACTAAAGAACAGTTACTTAAAACTGCACACCATCTATAAACAGGTCAACACTAAGTGAAGCTTCTTAGCACAAATATACAAGTTCTACTACTTAAATGAAAATATTTTATCTTGCTGATATATTTCCATTACTGTTATATGCATACACACCTACAGTTCTTGGATGTAAAAAGATCCAATATAAATACAAAGTATGAATGGATATAATTAATTCATATTAATGAATATTCATCATAATGATTTCATATGCTTGACTATTTGCAAGTAAGCTATTTGGAACACCTAATGAATCATCTCTGAATACTGAACTGTTTGAATACCGTTCATTTGGAATATAATTTATGAAAAATACAAGAAACTATCAGTTATTTTAAGATTCATTATCAAAAGTTATTAAAAGTGGAGAATAATTTACAATAGAAAAACAGATTTTCACAGTAACTCATTGGTGAAGTCATTAACAACTGACTCTACTCATCTCAAAGTATATTTATATGGAAGGCACAGAAATATACTTTAATGTAATTTAATGAAGAAACTTAAAAAATAAAAAATGTATATCAAATCCAACAAACACTATTTTAGTCTTTGAAGGGAGTAATATTTGCTCATATTTGCATTACTCATTTAAAGAATGCCTTAAGAAACAGTTTGCCAGAATTCCATAGGACCTGGATTTGTAACCACTTTTTTTAAAACATGAAATAATTCTGCTCTTCCTAACTTTAAAGCAGTCACTTTTACTAAGTGTCCTTTTTTAACAGAAAAACTGTCCAAGCTTTCTTTTTCTCCCTCAAACTGAATATACATTTTTATATTACATATTTAAAGCCCCTTCAGTCTAGCCCCTTTACATCAAAGGGAAGGGATGGAGCATGACAAAAGGACTTCAAAATCCATATTGGGTGGAAGACTTTTCTTGTACAGGAACCAAGACAGTGAACAAAATGCTCCCTAAGGGCTTTCCCATTAGCTCTGAGGGCATCCAGAAAGGAGGTGGGTGAGGTGGAAGGGCTGCAGGAGGTCACTTATCTTCAGGGATCCTGAGCTATGATAACGCCTAACATGAACTATGTTAAGGACTCTCTGAATGGAGAAACCACAACTGTGGTCTTAACCTGGATTTGATCCACCCTAATTTGGGGTGGAATGTCCTATGCCGAACCTCGGAGAGAGAGAAGAAAGAGAGAGCGCACACACGCTAACAGAATCATACCCTTTGTACACAGATGAAGGGTGTCAACATTTGTGCTTTCTCTTTTATTTTGTAACTACCATGTGAAACTCACTGTTTTATTAGCGGTAAAAAAAAAATAACTTGTAAAGAATAAATTTTTGTAAAAACCTATCATATACAAAATCGTTCCCCCTTTTAAACACTAATAAATTTTCTTTTTAAATGGCAAGTTTTTTCAGCCACCTTCGAAATTCTGATACCATTATAACCATTTACATGGTATTTACCTTCCTTCTCTTATCTTATGGGCTGATTCAGCAGCCAACCTGCCAAACCTGCAGCTGCAGTGAGTGCCAGCTCATGGGAGCCCAGTCCCATTTGTGTGAGGCTGAAACTACTAGAGTGTTTTCCAATTTTAATCCTGCATGGTATAGCTTCTTTAGAGTAACAAAAACCAGAGTCTTCTGGAAAATCAGACCCCTTCAAATCAGTAACAGTAGTAGCAAATCCTAGGTCACCACCTCCCATTTAAGGAGAAATCCTTTTTACAAAACAAGCATCAGATCTTATCAGGTTAATATTATCCTCTCCACAACTTGCCTTCCTCAGGATTGACAGCATCATCACTATAAAAAGCTGAAGATGACACATAGCAAAGGAAATTTAAAAAAACCCACATAAAATATTTTATTATTTTTTATAGGCAAATAGTACAGCAAATTAACACCACAATAACTGTCACGTGTAACTTGAACTTGCTCCACCCAACCCATTACATTCTTTATAACTTAGATGTATAATGAATAAAACATGCACATACGTAGCCTACTTAAATTTATATATATACACATACACAAACACGCACACAAGAAGAACTGAGATCTTTCAGTACTTTTTAAAGGACTTAAATACATGTTAACTGCAAGATATTTCAAAAGGGATGTTTTCACTGGCATAAATATGTACTAAACACAGAATTTTCCCTCCTGAGAATGTCTTCCATTAGCTATTAAAAGAACCTTTGCACTACTTTGTGTATCATTTTGTGCAACAATAGAGCAGAAATGTTTTATTCTCTATATGCAAGACTGTATTAACAGGAAAGTAATACAGAAACCAGTAGACCAAGCACTGTGTATTTTTTTCAATATTTATTGAAAAATTTTAATTAAACTAAGTAAGTTTAAAAATATCTTAGAAGGATTTTCATCTCTCTTTTTCTTTTTGAACTAAACATTTAGATCATTACTTTGAAAGTGAAAAAAACTGCACAACTAAAAGTTTAATAATGAAGATATACTATTTTCTCAATTTACAATAATAATGTTTCTAATATATGCGCACCTTTTTGCTGCTGGTGATACAGTTTCCTTCCTGGTTCCTGATGGGGAAGGTAAAGAGCCACTTGGTTTCTTTGGTAACACAGTTCCATTATTAACAGTAGTCCTTAAAGGCAGTGTTTGTACCAGTGGTCTTGCTGTAAAACAGAGGATGAAATTATGGTTTTCATTTTTCTTTTTTCCTAAGGATACAATATTACAACATTTAAAAAGGTCTGTGCAGCAAGCCCCTTGTGCTTCACTACTGCCAAATTCCACTAAAGATGAGGGCTTTAGCACGTAGGCAAATTATTTTTATTTATGATGATATCAATCAGATCATCTCCATATTGCTTAAGCACACAACTCTATAACCTGTTCTCATCTGTAAAACTCTGTTCTAGCTCTGTGAGCTTACTGGTAAGAGCAAAGACAGCTGCTGTCACCAAAAAACATTCTGCTCCTCTGGAAGAATATTTGTGAATTGCTCATCTGGACAGTGTTCAGAAAAAAGTTAGAAAGGAAGGCGGGCAGCCATCCAAGATACTCCCACTCTTACCTCTCAATGCCCTAGAGCATTTTACACAGGAAAATATTCTATTAAAAAGCCTTATTCTCCACCTCCACGAAAAATCCCCTTTTCTGAAAGAGGAATGTGGGCTTAATTTTGGCAAATAGGAATTTTATTTTTTCAGTCAGAAAAAGACATTGAAATCAACAAACAGTGGAGATACAATCAGCTGATATTATCTGCCTCTGTTCTCTTCATCAAATATTGGCTCAAGAGCCTATACACATATCATCCACGTAAGGAATATGAGAATAATTGAAAAGAAATTAGTTGCAAAAACAAACAAACAGTGGTTAAAACAGCAAGCAGTGGCTACAAACATGAAAACTATAGTGAAACATACACTGAAAACATAGCTATGAGCACAGCTAGTGCTCTCTCTATAGCAGGGAAGAAAATCAAAGCTTTCTATGTCACTTGAAATTGGTCAGAACCTGGTATTATTGGCTTTCTTGGTAAATATGCCAGAAGTCTCTGGGTTCAAAGAAACAATACCTAATTGAAGGCAGAAGCCATAAGTTACTTAAGGTAAGTGAGTTAAAATTTCATTGAAATTCAAGAGGATGTCCAAAATAATACCTATGAAACACTCTTTGAAAAAAGATCGATGAGGATAAACAATCTAAAGAGCTAAACCAGAAAGCTCACAAATGTAATCCTACATTACATTACAATAACTTATCATTGTAGCATAGACTGCAAGCATTTGACTTGCTGACCTCAAGTTTTCACAAAAAAGAAAAAAAAAGACAAATGTGAAAGCCTGTGCCACATTTGAGATTTGGGGATGCAAACTTCAGGACAGAATTTCTTGACACGTATATCAAAGCAGTTAATTTTAAGCTATAACTTGCCTGTTACGTATTGATCATATATTTGTTCAGAGGAGAGAAATCTAGAAAACAACTCATAAGGATATATTGAAGGAATAAGGCTTATTTGGTCTAAAAGATTGAAAGATGACATGACAACAAATCAGCAAGGAAAAAAAGAATAAAATCTCCTCCATGCTCACCGAGGACTGCAGAGCCTGTGGGAGCTCTTTAATTTTATGGGAAGCTTTAAGGAAAGGCTAAACAAGACTTAAATGAACTCTTGAGATGCCTTCTAGCCCTGGTCTCCATGACTGATTTTAACAAACTAACATTGTCTTTAGAGCTTATGCATAATGTCAAAACACCTAAAACTTACTGTATTCTCATGCCTTTTTTATTCTTTATTTATTTTTTAATGGATTCAGGTATCACAACCATATTTACTCCCAAAATATTCAATCTTTCAAGTTGAATTCTTTATATAGTTTCATGCTGGATGCCATAACTGTGGCAATGCCATAATTAAGCTGTACGTATGAACACTGATTCTGTTGCATATCACAGAAAGCTCTGGTTAGGCAGTTGGCAGACCTGCTCCCTGATGTGATTTCTGTATCTCACAAAACTTTCATGAAGCTCTGAGATCATGAAAGAAAATAATAAATAAAGGGGCAATAGTAATAACAATCAAAGAATTAACAAGTGATTAGAATATTTTTTCTTCTCTATAATCATATAAAAAAAAAATCTGTACTGAATTGTAGCTGAAGGAAACTAGCTAGCGTTTGTTTACTCTCCTACGGTTATCAAAGCTAAAGTAGCAACAGCCAGTAATAAACCCCTGTAACTTTTGGCAGTCAACAGAGAGTCTGTTTCAAAGCCAGTACAGGATCCCTGCTTTTGGGACCAAAAATTTTAAGATCTAACCTGACAATTAGATGGTGCAGAAAGCAACAACATGAAACTATTCCACCGTACACAGAAAAACTATAAATTATTCAATTAATCCACTATTTACTCTGGACCCATTTAATTTTATTTACAAGAGCTATTTCCCGCTGGTAGTAACCAACCTAACACTCCGACAACTCCAAACCTGTTGTTACTGTTAGAAGCAGTGGGTGTCAGTAACTCAAATGCATTCAGATTATTGCTTTGTCAGTAATGTTTATTTTGCAAGGGTTTTTTTGCTTCAAGGTCTTACCTGTGGTAGCAGTACTGACATGTTTATCAGCCTCAGCAGCAGCTTTTTTAATCATACTCTGATCTATGAATTAATAGGGCTGTTAAGTTTACAAACAAACCAAAAATTGCAACAGGAAAGAACAACAAACAAAAGTAAAACAAAGGCAGGAAGCCATACTGAACTCCACAAAGTAGTTAAATTAAATCTCAAAAGCACCATTAGTGAAGGAGCTCCATAAACGGACCAGAAGAACAGCTCACTTTCCAGGAGCTCTGCTGCTTCTAAGCCGCCTGCCTGAGGTCTAGAACAAGAACCTGGCACAAGCCTGAAAACAAGCTCAAGTCTAGTTTCATTAGGTGTTTGACAACCTTAAACTTGGCCAGTTTTACATTCTTAGTGTACAGAAAACAGAGTCTTTTGTCCCATTAAGTTTCTTGTTCCAGACTTTGAACAGCACAGCTAGGATCCTCGAAGGTGGGACCCTCCCTGCCCACCGCGCACACGCGCACACACACACACACACAAGCGCTTTAACCCTGGACAACCAACCATGTGAAAGAAACCGCGTACAACATGCTTCGAGGACAGTTTGTACGGGCCAGGCTTTTGTGACGCCCTGCGAGACCACATTCCACTTTTTAAGATGGTAACTGTGCCATCAGCCATTCCAGCAGCCACCAGCGGAGAGCAAGCAGCTTGAGCGCTGCTCAGCGCCGGCGCCAAAGCCGTGGAAGCCCCAGCAGCAGCTCTGCCGGGGCCGGAGCGAGCCCCTCTCCCGGCCGGCACCGCCGGGAGCCTTCGCAACCCTGTTCTAAGGGGCAGCAGTGAAAGGAAGCTTAGTCCTGTGGGCTAGCTAAGTACTAGTATACAATTAGTTTTAAAGTAGTTGTGCCTACAATAAGAAAAATAGGCCATCATCTGAAATGTTTCATATTTGACAAAATTGCTGAAAGAAACAAATGATCTGGATACTTCAAATTCTGTTTCATATGTCATAGAACATGTTTAATAAAGCAAACAAGGATGACCCTACACTAATGATACAACCGAAATAATAAATTTAAGCTCAAATAAATATTTACAGTAGTGACTATTCCCACAAATGCATTGAATTTAGTTAGCATTTATCAGGACTCATTTCAGCAGTTTGTAGTGGCTGAGCAATGGACATCATTTACAGTCTTCCATTTGCATTATCACAGTAAAATTTCTTACATTGTAATTTCACACACACAATAATAAAGGGTATCTATGTCACACACAGGCACACACAAGAAAACAAACCCCCCATGCCCTCCCCCTTTTGCAGAAGGCAGAACCACAGGCCTTTTTTTATTAAAAAAAAGGTACATTGAATTATAGCCTTAAAGATCTGTTACAATGAAGAAGCACCTCCTGAGTTAGGATCCAACTCTTCACAGAGTCCGTGAAAATTTGAGTCTTTGGCTAAGTAAAGCTGGCAGACAAGAACAACAATTTGGTTACAAGTCGATAATAATTGTTAGATTTTATTTCCTCCATGCATCAGATAATATTTATTTTACAGGCAACATAAGGCCTCTTAATCCCTTGTACAATCACATTTGGTTGATCCTTTTATCACAGTGAAGGCTACAGTACCATTTAACTTCTCTGATATTTGAAATATCTTTTGTAATCAAACAGGCAAGGACAAGATAAGAATATAAGGGGAGAGTGTGGGAACACAAGACCACAGACATTCACTGTATCTTCTATCCAACAACTAACATCAATCTGACTGGGTAAATCTGTCCTCCTTTTCTCTCTCCCCATTTCCAGACATAAAATATTAAAACAGAGTCACAATTCAGCAAACTTAAGTTCAGCTCAAACCTTTCTGATTTGCATACAAACACACACATTCCTGGAGAACAGGAATCAAGAACGTGCACTCTGCAGCATGTGTACCCAACAACACACATTGTAGAGTGACAACATCTGTTGCATCTGCCACCTAGCTAGCTCTGGGATCTGCTGTGATACAGCCAGGCCAGGCACACAGCCAGGGCTGTATCTTCCTTGAGGACCTGAGTGGTTGGTGTTACATCATCTCTTTGGACATATCCCCTTGAGCTAGCTCAGAGTTCTCTCTTTAGATGGTGCAGGCACATCCAAAGACACTTATGCCATTTTTATTTAAAGCAAACTTAAATTTTACCTAAATTTAAACATATTTTTTTCAATTCAAAAGCTCTTAGAGTTTTCACCCACAGAAGATGATATGTTCCTCAAGGCATTTATACACTAACTTTGATCAGAAGCCATGGTTAAATGCAGAAAGAGGCTTAAGCACTAGAATAACTAAATGCTTCACTGTGTCATGGGAACTTTGGAGGGTTGACAAGCTAAGCCATTTGGATTTTTATATATTCTCTTTAACAGGTTAAATTTCAAATGTTATTTTGAGTTTTAATTGATGATTCTGAGCATTTCAAAGATATAAACAATGACCCACTTAAATATTTAAAATGTTCAGTGAAATGTAATACCTAATTTTACATATATCTGAAATGCAAACCTTTGGTAGGTCCTTTCTTGTTTTGCATGGCCTGTTGTTCCTCTGTTATATTCAAGCGTCGAACCACATCAGCAAGGGCAGATTTAAGCAGCTGGATGTCATCTTCCTGCATCTGGACACGCTGCTCCAGAGAAGCAATGCGATCTGTTACCTCCATACTGCTTGCAGCAGAGGCACTGTCATCTAAGTAAAAGATCAGAAAAAATAAATTATCAACAAAGTATAATCATAATGAAATCCTTTATATAAAGAATTGCAGGTAAAAATGTTTTTTTTTTCCCAACACCTGATGACCTCTAAAAGAAGGAAGTTTATTGAACAAAGAGAAGAAAAATCAAAGACAAGAGAGATTGTTGGAAAAAAAAAGAGAAAGTAAAATATGAAAATGAGGAAGCTGGCTTCAGGACTGCTTACTGTTAATCAAACCCCACCATCAATTATCCTTGTGCATGAAACCGGAGCGATCAAGTCATCACAATTCAATCATCAATTTCTTTCTCTCTATCTGAATGATTGCCAGTGACAGAATATAAACAGCTATACTTTCTAATATTCTGCATACCCTTCCAGATTTCCTCTCTCATATATGTGATAGAATGCAAATATTAAAGATATATCAGCAACAGATAGGCATAAGTTTTTTTTTCAAGCAGTAGCCACAAACTGGAGCAAAGATCTGGTAAGCCCTAAAGTATATGAGTAACTTTCTATGAGAATACACCATCTGACTGAAATAAAATAAATAAATAAATACATTCAGAATTACAAATCAGAATTACTTGCAAATTGCATCCTTAGCCTGCAAAGTCTAAGACAGTCATTACTTGTACACAATTCAGCAGTTAGAAACATCCCACAAAAGTTTAAAGTCAGCAACTCAGTCATGAGGACTCCACATTCTTTCCACCCAAAACTGGTAATAAGAATATTTTTCCTAAGTAGGTACTTTTGTTCCACTCCATTTCCTATCAAATAGAAACACCATAACCTTGTACAATGTTATTTTAGGAAAAAATAAATAAAAGAATAAAAGAGGACAAAAACAATGCCAAAGATGTCATCAAAGTTAATACCTATAAGGAAAAAAAAAGACATTTTCGAATGAGAATTGCAAGGTTTTATTTAACTAGCTAGATTTGAAATCTAATAAAAAGTTGGGTATTAACCTACTGGATCATTTTAAGTAAAGATAGCCTAGAGATGACTGGGTTATAGCTTTCATCTGAAGAATTAATAAATTACTCTTTCCAAAAATGGATACTTATGCTAATAGTGACGATCATAATTTATTTCTCTCTCATTCCTAAAGTGAGTCCATTGCATGCATTTCTTCTGACTGTTAAAGCCAGTCTCTCTTTTCAAAGACGCTAATATTTGTTTTCATTTCTTGTGTACCTAACTCTCTTCTATTGCACACTAGTGTTTTCCACTTCATATGTATGAGGACTTAGAATGAAAGTTAAATGCACTGTGTAAATGCACCAGTGCTGGATTTTAAAATAACCAGAGTTGGATTCTAAAACTAAGCGCTTGAACAAGAAAACAACAGTTTCAGCATCTGAATGCATTTAAAATCATGTCCAAAGATATTTACAATACCCAGATTTTTAATTGGAAAGGTCAGTGGGAAAATCTGCTTTAAAAAAAAAAAAAAAAAAAAAAAAAAAAAAACACACTTTATTTGTCTCCAACCCACTCAAACACAAGTTGTTTTCAAAATCTGTTCAAGAGCTACTTCTGGCTTCCTTACCCCTCACAGCCCCAACAACTATCTGCTATTACCAAATGCTGAATTAGAAAAACTCAAAACCAAGGATTTTAGCACTGCAGACAGTCCATAACCAGCCACAAGTTAATACAGTTTAAATTACTTATTAATTCAGTTATGGGGGTTTCTGAGTATATTTAAAACATCAACACTGGGATATTAAAATTTTTGTGCTGAACATATTGGCATCCCATTCTGACAAACTAAACTAGAACTCGAGTTCCTAAAAATGCTGAATATGTTTCCCCATGACACAGTCTCGGGGCTTTCCAAACTTTGGCATAATCACAATCCTGTCCAGCAACAGAAATCTGTCCTGCAGCTGTTACAGGTAATTAATCCCAAAAATAAGATTAGCAGACATGTTGGCAGCAGTATGAGCTGCCTGTCGAACTTAACCTTTCCGCGGGCAAACAAAAGGCCCAAGCTGCTCTAATGACTTTACACGTTAACTCAGCTGGAAATAACATGGATTAGCATACTGGGCAATAGGCAACCAAATCGAAAGCTCCATTTGACCAACACAAGCCAAATTCAGACGTCCGCCATTGTGCCAAATTCAGTCTGGCATGGCATCGCTTCCTCTTCCTTCGGGAACGAGTCATCAGAAAAATAACCCGCCCCTAAGATGGGGGCACAGAACGAAACCCAAGGTGGGGAGGGAGGGGGGAAAGAAAAAAATCAGTTGATGTTAAAATGTCACAAAAGAAAACATCCTCACTAAAGTAGCGACTTCATCAGCTTTTAAGGGTAATTAAGGAATTTTTCTCAAATACAGATCTTCAAATAGTAGATCAGTGGCCTTGGTTTATTTATAGTCCCCCAAGAAGTTGCTCCTCCTAATAGTCATCGGGGTGTAGACCTCTCTTCCCCCCCCTTCCCAGCTGTCTCGGTGACTCTTCCCCTCCTGCCCCGCTGAACAAGTGGCAGCAAACCTGGCCGCTGGGCTCGCGGCACCCTCCACTGCCACCACCCACCCTGCTCCTTCCACGGGGAGGTAACTCCCATTCTTCCCGCAGCTTACAACCTGCTTATAGCTATTTTTATTTTATTTTATTTTTATAGCTGTATTTTTGCTGGACCCAGGTGCCTTCCAAGCACGCAGAAGAGAAAAAAGTTTCTACCAGCTTTCAGTAAGATTCAGTAGCAGGAAGATGAAAGTTCTCGCAGCCAGGATCATTAGATCAGAATATGTTAAGCAATGAAGTTACAGTTTAAACACACAGATCAGCAAAGTGGTATGTTAACAAAAAAGAAAAAAAACCAATAATTATGTAACTAACTGGACAAACTAAACTAGACAAACTATATATAAACTAACTAGACAAACAAAAAAAGAATAGTCATAACAGACTTTATCTAGTCTGCCGACAAGACAAAAAGCTGTATTTTTAGTCTAAACTGTGATTTGCTCCTGCAGGATAATGGTCATCTTCACAGCAAAGAAGAAAATTTGTAACAAAATCTTTAATAAACATTTCTAAGGTGATAAAGACCCTGAGTAGACTCAGCATCATCTTATTGTTCCCAAGCCAACACTGAATTTAAAGCGACTAAACATTTTATAGCGTTCAGTTGTGTATTTTCTCATACATAAAAGCTCGCCAAGGCCAGCTGTGACAGGAGCGCAGCAGGTACTGAGCAAAGCGGCTCTGGATATTGAGAGGCAAAGTGCCCTGGCTTCGGAGGGTTCGGTCTGGGGCTAAATTTTGGCTCATACTGTCCACAGACTTACACTCAGGGCAGCTGGATTACAAGTGTGTTTTGATTTCATGGTTCAAGTTAAAGAAACTTAGAGAAAAGCTCTTTATAGTAACAACATAAAGACCTCAAAATGCTTCACGCAAATCCAAGGAAATACAGAGCGTACTTTTAAAAGAAATCCAAGCGGTTAGAAATACACAGTAATAACACACAAACTTTACTGCACAGCTTTACAGTATATATACTCATACATATAAAAGCATATAACCAATACTTGATACTTTTTGCATCCCTAGAGTCAATAACGTTAACAATTTTTAACAGTGTCAATATATTTAGATCGGTGACACCTTTACAACTTAGCTGTCATGAAAACCACAGATGCTCACTGTCTGGAAAGGTATGTGAAGAAGCTGTAGATCCTGACAACTTGCTTTGAAGTGTTATCTGCCGCGCACTAGATCTGCTCAGCAGTCCCTACCGCCGTTTTTGCCCACGGACAGACAGCACAGACCTCTTAGCACCTACACCAACAGCATCTATGTTAGAATTTGTCATTGCCTCTTTTTTAATCAGTAGGAAGGAAAGCTACTTCTAAAACAAAATTTATGCAACTTGTCTTTAGAAATCTGAAATGAATCACATTCTGCAAGTGTTCATTTCTTCTCAGAGAGTATAATGAAAGTCTAAATCACTATCTTAAACATAAACATCTACATCCGATGAGATAAATGCCACCTACAATGTCCAAATTCAAACGCAGGAAGGAAGTTTCAACTGAGATGCCTGGTTTTTCATCATCATACATAGTGGTGGCAAAGCTTGGAAAGAACAGGCATTTCTCATTTAATGCTTTGCTGAGATTCTGCAGGTTTCAAAGCGAGTACAGCAAAAAGAGAATGTTCTTCATGCCTCTCTTTAAAATTTTCCAACCAGCTAATCCATGATCTCATAGATTGGAAAGATTTCCTGTGGCAAACTAGAAGACAATACTGAGTCAGATGATTAATCTGCTTCCAGATCATCTTCCAGTTTTTCAGCATCTTATTACTTGAACTTAGCCAAACGTGAAGAAACATCTGAAAGGGAGCCAGGAAGAGGTTGTGTATGCTGTTTACAGGGAAGTATGATTTAAATAATATTTTATTGTGTGTAGGATAAAGGAAAATAACATACATTATTAATTAGAGAGCATGTTAAAACACATGCTACTTTGTGTTTTTCATTTGCTGGAAAAAACTAAATCTGATTTGTAAATTAATGATTTAGAAAATAAAGGAGTCCTCGCAAAAAAACAAACTAAAATGCATTCATTATTGCATTGCCAAATGCCTATAAATTTTCAAGATGAGTAAGCAGTATAAATATTGCTCACTTACTTTACACATGCGATTAAAATAAAAATTAAAAGAGTAAAAAGAAAAAGAAAAAAAGAAGGCATTTTCCCTGCTCCCCCCACCTCCAAATTACTTATTAAACAAACTCTGGTGCTTATTTAACATATTTCAGCTTTGCCCTATGCAGATATTAATTTTGAGACTATCTTGTCCAACTCAGACCATGACAGCTGATTAAGTAGTGGAAACATTGTGTACTGATTCTGGAAAGACTGACAAGCAAAGTTGAGTTTACTCAATCTGTGTTGCTTCTTTGGAGTAACAATTAACAGAGTTAAAGTGCATATGAAATACTTCCAAAACTATTCAGGATATAGTCTGTGCATGCTAGGTTTGTTAAGTACATAGCACAATGGGGACGTGGTCACTAGACACTATTACAACTGTGATTAAAAGCACCATCTTGCAGTCCTAGTTAGAGCTGTCTTTAAATTCAGACACCCTCCAGGATATCAGAAAAGAAAACTGAAGGTCTCTGAGGATGGTAAATTCCAGCAGTGTCTTAGGCAAAAATTATGGATCATCCAAACAATGGAAAACATGGCAAAGGATGGTAGTGACAGTGTGGTATCGCTTGCACACAAAGATGCCTCTCTTGCAGCATAGTGTTGTAGGCTGTGCCAAAAGGCCTGAATTGAGCTCAGCTGGAAGTAATACTTTCCATCACCGAGAGACATCAATAAGTACATCACTTTCTGCATTTCTCTTGAAATTAATTGACATTAGTATTTACATTCCTTGGAAATCGCTATTAAGGCCCCTACTCGAGCCTTATGAAATATGCACATGGACAAAAAGGAATTCTCCATCCAGACATGCAGCCAACTATATGTCAGAACATAATAGCAGCTGAAAAAGCCCATAAGACCGAAAGATAGAAAGTTAAGAATAGCCTTTATTAAAATGAAAGGCAAAATCCTACAGCTGTGTTTAGAGAGGGAAAACAACAAGCTGAAATTGTTAACTACTAGCAAACAGGTGAGAATACTAAAGAGCCTATGTTTTGCTCTTCCACAACATTTTTTCCATCTGTACAGGCCTGTGGTTTTCAAGGATTCACTTAACATTGCAAGGTGTTGCACGTGTCTCTTGGCACACACTTGGCAACCTCCCTTCTGCCCAAAACATCATGGAGATCGCATGCAACTAATTGAGTCATTGAACTACTTCCTGCAGGCTCCCAGGGAGTCACGCTAACACTAGCTTTCAAACGATCTCTCCGTTTCACCCCTCTCAGCACCATCTGTTTAGCTGAAAACCAGTGCAGAAAGAACCCCTATACAGCAGGCATTTCCTACTGCTTTAAATCCCGTGCTCCCTTTTGAGGTCATTTAACGTATCTCTGAGTTTAAAGCACAAAAGTCAACCATAAAACCTATTTGATAGATATAGCCTGAGACTGAATTACCATTAAGAAAGTGCTGAAAAGGAGAATTCAGAGGACAGACAACCACCAAAGCCAAGGTTTAATACATAATACATCACACAAAATGAACCTGAGCAATTTGCTGTGGCACATAAACAGTGGAATGCAGCCATGACACAGTTGCCAGGCTTAGATGCAAAATCGGGAAAGTACCAAGTATTCGACTTGTGGCTGTTTTTATGGCATAATGTCAGCAGTCATTTGCAGACCAAAAGAGACTCTGTGCAAGAGAACAATGGGAAAATAAAACAGCAGTTCAGCTTCCTTTGACAACACACAGCCAAGCTCCTTTGTTTAAAAGATTAGTGTCGACAGTATTGCACAGACTAACTATTCTATCTTTCCCCCATCTGCTTTTCTAATGCAAAACATTATACCATACCTGAAAAAAACTCTAGCTTTTCAGGCTTGTCTCCAGGAGACACTGACAGCACATATGTGCAACAGCTTCTCATAAAGTCTAGAGTATACTGGTCTAGTGTGCTAGACCTTGATTTGACCAGATTAGTGCTTTCCACTGTGAAAAGCAAGTGGATTTAAAGCCCGAAACAATGTTATCCTATTTAATCTTGTTATTTTGGGTGGTTAGGGAAAAAAAAATGCACAAAAATCTTAGTTACAGTTTATGTTGCATCTACTTTGCTTTTTATGAAGTTTCAAAAAGTAAAACTGGTTGTCAGCTGCATGCTAAGGAATGGGCTTTACAATGCCAAATCCTCTAATTGCAGTTTGTTGTAAAAATATATGATGGAATAAAAGTGCCAGTGTTGTATATCTTTTTTGATCTGCAAAGCTCTGATTGTGAGGAACAAGAAATCATAACTACTCTTTAAACTTGATAGCCATACAACCAATGTCACACCTGTCTATGAGTTTATATACATACATACGCATACAATCTCTGAACAGGTTGGACAACTTTTCAGTTCAATCCCTATTCTAATGCATATGCTTAAGATAAGAATGTTTAGCATTGCAAGGAGATGCCCTAGTTCCATACAAGCAGGTGCATCTCACAGCAAGTAATCTGAACAGGCCAGATTAGTTTTTCCATGTCCTCAAAAGGTAGGTGCGTGTGGGAGGGAATGGGAATACAACAGCACTATCCAACACATCTGCTTAATGCCCTCCTCTGAATTGCACCAGGAGTCCAAGGTAGGTGATCCAGAGGAGACCACAGTAACATGAATGTAAATCATCACATCAGAAGAGACTTTTCTAAAAAATTTTTGCAAACTAAACATTTGTTTATCTACTATATAAGGGCTACATATGGTTATATTTCTGAACAGCATTTTTCTCTTGTCTAAATAGCTGGCTATTGTAGTCTCAGTAATTTATAAAAGCATTATTGTATTCCACAACATTCACTGAGGAATAACTTGTCCTTTTACAGTTTTGCTACTCAAAAGTTTAAAAGAAGGAATGCAGCTTCCTAAAGTTAGAAGCAGAATTTGAAAGAAAGGCAATTCTTAATAGCAAGCGTCACTGAGAGCCTCACAGCTGGGGGCCCTGTATTCACTGACAAAATGGTTTGGGCAGAAAATTCTCCGAAAGTTCTCGCGGCCAATTAGTCGGTAGTTGCCACACCAAAATTATAAGAACATGCTCTCGACCTGGCTGTAGCCGACAAGCTACAAGCAGAACCTTCCTGCTTTACAGCAGCAGATGGGAGGCAAGATTTTACTTGGAAATCAACTAGTTAAAGATCATTCTCCCCAGCAGTGTTTCAGTGAAAGACGGAAGATCTTTTCTCTACATCAACAAATTAAAGCAATTTTCCTCAGGAAAGCCTAGCAATGTAAACACTTACCTGTTTAGAGCTACTGTGCTGGCTCCGTTTAGCGCACAAATCAATAGGAAGTGTTTTAACAAATTATCATTCCTCTACGCTCTGCTAGGAGGGGTCCATCCAATAACAAACCATTGGGAACGAAAGCTGGAAGAGTAACGATGACCTTCGGTAGCATAATGAGCACAGTATTAATATGAGGATAGCACTCTGAGACATGTCGCACCATACAATCTGCCTCCAGTTAAGAGACTGGAGAAGCAGCGTAACAGCAACTTGCAAGGAAAGGAAATAGGGTAATTAAGGAGATATATCTTAAAGCAGAAGAGCTGGGGGAGGGTAGCTGTGTTTTATTATTTTATATTCTCATTGATATTCTGAAGGAACATGCCTGTATTACAGTCTTAGGAGAATAAAAGTAGAGAAAAAAATTGCAGAATATGCGAGGACAGTAAAACGTTTACACTAATTCTGATGCTCTTGTCGTATTTATTGCTAAATTTTCAAGTCATCTTACAAAAGGCAGCAAAGGACAAATTCAGATTTGTCCCATGATGTACGCTAATAAGACTTTAGCTTTTGTTTGGCACTGTTAGACAAAAAGAACCAAATTAGATGCAAGATTTGCTTCTGCTAAATGGGCTTTCAATAATGTGAAAGAAAAATCCAGACATTGGTACAGAGAGTACGTTTTCCTAGAAACTTGATCAGTACATACTTCCAGTTTTCACTGCCTTTAAAAACTGGATGCCTCAACCACCTTCTCCAACTATGTCTTAGGCGAGTAAAGCAGAAAGAGCTCTGCTTTTATTTGCTTTTATTTGCTACCAGGAGAGATTTAAACGGCAAGAAATCTGATTTAAAACATCTCTTAAATGCTACTGACGTCAACCTGTGATTA
Source organism: Rhea pennata (assembly GCF_028389875.1). Lineage (NCBI taxonomy): Eukaryota > Metazoa > Chordata > Aves > Rheiformes > Rheidae > Rhea > Rhea pennata. Next base: position 56,871,942 of record NC_084667.1, on the reverse strand, counting down.
TGCTTCACAGACCAATCTTAGTTTTATCTTGTTTATGCATTTATTGGTTATTTTCCTAAAGGAATGTTGATTCTCACTAGCAGGGTGCCATTAAGACGTGTCAGCCATTAATTGATCTGCAATTAAAATGTACCCTTGACTTTGACATTACATTACAGCAAGCACTATATAGGCATTTAAGCAACTATTCGGGTTAGCATACATTCCTTCAGTTTTCTAACTTCAGATACTAGAACAGTAACCAATTCTCACATCTACTGGAATATTAATTTTTACCTATAATTTCTTATAATCTGCACTTTAATGAAAATCATAACATATATGCCAGAAGTTAAAAAAAATGTTAAATTTCAGAAATATATAAGCAAAATACATTTTCCACTTAAAAAGTTAAAGATTTATTAAAACTGAGAATATAGGAATAGCAAGAAATTGTTACCAATTTGAGCTAGTTCATGGGCTTTTTTATAACTATATTCTTTGAGAATTTTATATTAGAAAAACTCAGCCTATAATCAATAGCTTCTATTCATAAGATATAAAAACCTCCATACATTCTGCCTTCTCAATATTTCATCTAGTTTATCAACTTTTCAAATTGTTATTTATAGGTATGTACTAAACTACGTAAGATGAGAGGAGCAGAACATTCTTCCCACACCTGTAGAAAGGGTTACTGATGTCAAAAGCTGATTTATCACTTTTGCAAACTCTAGATTCTTGTTCTTAGCTAATGACTGCACTTAGAACAGTGGTTTGACTTTTCTTTTGGACTCTGTACCTCTTGAATATTTTATTTACTAAAATTAGTGCAGTATAAAATTAGCTTCATTATAGGTTGTCACAAAATCAAATTACAATTTAAATATTTAAAGGTAAAAAATTATTTCAATTTTAAAAAACTATTTTAAGTCTTTTAAAGCTCGCCTTGTTCAGTCCCACCTTTCACAGCAATGTACGCTTTTGACAGTTAATCTACTATTTGTCAGAAGTACTTGAATTAACTAATGGCAGCCTTGCTTGGAGGTGAAAAAAAAATAAAAAAAGAACCCAGAGGAAGCCTGTAACAGACTGGGATTTTTGCCATATTGTCTGTCTTCATCTCCAATCAGTGTTAAATCTTTCTTCTATTTAGTTCTTGCAGATATCAAAATTACCATTTAAAAATACTTGATAAATACTAAAAAGAAAGCTAAACAAAGTAATTTTTTATTCTTAAACCTTATGATCACGCATTCCCACTCTCCAGCAAAAAATCTGCACTGAGATTAATGCAGAAAGACTCAACTCCTCAGGCCAGTGACTCAAATATGGCCAGAAATGCTGCATTTAGTGGGATGCTGGATATTTTGATAACAATGAGGAAGAAGATTGCTTTATGGCTGTTAGGATCCAAAGGAGAGAGAATCCCTTTCTTCTCTAGCCTAAAATAAATAAATAAATAAAATAAAATAAACCCACAATTTCTTTTTCTTTCTTTTTTTCTTTCTTTTTTTTTTCTTTTTTTTTTTTTTAATGATCGTGCAGGTGTGCTGCTACCACCCTGCAAGAGCCACGGGACCGTACCCACAGTTTGACCCATCCACTGTGGCTCTCGGCTACACTACAGCAACCTGCACATGGCCTATTTTTATTTTAAAATAAATATAATCAAGTTTTCATGGAGGAGGGAAGCAAGAAGGAGACAGGGAGAATCTATTCTGTGTCTTTCACATTTGTGAGGAAGGGCTTAAAAATATGCTCTGTTCAACCCCTTGAATCAAATCCTTTTCCAAATGCCGTGTTCTCGTTCATCTATCGGTGACAACAAAAGACGCAGCGAGTCTGGCTGCTGATGCTCATCACCTGCTTGGCCTCGGAGCTTCAAGCCCATGGTGAGGTAGATCCTACAGGCAAAGCCTTTGCGGCTAAGACAACTACACAGCTTTAGGACAGAAGCTGTCTTACACTTTCACAGCTCTGGATGTGGGTACACCTGAAATAACTTGGACCTCTGTATCCAACTGTACAGACATGCTAGGAAAGACATAGCTCTGGTTCATGTTTTCAGGGATCTGTTCTTTCTTTTTTTTTTTTTCCTCCCCTTCTTCCCCTTTTGACCCCCCACTTTTGTGTGTGTGTGTGAGAGGGATACAGGGAGTGGTAGGCCAAGACTTTAGAAGCCAAATGGCACTCTCAAAACATGTCAGGATACCAGTTAACATTACAGTCTTTATTTATGATTCAGACAGAAGCATTTTAAAAGCAGTCTTGAACACAGTTTAGCTGCATCCAAGTGCTTAAGGATTTTTGGGGTGAATCTTATCACTGAAAAATGCACCCAGATATAGTAAACTTCTCTAGCACAACACAGAAAAATGAATTCCACAGGTAGGAAGCTGAGCAACATAATGGACTTGGAAGTCTTTAGATTTATGAAAGACAGAAAAAAGACTATCTCATGCAACGCATGAGGCACAGCTCCTATGAAAAAAAAACAGGGGGTGAGGAAGAAATTAAAGAATCTTATAACACATGAATAAAACAATTGCACTTTAAGCTTCATTAAACAGCCTTAATTCTAATGTTTCTCAACTTCTGAGTGCTTAAAGAAAGCCTAACAATTTTCTTAGCTTTACCATAAGGTTTTGGCCACAGAAATAACTGACAGTAATAAGCTGTATTAGCCTCCCTGGGTCAGTACCAGAAAGTAACGAAATTCTGTGTCACAGGTAAGTGCTTATAGCAGAGCAGAGACAAGATCCAAGAATGCTGCCTTTCCTTGCAGACTCCGTAGCAGACTATGCTTTCATGGTACACACTCTGGAGCTTTCTGCCCCTCAACCTGCCTCCTGATCCAGCCCTTTTTCAGCACGCGGCTTTGATTCTTTCCTTTTGGTCTTTGCCAGCATCCTTAATCAGACCTGTCCAGCTTAAGCACCTGCTACCACCAGCTCTCAGCCCCTCCAAGAACCCACTCCGATCTCCTTCAGCAGAGTCTTTTGGAGGCTACTGCAGTCCCCAGCTCAGCTTCTGCACTTCTTGCTTCCCCCACCCTGCTCTCCCCTGTGCCTGAGATGAGGGCAGAAAGCAGAAAACACATTCCCTACATCCATCACAGCAGCGAGGGGGTAAAATGTATCCCTAGGTCAGGGTCTCCTCAGCTAGTTTGTGCAACTAATGGCTCCACAGGCCAGTTGGGAAAAGAACGGGCAGGAGACCATGTACATGAAGCCCGATCAACATCTGTGCTGTGAGAGGTTAAAGCATGCACAGCAGAAATATAGTCTGCTATTTTAGCATCTAACATCTCTGCAGCAAACATCTGAATTCTGAAAGACTTGCTTCCTGGCAAGTGGGACAGGGAAGTGTTATGATGGTAAAAGGGTACTCCTTTTTGACACTGGACATGTAAAATCACACAGGAATACTAACTACCATGTATTTTCTTTTGTACTTCCTACATATCACCTCCTAATTCATTTTTCTGTGGACCACCCATAAAAATCTTGCACTATAGGCAGGTCAAGGCTCTGCTTCATCCTTCTGTCCCTATCTCCTCCTCCTTGCTACAAAATGCAAGAAAATATCTCACATTTAGGATATTATTTCCTGTGCCCTCAACAGGATGAAAAGTGAAGGATGGTCAATGCTCAGATTGTACAGTGCAAGAGAAATTATTATTATAGAAAGTTAATTTTAAATTCTCATAAGAGCCTGGATGTAATTGGAAGCTAACACACATCATTCTAAAATAGTATACATAATATGTTGGATTAAGAACTTTTCTTAAATAAAGGAGCTACTTTGAAGTAGAAGTGAAAATGCCAATAGCTTTCTACAGCTTCCTTTGGATTAGTTCAAATGGATACAACTCTTTCACATTAAAACCTCTAATTTACACAATGGTTCAAAGTGTTTCATCTTCTGTGCAACAATGTCGCTTAAAGAAAAAAGCATAACAGACTTGCACATCATTCATATCTAATGTCTTGCCACCCCCAGGATCTTTTTACTATATAATCATCATGTGGAAGCCTGTCAAAAGCTTTTTTTTTTTCAGCTGCTACTTTTATCATATAAGAAAAAAGATGATGTAAAACTCTGGAAAATATAGTCATTTTAACAATGATCAACTCTTAATTTGTTTCCAAAAGTTTGTGCCTACAAAAAGTCCAAAGAACTTCCTCAGTTTCACAGTATCACAAGCCTTGGAAGCAGTCTTGAAGGACTGACCTTATTTTACTGCCTTACATTCTGCCACTTCCACAGCAATGAAGGTGAGACTCCAATTCCTACAAATTGCACTATGTGATAATTGAGCTCTTCAAAATACTTGTGGCAGTCCTCTGAAATAATTTTCCCTTCTTATCTATATGGAGATATGAGTTCTATTTCTCTCAGGTTGGCCACAAATAAAAAAATCTTCCTGGTCTACAGCTCCTAAACATAGCTCAGAGGACAGATAGCAGGGGACTCACAAGACTAACAGTGTATCAATTCTTCCTAGTGATAGCTGGAAAGGCAGGAAAGATTTCACAATCATACAAGTCCCTAACTTGTCAAGAGAGCCACAGTGCTGCCATTTCCAGCACAGAATGGTTTTAATTTATTGTTCAGGTTGAATATTTATGTTTAGTATGGCAAATGGTTATACACAAAAAGAAAGTGGGTAAACATCTCTATAGCTGAAAAAAGTTACTAAAATAACCTTCAAGTAAAATAGATCATCTACACTATTGTATAAAATAAATCAAGTATGCACAAAAACAAATAACTACTACTACATTTACCATAACGGTATGGCTTCCACAATGCAAAGAAGTTGTGAAAACAAAGACAAGAATTTAAACAGTTATTTTTCATTGGCTTACAAAAGCAGTTTTTACTCTGTTGAACATTAAGGATCCTTAAGGATTGATTAAATATCTTTGACACTGAATCCCAGCAAGCTGCCTCTTTCAGTCCAGAACCTATTTGTTCAAATTAGGTCTCAGAGGTATGAGCAGTCCTAGCACCTCCGCAGTCAACCATGTAACCTACTTGACTTGCTGCAACAAATTTATGCCATAGACCAAAAGGCAAAATGTGATCCCAAACATCTTGGGGTCTCTGCAGCAGACTAACCTAGACAGCCATATAACCTAAGCAATGAGAACGCAATGCTATTTTTAAAAAGCCTTATGTATATTAGTTAATAATACCTCTGTGATTTAGGAAATACTCCACACCATAGGTGAGAGCACTGAAACAGCAGAGCTGAGAGCATTTCATCATCCTCCTCCAAGCCCAAGATGTTTGGAACAGATTTTTGTTTTCCTCTCCCCAATGTATTTGTCCAACTTCCAATCCACTACCTCAAGGCATTTAAGGGACCCAGATTGGAAAAAGCTGACTGGAATAGTCAAGAGAATGTGGCCTAAACGTATTTTATACAAGTAATGCTGAGATGGCATTTGAAGAGCCCTACTAAGAAGGGCAAAGGCGAAGAGTTTTTTTTCCATGCTTGCTGCTTGGGATACAGACTGCCATGGGCTTTGAAAACATTCATTCACTAGGCCGAGTATGGGATTTGCAGGCACGGTTCAAAAGCTTGTGTTGTTTTCCCAAACATCTTTCCTCAACTTTTCTGGTACTCATCAGTGGTCCATGTGGCATCGTGTGAAAACTGGCCTATAACATAACAGCTGCCCCTACAGTCTCATGTTCCACTTCTTAAATGGATTAACCAGGTCCTAGTATTAGAAATTAAAACTGAAAAAAATATTTTCCTCCACTGTTGATTTTAATACGATTGTTTAAAATTGAAACCAAACCATGGAAGATCCACGATCTTCACAATTCTGTAATTTTTAGTGTGTTTACTAAAAGGCAGTAGCTTCATTTACTCTTGTGTTTTGTGTTAAGTCATTAGACTATTTACATGCTAAAAAGAAAAAAAAATAGGCAGAAGTACAAACTTTATTTGTACTTTATTTGTAGCCCATAGAGGCTTCAGCCAGCCAGCAGCTACTTCAAAGCCTTCACATTGCATGTGCCTAGAGAGTTAAACTAAGGGAAAGAAGTGCCAAGTTCAGGAGGCAGTAAAAGGCTTAGATTTAGAGAGCTCCCTGAGGCTAAACATTTTTTAAATTAAGAAATAAATAAATGGAAAATAAAAACTAGGAAGGAAGAAAACCCAGAAGTTACACCCTCCTGAAGCAATACACACACAAGTCTCTCATAATCTGAGTCACAGCTACCAAGGTTAATAATTCAGCATCCAACCAAACACTTTCTGGACTTTGCAGAATCCTCTAGAACTTGCAGGAAACAGAGGAACTGCTTTAAATTTACTTTAACCTTACAGAATCTAGAGGAGAAACAAGCTGGACAGACAACTACTCTTTCCAGTTTAAGGCCCTTAATCCAGGCCTTCTTACACAAGAAAAAGTTTTAAAAACAAAACAAAACACACTTCCAGGAGCTAACAATCATCCTTAAATTCCTTAATGGGCAGAGACCTTCCAGATCTCCCTCTTTTTATTTCACCAAGTCTGCTGTAGTCAGGTGAAATGCTCCAGTTAAAGTAGTCTAGATTTTATTCTGTGAGAACAGAGCTGTATCACCACATTGATGATGCTTGTTGAATAATCAGTATTATTTCATGCTTTATTTTTAGGGTAGGCCTTTTCCTAAAAAGTTGTGCCAGAAAGGCAATATCACGTTAAGGAAGAAGATATCATTGTTGTTCTGATGGAAATAACAGTTCTTCCCTCCCCACCCACCCCTAAAAAAAAAAAAAAAAAAAAAAAAAAAAAGTTTAAAATGCAAGAAAACCTACATGATATGCAATTAAAATCTGCATAAAAAATATTTTGACTGCATCTGTGTGCCTGAGGCCGACCATTATCTTTTTATGAATCAAATGTGATGTCATCTTCTGCAAGGAACATAAGAATAATTATAAAATATTGAGATTCATCGCTTCCAGGAAGGGGAAAAAAAACCCACAACATGAAAGCAACCATGAAAGCTGAATATCCACCAAAGGGAAGCAAGAATCTCAACAGTAAAAAATTTATATTAGTCCACTGTGCTTTGAGTGGATAACTGGGTTGAAAATGAAATTTATGATGCATGTGTAATTTTCCACCTCTGTGAACTTTTAATTCAATTATAAATCATGCCTGTAGCAGCCAGGAAAAAAAAAAAAAAAAAAAAAAAACTTCTTTCCTCTTTACTCCAGTCTCTCACATATTGTTTTAAAACTTCATCACTGTATTTACCACAATGTTAAAAAAAAAAAAAGAGAGAAAAAAGAAAAAGAAAGAAAGAGAACCACTTTTAACCTGGATCAGTTTATTGATGTCATTCAACACAAGGCACCACAAGCAGCTGCAATGACGAAAGTGAAGGTGTGGTACCCTAAGATAGGATCAGTGAATGTAAAAGCTCCTGTTTTGTCAGCACCACCTATTATTCCTGTTACTTATCTTCTGCTGCCTCCGGAAGCTGATTTAATTCTCTGACCTGGCAGAAAATGAACGCAACAAAAGCAAAACCAAAATACCACACACAAACTACATGGATTTTTCTGTCAGGTTAATTTGTTAGAGCTAATTCAACATGCTAGTCTGTCAAGTGCCCAGTGGATAAAACCACACAGAGCAAGAGATGGAAGAAGCAGCAGGACCTCCGCCTTGAGCAACAGCGTGGTGTTACGCTGGCTTACCTGCCTGGGCGACTGTAGCCTGAAAATGGGAACGGATGGCCAGGTGGGCATCAGCTTTGCCCCTTAGACCAGTGTCCTCTTAGCCACAGTCTCATGAATTTTATACTATCATCTTCAAGCTTCCACAGCTCTCCGGTTTGTTAACTTCTTCTCCTAAACAATTCTATATGCCCTCATCTCCTAACATCTGCAGGACCAAGTCTGTCATCTTCCACATCCCTTACACAGTTTCCCCTCCAATCTATGTCATACTGTTATACTATTTTATTTAACTTAAAAATAGAAACAGTATGATTATATGGTGTCACCATCTACAAAGTTAGTAGTTAGAATGATTTTCTATTACATACATACAAACCAATCAAAAACTGAGTAAACTTTACCAAATGTAGCAGCTATAAAGAACCATATTTCCTTTTTTGTCCTTGCTCCAGACCAAAAAAAAAAAAGCACATTATTCATGAAGTATGTCTTCATGTAAGAAGTGAGGGTAACAGTAGTCATATCTTACATGGGAATCAAAGAGATGGGGCAGAATCTCTCAAATATGTTATATATGAGACAGTATTGGAATAAACCACACTATTCTGTTCATAGCTTTAAAGTTTCATTCAAATGCCTTAAATCCATGAGCTACATAAGAATTAAGTATAAACGCCTGGCTCCTGCAAGATCTTATCAAAGAATTTATTTTACAGCTTCACTGAATTTCAGTTATAAAGCATTTGTTTAATACAACTGCAGGTTCACTTCCACAGCTGAATATTTAATCCCATGACTAAATTTCTTAACTCTTTCAAAAATCAGAGTGTCCATGTCATAAAAGATACCTGAAATACGGTTCAGATAACTCAGCTGGGAAGTTGTTCTGAGACACTACTGGTATGATAATTATAAACATTTTATTAAATGTTTATAAACATTTAATTTATTAAATTTATTACATTTATTAATTTTTATTAAAAAAATTTGTGCAGATAAGATGGTTATTCTAAATGTTTCAGATAATGCACCATCAAATATAGTACAGTAAAAACTAAGCAAATCCCAGTACACAGTACTCAATCATATTCCAAGAACAAAACTAACATTTGAATCTTCTCATTTATTCAACTTTAAAGTACAGGCAGAAATAACAATGTATTAGGCAAACAAAACATTTATTGTGGGCAGAGAGACTGCTACACCCACTACTTATCTCTCTTTAAAAAGAACAAGCCTAGATCTTTCAGTAAAGCACAACCGTTACAGATTTCAAGCCTTAATTCTAATTTTGTCTAATCTATTAATTTGCACTCAAAAAAAGTGGAGACTTTTTAATTTTTCAGCTCTGAACATTATCCCTATGCACAGTGTGCTTTTTGCAACACAACTGCAAATCAGTTTTTGGACTTGCAAAACCGCAGTTGAAGTGCAGCGTGAGTCCTGTGTTGACTTGTTTGTCACGTTAAGGATCTCCACTCAAAAAAAAAAAAAAAAAGAAAAAGAAAAAAGATAGAAAAAGATAGATGGGAATGTGTGTACACGTGTACGCTACTTTTCAGGAGTGGCATACCAGACCCTATTTCTTCTTCTCAGATTAAAAAGTAAGAACTACGGTAAGGGATCAGAGATAAGGAGACACCATTTTTCAAAGAAATAAATACCATCAACTGCCCCTGCCCTAGCTGCCATGGCAGCCACCCCCATCACCCACTAACCTTCATAATTTCTGGCTCCAGCTATGCTAGCATTTCCATTTGGGTGAGGAGGGTGCTTTCGAACCAGTCATCCTCACTTACCCTCTTGGGTTTCCATCACAGCGCCGTTTCGGCAGCGCACTCCAGAAGTGCCAACAGTGCTTCAGTGCTATTTAGTGTTCAGCCCACGGGATTGGACGCACATTAGCGCACAGTAAAATTCCCCCAAAACACACAGATACGGATGCCGAGCCCTCAACATTAACAGTTTTGCTTTACAGATTCATTCCTATTATCCTGCACTTCTTGCTAATGTAGGTATAGTGGCTAAAATACAGCATCTAGGAGTCAGTCTTACATCTCACTAATTAGCATCTTATTAATACCTCTTTGAAAGTATCCTGCCTTCCAGCTGCAAATCCTGCAGGATACTATTCAAGAAAAGTCTTATTTACATGGGTTTCTGACCCCAGCTACATTTGCTATACCACACAACAACAACCTAAACTTTTAAAACAGATTTCTTCTTACTTCTCACTAGAAAAAGGCCTCCGGCCTTGCAAAACATGTGAACGCTTAACTTAAAAATTACATATATAAAATCTTTTGTCCCAAAGGATCCCTAATTAGTTTATTAAAATATCTGAACACAGAGGAAATTACTTATTTCCAAACTGAAATACAAACCACCACAGGGATGACACACACAAGCTGTCTGGCTTTAAAGAGGTGGGAGGTGAGGGGAAGGGAAGCCCGAACTCCTGCACTCACATTTCCCTGTGTGCATGGTATAATATAGAGTTAGCTAAGTTACAGTGTGGTACATTTTCACCAGGAGAGACAATGTTCCTAAGAGCCCAAGTTTTTAAGACTTAATTAGAGTCTGATCATGTGCATTTTCAGAGTTTCAGATGTCACTCTTAAGGAAGTCAACAGCCAAGCTCCTATCCTCTACACAGCCCCAGGATTTCAACTTTTACCCATCCCAAATCAGAACAGTAACTGTTTTTGTGTGTTACACTGTAAGTAAGTTATTTTCATTTATGTTTTATATTCATGCCTTGCATAATTCATGGATGTAGGCTCCCTAACCTCAATGTTAAAATTCAGCTAAGAACCTTAAAATAAATAAATAAATAAATAAATAGGGCCTGATTTTTCTGATTAGTTGAGCAGAGTAGTCCTGGCTGCTTCTGACCTACTACTTTGGCCTATATCTGGGAAGAAATAAAGCAAAACCACAGCAATTCTTTAACACTGAAATGGAGATACTGACTCCAGACGTGCTACTGCCCATAAGGTTGTTATCAGTTTAGATAAAGACCCTTTTGCCCCCGTGGCCTGAGCAACCTCGCCAGACCACCCAGCTTGCTCCGGACCTCACTCACTTCCAACACACCGTCCGCTGCCAGGGCACAAGTCTTTGGGCAATGGTAGGTAGGACCATGTCACATAACCTGTTAAGCACAACTGGCCGACCTCAGGTCAGAGGGAGGACTCATCTGCCAGACGTTGCAGACTATTTAAAGCAGTATGGACATTTGGGAATTTGAAGGATTCCTTCCAGCCAGTAACAGGTCTGTGTGTGTGCATGTGCGTGTAGTTTGGAAATGCTGGAAAGGGAAGGGGAAAGGAAGCAACATTTGTTTTTATGTAAACATAGGATAAACATGAAACTGATTGTCTGTCTGCTTCTTTCTTGGATTTCGGAATGATTTCTTCTGAGAAAGAAAGAAACAAAATAAAAAGGTGTCCCTAATGCTGCTGACCTCAGGCTAGAACAACCTTCCACAAGCTCAGGGAAATCCCAGACTTAGCTTCTAACTCATCACTATCCAGCCCATCCTAACTCTGCCTGCAATAGCTACACTTGGAAATCTCACAAGCTGTTCCTGCTTCTTTTTTGGTTTTCATCATATCTTTAAGAAAAAGAGAACATTACTGAAAATATCAAGTTTCCTTGAAATACAAGATTCTTAAAAAGCAGATAGGTTACTTCTGAAAACACAAAATTTCTTCTCCCCTGTTTACAAGTGACTAACATAAGTCTATAATCAAATTCAGTGCCTATGCTATTAATAAATACAAACACTTTATCACTATGAGGTGTTTATTTCAGATTTAAAATTCAAAAAGGCAATTGGTATCTATATTCTACAATGTCCATAACATTATTAGAGATCTCTAATTCCAGTTTTCAAACAAACATATTATACTTATTTAATAATCAGTCGCTTCAAAGCAAGACAAGAAAATGATGGACCATGTCAGATTTTACTCTTTGGAAGTAATGGAGTGTGGGCAATCTCACTTAATTACTTCCCAAAGAATTAATTTAGTGAAATCATGTTAACATATCATTATCCCCACCCCATCTCCCTAAAAATCCTCAGGGAGCTACTTCCACATTTTAATAATGTAATGGATGAGCATTTTAAATTTTGTTTCATAGAAGATTAACAGCATCATCCAAAGTTCCCTCTGTATTCCCTCCAAACTTGCACGGTACCTTAAGTGTGATCTGCAAACAAACACCTCAATTAAAAAAAATAGAGTCACACTACTACATTTCAAGCTTCCTTCCTATTTATTCCTTCACATCTTCCTTAAGATTTTAATGATCAAAAGACAAGATCTCCATTACGGCTTAACAAAATTTCTCATGACAACCGAACTACAGCATCAACTTGAAAAACTGCAGCTTGAATTTCTGAGGAAAGGAGAAACAGGAGTAAAGTCTGGATAAAACCTATTATAATATAAGCCACTGACTGGCATAACATTCACTTGTTAATAATTGATTATAATTTTAATCCTGATTTGAATTGTTTGCATGTGGTTTAAGCTCCAATAAAAGAATCTGAATTTTGATATTCTTAATTAGAACTTTAAAAATATATTTTATCAGCTTTATAAAGTACTAGTAAATTTTTAAAACTCCTTGAAGATCAGATAAATCATGTTTTTCTGTTGAGAGCTCAATGCTTTAATTTACAATTCTGTATGTTGTTTTATTCATGATAAAATACTTGATACTTGTAGTTTCTCACCGTACTACTAACTCTGACACACATTCTCTATTGAGGCTTGACTGACAGTGAAGAATTCTCATGTCTGGTTTCTATTTTCTTGGTATTTGTTTTTAAAAGTTTAGTTAAAAAAAACAAGCCAAACAACAAAATTCCAGCAACTACAATTAATACTCTCCATGACTAAATGAGCTATAATAATTCATGATCTGTAAACAGCTAACTTACACAGTCTCATTAAAAATAACAGCTTGAGCTTTAACGAGTCTAACAAAATATATTGTGAAAGTGTCCATTATAGCAAGTTATTTTTATTCCATAGTGAACTGATTTATTCTGCAGTTAATTACTACACAAATAAAAAAAAATGTGTTTCTGTATGCCACTCCTCCCCTTTTTTCCACAATAGAAGAAAAATCTGCAAGTTCTGAAAACTTACAGATACTATTTTTAATTTATAAACCATTCTTGTAACTAAAGGAATTATGAAGTAACTTGGGAACTCAAGAAACAATCTTTTACATGGAGTAGAAACAAGTATTATTATTTGATCAAAAGTCATCTTATATTCCATGTAGCTTCAAAATTGTGAAAAACAGACATTTAATATAGAGCTCAGTCCAGCTTTACATTTAGGAGTCCAACTGTAAAAGCTAGACACAATCCTGATAAAAGGGGGGGGGGGAAGAAGAAACAATCTCCAACTATCTCTGGCTAATAAAAATCTTTTCTGCTCTACCAAACAGACAGAAACTTTGTGCAGGTTTCTCCACATGAGGTCAAAACGTGCTGCTTCCCTGGAGAGAATGGGCCTAGAGATGAATCATGGGAAAGTCTGGTATGTCTGTCTTACTCAGTTGTTATGCTGTAGAGAAAAAACAACACACATGAATAATGCTATTAAAATGTTTGCAACATCTTTCTCCCTCTGCCCCTCCCCCCCAGAGTATTAATCTGTCCAATGAGAACCAAACTAAATCCAATTTCATTTTGCATTATGCCTAGGAAGCGATCACAGGAAGACAAATTACACCCTCTTCTTCTAACCCTTGACAGAGTTGAACTACTGACCTGAAAATGAAAAGGCTCAGCGTACCATTGTCAGTTCCCTAATCCAGACTATATTGTGCAATTTCGGTCCAGCTGTAGGAATAGAGTAACTGGATACGTTTTCAGAAGTTAGGGAGAGGAGGTGTGAGAGTCAAATGGGAAAGAAGAGAATTCTTTACAATAGCAATCAGTTTTATCACGGAAAAAAAATGTTAGTTTTACATGTTTTCACTGTTTCACCCATATATTCTAAATCTGAAGTTTCCATCAGCCAAGATATCCATGGTGGCAGAAATGACTATTTGACAGTTACAATTTTCTTACTAGTCAAGAAAAGAATATTGAAAAGGTGCCACAACTTGTAAATGAATCAAAGACACATTCTCACTCCCTTCTCCAAGTCCACACAGGCATTTTTCAGAAGCACAGATTTCATCCTTTATATCCTACGTAGCTAATAACCATGCTCACAGCCACTAGCGTACTGCAGACCATGTTACAGTCATAACTGCAAATGGATAGGAAATTGTCATCCAAGGATCCACGAACCTCAGCCCACGTGCTACATGCCTCCCTGACCTGCCTATGATCACTACTGATCACTTTTGTGGCTCAATAAATCAGCTGCAGGCAAGGTGAGCCAGGCAATCCCAGCATTTGCCTTCTTCTATAGTTTCATGTCCAGCATGGTTCTCTTTATCAATTCATAAGCAGATACTACAAACTTGGATACCAAATTACTTATTAATATTCTACCACTTCTACTTTCATTTTAGAGAATAGATTACTAAAACAGTGATTAATTGCAGATAAACGTAATGGCTTTCTTTCACAATTATATAAAAATTACATTAAAACCAGAGATACCAGGTATCTATAATGAGGCATGATTAATATTATGCAAGTTCTCCTTTTAAACATGCAAACTAAAACCAGCAACATTCTTTATTATCTGGATAGTGAGATGCAATTTGAGAATCATCCACAGACATGCATTAATAGGAGTTATTTTAGTGTCTTATTAAAAAAAAAAAAAAAAAAAAAAAAAAAAAAAAAAAAGCCAAGCATAGAAACAAAAGGCGCATCAACTAGCAAAGTACTTCAGGCAATCTGAAGAGACTGTTGTCCCGTGTGACAGGACAAGAGGCAATGGGTAGAAATTGAAGCACAGGAAGTTCCGCCTGACCGTGAGGGGGAATTTCTTCACTGTGAGAGTGATGAAGCACTGGAACAGGTTGCCCAGAGGTTGTGGAGTCTTCTTCTGTGGAGATCTTCAAGGCCTGCCTGGATGCAACCCTGTCTAACATGCTCTAGGTGACCCTGCCGAGTGGGGAAATTGGACTAGATGATCTCCAGAGGTCCCTTCCAACCTTACTGATTCTATGATTCTGTGAGACTGTCCTCAGGAAGATACCAGATTACTACAATAACCTCCTCTACAGAGGTACGTACTCTTTCCTCTGAGTTTACAAGCAACGAAACTAAAGCAATGAGAGTGAAATAACTTGCCTAAATTCAGTATGCAAGTTTGTTTTCCTTGGTTTGATGCTATCTCTGATAGACACTTGCATTCACTAACACAGCAGTTCTCAAACGCCAACCCTCTCTTAATGTTCTGTGAAATACGGTTGTATTTTACAGAAAGTAGGTGTCTTTGAACTAGCTGTGCTAAATATCTGTCCCAGATTTTTAGATATGCAATTCAAAATGAGCATGTTTTCCTCCTCTCTTTCTTCTCTCCCTTCTTTCACTATTTATCATGATTTCATGCATTACAAGTCACAAAAGCCCATTACTGGAAGATCATGCAGACTATACGTGTGTATGAATGAATAAAGAAAAGAAAAAAATGACTCAAATTCTCCTGAAACCAGAGTCCTTCCCAGGGAGATGGGGAGGGTTGGGGTAAATTTGCCCCTGCACTTCTGCCCAATGCTCTCTCTTCCTTTCCACTGCGGCCAGGCTCCTCTCAGTCCCTTCCAGCATCCTCTGCCCTCGTGCAGCTGCCACCTGCCCAGCATAAGGAGAAGGGAAGGGGAAATGGGAGAAGCCGCAGTGGTTCTTGTGCCCAGCCAAGAGCTTGCTAGCTGCCCTGAGCCTGTGCAGCTTCACATGCGCAGCCTACAAGTCACCTGCCGTAATTCTTACGGGAGGGCAAGAGCTTTCCACCTCCCTTAAAGCAATTTTCTTTTCCTCTTTTAACCTCAGAACTCTCACTAGCATCCTCCAGCTGCACTTTTTTACTCATGGGTCATGTGTGTCTGTGTGAGATATCTGATCACCTCTAGGCAGTTTTCAAAGGCCTAGTTCTCTTGTTCTTATTCATCTCATATAATTTAGTCTCACTGAAGGCCAACTCTTAAAAGGAAAGGCTTCTGAATCAAACAACTTTTTTTCATAAACACAGAATAATACAAGTTTGCAATAATTTCTTGAGCTTACAATCTACGATTATATGACTTAATTAGTCAAGTGATCTCTTCAGTATTACATGTTCGAACTTAATTAGTCAAGTGATCTCTTCAGTATTACATGTTTGAACTTAACACTTAAGGATTAACTGAGATTTTAAAATCTATGTAAAATGCAGTATGCATTTATGTTGTATATAAGGCATAATATCTTGTTCAGATTTACAAAATAAACATAAGTGACAGTTCTCAGGTATAAAATACTCTGTTTATTCAAACTACTCAGAAAGAGCACTGTTACTACCACTGTTCCCACATGTATACTACTATCATGAATATTTCAAAAGCTAAGTCTAGAGATTTTGGTGGGAAGACAGCTTGCTTAAGAACTGATTGAAATATAAACTTTGAAAGAAATTGCTACGTTTCCTTTTTTAAAATACTTACAATAAAATATTTGTTAAGTTTAGGCAAAACAGGCATCTGGTATTAGCGTACAACCCCCGTGCATAGTCACAGTTTTCTATTTCAAAGAGCTCTGAAGATACTGCATCACAACACAATGCACAGCTCATACACAGTATTCCTTATGTTCTGAAAAAAAAATCACTCCCACAATCTCAAGATGTCCAGATGTATTAGAATATTCTGCTAACCATAACCCACACCACAAAGAAAATCATGTAAAATTTATCATCTTCATTTTTTTTCCAAGAGAGGAGGCAGCTATGTTGATGCAGTTGCTGTCATAAAGCAATTTAATATTAACCTGACTCCAGCTGTTCAGATAGCAGTGGAAAGCCAGACCACTACTAAAATCTGGAGGAATGGGAGATCTGCAAATGAATTTTGATGAAACATGAGATTACAAATGCTCACAATTTTGCTGCTAAAAGCAAAATCTCAAAATACCTTATTTTGATTCTGAAGTTTGTATTGAAGAACTCTGTGTTTTTAGTACACCAGATGTCTTTCCCTCCCAAATATCAACAAACAACAGCTAGCTAAATAATTCTAAATCTTCTGCAAGCCAAGCTTGCCAATATTTCCTCTGATGATACTGGCAATTCCTGACTTCCTTCTTCCTGCTTTTTCATAATGCCGTTGCCAGTCAGCCTGGCCATCCAGCCGACACCACAATGTGAATAAACCCTATTTAAAAAAAGAGGAAAAAACGCAGCAACTACAGACCCACTACCTTAACGCCAAAGAGGGCCTGTAACCTGAGAGCGTCCTTCGCCCAGGTGGGAACCCTCTGGGCGAGGAAAGGCGCCGAGGCCGCGGCGCGGCGCCCCGCGGGGGACGGACACCTGCGCCGGCCGCGTCCCGCCCGCTGCCGGGCGCCGGGGCCCTCGGCGGGCCGCGGCCGCGGACGGAGCGGGGCGATGCCGCCGCGCAGCAGAGACGCGCCGCGGGGCGAGCGCGCGTCTTGCGGCAGCAGCTCCTCGCCGGAGGCAGATGCACGCGCGCACGGACAGACGCGCGCACGGGTGTGTACAGACACACAGCGACACACGCACACAAATATGTGCATAGAAAACACGCGCGCGCGCGCATATATGTGTTTTTTTCCGCGAACGAGACGCACGAGAAGTTCCTGCCGAGCGACGCCGGCCCCAGCGCCTGGCGGGTCTCCCGCTGCAGCGGGGCGGCAGGGAGGTTTCCCCCGCCGCCGCCGCCGCCGCCGCCGCCGCCGCCGCCGCCGCCGCAGGCCCCGGCGCTCGCCGCGGGCTGCGCCGCCTGCCGCCGGGCAGCCGCGGGGCGGCGGCCGCCCGGCCTTACCGTTGCAGAAGTGGAGCAGCGAGGAGGTGTCGTAGAGGCTGCCGTAGCTGGAGAAGCCGTCCTCCATGCTGCCGCGGCGCTCCGGCCTGCCCCGCCGGCGGCTGCCTGGCTCCCGCTCTGCCGCACACTGAGGCGCGGCGGCGGCGGCGGCGCGGGCCGGCGGCCTGCTGCCTGCCTCACGCAGTTGCCATGGCGACCGCTCGCTCCGCCGCGCCGGCGAGGGGCGGGCCCGCGGGGCGGGGCCTCGGGGCGGGGGCGGGGCCGCGGGCGCGGGGGCGGGGCCGCGGGCGGCTGCGCTGCGCTGCGCCGCGCTGCGCCGCGCTGCGCGGCGTTGAAACAGCGTCCCCGCGGGAGCGCACGGCACCGCCGCGCTTCCCCGGGAGGCAAGGGCCCTGCAGGCATACCTGGGAGCGGTTCTGAACATTAAGGCTGATCAAGGACCCCCAGCCCCTTTCAAGTTTCTGGTGCCGGTCAGAATATCCGCGAAGTTTTTGAGTATTTTGCGCGGGTACGACCTGTCAACCCGACAGGCGGCCTCAGCATCCCTCCTTGCGGCACGAGCACTGCGCTTGCTGCTGCTGCATCTCAGCCTCCTGGGGCTTCTGCCAAAGCTGCTGTCTGCCTGCAGTTGCAGCTCACCTCCTGCACTGGTTTCAGCGGTAATGCAGCTGGGTACAGGATATAGTCATCAAGATAATACTGTAATTGGTATTCTCTTACAAAAAATTAAAAAGCAATGATGCGTCCCTTAATTTGTTATGACAACAGTGTATAGTTTTAATTATTTAGTTTGCAGACTGCTACCATCTGTACACTTTTCTATTATATGATAGTACAGTAATTTGAACTGTTTTAAATATTTTTTCTAATTTAGCTGCAGATACAGCATCCATTCATGGTGATATCAGGGTACTGGTACAAAACTAGTGCTTAGTAATATCATGAAATTATGTTAGACATTATTGGCTTAAATTTCTGGGTTTGAGATGCTGCAGTGTGCAATGCCTGAAACCCATTTTTATTTCAAGCTCTTCTAGAGACACAAGAAAATAATATATTGCATGTTTATAGGGCCTTTCATACTGAAATACTGCAAAGCATTTAACAAAGTGGGTCTTCTGGTCTCGGTCTTTTAAGGAGCTTTGTGCCGGGCGGTTCCGTCATGAGGATCCACTTAAAGGCATGAGTTCAGTACCTGAGAGTCTTTCCACCAGCCACTAAAGCATGGGGGTGCTAACACAAGAATACGCTATAAAATTGGGCGGAGATATCAGTTCCATTTTAAAGCAGAGTGAAAACTACTCCCTATTGAATTGCCAGTGCCGACAGTGGTGGAGTTGAACAGATCTCCAACACAAGCCCTTACCCAGCCCGATGGTGCTTAACTTGTATCTGACTAAAACAACTGCATGCTATTGCTGCAGGCTACAGAAGAGAGAAAATTTATAGTAGCTTAATTATAAAACAATTAAAAAACAGAAGGGAAAATGACTAAAAAATACTAAAGGCAATAGGCTTCCTTAATGTTTTAAATGAGCCCTGATTCTTTCTGCTCTTTAAAATTCATACTGATCCCTTAGGTTTTCTCATGACCTTTTCATGCATAATCCATCAAGCTCTTCCAAAATATGGTATTGTTTTAAAAAAATGTAAACACACACACATACACACATGGGATTTTTGGCAGATCTCTTACAATACTAGAAAAGTGCTGTTTAGTTTTAATACAAATTAAGAATATCCTTCATTTCAAAACATTATTGCCGTAGTTAGGTTATTCTTTTTGAGCCTGAGAAGTGTTTTGATATGCTAATTCTCCACTAACTAGAGACAGATTTAACTTCATTGATGTGTTCTGTATAAGATGTCCATGTTACAGGTCATGAGCTCCTTGTCCACATTTTGGTAAATAATTCTATGAAATCTTACTGTGGGGTATGATCTTAATGCCAAAACTGTTTCCATATATGTCTGTAGTGATTCCAGTACTATACGGATTAAATGAAAAAGAATATCCAAAAGTTTTATTTCTGCGGGAAAAAACATGTTGTCAATGAGATAATCTACAACAAAGTGCTAGTGCTATGAAGGTAAGAGAGGCAAGGACCCAACGACTTTTACAATGCCTAGAAAAGCAGAAGAAAGGACAAAAAGGCGCAATACAGCTCCACTACAGATAGGTAAAATTAAAAGCCACTTAGAAAATCAAATATAAACCTGATATGAGCACAGCATTGTTAAAGGAAGGCAAAATATGCAAAATCTTAAAATTGATTACCCAGTGAAATTTGTTGTGAAGGTGTGAAGTGAAGCCTCTGTGAAGCCTACCAGCTCACCACGCTGTGAAAATCAGCTCAGTGGGGTGACATAAAGCGATGTCAGTTCAAGCCTCTAGTTGTTGTTATGATGCTGTTGTATTCTGGGGGCAAGGGTTAGAAAAGGAAAACAGTATCATGATTTAATTGCAATGATTTCAAGACCTGTTACAATCTTATTACACTAAGTTGCACCACAAACCTCAAAATGAAAAAGAAATTAAATCTAGCTGTGTGAACAATGGAACAACAGACCTGAAAGATTCACTAAAGTGTCTGTGGGAATTCTGGTGGTACAGCTAAACAAAGAAAGCATTTCTTTTTATAGTCCATTTTTTGGTAAACTATAGCTTTAATCATTTGTACAGATCCAAGCCAGTGCATTGGAAAATGTGACATTATATAAAGGAGAATGTATGATCCTGATGAGTATCCTGGGACTGATGTATTTGGAGGAGATTTATTGTACGTTTGTGCATGCTTATTGTTGAGAGTGTTAAAATTGTACGGCATCACATTTTGGGTGCTGTATTTTGTAACTAATGATTTAAGTTTTGTTTGTATTCAGCAGCATAGTACAAATAACTGTTTGGTAAGTGAGAACAAAAGAGCTTTTACACATTGCTAGGAGAATTTTCAGGATGTAGTATTTCAATTTTAGGATAAAGAAAATTTGTTTTCACTGCCCATTTATATGCTGTAGTCAAAGAATTTTCCTGTTTGATATATTCCTGTTCCTTTTTTATTTCTATTTATTTTGAATTACTAATAAATACCAAAACCATGCTGTAGTGGTTTCACACCAGAAGTATTGTAATGTCACTCTCAACTGTATAGAACTGTATATTATTATAATAAGTATATTCTCAGACGAAGATCAAGTTGTCCCAGTCACAATGTCAGCATGAAACAAAGCAGTGCAAGTTACAGCATCCTTTTAGAGCCCGCTGAAAGAGTGGAAAGCGATTATACATTTTATTCCCAGGTAATTAGAAATCATGCTTAGAGAAAAAGCCCATTGCAAGCACATTCCAGCTGGTGGGCAGAGAAGGGCTTTTGAAAAGTGACTCTTCTGGGTCGTTGTATATGCCCAGAAGAGTAATATAACCCTTGCCCCCAGAATACAACAGCATCATAAGTCTTCACTTGGCACTGCCATTGACCAGCGTCTGGCTATTTTCACCATTTGGTGAAACAGTCTGCTTTTGGCACTTGTGCTCTAAGCGGCTTCTTGGTCTGGGCAGGGTGCTGTTGCCCCAGGGAGCTCCCTTGCAGAAGAAGTTGGCCCTTGCTAAGAAAGCGGCACTGGCATTTGGTTCTCAGTGGCAAAGCCACTGTGCAGAAGTACCAACGGAGTCAGGATTTACTGGACCCTCTTTGCAGAGCTGAGAAGAAGCGAATGCTCAGCTGGCCACAGAGGCTGAAGGGTTTCTCCTTCAGGTCTGCATACTGCACGTTCACCAAACGAATCGGCAAAGCTGGGACTGCGGCTGCTCACGCTGAATCTATTTTGTAAGTAGAGCAAACTTCACTGTGCAAAGTATCTAGCACCATCTGCAAGTGCTGATTTCACTCAGATTTATCAAGGGATATAATTATAGCATCTATTTTACTGCGACTAACTTTTGAAGAGCCCCTCAAGCTTTTCAGAAATCATTTGACCACATTTGCTGCAACATGATTAAAGGGAGTGGAATTCAGCTCTGTAATGTTTCAGCTTCAATTTAAGACTTAAGTGCTCATTTCAGTGTTTATAATCTTGCTTAATTTAGCAGTCAATCTCTGCTTAAGCCTGGAAGGCTTTAAATTGTACATTCGTTCAGGTTTTGTTTTTCCTCCATGAGTCAGAGGCTTCATCCAATAAAAAGCTTAAGTTCTGCAATACTTGCCCTTCAGGTGCCTGGCCCCAGACTAAAATCCAAAGCATAAGGTACCAAACGTGTACTTCTGCCTGCGTAATTACGGACAGGGGAAGGCCAAGGCGAGCATCCCGGGCGCTTGGGGGGAGCGTGGGCGAGCTGGCCAGCAGGCGATGCTGCGTGTGGCCGTGGGTCTCCCCACCGCCGAGGGGGCAGCTGGGGGGTCCATCCAGACTCGATGGATCTGGGGAGTTTTAGGCACTTTCAGGATGAGATAGCCATTTGGCAGTGGGGGGAGCTTGGTTTTAGCTGCCTGGCATCTGCTTAAATCCTGGTTTAGAGACCTGTGGCTTTTTTTCCCCTTCCTTTGCATTTTCCCCTTTCTCTCTTGGGTAAGCAGCAGAAAGTACAGAGGGTTTTGTTTGTTTAAGAGACTTTCATGGGGTGAATAAATTACCCTCATTCTTCAAAAGAGGTTTTTGCTCACCAGCAGACTATCTCTAGGTATTAGAATGGGGCTCTCTGTCAAGGTGCCCCATAGGCTCCCGTAAGGATTTCCTTTCCTATTATTCTGTAGGAAAGGAAAAAGGGCCTTGCCTCCTAGCCGCCTTTATGAAAACACTTCAGCCGCTGGAATAATCGTTCCTCCTAAATAGCAGGACTCCACTGTTCCAGCCCCAGCAGGGGCCTTCATGAATGTCACTACAAAGCACACTTCATACATGCGGGAAGAGGGGATATAAGGGGAGAATCACCATTACACAAGCACAGTCTGAGCACATTAAAAATACAATATAACAAATGTATGATGAAACCATCAAAGGTAGGCATGACTTACAATCCAAATGAAAATACGTTACTTTACATCTGTACACATCACGTTGCTTCAAATGACATACTCGAATTGTGTGATTTTCTGTAAAATTATTAAGAGTACTCTTAATCATACCCAGAAAAAAAAATATTGCTTTGCAAATTGTTTAATTTGTAAACACTGGAAGAACGCCTAGATGATGTAAAGAATACTGCAGTGCACATCTATGACTCCTTCCATTCAAAGACAGGAGAGAGCTCAGCATATGGTGGTGCTTTCAAACTTGCATCATCCTTTTGAACTAAATAGTGTCTTTATTTTACATAGGTGGAAAATGAGATGAAACGCATGACACAGCCAGAAGAGGGGAAAGAAGAAGGTGCAAGCCAGTGACAGTCAAAATGGAGTAACTGCCAGCTGAGCATGCTAACCATTAGACTGTCCTGCCCACAGACACTGAGGATATTATTTATACAGTTTACTACGAAGTACTTTCAAGCATAGTATTTGCAGCAGAATTCCCTTTATTTTTATAAGATATTGTAGGAAGTTAGGTTCCATGCACTTTAATATATCTAACAGCCAACTGCAGACTTGTTATGTCCACAGATATAATATTATGTCACTAATCTGATGAGAGGCAATATACACTAAAAATACACGGGAAAGCAACTCCTTTTCTACCTTCCATGCAATCTGTGCTGATGGGAACAGCAATGTTTCTGAGACTTTAGTACTCTTAGAGATTGGTGTGGAGAGGTGCAGGGATGGGTGGCATCCCATGAAGAAACGTTCTGCCACCCAGCAGAATTACCCCTCAAGCGTTTTCAGCTCCCCAGCTCAGCTCTGCAACCCTATTTCTGCTGGCGTCAGCACTAAGTAGAGACTGAAACCTTCCGGTAGCAGAGCTCCTTCGGGTCTGGCTGCTCAGGGCCAAGATTCCCACCTTGTGTGAGAATTGCTTCCCTGCTTTTGGCAAAACCGTTCTGGCACAGGCTGGGTCCACACCGGTTTGCCTGCTGGGGTGCAGGAGCCGTAGGGGCGGTCAGGCTGGTTCTGACACGTAGGCACTGCCCATGGGGAATTCCCAGCCCTGCATCCCCCAAAAAGGAGCTTTCCTGCACCCGCTTCAACCTTGGGGAGCCCCAGTTCAGCAGGTACGGAAAAGGGAAGGGTTCGTGTGGCTCCTTCCGCACGAGCACGCCTCCTGCACAGCGCTGAGATCACTGAAGGTTTTTTTAAATTTATTTTCTGTTATTATTATAAAGAGTTTATTATTACAATAAATATTTCAGAGACCTATTTTATTCATATATTTAAGTCATATTTTGTCACTATTTCATGTCTGATTTATGCAAAACTCTAACAATATAAATCTGTGCCTTCTGCATTATATTATGGAAGAATATGACTAGCACAAACTATAGCATAGATATATTATTTCTAAATGATAGATACTTAAATAACAGCAACAACAGTTTTAATTTGACTGTAGCAATTCACAAGAAGGTGTAAAACATATAAGTAGAAACCTGTAAGGACAGAAGGGTTCATGTCAGCTATGTTCCGACCTCACTTGTGAGCAGGGGAAGATATCTCAGCCCCATTTAGGACCTTCCTCAGTCACTAGAATGGTTGTTTGAACTTGTGCCTTATAGGACCCGATATTCGTAATTACCCACTCTCCTGTGTCACTGTTTCCCTGATCCCAAGATCCAGCGCCATTAAGGCCTTCTCAAGGGAACTGATACCTACAAGGAAAATTAATTTTCAGCCATGTAAATAATAAAGTACACATAAAAATGTATGTTTAAGATGAAGCACCACATGGGTTCAATATATTAACTTTAGAGGGAGTGAGACAATCTCATTTATGTCCCTTTCTGTATTTCCATTAAGTACTAAAATTAGTAATTTATGATACTGGAAATTTGTCCAGATATGACATGGCAAAGTTCCTTTGGACCTGTCAAAAATTAACTATGGCAAAAGTCAAAAGAGGTAACCACAAAAAATACTGAATTTGATTTCATAATTTTGTATATCATGCTTATTTTTTGGTAGAGGTTTATTGAGAAAGCTAATTCGTGCTACCAAGCAAATCATCAGAAAGTATCTATGGAGAATTTACCTGTGATTTTAACTCTGACTATGACACATGCCCAGGTACCACCTCCACTAACCCAGCTTAATGCTTTGCTTATCCATCTCCAGTGTCTTTTGCAATAGCAAAAAGAGGCAGGGGAAGAAAGACCAAATTCAATTTGTGCCACATGGATTATTTCTGTGTAGGACCATAGGAATGCCACTGGTTCAAATGCACTAGATTTCCATGAGCTTTTCCCAAGCTGCTGGTATGGAGAGAGGGTGGTATGAACAAAAAAAGCAGGGAATTCAGCCCACTCCTCTCATGAATTGCTTTGATATCTGCCAGAGCCCAAGACCACCTACATGGAAATCTTATGTCGTTCCAGGGCTTTTGCTGCCTCAGCCCATTTCTGCCTTCCCAGTACAAGATCCCTAGAAAAAATCTGGGGATGAACAAAAGCAGTTAAATCATCAGCTAATCTAAACTTGGCTGGTTTGAGAAAAAAGCAATAGGGAACAATCCTTTCCTACATATTTCAGTATCACTTTACACTAACTTCCAGCATCAGCTGTAGCTTTTGTTTTTATGGGTAACTATAGTTTTGTTTTGAATTAAAATATTTTATTTACTTTGGAGCAAAACTTGGCTCGGAAGAAACTTTTTTCTGTCTTGGTCTCAGCAATCACACCAAGGCCTGCAATGTGATCAAAGCAATTTTGTGTTACGTATGCTTTTTCAAGCAGTTTATTTCTGCAAATTCACAGCCAGTGTATCCAGACACTAAGAGAAATTCCTCTTTTGACATAATTAAACTTAATAAGTAAAATGCAACAAAATATGTACTTGAACCAAAGAAGCCGCCGCTGAATCACTCAGGGACTGAACAGACACAGGCGCTCAAACTGCAGGTTCGGGTCCATCCAGTACTAAAATATTTGGCTTTTGGGAGAGACTGCGGCTGCTCTTAAAACACCTCTGCCAGCCGGTGCGAGGTGTAGGATTACTAATCTGCCTCCGGGGAAGCCATGCGTGGCATTCTTCTCTCGGTGGTGGCATTCAAGAGAGCCCCGGACAGGGGGAAAGGGAACAGGGGCAGCGATGACAGTCTCTGAATGCAGCCCTGAGAAGTCTTGCAGGCGCGGATGCCTGGCTGCCAGCCACCGCAGCATGAAGAACAATCGCTCATTTGTTTCATACACCAAGTCATTTACCAATTTTGAAAATGAGAGTCCTGCTGCAGCATTTTAATTCTTAAGGAGCTCACCACCTGATATTTCTCTCTCAGACTTTCAAAGAAGCAGCAAATGGAGCTATGGATGAGGGAATGGAGAGAAACTAAAAGGATCTTGTCATTAGTGCAGTCATAATTCAAGAAGAAAAAGGGCTAGAAGTTATTTTCCACTTTTTGATGCCTGATAGCCCCTCCTTGCTCCACCCTTTTCCAGCAGAATTAATACTGGAATAAAGAAGAGAATGAATCTCCAAAGAAAAATATGTGTTGTGCGCCATAAATTACACAAGCAGATGCAGGCAAGAATGGAAGAATTAAGAACACAGCCCCCCTGCCGTGTCCCCTGGCTGATGGAGGGCTGCAGGTTGCCAAGGGACACTGCGTGACCGTTATGCCTTCCAAGTCAGCATCCCACTGCAGGAGTCGGGCTACAGCCGGGTCGCCCTGCTGCTCGCAGCCTTCTCCTTCTCACTCCTAAACAGCTCTTTTAGGCATCCGTAACTGCTTAATAAATGACCTGGACATAACCAAGTTGTGGTATATTGTGGTATATCTTTTCTTTGTTGGAGAAATCTTGCTTCTTTTCCTAAAAACATCTCTTCAGGCAAATATTCTCCCAAAAAGGATGGGCCCTCCAGGCTACAAGGGATGTGCAGAACAGGCCATGGGCTGAGTCTTCATCTGCTGTAACCTTGCAGAGCACTATCAGCCTCAGGTGAACTCCTGACTTCATTATTTTTTTGCTAGGAAAAGTGTTATACAGATTTATCGTACGGTACTCAGAAGTAACTACAAATAACCTAGCTAGCTGCTTAATGCTCACCAGAGACATCCTTCACTCCAACCAAGGTCCAGACCTAAACATTTCATTTTTTTTGCAAAGTTAAAGCTCTGGAACCTGATTTTTCAATTTTATGCATCTATATTCCTCATTCTTTTATAATATCACTTACTGTAAGAGATTGACAGATATCTTCTTATTCAGAAATCATTTCAGCAGGAAAAAAATAGCAATGTTGATGCAATTTAGCTTCATGTGGCCAATTAAAAAAAAAAAAAAGTGTTTCAAAGAAGTGGATGGCATTCATTTCCTGTCAGCAAGAAGCTCTAGTTATAGAACTCCATATAAGATCATATAAAGAGACCTTTTACCATCTTCATTGTTTTAAACGTCATTTGGTGACCATCCAAGAATAAGGAGTAAATAATATTGTATCCTGGAAAAGAATACATACGACTCTTGATTTTCAACTATCGTATATGTGAACTTGCAGAAAGTGAGAGAATTAGGAGTAGAA
Organism: Rhea pennata; assembly: GCF_028389875.1. Taxonomy (NCBI): domain Eukaryota; kingdom Metazoa; phylum Chordata; class Aves; order Rheiformes; family Rheidae; genus Rhea; species Rhea pennata. The sequence goes on along the minus strand of NC_084667.1, from coordinate 56,844,692 downwards.
GCAGAGCAAAATATCTGTTTACATTAAATTGTACTGAGCAGCTCAGAACTGCTGAAAGATGCCTGAAGAAATGTCCTTTTCTGTCCTGCTGGCTGCATCCATGGGCTATGTCCTGCCTTCACTTGCATTATGTTCATGCAACACGAAGAGAGCCCTGATATGATTCAGCATTTTTCTATTTGTCTGATGAAGAAAGTCCCATCCTTCATTCATGACGATTTCCTTCCTTATGAAATTAGGGAATATGGCATGTGAAGTTTGAAACCCAGGGATTTTTCCATCCCTGCATGTTTTCCCTGATAGCTCATAAACTCAAGTTATCCCCGTGCAGAGGAAGGGCAGGAAATATAGTAAGAGAGTCTTTGATTACAACACAAGCCCCTTTCTGACTGACAAGAGGAAAGCGTACGAAAAGTAGCTGAATTATTGAGGAGAATGATAGAAGAATGGCAGAGGTATGTTGAAACAAAATCAGAAAGAAAAAAGCACAAAGATACAAGTATGGACAGTGAGGCAACAAGGTTTCATTCTACAAATGCATATGAAGAAGGCTGGGGAGGGTTGGTGCTACTGCTCTGGGCTGAGGGACAGCTATCGGCAGATGACATCAAGAAGATACAGGTAATAAAGGACTTTTTGCATCATTTTTACATCTTTTTTGCATAATTAAAGCTGTATTTCAGCAACCACTCTAAACTAGTGCTGTTGCTGAAAAACATAGTTACACCCTCCCTGCATCACTTCATTCCCAGCTCCTCACTGCACTCCTGCATCCTGCTGTCCTGGTGGTTTGGAGGGACACGTAGTGATCTAGATGGGGACACGTAGTGATCTAGATGGGGGAATGGATCCAGCTGAAAATTCACCTATCAAATAGATGATTCTATTGTTATCTCAACTAGTTCCTCGATTTGATTCATCTCACGGCTGCACCGCATTTAAAAAAATTTTTTTTAATCAGTTAGACATCATTCTGTGATCCTTAAAGGGCAGACCAAAGTAATCAAAGAACTGCCAGTTATTGTCTTGGGAGTGTCGAGGTGTCTAGGGTATCAGAGGATCAGAAATAGGAAAGCATGGTGCCTATCTATGGCAAAAAAAGCAAGGAGACAAGGAATTATAGATCAGTCAGCTTAACTTCAAAAAAACTAGGATTTTTTAAACAAACTATACGTGCTTAGAAGATAATGAGGAAGTAGGAAATATTCAGCTTTGTTTGTAAGAACAAAGTCTGTCAAACCAATCTAATTCTCTCTAAGACAGTGTATCATGCACTGCGGATAGGAGAAAGGCGGTAGGTGTCATACAGCTTGAGATTTTTGCACCTCCAATAGTACTCTCATAAGCGAATAAGCAAACATAGCCTTGATGACCCTATTACAGAGTAGGTGTAAAATTGTTTAGTAATTATACCTAGAGAGCAACAAAAAATGGAAGGGTATGTGAAATAAGATTCTGCACAGTTTTGTCCACAGTCCCATTATATTCAGCATTTTCATTAATGACCGAATAAGGGAGAAGAGAATACGTTCAGCAAATGTGCAAGTCACAGCTTGGGAGCACTGCAAGTACACTAGTCATTAGGCAGATTAGAATAAAAAAGGAGATCTTGGCAGCCTGAAGGAGCTGTCTGTAAAAGCAAGACAAAATGTAATAAGGACCAGTAAAAGGGACTACATTTAGACAGAAATTATGCCCTGCAAAGTGGGTAATAACTGGTTAGGAAATAGTTCTTCTGAGGGTTATAGTAGGCCACAAATCAAACATTGAGTCAACTAGATCATGCAGTTTGGAAAAAGCAAACTTCATCCTGAGATAGATAAGTAGCAGTGTAGTCCTCAAAATGCATGAAGTAATCCTTCCACCCTGCCCAGCACGGAGGAGGCCTCAGCTGCAGCACCGGGTCCAGTCCTACCACACATCACAAAAACGGGGGCCACGTACGGAGAATCCGCACGAGAACAGGAACAGACAGAGGGCTCAAAACCGCAGACCGGGAGGAGAGGCCGAGCAAAATCTGGAGCTGTCAAACTGGAGAAGAAGGGCTGTGAAAGAGGTGTGACAAAACTCCTCCAGCATGTAAAGCTCGTCCAAACAGCAAGAGAATGACCTGTTCTCTGCGGCGGTCGTAGACAGGACAGGTTTAAATGGAGCTTAAATTATATCAAAGAAGAGTCTCGTTCGCAGGCTAGGCATTAGAGTAAAAAAGCCTTTTAACTCTAAAGGCAGTAAAGCACCCGAATAAATTGCCTAGGAAAGTTATGGACATGTCTTTAAGGGGATATTAGACAATATCTGTCAGAAAGGACATGGCTATAGCTGATCCTGCTTTGAGGCAGATTGACCAGATGAACTCTCAAGGTCTTTTCCAGTCTTGTTTTCCCAAGGTTCAGCTTGCTGAGTTATTGCTCTGTCCTATGAGGCTTTCTGGGGAGCAGTAATGACAAGCCTGCTTCCACGGGCGTTTTACTGCTGTATTTCTCACATTTATTTCGTTTATGTGTTGTGACCTCACGAGGGATTGGATGGAGTGTCGCAAGTAATTTTGCTTAATTTACTTACAAGATCTCTCTCAGTTGCTACAAAGCTTGGATAATATAAATCCGGAGCGTAGGTCTAAAAGGCTCTCTATCTGTTTACGCATGGAACAACAATCCAGTGCTGCGTTTTTCTGCTCTTAGAAGAACAGTTCTTGCTCCCATTTAAGCAAATGACAATATTCCTATCACCTCCAAGAGCAGCTGAGGAAGAAAGCACTCTTATTAATGCCATATCAGAAAATAGATTTGACATACAAAAAAACAAATCACTTTCTCCTTTCTGAATATTCACTTGTTATAAACTAACTAATGGTCCAAAGGGAAAAAAAGTGGTGCTACTATCTAGGGGCTAATGAAGGAGAATCAGCCTTTCTTCTCACAGTCCCCGGTGCATACCAGCTCAGGACTAAGCAAAATCAATCCACTAGGGCCCATTATGAAATGAGCTAATGCTCCCTTTTCCTGTTATAAGAAGATACAAAGTAGAGCTGAAACTCAGCGAAAAAGCACCATCATGGCTGCAGTAGTGAGAATGCCAGAAGACCGAGCAGGCGTCATGACTGAGGTGGCTCACTGCTAGCTACCAAAGCGATAGGGGGGATGTGAGGTTATTTGATTTTTCTACTCTGTTCCCTCTTTTTTCATCCAGTCCTATAATGCTGAGGGGTTAAAAGGCCATTCACATTAACTGCATTATTTGCTTTCCTTTAGAAACAACTAATCACCGTTTTATCAGGGAAACCTACATACCTACACAAAGGAGAATGTCCCTCTGTTTTGATGCTTCTGAGCATCCATAATCAATACCACTGACAATATTTAAACTGAATTCATTCTGTATTTGACTTAATATCACAGAGTACTACTACAGCCTAAGGTGTTTGTGTGTATTTATATTAGCTGCTTGCATAAGAGGAAAACAGTACCCCAGGATATCTAAGGGCATTTACGCCTGTCTTTTCTCTCTGTTCACAGAAATTCTACATGCAAAGGCATTCTGTACAAACTGTCCTTCCTTTCCCCCCCAGGAGAGTGATACTGTAATGTGATTTATGACACTGAGGCACAGTCTCCTAACCAGGCACTGACGATGATCATTAGCCTTGAAGTCTAGACGATCTATTTTCTGAACTGGTACTTCGTGGTGCCAGCAAAGGAAGTCTCTGCAAGAGCTATGTGACTTTTACGTTATCTAAGATACACATTTAAATCCATATAATTTAGTCATCTTTTAGACGCAGTTCCAGAACCTAAGCCAGAAAGTTTACAATGAGTTCCTCACATTTATGAAATTCAGGTTTGCTGTTCTGCCTAGACATTTGAGAAGGCTGTGACATTTGGATGTGGGTCCAACAGAGGGAGGTGTTCAGAAACACGGATTTGGTCCAGACTTTTTACTTTTAAGGAATTCGACTTGGTGAGGGGGGGGGAGGAAGGAGGAGCAGGAGCGAGAGGGGAAAAATGCAAGTGAACAACACATACTTTACTGGGCATTTCACTTTGTTTAGCTACTTCTCTTGAGAATTCAGTCGTAGGGTCACTGTCTCCTTGTGGGGACAAACCTCATTGAAAGGTTCGGGGTAGAGCAGTTGGGATTTTTGGTGGGAGGATTTTTAGCTCTTACAGGTGACAGTATTCACTCTGTGTGGTAATGAGCAACGATTTTCCAAAAAATAAAATGCACTATTTGTTTCAGACTGGCTGCTTGATATAACACAAACTTGAGCAGAGGTCCAGCCTGGTAGGCAATCTGGGTTCAGTAAAAACCTGAAGTTAGCGGCTGTGCCTTCTTCACAGGCAGTCACTATGGCAATGGGAAAATATTTGAGGTACAGGAATGATGGGAATATGACTCAGAGAGTACAGAAAAGGAACGTTCACAAACATGACTCCCAGTAGGCACAGAGTACACTTTTCAAAAATATCCACAGACAGCGGATGATGATCTGTTACTGCTTTGCACCGATGCGTTTATTGAGAAATGCGGTTAATAAATAACGAGCCGTAATGCTGCGTTTTTCAGCCCCTCTATTAGCAGGGGGAAGCAGCAGCTGCCGGCAGGGGAGGAAAGTGCGGCTCTGCCGCGCTCCGTCCAGCCCTGCACCTTTCCCACCCGTGGGGCTGTCGCGCAGCCGGAACGGCTTTTATCGGCGGGGGACACGCTTGGACGGGTTCGGGCGAGCCAGCGCTTAACTGCTGGGTCCTTTCCAGAGCCCCAGGGGCGAGAGCCCCTCCTCAGGGGGACGTCGCGAATGCACCCTGCAAAACCCCGCACACGGGAGATCGGCCGGGCCGAGCCCGACCTGCCACCCAGCTAGCCCAGGATCAGGCGGTGCTCAGAGTGCCGCACAGCAGCCTCGTCAGCCTCGTCCGCAGAAGAATTTTCTCCTCCGTTTTGCTGTTCGGTTATTTAATCCCTGGAAGTGTGAAGCCGTACATAGTCCGTATTCAAAAAATATATATATTCTACCTCACGCAGCTAATGCTGATTGCTTGGCCAACGTTGGTGCCTCGTCGCTTTCTGAATCCTTTGTGCTTTTGGCCGTAGTGACACCCTGATGTAGTTTGTTCCCCAGATCGATTAAGAATTGGCAAAAGCTTGTCTTTTCATCAGTTTTTGTTCTGCCTTCTACTTTGCTTAATATCTCTTTATCCTTGAGCTCGGAGAAGTGCCAAATTAATTACTTAAACAAAATACATCTTTCATTAGTTTTTACATCCCTGTCAAGGTTTCCCTCCAGTTCCTTCTATCCCAAAGTCCTCAATCTTTTACACCCTGGAGGAGGTGAGAGTTTGCTTTCCCATGGTTTCTGGGACCCGGGGAGCTTGGAGGTGGTCCTCCAGCCGGCCCAGTCTGACCTGCAACCTGCTGCTTCGTTGTGAGAAATTCAGCGAACTGAGTTAGCTCGCTGGGCGCTTTGATCCTCCTCCTCTGAGCTTTACTACGGGAGGTACAACCAAGCCCTAAGGCATCAACATGATTCTACTGTATTCTTTTACCTTAAAAATACTGGTCATCAGCACTGTTGCTCAGCAACATGAAACTGTGTATCACTGCTGGCTTCATTAAACTTTAAAAATATTTTTCCTTGCCAACTCAAATAAATAATTGACAATGATTTCAGTGTATATTTAGCATGTCCTTTGGAATTCCAGTAAGTAGGTAAAACAGTTTTATACATCTAGGATTAAGAGGAAATAGCCAATATTGGTTATAAAATAAAATACATCGCTGAAAAATAGCTACACTTACTTACATAGCAATTTGTAAATCATTCAAAGAAGCTATATCAAAGAAAACTCAAAAGCCTGTAATTACTTCTTTACTGAACACACTGCATATTCCTTTTTTTTTTTTTTTGCAAAGATCATTAGATCTCACTGTATAGTTTCATTTTAGAAAAGACTACAATAAGCAAGCCTTTAACTTCTTTTTTATACATATATTTGCTCATACAGCCAATTAAATGCATTAAACTTACAGGTATACAGAAGAACATATTTTGACATATATTTTCTGGTTGAGTAATAGTGCCTAGGGTTATTAAAATGGAAGGGGTTGTAAAACTCAAGTGTACTTTTCATCATCTTACTGACAGATTACTTGTTATTCACCTCTAGCCTAGGTCCCAGCTAAAATAAATTGCTGCAAACCTTATCAGCAAATTCTTTTCTATTATCTGTGTAAAGTCACAGTTTTATCTAATTGGTGGCATTACCAGAACATTTTTCTGCAAATACAGAAGAAGCCTCCTGGCAAATGCAATTGCTACTTTAACCCATAAGAGGCGCATTTAGACGTGTATCTGTGAGCAGAATGGAGAGAACCTGAGCTAGGGAGCTCCTGAGATCGCCAATCTAAATGAGTGCCAAAATAAACATCAGTGGAGATAGAAGGATTAATCCTGTAATCCTTACATACGCAAAATTCCTACCCTCTTCCATACGATTCTTACTAAGGAACAGCTGTAGAAATTGGCCTAAACAAAGTAGAAATGGGAAGGGCCAAATTCTGCCTCTGGATATACTATGTGACTTCCTTAAAACCTGAAGTGTGACACCCTGGGCCTAGCACAGGCAGCACATGGATTGCCCTTGAGCTCCACGGTGCCAAGCCTTTACAAGGTATGCATATCTATACTCTGTGGGGAAAAGGTTTCTTTCCAAGCTTCACTACAGCAAAAAAACAAGAGCAAACCAAAACTAGCATGCACAAGTCAAATGTGCATTTTATTAAAAATCTTCCATTTAAGGACATGAACAAATTCTAACAGCGTTTAGTGCTTTTATCTTCACCGAACTAAGAGTTATCAGCCCCATTTTCCGGCTGGAATGGAAAACCCACACACAAAGTTAAGCGTTTTTCCACAGACCACACAGCAAGTGATTAGTATCAGGGGGACAAATTAATCTTGGGTGTAAATCCACAAAGATTAATGGAGCTCTAACAAGGATTAATTTGGCCCATCAACTCTAAGGATAGCAAAACCAATTAGGCCATGTCATTAATCTCCTATTAATTCAGGACTATTTCTTAAGCAATACCGAAATAAAGGTAATAGAAGAGGGATGACCAAAGGATCCACTGAAACACGGATGAATTGGCCATTCCTTGGGAGAGGATTCACAGCAAGAGCGTGAAATAGCGACACCAGCCCTGGCAACACCCAGAGATCTCTTCCCTTCAGCTCCCAGCCTGACCAAGACGTCCCACAAGGAACAGTTATCTGAGGATTGGGTGGAGAGTCACACAGATTGCAATCGCTGGTTGGATTTATGTCTTTTGTCAAGGCAAGACTTCCATGAAACTCATTTGGAGTCAAATGTATTCCTTATGGACCTGGGACCTTCAAAAACTTCAGAAAATATGAAGTGATTAATGCCCGATGGAAAGTAGCGTTGGAAAGATGTATGAATTTTAAAACTCCCTCATTCGACCTGTGAACTACCACTTCAGAAGTATTAACATTAATGATATCAGTTTGTTACTGATGTGCTAAGTATATACGGAATTACATTTTCCAGGCCCTTTTCCAAAGATTCACTAATTCAATTAACATCTTTATAAATAACATTTTCTGAGAGTTGGAAAAAATGTTTCTTTATCCAACGGCTGGGACAATACAAAATTCTGAAGAAGTTCCCCATACTTACAAAGAGTCGAGACTGGCCAAAAGCACAGAATGATCTTTCCTCCATTTGGCTCAGACATTTGATTTTAAAGAGAAGTTAAACTAGACAAGAAGTTTTTTGTTAAAGGGTAATGACCAGATACAACAAATGCATAAAAAGCAGAGATGATCTGAAACAATGAAAGCTATGGCTTCCAGACCATGCTTGATGGAATTTATAGAAAACGAACATCTGTGACATTGGCAAGGCCTAGCATGAGGACATTGAACTGAAGATAGTGAATTTGTGCCTGAAAGTTGTGCATTATTTAATAGGCCTGGTAAAAATGTTTTGCTAGGATTTTGAAAGCAAAGCTTGGCAACACTAAGATCATTAAAACCCTACTGCATAGAAGACCTCATTTAAAACATAGCAACATGCAGTGGGTCTTTCCTTGTTATTAGGGGAGAAAATATTCTAGTTGTAATGGGGATCTTCCTGTTAATCTTCCTAAATGAGAGTCTCAGAGCTGAGCTTTCATAATCAAATGACTTAAAACTCATGAAATGAGGATGTTCCTGGATAATTTACAAACCCTTTCCTCATTTTATACAATGTAGAAGTTCAAATCAGGTAACACGCGCATGCTGATAGCGTGGCTGTGCTCATGAGAGAAGATGTGATAACACACACCCTCATACTGAAATACAGAAATAAGGTTTTTGCAGTCCCAAGCTTGGGGTTTTCTTTCCAAGTCAGTCAACTGAGCACCTTTTAAGAATTTCATGACACATTTCCAACTCCATCTGCTAACAACGGATGCTAAAAAGAGACATGGAATAAGCACATGACTAGAAAATGAAAAAACTTGCATTATGGTAGGGTGACTTGAATATAGAAGACAGAGCAGGGTGGAAATGTCTTTGAGTGAATGCTGACATTCTGTCAGCATAAATTTGCTGAGGAGGATGTACTTCTCAATATTGGTACTCATAAGCCTAGAAATGTGCAAATTCCATCAGTCAAAAGTGGTAAATGAAAGTAACACCACTAGGGAGTCTTCTTACGTATTATCAACATTTTAGGTTGTTCTTCTTTTTTAAAAAATCCATATACTCAGAAGTTTTTCCTTGGCAATGAAAACAACAGAAATGCACTTAAGAAAAAGCTGTCAAATTAGACTCATAATACATAAAAAGATAAAAGAACATCTGTTTTAATATCTTCCTTTGACAGATGGATCTAATAAAACATTCTGAGAAAAGCTCCAACACGAGTCTGTGTTTCCAGAAGGCCTTTCAGTCTATAAGATGAAACTGTTTCTGTCTGTTTGTTTCTGACAATCTTATTCTGTGATTAATTAGAGGAAGAAACAATAAAATACACTAATTTTTGATAATTTGCTATTACAGTGAACATTATAATTTCCAGGTAAAATAAAACTCTGATCCCACCTGAATATAGAAAGACACATTTCAGTGGACTAGCTAGTTTAATACAAGTTTTCCTTTAAAAAAATACATAAACTTAATTATTAGTGATTTGGACAAATGGGTAGTGACCATGTTACCATCTACCCAGACTTCCTAATATGCAGGCATGACTGAAGCATGGTGCTGCAAGTGCAAGGCTACCAGTAAACATAAAACAATTCAGGCTTTCAGCTCTGGTATAATCCGGGCAGGAGCTTGGTACCGGTATTTCATCTCACCTTTTGCAGCTAATGTTTGCTGCAGAAACAATGCAGCAACCAACCTGCTCAGAAAGCACAGCATCTGAAGTATTAGCTACATGCAAAATAAACTTACTCTGAAAATCATATATAATGTTTGGGGGGACAAAAGTAAGTACTGTAGTGAACACCACAATAAAAGTACATGGCAGATTCAAATCCAAATTACATTATAAAAAATAACTTTCCACAAACACTTACTACAGCCTGCATAGATCATATATCTTTGTTGTCCTACTTCTTAAAACATGTGCCAGAAATTATTTATGAGGCAAGATATATACATATTCATAGCAACCACTGCTTTGCAAAGCCAGTTGTGGTAAAGCTGAAAGATGTGAGAGAACAACAGTAAGAACTGTAGGGATGGCTGGCACCTTCTCCTAGATGATGGGGCATAGAGGAAACAGACTTTGTCCTCTAAACAATGTGTTAGTTGTCTGCTCATAATCTGATTGTTATAATGACTGTTGATTTTAGTAACAATTAGCTCTGGTTACATGTTTTAAGAACAGAGTAACGGACACCCTGAAATGCATGCATTTATGGAAAATCCCTTTATATTGTCATTTGGACACACTTGATGCTATTCAGAGATTTATCAGGTTCATTTTTCCATGCTACTAACAAAATTATGTAAAATCTGTATTCATTGGCTTGTGTACTTGGTACACACTTAATCTTATATGTGGATTTTGGAAATAAATGAAAATAGTTGGTTTAAGTCACAGCAGCTGTGTCCCTTAGTCTTACCCTCAGACTAAGCGAACAGACTCCATGTAAGCATATGATCTCAATGGTTGTTCTTGCGTGCCCATTTTTTCTTCACATTTATACCAAATTAGGAACAAACTAACTTATCACTGTGTCTCTGCTAAGCAGGAGCTTCAGCTGCCATGAGGTTTGTCCTCTTCAGAGGTACCAACACAGTCATTTGCTCTCAGCCACAGCACCATAAAAAAATCTCCCTGCTATCAGCAAGCCTCCTTTCTGCTATCTCAGATGATGGTAGCAGCTAGAAGCCACCACATCGGGTGTATCCCCTGTAGGAAGCACCACAGGAGCCCCCTTCTGCTATGAACCCCCAGGCAGCACGGCGTGCCCAAGGAGGTGGAGAGTCCCTCAGCAGAAGAACAGCGTATATCTGTCTGGGCAAGTCAAGCTAGACACAATCCCCTTACTGCCAGCAGGCAGCTGTTGGGAAGTAAGTATTAAGGCAAGACAGACCAAGGTCTGGAGTACGTCCTCCAGAGCTGGTGCCCCGAGAACCTGAGCAGCTGGCTAATCTGATTAAAGAAGATGGAAAAACATCTTGAGGATGACACAGCCAGAGAGAGAAGATCAGTGTGCAGCAAAAGCTGCAGCAATGCTGGGGAGCCAGAGGGACAGAGGCACATCACGCCAATGCCAGCACGCATGCAGGAGGCAACCCAGCACAGCTGTCACCTCCTTACAGCTCAGTGGGACCTGCACAGAGCCCCCTTCCCTCCTCCCCTCCTGGCTACCAGCACCCGGGGGCTTCCCTTCCTCGCTGCAGCCCTCTGCACACTCGCCCGTGGCTTGAGATCCCACTGGCCTCCTCCGCGAGGGTTACGGTACCGCTGTCCACTCAGCTCCCGCACGGGTATAACGGTGAGAGCCACTTTACTGCTCCCAAAAGAGCATCGCACTGATTTATTTGTCACTGTTACCCAAGCTTGCCTGGACTGCTCCGTCCTACTGCTGAGCCTTGACTTTGTCCTTGTGGTGCGGGTGGATGCGTTTGCTGTGCCTTCCTCTCCTGTGCCGAGCACAGGCTGCGCTTCTCTCCCAAAGGAAGGTGTTCAAACAACCTTTTCAGCACATGATTTGGTGCAATCTTTCAGCTTGTAAACTTTCCCATATGCTAGGCAACATGAAGTTAAACAGTATCATTAAGAGTACTATCATTTATGAATATATAACTATTTTATCTCTGTATTTTGAACAAAGAAAGAGCCCAGACTGCGGATGGATTCCTCACTGAATCTATTACAGACTAAAGGCAACATATGATCTAGGGTCTTCTCAAAGACTTTTGCTGGAAAGGAAAAACACCTGTTCTTCCACAAACCTGCATTCCACCTCCCAGCTGGATAGTTTCACTTATCTCCTGAGATCTTACTGTTCTTGTAACCTTTCTAATAGCTCCTGGATGTCTGATGCTGCCCTGTGCTTCACCTGCACAAGGGGAAGTGTGGTGGTTCCCTAGCAGATCTTCTCCATCTCCTTCCACCCCACAAGTGCAAGGGCAGCATTTTTTTAAATGCTCACTCTAAACAAGACAGCCATCTCCAAATATTTATTTTTGCCTGGGCTGTCTCAACTGCTCACAATGTAATGAGTCACATACTATAAAATAGCAAAGGACTGTGTGCGGGACGGGCTGACAGCACCTCGCAGGATTACACCTGCAGACCGCAGCCTCATGGGCAAACTGCAGCCCTCGCTGCTGCCAGTACCCTGGTAAGGGAGAGCTGCTGTTTCTGGGGTAGCCACAGGAGCTGGGTAGAAATGCAACACATTCTTCTCTTTTAAATCTGCTTTTGTTTGGGGGGTATGTTGTCAAGATGTATAATGCATTGAAAAAGACAATGCAGCTATTTAATCTACGTAGATTAGTCTCAGTATGAACTCCAATCCTGGATTTCCTTGACTAGCTCTCAGGACTGGGATTTCCTTTGTTCGCTAATGAGTAACATAAAAATAAGATCAGCACATTTGCTACTTAGGAAAATTAAATACATTTAAAATCTGGTGTTTTGATTGCATATCTTGCTTTTTTCCTGACTGACTGAATATACAGTTATTTACGATCTTGAGCTAGTAACCAGCCAAATCCCGTCTTATTGAAGGAAGTTAAACCATTAATGGAATTATAGCTGGGCTTAGATTTACAGTCCTTTTTTTTACTGCCACCTGTCTGCTTTTCAAATTGTACTAAAGGAACAATTCTGTTCATAATACACACTAAAACACTCACTGTGAACAGGTAATGCTTAAAAAGCAATGAATCTATGAGTGCAATATCAAAAAGATTTTTCTTGCACTAGATATGATATTTCAAACAGGACAATACAGGAATAGGTGCTATCTTACAATATCACATCCAGACTACAGAAAACAACTTTGTAGTAACCCTATCTCGTTACTGCCTAACACTGAGCCAACAGTACACTTAAGGAAAATGAATTCCCTGGTAGATGGAGGTAAAATCTATGCTGTTATAAAACGCAAGGTAATCCCCATGTCATTGGCAATGTGGAATTAAGTAATGCAAAAAAAGAGTGACCTGCACAGAATTCCGGTGCTCCGCTGTGATCCGCCTGGGCTGGTTCCTCAGGGATGGACCTCATATTCCTCAGGGATGCCCCGGGCACAGCTGGTGGGTTATGTCCGGGACCCAAAGAACTCTGCATGAGAGGCACCCGTGTGCCTTACCTTCTTTTTATTTACGTGAAGGTTACAATGGCAGCAGACAGCAATGCAGAGCCACTAAATTAATTAAGCTGGTTTTAAGCCATGGTATTAAGGTGATGTCATAAGAACCTGCTTAGGATAACAAGGTCACTGGAAAGGGAGAGTATGCTTCCAGGAACGAAAGAGTTTGTATGCTGAAGGACTTCTGCTGGGCGCCTTGAGTGGATTTGTCAAACCTGGCATAACCTGGAGAAGTACATCTCCTATCTACTGCACTATCCCACAGCGTCTCTGACTCAAGCAAGAGAAGAGCTGATACGCTTGCGTCAGCTACGAGCAACATGCATTATACGCCCAGAAATGTAGAGGTAGAAATTTAAAAATAGGTATCTTTGGAAAGACAAATGAATGGAAAAATATTTTGATGCAGCACAGTATAGTTCATATAATTTATGCCAGAATTAATTTGTGCTTGCATGCAATCATGTGCAGATAGGCACATGTTGGGGGACAACAAATCTCCTCAGGTCAATAGGTTTAATTTTTTATTGCTACTGACATGACAGTGTGGTTTTGCTGTACAACTGAGCCTGAGATTCTGTCTCTATTTCCTAAATAACTGGATTTTGTAAAAATGAGGAAAAGGAACGATCAATTCTGATTTTTTTCATAGCCTTACCAGGAAAAATAATAATCTAATGGAGAATCTAACAGAAGAAATAAAGCAAATGCTGATGCCTTGCAAACTGTCCATGACACTTTTGCTTCACTGTGAAATATTTCTACCAGAGCATGTCGAGCGTCTGAACTGTAGCCATAATCCTCTCACACAGAAGCCCTTTCTGCAGCTGGTACAGCCTAAGTGCAAGCCTGCGTCTTCAGCGCTAATGGAAGCAGCCGAAGCGAGTAACGCTGTGTGTCTCCTAGGGCTGCGATCTTGCAAACGTAGTTAAAAAGATGGCAGTGTTGGTTTTGCTAAGAGCCAGCCCCACGCGAGGTGACGTGAGTCAGAGCGTTCCAGGGGGACGCGAAGCTCTGAGAAAGGAGCCTTTGTTCCTCCGTCTCCAGCAGTCGCGCTGAACTCGTCCCCACCACCTACCTATAGCACTGCCATCAGAGGCACTGCCTGTGCGAGCGGCGCTTAGGAACGTAAGCAAGGGTCACACAGGGGGACTCTTAGAGCAGGCTTTTTTGTTTACCGGGCTTAAAACGATCACACTGATGACTTACTGCTGTATCCATTCGGAAAAGCCAGAGGCAGCCAGGAGAGACATGGACGAGGATCAATTTGTCGCTCAGAGCTTTACAGTAACAACTATCTATCCTTGTCTGCAGTCTCCATGCATACAACTAACGAGAAACATTTCCAGTCACCACATGGGAGTCTACTACCTTTTCTTCCCCTCGTAGCTGTTACCTGCAATTGCAGTGAGAATAATATCCTAGGGGCTTTATGCTGATGTCTTGGATTTGAGCGCTGGTCTCTCAACTTACAGCCTCTCCATCCCTCGCTGCAAGATGAGTACGCACTCTTCCTTGTATCCAGTAAAGGCTGGTAAAACAAGCTTATGCCTGTATATGTTGTACCACCAATTTCATACAAGAAATTTAATGTAAAATCCTCCTGGCAGTCATGCAGAACTGGAAAGCAGTTGCAATGGCTCTGTTCCTCTTTCTGTGCCGTGGGGCAAATTCTGTCCTGATTTGTGTGCGATACCGCAACTCTGCGGGCAAGGAGCTGCACTGTGTGCCGAAGAGCAGACACCCGCTCTCAGGTGTCACTTCCTGCAGCATCTCAGCACTTCTCAGTGCTTGGAGGTTGTATACTTCAATAGCGCTTAAAAGCACTTTCCGTTCAAGGTGAATACACAGCAGAGCACTGGAGAAAATTGCTAAATGCTGTCAATGCAGACATTTTTGCTTTTTTACAGATGTCTTAACATGATGCCCTGCCACAAGTCATATGGGTTTTACAGCCCATTAATTCCAGATGTTGAATAGAATGATAACAACAAATACTGTATTATCCAGTGGCTTCCATTATTGCACTGACTTATTGGGTTAGGTTAAGTCATGATCTCCAGGGATGAAAGGATTTCGCCCAGAGCAATAATTTCAGAAGATGAATCTCTCCACGCGCCACAGAGGAGCTGAGGGAAAGTGGCATGCAGCAGCAAGGGTTTGGGGCAGCACGTAGGGTGGCTGCCCAGCCCCATTCCCCTCTCTATCCCACGAGAGGATGGATGCAGGGGAACAAACTACTTTGCTGTATGGGCACTAACTTCATCTCCCATCCCTGCTGCCAAGTGCACATTGAGCCTTGCCCACCCGTATAAGGAATGCCAGCATCGCCCCACAGCAATATTAAGTGGTTCACACATAGCTCCTCATATAGGTTTCTCAAGGTAAAAGGTAAAAGAAATGTAGGAAATGCTGCTAAAAATTGGTAGTTATACCCTTGGTGATTCATCTGGAGGTGGGGAGCACCCATAAGCACCTCCACCTAAACAGTCTGTTCTCTGGCTTAGGATCTTCCACGTCAGCTTGTGTGTGTTGCTTTAGTCTTGCTCAGTCTGCTTTCCAATGGGTTATATCATCTTTAGCTAAATATATTAGGACAGTCTATTTATCTCTCTCCATGGCTGCAAGACCCAAGCCTGACTTCCTCCTGCTCCAGGAATTTCATAAATAAATCACTGTCTATTATTTCCTTGGGAGCATAAAGTATTTCATAAAAATAAAAAAAAAACAAAAAAAAAGAAAAAAAAGAAAAAGGACCATCCCCTTTTATCTTAGATATGCTGCAACAATAACAGAAGCGAGAACATGTCATTAAACTTCACTGGCAGACATCTTTGCATTGCTCTGATTTATGCAAGTAATAAATAATTGTACTAAATGACTGCTGGAGGTGTAGTTAATTCCATGAAAGAAGCAGCCCTCATGTGATTTAACTGCCCTTCCCCCAGACAGACACACTCAAGATGATGACCAGGACTTAAATCACAGTGCTGCAAATTGCCGTGGATTGGGAGAAAATGAAATTGGGCCCTCTGGTGACATTCCTGTAGCACAAATGACTGTTTGTGAATGTGTAACTCAGCTTATCGGCAGGTATTCTGAAACTGGAATGGCTTGTTTGGAGCTGCTGGATTTTTTATTCCCTGTTATAATGTCCCCACGTCTCTGAAGCTACACCTTCTTTCTCGGCCATCGCCCCCACGCGACGCGGAGGCGAGTGCGAGCGCGGAGGATCGCCCCGGCTCCAGGCGGCTGCGGTGCGCGGGCGGGCGCGGGAACCCGCGGGCGCGGGCTCTGCGCGGGGCTCGACCCGCCGAGCGCCTGGGGAGGGGGCTCGCCAGCGGCAGGCGCTGCTCGCGGTGTCCACCAGCGCGGTCCCAGCGGGAAGGAGTCTGTGATGCTGTGATCAATGACTCTTCCCATGGCTTCCAATACGAGCTCGGGTTTGACATCTTCTGGCTTTTGATGCAGAGACTCACTGGTAGCTAGCAAAACAAAGCTATTTTTAATATTTGCTACTGAGGGTAGTTTTGCAAGACAGTAAGGGTTTGGTAGCATAGCGGGCAAACAATAACGAAAACCCTCTGGGGTAGAGATACTTAGTTACTGAATATTTAGTGTCTTCAGTTGAGCTGGGCCACATAATCAGATTTTAATTTCATTATTTTGTTTAGCAGAAAAATAATATTTTCTTGATACATTCACTGATAATGTTTGACAGTTACCTTTCTTAATCTTCTCTGTTGGCTCACTTTGTCTTTGTTATGAAACCTTTTTACAGCTGAGAAAAGTAATAATTTCTTTAGCAAGTTTGCATATAATACTAAGTGTGCTTACTGGAGCAAAACAAGAGATACCAGTAAATTTGATTTCCCATTTGTGAAAGTTTCCAAAAACACTTTCTCTTCCTTTCTCTCTTTATGATCCATACAGCACATGCTTAGACTACACATATCACATCAGCAAGGCAACATCAGCGGACTTTTGGTTTATCCATGTTTCCTCTCAAGAGCAGGGCATATCCTGTTCCAAGCCTGAAGAGAAAAACTGCTGGCTTCCAGCAGCCAAAATACACTGCCAGACTCATGTGCTGCAGCTCCCACTGCATGAGTAAGCAGCTGAAAATAATACCACTTACATTTTCTTTGGCAACCAAAGTTATAGGCAGTATTTATCCTCCTTTTCAAATCTTTTGTGACCCAGCTAATGTAAGATCACATCTAACATACAATGGAAATAGAGTTTTTAATTTTTCAGAGCTGTAGCTGGCTTCGTCTCAGGTGGAACAACTTTGAATATGGATAAATTCATCTATGAGATACTCCCTTCCTCCTTCTTTGTATACTGGATTTTGCAGCCTTTTCTTTTTATGTAATCTGACCCTATCTTGGTCCTGCTCTTAATGCTCTTCACTATCAGCCAAGGCATTAATCTCCAGACTGTGTCCACAATACATTCTTGGAAAGGCGATGGAAGTAGCTATCAAGGCTATTTTTCAGTTCGACCAGTGCATGCCACAGAGATTACACTTGTGCAAGACATGACAGGGCAAAGACACGCTTGTCAGTTGATGCATGTTTGGATGAAACTATTAAAAAGAAAAATAACAGATGAGATTTTGAGATTTTGGGAATGAGAACTTAAGAAAGAAAAGAAGCTGGGCCTCAAAGAGTTTGAGCACTTTCTACATAGTAAGTCCAGGCAAAAGGTCACCGGTATCAATGAAAAGACTTGAATGACCATTGAGACAAGCTCAGGGTGAACAGTTCCAGGCAGGATGGCAAAATTGCCTAAGGCACCTTGCATTTGATAACTGTTACTTGTAGCAGTGACACAAAATGTCTCTAGGCTCAGTGGTCTTCAGGGGTGTTGTGCCTGTTCAGTGGTGAGCACTTAAGAGTATTTTCTCCTGGAAGAAACACGCTGAGATTGACTTCCAAGTGGTGGAAAAGCAGGTTGTCCTGCTGGAGTGCATTATGGAGGAAAGAATATCAGCAAGGAAAAGAAACAGAAGCTCAAGCAACTGAAATAGAAATGAATAAAAGTGGAAAATATGAAATAGGCTCTTAAATTTGGATTATTAATGTCTGATGAAAGGCTCTCCTTTAACATAGAGCTTCATTTCCCAAGTCCCCAGAACACACTCTCTAAACTCTAATCTCTGAACCTTATGTGATAATTTTAATGTTTACACTAAGTGAAAACTTGTTTCTTATAACATCCTCCTAGGTAAGCTCAGGAAGTGTGGGTTAGACGAGTGGACAGTGAGGTGGATTGAGAACTGGTTGAAAGGCAGAGCTCAGAGGGTCATCATCAGTGGTGTGGAGTCTAGTTGGAGGCCTGTGGCTAGTGGAGTCCCCCAGGGCTCAGTACTGGGTCCCATCCTGTTCAACTTCCTCATCAATGATCTGAATGAAGGGACAGAGTGCCTCCTCAGCAAGTTTGCTGACGATACCAAGCTGGGAGGAGTGACTGACACACCTGAGGGCTGTGCTGCCCTTCAGGGAGACCTGGACAGGCTGGAGAACTGGGCAGAGAGGAACCTCATGAGGTTCAAAAAGGGCAAGTGCAGAGTCCTGCACCTAGGGAAAAATAACACTAGGCACCAGCACAAGCTGGGGGCTGACCTGCTGGAGAGCAGCTCTGCAGAGAAGGACCTGGGAGTGCTGGTGGATGACAAGTTGACCATGAGCCAGCAATGTGCCCTTGCTGCCAGGAATGCTTATGGTCTCCTGCGGTGCATTAGGAAGAGTGTTGCCAGCAGGTTGAGGGAGGTGATCCTGCCCCCCTACTCAGCCCTGGTGAGGCCTCATCTGCGAGTACTGTGTCCCGTTCTGGGCTCCTCACTACAAGAGAGACATGGAGCTACTGGAGAGAGTCCAGCGTAGGGCTACGAGGATGATCAGAGGGCTGGAGCATCTGCCCTATGAGGAATGGCTGCGAGAGCTGGGCCCCTTCAGCCTGGGGAAGAGAAGACTGAGGGGAGATCTTATCAATGTGTACAAGTACCTGAAGGGAGGGTGTCAAGGGGACGGGGACAAACTCTTTTCAGTTGTCCCATGTGACAGGACAAGAGGCAATGGGCAGAAATTGAAGCACAGGAAGTTTGGCCTGACCGTGAGGGGGAATTTCTTCCCTGTGAGAGTGACGGAGCACTGGACCAGGTTGCCCAGAGAGATTGTGGAGTCTCCTTCTCTGGAGATCTTCAAGGCCTGCCTGGACGCAAACCTAACATGCTCTAGGTGACCCTGCTGAGCAGGGAGGTTGGACTAGATGATATCCAGAGGTCCCTTCCAACCTTACTGATTCAATGAGTCTATGGTTTGTCGGACTGCTGTTCCACACATTTGGCCCTTCTGCAGTAGGTTTATTATAAATAAAGAAGATAATGATTGGATACATTTTCATGTATTTGTTAAATGAGTAAGTGAAGATCACAGACCTTTTTTGTTCTCTTTCAAGAAAAAAAAAACTCTAACAGCCTTGTTAGAGTCAGCCTTTCTTCCAGATATCATCAAACACAGGTCCTGCGAGCTAGCATGCAGGACAGAAGAGCCATTAATGCTAACCGCCGCAGACAAGCCAAGTAGGGTTGCTTGGCAGGGAATCGGCATTCTTTCTCCCGCGCAGCCATGTGGGCACTGCTAGGGAAAAGGCTGAGGTCTGTTGTACAGGATCTGACACGGATTACTACATGGCTTCCCAAATGCTTCTCCACACTGTCTGGTCATCAAATCCTAGCCCAGACCCCTCTCCTAATCCCCCTCTTTCAGAAAAAGCAGCACAGCTTTTCTGCAGGAGAGTAGTAACAACTTCCAGTGGATTTTAGTCTGCTGTTTCCTGTTAAGAAAAACTGCCTGTTGGTGCACACTTCCAGGAGGCAGAAGGCTCATATTCACACCCACACATGCCAGGACGATGCCAGAAAGAAAGAGCTTGAGCATCACTTTGAAACCCATGGATTAGGATATCCTCTGCTGGAGGATTTGAAACCGCTCGAGAGGCTGTAGGAATAAGACCCAGATCGTCTAGCTGCTCCGTGAAGGCACTCGTCCCCCCTGCAAAGCTACTTCCCCTGCTGTTACATCGCAAGGAAGCAGGGATGCTACTCCGCTTGCTGAAAAACCTGTTCTTGTTGGTGTGCAAAAGGCATTTTCAGAAAATGTCTATCAGAAGGGAGACAAGGACGTTTCAGGGTCTTGGTCAGGCTAAAATAGGACACGAGCTTATCTGTTCTGTCAGGACTCAGGCATTTGTGGGCACACACGAAAGGGGAAATTTGGGCATGTGAGGGGCTTAAATGTCTGAACCGCAGACACCTATAAAATGGAAATGTTTCAACGTGAGGATGGCAGTTAAACTGGAGTCCCAGCACCCAGGACCCTAAGTGCTATCGTAAGATTTGTCTTAGATACCCAAATCTTTTTCCCACCCTAGCAACCGAAGTTCTCTGTGGACATTAAGTGACTCAGAAGTCTGTGTTTCATTTCCAAACAAATAAAGATTTCAGAGGGTAATTTCTAACCATCTAGTGAGATGCAGGTCATGATACAGGCCAGCTGGACCCTCTACCACTGGATGGAGGAAGGTTTAAGTATCTCTAAAAATGAGCTCCAAACCTTTTTCAGGAGAACCTCACTCTCATTTCACGTGCTTTATATGTGAGTAAAGGCTCAAAGAAACCCCAAACAAAACCAAAATAAGGATTAGATTCATTAACTGTTAATACTATTCATTACCATTATTTCTAGAGTAGCATTTGCAGGCGTGAAACTTCAGATACAAATGAAAATACATCCCTCCTTCACATATCGCACAAGTTAATTTATATGCAACACCGCTTGTCAAGAGATGGCAAACAAAGGAACTGGGAGGAAGAGGATTTGCTCGGAATAAGCCGATAGCTACAAATGATTCTGAATCATATCGGAATTAAGTGCCTTAGTGCCACTAATGCCACTGGCAGTGCTGCTCGTCTTGACACCGGCGAGGGGCTTAATCTTGGAGCCTCTTTTGATTTGGCAGAGGCTCCTAATGGTTAATTTTCTGTTCCTTTTACGTTTTTTTTATTTCCCCTTCTTCAGAACTTGTCAGACAGAAAGGCTGATGTGTGAAAGGATCTAATCTAGGCTATGTTCAGGTTATGACAGGCAGGAGATGCAGGAACAGAAGAAAAACAGGAGGGAAAAAATATCATGCAACTGGGCTGATCCACTAATATTTGCTAATCACAATAAGTACGATACTGTGCAGAAGCTTTTAATGAGCTTACCCGAGGCATTTTTAAAGGGACACGGTCAGGCTGAATGTTGCGTTTTAAAAAACACGTCCGTCCTAACTCCAGATTTAAGCAGAAGCAATTCCGAACATCCAGTGAATTTTTCACCTGCGTGCTGGCGACTGATCCGTACATCCCGCCGCGGGGGCGCCGAGGACGGACGGGGTCTTTCCGCGGTCGGTGCAGCCGCCCGGCCGCCCCCGGGCTCGCTGCGCCGCCCCGGCTGCCTGCTCCTGCCTTGGCGCCCGGCGCAAGCGCCTCCGCGTTTCGGCTGGAGGCCTCGCGGCGCAAACCCGGGGCGTAAACCCCGGCAGCACCTGCGCCGAGTTTCACCGAAACCGAACGAAGGGGCCTGGGGAAACTTCTTCCTCGAGAAGTTTTGCAAATAGCGGCTTGATGCTACGGCGATGGAGCCGGGGAACTGCCGGCCCCTTTCTCTTGCCATTCCTTGCCCTAACTTTCTTCCAAACACGCAGCCCTCAGCCCCGTCGTGCGCGGCGGCGCCGGCTGTGCAGTTTTAGGCCGCTGAAGTGACGCTCGCAGACCAGCGGCGCCCGGTCCGGCTCCCCGCTGAGCCTCTCGCAGGAAGGCAGGAGGGGGCAAGACGTTTTCTGCCGCCGCCGCACCTGCAGGGGCGCGAGGCGCCCCCGGGTTTCGGCAAGCTGCAAAGGACAGTCCGGAGCCGAGATGGGCGCGAGCGCAGGAGGCCTTTGGTGAAGGAGGAAACCCGCGCTCGGGCTGAACGCCCCGGCACGGCACGGCATGGCGCGGCACGGCGCGGCGCGGCGCGGGGCGGCACCAAGGAGGGGCTCGAGCCCTCCGCCGCTCGCTCGCGGCGTTCGCTTGCCGGGCGCCCCGCGGGATGCGCGGGCTGCACTCCCGCGCGGTGACCCCTGGAAAGGCCCCCGCGCTGCCGGCTCCAAGGGGAGCCGGGGCGCGCCGGCAGCCCGGGCTTCGCCTGCAGATTCCGGGGCCTCTGATCCCTGGAGCCCGGCGCTGCAGGCCACCGGCACGGCCGAGCCGTCCGCCACGGTGCAGCCCGTCCCTGGCACCTGAGGCATCCCAGTGTGTCCATTCCCGCTCACGGGAACGATACTACAGCAAGCTTAGCGGGCGTCTGCTTTTGGTATCGACCTACGCAAAGTAGGAGGATCCTCTGCTTCTTTTACACTAAATGCTCTATGCTTCCTTTATACTAAAGAAACGGAGAAATATTGCCGAATAACACACACTCTGAATCACTTCAACAGAAGCAAGAGCAAACACTTAAAGTGAGATAGAGGGATTACTGTCTTCGTGTATCATTATCTAGGGGAGGACAAGGCCAGCGCACGAGCAGCTTTGTAAACATCTCAGAGTGCTTAGGGAATTTGCAACACAGGCTGAAATGTTTGAAAATGTGTTTTTCCTAAACTGTGCATTTCTCAAATGAGTATGGACAAATTCAGGTCTGGAACAGCTCCAGTGAGCATGATGAACTACCATTAGGGAAGAACAGAAGCAATTGTTTTGTTCCCTGCTTCCTCCCACAGTGGTGCAATATTTCTTAAATTCAGTGGGAAAAAAAATGCAATATAAGAAGGACAAAAGTTTTTTTTCTGATTTCCTCAGCCTCCAAGCCTCATAGGCACAAATACATGCTCTTCACAGGTCGCAGTCTCAGAGACTGATTGACTGAGTGATTGATTGTGTTTTCTGTTTACCTCTTTTTCCAATCTTTTCCGTAAGTCAGAGATAAAGCCAGTACAGTTCCAGCTGTACTTTTGAACCCATGTTTAAATGGGGCTGAAATAAATCTTAATGAGATTGTCCAGCCCTATTACCTTAAGTAGTATACCTCAAATGAACCCTGCTAAAGGCTGTAATTCCCTTCTGAGACTTCAGTGACACGAACAAGAGGCTCATATTTCACTGTTGTGGTTTGGTTTGTCATCAGACACTTGGTAGAATTCCACCTTTACTGTGTAAGAATTAGAAGAATACCTCTTCCTTTAAAGCTGTGACAATAGCAGAAGATATTTTCCTATAATAAGCACAAAGACATTTATCCTAGTCTTCAATCCAAGCATAAAATGACTTTTGCATTTCTGTTTCGTGAGTGTTCCAATGCAAAATCTTTACTCCCACAAATCCTCATGACTGGTGTTTTGAAGCATCCCATTACATATCTGAATAAAACTAAGGTGCTTTCCAAGGACTTGTGGCTGGGAAGAGTGAAGAAGGAGGCAGCAGATGGGCAGGATGGGAAGAATCGAGAGGAAAAGCCAGAGGTATTTTGGGCTAGTTATTTCTGAGATGTACCATATTGCAGCAAAGACACTACGCATTTAGGATCTTTTGAGATCTATATGCACAGCTGTTAAAAAAAAACCCACACTTTTAAATAGGTATATTTGCCTAGGGTAGTATCTAAGAAAGGACAGGATGTTTCTAGGGCACCCATCTGCTGTAGCAGGGCTGCCAGTGGTGCCTGCAGACCTCCCCTGCCAGGGCCATCTAGTGGCTACACAAAATTCTGCCGGCAAATATTATATTAATAGGGTAGGGTAAAAGTCCTACACAGGTAGGTGTGAGTGCCTATAATTTCTGATACAAGCTACTGTCTCATTTTATTGTGTATCTCTACAGATAAAATGAATACGCCTTTTGGAGATGTTTAATACTGTCACCAATTTTTGTTGCATTTCCATCAAAGATATACGAAGTTCTAGTAGGTACAAAGAAGAAATCAATCTTCCCAGTCCCCAGTCCACTTTGTTGTTCAGTAAATGTCATTTTTAGACCACAATGTGCCCATAGCAGTGAATAGGTAGCCCACAAAATGAAGGCTGAGAGAAGAAATCTCTCCTCCTTGTCTAAATTTAATACAAGGCATTGAAAATGTGAAGATGGTAGCTAAGCACCATATGTAGCCAGAGAATTTAGACAAGGAAATAGGGAAGGAAATAACTAGGAAATAACTCAGTTCTGCTAAGCAATTTTTGGACAATTTTGGAAGCACAAATAAGAATAGTTTCTTTTTGATTATTTTTCACGCCTTTTGTAGATGCCTGATACCTTATCGAGACATAGAAACTCAAGTCCATAAGGATCTCAGTGAGCTTGTCAGATGCTATTAACTTCTGAGAGGAGAAATCTGGGATTCATATGAAATAATGAATAATTTCACAGAGAGGAAAAAGGCAAAACTTGGAGAAGTAAATTGCAGCCTGCTTGCCCGAGTGTATTCTCTATATTGCATTCCTCATGGAGCGGACTTGTAAACACTCTGGCCTGTGATAAGGCAATACGCCGAGTAGTGGAAAGTAAATTTGATCTCCTCGTCCCAGCTCCTCGCTCCAAACAACTCAGCATGCCGGTTGAGTTAGCTCCCAAGAGCGCACATGCCCTGAGCCGCAAAGAAACAGCTGTTCGGGTGGATTCAGAGCTGTATGGAGACGGAGTTACCCTGCAACGTGGTGTTACCATTTGCATCAATTCATTAAATTGCTCAATTGCCTCTAACTCTTCTCTTTCGCTGAAGGGAACTTAATTCCATGAGTCAGATCGTCTGTTGATAAAATGCCTCATCACACAGAAATCTTTAAAGATTTGGCACTATTACCTAGGATAACCCAGTCTCTAAATTTCATTAGATAAAAGAAGTGAGTGACAAACATACAGTGAAGGCACATTTCCGCAGGGTAAGTAAAACCAAGTTAGGAAAAACAAATATTATCTGAGCCTGTAGTAATCCTTGGACAGCACATAGACATTAACCTCCTAGGCACCATGGTAGACTCTCACACTTAGAGTTTTGTGGCTCTTCTCTGTGCTCAGAGACCAAAACTGTGCTACAACCTTGCTGTATATTTTAACTGGTATATTTGAATTAGCCCAAGCAATGAGACTCCAACAGCAGTGAGAGGAGACAGTTTCACTTCTGCTGTCTAAGCAAAAATGTGCCATCAGGTCACTTTTCAGCAGTAGTCGCCTTCCAGTGTAAATGAGAGAAGAGTAAATAGTTGTCATCTTATTTCTGCCACTTAACAGGACATTGGAGTGGGCAAGGAGTCGTAAAGGACAGCAAAAAGATTATTCAGCCACTTTATGTGTGGGGAGGCTCCCCAAACATCTGAAGAAACAAAATAATTACAGGAGAGGCGTTTGCTGAAAAAACACGCACTTGCTCTACAAACAACTGTGAGCAGATTGAACGCTTTCCCTAGAGTTTTCCAATTTTTTCATTAAATGACTCAAAACAAAAACACGCAAAAATCTGGTTGGTGTTTAAAAAGATAGTTTTGCTAGAGAAATATTATTCTCCAGCCTACACATCTGAGCTTTGTGTGCCTCAGCCTGCCATATCTGTTCCAGATACTTCACATTCTCTCTTGCTTTCCCACATGATGCTTCTCCCTGTGACTTAAATGTTTAAGAACCTGACCAAAACATCTTGGAAAAAACTCCTCATTCTCCAATGGGGAAAGATTCCTCATATGTTGCTGACTGGGTGAAAATAGATGGTGCAAAGACATTTGGATAACCTCATGACTCTAGAAACCTGTCTTTAGAAAAAAGATTTCAAACAAATATTATGAGGCTCATGATAAACTTCAAAGAGTTGGCAGCACTAAGATAAATCAAAGGTTTTAGGTGAAATTTCCCAGAGAAATTGCTTCCATTTCATTAATTTTCTGCCTGCACTCAAACAGTTATGCCTGAATATAACATTTGGAATTTATGATAAATGCAGGAAATAGTAGTTTAGTAGTTTCCTTCTCAAAATCCTTTCCATATGTGGTCCATACGCTTGTAGCACAAACATATTGCAACAGCATGCCTAAGTTAGATGTATGTGAGAGGCCAGCTGAGTATGTTAGCAACAGGAACAACCTGGGAGCCCCTGATCTTTAGGTAGAAGCTTTGGTGAGACAAAGTGCCTGTATCAGAGGTGCCTGTGTGTGAGACTATCCACACAGTAGACTATCTCCAAACAATTACTGAAGTATCATGTTATAATTATGGCTAGTTGAGAAAGTGTATTTACTGCTAGAGATCAAGTTGTGAGGTGACAGCATATTTTACATTTTGTGACTAATGTGTTTCCAGTAAAACTGTGTACCATAACATCACAGCTTCACTTGCAGGAGATACTGAACGGTGGTGAAGGATGCAACTTCAAGAAGATAAAGGACAATTTCAGGCTAAGTCAGTTTGATAACTGTTTTTGGAAACTGGATTGTACTTCTATCTCAGTCCCAGAGCTTCCCCTGGAGGCTGAGCAACTATGGAAATCAAGCTTTTCCCAAATGATCAGTAATGGTGCATCCCTCATCTCCTGGTACTGGACTGGACATTTATGGAAGTGCTCAACACTCACAGCTGCAAATGAATGAAGTTAAGGGAAACACTGCTTTGAACAAAACCTTGCTTTGAAGTAAGATGCTGTGTTACATGCTCTGAAAGAAGTGCTCCTCAGCATCTTGGATGGGACATCAATCCATTTTTTTTTAGCTTATTCTTACTGTGCCTCAATTCCATGTATGTAAACTCTGAATAAAGCCACATATGTGGCTGTGACACACTGCTAAGTCATATCCAGGGATGTTTCACTGAGGGAGATATAAAACATTTACTGAGTTCAAATTAGCTTTAAATATAAATATGTTTCTCTAAACAGTCATACTGGGACAAAGTATGACTAATGCTCTTTGCTTCCCACACATCACTACCATACATGCTGGTAAGGTGTTACCCAGCAAACTTCACCAACAAAACCACCCAGGACTCAGGCTGTCCAACTTAAGAAGAACAACTGAGCTGACCCAGCTGCAGCATGAACCTGTGTGTCAGAGGGATACAGGTATTTCTAATTTAGGATTTAAAAAACTTGTGGATTCAGATTCAGATTCACTGGAGTGAATGGAAAGGCTTTTCTTGGTGCTAAGGGGTCTGTATCAGGCTCCCAGAGCTCTCCCTTCCTGCAGAGAGAGGGAGCAACACAAATTATAGGCTTAACCTAAAGTTAGATCTCTCTTAATCACTGTAACATGATCAAGCAAAACCTGAGACCTTCAGCTTGTAGATTTTCGAGTATTTGGAGAATTCACCTTGGTGCCCAGATGTTGCAAGCTGGTTTTTCTCACGTGCTTTACTCCTTAGTTGTCTCAGCAAAGCCTCTTTGAACAAGGGGTCTAGCTACAAGTGTTTTCACTTGACCGTAGCTTCAGGCTGAAGACCTGTTGCCTGGGTAGCTGGCTGCTGCTGTAGGTGTTTGACACATGTTTTTAAAATGCTTTTATCAGAATTTCTGGGGAGAAGCAGGAATGCCTCTGCCCACTGAAGGGGTCTAGGATAGTTGTTAGTCATGTGTTTATGCCTGGATGAATGGCCCAGTGCCTTTTTCTCACTGATGGCTGCAGCAGCAAAGGTGTAACTATTTTCACAACAGTGTTACAGCAGTTATTTAGGGGAAAATGTTCTAGATGCATTGCATGATTAGAGGGTTACCGGCAAAAAATAACCTATCCTGCAGTTCCACAAAAAGCATAGCACAAAGGGTAAGTGTGCACTTGTGCTTTGTAGGTAGCAAGTAAATGTATTTATCAGTGAAATAGATAACCACATGAAATGCCAAGTTTGATATATAGTGCCTATGGATTTATGAGGGGATTTTGGACCTAAATCTTTCATGCAACTTCTCTCCAAACTCATTACTTCATGTCCTTACACCAGCTAGTATGGGTGAAAGCCCTTTCTCTCCTGTGGAGCACCAAAAACACACTTGATGGAAACACAAGCCAGGCACAGTGCTAAGGGTGGGGATGGGAAGCTGGGGTGTCCCTGCCCTGGCAGTGGGGAGGAGGGACAGGGAAGCTCTCTGAGACAAGTGAATCGTTGGTAACCTCACTAAAAATCCTCCTTCTCTAAAGGAAAAATATTCAGCATTCTGCTATCTACTAAGAGGAGAGCATTATATTTTCTCCAGCCTTCTCACAGTACTGTGCAACTTCTCAAGGGCCACAGTCAATTTATCAAGCCCAGTTTCGAGTCATCTGAGAGAGGGCTTACAGAGACACAGGATTTTCCTCCGAAAGTAATTTCTGTGATTGACAGATTGCCTGCAGAACCAAACAACAGCTCAGACCAGCTCCTTCCCTGTGGGCCCTGGTGACTCAGTGTTTACTTCGGCTAGTATGTGAAACCATGTCTCCTCTGGGAAAGTAATCCTGCACATGGCACCAACCAGCATCACTGGCACCAGGTCCAGTGCCTGGCATTTTTAAGGAGCCTGCTCCTCTGCTCCTGAGTAGCCTTCTTTAATTTTCCACGTGGAAGGCAGCACTTGAAGACCTTGCTGTTCTGGTTTTAGGAGAGTCAAGATCTAGGGGAATCCTGAATGCTACTAATTTTAGTCTGAAAAACATTTGTGCAGGGGCAGAAAACCGATCATAGACAGTGAGGAAAGAAATGAGAGGCACCAAGAGGCAACTAAATAGGTAGATGAGAGGACTGGTCACCCGCCAGGTCAGTGGGAGGGTAGAGTGGGTGTTTAGTGTAGAGACTGAACAGCATAACAAGTGAAATGGCCCCCACCCTCTAAATTACTGCCTGTGAGACACTGATGTAGCAAGAGAGGCTCCAGACAGCAAGAAGCAAATGTTAAATGCAATTATGGCTTCTAAATGCCAATGGTTTAACTTAGACTATGTTGGAAATGCTGCAGATGTTGTGAGGCATGATGGAGAGGTAGAGAAAAAAATGCATCGGTTGTCTTCCACATGCCTTAGGCTACTGTAAACATCATGGAATAAGACTGCTAAGGAATTTGCTGCATAGCCTGTGTATGTTTTTTTCTTCACAGATCTTGGTACAAATTACAGATTCCAAATATTTCTGCAGATAAGCAAAATCCTCCTGTTAGTGTGCAGGGAGGACAAGGAGCACTTAGGAACCATCCTTAATATTTCCCTAAAGAGGGAAACTGCCATCTCAGCTGCAAACTTACATGTTAACTGCAGCTATTATTAACGACTGCCTGAAAGAGCTCTCTTTCTTCAGTACTGGCCCTCAAGAAAAGAAGAAGAAAGAAAAATGGAAAGAAGAAAAGAAAACCTCTCCTATACCCCCAGAGAGGATTTTAGAAGATTTCTGCAAGCTTAAACGTCTGAAACTCAGCGTTAAGGCCCATGCCTGTTCAGCGATAACAGCCTCCTCTTGGAGACCCGATAATCCATAGCGCACATACTTTGCTTTAGAAATGCGGTGAGCAGGCGCAGCCTCTGCCTGCCTGACAGCCTCATCCACAGAAAAACACCACATCTGCTATGTTTTAAATCCACATGCAGAGGATGTCGTCTAACCCTGTACTTTGGCTTACTGTACTCACAGAGCACAGTCAGACATGGGCAACTCTCACCCCACTACTGGCCAGCTCCAGAGACGGGGCACTTCCGAGCCCTGCTGCAGACACACCATCCTCCGTACAGCACTGAAATGAAGCATATGGAGAAGACACAAACACCGTGGTTGCACCAAGCAACTGGGTATCTCCAGGAAGGTTGCAAACCTCAAACCTACAGTTTAAAGAATTAACTTTGTGATTAACAGAAGGGGCTTGTGCATAACTGCAACTATGTACAGCTACGCTGCAACTGGGACTGAGACAAACCCCTATTGAGAAAAAGCCAGGATATAACAGGTTACTTTTCTCGTTGACTTTGATAACGAAGAACCGCATTTGCTGTCTGCAGCACATTACACAAGTGCAAACTGAGAGTTGCTTCTAGCCCTTCAGCTCTCTCTCTTTCATAGGACTGCTGCAATTACTACATTGGTTTGGGAGTCCTCAGATTTCTTCTAAACTGAGAAGCACTTTTTTTCTAACAAAAGATCTGAGAAGGTGGAGAAGAAAAGACTATGGCTGGGCCACTGCAGCCTCATTGCTTTGAGACAGAGCATTTGAACATTACAGTAACACCTCGGTAGGGAGTCATTTTAACCAAGGCTCCTACTCCAACAACTCGTGGAGCAGGTGAATTGTGCACACAGTCATTTTAACTCTTTAGAAACCTTCAGCTGCCTCTGGTATTTCAGACCATGGGCTGTCTTGAAATGCTTCATGTGCAGAGAGAGCTTTTCAGGTTTATTTCTGATGTGCTCCCACTCGTGTGTCTCAGCAGGGCTTGCTTGTTACCATAAATCCACTTCTCTTGTCATTTTTATTAAACATGGATTCCTGGGGCTCCGGAGTCACTTGCTTCTCAGTGCCCATTTGCTTGATCCTCACATTGCAAAGGTTGCTTAACGTCACAAAATAATTGCTGTTTCATTATTGTTAGTGTTCTCCCTGTCAGGGCCACTGTTCAGACAGACTGAAAGGATGATGCTTGAGCAAAAGGGTTTATGGGGTAGGCCACAGAGTAGGTCAAAAGGAGAATTCCCAGCTCTCAAGAAAATTCTAGATTTCAAAGTTTCATTTGCATCAAATTGGGTCGAAGAATGTAGTTTTTTCCTAACCATTACATTTGTTTTTATTTTACTGAAGCCTTTCAAGAGGATTTTTTTTGTCTTGCTTTCCACTTAATTTAAATTTTCAAAATGCAGTATTTTGAAATGCATTAATGTATTGAAAGTGTTGACAAAATGATAAATTTTGATTCAGTGATCTCTGTTTTATGATGGTATAACACTCTACTGGAAAAAATGTGACTAGCCCTAATAATTAATGCTCATCTCATCTGCCATCCCAAGTGCAAAAGGAAATGAGTTTGCCAAGAGATGTATACATCATGCCCACAGATTTTGCTAGGTGTTCATCAGTTACAAACCCCGTTAAATAAAAAAGAGCACTTCAGGTTCTCAGCACTTTGCAGACATTAGCTATTACTGCTTAATGCTATTTAGAAAATTCTCCAGTGGTCAAAATGGACATTTCCCACCTACTAAAGCTGGCTGCCCCAACAAAAGCATTTAGTTCTTACGTAGAGCTTTCCGTATGTAACTCTCAAAGCCTTTCATAAAGTTGGACGTGTGGGCTGTGATGCCTTTTTGCTGGCAAATTTTAGAAAGCAGAAATTATCCATATGAGCAATGGAGAACTGTGTAAACTCTGAGAGGTCAGAAAGGATGGAGGCAGTGAGCTGGGAACTGGTGGCAATTTCCTGCCCCTTTGCTCCCCATGGCAGGGGCTTTCCGTGGGCTTCCACCAAGGTAAGAGTGCAAAAGGGCTCTTGGGAAGAGTGGGGAGAGCAGGAAGGAGCTAGTGTGCTGAACGCAGGGCCTGGATTTCAACCAAACCAGATGAAAACACTTCATGGATACTACTGCTATGGAAAGTCTGTCTTCTGCAGTGGGCATGAACTAATCAGTGGTTGAAGCAAGAGCAGCATCTGCTAAATGGAGTTAATGCTGATGCTGGGAAGTGCTTCTTCCTTGAGGATTTACACTGGCCATTGGTCATTTTTACCTTTCCTCTTTGTTTGTCTCAGCTGCAGAGTATCTTCAAATAGCTGGGCCATGACATGTAGCAAGGTAGACAAGAACAGGGCTGGGCTTGCAGACCTTCAGATGAAAACACTCAAGAGGCTTCAGCAAATCAGCAGTGGCATCTAACCCCTATGGCCTGGCCATGGCTGCACAGCTTCAACAACTGCGGTGTAGCTGTAGTCATTTATAATCACTCTTAATTTGGTCTTCAGACCATTCTTCCCCAAAGCTGGAAGTTTTATGTTTTTGTTTGTTTCTGCAGTCGAGTGGCTGCATGATTGCTCTTTGGGCTTTGCTTGCAAGGTCCTGAGGGGTGTGAGCCCCGGCACGCTGGCCTCCCCCAGCCCTGCACCAGGGATGCTGCTGAGGAGCCTCACGTGGGCAAGGCAACCCTCCCAAAGCGCTTGGTGGCTTTGGTAGGGTTGAGACCTACACTGCGTCCTCCAGACCTATGTCCTACGAGATCCCAGCACCTTGCTAACGTAGACCTGCAGCAGGCAGCTGGGTTGGTAGGGTGATAAAAGCTTACCAGGCTCCTGTTTATCCCAGAAACTCTGAGTACTAAATGTAGTCTGTATGCTAATTCCCCCACACAATTTCAGTGTCTTGGCTCTGGGTCTGATCCTGGAAAGATGTATTTCGTGGGACCACCCATGCGAGAATATTAGTGTCTGAGTCTTTCCCCTTTTTCTAGGGTCTAGACAGCAGAGCAAAACTCGTATCCCAGCCCAAGGAGCCAGAGAGCTTTCTGCAGTAAGCTAGATATTTTTCACCCAGTCAAATGAAAGATTAATTTACAGCTTATTTCTGTTCTGATACGACTAAAAGTGGGGCAATTTTATTTGACAGATCTACTCCCCATGTGTACACTGAATCAATTCTATTGATTTTTTTTTTGTGACAAAAGTATATTTGTGCCTTTTTCTTACTCCTGGTGGCCACATAGTGACAGCACAGCGTAGGAGAAGGAACTCAAGTCTCCTCATTTCTCACTCACTAGCAGCAGCTCTGGCTAATCAAGTACTTACTGCTGAGCTACGTGCACTCCTCATGACACTGCAGAATATGCAATAAATCCCAAGAAACCAAAATTCTTTTAAGTTACTGGGGTATCCTGATTCTGAAACCATCTATTTTAGCAAATTGGCTACAATCTCTCCTAAAGACATGTTTGAAATGTGTAATTTTAGCTTCAAAAGGAAATATTTAGCCAAAGATTCAAGAATATACTTCAGATGAAAGGTCTTTTTTTTCTTTGCCTATTGAAAGGATGCCAATAAAAGCTTGTGTGGATATTTAATGAAATAAATTAGATTTGTGTGCCACCTGCTGCAGAACAAGCTGAATCATTCTGTTTCTTCCCTTTTCAGCATTGTTTTATAAAAAGTGGAGAAAGTATGTACAAGGGGGATTCCCAAATCTGACTAGCTACTGCCTCTTCAGCAGTGTAACCTTTACCTCTCACAGCTGACTACCTTGGATTAGTGCAACAGATTGGTGTTGCCTACAAAAATTTAGCCCCCATCCTTCAAAATCACTTTATGGCTGACACACTCTTTGCAGAGAAATAAAGCAAACAGGCACTTTAAGAACCTTTGCTTGACTTCACAGGTTTTTCTGAAGTCAAGAGGACTGCGTTAAGGACCAGAACCATCATGACTCACATGTTCCTAATCAAAATGCTGGGTGCGTGAAAACCTGTTCAGTTGTACAGAGGCTGAACTACACCTCCCTACAAAAGAAAAATAATACACACAAGAGGAAGCACTTAAATAATTGATGTGCCTTTCTTTTATCTGCATGTAGGAATGACAAGAAATCCATGTCCCTAGCACTAATGGATAGCATCAGTATGTCAATACCTACTAATGAGAAAGAAATAGGAGTGTTTGCCCTGGAGTGACTGATCATTCTTTCTTCTTTACATACTTGTGGTGCAACGAGAAATAAATAGTGTAAATTCTAGAATTCTGCTTACTAACTGATCATTTCGATATCAACACTTTCAAATGCCTATTTTGGTAGGAATTCAGTCCAGAACGACGCTACACTTACCTAGACTTATCTGCCATTTATGTCTTCTGCACTACATTCAAAAGGCAAAACAAAACTTTGCTTGCATCACATGTTTAATTTTCCATTCCAAATCAGCGAAACAGGGCAGCCCCACTGGAATTTAACATAAAACAGAGATTTAAAAAGCCAGTGCTTTCATCCTGAAAAACTGCGTAACTGTTTCAAATGTAGAAGTGGAATATTCTTACTGAATAAAGCTTCTTGTTGAAAAATTATTGGTATATTGACCCATTCATATCCAGCTATTTAATTCAAATATTTTATTCATCAGTCTGAATTGCTTCTCTGAGAGAACAAGTTTGCAGCTGTTCCTACTACATTCTTGTGTAGGCCGAAAGCAGTGTACAAATCCTGACATTAATTTACTGTAACTACAAACTTCAATTCTCAAGGTTGTTCATGAGGCACACCCTTTGCAAAAAGGTTGCCGGAGTAAAACACACACATAACACTAACATTGGGGTCTGGCTAAACTTACTTATAGTTGTGTATGCATATGTACACAGACACATGCACACTTCTGTATAGTTTATGTTGTAAATAGGGCTCTTGATAGTGGCTACAATCCACATTACAGTGTTAGTGATATATGTCTCTATAACAACTCTTTGCAGTAATACTGTCTGGCCACATGCAGAAATAAGGATTGAAGAAGTACAAGGCCAATGCTAGCCTCAGTCTGACTGTTCAATAAAATGGTATTTCTGCATTAGTGGACATTGATCATTATTTTAGAAAGTTTTGTGCTGATTTTTTGCAACTCTTTTTATGGAGTCTTTACTGCTAAAGTTGTATATTCTGAAGCAGCTTGTAAAAGAGAAATAACAACAAAGGGATTTATTTGATTTCAAAATACTCTGACATGAAAAGCAAGCTGTCAGCAGCTAGTTCACTAGAACTGCTTAGTAACAAGTGCCGTGACTTGTACCTCCAGTGTTGTTTTTGTTGTACTCAAGTATACGTATGCACGCAGCTATGCATACATGAACCAGGGAATTATGCAAGGTCTCTGCAGAGTGTGAAGATTTGGCTCCAAGTGGTTATTTCTGCCTAGTATCAGCCGTGCTGCAAGGTATGAAAGAGAGAGCGGGTGCTAGAAACGCCACCGGCACAGGGCCAAGGAGAGGCCAGGGGAGTGGGAAGAAGATGAGAGGCACAGGGAGAAACGAACCTGCGAGGAAGATGAGGGGGACGGGGAGAAACGAAGCTTTCCTCGGCGCATGCTGGAACATTTCTGAGCTGCTTCCACATCTAAACAGTTGCAGCTCGGCTCGTCTTTACCCTTCATTCCTTCTCATAACAAACTTCTTCCTTCCCTCAAATTACACATCTACAAACAATTTTCCAAAGGAAACCTCCCGGGCCCTTTCAGCAGCAAAGGTAATTGAGATATAAGCAACTTTTGCACACAACCTGCTACGTATGCTCAATATCAGTTTCATCATTAATACCAGATGCCAGCTAAATACTGTCACTGTCATCCTGAAATATCCCACCCTCAGCTCAGAGTGCTTAACAAGCAAACACAGGTCGGGCCCTTAAAATCAAAGCCAGCTTTGCTGAAGAAGGGAAGTTACGCTGTAAAAGATCAGCCCTTTGATAAGGTAAGCAAGAAATATTCATCTTCATCTCTCCTGTCTTTAAGCAACGATAGCAACCGTCTGACAGCACAGAGCATTCTGCATGGTGCAGTTCACGCTGCATTGCATATATAATTCATATCTTTTCACTTTGCTTTTACTCAAAAGTAAAAACCAAGCATATTTTGTGCTTGGTTTGTTTTTGGAAAATGGAAGCGGGGGGGGGGGGGGGAACGACTGCAGCAGCCTTCTTTTCTAGTCGCACTTTTTAGACAAGATCCTCATCTCTGCACACGGCCTTCAGAGGCCAGTGAAACACAAGTATTGCATTATATGTGTGTGTGCGCATCTATACGTGTGCGTATATATACATATGTGAAAAGATATATGCTTGTCATGGCAAAAGGGGGGGTAAAAGAGTTTTCAATGGTCTGTGTCTTTATTAGTTGAACGCCTTGGCAGAGAATTACTCCAGCATTTCCACAAGAATTTCCTTTCATGCAAATGGTCTAGTGAATGTTTATAGTATGGGTAGGGAAAAAACAAAATAATCCCAGCTGAGAAACATGCCTCTTTCTGGCTTGCTCTCTTGCACAGCGAAGTTTGACATATACAGCCATAAGCGCTAGAAAAGCTCCTTTCAAACACAGACGAAGCACCTCAGGCGCTTCTGTGAAGCTAAGGTACGTTCGTATTCTCTTCTGGCAAATAACGCGTCCGCCCCGCGTTTATCTGCCCTTGCCGCGTCCGTTGCGGCGCGGCCGGTTTATCTCCGCGCTAGCACGGCGCGGGCCGGCCCAGAAACTGCGCTGGGGCCGCGCGCGCGGAGACGAGCAGCGCGGCGCGGCGCGGCACGGCCCGACCTCCCCCCCCCGCCGCTGCCGTGCCGCGCCGCGCCGCGCCGTGCCGTGCCGCGCCGCGCCGCGCCGAGCGGGCGGGCTCGCCGGTGACTGTGCGCCCCGCGAGCGCGGAGGGCTGGGCGCGGGCCGCCGCGGGGAGCGGCGCTCTGGCTCTTACCCACGGGCAGTCCCTCGCAGTCCGACATGGTGCGCGAAGGTCTCCGCGCCGGGGGCTGCGCGGAAGCGCGGCGGCCGCGGGCCAGGCGGTGTCTAACGAATTACGGCCGCCCTTGGGCTATACTGTACGCGCACCCAGCCCGGGAGCCGTAGCGAGAGTCCCCGCTCTGCCTTCTCATTATGGGATGTAGAGATAAGAATGTGCTTTTGTGCCAAAAGAGTGTGCTATTGGTGGATAAATTTGTTGTCATCCCTCCCCTTCGCAGAGTTTCCTCTTTAATGTCACAGAGGCACATTACCCTGGCTGAAAGGCCATGGAATATTTATGAAACGGCTTTTAAGGGCGAAGCGGCGCGGGCGGTCTCCCCGGGGGCTGCGGGGCTCCGCAGAGCCGCCCCGCGTCTCCTAGCGCTGCGGCTGGGGCGAGGATCCGAGCAGACCTGCCCGGCTTTCGCTGGAGGGGCTCGCCGGTGCCGGCGGATTTCTACAGGGTGTCTCTGGAGGGAGGCTATTCGAGGGGCAGGAAAAAAAAACTATTTATTTTTGTTTTGTACCCTAATTGCCGAGAAATAGCTTGTGACAACGTTACTAAACGTTGTTTCACGGTATGTTTGTACCAGACAACGGCAATACTGCGAGCACAGATTGCCCTGTAACTTCTCTCGACTTTTGAGCACTTAAAATATGCTCTTCTAATGTTGTCTTAATGAAGCACTTGATGGCTAACTACTTTTTTAATCTTTGGAAAACTGGCTGGTATGAAATTTCCAGACCTTGCAGCCTTCAGCTGGCTCCAGCCAGTGAGATGGTATCTGGACTCTCTGCCTTATCCACTAGGCACCTTAACAAAGTAAAAACAATTTTTTGTTACACCATTAAAAACATTGTCTGTTCAGCAGAGAGAACAGTTCTTTGATACCTGGCAGGTGCCCTCAGCACCGTATGGAGATGATTTTTGGCCACTTTTTGCTCTTTTCACACGTGGGAACAGTTGCAGATAACTTGGCTGTTAGATCTGTCATGGTTATGATCATCAGATACCTTGAAGTAAAAGGACTTAATTTACAATGAGTCTACTAGGAGCTAAATGCGCTCAGCTCCTCTGAAAAAAAAATGGGCTATTTTTATTTAGATGCTTCATTTTAAGCACCCAAGCCTGAAACTGTTGGACTCAAACCCTGAAGAGAAGCATTTTAGCAACTTGCTTGTTACTCAGCAGCAAAGCTAGCCATAGGTTCAAGTCAGGATATCTAGCCAGTGACTAAGAAGCTAAAATAGCTGCAAATGTAATAGTTACGTATTCCAGCAACATTCTTGTCCGGGTCCCTCGGTGGGGTGGTGAGCCCAGTGCCTGCCCAGGGCAGCTTGTGCTGGGCGCCCGGGGCTCCCTGCACCGGCTCTGTGTGCGGCTGGCCCTTGGGCTTGCTGGCCTGAGGACCTGTTGGCATCGCCCTGCCAGGGAGAGCCCCCGCCAGCAGCTGTTTCTCAGGCCGCTGGCCTAACAACCCCAGGACATTCGCTGGTGTAGGTCACACATGGGTGCCAGCTCTGGAGAGAAAATAACAGCCTCAAACTGCATTCTTCGCCAGGGATGCAGTGCAAAGAGGGGAAATGCAAGACAATGTGCTTATCCAGTCCATCCTTCTGCTGCCCACAGACAGAGGAATGGTCTATAGCTAATCTGGAAGATAGACATTCATAGAGAAAGCTGCTCTTAATCTCTGTACAAATCTAGAAAGGGAAGGAGGCCTAAACCAGGCTGGAGGACTTTGTTTTATTCCAGTAAGTCTGAGAAAGGCTGCCTTTAGTGTGCTTTCCAAAAATGCACAAGTACTCTAACTCCCTGAGACTGGAGTGCAGTTTCACTGCAGAAATGAATTGCTCAGGCATATGTGTGAGTTGAAGCTTTCTTAGCTAGACCTAGTACAAGTGCACACTCCCTGTTCTGCAAACATTCATTTGCCAATGCAACTTCAAGCCCCACTGAAGTTCCTGGAATTACTTGCAGTAATAAAGTTAAATATATGCCAGTAATAAATATATGCATAAGTATTTGCAGGATCAAGGACTCATGGTTCTGACTTACATTCACCAGCTAATAGCTGCAGCTGGTTTTGGTGTTACCTTCTCCCAGCTGTGTGCTGGTGCTCCTCTGCTGAAGGTAAAGAGTCCTCAATCAGAGCTGGACAAGTGCCTGTGTCAAACTCACCAAATCACAGTCTGATATATTAGTTCAACCCATCTTCATCAGCAGTTTTAGAAACCTGTGCCTCAGCCACACTTGTTGTGTTGTCCGTGGCCAAGTCTGCTACAGAGGGCAAGATCTTCTGGAAGAGGCAGGAGAGAAGCAAGCAGAGAAGCTTAGACAAAAACGTCTTAAGCTATTACAGCAACATTGGCAAGAGCTTGTCTTTTAAAGTCATTGCTAGGATTTGGCACCTATCTTCTGCTGAGCCTTGGGAGAGCTCCTCAGTGCAACACTGAAGCACGCAATTATCCGCAGGGTCATACATAGAACAAATCAGACCTATTTCTTACCATGATAGTAGCAAAACTTATATTTAATGAGGACTATTTCAAACTGAAACTTGGCTTTGATCCCTGGATAGCTTGGTTGTAAAGTTGCTGTTTTATACCAAGTCATAAGACCCCGTTTTTCAAGCGTACAACTAGATTTCTTTTAACTTTCTCTATTTCTCAGACTGAAAAGAGCCGTGCTTGTTCCTGGAGAGCGGCCAACCCTGGAAAAATTAAGTCTGAAAGGAGAAAGTTTGGGGAATTTATGAATAGGTCTGGTGTCTGTCATGGCAAAAAATGTGAAAGCCAAAAATTGAACTAAACAATAAAAGGTGAGAACTACATGAAGTATTATAAAAAGCATTGAATTAACATGAGAATTGTGTTAAATACTTGTCAATAAATGCTCTCACTTGGATTTTATGATGAACCTGAAGGGTTCTTACTCTTCAGCACTTAATGAGAACTGGTCATTAATCTGCCTACTTCATACTACTACCAAGCATATATGCTTTTCTGCATAAAATCTGTGACGAATACCATGAATGAAATTTAATTCATGGAGAAAAGCACTGGAATACTTCCTAAAGAAGGTTTGCCTGGATTCATTTGGTCTTCCATGGAAATCTGTTGCATAGACCTTATGTGCCTTTATATTTTTAAAGGAGATGAAGAACAAAGTGGCTGACTGTGTACAGAATATGTGATTTCATGTCCCACCAAAAAAGGGTACTTCAGAAGGATGGTGCTTAAAAGAAATCATAGAGCTCTCCTCATCAGTGTTTTATCTGATTAAACTTTTTTTTTTAATATCAAAAGCTAGATTTGCCATATCACTCTCTCGAATTTTCCAGGAAGAGGCAGAAACGTAGCATTTGCTGAACATGCCATGAGTCCTGCAGGTAGCTGTATGTAGTAAGTGTGGGCTCTGTGTGTGGCTTTTCAAATATCTGGAGCCTGTTGTTGAGCTAATATGCCTGCGACATGAGGAAATGCATGAGAAAACCTGGGTGCAGGACACCTATGATATTACATATGGCACAGCTGCTTTAGTGTCCCAGCAGCCTAGAGTCCTGCTGGCTTTTAACAAGACTTTGGGCCTAGTTTGCAGGACTGAGCAGCAGATAGATGTCCTCACAAATACTATCTGTCACCCAGATGAGTAAGATGCATAGTGGGGCTCAGTTGGCTGTCTTGCCTGTTTTGGTATCTCTGTAGGGTTCTGATCTAAGTGCCAAAGTGCCTTTAAAAATCTGGTCTTTAAGACCTTAAATCTCTTGGTGGTCACAGCAATTTTACCCGCAGCTTGAGGGGCTCAGCCATCTGAGAGCACAGAGAGTGGTATTCCCCCGAGAGGTCCCTGCGAGTTGGGGGATTGATGTTGCCTGTGTGGCGAGCTGCCTCTAGACCAGGCACGGATGCGGCTGGTCTAGCCCACACCTCTCCTGCAAAGCCAGGAGCTGCAGGTCTCGCCATGGGACCTCGCACCCTGCCCATGCACCAAAATCCCTGGTGGCAGAAGGGCTCTGCTACTCTTGCCACCGACACAGGAGTCCTGATGAAATGTGCTCCTTCCCTCCGCACTTCTCTCTCCTGGCAGAGGAAAATCACGGTGAGCAAGAGTGATTTCTTTAGCCAGCCAAGTCAGATCTGATTACTGAATCTGCAATTTTCCGCGAGATTGAAGCAAGCGTCTTACTGCCCCGTTCGGCAGGCGTTTATATCTCACATCGGCGTGATTGCCACGCAGCTCAAACAGAAAATGACTGAAAGGCGCTGCTCCCGCCTAAGTTATGCAAATTCCATCGGATCTTTTTCCTGCTGTGTGAAAAGAGATTTCTGCCTGTTAGGTACGGGTAAGAAGCGGGGAAGGGAGGGAGAGGGCCCAGGGATGGAGAAAAAGCAAAGCGGAGTGGCCGTCTGCGGGCGGATGCGTCCCCAGCGCCAGCGTGCATGGGGCAGATAACCCTTGCTCTCCGCAGCGAGGGACGAGCTGACCGTTTCCACCAGCTCGGATGGACGAGCTCCTTCTCAGCAGATGCTTTAGGGGTTTTACTGCCGGCATTTTGTCTCCTTGGGAGACACTTCATTAGTGCAACAGCAAACGAACGACCACCGAGCTGCCTCTTTGGCAGGCCTGCACCTCTGCCCTGTGATGAGCGAAGCTTTCCCCACGTAAAACAAACATGTTTGGGCTAAAAGTCAAACAGCCAGAAAGCCCCAGTGATTGGGGATTTTTTTTTTTGTGTGTGTGTGTGTGTGATTGTTTTCTCAAAGATACCTTTCATGTTTCTGCTTGATGAGCAGGGAGTGCAATAATGTAATTGCAAGATGAGCTGATGCACTGGCGATATCGCGTGCTGGTACAGCCACTGGAGGCAGAAAGAGTGAGAAAAAGGCAACAGACAGCTGACAGTTAAAACAGACAGTCCTCTGGGAAACAACAGACAGATACAAAAGTAAGAGTAGCCACCAGAAATAGCTATATTTAGTGTTATTTTGCACCTGGGAAACTTTAGTATCTGTCTGTATTTAAAAAAATTGTAACCAGGTTTTCGCAAGTCACAACTGAATCTGAGCTTTGTATCCAAGAAAGGGAATATCTCCATCATGTCCTCTGATGTCACCCTGGAGAGAAGATTAGAAGATTAACTGTGTCAGGTGACACCGATCCAGTGGCAGAGAAAATAACTTTGCACATTCAAAGAGAAAAGGAGGGAGAAATTCCAGCTGTCTCCAAGAAATATGAATCTCACCAGTGATGATCTTTGGCTCACAAAGAAAACACTTTATGCAAATGTGTTGATACACAGTAAATAAAATAAGAAGATCAAAGACTTGGAAGAGGATTTATCTTAAAGAAGAAAAGAATGGATGGTCTGAATCTCAGTGGCATTTTAGTCTCATCTAATTTATAAGCAGTTGCATCCTCTGGGAGAGTTACAAAGGGCTGTCGAAACTGTATGAGGAAATAAAAGGTGAAAGCTTAAAGCTACATCTGGAAGGTAAAACTGGCTTCTGAGCTGTAGCAATTGTTGTGGGCAATTTCTCCTAATGCACCAGGTATCAAAATACGGTCCGTACGCCAGGACCCACCTGCTGTAGCTCTGCAGTGAAATGCACTTGCGCGAGCGTTTGCAGACGGCAAAGCGCGATGGCATGAGCCTCGCTGTCACCGCTCTCTGATGAACACAGGTGGCTGTTCTCTGACAGCTTCTGCGGGAGGGTGGAGGCAGAGCCTGCTTTCCCATCCATGCCTGGTGGAGTTTTATGCGCTGCTGCAGTTAGTGTGGCTGGGAGTTCCCTCTGCAAATGATCCAGGTGTTACTGAGCAGTCCCATGGCGAACGAAAAAAGCAAAGAAAAATTACACAGTTAGATTTTGTCTCGAGGTTTTTTGGTTCAGTGGTGTTTCTGCGATTTATTTCAGTGGGATTAAGACTGAATCTTTCACAGCCGACTGTAGCTGCATCTGCTCTGCACAGGTCTTGTGGAAAAAGGAGTGTTGAGCCCTGAATGTAAATATTATGGTATCAAATGGTGGGTTTGAGGAGAAGGTGGAAGTCTTGCAAACCTGATTTGGCAAAAATATGTCAGGCAAACAGATGGTCTCTGCACTGAGGGAAAATTCACAAATTAGCTCTGCCAGGTTTTTAGTGGTTCTTACCAAATTTCCTATAAATCAGCCTTACTGGCCAGGGAGGTGGAGACAAGAAGAATCAATAATTTCCCTAGATGGCTTGTGTATCCAAGGTTAACTGGCAAAGGGTTGAGAGCTGGAAGATCCCAAGAGGAATTAAGAAAGGACAATATCATCCTTTCAAAGGGGAAAAGCCACAGCACAAGTCATATACCATAAGTGCTTTGGGGACTAATTGCAGCCGCCCCGTGATCAAGGATATCAGTTCGGTGATAAAGAAAGGTGAGCTGTCAGACACTCTGAGTTATTGGCTCGTCCTGGGGATACGGAAACTTGCTTTGAGGAAATGAAAGCTGCCTCCTTCAGCTGCAGGTCAATAACGCAGAGGGCAGGCTACCGGGAAATAACGCTTTCACCCATGCTTTAGTCTTCTTTTTAACCAGGCCCAAACAAGATATTAAATATATATATATATATATATATATATAAACAGGAGCCAAATAGTCTTGTCTTCGGATAAATGACATCCCATTTTCATTCTCATCTCCAGTACTTCTTATCTGTTTAGTCCTGTGTCAAGGAGAGCAAGACATTTTCATCAACTCAGCTCAAAATATATGTCATTAAAACTGTCACTTACCACCGATAGCCATGAACAGGTACCCAAGAGATCAGAGTTTCACTCTGTACTTAAAATAGGAGCAAACTAAGCTCCATGCAAATGCAGACCTTTTAATGGGTCTGAGAGAGTAGCAAACAGCAGGCTGAGTGATCATGGCCATAACCATGGCTCATAACCCTTCCCTGGTAACCCTGTGTCCGTGAATAATGCCTAGGGCTTCCTCGCAGGATCTCTGCTTTTTCGGGCTTTCTGGAATCACCAGCAGCAAAGAGAGAGCACCAGAGAGGGCAAACAGTCATCAGGATGGGCTTCTCTGCCAAAGCAGTTGCCCTCCCCACAGCACTAGGCGAAGGCCTGCTGTGCTTGGACACAGACGTATTAAGGACTTGCTAATGGAATCAGAGTCAAATGAACAGCATTAGGGTAGCCTGAGTTTTGTACCTTGATTCAGTATGATCTGATTTACAAACCTTTTCATTTGCTTCTTTGCAGACGTTCATCAGTGTTTGACAGAAGGAGTGATCAGGCAGGAGATGTCATTCTTACTCGTTTGGAGATGCCTCCTTTTTACAATGAGCAGAGTCGTAATTAATGGAAGCAGTGACCTTGTTAGCAATTTCTGCAAAGAGGACAGGGCTCCATGGGAATAGTGAATAAAGCACCATTTAAGTGACCTCTGTAGGTCACACTAGTGCTGAAGCATACTACGAAACCTTGCATGTGACTGCTTCTGTAGCACATAAGTAGTATTTCCAAGTGCTTTCATCAAAGGCAGGGTTGGATTTGTTTCAGATTCCCAGATATTGATGCTCTTTAGTCTGCACACCTCCAGGTGTCTTGAGGAGAAATTCAGGACTCCCTTCATGTGGTTAGACTCACAGCTCTCGAGGTGTGGGGTGGGAAGGATGGGCTAGACACCACAAGACCTTCATCATCTCACTGCTGAGTCACGCAGCAGCTGGCTGGTAAACATTGCAT
This sequence comes from Rhea pennata, assembly GCF_028389875.1. Taxonomy (NCBI): domain Eukaryota; kingdom Metazoa; phylum Chordata; class Aves; order Rheiformes; family Rheidae; genus Rhea; species Rhea pennata. Next base: position 56,800,673 of record NC_084667.1, on the reverse strand, counting down.
TGAGTCCCCTAATAGGAAACACAAGTCCACCATTTCCATCACAGGGAGGAGGAAATTCAGGAAGGGGGTGAAGTGACTTTCCTAAAGTCACTCTGTGAGGCAGCGGCAAGGTAGCAGGGGAGCCTGGTCCCTGCTCCATAATGGGCAAGGGACAAACAGGGGGATTCACTAAATCAGCATGGCAAATTGAAGTACTATTTGCAAAAATAGAAGTCTTAATAAAGGTAATTTGCTTACTGTTTTCAAAGAAAGGAAAGAGAAAAAAAGGTGCTCACAAAAAAATGTGAGAATCTTTATTTTTCTTCTTTAATGAAAGTCTCGATGAATGGAAAAATATTTTTGTCCAGCAGGCTGACACTGGGATGTGCCTTGCACTGACGCTTGGTTAGGAATGGCTGCTGCAGGACTCCCTGCAAAAGGGGCTTTAAGTATGTGGCATCCTTTCATTTAACCAACGTCCTGCCTTCAAGCACTGAAGTGACCACAGATGGTCCTGGAGACACCTTTACTAGCTGTACACTGACCAGCCTGGGTTGCAGCAGGCCACATGGCTGCAGAGCTCGGGGCTGCTGTGCCACTGGTGGGCTGAGTTTCCATCGCAGGGCAGTTTCAGGGTTGCTGCTGCCTCCCAACATCCCACCGGCCCGACCGCCTCTTGCCAGTCTCCGTTATGCTTTATTCATACTATGTCCCTACTGCCTTTTGGCACAAAACCAAGGCAGTATTTTTCCTGGATCCATTTCCTGTCTGTCTTTTTATTAATCCACAGAAATGACAGGAATTAGTAGAAGCAGGTGAATACTTGCCTCTGAAATGCCAGGATTTATCTCACCGACAGAAAAAGTCATTACTATATTGTGCAGAACTGAGTTAGATGTGCTAAAAAGGCCAACTCCAGGCCATTACTGCAACCATTAGTAGTTTACTAATGCAACCTACTCAGGGATCCTGGCATTCTTCAGGTAGGAGCTTTTTATCACAAAATTATCCTTGAGAAGTTACAAGAGCTTACTAATGATGCAAGGAATAAAACTTGCAAGGAGTAGACAGGAAAAGTGCAAAGGCTGCAGAGCTGAAAATTAAAACATCATTGTTACTTTTATTTTAGAAAGCAGCAGAGACCTAAAAGAGATCTGTCTTGCAGCAGAGCCCACAGGTAAGGAAATTCCAAAAGTGGAATTACTTCTTTTGTAAAGGGCAGTGTGGCAAGCGTGTTTCCATTTGGACATAAGCTTTTCCTTTGAGCAGAGTTTTTCACTTGGGGAAGGGCAGGGAGAGAAAGCAAAATGTGGTTTTGCTTTCCATGCACACGGCTTCAGAAGCCTGGCTGATCGCTGCTGCAAGGCTCCCTTCTCCCCTCCCGCCCCGCTCCGAGCGAGCCGCAGCTCGGCCGCTGGGCCTCCCTTGCCACCATCTCCCTCCTAGTTCCTCGAGGCTCCTGGGATTAAATTCAGCCCTTGTTTCAGGAGGCTCCTGGGATTAAATTCAGCCCTTGGAAAGGCTGGCACCAGTGCAACCGAGACTCCACGCGCCCGTGCCAAGGCGGAATTTGGCCCGGTGCAGTGCCGCCAATGCAGCGTTCCTTTGCAGCACCCTTTCCTCCAGAAACAAGGTGTGCAGCGTCCCTGCGGTAACAAGCCCAAGGGCCAGGTCCAAGCAGCTGTAAGGTCTGAAAGATATTGAACTTCCTGCAGTTTTCATGGAAATGTGTGACTCAGCAAAGGGGGAGATCTGACCAGCGTGCGGCTGGCTGAGCAGAGGCAGCCTGGCAAGGTCAACCACTCTCCGGGGCGCCTGGCAGAGACCAGCTGGGCGGCCAGCGCGCGTGGGCTGGCCGGCCAGCGCGCACAGCGCCCCGGGTTTGTCGCAGCGTGGGCCATCGCCTGCCCTGTCGGCAGCACGGACAGGAGCTCTGGGGACAGGGGAAGAAGGTGGGAACCCCGAAAGGGGGGTCTGGGGCGCTGCTGCTGCTGTGGAGAGTGCAGCAGAGGTGGTAGGAGAGTGGTGTAACGCAGCGTGGGTGCTAGAGGTAGCATGAGGGTTAAAAAGGGGGTTTCTGCAGCTGGATAGATGGGGGACAACGGCAGGGCGAGAACTGCGGGGGAAGCACCATTCGTTAGCTCTGCTGCCTGCGGTGCGTTTCAACGCGCGGATGAAGACGTGCCCCTGCATGCCATCTCCAACCGACCGGGCCAGGGGCGGCTTTCCGGGCCAGGGGCAGCTTTCGTGGCTGTAAATCCGTCCCCCACGCGCTGCACCGATCCGCCAGGCCACCACAAATCTCCGTGGAGAGCAACCAGCCTCTCCCATGTCTCCTCTCGGGTTTCCCTCGCTCTCTGCTATTTATTGCTCCGCTCTGCTCCGGAGAGGAATGCAGCCTGGCCCGTGGCTGAGTCTTCGCTTGGGACTCAGGAAACTAAGTTTAGTTCAGGGCTCTGCCAGAGATTTCCTGTGTGACACTAAACAAAAGATTAAATTGCTCTGTGACTCAGTTTCCCTCTGCAGACTGTAGATAGCAAAGTTTCCCTTTGTAATCCCCTGGGCGAGAACTATTTTATAGCACTTGTTTACACTGGGCCTTTTACTGGAGTTCCTGCCCTGGCTGGGATGTACTCTATGTACTTCTATAATTAGTACATTCATTTTTTTTTCTATTTGCTTTCATTAAAGATTTTATTGTCCTTTTGATATGAAATACAAAATACTAGCTAGAGCTGAATTATAATTCTTCATGTTCTGCCTTTTTTATTTTGTATGGAGGTCCATTTGAATTATAATTCTTTAACAAATGAAATGAATCTAGGGCTGCCTCCACAATTCCAGATATTTCAAATGATAACAGCATTAGTGTGAGGACTAACATGGCCACTGAAAGTATGTCACTCTTAGGGCCTTTCCAGCAGGTTCCCCAGGAAGAAATCAGCCTTTCTGAGAATGCAATGGCAAGAGCAACAAGAAAAGAAAAAATGCCATCCGTGAGCTGAAAAACCTGGCTTGATGCTGTCTCTTTAAAATCTCACTCAAACAATACATTAAAAAGCAAACCTCTTCTATCACATACATATTTCATCTGCACCTTGGAACAGTAATTAATGGCACAGGAGGTTTCATCTGACAAGCTGTCCTCAGGGCAGACTTTTTACTTCTATCTACATCAACAGCACTCTCTGCTACTGTTTCCCTTGGCAAAACTCCTCCTCCGCTTCACCCAGTTCCTTAGCAGAGAGACGAGCAGATGTAGGGCTAATCCACATTTTTCTCTCTATTGATGAATACTTCCCTTAGATACAATAGGACTAAAGAGCATCATTTTTCAAAGATGGAAGATCATGCACGGGGACATGCACAGCAGGCGGTGAAGAGAAAACTCCTGTTTGGAAAGCCTGCCCGCTGTGTGAAATAACCAATGCTAATTCAAACTGAATAAGATCTAAATTAAATAGCACAGGCCAAATTAGTCTCTGGTGTAGCACCAATAACCCAAAAACACATGAGTTGATTTCACTGAAGTTTCTCCAGGACTGAATTTGGCCCACAGTCCTTTGCGGTATCTATCTGACAATATAACCAGGACATTTGAGATGCACACGCATATCTGAACACGTGGCTGGTGCTCTAATGCTTTTAGCTAGTTCTTAGTTCCTGATCCCTCATGATCCCTGATAAATATTTCTAGTGGCCATTCATGTCATCTTCAGAAAAAGGTTGCAGAGATGCTCTGAAAATATGAGGAGCAATAGTGTTTATGTGCATACTAAATATTGGATAGCTACATTTTTTCTAAGCAGTTCAAGTGCAAAAAAAAGATAATCTTTGTGCGAGATCTGTTCTATGTAACACATGCTAATACAGATGTGTACTGAATTTAGCACCAAGCAAATCAGCTTGTGGCAGGATAGAGATGCACACAAATTAACTCCAGGAATAATCAAAATTGTATGAAACAGAGATGCCCAGAGACTTTCATGGGACTGAATTACAGATTATAGGTAACAAGTAGGAAAGAATTTAGATTTCATTCATTCCTTGGGCTTTGCAGCATGTAAAGCATGAGGCTGGTCAGCCTGATTTCTCTATCAGAGGACAGGGCACCGTGGTGCTACCCACCAGCCCTCAGGCAGAGGTGTGTGCCGTCTTGGAAGAAACATTTTTCCAGCCTTCGAGCAGACTGTTTGCATAGAACTTGCTCATTTTCATATGGAGGAAGTGCAGTCACGTAGTGCCGATTCTGCCGCACTGAAGTCAGCGGGAGCCTTGCCATCAGCTTTCAGGGTACCAGGCCAATACTGAGCTGTATGTCATGCCTATGACTTGGTGTCAGACCCTGATCCAGGTCAACAGACCTGAGCAGCTTTAATACCCAAGAGTAGAACCGCATGTTTTGTTTTCTAATTCCAATGAGTACCCTGCTGACCTTTTGAATGTGCTCTATATTGAATTTTTTTTCATATGCAATCCAACAAAACTAGACTTTTTCATCTAACACTTCTAGCTCTTCATAGCAGTGATCCAGATAAAATAAAATCTCAGAGGTAGGGTAGCCCTGCAAACCCCAAATATATCTGATGAAGTTTTATAAAACCACAGCCAAAACACAACTTTTTGTCTGGCTCTGTTTCTAGGTTGCATCTGGGTTTAATTCAGCTTTAGGATCTTCCAAGCAAGAATGTCATTCTACTGAGTAATTTATAGCTTATTATCCATCACTTACATCTCTGTCACAGTATAATAATAATAATGTTGTGAAGCATCATGCTTAGGCCTACAGCCCTAGAAATACTCCTTTTATAAGTAGTATCACTGAATGTATTGATAATGTTGTAAGATGGGTGATACACAAATAAGAGTAGGCAGACTATCAAACCTTGAAATTCAGAGTCATATGGGTACTTGATCTTCCCAAAATGACTCGCAAAGCATGTGCTCTAGCGAGGTGGCACAGGTTGTGAAATCAGTGATGAAGAATAAGTACAGGAGATGGACGTATCTGTATGGACATGGGGATCTTAGGAAGTAAGCAGAGAAGCAAGGCAGCAGAAAAACATGATTTAGAGATAGATAATGCACTAGACCATTTGAGCTTGGTACCCGGAAACTGCAAGGACAATCAGAGTCATTATCCTCCCAGTTAACTCCCTAGTGCTTGAAAGGCAGGAAAATGTAGGAAAACAATGAACTTGAGGCTGTCATAAGTTATAAATATTTTCCTAAGGGTTCCAAGTCTTGCCTTTGTAAAGATATGTGGGTGTTTGCCAAGGTATGTGGGCCTTTTTCCCGGTCAGCGCTGCGATGCTGAGCCCGCAGGTGAAGAGGAAGGCTACCTGCAACATGCATGGGGGCATCGAGCCCTTGAGCCTGGTGTCCAGAACAGATGGCAGGTTGAAATGGGGAAATACCAAAACCCAGCAAGCAGCTACCTAAAACTAGCCCAAAAGGGGTGATCATCTCTCCATTATTGAATGATTTAGGCACCTGAATGTGCTTCTGGGAAGAATGGAGGTACTCATATCCAGATCTGTGCCCTCAGCTGCTGTGGACCATGGTGACAACTCCCAGAGTGGCCTCCAGATGCCCTGGCTGCTCGGGGGTGGGCTGTGCTGTGGGCACAGCTGCCCTGCCTGAATATTTTGGGCTTAGGGGGAAGATGTGCTGATTGGAAATAAGTCTCCTAGGGTGTCCCAGGGGGCCCTGCCTGCCAGCCACACCTTGAGTGCACCTCTATGCCCCAGCAGGAGCAGGTCCCAGGTGACAGGGCTTCCTGCAGTAAAGGCTTGCCCGAGGGGTGAGTGGGCCAGGTCAAACACCTTCTGCATCTCTGTCTTGAGTGCCATCCTCACCTCTAGAGCAAAATGGGGCACAATCTCCAGAGCCCTCGCTGAGCCCACACTGCCATGCAGAAAGGCTTGCAAGATGCCAGGACAGCGGGGTGAGGCACAATGACATGGTGGCTCAGTAGTTAAGGTAGAACAGGGGACAGGAGATCTGGCCACTGGGCCCATTTGCCTGGACTGTCCCTTAGGAAGGGGGGTTATAGTTTTGTAACTGAGCATTAGGATATGAACACCTCTCTGAGTGTGACTTTGCCCTTGAGGTCACCAAGGTCTTGCGATGGTGAAGGCCAGTGTCACCCGGCTACTTTGCTCTGACGTACAGCTGCCTGCCTGCCTTCGCAGCACACCGGGGTGGCCACTGAGCCGTGGCCCCACACGGCCAGGCCCACGTGTGTTGGAAAGTCTCAGGATGTGGTTTCGCCTCCCTGCGGCAGCACAGCTGCTCTTGTGCGCTCACTACACCCCTCAGGTTACCCCAGCAATCCCGCAGCTGCGTGACCGACTGGGCCAGCTCACCAAGAAGAGAAGAACACTAGTCTTCAGGCAACAGGCTGGCCCACCTGAGGCTGGCACCGCGCGAGCTCTTGGCTGGCACAGGGACGTGACGGGAGGGTATAGGCAGGGCAGGGTGACAGCAAGCCCTTTGAGGGGCTCTCCTGGGACCCGTTCCAGCTCTGCCCAGCACCATGGGCCGCTGACACGGCTGACACAGCCAGGAAACAGCTGGATGCCCTTCTCTGACGAATGCTGATGTCCATGTGTGTGGACCTTGAGACAGGGCTTGGCTCTCTCCCTGCCCATGTGCCCCATATGGCTGCTGGGTTTCTTTCCTCTCTAGCCCTTGCCTCGCCGTGTTCACGCACAGTGCAGCGTGTGCCACGACGCGTTTGGTCTCTCCATCGCTGCGATCGAAACGGAGAAAAGCAATGCCAGTGTGATTAAAGATAATGAGCTGCTGATTAGCACTGGAGAACACAACTGAAAACATTTAATTTAAATTGCCTTTCGTGTCGAGTTAATTAAAATAAAACACAAAGCTTCTCAGTTTTATTATGATGCCTGCTTGGCTCAAAGCAGTTCAACTAAATAGGTTAGCAATTAATATTTGTGTTGACTTCCACCTGCCATTAACAGAACAAAAGAGAGTAATAGCACCGTTCAAATGATTCCCAGTGATTTAGCTGCTATTTGGACTATTAATATTTTGCTGCCAGTATATTTGGGCTACATGTAAGGAATAGTACTGTCCTCATGCCTCAGGCAGTCATGTAGACTTCCAGAGGAAGCACAGTAATGGGTAGTGTCTACTGACCACCTGCTCTACTATATTTATACTTAGCTTTATACAGTACTTTAAAATCTGTAAACTGCCTAATGAGCCTTGTTACGTCTTTGTTCAGGAGGCCTCTGCCTGTGAAAACTTCAGCTGCAGCATTAGGGAAAATATTTTGACCTCATAGTGGTGGTTCATAAAGGCTGGGGGAAGATTTCAGCTTGAGACCAGCAGCGATCTCTTAAGGCCATGAAAGCATAAGTAAATGCTTACATTTTTAAGATGATCTGTTTCTCTACTTACACACCAAGTTTCTTCTCACCATTTGTGAACACTGCAGACATGTGTGACTGCCCTCTCCTGGAAAACGATGGAGTTGTTAGTGAATGTATTCTTCCAACTGGTTGAACATTAGAAGTAAGGAAATTACACTTTTTGCTAATTTTAGAGTTGTATTATATGTGTATCATGTATATATAATAAATGAATATAGTATAATGAAAATAGTCACACATGTATATGAACAAAAGGCTGATATACCTGAATTCTTTAGAATTCTGAGTGGGTATACAGTGATTTAACTCCTCTTCTTCATGTTACTCTTCTTCTTAAACTTTATAAATGTGCCTGCTATTTTTAAGGCTATCAGTATTATAAGCTTACTATATTTACTTATATTTTAGTAATACCTGTGGGCACATCCATCTCTGAGTTCCATTCCCTCTCTGACATACACATTAATCACAGCAATAATCATACTGAGTTTAAATGAAAAACACTTTTATTGTGCTCTTGCAACTTGCTTCCTCATTTTTTGGAATATTTATAACAGAGCGAAAATGGAATTTGGCTTTCTATATAGAACTAGGTAATTAATATAGGGCTTTCCAATAACAACTAATTTAATATTTTTATGGATGTTATTGTGTGGAGAATATTGCATTAGTTTCTGCCTGAATTCATACTTAACAAGTTCTTTATGGCCAGGTGGTAGCAGGTGACTAAGAACAGGAGAGTTTTATGCTGTTATTGCTAAGCATTATTGTTTTGTATCATATATGAGGTTCTCTTCTAGGCAACTCAGAAAACTTCTATTTGAAAAGTTCATTACCTAGGTGGATTTAAACATAACCTTTATTGCAAAGCTACAAAAGGCAGAGGTGTTTGCTGCCATGGTGGGGTGGCACAGCCACCAGGCCATTGGGTCCTCCGCTGCTGCAAATCAAACTGATATTCTGGGCTGTGAATTACGGGCGTGACATAATTCGCATGAAAATAGGGCTGGTGATGTGTGGCAGGGGAGTGAGGTAAAAGCTGGGTGCAATGTCTTAGGACACGGCTCATGGCGCTGCAGTCACGGCACTCATGCCCGCCAGCCATTGGTGCACTGGGGTCTGCTGCTAACGGTGATATTCTTGTAACGAGAAATGATAGAAACCATCTGCTCCTCTTATATAGACAGCCTGCAAAGTTGGGGATCTGGGCTGGATCCTGGCCTCATGCAAACTCTTTTCCTTCACCAGCCCGGCTGTAGGCACCTGACCGATGGCAGTGGTGTGAACTCTGCTCTTCTGCTGGGTTATGTCAGAAAGTCAAACCTATGCCACACAACCACACTGCTGGTCTAGTTCTGACCGTGCGAAAGAGTCTGACTTCACTAATTAGTCTCCAGTGTGGGAAGGAGGATGTGTAGTTAATCATTTAAGGAGTTTGTTAGGTTTGTCCCATATTCACTATTGCAGTCACTGAGATCTTTACGTGCCTGGAAGAACCTCACAGAGTCTCTTAGAGACAGGTTGGCACCTCTCAATAACACTGGAGAAAGTAATAAATCAAATTCACTGTGTCTCATTCATTTATCTTTCTCTTACATTGATATTACTCTGTTAACAGCTTCACTGTACACAGATATAAAGGAATTCCAGGCACCTGCTTTGTTATTTTGGGATGTGGACTTCAATACAAAAAGGTCAGAAAAGTACCTCTGAGTTTATTTAAACATTCCTCTTTTTTGTCTTCTAACATTATTTAAGATGAATAACTCTTTCTAAGAAATTTTACTGAAGAGAGAACCTATATCAGAAACACTTATTTTAACAGAAAAGAAGCACTATATTTCAAATGGGATTTAGTGGCTTAGCTGTGTCTTGGGCACCTGCATGGTTTAAAGAAATTTGGCATTGATACTACAGGGAATACTACTACAAGGACAAGTTTACCAGAAGAGGCAGAGATGTTTGCTCAAGTGGAGCTGTTGTCAGTCGCCCATGAAGATGTCTGATTTTTAACCCCTGCAGGCCCAGAAAGACCCAGGAAGAACAACTGTCCCCATGCCCTATCGAGTGATAAAAATGTCAGTGCTGAGCAATAAATGCATTGGCTCATTCAAGTCTTTCACCAAACTAGGCTCATCTTTTCTGCAGATGGTCATCAAAATAACAGTATGCTGCCATGCCTGTGAGGAGCTACTCTGCAGAGAGACACTGGAGAGAGACAAAAAAAAAAAAAAAAAAAAAAGGGAACAGTCGCCTGTTCCAAGTAATATCACTCGAATCAGCGGGAAAACAGTGAACAACACGTAGAAGTGCACTGCAAGAGCAAAATGTGAGAGCAGACAGATGTACGCTCCATCAGCTTATTAAGGGTGGAGATGTAGGCCTGCTGAGAAATTATTGTCCACTTTATGTCTTGATATTGGAAAGAAATTAACTAAAAGAGCAAGGCGGTTTTAGCACTCAAGCTATTTAATTATGCCTTTTAAAGTTGTCTTTGAAGCCATGGAGTGAAGGATGACTGTAACACTCTCTGAAGGACTCTCTGAAGGTCCTTATTAGTCATTCCCTTCTCTGATGGTAATAATAATTACATTGTCCTACATTGGAACGAATGTTCCCAGGGAATCTCTGTACTCCTAGATAACCCTTCCAGCAGGGCACACTGAGATAGATAATGACGTGGGTAATTAACACTCGTGCTGCAACGTATGAGACCCACAAAAGTCAGACGCGAATGTCCCCAGAAGCTTAGACCAGATGTGAAAATCCTGGGATTCAGGGAAAAATCCAGACCAAATTGTTCGACCCCTGCTCATCTGTGTGCGGACTGTAAAGGCATTTCCTTCCTCAATGCTAGCTGTAGGCAGAATGCTAGACAGGGCCTTTGCTAGATTTTAACCACTAGAAAAGACAGTTATCATCCTTCAGTCCGTCTTCCCGCATGACATGCTGCATGACCCAGAATGCAATCCATTAACGCCAAACAGCCTGACTTGATTCAACCTTGAAACCTGACCAATAATGGCCCACGGCAAAAAAAAAAAAAAAACAAAAAAAAAACACCCACTAAAAATGGTGACATCTCCGCAACACTTTTGTGCCACTGATATTACACCTGGGATTTGGCAAAGCAAAATTGCACGGAAGCTGCCTCCCCGGGAGGAGAGTGCAGCCCCCGCACGCGCCTTGGCGGCCGCCCTGCACCAGCAGCACACAGCCGGTGTCAGGCTGCGGCGGGACTTTCCCTGGCAGCGCCCGACACCCGCGTGAATAATAAAGAGATTCATTAATCATTTACAGAATTGCTATTCCTGTGGATTCATCAGTATTAGAGTCTCACGCTGAAGTGTCTCCCTCTCGTGCTCGGCAAGGTCATGCTGCACTTAGGAAGGGCCGCCCAGCGAGAGGGCTGCGGTTTCGGATCCCACGGCTCAGCCACGACGGCGCCCTGGCCTCGCCAGGGCACGCACAGCTTTGGGCCAAGGACAACCTGGCCCTGAATCTGGAGGGACCTGCACTTTCCACAGAGCAGAGAGAAACGTGCAGGGAAGTGAAAATAAACAAAGGTTATGTTGAACCCCCGCCCCTCCAGCCTCTATCCGTCTGCCTCTGAGCAGTCGTCTCCCCTATGCGCTTGCAGCCCCCCCTCTACCTGCACGTCCCTGCCTGTCTGGGCTGCCCCGGTGGCGCCCCGGTGGCACCCCTGTGCTGCCCGCCTGCAGCTCCAGCTGCACCGGCAGAGCCTGGCCACAGGAGGGGAACCCTGCAGCACGCAGCAAACACGCTCCTGCCTTGAAGAACCAAGTCTCATCCCCAGAGCCCTCCGTCGTGCTCAGAGCACTGCAGAACAGCTCTGCTCCTGTATCCCTCCACCCTGATCTGGCCCGCTGGCTGCACAGCCCAGGGGTTGTTTTCCAGGTGGTTGCAAATGCTGCTGCGGGAAAGATTTCTCCTGTGCTATCCAATGGAGAAACCGTATTCCCCATGGTCATCCCACTAGTGAAAGTGCCTCAAGCGCAAGCTGCTGCTCAGTCCCTTCCTGCTCAGCTTCCTGCATCAGCTCAGCTGATGGTGGATGGAGTCCTGTGGCCCAGATGTGGCTTAAGGCCCCATCCTGCCCCACTTGGCCTCATCCAGGGTATGAGATCTGCAGGGCCTTGGGCAGGAGCAAACTCACTTTGTGCTGGGGTTTGCTTAAACACATGGGGAGGGACAAGCCTTGCCCCAAAGAGGTCCCTACATACAGACAGAAGTCGAGTCAGACTGAGAAATGGGCACCCACATGTGTAAGGCCCCACGTGGTAGAGCTGGAGCCCAGAGCCCCACTGAGCCCCCTCCTGCACCCTGCTTGCTCTGCACTCCCGCTGACGGCACTGCAGCCTTCAGTCTGGTGGCGGCCACATGAATCACTCTCTGACCCTCCCCTCTGACTTTGTTTCCCCTAAAACATTGCTAGTCTGAAATATTTTCACTTACCTTAAAATCACTTTATTTCTCCTTGGCCACACATCCCTGTGCAGTGCAGTCCCCAAATCCTACTAAATGGGCTTCCTTGCACAAATTGGAAACCTGCCAAAACTCTTCCCGCTTGTTGAAACTCGGCTGTTTCCAGCATCGCTCTCTAGTTAGGCTTGCAGGAGCTGCCCTCACGCAGTGCCTGATGCAAGGTGGCAGCAGGCAGGACTGCCTGCTCTGGGGAAGGCTGCTCAGAGCCCAGGCCAGAGGAGAAGCTGGGCTGGTGGGAGATCAGAGGGATGGCATGCAACAAAGCAGTGCCACAGCTGGCCGGATTACCTCCAAAAACTTAGATTCAGCAGGTTCAAAAACTCCACAGCAGATGGCATGAAAAGGATTCAAAGAATCCAGGTTGGGCATCTTGCCAGTACTTCCAGCAAACAAGTCTCTTGCTTACAGCAACGTAACAAATCTGTGCTTTGGCTTGTGCCCTCGTTGTGAGGCATCCTTGAGATCTGAGAATGGTGATAGCCAACCTGTAAAGATCCTAGTAATTTGATCATGTATAAATGATGTGAATAAATGCAGGTAACTCTCCTCTATTATTCAAAACAAGACAACTGTGTGTAATCACACCAGCAGTGTCTCATACATAGCATGAGACTATTAGTGAGTTAAATGTTTCAGACGCCCAAACATGCAGCAAAGTCAGTCATGCCATCTAGATCCATCTGTTTTTGCGAAAATACATGCAGGACTGGAGCGGGGGAAATGTGCTAAGATTTCATGTTCCTGGAGCACCACTTCAGCTTGGACTTTCTTCCACAGTATCTAAAGAAATTTGTGCCTGCTGCTGTAAAGATGCTTGTCTTTTCTGGTAGGCTTTTCTAGCGCAGTTGAAAGGTTCTTAGTTTCCATCTATAGCTCTCCATCTGTAGCTGAAGCACTTCTGAGCACAGGCAGGTTGTGGGTTGTGTCTGCTGTTTCTTACTGCATGGCTGTGTCCACATATCTTTCAGTAGCCCAAACCAAGGTTGGAAAACCACTGCTTCAAGGCAAATACCGTGCTGGATCCAAAACTTGCTGAAGTCTATAGGACTCCCACTGGGGTTTTTATTAGGCCTATCGTTAATTCCCTAATGAAGTTAGCCATTTATCTTTATTAGATGGACTCTTCAATGAATTGATTTAGTCTAGAAGACTTCTCCTCCGTGACAGATTTTCAGAAGCCCATGTACTTCTGCCACAGCGAGGAGCCCAGCAGAGAGGGCAGCTCTGCGAGCAGCGTGTTCTGCTTCCCAAGGAGCTAATCAGCCGGCCCATCTCCTCTCAATCAATAAGCGTTTATTCTAATTGAAAGCAACATTGACTGGATACCGACCAGGAATGTGAAACGCTCCATAAATAATATGCATGAGCTGGAGCCTGAGAACAGGCGCTGGAGTGACTGTCAATAGCAGTGCTAACTAGGGGACATGCCACCCAGCGCTCTGTCACTCTCCGAATGCCCTATTTACAGTTCTCACCGGGGAGCTCCCTGTCTCGCTTTGATGATGAATTAATTTCCTCTGATGGATAAACCTCACAGTCCTCCATTGCAACACCTTGCAGAATGCATTGCCTAACGAGAATTGCTCATTAACATATAAATCATGATGTATTTCTTTTTGGCACCACAGGCAACACAATGGGCCTAGCTCTCCCCCCTCATCTAGCTTTTCCCTGGAGGAAGAACTTTCATTGATTGCTAAATGGAAGGTAGAAGAGTGAAATCATTTAATTGTATGACTCCTCTGATGTGTTACTGCTTAGACTTTAAGTAAACATATGACCTCCCTAGCATGTTTGCCATCTTCATATCTCATTGCAGGATGAGGTATGATTTTTCTCTAACATACTCAGTTATGATAGTATGTGTTAAAGAGTTAATGTTAAGGTTTACTGAATGTTAAGGTTTACATTGCCATACCTGCAATGAGGATAAAGCCTAAATGAATGGTTAAGTCACAAGATGGGAAACTGTCATATTTGTACAGTCTTTTGTAGAGAGATCTGTGTTCTCCCTGCCGCAGGGGATATCCCTAAGCTGCATAGATACAAGCTGCAAATCAGGAACTGAGTAGCCACTATTAGCATTGCTCTGTGCTAAAGTTAATAAACCCTTTCTACATTCTCCTGGGAAGCACCCTCAAAAATACCCTCAGGCATGTAGTGTTTTATATCTAACTCTACCACTGACTTGGTAGATGATGCTAGGCAGCTGATAAGCTCAGTGTGCCTCAGTTTTTTTCTCTGCATAGAATAAGTAGCATTGTTTGGACTAGTGAGTTTTCAGTTCTTAGCATTTTGTTCACTACGACAGTTAAAGGAAGTGCCTGCATTTCTCCTTGGTTGGACTTTGCAACAACTCATTTCTGATTCTGGATTTTCATGTTTGTATGTCACAGATTGACAGCAATGTAGCAACCATATCTGCTGAGTATGACTTGAAAAGGAAGGATGGGAAGCAAAGAAACACCACATTGTGCATTGAATCAGCTGAGGCTTATCGTAGAAAGAAATGCAAATTATAGTTCCACCTCAGGCCTTAATACGAGGTTGAGCAATGAACCCTGCTCACTCTGAGAACAGCAGCAGATAGCAGGAGCTCATAATGCACACTATGAATTAGTACACTGATGAACTGCACTGAAATCCACTAATCAAACAAATTCAATCCATTCTGTGTGTTCCTCCAACTTCCACACTAATGGAAGAGACTAAGTAACTTTCTGTCTTTGAACATTATCTCTTATACCTGCAGAGAAGGCTGCCTTGCTGCCTCTCCATTCTCCAGCATGTCTAGTTGATGAACAAAACTTTCGCATGGTGCATTTGGCATGAGGAGCCTGTATGGAGAGCAGAACAAATGGTCTTTGGAAAGGAAAAAGATATAGTTGCTTCCCACAACACCTCATCCTAGGCAGCTTTGCAGAAAGCCTGAGATTTTTGTCTTTTCATCCCTGTGCATATACTTCTTGTAACAATCTCCATGGCCTCATGGAAATTGCAGAGAGAAGATCCATACATACCTGAAATATCCAGCAAGGATACCTGAGAGTAACACTGAGGGCCAAGACTAGAAGCGTTTCTGAGAGCCTGGCTAGCCCAGGGCAGATCTAGAACAGCAGTGCTCATCACTTGCTTCCAGACCGCTATATGCCACCAGGTTCGTTAAGCCAGCCCAGCCTCTCCTCCCCAAAGCTATGGAGCGCTGCTCCATCCCTGCCTTTCCCGCCTCTTTCCAGCCTCAGTTCCCACTCCATCACCACCACTCCTTAGCGTGGTTCCTCCCATGCCAGGCTACCTGTGTTCCTCAGTTTGAGGATAAATGTAGTTAAATCAGCACAATTACTATCTAATTTTCTTCTCCCACTTTTTCCAGTTAATTTTTGGATTCCCTCATAAAGTCCTATGAAGATTAAATTCACCATTTTTGCCAGTTTAAACAAGAAAAATAATGACTCTTTCATCTTTGCAAATTTGCCTTTTTGCTGGTGCTGCCTTCTGCCAACGATAGGCAGTGGCTTACTTTGCCTACTTTTAAATGAAACTCTAAATACAGCTTCATAAGTGAGACATGCACAAGCTAGTTAACCCTCACTTAAACCTTCAGTTTACCATATATTTAGTGTGTTACAAAGGGTTTAAAGTGAGACAGTTTTTTTCTTGTTTTGTGTTTACATTAGGGAGATTGGTATCAGTTTAATTAAATCAGCTTTAAATCAGTTTAGGTGAGTAGGCGCTATTTTCTGTGTAAAGACAACATGTGAGCATGAAGCCAGCATAGATCCATCCAGTTCTTCTGAGGTGGGGCCCATCCAACCAGGCAAGAAGGTAAGACCACAACACAGTTCAAGGTAGTCACCTCTGCCAACTATGCCAGATGCAGTGGCAGGCCTTGGAAATTCCAGCAAATATTTTTGGAAGTTGTCCTAAAAATTGTCCTTTTTTAACGTGAAAAAAAAATATGTTAAATTTTTTCATCACAGCTGAAAGGAAATCCAGCTCTGTTACTGCAAGTTGGGCTGTTCGTTTGTCAGCCTGATCTTAGCCAGTACATGGGTACTGGTCTAGAGCGGTCCTGACAGAACCTGGTAGTCTACTCCACCTCTTATTCTTTTATTCTTAAAAAATACTAGAAGGATCTGGAGTTGTGCTGATTCAAACTTCGGAATATCTCTCTCACAGTTTTTAGCTGTTGCCTTGACCATCACTGATGGAGCTGCAGAGTCTTTTCTGCTCACTCAGATGAGAAGAAAAACTCATCTCCTCTAACAAGGCTACATGATCCGAATGATTTACACCTGTCATGCACTTAGCCTGTTAAAATTTACCATGTGTTGGAGAGGCACAAACCATAAGTATCTTGAAAGGAAATCAAATCCGTTGTGAGGGTCTTTGATCATGCCAGTTCTTCAGGGAAACGTAGACCTCCTCAGATACAGGATCAGCTTTCCAAAGGAGTGTCGTGGCAACAAGCCCGCCCGCCCGCCACCCGGCGCGAGGCTGGCGTCAGCCGCTGAGCCGTCCCGCAGGCAGGCAGGAGCGCCCCGGGGGACGCCGGATGGAAAAGGTCCGAAGGAGGCCTGTGATCGGCGAAGCAGAGCCCGAGGCGGTGTCCCTCTGATGTGAGTCACCACCCCGGCGCGGTCGGCGGGGAGCGTGGGAATGCATCCGTGCCGCTGCGCGGGAGCCGCGTTCCCTTTGATGGGTGCTGTCCTTCCACCGTTTTCCCTTTTCCAGGTGAGGGAGGAACCGTGGCCACTCTCCGTGGAGGAATCCCCAGCACGCCCAGGGATGCCCAGTGCCCTTCAGCTAACGGAGGAATGAAAATTGCCCAGTGCAGACCTCACTTGCCTGATCTTCACCCCGGTCCAGGGTTTCCTCTTAGCCCTGCTTACCGCTGAGCTTAGGCCATCAGGACCCTCTGAGACACCCCGCTCTTCCCACCCTCTGAGCACCAGGTGTGCTGGAAAATGTAGCTCTGGCTTGGAAGAAAGCTCACCGCAATGCGCAGTGCTGCGATAGCTGATCAGCGAAGCACCTGAGTGCTGCATACCTCAGTAATCCTCAGACAATTCCTACTGCTTCTAGAAAAAACGCTTAGTCCAGAATTGCAAAGCCAAAGAGTTCATTTTGAACACAACTCATTTTTCTCAGCTAAAGATAGGAACAAAAATGTCAGATTTCATTAGAGGAAGATATGAGAGTTATCGTCTAGGCTATAAAAATAGCACTCTGGGCACTTTCGTTCTAAATACTCAGCACAGAGCAGCAAAGGGCTGTACAAAGGGCCTGCTGACCTGGGAAAGGAAACACGTCCTGCTCTCCTTTCCTGTGCACTTGGCCCAGCAGAGCAAAGCTGCGGAAGGCTTTCGCTTCTACTGCGGGAGACCAGGCCATGTACGAATACAGAAAAGATCCATGTAACCCCTTACAGAGTGGGTTGTGCAAAATATTTAGTACTTAAATTATCCTGGTCCTCTTCATGGTGCATTCACAATATGAATTAATGAGTCTACAAAAGTCCTTCATGCCATATTGTATCGAGCTATTTGGGGCTCTGTAAAACTAAGAGTTACACCAGCAATTCCCTGAATAGTGTAAGGTGCGGTTACCCAATAGTTAAGTGTATTTAATGGGTGTTTCATCTGCTGTGCTTACCCTGTGCTGTCTCGTCCCTGTGTGCTTGCACTGATGCTTATCTGACCATGTGGTAAGTCAGTTCAGGAAACTACACTGCCAGAAATCTAACCTGACCAAAAAAAAAAGATATTTCTTTTTCCTGCTAGTTTAGCTCCCTGAACTGGCTCATTGCAAGGTCAGAGAAAAGAGAGAGCCTCTGAGGGGCTGGAGGGAGTATCTTCATTCAGGGTGAGGGGGACCATGCTGGCACTGACCAATGTCATTTTAAAATGATGTGGAAGAGGAGGCTCTGTTGCCCCACAGTGTAAAGGGAAAATTAGGCACCCGAGTCTATCCCCGGACAGGGATGAAACAGTACGTTCCACATGAACATCTGAGGAGGCTGTGAAATCCTCTGCTGGGAAAAGCTTGCTTGTGCATGTTGTGCTAAATTCCCATTAAATACCATTTATAAACAGCTCAAAGTGCAGGAACCTCAGCCCCAGCCAGAGTGCATTTTCTTGATTAGCATGATCAGCCTAAGTCTGCAGAGGTGATTGATGGAAAAGTGGTATTTGCACAGTGCCCCTGGTTCCTAGCCACGTTCTCACCGCCTCGCTGGGCTCCTGACCACACTCATGCAACCACGTGCTCAACATCAGGGAGCCAGTCTGACTTAAGACTGATACATTTTTCAGGGAAGCATTAGTTTTTAGCTGTCTGACGGCTGTTGATCTGGCTGACTGCTTAGGAGTACTGCTGGTGGTGCTGGAGCAAGGAAAGCGGTGGGGCAGCTCTTCCAGAAAGGATTTCTGCCACCTCCAGCCACGCTGACCTTCCTCCTCCTCCTCTCTGTGTGCTCTTGGCCTTTCTAGGGCCTTCTTTTGCCCTTTCCTAGTGTATTTTGGTGTGCTAAGGCAGTAGAGAGGTAGTCCTTTCAGTGGTCTGGGTAGATTTGCCCCTTCGCCTGCTCCGTGGAGGAAGGTCTCTGTGGAAGCAGGCTGGGGCTGGGGCGGGCAGCTGCCACCCCGGCCCCCTGCCCTGGGGACAGCGGCAGGGATGGAGCCAGGCTGACACCCGCTGCTCACCCCCCAGCCCTCCCTTCGCCTCCACTTGTCTCTGCGCTCACCCCTGCCTCCTCAGCACCCCCCAGCAGCGCTGGCGCTCGTCCCGGCGGATCCGGCTGGCTAACTGAGCGTACCTGTTTTCATTTCTTCACTTGGAAGGTTTCCTGCCACTTCAGTGGGTGGAATTGCTTTCCCAGGTATCAGGCGTGCAAAGTACCTGGCAGACGCACGGAGGCAGCGGCAGGGAAGGAGACCGTGAGACTTCTTCGGCAGCGGCAAGACGCTGATTTGGCTTGATAAAAGCACAGCCAGGAGCTCCTGCTTGTTCTCACTGTCTGATTTATTTATTTGTTTTCTTTTCCCCTGCACTTTACTGATAAAAATGGAGATGTTTACAAAGGTGTTTGAACTGCACTTTTAAATGTAATCACATACATTTTTCCCCAGCCACTGAACCAGGCCATTTTGCAGATCACCAGCCCAAGAGGAACCCTGCTATAGGGCTGGAGTGTGCATCAAAAGTGAGTTGATAATAGGACTGCGATGCAAATCTACAGATAATGTTTGACTTCAAGGGAGCTGTTACAGCGAAGAGACTCTCAGAAGTCCTAACACCCTGCTGTACAGTTCCTCCAGAATAAATCTTGGAAGGGAAAAGAGCGAGAGCAAGCAGGCTGACAGGCAGCCCCTATCCCATCCTTGATGAGAGGACTGTCCTCATGTTTAAATGCAAACAAATTCCAGGAACAGAAGACAGAGAATTATTAAAATATATATACTCCTGCCATTCCCTGCATGTGATTAATTCCCTTTTCCTCTACCAGAGAATATATTAGTGAGAGTGTCTCATAATACAGAGGCATCTGGCTGGGACTAGAAAGAGCAGCATGCTTATGCATTATTAATGATTAAAAAAGCCCAGACTTCTGTGGCCTGACTGAATATATTGCATCAGTATGGAATGTCCTTTACAGGGTAATTAGCACTGATATCTGGCCCATTTTCCTTATCTTTTGGAATAGGATAATCTCTAGGATGAAGCATGTTTGTTTTGTCAAATAGTAAAAGAGATTATGATTTAAAATAGATTTTAATGAGCAGTTAGTGCCTAACACTACTTTATTCTTGAAAGGTTGAGCACGATCTGGGAAGCAGCGCAGAGCAAGCACAATAGGAAAAATGCAAATCTCAACCTTAGTGAACCTGTGATCATAAAATAGTTCTTTAAGGATGCTTGGTTATTCAGGAGCAGCACTGATGCTGTAGTCTCGCTATTTAAACACAAAACACTGGAAGGGAACACAAAATTGTAGTAGGGCTTCCTAAATCACAGCTTTGGAACAGACTAGCTGCATCTCTTTGGCGTGGTTTATTTCTTGACAAATATAAGACAAAGTCTAAAAGCCTGTTTGGGGGGAAATAGAGCTGCGTTCATTCGCGTGCTGCTCCCTCTCAGAGGACGAAACGGCTCCTTAAGTGCCCAGCTCGTAAGTGGCGGAGGAGGGGAGCTCGGTGGGCGGTGTGGAGCGCGTGCGACAGCCGCGCGCACGCTCGGCGCCGGCGGCGGGTCGGCCGCCCGCCGGGACCCCGTGGGGAAGCGCTGCCACGCTCCGTGCCGGAGCTGAAGACCGGCCAAACCGCTGGTCTTTCTGGAAAGCCGTGAAGCGAGAGCAGCCCAAGCCGCAGGGCAGCCTGCCACTTGTCGGCCGGCCGGGGGCTCCCAGTGGAGCTGACCCGCTGCATCCGTCACGCGAACCCCGGGATGGGGCAGAGGCGCCGGGAGGGCACCGCATGCAGCTGCAAAACCCCCCTGCGCGCCCGGCACGCTCAAAGCATGTCACTTGGCAGAGCCAGGCCCTGTGCCCCTGCGAGTACGGATCACGGAAGGACGGATGCGGCTGGACTATTTGGCCTTGCTCTAGGTGCACCAGCTACGAAGCCGAGCTAGAAACCCAGCAGCTCTGGGAAGCAGAATCCCCGCTCTCTGCCTTACCCACCGCGCTGCGGTTCTCCCCCAAACGCATGATATTTCCTGTCGTCAGGGAAAGGAGAACCCTCAGAAATCCCATTTTCATAGCGTGTTTAAAATGACTCAGGACCTCTCCAGTTAGGAGAGAGCGAAAGGGTGGACCACGGTTCTGAAGTATCTGACTCCCTCCCTCACCTACCATGGTCACACCTGCTCTGTTTGCTGCGCTACAGAGCGCTCTGCTTCTTGGAGCTGGGAGGGAAAGCAGTTTGCTTTGGCAAAATATCTTGCTGTGAACGTGATGCATTCAAGAGTACGTGGAGCTCGTGGTTGAAAAGAAACCGTCTGATCAGCAGAACTTCTCTCCCTCAGCTTGTAAGGGCAGATTCAGTCCCGAGGCCGAGCTGCCATGTGGTTACAAAATAGAAGCAGGCCTTGTAAGAACCAATCTTACTTTCTTCGGTTGTCTTTGCATCTTTAATCATGCTCACCACTTAAAAAGCAGCAGCGCTGGCAGCTGATAATTAGGCCGAGCCTGCAGCAGCGTGGCTGGTGGCCAGATCACATGGCTCCTTTCATCTGCATATTTATGCATTTAAAGCAGAGGAAAACTTTCATAACATTTTAATAACTATGATCTTCTGAATCCATAAATCCAGTCCTCCAGGCTTAGCCTACACTCTCTTTCTGATCTCAAATAAGTGGAAGAGGGTGGGGTGGTTTTTTTGCTCTCCCTGTTCTTTTCCTACACATGAACGTGCAAAGCTGATACATGCAACTTCAGGGTCCTCTGTAGGATGTGGTTCAGGCAAGGTAAAGCTGCCTTTCTAAGGAGGAAGGTAGAACTTTGGTTTGGTTTCTGGCATGGGAACCATTCACCTTTCCCAAGACAGCTCACCTGCAGCCTGGCAAGATTGAAGCTGTTCTGCTAAATGACAGCTCCAAACAAAGAATTTGAGAGATGTGTATATAAAACAGAGCAGAAGCAACAGTGTGCTTTGGCCCTCGCACTTAGAAAACCACTGTCAGATCCAGTGCTAGTGGGGAGATGCTTTGGACAGGGGAGCACAGGCTGCCAGAGCGAAAGGAACTGGTCTCAGTGGGTCTGGGACTGCTGAAGCTCTGCCCCAGCTCAAGCTGCTGGAGCAGCCTCAGTGGAGGTTTTAACAGTCACAGCAAATCACTAAACAAGCCAATTGCAACGATTATGCAGTGCTTTATTTCTAGAGTAAGTCTTGACCTGGTCCTTGGCCACGCTAGTAAAACTTTGGGTTTAATACTGTTGTAGAGTAAGAGTGAATTTAGTCCCATATAACTGCTTTCCTTTGGAGGTCATGTAATTATCATAGTCATGTAAAAATAGTTAAGTTCTGCTAGGCAAAGTGAAATATTCTCCCCTGAAAATGCAGCCGTGGCATTAACTCTGCCAAGAGGGACAATGAATCGTGTCCTGCGTATTTAAGAAATCAGGAGAAACAAACAAGGACAAGATTAATTAGGAGTGGGAGTTCATAACTGCCTCTCCAAACGGGCGAGGAACAGTGCTGAACTAAACACAGCCCCTAGTTATCTGAGATGTTTCTCAATATTTTCCATCTGAAGTCTTAGAAAATTTCCTTTGCACCCGAATGTCCCCAAGACATACATAAAAGGCCTTTCTGGCTACCTAATGTGATGATTAACTTGTGTCCCCAGGTTTCATTATCAAACTTTTAATCTGAGCCAGAACTCTCTGATCTGTCATCTGAGGCAGTGGGAGAATTTGCAGCAGGGTTTTTCCCAGCAGAAAAAACAATTCACTTGCTAAAGACATTATGTGGGGAGACATAATTTGCAGATATGAGAATCTGAAAATTTCATTGTTTATTTTGTTGCCTAGGGAGCAGCTGGTGTTTTAATTCATTATGAGGCTGGATCATACATTTCCAATATTCTAAGTAGGACAATAGACTTCATCCAAAAAGTCTGAGAGAAACTGCCATTGATTTTGATGGGGTTTCTTAAGTCTCATCTAGACTTGGATTTGGAAAGTGTGATTTAGCATATTAATAGTGCAGTGTAGTTAAGGCATTATGTTTTCAACATAGCTTTACCCTTCCTTGTTTACAAGGCATTATTACTACGCAGTATTTAGCACTTTCTAATCTAGAATTGATGGACAAGTTATAAATCAAAGACAGGTTTGTCTTGTGGTTAGACCACTCCTATATGATGTCTACTTCTACCTTTTCATCTCTGACAGCAAGTGATCTAGTGGCTCCCTGGCCATATTAGCACGCATGTGCTGGCTGCAAGGTTGAGAGGCTGTGGGGCCACATGTGGGCACTGGGACAACAGGTCTACACATGAGCATCCTCAGCCATCTCCACATGTAGATCTGATGTGGTAGTCAGGAGGCCTGGGGATAGGGCAGTGCAGCAGTGGGTACAGTGCATGGATGTCGCTCGATGCCCAGAAAGGCCAAGCATGTCTTTTTTTTTCAAAGGCATCAGCATGCTGATCTCCTCCAAGGCCACATGGACAAATCTCCTACAGCTGTAGGTTCAGCACTCCTGCCATGCAGGCTCATCAACCGGGAAGGCAAAAGCTCCACAGTACAACTTGTTGTCTGAAGTTCTCAGACAGAGCCAAGAGCTGAGTTTTGAGTGGAAGAGTTTGACAAGCATTCCCTCTGGCTGTCACCCACCTTGGTGCACATAGACTTATTTGATGTAATCTGATACATTTTCCCATTAGCCTGTAAAGAGCATTCAGGGCAAATTCACCATCCAAGTTTAAGCACCTGTTACAGAGGAAGCTTATGGTTATTCCTTACATAAGCCTGTATTGCACAAATTTTCATTCACCACCACCATCTCCACACTACTGTTGACGTCATTTTGGTATGTTGGGACAATTTAAAGAAGGAGAAAGACAAGTGAAAGCGCTATAGATAATTTGATGAAAATTTCACTTTAAGTCTTATTAAGCCATAATGACCAGGTATTCTAGATATTGGAGTTACACTTCACTAACTCCTCAAAGTGGACCACAAAACAGGTGCTTTGTCCCTGTAGGACAGAAGTACTCTGACTTTTAGACACAAATATCAGTGTTTGGTTCATGAATTTGTACAAGACTGTACAAAAATTAGTATTAACCCAGGCATGTGATTTGGGTCTACAGCTGCTTGTAACAAACTCCCGGTTTTCACAAATGCTCCAGACAAACCTGAAAGTTCATCTATTTGAATGTTGTTGAAAATGTCATTGAAGTTTGCAAAACATGTAATGCAAAAATACAGGTATTATTTTTACTGTTATGTGAACCTTCACTGATGCACCATGAGCTGCCTTTTCTTTAATCAGTTCTGCCGCTTCATGCCATTCCTCAGCCAAGGATGGATTCACCAGTCATGTAAATGCACATGCAAACATACTTAGAATGAGTCATTCTGCATCTGTTGCTATTTATTAAACTGTGGTTTATATCTTTGGAGTACATGGTATTATCCTTTACGGATGTGGCTTTATCTCTGTTATTGCAATATGGAATTAATTAAGAATATTAAAGTTTGTGTTTTAAAAATGATACTTCTAACTTTTATCTGTGAAGGCAATATTTTCATATCTATTTTCTCCTAATAGCTGTATCCTTTGGGAAGTTGTGATAGACACATTTAGGTAAATATTATTCCTCCAGCACACATGGTTTCCATTGCAATTGATCCCCTGCTATTTCCTTCCAAGTACTTTACTCTGTTACATCTTCCACAATGGTGGCTGAAATACTGATCAGTGATAGCAGGGACAAATTAACTCCAGCAATTGTGAGTTTTAAAAGCAACAAACGTTTATATCTCTGTGTTGCATGTACCATAGTGACTGAAATACAGTTTTTAGGCATGCACTGAAATTTTCACTGGAGTTGGAAATGCAAAGCTGCTTGAAACAGTTATAATTTAATAAAGGGATGGAATGAATAAAGACTAATTGGATGAGATGGGACATCAAGACAGTATGCTATAAAGAAGTCACATGGTGCACAAGGGCTGTACAGAATACGTTTCCTCCTCTAGACTCACCTCCAGCGTGTTCAGCAGCCCGGGTGCTCCACGCACAGTTGGCCCAGAAGCTGACCTGAGAGCTCATGGGCTGCATGAGGCTTGAGGGTCATCACCAGTCACTGCAGGCTTGCACAGAATTACTTTCACGTGCATTTAAACCAAAAGTGCCTTTGGAAAAGGTTTCTTAGCAGAGGGCAGCAAGAAGAGGCTAGGAGAAAGCAAGGTGGAGACTACCTTTTCTGGCAGCTGTTTCCTCAAACTATTGCTCTAGATGCAGAGGGGCAATAAAATGTTTTCTCTCCCTAGAAATCCAGCATTGACCAGGCACCACTTGACTAGTGGTTGACTAGGATGTCATCTCAAATCATACTGAATCTGGCCGCAGGGAGGATGGGTGCATACACTTTTAACAACACATTTGTAGTGTCTTCTAAGTCTCTAGCACATGAACAGAATTGGACATAAACATATACCTGTGCCCCAACCAGTGGCTGTGAACAATTGTCTTTGCTATTCCTCATTTCACTGGTGCAAATGTCAGAATTTGCACCAAGAGAATGAACAAAGGACAAATCTTAGCAGCACACAGAGAGAGGCATTACACTGCTGGAGGCATGGAAGGTAGCTGGATGTAGACACGTGGCAGCTCCAACTCAGAGTAACAGATACCCAGTGGGACAGTGGTGTGTGTCATTAAACAACCTGATGAATGCACTGATGGGATCAGGGCTCTGAGAAGGTATCTTACATTTGCAGAGAGTGGACTAAATTTCCTACAAAAGCCATCTGGTATGGTGAAAGCAGATCAAGCAACTGGGATTCTTTGAAGCTTAAGTTCTCTTTTTATTAATATTTTTTATTATTGGTTAAGCACTGTGTGCTCAAAACTTTCCAAGACAGGATGATATGATCTCTGTTCACAGAATCCAACAACTCTAGGTCTGAGACTGGAACCTGATTTTATACAAACAACAGCGCTGTACCCTGCCCTATCTGCTGACGAGCTGGACCTGACTCTGATGTGCAGAAAATAAATAATACGATGAAAGTTTTACGGGAAAATCTTCAAGATGAAAGGAGTGTGTCATGACTAAAATACAGTGTTCGCAGAGCCTTGGCCTTCCCTTCTTACCAGCAGAGATTTTTAGGACGGGAAAATCTAACACAAATCAGAATCACTTTAACCTTTGAGTTTTCACAGTCTATCTCTTCCTCTCTGAAGCGACCCCAGGCTCGCCCTTCCATTGGGGGATATAGTTCTGATTTGTGTCTTGTAAGGTTGAGAGATGTGGAATAAACTGGTTACTGCTTGCTGACGTGAAGCTCCACATAGCAGATGGCTGAAGCCTTGCTCAGTGGGCTCAGTGCAAAAAAACAGAGGACCCCTGGCCAGGCCTTTCTTTCGACCTCCACAGGACCCAGGGTGAGGGAGAACTGTCTATGGCTGCCCATTCGCACAGCATTGCCTTCACAAAGCCTGCAGCAAAGCGGCCATCACGGTAAGAAGAGCCTTCTTGTTGTGCTAATGAGGAGTCCTCATTAATTGATATCCCTCTCAGGGTAGCTTAGCCTCAGTGCGAGCAGCAGGGTTTATACTGCATGAGAAAGCCCCCCTGCAATGGCATTGCTGTGGGTTAACAGAGCCCTAACGAGCTGAAAGGTGAGCACCTGCATTAGGAAACGCAGGACAGACTGCAAAAAGCAGAGCACAACCCAGGGCAAGAGCTCAGGCATCAGTCTGGGGGTACCCAGGCTGCTACAGAGACCTGTAAATACCCACACATGAGGCTCCAGCGAGTCAATGGCAATGTCCCAAGAGCAGTCATTTCTGCATAGAGGTGCAAGCTCAGAGGAAACCAGAACTGCATACACACAGGCTGCAGCATTGATCTCCTCAGCAGGGCTTTGCTAGGGACCTTCCCTTGCAGAGGAGTGAGGCTGGCATTGAGTAGGGCTTTTCTGAACGTGTTACAAAAAAGATAGCAAAAAACTCTACAACCAGTGTTTTCAGACACTCTTAGCAGTGGCACATTATGTTGCCATCTCTCACAGCCTGAAAATACAGTAACACCCACCTATTTTTCAGAGGCTACATCTATCTACAGTGAGCGAAGGGCAGATCCAAGAGATTCTTCAGACCAGACTTCTCTTCTATACCTGTGAGCCTGCAAGCACAGCCAGATAGTATTCTCCAGGATCTAAGAGCCCAAGGGACTTGGGCACATTCAGGCACTGCCAAGCAGCATGCCCTGAGGTCATCCTCAGCAGTAGGTAATGCTGCTAGGTGAGCAGAAGTGAAGAACACTTTTTTCATTTGGTTGCAATAAAGACATAGACGATTAAAAAACAACCAAAAAAGCTTTTCATACCATGCCTAGAAAAAACATAGTCATTCTTTACCATACAGAGTAACACTTTATACATAAATAATTTGAATGTCTCACTCTTTCATGGAAAGTAACAGAGAAAAACCTTCAAGGTTGATATGTGGGAGCTGGCATTACAAACCACATAGGTAAAACCCAAATCCTGCACACAAATGTTCTATATATGGTTCCAGAGTTGATCTGTACATACCTTCCTTCCCTGCCCTGGAAGGAACTGAACCAAAACCCTCCTTTGAAGACCTCTCCCATCATCATCCTCTGGTTATGGATATCAACCATGCAATCTCGGCCCTACCACTGAAATCTAGACCTTTACAGTTGCAATGTCATGAAATCCTTGTTGGTGGCTGCAGGAGGAGCCACTGCATTCTCCAAAGTGCATTATTCATTAGGCTTTCAGAGACTGCTGAATTAATTAGGCCTACTCCAGCCAGGTCACTTGCAATTATTTCTATTTCTTGGCTGTCAAGTTGGTAGCTGAAACAGCAAGGCTAGGTACTGCACATTCTAGTAACATTGGACTAAAATTTGGCGCCTTTATGAGGAACAACGGACTGCAGGAACAGATAAACAAGCTAGCAGGGTTGTGGAGAAGGGACCATCCCGCAATGAGAAATCTGAGCTTTGATCAAGGAGACAGCAGCATTTGACTCAATCTGAGCTGGCAAGATCACATCCTAAGGCATAATAAAAGATGTCATTCTTTTCAGTAGCTGAAATTCTCCCCAATGGTTTGTTCCTCCCAGGATTTTTTTATGTGATCTCATGTCTTTAAAGTCTTTCCTCTGAGGAAGTTGATCGTTTAATATAGACTACAGCATTAACATCCGGTACTAAATCAGTTGGACTGCTCTGAAATGAGGCGAGCGGGCGTCCTGGAAAGGAAATAAAAATGCAAGTTTAATAGAGGAGACCTCATGCTATTTCTTCCAAAAGACACAGGAATATAATACTTCCTCCAAGGAGGGTCATTCTGCCCTGCTGTACATGTGTTTTACACTGTCAGTGTACTCCAGACACTGACTGCGCTCAGTAAGCGTGTACAAGGAATGCAAAATCAGGCCCAAGAGGCTTTTACATCTTGCTTTGCTTTACACAGTTGCACTAAGAGGGACTGGCATGTTCCCACAGCTCTCATTAATCCAAACAGAAAAGTTGGGCAGTCAGTATTTCAGAGGCCTGCCACACACTTTCGTTATCTTCAGTTGCAAAGATTTACTGTAAAAACGAGAGGAAGAAAAACTGCAGCAAGAGAAACGTAACAGACTGCAGGCGCAGCGCTGGATGGCAAGCACAGCGTGGCACTGCAGAAAGGATGAGCCCTTCTACGCGGGCTCTTACTCTGCACCATTTTGCACAGTTTTAAGTGCAGTTCCTTCCGGTCATGCACTAAACACAGCATCTAGCATGCACCCTGTTAGGAGACCGAATGTGACACATCAAGCAGAACTCACACCATCCATCGCTAGTACGAAACTGGCTCTAAGAGATTTAGGTTGTATCAAAGCAAGCACTGTTATGTCAATAGTTAAACACATGCCAGTTCCACACAAACTCATGAAAGACTGTATTTTTGTTGTTTTAACAGAATTCGTCATGTGAGCTGACAAGGCACGACTCTTCAGCGCTGTCACTGAAAACTCTCATTTACCTCATTTAATGTTTTACTTTATGAGTAACAATTTAGCCCACAATTGAAGTGTCAGCTAAATGAGGTAATTCATAATACAATTCCGAAAACACGCTAGCTATAAAAGGCTATAATCAGAGCTAATTACAGGGACATTTGTGAAATCCATTGGTTTGGGGCTTTAGCTTTGATAAAGAGGATAACAGCTTACAAGTTCTTGTAATTCTTCCAGTTACAACAGTAATAACCACCTACTTTTACACAGCTGCTCTCATCTCACAAAACCCCACAGCTTTTTGAAAACTATATATACCACAGGAATTGTTTAACCTACACCAAAATGAAGCCATCTCCATGTGGAATAAGTAACTGTTTAACATGACATAGCAGTGCTGTGTAAAAATTTGAGAGAAAAATTCAGAAAAATATCATACGTTCTGGAAAGGCAGCAGAAATCCGCAGAAGGAGAGTGCATTTTTTCTCTTATGTGAGCACCTCTCTCCTTGCAAATACTCTTGACACCTGGATGGCCACCATGGCAGCCACCTGCCTTGAGAACAAGAAAGTCATCTCTTATATGACCTGTACACTCAAGGCACTATGAAGGAGGGCAGCAGTGTTATCCCCACTTACGAATGATGAAGCTGGGGGACCGTGTGGTCACTGGCTTCACGCTCCTGCTACAAGACCTTCAGTCCTGGCCCAAGCTCACCTGTCCATGTCCTCTGCTGAGTGACAATAAAACTCTGACATTGGGACTGGGAGTTGCAAATTGCAGCAGCTTCCTCGGCACCATGGACAGACAGCAGGCATCGCAGGTGGCTGTAGGAGGGCCAGCATTTATAGTCTTCTACTTCCACAGTTCGGAAGCCCTTCAGGGAGATGTATTCTGGGAACACAAAGACGATATTTAGAGAAACTAAGTGCACTTTCAATGACTAGTTACACCATAAACGTTACACTTTGCACTCCAGTGAAATTCTTCACTGAAATGAGATAGCGATAGGTTGAACTGATCTGCTTAAATGGAGTGAGCGAAGCTCCAAAAGTAGAAAGCTCCCAAGTCCTTACTTTTACTTCTCCTATCAAGCACTGGGCAGCAATTCCTCAACAGATGGAAACTTGAGAGATCTGCCTGCTCTCTCCTGCAGAGAATCAACATGGGATGAAGGGGCAGGGAGAGACTACGGGGGCGCATGAGAGGGCAGAGGCTACATCCGTAGGCTGCAATGAGGAGTGGCCTGTTCTAGCAGGGATCCAAAGGAGCCAACGTTGCAGCGGTGCCCTCAGCCCCGACAGCAGCACCAGCTCCCTGGGGAACTGCAGATCTGCCATGTAGCAGTACGGGGCACACGGTGACCCACACACTGTGGTGCCACCCACAGGAACAGGAGATTTAAGAGCCACAGTAGAGGAAAGGGAGGCTAAATCTTGTTCCAGCAGAACACAAAAGACTTGACAAGCCTGAGCAGGCAATGGGAAGGTTATTGCTCACTAAGAGTCTCTCCCCACCCTCCCACACCTCTGGGACGGTGATCACGTTAGCATGTTGCTATTGGGCCAACTGCTAAGTCAACAGGTAGGTATCATAGGAAAACACTGGCAATTCCTGTCAAAACTGCTGATCCTTCAGCACAAATGCCCTGCTATTTTTGTTCATAAATGTGCCAATTCCAGCTGCTCTGAGCACAAAGTGATTTCCTTCTTCAAGCTGCCATCACTCCTCCACCACCTCAAGGAAACACTCAGGAAAATGTAAGCCATAGTAACTGCTGGACTTTCCGAGCCTTTCCAGTTGGAAAGGATGATCAGCCACATCTCTACCATGGAATAGGTCCCATTTATACACAAGAACATGACTGATAAAGGCTCCTTTATCTACCCATACATCAAACAGAGGAATGGTCTTCAGAAAAAAAAGATACATAATAGGGCAGCAAGGCTCTAGCCACATTCAGCTGAGTCACTGCGTGACCCCCACACACCTTGTGCTCCTATAATAAACTGTGCTGACCAGCCAGAAGCCATCAAGTGAAACAGGGGAAGACTGTGTATCAACCTGAAAAATTGCTCTATTTGTCAAGAGAATAAGACGACACTGAAGAGAGAAGAAAACGAGAGACTCAAGTTTACTTCTCTGGTCTACTTGCTTAAGCTATAGCAAATACATCAATTCACTTAAAATACAGGCTGATGCCCGTTCTGAAAACGGTATTTAGAAGTAGTGCAAACATATGTTCATATGTATGCCAGACTGTCTGTACGGCATTTACTTTGCAAGACAATGTAATCATGCATAACTCCCATAAAGAAACAACAACAGACTGCTTAAATGAGGGAGGAAAGAAAGATACTTTGATGTTGAATTCTATTTCTTGTAACTACAGATTGTCTGAATGTAAGAGAAGTCAGAATTTGGCCAATTAGAAAGTTTCTTGCTCCCTTGGGAATTATTAGTATTACTTAAAGCATCTGAAATAATGTACCTTTTAAAAGAAGAGGTCTTTTCTGTAGATAGAGCCCAGACTTGTACAGATGTAAAACCTTTTCAAAAGCTTCCAGGGTTTCATTTATTCCATATCGTAAATCACCTACATTTAAAGAAAAAAAATGACAGGAGATGCGTAATTCCAGAAAAATACCATCTACAATCTTCTAATAAAAAAGCCTTCGTTTATGAATATTAGCCCGTACCTGTTGCATTCAGAATATCACTTAAAAAGGGCTGTAAAGGTGGAGGTGCAGAGTGTGGCAGAAGATAGGTGAAAAAATACCTGCAAAAATCCCACAGGCAGATTAGAATACAGTTGCTCAAATTCCTTAGTGATTAAGTTGTCTACATTTTCCTCTGGCTTGATTAGCCCCATGTGACTAGCAAGTCTACCTTGGTTCTTAAATTATGTTTGAACACTTCATTGGCATCTCACAGACCATTCTGCGGACTAATGTGGAAGCTTAGTCTTTACAGCACAGAGTGCAGCCAAGCACCACACTTCAGCTTTCAAAGCCTCGAGCAATGGAGCTTTCCCTCATTTGTACTCCTTGGACCCAGCTTTTGTGCACTAACCAATGGACTTGACATCAATAAAAAAGACCTATACAAAAGAAGACTCATGCAAGACCTTCTTCTTGCCCTGAAAAGGGTTCACAACCCGATTACCCATGGAAAGGTGGAATACTCTCTTATTTATTTTCTGAACCCTCCAGAAAACTCCTGTTTACAAGAGATAAATAC
The DNA here is from genome assembly GCF_028389875.1 of Rhea pennata. Taxonomy (NCBI): domain Eukaryota; kingdom Metazoa; phylum Chordata; class Aves; order Rheiformes; family Rheidae; genus Rhea; species Rhea pennata. The sequence goes on along the minus strand of NC_084667.1, from coordinate 56,768,839 downwards.
ATCATCGCACGGCTGTAACAGTCTATGCAGGGATTCACCCTTTAACAGCAAGTCCTGCCAACAAGGGCTCCCATAACAAGTCACTAAAACTGTATAAATATCCAGCTGCCAAGACTTCCACTTTCACCCGATCTGCCAAACATCAATGGTGAGTGGAAGTCATCACACTTTAAAGATTAGCTGGGGGCCTATGTGAAGTGATGCAGCAGCCTCAGCCTCTCGCCCATCATTTGGGTGTTTCATTACTGTTCCGTAGCTGCCCACAGTTTTGGCAGAGAGGCAGAGTTCAACGGTAAGGGTAGCTAGCCCGTTCCCAGCACCAGCGGGTCAGAGCCGATGCGCTTCAGCAGGCAGCCTGCACTGCCACCGCTCCCAGCAAACACAGCCGGTGGCTTTCAAATGACAGGGCTTTTAGTAGGTCTTGTTTGGCAAAAGGCAAATCCACAGGTGCAACCTCTGAAGCAAATTTCTCGAGGGCATTAGGGAAAGGGAGCAGTAGAAGAAGGATGCCTACATTCTCCCTAGACAACAACCAAACTATTTTCCTGCCTTACAGGGAAAATAAACTTGCTTCAAAGCAATCCTTAACTACCCTCTGACAGAGGTGAGGGGGAAACACTGCATGGAAGAAATGTGAGATACTACATGCTACCGGCATTCTGTGAGTTCAAACAAGCCAGATTTTCTTCCCTAGCTAATTGGACATACCGATATGCATTGAAAAGATTCTTCTTTTCATTCATCCCTTCACACTTCCCAGCTGTAGAGCATTTGAGAGGAAAGCTTCTCGTAGGGAAGTCCAGTGTGCAGTCATTATCTTCCTTGCATGACAGCTCCTCGGTGCTGGCGTCATCCAGGTCTGTCACTTTTAGATTTCCATCCACCATAACAAACTGCCTTGGCTGGAAATCCAAGAGGACTATTGAACCCAGGGGGGAATGTGCCAAGTAAAACAGCAGTTTCACAAGACTCAGGCAAATCTGAGAAAGAGAAGATGAATATGCATGGAAAAACAGATGAAAAACAGCTATTAAACTGGAAATAGAACAAAGGAGAGGGCATTCAATGAAATTAAAGGCAAAAAAGCATATAGTACTTAAAAGGTAATTATATGTATGCTACAAAATTTATTATCAACATTGCCACAGGATTTGACTGTGTAAGTAGTTTAGCAACATTTTTTTAAAAACATGTATGTACAAAAAAGAGATGTGCAGTTATACTAACTAGAGGAGAAAGCTATGAGAAAAACTATAGCAGCCTTCGTGTTTCAGGATCTGTACTGATTTGCTAGCTGAAATCAGAAGAATTTTTCCCCCTCTATTCTGGCATAGAATTAATACCTTCCCCTCCCTTCCCCCATGCTGCTCCATATAGACTGAGTCTCCATGGTCATTAATACCAGATTCATATGCTGCTGCATCACTCAGCTGTACAAATTTGGGCACAAAATCATATTTCTGAAAAACTAGCCAAAGTATGCAATGTATTTTATGCCAGCTTTCTGCTTTTGTGTCAACTTTCTGGCAGCAGGGAAAGGTCAGAGAATACCTGATCCAGCATAAAGCTTTGTAGGCAACTTTTGAACAAACTGCAGCTAAAAGAGTGCATTTACACTGACCCAGCACTTTAAGCAGCTATAGCATTTTTCATTCACTATTGGGAGTCCTAGGGTCAGATTAACTGCATCCTCAGCCAGGTGTGCCACAGTCAGATCTGCACTATGTCTCTCTGCCTCAGATAGCGATCTATGCAGGCACAAGCGTTTGCTCACTTGAAACCACTCACAGACTCCCTGGTATCTGATGCAGCTCATTACAGGGAAAATCCCATCCATTTAGATGCCCTAATCAGGAAACAGGGCTAGATAGGGTCAGTCTACTTTCTGTGTTAGTGCCTTGAGCTATTGAAAGATTATTAAAATTTTAATGCCACCATGAAATCCAGTAATATTGGTTTCTCAGCTCTGTAGAAGATGTCTACGTTTTTGAGAAGACGAAGTGCACAGAAACCTATGCAGAAGCCAGTATAAAACAGCTTGCTAGCAAGAGTGGAACTCCACAGGTCAGGAGAAATGATTCTGGAAGCTTTGACACTATTTTAACCTCACTAGTGAAGCAATCAAGTCGAAGTGAACCCAGCTTCACTTTCCGCAGCTCAGTGAGTCCAGCTGCCACACTCTTGCTCCGGCTTGGACAGCAAGGTTCATTTTCAACATTCAGCATGGCAAGGAATTTTATTTTGGGAATTTTGCTGTGATTTTATTTTACCCAAAACATTTTGTATTGACATTAAAGTACCCACACTTCTACTTGATGCTGTCCTTCCTCCCAGGAAGCAAACAAGTAGCATCAGCCCCCAACTGAGACCTTGAGGCAAAATTGTAATACATGCCATAACCAAAGCACCTGCCATGTCTTAAGTCCTTTATGCTCATGGCGAGCTTAAAAGTCTCTATGTGTAATGTTTAGGAGACAAGACAGATACCAGGAACAGGGATGTGATCCTATCACCTACAGCATGAAGAAAGCAATTTAGCAGTGTTTGTATTAGAGTAGTACCTAAAGGGCTAAGATCAGAAACATCACACAAACACACAGCAAGACAGGCTGCTCAGCTTGCTGCCTAGAAATAGGTAATACACAGGCAGCCAACAGCAGACACATAGCAAGGTTAGGTGGCTTTCCTGAGTCAGTCCCTGTCTGCTGATGCGTCTGGCCATGAAAGCCATTAGTCCCTCTGTGGAGGAGACAATCAACTAAAACTGTAGTATAATACCGTGTATTCACACCAGCACAACCCTGAGCAAGATTTTGCTGCCATTTCTTCCCAGCAAAATTCCTCTTTTAAGCCACGTTAGAGGAAAGAAATCTATCTGTGAAACTCTGGACTATGGCTATTTTTAATGCATTTTAAAAGGACCAAAAATAAAGTGATTTAAAGGTAATTTGCAGGAGCAAACAAGAGTGTCAGCATGACAATCCCTTTTGCCCCGGCAGTCATCATGGGCTCTTCACATCTACTCAGTTCGAGGTCTAAAAGCTACTGAGAAAACTCCCTTTGTTTTGTTTTCTTACTTTAAATCTCTCCTCCCAGGGGGTCTGCAGAAGCTGAATCATCTCCAGGGGGGATCCCAGCTCCAGCATAGCTGTGACCCTTACTTCAGGATCTCCGCTGTTATCATAGCATTGACCATGCAGCTGCGGAGAGAGCAGCAGCAGTCTCAGAGCAGTGCCAGCCAGGATGCAAGGAAGCGCGGGACGGCTTTCCAGGCAGCAAGGCGGACTGGGGGAGGCTGAATAAATACCGACAGACCGACTCAGCCCTCGGGAGTCAATTAGAGCCACGGGCACCACCGCGCGCGCTGTGCTCCCGGCAAGCCAAAGCCGGAGCGCCGGGGCCGGGCCGGGACCCGCCGCGCTCCCGCGTCGGGGCCCCGGGCGGCTGCGGCGGCGAGCGATGCAGGACGCGGCCTGGGGGAATTTCCCTATGAACGAGGCGCATCGCACGGCTGCAGCCCCGGCGCCGGCGCCCGCCGCGACACCCGCGCAACCCGCCGCCCGCGCGGGGCTCGCCGCCGCCCGACGGCGCCGGGCGCGCCCGGCCGCCGCCGCGCCGTACCTGCACGATGCCGGGGTGCCGCAGGCGCTGCAGCAGCGCCACCTCCTTGAGCAGCTTGTAGGCGGCCAGGCGGTAGCAGCCGGCGGGGGCCGCGTAGCGCTGCACGCACTGCCGCACCTCGCGGCCCGCGCCGTGCACCGACTTGAGGGCGAGCGCGCCGCCGCCCGCCAGCGCCGCCCGCAGCACCACCTTGCTGAAGCCCCAGCCCACCACGCTGGCGCCCGACACCCGCCGCAGGGCGTCGCAGCCCAGCGCGCCCGCCGCCGCCCCGCCGCCGCCCGCCGCCAAGCGCCGCACGTCGCGCCGCCGCTGCCGCAGCTCCTCCAGCAAGCCCGGCGGCAGCGGCGGGGCGCCCCGCCGCCGCCGCCCCTCACCGCCGCGGCCGGCCGGCAGCGCCAGCAGCGCCAGCAGCGCCAGCAGCGCCAGCAGCGCCGCGGCGCCCAGGCGGGCGGCCCGTCGCGCCCGCTCCGCCGGCTCCATGGGGAGCGGCGCTGCGCGCTGCGCGCTGCGGCCGCTCTGCCGCCGCGGGGCCAGGCGAGCGCCGCCCGCCCCGGCCCCCGCCCCGGCCCCGGCCCCGGCCCCGGCCCCGGCCCCGGCCCCCGCCCCCGCCGCGCCCCGCGGCCAAACCCGCCTCTTCCTCGCGAGCGGGCAGCACGGACGCACGGGGCAGCGGCGCCGCCGGGAGCGCGCATCGCCCGCCCGCCCCAGGCCCCTCCGGGCCCCGCTCCTGGCGGCTGCTGCTAGCCCCCCGCGGGGATCTCCCGCCCAGGCTTTTCCGAATGCGGCTAAAGGTGCTGGAAAACTGATTAAAAACCGTTAAGAACTGGGTGAGCGAATTCCCAGGCTTTTGAAAACTCTCAGGTTGAGTTTCAAAAAAAAGCAAATACTGGCACTTTCACTTGTTAGAAGGATAAACTGTATTGGATTGAAATAGCAACACGCTAGTTGAAGGGTGGAATTCTAATTGTTTCCAGGAAAAAAAAAAAGGCCAAAAAAGCTCAACTTCACCTGCCAAAAGCTGACAATCCAGTCAAAAAATGTTGCCTTGGTATTTGTATGTGAGGAAATACAGCAGTGCAGTGACACACAGTCTAGCCAGTGTTGCCATCTGTGAACATACACCTATAAAGAAGACTAAAGTGTTACTGAGATTGCTGTGAAGAAATGGGATTCAGGGGACTAGGTTTCCTCTCCTGGCTCTATCACAAGTTTTATGTGTATCTCTCCACTGTGTGCTGCTGTTTAGAAAGAGAGTCTTAAAAAGGAAAGGAAAAGTTAGCATATAGCGAAGGGAAACGCAGTTTACCTGCTTCTAGTTCAGGCAATATGCTGTTAACTCTCCTCGCTGGCCTGAAACACCAAACCAGTAAGTTTATTCACTTTTTTTCTTTACTGCTACAGAACTGGGTTAAAAGTTAAAATATCTGTCTGCCTCTCTCACTGATTTGCTTCAGTTCTTGTCATAATTTCTTATGGGGAAATTATCTAGGAGATCCTCCCCGGAAAGGGAGAGTGGTGATGTATGACCAAGTGTGGTGACCTCCTCTCAACAGCATACCTCAATTTGGAAGAGATACAGCTGACTTTTTATATGCTAAATAGAGGTGCTGGTACTTCCTTGCCACTGCCCTTGTCTCTGCTGTCTCTCAGGATCCTGGTCTTGCTGACAATCTGCAGTATCTTTGCACACTGGGAGGAGAATGGTTGGATAAGGTAAGTAAAATTGCACAAGATTTGTTCTAGGCATGAGGGAGAAGTGTGGTCACTTGATCCTGCCAAGTGTTCCCACTTCCTTGGACCTTGCCTCACTCCACATAAAGCAGTGCCATCACCTCTCTTCTGACTCACTCATAACGTACATACTGCTCAGATCACTTCTTCTGAAGTCACCCCTGCAAATCAACTTGTGTGAAACCTCTCTGATAAAGTACTCTTAAAAGCTGGGGCCATGCAGGACTCTAATCAGAGATTATAGCAAAGCAGTTAAAGCAGCATGACTAGCAGGTCACGGACTGCTGTAACAGAAATAATGAATGTAAGCAATCGATCATAAACAGCTTCCTTCCCAAAATCATGCAGAAAATTTCCCTTTCAAGTCACATCATTTCAACATCCCAAGAGCGATGTGTGGGATGGAGTTTGAAGAGCAGTGCAGTAGTGGAGTACAGCTGTTCTGCAAAACAGGAAAAATGAATCCTCAATTCATCGGGAAATACACAGACATAAAGAGTTTTGGAAGTGAGTGCAGAGCCCATAGTCTAGTGGTATACAACACAGTCAGGAGATAAAATCTGTTTAAAATAATCTAGAAAATCTCAGGCTTTCTGTTCTTTTCCATCCACACGTAGGCTAGAGTCTAATACCAGGCAAATCTTAAAATAGTTAAATTTCCTTTGTTGCTTTTTAACCTTGATAGCTCTTTAATTACTGTTCTTATTTACAAATCAAGTATACATATGTGTCATATTAATGAATATTCATTGTCACTGAAGAGCTATTAAGTGCATTTTTACCTGTTTCCAAGAAAATAGGTGCCAACTGAATGTAGTATTATTTAATTTCAGCATGTCCTCAACAGCATGATAATATCAATGAATCTTAGAGAAGATTCATAGATAAATAAAAATAATAATGATAGATTATTTATTTACTGTATAGTAGCACTTGAGGATTCCTGCCAAGATCTTGGCTCTATTGTGCAAGGCATCTTACAGGCAATAGCACAAGATAGCATCATCTTTATACAGCTGACACATTAAAAGGGAAATACAGCAAAGCGCGGCAAAAAAGGTATAAGAGTAAGTGCTAATTTGAGCGTCCTTTATTTTCTTTGGATAAACTGTTCAAACAAAAGAGGGAAGAGGAGGTAAAAGAGAAAAGCAACGAAAGGTGGGCATAAGAGAGACAAGGATCAGCCCTTAACCAAAAAAATCTGGAAAGACTCCACAGAGTAGAGTCCTCTTCTGTATTTGGAGGCAGTATCTGGCCCCTGCCCAGATCTTCTCAGTAGATCCAACATAATCTGTTATTGGACACCTCTGGTGCCTCAGACATTGGAGACTCCCCATTGTCTGCTTCTAGCTTATGTGCAGTAATATTTTAAAGAATGGAGCAGGGATAAGGCTTAACTGAATAAAGTTCCTCTGAAAAGACTTAGAAGAAATCTGTTCTTTAATATTTTTACAGTGAGTATGTACTGGAGGAATAACTTACTCTGTCCCAGTCTAGTAAGAGTGATGGTATGGGGCAGAGAGTTCAAGAATCCCATCTGGACCTCAGTATTGGAGTGTTATAATTAAGAAGCAAATCCTATAGATGGATCAAAGAGGAAAAGGATGGTTGGAGCATGAGAAATGAGCATGGTGGTGTTTCCAGTGCTGAGGAGAGGAAATGTGTGGACCTCAACATTGTTAAGAGGGAGAAGGAATGGAGTTAAAGAGGAAGGACGCAAATCAGAAGTCCAGTGTTAGCAGAAATGGTCTACTAGCAGAATTGGCTGACCAGCACAGGCTGTTTCTTTATTCTTTAGACTGATACAAACTATGTAGGATGAAGTCTCAGGTACTTTCCTATGCACTGGTGCTTGATCTTCTTCATAGTCGTTAAGCATTAGAACAGTCCCTGGCTACTAGCATAGCCCCTGACAGCTTCTGGTATAGCTTGGGAGTCAGGATGTGCCAGAGGCTGTTCACAATATGCAATTTTCAACACAATTTCAACATAATGAGAAGGGCAAGAGAGCTCAGTAGACACAGCTGTTGTGTGCCAGTTGGTCTCAGTGCGAGGGAAAGGTCCAGGACATATTGAATTTGTTAACAGGGATGTAGCCTTAGTGTCTTGAGGAGGGGAGAAATAGTACCAGTCCTTGTGAACACAGGGAGGTGCCACTGCTGAGCACTGTATCCTACCAGAAGCTCTGGTGGCCTCTGCCAGCCCGAACCTGGAAGAGGATTTGAGAGCAGCTCCTCAAAAGGAGTTATAAATGGCTTTGACTGTGTCCACTCCAGAGCCAGCTGAGACAGCAGAGTAGGACATAGCCAGGAAATGCTTCAGGACCTGAAGCAGAAATGCCTGAATCAGTACTTCCAGTTTCACTGAGCACACATCACTGCCCGTTCAGAGACAAAACACTCCCACCCCGCACAGACTCATGTACGGGCACACATGGGCACAGCGACTGAGGCAGCATTTGTCAGCACGTTTTGCACAGAGGTTCTATTGAGAAGGGAAGGTGTAGACAGTTTTCTGAGCCCGCTAGATTTGAATTCTTATTTTCAGTTAGCTTATTTTCTTATTTGCTTGTGATAGGAGGGAACCAATTATGGGAAATATACCCACCCAGAGGAGCCTCTGTCTTTCAGAGGGAGGCAAATCCTTCCACAGCTGGGGTGGGAGAAAAGGATCCCTCCTTACTCCAGCGAGTTTGGAATTGGGTCAGCTTATTTTCAGTTTTCTGAGCCTCCCCAACTCACATTAACTGGCATTAAGACCATGATTCTAGAGCAAGAAACCAAGTTAGTTCACAACCAGTAAAATGGAGTAAAGGGTCCTCTGTTGAGTGAGAGTGTCATCTCCAAATGTTACCACAAGATAGATGGTTATTAGCTACAAATCATGTCAGAAAGTGTCCTGCAGAGAAGACCAAAGCATTGACAGGGGCAGCAAGATGGAGTAACTCTAAAATGGTCCTACCGAGATGTTGGCAGGATTCAAGTGTCCCAGTGTAGGCAGCTCCATCAACACACTGGTGCCTCTCTTGTCCCTGATACGACTGAAGGAATGACAAAAAGCAGACACAGTTCCTCTGAGACGAATTGTTACTCCTCCTCCAGCAGTGTTTCTTTTGTCCCTGAGCCTAAGAAAACACAGGATCTCACAATTTGTGTATGAAAAAATGTAAGGAGTAAAAGAGGAGCAAATGAGAGAAAGCCCAACAGTCCTGGTTAAGCAGATATAGCACATTATTTTGCTCTCCCTCAGAAAAAGAAAGCTAGTTGCAATGTTTCTGCCTGTCTATATTGCCTTTGCCAGCATTTGAGCTCTGTGTGGTGAAGATCTGTTAGGTATGTGCTATGGACAGCTACTTTAAGTCGTCTTGTCTCAGTAGCAGATTTTGCCTAGATCCAGGGGAGGTCTCATGTTGCAGTTGTCTTCCTGTAACCAGACCAAGTGCAAATGCACAGTAACCTAGTACAATGCTCTAAAGCCACTGTGGTAAAGAAGGCAGCAGGGAGCTGTTTACGGATGGACAAATGAGCCTGGAGAACAGCAAAACATCCAGAGAAACACCTGATTCCTGCTGCACTCTGCATACGTGGCTCCAGCAATAAAAAAGACGACATCTTATGCTCTCATATCTATAATCATTCCCTTAGAGGCTCTAGATAGATCAGAAGTCCCTACATTGTTTAGAAAATTTCATGTTCTGCTATAATGCAAAGACTGTAATTGAATCCCATGCTTCTGAGCTTCTGATGGTTTCATGAAAGGTTTAAGGTGATATTCCTCCAGGCAAAATTATGGGTTTTCTTCCCACTTCCCTCCTAGCACTAATGCTAGGTACGCCCCTCCCTGCACAAGGTGTAGATGCAAAACTGTTGAGTCTTGCTCCTGTGCTCCACGGTAAGGAAGCTGTGAAGTGATTCGCCTTTCTCTGAGAGACAGAGGCTCCTCTGGGTACATTTCCCATAATTGGTTCCCTCCTATCATAAGAGTCATCACCATGCAGTGGTGACTTCCCTGTTTCTCTTGTTATTTGTCTATGGCACTGATTGAAAAGGGATAAGATCAAGGCTCCCAGATCAGCATGTAAAACCTGGGGAGAAATCCTAGGGAAAGTCCTCACTTTGAGCACATACAAGCACATGAGCCCATAAAACTCCTGGACTCAAAAGAGGAAGGCTAAGAGTTTATAGTTTTGGGAAGGGGATGAAAGAAATCTGCAGCAGCCATTGGTCAGAAAAGGAGGAAGAACTAGACACCTGTAAAAAAAAAGCACTTGGGAATGAGTACCCTCATCTTTGTAGGCAACTTTTTACCTTGACTCCTGCTGACTGAGCCTTTGCTGAGAGTTCCTGTTTGTCTCCAGACATGTGCATCTGCAGAGGGTGAGGGCAGGAGGAGCTCTGAGCTCTGCTGGAAGGCAGGTTCTTACTTGCAGGGTTCAGGAGCTGCAGCAGTCCTGAAGAGCCTGGCTTGGCAGTCCTGAGCAAACCGTGACTTGCCTGTCTATCCAGCCTGCAGCACTCCATGCAGGGCTGGGTTTGCCCCCTTTTGGGTGGTGCCCATGGAAAAATCAGCCCATTAGTCATTTTCAGATCTTTCTTTGTTGTCCCCAGATGCTGGTAGAAGCATACAGAGAAAAGTAGCATCACATTCGATACTTTTTCCTACAAGCAGCTAGGATGAGCACCAGGGATGGGAGACATCTCCTGTTCTGCATTTCCTCTTTACTGGCCACGATCCCTGGCTGAGTGCACGGCACAGATAAAGCTGACTTACCCTGGAAGTGAAATAATGTACTTCTCTTTCCTAGAGTAAGAAGAAACTCTTTTTCTGTGCTGTCCCTGAAAGCTGCAGCACCTAGCTTCCTTCATAGCCTATGACTGTCACAGTTGTGTCTGCCTGGGTACTTGTGGCCTGAAGCCTCCTTGCAGTGTTTGGCAGAGTCTGTATACACACCTAACTGGCATACAGAGCCCTGGGGAGCAGCTTTCTTGAATCTTGTGGGTTGAACATGGATCCCTTTCTCTTTCTTTCTTTCTTCTTTCTTTCTTTCTTTCTTTTTTATTTTTTTTCATATTTTTTCTCTTTTTTTATTTTCTTTTTTCTTTTTTTTGGAGGATGAGGTATCATCTCCTGGCTAGGAGTGAGGATGAAATGGAGAAAGCCCTGCACCATATTGGCACACCATCCCTGAGGTTTAGAAATGATCTCTTGCTGGCACACGCTCACTTGAAAAGCTCGGGACAGGCTGTCTCCAAAGAGAAGGGGAGGTTGAGGCGGAGGAATGCTGCTCCTGCTCGGTGCATCGGCGATGAGCGCTTGCCATCTGGTGGCAAGTGATCAGCACTGGCAGGCAACAGTCTGGCAAGAGTTATGCTTCCAAGTCTGGAGGCAGAAGAAGATGAAAGGCCTGTGTTGGTAATCCCTGGAGAGCAAGCTAGCATTTCGGTCTGCAGAGAGAGCAGGAATGTGGGCACTCTCCGAGCAAGGTGAGCACAGAGCAGACAGGTCTGCAGCAGTTGAGGCCTGGCAAAACTCAGTGAAGGGTTCTAACAAGCTCCCACCCCCGTGTTAGCCCTGGCCCCTCTTTGGAGATGCCCAGCCTCAGTGCAGAGGTTGCAGAAGGAAATACTTGTTTGGGCTACTAATGCATTTCAGCTCATTCACTAGCAAGACAGAGCAGAGAGCCGGGGTGGCGGCTTCTTGCGTCCCCACGGTGTGATTTGCCAGCCTGTCTGTCATGCTGTCTGCATGCTGCTCATAGCATACGCCACTCGCCTTCACAGCGTCCCCGATGACTCCTTCGGTGCTGTGACAAATGAGTCACATTTTGACAAATTCTCAGAATTCAGCCTGTTGTTTCGCCACCAGCAAGTCTAGCCCCACTGACACTGAGCATCTGGCTCCCAGCCGTATTGGCTCCCACGAACCTGCTTCCTGCCAGAGAGTCCTTAGTTTTCCAAACAAGATTTTATTAATCTGTAAGAAGATATAAGCAAATCTCCAGCAAAAAAGGGACTGGAGAACAGGCCTATTGATTGATAGGCTAAACTTGCTCTAACAATACAAGCATTAGTACCTCTGGATACAGGTAATACTTGTTTGTACCCTGTATAACATAGGTACATAACATAACATCAGCCTTATTGGTCTGTTACTGCACTGTTGCACTGATCAAGCTGTTGCACAACGTGAGCAGACCAAGGGAAATCTTTGGGAAATCACTGAACTGGTGTGGAAACCAAGGCAATAACTTGATGGTGTGCATACCGGCTTCTCCCCATTTTGATTAGAAAAGATATAACAAAGTCCTGAATTTCCTTTATTTCAAGATAGATCTTTGAATTTCCTTTATTTCAAGATAGATCTTATGCCCAAATACTATCCAAATATTTCTGGAATATGGGATTTTCACACATCATTTTTCCCGTATCAGAGACAGGCTCTTTGAAAGCTGGCAAGCAGTGAGCAATTTTGGAGCAGTAGCAGCAAAGGAGGGTGCAGGATGTTCCATTGCCTCTGGCTCAAGTTCAGTGCACGTTTCTTCGGAGGCAATGTCACTTTAAGCAGCATCTTCTTCCAGGCACTTACTTCCAAGGCTGCTGTACTTACTAGGCTGTCTGGTCCAAGTGTTCATACCACTTCATGGTGAGCCAGACAGAAACTGATTTGGGTTAACCCAGTAAGGGTTACCCAGTAAGGCCTCCTAAAAACTATAGTATTGCATGAGAATGAGTGGGGGGCAGAGAAAAGCAGAGGGCCTCTTTTGACAGCACTGGCTTAAATGGATTGTGAACCTATGCTCTGAACAGTATTGGAAGAAAAGTGGGAGACACTGAAGAAAAGTGAGGCTGAAGTAACAGGAAAAACTAATGGCCAATAGTAATGATTTCTACTTCAGATTGCTTCTAGCAATCCGTATTCTTATTTAGAGTAGGAAGAGAAAAATTGTTTGGACCAAGACAATATCTTCAAACTCTTGTTCCTGAATTCAGCCCAAACCTTATGCTCCTACTGAGTGTTTGATTCACTGTGTAAATAATAAACCACCTGAACTAAGTAATTTCTGAGTAACTTCAAGCCCTTTACTTAGATCATCTTGTACTGTAAGTGGAATTAGTGGAAAATATCAGCTGGGATTTGGCTCAGGTTTGCTTGCAGCTACCAGGGATACTGCAGTGAAGGGATGTTCTTTTCAAAGTCTGGTCAGAATCATATAGTCCCTGGTGAAGAAAAAAAACAAGCCTCTAGGCGGAAGATATTCAAACATATCTAGAATTAATCCCCTAAGGTTTTCTCCAATAAGTAATATGGAAAGGAAAATTTTCAGTCTAGTAATCCTCTGAAGGCATCTGCAAAATCTAACCTTTGATTAGTGGGGAAATCTTCAAAATCAGAAGAAACTCTGCCACTACCACTTCACGCTCCCTTTCCTGACAATCACATTTGGAAGTCTTTCGGGAGGCTCCTTGGCTTCAGTGTACACATGACTCCATCTAGTGGCCTAAGGGTGCCATTATCCAAGATTTTAAAACTCTGCCCTGGTACCAGCTGGATGTCAAACCTCTGCACCAATTTTGCCATAGCCACTTTCGCCTCCATCTGTGAAGGAGAAAAGCAAACTCAAAATCAGTGACAGCAAATTCAACCTTGACTGCAGATTCAGTGTGTGACATCATGCTGCTTTGTCAATATAGAGATTTAAAACTTTACACATGACTCTACTAATGCAGCTGACTATGAGTTTGGGCCAGAAGAACAAATGGAAAGCACAAAGATTTGTCCTTGTGTTTATGTGTTAATCCTGTTTTGGAAATCAGAGCGTAAATCCAATCAAGATTTTGAGCCTGAATGCTTTGATGAACTTACAGCACAAACCCAGAGAGTTGTCCCCTTTTTGTGCCTCTAAAATGCCCTTTACCATGCTCGTATACTCACATCTTTTGTTAAAGTGTTCCTCCCATCCATGCAAGGCCCTCCTCCCCTTTTCAATGCCAGTCTTGGCAGGTCTGTGCCCTTTTGCCTTGTTCTACACGGCTTGACTCTGCCAGCAGCAGCCATAGGTTGGTGCCTAAAAGCCCCTGCATGCACCCCTTATGTCTGATCTTAGGGGACAACGTGATAGTGATTACAATTCCTATAAAAGGGTTTGGATTCAAGCAGGATGATTCGGAACAAGTCACAGGGTGACCAGTCTACTGCCCTCTCTCCTGAGGACACTTTGGATGCATGCATGCATGGATGACATGGGACAAGTTTGGTACCTGTTCACATGACAGCGTTTGATCATACAGCAGATGATACATGCCTTCTCATAGGCATGTTGGGGATCTTCCTTTTAAAGGGAAGAGGTTTGGTGCTTCATCAGAAAGGCCTTTGGCCTCCAAGCACCAGCAATCACTAGCACACCTTGAGCTGGCACAGTGCTTACTAAGAGATCATTGTTTCAGGCTTACTTACCTGTGCAAAAACCTGCCCAATACAGGATCGGGGTCCCAAAGAGAATGGAAAGTAGGAGTAATATGGCCTATGAAGAAAAAATGTCCAAAACTGTAATTTGGATGGCTTTGTTGTAAAGAAAGAAGCAAACATTTCATCACAACAACAAGGAGATAGTCTAAGTACCACTTTACCCACCCTACTTGTTAAGGCTGTCTCCAAATTTATATTTATGGTTCAGAGCAGTAGTGCAGTTCGGAATCAAATTCCCAGTCATCTTCACTTACTGTGTGTTGACTGAGTTCACAGAGCGGTTTTGATGCATGCAAACTTGGTTTCTAAGCTAAATTTCAAGCATGTTGTAAATGCCCTCTAGCTCCTCATGGGGACATAAAGATCCAACCAATTGTTTCTCCTTTGGACAGCTCTGAACCACATGTCATGGACATGGACATTTGGTCCAGCAATCCAGCCTAATTCTAGCATGAAGTAAAACCCCTAAACCATAAACAGTGTAGATATAGGGGCCTCAGCACCAACTGCCTTGACCACTGCTCCCTCCTGTTGTGCGCTGCCTACTGCTGTAGACATGGCTTAAGCCTTTTCAGCCTAATGCAGAACAGCATTTTATGTTTTTGGACCCATTTTCCCATCTCAGTTGTGGAGATACTTTAAGCTTCTTGGGGTGAGAGCTGTCATGTATTGTAAGTCTGTGATGCAATAAGGTCAATATTCAATCTGGTTTTGACCCATAACTTTTACCACCGTATAAATATTAAAAACATTAGTATTGGTCTTTTTTTTAAGGCATCACGCAATCTAAAGAACTTCTGAACAAAAGCTAGACATTATTGTTTTTTATTTGCATCTGGATAAGGCTTTAGTGTTATTTATACTGTAATGAAAAAGTAATTTAATTCCACATTTTACTCTTGCAATCTCTTTCTGTAATGATTCATTATAAGATATTTAATAACTTGGTAGTAAAAAGAAACTCACTTTGGTGCCTCTTCGCTAAATCTGTCTGGATCGAAAGTGAGTGGGTCCTTGAAATACTGTTCCATCCTTCCCATTATATAAGTGCTGAACTGTCAAGAAAGAGTTTATTTGCATTAGTCAGGAGAAGCACACTGGAAATGCCTCTTTGCTGTTGCAGATACAAAAATATAACTGCTTTCCACTCCCAAGATAAGGAGTTGGTCTTGTTTCTACTCCTCAGGCCTCTCACAAAAACACTCCAGCATCCCAATTCATACTTCAGTTTTGCCCAGAATTTCTCCAGGCCTAATTTCAGTGCCTCCAATAGAATTATGCCCAGAGAGTATTTTGGCTCTTTGATACCCAGATCCTTTACATTTGTCCCATTGCAGCAGCTAAATGCCTCTGTTGTGCAGATGTTGCTGCTGGACTCACCATGAGTGTTGTGTTTGCTGGAATCCTGATGCCATCGATGACATTTTCTATCCCTGTCCAGCGTACAGTCCCTGCGGCAGGGGGGTACAATCGTAGTGATTCCTTCAAAACCTGTGTCAGCGAAAAAAACAGAGTCAGTTAGCTATTGCAGTGTAGGAAGCAGAAATAAAATTCCTTCCCTACGGCTTGTGGCTAAAATGGGAACTTTTGACTTGTGGAAGCAATGTTGGCATATCTCCTTTGGACTCCTGTGGGCAAAATATAGGGCAAAATTACTATATTTACTTCAGACCTAGTTTCGTATCAAAAAAGCTATTTCACAATTTTTTGCTAACGAAAAGAAATTTGTGGTCTCATATGCCAACAAGAGAAAATATTGGTTGATTGATTAAGAAGGTGAACAGCATACAAAATAAAAGCTGATGGCAGGTAGAAAATACTGACATTTTGTTTTTCTTAATGATGTGGATATAAAGGGAATGTATTTCTGGTAGAGATTAACCTGAGAGTGTTAGACCTAAACCTTTGCTGTCGTATGCATATGAACTTTCTTATGACTGGTAAAGTACAGAAAAAGAGAAATGAAAACCACGAGAGATACCATCATTGAACAGATTTAACAGCTAAAGTCAGGTCAACAACCAAGCTGAAAATTACTGGAAAGGAAATTCAAAGGGTGATGTTCTAAGAGCCAGTCTTAGAACTTGTTACCACAAAAAATGTGTGGTTGCTCCCACTCCTTCCTACTCTCAGCACTGTGCTCCCATTCCTGCACTTTGTGCAGTTTCTGGTGCTTGGGGTGGTAATTCTCGAGCTGAGCCAGTTCATTGCACCAAACTGACAAAAAACACCCTGGCAAAGAAAACTAGAAAGGGAATAGTGGGAAAAAAAATGGAATGAGACCATTTCTTTTGGTGGCAGTTAGCTGAAAGAATGGCTTTTTTCATGGAAGTAAAGCCTAATTAACAGCGCGCATTAGCATTGCACTGAAAATGCAATTAATGGTGTGTCTGCACGAGTGAGTTAATGAAAAAGAAGGGTGCACAAAAGGATTCAGAATTGCTTGAATGGCAAGAGAGGAGTCCCATGGTCTCTGATGCTCCAGTGACAGACTGGCTCTCTGAACAAAGGTGACTGTGGGTTTGGCTATACAGATCTCATGCTTGTTCTGCTAAATAAACTGCTTGGAGGAATTGCATGTGATCTGCCTTAAATCTGCCTTAAAGGCTTAGATACATAGTCCCAGTTGGGCTGCTGTAACTGCGATGATGTTTGGAGAAGTCTGAAGAAACCTGCCTATTCCTGCAAACACACAGAAATGCCTTTTCCATATGGGAAATGCTCTTTTGGTCATTATCTGTGTTCAAAGCACAGTGATTTATGGTTGAGAAATGGCAAATGTTAAAATGCCATCACTCATTTCAACAGGACAGTTTAAGAGAAAAGTGATCACAGTAGGCCATTAAAATAGAGAAGCTTAAGCAGGCAGAGTAGTTGCCAGGACTGTGTGATTCAGCCTCTGCTGAGGGTTACTGGTATCTCCCGTTCTGTAAAAACGGACCTGCAACACAACTGCTGGCAAGTAACCAAGCCCCAGCTTTACAGTTCATTACCAACCAGCAGTTCCATATACAAGACCTCTGCTAGGACCAAATGCTTTTTCCAAGTGACTGAAGAGGGCTTAATGACTGAATCCTAAAAAACTGTGAAAGCTAACCATTATTTTGGGATGTCCTCAAATCCTGCTTAGCTTGTTGCACATGGTGGGATCATAGTTGGAAATGCTTTAGTAACAACAAAACAAAAATAGATCTCTGTAAGTTCGGGAGGTGCATAGGACTCATGCAAAGCTTGGGCTCAAAGTTGCAAATCCTTCTTAAAGTATGGCTATGGTTTCAGCTTAAACTGGCAGGAATTAAGCAACTTGGCTCTAGCTCCCAGCTTGGTAATAATTAAAGTAAACAGTGATGGAATCGTGTTGGATTTCAGGATGAAATTCTAGAAGCAACTTTCCTGACAAGGCTCAGCTGCCGCGAAAGGCTCAGAGTACCTGCTTGCCTCTCCGAGGACAAAGGCTGTCAGAATGCAATGCTGCTACTAAGTGTAAAATTTAAGAAGTTTGGGACTCCTCTTGGCAGTCTCATGATGTGGCAAGAGCACTACCAAATAGCTCTGACTGATATTATCTCATTTTTACAGTACCTGTGATAAGTACTTGAGTTTTCCAAGATCCTCATAGTCAATGTCTCTCTTGGCACCGATAACTTCATCCACTTCAGCCCGAAGTCTATAGTTAAATTAAAAAACATTAGTTACAGATGCCTATTTCTTGCCAGGTAGTTTGACAAATTATAGTTTTTAACTTGCCAGACATTGAGCTGGACTTTGCCATCCTCAGGCAAAACACCTATTGATTCCCAGCCAGCCTGCCTGAACTTGTGCCTCCTGTAAGGATGTAATAGTTGGCATACAGTGCGAGGGAATCAGGTGGGATTCAGGACCAGCTTTGTACAAAGGCCTTGAAAAGGAATCGCTTAGATGGAGTTGACATAATTCATCTTTAAGTTTCTTTTTAAAATTTAGATATACTGAATTATGAAACTGTAGTTTGGCAAGGAAGCTAGAATTTATTAGGAACCGATCCTAGATTTTTAGTAATCCTTATAATTATTATTAAATTCTTGAAATTAACAGTAGGCTGGCCTTGCAAATTACAGTGTACATACCTTTCCAATATTTCAGGATGCTGAGCCAGTGCCATTACTGTAAATGACAACTGATTGGCAGTTGTTTCATGACCTAATAACACAAAAAATCAATTTAGAGATTAGTTTGAAATAAGCATGATATTAAGAAAGTTTGGTAGTGTTAATGTGCATAGGTCACTTTAAACTTCAGGCCTGGAACGTTTAATTTCAAATATACTAGGAAAAACAAAAAAGAAAAAGAAACACTAAAAGGAGCGTAATATTTATTTAAGGAGTTTTGAAGTGTTTCAAACACAAGATAGAGCTGGTAAAGATACAAGCTGTCTAGGTCAATCCAAAGCTGCAACCAATTCATACAGCACTTACTAGTTAAGAATTCCCTAACAGCAAGGACCACCTTCTGGTAGTTTGGACAGTGGCTTCTCCTGCTAAACATCGTGTAGTGCCCTTAAGGGAAGAATGGCATTCACAGGTGTGGGTGAGGTGATGCAGAAGCATCTGTAATATATTAAAGATTCCTTCAGTGAGATTTAGCAGGAGCGGGGAGAAAGGGCCAGAGCCATGTGAAGAATATCTTGCACACCAGCAGGAAGTCTTGCGCTCTGCACTGCAGATCAGAGCCTGGCATTATCCACCATGTTTACAGGACGAAATAGGAGGATAAAACATCATTTCCCTGTGGGAAAACTATGAATCCTTTCAGATCTCACTCAGCTGCTCTTATTGCAGTACAGGGCTGCTGTTTTCAGAGGAAGGATTCTGAGTTACAGCAGTGCCACAAGGAATGAGAAAAGCCATTAGCCATACTCCTGTAGATGGCCCAAGAACGTACAGCTTCCCACCTTACATATCCAAATAATGAAATAGCTACTCACCAGCAACAAAGAAAGCAATAAAGTTATCCAGAATATTTTCATCATCTCTAATTTCCTTCAGAACTGTCAAGACAGAAAACAAAGCAAGATTAGAAAATATCCCCATGTCCCAGTTGGAAGAGCTAGAATACCATGTCCTTTGAGTACTTTGTCCAAGGTAGAACTAGGAGGGGATGCTGTGAGGGCAGCCCGGGGTGACTTTTGACCAGTATTTGATCGGACGTAAAGAAACTGGGAATGTATTCAAAGAGAAGGAATTTTCAAAACAAGCCCCAGTACATCTATTCGTATGAAAAAACTTACACTCCCGAATATGTTAAAAGAAGACTGGGTCTCAAGGTCAGATCCCCAAAGCAAGCCTCCCCAAATCTCAGGAAGAACATTCCACCGGCTAACTCAAACAACAGTGAGTTTCCTACCATCTCCCTTCAATATCTGCGTAAGAATATCTAACGTGGCTTCTTTCCCGTTCTGCATGGCTTCTCTCCGTTGCTTAAGGCATTCCTTGCCCACACGGCGCAGCAGTCTCACGCTCTCCTGGACCTCCTTTATCATTTTCTGTTTTCCTGGCATGTACTGAAAATAGAATCTCCTTAGTCATATTATTCCTTTGGCTGGTAAAAATATTGACAGTATTATTTTTCAAGTGAACATTTAATTTTCTGTTAACTAACATTTTTCACAAAAATGTCCACTCTCTTTGGAAAAAGGTGAATGTCTCCAAAATGACTGATTTTGGCTAAAGTGAGAAACACTTCAATCTGTGCATTCTGATGTCATATCTTGCCAGAGCTAGTTTTGAACACGGTGGGCAAAATCCCTCACCTCTCCAAGGAAAGAAACTATAACATACGATACAGAATCTAAACAGGGTCTTTGGACCGAAGAAAGAAAACAGAAGCACTAGAGAAGTGTCTGAACTACATTCCCCACTGGGAAACTGATTTATGCAATTAACAGAATGACTTCAGATTTCATCCATAATATTCTAATACTTGCGTTTTGGTCAAAATCAGAAAGTTTTTATGGTATGAAAGTTCAAATTTCTGCCACATTTAGTGAAGACAGTCTTTCTCAGATAGAGAAAAGAGTTCTCAATTTTTGCAGTCATGGATGTGAAAATATAAAAAATTGAGGGGGATAAAAGGAGATACAGTGGGGAAGAGAAGGCAGAAAGGCAAAAACAAAGCATTAAAAATCAGGTCAATTTTGCAAGTGTTTTAAAGTACTAGTAAATTTTATTGCAGTGTGTGCTGGAGGGGACAGAGTTACTGGTAACTCTTTCCCTGTCATACATGGACTTCGATATGAGGAGAGACTACCAACGTGAGTGAGTACCTACCTGCACAAAGGGGATACGCATCTCAGTCATACCCTTCATAATCATGGTTACAGCATGTGGAAAGGGTGTCTGGTCATCATTCAGCGTGTTTAATTCCAAGCCAAAAGCTATCTGAGGATAAAAAAAGCAGCATCTAACTGAATCCTTCCAGCTTATGGAGTCTGGGATAGGAGAGCAGAACAGCCTCACACTGATCTCTTTTACTGTAAAACTATCTTCAGCTAGGTTCTGCCTTGTAGGCGTCTGTGAGGGAAGGGTAATACTTAGATCAGGCTTCCTCCTTGTCTTGGGGGGGGATTAGTAGTTTAATGCTACTCCCAAGTGATCTCAAAATGTTTCACCTAATGGAGGGAAAAGCCAGTGTGAGGCATATTTCACACTGATGTATAATGGTAATAAAAGAGCATGCACTCATGAATGAGTACAGATGTGCCCCTTTTGGCTTGGAGGGGCATGAGTTATTAGATTGCACGGGCTTTTGCAAAGGCTCCTCCGTGGAGCATACTGCAGGCCACTCATACACATCCTGGACAGTAAACCCTTCTCTAAACTGTCCCTTCCTATGGATTTCGCTGCTGTTCACCCTGACAGAAGTGTCACAGTTGGTCTCTCAATTATTCTGGCATTTCTGCGTAAAGCTCTTATTGCCTGGCTCCGGCCTCTGGATGGTGTGCAGTTGCTGGTACCCTTTACTTCCATTCTTTCCTGCTGGTTGCAGAGGAAACAAGAAAGCAGCTGGTACCTTTGCAATGACATCCAAAGTCAGTCGGCTCATCATCGTCATCATGCTAAACTCTTTTTTTCCATCTGCCTTTTCCTCTAGCTTCTCCATCAGCTCCTCTGCTTTTTCATTAAAAGTTTCCATCAGACCAATCAGGTAGCTGAACAATTAATAAAGATAAGTGATGGGGGCTTTGGGGAGCACATATTTGCTCAGACAAATCTATCTTGTTTATATTCCATATAAAATTGTAAAGAAATATCTTTTAAACGTTATTTTAACTTTAAATGTATCTGCCTTAATCCTTTTTGAAAACAAAGAAGTAAAAAAGACCATTGCCAGATAAAATGAGTCAAGTTCTTTTTGCAGCAGCCCGCCACAGTCCTATCATGCAAAGGCATGCAAAGGGCTTTGGTCCTTCAGACCCTAAATGCAATGCCTCTGTTTCATACAGGCAACCACAACCAAGCCAGACCACCCCCTGCTGATTAATCATGCCTCCTGTAGGGAATCACTGAGGCATGTGGTGCTGAGGCTTGCCCAATTCCAGTATCTGATGTCTGTTTTCAGACAGGATAAGGCAGCCCTCATCACATTGCAGGGTGCGTAACCATGGGACCTGCTCCTGCCATTCCTGAGCTTATATAGGTGTCCCTCCATTTCCACATGGAGAGTCTGGTCAAATTACCTGGTCACATCATGGAAATGATGTGTTGGACTCCAAGTAAAATATGATTTTGGCACTAAATGGGTTTACTCTTTCTAAATATCAAATAACAGATCTACGACAGTAAGAATCATAAGAACACAGTAGAAATAACAGATAGATCATCGAGATATTGCCTTACGTCCGGCTGAAAGCTGGATCCATAATCTTTCGCTGCTTGTGCCAGCGATCATAGTTGCAGTCGGTTACCAAGCTAGTCCCAAGAAATCTAGCGTTTAGGGAAACAAGGAGAGGGACATTTTTCAACAAGGGACTCGTATGAAAGCTGTATACTTTCAGGTCACAATGGCTTCAGCTGGGTTTTGCCTACCTCTCACCAAATATGCTGGAGATACCATCATACACCAGTCGATCCTTTGGGTACTGTGGTGACATCAAGAATTCCTAAAATCAAACCTCATGTCATAAAATACTGAGAGCAATCCATTTCCCACACCAAGCATAAAGAAACACTCTCACATTCACTCTTTCCTTTCTGTACCAAGAGTCTGAAGGCTTCGTGAATTATTTGGTGTACCCTCGCTTGTTGGCTGATAGCTTGTTCTGCGTGGCTGTGGCACTTTCTTCCCCAATATCACCTCAAATCTCACACTGTGACTATTACTAGGATTTAGAGGAAAAAAATCAGTGCCTTTATGCCTTGCTCTTTTGAGATATTAAGGTCTTACAGACAGTATGCTTTACAGAAATGGTAGATGCTTGCTCAATCTGCAGCTTGAAGAAAGGTAACAAAGTAAATCAAGTAAGAAGTAGAGTCAGGACAGCTGGCAGTCCAGAGTAGTACCTCACCCTCATAATCTGGCTCAGACCTACGCTCCCACAAGGTGCAGACTGGCTGGATCATGCTGCTCTAAACATTACACAGCACCTCTTTTTTTCTGAGTGGATGGGCTGATCCCCGCTGTAGACTCTATTTTATTTGCAATACCTTCACTCCTTCAGGACTCAAAATCATTACTGAGACTCTGTGAAGAGCATTAAACCGTAAAATCGGTCCATATTTCTCTGACCTACAAGAAGAGAAGAAAAAAAGAGAATTATGGTATAAAACATGAGCATGCAACAATGTAGACTTAATAACCTCAAAGGACTAAACCAGAATATTCTAGACCTACTGAAGTCTTGAGTGAATAAAGAGAAAGATCAATGCTCTGGTTCCTCTTCTGACCTGCTGAATGATGCTAAATATGTTAATCAATATCTCTGTGCCTTGGTTTCCCAATTTGTATTACAGCACTACCTGATTCTAAGTTACTGAAATATCTTAACTTACCACTGCAGGAAGAGATCATGCACAAACTCCTTTTTCTTCATCATTCTCCAGAAGATTGGCAGATGTCCAAGTAGAAAGCTACAAAAAAAAGAAGCTTGAGCGTCATGAGGATACCAAAATAGAGTTTTGGATGGACTACAATTCTCAATGCTGATTTTAGGGTGGAAACGTTTTAGAAGAATGTGGGGTCAGCTCCATGACCCTATTCTTACAGTGTGATCTGCTGATGCAAAGAACATTTTAGAATGACGCTTGCTCCTGTAAAAGAAATAATTAGATTTTAAAACATACTGAAGATCCTTCGCTGAGGCAAACAACTGGAGTAAGAACACCACCATTTCAATGACACTGTTTATATCGCCACATCAGCATTATGTTTTCTTTAGTCATGGGCTGCTTTTTGCAGTCTGCAAGATCTTGCATGTGAATAATGTCAAGCATACCCAAATGAACTTGCAACACTAAGACTTGGATAATGCAGAAAATGCATTTTGCTTACTGCATTTGTACATATTCCTAAAGGCTGCATTTGTACGTATTCCTAAAGGCTGACAGTGCTAAACAGAACCACAGAATCACAGCATCAATAAGGTTGGAAGAGACCTCTAGAGATCATCTAGTCCAACTTCCCCGCTCAAGCAGGGTCACCTAGGGCACGTTAGACAGGGTTGCGTCCAGGCAGATTTTGAATATCTCCAGAGGAGGGGACTCCACGGCCTCTCTGGGCAACCTGCTCCAGTGCTCTGTCACTCTCACAGTAAAGAAATTCCTCCTCACATTCAGGTGGAACTTCCTGTGCTTCAATTTCTGCCCATTGCCTCTTGTCCTGTCACATGGGACAACTGAAAAGAGTCCGGCCCATTCCCTTGACACGCTCCCTTCAGAAGCCTTAATTATGCTGCCAATACAAAAATAGACAGCGTACTCCTGATGACAAAATCAACAGAAAAGTATATGAAAGGTTTTCATGACATGCACCATGTGTGTGTATCATTTTGAGATTGTTCTTTTCTGGGGCTCTGCACTGAATCTTTTACAGTAGAGAGGATTCTCTGCTGACTGATGTATAAGCAAGCTGAAGGTTTTCAGAAACTTGTGGGATTCATTTTGATGGTTTTCTTTTTCATGTGAACAAAATATTCAAGTTAAAAGTGCTACAACAGATCTAAAATATTAATTCTCTAAAGGGAGGTCACAGTTATTAGCATTTAATGCATGTCATGACAGGACTAAGCAAGGGCTTAGTTTGTGATACAGCATTATGTCACAATATTACCTGAAAACAGGTATTTGCAAATAAATCATTTTTTGCATTTCTTACCTTTATTATCTAATATGAAACAAACCTTTGAAGAGATAACCTTATCTATTCAAAGGTGAGCTATCCATGCAATAAAAATGACAAAAAGTCACTATGACTCACTTTTTCAGCCTGTTCTGCACAACAGGCTCCTTTAGAGATCTTATAAAATAAATCAGCCCGAGAAATCAGCGGTGTTGATATAATCTTGTCATCATGCAGCCATAAGAGCTTTCCCAAGGTATGAGCTTTTGATAAGATCCTGTTCTGCTTCATCCTAAAACAAGGCTTTCCTAAGCTGTTATCCAAAGCAAAGGAAAGAAACAAGGACAAATGCAAAATCGTGACAGACAAACACCGTGAAATGATACAGGCCGAGGACTGACTGCCTGGGTAAGAGCGCTGTTGAACACAGCACGAGGGCCTACTGGGCAGTGATCGGGACATGAGCCAGCCCATCGCCCTGGCAGCGGAGAGGACCAGCAGCATCCTGGGCTGTCTGAGCAGAAACCTGGCCAGCAGAGTAAAGGAAGTGGTTATCTTCCTTTACTCAGAGCTTATTAGACCCCATCTAGGAAACTCTGTCCAATTCTGGGGTGCTAAACACAAGACAGAGAAAGGCAAACTGGAGCAAGTTCAGCAAAGGGTTGCTCCAAGCTGATCATGGCTGGAGCACTTGCCCTGTGAAAAGCTGAGGGACCAGGGCTTGTTTAGCCTGGGCCAGAGATGGCTTCGAGGGGACATCACAGCAGCCCCAGGACCTACAAGGAGGTTGGCAGGAAGACTGCTAGGATCTCTGCAGAGTGTTTGGTGGGAGAGTGAGAAACAGCAGGCAGATGTTGAAATAGGGGGAGTCCAGACTGGATATAAGGAAAGACTTTTTTCCCCATGAGGACAGTCAAGCAGGTTGCCCAGAGCAGCTGTGCTGTCTCTGTGATTGGAGATTTTGCCCAACTGGACAAAGTCCTGAGCAACCTGCTTTGAATTCAATAGCCTTGCTTTGAGCAGGATGTAGGACTAGAGACCTCCCCTAGTCTTTTCAACCTAAACAATGCTGTGATTTCTCTGAAATGGAAAGCACAAAGTAAGGCTTTCATGTCAATATACCTTATTTCCTTTGTCTTTAGCTTTAGAACGTTTTAGCCAAACTCAGCCTACAGGTTGTTCTGTGCAGCCCTTGAACAATTTTCAGCTGTGTAAGGAGCTAAAGTCAAAGTGTGGGGTGAACAAATCCATAAATAATCCTACTGCTACTGACACACCTGAACCTTTTGTTCTTCCATCTGGAAGAGGAAAGTGTTGTCACAGGGCTCCCATGACACTGAAGCACTCAGAAAAGGATGGTGGTATTACCCGCTTGTCTGGGCTAAGAAAGAAATTGGCTGGATTGGGCTGGCTTTTGTTGTTGTTTCAGCTGAATCCTCTCTCCTTTAGGACCAAACGAAACAAGCTCACAGAAGGAAGAACTGCAAAAAAACTCACAGCTCGTTTTTGCAGTCTTGCAAGTGGAGGGAGAGATGGGCCCACAGTCTCATCTGGCATTTGAAGACCTGGTAAGCTTAGATACTGCTACTTGTGCCCAATACCCTTTGTCCTCTTGCTGTACATATCTAAGTAGAGTCTGGCTCAATCTTCTGATAACCACTTGTTAGGTAGCTGAAAACAGGATTTTTTTAATTTTTTTTTTTATTTTTATTTTTTATTACTTAACATAGATGCAGGAGTTTGACCTTTGGACATGTTTGCATAACAAGTACTCAAATGGGGACTATGGACCTTTCAGGCAAGTCACTGACTATACTTTTAAAATCTATTAGACAGCAGAGCTATCACAGGCTTCCACTTTGGCACAGCAGTACTAGAAACCTTCCCAGGAAGGATCTCAGGCTGAGATTAAGCCTCAAATCCTGAAGAAGAAACAGAAAAACAGCCACAGAGTCACTTTACAAGCTGCTACTATTCTAGGATGTTACTCCATGTCTCAAAATGAACCTAAGGACAAGTAGGATCAGGTTTGACAGGATCCATCATATATCTAATCATAATATCTGGCCCTGATTACACAAGCAGGTTAAAAATTGGAGTTAGGCACCAGGCTTGGCGTTCTTACAGGACTGCTTACGTAAGAGAGAGCTGGCGCGATGCCTGTTCACATGGCAGTATGGGCATGTTATTTGAGGGCATATGCACCCAAAGGTGAGGTTAAATGCAAAGCCCACACGCTTCTGCAAGAACTGCGTGTCCTTGCGCCAGCAATGCCACTACCATGCTGCTAGACTTCTCGCCGCCCTTTATAGCTTTTGGCATTTTGCAGGGGGTGAGGGGGGCAGAAATTAAAGCCCTAAATCGCGAGGGGGAGCGGAGACGGTGTCAGGTGGCATTGCTGTCGGGCGAGGGGTCTTTCGGTGCTCTGTGGGAGGGCAGACCGGGCTCAGCGCGGGAGCACCTGTAAGCAGGGAGAGTCCCCAGCACGGCTTGTGTGCTGAGGCAGTGCCCAAGCCCCTCCAGCGTCGCTGGTGGTTGATGCCGACTGACAGGTCGCTCTTCCGCATGAAAAAAGCAAGCTGTGGTTTAATAGAGACACTGGCATCCCCACCACTCCAGACGTCCCTCTGGGTCCCAGGGGCTTAACCCCTCCATGCCCGCCTCGGCATGAGGTGCACGTTTGCTGCTCCTACGCTTGTCCCGGCCAACGTCAGCCGGGTGCCGGCTCTCCCCTGCCAGCGGCCGCCCGCTCCCCCCGCGGAGGAAGCGCCTGGGTTGCTTCCTCTCCGTCACCAAGCCCTTTCGACCTTATCCAGACCGCAGGCCGTGTCCGTTACCTCTCGCGCGGGGCGCTGGGGATGTGGTCGTACTTGGCGTGGACCCATAGCACGTAGCCACAGTAAATGCCGAAGGCCAGGAGCAGCGCTGCCAGGAGCAGGAGGAAAAGCACCCCCAGGTTCCCCAGCACCTCCATGGCCTCCGGGCGTGAGGCCGGATGAGCTCTGGCTGCAGCAGGAAGCTGGGAAGGAGCCAGGGCAGAGCCCGGCTGAGCTTAAAGCGGCAGCACAGCGGGCCGCTGCGCACGGCCCCGGCGCCCGCTGGCGAGCAGCGCGCCGCTTCGGCGGCGGAGGAAAGCAGGTGGCAGCTGCACCGTCGGGTGCAAATCGGGGCCGTCCGGGAACGCGGCCGCTCCTTTACCGCGCTTGGCGGCAGCGCTGTCGGGGGCCCAGCTCCGGCACTGCGCGCCGGCACGGCGGTGGTGCTCCCCGGTCCCGCTGTGCCCTGCCCGCAGGCTGTCCTCAGCCTGGCACCCTCCCTGGGGCCTCCCGAAAAACTCTGCCGCATAATTAACCGGATGCTAACAGGCCCTTGGCGAAGTATCCCCCAGGGGACCCAAATGTTAACGTGCCCGCCTGGCGAGCGGTACCTTATTCCCGACCTGGCGATGCTCCAGGAGGCCGGGGCGGCTTGGCGCCTCCGCCAAGGGCTCCCGGAGGTGCTCCCGGGAGCGGGGAGCAGCAGCCCTGGCTTTGGTGCCAGAGTGATGGAAACACTAATGCAGGCCCAAAGAAACACATGCGGAGTAAGCATCTGGCAGGGTTATGTCTGCTTCCCTAGGGGAAATGATGCTATCCTCCCAAAACGCTGAGCGCTGCGGGGGAAGGACAGATGGGACAGATCCTGCAGCCAGCCATGTCCTTTAAAGAAAGAAAGGCCCACCAGCTATCTCGCACAGGACCCCTCCACTCACTCCCCGTACACGCTTTTGCCAGCCTGCTGGAGACGGGACACTAAGCTAGATGGATTTTTATCATTTGTTCCTGTATTTTGCTGCTCGTGGGTATCTGGACGTGTCTCTCACCACCGTACAAAGCCGCTCCAGGAGCTCCTACCCCTGCCTTTTCCCGATGTGGAGTCTTTCCCAGGCCTCCCTGCCTCGCTCCCAGCAGCTCCCATATGGCTGTGCCTCTCCTCAGCAGGAGGGTGGGATGTAACTCTTGGCACCCCCTGTTGTTGTCCATCTGATGCAGCAATCATATGCCAGGCTCCTCAGACAGCTTGCTTTGCCTTTTAGATGTAAGAAAGCCTGCAAGTTTTTGTTGGTTTTCTTGTGTTGCTTCTGCTTGTTTTTGAGAACAGCAGATCTGAGATTATCAGAGAACTGCTATCAAAACAACAACAGCTCATGCTGGGGTAAGGTGAGGGTTTCTAATCTTTGTTTTATTCTGGTTTCAAAATGGTAAATACTTTGAATGCCCTGTGACTGGTAGCAAGGCAGTGGGGAGCCAATAGGTAAAGGAGAGTTTAAAGAGCATCTGCAGCAACTGAGTCTCTGTGTCTTGTTTCCCCTGGTTCCCTGGGATATGCCTATCAGTCTGTCCACATACCCGTCACTAACAACTTTTGAACCTAGCAGACAAATTAATCAAAATTTGACATAGAAATACAGATCACAAAATAGATGGAAACCAGGTAGATGAAAGAAATTGTCTGGTTTTGTAATCTGAGCTCAGCCTGTGTTAGAGATCAGATGATATATGGGAGAGAGATGGTGCCTGTGGGAGACACATCAGTCAGGGCCTGCACTGGACTAGAGGAAGCACCCAGCCCGCAGTTTGGTGGCCTACAGACCCACCTGCTCTGCACTGGGTGGCTCTCAACTGAGCGAGAATGAAAGCTTTGGTATTGCAGTCTTCAAAGGACATGAGGGATTTTCTTCTGACATCCCCAGGAACTGGTACATCTCAGGACAAGTACGGCCCAGCTCTGCCCATGCTTCAGTTATTTGGCCCACTCTCCCGCTGGTGGTGGGACAGGAGCTTGGTGCTGTCAGCACAGCTGGTCCTGGTGGAGACAGAAGGACCCGGATGAGCCACTGAATGTCTGTGACTAGGGCATGGCAACCAGCACCTCCAGTGCATTTAGAAGTTCATTTCTCCCTTTGCCCCTTCACCATAGTGGGCTCACCTGGGATGGTCACTGCAATGGTTGATGTGATCCTCACCTCCAGACAGGACATCAGGACTGCATAGAGCTTTCCAGCCATCCTCAAGGCATGTTGATGGGTTCCCTTCTCTGTCAAGAAGGTCAGATGTGTATGGTGACGCAAGGCTAGTGGCTTTCTTGCCTTGAAATCTGAGGTGTCATTGACAGCTGGCACCTCAGCCAGAAACACCAAGCAGGGCAAGAAATGGAACAAAACCATGAAGGCTGGCAGCTGGGAGGGGTTCCTGGGCTTTCTGGTTTGGGTGGCCCCAATGCTCAAAGGAGGAGAGGTATGAAACCTGATGTATCCTTTAAGAACAAATACAACTTGGTCTCTTCATCCACTGATTTCCAACCTGTGCCCCATGTGGCACCTCTTTTGTGGGCTCCCATTGCATAGCACACATTATGAACTTGCTGAGAATGCTGCGTTATGACCACTGAGAAATGCTGCAACTTGGTAATGCTACAGTGACAGTGGATGGACAATGGACATTGGTTGTCAGTAGACAACAGAGCAGAAGCTGGTTGTTTTTTAGATATTGTTTGGATTTCTGTTGAATTTAATTTTAACATTGATTTTCTTTCTTTTGTTTGAAATAATTGCAGCAACCACAGAATGATTTTTCCCTATGTTTTCGGTACTTAGTCTCAAGACTAGCTTTGTCTTCACATGGATTTTGTTTATCTGGAAATTATTTGCTTTATCAAGGACCAAAAATATTATGTAACTATCATTTCTATTTATTTTAAAAGTGATTTTTTTTTCTCTTTGTTAAACTTGGGGTTTTATAACCTCTTGTTTTCAGGAAAAAAGTTAACATTCCTTCCCGTTTTGTCAGACAATACATATCATGATCTCCTGATATGAATTCCAATCAGTAGGAAAGACATAGCTAATCACAAAAATAGCATCACTCAGAGAAAGTGCTTAAAAATTGAAGCTAATTAATGAAACCATGTCTTTAAAGCCATTCAGTGAACTTCATGATGAAAGGTTGATTTTCTGAGTTTCATCAACCTTTTTTTTTTTTTTTTCAGAATTATTCAGGAATAGATTGTGACTATCTGTAATGTATTCATTCATTTGAAATCACTCAGAATAATTCCTCTGGAAAATTCCAGCTCCTACCTTGTGAGCAGCTCACAGGGAGTATTTAATATGTGATAAAATATTTGATATTTTATACATTTTGATGGGATAGAGAGTCTGTGTAATATATTTCTGATCCCTGATTAGAATAGGCAAGCTCTCAGAATGAAGCTTCTCATGCAAATGTAATTATCAGTCAATAACTCCCCTTTCATAAGTATTCAGCCTGGGTAGATTGGAGATTATATTTCTGGCTTGAAAGATAAGCTTTAATAAAAACTTCTGTTTGTATTCTAACATTTTCTATACCCTTGAATGAAGGACATGATACAAAGTCACTGTTGTATTTATATCTATCCGGGACCCACAGGCTGCACTAAAAAGGAGCGGAGACTTGGACCTGCTGAACTTTCCCACCTGTCGCTCTTCTGCCGACGGCTGAACTGCCATCGTGTGAACATTTTGCCAACTTGCACATTCTCAGAAGTATAAAGAGCAAGAAACACTTGGGAGCAGAACAGAAGAGCAGAAACCTGGGAACTATTAACTGATGTAAAGCTACAAGGTGAATGTGATTAGTCCAAACTCCTGTTCTCTTTTGCTTGTCTTCTCATAGTCATGAATTTTGAAAATATTCATTCCTTTCTCTTGAGAAGTCCAGCATCATTCAGCTGGTACATGAGGACAGCAGGTAGAGGACACCACACAGGCATCTCTTGCACTTAGAAATCACTTCTCAGCTCTGCAGCATATAATTACCTGGGGCGGGGTGGGTATCTTGGGGCAGTTCTGAGCTTGCCGATAAAATACATTGCTAAATAAAAAGCTCTTAATTTTATCATTAAATATCTCCATCTGTTGTATACTACTGGTTAACTGCAGATGGCAATTAAATTAGTACCTGTTTCGAAGTTACATGCTAAAACCTCAACCTTCTGTCTAAAGGTCCGTATGGAATTAACAGGGTCTGGGGCTACCATAAGCAATGCATTTCATCCACGCCCAGTGGAAGTACAAACACAGGGACTGGTTTTACCAGGCACGTCCTCCTTTCCCATTCAGAAATATTGTCCAAGTGGACTCTGAGAACCGGTAGTTGCTTAGGGACTTCAGTCTTTCTGTCTAGCTCTGGCAGCTCTGCCACACACTGGGAAATCCCACATATAAGTACTACTGCATACACCCCAACAAGTTAAGTCATGGAGATCTAAAAGTGTCCGAGACATGGATGAGCTGCACAAGTTTTCTTCATGTTCACGTGCCACACAGCTACATTAAAACAGCACGCAGGCAATGTGCTGTGTTTGAGCACATGCCAGGGTCTGGAAAACCCCAGGCAGAACCACCAGTACTTTGTATTACTATTTTATATGATCATCAATAATGAAAGCATCACATTATAACTAATACAGGGCTTTTTATGGCATATAGTTACTAAACATGCACCAGCTGTTGAGAAAATGGTAGATGTTTTGGTAGTAACTTTTTGTGGGTCTGTTGCTTATGGGAACACTCAAATCACTTGGGATGAAGATTAAAAAAAGATCTACAGTTTCCAACAATTTTAATGTTTTTAATATGGCCACCATGCAGACACAATGCAGAAATCCAGCTGTGAAAAATTCAAACATTCTGTTTAACTGGAAATAAATAATGTTAATTGTGCCTTTATATAGCATGCCTTCACCCCCTTATCTGTTTGATGACTTCAGTCTCACACAGTCACTACTTTGTGGCAAATAATCATTTGCTTTTAATACTGCAAAAGATCAAGTTCTCTGCTGCAAGAACTGAAAAATTCAGTACTGCATGACTGCAAAATCAAACCACTCAACCTGCCATTGAATCGAAAATATTCTAAGAGTTTAGACAGCTTAATATTCTCTGTATCATTCAACATGGAATTAAAACTCCACAATACTAGAAGACAGTGATCCAGCTCAGTGGAACACTGCATAAAGAACGTAAGAAGATTTCAAAATATGCATTGAAATATACCTCCAAATCCCATCTTGCTGTTCTGATGGTCAAGTAATAATATGTGATCTCCTCGTTCCTACTATTATTATGTCAGCTAGTGTGAAAAGTATTGAGGCAGATAAACTTATTTATAGTAAGATTCATACAGAATTTTTTTAATAAAATATAAGAGAGCTATTTATCTTAAACCACCTCCATTGGAACAATCAGTGATTGCTTCCTTGTTACTCATCATCTACAATATTCAGGAAGACATTTGCTGCTGTGTCCTTACACTTCTATTCATACACCATACTGAAAAGGGGGAGGGGGAAAGAGAGATGAATACTTTAACTTCAACATTTGGTTATTTTTATTACAAAAGACAAATTGCAGTATTATAAATAACACTACAAAACAGATACTTAAATTGTATTGCCGGCACAATTACAGTAGATGACCTTCCTTTAAATCCAGCTATTAATAAAAGAAAAATGTTACTTCTATTTCAAAATAATTACATAACTTTTCTCAGCATATGTGCATATACATGTATATATATGTGTATGAATATACAACGTAAAGCAGTAGGCCAAATTCTACTGTTATTTATATCTGTGTGAATCATAACTAAGTCCATTCAAGCCAAGGCTACTGAGGTGTGTTGCAGGGTTTCTGGAAACAGAAAACAATCCATTATTTCAACCTGATTATCAAGGGACAGGACAAAAAGAAAAACAGCACCAAATTAACAACAAAAATCTGACTTTCCATTTGACACCGGGAAAATCACCTCCCCAGGCATCAAGTCCCTAAGTCACAGAACCTGCCAGGGAACATCAGAGCATCTTCAAGTGCTGACAAAGAAGGAAGCCGTCGGCAAGCGAGGACTCAAGCTGGGCCCGCTCAGTCAGGCACCAGTGGGTCAACGGCCCCACACGACTGCACAGGGACCTGCTGTGTCATGTTTCCCAGCACCTCACACCCAGCACAGCATGTTACCAAGGAGGAAAAGACCTGAAGCGAGATCTTTCTTCTGTGATATGGGTTTAACTTTAATTTCCTCTCCCCCAGCTCTTCCCAAGCACAGCTTCAGATGATGCAACAACTGCTCAACCCCCCCTGCACACCACCGCAATCGCCCCCGGCAGACCTTCGCGATACAAGAACATCCCTCGTTGTCCTACACCTGGATGGAGCCTCTGTGAAAACAGCCCCCAAAGTGGCTCTGCTGCTTCCCCAAGAAACTCCCTGTACCTCCTAGGTGTCTGTGCAATGTTGGGCACTGCAAAACATGGTCTAAGATGTTGGTTTAAAGAACAGCTACACAAACAGGAATGAAATACCTTGTGGGCTGCAACTCATCTGGTATCTATCTAAAACTACAATACATGGTAAAAGGAAAAGGGGAAAAAAAACGTGAGCAGTCCAAATACTAGCAATATATTCACTGTGTTCAAAAGCAAGTGCACAAAAATAAAACCACCACTTTTTCTCCCTGCACTTCTGATGTGCTCCAAGAATTTGTATTCCTTTATCACCCCATAAACAAATTGTCAAGAACATTACATAGCCTTGCAATCTGAAACTAAGTCCTTAAGAAAAAAACAGTCACCTTGGGTTTAGTTTTCACAAAGCCTACGCCTATATTTATCAAATCAGAGTTGTTCCCTAGGATTAAAGGTAGCTGGTGCACGACATCCCACATTTACACAATTTAATACTTTTACTTCCAAAATTGGCCAGCTGCATCCAAGCTGCCTGCTGCTGGGAATGGTCCCTCACCTGTACTTACTCCTGAACTCCTGAATCCTATGCTAGGATTATTTGGGAGAGTGCTGGCTGGTCTCTGCCAAAAGCATGCTGGGGACTGCTCTAAAGATTTAATGACACAAGTCATTTATTGCCAATGCCAGGAAACTTTTCTAAGTGTTTTCCTGGTTCATTTACTAATGCGGATGTAGCCAAAGAGAATCTTTGGCAATACTTACACCCACATGTGTGTATCCAATCTTTGCTGGAGTCCCAGATTCACATTTTCCTGCCTTCTCTCACCAGCTGTGCCCCAGAGTAAAGCCTGGACATGAAAACTCATGAAGACCATGAAAGAGGTGGCAGAATATTGACAAACATCAGGTGGGTATGGAGTCTTACTTGTTTGTACAACAGAGAAAAACGCAAGGTTAATTTTGGAACGCAGTTATTGGTCATCAAAAGACAACCAAGCAGGGCCCTGGCATGCACAACGGAGTGGCACCCTGCTCCGTGGCACGGGGCAGGCTTGCTGGCCAGCTGATCCGCTCTTTTATTTCCCCCTTCAGGTGCAAAGCCATGGCACCCCAGTAATGCAGAAATAAGCTTGGTGCAACAACGCAGCACAGCAGGGAACAGGGTGCTGTGGCAGCTGCCCTGACGCCCACTGCTGCCCGCCGTCCTCCTCACTGCGCTGCGTTAAAACCACGTCTTCATGGGGCGGGCATCGGTTCTGAGCACCCCGAACAGCTCTGCCAGCCTTTGAGTGTTCCCACAGCAAAGCCTTATGTATTTCTTGCATCTTCCTCATTTTGGCAGAAAACTCTAGAATTTTTCTGCAGTAATTTGCGGGAAAACTTGTCTCTCTGACCCTTCAGAAAGACCATTATAAGGACACTCAAATTTTTGCCTGTAAGATGTATCTATAGCACAGAATGTAACAGAGTGCATAGATGCTTGGGCTGCCTGTTGGGTACCAGAAGCTGCATAAGTGAAAGAAAACTGAGCTCTTTGCACATCTACTCTACCTTGGAGACAAAGAAGAGGAGGTAGGTGGGCTGAAAGTAGGCTGCATCCTCCATGAGATACAGCTGCTCTGACATAACACATACGCTTTACAGCAGTGGAAGGAAAAATACAAAATATTCCAGTTTGAATCACAGAGGTGGTATTAAGAGAGAAGGCAATAAACTCTATTACTATGAGGCAGAAGTCAAGGACTGCACATAACACAGAAAAAAGCAGCTGTAATGTGATAACCAGCATTATTCCAGGCTATTTTGACACTTGTCCTGAATCAGCATCCAGACTGGTATACTAGCACACTCAAATGCAGCAGCAGTGTTTATCGAAAGCTCAGTTTATATGAGAGCTGGGTATAAAAACATATTTTAAAATGCTACCAGTAAAGACCCTATTAAACAGCAGATAATATATCAGGTATTTAAATATACATGTACTTCTGTGCTTTGAATATTACAGTCTTGCAATAATTATCTTCCTACCTTCGTAAAAATGTACTGAGCTGGCATGCACATACATTTACACATACGTGCCTACACATACTCAGATGCTTTTGCTGCCTATCTGCAATGCTCTTCCACTCCATGTAGGCTGGGAGAAAGGATAAGAGGGAGAAGATGTGTTTGCAAGTCTCTGTCTTCCTCTACCAATAAATATTTCCTCTGAGATTTATGTGGCACCCACATAACTCCCTCAATATACATCCAGGGCTACAGCTCTGTATTTGTAGAGCCAGCTGCATCC
The DNA here is from genome assembly GCF_028389875.1 of Rhea pennata. Lineage (NCBI taxonomy): Eukaryota > Metazoa > Chordata > Aves > Rheiformes > Rheidae > Rhea > Rhea pennata. The sequence continues at coordinate 56,733,153 of NC_084667.1, read as the reverse complement.
TTGCAAAGCTCTCTGTTGCCAACAGCTGATCCTGGTGGGTTGGTTTCCATATGCTTTAATCTGTCAACAGAGACTGTGTGCCATTAAGTGATTGTCAGCTGGGGGTTGGTGGCAGTCAAAACTAGCAGCATGCAAGAACTAGGTGGCCTTTGATGATGCAGATGCTCAGGAGGTTCAAATGGGCTAACTCAGGAGAAGGGTAATTAATAGCTAGATCAAAAAAAAAAAAAAAAAAAGGAATACTTAAGTGCTTGGAAAATGATAGTGAAACTCCCATCTTACAGACATCCTCAAATCATCTCAGTTACTGCACAGTATCTTTTGCTATGCAGGCCATTTTTATACCCAGAAGTTTTTAAGCAGAATTCTCCTTAAAATGTCACAAACAGTTGAAATTCGGCTAAGGAAACAAAGGAACTTGAATTCTGAAGAATATTTAATCTTTACTTTCCATTTCTCTTCCCCCCACCAACCCTCTAGTTCCATTGGCTCAATAGGTGCCAACTGCTCTCATAGCATTTACAAAAGACTCTCTTATTTGTTTCCTGAGCATTTGGACACATCTCAGGTGAATTTCTGCACTTTAAGTGGATGTACTTGCACCCTTATTGCAGTGGGAAGTTGTACTTGATGGCATTTTTACGTCTCTAATGAAATAAAAGTGATACTACCCAAAAGGCATGTTACATGTCTGTTCTCCCCTTTAAATCGTACATAGATTGGGAAAACAGTGCTACTTGTTTGATCACCTACAGTGAAGGTGTTCTTTAGTATCAAAAAATATTCAATGATTATACCAGAAAGTCCAAGAAAAACTATTTAAAACAATCTTATTTAAAACAAGCATCACTGTTTTGTGTTTAAGAGGATATTGTCAACTTGAAACTGGGGAAATAAAATAAATACCCAAATTAAGAGCTTGAGATACCAAGCCCTGCTTCTGAACTTTGCTGGATGCACTACTTATTTTACATTTGTTCTGTCTTTCCCTTGGTTCTTGCATGAGCAGTAAGATAAAACCTATCTTTATCACATCAGAAAAAAATAACAGGTAAAATGCTGCCAATAGCAGTGAGACCGCAAAAAAGGGAAACGTGCCTCCAATCATTACTTAGGTGAAAAACACATTTCAGACAAAACGAGGTTTTTAAAGCTCTCCTTTAAAAAGGGTATTGCAGGATTTTTACTCCAATACATGATGTCTTGTCTACTCGTTCATGCCTGTGAAACTGAACGCATAAACGTAATGCTACGTGACGCCTGAGGAAGTGGAGAAAGGCACAAAGGATTTTCGGGGTTAAAACGGATTACAGTCCTGCTTGCAGGGAAAAGCTCCAAATTTCTAGAGTAAACAGAAGAAGCAGTTTGCAGGCAGGCCACTACGATTTTTCCTGATTTTCTTGACTGGTACACAGGTGCATTCTCTTTGACAGTCAATAGGATCGTCCCGACGGACAGCACTGCAAAGGGATCGCTGCCCCTTAGCGCACGGAAAGCCAGCGAAAACCCGCTGCTTCCGCGTCCCGCCAAGGAGGGCAGGCGCTGGCCCGGAGGCGCCCGCAGATCTCCACGCCGGGCCACGCGCGGCCGAGGCCAGGGCAGGGAGACACGAGGCCGCGCGGGCCAGGCCGCCTTCGGCCTCGCCGCGCCGCCGCGGGGAGGCCCCAAATGGGCCGCGGCGCCCCCCGGCCTCACCAGTCCTCCTCCTCCTCCTCCTCCTCCTCCTCCTCGCGCCGGCGGCTGCAGACCACGCCGGCGTCCTCCTCGTGGGAGCAGTCGTGGGCGCCCAGGCCGGCGTGGGCGCACTCCAGCAGGCTGCGCTCCCGCCCGGAGCACCGCACCTCGTCCAGCAGGATGGGCAGCCCGCTCCCGGCGCCGAACTCCGCTCCCTTGCTGGCCCGCGCCGCCCGCGCGAAGCCCAGCTGGCGGCACACCACGGCGGCGGCGGCGGCCGCCCAGCCGTCGTCGCACACCGTGCCCCACCGGCCGGCCGCGAACACCTCCACGCGGCCCCGCGCCGGCCCCCGCCCGGCCGCCAGCCGCACGGCGCCGTCGCGGGGGGCGCCCGCGGGCGGCGGCTCCTTCTTCTTCTTCTTCTTCTTCCTCCTCCGCCTCCTCCGCTGCCCCTCGCCGCCGCCCGGCGCCGGGGACGCGCGGGTCCCGTTGGCGGCCGGCGGCGAGGCCCCCGCGCGCGGCGTCCCGCCGGGGGCCCGCGGCCGCGGCGTCGGGGCGCTCACGATGGGCCCTGCCGGGGGAGAAGCGGAGGCAAACGCGTAAAACACAACGTGGGGCGGCTTTCTTCCCTCCTCAACCGAAAAAATAAATACGGCCCTGAACTCCGAAGAGCTTAAAATTCTTCACTATCACAGTTTTCAGGCGTTACTGGACTTGTTTATCCGCAGGCGCTCTATTTTTACCTTTTAAACTAAACTTTAGCTTGTCAAAATGAAGTAATTCGGGATTACTCAAAACAGTAATCAGCTGGGTTGGGACAGTGTCACGTGGGTTTGCAAAGACACCACAGCTTCTCGAATTTTATCCCAATGATATCCTAGATTTATCCTCCACTCTCATTCAGCATTTGCTTTGTAGTTTAGGGACAGGCAAAAACGTGACAGTCAAGGCCGTCCCAAAAGCCATCGTCCCCAAAAGGCAAATCTCTGGAACATCCCACTTTTTGGAACAGCCTCTCAAAAATCTCCTATTTGGAGAAATACTCTATTTATAGTACGAAAAGTCTTTCGTTCTCTGGAAGCTGAGGTTGTGGAAACAAGAAATAAATGCGCAAGTCTGATCCGTGCACATCTCTGTCTTTGGAGACCGACCTAGCAAAGCAGTTTGTAATTCTGGATATCGTATAATGGTATGTAGGACTGCAGGAAAGCTGATGGTCATCTGGGAGTGCTTTCACCTGGCCAAATCAAACTGTTACTGTTCTCCCTCAATCTATTTTTAAATGCATTTCCAAGAAATGCATTCATTCAGCTAACGTAAGCTGCATGCTTTCGTGATTTTCTAGCACTCGCACTAAACATGAGTCAAAACAACAAAACATTTACAGCTATACATCTTTGTCTTCATGCTTCTGAATTAAAATTTTCATGCTAGGTTTTCACCTAAACCTGAATTTAGTTCTTGAAGTGCTTAGAGGAATCTATCCCACTGTTTCTAGGTTTCAATTTGTGATAAAAGCATGCTTCTAAAGCAAACAAACTACAAAAGATTCAGTTACATTTGTTTAAAAAAATAAACTTTGAGATTTGCATAGAACGTAATCCCTAACAAAAAATAGAGTCTCCTTCTCTGGAGATGTTCAAAACCTGCCTGGACGCGATCCTGTCTAACATGCTCTAGATGACCCTGCTTGAGCAGGGGGTTGGACTAGATGATCTCCAGAGGTCCCTTCCAACCTCAACCATTCTGTGATCCTGTGACAGAGACAGAACTGGCCGAACATGAACAAAATTAGTAACGTTTGAAAACTGTGCACAGAGCTTGGAGAGCGGAATGTTTCCAAAGGCATGTCAACAGTTAATAATTAGCCTTGTTTATTCCACCTTAAAAGATTTCATCTCACAAGGTGCTGAGTACCCTCATTCCTTCATGAAGTCAAAGCTTTAGGAAGTGTCAGTGATTCAAATATAGCATAACAGGATTAAAGTAATTACAAATTAAATAAGAGTATACAGATTTTAAAGTTCTTGCCCTAATATTAACTTTATTACAAGCCTGTTAGAGTACTGCCTAGGTACTTATATGTGTAAACCAAAAACATTGCAGAAAATAAGTGAGATCCTGCCGGATCCAATTCTGAGAACCTACAGGTGCCTTTAGTTTTTGCTTTTAACGTAAACAGTACTTGGATTGCTGTAGATTCACCTACATCTTTTACTACTCCAGTGTTAGCAGCGCAATACTGCATTCAGTAAGCAGCAATCAAAATGCCCTGGAGGGTTTGGATAAAACAAAAGTTCATCTGAATAGCTGATCAGGCTGAGTCTTTTGGGATCATTTTCTCATCATATATTCTCTTACTTACAGCCAGTGATGATTCAGACCTTATCTTGCTCAATGAGCTATTTCCCAACCCTTTAACCATAATATCCTTCACCTCCTGAAGTGCTCCTCACTCCCTGAAGGCACTGCAAAAATCACTTATTACTGAAAAGCAACGTCGAGCACAGGATCTCAGTACAGAAACACCTAAGAGGACACCAGGATGTTCTTAATGAAAGAGCCCTGCTACTCTGCTGTGTGGAAAGGGAAAACGTATAGGGGCAGAGCATACAGAGAGGGTTTCACACGGATGGCTAGGTGCAGGAAGACCACTCCAATCACCTGGATTATTACAGCCAACTTCTCATTTCAAAACACCTGGTAAAAATGAATTCAGAGGCTACTCTGAAGGCTGACGTTCTGGGTGGTCGCCAAGCATACAGAGATTGTACAAGCTCTGAGTTTATATTCACTGCCAACTTACATGTATCAATAATAGGCGGCAACAAAGACACTTACTCTCCTTTGGCACAAACTTTATGAGCTTGCTTTTCACTTTCACTGGCAAAGGCTCAACTCGGCATTTTCCTGGTGGTGCTCTCCTGTGAAAAAAAGGGACACAAACAGCGTACAATTAATTCCTTTCCAGTGGCATCATGAGCCTTTGCTTCCAATTGCTTTTCAACTAATGCAGCGCTCATTGCGGGGGGGGGGGGGGAAGTCTTTTTAAATGATCCAAATAATCTCTTACAGCACAAAACATAATCAAACAATCACAGATCTCCATTGATCAAAGTCCAAATCTACACAAGTCAATGGAGTCTTCTGGCTGTGTTTTCACTTGCCATTGATGAATCCATTAAAAAAAATGGCAGACTTGAGTAATATACAGAAAGAGATTAATCAAATTGAAACACAGATCATGAAACTAGACGATATATATTGAACATCTGACATAAAAATATCATGTACAGAAGTTTTCAAGCTGTCTTAAGAGAAGTAAAATGACACACTATTATTTATATACTATTAACATAAAGGGAAAAAAAAGACATCCCCTTTTTTCACAATCAATACGAACGTGGAAAGCAGGCAGGAGGAAAATTTTTAAAGGAAACACAAAGAGTTCTGCGATTTGTCACTGACAGTGAGTTATCATTTTAGTAGTTCCAAAAATGCATTAGTTTCAAACAAGACATTAACACTGTAAGTGCCTCCTACAGAGGCTTTCTCTTAAAAATGACACATTACTTTGACAGAAATTTGTCTGACACAGAAGTACATTTTGCTTCTGAGAAGTTGCATCCAGTTCATAATTGCTTTTCCTGTGATGGTTGGCTTGCTCATCTGCAGGCTTATTTGGAGGATTTTCAAAACTGTTTCAAAAATGCATTCTGTGTGCATTTGGAGTACATAATTCCTGTGTAATTAGGATAGCTTTCATTTCTGTGAACAGAAATGCAAACAAAGAATTCCTCTCAGCTACTCATATAGGGATGTGACATAGTTTTATAAATTTTCTTGGAAGTTTTTTCTTATTCCTATTGCTATACTCTACACTTTACTAAAGAGACTTCTTTTTAAATTTAAGCTTAAGACTGTCTTTTCATTTCTGCTTTTTATTTTTGCAAAGGTTGCATAATACAAGTCTCAACATATGGTTTACAGGAACTATTCCACTGTACTAGGTAATGGAAAATGCTACTGTCAAAGGAGTAAAAATGAGGAAGTTCTGGGGCTGTTTCCAACATATAAACAGAAAAGTGGGTTGACTTCAAAAGAACGCTCAGATAGCTAAAGTTGTAACTTTAATTCATTAAAAGAAAAAAGCAAAAGCTTATGAAGTCTCATTGTATGTGACTAGCTGAAAGAATTTTGGTGTTTAGCCAGTAATAGTAATGTCTGATAAACAGGAAGTTGGAAAAAATAAGCTGTAAGTCTTCCTGTAAAACACTAACACTCCCTGCCTCACCCAATCTCATGTACAAGTGCATGCAATTCAGAAGAAGAAACCATGGTCTCAGTTCATGTGCAAATCACTTTCCTCTCTAAAAAACAGCATAGAGGGTACCTTTTGACATTCTTCTTTCTTTTTTTTTCTTTCTTTTTCTTTTTTTTCTTTCTTTTTTTTTTTTTTTTTTTGTACTCCTTCTGCTTTGTCCAAGAAAGCCCTACAGCTCACCCTGGGCCAGCTTCATCTGGAGCTGTGTGAGTGGGGCTCTCATGGGAGATGTACTGGAACTGAAAAAAAACCCTTGACACAAACTGCCTCATTGCAGATTGGAACCTCGAGAAACTTTGCCTGAGAAAGACAAGCAACCCGTAAGACATTTTTCTAGCTTTCGGGAACAAATCTCCCACCCAGCACAATGCCAGAAAGCCACGTAAGGAACCAGTGTGTAACTGCCAGTCAAAGTAGGTGCTGATGACTGCGGGAGCAGAGCAGACTGGCAACATGTTGTTCCAGCCATTCCTGAACCTCACTGGACAAAGAGGCCCAGGGGCAGAAGAGCTATTTCGTTAGTCAGCATCATTTATCACATTCGAACTCAGACTCAGAGCTCCAAAGCTGAGTGCTGCCGTAAGAACATCTCCTACCTAGAGGTGTCCACCACTTTGTAAATCACTCCAGCAGGAGCAGTAGCACTTGGTATGGCAGTGGACATGAAGTAAAGCTCCCCTAAGGAAAAACAAACAAACAACACAGCCATGAAAACTTTCCATGGAGCTTTGATACTGTTCAACACAAAGGCATTAACTCTGCCTTACAGGTCAGAGAGCAACAAGAAAGCTAGGGCTGAAGCAGGGAGATCTGGCTACCAAAGCAAACAATATGGGCTTGTAATGAAGGCTCATATGATTCCAATGCATAAAATACTCGGTGAGTATGCACTTTAACATATTATCATGAGACACTGTTTTGACATTTTTCCACTGCCCAGACTTTAGCTGTCATCTCAGTCAAATCTGTGTACTTTAACTTCACTAATGCAAAATAGTCAAACCCTGGATTTCCTTTGTCAAAACATAATGAAAGGAAGTTAAGACTGTTCACCGCTGTCTTTTGCTCTTTTTGATGAAGTGGTCCTTTGGGGTGAAATTACATACGAAAAAGATTTTGCTTTGCTTCCCTAGCACAAAGTGAGACATATCTCACAAAAAAGGCATTCGGACTTGCCACAGCTCTGTCAAGCCATGTGGGCTGGGCTTGACCTTCAGCCAGACAATTTCCATCGTCGTTTATTTGATGTATTTTCTTTGAACTGCGTTTCCATCCCTTTCCTCATGTTGTGTCCAGGAGGCCAGCTTACGCTCTTGGCAGCGCAAGCAGTCCCTCCGTCGCTTCCCTTTCATTTTTGTCAGCCCAAGCACTTGTGTGGCCCCATGAAAAAGCATGGGGGAGCTGATCTGGCTGCAATATTACGAAAAAAAAGAAGAAAAGAAAGAAGAGGAGTTGGGAAAAGAGGGCAACTGATACCTGCTTAGTGAGGGTAAGGCCAGATTTCTTTGGGCTTCCAATAGGTAGGAGGAGACTCAGGGGAGGAGGAAGGAAAGGGAAAAGGAGCTGTAGCAGGTAGGAAAAGGAGTGGGCCGTTAGTCAGACACAAATAAGCCAAAAAAAGACAATAGCTCTTAAATGCACACAGTGCGCCCATGCCATGTCCCCTGCCTGCAGTGAACAGACAGTGGGCTCTAAACAAATAATACTGAGCATGAAAAAAAAAATCTTCCTTTTTCTGGTGGTGACACAAGAGTCTACAAGCAGCAGACCAGAGGTACCCTTGGTTCCAATAGGGATGTGCAAAGCACCTGGGGTGCTCCCAGCACATCCAGCTCCCAGAGGATGGGACTGCTAGCTCTGTAACATGTGTGCAACAATCCAAAAATATAGGTTCCCCATAATATAAACACATCCACTAAATCAGCCAAATTAACGTCCATCACAGCAACAACCCTAAAAATAAATACTTCCATGAAGAAAAGCTCGTTAAAATAAATGGTATGATAAGCTCATAAAACCAGACTCCCCACACAGGTGCAAGAGAAGACTGGTCACCGCAGATAAAGGAAACTCATTGAACCGTTATCAACAAATTTCTTCCCATCATAATAAAATAAATACAAAGGAAATAACTCCTCCTGAGAACAGACTCCTGGCCTGAGTGTCCAGCTACCTCTATTTTATTTATGCAAACCATGATTGAAAAGCCCCAAGGCAGAAGAAGGACAGTATTTCACTCCCACTTTGCACTCACTCTGCCCGCAGGTGCAGGACAAAAGTGCATGATTGAGGGTTGTAATTAATAGCCTGAGCCTGCACCCTGATCCTCTTACTTAAGGTAAAGTAGATTTAGATTAACTATTGTTCTGACTTTAGGGTAAGATATCCTCCTTGTCAGAGCACTGCAAAACACCCCTACCTTCTATGAATACTAACTATTGAACAAAATGGATTTTAACTCCAAAAATTCTAATCCCATATTAAAATTCTTGAACTAATACCTAACTGGGTAGGTTTTATTTTCAGAATTAAAAGGGAAAGCACAATGTATATGGTTATCCCCCAAAAGCAACTTCTGATATTGTCTGCACAACTGTCCAGGAGAAACAGATTTTTACAAACTGGGCCATTCTGGTAGCAGGCGCCTGTGATCAGAAGCCAACGGACTTCCCCCGCAACGGGCGAGAAACACAAGCTCCTGGATTTCAAAGTCGCACATGCTGCTCCTAGCAACCAGGCTAAACACTGCCGGGGTCGGTCCCTATGGCGAGGCAGGGACGAGCTGCGCAGCCGCCCGCTCGCCCTTCCTTCGGGCTGGGTAATTAACGCTATAACCGCACTAACATGGGGAGCAGGGCCAAGTTCACTCTCGGCTTCTCATCTCCTCCTTTGCATATCACAGCTGCTCATTCCTAGAATGTAAAATGTCTCAGGTCTTGAAAGTACAGCTACGTAAAACTGCACAGAGACCACATGCCCCAGTCCTGTCCAAGACAAAACCCCAACAGACACAGACAAAACTTGGCTCTAAAGCAGCCTTTTGCATATGCAGATTCAGGACATAACGTAGAGCTGTCACTCTCTTCCAGTTTGAGATGTGCAAATATTCCAGGTCAGTACAAGCAAGTTCATAACTATTTGTTCATTTTATCTGCTTTACTGTATCCATTAATAATATCAACAGATTTCTTGACTAGCCAAAAGCATCATGTCATATTGCTCTTCTCTCACTTCAGTAGCAGCTTATCAGCCTCTGAGGGCCTACATTCCCCCAGGCATTTCACAGCGAAGTTTGAGGCTTCTTGTGAAAGTTGGGCTTTCAAGTATTGGCCCTCAGCTAATTACTTTCCCCCCAAACCCTTTTGCAGCACAAACTGCACTTACGGAGCCAGGCAGTGAACCACCTCTTTCAATTCCTGGTTCAGTCACTGTGCGGCACACTAGACACCTAAGGAAGAGCATGTACCAGGACACTGGGATTGTGGCTCTGGTTTGACATAGGGGAGAAGCTGAGAGTCTAACCCACGCATATTTTAAAGACTGACAGACTCATGCTCTGATCCGCTTGCCTCCCAGAGTGAGCCCTCTCTGACGAGGAACTATAAGCACACGGCTCAATGTGAGATAATACTAAACACTTACCTGCTTCATCTTCAGCAAAAGAAATGATATATCGATAATAGTTATTGATAAGCCCAGGGAACATGCAGGTCTGTCCCGTCCCCATGCAGATCTCGTTGTACTCCCACTCTCCGGTAGCATGGTTCTCCTTCAAAGACATCAAGCGTCTGCAGGGCAAAAACAACTTGCATCAAGTAGCCAGGAGAAAGACTTATGAACATTAATCAGAAAAATTGAAAGGATGTTTAATGCTTCCTACCCAAAGTAGCTGCAACAGAAGCTGCAGCTCCTCCAAGAAATGAAGGATTGTTGATATTAAAACACAGAGGTATTGCGCAGATCAGTAACATCTTGCCTTTCAGGGGCAAGTCAAACACAAGAAAATGCGATTGGGGAGGGATTAACAGGCATCAAGCAGTGCTTCATTACGCGTGGGGTCCTACCAGGGACACAGGACCTGGCTCGACTGCAGCTCTGTGGCTGCTCTCCCACGCTCACCACCCCCGAAAGCTGCTGGTGAGTGAACTGGACTCGGGCAGTCAGTGCACAGAGCACCTGGGATGCCAGGAGGAGAGAGGATCTCTGTTGAAAATGGGGGAAATACAGGTACAGCACAAGGAGAGAAGGTGGGGGAAAATAAGCAAGTCTCAAGCCCCATCATGGGTTTCCATCAGATTAACTTCTGGGCAATTTAAAGCATCTTCTGTGTCTGAAAATGCTGAAAAGGGGAGGTTTCTTTAGGATGCACCAGAATGTTTTTTTACACCACTTTCAGGATTTCCAGTGAACATCCAATCCCCAACGTTTCCTTTGTACCGACACCACGTGAATCAGTGACATCTACGGCTGCTGGAAGATGAAGAACGCATTGCTGTGCAGCAACATGGAATAAAGATTATACAAAGCACACCAGGCGAGTTACTTGAATTAAGCAGTTAGGCTTCGTACAGCACTTGTAACCAGCACATGGCTGCAAGCTAGCAAAGGTTAGACTGCACGAGCGCTCGCAGACAGAGGCAGATCAACAGAGGATGTTGGCTGGGGTACAGCTTAGCGAGCGTCCAAAAAATTTACTTACCCGCTCATAAAATCACCAAATATGTACAGGCCATTCAGGTTTGGAGACTCACAACCCCGATAGACATAGCCTCCCGTAACGGACTTCCCCATTTTGTGTGGATAGGCATAAATCGGAAGCACATCGTCTGTAGAGGGGAAAAGATACGTGGCTTACCTTGTTTTACATATGATGCAGAACACCTGATAATACAGTTCTTACGAGACTATCAGGATACAATTGGGTTTATTTGAGCATCTTCGGATTAAATCAGCTGCTGACGGAGTCAAATTGAGTTGCACTTTCACCTTTCCAGAGCACAGTTCAATAGCCCCTTCTGGCCGGCAGTGCTGGGCAAGGACGGGCTGCTTCAGAGAGACTGGCCCACACGCTACTTGCAATACAAGATGAATATGTGATAGGCCTGAATGCTCTCAATCACCTAGACATCTAACCATTTTCCTAAGCCCTTCTCCTTCCTCTGTAACTAGGCTTGATTAGTGCTGCTTCTGGCCAATTTCTAAAAAGTCTGGCTGCCTTTCCTATGAGTTTGGAGGTTACTTTTAGAGATACTGCATCTATGCAGATGTTTGCCCAATGTAGCTTTGTTTTGGTGGTGAAACGGTAATGGGTGACCTGGATCCCAGCTGCTGACGCAAAGACAAGTCAGATTCTGTCAGTACCAAGGGCTTGTGTTTCAACTTAACCTGAAAGAGCCATAAAGTATTTATGGTATGGCACAGGCAGGATGCAATACTGCCAGGTTCATTGTAAAATGCAAACTAAAACACAAGACAGCAGCAAAACAGAGGGAACTGCCCTCATTTTGAAGCTCTCCAAGGTCCCTCCTAGGTAGGTCCTCACCCTCCCTTCCCCTGAAAGCCTGGGGGCACACGTATCTCCTCTCGGCCCTCATCCCACTCCTTCCTCCTGGCGTTTCTCCCTGCCCTGCGTTTCAGACGTCCCGAGCCTAAGGCTCCGCGTGTGCCTGTCCGTCACGTCCCGGCCGCGCTCGAGGCTGCTCGCCCCGCGGCAGTGCTGGCCCGCGGGCGCGTCGCCCCTTGCACCAGGCACGTCAGGTCAGCTAGAGCAGGTGCTTTCTGTACTTGCACTGCACTTATCATTTAAAGGGGCTGTGACTCTTCCCTGCTCTGACAAAAGGCTCAAAGGCTCTCTGAAGGCATCGGCAAGCATCCTGGATCCCGGGAGGCCTCAGCGAAGTGCTTGCCACGAGCACTAAAGGAGGCACTGTCATGCAGGAGAGCTTCAGATGGGCTCTCTGACATTTGCTTCAGCAATGGATGTGCAAAAAATCTGCTCTGCGCTCTCCATGTTTTTATGGAAAACATCAAATCACTACCACTTTACTTACATCTGAGTTAATAAAAGGCAGGAAGTTAAACAACATCACAGAGCATGTAGAAGAGAAAAAAAAATCAGAATCTCAGTTAGTGCAAATCAGCACAAAATGTGGTCCAAATCAAAGCCTGCAACACAACACGCTCTGACTTAGCACATGCACCAGAGCCCAGCCAGCTGGCAAATACCCTGCCTCCAAGTTAAAAATTAAAAAAGAAATTAACATTTTCTTTCTGGCATAGTTAAAAGAAAGAAAAATATTCTGCACATGCTGTTACCTGTAAAGCAGCAGTATGCATATTAGCTGGACAGAAAAAAAATATATATATATACATATATATGTATATATGTGTACAAACACACACATATATACACACACATACACATATATATATATTAGTAGCTTTTGGAATTCTAATATTTTCCTCCAAGTCAGTTCCCTTCTAGACAGAGAGAGCATAGATTTACATCTCAGAAACATATGTTTGCAACGAAGTAGTCAGCCTTTGAAGGCATAAATTAAAAATGAACACACGGAAAATCTTTCCAGTGTGAGAGGCAGATAATTTAAACACAACGTGTATTTACCTATTGAAGAATTGGTGCAAAGTTTTTTATCGTAACAGCTGAACCCTTCCCTTGCCCTCCAGCCATAATTTTTTCCTTTCTCTACAATGTCGATTTCTTCATACTTGTTCTGTCCTACGTCGCCGCAGAAAAGACGGCCTTTCCCTTCCTTCGTGCGAGGCTCGCCCCGATCGAACGAGCAGCGCCACATGTTTCTCACGCCATACGCGTAGACCTCAGGGCGAGCTTTTGGGTCATCGAGAAAAGGGTTGTCGGGGGGGATTCTGTAAAGAGGCCCACGGTCGTTGTTGTCCACATCGATCCGCAACACTTTGCCCAACAACGTTGATCTGCACTTGGAGAAGAAAGGAAAAGAGAAAGAGAAAGAAGGGAAATAAGACTCGACCCCAGTTAAACACACATTCTCACTCAGAGACGGGTGCTTTAAAAAGTCTAACGTCTCATTATTTCTGTTTTGGAGAGCACAAGTGTTTCAATATGCCAGAGAAACCAACCAACCCACCCACTGGAAACTATTAAGGGAGCGATGCATGCGGTCTGGCACTAACTGTAGCTTTGCAGGACGTGTAACCGGAGCAGGCTCTGGGTATACAAGCTCCCGCAAGCAACTTAAAAAATGACGGTCTTGATCCCACCGACGTTCCCCCTGTAAGCACACGACCCGTTTTACTGACCTGAATGAGACCAGTCACGGGAGAAAAACGAGCAAATAGCCAGAGCTGGCAGGATTGGGGCCAAAGTTAATTTACTATTCATGCCAACTGCCAAACGGACGGCGCCCCACGCCTGAGCTGCTCTCCGTGCCTGCAATCCCCAGAGCCCTGGTGATGGGACTACCGGGGCGGTGCACGGGGTGAACGCGACTGCCCCGCTCCTCCGCGCTGCCCGCGCGCGTGCCAGCTGTGGCAGCGCTTTTATGATCCCGACATTGATACATGAGCACTTGGATGGAGACCATTTCGTTTGATACAGGCCACTGAGCAGCCTTCAGATGGTAATGACCGCCTGCGCCTGGCTGCCTGGCAGGCTCCAACTAGTCGCTTGGGGGTGAAAGTGGGGATTGCTCCGTTGCTCCATTTCACTGACCCCTCTGTTTGCCAGAAAATCCAGCCCAGAGGAAAAAGCTGTGAGGTTCACTGAGTTACCATTTCTTGCAGGAGAAAAGAAACGCTACGCCAACCTCCTCTATGGAGGAGTTGCACCAGAGGTCTACATGTACCATGGTCTGCATAAGCACCAGCAAAGAGGCAGCACGAGAGGCACACGATGTACACGAAGTTTTAGGGGCTCATACTTGTTCTGGGCATTTCCAAAGGTCCCAAAAGGATCCCCAGCCATGCCTCCATCTCCAGTAAATATATAAAGATAACCATCATCACCAAAGAGCAGCTCTCCTCCGTTATGATTGGAAGCTGGTTCTTCCACTTCCAGGATTATCCTAATCAGAAAGACCAATGAAGTGGTATCAATTGCACACGTCCTAAGCAAACAGCAGAGTAACACGTTAGTCTAGTATCATCCTTGACACATGAGAATGGCTGCAGATCATTCCTGATACATCTTTCTCCATAACCATGTTACTGACTTTTACGTAGGCATAACTGATTTTATTACCATACATAATTCCAACATATTTTCTAGATTATAGAAACACCAAATTGTGTAATAAGGAAACTGGGAAATCACATGACAGTTTACTTTTAAATAATGTTTTTCCTATGGCTCTTTCTTCCTCCTTGTTACACTTTAAAAAAAAAAAAGGCATTGCCGTTCAAAATCAGACAGTAAGCTACAAGTGAGAGCACTGCAGTCTATCTGTGCATCTGTACAGTACTGGGCACAATCTCGACATGCACTTGCAAGGAGGTGAAGACTTCTCAAATGTTAAATAACAGTTAAATTCTTAAAGAGAAAAGATTAAAGGAAAATTATATACACAGTACTTTATGAACTTAAAGAACTGTTAAAAGCAGCAGCATCAACAGAGTAACATTTTGACAAAGGTTATTCAAAGCAGTACCAACAACATTTACCTTAATTTTGAAATCTAATTCTCTGCTACTTTCATTTGCTTATTTAATGTATCTGGCAACCCTTTCTTAGGAAGGAAAAGGTGAAACACAGAAAGATATGACTTTATAGAGCAGTAAAGCCACAAACACATGCAGTTAAAATTCCCAGGCTTAACAACTCAAGTTTATTTTACTCCAGCTTTTTAAAGGGACCCGATCTCATGCTGGCAGCGCCTCTTAATATCTGTAAAAATGACTCTTTATAACCACATATAACACCTCACCTTCAGAGACTTTGACCCTTCTGAAAGTAGTGGTAGTTACGATCACAAAAACATTGCAAAATGTAAAAATGACATTGGTAACATGTAATTATTCTGTCCCCTGCTGTTAAACTAGCACTTCTGAAACAAGGCAGCTGTGCAAGAGCACACAGAGACTGCAGCCGTAAGAAGGATCCCGCACGGAGCAGAACCTGGAGAATCCCGTAAGGAGCAGAACCTGAAGTTCTCCTCAGTCTCCCAAAGAAGATGGAAGAAAACTGATATTTTATTTAGTAAAAACCTGCAGGCACGCAGACATGGGCCTTCCTGCTCAAGGAAGCGCCCCGTGGGAGAGCACTCGGATGAAGTCAGTGGGAGCCATGCCTACACAAGCACCACACTTGGGTTCTTCTCAAGTTTTTGCTGCACTAAGGATCAGCTAAACAAGTACAGGAAGAGTTACAAATGCAGAACAGGGTAATTTTTAAACAAGACAGCCCAGGGGCCCCCACATTCACAGGTTTAAGCTCCTGACTCACTTTCCTGAGGAACACATTAAAATTCTCTTTACCTGTCATCAGCAAGGCCACTCACATTAAATTGCTCTAATTGCTATACAGACTCGTGTCCCCTTTCTGCCATCAGGCTATGTGCATTTTCAGGCTAGAATTATCCACTGCAGAGTATTTGAAAAGCACCTAATACATGCTGTGTAACTCAGTTACAATTTTAAAATTAATACTAGTGGAGGTTCTCTTAAAGCAGTGGATTTGTGATTCTGTAACAGGCTATAAATCTATAAGCTTTCTCCACATACAAACCTCTAATTATCTGTGCATGCTAATGTGAATGAACTGAAGGATGAGACTCATTAAGTCGGAACCTGCACAAATTTAGAAATAGGTAAAGCTGTATTTCAAAAAAGTGCACATAAATGCATAGGCTGTGCCTCAATCCAACTGTCCGTCTCCTGCAGTAACCACATTGAGCACAGCAAATCTAGTAAACAGACCTTACACAGACACCCCATTTTTGGAACAACTAGGATGATGCACTTTGCTATAAAGCAAAATTTTAATCTCATTATACGTGATATGCATTTTTGCTTGCATTCTGTAAGTTTTCCAAAATTTTTGTAATTACTGTTTTACTTCAGTTAGTGTAATAGTGCATACGGATTTGGTGCAGGTCTTACACAGGATCTCCTACAAGCGTTTCTTGGACTAGTGCACAGAAACACAGTTCCCAGGGCGCAGCTTTCCCAGCCCTGGGCATGCTTGTGCTGGAGCCAGAAGTCGCTCTGGTTTTCTTCAGCATGGCCCTTCTCTTCAACATTTCAGTTATTGAAAGGTAAAGAAAAAGGAAAAAACTTTGATGCCCAGGGAAACATTGAAAAAGAGCTGGTTAAGGAAAGCAGATATTTTCCAAACAGGAACTCAGACCTACATGAGGCAGTATCAGAGGGAAACCCCTTCCACATCAATAAACAAACCAAAATACCAACCGTGAATAATGTTCAAGAAAAGTTCAGTTAAACCTTCACACATATTGGAAGTGAGAAATCTACTCCTAAGCACTCACAGTTCATCCACAGAGGATGCAAATATTCTCTATCTTAATATGCTCTGTAATACAGAGCACCACCCCTTACCCTGGGAATGGAGCTTTGATTTTCTATTCTATATTTGTAAATTTAGAATTTCAGTCATGAGGTATCTGTGCATTTTGTCCTTTTTTTTTCTCCCTTGTACTTTGCAATACTTCCAGCAGGCATGGACTTGAACAAACTTGCTAACACATGAGAATACAAAAAGTATTAAGCCAAGTAAGTCTCATTAATTGTAGTCAGCAGTCCTGAAAAATGCACAAGCTGTCCTCTGAGATTTTAAATACATTTGTCAGATAAACATGTGTACAATACCTTTCAGAACCATGGTCCAAAGTATTCATGTCACCAGGAGAAATTCTGAACTCACTGATTCGGATTCTCTCTTCATAACGAACTTCAACTGAATAGTAGACATACACTTTACCATTAAATCTGAATTTAGGATGGAAGACAATACCTAGAAAACCTCTCTCGTCTCCTTCCCAAGGTGAGGTGAGTACAGCTTCACTGATGTTCAGAAACGGCTTTTCGAGCCGCGATCGGTCGGGGAGGTAGGTCCACACCAGGCCAACCTGCTCAGCAACGAAGAAGCGGTGGGTGCCGTCGTTTGCGTGCACCATCGCAACAGGGTTGCGCAGCCCGTTGGCCACCTCCACCAGGCAGAGCTGGAGACAGCCCTCCGCGTTGGCGGTCACGAATCCCAGGTTTTGATTGAGATTCTCATTAACCAGGAGGTGAGGAAAGCAGTAGTCTACATCCTCCAAGGACAGATAGCGGCAGAATTTGGCCATGTTGTTCTCCAGGGCGATTAACTCTTTGTCCGTAGAGAGATAGCGGAAAATGGACCTGCATTTTTGCCAGACTTGCACGCAGTAGTCTTGGCAAAGCCCTGGGATCGTCCGAACAGGAGTGGAGGGATCCTCAGCATCATACAAATGAGCTGCGTATGGAGAGCACTCCTAGAAGGAGAGAGGAAAAAAAGAACCCAGGCCATTTTTTGAAATAGATTTGAAATGGCTGAACAGCAACTCTAACTGGAGAAATTTCACCTTAGTCTCAACGTATGTTGCAGTTTATTCTGAAAATATATTAACAGAGGAAAAGATTTTAGAACATGAGGTTCATCTCAGTATTTATGGACGTGATATTCCCAGTGAAAGTTGGCTTTCACATGCGGATATTCATTTTTTCAAACCATAGCCTTGACTCAAGAAAATTGTACCAATTCTGACCCACATCTCACTCCTTCACCCTAAAAGACTTTATTTTTCCCCCCGGATGCTCTACTTGCTCACAGATAAAGAGCAGATTCACTCCGGCACCATGGCAAAACTGATGAGGCAACGGCACAGCTGCAATTCCGCCGAGAGGATTCGGGTCCCACATCTCCGGACTGAGGAGGGGTGGGGAAAGGTCGGCAGGGCCAAAGCCACCACTGGCACCGGGGAGCGGTGGGGAGCAGTGGAGCGAGGAGAAGAGATGGACACCGGCAGCGGGACGCTCGCCCCACGTGCGCCTTCCTCGCCCAGGTCGGCGGCCAAGCTGGGAGCACAGGCGCTTTGGGCACCTCACCTCAAGGTCAGATATGAGTCACCAAGTTGAGCGATGGATGCTCAGATTTATTGCATTATATTCAGGATTTTAGACAGCACGAAATGGTCAGAGTCCAAATAGGATCCTCTGGGAGCAGTGGAGCATAACCCACAGTTTACTGAAGGTGTGGGCCCCCAAATCTCGCCCAAGGGCTGAAGTAAGTTTACATAATTCAATGTATCTCCAATAAGAAAATTCTTACATTCTTACAATACAAACATTTTCTTTTTCATAAAAGGCCACTGCAATCCAACCAAACTGCCTGCAAGTTAAAATCCGACCAAGCTGACTTAGTTCTCCTGCTTTGCAAGGGCTTGCAATAAACATATCATATTTTCCAGTTGTAATGCATCTTCCTGACAAGAATCTCAAAAATACTCCCCAAATAATGCAATATGAATCAGTGGAGGCTCAGTTATTTTCATAGGGCATATAAATAACAGAGGCAAGAAAGACAGGAAGCAAAACTATCCTTCCTGAATAAATTCTACATTTTTTAATTCCTGTACGGCATTTTTTCCAAGTAAAACTAGTTCAGTTAAAAAAAAAATCTACAGGGAGCTATTTCTTAATGCAGATTACCCCACTGTTCAACAGCTGAAAGATATAATATCCAAGATGCTTAAGTATTTAAATTATTTGGTAGTACACACAATATTTAATTTTATTTTATTTTCCACTACATACCATAATAAACTGAGCAGCCGTGTAACAGATCATTAGTGTACAATGAGCTTTCCTCCTGTAACGTCAAGCCATTCATTGCAAAATGAAGGTTATTATGCCTTCAAATGAGCAGCAATTAATGTGGTAAAAAGGAGACTGGATGTGACACAAAATACTGAAATTACATACGCAGATTGGGTAGCGGCACTCAACTCAGTTACACGAACACTGAGGTGTGCCAGGGACAGAAAAGAGCTGGAATATTTTCTGATTCTTTGGTTGTGGCTGAAAGTTTTGGCTTTAAAAAAACAATTTGAACAAGAGAGCAAGAGAATTTGAAGCGAGGGCTGTATCAGAGCTCATTCTGTGCAGGGGATTTTGCACATTCGGAGAGCGAGCGAGCACCCTGTTTGCGTACCACGATGTGTCTGAATCCCTGGCAGCCTGTCTCAAATAAATCTTAGGTACGATGAAGCAATGTCTTGGCTTCAGCCTCAGAATTAGCAGTAGCACGGAGGCGCGATTTCCCAGTTCCTGTGCCACTGCTGATTATTCACCACTAGCCTCAGGTGTGTCTGAACAGCAGACAATGCTGTAGGTGACTTCTGCAGTTCCTAGCACATCCCTGGTGGCACATGGATATCCACAGTGGCACTATACTGACAGTGACGTACAGAGATCTATCACCAGCTCGATACTGTATTCATCCATGTGTGTATTTTTATGGTCAATATTTAGAATATCTTCCAATTTTAATGCCATATGACATAAAGCCTGAATCCTGCTCCTGAATGTTTCTGCTTCCGAATCCACTATTGTCTTCACCCTTCACATTGTGTTATTTGTGACATTCCCTCAAAACACCAAGAAACTACACTCAGTCACAGCTCAGCATCACCAACAGATCTAAACACCCATTTCCAAATGACATGCTATGGTGGTTTGTTCATTAACTTTAAATAATGATACGATCCAAAGACCAAAGACATTAATGGACAGATGAGCAGTAACTTCAGCAGGACTGGAACAAGCTCATACTACAAAATATCTCATCGGGATTAAAACAAGTTAGCCAAATCTAGTCTGTCCATTCCAGGAATTCAAAGGCAGCTATTTATCCGAGGAAGCACAACAGCCGGAATTTGGCCGAACACCCACATCACGCAATGGCTTACTTGCTTCTGCTATCACTCTGCAGGAAGCAATGTACTTTCTCAGGAAAACATCCAACTTTCACGTAATCTCTGATATTCCCTGTTGACTCCCACTAGCCCGGTCTGCACGTAAGGAGGGAATGGAAAGCGACTCCACGGCTTGGAGAGAAGAGGTTGGGAGGGCTCATACCCGGGGGAGAGGTTTGCAAAATCATAAAGCTGGTGCATAAGGTTAACGCAGCGCTGTTATTCACAAATCCTCAAATACTAAAGCTAAGAGGTATTTAGTGAAATTAGCAGATCTGTTTAAAATGGATAAAGTACTCCCTTAGGAGAGGTGGCAAACTTTGGGAATTTGCTGCCACGCGAGGTTGCACAGGCAGATGGTATCAGCAGGCTGGAGAAGGATTAGACAAACCTGTGAACAAGTCCATAGGCAGCAAAAGGACTAGGCAGGGCCGGCCTCCAGCACCCCGATGGGGTGGGGAAGGACCGCAGGAAGCAGCCAGGCAGGCGTCGTGCTCTCGCAAAACACCACCTTCTGTGGCCGCCCTCTGCATTAATTTCTCCTTTCAGGGTTAGGCCTGACTATAAGAAATCCTCTCTAGAAAGGGAGCCAGGGCAAAGAAAACAACATCAACAAAAACCCAAAACGAATAAAAAAAAAGGGGGGAGTATGAGGGCCAAAGGATCAAGAATGAAAGACCAGGGAACCAGAGCAACAACACCACTCACAACATCCCTGACTACGTCCATAGCACTTAATAAAAACCTACCAATTAAACAAAAAAGTGACTATAAAAACCAATACCTTCGGTCTCAAATGAGCTGGTTCCTTCTTCAGAGTTTTACCTGAGCACTTCAGTTGTGCAGACTTCTCTCTAGCTAACTAATACAACTCAGAGTGATTGAACAAATCCTGCCCCACAGCAGCAAAAGGAGCAGCACTGCATACCAAATCGCGGTGTAGAAAAACCTAAGAGTGCTCACCACAAGTACAAAAAGAGACACTTGTCAAAATAATTCCATTACCTTGGAGAAAAATCATGAACTGTGAGCAAAAAGAGAGATAAGTATTGAATAATTCACCAAAAAGCACTTATTAATTCAGGTATAGGATATAAATTTTATATACAATGAATAAATGAAAGCAGGAGTGTTCTGGAGGTGTTTGTAATGCCTAAACTTCCATTTTGTGCCTGCATGCCCAGAGGTAAAACCATTTGTAGTCACATCTAGGGCTGATGATGCATAGAGCTCATTAGAACATTTCAGTGAATCATTTCTTCCACCCTGAAACATTTCACTGCCTCCGAAGAAATTTTCAACATCAGCTCTCTGATGTACACAGGAGACTTACTTATCGCTTCCAGAGGCGGAACGAGTGCCTAGTAGACACTGCTAACTTTTTGTTTCCTATCTAAAAATAGTCCTTTGGATACAATTGGTTTCAGGAACTTATTCAAAGGTTTTTGCTTTCAGAACAACGTGGAACAAAACAAAAGCCAAATTTCTAACAGCTGTTGTGGAAAAGGGTTGTCCTTCTCTTTACACTTTGAGTAGCACAAGATTTCCCTGCAGAACACGAGCTGCAGCATTGCTCTAAAGCCACTTTGATCCCACCTCAGCACAGCAGACTAGACTCCTCCGTCTGAGTTAATCTAAGATTTACACTTGCAGAGCACAGAGCTGCCACCGCTCTGTCCCAGGGGCATTTTCATACATACAAGGCCAGCCCTGGTCACAGGGGCAGACACTTCGCTCTGTGCAGACTGTGATCATTCTGTTAGAGTATTGAGTCACACAGTATCAACCCCGGCTGGAAGTTTTTCTTGTGGAGGACAGCAGCCATCGAGCTTGCTAGGCCACATCCTCAGGCAATACTCTGCACCCCTTGCCAGGACTGTTAGCACTGGGCACACACTAGAAGAGCCTCAGGATACTGTAATCCAGTACTAAAAACCATCTGATCCCACGAGCTGGATGCAACAAGGAATACGTTTTACATAGGCAGGTCTCCTCCTGGGTGTCTTCATCACCACCAAAGATCTAACCCTGTGAGGGTGAAGAGAGTCCAGCAACTGCATCTGACTACACAGCCGTTTCTCAGAATACTGCTGCTCATAAATTAAAGCACAGCAGCATCCCAGTTACCGCTTCGGTACCTGCCAGTGGGCAGTAAGTCCAGGGAGGGGCCTGACGATGGCCTATTGCTCCCAAGCATGCTGCGGGGCACGTGTTGGGGATGATGCACTAATGCCAGGTGCACGTTGGCAGATACATCGCTGCTTGGGCCCTTGCACTAACACCATGTTTACACACCAGAGGGGATTGATGCCCCCAAATCTGGGACGACGCACTAATGCCAGGGCTGATGCACCCCTTTGGGGTCCACAGCACCCGTGTCGAGGCTGATGCGCTTTGCGTTTGTGGGCAAACCCATGCCTGGCCGAAGCACCCATGTCTGCACTGGTGCACCCATCCGCGGACTGATGCACCTGAATCTGGGCTGAAGCACCCCTGCGTGGGCGGATGCACCCGCGCCCACGCTGATGTGGCCATGCCGGAGCCCGTGCACCCACGCCACGGCTCACGCACCCTTGCGTGAAGCACCCGCACCGCGGCCGGCGCTGGGCAGCTCCGCCGCAGCGGTGCGGGCAGCAGCAGGTACCGCGGGCGGGGCGCCTCACCTGGCAGAGCAGGTCCTGCAGGTGTCCGGCGCAGGCGGCGTACGTGGGCCCGTCGAGGCGGGCGCTGAGGCGGTAGAAGCGCTGGAGCAGCGCCCCGTCGCGCTGCGCGTCGCAGCAGCCGAAGGCCGCGTAGCGCCCGCAGAAGGCGAGCGGCCGCGGCGGCCGGAACGGCGGCTTGAAGTCCAGGCACTGCGGGTGCGGCCGCGCCGGCGCCGCCGCCAGCGCCGCCGCCAGCAGCAGCCGCAGCCGCAGCCGCGGCCGCAGCGCCCCGCCGGGCCCCGCCGCCCGCATCGCCGCCCGCGGCCGCGGGGAGCGCGCGGGGGGCGCGCGCAGCGCTGCGCAACGCCGCCGCCGCCCCCCGCCCCGCGCAGCGCAGCGCAGCGCAGCGCAGCGCTGCTGCCGC
Source organism: Rhea pennata (assembly GCF_028389875.1). Classification (NCBI taxonomy): domain Eukaryota; kingdom Metazoa; phylum Chordata; class Aves; order Rheiformes; family Rheidae; genus Rhea; species Rhea pennata. Next base: position 56,710,140 of record NC_084667.1, on the reverse strand, counting down.
GGGCGGCTGCTCCGCGCGGCCTCTGCGCGCGCACGCGGGCGGCGGCGGCGCCGCCACCGCGCGTCCGGCCGCGCACGTAGATGTGCTCCCAAACTCGGGTCTCTCCAAAAGCGGGGGGGCGGCGGCGGCCCGCTCCCGGGGGCCTCCCGGAGCGGAGCTGCGGTTGCAGATGGACCGCGCTGTGCACGGAGCGAATTACTGCCCAGGCGGCGTCGGCTGCGCCCCGGCGCGGGAGGCGGTGCGTGGTTGGGACCCGGGCAGGCACGGCCGCGGAGCTGTGTCCCTGCTGTGGGGTGCAACGCTGGAATACACAATACTGGAAACAAAATTCCCCAACTGAATCCTCAAGTGCTGGCTGCTGGGCTCGGTTCTGTCACTGAATACCGTATCTGACCAGAATACGGCCGATAGCAACGCTTGTTTATGTGAATTTATGTGACTTTTGAAAAACATACTTAAAAGCAAGGAAGCTTCGCTTAGGTGTGGCTAGTGCTTCTACAGTCTTTGGCGCTGTAGAGGGAGATTCTGGTTAGATGCAGCCTTGACCTTGGAGAATAAAGGTCTGATGTAGTCGTGACACCACGGGGTCCCTGGTAGCCCGTGAAGATAGCCTTCCAGTCGGGATGGCGTTCGCACGTGCGTGTGAACTGCCTGCCCGAGGGAAGAAAACCGCTGATACATTTCCTGTGTTAAACTGCTTTATGGCATAGCACTGGGGAAAAAAATTACTCCAAATGTTGGTCCTTTTTTGCATACCGCACTATAATTCACATTATTAGTTATTAAGTCCCAAGTACGTGGCATTTTTTGCTGGTAAAGGCAGCTAGCCGTAGTGTAGTATGTATTCTAATTTTAACACACAGGCTGCCCATGAAAGAAAAAGAATGTGGAGTTCATGCTGATATGCTATTTTTGATTCCTGTTTTGAGACCAAAGAATTGCTGTACAGTGCATATGGACTGTAAAATCACTGCATGATTTGGAACATCCTGTCAGGAGACCATATGTGTTACAGCGTTTAATAAGAGTTTGTTTTCCTTTCCATATGCTTATGTAACTGTAAGTAAGGTCACTAAAATCTTTGAATTTGTACAGACAACAAGGATACCTAATGATCTTGCTTCAGAATTCTCTACTCGGCTTTGCTTTTTTCATTTTTTGTCATTTAAAAACAGTTTTTTATGGATGGCCTTGGTAAGTGCATTAGAAAACACATTATCTCATCCACTGCTCCTGAAAGCTTTGCATGCCATGCACAAAAAAAGTATGCAGTTATGCAATCCTGTATTTTTGTAAAAACAGCCAATGTAAATACATCTTCCTGCTCATCTCAGTTAATCTATTATTCCTCTGGTTAACACCAGCTGTTACTTCGGTGTTTGTGATGATTTTTTTAAATCCCATTAAAAAAAAACCCACACATGTTGTTAATTAACATTGTAACAATGCTTAATATACAAAGAATGGGTCACAGTAACCAAGCATATTCTGTGATAATGAGATTTATCCTGTAGCCTTTTGATTTACTGTTACAGCCCTTGAGTAGTTTAGCATCCATGCACAATCTCGGAAATAAAGTAAGAATGAAATGCTGAACATATTTAGCAATGGGTTTAAAAACCATTAAGAACTTTAGGTTCTAAAAGGCATAACATACCTTAGGGGAGACCTCTGTGTGCACTCAGAATACAGGGCCTCATGCCAGAATTCCCAGTGCTTTCTCCATTCGTACAGGGCAATTTTTTGGTGACCCTTCAAGCTGAAGGCTGCATAACAATTAATCTACAAGGTACTGCCGAAAAATGGAGACTGTAGCTGCCTCCGCCTGGGTAATGAGCTATTCTGTCAAGGGTAACCATATTTAAATCTTACTGTGAGCCGTATTTTGAGGCTTCACAGGCCACAGGTAGGAGCTCATGGGCTGCATTCGCTCTTTGCTGTGGCGAATGGGAGTGCACGTCTCTGGTTTTCATTCCCAGCCCTGCTGGAGACTCACTGTACAATCATTGCCAAGTTAATAGCTTTTCGCCTGAATTTTCCCACTTATAAAATGCGGATGGTTAAAGCTCGCCTCCCCAATGGCAATCTTTCAAGGTGTAGTTTACTGATATTTTTAATCACTGTTTTGTTATTCTTCATGAATTCTCTGCTGAGCCATCACTAGAGATTAAGCTCAGGAGTGGAAGCACTGACCTTGACCTAAAGTGCTGGACTTGAAAAGTTACCCTTGCTGATACCTGACAGCTATAACCTGTGGTCTCTTGTCTGTGGATCAGTTATGGAATAGGGATGATTTCTGATTTAGGCAGTATTCACCCAAGATTGCATGGTAGTTTGAAAACATGTCGCTCAGGAGGTTTCTTATTAAAACGATGCATTTTTAACTTGGGCCATTTGAACATTTAGTCCCTGTACGTAATCCTCTGAATCAATCAGCTGACTATTTTGTGCTATATATCAGCTGTTGAAAACATCATTTTTTTCTTAAGGTGTTAGATTGCTCCTATTCCCATTGAAGTCCCCAGGAGTTTTGTCAGTTGCCTTCAGTGAATCCTCAAAATCAGCATTTCTATTGATGCACGAAATTCAAGTAGCCATCCGTGAAAATTCAGTGTTTGCTTGCAAACAGCTCAACAGTAAGACATAAAAACCTTATATTTAAAAAATGTTGATCAGTTTGGGATACCAAACCTGAAATCCAATTACAATTAATGTAATAGTTGTATATGTTCTGCAACTCAAAAGTCTAGTCCTTATAGCGCTCAAACTGAGCTCTTGAATGTGCAGCATTCAGATTTTGTTTCACTATTTCTGCTTATTTTAGTTTTTTTTAGTATTCATGGGACAGACAGAATGTGAGCACGTTGCTTAGAAATGCGATCAAATCATATTTGATGAAATGACCAACATTTGACCCCGTGTCTGGAGCTCCGGCCTCAATTGTGATTTAGGTCAACAGAGATGAGTTTAGTGCTGTAAACTTTAATACCCAGAGGACAAGCAACTTGTACCCAAGCCAAATGGGAACACCATCACTAAGGAAGATAAAAGCTAGGAATCAAATACAGAGCTGTAACAGTTTGTGAAAAATTAGGCTCTGCCATCTCATTATGTGTCTGGTCTCTAAGCCCTTCTGTTACTCATTTATTTTCTAAATGGATTGTTTTCTTTACTTATGGAGATACTGAGAATGATTATTGTTATGAAAATACCACCAAAAACATGTATGTGTGCATGTACACAACACACACACCCCAAAACGCACAGATGCACACAAATAAATGAGAGCAAGGTAAAGTGCTCCTTTCTGAGAACAGAATCGATTGCAGCCAATTTTAAAGTAATCTGCTGGCATGGGGACTGGTCGTTCGCACAGCGTTTAGTGTTCCACATGAACAGTAGAAATGATATACTAAGCCTTTGGAAAGAAGCAAGAAGAATAGTTTTACGACACGGTCAAAACCAAATGGGCATCTTCTCATTTAAGCCAATTTATGAAGGAGCACAAGTGCGTGTTTAACTTGCGCCGTAGTTGAAGTCATGCTGATTGCAATGGGCCTACTGACACATTTTAATGCTAAGGAAGTGCTTAATGTAGAAAACCCCGAGAGCCAGCCCCAGCGCCGCTACTATCATATGCTATACCAAGAATGCTGCCAGCAGACTGGAGAAGCAGAAATCCTGCTGCCTCTAGAGATGCCGGCATGACTCAGATGCAGAGTGAAATGTCCTGCCGCAACACGGGAGACTAATTTCTCGTGGTGCCGGAACCACGCGAGCCTCCGCCTCCCTGCGCCCCGTCGCTCGGAAGCGCCCCGGCCCGCCCCAGCAGTGCCCGGCGCTGCGCGTTCCCCGGCTCCCCGGCCCGACGCCGCGGCAAGCGCTCGCCCGAGGCACGGAAAGCGGCACAGCTCGGCCGCGGCCTGGCGTGTCCCGGCGGGGAGCCCCGCGCAGGCGGCACGCTGCTCGGGGTCCTTCTTCCGACCCTCGTCCCGAGCGCAAGCAGCCCGCGCGCGTCAGAGGCGCACACAGCGCGAGTAACTCCCTCTTCGCTTCCCCTTCTGCTACCACAGGAACTCCCGCACCGGCGGCCTGCAGAGAGCGTGTGGGTAGTAAACATCCCCTATGTGTGGCGTGTACAGAAAGGACCCTTTTTCTTATCAGCTTACGCAAGAACATAAAGACCACGTTAAAAAATAACAAGTATTTTCCCTGCAGTAAAAGAAATGGAACAATCAGTAACAACACTTAAATGATTCTGCAGCGTGTGGATCTCTTCCTCTTGTTTGGTCACAGGAGAAATAATAAAGGCATTAAAATGTACGTTTCTTTCTCGAAAGTGTTGTATTGATTTTATGTAACATCTGAATACTCTGCGTTGCGTATTACATATAACCATACAATTTGTCCGTGACAAAAAATAGACCAAAAGACTTGCTCACTGTACAAATGAGTCTTTCCATATTTTGGATTACCGGTGATCCAAAGCATAATAAAATAGCCCTGTGTTTGGTCTGCTCTGAGAGGTGAAAAAGCTCATTTACAGGAACATGTGTATTCCACAATGAGAAAAGATGATTGATGGTAGAGATGAGCTGATACTGAAAAGGGAAGACCCAATCTGGATCCACGTTTTCGCCCCAGGGTCATTCAGTCCTGTCTCTAGTCATGAGAGAGTAAGATTATTTGATTAAAAACAGCAAAAACATTACTCTTGCAGAGTGAAGCTAGCAGCAGCCAATGCTGCCATTACTCCACCCTTACTGAAGGACAAGGAGTTGCAAACAGGTTGTTCAGATATTTCCTATTAGCTGAAAATAGAAAGCATAGCCAATAAAAGCAAGCTGCAACTTGAAAAATGTTTCCACAAAGTAATCAGCAGAGGAAAGTCTTGCAGCAGAAGCGGATGGCTGCTGAAAACAGAGAGATTGCAAATACAGTATTTCTGAAACCTTTCTGAATGACCAATGAGGTGCGCAACATCGTCAGCTCTACCAAGACCTCAGACTTGCTTTTAATATAAAACAATCCCCAAACATCTGGGGGCCAAACAATCTTTCAGGAAGAAGAACAAAAGAGGAAAGAAAAAAAAAAGTTACACAAGTCCATGTGGAAAATTTACTGCATTATTTTCTGGAGGATCAGGGATCTCCCCCCAAGTGCAGACTATATATAGTTTGGGACCCCTAGAGAATCCTGACCCAAATTGCTGTCCCTTGTATAACCATCCCACCCCACTACCAGTGGGCAGTAACCACCCTGCCACTGGTTTCCAATCACATACAGTACCTTCATGAAATATGCAAGGAACAACATTTTCTGCTAAGGGAATATGCAGATTTTCAGTTTATTTAGAGAAGTATGGCATTTCAAGAAAGCCAAGAGTATCATGATCCGCTGATTTTGTGGAAGCTGTTCTTTCAGCTTCTCTGGGCAAAGTCTGGAAGAAATGCAGGTGTTTATCGCCTTTCACAACTCTGAGGAGGGCTTTGGTCCAAGAGTGCGATCTGCCATGGTGGAACATCACCAAGAGTCTTCTGTACTGATAGCAAGGGCAGCAGCGCTAGTTTGGAAACACCACAGCATGCAGCAGCACTGCAAAGCTTGACTGCTTGTCTTTAGGGAAGCTCACAGTCTCCTACGAAACCTGATCTACATGCAATAATGCAGAATCAAAAGAAGTTCTGCATGGACTCAGGTTGCTTTCTTTCCTGCCAGACATCCTACGCAGCAAAATAAAGCCTGTGATGGAGCAACATTATTGTAGACTCTTAAATTCTCTAATAGCTTAACTGGCGGAAGTTCATGATGAAAAGCCTTTTACAAAGAGTCCCAAGTGAGTTAGGTGCCTACCTTTCATTGATCTCTGTGTGAGCTCAGTGTCTGACTTCCTTGAGCATCCTTGGAATTCCTACTTTCTGTGCATGCTGCTAGACCTTTGCAAAACCATTTCTAAACTCTTATTGACTTAAATCTTAGGATCTTCAAAATAAAAGATTACATCTTAAGTTAAAAGAAAATGCCTTTTCAGACATTGAGAGATATTCTCAAAAGATCAAAAAGTTATGTTTTCTCTGTATCAGCTACTATTTATGAGTCAGTTTGGCACAGCTCAGAATGGTAGAATGGCCACGGTACTTACCAAGCGGTTCAGCAGCATAGCAGGGAAAGCAGAGAAGCTGCTAGTACGGCCCAAGACTGAAGCACAAACTCAGGTGCTATAGCGAATTTTTATATTTGCAGAGATTTCTAGGATCTGTTGGAAATAACTGTGCATTGAGGGCTACATTAGTTTAATGTTAAAGTCATGAATGATAGTATGTGTAGCGGTAGGAGGAAGCGTGTTTAAAGCCGTTTCCATGTTTAGATCTTCCCTGGCCTCTCCTGAGCCCTGCAGGGTTTTTGGCTGGGCGTCCTGGGGGCTGGCAGCCTCCAGCTATCACAGCAGCAGGGAGAGGAGCTCAGGAGCAAAGGCGTTTTTCCAGCAGTGATCTGCCACACACCCCATGCAGGTTGTGTCCGTGCAGTGACAGCCTGGTCTCCTTGCACAGCCCTGGCTGCAAGCCACCGCAGTGAGCGAGAGGGCATCTCTCAGACCAGGAGGTCTTGAGCTAACTCTGGTTAATATGTGCCAAAATTAACAATCAGAAGTACATGGAGAGGTACCTTGGAGGTCAATGGAGACCTCAGAGCATAGCTGTTTCGGAGTGACCTTTAGTGTTGCAGTAACCCAAGCGAGAGGCAAAGAGAGCCTGGTACACTGTGCCAACTTCTGGGTCAGAAAGAGACAGACATCACTTGGAAAACAGCACCAGCAGTGCAAAAAGCATCACTGCTCCTGATGGTTTGCCTGTTTGCCCGCTACTGAGGATTCACTGTCATTTCTAAACTCTGAACTTGTTTCACATAAGCCAGGCTCCACAAAATAGCCACCATGTACTCCCTGACTGGGAACAGCTCCAGCTGGTTTGCTCTCCCCATGGACATCACTTCTTTGTTACCTCCAAATACTCTTGTATGAGGAGTGCGAAGGTGACTTTTAAAGCTGAACCCAGGCCTGGAGGTGCTCCAGGATGGGTTGTCTCCAAAAGGTGCCTGAGGGAAATGATTGGCAGGTTGGGATAATGTGAATGTTGTAGCCATGCTAAACTTTCAGGTGTGAGGCTTGGCCAGGGTACAACCAATTGAGGTAGCAGAGACTCATCCAGGTTGTAGAGATGCCCGTCAAAGAGTAGGCCACTGATTCTCCATATCCAGAGTGACAGAGCAAAAGGGCTGGAGCTGAGACTGAGTATTTTTGTTTGTTTGTTTTTGTTACACAGCAAGTTATGTGTGCTGTGGTCTGGACTCCCTTGGATCTAAATCCAAGTTTCCTCTTGGAGTCTTTGCCTCAAATCTGATCAATTATCTAGTTCAGTAATGTCCAAGAGATGTAAAAGTTATCATAAAAAAAAAAAAAGAAAAGAAAGAAAAGAAAGGATGATTTCATTATCAGTCTCTTTTCTAGCTCACTGTGGACAGGTTTCCATGTGCACCATCATCCCAGGGCAGCCCCTACATTATCCTCCCAGCACCTCACAGCTCTTCACCAAAACGTACGGCGTTAACAGCTTTGCTTGCTGGAAATTTGAAGAATGCGTTTCCTGAATATCTTGAGTACAGATCTTGTCTATAAGCAAAATTTTGTCTGCCTTTATACTGCCAAATGATGGAGTCATCTGTGTTGAATGACTCCATCTCCTGGCAACTGGGGGTAAATAAAGCCAGCTGTTACTTGAAAGTCTCAGGACTGGTTTTAAGCTTTTCCTGTTAGGTGTCACCTGTGCATCTCCTGGCTGCACTGGTGACATCTAGGAGAGGTAAATGGGAGCCCACCACACGGCTGGGCTGAAAGGCAGCTGAGGTTGCATTACTATGAGGCCCTCCCACCACGAGGCCAGCCTGACACCAGCAACCCTCCCCTTTACTGTAAGTGTGGTACCCAAATTAGGGGTATTTAACTTATAACCACCTGGATTCACCTTGGATGCTTTAATGAAAGACGAAACCAGTCAGTGTTTAAGAGAGAGCCTGGAAGTTGGGGATTTGGGTTGAATTCCCCTGCAACGGGACAACTGCATGCTAAGGTTTCTGTGACATGTAAAGCAGGAGCTTGGAGTCCATAGTTTCATTCCAGCATTTAATCTCTGCCTGCCCCTGTTTCCCTCAGTAAAATGGAGAGCTAGTCCTTGCCTACTTTATAGCACTCTAATCTCATACCGATGCAAGCCATAAAAACACCCAGAATTTCACCTTCTATCTTCTCAAACCAAAATTTTATTCATTTTGGCCAAGAACAGTTTATAAAACTTAAAAATATAGGTAATGGAAACAAATACTGATAATCACAAAAAACTAGAAGCCGTTACCACAAACAGCAGCGGTAGCTTAACACAGCAATTCACCACAACGCTGTGAAAGGTTTCTAGAAATAGAAAAATTCCTCCTTTACAGAGATGACTCTTGCCCTTTAAAAAAAACGCCAGATGAGACTCTTTCTACCCACAGGGCTCTCCTGCAGTGACAGCTACATTAACCTTTGCTGACAAGCACTTCTCTTTGCTTGTAAAATCAGCTTAGCGAGTGCAAAATTTTTCCAGACTTTAAAATGGTTACTATCAAATCGAGGTACGCTACATGCAAAACAAAACAACCTCATGCCTTACAATTACTCTCATGTTGTTAGTGCTGCTCGGAGATCACTCGACGCGTTAATATGCGCTGATGGCTGGGCATCTGCCTGTTTTGGCTAATATTGCAGGATATATCTGAATGCAGGAGAGGACACTTGGGTTTTTTTGCTGCATTTCTGTCTCTGGGCATTTTTACTGTGCTTCTCACCACGTTGTCTGCCCAGTGAGCGGCACAGCAGAGGAGCAGTAATATATGCTTGGCTTATTTACTGTTGCTTTTGGAATAATGCTTCAAAATTGCACATAAGAACAGCACGCAGCCGCCCGTGCACGAGCATACGCGCACGCGAACGCACGCGCTCTTCCTGCCATCCCGTTTCCCCCATTAATCTCACGTCCTTCTTGCTAATAAATCCGAGCTGCCCTTTATACAAGAGAAATTCCTCCCATACAAGCGGAATTCTTCCAGGTTTTCGTAGAAGAGAGAGCGACTCCCGGGAAGCTCCTCCTGGCATGCCACAGCACCGCGCCTCTGAAACTGGGTCACAGGAGCTTTTCCACCTTGTCAGAGTCAAGCTTTTTACATAACCCAGGGCGATTTAAAGGACTTTGTGGCCCCATGGGTTGAATTTAAACTGTGCCGTGGATACGGTTTTGATGCAGTCAGTAATTTCCAGTTCCATAATATTTCTGTGGCATTTATAATTGCCTACCAGAAATCTCCAGGACTAGGACCTTGTCAAATAATATAAGTCAAGCTACTGCTCTGTTTCATCTCTGTCAAAAATCCGTCATTGTCTCAGAAACTAGATCTGAACAAGAGAAAAGAATCTAGTTCATTACTGAAAAGATTAAAATGCTTAAAATTGTCTTTTAGATGATAGTCTAATTTTGCAGTTTAAGTATGATACATTTTTACACTGTCTTTGTTTCAAGGCTCCACTCCTAATTCACAGTGTTCATTGGAAAACTCCCACTGAAAGACACAAGTCTGCCTTTTAAATTTGCATTTTCACCATGTTTAGTAGGACTGGAATTGCCCAAGTCAGATAAATGACTGTTAAAATATTAAAGTAAAATATTGAGTATGAGACAGAAGGAATCTTATGCTACAAAAGTAATAGGAAACGACTTAGCTGCAAGCACATATGCAAATAAATTGAAGTTACATTTCTAATAGCTTCCAAATTAAACTGTTTTTATTATTTACATTACTGCAGGATGTTGGGTCCCTAGTCTCCTTGTAGAGATGCAAAGTTAATTGGCAATTTGGATAAAGAATGCTGAGTTTCTAACAGATTTGTTGTTCCATGCTTAGTATTAATGAATGGAAGTTTTGGAGCTGACCTAATCATCTCCTATATGATAAAAACTAGTTGTACGGTTCATTAGAAAAGAGGTCCATGAACTCCTGATGAAACTAAACCGAGTGCCTTGTAGAGTATATATGTGTGAAAATTTGTTTCATGAGTGCTTAGAGGGAGCTTGGTGTTCTCTCTTCACTATGCCCACTGCCAACATCCTATTTAATCCAGATATAATTTTGTTATTTTGACAATGAACAAGAAAAGAAATCCAAAACAAAAGTTTTTGACTGTTGCCCATTTAGGCACAATCTTCACCCATCTAAGTCTGTGTCAGACCAGGCCCGTGACTTCATCTGGACCAGGATTTCAGCCACGATATTTTGTCCTCTGAGATCGATGTGAAGTTGAAAATACTGTAAGTTTGAAGAAACCCATGAAGAAAGGCAAAGACGATGGATAACGCACCAGGGCCCACCACTGACCGGGATTCACAGCTTGCCCTGTGCACCATGACAAGCACCATGACAGCAGCCAAAGCTCCTCTCCCCACAGCCCTGCACAAGCATTTGGACTCTAACCTCTTCGGGACTGAACCCAATTTTTTCCATGCTTGTTCAGCACCTAGCCCAGCTGGCACTAATTCCCAAATACAGATCCCAGGGGGCTGCTGCAATACACCCAAACATTAAACGCAATTATTGTGTAGGGGAAAGAGGTCATGAAAGAGAAGAGTGAAGAAAGTATAAAATAGGGTGTGGGAAGAACCTCCGCTGTTACAAGGTATGTGCAGTGGTGAGCAGTATTTAAACGAAATGATTGATAGGAATGGCATAGAAAGTACTGAAGCAGTATCGAAGGCGAAGGGGAGGCTGGTGGGCTCAGCAGAAACCGCCGTACGTGCTGTAGACTCGTACTGCAAGCAAGCCCAGGGCTGTCTCTCTGGTCTGAGTGGCAACTCTACTGATTTATCTGTCATAGATGGGGTTCAGAAGCAATCTTTCCTGTCCCTGCTCAGAAGACACTGGGAAAAATAGAAAATAACCCTTACTAAAGTATTCAAGGCTGGAGTTCTACTGCTGCTTTACATAAGGGAATACTGGGAAAGATAATGGCTTTTTAAAAGCAATCAGAAGCAAAAGAGAGAAAAAAAAAGCATTAATTAAACAAACACGATCAGGACTGCACGTCTTGTGTGACTGCACCTCCTTCGTTCCCAGTCTTTCTTCGAGAGGCGGCGTGGGGCTGCCGACTTCCCAAACAGTATGTCCCTTTACTAAGAAAAGAGATTGTTTGAAAGGAATATACCACGCACCTCCCTCCAGGATTCCTGTCTGCTCCTCTCAGCCTTAAAATAAATGCTAGCTATTCTGCTGCCAGTGATTCCCAGGCCTCCTGTCTGCCTACCCTGCTCTTCCTTGGACTGTAAACCCTTCTCTCTGAAGCCTGGTTTTATTTCAGCCCTTGCCCTTTTTTTTTTTTTTTTTTTTTTCCCAGCACCAACAAATGAATCTGATAACTGGCTCAGAAAGCTATTATTCTGGGGTTGGCTTTCATTTGAGTTTGGTTGGTTCGCACCTAAATTGCTACTAAGAATAAAACACCATTTCAATTTCTCAGCTTTAGCAGACACATCCAGCTAATGTGTTTACTTCACAGTTTCAGCTACAAATAAGACTAATCAAAACATGCACAGAAACCAAGCTGTCAGAACGATTCAAAAAGGGTCACTGCAATCTTCAACTGGGGTCAGTGTTTGGTTTTCAAAGTCTGAAAGAGCCAGGTGGAGGGACCTATTTTTTTCTACACCTAAACAGTTACACTCACACGTAGAAATTTTGCCAGTTTAATATCTGCAACTCTTATTGCTTAGATTATATGCAGTTTCTGGAAACAAACTGACAAAGCCTCAAATGCCTATTTGGAAGTAGGGTGATTATTATTCCAATCTGGTCTAAGATCTAAAAGAATTTCTAATGTATCATATCTACGTTTTCTGATGAGTAGTCACGAGAGAGATTTCAAAGGTCAAGAGAAAAGGAAAGCAGAATTGCATTCAAATTAATCAGAAGGAGACTCTAGACAGACTTACCCTTATTTCAGTAAACATTCACCATGGGCTATGTATCACTCCAAAACACATAAATGTAATCAAGAACTGAATTTCAGAGCCGTGCACAAAATGCAGAACATAGGAAAAAAAGCTCAGCCCTTCAGCTGTTAGTGACAAACACACAGGAGATATTGGGGAGCAATGGGCCAGCAAAAGCAGATGAAGCTGAGTTTTACTGATTACGAGAAAGCAGCATACCTGGCCAATCCGTACCGTACATTAGAGCAGTTTGAAAGCTGCTGTAATTTACCCCATCAGTAGCCTCAAGACAGCTTCCTTGATCTGATCCTGCTTTGCTCCTTTTGTGGGATTTGACCCTCTTGCAGGGTGGGAAGGATCTGCAACAACCAGCTACTACAGCTTTAGGGTCGACTGTGCAGTGACACTGTGACCTGAACACTGCCAGGGATTTAATAACTTAGGGATAACTTTAAACACTTAGGGATTTTGAACACAAACTGTATAAAGTTTTCAAAGTTTTGGTCAAAAGTTTGTCCAGCATGTGTAAACTCTGGTGGATGTGTTTGCTTTATTTAATCCATATGTTTGCCCATTAAATAATTCAGAAGATGCTGTATTAAACAGACATCAGAGAAAACTGATGGGAGTGCATTTGCTGAAGCAAGACCATGTATAATAAGACATTCCATAAAGGAAGCTGGACTTTTAAAGTCAGAATGGATTAAGGGCATGAATTCATGCATCCCAGGAGAACATATTACTTACAAACTCAGAGGACATTCTGAGACCTTCAGAAAAGCAGGTCTCACACTTGTGTTTAATTTTAATATCATTGTAGTCGTAAAAAAATTGTTTTTATAGTTGTTTCAGTATAATTAAGTAAAGATTTTATCTGATCACCTAATTAGCTGTATCATCTTTTGTAAGGAGTGGAGAATTTATTAGAGATTATTTTATATGCTATTGGAGGCAAAAAATGATGTAGCTATAACAACTTTATTTCTTTTTTTCAGGATTGAAAAGAAATCATTTAAATTATACCAAATAAATTGCTTTTAAAAAGTCAAATATATTTTTTTCCATATCTATGCAGTTTTTATAATATAATCAGCTTGGACACTGAAAACAGACTTACCAGTTTCATGGTTGATTGTGATTTTTCTACAACAGCAATCACATTACTATCACTCTAACTACAGTGTTGCCAATGCTGCAGGCAAATGGTGGTTTGCCTCAGAATCAGAGCGTCAGCAGTGTGCAAAACAAAGAAACCAAACCAGGGAACTTTCCCCAGCGGCGTGTCAGGTTTTTGCCTACCAGCCTTCACGCTGGCGGCCGAGCGAGAAGCGGTCCCGGAGGGGCCACAGCCTCACGTTATCCTCGCGCTACGCGGTCCTCCCAGATTTTGTTGCAGAGTCTGTTTTGCAAAATGCGCTCTGGCACGCTTATCCGTGTCCCTCCTTGGCTAACGGAGACCCTTCCTGGGGATGCCGATCCTCAGCCCAATGCCCCTTTCCCCCTTGCAGTCACTGGGAATGGGGTTTTCCTTGGGTGTCCTGGCAGCAAGCTCGACATCTTCCCGAATTAAGCATAGCCAGCTCCTGAAAAACCGCAGTCTTGCTCTTATTTCCAGTAATGGGATGAACAAACAGTTGTGTAGGTGGCCACTTCCACTCCTCTCCAAGCCCCCTGTAGCAGGACTAACATGTCTCCCTTTACTTTCCCCACCAGGTAATTTAAAAAATGCCTTTGAGCAGTTCTGGATTATTCTCACATGGGATAGGAGATCTCCCCATTACAGGTGTGTGTAAGATTCGACGTCAGCCCCTATATTATGAACTGCTTTGGCCTAGCTCAGGGCAGGAGGCTTTTAAATATCATCCATCAACCACATGTACTGCCTATGAGACACTTCTGCAATTCTTCAGCAAGGGATGACCACTCTCGCATGGCAGGTGAAAGAAGAAGATGGATTGAGGACTGGCTCTCCCTTGAGGAATCATGCTAATAAAGTAGCATGTGGACAGGCAGCAGCTAATGAAAACTAGCATTTTTATTAGTTGCCCATTTTTTTTTCCTGCAGTAACTCTGTTATATGGTAGGTTCATAGTCAAATGAAGGATGGTAAGGTAGGGTTTGAGCGGGGAAAATACTAAGCTTGCCAAGGCATTAGGTTACATTCTCATGATAATTTTATTTTTAAATAATGATGTAACTAGTTGATATACTGTTTTTCATTCAAAGGATTTGATCTCATTTATCGACTACAAACTGCTTTCACTTTTTCCCACCAAAGGATTTAAGATCCGTTGGGGGTAGACTGGTAATGCTGTGACTGAAAGCAGGTCCTAATCTTATTTAAAAAGTTGTAAGGAGTATTTGCTGTGTGCTTAGGCTTAAGTTTCATTTGTTATTGTATCAATTCTTTTGTGTTTCAGTTGTTGAAAGCAAATATATGAAAGCTGCAGTTTTGAGGTTTTTAATCTTTTGGGGGTTTGGGGTGAAACTATTGGCTTAATATTTAAATTGCTTTAATGGTGTTCTGGGTAACTAGATTACGATCAAAATAGTCTCTTTAGTTTGTGCTGTCTTTATCCGGCTGTTGCAGATCCAGATCTGCCATCTCTTGCCTGAGAGTGTAAACTCCTGGTGGGCAGGGACAGTCTTTCTAAGATTAAAGCAACAGCTCCAGAGTCTTTTAGCACTACCACAGTGAAGAGAACGAGCAGGAGTGAAATCCCGGAGGGGAGCAGCCCTGCACCCCTGCAGGCCTGACCCCTCCTTCCCTCTATCTCTGGGACAGCGGAGGGAAGGGGCAGGGTCGCGTAGGCGGCTCCAGTGCGTATTTCTCCTCTACCAGTGCACGCCGCCCCCGGCCTGGGCTCTACCTCCCAGCCAGTTAGGGGACTTAAGCAGGGAGTTCATCTGTCCCCGTATCTTCTGAATCCCGGTCATGGATGAGGCCGATAATTAGGTTCTCTTTGCGGTGATGAGATGTGGACACCTGTTAATGAGAAAAGGACACCAGGGACACCAGCCCATGTTATGCTGGCTATTTAAGGGCTGTCACATGGCAATGACTTCCAACCACTACCTATTGTGCCTGGGTTTCAACCAGCAACCTGGGGGAAAAGGACATGTGTCTCCTTGCCAGTCCCCTGAGCCACACGGTTCCCTAGCAGCAGATGTCCAATACATTAGTGTCGAAAAGGGGTAACCGTGGGTCTAAAACTCTGCACCGGAAGACGTTTGTAAATACCCAGCCCCGCAGCATTAAAAGCAGAGTCCTGCGCCCACTGAAGTGCAAGGTCAGGCTGATGAGTTAGAGGTAAGCATTGCAAGTTTGGCAGACACAGATGTGTGTTACCCTCCAGCATCTCCTTGGGCTCCTGGGCCAATGTACTTCCAAATGGCAAAGTGGCTGCAAATGTTTCTGATGTTCTTGTAAAGACTGCTAAGCGTGGTCTGGTCGTGTGAAATAACTGCGGAAGAGACACAGTGGTACCAAATTATACAGAGATCCAATACAAAATCCATTAAAGTCAGCAGAGCAGCTCCTGCTTATCTCAAGGGAGAATTGGGCTCACCTAGTGAAACTCGGACGACTAGGCTCACCTGTCCGACGCAGCTGCTAAGCACAGGGACTGCAAAAACGGTCTGCCTGCAGGAAGACACGCAGAAAGAGCGAAATACCAGCCGAAGAACAAACTTTGCTTTTGGCCTTGCTCTCCCAGGAGCCGGACTCAGCAGCAGCCCCAGGCCAGGCTGTGTTTACGGGAGCGAGTCCCGGTGCAGGCCAGGTGCATTGCACCGCGGTGGGGGACGAGCCCGCGCGCACCCGGCTCTCGCGCTTGCAACGGGGCTGGGGCACGCAAGGATTTTCAGAGCCCCAGCTCGGCTGGCGGCAAGGCAGGATCTCCTCCCCGGAGTCGGAGTCGGGCGGCTTTTCCGGTCCGTCAGGTCAGGTAAGTTAAAGGAAGCACAAAAGCGCGTTTGTGCGCGCGAAGGGGGAGGGAGCCCCGGCGGCAGCCGGCCCTGCCGCTGCCCCCGGCCGCGCTGGCCCCCGGCCGCGAGGGGAGACCTCTCTCTGAGGCCTTCGCAGCTCGGTTTGAACCTCCTCGAGGAAGCACCACTGCTGTCAGTGACGGCGCATAAAGCTTCCGCGTGGCGTTACCGTCGCTGTTCCAATCTGCATGGCGGGACCTGCGGTCCCCGGGCTGCGCTGGCCCATGCTGGCGGAGAGGGCAGGGTCGGGCAAGGCTGTCTCCACACACGAGCAAGGCTCTCAAGGGCACCGGCTTTGCGTTAGAAACTATTCAGCTGCGGTTGCAGGCACAAAGCAAGCCGCAGCAGCCCTTCTGTCCGGTGACCTGCGCAAGACGTCAGCGCGCCCAGCCGTCGGGCGGGTGGGAAGGGGATTCGCAGCTCCGGCAGCTTTGCAGCCCAGACAGGTCGAGCTGCCCCACGTGCAGGCGGGTCCGGGGAGCCTCTGCTCACCGCTGTCCGATCGTTCCCCGGCGCCGGGCTGCCTTCTGGGGGATGCTCTCCCCCTTTCCCGTTTTCCTACAAGCCCTGCCCTGAGCTGCTGGAGGAACTTCTCTCCCCCATCTCTCTTTTCACTAGTGACACAGGGATTGTAGGAAAATGTGCTTCTCCCCTCAGGTATCAGAAAAACTCCTTTTCCTTCAAAAAGGAAGAAGGAAAAGCCGCTTTCCTTCCCTGTCCCTAGCTGGCCCCACAGCTAGGGGCGAGGCAGAACACATACTTAGTGGTATAGCAGTAACTAATGCTGTTCTTGACATAGAGAAATTCATTGCTTAGGAATGCTTTTGTAATCAAATATCCAAAGCCAGATTTGTTAAAATAAGATAAAGCTCTGCAAGCTTTATGGGGAGAGCGGACTTGATCTTTGGCTGAGGGCAATGGATGTTATTCCCTCATTGGTAGTACACGAGCTGCCATCCCTTGCAGCTCTGGCCTGCAGTATTTTCTATGCTTGAACCGTTGGTTTAAAACCAGCTCAGCTGAGCAGCGGCCGAGCTGGGTCCGTCAGCAGAGAGCAGGGCAGTCCCGAGCGGGCTGCGCAAGTCACCACGCATTGCAGCGGGCAAGCGGCCGAACCACCGCGGCAGAGGCGCCCGGGGACGGCTCCCAGCCGCTGCTCACGGCGCAAGGCCTGAAGGATGTGGGGCTGACCCGTGGCGAGCACACGGGCATGATAAATTTGCTTTGCTTCTCGCTTTGCTGCACTCTGTTTAGCTTCCAGAGTTGTCAATTCTGGAAACTTTCCTGAGCATTATATTCACTTCTAATTAAGGGAACGAGGGGAATGCAGCAAGCAAGTTCAAATTCACATGCATGACTGATCAATTAAGCCTAGTACAGTCTGCATGCTATCAAAATAAACCCACAGCATGGTTTCAAGTAAAATCTACAGTGTGAAACTCAGACTGTATCCAAAATGTGGATTCTACTAAGCCTCAAGTTTGTCTGCTCTGGAAATGAAGGGAAGAGACTAAAAATAAGATCATAAACATGGAGATCTTTGCTGCTCTGACTGCTTGGTACTAGGGCAGTTCCTGATTTTGACAGATTATCTCTCAGCTGCTAAAAACGGCCAGAGCCCTAAGGCAATTAATTCCTCACTTTCAAATTTTTACTTCTGCGGCAGAATTGCCACAGATAATAACGTGCGAATGAGACCGGGGCACGGCTTAGAGCAGCGCGTTCCCGTCTCTCGTAGTAAACAGCCAGCAGAAAATGAGCAGGGAATACAAAGGCTCGAGGTACTCGGAGCAACCTGCTCGCTCCAGGCAAAACGCGAGCCAAGCTGGCATGGCTGCGACCCACGGAGCGCGCGCGAGCCTACGCCGAACGGCTTCACGCGAACGGCGAGCACGCAGGAAATTTAATAAAACGCGCTGCCAAGCTGGAGGACAGAAGCTGCGGCAGCAGCTAGCACGGAGAACCCTGCAGTAGCAATCCTGTTCCCTGGAGCCTCCTGGGGTTCCCCTTGGCTCCCACGGCGAGGCAGTGGCACTCTTTCTCCAATCCGTATTCCAGCGGCATCGCCGTTTGCAACCGCATCCCCGTCCTGTAGCCAGCTGGGGTGTGGGCTGACTGCAGAAAACCACGCCGAATCACCTGCCCACCAAAGACCTGCTGTGACTGCGATCCGTAACGCGGGCTAGGGAGATTTTCAGTTAAGTACTGCACTATTGACTGTGAGGAGCGCTGGCTGGGAGACCTAAAATGAGACATTCCAGCTCAGTTCAGGTTTGCAGACACACGGCACACGCTCCCTCCCTCGCTGCGCTCTCTGGAGCAGCAGGCAATATGTTGGCGTTTACCATTCCCCTGACACTTCTCCAGTCTGCTGAGGCCCAAATGTCAGACACAATGAGGGTCACAGGTCCAAAACAGGGGAAGAGAAATGCAGAGTAGGGAAAAAACAAAACAAAACGAAACAAAAACAAAAAAACCCTCATCCTGCAAATTATAGGGGATTTCTTACTTTCACATGTACAAGAAAAGATGAGCTGGAATTGCTTCATTTTTATCTGAATTTCAAGCATGATTTCCTGGAGCGCCTTGCATCCCAAGCCCTCATTCTGATCATTGTAAAGACAAGGGCCCTTTGGAAAAACATGGATCTGGTTTAGGATTTAAAACAAGCTTGGAAGTCAGGAGTTTTTAATTGAGCACCAGCACCATGAGCAACCTGATATCTAACCTTTGCTTCAGGAATCAGCATTCCCAAAGTCAATAGTTTACAGGAATAGAAAGAGACAAACCTGAAGGCCAGTGTGACAACAAATTTGGAACTTTGGCAAAATTTCTGTGTTAGAGTGAGCACTAGGGAAGAATATGCTGCCCCTCTCTCTAATTAGGTCCAATTTCATTTCATTCTAAACATCACACAAGGCAAAGGCAATCGGTAAGATGTTTGATCAACATAAAATCCCAGCATCTGGCATATCACCCGACGTTTTGTAACACTATTGTAGCTCTTGTTTGCAAAGGCTGTGTTTTTTGCACAAGAAGAAAGTTAGGAAGTTTTTATTTTTGTGTAGACTGTATTAAAACTGAATGTTGTCACTTTTGACACTGTTCCTTTAACTTGCTCTGCTTGACATTATGAATTATTCAGAAATCCCTATGATATATAGAAGTAGTGTCAGCATTTTAGGGCATGACTCTCCTTTCTTATCTACTATAAAATCCCAGTGGCTTCAGTGAGCTATAAAAGAAGGCAAAATTAGGTCCTCAGCAAAGATGTGTCTTGCAAGCAGAAAATACATCTTGCCACTGAGTGAAGGGTACAGTACCGACAGGCCTAGTTTAGAGTACAAATCTGGTATTTGTACTTCTGCGGCCATCGACACAGCTAAGAGGTCATTTATTTGTTCCAGGCACAATGAAAATGATAAATAACAATGTAAAGCGTGGAGCAGGTGGTGTAATACAGTCTATTTTCTGTACTGTAGAACAGCATGGGTTTCATAGACTTCATGCTGCTAACGCCAACGGCCTCATTGGCTTAAACAGCAAGGTGCCTGTTTGTGGCTACCAGTGCCCAGCTCAGCCCGTCTCCCAAGCACACAGTTGTGTATGGGGAGAAGAACGAGTGATGACGAGGGAGCCCAGATGTGCACGGAGGTTTGTCATGACCCCTTGGTCACAGACTTCTCAGGGGGAACCTGCCAACAAACCTGAAAGACAAAGTCAGAGTGAAGAAACACTCTCTAGTTAAAACTTGGCTAAACTCATCATGCATGGAACAACACTCCTGCCTTGTTCAAAACAGCTGCAAAGGGTTGTTAGAGTCATAAAGAAAATAAAACAGAGGCAGGGAAAGAAAAAATTGCATGTAGTATGACTACACTCCCAGCAAAGCCAGCATTTAAATCCTCAGCGGCTTAAATGCTGCAGGTCTAAAGCCGAGGAGCTTGCTCTGCCCTGCGTGGTGCCTGAATGCTGAGCGCACCCATGGAAGGTGTAACTATAGCCTGGGAGTGTCACACTAGTGTCTTGCAAAACAGCCTCCTGCAAGTACCTCCCAGTGTGGGGACCAGATGCTACCTCCAGACACATGCACAGACCTCTTTCGGGAGCTTTGCACGTAATTCGGGCAGAGTTCGGCCTCCAGGATGTACGCAGATGTCCTGAGAACTGAGGAGTGTGGGGCAGAGACGCTGAGGTGGATGTAAAACCTGAGCTTTCATTTCTTTTACTTATCTGTTGGATCACCTACATTTTCAAAGGAAGGCTTACAAAAGGAGAAGATCTATCAAGCTATCTCTGGCCTTCTTCCCACAGTAGATAGGATTGTAAATATTTTTGGAAGGGATGTAAACCTTAATGCTTCTGGGAAGAAGCCAAGCAGTGCCAGATGGCAGAGAGGAAGAAACTCACCCTATGGGCAGGTTTTTCACAGTATTCTGATAAGCATCTGGTATTGGCCACTGGCAGAGACAATACGGGGGCCAGTGCACTGATCCAGTCTGGCTGCCTCCATATTCCTGCTTTTTAATGATTTCTTACATATTCAGGAAGAGATGGCAAGTTTTGCCAATTTTATTTTTTGTCACACATTGGATTTCAAAGTCTTTGTGGCACTCCTTGTTACCTGGGTAGACAATGTCAGAGAAGGTGACTCAGCTCATCAGCACGTTGCCTGAGCTCATGTGCACATGGCAATCCTGGTGATTAAAATGTTGTAAAAGTAGTTTAGGGATTTTTTTTTACCACTTGGAAAAATAGCTTTGATATAGTATGCAGGCTTCTAGCTGCACCATGAAATTGGATTTCCCCACCACCACTTAACTAGCATTGAAATTTTTGCGATAGCTATTATGTATGAGTCTGGGAAGTGTCAGTCACCTGTAACTCCCAATTAGGGGTGGCTTATGCCTATTGCTTCCTAGAATTTAGATTCCAGTCCTCTATCAGCAGAAAGATTAGGGATGAGGGAAAAAATGCAATTGCATTGCAAGAAACAGTTCAAAAACTTCAGTGAAAATGAAGTTTTGGTGAACACTGATGACCTGGCTATTTTATGGGCTTTTTCTGCTTGCTTCAAAAAGATCTGATTTGGTATTGCTCCAGCAGCCCTGTCAAGACGCCTGTGTGGAACAGATCTAGACCCAATAACATTTCCAGGGAGGTGAATGCAGGGCATGTTAAAGTGGGGCTGTTTTAGTTCAGAGTGCACCGTGAGCACTTCCCTCCTTTGCCTGGGTTCAGAGCAGCCCTCTGCCTCCCCTGGTCTTGAGTTTGGATACTAGTCTTTGTAATAGCATCTAGAGGTTTATGCCATTTAGAGGACCTGTTTTCTGGCATGGCAAAGAGTTTGCAGGGCACAATGATAATTCATCTCCGAATATCCTGAAGGCTTTGAAACAAGTTTGTGCATTTTATAATTTTACTAGCAGTCTGAGGGCACAAAATAAAAGGGTTTGGTGGACACAAGATGAAACTCTCCACTAATACATATTACTTTCACAAGCAGAGTGAATGAACTGGATGGCCCAGTTATATTGCCAGAACGCAGCATTAAGGAGTGCTGCATAATCCTCTAAGGGACTGCTTTTTCCTCATAGCTCAGCCGGACGGGCAAGTAGAGGGATGAAAACTTTTCATAGAAACTTTTAGCTGATCTGCCTGGGTTATATAGCAAATAACTGGGAGAAGAAGAAAGAATGAAACATGACAGTTCTCAGGGTAGCTGGTACTTGTAAAAATGTTCTGACTCAAAATACTGTTTAATCAGACTAGAAGTGAGGCACCTACTTTCTTAGCAGAGATTAGGAGTGTTACATAGTAAAGCTTTGTTGCACAAAACAGAAGTTCCACTGACGCAATCGGGATGGTACATTTCAATGTATTAACCAAGGATTAGTCCTTGGTACAAACTTATGAAAAAATATTAACGCAACCGGGGATTTATAACCCATGTAAATGATTCATGGAGTACATGTTTTATGAGACAGGTCTTTGGCTCTTGTAAACTGGAGCGGAGCCTTGAAGCACATACAGCCGCACAGTGCTGAGCGAACCACTCAGTCCAGCGAGTGTGAGCCCTCCTGAGCAAGGCTTGGTGGAGAGATGGGGGACAGGGCTGTGATCCTTTCTCTCTTCCCTTGCAGCCCCTGTCCCTCTGGCTGTATCCATAGCAGGCCACCAGCAGGAGAATCCACCCCTCTGATTGCAGTAACAAAGAGCTCCTGCTGCTTTGTACAAAGTTTTTTGGATCAGCAATTTTCAGCCTGGACAAACAGGAAAGATAATTTGTTTGCAAACTTACTGATGGAGAAGCATGGAGCAGTGGCTGGAAGGAGTGACAATCTACTGTCATGCCCTTGTCACAGAACTGCATCCTGCAGCTGAGCCAACTCAGCATGGCCAACACATCACATCAGCAGGCAGGAGTTATTTTTTGAGCAAGGACATGGACTAAGTGGTGTGGAATCGGGGACAGAAGGTCCTCTCTTCTCAGGCTCCGGCATGTGCAGAGCGACATGGTGATCTGATACTTGCAGCACTTGGGCTCATTCCTTCTTATGCTGCCTTGGAAAAGCAAAGTCATGTGAGAATCCCACTGGGGTTTCTCCTTCCCCTTAACGAGTGGGTTTTGCAAGAGCCACCCCTCTTTGGTGGCCAAGCAGCAGCACCGATGTGAGTTGTGGAAGTGCTTTCTGTAATACTAATGCAGCCCTGCAGAGGGAATGCTTTGGTAACACTTAAATGATGTTATATATCACTATGCAATATCAAGGATCAAATTCATTCTTGGTGTCACCTGCTGAGACCAGGCATTATCATCAAGAGGAATTTTGTCCAGTAGACTTTTTCTAAAATTCTTATCATACTTTAAAATTTCACTCCTGATTAAAGAGGGTGGAAGTGTCCATTTGATTCAACGCAATGGATAAGCTTTGATGCTGTATTACAAGGGAATAAAAAGATTAAGATAATATGCATATTAAAACGTGCTCTTCGCTCACTGCCTGCAAGAAGGCCCCGTGGTCAAATGTAACAGACCAAACCTGTAGCATATTATGAACTTCTGTTCCTCTTCATCTTACACTGGCAAGGATAATTGTAATTCCTTCCGAACAACACTGGGAAACAGGATTTGTTAACTGTAAATAAAAAACAGAAGCCCATCAGAAATACTCCAATATTGCATATTATTTGTTGATTAAAAATTTACTTGAAACATAGGATTTGTTTTTGATCATAAAATTTTGCACTGACCATTCTTTTCCCTCCAAAGATGTCAAAGCACTCTAAAAGTCTACCTCAAGTCTCAGCTGCACTATACCCATACATAATCTGGGCCACGGACACTTTCTGATGCTGCCAAGCTTTACATGTCTGCCCTAACACTGCTGTCTTACCTTTCCAAGCTGAAGAGACTTTTCTCTACTCTAATGCCATAGCCGCCTTGAAGGGAAGGTCACATAGTGAATGGGTGAGGCATGTTGGCCATCTGATTCGTGCCTCATTCCTTCAAACCTGCTAACCCCGGTCCTCTCTGTTGATTCCCAGTGGGTGACTGTTTCACCACATATTTGTCAGGACCAGATGTCATCAGGGTAGACAGCAGATCTTTATGTACAGTTTCAATGCCACCTCCAGAGCACCTCGGACTCTGAATGCCCAAACATAGCAGGTCACCAAGCTTCAAAGCTCATGGGGATACCATAGTAACAGCAAATCCCTCATGGATAGTGGCAGGCTGGATCTGTGCCCTTTAGAGCATAAACATACCCATTCGGTACCGAAAGCAAGTCTTAATCATTACAGTGACTTCCTCTGTGGATATTAATAATCTCATTCCTTCCTTTTTGGAGCCCCCCCATCTGCCAGGTTCCTTCTTTGCAGAGGTATCAATGGAGCTCAAACTTTATGAAGTTTCAGCCAGAAAAAAAAAATCTTTCTTTTCCTGGGAAAAGAAAGATCAAGCAAACACGAGGCAGACACTGCCTAGGCCAGGCACCTCCAAGGTATAGCTGCACCTGAATTTTTTGTGGTGCAGTGGCTGGAAGCTTCTGCTCCCCTGCTGCCTTCTGCCAGTGAGGAAAGATTTATCTGAACAATCCCCCCCCCCACACCACCACCACTGATTCTGCTCCTCCTTTCCCCCCAGGCACTGGCTGGGGATCTGCTAGTCAAATCACTTCATGGGAGGGTCTGGGAGAAGCATTTTCCACTTCCTGTAGAGAAGGATGTGATTAAAGCCTTGTAAATAAAAGACTTGGCATGGAAAGCACTTGAATGCGTTCTAGACATGATGCAACCCTGAGCTGCGGCAGTGCACCTCACTGCAAAGGGTGCTACCTTCCAAGGGCCTGGCTCAGCAGGAGAAGCAGGAGACTTGGCACAGCCTAATTTTGCATGGATTTGGTTCTGCCCACCTGATGATCATGGACATTTTATGCAAAAAATCTGTATATTTATATCTGAGACCTGTCAGAGGGAAGTAGACTTTAGGAATATTTACCTCTTAAAGCTACAAGACAGTGCAAAGACACCTGCTGGTTTCCATGTCTTCAGGGGTGACTTTGTCGGTACATCAAGGGTGGCAGCTCCAGTGCTGTGGCAGGTGAGAAGGGAGTGACTTGCACCGAGGCCACGCTGCACAGCACTGGACAGGTCTGACTTGACAGGACCAGGAGCAGATATCATTTGCAGAAGAGAGTGTGCAGGGCTAGGTGTGCCTTGGGTCTGGCAGAGTCCTCCGGAGGAGAGGGCAATTCATTGCCAAGATGCAACAAGAACAACCTCCTTCTAAGGCATTTGGAGATCTGCTGAGGGACATACCTTCTCTGCAGACCCTCTTTCAAATGAGGGAGGAGAAGGACCTGGTACTTTGGCCTGTTGATACATATGGGCAAAATATACCTTAGTCCCTCTCCTATTCTCACAGCAGGCAGGATATATTGGACCTACAGCCCTCCTGCCCTGTATGGTGGTTTTACTGTCCTGCACACGGCCAGAACTGGCTGATACTCAGGCTCATGGCATGGCTCATGATAAGTCTCATTCTACAGTCTTCTTTTTGATGCAGTCTGGGCCATTTTGAGAGGAAGGCAATGTTGAACCGTAAATTGTGTAGTGAATGGAGACTCACACCAGAAGGGACCTCCCAAATTAATTTAAGGCCTAGATTTAAAACCAGCTGGGACTCTTGTCTTCCAGCCCACTCTAAAGGTGCTCGTGCTCCTAGGCATATTTGGCCATATTTGACACCGGTCCCTAGTGCTTCCTGATGGTGAATTCATCATGTGCAGGCATACATTTTTCCATCTTTTCCTAGGCATGAGAGCCACCTCTGCATCCCGCTTGCCTGACTCTAGTCTCCTGATCCTGAGTGGCCCTTTCCGTACCTCTTCCAGAGTGAAACCTCCTGAAGGGAGCAGGCAGCTGTTTCAGGCAAGGCCTCGCCGCTCGCCGTATGATGGCATGACTATCCTTTCCTTTGTATGAAACTACCTTGATTGGTGTATGTGCTATGGAGAATAGTCTTCTTCACATTTTAGTAATATCTGTAATGAATGTTAGCAGAGATCACCTGCTTATCCCACACAACATGAGCAAGCGGCTGCTCTCTATCCCAAGCTCTTGTTACCCTTACGATCTGGGATAAAAGCTACTTTGGGAGAGGAGGAGGGCCAACAATGTCCATGGAAGGGATACAGTCCACTAGTAATGGAAAAGTCCTGTGGTTCTACTTCAGTGGGGAACAAGCAGTTGTCTTAGATTGCTGGGGATATTTCTGGGCTCAGGAACCAATGACCACAGACTCACGCAGAAAAGCATCCAGGAAACTGCAGCTTTACTGACTTAGATTTAGGAAGATAACACCAACAGGTAAAAGCTGCAATTCCCCACCCTTCTCGGGACTGATGTCCCTTCTATGGCCATGTGCTCTGCATCCCATACTCTAGCATTAGATGTGATTTGTCTTTTTCGTTAGAGGGTGTCTTGACCAGCTTTCCAGTGTGGTCAGAAATCAGTTAACCCTAGAGTCAAATCATTTACTGAGGTTCCTTGGGAACACAAAGATGGCAACTCCCTGGGGCTTTTTGAGGATTCCCATGCAGGAAATAGCTGGCAGCACTGCTCTGTCCTGGTGCATCTTTCATTTTTGCAACGTGATACTGGTCAAAAGCAGCCTAGAGAACACAGTCTAATGAAAAGTGCATTAGGCTAAAAGTCAGGGGATGTGATGCAAGGATATAGGAAATCTGCCTACATATTGCCTGGGAAATCCACTGGAACTCCATGAACTTTCTGTGCTCTTTACTGGGCTACGTGCACAGAAGCGACACTGGCATGTGTGCTCCTGAGCAGACCCCTCACCGCAGCCCATCCGTGAAGGACCTGGGGCAGTATCGGTGCCTCCGAGGCTGTTTGCCCCCGCACGGGGGTCTGAAGGAGTACAGCAGCCCCGGAGCCGAGCGGGGAGCCGGGGGCGGCTCCCGCAGCCCGCGGCCGAGGCAGGAGGGGGCGCGGGCACGACGGCGGCTCCGCGGGAGCGGAGCGGGGCGCGCTGCGCCCACCTGCAGCCCGGGGCGCCGCGGGGCCGGGGCCGGGGGCGATGCCCCATGAACAAAGCCCGCGGCGGGGCGCTCCGGGGCTGCTCCATGGGGCGAGACTGGGCCGGGCCGGGCCGGGCCGGGCCAGCAGCAGGGCGGGCTCCTTTCCCTGCCTTTCAACCGCGCCCCTCTCCCGACCGCTGCTCGCTCCGCGCACACGGCTGGGGGAGGCAGGGCCGGGAGGAAAGAAAGGGAGCAGCGGCGGGGCGGCGCGGCGGGGCGGCCCTTCCCTTTGTACCTGCCGTCTGAAGGCGCCAGGCGGCCCCGGTAACCCGAGCCGGCGGCGGGGAGCGGCGCGCTGGGGCCCGGCCCGGCCCGGCCCGGCCCCGGCAGCCAAT
Source organism: Rhea pennata (assembly GCF_028389875.1). Classification (NCBI taxonomy): domain Eukaryota; kingdom Metazoa; phylum Chordata; class Aves; order Rheiformes; family Rheidae; genus Rhea; species Rhea pennata. The sequence continues at coordinate 56,683,146 of NC_084667.1, read as the reverse complement.
GGGGCAGCGGGGGAGGGCCGGGGCCGCGCTCCGCCAGCAGCAGCGCCCGCCGCCTGGCCCGGCCCGGCCCGGCCCGGCCCGCCAGGAGGTGGAGCAGCCCGGCCCCGCCTCCCCGAGGGCTGAGCCATTCCGGGAAGGCTCCGGCTCCAGCTCCGGCTCCGGCTCCTGCTCCTGCTCCTCGGCAGCGCCGCACGCCGCGGGCGCCCACAGCCGCCGCCGCACCGGGCTGGGCCCCGCATCGCGGTCGTGCGGGCCGTGCCGTGCCGTGCCGCCGAGCTGCGGCCCGAGCGGCGGAGCGGGCTGCGCCGGAGGGATTAATGGTGCCGGCTTTCTGCGCGCATTTCGCGGGGAGCGGCGGGCTGCGGGGGGCGGCGGCGGGGCAGGTGGCAGGAGCGAGCTGGCTCGGGCGGGCGGCCGCCGCGCGGTTGTTTCGCCCGGGGTAAGTTGGCCGATTCCCTCGGGGGGCTTCATTCCGAGGCTTGCCTCCCCATTCACTGCCACCGCGAGCCCCGCTGGGGGTGGGGGAGAGGTAGCATTTTTTTTCTTTCCCTTTTTTCCCCCCCTCTTGGGTTGCTTTTTTATTATGGGGTCCGCGGAGGAGCAGATCTTCCAGGCTGGCGTTGCTCTTCTTCCTTGTCCAGCGCTCTGTGGAGGACTACAATATTTCTTCCCCAAGATGCTGCAGTAAATTTTAGTCCCAGGAAATCAGGCGAACAAAATAACCCAAATAACCCGAACCATTTGTTACTGTTTATGAACAAACGCTGTCTAGGCACAGATGATGGCAAAAAATTCCCTGGAAGGGTCTAAAGAAGACCTGAGCAAAATTTCAGAAGAGGAGATGCTGAGGTGGAGCAAGGAAGAGCTAGTGAAAAGACTGAGGAAAGTGGAGAATGAAAAGATGAACTTAATGGTGGAACACGGCAACTTAATGAAGGATGTGAACCGGCGGCTGCAGCTCCACCTGCATGAGATCCGCGGGCTGAAGGAGGTGAACCAGAAGTTGCAGGATGATAACCAGGAGCTGAGGGAGCTCTGCTGCTTCTTGGACGACGACAGGCAGAAAGGCAAGAAGCTGTCGAGGGAATGGCAGCGGTTTGGGAGGCACACGGCCAGTGTGATGTGGAAGGAGGTGGGCATATACCAGCAGAAGCTGAAGGACTTGGAGGCGAGGCAGGAGACCCTGCTGAGGGAGAACGTGGAGTTGAAGGAGATGGTGCTCATGCTGGATGAGGAACGGAGTGGGGCTGGCTCACGGAGCTCCATCGACAGCCAGGCCAGCCTCACCAACCTCAATGGTGGGTCAGGCACCAGGGACGTGGGGGACGGGAGCAGCACCTCCAGCACAGGCAGTGCAGGCAGCCCTGACCACCATCATCACCACCTCCACCACCACAAGCCTGGCGACAGCAAGGCCGGGGCCATGCGGAGGTCTATGGATGACCTTTCTGCGCCCCTTCACCACCGGAGCATCCCCAACGGCCTCAATGGTGAGCCTTTCCCCAACCTCCCCCTTCATCCCCCCGCTTGCTCATAGCAGGTGCCTCCGGCTTTGCCCTGCTCTCCTCTGCCCTCGAAAGTCTCTCCATCCGCCCTTGTCAGTGAGATGATAGATGCTTGGGGGGTTGTGTCCAAGCCATTCCCACTCCCTGCAGCTCCTTGGTGACCCCAAGGTCACCAAGAAGAGCAGTCGAAGTGATCTGGGAGGCTGGGTAGGTGACCCAAGTGGTGGTGCTCACCTGACGCAGGGGCAAGCGGCTCTGTGGTGCTTGCACTGAGTGTGGTGTTCCTTGGTTGCATTACTGATATCTGGCATTGAGGGATGGAGGCTTTATTATCTGGAGGGTTTCTGTTTGTTTTGTCCTTTTTTTTTTTTTTTTTTTTTTTTCATGACGGACGGACTAAGCCTGTATTTTTAGAGTTAAAGAGAATTTATTTATTCCTTTCTTCCTCCTCTCTCCTTTACAAATTTTATTTTATCTTTGACTTGTTTGCATGCTAGTTTGATGAGATTTATAAAAGCCTGGGTGAGATTTTGGAAGCAGTTGATTAGAGTCCAGGTGTGCCACATCACCTGTTAGCTCCCTGGCCTCCCAGGACAGGCTGGCTGTTGCGTGCTGAACAGTTTTGGCTAGGTGAAACTTGGCTTCCCCACACTCCTTATCAGAAACAGGAGCTTTGCTCGTAGCAAAGAGATTGCTTTTGAAGGCACACTGTATTCATAAATTTGTTCAGCCTAGTCATTAAAGTTAGAAACAAGCTCCACTGTCAAATCATGCCAAGCCTCTCTGGCAGTCTGTAGTCCAGCAAATTTCTCCTATTGTCTAATCAAGCATTAAAATAATAATATTGGATTATCCTGGAATGTCTTTAAAATAGATAAAATAGGGGAAATCTGGAAACTAACAAAATTTCAAATTTGACATCAAAAAGGAGTAGTCTGGCTGAGGGGGTTAGTAGGAATCAAATCAGGTACCAGACTAAATCTCTAGGTATGACTCCTGGAGTTTTGGCCTTCTTAAGCCCTTTTTCCAACCAGAGGAGTAGCCTTTAGTTAGGGGTACACATCCCCCTCTCCAAGCACAGAAACTGCCCCCTCAGTCCTGTCAGCCAGCCAGCAGGGATGGAGAGCCTGGGAGATTGACTCCCACTTGTTTTCAGCTCTGGCTTGCACTGCAGGAGAGACCATGAGTCTCCAAAGGGTGAGAAGATGAGAGGGCAGGCAAGACACCAGGGAGGAGGGCAGCTGAATGAATCTGCCAAGTAATGGTTTCTTCTGTCCCCAGCGCTTCAACAATCCTGATGGGACCAGGGAGTGCTGGTCCTTGCCTTGGTGATTTATGGCAACTCCTCAGTGCCCCAGGAGATCTGAGGCTATGCAGCACTGATCAGGCTGGTGGTGTGTTCATGGATGAATTTGCCATGCTTGGTTCAGTTGCTGCAGCTGTGTTTTCCCAGTCATGGCTGGAGATGTTACAGCCACCTAACCCAGTAGGCAGGTGTTGCTGGTTATAATGGTGACCCGGTCATCAAATGTTGTGGGATACAGTAGGCATCTTTAAAAATGTATTTCCTTCTCTCCATCTTCTAGTGTTTTACTGATTCAAAATATCTTGTTTACTAATTTGCAGGTAGCTTCTACTCCTGATGTGACTTTATTTTTGTAAAGCATTGCTATTCACAGAGGCCCACAGTGCATGTGGTAGATACTGAGTGTGCCCTTACTGTTTTGGGATGGAAGGGCCTTGCAGCTCTCTTCTATGAACCTTAGACCAGATCTCTTTCTGGTACTACACTGTTGTCTTGATAAAGTCGGTTAAATTCATTCCTGTTAACCAAGGGGCTCCTGTGAATTTGAGGTACTGCTGGTTCCCATTTCCATGCTCAAATGCTGTATGTGGGACCTTGCCCAATTGCATCACCTGGAGATCACTGAAAGCTGAGTCTAGCATCCTACCCTATAGAAGGAAACTGCAGGGAGCTGTGGCAAAGGACATGCGTATGTTTCTGCAACCTTCCTCATGCTTTTGCCTATGAAGGAGCAGTATGGACTAACAAACATTTCGGAAATGACTGTAGGCTTTAGTGCCTTCTCTTTAAGGGGTGCCTGACCTGAACTGTGGAAGATTGTCACTATAGGAAGTATTGAAGCTAACTCTACAGCCAACCTGTGTGGCTTCCTTTCTAAGGACAGGGCAGATGTGATCAACACTCTTTAAGCTAATAATCCCTGTAAAGATGCAAACAAGCCCAATTTCTCCACTTAGGTAGTGAAGCTGTAAAATGATTTAAATAGTTGTCATTCTCAGATAGCATCAGTATTCAGCAAGGCCATTTCACTGAATGTGCCTTTGGAAAAGCCTGTGAATACGTATGCAAATACAAAGCTTATCTGGCCGCTTTTTGACTGACAGCAAGAAGTCTGGCTGGGAAGCTTACTTGGGACCATGCGGTGCTGCCATTAATCCGGGGACACAATGTGTAAGATCAGGGCAGGTGAACACAAAGAATCCAGAAAGTCAGGTCGGTGGAGGAGGGGAGCTGCCCCTGAGCAGCCTCTGCACCGTGGGATTCTCTCAGTTTTTCCTAGACCTTCTCTGCTTTCAGTGCATGCAGGTGTGCTTTAGAGTTTAGCCTTTTTGTACAGTTTTGCTGATGACTTTTTTTCCCTGTGGGTAAGAATGGAAGGGAGGAAGAGGAGAAAGAGTGGCATTACATTTATAGGTTATAAAATTCTGTCTGTTTTGTTCCTGTCTCATTTCTGTAAAACACTGTCTATGGATAAAGCAGAAACTGCCTGGCCAGCACAACTAATACAGTAATGAACAGTCTTCACGTGCTTTCTTTTGGAGGGCAGAAGCAGATCCAGGGCAGAATTTAGCATCTGTACTAAAAGAACACGTCAGAAGACTTTGACAACCGATAAGAACAAGGTATGGTGAGCTGTTTGCTAGATGACTATACATACTATAGGGATCTAGAAAATCGTAAAATGCGCTTCCTCTGGTACTGGTATCCTACTCAGGCTTCATGCAGTGCTTTGCTTTCCTAGGCATTAAGCAGGATGGTTTCACTTGATTAATGCTTTTCTGAAAGAGTCGGGAGCATGGCAGCTGTTAAATGCTCCTAGGAAAGTAGCTTTTTAATGAAATCTTGGCAAGCAAAAGTGGATTAAATATTCCTTCCTTTCTCTTGAACAATCCTTTTGAAGTGAGTTGGTAAACCAGAACTTGATTTATTGGCCCCAGTGACCTGGCCCAAGGTGAGGATATGGACTGGAATTCTAGATTCATAAGATATATTCAGTATAGATAGTACCAGTCAGGATTTTTTTTTTTTTTTTAAAAAAAAAGAATCTGTGATTGATCTTTCTTTCATTTTTCCAAAGTCTGTTTATTCTTATAACTGACTTTTTGGAAGCCAGTACCTGGAACCCGATGACCAAGTAACTGCTCATGGAAGATAAGGAAGCTGATACCGTGAAATGAGCTAATCTTGGATGACACAGATAATCTTATGCTGCTGTGAATATTCTGCTGGGATTGAAGGGGAAGTCTGTTGGGTTTGAAAGTAAATAGTGTTTCCATTTTCAGTTTACTTGCATATAAGGATGGAACTTAAACTGCAGATGTAGAGACGCCTCCAAGCTGTGTGATGGGAACTGGGCTCTACCCACAGGTCCAGGACAGAAATCTAGGTGCAGTTGCTGTGTTCTGCTTGCCCAAGTGCTTTGAGCTTACTTTGCGTGCACAGTAGGAGCCTAAGTGTATGGGCATAGTCTTTCTAAGCTTTTGGATTTAGGCAGCCCAGTTGGAGCTATTGCCTTTGCTACTGCTTGTTTTCTGCCAAAATAAACCTCCCCCCCCTCCAAAAAAAAAAAAAAAAAAAAGCGCAGCAGCATTGGGTCATATTAACGTGACCTGAGGGAAGTAAAAAGCCTTCAGGTACCTTAGTATATGTTCCTGGACTGTGAGGTATGTGAGACAACTGGGAGGATTCGAAAGATCCCTGAATCCAAAGAAAATGCTTCCACTAATTTTAGGTGTCTCTAGATCTGACTGAAATGACTGTTTATCCAGTAACAGTCTACAGGAGGACAATTGGCTTTAGTGGGATTTGTGTGCACATCTGGGACACTGGAGAGCTGATAATAAGGAGCAAATGTGCCCTTGGTGCCAGTGCAGAACAAATCAGCCTTGTCTGCAGGGGTTGTGCCTGTGCCAGTCATGGTGAGCTGTCACCAGTGCTGTTAGGGTACTGCAGGCAGGCAAGGTGTGATTTTTACCAGTCCAGCTTAACGCTGCCTTGAGACAAGGGTACGCGCACGTTGTGGCTTTCCTCGCCTACGCTACCAGCCTGGAGTGATGCAGACATGCTAGCTGCTGATGTGTAACTGGGACAAAATCCAGTGTGTGCAAGGCTGTCAGGCTTTAATCCCCCCCCCACCACCACCCCCATAAGCTAAATTTTCTCTTTAGAACTTTTCATTCACCTTCCTCAAACACTATTTGTTCTGGGTTCCCAAAATTAGTGATGCTGTTCCCAATGTCTCCTTGACTTTATTCCAGTTGGGTAAAACATTAATGTATTTCTTTGTCAACACGAACAGTATTCTAAAAAATATTCTTACAAAACGTCATCAGTTGAAACCAGGAGTGGTCAGAAAGGTCTGCAGGAAAGCCGTGGCTACAGCATGGCCTTCACCCCAGCTGTGGTAGAGGCATTAATCAATAGCCTATCACTGCTATCTGCTCCAGTGGAAGAAGAATGGTCTTTCTAGATGAGGAGGTGGGAAGATCTCTAGTTCTATTGATTCCCACTTGTAAATGTCCACATATTTACCTAGCAGGTACAATATATTACATTTAAAATGGTGGCAAAGAGAAATAGCTGTTCCCTGTGGGTTGATATTGATCTAGTGCTTTGTACTAACTTCTCTTCTCACATCTTTAGGCCAAAATCCTTCTTTTTTTTATTAGAGTATTTATAATCAATATACATAATATTTACTAGGACACATTAGTGAGGCCTCTGAAAAGAGAAGATGCAGAGGCAGAAGTAAAAGGTGATGTTCAATTTCAGGTATTTAGAATACAGACTTCAGCACTTGGGGCTCCTTGAGCTCCCTTTGTATGCAGTGAGGAGAAAGAGTTGCTTCCATGTCACAATTCACTCAACCTATGTCTGCCTTAGCAGGAGAAGAGTTGCACACTGAACATGCCCTTTCTTTCCACTAATGGGAAGGCAGTATAGATGAATAGTTCATAGGCAATCATCTAAAGTCAGGTGAGACAAATTCTAGTCAAGGTGTTGAAGTGACCTTTGTTCACTCTTGCAATGCAGGTGTGCTAGTCCTGGTGAAAAGCAGGAATTCAGTTCTCAAGTCAGGTGGTCAACCCTTGCAGTCCCTATGTCGAGTCAGCACAGCAGCCTGGCCCTCATGTCAGAGAAAGCCCTCCCCTCTCTAAGGGAGGTGGGGTGCATCAAGGCTAAATGGCCTTGTGAATGTTGGTGTGGAGTAGTGGCTTGGCTGTTTGAAAAATTACTATCTTTCTTATATCAATAGCACTTTTTGCTTTTTGTCCTCTGCATATTGCATTAACTTTTTTTTTGATACTGCTATATTTAACATGACAGTATTTCTGTTATTGTAGGCAGCTACATGAAAGCTATGTGTAATTAAACCAGGAAACTTGCCCTGGGTTGATATCCTAGATGTTAGAACTCTGTAGAAATACCTGTCTCCATCTCTTCTGTAAGTTTATTGAGCTCTGCTAATAGGTTTGCAAATGCTGAGATTTCAGACACTAAGACTGCAGCTTGAGTTTCTCACAACCAGCAGTTTTTGTCCACTTCTCTAAGGGGCTTCAGTGTTGGGAGTGCTCAGCTTGAAGTATCTTTTTCATTGTCATTTCTCAATCTCTCTCCCTGCTAGGGTGTTGAATGTGTCAGCCCTTTAGACTCTGAAACCTGAGGGTAGCTGGTATCTCTGAAAAGAAGGCTTGCGACATGTAAACTAGATACTAAAACTGGACCTTATCTGGAAATGTATGCTCTCCGCTAGTGCATTCTTCTTTTGTTTTAGTCTTTCAATTTTCTAAAGAGACCTTTTGTTCTCAACTGTCCTGTTGAAGGAAAAAAATTGTATTGATTAAAAGGCAATTTTCTGTAGGCCTTTGATGGAATTATCCACTTACATTTGTCAAATGCAATCAAAATAAGAGGAATAAGCTATGTTGGTTAAATGTAAATGGTTTGGTCCTCTGGAGGCAAGCTGAGGATTGAATTAAATGGAAATCTGAATAAATGGCAGGCATGGGAACCCAAAATTCAGCTCTGGCATGTGCTATGTTTGGTGTGTGCGAGGAGAAGAGGGGCACAAACACTAATGCTGAGCGAGGCTTAGGAGAAGTGTTGCCTCTGAAAGCTGGAGTGGTTGAGGCTTTGGTGGAGCTGTAGGGCCCAGGTGTGTTGGCGCTGGGGTTATTTTCTCCTGGGGAAGGGGCAGGGCAGTGGCCTTGCTTGTGTCTTGCATGAACACAGCCACACCAGCGCCTGCTGGTGTTGTCCCCCTGGCTATTCCTGTGGCATCCTTCTGTGTTCGGGCTGCCCTCGGGAGATGCGCTGGAAGCAGAATAAAGATAGAAAATGGCTGATCTCACTGATGGGCAAGATGTACGTGAGAGGCTTAAACGGGCAAAAACGTTTGGTGTACATCCTGAGGTGTGGTGGAAGGCAAATGAGAAGATTTACAAAGCCATTTAAAATAGATTGAAAACGCTTGACCCCAGGAAGGCTGGTTAACGTTGAAGTTCTCCCCACACTCACAGTCGAGCTGTAACGTATCCCTCTGCAAAACACACAGCAGTGGTGGCGGCCTCGTGCAGCAGGGGAGATCTGGGGCGGTGGGTGCAGCTTCCCCGAGGCTTTGCAGCGATTGGCTAGGTTTGCATCTGCATTCTGTATTTTTAACGTGACTTTTTTTGTCTGCAAGCCAGAATTCATCCTGCCCTGTCTCCAAATGTCATCATCCCCTTGTGGTTAACTTGCTGCAATTCATGAAACGCTTGGCTGCCAGAAATAGTTATGTGTAGAGGTTCCCCCGTGCGCGGAGCGGGCAGAAATTTGCAGGCAGCGCTGCTAGGCACTCGCACACTAACATGTCCACCAAGAGGAAGTTGACCCACTTCTGCAAATAGATAACTCCTGGCAGAAAAAGTAACACTGTCTCAGAGAATCTGTCTTTCTGTTGCCTACTGAATTGTGAAGCAAAAAGCAGGCTAGCTCCATCTTCTGAATTAACAGTTGTGCAGCACAGTGCTCCCCATTGAAATGGGAGTGTGTAAAGCAGCCCTTGAGCTGAGGAGGGCTTAAAATGGCCACAATTCTTTTCTTCTTTTTTTTCTTTTTTTTTTTTCCTGATAATGAGTGCTTTTGTTAGTGAATGAGGTGTGCAGAGTTCAGGACTCGGCTCTTCTCAGGCATTAGGAAACACTTATCACCATGGCAAATGAAGGCTGCTGTACAGGTTATTTTGAATACTTTGATGTTTGCTCAAGTCTGGGCTGAGACCATTTATGCCAGGTTACCTCTGTCCATACGCGTAGAGGCGTGTAGTCTTCCCTCCCTCAAATTGCATCTTCTTGCCTTGGTGTTTGACGCGCTCGGAAAGCTCGTTGCTTGTAGCGGCTCTTTGGGCAGCTCATGGTTCAGGTAATCGAGGGCCGTGCCTGGTACGGCAGATCCATCTTCACGAGCAGTTCCGCTCTGCGGTGCGGTGGGCAGGGGCAGGTCGCGGTGAGCGAGAGCGGCGGGTCCTTCCCTGTCCGCCCTCTCGCAGGCTATGAGGCAGGAGCAGCCCGGTGCCCGAGGGAGGTTGTGCCTCCGGGATCTGCGGGTCCGTTTCCCCCGTTGCCCTGGTCGTGTCCCCCTCCTCCTCCTGGCCAATGAGGCCGCGTGGTCAGCTTCCGTAGGGGTTCTCCTGCAGACGGGCCTCTTGAACGGTTGTCCATGGTGCAGTAGGCATTAATGTACGGCTGGTTAATTAATCAGTTAGATTTGAGACTGGGGTGCTCCACAGCTCCCAGTGCTGACAGTATTGGAATAGTGTCACTTGACTTAGCGGGTGACTACAGACCTTCTGCTTCCAGGGACCTTACTGTGTAGCTGAAGCAGCCCTAAATCCAATGGGAATTAGACCACTCTGTTCAGTGAGGTTCTCCTATAGCTTCGTAGGACTGGATACCTCAACTTTGGAGCTATCTGTGGAGTCTCGATGTGGTTGTCTCTAATGGAGGGAGCAATAGGGAGGAGTGATGGGCTTATGATCGGAGGGCACAGACCAGCTGTAAGCTGCAGATGAAAGAGGGACATGTTAGCTGCCTAAGTAGTTGTATCAACCCAGGCTTGCCGGCAGAACTAGTTCAGTCAAATCTGGAACGCTCTGAATTCAGCTGTTGCTCTGTCCCCCAACTCCAGGCAGTGAAACTCAAGTCTGCATGTTGCTTCCTTTTCCCCCTGTTTCATCCCCAAACTTCCCTGTCTGCTGGGGATTCATTCTCATGCAGAAAAGTCAGTGGCATTTGAATATTTGTGGGAGAAGGTGGAAGGAGATTGTGGAACAAGTAGATGGAGCAGGGCTGAGGAGGAGGCAGGAGAGCAGATACTTCACTGCTGTTTCAAACTGTCTCTGCAGCAATAGGATGCTCCAGGGCTACCTATGCCTGTGGGTTGGGCAGCATTGTCTGATCTGCCAATGCTTTCCTGGAATAACGAAATGGAGCTGCTTGGAGCTGAGAGCCCCACTTCAGCGCGGCAGGGAGAGCTGTGGAGTGAACGCTGCTCTATCCTGTCCCAACAGAGGTTGCCACAGAAAAGAAGGGAGCAGATAAAAGAATTGCTCTAAGTTGATCAATAAAAACAAACCATTATTCAAAAGAAAAGGAAAAAGTAAGCCTTACAGCCTTTCTAGTCCCCAAAGTTTAATATTTCTATGGAAACCACTGCAAGCAAGAAGCTTACTGTCAGTATCCTTGTCTGATCTATTGGGGATGACTAGATTTAAAAACTGGCCTCACCCACATCTTCTATCCCAGATCATCTGCAGACAGGTTGCTGCATATCACAAATGCAAGGTTAAATCCTACATGCCTAGTTTCTGACTCTCCATTAAGTGCTAAACATTCTCTGGAGGGCTTGCATCCATCTTTCATGTGCAGTTTTTTACTTGCTAAGGTACATTTCATTCACTCTGTGACACTTATTGATAATGCCTTGTCTTATGAGTGCCACTTCTGTCAGTCTGTGCTTCTTGAAGGATGACTGTGACTTTGTATCTGGCTGTAGACCATTTAGTAGTACGGTATCTCTCTGTGCCCAGTGAAGTTACTGCAGAAACACCGTAGGACTTGAATAAAGTTCAGACCTAGGGTCTTCACAATTGTTTGTCTTTTATGCAAAGGAGGTTCATGTTATCCCTAATCTGCACAAATGGACATAATTTATCCTATTGTCTATTTTTGTCTAGCCAGATGACTACCTGTTGTCATATATATATATATATGTGTGTGTGTGTGGGTGTGCAGCCGTTCACCATTGTCGTGTTGATGTTTTCACTGCTTTCTTCCCATTTTTATTTTTTGCATGATGCACTAGAAGTGGCTTCAGGAAAACCTACATACCAGTCCCACCATTTTATGCTGGAATAGTATGGTCAGGTGCTGACGGAGTACTGGTAATAAAGATTACTTATTTTGATTGATGCTGAATCTTTTTCAGCCCCTTGCAAAGGTATTAAGAAGAAGCTTATTTTTATGTACAATTTTAAAGCACTTTTGTGATGCACAGTATTCTTTTGTCTTTCTGAATTCTCTTATCTCCCTTACCTGGGCTTACTGTCTCATGTTTGTGTGTTTCTCAGCAGCTGAATATAACTTTGATCTATGCTTTGGATCTATGGAGCTTTTAATCCCTTTCCACTGAGTTAAAAGGTTGTTTGCTGTTGAATGTGATATGTAGTTATAGGTTATATGATCTTCACCAGTGGCCCATGCATCACACAAAGATGGCATATTGTGAAAAACTCTGACAGAGTGTCCCCTTGTTCGTTATCCTGATTGCAACTCGAACCCAGCACTTGAGTGAGGCAATCGTCTGCTGCTTTGGGATTGCTGATACTCCTGTCCTTTAGTGTTACATGCATGTTATGTACTCACCTTCTTTATTTCATTTGTTCAGTCTTTTTGTTGCGATGTTTATTTTTGAGGCTACAAATCAGTTGGATATTTCAACCAGTAAAGCAGGTTTTCTGTCTTCCAAGTCTGATAATGTTTGCAGTGTAATTTCCTCCTGGAGTTTTCCCTTTTCATCCTCTTTAACTGCTTTTTACACCTCTTAAAACATGAGGATCAGTTTTAAAGTCTGCACATTTATTCCTCTTTGATGTCCTGAAACACGATAATGTATGCCTTGTTTGTGGAGATGGCTCTTCAGGAGTGGCTGAAGGTTTCAGTTTTACAATATAATTATTTCTGCAGTTTCCAGTCCTCCAGGCCATGTTGATATAGCTGCGTGTGAGTGAGTGATATCCAGCTCAATATATTTAACCGTCTTCTGAAAATTGTTCTATTTTAGTATAGCTATTTGCTTTCTGGATGCTGAGCGGTTTATTTAGAAGTGTGTTCTCCCATGCTTGTCTCTGGCCTTTTGTAACAAAATACAGTCCTCTGTTCATATGAGGTCAGTTAAGACTATCATTTTAGATTTAAGATAACAGAAGAAGGATGGATGGTTTTGCAGCTACAGTACTGGATTGGGTTCTTTATAATATATTTGTACAGTGCTCAGTAGGGTTGAACCCTTACCTCAGCTGGAACCTCTAACCATGGCTATGATACCTGCGATAACAAACACAGGCTTTGAATTATATAGAGCCATCAAGGAAGGAGCAGCCCTAGAGCTTTACAGTAACTAAAACTCCAGATATTTCTAATTCCCAGTTCTGGAGTTGCTTGAAACCCTGTTTCAACTTTACTAGGGTTAAAGGGCTTTAAATGTTGGAGTGCTTCTTTCTGTATTGTATTTACCTCTTAGGACAGCAGGTTATTGATCAGCTATCAAAATTAAAAGCATGTCAAATAACAGAATGAATACAGATGAGAATACCGAGCAAAGAAGAAAGAACAGTGTTTGCCTCTGCTCAGATAGACCTAGGCAAGACAAATACAGAAAGATGATACCGCTGTCTCGGCATTATCAGGGCAACGAGTTACCTCCGTGTCTTTCAGAGATCCCATCTGTGTTACTTAGTTGAGAATTATATACGTATATTTGAAATGCATGTAATGTTTATCCAACAGCCTCGTACAGTTTGGGCTAAGGTTTGGATCCACAGCCATGAAGTCAGTGGGTCCTTGTTGTCATGTTACTCTCTGTTTTGATGCAAAGCAGCAGTGTCTTTGCTGTAATTGCCATTCCCTCTTTCCAATTAAATTCTTACCTGATCCCTTGATTGCTCTATTTCTGACTCCACTAATTTGGTAACTCCTAATAAGCTCTAACTGAAAAGTCATCAAAGTCGCTCTTGTGTGTGAACCCAATGTTTCTTAGCCACCTTTGGCTTTTATTCTCATTTGCATACTGGAATTCATAGGGAGGATCTATTTGTCAGTGTATCAGCAAATCATTAGAAGGGTGACAAGACTGCAGTAACTCTTCCTAGGCAATTATGTATGAAAGGTTGTCAGTATGAGTAGTATGGGAAGTTAAAAGACTTAATTTTCATTTGGAATTGAAACCCTAATGACTTTCCACTCCCACAGATCATAAAGACCTTATTTCAGCTTCAAGTTGACCAAAAAAGGAGGGGAGCTCTTTTATTACATACTATTTTGTAGAGAATTTTTATGAAAAAGCAGATTTATGAGTCACCATTCTATGTATAAAAGATAATTACTGGAGTATGAGCTTCAAAAAGTGACATTTTATGACTTTGCCACTAGCCATGCAATGCAAGCTTTTGCTTTCTCTCTTTTCAATTAGTTAAGTTAAACAACATCTTGGTTTGAAAGGACTAATTATACTCCTGTTTGTTGTTTGCCTTGTACACTAAATGTTTTCTATCTGTAAAGCTAAGCAGCGAGGGGGAAGAAAGGATCACCCCAAATGAATGCTGCTTAATTATTTAAAATCATAGATGTAGATCCTGTGGGTTTAAGTGCATTGTTGTATGCAGTCACATCACTTGCTTGCATGGTAGTAAGGAAGAGAAACTGGATCATGCAAATCCTTTCATTAACCCTAGGATGCATAATTAAGTTCCCGTGGAAGTGTATTCTGTAACATTCTTCTAAACAGCCATGTTTAATCTGTGCTTATCATTAAAACTACATGTTTATCCACTTTGGTATTTTTTATTTTTTTTCTATATGTATGTGGAACATTTTGTAACAATGGCATGCATTTCCTAATGCAAGGAAGAGTTAAGGGAGGGTGTATGTATACGTATACACATGGAGCGTACACAAGTCGTATTCCTGCATTGGCTCTACAGTGGTAGGCCAAGAGTTTGCACAGTGACAAGTGATCCTGAGCACCTCAACTTTGGGGGTGCAAATACTAAAAGGACCTCTCCTGTTCAAACAGCAGGTCTTCCACATTTTTAGAATATTAAATGCTACGAAAGTAATTCAGACTTGGCAGTATCTAGGGTGACTGGCTAATTTTTCAAAATCTCGGGCAGGTAACTATGTACCTGAGTAAGTGTTGCTAGACAGCTGTAAAAGCCCTCCATCAGTGATGGGCTAGGTCTTATGAGCTTTCTGATGCCATAGTTGTGGAGACAAGTCTGCTCTGAGTCCTGCAAGATGAGGAATAGATCACGTAAACAGCAGCTGATTCAGTTGTTCCCTGCATGGAAAGGTTTCTATTTTTCTCTTCAGTTCCTGAACTCTGGCTCATTATAGCATCTTGGCCAGGTTGGATAGGAAAGGTTTTAGATGGAAAATCTGCTGTTGTGTCCTTTCATTTTGCCTTATTTGGAGAAAATTAGAAGGCTGTTCTTTCTTTTTTTCTTTTTTTTTTCTTTCTTTCTTTTTTTTTTTTTTTTTTCTGGGCAGTCCAAAGTGAGGAAAGTGCAATAATTTGGGGAAAGGCTTTGAGCTGGTCCTGTAAATGGCATGTTCTCTAAAGGGTAAAACTCTGAACATGCTATGTTTAAGGATGGCAATACTTGAATTTGACCTTTTCTTTTTTGGATTTAAACCAAAGCCATATCACAGGCAAAGGACAAAGTTGTTCTGTCAAAAACACCGCCTGCAGAGCTCGAGGGTAGGGCTGGGCAGCACGGAGCATGCAGCCTGCCATGGGGGCCTGTAGGGATGTAGGGATGACGAACCTTGGGACATGCTCCTGTGCTGAGCTGGGCGTGAGGGACTGGGAAGCAGGAATTGTGTGCCCAGCTCAAGATGAGACTGGAGGCCAAGGGAAAGGGATGCAGCAGCTGCCTGAAGGAAGAGATGGAGTAAATGAGTCCAAAGATGTGATTTGGGAATGAGCTTTTAACAGCTGATTTCACTGAACTGGATTGAACTGCCTCCAGCACAGCATTGATGGCAGTGCCTCGAGGTATAAAGATTGTGTTTTGATCAGCAAGTCAAAAGCAAGTCTACCACTAGTTATGAATATATTTTCAAAATTGCAAGCAAAGGAGATCCCATGAAAGTAACAGGCAGAAAAAGATGCTTGAAGGAACCATTGTCCTCTGTGATGGTTGGAGAATATGTAGACCTGAACCTTGTACTACTTCCCATCTCTGCTTTTCAAACCTGTGCAAACACATTTAGCACCTGAGTTTTGAACCTGTTGAAGTCCTGAGTGGACATAGTGCAAGATGATGGGAAAACTAATAATGATGGAGTTTTGAAAATACAAGTGGTTCAGTTGAAGATGCGTGATATAAATGGGAAAAAATGTGCATGTGTGTCCTGTGCTGTATATAGTTGACCCAATTGGTTATTCAATGATGAAGCCTGATCTGTATGTTTCAAATGACAGATCTGGGTTCTGAAGTGCTTATGATTAGATTAAGGCTGTGTGGTAAACCTTAATGGTGCATGAAAAGCTACTGCTGGATTTGCAGTAATACGTACTTTTCTGCCTTGGAACAGCATGAATAATACTTTATGGTTGTATAACTCCTTCCAGACAAGGAGTCTAGAAGTGCTTTGTAAATGTTAATGAGTTTGGCCTCATCGCATATATATAAGCCTGGGAAGTAGCATTGTTCCCCTTTTGTATGGTTTGGATGTTGACTAGCCTAAGTACGCAAAGAGCAGCAGCAGAGCTTTCATCTTCCGACCCTCAGTCTTGGGCCTTATCTACAGGACTCTGTAGGCTTTCTAAGTGGATCTGGGGTATGCACTGTAATTTACTGCAGATTCAATCTAGCTAAAGGGTTGTTTATGCAAACCTCTGGGTATCCATTGTAAAGCAAAAAGCATTATAATTATTTGTCAGTAATTTCTTGCTTGCCTCCTGGTTCTACAGCAGCAGAGATTGCAGCTAATCCTCTACTGAAATGAAATCAGTTGGGGCATTATGAATATCATTTGCTTGTTCAGAACAAAGAGGCTAAGCTAATGTGAGTGAAAACTCCTGTTATCTTTACGTGGGAGTTTCAGGTGGGTAAGGAATGTGAGGTCAGCCTGGATTGGGAGCAGATAATTGCCTGTGTCAAAGGGCAGTGAGAGTGATGCCTGTGAAAAATGCCCTGCAAAGGAGGTGGGATCAAGCACTGTCGTGGGCATATGAAGGTTTTTCTCTAGCAGCTTCTTCAGATGTTCATCCCTGAATGTCTGTGATTTGTGCAGATTTGTTTAGTGGGACTTTCTGCAACATGAGCTCCGAGTTGGGTGGGATGGTGACTAATAGTGGAAGTTTTGTGATGAGGATATTGGAAACAAGAGAACATGTCTGTATTTTCTTCAGTATTTTTATCTGAAAAGAACTGGGGAGTTTCCTAGGAAGATTTACATGTGGTTGAATATTACTTTGCTGGCATGATGGAAACTGTACTAATAAGGTAGCTGGCACTTGGAAAAAAGCACAGATTTGATTCTTTTCAGAGGCAACTGCTCTGTTTACTATCTGTTTCTCCATTTGTTTACTATCTGTCTCTACATACGTAGATCAGACTCATCTCAGGTTTTGTGATCTTATAACGCTGAGGAAGGCCTTTTAATACGGCTTTTTACATCCAGTTGCATTATACCAAGGATGAATTTGGCTCATGGCCTTGTGCTGTTCAGGTTGCTATGATCATGTGGGCATGGAGAGGGTAGCTGGATTCCTACAGAATTGATACTAAGCATCTGAATGGCAGCTGAAGTTATAAGTGAAAGAAAGAGAAGATTTGAACTGTATGGTAATGTATAATACCTAAGTAATTTCTGAAAGACATTCTGTGGGATATCAGTGTTCCTTTGTTACGAGACATTCACAGAGCCAGAGATAGGAGAACATTGTGTATTCTGGAGCTGAAATTGTGTTCCATTTATTGCTACACTTAAGAAGTCTCTCTCTCTGAATTAAATGGCATTAGAACAGTTGGCTTGTTCTGTATGAATGGCCCATGTTTTTGGTCTGTACAATACTGCGATGGCATGGGATTGTTCCTTATCCAGCTCTTGTTTGAACCCAACCTTGCCTTAGCTCATCAACCCACAACAGAAGCTTTTCTGAAACAGTGTTTGGTCAGGGCTACAAATAACAAATTTTAGGTGATGAACAGGAGATTTTGGCAAGGCCAAGCACATGATGTGAACGCACAGGGTATTTGTATGTGACGTGGCTTCCTTGGAGAGCTGGGAGCCAGAGCACCTTATAGAAAAGCTCTTAGTTGAATGTGCAGTGCTTAATCTTTCTACTACAGCCTATAATGTGTAGAGAAAGATCTAGATAATACAAGAAAACAGTTATTTATCCGGGATTAGCCTACATAAAACATTTACATTGAGCAGAAACTAGGCCAGAATAACATCCTTTTGTAAATGGTGATGAATTACAACCTGATCGAAAGTCTGTTGAAGTTGAAAGAGCCTTTGTAGTTCTTTCACTGAACTTTGGACACTGTTTGTAGGAGAAAGACTAAAGCTTATGTCTGTCAACATTTTTGTAGCAGAGAGAAGTCTTTTTAAAAAAGAAAAAACAAAAAGCGAACCCCCCAAAACTCCCAAAACCAAAGCAAGCAAATATACAGAGGGCAATTAATATCATGTTTGTAACAAACTCCCGGGGTGGCTAGTTAGCGGTAAGTCCCTACGGAGAACAGCCTGCTGCCTTTCAGAATCCCTCCTCTGCTAGCAGTGACATTTTCCTGATGATTTATTACCGTAGGAGCTAGAGAGTAATCCTTGGTAAATAGATTTATACATGTGACACTAGTGAATGGGAGATTTATACTTGGCTATTCCGTTGCTGCTTATTACCATATGATGTTTCAGTAAATGCAATTATGCGTCTGCCTCTACTCTTTAAAGACTTGAGAGGACTTGTGATATTACTATCTTCTTCTCAACAGAGTCTCACAAAGAAGGCACTTTCCAGTGGGACTGATGGGGTTTGCAGTTGGCTTTATCCCTAGAAGGCCTGGTGGGGCTAGGAAAGCTGGGGTTTTGGCTACAGCTAGCTTGACTATTAAAAAGACTCTTAGTCTTTTTATAGTGAAGGTATTTTAGAAGTTGGCCTTAACTTCATCAGCTTCCTGAGCACTGATAGATTTTTTTTTCATTGCAGAACTGACCTGGCTCTAATAGGCTCTTAGAAATTGAAATGAAACCTCTGACTCCAGATATAGGGGTCTCCTGCTGGTGAACTTAGCTTGAAGTTTTCATTGCACCTGCTGAAGATCAGGCTTTAACTGGAGTATTTTCTGTGATACTAGGGGAACTAATTTAATTTTTATTAGCTTGTATTTTTCCTCTAGTTTGTTTAGCTCAGATCCTACTATTTACTGTGGCTATCTACTACATTTTTAATCAGAAAACATTCTCATTAAACTAAAATTATTTCTTTTCCCCTTTGGAAATCAATATGATATCAAATCCTTTCAAAAGGAAAGACCACACGATCTGCTAGATATTTTGCTTAGTGTAAGTATTTAGGGAGACAGTCTGGCTCCGCTGAGTCCTGACAAAACTTCCCTTGACTTTGGGAGGGCCAGGAGTTCACCTTTTATTTTCAGTTCGCCTGTAACTTTTCATTCCTGCATCTTTAATGCTTTAATCTCAGTGTGACCCTTTTTGTCCACGGTCAAGCCCTGTATTCCTGCACTGTGTGCTCTGAGACCTCATTCATAAACATCTCTCCAAACATCGCTCTTTATCCTGTGTCCGCGGATGCGAGAGAATCGCAAACAATAGCAGTGCTGAAACAAAAGGAAGCATTGTTGCGGGGGCGCTGGGGTGGGAGCGCGGATGGGCCTCCCAGCCTTGGCGGGCTGGGACACATTGTCCCCCTAATTGGATTTCTGCTGACGTGGCCAGCTGGTGGTGGCCAGCCGGTGGGAGCGGGAGCAAGACCTGGCGGGGGAAGGCATGCCGCTGCCCTAAACCTAGCGGTGATTGGCGGAAGCAAATGACCTTAAAGCCTATGTTGTTGAGTGAGTCCTAATACTGTACAAATGCACCAGGTTGCAACTTTATTAGTGATTAGACACAGAGATAAGCCTCAGCACATTGCCTAATCTGCAGACCCTAATTCCTGGCATTGAAGCCAGGGTTGCTGATACAAACCAAGTGCCCATTCTGTCTCTTAACTGAACGAGTTGCAGTGATTACAGACAAAATGCTGTACAGTGTTTCAGAATTACCTGGGTCTAGAGCAGCTTCTGATTAGCTTTTGCTCTGGGAGTGCTGGAATGGGGAGGCAGGCGTTGAAAGCAGGGAGTATGGAAGAGAGAGGTGAGACTCACACAGTTCACTTCTTCAAACCCTGCTTAACTTCTCTGATGGCTGATCAGAAGAGTATTTGCAGTGAGCAAGGATTGGTCCTTCCTGACAAAAATAAGGCCAGAGGTACAGCCCAAACCAGTTTGTCAAGTGGAGCATTAGGGAGAAAGCAAACTCTTCCATATTTTCATTTTTCCATCTGAGGCTGTTCCTAGGTGCTCTGAAGATACTCTGAATTCTTCTCGACTTCTTTTGAATGGGCTTCCTGTTCCTGTGGGCCAGGGTAAAGGCTTAGAAGGACTGTGGGCCATGCCGGTTCATCCACCCTGTGAATGAATTCTACTGATGTGTCTACAGGGATGGAAGTAGGAAATGTTAGAGTTCGCAAACAAAGATGAATCATCATAGGCCAAGAGTTAAGACTCTGACAGCACAGCAAGTCTGATGCTGTGGTACTGTCTGTAACTGGGTTTCCTCCAAGGACTGTTCTCTGAGTAGTTTTGATCTCACGGCATGCTGCAAAGATTGCTGCTTGATGTCATCCTCCCAGCATAATATGGGAGCCTCTGACTGGATCATACAAATCTTGGTTTGTGTTACAAATACTTGCAACAAAATGTTTGGCAGGTTCACTCTGCAAATGCAGACATGTCCATGCAACCCTACCTTTTAAATCCATAGCTTGGCAATTTGCCTTCAAGAGCCACTGCTAACTTCCTTATCTTAGACTCTCCTGAGTGACATCTGCCTCATCTTCAGACCCACCTAGACAACCACACAAATATTGTCCAAGAAGACAGCTTGCTAATGGCCATACAATCCCTCTTAACTTTGTAGATCAGAGGAGCTTTCTCTGACCTTGGACACACTGGTATTAAACTAATCCCACTCAATCTCTCTGGTGACAGGTTGACCTATTTTTTGAATCTTGTGAAATAATGTTGATAAAGTTATCCCATAGCACTGCTTTTGCCCCTTGCCTCTAGGCAAAACCCATTTGGGATTCTTGCTTCTCTAGCTTTTTCTTCTTAGCCCTTCAAGTGTTGTGACTTGTATTTTGGAACACCTGGTTCTGTATTTGGAGAGTGAAAAGAGGTGAGAAGCCTCAGTTGCTATAAGAGAAGAAATAACAGTGGGAGAGCATTTTCCTCCATGAAGTGGCAAATATCAGAGTTTTCCTAGAAGAACCCAAGATTGGATAGTGTCTCAGATGTTAAATTCTCCAGTGGTCCATTCAGATCTGGAGAGTGACCTGGCAGTGCTGTATGCAGGTGAGAGCTCAGGTAGGACCCAGAGCAGGGCCCTGGTCTCCGGAAGAACACCTTCCTGGACTGTGCCACTGTATTAGCTTTCCTACAGCTTGGCATCATTTTCTATTTTATCAGCCAGCCAGGGCTTCTTATCTGTCTATCTTTTGCCAGCAGAGTTTTGGAGAGAAACCACTGACTTCTCTTTCTATTCAAGGAGGCTTCACAATTGCTAATCTCCTCCTCTGGCTGTAAAGATGTGAATCTGAGGAAGAAGTTTCTGTTGATATGAAAAAATCTGGGACTGGAACTGAGTTCTGAGGTCCAAATCTGTGGTTAGCAAACAATGATGCAAACAGTATGTTAGGCACAAGCGATAAAGGTGCATGTCCAGTGCTACCTGGACATCTTCCCTGTAGATGTAAAATAATATTCCATCAACTTTGTGTTTTATGCATCAGCTGCCCTCAGAGTTGGATTAAACTTAGTGCTCTGAGTACTTAGAGGAGGTGAAGCAGGAGCTGAAGTTGGGAGAGCTTGCTTTGCCCACACCCCCGTGGTTTATCTGTGATGGACAGTATGTATGAGGGATTCCTAGACTGATGTAAATTTTGGCCTTGTGCGTCTGCTTGTTTTGTTGTCTGCTTGCACCTGATGCAGCCAGAGTACTCTGGCTCTGGAGCAATGTTATTGCTGATGTAGACCCCTCCTATTCCACACACTTTTGTTTGAGTTGATTGAAGTAGGATTGGACCCAAAGCCTTAAAAGGTTGAAATAGGAGAGGTGAACTCAGTTTCCTTCATTCTTTTCTGTCTTGCAAGGTGATGAGGTGACTTCTACCCATCCACTTTTATGGTTGCAAGGGCAGCACGAGCAAGAAGTACATGAGATAACTTGGTATTCACCTTGTGAGAGGACATATGTGTCTCAGGAAGAGACTTACCCAGCAGTGTGCTCTTTGCAGCCTACTTGGTTCTCCTTTCTCCAGTCCTCCAGGAGAGTAGTCCTCTCTGCTTGGAGTGAGGAGCTGCGTAGCCCCTTACTGACATGCAGGGGAGGCGCTCCTGGAACAAATCATTGGATCAGGGGAATACTTTGTTCGCAATTCTCTAGATAGCATGGCCTTAGTTTAAATAAATCCATGCCTGTAGGCAGCTTTCCTTGTGCTCATTATAATACTAATACAGTTGAATTCCTAATTAGAGACTGGAGATTTTGTGTAGGTATTGGAAGTCAATGTAACTTTCTTAGGGTGGAGAAATCAATCCACAGAAAACTGCTTGGGGACACAGGCTGAAATGAGATCAGAATCTAAAAAGTATGTCTGTAAAATAAAATGTCTATTTAAAATGTGTCTATCAAACTGACGTGTTACTTCAGATCAGCCAGGAAATGGAATGATTCTGTTTTTTGGTTAATGTTTTTGTGCAGCATCAGCAAGAGAACTGGGAAATCAGCTGGGTAGACATTATCATAGATGACAAGATGTCTGTACCTTGTAATACTAGGTGGGGGGCAATTTTTTAAATGAGGTCCAGTGTTATTTCTTTGGGTTAGATGACAGGGCTGCTTCAGATAATCCAAATTACAATTAAACAAAGACAGCTTTCAAAGAGACACCACACTGAGAGAAAAAGAGAGCAGCTAAAGCTAGCAGTTCCTGGCCCCTTGATACCTGTAAAAAAATCAAGCAGTATCCCCCTTTGCCCATTCGGGTAGATGCGTTGAGAACAAGGAGAACCGTGATTACAGTCTGTGGAGTATTTTAATTTGGTGAAGTGGAAGAAGTAGCGTATTCACCCACTGCACTGTGTCCTGTGCTGGCTCAGGCTGACGATCGCTTCTGTTATACTGCCTGTTCTATCTGAATGGGTTACCTTGCAAGGGTTTAGTACAGGGAGTGTTGTGCATGTGTTTTTGTTTTACTGTTGCACTCTATCACTGCTCTAATGTACCTGTGGAGGAATGTGATACAGTAGTTAATGCCAGCTATGCTGTTAAATAATAGCTCCTTCAGGAAGGAAGTGAAGAATAATTTATGTATTGGAAAATAGAGCAGGTATACAGAGAACAGTATAAATAGATAAGCTGTGATTTCATTAAAACAGCTGAGCCAACTCCTAAAGCAAAAAGTTGTTTGGGATGTGTAATGTCTGCATTTGCCCTGCTATGTGCTATATGAATTAATAGCCTGCGAATAAAAAGACAGGACTTGGAGCAGATCAGGGTCCAGGTGTTGTTCAACCAGTGCTGACCACTGCCAAATCCACCCTCCTTTGAACGCTGCAGTCCCAAGGCTTGTCTGGGTCTCCATGCAGCAGCCCAAATGAAATGCCTTTCAGATACAGTGCAAAAATCATGTACTTGACAGGAACTCCCTCGCATGAGGGAGACGATGTTACCAATGAAATACAATCTTTGCACGAGGGGGCAGTTTTGGAGTTTATTTATATTGGGAATGGACTATAAATGGTGGCCTGTCTTTTGATTTCACCAATGAACTAGATCTTGTCCAAATATATTTGTGCATTAGTATACTTAATTATCAGCTGGACACTCTCCACTCTTGTTTGGATAGCCTTCCTTTTTTATTTAAATTTAAATAAATACTGTTTGAGCAGATATGGCTCCATCTGGGTTATGGAATTTCACATGAGCCTGTGCCATGATTGTGCTCCTGTGAGCTCCTCAAATAAACAGAGGCCTTCTAAAGGGCTACCGTGAAAACTCCTCCACCACTAATTTTAAAAGTAAACTATAAATCAAAGCGTATCTCTTGCTTTCCTCCCTCTAGCATTCCACTTTTGATTGAGATTCTCTTTTGCAGAGTGCAGGTGACATGTCAGCTTTTGATTACTTTTTGCCTTTAATTGTGTAGATGTATTAATTAAGTGTAAATACATTCATAGGATAAGTGGCATCCTATGCCTAAACTGTTAGGAAGTGATCGCTGTTCATCTTGTCAAAGAAACATCTTCCCCCCCTAGATGAGCTTCACCTGAAGACCCTCTGGAGCCCCCAACACACAGCCCCTCTCTTCACGTTGCAGAGGTGTAAATCTACATCCTCAGCGGCAAGTCTCCCAGAAATCCAGAAATCCCAGAAAAACATAACGGCAAAGAAATGCCAGCCACGTTCTTGTAAAAAAACAACCAGACCACCTACATGAGGGAAGCACCTGAGCACTGAGGTCAGCTGTATGTTTTGAGAAAGCGGATTACCTGCGACAGGGCCACAGTCTGCGTTCCCGTGCCAAGGGGGACCTGCCATGCTATCAGCCCTGCCGTAGCGTGGGGTAGTGCTATCTTCTACCTGCTATTGAGGCACCCGCTATCACTTTTCTACTAAAATTTAGATTGTAATTTTAAACCATGGGAAAACATTTTTTTTTCCTTTGAAGAGCATTTTTATTCATTTGGAGTTTTTTCTCCTCCGTTGCTCCTTTGTTGACTGCATAAACACTCGATCAAATTGCAGGGAGCCCGCGATTCCCCAGGTAGTGTGGGAAGATAGCTGGGAAGGGGTTTACGCGCTGTGTGGATGAATAACTGGGCAGAGCAGGGTGGGATAATTTTCTTCTTGCCTTGATTCACTTTGTTCAGTGCCTGTGGGTGTGCCGATATACATTTGTGGGTGTGAGAAGGTGACAGACACATTTGAATTATTCTTGAATCAAATTAACCAAGATTTTAGGTGATGATTTCTGCAAATTCACAAATTACAGTTATGTCAAGAAAGTATTAATTGCCTGCAATTTTGCCTTTACCCTCCTCACCACCCAGTGCATCTAGGTTCCCTCACTGAATAATATTCCACCTCTCTGGAAATGTAGTCAAATGCCTACGTGTTTTTTAGTGGAAATGTCATTACAGTAAGAAGTCTTAAGAATCTTATGTACTGCCAGGTGTTACTGGCTCAGGGGGGAAATCTGCACTTTAACAGATCTTTGGCTTAATAAAGAAGTGAAAATGATGCCTAATATCTTAAGGTTGTATATGTGTGTGTGTGTGTATTTTTAGCACTATTCCTGCTCCCCTAGGAACAATGCAAATTCACTTTAAAGTACTTGCATTTGAGTAGCACTGTCTTTTTCAAAATGCTGGGATGAGGGAGATCTGATAATTCAGACCAAGGTGGGAAACCTTGATAACTTGAGCCATTAATATAGAATGAAGAACAACACATACTGTGTTGCATTAAAAGATAAGCCTGCAAAGGTATGATGCATTTTTTGTGTATGTTGGGTGTTTTTTTCTTTTCTTTCCTTAAGGCTAGAGCTGTGTTTGATCATGACGAAGTCAGGTGTGTGTGTGTGTGTGTGTGTGCAAATTCATTGCTGGTGGAATTACACCTTTGATGAATGCATGCTATCTGGCTGCAAATCCTTTTATAGATGTTATAAATACGAGTTCCTGGCTAGAAGATAGCTGTAATGATTGATGGTAGGAAGCAACTGTTGGGATGAGTGGGATATCTATTTGATGCTTTCTGCCTTTTCTGCGAGGCCATGGAAACTGTTTACCAAACAACCCTCCAGTCCCAGTCAGGGTAAGGAAACCCCCACTAGCAGCCTGGTGTGTGGCAGGCTTCCTGACTGCAGTCACGTTAAAGACAGCAAACCCACAGAAGTAGAGCTTGTGCCACTTGGAACAAAAGCCACCGCTGCAGGGAAGGGCCTGGCGGGAACCTGACCCTCGGAGTCAAAAGCCAAAAGGGCAGCAGTGGTCCAGGGCTTTGCCGAGTCGGGCTATGGCAGCCTGTTGCAACAACTTCCGAGTTGTTTATTCAGTTGCTGTTTAATTAAGAGCTATGGTGGTTGCGGACACATCGTTATTTATTTATTTGTGTTGGTAGAAGCTCTCTTCTTTAGGAAACTTCGTGTTTCTGCAAGGGTTGCGTGTGGTCTGCATATTGGAGAAGCGCGGTCGCATTTCTAACTAATAACTGGTGGCATTACCAGCTCTCTGAGGGCCTCATTCCCATCTTCTTTCTCAGGCTCGCTCCAGTAATAACCTCACAGCTACAAAAACAAAAATAATGTTGTTAAGCAATAATTAATTAATTATGAGCATATCCTTCTAATGGAAAATAGATACCAAAAAAAAATACTCTTGCCTCGTGAGGGAGTATTAGTTCATTTAGTGTGCTTTACTATATTACAGACTTAAGTTTCAATGTGAAAGTGTGCCATTTGTGTGCCTGACTTACTGCACTCTCTAATATAGGAAGCTCAAAGGGCCAGTCAAGATACCTGCGTGGTGCAGTCAGGTATGCAACTAGATGCATGTGCATTTCTGCGAATCCGATTTCTTCAAAACGGCAGGGTACTGTTGGTCCCACTGAGGCCAAAGGATTTGTAAATATACTTTGGTTCCAGGCACTGAGTCTTGGGATCTTGAGGATATACCTAGGTTTGATAGTTATGTGAAGTATTCAGCAAGAATATTGAATTTAAAAAGTATTGAAATAAAACTACTCTGAAGAAGCTAAGTGGCATTCTGCTATCTTTAATGGTACCCAGAGGAAAAGTACAGGCAGGTAATTAAATGTAATTTTCACTTTTTTTTTTTTTTTTTTTTTTTTGAGACAGACAACAATTTTCATATGTACTACGATGGAAAACCTTTCACTGAATGCACCTTAATTAATACAAATGTTAACTACTTCTACAAATAAGTTACATTTAAATGTCAAAACACTTGTTATTCTCACTGCCTGTATTTTCTCTTGCTTGCATAAGAACGAACTAAGTATATGTTTTAAACTAGCGTATTATTTGAGGTCATGTGTAAAAATAGTGTGTGCGCACTGTTTGTTTCCCATCAAGAATTAGAATAAATGCCAGACCGCAGACAACTTCTTGGTGAGCGGCAATAAATGGCGAGAGAAGTGCTGGGCTGGCTGGAGCGGCGGCGGCGGCGGTGGTGGTGGGGCGGCGGCGGCGGCGGTGGTGGGGCGGCGGTGGTGGGGCGGGATGTGCCTGGGCGCTTGGCCGCCTGGCTTGCGGCGGGGAATTCTGGCCCGGCATTCAGAACTCCCTCGGTTTACAGCCCGCTATTGCGCTTCCCATGAGAAAAGCCAGGAATCAAGATATGCATACTTAAAAAGAGAGGACAACAAAGCAGGGTCATTCTGTTCCTATTCATCGGCCGTTTTTTCTCCTCCTGCGGCGTACTCAGCAAAGAAATGGTTACCAGCCTTTGCATTTAAATCGGCCTTATATGGGTGTAAGTGGCAGCCGTTTGCACCCTGTAAAGGCTGTGTTGACTTGAACTTTTGTTTGCCTTTAGCGTTGCTCATTGCAGCCAGCACCCGTGCCAGGGTGGCGAGGGAGCCTGGGGCAGGCTGCCAGGGGTCCAGCTGCCCCATGGAGGCCCCTGCTCCTCCCGTCCCTCTCCCACCGCCTGAGCTGCGCCTGTGCCAGCCACGCTCCGGGGACAGTCCTTGTGTAGCCAATCCTTGCAGGTACTTGTGTGGAAGCTTGCTTGCAATGAGTGTTTTTTACATCAGGAATAGCTCAGTCACTGCTTCTGCCACCTCCAGAGGTGGAACAGGAGGTTTTCCAGTGGTGAAAGAGGTGGAAGTGAAGGCTTTTCTCTGAAGCTGCAAGACAAGGGCTGAGATGCCTCGTTCCAGTTTTGCTTTCTGCCTCACAGAGGTGTTCCTTGGGCTGTCATCCTCCCAGAGCAGCCGCTGGCTCATCAGAGCTGGGTGAGCATGGAAAGGAAAGTGAGCAAGCTCCGCTGCAGATCAGCGTTCAGCAGAAAGGCTGGTTTGCAGAGCAGCCCAGGAAGCCTTTGGGCCTGCGGCCGTGGCCGGAACGGTGGCCCTCTTCACAGCTTCAGGGAAGGATGGGCAGGAGCTAGGGGTGCTCAGGCCCTTGCTTCATGCTAGGACTGTTTCCCCATTATATAGAGATATCCATCGCTCTCGCCCACTGAAATAACCAGTTTAGGAAGAGTTGCACAGCGGGCTTGGGTAGCCCTCCTGCCCTGTGCATCCCACCGTGTCTCCTGTGATACTCTCCAAAGAGCCCTTTGATTACTTTATTGCTTAGTTTAGGGCTGCCTCTGGATCCGTCTGGGACATATGGCTTTTGGGAGAGTTGGTCTGTGCTTTGATTAACCGCTCTCTGCTTTGAACAGTAAAAATCCCTAATTCTGATGCACTGAGGGTCTTGCAAGATAGATGTTGGAGCTGGAAAACCAGAGACCTTTGTCAAACGATCCATGCCAGGCTGCTCAGATTCCTCACTGGTAGGCAGGAAAAAAGCGTTTAGCTCACCGCTTCTAATCCCTTCCCACAGCATGACCCTGCACGACAACAGAAGAAAAAATACTCAGGACGCTTCCCCCGTGTCATGCAAGCCAGCCAGGGCGGCCCCCCGGCCCGCAGTGACCTCCCGGGCTGCGCGCCCCCACGGAGAGACGTCGGCGGACTCCCCTGCCCGTGCAGGGCTCCTGCTTTGAAATGCCTCCCGCTTTTATCTCGTCCCTGCTGCAGCATCCTGAGCGATAAGGGGTGTTTTTATTTTCTCCGCTCCCTCTCGTGTTTTCTAGGAGGTGGGGGTCTGCCGTAAGGATTTCACAGAAGCCGCTAAGCCACGGTTTTAAGCAGCAGTATGATTGCTAGCTACTTGAGCGAGGTAGGTTTTGAACCCTTTAGGTTTCAGGCGGCACTGATCCTGCTGACAGCACTCAATAAATAACCGCGATTCCCCGTAGCGCAGACGGAGGAGTTTAAACCGTCCCTGCTCGGAGGCTGTAAGTCAGCCTTGGCGTTAACCACAGTGAGGTTTCCCCTGGCCGAATTTAAATCTTCGGTGACACGGTCTTGTTTGCATAGCGCAGAGGTCAGCGTATATCACTGCTCTCAGTTCTGAGGCTCTAAATTTCCAGCTGACAGACTGCCGGAGAGGTGCAGCGGAGCTGCCCACGGCACGGTGCAGCGCGGCACGGAGGTGCTCTGGCACGGGTGGCAGGACTGCGGCACCCAGGCAGCCCGCGAGTCCCGTTCGCGGGCCCCACGGCCGGACCGGGAACCCAGCCTGCGCCGAGCCCGCGCCTGAGCGCTCTCCAGGAGTTGGGATGAACGTGCTGCCGCTGCTTAGCGGCCAGACGAGTTGCAGTAGTGCGTTAGCTGCTGCTTTTTGTGGGAAACGTAACTATTATTTTCTCACTGGGCTAAACAGAAGAAAAGACCCCCAAATCTCAGCCTTTAGCACTGGCTCATTTTATGGCTTTGGGTTTCTCGTCGTGCGCCCCTGTAGCTCTTGTAGTGGTTCACCTCTGAAGCAGCTGTTGCGGGCCAAGAGAGAATGCAAAACTGGGGAGGAGGGAGACAGCCGTGCTAAATCGTCTGTTTTCCCATGATTATGAGGGTTAGGAGCTTCACAAACAGGAGCCTCCCAAGGTGTGTTTAGGTTAATTATTGTAGCAGCCTGTAACCAGCTGTATAGGTTTGGTGCCTGCACAATTTTTTTTGTTTTTTTTTTTTTTGTTTATCGTAACCAGTGCATTGCTCCTGGTTCAGGCATAGTTTTAGCTGCAGGAACATGCCTTACATCGTTGGGGCTTATTCTCAGATGGAAGGAGAGATAGGTGTTCTGCACATTTACATTGGTATGATGGCATCTGTGCAGAAAAAGGAAGGGGTTGTTTCCTCCTCAGCTGCGCTGTGCTGTCGCAGTGATGCGACCTGCGTGTTTGGACAAGGCTTTGGGCAGAAAACTGGCATTTTTCTGTGGCTCTGGCTGTCCCAGTGGAAGAAGTTACTGTTCTTGGCAGCTTGTGACCAACCCTTGCTGATTAGTGGCTCTGCTGATCTGCTGATGGAGCAGATCCATAATTAAGCAAAATCAGCCGTGTTTGCAGAATGCCTATTTAAACTCTTCACCTAACTTGGCCAAAGCCAATCAATCAAACTGCTGGGGCAAATGGTTCTGTATTTTGGCCTACAGGGAGGAATGGGCGTTTTGTGCTTTCGCTTGTTTAAGTATGTGTGTTTGAAGTGAAAATAAAGCATACAACAACAGCTGGGATATGTTAGAAAGAAAATGTTGAGAAGCAGAAAGCAAAAAGGTGTAGAGAAGGAGTATCAGAAAATGAGCCCAGAAAATAGCAAAGCGTAGAAAAGAAAATAAATGCAAGGCAAAGAAATGGTTAGACAGTGAAGTCAGAAATGTTGCCCTGCAGCCGCTGTCCTTCCAGGATGTGACTGCATGCAGCAAAGCGGTTTCCTTTTGGTACTCAGTCTCTGCTGTTGAAGGCTGGAAGGATGTGCGTGCTTTGTGGGAGGACGCCCCACAGACATAAACTTCCCCTGAGCACAAGGTGTGCAGACCCTCCATTTCATGGGCTGGTCGGCAGCCCTGCCCAGGGAGGCTGTGCCGGTGCCTTGGAGAGTGCGCGTGGTCTTCTGGGCAAGACCGTCAGGGTCCAGCCTCAGAGCTCCCCTGGCGTCAGCGGGGGTTTAGTGTGAGAAGGGACTGCTTGCTGGGTCCTGGGAAAGAGCAGTAATGCAGCTGCTGTCTCTTCGGGGAAACAGTAAAGGCTTTGCTGTGGATTTCTTTTCCTTCATTAAAAAAAAAAAAAAAAAAAGGGAAGAAAACCCTTCTCAGAAGCTTCTTGGCCTTTTCAAACCTTATGGAAGATCTATTTCTCCTTGTTCTGCCTATTTGAAAAGGTGTGGGAAGGTAAGGGGTAACCCACAGCACTCACTGCCGCCTATGTGAGCTCCTTATGCTATAGCTAATGAGGTTGTTCTCAAAAATGAATTAATGATTCATATAACGATGGATGTTAGGATCCAGCTTATGAATTGCTCTGGGATTTGAATAAAGTTTATATTTCTTAGGAAGTGGCTCTCCAAGCCTTAGTAAACAAGATTTCATTGTCAAAACCTAAGAATGTCCAATGCCTCTTCAGAGGGCAGCATTTCGGCATATCGCTTCCTTATTTGTCTACGATGTTCTGCTTCAGTGCCTCTGTCTCACTGTGGGGCGAAAAGCTGAAGAATGAAAGCCCCAGGGCCTTAAAAAGAAATCTCTTGTAATAAAACTATATTGCCTTCACAGAAGTGTGGAACCCAAAGCAAACTCTCCTTTTGACAGCCATTTAGCGTAAGGTTTAATTTGATGTGGGAATCACTTTTTTTTTTGTTGTTGTTGTTTTAAGAAACTATTTTTAGCTTGAGCAGAAACTGCTCTCTTTTTTTTTCTGTGCGGGTAAGTTGTTTGCTGCTGTGCTCAGACTGTGTTTGCTGGGGCCACCTGAGGCTTTGGAGACCACAGTGGTTAATTTATGCAATCTCACCTGTCTCTGTGTGTGGGAATTGACCTTGTGCTGACTGCTTTTACAGTGCCTGAGATAATGGGGCTGTAAACTGCTTATGAGTCCTTAGGCTCTTCCACAGTAAAAATAACAATTAGGTGTTGTGCACAAATAGAGGAGAACATGCACAGATCCCCAGCGTGTACGCAAGGGAACTGGGATGGTTAATCACAGTCTGTGAGATGAGGATGCCAGTGCAGGACCAGAGGTGCTTGGTGCAATTAATCTCTGAGCAGAAATGGGAAAGCGGCTCTTGCAAGGCGCTCTCAGCTCCTCTTGTATGGCTGCTTTAGCTGCAGTGCCTCCAGTCACTTGGGGATGACAAATTTATCTTTATTTTTGTGTCTGAGCAGCAGCTCAGACGAGGCTCGTTGTCTGTGACTGGGCTTATAATGCAAATAACAAATACATAACAACATTATTTAAGCAAAAGGTAGGCATGAGGATTAGGATTACCGTCTGTTTTTTTATTTATATATATACGTATATACATATATATACACATATATACATATATATACATATATACATATATATATATATATATTTCCTGGGGTGGTGTAGTTAAGTAAATATTCATCGGCTTTGTGTGAGTGCCTGTCTCTCTCCCAGCATTTGTGGAGAGGGATTCTTGTGCATTAGTAATATCTTGTAGAGGTTTCAGAGATGAAAATATCTGTGCAGCTGTTTCACCTCAGAAGTGCTCTGTTTAATATTTTGATTGGTCCTTGCTTATGACCATCCAGATAGTTTCCTGTACTTTGGGGTGAGAAGGGAGGGTTTGGACCTTTTAAATTCAAAAGATTTATTTATTCATTTTGCTCAAATAGGACTGGTTGCCTCCCTCTAGAAGTCAAGGTGTCAGGTTTGGAAACAGACTTGGGGAGCGAGGTAGAAGCCTAGCCAAAGAGGTGGTTTTCCTGACTGGGGGCTAACCCTTCGGTTAGGAAGTGAGATGAGTCTTTTCCCCAGCTGTTTCCACCAGCAGCTGGTGGATTGGTCACTGCAGAACAAGGCTCTGTTCTCTATCAATTTCATGTGCTGAAAAGGCAGCAAACAACGGGGAGATGGTGCTCATAATTTGATTATTCTGTTTGATTACCTGGTGGTCTAGACCAGAAGCAGGTGACTGTTTCCCATTCCAGGAAGCAGTGAGTGGGGAGGCTGATGGCTAATGTGGATGCAATTAGTCCCTTTGACCAGAAAGGGAAAAGCAGCGCTTGCAGGACACTTGACAGCTCCGCTTGTGCCACTGTTTCAGCTGTGATGACTCCTTAGCCTGCTGCTTTCTGCTGTTTTGATACCTCCCCTTGTGTGAATGAGAATAACACAGGTGTGGGCCCTGGTTTATTTTAACCCAAATTGCCAGAGACAGCTAAGTGCCTCAAACCCACTAAAGGAAAGTAGAGTTGGAAACCTAAACATGCTTGGGAATAAAGGTCTCTTCTTGGTGTCTTTGAATTATTTGTTATATTAGTAAGGTGATGTCCTATTGTGATGTTTTTTCTAAAATAGCTGTGGATGGTATGTATGTCTGGCCAGATCTGCTTTGAATTCTGGAATGGATGGGGGTTGTGCTTTGATTTTATTTAGGTTTGGTTTAACTAATGAGAAGCACAAGTAAATGTTGGTTGTTGCCTGGAGGGCAACAATGATCTTGAATGTGGATCATTAAGAAATAGGGTCGGACGAGGAAGAGAAAATATCACTGTCCCCAAATTTGAACTTACCAATCCTTGTGCTGTGCAGAGCCCTATGGAGCCAGAAGTCTTCTGTCAGCAGTGTCTTGCAGTGGTCTGCAGTGCTATCAACAGCGCCTGGCTTCAGGGTCTGTGCTATCCCTGCATGTCACAACTGTCATGTTTCAGAAAAGTGGGTTGCGCTGACTCCTGCAGAGTTTGTCTGATTGCTGACAGCACATAATGATTTGAAAACGAGTTTGTTTTTAATAATCAGCCTTTATACTTCTTGCAGAGGGGGTCTCCACAGACTGATTAGGGCAGAGTAACAGCTCCAGCTGACCTCTGATTTGGGAAAACTGCCAGAGCAAATGGAGGTAAGATGAGGTTGTCAGGGCAAAAGGAAATAGAAGATTTTTTTCTCCTACTCATTCTGAAAACCTGCAACTTGGCAAAATATATGTTTTTCCAAAGTTCTGAAAAAATATTGAATTAATGTAGCTGTAAGTTACATGACATAGAATCCAAAGACATTAATTAGAATTCTAAACCATATGGTCACGCGAATCCAAAGATCCACACAACTGCATTTTCATATTTGATGTTGACACATTAAAATTCATCAGTTTGCAGCCAGAGTTGTCTTAGTTAATTTAACTAATACCATAACATTCCTGAGATGCATCATTACACCTCATCATGTAAATATAAACCATGAAGATTAGGGGAGAACCACTCACTTCAAAGAATTAATATAGCTGAAAAACTGTCTACAATTTAGAAGAATTAAAATAAGATGCCATATATGTCTCCCTCTGCCTCCTTGTTAAAGCCAGGAAGACCTTTATTAATTTACACTGTAGCTAATTTCTGAATGTGTGTTTTAGCCAGTGACTTGTTTACAGTTGTTTCCGTAGTGTGCTGGCTGTTATGTGCTTGAGGCTCTGATATAGGTTTTGAATGAGGGCATTAAGGGCAAGGGCAGGTGAACTGGCTTGGCACTTGAGCTGTAGGAACGTCTTCTCCTATGTAAATTGGGCATTGCCATGCCTTGGCATGAAGAAACGAGCCTTTCTCTAAGGCATTCAGTTCTGAGGGCGAGGGAGCTGGAAGGGAAGCAAACTCATCACTGAAATGCTGACGGGGGCTTGCATTTGCTGTGGTGGGCAAGCAAAGACTGACCTTCTGTCTTTGATCTCCAACCAGAAGCCTGGTTGTATACTCCATGTTTGTGTCTGGCCTTCGACACAAGGAGATGGGAGAGATTTGAATCTTCCCTCATGCAGCAGTTTAACTGGAAACTGTCTGCTCTGAAGCAAATCTAAATGCAAATAGATGAAGGCAACACAAATAACAAGGGAATTGGGTTCAAAGAGTCGATACATTCTTGATGCCTGCTTAGACACTTTTTCTCCCACCTTTTTTTTCCCCCTGTTGCTTAACTGTCATGTTTTATGTCTTAGATATGTTCAATGTATGCATGTGGAAGGAGAAAGAATATGTCCTTTGAGATCATAGCAATCAGTTTACAGATTTCAGTGCAATATAGTGGCTGTAACAAAAATATTTGTAAAGATTCCCCCCCCCCCCCCTTTGTCTGTGCAAGACTGATGCTGTACTGGTGACAGGCTGACCTAGAGGTACCGGTTCAGGAGAGTGATGGTGGCACTTCAGGGTTCTGTTTGGCATTCTGTGTTCTCCACTGTTGTTCTTGTGATGCTGTTCCAGACCTACTTCACCATGTGGAATCCAGCACTCAAATATGTCCTTTCAGTCACTTTTGTTGCTGATAGAAATTTTGGACCTGCTTTCCACAAAGCAGTAGTCCTGGGTGGATTGGGATTAGAATGAAATTGCAGAAGTCATGAATGGGACTCAGAGCAACTGATGGATTTGAAAATTGCAATATTGACTTGTGAAACACTATTACTAATTGAGTAAGAGGCAGAAAGACATGAAAACTCTTACAGGGTCATCTAGCTCATCTCTCTGCCCTAAGGCAAGACCAGATAATCTAAATAGATGTTTCTATAGCCTAGTCTTGAAAACCTCTGCAGATGGTGATTCCATAATCTCACCAGGCAGTGGCTTCCAGTGAGACTCTATCATTCCCACCAGAAAGCTTTCCCTGACCTCTAACCTAAATCTTCATTGCTGTAATTTAGGTCTGGTTTTGCCTTGTCCAATCTCCTGTGGGAAGGGAGAACAGGTTATTCACTTCTTTCCAGCTACTTATCATGTATTTTAAAGATAGTTATCATGTCTATCTTCAGTCTTCACTAGACTAAACAACCTAGTTCCTTCAGTCATTCTTTGTAGGTCATGTTTTCTAGACTGCAGAAAAGCCGTGTTCCCCAGTGGACTGTCAAATCAATCTGCTTCCTTTTTTGAAGCATTATGCCCCAAACCAGCTGGCTGTGCTAAGTGGAAAGGGAGGAGCTGGTACAGGCCGTCTGCTGGTCACTGGGAGCTCAGTGTGTGAGTCTCTACAGTGAAGAACAAGCTCCTTGAGCAAGGCATCATACCAGATGCATACGCTTCATGGACGGGCCTCAGAGATATCTCCAAGACGCACTGACCTGTGTGCTCAGAAAGGCTCGTGTGTCTCTGTGCATTTTCAGAGCTCCACTGGAGTTCGCAAGCTGGGTTGAGTTTTGTTAGCAGGGCTTTGAATAGAAGTTGTCTCTGTCCTGCCTGAAGAATATAGGAGCAATCTTTTGCTTTTGTAATTCTGACTTCTAATCCTATTATTATTATTTTCTATAAAGCACAAATACACACAAAAAAAGAAAAGCTGAGGGAAAGGAACAGAACACTTTATTTATGCTCTTGGCTTGGGCAACAGATTACCTGAGTTTCCAGAAAACTTCTAAACTTCTTAAGCTCTACTTTAAAAATTTAGCTGGTCATCATTGCTTTAAAAGTTTTTTTCTTTACTTGTGTTTCAGCTGATTTCATAAGAAATTCTCTTTGTGTTTGTATCTGGAGATCTTGTGCAGTAAAACCAGGAGACAGTCCTTATTGTTTTAGTCTAACACAGGCTGAGGACCTCCTCTATCCTGAGCCCACAAGTTATGCCTGAGCTCAAAATAGACCTTTTAGAAAGCTGTTGCATGGGAGGGACCAATTACCCAGAATATTTTCTTCAGCAGCAAAGCACACCAACTGCTCCTCTCCAACATTCTGCCATAGCTCATCCTGTCCTCAACTGAGATAACCAGGAATCCAGTAACAAAGTTGTACAACCTCCTCCAGTCATACATATGGTGAAGGGGCAAAGCTAGCTACCAAAACATGACTAGCAGGTAAAGCACAGCTAAGCTGCTTGCCCAAAGTTGAGGTTCAAGCCAGTGTCCAAACTGGGATTACCTGTGGCAAAGAGATGACTGAAGAAGCCTGCCCAGTCCTCAAGATCACACACCTGTATATTTTTCTCACTGCTGGTTGATTGCTGTAGCTTCCATGCCTTCTCCTCCCTGAACATGTGGCCACGTGCCAAACTCAAGAATTGTGCAAGTGTTTAGTGTTGTGACAGTGCCAGGTGGTGATGTTGCAAGAGAACATAGGGTTGTTATTGAAGCATTTTGAGGTGATAATCCTAATTTCCCACTTCTTCTGTATTGGCACAAGTTTTAAAGGATGAAATATAATTACTCTGTGAAATAGATTTGATTTCGTACCAGGTCTTTTTTCTTTGCCAGGTAGTCTTAAATTCAGTGTTTTGGAAGAGGAATTTCATAACATGATGGATTGTTAAATCCTGGAGTGTTTTTGCAGACTCGTCTAGCTTTTGAATACTATTTTTTAAAAAGTTTCTCAATATTTGCTAAACATTTGGGTCTAGATCATCTGCTGACTTTCCATTTCTAGCTGTGTATGCTGACAAGCAAACTCTACTGTTTGTCCTGCTCATTTCCCTCTGCTGCATTCATGGGTTAAAAAAGAATGAATTTCGGACATTCATTACTTGGGTGAAGCATCTCTTGGAGCTTTAAACCATGGCTCTGCTCCAATATAGGGCAAGATTTATGACCTGGCAGATAAATTGGATTTAGCAGAGCTGAAGTTGTAATCAAATGATTGTATCAGATTGCGATGCGTGTGTATGTGTGGAGAAGGTTAGGTGAGGTTGAGATACCTTCTGAAAATGTTGACTTTTCTTTTTCTTCCTCTCTTTCCTTTAAAACCTAGCTAGAGCAGTGAGGAAAAACAAAGCAGATAGGTTTGGAAAGGATCACTTCTGGCTGGCTGACTTCAGAAGGATGGGCAGTTTTAAAACAACAGCATTATTTCAGTGAAGTTGAACCGACTCAGAATATTTCTTCTCTTCCTTCTCCCCCTCCACTCTTGCCCCCAAGTAGAGATTTTATTTCATTGCAAGTACATTTCTAGCATCAGAACGGAACCTATTATTCTCTTTGTGTTTATTCATTCCTTTTTGCAGAATCCTCTTGGAGAATTCACCCTAGATATTAACATCTTTGAGAAATGGCCTGTATCTCAGTAGTGTGCATCTTTCTCTGCTGTCTCGCCGTCCTGCCTTGAAACACTTAGTACTTAAAATAGAGAAAAAGCAGTAGTACAATGCTGGCAAGTAGAAGGAAAGGAGGATGGAAGATCAACTTGATTTTTCTACTCTATCCTTCTAATCTATCTAATGCTTTGGCCTGTGATATTGTCTCTCCAAAACAGAAGAATCCACTGGAGAAGAGATATAGAAGGCTTCATGGACAGGTTCATATATTCTGAGAAATCCTTGGAGAGGATGAGAGCTGGCCAAATGCTGTAACATCCTTGGAATTAAGTGATCTCTTCCTGGGAAAAAAAAGGAAGGAGGGAGGGGAATGCATGAGGCATCCCAAAACAGAGAGATGACTCTTCCCCTGCAGAGATAAGCAGCTCTCCTTCGCTGTGCTTCAGAGCTGCACATTGCCTCTAGGAGTCTCCAGCCATGCAGACTAATGTGGATTACATTAATACTGTCAATTCGAAGCTTTATTTATGAAGGCTGCAAAGCAAACTGGATTGGGGAAGAGGGTCAACTTTCTCTTTACAAGTAGTTTTAATTAAGATGATATGGAGGGTGTGCCTGTACCTTGTCATGGAGTGTAACTCAGGGAGGGATGCCTATGGGAATGAAGGCTGCGGTGCTGGAGCCGGGAGTAGCGTAAGCTCCTCCGGGGGAGGTTGTGAGTCAGGACTTGTTCGCTTGGCCGTGGTGCTATCCTGCTGTACTAGCTTTAGACCTGGCTCATGTTGCTGTGCGGGGCTCTGTCACTGGAGAAGCTCAGCTCTTGGTTCTCCCTGCCACACCTGCTGCAGGCAATAGATAGGTGTTTTGAGGGATGATGTAAGTTTTTTCTTGTTTGGATGATATAACTCTCCCATAGGCTAATTCTAGGGCATGTGAATAACACAAAGTGAAATAATATCGTACCTAGTAACAAATGGTACTGTTATGATAGATTTGACCACTTAGTTTCAAATCTTGAATGATCTGGAGAAACAGTTAATGTTTGTGGAAAACAGAAGATCAGAATGCAAATACAGTACTGAGTGCTGATTGTTGTCAATTAGGGTGCACAGTAGATTTTTTTATTTTTTTTACATATGAATATATATACAGTGGTAATAATAATAGCAAATCTGTTTAGCAGTTGCACTCTATGAAAAGAGTTTATATTTCTCTCTGGACGTTCTGTGGATGCAGACATTTTCTGGCATTCAGGACTACAATTCGTAGAAACCCTGCTTGTTCTATTAAAAAAAAATTGCCCGTAATTGGTTGGTTCAAAATTTACCAGTGCAGATCATTGCTTTCCAGAAGCAGCATTTTATGCTTTTCATTGGACATTGCTTACAGCATCAGTGGACAGTGCAAGGAGAAAATGTGCTCATTAGATATGAACTTAATTGAGAGTGACATGGCTGGGTATTAATATTAGTCTTGCCGCTGGCTTTTCCTTCCCTTTTTGTTTTTTTATTCATGCTAGTAGATACTGAGCATGTTATGGAACTCAGTAAACGGGTAACAGCGCTGTCAATAAAAGCTGCAGATTTCCCGATTTCTGTCTAAACGTAACTGCATCCTCAAAGGTGCCTCTTCCCTAGATGGGAGGGAGTGAGAACAGCAAGGGGAGCGGAGCGGGGCTCTGCCTCGCGTTGAGCACGCCGTCACCCTGGCGGCCGGCGTGACTTTTTTGATGGTGTTTCGCTTTGCTGGGAATCTGCCTTTACCGTTCTGTCAGTGGCTTATGGAATTTAACTTGGCATTTATTTTTCCGGGGAATGGTTTGGTGACAGGAAGCTGACGCAGATTTATTTGGGGTCTTTCCTTGAGCACTTCCACCTCTCTTCCTCCCCACCTACCTCCCCCCCCGAGGACTTTGGAGAATAAATAAATGAATTCAATCAAAAGGAGGGGTCCATTTTCAGCGGCGCTGGCAACCAGAGAAGCAGGCTGGGAAATGCTGGCGCGAGCGGGGCCGTGATTGGCGCGGAGGGAGGCGCTGGTTCGTATAAAGAGCGGGACGTGCTCCTTTGTGCTGGAGAGGTTTCCTCTGCGGGCCCGAGGAAAGGTGTCGTGACTAATTCGACCGCTTTTGGCACAGAAGCGCTCCTCGGGGCAGCCCTCCGTTTCTTCGGCTTCGCTCCTGCGCGCGCCGCGCGCGGACCCGAGGCGAGGGTGAGGCCCTGAGGGGAAGGGCAGAGCCCGCCGACGGGCGGCCTGGGGCCGCGCGGGCGCTGTGCCGCGGCCGGGAGGAGCCGCCGGCCCGAGCGGTTCGTCTCGCAAGGCAGCGCCGTCTGCGCGGGACGCTCTGTTCGCTGAACTGGGGGCCGCGGGGGTTACGTCTTCACGGAAGACGCCTGACTCGAAGGGAAGATGCTGTCACCCGCCCCCGACCGAGCGCCGGAGCGTTTGCGCTGTTCCCTCCTGAAACACGTGGTGCCGCTTGCACTGCTGGCGGCCGCGCCAGCGCTCTGCAGCGAGGCGTTTGTTTGGGGACGTGGTGATGGACCCGGCCGCGCTGTCCGGGGCGGATGCGTTGTGTTTTGTTTATATATATATATATTCTACAGTGTTCAGTCTGACAGTATTATCTCCTGGGTAATTAAACTGAATTATTGAAGGCTCTGAAATTAACACTGTCGTTTTTAATAATTAAAATAAAGTGTATGTCAGCCTGTTTCACAGGTTGGGTTATTTCCTCTTCCTTATTTTGAAGGTGGGTATGAACTTGTTTGAAACAATGTGAACACTCTGATTGCTTATTTTTAAAATTTTGTTTAACAAAAATCTGTGGGGAAAAACCTAGGTTTCCTGTAAGGTCTTAAAAAGCATCCAAACCTCATGAGAAAACTAAGTGGTAGGTATGCAAAGTCAGTGTATGGTAGGCACTGCTGTTAAGAGACTTTCCTGACCACAGCTCCAGGCACAGACATGTAAGAGAGAGTAAGATTGTGTTGGATAGCATCCTGGAGCAGAGAAGAAGCTTTACAGAGATGTTATTTTTCATTTTTTTTTCTTTAAGTTGTAACACTGCCCTCTTTTAAATTGGCCCAATTCTATCATGCATCTAGATCTTTTAAATTTTTTTCTTAAAACATTTGAATTTCACTTTTCAATTCGACATTGGAATTTCCTGTTTGCTATGAATTTGAGAATATTTCTAGACTGACTGAACAGTTGGATGCTACAGTTAAAGGAACAGAGTTTTAACAACACTAGCGTGAAGATGGAGATTCTGATATCCATTCCCTAATTCTGGGCTAATTGCACACAGCTCTGGGTCTCGGAATGACACACAGTTATTTCTCTTCACTAGGGTCGACAAAATCAGGCCCTTACCTTTGTATGTAGGGGAATTTATGTTTTCTTCCTGAGTCGAAGCTCTGCATAGAGCTTTTTCCATTTGTGTCTTAGAAAACTGGACAACCTGTTGCACTGAAGGAATGAGGAAGCTGCACAGCCCCAAAGTTCCTTCTCTGTCTCTCTCTGTGTTGTAATGTCTAAAATGGCATAGGAGAAGGTGTTTGCTCACACTTGGGTTAAGAGAGCTGGAGAACAGGAGGAGCAACTCTGAATGAGTTTGTTTGGTCTGTCTGTGCACACCAGCACTGTTTATTGATAAACATGTCGTATTTCCCTGGCAACATGTAGTCTGTTATGGCAACAGCTGCCTCTGGGTTTGCCGTCAGTGACTGACAGCAGAATGGAGGGAAGGTGATGGAGAGCTCCATGTTGGCCCTAGTGTCAGCACAAGAGCAAGGGGAAGGGCTCAGGGCTTTGGTTTTTAGTTGGGAAGACAACATGGGCCACGCACTCCTCTCCCCTAGGTCACTCAACTACTGCCTGGGACTTTATGGCTGCTCCCAAAGTCGCCGGTGGCTGCAGGGTGCTTGCTGGGGAAGTGTTGTCCGTGCAGGACTCAAGGATGTGGCTTTGTAGTGTGAAACTTCCGCAGCTTTTAAACTTCAGACCAGTCACCACATTAAAGAGAAGACACGATGTGTGGTTAAGGCACTAGGCTGGGACTCATGGGACTAGGATTGGCCACAGACTTCTTGTGTAACCTTAGGCAAGTCACTTCGCTTCTCTGTATCTTGATTCCCATCTGTTTAGGGAGAGCAACTCTGCAAGGCTTTTTCAGTTTGCTGCATTTAAATGGACCATAAGCTCTTAGGGCAGAGACAGCTACCTCTGTCCTTGCAAAGCGAGGCTTCAGACAGTGCTGCAGATCGCTCCAGCACTGGGATTGTATCAGACTCTATAGCGTGGTGGGCTCAGATATTTTCTCGAGTTTCAGGAGCCTAGAGGAGTTTTGAGGTGCTGGGCTGGTCCCCCAGGGAGGAGACCCTGTTCTTTCCTGTCTCTGCAGCTTTGCTGTTTGAATTTTGAGTTTGCAGAGCCTCGTTCTTCCTGCTAGGAGCATAAACTCCTGCTTACACCCTTGAATCCCCTTTGATTATGTGTAGCTCAGACCTGCCTGGAGGGGAGATTTCAGCATCTCATCTGAGGAGACCAGTGTGGGCTGTGTTTGCTGACCGGCTCTGAGAAAAGGGGCTGATGGCGGGGAAGTGGCTCTGTTGTGGTCCACATCACTGAGAGCTTCTCAGACTTCTGCATTCTTGCTACATTTAGGGACCTATTTTCTCCTACTGCATATTTGCAAGAAAGCAAAAGGCATTCTCAAATAAGGCTTTTGTTAAAGCAAATATTCTAAAGATTTTTAGCATTGCCTACCTTCTGGGCCATCTCCCCTCTCATTTGGACCTGTGGATGCAGAGGGCTAAGCATGAGAGAATTGCTCTGAGGGCATGTGTATGTCCAGGTAGAAAATTCACTAAGCATCTCCCAGACCACTTGGAGAGAAACATTTCAGCATTCAGATGCTGCATTGGTACTTCTGAAAGCTCTTTCAGATGAAATATTTGGCAAATTCATTTTAACATCTCTGGAACTGTGGGAAGAATGTTTTAATTGAAAAATCTGGTTCAATCCCTTCCTAATTTTCAGGAAAGAAAGGGAGAGAATGATCATGACCAACCCTAATTTTGCAAATGAGGCAAGGAAGCAAAGCGAGTATAATAAAACCACAGGGTAATGTGTGATCTTGTGCCCTTTCTTCACTCACTAGGCACATACAGTTTAGTTGTAATGATGTGTGAACTTTTCTCTAAGTAAATGTTCTGGAATATGTTTTGCCAAAGGAAAGAAACCTCAGTAATACCAGATCTCATGATATCTCTGCTGTTTGGGGCATGCAAATTATGGGCGAGTTTCTAATGTGTTAGGTTCCCACAAGCCTAAACTGAATGCTTAAGGAGAAGCCAGTGGGAAAGACATTTCCCAAGACAGTGGTACTTTCTTTTTTTTTCTTTTTTGCCTTGTGAAGTGTTTCTGTTTTTAAAATGAGCACCAATATTAGCTAATAAGCTTGATCAGCACAAAAAGCGTAGTGTTTCCCATTGCCACAAGGACATGTTGCCTGAGCTAGGACTGGCAGATTCATCCTGTAAGATAAAGATCTCAGGCTCAGTACTCCTGACTTTTTTTCCTATCTATGTATTTGAACATGTGGCCTGACTTCTCAGTCCCAAGCAGATGAAAAGCTGGCCTGGCGAGCAGGAGTGTGTGATGAGTGCAGTGGGTGCTCCTGGCCCACCCTGGTTGGCTGCTCCGGGGGCAAGAGTGGGTTTTGAGAGCTGCGGGCACGGCGCGGGGCTGCAGGCTTGAGGCCCACGGCTGCTCACGTGGAGCAGCGCCTGCCATCCCAGTGGGCACTGTGAGTGCTGTGGGTGATTTCTTGCAGAAGTTTTGATGGCAAGAAAGAAATCTATTCCTGGAATCACACCTGCTGGATGTGGAACCCCCCTACTGGCTCCTCCTGCCCATCTTCCCTGTGCAAACGTGGAAGTATCATAGTCCCAGCCCACTGCTTTCCAAACTGGTAGTCCCCTGATTTGGCTGATATCTGTGCCGCTCTTTTTTTTCTTGGTTTCCAAGCGCTGCATCCCATTGCAGTCCACGAACCAGGTGTGAGGCTTTTACTCAATATCTTTTTCCCATGAAAACACTGCTTTCGACA
Organism: Rhea pennata; assembly: GCF_028389875.1. NCBI lineage: Eukaryota > Metazoa > Chordata > Aves > Rheiformes > Rheidae > Rhea > Rhea pennata. The sequence continues at coordinate 56,639,854 of NC_084667.1, read as the reverse complement.
CTGCAGCTGTATTATGCAATTGCAGATAGGTGGGGCCCTTCTTTCTTCTGCTAGTGGTGGAAAGGGAAAGTTGTTTTGCTAAGATAAAAGTGGGATTTTCTCCAATAATTTCATGCACAATATGACATCCCTTTCTCAGCTATGTTATCTTTGGCAGCTAGGAACAGCTAGAGCTCTTAGGAGAAAAGACGGTGGGTGAATGAAACTGGACCTTTCTTTTGGTGGTGCATCATCTGTCCCCAGGGTTTTGGTCTTTTGCCCTTCTCTCCAAAGGAAAGGAAGGGGGAGTGCTCTCTCAGACCATCTGCGGCCTGGCAGGGGGAGGCACATGGGGAGAAACTTGGCATTGGCTGTACCTGGCCCCAGCTATTAGCCCAGCTCTGCTTTACGCCAGCTCTGTTCTCCTCTTGCCCAGGCGCATTGCTCGCCTATGAACCCTTCTGTAGAAATGCATCTTTTTGCTGTGTCCTTATGGGGTTGCTCTCTTTGAATCTCACTAGGGGTTTGCTATGGGTTTTGTTCTTGCCCTGCCACTGCGTGTTGGCTCCCTGCCTCTGCACAGCAGGCATCTTCCTGAGGTGCTATCAAGGCGGTTAGTGCTAAAATTAGATCAGCAGGTCATGGGTCGGAGAGAGCTGGTGATGGCATGTGCATGCCGACACTGCTGCTCTCGCTCTGCTCCCGTGCCGGCTGCAGACAGGCTGGTGCTGCCCGTGGTCCGGTTCGCCCATGCAGCTGCGGGAGAGCAGCTCTGCACGTGCAGCGCAGTGCTTCTGCCACGCGCCCTTGGTTTTTGTGTCTCATGGCCATCCACCAGAATACCAGTAGCCTAAATGAAATAAAACAATTTGTTCTTGTGTAACAAATTGACTGACAAATGTTTGGAGGAAGAGGACAAACAGTTAAATTCTCTCTTTTTCATTTGTGCTTTCTTGTCCTTGGTGATATCCTTTATGGGCGAAAACACAGATCAGTGATAATACTTATGCATCTTTTTAATATCTTTAATTATAGTTCACAGAAGGTTTTTGAAAAGTCAATGATGACTCAGTAAACGATGATAAACTCCCTAAACTTTCCAAGGGCTTTTCTGAGCTGTTCTAATGATCACAAATCCATTGGGTAAGCTTATGTTTTTGTTTAATGACTGCCAGCTGGTTAAGGTATTATATGATATTATTTGTGAAAGATTTTGTTACACTGTCTTTTTAAGTTCTTGTCACTGAATCTGTGATTCTGGCCTCTAAATATTTGAGATTCTCTTTAAAACCGAAGTCAACGGAAGTGAAATCAGAAGTGAAATGAAAATGAATCTTTACCCTTTGTCCACTATCTTAATTAAAATTATTAACCAGGAGCAAAAATATTTGCACTTCATTCTGATCAAGGCATTGTGAAGAAAATTGACAAAGCAATTGAAGGATGAGTAGAGTTTGGAGTCTCTTAAGTATTGTCTGTCATCTTTCCGTCTTCAGTGAAGCTGTATTAATCTGTCTGAAAGCTCAGATTCCCAAGCGGCCACCCGGCGCTCAATATACTGTGGCAATGACCTGAAGGAGAGAGTGTTATTCTTGTTGTTTTGTAGAAAAGCAGAAGCTAATTTTATATATATATATATATATATATATATATATATATATATATATATATATATGTATGTATGTATATGTGTGTGTACATATATATATATATATATATATATACACACAACTATGAACCTCTGTAAAAAGAGCAGTTAAAATGCTAAAAGATCTTAAGTCACGAGGCACTTCTATCTGTAACCTTCACCCTGGACAAGCTTATCTCCTCATGAGATTGCGTTTGTCCAAGAGACCCATTACCCTCTTTGCAGGCACACAGCTCATCTGGTAGTAATGAGACGTGTATTCAACTTGGCCATATTCATCCCTGAGGTAATTTCAGAGACTTCAGCAGTAGAATTAAACCAAGGCTAAATTTGCTCCCGAATCTTGTATATTTGCAAATTAATTTGGGTGGAATCTACTCTTAATTATGCCTTACCTAATTATACCAGATTTACTATCGCAGGGGAGGAATGCTATAATATCAAAAACAAGTATAGTGAATGTGGCCATCCCCTTAGATAAATGTTATATTAATGCTGCGTAGGAGGAGTGATAGCAGTATATATTTAAAAAAATCATCAATATTAAAGGGTGTATTAGATTAGAAGGGTTGGTGAATGGAGTCTCTTGCTGTAGCAAGCAATTGTGCTGATAACGCCTCCCACGAATGGCTCGGGAGCTGTTCTGAAATCGGTTCAGCACTTTTGCCCCTTCTGTTTATATCAAAAGGCTGGCCTGAAGCTCATGCCTCCTTTTCCTAATTTCTAGCCTAAATTTCTTCAAATCCAAATTATTTTCATTTATTCATCTCTCAGTTGCCAAATATTTTGCTTTCCCTACCATCTTTTTGCCCTGGGCAAATGCTTTGGAGATCTGAAGAAACACAAATCTCTGTGAATTCCGGAGTTATGCTAAATTATGTCCCTTTAATCCTAATAACAATATCTAAGCTCAAGATAAATGTTACAATGTCATAAGCAGCCCTCTAAAATGACCCTTAACCCTATCAACACAGTGTTGTAGTGAGAAATCGAGCCTTGTCTCGAAATGAGCTTCCTGCACGTTAACTTAGGTAGGACGTAAACCAGCAAGCCGAGTGGAGTAACCTAGAGGTGGGAACTATACAAGCACGTGCACCTGTAGCATAGTCGAGGGTACCTTTAAATTACTAGTTTTGTTACACTGGCAAGGAAATGTGTTTGAGCCAGTCTTGGCTCACGAAAAGGGTGGCGTAGCTTCCCTGGCGTGCTCGTTACGAACTCGCGCGGCGTCGTTTCCAGGGCTGCGTTGAGCGGAGACGAGGAGTCGCGCTGAGCGGCGTGCTGGGTCTGTCTGCTGAAGGGCACAGCTGCCGAGTGGGGCGGCCACCACGTCCTTTACGCTTACGACCTATGCAGGATTTGGGAGGTGGGAAAGCCCAACAGCCTGCTCCCCGAAGGCTGTGCTGAACACAGGCACAGCTCCTCTCACTTGGATGCCGGCAGTTAAGGAGAGAAGATGACTTGGTGGCAGAAGCGTGGGATTTTGGGGTAGGAGATGAAGTCTGTGGTCATGGTGGTCCTGAAGACTCTTGTGATGCATGGCTCTGGTCCAACAGAGCATAAGGATGCGTGACTGACTTTAAGCGCATGCTTTTTGCACTGATTTTTATTATTTCTCTGGTTACTGAGATCTTCAGTCAGGGTATTAATACTTATTTACCTCGGTAGGAAGCTTAGGCTAGATTTATTGTGATTTGTTCACTTTTATCTCCTGAACTGAAATTTTAACACAGAATTACAGAGAAAGCCATGGGTGAGGGAAGGGGGCAGTGCTCGGTGAGCATGCTTGTACGGTGCGGTTCACGTCTGGCAACCAGAGCTTTATCGAGTTGTGTGGGAGATGCAAGAAGGGCTACAGAGCCTCTTGGCGCTACCAGATATGTGAACGCTGCTCAGCCAGTGGGTTTGTAAACCGGCACAGTTGGCACGTGAACGCTTCAGCTGAACTGCTGCTGTGTAATAACACGTTGCGCTTTCGATACGGCTTATCCGACCGTCCTGAGCTGCTGAGGGGAGCAGGCGGTGGGGAACTTGAGTTTGGAGATGAAACGCTGGTCATGGCTTCATGTGGTTTTGCACATGGCTTACATGGACTTCACTTTGGGCCATTGCCAGAGGTTGGTCGTGGTTCTCGCGTGCACCTCCACGTGCCCAGCTGCAGCTCCATGTGCTCATCCATTCCCTGGTGTTGGCTGGGCAAAGGGGTGCTGTGCTGAGGCTGGATCGTGGTGGATAGGATGGGGTAGGATCTCCCCTTTGGGCAGCTAAATGCGGTTATGCCAGTCACAAAACCATAGCTCGTGTACATAATTAGTAACACCATCTAACTATAACACAGACTTCCCCGCTTCCAGGCCTCGCTGCTCCCTCTGTCTCCCCCCATAGCCTGGTCTTTGCCCTCCTGCTGTCCCTTCTGCAGCATTTCCAAGGTAAGAGATACTTAGCAAGCTCCAGTATTTTCAATATCTGAAAACAGTACTTTTATTCACTGAGAGAATAAGTCAGAATTAAAAATCCTTTTACTTTCTGTAGTACCTCTTAATGCATTTTGCTTGAGGGAGCATTTGTTAAAAAGCTTGATTAGAGTTAGAGAAGATAAATTTGGGCCTCTGGGCAGGCTGGAGCTTGATGGGCACAAGCCTCTTTCTGTATTGGTTGGGAGCCTCTGTCAGAGATTTGCAGTGCCGTCATATCAAAGGCTGGCACTGGCTACAGCAGCACCATCAGCATTCGCTTTTCTCCTCCTAGCAAGAAATTTTCTGGGAAACCGTTTGTATTATTTAACTAATGATGACTAATACTTGCGAGTAGATGTCCGTGCAGTGTGGGATTGTGCCTGTCTGAGGTCTCAGCATTCACCCTCTGTTTTCTGTGCCTAAGAACGCAGCCTTCCCTAAAAGATAAAAAGTAAAAGTATTTTACAAGAATCCTTTTCATCTCCCTCTTTGGGGAGTGAATCATCCTGAAAATAAATTATCTAAAAATGCCTATCTCAGTGTTAGTTACAGCAAAACTGGTGCCTGGGTGGTAAGACATTTTGGGGAATAAGAGAGAAGCTATGGAGGCCCCGATCTCTTCTGTTGCTCACAGTCTCATGCACTCAGTGGGGTTCTGTGCTGTGTTGGGGCAAAGGACAAGTAACTCCATGGTGCAGGGGCTGCCAAAGGCTAGTGTTGGCCCCCAGTACCAGCAAGGGTAGGGGAAGAGTTGCTGGACTGTGACGGTGAAACTGGGCTCTCGTGAACACCCCCTTGCAGTCCTGTGCCGTGCTCCAGGCACGCTGCAAAGGGAGCAAGTGCCCAGGAGCATGGCGTGGAGACACCTGGCTCTGCCATGTGCCAGGAGCTCCTCTGGAGGGTCCCTATGCAGCACTGTATGACAGACCAGCCTGTCTGTGCACACCCAAACAATGTTAGTCCAGCCTTGCAGTGTGGGCTGCTGTTTTGGATGGAGCTCCCCAGGAGCATCTTCAAGTCCCCATGAGGAACTTGCATGTTCCTCTGCTCTTGTAGGCCCAGACCTGACCATTCTTCTGCTGAACATTTATGAAGCCTCCAGGTTTGACAGATCTCTATTTAATTTTCCTGTTTGTTTCTTTCTTTCTTTTGGTAAACTGATTTTACTCCGCTGGAATCTGACTCTTTTCTGCCCATCACATTTCAGGACAGTGCCTGCTTCCTTCCTAAAGAAGCTATTAGCTCACATGCTCTGAACCAAAATGTTAGCTCAGCTGTAACAGATGGATGGATATGGGTATCATGTGGCAAGTTAATGAATAATATCTATCACCTAATTTCCCGAAAGTTGGCATGTAATGAGGCTGGTGCCATGATTATTACCTCTGTAAATCATGACTTTAAGATGATGACAATCCCTCCTGCCCCAAGGATACAGGACAGCCAGACAATGATGTACATTTAATTGCTGTGTGAGAGAGGCAATGTGTTAGGGAGCTTGCCATTGCCTCTAAATTATCTTCTGCAGCACAGACGTTAGAGGAGATTAGTGCAGATTGGAGGGGAGGGAGGGTCCTGCCATGCTGCTAGGTGCTGTTATGTGTATTTATTTATCTGTCTGAGCCAACCTGTGGTAGTGGTGTGAACTGGTCATGTATGCGGAGTAGGTTCGACTCCCAGGCTTGCCTTCTGGGTCTTTTCACAGGACTGAAAGAGCAGAGAATAGGCCTGGAAAGGGGATCATTTAGGATTGCTTAGAGATGTTTGCTTTATTTTATGGATTTTGGGGTTTGGTGGTTTCTTCCTTGAACAGAAGACTCTTATTTGCCAAATAGCAGCCTTAGCTTGTGGGGTAGAGCTGTCAAACTTTTGCCAAAACCTCCTGCCATTACAGGAAATCTCTGTCCTCCTTTTGTTTCTGCTACAGACCAAGGTTGGCCATAAAGCTGAGTCTTCATGCACATTGCTGGCAGTCAGCTCACTTACACTTCTGCTTTCTCTCAAAGGGTGGCATGTGTGTTTGCAAATGCCTCAAAGAATGTCTCATACTGTATTAGTTAAATAATCAATTAATCAATTAATTTCATAACTTCTCCTACTAAAGTCTTTACTCCGCTGGGCTTTTAGATTTTTTTTTATTAGATCTGTGCTATGTAAATTGACATGGATGTGGCTAAATTGTGAACAAATCAGATATTGCAGCTGACCCTTGGAAAGTAGCTACTACCAGTCTGCCTTTATTACTGGTTAATCCTGTTTTTTACTGTGAGTTCCTTACTTGGGCACTTCAGCATGTTTGTTGAAACTTTCTTTTCCTGTTTTATTCTGCAGGGGTCTCTCACGTGTACTGGTCAGCATGGTTACAAAGCCGTTCAGAAAAACTGGCTGGATCTAGGGCCGTGCTGCAGCTCAAGTCTTCTCCCCCTCTTTAGCGCTGCCCAGCACCTCTAAGCTGTGTGATGAGCAAAGGCTAAAATAGCCTTAAAGATGTGGTCCTGATGGTTTTGGATCAGATAAAAGATCCACCTATCCTGTCTACAGCAGTGCCCAGTAGTCTAGGTTGCCTAGGGAATTAAACCTAAGGAAAACATACAGCAATATGTTTCCCTACAGTATCTGCCCAGCCTCTAGCATGGACTTACTGAGCCAAAATTGTTATCTTTGGGTTTAATAGCCCCTGTGTAGCTGCCCTCAGCAACATCACAGCTGCTTCCCATTCCTGCGGCTCAGTCCCAAAACCCAGATGCTTGCCTGCTATGCAGGGAGATGTCTTTAAAGCTAACAGTACTGTAACTGCCTAGATAGTGTAAACAATAGGCCACTTCAAAAGCTATCCAATTTTCTCAGCTTCACGGGATCGGACTACTTAGCCAGTGATGTTGGCCACGTGTTGCAGGTGAGCAGCTGAGATGCTCTTTGTTTGCGTGGCGGTGGCCCGTGTTGGTGGAAGAGGAGATCTGAGGAGCCGGCTGGCCCCGGCGTGTGCATGGCTGGGTTGTGCTCTCACAGCTGTGAGGGTTTCCCAGGCTGCTGCACCAGGAGAGCCTACGAGGGAGCCACTGCATCTTTTCTTCTGACAGATTGTTCTGCTTATTCCTGGTATCTGTGAGGGCTCAGATTTTGCTGGTCCCAGCGATGGAGCAGCCTGCCTTTGGGAGGGATGGGGGGAACAGCGTGAAGCATGTTGTAGTTGCTTCCTCATCTATCCAGCAACTGCAAGGAGATCCAGTAGAGCCTTTTCTGCGTGGATTAGTTTTTGTCCCTCTTCATGCTGCCTCTCCCCACAGCCAAATTAGTTGGCTCCACAGTGGTGAACTGTCACCCTTCTCTGGCACTGTGTTGTAGGGCTACTGGCTAGAAATTTGGGTAGGTTTAGCAGAAGGAAATTAAGGTGTGAATGGCCTGCCGGAGCACAAAGCCAGGACACAGTTGTAAATACCTCAGGAGGATACTTTCCCAACTCTGTGTGCAGCCACCATGCACAGTGAGACTGTGTCTGGTCATTTTTCTGTTCCTATGGGTTGTTTGCAAACAAAAGGTGACCTGTTGTTTTTCTTTGATTTCCTGTAACAAGGCTTCTCTTCACCCAAGTAAGCAAACACAATCCTGTCAATGATCTGAAATGTCAGAAGATGTTCCCTAACCTGCTGGAAAGATGCTATCTGCTAAACCAATGGTGGTGCTGCTAATTGATTTCACAAAGAAACATCAATTTCTTCTGTTCAGTTCTCTACAGTGAATTGGCTGTTGTTGGTCTGAGCCTGTGTTTAGCCTTTTTGTCACTAAAGACATTGTAATGCTTATGGAATTAGTGATTACATAAGCTGGCTGTCTCTGAGTGCGCTTTACTGTGGTGTAATGCTCATTTAGAGTAAGGTAAGAGCAAGCAGCAAAGCAGAGGACATGGAAAAAAATATAGATTTGTAGTTGAGAGACTTATTAGAACTTAACACACTGTGCAGGAAAACCCGGATTTAGGAGTTTTCACGTATTCTCTCTAGCTCCGTAGATTAGAATGGAACCGTGGGAAAGCTGCCAGGGCTTTAAGATAAATCCATGCTTTGTAAATCCTTTCATCTGACTGGCGGATTCATACAATTGAGTATTACCCGGTTTATTATTGTTAGTTGATTAAATTCCTGTTGGTCAACACAAATAGTACTGTTCAGGCTGTGCGTTCATGTGATGGAAATTGGCATTGCAAAGTGATCCTTGAGAAAGAGAGGGGCAACCTGTCATTTAAAACAGTGTCCAGAATATGTTTGTGGAATAGAGCGGGGGAAAAAACAAATCCCTCTGTACAAGCGGCGTCCCAGGTGTCTCTCCCGCGACCGCAGAGCCTGCACCCGCTTGGAGGGAGTGCGAGGGCTGGGCCCTGTGCCCCACTGCCAGCGTGGGCAAAGAGCCTCATGAGGGGACGTGATATCCAAGCGAATGTATTTGAAGGTAGGAAAGGCATTGTATGGAGTGGACCAAGCATGTGTAATTAGGATTAATGGGATAAAGTTATGTGGAGGAGAAAGTTGTCAGGAAATGTCTCTTCAAGGTGAAAGCTGTTGGGCTGCGGCATAGTTTCTCAAGAGAAGTAATGGACACTTACTCGGGTCATGTTAAAATGAGGACATGAGAAAAGTCTCTTCTTGGGGAGGAGATGGCCTACATCAGAGGTTCTAGGGAGGTTTTGGGAGGCGTGACAAGCTTCCTGCAGGAACAGTGCATTCCTGGGAGTGAGTGAGGAGGTCAAGAGTGGGACTCGGACCTCTCTGCACAGCAGGGTCTTTAGCTGAGTTTTGTGCTTGGGCAGCTGGGAGCTGCTGTCTCTACAGAAGAGATACTAATGAGCTGGTAGCAGGGGCTTGTTTTTGTGAGGCAGGGCTGTGGCAGGGCTTGAAATGGTACCCCCAAAATTTGGCACACTTGCACTTTCTAACTACTGCCTGGCTTGCAAGGAGGAAGGAGTCTGTAGGATATATCTCTCAAGAGTGGGAGGTAGACAAAATGGCAAGCAAAAAACTTCAGGGATCTGGATGCTAGGTGACCTGAAACATCTCTAAATTTTCATGAATTACATTAGTTTGAATGTCCATGCATTTTCCTTCCATATCCCTGTGCCTCAGCCAGAGTAATCTGCTTTTTCTTCAGGTGTAATGACTTGTATCCCATTGGAAAACTCAATGAGGATGCAGTGTGCACCTCTTAGAAAATGAGCCCACGTGGTTATTGCAAAGGATTCCTGTGCTTACTAGTCCTTTTTCTTCTATGTAACAAAGTACTATTTTGTAGAAATAAGATTATCCTCTCTCCCTTTGCTAGTTCTCACGTAGTCCTGAGACGTGGGCCACAAGGAGCTGCAGATGACCTTCCACAATGAACAGTCAGGAGGAGCCTGGGACACCATGTGGGAATTAGGTGGTTGAGAAGGAAGATGTTTGATTTTTAGTGTCTTCTCGCGTATCCCTCCCCTTTGCCCTGCTGCACTGTGGTATGTGTAGCTAGAAATCTGGGCTGTTTTTGCTGACTAATGGACACGAGGGACACAGCAGGAAGGCACAGGAGCAAACTGGCTGTCCATGTTCACGTGCCAAACAGCTGCTGCTGAGAGCCCCCTCTTCAAAGCAGTCCACATGCAGAAATGGAGCCTGCAGACTTTTTGTGTACGTAAGTCAGGGCTGAGAGTGAGCTACTGAAGTGCAGAGAAGTGCATGTTAACCAGTCTTTCAGGGAGCGGTCAGCTGCCAGTCCAAAGTGCCTAAGTAAGGGGTAATAAACCTGTTAATAAATAACAGAAAGTTGGCTGCACTGCGTGTTTTTAATATCTGAATGCATCCCTAGGGAAACCTGATAAAGGTTTGTACTGTCCTTTTACAAATCAAGTATTTGTTTAGCTTACGGGATCAGAAAGTCTCTTCTGATCCCCTGGTCGGTGAATCCTTGCAGGATTGATTTTATTATCCCTGACTGACAAATGCCTGGGCTCTCCTTGAGTGTCCCAGGCAAGGTGACTACACAGTTCTCTATAGGAGCATGTTGTCCTCTAATTACAAGGGGACTCGGCCTCACTGTGAGATGCCACTCCTGCACATTTCCCTGTTGGGGGGCGGTTAGGGAGCACCCTCTCAACAGATTCATTGCTGGGAGGGACTCATTTTCTACGGTACTTTCTAAAAATCCCGGATGAGCATTGCAACCTCGGTGATAGCAAATCGCAGAGATGTCAAGGAGATCTATTTTGTAAGTGACTTGCCTTTTCTAACTGATTTACCCTATTTTTATGTAATAGTGTTGTTGTATTAATTTATTTTTAACCACTTCTATTTGCATTTGTCTCATTATAAAAATGCAGCCTAGGGACACATTTTAAACTGTTCCTCCATCTTGCTTCTGCTGCCTTTCAGCATCACGCTATTAGGAAATGCTTTTTGTCCGGTCCTTCTTTCCGGGCATTAAAAGTAGATATACATTGTTCAGATTCTTAAACTACACCAAGCATCATTCTGTCTAAGTATCAGGAATCTGTTATGCTTAGTTTTGGGTCATAGCATATTTTTGGCTGGCTTAGCACCATTCCAGCTGGCCCTAACAAACCATCCAGCAGTTCAGCATAGGCAAAACATTACACTTGACAGCCCTTTTCCTGTTCAATTTCCTTTTGCAAACTCCTCCAGCAGGGCTGCAGGTGCAGGGGGGAGGCGAGGACTTCAGGTAGGAAGTGCTTTCCCAGAACAGAATATCCCTCCACACTCATATAAGAAAGGAGCCAGCAGTTTCTGCTCCATCTTTGTAATTTGATGGCACAGAGGGGCTTCTCTGTGGCCCAGTTACTGTTCTTTGTTGAATTGTTTTTACATGAAAGCTGGCAGAAACAGGATTTATGCCTTCTTCCAGCTTGATAGCAAAGGACTGTGCAGTGAAATTACTGTACATACGTTGTAGTTTTTATGTGTGCCTGTTTTTTCTGTCTGAACTGGGTCCTCAGAGGTGTTTGGAAGAAACACACCTTCCTCCCACGGTCGTGCTGCCATTGGAATGTGTTTATCGAAAGTGAGTTAAATTACTAGGCAATTGGAGCAGATAATGTTTAACCACAGAGTGGGGTAGGAGAGTGTGAGGCTGTGCTGGTGCAAGGTGGGCAGGAGAACAAGAAAAGAATCACCTTACAAAACACCAGAAATGAGAACTTTGATTTTCTCACGGCCTGTTGCCCTTGCCCCTGCCTGCCTGGACACTTCAGGCTTTTGCACACCACTGTTTCTTCTGCATCTCACCTCCGTGGTATGCTAGGGCAAGTGGCCAAGTGCATTTCTTTTTCTATTTGTTTTTGTCCTTGCTGACTTGCTGACTTCATCACGTGTTGCAAAATGCATCTGAACTACAACTTCAAGCCTCTGTGCTGTGAGAGCCTTCTCCACCCCAGCCTGCGGCTGGGGGCCCAGCTCTGTGCTCTGCACTGCAGCAGAGAGTCACTTCCCCACTGGGACCCCCAAGAAGTATGGGTTGGTGAGAGACACTGGTCAATCAAACCAGCAAAATACGTGCCAGATCCATAGTCAGCGTATGGTGAACGCTGGGGGCTGTGTAGGTGTCCATGCTAGCTGATAGGAGCCAGTGGTGCTACGGCAGCAGTAATGGTTTCTTCCTGCAGTGTAGCCAGGCTCCGTGTCCTTAGCCATAGATGTTTTTGCATCTTCAACACAGGCACGCGTGATCCCCCAGCTCCAGGAGAGCTCGATGTGGAGGGATTTAGATGTTCCCTGGTGATTGCCCTAAGCCTCAGGCTTGTGACTATTTTAGGCTTTCTCTCTTTCTCTCTGAGGTTCTGACCAGAAATTTCATGCTGAGCTAAAAATTGCATGAAAAGGGATGTATTTCCATTAAAAATACTCTTTTTGACATGGCAGCATTTCCCTATGAAAAACTATTCTACCTAAAAATTCCCAGCGAGCTCCCAAGGAGCGTGGTAAGAGTGGGTAACACCATGAAGCCAAGCGTCTTTCTGGTCAGCGCGGACCGCAGTGCTAGGCTGCCGGTTCCGGGTGTTGTAAGGAGGGAGGCTGAGCGGGTCTCCGCCGGCCTCGGCCGCCGCGCGAGCGAGGCGAAGCTCGGCCGGCCCCTGAAACGGCGGCTGCGCCCTGCAGCTCCCGTTGCTCTCGTTCCGCGTCTGTCTTTAGTTAGCTGCCCCAGCGGTTTGCACCGTCCCCGCTTTCTTCGCTTCTCTCCCTCTGCCTCTCTGCCCCGCTCGCGCTGCCAGCTCCTCGAGCCGGGTCCGGCAGCCCGCGTCGCTGGCGTGCTGAGCGGGGGGATGAAAAAAATTCCTGCGCGCTCGGAGGCTGCGCTGCCCATTCAGAGGGCGGTGGGCTCTCCAGGGCCCCCGGACAGACGGGCTTTGATCTGGCTCCAGCCTTTTCCCACCGAGGCATCGCTTTTGAATGGGTTTCTGCTCCCAGCGTCGCCGTGCGGCAGACAAAGAAGGGCACGGGAAGGGGTGGGGGAGGGCTGTTTACCCTCATCGGGAATGGTCGAGTGGCCCGAGTCAATAGAGCCTATTTTTCATTAACCTGATCATTAGTTTTTCTCACTACCAATTAAATTTTTCCTCTCGGTGCTGAGGAGAGCATCATTTGCATCTGAGAGTTTTTTTTTTTTTTTTTTTTTTCTTCTTTTTATAGTAGGGGGCTCCCTGCACATCGCGGGGTTATTTGAGGCGTGGAAATTAAAGTTTAATTTCTCTCTGGACCGGGCGGAAGAGGATTTTTGAGCTGTAATCGTGGCGCGGCTCGGATTCCTGCGGGCTGAGGAGCGCGTTGCAGAGGCGGGTCTCCATTGTGTCGGGCGGCTGATTATGCAGCCCGCTCCCGGGCTCCCTGCGCTTATTGTCCGGAGGAATCTTCCCAAGCAGAGAGGGGAGCCGATTTACGATCAGAAACGCATTCGCTCTGGCCTGCAAAATGTTGTTTACTGAGAAAGACCAATGCTCTTGCAACTAGTTAAGATTTTCTGGCATTACCCTTTTAACAAAAATATATCACTTTATCTGATAATCTGCTCTCCCCTCTGCAGGTTGCTTATCAAGTAGTTTTGTAAACTCAGGAAAGCCCAGTTGGTGAACTGCCTTGTGCTATCAGTTTTTGAGCTGAATTCCTTTGAAAGCAGTGGCAATTTCTGCATAAAACCTACCAGACGTTTGTATGTACAATGTTGAGTATAAGAATTACAGCCATTTGAAAGCTGGCAGTGCTTCTTACCTAGAAGCTCATGTTTAATCTGTGGAGGAGAAAATCTTCAAGGATTCAAACAAACCTAAAATTTCAAAGAAAACTTACTCACAATTATTCTGTTTCACCAGGCTTTGCGGTAACCTGACATGTTTTGCACAAACTTCTGAACCTCTGCGGTTAGAGACTTGTTACAAAAATGAAGGAACTTCAGCAATGGTCTTGTCAAATATGATTGAACTTTTACAACTTCAGCGAGCCCCCAAATCTTTCAAGGACCAGATCAAATCTGCATGCGTTTGTGTGCGTTCAGATCTGGGGGCAAAAATTTTATACGACTTTGGCCAGTGTGACGTGTTTTAAGAGAAAAATACCAAATTGTAATTCCTTCCTTCGTTACTGCGGGACCACTTTTTGCTGTGCGATGTAATGGGAATAACGCAGAAAGGCGGCCAGGGAGCAGATTTGGTGGTCTGATTGCATTGTTTTCAGTGGATTTTTAAGTGGTAACTGACAGGGCATTTGGGCGTGTGAATGTTCAGAGCAACCTGTTCAACAGAGCAGAGTGCAGCAGAGTGACAAAAGACTTTGGACTCTGCTTCCTTTTATTGCTGTTTTGGTTTCAGTGGTGCAAACTGAGAGTTTTGGGGCTTCTGGCTATTACTTTTTATGTTATTTTGGGGAAGGCTCCCTTATTATGGGAGTTTCTGGACTACTAAAGTAGTTCCAGGTTGTCCTGGCCTTCATTCCCCACGTACTGTTTTCAGGCTAGCACCTTTGTGCTTTCCTTAGACTTGTAGGCATGGACAGGGCTGTCTCCTTGCCCTGCTCCAAAGCCCTTCCTTGTCACAGAGCCTATGAAGCTTGACAGCATTTTGGCTCTTAGTGCTGCTGAGATCTGTTTCCTAACCAACACAGTTTTCTGGCACTCTCTGACTTGTCTATATTCATTGCGTCCCTCTTTTTTTTAAGCTCTTTTGGCTAAAGGCTGTAGGTTATTGCTATGCTCATACTGAGCCTCGTGCTGTTTCGGCTTTCCATGATTTAAGGCTACTAATTTCTGTGAAAAAGCTGACATCAATAGCTCTTAAAGATGAGAACTGTCTTTTTGGGGGATGCTGACTGAAATCACTGATACTGTTTGAAACAGCCAATTGATTTCAGTACAACCTTTCTCTTGCAAACACCCTATTAGTATCCCGAGTCATAGCCCATATCATACTTTTTCCAGTATGCTCTTGTCAGCTCTCCTTTCACCTTTTTTGTGAGCCACTGTGCAGTTAGGTGAGAATGTCAGCAGAAGAAAAAACAAAATGTACAAATGATTTCAGGTTACTGAATTTAACATGCCAATCAAAGTGTTTTCACTTTTGGTCTTAAATAATTAGGGTGCTTGGTTTCGGAAATTTAAGTGAATTAGCAGCAGATTTTCTCATGTGCTATATGTACAGGAATAGTCATGGAAAATAGAACTGAAGGGCTCTGGAGGTCACCTAGCTCATCCCTTTGCCTGAAGGCAGACTCAACTCTACTTAAACTACTCCTGACAAATGTTTGCCTAACCTGTTCTTAAAAACCTTCATCAATGGCGATTCCACAGCCTCCCAAGGCAATCTGTTCCAGTGCTTAACTATCCCTGCTGTTAGCCTGCTTTTCCCAAGTGGACATGGAGAGCAATTGATTCGCTTCATCTTTTGAACAGTCATTTTCATCTACATATTCGAACCTGTTAATATGTCTATCCTCAGTCTTTTTTTCTCCAGACTAAACAGTCTGGATTCTTTGAACTATCTTGATAGACTATGCTTTCCACACTCTGATGCTCGTTATTTCTCTCCTCTGAATTCGTTGCAACTAGTTCGTGTGAGTCTTCAAGCATGATGCCTAAAACTGGACACAGATTCCTATTCAAGGTTTTTAAAACCACTGAATAAAGGAGGAGTTTTTTTGCCTGTTTACATATGGAACTCTTGTTTCTGCATCCCAGCTGGATCCCACGTACTGCTTTTGCCACCGTATGACATTGATTCCTGTCTAGTTTACAAACTGCAGTAGTCCTCAAGATCCTTTTCCACAGAACTGCTCTACGTGAGGGTCCTGGGATGCTGCCGCAGAATTTTAGATCCAACTGCAGGGTGGCTTTGAGATGGTACCTTGGCTGTGTGTTGGGCTCTGCCGTTAGTTTTTGGCAGCAGCACCAAAGTCCAGTGAGAAAGCTTGTAATTTGGAGGTGGAAGGGAGGAATTAAATAACTGGATTGGTATAGGTGAAAATGAGTATAAAGTCTGTCTCTTAGTTTTAGTGATTTTCCTCTTAGCAATATTGAGAGGCTGCAGCATCCACTTAGATGCCCCCCAAAGGAGGGTGCAGGGCAAAGCAAGCTACTCTTTCCAAAGCATTCACACCACTGCAAATGTTTTGAGTGGTTTGTAGCCAGTAGAAAGCCCCTAATCGGCTTCGGGGCTTTTTTTAACTGGGTCATGTGACCATGTTACCAAGATTAAAGTAGCACGAGGAAGGAAAAGAGGCTTAAACAGCTGAGGGTGCCTGGTAGGTCATTTTAACCTTTTCATAATCATTAAAGCTGCAGAATCCCATTAGCTGTGAGGGACTTGCCATTCTGCTCCCCGACCGAGCACTGTTGACCCAACTTTCTATTCATCTCTGTCTTCCTCCGGGGAAGACTTGGCACAGATGGCTCTTGGGTCCAGCCTTCGAGGGAAGGGTCCAGATACTCCTTGTTGTGCAACAGTGATGTTCATCAGACCAATAAGGAGCAACACATGGGTCTACCAAAGGCAGGGGATTTAGCTCTCTCTGTCTAAAACTAGGCACTCATGGAAGGTCCTGCTTAGGCCATACTGGGGTAGCTCAGCACTTGCTCATCTGTAGCAATAGTAGAGAGGTACAGGATAAGGAAGATTATGATGATCGCCTAATTCACTGCTTTGGCACCGTTCAGCAGGCTGGGGCTTTACTCTGCTGGAACTGGAGGTAACTGAGGAGCCTGCACCACTGCCATATCTCTCAGACATGGGAAACAAGGTGGAGCTAAGTCAGCTAGAGGCATGAGATAGTCAAAAGGTGTCCTTCCTGTTTGCTGGTGTTGCTCATCTTTTCCTCACTTCAAGGTTTTTGTTAGCACAGCATCACATCCAGTAGTCAGTTTGATCTTCCCCTGCCTTTCCAGCTGCAGCATTTTTTGTAGTCTCTGTTCTTATTAACCAGTAAGCAATGATGAAGAAATGCTGGTACCACACTGTGTCTCAAAGAGAGCATCACTCTGAGCTCCACCTGCAATTGGAACATTGTCCTACTTTCTCTATAATTGTCCTTTTGTTGTTTGGATGGTCCTTTGTCAGGCAAATCTTTGTGGTTAGACAGAAAATGGCTTCTTAAAGAGGCAAAGCAAAACCTGAAATCTAGCCACTGTCTGTGAGCTGTGATAGGTGCTGCACATGTTAGAGTACCTGTAATTTGTCCAGTGAGCTGTCCTACTCCTTCTGAAAAGCACCAGGCTTTTGTATGCCCAGTGGAAGAACTCTGCGTTTGATGTAATCAGCTTTCCTCTCTTACGTGCACACTGAGTCGAGGTTCTCTCACTGTGCGTACACTGGACATTAATATTTCTATCACTGTGTTTGCTTATTAAGTCCTAATTGCATTCTGTCCACTTGTGTTTGAAAGCCCAGTCTGAGGATGAACCTCAAAAAAAAAAAAAAAAAAGATCATGCTGCTTGTTCTCAGAGTGTTGTCCACAGGCTTTAAAACACAACAGGTAAAACAAACACAAATCTTTTGGTAGGTTGTTTACCCTCAAAATCTCTGGAGGACAGAAGGAAAGATTTCCCCGGAAACCTGGATAAACAGTAATGACTCTGCTACTGATGGTTGAACTGGTCTGTCCTGCGGCAATAGGAATGGATAGAATATTTTGCTGAACAGTTTGGATTCAAGGTGTCGTTTTTTTCCTATGGAAATATAGTTAAGCAAGGAAAAGTAAGACTGAGAAAAAGAATAATGTATCAGCAAAAGCTAGTTAAAAAAAATCAACTCCCCCAGACCTTATCGATGCGGTATCATTAAGGTGCAGTCCTTGTGGCGTTGCTGGAAGGGGTGGGAGAGAAGAGAGGATCCCTTTATGTCCCCGTTGTAAACTGCAGATCCTCCCATGGCTGTCTCTTCCTAAACTGCAGCTCTCCCTAGCCTTCCTTTAATGGCCAAGGACTGTCAGGTGCTACCTCTCGTAGCGTTGGTTGAGAGAGAGGCAGCTGGAGAAGGCCTCACGTGGGTCAGTGCAAACACCCACCGTTTCCTAGGCTGAGCAGCAGCTTCTCGCGTTGTGTGGGGAGAGCATTTTAGCCGCCCAGTGAAGATGTCCTCTCGTGCCAGCAGGTTCGCGAGAAGTGCTGTGGAAAGCCCTCAAGAGCTGTCAGCAGAACAGGCTCTTGTTGCTCGCTGCTGGAGGCAAAATGCACAGACAAAGCTGTGTCTCTGCTGCGGTGGTCTGAGGAGCAGGGAGTCAGAAGTCGCGTTGTGGTGTGTGGGACCCTTCAACAGCACTGAGTCTGTAGTGCTAGCTTCTGACTAGACAGGGGTCACGAGATAGGGCGGTGTGTTACCAGTGTTGCTGCTCTTTTCCCCTGCTCTGTGTCACATTCTCTTTGCTGGTTTTTGTTTCCCCCTTCCCATTAAGCAGGACTTACGGGTTAAATGGGTTAGACATACATGGACACAAGTGATCTCGTGTGGTTTGTGCTTTGCTAGGCAGTGATAGGACGATTGCCCTCCTGAAGATTAGGATCATGACGTAAAGGTCACCCAAGCGAAAAAGGAGAAATGGGTAGCCGCTTTTCAGATGACATGAGACTGCTCTCTCCTGGCTACACTGTAATACCCACGCACACACATGCACACACTCTTCCTTTCCTATCAGCTGCTTCCTAATGGAGTCCTGATAAGATATCAGGAGCTCTTGAGCTCCTGTTGACAGTCATAGTGGGCAGATGTTCTGCTATGCTCGAAGATGATATCGTTGCTGGAAGCCATAGTAGTGAACAGCAAAAGCCAAAGTCAGGAGAGACTTTATCAAGCATTTACAGACTGACTTGAGGTTGCTAAGCTCTTAGACAGGCCTAATGAACTGGAACTGAGTTGGGAATGTGCAGTCTTGAAAAACTTCAGAGCTGGTAGTTAAGAGACTTGCTTGGAAATGTTAATTAAATAGCTCCAGTGGCATATGTCCCATCCTGCTGGAGCAATGTTTTGGAACAGCACAGCTTTCTTGTCAGTACATAACCGCTGCCTTGTGATATTTAAAAAAATGCGTATCAGTCTGAGACTCAACTTTTTGTTATTTGTGATTGCATTGTAGATTACATATAGGACTCTTGTTTCTCCATCCCAGCTTGATCCCACGTACTGCTTTTGCCACCGTATGACATTGATTCCTGTCTAGTTTACAAACTGCAGTAGTCCTCAAGATCCTTTTCCACAGAACTGCTCTACGTGAGGGTCCTGGGATGCTGCCGCAGAATTTTAGATCCAACTGCAGGGTGGCTTTGAGATGGTACCTTGGCTGTGCATTGGGCCAAGTCACTTCTCTGTTGTTTTAAACTGTGTTTTAATACCTATTCTATATCTAATCCATCACCTCCACCTTAAAAATACTTGACTGGATCTTATCAGTCTTACTCAGACAAACGTTGTATTATGGATGGCTTTGGATGTTACATAGGGGTCTTTTATTATTTAATTTGGTCTAAGGCAGTGTCCATTCATAAAATATCTATTGTAGTGCCTCGAGTATGAAAATATTTGTGATTTGGCCTCTCTTTTATTTCTGTGAGTGCAGACTGGCAGGCTGCAGGAGGCTGTAATGCTGTGCTCATGGCTAATGTGATGGTAGAACAAATTGGTATAGGTTGCTTACAGAATATCTTATAAA
Source organism: Rhea pennata (assembly GCF_028389875.1). Taxonomy (NCBI): domain Eukaryota; kingdom Metazoa; phylum Chordata; class Aves; order Rheiformes; family Rheidae; genus Rhea; species Rhea pennata. The sequence continues at coordinate 56,620,612 of NC_084667.1, read as the reverse complement.
GCTGAAAAAGGTGGAGGCTTTTGTCTGCCATGTACCTTTTGCTGTGTATTCCCTTGTTACCTCCCCAGTGAGGTTGCTCCCAAGCTCCTGCAAGAAAGACATGGGGGCTGGAGTTAGCAAACTGTGGTGTTCGGGACTTGAGAAAGGAGAAGAGGGTCTAGGTCAGTGGGCTGCTTCACCTCACTGCCAGGCTATGCCATTTGGCCCTGACATGCATTTTGTCTGTAAATTTACCCTCCCACCCACTCACATACTTTCTCAGCTGAATTTAGAGATATTTTTAGTGGGAGCTAGCTCGAGCAGAGTGTAGGTGTCCCTTTTGCTGAGGCTGGAAAGCAGCCCTTGGTTGGGGGGGTGGGGGCATGGACTGAATCACTTAGACATTGGAGCATCCTCAGGGTACCAGAAGGAGAGATTCCACCCCCGGGTCCACGAGGCGAGTCACCAAGAAGCTCAGCACACAGATGCAAGGAACCAAGCAACGAGCCCCCAGCGAGCTGGTCATGGAGGGGAGCACCTGTAAAACCTGAGTAACTCAGCAATGGCTCTGCAGTGTGTCTGCCCACACCTGAGGTAGGCGAGCCAGTGTGCCAACAGCCTGTGTTAACCTGATACGGAGAATTGTCTTGCACACCAATATGAAACAGTGCGGCAGGAATGGGGTTTGCTGAAAAACACAGAAATGTAGTGTTGACTAGGAAAAAGCAATGTTATGGGTTTGTCCGACTCTCAGAAAGTTTTCCTTTAATGACAAAATATATGAAAAGATGCGAGTTTCATCTGCTTCCTAGCTGCTCTGAAAGAACCCCACCACCTTAATAAATCAACTTCTTTACAAGACATAACTGCTGGCCCATTTTTCAGCCTGCTTGTCTGTGTCAAGAAGCAAGACCAGCAGAGCAATAATAATCTGAAATATTGTGCTGAAGAAACAAAATGTGATATCAAAACTGCCGACAAACAGTGAAATGTTTCACTGTTTCACTGAGTGCAGGTTAAGGTCTTTTTATGAGACCCTCATTGATGGAAGAGGAGGAACCAAAAATGTCAGCATCCCATCAAACAAAGGAAAATAAGGCAGCTGGCCACAAGGTGTTAATTGTGGCAGGACATAATTTCTTCCAGTGTCTTGTCTGCTTTGGTTCGATCTGGGATAATTCCTGTAGAGTAGTTATTCTTTATGAGGGGAGGAATGGTCTTGTTTGCAGGACACTGACAAAGAAAGTGTAGCTGCTCTTGACTGTGTTAAATCGTGCTTGCAAAAGCATGCTCATGAGGAAAAAACGTGGTGGGAGGCAGATCGGCTCCGACCCTCAATCCAAGTCGTGGACGCGTGTGGAGGGCTGGGAGAGTGAGGCAGCCCCGTGGCTCAGGCTGTGGGAGGCTGAGGAGCAGGGGCACCTCGTCCAGGACCTGCCACACAGTATCCCGCTGGGGACTATGCAACCCCTGTTTGCAGCAGACACCAAAAAGACAAACTGGTACACAGGGGAATACGGTGGGAAAGGACTAATTCACCTCTGTTAGCTCATCTCTGTGCTTATGCTGGAATATTTTCCCATCACATACTGTCCGCACTAGGTGTGGGGACTAATTCACCATGACTGAATCAAGTGGGAATCAGCAGGCTCCTGACAGCTTCCTCTTCTTGTGAACAGCTGTATTAACCTTTTGTATTTCTGCTGTGAATTGATCTGCCTACAGGAATTGTGTTTTTACTTATATCCGTTTAAGTGCTGAAGTAAGGAAGACCTCATTAGGAAAAGGCCTTCGATGTTGGTTATCTCAATCATGTTGCTACAAAGCATAGCTCTGCTCCGCATGCTCTTGGTTTTGAAAAACTGCATACAAGGAAATACAACCATTTCTTTCGTTACCAACAAAATGAATGTATAATGGATCTTATTTACCTATCAGACAGGTCCCTTTGAAATCTCAGATGAGGATTAGAAAGGTTCCAGTGTCTCCAAGTGTCATTTAAAATGACATTGTTCAGTGCTCCACAGGCTGAGAGATTGTTTTGATTGTTAAAACAGTTTCTAATTTATGTTTTAAAAAAGCATCAAGAGCCAGGCACTTCCCTGCTCCCTCAAAGGCCATTTAGTTAAAACAAGGTAGAGTGATTTGTCTTGCCTCAATTTAGCTGTAATGAGTATTAAGTGGTTTATCTATGTGGAGAAAAGTTACTCAGCTAGATTACATCAAAGTTGAATTACACCCGATTCCAGATGGAGTATATTTTTTAAGATAGTAAATCTTCAGGAGGGTAGGTAATAACGGTAATGCTCCTTCACAGGTTGGAATGCAACTCTTTTTCCTCTCACGGAGATAATGTTAGGAACTACATCCAATTAGTTTTTCAAAGGCTTTATAAAGAAATAGGACTTCAGATTTTACAGCTCTGCAAACAATTTAGCTTGAAGCATTTAAATTGTACAAGTGAGTGATGGCTAATTACAACACTCACTTCTTCAGTTTTTATTAGTCGTGCTGTTACATCTGATCGTTGCCTTGCTGAGCTGGCTGTCCGCTTGCGTTGTTGCTGGGGCCAGGCATGTGGAGGCAACATAGAGGGGGCCTCAGCCCTCCCAGCACATGCTTGCCGGGAGACAGGCTACCAGGGCAGGAAAGCATCCATGCTTCATCCTACTCAAGCAGAAGCGTTTTCTTTCATTTTAACCACAAATGGAAGTAGCCCTGTGGATGGAGACAGTTGGGTTATGGTAGCTGCTTGAAAAGACTTTTTGCTGCTGGAAGGTGCTCCAAGCGTGATGACGAGCTAGCGCCGAGTTTGACATGTGTAATGGGAAGGGTGGGAGGCGCAACATTTTGAGGGGAAATTCCTTCCATTTGGTGCCATCTGGCCCTGTAAGACAAATGCTGCTCATGCAGTGTTTTTCTGAGGCTCCTAGGAGCAACCTGAAGAGCATGTTTGCCTGAGGGTCATCCTGGGAGGGACTGAGTTCCTGCCTGGCCCAAATACCTGCCAAAAAGCATATCCCACTGTGTCCTTAGCCACTCTCCTGGTCTGCCTCTGTGATACTATACCCTTCTCTTCAGCATGCTGCGCTTCCACTTAGCCTATTGAGTTAGCTGTCTGCCAAGGGCAGAATAATGTATGAGACCTTTGTCAATACCTACCGAGGTAGGGGTACATGGATTTGAAGTCAGTGCCATGTTGCTATATTGGCTGACGGTCTGGCCTAGGGTGTGCTGTTGGTATGCCGTAATGCTCAGGATCTGGAGAGCCTCTCACACCACAGAGAAGAATGTGGTTTTGGAGTGAAGGTTAAGCATTCTTCATGACTGAAGGCAGACTTTGATAAGGTGATGGAGATCATTTGTTTAATTTCTAATGAATGCGACGAGGGGGTCTGAGCCATCCACATTCCTGCTCAGTACCGTCTCCTGGGTGGGTCACCCAGGCCTTTCTTCCAGCCACAGCTTTAGGGGAGGCAGGGGAGGAGGAAAATTCACTGATAAGAGGAAGGTCAGAGGCAGAAAAATGTTGGGAATGTGTTTCTTGATCTAATGTGGGAGAGCCTCAGCCTAGGGCTTTGCCACTCAGTCCTGGAGTGTTACTGCCTGCTGTCACAAGAGTTATGGGATCTTTCAAACCTGAGATCAAGATGCAAACTGCTCATCTGGCACCTACCTCCTCCCAGACAGCTCCAGAAGATGGTGGTGATTCGTCTCTGAGGGTGTAGTGAGGATGCTGACAGCTCTGAACAGTGTTTCTCAGGCTTTGCCTGAGATGGAGCACTTTCAGCTGGCAAAATTTGTTCGCTTTCTCTTTTTCTCTTCTCTCATGTGTTATGTTGCTATGGGGTGTTCTCTGGCTGAGGTCAGATGTGGGATGTGGTTCGGGGTTGAACAGTGCTGTTTGAAGAACTCCAGCAGATCTCAGAAAAGGCATTGTGGCTGGAGTAGGCCATGGTGTGCCCTGGCTCCTGGAGAGACAGAGGTTGCCCTCAGGATGTGCCGAAGGAATACTCTTTCTTTTACACGGGGCATAAAAACAAAGCGAGGAAATACATAATTTTCTCCTCATTTCTTTCTTTCTTGGGGCAGTCATGCTTTCTATTTCACAAGGTAGTGTGATGGCTCATGCCTGGTACCACGTAAGCAGTGTGAAGGGACAGGACCATTGAGAGCTTGGAGCTCTATGTGGAGCAGAGCCCCTGCCACTGGGAAACAGGCTGGGTTTGCTAACAGGCAAAGGCTTACTAATGCTGTGGTTGCAGTGGAGCCCATGTGTGACCTGGCAACACATACGGATCTTCGTTAGCTTTATGTAGTGTTTTTTGTGCTTTTTCATGTATGCATAGCTGTGTAATTAATGCATGGACAGACTGTCTTCAGTTCAGTGGCATATCTCTTGATTTCCAGGCAGACATAGATAAAGCCTGTCCTTTGATGGCAATTTGAATCCTTCATTGAAGCTACTCTGATTGCCCTGAAACTTTGAGATAAAACCCAGGAACCAGTGTGTCTGGATCATTTGATTCATTGTTTGTAGGCACTCCCCTCCATGCTGCACTAGGAGCGTGCTGTTACCCTGTGTAGCTGCCAGGCGGATGGAGGGACAACCTTATGCAGCCGACTCTACAGGTGGAGGCGCTTTCCATAGCAGAGCAGTGGAAAAGATGAAGTCAGTGGATGTCTTCAGACTGATCTGGAGACTCTTCTGGGAACTGTATTTAGCCAAATGGATATTACTAGACTGAATTTAGGGGTAAGTCAATAATGTAGTGGCCTGGGATGCAGACGAGGTCAGACTAAATGATCCATGGTCCTCCCAGCTTTGTCTTTAAGACTCTGAAATTCCCCTGTTACCGGGATGGAGGAGAGATTCATTACTAATTCAGCAAGTTGTTTAAGCCTACGCTGAAATCTTGCTGACTTAAGCATAGATCTTCTGTAGCATTCTGCTCTATGCATTTTTATATGCATGACAAAATTCATGACATTGTTGGCATGAAGTCTCAGCTGGGAAGGTGCTATGGATTGATCATATAACTTACTGCTTTTGCCTTCTTTTCCTCTGCTCCACAGACTTCTCCCATGTTTGAGTTGTTGTGGACGGACAGAGTTTGTGATCTCTGCAGCTGGAGATGATACTGTTGTGAACCTTATGACCACTTAAACTGTTCACGGAACTTACATAGTTTCCTACAGCATCTCCTTATCCTTTCTTATGAGGATTTATTTGGATTTACTGGTTTTGCAGAAAGCACAATCAAAACAAAAATAGTGCATGTGTTTCATTTGCAGTGTTTGTCCTTCAGATGGGCATTTGACTCTAATATGTCCTGCTGTTCCTTTATGTGCAACTTGGCACTTGTCTATAGTAGCACTTTTTTTTGGGGCATATTCCAATTTTTGTCTTGAATGGTGAAAGCACTAGAAGTGGTTAGCTGTAGCTTGCATGCTAGCTCTTCTGCAGAACTGCCCAAAGACTATCCAAGGAACAGAAGTCAGGGTTGTGCTGAGGGTGTTTGGCAGGTGCTGGCAAAGGGAATGATAAGCTGTTTAGCACAGTGCCAACTTAAACCTTCCAAGTAATGCATATATGCATATGTGCATGTGATTGTGTGTGTGTGTGAAAACTTAGCTAACGTTGTCTGCTAACCATAATGGGCTAATCCTGACCGATGCTGGGTATCAGCAATGCACACTGGTGTGAATGCTTGGTTTCAGTGTGAAGTCCTGTGGTTGAATAATGGCTTTGCAGCCATTCCATAATAAATAAAATGCAGTAAAATGTAACTCCATTATATGAAGTGCTTTTGGCAGTGCAGAAGTTGCTCAGGTTTTTTCATATGCTTTAGCTGCAAAGCTTCTTCTTCTCCCCCTCGTGAAACAATTCACAGAGTCCACTACCAAAACTGCAAGTGGAAAAGACATTTTAAAAACATACTGATGGATGGAAGGAGCTATTGCAAACCGTTAAACTATGATGAAGATGGTTAAAAGGTTTTCCCAGGTTCCTTTTAATTTCTTCCTTGTGACATTTGCAAATGTGTTGCTTCAAAGCATATTTCGAAACAAAATCCAGATGTTTTGGACAGTGATGAGCCACCCACAGAGCGCTCTGGCAGGATATCTTCTCTACTAGGTCTCCCTATCTGGTGTTGCTATCTTATTGCAGTGGTAAACTGGCCGTTAAATTACTTCAAGTTGAATATTATCATTTTATGTGAGGTCATACTGTATTTTATTGCCCCAGTATTTTGCTGTCTAGTGTTGCATACTTCCTCTAGAAAAAAAGCAGGTCTCATTGATAGGTGGTTGTGTTGTAATACGTCAGTCTGTGTGTGTGCTTCAGCTTCGTGGTCTGTCTGTGTACTTCATTCCCTCTTTCGTGGTGGTGGGAGTTCTGACCGTGACCTCTTTGTAGAACCATGCTTAGCTCTAGGAGTTTGTCAGCTGTGTTTGAAAGTGAAGGGGAGAGGGTAGTTTATTTGAACCTAAAAGGAAATATCTTCTGTTGTTGAGTATTTTGCTGTGTTTTAGGTGAATATGAATGTCTTTCAAGCTTCAGAAACTACTTTAATAAAAAAAAAAAAAAAGGAACAGAACATTGCAACTTCACCTTCCTTTTCTCTTCCCCCCCCCCACCTGACTGAGTAGGGCTGGTATGAATTCATAGAAAATACTGCTGCTACTGAATTTCAGCTCCTTAGTGCAAAAGCTTTTGGCAGAATCCCCTCCCCACCCTTTAGATTTGAATTTGTAGTAATTAGCTCTTTCCCTATCTCCTCTTCCGCAGAGTGGCAAAATGTATCGCTGTCTGACAGTACTAATCTATAAAACATGAAGCTTAAACATATTTTTTCTCTTTTTCCTAAAGATTCGTCTTCCAACTATATCAGGCAACTTGAAACAAAAGTGAAACTGCTGGAGGATGACAACAAGCTTCTCTCTCAGGTAGGTTTTTTTTTGTCTTTTGTCAAATAGATATTAATGTGGCCTTAGGCTCTGTTCCCCTATTTCCACATAGTGTGTCTTTCTGCCCACTTGAATTCACTAGGGCTTCAGTGGACTTCTCGAGAGGGTGAGAGCACAACGGGCCTTCATGTCAAACGCTGCTGATGGAACTGGGCTGTGTTTTCTTACACACTTCTTAGAGTAATGCTGCCTCAAAATTGCATGTAGAAAAAAATAAACAGTCAACTCCCTGTTAGGGTCCATGTTCATGTGTGTTTGGGAGCGAGGCAAAGATGGAAATGTGCATGGATGTGCACAAAGGATGGGTGCTGCTGTTGCTGAAGTGGTGAGCCAAAAAATGTCTGCTCCTGGGGGGCAGGAGCTGGAGGGAGGAGGGCTTGTGCCCGCAGAAGGAGACATGTACAGAGGAGCGAGGGTGTGTGCAGTGTGTCTGCATCCATGTGTCTGTGCACAACTCCTTGGTGAGCAGCTGCTGTTGCTCAGTGAGGGTGGTACAGTCCAACGCTGCCTGTGTCCTTGCTCTAGGATTTTGTCTTGCTTGCCCATTTGCATTTTCTTTCATGTTGTCGAATGATGAGACTGTAGTAAAGGGACAGCCTTGGGAATAGTTTTGTGCAGTGCTGGCTCCTAGATTTTATTTGTGATCTTGCTTAAAACAGAACAGACCTTTTCAAAACTGACACTTTTTGCTTGCATCTGTCCTTCAAAGTCTGCTCTACGTGCCACTGGGCTTTTGATCATTTATTGTGCTTACCTATCTATATACAGGAATGTCAAATGGTGGGTAAGAAAGCAACCATTCTGTCTGGTATATCCTCAGGATCCCACATAAAACAAAGTGCTTGCTGTAAACAGGGGCAGCTTTGCTGAAATCAATGAAACTCCATCCATTTAAACCATCAGAAGAGCTACCCTTTCTCTTGTTCTTTGTGTCTTTTCACTATTATACTGTTCTTTCTCCCTGGCATTTTTAACTTTCTCTTTATCTGAACTTTGATTCTTGCTTCAAGTGCTGAGTTTCAGAATCATTTTGTTACAAGTTCTTTCCAGCAATAAGAGTGAGAGTAAAACAATTCCTAAATTCTTAAAAAAAAAAAAAAAAAAAAAAACACGCACTTTTTTCCCGAAATTATATTATGCTATTCTTTTCATTTCACTGAGTCTGAAAATAGAGTTGTCCAGTATCACTTCTTGTTTCTTCTGTTTTATTTCTAAAGCATTCCTTTAAAAAAGTAAAATGGATGAGAAGGCTATATGCTTACTGGACTTTCAATAAAATAATTTGTTAAACCTTTCTTTTAACTGAACTCCACCTTCTGACCCAACTGGGAGCTTTTTAAAAATTACCCCAAGTTTTGAGTGGGCTTGTTAAGTCATCAAACAGAACTCATAGAACACCAAAGAGTTAAAACCCCCAAAAGGCGCTCAACTCAAACAGCTACCAAGTGGCGTCAAGTATTAATCAATTCCTAATTTAATTTTAACTCTCTCTCTTTTTCTCCCAGCCCATAAATTAGCTGGTGGCAGTTTAAACCTCGAGACGGTTTCATTGGAAATATTGATAAACAGATGGGCTCTGCTGCGCAGGGTGGCCAGTTGCTAGGAGACTCGCATGGATTTGGGAACCGGCTCCCTGCTCAATATGCCCTTGGCCTGACTTCGTCCTGCCGTTTGCGAGCCATGTAGCAGCGAGTGCTTTGCTCGCTTGGGTCTGCCTCTACGAGGTGGAAAAAGTGATCGGTAATTCATGGGTGAAAAGTAGGCAGACTAAAAAGATGCCCAGACACATTGCAGTCATTAGCATGAGGCTTCCAGGTAAAGGCCAGTTTTTCTTAGTGTACATAAGCCTTGTGCAGGGCTGGAGCTGAAGACACCATCCTCCTTTTCAATGTGTTTGTCTCTGAGTTAGCAAAATACAAGAAAAAACCCAACCCTTCAAGTCCTGCTCTTCCAGGGGTGGGTGGATGTCAGTCTCTGTTGCTACCAGCCCAGGCAGTCACTTGCTGGCTGATGAAGGTTGAAAAGTAAAGCTCTTAGCTGAAAACTTTGCTCGCTTCAGCTGGAGGAGAGGGAAATGATCATGATGCAGTCACTCTTTGCCAACATGGACAGTCTACCCTCAAATCGCCTGCTCAGGGTTCACCCTGGGGCAGGGAATTGGGCTCCTCATTGCCTGAAGCAGCCCTGCCTGTCGGACCTTCTGCCTTCATTTTGTCGCAGGTGAGGAGGCCATGCGTTTTCCTCAGAGCTCACAAACTGCTTTCAATTATCCACACTTTCCAGGTTGTGTTACTACAAAAGTTCAGATTCAGGAAGGAGAGAAATGATCCTAAAGTAGCTCTGTCCTCTGGAGAGGGTCAGCAACCTTCTTAGCAGCACTAGCCACTGACTCCAGGCAGATGCCGATGTTCTGTCAGTCCCTGTGTGATGTCTTAACGACTCTCCAAAAATACCAGAATCCAACCCACTTTCGATTGTGCTTATGAAGTGCCTTTTTTTTTTTACCAGAAGCACTTAGCTGTTTAGGCTAACACAAGAAATGCTGAAGCTGCCACTCTTTGGGTGCTAGGAGTACAGGCATCTCCTCCAGATTTGTGATCCTACAAACCTAGTTTTGGAAAGTTCCTCTTTTAACACTCAGTATAAAGCTTATCAAATTTAAGCTCGTTTTCTACTGGAGTCCACAATCTATAGCAAAAGATAGGAGCAAGATAAGGAAAATCTTTGTATGTACAGATACCAACATCTACGTACACTTTGTCCCTGGTACTTTCCTGAAAAAGTATAATCCACTTACTGCATTCTTTCTTACTTCATTTCATTGTAAAGTGTTTAGCTCTTACCATGTTTATGTCTGGAAGAGATGCTAGTCAAAAAGGATCCTAGATAACTTTCTACTGTTTTTTAAAGTTTCCAGGTAATCCTGGCAGCATGTACTCTACAATGCCAAACTTGCTTGTCAACACCAAAGTCACATTTTAACTCAGCTTGGCTTTCTCCCTGGGTGTATTGACATTGCAATAATATTTGCAGCCTAATGTCAAGAAGTTCTATCACCACAGTGCTGAGGAGCGATGAAACCTGACGTCCTAAGTAACAAACAGTGCCTGTGCATTAAGGGATTAACAAATCAGAGGTGGTTATGGAAGTCTTCCTGGCTTCTTTCCAAGTGCTAAACAGAGCTGAAATAGCGCTTCATCCCGAGAAACCTGAGAAGACTGGTGCTGCAAATGATACTGCAAGCTTTATAGGAGGATTTATATTACAGTGGCCAGTGACACAATGCCCCTTTGCTAGCTAGTGCATCCTGAGCAAGATTTGTTCCTGTATCTTTGTGTGTCTGGGATGTGAGGCTATGCTGAGACGTGATGAGTGCCCTTGTGCCACCTTCAGGCACAAAATTAAGTTAATGCAAGGCTCCTAAATGTGCACTTCTAAATGTGCATCCTGACATCTCCTTTTTCTTTGAGCACATTGAAACAAATGCTCAGTGGGAGAGGCAAGAGTGTGCCAGTCGTGCTGGGGCTGCTGCTTTGCGCTGTACATGCTGCCAGCAGGGCGAGTGTGCTGTGATTCGTGCTTCTCTTTTACTGGTGACTCATTTGAACAGATTAATGGAAAGAGCTTTTCCCTGTTGGATCAAGAGCTACCATCCCATGAGCCTCACTTTAGAGTGAGATGAAAGCAAATGGAGAAATGGATGTTATTTATGCCAGCCCTATATGGATTTTTTGGTTTTGCCTTCTTTTTCCTATTAGGATCATTTCTTTCCTTCCATACATCCACCTCAGCATAGTCTCCACTCACCAGAATTAGCATCTCTTTCCAGCATTAGGTTTGGAGATGCTGTAAGGCAAGCAGTTAGTGTAGAAACTGTTTATTTCCAGTTGGGAACTGAGCTCCTTTGGCCTTTCCTAACCTGTCAATAATCATTGCTGTTTGCATCCTCTCTTCTGAGGAGACACTGCTCCTGCTTTTATACCTTCCTTTGACTCAGATTTGTACTATATTGTTTTGCCAGCGTGGCAGTGTTATCTAGAAAGTCATGCTCTTGGATGACATCGCTGGGCTGGCAAAATCCCTGGTAGCAATTCTGACAAAACACAGCTTTTGTTGCCCTAGTTTGTATTGTTTTAGAGAGATGCTGTAAGCGATTGATGCTATCAAATAATGTCTGTCAGTGCATGCTTATCTATGCTAATAGGTTTCTATGGTGTAACCACATTGGCAAAGATGACACAGTGCAGATGGGACCTCACAGTCCTAGGGTTGACAGTGTCAGCCTCTCTCACAAGTGTAATTGGCTTTTGTCCTCTAAGCATATGACCAACTAAGGGCAGAGGCACACGCTGAGTTTCTGAGGAGAGACAGCAGCCTGAATTCTTGCAACCTCTCAGTAGTTGGCTGGTTTTTATGTAGCAAGGTGCAACGTAAATCCTTGGTTTGTTTCCAAATTCCTGTTACAGGAGAGGTGAAATCCAAATATGTTTCTGGTGTGTAGGCTTAATTGACAACTTTATTTTCTGAAGTTTTAGTCAAGGTGTAAAGAACACTAACGTAAGCTCTAAGGAATGTTGGGTGTTGGCTTTGGAGGGCTTTACAGGCATCACTTATAGTCTTAAATTCTCTGGGAAACAAGTACACTAAATTATACTGTACGCATTGATTTAATCCACCCCACATGATATGGAAGAAACGATGTTTTTTCTCTATACCATTGTGGAGAATGCACTGTCAAGTTGGGGTTAACCTTTCTTTTGCGATGAGATAACCAGAAGAGGGTACTTTCCATATTATTGGAATGTAACACCTGAGATGAGAGGTTGCATTTGCTTTCTCTTCCTCTGAGCTGAAAGTGTCTAAGTAAAAAGTAGACCCTTTAAGTCATCTCAGACTGCCCCTTTAACTATAAAGGAATATGTAGGAACACCCCTTTCTCTCAAAATTAGAGAAACCCATGTCTTCAGGAGTGCTTCAGGAGTTCCAAAAGCCATTTCTGGTTAGTTTTATTAATAATGCATACATTTCAGTGATAATATCAGTGACAAACTTCTGGCCATTGTTCACAATATTACACATTTTCAAATCTTTATGTATAATGGCAAGCATTAGACACGTTTAAATAAGGCTGAAGTTTAAAGGATTCATGGACTCATCACCTTCTTCTCACTTCTCGTATTAAAGTGCTGGGTATCATAGGCTGGCTGACAAGACTTCTTTTTTTTTGAAGTCTCTGCTAAGCCTAGTCTATTTTTCCCCTTCGGAACAGATGTACCAGAGGAATCGTGCTGCTCAGAGATGCCCAGAGCATGCTGCACACCTTTGGTTCAAAAAGCCTAGATTTGAGCGGAGCAGATGTGTTGAACAGGCAGCAAGATTCTGAGATAACAAAAAGTTTGACAATGAAATCATGATATATCTTTTAAGGAAATTTTCAGGGCCCCTTTTGGGGAGCAGAAAGATGAAGAATTCTTCTCTAGAGAGGGGACAGCCCTTGGGAGTTAACGGGAACATTTGAGTGTTCAGTTAAATCACCAAATACACTTCAGAGTTACCAGCACTTCACAACACTTCAGCATCTGCCTACTAGGTGATTGGGATTTCGAGTATCCCTACAAGATTTTTTTCATTAAACAAACAAACAAACAAACCACTTTGGAAACTGTGCTTATTCTTATTGGTATGCAAATTCTGATTTAAAAGGCCTTCTGGTAAAGCTGAAGCTATACAGATAGAAGAATGTTAGTAAAGAATATCTGTAAATGCTGCTATTAAGACAGAGCTGAGGTTTTCAAGTTAGGAGCTTCCTTATGGGTTCTTGGTGAGGTGATCTACAGACTGCTGAAAGTCATCTTACTGCAAACATGTGCTTGGCACAAACAGATACTCAACAGGCATTTGGTAGCATATTGCTCTAAAAATGAGAAAAAATGGACCCCTGGATTTAAGAGAGCCTGAGAATCTTTCATGTTGCAATGAACAAAGATGTAAATGCAGTTTAGCAGGGAGTTTGATCTTTCCTGAAAAAGGTAGGCTAGAGGAGAAAAAAAATTGCGCACAACGGGTTGGCTGGCTGCAAGACGGTTTGAGTGCAATTTCTTCTATTATTGTAATACTAGTCACTTCTGTGCCAAGTCAGCCATTAGCAGTTCCTGCTTGTGCATTTGCCTCTCAGCTCTCAGAGTTGATATCAGGTCTTAGCATTTGGGCCTTTGAATTGCAGCCCAGTAGTCCTGTTGTGCCAGGAGTGTCACATGCGTATACCACAAGTGGAACAAAATTACAAACCTGTCTTATTTCCCCGAAGTCTACCTATTGTTTGCATATGAGGAAGATAAATATAATTGCTTTAATTTAAAGCCTCATAATGGGAATAGAGTTTTTTTGTAACAGAGAGTGACTCAGGCAAGAAAGGTTTCCAATTCATTTCCATTTAAATTCAAAATACTGAAGAGGACATGCCCTAAGTTGCTATATTACTGTTGTTACACACCATTTAAATGTTTAGCTGCTTATCGACTTTAATTAAGCAAAACGAAGATGCATATTTGGGACCTCAGCCAGAGATTAATTTGAAGTTAGTGAGACTTTCTGCAGTATTCCATGGATTTTGCAGTATAGCTCACACTGAACCACATTTTCATGAGACTTCCTCTATTGCATTCTCCAAAATTCGACTTAGGCTTCTAATTGCATTGCATTAATTACATGCATAAATGCAAGACATTTTGACAGGATCCCCTCAAATCTAACTTCCTCAGCTGTCATAGGGGAAGCTTCATGAAAAGGCAGCATGGAAAACCAGTCTCTTTGTGAGTGTGTTTCATTTGAGTCCCTTTCATGAATTAGAATGACCAGGCTGACTGATACGACCAATTTGCTGTCAAGTAAGTGGACTTGAGATTTAAATAAACAATATGTATTTATTGAATAAAATATTTTTAATTTTTTCCAAAGTCAGAGGTATACAATTTTACAAGAACAATTCAAAGATATCTCAGGCTTTCATCCAAAATATTTTCAAAATGTTTAAGACAATGGAATTCATTCTGTTGACATTGGACATCAGGTTCTTGGACTGCTACCTGTGAAAATAAATATTCTATTCACATTTGCCTTCCATTCATGGATAGGGGCACTTCTGAAAAAACAGAATCAGTGGCAGAAGCAAACTTTTGCAACTTTTAATGAAAGCTTTATCATCTGTCCTGTGAGTTTTTGAATTGTAACCTGTGGCATTAAGTGATTTTATGAGATATCACCTGATGCATGTAAATTGTGTTACTAGAAAAACTTGGAATATGAGTCAAAAAGCTTTGAATCCAAAAGGCGAATAAAAGATAGACAAAAGCATAAATTGTTTGTTGAATCTTATAAATGTGAAATAATCATGTGATCTTTTGCAACTGTACTTAAAATTTTAGAAGAACAGGAGTTGAATTTCTGTGTGAAAGAGCATGAGTACAAGACATAGATACATATACACAAACACACACACAGATCTTCGTGCCCTATTTACTTCTGTTGTGGGAGAGCAGGATCATTGGGTTTAATGAGGCTCAGTTTAACCTCCGGCTGTGAAATGCAGGATTAGTCATATCCTGTGCTTAACCAACTTTATAATAATTTTGATAGATGGCACATTTTTTCTGTTTATGAGGACAAGGAAAAAAGCTGTTAGTTACAGTTACATTAAGCTATAAAGTGACAATATTTAATGTCTTTATAATATGTGCATAAGTTCAAAGTGCACAGTTTCTTTGTGATCAATCTATCTAAGAAGGACTGAAAAATGTATTCGGAGAGAAACTAAGCAATAGCTAGAGAGGCTTGAAGACAGACTTTTACGGTAAGTTCAAATCCAAGACTACCTCGAGAAAAATTCAGTGCCTGCTATCTGAAGACAACTTGGGGAAGTGTGGATAGTTATTAATCTTTCAGAGCTTCTGGAAAACAGAGGCTTTAGCCAAAACAATGTTTGCAACAAAATTTTCAGGTTTGTTTTGCTTTTCATAAAGCTCAAACTGTACATCTAAATCAATGTAGGAAACTTTCAAAGAATATTCAAACTATTGTGTCAAAATCAATCTGGCTCCAACTGATTCTTCCTACCTATTCAGGTCTTGGTTCAGCAGTGAATCTAGAGTGGTCCTGAGGACGTCAAGGGTCTGAGTTTACATCCTGCCTTGAGCATTGTTCAGAAGAAGAGAGAGAAGGCCATCAATATCCTCAGCCAGTTTGGTCCCAGTGTTAGTTAAAGCCCGTGGGAATCTTTTCTGATTTATGACAAGGGGATTCAGACCTTTGTCTTCCTCATTCCTAGCTCACTCACTTTACCGGACGTGGAGAGTGATTTGAGAGGAGCCCAGCTGCATTGCTTTAGTTGAGTTTGTGATAGTGGGTGTGAGGGTCCCATTTGGCCTTCTTGACTGGAGTACTGTTGAAAGATGAAAACAGGGAAAGGTGACTCCAGGACATGGTACAATAAGTTTATTCATGTGGTTAATGCCAGATCCACGTCTACTTGTCGTGTGGAATTGGGGCGGCATTCCTTAGCTTCTCTATTGGCATCGCTAATGAAGATACTGATTTTGATGCTGACTAATGAGCCATAGATGCGCTCCATCAGTCTGACGCTCTCAAACTCGAGACATACGAGCTGCAGACCAGATGCAGGCTATACAGAATGTTAGTGGTTGTAGCTCTGTTTGGCTTTGTTACCTATTGAGTTGAATTTCTATTTGGGCTGTAGACTGCACAGTCTAGATCTCAGCTGCTTCAGCCCGTATTCTCTCTTGAGCAAAGCCTGCCAATTGCGTGATTATAATTGTACACTGCAATTTGGTTCGAGCTGATTATCTCAGTGTCCCATGAGTTACAGGGTTGATCCTTCTCTGCTGGTCTAAAACAAGAGGTAAAATATACAGCCATTCTTGAATGTTAACAATGAATTAAAGTTCTCTATCTCTGTTACTACAGAGAATGGAGAAATTTGAAATTTGCACTACTTTTATTGCCTATACCCCACTGAGCTACTAATAAAAATATTTTTCCAACAGTAGTTTTACATGGCAGAATCTGCTTAGCATCTTACTGACTGTTTCCTGCTATTTATCAAGCCTTTCCTAGAGTGTAAGCTTTCCATTTTCACCATTATGACCAGATGAAATCTGCTGCTTTGTCCCTTCAATTTTTATGTGTGCAACTCCGGATAGGAGGCGAAGGTCAGAGGAGAGGCAGTTCTGAAATCTCCAGTCGTGGCTCAGGTCTCCCATGCTTTTGACAGATACGGAGCGGTGGGAGAGTTTCTTCCTCGCTGTGTTTGTCAGTGGCTGAGACCCAGCTAAACACATCCTTAAAGCGCTCTGTACTGACTGTTGTGTGAGGGCTCTGGGCTCGTTCTCAAGGCCGTATCACTTTAAATTCCATATAAATAACTGAAAGTGGCTTTTGACGTCTTATTGACAAAATTAACTAAGGTTATACTTGTGACCTGCTGGTTGAACGCTGGAGCGGGAACTAGGAGATCAGGTGTAGACCTTGGTTTGCTTAAGGCTTTTGCTGCTAGCCTGAGGAGTGATCTCTGGCCAGCTGTACACCAGCAGTTTCTCTCTGTGTACATCAGGGATATGAGCCTATGTAAAGCAATTTGATATCTCCTCTTACAGCACATTAGTATTATTTCATGACGTAGAAGATATTAAATAGTTTTAATTCATCCCTTAACTTTTTCTCATTTGCAGGGATCCTTAAAAATCAAATACTTTTGATTTTTACTGCACTCTCATGTGTGTAATTTTCAGCATGGCTGATAAATCCTATCGAAGCTGATGGGATTCTTCACATATACTTAAAGTCAGATGTGTACTTCGCTGAGATTATTTTTACTTGAAAGTGTCTTGTAGCGATAACTGCAATTACTGAACCTTAATTCAATTATTAATTAGCTTCACAGAGTGAAATTGCAGATTCCTCAACTTCCCAGTGCCTGAGATCCTAAAACACTGATCGGTGAGATAGACAGGCAACCTTTGCGCATAGTCCTGTGGTAGGAGATGTTCACCTGAGCGTAAGGGTGTCTGAAAGGGCTATAGTGTGAGGTGCGGGGAAACGTGGGTCTGTTGCGGTGGTGTCCGTACCAGAGCTGTGGAAAGTAGGCACATCGTATTGTATTTGTCCGATGCATCCGCGAGAGTCCAGTTTTAATGCAGATACAATTAGCTGTTAGCGTTGTCAGATCAGATGAGGTCACTCAGTCGTTCATCGGAGTTGTGTTTTCTGTGCTGAGTCTCTTGGATGTGTGGCACAAAATATCATGCCCTATTTTCTATTCAGAGCCACGAAGGAGAGGCAGCAATAGTATGTTCAATTCCCAAATCCTTGCTGACGTAGTGAGCATCCCGTTCATGTAATTTAAGATGTGTTTCTGCTCTGATTTACCTCAGTGAATGAAGAGTTACTCAGCTGGCATTGCTAAACGAATCTTGGGCCAGATCATTCCTACAGGCTAGTATGGTCTGATAGTGCCATTGACTTTAGAGGCTGTCATAAAATACAAGGAGTTATGAAGAAGAGTGAGGTGATTCAGTTTAGTCAACTGTATCTTGGGTCACCATGCACAAAATTGAGGTAGTAAGGTATTAATGTTTATGCGAGAATAACAGGTTCTGCAAGACTTCATTCATTAACATAGGAAAAAGAAGTTCAAATGTTGATATTAACATTATCTTGTCAAATGCTACATGCCAGACCAGCTTATTTTGATCGTCTATAGTAAAGATAAAATTTATCCAAGTGATGAAATGTCATTTTTCCATTAAGTTTCCAATTGTATAATGTTCTTCTGTTCCCTTCTAGCTGACTGACTGCAACAGCTTGCCACGAAATTTCAGTAAGGTAGAGAGTGCTAATGCATCCACAAACAGCTTTTTGGATCTAGGGACTGCGTTTTAATATTGGTGCTGGTTGTTTGGGGCTCTGATTGCTTGCTCTTTCACATGCTAATGTTGGCAATTTCCATTTTTTAATCATCTGAATATATTAAAAATGCCTCTAATTATTTTTGATTTCTATTCTGTATTTGTGCAAAAGACATTTGTTAGTAAAATCTG
Organism: Rhea pennata; assembly: GCF_028389875.1. Lineage (NCBI taxonomy): Eukaryota > Metazoa > Chordata > Aves > Rheiformes > Rheidae > Rhea > Rhea pennata. The sequence continues at coordinate 56,602,550 of NC_084667.1, read as the reverse complement.
AGTTTTGACTGACTTCAAATCAAAACCATTTGCGTGCATAAGAAGTTGATACTTCTAGCTAAATTGCTGCAGGACCAGCATGTTGTTTGGAATAACGGTAAAAGATTTTAGACTAAACCTTCCATTTAATTACCCAGTTGCAAACAATGGGTTCTTGAGTGTCAAAATTGAGGCAGTTTCAATTACTAGAACAATTACAATGCAGAAAATTATTGCCAGTAGGTTTTAAGTATTTATACTGCAGGAACAGGGAAGTGATTCAAGTAGCGGGCAGTATAACAGTCCATAAACATGAAGACAGCCTGATCTAGTGAACTGAGATAAAACTTTTTTACTTCTCCTCACAAAAACATATAAACAAAAGCCAAGGCCACAGCAGAGTTTTCCATCTGATATCTGAGATTTAGGAGTTGAAACTAGAAAATTCAGTGAATGAAATATTTTCACACAGAGAATTCCCCAAATTGTACAAGTTCCTTCTGGGCTTACATTATCAGGGTAGGATGCCAATGCCATATTGTTTACGACCAGTTTCTCTAGTTTCAGTGTTTTAATCACAGCTAAAGGAAATCCTGTGTTTTGTAGACAACAGAGTAGCCACTAAAAAAATGGAAATTGCTTGTTTCTCTAAGGGCTGGGTGTTGGTGTGGCTCATTTGTCCAGAGAGAATCTTTTCAGTGGGTGTTAATAAAGGTATTTTTTATTGGCAATATAGAGTTGATTGCAGTATTCCTTTCCATCTAGCTGTATTTCATGTTAAGATACATAATTTCTTCTAAAATCATGTCAAATAGCAGGAATGGTGTTAATAAAATTAAGTGGTAGCCTTGTATCATTGAAAATGTGTTTTAGACTGCCGGGTTCAGAATCCTGTGTATCTCCTGCTCTTGCAGATGACTCTATCTGTGCTGAACAATGTGCTCAAGGAAATAACTGTGATTTAGGTGGTAACAACAGGCTCTGCTGTGCAGAAAAGCCACCAAGTCTTGGTTCAAGTGATGGGCCTACCACAGCAGTGCGGCATGTAACCTGCCGACTCTTGAACTCAGTGCCAGGGGTCTGCGTGGTAGAAAAATGGAGCAGATCATAGTCTTCAAAGCTCAAATCTTCCGGAAAGTCTGATCTCAGTGACTGGTGCATAGTGGATTCCTCTCTTAGTTCAATATACATTTTTTTATAAAGAGACTCCCCAGAGGTAAACAAAAAGCGATTGCCATTGGAAAATACCTCCTAGGCATCCAGGCCTTCAGAAAGCTGGTACTTGATTTTGTTCTGCATGGCATGTGCATCAGGATAGGAAGCTTTCACCATGCGGAAAGTTAAAAATGAATTTTGGAAAGGTGACGAGAAGAGCAACTCCAGTGCTCAGGTGTAGTCCTCAGGTGCCTCCTGGGCTGTCCCTCGGGACCTCCGGCCGTGCACCGGTGGGATGTGACTCTCCTGTCTGCTTGTGCTAAGCCTCCGCGGGTGTCCTGGATGCTCCAGTAGCACCTGCAGTGGATGCCTGTGGTCGAACACCTCAGTTGCTCCAAGGGGACACCGCAGTCTGGGGGGAAAGTGAAGCTGTTACTCTCAGCAAAGGCTCTAATGTTTCCATAGGGCACCGAGTCAAACTGATCATTTGTGATTAATTGTTTTTTTTTACGTCTGTAACGTCTGTACAGACTTTAGCTGCTATAACTTACGTCAGAGGAGAAAACCGTGTTTTCAGTCAAAGGCTACTTATATAACCCTGCTTTGAATGCTACTTTGTGAATTTCAGGAAGCTGAGAGTACCATTTTTTAATTTTCCTCTGTTACTTTAGAACATAATGCTAATTGGAAGGGTTCTGTAGGTTTGCTAATCTCTTTCATAAATACTGGGAAATATCTGTCAAGTAAATTTCTGTCTTTCTGTGCTTAACTTCTGTTAAGAATGGTCCATTTTGTTCCATCAAAGAGCTTAAGAATTAAATCCTTGTCTTCTTTTCTCCCTTCCAGCAGAAGTAACACCAAGTCATAACAGAAAAGATAATTTGTCTAACTTGTCTATAAGTTTTCAACACTTTATCTTCACAGTTGTTTCAACATGGCCATAGCACTGATCGGGCTTTACTGGACAGAAACAGAAAGGAAAATAAATGTTTCTTTGTAGTACCTTGACCTTAAAATACCATAAACACCATCCATCTTCTTGTGTTATTTGTGTTATTTCCAAATTGAATCACTCAGCACATCAGGTCAAAAAGTCAGAGGCCACCATTCCTTTTGCCTGCCAGCAGAATAGAAAACTTTGACAGATACAAGTGTCTGCTTTTTTTTTTTTTCCAATTCAGTGTTAGAATTGGTTAAGCGCTAAAACCTTAACTTGTATATAAAATATTTTAAAAGATAAATTATTTTTATAGAAAATATTTTTCATTTTCCACTCATGTTAACAGTTAAATTACTTGTGTTTCTAGAAGACGGAAAGTTGGGTTTACAGTCCATTTTTACTGAAATCTGATTTGTTGGTCCTGTTCTTTTCTTGCTGATATGAGTAGGTAAAACTCCTTTGCCTTTCGGGATGGACATGTTTAGGTCCATTTCCTGCATAATGAGACTGACAAAGATCTTGAGCTTTGGTCCAATCACGGTGTCTTCTCAGGTCAGTTCGAATTCTGCCTTGTTGAAAAATTCAGAAGTGAATAATGTCATATCGTTATTGCCAGATGATAAAGAGTTACTGGGTGTGAGGGACCGCTGCTGCACTGTCAGTGTTGGCAACATGTAGCACAGAGTTTTATTTAAGGTGAAGGGGTTGAGTGTGCAGGTTTTCTCTGCTCTTTGGTCTGTCAAGGGAGGTAATGCTACAAGTAAGGGAACTGAATTAGACCTGGGTGAGATCTTCCACTTCTGTACCGTTGTGAAAGTTTGGAGATGCTTTCTTCTTTCTATTTTCCTTCTCCTCTCCCTCTCTCTTCTTTTCACTCCAGTCTTTCTTTTTTCTTCTGAAGCAGACTTAAATATGAGTCTCCTCAGATCTCTCTCAGTCTCCATCTCATTCTGTCTCTCTCCTTCTCTCTCTGCACTTCACCTTAGAAAACATTCCCAGGAAAAAATCAGTTAAAACTCTCCTATGAAGAGTTTCAGATCAAGTGAAAATTATTTTGCTAATAAATTCCATGAAACTCTAGAAATGTGAAATGATTTTACCTGAAGAGTAATTTATTAAAGACATGTTGCCCATTAATTGAAATAATCTTCAACAGTGATGATGAACAGAGATGATCAGTGATTGTACTTTTAAATGCCGTTCTGCCTAAAAAAGCAATTTGGGATCCGCTTACATCTCAGTAATGAAAATTGGGTAAGGTAATAAGAGATTTCATTTTGTGAGTGAATTGACAATGCAAATACTAGGTTTTTTAATTTAGATTTAAGTGGAGTAATGGCTACTCATTCTGATGCATCATTAGTCATATTGCTTTTTAATGAGGGATTCACTTTCTTTTCCTGGTTAGCTCTAACACTGATAGCAAAGCCCAGTGAATGTGTAAATGTTTAGGGAGATCTGATGAATATGTGTCACTGTACTGTTCCTATTTTAAAAAGGAAGAAAAAGCAGTTCTCTTTCTATGGCAAAAATCAGACCTTTACTTTTAATAAATAGTACATAACTGTGATTGTTAGGTTAGAAAAAACAAGTGCACAAAGTTAAATTTTGAAACAAATTCTGGAAACTATAGAAGGAAAACTGGTGTGGGTGGAGTAGACTTTTGGGGTCGCTGAAAGGGACTGGTTTTCTACTGACAGTAGTAGGGAAGAGTGGTTCTTTGGTCATTTGCAAGGCAGAAGTATCATAAATAACAGCAGATGAGGCTTTTTCTCTGTGCCCTACTAAAGCACCTCATCCCTTTTCTGGAAAGATCTCCCCTACCTCTTCCCCTTTCTCTTCCCCTCCCCTTTTCCTTTCGTTTTTCCCTTCCCCTTTCTTTTTTTTCATTTTTCTTTCTTTTCTTTCTTTTTTTTTTTTTTAACATTTTCTTTCTTTAATTAAGGGCTTGTTTTGATGTTCATTGAACTCAGTGGGAACTTCTGCATCAAATTGAGCGCACTGGGTCAGATTCATAAATAGCAATCACTGAAACAACTGAAGCTTCTCACACACAAATGCACTGTCTTAAATGGGATTTATTTAAAAGAAAACAATTCAACTAATCCATTATAAGCACTTGTTATAGCAAAGTTTTGATTATATCTGTATATTTATCAACACAACTTGAAACAATTTAAATCAAATTGAAATTAATGCAGGCTCCTCCTCCAGCAGGAGTCTAGAACAGTTAAATCAGTTTTATCTAACATATCTGTAGCTGCAGTTCTACAATATTGTGTACTGATCAGGCCTAGGTGAGGCTGCCTTAATTTCTTTGGTGGACAAGGTATTCTTGCTTTCTACCAGTACAACTTACACTGCTTCCCCATAGCAACATGGCATGTTGACATGTCTCAGTGCAGTTTGCAAAACTCCCAGACGACATATGCCTCCTTCTGGAGCAGAGCTGGAGGACATTGATGACATCTGGGGTCTCCAGCACAAAGCAAAAACCTTGCATTTTTGCTGTGTTGTTTTCTTCTGATTTTCCCTTGCCCATGGAAGTGCCCATTTATCACAGATGTGAGAGAAGGGTGCATCTTCCCCTGAACAGACGAACTAATGGAGTGGATAGCGTAGTGCTGGGACCTCTCCGAAAGGTTGCTGTCTCCCGGTACCTGTGCAGTAAGTGAAGAAGAGGCTGCAGCTTGCATGCAGCAGGGCAGTGGAAGGTTAACCAGCCAGGGCAAAATCCTTTCCATGTAACCACCAAAAACCCCCTACACATCATGTGCCTGGCACACTGCCAGTAAATTAAAAGGGCTAGTCATCATTTTTCTTTGCAAACTTCTAACCCTCCTTTGAAAGTGTTTACCTCCTGGGCAGGTTGAAGGAAACACAGGTTTGCACCCGGCCACTTTTTAACTGCAGGAGGAGGTATGTAGCTCTTGCTTCAGACCTTTTTGTCTGACTCTCCAGTGTGAAATGAAAAAGCAACATAGACCATAATCTTCTCTGATGCTACCTTGTAAATTCAAGGGAAACTTAGCCATCCAATATGCTAAAATCATGCCATGTCACTTGACTCTATGTGAAAAAGAACAGTTCCCAGTAAATGAGGTGATACAGAACTAGCATTCATTTCTTGTGATGACTTTCTTGAAAACTGGCCATTTTTTTTCACAGCTTGTAAAAGGAAAGTTGATAGGGTGAGTGTGCTATAATGCTTGTGAGATCACTGGATCACACTAGATGTTATTTCCTAAGAATACAACATTTTGGAAGATACCGAAGATACCCTAAACAGACCACGTAGCTACAAGAAAATGTTCTCGATGTTGATAGAAAATGATGTATCTGCTCTGAGAGCACCAAATTCTTCTCTGTAAAATGGGAGCAAGAGATGGAAATGAAGTTCCCACATTTCCACAGATCTGTGCAACAGCCACAGTCTCTAAAGGTCTTGGTTTTGGTCAGGCCTTTGAGGTTACTGAGGATTTTTTTCACATACAGTTGAACTGGTGTATGAGGCATTCCATTAAATTTTATTGCAGCAGTGGTTTTTCTTTGGTTTTTCTGAAGTGGAAAACATCATTTCTGCAGCGAATGCAAGTCAAAAGTCTCAGTGGAGCATAAATATCTAAAAGGTCATGATTTTATAGTTTTAAAGTAGAATACAGTGCATTGCTTGATCTTCTTAAAATATGTAAAGTTAATGAGCATGTTTATTGGTAATAAAAAGATATAATTCTTCCCCATGATCCTTGATTTTGGCTACATATATATTGGCTTTTTATGAGTGTACTACTATAAATGAAAAACACTTCTGATTCTAACACTGTTTCAGAATCACAGAGTGAGAGAACTAATAACACAAGGCAGAAACTTTCTCCTGAGAAGGTTATTCAGCCCTCTGGTAATACTCAGTGACCAACGTGGTTGTGTTTGTTCCTTTGCTTGCAGACAGTTGATTACATTTATCCATATGGTTTGCAGAGTTGTATAGATTACAGTTTGTCTATATGATTTGTTTAGAACATGTGGGTGGATGAAAATATATAAGCCAACAAGAAACTGTTACTTTCACAAACATTTTGCAAGTTTAAGTGAATGACAGTAGCAGTGTTTACAAATGCTTACTTCTTTCCACATGCCTGTGATTGGAATAGCCAACACTGATTTAAAAAGAAGATCTAGAAAATGTCTCTTGGTGGATTTCTTTCACTGATTTTACTTTTATCTGGAGTCTGAAAATAATGTTACCATTTACATCTTAACAAATGTTTTTAACTGACTTGTATGACCTTTGGTAAAATAAAAATGCCTTCTCAGCGTATCATTTAATGGAGTAGATCTTGACAGTTTCATCTCCAACTACTTGCAAATCTTTTTTCCAGATGTTAAGGACGGGAAAAGCATTTTAATACAATGGCCACTTTAACTGCTGTTGCAGGGGGAAGTTGTTATGGGAACAGACCACAGTACAGAAGTGGTCATGGGGAAAGCTAATACAGTGTTTTAAGCAGAACGGGCACAACTTTCCTCCTTCTTGTTAATATGGACTGTCTTATTTTCTGTCTTTTCTTTGCAGCAGTCCAGCACTGGGGATTTGAGGACTCTCAGAAAAGGGTTATCCCCGTACCACTCTGAGTCACAGCTGTCTTCACTGCCGCAGTATCAAGATGCCATGCAAAATGTAAGAGCTGTTTGCTTACCCTGTGTGTCGATACAGAAAAGAGCCATAGGTTTCCTAGACATCGGGCCTGCCTGGAGGGCCTGCAGCTTTCGCAGCTGAAGTTTTGGCCCTGAAATCAATGTGTAAAATGGTGGGCCTACTTAAGAAAATAAACCCAACAAAGAATTTATAACTCTTTAGAGAATGGGTAGAAATACTGATCTTTACCTGTGAAATCTTTAGATCATTAATTTCCCTGCTCAGGTTTTTCAGATAACTGGTGGTCACTGTTGTGGAAGATTTAGTCCTTTTAAACCTGCTGCTCCTTCTTTATGAACATTTGTTTTTATGTCTATTGTCAAAAAGCTCGCCATGGATGAGATGAAGGCTGTTCTGCCAAGTATCTAACAGTGCATAGTCCAGATTTCTATAGTGATTAAGTTCTTAGGACTTGTGATTCATTTTTTCTGTATCACAGATGAAGTTTATGTTTCCTAAGATCTGCCTGCTTTGCTTCTTCTCAAGTGACAGCAGAATCTTGATTGAAGTCAGAGAATACTCTTATGAAAAGTAAATATTGTGCTGCTGTCCACGGTGCACCTCCTTGCAGCCCAGCGATACACGGTCATTACCATGCTAAGTATGCCTGAGGAGAATGAACAATGCCAGATGACTATCTGCCAGATGTTTACCTAAGTGCCTGGGACATGACATTTGCTCGGTGACATCATGTTCCAGATTGCAGGAAGAGCGTATATACAGTCCGTGGTGTCCTGCCACGAGCTGGCTACCGCTGTTACGAACTCGAGCAAAGACCTGCTGGGGGCACAGCTTTGGGTGCTCGCTGCCTTTTGGGATCTTCTGCTCTGTGTCCAAAGCCCACAGTCTGCAGCTCTACAAATGGTATAGGACTATTTTGGTTAGCTACTTGGGTCAAAGTCATTCAGTAGGTTTAGCATTCCTCTTAGATTAGTAGAAGAGGGGAAATGTAATAATTTAAGAAAGATTCCCTTAATAAAAATCCAACTTTAGGAAAATATAGAGCCTTTCTGTCCCTAATGAATTGCAGAATGAATTGAGAACCTCCAATCAGAAAACTAGACAAAACCATGTAAACAAAACAGAAGGCTTTGGCTAAATATCCTCTTTTCTAACTTTGTTCCCCCTGTAGTAGTCAGGAGACTTACTATAGATAAATATAAGGAGGGCACAGGGGTGTGAGCCTTATCCTTGGAAAAATATGTCTGTACAGGTGACTTAAGATTTTCCTTCCCTTCTTATGTGCTCAGATTTTTGATCTTCAGTGTGGTTTCAGGTAGGGGATACTTGATTGGCCTGGGCTGCTTGCCCCAAGAAACACTGCTGCGCACAATTTTGTGGCTATCTTGTGAGTTAGACTGGGACCCAGTTGGCTGCTGTCCATGGAAAAGATGTGTCTGGATTGGGAGCCTTCTCTGTTTGTAACTCTGCAGATGCCTGCTGGATCCATTCCTGGCCAGTTGTAACTGCTTTCCATCCTTGCTCAAGGCAGATGTGGCACCTCATGTGAATGTTTATCCAGAGGCCCAGCTGTGGTGTGACACCTTCATCTGTTACCCTGGTTGTATTCTGCCTTCTCTGGGGAAGGATGTTTGAGAGGCAGTACCAGAGCAATTCTGGATCCGAATCCATACCGTCTGGACAACTTAAATAGTCACTTATTTATTTAATCTTACCCAAAAGCCTTTTGTTTTGGGGATTGACATATGATACCATTTCTGTGATAAAGGATAATGATCGCAAATCCATGCAGATTCCTTCAAATATCTCAGGCATCTCCATGTGGACAGTTAGAAATACCCGACTTTCTCTGCAGCCATTTTTTGACAGCAGGCATAAGTCTGTGAGAAATCATTCTTTCTGTGTGTATAGGCTTCTTTCTTATGAGTGATGGCCCACAATTGAAATCTGCTCCAAACTGTCACATCTGCTCAGGGTTTCATCATTGTCACTTTCTGTGCAACAGTTTGGGAGCAGTTTGGGAGTTTGGTTGCTCCAGTACATCCCTCACTGTCATTAAGTTTGTACATAAGCATCACTCCATCTCTCTGTGGCCCTGACATACCCCAGTTAATTAAATAACTTTTGTTTTGAATGGATCGTGGATGGTGGACACCAGTATACTCAAGCCACAGAATTGAAAGACACTCAGAATTGCTATGTGAGTGGAATTACTGTCTGTTTGGTCAGTGGTGCATCATGCTGAAAGTGAATTACAGATTTGCTCTGGTGGTGTGCAGTAGCTACCAAATATCCATGAAAAGAAGTCCCAGGGGGGTTAGTTCTGACCTATAAAACCCTGGCCATTGCAAGTAAAGGTGTGACAGTGGGCAGGCATGCTTATGTTAGATTTAATTAATAGCACACTAGTCAACCTTCCTGACTCCATGTACCCCATAACAAAATCACTTGGAGTGAGTGATCTCTCACTTGGGTCCTCCGAGGTTCACTATCTTCTTCAGAAAGGTGAGGGAAGGGCAATTGTCCCAGCCTCGAACTCTTAGGAGATTTGAGAGGGAGCTAACCACACACAGTCCTATGGGACCTGCTGCTCCAGTGCAATGAGCAGGAATAGGCTCCAGGGCAAGTAGGAGGAAGCCAAGAAGGCTTCATCATTCCCATAGCCAGCATCTTCCAGACTGGCTCAGCCTTGCTGTCGATCAGACAACATCTCAGGCATGGGTGCTGAATCTGAGCTGCCTGTAAGCAATATACTGCTGAGGACTGCAGGCTGGCTGGTACAATGTCTGGGTGTCAGTGATGGAAACGATCCCACAATGTCCTTGGAGAGCTTGACCTTTTATTTAGCAGCCCAGGCTGTTGTTATGTCTTCAGTACTTGGGTTCTCCTGAGCAGCTGAAATAGGTTCCCCCCCTCACCACCACGTTGCATTCATGTCTTCATCTGCACAGACAGGGGAGTCTCAGGTTAAGACACTGGAAACTGAAACACCTCTGTGCTTAGAGAGCATTGAAAAGGGATGCTCTGTCTGTTCTGAAAACTCTTCCAGCTCCCAGAGCTTTCCCAAATTTTAATTACGCTGAGTGGAAGTTACTGACCTTCAGTTTTGTCTGTTGGCATTGTCCGAGGAGTCTAGATTGCCTGTTCGTATAGTCTCACCTCTGGGTAGTGGGATGGGAATTGTATTTCAGTAACACCTAGAATTTTAGAATAATGACAGCTTCAGGTCATTGCCATTTGCAGGGAGAGTAGGAGTCTTGTTGGTACAGTTCTGTGAATCAGCTACTGTGGCTGTCACTGTGGAGCGCCTTTCCTTCGGTGCACATGTGCAGCTTCTTTCAGCTCTCTGTGTCTCAGTTTTTCCCTCTAAGGAATTGTGTGGGAAGTCACCCATTCTATAGCATGGTTTTGAGGTAATTGTTTATCACTAAGCTAAATAGCGCTAAGTGCTGCAGGATCCTCCAGTGGTACATACTAAAAGGCGATATTTAATTTTTGGAATGCTATGGCACTGCTGAAGAGCTCACTTGTTTCTCTCATGGGCTTTCTGTAGCGGTAAGCTAATGATGAATTAAGACTGAGAGGTGGAATTGTCCATACTTGGTATCAGCTCTCAAATCTCTGTGTCTTTCCTTAAAGCTAGCATACACAATGCTTGATCTTCTGTGCATATCTAATAATCTTTTTAATACTGTTTCTGACACTGAGAGAATGTGTAGGAGGAAAGGAAGATCCCCATCCACGGTGGTAAGGCTGTGTTTTTGGTACTAACAATAATGTTTCATCAATTTCTTTTTTAAGGAGTAAAATCTCAGTTACCGATTTCTTGGTCATTTGAGGCCTCTGTAGCAAAGCTGACGAAAAATACTGTAGCTGAGGCACAGCTCAGAACTTGCCTCTCTGTCTCTTCTCCACTCCTTTTGGCATGTTCTTGCCCATTACTTTGATGCTCTGACTTGTACACGCAATCCCTGCAGCACTTCATGTTCCTGCCCACTACCCTGCGGCCGGGCCTCAGGTACATCTTGAGTGTCCAGACTTGGAAGGCGGTCTTAAGGTTTATATTTCTAGAGTTGGAGGTAGCTCATCTTGACAAGTTCATAAGCCCTTTTTTTTGAGGGGGAGCCACTTATCTGCATTGGCATAAAATATTATTAGTGAACAAGCTTGTTATTAGCAATTGGAGCCAGCCTGGCTGACTTAGACTTAAAATGGGCAAAGAGTGTTCAAGTGATTTTTAATAAGAATTCTGCTTCTGCTGGAAGTGACTGTAGAGATTTGTACTAGCAATATTAGGATTAGTTGGATGGAAATGTATGAAAATGCCAGAAGGAACACTAGAGCAAGGAATGGCCTGCACTGATAACACAAGAGACAACTGACAGCAGACAAATGGGTAAACACCGAGGGATGCGAGGGATGCGTTGTTTGCATGAGGACCAGAAGGTCTGTGCTCTGATAAGGCCACAGCACAGATGGCTTGTCACTAGAAGACTCATTCCCTGATAACAGGATAATGGCAGTAAGGTTACCCCATGGATATGCCATTACGCTTCCTGTTACTTTATCAGGAAGACTTAGTTCAGGTTCCCAAAATGAGGAGACAACAGGCAGCAGCCTTCCTAGGATTTATGCAGGGTTAGTAAGCAAGATACTGAATTGATAGATTGCCCCATGCTAACTGGTGACTCATAAAGGGTATAAAAATCTGACCAAAAGCCAATTCACTGTTGGTAGGATGTTGGTAGGACTTGCTAGCTGGTGTCCCTTGCCCTGTGTGTTGCACACAGCAACTCTGACCAGACCACGCAGACAAGCACCTTTTGGTGAATTTGTGGATATGAGGGTGGGTGACATCTATTCAAGACTGAATCAGAGTTACTGAGTTTTTGCTTAAAAACCCCCACCCCTTCATTAGGTTTGTGTATTGAGTTTCATTATAGTAGTTTTCTACGTGACTTGCTGAGTAGTAGCAGCTCCTTACAGTGCCCCATAAGATACTCTTAAGTCAAGGCTGGAGGAAGGTGCCTGTGTTCATCTGAGATTTAGAGACCGTAGTCCTCTCAGGGGGGAGCATCTGCAGATGTCCTCTGGAAGGACAGAGTGAAGCACCTTCCTTTGAGAAGATAGTGATTACACTGCCATTGCCCATCCTTTACGCAGGTCACTAGTGACTAGATAAAATTCCCCTGAGAAAAGTGAGATTTCCCTCTTGGGATGTTCAAACTTACATCTCTCAGGAGTCTGTTTTAGACTAGAGGCCAAGCTGGGAAGAGACAACATCTTTTCCCTGCTAAATCTGTACCCCATAAAAAAAATGAGGTCTATGAGAAATTGCAAATAAGCAGAGAAAGTGTGGTTATGTAGCTGGGAGGTAGGCATTCAGCTGAGCAGTGCTAAATCTCTGCCTTCCCAGCACTGCCTCTCATTGCATCTGCATTTTCATCCAGTAACTGTGGCATGGAAAATGCACAGGCTGCGCCTGGAACTAAATTTCCCGTGGTCGCAGTGACTGCTAGGCTGCAGCATCCCACTGCTGCTTGCCTGGTGCTGCTGTTGCTTGTTTGGCTCTTTCCCTTGATTTCACTTTTCCTTGATTTCACTGTCATAACCAGCCATGTTTCGTAGCTCTGCCTCGTAAAGGTACTTGTGAAAAGTGTATTTCATTTTGCCATATGGTATGTACACTGATATAAAAACAAACCCAAATGTTTGTGGTCTGTAGGTGTAAAAAGAAGCTGTGAGATAGGGTGGAAAGGGATGATAGGAGACTCCCTAGCTGACGTGCTGGCGGAGTCCTGAGCCTGCCGTTGCAGTGGTGAGGGAGGGCGGTGTGATGGCATGTAATAGCTACACCTTGTGCTCCATGAGTCCTGTCTTTCCCTTGTAGCAGGAAAGATGGTGGCTTTGAACCTCTTTGATGTGAAGGTTAGGGCAGAAGAAAAGTGAGAACATGACACGATATCTTTCCCTCAGGTCCCCGTAGGGGAAATATCAAATTAAGCGTCTGCATTAGCCTGGCATGAGCAGAGCTGGAAGTTAAATGTGGCCAAAGCCTGTCCTTGGCGAGGAGGGACCCAGGACAAGTCTGTTAGTCATGTGCGGAGGATAAATCCATTCCTCCCTGGGCATCTTAACACCAGCCTGACTTGCAAAATCAAGTTTTAAACACTCAAAGATTACTGTTCATGTGATATCAGGGATGGTGTCCAGAAGAATCATGCGGAAGAGCCAAAGGCAGCTCTCGGGCCTCGCTGCTCCGGAGGCACCGTCCTCGAGCACCAGGGAACTGGTTGGATCTTCAGGCCGGCTCTCCGCGGCGCAGGGCCCGGTCGGGAGCTCCCACGAGGTGAGGGGCTCCCCAAATCCTCCCTGACAGTGTGCAGCCCCTGCTCTGCAGCGGCGGCCGCCTGACCAGCCTGGTACCTTTCCGGACGCAGGGGAACCGGCGGGCAAGGAGCGCGGCGGGCGGCAGCTCCTTCCCACTGGCTGCGCCGGTGGCACCGGGACGCCGTTGAGCGGACAAAGGGAGAAACTCGAGGCAGCCGTTCTGCCGCTGCAGCAAGAGGGGCTGCAGAGGGGGAAACGACGTGAAGGGTTTGTCAGGAGAGCGGCAGGATTTGCAGCCTGGGGAACGCTATTGTAAAACTTCAGAGAGGGCATTACAAGCAGCTGAGAATAAGCCAGTACATTTTAAAAGGCAGCTGCCCTTCATCAGCGGTTACTCAGATGTCTCTGAGCAGCGGGTGTCTCTTCTCCTCACGACAGCCAGCCAGCGCAAAGTTAGGCGTTCACAAAGTTTGGGGGCTGCGATGAGCCAGAAGGGGGGCTGACAGCCCGTATCCTGAGCCCACCATTACAGGTCACCGCAGGATGTGGGACAAAGCTTCACCTACGTTGATGTCCGCTGTAGACCCTCGCGTTCATTCGGCACCAGTGTTAGCACAGGGTCAGCGTTTGGCCTGGGCCATAGGGTTTTTTCCAGGAAGCTGCTTTGCCGGCCACGGCTGAAGCAGCCCGGCCGACATGGAAACCCAGAGGGATGAGATGTGCGTGCACGTGCAGGGGAGCATAGCAGGCATCTGCGTGGTGTCCTCCAGCACTGACACGTTTTTCAGCCAGGCCAGGCCCAAATCAGGAGGTGCACTTCAAAATCAGGAGTGTTTGAAAAATACCTGCTATTTCCTTCTAATATTGAATGTGCTTGAAGTTAATCAAAGAACTAACACTTTGCAAAATATTAATGGTGATAGTGCCCCTATGAGTCAGTCAGAGTTAGTGCACTTTGTCCATGGAAAAACATGGGTTAGTTCCGTCAGCAGCAGATAGATTTCTTTTTGCTTATTTGTATCAGGTAATTACGGGCTGAAACTGCTCTACAGTATGTCTTACTGGTAACCATTTCGTAATCCAGGGGCTGCCGAAGCTTTCAGTGGTGCTTTTCGACAGCATACACCAATTTCAGCGTTGCAGCACAGTTGCAAGTCCTAACAACAACTGCTTTCCTTTCCATTTCCGCTGCCGGATGAAGCTGGCTCACCGACTTGCAAGTGCTACGGAGTTTCCCAGGACTGCAACTGTGATGTACCATTAGCTCAGTGCTGATAAAAGACACTCTTCCTGTTTGCAGATGAGATCCAGTTGCAAACAATGTCCTGACTTTGTTTGTTCTGTCCTGAGCAGTCCCCGCAGAGCTCCCCTTCCTTTGATATGCCAGCACAGCCCGTGCAGTGCACGGTGTGTTGTGCCTGCTGGGGAGGAGAAGAGCTATTCCTTTGTGGGTGCCCTTGATGTTTATCCCTGGAAATCAATGAAACAGTTCAAATGTTTCTTTATTAATCAAAAGGACCATGTAAGCCCTTTTTGCTATTTAAGTAGATTTCACTAAACTTTGCCAGGGCCCTGAAGATGCACACTGTCTGACTAGGTGGTGTCTGAGCTCTGCCTGGCTCCTGTGTGGACCCAATAGTTAATTCATGGATTTGAATGTTTACATGACCAGCTGCTTGCTATGATTAAAGGGAGCAAATTAAGTAATGCTGAAGGAGATTAGCATCTGCAATGAAGTCTCTTGATTTGCTAGAGAGGATGCTAATACCAAGCACTGAGGGCTTCCCACTCATGGTGAAGGTCTGCGGGACAATGTTGTTGGGGGGAGCCGGTGTCCCTTCTGCAGGATCTCCCACATGTCTCTTCCCATGCGCATGGTGGCAGGGTGTCAAGTGCTCACAGCTGTGAAGTGGCGTGCTATGACTTTGGGAACGTGGGGCAGTGCAGCCGCCTAGCTCTGAGGAGGGGTGGGTTGGTTGGATTGGAGTTGGATGCTGGCAGCCTCTTTGTGTAGAAGGTTCATAACAACAGTCATAAAGTGCCACTGCTGCTTTGTGTCATCTGCCCAGCAGACTGGGCACATGCTGGGTGTGGGTCTTCTCTGGCCCTGGGGAAGGTCTCACGTGCTCAGATGGGAGGTAAGGCACCACCAGGAGCAGGATGGCAGAAAGGTTGTAGTTTGTACAGCGTTGGGCAAGGTGGCTTGTTACAGAGCTAGTGCTGGTCATCTGGTGTCACCTCCTAGGAAATCACCTTCTTGCAGCCAGTGAGGAGCCCTGGCAGGTCATCTCCAGGCGAAGTTGTCCCTATTGGGCCAAAAGAGGAGCCAGTCTCCTTTAAGAGCACCGTGTACGGTGGCAGAAGTGTGCTACAGACATGACAAGATGCAGAAGGGGAGGAAAGGGCTTTGAAGGAGGGGAAGGCGAAACGTTGGTTGAGAATCATGTCACGCTTCAGAGCTGCTCAGCACCGGCTCTTTGTTTCAGCCATTAACCCCTCCGCCACTGTGCAGCACACGGAGGCAGGGGAGCGAGGCCCGGGCTGCAGAGCAGCCAGGGATCCACAGTTAGATGCTCTGATTTGCCTTTGTAGGACTTGGAGTATTTTTGAGACTGATGGTCTCAAAAAAAGTGAAGCGCCTATGCAGAAAATACCCCGTCTGAGCACAGCAGGTTTCCTGCATCTCTTCTGCACCGATCCTGCCCTGGGGCTGGTGCTGGGGCAGGTTTTCAGGTCAGTGTGATGGCGTTAGAGCTGCACGTTTGGGGATTTTTCTCCTAGCACAAGAGAGCGGGAGAGTTTTTTGGTGCGATCTCCTTGGGCTGCCACTGAGTTCAGTGTGAAAGATACGCCATGAGATTTCTCTTTCTGAATGAATCAGCTTTCTGCATAAGCCAAGCAGGAGCTGGGCTGCTTCCTCTCGGTGCTGCTCGTGCTACATTTGAGAAGAGGAGCCCGTGCTTCAGGGTTTTGGCTGGTTCCCCGCAAGGGTCAGTGCCATATTCTTCTCAGGCAAGACTGGCCTAGTGCATTTCATGCTGCTGTTTTTCCCTGCGTGTTTTCCAAACACTAACTCTAACTGTGCTCCTCTCCAGGCATGAAGCTATGCGAGATGTTGGTGCTAAACTGATGAATCTTGCTCATGTGCTCAGGGTCCGGCTAGCTGGGGTAAGACAGCATCTCCTGCCCAACAGCAGTTTGGTACTTGTTCTTACTTGTTTGTGGCACAAGTCAAGAAAAGGGGCAAGTTCAAGGCACGTGGATTAGGATCCCTTTGTGCCTGGGCTGGTTTCCCATTTTTTTGATGTCAGCAAATCTGAACCATCGTGTTTCCCAGTCTGTTAGTCAGGCCACTGCAGAAGCGGGCATCCCTGCTTACTTTAGCGGTGCCTGCAAGCACATCCATGTGCCTGAGCATGGTGTGCCGAGTGGGGAACACCGAGGCTGGGTCCCTCACTGAGCTGGTCTTGCACAGGGCATCACTTCAGAATGCTTTTCTGACGCTGCCACGCTCCTCCACATGCGATGCTCCTGATTTTGTTTGTTTAATATTAAATGCTGGAAATTATGGTCATGTATGCAAACCTTTCCCCATCCATGGGGTAAGTTGACTGCCTGTTGCACTTGTGGAGATAGCGGGGTACTGTGACGGGCTGGGAGATGAGAGCTGCATTTGGGTAGCAGGGAAGAAGGAGAGAGGGAAGAGCAGGGAGAAAGCAGCAGAGAAGCATCAGTCTGTGTGATGCTGTGAACCTGCCCTGTGGGGTTTTGTTCAGATGCTTTCTGAACGTTGTAACCAGAAGCCCGGTTCACAAAAGCAGAACAGGATGAGCCTCTCCGTTCTGCCCAGACTTCAGGAGCCTTAGCACCCAAGGCTGAAGTTTGCAGTTGAACTCGAGGCTTTTCCATGTTACTGCCTGGCTCTGCCAGCATCTTTCCACATGGCTGCGGGCACGTTACTGCTTCTTTCTTGTCCCTCAACAGCTCCTAATTTATGGAGCAGCGCAGGCACCAATATTTATGTAAAACAGCTGGATGGGATATGATGAGTGCTAAGGAAAGGCTGTAGTATAATTCAAACATGGATAGACAGGCTACAAGCAAAACCACAGTGAAATAAATATACGTGCCTGGGAATTTTATTGTGAGTTGTCTGGCAGTGCCTGCCTATAATGTAATTTTCCTTGCTCTGTCTCAGCAATAAAAACTTCACAGTATCTCATATGATTCCATTTAGCTTTAATGTTGTCTGAGGTATGCTATTAGAACATTGTGGCTTACTTAACCAGATTTGAATCCTAAATGTCTGCTTTTTTTGAAATCATAGACAAAAATTAATAGAAGGCAAAACTATGTGAAGTTCAGGAGCAACAATGCTTGCGTGCATGCTCCACTTTGGTCTGTAACACTCTCAGTGCCTGGGCTATGGCTGTTCTGTGAAGCAAAATCAGCATGGAAGTTTTCCTCTCAGTTTTGAAACTTAGCTGGTTCTTTTGCAGACTTCCTGCAGACCAGGAACAGCTATCTTGGAGTTGAGGTAGGAGAGGATGTAATTAAAACACAGAATATGATTGAAGATAAAGAGTTTTTAATCTCTTGACCAAAGTCTCATGTTTTTCAGTTTCCTGGCCGAATCAAGCAGATATTATTTATCACAATTCCAGTGCTGCTTTTTTAAACTTCCAAATCAAAACCTTTAAAAAAACCAGACACTTCTGGTTGCCCAGTTAAGTTCTTTTCTTCTTGGAGGTGAAATTACATTTGGATTCTGAAGTATTCCCACTATTATTAAGAACTATTCATATTTTAAAGCCTTATTTTGCCCCTCCAGAGGTGTGTCATTGCCAGGAGTTCCCAATGTGTATTGTTCAGTGAGTCTTACTAGTTTTGTTCCATTGAACATGTGGGAATGGAGCCTTGAGAACCGTGTTTCTTCCGCATCTGTGTTGGACCACATCCCACACAACTGGATAGAGCCAACAGGGACTCATTAGGCAATTTTGTCTTGTGCGATCCCAGCACCACCATACTTGGCTAAACAGTAGCAGGTGCTCTCAAGCAACTGCAGTTAAGGGCTCTGCTCTTTGGTTTTTTTTGGTGTCAGATTAGAAAGGATCATTGCCAATACTGGTAGTGTTCAGATTTTCTTGTTTTGCACACACTGCTGCTTGACTGATCATCTTTGGGCTCTGGGCACATGGAGTGCATTGAGGCTAGTTTTATTTGGTTTGTTTTCTGCTTCTGATTTGATGCCATCACCAGGTCAAGCATAATTCTTAGTAGATAGAGAACTGGAGGATTTATCTCCTTTGCGTAGCATAGCACTTTAATGGATGCTCTGACATAAGAGACTGCAGAGCTCCTCTCTCCTTTCTTAGTCTATTAATGATACAGCTGCACTGTGAACCCCCAAACAGACATCAGACTTGAATCCCAAGCCCTGCAGTTGAGGCTCCTGTGAGAGGTTTCTGAGGGGGGGTCTGTAGTTTGAGTGGCAATAGAGGAGCATCCTGTGGAGCTCTTCAGAGAACTGCTGCATGTCTTTGAGGCTCAAACAGAATTGGGGAAGGGAGTTCAATAGGTGATTCATTACTTTATGCAGAGAGAAAGCAGGAGAGGTGGAGGAATAGCTCTCATCTTGGTTCTCTCACTGGAACAGGTGCTGGGTACTTAGGATTTGCCACCCAGGAGGCACCTGGATGAGGCTCATGAGCCTCTCTGGGCTTTGCAGTGTCCTGACAGGAGAAATAGGACTGTTCTCTCCAGGGGCAATCTCATAGAGATCCAGGCTACAACAGTCTCTGAAGCTCTGAACTGCCACAGTTGTTTGCAGAGCAGCAAAAGCACCCACTTAGGAAATGTCAGATGGGTCACATGCAACTTAACATCTGGATTGCATGTAGTTCTCACACCTGGCAATGAGGCCATTCACTTCCTAAAGATGTGTCTCAGGAAAAGGGCATCTTGCTCCTCCTGGCCTCAGAGGTGGGGTACTCAGCAAACATCATGCATTGTGCACTTTCTCCAAGGCCTCAGGAACTCTGTGATGCATCAGATATTGACTGAGAGCCGTCTGGTCTTAGGCTAATACTCTCACCACTGGACAGTCCTTTCTTCTGGTAGCATAACTGGTTATGGATGAAACAGAAAGAGGCATGCAATGTAATTCTACCTAGGTGATCATTTGATGCCACATCATAAAATGTACATTCATTTTCTTCCTAAATTACAAATTCATTGTATAACTGTTGAATTAAATGTGCTAACTTCTAGTTTCAGCTCTGCTGCTGTAAATTTGAAGCAACTCCAAAGCTACTCAGGGCCAAAAAGAATAAGAAGCTTTGCATTTGAAATGACTCAGCTTCTCATTAGTTGCTTCAACTTCAGCAGAAGTAAGCTAGAAAAGCAATCAAGATTGTATTTCTCAACAGCTTTATTATAAATATGTCATCCTTTTTGTTGACTTCTGAACTATCTGTTATCACCATGCATTTATATAATTATGTGGCACTTCAGGCACATGTCTGAGGATGGAGAATGAACCATCTCTGAGCTACTGAATGCTATGAAAACCTCCCAAGTGGAAAAGTCAGACATCTGCCTAATGCAGAGAGTGCATGTTTGACCAAACCAGACACGGAGATGAAAGTCAATGATACATGTCCCACAACACACACTGCATTGCTTTTTGTTTAAATGCAGAATTTCTGTTTGTTAGGATGTAACTAGATTAACCTCATTATTATTATCCGGCAGGCTGCTGAGTCAGTCATGTTCCCATGGCTATGAAAAGGTCAGCTGTAAGGAATAGGAAGGGCATAGATTTCTACAGTCTACAGTGATGGAGGTCATCAGAATAGATGAGATACAGTGCTGGGGTGCAACCATGGAAGTTCTTGACCCAAATTTTCCAAATATGTCTATTTTAGGCATGAAGAATCTCCTCCTCCTGTGTGATTTCAGCTACCTGAACACCGACTTCCAGAGATTTCCCTCTCCCTCCTGTCCTCTTCCTAATGTCCTATCTCTGTTTTCGCTCCCCTGTGTTTCATCTCACTTATTTTGCTGCTGGGCAGTATGCACATCCTCTTTTTTCTTCCTATTTCCTCCCTACTCTCTCACTGTTGGCAGTTTTCCAGTTGAGAAATCTTGACCTTATCTCCAATTCCTTCCATTTCCTCCCCTTCAGCTAACACTGTCGGTGAACTCTGCCCGTTTTCCTCTACTCCATCCTCCAAAGCTGACCATGCATCCTGCTGACTATATTGTCATTTTTTCCTCTTGAGTATTACAGACTCCTTTTGTCTGACCTCCTTCTTGTTTGCCTCAGCCCAAGAAGCGGATGAGTTTGGCTAAAGCATTTTTGCAAACTGCACCGAAATCAGGGAGAATTAAGCACCTAAATCCTTTACAAAACACTGACCCTTTATCTTTTTTTGTGTCTGGAGACTTCTCTAAGGAGGCAACTATACAATAAAACTGTAAGTGTGATGATAAATATTTAGGCATCCTTAGCAGTGTAGAGTACTGCTTTTTGCCTATCAGCATGTGGATATTTTTACCTGATGCAGAAACTAGGGATATGGATGAGATCCTGGTCTGCTTCTCTGCTTTCTTCATGTGTGTATTTGGTCTTCTGTACGAATGATGTCAGGTTTCTTTCAGGGTGTTGGGGGTCTCTGTGGCTGGCAGCTGGGAGGGCTGGCAATGTGGTCATTCTGTGCACTTTCCTTGAAGAATCTGTTACATAGTTATCTGCCATCGGGGAGGATTATTCTCAGCAACTTGGACAGGGTTGCAGTTTGCTGGGGGGTTTTTTGGCTTCTAGCCTAAGAATCAAGGATCATGTGTGTTTTAGAAATGAATCATCTGGTTTTGAGGCTCTGATAGTTTGAGACTACCCCATTTTTTGTTGCATTCCCATTCTTTAACGTTACTTTTGTCTTCTTGAGTCAAATCTCTACCTGTATTCAAGTAGAGCTCAGCTGATTTCCTTTGCCACAGATCAGTCACTCCTTCAAGCAGGAAACTGCCACTTGGAGCATTTTTTGTGTGATACAATATACACCGTGTATTACTCTGCTTGCACTTGTACAAGTAATGACCAGTCTTTTTGTCGTGTCAATCATCCATTAAGTATGATCAAATTCTTTGGAAAATATTTCTCTCTAATCTTTCTGGTTTCATAGGTATTCTGTAATAACTTTATGAGATGGCTATCATCATGTAAATGCTTAGTTGCTCATTAGTGATTTCACTTTTATGAGGAGAAGCTATTGCTGCCTGACATTCCCAAAACTATAATCTACTCCAGGCTGGTCAGAAAAACATATTTAAAATGTTGTCAGCTGCAGGATCCAGCAGGATTCCTCTTATTTTGTCAATTTACTCTTAACTCAGAAGAAATATTAGACATTCAACCTTTGCTTGGTATTCTTGTGTTTCTTCTAGTGAGGCCTGTGGGGGAAGATCTGTATCAAGCATGGTTTTATGACCAGAAAATCCCAAATGTTCTGCTTTCAATTGTCCTGATCTTGATCATTCATGGAGAGAAGACAGTTTTTATGCTAAAGCCAAAGGAGCTATGCATGTATTGCTGTCTTTGACCTTTGTGGAAGACTGCTTCTGCAAGGCATTGCATTTACCAGCTCTGTGAGAAATTTGCAACCAATTGTGCAGTCTTAGACGAGGTAGATCCAGTCTCTGGTGCTCTTTCCCCCAGCCTCTGCCTGTACTATGTTACATTAAAGGACTTGATAGCTGAGGCCATGTCCTCCAGGTAGCCATACAGTTTTCACAGCCAGGGCAGGAACGCACAATTTTTTTTTCACCAGCAGCCCCAGGTGCATGCACAGCCTGTGAGTGTCACCTGGTCTCTAAGCTTTGGCAGTCTGTTAAATCTCTTTGGAGATCTATTGTGGAATTACTAATTCTAATTTTGTTTGTCCTGGTATGCCTGCCCTTAAAAGAAGATTGTTTCATGTGTATTTCATATGACCAGCAACTCAGTTCATAAAGGTTGGTGGGAAGCTATTACGAGTAAATGGCGGTTGGTCATTATATAGGTTAAGTACGGACCAGTGGTTTAGACATGAAAGACTCCATGTCTTTCACGCTGTTTTTGTCCTTGGCCTAATGGATTGGCCCATCCTTTTCTTTACTGTTCACACATGAACACTTTATTTTTACTAATTAAAAAGCCCCCCAAATCTAAAACATTTGGAAAGTTGAGAAGTGGCAAAGTGTTCCTCCTTTGGTCCTTCTTTCTCACATGGCTAATTTACTTGCCTTAGCTTAGAAGGCAGAGTGAGAGGACGAGGCTTAAAACGTTGTGTTTTGAAATGTGGAAAAGACGATACTGAAGTGGCCCACGCACTGTATGTGAAAGCATTCCTTTAATGGTGCTACATACCACTCTGCCATCCTAATTTACTTTCACAAGCCCCCAGTATAATCATTCTTTGTGTTTCCTAAAGGCCATGAAAACTAAATATGAGTTTGGTCAATGGATTCATTGTTGATTTCTTCCACTGCTACAGTGCAAATGCACAAATATTAGGAACAGGCAGGGCACATCTCTCTGAGTAAAGATACTGTGTCTCACATAATCCAAGACAGAGGTCTTTAAAAAAGGAAAGTCTTATCAAAAGTGCTTACAAGGCTGTTTGGAGAATAGGAATCTTTTGTAAAATTTAACTTCTGTATCTTTCCTGATGGGATCCTCCCCGCAGGAGAACTGGCCAGCATTTTGGAAACTACTCCAGCCAATACTCGTTTTGGACATCTGTTTCTTTTAAGGTTGCCTTCATAATTTTCTCTGTAGTTGAAGATTAGTACTTGATCACCATGTGAAAATGTTGCCAAAAAAGCTGTAATATTATGCCAACTGTTTCTTTCATGTTTACAACTTCTTAGAAATGACCAGCTTATGCTGGAAAATCATCTATTTACGTTGTGCCCTTGGCTAGAAGGATGAGAACTGTTTGATCCTGTCTTTGTATCCTAAATGACCAAAAAGGTTTCTTGAACTGATTTAGCTTTAAACCAAGTTGATCTTCTGCCTCAGTATACCTCAACTGAATGATGCTAGGCTTAAATGGAATTAAAACGAAATGGCTTCTGAGGAAGAGGTCATGTCTTTTGTCTCTGCAAGTGGCTGAAGGATATAGAATTTGAGAGCAGCTAGTGCTTGCATTTTCTGGATATTTTCTTCCTCTTTCTTAGATCTCTCAAAGGGAATTAAATCATGTGTACTGTCCTTATTCCAACAGGGACCAGCTCGCATGACATCTGATCTTGGGTCTTCTCCTGCAGCAGGGTATGTCCCTGTTGGCCAGAAACCAGAGGCTGTTGTACATGCTATGAAGGTAAGGACACCTAGACTGCATTGCAACAAGCACAGAAGTGTCATAACTGGATATTTTCTGTTCTCATGAAATCATGACAATTAGAAATAGAAAATTAGTACTCAGGCAGATTACTGCTTACCAGGATTTATATCATGATGAATAATGATTGCTTCAATGGAGTTAACCAAGATGCTGAACTGTGCAGATGACTGATTTTTGGGTGGGAGACCTTCAGCAAAAACTCTTGATGCTGGAGGTGTTGGATACCCTTTCTATTTATCATTCCCTGTTTGCTGAGATAAAGAAGAAAACTGCACTGAAGAAACAGAAGTTTTGAAGTCCTAGTGACCATCCATTAGCAGGAAAAATATAATAGTTTGGTGTTACATACTTTAACAGCTAAGCAAGTTATTTTTGGGTATCTAAAAGACACAGAAATACAAATGCTTCTCAGGACATCTTAAAGAGGGCTAGAAAATCTCTAAATAAATTAGGTTTTGGTTGGAATATACTGATTTGCACATATCCATTGATTTGTTGAACTTGAGAAGTTTTGTACAAGTTTAAAAAGCTTTTACAAAATCAAAGGAACATTCCCAGGGTCTCAGATCTCCAGGGCTGAAAGCTGGAGAAAAGGTTCAGCTGTGGGATTGATTCACCAGCACTAGCTTAGACTGTGCTACAAGAAAGTAGTGCTAACAAAGCACTTTACTTTGCGTGTTTCCACATCTGACATCTAAATGGCACAAAGTTTGGCTCCAAAACAGACATGTGAGGTGGTAGTGGTAAAGCCAAGACCTTAGGAGAGGTCAGGAGAAGCAGGAGTGCAGCTGGCAAGAACATCAGTTCCACTGAGCAGTGGCAAGATCCTCAGAGGATATTAAGTTTGAGAAACACCATGTGTATTTCTGAAGTAGTTAATCTATGTATTTATGATGTATAAGGAATTATGAAAGGAAAGAAAGTTTGGTTTGATTTGGATCAAACTTGAATTCAAATGATAAAAAGTTCATTCAAAACAGAAATCTTGATGTTTTCAGCTTGTTTGAGGTTTTATATACCCAGATCATACAACTTTGTGCATCTCAAAAGCTAGGTTTCCAGCATCAACAAGGATTAAAAAGTATTTTTAATAGAATTTTTAGTACATCCCAAAGGAACCTTGACCAAACAAGCAACAGTTCAATTGCCTACATATATTTTTCCAGTATTTTCTGGATAAGTTTCTTCTCTGCTTGCCCTGAATGGTTCTGTGTGAGCTGAAAGTTTTTGTGCTCCATCCTGCACTATGCTGTTATTTCACCTGTTGGTAAAAATATTCCTGTACATAAGTGTATCTGTTACGCTGTGATGCCATCCATAACGTTGCAGAACCATATGATACCTTCACTTTTCTGCACTTGTACCAGGTTTCCTTTTCACTGGTCACTGGTCCCGTTTCCCTTGCATTTACTGTAATCATGCAAGCCACCAATGCCTTCGAGACTACTACTATTATTTTGAAGTGCACAAGGCTTTTTCTTCCGTAACTGTGGCATTCTGTCCTTTCTGCTCCCCCCGCTTCTTGTGGCACATAAAAATTGTAGTTTTTGGTCTCTGGACACAGATCTTAAACTAGATGGAAGATAACTTTTTTTTTTTTTTTTTTTTTTTTTTTTGCCTATGGCATGCATATGGAGTAAGTCTTACCTGTACTTAGAGGAACTGGACATCATTTTCAGTGCCAGCTGCAGCATGCGGGGAATTGGAAGCAGCTGCCAGGTTAGACCACTCACAGCCTATATGATACAGCACCTGGCCTTCCCTTGGGGAAGAGAAGAGAGTGGCCTACAAATGAGACTCTGTGCTTTGAATAGATGACATGTAATATTAGAAAAAAGCTGTAGCAGGCTAGCTCCTTGTTAGGAAAGGCAGAGACAGATGCAAGTTTGCAAGCCTGTGAGCAGCTTGTGTTCTGGGCTGCTCAGATGCAAGTCCAGAAGCTGTATGGGCACAGCATCACAGCTGGGTGCCCAAGCAAAGGCAACTGAGGCGCTGTGCTTATTTAGGGGTCCAGCACTGCGCACAGATCTGGACGATTTTCAGGAGAGAGCTGGTGTATGTCTGAGTAGCTACGAGAGCTGGATTACTTACCTCCGTCTGTGCCCATCTGTGAGGGTGTCCCCTATGCTTTTTGCTGCAGCTGAATGCCTCCTGGCTGAAGGGCTGCTTTTGATTTAGTCGAAGTTCTTTCTTGAGAATGTTTACGGATTTTCTTTATTTTTTCTTCTGAAATAGTTTTTGTTTATTCACACCTAATAAATAAGGAGCAAGATGACAGGTTGGCACTCCTAACAACTGTTCTCGCTAACAAGAATAAAAGGTACATATGCTACATCTCAGTATCTCATTGAACATCAAAGCACTTAGGAGCTGAACAAACCTGCTAAAGACAGGGGGAGACAGGGAGGAGGCAAATGTAAGGAAACAACTTTTAGCCCACAATCCAATTCCCCAGGAGTGACATCTCTCTGATTTGCACAGAACCATCAAGTGGGTATTCAGTCACTCCCATGGGTGTTGAGAAGGCAGGATTTGGTCCACAGGGAAAAGGCTGAGTGGGGTGTCTAGTCTGTTCCTCTGCCAACGTAGGACTGTTCACTGTGTTGTGTTCCCCAATGCTTTGTCCAGCTGACTTACCAAATACTGTCTATGAGGCTTGTATCCTTAGGAGAGCACTCCTTAATCTCAGTGCTTCCTGTTACAGAGATGCTTGCCCCATACCCAGTACTGCCCTTAGTTTCATCGCAGTGATCCAGACTGTTGAGAGTTTGTTGTTTTTATAATGCACTGAGGGTAGCTCAGTGGTCATGCGGGGCCAGTACTGTAAGTCAGAAAGGAGGTGGATGTAGTGGATTGGGTAACTGAGGTGAAGCTGTCTTGGTCACAGGCTCAATTCAGTGATGAAAGAGAACTAAATATACCTGAGGTGTTCTTCACAGTTTACATACCAACATGGAGAAAGCAAGATGAGGCAGCATGTGCATCTGCAGCTAGGCACAGCATGTTCATAGTTACTTGTTTAACGTAGAAATTATCTCAAAAAAGGTAAGGCTGTGGAGCCCTTTTGCAGAAAAGCAGAAGGAGCAGTTGATAATGGTTATGCATCTGTCCTTCCCAGGGCCATGCTCCATGACCTGCCAGGAGCTTGGGAATTGCCACAGGCCTAGGATGGACCAGCCTGAGCTGAAGTTTCATCCAGGGAGACAACATAGCACTGACAGATCATCAAAGGGCCAAATGCCAGGACAGCTTTAGGTGTTCTGTCAGTGAAAATTAATGAAAAGCAAGAAGAGGATGATATTAGCCTCTTGGAGCCTAGGATACACTTGTCCATTTTCTATAAGTTTCTCGGTTGGTACATGCCAGAAGTCACAAGGAAGCCTGTTTCTGACGTTAGATGCAAATTGAACACACAGTCTGTGAACTGCAGTTAGTGTCTTTAGTAGCTGAGGAGACACCTGGCAGGATCTGAAAATGAATGGGGCTGGGTCAGCAGTAACAGATCCTCCTCCTCAGGAAGTGCTTTTGCTCTTCAGGATTTGTTTTCTTCCAGCACAGCTTTCTGGGATTAGATCTCTTGAGTTTTACCCTCCTGATTCCCTTTTTCTCTGTCCAAGATGCTAACACATCTTTACAAGGTATCTATCCAGAAATGGGCTTTGACCTGTGGAGAGGGATGGTTTCCAGGATTAACGAGTCCCACATCATTCAGAAATGATATACAACCATAACTTCTGACTTAGCAGCTTTTGGCTCTGGCTGTGCTCTGTTCGCACCATTAAAAGACATTTCCACTGAAAGAAATGGGCTGCATCACCCCTTCACACCTCATGGAGTAGTGAATGCAATTTTACTTTAAGTGGAAGTCAGAGAAAAACAGTTTATTTTTCTCCTCTGAGACTCTTGTGCCTGCAAGATTGATGGCTGGTGGAAGCAGAAGCTGGAGCTGATGTGATCTTTAACTAATCTAAACCACAGTTGTCCTTGACACTTGCCCTGTAGACAAAGCCAGTGCTTAGCTGCTCGACACACATTCCTGGCACACTGTGCTGATGTCTGACTGTGCAGGCGGTTGCTCTTGCCGCTAAGCATTGGAGGCATATACTGACTCCAGACAAGTAAGTTCGATGTGCAAGTCCAGCTGGATCAATAATTAATTCCCTCCTCTTTTGCAAAAAATAGATGTTCTCTTTGTTAGTTCCTACATGTTTTTTGCATATCTCTTGTCCTTCCTCTTCCCATAAAAAGGATGGGGATGTTCTTATTTGTATAAAGATTGGTCCCAGATATGTTGGTTAAACTAGCCGGTGCATTTGAGAAGTAGGTTAAGAGCCCTAGGAGAATGACCTATTTTTTAAGTTAAGCAGTCAGAATACAACAAGACTGCCATGCTGAAGCAGACCAACAGATAATCAAGTCTAGTATCCCATTTCTTAGAGCAATCAATGCTGTATGCCTCAGCAAAGAGTGAAACCCATCCCTGCATCCAGGTCTGTAGTTCCTTAGTAGATATGCAAATACCTATGCATGCAAATATACCTGCTGTAGAGTGCTTTATGTTTGCGGATATATCTGACAGATGGTGAATAAGACATGATGCACTATTTGATGGCGTTGGATGATTTCAGGATCTTTCAGCCTTTACACTGAGATGATCACATTTTTCATCAGTGCCAAAGCCCTGGGTGAATTATGTAGGTCAGTGCAAATGTACCAGTGCAGTCTTGATGCAGTCTTACTGTGATATGACTGCTTCATGCAACATACTTGTCTAGAGAAGCTATTTGAATGTATGAGAAGACTTTTGGAAAGTGCATGAGGGGATATTTCTGTGGATGAGCATGTTTCCACCTGGAAATGAAGGCTGCCTTTACCACAGCATTTTAAACCACCTCTCAGTCAGCTTCAACCTCTTTCATCGAAGGACCACCCAATCACTTTTAGAAAACATGCACAGTACCTCCCATGGGTGCTGTTCTGCAGTGGCCCAGCTGGGAGCTACCTGTTGCTCTGGCTGTGCTGGCAGCCAGGGCTGGCGTCCAGCTGAGCCTGCTGCAAGTGTTGGTGTGAAGGTGCCAGGTGCTGGGAAGCATGGGGGTGTGCACAACAGCTGTACAACACTGTTGGTGCATATTACTGTTGAAACAGTTGTTTCCTGAGCCATATGCGGTTTTCTTGTCTGCCATTTATGGCCTGGGGATCATAGCTTGGGGAATATATCTCTAAATGTTATCTGGAAAAAAAAAAAAAGAAAAAAAAAAGTTAAAAATCAAAAATTTTCCTTAGAAGAAGAGAAACAACACTATTTCCAACCACTGTCAACTCAAAATCTAGTTTGGAGAAGTAGGTGACAGGCAGGATGCTTCCCTTATTTTTTGCTGAGTGTTCTGGGGTTATTTCACAGCAGATTTGCTCGTCTTCCTAATGCAAGCCTGTAAATATGTCCCCAGCCCCCAGCCATGTGGAGTATGTGGGCTCCATGTGCATTAGCACTGGACTTCTCAGACCTGAGATTTCAATGCTGGAGCCATAACTGCTTTGTTCCTGCAAGGAAACCTGGTTAAAGCCATTCTGGTAGCCTCCCATGCTGTGAAATGCCCAGTAAGCTGGTGTGACCTCCCAAACTTGAGAGCAGAGCTGAGCTTTCTTGCATGCTTTGGCTGCTGTAAACTGTGTTGACTTTTAATGCCTGGAGAACTGTAAATCCAGGCTTGTTACACATGAACTGTCTGGATCAACCAAGGGAACCCAGCAAAGCCTACTGAGCTTGTTTCTAGTGCTGGCTCCCATGGGCTCCTGGTGAAACAGCTGAGCCTGATGATCCTGGTAGCTGCCTATCAAAAACTCTGTGGAGAGCTCAAACCCTGCCCTTCCCCCTTGCCCAACTCTTGCAGTCCCATTTCTGTGTCTTTACAGTCACATTTCCTGTTTTTGCAGTGCTTTCCTCCCGTTATTGTTGTGGAAAAACTGCATAGTCCCAAACGGGACATAAAGGAAAGCTAGAACTTCACTCCTCAAAACTTCATGTGGGTACGGTGCTGCAGGCATCTATGTGGTCCCATTGTATGTCATATGTGGCCAGTCCTGAGAGGAAAGATAATAAAATAGAATTGCGCGTGTAGAACAAAACAGGCTTGGCCCAAAGATGTCAGTAGGGATATGCAGAATTTCATCCACATTTGTACCAGTTGATCCCATTTAACAGCTGGTAAATTTTAGGGGTCTGTGTGGCTACACTTGTATATTGGCCCCTTATATTTACAGGACTGGGGCTCCATGGGAAGAAACATGGCAGAACTTCCCCTATGCTAGGGACAGTGATTGTAACCAGGCTGGTTTCCATCGCAGGGTCTGACACCTCATTTGGGGCTCTGCCTTGGTGGCTGGGGCAGCGAAGCACCTCACAGCGCACTGTTAAGGGCACTGCCCTGTGCTGTGCAAACAGTGCTGTCTAGCAGATTAAAGCTTGGAGAGTCAAGGTGATTGTGTCCATTTTAAGAGAGCATCTATAGCACAAAGCGACTGTGACCATGCTTCACCAAAGCATGCAGGTTGTTGGGAAAGAAGCTTTCAGAGGACTGCAGTCAGTGCTCAGGAGCCTGGGGTGCAACAATATTACTCAACCCCCCGCCTCCTGCCCAGCCTGGCTGATCCAGCCCTGAAAGGCAGTCGGCAGGAGCAGGGAATCACTCTGGGCTCACTGGGTGCTGGCCTCTGTGATGACAGCCCCTCTCTCTCTCAGTCACTGTCCTCATGGGTGTTGGAGAGGTTCCTCTGAGAAACTAAAGAGGTTGAAAGCAGTTTTCAAGCAAAGGTGAGTGAAATTGTCTCTTTTAAGATCTCAAAGTTCATGGCTGATCAGAGCCATGCAAATGGTGCCATGGTGCCCTGCTCTTCTGGTGCTAGTCACACCATGCAGGTGGTGGAGAGAGACATGTCCTTGCAGGAGAAGGGTGGGAGGATGAAGGGGCCAAACTTGGTTTCACATTTAGCTTTGTGAGGCTCTAAAGCTCAAGGCTTTAAGAATCCTGCCAATTTAAATACTGGTTAATGACATTGTTGAGGACACTGTTAACTGTTTGAGGAGCATAATGCTTTTGTAATATTGTTTGTCTGTAGGTCCTTGAGGTCCATGAAAATTTGGACAGGCAAATGCAAGATAACTATGAAGAAGACCTGAGTGAAAAGGAGAAAGCGATTGTTCGTGAAATGTGCAATGTAATCATTTCTCTCAATAATTTTAGTGGTTCTTGTTGTGTTCTTTTGTTATAAGTACTGAGGAGCACTGTTCTGCATGTAAGCATTTGACATGAAATCCGCAGGGGAAATCCAGAAAGGAGGGAAGAGTCAAGGCTCTGCTGACTACTGATTTGGGTATCAGCAACCTGACTGCCTTGTTCACTGCATGGAGCAGCCTCTGCTCAGCAGATCCTTCCCAGGGTGCTGCCTTAGCAGGTGCAGACAGAACGGTGGACTAGTCTTGGGCACTGATAACTCTGCAAAAGGCTCTGCCAGGGTGGGACTTCAGGGAAGACTCCTGTTTGTGGCAGAATCTGATTACCTTTAGGGACTCAGTTTGGGCTGAGAGCAGCAATTTGTCTGCTGTGTTTTAAGTCTAAGAGCTTGAATAGGTTTGAGCCTAAGCCTTAAACTGATGTCAGAGGAAGAAGCTTCCTGGTTGAAGCCATTCAACAGGATTGTGCGTGTGGTTCCTTTAGTACCACAAACTTGTTTAGCAACCGCATTGTAAACTGAGCTTGCCACATACCATACACTGAGCATTTGTCCCAAAACTCTACTCTGCAGTGTTTGCTTGCTGTGCCGCTACCTCCAATTTCAAGTCTACCCTACTAATAAGAGAAATACCTTGGCTGTGTATTGGATCTGAGCAAAGAATTTTGGACTTCTGCTAGAACATTGCTCAAACTGAGCATCATGTGCAGTTGGAGATTTGCTATTTCACAGTAACAGTAGTTCCCGCAGCAGGGAGGAGGGTGCTTACAGAGCTGCCTTTTTTAGAAGTCCAGATTGGAGGTCAACACAAG
Organism: Rhea pennata; assembly: GCF_028389875.1. Classification (NCBI taxonomy): domain Eukaryota; kingdom Metazoa; phylum Chordata; class Aves; order Rheiformes; family Rheidae; genus Rhea; species Rhea pennata. The sequence goes on along the minus strand of NC_084667.1, from coordinate 56,571,053 downwards.
TGGCACCTTTTTGTGCATCACAGCAGCAGAGAGAAGCCTAATCCTCCTTTTAAATTCTGAAATTGGTTGCAGTGAGTTCTTGCAAAACTACTGTGATGGCAAGACAGTGCTATAGCATTAAGCCACACTATGGAGGGCATCACTATCGTATTTTGGTGACTGCATCTTTACAGATACAGTGGGAGGTAGAAAGAACAAGATAATGCTTTTCTAAAGCAATCTTTGGCAAGGGCTAAGGCATTTCCCTTAGGTTGCTATATCTTTGTAAGCAACACTAAGAACAGAATAAATGAGCGCCTGCTTTTTTGTTATTTTGTCTGCTTAATACTCCCTTTCTCTTGTAGCCATGCAGAGGGGAAAGATAAAACACCCTAACTTCATCCCCCTGCCTAAATGGTCTAATTTATGTTTGTCTATCATCAGCTGTTTTTTTTTTTTAATACTGATTTTATGTAGGTGGTTATAAAGTGCTTCGCAGTTTCTTCTAGTTTTAAAACAGCCCCTTTGACCCCAATGGCCCTAGAGAGGGCCATTATGTTTTTAGAAAGTCATAGACACAATTTTAACCATTATCTTTTTCATTACCTTTTCAGTTCATGGTAACATCACTTTTGTAAGTATGATAGGGCTGACCTGCCATTGAACTTAACTTCTAAACCTACTGTATTTACTTTGTATTATTACCCAAGGCAAAAATGGTTCTAATTTCGAGAGAGACTAATTAGAAAAACACATCAATGACTTTTCCTTGTAAACTGGTGCATATATGCCATCTAGTGGCCCTACTGAGAATTACAGTGCTGCTCTAGGAAATCGCTTGTTTTGACTCATACGAATACTAGAAATCAGCATTCTGATTTTTAATTCCTGCCTTTTTTTTGCTCCCCTACCCCTTTATTTTTTCTTACAGGTTGTCTGGCGAAAGCTGGGTGATGCTGCAAGCTCCAAACCCTCCATCAGGCAACATCTTTCGGGAAACCAGTTCAAAGGTCCATTGTAGGAATATCATCCGTAGACTGGAAGTGACTCCATGAAGACTAAAAGAGAGAGAGTTACTGTTTGTGGCTACCTGTTTCGGGAGATTGGGGGGGAGGGAGTTGTTTTTTTCAGGCTTTTTCCTATTTTTGCTTTTTTTGTAACTGTCAATAGTGTAAATATGGCAGCTAAAAGCCTGATTTCAGGCTGTGGTGCTCTGGAACCAACGTTTGATGGGTAACCATTCAGTAATGCCAGACTTGCATCATTTGTATTGTAGTTCAAACCTGCTTTGTTGTATGGTCTGTTTGTAGAATTAACTTGAGAGAATTTCTAAAAAGAACAAGAAGAAACCTTAACCTGCAGAGAAGTCACAGTTTGTATTGCTTCTGTCCACCTGCTTGTTAACTGATTCATAACTAGGCTAGCGGCTCCAGGCAGCACGTTTTTGGAACCTTCCAGGGAAAGAGCAATTTGGATTCATTGGTTTACGGGCTGCCAATTTCCTAAGCTGCTACTTCTTTTTTTTTTTTTTTTTTTTTTTTTTTTTTTTTTTGAGGTCCTTATTTTGGGGAATGACATATGACTGTTTTCACAAGGCGCTGTGTAAAACACTGAGCGGAGGGATTAAACACTTTTACCGCTTCATACTTTGTACTGTGGTACTCATCTCACAAGCATACAGAAAAGCTTGAGACTCCATATGAGCTGTTAATGACTGATTTTCCATGAACAAATGACACTTAAATTTCAGTAGTCATAATGTGAATGAATTGAAGTCACTTAGCCAGACACCAGTATTCCCTACAAATACAGCAACGCTGTTGCTGTAAAGCTTTTATTAATTCAGCAGAAACAGCCGTCCTAGCAGCACTTAAGGCTTTCACAGTATCTTCAACAGCAGCTCATCTTTCACATACGGAAGATTTGGATATTTTTTTAAAATGTTTTTGCTGGAACCCTCACTTATATTGGTTACTGTGTAAGGTAACCAAACAACAACCTCGCAGAGCTGAATAAAAACTGGATTATTAACATGGGCTGTCGGGTAAGATTACTTGCTGCTATTGAAGCTTTATTTTTGTTAATAAACCAAAACAAGTGCGTTTTTCCTTCTTCAAATGGTTGTACATAAAAACAATGGGACTTATATTTTGTTAGTGTGGTGTAGCTGCTTGTGTAGGTGTAGTAAGAATTTGACACCCTTTCTTTTCCAATTTGTCATAGCAACTGGCCCTGTATTTCAGTAGACGTTCCTTCCCATCTTTTCCCAATAGTCCAAGGAAGCTGGGTGTTGTTATTAAACGCATTGGTGTTAAATAATGTTAAAGACTAGCATGTGTAAAGATCAACATCTCCTCTTCAAAAGTTGCATTGTCTTAGTGATTAGTTTGAAGATTTAATGACTTCAAACCTAACCACTTTCTTTTTATTCTCTGTAAGAAACGGTTGAATTAGCTGGACAGGGTCTTGCTGCTAAAAAAAAATTGTTCAACTAGTTGAATTCTTGACTACTGTTATTACATTGATAAGGAGCACCAACAAAAAAACAAGGAACTAGTGCTTGCAAGTAATAAAACTCTAACATGCAGTGTCAAAGCTTGGTCTATAGCCAATAAAAATATAAGGAATATAACAAAAATACATATTAACCAGTAAGTGTAAGAACCACTTCATTATGGGGTGTAGAAACAAAAACATATGTGTCAAGATGAGTAGTTTATTTAAAAAAGAAGAAATCAAGAAGATACTCTGCCCAACTCAACCCAGCCACTCACCGTAACTTACTTCTTAACTATTGCTGAGTGAGCAGATAGAGAGCTGGCTAACTGTAACTCTAGGAAGTATTTGCATCCAGTGTAAGTCTGGAAAAATCAATTCTAGAATATGACTGTCTCTGTAGAAGATTCCTGATTTCCTCCCCTTTGTTTTGTTTTGCCTATTTTTTTATTGCCCTCCAGTTTCTACTAGCCCTTGATTATTTTTTTTCCTCCTGTACGATTTATACCCTGCGATTTTCATATCAGAAAAGGTGACTTTTGCCCCTTCCAGAGAAAGGCAAATCAGACACATCATTCTTTAACATCTAATGTTTAACAGAGGATTTCTTTATCTGCTCATTAGCCCATTTTAATTTTGATGGTAACTAATCTCTGGATTAAGACAGAGAATTTAAGCATGTTGGGAGCCAGGTTAATTTATGCCAGTGAGTTTTAACTAAAGTAATGTAAACATTACCAACACTTGTAGGAAGTAACTGTGTTGATGACATGCTTATTATTTTAGGAGTATATTAGACTAGCAGGTCCTCTCAACCAGATGAGCTATGCTAATCAGAGTATTAGTCTCACCATTAAGCTCTCAAACAAACATAGCCGTTACAAAACTTCTCTCAAAATCTATTTGGTGACATTAGGCAAAGTCTGTTTCATTCTACCTGCAGATCTCACCTACAAGGGATGTAGTGCTGTAATCAAGGTCCAGTAGGTTTATAAATCCTAAAAAGCCAATTTACAGGGCAGCCAGTTAGTTCAGTTGAATAACCTATATATTTGTAGGGTATAATCTGTATTTTTTAATGATTTTATTTGGCAGAATAAGCCTTAGAGGCAAGGTGTGCATTTTTGATTTAACAGAAGAACATAACAGTGCTGTATATGCTGTTTTTTCTTTTCTTTCTTTCTTTCTTTCCTTTTTTTTTTTTTTTTTTTTTTTTTTTTTTTTTTTTTTTTTTAAGCTTGCTACTCTTCATACCTAGCTCCATTTGAACTAAAAAGTGTCTTCCTGGAGAAAAATGACACTCAATGACTTTACAGGATGACTTGGGTGCTAAATTTTCAGTTGTCTAAAAAGAAGTTTTATATGCATATTTAAATTCACTTAACTATGTGCTAAGTCTTCAGTGAAAACTACCTGAGGAGCTTTGGACATTAAGTTGGAGGGGAGCATCCCTTGAAACAGTGGCCATTAAATTGATATAGCTGGGGGCAATTGCCCAAGTTAATTTCCTCAAGATTGAAGTCCTGCGTTCTGCCACCCTATGGCAAAGGAAACATCCACTAACCCCAAACAGACCTTGCTTGTTTAGGGAAAGCAGAATCACATCCTCGACATTTTTTTGGAGTGACTGAACAGTATTTCCATAACCAGCTTCAGTTGGCTCTTTGCACCTTGATAAGTCTGCTGAGCACAACTTGTTTGAAAATGGCACATTTTTATCCAAATATTAAGATATAATAAAAAAAGAAAAAAAAAATCAGTGTTAAAGTGACCTTTTATCTTTTTAGAAACTGGGGGGGAAGAGTACTACTGATCTTTTTCAAAGTGCATGACTGTAAAGTGATAAAATTGTATATTTTTCATAATGTGGGGAAAGTCTATCTGTGCTGCTTTGGAAATCAGTTTGAAGTTTGATTTCTGTTAAACCTGTGATATTACAGCCCTGCTATATTTTCTGTATATGATTTACAAAGAACTGGAAAAGTTAGCACCTACTGTTGTGTATATAGCAAAATTCTTTAGATCTTAGCACACATTTTTACCTATTATTGAACCACTCTGGCTTTTGGGGGGGAGGGAAAATAATAGTACAGATTTTTTTGATAATGTGTGTAAAACATTCATTTGAAATATTTTAGTAAAAATGAAGTAAGAGATTGATTGTGATAGTGTATACTTTTAGTTGAATAAAATGAAATTACATTCTTTTTAAATAAACTGCTCAATAAGGTTTGGAAGACCACTGCTGAAATATCTTGTAATGTACCACAGCTATGAATTCTGAACTAGTATGAAAAACTTGGAAATCCGCTAAATTCAGAACCAATTTTATTTGAGTAGGTGTGAATGAAGTAGTCCCATTTATAACCAGAATGTAAATCACAGTAGGTTTTTACATTCAGACTTTCACACTTAGAAAATATATATATTATGTACAGGAATCTGCAAATAGGTGTAAACATACAATACTTTAAGATACCAGTACATTCCAAAACAAAAATACCAGCAAGGCAAACACCTTAAAATGATTTCAGTCATCTAGCATTCAGAATTTCTTTTAAATAAAGTAGCTTTGATGCTTGACATCAAGTGTTGTTTTGATTGTTAACGAAAATTAAGCTTCTTACCGTAGATGAGATTTCATGGTATCTGGTTGTTTTGATACTCAAAAATAGGCACTGATTTTCTAGAAGGAAATTTACTTCTTACTGATATAATTGAGCCAATATGGCTGGTTAACATTTTTGCTAGTACAAAGTAATCCAGTGCTGGAATAACTTGAGACAATTTAGACTTCAGTCAAACGTATAAAGTTAGAATAGATACTGCAAAGCTAATTAAAATCTAGAAGCCTATATAACTCACCATAAACAATACTGCAAACAGATCAGCTACGTTTCCATTTCATGGTCTCATTTCTTCATCTAAATTATACAAATTATCCTCCTCTTCATCTTACAATGTAGTTTTTGGCTCACTACTTCTGCCTATTCAACATGAAAGGATATCATGCAAAAGTTACCTCATGCTATCTCATCCACGTAGCACGTCCAAGTCCTGCTACAGGTGGCATACCAGGTGGTGGAATTGGAGGTGGTACAGGTGGCTGTCCACCTGGGGGAACGGTAGGTGGGGGATAACTAGCTGGTGGCATTCCCAGCCCTGGAGGTGGATGAGGTGGTACTGCATGAGTTGGAGGCAGTCTTGGAGGTGGGAAGTTAGGATTGTATGTAGGTGGAGGAGGATAGCCAGGAGTAGGAGGTGGGATATTGGGTGGAGGGAATGAAGTGGGGGGTGGAGGAGGAACTGGTGGTGGAGGGTTGGGAGGATAGACATGTGGATGATATGGTAGGTGAGTTGGTGGTCCATAGGCCGGTGGCAAAGCTCCATATGTTGGTCCTTCTGTTTTCATCATTGACTGAAGACTTTGATAACCCTCCCCTGACATGTAAGAATTTGTAGTAGACATCCCTGTAATATAACTAGTTGGGGGTGGGGGTGGGGGCCGATGTGGCAGAGGTGGAGGTTGATGTACGGGGGCAGGATGAGCAGGGGGAGGAATCTGGACCTTTGGCATATCTACTGAGTCCACGGTAGTAGTTTGCTCTGCTTCTCCCATTGAAACTGAAGTTGTCAAAGGAGGCTTGCGCTCTGGAACAAATAAAAGAAGTTTTATTTTTCTGAAGGTGGTAGCAACAGCATCTAAATACTCTTTTAATTTTCCTCCAATAAACGCATCAAAAGAGCACGTCACAATTCTCTAAGTCTCTGTATGCCACATAGTATCCATTCAGGTCTTACTACATCACTAGAAAATTACTAAGCTATAGACCAAAGTTCCTAGGTCAGCTTCCCATTTTAAAATTTAAACCCATTACTGATTTTCTTACAACTTAAGTATTGTTCTACAATCAGCAGAAATTAGCAAACTGGATGGACAGAATCACAGCTAGCGTATTTTAAGAAGTCATGGGACCCAAGATACCCCAACTCTTATGACTAGTGTTTCAATCTTGTGCAGTCCATGCCTGCCTTCCATCTCTTTTATAGTCCAGAAAGTGGCCCAGGATTAGTCACTGCACTTCACTTGTCTCAAATGTTTAAAATACTGTATGAGAATATGGGCCAAAGTCTCAAGTCATTAACGTTCAGCTTTGAATTTGTTTATCAAAAACAGGGCTGGGAGGGTAATGACACACTTGAGGATGAAGAAAGAAATTGGTATCGATTACTTGGGACACAAAATATGACCAGCTTTGATCCACCAACTAATTTCAGAGAGTTCAGTATATGACAGCCTAGGGAAATTCATAAAAAGATCAGAATTTTACAGAATTGTATGCAGCCATATCCAAGAGGAATGTGCATTAAGCTGTCTTCTCTAGATAATAAGGGAAACTCGTTACCTGCATGTCTAGGATTTACTTTATATAAACAGTCATAGTTTTAACAGCAAAACTGCTCCCTAGAACAATTACATAATTAGATTACGCAAGGTGGGTATGCTGGCTGTGGTATCTACAATCTCAAGAATTTGTAGCTCTTAAACTATAACAGGTAATTTGTTCATTGCCAAAATCTTCCTGAATATAAGATACGCATTCAAGATTTATTAACTGAAGAAATGATGAGCATTATCTCAAAACAAACCCCAAAACCAAAACTCACGCATCTTCATTCTTAATTGGATTTCAACAAACGGGGGGGAAAAAAAAAACAGTCTTACTATATTTCAGATCACTGTTTCTAGCCCTTGTTATTCCCTGTTAGAAGCTGTCGTCTTGCAGCTACATTACGAAGCATGCTCTATAAAATATTTATGTCGTATCTAAGGGTCAGTGGAAGGACAACTAATGTGTCAAAATGCTGGAAGCACATTTTTATAACAGTAAAATTTATTTTGCAAAAACAAGGCACATATGAAGTGTTAAAAGTTTTCTAGCAGATGAAAGCCCTCTTTTGGGACATAGCCAAGATAAAGCATACCCTTTTTGTTTAGAAGGGCCAAACACCTGCAGAGTTTCTATAATAAAGATGTAACATGCAGGACTTCAATAAGACAGTTAGAAGCTACTGTGACAATAACATAGCATCCTTTTAAGAACACAAGTCTCTTTTTGCCTGCTAACCACAGTTAGTTTATTTTTCTAGGCCTTTAATAGTCAGCTTTATTTTGCTTTTTTCTACCTCTATATGCTCATTTCCATCATAGCTTTTTGTTTGTCATTTGGAAGAAGAGTGCTACAAAGATAAAATACCCTCCAAAGCTTATCTACCTAGTACTTTCATAGGCCAAGCTGATTAATCAAGCAAACCGTCCCTTCCTTCACACCACTACCACCACCTGAATGAAAAACAAAGCAGTAAACTGTAAGAGAAGTAGTGTTCAAGAAAAGACTTACCTGGAGGTGGATGCGCAGGAGGTATCGGTGGATGCGAAGTTTCAATTTTAGGAATTTTAGATGGTGGTGGTGGTTCTGAAAAACATTTGGAAGTTCCTAATTTGCTACTGCATTGTAATATGTTTGAACGAAGTTCATCTCCAGTCTCACACTGGCTATGCAAAGTGCAACAGACACCCTATATACTAGGCATGTTTAATAAATTAACTAGAATCAAGACCTTTGTATAAATAAAATGGCATCAAGTATCACACACCCGTCTGCCAGAAGAATGTAGGCCTACAAATTCAAGCTATGTATTTTATAAGTAGAGATAAATTGATCTGCACATTCATACTGTTACTGGGACAACACATGTAGTTAGCAGAAAATGGAACTTGTAAATAGCTGAAGTTAAGTTTCAGGAGAAGTTGAACTCCCATGCCCTGCTAGGGGAATATGTGTCTAGATACCAAACAGAGAACAGAAATTGCACAGGAGAGAGATGGGAGAAGGGACAGCTCTTTTGAATCTCTCTGCAGAGCTAGAGAGAGAGAGCAGTGTCAAAGTTACTAAGGAAAGGTTACAGACAAAGAAAAAATCTCCGCCATGCCAAAAGAATTAGATGTGATCACTGCAGTGAAGTATTTAAGGTACACTGTATATTAATATAAAATGGTTTTACTAGCAGCCATGCCAACAATTGATTACTTATGTCACTAACTACTAATAGACTTATTAGTCCAGATATTCAATGACATGGCACCTTCAGCAGTATCAACATCTCACAGCCTACTGGAGGACTACTCTAAATGATGCATCAAGTTCTAAGATGAGATACCACTGGTTTAGCAAGACAGCTGCTGAACAGACTGTATTAAGGGACTCTTAGGGAACAGCTATATTACATTTTTTATTAGTATTGCAGTTAGGAACATTATAAATAGTTACAGTATGTATTTAATAATGCAGTATTGGTATCAAACAGTTTGGATGACCCATGCCTGCAAGCAGACTAGCTAAGCACACATCAGCAAGTGACTCACTCTGGCCAAAAGAACAATTTTTCTTACATAAAATGAAAGGAATCATTAGGAAATACTGACATACCTGTTGTCTTTGTTTCTTCTTTGGGAGATACAGCCTGTTAAAAATAAATAAATAATAATAATAATAAAAAAACAAGACAACATGACAGCCACTGCAAAATACAAAGTACTTCAAAACTGTAACAAGAAAACCAAGTAGGAAACAACTTTGGCCTGTTGAAGATTTTTTGTACAGATCTGACTAAACCAGAACCAGTTTCCAACTCAATCCTCCTCCCTTCCCAAAGGGGGAGACACAAACCCTTCATCTGTTTTTAGGAGGGGGCAATTAATGCTCAACAATACAATACTGAACAAACCAACAAAATCACATAGAAAGCCTAGCTTAAGAGGAAAAATGAAGAAACTGAGAAAAAATACAGATATTTTTAAATATAATACTTCTGCTGTTCTCATTGTTGAGTTTTACATCTCATTTAATTTATTTATAAATCTACGGCAGATACATCATGGTCCAGTAAATTGCTCACTGAGCTGAGAGTGAGAGACTTGCCCTCTGTTCCTGATTCTGCTGCTGACCTGCCATTTGACCTTTGTTAAAACCACCCTCAGCCTTTATGCTTTATTTAACAGGACAGGAAGATAGTGAAAGCACCGCTCAGCGTAAAGCATTTCAGAAGCCTTCAGATGGAAAGCGCTGTATAAAAGCCAAATATTATACCAGAAAATATTTATGCACACTGAGCAAAATCCACAAAACTTCACATCACCTTCCTGATTACATGGGGTTTGTTTTGTTTGGTTTCCAAACAGTCACAGACAAGGGAGTATGAGAAGTCTTTCCCAGCTTGTTTACTCCAACCAAGATGGCTAGTTCATGGTCTTGGAGAAAAGCAGAAAACTTTTCAGAAATTTCCCAGTACAGTAAGCTCAGTTACAAATGTATTTAATGATAAGTGTCAAGGAGACACAAAGCCTCTCAGCCTTCTGAAGAGTGTTTTTTTTAAGTTAGTATTTACCTCCAGAAACTGTTGATCAGTTCACATCACTTTAGCTTCTGCACCAGGAACTGACTGACATTTCACTCAAATCTGAACAATAAATTTTCATCTATTGAGTATTCCCAAAATTTTTGCTGTCCAATGTAAAGCTACTCAATGCCTGCCTCATTCTTGCATTCCTTAGATAGTCATTTCAATCCTTCTCCCATCACCTTCCTGTTTGTTTTTTTCCCCCCCTAAGGATTGTCTTAATTTTTCCATCCAAACACACACACTTTTCACGATGGCTATGCAGCCTCATTTGCTGCCCTCATTTTATTCAGGCTCTCTTTTTCTGATTTTCCAGAACTAACTTACTTGTTGGTAAGGCTATGCACAAATATTAAATCTCGCCTGCACTTTCAAACAGAAACAAGGTCTCCACTATGTACTTTCAGAACTTCCCAAAATCACTTATTTTGTGCAGTCAAGTGTTTATTTCAAGTGGCAGGCAATTCAGTTATTGTTTGTTTGTTTACAGGGAGCAGTGTTCAGAAAGTAATGTCAACGAGGTACACTATTAATACAGAACAAGCAACTGCAGCCAAATATGAGACAGCTTATGCAACAGGAAAACAAGAATCAGTTAAAGCCACGCTTATGCTAAAGAACAAAGAATCAAGAACAACTCTAAAGCCTATCAAAATATAAAGCACTGCTCTAAATGCTGCAGTTGCTAAACATTTTTCCTCTATTAAATTTTACATGGTCATTTTAGCCTTCAAGAGATGACTTAAAATCATCACATTTTCTTTTCCTCATGGTTTGTGCTGTTCTACCACACTTCTCCTACTGAGTCACCTTTTGCTTACATATAATTAATTATTATATACACTTAATGTATACATTAAGTATTATATACACAATGTATACATTAAGTATTATATACACTTAATGTAGATGTCTAGACAGTATCCACACTTATCTAACTTTTCTTTCTAGTTCTTCAATTATTAGGTAATGGACTTCAATTTCAACAAAAGTTAAGTTCCCTAGAGAGTCTGAATAGAGGTGATCGTTAAAGCACAAATAGATTCTATTTATGCAAAAGGCATCACTTCTTTCCATAAGGTAGTTGATTAACTCATAACATGGGTTATGATGGGAGAGAATGAAATAGTAGTACTGTGAAGGTAGAATTTCAGAACACTCAAACAGATGTACACATACAAAAAAGTCAAATTATTTATGGTTTCTGATGTGCCAAACTGTCATAGGCATATTTGTTCAAAACAAATAAGAAAAGAGTTCCCTGCCCTACAGATCTGACGACCCAAATAGAATTTGTGCCAAAGGTGGAGTTAGAAAGATGTTACCTACAAAGAGCTCTCCCAATTGCCAAGCTACATAATACATTTTATCAGCTTTCTATCCTGAACAACTCTAAACTTGTTCAGTGCAAGAACTGCACATTTGGTGCAATTTTTTTCTCTAGCAGTAGGCTATATCTTGTATAAAGAGACCAAGGTTTTAGAGACTTTCACTTTCCTATTTTTGGGAGGCTGCTATTAGGAAGATGCTGCTCTCTCGCTATCCCATTCCAGTGCATTTTTTGCTTCTTTTTCTGTGTCTTTTTCTTGCCATCTCTCCTCTAGTTTGGGCATATGTTAATTACAACACGACAGAACATAAACTGTATGAACTTTATTTCCTAAATAGCCTTATTCTAAAGAGCTTACTTTTGAAAACATTCTTCCCTCTAAGTAGATGTGTGAACATTTAGGTAACACTTTTTTGGGTATCTCAGAAGTGAAATAAACACAGAAAGTGTAGATAAACGTTCAAAAGCTTCATTTGGACTCAATGACTGCAGTTAAGCACACAGAGTACTTGAGATATTATCTAACTGCCAACACACTTTCTTAATTTCAGTTATTAGGTAATAATATAGACCAAAAATGAGGCTTGAATGTATTTTGCATTTGTAAGCTTCTATTGTTATTAGATTATTTCAGAAAACTCCTCCTAACCACAAGCTCCAGAATTTTGACACACTTTAAAAGTCACCTTTCTCGTATGTTTGTAATCAAAGGCCAAAAAAATCAAATAGTGTTTTCATCAGCTTGTACATCTTGCTATATTCAAGTATGGCAGTTAAAAACAAACATCGTACATAAATCTGACAAGGCACAAGAGATTTCCTAAATCAAGCCTGCTCAATATCGAAAAAAAATTTGACAGCACAGAACCATGAACAGAGTTGAAACCTTAAGAGTTTGTGCTCACTAACAAGTCTGTTCACTGGGTTTGCCTCGGGTGGGATGAGCATGCAATTTGCCAAAACTGTCGAGACTGTTCTATGCTTACATACCTGCCATACAATCAATGGAAATCTGCAATACAAAATTATTTATTGGTCTCGTTTTTAAAGGAAACCACAAATTTGCTGCACAGTGCAGCCTTTAAATCAAAGAGACATCAGATCAGCATGAAAATAAAATTTAAGTTCACTAAACTTACTGCTGGTCTTTTCATCTGTCTAGGAGGACTTGACTGGGGAGAGGGCTTTTTTGATTGTTGTGCTTGCGTTTGCTGCTGCTGCTGCTGCTGCTGCTGTTGTTGTGCTGACTGCTGTGACTCCTTTTGCTGCTGAGTCTGCGACTGCTCTGAACCCTGGGATTGCTGTGATTGCTGCACTGTAGGTGCCTGGGGTGCAGATTGAAGAGATGGTGGCTGCTGCAGCTGGTGAGGAGTATGATGAGGCATCTGCTGCTTCCCTTGTGAGTACAGATCCAGAATTTGGTGACAGATGTCTAAGAAAGAAAGCTCAAAGATTATACATCTCTAATGTACAAGTGCACATTCAATACCTAGCAGTCAAACTTTGTACTTCAAAAAAAAAAAAAAAACCATTGAAAATTTACTACATTTTTTTTAAAAAAAGATTATTTTTCAATTTACTTTTGTAAGTTCTTTCTGCCTATGTTGAATATATAGATGTATATACAAACTCTCCACATGAACAAGAATAAAGTGTCTTGGTACTAATACACTGTATGTCATCGCATACAGTAAGTTTGGAGAGCTAATTAACAGCAATATAGTATGTAAATGAGACAGTAAATGTTAAAAATATATGTCTAATTAGGTCAGTCAATAAAGTTTCAGAAGCAACTAAATAAAGAAATCAAAACTACTACTAAATCTTTATTCCAATACATTGGGAACAAGAAGTCTGTCAGATATCATGTAAGACCGACTGATTACGAGGTCCAAGAGCAGCACTTAAGGAGGACAAAACCTTTAAAGGAAAGCTGAGTTCTTTGCATCTGCATTCACTGATGCTGCAGCAGAAAATGGAGAGATAACCACGCTACAACCTTCTTTGGCAGGGGTTCAGCAGAAGATCTGTCTTAAATCGAAGCAACCCTGAAAGAGGCTACAATACAAATACAGCACATAACCACTTATTGAAAAAAAGAATAAAATCACCAGAACTGGATGCTATTCACCGAGATGCTATTCACCTGAGTTCTAAAAGAAACCAAAGGATAAATATCTGAATTATGAACAGCAACACATGTCCTTTCACTTAAAACTCCCTTAGGATCCAAGATCAGAGAGAGACAAGCATGGCATCCATTTTAAAGATGGTTTATAAAGCAGTTTACAGAATTATAGATGACATCTGTACCATGTAAGTAAGTACAAATTGTAATAAAGACAAATTAGTAGCCACCTAACTACAATTTACTTAATGAGAGTCAGGAGAGGTCCTGCTTTATGAACTTCCTGGAGTTCTCTGAAAAGGATAACAAGCACATAAATGAATAATCCATAAATGAGTAATCCAGCTGATGTAGGCCTCCTAGATTTTCAAAGCAATTGACATAATTGTTCAAATATTTCTAAGGACACTAAGCAGCACCAGAATAGGAGCAAAGGGCTTAGCTAATAAACTGATTTAAAGAAAGGAATAGCATTTCAGTAAGTGATCAACTCTTGCAACATAAAAGAATCCAAGCTCTGTATGGTCTGCGTTGGGATCTTTGCTATCTTATATTAGTTAGAAAAGGAGTGACCAAGGAGGTGACAAAATTTATAAGTGATGCAAAGTTATTTCAACTATGATGACAGCGGACAGTGAAAAACTAGGTCTGAATTCCTTTGCTGTGATCGGGCAATAAAGTTGCAGATGTAATTCAGAGCAGAAACATGCAAAGTAGGCACGTGGGGAAAATAAACCTACCTTTATATATATGAAATAACAGACTTTGAGCTGGTCACTATATTCAAAAGCAAGAGTTTAGACTTAAAAGAGACAGTTCAGTGAAAACATTGGCTCAGGGACCGACAACATCAAAAAACAAATCAAATCACGAAAGACAAGAAAAGAAGTAGAGAACAAGCAGAAGACATTCTACCACCAAACAGGTACATGGTACTGTACAAACCCATGGTTCATCCACACATTGGAACCAAAACCACGTATATATAGTATTCCTCATTGGAAAGGGACAAGAAATAGAACTGGAAGAGTTCAGATGGCCAACACAAATGTTCAAAGGTAAGGAAGGTTTTCCATGTAAGTAACACTCAAAAATCTGGAATTCTTCAGACATAAACTGCTTAGTGGATATGATGGATGCCTGCAAAATCAGGAACAGCATGGGGAACGTGAATAGGGATAGAGTATTTCAGTACAAGAACAAAGGGCCATGAAATAAAGCTAGTAGGAGTCAGGTTAAAAACAGAGAGAAGGTGATTCTTAATGAAGCAAGGTAACAGACTTAAAGAACTCGCTGACAAAAATGTTATGCAGGCATAAGAGTTTACTGGCATTTAGGAGGACACAGGACAAGTACTTGGAAGAGAGATCTACTGCAGGCTACTAACTACTTGTTGGTTTAATAGCTGTATCAGGATCAGGCTCACAAAACCATCCAGACTGGATACTGAAACTGTATTAGGGGAACTATCAAAAATGTTCTTCCTTCAGTATCTACTTTGGCCAGTACTGGAAATGAAGTAGATGAGACTCTTGGTCTCAGTCTCACCAATAGCCAATCTTATGACACAATTTTACGAGCAACTAGCATCTAATTATTTGTGTCACAGGATCATTAATCCTTAAATTCAGGACTGTCAAAAGCCAACTGGTGGACTTTGAAGATCAAGGCACAAGAAAAATTCCTGTGTCCCTCTGCAGAATCTTATGGTGTATGAAATTTGAAACAGTTGTGGTAAGAAGATTATCTTCTTGTTTTAGTCAATTCTGACAGAAGGATAAATTCTAAAATACAATGTGTTCCTCCATTCAGAAAAACAATAGTCTGTGCAGGAAAAATCCCACTAGCTACCCTAAAAGAAAATCTGATGGATGAATTTACACCTTTCAGAAAACACAAAGGGAACAACATCAAGATTTTGTAATGACGAAAAAGATCCAAAATGCATACACTATTAGAAACCACAGAATCTATTTCCCAGTCCTAGCACAGCATAAGACATGAACTCCTATTGCAGCCCTAGTATAACTTTTAAGGAGGTTGATTGTCAGTGAGAAAACCACTGGAAGCTAGGCTTCATTATTTCCAGCACATAACTAGCTAGGCTATAAACTAAATTAGTAAAACAAATTGACCAAAAGACTAATCATGACAATCAAACATGCTTCCAAACTAAGCCAGTCTAAAATGTTTAATTATGAATCTGGATAAGGTATATAGCATATATATTCGGAGCTGCACACTCTACATATGATTATTTTTGACTCAGATGCAGAGAAAAAGCAGTTTGAATTTACCTACGACGTGGATCACATGGTCAAATGAAAAGTTCATTTGTTGTAGAAAGTTTTCCCCATACCTTCCAGAACATCAACAGGAACGTCTTGGACAAATTGTTCCCACCATCGTCTGTACATTGGTTTTGATGTCCATTCTTGTATTTCAAACTTGCACAAACGGCCTGCTAAGTACATTACTGCAACAGCTATGATTTCTGGTTCCCACTGAAGCGATAGCGTAGTGCAGAGGCTAAAAGATATTAAAAACAAAAGAAAATGACAGACCTAAAGATAATTCTGATTTTCAAAGTACAAAATTTTAATGTATGATAGCTATAACTTACGAGGGATAAACTATGCCTACAATTTAAGTGGAGAAAACTAGGAATAGCCTTGTTACATAAAACAATTTACAAAACTAAACTGTTTTGGACTACTGCTACTGTTAAACAAGATAATTTTAAATACATAATACAGGAAGCACTTGCCTACAGCAGTAACACATATGTGGAATTTTAAAATAGGAAACCTTAACACCACACAAGTGTGAAAGAAAGCGAAAAGACAACACAATATTCCAAGCATGGGTAGCTACATTCCACTATGGTCTTCTCAGTGGCACTAACTAAATATATTATTCATTTTCTTTGACACTGAAGTGTGCTGCCAATGTATTTCATTGATTAGAGAATGACACTCATATTTGAATTTGAGTTTTCAAGTATTCAAGTGTTCCTCAATAAATATAGACGAATAACTAACAAAATAGAACAGCCAACAGGAATTTGTGAAGCAACTTGTCCAGCTCTAAGTTTTAGATCAAGCTGTAAAAAGGTTCTCTTTGAACATTTTGCATGTATAATTTTTGTTAACCTTAACGCTACAAAGTAGTTGATATTATTGGTATTAAATATACTCATGCCATACTCCTAATTTAAATTACAAATCTGTTTTTCTTTTTGTGGCCACTTAGCTCTTCTGTAGATTCCGTAATATAAGGTCTGCTTAAACAATCCTCCTATTAAAGTAATTTCATATCCAGCTAGACAGTTAAGTTTGTGCCAATTTACTGATGATTTCATTACTATGTCCTTAAATGCACCAAACAGTAGGCTGTGCAGTGGTTTAAATCAATATTCTCCTTCAGTGGGCTACAGATAACTCAAGGCAAAAGAGATGATCCAATATTGGATCAATGAGCCAGTAGGCATCAGTAAAAGCACAAGAAATAGCTCTTAAAACACTGATTTATTGTAACTATTACCTTTGTGATATTTACTTGAGAATGTACTACAGTTGCATAAGAACAAAACTCACTGTTCTAAGGGCCTGCTGTGCAAAGTATGGGATTATTTTTCCAGGATCCTGGAAAACAAATACACTTCTAATACGGTGCCTATTAAGCAAGCACAAAACAGCCTTTCAAGAATAGAGAGAAATGCTATTTGAAACAATCACTCTAGCTTCATATTAGTGTTTTCCTGAAATGCATTTTCTTGAATTAATTATTAAACACCACATAATTCCAAGTACAGTAGTGTCCAAAGTTTGATGGATACAGAAAGTTTTTTCCTAATGTATTTTAAACTAGTAAGAGCCACATCATACATTTTTCGTCCTACGCACCACCATTGGTAAGAGACAGAATCTGAAGTATACATTTACTGGTAAGCAAACATGCTATAAAACCTTTTGCTCAGACTAATTAGGGCAGGTTACATGGTATCATCTATCATGCAATCCAATAATCTATTTGGGTTACATCTACGGATTGAGAATTTGGACCCACTTTGGTCTATTTAAAGTTAGGCCAATGAATAAAAATGCACCTCTTTTTTAAAATAGTGTTCTACTGAAGGCTTCACATTTCTGAAGAGTATGGCCACTTCAATATTTTCTTGAGAACTTGCTACAGAAAGGAATAACTACACTTAACTGCCATTGGTAAATTAACTTGCCTAGCTCTGTAGAATTCAGCTCTGTCTTGGCAGAACTGAAGTGTATGAAGTTCTTTTTAAAAATGTCACTATACATGCAAAAATGATTCTGCATGCACTCACATCAATTGATGCAATTCTTGTATCAGTATTATGAGTTTGTCATTCAAGAAACTGTAAATCTACCTCTAAAAACCGTATTTCCACTAAGCTTAATAGCTTATTATTGTTAAAATATCCCATTCTATTTTTTCAAAATTGACCAATGTGACAGAATTGAAAACAACACTATTTATAACCAAGAATTTATGACAATGAACTACATGGTATCTTGCAGTAATTTCTTTTCTCAGAATGAGGAACACCTCCTGGGCTGGGCAAGAAGCCAATTTCTATCTTGAAGATCTATAATGTGGTTAGGTCTTTTCAAACAATTTTTTTTTTAGCATAAGCATTACATCTTCCCACAAAATGTCACAGGTCTTTGGAGCCTACTCCTTCTGTACTCATCCTGCTCAATGAAATACCATGCTGAAAATTGAAATGAAAACTGAAAAACACCTATATCAAGAAATATACCAGCTGTCTTTACTATTTGCAGAAACCTAACGAGCATTTCTCAAAAAAATATCTGAACCAAAATAAGCTAACAACAGTAACTATTCCACTGTCGGAAGCTGCTGCCAGAAATATCTTACCTGTCATTTACAAACGTCCATGCCATTTGAACCAGTTTCTGAATTTTATTTTTGTCTCCTGAAAAATAATTACAAAAAGTAACGTTATTAGAAAGGACAAATAGTTTGGAAGAAAGTGCCTCCCCACTAGTATTGTTAATTAGCGTCACAGATTAAGAATGAGTGGTACTTGCTCACCCTGTAATATTTTACCTTTGAGTTGTTTGGCATACTTGAGAAGGAACTGGTATGGATGTTCCACTTGCAAATCAAACTTTATTGTTTGTAGTAATATTCTTTCAAGAACCATCACTTCTTCCTAGAGAATGTAACAAAGTAACCACAGTATTTCTCCTACTTTCACTCAAATATTTTATGCTGGTATAAATTATGACTACAAAGCATCTCCAGACAAACGTGTCTGTTTTTGCTGAATTAAAGGTATTCCTCCAAAGGGAAAAAAAAAAAAAAAAAAAAAAAAAAAAAAAAAAAACTTTTCCAACTTAAAAATTATTTTAATCACACATATTTTTTCTTCCTCTTTTTTCTTTTCTTTTTTGTGGGGCAAGGAAGTGGTTTTTAAAGCTCCTTTTTCTCCATAGAGTAAAGAACTGAAACAGATACAGCACAGAAACACCAAATGTAGAAAAACAAGGTAAAAAGGAAGTTGCATTTCTCTCAGCGGTTTCACATTTTTTGCCATTTATAATTTAAAAAAAAAAATGAGAGAAGCATAGCTTTGACAAGCCAAATATTCTAAACAGGAAACTTCCTAATACTTCGAGATGTAGTTCTCATACCTAATTTAAGATTTGCTATTAATTATTTTGTTATACCACATTACGAATCTGTCAAATGTGATTTACGTCTTGATGACATTTGTAGCTCTTGACCAAATTTGACTGGCTCACTTTTACACACCCCCCCCCCAAGAAAATAAAGAATCTGCAAAATGAAATGAAATCCTTTTATAGTGCCATTTGCCCCAGTGGGCTTCCAAAACTACTTGTATTAGCAAGAAGTATTTTCACAGTCGCATGCTAAACACGTAATTGGAACAACTGAAATTCAGTCAGTGCTCTAATGAGTGTGTGTCACTTTGCTGAAATGCAATGGGACGAAATGAAATTTCAACATTAATATCTTCACCTTTGGATCATCTCCAAACTGTCCAAACTGTACATCATTTAGTAAGCTACGGGCTGTTTTGATTATATCTTTACATTTTTTAGGTGTTTCTTCAACTTTTCCTGCCAGGAAGAGACAACAGGCTCCTGTCACCTGAAAAAGAAAGTGCTTTCATGAAGTTGTCTGCATTTACAAGACTACAGAGTATTGCATATATAAAAGCACTGTCAGCTTCTGTTAACAGATCCCCTGAAGTTTCTCAGGAAAGATTTAATAAGTTCATTAACTTCTAACCTAATTATATTGAAAATTTAAGCTTTTACTTCTTAAAGTAAACACAGAACTTCGATAACCATCCATTATACACAGTTTTATTTCATGGTTGGAAATCCAAAGCAGAATTTGTCTTGCTAGCGTATCACCTGTCAAGAAGATAGTAATTAATCGCTTTGTAAAATTTTCTTTCAGCCATACAGCAATAACAGAATAAACTATAGCTGTTACTCTTTCTAAAGAGTATCATCATCATGGTATAACTGCAATATCAATACAAATATGTTTCTAAGCATAAATGAAAATGTGTAAACAAGCAGAACAGTATGTTTTAAGCTCAGATTATTTACATAAAATACTTACTTTTCATTGAATGGAAAATATTGTATTTACTGGAGCTGTAAAATCATGTATTTAAAGAATAATAAAAAAGCTATAGTACAAATACAGAAGTTAAACATTCTCCAAGGCACAGTTTTTTCTATCACTGCTCTGTGATTCACAATACTGTAATATTAAAGAAGTAGACATTGCTTGTTTTCAGTGATGCTATGAATAAGAGTTGTGCCTAGTTGCAGTGCCAAGTAACTTGTCAGAAATTTAAATAGTCTGTACTTAGCAAAACTACAGTATTAAGTAATCAATATTGTAAATACTTACATATCTGGGGAACTGTTTGAAGGAATGAAACATATAAAATCGATGAAAATAAATTATTCCAGTTGCTAAAGTATCATAGTGTCTGTGGTACAGGTTAAGGATTTTCGAACACGTAAACGGCATAAAACATTCAAAACCAAACATGCACAAGAGAAAAGACGCATTCTGTGGTATCATGTAACTCAACTGTCCATTCAGTGACCAGTTAAAAAGCTCTGCAAGTAAACTAGAGGTTTTAGAAGCAAGCCATCAAAAAAAAAAAAAAAAAAAAAAAAAGGAAAAAAGAAAAAAGCGTCAATAGTACTACATGAACATCACGACTCGGCCCAAATGCAGTTGACATCTAAAGTCTCTATTGGACATGTGCAAAGTCATGACCACGTATATCTAACAGAGGGGTCCATGCATAGCCATCCACATGATAAATTTCATATCTGCCTCAGAAAAGGCCCCAAAAGTGGTAGGTACACAAAGGAACAGAAGAATTATCACTTCACGTTTAAGTGTGTGAGTGTGGAGAGAAGTTAAGTCATTATCTACAAATATAAATGCAAATACAAACTAAACGTGCTCTCTACTCTTTCCTTTATAAGGAAAAGTTAAATTTCATCATTCTCAGGTTTCATTAAACAAAAAAGTGTAAAAAGAAGTACCAAGAATGTAGGAACCAAGAAATTCAAGTGGCAGTCTAAAACAGACAGGCAGTGGGGAGAAATTACTAGCATATACAAAATTGTAAACTCCACCTTAAACAAAAATGGGGAGAGGGCCAGAATTTATAAGCCTCAGAGGCAAAATACATAGAAAAAGTACAAAATTCAAAATTTAAGAAGTTCTGTAAATTCATGCAATAAGAGATCAAGTCATGCATAACTGGAAAGTATATACTACCTTCCCTCTCTGTTGCCACAAGTTCAGTTGAAACCTTGTTTATTCAAGAAATGGATAAAAACTATGTAGAAACATGTTACATCAAAAGGCAGTTAACCTCAAGAGATCTTTGATTACTGACAAAGTAGCATCTGAACGACTAAACACATAAAGATATTTCCCATATGTTTTATTTTTAAAACCCCAATTCATAAAGATGTTTTATACCACCACGAATTTAAAGGATACAGTCCTAAACGTGTTCCTACATCAAATATGAATCTGGCCCCCTCCCTGCGGTATCTTGCCTCAGTAGCTGGATCAAGCCCTTCTAGCTGTGAAGGTGTATGTGCCAAATCTTTCTTATCCCAATACCAGCATGGCTTTGTATGGTCCAGGTTTGCCAAGTTTACAGAAGGACTGGAATTTTCTTTGTTCTCCTTCATTTATTAAAATAGAATTGTTCTTCCTTGGTAAGTTTTCAAAAAGAGGTGTTCAGGTAGTAGTATCTTCAGAACCTTTAAAAAAGAAAAGTACATCTTTAAAAATACCAGGAAAGAAACTTTTATTCCTATGCTAAAAGATGAGCAAACTTTGGCCATATATTTAAAGTTCAACTCAGAACAAAGCTTATCACTGATAGTAACCATTTAATAAAGAAATCAAAAAGTACACTATCAAAAATGTTCAATAACTAAGAAACCTATCCATTAGGTTTGGCTGAATGGCAAATTAAACACCCAGTTGATCTTTCAGATATTCCTGAGATAGAGGCAATCATTTGCCATAAAGCTTTGTAAATTGTGTCTGTGTATTATTTAAAGGGAGAAAAAAGTAAAAAGTTAGTGATTAGATGCTAAGATTAAAACAAGTAATGTGAGTCTGTATGTACTGTGCCATCTAAAACCACCCCTAAAACAAGACAATGATTACACTCAATTAGTATGTTATTTTCCTGTTAACTTGTATTTTGCAAATCTACATTGACAGCATATAGTTCCACAGATAATCTTCTGGTGTTTGGGTTAAGACCGATCCATTATTTCTTTAAAATGAGAATGAAGACTGCCTTAGCACCTTTATCTATTTCAGGCTAGAAAACTGGGATAAGATTGTATTACTGTAATTCAATAAACTATAGATACTATGCACAAACGACTGCAGTCACCTCCTGTGAAGTGTTTTTCTTGGAAGAAAAACTACATAAGCAGTCAGAATACCTGTGCCTACAAGGAGTGCCTTTCTCTAATTTCGGAAATTTCATTTTTTCAGAACAAAGCAAACCATCTTTGCTGCATATTCACACTGGGGGAACCTTTGCTGTTAAAGGTACTAGTGATACTAGTGACAAATCAATCCAGTATCTGTCACAAATAAGCGAACGGTTACTTGAAACCAGCTCTACAGTCAGAAAAACAGCTCAATGGCACTACCATGCACTCTCACAATTACCAAGAAATTATTATTTTTACAGGTCTTATAGATAACTTTCTTTATATTTTCATGCTTAAAGTTTTAAGCTTTTAAGCAGTTTAAAGCTCAACTAACATTAAAACTCCCTTTCTGATAAGCAATGAGAGAGTTGCTTCTATGCACAGCAAAAGCACTCCCAAATGCAAAACTATATATATAAAAAAATAAAAAAACTAACACCCCTTAAAATGCCTTCAAGGCAATCACCTGAAACTCTCCAATCAAAACCCCAATAATCATAAACAAACTAAGAAAGCTTCTGGAATTCTTTTAATCATCTCATAAATACTGCAAAGAAATATTTTTTTTCCCTTTTTGAACAAACTAGCTGACGAAGTCCGACCGCGGCAGCCCCAGGCCGGGGGCGGGCAGCCCCTCCCGGCCCCCCAGTAACCAACCCCTCCCGCCGCAGACGAGGCCTCCGGTGCCCGGGCGGCCGTTCGCTCCCCGCCCCCGCCAGACACTGCAGCCTCCCCGCTCCTTTTTGCTTCTCCTCCCCCCGCGCCAGCCTCCCGAGGCCGCGGCTCGGGGAAGGCGGGCCGCCCCGGTGCCCCCACCCCGTAACGCACTCACAGGCCGCGCACGGGAGAGGAAACACCACGGGAGCGCAGAGCCACTAACGACAGCGCGGCCTCCGCGCGCTGCGCGCCGCCATCTTCCGAATCAGGCCAGGCCGTCCTCTGCGTCATCACGCTCGCGTCACGCGGGCGTGCCGCGCCAGCCGCGCCAGCCGCGAGCCGCCGCCTAACAGCCAATGAGAACCCCGCAGCTCCTGCAACCAATCCGTCCCCTTCAGCGTCTGCTAAACTCGAGCTCCGGCACGCGACGTGCATCCGTGGCCTTAGAGACTGACCAATCAGAAAGCACGAGCGAGAAGATTGCAAGCGGCGCAAGCCAGTAAGAAGCCGGAGGCGCGGATTAAATTGCAGCCAATGGTGGAGTGGCTCTGCCCTTGTCCTACACCGGTGGCGAAGGGGTGGTCGCTGGGGATTGGCCGCTACGGGTCTCGGAGGGGGCGGGGCCTTTCGTGTCGGCGCGGCTGGGCCAATGGCGGCGGCGGGGCGGGGCCGGGCGCGGGGCTCGGGCGAGCTCGGCCGCCGCCTCCCGCCCCCGGCAGCGGCGCCCGGCGAGAGGAGCTCGGCCTCGGCGCCGCTCGCAGCGGGCGAGGCGCGGCCGCCGCGCGGCAGGTAAGGCGGGGCCCCGCCCGCGGGGCGCTGCCCCCTCCCCTCCCCCGCCGCGGCGCGGCGCCGCCGCAGGGACCTCGGCCCGCCGCGGCCCGCCCCGCCGCCTCCCCTTCCTGTGGGGCGCGCGGCCCTTTCCGGACACCCCGCTGCCGCCGCGGGGCGCGCGGCGCCGGCCCAGGCCTCGCCGCCGTCCTCGCTGCCGTCGCGGGCGCTGCCCGCGGGCGCCTTCCTGCGGCGCTGCCGCGCGCGCTCGGCTCCGCGGGCGGCCGTTGGCGAGCCGTTAGCCGCCCCCGCCGCCCGCCGCCGGCCCCCGCCTCGGGGGAGGTGCGGCCCCCGTCCCGCCCGCCGCGGGAAGCAGGCGGGCGCCGCTCCGCCTCCCGCTCGCCATCCCGCCCCTCTCTCCCGCGTACTCGCCGGGGGAGGGGGTTGGCGTGCGCCCCGCGGCCCACGGCCGGCTTGCTCCTCTGCCCCGGCGCGCGTGGGTTGTGTTGAAGCCCCGTCTGCGTGATTCTGGAGGGAGCGCGGCAGCGCCATTCACTTCTCGACGCTCGTTTCCCTTGTCCCGTCCCCCAGACGGTGATAAGAAAGCGGAGTTAAACAAATGGACTGAAACTGCTTTCTCCATGATGTAATTCCTTTTTTTTAATATGTGGTACATTTTGAATACTCCCTACTCCTACCTCTCGCTCTCCAAAGAGCCTTCCGTGCTTCCAGTCCTCAGGATCCGACTCAGTAACACTTCTGCTGTATGTGATTCTCTAGTGCCTTGCCATGACAGTGAAAGAGCACTCTATTTTGCTTCTGTTTTTTTCGTGCGGTTTTATAATCCCCTTTTAGCAAAGGGGCAAAAACATGGTAGGAAAAAGGTGGCTCTTAAAATTTGAATAAACGTTTTGCATTTAAGTCAAGTCTCATTAAACTGCTTATCTACAGAGAAATTACTCCTGCAACAGCCTGGGTGTTGTGACATATTACTACAGAAGCTGCTCAAACAGAACTTGTAATGACACTGTTCCTCATCTTCCTTTCCTACTTGCAGCAGGACTTGTATAGAGTTGCTTAAGCTGAGGCTGTACTTTGCATGTCTCTAATTCTCAACAACTCCCTAACTTCTGCATTAGCGTGGCAGTTCAAAATACAGCATTTTGAAACTCCTGTAGATGAGTAAGCAACTGTAGCGGTCTACATATCTGATATCTTGTTCATGTATAAAACAGTAAGCAATGTTGTTGGAGGGAATAGCATGATGGGCCAAAAGAGAGGGATGTTTTCAGATATTTTTGCTCAGTTAGGTTATTTATTATGGTAAAGATTCAAGCATGCTAGCTTTCACTTTAATGGAAGTTTCAGTTATGTTTGGCTAGCTGGATTGAAGTATGTATTGAAATAAAATCTGAAAAATATGTTCTTGTCATGGCATGCCTAGAGATAGGGCAAGGGCCTTGACAAGGGGAGGAGAAGCCTCAAGCCCTGAAACGGTTTGTAACCTATACATTGCTGTTTTCAGTTTGATATGGTCTGAGTTGTATGCTGAAGTTGGATTTGAATATTTAAATAGGTTTCTGATTGTGATGTTGTACATAACATAAAACACATTATGTTCCTCTGTATAGAAAAGTGAACATCTTAATGATATTTTTATTTAATAATACAATGAACTTGGATACAGTACTTCACCATAATGATACTGATTATACAGTTAAACCGATATATTGTGTGTTTTTCAGAAAATGGGTGTTTTAGTGGTTGTTCTTTAGAAGAAAGAGACAGCCTGAGGGTGTTAGAGATCTCAGGATCTGTATTTTTACCACCAGGACATCATAATGTTCAGTGCTTGGTAAAGTAAGGTAGGATGTACCATGATTCCAGTGTGTTAAGCAACAAGTGTTTTACTAGGCTTGGGCTGTCTTATTAGTTCTGTCTGTGCTCTGATGCCTGAAGCAGGGTGAATTGCTTGATTCTCAAATAGGAGTTTTAGGTTTATAAGGTGATGCTAATATTTTTATAATTTTATAAAATATTAAAGGTATTTTAAAATATGGGAATAAAACCCCCCAATGCACTAGTTTTAATCATTTATGCTTGAAAGAAGGGAATTTGGAAAAAATGTGTGGGAGTCTTCAGGAAGAGCTAAATTCAAGTAAAGAAATGAAATAACAAGAGTAGGATGGCAAAGTGCGGGAGTTTAGCTTGTAGCTTGGGGCCCCCCCCCCCCCCCCGGCAGAGTAAATATTTTTACTCTTCTGGTCAAAGAGTTGTCTAAGGAGCTGAATCATAGGGTAGACAGGTTATTAATCATTGAGAGAGCCCCTGAATTGTCTCCTGTGTGGTAGCTAGTAAGCTATCTTACCCTGAAGATCATTGGAGGTGTTTTCTGTTAGAAGCATTCCTCCTGCCCAAGACAGTAAGCTTTAGTGAAATAGTCGGGGGGGGGGGGGGGGCGAACAGTTTGTAGGTACTAATCAGTTCAGGATTAGCAAGCTGATAGGAGTTGGTGATTGTGAAATACATAAGCTTGTCTTTGGGATGTTGCCTTCTTCTTTGTCCCTTTAGCATTTTGTGTTGTTTTCAATTTAATAGCCTCTTAACAGAAGTTTACACTTAACTTGTGGCAGTTCTGTTTGTTGTATTTAACCAAATTCAGCTAAAGTGAGAGAAATAATATCAAACTCTCTACTGATAGCACTTCCTTTTTTTTTGGTAGTTCTAAGTATTTTAGGCATACCAGGTCAAAATATTGTCAAGAAAGCATTCATTGATTCTAAGACTCAGTGCCTTTGGAAGCTGCTTCCTGATAGTTAGCTGAATTTGTTAAAATCAATAGGTTTTGTAAGTGGATCAAATAAACATTTAACTATTTTTAGGAGCTGCTTCTGATGTTACTCTGCAGCATGTTTTTTTTCTCGATGTCAGTAGTATTTATAAAACATAATTTTTCCTTAACTTAAAAATAAAATGGTTTAATAAAGTTTACTCTTTTCAGAGTAGTTGCATGCAGTGCATACAGCAGTAGTGCTAACTTCCTGTTTTTCCAGATGCTTTAGACTTGCAGTAATGTTAGTGAACCTATGATGGTACAGCTTTTTATAGTAAACAAGGGATTATGTCCTTTGCATCTCACTTACTAGAGGCACTTCAGCTTTCTGGATCTTTTTTGAAGTTTAAAAATGTTTTAAGCAAAAATAAAATTTAAAATGTGAAAGGACCAGTCGAATCTATAAATCACATTAGACGTTCTTGGTATTATCTTAAAAGTGCCTCATTAGTGTTGTCTGTTTTAGTCTGTGGATCTGCAGCTAGTCTGTAAAGAAGCTTGTATTATAGTAATTAAACAAATTTAGTGCCCAGGTGTTTTAATGTTCCTGTACATTCTTACTCCTGCCCTTCTTCTGTCATAACCTTCTTTGCTCTCTTTTTCTGTTTTTAGCTACTCTGTCCTACATTGGTTCTTGCCTGCATCTCTTCCACCAAATGACTATTCCAGTTGTTCTGTCCCTCTCTGTCCTTTACCCCTTTTCCGACACTGTTCAATTCTGCTAATCTTTTCTTTCCCTTACTCTTTGGAGTGCTGAAGAGGTAGCACTAAAATCTTGCTTTCAGTTTTGGGATCTGTAGCGCGGGCTAAAGCAGAGTACCTGTCAGATGCAGGAAAAAATCCAAATGTCTGTCTTTGAAACATGCTGAGATGTGAATGATCTTGGTTGAGCTCAGTTTTCTCTCCAGTGAGTATGTGGGAACAGGTGTTTAGATGCCTCAAGGCTGGCCAGGTCCGGGTGATACAATGTTACAAGGCAAAAGGTAAGTTGCTGAGCCTCTAGCTGCTGCTGTAGCGCTGATGTCCTAATAAAAAGAAAAATAGGATATAACTCCTAATTTGATTCTCCTACATTCAGAAGGATTTTTGAGCCCAAGGCAAAATTAAAGGCTATCAAATGCATGGGATGACAGATTAGTATCAACTTCCTGTTATATTTTATTCTCAGATGTCGTCAATATTTCTGAAAGACCTCTCCTGGAAATGACTGAACAACTGTACTTAACACACTGGCTGAAAGCCATGGCAGCTCAATGTAGGCCAAAACTGTCCTTGTACTGACTATAATTAGCTACTTTGCAGTTGTTTCTGTTAAGAGTGCCAGTAACCTGCACCTGAAAGGAGGAGAATGCATTTTTGGGGCTCTTGTGTTAGCACTTTGATTCTTTTGCACATGGGTTAATTTTTGGATTGTTTTTTATATATTTTATAAATATTTTTTGTAAATATATATATATATGATATGTGTTAAAACGTGTGTATGTTATATAATATATGGGGGGAGAGAGAAAATACATTTTAGGGTATGATTGTGTTGGAATTTGCAACTCTGAACAAAATTAAATATCTTTCAGTGGAAGCATTGTATATATTTCTTAATAAGCTGTTAATAGAAATAGCAGAATCTTCCCTTAAAAGTCTTTCATGCTTTATAGCACTAGCACCCAAGTCTTTATGTAGTGTTGCTTTAGTGGAGTGGAAACGGAATATATTTTGTGGGTTTTCTCTTCTATAGAATCTGCATCAGAGGTCCAGTACTTCTCCTGTGCTAGATCTCACTCAGCATGCCAATACTGATAATAGTTCAAGGGGGTATGAGTTATGGGGGAGGGCAGTAGGTGAATAAATGGCAACCAAGGTGCACCCTGTTTCCTGCCCCAGTCAAGCACTCAAGGATGGGTGGTGGGAGGAGAGTGACCTTGAATAACTGTGGTTATTCAATAATAACTGACTATAGTCAAGACTGTAAGACTATAGTTGTCTTTGTGCCTAGTCATGGAGACATTTGCTAGTTACCCTTACTTGATGACAAAGCTTATAGGTGTAGTCATGTGATGACTTCAAACACTGGGAGACAGGGCTTTCAGATCTTTGTTTTCTATTGAAATATTTCAGAAGAGTTCTGAAAGTTTTGCAAATTTGCCTGTAGGTAATTCAAGTCTCAAGTTTCTTTTGTTTATGAATGTACACAAGCACATGTATTAAAAAAAAAAACTTTAAAAAAATCAAAATAAAGAAACAATACAAAAATCTCTCCAGGTTAACATTTCTATGAATTGATACAAGGTTTACCAGAACTTTAATTCTTCCAGTCAGCTGGTAAAGTTCCCAACCTGTGGTCTATAAAATGTCAGAAGTTGGTTTGTGAACAGATTGGAAAAAAACAAAACAAACCTCAGTGTGAAAGCTTCTTTCTAAGAAGGGCAGTAGTGCCCAAGGTGGTCTAAGGAATTATCTCTTTTTTCCATGATTAAGTTATCTGGTTAAAGATGGCTGAGAAATACTGTTTCTGCTGACTGAGAGCATTCCAAACATTCAGGAGAAGAATTGTACACCAATAGTAGTACATAGTCTAGTAGATAAAGTACTATCTATTCATATAGGCAGGAAGAAGGACACCTTAGTTGTCTGAGGGGGTGTTCCTAAAGTTAAGAGGTCTGGCAGAATGGTTGGGTTTGGAGATTGTCTAGTTCAACCCCTCCTGAAAGCAGATTGCCCAGGGCCTTGTCCAGTTCAGTTTGAACATCTGCAAGGATGGAGACTTTATGGTTTCCTGGGTAGCCTGTTCCAGTGTTCAACCACCTAAACAGTGAGTTTTTTCATAGTTAAATAGAATTTTCTATATTTCAGTTTGTGCCTATTGCATGTTGTCCTCTCAGGGGGAACTACTAAGAAGAGTCTGTCTCTCTGTACTCTCCCTCACCCCTTTCTTCCATCTGCCTCCCCTTCAGGTATTTATACACATTGATGCACACTGATCCCCTTGAGCCTTTTCTTCTCCAGGCTGTGCAGTCCCAGTTCTCTCAGCCTCTCCTTGTATGACAGATGTTCCAATCCTTTAATCATCTTTATGGCTCTTCACAGGACCTGGTTCAGTATGTCCATTCCCTTCTTGTGCTGGGGAGCTCAGAACTGGACATAGCACTCCAGGTGTAGTCTCACCAGTGCTGAGTAGCAGGGAATAATCGACTCCGCAGCTTGCTGGCAACACTCCTACTGATGCAGCCAAAGAGGCTGTTGGCCTTCTCTGCCACAAGGATGCCTTGCTGGCTCATGTTTAGTCCTTGTCCACCAGGACCCCCAGGTCCTTTTCTGCAAAGCTGCCTTTCAGTTTCTTGGCCCCCCACTTTGTGCTGCTGTGTAAAGTTTTCTCCTGCTGCGCAGCTCCTTGCATTTCTCTAGCCTGTGAGGGTCCCTCTGAATGGCAGCACAGCCATCTGGTGTATCAGCTGCTTCTCATGGTTTTGTATTGTTTGCAGGTTTGCTGAGGGTACGTTTCTGGACCATTATCCAGGTCATTAATGAAGATATACAACAGTATTGACCTCAGTATTTACCCCGAGGTACATCACTGATGACTAGTCGCCAGCTTTGTGTTACTGATTGCAGCCCTTTAAGCCTGGCAGTTCAGCCAGATGTCATTCTAGCTTACTGTCTGTTTTTCTAATCTGTATTTCATCAGTTTGAGAAGGTGATGGGAGATGTTGTCAAAAGCCTTACTAAAGACAAGATAAACAACATGCACTGCTCTCCTCTCATTCCCTGAGCTAGCTGCCTTGTCTTAGAAGGCTGTTAGGTTGTTCAGGTGTGACTTCCGCTTCCTAAATCTATACTGACTGCTCTCAGTCATCTTTTTGACCTTTCTCTGAACAAGGTTTCAGGGACTATTTGCTCCCAACACCTTCCCACAGATTGAGGCGAGGCTGACTGGTCCCTAGAGCTTCCTTTTTGCCCTTCTTGAAGATTGATTGCAGTGACATTTGTTTTCTTTCAGTCCTCAAGAACCTTGCCTGATTGCTATAGCTTTTCAGAGATGGAGGCCTTGTAGTGCTATGGGCCAGTTCACTCAGCATTCATGGATGCATTCCATCAGGTCTCATGGACTTGTGTGTGTCCAATTTGTTTTAAACATTCCCTAACCTGATCCTTTTCTACTGATCAAGTCTTCCTTGATCTGGACTTCTTCCCTGGTCTCTGCCACCCAGGATTCCTGAAGGCAAGCCTTATTGATAAAGATTAAGATTAAAAATGTACTGAGTACTTCAGCCTTTTGTCCTTTGTCAGCAGCTCCCCATTCCCATTCAGTAGCAGGCTTGTGCGTTCCTTAGTCTTCCTTTTGCTGCCATTGTAGCTGAAGACGGCAACCTTTCTTGTTGCCTTTCACACCTCCTTGCCAGCTGCAACTCTGGGTGGGCTTTGGCTTTCCTAACCCACTCTGCATGCTTGCACAATGTCTCTATTTCTTTGGATCACCTGACCCTACTTTCACCTCTTCTGTTTTGTTTTTTTTTTTTTATGTTTGAGTTTAGTGAGGAGTATCTTCATCCATGTAGGCTTCCTTTGCCTGACTTCCTGCACATGAAGATGGGCCATTGGAAGCGTGGAAGAAGCGGTCCTTGAAAATCGCATATATACGGTTCTTAAAACAATGGAGTTGTAATAGAACAGTTTGCCTTCTCATCCTTCAGTTCTTAATTTCTGGCTCTTGGAGGCTTGAGTTAGCAAATACTGAGTTTATACAGAGTTATCTGTTTATAACAAGTCTCTGGTTCCAGGAAGCTATGCAAGCTTTATATTGCAGAAAAAAAAATAATGAAGCATCAAATTAAACATTTAGACAATGGAGGATGTTTTAGCATTTTTTTTGGAAACTAAAGTCAAGGTGAAAGCCTTGTGTTTAGGCATGTGGATGATTTGACATTAGATTCTTCTACCTGCATAGACAGTATTGCCAATATAGTCTTCCATTGACACTTCACAGAATGAAGTAGGGTTTGATATCTGTATTTACAAAGTTGAGCTTCTTAATTCTTTAAAACCAGTAACAAAATGTTTATATCTTATAGTCTTGGCTGGTGCCTTACTCCTATTTAAAAAACACTAACATATCAAGGATTCAACTGGCAGGACTGAATGAATTAACTTTTAATGTGTCTGCATTCTGTTTTATTTTGTTGTTTTTCATTGAATGTGCTATTAAGAAGTATCTACAGTTGTATACTTAAAATGCTTTGATTTATCCAGCTCAGTTTGTATCCTTTCATATAAATAAAACTGACTTCTCAAAATAAATTCACAGAATTCTGGGTCAAAGTTCCTGTAAGGGTGGTGACCTGTGGCTGGTCTGGGAACCAACCTGTGGCTGGTTTGGGTGGCATGGATAGAGCTACTGGGTTCAGCAGCTTGATGAGACTGATGCATTTCAACAGTCTCTGGTACTTATCACTAACTTCTCTGAACCAGCACTTTTTCTAACCTCTGCTGCCCACCGTGGAGAAGAGCACTGCCTGGGTTTTGATATTAGTGTTTGGAGGCTACCATGCATGTATGTATGATCTTACACTGCACTCCACTCTGATAACCTTTAGTTTGGAAGCTAGCTTCTCCAAATAAAGTGGCTCTCAGCAGGAAGCTGCATTTTTTGTTGTTGGTTTTTTTTTTTTTTTTTTTTTCCTTCTCTAGAGGAATTCTACTTCTGGAATATTGTTTTAGACTTGGAAGGAAGTAGCCCAGGTTGGCTGGTGGAGAGGGAGAATGGTTATCTACTTGAGATGACCAGCAACAGCATTTCATCTTTCACTTTCCTATTCAGAGTTGTAATGATGGCATATTAATGTATTAACTCTTCTTAAAATAGAGATGTATCCTTTCCCTCTGGAGCCTGCTGCACTTGATTCTGTCAGTCAGCAGCAAATTAAACTGGTTGTCATATCAATTTGAGAGGTTTTGTGTGCTGATAGTCATTTTAAAGCTTGAAAAGTTGCAGAAAATGACTGCTGGATTTTCATGGGGCAGTCAGATTTGGATTGGTGTCTACTCTCTGCTTCCTTTTTCTGGAAGTCAGTATTTAAACAGTTATTTCTCAATTTGCTCCTGGTTGATTCTTGGGAATAATATGGTGAGGCCTGTAAGGGTTCATGAAACTCATTTTTCCATTTCACTGCTCTATTTAAAAAAAAGGCATTCCTGCTTTCAAGACAATGACAGATAGTGCTGTGACTCCCTCCTGTCGCTGTAGGATACTTGGTTTGTACAGCCTGTTCCTCTGGCTTGTTAAATCTTTGAATGGATGCTATCTTTGAATACAATATAAGAAACTGTCCAATTGTACTTTGAATATGGGCATTGGAATGACTAAAACGAAACAATAGCTTCCTAGTGTGATAACTGCTTACTTTATTTCACAGTGTCTCAGAATTACTCTCTCTAAATCTGCTGGAGATAGCAGTGCAAATCTTTTTGCCTTTTCTTTTTTTTTAGTAATGATACAAAGAGCCAAAGACTTGCTCTGTATACTCTAGCAACCGAGGTCATAATCCTAAAGATAATGTGTAAACCTACTTTGAAGACAGGAAGTTTGAGTAATATAACTTTAGTTAATTTTTTCATCAGCATTTCACTCAAGACATTTAAGAAAGAAAAATTCTTTGAAACTTTGAGGAACATGTTACCTTTTGTAAACATAAAGCTTTTTTTTTTCCTTTCCCCCCCTCCCCCCTTTCCAGAAAACTCTCAGGAATGTCTGATCAGGTTAATAAGAACCTGCTTTGACCAAATTTCTGCAGACTTTTACCCTGACAGTGTGTGACACATTGTCCTAAGGCACAAGACTTGAGCATTAGCTTTGGAAAGTACTGCTGCTCCCAGAATGCATTTTTTTTCTCTGGCGAATAGAAATATTACACCAATATCACCTGCAGCAAGATGTCAGGAGCTGCTTCTGAATGATACAGTCATTAACTGTGTTCATGTTCATTTCTGTCCTTTGTGTGCTCTGTAAGGAAGAATCCTTTGGTCATTTCCAGCCTTATCATGACTGGGATGTCCTCTTTCTATTGATTTAGAAATTTTGCCAGATAAGTAGACAATAGTTCTATTTCTGGGAGTAGCAAATCCTCAGGTACAGGAACAGGTAAGCAGAATATTAACACTAATGCTGCTGTTGTCAGAAGTCACACTTGTTCTTAAGATTGCATCAGTAAGAAAGAATCTTACTTTAGGCTGATGAAGATAAACTTCATCTTGCAAGTGTTCTGGATGTGGCTTGGTGGTTAATAGAATCTCCATTTCATTGTCCTTTACTGGACAAATCAAGGAGAAAGAAAGAAATAGTGGCCTTCTTGGTGAGTGAGGTAAGGCCCTAGCTATGGCAGCAGACTTTAGTTTTGAAGTCTGTCATCTTGAGTCTGTTGCACCTTGCTGTGTTACAGGAAGCCATGAACATTTTAGGAGATTGAAAGGTGCTGAATCTGCAAAGCCCTGGGATTCTTGAAAACTCAGGACACTGAAGTCTGAGGTCAGTGCAGTATCTATGTGCTGGCTTTGCAGGAATGTGATAGCCCTTGGAAAAAATAGAAATGAAGGTAGCTGGGGAAAGGGAACACTGAAATCTCAGTTTGGAGGAGTCAGACGTGAGATGCAGACTTTACTTTCTGGGATTCATAAATGTTCTATAGAAATGGGTGCAGCTCCTTACTATATGAACGTTTTGGAATGTTGCTCGTAGGGTCAGGCGATCTTGGCCAGTCCTATGCTGGCTGTTGGTGCCTGCCAGAGGGTGGGAGGTTTAGGTGAGTGACATGGTTGGGAACAGGCAGGGTAGGAGAACTGAGGGTTTTCAAAAGGCATTTTACAGCAGTAATTATCAAGTAATCTTGAGGCAATCCTTTTGTGGAAAAATGCTATTCAATCTTTCTCCCTTAATACAGAGTAGAGGATTTTGTTCAGAAAGCAGTCCATAGCTCAGTGTCGGTGGTTCTCCTGAATGTGTTCTGGAACTGGAAGGGGCAATGTATTTACTCTGTAATGTGTTTGCCAAAATAAATGTTTGTGAAATATTTTTTGCTTTGGTCTGTTTCCTCACCTGCTAGCATACCAAAAATGTGCTACCAAATAGTTATGCCATAATTATTCTGTATCATAAAAATTAAAACTCCTGAGAAGCTGGCTGCCATTTACAATAGCTTGTAGTCTGTATGCATTTTTTTTCCCTAACCTTATCAAAGCTCTGAAAGCTCAGGTGTGAAGCATCTTTCCTGTATCTCAATAAATGCCTGTATCAAAAGCTTTATTATTGAAAGCCACTACGGTGTTACTAATTTGACTAAACTGGGAATAGACCCTGGAGTTTTAACTATGAATGCCAGAAGGTGAAAAGGAGCTCGGAGGAACTTGCTTATTTACTTTCAAGGTCTGTGATAAAATGATCAGAAAGTTGTCAGAAATTTGGCTAAAATTTCCTGTCACTCCTAGAATAATTACTGTTTTAACCACCAAATGGGGAGTGGGCATAAGGCAAGTGGGTTTGGAAAGCCTTCTAACTCTTAACCTTAAACTACATTGTTTATCAGGCACTTTAAGCAAAAGCTTTTTAAAAATATATACCTGTTGTACTTAAGTATTGTGAGAAGTTTCTTTCCTAACTGTCATAGTAGTATTCTTCTGGGTTTCAGAAGTGCTCAGTTTGCCATGGGTATTTCCAGGGATAAGAGAATTATGGTATCTTGAAGCATAAATGTAACTGGGCTCGAGGACTGTGATCTATTCAGCAAGGGTTTCCCCAGGTGAGGAAAAAATATATATCAGCTATGCTACAGGGCAAATCTGTAATAATTCTGTTAGGAAGGTTTCTTTTGAGCTATTAAGAACAGAGGTGCTCTCTTTTTCACTTGCATTGTGGTAAATTTGTGCACTGCTATGATTTACTTCTACCTTGATAACCTTTGCAGTATCATACAATTTAGTGAAGATACTCCTGTTTTGCTCAAACTTCACATTGATACATATGGAATTGAATGATAGTAATGCTGGTAAGAATGACCAGTGGTGTTATGTATGTTTTCATAACTAGCTAATGTAATTCCACACCTGCAGCAGGAATTCAGATGGGTGTACTATCTGGATATGAAGTGCAGCATGACTTCATGAAAGTGGAGTACCATTCCAAAATTTTTTTCCCCTACTATTCTGAACTCAGTCCTCTTTCAAATTACTATACAGTGCTTTTCAGAATTGTCCAAAGCACATGAATCATTTGAAAGATCTCCTTTTTCCTCAATCCCCCAAATTAATGGCAAACACAGTACCTGACATGAATATTCCCAAATGCTGTAGAACAATTTTAAAAAGACACATCTACTGGAGCTCTACTCACTGTTAAGCGCTCATAGTTCGTGCAAATTTACTGCAGTTTCTAGCCAAAACCTAGAAGTCCTTTGCATTAATTATGCATTGACTGTACATTTTTTGTTTACGTTCTCTTGGGTATATTTTGTTCTTTATGGTTAGTAGTAATACTAAGTGCTACAAGTCAAGGTGATGTGCCAGCATCACCACTTTTTCAATGCACCTTTAGTGAGCTAATCTGCTATGGGCAGAAGCTTGATGAAACATCTGTACTTCACTCTTAGCTAGGAAATAATATAGCAGTTGTATAAGTTGTTCTAAGATGTGCCTGTATAATGAAACTGATTTTGACTGCAAGAATCACATGGGCTGTCATATAGCATTATACAGATCTTAAAGCTTGATGGCTCATTTTGTGCTATGGATACCTTCTTTCCTTCCTACTTTTCATGAAAAAATATTGCTAAAACACTTTTCTTCCTTCATATAAGTGTTAAGAAACATACCTAACAAGTTTAAGAAATTCACCTTGACCCACTTCAGTCCCTGAGATGAAGAGAAGTCAAACAGGTCTCTGATTTCGAGTGTACTATATGTGACAAGTTCTAAATTTGAGTAAATGATCTGCTGTTGTAAGAGATGTGGAGAATAGGAGGTTCTTATGAACGTAAGGGTCATGGCATCTTCAAAATATGGTTATATCTATATCATCTGGCTGCTTGGATGAGAAGCCTCGAAGTTTGGGTTGGTTACATTTCTAGAAAGGGCCAGAGAATGTGGGGTAAGCACTCGTATAGAAAGTGCTGCCTAAGCAATGAGTGGAGCTGTAAGTTGTCTGTATGATGCTCTAACAGGAGCAGCCTTGCAGGCAGTAGTAAATTATATCAGAATTGCAATATGTGTAGAAAGCAGGATGTGGACAAAGACATTAAGACAAAAAATAAACAGACTTTTAGAATTTTTCATTAAATAGAAATAATCACGGGCCCACTTGCTGTTAAGTTGCTTGAGGGCATTCCACTTAGGTGGAATTATTGTTGCAATTAAACAGTCATCCTTGGTGCTAAGCATCTTTAGCTTTAAATCTGTTCCTTGGAGATAGTCCAGTTATCCGGAATATATGTTATTGCCTAATTTTGTATTATTTATATGTCATTGACTATAATGCAATTTAAAAAGATTAAAAAAAAAAAAAGAAAAAAAAAAGCTTTGCAGTGATACTGAAGCATTTTGGAGTTTTGAAGAGTTTATTTTGTTTTACTCTTCAGCCAGGCTCAACTTCTTATTCTGTAGCAGTTATGTAAAGCAGACCCAGCAATACAGAATGAGGATGTTCATTACATCCAGGATCTGGAAAAGAGGAAGAAGCTTTAAAAGTGCATTGAGGTGTCTTTTCTGCATATTTTAGAGAGTTTATACACAATAGTAAAAATATGTATTTGTTGTTCTCTCTATGCCCCCCTCCTTTCTTTTTTTTTAAAAAAAGGGGGGGGGGAGTAATACATGGGGGAAACGGTGGAAACCTTTGCTATGTAAAAGTTTAAGGAGGCTCCACTTCTTGTTTTGTTATTACAATTATTCTAATTGCTAGTGATTAGGAAGCGCTTATACTGAGGGGCATGTGACATGAACATCTTAGGCTCTAAAACCAGTTCCCAGTTCCCCAGTCCTCGCAATGTGTGCTTAGATACCACAACCATCCTACAGTCTTTAATTTTACCCTAGGATCTGTCAAAAGTGTATCAGTAGTTTTGAATGAACTTCTGCTCTTAGTTGTTCACTTTTTGGCAACGTAATGGACATTAGGCTGTTTTGTTTCATACCTATTAAGAAAATATGCATAGGCTTTAACGCAGGATTGCTGCATTTTATCTGTTGCTAATGCCTTTATAGTCGTTAGTAAGGGCTTATGTTCTTGTTACTGTCACTTACTGTTGTTCTAAACGAAGTACAAGAAATACTGATAAAAGATCTTAGTCTCTGATCACCTAACCCATTGCTGATATTAAGGTTTCTGGAGTGAGAAGAGTGGCAAAGTGGAACTGCAGTTGTTGATACACTGTTGTAATGTCTGTCCTGTATTTAACTCTCAAGTAAGTATATTCTAACTGTTTGTGAGTATGCTAGCACTGTTGAAGAACTTGCTGTCTGAAATGACATGTACTAAAGTGATCTGGGGGAATTAAAACAGATTATGTTAAGCCATTACAGGAGCTAATTTGGAAGTTTATGGAATTTTTCATTTTGTGTGATTTTTGGAAAACAATTTAAATAAACACTAACTGTCTCTATGTATCCACTACTTTATGAATTAGTGTACGAACATCTGAAATTAAATATTATGTAGTAGATTCTTTCCTGATGCATGTGGGTAGGCTGATACATAAAACCAAAATACCTTTATAACTAGATCTTTCTTTGAGCTATGACATGCTATTTGATAAAGATTTGGTGGACTATTAACATTTCTGTATTTATGTTTTTTTGGAGTTTATTTTGGGGTATTCTCTGAAGTGAGCCTTAGGAGTGTGCTTTTGAAAATAGCTAATCTCATTCCTTTGGTGGGCCAAACCTTTTTAAAAAGCTTTTTTTGTATCTGCTGAGGGAGTCACTTTGGAAATTGCAGCAAAATGTTCTCAGTCACAGCAGACAGCTCTTCCAGCACAAAGCGTGTAAGCAGGGTCTTCAGAAACAGTCAAAATGCACTTTGCATCTGAGTTTATTGAAACACAAGACAGTCATGTGACTATCTTATGCCTTACTCAACAGCCCAGCTGTAAAACTAAGTAAAAGCTGCATCTTACTGAAAAATGGATGATTTTCATGAACTGGGTTTTCTGAATAAATGCCAAAGCAAAAATGTTATCTCACAATATTTTTAATATATTTAGTTGATGTTATCTGTTTCTAAAGTAGTAACAACTGCATATGCTGTAAATGTACTCAACTTTAACTGCAGAAAGAAATAAAGTATTAATTTGGAAACGCTTTTGAATGTATGCATGTGTGTGCATACATAATATAATTATGTATAATAAAATATTTTTGCTTGCAAGTTCTTTTCATCAGTGAGAACTAGAGAAAGATGTTCACAGTTGATTTGATTTTGAATTCCAAGGTTAAAGAGTGCTGGTGTGCTTAGGTAGCTTGTGTCTGTGTGTGAATTATTTCGTATACATCATAGTAAATATTATTTACATTTAAATCTTATATTAAATAAGGGGGGAAGAAGTCTTTTTTCCTAAATTTTGGTATAGAGAAAATGAATTGTGTCTATTCTCTTCAAGGACATGATCGTTGTGTTTGGCATGGAGTTGGTTTGTTGGCTTACTGGGTTCACAATTGTGGCAGATCTGTGTTTGTACTTTATTATTCTTAATTTAGAATGACGCTTCTCTTTAAAAGACTATTTACATACATGTGTGGCATAGCCTTCCTATTTTTCCTCCATTAAAAAGGAGTTTTATGTGGATGGTTACTTCTTACAGGAGTTAGTGCTAACAACAGTGTTCAGTTCAAATGTGCTAGTGCTGTGCAAAACTGTGATATTGGCAATAGCACTGTATTATCACAGTCTACATTCTCCATTTCTCCTCTCTTGTAGTTCTTAAGTTGTTTAGAAAGATAGCTTTTTTTTTATGCTGAAAATTAGGCAAGATGGAAATTATAACGGGTGAATTGTTTTGATTACAATCACTTATTAAATGGAGATGATAACATAGTTCCAAAGTGCTTAGTGAGAAGAAGAAACGCATAGCAGTGAAAGGCATTCTGTCTGTGCACCAGTAACTTCAGGGGTGGCGACGGGCACAAACATCTTTATATTTCAAAGACAGCTGTATGCACGTATATTTGTACTCTATCTTCTAATACAAACTATAGTTACAGTCAGAATGCTAATATTAACATTGATATAGAATTAATGTGACTAGTTGGTTCTTAATATATAGTGCAATCTAACTGACCATTTTTGTTAGTATACTAAAAATTTTGTACAGGTATTGTTTTCTTGAGATGCTTAGTATGTGTGTTAAGTCCTACTCACTACTCCTAACTGCTGTTAGGAGAGAAGAGGAAAAAAGTGCAGAACCAGTTGAATCTGAAGAGCAATAAACAGAGAAGATACAGGTGGGGTTGAAAATCACTGACTTGAGCAGAGCAACTTCCCAGTTCTCACTGTTCCTCTGGGAGATGGTGGATGTTGCTCTGTGCTGTCCTTTACAAGGATGTGAAGATCCTAGGGACTGGTGAGTGTGGGTTGTTTTTGTTTTTCTTAAATCGAGCTCTTACCTCTGTGTGGTAGGTGGCTTGCTGGAAATGCCAAGAGAAGACTGAGGAAGAAGCCGTGTGATTTTAAGGAGTTTTGGGTGTGGGAAGCAGACATTAAAAGGGAAGGGAGGAATGGCAGGCAGAATCTCGGAAAGAAGCTGGAAGAGAGCTGCAGCTTGGTATAACACAATATATATTGTGCTAGTGTCTCTCTTACTGTGGAACATACGTGTTTCAGAGCTATGAGCTGCTGTTGGAGATGGCTTGATGGTCAGATGGAAAATCTAAGTATGGCAGTCTCTATATTTTATATAGGAGAGAGTTTACAGTTTCTTAACTGGCAGGAAGGAGCTGAATTTGAGAAGTCATGTGACTAGTATAGTTTGGGGACAGTGAAAGAGCTGTAGGCAGTGTGTATTTGCAGAGCTGTGCGTTGAATTAAGTACAGCATCTAACCACAAGAAACAAGTGTATCAAAAGTAGTTCTTAAAGGGGAAAGAGTATAGGTTATGGCTAAGGAACTCCTAGGAAATATCCATTTACTTTTTTTTTTTTTTTTTTTTTTTTTGTGGAATGAGACTTAAGTACAAGCCATATGGGTAATAGATTCCTATAGAAGGTACTTTCCTGTCATTAATCTTTTCAGGATTATTTGTAGGTGATTTTTGTTAGCAGTATCATCAGTGTTAGGTAGTAACACTAAAAAATGGGCTTTCTTCTAATGAGCACTTTACGGTCACGGGAGGTCCTTTTTCCAAAGGAGCTTACAATTCAAATGGAGAGACGGAAACAGGTTGGAGAAATAAAATGCACAAGCACAGGAGCTGTGTGATGACAGTGCATTTCGTAGGGCTTCTGGGGCAAGTTTATAGAGGAGGTGAAAGGAAATGAAAAAGGAAAGGCCGATGGTGAGAGTGGAGAAGTGAAGACAGCAAGAAGAGCAGGAGCGGAGTTCAGCAGAGGTGAGATTGAGCAATGGAGGAAAGGGACTGAATCAGTAACCAGTCATTTACTTAGTGGGAACATCTAGATAAATACCTTAGGAGTGATGAGAGTGTTAATGTGGTTTCTAAGTGACACAGTGTAGGTGGTTTTCACAAGCAAACATAGTGTTCATTGTAAATGTATAAACTGACTTTTTTTTAAAGATCACAGATCTTTTCCTCCACCCACACTGTTCTGACACTTCTTGATTTCATGCTTTATGTCGGCTATAAGACATATTTATTTTTTTACTTGCAGCTGTAAGATTGAAGATTAGAAGAAAAAGCTTCATCAGTGGAGGGAAAAGACCAAATTCCCATTAAAACCTGGTTATATCAAATGTAAAATTGTGTTCTCCTGCATATGAATTGAAGAACTCCTGTCAATTGCCTTTAAGCAATGAATATGTCCTTTAAGCCCCTAGCTGCTCAACATATGTTAGTATAAGAAGATGATACACTGCCTTAACTGAAGTAGAAGGAAAAATTACTTGGTCTAGGCAACGAAATTAGGAAAAAATTTGCAAACCTCGTTCGTGTACATCCTACTCATTTGTCCGCCTTCTCATACAGCCAAGGAACATATCCCATGGCCACCTACTCTACTCACCTCTCAGTGTTCTTTGCATGGCTGGAGAATTTCCTTATTTTCTCCTTGTCTAACCTTGTTGACCATTTTCTGTCCTTCTAATACTAATTCTAGATTTGCATCCCTCACCTTCTGTGCTAGTATATGCCAAGATGATGTGTGGAGTGGGAGCTATTATGTAATGATAACATAATGTAATTAGCATCTACAAGAGTCTGAATTAAAGCAGACACAATATTAAGATACTGCATTGGAAATACACTGGGTTCTTGAAGCAGAGTTAAAACTTGAATGGATGTCTCAGCTGTGGGAGTTCTTAACTTGGTTATTTTAACAGCTAAACGATTTTTTGAATAGCTTGTTCATGGCTTTGTAAAGTAAAAAGTATAGCTGAAGGGAGTAAGGCTTATAGGATCGTATCAGTTCTGTCTGCTGGTTTAGTGCTTTCCACCTTCCCCCGTCAACTTTTTTGGCATTTTCTGTCAAATTTGACAGAGTTGGAGAACTTATGTTTATAAGTTGGGCCACCTGCTAGGGGAAAAGCTGTGCTGATAACAGTGATGTGGATGTTTCCTGAAGAGATGAGAAGGGTGACTGAGAGCATTATGGCATTTCTGGGACTAGCAAAAAAGATGCATATAAGGACAGAAAATGTAAATTGAGGAGAAATCAATTTTCATATATTCCTCCTTGTGTAGGAAAAATTCTTTAAAACTAACACAGCTAAACCCTAAAGATTAATACAGGGGCTACTCAGCATAATGATTATATTCACAGTATTGTAAGCTTGATTACAAGCTTACAAGTAGCAAGCTTGTATTTTGACTTGATAACTGACGTATAGGTACTTTTATAGTTCCTTATAATGGATTTTTTTTTTGTCAGACTTAACTACAGCTCTACTAATGTAGTGCT
Source organism: Rhea pennata (assembly GCF_028389875.1). Taxonomy (NCBI): domain Eukaryota; kingdom Metazoa; phylum Chordata; class Aves; order Rheiformes; family Rheidae; genus Rhea; species Rhea pennata. The sequence goes on along the minus strand of NC_084667.1, from coordinate 56,528,262 downwards.
GCAGTGAGCTTCTTGCTAATTGCATAAACCTGAACGGATGGGATATTTCTTTTTTGTTAAAAAAAACTTTTATTTTTTCTGAAACTTTGTCTTGGAAGTTCTGTATTTTTATCATTCACGCTTGGCATTGTTTCCCTGTGGAAGTGTGGTACTGTGATGCAGTCAAATTCTCTAAGTATCAGCTTTCTTAAATATGATGTTTAAGCAGTCATATATTAAAATAAATAAATAAAGGTGATGGCAGTTCTTTAGTACTTCTTTTGGAGTGTTTTGCACTTCTCATCGTTGCTTTCTAAAGTTAAGTGAGCGTGTTCACTTTATAGAACTTAAAAGTCAAGGGGGAATGTTTTACAGCTCTTGAAGAATATTTGTGTGTGACACTGAAACAGAAGTTCAAAGTCTGACACAACAGAACTTTTCTTTGACAGCAAAATTAAACAGGGGAGACAGATCATTTAAACCCTTAATTACCATCATTTTTTTCCAGGATTCTTTTCTGCCAGGCTAGCTAATATGCTATATTTGGAAACATGGCTATGTTGTGTTTTTACCAAGCTTTTCATCACTAGTGTCAGTGTACTCTTTCTTTGCAGAATGCTTTCAGGAAATTTCAGCAAAGTTAATTTGAAAGGAAATATGGCCCAGCACTTAAAAATATTAACTGGAAGACAACCAGAAAAGCAAATGTAAAAACCAACCAACTAACTCCCCCCCCCCCCCCAAAAAAAAAAAAAAGAAAGAGAGAGAGAGAGAGAAAAAAAAAAAGCTCTTCTTCACTGGATTGTGTACCCTTGCTTATTCAGATAGTTATAGGACCTGCAGTTTCTCTCAGTCCTGAAGAGTTTTTTTGTTCTTTTTTTCTCTTCATGTCATGCAACTGTATTTTATATTGCTGCTTCTGTTGTCATACATGTACTGGCAAAGAGCCTGTATTTTCACTGTTTTGTTGAGAAACAGCCTTATACTTCATTTGTTTCTGAAACCTTGTTTTAGTCATCTACAAAACACTAATGCTTCGTATCTAAAATTTTATTTCAAATTTAAGAAATACTGTTTTTTCTGAAGTTAAATATTTCTAGGAATTCCAGGGATTTCTTTAGAATTGAAATTAAACTCTAAAATCTCTTTCGTAAGCTGTATGATATGAATGCAATTCTAATTACAAAAAGTAGTTTCACAAAGAAACCGTATTTTTCTGTTTTAAATAGGAGCCACATTGTATCTCATGCTATCAGTATAACCCATTGCCTTCTGCTAAAATATGGCAGGGAGCCTTGCTTAACCAAGCTGTTTTTCTCCCCAGATGTGAATTTGGGTTGTATCTTCTATGTTGGTATTAAGAAATTCTGAAAATATTTTCACAGTATGTTAATTTTTATAAGAACTTTGTGACTTTTATATTAGACATATTTGGAAAATCTTTCCTGGGCCAATGTGTATATCATCAATTCCTTTCAAAGTAATGTTTTTACTAAAATATATATATATATATTTCAGACGTATTGTTTTTAACAGATATAGCTGTTTCAAGTAACTGAGCCAATAATTCAGAGGTTTGAAGAGATAAGTAATATAGAAAGTGGAGACCTGTTTTTCTGATTGGTGAATTGAATAAAAAAGTACAGCTTAGATCTCAAAAGATAGTTTCTTAAAAGAAAATATTTTTCTAATGAGACCTCCAGATACCAGTCTGCTGGTTTAGCTTTTCTTTGTGAGACAGACTTGCTGGTTTAATCGTGCGTAAGGGTGGGGGGTTTTTTGGTTGGTTGGTTGGTTTTTTTCTCCATAGAAATTGTGATGACAAAGAAGCAGCGGTTTAGACACATATGCTAAAATACATGTGTTGTCAAAGGAGAGGATAAAGGTACTTACAGGACTTATTTCATGTTCATGTATAGGTAGCATGATACTGTGAAAATGTATTGTGACTGTGGTGCAGTCAGCTGAACGAATCTTGTTCGCAAAATTTGTTAGTTCTTGTGCTGTGTTTGCTGTGTTTCCTAGACAGTAGGATCTGAGATAGAGGTCTTGTATTAGTTTTGAATTCCTTACTTACATAGGCCAGATCTCAGCCAGATGTGATTTTTTTGGGGTCTTTAAAACAAAAATAAATTTACCTAGTAATGCAAATACCTTATCTAAGTTTTTATCTTTTTATCACGTTTGGGAAGTTCATATATTGTGGAATAAGCTTTTCCTTTAGACATATCTCTTGGTAATACTTTCCCTGCAAAAATAAGTTCTTACTGTTCAAATGCTTCATACTAGGAAAACTTCAAAATACAGTGCTAACTGTACTCCATACTGCTTCGTGTATTGGTGTATCATAGAGTTCAAATTGCAAGGTAGTGCTCTCCATGCCTCCATGTATAAGATTATTTATTTGTGAGCATTTTGATGTATATAAACCATATGTGCTCATAATTCATAAATTGCAGCATGGAAAATGTACTACATGAGTGCTTTAATTTTCTGATGATTCTTAAATGAATTTTGCTTAGTGTGAATATAGAGAAACATTTGTGTGTATCACAGAATGACATTGTGCTTTACATTGCATCGAAGACAACTCTTACCTGAAGAATCTGGACTCTGTCTCCAAACCTGTAGCTAGATCCATGAAACAGATCAATCTGCCTTTCTCTTAAGATTCTGCAAGGGCAAAAGGGTCTAAAATAAACACAACAGAATAGTATGTTGGTGAGTGGAACATTAAAGTGAATAGGCCATGTGCAAATAATGTGTTTGCAAAAGCAGCCTAATGTACCTTGAGCTCTGTTTCTTTTTACAGTTATGAGCATTACTAGCAAAAAGAAAAAAAAATCTGCACAACTGGGAGACCATCAAAATAATCTTTTCTTGGTGGACATTTTTAAGGGTGTTTTTTGGAGGGGGGTGTTTCTATGTGTGTATGCTGGTAGTGCTCTTTTATAGCTCTGTCTCCTGCTATATTAGAGCCTGGCAGTTTGTGGATCTTATTCTAAATTTGTACCATTACAAATACACATGGATCTCATAACCAGCATGACTGCGTGCTTCATGTGAACCAAAAAACTGAATCAAGTCTTATATCAAATATAATAAATTGCTTGTGGTAGAGCAGTGTCTTTCAAAAAGCCATTCAGTGCTGATTTAAAAGTTTTAAAGGATGCAACCAGACAGGTGACTGCAATGAATTTGTAAGGTCTCTCCTTACCAGTCTGCATATGAGGTCTTTTCATGACAAGGAGATGCATTGGGAAGGTGAAGTTATGCAGCTTGGGACAGGAGACGCCTGATAACTTAAAAAAAAAAAAAAAAAAAAGGGGGGGAAAAGAAAAAAAAAGAAAAGGGGGGTGGTGCTGTTTGAGCTTCCCATTCTGCTAGAGAGAGTTGAAATAAGCCTTCTTGTGCCCCAGGACTACTTAGACTCCATGTCCTTAGGGACAGTCTGTCTCATTCTTGTTCCTTGTACTGTGTTCAGAGCCACAAGAAGAAAGAACCTGATCCAAGTTTGTTTTCCTTCTTGAAGACACCTTATAGTTCTTCCTTAGATTATTTTTCCCCCTTTTATTATGGGGTGTTGTCTTTTCAGTCAGTTGTGAGCTCCTTTCATTTTGAGTGAGTTAGTAAGTTAACTGTATTAACTTTAATTCACTTCCTGATCATTCAGAAATAGTATTTAAGATAAGCCTTGGTCTTGGAAGTTCCTTACTCACTCTAATATTAATGGAAAATGGAAGAAACTAGGTTATATAACTTTCCCACTAAGTTTTTTTTTTTAATTTATAGCACTTTCATTTGAAAAGTCTATACAGTTATTTATCCTTTGGGTTATAATTGTTTCAGCCTTGGTCAGTGTGGAGAGCAGCTGTTCAGTGGCTGGTTGATATGTTGCAGTATTAATATAAACTGTCAAGGAACAATACTTTTTGATGGAGTGAGAGAGGAAACATTTCATTTTGGATAAGCTGGTTACACTGATTAAGTATGAAAGGATCTCTCTTAAACAGAGTGCTCAGATGACCTAGAATGTAAAATATGTTTTTGTGCACAACTTTTAGCATTTCTATGGAATTTACTGTGCACTTTTTGATAACTGAAACTGCTATGACTGAGGTGATCTTGGTGACTTAGGCAATTGAAATCTTTTAGATGCCCAAAGTGACCTGCATGTGTCTGACTTCCTTCTCACTATGTTATCAGAAATACCTAAACATAAAAGCCTCTACAGTATACGGGAAGATTTTATATGCTGGATAGAGTATGTGGGCTGCCCATATATAGACAAAAGCATCCATTGCAGCAAAAAGTACTGGAAAAAAAGGAGGTGGGAAGGGGTCTCTTGGAGATTGTCTAGATCAGCATCCTGCTTTAGCTTCAAATGTGTATCAGGTCACTCAGGGCCTTGCCTAGTGAAATTTTTAAAATCTCCAAGGATGGTGATTTAACAGCCTCTCTGTACAAACCTGTTCCTGTGTATAACCACCCAGATAGTGCAGATTCATCTTATCTAGCTGAAAATTCCCTTGCTGTAACTTGTGACTGTTGCCTGTTGACCTTTTGTTATACTGCCCTGAGAAGAATCTGTCCCAGTCTTATATATAACATCCTCTTATGAGGTTAGCTCCTTCCTTTCTCTTCTCCAGATTGAACAAATCCTCCCCCTCAGCTTTTCATGTCCTTTTCCTTTCATGTCAGGTGCTTCAGCCCTTTCGCCATGTTAACGGCCTTCCTTTGGACTTGCTCCAGTTTGTCAGTATCTTTTGTGCTGGGAGACCCAAAACATCCCAGCTGTGGTATCACAAGTGCCAAACAAAGGGGAATGATCACTTCCCTTGACCTGTTGGTTATGCTCTTGCTAATGCATCTCAAGCTACGGTTAGTCTTTATCACTGTAGGGGTGCGATGCAGACTTACGTTCAACCTGTTGTCCACTAGAATCTCCAAGTCCTTTTCTGCAGGCCTTGGCCAGTCAGTCTGTAGCCCGTAATGTTTTATAGAGGATTTCTCATCCCAAATGCAGCATTTTGCATTTGTCTTTAATTTAAGAGGTTCTGTTAGCCACTACTTCTAGTTGAAGTCCCTCTGAATGGTGGCCTTCCAACGTATTGACTGCTTTCCTTATTTTGTATCATTACAAATTTGCTGCATACGCTTTCTGTCCTAAATACCCAGATCCATAATGAAGATTGTTTAACAGTGTTGAGCTCTGAGGAGTACTGCTTGTAACCAGCTACCTGTTAGACTTGCAACTGTTGACTACAGCCTTTTAAGCCTGATGGTCTAGGGAGTTATTCTGTCTGTGTGGTAGTTCACCTCTTCAATCTATATCTACTCAGCTGGACAACCAGGATGCTATGGAAGCTTGTTAAAAGCCTTGATAAAATCAAAATAAGACAGCTGCTGATTTTTGCTGACCCACAGAGCCAGTTATTTTTTCATAGAAGGCAGTCAGCTTGGTTAAACGTGATTTGCCCTTGATAAGTCTGTGTTAGTTGATCCCAGTCGTATTCATATCCATTGGGTGAAATAGGTTCCCTTTAGGACTTGCTCTGTGATTTGCAAAGGAAGAAGTATCTAGTTCCCTGAATATGCTTCCTGCCAAACTCTTTTTTTTTTTTTTTTTTTTTCCTTTTTTCCTGTCACTGGGAATCACCATGATCAAGATGATAGCTAGCACCCTTGCAGTGACATCAGGTAGCTTTCTCAGCATTTTGGATGTATCTTGTAGGTCCAGGATAAGCTGGGCTAACCAGTCCATAACTTGATCCTCCTCTCCCCTGAACATTGCTACTAGATACAGAAACCTGGGAATCCTGAAAGCACTTCAGAGCTAATGAATTCACAGGTGATCTGAGTGGTTTTCCTTCTCTCTAAGATTGCTAGTTTCTAATTACCATGAAGTAATTAATTTGCAACTATGTGAAATAATGCTTTAGATTGCACTGAACTATTGCCAGGTGTTCAGACCACTCAAATGATAACACTTGCTGAACATGTACACACATGCCAGAAACAATTCTTCATGCTCCATTTTTGTAAGTGACTAATAGCAGAACATCTTGTCTAGTCATCATTACTGTATTTAGTTTCTTAGTAATTTGTGACAGTTTGCTCGTTAATCTGTTTTAGTTGGAAGATGGGGAAGAAGAGCCGAGTGAAAACTCAGAAGTCAGGTACAGGAGCCACAACAACAGTATCTCCAAAGGAAATATTGAATCTAATCAGTGAGTTATTACAAAGTAAGTTTCATTTTATAACTATTTGGGAAAAGGGATGGTGTGCAAAAGTCAAAAACATTCTCTGTCCTCTTACGTAAACCAATGAATTCCATTCATTTTCCTGTAAGTGGCCAAGCTTCCTTGCTGTTTCAGCATGCCAAAGATTGTATCCAGTTCCTCATAGTACCATCATTAGTATATAATGTAGACGTATATGAGTATGTATCGGATATACCATATTTTTGGGCAGCTGTTAGCTTTACTTTTCAACACATGCATTGATACAGGGAGAGGTCAGATTAAAAGCTGCTTTAGATCATTTGACATTGCAGCTTGTCTAAAATGTCATTGTTGGAAACCTCAAGAATTATACTGTGTCTGTTTAACATTTGAACAGTATTTTGAACTGAAGTATAATTTCAGATTTCAGAGTGGAAAAAGTACCTATGGAAAGCAGCGATATAGCTGCAGTTCAGCTTCACTGTTATTTCTGTCTCTTAAATAAAATTGTAGCTGCTTTTTATTCAGAAATTTTCTTTACCGCTCAATTCTGATGTATAGACCAAAGTTCTTCCGCTTGTTGAGTGGTTTGGAACTCATCTATTAATACATATGAACTGCAGATAAGAAAAGCAAAGCATGTTTTCGTGCCGTGATGCTAAAATCCTGTCTACTCTTGCCACTGTCACTAGTAACTGTGGTGAGCTACACTGTTGTTGAAACACAGACACAAATTTTCATGTTGTGGAACATCAAAAGGCTGCCTTAGAAAAATCATGGTTTTTCTTCAACATTGCTTACAAAGAATAGGAAAGGAGTTGACACAGCAGTTTGATGCTTTTCCTACGGTTGGCCTGTGCTTCCAGTATTACCAAAAATAAAAGATGGGTCTAATTTTCCAAGCAAAGACAAGTCTCAGCTGGCTTTTTGTCAAGTTTCTATGTTTTGTTTTTAATGTTATGCAAAGTTTTTCAAATAAGTGTAAAGCAAACTTCACCTGACCACTTGGGTTCATGCAGCTCAGATCACGAAATCCACACACTGGCACTGAGAACATGTGATCTGTCTGAGACATTGTGGATATGATCTAAAGCTTGGCTAAATGTTCATTTGCTTGTCCTTCCAATACACATGCATCTTGCAACACTGTATTGATGTAGGCAGGTCAAATGTAGGTACTAGCAAATTTCTCAGTTGCTCAACTTAAATATTGCTGCTAGTATCATTCGCTTTTGTTACAATAAGCATGATGGCGAGCAGGCTAATGTAAGCAAGGTGTTTTGCTTGGATTATTGAAAACACAGAAGCTTGTTTCATCTTTGAGAACATCTACTTACAGTTTCTTTTTTTCCTTTTAACTTTCTAAATATTTGCTCTTTTGTATATCTGAAAGAATAAAAAATGAATAAGAGTAAAATAACTTGGTGCAAGTTGCACTTGAATTTTCGAAAGTGTCTCTTACAAACAATGGGATGCTTGTAACAATGGAGATTGTAGCATTCACTATGTAAATGTTTGAAAGACATGTAATACTAAGCTTCATTTAAAGTTACCATAGAATCATGACCCTTTCTTTGACATTAAAAATATATTGTATTAAAGAGAACATTTTGTCATTTTTTATTTCCAGAATGCAGCAGTCCTACCCCAGGTCCTGGTAAGGAGTGGGAAGAATATGTGCAGATTCGTTCACTTGTTGAGAAAATTCGCAAAAAGCAAAAAGGTAAATGTGAAAAAAACAATTGTAAGGTAAAGGTAGCTCAGGCTATTGGTTTGCTTGAACAGTTGTCGCTGTTGATTGTTAAAAGAAAAATGTTTTTCACTGTTATAAGTATTACACAGTCCTGTTGTTTTGGGAAAAATTCTCTGACCTGTGCTTGCTTTTTGCACTTGCAGATGTTTCTTAAATGCTTTGATGGGCATAACTGCTGATCCGAACCATTAGAATATAGATATTTATTAATAAATATCACAGACAAACGATCCTATGATAATATTATGTGGCAAATAAGATACATCTTGAGATTTTGGTGAGGTGACAATCTTAAGGACTAGAAATAAAAATTCTTTGAGAAAAACAGGCCTTTTTGATCATGTAGTCTGACCCCTCTGCCTTTATAAAGTGCCTTCCATGTAGTTTTAGTACAATTAGCCTCTTCTCTCAGTTGCATTTTATTGACAGATTAATAACTTTTTAACCAGGGCCTGGATAGATTTGAGTTGGAAATACTTGAAAATATCTTGGAACGATTCTTTTTTTTTCTCTGCTACTTATATAGTGAAGGCAAAAAAAAGCCAGATTGCTTTGAAAGTGGAACTTGAGTGCCTTTGCTGAAATAAAGTATATGATGTACTTGCTTGAAGAAGTAGACTGGACTCAGAGGTTTGGAATGTCCTTTCACATTTGTTTTTAATAGATATTGACGAATGCATAAAAACTTTAATTCATAAAAGATTTCTTAAACCTCTGAACATCAACTATTGGCAGAGGGCATATCAAAGTATGAATGGTACTGTTTGAGTGACTACCTCATGCAGCTGTGCAGGAGTGAACTTGATTCATTGTTTTGCTCACCTAAAACTTGTGATATAATACATATATGGTGGTAAAACATAACTCAGGTTAACAAGAACAAATTTAGTGTTGAGGTTGGGATATTCACTATATTTCTTTGCTGTGCTGGGGAGATTGAACCATCTATGGGAAAATAGGAATTGGCAAAAGAAGCAGAATTTGTATAACAATATTATGTTAATTAGGCATAGTTTTTGCCATGGAATATGCAAAGCCTACTAAATGCAGTACTACTGACATACAAATGCATTTTAATGTAACATTCTTAGATACATAGTGAATATAGATAATACAGCGTCTTTCAAAACTGTTTTTGAACAGAACATAGTATTTTATATTGTGTGTAGTTTTCTAGCTTAATAAAAACTATAAACAATTAGTAAAGGAAATATAAATTGCTGTGGGGAACTTTAAGATGTACAAATGAATGTATTGCTTAAAAAAAGCACAGAAGTATGATTCTTTGAATAGAACACTGGGTTGGAGAACATGACTAAAATAGTCTTGATTATAAAAACTCTTAGTTTGAACACGGAGGACATACAATTTCTAAAGTTTTCCTTGTTTGATTTCTTAGCAAAATGTTAAGGTAACTTTTCAATAAAGATTTTTATCGATATATCTATGGTGAACAAAATATAGCTATAAATAGTCTATGTAATTTAAAAGAGCTATTTTTTTTTAATTTGGAAAAAATATTTTAAAATGTGAAAAGTATTGGCCTGCATCATATATGAGGAACAAAAATAGTATTTCAGAGGTGCTTACAGAACAGTTCTAAATGCAGGCTGGATTTTAAAAGCTTCCAAGTAGCCTTATACAGTAGTAAATCTTGGAAATAGAAAGAACAGTCCTGGACAGTATAAACAGCTATCAAGCTCTGTAGAGGTTACGTAGCTAGTCTGACTGCATGTGTGAGGCCTTGCTCTAAATATCTTCTACAAAAAATAACGTATTCAAGTGAATCTGAAATAAGAGAAATGCCTGTTTTTTTTTTTTAATTAAAAAGAAAGGCATACCAGATTTTTAGAGCATTCGAAAAATTGTTAACCAGTACTGCCAATTTACGAAGAATGTAGCTCTAGGTGATACTTGCACTGTCATGCAAACTACAGGTTTTATTTGTTCTGGGGCTGGAAATACCTGAATTACAATGAAAAAACTTCTTTCAAATATCCTAAAGCTTCTTCTGTTAAACCTTTTCAGTCCCAAATGTGTTTATTGCTTGTGCTTAGCCAGTATATTTTTGAATGCAAGTAACTTGCCGATTACATATGGCTACTTATAAAATGGCTGAACGTTTCAGGGATCTTTTGAACACTTAACATGATCTGACATTAGAGTTTGAATTTAGTAGGAAATAAGGTAAAGAGGTACAGGCACTGCTGACTAATTGCCAAACTAATTGCTGAGAACCATAATGCTTGAGTTCAAATCAGATGAATGTTAAAGGTAAAACTGAAGAAATGCATGACACTGGAGATTTCGCTAGTGGACCACATTTTTGTTGGTGAAGTAAAGTTTAAACAGTTTGGGAGAGCCCTGTGATGTTAGGGGGATGGCCAGTCCTGATTATTGTTTAGACTTTAGTAGATCCATATGCTACAGGACAGAGTTAAATGCTTAAAGTGGAAAGGTTGAAATCTGCTTATCAGTTCCAGTACTGATATTGCAGCCTGCGATCAAAATTTGTTGTCGTTGTCTTTATTAGCATGTCATGATTGTGTTTATCACCCATGTTAAGCTGGTAAATATTTACACTCATAGCTTATTTAAAAGGGAAAGGGGAAGGAGGGCTTCACATTTCTTCATAACCCAGTTAAGGTGGCTGTTTTTTTAACATGACTGGTAAGCCAATTTGGCAGAATGTTTAAGTTGATGAAAATGAGATATGACAGTTATATGTTATCAAGTAACACTTAACAAAGACCAGTTCTGACTCAGCTTCTTCAAAAAATAGAACTGCTGGAGGATAGTTATGTTTTTCAGTTTTCTGCTTTTTATTAAACTTTATCTTTCTAAATCCTCTTATTTCTGCATTTGTTTTTTAATAAATTGTGTATTTAGGTTTGTCTGTTGTCTTCGATGGGAAAAGAGATGACTATTTCCCTGAACTGATAAAATGGGCTTCTGAAAATGGAGCATCCACAGAGGGTTTTGAAATAGCTAACTTTGAAGAAGAGGGGTTTGGTTTGAAAGCAACAAGAGAGATAAAGGTGAGTGTGTTAACGATTGATGAGGTTAGAAAATTGTGTTTAGAATATAGCTGCAGAGCTCTGAAATACTCATCTTCTTGCTTTCTCCCTTTTAATGAAACTATTATTATAGAACACTCTAAACTGTGTACTTGAGAAATAAAATTTTTCCTAAAAATCAAGTATTATTTTGCTGTGAATTTTTCATCAGTCACTTTCTCTCTATTTTGCCCAGTTATCCTAACCAGAGTCCTCTGCCCTGTTGATGTAGCCCTCTTTCACATTTTCTAGTTTAATTGATCTCTTTTCCTCTTCTTTCATATCCCTTCCTTTAAATCACTGTTCTTTTGGCCTCATAAAGAGAGATTTGTAACGTTTATTTTTCTGTGAATTGGAAAAACAAAAATATCTTATATTTGGGGAAGAAAGAGTTGATCATCAGATAGAAGTACAGACACACAGTTACCTAACTGTTAAAAGGTAAGCTTTTGAGGCTGTTTAAGTCTACTTCTCTGCAAAACAGAGATTAAAATGAGGCATGGGCATGTTACGTTCTTTTTAGGGCTTTAGTAGACTGCAGTTAATAAAACTAGCACTATCAGCTGATCAGGATAAAAATTCTGAACACTCTTCTAAATGAAGAATGGATAGATAACTTGAAAAAGATGCTACTGGGAGAAAATATTTGATCACGTAATTATGGCAATATAATGGATGTTGTGGACTGAATATTTGAGGTTGTATGGGCAACCTCCATTTTGGCACTACCAAACTGAAGCATTTCATTTTTTGCAATTTAAGTATCTTTGTTTTAAGCTTTGCATAACGCAGATAGTGGCATTTGGTACCACAATATAAAAACATTTTCATAGCATGTTTGTTTGGTTTGCAGTGGAAGAGGAGGAAGAATTTTGATTAAAAAGGGAATGACAGAAACCTGTAATTTAAAGATAGCATTTATATATTTAAGACAGTATATCTTTGAAATGCTAAATGACCCTCTATTTTTTTTCCTTTCTGTAGGCTGAAGAGTTGTTTCTGTGGGTTCCAAGAAAACTATTGATGACAGTTGAATCAGCTAAAAATTCGGTATTAGGTAAGAGCTTAAAGAAATTCATAGCAAGAATTTGGTATGTGTGGGATCATTCAATAGGAGGCTGTCTTTTTTTAGCTGATCTCCTTTACCACAGGACTTGCTTAGCATCCTGACTGTTAGGTTTGGAACAGCTAGAAGCTTGAAGTGTCAGTGGAAAGAATTTAATTTTACTTTTCGTCTCTGGTTGTGTATGCTCAATATCTTCCAGAATTGTATGTGTTATTTTGAACATATTATGTAGCTTGTTAAATGCTTGGAGATGTGTTCTGTGCAGAGAGATACTGAGAGTACTATTTTACTTTTTCATGTTTTTTTCCACCATGCAATTGTACAAGGCACTTACGTATCAAATAAATTGGAGCATAATACGACGTGAGCAACCAAATATATTAGGAATATGAAAAGCTATTTTTATTTCTTCATGTCATTTTAAAATAAATCTAGGATGATATTTTCCAGGGCAATTAATTTAATGCCTCATCTTTATGGGTTAATTCAGGATCCCTGTATTCTCAAGATCGAATTCTTCAAGCCATGGGCAATATAACATTGGCATTCCATCTTCTTTGTGAGCGAGCAAACCCTAACTCTTTCTGGCTGCCCTATATCCAGACTCTCCCCAATGAATATGATACTCCACTCTATTTTGAAGAAGATGAAGTGCAGTATCTTCAATCAGCTCAGGCCATACATGATGTTTTTAGCCAATATAAAAACACAGCTCGACAATATGCCTATTTCTACAAAGTTATTCAGGTAAGCATCTTAAGTGTAGTATGTAACATGTTATTCTCATGATGCTTATTGAGGAAAGTGTGAAAACAATGCTGCTAAATAATAGAGGAAATGTATTGCTGTTAAAGACACTGAAAAGGTTTAAATCATTAAATTTATTTGCTACTATTTTTTGCCTTCTGTTTAAAATTTCACAGTTCAGTAGGCACGTAAATATATGAGTGTATTTAGTATCTTAAGGAAAAGTGATTACTCCCCTCCATTTGGCACTGGTGAGGCTTCTGGAGTATTGCACAGTTTTTGGTCGGCCCCCAGTGCAAAAGAGATGTTGAGAAACTGGAGTGAGTTCAGAGATGGGCTACTAAGATGTCATATGCTTCAGCCCTTTAGCCATACAAGGAGAGGCTGAGGGAACTGGATTTGTTCAGCCTGGAGAAAAGGAGGTAAGCAGCGATCTGATTACTGTTTTCAGCTTTCTAGTGGTAGCTGGACTTCAGAAGTTTGCCAGCAGGAAGTTGGGCTAGATGACCTCCAGAGATCTCCTAGAACCGATGTCACTATGAGTGTATGAAAAATATATAGTTTACAATAAAGCAAAATAATAATTGCTAATAGCCATGGAAAAAATGTTGTTTGTATTGTATTTCTACTAACTGTGGATTAACTATTTCTTTCTATGCACTTTAATTTAGTAAGTATTTTGATTGCTTTTAAATACATAGGTGAACCTATCTGGTAACAATTGAAGTCTGTGGGGACTTGAGACATTAATTTCTGCTAACCTAAGATAGTTAATACAAAATGCTGCATTGTTGCATATAGCATTAAATGAGAATAGAATTGCTCTGTATCTGCTGACCTGTCCTACTGCCAAAAAATGACTCCAGGAAATTTAGTACACAGAGTCATATGTTCTTCAGACTGTCACAAACAGCTTTTGATGCTTGCATATTGAGCACTACCTTGACAACAGTCCATGACCATTCACCTGCAGCACCAATTATATCTAGATGTCAAAGTAATAGTTCCACCTTAGAAACTCAATTTAAATCATTATTTCAGAAGCATGGTGAAAAATTAAACTATATTGTTCAGCTGCTTGCTGTTAAAGAACTTCATATATATTTATGTATGAGACAGTGTCAATTTACAAAGTGTTTTAAGCACTTGATGAATGCAGGGATACCTTTTGAAAACTCAAGTCATTGAAGATATTGGGTAAATATTAAGTAAGATGCTCTTCATTTTGAGGTAAGGGGTATAAGCAGTGGCTTTATTATCAGGAAAGAACAATACTCATTTGCAGGTGTCACAATTCAGGGAAGGATAATATATCTAGCTCTCCTTTCTTGCCATGTACTTACTCTAGGCTGGCGGTTTGCATTTGGCCTTACAGCTTTTCACTTTTTCTAGAACAATACTATCTGTGCAAACAAAACTACTACATTTTATTCCTTTTTACCCTGATTAGTTCTACTGTTTTTAAAGAATATTGTGTAACACATTATGCAGTTCTGCCAACTATTCATGCTCTTACAACACTTAATCAGATAGCTAAGCTATTACTATAACTGGTTCCATCATTGCATTAACTAATCCTGCAGTAGTAACGTTATGCGTGAGAACTTGTATGATCAGAACATTACTTTAAAAAAATCTGTTACAGCCTTGCTGAGATTTAGAATGGCACACTGAATTCTGAACTCCATATTTCAGAACTTTTCAGTGACTGATCAGTGCCTGTAAACTGATACTAAGGTGATGAAAGCACAACTGCAGAATGCATGTAAAAAGAAGTGGTGTAACATAAGTTGGAGCATGAAATACGTATTATGTGAAAATCAGCCTAAATGCTTGATAAAAATACATCTGTGTAAGGATGGTGAATATATTCTATTTTTCTTTCTGTTTAGTAAAGCCAATCAAAAATAATTTTTCTAGAAGCTAATGTGATCAAAGTAATATCTCACTAAAATAACATACTCAGCTTTGAAAGCCATCCTGTTGACTACATTAGAGTAAGAAAAACTACAGTTTGAGCAAAGAAAATAATATGCATGAGATGACTTTAGGGGCAAACTGTCTTCAGAATGCTGGTTGTGGTGATTTGCTGTACATAATGCGCTTTTAATACTCTGTATTGTATATTCCATTGTATATTTGCATTTATGTAGAAATTATAATCGTACCTCATGGAGGAAGCATGAGTCTGAGTTGTATCAGTGTCTGATATTGTTGAGGCTGGTTCGGTTTGGTTTGATGCACAGCGGTGGGAAACCTTCGTAAAAGTCATGTTTCAATAGGGGGCACTTCTCTTTGAGCTTTGCTTTAGAGCCCCCAAGAAGGGCTTTAGTGCTATATTGTTGCCTTTTACATGAATTGTTAAAATGTAGGTTCTGTGTACTTGTGATCAAAAATCTGGACTGGCTTTTTTTACTTGTCTCCTGAGGAATGCTTTATTTATTGTTTTATGTTCTTGTATAATTTAGGCGCTTTTTTATGTTGAAGGTGGACATGAGGTAGATCATACAGGAATCATTTTTATGAATATAGTTTACATAACACTTTTTTTTTGAGATGATAAATATTAGGTACATTTCTAATGTATTGCTTTTGTTTAGTGTTGTGCTTCAGCACTGCCAGGCAACCACAATTTCAGCTGAAGGTTTCTTCGCTAGTGTTCACTAAATGTCACATTAGGAAGCTCTGTAACACAGTTGGCTCCAGGAATGCCAAAGAAATGTACTAGGTTCCTATTATTAATCTTTTTGAAAACTCATAGAAAAGTTTTAAGAACTGAAAAGATCTCATAAGTATATTGCAGCCTTGGAACAGAACACCTCTTTGAAATATTCAGTGAAGCCTCATCTGATTATTTCAAAATAAGCATGTGTGGTTGGGATCAAAGCTCTTTTTCTAAAAGAGTATTTGATAATCAGAATACTTTATGTGGTACTGAAAAGTAGGAGTTTTCTTAGATACATCATTAATATAATATTGTTAAGAATTGAGTGTTTTATGCAAGAGTTTTACAAGCAGAATCTTTACCATAATTCAACTAGCAAAATAATGTGTTTTGCTGATATAAGCTGCATTGCCACTAGAAGGATTACAGCTCTAACTATTGCACAAGAAAACCTTTACTTTTGTAGATGTGGCTTAAGTAACTTCTCCGAAATTGTATATTAAATTTGGGTGTCTGGACTGTTTTTCAGTTCTTTTTCATTGCTATTTCTGCTGTTTTGTGCTGCAGTGGCAGCATAAAATGGCTGCTTTCTTTTTTAAATTTTTTTTTAAGGAAATTTCTGTTTACCATATAGAAGAGTGGTAAACCTTAAGAGTGGTAACATTAATACCAATACAACAAGTAAAACTAGATACATGTTAGTCTATTAGTTAATTATACCATTACAATTAGCCAGAGAATATGAATGCTAAAGATCCATGTTATCTTTACCACAGTATGTCTTCTGTTTATAGTATGTCTTAAATTCATTTTTTGTTTCTACTTTCAAAAACAAGAGCTTGTAATTTATGAAACTGTGTGCGTGTAGGCGAGTGGAAGGGCATAGAAAAATACAAGTGCATCTTTCCTCCCCTAAAACAAAGTCCCATCTTTCATTACTCAGAAAAGCTGAAATGAATTTTGTTATCTTGCGTATACTCAAGTAATTCTGTGAGCAAGGTTGACCTGAAAAATGCTAGTGCTAAAGGTAATAATTTTGGAAATTCTTGAGCTTATCGAAAAGGGAAAAAGAAAGGAGAGAGAAAAACTTATCATATAAATGAAGAGGAGGAAAAAAAGGGTCTGTGAAAGTGAAACTAGTTTGTATATCATCATTTTATTCAATGCTATTACCGCTTTAGCATAAATATTTTTGAAAGCTGGCCTATGTAACTGGGATTTTGATACTGCTTCAAGCATGCAGACCATTTTTTTTAATTTACGTGTGTAGTTTTTGTAATATAAAATCTTTATTTACTTTCTTGCTAGAACATGTGGCATCTTGAAATAAAAGGTGTTTTGATGATGATTGAAGACACTAAAAAAGTATGTTTGAGAAATCAAAATACTTTTGCTACTGCTTTGAGTCTGTAAAATATTTCTAATGACCAGAGGAAATAAAAGGGTTAACAAGTCATTAAACTGAATGTTTCATTTTCTTTACAACGTAAGATTGCTGGACTGTTATTTAAATAATTTTAATTCTGATAATGTATGCAGATTTAAACATTGTTTGCCTAGTGCTGGTCTGTTTTATTTCCTTAGCTTCTCTGTAACGGTACTTTTCTGAAAATACTGTAGTTCTAACTCCTTCTCGAAGTGATTAGTCTGGATACACATGAAGAAGGGGTAGATTTATGCATGTTGCAGCTGTTGCAGGCTGGGCCATAGTCTGGTCTGATAAGCAAAAGCAGGTGTGATCTTGAGTAGACAAAAATAAATGCATGAACATGTTAGCCAG
This sequence comes from Rhea pennata, assembly GCF_028389875.1. Taxonomy (NCBI): domain Eukaryota; kingdom Metazoa; phylum Chordata; class Aves; order Rheiformes; family Rheidae; genus Rhea; species Rhea pennata. The sequence goes on along the minus strand of NC_084667.1, from coordinate 56,510,992 downwards.
GCTCTATAAACCACACTGACACCTTTCTAAACATATGTAATTTGATAACTAAAAAATAGTTAAGAGCTGAAAGTTCTTACAGATGTACTTTAAAGGTGTATTTGGACTCTGTGTCGCTATCAAAATACAGTGAATGATCAAAAGAGTACTTTCATCATGGTAGACTTCTAATTTTAAGGTATTTTTGTAGTTTGTTCCAAAGGGAAGTTTTGTAAACTGTAGGGTTTTCTTTTCCCTAGAAGGTATGCGTGTAACTTCCATTAACATTTATGGGCATTGCATGTGTGGTGAAGGGTGGACAGAGCCCAAATGTTTATGCTTTAATGTTCAGTTCTTTTCCACACTGAAATGTGGTATAATAAGCACAAGAGGGAGCCATATAGTTTGCAGACATTCACTGTGAGATTATATTCCTAAAGAAAATAGAACGAAGTTTGAAGCTTTTTTAAAAAGAATCTGCAGTGGTTTTCCTGCTTGACTTTTCCTCCCAGCTGCACCTGGGTGCCTGTTTGTAGTTTCCTGCAGAGAATTTTTTGTGGATCTAAACAAGGCATCAAGACAAGGAGTGCTCTTCTAGCAGGCAGAAATGCCAGAACACTATTTAATCATTTTGGGCACTGAAAGTCTGAAGCAATGTCGTGTCTTTTCCCCAAGTGTGGTAGAGGCTGTTACTAGCTTTCACGTTGCGCTAGGCCGCTGTATTCAGCGGCGTGCTTGCCAGTGGCACCACGCGCGTTAATGTGTGCCTGCCCCTCGTGCCCCGGAAGAGAGGATCCGTTTTGCAGAACAGTCCAGGGTGGCAATTGGACACTGATTTAGACACAGTATTTTCAGCCTGTAGTCTGTGGACTGTTGAGGGATTGTGGGTTTTTCTGAAGGGGGCTCTGAAAGTAGAGCAAGTTAGCTGTTTACTTAAGTAAAGCTAAGCTCAGATTTGCTGTGTGCAAGGCTACACCTCATTTGTCTAATTGTAGGGTGAATTGAAAAATGTTAAAAATCCCTGTTGCTCAAACCAGCATCTCTGAAACAGTAACAAGATGCTTTTAAGTAGCTTGTAGCAGTTTGTCTTTATGTAAACATATAATAAAGAAAATTAGTGTTTGTTCTTAAAGAACCTGCAGTACTATGCATTTTAATAGATGCATCTAAATTGAATCACATACAATTTTTTACCTAATCTACTGGTAGAAGCCATATTAATACTTTCAAGTAGTATGTGTAGTCTGTATAGTATCCAGAGTTCTCCAGAGGAACACTTTCCTACCAATTTCCCTATTAGTGTGTACTGGTATATGTAGAGTGCTTTTGGAAGTGTTATTGTAGTCCCATTGTGAATGCAAGCCTTGCAGAAACATATCAAGGATATTTTGATCAGTTTGTTTGCACTACTGGAGAGAGAACTTAATCTCCTGGAGGCTGTAATCTTTTTTGATTGGAAACTAGATTTGATTTACTATTCATATCAAATTTGACTAACTGATTTAGTGGGAGTAAAATTCCCAAATCCGGTTATTGGCTGTTGGGCACTGGAATGTTTTAGGAGGTAAGTTTTAAAGCACCATTAAGTTCTACATCTCAAAATAATGTTATAGCATCTTTAAAATCTGGCATAGCATTTCTTACTCTCCAGTAGCTGGGTATATGAGGCGAGATAGGACATCATCTCTAACTTAATTTTGACCCCAGTGTTTGAAGCTGTGATACTTAAATAAGGTTTATGCCACTCTAATGTTATTTCTTATACTGCTTGTAATCAGTGCTATTATGGTAAGTGTATGATTTTCCAGATCAGTGTAAAGTAGAATGTCTGATCTTGGCTTAAAATACCACCCTACTAATACTACTCAGTATTCTGACTTTTAAAATGCTCTAACTATTCAACCTATTTTAAGTTGGTGTATACTAGATAATGTATATTGTAACTTTTCTAAAGAGTTCAATGAATAAGAAGTCAAGAGCAAATGTATTTGGAGGCAGAATATGATTTTGATCATGGTGTACTAGGCAAGTTCTTTGTTTCTTTCCTACTTAATTGGCATACCAATCAAATAACTTTTTTTCAGAAGTAATGTCAGTGTTACTTTAAAAAAAAGGCTAGAAGAAAGATGGCACTCTGTAACATCCTTTGCTTTTGTCTACTTGTTTATTGTAAATGTAAGCTTAATGGGACAGTTAAAATTTCAGCAGGCGAGCACTTAAGTGCTCGCCATTTAGATTTGCTTTGTCCGAATTTCAGTACCTGAATTGGGCCCCTTGACCAATAATAAATCAATAGATGTTAACTACCTTTTTTTTTTTTTGCCTTTGTGAGGGCCAGAGTGATGTGTTAGATTGTTTTACTGCCAGCAAATGGAACACTGATATTCATGCTTGTTCTGTGACGCTTGGGGTATCTAAGGTGGTTTAAACATTGCAAACATGGGCCAAATTCTTGGGTTTTATATCACTTTTGGTATATCCCATTCTTGGCGGTGATGACAATAACAGCAGTTCCTAGGGCTCCATCAGGCCATTGCTGTGGCCCCCCCATCTCCATCACAGAAGCAGCTATGGGCTTTGCAGGGCTGTCTGTCTGTCTCAAGGCCTTGCATGGGTAGGAGGTTGGCTTCCTTCTTTCCCTAGTCCTTCCTTACCTGCCCCAGGAACACAACAGCAACTCTGGGTGCTGAGCCAGCCAGCCACAGGAGAGAGGAGGTGTTTGGCTGTTTGGGCAGTATTTGCTCTTCAAACATCTGTTCCCCATCTCCTCCAAGGAAAAGGTGGCAGGCCATATGGAGGCATCCTGTGGGCCAGAGTCAGCCACCAAGGCGCCAGTTGCACTGTGCTTGCCTGGATCGAAACACAGGCAAATCTCATTTGAAGTGTGTGTTATTTCTTAAAATCAGAATTATGGCTTGGCATTTGCATATTTTTAAGGGAATCTTGGGTATAAACAGAATTTCAGAACAGTAAATTTTGTTTTGTCACTAGAATTGTGGGGTTTTGGGGGGAGGGAGGGAATGTGGATGTCCTCTTTCTTTGGACATTTATTGTTAGAGCCTACTAACCAGTAGATTTTAATTTATTTTAGTTTCTGAATGTTTGAATTTCTCTTATACTAGCTTAAATTGCCCCCCTTTCCTCTAGAGAAGCAGATATTCTTCAAAACCTATATGCCAGCATGAAACAAAATTTGTTTCTGCAGAGTTTAAACCACATCTGGGAGGAATAATATGTTCTCTTGTTAGCATTATGGTCCTCTAAGACGTGTTTTTGAAAGATGGGATTCTCAACCACTCTCCTGACTTGAGAATGCAGATAAGCATCTGCTTTTATAGCCAATAGAATGGAGAGGTTTTTTTGTTTGTTTTCTATTGGTTGCTTTTATTTTTGTTAACTGAGTTGCACTTTCTGGAGTAGTTGGGTTTATCCCTAGGGATGTTGTCTCTGCCTTTTGTGGAAGTGAGTGCCTCAGTAGACATCAGGAGATCATCATGCACTTACAAGTATACTTCCTCATTTAAAGTTTGTGCTTATTGTGCAGATTTAATATTTTTCCTGATATAACAGCAGTTATAAATGTTCAATAAATTTAAAATATGATAGCAAGCTGATGTGTCTTGGCATGGAATACTCAAAGGATGTATTCTTTAAGCACTGCAAAATTATACAGGGGACTTATCTTTGTTAAAATTAGTAATTTAACTAAATTACAAAGTGGATTATCCTCTTCAGTCAGACCCAGTGCTAATACTCAGCACAGTAGGAGATTGATATGATGCTAAGTAAATCAAAGTTTATTTTCTTGTACTATCATTTGAATGGGAGTTGAAGAGGAAGTGCGAAGTTTTTAGTTTTGGGTATATGTATATTGTAGTCTCAGCATATCTGAGTTTGGGACTTACTGTGCTCTATATGCAATGTCATTTATAGTACTGTATTTTAGTTAGAGTATCACAATCTAAGCTTTAGCTTAGTGGCTCCAAGTATGTTTTGTCTGTAAGTTTGAGTAGTCAATTCATAGGTGCCCATAATGCGTACTATTAATGCTGGTTAGAAAACTCTTGTGATGTGGGGTGGCTGTGAATAGGAAATCTTATCCCTGTCTTTTTAAAGCCAGTCAGTTCATCCTTTCCATTACAGCATTCTATTTGTGGTTTGTGATTCACTGAATTAATTGTGGAGCTTTGTGATAAATTTGTTCATGAAGCATCATTGCGTTATGCTAAAGAAAATGAGCAAGTTAAGCCATGTTTCTCAGGAGGAGCCTAAAGAGTGAATTAAATGTCCTGATAGGCAGGCATCGACCTTTGTGAGGACACTCTTTACTGTGTTCACACAGATACAGTATGACAGCCAAGGTACTGTAGACTGAAACCATCAATCTGAGGCTCAGCAGGAACGCCAGACTTGTTTCATGAGCAGGTTTACCAAGGGTGCTGTTGATCTGGTGTGTCTTTCTGGTACGTGAATAGGGAGAGGAGAAACATGAGGGGGGCTGTGTCATTGCGAAATGTGTACAGTCTCAGCCCAGCATGCTCTCCGCCTTCATTCCCCTAGTCCTTACTGAGCATGTACTCAACTCTAAATAATTTTGTGAAGGGACAGCAAAAGGTATAGGAAACTTGATTAGTATAAATATCATATTCGAATTTCTTTCTGACTGGGAAAGACTGGTTATCCATTTTGAATTCTATACAATAAAGAGATATTCTGTAAATGAATTGCTCGAGAAGGGAATGTTAAGGAGTTGGTCATTGTCTCCCCTCATTTAAGAGGTCCCACAAGATTGTAGCACAGTTGGTTGAAAATCATTGCTGTGTGTTCAGCCAATTAGTGAAGTTCCCTTTGTAAATCATTCTCTATCCTTCAGAACCTAGAATGAGCAGCTGATGTCGTGATTGGAATGGTCTGTGGTGTCACTTCTCTCTCACTGAATAAATCCAATTTTTGCAGGTGGAAGGTACAGAAAAATGGATTGTGCAGATGAATTCCATTGTACCAGAAAGAGTCATTCCACACTGCTTCCACTACATGAGTCCCATAATATTGTGGAACAGTGGTTTTTGGTGCATATTGGTAGAAAAGACATAAAAATTGCTGACAGAAAGAGTAAGCAAGAATGTTATTTAAGTTTAGTAGATTTCAGTCCTTTTTAATTTTGAGCTTCATTCTGTTAGGTTTTGCAAGTAGGGTGATCTTCCAGATCTTTTAGAAAATCATATAATAATGTAGGTTTGTGGACATAATTCCTAGCTTTAATGAATCAAACTGTTTTAAAATTCCAAAGCATGCCCCTGTAGTTATAAACTATATTACAAAGTAAAATAATCTTTAGGGTTTTTTCTTCTGTCCTGCATACTGTACTTGCTTTTCCTTAGGTTAGGCAGCATATGTCCAATAGAAGAAGAGAGTTCTTGTTTCCCTGTAGATCACTAGGATCCTCCATTCTGAATTCTTTATTTTACTTAGCTTTAGGGCAGTTACAGCCTCAGCAGCTCCACAGAGAGGAATTTCTCTTCAAGGCTGCTGCTTCAAAGGATTTCCAGAGTGAGGAAAGGGACAGTAACCAGCAAATGCTGACAGATCTTCCTGCTTCTGGCCCTGAAAGTGTGTATGTGGTATATGTTTGTGTTTTCATACACCTACACATTGGCCTGAAACCATCAGTAGCATCCAGCTAGGCGCATAACGAAATCTCCCATGTTAATGAGTACATTGGAAAGAGGAGAATCCGCAAAGAAGGCGAGGAAAAAAATGTTTGGTCAAAAGAAACAAACCCTTGGGCTTCGTGTTCAAAGGAGTGCAAGTTAACAAGGTGGAAGCTTAAACTGGTTTTGGCTTTAACTGTTTCAAGTACCCTTTGTGTTCTGGGGCTGAGAGTGGGGATGATGGCCTCAGTATAATCTCTGTACTTGGTATAGTGATTTCCTGAGACAGAAATGAAGCTGTCCCTACTTCAGTAGTACACAAGAGGTTTTTGAGAATATTGAAATCTAATTCAGTAATATTGATGCAGATATTGCCCACTACTTTTCTGTGGATTTGTGAGCACTTGAAATGTTCTTTACAGAACTTCAGCCATCTCTGTCTACCAACAGCAGAAACCAGCAGACAGGTGTCTGTCATGATCAGAAGCATATGTATAGTGTTGAGTTAGAATACAAAGATGTGAAACGTCTTAACAAAGGATTTTTTTTTTCAATTATGCATAGCAGTGGAGTAGTAGGTGACTTGATCAGTTTATTTCAGCATAAAGATATTGTCTTAAAAAAAAAAAAAAAAACCACTAATTATCTGATCATGTTAGTGGTCCAGTTTTTTGTACTCGGAGGATACAAGGATAAATGGTACCGAAGAATATACTGGCCAATATGACTTCATACCAAAATATATTTATGCTTTACAAGCATAGTAGCATCATAGATAGGAACACAAATTTGACATGTGATAAACTCTAATTTTAACTCTTCACTCAAATTTTGTAGCAGTTTTTACAGTAATTAGAATTCTACTATGCTTTGGTAAATGAGCCAATATTAAGCTGCTTTTAATGGGAACTCCTCTGTTGAGATTAGGAGCTCTGATAGATGAGCTTTGTCATTTCGTGCTTGGATGGGGTTAGGGGTTACTGCCTCCAGTAGTCTGCCCACTCCCTTACAGGAGGTTACTGCCCTTGTAGGATGGATAGCAGAAGTGAAGGTTGTGATGCTTCCTCAGCTAGAAGGGCATCACCTTATCCATATTGAAGCCTTCATGCTGTCCAGATAAAGACAGGCATTCTCAAATGAGGAGGAGTCTAGCATCTAGTTTATAAGATTTGAAAATAAGATTAATCTTGTGATGTCCATCAGAAAATATGGTGAAGAAATGCAAAGTGCAAAGGCCCACTGGGGGCATCTGGAGTTGCAGTTTGCCATGAGAAATGAATCTGTGGATATTACTGCTTCCTAAAAGGAAAAAAAAATGTGAAATCTTTTTTCTCTCCCCCCCCCCCTTTATCTATGGTTGCCATACTGTGTAATTGGCTTCTAGTATGATAGTGTTTTAGGTGACTAGAATAACAGTCTGTCTCTTTCCACAGTGGCTGCAGACAATCTGGCAGCAATCACTGTTACTTTTTAATATTTCTGGTTATTTTGAGATATCCTCCAAATGTCTCAAAGAAGGCTTGGAACGCTAAAAAGGAAGAAGTTTTTTTTTTCTTTTTTTTTTTTTAATAGCAGCATCAGGATGAAAATGAAATTCAGTATGCCACTATTTGTTTTTGCAGTGGTCATCACCCTGATTGCCAGCTCTGACAATATTTTCACAGAAAGGGTAACTAAATAGATGGTATTTGTTCTTTATAATAACTCTTTCAGTAGGATGTCAGGACCTGCATCTAAATGAATATATTCGCATTTTCATGTTCCCATTTTTTATTTAAAGCTTCCCCTCCCAACTTTCTGAAACTACTTCATACAGATTTGGTAAGTTACTGTTAGGGTTCATGTGTTGGATAATGTCACCTTTCGTAGCTAATCTGTAGAGACCTAGCTACATGAACCTGTAAAAGCTAGATTTGATTTTTTTTTTAGCATATTAAATGTTTGTTTAGTTTAAATATGTCTGTATCTTTTTTGATCAGCCTGAGCAATTTGCATGCTATGCTGCAGTCATCTTCTATACTTTATTAAATATCTGTCAATTATAAATATCAAGGTTTTACATTAATGTCAAGATAGTACATCAAAAATTCATGGAATATGTGACTTTTTTCAAGGGTATTTAATACTTAATGCATGTGTGTCATTTTTCTTTCTAGATATATTGACAGGTTTTATTAAGTGTTTGTTAGGGAGATTTCATTTTTACCAAGGGACTATAAAGAGAAGCTGCATACTAAATCAATTTTTTAATCAGAATATTGTTCTTTTTTGTGTGTCTTTGGATTCTTGTAATCTATAGGGTTTTTAAGTTACATACTTAAATAGTTCAAGTCAGAAATCTAGCATGATCAAATATATACGTTATATACGTTAGGGTATCTTAACTTTAAAATATCTACTAGAATATTGTATCATAGAATGTTATAAATATGGTAATTTCATAGACTACAGTTTTATTCTACCTTATGTCTCTTATTATATGACCATTGTGTTTTTTTGTTTTTTTGTTTTTTTTTTTTTTCCCTTCATCGTGATTTACTAATGTTTTTGTATAGGTTATGTCTGGACAGTATCAGTATATGGCAAACCCTGAATTTTCTGGGTTTGCAAATGAGGAAGGGATGACCAAGCATTTAGTAGAATTTAGAATCTCTTCGTTTGGGTTGCATGTTCAAGTCCAGACTAATTAGGGGGACAGCTTATGTCACATGAACAATTAGTGTCATTGCAGTGTGCAGTTGTGAGATGTCTTGGGCACAAAAACCCATGCAATTATGTTTAATACTGACTTTCTCTCTGAAAGGATAATGGCAGCACATACATAGTTTCCTGCTTCCTATAGGTGTTTGCTCCAAGCTAGGGTTGAGTGTGTTAGCTGGGGCTCTCTGTGTAGGCTGTGATCGAGACTATGTGCATGTATTGTGTTTAGTCTAAGAGCTTTTGAAGTAAAAGGTCACTGTCTTTTACGTTATTGAGCCCTTTGTATTCTCTTTAATGCCTTTTAGTGCGTTATAACCATGGTAATTACTGCTGTTTGCAAAATAATTAGTTCTCTTGAAAGCTCTTGTTTGGGAAGAGGAAGGAGAACAGAAAGGGTGAGAGAAAAAAGACACAGCGGTATTTATTTGTATGCCTGAGGTCTTTATCTTGTGATAAACTTGCTAGGACCCTCTGTTTGAACTACTTAAACTACAGCAGTATGTGTTTACGCTAAAGGTAAGATATCAAAAATTACAGTTTCAGGATGTTGGCGTAATATCTGAAGGTTCTTGTGGAGAAGTTTCATTTTAATTAATTTTGTGTTCCAAAACTTAGTTTTTTGAGTAGGGGGAGAGGGCAAAGACTTTTTTTTAAGAGGTATTAGGTTGCTTGACTATCCTGGGATTTCTCTTTTCATTTCCAAACGGATGCGAGTGATTTTTTGCTTGTGGGATTTCAGTGAGTATTCTGCGTCAGCACCAGTAGGTGGCATTAGCACCACACTGATCCCGGTATCTCTTGGCGAACGTGAAATGTATGAATGTATCCGTAAGGATAGATGTTGAAAATATCTGTGCAGTCTTAGTAAAACAATATCTTTAAATACAAACGTGAAATGCATTGGGAAATGCAGTTTTGTAAGCAACGAAGCTAAGCAAGGGGCAAATTAAGTGCATGGACTAAGAAAAGGAACATTGAAAAAACAAAGTTCTAAAACAACGCAACTTATCTATTCATATATCTTCTTTAAAAACTTCAGCTGCTGAACGTGCTTCCCACTTTCTACAATGAGGAGAAATGCAACATACATATTAATACATTTAAAGTAAAACTGATAGGCTCGGATGTATCACTTTGAGTGTGAACTTTCTTGCTTTATTATATCTGTTTATTGTATCAAGTTACTTTAAAGTAGGTTAATAATACTGAGAATAGAAGTTGAAATTAAATTGTCGTAAAGGAGTAATGTGGGGGAGTTTTTTTTTTTTTAAGAATTGTTATTTCAAGTTGCAAGCTAAGATCCTATGTTCATTTCTGAACTCTGGAATGTTTTACTACAAAGACAATGTCTCTAATGTCTCTTGAAATTTATTATTTTGGTTGTCAGTTCTAGTTTTGTATTGGATGGCTTTATGAGAAAAAAAAATTGTAAAATATACTGTTAATGTTAAACTGGAGGAAATTTGTTATGCAATCTCCAAATCATCAGTGTAAATGAAAATCACATAGAAGAATATAAAGTCCTTTTTCAAAAAGAGCAGCAGTTGCTCAAATTGTTAACTTTGTGTGTGTTTCAGAAGCCCATTCAAAGGGTTAACTAGAGGGGTTGGAGGAGAGCAGACACCTGGGACCTAACACCCAATTGGCAGTCTTTTGTAATATATAATTTGCCTAAAATTGCTCACTGAGCACAAGCTTTTGTTTTCTAATTGATTTACGATTTGAGCCACTTTTACCTCATCCCCTACTGTCCTGCACACAGTGCCAGCAAGTACATTACAGTGAGAAATGATAAATTACCATGTACTTGTGATGCTAATGCATCAAGAGTAAAAAACTGCATACTACGTGGAGCTTCATGCATTAAGAGTATTGCAAAGATACAGCTATGCAAAAATTCGTTTGTATTTTTAGAAATAACCATTTTATCATTTACATCAGTTTGTCTATGAGACTTGATTGAAACTGAAGATTAAAATTCATGCCATTATAGCTTTCCATTTGTGAATTGGGACAAAGTTCTAACCTTTAGAAAGCATGTCAGCATGGGCTTAAAACTACTTGTATTTTTGAAACTTTTAATAAGTTAATTTATCAGAAAAATAATAGGTACTATCATTTTCTAAATCCTTTGTAAAAAAACTAAATATATTGCCTGTTAAGGACATCTATAATATGCCTTCTAAAATTGAATTATTTGGCTTTCAGATTGGTGTATGTGTAGGTGCTTAATGCAGCTATTATTTAACCTGTATTTGTCCCTGAAATTATTTAAATGTTTTAATCTGTTTTATTTCTGAAGTGTAGTGTAATTTCTACGGAAAAAAAGCCTTTACAGGTATAAAGGAAGAAGTGAAAATTTTGAATACCTTTGTCTTGCATTTGTAACATATTTTATTGGTATTTTGGGAGAAGAGGGAATTGTAAAAGTTGGTAAAGCCTAATATGTGCCTATTTTGTTTTGTTCCCCCACCCAGCACCAAGGATTACATTTTGTTTTACCTTGTCGTACTCAGTCCACCTTAAATTTTGTTATTTTTGTATGGTGTCTGTGGGTTCCAGTCTTGAAATATGAAGAAACAGATTTATGGCGGCTGCTGGGCACAACAAATTAAGTTGACAGTGATGTATGAGAGCATAATAGCATGATGATCCCTCTGTAGCGCGGCTGGACGCCTCCTGCTTCATTTGGCTCTTGTTAGGATCTGTTAGGCAGCTAAATAATGAAATTCTGCTGACTGATTTCTGATTTTTGTTTTCTTTCTCTTTTCACCTTTTTCTGAAACTTGTGTTTCCCAGACCCATCCTAATGCCAGCAAATTGCCCTTAAAGGATTCTTTCACTTATGATGACTACAGGTTGGTCTGTCTGTGTTTTAATGCATATATATATATATATATATATATATATATATGTGTGTGTGTATATATATATATTTTTTTTAAATGAGCTGTGAGACCCTGTAAATGCTTCGCTGGTGTGAAAGCCCTGTTGTTGAAAATTTAAATGTACAATTTAATACTAATATCTTAATGAAAAGAGTGATAAAGTGAAATAAATATGCAGATTTTAGGAGTTACAAAGCAGTAGTATTTATGACCAGTTAATTTAGCCACCTGGTGTATACAATCTGATATTAGTAAGGCAATTGTTTGTTTTTAAAGAAAATAATTCAGTAGACAGTGCAGGCGGTTTGGGGTTTTGGGGGAGGGTTTGTTTGTTTCTTTTATGAAAAGCTTTATTAGCACAAAATAGTGAAAAGTAATATTTACAGTGGATAGGAGAGCTGAAGAACTCGGATTGTTCATGTGAAGCATGAGTGTCACTCAGAGGTGCTATAAGGAGTGGCATAATTAAGATAAAAGTAAGAATAATTAAGAGCTTTAATTTTGTTAAAGAGTTAAAATAACATGAATAAAAGGCTTTCATGAGTTCTTATAGGGATATTTTAGCCCAGTTTACTTCTGGTCAGTCTATCAAAGTGGGATTTCTAAAGCATACTTTCTTCACCTATAGTGTCACAGAGGAACATGCCAACTTACATGTAAAGTTGACTGAAATCTTTCAGATAAAGTGACATTGAAAAAGAAGCACATTATTATACTTCGAATTATACATCAGACTGATCCACAGTTTTACCTTGACTAGAGCTGAAGTTGATGAGATTTCTTAGCAATCTGTAATCCTTCTGAAAGGCTAATTTTGTATTTCAAATACTTGTTAGTAGTGGATTCTTTGGGAATTAAAGCAAGAATGTGAAACTTTAAGAATTTACCCTTGTGGCATTTAATACTTATTTTTGTCTGAAGTAAAATAAAGTTGAAATTTCAGGAATATTTTGAAAATACTGAAATTTTTATACTGAAAGTTTTTCAGAAGAATGTCTGAATAGGTAGCTGGTATTTCATTTGCTTAACCTGATCTAAAAAGGTTTTGACTAATGTCTATCCTAAACTATCTTTTACTTGTTTCATATTTTTAACTGGACAGATGAATGTTTGGGGTTTTTTCCCCTCTTTCTTTATTCTGTTAAGTAGAAGGCTTGGTAATACTGATCTAAGTCGAAGGTCCCCAAATTGAAGAGGAGTGCCAAGTGATGACACTAGTTTCCAATTCATGCAGTGTGTAAGCTCTTCAGGGAGCTAGGAGGAAAATGCCTCCTGGCTCTTATGAGAGTCTGAACGTAGATGAGAGCTACTGCTGCCAAGCAGTAGCTCAGAGCCCCTTTGAAGCTTGCAGGATTAGTTGACCCCAGTTTTGGGATATGTGGTTAGAGGTACATGTACAGTAAATGGTTGAGGAAGGAAAAGACATGAATGTATGAAGATAAGATTCTTTTGCAAAGAGTGCAGAAGAGGTTTGGTATTGCAGTTCTTATCTGGGAATTCAAAATGCTGTGTGTGTGTCTTGGAAAATGAGGAGCTGCTGCTTCTCCTGCAAGTGGTGTTACTTGCTAATGCTGTTACTGTTAGTATTCTGTGATGTTTAAGAAAACTGAATTTGGAAACCTTTAGTGTAAATGGTTACTTCAGGTTGGACTACTGGTAATGATATATTGATGGTTTGAGCATCAGTGTGCTTTTAATTGTTTAATGTTTTTGGTTTTGTAGATGGGCAGTTTCTTCTGTAATGACACGACAAAACCAGATTCCAACAGAAGATGGTTCTCGAGTTACACTGGCTCTGATACCTTTATGGGACATGTGTAATCATACTAATGGACTGGTAAGGATTTTTTCAGTGTTGCTGAGAAGCTTTAGGGCTTAAGTATTAAACCTTTCAACTACCTTTGAGCAGTTTAACACATTCCATTATGTTTCTTAAAACAGATACTTTATCTTCCCAAGTGACCCTAGAAAACTAGCATCTTAAAGATGTATCATTTTCTTAAATATTCTATGATAACTTTTCATTGAGACCTTTCTTCATCTTAACAAAGCTTCTAGAAGTGATAGCAAACTGTGCATGTAGCTATATCACATATACTCTTGAAAGTATGCAACTTCAAAAAAATTTAATTACATAATAATACTATTTTTTTTCCTCCCCTCCCAGACAAGTTTGAATATTTCTGATCTTCTGAGAGAGAGTTTTGTTTCTGGTGGGGCTGACAAAGATTTCACAAGACTATGTAGATTTATACTGAGAATATGAAAGCAGACAATGATGGAGGTTGCCTTCTCGTACCTACCACTAGGGAAATTGATTAGACATTTGCAACTAAGAAATACTGCCTATTCGCCTAACCATGCCCAAAGAGCCTTGTTATGGAGACAGCAACGACAAGAACAAAGCCTAGTTCAACAAAAACAGTACATCTGTTACTACATCAAAGAAACAAAATGCAAAAATTCTACTTTAGGGCATATTAAACATTTAAAAGGTGACATATGTATATAGAAAGTCAGACCTGCTGACATTTTGGCTTACGTGAGCTAGTTCAGGGGATGAGGTCTTGATTTCGTTAACAGGCTGCTTAATGTCGAACTGAGAAAATGGAAAGTCGTAAGAGGGTAGTTTGTTAGTGGTGTAGCAGATTACCAGCCTCGTATATACTTCAGGATTCATACTCTCAAACTGTATATTCAGTAAGAAAGATTTGCAACACTAAATATGACCATGCTATTCAAATACTCTGATACTTTTGTGGGAGAGATGACCTGAGTGTTAGGACAGCACTATGTGTTAGTATTGTTTGGTATAAGAAAAGCTTAATTTAAATGAGGAAAAAATATAAAATAAAGCTATTTCTGAGCTGACATTCAGATGACTTATTGCTACCATAGCTATACCAAATACAGTGTGATAAGCTAGGATGAAGTTTCATGTTTTGGGGAGTGTTTTTATTTTAATTTTTTCCCTACTGAAAGGTGGTTATATGATATTCTCTAGTAGTGATTCTTGCCTTTCACTATTTGTTAAACTATTTGATAACTTTGATTTACCAACAAAGTTAACATGACAGTATCTGATGCAAATAAAATTGCTTAAATTTCAGAAATTATGTTTTTGTAATATATCTTCCTGTATCTTCTTCCTGTTGGGCATCTCTTTTGGATGCTTTTGCGGAGACTTGCCTGTATTAAGAGCCTGTTGGCTCTTAATGAATGCCTTCAAAGTTAAGATTAAAGAGAAAGAGGAAGAAAATTAAAGTCATGGAAGGGGGAAAAATAACTAGCCCATATAAAAAGAACAGCTAGTTATTTTAATAATTTAAATTTGTATTTAAATTGGTAAAGTAATTTTGTTGTTACTATTATGCTCTTTAACAATGGATTTGATATGGAGCCAGCCTCTGGAGCCAAACCTGCTAGTGCAATAGTATATCAAGGCTGTAAGCCTTTTTTTTTTTTTTTTTTTTTTTTTTTTTTTTTTTTTTTTTTAATGCTTACGTGTACGTGCTTACGCCCCCTAAAGAGGGAGAGGGGAAAAGCCTAAATAGTTTGTAAGTGTATGCAAGTTTTACTCATTTGTTTCATATTTCTACAGAAAGTAGTTTAAAATTATAGATTCAGGAGGGATAGAGAGCTATAATATTGATAATGGAGCAAGCAAAGCTACTAAATAGTTGTGTGTTAGTTTACTTGTATTAGTAGAAATAGGAAAAATCTACTAAGATAACTTATCTGTGTTGTAATCTATATTATTATAGAGTGAGATGAGAGTGAGTTTTGCTCTGATTATAACATATGCCTTTAAAATAGTTCATGTGAGTAGTTCTTCATTGTGTGAAAGTAAGAAGTAAAAGATGGCGTTGTATACGCCACTGACTAGGTTATTCCAAGGTAGGATTGAAATGCTTCTTGGGTCAGTCAACTATTATGTATCCCTGCTCTTGCTCTGTTCCATGGAGTCCTTTTCCACAAGCTAGATAATGAAATGCTCTTTGGGTTTTAACTGGAGCTAGGTCCATCCAGCTTTTTCTTGCTTCTGACACTATTAATTAGATCAACCTGCCTCTAAGAACTATATCAAAATGGTTGTCTTCATGCATTTCTCATTGTTACTCTTTAGTGGGATTGTATCTTGACAGTCAGAGGTTGATTGCCAGTTCTGCCAGAGCTTTGAATAAACTACATTTTGCCTGCTGGGCTGGGTCTATCCTTACTCACTGACCCAGTAGACTATTGCATGTTTTATACTCAGCTTGGAATTCATGTCTGCTTCAGGAAAAAAAAAATGAAGGGTTGCGATTTGTCAGCTGTCATGTGGGGAAAGAAGTAACTCCCTGTTAATTTTCTTACCTGGCTACTATTAAAAGAAAGAAGAAACAGGAGTACAGCACTCTGTTATGCTTTATAGGATAGTTAAGTGCTGCATTTGAAAACAAACAAACAAAACCTCCCCGAGCAGTAGTCTAGTGAAGCATGCTTAACCTTACAGAATCCTTCCTTAATATCCATTAAGATATTACCAGATTTCCTCCAATGAAATTCTCCTGTTACACAATCATCTCAAAAGACTTGAAGGGAGTTTTCATTGCGTTTACACACAGAAAATTGCAGGATGGGTCAAGTGCTGTCAAGAGTTCCTTTTTTTTTTTTTTTTTTTTTTTTGAGTGGAAATCACATTTTTTCAGAAGGTGACTGTATTTAACTTGGAAGGTACATTTGTAATAATGAGGGTAAACTCTCTAGCACTTAATCTTTAATTCAGGCTTAGATAACCATCTACATGGTAGGTCTTAATTAGAGGTTACTGAGCCCGGGATAAGGAATGTACAGCAGTTTCTGTGTTGAAATGCTACTGTCACTGTTTTGCAGTAGGCCGTACTACATGACTGTAATGTTCTCTCCCGCTCTCAACGTACCACAAATCCTTTTAACACATCTTAAGTGGTGACATCGACATACAGTGCAGTTATGTAAGTGTCCCATAGGGCCTGACTGTCCTAGCTTGGGGCTGCTGTTTTGGATTTGCTTTGTCTGAAGCAAGTTCCCTGTGGTCATTTTGAAAGCTTTGTTTTGGCTTACAAATGCACATGTGGTTATGCAAGTAGAGTAAAACTATTAATATGTAAACTATCAACCAAGCTTTCAAAGTTACCTATGGAGTTGTTTGGATAAAGTACCTCCAAGACATGAGTCGCCGTATACCTAAGTTCAAATGTGAGTCACCTTACAAACAAATACACTTTTATTTACAAAAGTTGAGAGAGTCTTTGGCTTTCCCTAGGGCTTATGTCCCATCTTGCAGCTGCATCTGTATCTGTATCTTTGATAATATTATTCAAGGACATGCTGTTTGTCACTTTTTTTAAAAAGTAATATGTTTTTAGATTGACTTCACTTGTCAGTGTGAATACTTAGAGCTTTGTGATAGTTGAAGCAGAGAATACAGAACTGTCAGTGCATTGCTTCTGTGGGCCACATAAGTATGACTTAAAACTCAAGAACTCTTTTAAGCAGCTGCTTTGTTTAGCATAGGACTGACCATAGTCTTTGGAGGGTGCTTTCCTCAGAGCCTTCCATTTACTTCAGGTAAGTAATCTCCTCCTTTACATTTTTCTAATGCAGAGATTTTAGTGTTCTTAGCTAAGAAGGGATTACTTAGGAATCTTATACTGGGCAGAGAAAGCAACCTATCCATTTGGTGTTATTAATATGTTTCCAGTAAGAATAACACATTGTCAATGTGGAAGAGAGAAATATAAAATGTTGAAGGTGCTGCTCTTTTTTTTTTTTTTTTTTTTTTTTTTTTTTTTTTTTCCTTTGGATAGATCACTACAGGCTACAACTTAGAAGATGACCGGTGTGAATGTGTAGCACTTCAAGATTTCAAGGCTGGAGAACAGGTATTGGGGACAGTTACCTATGTAATTGTTCTTTAGTGAAGTTATATGCAGAGTGTGTTAGCAAATGATAGGTTATTTTTTTTTCTGAAAGATAGTGAGTGTGCCCCTGTCAGTATTTGTCTACTAGATAGCTAATGTCAAACATTTTGATAGCTGTAACAGTATTTGGCTAATCTGCAACTAAGACTTGCACAAAAAGTGTAAGAGCGTAGTGGTGTGGGTAAAGCCCTTGAATTTTTTTATACTTGCATAATTCTTGATGAAAATGCTACAAAACTAAATAAATGCATAGTTTTCAAAATAAAATGTTTTCTGTCACTTGGCAGATACCAGTGTTAGGGGAGTGTTGATTCCTCCTATTCTAGAGAACTATTTGAAATATTTCATCTCTTGTAAATGCATATAGAGAGGCATTTAATTTGATATTCGAGATAAGATTAATAAAAGGCCCATGTCTTAAGGAAAAAAATGAATATATTTTATATTCAAAACCTCAGTTTACATCTGCAGCAGCAATTTTAGAATCTTTCTTAACAGTTTGCATTTTGTTTCTTATTAGTCTTTTTTTAACAAGAGATATTGACCAATATAGTTGTCAGTTATTTTACCTATATTGCATTCCTGTGCTTAGTGAAAATGAGATGGTACCTAAAAATATACTTCCTTTCTTTTTTACACACACACCCACACCCTTCATCCTCAAACAGAAAGTGCCAAAGGTAAGTCTATGTTGTGCGACGTAAGGCCTTTCAAAGATGTGTGGAACAGTTCAGATTCCAGTATACTGTTTAGAACTGCTAAGAAGTGAAAATGAATGTCAAAACTAAATCTGTCAAAGGATGCATTGAAGACAGTGGTTCCAGGACAGCAAGAAGTCTGACAGGGGTGTTCCAGTGCTATATATCCGCAGCCAACTTGGACCTTCGTTCCTTTATTGTAGTAGCACTCCCTTTTTTTTTTCTTTTTTTTTTTTGGGGGGGGGGGGTGTGCAGTGGTAGTAGTCAGCATGGCCAAAAAAGATTCTGTCTATAAAACATCCTCAGATGTTTTATAACTCGGTCTTTGAGTTATTCCCTTTAATGTATTATTTTGCCAGTCTCACATTTTACAATCTTTTGATTTTTATTTTTCTTATGTTTTGTTACCTTCTTTCTGAACAAAGATGTGTTTGAAAATTTTTTCCTTAAGTATGGCTTTCCAAGGTATATTATCCTCATTGCTATGCTGTGGTTCATAGTGATAGTGGGTATTTTGTGTGTGTTGTTCCTATAATTTGCTATGGTAGTCAAATATTTGCTGTTTTTCCAATGCCAGTATGATGAGTTAAAAGGGGTCCACAGTTTTTCCACAAGTGATCTAATTTATAATTTTCCACAGCTGGCAGTAGATATGTTGTATAGCTTTTCTGGCTGCTCTCTTGATTTCAATTATAGAGGCTTCTGTTTCATTTTTTTAGTGTTTTTGCTTCATCTGCTATTTATCAGAATTTTAAAAAATTTTTGTACAAATCTTAACTGTGAATTATTGACATCATTAAAATGTCTTAATTGTATAGTGCCTTCATCTTTCAATATGCTGTGAAGACATTATTCCTTACAATTGCAGTAGAAAGAGTATATGATCCCTGCTTTTACTGCTAAGGAATCTGAGGCAGCAGACATCCACACAGTCTATTCGAACACCTTCAACTAAGCAACTTCTCAGTCTGCTTAATTTGCTTTTTTGTAAACAGCCTTACAGTGTAAAGGACTACTGTATTTTTGCATGATAACTATTTATAGCGTAATATGTGCTATATCACCATGGTTTAAAACCTGTTTGGAAAAAGACTCCTGAACTAATTGAGCTGAGTGTTCATCTGATTGTGTAGCACTTCCTGTAGTCAAATAGAGATCTACACTGACATTTTATTTATTGTGATTTTCCTAAGCATTTTGAGGAAGGATCCTCTGAGACTAAGAGAGAGTGGCTAGCAAACTTAACATACATAAGCAGGTCACTCGTTCATTACGTTAGTGTGTTACAATATAACATTTACTAGATTTTGATACAATGTTTAAGCATTTACTATTTAGGGTATATATTTCTGATCTAAAATTTAGAAATTTAAAGTATCGTTAATGTGGTTTAGCTGTTAGGTGCGTACTGTACTGTACTTTGTCAGCTAGACAGGAATGCAGAGGTAGGTATCCGAAGCATTGGTGGGAGTTTGCAAGTGTTAAAACTTTTTTGTGTTTAAGTCCATTATCAAACAAAAGGGAAAATCTCCTCTTCACAGGAGATGAGACAACCACCACTATGACCTGTTCTCCCATGTACTTCATATAACCTAACCCTGAGTGGAAAAACTGTGTGAACACTCTAGCACTATTGACGTGCATTTTGTCTTCTCTAATATATTTTTTCAACCAAATTTATCAATGGATTAGCTATCAAAGAAAGATTATTAACTACCTACATTTTTTTTTGAAAATCAGTGACCGGATATAGAGGACAGATCCTAATTGTGTGCTTTCCCACCACCATTTGTAAGAGGTAACAAAGGAAAAACTTCAATTAAAATTTGTACTTATAGGTACCAAAATCAATTCACCCCAAAAGCACCTGCAGAAACCAGACTTTGATTTTTCTGCGGTTCACTCTGCACTACTTGCTTTTTTTTTAAATCATTTTCAGTTAAACCCTTCTTGCAGTTTATAGTCAGAAATGTATTATATTAATGTGAATTAAAGTAATGTATTTGCTTTAAATAAAGGATTCAGAGAATAACATAAAAATCAATACTGGCTGAACTCAGATCCGATCTTTGTTTGATGTTTTTTGATATGTAAATGCTATAGGTTACCCTTATTACCAAAACAAAGTTGATCCAGTTATTTGCTTGGGTAGACATATGGGGGGAAAATTACACCAGAAACACTAATACCTGTCATGGGCCTTCCTAGTCTCAGATTTTTTGTTGATCTTTGAAGGCATAAGATCTTTGAGAGCTTGTTTCCAAATATTAGTATTTTATAAGAGGGTGAGAAAGGAAAGCATTTTCATTGTGAAGTATAGAATAAGACTGCTCTGCTTTCAAAGTCCATCTCAGTAATATCGATATGTTTACATCTACCTTTAACATTTATTGCTATACTGTACAGCATTTGAATCAATACCAGAAAACAAAGTATGTTTCTTTATATAATCAAATATACCTTGTACTTGGCTACAGAATAGTAACTCTTTCAGGAAATAACTTTCAAATTATGTCAGATTTATGAGTTGATCTTAAGCATTTCTCCTGTCCCTTCACTTCTCTTTTCATCCTTCTAGATTTACATTTTTTATGGCACTCGGTCAAACGCTGAATTTGTGATCCACAGTGGTTTTTTCTTTGATAATAATTCGCATGACAGAGTGAAAATAAAGCTTGGCGTGAGTAAAAGTGACAGGCTGTATGCTATGAAGGCAGAGGTCTTAGCTCGTGCTGGTATCCCAACGTAAGTAAAACACAGCGAACTGGGCTTTTTTTAAACATTTCCAAGTATATAGTGTCCAGTAGAGCATATTAAACTTGAGAAAACTATTATAGAACAGCTTTATATATCTCTTCTGTTTGTGTAGCAAGTTAAAGGCATTGTAATAATATTTACAAAAATTCTATGAGCTATATTGTCATCTAATTTGGACCATATATAGGGGAAAAAAAATCTTTGTTTTAACCATTTGAACAGAAATGGAACAAGGATTAATTGGAAGCAATCTGTGGTTTTCCTTTCTTTCCTGTTGCTTACAGACATATTACGATGCTCAGTATGTGAACCACAGCATTTTCCTTTAGTCTTTTCAGTCCAGAGGGTACGGTTAGAAGCAGCAGATGTGAAACACTGCGTTTTCATGAATTTATTATGAAAGCCATATAAAAATCATTGTAAGTGTAATGTTGTGGAGAGAGAATTGTTCTTTTCAGATACAGGTTAGAGAATTTTTCTTCAGTTTAAGTTCGTGTGACCTATTTTTTTAAAAAGTAACTTTCGTGACTGCATTTTTTTTGTATGCTTTAGGGTCAGTTATATTTTAATAAGTTCAAAACTACCACAGTGGAACTTGCATTTACAGTTGTTTTATTGTTTTATTTGTTAGTTCTAGTGTTTTTGCATTGCACTCCACTGAGCCTCCAATTTCTGCTCAGCTTCTGGCTTTCCTTCGAGTGTTTTGTATGAGTGAAGGTAAGACTTTTTATAAAGATAATCTATTTTATGCTTTGTGCTTGTTTGGATTTTTTTAAGCAGGAAAATGAAAGACATTTTTATATAAAAATCTTAAACTGGAAGATCAGAAAAGGAATACTTTGAGGTGGGAGAGATCTGTAAGCTAGCTTGCTAGTGAGAACAAGCTGTAGCTATGTAGTTTGAGGGAATATTTTAGCAACATAGCTTTTTTGGAACTCCTCCTAAAGCATGAGTGTGTATTCTATTTTATTTTTTTAATCTCCCTGATTGTTGTAAATGAACGAGCTCTAGACCTTGATCTTTAATTCTTTGGTTTAAAAATGGTTCACAAGGCAAGATCATATGAGACCTAGGGGTTTATTACACACTTAAAACCATAGTATATTAACCATTACCCACTGGAATCATTTAGGTATGGAATTGGAATATTCTGTCTTGTAGTGGAAATATGAAAGAAGCACTTCAAAGTTGAATATCTAAAATATTTTGGTAATTTAGAATCTAAAGTCAATTTTTATATTTGCAAATGGTCATTACAGTGTTTTTTGTATGTCAGTGATTGTACCAGGAAAAATGTATGTACAGTTATTAAATATTCAGCTAATTTGTGCATATGAAAATTTTGATTAAATATTTATAGTAACTGTGTGCTGACGAGGTACAGTTTTGGAAGTTACAAATAGGATATATTTTTGTGGCAACAAGAGAAATCACTTTGTTAGGGTTGCTGTGCAAATGATGTGGATTTTGATACCAATGGGAGAATTATAGTGGATTGTCAAGTTTTTGTATGTACTGTGTTTGCTTTGTTTAATTAAAACAACCCGCCTTATGTAGTGTTTGAATTCACTGGATCCTTTTTTTCCATTTTTTAGACTCTATTAAGAATTCTAGTAAAGAATTTTTAGAATTTTCTCTCCCTTATGAGGGAGGGAAATTTTGTCTTGGAGAAGAAAAAATAGCTAGTGAAAGTTTCTCTGAAATTGGATTTTTGTTCTGTTTATTCATGTTTTAAAAGCACCATAAGAAGACTGTTTATTGAGAAACTCCATGCAAGTTCTTGTTCCTCTAGTGGGGAAGACTCTTGCCCCAGTAATCCTTTCATGAACAAGTAAAATTTAAATACATAGCAATTTAAACTGTAGACTTCAGTCACAGTTCTGCTGTTTATATGTTTAAGTTTGTTGCTTTGCAGGAGAGGAATGTGATATTTAAAAGATTAATGGAATTTGTGTAGTGTCAAGGGGCCAATTAAAACATTTTCTGCTCTGTATGAGGCTTGTTTGGATGTCTTCTGACCAACTGTAGGTAGTTTCTGCTACTGAAAGATTGCCAGAATAATAGTAAAAATAAATCCATTGGTATTTGCACACTTGCCCTGCCCTGTTTCACTTATTATCGAAAAGTTCACTGAAGTCTTTAAAGAACTCCTCCCTTCGTTTTGTGTATCAGTTATGGGAGATGATCTGTCTCATTGTTTTATCTTGTGTATGAGAGGCCAAAACATTTGGGACTTTATGTTGGAATAGAGCTGAAAGTCCATTTTCTGCTAACCTCAAGACTTCCAGATACCATCTTGAGAAGAATGCCAGAAATAACCAACTCATTTGATTATTATTTTTTTGAGGAGAGCTTTTTTCCCTTAGCAATTTAAAACTATGTTATTGAAATAAAGCGTGCTGCAGTTTGTCAACTGACAAAGTGAGTGATGAGATTTTTTTTAACAGATCATTTTTATACTTCTTGCAGAAGAGCTGAAGGAACACTTGATAGGTGAGCATGCCATTGACAAAATCTTCACTTTGGGGAACTCAGAGTTTCCTATTAGCTGGAACAACGAAGTTAAACTTTGGACGTTCCTAGAAGCCAGAGCATCCCTTCTTCTGAAAACCTACAAAACAACTATAGAGGTAAATATGTTGCTGCAAGAAATTTAAATTTCTAAAACTTATTGCATTATGACTGTAGGAAAAGATAATTTGTCCTTCATCTTTTCTTTGCAAACTTTCATCTTAATGTAAGTACATAATTCATTTTGCACTTTCTAAAGTCTAGAAACCGATTTGTATTATCTAAGGATAATCAAATAAGATTAACAAAATTATGTTACAGAAATGCTTTTTTTTTTTGCAATGTTTTTTCTTTGATTCTCCAAGTATAGGGTACTTGGTTTTTATCTGCATGTAAAGTGTGGAATCAGTTTCAACTTGTCTGCTAGCTGTATTTTCCACTGCAAATGCTGTGAGCATATTGTAAGTGAACCTATGAATTTACTGTATTTGTGAAATCTCCCAGGTAGCCTATTATGCAGACTGATGTATATATGGAGACATTTTTGGCCTCTTTATGGATTTTTGATAAATTTCCCTGGCATTCCGTGCAGATCCCTCTCAAGTATGTCCATTTGGATCAACTGGTGGAACTAATGTTTCTTACTGTAAAAGCACAGAGAGAAGAGTTGAGCTCTTTTTATTTTGTTGGTTGTTTGTAATGAAACTTATTTATTCTTTTCTACTAGGATGATAAGTCCTTCTTGGAGACCAATGACCTTACTTCTCATGCGATAATGGCTATCAAATTGCGCTTAGGTGAAAAAGAGATTTTGGAGAAAGCAGTAAAGAGTGCAGCTGCTAGCCGGGAATACTATACCAAACAAATGGCAGATGGAGCTCCCATTCCTAAATATGAAGAGAGTAATATTGCCTTGTTGGAAAACACTGTGCCAGATTCTAGACTGCCTATTGTCTTGAGAAACCTAGAAGAATCAGAAGAGCAAGGGGACTTAAAGATTGATGAAGCTATTGATGCAGAAGTCACAGAGAATGGGTTTGTAAATGGTGAAAACTCTCTATTTAATGGGACCAAATCAGAAAGCGAAAATCTAAATCAAGAGGAAAGCAACAGAGAGACTGAAGATGCCAAAGAATCTTCTTCAGACAGTACTGATGAGGTTAAAGAATAGTCCTAAAGTTTGACTTTCTTGTGAAATTAAATTAGCTGAAGTTTATGAACAGTGCATTTATGTTGGTGTGTTTCTTTGTTAACATTTCTCTTTCTGCAGAGGAAAATGTTTTTGCTGCTTTATATAAAAATTAATTTTTAAGTTATTTAAAAGATTTAGCATCCCTTTTCAATTAAGATTGCCATCTTGCTTTCAGGCAAAAACTTAGGAAAGAGGTGCCTTTGGAAGATTTTGCAGCCCTTTGTTGAACCAAATGTATTTTCTTCCTGGGGAAGAATTAAGCTCTTCTATCTGCTGTGCTTTTGTTGTTCTGTCACTCTGACTACTGATATTAAGAGCTTGCTCTGTCTCCTGCCAAGAAAAGCAGAAGGCAGGACTGACTTGGTATTAGCCGTGAAGATGGGAGAATAGTACAGCAGAAAACTGGATACGAGGATCAGAAACTTAGACTGGAGGAAAACCTGTTTAAAATCAGGTGTACCAGTCCAGAAAAAGGTAAGGTGGCAACCTTATGTTCTGTAGTTTTAAATGTTGATGAGAATCCAAGTTCTATACACTCAAAGTGATTTCTGAGAATTTCAGTTTACTTTGTCTTTTGTTTACTGTATAAAAATATCTCATCTTTCTTCAGTCAGAGTTAGGTTGCTAAAATACACAATTCACCAACTTTTAAAGGCTGACACATATTTCCTGGCGGTACCTTTTTTTTTTTACAAGGTTGGCAGTAGAGTTTGAAAGCAGATAGGCCAGGCCGCAGCTTTAAAGTGTACTGTTCAAAGTGAGGTTGCTTCCCAGTTTTATCAGGTTTTCACAATTAGCTAGGGTTTTTCAAAGCTACACTTTCAACTAAACCATTATTAAAGGGAAAATATGATTAATATTCCTGTCTGCTACTCCTTCATTTCTTTGTTGTTGGATGTAACATTGAATGTGACAGCAGTTACCTAATCTTACTCAGCTTCATCTTTTAGTTAAGATACTAAATGACACTTTTCTTGAACAAAATGGTAGGCTAATGTACTTTTGGTCTAAGTCCAGACCAAAGCCAAGTATGCAGTATGCTTTGCCATTTAGATTGTGTTTCAGTCTGATGCATGTTTCTTGGGATAGCTGCACAGGTTAAACAGATTTACTCTCTCCAGCATTTTTGATCACCCTCCTACTGTATGTTTTAACTTCTATATGAAAACAATGCAATCCTAGAACAGTGCAATAAGAGAACAAGGGTAATTCCAAAGCTTAACTTTGAAATTACCTGGGGGTTGGAAGGTGAGGATGGTGGAATATTTTTATTTTGGGGATTGGAAAGAGAGGAAGGTGGAATATTTTTATTTTGGAGGTGAGTGGAGAGGAATGTGAAGTGATTTAATTCTCTTCTCAAAATTACGGACTTTTTCACACCTTTGTATCCTAAAGTTCAAGATAATGGAAAGATTGGACAAGCTTGGACAATTAAAGTTCAATAAATGTTGCAACCTGCTCATCCAAGATTGGTTGCAGTAAAATGTCTTTTGGCATATTCAGTTTTATGAGATTTTTGCTTCCTTTATGCTGCAGCTTCAAAGATGTGTTCTTGCATAAATCTTTGGTGCAATACACATGACAAGTAGTGACTTTAGATTGTCATAGTAGTTTTGATGTTCAGTTAGTATCAGTGTGGGGAAAATAGAAAAAAATAGTTTTTTAAAAAATATTTCACTGAGAATGGCATATTGCCATTGCACCTTGGATATCGCTTCACCACTTAACAAAATGCTGGACCAGTATTTTTGTAACTATATGCTGCCTTTGGTAGAATGTTATGAATTGTTGTCTTGACAGTTTAAATGTCATACAGAAGTCATTACTTTACAGTTTTTGTTAGGACCAATATTCTTCTGTTTCTACCAGTTACATTGCACAATATTGCAGTAGATACTATAATGAAGTTTTGAATCACTTTCCCTGAAAACTTTAACTGTAAACCAGAATTTAAATGCTTTGATTCACTCTGATACGTTGTATTCTGTTCCAGTATTTGCTGATATCTATGGCTTAGCAAAGCCTGTGGTCACCACAGGACAGAATATGTGGGTTTTCTTTAATAAAATATAGTTCTACAATGTCTTCCCTAATGAGTGTATTATAGAAACAAAATCCCTACGTTCTAATGACTGTATCTTTTGGGGTGGGTGGGGAGAGGAATAACTGTACGAGTGTACAGATAAAGATTAAAGGAAGTGTAGCTGGGAGGAGGGAGGAAAAAATAAAAGGCGGCATCCTAGTAAGCAGACAGGGAATGTAATCCATTAAGCAAGGTCAAATTCTTAGTGTTCGTATGTTAGTGTTGCTTAGAAAAATATGTTGCACACAATAAAAATAGAGTAATCTAATTTTGTAATTTGCATTTTTCTCCATGTAATGGTTTCTCAGAAACACTAACCTAAAGCTTAAGCTTTTGAAAACTGAGGTGGAAATGAAAAAAATTGGCACTGATGAGCCCTTATTACCATCTGTCATGAAAACAGACCTTTCAAAGCATTTTAAAGTTAACTTTCTTCATAATGTTTGGTTAAGAGGCTGTTCACACTAATCCCAGGCTAAATGCCAAATCTTGCTTCTGTTTAGTTAGCTATATGAAGTATTCCTGTAAGAAAGACATCACTTGGATTTCTCAGACTGTTCTCTAAAACAAAATGGAGAGAGAGGGGAAAAAAAAACCTTTTGAATTTTACATGAACCTAGCTACTGATGAATCGTTTCCCTAACAACCTATAACTTTTTTGGCTTTATACTGTAAAGCTATGTCCTTGTTGCCCTGTTGATGAAGTTAAATATACAAACTCAGGCAACAACCTCCACTTTCTGAAAAAAATGGTTGTGAAGTATATGAATGCAGCCCTTAGCTTAAGTGCTGCTGTAAGTACATAGAAGAGATGAGAACCTTTTGGCTGGAGGTAAGAGAATTTGAATTATGTTTTAGGAACTTGGCTAAAATAAATATTCCTTCCTTTGGACATTAAGAAGACCATATGTACAGAAAATCTATGCAGCTCAACAGTAGCTGCATACTTGAAGCTGATTTGTCTTTAGGGACGAGTGACCATAGAGTGATAAAACTTGCACGTTCCGGTGGTACCCTGGGAGGCTTAGGTTACACAAACTGTTCTGCTCTAGTTTACATGTTTAGAAACAGTATTTTATATCTGCTGCTTCCAGTTCTATCACCCAAATTTTATAGGAAGGGAAGTGAAGAAAGTATGAAATAGCTGTCATTCCCTAAATCCTGTAAACCCAAATGATTGCCTGACACACCAAAGATGCCCCCATAATCCACTGCTCTTTTCTAGTTTTATAGACTGAAATTCAGTCCTTGTTATTTCTCCTACTCTGTGCCAAATAGCAGTGTTTAGACAGATCATTGCTCTACCAAATACATCTGACACAGCAGCATCTGATTCCATTTTTCTGGAAGACTCTTAAAGGATACTTTCTGAGCATGGAAGTCAGATATGATCACATGACTTCAACCCAATTACCATCTGTATTTAATATGCTATAGAAGCTGTATTTAATACTTTCTAATATGTTTCATGCTTTGAGTGCATTGCTTGCTGCAGTAAGTACAGCTTGTAAATTGGTGACTCATCGTTAAAGAGCTTCCTTTGATTTCTCTGGTATCTCAATCTATTAATGAGTACATCAAGTTTGGAAACAATGTGTAAGATTTTATTTATTAAAAAAAGCTTACTTTTTAAAAAAAAAAGCTGTAAAAGCTCCTGTAATTTTGAGAGTGGTTTTTTCCTTTCCTTAGGTTCAGTGAAGTATTCAACATGTCTCGAAACTGACTGAATGACTGATACAAAGTTACTGCAAAGAATAAAACTTGAGCGTTATTAATTCACATCAAATCTCTTTATAGCTATCCTATTTTTATCCTTTTTTTAGTGAAAAACTGAGATTTCTGATCTTGCTGCCAAAGTGCCCCTCCTGTGGTAGTAGGCAGAAACCAAAACACCTGTGTGTGTGTGTGTGTGCATTTTCAGGAACTTTTTGCTGAACATGAAACACTCCTGGATTATTTATAACAGGTTTGAGATATGCTTAAATAAGCTGCTTTCTTTACTGGCATACATTGGATTGTGTATGGTAATCATGTATTCCTGACAAAATACATTTTTTGCATTATGTAGACTTATCTTCAGTCATTAACAATTTATCTTTATTTTTAGTATACCTAGAGATCAAACTTATAAATTAAATTACTTTTATTAAATTGGACAGCAGCGCGAACTGGAGCTGACAGTTTACAAGAACAATCAAGTTGGTAGTCAGTGTTTGCGTTGTCCAGAAAGTATTGTACATTCAGTACTGGAACAGTTGGAGACCAGAAGGTAGTTGACTTCTGCGTTGGTCACTCTTGCTAGAAAGCCTTAATGGTTGCACCTTGTGCCATTTTTCCATCTGCTAACTTGCTTAATCTTTGCTGAAGAAAGCAAGATGTCATCATTTCTTAAATGGCAAACAAAAGCTGGACAATTGAATATTACCTAGTGTAAGTGTTGGAGACAGTGGTTGCTATTCTGAAGAATGAGAAGCTTTGAGATTCTTTCAGTTAGTGTTTAAAAAGAGAGTATCTCCAAAATGGTGGATTTTTAAGCAAGCCATACATTTCACAATTACCCAAGGGCTTCACTTTCCATAGGAGCAAGTGAAAATTGCTAGGAGCAAGTGAAAATTGCTAATTACAGACTGTCCTAATTTATCCTGTGCTGCCAGTTTAGCAGATTTAGGTGAGGTGGTGTAAACTACAGCCTTGCCGTCAGTGCGGTGGTGAAGGCAACCCGCGTAAAGACTGCTAGGTTGCACTCGGTGCTGTCCATTCACTTGTTCCACTGCAACTGCAGGAGAAGTATTCAACACAGAGGAGGAAAGTAGCAGCTTTACAAATCCAGCATGGAAGAACTGATCCAAGCCACAGAAAGTAATATCAGAAGAGATAGTCTTGCATTCAGGACACTAATCTGAAACATAGCGCACTCGGACTTGGGTGCCTCCCTCCAAATTATATTTATGTACATGGACTGGGACTACTTTTTTATACAAAGTTGATCAAACACAGATAAGACTTTTGAACCTCAGTTGCATGCGTTGCGGATGAGCCTTCTGGTCACTGTGCTGCAAACTGTTCTCATGTCTGTTTTTATTTTAAGATTTTTAAGTTTTCCTTCACACACATTTTGGAGCTTCCCAGTTTTGGAAGAACAAGACAATCATTTTCCAATTAACTTCTGTTCGGACACAAGAAAACTGGAAATGCTGACCACCACAACTTAGACTTGCAAGCAGTTTAACTTGAATTTGAGTGAAACAGATATGTAGCCCTTTGAGATTCTGCTTTAGCTCTTCAGAAAGGTATTTAAAATCTGCATGAGGATAGGGAATAAAACCCTGCATGTGTGAGGAATGTTGATTTCCCAACTGAATCACCATTACTTACTCACAGATTCAGACACCAGCAGAATTAGATAACTGAACTTAAACACTTAGCATTTTATTTAATATTAAGCACGCATTGTTCTTGAAAAATGGGCCAACTTGACAGCCCCTACCACAGAAGCCATTTGTCCTCCAAGGAGAATGTGCAAGGGCAAAGCGAGTCTCCTCGTAACACCCCGCGACTGTTCCTCTGTGTGGCAGGAGCGAGAGCTGCTGAATTCCCGCGGTAGTTCCTCGCTTCGTTCACAGATGTTACCAGCCATCGCTTCGTGGCTTTGTGTCAGGTGCGGACCACCGGTCCGTTCTGCGTACGCACTCGTTGCCCAGAACAGAAATATTGGCTGTTCACTTAGCCAGTTCATCCAGGTTTGACATGGTAACCTAGAAGTCAGTCTGTTCCATGTTACGCTGTTGTTTCAGCAGGATCCGTGCAAACAGAGTATTGGTTTTTTAACTTTCTTTTGTCAATGCTGTTTGATTTAAACATTCTGCAGTTTGTTACTGTGTTTACCCAAAGTGGCTGCACTTCCCTTTTATGAGGCTGAAATTTTTGAAATGCATATATCTTGCACCCAGCAATTCGTTTACAGTATGGTATTAAGGAAACTCATTTCCCATAGTTTTGTTCTGTGCTGCTCACCATTTTGAGTGCTGCTGGTAACTCAGCCAAGGCTCCTAATTCTAGTGCTAACAAGTGTTGCTGTACACAGATATTTGGTCCAAAGGTATGAATAATGTGCTTTCAAACTGTATCTGCCCTACTAAAACAAGCGTGCACGCACATCCTCATGTGAGCTGCAAAGGATTTTTTGGATTAACTTGAATATAATAAAGCCCCACTGCCTTACAGCAATTAATTCAAGTGATTGGATGCTAGGAATGGTTTATTATAATTGCACACAGGTAGTAATTTATTAGGGTGGCTGTTTCTTTTGGTATATGTCAAGAAGGTCAAAGTTTAGACTTTTTTGGACATTAACCTAGTCTTCTGAAACTCTAAAGTTCCACTTTTTGGTCATTAATTTCATACATGCTGAGATTGTGACAATTAACCCACTTAATAAAGGTCAAGTTTCAATTTTTTCCAATTTCTGGAACACTTAACTTTATTCCTTCTTGAAAATGGGCAGATAGAGAATGATAAATAGTTATTAAATGAGAGCGAAGACGTAGTTCTGCTGTCAAGATACCATTGAACAGTTTGTAACAAAAGGACTATAACTGCTACGTATTTGAAGTAAAAAGGATAGCATAAAACACTACAAGAAAATGAAATAGAAAAATATGCATCATAGTAACTTGTTAAAATGAATTCCTCTAACATTCCTGTTAACTTACTGTACCTTAACTTCTGATTATGCAGATACATAATTGGTCCCTTTATTTTTTTTCGTGTATACATACAATTGCTTTTCCCTACAGCTCTAAAGCAGCATCTAAGCACTTTTGGAAGGCATAAACCAGTGAAGTGAATGAGGAAATGGTGGTGGTCTTTTCAGGTGGCCAAAGCCTGGTTCTATTGAATTTCAATCTGGATTTCAGTGAGACACAAGACAGATAAACATTTATTTCTGTTTAGTAGCATGCAATGTGTTGGTTCTCTTAAGCTATGACTTAAAAATTAATACTGAAATGTGTTATAATTTTTGAAACCTCTGAAAAATATCTATGCAAAAACAATGCAATTTTAAATTGCATCACCCGTTGAAGAAATGTTGCAGATGAATCTGATGTAGTAATTTTATATGCTTAAAAAAAAATCATTGCACCTTTAGTATTATATCAGTGCTGAGTGATCTTTTTGGAACCTTGTTTTTTACATACAGCTTCACAGATTTTTTTAGGTATCAGCTGAGATGTGAATGCTTCTAGAGTACTACCACATTAATTTTATAGATTGATGCTGAACTCTTTAGTACAAGTATGATGCATATATCTTTCAAAGAATAAGAAGCTATATAACAAAAATAGCAGTCTGTTTCCTGTATAATTTTTCCATGAAGTAGTATGAGGTATATTGCCCAGACTTTAGAAATGGAGATACCATTGTAACGAATGCTTATTCTTGCTTGGTGAAGGCTCTAGTTCTAGGCTTCGGAAGAGGCTACTTCAAGCACACTGCCAGGAAGTATCAAGCACTGTTAACATGTGCATCAGTGTTATAATAATAATAATCACGTTTTGACATCATCACTCAAGTTTAGATGAAATTGTTTTCCTCCTGGAAAAAGATGAGATTTTGGAGTTTAAAATATTCTGATACAATTTGACATTGATGTGGCTGATTTTTAGTGTTAGAGGTTTAGCTGTTGCTTTGAAAACTCTTGCATTGTCCCTAGAGGTTTTCACTTGTTCACACACATGCGCGCGCACACAAAGAAAAGATGATGGAGGTAATCTCTGCCCCGTCTCCCTTTGAGAGGAGTTATTAGCCTGTACTAATGCTGTCTAAATGCTCACTAGTTAGTAGCAATACCTGTGGGAGTGATGATTTATAGCCACTGGAATCAAAAGATTTTCAGCTGAAGCTAAGTAATCATTTCAAATGATCAAATATCATCTGCCAAGAGAAGCAAATACACAGCACAATGGTAGTTATCAAGCTTACACTCAGCAAAGTATATTAATCTTTTCTTCAGATTTCCCTTTTGGGAGTAGTAATATTCTCTTACAGAATATTTCAGTCATCTTAAGCTGAGTTTCAAGAAGTAGCAGCATTTTTCTCAAAGAAATAAGGTCCAACAAGTGGAACTGCAACCCAGAAATGATGGCAAAGCCGTTTTGAGATGGACCACATGATTTAGCATTACAAGAAACTAGGTGGCCTTTTCCTCTTCTTTCTGTTCATTAAGACAGCTATTTTTATTGTCCGTATTGGGCAACTATATTAAAATAGGCAGGATTTATACACTGGAAGAATTAAATGAGAAGTATGTATGTCTTTTTTCATTTCCTTGAATATCAAAATAAGGCAAGCCTATTTAGGAACTCAGAATTTTATTGCTTAACATATATTTGCATCATGCAGTAAAGACATTCACTTTCACGGCACGTTTTCTCCCAGTGGTTTCCAAATGTCTCACAGCTCTCACAAAACTGAATTTTTGCAATACTTTTCTGAGATGAGGAAGCATTGTTATATTTTCTGACATGGAGAAGGGACTACTTTAGGGTGGCGGAGCCTGAATCTGTGGCTTTGATCACAACAGATGTCTCTCCTTTAAATGTTTTCAGGATCATGCGAAAAAGCTTCATGAGCAAACTAGAAGATTGTTTTCTAGAAAGAAAAAAAAATATCCTTGTTACTTGTTTAGATCAAGTGTTTACTAAACTAAGTAGTTCGTCTTTAGGAACAGAAGATCATTAAGCATTGATTTTCTGACCTGAAGAAAAATCAACCTGAAGAAAAATTTCTTGGGTGGTCATGGGGCTAGGGAGTGTGAGGAGCAATGGACTGGGAGAAGAAAGTAACCCTAACAGCAGTGTTTTGCTTAACCCCAGGGCAAGTAAGCAGTCTTTGGCGTAACCATGGCTGCTTTGATCGATAAAGTGTTAGCAAGGAAAATACTGAAAAATATGCAATGATGTGGTCTGATCATTGTATTTCCAAGAAGATAGTCAAAGATAGATATCAAAAATAGATGCCAAGGTCAAGGTGGAACTTATGTATGAGGGATCCTCTAAAGACTGAGGCTATTTAAG
Source organism: Rhea pennata (assembly GCF_028389875.1). NCBI lineage: Eukaryota > Metazoa > Chordata > Aves > Rheiformes > Rheidae > Rhea > Rhea pennata. Next base: position 56,477,512 of record NC_084667.1, on the reverse strand, counting down.
CTGAAACCAGGTATGAGGAAGATATGCAAAGTAATGAAAGATACTGTGGGAAAAGTTAGTGACAAAATGGTCTCTTAGGAAAGTATCAGTCTAAAGTGCATGTATTTGCAGGAAATGATGAGCTTTGGCATGTTTTCCTTATATAAAGGATTTCTGAAAACGTTGGATCTGTCTAAGCGTCTCCAATGCTTTTAGTCTGACTTCTTGAAGAAACAAAGACTCAAGTCATTATCCCTTCTCTCCACCTCTCCCTCTGTGCCACTTATGAATTGGTTGATCAGCTTCTAGTTTGACAAAACCATTGATGTCTCCGAGATTTGAGCCCCACCAAATTTCATGAAAATAGCCAGTCAAGTAAGCCCCCTGCTTTAGCAACAGACTGTCACATGAGTCCATGCATTATTAGCCAAGAGAAAATCCATGTGGAGACCACATCAGTCACAGTTCATTGTCAACCATGAGACAACCAGAAGAAAACCACACTTCACCTTTCACAGAAGCTACTTAAATTAAAAATTTCTGATTTGGGGTTGAAATGACCTTTTATCAGAACTGTGAACTAATTAGAATAAAATTCAACCCCTTCAATCCCCCCCTTTATTTAATGTGTAAGCAAAAGATTCCAGGTGATCAGAATCCTTAATAACTTTTTGTCCTTTGCTGCAAATGGTTAAAATTGAATTTTGCCTCAGTATAAAGAACAAATTTGGATTTGGATGGAAAAGCTGTTTTTTGATCCAGCCCTAGTCCACTTCCCTTTTCTCTAAATATATTGGACAGCCCTTTCTCCTTTTATTCTGGAAGGCAAGGAACCTTAAACTGACTAAATAAAACACAATTGAAATTACACACAGATTCGAATTAAGGGAGGGAAGGTAGAAACTTATCCCATGGGCAGGTAATTACACAGACGTCTACAAAGAAAGGTTTTTTTGTATTGCTTTTGATGCTTTTTGTATGCTTGGTAGAATGGAAGGTCAATGTCTGAGCTGGATTTTCTACATTCCTCATAACACCAGTCAGACTGAGTCTTTGATAACAGACTCATCAGTTTGGAATACGGAACTTGAGGAAGTGTGCAGCAGTTTCCCTTCTGTTTCATTTTATTTGGCAACCTTTTTTTTTTCCTTGAAGGTCAGAGCATGCTTAAAATTTTTATAGAACTAAATCATTAAGCTTTACCGTATATGCTTATAAGTGACTTTTATAGTCTGCTTTAATTTTTTTTCATATTAGGTTTATATCAGGTAAACTGGAATACATGCAGGCTCCTGACTACCATCTAACTTCATATCCTCTAACTGTAGTAAGCATCCATGAAAGCTTATTGCCAAATTGAGTAATTATCAGCCACTTGAAATAGCCATTAAAAAGGTCCAAGTGCTTTCACCTTTCTGACCTTTTTGATCTACTTACAAGTCAAGAGAGAAAAGTACTATACCAACTTCACTAGATACCTCCGCTCATCAGCTTCAGCCTTTACAGGCTCTTGGAGAGTGCAGCTGCTGGAGACTTGGCTACAGGACCTGGCCAGTCACCAATAAAAAGGAGGGGAACGTGCTTAGAGCAGGTGCCACTGAAGTGGTCGTAAAGGCTGGGGATGGAGTACTACAGACAGAGCAACAGTAGTGAATCAGCTGTAACTATAACCTCAAACAGCCAGAAACGTTAAGTCTGGTAAGGCCAAGAATGTGAAGTGTGTCAATTTTACTGTTTGTTTCTTTAGTTTAATTGTTTTGAAACATCTTTCCTATTTGCAAGATGTCTAAAGACACCCGTGCCCTCCCTGGTAAAGGGATAAACACGGTACTTACTGGAGTGAGATCTCATTTTGTTCCATTTCAAACTAAGTAAGTTTATTTTAGAGACCATGGGAAGTCCATAAAGGGATTTACCCCCCAAACTAACAATCCAGCCGTGGATCAAAGGGAGATTAGTCATTGTCTGAAGTCACCAGTTCCCAAAGCGCAATATGCTGGCACCCCTGAGTGGCAGCTTTCCCCTTTGCAGACCACGGTGCAGGGTTCTGGAGCAAGCGTCTCATGCTGTAGTGTAGGATGTCTTTTGCACTCTTTCTACTTTTGCTGAAATGCAGAGAAAACATCCAGAGTGGGCAGCAAAGATAAATGAATGAAGGGAGAGGAATATGTGTCGTTTGAGACCAGTCAGAAATGCAGTCAGGTGTCTTTAGGAGCCCAGGTGGAAACAAGTTTGGTAACTACGGTATGATGTCCAGCTTGTAAGCATGTTCACAGGAGAGAAGACAGGCAAGTTCCTCTGGGCAAGGGGCATCCTTTATAAAGGCTAGAAAGCACCTGCTGCACTGAGAATGCTACTAATAGCTAAAGAGTGAAATTGCTTATGAAGGTTAATTAGTTAAATTCTTACTACTGCTAATTACAGAATGAACCGTCTTTGTTGCATCATTCTTGATACCTGTAAGCAGAGTTTCAGACATTGTGTCACTTTAGCCTGTGGTTTAGATGAGTCATAAGAGAAGATTATTTTCATTAATAAATCTAAGAATTGCGAAAGGAAATTCCACCCGGAGTTAGCTCAATCTCAGGCCAGAATCTTAAACACAGGCTTCAAAACATCAGCTCAGCCCACAGCAAAGAATCTACATCCAGCTGTGCATCCAGAAGTTCCTAACTTTAGAGATGATGAAGCCAAGCTCATGGAACAGGTGCCTCCCTGATTTCCACACAAGTATCATCATACTTTTTTTTTTTTTTTTTTCCTTTCTCCCTTTCCTGTGCCCTTTGAAGTGTCTGGAAAAAACCTAGCTTACAAGCTGTTCTGTTGCGTTTCTGGCTGAATCTCAACAGCCAGTGTCTTGTACTACGTTCAGTGCACTTTTTCTTAATTCTCTCTCCTTCACTTCAAGCTTATCTCACTTTAGAGTGTGTGAAATTTTTCAGTTCATTATGTTCTGAACTGTTATTTAATTGAAGCCACTAATGTTCAGTCAGTACACATTGCACACAGTCATTTAAAATATTCCAGCAGCGCACATTTTTATAAGTGGTTCAATTGGAAGTGATCAAGGTTTGAGGCTTCTAGCTTATAAAGGCTTCTGCTGTGGAAATGTGAAGTGCTGCTCTTAATAATTTCAAATTGCTTCCTAAGCAGGCCCTGTATTCCAACTGTCTTAAACTAGCACAGTTTCTCAGCACGGTGTGTGCCCAGAACCATCATTTAATGTCTCACACTGAAAAGAGCAAGTTGCAGAGTTTGACTGAATCAACTGGCTGTGGAGGGTGTTGGGAAGCCCTCCTCTCTGAACAAAGAGGTTGGGTGAGAAATTTTTGTTTCATTCCCCTCATCTTGTCCAGAAGTACTGCAATCGAGTGATTGCAATGGTATGTGCATGCTTGCAGCCGACCTTTGTCCTCATGTCCCCATGAGGTCTTCTGTGCAACAGAGATGTATGCGTAGTGACGATCTCTAAATGAATTTCCTCCAGTAAAGCACTTTGAAACTGCAGTGTTGTACGGCACACGGTACCCTAAAAGAAAATAACATGAAGGATCACATCAAAGCCTTGGGAGTTAGAGCTCAGATCACAACCAACTGCAGTTTCACTACCCAGACGTGAAGCTACGGTGAAGAGAAAGTACTAGCCAGGGATTAGGTATAACAGTGCAGCTATTTAAAGTTTACTCTCCCTGTACGTTGGACGGGACTGCAATCTGCGACAAACAGGGAGAACATGGACTGCAGGCTCAGTTTTCTTCTATTTTTTTGTAATCTGTGTGTTGACAATAAGAGGAACTATGTCAGGTGGTGATTCGCACACTTTCCAAGGCTGATTCTGCAGACCAGAGGAAAGGCTTTACTTGTAAGGAAGAAAGTGAAGCTCACCACCTCCCTTCTGCTGCTGCTCAGTGGAAAATGGCACTCGTTATTAGATACCTGTTGTGGTGGGGCAGGCTCATGACAGTGGTAGACAACACCATTGTGTAGCACAGAGAAGAATCTCCATCACTGTTCAGTGTTATAATTTAAAACTGGAGATGAGTCAGAGATTCCAGTTTTACTGAAAATGCTCAGTAATCTCTAGTAATGACCCAGTCTAACTAAAGAGCAAGCACGCGTTAAAGGTCATTTATCTGAGCAGAGAGAAGTGTTCATTTTCCAAGTGCTGTCACCTTCTGCTTTAATTAATATCAGCCTTGTATGCTGTTGGCAGTGGCTTCAACTGTTTAAGCAGGAGAAGACTGGACTTCCAGTGACATTTTTAATGAAAAAATGTAAATCATCTATCTCAAATGCTGTAATCAAAGTGTTCATTTAGCTAACACTGGATTGCAGCAGAACGCTTATAGAAACAAGCTGAACTCTGTGAATTTTGAAAAATGTTGTAGAAATCAGCAGTCTTATAGACACAAGCCAATGAGTTGCTGTCAGCTGAACATGTCTGAAGAGGCTATTGTGGCCTGTGATCCATCAGGGACAGAGGACAAAGAGGCAGGATCTACACAACTGATGCTTGATGGAAATGTAGGACAAATAACTCGGGAACCTATGGGTATAGGAAACCACCTTCCATGAAGACCTTTTTTTTTTTTTTTTTTTTTTTTTTTAATCCTTAAACAAGGTTGATGAAAGCCCTGAAATACAAGCAGAAGCTATTATATCCTTTCCAGAATGTGTTAGGGGTAGCCAATCCAACTATAGATTTATAGCTTAAGGCCGGCAGGGCTATTAGATCATTGACCCTAGCCTCCTCTGTATTACAGTCCATTAAATTCCATCCAGTTACCTGGTACACATTCATAAGACACATTTGACTAAAAGACATCTAGTGTTGATACTAAGACATCAGAAGATGGCAATTCCTGTTTTTGTCAGATTTTTTTTTTTTTTTTAATGTTACATCACTCACTCTTAAAAATGTGTTTCTGTTGCTTCAGCTCCTAATGGTAGATTTTTCTGTGCTTTGTTTAGCTGGATTCTAGAACTCTCTAGTCCCTGAAAATTTCTACTTGAGAAATAATCTACTTGTGTGGAATAATCAGGTTTACCTCCCAGGCTTCTTATTTTTATTTTATTTTTTTTAATAAGGTAGGCAGAAAAACCCTCCCACTGTAAGCTGCTTCCTCTAGTCTGAGAGTGATTTTGGGGTGCTGCTTCTGTGCTCCTCTAATTTTTCCACATTCTTCCAAGATATCTCCACCAGAGTACATTCTAGTGCTTGTGATACCAATGCTGTTTATAGTGGTATTTGCGTTCTTAATTGTCATTTTGCCTGGTCAAATAACAAATTAATCCTTTCTGTCTCAGAGCTGCATAGCAGCTCCCATTGAGCTGCTTGCTCACTGTGGCTCCTAAACATGCTCTTGTCATGCCTGACCATGATAGAGTTTCCCCACCTAATAGGTAGAGCCTCTAATTCTGATTTTTAAACATGGAACTTTGAATTCAGGTGAGCTTAAACATACTTGGATTTCTGGATCCTGTTTTAGCATTTAGGCCAGTATGCGACAGTTCTATGATTATGTTCATTTACTGTGCTTGGCACTGCTGTTTGCTGTTCAGTTTTGTTTCCAAGAGTCCAGTGCTTCTTTTGAAACTCCTAAGTTCATGTGCTGCATGCCATATTCTGAAGAGCAGTTCTGTAGTCAAATTTAATGTCTTTCAGAATATTTTTACTTATGTAGATAAAAATAGGGACATTTTCTACAGTACATTTTTTTTTTTTTTGGAACAGAGATTGCTAAACTCCACACTTTTCACATTTAATCATAATTAAAAAAAAACCAAAAAAACAAAAAAACCCCAAAAGTACAGAATTACTTGAGAAGTTTGTGAAGTTGAACTCAAAATTCTTTTTCCCCCTTACTGATTGAATCACAACTTATCTCCCTAAGCACCTTCACTTTTCACTGTGGACATGGACTGTGCAGCATCAGGCTTTTATTCTTTTTAAATACGTTCTAGCTCAGCAGTTAGTTTGTACAGTTACTCAATCAGGAAGATTATCAATCATTTGCACTCGGTGCTGCTTGATGCAGGCATTCCTACAAATGGTCTAAAAGGACCACCTTTGCTCAGTCAGAGCAGAGAAGCTATCAAGAAGATATGTCTGAGCTGTGTGGTTTCTTACCAAGGAGTGTGCAAGCCTGGAGGAGAGCAATTGGACTCTCAAAGACAAATTGCACCTTCAATTTGACTTACAGCTATTAAAATCTGGACAGGTTATATAAATGCTCAGATGAAGGACTGGTGGGTGGCAGACCGTTGGTGACACAGGGAGATTGAGCCAGAAACTCTTTTAGCAACTGGGAACTTCCCAAAGGGCAGAGGGAGCTGCTCATATAAAATGGTTTCTGGTATTAAGGACCAAAGTATTGCACTGCAGAAGCACGTGCCTTTATGGTTGAAGGCTGAGGATAGGAATGGTGGGCTGTCTGGGGCAGTCCCCCGGGGCAGTGGGAAATGGGCAGGGATCAGCCAGAAGAGAATGGGAAAACTCTGCTGAATGGGGAAAATCTTTACATTTTCCCTTATTTCTTTAAACACTATAGAATATTTAGACGAATTTTAAACAAATCTTTTAGTGGTATAATTTTGCTGAAACTAGCTGGCCTGGATTCACCTTCTGCTGTCTCTTCATTTCCAGTGCTTTCTAAGGCATTATAAAGCACCAGAAATGAACAGAAAAGTGGAATTGGGCCCTGTCCACCTCCTCCTGAAGGTACTGAGCACTAAACTCAGCTCATACACATTTAGTACTTCATTAACTCCAGAGAATCACCCCTGTGTATCTAATTGACTTGCTACTCTGATGCTCATCTACAGAAAAGGCTGTTCTGGCCCTGAGTGACCTGAAGTCATGCAAGCAAGAGGGGAATCTGAATCCTTTGATGCTGTCAAACCATGCACAGAGCAGAAGCGGGGCCCTGTGTCCCTCTCCGTCCTGAGCCAAGCTTCTCATCTCCTCTGCTGTTCAGGCAAATTTTCTCTCAAGTCCCCTTGAATATTCTGCCAGCCACCCAATTGTATCCTGCTGTCACAGATGCTTTAGGCTTTGTCCTTCACACATATCCCACACAGGATCCAAACACAACGCTGATAACTTAGTCAATTTAAAAATGTAAAGTATTTCCTGTTTTTACAGCCATGTGATTCACATTTCAGTGTGCACCCATAGATGTCAGCTTGTAACAGCTCATTGTGCTGCTGAGAATGTGTACTAGCTAGTTTTGCAAACATCTAGGAAATGTGATGTTAATTATTTGCACTATAATGATGCTGGAGGCCACAAGTAGATCAGTGCCCCATCACACAAGAAACAAATTCCGAAGAGCTTATAGCCTAATAGCCTGTAATTATTCTGTGTGAATCGAAATTAGCTTTTAAAAAGTGCAAAAAAGCAGAAAAGAAGATTTCCGAACAAAAGATCACTACTGTTTTCATGGTATATTCCCCACTAATATTCAAGACCCCTGGTTCATGCTATGAAAAAGATGAACTAATAGTCTTTGGTTTAACCATGAAGCTGTATCTGTACTCAGAACCTCGCAAAAGAAGATCTCAATAACAGATTTATATAGAATTTAAAATATCTTAGAAGAGATGTGAACCTCATTTGTTTAGGGTTAGGCCAGTCATTATTTGTCCAGTTATAAGGGAAGCTCAGTTTAGCGCTCTGACATGAAAATTACTCCCCAAATTTTACCCAAAGCTTAAGTCAGACATATCAATTCTTCTTTTTTTTTTTTTTAAGCTTGAAATATTTATTTTCCTTTTGATTTCTGTCTTTCATAACTACTTTGCGTCTGAGACATAGAAGTCTCAGTATTTAATCATCTTGGAAAAGCTACTCCACTTCCAAGACAGGTGGACTGCTCGCTGTATAGAGGACGGGCAGAAACCTCTTCGCTAGTGACTCTGGTTCCCTAAAGGTAGCGGTTATAACATTTATCTATAATATCACTCATAAAATTGCAGTTTAAGTTAGGTTTAAAACCAGTTATGTTTCTTGATATCACTGCCCATACTAGAAGCTGCTTCCTGAACCCCTATTCACAGTTTCCTCTACTGTTAAAAAGGGGTTTCTTTTTCAAGGCTCTCCGAGTGGGTCAGGAGATATTGCTGTCTCACACACAGCCGTTAAGCTGAGGGCATACTTAAGGAGGAGGCTGCTTTTGTAGCAAACAGCGAAAACAGTCAAAATGCAATGAACGAAAGCATGCATCAGCACATGGTAGTTAAAGGTACAATTAAAGAAGAAATATTAGCAAGTTCTTTCAACTGTGACATCCTGCACTGCCTTCAATTAAAGCTACTATTCTTTCTGCTTTCACACAGCTTAAAACATCAGCATTTGAGCTGATTCATGTGGAGAAAGTTGCTCTGAAATATGTATTCCTACACAGTGACAAGCTTGTGTAATCTTCCCTGATTAAGCCGTGTAAAATCTATATGGATGTTCCTGCTTTTTTTCTAAATACGCATATTTCAGTAGACCCTTCTGATACAGCCTTGGAAATTTTTAAGACCTGTGATGCTTGAGTTGTTTACGAAACAAGTTACTCTGGGTTGTTCAGCAAAGTTTAAATGACATCTTGCAGTGGCTAAGCTGAGGAAATTACCACAGTTTGTGGAGGTGCTGTGGCCAGTACTAGGACGAAGATCTGGCAGTCGAGTGTCCGATGGTTCCTTCCGAGCTCTTCCCATTCCCTATCTAGTGATCCTGAGAAAGGCCTTCTATTTTTCTGTGCCTGCGTCTCTCCACCTATAAAAAGACCAGTATTTTAGCCAAGTGCTTTGAGACTGATAGATACTGTCCAGAGATTCCCTGTAAGCACACAGCTAGTTAGGCATCTAGGATGTAGTGGAGTCAAGCTCTGTTTGGTAATGTGGTGGTAGGACAGTACAGGCACCTGTAGGAAGGGCACACTCAAATCTCTGCAGTTTCTTCTCCTTAAGACCGATGCACTTAGGCTTAAGGCTATGGTGCCACTTGGTTTAAAGACTAAGAAATGAGTCTATTAAAGGTCTAAACTCCCTCCCACATTAAAATGGGCAACAACGTTTGCAGCTGTGAACCACGGTCAAATGTACTAGTACAAATCCTGTCATCATTGCCAAAATGTCATGATGGTGATCTGTACAGAGAAGACACTAGGGACCTGCAGTTCAGGAGTGTCATCTAATTACAACTCCAAACCAGTCCAGAAGACTTCCCCTTATTTGACTCTTGGTTAAATCCAGAGGCAGAAATACTGGAACCAATCCTTAGTGGTGAGAGTTACCTCTGAGGAGCCATGCACGGTTCTTCCAGCTGCAGCGATGCTTCACACTAAGGTCATAAACAAAGCTGGTGCTTCCAGTCTCATCACTTGCATTTATCTTAAAATACTAAATTAAAGGGAAAATAAAAAGTCTTCTATCCTTGCAGAGTTGGGAGGAAAGGGAAGAACATATAAGATTGCTTTAGATGAAACAGCAAGGCTCAGAGGAACCAGGGGCCTCTGCTTGTATGGTGCATTCCTCACTCGTGAGACAAGTTTATGAAGGAATGGAATGTCTTTAATCATTTAATTTGGTTAATTTAAAACTATATGCATAATTTATTTAGAGAGAGGTAAAAACCTTTAATTTCTGCATTTATTATTGTAGTGCACAATATTAGAGCAATTTTTTTTACTATTGCAATCTGCGTAATGTCTAAGAGTGTTAGTGTTCTACACATCATGCGTGAGTGAGTGTGTTTGAGGGGGTTTGAGACTCCTGTTCACATATATTATCCTCCATAAATTATGTACAGAACTTCCATTTATATACAGAGGCATTGTGGAAATTATAATACAAATTAATTTACAGTACTTTCATTTCCAGTCATTGTCGTATGCCCCTTGTCTTAAAGAAAAAAAAAAAATCTTATTTCTTCCTCCATGCTGTAAGGGGGAGTATTTGCTTTAAGTGACTCTGAAATAGTGTTTTATGTCAAAGAAGCATTTACCTCATTCACAGCAAAACTAAGGCAAGCTGTCTTGTTAAAACTGTCTCCAATTACCATTTATGCAATCTATTCAGCTAAGTGGGACACCTTTTCTGATTCCAGTTCATAGGAACCTAATTGCCAAATTTGAGTCTTTGCCAAGTTATCTATCACTTTTCAAGGACTTTATGGATGGATGAAGGATTCAGTAAGGGCCACATCTTTTATAAGGCTTATCAACTAGCTCTGACCTTCCTGATAGATAAAATGTGAGCCCCTGGAAGACCTGACTCAGAGAAAATTGATTCCAGAGCTGCCTCATTCTTAGGCAACTTTAAATTATGTTCCAGTGTGACCCAGAAGATTTTTTCCAGTATGAATATCACTCTACTCTCCTTTAGCTGAATTTTCCCTCATTTCTTTTCTGATCTGGGCTACGCTTTGAGCAGCCAGCTTCACTGAAGGCATTGTGTGTCCACCATAATGCCTCTCATGACTAATTCACAGTCCCTCAGTGTGTATGAAAGCTTAAATTATTTCCTGCAGTGTGCATTTTCTTCCACATGTCTATGCTGAATTTCATCTTCCATCATGTTGTCTGGTCAGGTCTTTCTGGAGCACATCGTTTTTCCCCACAGTCTTGAGTAACCTAAAAAATTCTGTGTCATCCAGACATTTTGCTAATTCACTATTTACATACCTAATCCCACATCACTTGAAAACTTCTCTTAATACAAACTTTGCGCTGGCAGGCATAAATTCTTTATATATACTAAAGCTATGAGCCAATCTAGGGCTATTTTTCAATTATATTTATTTGAAATAACATTTAACCTCTGTTGAAGCAATGAATTCTATGATAGCGTCACAGGTGTTGTTTTCTTGAGTTGGTGTGGCCATTGGATACAGACGGGGTTCACATTTTCTCTGCTGGACTGGAAGATCCCTCTTTTTTAAGCCTACGTGGGAGGTGGACTACTTCCTTCCACTGTATTTTTCCTATGCAAGGTGGAAAGGCAGCAGCAGCTACTGCTAGTGCAGAAATGAAATGGTACAAGTATAGGTCTCTGGTACAGGAAACTGAGTTGACCTGTTCTACTGCCTGCTTGGAGGTGGTTAGCACAGAAGAAGGAAACAGGGGCTGATGGGCACAGCCAAGAGTGGGCAGGGGACAGAGGAAGGGTGTGGGTCAGACCAGGCTATTGACCAGTCTCCTGTGAGGGTTACCTTCCCTCATCTCTGCTGCACCCTGAGGCAGTTACCAGCTTGCCCCTCAGAGCAATCCCAGGGAGCCTCTCTCTCTTGCTGCTCCCCATGGAAATGGTGAAAGACAAATGGTGATACAGCCTTTTCTCCAGCAGCAAGACACTTAGGACTGATGGGCAATATTGAGTATAATAGGTTGCCTCTGCAAGAAGGTTCAATGCCTACCAGTGTTCCTTGTGAAGAAACTGTGACCTATCACCCTTCAGTGGGGCACATACCTCAAAGGAACAGTTTATCCCACTTTGTTCCTTGCTTGTCATTGTAGAAATTTTGTATTTTACTTTTAAAATACTCTGTTTCTTCTTAAGCTATATCATCAATACTTGCACTAACAAGCAGGGAGGTGCTGTGGGACAATTAGTCGCTTCAGATGAGGAAGAGGGGATTTGGGCAATGCGGGTGATGTAGACAGTGATCTGGATTTCGAAATTTCAAGAAGCAGAACTAACAGATAGGGAAGAATCTCCTCTTTCACTGTCCTTCAAGCTTGACCACACAGGGTCTAAAATATTTGAGAGTCACGAGCTCTCCTGACGAGGCCACCACCGCCCTGGAAAAGTTACCACAAGTGCCTACCATGATGCCCAGCAGCAACAAAGGAAAACATACGCTGAACACTCAAGCAGTGCATGTTCATCGTTCAGGTAATGCATTGCCATCATTAGCAATGGCGCTTCACTGAAATGGATAGGATAGTATATACTTCTCAGGTATTTTTTGTTTCAGGACTTATGCGCATTCAAGTAGATGAGACAGGTTTGGATTTTGGTCAGTACACTTGGAAGGTTATATTTGCAATCAGAGTAAAAGAAACAGTAAACTGGGGTAAAATCTGTGGTTAATAGTGTGCTATTTATCTGGGGTTTACTTGGTTCAGTTTATTGTCTTTGATTGTTTCCTCATGAACTCACTTCCTGGGTGGATGACTTTGGTAGAATCATTTTTCATAAAAATTATAGGGGTCAGAGAAATATTTGACTCCTAGCCTGTGTACACTGAGTAAAACACCATTCTGTGCATAGGAGGGAGGCCAGAGGTGCCTTTGCACCCCACGATCCATTCACACCACAGCAAAGGATTAGCATCTCCCCTGCTGCCTGCTCAGGCCCAAGAACCCCTCTGGTCCTGCTGGTGAAACCAGCAGCATAAAAAAGCCCCATGTTGTCTTTTTGTCAGACCAGGTAAGGAAGTAGAGAATGGCTCTAATTCCAACTTGTCAATGCTACCTTATGGAGCAATGCTTGTGTGAACTTTTTTGTTTGGTGTTAAGTCTTTCACAGATCAGTTGCATTGATTCAGTGCATTTTTGCAGCAAACTAATGAGCTCAGTTACCTCTGGGTGGGGAACGTGCTGTAGGTGCTGTGAAGGCATCTGCTTCCTTTAGATCATATTCAGTCACCTGGTTCTCAGCCTGGAGGCTCCGGATAGCTCTGCCTGCGATTACATCTCCCACGTCATCCCACACTTCATCACTCTCCCCACCCTCCCGCCTATTCTCCAGCCTTTCTTCTTTCCTCCCACCCTTCGCCAAATTCCTGCTGCCCCTCCAGCTATCCTCACTTCCTCGCCTGCATTCCTCTCCCCATTATTGTAGTTGTCTCAGGCTGCAACATCTTGATAGACTGTGTCCATCACCTACTGCTCTCCAGTGGGAGGTGGAGGGAGGAGCAGACAGCAAGGCCTGTTTCCATTCCACCAGTTTTTGAGGTAGCTTGTAATGCCCAGAGGGCTATGTGAGCACTGAAGTGATCTAAGGGAGCTGGATTTCAGTAGCATGTCCTTCCAGCAGGATTTTGTTTGCAGAAGAAAAGGATGAGGAAGTGGGAAGGGGAGCAGGGGGGCAGAAAGCACAGAAGAACAGAGTGTGCTTCAGGCAGTGGGAACTGTGATTTCAAGTGCTAGTTCCACCAGCTAAAGCAAACGGTCTCCAGTGCTGCCCTTTCAGGGCATGCAAATGTGGCCAGCCCTTGCTCAGAAGTAACAAGCCCCAGAAGTCCCTCCTCTTCCCAGGGTGCCCTGTCATGCGCTGCCCCTACTTACTTTGCAAAGTGCTGCATACCCTGCAGGGAGCACAACTGCACATGGTGTTGTGGGTTCCCACCAGCCAACAACACGTGTCTGCCCAGCTCCCAGGGGCAGAGCCCAGGGGACTGGGCTGCCTGGATGCCTTCAGGCCCCGAGGAGCTGTGCGGTGGGTGTCTGCCTGGAGCATGGGCTTTCATAGCACTTCAGTTCTGTTAAAGGGGGAGGAGTTTCTCCCTTGACATTTTCACAGCTCTGGAAGGAACAGGAGGGATTGATGACTGAGCACAGCAAAGACAAAGAGGTGATCCTGCCCTACTGGGCTTTGATAAACCTAGGCAACCAGCCACCACTTGTTCTTACAATCCCTCACTCCCACATATGCACAAGAAACACTATTACGGGGCTTTTTCAACATTAATGCATGCTTATTAACTGAAGTGCATTTGTTTTCTATTGAAAATCTTGTTTCTAAACCTCTCCTTCAAACTCATTATATAGATACACACACTTACTTATTTTTCTGTCAAAGAAATCAGATCTGTAACATTTGAAGAGGAAAGAAAATTATCATTTTAAACTAAATTTATTTTTTTTCTTTACACCATTTTCTTTTACCAAATTACACTTTAACTATTAATTTCACAGACATTGTACTCGGTTTCAGCAGCCTGAGGTGGTCTGTTGAAATGCAGGCGTACACTGTGACTGGGCAAGCCTTTTGTTAGCAAACTCCTATTCATTCATTTCAGAAGCACAGCGTTTGCACCTTGCAAACCTGACACTGGTTCTGAGGCACAGATTTGTAAAGGTATTTTGGCGTCTCCCTCCCAGCAAGTCAGACTCAGAGATGTGGCTTTTCCAGTAAAATAGTTTGCTCTTTTTTATTGGCTGAGTTTTCCTCCTGTTGGAGGAATGGCAAAACGGAGTTCACTTCTCTGGAAACAAAACTCACAAAAGCATACGGCAAAAGCCTTTACAAATATCAGCTGATTAACTCTCACAGAAGCCTATCAGGAAAAGCAGGCACTTTATCCTGTTTTTTCCCCAGAAACTCAGAGGTAAAGCAAATGTCTCAGAGTATCAGAACCCACTTCTAATTCAAAGCTGTGTCTACCTAGTAGGATGCAGTAACATGCAGATAGATTGAAGCAAATGTGGCACAGCAGTTTGCTGGCAGGACTTTGCTGCTTACACCACCTGAATGCTCTTTCAGCACTAACTCAGTAATTATGCATCATGGACAGGCCTACTTTTCCCCCATCACTTCTGCATTTCAGCGTAACTTTGCAAAATGATCAAATGACTGAGATCTAGGAAGCTCTCTGTCCTGTGTTCAGTCTATTGCACTTGCTACTGTGCAATTTAGACCCTTAGTAAAACTAACTGTTTGCTACTGTCCTGCCTAGAGGCCGTCTGAGAACAGGACCCTGTTGTGTGAATTGCTGGATAAGCACGTAATGAGACTCCCTGTGCTGAAGAGTCCATTATATAAATAGAAAAAGAGATCCAGAGAGAACTAGGGTACAAAGGGGAATGAACAATACAGGAACTGCGAATATCAGGTCAGGGTGGATCTCAGCCTCAGAGTGTTCTGCTCCCACTTGAAGTCAGTTCATTTGAGAAGATTTCATGGGGGTAGAATTATGTCGGGAAACTGCTGGATGCCCAAATCACAGCTGAGAGTGCGGCCCATCGTCTACGTGGAGTCAAAGTGAACTTCAGACCCAGGAGAGGCTCTGCTAGCTGTGTCCTCTAGGACGCTGCATCTGAGCAGCATCGCTTGGCCTCCATAAGGGAACCCGTGACGCTATAATTCCCACTTCTTGCTCCTTCCCCTTTCTCCTGATCCAAAACACTCACCAAATCCCAGCAAATTTTCTGAAATGCAATTGAAATGGCAGAATTCTGATGTGGTCAATTAACCCCTGTTACCTCAAATCCTGATATCTCCGTATAAAAAAAACCCAAAAGATAATAGCGCTGGATTGTTGGCATAGCTGGGGAGGAATGCAGTGATACTATGATATAGTTTCTTATGAGTTATTTATTGGGCACTGTGATCAGAGCTAGGCTTAGCCTCTGCCCCGCTCCAGGTCGTCGCGAGTATATACCATATGCCCTTCCTCCAAAGCATTAAGCAGCCGTGCCAAAGACAGGATCTTTGCATGACTGCCTCTAGATCCCTACACGTACCCATGTAGCCCCTATAATGGACAAGCACATGTATTATTAAGCAGTAGAAAGCACTTGTACAAGGCTGACAGCACACATGACTTATTTACGCTGACCTAAAATAGCAGCACTTTAAGTGATACAAACACATAAGATTTTAAAGTGCTCCATGGAGAATTGTGAATACAGGCAAAACTTTGGCTAATCCTGAAACAGTTTTCTTAAAAAATCAGCTCATTCTCTTTAACGCACCTGCCGTTTCTTTCCCTCCTTACAAGTGACTTCCTTCATTTTCCCCTATATATTAGATTATTAACGGCTCTGCTAATAACAGTGTTGTCAGAAGCAGCCTTTTCGAGCTGACAGCTCCTAAGGGCTTAGGAATACTCTCCCTCGGGCTTGTAGGGTGGAGAATTCATGGGGTTTTCCTCTCTTTTAGCAGTTTCCCGATGGAAAGTGGCCCTAATGGCCCTGCTTTAGCTGTTCCCAGCTTGGCGCTGTCCGTTCCCATCCTCGTTCAGGACCTGCCTGGCGACAGGGCTGAGGATGTCGCAGGGACGCGGGATCTCCAGTGCCCCCGGAGAGGCTTGTGGCCCCGGAGCGGTCCGGGGGGAGGGAGGTCCCTGCCGGGGCGCGCCGGGAAGGCTCCCGGCTTCACGGACCTGTGCGCTGCGGCTACGCCAAGAGCGTGGGGTGAGAGGCGAGAACCAGCAAAGCATTAAAATGTATGTGTGTGTGGGGGGGGTGGGGGGACTTTAAAGATTATTTAACCAAGAAAATATCTCAAAGTCTGACTTATATGAAATTTAATTTAATTTATTTTTACACCAGCAGCTGTCAGTTCAAAGAACAAAAACAAAGTAGCCATCTGTGCTTAATTTCATAAATCTACTGTAGATTGTCACATGATGGTGGAACTTGGACAGAAACGTGTCATGTGATGGGGTCCGGTCCCTTTAAAGCCATATAGTCTTTTCACATATAGTCTGATTTAGCTGCAGCTATAAGCACGAGGCCCACCTAAGCAGGCAGCAACAGGTCGTGAGCAGAGCAGGGGCTAGTCTGACGGAAATCCGGATTTCTACGGCAAGTAGTATCTTCCCTTCGATTTGTGGCCCCCCAAAAGTGAAGGATTTGAACGTTTTTGCCACGTTTTCAGCATTTAACCAAAACTGTAAGCCACTGTGAGTGCCCGTAACATGAGATGGTTCCTCGCGCCGAGGGGCAGGGTGCTGCCGGGCGGGCTCCCCCTCCGCGCAGCCCTCCCTCCGCTCCCCGGCCGGGGAGGGATCTGCCCGCCTGAAACGTCGGCGCACCACGGGTCAGTCGGGGAGCTGTAAAAAAAAATGAAATTTTTGAGGCCGTTAGAGAGGCAGGGAAAGTCAGGGTGTATCTACGCTGCAAATGCATATAAGAAGGTGCAAGGGAGAGAGATCAGAGGGGGTGTAATTAAAATACAGATCAAGAAGTCGCATTTTTCAATTTGCCATGTGAAAAAAAATAACAATCAGCTTGTCATATTCTCATTAAATACCAGATGGTTGAGCATGAGTAATAGATCCCTGGCTGACAGAAATCTGCAAACTCTTTTCTTCAGAGAGTTTTTAACTTAAGCAATCAGGCCATATCGAATGGTCCCTAATACCGTCAAGGTGAGCGTGCCTGGTTGGCGGCTGTGCGCGCGCGTACCGCCGTGCGCGCAGGAGCGTCCGTGCGCGCGGGGCGGAAGCAACAGCAGAGCCTCGGAGAGGCTGAAATTAATTTCTTAACAGGCAAGGTTTGTCTGCCCGACTCTCACGCTCGCTCGCACGGAGCTTCCCGAGGTTTCTGTGCCTTCCCTCCCCGCCCCGGCAGGACTAGCCGAGCGGTGAGCACAGCTCTGCCGCGAGGGGAGGCCGCGGGCGAGCAGCGCCGCGGCGGCCAGCGCCTTCCCCCGCGGCTGGGCTCCCGCCGGAGCCCGCGCCCGGCCGGGGCGCTGCCCCGCTCGTCCCGGCGCCTTGCCCGGCCGTGACTCCAGCGGCGGCTTCACGCCGGCCGCGTTGCCGCGCTGGCGTGCGGCGGCGGAGCTGCCCTGCCGTGGCGGCCGTGAGACGCCGCGCTGGACCGCCGCCGGACCGCGCCGGCGCTGCGCCTCGGCAGAGCGGCGGGACGCCCCTCTTCGCCCCCAGGGCACCACCCTCGCGGAGATAACGTGGGGATATAGGCGGGGGGGCGCAGACCCACGGTGCCGGCAGCGCCCGCAGGACCCCAGGGACACCTGCACTGCTCGTTTTCTGCGGCCAGAGCTTTGCACGGCCGGGGGCCCGCTGGTTCGCAAGTACAAAGACGCATCCGATCGCTCCTTTCCTGGACTTCAGCCATCGGCGAGGCTTGGTGCAGGCCCATCCGGATGACTGGGAGCCCTGCAGGGCCTGTGCAATACGGGAAACATTTACGCCTGGCAGCAACACTTGGAATTTCAAAGACGTTGGGCCGGTGTGCAGAGGCAGCAGCCACTTCAGGTCTGCTTGCTCCAGCCTGTTACGGAGGGGAACACACACAGTTCTCTCTCTTCAGGACCTTGCTTTTGCTTTTTTCTTTCTTTTTTTTCCCCCCTTCCTTTTCTTGGCTTGCTGCTGTTTTCCCTTTAACTAGAAGAAGTCATTTTGAATGAAAGTAGTTGATCTGGTCCTTGTATATGGAAAAACAGCAACTGCTGGCAAAGAACAACAGTCTTCGTGGTAGGAGTGTGGAAGCTTTATTCTCCTACAAGTTTGGACTGGACTGCTGCTTCAAGTAATAGGCGTTAATGCCAGAAAAGAGCCTGTGAGGTTTTTTTAGCCTACTCATTTTGCCAATGTGGGATTTTTCCCCGTGGGATATTTTAACCAAGCTTTAATTAAAAAAATTAGAAGGCATTAAAGCAGTACAAAGCAATAACCTCCTCCGGTGTACCTCACATTACCAACCAACCTGTTAGTCTCAGGCCTTTCCAACCTAGTGATATGTCTGTGTTCCTGGCAAATCCAAATCTCACAACACTGTGTTGTTCAGAGATACCCAGAAGTGACATCGCTACATTAGTACAATGAATTAACCCGGGTAGAGCGCCATGCTAGTAAGTCTGGATTGCTTCTCATCCTCAAGCTAGTTCTTTTAGAGCTAACTCACTTAACACTGTAATGTGCAGTGCTATATACCCACATGCTATGCTGGTCTTTGGGAATGATCATAGAATCATAGAATCAGTAAGGTTGGAAGGGATCTCTGGAGATCATCTAGTCCAATCCCCCTGCTCAAGCAGGGTCACCTAGAGCATGTTAGACAGGGTTGTGTCCAGGCGGGCCTTGAAGATCTCCAGAGAAGAAGACTCCACAACCTCTCTGGGCAATCTGGTCCAGTGCTCCGTCACTCTCACAGGGAAGAAATTCCCCCTCACGGTCAGGCCAAACTTCCTGTGCTTCAATTTCTGCCCATTGCCTCTTGTCCTGTCACATGGGACAACCGAAAAGAGTTTGTCCCCGTCCCCTTGACACCCTCCCTTCAGGCACTTGTACACATTGATGAGATCCCCCCTCAGTCTTCTCTTCCCCAGGCTGAAGAGGCCCAGCTCTCGCAGCCGTTCCTCGTAGGGCAGATGCTCCAGCCCTCTGATCATCCTCGTAGCCCTACGCTGGACTCTCTCCAGTAGCTCCATGTCTCTCTTGTCCTGTGGAGCCCAGAACTGGACACAGTACTCGTGATGAGGCCTCACCAGGGCTGAGTAGGGGGGCAGGATCACCTCCCTCAACCTGCTGGCAACAGTCTTCCTAATGCAGCCCAGGAGACCATCGGCCTTCTTGGCCACAAGGGCACATTGCTGGCTCATGGTCAACCTGTCATCCACCAGCACTCCCAGGACTTTCTCTGCAGAGCTGCTCTCCAGCAGGTCAGCCCCCAGCTTGTGCTGAGGCCTAGGGTTATTTTTCCCTAGGTGCAGGACTCTGCTCTTGCCCTTGTTGAACCTCATGAGGTTCCTCTCCGCCCAGCTCTCCAGCCTGCCCAGGTCTCTCTGAATGGCAGCACAGCCCTCAGGTGTATCAGCCACTCCTCCCAGCTTGGGATCATCAGCAAACTCGCTGAAGATGCACTCTGCCCCCTCATCCAGGTCATTGATGAAGAAGTTGAACAGGATGCGACCCAGTACTGAGCCCTGGGGGACGCCACTAGCCACAGGCCTCCAACTACACTCCACACCACTGATGACGACCCTCTGAGCTCTGCCTTTCAACCAGTTCTCAATCCACCTCACTGACCACTCATCTAACCCACACTTCCAGAGCTTCTCGAGGAGGGTGTTATGGGAGACAGTGTCCAAAGTCTTGCTAAAGTCAAGGTACACAACGTCCACTGCTCTGCCCTCATCTGCCCAGCCGATCACTCCATCATAGAAGGCTATCAGGTTGGTTAAGCAAATGATGTTGGTATTAGGGGGAGCTCAAAAAAAACTTGGCCAGTGGGAACAGTGAAAATGGGGCTCTGCTCCTCTCAAGACTTTGAACTGCTCAGAATAGCAGTATTTTCTTGCCCTGTGATGAGGCTCCCGGGATGAAGACTTGGCACCACTGTGATCAGTAGAAGTTTTGCCATCAACTGCAGCAGCACTAAAACTTTACCCCCTGTTTATTTTTCCAGTCAGAGTAAAAGTGTTTTTCCAGAGATAATAGACCAGTCTTTCAAACCTGTTGATTTCTTTCTAAATTCCATAAGGTGTGCACTTTCACAACATTTTCCTTATGTGCTTTTCATGTTTTTTAGGTAGTAGCAGCATATATTACTGCTTGAATCACCTCTTTTTGAGAATTGCCTTCTTATCACACCAGCCTCTCTTTTCAGCTGTTACTTTTTCAGGACCTCTTTTTCTCTTGGCTTGACAAGACCGTCAGAGGCACATGTAATCATTTGATTTCTTGATCCTAGGCTTTAATGATTAGCTTATGGAGTCTCATATGCTCCTGTCATGCCTATTGCTACCTCTGTCAACTTTTTGTTCAACACAGCAGGCTTCTATCACGCCTAGAGACAAGGTTTGCAACACCTGTTCTTAAAGGAAATTGAAAGACAGATTTTCTGCTAATGTAGATCAACAAAGTAATGGAGCTGCAACTAATTAATTAACATAGAATCTTTCTCCACATATATAACAAAGTTATATGAAACTTACTCTGTACTTCTCCAGTTTGGCAGGGTTTACTGAGGCTAAGGTATGTGGATCTTCAGCTGCAGAAATCATCAGTGATTTCTGGTGGCTTCCAGACTGTTTGGCCTCATTTTGAGTCTTGTGTACTTTGTATCTAGTGGACAATATCATACCTCCTGTCCATAGGCAATGTGGTTCTTAGAAAATGCTGATGAGCCTCTTTCACCAGTTCGTCTCGACTGCCTTCATTAGCCTTACATGTCCACCCACCAATACTCATACCTAGTGTGGCACAAGCTAGGAGGAAGTTTCTGTAGAGATTTATCCCATCTGTCAGCTGTTTCATATCTCAGGAATATTTCATATTTCATATCTTGTGACCAAGGTCAGACCACTTGGACAGAGTTACTAAATGGAATTTCTGTCATTAGAACAATGGAAGTCTTTAAGCTGGTTTTACCACCTTATCAAACCTCTCTGGGTGAGGCAGGAAAGAACAAACTAGTTTTTAGGGCCACAGAGGTATACAAATCTGACGGTGTACAGATATGCCCATAGGTGTCTGATGACTTGTCTGATATACCTGAGTAGTGAGAAAGGACGCTTTTGAGGTTAAGGCTCTGGATAGGATTCAGGAAATCTGGATTCAGTTCCCAGGCACACCATACATTGCCTGCGGCATCTTAAGTAAGTCTTTTCACTTGCTTGTACCTAAGTTTTCCATCTGTGGAAAATGGATATAAAGTTTTTTACCTCCTAGCTTTTTTCTTCCTTTTGGTCAGACAAAGTACACGCACAGTGTCCACTAGCCCACATGAGCCCTCATCTCACTGGGGATGTCTTGTTACCATCCGAGTGTGAATCACATGCTCAAGAGAACAGAAAATATATATATTTAATACATACATGTACAAATAATAAATTGTTCCAGAAATATCAGTAAAGTGTCAGAAGCTGGCCGCTTTGGGAACAATAATAGGCTTACTGGCATCTGTCTCTGGCAATCTCAAACTGTTAACCAAACTTTGAATCAAACCAGGACTGAGCATTTCATTTCATGGTTCACTAACGGCTAAGTATTTAAACACCTCCATTTTCTTTCTTTCATGCCAGTGCATTTCCAGATCCTGGCTGTGAGAATAACAGAGTTGAAATAAAAACAGAGCCAGAGAGAACTACTTGAACAAACTGGAGGCAGTGTGCAGAAACCCTATTTCTGTTTGCTGATTGGTCATATCAATCATACTGATCACATGAATCATGGTCATATCAGTCATGTGGATCATATGGCAATCTTCATTGCTAGATGGGCCTATAGAGGTGTCCCTGAACGCCACAGAAGTTTGGTGTGATAATTTGTTATCATCATCGTGCTAAATTAAAATTCTGTTCTTGCTTGTTGAATTCTGAATACCACCGCCTCAGTTCTTTCACTACGCTGGTCTCTACACTCTGCAGTAACTGAAAGTAAACATTTTTTTTAACTTGAAATAGCAGTAACAATATTGAATAAGACTCTCCAGAGATGCCCATTATGTGCTTTTTTGGTTGATTCAGTGGTCTTTCTATCCTTTTAATCCCTTCCAGGTTATTAGTCAGAGACTGTGCTTTGAGGTTCTAGCTTGCAATGTCTAGCTTTAAGGCTGTTGTAAGACGCTCTCTCAAGAGTCTCTTTTCTTGGCAAATTCTTGTAGCAGCAGGCTTTGTAGGCAGATTTCTTTCATTACATAACCTTTTCCTCTCAATAGGGCATCTGTAGTACCAGAGGGAGGAGGATGCCTGATGTAGACAGGTTTCATCCTCCCACCCTATTTTCATGTCCATGCATTTTCTCCTCTTTAAGAGGACTCTAATACATCCTCTTACTGCTGAAAGTAGGTGGAGGAACAGCCAGTCTTTCCTATCCTTGACAAAATGTTTCTCTGGCACTGTTGCTTATTATGGTGCAATGAGTACAAGGATCCTTACTGTCCACAGGGAGTCACGAGGAGGAGCAATGCTCCAGCTGGATTTCCTGGGCCAATATGTGACCCATCAGACTTTCAGCATCAATGGGTAACTGCCATCACTGAAAACAGAAGTGACCTTGAATAGAGCCAAGAGTGTTGAATTTTTGGTGTTAGTTGTAAAATGGGACTTGGCCATATACCTAGCCTTTTAAGTATGTATACCCAATGTTCAGGTGTCACTGAGATCTCATCCCTCAAGCCTAACCTGAGTGAAGCATGGGAGTGGATTGTTTGAGGTGGTCATGGAGTCTGTGTCTCTGGAGATTTTAAGAACTAGCTACATTGCATGTATCAGGACTGCTCCAAATATAGCTGATACTATAGTGATGCAGGAGAGCATATTAGATCACCTCCTGCCATGTGCCAGGCATGCTTAGTAGATTGGGCAATGCCTAAAGGTCTGTTGGGTATCAGCCTGTTCAAAACTCCCATTCATTTGGGCTTATTTCATCTGGAGCATGCATTTAAACTTAGATCTCTCACATTCTGAGGGAATATACCTATCCTTCGGTCTTACAGAAAGAAAATGGGGACAGCCAAGTTTTGTATATAACTGGATGCAAGTATTTAATTAGGTGTAGCTAAGTAGATCAGATTCAGCAGAGGATATTGAGAAAGTCCTGTCCCAGAGTACCTGACAGGGTAGTGGCTAGGTCACTCTCTTCAGTGGTAGACCAAGGCTCAAATTTCTACTTTCTAATCAGCTGGGGAGTGGAGGAGAGAGGAGGAAGACTTGAAAGCAGATTTTCTATCTCTCATATTGCTAAGAAGAAATATATGGGAAAGATGACTTAACTGTCTTTTCATTTTTTCATTAGTTCCAGAAGAGGATTTACATCTAGGAATTCCAAGGGAAAGAGGTGCTATGTCTTCAAGAGGCAGTTATTTAACTGCCTCTGCTTAATTTTCTCCACTATTAAATACTTCACACCACAGCCCTCTCATTGACATTTCTTACCAGTAAGCTTGGTCAACTTCTTGTTTTGTTCTCAGGCTTCTCTACATCCTATCCTTAGGTATCAAATTTATTCTCGCCTCTACACTACTCCCGGCACACTGGGATATTTGTGTCTCTGACCCAAGGCTGAAGAGTCCAGTATGCATCGGGGTATATGAAACTGAGGTGTTGAAACACCACACCATATTGAGGAAATTGGTACTTCTAGCCTATGCATTCACACAATTAATGAAACCTTGTGATCCTGTCACACAGGGCTCTTTGTCTCAGACCTTCTGAAAAGTATTTCCTTTGGTTGAAGTTATGCATTTAAGGTCTTTGTGCTGTTAGACTGAACTTACTTTATGCTTTCTGCCATGTGAATGGGACATGAATGAGCTGGTAAGATCTAATGCTAATACTCCTACTGGTACATGACTATGGCTTTATAGATCCCAAAGCTATTCACTTACCAGTAGTTATAGTTGGCCAGGGTAAGATAAATATATTTATTGAAGAATTTTTTTAAATCAACAATTTAGTTTTGTTTGGTATGTTTCTGAAATTCTTTGTTTCCCCATATAAATTTATTCTCTTCCTCCCCTTATATTATTTTTACTTCTGTGGAGAATACTCCAGTTCCACACATATTAACTGACTGACTAACTGGGAAAAAGTAGAAGTGAGGAGGAGTAAAACAGTGAAAGGGACATCTAATGCATAAAAATTATAGGAAATATATTTACTTTTTATTCTGTTTTTTGAAAAATAACTAAGGTAGCTTGGTTTTTAGATCAGCAACTCTTTAACACCTGAAGGAACTTGACAAATAGGATTAGTCACATTTTGTAACACTTCATTTTACCGTTTTCACCATTCTGGCCACCCTTCCTCTAGCCCTGGCATTTCAAGAAGAAGAAAGTGGAGGAAGTAAGCATCAGTCATTGTTTCAGGAAGGAGTCCCCCTTCTCCCTTAGCCAATTCAAAGGTTACAGCAGCATGGCCTAGCCACATATTCCTGGAAAAAACTCAGGCCCATCCCTTAACTGATCTTGAAACTCTCTTGCCAGAAGGAGGCAGGATAATTTCACTACCAAAGAGACACAGCTTCAGATTCAAAGTCCACAGTCGTTTTCCTCACATGCTGATATCCCAAGTCCTGACGCAGGAGCTAGCTGAGAAGCCTTCCTGTTTAGTATTGCATATGTGTATTTTACATGTACTTGCATCACAAGATCAGGCTTTCCATCTCTTACCAAGGCTATTCTACAATTTTTGCCACCTTCCAGTTGGTGTGACACCATTCTCAGCGTGCCCAGCTGTGGCTATATATCGTAACCAATTAGTCGTTTAAGTGACATATTTCTGCACTCTTTCCTGGATCCAGTAGTTGGTGTTAGGAAGCTCACCGGAGCTTCACTTCTCAAGTTCCTGTTCTGAGGGTCTTTAGGTTAACTTTTTTAGCTTTAATCAAAAAAGATGATGTCAACAGGAATCATACTGTAGGCTTTCCCGGTGCTGATTGTAACCTTTATTGTTGGTTAATTGACAAAAGTGCTAAAAGTCTGTTTCAGAATTTCTATTTCATAAAAATGTCTCCTTTGTTGAAGTATCAATTAGCAGTCTTGGTTCAAAGTTTATTTCTCTTACATGCAGCCATTTATTCTGTAATAATTGTCTAGATTTTGACATTAAATACTGTAATTTCTCCTGCTATGTTTTAAACCACTTCCAAAGGCTTCTCAGTTTTATTTCCTTCCCATTTTCTACAGAAATAGCCATAGTTTGTTCATGCTTAGAAAGATTAATAAAACTATAGAGTAGATTGTAAATTCACCCCCAACCAAAGCACAATGAGCTCTATTCGAAGATCTCCATTAGGCTGTATTTCTTTAATTAAATATGTGCCAAGGTTTCTCTCTATGAAGCAAACATGCAGAACTACATGCAATTATAAGCCGCTATATTTTACCATTTTTCACTGCAAATCTTTCAACCTTTATAAAGGGAATTCTATTTGAATGGATTTCTGCTTAAGATATACACAGCAAGAAAGATTAATTCCTGCGTGAAATTATGGACAAGCTGAAGAAAAAATCTAACAAAGTGTGAGTAAATGAAACCGTGATTCTGGTCCTACCGAAGGTATGGCCAAAAAAGGCTCATCATTAGCAAGAATTGCAACCCTGTACTGAAGCAAAGAGAAAGTTTTTGCAATGGAGATCTTTACCTTTCTCATTTCACAGTCAGGCTTTGCTGTTGCAAAGAATGACTTACGTGTCTCCAGTACCTGTTACAGTGATGCCATAGGAAAGGTGAGGAGATCAGGCTGGCCATAGGTGGTGCAAATGCAACCAAGCCCTCAGAGTAAGTCAGGACAAAGCCCTCTGCTCTGCATTCTGCTCTGCTCTGCTTTGGAGTGAGCCATTAGCAGGCTCTTTGGTTAATCTTCTTAAAGTCAGTATTCTTTTCAGACAGTAAGTAGCTGAAATGTGAAAGTGTCCCTCAGAGAGAACAGAGGGGTGGGATGGGCTGGAAATGGGAGCTCTGAATTGGGAGACAATGTTTGGAGAAACAGGCATTTGCATGTGCTTTTTGAAACTAAGGGAGAGGACACAAAGGCAATACTGGGTTTTATAGTCCTCTTTTGCCTCCGGGGACTGTGGCAATGTGTCACCAATGGTTGTATTGAGACAACTGCTAAGCAGGACAGTGGTGCTAAGTGCAGGAACAGCCCAGCATTGCCTTGGGCAGCCTGGGGAGCAGGGGGACCTAGGGGTAGTGAGCCACAGAGTGCCTCTGCCAGCTGCACCGGTGGTGGTGGTACAGACTGGTCAGGCAGTGACCAGGATGGTATGTGCTGCAGATGAACAGCAGAAGTCCTGGGATGGACTTTTCAGGATCCCAGTTTTGCAGGAAGGTGCAGGCTTGTGCAATGCCCCGTGGGGATGGTAGCAGAGCTGGGACAGGACTTCTGAGCAGAAGGGACCATCTCTGATTTTGTCACCCCGTGAAGAGGGGCTGGGAGAGCTAGGCCACTAGCATAGATGGAGGGTGAAACCACAGAGGAAGGACAGAGCCCGAGGGGAGAGCAGTGGGTAGGTGCTCCTTTTGCTGCTGTCGGGAGTGGCGAAATAACTGAACTGGGGCAGATGTCTCTGGAAGGGGCTCCTATGCCTCTGGTGCATGGGTTGGGTCCAGAGTCACGCTGAGCCCTGCATTTTGGTTTCTGGGTACTTGGCCTGCTTCACCTTTTCCCAAAGCATCTCTGGAGGGGGGGGGGAAGGGTCTAGGAAACTTTTCTGAGGAAGCCTCAGTGAGCGAGGCACACAGAGGTTAAAGCAGAGGGCACAGGTGGGGTTTGACTCTGCAGTGGGTGGCAGGAAGATGTGAGCATGGCCTGGGGCAGCAGGAGTTGCTGCAGCCATCGCTGCAGCCACTGGCAGGTAGGCACGCCGATGTGGGAAACCCCTGTGGTATGGCTGTCGTTTTGAGCAAACCTGGCAAACCTTTTGCATGCTGCTGGAGGCTAGTGGTTCTTTGCAAGCCATCCACATGGTTCTGCCTTGGGTATAACCTTGAATTTTGCTTAAATTGGGGTTCTGTCCATGTTGCACTGCATGTATTAATAAATCCCAGCCTGTTCAAACCTGCTTTCTTGACAGCAGGCTACTAGATGAAAGCAGGGTTGGTTCACTTATCAGCCAGAAATAGAGAGCTCCAAAAGATTTTTCTTACATAGCGTAGCAATTTCCACCTTTCTTTCTTCATTTATTTCTTTTTTCTTTCTTTCTTTCTCTCTTTCTCTCTCTCTTTTTTTCTTTTTTTAATGATAATCATCCTACCATGGGAATGAAAGACAGCAGGATGAAATTTGAACTTGCCATTCTTAGCTGGTCAAAACAGAAGTTC
This sequence comes from Rhea pennata, assembly GCF_028389875.1. NCBI lineage: Eukaryota > Metazoa > Chordata > Aves > Rheiformes > Rheidae > Rhea > Rhea pennata. The sequence continues at coordinate 56,450,080 of NC_084667.1, read as the reverse complement.
CGTCTGCATAACTCCAACTTTCCTTCAAATACATGTGTTGAAACTTTGCTATGGATATTTTTCTACCTTTTAAGAAAAAGCATTAAATGATCCATATATAAGAGGATCTCTGACATCAATTGGTAATGGATATTGCAGTCTAAAAAGACCCATTCTGAACAGCTCCTGCCCTGCACAAACCTGAAGACTGTTTGGCCTGACCTTCTGTGGCTTTTCATGCCTGCAGAATAAATTATGAAATTTTTAGCGTTCCTGTAACATTTGTAACATCTGGGCCTCATTGTTTCATATCTTGGAAAAAAAGGGGGCCAATGACAAACACATTTTCCATTCACATACTCTTTCACCTGGTTTTCTACATGTTTTGAATCAAGATGCTCAAGCATAAACTTCAGCTTGTCATTTCTGGCTTCCCTCCTGATGGGAGGGAAAGCTCCCTCAAAGCTAACCCACCAGAGTGATTTTGTAAATAGCCGTGCACTGAGGATGGCTTTTTTGTCTTAGGCAGGTAAACAGGAGAGTCACTCCTTCAAAACACGTTGAATGATTTTTGGTGCTCTATTAAGAATACTAACTTAGCACTGGTATCTGAGTCGTGTTTTCTCTAATCCCTTTCACAGTAGAGCTATGAGAGTTTCTCTCTTACACGTCACTAAACTATAAGTTATACACATTAAGAGACCTTGGCTGACTTGAAGAAAATAATCTTCCTCTGCTTTTTGCAAAGCCAAATTCCATAGTTGAAAAAAAAAGATTATTATCCTTCGTATTCTATTCTTTTTCCATTGCTTGCTTTTGCATCAGCTGCTGAATTTATCCTGTTACACAGCACATAGGACACGCCATAAATAACTTGTAAAGTTTCAGAGGTCAGAGGTCAAAATATCAATTCTAATGGACAAAAGCATTAGAGGGGCAACGTGTGTGTCTTGGGGCTGGAAAGGCTAAGATTGAAAGGTGCAGTTTTAGACTCATTAACTTCAGGAGTACAGTGCTGCTTTGTTGTTATAATTTGATAGAGTGCTTGGAAACAAGAAAAATATCAGTTTGTGTTTGGGAAGGAATAATTCAGCCTCATGTGGATGCCTTTTATTTTTAGAGAAATGTGTCTCCCTTAGACCCTTGTAAAAATAAATCGTGTGGAGCAGAGGGACATTGCCTGCATGCAGAATCAACTATTTGCCAAATGTTTTCTTTGTTTAAAATATGCACTTGCTAGACTGAAGCCCAAACTGCAAAGTTCAAACCAACACTCAGATTCTAAGCAGCGCAGACTTTAAAGTCACCGAAGTCCAACTGGGAAATATGACATTACGAGCAGTCCTGCAGTTAAATTTCTACACCATCCTTTGCTTACAAAATATCAGAAGAGGTGCAAGTGCTACCACCTGTTTTCTTCTTCACCATTCCGAGATTTTCCAACAGCTCAGTGGCTAGTGCACTCCACCAGGATGTGGATGACTCAAGTTCAATTTCTCGATAGACAGTAAAGTATTTGAACCCACAGATTCCCAGGGTATTCTCAGGAGAGACTCTTTCAGTTAGTCTTTTGAAGGTGTATCACTTTTTTTGTAGAATAATCATTAGATGTTAGATGCAAAAAAGGGAATGTGAACATGACCCTTTATCCTAGGTAAGATTACCTGGAAAAAGAAAACTTGGGTTCCAAGCCCTGTTCCAGGAAAAATTCCTCAATGAAAAATACTTAAGCAGGAATTGGAGCTAAGGAAGGACTGGAACCAAGATTTATTTTCCCAGATGAACACCTACCTTACCAACATGTTGGAGTTAAGCATGTACATTGTTTTCCTGGTTGGCCCCATTAACATACTTGATTGCTGCAAGCAAGGCAGGATGGTTACAACAGGATGGCCAACAAACCTCCTGTCTTCAAGAATCTGCTAGCTGGGCATCAGAATGTTATAATAGCATGAGGGGGTAAAGAAGGGATAGAGAAGGGACTTCTTAAGTGCAGCAAGGGTCGTTCTTTCACACCCCTCAGGAGGCATTTTACGCTGTTAGACAAAGGAGAAGGGGAATTAATCTCTCTGATATTCTCTACTAGCCCAGTTCAGTAGGTGCATCTGAGGTCACTTGTTGATCAGGGGCCATAATCAATGATATCTTTTGGGGGAATTTAGGACTGCTAGATACATATCATTAGTTTATTTGGTTTGAAAACCTATGACGATCTTTGTAGACAAGGAGTTATCTGGTGAGGTGGAAGGTTTCTTTAAATCTTTTGAATGAACCACAACCCAGGACAATAATTAGTGTTAACAGAACCGTTATATGAAAACAGGAACTTTACTGTTTAACTGTTCGCAGTGGGGGGCTTGAATCCCTAGCCCAGCACAAAGAGCTGTTTCTTAACATGATTAAGGTCATGTCAGTAGGAGTTGGCCAAAAGTGATTAGACTGTTCCAGGAACTAGGCTGAGAGCTTGCAACAGGGAAATGTCCCGTGAAAGATTTTTGCTTCCTGTGTCATCTCTGGTAATCTTTCCCTCGGAGAAAAAGTCTCCATCACTGTGGCTTGATTTAAATATGCGAGCAGAGCCTGACTTCTTCCCTTATTTTGTAACCAAATACATAAAGTAACCATCTCTTGGCAATATCTCCAGCACAGTGTGTAATACACTAGCCCTCAGCCCACCCAAGCATCAGAGCAAGTGTTCCCTGATGTCCACCAAAGTGGACAGTAACAAGGGAGAAAAGGGCAAACTGAAGGAAGGGTGGCATAATCAAAGATAAAGTGACCCAAAGAGAAAGGCCTGATGTGCCCTGCTGTAATGACAGCCACAGAGAGACCCCAGTGGACATCCCCAGGGAAGACACTCCATAGATGGAATCCCCACCGAGAAGGTTCAAACAGCAAACCCAAGTGCAACAGAACTATACAGTTAAAAAAAAAAAAAAAGAAGAAGAAAAAGATAATTTTCATGTTCCATAAGGCTATGATTATGTGATATACATATTTTTATTCAGGATCAAAGCGTTGTTTTTAATAGTTAAATATTCACAGATGCAAATGAACTTTGATTTGCATAAAGTGATAATTATGTTATTCATTAGGGCTTGGTAAATGTTGTGTTCAAATTCCATGATCATTTTGCTTTAGGGTTGCTGAGAAACAAGTTATGAGTTTGCGGGGAAACCTATTGTGAAAGTAAATGGTGGAGTTATTTTCACTGGGCTGGGATGATTTACCTGTCTCCTACATTCTCTCTACGGCATGTCCAGTCTCGCCCATTATATCAGCTAATGTCTGTGGGGAGGCCCAGGGCTGCTGTCCCTGCAAGGTCATCTGTCAATGCCAGACGGGGAGGGGAAGCTGTCAGTCTCCTGGTGTAATTGTGTCTTCCCAGCTGCGTTGCTGGCCTGGGCTGCTGGTACGCGGTGCTGTGGGAGAGACCCACCTTCCCTCCCCGCCTCGCACACACACCTTCCCCTGGGTCAGGGGAGACAATGGAGCAGGGAGGACAGGGCAAGCCCGCGCCGCGCTGCAGACGCTTGATAAATGGGTGGGCAGGCGGCGAGTGACAATATGCAGACAAGTGATATCATTTGCAAATGGATTCAGCAAGGGAAGCAAGAAGATAGCATGGGGGGAAGGCAAAGTCAGGGGCATGGAAAAGGTTTCTTGTTAACCCTTTCAAGAGGGTGGAAAACATGATAGCTGAGCTCTCTGGAAAGAAATGTTGGGAACGCTGCATTCTCGTTCCTAAACTACCATCTCTGGGAGAGCGAAACACCCCACAAGGAAGTCACATGACACTAACTGGCTTTTTAAAAACTGCATTTTTAGTATCTGTTCTCAGGGCCTCCTCTCCAGATGTGTAGCTATGCACATATTTGGATTTATCTGAGATTAACCTGACTTAACTCCTTGTTTGGAGAGATTCCCATCCCTTTCTTCAGAAGCTGAGACCATTTCCTCAGAGCAAGATCAATTACTTGGGCTGCAGTGACTTCTTTTTCTGGACACCCTGGCTACGGCATTGCCCTACGCAACTGTCCAGCCCCATTACCCCAGTGAGCCAGCACCCTAGGAAGACACCTGGGTGCCCCTGGCAGGCCAGCAGAGATGGAGGGTAGGGTAGGACTGCTGCAAACCCAAAATGGTTAGTGGGAGGGAAGAGGTCACAGAGCCACACAAATTGGCAAATGGAAGATAGAGCTGCAATGAATGTTTTGAATATTTATGTATGTCAATACTTCAGAATGGTCATGAGAACAAATCATTTCCTCTCCCCAACTCCTCCGTAACTATGGGATGAGAAACACTGTGACTAGTGGTCATCCAGTAGGTTGAATCCATGAAGGGACTAGACAGTCTATGAAGCTGTAGGATGTTTCCCTCGTTACAGATCTACTTGCTCTCTCTCCTAGTTGCTGACAATCTCAATTTTTCTTCTTTGTGCACATTTTTTCTTGTCACTCAATAAGTATGGCTATATTTTACACTCTATGGTTCCATGCTACTAGCTTCCAATAAACATAGACTGTGTTCACATGCCACAAGTTTTCATTTTCCAGTCTTCCTGTCTTCCTTGTGCCAGTGTAGCTGAGCCTGCCCTTCTGGGCTCTGGTTGTCTGGGTACATACCAAGGAAGTCAGGACATCTACTCTGGAGAACTGCTGTGCATCAGGAACACCATCTGAGACGATTGCTGAGATAGAGCACCTAGAGGTGGGATTATTCACAATTAGTTAGCTGAGCAGTGAGAGCATCATCTTTGCAAGTGAATGGCATGCAGAATTTTTGAGACCATCAACAGTAGAGGCAGTGTCAGCTTCTGTAGGAATGTCCCGGGGATATGTAGGATGTCCCATAATTGTCATAAATTGTTCTCCATTCACAACAAAACTACTGTGATGGGGGTATGAGTGTGGTGCAGACATACAGGCCCAGATTCATCTAACCTAAAGCAACTGGCAACCCCTGGATCCATTACTGACACCAATGGATTGCAGCAAACTCCCAGTATAGCAATGTAGATCAGAGTGTGGCTCTTCACCTGTGACATTTGTAACCAGGACCTCTGCAGAGGTTGCCAGAGTGCAGTGTTTCATGTGCCACAGCCTCCTCTCCATGGTTGCTGCCGCTCTTGAGCGTAGTGTGGACTTTGAAGTAATGCTTCCAGCCTTTTTCCCTGCAAAGAAATGTCATCCTTCTCTTCCTCTCTTTCTTTACTTGCTGGATATCAGCTGTAGTTACCATATTATAGTTATTCTATTTAAATGCACTAAAAATACAGATCAGATAGCTAGATCATCCATTAACTGCCTCGTTATCCTACTGAATGAAGACTCTTTCTGACTTTTAGTGTGGACATGACCAGGAAATATTAGAACTGGGCTGTCATTAATAACTTCACACACAGACGTGCGCACACACACACACACAAATCTAAATGGCCAATTAATGGCCACATCTGCCTTAATGTTACTTATTAACTTGTATTACCTGTAACAGCCACTAATGCTTTTGGAACTTTTTTCATTTAATTCTTGCATTTTCTTCTGTTATTTGGCCCCACATTAATACTATATTTCTTTCAGAGCCTCTCTTACTGAAGAGGGGATGGACAAGATGACCTGATAGCCCTTCCCACGTCTAATTTCTGTATGCACAGTTCCCTCATTATGACACTCCTGCACAATAAAAGACAGAGGATCAGACTTAGCATCTGAAAAAAATGCTCTCTTTTCCCTTGACACCTTGCTGTGCTCTTGGCCATGATTTAGCCTTACTAGCTGTGCATCTGTTGCTCTTCAGGGCACTGAGAGCCCATAGGTGTGAGAAGGTCATTAAGAGTCATACAGGCTCCCTCGTTAGAAACCAAATCACACACCTACTTATTGGTTGCTGGCATTTTCCTTTTTTTTTTTTTTTAAAGAAGACTTTAATATTGGTCACAGAAACCAAAGCCATGGTTTGCTCTTATTAGGTCAAGCTTTAGCTTTCTAGAAATCAATAGTGGGGTCTTTCATGTAAGTATTTTTGCGCGAGATCATACAATTGCTTATGGAAATCCTCATTTATGCACATTGTCTCAGTACTGGAGACGTGAATTTAGAAGTGTTTCTCCTAAATCTCAAAGGCTGGCAATAATCAAAAAATGAAAAGGAAGTTGGTCTCATTTAGATTTCTTGCATGTTTTCTTGTGTGGTCAGAGGAAAAAAAATCAGAGTTTTCTCTGTGTCTCAATTTCCTCATCTGACAATCTAGGTCGTAAATTCTGTGGAATTAAATTCCTTATTCTTTGCAAGGTGTGTGAAAATTACTCTTGGTTGTTCCGTGTTTCATATAATCTGCATTAGGAAATGAACTATCTTGGAAATCCTAGGTATGACAGTTTTGCTTGATCTTGAATGGGACTGGCCTTTCACTTCACTTAAGGTGACTGAAAAGGAGCAGAAGAGCAGCTGAACAAAGAAAAAATATGTGGTAAGAAATCCCTTTAAGGAAGTAAAACTAAAAATGTAATGTTTGGAAATATGACAAATACCAATAAATTCTTATCCTGGCTGTTACTTTCTGCGCTGGTCTTTTAGAATAGCTCCTGAACAAAGAGGAACAAGGGAGAACTTGTTTAGATGTTCTTGAGGACCTGAACTACTAGTTGCTAACCAGGCCTGTGCAGCTCTACCTACGAGAAACTTTTAGGTATTGGTCCAGGATTCTGATTTTGAGCAGTGGCAAGTCCTAACAAAGGGATGACTCCCAGTTACTCTGAAGTCACTCTTAACATAAGGCAAATGTTAAGGTAAATGCAAGAAAGAATGTTTTTAATGCAATCCAAATTTAACAGCATGGTTACTCAATTTCAAGACAGGTGGACAGAAATAGAAAAACATAATTATAACTATCTATATGTTAGATCACCCAAGAGGTGTCTGTCTCTGTTTCATCCAGCTAGCAAGCTGTCAGATGCTTATGCAATCTCTTGGCACAGCCCTTCCTTACATAGCAGCACAGTCCTGGGCTCAACTTGCAGATTTAAGAACAGGTTTATCTTTACAACTCCCAGGATGCATTCTGAATCTGATATCCATGCAGGATAAATGTTCCCTTCTGCCCCACAGAGCAGAGGGGATCAGCCCTCAGCATACGACTTCTTTATACGCCAAGACTGGTACTTCACGTAGCCACAAATACTTTATTCAGCCTTACTTTCTACAAAGAGAGAAATGAGAATAGTATGCTTCCCAATTTCTCATCAGGATTAGACATAATGGTAACTAACCACTGGGGAGTGATAGTAGGTGTTAGTTGGGGTGACTGAACCTTAGGCTGGGCTCTGAGGCATTCTTGGGCAAGGAATTTCAGTTCACTGGTTATTACTAATGATAAAGAGATGTGCATTCCTGAACTCATCCTTTTATTTTGTATCTATTTAATTTTAATCTTAATTTATTATAAACGGGGGGGGAGGGGGGGGGGGAAGCACATTCAAACCTCCACAAAGGGAGAAGGTTCTGGTTTTAATTGTGAAATATGTCATTTGCAATAACCTTTATGGCTTTGTCATATAGTCTCAATAAATGACTTCTAAGATTGATTAAAGACCTTAGCTTTGCTTCACATGTTAATCAATCTCACCAGCCAATTAGGGCTTCGGTGCTACAGAGCAGCAGAGACCGTCTTTTAGCTATATGTGGCAGCATTTATTGTGCAAGCCAAACCTTTATGACCTAATACTGGTAGAGGAACTCATGACAGTTTAGGGGAAAAGAACATCAAAGAATTGTGAGATCATTCATGTTGACACTTAAGGAATATATGTTTAGAAGTTGTATTTCAGAAAGGTGAAAGCTAAATGCAAAGTTGGCTTTCCTACCCTGAAACAGAATTGGTGCTTAAGAATAGATGTTATCTCTAAGCCTCTACATGCTCTTCTTTCTTTTAATGACTTTAAGTATGTGAATTAAGTTTGTTTTAATTTCTTTACCTGTAAAATAGGGATAAAAATACCTGGTTTTCCATCTGCATGAGCTGAGGATTTATTAGCTCACGATAAAATTGAATGAAAAGCAAGATATCAATTCCAATGATCCTATACTTTCCCACCTGAACAATATAACTGGAAATGAATTTGGAGGAACAAGAGCAGAACTGTTTCAAACTTGCAGGTCACTGCTTCCCAGTCCGATTGCAGTGAGCATGGTAGGCTATGTAAAATGAGCAGAGGGGGCTACAGTCCATTTTGTGCATGTCTCCACAGCTGACCTGCTTAGTAGCTCTTATAGCAGGGAGGCCACAAGCTAGATGTGGAAAATCGACACTTGTTTTGTCAGTTCAGCTCAGTGCTGAGGCACACTGATGTGCCTGAGCTATACATGAATAAACAGATGATTTCAGCCACCAGGGCTACAAGCCTCTGCATTTTTCAGAAGATTTAAACTTACTCTAAGCAAAAAGAAAAACCCTGCACTATATAGTTATTGAGCGCCTTAGCAGAGTTGTTTTCATTATGTTTGTGTAGTCTAATCCTTTTCACAATGGGTTGCCACGTCTTGATTGGAATCTCTGAGTATTAATATAATTGAATAACAGAACTAATAAATTAAGTGGCAAAATAATAACAAAACTTACAAATATTTGTAAATGTCATGAAAGGTCTTTTGCACGTTCTATGGTGAATATTATATTCTAAAATATTTCAGTATTGTAAAGCATTGTGGAACACTTTATTTCAAAGAATACTCACTTGAAAGTGCTGAAAGATCAAATTCCTAGAATTCATCTATTCTTGAGCTGGATGCTAACAACATGTTAGTACTAGACTGAGGGCATTTTCTGAGTTCCATGTATAGCCTGAATTCCAGACAAGACTGAAGCCAATTTTATTTATGTTTTGTCTTGGTATAATATCTTTCCGTCATTCAATTGTCTAGGTCTAAACAGTAGGAAAAGTTACTTTGAAATGAATGTCTGGGTGTCAGGGGCTAGTGAGCTAATGGTATAATTACTTTTGTAGTCTTTATTAGTTGAAATGTTTATTAGAAAGGTTACTTTTTATCCAATGAAAGATGACAAGCTGGGTTTGATTGAGCACTGTTTGTTGTTTTAATATTGTTAGCTGTGTGAATGGGTTAACACACTTCTCATCTTCCAGAAGCTGAAGGCTATGAGAAATCCCAGGGGTAGCCACTCCTCAGCCCACATTTACTGCCTTTGCCAAGGAAAGATCCCATAAGATTTCCCCCCCTCCGTCACTTAAGGGTTGTGATGATTTTTAATGTCACTGCCTAGATGGCCTGGAGATTTTTATCTATTGCACTTGCAGGTCACCTTAATATTATCTCACTCAGAGGGGGGGAAAAAGTTTCTAGTGGGATAATATTAAGTTATACAGCATGACACAAGGTCAGACTGTGAGAGACAAGAATATATGAATAAAGCCAGTGGCCATGAGAGTCGCCAGTGTGGAAAAAAAAAAGAAAAAGAAAGAAGAGAAAGAAGAACAAAGAGTAAGAGGGGAAAAAGTGCTAGTGGAGGAGACAAGAAGCAAGGAGAGGTGGGAAAAAAGGAAAGATTAAAATGAAAAAAGAAAGGACCAGGGTTGGAATGGGTAATGTTAAGTCATCCTTCTTATCCCAATCAGTCACACAACATATGCTTTTGGTGGCCACGTTCATACTGAGTTAGCTCCAGACTGTTTTCTTTTCTCCAGGACTCATTCTTTTTGAAAATTCATCATCAGTACAACTCCATCCTGAAGCCATATTACTCTAATGCATCATTATTGCGATGGCTGACTGATGATGTGTTAGTGTCATACATCACCAGAGCTGTGTCTCACTTTGGTGAGATGTTGGTGTGATCCATAATCAGGGAGAAGCACAAAGATCCTACTTTTAATGGCTCCAGAGATGTGAACTACTTAGAATTAACACTAAAGCCTTGGACAAGGGCAGGCAGGAAAAGAGAGCATCCCTAGGAGTTCAGCAGCTTCCTAAATCTCATGAGAAAACCTGTAGTAAGTTTGAGTTACATTAGTGGAAGTGCCTGGAAGGCTGCCAAAATCCAGCTGCTTAGTGTTGGACAAGAGTCACAAATACCTTAGCAACATGGTAGTGATGAGAGGCAGCTACGATAAGCTGAAGAGGGTGTACAGCAATATACTCCATCCTTCTCTGTGAATGCAAAATCACAGCTTGGCTGAAATGCATATCCACAGCAACGGAAGGGAAGGAGCAGAGGAGTGGAGTAGAGGGGACACCGCTTCTGGAGCAGCTGGCAACAACTACCTGCTTCACAGTTTGGCTAGTATGTTCCACTGAAAAAAAGATGAGAAAACACAACAAAGTGGGAATGCAGTGGACACAGTTTATCCCTCTAGGGAATAAAAACTAAACTCTGACAAACCGCTGCAGGTAAATATTTGCCTCATCATATCCTTAATAGCTGGAAGGTGCTTATCACATTCTCTGTTGCCTTTCTCCCCTTCCATGATATACAGTCACACTGGCTTTTGTGGCCCCCATAGAAAACAGTGATTGCCTTTGTGGACGGGCTTGCAAAATCAGGCTCCAGCAAGTGCGAAGCCACAACTTTTGTCATTAACTTGACTTTGGTTTGGAAGAAGGGAATAAGAAGAATGGAAACTTGGCCAAATGGATGCCTGAAACTTGGCATGAAGTTTGAGGTTAAAAAACACATAAAACAATCATTTCTTGATTCCCACACTGTTCCTGTCTGGCAAAGAGTTTGCCCAACCATATGTAAAAGCCAACTAGTTGCTTTGCACCTGTCTACCTCAGTGTTGCTTCCCAGCACAGCCTTGTGGCTAACACACAGACCTACCCTCCAAAGTCAGACTCTTGTCCTCCCTCTGCTAGTGGCTTTTCAGTGTCCTGGAGCAATTTATCTCCTTGTCCCTGAGTTCCCCACCAGACAAAGTGGAATCAGTGACAGGAACTCGCTTTAGAGGCAAGTATTGTATGGCTCTGAACAAAGTCTCTATTTCAGTTTGGCTCTTACAAAGTGAGCCCGCAAAGAAGATACTTTCCTCCCAGGAGGTAGGTCTCTCACTTTACCAGTAGTGATTCCCTTGGGGATGAATGTGAGCAATGCTCTGGCCATGAACAATCATAATTTCAGGAGTTGGAGTCTTTTAATATTATTCTGTCATGTCACCTGTGTGACAGCAGGTCTAGAGTAAGTCTGAAGTAGCTCTGTTGTGCAAAATGGAGTTACTCCAGATCTACTCCCACATTACTGAGAGTTGAATTTGCTCCAGTGGTGCTAAACAAAGAGGATTTTTACCAAACAGCTCTGAAATGTAGACTGTCAAAAAATAGAAAAGGTCTCACCTCAGCATATCAAGGTATCATTTTTTCTCTCAGTCTTGCAAAATTGCTGTGCACCTGCCATACTTCACGTATCTTTTAATGGACTTAATATCCTGCTTTTTCACAAGGGAAATAATCCCATCATAAGGATGCAACTATATTAAGGAGCATTGGTTTGCAATGTTCATCATATAAATATCAAATTGGGCTGTGTGCATGGAGTTTGACATTTAAGCATGAATGTACTGCAGTAAGAAAATCTGAGGCTTTGCAGGAATGAATGAATTTTGGCACTATTAAACAATAGTTCTGCTTTTAAAGCATGAGTCTTTGCAAGTCATTGCTGACTGTAAGATCTTCTAATATATTCCTTTGTAAATTCCCTTCTAAATCAGAAAGTCCCAGGCGACGTCTCTGAAAGATTAGTTTCAGATTTCTGAGAGATGCATCAACAGTTCTGTAGGGCTTACGGGTAAAGGAAGCCTCCACTGCACAGTCAGAAGCATGTGTGCAAACACATATGTGCAGAGCTGGCTCTTTACAAAATAGTCATTGTCTCTGGGTTTCCAAAGATTAATTTATAATTGCTATATGGCAATAACCAGGAGCTCAAGTCACCGTCAGCAGTCAATGGTAACAGGACTAACAAATAACTGCTGCGGGATACCTTGAGGCAAACCAGTCTCTGATAGGTTCATCCCCTCAGTTAAAGGTAGCAGAAGACAGACTCAAACAACTATGTCCTTGCCTATCCTGCCTAAACCTGATGAATTTTGTTCAAAGCTAATGATAAGCCTCAAATAAATAAAATAAAAAGTGACAGTTCAGTTCAGGTAAGCACTCTGAGATACAGATGGCTATGTGGGCTGTCCAAGTAGCTTTGGCCTGCAACAATGACTAAAAAATTAATCTGAAAATGTCTGTAAAATACAGCTTTCTGCTTTTTAGCCTGTCAAAGCACTGTAAGAACAGTCATTTCTCATGTGATTTTATAGCATGCTAAGGAACTTAGTTAACAGCTCTGTCCTCTCCAGTGTTGGTCAGCGTCAGGAGAGAGGATCAGAAAAAAATAATTAAAAAAAAAAAAAACAATGAAGCAAGACATGGTCCAGAGATGAGGACCAAGAGAGTGGTCTAAACAGAAGATATTTTGGGATCTGTGAGGCTGGACACCAGACGTGGGATGGCGATGTACTCCCAGATGAAGAACAAAGTAAGGGTTGCAAAGGCTGCTTGGGTAGATGGGGAGCACTGCTGCATTTGCTTGGATTTATGATTTGTTTCAGCTAGCTGTTCAGATTGCTATTTGCCATTGTACTAGGATGGTGATGAACATTCAGAGCTCTAACTTTCTGGTATCTACTTTATTGCTTGCATCTGTGTCCAGCAATATAGGAAGAAGCCACAGGGAAGGTGTCTGAAGTTAGCCTCTGAGAAGGTCAGAGGGGTTGCACTGCTTTTGTATCAACAAGCAATGTCTATGGGGAAATCAGTAGTGCAACTTCTTTCCTTTGAATTTAATTAAGGAAACATTTTAGGCTGCGATTTGAAAGCAAACACACACACACACAAACATTGGCTTTCTCTTAGAGCTACTGTCTCCCCTGTGCACTAAAAAGTGAGGGGGAGGAATCATTCTCACATAACATGTAGAGAACAGTTTTTACTGTCTTATTAATTATTTCCCTTGTGCATAAAGCATTTTAGTCCTATTGTTTCTTTTGGCAATCTCTTTGGAGTCATTGGTAAGCAGATCACTTTGCCCACCCAGCGGACTGTAAAACTTGAAGCAAAGCTAGAGAACTGCATTTAAGTTTGCTGGCCCAAGGTTACCATTCCCATTGTTTACAGTCTCCCCCATCTCCTTCGATTCCCATCTCCTTTGAGGAATCGATTTATAATATACAGCCTGGGTCTGATTAAAAGCCAAGTGAAGATAATGCAGTTTGTATAAAACTGCACAGCAGAGCACAGACTGAAAGTGGACTGAACCAGGGCTGAACATGACGATGAATGACAGAGCCTAGGCCATCATAAACCAGAGGGTCTCCTGCTCCAAGAACACCATGCATCTCTTCAGTATCTTCCTCCTAGCTTAAATTTTAGAACAAATTGCCCATGAGAAATACTAGGTGCAATCATAACACACTTCTATTTACTTCCATGGACAGCAAGATCTGGTAAAGCATGAATTTCTCCGCATTTCAAAGATAAGAATTAAATTCATCTCAACACACTTCTAACACCAATGCTGCACCATGTAGGTTCAAGTCTATTCTAATAAAGTACTTTGTGCTTGGGAGAATAGAATTCCTTCCTTTCTGCTTTCAATTGCATTTAGTATATTAATTGAGTTATAGTCACAGAACCCAGTTTATCACAATTAAACTTCAGTCTGTCTCTGCTGGACAACCTTTTGTGTAAGTTCTGTTTGAAGATATTCCAAGGATCTACTTATTCCAAAGAGAGGTAAATAAGTGAGTGACACTATGGTAGTAGGTGGAAGCTGTGAAAAGAGATATCAACTCTGGAATATGTCCTGGAAGAAGAAGCACATATTAATCTTTCAGATATATATTTATAGTACACACACAGAGACGTATACATCACCCCAGAGTTATTCAGTCACACATATGTTATACCTGAAGGTAACTCCAGTTAAAGGCTTTCTCAAGTAACAGAGTAAGCAACTACCCTTAACAGCCTTCCAGTTACACTACACAATGTCTGCTCTTATTTTAGCTTTATCACCTTGACCATTCTGAATTGGTATTTATTCATAGCAATTCTTAAAGTGTCAGTAAGTTAATTATTTGTTGAAAGTCTATGCAAATAAAACTCCTTCCTCTTTACTTCTCACCCTTATACATGAGCACATTGGAGCAGATGATAGTTTCTTCCCATTCAGATTTTCATCAGTCTGGATTGGGGATAACCAGTTTGTGCAAACTGACAGCTTTGTCACAGCTCTCCCTCCTGCCCCACATCAGGCGGGAGCCAGGAGCACCAGAAGCACTGAAGTTCGGATGTACAGTTGGTAACTAGGTGTAGCAATAACTGCAGTGCTTGGAAGGCAGCTGCCTCCCTCTGGGGTGGATTGAAGAACAACCATTTTCCATTCTTAGTAGAGAAGTAGATTTTTTTCTTTTTTTTTACCCCAGGTGAACAGTAATAGGAGTTTGGTAGGAAGACACAATGGGTGAGGCCAAGAGCTATTTAAATTTTGTTGTCATCGCTGGAGGAAAGAGTTTGTCCTAGGATTAGAACTATTCTTGGAGATCAGAAAAGGGAAAGCACAGTTGAGACCTGCGGTCATTAAAAGCGTCGCTGCACTCTCCTAGCCTGCATGTGAACTGGCCTCAGGTGAGACCAGCGGCACACCCTGGGTTCCTGGGGCTTTGCTCCACACAGCTTTTGTATGATTAAGTTCATCATAATTGTGCTAAGTTCAGTCACTTACAGTACATAAGCTCTAACACGTATGGTTATATAGACTTTTGTTGTACAGGCTGGTGTTTGCACACCTATAAATGAGGGCTGTAAATCACCAGAAAGTCTTGACAGATTTCTTGAGGAAATCTCAATATATTAATGGACATGATTCTAAACACTTTACTGTAAATATTGGCCAACCTAGGACAGAAAAACCCTTTCATGTGTTTTTCTCCTAAAGCCTGCTGGTTTCTTTTCTTTCATAGTATATAAATGCAGGAAATATCAAGAAAGGTAAATTTACTGGGCAGGCGGAGACCAAATTTTAAAGGAGGTGCTAGGGAGCCTAAACTTTCCACATCAAGCAGGAAGGTACTTTCTGACACTGTGGAGATGACTGCAGCAGTGTATGTTACTGGGGAGAGTGACATAAAGCTGGATCTTCAGTTTAATGGCACAAGATAGGGAAAGAAAACGGAGCATGTGGAAAAAAATGTTGTTTTCATCTCTTAGCTGTATAATCTAATAACATAAAATCCTCCTCAGGACTCTTGGGATTAGGATTTACAACATGGTAGAAAGTCCCTTTCTAACCAAACATAATATGGAAACCTGCTGAAGTAATTGGACGGTCCTCCCAAACAGAGGAGCCGTACACAAAAGCTGCAGGCATCCCTGGGATGGAGGAAAACAGGTGTTTCAAACAGGATTGCCAGGAATTTAAGATAAGAAAAAGAAAATACTATACCCTTTTGGAACTTATAGGAAGAACGAGAGTTTGCAAATTAATTTACCCACACTGGAATCTCACCAGGGCTAATGGAGAGTATTTCTGACGGCTTCATGTGGTCAGTGTTTCAGCCTTATATCTTGTAACGCCCAAGGCCGATGGTCTCTCCGAACAGGTGGATGGACTTCTAGCCTGACCCCGGGGGTCTCTTCTTTTCCTCCCTGGGAGCTTCCGAGATAAAATGCCTCCACACCGTTTAAGCGCGTGCTGAGCACATCTAACATCTCAACAACTCCTAGCACACCTGTGCAGCCTGAGGTGACTACATAAAAGAAGCTAATAAAGCAGCACTTACATTTCATTCATTTTATTCGCCAGCTAGAGATTTCAGGGATGGAACAGCACACAGCTGGCCTTTGGATGTTAAATGTGCTTCATAAGCCAACGCCGGTTCAGCACTCAGGCAGAAGCCTCCTAGTCTCGCGGCTCTCCACGAGCAGTAGAAGGGAAGTACGTTGGCACACTCGCAGCTGGCAATAGGGCTGGCACAGAGGAGCCGTAAACACTGTGTCGGCATGATGGTGCAGGCTGCCAGGGTGAGAGCAGGTCACGGCGCCTCCAGGGGCTCCTAGCCACCCGCACGAAGCACCGTGAAGAGTATCTCCCTTGTTTTTAACAGGAGTGACTGGCAAAGGATAGTGTGGGTAAATAAGGTGTTGGATTGGGTCTGGCCTGACAGGGACTGATGCTGCTGGGAGTGGCGATCCCTCTCGGGAGGCTTTGGGGCTTTGCTACATTGCTCAGCGCTCAGAGGCACAACCTACCTCAGAGCTTCTCCCTGGTCCCTGACAGAAGGACCCTTGGCCACCTCCATCCTACACCGCCTTTGGTACCCTGACCAACCTGATGTTGCAAAGGGAATTTTCCCTTTTCACCCCACCACACTCAGGGATATGAATCGACATGGGTACAACAGTCCCACTGAAAGCTGTTTCGTCTCTTTGTGCAGTTTGGGTAGTTGCTGCAGAGAAAAGGATCACGTGATAAAGGGGAAAACAGTAAAGAGCTCTCTTATGTCCCTCAACACTTCGGTATGGTTTGTAGATCAGACTGTTGTCTGTCAACTTCTTTTTCCTCAGAGCCAAGGACATCCAAGAAGGAAGAGAACATCTCCTAAGCAAGTACAGAAAGGCTTTCTGAATAATAAATATTTTTAATCTATGAATTTGAGGTCTAATTTGCTTCTTGCGATTATGTGGACAGTCCCACTGAATTTCTGAAGTTATTAAATTACTCAAACCAGCTCCCTTTTAGATGCATGCTGCAGAAGAAGCTTCAGGAGCTTTTGCTTTAAATCACTGTTTCCCAAGGTGCTGTTTGACTTGGAGGACCACCTCTTGCAGGCTGTGCTCACTACCTGACTAGATGACTATGCCAATCAGGTTTGCAAGCAGGGGTCTCCAAGCTGAGGTCCACTTGTCAGCATTTGCTAATGATCTTAGCCCCACTCAGGTACCAAAATCAGTGTCCAGAGACCCAGGAACTACTCAGCTTGCTGAGTGGACATCTCTCAAAAATCAGCTACACATACTAGGAAGTGTTAGTGCTGAGCACATCTAAGGGAGGGGCAGCCAAAAAAAAAAAAAGGCCTCCCATTGCTCTTAAAGTTTCCTTTTCAAAACCATTTTTCTCTTCAGATGTGTTCCCACACCTGCCCCAAGGCATGTGAATAGCCGGTCCTTGGACCAGCCCAGAGCTTTCCTGCAGGCAGTCCTACCTGTGCATGGTCCACACAGGAGGACAGGGAATCCAGAAACAAATAATGTTCACATAATTCACTTGGAGTAGTCCATAATTTCTTTATTTCTAACCAATATTTATCAAACTTAGCGGAGCACTGACATCCTGTGATGGTGGATGATAGACTGATAGGTAAAGGAACAGGATGATACACCCAGGCCCCAAGCATAAGCACTGCGTCCCACGGAAGGCGCTGATACGCCAAAGGGCTCAGATTGCAGGATTCAGCTCTGAGTTCCAAATGTCCCTGAGGCTGCAGCTGCTCAGAACTGGGATTTCAGTTTGGCCTGCTGTAAAGCTAAAAAGCCACATGAAAAATCTGAAACTAATTTGTTAAATTCAAGCCTCTTCGGAGCCAGAGGTTTCATTCACTCCATCTTCCAAACAGGTAAAGTATAAGCGTTCCCTTTAGAGCTTGCACTGTCAAACGGCATCATAATTTCAGTTTTACCTTCAGATCCTTAAGCCATGTTTTTATCTCCTGTTACACATAGGTATTGCCCAGTAGTTTAGTGGAGTTGCCCATATAGCAGTAGAGGATCAAATTAGGTTCCAGCTTTAGGATTAAGAACATATTTTTCAGGCAATGCTGAAAGTGTTCACCTGCTTCTCAGTGGTGTCCTTCCAATGCACCTTGCCCTAATTTGAAGCTTACTTTTTTTATACATGTGTAAGAAGCACCAGAACAATTTTATCATCTTTAAAAATGTGATTTAAAAAAAGCCCTTGGTGCCACCAAGTTCTAACACTGCAAGTATTTTCCCCAGGGCACTTGGCTGCAGCAGGAAATTGTCTTTTTAATTTGCAGAACTCAGAAAAGTCAGAAGATGGCAGCAGTTCATTCATGCATTAAGCGATCCCTAAATCTCATGAACAGAGCAGCTCTTCCTTAAAGTTATTCGTGTTATGCAACCACCTAAGAAAAAAGAATTAGAATTTATGGAGCAAAAATCATTTTGCTTACCCAGGTTGTACCATCATCAAAGCTATTATTTCTAATATTTTTTTGCTTTTTTCCTTTGTCATCGCTACAGTGGAGAAATTGACAGGAGGCTGGGGAAAGAACAAAACCATGTGAAGAGTTTTTAGATTAATACTTTAAGTATAAAGGTATGTTTTCAAGATTCCTCAATTTTTTTTGTTTTTCAATTTAATTATTTTTACATCTATTTTACAAATATTGCAAAGGGAAAAAAAATAAAGGCATGATTTTGATATTTGCAAATTCTGCCAGGTATTAAGAAGAATTAGCATTTTCCCCCTGCTTTTAGGGTGGAACATTTTTTAATCCTACTTTGTGCTAATCTACACACTTTATCAGTTTAACACCATCAGCAGTGGGCTTCCTTCTCTTCAAAAATTTAGCAGGGCTAATGTTGCAGTAATGACCTATATTAATAAATTTTCTTTGCCTTAAGAAAATATATCATATTACATTTAAAGTATGGCATAAAGTGTTAGTATAAATGATTAAGCTAAATCATGGCCATCAAAAAACAAAGCAGGCCAGATCCAAGCTGCCTCAGAAGAAATCTAGTGTAACTCCATTGCTGTCAGTGAAATTGTTCCCAATTGACATCAGCTTAACGGATGCAGAATCTGGCATCTTAGCTTTTGTGAGACAACCTCCTTGTCATTGTGCCTTCACTTATTCGCTTAATTCATAAAATTCAATCAATCACAATGGGCCACCCAGTTGCTAGAGTGAAGAAAAGAGAATCTATTGTATATGATATTTCTTTGATCAACTACATCTGAAAGTGCATCGCCCCTTCATGCACAGCCTCCCCCCGAAAGAATGCATCAGAGACCAGGGCTGACACTGTGGTTCTGGGATCTGATATTTCCCTCCAGCCTCATTTGTATTGCTTTATTGACATGTTAATGACAAAGTACCTCTCCAGGTCCTATGAAGTATAGAACAAGTCAGAGAAATTAGAATACATACCTAGGCCTAATTAGAACCCAAGTATCTGCCTGACATACTCTCTTGTTGTATTTAGCAGCTTCAGATACTCGTACACTGATTGATTGCCTGCTTGCTTGATTGATTGATAGAGCAGCTCCACTGAGCTCATAGGCACACGCATGAAGGAAAGCTTTTGATGTCAATATGAACAAAGGTAATGATAGACTTACAAACAATGCCAAATGCTGAGTCTGTGAATTAAGCATAATTCAAACAGAAAATGTGCCTGGCACTGTTCTAAGAGCAGTAAGACTAGAAGGAAGATGTGTTGTGTATGACTGAAGCCTATAGCTACGGGCAAAATTGTACTGTCAGGAAGATTTGCAGGTGATGTTTCTGATTGCCCAAAGATCCTTGCACATAAGCAGGGCAACAGAAATTAATACAACTCCTCCTTTTCTAGCAGCACAAATATTGTTTTGGAAATGGGCTCCTAGAGCTGGCCTGGTCTGGAAGACAGAGATTATCCAGAAAAGAGGAAAATTGATTTTCTGTGTGTAAAGCTCACAGCTGTACTTCTGTATGGGCACTAGGGCATTAATTGATAAGAAGGCACAATGAGCAAAGGACAGAGAAGACCCGTGCAAAACGGACCTAGGGGGCTGCAGAGCTTTCTCGGTCTTCTCTTCCCCACCCTGCCCTGCTCCCTCCCCCCAAAATATTTCACAACAAACAGCAAAACACAAAAACTTTAAGGGGCACCTTAATCCTCAGCTGCTGCTGAGCCCATCCTTCCCTGCTGCCTTTGATCTGTACTCCTCTCCTCTGTTCTGCACAGTGACAAATGCACTGCACACAGGGCACAGAGTGCAGCACAGCAGGACAGATCCTTTCAGCTGGAGCTGTGCAAAATGTTCATAGCAGAGCCCCAAATCACAAGAAACTTGCCTGGCTTCAGGTTTCATCACCAGCTTGGAACTCAGGCCACGTTTGTCAAAAGGTGACTGAGATTTGCTAGCCCTTTGAGAAATTTTTCTTTCTTTCCCTTGCACTCTCCTTTTCTCTCTTTCTCTCTTTAGTCTACCTGAATTTCTAAAACTATTTCCACAGTATCTAGGAGCTAGGAGGACTCACAAGTTCGCATTAAAAAAACTGCCAAAAGTATTCTCTCATGGTGTCAGTTCAAAACTAGGTGAAAGTAGGTGTTTCATTCCAGGGAAAACAACAACAACAACAAAACAAACAAAAGAAAAACACCTAACATTCTCTCAGTTCCTGTAAATTTATTAGCCATAAACTCGGTACATTAAGGCTTTGAACATCTTACTTGAAAGTATCCCAGTAATCCCGCTGATTTTTGTAGTGTTGGGGCCAAAGCTGGATTTTTGAACCCTAAAAGTCAAAAAAAAAAAAAAAAAAAAAAAAAAAAAAAAACTATGTGTGTAAATCCTTTGCAGACTCAAGTCAAATGAATTCCTGTGAAAGGAAATCATAGTGTTTACACGGCTCTTTTTTTTGATACTGTTCAGAGACATCATGGATCAACAGAAATTTATATCACACTTTGCTCTTATACTTTTAGTCAAAGATCTCACATCACCTTGCAGAAATTAACTGAGTAATTAATTGGCTTGTGGTCAAATGAATAGTCATTGTTAAGGTTGGAGCCCAGGTCTCCTCAGTGCTTTAAACTCAAGCTCACTGCCTTCCTGGCAGAAATGCTGTCTAGTTCTGTTTGTACCAGTGACATTGCATGCTTCAGTTTGCATATTTAAGGAATAGGTGAGTGATCTCTCTTTGGACATACCTTATGTGCTCTGGTGCACATAATATCAAGTGGCATATGAATTCAGCATAGTGATATACACTTTTTCAGAGCTTTTTGCCGGGTATCTGAAGTATCTACCCTTCTAGTACCTAACAAACAGGTTGCAAATTAGGCACAGATTTAATGAACATATTCGGTTCAAAATAGACCTTTAAGCAGAGGATATCACACAGTGATAGGGGATGTTTTTGTTTTTGATGAATTCCAGAGAATCTAATGCTTTCAAAGATGCTCCATGAACAAAATCCCTATTAAGCTAACATTTTATGTGTCCAGGTTCACATGTCAAGCTTGCTTTTACAAGCATATTAGGGATATTTAAAACAAAAGAATAGAAAATAGTGCCTTAACCTACCTCAGGTTCAGTTGAGTCATTATGTTTTAACGCCCAACCCTTGTTTGTTTTCTATTTCTCTTTAGAGATCTTTTGCCATGGGTTAAAGATTACTGAGATAACTAACAATAAATGTGTCTGACATTGTGACTTTTGACCAATAATTATAACTTGGATTGGCTGGAATGAATCCGTATCCAATTTTATTTAACATCCTATAGCAGCAAAATTGACAAGGGTGTGAATTAAAACCTTAACCCTGATGATTAATATCAAAGCAGGGACAGACATTTCTCCAAGCTTTGACAACAAGCCTGAGACTTTCTCTTTTATCAGCAGCATGGACTGCAGTGCTGCAGTAATTGCTTAACTGCTCCTTTGCCCGTTAGGACTTAAATGACTTGGCTTTGGAGTGGACTTGAGAAATGACTCAGAGTTTCAACAGACACACCCAGTTACCGGCTTTGTAGTACATTAAATACTTTCCAGTATAACATATTTTTTAAAAAAGGCTACGTATTGCTCCCTGCAGACCCGAGGGCACATACTCAGTCACAACATAGGTGCAGGGTGTAGGATAGTGATGGAAACCTCACCCCCTGCCAGCCTGCTTCCATCCTACTTTGAAAGAAAGAGCCCATGTAAGCCCCAGCATGATGACTGCAGCTGCTAGCATTTGGGACAGAGTTCGTTATGCAGCAGGTAGTGCCCTAAGGTCCTACGTACATTAGAGGCTGCAGCTATATGTAGGCAGCCGTCAGCACACTTCCTGATGTGGCAACCAAGAGTAGATGAGATCTGTATAGATGGTCAGTCATTAACACTACTCACGGCTTTGCTGGCCTAAATTCAAAATAAGCACCCTATAACATACTGGTTAGTGGAGCTTTAACTAAACAAATCCTAACTGGTCATGTCTGAAATATCAGTCAGTTTACTGACACTGAGGGTAGACATCAGAGGTGGACAGTTACAAACCAGGGTTGTATCTGAACCATTAACCGAAGCAAAAAGTATCAGTAATTCTCACTGCTAAGCTGCTAAAGCATCCTGTTGCTCAAACCATCACTGGTCCAGAAGACATTAGAGGGTAGTCTGTAGACATACTGCAAAAAATAAAGATAGATTATAGAATATGCACTTTCTTCTATTCACAAAACAACAAGCAGAACAATTTGACAAAAATAAATTAACTTGGTTCCCAAAAGTGTTCAGGTTTCCTCTGTTTTTTTTTTTTTTTTAATTTGTTTGTTTTTAATACAGATTAGGTGATCCTTCAACAAGAAAAGCTTAAGAATCACTGTCTTACACAATCAAACATGTTTATTAAACAGATCATTATCTTTCCTGCTTTAAGTAGTTTCTAGCATTTTGATGCCACAGAGGAAGAACAGCAGCAACTTTAGTTATTAATAATATGTTGTCATGACAATTTTTTTGCAGTGTTGGAAAAATGCTCTCTGTAGCATTCTAGGTACAGCCAACTTTCAAGGTAGTTACAGTGGAAGATTCCTTTGGGGAGAGGTTATCAAGAGCAGGACTCATCCTGCCTTGAAGTTTGAAAGATCTTCTGAGGAAAAATTGTGGTCTTCTTGCTTAAGTATTAATATAATATTATAATTGTCCACTCATATAATTGGTCCCCTGAGAGCTGCTGACTCTGTTGGGTATCAATGAGAACAAGGCATTCACGATATAGCTGAGATTTCTGATTATATCTAAGTCTATTAAATACGGAGAAATTTCAGAAAGGTCTTTGAAAACTGCTTTTTTTGTCAGCCTTGGATTCAGGAATTTGGATGACAGAAATTCTCAGGCTAAAGACTGCAGCTCCCCAGGAGGACAGCATCAGAATGAGGAACGTGCCTGAACTTTTCTCTCTTTTGAAGGGAGGCATCATCTAAGGCAAGTTAAGGAGGCGGATGTGGCTTTGAGTCTTCGTGATCCCTAAACTCCTTGCCATTTTTAAGGAAAAAGATTGGATATTAGCCAAATGTGACTTCAGTCCCATTAAAGGAGTAAACTTTCCATTAGAGGAAGTCCTATTAGAAGAGCAGAATTACACTAAAAACTAGCTATGTGCCCGCTGTATTTGGGTCTGAGAAAACTGCCAAGACCTACAGGTATCCCGTTTGATCCAGTGGCAGTTACAACATTTGTAAGGGGAAGTGAGAGACTGCCTTTTAAACTCTTTCTCTGCTTGATGTGCATCACATCAGCACCATGCTCTACCCCTAGGTAATCAGATAGTCTGGTCTTCCAGTTAGTCTACTTTGTATGAAAAACAAATATCCATTGAACCAAAGAAGGAGAGCACTTGCACGCTTACTCTGCTGCCAGGGATTAGCACACTAATGTGAAGCAGGAAAGAGAGAGGCTCAAGTCTCTGGGCAAATAAATATTTTATTACTTACAACAAGTGGAAAGGCTTCCACAAGAGACATGTCTTATTCACTACTGAAAACAGTTTATGGTGGATTAGACCTCTTCTTAGGGCAAGCCTGCCTTGAGATCAGGCAGGATGAGAATAGGAAAGCAAACCTCCCTTTCTGTGTTGCATCTCTACCCAGGGGGTATGGGAGGAGTTATTCTTTTCTCTGAATGTTTTTTTATGAGAAAAGACTGACCTCCTTTAGGCTTCTAAAACCTAAGGGTGCTCACAATTTCAAATAGCAAGGTTTAGGCTCCTTTTCTTTGTGCAGCAAAAATACTTCTGCCTTCAATATGCTGGTTTCTATGGTGTGACTGGTACTGTGATGGATCTGGCTGGATCTCTATTTCACTGCCAGGCTCTCATTCCTACTGTTATCCACTTCCCACACATTTGTACAACTCCCAGCCTGCAGGTGGGAACGAAGCGTCTTCCTTTGGGAAGAAATCTGAGAACTAGAGGTCCTATGTGAGTTACCAGGACTAGATGGTGAGCAGCTCTTCATGAGGGACAGTAAAGCATTTGCAGTGCAGTCCTTTACTGCACTATGTCGTATGCTGGGCTTATCAGCTGTATGGCTACAACAGAGTGGTTCTGCATAACTCTGTGAGCCTGGGACAGGGCTATACAGGAGACCTAGGAAGGCTGGGAGCCCAGACTCTGTCTCATGGGCCACAACAGCGTTGAGACTGCCCCATCTTACTTACCTCTGCCATTCTCTGCTCACCCACAAATGCTGGTGTGAGTGATTTGTGCTGCATACTCTGTTCCTGAACTGTGTGCATCGCTGCCAGGAACACTCCTGCAAGAATAACCCACCGCATCAGAACTCACATTCTGGCAGCCAAGAGCTGGTCATGGATGTGGCAACACACAGTGAGTCCTTCCTAAGCAAAGCTGACCCAACAGGTGTTAGAAGACCTCAATACTTAAAACAGGCAATGAAGGAACAGGAGCAGGATCAAGAAGAGCTCTTTACTGTTCAGTCACACGGGTGTAACTAAGCCTCTGAAAAGCCTGCCTATGCTAACCACCAGTCCTTCCAAGCCTGCTAGTGATTTAGCCAACAGTGATATGCCATGGCAAGGCACCCTGGACACACTGTGTTGATTTTGTTGTTGTCCAGATTGGTATTGCTTTTATTTTTAGACCAGACTGGTAGCTTTTAACTGATTTGAGTGAGTAGTTATTAAATTTATATTTTGGTATAGAGTGGTGTGCCACCTCCTTTCCTTCAAGGACCAGGGGAGGTCATTTTGGTTTCTTTACTTCCCTGTTCCCGTGAATGGGCACCCCCAGAAAGGACAGCTCTGTGCTGTATCGTCACTTGAGTCTGGGGGAGACAAAGGTTCTTTATATAGGGCAGAGATACAGGGACAAACAGCAGCAAAGTGGGACTGCTCACCTCCCCAGGGAAGTTTGATGGTAGATTTAATGAAGTCCTTCCACTATATAGACCTGGTGCTTGGCCTTCGTGAAGGAGCACTTCTGGCCCAGTGATAATCTCATAGATGAAGGACAAGAACTTCTTAGCATAGGATTTGGGAAAAATGTTTGTTTGAAAGTGGGAAGTATATGAAAATCTTTTCTATGTCTTCAGCATGTCTGTGGGGAAAAGAGGACAGGCACTTGTATTTCTCTGTGTGTTTATATTTTACAGCAGGGCCAAGATGCTTGTGCTTTCTGGATATGTGGGACAGGGAGACAGAGGTCTTGCTTATATCCTGTATATCTAAAGGAGAACAATGCTCTACTGTGTTGGGTGAAGAGAGGACTACTATTAGATATGAGAGGGTAGGGTTTATGAGTACTGATAAGGTAGCTCAGTTTAAGCTGAGCAGACCAAGGTGTTGTATGTTAAAACTATTTTGGTTTTAGCTCTGAGCTGTAGGTGTGCAGATGGTCCTGCACACTTTCTTCCGTCCCAGGAATCTGAGTTGCCTGTATCAGCAGTGCTCGTATGTACACAGGTGAATATAGACTGACTTACAGACTCCTGACTGCTCCTGAAACATCTAGCTTGTAAGAGATCAGAGACCTCAGCATCCAGGTACAGTGACACAACTCATGGCAACAACTGTGTTCACTGTACCCTGGCACTGTGAGAGCAGGTATCCCATGGGCAAGAGAGGATGATGGCCTTTTCCCTTCAAACACACGCTAAGTTGTGAAAAAGTTGTAGATCATAGGTGTGATCCAGATCAGTGTCAGAGGGGAGAGATGATGAAAAATGTTTCTAGTTTCTGGCAAACATGGTCTGAATGGGTGTGAAGTGGCCCTAGAAGGGCTAAATCTTAACATCTAGGAAGGACTTGACATCAGACTTGCATCCCATATCTTTACCTCTCAAACCACAAGAAGAGGAGCAGCAGCAAGGAATATATTTTTCCCAAGTGGGTGGTGGATGCCTGAGAAACGGATGGCTGAAAGCATGCATGGTGGATGGGCACTATATATATAATGAAATCAGGGGGTGTGCGTGAGATGGTGTGACCGACCAATAAACCAGATGGAAGAGTAGGAAGCATGGTGTATAAAGTGTGCTGAAGAGTCCTGATCTGTGTCGATGCAAAGAGTTGTGGGATAGCCATTAAAACAAGGTATGCTCCAGCTGGGATAAAATGCAGGCATGAGCTGGAGCACACTCGTAGGCCTGGGGACCAGGGCTCTCCCTCGGGCACGTGTTGCCTGGCTGTATGAATCCTTAGCTTTGAACCCCATGCTTGCACATATAATGCCTCCTGCATAGGAGCTTAGGCTGCCTACACTGGGATTACAAGTTGCTGCAGGTATCTGAGCATCTGGAAATTCAGCACTGCAATGCTGAGTCTTCATCCCATGGTGGATCTAGTCCAGAGAATCTCACATCTGATTTTTCCTCAGCAGTCATTTCAGGATGGCAGAGGTCCTGGCCAAAGTAACAAGAGGTGGTTCTGCAGGGAGGATCAGGTTGCACTGCTGTAGCAGCTGACACTCAAAAAGGATGGCTGAGAAGGCCATGAAGGATTGCAAGCACAGGTGATTCACATCTCTATTGCACAGAGTAATTGTGGACATTTAAATCTCTCTTAAGATTATATTGCAAAGCTGGTTTTAATTATTTTCCCAAATCATGCTAGAATCATACATATTTGGGGGGATTAAAGTGTATCTTTGATGCCTAAACTCTGCATGTCATCTTGTAGCTATGATGTAGAGAAATGACCATGACATATTTTGACTTTATTCATGAATAGCACTTAAGACTCTAACATGTACTTATGGCTAAGCCACGCTGGTGACATGAGGTTTATAGGGATGAGTCATATTTTATTAGCTAGATGACAGAGGTGGAAAGAAATGGACTACCTTTCAGGCACATTAACTCCTTCCTCCAGACCAAAGCAAAAGCAACAAACAATAAGCATACCTGCTTAAATCATAGCATTTCATTTAATGAAAGATTTTACCTCTCCATGCACACCTTTTTCTCTTATATTTTTATTGGAAATATATTACTACAAAATCGAGTTTGGCACTACTGTACTGGAACCATATAGCTTTTGCAAGCACAAAGCAACACCAAAACAGGAGGTGCGGTATGTCACCAAACTGTCTTTCTGTGCGCTGTTCCTGGCTTCCTCACAAGCAGAGCCATCTCAGAAAGCTTCCCCATCACTGCAAGAGTTAAGAATATCTTGTCAAGGATATGCAGTTATCTGGAACTTTTGTTTATACAGAGAGGCAATAAAACATTCAGTGCCTCAGACCAGTGTAGGAAGGGTCAATACAAGCTCCAGCAGTCGTATATAAATTAACCTTTTAAGTATGGTCTAATCCATAATGATTCTTTGACAGGAATTATTCCAGGAGGCTGAGCTGCAACAAATTGTAGCATTTGTAGCTAACTGCTGCACCTCACAGCTGCTGAAAGCTGGGCTGCCTCTTAAGATAAGGTATCTAAGGGAACATTTTAAAAGGCTTTGACAATGTATTTCCACAATACTTGTTAGAACTGGGACGTCTCCAATGATCTTATGTTCCTAAAGTGGAATAAAAGTATGAGGAATCTGAATATATACATGAAAGATGTTTTGAAAGATTCTTGCTGTTACTGTAGCACTGACAGAATACGAAAAGGATGCTTCACTCCTACACACTGGAATGGTCACCCAAGAGAGCTCATTTCTTCTCTGCACTAGGATTTAGCCAGGATAGTGCAACGAGTGTTTGAGCTGAGAAGCCTGCAGCGTATTTGTAATTGTCAGAATTAAAAGTGAAGGAAGACAAAACAACCTTTCCACTCCCACCCTCTGTCAAACATGCCTAATGAACAGCTCTACGTGCACTGTATCAGAAACCCCAAACATTGACGGCAATGCAAGGCACTAATTTGTTAGTTATCACATCTGACAAATTGTCATCATGGTCCCACTCCTTCGGAGGGTGTTGTGCGTGTGACCTGAGGAAGGGCTCTCAGGCTTGAGCTATTGGTTGTATGACTTGGAAGAGAAGATGATGTGCCAAGATGGGAACCATAGAGTGGGCTGCCAAAAGAGAACAGTATAATTATCTGTGCATAATTCACGGCCAGAGAATAAGCTTTCCTCAGAAGTTGTCTGCTGTTGAGCTGTACCAGATTCATGGCTTTTTCACTGAGTATTCACAAAGTAGTGACAATCTGTGCAGAAATGTTCTCTTCTCCAAACTTTTTTCTTTTTCTTTCTTTTCCTTTTTCTTTCTTTCTTTCTTTTTTTTCTTTTTTTCTTTTTCTTTTTTTTTTTTTGACTAAAATAGATATTCCAGTAGCTCTCTTTGCTCTCAGCACTGGTCTATTAAGACAATTATGACTCTCAGAAGTGTACACTTACTTACTTGGATAGTTACCTCTCCCTTCACACCACCTAATCCCTTCATTGATGTGATTTTGGAAAACAACAACAACAATTTGCAAAGAAAAGCGGAAAAATAAAAAATATTGCAAGAATGTTGGCTCACTGGATATTTAGAGTTGCTGTTATATTGTGACAACAGTGATCCTAGTTCTTAGGTTCTCAGGACAAGCAGCCAGACAACATGAGCTAAAGGAAAAATTCCTTTAATTCCTAGCTCTTTTTGAATTTATGCAACATAACTTAGCAGTTCAGAGTCTATGGCAAGGTATAAATGCACTTGAGAGAGAACATTTAAACAGCTCACTGTTCTTTTGGTCACTATTGGATTGTATGAGTTGATACCACCTTTTTGTTGCTGTACAGAAGAAAGATATTTTATCTCAAAAATAAGTAGAACTGTTTTTCAAAACTGCATTCACTTTCTTGAGGTAGATTCAAGATTCCAAAAAAGAAAGTTGAGGAAATTCCCTAGATAGTAAGTCCTATTGGAGGAGATCAGGGTGAAGGACTGAATGTGCTGTTCTAAGTGTAAGGGATAAGACTCTTAGAGAAAGGCAAAGGAAATGTTCCCATAATTGCTGGCAAGGAAGGTGTAGATTTTGCTTGGGCACATTTCTTTTTGAAAGCTGATCCTGTTTTGTCAGGGTAGACAAGAAGGACTTGCCAAATTCATAGGACAACAAAGTTTGGAAAATGATGGCAAAATAGGGGGAATTGGATTAAATTTGACAAAATGTCATATTGCTTTTAAGACTTCGCAGGGTGTCCACAACCATTTTTGCTCCACGTGGTACAGATTTCCCGTAAGCTTTGCCACTGCTGTTTCCATCCTAAGATGCTCTAAAATGGTGCTACAGCCACCCTAGAGCCCCTACAGGGCCTAGTCTCACACATTTTTTTCAGAGAATCAGTGTTGAACTCTATCTGACCTATGCGTAGGAAAACCCCAAGGAAAGTCCTTGCCTTGCATGGAATTTACGGGCACATGCATGGGATCTGTGCCATGCACTGGCACTTGGGCAAAGATCACTGGCTCCAGCCAGAGGCCCAGACTGTGCAGAGCTATGAAACGTATGTAAGAGTTTGGATCTGGGAGCAATGTCACGCACAAATGTGCTTCCAGGCCCCAATATGCCAGTTCTGGAATTAGCTGTGTAGAGTGAGATGTTTGTGCTCTCATGATGTAAGTGTGCCTTGTGTCCTTGCCTTATTTTCCACTGCTTTAATAATTTGTAATCACAGAATGAAGAACAGGGCAGGAGAAAGGTGTCCTGGTTATAGAAGAGCACATCAGTCAGCAGGATAATTTATAATTTTAAGCATACGCTTAACCACTTTGCTGGATCAGGGTGTAACATTCCTGGTAGACACTGCAAGACTTCCACTTTCTGAGAATGTTTTTGAAAGGAGGAAACAAACACATTTCCTCTACAAATGTTTGTGGAAAATGAATAAAAGATGCATGAATGTGCCATCAAAGTCAATTCCCATTTCTTTATGGTGTTCATCAAATGATTTGACATAGTAATAGGACTTAAATTGACATGAACTGTGAAAAACTAACTTTCTGAGCTACCTGAGTGAGGAAACCTTGGGGTATGGCCTCACAATTTGCACTCGTGTGATCTACATCACACTGACCAGTAGCCCAGGGAGCATCAAACTGGAGTTACTTGAGGGATTTCTCCTGGTGTTCTGCCATACCTGAAACTACTCTGGGGATAACCAGATGGCATCAATTTCCAGAGATTTCAGCCGAAGAGCTTTCATCAGTATTAAATTCACAGAGAGGAAACTGAAAAAAAAGGGGGGGAGGAGTACTGGAAAATCAGGTACATAATGTAACCAGCTCCATCATTGATCTGACTTAAATAGTAGCATTTTTGAAACAGATAATCCAGCTTCTCATTGATCTTGGCAGTACTAGTAGGGGGCAATATTTACATTTGGTTGAATTGCTCTTGGACAAATTTTCTCCACAGTGTTAAATACAAAGAAACCTTTCTTTAACATCAGGGGAGCAGGTCTTTTCATTCATCTACTTTTTTAATCTATTTTTTAAAAAATATA
Organism: Rhea pennata; assembly: GCF_028389875.1. NCBI lineage: Eukaryota > Metazoa > Chordata > Aves > Rheiformes > Rheidae > Rhea > Rhea pennata. The sequence continues at coordinate 56,419,369 of NC_084667.1, read as the reverse complement.
TGGCCTGCTTCTTTATTCTGTTGCTGGTTTTGTACTGGGGTAGATGCACTGAGTCAGGGAAGTAGCAACTACATCAAAGGTTGCAACACACAGAAAAGTTGTTCCCAGAATGTTTGCAGCAGACAGCAGAAATTAAGTTTTCTATTTTTTTAAGTACTAAAGAACATGGGATTGTTATCCTTCTTTCAAGCAGCAGAACAGAACAAAATGAATCTTCTTTCCTGGATCATTCCTCAAAGGTTCTTTCTTTCCTAGACCTATCATCTCATGCTATCTCCATTCTGGTGCCTGATCCTGAGCTCAGACACCCTCCTGGAGGGACAAGTGGGATAGGCAGACCAATATTTTCACCTGAGTCTGTCGGCATGACTGGAGTCTCCTTCACCTCAAGCAAAAAGTATGAATAGGGTGTTCCTTAACATCATGTACTTGCAACAAGAGGTATGGAAGTCGAGGTGACAATATTGGGGTCCCTGGAAGAAGCAGCACTAAGAAGCAGATGCCAGACAGACAGACCAGGGACCAGCAAGTTCCTCTTCTGAAGGATGGAGGGAAACAAGCATTTGAGAGAACAGTTCCTCAGATGCATTTTAGGCTGAAGTGAATTGCACGCTTAAAATGCTTATTTTTCATCAGTAATAACAGAGTTCAACCTCTGAAGACATGTGTGTATGATCAGACAGGCCATACACATTGTGTCTGGCAAGTCCCGTCATGTCTGGCCTGTTCTGTCCTGCCATCTGGTTCAAGACCCAGGGTCCAACCCCTCACTGTGTCCAGATGGAAAATGAAAGAACGGAGGAGTTGTCATTGCCTCATGTCCCACACCCACCCTATCACTGCTCACTTCATGTCCCATACTCACCTCATCACTGCTGGGAGCAGCTCGGGGAGGTTGTCACTTATGATGCCTCACTAGATGCTTTGAGCAGCCTTCTGGCAAAATGGAGAGGGGACACAGGCTGCATGGCAGAAGACCTTAGTGGCACCAGGAAGTCAGTGTCTGTAGCATATCAGTATAAACATTGGAATTGTCTTAACAGAGAACCACACCTAAATGTACTACAGCCGTCTCACAGAATTACCCAGCATGTGGTTAGTGAACCCAAGAGGTGAGACCCACAGCAAGGAAAGACAAGTGAGTTTATAGAGCAGCAGCTAGAAACAGAGCAAACAAGTAATATGAAAGGAGACAAAAAAAAAAAACTTGCAGGAGCATGGAAGCCAGAACCAAGTCTGACTATGGGAGATAAAGATGAGAAAATGAAGGTAAAAATTTTTACTGTCTCATTGGGAATTAAAGGACAAGAAGCAAGTGAGATGCTGTTGCCAGGAATAATGCCTGAAACACTGAAATAGCTGATAAAGGTGTTTGATTAGAATCATGACCCTGCAGATTGAATGAGACTCTGGAGAAATATTGTATTTTTTGCTCCACCCCCAAAAAGAGGAGCTGAGATAGATACCTGTATTACACAGCTGCAAAATCTGTAGCTTTGGAGATGTTTAACATTCCCTAAATGGAGTCAAGAGCATCTGTGGGACACATGATTCTGTCTCACAGAAAAGTATAAAAAGAAGAGATGTAGCCCTAGAGAAACACCTCCAGATAGCCGGGGAATGGCTATCCTAGGAAAAGGTCAACACAATGCAGCAGAGGAATGCTGCGAGCAGGAGGCAACTGCCTACCAGTAATGCAGGCAGCAGAGCCCGTGTAGACTCTCTGTAGCAGAACAACAGGAAAGGATGAAAGAAAAGTGCCTGGTAAGGGTAAAGATGCAAGAGAGGTGGAGAAAGGGACTTTTGCCTGGTCCTGCAACTGCCTGGGAAATTAAAAAGCAGAATATCTTTCTGTTATCTGCAGGGTGAGTTCAGCAGCATGAGGGCCTGTCTGAGCACACACCCAGCAGGACGTGGTTGCCAGCCTGCAGCACCGTCCCTGCCCCTCTGCTGGTGGCCAGGTCAGTTCCAGCTGGGTTACGAAGCCAGCTGCAATGTCATTTAAAGACCTGATAAGCAGCAATTCTAACCTGGAGAAATGTGACCACATTGTGGTGATGTACAATAAAACCATCCTGAGGCCAATGGGCAACGCTGGCAGTGATAATAAATCCATGAAACTAGAGATGTTATCGCTTTGGGTTTATAGTAGTTGGCATTCAAGATTACCACCCAGTGCAGAGCACCAGGGCAGTGCAAGGCCTTGTTCCGATCACAGTACAAACCCCGAGTACCCTCCATCTGTCACGGGAGACAGCCTGTCTCTGTGGGCCATGTCCAGGATTCAAACAGGACCAAAGGGCACAGCCCTGTTCCCTTTGCCCTGTCACGATGGCAGAGAGATATCACTGCCCGGAGAACCTGGACAACGATACAACCCAGACACTTTCCGCACTGCGGTCGGTCGGAGACCTCCTGACTATGCATCGCTGTGCATTTTGTGTAGTGGGCAAGGCAGGGGTAAAACACTCCATACTGACCTAGTAGATTTTTACACTTGTTTTTGGACAGGTATGCCTGCTTGAACAAAGTACAAGACAGAGATGAATCAGGTCCAGAGCTTATCCATCACTGTTTTAGAAAGTGCATTGTGTATTTTGCAATAGATCTTATCCTGCTAATTTATATAATCATCAAAAATTATTTCCTTAACTTGTATTTTAAATAGATGGCTAAATTTGTGGTTTGCCTACTGTGCCTGGCATGTGGCCATATATTTTCACATATCTCAATGCGGACTACGGGTTGAGTTCTGAAGCAGTTATGACATTTCATACCTGAAGCAATTCCATTTAAACAAGTTCAAGGGAAATCAGAGTGGGACCGACTGTGTCTTTGTGTAGCATCAGCGTATAAAAACACCTATAGCTTCCTATACATGTATGATTTATTTCAGTGTAACTGACATACTAAAATTATCAATGCAAGAAAGAAAACACAATAATCATCACTTTCTCACAGATGCTCTTCCAGAGGAATCAACTATGCCCTTTTTAATGAAATCCAATAAAAAAAACTTTGCCTAAGTAAAGCTTACCTCTCACTATCAGAATAACTCAACTGACCTATGTTAAAGACTGTATAAAACAATTCCTTTGAGAAATAAATAGGAGGGAAATAGGCAGAAATTAAGATGTACAGTCTTTCTGATAAATGTAAGACAGCACAGACAACCTAACTCTAAAACATGGCTTTGCTGAACATCTGTATTTTTATTCTAATGCCTACTAACAAAACCATAAAATGTGTATTTAAATGTGTATTTTGTTGCAAATACAAATTTGAAGCATGAATTGAGAAGGACATCTATACAAAAACAGTGAATAAAAAATACACTATTTAATTCTCTCAGAGTAGTTCTGTTTCTCAATATTCTTCAAAAGAGATTTTTTTGCGCTGGCAAGATACAAGCAAGATTCAAGACGGTCCCTCCCACAAAGTGCTTATACAGCATAAATCAGTTTCTTGTGTACTGAGGACAGTCATCTCCTTCTGTTCTAAGTAATGTTTAACCTAGAATCTAAGAAAAAAAGAGAAGTTTGTGGCTGGATGCTGATACTGATGTTGACAGTGGTTGTTATGAAGGACACCTGTTTCTCACGGGTCCTGGTCCCATGCTCTTGCCAGCAGGATTTTGGGTCAGATTTTGAAAGGTACGCATATCCCTAAAAAATGTAATTTACCTCCCAGTAGTATCCTCAAAGGGCAGAAGCTGCTGAGGAAATCCTCTGGGCACCTTCTGGTTTGAGGCAACGTGCAGGTAGTAACCAAAGGAGAGGGAGGACGAGCGAAACCACCTGATTATGCAGGCAGGAGTGATGATATGGATATGGGGGCTCTGCAGTGGTGTGGCAATTCCCTTAACGTGTGGCAGGAATATCTCTCACTGGTTATAGATAATTAGGGAGGAACCGGGTTGAGCCTTGTTAACCTCCCCAGTAAATTTGCTTTTGATGCAGATTGGCTATAGCACCGCTCAGTGGTTCTAAAATGGATTTTGGAAGCCCTTCTTTTGCTGGTCCATTTAAATAAATAAAACAAGCTCTCTAGGACTGTTATATACAAAAAAAACCTACTTTAATTGATTTGATTTGACTGAATTTGATTGATTGATTTCTTTGGCTCAGTTAACAAGACGAGGACATCAGTTTTATTTCTTTTTAGCAGTGTCAGGGAAGTCTTATGCAATTTTGTGAATGCTGGATAAAGCAGAAAGGGGCATCATTTTGAATTCTGGATTCCATACCTTTTACTGAGGGGCCAAAATTGATTTATTGATGAGAAAGTACAGAAATCTTCTGTCTAAAAGTATATGTATGGAGAAGAGGATATAGTTCTTTAGCACAAACCAGTTAGTAAAGTGAGTCTGTTGGTAACGAAACCTGGATAAATTCAAGCTAGAAATAAGGTGCACTTTTTTAATAAGGGGAACAATAAATTACTGAAAGAATTTACTTAAGGTTGGGTTTTCTTGTTGTCCCAGGTGAGCTCGTACTATCATGACATGACAGCTCACCCGAAGCTCACTCACCCACCAAACTCTGCAGCATTAGAGGAGCAAGCACAGTTCAAACTTGGCCCATCAGCTGATGGGCAGGAAAAGGTCAGCTTTATTACTCTGCTGTTATCGGCCGTATCCCGGTGGAATGGAAATGGTTTCTGGTCAGCCAAAGCCCTCCTGCTCTACATGTTTCTGTCTTAGCAGCTGCTGGCCATTTGGGGAACGATGGGGATGGTTTCAGCATGAATATTCTCATAAGCATGCGAAGCCCCAGCTGACAAAGAAGGGCTAGGTGGTAACTTTGGCACTTTGGCACTTTGGATTCCTGAAGTAAGCCTGAAACTCTGACTGAAGAAGCATTTGCTCTTATAGTTTCTTTTATTGCTTTTAGCAGTCTCTTTTTTTTTCTTTTTTTCTTTTTTTCTTTTTCTTTTTTTTTTTCTTTTTTTCTTTTTTTTTTTTTTTTTTTGCTCTGGAATGCTGAGCCTTTTGGTTGGAACAGTCTGGGCTTTTGGCACATCTTAACTCTTTTTTTCCTCTATAGTTAGGAAAAGCTCTTTTTTAAATGAGAAATTTTCATGACAAAAATGCCCCAGTCTTAGTAAAATCAGAAGGTGGCAGCAATGAACAGTGTCAAGACTGTAGGTACGACTTTTCGGGCAGGTTTGCATCACACGGTAGGATGTTCTCACAGAGACTCACAAGCTACTGCTAACGCGAGTTTGTGAGTTCTCATGACTCAGCACAGTGCTGGCAGCTTGGTCTGCAGAGATCTGTGGCTGAGCTGGTAAGCACTGTCCCTCTGAGGGGACCATTTAGCCCTTCACTGGGAGGAGCTGTGCTAGCCCAAAGGTACAGCTTACGAACACAAGCTGTCTGTGTAGAGCCAGCCCACGTGTGTGCCCAGACCTCATGTCTGTGTGCAGCTCTGCAAGCAAAAGGAAGTCATATGTGCAGGGGTGAGAGTATTTGCAGATTTTGTTTGTGAAAGTTGATGAACGACAAAGTCATTTTTACATGATGCTGCTACTGGGTTCACGTTTTAGACCCTTTATAATATCAGCAGGACGTATTATGCTGAAACAATAAATTGATTTGCCTGGGTTGGTCATCTCAGAACAATGTCCAGCATGGCAGGAAACGACAGAGATACGCTGTATGCAGGCTCAGAGATAAGATGTCTCTTGGTTCATCAGAGCCACGAGTACTATCTCCAGTGCAGCTGGCCCTTATCTGAGGTCCAAAAACCCCACCTTTTGTCACGATAGTCCTGCAGTTCCTCCTCTTGGACTTTCCCTACGGGATGAAAGCAAGCACGGAGAAGTTCAGCAAAGTTCAGGTACCACCATGAGGAAACACCAGAAGGGCGCAGTCCTGGCAGAGGCCAGTAAAGCAACACCTGTCATCCCTGTATCACTGTGGATGACCAGCACTAGCTTAACCATGGTAAAAATGCACCCTGAAGAACATGTCAGTGAGGCTTAATCCTGAAGAAAGGACATAGAACAGTTAAATGTCCTGGCGAGCTGTGTCAGAGGTAGGGGATAATACTTCCAGGTGCCTTCTGGAGGCTGTTTGAGTGTGTCCTTCTGCACTGCCCAATAAACTGCAGGCATGGCAGCAACAGCAGCACTGACTCATCTCTATGGGATCTCTGGGGCAGAGCACGGTCGGGAATACCCACCCACTACCTAGAGCTCACACCCTCAGCCACAGCATGCCCAGGAGCTGCCCAAGCAGCCCGGCCAATTCCTCCCATTAGTTGTGTGCCAGGCGGTGGCACAGGAGCCCGAGGGGGAAGAGCGGGTCTGCACGGGCTGCGTGGTGGGGGATGATTAGGCAGGGACTGGCAGCGTGCTGCCGCCGCCGCCGCTACTGCGGCCGTACGGTGCTTCACGGCGTGGGTGCAGAGGCGTAGCAGGCAAGCAGCAGGAGAGTAGGATGCCACATGGCGAGGAGGAGGAGAAGAAAGGTGGAGGAGTAGGCAGAAGGGAGATTCAGTTTAACATGGCATGCCAGGCCTCCACTGCTGCTTCCCTCCCTCAGGCCTGCTCATCATGAATTTAATTTGCGCATGGGGTGAGGGGGATTTTGTTGGCATTGTTTAACTCTTATTCTATATGCCCCGTTACATGTGCGTACAGGCAAACGGGGCCTTGGTGTACGGGGTCTAAGGCCCTGATTCCGCAAACACGTGATTAATCGAACGTGCCAGGGCACTTACTTATGTAGGTAAAATGACACCTGCTTTTGTCTTCATTTCTGCTTATCTTCCCCCTCCCAATATACTTCTGCTCCTGGATAGCTAAATTTGAGCTCACAGTGCCAATTAAGATTTGAATACAGAAAAGATATATATATATATATGTATGAATATATCTCTCTCTATATATGTGTATGCTATATATAGATATATAAACCTCAGCTTAGAGGTTGACTTCATCTAGGTATATTCAGGAAAGCAAATAAATAAATCCACTTGTGTCTGGTCCCAACTAAGATTCCACATAAACCACCTTCTTTAGAGGGAAAGGCTTAATGCTGGAAGGGTGAGGCTTAAATGACAGATGATATGCAACGGCATTGTCATTTGAAAAGATAGTCTCGCCTGACTGAGAAGAAAAAGAGCTTTGATTTTTAGATGTGTACTTTGTATGATGTTTGTTTGCTTTGCATATGGCTATTAAATAATTCTCTTAAAAGCTGTAGATGGGTAGATGTGTTGAGTTCTTGGGTGGCTTGATGGAAGACAGTGCATCCCTACCTGTAATTTAGAAGTGGATTCAGAAGTTTGGGAAAAGTTAGAATGAAAAAAATATATATAAACTTAAAATAGATTTTTTTAAAGGGTTTTGGTGTGGAGGCTTGCAGAGATACCAGATGTTTCCCTCTTCACAGTAGATGCAACATCACTGCACAAAAATACAGATACCCAGGAGCCACTATTCAAATGCAGACCCTCAATTTTATGACCACAAGTGGGTTTTATTTTAGTGCTTGCTTTTGAGGCAGCTTTTGATGAAGGGATCAGAGTTTTTCAGCTCCCTTCCATTACATGTTGCTGTTGACCTCTACCTGCTTCTGGCTTTTAGAAGTTTGTTTCTATTTCCATTTCTTTAGTGCGAAGCTTGGGGATGGGAATCTCTATTTTTAAAACTTCAGAGCCAACCGCTGTGTGCTGTTGCACTGTGGCCGACTTTTACCTCCTTTATATTTCCTGTTGTGCTTCTAGATCTGAGTTGTCCTAAGTGTTTGCTTCTGGATCCATGTATCTCAGGAATCTGGGACATAAATGGTTGTAGGATAAACCATATGTCACAGACTTGATAAATCACCAACAGATCCTGAAAAATTATTTAGGCATCTAGTGACTACTGATTTCTGTAGGAGCTAAGCCCCAAACTGAGAATATGTGCACTAGTTTATCTGTGGGTTGATGGGTCCCCTTCAAAATTATCCTCTGAGTGTTTCTCTCCCTGAGAGAGATGTGTGATGCCGTGAGGCCATGTAAAGACCTTAAACAGGCAGAATTTGATGTTTCCATTTATTGCTAGTGTTTCTGGCAAGCCACTGGCAATTCACACCTTTATTCAAACTCTTCACAATAATTTCCTTTCTCACCAGCCAGCTTCTTAATGCCATCACATTAGCTATTCCTCATGTCTTCTGGGCTTTCCTGGGCTACCTGCAGCCTGGTTATGTTCTTTTCTCTTCCTCCTGCCCAGTTAAAAGCAATGTCTAATCTGACCTGACTAGCTTGGACTCAAAACTCGCATTTTCATTCACCAAAACCTCCAGTCTCACCTTTTTCTTAGCTGCCTTTCCTTTCCTCCCCCTCTGATTTCTGGGCAGACCTCAGCTTCCCGATATCCCCTCACTGCTGCTGCATGATCCTCAGATAAAGTTTCCAGCGGGTTGCCAGATGTCTTTAGCTCTGTTGTATTTCAGGTTTTTCTTCAGGTAAAAGGCAGTCTGGGTTACGGCACTGGCTGTGGGGAAGCCGGCACGTGAGTGAGACCCCGCAGTGGGTGTCTGCAGATTCAAGGGTGCGCAGAGGCAGGAACGAGCCTCGAGCACTACCCCTGTATGGCATTGGGGGAACTTGCTCAAACCATCCCTCCCCTTGTACTGCTCAGTAGCACAGTACTGTGTAGTATCTTGGCCGTATGTATTTTAATATTGTTATTGTTTATAACAAAATGATGTTTAAGTATAACTGGCCGTGATGCCATTTGGAGCTGGATTTTTAGCAGTTAACGAGAACTGGCTATTAGCCTCTGTAATGTTGCATTTTCACATCTGTGCCCCAGCTTGGTTGGGTAACCTTTCAAGGTTACCTTTTTGCTCATCATTGGAAGAAGTATCTCAATCCCTACCCACCTTTACGAACCACCTGGAGATGTCAGTGAGATGTAAATGTAAAAATAGTGCTACTGGTTTTGTATTATTATTTTTCCCAGGGAAATCGCTGTTTTCCACGAAGCAGAGCACACGATTTCATGTTTATTGTGTAATAATAGCCCTGTGTTGTGATAGTAAGTAGGACACAGATACAGCTCTTCAGTGATGTACAGTACTCCTTCTTATCTTTAATTAAATGTTATTCCCTTGCATTGGAGCATATTCTGTGATTACACATGTTTACTTACCATCTAAGTAACTTACCATCAAATACACTAATGAAAATCAGTGCCCCAAAGTGACTTATTCCTTTTGTCCTGTACTTTCCCACACCTCTCTCATGTTTTATTATTGTTTCCAGTTTCTGTTTTAAAAATTAAAAGGTTGAATTAAACGCTCTTGCATGAATTTGCTCCAACCATCTCTGCTTTTGATCTAGGGACATGTACCTGTCTAGCTCTCTGCCCTTCCCCAGAACTGTAACCCCTGGGGATACCATAGAGCATGAGATGATACAATTTAATAAAGTCACAATAAAACATCCAAGGCCTTTCATACTTTTTCACTTTCTTTAACTCAATTTATTTTTCATTTCATGGACAGAGATTTAGTCCTGGTATTAGTTTATGATTTTGCTGAAAGAATTACCGAACACATACAAAAAGGAAATATTATTTTTATTATTTATTTTGTGCCATGTATACCATAGGAAAAAAAAAGAGTTGAAATCACTTCAGTACCGCTGTGTTTTTCATTACAAAGTTATTACATATAGAAATTACTCCAAATTATCTGAAATGAATGGAAATTATGAGGTTTAAATTCCCCAGGTTACTGCAAGCACAGCACTGGAAATTTATTTTGTCATCTTGCTGAACATAATTGCTACAACAAAATTTCTTCCATTTTACAACCACAGCATAACTTATTTATACCAGTGTTGTTGTAATTTTACATCAATAAGTTGCATGGGAAGGAGTACACAGGTGGTAATTGAAAACAATAATTTGTAGTGGGGTCCAGGTGGAACAGTTGGCTCAGAAAAGACTTCATTTGCCGCTCGCTAAAAGCTTTGCATCTCTGTGGCCTTTGACTGTGGTGCTATCAAACCTTTGGTCCACCCAGCGCTGAGGCAGCCTGATCCTCCTAAATTACACTTCCCGGTGTCAGCTGAGGTGAGAGGAACAACCGATCTGTCACTGTGGCACTGACCTGCGGATCAGCAGCAGACGCGGCCGCAATGCGTCCGGGGACACGGCGGAACCGGAACCGGAGCAGCGGCAAGCGCCCCGGCGAAGGCAGGAGGAGCGCCTCCCCGGGGGTCTTGCGGCCGGCCGAGCTGCTGCTCCGGGCTTTTCGGCTCAGCCCTCGCCCGCGGGCATGGCAACGCGTGCCGTTTGTTTGTCAAAGGGAACGCTCTTATTTGATCATTTTCAATTAAGATGTGAGTAGTTGCCTGAGACACCAGCGATGACGTTCGCGTTCATACTTTGTTCCACTCTTTATGAACAGGAATGTGTAATCTGGGTGCAATACACAAGCACTCCCAGGCCAGACATCCGCACTTCTCTGTTCCCTAATTGTCAACAGGAATAATGAAGCTGCAGAGGCTGGTACTGAATCTAGAAACTGATGAATTTCCCTGTTTGAATTCACTTGCCCAAGTTAAAATAATAATAATGACGATACATTACAGTGGTTATACCCTATTCAAATAAAATACAGGAGGAAGAACATAGAGGAGGAAGGAAAAAGAGGAACAAATAAGGTGCCTCTCTTTGCTGATGTTCAGATTTTCATGATTCACAAGAGACAGGCTGAAACGCTCCTGTCATGAGTTCATGCCAAAGATTTCCTTGCCACGCTCAGAGCTTAGAGGCCTCTGCTATTTTAAACAATCCAAAGATTTCAAATCCTCTTAAAATCATCTGAGGAGGTGAAGAGAAGAAATTGGTCGAAACTCACACTTGAAAGCAGAGGAGAGCTCTGTGGCTCCCAAATTTCAGGATTTGTAAGTACTGAGGAGTACATATGGAAGAGGATGGAGAAGGGATTTTGTGTCTCCTCTCCGTGCAAACTGCATTGCAAGTGCACCTCTAGCCAGAGACAACGTCATGTATTTATATAACAGAAAAAGTTTTAAAACTACCTCTTAATAAGAAAATATCCCTTAATTTCCAATAGTTTTTTCTTTTTTTCTTTTTTTTCTTTTCTTTTTTTTTTTTTTTTTTTAGAGTAAAACAAGTGCTGTTTCACCAAACTCAGCTTATTGCCCCAAGCAGCGATGGCTCTTGTTTTCCAAGGTGCCCCCGTCGCTCCCCCCGGCCGTGGCTCCCAGCCGAGCCAGGCTGCGAGAGGGCGCTGAAGAGATCTGTCCCGCGATTTTCCGAGAGACCTGCAAAGCCCAAATACAAGCACGGGTCTTGCTGTCCTTGCAGCCCGTACAGGTCCGGTGGGTGATTTCCGTGGGGACACAGCCAAGTCTCAAACTATCTAGAAGTCTGAAGTGCAAACAGATCAAAACGTGACTTTAGGAATGTGCCTTTTAAACTGAGGATAATAGCCGAATAGGGCCCAATTTGGCATTTTCTCTGAGAAGAAAATAGATGTTTTTCTTCTGCTCTTGCTTGCTGGTTCTGTGATATTCAGGATGGGGAGCAGGAAGTATCATTTTGGTTTTGTTTGTTTTAATTGAAATGATTTTGTTTGATTTAATCAAAAAGGCAAAATAGGGCCCTAACATTTAGACTGTTACCTATCACGCTTAGAACCTGGAAAGAGTTCGAAAAAATGAGGGACTCTGCAGGAAAAAAAAAAGAAAAAAAAAGAAAAATAACCAAACAAAAAAGCCAACAGAGCACTGACTAAGAAGGGGACACTGCAGAAGGTTTAAAAAGTAAATGTCGAGGGGATCTTATTTTCTAAATTCAGTGCTGGAAACACCAGCAAGCGACAGCCACCAAAAATGAGGGGACACCAAAAGTCTTGAAAACATTTTGAAACCTGCATCTCTTTTGCTTCTTTCCCAAAAGTCCTGGGAAAGAGAGGGGATAATGTATTATTAAGCCTTCCTTTCACTGCACTCTGAAATACACCCGTGTCATGGAAAAGAAAATCAAGCCAATAAATGTTGCAATTTATATGTGTTTGAATAGATAACAAGAACAATTTTACTGTTTGCCATAAATGAAAAAGAAAAAAACTCACCAAATCATTCCTTTGATTGAGGTTCTGAAGCTCTGTTTATGGCTGCGAAGTGATTTGATACAAAAAAATTACGCATTTTGAGTTATTATATCACCCAGAAATTTGATGCCACTTAACTATGTAATTTTCAGAAATGACATAAAACCGTTGCAGAAAAATATTCAGGGAAACCCAAAAGACCTCTTTTTATCTTTTTTTTATGGGTCTAAAATGAGAACTCGCAGAGATCCTTGCACTGTATGTGAAGGCTGAACTGCCACCTTGGGAGCTTTATTAATATGTATGTAAATATGATCTGGTTAGATCCTGTGTTTCTGTATCTTTTCACAAGGTGGAGCGGCTAACTAAGCTGATCAGATCAACGCCCTGTGTTTATCCTTATTTTTTTCCAAACAACAACATTTAAAGAGTCAAAGAGAATAAGAATAGCAGTCTCATTTATATCAAGATTGTCTCAAACCAACCTTCCTCCCTTCCTTCCTTCCCTTCCTTCCTTTCCTTCCTTCCCTCTCTTCCCCCCCCAACTCCTAGATCTATATCATAAACAATTTACTTCTAACTTAGCATGAGCTTTCTCAAGTAAAGCCTGAGAAGAAACTAAAATCCCATCACACATAATCTGCAGCTCCAATTTTTCTTCCACTGAAAAGTTATTTGAGCAAATGGGGAGAAAGTGGAAATGCATTCAAAATGAGTCCAAGTGACACATCATGCTTATCCTCTGCGAGGATATCGGGACTTCCTCTTCACACTGGAGCCACTGTTAGTTACGTATCTCTATCTGTGCCAAATTTCAGCAAAAGACATTGCATGGATTCAAAAAAGAAAAGAAAGAGAAACTCGGGCACTCAACATGGGTGTGCTGAGAGCTCTTGACTCAGCACACCTTGTGCTGTATAGGATAAAATGGAATATTTAACACCGTATTAGCTTGTTTTCCCCTACGATAAGGATGGTGTTTCTAGATGAGAACTCTTCAAATCTCGGGCATATCATGAAGACAGGAAAGATGATTACCTTAGCACAAGACATCTTGTGCATGCGGGTGCATTTTTGACTAATTTAAAGCGAGGCACTAAAGCACCTTCAGGGCTAGCGCAAAGCTTGCCCTCTTCTTGCGGATTTTGCCTCTTTTGCAACGGGGAGCAGCTGCCGCGGTGAGAGGGCGGTGCGGGGGACCGGGCCTGTCCGGGGCTGCGGAGAACGGCTAGGGGCAAGCGGGGGGGCTCGGCACCGCGGCACGGCCGAGGCAAGGGGCCCCTCGGCGAAGCGGGGCGATGCCGAGGGGCAGCATCTCCCCCCGACGGCAGCCCCCGGGGACCTTGGCCCCCCTTGTTTGGCTGATGGGGGAAGCAGCGGCGGGGTGGGTGGGGGGAACGAAGCGGCGGGGCCAGCTGCAGATGGAGGCGGGTCGAGGGATAGGTCAAGGTTGGAAAGAGCCTGCTATTGATCTGGCTTTGAACGCGAGACAGGGAGAGCGGAGAGACTAAAGGGGGAGCTGTGAGACAAGACATTAACAGCTTTCAGTGCTAATGATCACAAGTGCCAGACAGGGGAGGAAAGAGGAGACTGAGAAATCACTTTGGAATTTTTTTTTCCCCTTCCCTATTGGGATGTATTTTCGGAGGAGGGGGAGGAGGGGGAGGAGGAGGCAGGCTGGGAGCTCGGCCCCGGCGGCCCTGCCCGCAGCCGGCGACGCGGGCGGCAGGGAGAGGGCTCCGTGCCCCCCGCCAGCCCGCCGGGTCAATCATTGATCGCCCTTATCTCCGGCTCCCAGTGCCCGCTGGAAGACACTGGTTAATCAACAGATGATGCCCAGTAACTTCCCGATAAGCCTCGCTCCGAAGGGGCGCAGCTTCCTGCAACTCTCTGAGACGCGGCCGGAGCCGCTGCGAGCCGGACTTTGCACCCCAAGGACGGAAAGTGCCCCCCCCCGTCCCCTAGCTCACCCCAGGGGCAGCCCGGCCCTCTGCCCCGGCCTCGGGCTCCCCGTGGGCGCGCGCGGCGGCGGCCCGGGCCGAGGCGCCCCGCGGGGCCGGGCAGAGGCCGGGCCGGGCCGGGCCGGGCCGCGGCGGGCGGCCGGGCTGGCCCTGCCCGGGGCTCGGCGGCGGCTGGCACCGCGCTCGTTTTCCTTTGTAGGACCCTGTAAAACCGAGCAAAAAAACACGGCGAAGGACCCGGGCAAGCGCCAGCGCTGTTACATGTCTTTTACACGTTTGCTGCGTGCTGCCGGGGGCGGGTGGCCGCGCGGGGCGGCGGGGGGCATCGCCGGGCCGGCCCTGCGCCCCGGCCAGCCCCACCGGCAGGCCCAGGGCGCGGGGGGCTGCTCCGCCCTGGGAGTGCCGGCTCCGGAGATGTGGGGGCTGGCAGAGCCGAGACGCGAGATGTGAGCGGGGTGCGTGTGTACAGGCAAAGGCAGATTTGCTGGAGGAGGCGAGAGTGTTGCTGTTTAGCCAAATTCTACTCAAAGCTGATTAAGGGCACCGAGATGAATTCTGGTCCCCTAAGGCTCTCATGCGATTTAATACAAAAATATTCATTTAACGTAGAAAGTAAATGACACGAATGCAGAGTGGCTCTGCTAGCGTGCTCCGGGTGGAGGCTAGGTTTCCTGGGTTTCTCCTCCATCTGCCTTCAAGCCCCCAACCCTCCCCCGCTCCCCATTTCCATCGCCCTGTCCAGAGCTGGTGCTGAAAAGCACTTCGCACGAAACTATTTGCTTGTCTGGAGAGAGAGAAAAAAAAAATCAAGGGAAATGGGGCTAGGAAAGCGGAGATAGAGGGGGAAAAGTTGGTTTTCAAGAAGCTCCCAAGTTAGAAGCGCACGCAGTTGTGGGCATTTACCTGCGTGTGAAATTGGAGGAAAAGTGCATTGAGATGCGGTCCCTGGGAACTCGGTGTCTCCCGATTCGTGGCTGAGGCTAATTCCTCCAGGAAAAATCCCCACTGCCAGGCATTTTAAGGGGGGGGGGGAGGGAAGAAGGTCGAAGAGGATTGTGTGTGCGTGTGCGGCTCGGGAGTGTGGTGCGTGCGTGTGTCCCAGAACGAGCACGCTTGGATTAGGGAGAGAGGAGGGAAAAAAAAATCTCTCCCCAACCCACACAGATATTTGTGTTGTTGTAAAACTGTTTGAAAGAAGCACAGGGGGAACGTGCTGGCAGCCGAGGAGCTGTGGCGGAGGCGAAAGGAAAGAGCAGCCCGAGACCTCTCAGGATCTCACGCCGGACCCGGAGCGCGGCGGAGCGGGACCCAGGGCCGAGGCCCGGCGGCGGGGACCGGCAGGCGGCATGAGCAGCGAGCAGAGAGCCGCGGCGGCGGGCCGCGCTCCGCAGGCTGCGCGGGCGCCCGGCCGGGGCGGCAGCGCGGCTCGGAGCGCGGCCGCGCAGCGCCGCTGGCCCGCGAGCCGCTTCCAGCGCGGCCGGCGCCGGGGCCGCGCTCGGGGCAAGTTTCGCTGTGCGGGAGGATGCGGATTTATCCCCCCCTTTCCTGCTAGCACTCAGCGTCCGCGAGAACCAGCACTGCACAAAGCCCGGAGCTGCGCCCGATCCATGCATGTGCTTTAGTTTGTGCGTGTGTGTGTGTGTGTGAGTGCGTGTGTGTGTGTGTCTGTGTGTGTGTGTGAGTGCGAGTGGTGTTTCTTGTTCTCTTGCAGGGTACAATGTTAAAAAGCCACCGCTAGTCGCCCCCAGTGCTCCTACTCTCTGGGTCTTTTTGTCTCTAGTGCAGATTAAACGTCACGTCCGCACTTGAACTTGAATTTTATCCCATTGTACAGAGGCAGCCCCAGCCATAGAGAGACAGAGCGCTCCCAGAGAACCAGGACTCCGCCATCTTCACATTGCAATATATAATAGTAATAGCCAGCACCAGCCCAGCTGCACTGGGGGCTTCCTTCCTTCCAGTCCCAGTGCCAGGCGAGGGGGGAAGAGTGCAAAGTGGTGCAGGAGCACTGGCAATCCAAAAGCACCAGGGCAAAGCAGTGCCACTTGAACTGGGAAAGAGGAGACACAGTTTTGGCTACCCCTTTTCAAAAAAAAAATTATATATATATCTACCCAGCAAGGGTCAATCTCTGAAAAACATTTTTTTGGCAATTTTTTTGTGTGTGGGCAATCCCAATTCTAGTACTTTTTTGATATTCCTGCTTCTTTTTTGATTATTTTTATTTTTATTTTTACCCTCCTGGTGGAAAAGCGCACTTGCCAATTTGCCAAGCACTCTGGAAAGAGGGAAAGAGAAAAGTGTCACTGGCGGTGCATATCCTCCTAAGTTCAAGAAGAGATTTGGAAGTCCAAGTGGCAGCAGCAGTGGAGAAAAGACAGAGTATTTGAAAGAGAAAAAGCAGAACGAGAAAGCTTTTTCCTGATGATGATGATGATGATGATGATGATTTTTAATTGAGAGGAGATCCCAGCTAGTGCACCACAACAGCAACAGAAAGGAGTTTTTTTTCCTTTTATTTTTTGAAAGAAGAAGAAGTCGATAAAGAAGAAGAAGAAGAAGAAAGAGGAAAAAAAAAAGAGGAGGATCGCCCCCCCAACACATCTCCCCAAACCAGTGCAGCTCTCCAGGCGATGCCAGTGTAAATGCCAGGGCAATGTCCCGTCGCAAGCAGGGAAACCCGCAGCACTTGTCACAAAGAGAGATTATCACACGTAAGTTTGAACTTGGAACCAGACCGAGCCGAAATCAAGGAGCAAAATTAGAGAAGGGGAGGAAGCGGGGGGGGGGAGTCCAGGAGAAACCAAAGCTGGTAAATGACTTCAGAGAGAGGGAGAGGAGCAGGGAATTAAAGAGGGGAGGGGGGTGTGCGGCTCGGGGGGATGGGCTGGGGGTGGAGGGGGGGAGAAGCCCGAAGTTTGCCGTGAATTTGCAGCGGTGCGGAGGTGAGGCGGGCGGCGGGCCGCGGCGCGGGCGCTGCCGGCGGGGCGAGCGCGGCGCTGCCCCGGGGGAGCGCGGCGGGCGCGGAGCGGGGCGCGGAGCGGGGCGCGCCGAGCCGAGCCGAGCCGCGCCGCGCCGGGCCGAACCGCCCGCGCTGCCCCGCCGCTCGGCCCCGCCGCCGCTCCCCGCTCCAGGGGCAGAGGGGAGCGGTGGGAAAAGTTGGCCGGGCGCGTTGCCGCGGCGTGACAGCCGGGGCGGGGGGAGGTGGCAGCGCAGCGGCCGCGGGAAGTCGGTGGGAAGCACATGGAGGCGGCGGGGCAGAGCGGGCCGGGGTGGCCGCGGTGGGGCCGGGCCCCCGGCGCGGGGCGCGCTGCAGCCCTGCCCGACCCAGGTGCATCGCCGGGGGGGCTCTCTCCTCCAAGGCGGCGGGGTGTGTGTGTGGGGGGGTGGAGGAGGTCGGACGGGGCTAGAGGCCAGGCAGGGGCTGCGGAGGGGCTGGGGGTGCCTGTCGGCGCAGGGAGAGCGCGGGGAGAGCCGCGGCGGCGGACGGGGCTATGGGCACGAAACGGGGGCCGGGCAGCGGCGGCGGCGCTGGGGCAGGAGCGGAGGCTGCACTTTGCCGGCGCTCCCATTGTCAAATGAAAACACACACACACTGCCCCCAAAAAAGAAAGAAAAAGAAAAGCGGAGGGAGGGAAGGAGGCCCCCCCCTTGAGCTCCAGCATCCCCCCTCCTCCCCCTTCCCCACCCCTACAGCCACGGGAGAGGGGCGAGCGCCGGCAGCGGAGCCGGGGGCAGCTCCCCGCGCCGGGCGCCCCGCTCCGCCGCTCGCGGCCCCGGGGGGCTCCTGCCCGCGGGGGGAGCCGCCGCCGGGCGCGCGGAGTGGGGGAGTGCGCGTTACCCTCCGAAAAATCCTTCGCATCGGAGCGGGGAGGGGGGGCAGCTCGGCGCGGCGAGGCCGGGGGGGCGCAGGCCGGCGTGGCCCCGCTCTCCGCCGGGAAGCCGGCCGGGCCCCCCCGGGGGGCTCCGCAAGTTGTTGTGCTGCGGGGGGCGGCGGCGCCGCGCGCGGAGCCGGCCCGGGGCTGAGCCTCAGCCGCGGCGGATCCGAATATTTATGTTCAGATTTTAAAGAATTTAAATAAATAAATAAAATATTCCCCAGGCTTCTCTCCCCTCCCCTGAAAGCCAAGAATAGGAGCCATCTGCCAGGAGCATTTGGTGCTTGCGAGCTCCTCTCTTTCTTTGTTACCGGTGATAAATTTCTGTTTGTAAGATTTCCTTGGGAATCGATATATATATATATCGATATATATATATATATATATATATATATATTTCCCACCTCCTGTGATTTTTTTTTCTTTTCTTAGGGGAGGGTTGTGGGGGGACGTTTTGACTCCCGAATTTCCAATTTCTTTCGCTCTGTCTCTCCCCCCCCTTTTTTTCTTCTTCTTCTTCTTCTTTTTTATTTATTTTTTTTTGTGTGCTCCTTTATTTTTTAACCCATTCCTCCTCCCCCCGCCCCACCTCCAGCCCATCAGCTGGTGGAACACAAATGAAGATGCATCTGGTACTCAGCTCTCTTTCGGGGGGGGGGGGAGTGTTTTTAATTCATTGTTATTTTGGATCCAGATTTGCATCACCATAAAAGGTGAATCTGCCCCCCCCATTCTCCCTTCGTTAATTGCATTTTGTTTTTAACCATCCGGTTTGGAAAATGTGTTTCCCTTTTTGTTGGCGGCTTATTATTTTCCTTTTTTTCCTCCTTTTTTTTTTTTTTTTTTTTTTTTTTTTTTAAATAAGAAAACCATCAGCAACCCAAACCCTGTGAATCGCCCTGTGCAGTTTCTCCCACCTCTTTCCTGTCTCAGTTGCAAGGAGATGTGGGGTGTTGGAAGGGGGTGTGTGGAAAATCTGTTTTGTTGCGCGCGTCTGAATTTGTTTAAAGGGGTGAAACATTTCTTGCTGCTGTTGCTGTGGGGGGGGGGAACTGGGGTGGAGAAGACAGCCAGGTAGGTTTGTTCTTCCAATGTGATCTGCTTTTCTGATCGCTTAACTTGGAAGTAAATAACAAGGCAGGACGAGCATTAAAAGGTGCCGAGGAGCTGCGTGTACAATGGGTTTAGCGGGGAGGCTGGGGAGGAATGGAGAGTGGAGCAGCGTGCAGCTTCCCTCCCTCCCGCTTGTATCTATCTGTCTCTCCATCCAGAGGAAGCTTGGCGGAGAAATCAGGCTGCATACTGAACAGTGGCAGCAAAAAATGAAGGTATCCCTGGGAGGCGGGTGGGAGCTGCGTGGGGGGGTGCCGCCGCTGTGCCGAGGTTGGGGCTGGGGGCGCAGGAAGCGCAGGCATGTTCGCACAGCCGCCGGGCCCCCGCTGCAGGCGGCCAGGAGCGGGGTGCGCAGTCCTCACGAAGGTGTAATTCGGGTGGGGGGAGGAAAAAAAAGGAACTCAGGGAAGCTGCTGTCCTCTGCAAGGGGGAGTTTGCAAAGTAGCATTGCAATGGAATAGGAAGCCAAAACACTTGCAACAAAATAAACCCAACCCCAAGCCAAGCCCCCAAAGCTGGGATGAATTGGTACTGTTTTGTGAAATCTTGCATTTATGTCATGTTTAGCTTGGCTTTTCTTTTTTTCCTCTTTCTCTTTCTCTCTTTTTGGCATCTGTCAGGAGAGTTGCATTTCAGGATGGATTGGAGGTTTGTGCCAGACAAGAAAAGAGATAGGGAGAGGGAGATGGGGAGTGAGAGAAAGAGAAGGGTTTTCTGACACTGCTTAGCTGGAGTTTATTAGGTTTCATGCTCTTGGTGTTCAGAGAAACGTTTAGATCCTGAGTGTAAGACAAACAAACACGAAAAGCAGAGAAACTGCAATGTAGTTGTGCTCCGGAGTTGCAGTGTCTCATTAGCACAGTGGTCTTTTAAGACTGCAAAACTGAGTGGCCTGTTTGTCCTTGCCAGGCTCACCCAGGCAGCCCTGTAATGGATGCATGTGCAGTACAAAAAGGGCGGGGGGGTCGTGGAGAGAAAAGAGCAGCTCTGGACCTGTCTTCAGTGCTGGTGGACAGAACAAACTTGGTAGCTGTGCTCCCTTAAGTGGGTGGACAAAGCAAAAAGTGCGATGAGGTAGAAAAGAGACTGTGCTGGAGAGCTGTGCAAAGAAACATTATTTTGGTTTGATTCAAACTGATGATTTTCCATCTTAATTTTTTTCCTCTTTTTTTTTTTAACTTGAGAAATCTGTTTTAAAACTAGTTCTGCATTTTACATTTGAAGGAAATGTGAAAGGCGAGAGCATGTGAAAAGCCTGCTGATAGCAGTTTTGCAGAAGGCGGCAAAGCAAGAACGTTCTGTAGAGCAGCAACAAAGATTGGGAGGGAAAGGACAGTAAAATCCTACTGTTCCAGATCGAGAGCCAGGTTTCCCAAAGGAAATCCTTCAGTACCTGGTCAACAGGTTCCCTAGGAAGAGTAATAATTTCCTTTAACAGTTTTTATTTGCATATTAAAAATAAAAAGAAACAGCAACAATTTTGCATGTTGAAGTTTTTGCAAATTGCTTCAAGGAACTTCACTTAAAATGCATTTAGCTTTAGTGCAATTAATGCACTTTTTCCTACGGAAAAGAAAAACTAATCATCTCTTGTACAAAAGAGAATGCAAGCTGTTACTAAAGAATTAGAGAGGAAGTTATTTTGGAGACGGCTTCTATTTTTCATAATATCCGCATAATTGTGCATAGAAAAGCCTAACGTTTTTAAAAGACGTTACATGTGTCGGCTTTAAATAGGTCAGGAAAAAAAGGGCTGCGTTCTAGTGATTTTCAAGTTGCCTTTTATTTGAATATATTTGTACTGGACTTATAGATAAAAAAATACTAGCAGATTTTCAGTTTTCTAATCTTTAAAATTTTTTTTTAAAAACTGATGCCAAGTAATTAGATTGTAGATCTAGATTGTTTAATCTTTCTTGGTTGATTTGACTGGTGTCTTAAATAGATGTATAGCAGGTGAAAAATCATTTTACATTTTTTTGCTGGTCGGCAGATGCAGACGGTATTTTATCAGGCTTATTTAAATATTGTGAAGTAAAAGTCTTAAAGATTTTACAACCTGGCTGTGTTTAACAGGACTGGTTGGAGCCCTTGTCTTGTGCAAAATGTATGTTTCTGCGCAGAACAAAGGGTCGTCCTATGGCATATTTGACAATAATTACGACCTAGAGAAGTGCGCACTCGTAGAAGTAGTACGAATTATTGATACCGGTTACTGCCTTAAGTTGACACCTCTTCTGCTGCTCTTCCCCGAGCTGAGCTTGCTGCTCGCGTATCTTTGCCATTCAAGATGCCTCGCATAAGACATTTATTTCTCTCTCACGTTCCCTGTCTAGATTGCTTCGCGCTCGGTATTATTTGTTGATACAAAATACTTTCCAGAATAAACTTTGCTGGCTTTTAGGTGGATCGCAAGGCTGCGCGGTGCCCCCGGCTGCAAGTGGCGGGTGTTGGCGACTAGGGGGAGCTCATAGCCTGTCTCATGCAGGGGCTGGCTCAGCCCTGCTGCCTGCGATGCTCTACCCTAGGAAATAATAGCTCTGTCTGAGCAGCAGTTTACGCTGCTGTAAAATGTTTTCAGTGTAAAGTTGTAGTATTGATTTTCATGCGAAGATCTATATAGTGCTAGCTGAGAGAGGGGCTGCAAGCGAGACACATCTATTTTTAGCCAAATCACAGCTGATTAATGGACTCCGGCAGACAGGAGTTTTTAATTAAAATTAGTTTTTTAACAATGCCTTTTATTGTCAGCATATGATGTTTAAATTCTCAATTTGTTGTTGTCAGATAGCGATCGGGGTAACAGCACCTGCACGTAAGGGTGTTTCTGCACATGGGGGGAAAAGCCCGTGTACATCCATTTGTTTGCTTCCAGTGGATATAAAAACCCAGGGCAAGGAAGCTGAACTTCTAGAAGAAAGTGTGTACAGCAACAAAGCAGACATACGCACACACCATTTGCCCTGCTTGCATGTCAGAAAGCCACATGTACCCCTGCTGAGGGGACCCGATATCAAATAGTTCGCTGCACTTTGATCCTCGGGTCCTTATAACAAAAACCCCGCACTTGTCGGAAATGAAAATAAGTATTTTTTTCCTAAAGAATAAACACAAAATCACACGTGTCGTGTAGAAGTTGCTGTTGAATAGCTCACAGGCTGCTTCCGCGGGCCTGTGCTGTTCGCCGTTCCAGGCTGCTTGTGCGCCGTGGATGGACTTTTGTGGGACGCTTTCTTGCCCAAACATATAATTTCGTGGCATACACATAGCACGCTTTGATCACTGGATGTCAGGGGAAAATGTTTACTTCGCCCAGTCCAAGAAATTCATCAAGTTATGGCATTGTTAACATGGTAAAAGCATATTCTTATTTTTAGGGCACAATATGTGGATGAAGGTTATCCCGTGACAGGAAAGCGTGCTTCATTCTAACCTGAAAGAGAAATAAATTAGGTCAGACAAAAGATCAGGGCTGTCATCGACTGTACAAAAACCCTTCACTCTTGAGTAGAGAGGGCCAGCAATTTATCTGATGATTTCTCTACTTCATTTAATGTTTGAATTGAGCTAGTGGGGAGCATATAGACAGCAGGCAGCTCCTTTGGCAGACCTGTGCGATGAAGAGCACGGTGTCTCCTCCGCCAGCAGTGTGGGAGGGAAAACCTTCCCTTCTCCCCCCCGAAACCTCAAAACTTTTGCCGACTGTGGCTTTGCTTCTCTTCCCTGTTAACTTTTGCTAAGAGGAGCAGCAGTGGCCGTCTCCTCCTCCCTGCCCACCCTGCGTGCACACAGGCTCCCCTTCCTCCCGCTCCCTCCTCTGCCTCCCACCCGGCCTACTCGCTGAGACTGAGACCCATTAGAAAAGTCTCCCCCGGCAGATGGGCTGCCCCAAAATGTTTCTCTGCTTCCCTGCCAGAGCTTTCTCTTCTTTCGGTTGCTCTGCCGTGGTGCAGCCGTTTCTTCCAGGTTGCTCCGTGCCCCACGCTCACTTCAGTTGTCCGTCCACTTTGGTCTTGCCTTGGTAGCCTCAAGAGAAAGTGTGAGGAAAAATAAACTGTGGCTGAGGGGTCACTGCCTGCTTTAAAGTTAGGAATACTGTAAAAGCACCTGGTAAAGTATCAGCATTGAATGTAGATAGCTTTATATATATGTATATTTTTAATGATGGAGGAAAAAGACATCAGTAACAGCGTGCGCTGATAAATGTGTGATTCATTCAGCTGCTCCTACTACAGCACCTTCCTCTTTTGTGTTTATTTACTTTCTTAAAATGTATCTGTGCAGGCTGCACACCGGTCCTCTGCACCCACGGTTGCAAGCCTCAGAGGCAGTTGTGTGTTCAGCACCTGAGCATCAGTTAATTTTGCTCACTGCTCTCCCTCCCGAAAAGCTGCTGCCTGCTCAGTACCGTAGACCCTTGTTGGAGCTCTTAAGTAGTAGCTTCCTTTTATCTTTCTTTCTTTCTTCCCCCCCCCCCTTTTCTCTCAAGGAATATATAAAAAATGCCTAAAGCAGGCCATTCGAAAACAAATTAAAGCAGAGGGACACACTTCATGCGTTGCAGGCACACACCGGCAGAAGGGGGTTAGAAGAATATCATCATTTTACTGGCAAAAGTGACACCAGATCAGGGATTTGATTAATGTTGCAACATTCACAGGGACTTAGTTCTGTATTTTTGATGTATGCAAGTCTTTTGTGTAGTTGCCTCAGTGCAAGAAATTCTGATTTTTTTCCTGGAGCAGCTGATAATTTGTGTCTGGGCTGGATATGCCCAAGGTACTTTCCGAAAACTAAGCACTAGACAGCACAGTTTAAAAAAGGAATCCAAAGTTAAGGGAGAGGAAAAAAAAAAAAAACACTGGTTTACTTAACTTTTTTATGACCCCTTTTACTAAGCCACTGGAATAAGCCATAAATTTGCTGAATGTTACAATGAATATGCTTCAATGAAAATAAAAAAATGGCTTAAGAAAACTGTATATAAGCAACAGTGCTTTATACGCAATTGAGAAGTACAGTCTCTTCTGAAACGTATTTTAAAAAAAGAACAGACTTGTGTGTTTAGTACGCATTCAAAACTAATTGCTTAATTTTGATCATGCCCTTTAAATCTTTGTGTAAGAATGTGTGATTCAAATATTCCTCCTTAAGCCAGTTAAAAGATTGTACCAAAATACCTCTCCTTTGCCTTTTGTGGTACCGAGTGCTTTTTTCTCTCCTTGCTTGTCATGTAGTTTTAAATAAAACAAATCTATTCGCTTGGGAACAAAGAATGCTTTTATATCACATCATCACATTGCATTTTATCTGGCAAGATTTACAGCTTCTGCAGTCTATAGAAGAGCCTATGCATTTTATGCTCTCAAAAGCAGTAAATATTTTTTTATGTAGGTATAGTTTACTTAAGAGGAGACACGCCACTCCCTTCTGAAACGCGGCGCGTCCTTTCCGATGAAATAGCGTCTGACAAATGTTTGCGATTCACGGCGATTCTTGGACATTATTGGGTTTTGTTCTGTTTGGGTTCTGCGTTGTTGCTGTGCCGCTTCCCCCCCCCCCCCTTATTTCCCCTGAAACCGTGGTGCGTTTTCTGTGATTTTTACTTATTTATTTATTATTATTATTATTTATTTTATTTTATTTTATTTTATTACGGCTGCGGTTGAGTTTGCTGTGCCTCAGGTGCGTGCCGGGGGGTTAAACTGCTTCCTGAGCGGCTCGGGATCCTCCGCCGGCCGCCCCCGGGCCCGCAGCGGCGCGGCGTTCGCCAGCGCACCGGAGCCCGGCGGGCCGTTTCCCCGCGCGGCGGCGGCCAGCTGCGCGCGGCGGAGCCGCCCCGGCCCCGGCCCCGGCCCCGGCCCCGGCCCCGGCCGCGGCGGCGGGGACGGAGCGGCGGCGGCGGCGGCGCTGGCCGGGCCCGCGGCCGCGTTGCCCTTTCCCCTCCCGCGCCGGCTCTGTGCAGCGCGCCCGAGTCACTTCAGAAGCGACGCAGAGCCCCTTCCCGGCTCTCCGAGCAGGTCGCCCTCCTCTTTCAGCCAGCGCAGCCTCGCACTTTTTTTTTTTTCCTTTTTTTTTCCTTTTCTCTCCCCCCCCTTAAACTATGAGCGATTGTTTTGCAGTACTCTAGATCAGAAAAATTAAAAATCGACGCCAAACAAGCAGTGTCTCGTGCTGCTGAATGCGATGCCAGTGCAACTTGTAGACATAAACTAAACTCTGCACCTTGTAGCTGCAGAAAAGCCTCTGGAAACAGGTTATTGATAAACTTTGATGGTGAGGAGCAGCATCGCCTGCTTTCAGAAATGTTAGTCTTTGTGCAGCTCGGATCCTGAAACCGATCTCTTTGGTAACCCAGCTAGGGAGTGTGTGATCGGAGCTATTTCCGTTAAGCATGTTGATGTTACAGTAAATGTGACATGTGGGTGTTGATTGAAGGGACATCATTTTCAAGCCTACTTTGGGCAACACCCTGAAGAACAAGTCACTTATTTGTGCTCCCTTGTGAACTAGGCTGAGCTGCACAAGGTCTGGATTTGCTTTCAAGGTAGCGGTGGCTGCGTGCAGAGGACGTTGCATTCATTACACCACAGTACGTGTGCCAGTGCCTGGCCGTGGCTGGGTGCAAGGCGGGGTGAGGGGGCTCCGACCGCAGGCTCCACTCTGCCGCGAGAGCCCTAGCTCACCCCAGAGAAAGGCGGCCGGAGGGCTTAGTCAGCACTTCACCCGCAGGGGCTGGCAGGTGTGGGGCAGCCCAGGCACCCGTGGGCGCCCCTTTACTGCGGCGCTTGTGTGGTGCCCCTTAGCCCCCGCGTTACCAATCCGTGACCGAGCGGCAGGAACAGAACACGGGGAGGAAGTCCGATATGCAGCGCTTTGGCCCGGGACCAAACTGTTCCCTCGTCCCCCTTCCTCTGCCTCCCTTTGATGCCATGTGAGGGGGAAAAGCAAGAAAGAGAATAGGCTGATGACTTTTCATTTTCTTTGTACTTTTGGTTCTGCAGTACAATAAAATTCCAAGAAAAGAAATTTCTACTACCTGGACCCGGCCTCAACCCAAGCCTGTGAACAAGTATCTATGGGTTTGTCTTCTGAGGCCTTCGAAATGATTTTTCATAGTACCATCTTTTTCACTATTAATGAGTATGATTTTGAGACATTTGACAGGCATAAAATACTTAGCGGGTGCATTTCTTCAAATATTAGGCATATGAGTATGGTACATGTGGGGCACATACACTGAAACAATGTCACCATGCTGGAACAGGAGCACTCATGGTTTTGTGGCAGTGCCTTTATGGAGTTAAGAGAACTGTCCATCCTATTTTGTCATGGTAGATAGAGCGCTCTGAGATACAGCTTAGAGTCCAGCCAGCAAGTGTAATGCTCTTCAGGGTAAGGCAAATAATTTTGCAGGTCCAGCTGCATGAATTTCATGAAGCCATCGAGTGACACCAGTGTCACTGATGTCCCCTTGCTAAGCTCATCCCTTGCTCTCGGTGTGCTCTGCAGGGAGGCATGCAGAGCCGATCGGAGGCTTCCCTGGGTGCTGGGAAAGTGCTGGGCACACCTTAGCACACCTGCAAGAGCCATGGCATGGGTCCGGGCTGGAAATAGCTTGTTTGCATTTTTTTCCTTTTCCCACGTAAGGGAGATGAGATGTTGAGATGTTTTCCAGTCTTTCTCTCTCTCTCTCTCTCTCTCTCTCTCTTTTTTTTTTTTTTTGGTATGGCTTGCTTTTTCCTTCTTCGTCTTCTTCTTCTTCAAAAAAAAAATACTCATGAGGAAACACCTTCCTCGCCCTAAACCCAGCTACCAACAAACAGAAATAAAACCGCAGAGTTAAATTCAACTAATGTGAAGCAACTCATTTTAAACCCACAGACACAAGTGGAGTCAGAACTTTAGATTGAGACTGGCCTAAATTGCCCCATTGGTATTAAAGGACTCCTTAAACAGTATAAGATCTTGGCTGTTGTATTAACCAGGCATGACCCGGTGTGTTACGGGCTGGACTTCCAGGCTTTTCTCTCTTTTTCCTTTGTGGGTTTTAAATCTCTCCTGTAATGTTATTTGAATGTAGGTTTTTAATGGCTTAATTGAGTTGTCAATAGGAAGCCCTTTATTTTTTTATTTTTTTATTATTCTGAGTAAAAAAAAAATGCAAATTGACATGGATAAAATGCATTTAAAGATCTATTCAGTATTTTGTTTTTCATTCTTCTATGTCTGTTTTCCACATCCTGAATGAGGCAATGTAATATAGCTTTTGTATTGTTGGGTATACGGCTGGTCTCATGCTTGATGATTTATTAAGCTAAAATCCGAAATAGAGCTGAGTAACAAATCTTTGATACTTTGGAACCCAGTTACTACCGATCACGAGGGCTCCGTGCACCAAGAAAACGAAAAGCTGATTTTCGGTAACGTGAAGACTGCCAAAATATGAAGGAATACCAGATGTTATTTTAAAAAAGTGCCATTGCAGAGTCCTTGGAAAGAGAGAGTGAGAGAGTGTAAGTGAATAGGCATATGTGGATTTAACTAATATTCAAATGAACTGGAGAACTGAAAAGAAAGAATTCTCAACAGTTTAGCTGTTAAAGCCTCCTTCATGTTTCCACAGACGCATGGTCAGGACCCTTATCAAATGCAGCAGTTTTGCTATGTTTTCTGAAAGGCACAATTTAAATCACAAGGAAAAAAAAAAACCTCCTCACATCAAAAAGATAATATGAAGTTGAGATCTGTGCTTTTCTTTTTGTTTGTTATATATATGCCAAAATTCAGCCTTTGTAATTTGAGAGACATACTTTAATCTGAAAGCTTTACAGGAATGCTACGTGAAACTAGTAACAAGCATTTTCTCCCTCTGCCACTTTTATTTCTTATGACCCTTGGTTCAGTTCTTATTTTCATGTTGTCTTTCCCAGCTCTTTGTCCCGTCTCCTGTGTGCGTATGTGCGCGTGCGTGCCCCCATGTGTGTGTGTGTGTGTTTTTAATATTTTGACACTGTGCTCCCCCTTAATAAGAATTCTTCCCAGAAATAGTGCACACATTTCTAAAGGACCCTTTTCACAGTCCTTTCCTTTTGTCTCTAGAATGATGTATATGTAATTGGTAATTAAAGGTGCAAGCTCTCTTCAATATAAACAATATTGCTCAATGCTAGATCATTAAAGGGAAGCGAAGCACTAAATAATTACCTTTTGCATTGTGGCACACAGACGTCCGCTCTCTTCTCAGCAGTCCCTGTTCAGCACAGGGTTATGGTTACATTTGCACTAAGGCAGGGCATCTTTTCATAAAATAAATTGGTGAATTAATTATGTAGGACTGTCTTCAAACTGCCTTTAAACTTAGATCAAGGGGAAAAAGGAAATTAATAGTTTTCAGAAGGGGTATTAGGCTTTGTGTTCGAGTTAGGCTGTGTTGTTGCGAGTTAGAGCTCGTGCCTTCCCGTGCCCATCTTCGTTTCCAGCAGGATGGTTCACGCTCGGGCACCTCTTTGGGCTCCCAGTCCTTATCCCTCTGCTGCTGGTGCTGCTGCCTGGTATTCTGCTGTTAGGGAGCTCTGATGCAACTGGTAACACAGCTGGTAGATAGACTAATCAATTATTTATTCTGCAAGGGGAAACAGGGGGCGATTCTTTTTCTGAACTCTTTTGCAAAGCTCAACCATTTTTTGCTGCCAGGTAATATATTTCACCTTCCACCTCTTGTCTCTTTTCTGTGTGCTTTTTTGCACTTTGCTAAAGACCGGGACAAGACTCCTTTTGTTTTCGGCCAGGAGGAGGACCCAGATCTGGGTTTTGACATTTGTTTAGCTCAGTCTCACTTCTTCGAGGTACTGCTTTCTCCAGGAAATTCATACGCAAACCGTTGGTGCTAACGGACAACATTTTCCCTACTGTTTTTTTAATCCTGATTCGATTATAGGTTTCACTCACTGATTTACATACTGTAAGTTCCTCTGTTTTGTTCAGCCCAAATCCTATAGTCCTTTCAGAGGCAAAACAGCCTTAGGCAAAAGTCAGTGGAAATTTTGCCTGAGTAAAGACCAAGGTTTGTGTGATTTGGCAGTTACAGAGCAGAACAAGAGAAAACAAACCAAAAAACACATTTTGCCCCAGAAATGGATTGTGATCCATAATTATTTTATAATGTAAGAATTATCTACAAAATTCCCATTAAAAAAAAGAAGCACTGTGCATGATTAAGTATGAAATCAGAAGTTGCTTGTTTCTTAGAAACTGATTCAGGTCACTCAGAAATGCTTTCTGAATCTTTTGGGGGTAATGGCATGAAATCCGTCAGGTTCATGGGCAAGATTCATACAAAAACTTTTAATAACCTACATAGCAACTGTGTAGGTATTTGGCATCAGGCAAATGAGTGGAAGATTTAAGTAGTCCAGTATACTAAGTAATGCTCCGTTCTTTCTCCCACTATATATGCTTTCGAAACACCTTAACTTCTCATTAGACCATATTCTGCTTACCTTACTCTTGTAAATGGTTTGCCATAGCTTGTGCTAACGAGTGGCTGGTTAACCTTGCTGCTATATCCATAAAGGGACAAGGTGGTACTATTTCTGTATGCTGCAGGAAGCCTGATCCTGCTTCAGCAGCGCTCAGGTAGTTCTCCCCCTGCTTTCCCCTTCTCACTGAAATCAAACGAGAGGTTTGGGTGTGTAAGACTTGCTGAATGGGGCCTTTGCCAGGTGGTGGGGAGATGCTGTGGGAATGACAAGGTGGGATACAAAAAGAAAAATCGCTTCAGAAAGTGACTTGGGGCTCGAACGTTTGCAAAATGGCTCTTTGCAGATATTCTTGCAGCGCTGGCAGCAGTGGGAAGGAGCTGTCAGGAAAGCTATGCCAGGTCAGCCTTTCCATTTTGTTTCAGGCAGGCTTGGTTGCAAAATATATTGAAAGCATTATGGGAGAGCGGAAAAGCTGAGAAATAAAAGAAAGATCTAATCAAGCTTGGCTTCTTTTGGGGGGAGGCTGGGCCTCTTGTGATGAATCCTTTAGAGTCTGTGAACATTCAAAGCAATCTCTCTCTCTTCTCCCCTCGTCCCTTTCCTCCCTTTCTTCTTGTCCATGTAAAGCAGAGGCTGACCATGTGGAACCGGCAATCGCCGACGAGGATGAGAGCCTGGCAATAGCAGAGCCGGGTGGCATCAGCATCGCCGCAGGCGGGACAGACCCCGACTTGTTAACCTGTGGACAGTGTCAGATGAACTTCCCGCTGGGAGACATCTTGGTTTTTATAGAGCACAAGAGAAAACAGTGCAATGGCACTGGTGGTGCCTGCTATGAAAAGAGCATGGATAAGAGCAGCCCTCCCCCCTCCTCACGTGCCGAGCTCAGGAAAGTGTCAGAGCCAGTGGAAATCGGGATCCAAGTCACACCCGATGAAGAAGACCGTCTTCTCACGCCTACAAAAGGAATTTGCCCCAAGCAGGAGAACATTGCAGGTACAGCATGTTTTACACTCAATCAACTGCCTAGGTAATCTTTTAACGAGAGCCCTCTAGAAAGTGCCATGAAACGGAGGCTTCAGTCACAGGTCTTTGTAGAGCTATCAGTCTGGAGGACCCTCACGGCCACACAGGGCTCAGCAGGGTGGCTCACCCCATGTTTAATTCAGGGTAGCTACCTACGTGCAGAACAGCTATTTGAGAGAGAAGACTCTGCGGTACACACAGGAAAAAGCACAAGGTTGGGATCAGAGTAGCCATCTCAGGAATGTCCTTAAGCAGGTAGCTGTGGTAGGAGGATAGGAGAATTGGGTGATACACTGATTTCAATCCGGTGTGGATACCCTGTGTAACACTCAGACTCAATGTGAAGGGCCAGATTCCAGCCCCACTGAAGTCAATGGAAAAAACTCATTGGCTTCAGTGGGAAGATTATTTGGTTCCAAGGGCTGAAGTGAGGCTTCATTGAATCCTTGCTTGTTCCTTCTGCTGGGAGTAGGTTTCAGCTGCCTTGTCTGAACTGCTGACTGTGCCACCTATCCCGGGTCTCTGCAGGTTGCTGGAACTGGGTGGGAGACTCCATTCAAATGCATACCCCAAATGGGGCTCTTGAAAGCGGAGACAAGAGCAAGAGCTGGGGCGGATGAGCAGGTTATGGGCATTTCTTTTTCTAAAACTCTTGAGCATCTTAGAGAAATTGGGTGTGTAGGCTAAAGTTGCTCCAAGGCAACTGTAACATGGTGTAGTTAACATTTACTCAGCAGATCCCCAGTGGTCTCACTGATAGGCCGGCAGGCGATGGTATCTACCTGGGTGAGCTGTTCTGAAACGGCTCCTGCAGAGCGCACAGTGTGGGGCAGCTTCCGGCGCACAGAGTGTTTCTTCTCTCTGCAGCCGTGTACTCCTCTGCAGCGTGGTATGCATTGCTCATGCTGGGTGTAAGGAAGGCTGTGCTCCCTGCTAGAGAGCGGGCTTTTTATATTACACAGCAGGATATCCCCTCAGCCTGGCCTTTTGTTTTTCAAGTGGGCTATGTCCTTCCGGTACAGAAACCAGTGGCAAATCGTCACTGCTGTCAGTCTCCCAGTTTCTCTAGGAATTTTCATATGGGATTAGAGCTGATGGTCCAGGGTCCTGTCTGTAGTAGAGATGTTCCTGCAAGGGGATCACAGAAGGTCTGTGTTAAGTTACATGTGTAGTGGCAGAACCTCTCGTTACAACTGAATCTTAAGAGTTTTCCTGCTTTTACCATTGGAGGTCTCTGATTCAGTCCTCCCCATCTATTATGGGCTTGGCCATCAGGAAAAGGAAAATCTAGGACTGGAACTGCTGCAGTTTTCCGATCCTCCAGATCTCCTCTCTTAGGAGAGGGCATATGCAAACCGTTGACTAGACTGTTGTCTTCTATGAGTCCTTCATGGGTGCAGTCACCATCTTGGCATGGGAAGGCTTGGAGTTTTGGGGGCATTAGAAGTGGCAGCATCCATTGTAGCATTATAGTCAGCCCTGCTGTAAGACCTGACCCCATCCTTTCCTCATGCTTTGGCTATTGTGAATACTTTTCCTGGCAGATATGACCCCTTCAGGGTATAGCAGCCTTCGGGGGCTAGACCTCCTTCCCGATTGATGGGACCAGAAGTAATGAGAACCATCTTCTTCAGTCTGCTGAAGGCATCCTGAATGGTGCTGAGCACTCTCAACAATTGTTGGTCTGTGCAAGCCGATGGTGCTCAGCCCTTGCAGATGCCCAGTGCTTAGCAAGGTTGGTCCTGAAGACTTATGCTGTAGCCATAGTCCAGATCTCATCTCTTATTAATCTGTGCCCAAGTTCAGTTGATAATACAGTATCTCAATGGGTATACCTAGCTCAGAGGCTGCCGTCCAGGGTCTGTGGGTCAACATCAGTGCCTTTGCTATGCCCAAAATCCACTGAGAGGGGAACGGGACATTCACATGTGGAAAAGGCATAAAAAAAATTAAAAAGCCAATCCAGAGCACCTAAGCTCTTTCAGACTAAACTGAATATCAAATGAAAATATGTATGAAAGATTTTGAATTGACAAAAATAAAAGGGTTTATCATTTGACTGGCATTTTCTCAGCGGTGCGTGGAGATAGGGACATCCACTACATAGTGCAGTAATAATGCTTTCTCAATTAGAGGCCCAGCTCCGAGATAAAAAGGTGCACTGTCCTTCCATTTTTTTTTTTTTAAATAGCAGCGGATAGTTTTCAATAGTAGGATAAAAGCTTCACATTACAGCCATGGAGGGTAGCCATGAAAAACCCACAGAAGTCATTCACTGGAAAGGCTTTAGTGGGATATACCAAACCCCTTATTTATATTTCAATAGAAAGGCTTTCTGCATTAGCCAAGAAAATCAGAATCTGCATTTAACATTAAAGGTATTTCCCAGTGAGCGGCTGTAGAGCATTGTTGTTAGATTTGTTAAAAAAAGAGACTAAATACGATTTCATAAAAGGGAAACTTAATCTCTAAGGCAGCTTTCTCCCACCCCACCACCCCCTTCCTTTATTTTTTTATTTTTTTGGTAATAATGCAACAGCCTACAGTATTTTTACTTTATATGTGACGAAAGATATTCTTAGCCTTTCTGTACTGCGACAGGAAGAATGAATTTCTTTATTCCACCAAGAAATATGTAAAATAATCCCTTAGAAGTATGGGGAGATATGTTTGTTCAAAGCATTTAAAATGTTATTTTAATCAAAGGCACAAAACACTCTACATGCTGTGTCAGCTAAAGGAGACCATTACATTTTAACAGCAAATCATGCTCTTTTTCCCCCTCCTAGCTAGCCTCCCCCCCACTTTGAAACTAACTTTTTTATTAAATAAAAAGGGAAAAAGATTAAAGAATAAGAAAAAAACTTCAGTGGCTCAAATATATAAAGTAATTTAATATGGTGGAAGCATTAATTATTTTAGCTTAATTGAATTCTGAGGACTGCAGTAGTTGCATTTTTGTAGACAAGCTCTGTTTATTATTTCTTTGTGTAGATTAACAGTAAAGGAAACATAGATAACTTTCAGTTATTTATTGTAAAATAAATGTGTCAATTCATGTGTAAAGCAAGCTGTTCAAAGATAATTGAGTCTTTATATTTGAAGAGGGAAACCAGAAATCACCCACTCGCCACTCTGGCTCCCTGAAATATGCTGCCACTGCTGCTGCCCTCAAATAGGTTTCTGCTACTCTCCTTGATCTTGTGTTATTTTTGTAGACCTTCTTACTCGGTTGAAATGATTTGTGCAGCCTTTTGCTGTGTGACTGAGCAGCAAAACGTTACAGTTTCCTGTAGCTGAGTGTAGTGAGGGTAAGACAAGTGCTGAGCCTGGCTTTGCCATAGCACCTTTCTTCCCTCTGGGCTTGAGGGTGCTTCACAAGGCACGCCGGGCTGCAGCACCTCGCAGAATATTAACTCTGATGCAGGGTGCTCTGGCACTGTGAGGTCTTCTTTCCTTCTTCCTTTCTTTCTTCTTGATAACTCCTCTTGCCCTGGTCACTGAACCCCTCTTGACCGGGTGGCAGGACTCGTGCTGCTGAGAGGGAGGCAGGTAAATCTCAGGAATCTGCAAGAATTTGCATGTGCGCTGTGCAGATCTCCAGCTGACATTTCTAGATTTCAGCAGAGACAAAGGTAACTTTATCTCTGCAATCAGCTTTTAAAGACTTCCTGATAATGAAGTCTGTAATCTTTCCCTGACTTATAACTTGCAAATCCAAGCTTTTTCAAGCCACTTGAATTTAGTTACCACTGTCCACAAGGCATGTGGTAGTACGTTACCTTGCGCTATGAGGACGTGACTTGCTTAGGAGCAGTTTGTCCTGTAAAGCTTTGTTCGAAATTGGCTGACCTGTCTGAAAATCAGTTCTGCCTCTCATACAGAGACATACGTATTAAACTAACGTACCAGACTGTAGCACAGCAAAATCAAGTAAGGCCAGTGAATTAGCTAGGAGTTATCAGTCACTGCTTCTTTTGCTTTATCAGTGGCAGATATTTTGGAAAGTTTGACTACCATTCTATTTCTAACTCAATTTTAACTTTCATATTTATGAGATCGTGGGCATGACCAGTTGACCAGTTCTGGCAGAAAGTGGCCCTGGAGGGGTGGCTCCTGTTGTCCTTTGATGGTGGGTATCTCCTGTCATCCTCTACGCTCTGCTGGCTTAGCTGGTCACCAGTCTGTTCACTAGCAGGGTTCTGTGAAATAATCCAGATTAAAGAAAAAAAAATACCGAATTGCTTGTTTTTAACTTTGGATTAATTGACAGAGCCCAGGCAATGAGCAGAAGAGTCACTAAACTATCAGAGCAGAGGGGCAGGGGAACTCTAAAAGGAAGAGAAGGGAGCCTCCACGGGGGACAAGAACCACTTAGACCAGATCTTCTCCAGCTTCACTGGTTCATCTGATAGTTACCTGTTACTGTGCTCTGGGCAGCTTCCCCTCCCAGACAGATAGCCAGAACTGTAGCAGAGATTCATTAAGACAGCTCAGTTAATTTCTGCAAAGACAGTGCTAGGAAAGGGAAGGGAGTTGATTTGAATTCCTCGTTCATGCCACCCGGGCCGCCAATGCTGGGCGCCATACATTGTGTACTTGAACTAGATGTGCATCGTGCAAAAAGGCTCCCTGTCAGATGCGGGATTTAACTGCAACCCCTGCTCCATGAATGTTCATTTCAGGCTTTTGAATGGTAAAACTGCCAGTGAGAGAAACTAAATAACTCGCATGTGCTGGAAGCCAGAGATAAACACCGCCGCAGGTTGCCATGAAATAGGCTATTTGATATATTTAGAATTGTTATTTTTCTCCAAATTAAGATTAGTTAAATCCATGTGTGTTGTGTGAGTGATTGTTAACTCAATGGCATGGATTATCCTTTTTTCAAATCATGACAGCTAATTATTACTGCTGTCTACTTGGAGACATTCACTTACAGAGTACCATTATGGACCCGCGCGCCCATATTAACTGTAGGACTCAGACAGCCATCGTGATGCCTTCACACTCAAGGGAAGGAAAATGCAAGACGAAAAACCTGAGCTTGATCGCCGGAGATGTCAGGCGGGTTGGGAGCAGGTAGCCTGAGCAGCGCCGAGCTGGCACGAGGCATTGGAAACCAGTCAGCGTTGGCTGTGATTCCCTTTCCCAAGCCTGCTGAGGCACTGGATCCTGCCACCAGCAGCTCTTCAGTACGGTGTTTCTAGCAGGACTAATTTGTCAAAGCGAGGCTAGGAAAAATGCTACGTAGGAAAGAAGAGGCTTCCAGAGATATGTGGTAACAGAGCCTGAGAAACCTGGGTTACAGCTGAAATCCTTTTAGTGAGGCTTCTCCAGGCTTGTTTCTTCTCTCGCCTCTGCCAGGTTTTGCCTGCTATCAGCAGCGTTACCTGGCCTCCTCCGGCGTGTGGGGGATGAGAATCTGCCGCTTTATCCCTTTATCAGCAATGTGTTTTGCTAATTGGTGTACCTGAGCGGCGTGGGGGGGCACCGGGCAGGGATGCGCGGGGTGACGGTTTCGGCCTCGGCTCCTCGGAGAGCAGGGTGTGCCGGTTTGCCGCGGTTTAATGAACCGAGTCGTTTGCCGCCGGAGACCTCAGCTGAGGTCCTGACTTGGGTCGCGAGGAGCAAAACAAGTCGGGTGATCTCACCCGGAGCCCTGCTGGCGCACGCTGCCGCGCGGGTGCCAGGTGAGGCCTGTCGGAGGCTCCCGGGACGCCAAAGCCTCTGGCCTGGCGTTTCCGTGTGCCTGGCGGGGGGAGGAATGGCAGCGCTCCGCAGGGATGTGTTTCCGCTCCTGATCGCTGGCGATGCCCCTGGGTGGGGACGGGGTTGGGAGAAACACGGGTGGGGTGGGAAACGCGACTGAAAACAGAGTGGCAGCGCTGCATCCTTCCCATCCCTTCCCTCCGCGAGGGGCCGTGCAGGCCGCGCCGCGCCGTCCCCACGGCCAGGCGGCCCCGTGGCAGCCCCTGCTGCAGAGGGGCCTCCCCCGTTTGCCAGGGAGCAGGGTCTCCTGCGCAGACACCCCCCCCCCCCCCCGCCACCCCCGTAAGGCCAGCTGTAATCCCGGGAAGAGCTAAAGGTGAGAAACCTGCTTCTTACGAAACCCTTCTTTTTCCCCTTGCTTGAGCCCCGCCACGCCCACGTGGCGCCGCTCCAGCGTCGGCCGGGCAGCCCTCGGTTCCAGCTACGCCGGGGCGGCCGGCGTGCCGCGGCCCCTGCCCTGCGCGCCCGCTCCCCCGCTCCCCGGCTCGCGCCCGCCGCGGTCCAGTGTGAAATCAGCCACGCAGCGTCTTAAAAACAGCCTAAAAAAGAAACGTTGAGGAATGTTATGCCCTCAGTTCTCCCTGCCGGTTTTTGGATTTTTTTTTTTTTTTTTCCTTTTTCCCTCCTCTCACCCTCTCGCGCAGGAGGAGGGGCAGAGGCGGCTGCCCGCGAGGGGTCCGGCTCGCCCCGCTCTGCTCCCCGTTCGCCTCCGCGCGGGGTGCTGGGTCGGTCGGGACGCCCAAGCGGGCGCTTGCCCCCAGGACGCTCGCAAGCGCGCGGGGAGCCGAAGTGGAAGAAGAGAGCTCCCTGTTGTTATTATTTCCCCCCCCCCCCTTCTAATCTCGCTTAGTTATAGTCATCTTAGGTTTTACTTGTGACAATACTAGGTAAAGCCTTTTCGACAGAAGTGCCATTTTTCAGGCTGATGAGAGAAGATTTAAGAAGGTCATTCAGTACACATGGCCAGATTCTTTTTGCTCTGAGATGGATGTGTATCTTGAGTAGCTCTGTTAGAGCAGAATTTATACATTTGTGTCAGATTTGCACTGCCGTTACCCTTTTTAATTCAGTGAAATGACTCCGGATGTTTTCAGCAGCAGGGCCAAATCAAAATGCCCGCAACGAAGTGTTTCTTTGCCTTTTTGGGGACTTCTTAGGAAATTACTTGGGCCATGTGGGCAACCAGAGAGCATGTGTATTTCTCTGATAATTGTTGGTATGAAAAGATAGGTAGATTTTTAGTGAACATATGATGCTAAATGATGAAAAGACACTGGTCAGCTGGTAATTAGCCATTTTTCCTGATAATTTTGCAAGCAACTGTCAGAAAGAAAATAAAAGCAGTGCCCAATTATCATATAGACTAGCTTTGGCATTTATTCTGATGTGACAAATAAGAATAGACTTGAATGCACACTGGAGTATTGACTGCAAGAAGGGAGTTTGCATGAGTTTGCAGGGAAATTTTGCACTGGAATCTAGCATTTTTGGAAGTAGTATAGTGTGGAAAAACTGACCTATAAATATAAAAAGTTGCTGTTACTCTCCTAAGGTGAATAAATATTTAAAGGCACAAAAAATGGTTGCTTTGCCTTAGCAGGACAGAAGTGCTGCTGTAGCGTGAGGCAACCTCCCTTCATGTCTTTTCTATGTACTCTTTTGCTTTCTCAGGCCATGTTTGAACTACACTGCCTATACACACAGCGACCAAATCGGCTGTGACATAAAGGTTGAACCTTTCTACTTTTTTTCTTTTTTTTTTTGAGATTGAAACATTTTTCTATCAGAGCTAGAGAAAAAAGAAGCTGAAGTAATCATGCTTTTTGTACAAGAAAGACTTGGATTTCTATGTCGTGTCACCTAGCTTCAAAGGGCATAGATCTAGGGGCTGGGTTTCAGCTCCGGCTTTGGTGGCTGAGCAGGAAGGTGGGAGAGCAGAGGGTGACAAACCGAGGAGGGAGGCGAGGTGTAGAGATGACACTGTCCCTTAACAGACAGCCCCGGGAAACTGGGCAGCCCTGGCTTGGGAGAGACGTGCGCTCACTTCAGCGAGAGCATCGTTTCCAGCATGGTTCCTTCTCCCCGTTCCCTCCCACCCTCCAAATGGTAATTGGTGGGCTGTGCAGTATAAATGTTTAAAAAAAAAGGGGGGAAGAAAAAGAAGAAGAAGTGGGTGGGTGGGGTATCTAGGGATTTGGTGTCTAAGCTCAGGAGTTAAGCCGGAAATCCCAGAGATGTAATGAAAACAAAACGGACTTTTCACTCGCGCTGTGGCATTCTGGCAGTGAGAATGCTTTCGTGAGCCAATGTTTTCATTGTAGGTTTTCTCGAGAGAAGTAGTGGAAACGAATCGTTAACCCCTTAACAGGAATAAATGCGGTTGCTGCAGCAGGGAGAGCAGAGCGCTCTGGGCTCTCCGTGGCCCCGCTGGAGAGCTTGGGCGGGTGTGTATGTTTGTGTGCAGTGGGCAAGGTGGGGTAGATACCGCTTGTAAGAAGTTTAATAATCCTAATGGCAGATGTGAAGTGGTTACTTAGTGGTTGTTGTTTTTTCCTCTTTGCATGTATGCCTTTGCACGAAGATTCAAGCACGATCAGCACAAACCGCTGCTGAGCCCGACAGCTCTTAAACTCGCTCTCCCTCGCTCCTCTGTTCTGGCATTTAGCAGTGCATTTCTTGAGCGAGAAAAGGGGGACACTACTCTTTGGTCCCTCAGCAGGGTCGTAAAAGCTACAGATGGAAAAGACCTACCAGGCAGCAGATTCCAGTTTTCTTGGCAAGGGGGAAGTACAGGATGTGTGCGTGTCGCAGGCATGCTACGTATATGTCTTTAAAAGTCCAACGACTTGGACGGGATTCAGCATTACAGGAGTAAGCCCCTTCATTAAAAATGAGGGGTTTTGGGGAGGAAGGGAGATAGGAGTGATAAATCTTCTTTAACTTAATAGCCACTTTTACTGAAGAGATTGTGTACCCCTGTCCTCCCGGCTCTGATTAGACTGCACTTTATTTTGATACTTTATTTCACCATATTTCTCTTTCCACTCTCTCATTAGAGTCTTTTATCTACGTGTATTCTTGCAAGCAGCATAGAGCATCAGCCCCTGCTCTAGCTAAAGAGTATCTAATCTACCCTTTAGCAACTCGGAAGAGCAATTAAAATTATTATACACCTTCCTGGTGTCCTAGATCCTCCGGTCCCGTCCCTGCGTGCAGGTTCTGGGAATCGGAGTGCTCTGCACGGTTTGGGCGTAATTGCAGAGCTGCTGCAAGGGGCTGCGGCGCTGCAGCTGACCTTGGTGCCTGCGTCTGGCCTCTGAGTAGATGCTTGCCTTCTTTCTTTCCACTTTGACAGCTTCCCCCATCCACACGCCATCCCCTCGCTCTGCCACAGCCCACTCCTTGTCTGTTCACGTTGTGAAAGCACTGCGCCAGAGAGGTATTTGCGAATAAAACTGCCTTTGCAATGAACAGGGGCTGAGGAGAGTGTCTGCTCTCCTGCACTTCCCCGTTGGAAGGGGGAAAAATAAAAAGGAAAGAGATGCTTCTGAATGTCTACATTTTTTTTTTTTATATCCCACTGCTTTTGTAATGGTCATTTAAACAAGGTAGAGTAGTGGGGGAGGAGAGAACAGGACAAGACTGCAGACAGGGATTAAACAGCCCTGTTCTTCTTTTCAGACATTTATTATTTTCAGAGTCAAACCTGTAGCCAGCTAATATAACTGTAAAATCTCCTTTGAATTATTGGCAAGGCACTCTGAAGTCTTCTATTGTAGCTGACGTTCTTGTGTGCAGGCAAAATCCAGATTTCAATTTAGCACCTACTTGTTTTATTTTCTTTATTAAAACAGCTCCCAGCTCATTTTTTGCCTTTCAATACCCCCTTTCGTTTCCCATTTTCTAGAGTGCCCTATTACTAGCTCATAAAAAGAGTTAGAAACTGAAGGGAAGTTTCCTGAGCAAGAAGGAATTTTTTTTTTTTTTTTGGGGGGGGGGGGGGGGCTTTTTTTTCCCCCTATGGCTTGGCCTGGAGCCAACCTGTCTTTCAACAAGTAGCGAGCCCTTCCAAGTTGAAATTTATAGAGCAGAGTCCAGGTTCAAGGGCTGGAGCCCGCCAACAGCTCCAGCCTCTTTGTTACTGATTAATTCTGCAAGCGGTTCAGCTGGTTTGCTCACTTCTGCCTCCTCTTCACAGCACCGCATCCCGCTTCGAGGCGGCTGCCGGCTGCCGCTGCTTCCCCCCTCCTCCGCCTTTCAGCAGCCCGCTCCCTTCTCACTTAAGACTCCCCCCCAATTCATTTTAACCCCATGCACTCCAAAGTGCACCACGGCAACTTTACAGCAAAATGAAAAAAAAAAAAAATACCTTGCCTCTGCATTTTTTTAAATTTTTCCCCCTGCAGCTAATTTTAAATGTCTGGAGCTTCCCATTTCAGTTCAGCTCATATTAACGATTGCTTCTTGGCATCGTTTGGAAGCAAAGTTCCCAGGTTTTAATTAGTTTACTCAAACGCACGCAGCGGGGCAAAATAGTTTCTTTCAGCTTTACCTGCAAAGGATGTTTCCTGTCTCAGTGAGGGGGTTTCCCTCGTGGAGGGCTTTGAAAGGCAGAAGTTTTCAAGTGGTCTCAATATGGGACCCCACAGGAGCCAGTGAGGGAGGCGAGGGGGGAAGCAGCAGGGAGAAAAAAGGAAAAGAAGAGTTTGGGAAAGTACCTTCAAATGAGGACGGTCCCAATCCTGCCACAACCCAGTGTCAAGTCGTAACCTTACTGATGTCAGCGGGAGTTTTGCCACTGGCTGCAGTGGAGCCAGGATTTCATCCTTGGCCTGTGCCGAGAACGGTCCTCCTGCATGCAGCGGGATTACTGATGTGCAGAAGGTTAAGCATGTCTGTAAGCGTTGGCAGGATTAAGATCTGTGCGGGTATTTTCAGACCAAGTGAAATGCATGTGGGAGGTTTTTAAAGAAGAAAGTGCATGGGAGTTTTAAAAAAGGAGAGTATATATGAGCCTGCCATTTTTAAGTGCCTTGGGGAAAAACCTAAGTTGCTATTAAAAATACCGAAGGACTAATGTGTTACTAATTGTGACACAATTAAGTTCTTAAAAGTATTCGATTGCGAGTCCCAAGAAAATAAAAAGATGAGGATGAGTAGCCAGAAATTCAGGCCTGTGTTTCAGTTCAAACATTTCTTCTGTATTAACTAGAAATAAAAGCAAGCCTAGAGGTTCAGTTTACTGTGCATCTTGGTTATCCTGCTCCTAAAAGTCTACTTTTAAGTTGATTATTTAAAGAATTAAAAAAGAACAACAACAAAAAAGCAGTTCAAACCCAGTAGCTGACTGAGACCCCTATATGTGGCTTTACCAGAAAGCTCTTAAATTCTTGTTTAAACATTTCTCCAAAGCTGTTACTTAGGAAACAAAAATGTGTGCTGTTTGTCTATAGCAGATTAAAAGTTTACTTTTAACATGACAGCTTCTCAAATCTAGTGTCGGAAACATGTGTCTATTTTATAGTATTACAAAACAGGTCTGAACCAGAAACAGTATCTTTAGCTAAGATATTAATGAGGTAGAATTTGTGGCTTGCTTTCTCTTTAAAGGTTTATAACCAGAGACCTTTTCTACGTCTGCCTCAGGAACTTTTGTGCATACGAATGGCAAGCACATGTAAGCCACACTTTGAAATTTAATAGTTAACCTTAAAAAAATTTAAAGTTCAGCAAAATGTAACTTTTTTTTTTTTTTTTTTTTTTTTTTTTTTTGTTCATGGACAGCTCTTTGTAATGATCTGGCAGAAGAATCTAAAGGTTTTTTTTTCAAAACATTGATAATTTGAGCACTGGAAAACTGAAGCACACACAGGCTCTAAGAAGGCTTTCACATCTGCCTCAGCCTGTGTGCTGATTCCCTGGGGTCCCATTTATAACAATCTAACAAGATAGAATCTGCCTTTGAGTATCAGTAAATATGGCTAAAGATCACAAAACTGTACTCATAATTGTTCAAGACTAAAAGGAAGACTATAGTGTTTGAATAATGTTTATGGCACAGGGCTTCCTTGCAGAAAGACGATAAAACAATCAGCCCCCAAGCCCCCTAAAAACCCCAAGTCCCCAATCCAGCCCCCTCGCACTTCATTAAAGAACACTACCCTCATTTTGCAAAGTTCATCATTTTAAGGTGATGCACTCTATTTTTGATTTGGAAGTTGATTGAGGAAACCTGATTGGAGCTGTTCCTTGAAAGAGATGTGTTCTGCACTTCTCCGTTACCAGCGTTAATGCACAGGAGCGGAAGGCATCTTAGCTGGCACCAGAAATGTCCACCAGGATCCCCAGGGCAGGGAATTTTTCACAGTGATCTTGGGCTAGCTTCAACCTTTCTGTGTCTCCCCTGTGGATGAGGACAGAAATCCTCGGTCTGTGGTGCTCCTGATCTGACAACTAGCGACCATTAGAGCTATTTAAGCAGGGGGAGATTATGGATGTGGTGGTGTCTATAAGAGATCCCTGCAAAGGCACCTGCTTGTGCTGGAAGGACCGAGGAGCTCCGCTGCAGCGCCGGAGCCCTGCTAGCGCTCATCGCCGGCTTTGCTGAGGGCGATGGGCAGCTTGCAGCAGCAGTTGGATAGGTGGGGTGTTGCGCCGGCGGGTAGTCTGTCCGCGCTCCGTTCGCAGGAAGCTTGGGAACTCCTATTGTCTCGCTGTTGGGGGCTTCCCTGCTGTCTGGAAAGGTTTATTTTTTGAGCGGTAGTGGGTGGAGAATGCAATACAGATGGATCTGTTTTGCTCTCTCATTAGCTCTTTTAAGATGCTTGTTTAAATGTGTTCACTTTGTTTTGCAAGCGGTAAATGTCAGTGTTTCAAATATCACTTTTTTTAAAAAAATTGCTCTCTGAAAAAACCCAGGCCAGGACTTTGATAAAATGCTGGTCTAGAAGTGGCGAGGACGACTCCGGATATGCACAAAGGGAGATGATGTGGGAAAGAGTTTGTGCTAACTTGCATTCAGGGCTGCTCCCTCTTGGAGGCTGCTGCTGGCGCAAACCCTGCACCGGGGGTCCCGGTGGGGGGAAGGCAGAGTGCCAAAAGCGAGGGTGGAAGAGCTGTTGCTGGCAAGCGGGAGGAACCGCTTGGGACTGCTGGGTCGCTAGGGTGCCTGGAGGGTGTGCTGACGGAGACGTGGTGGACTTCTAGAGATAAAATCCTGTGTTTTAGGGGACAGGTTTAAGGTGCAGAGAGAAGACCTGGAGGGAGAGACACGTGTGTTTCCCCACAGCACTTGGTTCTTATCAGAGGAAACAGTGGGATGCTTGTGGGTGAAACACCAACCTGGATAAGCAGAGCACTTTGCTAGCAGAAATGCTGCCCCCATTAATAACGGAGAGACCTTTGCTCTTCTGAAATCATGCTCAAATACTTCTGGTTTCCACCCACACCACGCTCCTGTCCCTGCATTTCTCCCAGTAGTAGCTGTGTGATGGCAGTGTTCGAGTAGGGCCCGAGCAGCGTCATGGAGCCCTTCTGGAGGGCAGGTCTGGGTGGCTGGACACCTGAAACGCAGGGGACCACCAGCCCTTTCTCTAAACTCCCAATCCCACCTTCATCCCCCTGAGTGGAGCAAAGCCAGGAATCTTTAGTACTCATCTGGCTAGTTGATGTTGGTTTTAACCCTCCCATCTCTTTGCCAGCACCAGCTTTAAGCCGCCCACGTGAGCTATGCAGATACACGCTCTCATTTCTCAGATGAGGCAGCGAGATGCGAATGGCTCGATTTTTCCGAAGTGCCTGGCTGCGTCCGGCGGGGCACTGGGGGAGCCCGTGGTGCTCAGCGCTGAGCTGGATGAGGCTGCAAGTGTGGCTGTCCGGTCCTCAGCCACGGCAGGCTCAACGGAGCTGTGGCTGAGGGCGCCTGCTCTGGTGCAAGCCCTACCCTCCCCTTGTGTGCGTGCACTGATGTTCCTGAGCAAGCCCCCGTCCCTGCAGGTTCAGGGGCTGTCAGCAAGCTTCTCCCTGCCGCCGCCCTTCCCCGAGCCCTCAGCGCGATGGTTGCATTAAACAAACGCGAAATCGCAGGCAGGGTGCCGGGGTGGGCTGAGATCTTGCCTTCCCCCCCGCAGCAGCCCGGGTACCAGTGGCAGCAGCGGGGTGGAGGATGGGAGCTTCTCCTGGTGCCACTTCCCAGCGCCTGGCAGCCTCGCTGCCACGGGCACCGCGCCAGAAGATGGCTTCTGCCTCTTAACCGAGTAAAGATCTAAGGAAATTTCACTTGCGAGCCCACAGTAGGGCCCTTCCCTGGCTAGGTCCCCTCGGAGGGGACGAGGAGCTCGGCCATCCGTGGTGGCTGTGTTGGGATCTGGCCGGGTGTCCTCACTGCGGATGGGAGTTGGGACTCCTTCGCGCTGCATCCCCGTAACTCCTGCGCTAAGGAGGAGGAGGAGCGGGAGGTGGGGGGGGGGAGAGAAAGAGAGGAAGAGAAGAAAAGATCTGTGGCAAAATCATGCGACACCCACGTAAATATTGTTTGCATGGATTGGGT
Source organism: Rhea pennata (assembly GCF_028389875.1). Classification (NCBI taxonomy): domain Eukaryota; kingdom Metazoa; phylum Chordata; class Aves; order Rheiformes; family Rheidae; genus Rhea; species Rhea pennata. Next base: position 56,374,499 of record NC_084667.1, on the reverse strand, counting down.
CCTTCATCTTTTGTTAGCAGCAGCTTGTTAATTAACAGCAGATTAGTGCTGCTTTCTTCTGACACATGAATATATTTTGGGCTAGAAAATACTTGTGCTCAATAAAACTGTGTGACCGAACAATTCAGAAAGTACGAGCGGAGCGCCGTAATGGATTCCCTTTCCATCCCCTCCCCCCCGCCTCCTCCTCCCTCCCTAAATGCAAGCAGATTTCTGCAGTCTAGTGCAGAAGAGACACGTTAAACACAGCTAAATAAATCATGTTTACTCTTGGCGTTCTTGGTAGTGAAAAATCTGTCGGCTGTTTTTACTTCCTTATTTCTCAGCATTTGCTTCCTACCTGTTTTTGAGTGCGTGCCCAGAAATAGTACTTTGTCAAATGAGCGGATTATGCCAACCAGCACTTCTCTCTGCCAAGGAAGCTGCTGGATTGCAAAACCCGGTGACTTCTTTTTTCAGTGACACCGTGATTCTCCCCTTTTGCCCCCCCTCCCCGATATTAGGATATAAAATAAAAGTATTACAATCTTCAGAATGAGAAAGCGTAACCAGATCCTGGCGATTCAGGAGCCCAGATTAAGGAAACTTGAACTTCTGTTCCAGAAGCTCCCTTTTAAAAAGACTGTTTGTGGAGGTGAAGGCACTGGAGAGAGCAATAATAAGAACCAGACATTTTTCCTTTCTCGTTACCGTTCCTCCGCCCCCCTCCCCATGGGAGTGGATCCTGTTTCGGGGGTTTTGCTTCTGCAGATAGCTCCACAGCTGGGTGTGAAAGGCAGCTCAGCCTCTGTCCTGACCGAGCCGGCTCGCCAGCTCGGCTGCTGCAGATTGCGGCCTCTCACCTGCTGTTCTTGCCGATCCCGGCGAGAGCCTCCCTCCGGGGAGGGCTGCAGCAAGGGCTGGAGAGCTGCACCCCATGCGCAGCTATATTTACCTTGGGGGAACATCTGTCATCAGCAGGGGAGCTGCAGCGAGTGGAAGTGAACGTGGCCCAGAAGGCAACTCCGCTGGCAAGCGACAGATACCTCCCTGGGTGTCGAGCGCTCCTCTCCGACTCCCGCTAGCAACTTTTCTAGTCGCATGGGCATGGTCCCATTCTCCTTTATGTTGTTACCGCAGATGCCTCTGATCCCAGGTGCGAGTGTAACAAGGATCAGAAACCTTGCGGACTCTCCCTGTTGCATTTTAAAATTAGGAAAAAAAGGAGAAGAGATTCTTTTCCCCATTAGAGCGTTGCATGTGTTCACTTTTTGATCACAACAGAAGGGCCTTATCTCGCCTCCAGAGGAGCTTTCATTCTGCTTTCAGTGGGAACAGGGATCTGGGATGGATGATGTTTCTGTAGTTCTCCTAAAGCCCCGCCGCTGCTGCAGTTGTGGCTGAGGGCCGGGGCTGGCAGGGGTCCTGCTGCCCGCTGCTACCAGGCTGCTGCGCGGCTGGGACGGGGCACGGGAACCGGGCACGGCTCCTTCGCGCAGCATCGCGTCCTTGCGCCTTTACGAAGCTGGGTATTTGCCATAGATTATTAGTGCTGTCAATAACACTGTGTCTTCAGAAGCCAAATTAATTCCTTCTCCCACTTTACTAAGTCCAAGAAATGCCAGAGCAGTTTCAGAACAGAGGAAAAAAATAAAACAGAATCAAAGTTTGTATGTTATGATTCCTCTGAATTTCTGGTGGGAATACTCTACGATAGAAATGATATTTCCATGGAGGCTTCGGCTGTCAGTTTGTTTAATTACATTAAATAGTGGTATAAACCTTGGCAGAACATAAACCTCTGTTACAGCCAGTCATTAGAATATTGAATCATAAGGAATAATGATACCAGTGCTAACTTGTTATAACAGTCTTTATTATATTAGTGATTGGAGTGTTATTTAAAAAATAAAGTTTGTTGTGATGGTTTAGGTGAGCGGGCATATTTTTTTGATCACCCGTTAAGAGATTGAGAAACTGATTTAAATTTATTACAGGGAAATAAAAGAGACGCTTAGAGGAAGAATTATTAGATCACTGGTTGTGGCTTTACAATTTGATTTTACTTGTACTTAAAGAAGGTTCATAATACTTACTTCAGAAATGCCATCCACATGTAGAAAATTAGGGTTAAAAGGACTACTTTGTTGAAACTAATTACTGCCCAGTTCAATATTTTCAGTTGGTGACATTTTAGGGATTTTGCTTGTAATGCAAGAGGTTATAGAAAGATTTGGTTAGAGCACTAAGCTCCCGTTTGACTGTATTGACATTTTCATCAAAAAACAAAACAAAACTGGCCTTTATTTACTGGGGTGATAAGTATGAATTTAATATAACAGTGTCATTCTGAACATGGCTTTAAAGAATGTCTTTTGCTTCACTTTGGTTTGTACAGTATCTCTGTTTTGTTCTCATTTATTTTTATAAATACACTTTCCTAAGTAATCATCTTTGGCTTCCATTTCAAGCAGATCTGATAGTAAAAAGTCTTTTTGTCTTACAGTTTTATCTTATGTGGAAGGATGCTGTTCTGTATAAATACATTGGTGAATTAGGAGTGATTGAAGAAACTGGTCCAGAGAAAATAGACCCATGAAAGAACGCCCTGTACTCAAAATGGTTCTTACTTTCTTGCAGTTGATTTTGCTCATAGTAGTGTCATATTGAAAGGAACAAGGGGTTATTTTTACTGTACTCGAGATATACCTCTCCAGGTAGGGTTCAGTCATCCCATATAATTAATACTTGTAACAGGCCAAATTCTGTGTGTATTGGTTTCTTCAGATAAAACTTCTCACTGTGTTATTTAGCAGCAGGATTATGCTGCAGGTTTGCAACATGCTTCCTCATGCAAATGAAATGTCGTTCATTCTAGATTATTTCCCTTTTTTAACTTACATAATAGCCTGAACTAGATTCTTTGGTTGCTGGTTTATTTGTCTGCTTTCTCTCCTTAATCAAAACCAACTTGTTTGGTTAACTTCCTAGCATCTCTTCTGTTCAGAGCACATTCTTTATTTACTCAGTTGTACTGTTGTCCAGTAAACTGAGGACTGAAGTTGCAGATCCTCTGGGTTCCCCTCGTTTGGTGGATTGTTTTACAGTCTCCAGTTGATTGCTCTGCTCATTTAACTTGACAGTTTCAGTTATCAAACTTGAGCCTACTTGTACACACATGGCTGCAATGCTTTTCGCCTGGGAGATGCAAAACTCAAAGGGAATCCTCATTTTAAAAATCTGTTGCCTTTTTGTTTCTTAAGATTGCTTGCTCTGCTTTGCTTGTTTAAGTTTGCTGGGTATTAGTGAAATGCTCTGCTGAATGTGAACAGTGCTCTGTGCACAAGGGTAAATTGGTGAATTATAAATGTGCAAATTAACGGGAACCCATCGCCATGTGCATACACACACCCGCAGTGTTAAATTAGTTGTAGTGTAAAGCGCTCATTCACCTAGACTAGACAGGTAAACTGTTTTTCACATTGAAGTTCAGCATTTACAAGGTACTTACGTTTACATTGCTTTTGGCAAGGGGTGAGCCAGAAAAAACAGGAGCTGCTTCTTCCCCGAGAAACTCGTGCTTGTATATCGATCCGTGCTTTGCAGAGCCCTCGACATCGCCCGTGGCCCTCCTTCCACTTCTAGCAGTGACACGGTTAACAGTGCTGCTGTTTCGTACATTGCTCGTACAGAGTCTTTTTGGTTTCCAGGACATTTAATGAAATCAAGGTGATGTCCTTAGCCAGTTTGCTCAGATGGGGAGACTGAGGCATGGAGGGGTAGAGTGACTTCAACCATCCATCTCCTTCCTCAAGTTCCCTCAGTGCCCAGGAGTTCACTTTGCTACCAAATAGCTGAAGAGCTCCTAAAGTCTCGCTTCTACCTAATACCACCACTGATTTTTTTTTTTTTTGGTTACATGGGGAAAAAAAAAGAAAATATTAATAGAAGGCAAAGTTTAGAGCAGGGAGGACGTGCTCATCGGAGCAGCAAATTCCTGCTGCTGTCTCCCGCAGGGGCTGTGCGCTGCCCGAGGATGCTTGTGCGTGGCTGCCACGGGGCTCAGTCCCGTGCGGCCCCGTCGGGGTGAGCCCGGCTGCGTTGCGGCTCCGGGATACCTGTGGTTCTTCCCTGACCAGTTCAGCTCCTTCCTTGTAGCCCCCTGGCCATACTCTCGTGGCCCAGCTCTTAGGTGACTGGCAGCAGTGCTTCTCTCTGACTGCTTGCACATATTTTTGCCTTTGCACCAGTCCTCTGAAACCACTCTTTCCACCCGCTGCGTTCCTTTATTAATTCCAGGGCCTGTTGAATTGCTGTGATCGTCTATTTGGGGTGCTTATATATGTTTTAATGATATCAAGAATATTTGCTGGTGCATAGAAATATTCACAGTATAATCAGAACAACGACGACAAAAAAAATCAGTCCCACAAGGGTTTCTGTAACCATCGAAACTCCCCAGGACGCAATTACATGAGTTGGGGAGCAAAGTTGGCAAAATCGATGCACTGTTTATTGCCAGCCCCTTGTGCCGGCTGGAAAACAGACCCCGCAGACCGGGGGATTATCGTGGTTTTGGTTAGGCAGCGACGGTCCGGGGGGTCCTGGGGCTGCAGCACGCGGCGCCGGCCGCGTCCCCGGCGGGACGGGGGAGCCAGCACCGAGCGTGGCGGGGGGGAGCGAGGGCCGCATTCAGCCCCCGCGGCCTCGTTTTCCCCGTAGCCTTCATCGGGGTAAGCGAGGATGTTTGGTTACCCCTGTGGTTTTGCTCCAAGGAGGGGACAGGAGCGGGAGCCCCCAGGCCTGGCTGCTCGGGGTGGCCAAGACCCGGCACCCGGCTTCCTAAAATGCGGCTTTTGGCCCTTGAAACGCAACCTTGCGGGTGGGGGGGGCTGCTCCTGGGAGTGCACGTGGTCTGCTAGGTAAGTGCAAAAATACGTGTGTGCCGGGGGCCTGCCCTCGCTGGGGGAGCCTGCGAGGCACAGCGCGCCGGTGCGGACCTTCCCAAACGCAGACTTCTGTGCAGTGAGAAGCGCTGCGCGCTCAGAACAGGGTGTTTAGATATATTAAGATGTTTATTAACCACACGGGGTGTTCCAAGCTCGGTTTATTTATCTTTGCAAAGTGCTTCCAGATCTTTGCGTGGAAGGCACTAGAGAAATGAAAGGCGTATTATTATTGTTATTATTGTTGTTGTTATTATTATTATTATTACAGCATCCGACTACTGACAGGCAACCACAGCTGCATGCTGAATTCAAGACGCTGAAATTTAGAGGCTGATTTTTACAATATTGACTCTTAATACTTTTCCACATCGACTCCATGTGCTGAAATGCATGTTCACCTGCCCTGCTGAAGTATCATTATTCTCCAGAAATATGTAAATGGAGTGCTTTTAAAGAAAGAAAGAAAACGTGTGACAGAAATATTAAGTATTCACATTTATGTGATAGGACTGAACTGCCATTTAAAAAAAAGAGCTTCAAAGCAACTAACTCCATGAGCTGTTAGTTGCTTCTGTGTCATTAAAAGAGAAAAAGCATTGATTAAAATAAAGCCAAAGCATCTCACAGACAAAAGATAACATTTACGGTGTTTAAGGGTCTGATGCAAACTACCAAAAGCCAGGAAATGGAAAGCTGAGTTTCACTGTCAAGCTTTTTAATCAGTGTCGCTGTGCATAGCCGCTGCAGCATATATGTTATGTAATATAACACTTCACCCTCCCACACACACCTAGAGACAACAGGCATGTTCGAAAGGTCTTGGCATTATTCAGGGGAAAGACTCTCAGCAGTACTTCTGCATGGTGTTTAACCGTATCTTTACTTACATTTAGGCATTTCTTTTCTTCCCCCCCCCCTTCTTTCCTGCGGTACACAAATAGTGAATATTTTTGTATCTCTAGAAATGGAGCAGATATGGAGGGGGGAGGGGGAAATCCCATTAGCTCCATGATGTGTTTTCTCTGCAACTCTGAAGGTTCCAGTCATGGCCATTTTGTGCATCTTGTAGTGTTGTCCTCATGTTACATATATATATATTTTAAGTGGAGTCGAAATGTTACGTTCTGAAGACATCAGCTAATTATTAAATGGTGCCTAGACTATGCTTTCTTTAGATTTTTAAAATAGGAAATAATTAACCAGAGGTTTTAAAGATCTGCAGAAAAGCCAAACAGGCCTGTGAAACCCCAGGATCTAATAACAAAGAAGGTGAGTTGGTTTCCTAATGCCCTAAGAGTTTGAAGACATCCTTACTCTGTTCTTTGAGAGACAGAAAGAGCTTAACCATATTCCCTTTTGTATAAGGTAGACATGAAGTTATCTGCTTTTCCGAAAAAGAAGAAAAAGGATGTCATTGGCTGCTAATTAGATATATTTTAACTGGAAAGTCATTTTAGCAGCTGATATTGTTATTATGTGCTTCAGTGTGAAGCTATTAAACTGCGAGAGCCTGAACTTATCAGACATTTTGTAATGTGGCTGGATTTTTGAATCCTTGTTCAGAAACCTGTGGGGAGGGGAGGACCTTTCTCAGTCAGACATGGAAAGCACATTTTTTACCAACTGATTACCAGGGTGGATAGTTGAGACCTTCTTGCAGCCTCCTTTTCCACTTTTTTTTTTTCTTTTTTCCTCCTGGCAATGATATTTCTTTTTTCTATTGCACTCCCTCCCTCCTCCCCCCCGACAGTGGACAAGCGTAGCTATGTGTGCCCTAGCCGGTGGAGGGGATTAAACTGCAGGGACTGGCTTCAGTTATTTCAGGACACTTTTGAGTCCTGCCTGTCAGATACAACAAGTTGGAGATTCTCAGTAGCTGGTGGGCTCTCAGCGTCGGGCAGACTAATGCTTTCGGAAAGCACTAGCCCACAGCAGACGGCAGACCTAGCCATCGTTTTCTTATCAGCTTCTCACCCAGGATGCTTACTTTGTAATTGCTGGGTTGGGTTTCTCAGGGTATGGATTTTTTTCCCCTGATCTTACCGAACAGGTTGCTTTCATTCTCCTTTGCACTTTAAAACAAAGTGACTGATACAATATCCAAAGTGATGAAAAAGAACTGGATTTTCCCCCCTTTATTTGCTCAGATTTGAATTGGGTTATCTGCCTATCTTGTTTATAAATTTTTTTGCTGTCTTTACTGCACAGACTGTGACTCCCAAATCTTCCACAGCTCCATTTCCATATTCCTGCGTGCTTGTTCTTTGTTAATCACTTGGCAAGCGCTTATTTGAATATTAAAAATTTCTTTAATCATCAAAGGCAGGAGCACAGCTTCATGAATATTCATATTTTTTTCCTCCTCAGACTGGATTCTAGTTCATTACCCTGCAGTAAAGCCAAACAGTCATCAATCGCGCTCATTACAGCCGCTGGCGTTTTGATTGGCTGCCTGCTGCTGGTAGCTTTCTCGCTCCCCCATCCCTCCCTTTCTCTGCTCCATGAGCTGTCGTGTACCTGCCAACAACAACAAAAAAATATCAACAATGCAAGAATAAATTTCGCCGGTTGAAAAACAACTTTGCAAACTTGTCAAACAGTCCTCGTCACTTTTTTTTTTGTGTGTTTTGTTTTACACCAAAAATTAAAAAAAAAAAAAATTAGAAGGGAGAAACTTGAGCTTTAGAGATGAATATTTGTCAAGAGAGTTGACGTAAGTTTCATTTGCATAATGACTTTGTACTTCTGCATTAATAAAATTTGCATATGAAGCCATGTTAATTACTCCTGATCATGCTTTTTGCATTCATGCATAGTAATTTTCTCCGACTTGTGAGAATTAATGTCTTGGCATGGGGGGAGGAAGGGGGGGAGTTGGGGTACTGTCAAATTTCTGTGCCAGTGCCCCTCACTCACTCTTTCTCCTTCTTGCTCACCACGTCGCTGTTCTTGATCTATGACTCATTTATACATTATCATTTGAAATTCTTGGAAGAAAGAAATGTATCAATTCAAAGGGAATCCTTGTCTGCCAAAAAAAAAAAAAAAAAAATCCTTGAACAAAATATAACAAGAAATCCCTTCCCGGCCCTCCCTCTTCTCTCTCCAACTCAGCCTTTCAATTTCCAGCTCAAGCGAAGTTGTAGTCTTAACAGAACATCCTAAGTCAGTGCAGGAGAACTGTTCCAAAACTGCTGTGGTGTTGGGGGGAAGAGGTAAAGGTGGGTGTGCAGGCATGTCTGGGTGTGAGCTGGATGGTGTGTGCCTGAGTGCGGGTACTAGCGTAGCTGCGTATGCCGTCCTGTCTTTCTGCCTTTACCGGGGAACTGTCTGTGCGTCTGCCACTCGCAGGATGAGCGTGCATTGCTCTGCTAGTTGCTGTTGGAAATGTTGGTGCCACTGTGTCTCAGTACCCTGTGCGCGCGCGTGCATACGCATGTGTGTATGCACGTGTGTGGGCATGCGTTTCCTTCTGTCAACTCTGCTGGTGTCTGTGTAAAAAGACGTGGTAGAAAGATTAGGTAAAATATTGGGTGGGAACAGTGCATATGAGAGGATGCATTACAGATGAAATAACTTGTTTCAGGAAAAGCTTGGAAAAATCTGTTGAAGAGATTAGGGAGTAGATTTGTCTTGCTCTTTTGGATGTCTCTGTTCAAGGCTGCTGCAATGGTACATGCAAATTCTGTCTCAGAACAGCTGCAGTACTCTCCCTGAACCCATCGTGGGCGCAGGGCAGGAATGCGGCTGCAGCCTGCACCCTGAATTTTTAGCCAAGCACTCTTTAGACTGATGTTTTCTTTATATTAAAAGAGAGTTCTTTTTAACAATGGAAATGAACTTTGGTCTCTAACGAGATACTGATTGATTTTCCATTGCGAGAAAAACTTGGTTCATGTCCTGTTAGGTGGCTTACACGTCAGCATGTACGGTGCCTGTCTGCCTGTGCAGATATGCACATAGCCACGCACCAAGGCAAACATACAACACCTTGAGAGACACACCAGGTACATAGCTATATGTGGCCACATTTACACACAATGTAAGATGTAAAGCAAGGTCTCTTAAATTAAAATCAGGTCCTCTGGTCTGAACGACTCAGATGGGACATTGTGAATGGTACTTGCAGCTCCATCTTTGTGCTTAGCTCAGGGGCTTTTCTGCAGATGTGCCTAAGGAGCGTGTTTTACATATACCATATGATATGGCCAGTCATGCCTAGGCTCAGAGAGAGGGACAACAAAAGGATGCAGTTTATGCCTTGATTGTGGCTTTTGTTGTGCTCATCTAGGCTCTTATGTTCATTTCCATCTTCTGGGGTCATGTCCAATTTACCTTATTTTCTTCTTTGCAAGTTTAAGAATAGCAGAGAACAAAAAAATTACTCTTAGCAGTGCCTGGGAGTTGGCATAACCCGTGAGCTGCTGCTGTGTATATGCAAAAAATACATGCTAAGCCATTCTAAAGCATAAGGACAAAATCCTCCTCTGCTATCAGAAATGCAGATCTTTTATCTACACTGTGACAGTCCCTTTGCATGTTTCACACTCCTGCTACGTGCAGAACTCCCCTCGCATCCATGCAGAATGAATGCAGAATATGTAATTGAGATCTGCAGTGCAGGTGAGTGATTTCCCAGTGCTGATCCAAGAGGAGAATTACGCCTCAGACATTCTGTCAGTGTGTGTGTGGAGATACAGAACTGCACGTGTGTGCCCGCTCACCCCAACTGGGTCGTATTTTCCAAAACAGCCTCTAAAATTGCAACACAGTTCTTTTTGCGTTTGGCTTTCCATTAGTGCAGGTTATGGTTGTGCCCTTTGTGGCAGCCAGTGGCTCACAGGAGTGTTTTCTTTTTAAAACCAGCGTGTAACACAATGTGGTTGATTGGCCATAGTATTCCAGAGATTTGCTGCTGTCCCTCATCTGGTATTGTGTGGGTTGAGTGGAGAACTCTTAGTATCACTTTAGGACAAGCATCTCTCTTTCTATCTAGCTACATGTATCTTTTTTATGCATATCTATCACTTGTTAAGCTGAAAAGGGGTAGAGCCCTCACGTTCATTTTCAGCTTTAGACAGAATCTTTATGCAGAAGAATCTCACAGAAAAGGAGCTGGAGGGGTAAAACCCAGGCATATTCTTAGAAAACACACGCTGAGTATTTCTGAATACCACTGTTAATCTTTCTGTAACTGTAAAGAAGTGTAGCTTATCTAACAGTGGTGCTCTCCTATTTTCCATCCTTTCCCTTCCTTCTTCATGATTTGCCACACTGATTTTATAGGGGTGCCTGTTATTTGTGACTTACTAAAAACAAATAAAAAAGCAAATCCTTTTTTAGCAAAGTGGTAGCAAAGAAGAGGAGGCATCACTTGGTTTGAAGTTGTCCATAGGGGCAGACTTGGCCTTCTGGTCTGGAAGTCCTGGGCTCTTTGTTTCTTGCTACTTATGCTGTAGCGGTGAGACTCTCTGAAGATCTACCAGAACCCCTTTTTGTTCTTTCTTTCCCTTCTTCCATATCTCACCTTTCCTTTCTGGCACCGGATTAGCAATTTTAAAATTCCTAGTATACGAGTCAAAGGGCTGAAAGGGACCTTGAGAGTTACAAATTCAGTTTGATCTCTTCACTGGCAACCACATCCTATAGTCTCTTCCATAAATGTGTTAGGCAGTTTGTTAAAGCAGATTGCTGGCTTTCCCCTGCTACCTCTATTGGAAGACTGTTATAGGATCTCTTTCCCCCAGATGATTAGACACCTCCTACTTGAAACCTTAATTTCCTTTCCACGTTAGAGGAAACATGTTGGGTGACAGCAGGGAGGTCCTCACTGTGCCCATGTGATGAGCTCTCAGCGTCTTCTCAAAAGCCGCAGGGCTGTGCAGATTATATCAACTTCATTGCTAACAGAAAGGTGGGGCCCACTGGGACGAGAGGAGAGAGAGTTGCTTTCAGGGTAATGTTGCATGCTAGGACCCATGCACCTCTGCACTAAAATGAATGCAGCTGTGGTTAATGGTGCACTTGATGGGCCTCATACGGTTCCTCTGTGTGACCGGCTGCTTCAAAACCCTGTTGTGAGCTGTAGTACAGCATCATGGTGTGCAGAGGGCTGAGTGACTGCAGGACACGTGCCTGTAGTTATGGTGGGACCACAGATACATTTCGGTGTAACCTAAATCATAGCTGCCCTGTGGTCCTACTCTAAAAGCAGATTACAAATGCAGAGCTTGGACCTAACCTGTAGTAGCCTACTTATTTTTATATCATTATCTATGCAAAATACAATTGCTAGGTAATTGGAGGGAATCTTTTTTAGGTTTTCCTTGTTTTATAGAAAAGCTTGGTATTCACGTAAGTTGCTAGAGCAGTGGAACGGCTCCTCTACATAGAGAAAAAAAAAATCTCACATCTGACATCTGTTTCCAGAAGGTAACACAGGTACAGTTTAGATGGTAGTTATTGTTACCTGGTTGTGTAATATTCCCAGGGAGATCAAACGGTTACTAAAGCCAAATAACTGAGCCCCCAAAATAAAAAATCCCTCCTTGTCCCTTGAGCCACAGAGATGGCTTCTATTTAAAAACAGTCCTCACAAAAGAGCACAAATTTCGTCCTTGATGCTTGAAGCTCAAGTATTTATACAGGGAATTTAGATTCTTCACTTGTGGTTTTGGCAAAAGCTTCACACAAATGTTTTGCACTGGTGGTCTCTTAGCCATTTAAGATAAACGACAAAATCAAATGCAGTCCTTGCAGACTAGAGTGCTGGATGCTGTGCCAAGGATGAAATATCCCTGTTTGCTTCACATGTGTAGCTGTCAGATCAACATGAAGGCCTAGTTTCCAAATCGGGACTCTTGAGGTGGAGAGGCTCCCTTATAAAATGTTGTATTCCTAATGTTGGAGCATGGAAAATATTTCTTCTCGTTGCCACGATGTTTGCATGTTTATGCGAGGTGCACATGGATGCACAAGCAGAATTGCTGCCATTAAAAAAAAGAGAGCGTTTGCCAAAAGATACCCCACAATTAGCACACACATTTCCTGATCTAAATAAAGGGGGAAACTGTGGTTTCTGATCCACCACCGTGCGGTAACTATTGGCAAATGCCAGCTTTTTAATGGCGGCCACTCCACCACATATCTTCATTTAGAAACTGCCCTTGATTAGTAGCTACCCTTTATTTAGTAATTAAATGGAAGGCATACTTTTAAATAAACAGAGTTGCATGCTCAGTGGATGTAAAGCTGTGCTATTCTCGCAACTTTTCTTTAAAACTGTTCATCTGTGCCAGCCAGTGTGTGTGTGTGACCATGTGTGTGTCGGTGCGTATCTGCCTGTTTGTATTTGTGCAGGTGTATATAGATATTTATGACTTACATTTTAATTTTTGAAGCCATGGAGCTCTTTTTTTTTTTTTTTTTTTTGAGCTGGTGCCAGGAGGAGTGAGTGTTTCTAGTGATGCAGGAGAAAATTCTAAATACAGCTCTTAAATGGCAGGTGATTCCTAGATGGGTTTAAAATAAGATAGTTGGAGGATGCAAAGTCATTTTTTTAGCTGTTAGGAGAAAGGTTGCTCCGTTCTTTAGAGGCTCGATAGGGAAGTTGTCTGCACAATCGGGGCATGCAAAATGCATACCTGGCTGCAGCTCAAATGGGAAGGCGACACAGTGGCCCATGAAAGCTCTGCTCCGGGAGCTGGATTCCTGGCACCTCCGTGAAGCCGTTTGAGCTCCAAGTCGCTGCACTTTGCCTGCGCTGGTGTGTCGAGCCCGCTTCAGCAGCAGCTCGGCATAAAGCCTACCCAGTCTTGTGTCAGTTAAACGCGTTAACACAGCCATAAAACAATAATCCCCTTTTTGATTCGGTCCCTAAGCAAGCGCTGGTGGCGACGTCAAGCGCCTCCAGCTCTGCCCCGCACCGCGGCCGCCCTCTCTCCGGCCCCCTCACGGCCGCTTCGTCCCCCTTCCGCGCCCTCTCCCGGCCCGGCCGTGCGTTCAGAGCGCTGCTGCAGCGCCCGGGGGTTTCGCCGTTCCCCGAGGTCTCTTCTTGCTCTTCCCCCCAGCCTGTTTCTCCTCCCTGGCCTTCAAGTGAGTCTTGCCAGTCTCAGCCTGACCCAGAAATCGGTTCAGACGCAGTGGGTAGTGAGCTAGGCAGTCAGCCCCCACCTCGCCTGTTTTCCCTGATGATGCCTCCTCTGTCCCTTCAAACTTAGATCCGACTGACAGTTTTTTCTATTGTTTTTTCTCCAGGGCCGTCCAGGCCTGCAAACCTGCCGGGGGCTCCCATAGCTGCCTCCTCCCACCCTCACACATCAGTGATCACGTCACCTCTCCGCGCACTGGCCTCTCTCCCGCCCTGCCTTAGCCTGCCCTGCTGTGGTGCACGTGCAGTCTCAGTTGGCGGGACTCAGACTGAGATTCAGACTGAGACGTCAGGCACATTTGGATGTCATTGTCAGTTGTCAGGTAATAGAAACGTTTTTTTTTTTTTTTTTTTTGTTGCTATCTGAAGGTCAGTAGTGCTGCCAAGTGATGTCATCGTTACTGTGGGCGAGCTGCCTTCGCTGGGTTGTGTGGGGAAGGCAGTGGAAATGTCCTGAACGTCCCCCGCCCCCTTCTTCCTTCCCCCCACCCCGCCACCGCGAGGACGGGGAGCGGGACGGCGTGTGTGACTCCGTTCCTTTCTTCCCCCTTCCCTGCCCTCCTGTCTGCCCGCTTTGAGATGTCACCAGCGCCCGCGACTGGTCGGTTTATGCCACGTTGTGAACAAATGTCTGAGAATCCTCACATAATGTGATACCCTGGTATCAAGATTTCATCTCTCTGGGCTGTTTATTTTAAGCTTAATTGGATAACATTTAACATCTGAGGTCCTCTTCCCCCTGCCCCCCCCCCCCCGCCAAATCATTCATATTAAAGGCTTTCCTCAGAGTCCATGTGCACGCAGGATGTATCTGCTCCATGGAGTTTTCTCCCTCGCTTTCAGAAAATGCTCCTTGGTAACTTGCCACACATGCCTCTCTATCATTTTTCTTTTCCTGTGTTCCTTTTGGATGCCGGACTTTTGCTACCACAAGGAGGGGAAAGTGCTGTGGAAATGAGGGTGCACTGAGCTATCCAGAGAGGACACTGACAGATTGCTGCCAGACCCCATCATTTCAGACCCAGCGATCTCTTTGAAATCAGTGGGTGTTTTTGAGTGTAGCTCAGTTGCAAGACTGGGTCTGTGGTGAACGGAGCACTGGAGAGGTGAAAATGGGGAGGGCTTCAAAGAAAATACAGCTGTGGCAAATTCCTCAAGCGCTTACTTGCTTACGCTGTGGTGGGCCAAACCCTGCAGCCCTCATTCATGCACACGTACGTGGGTATTTTCTAGGGAGTCCACAGAATGATGCTGGACAAGTAATGCATAAGGACCGTAGAATTTAGGCAGGGAGCAAAGTCTGTTACGAGTAAAGCCTTCAGAAAATGGCTCCTCATGTCACGCTGAAGGTGCCATAACTTTTGCTCTGCACAGCTTTTTCCTTCTGCAAGCACAGGTACCACCTGGCTACAACACACTTTATCTCATGAAAATATCTGTGTGCATGCCTATTTGATGCAATAAGAGAAAAAGTTTTGCAAGGAATTTAAATTTGCGTCTTGGAAATCGTGTCTTGAAAGACAAAATATGCACAGGAGGAGGCTGAACACACTCTGCAGAGCCCTTTTCTAGATCCATATGCGATGCACAGGCAGTTTGTGGAAGGCTGCCGTGGCCCTCTGGGTGAGGCTCAGTCTGCGCATTACCTCTTTGGCCGGGGCACAAGCTTGGGCTTGGAGCGACACGTTCCACAGTGTTGTGTAGTCAAAGCATCCAGGGGATTTTGTCTGATTTCCTATCTAAGTTGCTGTGCTCACTGGGCGGGGGGTGGATGGTGTTTTAATCTAGCTCTGCTTCATTGACCTCAGTAGATGGACACTGGCCTGGAACAAATGTAGAAATGGGCTCTTCTGAGTGGCGAACTCTGTGCAAGAAGGTCAGATAGCCCCTTGTCTGCCGGCTGAGTGCCCCCTCTTCCCTCCTCCCTGTAGCTAGTAAAAGAAACTAGAATTTATCTCATATTTTCCTTTTTCTCTGTCTTCACTGATACGGTATATACACACATATCTCTGATAGGTAGGTAGTTGTAATAGTGAACTGGATACCCGTGGTTCCCAATTGCTTCTGAGACCAACAGCTAGTGGAGAGGGAAGAAAGTAAAACTAAAAATAGAAAAGGAAGGAAGGAATAACTCATTAAAGAACATGGGAACACAAGGCTTTTGTACTTTACCTGCTTTCAGTTCTCACTTTATAGCTGTGCACTGGTAGTTTTTGGAATTGTCCGTTTGCTCAGAGAACGATGCCAGCTCTGTGGAGTGCTAGACCTGTTATCCTGGTTTCCTGTAATTACTGCGGTAGTCTATGGCACTTAGAGAATAGGTTATATCAAAGTGCATGCTATATGTTTATGACAGTAGTTGGTCAAGTTCTGCTTAAAAGAAACATTTTCTCCCCTTGGAAAGGAGACTTATATCACTTAACCCCTTCTTGGCTTCCTTAGCATTCACTGTAGATGGGCTTGGGCATGATTAAAACCTTGTAGCAGGAGTAACAGGATCTTTCTGGCTCTCAAAATGTTTTATGGAAATTAAAAGTGATTTCTATGTGTTAACTAATAACCTAGTGATGGTCCCTGTGTTGTACCTTCTTTTTTTTTTTTAATATAGCCATTTACAGTAGTCTTCTGCTACTGCTTTAGAGATCTGCTTGTCTCTCTGACTTGATTAGCTTTTTATTCTGTCAGCCCTGTCCTTGCTTCTGAGGAACTGTTTCCTTCTTTCAACAAAAGCCACCCATAGTTCCCGCCTCTCCCCCTCCATCATCCTTTCTTACCTTTCCTGTTTTTCAGCATTCATTTAATTCAAGACCTGGAATTTTTCAATACAGTTTTCAAGCAGGCTGCAAATCTGAAGACTTGAAGTTGCAGGTACTCCCAAATCTCTCTTTGGCACTCACAAATCAGGTCCTTTAGAATCTCAGCAATTTAGTGCTGGAGAATCTAAACTTCTGGCTGCCTGTGGAATTTGGGATACTCTGCTGCATTTGGAAATCTCCGACATAGATAAGAGATTTGTCTAGTACACTGCTAAGTACTGCTCAGTTGTGCAAAAGGGGAGTCATCCTGCTTCATTCAAAGATGTTTGTGATCTTTATAAAATGTGCTGCTGATTGTAGTTAGAGTAAGTGGCATTTGGAAGTTCGTCTGGGTGTCCACTGCGTCTCTCTTTAGTTGTTGGTTGTGATCTCGTCCGTCTTTGTTCTTTTCCATGTGTTAAGGCACCACAGGATGAGGAAATCTGGAATAAAGCTCTATGTTTTTCAATATGATTCTTTACAATATCTACAAATATATCTGGAACAATCTCTCCATCTATTTATTTATTTATTTATTTATTGCTTCAGAGGCTTCTGCCTGTTGAATTGGGTTCTCCTGTTTAAATGTTTTTAGTGCCTATTTAATTAGAAATTGGAATAGAGTCATGAAATTCACAGGGTTGTGTAGCTTGGATCTAAAATATAAATGGGCAAAGCATTCATTTTGCTTTGCCCCTTGCCAGATTAGGATGCTTTTTTTGAGCCTGCTTTTTATTCATTTCAATGAATTGCAACTGCTTAGCGTAACTCTAAAATGCACACAGTTTTTTTTTTTTTTGCATAACAGAGACATGTAAATGATTGTTGAGAGACATAATTATGTAAGGAAAAGTATATGCCTCTGTGCATGCACACATACACTGCAATGCTTTTTGTGGGGCTGTTTTTTCACAATACATCTTCATAAGGCTCTTTTTATGATGCTGATTTATTAATATTGTACATTAAGGCTTAAATTGTCAAAGCTGCCTAAGAGATTTGGATGCCCATTTCCCATTAAAGTTAACGAGAAACGAGCTTTGAAAATCTCAACACAGAAGTGCATGGCACTTTACAATGTGCTCTCCAAAGGAAAAAGTCCCTGCCCTGAAGATCCTACAGTGCAAAAGCCCTAGAAATGGAATTCTAATTGGCATAAGACAAAGTGGATGGTAATGATACAGATAATAATTTATCCCTTATGCCTGCTTTTAGATATATTCCTGATCCAGAATCTTTGGACCTGGGCCCATGAGTTAGGATTTTATATACCTCTGTAAAGATAATTAAATCCGCCTTATACACATATATTCAGCTAACCAGTGAAACTGCTTTCTTCCCACTTGAAGGCTAATAGAAGGAGGTGGAGAGCAATTATGATACTTAGTTGCATTTATAAAAACAGCGAGTGGGCATGGGCAGCAGTGATTAATGGACAGGACTGTGAAGTTAAAGGTCTAAAATAGAGGAAGGCATGGGTTTGTAGCTCAGAGAAGTGGAAACAGCTCCTATTAATTCAAAGAATCAGCTGTGTTAGTCATTTGGACATTCTGCAAATCACACAGTCATCTTGCAAAGTTAGTATCAATTTATTTGGCTACTGAAATTCTACTTACTGCATCTTTTAGTCTGGTATTTTCTTGGCAAAGGTTAAGGCAACAATAAAAATAAAGGAAGTACCTGTAAGTAAATAATAGATTTCGAAAGAATATTTTCCCCTCTTTCAATTACATCACAGTATTCAGTTTGTGTTGGTTTTATGGCTGGAGTCAGCCAATAAGAAGAGCTAGATTAGACCACCCTGCTGTAAAAAGCTTGATGCAATTAATACAGTCTGTCTAGAAAGCAGTATTATTTCAAAAAACTTTTATGTTAATGATATGGTATGCGCTCGGCACATTTCATACTAGAAAAAGAAGCAAGCTTTTGTTCACTCCAGACTGGGTTTTATTAACACAGGAGGATCAATGGAAAACAAAACAGTAATCAGAGCACAGAATGCAAACTCATCCAGCAAAACCTCCTAACTCATCAAGTCCCAGGATGATGGCTGATATGTTACTCCTCATTTTTTGATGAGTGGAATCTCAAAAAAAAAAAAAAGAAAAAAAAAAAAAAAAGTTCTCCAGAATGAGATTTCTAATCAGCTCTGGGTATTTTTTTTTTTTTGAGAGGAGAAAGAGGAATTGGGGATATGTATGTGAGAGCAGACAAAGACCTATAGTTGCCCTGAGACCATTTGTAAATTTATCTTTTCATTTTGCTGAATAAAGAAAAGGGTTGTATAAAGTACTGGCTAACATTCAGGAGGGATGTCCCTATTAGTCACAGTTACATGTATTTATTTATTTTAATGAAATATTTAGCTCACGCTGTAGTAGAATTGACACTTATGGAGTGCAGGGATGTGTGAGAGATGTATATACTGAAAATGGTAATGCATCAGTCTGTATGTATGTATCTGTCTTTTCATCTATCTATCAATCTATGTGTTCATCCATCTATCCAAGTATTAAAATCATATATGACCTGTCTATGCAGCTCCTCTGCCTCACCAGATATTACAATCTGATCTAAACTCAAGATTTTTCTAATCACAAACTTATTTTTTGTGGTATGTTTATCAAGAGACAACGAAGGGACTTTAAGACAGCAAAGAGGCAGCTAAAATTAGGGTGCTGCATGGAGCAGCAGTGCTGGCAATTTAAATGCGACTTAGGCTTTGTTCTCGAAAGACACCCTATCAGTGTAACTTTGTAAGCCCAAATTATGTAAAGTTAAGCACCAGCAGGGGCAACAGTGATATTTAAAGGTGCTTAATAGTGGATGCCTGCAACTTCCAGACACTCAAGGAGAAAACAAGGCTCCTAACTGCAGTATTAACTGGTGGAACTGAATCTAGTAGTCTCAAGACAAAAGGGTTCAAGGAAACATTGCCTGCAGTAAAGACAACGGCTCCAACATTTAGAGAGTTAACTCGATCGCATACCACTACGCTGAGCCCGAGAGTCTGAACTCTTCAAACGTTCCAAATGGAGAGCTAAATCAAAGAATCCTGTTTCAAATCCATCCAAGATGTTGCTGTTTTTCTCCTCTGACAGGAGAAGCATTTGGAAGTGCAGTTTCTTTCTTTTTTTATAGCTGTCTTAAAAAGGAGTTTGGATGTTTAGCACAGCTGGTGCTCATTACATTATGCACTATCAATAAAATAGCATGTGTAATTAATTTTTAATGCAGTGCTGTATGCAGCGCTTTAAAGCAGTTACTGTATGGGGAGAGCCGACACCGGTCACTGACATCAGAAATATTGAAATAGAGGGCTAGATTTTGCATTTTTAAAGGGTGTATGTGTGAGTGGGGGAAGGATAATTCTCAGCCAGCAATTCTCTGGCCACAATCAAGTTTAAAAATATAGGAACAAGATGGATTAAGGTGATTTTATAATTTACTTATTGGAATAGATGAATTTATTTCCTTTTGGAGTTTGCCGAATGATGGTTGGGTTAGAGATAGGTGATTTTAGAGTATAGGTAAGCACCATGGGACTGCACAGCAAATGATCCATCTTTGTTAAAGCATGAAGATACTTTGTGGTATCAAGTGGGAGATGAGGCAAAAGGAGAGGTTATGAGAAACGAAAGGAAGGACATTTCTGTTCTTTCTCATTGTGTAGTAATAAATCCCCAGTTTTTCCTCCTGATTCATTAAATATTTGGAAGTATCATTAGTCTAGAAGAGAGTGAGTAGATCGGTCATTAAGAGGCACCCCAATGGCAAGTTGCCTGCTGCCTCTTTTCCTGGCTTTTTTTGCCATACTTTCCAGAAAGTATCAACATCAATAAAGGCTGCACCAGTGGGGTGCAGTAGGCAAGGTTTGGGCACCTCCATAAATGCAGACAGCCATCACACCCAGAAACACTTTTTTCTCAGTTGTCTGAAGGAGGAACAGGTATATTTTTGAATATATTTTTGAAGGTCCTTCAGCAAAGGACTGGGAACTCTCTCTGTCTTTTTGCAGCAGGAGCAACAAGGAAGTCATCAGGGGTGATCTGCAGTATAGGACCAGCCTCTCTCTGCTGTTACCTCTTTTCCAGTCTTTTCAGGGAGTTATATCTGAATGCCTCCTGGGGAATACTTCCTTAAAAAGATAAAAAATCAAATTCAGAAAGAGAAGGAAGGAAGCAATCACTTACTAAGCAGCAAAATTCGGGGTAAGATTGTTTGTCAGATACCTTGCCATTTGGTTGAGCAGCACACTGTGTTTTTAAAAAGCTGATTTTTTTAAAATACAGATGTACTAGGCATAGATATTTACAGTTCTTCCTCTTGAAAATTGTTGTTCATTTGTACCTAGCATATGCCAAACAGTTAGCTTGTACAACTGCACCTGACGTGTTTAGGATGAGGTTTCTTCTACTCCTTCAGCAGTAGATTTTTGTCATCACTTTTCTTCTCACTTTCCATCAGATATGTGTGAATATGTTCATATGTGTGTGTGTGCGCCAGGAAGTCAACTTGGCTGTCCAGTTTTGGTGAATAAAGATAAACCTTGTGAGCACAAATATAGCTCTTAGTGTTAAAGGGAAGTAGGGCAAACCATAGCACATGGTGTCAGTAGTTGTGATGAGGACTGTTCTTTAGTTCACAAACTAGTGTGGAAAAGACAGAGGCAATAGTGAGGAATTGTACATTTCACAGTGAAATGATTTTGTTTTGTTTTGTTTTGTTTTGTTTTGTTTTATTTTTTAGAGGAATTGGACCACATATTCCTGAGGTGGCTGAGGTTCAGGCCACAGAACGATTCTGCAAAAATTTACCCGTGTCCCTCCAGAGCTGCCTCATTCAAGGGACCAGGGTTCTTTTTTTCTTTCTTTTTTTTTTTTCTTTTTTTTTTTCCTAAGTGATTCATAAAAATAGATGAAAGGAAGAATTCTGTGCTCACATGGGATGCTTTCTGTTCAGAAAGTGATTTGAGTCAAGAAGCCATGCTGGTGCACCTTGCACGTGCCCCATTGTGCTCCTGTGTGGCACAAGGCTGCACGTTGGTCCTTCTTTTTACAGAGCAGTAAGCAGTGGTTGGGAACATGCTTTTTTGGTGCTCGTTTTCTTCTGGACAGGCTTTTTACAAGCATTTTTTGCAATACGTATAGGAATCTGATAGGCTAGAAAGTGGCCTATGCCTTTACTATCTCTCTCTCTCTCTCTCTCTCTCTTTTTTTTTCCTCTTGCTATTTCTTAATAAATCCATTTCCATGGGTGCCTCTTCCAGGCAACGCAATCTGCTGTAGCACAAATTGGGAAAGCCAGGTTCAATGAGTCAGTAAAATATGCACTTGGAAGGAAGCAGGCAAAAATCCCACATAGCAAGGGCTTACATTTTTTATGAATTCAGCTGTAAGAGTCAGAGGTCCTGGGACTTATGGAATGAGGTTAATGCAGGCACTAAGCAAGGCAGTCAGGGGACACAGGCATTTGGAATCACTCCATAGAACAGTGCTTTTTAAATTATTATCTTTGCTAATAACATACGGAATCTCTGCTGAGAGAGGCCAGTTTACACAACATACCTGCAGCTTTTATGCTTTGTCACTTGGCCAGTCAGAGCCAATTACAAGTGTATTACATTCAGTCCATCCCCTGGAAATTCGAGGAGAGCTTCCATCTTGTTCTTTCTGTGTGTCAGACTCTCTCTTTACAGGTCCTGTGTTGACCTACATTATTTCACATGAGGTCCTGATCTAAGACCGATCCTTACATCTCTTCCATGGCTGTTTGACAAGTTTGGTGCTTTCAGGGCATACCGTACTATCAGTCCCCTGAAGGATTGGTTATTGACGGCAGTAGCACACAGGCTACTTAGCCAAGCATCTTTCTAAGAGATGTTTTTTGACTTCAGTGGCAATGTGCCATAATGTCAGCAGAGAATCTGGTTTGTGTAAGCTGTGGAAGTACAGTGACTTAAGTAAGAATCAAGAGTATTGTTGGCAAAGATGTACCATTTAAAAGTGTCCACAGTGAACAAGGTAAAAAATAAAAATGAATGGAACTTAGTAAGACCTCAGCATGACAGCAGACCTTTTTGCTTGTAAGGGAACTGTTATTATTTCAGTATGCGTCTTCTAGAAGTGGTTTGGGTTGTTTTATCCTCTCCTCTGGCTCAACAGGAAGAGTGTAAATTCATTTACTGTGGTACAGACAGGCTTCAAATGCAAAGACTGCCCCAAAATTAGGTGCGAGTGTTTATGGACTGATTAATCCAAATCCTTTATAAAAATGTGTGAATGGTCGATTAAACTGGGAATAGGATCATGGTGGTTTTGCCTATGATGAGGACAAGATTAATGAGTGACTTCACCTTTGTGCAAAGCCTTATATAATTTAATAAAAAAATGAAATTCCATTGTCTCCCCGTTTAACTGAACTAATGCCTCTTTTGTAACAGTTGATGTAGAATGCTTGAATAATCTACAGCCTGTTGAAGCCAAACTCTGTATTACCATGATCAACAGATATGTAGAATAGTTGTGAAATATTAAATATATTAAATTTCTAAAATCCCTTCCCCCACCCCAGTATCCTTCGTACTTTCTCTGCATTTTCCACAAGGAGCAGTGTGAAAGCTACAGTGATGTTCACTCGTCCCTCCACCACCACTGTCAAAGTCCATTAGTGCAGTTGAGTACACTTGTAAATGTCTGAGCTCTTCTAATATTTAGAGGCTTCTAGCCAGCAAATCTGCTATTCCCCTCTCTGCCTTTTGAGGAAAAGACTGATGATCAGGGTTTGAGGTGGGCACTTGAGGTTTAATTTTAATTCTGTGGCCTGATATCATCCAGATCTGTAAGGGAGAGCAAAGATGTGTGGGAGACAGTACTGTCACTGCTTTACCTAATTTGCTCCCTGCCCTTTCCCATTAAATTTGCCATTCCATGCCTTGTGATTATAAGCTGGGATTTCTTAAACTTGTTTTATCCTTAATAGGTAAAGACAAGTGATTGCTGGTGTACTCTTTCCTCACTCTCACTCTTTCTTCACAGATGTCTCTGTTCTCTCCGCCGGCTCCTCTGGCCGGTTGCGATTGCCAGGGGAGGGTTACCGCGGGACTGCCGTGCCCTGGGGTTAGTTCTGCGCACCCTCTCCTCGGCAGTGCCAGGCGGTACTGCACATAGCACCCTCCCAGCAAGTCAGCGTGAGTCAACATCCTGGTTGCCGGGCTCTCGGATGAGAACAGGCTGCTCCGGCCGTGGCCGCCCTGGCCGTGGTGGTGCTTCCCATCCACACCTTTCCCTTCCCCTGCTCTGCCCTGAGCTTGCATACTGCTTTCTTTTTTAACACAGTATTTCTGCTTCCCTGCAGGTAGAGCCTTCATTCATTACTGTCTCTGCCACTGATCCCTGCAGTAATAATTACAGCATTTTTTTAAGATCTCCCTTTTAAAAATCAAGCCCAAAGTGCGTTTGCTTTCTTTTCTTTTTCTTTTTTTCTTTTACCATTTTTAAATGAAAATGTCTGCTGAAAGTAAACACAGCTTGCAATGTGCAGACTTACTGGGCCAGCATGAGTTTCCTTAATAAGCTGGGGCGTGTGTGTGTGTGTGTGTGTTTTTTCCTTAAATCTTGGAATAAGAGCTCTGTCTCTTTAAATCCTAACTCAAACTTTATTGGCGATTTTACAGAGCCTGGTTTCATTTATAGTGGAGCCAGACTTGCTGTGTGAGAGCCGTCCGCATGCTGGAATTAGTCTTAAGCTCGCTTCTGTGGCGTTGCCAAATTCCATGTTTGTGTTTTATTTAGAATTCTTTTCACGGCCAGTCGAATCTGTTCAGGCACACATAGGCAGTGTTGCGCCCCATGGAGAAAATAAGCAAGTTTGCGTTTTCTTTGGCATAGGCCATGGCCACAAAAGACTGCGGTCTAAAAAAACATTTTTTAAAAGCTATTTTAACCCATAACAGATGTATAAAGTAGGCACACGCATGCCAGCTTCCTTAGTTTTAATTAAAAAATAATTACGGCTTTAATGGGATGCTAGTGACAAATTTGGATGAATGGTGGGTGACATTATCTCAAGGCTTGCTTCAACTTATAAATTAGTGCATTTCTCTTGGCCAATGGTACAGATGAAATTAAATGAAGGAGCAGATTAATATTTCTTAAAGTTACATTGAACCAAATGAAAAATCAAGTCAAATCAAAACCAAGCCCCCTTCCTCTCTCTCTCTCGCTCAGATTCCAGTTTGCATGAGATCACAAGACATGGAGGAGAGTTTTTTTTTCCCTGGCTGATAAATGATCTGGCCAGCGATACACTGGGCTTGGCTTTGCAAGGTACCTGTGCCTTTCATAATTTCACATTGGTAGCCACATCGCCAAATTACTGTGATTAATGTTAGCAGGCGCTGCTATTTATAACCACATCTAACTAGCTAACGCAGTACCTCCGAGCCAGGAAATCTTAAATATAAAACCATACGTACATGCAGTGTGTTGCAATGGTTCTCTCTAAATGCCTCAGCTAACTGGCTGCCTTTTGGACTGAAATGCAGTGATTCTTCACATCTTTAGGCTATTTTCAGTTTGGGGCTTTGAAGGCTCACCAGAACTGGGCTGGATGCGCAGGTTTGCACAGGTAACAACAGTTTATATTTATGAAGAAATAAACAAAGGAGTAATAAACATGTAATGAGCTAACCCCAGATGTTATGTTGTTATTACAGTCAGGTGTATGCAGAGCTAGGGAAGCGAGAGGGAGGAATTAGCTTGGGAGGAGGCTCGGCTATGGATATCGAAGGAGGAGGAGACGTCGGACTGGTTCGCTGGAAGAAGCATGTTCTTCCTTTCGATGCAAACCCTGTTCCCGCTGATGGGAACTGTGAGTAGGTACTAAGAGAAGAGACGATAAAACAGTCAGCACATTTTTTCGTGACACACAGCAGAATTATGTTCCCTCCCTTCATGGTGCCTGGGATTTCCTCTGGAATCGCTCTCTGTGCGGAGCTTTCCAAGTGCAGAGGCTACCAGGCACGAGATGGAGCTTTCTGGATGGGAACAGATGATCAGCTTCGTGATCGTGTTGCCTAGAAAGATTAGGATCATTTTGCATATGGAAGGCCAAACTGTAATGCCATTCTTAGACATATTCTATCATGAAACTTCTCATCTGCTTAACATTTAGTTTAGCCTCCACAAAAAAAATTAAAAAACAAACAAAACAGAAAACCGAAGCACTGCTGATTATATGTATCTAGATGATGAGAGCTCTTCTCCACTTAGGTACTGCTAGTTGTCCCCAACAAATACACTATGTTGTTTCCTTGTTAAAAAAACAGAAGAATTTTTTTCCTGGTTGAAAGGAAAGAAAGAGAAAGAAAGCATTGCATATTTGGTGCAGCTTCCACTAGGCTAGGTTGGATCTATCATGAGGGCTATGAATATTTTGCTACTAATGCCCACGCAAATGTCCCAGGCAGTGTCCCCCATCTTGCTTGCTGCAAGCTGGCTGCCGTGTTAAGCAAGAGAAGCCCAGCAGCAGGAAGCTGCTATGCTTGGTTCAGGCTGGTTTGAGAATTTGAGCTCACAGTGATCTCCTGCATCTCTCATCCCTCAGAGAGAGCGGTTTCTCTTCTTAGTGTGCAGGATGTCCATTACCTGAAGTTGAACCAAGCCAGATTTTCCAAAGATGTGATTCTTAGGGCTAAACCGCAGCAAAAGAGCGAGAGATTTTCCTTTGTCAATTGAATGAGTATTTCTGTGGTAACATTTCCCCGAGCTTGAATTCCTCAGAAGTGAAAATGAAGTTCTAGCATTAAAAACATGAGTCATACAGTGCAGATGAGAGTCATTTCAGCATTCCTGGAATTTTTGGAAGGGAAACATTACATTCACACTAATCCTTCCAATTATACCTTATTGCTAAAATAATCCACAAGGCATTCTGCAGTAGAGCCCTCTGCTATTTGGTTACAGTTGAGGCTTTGAAAATAGCACCTGAAAACTTTTAGACTCCTGGGTTTCAAGATCTTAATTTTCTTTTTATGCCGTTACACACAGAATGGTCTGGTGTCCTTTTTATTTACTCCTTAGGACTTCTTGTTTAATAAATAAGGCTAATTTGATTTGTTCTGATCTGTCTCAAGTATCTAATTGCTGCTGTAGAGAATGATTAATGTCCAGTTGAAAAGATTCCACATCTATAAAAGCGAATTGAAAGCAGATGTTAGTTTGATGAACGTGTGCTGCCCATTCCTTGTCTGCACTGGCTTAGAGAGCAGGCTGCTGAGATATCACTATCTTTCAAAAGAGAGATGCTGGATGCCAAACACAGTTCAGAGTCACACACCTATCATGTATCCCAGGCATTTCATTTCTCTGGTTGTGAAATATCTATACACAAGATAGCATTATCCTCAAATTGACAAACTCCAGGAAATGCTGTATGAATTGATTGCAAACAGGAATTGAGTCTCGGTTTTTATGCAGAAAGTTTTGTCAGTATGTTGTCCAAGGGCAGCTAAGTCCAGTTTCCAGTGGTATTGCATGTGCTACCCTGATTCTAAAGTTAATTCAACCCATAAAAAAGCTAAGTTGATACTGTTCTCTTTTCTACTTGTGGACTGAACTGCTCTAGCGTTTCTGGCAGGCAAGCTCAAATGCTTCTCAAAGTTTAGTGGTTTGAGTTCATGCAGATTTGTGGAAAGCAGACAGCGAAAGGAGAAAAAAAGGTTGAACTGCATAGGCCCAAGATCAGTTTTTGTAGCCTCCAGGCAACTATGACATCCACCTGCACACAATAGGAGGAAGAGCTTTTTAGATAAAAGCAAATACAAACAGTGTCTGTCCACGTGGGGTCTCCAATTTAGTAATGTCCGATGCTTTACGTTCTTTTCACAAGCAGAGTCCTCTTGGCCCTTCACTTATATCTCCCCAGCTAGTATGTAAGGGTAGGTTAGCAGCTAGTGCATGTCAGTGTGGAGAAGGAAAGATTTTGGCCAAGGGCAGGAATTTCTGATAGCTGCAGTAGGACTGTCAGTGTTTCCAAAAAGCAGAGAGCTTGGTTTTTAAAGTTCCCTTTAAAATACCTTTTCTGGACTGTTAAAATGTTCTCCAATATTTCTGTGAGTAAAAGAGAAAAAATAGTTAGCTTTTTCAGTTGCTTTGACTTTTTTGTGATGGCGTCTGCATTGGGTTTTGATGTTAAGTCACCATTCAGGTAATGCCTATGACCTGAAAACTGTTTCAGAGATTGACAAAAGCAGATGTAAAGGCCAATACAAATCTTTCTTGTTGTCTTCAGTTCAGGCTGGTTTGGGAAATGTGTGTATATGGGAGGAGAGAGAGGGAAGAAGAGAGATGTGGGGAGATGGAGGATGAAAGGGACAGAGAGAGGACTTGGAGCTGTACAAAAGCATAGAGTGGATACCGGCATCCTGGAGCTTGGGTGACATCAGCTTCTGCACTGTAGTGATGTAAAATTTACATCAAAGAACAGTACTTCCAGTGTGGCCCTCCCTTTCCCTGGTATCTGAATAGCACTCTGCACACAGCAGTATATAGGTGAGACAGGGGAGAGACTTATGTTACTTTTAACTGACTTTTTCATTTATGATGACACAATAATGACATTGATTTTGGGTCTAATGTTTTTTTTAAACTCTTGGTTTATGTTTCACAGATAATAGTGGACTGAGCAGCTACATTTTCTGTGTTATTGGGGTAAAGCCTGCCGTTTTAGTTATTTTTGATCATTTTTCCTGTGCTGTAATCTCAGGAATCCCCAACCGATATACCTCAGAAGGTGCCTGGAAATCTGTAAGTGGACTGAAATAAAATAAATGCTAGTTGTCTCCCTACCATATCATATTTTCAGGTTATACCAAAACAAAACCTACTTTTATCTTCTTTCTTTATCTTCTATTCCTTTCTCCACTCTCTTTGAAGCTTTATTTTCTTATAGGGAAGAACATTACAATGTATTTCATGCAAACATGACAGTCCTAGATTAGCCAGTGAGATACTCGACTTGAGCTATGTGCCTAGTGGCTTCACTGGTCAGTCTGTACTGCATGGTAGACTTAATTTCTGTGGGCTGCAGTGAAGCCAGGACTTCACCCTCAAGAAACAGGGTATAGCTTATAATGCATTCAGCAAAATATGTTGCAGTGTCTCTTGATGTAGTTTCCTGAGTGTTTTTTTCTACATCCTTATTTGAAAGTTGGAGAAAACATCTGTGAGAGAACATATAAAGGAAACTAGCCTTTGTAACACGGTGACTTCTCCTCGTTGCAGTGAACTCAGCCTGCTATACTGAGCTGTGAATGTGTAAATTTTGCAGGACAGGGCTTATCTGTAGTTTTTTATTGTTTCTGAAAGTGGTCACTTAAACAAGTACACTTGTGGTAAGAGTCAGTACTGGTTTGCTCTGGCTCTTTCTTAGCAGGTTTTCCTAGGAGTAGAGGTGTGTCTGGCCCTGAGCAAATTGTGGAACTCCTGGTGTTGGCAGTTGGAAAGATGCGAAGGGGTTAGGAATGTCATATACAGCACAAAGTGCAGCTCAGATCGGAGGCTCAGCATCAGAAATCTCATATTCTGTCTGCACAGGCTGATATTCTCTGGGCCTCAAACAACTGAGCGAATGGCAGTAAGCTTTAATCATGCATCTAAAATCAAAGGAAAACACTACACAAAGCAAATATTCCTTAGAAAAAAATGGTATTATTAGACCAAAAATAGGTTTTCCTGACAGCTTAGAGAAAGAAAGCATTCCTGTCCAGGAATATCAGTGGTATCAGTGAAAGGACCGTGTATATGGCTAAAAAAGGCAAATCCAGGCTGAGAAGTCTTATGAGTGGATTTGAGAATTTGCTCTACATTTTTATGAGTATTGGGTAAAAATATTAACAACAGAAGGGGGTTCTTGTATGATAGGTCCTATTCCCTACAGTCTGGGAAATGTAAATCCAACCCTGTTTCTCCATAGAATTTCCCCTGTGATCTTGGGAAAGTCCCTCAATTTCTCCATTGAAATTCCCTACCAATTCAGTAAGGAATTACAGCTTTTCACTCCCTCATGAGGGTAAATATGTGAAAGTTTCTGAAGTGCTCAAACACTGAAAAATAAAAAAACTGTAGAAGAATATAAAGTGAATGAGAATAATTTAGGTTAATTTTTGGGGAATTTTTCTTCCTGGGCTTTACTGAATATGGTGGAAGAGAGACTGAGGGCCATTGACTGTGACTGATATTTGTCCAACTGTTAATGTGAGTGTTTTAAAATACTCACAAGTGTATAAGAGGTACTGCTGTTACTCCTCTCTGTGAAAACGGTGGATCAAATTGTGCTCTCAGGTACAGCAGCTGAAGACCATTGCAAATTAAGCCATTGGAAATCAATGGGGTTGCACATTTGTAACTGAGATCAGAATTTGGCTTGGCCTTGCATGGTGCTCTGTGTTAATTCTTGCATCTAAGCCTAGAAGAAATGGCTTTTTTATTACAGCAGTACTTGAAGAGACCCCAGGAAAGTGAGGTGTAAATATTAGAGGCTGCCAACAGCTAGTGGCAGTTTCGGCCTAATAAACTGGAAGTAAATAACTTGGTGATTAGCTGGAATTGGCAGGCCACTTAAACACAGTGCTGACTAGGTACATGGCTTTCTCTGTTCACGCCTTAATGCTATATAACAGCATGGATAGATGCCTGGAAGATAAATGAGCCTCAGCAGAACTTGTTCTGGATCTACATTGACACTTCTATTTGTGAATAATCTTAATGATAATAACAATAACAACAACAAGAACAAGATGTGCTTAGCTAGAACCTTTCATCCTGAGGAGCCCAGAGCACTTCTAATTTGAAAAGTGTGCAAACAATAAGCAACAAAGTACAAATCATCACAGTAATGATAGTTTTTCAGCTGAAATGCAGAACTGGGAATCAAATGGAATTGGGGTTTCTTGCTGCTGCCACCATCTCACAATCCCTCTGTGAACTTGGCCAACTCTTTTTCCCCCTGTGTGCCTCTGTAGTGGGGATGCATAAAAGCTAATAATATGTAAGGCTTAATCTCAGGCAAACAGGTATGCCGATAAAGAAAGCAGTGCAAGAACTTAAACAGGATTATTGTGAATAGACTTATATATTCAGAGGAATTCAACCCTTGGAGATCCACTGTATGAAGAAATATAATTGAGTGACAGCCAGGGAACGAATGAACTCTTTCAGGGCAGGATCTAAACAGAGTCCATGGGAGTTATCAGCAAAATCAATTGCTATTGATTCAGTAGGCCTTAGATTGGGCTTCTTGTTCACTGGCTGCCATTAAGTTGTACTTCAAGAGACAACAGGGTGTTTTGGCAAGGGTAGTGAGGGAAAATTTGGCACAGTCCAGTCATTTTTGCCATTCCCTTGCTCCTGGCTCACTTCTGTCTTTTCTTATGTCTGTGTACCATGAGCAGCAAAGGATGCGTTCTGCTTCAGCTGTCATTTGCTGCCTTTCTGAGTGCCTCTTTGAGCTCTACTGCACAAACTTGTTTTAACATTTTGTTGTTGCTCTGGATGCCTTTACTTTTTCCTTTGAAGTGATGAGGTTCCTGCTGCAAGGAGGAATTTCCCTCTTCTAGCTAATAAAATGACCAGCCTGGGTTGACACTGTGTTCTCAAAGAGAAAAGGACATAAAATACACAGAACAGTGCCAGGCTCCCTGACAGAATTAATACCTCACAGTATTGTGTCACTCCTTTTGCAGCCTCTGCTTTCCAGTTACCCATCCCTCTTAGTCATGAGTCTTTTTTTTTTTTTTTTTTTTTTTTTTCCTGGCAATGGGTGTAGCGATTGGATTTGATTGGAAAGCACCAGGATACATTGGTCAGCTTTGTTATTTGTGAATAGTGGCCATCACGTTGACACGTTAATTCCTAAGAAGTTAAGCTCGTAGGGATCAGAGAATGCACTGTTCATTTACTCTTTCTTTTGCTTTCTGAAGTGTAGTCTTTTGGTGGCTTAGAAATGGAATGATGATCCTTAAAAATGCGTCAACTTGCCTGAGATTATGTAGCATAGTTCATCTTTATGGTTTGTCCTAATCAACCTGCACAGGTAAATATGACATTTTACAGGCTGGAAGAAAAAAGGGCTTGAGTAAAGACTTGGTTAGTAAATTCCCGGCCGCTAGACATCTGCTCTGGTCACATCACTACATGAACAACAGGCATAACGTAAATATGTAGTTGAAAGTGATTTGCTTTGCTTCTGGATTAGACTTTATAAGCTAGGTTAACAGTTATCAAATTATCTTGCAGAAGATCAGACTATTTTGGCCCAAGGTAGTCAGAGTTGAAATGTGTGACAAAAGTATGTCTAAATTTCCTACTTAGGAGGACTAAGACGTATGCATAGAGCTACTGGAGTGTTTCTGATCAAATCATGAAAATCACTTTCTAGATTTTATTGTGACTGAGAATATAAGGAATAAATTTTTAAAGAGAAGAAATCAAAAAGATTTAAATACAATTAATTTTATCTTGAGATTAAGTACTTGATGGCTTGAACCTGCTAGGAAAGCAAACTGGGGTTGGCTCTACAGTGTGAATCTTCAGGTTTTGAAGAAGCCAAGAATCCAGAATGGCTGCTTTATGTGGGATTTCTTCAACCTCTTGGCGAAAGTCAGAGCTGTGTTAAGGTAGGTGTGTGCGATATTTTGCAAGTAGACATAAGCTTGTTCTGCCCATGCTTCAAGCCAACTGGATATAAGCCAGCCCTACACCGGAAGCCATACAGCTGTGTGAGTGAGGACGTTGAGCCCGAGCCCTGTTTCTCTACAGGGCTTGTTACCTTGGGTTCAGTGTTACACTAACCACAGCTACGTGTCTTTTGCATTGGTGTTGGCTTGTGTCTGGTCAGGTTGGAGTGCAGGCAGGATGAGCCTTTGTCAGCCTGCCACATACCATGTAGACATACTCTTCCTCACCATAAGTAGCAGTTTCTCAGGCACTTAATTTTCATTGAAGTCAGCATGAGCAAACGTTACTCATCTTGAGTAACGGTTGCCAAAGGAGATCCTTTGTGTAACACACAGATTTAGCAATCTAGATATTGACTTAGCGTTACTAATGTTTGGTCTGCCTTCTCTCAGGCCTTTCCAATCTCTTGGTCACTGTCAATCCCCTTTCCTGATAGCTGTTCCTGTCTGTGATTGCATCTAACTGCTGTGATACAGTTGTCAGCCCTAAAGAAGTCTCTAGATATTACCCTTTTTCTTCATCTTGAAAAAGAGAGTGGCAAATCAGCCATAAGAGAAAGGAGTGACTTTAGAGTTGATTTTTCTTCCCTAGAGAGGATAATAAATGCTTTAAGAAAGTATAAACTATGCTTAACAGAGTAAAACAAAAACAATCAAAAAGAGGTTAGTGTTGGCTGGTGTCTCCAGGTTGTCTGCACTTTGTTTTTTTATAGTTCCAAGACTTCTAGAAGAACATTTTACCTTGTTTCCTTCTGTTGCTTATTACTACTAATACACTAGTATTCCTTCCTACTTGGCTTTCCACTAAGGGAACATATAAACTTTATGGTGCAAAAAAGTTTGAAATTGCCTAGAAAAAATCATCTTCCTTCACTTTTTTGGGCGCTAGCTCTGAGAAAAAATACATGATCTGAGTGTGAAATTGTGGCTTATACGACCCACTAGAAACTTTAGGGTGACTTCTGTCAGGTTGTGCTTATAGATTCAAGCTCTGAGAATTAAGAAGAATAGCACATGTTCACTTTGCATCAGTTGTTAATATTCCAAGCTATGTTATTCTTCCTACTGGAGAGAAAACCTAAATTTTCTTTTCTGTGAAATGGAATTTTGTGTTCATACTTTTAGGCAAAACTATGACATTTTGGCTCAAACTTCTTGATTTCTGGGTCATTAGCAATGTTCTCTCAGCATCTTCCTCCTAGATCATTTTCTCAGACAAAAGATGGACTTGAATATGGGTCTCATAAGTACCAGGCACGCCCCTGATCTCTAGAAGTCTTTCTCTTGCGTAATCTTTCTGATGAAAACTTCATTGGAACATAGCTCTTAATACAATTCATCTTAGCTGTCAAGAAACTTTGGTAAAAGTGTTATGAACACCTCCATTACACAGTCTTCAAACTCCTTTTAACTTTAATCATGTTGAATCTGTAAGATAGGATCTTTGGTGTCCTGTTAGAAGGAATAGGGTTTGTACATTGATTATATTGCTTGGTTGGTGCAGTTATCCTGCAAGACCTTTTTTTAGTGTGATAGACATAATAAAAGCCTTCCAGTTATCTTTTCCATGTCCTGCATATTCCAGCTAGGTTCCAAATAGTGTCTGAAAGTCCAGAACATGGGCCACTCAGCCCTGAGGTGTTAGGGATGCCCTCTTAGACCTAGGAGGGAAACAGTGGACATACTTTGTAGAATGAATGCACTTCACAGTTGGAGAGATGTAACCTAATTTGTCAGCTATCACAAAACACACTCATTTTATTGCCATTGCTGTAGTTTTGGCTAGAGCTGTTCACGCCCTGCAGGGTTCAGTTCATGAGGGCGTATGTGAACTGAACCCTGCTCTTGGTTTGAGGAAGGGTGGGTGGTGAATCAAACCTTTCAGGACTGCTTGGAGGGCTGAGTGATAAATTTAGAGCTCAGAACTCCTCATCTGCTCCTTTACTCACTAAGGAGCCCCTGAGTACTTTTACTAAGGCCTTCATAATGATCCCGGTAATACTCTCTCTGCTTTCATGTTTCTGTCTTTCTCTGCTGATGTGAAATTTGGATAGAGTCACATAAAGTGCTGTAGAGTGCTTTCCTGTCCTCTTGTATGCTTTCCTGTCCTCTTGTGCTCTAGGTGCTGTCGTGAGTTAGCTCTGGCATTATTATAAAGTAGGTTCAAGATCTACCCCAGACTGTAAGTTACATCATTGAAGATTTGATCTTTTCTTGATAATTCATCTTTGGAATCTGTGTCTATCTCTCCACCCAAGTTCCTGAGAAGTGTGGTTTATAATTTGTAGAAAATCTGATAGGGATATAGTACAGCTCAAACTATTGAGAACAAGCACCAAAGCAATATACTGATTTGTTTACACTCTTTGCTGCAGGATCCACATCCAAAAACCCACAACCCAAAACCCAGCAGGCAAAACCTTATTTATGTTCCACTGCCTTGATGTGGCATATGCAAGAATTTGATGGCATTTTGAAGTCACAGTTTTGTCCCTATCAGTATCTGCTTCTTGAACAACCATATTAATCTCCTACTCAGTTTCAGTGTTGGCCATATTCTGTTTTTGCTTATTCCCAGTTGACATTAGCAGGAACTATATCCTTGTAGTGGCAAACCTTATTAAAGAAAGATGAGATAATAAAAGAACAAGATTTTGTATGCAGTCCCAATTAATTTAATGAGTACATATATTTTTACTTTGGTGGTAGAGATATTTTAATGTGGCTCCTCAACTTGGCACAAAGTAGCTCCCTTCCTCCCTGCTCCCCTTAGGTGTCCTAAGAAGGAATGATCAAAGCCTGGGAGTGACTTAGCTGCATGGTCCTTCTCACTTTTCCCGCCACAACAACATAATTTCTTCATTTAAGTGCAATGCCGAACACGTGGCTTTGAGTTGGTTTTCAGTGGAAGACAAACAGACTTAGTCTCCCTTTGATGCTAGAAAAAGCAATAGTGCTGAGAAGTAAAAATATTCCAGTGTTGCTCTAATTGTATTTCAGTGTGCATTTGTTTCATATCCTGTTATTGCAGGAAAGAATCCCCTATCTGTGATAGCTTTTTTCTTTTTCTTTCTTTCTTTCTTTCTTTCTTTCTTTCTTTTTTTTTTTTTTTGTGTGTGTGTGTGCTTTTTGCAAACATGAGAATGAAGAAGTAAGGGGGAGCTCTTCCACAACAAATACAGCTTTATAGCATGCTCTGGGATCTTTTGGAATCGAAATCTTTTTTTTTTTTTTTTTTTTTAATTTCTATTCCAACAGTCCTTATTATTAAGATATTCATTCTTATAAAGGGATGTTAAATAATTAAGCCTGTGGAAGGGGCAACATCAACAAATGCTGGAATATATTTAAATAATGAAGAACATCTTTAATTTGTCCATGTAAAATAATTGTGGGCCGATGGCAGGTTAAGCATTCATATTTATTAAAATGTACGTGCTTTTCCTTTAGAGGAAGAAAATTGTCATTTCCTATGCTCACCCTCAGCCTGAGTCACTTCAAGGCTTCCTTCTTTTCAGTCAAAAAGAATCAATTGTACGTTCTGGCTGCTTCCCCAAAAAACACTTTGATTGTCCGCCTCCGTTTCAGCTGAGCACGCTCAAGCCATTCCTCTTTACACAGGAGGGAAGAGGGGTGTAGAAATGACCCAGTCTGTAACCAGATAACCCGGCCTTTAGCGTAGATTCCTAATGATTCAGAATATTGACAGCAATCAGGAGTCTCTGGCTGTTGAAACTTCCCCCCTAATTGAACTGGGAAAGGTAAACCAGTTTCAGTGCTCCACACGCTGTAATTGCAATAATTTAATTTAGCTATTTAACCTGTAATTCAGTGGTATTTATTAAAGAGCATAGGAGAAAATGAGGCCATTAGGAGCCAGAGATGAATACATTGAAATGAAAATGAACACTTCTAACTGCTAGTTGACCTTCGTTTTGTAGCAGTTTTTATTAGGCTGGTCACGGTAATTACTGGGACGTGAATCATGGAGAAAAGTGAATAATTCTGTAATGAACATTTTTATTCATTATCTCACATTTTCAGGAACCAGGAAAGTATCATGTAAAAGTATATCCAACGTTCTCCTTTTGTTTGTTTTTCGACAAAGAATGGTTTGTGGACAATAGCCCAGTGCGAAACATCATTCCACTGTGAGAATTTGTGCCATGCTAAATTGATGGGCTCGTGGTGTTCAGTATGCAGCATGCAGAGCTGTGTGGCACACTCAGGGAGACGGAGCAGTTTGTAAATCAAGCAGGAACTGTAACAGTAAACATAGGACAAGCCAGTTGCTTATATGCAAAATTAGGGGGGCATAGTTTGGGACAAAATCTGAGCTAGTGAAAGTTTCAAGTAACACCTGCCAAGCAATTCCTCTCGGCCCAAATCCTGTCACCCTAGCTCCTGTCAAGTGGCAGTGCATTTTGTGAATAGGTCTTCTTCATTATCAGTGAGCTGTTTTTGTGGAGCAAAGTCAGCATCCATGGAGGCCTCCAAATTGTTTTTGTGAGGCTAGAGGGAGGCCTCTCCCAAGGACACCATGCAGAGCAGCAGGGTATCCTCCATTTCTCTCCTCCTTCAGCACGTTAGCATTTCCAATACTAATGTGTCTTTGGAGAGTACAAACTGCATCACAAGGGTTTCTGCAGAAGAGAATGGATGGAGAGAACAAGAGTGGGTGGACTCGTGGCTGTGCCTCTTGCAAGCAGTGGTTGGGGACTTCTGTCTCTCTAGGGAGCTGGAGAGGATGGGAGGGATTCTGCGCCCCATGAGGAGGCGGGAGCCTACTGCAGCCCTTTACTCTTGCCTGCTTGCTGCATAGCGTAATCCACTGGGTATCCTACCATGGCAACCCTTCTGATCGCGTTGTTTCATTAAATCTGCCCCTTTGCTACACAAATAGGTCAGGGTTAGCGACACTGCAAGGAGGAGAATGGGCACAGTTTTGCCATCACAGTTGTGCTGTGATTGATACTCTGTTCATTGTTCTTGAACACGCTGGTCGTTCTTTTTATCACTCTTGTTTTCTTACCAGTATTATTAAACCTGCCAGAATCTACAGGGACTGGCTTCCTGCAGTCCCATAGTTCACAAGATCCGGAGGGCTTTTTTGGTTTTGAGGGTTTTTGTTTTGTTTTGTTTTATTTTTGTCTTTTTGTTTTTGTTAATTATTGCCTGATGCAATGAAATATCAATTCAATGAGTGCAATGCAGTGAGGAGGGTTACTCTTGGAAGAGCTGGTAAGTGTCTGAAATCCATCCAGCATATCTGCACTATCCATGGCCACAGTAATTCTAAGATGAATGAAAAAGGTGATTTTATTAATTAAAATCACATACCCTAATAGTTCCTGGTCCAAAGCTCTGCATGCTGGAGGTGATCTTTGCTCAAAATCTTTTCTCTACTTAAAAGTGGCCAAAAAACTTGTACTAGGCGGCAGTGATGAAAAATTCCAGCTGTACTAACCTGTTAGTTTCCCAAAGTGTGTTTTCTTACTTGAAGCTCTCTGATTTTAAGTCTGACACTGAAATGGAATACAGATTTCATTTAGCTTTAAAGAATTCCAGTGATGCACATTCCCAACATAGTTTTCCTCATTCCTTTCACTGTCTTCACTTTGAGGCACATCTTGGTCCCACAGGCAGATATCTCCCTGTGGCTGACATAGACCTGAAGCTTGGCAGCTGAATGGTGGGTCTCATGCTGAGGTTAAATTCTGTGGGTTTAAGGTGGTCAAAAACTGATGGAGGTGTAAGTGGTAAGGTCACACAGTGTGAATACTTTCAACATTCACTTGGGGTCAGAAATTGGATGTAACTTAAAAACTGAGAATGAGGGAATGTTCCTATGGAGGGGCACCAAGTAGCTGGGCTGATAAAGGGAATGTGATATTTTCCAGTTGACTGCTTTTCCTACTCTGTCCCTTTGCGTGTAAGCTGCCTCTCATTGCATAGCCTAGAATGTTTAGAACAAATTTTCTCTACCTGGTGCTAGATTTAACCCTGCCTCATCAAGAGTATAACCCGAACACTTTCTGAGGATTGGAAAGCATTCACTCTTCTTTGGAATTTGGCAGCATGATCTCAGGGTGCTTTGCCAAGTCTTTTGTAGGGGGTTTAGTTACCTATGACTAGTTCTCTTTAGAGTAATACCACATTCTTATGGGTCCCTGTGGTTAAATAGAGATGTATAAATGCATGTCTGACCACCCGCATTCAGTGATCAGCCGGAAAACTTAATCTTGGGCAAACTTAATAGGGTCAAGTTTTATTACTAACAGTTTTCATCTGTGGCGGCAAGTTAACCATTATGGATAATATGTGAATACTGACTCAGTATTGCCAGGATACTCAAGGATTTGAGAAGGCTTAAAATAGCTCAGGCTTTTAAAAAATTAACGGATTCTGGGCTGCATTCCTTTGCAAGACATTTATTTCCCTTGTTGATTCAAATGGGTAGAACTGAATGTCTGTAGTAAGGATCTGTTTGTCAGCCTATCTCTGCTGTCTGTGATGCAAGAGTTAAAAATACTTCCTGTACATTTTTCTACATACAGATCAAAGATATTGTACTGGTGAGAGTTACATATGTATCTGTACAGACATACCTTCAACATACTCCTTATAGATTCAGTATAGATTTTATGCAGATACATTATATGCACACGCACACATGTTATTACCTACCCACAAACATGCACACGCGTGTATATAGGTGTATAGGTATATAAACATAGTGTACATAGGTAATAAACCTAATTTACCATTAATTTTTTGTTTGGGAACCAGTGCCAGCTTGTGATAATCTTATACTTTTTCTGGCATAGGATCTCTTTAAGCTGTAGACCCTGCCACAGGGGACTCTGCTATGAGAAAATTGACCTCTACGTGAGTTATGTGTCCTGAGTCTAAGGCAAGGGCACACGTGATGGCATCAAAATCAATTATCTCACAATCCATGCCCCTGTGGAATGTGCTATTGCAGTTAGAATAGGCTCATGAAAAAGATTTAGATATTTTAAAATGTTTGCAGTGACTTAATTCTTATAAGTAATGTTACTGCATTATGCAAAGAAATAGAACAGTGGTTGTGGATTAAACTGTGCTGGATGTTCTGCACTACCAGTGGACACTCTATGAGCGTTCACTAGTTGGTGATGAAATCTCATTGGGGTATTGTATCACCATGGTTGCATCAACAGAGATGACTCCACTGATGCCATGCAAGTGACCATCAAGTAGACACATCTTAATTTCACCTGCACTTGTCATCCTCTTGTATGGGTCAGGGAACAGCAGAAGGTCAGGGAACAGGAGAATTAGTAGACAGAGCTTTAAGCTCAGAGAAGAAAATTCTACCTCCACCTTGCCCTGCAAACCCTTGTCAGGACAAAACAACTGACTGAAAGAGCAACGGTATTTAACTCAGAGGTTTGACCTCTTCAGCCAGAGCCTGATCACCCAAATGATCGTAGCTAGTTTTGTCATGTAGTGGAACTTTGAAACTCTTCAGTTGTCTGGTTGCTTGGTTACAGGATCATTTGTCATTTATTCTGGTAGTAGGGTGAGAGGTGGGGGAAATGAAGGGAAGGGGGAGAAGATTACATGTGCTGTTAAAAATGCAATGAGCACATTCGATCATATCTAATTCCCATTTGTATTACTGTGGACATCCCTACTGCCCAGCTGCCCTCTCAAAGATTCAGAGCTATGGGATTTTTTGATGCATGAATGAAGACTGGGAAGAGGGCCAGCATGCTGTTCATAGGCTTCTTCATCATTTATTACCTTCTAGTTTTAATTGTTTTCCTGCTTCTCTCAAGATATTTTATCTAGGAGAAATTGTTCTATGCAATGCAGACACGCGAGGTGGCAACTGAAGATTGCTAGTTAGCTCAGTGCACCGTACAATAGATGGATCTTAATGAAACAGAGAAGACTATTTACATTAATAGAAGAGGTCCTTTTATAAACCTTTTATTACTTAAGTGCACAAGTTTGACTCCAGTTTGTCCGTTATAGAGGTGTAGGTTATATAATAATCACCACATAACTGCATTGTCTGTATCCTTATAGTAATGAAATCAGATCTCTCCTTATGCACCCTATTGTGTCTACAGGGCTCCATTTATCTCTGGTAAAAGCCTCTAGTAGGTTTACAGTAGGACAAAATTTGGTATGCTTAGCTTCTGACTTCAGCACTGGAAAATTAAACAGAAGCCACCAGAGGAGAGCTTGATAATAGGTGAAACAAAGGGCTAGCTGGCAAAAGAGGGAAAGACATTTTACTTTGTAATTAGTTAGGAAAAGATAGGAAACCCAAATAGAGTGTATTTATTGTAGACTTAGATTTGAAACTACTGTGTGCATTTAAAGAGCCCAGAAGCTGGTGATTCTGGGAGGCATTTGGATTTCTAATTCCCTTTACGTTCAATGGAGATTCACTGTCCTTTTGAAAGCTGTGGGCAGCTTTCAGATCTCACCTGGAATGCCATTGGGATTCCCTAATCCCTGTATGATTGCTGTGTCGCAGGCAGCACCTCAGGTCA
Organism: Rhea pennata; assembly: GCF_028389875.1. NCBI lineage: Eukaryota > Metazoa > Chordata > Aves > Rheiformes > Rheidae > Rhea > Rhea pennata. The sequence goes on along the minus strand of NC_084667.1, from coordinate 56,334,342 downwards.
CCTTTCACAGTCTCCATGCCACTTCCCAGCTCTCCTCTGTTGTGCTGCAGTTTTGCATCCCATGGCCAAGGCCTTCCATCTGTAATGAACTGGCCAAGGCTGCAAGGGATGTGGAGACTGGCACAGAAGAACTTTGATTGCTTTCAGTCAACCCCTGTCTCCAAATCCTGACACAAACAACTAGGTGGAACCAAGTGGAGGGGAGTGCGGGAATTGACAGGACGGAGCCATGTGAAAATACAGCTCCCACCTTCACCTTTACTGGTTGGTGCTTTGTGGTTTCAGAGCACCTCACACCATGAAGGAGATGTGATAAAACACTCAGAATCTCGAAGGAAGGACAGGCCTAGAGTCTGAAGCAAGAATGACCACTTTGATTTAAGTACTCTTTGATTTGAACAATAAAAAGATGCAAGTCCCTTACTTTGAGGGCTGGAGAATTAGGGGAGCTTTTATGCCTCTGTCCCATTTTAGTTTTCAGGAAGGCAAGGTTTATACATTACTCCAATTTCTTTTTTCAAATATAAGAGTGCAATCATAAAAATTGTGTGTGCATTTAGACTCGGAAGAACTGAAGGCCACTAAATGTAGGGGATCTTCTGAGGTGAAGGAGGTGGCTTTAGAAATTAGCATTTTGGAATCTAACTCAAAAATCAGTTTATTAAATGACGTTCAGTTCTCTCACCTCTTGGGAAATGGGTAGTGTTGCTCATTTTATCATCATGAAAGTTCACATTATGCACCAAAACAGTTATGACCTCTCTGCATATCCTGTACCTAGCATTTACAGTTAGTCAGGAGTGTATTTGTTGGCTTTGATGGGTCTGTAGAGCAGAGTCCCTATTGCCAAGGTCAGTAGACAAAGAGTGTACACCAGATTTATCCACTCAACAGAGTAGATTTATCACTCATCCATCTCAAAAGAGGGATAAATATTGATTCAATTGTTAAGCCTTCCTTCCCTTCTAACCCCCCTTCCCAGCAAAACCCAATAAACATCTTTTAGGAATAGACATGTATGACCAAGCTTAGGTAAAAATGCCTTATGCTTATAGATAGGAAATCGAATCTATTAATCTGAGTAACAGGTCATCTTGTCTGAGAAAGCACATTAGGTCTAAAAAGATGATAATATGTAATATATAAATATATATCGTATGTATTTCCTAATAAGTTAGGAAAAATACCTTATTGGATATATTTTTAATTTTCTACTGAACATTAAAGTATGTGAATCAGCTTGATTTAAAAATACCAAAGATCTGATATATCCTAATAATAAATCCAAAGGTAGGTGTTGGGAAAGAGATGTGCAGCTTGCATGACTGTTGAGCTATTAACAGTTTTGACCTGAGCTCTTAGTGACTGATACTGATAACATTCATTTATAGAGTGCACTGAGGATCCCCTGTATTTAAAAAGTAGGAATGCCTATTACATAATGCTGCCCAGTCGCTGGCGCTACGACGTTGATTTCTGTCACACATCCTGAAGTACTTCTCCTCTTTCTGTGGCAACACTGGGTTGGGACTTCTCTTAAGGATTTGTGGGCTGCACGATTAGGAAACATTTTGCTGATAACTGGCCTATGCTGTCACTGGCCTAATTAAATCCCATTACTTCTTGTTAAACCCCAGTGGAGTCCCCCAAACAATTCTTGGCATCCTTGCTATCTGTCCCCTGTCAGACGGTCCAGGATGCTTATTTGGTTTCTGCCTCCAAACTCAGCTATGTGTCAGCCTGATTTCTCTGTGCTCTATGCATGTTTTGGGCCCTTCTTGATGCTCTGCATCCCATATCCCTGAATTGTATTTTTTGTAAATCTGGTGGGCCATGATGTCTTGGTTAGAAAATAACCTCTCAATAGAGTTAAGCATCTGCCTGAGATTGATAAAGGCACGACAGTCCAGACAGAAGGTTGTCAATAAATCCCTCTGTCACTCAGCTCTGCGTGCCTGTTTCAGGGGTCTTAGGGAAGGGAACGCTGCTTGATCCAGAGACAATGACACTGAGTTGTGGAAAATACCCTTACTTCTGAATTTGCATGCTTCAGACAGCCTTAGTTATGTACATGGGCCAAATTCAGCCCTAAGTTATACCATTCTTGAGTATTCTTGAAATCAGAATCTGATCCATAGCAGGACTTTAAATAGAAAATTATTTTTACACAGAATAATGACCCCAAAGTGTGTATATTTCAGTGTACCTTGCTAATTGGAGAGTGTTGTCAAATTAGAGGTAATTCAGAGAACAGCAAAAGTGATTAAAACACTGGAGGGATCATTTCATAGGGAATGATGAAAAGAACTAAAAATGCATGAGCAAGTAAGTAAGGAGAAGGTACCCGGAAACGTGATGGAAGCCTTCCAGAAACACTGGGGGTAATTCAGTTGCATGAGCATCCTCACCCTCCACCTCCAATTCTGCATTTCAAGAAATTTTGGAGTTAGGCCAGGAAGTGTGTGGAGTCAATGGGACTTCAGTATCTGCTTGATGCTAAGTACAACACTTGTGCATTTCTAAAATGAGAGCTACAGCCATGAATCATAGGTAAACTGAGCTAAGTGTGAAATGAGCATCAGGAAAAACTTCGAGACCATGAGTGATTTTCAGGTTGTGGAGTATTCTTAAGAGGTACTGGTGGAAAAATGTCAAGCTTCAGAATTATTTCTGCAAAGTTCTTATAAGCCCATCTCCCAGTATTTGATGAATAAATCTCCTTGGCTGGAGACATTTAAGCCATTAAACCATTTAAACCTAGTTTAGGAACAGAACAAGAAGTTATGTAGTAGATCAAAAATCAAAGACCAAATGGCCTAAAGGAAGACTAGTTTGGGAAGAAGTTTCCATTTCTGATGGCCCAATGATGAAGTTTTCCAGAAGCTTCTATTTAGAAGATGGTCTCATGGAATCAGTAAAGATTTGGCTGAAGTAAGAATCAAGTAAAAGTAGAGAGTCTGATTTTGTTGCCCATATTGTTATAGTAGTATTCTGCAATGGTCTGCTGCCATGACTCACTCAGGTTGCACTTAGCGGGGCAACTGTTCCTGTTGATTGCCACGTGAGTCAGGCAGTAGATTAAAAGCAAATGGAAGTAGTTTTTCACATGTACATAATTAAAGGGTGGAACTCATTGCTGCAGGATGTTGCAGAGGCTAAAAGTAACAGGGGTACAGGACAGGATTAGGCAAATTCAGGGAGATAGGTCTGTGTATGGTTAAAAAAAATGCTTATCTGGTCTGGATCAAAGAAAGGCTTTGAAAGATCCTAAAACATTGACTGTTGGGACATCTAGATCAGGAAGACTGAAAGAGGCTCTTTCTCCAAGCTTCTGCTAGTGGTCGTAGTTGAAAACAGGGTTCTGAGCTGTATGGGCCTGACCCACTGCTTTTATGCTCTCATGCACACGAGTGCAGGATCTGGCTCATTGAGTCTCACTGATTTCACTCTGTCCTTGCGGAGAACATGAGGATTCAGTGTAAAGTACTGTCCTATCCCTTATAGGCTTTGCATGCAGAAGTGAAGGCAATGTTTAGATCTGGCCTGAATGTCATCTTATATCTAAAGGGGTCTTTCAGACTGATAATCGAGAATACTTATGGGTACAGATTTGTGTTGATGATCACTTCAGTTTAGCTGACCTGTTTTAGCATACCTGTATAAATTTGCAGTGAGAAATTTCCTGATATAGCCAGTTTTAAGCTGACAGAAATAGAGGCTACGCTGGGGTTTGTACTGGTTAAAGTGAGTCCTTTTGATTAAACTGGTGCCAAATTCTGTGTGGACAAATCCTCATATTGTAAAAAACCCACAGATCCTCCCTTTCCTCTGACAATTATATCAGGCTGGTGAGTCCTATGGACCCAATCTAATAGAAATGGAATTTTTACCATGCAAATCTTATTACCTAAAGTGCCAATGAAACTAATGGGATTTTGGGTAGTAAAAAATATTCTGCATGTGATACATAGTTTGGAATATAAATTCACGGGGGGGGGGGGTGATTTAAGAAAAAGGAGCTGTTACTGCATGTGTTCCTTTGTGTCTTTGGAGGGCCCATTTTTACGAATGCCCCTCTGCTCCCCCTTGCTTTCAGTGGCACGAAAGTGGTGCTTAGTGTTTTCCTGCAAACACAGAGCTCCATGCAGAATTTGGTTTTCAAAACACACCGCTAAGTGTCTGTTTATTTTAGAATTCATTCAGAGATGGGGGAATACAGAAATAAAAAATATCCCAAATGCTCCACTCCAAGGACAAACATCTAGAGGAATTTATATTTTTCCAAAGGGAAACATTTTTGCTGTGGAGGTTGGCTGAATGCATCAAGAACACGGGTCACATTTGAATGTATTTTGACAATCCTTGGATAGAAAAAAGCCTGAATCTATTTATCATATAGATAGATAGATAGGTAGGTAGGTAGGTAGGGAGGCTGCCAAGCTGTGTGGCAGCTCTCAGGCTGAGGACAGTGTCAGCAGATAAAAAGCTAATAACTGGATAAAAGTTAATAACTGAAACACTACAAACACTGCAACCTTTTAAACTGTCTCCTCTGTGTTGAGGTAACACAGCACAAGTTGCAGAGGGTTTAACCCCCCCTTGCCATTGCTTAGATAAAATTCCTGTTGACTTTTCTAGGAGCTTTCTTTGTGGGAAGATGTGTAAGTTTAGGCCTAAAAATCTTTTAAAGTAAAATCCTTTTAGTAGCCCAGAATTGTGCCATTTTGTTGGTGATCCTGAGAATTTGTTTTCCTGTCACCTTGGAAGCAAAGATGCAACAAATGATACCTTTATATATGTATTTTTTGTATTTAATTTAATGAAACACAGAAAAGGCACTTTACAAAAGTGGAGGAAAGAGGAGGAGGTCAGATAAAAACAACTGCAGTCTGATGTTCGTTTTTGTGCCGTTGATAGTTGATAGTTATTATTCCCAAAGAAAATAATGTCCTTTTTTATTTGCTTTTAACATTTCGCCCTTGGCATCTGTTCCATCCATTGTGGACTAACCTAGACTCTGTTCTCTGACGATGGGTTAAAGCGAGCACTTACTGAAAAGCATTCTCTGCTTAATTACTTTTCCTTCTTCTGGAAGCTTTTTTTTTTTTTATATAGTCACATGTTAATTGTGTATTAGTAGGCCTTTTTGATTAGTTGAAAACATAATGAAACCTTTGTAAACAACAGGGAGAAAGAGCGAGAGCGAAAGTTGGGGTGGGGGGGAGAGAAAGGGGCAGGGAGAAAGAGAGGTGTGAAGTGGGGGCCCTACCAGCAGGGGGGAGCTCGTGGAATTTGGAAAGGCAGAAATAATGCTCGTGGAAATGCCTTCTTTTGAATGACAACTTCCCTCGCCCAAATTAATCAACTTACTTAACGAGAAATGAGATGCATGGAGATGCAAATTGCTGCCGGTCTCCAAAAGCAGGGTGGCGACCGCAGCAAGTTGGATGGGCTTGGAGGGGGGCTGAGCTGCAGCTGTCCACTGACAAGTCAGCGCTATTTTGCAGAGGGCACGGAGCTGAATAACGGTTTTGTTACTGGCTTTTTCTCTCTCAGCCGTAGGTAGAAATGCTGTGTTGTTCCCGAGACTGTTTCGGCGAGATAGATGTCCTTCTCTTTTATGTCGCCTGCCCGTTTGACTCCAACAGTTGAGTTCTGTGTTTCCGATGCCGCTGTCTTCCCCTGACGGGGCGGGAGACGTGGATGCCCAGGGAACACAGGATCAGGTGCTGGGTCTCCGGCACGCGAGGTGACACCAGCAGTTATCAAGTTCTCTGTGCTTCTAGAAGGAGGGAAAGAAAAGAAAAAAAGAAAAATAAATGGTGCTTAGGACCCAACTCAGTGACATTCAGAGCCTCCTCAGTGCAGATTAGATTCAGTGAATCAGCTGAATCAGGCCCTCCTTTCCAAGTTGTTGTTTTTTTTTCTTTTCCTGGAAAGCTGCTCCTTAAACACAGTTCACATTGGTTGTTTTTAAAAGGACTATCCTGCGTTTGCAGCTATAAATTTGAACGGGCAGAGCCCCCCCCCCACTGCCCCCACCCCCTTCTGTTGCTGCTCTAAAGCACTGTGCTTATAGGGATTTTGCAGCTCTCCGTGTGTTATTAGAAAACGTGTGGCTGGGACGGTTAAAATGGGAGTGCTACTGTATGCAAGAGCAATGTTCACTGTAAGCAATCCAAGGAAATCCTGCCAAGGCAGTATATGAACAGCAGCCAAACAAAACACAGGCGCCTTTCCAGTGAAAACCAGCACACTTCTGCAAATAGAGGAAAAATTGACTTTCTGATTTGGAGTGTTTCTACAACTAAGAAGAATTACTACAGTGATTGTTCTAAAAATATTTCTAGGCAGCACATTCTCAAAGGGGTTGGGATGCTTAGCATTGTTTAATTACGCTTCTCTTAGGTGATCAATCTGGATTGTGTAGAAATAAAATATGAAGTTTTTAGGTTCTTCTTCTAATCCACGTTGGCATTATTTTCTGCAGTGTAATAGTGGCATAAAACACCGCCTATTTAAGGAGCAAAAATCATATTTTATCTTTGAACTTAAGGAAGAATGATTGTATATTCATCTTTTGCAACTTCTTCGTAGTCATGGATTGCATTTTAACTATTTAATCTAGAGCAACCCACAAGATCCCTGCTTCTGTAACTGATGTTTCCTTTCGTCATCTGAAGTATTTTACAGCTTTATTCTCCCTTGCCACATTTAGATTTTTAATGTTTCTGCTCATTTTGACTCTTTGTTCACCCAGTCTGGGATTTTCCTTTACAGGACTTGGATTCTTGTAGGAACCTTTTAGTGTAAGATGTGTCTGCAGACACATTCTGGCATTCAAAAAATTTCCATAATGATGGAAATTGACTGAGATTCCACAAATTTGTTTATTGCCAAGAATAAATATGTTATTAAAAATCGTTCTGTTAGTCTCAGCTACAATGTTTGCAAAGAAGTCTTAATAACAGAGCTTAAGAATGCAATCACTTTATTCAAACTGAGCAAAAGAAAAAGACCTACAGAACATTATTAGTCTATTTTTTTACTTCCTAAAAACAACATAGTATCAACATAACAAAAAGCAACAGAATTGTCAAGGATTCATTTCAGCTTATGCGTTTCTCGTATTTCAACTGCTGTAGTTCATTTAACAAAAGATACAAAAGATACTTGAGTAGGTACGTCTCCATTTATTCCTCTAATATATTTACAACTGACTTCTTTAGGCTTATAGCTGCTCTGAGCTTAGTTTTGTTCTCTTAATTGCACCACCACAAACCAGATTTGCTGAAGACAGTGTCTGGAGACTAACAAATCCCAGTGTGGAGTAAGACCCTCATCGAGAGTCCGTTGAAGTGAGTGGAAAGATTCACATTAACTTTGGGCTTTAAGTTAAGGTATTAAACATTCATTTTGCATTACTCTTTTGAATTTAACTATTCATATGCAGGATGAGATATTCAATACTTAACAAATCTTAAAACTGTCCTAATTTACTAAATTAACTTGTGCCATATTTCCCATGCAGGCAAGACTTCCATTAGGGTGAAACTGTAGTATCAGATTTCCCCAAGATCAAGCTCTATATTTGAAGAACTAGTTGCAATAGTTGAGGAAGGAGAATCCATCCATATCTCTCAGCTCCCTTTTTCATTTGAGCATATTGCTATATGCATAACCATCTTTCCAGAGCAAATCACTTTATATATCTATACACACACACACACACACACAAACACATACACATATATATGTGTGTATACAGATAGTTAGATAGATAGATACATACATACACATATATCAGTAAAGCTTGAAAGGGTAAGCATTTCTGCCTTGAATGTGACGGATATCATCCGCTATGTTCAAATTAGGACATGGAGTTTGTGACATATGCCATGTCAAGGCACAATAGCAGAGTTCTGTATCTTTAAATGTTGATGCATAACAGTGAAACCAGGTGAGGTCTGGCCCCAGGTGCTGGCTTCTGCATGCATTACTGAACAAATTTTAAAGGATGCAGACTGGGTGCTTGAAGGAGAAAAAAATAGGTCTTTTCCTAAATAGGTCTTTTTTGCAAAATATGGTGTAGGTTTAATGCAATGATTAGAAAACTGATTGATTTAAGCTTCGTGCATTCCTCTAACAGCATCTCAGTATAATCCAGTCCTGACCTGGCTCCCCTGATGTGCAGTACTAGTTGTCATGGAGCCCCAGTTACGCGAAACTGGAGGAAGATTTCGCTGAGACCATGAAACTCATTTCACTTGTGACCTTGCACAAAAGCTGAATTAAGAGTTTCTCATAGAATTACTCTCAAAGGTAAAGCCTGGATGCTAAAGAGAGGTGCTCCCAGGATTGCTTCAATTTTCTTGTCTGCACATCTAGAACCTACATAGCTTTGGGGAAAAAAATCCTCCTTAGTGTAGGTTTTTTCTTCATTCTTTTCAGTGTAAATCCAAATTTTGAATCATTTTGCCTTTAAGACCATAAGTTCAAGTTCTGTGTTGCATCAAGATAAATTTGCAGAGAGTTTGAAGAGCGGCTCACGCTGAAAGTGTGCATCTTGTAAATCTAATTCGAGGTGTAGTCTGTTACAGGCAAAAATTATTGATACACAAGGAAGGTTTTATTCAGAGACATCTGTAGGTTGTCAGCTGTGCCAGCCATGTCTGTTCTAAGTAACGGAAGCCATGCAGCCGGCAATGTTAGTGTTTTGGTGACGAGTCTGGAGAATATTGGTTGAATTGCACTACGGCAATGCTTTTATTATTTTTATTATTGCTATTTTGCAAAGGGATTCGAGATGCGTGCCTGCGTAAGTCTGCGTGTGCAAGCGGGTGAGGTGCGGAGGGAGGGAGGGCTGCTATTTTTATTTTTTTAAATCACACCTCCTTAGCATTTTGGATATATCAGCATTCTAGCAGAACGATCTGCTAATTGCACTGGAAGACCCACTTTAAATTCAGGAATACTGAAACTTTGAAACTGTAACATTTTGACTGGCGAGAATGACCAGTCTTCTTTTCTGCTTCGCAGTGAGCTAGTTGAAGGAAGCTGGCATTGTCGCAGAGTGAAAGCTCTGCAGAAGTGCCGCAGGTTTTTCATATGGAAATGTGAAATAATGGGGTGATTAAATAGAGCTGTATATTAAAGTACATCTGACATTAGAATTAGCATAATGTGCTCTAGCCCTAGGCTGAGTACTTTATTTGCCATCTGCGTCGGACCAAAATCCCCTGGGGAAGCGCTAAAATATTCTGAATAAACTCAGCCCGAGTTCTTATTGAGAGTAAAATACCATTTGTGGCACGTCGTATTGATTCGTCTTAATTGCGGTGCAGAAAAGAACATTCAGTTGCTGATGACTTTTGTACTCTGTGACAAGTCGGCTGGAGTTATTCTAACACTGCAGTTGGTTAACCTGAACAGACTGTCGTGCTCAGAGAAGGAGAAAACCTTATCTCCAGCAGCATAAACTACAGTATCATCTCCCGGCTTTACTCCTTTCTATCTGGATGCTGTATCCGTTTTTTTCTCCCTGAATACAGCAGGCAGCTAACTGGAGGGGAAATGGGGCTTCATTGAATCAGTCCAAGGAGATTCACATTCTTACCTAGTTATTCTCCGCAGTCCCCCTCCCCACACTTCCACCCCCACATCTTCTTTAAAATATCCAGAAACGTCTGACCAGCTTTCATCTAAGGGAGTGAAAATCAGTGGAACTTGTCCTTGAGGATCCATCTCCGGAACCATTAGTTCAAGAGATTTATTATGTATATTTTGTAAAAGGCTGTGGCTTCTCCTGTGCATAAGCCCACAGTCTTAGTCTGTTGTAATGGTTTGATTTTTGTCAACTCTTCACTCAAATAGGTTGCTGAATACCTTTGAAAAAGTGCTTATAACATGCATAAAAGATAAATATTTCATCTGAAGGAAAATACTTTGATGCTCCATGCAATTCTGTAACATTCATAAGGTCCAGTTTTTACCCTATAATTGCCTATCATTATACACAATTTACATATTCAAACATTCTCTACAAACCTTAGTCTAGCATGTTTTTATTACAAATTCAGATCAAGGGAATAACCTTTAACTTCAGAGACAAATGAGACAAATTTACAAGTGCATGTCTGCTGTTTTCTTGTGTTTTATAAATCCCTGCAGACCTGAACACTTTTGCTATAACGCCACTCAGAACAATATACATATATTACTACTTGTTTGTAGTGCTTCAGTAATGAGTCCCCTTTGTATTAGATAACCTATATAATTCAGCATCTAGGCTCTCCATAACGTCAATTATCTCCTCATAGCTAAATGTACATTCCATTAAAACAAGATTTACAGCCTTTATAATACTTCTTAGGATTGAACGTGGAGATTTTGTGGATTTAAAGAAGCAGAGATGGGAGTTAGCATTTGTTAAAGAAGTAATGAATTAAAACAAAAATGCTATTTCATTTACTGCCTATGAATAGGCACCTAACGCCCTTAAGAAATGGTTGTAGTAAAACAGACAGAAGTACTCCTGGGGGAAAAAAAAATGGGAAAATTTGTTTTCACCCTTTGGCTTTTTTATTGTTTCCTAATTTACTCTTTACTTTTCCATTATATGACATGGACAATTTCCTTTTTGTATCCTCCTTTAAGTTCCTATTCAGATTTCTCAGAATTCCAGCTTGTAAAATGAGAAAATGGAACCTTAGAAAAGTCTGTGTGGGGGAAAAAAAAAAAGAAAAGAAAAAAAAAAAAAAAAAACAGCGCTTGCCAGTTTTCAAACAAAACTACTTATAGGAAACCAATTTAAGGGGAAGCTGCTGGCATATTTCATATGCTGCAGAAAAGACTGACATTATTTCAAATGCATTTGAATACCTTATGCAAAGAAAAGGCCTAAAAGTGTCCTTGAGCAGTACAAGGGTTTTTCACGAATGCTATACATGGGGTATTATATATAAAACCAACAGCCATGGATATTCCTATGGCCTTTTCATCTTACTCATGGGTACAATTCCCTCCTCAGATACATACGCGCACACTTAATTTCCCTGTTTTCACCGACGGTTTTCGCTGTTTCATACAGTGGGTTTGTAAAGCATCCTTACGATCTGCTAACTGATGTCTTAGCTTCAGGGGAACTAACTAAAAGGCACAAAGCTGTTTGGATGCTAAAGGAGGAGACAGTTGAAACTGTTGTATCACAAAGGGCTAATTTAAAAGTTAACTCACTCACTATCGATCTTTTAATATTGATTTTGCTGTTCACTCCTTACTTTTTACACTCCTCCCTTTCTCTGTTTTATAAATTGCCCTTGTATTTTAGAGTTTAACACCAATTAGAAGAACGTGTTCGGAGACGAAAAACATGTTTTTATCTTCCATCTTGATTGTGTTTCTGGGTCAGAATCCCTATAAAGTTCCAATTTTTGCTATTCATTTTTTTTTCTTTTTCTGCACTGAGTGAAAGCACTTCCTACACTTCTGTAGTATACTTCCAGTAAACCACAAGCTCTTTTCAGGAATGAAAAATTCCCCATCCAGAAGGAAGTTGCCTAAAATGACTATTGATATTTTATACTCAAAAACATATTATTGCCATTTTGTGATGCACTATAAATTAAACCGAACTGTGCTTCCGACTCATTTATATGAATCTGGCAGCACAGTTCTGAGGTATCATTAAGTCTTACAGAAAATGGGACTATTGAACAGAAGCTGCATCTTCAGCCAAAGTTTGTGTCCTTTAAGAAGCATCTATTTCCATTTTGCATGGTTGTAGTCTTCCTGCAGCCATCTCATTCTTTTGTAAGTGTAAGTGCCATGGATGACATACAAAATGCTTTAGGGGAAAATTTATTGAAAAAATCACAGTGTGTTACATATATACCTAGTTAAGATTTTTTTTTTTTTTTTTTTTTTTTTTTTGTACTAAGGTATAACTTAAATCTCTAAGAATTCAAAGTCTGCACTGCTGGTCAGTGGAGATAGTTCAGATTCATTGCAGGGTAATTCAAATCAGAGTTTTGCTAAGAGTATGATTGTACGGTTGATGCCTCTAATTCTTTCAAGGCTTGGTGCTCTTTGTTCTTGGAATTAAGAGAGGGGTGGCTATAGATACACAGCATGACAGCCTGGCTGCTCAGCTATGTGACTGGCAATTAATCATTTTGGTTTTCAACTCATATGATAAAACAGTTTATTCAATAAAAAGATAATATTCATTATTACAAGAATGATAAACAGACAATATACTGTCCTGCCTACATATGATCAACATAGCCCTGACCACTGAAATCAATGGAAAGCACAATTGCATTAGTAAACAGAATAGGCTCCCAAAAGTGGGGCAGATTTTAATCCACCAAAGACAGAGTTTGACGGTTGGCTTTGGCTCTCTATTAAAAATATCAGTGTATTTTAATATGGGCACCAACCAGTGCTATTTTAGATTTTTTTTCAACAGGTGGAAAATGCTCTCAAGAATATTCTCATTGCTAATTAAAATCGATGCTGGGAATGAGAGGGTCTTGTGAGGCTTGTAGGTTCTCTTGGCATAAAGCTTTTTAAATAATCTCTGCAGAGAATTTGCAGTCTCAGTAATAGAGACAGGATGGAAAAACCTGCAAAACATGAAGGCAGCATATGAGAGAAGACTATTGAATGAAGTTGTGATTTTTTTTTCTTTCTGAGGATTGCACTGGAGCAGAGAGTCTATTCAAGGGACGAGGCAGAAAAAGAAAATCTGGCCACTTGGACTGAAACAGAGGATTTAGTGTACTTCCCGGTTACTTCTCTTCCTTTCTTCAGACACCACCATTATTTTCTCATCCACCTCTCAGAATCTTTTCATCTTTGTTCCCCTGTTGCATTCTTTCCTTTCACTGAAGTCATGCTGAGATTCCCCTTTTCCAGATTGTGACCGGCTCTGTGGCCCCTCATGCCTATGTTCTAGTGCTAAACCTTCAACTCCTCTTCTTGAGGCTGCCCTTCAGGTTGGCTGAGCTTCACAAGAGAGAGTGGCTTTTTATTTGGGTGGAGAATTGGAGGCACTTAGGTTGTGAGACTGCAGGCATCTTGCTAAGTCATGAAACACCATTTTTTTTTGCCAGTTGATGCTTACCCTATGAATTGTAGGTGATAGTCCCTGTCACCCTCAGCAGGAAATGCTATGAGACTCTCTAGAGCCATTTCTTCAGATGAGGCAGCGCAGGGGTGGATGCACTATGTTAGTTCTGAGGATGGTTAGAGTTCAGCTGGTTTTACATCTTCAACTCATGCTGCCGTCAACACAAAATTAAAATGAAGAGAAATATAAAGAGAAATGGTCCCCTTGCATTTGGAATTTAAGGCTGGTGATGAGTGTTGGACAGGCAGTGATGATCTGACTCAGGCTTAGACCCTACTTCACACTTCTGTCTCTCTTTTATTAGGACTGTCAGTCCCTCTGTAAGTGCAGATAGCAGCCTTTTAAACATCCCAGGGAATGCAGTGAGGGTAAAGCATTTGATACTGTCAGTGTTTAGTGTCAGCATTCAATCATAAAAATATGTAAGTAAATGTTCTTGCCTACTTTGCATAGTTTGAATGGTAGTATGGCTTATGAAACCTCTTCCAGAAGAAATGTAATGGCTTCATTTTGGACCTATGTTACAGAAAATTTTGCATACCAAATCAAGCTGGTGTATAGTTCACACTGCAGACACCTGGAAAATATTTGGTCTTTGCATAGTGACCTGTCAAACCCCATATAACCATGCATTTTCTTCACTATGAAACACTAAATCTTTTCGGTATTTAATGCCCTTCTCTTTAATGTCGGCTAGTCTTATAAGGAGACTTGTTAAACTAGTGTTCTCAATTATGGCATTTTAATTTAATAATAATTCAATTAAAGGTGTGCTTTTTATGGAGCATCTACGCTACCTTTATTGGTATTATTAGAGTAACCATCATAATAAGAAGGAGTAATTATTTAAATGCTCATTAAAAACCAAGTGGTGGAGAAGAGAGTAATGTTGGTGGAAAGATGTAGGAACCTGATACATGTCTGTTCCTGAGTGCTACAATAAAAGGTGTCTTTTCCTTAAAGCTTGCAAGTTTCTACCTTTCTTGAACCTCTAAATGTGCAGTAAAGCAGCATTAAAATTCCTTAACGTTTTTATTGCTGCTGTTGTAACTTTGTAAAGGGAACCAGAAACATTAGCTAGAAAGTATTGCTAGAGGTAAAGAATGGCTGTAGTTTTGTGGACCTGACCTGGTATCCACTGGAGTCCTGGCAGGGGTTATGGGCAGGTGATTAAAAAGGGGAGACTTCAGTCTCTGTTACAGCTAATGGAATTATTCAGGCATGCTGAGGGGAGGATTCGTAAGGTACAGAATGTCGCTATAGCCCAGCAGAAAATAATGAATTCTCAACGGTTCTTATCTCACACTGATTATTGTTTGATAGTATCCAGAATAACTCAGAATATTTGGAGGGAAATTTATCTTCAGGGCAAGGGCACTCAGTATTCATGGTATATAGAAAGTCATGTACCAACTGGACAAGGAAGATCTGTGCATCATTGAATGATACAAGTTAGACTGCAGAGGACAGACGGATAAGTCAGGGAATTCAGGCAGTCTGGTGCAGGGGGGGAATGTCCATGCACTCATGCTACTCTTGTTCTGGGCTGGGCAAACCTACGTGTCTTCGTTTGCTGCCCTCCATAAGGGCAGAATTTGGCAGGCAGAATCTGAATTTAACTTTGTTTTGTACCATTCACGCAACAGAAAAAAGCTCATTATTACTTTGACATTTTGAACGGAACATAATTTGTCATGCAGTAATGGAAGGAACACATTTTAATATTTCTGGAAAAGACCATCTTTTGTCATTATATGCAGAAAAGGCAAGAGTGTTCAGTAAATTCATAGTTTATAATTACCTACTTAGGGAGAATATACTAGAGAGGTTTTTAATCTACCAGATAAAAACATAACAAGATCTAATGGCTGGCAGTTGAACTCAGCAATTTGAACGGGAAATAAGACAGTTTTTTAATACTAAAGGTAGTCAACCATCACCGCAGATTACCAAGATAATATCGGACTCCCTCTCACTTGGAGTTTCAAAATCAGGTTGGAGGAAGGGGGCTTTAAAAGGCATGGGCTGGTTGAGTGCAAATCTTTGCACTAGATGAAAGCTGTATGGTCAGCTTAGATTAGATTTTTTCCTTTGTTCTTCATGTCCATGTAGACAGGACAAAATTTTACGGTCTTAAATTGCAGCAAGAAAAATCTAGATTAGGCATTTGGACAAATTTCATGATGGTAAAGGTGAACAGCGGTGATGTGGACTTTGGGAAGGGGTTGTAGAATCTCCATGAATTAGGGTGGCCTTTGAAGCGGGATAACTGAGCATCTTTCATAGGTACGAACAGATACGTAGATATGGACCTGCCTTGGGTCAGGAACTGGAAAAGAGGAACCCTTGATGTTTATCCCAGTCCTCTCATTCTTTAATTTCTTGGCCCTTTCTAGACTTAAAATCAAAACTTTCTGGATATAAACCTGTATCTCAATAGGATCCAACCCTACAAATCTGTTGCAGGTCTGAGCTCATGTGGCTGTACTTGTTTGCATTTAGTGCAACACTGAAGCCACCATCCATTGCTCAGAGCTTGTGGCCCGGATGTCTCATCTCAGTACATGCATAGATAGATACCTACCAAGCTACCAACCAATGTAAAGATAAGAAGATATACTTGAGCCATCAGTCCCTAAAATCATGTCTGTTTATAGACTATAGGGTTGAATCCACGTGCAATTCACTGAATGACATTAATGAAGTCTTAGCTTGTGCTTAACTCTAAGCGCATGAGTAATTTCATCACCATCCAACAAAGCACTTCAGTGTATGCTTAAGTTTCATTGATGTTGATTACTCACATGCTCAAAGTCAAGCACATACTAAAGTGATAAAGACTGCATATGGCAAAGCCTATATAGCTAGTTGTCATAAAGTGGGTATTTAGACAGACTTCAGTGCAGGTGGCGAGGGATTAAGATAGCTATATATCAAAAGTAGCCTTATAACAAAGAGTTTTATAGTGTAGGTGCACTGCATTATTAAATATAAGGATCATTGTTGAGCAATACATGGCTGTTTCTGGGCATGTTTAAAATATTTAGCAAGTTTTTGAATATAAAAATGTTCGGAGTGGATCTTCAAAGACTTTTTGACATTGTTCTGTTCTTAAAAGTGAGCATCTACACTGCTCAGGGCAACTTCTAGGCAAGATAACCATGAAGTGATAATATGGAAATGAACATTTTATTTTATTTTATTTTATTTTTTAAAAGGGGAGTCTGGGGAGAGTCTTTGAGGGCTGTGAAAGTTATTATATATATATACACACATATATATACACACACATGCGCGCACACACACATACACACACACACACACTAACATTCAGGAAGCAGTCAGAGCACAAAAGTTAGGTAGCCTACTGTCAATTTTGCTGCCACGTAGGGGTCTCTTCAAGGGGAGTGTTTAGGGGCATAAAAGCTAAACAAAAAGAAAAGCAAGACTTGACTGTTGTATGACTGATAGCTTGTAAATCTTATATCAGTAATAGCACTAATTTGCTCTGTTTGAAAGAAGGCTGAAAAGGATGGGGTTTACTTTCATCACTTGAATTTCACGGAGGTGAAGTTTTGGAGAACAAAACAAAACAAAACATCTCAGTTCCATATAACATGTAGTAGCAAGCATCCAGCCAGCTGCCATTTTGAGGGTAATTTTTTTAATCAGCCATTTCAGTTTTAGATTGGCCTTGATCCTCAGCCTGCTCAGGAATTCTTCTTTTTATGTATGTGCCTTTTCTGAAGTAAACGTGTTGCTGTTGTTGTCGTTATCTGATACACAGCTGTTTTCCTGCTTCTGTCAGCTCTTGAACCAAGTAAGGAGAATACATGCACACTCACATACTTTATCTTTTAAATTAAAAAAGAAACAAAACAACACAAAAAAACCCAAATGCATGCTATGACTTTAAAAATGAAAGAATTGAGCAGCTGTGGGTAATAAATCGATTAATTAGAGTGGATAAAATGAAGGTGAAGGGTGCAGAGCACTCTTTAATTTGAAGATATATGACCTTGTAAGATGCTGCACTTCATTTGCTATTAGATCACACTTCAGAGGGGGCTTTATTAAAATCTATTCTAGGGTGAGCTGAGGTAAAACATATTGTTAAAAAAAGCTTTTGACAGAGTATGTTATATACTTTAGTTTGCTTCAGTGATTTCTGTCACTTTTTATACTACACATGTTGCTGTGCAAGAAAAGTTAAAGGTCTGGACATTTCATCATATTTCCGTAAGAAAACAGGAATTTAAATATTTGAGGTAGCAACGCGAGTATTTGCTGTTGCTTTGGCTGCAGAGCTGACATAAAACTCCCTAACTGCCTCGGTGCGGCGGAGGTTTTAGGGGATAACGTATCGGTTCCTTTCGGCGCTCGTGCGTGGCTTTCATCAGTGTCGGTAGTGGTCGCGGTCTCTTCTCCCGAGCAGAGTGCCCTTCCCAAAGCTGGGTTTCTTCCCCCCAGTAGCAGTCGGAGGGTAATCGAAGCAAGGGAGGTCGTTCCCCCTCGGCAGCGCCCCGCAAGCCCCGCGCTCCCGGAGGCCCCGTCCGTCGGGGGGAAGGCGGGCGGCCTCGGGCACAGCTCTGGCCGGCGGCGGGGCGCCGGGCTCGCAGGAACGGGGATCCGAAGCTGCCGACCGCGGGAACGGCCCAGCCGGCCCCGGGGCAGCGCAAGGAAACTGCCCCCCGCTGCCCACGTGCGTGTGCAAGGGAGCCGCATCCCGCCGGGTGCTCCTCGCGCCTGTAGGTGTTCACCGGGTGCTGGGACTGGGCAGGCGGAGGGGCTGGCGGGCAGGTAGAGGATCTGCGTCCTCCGTGTCTGCGGTTTTGCAGCAGCAGCCGTTCCTGCAGCAGCCAGAAGAGGTGAATTCGCCGGTCGGCAGCAGTCCTTCCTCTCAGGCTGCGTCTTAATTTAAAAAGCCTTTAGGTTGCCGGGAGTCTAGTTTGGATTATTCACGTTATTCACGTTATTAACCCTTTTGCGCTCAAGCCGAAGCAGGGCGCTTCTGCGAAGGGCGGTACGGGCACGGGGGAGCGGGCTGGGCGGCTCGGCGGCGGTGCGAACGCCGCCGGAGCGGGGCTCCGCTCGGGGCAGGCGCCCGGGCCGCGCGGGGGCCGGCAGCGGGTCTGGCTCGGGTTTTGAGCTTCCAGGAAGCTTAGTGCCTTTGGGCGCAGGGGCACGGTCACTAGCCAAAATACGCGCTTTCACAAACAAGCAAGCAAACAAGCCGTTAATTTTAGATTTTTGGAAATGGGGAGGAAAAACTCCTGTTTTTCTGGAGTTCTCCCCCTCATTTAAAAAAACGAATCCTGCACTGTGATTTTCAAGTTGACCCGTACTTATGAATTTATCAGAGTTGGAGCCTTGCAGAGGAATTGAAAAAGGGGGGAAAAAAGAGGCTTTTTGAAGATAGCACATAGTTTATATTGTGCCCAGGACTGGAATTTTCTTGCTAGCAAAATTATGACTGTAGTGCAGACTTGTCCACACCTGTCTTTTATGTAAAGCTGAATCAAGGTTAAAGGAATGCTTTCCACCTCTATACAGTTTTTCAGAGTGGCTAGAAAGGCAAATAGAACAGTGTTTTTTGGCTCTGGTGAGCATTTCTGCGTTGGAGGGCAGGCTCAGGCTCAGAAATTCTTGGGACCCAGTTCAAGCACGGCCCGACATTTGTTACTGTTAATTGCAACCGTGCTGTCGGCTTTGATTACCGGATGTTTCATTTGAGTGGCTTCTTGGTGTTTTGGCAAAAAGAATCTCAAAGTGGTTTATGCAGGGATACGTTTTCCAAGCTCCTGTTGACTTTAATAGGACTTGTGCAGATAAATACCTACATAGTATTTTAAAAATGGAAGGGTCACTATGGCTGGAGCATGTATAAATTAAATACAGCAAGATCTCAGAGGACTGCTACATGAAGTATATAAAAATATAAAATGAAAGAGTGAAAATGATACTGAAGCTCCTTGCAGGTGCCCCATAAAACCTACAACACCACTTTTTGTTTGATTTTTGTATGTAGTCATAAATCCCTTGAAACAAATTCCTTTTGGTGAATAAACATGTGAAAGGATTTGGATCCTCATGCGTCATAAAGGAAGGTTTTATATGCAAGTTAGAGGATATAAATGTATATAGCACCAGTGCGTATGTGTGATCTTTGTCATACATGTTAAATGAATAAGCACGGTGAGTAAATGTGCTGTTCAACAGTTTATATCAGTCAATACATTGTAATTAAATGCTTCTTTCAGAAATGCTAAGGAGGAAATGTGTTAGCAAAATAAAGTGCATGCCAACTGTATTTAAATGTTCTCCACTGTATTATTTTTTGAGTGTTCTTTCTATTTTTCTTTTATAGGTAAAGATGAGCCTTCAAGCTATATTTGCACAACATGCAAGCAGCCTTTTAATAGCGCTTGGTTCTTGCTTCAGCATGCCCAGAACACACATGGATTCCGCATCTACCTGGAAACAAGCCCTTCAAACAGTTCCCTTACTCCACGCATCACCATCCCTCCTCCTCTGGGACCAGAGACTGTTGCACAGTCCCCGCTGATGAATTTTCTTGGAGACAACAACCCTTTCAATCTCTTACGGATGACAGGACCCATCTTGCGTGAACATCCTGGCTTTGGTGAGGGTCGGCTCCCAAACACACCTCCACTTTTCAGTCCACCACCTCGTCATCATCTGGATCCACATCGCCTTAGTGCCGAAGAAATGGGGTTAGTTGCCCAGCATCCCAGTGCCTTTGACAGAGTTATGCGTTTAAACCCCATGGCAATTGAGTCTCCAGCGATGGATTTCTCCAGAAGGCTTCGAGAACTGGCAGGAAACAGTTCCACCCCTCCTCCAGTCTCGCCCAGTCGCACCAACCCTATGCATCGCCTGTTGAATCCTTTCCAGCCAAGTCCTAAATCACCTTTTTTGAGCACCCCGCCACTGCCACCAATGCCCCCCAGCAGCACTACGCCTCCCCAGCCTCAGGCCAAGAGTAAGTCCTGTGAATTCTGTGGGAAAACATTCAAGTTCCAGAGTAATCTTATCGTGCACCGACGCAGTCACACAGGAGAAAAGCCCTATAAATGCCAACTCTGTGACCATGCTTGCTCCCAGGCCAGCAAGCTAAAGCGTCATATGAAAACACATATGCATAAAGCTGGCTCCATGACAGGCAGGTCAGATGATGGACTCTCCACCACTAGTTCCCCTGAGCCAGGCACAAGCGAGCTCACTGGAGAGGGACTAAAATCCAGTGAGACAGATTTCAGGAATGAGAGTGATCCTTCCTTGGGCCATGACAATGAAGAAGAAGAAGAGGAGGAGGAGGAAGAGGAGGAGCTTGAAAATGAGAGCAGGCCAGAGTCAAGTTTCAGTATGGACTCAGAGCTAAGTCGCAACCGAGAAAATGGTTCCAAATCATTACCAGACGAAAAATCCCTTGTCCTGGGAAAAGTTATAGAGAATGTAAGTCTAGGTGCCATCCAGCAATATAATGACATGCTAGCTGAAAAACAGAAAAGGAGTAGTTTCATGAAAAGGTCTTCTGACCAGCGAGACTTGTGTCCTCGAGATCTCTGTCAGAGAGATACAGGTGATGAAGACTCAGTGGTAGGAGAGCTGGACCGCACTGAAGAAGGGACAGTCAATGGAAGAAACTTTGGGCCAGGTGAACCCTTCCCAAACTTGTTCCCTCGCAAGCCGACACCTATCACAAGCCCCAGTTTAAACAATTCTTCTAAAAGAATAAAGGTAGAGAAAGATTTGGACTTGCCACCAGCAACAATAATACCTTCCGAAAATGTTTACTCCCAGTGGCTGGTAGGGTATGCAGCATCAAGGCACTTCATGAAGGATCCATTTCTAGGATTCACAGACTCCCGACAATCCCCCTTCGCAACTTCTTCCGAGCACTCTTCGGAGAACGGGAGCCTGCGTTTCTCCACCCCACCGGGGGACATGCTAGACGGGGGGCTCTCAGGGCGCAGCGGCACGGCGAGCGGAGGCAGCACTCCCCACATCAGTGGTCCCGGTCCCGGACGACCCAGTTCGAAGGAAGGGCGGAGGAGTGATACATGTGAGTACTGTGGCAAGGTCTTTAAGAACTGCAGCAATTTAACAGTGCACCGTCGGAGCCACACTGGAGAGCGGCCTTACAAATGCGAGCTCTGCAACTATGCATGTGCCCAGAGCAGTAAGCTGACGCGTCATATGAAAACGCATGGCCAGATAGGGAAGGAGGTCTACCGCTGCGACATTTGCCAGATGCCCTTCAGTGTTTACAGCACCCTGGAGAAACACATGAAAAAGTGGCATGGAGAACATTTGCTGACAAATGACGTCAAAATTGAGCAGGCAGAAAGAAGCTAAGGCCCCCCACTAGGTTAAATTTCAGGGGTCTAGGTAACATTTTATTTGTACAGTTTAACTATTGCCAACTGAGAAAAGATGACCTAACTTGCCTCCGTAAACATAACTTAGCATAACTATGGTAGGTGCCAGGCTTTGGCACTTAAATATAACCTGTGTCTACAAAGTTCTATTAAACCCGAGGGTTGATTAAGGCAGTAAAATTTGTGGAGCCTTTTAACTGTGCAATAATTTCTGTATTTATTGGGTTTTTGTAATTTTTTGGCATGTGCAGGTACTTTTTTTATTCTTTCTGTTTAAATTTCTTTTAAAATTTTGTTGGGTATCCCTTTTTAATTTTACCCAGTCGTAGCCTGAGATTACTTGCATTGTAGGGGAGAAACATATCTTTTTAAATTATAATTTTTGGGCCGCTGCTTTGTTGAAATTTAAGCTAAGCGCGTGTAATTTCTTGTGAAGAAGCCAGCATTTTAACAGAGATCTTTCTTCTTTTCTTTTCTTTTTTTTTCCCTTTCTTCTTTTTAAATAACCTTGAAGATTAGGGAAATCAAAATTGTACAGCGGATAACAATCTTTAAAATTAGCACTTTTTTTTGGAATTGGATCTAATATGTAGCACTGACAATGTTGCTAATGATAGAGGCCTTTCCTAGATAGATTTCATTATTAAAGTTATGTCAACTTAAAAGACAGGGGTGCAGGTATTTTCAGAAGGCAGCTACATTCAGAAAAACATAACATTCTTAATTGTGCATTATTATCAGATAGTTTAAAGCTTTGGCAACATAATGATGCCATTCTGTTACTTGTTAGGATATCTTTCCCTCTCTCGTCCCAGTGAAAATAAAAGTACATTTGCGGTATTGCAATATTCTCTTCAGGCCCCAGAAGAACCAAATGCCATCTTTTTCTCTTTTTCAGCCTCACAAACACAAATCTATCTGAGTTCAGGACATATGTACATGCCTCTTACTTAGCCCAGATTTGCTGTAGTTAAAATAATTACAACAGGATGAGAAATTCTCAGTAAAAAAATCTCAACTTTTAGGCATTTGGTTTATGAATGGACATACTAGAACTCTTATATGATGTACAATGATGTTATTGTAAGAAAGGAAAAAAATAAATTTGAGTTGAATTACCTGTGTTGGCAAGATTCTGTTCCCGCTGAAGTCTGAATCAACTGAACTAGGAGCAGAATTGAATTATGTTACATGAAAAGCATTAGAACAGGGGAAAAAAAAGTAAAGAAAAAAGTGCACCTGCTCTATTTTCAAATTTAAAATTTTGTAAAACTTATTAAGACTAATATTAACAAACAGTAGACAATTATGGTTAGACATTTTAATTGTGTTGACCCGCACTTTAAAGCTTTTGTTTGTGGTTAAGAGAAAAATGGCTTCTCAACAAGAAATTACATCATATTCTTCTACTTGGCCCAAAGGTGGGTTAAACTGTAAGGGAACAGCTGAGATTAAGTGTCAGTGTTGCTAAGCATGGCATTCACAATACTGGCACTATAAAGAAAAATAAATAAAAATAATTTATTGGACAGTTTTTCTACTGCCATTCAATTTGACGTGAGTGCCTTGAAAACTGATCTTCCTATTTGAGTCTCTTGAGACAAATGCAAAACGTTTTTGTGAAATGAAAAGACTTTAAAAAAAAAGTAAAACAAGAAAAGTACATTCTTTAGAAAAAAGAGCCACATTTACTTAAAAAAAATTACTGGTTGAAGATAGTGGACATGAAAATGCCATAAGACCCAATCAAATGAAGATGTATACCCAGCACAACTTCGGACATCCATTAGCTGAATTATTCTCAGCCTTTTTTTTTTTTTCAGGACAACGCTGCTTAGGAAATGGAATGGAAATGATTTACTGCTGAATTAAAACTCAAATGACACAAATTACAAGTTGTTATCATTGAATGAGAAAAAACAATTCAGGAACAACGGCTAATTTTTTTTAAAAGTTAAATTTAGTGCACTCTGTCTTAAAATACGTTTACAGTATTGAATACATACAAGGGTAAAAAAAATTGTGTGTATGTGTGTTTGAGCAATCTTTTTTTTTTCAAAGTTTGCTTAATAGGTTATTAAAAAAAATGCCATAATGGCCATGTGTATATTGTTTTCTTTTGGTGACGGGGTTTTAGTATATATTATATATATTAAAATTTCTTGATTACTGTAAAAGTGGACCAGTATTTGTAATAATGGAGAATGCCTGGGCATTTTACAAAACCAGAAAGAAAAAAAAAACTTTTCTTTTTTCCTTGAAAATGTTGCAGTAAAATTTAAATGGTGGGTCTATAAATTTGTTCTTGTCACTGTAACTGTAAAGTCTTGAGTTTTAGTAAATTTTTTTCTGCCTTGGGTGTTGAATTTTTATTTCAAAAAATGTATAGAAACTTGTATTTGGGGATTAAAAGGTGATTGCTACACCATGTAGAAAAAGTATGTAGAAAAAAGTGCTTAATATTGTTATTGCTTTGCAGAAAAAAAATCACGTTTCTGACCTGTACCTATTTTTCTCTTTTTTTCTTCCCCTCTCCCCTCCCCTTCCCCTTCTGGAATGGATATTGATATTGGTTGATTCATATGATGTAGGCACTTGCTGTATTTTTACTGAAGCTTGTAATTTTTTAACTGTACGCTTGTCCTTTTAAAAGGATTTAATGTACCTTTTTGTTAGTGAATTTGGAAATAAAAATAAAAACAAACAAACAGGCTGCCATAATATATTTTTTTAATTTGGCAGGATAAAATATTGCAAAAATAAAAAAAAATTTGTATGTGAAGTCCTTATTGTACAGGAAAAAAGGAGGTTGTTAGACGACCTTTGAGTAAAAGAAACAAAACAAAATAATTAAGTGCTTTTTTATTTTTAATTTTTTTGTTGTTGCTGTTCACAAATAATTTTAGTTGTATATATATATATTTTTTTTTGTCAGAAATGGCCTACAAAAAAGTGCTGTTCCCACAGGGCTCTAAATAACTTCAAAGTTGCCTGGACCCCTTGCATCAAGGTTTTACCAGGTATGGTTGAACCAGGCTGGATGGTTATTGCCTATTCGCGTTGGATGAAATTCGGTTTCCGTAAAGGTGTCTGGGTGACTTGGCACAGCTTCCCCGCAGACTCGAGACGGGGAGAGGTTTTTTGCCCCCTTTCAAACCAGAAGATGTCAAACACATTTTACCTGTCACTGCCGCCTCCCACCCGGCGTCCCCAGCCCCCTGCCACCGCCCTCCAGAAGAAAGTCGTTTTTAGTCTTTAAAAAGCGAGAGCTGTTGCATCGCTCTGACACCGGTGAAATGCTCTGCTGTTGGTACCGTTGTGACCGGCTTGAAGTAAAATTGGTCCAGGCACAGCCCTCCTCTTCCCTGTCAGAACAGGACCTACTCCGTGTACAGGTCTTGCCAGTCCGTGTTATTATCTGCTTTGCTGCTGGTCACTCCTTTTTGTACATTCCATAGATTTCTGAATGTTTGGGACTGGGATGAAATCCTGTGCCTTTTGCTTTCTCTCGTCTTTGCTGTTCTTTCTCTCTCTCTCGCTCTCTCTCCCTTTTGGGTCGAGGGGAAGACAGGTGACGGAAGAGGCGCTGACACTCTAGCGAAGGGGAGAAGGAGAAAATGTGCAACCCCATTTCAGGAAATGACGGTAAACCGCCCCCCCCCCCAAAAAAAAAAAATTACAGTGCCAAATTCTTCCTCTGCCTTCATCGGTGCAAAACTGCTGGAGCATTTGGAGAAGCATGGGTGTGATAACAAGGAGAATTTGGTCCAGCTGCCCAGAGATAGATACATCTTCCTGGCTTGAACGTTGTGCCCTTAAGACTTCTGGACAAATTTTGGATCTCAATTAAACTGAAATAAATCAGGAATTATTCATCACTCTTAGGCCTGGATTGCTCCAGCATAGCCAGGGGTGGAATGTGAGCCCTTAATAGCATATTTTCACTTTGGGGGGGGGGGCGGATTTTGATCGCTGATGCTTGCATAAATCCAGAGCAATGTCCTAGAATTCAGCAGAATCCCCTAACTGTATGTCAGTGTGGTGAAGATCAGAAGTTAACCACAGGTTTTCTGTCTACAGCTGATTGATTTAAGAAAGAATTCACCTTTTATTTTTGTGTAAATTGCTTAGGAGCTCCAGTCTCCCTGTTTTTTTCTTTTCTCCCTCTCTCTCTCTCTCGTCTTTTTTTTTTTTTTTTTTTTTTTTTTTTAATTATCCAGGATAGCTAACACCAGCAGTTGTCCAATTTTGTGACTTAAATCACTGAAGCTAACAGTAAGTCACCCCAAAAGCACAAGGTTTGTTTTTCTGCAGACTGTAGTGATAACAAAATAACCCTCCTTTCTTCTTGCTTAGGAGAACCATAGTTTACTAGGCTGTAAGCACAATATAACAGACAGACGATAGCTAGAATGCTGCCATAGTTCTCATCACAATTTAGTTTATTATTATTATTAGGTAGAATTTTTTACTTCCAGTGTGTCTAGTCCTGCTGCCTTTGAAGTCCAGAGCAAAACTCCAGTTGACTCCTATGGCAACAGGACAGGCCTGATTACCTGTTCTAGAAAGAAAAATACTGATTTTAAAGAAAGAGTCAAAAAGACAGCATTTCATCCCAGTCCTATGTAAAAGACAGTCCAAGGTTTTGTTTATCACAGGCAAACTCATTTTTATGGTGCTCTTTGTATTTTAGAACTGCAAAGCAAAGTAACGTTGATTTAAGTTGTTTGCATTTGTACCGGCAAGGCAAAATATTTTTATTACCTTTTTCTATTACTTATTGTATGAGCTTTTGTTGTTTACTTGGAGGTTTTGTCTTTTACTACAAGTTTGGAACTATTTATTATTGCTTGGTATTTGTGCTCTGTTTAAAAAACGAGAGCACTTTTTTTTTTTATTATGGATAAAATGTTGAGATGGCTGGAGGTCATTTCAATATGGCTTAGTGAAATATTTATTGTTCCTTTTATTCTCTGTACAAGATTTTTGGCCTCTTTTTTTTCCCTTATTGTCACAATGTTGAGTTCAGCATGTGTCTACCATTTCATTTGTACGCTCGTTCAAAACAACGTTTGTTCCAGTTTCAAGTTATAAAAATAAATTGGACATTTGACTTGATCTCCAAATCTTGTCTTTCCTGTTTATTTGAAATTGAGGGGTGGGAAGAGGAAAAAAGGAGTGAATTAGAGCGAGAAGTTGAAGCTTCATTATGGATGTTGGTGTTCATGCAGTGTTCTCTGTTAGATCCCTTTGAAGTCGATTGGGAGATCATTCTTGTTCAGGGAGGACATATGAGCACTTGCATAATGCTGAGCAAAACCTGCTCAAGTCCCTTAGTGTAAAGCAGTTTCCTGATTTGGGGGTCTTGAGAGTAACAGGTAGATCAATGCTTTAAGCAATCAAATTTTCGATATGAAATTATGTGAAATCTGAGGCACTCAGAACACAGTTTTCTGAAGACAGGAACTTTACTGTCCCAATTTCCATTCTCATAAAGGTAGCTGCATGCTTAACATGAAGAGCGCTAGCAATCTTACTCATCTAAGTTTGCTAATGTGTTTTCCATCTTTGATGCCAGTGTAAACACAGAGAAACACCAATTTAACCAGGAGCTGAATCTGGGCCACGGACTGTGCGAGGCCGTGAGAAGCACCAAAACATAACTTCAGCTACATGTCTTCGTCTCTTGGGCTAGCAACACAGGCATACACATTTAAAAGAAGAATTGTGCTTAATTTGCAGTTTGAGGATAAGAGCTGACAGCTACAGGCAGTCTGCTGTCCTGATACACTCTATCAAGCCAACCTGCTAGCAAATGCAAGGAAATCTTAAATGAGAGAATTGTATGCAAACCATTATTAAAAAGCTCAGGAAAGATTTGGAATGTTGGAGACCAGAATCTGATTTCCTGGAGGCCCTGGTCCAACAAACCATGTAACTGGCTTGTGATTCAAAGCAGGTGGGTAATTGAAATTCATTTCAAAGGAACTGCTCCTGGACTTTAAACTATTTGGCTTGACTCAGGAATCAGGAGAGGAAGTTAAGTGCTGTGTGCTACAGAAGAGAGCACACAGATTGTCCCTTCCTGATCTCAGGCTCCCTGAATCTACAATCTAAATTTAGGTTTGTGAGTAAGTGCTTTGCTGGATCAAGGCTTTAGTATAGTATAAAAGTTACAGTCTTTGAAAAGTTGCACTTGTGAAAAAACAGTGAATATGAAATCACAATCCAGTTCTGACCAACTGAATTGGTTAATAGTTCACACTGTAATTCCCAAAATGCCACATGCGTTCTGCAGTGCTCTGTAAAGAGGGGGTTCTCCTCCTAAATTTTGTGCAGTTTGTATTTGAATAGGGTGTTTTTGGCACCCCATAGACATGACTGAGTCTACTGGAGCTTTACACCATTATGTCATTTTGTCAGCTTTGATGGAGTTACAGGCCTTGCCGATACTGCTGGGGTGTTTTAAGATGCGGCTGCTCTCGCTGTGCATTTTGGCCTGTGACTGGGTGGGTTTGGCCGTGCAAAGGGACTTTCGGTCCGTCCACAGCCTCTGGTAGGAGAGGTGGTATCTGCTGGGCAAGGAGAAGCATGAACAGCCGGGACCTGGCAACGTCTTAAATCATCACTGTTAGATGTGCTAGAGCTTGTAAGCCCTCATATGCAATGGTATGAGGGGAAAAAGCAGGATCAGGCCCTTTTGGCAGAAGAGATGTGAGGAGTTGCACAAACAAGGCAACAGATGCTTAAATCCAAAGAAGTCTTGTTGTAACATCATCAGCCTGGATGCTCTTATTTCCTGTATGCTAGCGTAACTCAAGGATTCTGTTAAAATCAGTAAAAGAAAAAAAAATTAAAAATATCTCTGGGATATCTGAATTAAACCAATGGAGTTCAAACTTTGGTATGCAATGAAAGGTACTTTACACTCTAAGTCAGCATTTTTATAATGAAAGAACATTTTATAACGGTGACTTAATTTCCCAAGGGCCTTATTCTCACTTATACTAATTCTACACCATGTTACTTCTTTAGATTAAATAGATTTACTCCAGATTTACATAAGTATAACTGGGATTGAATTTGGCTCTGTGGATTTACATAAAAAAAAAACTTTACATAAATGTTAAGAACATATAATGGAATAGTAGTGGACACTGAACTTCCTAATTGAGCCATTTCCCGAGAAAGTGGAGTCAAAGAAAGAGTTACATTTATCCTATCAACGGACAGAAACATACCATGTGATCTGTATGCCCAATTAAAACAGCTTGAAAAACGAGCACCCAAAATGAAAGGCTTGTGAACAGACCAATAATTATACACCAAAATCATTCAGGAAATAATTCTGAATAATGAATATATTTGAGAAAATTGTGATCTATTTGCAGACAACTTGTAAGCAAAAAAGAGGCAACATTTGCCTAATAGTTGATTTGCTCTGAATTATTCTCCTAGCTCAGCTAAACACTGACCTTTAGCTACTCAATGACAACATTTCACTATCCGACAGATGACAGACTCTTCTCTCCAGGAAGGGATCACAAATGTTAGAAATGGAAAAGACCTATTCACTCTGTTTGCCCAGCCACTACCAATGCAAGATTCTTTCTTTCAGTACATTTCCTAAACACTGTCTTGTGCAGTTTGAGGGTGTATCGAGTTCCAAAAAAATATGGTTCTAGTTCTTCCATTTCTCATACTGATCAGGAGGACTCTATTGCCTTAGACAGACAACATACTGATTAACAGATTGCTTTTTCTGCACCACAGTTGAACATAGGTTTGCTTTTATGTGTATCTTTTTATTTACTTCTTAATCTAGCAGGATACCTTAAAAATACCTCCTGTGCAAACAAAGACCATTTGCATATTTTCTTGTAGGGCTGGCGGGTACTGGTGCTGATTGTGGTAAAAGTCGTAGGTGTCATCAGAGAACATCAAACGTAATGAAAACGAGAAGGAAAACAATTATGTTTTAATGAGTCCTATATTCACCCACAAACAAGCAAGCAATTACAATAATTACAAAAATACATAGTGCTCTTCAAAAAATGTTTTTAAGCAACCAAAGAAATGTTTTAAAGTCTGTCCAAATATATTACAAGGTATATATCTGTGAGTGTATAAAAACTTCTGTGTATACATTTCTGGATACATAACTTTGGATTCAAATTTCATGTATTTGTAGAAAGCTAGAATATAATATTTATTTCATTTGAATTTCTCCTAATTATCAAACTTGTGTAATAGAGGTATGAATTTAGTCTACTGCACTGCATTCTCAAGATTGCCAGTGACTTTAGTGAAGTTATTTAAAATGGATACTACAGTAAATGAAAACAACCCCTGCCTGAGCAGAAAACTTAATTGGAGTAGCCATTGCATTTGTGTAAAATCTAAATAGCATTCTTCTAGTCACTTAAATTCCCTAAGCTGCTATTTTTTTACTGGAAACCAGTAGACCAGAAAGCAAAGCTCGATGACTAGCCAGACTAATCCCAGGCATATGAAGTTTCCACAGTACCAAAGTACCGGTAGGACGTAAGCCTGTAATTCTCTTTTACACTCTTTTTTCTTATCTACATGAAAAGATGAATATACCTACCTATGTGTTTGGGGGAGGTGGGGCTTCCCTCTCCAGGGGGCATGGATCTGGAGATGTGGAGAAACTACAGTAAATCACAAAAGCCAAGACAAACATGGAAATGCTCCAGAACAAATTCTAGTCATTTAACTCTCCACAGTGTGGGGATGCGAAGAATTTTGGGAGTGAAAAAGGAGGGCAAAGAAGCAATGTCTTTACGTGCTGTATTCCAAATGTGAACAATCAGGAAATCCAGGGAAAAGTGACAGTGATAGCAATAGTAGTTTCTATTCAGGACATGGCTGCAGCAATCTAATCAGAAACCAGGCATTTATTATAGAATACTTTGAATTCTTAACAATGATGTAATATAATGCAGTTTCACTGAAAAAAAGTATCATTCCTGCAAACTGTCCCAAAACGACTGACAGAATGAAATGATACATTTACAGAATTAGAAGAGAGAAGGAGATGTTAAGAGATATAAACAAAGGAGAAAATCATGTTTCACGTGTTAATAATGTTCAGATGAAAGGAATGTGTTGGAGGATCATTGATGAGTCAAGTCTGTCAGACATTTCAAAATACCTAAGTGAAATGGAATTTTAAATCTCATTTTAGGAGTAACAGGCTCTAAGACTCACTGATTTTTAACAAGCTTTGCATTTCCAAATGAATTTAAAAAATAAGGTCTGTAGTCCAAACTTATTTTAGAGAAATATCTCCTATCACAGATATTCAATTCTCATGTTCCAATGGCTCAGGTTATTATTTTTAATGTCTGGACACTTCTGAACTTAGAGAAATTGGAAAGCCAGATTCACCCTGCCTCAGTTTGTGGTTTAGCCTTATCTTTATTGAAGAGATGCATAGGCCTAACTCCCCTTATATAAGGTCTAAAAAGCTATCATAATATCCAACAGGTAGCAAAAATTGGGGGTAAGCAAAGGAAGACTGGAACAGTCATTTATTTCACTAGATATGAAAAACTATAGTGTCATTTCCAGATCAGTACAACTCATTAATATTCCAGTTGTGCTAGAGAAACTCTCCAGATGAGATCCTGATGGAAACCTCTCTACCTGTAGGAGGTTTAAATTTAGATCCATAATTTGGCTCATTGCAAAGACTCTTGAAGTACCAATGACTAGCAACATGAACCTTCTTGTTGAGGAAAATGTATTTTCAGTCAAAATGTAAATTTCTTTCTGAAAAATGGCAGCTGGTGAAAACTGTATTTGCCAATTTTGAAGTTTGCTCTGTAAATAATGTGAAGTTTACTTCTCTGCCATAATTTACCATCTTTATAAAACAGTTACGATATAGCTCCTATGGGTGCTCCTCATCCACCCCGGTGCAAAGTCAGTTTAAAAAGTTCCCACTGACAGACTATGCTAATCTGAGGAGAGGACCTCAGCAGTACAATTTCTGTTGGCACAACTTCTTCTGCAATAGATGGTTGACCATGGCTGTAAAATATTTTGTCCCTATGATGCCCTACAGCAGAGGTACATAAAACACAGCATGGGCAACAACAGAGCTGGGCGTATGTTTGGGAAGATGGATTCTTTTCCCAGAAATGGATCTGTAAGCCCCCCCCCCAAAAAAAAAAAAAAATTAGCAAGTTAGGGAAATGAGTTTTCTAATTCCACTTTGTTTGGGAGCAAACCATCATGGGACAAGTTCTTACCTAGTGTCAGTCAGCATTACTCTATTGTGCCATGGCAGCTACACTTATTTACAATGGCTGATGATTTAAACTAATCACCCGAGGGTTAGTTTAAACTTTTCACTATCCACAGCAGCATGGTAAATGGTTTTAATATCTAACATACTTTTCAGAGAGACTGAGACATTCTTCAAATGTTTTAAAGCAAAAGCTTTTTAAAACCAAATTACCTTGATTGCTTTCGGATGCTAGGGATGGCTTCTCCTCTCCGGTAAGTTAATCTTCAAACAAAGTAGTGGAAAGTAGAAGCTCTTGATGAATTAAGTAAACTGTGCATGTCAGTAGAAACTTCTGTGATGTATATGAATGATCATCCTGCAGAATTAAGTAGCTTTCTTTTGTCATTACGGTCTGACGTAATCTATCAAGCAATTTTTCCCAGAAGTACTTGTCTGGATATGCAGGAACTCTGACCATGGAATTCACATTATCAGCCCCACTCAGAGACTATTTCTTTTATTAACTATGTACTCAAATGTGATTTCATGTTATCGCTTTAATCCTGATGATGAGTGAATCCTGAACATAAAGCCAGCATGTTTCTCCTCCCTATGCTATTTTCCCAGAGATGAGATTTTGGTCATTCATCCTTTGGACAGGCAAGACCGGACTTTGCCTTCTCCCTAAACTGTTATGCCAGCTAATTTGTACTTTGCCTCAAGGGAGGTTTCTTAGCTCCTATTAAAACCTCTTGCTCCAAAGGATCTGTGTTCTGCCCTACGGGTCTCTTACACACTAGCTGCCTAAGGAGCTTAGGCAAAAATGAATTCAGATCTTCTAAACAAAAAAAAGATACTAGAACAACCTACATACCTACAAGTAAAATGTTTTGCTTGCCTCCATGTCTACCAGGTGTAACTCAGTTGTGGCCTGCATATTCAGTTCTCTTCAAAGTCCTGAATTAATGATAGCTTAGTGCCTAATTTAGGAAGGAGTGAGAGGGAAAAAGGGAGGTTTCCTAAGGGGAACCAAACCATCTCAGAAGAGTCACTCCAAAGTGGAATGGCGATCAGGTAGGTTTTCAGGGGATCCGTACTGGGGGTAGTTCTGTGCAATGTTCATTAAAATTGTGGGTGCTGGACTAGTGAGAACACTTATGTTTGCACACCAAACCAGGTGAGGAGAGACTGGGAGTGTGTTGTAGGCTGCTGATAGACAGCTAAACTCACTAAAAAAGGGCTCAACAGAAAGGGTCTGAAGGATTTATCTGCCACAAGTGACACAGGGAGAACAACTCAATGGTGGGGTTTATAAACAAGAGTAGCCAGCAAATGATGTGATGTAATCTCTCCACTCTGCTCAACATCGGTAAAATCTTTCAGCCTCCTGTTGTGTGTTCAGTTCTTACAATTCAAGAAAAACGTAGGCCACTGGGAGAGTAGTCTTGAAGAGAGTAAAGAAAATGTTCAGAAGTCTGGAAAACACGTTTTTTGAGGAAGTGTTGAAAGCATTTAGATTGTTTACCTGGATAAAGGAACGAGAGGGACAAAGTGAAGGGGGGAGGCACACCTCATGAAAAAATAACTGTTGTCAAGTAAGCAGAAGCTTGTTATAAAGACGTTTCCCCCCCCTCCACTGTTTCTACATTCCCCTCCATGGTACACAGAAAAAGAAACATATCTGCTTCCATACCTTCATAGGGAGCTTCAGCTTATGCAGCTCTAAAATCCTTTTGCACCTGGAGGTCAGGCTTGTGTTACAAACCCGACATCATAATTCCCTTGATTGGCATCTTAAAAGATCAAAGATTTAATTTAAACGCTTACTAAAGAAGGGAGTTCAATGGCTACACTTGCCTTCACATGGAGTGGAGAATTTATTGAGAATAAGTAGAATTCTGTGGACCAAATTCAGATCTGGTGTAAGTTAGTGCAACATAACCTTTGAAAGAGTTCTTCTTTCTTCCAGCAGACCTGAATTTAGCCCTTAATTTAACTCAGAGAAAAATGCAAATTAGCCTAATTAAACATACAGTTCAAGCAATCAAGATACTGGTTTTATTGATCTATTTTAAAATATCAACGTAGGACAGTTAGAAGCAAAGGGGGCAATTAATGTCTTTCCCTGGAAAGGTGTGAAAGGTACCTGTCAGGTTTCATTAAATGTATTTATTCTTTCCTTTCAAATTGTCTCTCATTTGAGCAGACCACTCTTCTGGGTTAATGGTGACAGAAGGCAGCAGAACTGCTGTAAGCATCCTACACAGCAAATGTAGCCTATTAGCTAAAAATGGGGAATCCTGAAGAAAAAATATTGTTGATGCTTTGGAAGTATCCTGTATGCCTGAGACCCTCTTAGAAAAGCAACACTGGAGTTTACTACCTCAGGTTTTGAGAGGATTTCTTCTTAAAGACAGTGTCTGCTTCCAAATTTAACATTTTTGAGCCACAAAGATGAAGGGTAGAAAAAAAAAGGCATTATTATTGCAGCTATATGAATTGGGATCTGAAGCTTAAATGACTTGCTAAAGATCATACAAAAATGTGTGAGGTAACCTAAGCTTTGTACAGATCTCCTGAATCCAAATCCTGTAATTTTTGATCCTGTTCCATTAATATTAAAAGAACATCTATCCTCTGGTAGATGAGTTGTTATGGCAAACGACATCTGAAGGTGTAAGAAAAGATGTTTTTCCACATAGTCTGAGCCAGAGCCTGTCAGAGTTGGTGGAAAATCTCCTGCTGGTTTCCATGGCCCTGCTAAAATCTGCAGCGGTCTTTCTTACCAGAGCTGAAATGCTATCTTTTCACCTCCTGGCTAATCCATAGCCAGAGAGCAATAACAAAATGCCTATCATCACGTTAACTAATGAAAGGGGTCACTATTAGATTATCTGACAACCGGTCTGAATGTGACCTTGCAAGGCAGTCTGTGCTCTCAGGTTCATGCGCGCTCATCTTTCCTGAGCTGGCAACGCAGCTCCAGTGCCCGTGATCCGTACAAATCCACACAGTCTGGGCCAAAGAGCAGAAAATACTGTAAGGGAAAATGTACTTTTGTTGGTACTAACCTATAGCATGGCTGGCCAACAGTCCTGAAAAGGGACTACACTCTGAAGTGTGACTCCTTCCCATGAGAAGCGACTCCCTGAATAAAGAAAAGAAGGAAAATTCCGTTACATAAGAACAGATTATGGAAAATTGCAATAGGAAACCTCATCCCTTCCTCCAGGGCCTGGCTGCTTGGATGTCATCTCCAGGCTGAATTATTGTAATGTGGGGCTGAATGTGAAGGCAGGGCACTGACTCTGGCTGCTAACACATGCAGCTACCTGTAGGGTTTAGGCTACAGTGAGCTTTTCAGAGCCATGCTCAAGTCCCTCTCGTCAATCCCAGACAGATTTAGATGCCATTTTAAGGAACTGGGTCTGATCTTCAAAATATCAAATGAAGCAACCTCTAGTGACATCAAAGTCCAAAACTTGCATTGTAAACCACTGTGTTGGCTGTGCTCCATCATGTCACATGAAAAAATTCATGAGAGCTGGGGACAAAAACATTGATAGAGGAGGAGATCTGTGCCTCTTTCCAGGGAACATCAAGTGAAATCCAGATGCTGATGCTTTAGAAGAAAAACTACAAATTCCCCTTTCCAAATGGCCTATTTCTTTGTAGAAAAAAATAACATTTCTCTGTAACTAAGACTGATTACCTCCATCCAGCCAACCATCTCCCCCTTTAAATCTCTTCCACCTGAAGAGAATAAACTAGTACATTAAAAACTGAAAGAACCCCAAACAGTTCAACCTTTGCTAACCAACCAAATATGATAAAAAGAGTACAAGCAGAGATTTTTCTGTCACCAAGAGTGACAAGCCAAAGATGCTTTGCAATCCATTAGTGATACAGTTGTAACTATGGATGTTCAAACAATAAATAGGTAGCTTCTGTATGGTATACAGCCTAGGTGGTTTCTGGAGAGAGGTGGAATAAAAATATTAGTAAGCAAGATGGTAGTGATGGTATTGATGGTGAAGAATCAATGCTGGAAAATCTGATGTATTTAGGCAATAAAGAGGGGGAAAACTCCAATATTAGCATGTATGTACCATCTCATGGGTTCTATATATATATTTACAGTTTCTATATAGAAGGTCCTTCTTTCTACAAGTATACCCTTATATTAATTATACCCTATTATTATACCCTTCTACCCTTCTACCAATTTATAATTTTGTCTGCTGGCCCATATCAGATGAATATCCCTCTCATATCTACAGCAACCTCTATAAGCTAACTATATTCTGTGTTGGCTGACAAACTGGCTTAGTCTAATAGCTCTTCTTCATAATGCTTACAATCACATTTGTACTTTCCTAACCTCCAGTAGACTCTCAAATGCCTGCAGGCACACACATGCACATCTGTGCATACTCACACAGATTTTACACTAATTTTGGTTAAGGTCATTGGGACACAGGTTGAAAGAAGAGGAGAATGTGAAAATTCTAGATTTCTGCAATGTTCTCCATGCTGGGTAGGCTGGCCAGACACGGGCCCATCTTGAATGAATGTGATGTAATGCAAGTGAGGTAGCATGGTTCGCTGGCCTGAAATGAAGACTGAATCTTCAGGGAGAGTGATTAGGAAATATTCCAGATTTTTCCTTAAGCTGGGTAACTGCCCCGGCTCCACCAGGGTCAGAAAGAATTGGCCATGGTTGTATATGCATTTCAGCCTGATTGCACCCAAAGTGCAGTACCCTCTGTTGGCTGTCTGTGCTGGCATACACAGTATCACACAACAGCAGTGAGAAGAAAGCAGGAGCAGAAACCTCTTGTATCAGTGCAGTACCTGCTGCACTTGCCCAGGGAGGGGCAGGGCTTTCCTGCACCTTCAGGTGGAGCAAAGCACAACACAGTGGTGTTGGAGTTCAAGGGGTCAGCTTGACCTCGTGCAACCAACACACCTGCCCGTCATTGCAAAAGAGAGTGAGAAGGTGCTGGGGAGTCTGGGGGAACTTTTGTACCAGAATTTGCTGCAGTAGAAGGGTTGGATTTGGGGGGAAAACTGAAGAAGGGAGAAGAGGTGTGGGTAGAATGATGGACAAGAAAGATGGTCTTAGTATATTTTCTGGTGAAAACTGTACTGTGCTTTGTATGTGTTTCTGTAAATTCCACCAGAATAAGTACTGCCTGGCTGTGATCACAGCCATATAGTTTGCAAATAACCAACAAATGTAAGCAGCCATAAGTCTCTGAGTTGTGACCTTTGATGGTGGAATAGATTTCCCCGGTGATGTTGAGATTCTTTGACAGCTGAGCTTGACTCCGAGTTTACATGTTCTGTCAGGCCAACATCTCTCAGGGTTTGTGGTTAAGGTGGCCTTGGTGACAGTCAATGTTTTCAGTTCAGGCCATGAAAGAGATGTTAGACAGCAGCATCAATTCTTTGGATATTTCTCCAGCTGAAAATTTGCACATCTCTAAGCCTGACATTTTCTTCTCAGAAGTTTTTAATGTTATATGGATTTTTAAGAAGTATAATTTATGCCAGTGCCATTTAATGATGCACCTTTAACCAAAGACAAAACACTAGCTATGTTGCATCTGATTTAGCCTTTTTGGCCTAGTTGCTGCAGATCATTTTAGCAAGGGAAAGGTTGTCTGCAGCATGAATCCCCCAACCAGTGAAACTACTTTGTCTTAATTACCTCAGGACGAGAGAGTGCCCCTGAAGCAATCATCTTTGTTTGTTAACACACCCTATCTGCTGCACTACTCCCCATAAATAAAACATGACCAAGATTACAATGTCATGTTCCCGTGGACTCCAGACCCTAGTAACTGCTCAAGTAGAATGCACAAAAACATCCCACAGCAACCTAGTGCATATCAGAGGGCATATCGAAGGAATGTTATTCATTCCTAAGCAACCACATGCATACTGCTTTCTAATATTAAACACGATGTTTGCTCAAATGCTAACAGGAAGTGTAAGAAATACACACTTTCTCGCCTTTGTCTCTGGTAAACAGCAGATCCCAGGCCAGATCTGCAGCTGCTAAAATTCAGCAGAAGCTCCAAGATCTGGCCCAAGTGTTTACCCTTTGCAGATTGCCTAATTGGAGCCCACATCCACAGTGTTAGCAATTACCAGGATGTTTGCAGGAGAGGGTAGTAGGTGATGTTTAAAGAAGGTTTAAGAATTTACAAGCAGTTTGTTTTGTTTTTCTCCTGGTTTTCTCTGTAAGTGTTTGTCTGTTAGTGCTCCACCAATGTTGCTGAGCTCCTCATGCAGAAGGATAGCACTTGATTGCTTGGGCTAGGACAAATGACTACTATAAATAAACAGATTGGTCTCTTAAATATCTAGGAGGGGAAAGTAACAGGTATCAACTGTGAAATATTTTCCCAGGGCTTTGATGCTTAGAGGGAAATTGGAAAGTAGGGTCACTCCGGCACTGAATAGTGTCTTACTCTGTGGTTGATCTCACTGAAATTAAGGGGCATTGTAGAGATAAAAATGATTTAATGGAGGTTAAGAGAAGGGCAGTGCAAAATCAGCTCCTTTGAGAATAATTTAGGGTTGGATTAGAGTAGGGGGCAGACTGAAGCTGCCCAGGGTAGCTCAGAAATGCCCTACAGATCATTAAAAGGAAAACATATTTTGCTGCAATCCTGGTCCTGTTTGGTAAGATAGCAGGGAGGAAGGACTGACTGGTGAGCTGGCA
Source organism: Rhea pennata (assembly GCF_028389875.1). NCBI lineage: Eukaryota > Metazoa > Chordata > Aves > Rheiformes > Rheidae > Rhea > Rhea pennata. The sequence goes on along the minus strand of NC_084667.1, from coordinate 56,295,820 downwards.
CCTTTGGCCTGTGCTTTTGTGCTACTCTGGAGCAGTGTGATGCCTTCAAAGGGGTTGAGGATGGCTCTTTTGCTCTTCTGGCTGTACAGGCTGCCTGTATTACTGAAGGGCTGTTACGGCCTGCCTTGCTCATCTATGCACGCATGAGGTAAAATTCAGCCCAAGTGAGAAATCCATGTAGTCTCACTCTCCCCTGACCTTTTCCTTCAGAAACAACACTTTTATCTTCTGTCCTAGAAAACAAACGTTAAGCCTGATACGAAACTGCCTTCCCTTGGCCCACAAACCCACTACAATGACCATTGGCAGTACTTGCTTTTTCAAATGCTTCAGCATGGTTCCTATTTAGAGAAGGACCACAGGGAAGATCAAAGGAGTGAAGAGAGGGTAGGTTAGAAAACTAAGTCTCTTATGGCTGGAAGAGAGATAACTGAGGTCTGCGAAATCTTGTGGGTGCATACAGACAGACTAACTAATGTTACTGAAGGAAGGTCAGAAGTTGTTCTTCACTTAGCACACAGGCAAACTGTGGAACTCCTTCCTGCATATTTCTAAAACTTTACATATCTTAAAAGCGAGGCCTTGTAAGCTCACAGAAAAGAAATTCCTGAGGGTTCCTGAATATATAGAAACCATCTCTGGCCTAGGAAGTCCCTGAGCCACAGATGGCTGGAAGACCACTTAGAGAAATATCGTACAGGTTGCCTTGTTATTAAACTTTTCCATAGTCACCTGATTGTGACCACTGCTGGAGAAAGGCGATGCAGACCTTCGTCCTGATCCCAGACAGTGCTCTTGTGGGCGTCCCCAGGGCCTGGCACTTAAATCAGTACAGCCTATGCACTATAGGCTATTGTATTGTCTTTGTGGCACCTTTCTAATATCTTCTGAAGCATTCTGCCAAGGCTGTAGGAATTGAGGCCATCTTTTTATATGTTCCCAAATGTGATGCTGTGTTTGTTCTTTCAGAACAACCAGGATCTCTGTCTATATGGCCCATAATATGCAAAAAAAAAAAAAAAAAAAAAAAAAAAAAAAAAAGAGAGAAAGAAATGCTCTGTGTCTTGCCGATTTGCAGCATCTCTGCTCAGAGAAATGATTGTACCAACTGTGCTTTTTTTTCCTCTTTTTTGGGGGCGTGGAGGGAGACAAACACCTTCTGCAAGGGGAACCAACAGCTCTTTTTATACAGGACACCAAACAGACATCAGAGAGGGCACGCTGCTGTCTGACAGGCTGTTCCATAGATTATCAAAGGCAACTGCCTGCCAGTGCCTTGACCCACTGTATGCTTTGGTCAGGCCATGCATTTCATTCATTTGTGATTTCAGAGATGCTTTTTGAAGGTAAAAACTCTTTTCTTGGCTAGTTGCTCTAAACGCAGGACTCCAAGTCTCTGTAGAATACTCCAGGTCTTTTAATGATTTTTGCCCTGTCGCTTACTGAGTTCTGTCTTTTGCCTGGCACTGCAGTAAAATGAAATTTTTTTTTCTCTTGTGCATTCTTCCCACTACTGTACATTCAAGTTTTGTTTTGCTTGTTCAGTATTGTCCTGGTAAGTTCAATATTATTTTTTATGGTTTCCTTTATCATCTTTGTTTCTGTAGCCTTGTCCTGATTTGCAAAAATCTGCCTTATTTCTCAAGTTTAAATCTCTACATCTCCCTTTTATCTTTTGCAGTTTCCTTGTTTCCTCAGATACAACCCTGTTCTTTATCTGGCATCTCTCTCTCAGCCTCTCTTGGCAACTTTCTGCAAAAACTATTCCTTCATTTGTGGCACCATTATTCATTACTTCCCCTCTCCCCGCAAAGATATCAAGTTATAAATAAATAGATAAAAAGAAGGGGATGGAAAGGATAAATGACCAAAGTAATAGCACTAACTCTAGTCTAAGTTTTCTGTAAGACGAATTGGTTGGATAACAGCTTTGTTTTGCGAGGAAGTACAGAAAAAGAAAAAAAAAGGATCAAATCCCTATATTGCATCAAATTAGTGCAGCATAAATCTCACCAGCTGAGGGTTTGGCCCTGCTTGTTAATTCATCCATCTTGCTCAAAGATGATCTGTAGAATATTTCAGTCACTCTGCAGCTGGGGAGAGAAACCTGTTGGGGCAGATTTATATGTCCGTGCAGAGGAGTAATTCTGCAACTGCCAGTGCCCAGGTGTGCAGTGCCTGGGGTGGAGCTCCTTCTCGGCACCCTTCTCCCACGGGCAGATGTGTGGGCAGTGGCCAGGAGGACCTGGCCAAACTGTCGCAGGTCAGGCTGGGGGCTGCTGCTGGACGAGGCTGGCGGGAGATGGGGCTTTGTGCCCCCGCACAAGCAAGGGGCAAGAAGGGAACCGTGCGCCTGGGGCTCTGCCTCCAGGCGCTGACTCGCCTTCATCACCTGCTGCTGTTTCAGGGCTGCGCCTGGAGGCATGATCTGGGCTGTAATTTGCTCATGAAAGGATCTTGGGTTCATCATGCAGAAAGTTTAAGTTACTGATCTCTGAGTACTGTTAATCAAAAACCTAGGAAGAAAGGGGGAAATCTAGGAGAAAAGGAGACCCTAAAATCACATTTTGTCCTATGTAATTATTGGGCATTGGAAGCTGCTGCTAGCACATGGTCGCTCCGGGGGAGGCTGCAGACAGGCCAACAGAGTTAACGGATGAGAAACTGGCCCTGTAAATCTGAACTGCCAGTTTTTGCAACAATGAACAAAAATGTAACTGTTTAACCAAACGTATATGTCATAACTTGGTGACCTCAGTGAATATGCTTTAATTAAGTCCTTTTGTTACTTTTCACCCCCCTTCCCCCAAGCAATTCCAAGTTTTTGAAAACAACCAACCAAAGTCTGCTGTGATTATTATGCATCTGACAGAGCTGTGAATGACCCACAACTATAAAAATACAATAAACCAGCTCCCGTCTTTAGCTTTTAGGCAGAACTAGCTGTAGCCATTACTCTGGTAATGAGAACTTCTCAATTAATAGTGTGATGTGCTGCAATCATCCCTCAGGGCAAGGCTGCATATCAGGCTCTCAGCTGCTATAACTCTGCACCATTCCTCTGAAAACTCTGGAGCAAATTTGATACATATTATTTCAGGATTTGGCCCAAAGACATTTTCCCTTATCTTGGGGAAGGGACAGTCTGTAACTGTACCATTCAAGTCGGAAATGTGGCCTAGAGGCATTAAGTGCAGGAGATTGCCTAGACAATGAGATGAGCCGTAAGTGGGACAGAGCTGTGGCAGCCTCAGTAACAGGTTGAAGAAAAAACTCAAACAGTATGTGTGGGGGAAGATTATTGCTGAGATGAAATATGGGATAGACTGAAGAAGGATGAGAAAAGGAAAGGACGTGAAAGAAACCCAGGCTGGAGAATTGGGTTGCATAATGAGGCATTAGACAGGGACCTTTAGGAAGAACAGGGCTTTGCAGGAGCAGAGGTGCAGCAGAGGAGGATGTCAGTGTCAGTGCTGGGCACCTGAATGACAAATTTAGAAGGGGGAAACATTTGGAAACTGGAAGTCATTTTTTGCACAGTTAGTATAACAAGCCATAAGACCACCAGGAGGTCCTAGTGAGGCAGGAAGTGATTTGGCCCAAGGTAAAGATTACAAGTGAGGCTGGGTGAAATGTGTTTGAGCTTTCATTGCAGAGGCAGGAGGAGAAAGGAGCTTGACTGAACAGATAATTATTCTGCTTTCACAGACCTTGGAGAATTTTCTAAACTTGAAAGTGGATCACAGAGAGGCAGACCATTGAAAATAACTAAGTGGATGATCTCATTCCATTATTTTTAACTCCATATACCATTGATAATTAATTTGTCTGACACTATATTGATTTTCTGTCTCTTGTTTTATTGTCAGTGTTTTGTTTGTAATATATAACTGGTGAAGTTACAATTAACCCATATTGGTCTGTTCAAACAACATCTGTGCCGTTTAGAAGCACAACACAAATATGATGATCTGAACTGAATTACCTTGCAATGTACAGTAAAATGCTCATGGCTGTTCTAATGAAACAAAATGGAAAGATACTTTCATGGATGAAGGTAGAGCTAGAACTGATGCTATACTGAGCCCTGTTTGAGGGACTTAGTGGTGATCTCATCATGAAATTATTCCTGTTTTGCCCATATCTAGGACAAAAGATCTGTAGTGTACTGATCTAAAGTATTCTTCTGTAAATTTTCACCTAACCAGTTAGCGTTTCTAAGGAAATACTTGTATTCAAGCCAAACCAGGATACTTTGCATTTCTTGAAAGGACTTCCCCTCTGATAACATTAAAAACCTTGAGAGGAATATGCTAAACGTGTAATTCTGTGTGTTTTCTTGGTGGCCTGACATTGCTTTCATTGTTTTAAATTTAAGCTTTCTTGCCTTTAAAATGACTTTTCCTTGAATGTACCAGATCGTAATATGTGTATTTATACACATGCATATGGTCGCCTTCTTTGGCTTATGTTTTCAGTGCCACACTGCACACCTCAGCCACCTGGAGCAACAGTTGCTCCAGACCCAAAAGCCAAATTTAAACAAGAAGCAATGCCCTTCTGTGCCCCTTTGCTTCTGCACCCTCATTTCGAAGTGGTGGGTTGTCTTCACTGTACCATTAAGACATACAGGGTCAACTGGAGACAGTCACGCAGAAGCACCCTTGCAGCCATGACGAGAGTGCTCACTGTCCCGTTCTTCCTCCCAGCTGTTCGTTCTTCTGCAGCTCAGATACACTGACCCTCCAAAATGTTTAATTCACCTGCAATTTTCCTGCTGGCTGTCCAAAGCTGTCCTTCTCAGCTGCCAACTGCTTTCATTACATCCTGGACAAGCTGACTAAACATCTTTATCCCTCTCATGATATATGCCAGCAATCATGGCCACGCACTGTTGTCACATCTTTTGAATGCATATTCTGGCTTTTACACAGCTTTATTGTCTGGAAGAAACTGAGTACTTAAGCTCACTCTTAACGATAAGTAGGTTCTGTGATTAGTGTTGGTGAGATTTGTGTTCAGGCTAGCACTGGTAATCCAACAGGGAAGTTCAGGTGTCTGTGAAGGAGAGGCAGTTCTTAGCTCTCAACTCCAGCCTTTGAATGTATGTGGAGTTCAGTGTCTTAACTTAGTCACCAAAATTCTCTGCCTGAAGTTAGATGGTGTGAACATTTGTCACAGAGGCTGCTTTGGATATTTAAATAAAGTTTATGTTTCTTCATTTTTCTAGTGCTTAACACCATCTCCCCAATGAATCCAAATAGTTTTTTTCAGAAGATAGCAATTGTCTCCTAAGATGTGAACCAGCACTTGTCCTGGTGAGCCCTCTCCTTATTTCTGCTGCATCACCTATATTTTTCTCTTATCGTCATGGCTCACAGTATGAGGATCATTAGACTTGGTCATTTCTGATCAGAAATGGGGCTAAATCACAACTCCTCACTGGAGTTCCCTGAGAGGCACCTTGCATTTTCCACTGCAGTTTGTAGAAAGCTGCATAAATGGCATTCTGGGGGTGGACACTGATAGCTTTGCTCTTTTGGCTCAAGAGAACACTCTTCTATTTGGATAAAGCTCATCTGTGCAGGAAATGAAGCCTTAGGAAAACTCTCAGTCAGTGAAACAAAAGCCTAAGAAACTAAGGACCATCATGAGCCTCAGAGTCCTCCACTCCAAGTGTGAGACATGCTTTTGTGACCTTGCTTTATCCAGTATGCAGCAACATGTGTAGACAAAAACAGAAAAAAAATTCCCCAGGAAAACAAGAGGCCTGGCGCCTCATTCTCCTCCTCCATGGGGAGATGATGAGAGAACAAAGAACATGTGATGGATGTGAGACACATCACTTAGTGTGATGTCCACAGATACTCAGATGAGCAAGTATCCAAGTCTGAACAGGACAGAATGACACCTGACTTTCTACATGAGATTTCAATGGAAAATGAAGATACTGGGCGAGTATTTCAGTGCCACAGTACTCTCCTTGCAGAGAATGTTCATGGATCATCAAATTTAGTGGTTAGTATAGACATGTTTTCCCCTGGACATTTCATGGCATTCCTGACTTTATTAAAATCATGTGTTGTACTGCTGTGCTTTTTTTTTCCCCTTCTCCTTCCTTGTATGTAGAATGTCCTAGTTTGACTGCTGGTCTGGTGGCTATTTTCCAGGAAAACTGTTTTGTAACAGCTGGCGCACGTTCCTTGACTTTAGCTCATAGACTATCAGAGTTGAAAGTCTGCCTGCAATCATGTAGTGGAGACAGGGCATGTTTTTAACTTACATAGTGAGGCGGAAGCTATGACAGCAAAAATCACTTTCCCTACAGAGAAGGCTATAAGTAGACAGAGAAGAAAAAACTGTGACCAAAGGAAGAAATTCTTCAGATATGGTACCACATTGCAGGTACTGTCTGTACTTGATGTGCCTGCTTGCCTGTGGGAGATGATTTTTGCAAGCAGGGATAATAAGAATCAATTTGAATAAGTCCCAAAACAAGGAGCTGTTTTCAGTGAAGACAACAAATTTTTCTTTCTTTCTTTCTTTCTCTCTTTTTTTCTTTTTTGGAAGAGGAGCTTTGAAGAGAATCCTTCTAAAAACTAAACCTCAAACAACAAATAGCCATCATTTAATAGAGTCTCAAATAAATAACACAGGGAGAACTCAAAGGATAAAGGGGTTTTGGAATTTCCTGTCCATAACCATTACACATAATGGGCTAGATCTTGAGCCATTGTGGTATTGCAGTGATTGTTCAATGTGATGCTTTTCACAGTTTCTGAGAATCTGTGTGATTTTGCAGAGAATACAACAGGAATTGTTCGCTCAGCAAGAGGTATCTGTGACATAGTCAGATGAAAGCAATTAATGATTTCTCTGTCCTTCTGAGCACTGCCTCAGTCAGTGAGATTTGGGGAGATCTGTAATGGGAGGGCCTGAAAGGGTTATTGGTTAGCACAGGAGCTGCCCTTGTCTCCTTCACTTCCTCATCTGATTAATCTCACATGATTTACATTGTTCTAAAAGGACAGACCAACAATTCTGACTGTGGGTAGCAAGTCCTAGCTTGTCATCCTGAATCTGAGTTGAGACAGGGCAAATTCTTGCCTGAGATGTTTGATCCTGGCTCATGTTGCTGTCCACTGAAAGCTCTTCTCCCTGCCTGGGATCTGAATTAGAGGTTCTGCTCATCCATGACGATTTACTGCTGGGCAAGCATACCCAAATCTACCTGCTGTGTTTGCTTAAATACTGTGATTGGGGTCTTCAGCCCTTCAGTTTTTCTCCCTTGTGGACATCTTCCCCTGCAGAAGAAGACTGGCTTTCTGGGAAACATCTCATCAAATATCTGCTAAAATGAGGCAGACTATTCTAGCTCCATTTATATAAACCCAGTCTGGTCAGTGTAAAGACTCAGTCTGGAAAGTGGGCTCTAAAGCAGGTCATTAACAAGGAAGTTGAAAAGTATTTGAACATGAGTCTTAGCAGGGGAAAAATGTAATATGAATGTGTATTTTAGCTCACTGCAAATATTTAGTGGCTGTAGCTACACAGAATGAACCCAGTGTCTTGGCTTTCTCCAGGAGGTGGATGTCGTGATACGATATGTGAGCTTCAAGTTAATTTGAAATGTAAGAGGATATAGGTCTATTGAACTGAAATAAAATGGGACATGGTAAGAAATGGGATAGTTGTCTGCCTTCTTGAAGTCAGCATATTTGGCCTCATTATCAGCTTGTATCAGGTTTGAGGCTTTTTTAACCATGGCTATGTAGGGTTTAGTTGACTTAGTAGATTGGCAGGGTATTCGTGTCTATCCACAACACAACATATAGACGTTATGTTACGTGATTGTTCTCATACTGGGCAGAGGTTAGTTGATCAGGAAAGTTGATTCAAAGTGTCAGAATTCTCTGTTATAGCTAATAAGAAATGAAGGTGTTAGATTTTGGGTCACAATGTACAAAAACACAATGGGAAAAGCATCATGCAGGTTCCTGCAGGTAAAAACAAAATAAACAAGAAAACAAAGGCCCGCAGAAGCCAAAGGAGCTGCTAGAGAAAAATGTGAAATCCACTTTAAAGAGAAAAAAAGCAATAAGTCAGCACAGTGCTAACAGGTAATGCAGAAGGTGACAAGTACTATGTCTCTTCAGAACCCCAGACAATGCTCTCTCTTTTAGGGATGTTGTCATTTCATTTGAAGGACATTAGTGGCTTCATCTTAACTACACTCATGGGAAGAAAGACGAAGAGGCAGCTCCTAGAAGTTACACTTCCCCGAATGGAAGTGTTAAGGGTTATAGGATAAGCTAAAGAGGTGAACTAAAAGTGATGTCCTTGGTGTTTGATGTTCAAGCACAAAAAGAGAGAGAGTAGAAGCAGTGCATAGTTCAGGCTTTAGTCCTTCTTACACAAATAGCGTCCTCTCTCATGAGGCACTTCTTGAAAGCAGAGTTCTCTAAGATCTCAGACATAAATGTGAACACAAGCAGCCTATCAAAACATAACATCCCTTATTAGGAAGCCACCTTTTCTAATGTGCCTTTTGTCATATTTAAAATAACAACATCAAGTCCAGCTAGTTTATACACTTGAAATTCTCAACATTTATATAACTGAACGCCTTTTAAGAACAACAAGTTCCTTCTTTTATATTTTTCTGTGAGCACCCAACTTGCTGGGAGAATTAAGGTGTTTTCTTTTCGGTTTAAGAGAGTCACTTTTTTTCATGCCAATATTGTACAAAGTCTTGTGTTTACCTTGCAGGCATCTTGATGTTGGTGCCAATGCAATTTATTCTTGTGATGATAAGAGACTGGCTTGTTCTTGGTTCTTCTGCTAGCTGGGATTTTGAAAGTCTATTCCGATGTTTACTGGTTGTTTGTCTGCTATATTGCTTTCCACAGCCTGCTGACTGAGTCTTAGTTCCACCTTAATGTTAATGTCCTGAGTTTGTAATAGGCATGTGTCTGTGATATTTGTGAATAATGTGGTCAGCCACTGCTGTGTTGCATGATTGAAGCTTTATCTGATCAACACATGTATCTTCCTTCCAAATATATTATTTCTCCTGAGATTACATTTGATCTCAACAGGGTTTCCTAATAGTAGTTTTGAGATGCCATTAGTTCATCAGCTACTGTATGCTTTCAGCTTTGGAGTCTCTCTTTTTGTTTTACTTTCCTGTCACTGTGGGCTCTAAAAATGCTTTAACAACTCAGGGACTATAGGCATGTATCTAGATACCAAACTATTAAGAACTTGTATGAGAGATCCTCCCTGTATTTTCTATTGCTTGTTGAGGTTTTCTATAATAGGCCAGAAATTTTTTCCTTTCTCTATTTGACCAGCTTTCACATTTCCTGCTAAATTGCACAAACCCATTGCTAACAAACCAGTGTCTATTGTCTGAAATTACACAGTGTGGGTAACATTCCTGATGAAATGCTTTACTGCTTTGTTTGGGATGGTCACTGTGGTAGTGTCTGACAGTTCGCCTAGTTTCCAGGAGGAAGGTTTTAGCCTAAGCTGAGCATGAGCATATCCCTTGTTTTGACCAGATCACTTCTCAAGATGCTGCTCTCTGCAGTGTCCTGGCCAGATTCCAAGTCAGAGAATAATTTTCTGTCTATAAAAATCCCTCTCTAAGTTATAAACAGTTTAATCCTAAAGACATTGGAATTTAATTTTTCAGGTTATGCAAATTCCAAGTTAAAATAATGAGGAGAATGTTTGAGATGTTTATGCTCTCTTTTTTAAAATCTTTTAAATGTTGAGAAAAGTGAACTTCAATTTTTGTAAAAGATCTGGAAAGTATTTTGGAATATTGAATATTTCTCCTATTTTTTATCATGTCCTGCGTTTCAAGCAGCTGTTGGGATGTGTATCTCACACATCAATATGTACCTTGGTCATGAAAAAAAAAAAGATATTACTGTATTGAACTCTTACATCATCCTGTAAATCATGTTTGACAGTGTAACAAATTTTCAATTTAAAATATTTTTAATAGACATTTCCATAGAAAAGCTCGATTTTTAAGCAACATATTCATCAAAAGATGAAAATTCATCTTGATTTCCAAGTTTCTCACTTGCTCAGATTTCACTGACCAAGATGAGATTTTGTTTCCATGTCAATCCTTTCAGAAGGAGATTTTACCAGTTTTTTATTGCATAACTAAAATTACCTAATCACCTCTAATGTTTGAGTGAAAGGTTTGCAAAATGTCTGTAATGAAAAGGAAGGTATAATTTATGGGAAAAATTTGGCTTATATTTGAACAAAGATGCCTGTTTATCAGGACTGCATAGAATCCCAAATCACTGGAAAAAAAAAAAAAAAGAAATACACATCAGCTGTTTGAAAATTTGAGAAAATGAAATGTGAGAATAAAAGGGAAGTAAAAAGTTTACATTTGTATCATGCTGTATGGAACAAAATAGTTAAAGGTTGACATGAAAATTTTTGGAACAAGAAAAATGGAATTAGTGACTAGTCTCTTTGAGATCCTTTGGGATGGAAGATGGCACATCGTGGCAGGATGCATAGTGTTTGCTGTATTATTATAATCTTTCTAATTGTTCAGAGAAATAAAATGTACTTTGCTTGCCATCCTGTCCCTCAAATTTTCATCCTCTCTTAGAATATGCATTTGAACAGTATAAAATGATGTTTTGGCAAGCCCCATTGAAGATAATTACACAGACACTTTATTTAGGTCAAAGCAACTGGGACTACAGTTTCTTCTTCCAAGTTCCTAGAGATTGTTATTTTTGTGGATGGGTCATCTGCATAACTTAGAAACGAAGAGGACCTTGCATTGTATATGAGGCATAATTTCATTTTTGCTGTTTTCCTTTGATCTGCATAGAATGGGGAAAAACTCCTCCAGTCAGAATTTCAGAATTACAGGAAATTTGAGTTCGAAGGATCACAGCGTGCTGGGAAGAAAAGCGAGAGTGGGTTAATCTTCTGTAATGCTTCCTATAGAAAAGAAAGGAAATGTCTTAATAACAAGTCGCAACAACAAGTGCGATGTGTGTGTGAGTGCACGCATGTGTGTGAGTACATGCACGCTCATGCCTCCAGTTCTGTAGCTGGAGCTGGCACACAGAGCCTGACTAGTAAATAAAGCTCTGATGGGCTGTGTTAATCATTGCTACTCTTGGAAAACCACTTCAGTAGGCTTTAGTTTGCAAATCTCACACATTACTCAGATGTTTAGGGCTCTCCTTCTTGGGAAACACTTTGTAAACCACATGTGTTGTTTCTCTTTTGTAAGCTGAGGAGGAGAACCTCGTTCTGGAGTTCTCCATATTTACAAGGTAAATTTGCAGATTTGCAAGAGCCAGTCCCAGGCTACACAATACAAGCTGCAATTATGGATACACCCTAACTGGAACATGAAGATTCTTTTAAAACACAATTACCAGAAAGCTGTGAACCTTGTGCAATGTATGAGCATAGGAAAAGCTTCACCCAACATCCAATACCATTCAATCCAGTGATGCTCCAGAAGAGATGAATTTGGCCCACCCTCTTTTCATCCTGAAGTAGCAGCTTGTGAGTGATAGGATGTTGCATATGTTGCTGGATTCCAAATAAATTACGAATTATGACCTCTTCATAACGTGTATATTTGACACGTTCCGTATAAAATTGTTAGGTAACAGCGTATCATGGGCATAACTCTTTTAGTCTCTGGCATGAGAATATATATATTTCCTATGTTTTTATAGATAGTATAGAAAGTGTATGTATTTATTTATTCATATCTACATAAAATAACTATATATTTATCCCTGAGTATATTATTATATCTATAATTGTAATAGATATTGTGTTTATATTTTAGTGTAGAATATTTCTTTATAACTATAGATATAATGCAATGTTAGAAAAGCTCTTGCAGTCTTGAGAGTACCAGTGGAAAATAGGTTTTCTTATATCGTCACAGAGCTCCAAAAAATGCTTCTATCAGACTGCCGCTTAGCAGTGCTCTTTGGCTGAGAGCCCATGTAGTGCAGGGAGGGCATCAGATGACAGCCATTACCTACCAAATTATTGGCTCAGTGGCAGGAGAATATTCTCTTTTAGTGATGCTAGATCAAAATAAGGACAAGGATGTTCTGTTGACTTTATACAAGGCAGTACATCACCCCAAATCCCTGAAGTCAGTGTTTCTCTAAGAGAGGGAGTCATTATTATTATTTACTAACTGATTGCTTGATCAAACTTCCTGCAGAAGATCAGTTTTTCCAGCTGCTTGAATAGGTCTGGTAGATCCAAACCGCTTGTGGTGTGCATAAGCGGAAGGATTTATGTGCCTTACCCTGGGTAGCAAAAGGTGAGATATCCATGCCCATGCCTGACACCCTAGGCTCCCTCTGTCTTCAGTAGAAAGCGAGCACCTTCAAAGGGTGACTCCTCTCATTCTTAAATATTAAGAGGAAACTTTTGGTGACTACCTCAGACATGGACTTCTCACTCTTGGATCTTTAAGATAGCTGAGAGGGAGTTCTGTGGTTGCAAGATTTTATCTGCAAGGGCACTGATGTTTCCCATGAAACCTGGTAAAAGTACCAGTACGTAATTTATCTTTGTTAATGAGTTAATAAAAATGGTGAACTTCTGACATGGCCTGTTAATATCTTTACATTGCTGCTTTTCTTAAAGCTGCATGCTAGATATCTGTAAAATATATAAACTTTACACATTAATTTTCAGAACAGCATATAAACTTTCTTTAACCAGAAGTAGGAGCCTATAATTTAGCCTATAATTATTTAAGGATATTGAAGCGCCACCTTTAAAAAAAGATGTGCCACAGAGATGCTGAGTTCTATAGTATATTACACTACTTATTCTTGGAACTTCTGAATTGTTTTCCATTCTCATATTTCTTACTTTTTGATAAACATAGAAGCAAAAAGATCACACAAAAAAAGAGAAAAAAAGAAAAAACTTTGCCAAGATGCGAGTTTGTACAATCCCTTATTTACTCAATCAAATGACTATATGGCTGACCTATGAAGTGGAATCATTTAATTAGGAAATGGTACAAGTATTCAACCGAAGTGCTACAGCTAAATTCTGTAATTGCCACATGGAGCATCAACTATGTCTTCTTGTATGCTGTCTGCTCCTATAAGATTGCAGCAATATGATCTATTGTGCCATCAATATTATTTCTCATATTAAATGGGAACTCCAGTGAGACTCTGCAACCTTCTCAGACTCCTGAATAATTTGGAGTTTAGTTGGTTACAATAGTATCAATTATTGTAAAGGAAAATGATTAAAAGTTTCATCTGCAAAAATTAACTTTTGAATAGTATTCATTCAGTAGAGCATTGATAGATCCTAAGATGTATTCTATGATCATGAGAGATTGGGATTTGAAATGGCAAATAAAATTCAGTGGTAATAACAGCAAAGTAGTTGCATACAGTGGGGAACTCCCCACTAAAATCCTTATCTATTCCTACCTATATATGTATGTCTACAGGATGGTATGGATACTTAGAAATGTTAAAATCATATTGTAGAGTCATTGAAAAGGATCAGCTCAGGAAAGGCAAAGGCAATTTTAGGAATGATTGGGAAAACAAATTCAGGAAGAAATCAAAAGCCTCATTATGTTGTTATGCAATCTCATGACATATCCATAACTTAAATACTGAACGTAGTTATGGTTATATTATCTCAGAAGAGACAAAGGAGAACTTAAAGCAGTATAGGGGAATGTGATATATTTGACCAGATGTAGGAATGGCTTCTGACAATAAGACTTTCTGGCTCGGAAAAGAACTTATAAGGGGAAATGAGAGAAGTCTATAATATAATCAATATTCCAGAATAGATGATTAGAGAAGGATTAAGATCTGTTTTTCACAATCCAGTGAAATTACTAGGTTTAAAACAAACAAAAAGATATTTCATTTTTCATACAGTGCATAATTAAAATGTAGAATGGAATATAGCGGAAGTGAAAAGAAAAAATGAGTTAAAAAAAAGAGACACATTCATCGAAATCCAGCTGTGGCTGTTAAACCAAATGTTTCAGAAGTAAGCTCCACTTCACAGACTCTTTAAAACTGATTGAGGGATGCTGGAAAGGTAAACTAGAGAAAAGGCTGAGTCTGGATCTGCTTTGTTTCCACTGTTTCCTTAGGCATATGTTACTGGGAAGAGGCTAGGCAGACTGCTGTCTGATCCAGGATAGGTTTATGTTCGTATGTGTCCAGTGGTTAGAAATCACATCTTCTACTAGAATTGTATTATTGTTGTTGCTTTTTTAGTATCTTAACACGTTTTGAGAGCCCATCTGCCCATGCTGTAAGGTCCAGTCAAGGAAATTTGGGACACAGTCCCTATGCTACTGGATCTGACTATGAAAACATGCTGCGGGAGAGACCACAGGAGTCTGGGGAAGTGACTTGCTCTTGCACACACAAGTAATGAGTGCTAGTCGGAAATAACTTTATCTATCTGTGGATGAATTCTTGACGTTGTTAAAATCAATAGCAAAACTGCTTTTGGCTCCAAAAGAGTTAGCTCTTCACCCTTTGTAATGAAAATTCTGCAGATGTTAGTTAGTACACTGTATACTAAATTATGGTATATATTAGAATAGGCTAGCCCAGGCTAGAAAAGTAATTAAAGAATACTCTTTCCAATTAAAAGAGCCTATTTACCTTACTTTCAGAAACTCTGAACTGCTTCCATAACTGAGCATGATGCTTATCACAAGCTGCCTTGGTGATCACAAGCTCCTTGCAAGGAGCTGCAACTCTGAACTCACAGAGAGCTCTGAGAACCCAGAACAGACAAGTGACAACCCTTAAGAGACAGAGTGCATCTTGCAAAATCAGTTTTAAAATTAGTTTATCCATTTTTCAGGTAAACAGACAATTTTGCATGTTGGTGCTCTAAGTCACACTGTGTCTAAATTTTCTACCTGCAAAAGTTAACTTCAGCGTGGCAATCCCCTGGGGAGTATTGCAATGCCTGAAAGAGGGGGACCTGGATGTTCTTGATTATGAGATGTGTATCTCAAATAGAGTAGGAATGATCTCGATCCAGATTATGACATTTGTATTCTTTTCAAGTTAGTCTGCATAAGTTAAAACTTATTAACATCTCAAATCTGCAGTAGCAAGAAAAAATGTTTTCCATATTAAGATAAAAATCTTCAAGTTGGTTTTAAAAGTTGTATATTTGAGCTTTTTTTCTTGGTTTACTTTATTCTTTATGAGATTTCTCTTGTCCCAATGCATTTCATGAATAATAATCTTAGGTCTTCAAAATAACATTAGTACTTGTATTTTCTTCCACATTAACTGTACTACATTTTTTACACTTTTACACATTCTAGAGGTTTGGAGCTACATCCTTGTGAAAACTGAATCAAAGGAGCTTTGTTGATTTACACAGTTTGAAGACTTCTGTCTGTGTTCTGGGCTTTGCCACTAGCCCCAGATTTCATGCTACAAGAAACCATGAGAGTTTCCATCATCACTTCCTAACTAGCTGTATGCTCCCAGCATACAAATACAAATTATCTGGAGACTATTACTAGTAGAAATTGTTTTAAATTTAATAATAAAAAGTGGAAGATCCTTCACTTAGGAAGCAATATCAAGATTTTCTGGTAGAAACTAGAAGCTCATTTTGAGAGAATGACAAATGTCTCTAATATTAGAGATATTAATGTATAGAGATGCATCTGAGCCATTGGCAATGATGAGGCTGTGAAAAGAGTAAATGAAATTCCAGGTAAGATGTGCCTAATAGAAATAGCAAAATATTAATAGTACTGCATAATGCATTAGAAGGATATTCTCTGGTATAGGGTGTATAATGCCATTCTGGTCACCCTTGTTGAGTAAAGATCAAATGAGGGAAAATGTCTAGTTAAGGCTACTGGGAGGAAGAAAGGAGAACCAACCTGTCAGGAAAAGAGACTGACAGAGCTCACCAAGAAAAAAACTTGTGTTCTGCCTCAGCCCTTTCAGTAAGGCACGTGAGAACATTATTTCTAGCTTCACTAGCAAAACTGGTATCAGTATTGCCCAGAAGACTATTATGTGGTCAAAAAATGGCTTAGGATTACACGTAGCCTCCAGAAACAATCATTTCTGATATTCTTTGCTTGCTTTCTCACAGACGAATTTTCATGTGTCCATCAGTCTTCTTTAGGTAGCAAAAGCAGCACACAGTGTACAACACACTGTTTTGTACCAGCTTTCCATATGGATGCTGTCAGAGTAAACTACACATAAAGATATCCTTAGCAGGAGCAAAAGATCATCCACATGAGTATTGAACAGAGGATTAATTCTACCTAACTGTAGGTGCCTACAGTGCTTCACATGGAAGCCTAGTCATATCCAGAGGGCAATTCAGGTCTTAGATTGGCCGAAACACCCCGGGGAGATGTCTTGCCCTTGGTTAGGTATGGTGACTTGACAGTTAGGTCTGGTGCCTCAGACAGCAGGCTGACATTTCATAGGTGAACCCCTCCCCTTCGTGGAGCATTGCTGGTGTGCTGCAAGTTCTTGCATCGAAGTGAATTGGCGTCAAGATGAAAGGCGAATTAACTTCAAGAGGAAGGTGAAGCCTGCGTCTAAGAACAAAATCAGTGACCACTTTATGACTGACTTAAAGGCAATGGAACTGGGTTGAAGATAACTTTCCTACCCAGAATATGGCTTCTTAAAATGTATATACCTTAACATGAAACCCTTCCACTCAGGGTGGGAAGACAGCAGTTAATTGGTTCTAAGTTTCTTTACTGGTCACTTCTGCGTGATTAATTCAAGCTTCTGAGGAAGAATTACTTCCAAGTTGACTTTTCCACTGGTTGGAATCTCTCCTGTCAGGTTTATGAAGCTGTCTCTCACACAATTTTAAAATATCTTTGATGTAGCCTGTATCTTGCTCTAGCTGCACAGCAAATATCTGAGAAATTAAATTCTCCAATGAGGAGGGTATCCTGTGGTTACAAGTATCTTGAGAGCTGGCCCAAGAATTATTCTTCTTGCTTTCCTCCAGTCTTGGTAATCTATAGAATTTACCTCCTGTAGGTTCCCCTTTGATTTTCATTCCTTTTGTCTTTATCCAAGAATTTCACTACCCTACTCTCCATTTTCATATTGTCGTCTGCTGGCATTGGAGATGTTTTTCACATATAAAATCATTCTTCCTCTGTCTCTTCCTGCAGTATCTCTCCTGTATAAATCAAACCTGTCCGTACTGATATTCTGGTTATGAGAATCATTTTACAAGATTTCACTTGCACTCATACTTTCCATTATTTAGCGATAATTCTAGTTCTTCTTGCTTATTTCCCATACACAATTTCCATTCATATAAAGACACTTTATGACTTTAATACTTTTATTATTATTCATCTTCTATTTCAGAGCCTCAAATTCTGTCTTATTTTGCATGTTAAAAGCACACACTTGATTTTCTGGATTAAGTAAAAGCTTCTCCTTTCAGGTCATTTTAAAGCCCATTTAAAAAGCCAATTTTGTACTTGAGAAGGTGTCATTCTATCTGTTTTAGTGGAGTCCATCTAAGCCAAAGAGCCATCTCTCATCACAGAAGATACTGAATGCTCTTTGATTTTAAAATCTTTCTTTCCCTTCTGTGGGAGAATATACTGACTGGTGTCTCATATCTGCTGTTTCTTTTCTTTGCCAATCCATTGTATTAGAAGGCACTGAGAAAAAAATCACCTGGGTTGATTTCAGCTTCATTTCTTTCTCTGTTTCTTTTCCTTGATCTCCGAGGAGGTCTTTCATCTTCCCTAAACAAAATTATGGCTGTTCCTTAAATCAGAGATGGCTTATCAGAAAAATCTTTCTTCCTTCAAAAAAAAAAAAAAAAAAAAAAAATCAATCCAGAAGACTATGAGGTTATGAAGCAAATGTTTCTGTTTTCTGCAGTTGCCCGTACACAAATGTCCGTGTTCTGCAGTATTACTGTGGAAATACTGCAGTACTATGGTGGAAACATTGTGTCAGTTACTAAAAGAAAGATGATCAACTGTCAAATGGCTGCCAAAAAAAGAGGGGCCTTTTTTGAGCCTTCCTATTAAAGAGAACAGGATAAAACTGAAAGTACAATCTGATTCATCTTGCTGCAGATTTTTGAAGGAGCTCAAGACATCATGACAATACTGGAGCCCTGGCAACTCTGGGCTCCACATTCCTGGGCTGGGTAGGATCGCCAAAAGGATAACCAAAAATATTGTTTGTTTCTTAAAAGATAAATGTCAGTTAGCTGTTTTCCTGTTTTAACAGAGAATTTGAATGTTGATTCCTGAGTTCTGTAAGGCTGGTTCACTTAGCAGCACTCTTTGATATTTGTGAAATGCCAGCTTTCTATGAATATAGGAGTTTGGCAAAGGACGAGAGAACTATTCATTAAAATTCAAAAGTACATAAATGACAAATAAGGAAGTAATTTAGAGGATGTATTTGGTATGTGGGGTGTGGAAACCAACCAAGTAGCCTACTGCAAGTTTGACTATATTTGAAGTTATGTATTTAAATCATCCTTCTGATCCCAAGCTGGCTGGAGGCTGCAGAGGAAGAGCATTCAATTCTGGGAGAGGCATCCGGTATGCTTTCTCCTGAGGTCAGGTAATGGCCTCCAGACTTTAGTGAGACTAGGGTAAAGGCTGAAGAGATGTGGCATCTGCTGCCAGTACTCCATGGAATTGATGGAAAGTAAAAACATTGATGTTACCACATGATAAATACGATAAATACAGTGTTGTAACTAAGAGCTCAGTTTTTAATATCTATTGGCCTATGAGGCCAGGCATGGATGTTGTCCACCTGATGACATTTTTTCTCAAGAAGAGACAAAAGTCAATACATTGTGATCTTTCCCCAAGGATTATGAAATCTTGCTCTGTCTCTTCTGGGCTCTGGCTGCCCAGAGCTGGGCTGGTACCAGCTTGAGCAGGGGACTGTGTGGAGGGTCTTTGCTCAGCCTGTGCTGTGCTTGGCCTGAGCTGCTGAATGTTCATTTTATTTGTACTTACAGTAGATAGATGAAACCTATAGTTGGATCGCTTATACATGACATGATAATTGCTCTCAACCACACTGCAGGCACACAGGAACGGGATGGTTCCTGCTCAAGCTCATGTTGTGCAACTGGCAAAAGCCATGCTCAGAGATATGGAACCTTCTTTTGCATGAGAAATTGTTTTGCCTGTCACAATGATCGTGCGGGCTGTATTACAGATTCGTGTGGCTGACTGGACATTGCAAATGTGCCCTGGCATCCTTTAAGGGGCAAAAGCTAACGACTTCAGGGGCAAGGTTTGAAAATACGTAATATCATGAAAAAATATTGCAGAAGCTATCAACCTTACTCACACGGAAAGCAAAATATCAGTCTATTATTCCTTCTAATAAGCTCACTGGTACACACTAAAGCCAGGAATTACCCTTACTCACTTGTGTGCCATTTCAAGGTACACAGACTGCACGGTAACTTCATTGTTCACAACGGTAATTAAGTCACTACATTATCTCATCACTGTGAGTCACTTAACTGGCATCACTCTTGCAAGATGGGAAAATTTACCAACCTGGAAAATTATGGGTCAGATTAACTTCTGGTGTAACATTCAGAAGTATTATGCCCTGAATACATTTGGCCCACCCTTTATAAATTGGATTGTGTTTAATGTGCTTCAGAGAGGAGATGAATCAGACCTGCTTTTTTTTTTTTTTTTTTTTTTTTTTTTTTTTTTTTTTAAGGGGGGAGGGAGAAAAAACCTGTCTCATGCTTTTGGTTTGCCCGTTCCTTAGGGCAAATGGCTGTTGAAGTTGTGGAAATAATCCCTTGTTTTTCTAGAAAAAGGCCTACCTACAGCTTCAGCAGTAGATCACCGAGAGTATGTCTTCTGTACCAGGTCATGGGAGTTCAGCTCATCGTTGTACAGTAGAAAGAGCATGCCTGCAGTCTCTTCAAGACATCAGACTTCTGTAAGTCTGGTGGCCCTGGAGGGATATCTACAAGGTACTTAAAGCTCTAACATCACTCACAAAGCTCTGAAGCTGGAATCGAGTTTAAAATATACAATCACATTTGATATGAGTTTTAAAACAAGCTATGAATATCTGTTTTTGAAAACCCTCTGTGACTGAATTTCCATTTTGACCATTACATCTCTTTTTTTAAAAAAAAAAAAAAAGATAGAACTGTTGATACTGTAATAATTTTTACCGATGAATTGCATCATCCCTGAGTGATAGCTCCTTAGTTCAACTGCCGGAAAAAATGGACATCATGCCCAGATAAACACTCATTAACTTTTCTTGACAGCCCTTTCCAAATTAAAAGAAAAAACAGAACAGAAAGAATGGCACTCCAAGTTGCTGCCAATTTTGGCAGCTCTGATCTTGTCCTGACACTAAGCCTTTAGCATGTCTCCAGTCCAAGGATACCGGTGTGCTCGAAGCAAAGCGAGAGTGCCCGTCTCCGGACGGCTGCCACCACGGCGCTCGCAGCAGCCAAGCGAGTGGCACAAAACCCCTCAGTGAATTCGGAGCCGAGTTCTCCGGTTTAAGTGTTTGCAGAAAGAGTTAAATATTTAAAAATGAGGGTTCAGGGAAGGAGAGCCTGAGCCTGTTGAACTTGTTTTTCTCTCCCCCAGAGCTGCCCAAGTTTACAGTCTGTGGCACTATCTGTAGGGCTTCAGACAGCAATAAAAGGAAGCCGGAGAGGTTCCTGACAAAAGGCTGAAGCCCTGGTATCTCTTTTGTTTTCACCCTCGTCTTTGGCCACTGACATTACTCCCTTACACCATGGATGGATAATAAGCCCCCTTCTCAGGAATAGAAAAGCTCTTATACATTTTAATGTGACCTTAGACAGTGCTTTTCAGAAATCACAGGCACATCTGACTACACTTGAGGTTGAATTGAGCTAATGGCATTCACCTCATCTTTAGATGCAAAATTGGAAGATAAAAAGACCTTGATGTGAAAAGGAAAGGGGGGTTGTGGGGAGCGGGGGTGGGGGGAAGAGAAGCAGATTAGAGATATTGCTTAAAAATCTTATGATTGCTAGTTGATAACGAAATGTCTCCTTCTCTTTCTAAAAACCCTATGGGCTTGCAAGATGTCCTTGCGCTTTTATTTTTAATGATAGAATCTTTTTATTCCCTGGCCAAGGAAATTTCAATGTTGCTGCATATGTGTCCAGGAGATACGTTGACCTTTAGCAAATCTTATTTTTAAAATCAGATGGAACAGTTATTGCAATATTCCAGCCCTGTAAGATTAAAAAAGAGCTTTCTTCCTCTGTAATCAGACATGGATTAAATTTATTAAAGGTGCAGTATCTCTTTTTTAAATGACACTTGCCAGTCATACTGAATTCTAATAAGCCATGTGAAGATGTTGTAGCCTCCTGCTTTTTTTTTTTTTTTCTTTTTTTCTTTTTTTTAAAGCTGACACCAAGGCATTATAAAATGAGCGGGATAACTTATTTGACTAGCAAAGAAACTTGATGTTAACAGGAGAAGGGCAGCAGACAAAAGAAAGGAGCTGAAACGTTAATGAACGATAACGCTGAGCAATGAAACATGCAAAGGAGCATGCAACGAGGAAATTCAATGAGGAAAATACAATTTAAAGACCAAAGTAAATCTACTCAGTGAAAAGTTGCAACCGGCACAGAAAAAAAGGCTTAAAAAATCAAGTGGTGAGTTGGTTATAATAATTTCAGTTCTATTCCTGAGCAGAACTGTCTGCCTGTTGGGGTGCGTATGCTGGAGCAGTCAGTCATATCTGAATGTGTTTGTATTTGCTAAGTATGCAGAGTTGCTCAGGGTTGTCCAAAATTATAGGCAAAGCTATAATCCTTTCTCTTGGGAGTACACAGAATAGCTAGATGGATTCCTTGACATTGCGGATAAAATTTTCGAAGCAAATTTGGAGAGTTATCCAGCAGCTTCTATTAAAATTAATCTATTTTGAGTCTTCCTTGAACATCTCAATCTTTAAGTGTGGGTGCAAAAGCACTGATGGAGCAGGAAATGTGGAGTGCACAAGGACACTCAGCAGAAGTTTCTTGTTAAGCATATCCATCCTTTCAAAATGATTAGTAGTCAGTCCTAATTAGGAATCTGCTCTATGCACTCTGATTGTGAATATCAAAGGTGTCTTTCCATCTGACCTTTCCAGTCCTACTTAGCCAAAATTTTCAGTGGTTCTGAACCTACTTTGCAGAGTCAGTCTGAATATGTGGTAATCAGAGCAGAAATCTTCAGGGATGGCTCCCGAAAAAGGCAAAACCACAGTTTTGCAGGACTGTTTGCAAAGCCCTGACCCCTGTGCGCTGTGCTAGGCGCTGCCGCGGGCAGCGCTCGTCGGGCCCTCGTGGCTGCGGCCAGCTCGTTGCTGGGGAGAAGCTCTCCGACGCCAGCCGGTGCCCTGGCACCTGCAGCTCCCAGCCCGAGCTTCTTGGTTCCCTTCCCCGTTTCTATCTCTTACTCCCCAGGAGCTGCCTGCTGTTGGACTTAAAAATTATAGAGTGACATACAGGTATCTCCCGGGTAACTTTGCTCACACTAGGATATTAGCATTTGGGATAAATCTGGCCATTCCTGTGATGCAAAACCTCTTGCTTTTATCCCTAAATAAAGATTAATTAAAAATTTTATGTATGTGCAGTATATGAATAGAAAAAAATGCTCTACTGTTCCTGCATCATCATTGTAAGAAATATCACTTACAACAGCGAACACTAGGAAATTAAGCAATTCAAGCTGGTCCGGAAAATTGAAGCATCAGTATTGCCTAACAAGAGCTGAGAATTAACTACCTGACTGCAATTTGTTAGTCATATTATTCCCTTATGATTTTCATTATACACGGGAAAGCAGCCCTACTTTAAATATGTGTGATTTATTTAAACACAGATGCTTTAGGAACCTTGAAATTTGTAAATCAAAAACAAAAGATCCTTCCTTCTTTCTTTCCTTCTTTCTTTCCTTTCCTTTCCTTTCCTTTCCTTTTCTTTTCTTTTCTTTTCTTTTCTTTTCTTTTCTTTTCTTTTCTTTTCTTTTCTTTTCTTTTCTTTTCTTTTCTATTTTCCTTTTCCTTTTCCTTTTCTTTTTTCTTTTCCTCTTTTCTTTTCTTTTCTTTTCTTTTCTTTTCTTTTCTTTTCTTTTCTTTTCTTTTCTTTTCTTTTCTTTTCTTTTCTTTTCTTTTCTTTTCTTTCCCTCCTTCTCTGCTGCAGCCTATGGGAACGCTTAACATTAGGCCAGTGTTCTTGTCATAATTTTCTAAATAAAAATTATTATTATTAGAGGGTGGTCCATTATTTCCTATATTTTAAAATGTATTTTAAATTGCTTTTATGATATTGTACAATGCCCCAAGCACTTTGGCGGGGGAGCACTTTATAAATAAAATTATTATTATTATGCTTAGTGCACATGTCAGCAAGTGTTCATAAGAAATAAGTGACTGGTACCCTTGCCCTCCAGAGACTGAGAGCCTTTATTTCTTTAACGTGACTTTCACTGGCCTGAAGTCTGGGTAAGAATTAGAGTCACTTCTAATCTTGTTCTTCCTATTGGCACAAGAAAATGAGCTGTCATTGAGTAGCACTGGCAATGAAGGGCCATTTTTATAATTCCTTCTACATCATATGCTATAACCACATTCCCCCTTTTTAATTTGAGGATGTAAAGTTGTCAAATGGGAAAAAAGAGCTCTTTAAAATTTCAGTGGGACCTTCTGGAAGATTCATGTGTGTTGTGTGCATGGAAGTGTGGGTGGACTGGCAGGAAAGCATGAATAATCTTAAACTGTGTCAATGTTAAAGCTTAATAAGCGGTGTGGTGCGGCATATGGAGAAGGTGTTGGTCCTAAGTTCTGATTGTTGAGTCTTTGAAATCTGCAATTCTTTAATAGATAATTTTTTTCCCTTTAGATGAACTTTAAAGAAAAATGATAATGTAAGCACTGCTAGTTACTCTAGGTTGGGATTTAAGATTACAGCATTTAGTAAGATTATATATTTGATGAACAAGGCGAGGTGGTGTGTGTCAGCCTTTGAAGGGGTTACCTCGCTTAGGAAGTAAGTATTAACAGCATCTCAGCCCTACTAAGATTAATGTCAGTGGAATCAAAACTGGCATTAGCAGAGCACTGTTGTCAGGAAGCTCGCAACAGTTCAATAACTTTAACACACTGGGTAGATTTCAGCATGTGTGTCAAAGACTAGAACTGCTTAAAAAGGCATGTGGCAAGTAGGAAGTTTTAATATAAAGATCATAAAAGATTTGAATATCAAATGTGCAAGTGTTGAGTATTACTTGCTTGTACTTGGGGAAAAGTTTATCTTTTTTCTGTTTTTTATTTTTTCCTTTATTTTTTCTGCCCCCTCCCTTTTTGTCCCCCTTTTTTTTGGTTTTACATGGGGATTGCCACCTATGAAGAATTGGTACAGGGTCTGATGCTACTTGCGCATCTAATCTGTCCCCTACACGTACTGCTGTTGATGAACCTGGTAAGGAAATGTGAGTCGTTAGGTAATGATAATAAGAAGGAAATGTGAGGAAGAGAGGAAAACTGGGCTTGCTGGTCTCAGCTAGTGTCCCCTCCTAGGGGGTTTGCAAGCTGGTATTGATAAATATGATGTTATATGTCTTCGGTTTGTTTTTCACTTTTATTTTTTTTTTCTTTACTTTTCTGTGGCAATATTAAGGAATCCTAGTACTGTAAAAAACTAACTGTAAATGACCCTTTGCTAATTATCAAGACCCTTCACTGCTCTCTGAAGCCTGAGGAGCACTAATGAAACCTGGTGAGATATATATATATGTATATATATGTTTTTAAGGTACTTAAAAAACTACATCCAAGAGCTGCCCTCTTTTCCAGCTCCCTCCTTGAGGGAATTAAAAAAAAAGAAAACGACAGTTCCGGTTAATCCCGACACAAAGGCCGGTGCCTTCGAGTCCGTGTCCCGGAGAAGCGGGGCCGAGAGGCCGCGTGGGGGCCCCGCGGCCGCCGGCAGCCCCAGCCCCGGGAAGCCGGGCGGCCGCCGCCGCGCGCCCTGCTCCCCGCCAGCCTGCAACACCCTGCCTGTGGGGGATGGAAAACTGGAACAAAGATTTGTTTTTTGAAACGTCTGAGATGCTGTTTTCCTCTTATCCCTCCAACCGACTTGAAATTGGGGATTGCCTGTTTTTAGGAGTGATGTAAACTACAAAATATTTTATTTTGCAGCCTGCTGCGTCAGACCTTCCCAGTTAAAAACATAGGGCTGTGCTATATATAATGTCTCAGCTTGTTTCTGATCTGAGGGATCGTGCATATGTGTGTGCTGTGTGATTTTTATTTTGAGTTGTGATCTGCAACTT
This sequence comes from Rhea pennata, assembly GCF_028389875.1. Classification (NCBI taxonomy): domain Eukaryota; kingdom Metazoa; phylum Chordata; class Aves; order Rheiformes; family Rheidae; genus Rhea; species Rhea pennata. The sequence continues at coordinate 56,270,403 of NC_084667.1, read as the reverse complement.
GACACAAACACCCGTGCTTCTCTGGAGGAACTGAGGATGACTTTCTGTGATAGCAGGTAGCAATTAGTTGCAGATCAAATATGGCTAGTATGTCGTGCCACTTAAATTCAGAGGAGTGTTAAGTTTGGGGGTGTTGCCTGTGTCTTTGGGAGGGAAAGGAAAAGAAATATTCATTTGGAGAAGAAGATTTACTGTTACTTTATTTCTACTAATTTTTCTCACTAAAATACAAAATTTTAGAAAGCTAAAATGAAATGAAATGAAAAATATTTACTTGCCTCTGCTATACGCTTTTTATAAATGAAGGAATTTGTTGCAAATGATCTGAGGTAATATTTTAGCACAAGCCTTAAACCACACACAATTATTATCTATTCCCATGCTTCTCTCTCTACATATCTACAGATATTTTTGTTCTCCTTGCTGTGGAAACACAGTCATTTTCACAACTTTCTCTTCTGCAAGTTGTTGTGGTCTGAAAGCCTAAATCTGACTTCTGATCCCTCCCGATTCTATAATAGCTGCCTTTGCACTGCAGTTTTTCTAATGAAAATCCAGAACTGCTGGGAGGAAAGATAAATAAATAAATAAATAAAATTATTTGCTTTAAATGTGTGAAGTGTTCCAATAATTTTAAACAGTTTAATTTAAATTTTAAACTGCAAATCTTCAACCTCTAATCACTTCTAAACTGAAGTGGTTTTAACCAAATGTGAAGTGCTGCAGTGTTTGAAATGATTATACTTGGAGTAGACGACAGTAAACTTTGGAGTGGGTTTCAAACTAATTTTTTTTTTTTTTTTAAACAAGCACTTGCACAATATTGAACTATTGCAGCTGAAGAAGGAGAGGGGACGAGAGGGAGTTAACACTGCAGGACCCAGGCGGTGAAGGGGCCGCAGCGCTGGGAGGTTTTCGGAGGTACAGCGTCCGGCGCCAGGCGGGGGGGACGCCGCGGACCCCCCTCCCCGCCCGGGGGCGGGCGCAGGCGCGGCGGTCCGCGGTGCCCCGACTCCGGCGCCGGGGCCAGGGCGGCCGAGGGGAAGGGTTGTGGGCAGCCGTGGCCGGGGGGGGCGGTTAGCACTTGCCAATTCGCAGCTATGTTTTTAGGACTCTTTCCAGCATTACTTTCTCTTCGACATTTTTATTTTAGGGTTTTCAGTCTTTGCATTATGGGTTTCTCCTGTGTCAGGGAGAGAGTAAAAAACTTAAACTAGAATTCAGAAGCTGGTCCAGGACTCGGCTCCAGCTGGAAAAACACATGTGCTGGCATTCAGCTCCTGTAAGCTCCTTTCTGACTATTTTGAATGCTGGCATTGTTACAATAGGCAGGGGAACAGCCATGATAGCCCAGGGTGACAAATTGCTCAGCCTGGTGCATGTATGTTTTTGCCTGGCTGGTTTGTATTAGCATGTAAGCATCGTCTGCGGACTGCACGTTCTTCCCCTTTCATTTTCACGACCCTGTCCAGTTCAGACGACTGACAGATTCACTGTGTGATTTCCAGCTTTTGATGATTAACTTTTTGACAGCGGTCCTTATCTTTTATTTAATATTATTGTGATGATTATAACAAAGGGCTGCATGTCGGGCAGCATGGAAATCAGGCTGGGTGCTGCCTCCTTAACTCTTGTGATAACTTTGTGTTGATTTAACAACATAACGAAACACCACTTAATGGATTAAACAAGGAGAAAGGGGAACAACTGCAGAATCAAATTATTTGGGTTACTGCAATAGGTAGTTATTTTATGCCAATAGGTAGCTATCTTATGCCCTGTTTCTTCAAAGATTTTGGTACTTACTTAACTCTCCTCAGGCGAGTAATCCCATTGACTTTAATGGGACTACACATACGTGTGCAAGGGCCAGGACCTTGTTATGCAGAGAGGATGTAAATAAACATCAACTTTTTCCCCCTTTGGTTAAAAGGAAACTCTTGTAAATGAATGAAACCATACGAACAAACAGAAAACAGATGAAAGAGAAAATATCTCTTCTTTCTGAAACGTTACATGCATCACTTCAGATTTGGCAGCCTCTTGTCTCTTGCAGACTCTGTTTTTGTTTGCTTAGAGATGGCTGAATTACTATTTTTGATACCACTTAGGACTGTGTGCTAGAAAAGGGTTCTTGTCAAAGATTCGCAGTGGGCTGGACAAGATCTCTCCAGCACATTGTGCACTCTCCAGCAGGGACAACTGGGGAAATCTGCAAGGGGTAATTTTTGCTACTCAGTCCCTCTTTTGCATATGAATTTGCATGACAGATATAAACACACTTTGCCTGTGTAAATCAGAAATAGCTGCTTTTTGGGCATTTGCCAGGGAGAAAGGCTTTGACTTTGCAGCTTTCTTTCATTGCTGGTCCAAGAGCTTCAATATCTTGTCCTCCAGCTGGTGATTAAATTATTCGTATGTATCTCTATAACTTGTAGGTGAGTGTTGCTCAGTTTCACCTTCTTTCCTGATAGTGGAGGTTAGTGGAATGATACTTAGATGCAGAAACCCAAGTTCTCTCCTACTCCAGGATCTGCTTGGTAGAAGACTGGCTCCCTATTTCCCAGTTGTACTTTTCCCATGTGAGTTGAGATACTGCTTTGTTACTTTGATTTGAAACAGATGGTAAAGGGATCTTTGCCACTGAGGTTTTGCTGACAGAGTGGAGAGTAGATCTTCAAACACCCTTTCCAAACATGTCTCCTTCCATCTCTGCCTTGCTGGGAAGGAGATGAGGTTAGCATTAGGAAATGCCTCTGCTGGTTTTATTCTGGTAGAAAATATTCTCTTCTGGTGGAATTTGTTACTGGCAAGCTGTAGATGGATTATATCCCCTTTATGCCACTCAAGCAGAGCAAAGGGATTGAGCAGGGGCAGAGAGTCCTGCCTCCCTGTTTAGCAGAGATCCCTCTTTTATGCACTGAGAGTACATCTCATCTTCTATGAACTTTGGATCAGCCTTATATATGGATTTCAGTGATGAAAGAGAGGTGGCTTGCTGCCTTGGCTAAATGCCGGAGCTTGACTGCTAAAGGTACAAGGTGTGAGTTGCGACTGCATGAATTAAGAAGTTAGGTTTTTATATTTCTGTTTGATTTCCATCGAAGTCTGTCCGGTTCCCCACTACTTTCTCCTGAGTCTGCAGTTGACTCCGTGTGCTGCCCTGGCGTGGGATGGCCCCAGATCTCCACGCTGCTGTTGGTGTGGCACCTCTGGCGTCGTGTGATGCACTTGTAAATCTTGAGTTCAAGCCCCTGGCAGGAGGTGGCCAACCTGTGGCAGGAGGTGTTGGGGCCCCTTGAAGCTCCTGGACACGTTCTTCTGGTGCAGTGGTCTTAGGGCCATAGCTGAACTGCAAACATCAGAGCCTGGGTTCCCACACAGAACTCTATTTCAGCTCTTCTAGTCAAAGCACTTCAATTATTTGTAATAGCCTTCCCCATTTCCAGCTTTTGTTTCTATAGAAAATTTTGAAATATCTACTTTTCATTCTGATGTGGATATTTTCTTCTTTCGAAATTGTGAAGTTTTCCCCAGAAAGAACACTCTGGAAGCCAGCTCTAGTCATAGTTTGCACCTGGCTAATATGTCTCTGAAAGATAAAATGAGAAAAATGTGTGAGAACATAGGCTGGCAAATTGAGAGGGGAATTTTCTCGAATCAGAAAATAAATAAATAGTGCTTCACTCTGCAAACAGTTACTGTGAAGTGCTTATTACAGGGGACATTCTGAACACCTAGATGGGATTATGCCCTGGGAATAAATATGAGACATTGGACCATCACCTTGTGTAAGTCAATATTGCTCCCTTGAGGTAAACAGTGTAATGATGAGGTGTCCTTGTGGAGGATCTGACTCTATATTTTGTGGGAAGCTGTGGCAGGACATGACCCACTCCAAGATGTTGTTTCCCACCTGGTGCAGAGCGTGTGGGTCTGTGGGAGCCAGTGTGGGGGCTGCTCTGGCAGCCTGCAGCCACCACCTTCTCCTGCCTCCCACTCGGCCGCTGCGGCTATGCTGAGAAATGGCTGTTGGTGTTGGGACACTGTGGCAGGAGCTGCTCCGAGGAGCGCAGCAAAGAGCTGGGCACTTTCCATCATTGCATTTCTCATCAGGGAGATCTAGCTTAATTTGCGGGCTAATCTCTGGTAGGGAAATTCATTTCTGCTCTGTCTGTTTGGATCGTGGTGACGCACGCCCATGCCCGCGTTCACTGCACCCTTTGACTGCCGGGCTCTGGGGATGGAGCTGAGCGAGGAGGAGGGGTAAAAGGATGCTGCTGTCTGCTCTCCCCTGTGCTTGGCCCTTGTGTGATGTAAAGCGAGTTAGGTCTGCTCAGACATATAGAGCCCTAGAAAACGCACTGCTGTATGAGTGTGGGTAATATTGGAGACTTGAGATTGTTTGAATGTTGAATGTTGTCACTCCCTTCCTGGGTTTTTATGCATAAACTAATGTGACTGTCCCAGTTTCGCTCCTTTATTTTTTTTGTTTTTTTTTTTCATGAAAAAATGTCTCCTTTTGGATGGGAGAGGAGCACAAACAAAAGGGTACAAGCAAACAGGTAAATGCTTCCCAGCTAGCCTGATCCTATTCACTTGGGATACAATTTCAAAACTTCTGCATCTTCTTCAGTATTTTGGCTCTGGTTTTAATAACTTTTAATCATTTTCCTCGTTAGTCTGATTGTTCATTTTTCAATATGCTACTTTAACTACTTATATACCTAACAAAGAATAATGCAGAGAAAGCAAACTAATTTATTAGAAAAGCAGAACCACATGGCATTCCATATTGGGCAGATTTGTGACGAGCAATTAATTATTTCTATTTTCTTCTTCCCTGGTTTAAATACAGTTTAAGTTGTTGATGTTAATATTATCAAACCTACATTTTTATATCATTTGCCAGGCTTGACAGAATTAAGTGGATTTCTTTAAGTGATAATAGACATAATTAATTTGGTGTATAAGTTGCTTCGTCGTCTTTGAAGTAAAGTAAAAAATGAGATGTTGAGACTGAATTACTGATATTTAATTGGAAACCATTATAAAAAATAAACTACATACACGGTAGATCAGTGAAACAGAAAAAAGAGAGTGTGTGTACAACAGCAGAAATTAACAATTTGCAGCTGAATGTTTTGCTTTAATAGTGGCAGTGGTGATTGCTAGCACAATGGATAGAAGGTAGAGTGACAAAAAGGGCAGAGCTGAACCATTTGAACATGATTGACAAGAATAGTTACGTGAAATTTCTTTATAGGTCATGCAAACAGCATAAAAACATTGCTCTTGGAGACAGAGCAAATGTTTCATTCTCCTTATTTCATCTTTTGTACTCGTGTAATAAATAGTGGTTATATGCAACATTAATACCATGCAAAGGATGATACTGTGCACCTGGCACAGTAGATATTTGGAAGACAGAAGATGTTAGCATGTTTAATGGCTTTTAACATGCAGGACTGCTTATCATAAATGGATTATGAAAAATGGACATGCTGGAGACCTGGCATGGACACCCTGGAAAATCTAATCTGTGATTCTACTAATATAAATTAGTTATTACTCTCAGATAATATCAGTTGATTATCAGTTCAGTCCCACATAGGGTAAAATTTGTCTGTCTAATAAAATAAGTAGGTCTCCAGCCTTCCTTTTCCTTTTCCTTTTTTCCTTTCCCTTTCCCTTTCCCTTTTCTTCCTTCTTTTTTGAAAGAAGGAAGAATTAAAGAATAATTTCCTTCTTTAAATCTTAAAGTGTAAGAAGAAAGTTTGGTTTTCATCAGGATTTATCCGCTATGGCAGGAGGGCAGGGTGGAAGGAGGAGGGAAAGGAGGGAGATGAATTCCCTAAAATGAAACAGGCCAGCCTAGTTAACCAGCAACTCCTAACTAGTTGCTACCCCTAACTATTTGGGTACCAATCTCCCCCCAATAGTACTGTTTAAGGTATGACAAAATGTATATGCTGGTTATGTTCCTTTACAGTCCTGGAGAAGTGAAGACCCTAGTTTAGACTGGAAGCTCATTAGGTAAAGTCCGCTGTGTAGGTGAAGCGATTACAGTGGTGCCTACAACTGGATGAAAACTACTTAAGCTTTTATTCCACCTGAATTTACAAGGAAATAGTGCAAATTATAATAGCAAGAATTCCTCTTCCCCTCCTACACCTTTGTTGACAGTGAACACATGCACCAAGTTCATTCTTGGTCAAGAATGTATCTGCAGTCCTCACAGATCTGGGTGGAAGAAAGATGGATGCTGCTAAGGAGTAAACAGAAGATGCCTGTGGTCACCTTTAAATTACTGTTATGGTGAAAGGTGCTAATAGCAGCCATCAAGTGAGCCTTTGATCCAAAGACAATAATACATCTCATTAAAATCAGTGGGTTTGCCAAACACTCCTTTTCAGGCTCTGGAGGAGAAGCAATTGAGCCTCTTTATATAGGAGTAAAATAACAAGCACAGACAATGGAGGGATTTCAGACAGCACATGCCAGGTCAGAGCCGAGCATGTAGGCAGGGGGATTTCTTTGGTGGCAAACGCGGGGGAGAGGATATTGGGTTTTCAGCTGCTGAACGTTCACTGGCAAAAAAGCCATCAGAAATCCAGGTAGAGTAGTTGTGAACAGGCCTCGGGAGACGGGGGTGGTACAGAGCTGGGCACGGAGCTTGGTGATGAATTCTGGGTACCGAAGTCGCCGCCTTGTATTCCCCTTATACTCAGAGGAACAAAGTTCAGGTTTTGTGAAAAAATCCACCACCAACAACAATAACAACAACAACAACAAACCCTGGAGAACATCACAGTAATGGGTCGCTGTTTTCTCGTCTTAACCGGAATAGTCCTGGAGGGAACTGAGCACTGTCTAGCTGCTAAGACCAAAGGAGCAACGTTATGCCCTTGAAAACCAGTGGAGTCTGTGGAAGACTCCCATTGCCTTTTGTGAGCTTCAGATCAGGTCAGAATTGCCAAGAATTTGATACTGCTGAGATGATTATCTCAAGGAAATATTTCTGAGGAACTGCAGGGCAGGGGAGATGCCGCTGCTTTGCCTGGTTTTGACAGTATGTCACATTGGATGGATGCTCTCTTCACTTTCCAGACTTTGACAGGCCGTAAAGGCTAATTAAACAAAACTACTCAATTCACATGCTTCCTTCAGAGGAACACACATTTATCCTGAAAATAGTTAATACCTAGGATCATGAGTACATAACTGATCAACGTGATATAACACATATTGCAGGAGCCTACTGAACACAGATATTGCCAATTAACACATGATATTACCAGTCAGCATTTATGCCATTTATAGAACACATCCCATTCCAGCTACTCACTGTAGCTTCAAGACCCATAATGATATGAAAGCATTTTTCAAGTAGGATTTTATGTCAGAGAAGGAGTAAAGCTATGTGCTATTGAAGAGAAGAAAGAATGACGAAGGGCTGAGCTCTAGCGAAAGGAGAAGCACTTTACAAACATACAAAAAGACAAGGTCTCTGCCCAGAAGGTCTTACAGTCTCTTGCAGAGGAAATTCTGTGTATAAGGCATCAGGGCATGTCAGTGGAGGAAGGAGGGAGGGGGAACAAGGGGTGTGATAAAACACAGGTGTGTACCCTGGAGAACAGTTTTTTTGTATTGTGCTTTGTCAGAAGATTGCTGAAGTTAGGGGAGGTATCCATCTCCTGGGCAGAGTCTACAGGAAACAGCAGAAAATGGAGTAGAGGAATGTAGTTTTAAACAGATTTAATGAAAGACAAAGAATGGGGAAACAGCTGCCTTCTGCTTCCACAGTTTTGGGCTGGTTTGGGAAAAATGAGCCTTCAAAATAAAGCAGCCTAGGTGTTGCTGTGCAGTATACCAGCAGAAAAAATATTTGAGATCTGATGGGACATTTTTCATTCCTCCTCCCTCAAAAAAAAAAAAAAAAAAAAAAAAAAAAAAAAAAAAAAAAGAAAAGAAAAAGAAAAGAAAAACTATCCCTCTGTCTATTCTTCCCATCCATTTGCTGGCACAGGGTTGTTGAGAAAATTTCCACAGTTTCCATTCAGAATCTGAATGGCCAGAATCTGACCTGGGTATTTTCCTCTGCCAGCAACATGTGCTCAGCAGCTTAATTCAGTGGGAAGTTCCCCTGCCTGAGAGATCGGGAGCAGAAGCCCAGGGGTTAACTAGAGAGGCTGACAGGCTCCCCAGTGATGGGACGTGGGGGAGAAATATGTATACATATACATACTTATTTACATGCATACACACATACACATATTTATATTGATAAAACAACAAGAAAATAAGAAAACTACTGACAAAGAATGTTCCCTAAAAGTAGTGCAATGCTCAATTTCTTACAAGATGTTATTGCATGCTGTCTCTGACTGTGCAGTCTGCATGAGTGAGGAGTTAAAGAGAGCCAGCATCTTAGGCTGAAGCAAAAGAAACTGGGCCTGGAAGGTTTGAGAGCATGTTTGTCCTCTTTCCTCTTCATTTCCTCTCCTTCATTTCCTCTTGACTGTCCCCTTTCCCTCTCTCCTGTCTTTAGGAGGTAGGAGCTGTGCATGCCTCTCACTGGCTGCTTGGATAAGCTAGTGTTAGCATCTTGTTGAGGAATGACTCTTTTTCCCTGTGGTCTTTCAGCTGAGGTGCTGTAATATTAGGTTTAGTATTCTCTTGATGCCAAATAATCACATTGTTCTCACTCAGCTTGTCAGGAGGTTGCGCTCGAGCCTCTGAGGTGACTGGACCTGGAAAGCCGCTAAAAGGAAAGATAGGTGAGTCATTGCCAGGGGTATTTTTGAGGTGTTTCTGCCTCCTCTATAATTAAGGAAGCATAGATTGGGGGTTATATAGATGTTTGCATGATTTTTTTTTGCCATCTCATTCACCTTTAACAAGAGAAGTCCGAATTGTGCTCTATCCCCTCATGCCCTTCACATTTTCTAAATGATATGGGAAAGAAGAAATGGAAGTGAGTTAGCAAAGTCATGCCTGAAAATGCCCCTCTCTCCCTTTTCCACTGATAAGATATGAATCCAGAATGTGACTAGCACCTCCTTTCTCATTAGCTCTAGATTCTGGAAGAAAATGAGGGGAAAATGTAATGTTTGTAGCACAGGTGTGTTTTCTTCCTAATGCCAGCTTTTAGTAGTCACTTCAGCCTCAAGTGTTTTACAGTCAAGTCATACTGGTTAATTACTGAATTTCATTCCTCTGTAAGATTTCACTGGTCTCCAAGTACTCGTCCTTTCTACTTTTTTCTAGTAGTTTGCAGGAGTTGGTGAACTTCTTCAGCTAGTATTTTCCATTTCTTGAGGCAAGACATTGTGTTTCCTCTTCCTGGCTACAATGGAAATTGCCAGAGGATTTCTGTGAGTTGAAGCAGATTCTGAGGATGGCTTCAGCGACGATGATTTCTTCAGAACATCATTTTTGGAAACATTGTACTACACAGCCACAGACTTCTGACTGTTTTTTCCTTCTGTAGGAGCTAGTTAGAAAAAGGAAGAAAAAAAGAAAAGAGAGAGAGAGAGAAAAAAATAGCTTTTACCAAATAATATAGCACTAAACTAGTAAGAGCTCCACGTTTTTCTTTTCTGGCTGGTGAATGAAAACGCTGTGCTAGCAGCCTGTAAGAATTTGACATACAAGCATGGAGCTAGTAGAAAAATTTTAGTAGAGATTTTAATTTTCTTTCAGGTGTTTTCTTCTGAAGAGAAAAATCAGAATTGTAAGACAGCTTTCCTGTCCAAGGTTTACATGACTTTTGATTAAAATGTGTAGGTCACTTTAAAATAAAAAGCTACTTTTTTTAACCAAAATTCTCAAAAGCAGCAATTTTCATAAACTATGAAAACACATGAAATTTTCAAAATCATAATCTTCCCTACCCCCAAATAGCTGGGGAAAATGATAGGCATTTTGTTGGCTTCGCTAAGCACATAATGTGCTGTTTGGCCTTCAATACAATGTTTCAAAGCACTTGGATCCAAAATACCTCTCTGAGCCATACTGAATGTTTCATCTTCAATGCAGAAGTCCCGCTTACGGGAGTGGGAGTTGTGATATTGATCATTAGAAGTTGCATATTGCTAACATTTTAGCCATAAACTTATTATAACCCTCAATTAAAAAAAAAAAAAACAAAAAAAAACAAAAAAAACCCCACAAAACCCAGCACCCTTCCCGGTGGTGTGGACTGAACTGCCTTTTTTGCAGATACCTGATGAAATTTTTGAAGTTGTGCAAGTTCCTTATTTTATTTATTTATTTATTTTTTAAATCTGACTATAGAGGTTCTGTCTGTGATAATTTTCAGACTGCTTTGCTTTCATTTTCACCTACCCTGCAAAGGATAAAGCAGGGCTGAGGTGCAACGTTGTTTTTCTCGCACAAACAGTCCCCCCAACATCTTTACATTTGCAGCGGGCGCCGAAATCCAGTCAATCACTCTTGCACGCCCACAAAAAAATAATGGCTTGACCTGCTCGTGGCCAGATCTGACATGCCCTGCTGTGGTGGGAAAATTAATTCACCTCACTACACTGCAGTCACCCTCAGTTGAGTCCTGCAATTATTTCATTATGATCTAACTAAGGCTGATAAGAGATCTCGTTTGATACCGAGCGTGGCTGGGGGGCTGCCAGGGGGTGGGACGCGGGATGCCCTCGCGTGTCAAGCCCTTGCATCCAACCGACCGAGCTTTGTGAGGCTTTCTTGCCTGATGGAAATGGGGGTGATTAAAAACATGTTGTGCCCGTCTGTGTAGCTTTCACATGATCTTCTCCCCCAGACAATGTACTGTGCAGTTAGCATATTTGAAAACCTAGAGGCTTTTCATCTTTGGCGGGGGAGGGACGGAGGCTTTTGACGCGCTGGCTGGAGGAGCACACTCAGAGTCCAGTGTTTTCTGGAGGAAGGATCCGTTCTGATCATTTCTTTTTTTTCTTTCTTTCCTTTTCTCTCTTTCTCTCCTTTTCTTTTTAAAATTTTCTTTTTTTTCTTTCTTTTCTCTTTTTTTTTTTTCCTTTTTTCACCTGTACTGTGACAGATGGACGAAGGGAGCCCTGGAAAAGTGTTAATTGCTCTTTTTTATTCAAGTGGTTCGGAGGTTCAGGAGACCCTCTAATTAAAGAATCTGTGAGTGAGCTGGGCATCTGGCCTCTGCCATTTTAATCAAACTTGTAATATGAGGAGAGGGCAATGGCTGTCCAATTACTTGACAGCTTGAAGATGTATATATAGTAAGCAAATACATTTGCTCAGAAGATGCCAAATTGTCATAACAACAAAATGCTTGCTATCTATTTTATGCTTATCATCTTTTTAAAAATGTATGAACATGTACCCCATCCCTGGATGGAACTATATGGGTTATAAAGTTGGTGATGATTTAGGATCTGCAAAACAATTGGTGTGCAGAAGTTTTGTAATATATGCAAATACCATGCTACTGAGTCAGAGAACAGCTTCTCCAGTCTGACAAAAGTATTGAACTGAAATTCTTTATTTTTCAGTCTGCCATGAAATAACTACTTTTACTCACTTCCCTACAGATAGTTGTCATTCATTTGACAGAAGGCCACAGCTACCTTTTTTTCTGTTTTTCAAAGGACCAATTCGTATCCCGCACACCTGGAATTCATCACAGAGTACACCAAGGCTTCTTCATCTTTGTGAACATTTCATTGAGTATAAAATGATGCAGTGCTGTTTTCCTGAATCTGATGACAGACAGAAATAATTGCTGAGCAACATGAATTTTGAAGTTCTTCCCTAAATGTTGTTAGCTCTCTAATGTAAAGATGAATGTTCAAACGACCTCACTTTTACTTAAATATGTAAGACCTTGTTCAATCAGCTATATTCACATTATTTCACTGTTTACCTTTTTCAGGGAAACAGCCCACCAAATGTGTATTTTGCTACCCAGACTATAGCCTATATTCTTCAAGGTGAGAATCTAGTGTCAAAATAAATAAGGCAGATGCGTCTTTAATAATGGTATAATTTATATTTATATTTAATTAATTAAAATGTCAACATGAAGATACTCAAGGAAGCTGCTGCAGACTTTACAGTTTGCTGCAGAATCGAAAGGACTTTGCTGCAAATAAAAGTCCTGTGTCCTACATGTTTATTCGTGGAAATGTGGATGACTCAGTTGCTGGCATTTGGTCGATGGGACTTTTCTTCTGTCGATCTTTGAGTCGAGGTTGAGCAGCAGGTAACAAAGGATGATATTTTTATTTTCTACAAATCAGTCAGACCTCTAAAACTCATTTTCATAACTCTAAGCTGTATTGCAAACCTTAGCAGAAAGGCCGGTGTAGACTGGATTGTTAGACTTGGCATGAGCTCTTCTGGAGCCGCAAGGAGGACTCTGGCTGCAGGGAGCAAGGTCTCTTCAGACCCACTGCGTTGCCCCATTTGTACTTTCCCCACTCTCTGGAAAGAGAGAGCTCTCCATCTTACATTTTAATCTGCCTTTATCATTAGCATGGAGCTTAATTTTAATGTTTCCTCCACCAAAAAAGGCCGCTATCTACTTCTTGCTTGCAGGAAATGCAGTTCAACATAGAATGCTGGCAACTGTCGGTACTTTTATAGCTGGCCGACAAACCATCAATTTGAATGAACAAAGCAGAGTATTTTCTCGTACTTATAAGACCTACATTTATAGTATCCACATGCTGGGGTAATTACTGCTAAATAATTTAATACTGTAAAAACTGACATATCCATTTAGGTGTATGCCTGTTATATTGTTAAACCGTATTGGGGTTCTGACCTCTATTAGACAGCAAATAATCCTACTAAAGACTGGTCATTCTCTCTCTCTTTTTCGTGCTCTCATGGTGAATTTTATTCATAAAGCTTAGGATTTTGCAGCTATTCTCATAGTCCTGCGATTAGTAAGTGCACACTCGTGACAGCACTGAAAATTCAGTGTAATCACAATCATGTTTGATTACCAATTCAGAAGGATCTAACTATCTGGCTGCAAGGATAATTTTGCTCACTGTAAACAGCTCAGAGAATTGTGTGTGATCGTGTTGTGTGACCAAAAAAAAAAAAAATGAATTAGATTATTTGCTAAATGCCAAGGCACATTAAATATTTTTGACAACAATGAAGATTCTTTGTAAATTGTAATTAGACTGGAAATTATTGCACAGAGCCTGCTTCTCTATAATCCTTTTAAATCAGAGTAGTTGTAATTGGCCTTAGAGACTCAAACTGTTTCGTGTTTTATTTTCTAGAAGTTCTGCTTCTGCATATGTAATAACAGAATCCTTTGTGGATACAATACAATAGACATGTGTGTAGGGTTATTTTAGTTTATTTGTTTTGGTAGTGAGTCAAATATCCAGGGTAAAAGAATATAGAAAAGAAAACATGCTGAATGCTCCTGGATATGAATGGTACTTACATGTAAAGAGAAGCAAAGAAATCATAATGGACCAGCTGAGGTTGAGGTAAGTGGCATAGCCCTGTTGGTTAACATCATTGGCTGAAAATTTGGAACTATATTTTGCCTATGGATTTTCATTCTGGATTTGATTTTGGTACTATCAGGTGACTTAGGAAACCTAATGATATGAGTATTTTGGAATACGAACCCATAGATTTTTTGCATGCTCTGGAGCTCTGAAAGCCTCCCGTTCACATTTACAGTTTCTTTTCTGATTTTAGGTTTATGTGAGATGGAAACTTGAGGAGATCCCATGGGATCCACAGCCGTTCTACTACATCCAAAGAAGATCCCTTTCAGCTTAAGGTCCTTGTACTGCCAATGGCAATGGGAGTACGAGTGCGTGTGTATGAGTGTGTGTGTGTGTGTGTGTGTGTGTGTGTATGTAAATAGTAGCTGTGGGAACAGGAGGGAACAGTGGCAGATTGTCAAGGAGTTAAGTGGAACTCAAAATTAAGTGGGAATTTTGAGGCTTATTTGATGTAACACTTGGCTGTGAAGATGGTGCAAGACAGACTTGAGGCAAACCTGCAAATTCAGCCCAAACTCATTAGAAATTAGCTAGTAGTAATCAGAGAGCCTTGACTGCATGGAGAAGTATCGTTAATCTAGAGATGTGTGGTTCTGTTGGCTGAATGTATTGCTCATTCACTCATAGGCTGAATTAACTAGTGAACTAACATGTACAAATCTGTCAATACATTCCATATAAATTTTCATCCCAACTCTGCTGAGCTTTGATTTATCGCCAATATCTGAAATGATGCAAAGTTTATCTTAGAATAGTTTACATAGGTCTAATATTGATGTGATCGTGACTTTCACTGAAATGAAAGTAATTGCCACTCTGCAGAGGTGATGAGAAAATAATATACCTAGAGCCACTTCATTCACTTTACAAATGAAAGTTACAAACCTCGATCTCCATTGAGACTCTCTGTGAAACTGTGTCAGTTTTAAGCCTGCTGAGTTACTTCAGACTTTCCTTGATGCAACTGAGGCCAGACACTGGCCTACATAAGATCTTTTTATAATTTTAACACTTAGTTTGCACCCATCACGCAGAAACATAAGGTTGATCTGCTGTGGTAGGTTTATTTAAAATTGCTGGAACCTGTGGATGAGGTTTTGTTTGTATTAGCTACGTAATGGCAAAGTCCAGAAGCAGGGACTAGGATTTTACTATACCAGAGTGATTTTTAGAAGATTGAAAAATTAGAGGAAAAAAAAAAAAACCCTGCCTAAGTGTTTCAAGGAGATAAGAGCCACACGAATGAAGTCCATCCAAACCAATGAAAAAAACTTGTCTTCACTGAGTTTTGTATCAGCTGCTCTGAAAAAAGAGCTCAATTTTGTCTTTATCAGCATTGTCAATTTCTATTTAAATGGATTATTCCCAGATCAAGCTGTTTCTTCTGTTGGCTAAAGACCAATTTCCAAATCAAGGTCTTAGCCTATGCAACAGGTTAACTCGTACACATACATTTTTGCATTCTAAAATTAGTGAGATTTTTAGATCAATAGTGAGTGACATGATGAAGCTGTAAGGGCATCTTCGACAAAGGTAATTGCCTTTGCTTCCTTCAGATCTGCCTTCTTGCTGGCTGAAGTAGCTCTCTTTATAGCATACAGATATAGGAAACATTCAGCAGCCCAAAGCTGGAAAGACAATATTTGAATAGGCTGGAATACACAGTTCAGACGGTGGATTGAGGTAGACACATGACTCACGTCATATTGAAAGACAGGCAGAGGGCTCATGCTCTGAGGAACCAAAACAACTTAAAAAATACTAACGGTCTGAAGTCGCAGTGATCTCTATAAACTGGAAGAAGAGCCCTTGGGAGATTCATCAGTGCGGCAGACTGCAGAGGCTGCCCCAGCCCCCAGTCTGTTATTTCCTCCAGGGAGTCTCTGCTGTGCGTGGAGCTGGCAGCAGTGCCCAGGAACAGGGCATAGTCGGACTGGCGGGAGAATTTCCTGGTGAAGTCTCTGCGTGGTAAGAAAAGGCTGATTCACAAAATGTTCTCAGGCTTTCCCATTCCACCCTGCTGGCCCGACACCAAAAAGCAAGAGGCATTTCTCCACGGATCTTCTTGTACCAACACTGAGGTGGCCAAATCCCGTTGACTTTACTTAAGGCTTACTCAGGTAAGCCTTTGAGTCAGTGGAAACTTTTTCCGAGCAGCACTTGAGTAAGAAAGCTGAAGAAAGTATTGCCAAGCAGATGGACTGACTAGATACGCTAATTGGTCTTTTCCACCTAGCACTCAGATGGACAGAAATATGCCATACAGGAGCTTGTGGTGTGTTGGGAAAGAGGAGGCAGCACTTTGCTGAAGTAGCAGCGCTTGAAGGCATCGGGACTTAAGAGTGGTTTAATTATGCCTGTGCTGCTGCTAGGAGAAAATTCTTGCTTCATCAGTGCAAAAATCCTTTCAGCACAAGTTGTGCTGGCGGATGGGGAGCAGGGCTGTACCCTTGAAGGGCCCTAGTATGGCAAGGGCCTTGGGCTGCTCACGTGGGCTCCCTCAGCCATGCGGTCACCGTTTCTCCTGTGTAGGAAAGGCTTTGTTACAGGGCCTTCGACTTTGAAGAGAGAGGAGTTTTAATACAAATAATGTTAGATTTATATATATATATATGTGTGTGTATATGCGTGTGTGGGTGTGTTTGCACGTACATATATATGAAAAGAGAGAGGAAGAAACTTTATATGTACATGCATGCATGCACTTATTTATTTACAAAGACTGTACCTTTTGCAGGTAAAATAGGTGATAAAACTGCAGTGAGGTACAAACTTCAGTGTGTAGCGCTTGAGTTCTCGTCTCTGGCATCATGTTTTTCATTAGCCTCAATATTCACATTTGAAAAGTCATTTATATTGATATTATTAAAAGTCACCTGACTCATTGCTGTAATGTAGAGGTTAACCAGCTAAGAGGTTTGGAAGCTCATGGAAGGTGAAAAGTACTCTAATATGTTGCTGCTATGTTGCTGTTTATTTCTATATAAAGTAGGCTTGGCTGATCATGTGTCATGTACTGCGTTGTGTCGGTGTAAAGGCAGGTGCGTGATTCACGTGTCGCCTGTGTGCTCTCTCATCCAGAAGCACTGAGGTACTGATGAATAATCAAAGCATCTGATCAAATGATTTAAAGAAATTGTGTTAAAGAAGGAGTGGGGGCCACAAAAGCGAAAATTGCTAGAGACTGTTAATTGCTACAGATGTTGGTCAGAGTTTTTTACTCACTCAGTCTTTCCTCAGTTTCTTCACAGCCCCTTGGTTTTCCCCAATTTGCTGGAAATACCTGCTGACTTGGCACATGCTCGCGTAAGCTGCCTAGTGAGGTAGTGCAAAGCGTGACTTTCGCACAACTTCTTTTCACTTTGTTTTTTTTTGGGGGGATGTGTGTGTGTGTGTGTGTGTGTGTGGAGATGATTCCTTTTGTTTAATCCTCATCTCTATACTCGATGCTTTTAGCTGATGCTAGAGCTGCTGCTGCTGTGGATGTCTCATGTCCCACAGGAGGTGGATAGGACCTCCCTGGCTTCCTCCTCTGGAGCCCGCGTGTCTCCTCCGATTTTCCTCATACGTACCATCTTTCTCTTGCTGCTGGTGATGTCCCCGGTGACTGAGATGTTGTGCGTACGGGAGCACTTCACCAGGCGAGGAAGGGCAGATGGAGCATCCTGCCGTGGTCCCCAGCCAGATGTCATGGGGTATTCGTCCTGTTTGAGAGGGTTGGAGATGCAGGTGGGCAAAATGGGTCTCTCCACCAACCACCAACCTGTGTGCACCACTGGCTTCCCAGCCCCGGGTAACCCCCGCTGGAGGGGGGAAATTTGGCTGATGATGGGCTCCTCTGCACAGTGGAAG
Source organism: Rhea pennata (assembly GCF_028389875.1). Lineage (NCBI taxonomy): Eukaryota > Metazoa > Chordata > Aves > Rheiformes > Rheidae > Rhea > Rhea pennata. Next base: position 56,253,040 of record NC_084667.1, on the reverse strand, counting down.
CACCCTCAGCCACTGGCCCTGTGCTCCTCAAAATATGACTACCTCCATCTTATCACCCTGCCACAGTTCACCCTCTTGCTGATGTGAGATGGGGACTATATTTACCCAGAAGAGTCATGAAAATTGCCATGACAATGATTGTGGTTGCTTGGGAATGCAAGCAGCTAATTTTGCCTGAATAATAAGACACGGAGTCATCTGTCTTCCTGGGTAAAGCAGAGGAGTTTCTGCAGGTGAGAACAGGTAATCTTTGTGAGGGCATAATTGCAAAATACGAAAATGTTCCTATATCAGTGCAGATTGGTGACTAATAAATAGCTCTAATGTGTTAATGGCTGAAGTTTGATGCCCTCCCTCATTGTGCTAAAGATCTGCAGGAAAACTGAGAGTCCCTGCCCCCTCATTTCACCACCAAAGAGCAAAAAGAAATCACATTAAAAAAACTTTAGCCTGAAAATAACTCTCTACTGTTCATCTTCGCCCAGGGCAAATTTTTCTTTGGTGAGTAACAGCATTTTCACAATCCACCTTTTATATTTATCTCTCTAATGCTATGTAGTATGCCAAAGTTCACTTAAAGGAGACTATAGCTTTTGCTGTGGAAATCCTCTTGAGGAGAAGAATAAAATATTTACCAAAAACTAAAGCCCTCTAAGTTAGTGCTTTTACTTCTCCATCCTCCGTCCCCCCACAAACCTCAGAGGACCTGTCTGGTGAAATGGTGACGCAGGATCCTACTCGAACAGACCTGAAAGCAATAAAAAAGGATCCCAGTTCGTCCCAACGAAGAAAAACCCAGCGTCACCAGGGTGAACCCCCTTAGACGTGCCACGGTTTGGGGGAGCAGGCCAGCTCCCTCCGCACCCGGCTGCAAAAGGCCTCGAGCGAGCGGGCAGGGACGAGCCCACCCTCCCTCCCCGGCGATTTGCTTGCCGCAGAGTTGTGGTTAAAGGCGGTTTGCAGCCGTGTTTGAGACACTTCTGTGCTCGGTTTCAGTCTGCAGCAGCAATTAGCCTTCAAAGTCGTTGGTCAGACTCAGTGAAGGGTAATGGTGACTTTAAAACTGCTCCCAGGAATTAGATAAACAGTCTCTTAGGGCTCAGAAATCTCTCCCTCACTCTTAAAAATTTTTTTTTAGTGTCTTGCACTTTTAGTGACAGTTTTGCAAATTGCTAGTAAAGAACTTAAATGTCTAATTAAATCTCGAAGATGTACAAGAGTTTGAAGAGCGTGATTGATGCCCACAAAGGTATGGCTGCCTAATGGAGTCGTCCTGACAGCAATCGCGAAAGCCCATTTAACGGCTGATGTCTTGTTGTGATCCATGTTGTCATTTTTTCATTACTGATTAAAATTAAAAATCTGCTTGGCAAATCCATTGTAAAAATTTCCTTCATGAAAATCGACGGGTACAAATTATTTTGTCAATCGCCTGGCAATCAAACTGTGACTGAAGACTGTTTCATGCCCATAGTGTTTTTTTTTCCTCCTTTTTGCTCATGCCAGTGAGTTTTCATAGCAAAGTTTTTAAAGCGTAGGTGGCAGTCTTGGCAATGCTTTTTTTTTTTTTTTTTTTTTTTTTTTTTAATAAATAAAGCTGCAGCTCTATATTTTAATGAAATGTTTTGTTTATGTTGTCTTCCCGTTCCCATCTGAAAGCAAATGGGAATGTTCCTTGCTCTGCGAGTCGGGCTATGCTGCATAATTGTCTAATGCTGTGTAATGACAGGTGAATAATAGCAATAAAAGCCTTTATTAGGATAAAATCTGTTTTGAGAGAGGAAGCGTAAACTGTCTAAAATGTACAACTGGAAAAAGAGGAGGAAACGAGGACGCCCGGCGAGGAGGCGAGGACGCCCGGCCAGCTGATTTGCACGGCGGGGCCGGGCGGCGGGCCCTCGGCGCGGTGGCTGGGCGCCGCGCGGAGCCCCAGGCGGCGGTTGGCGCCGGCGGCGCGGCCGGGGCACCGCGGGCCGCGGCGCCAAGCAGCAGCGTCGCAGCTCGTGCAGCTCCGTGGCGAGCGGGTGAAGCAATAGCGAGAACTCAGCGCCGCAGGAAAGCGATCGGGCAATCCCGATTTCTCGCTAAAATTCAAAATACGCTTTGCAACGGCTCAAAACAAATGGACAACCCAAGCAGCACGGGAAAACATTATTGTCCCATTAATAAAACTTTTCTCCCACTTAATTGATATTTCCTCTTCTCATAATTGTGTCTCATCGTTGAGTATAAATCAAAGATAATAAAAATAGCTCTCCCTAGCAGATAAGTGTGCTAGTTTCAAGTTTGATCTCTGTTGCTGTTCTTGCTTATCTAATCTAATCAGTATATCTTTCTGCAGGTTCGTATATCATCACCGTGAATACTTTGTATTTCAGACAACAAGAGAAAAGGAATGTTTTGTTTCAGTTTCAAAGTTGTTCCTTTATTGTGATCTTTAAATAAAATATTGAAATATATTGTGTGCTTTATATCCTCTTTCCAAATTCTTCTGAAAAAAGACTAGATTGCTCACAACTCAGAATAAGTAAAAAATTTCCAAATCATTTTTCTCCTTGTATCTGCTACCCTGTTTGAAGTTTATTGCAAACTCCATCATATTTTGAACACAAGCACATTATTAGTAACATTCTCTGGACTGTGGACTGTTCAGAACAAAATAAAGAGCCTGCAAGTAACTTTGCAGTAAATGTATTTATGCTTCTGTGAAATACATTCCAGATTTTAAAGTGAAGAACTTTTCTGCTCTTGGCAAAATGTATTTGTATGATAGTGTTTTTGAACAGGACTCATGGGTTCTACCCCAGATTAAAGGAGTGGAAAATAATTACTGGGAGAAAGCTGGCTGCCCAAGTCTTGGTTTGAATGACTCTTCAATGCTTCTGGGATTCTACTTCAAACAGTTAGTACCTTAGATAGGTATTCCTTTATTACTGCTTAAATATAAATGTAATAACGATATTAACAAGAATTAAAACATTTACTTATTTGAAAGTTAATGTCTAGAATAAAATGGATATTTTGACCTTTCCTGTAGCGAGTTGTAAAAGCATGTGCTTTGCAAAAGTGGTGTAGGATGCATCGACCCAGGAAACTTGCGGAGGGCTGTCTGAGGAGATGTGCCCTATATAAAGCTGAGTGCTGAGTTCCCCTCTTGGGGCGGGGGGGCTTGCAGAGCTGACGACCTTTGCCAACACGGGCTCCTTTTTTTAAACGGTGAATTTCCCAAATCTTTCCAGCTGGGAGAGGCCGATCTGAGCTATCACAGCCTGTCTTTGGTAACCTTGCATGCTGCACTGCTACGCTGGGCTGGGATCCGGGCAGCACAATGGGACTACTGCTGCTCTCCAAACAATTGCGCAGGATTTTTGCTGCTTCATCGGTTATTGTTTGTGGCATGGGTAATAAGTGAAAACAATGGGTTGGAGTAGAATAGGAAACAAACAAAATAACAATGTGAAGACCAAAACAACAACAGCAAAAAACCCCAAGTTTACATGTTTTTAATAATGTTAATGTGACTGAGGGAAAGACCAAGGAATTTTAGCCATGTGGGATATGTCACTCTTTATTTCTGCCTCAGAGGCAAAAGTAAAGTAAAATGCTAAATAGTTTGAGTTTGGAGCAGGATGTCAACCTCAGTTTATGAAAGGTTATTATTTATTTCACAAAAGTGCCCCAGATGTGCCAGCTGCTTCATAAAAATACTGGGAAACACAGTTTTGCTCCCTGAGAATTAGTATGATATGACCCCTTTTAAGGTTGTCTGCAGGGTTTGAGCCCAAGGCTTACATGCATTCAAAATGTGTATAAACTGAGCACTTTCCCACTCTCATCATGTGATTTCTCCATCACAGGGTAAAATTTTGGCATGTACCATCCTTTGGCATGTCCCACAGCCTTTTTTCCACAGAAAGGATGTGTGAGTGAAGAGAAGCCATGGCACTTTGGGTCTGGAGGACTGGATGACAAAATCTCACGGTGTGTTACAGTGCTCATTGGCCATAGAAGCCGGGCGTAGCAGGACTTAGAGGTAGATAGGTGAAATTGAATCGCTACATCCCAAATACAAAAATGTAGACCCCAAACTTTATTTAATTTGTAGTTACCTATATAAAAGTGACAGCAAAAGCTCAACATTTCTGGCATCTTTGCCAGACCGAACTCAGTGTCCAAGTCATACCTGAGGTGGTCAGTGGTTCTCTGGAGGGCAACACAGGCAAGGCTACAAATGTTTAAATGTCTTTTAATCTTGGATTCATTTTTACACATGCAGACATATTTTATTTACTTGTTGAAGTATATGGGCTTAAGTTGTTACTGAAGCTGTGTGTATGTAAAATACATTGAGCTGCGGAATTCATGGCAAAGGTTGTCTGCCATTACTTTTGGCAAAAATAGTAGAAAATCTACTGTCCAAATCCTTCATAATGTATTATAGTGTCATTTGACTGCAAGGATGTTTGGGAAGCATTGTGACTTGTCAGAGCTATATTTTTAATGAATGTTGTTTAATCAGAAATGTCTGATTCACAAAAACAATATTGTTTTCAGAAAAGAGCTTGTTTAAATTTATTTTACAAAAGGCTCTAACTTTTTATGTGTGTGAAAATGTTAAACACAGTTTTAAAGCAAAAATGCCCATCTTTTCTGTCTGAAATAATTTTTGCTTGGAATGTTTAATACTCATAGGAGATGTCATATATAATAACATTTAATATAATATTGAGCATATGTGTACACAACAGTATGTATACTGTGGATGCAAATACAACATATTAAATCATTCTATACAATTTTATAGCTGCAGGAGGCTGAAAGTTTCAAAACCCCCCAAGAATCTTTCAAGATTTTGCCTCTGTGTTTTAAGCTAGAACCCGTAACATGTTCAAAGTCAGGCTGGAACAGTTCTATTCTGGGTATCTTCATATATACTTGGATTCATTGCGTAAGATCCAGTAACAAACATTAGTGAACCTAATCTAAACTAATCTTTAGTGGTGCTAGGTTATGTCTTTCACCTCCAACCTAACGAGCTAGCAGTTACGGGGAAAGTCACTTTGCTTAGTTTTCATCCTAACATGAATGATGAAGTTAGGAAGTTTGGTCCCTCTAAATACTGGCAGACTTTGGCTCCTCTGATGCGTAACCAGCAGAGATGAGGCTCATACCCATCCCCTTCCTGAAGACGTTATATCTTATGCATCTTCTTAAATCAGGGGCCAAGAGTTAACTATGATAAATACCTGCTCTGCAGTAGCATCAGTTTCACTTCTGGGGAAACCAGGTTCTTACTCACGAGGTTAAAACTTGTGCTGCCATGTCTTGGCTTTCCTGTTACCTGAGCCAGCTGCATTCAGGTGACAGCAGGTACGTATGTCTGACCGCGGTCACACCTCCTGATTGCAGCACAGAGATAACCTCTGTGTTCAGGAACAAATGGGTGGCATATGTATGACATACACATCAAGTATTTCACCCTAGAGTGTGTAAGCAACTGTCTGTATGTGTAAAATACATTACCATTTATTAAATTAATTATCCTTTCTTCTTAGATTAGGCATTCTACAGTCCCATCAGTCTGGTGTCACTGAGTTGATAATCACATAATAAATTTTAAATCACATAATATTTCATGTTGATCTGGTACCAGAAGATATTTAAGGCCTGTTACATTTAGATCTTCTTGCAATGCTGGGAACCGAGTCCTGACTGAGAAGAGTTTAGAAGCAGAGATCTTATATTTCAGTGGAGAAAGACTAGAGTACGAGCTGGCAAATCTTTTTTCTAGTGATGAACTTATTCAAGCAAGTAGCGCCACGCAAAAATGTTAGAGATAAGAAGACACTCATTTTTTCTATAGTTGTAGGAATTTCTCAATAATATTCAGTATCTCAGAGCTTACGGGACAGTTACCACTTGCAAACACAACTAGTATGTAATCTTGAAGTGTGTGTGATTCTGTGAAACTGCACTACAGAGTCATAATTAACTACAGCTTTTTAATTATCTGCAGGGGCACTACAGCTCATAAATCTAAAATGACACTAGTTTCCATATTTATAAAGCAGATGATCACTCCCAGGAACAATGTTTTTGAAAAAGAAAACATTTTTTTTTGAGAGTGTATAAATAACTTGAAAATAAAGAAGTTATTCTGGATTTAGACCATTGTAACTGAGATCTGGAAATTGTCCCCTTATACTTTTCAGAGCTAGTAGGTTAGTGTCTCGTTATGTCCCAATGGTCAACGAATTAATAGTGTTCCTATTACATGCTCCTGTTTGGAGAGGTTAGTATCTCAGCCTATAAAAATTTACTGTATGCTGAAACTTGGCACACAAGGTCTCGGCACGAGAGAAACTTGTTTTTACAAAATATGGTTTAAATCACTTGGATATTTTTTAAGTTACAAGAAAGCAGGGAAAAAAGAAAGAAACAAAGAAAAGGCAGAAGTTTGTGGTTTCACACTGGGATTTTTTATGGTTCTAAAAATTCAAAACCAGCTTTGACTTAAGCAATGTAATTTTGCATAATGTACGCTATTGTCTCTGAGTATTAAACAGAGCCATGCAAATTTCTGCCATTTCAAGTTCCTGACCACGTTTTTTTTCCCCCTTCTTTCAGTCTTAGCTTACATTAGCTTTCATTTCTAGTTAAAATGAATGTAAAACCCAAAGTGAAACTAGGCTGAAACTATATTGTACTTTGACAAAACATCATGTTTCAAAAATTCCTGTCAGGATTTATTGATGTCACATGAGTATCGCTTAAAATGGAGCTTGAGATGTCTCAGAGTCACTTCAGCATTTCTTTCCCAGTGTTAACATACCCACAACTGTATTAGTGACTCTCCAAAGAACTGGATGGGGAAAGTAAGAAATTCTATTGACCTATTTGAAAAAGTTATAACAGAACTTAAACTGTTTTAGCAGCTGTTGCTCAGAGGATGCCGTAGTCATTTATCTTACTCTTCACAGGTTCATCTCTGTGCTTTTGGCCCAAATCTGCAGAAGTTACAACAACATTACTGAGGCAAAACTCATGGATATATGTGGAATATATTTAATAGTAAGGATCAAAACTTGTTTTAACTTTAAGTATTTTTATATCTGACTTATCTTGAGTCTCATCACTCTTCATGGCATCACCATTCACCCTGTTATGGTTAAGACATCTTACTCCCTACTTAAGAAATTCTCGTTCAGCCTTAAACAATATGCTTACACTGGAAATTTAGCATTTGGACTGACAATTTAAAAAATAATTCTTCAACAAAATTCAGAAGTATTAGAAAGTTAGACATCAAGTACCTATAAAATCCATGAAATGGAGAGTTGTTTGGTACTCTCCAAAAGTTAAAATATACCTTTGTTTTGTTGACATATAAGACTATGTAAGTATTTGTCATAAAAAAAGGCTACAAAATTTACATTGAGGCAAGTAAGTAAATGAATTAAAAAGTTAATGTTTTTATAAGGAGTGGATCTTGGTCCTTTTATAGAGCAATGTGTGTTTCTAACAGAACTTTGAATAGCTGGGACAGAAAGAAAGCACTGCAACTAATTAGTTATTTTGTTTTTTTCACATTGACATTTTTGTCCATTTTCTCAATGGGAATATTTAGCACTCCAAATAAGTTTATGTACTGCTGCTGGTAAGTGACATGACAGATTGTTGTGGTCTGCAGGGCCAAAGCTGCTTTTTAAAGAAATCAGAATAAAACGAGTTTGAAAGGTAGTGTAGACAGACTTCCACTTGCTTTAAGTTAGCTACCATTCAGCAATGGCACCGTGGAGCTCAGCAGAATCCAACCCCTCCTGCTGAGATAGCTGAAAGTCAACCTGAATATCTCTAGAGTACTTCTGCAGCCTGCAGCTTTGGCATGCCTAGTGTATAACTATCTATCTATAATTGTCATACGTGACTGTTTGTGTACATATGCAGACATAGCATGTAACGCCCATAATGTGTTTAATGCAAAGAACATGAAAAGAACATTACTGAAGCTTTGGTGGAGTCCCTGAGAGTCAGACTGTTTCCTGTGAAACTGAAAATTGGTATCTGGCTTGCAGGCTTAAAATGATATTCTTTAATTAATATTAATTGCATTAACTTTAAAAAAAATGAAAAATAGAGAATCTACTTTTCCCACAGGACTCTGTAATGAATCAAGGTCGTGTAGTGAGAAAATCTATGGTCCATGGGAGCCTAGTGCTCAAATGTGCCCCGCTGGACATCTGTGTTCCATTCCCAGCTCGTGTCACCAGTGAAGTAGGAGGCATTGCTCATTAGTAAGCACTAAGAAGAGCAAAAATAATTAACATCAGTAAACAGAGGACGGGTTGACACTGCATGTTGCTGGTTCCAAGCCCAGTTCACCTGAAAAACATTTCCCTTCCTTTAAAGAAAGTAAAAACAAAGATATATTTTGTTGGTGACGCATGCGGAGTAGAAAAGAGAAGCCAGGGCGGTCCATGTGCAATAATAACAGAGAGATACAAACACTGAGTGACTGGTGATGGAAAACATTTTCCATCAATTTATAACTCCGCCAAATCTGAAGAGACCTCCACAGGGCATGCAAAAGACATCTCCCTAGACGATGAACTACTCCTGTGCTTGGATTCATGGACTAACTGCTAGCAATGATGGTGTTTTAGTTCTCCAATAAAACAGTCAGAAGGCTTTTTATAATGGAATATGTGTGACAACCTAAATATAGGAGTCATTGCTGCTTTCTCTGTAATAACGCGCTCTAACCCTAACTCACACATCCATATGTATATGTATATTTCAGACAACCACTCTGCGAGAATAAATGTAACTTTTTCCAGGTGAATGTTACCGTTCATATTGTAGCTGTACAATTTATGCTATCACTGAAAATGCTCCAGTAATTTCACATGGAAGTGGTTGGCATGGAAAAGTTATTGCAACCGTAGCCCAGCAGTAACTTAGGCTTCCTGATTTTCAGTAAATTTTCCCCTTTTTATATATTCAAGAATAAGTGTTTTCAAGGTTATGGCCATTACACCAATTATTTTTCCAATTCTACTTTCGAATGACATACTATTCCACTGCAGCCTAGTGAGGGAATGTATTGCAAGTGATGTGAATGGATTTAAAAAAGAAGAAAAAGATATAATTTTGGCAAAAAAATCATGACTTTTTAATTTATAAAAAATAATAAATATAGACTGGATTTTCTGTAAAGAAAATGTTACATTCACTCTATTGCCATTTCAAAAGATATATTTTTTTTATCCCTTTCTGTCCTAATCTCTTTATGATGTTGCTGTGTTGTATTGTGTTGATAAGAGGCTATCTGGGAGCAAGCAAGGGATAAGATATTAATAAAATTCTTGTTTGCTGTTACAAAATCAAAGAATTTAAGTGTAGTCAGAAGTTTCACATCAAATAATTGCTGGCTTCCCATGGTATCAATCACTGTGAGAAATATCTATTAACTCTTTATGAAGGCATAAAAAATAAAATAACCTAGAAAGATTTTAAGATATAAAAAAATAAGTTTGGCAGGAAAGTTTACACTTATTTTTTTTTCTCTTTAACAATGCGGAATCCTTTCTGGGGAAGTCCCTGCTTGGATGCCTCTCAGATGAGATTGAAGATGACATTTAAAGCTGATTGAAAAACATTTTTATCAAAAAATCCCCCAGTTCCTTTGAAATCAAAATGCCAAACATTGATTTGGAAGAGAAAACTATTCCAAACAATCTTATTTCCACATTTTAAATTGAAGAGTTTTCTTTCTCTTTTGAGATGTTCTGTTTATTGTATCTGCCATAAAGACAAAATAAAAAGTAAAGCTTGGTATGAAATGTTTCAGTTTTACTGAAGAAAGATAATTGCTCCAACCTTCATCAATTTTAAGATGAACTTCCACTCAGGCTTAATCTGAAAATTTGCAGGAGTATTTCTGTGATTCTGAAATAACCAAACAGGCAAATCTTTCTCTGTCTCCCCAGAAAATTCCAACCAAACCCAACATGTCAGTCAGCTATCATGTCCAAAAGTAACTGTCTTTTGCAGTAAAATTAGAAATATTTGAAGCTGTCTGGAGCACTTACTGTTATTGTAGCAGTCCAGTCCCAATACTTTGAAGACAAAACAAGACAAAACTAGGAAGCATGAATATATAATATCAATGTCAAAAATGCAGCTTCAGTTTCCAATACATACTGTAGTTTGCTCTAGGAAATTACACAAGCACAACAGAAGGTCTTAGGCACTGAGAAATTTGGCAAAATTTTACCATGGCCAGCCTGTTTAATGATCTATGATTACCATTTGGTTCCAGGCCACGTAGTGAGGATGGTGAAGGTGATTAGCAGTGCTGTTGCGAACGATGTGGCCCTAGACACTAGCATGATAGGCAACAACCATATTGGTAAGTTCGTTTCTTCCAGACTATCTATCTCATGGTTTCTTTTAGTAGTTGCTGGATAACTATTGTGTGGAAAGAAATAGCAAACCCATCTCATTAAGGTGAACCAAACAAAATACATTCTGATGATCTGAACTGTATAAATTTTCTCCTGTTTCTAGACTCTCTGAGTTTGTTGTCATGCCAACTTGTGACTTTACCAGGTAGCTCAAGGATCCCTTTAACTAAGTGACTTCAATAATAAGTGGACAAAACTGACCAGTTTCTACTAGTGTTCCTCTTTACCTGACAACAAAAAATACAAACATATACATATACATATAAATATATATATATGAATACGATGGGCTGAGCTGGACTTTTGTAACCTTGGACAACTTACATTGCAATTCTCTGTAACAGTTGTCAAGTTGCCTTAAGAACTAACAGCACTTCAAGGGCCTGAGAAATAATAATGTTACACAGAAATAGTAAAGCTTATAAGGAAACCAAAGACATTCTGGGAAGGAATATTTATTCAATATTAACAATATTACTTGAGGCAAATCACTTAGCCCTTAATGTTGAAAGGACTTTGTTACATAATGATGTATAACTGACATACAAAAATGCAACTAACACAAAAACAGTTTTATATCTGGAATATTTTAAATCTGGAACATATCTTTGGAGATGTATTTTCAAACCTGAAAAGGCTACTCAAAAATAAAAAGAAGGAAAACACAAAACAAGAATTCAAGGCAAATCCTGCAAAACTTCCTTCACACAAATTTAACTGAAGTTAGATGATACATCTGCATGAGTAAGGGCTATTTTAAAAAGTATAACTTTGCAGGAATTAATTTTAAATCTCTTCTCTTCTCTTGATTGTTAGTCTACTACCTTTCTGAAAATTAAATAACAAAACTCCTTTTGGATTTTCTCATTAAATAAATACCTGCAACATTTATTGTTCTTTTTAGTTTTTAATGTCTTCATAGTTTTAGATGACAAACTGAGAGTTTTCTTATCTTATACAATGAAACTGTCCCAAAATGTCATGTATCAGGAGACTGGGTTAAGAATTATTGAGCCAAAATGCCATCCTGGTTATTTCTTATTCGGTTTCTTTCTTCAACTTCCAAGTTACCCTCTCAGCTCCCATTTCTCTTTTTTTCCCCTCCACACATACACACAGAAACACACGCACACAAAAGGTTTTCTCCTTTGTGCCTTCAGAGCTTACAATGCCATTTTTGGACAGGAGAATGCAATGTATGTAGCATAATTTAAATGACTTTCAATTACATTTTCAGAAAGAAAGTAAGCTATGCAGGGTTATATGTATACATCTCAGAGGAAGTTCTGCCCCTAATACTGTTTGGCTCATGTTTGACAAAGCACTGATGTGACAAAGCTTATGGCAAGTGCTGCACAAAAATTCTGGGTATTAAGGAAATTAAACGGTTTTAAAATAAAAGAAACCCCATGGTAATGTGTTCTTTAGCAGTGGATTGCATACTGGTCAAATTCAATGACTCTATCACTTTTGAAAAAAGTAGAATACATATAATGTCAGAAATAAGCTGGTCTAAATGAAAGGCTTCTATCCTAACATTTGCTTTTTATGTAACTTGTTACTACGGTAATAGAGTTCTCAGTAAATTTCAAACCAAAATTTTCATTTGAAGTGTTTTTGGAAGGGTATTATTACAGACCTTCTAATTTCTACTGGAGCTAAGCATGTATTAATAACAAGGAGGGGTAAGGGAACTGCTGGTATATCCAGTAGTGCTTGACATTTAGTAGATGAATTAAAGTTTACAGTCAAATTGGTTTTTAACTAATAACATTAGAGGTCTTTGTTATGAACATCTTTCTTTCTTTCCTTTTCTTTTTTCTTTCTTTCATTCTTGCTTTTGTTGTTTTCTTATTTTCTTGCTTTCCTGCTTTCTCTCCCCTTCTTTCTTGTGCTGTCTTGCATTCTTGCTTCCTCGCTCCTTCTCACTTTATCTTCCTTCTTTTCTTCTTCCTTTCTTTCCTTTTTCGGTCTCCTTCCTTCCTTCCTTTCTTTCTCCCTCCCTCCATCCCTCCCTTTCTCTGTCTACCTCTCTATCTCTCTACCTCTATTCCTTCCTCTCTTCCTCTCTTGCTCTTTCTCTCTCTCTCCCTTCCTCTCTCCATCTCTGCCTCCCTGCCTCTCTCTGATCATCTCTCCTTTCCCTTCTTTAACCCTAGCAGTTATACTTTCTTTTGATTTATAAACCAATATTAGTCAAAGCTTCTCAGCTGGTGATTACTCCTGCTGAAGTATAAAACAGATGTGTATAGAAATTTTGAGGAAAAAAAAAACAACTCAAATTTGCTTAATTCCCACAGGCACTATGCAATCAGAAACTCAAGGTAACAGGAAACAAAAGCTAAATAAATAAGAGCATGACACCCATTCATCATTGTGACAATATAGCTTTCTTCTACAGAGTTTTAAAAGAGGAACTATATGTCCTAAGTTACATGAGCTGAAAAGGTGCCCTGCTGAAGGGGAAGGTAGCCTGGAGTTACCATGTCTTCAGAGTCCAAGGTGCTGCCACCAGCATTTCCACCTTTAGATTCTGTTATTTAATGTCTGCCTTAGAAAAAAGATTAGTACCATACTGTTATTACAGTGAACTCACACTGACAAAAACACCTTGCCGCGTCATGTTCCTCTTCAGTAACTTAGAATCCAGAGTCTGGGACACTGTTAAGAGAACAATATGGTTCTAGGCTGTTTCGGTTACAGACCAAAGCCCTAGGCAAGTGCGCTGCGTTAGTCCTAGATGAATGGAAAATCCTATAGAAGGCCATGGTGGAGTCTCAGAAATTGCAGCAATTAAGCAGATTAAATTTATCCACTGGAGTTTAATACTGATTTCAAAATTCTGTCCTTACTAACTCTCTCTCTCAAGATTGTGTTTTAGTGTCCTATAAATAGGGTCATATTATTGATATGATAGTATAAACATTGCGATTGTCAAATACTGCATTTGTGGGTTTACTTGGCCTAGAAAGTCTCAGTCAAGGTGGACATTTTCTTAAATATTTTTAAAATTAATTCTGCCATTATCAAGAAATCTATATGAATGCAGTAACCACGGAAGTGTAGCATTTTATGATGATGTTTTCCATTTGTGTAGCTAAATAAGTAATAAAATAAGTTCCAATCCAGTGTTGTCTACTCTGCAACTGCAAGAGTTCTTTCAAAAATCATTCACAAAACACTAAATTGTAAAAATAGAGAGAAAGAGTTTTTTTTTCTGGTCTATGAGGATAAATATTGTCTTATAATTATACCAATATGTTGGTGTAAATCATGACTGACTGTTCAGTTCAAAAGAATGTTTCAATGAGAAAGGAACAAAATCTTGGAGTCCTACTTTTTTCAAAGCTTTTGAAGGGGATATAACTGTAAGAACTTATGACTATGTACAGCTCAAAGATTTTTTTTATTATGTACGTGTTAATGTATATTTATAATATTGTATAGTATGATACATCTGTCCATGTGCTAACTCTATACACTCACAAGCATTTACACACACACACACACCCCATAGGACAAGAATAGTTAGTTATGTTAATTGAAAAAACTCTCACCCATTTACCCAACATTTAGAACCCTGAGAGCTGCATGCACAATACAAAACTTCAAGATGCACTTATAGATTTCCAAATTTCATTGAACTTTCTCAATAAGGCAATATATGTCCAAGCAAATGCTTTTACGACATGACCTGATGTTTAATAAAAGAAAAGAACACCTAACAGTTGTGATTATGAGCTTCAGAAACATTAGAGACGGAAAAGAAGCTGTTATCTAGTGTATCTCCCCATTTTCTACAGTAATATTCACTCCAGCGTATGTGTTTGCTTTATCCATTTGTATTTTTGACAGACACATGCAACACTATCTCTTTACTATTTTGGTGTAACTTTTTCCCCAGTATTTTGAACTCCTGATGTGTGATGGTCTGGGAAAGATCCATTCAAGAGTTAAGAATGCCATATAACGTGTACTGAGGGGGAGGAGACAGCAAGGGCTCTCGTGATTTGAATTTTAAAGGGCTGTGTGGAAAGGGTTAAAATGTTTAGAACTAGTCATGCGTTGCACTCGAGTGATTAGGTGTAACTCCCAATTAAAGATCAATAAGGCCTTTAAAGTGATTTATAAAAATGGATTAGTAAGAAATGTCCATTTAGAAACTACTGTGAGTAAAATCACTATACTCTCTGTCATATTGATCGGCCCTTTATGTCTAAACACGCATTAACTGGGGCAGACAATAAAAATTAATCCTCTTCTTTCGTAAAATGGAAGGTCATTTTCCCAATTGTCCCTAGGGGGAATGATGTCATTAAACATGCTACTAAGACATTTTATTAAATCTGACTAGGCTGTTTGCATAAAAGTAAATTAGAGCAGTCAATATTGGAAAGAAAGGGATTTTAAGAAACAATAACTAGAGGTATTTATTGTAAGTGTATTATACAACAGATGCATAATTAAATACAAAACAACTCTATTAAAATAATCTTAAAGGCCTGGCTTAAAATGACAAAAGGCAAGATTTTTCAGAGCCCTAAGCATGCCCTGTTGTACCTAAGCTTTTCAGGGGTCTCCAAGCAGTAGGGAATTTGACATGCCATATGTGCTGATATCCTCTGCTCTCTCCCCTCCAGGAAAATGTTATTTATAAATAAAATCAGTGATAAAAGAGCTGTGACTGTAACTAGCACCGATGCGGCCGAGACGGTGTCCTCAATAAAACACCTGCAGATTAGGTTCCGGCATCCAACTCTTTACACCCATGTTCCCTTGGAAAAGAAGCATGTTTCAACACACACACATGTGTGCACACGCACACACACACACAGACGCACAAGAAGAGACAAGAAGTCATTTAATATTATGTTCTGCTAAGGTGTGGTTTTCTAGCTGCTGCTTCCCTGAGCAGGAACCGCTTGCCCTGTCCCCAGTGCAGGCAGACGTGAAGAGTTTACCTCCAGCACCACATGTCTGCCATGGTGCCCCGTGCAACCCTTTGCTTCTGAATGTACCCTAGGGCCACTCCTGGGCTTGCTGTTGTCTCGGAAACAATTTTTTTTCAAAGGTTAAATCAGAATTTCAAGCTGCACTTTTATGTGTCCTGGTGCAGTGCAGACCTCGGGGTCAAACCTCCAGGTAGGTGACCTCCTTCCCATCCTGTCTGCTCTGAGGCTGGTGGTTAACCTGCTCCCCTTTACTAAAAAGGCAACAGTGGTTATGCTGCTGAGACCACTGCATATTGAACTGACCACATACGACTGCATTATCTTCATCATCTCCACTCAGCTGTAGATCCATTTGTTGTCTCTTATCTCTTAAGATCATAGATAATTTGAGGTACTGGCCACCTTTTTGTTCACATTTTAGCAGACTGAAAGTCTTGGCCGTGGCTGGAGGACACTGGTTCTGTGTTAATTCTAATAATGTGCATCTTAATGCTGCCCTTATGAGGACACAATGCTCTTATTATGTTCTTATTACCCAATCGTTCCTATACTTTACCAAAGATACTGGATATATGATAAAGAGAAAA
Organism: Rhea pennata; assembly: GCF_028389875.1. Taxonomy (NCBI): domain Eukaryota; kingdom Metazoa; phylum Chordata; class Aves; order Rheiformes; family Rheidae; genus Rhea; species Rhea pennata. Next base: position 56,237,035 of record NC_084667.1, on the reverse strand, counting down.
TATATTGATATCTCTTTCTTTGTTATCCCCAAATATCCTAAATTAAATCAGGGCAATATTTGAATCTCTAATTCACTGGAATTCACAGATAAGGGACAATCTTGAGATTAAAAACTTACGGATCTGGGTTTTGTGCTTGCCTGAACGCAAGGTAGCCCACACCACAGAGTAATCGTTTTGGGTCAGACCCTATGAAAGCACTGACGTGTCCTGTGGTGGCTACAATGCAAATGCTTTAGCAAGTTACCTGCAGAGTGAGTGAGTAACTAGAACTATCTGAGAGAGGGGAGAAAAGGGAACGGGTGCCATGGTATTGGAAGGTCTGTTTATAATTGTGGGACTCAGAAAAATGGATATAGAACCAACTGAAAATGCATTACTAGTACTTCTATCTAATCCCTACTAAAATATGAATTTTTCAATTTCTGCATTTTTGTAAAAGACTGAATACTTACAGATTTTGGCCAAAAATGCTTTTGTATTCAGCAGACAGCTTTCAGAAAAAAAAAAAAGATCAGATATAAATGCTGTTTTGACCAGCCTATTTAAATATCTCCTCTCTGATCTTCACATAATAAAACAATTATAAAAACCTTTAGTCACTATTGATGAGAAGCAAAAAAAGGTAACTCTGGAATTTCTATCAATTTGCTAAACTGTTTGTTCCTAGGTTTGAACATATGCAGACTTTCTGGTTATAGCTGCATCTGTTTAATGGCCTGAATCTCTGAAATTCATAGTTGTTGACAAATGCATTAAACAATACAAGGCTTTCATAAATAATGTGCTAGGTAAATAAGTTCAGGCCACAAACCTCTTCAAGGAAAATGTTTAAGGTAGGCTCATACATGGTGTTCCGTAAGCAATAGGTACAGAGTCTGCTCTGCAAAGAATACAGATAGTGAGTGTCCAATTTTAACACGTTAATCCAACCTAAGTCTATATTTTTTTCTTCCATGAAAGCTTCAATATGCATCTGATCTCAGGATATTGGATTTTTCTTTGAGGAAAGAAATAAATGACTTATCTGGGGAATAAACCCAGTCTTCTCTCACTGTATTGCTCACCATATATATTGTGCTAAAATAAGGTTCACTGATTCTAATGTAAATCTCTAAAGCTGAACCATGATAATATGAGTTTCTGCATTTTATGTGGTAGGTAAGTAGGTTGCATCTTTGAAAAAAAAATAGTAAGAGAGATTAGTGATTGTACCTAAGTAGAAAGGGAACAGGCTAAAATACCTTTAGGGTCTGAAGCTCCTTGACAGACTAGGAAAAACTGTTCAAACACATTTGTTTTCGTTTAGAATTGAGCTGCATCCTGCAGTATGACTGCTCCCTCACCCCCCTTTTTGTGCACATATTTTGTGACATCAATGGTTTGTCTATCTGGGCAATTCATACCAGTAAGAAACAGATTGCATCAGTATTAAAAGATCTGCATCTACAACATCCCATCCTTTGTACAGATATCATTGTCAACATTTCTGGGGAATTTTCATTCATGTGGAAACTGGACTTCATTTCTCTTCTAGAAAAGTCACACTGTAGTATTTGGCTGTCTGACGTGACGCTTTCCCACATGGCTTTGTTCCTAATCCAGATGTCTAGTCTGTTTATTAGAATACCTTCTTCTACCCTGAAGTCAAGGCAACTGGATGATACCTCTCTATGCTACTGCACAGACAGTTTCAGCCCCTTTGCATGTCTAGACTATCTATCAAAAATACCTAGAGTGTTAGTCTGGCCAGACACTACAGTTCTTCAGCCTTTCAGGTAGACCATGGGGAATGTTTCCCTGAGATTCACCCACATAGCAGGAATGACTATAGCAACAGCTGGAAAGAGTGATTGCGCAGGATCATAATTAATCGAAGGGTGTGAGTATGGTTTATAAGAGCAGAAAGGAGACAAATGGAGCTCTTGTATCTGTGTAACTATTTTGCCATGATACAGCAAATCTGATTGGATTTCAGGATGGCATATTATCACAGTCCTGATGCCAATGCAGTGTCAATAGACAGGAGGACTCCAATAAATGGGCAAAAAGTAAATTTTTGCAGAAGGATGTTCTTGACAGCCAAGAGTTGTTTGGAGTTTAACAGTGCAGCTGAGATGCTGTAGACTGACTGATCTAGCCATCCTGGCTGACATTTCCACTGTCACCAACCTCTTGGTGCCTGAAAATGCTCAGGCTGCCAGGAGTATGGCAGAAAAGGCTGTTTGTTAAACATCACTGCAATTACAGCGTAACATACTCTACAATATAGACTCATCATTGATTGTAAATTGATGATTTTGATATTGACTGAATCTGAGATAGTGTCCTTCTTGAAGGCCACTATTTCTCTTTCCAAATTGCAGCTTCCCTTGGGATCCTGAAAATGAGCAATTACAACTGAGTCTATCTGCCCAATAGTCTATCTGCCTCCACAGCTTCCAGAGAGAGAGGCCTTCAGAGACCTTCTTTCTTATCAAACCATATCACAGCTTCTTGTTCAGAACAGTCTAGACAACAGTCTATTTCCTTTCTGTTCTCTTGCTGGCCCTATTTCCTTCTCTATGACAGCCAACTCAGATTTAAGAAAGCAAGCCATATCGTGTGTTTGTTGAGAGCCATCATTTTGTGGTTGCGTTATAAAGTACCTATCATGCAGGAAATTATTTTAATTAATCATTGCATAACTATTATCAGCACAAATCTTTAGAAGACTTCTTTCAATATAAATCTTATCAAGGCATTTTTTTTTCAATAAAAACCTTAGCAAAATATTTTTTATTGATACAAATCTCAGAAAAGCACTTCATCAGTAAAACTTCAACAACTTTTTAAAATGCTGTTAACAAGTACATTGCAGCAACAGCAAGGAAAGATAGACAACGTATCACAAAGCAGCATTTACGAGCAAGTTGGAAGAACATTAGTTGCACAAAATACTTTGAAAATCTCCACAGCTATATCAATTGAAATCTGAGACACAGAACGAAGGGTTCTACCCTTGCATAGTAAGCCTACTTTCTCCTTTGTTCCTTAAAGAGTGAACATGCCCTTCGTCCATCCAGATCATTAGGAAGTATGATTTGGCTGAATAAGAAGAAGGTCACCCAGGAACTAGGAGAGAAGTGGCTTTCTAGGGAGTAGGTAAAAGAAGGATTTATGCTGGTATAGCCATCTGGTCTAACAAGGAGATTACAAAAACAGAGAGGGAGACAAATACGCAGTTGATGGTGTTAGCTGATGTAAAATATTACTCTTGGAAAACATTTTCTGCAAAACAAGGCTTCTCTTTCTATCTCTTTCCCCTTAGGCACACTGTTGCATGTACAGCCAGTCCTGATTTTAGGGAACTTGTCATGTTGGGAAGAAGAATTTTTGGTTAGTCCTCCTATGACAGTTTCCTAGCATGGCAGGGAAAAGAAGTGGTGATAGGAGCTCCATTTCTTTGATCCTTGTATGTCAGATATTGGGACTGATGCCAAATACATGAATCTCTTAAATTCCTGAGGAAAAGCCAACAGCAAAGCCTAGTATAGTGACTAGGAACCTTTTTCTTTTTTTTAACCTTTTTCTCAAGTGAGCCAAAACTTACAAGTTTTGTGAACTGAAATCTCACTTGCCCTTTAAATTTAGACCCATGTTACTAGAACTGCTTGCACTGCTTACGTATTTAGTAATATACAGATTTAAAATAAAGTTTTGAAAGATTTTTATTTTCATTTGTGTTGAAAATGTTCCTCCCTAACAGTATCATGATACAGAGAATGATTTCATTCAAAATGAAATAACTATGTTTGAAAGTGATACCAGCACCTGTGAAGAGATGAGGACTATAGCATAATAAGAGAGAAATTATGCCATTTTCAGAGTTTGTTGCACACATACAGGATGATCAAACTTCTGTGTACATTCCAGTGTGTGTAAAGTTAAAACTACCTCACAGAGCATGAAGACTTGTAGTAACGGAAAGCAGCATGGGATACCTACCCACAGCACTGAATGCACACTTTGGAGGACAGTGCTATTGTGAAAGGAGTCACTCATGAAGATGTTACTTTTGCTTAAATGCTGATACCAGGCACCTTTTCATAGGAATCGTTGCAAGATTGCATGATTTCCTTCAAATAAAAAATTTCCTTGAGTAGATATACCCCACGTGTAGGCAGTTTAAAGACAGTTCTACAGCCCCTATATTACTTACCAACACAACTAATGTATTTATGGACCAGCTTCCTTTAGGAGCCATATTTACCAATTTTTGTCTCGCTTGACTCACCTAAGCCTTCACCAAAGACGAAAACACATTGGAAAAGGAGTTTACAATTCTCAAGAAAGGACAGGCATATTCTGAATATGTTGAGATCCTTATTTGGGTCTGGTTCTGATCCAAGCAGTATATCCTATGTTGTTGAAATCTGAGGGCAGGCTGGAGTGTTTCCGCCAGTGGAGAAGCGGATGAAAGGACAGACCATGAAGTGCTAGAAGGTGAGAAGCTGAGTGCATATGATGCACCCCATGCCAACACTATTGTATGGAATATTGTCTAGAAGCTTCTAGACAATCTTTAGAAAATCTTTGGCTAGTCTTAAAATAGTTGCATAAAACTGAGGAATAAATAATATTAATCATTAGAGCCCGAACACTGCTATTCCTTGTACTGAATAAGAGACCAACTCAAAGAAACTCTGATTTTAAAAAGATTTATATCCTCCTATGGCTGCTCTCTTTTTTTGCTTTTTGAGCTCATTCTCTTTTTACTTTAAATATGCTAATCTCTTGCTCATCCCTCTCTAGACTGCATGTGACATGCAACGGGATGATTGTGCCCTTTCTACCCTGGACACCTATTCTAATTTATCCCTCAGTCTTTCCTCAGCCAAGCTCCACTGAGAGCCTGGAATTAGCAAATGTCAAGCAAAGAACCTCCTTGGAGTTTATTTTTAATGTGTAAAATTTTATTGTTTGAATTTTCTTAGCTGTAAGCATATTTCAGATGCTAATACATTATTGGACTGATAAGGAATACATTCAGTTGAAAAACCTCAGGACTGTAGTTATGGCTGTCACGGTAGCATAACAGTGGAAGAAATGATGTTCATTAGTACACTGTTTCCTTTATACTGAATTTTCTTGGTGTATCTTGGTAATGATGGCTGGCTTTCCCTCACATTTTTTTTCTCCTACTGGTTCTGCCATGACCTCAGTAATTTAATTCTCTCTTCTATTTGATTCAAATTATTTCAGCCCCTAGTTCCTCTCTTGTATCTGTATCTCCACTATCTTATGGATATAGGACTAGGGAAATGGCCTGGGCCATTGTGTCCAGGTCCTGTAGCTGTAAGCCGTCACTGTCTCTTTCGAAAGGGTCCATGCAACACTGACTCCTCATATGTTGGGTAATCAATATCTCAAAACTAATTTAAGACCATTAATAAAGACCAACATTCACAGCTCTAATGTGCTGCAGGAAAAGACTGGGACAACCCTGGAGCATTGCTAGCACCAGCTGTCTGCAATGGCCTGGGTTTTGTTAGAGAAGCATTTGATCTCATGTAGCTGGTCATAATTTATGCTGTGGAGGAAGGCAATGAAATAGCTCAACAATCAGCATTCAACAGACCCAAGGCAACCACTAGAAACTTTGAAATTAGGGATTAATAATACAGTGAGAATGCAGTGCAACTCCCTTGATGTACCATGACATTATCTAATCCAAGAATTCATATAAAGATCTTCAATTTTTTATCTTCACGTTTTCTTCCATTTAGTTACAAAATCCCTTTTGTAAGTTAATCAATGTCAGTCTGAACCAATATAATCTTTGTCTGAAAGACTGTTGTAGTGCTTATTCATCTGGAGACTTATAAATCTACTTCCTAATTTTTAGTTCAAATTTATTCAAGATTGATTTTGATCTTTTGATCTCATGCTGATATTTTACCTTAAATAATTTTTCTTCCCAAAATGTATTAATGGAAGCCCATCATCTGCCATACTTCCTGTTTCTACTCAGCCAGCTCCTTAGGTAATGCCCTGCCATGCTGAAAAGGCAGTGGTGGCAGGTGAGCGCTGCATGAAGGTGACTGCTGAGTCTGCTGGTAGATCCCCAAGGTTTCACAAGAACAACAGTTCAGGGGAAGCTGTCTGAAAGGGTGCCTCAGGCCGGCTAGAGACTGACTGGTGTTTCTTGGGGAAGGGAGCTGCAAGCGCCAGAGAGAAAGGTGGAGGCAGCGGTCAGATGTTCCCCCACTTGTCATGTCCCACATTTTATCCTGCATGCTGCTGCGCTGACATGAGCAGAGGAGAGGTGCTAGTGGGACACAGTGGCAGAGATGACTATTGTACCAGGATGTAGCAAGAGATCATTGCAGTAGGAATTGCCATGGGGAGAGAGTACAGGATATTTAGAGAAGAATAACCAGCCTGTGTGTTTTGCATTGTAAAATACATATATTTTCTTGCAATAGCCTTGTTTACTTTAGTATTTTCCTGTGATTGGGGCTAGATGGAGCAGGGGAGGCAAGAGGAGGACAAAGTATATTTGCGTTGTAGAAAAATCCAGGGGCTTACCTGACCTTTCGTTATGAGATTAGACTTACTTCAGGAATGCTCTGGCTCTGAGAAAAAGGCACCAGTTGCAATAACCTGTCCTCTAGATAAGCGTCCTGCCAACGGCAGGTCTTGCACCACTTTTGCTACGCGGAGATTCCCTGTAAGCAGAATATTATCAGATGCCCTCCTTCAGCCCCCTTCTCATGTCAGAATGACTGAAAAGCTCTCAATACAATTCAAAATCAGGCAGCAGCTTAGGCTTAAAGCTAGCTTTATATGGGTCACCAGTTTCCTCTGAGTTCCTGTCCCACACGGAGAAATAGAAACCCTGAGAATCAGGTCTTCCAGTTCTTGTATGTGGCCGTAATAACTTTTCAATAGCCCATACACGTCACATACGTTATTTGGTACAATGGATTTTTCTCAAAAACCGCGAGGGACAAGGCACACCATTTGGAATACATTTTTAGACTACGAGTGTGCCCCTCTCCAAGCTGCTGCATGCCCGTCCCTTTTTATTTGTAACGCCGTGTGCCCAGAGCATAAATGAAAGTCTCGCATGAGGTGAAGAAGTTGTGGCACGGAGTTGTGAGAATATGGCTTCTATCTGCATTCTGGGCATGGTTTTGCTCTGAACTCTGCACTACGTGACGAGGAAGGACTAAAAAGCCTGGACACCCAGACAAAAAGAGGGCCATTTAGCCTTTTCACTGAAGTCTAGGATCCTTGCTGGGGGATTATTTTACACAGGGCTCTGTTTTGGCTAAGGGGGTCTGGTTTTTACTCAAAGCCAGGCAGCAGATGTCAGGCCTCAGAATTCCTCACAAAATGATGACCTTGCTGGGTCAAGGCCTATACAACCTGCTTTGCCTCAAGCTGTGTCAAACAGAAGCGGTAGAAAGACTTTCCCCTGGCAGGCCTGTCTAGGCGACCAGCTAGCCCCAGTTTTCCCTGTAGATTGAATTCCTTGTGAAATTCTACAGCTCTGAGAAAAAAACTCCTGACAGTTAACTTGGCTTTTTCTTTTTATTTAAGTAATGAATAAGGCAGTGAAGGTTTTTTAGGGGGTAGAGGTCTAACACATTATTACGCTATTTTGTAGTAGCAATTTACGTTGTCAGGAAAGTTTGTTTGGGATTTCCATGTGTGACTAAAATATGTTAGTACAGATAGGGTCAAATACAGACATGATATGCTTGAAGAAATGAACGTGAAAAAAGAGGGCAGTGTGCAAAATGCAATCTATGGCAAATTCACATTGTGTATTGGACGTAAATATCTGCTATGTGATGATCTTTAGAGAGGAAAGAACATCTTCTGTGATTAAGAACAGCAAATTATATTTGCCATAGTTATTGTCTTATTGGGAAATATTCACAGTCAAGGGTTTAAAAATGTAATAAAAAGTGGATCAATATGTGTTTGAGGATTTCATCAATTGCATATTAACAGTACTAGTCCCTCTGACCTCTTTTTTTTGAGCTATTCCCTTGATCAGAGCAAAAACGATTTAATAAATTACGAGTTTATTCATCCATGTGCTGAATTCTGTTTCCTGTTTCTTTTTTCTTGTATACGAAATTGAAAAACAATGTGTGATTCCTGAAGATGGTTCTACAGGACTGTTATAACGATGGGATGAGCACTGTATTTCCTACAAAGAGAGGTTTTAGCCAAATTCCTGCAGAACAAAAAATGGAGAATTTTTTTAGTTATATCATAAACTATTTAATACTTCAGTTAATATAATTACGGCTTTGTGAGTCATTCATAACTAACAATTTTCTCAATGAAGTTAGATTTTTTTCTGTGAGTGGAATATTTTCCCAAGTAGATCATAAAGCTTTGAAAAAAATCTTTTTTTTTCTTTTGTGCATTGGTTGCATAAAGGTCACTGCAGCTGTTTGTCACTGGACATTGCAAATTTTGTGGTGAACTGCATGTGTCTTGCTCTTGGTTCTGTATCCTGACTGGATCATCAGGATGATGCTTCTGAATATGAAAAGTTTTATGTTATGGAGAAACACTGAACTGGCTTTTTAAGACTCCTTCATACTGTAGAAGAACTAATATTCAAGAAACTTCTGTTGCCTTTTAGATTTCCTCCTGAAGAAATTCTCCCTTTACATGAATGACATTATACTCGCTAGCTCAATTTACAGAGATCTGAATTCTTTCATAGACAGAAGCACAGAGATGACAAAGAGTGATCATAAAGTCTCTTATTTTGAAATAATTTGTATTTTGTGAAGGGAATAATTAGCTTAGTGCAAAACTATTGTGTGGATAATCAAAACAATAGTGACTCAGTGGTGAATTGGGTCTAATATTTGTGTTCCTGTTTAGACAGGCGAGCCTAGAATTAATGAACCCTCAGCCTTTACTTAGGAATGTTTTAAGTTTCATGGGTAGAAGGCAGGCTATTAATAAAGTCAGTAAGAGTTTTTTCATTAAACTGTAGGAAGCCAAGCCTTCATGCCATTAATCTTGTTACACATCTCTTTTTCAGTGTGGAGTCAAACCTTTCTGGATAGGGGACACTGAATGTTACCATAAGTCAGCAATAACATGCATATTTTTTCTTCCTTTACTTTTCCTCATCTACTTTTTCCACATTTCCATTGTGGAGAGAGAGAAGTTATATGTAAGCAACACCATCGACTTCAGTACGGAAAAAAGAGCTTTTACAGGTAGACAGGGCAAAGCTGACATCTCTATCTATTCAAAAATCACAGGAGTCACATGAAGATCAGCATAAAATTCTGATTTTCTAGTAGTTGGAACTTGACTTGTACTGTTCTGTTCTCCTGGAACAAAATTGCAGTCAAGGGTAAAAAATGTCTCCCTCTTTCTGCAGATGGCTGTCACAATGAGAAATTAAAAAGGAAAAAAAAGGAAAAAAAAATGACGTCTGTAGTAAGGCAAATATCTCTGAATATGATCCAGTCTGAAGCATGATAGGAAATATGCAAAAGGTCTAGAACTGAATGATCTTCTAGATAAATGCTGGAAACTAGTAATTTCTAGTTCTGGACATACCCAGTCTTTGTCAACATTTCACTCTCAGTTTTAGTTTTGGTACTACTGTGAAATGGTTCTTAGAAACATCTATTAAATTTAATTCTTTCCTCATGTCACTATATACATTTTGAAGAGATATGGTATGGAAATTAAGGAAGTATTCCCAAGTTCTCTATTTATCTGTTTTGTTGACAAATCTGTTCCAAAGCAGGTGTCAGCTAAACAAGATTGTTAAGGCAAATATGAATCCATTTACTTTAGGTTATAAAAGATACTTAACTTTTCTTTTTTTTTCTCATATTTAATGAATAGACAGTGAAACAATGTATGCTTTTATTTATGATGACATTTCTTGACAGTTTGCAGTGCAAATCCTAATCTATATTGAAAATAATCATCTCTCTATTTTAAAAGTTTTTAACTGAAAGTCAGATTATTATAGGTATATGCTTTTAGCATCATCTGATTCAACAAAAAAGCCCTATTGATTTCATGAGGGTGGTTCCATTAGAGAAAGCAGAACTTCATCATGGTAAACAGAGGAAAAGTAAAAAGATATTCTCCTTAAAAATCACAACAGAGAGGCAAGATGAAAATCAGTATGGAGCCCTATAACTAAGAGAACAGCATGACAGTGTCTGCCTTGAATTAAATGGGTGCTAAACATGTCCATTCTTGGGGAAAATTACAAAAACATTTTGGTACTAAGGGAACATGAAATGCTCAGCTTGAAAGTAAATAGATTTTTTTTTTCCATAGGAATTCAGGCTAATCTTGGGGTTTTCTCATGTGAGTAGAAGCATTGTCATTTGAAATTAAATGAGGCTTTTGAGCGCTGGAGTTTTAATGCTTCCTTGATGCATAGATATAAGTGAAACTGTCTTACACTAGTAAAAAATATCACCAAATTATTTTAGTTGCATCTTGCTTGAGTCAGAATTCATTGCCTCAGAGCAGATCCAACATTCGGTCTTCTACATCTTATCTCCAGTGATTTATTAGAAACAACCTGGCCTTTCTCAGTAGCGTAGTTGGAAGATCAGCATTGCATCAACCCTGGACATATTTGATTTCATATGTCAGTTTTAAAAACCGTTGTAAATGGTAGTTCCTACCTCTAGACTGATTAGAAGTATTCTTGGTGCTTAATGATGTGTAGAAAGATACAGTATATAGCTATAAAGATGTCAATCATGTAGACACATACGCCTGATTATATAATAGAGGTTGTGGGTTTACATCTACTAACCTCAGAAACTGTGCTATCCAGCAGATTGATTTTGTGCAATTCCTGATCACCAGTTCTTTAAATGACATTATCTTTGCTTAGCCAGATTTTCTGAAGATTGGCAGACTCTTCTACACTAGGTATGGCACTACTTTTGAGACAAACTCCAGTTTTCTTCATATGCATCTATTGCTGTTAATTTCCCACTGCAAAGCAAAGCAGATGCTCATTTCAAGGCAAATGTTCACTTCAAGGAAAGGTATAGCATTTTTTAAACTGCCCTTTCTGTTAGATTTCAGTCTATTATCATGTATACTCTGGTTTCCAGAGGCAGAACACCAGCTTGTGTGTGAACATCGCAGGCTGCCCCAAACCTCCACTGCTCAGTCCTCCATATTTATAACACTTTTGACTTCCTACTGACCAATCACAACTTGCGGGATCTTCTCTCTAATATTAGCTTTATAAAAAGATTTAACTAATAAAAAAAGTCTCCAGGATGCACTATGTTTATAGTGTGTAACAGGGGAAGAACATGGACCTAGGGGTCAATTATAAATCACAACAAAGATTTCCATGGTCTGTAGTAAATGAAGTACTTGACTCTGCATGGTTTGCTCTGAATAGTACTTTTCTGTGAAAATAGTATGAATTTGAAGGTGAGTAGAAAAGACTGCTTCCAAGAAGATCTGTGATACAGAATCCCAGGAAATCACTTCAACATAGGTAACTCGATCATTCTTGGGTTGGAGACTGGTTCCTTAATAAGTGAGAGAAGTGAAACCTGCCATTTTCCCATCACTGGTTGGAGTTACCATTCTTAGGGACAATTTCTGATTCAATACTGATGAGGATTTTAGTCCAGGTACACACACATTACTAAAGTCATTATTTGCTTAATAGAGTACCTAAACAATGATATTGTTACTGTTTCCATTATAATAACGCTTTGAGGTGACAACTGAGACAAGGCTCTTGTTTTTGCTAAGAGTTGGTCCCAAATACAAAATATTTAGACAAAATAGGCAAAACAGAGAAAGGCTAGACATTAGAAGATGTTATTTTCTCCTTTCTGTCTCTGAGGAACTGAGGTGCAATGAACTGTGCTCGGCATCAACCGGGAGCTTCTGGAGGAACCAGGTCATGAATACAGATGTCCTAACTTCTAACAACGTTAAAAAATATATTTTTTCCTCATGGTAGGTCAAATTATGTCTCAGTTATATCCATTCAACCCCTGGGAGCTGAGAGATGAATTTGGCCCGGTATTCGTATCTGTTCTTTCCTTCAAAAGACACCAGCACCGTGAGGAAGTTAGTCATCTAAGGATGCCAAAATTTGCTGCTTCCAGAATGAGCATTTCTACACAGAAGCAGATAAAAATGAAAACAACTTAAAAAAATTCAATTAGATTAACAGAGACAAGTGACTGCTTGCCCAGCCATTTCTGAGCAACAAATTATTCCGAGGGTGGTGTGAGAGACTCAAGCCAGCGGTCAGCAAGCTGACAAATCTGTCGGCTTTGCTGGGTGGCTGTCAGTCAAATCAGGTGCCCGCTGTGTGTTGTGGTGCTCCTTGTATTAACGCCCTGCTGGGATAATTCTTTTTTATCCTTTTTTTTTGCCACCAAGAGGGTCTGCCACCACACTGCTGTTTTTCATCTTGTTAATTGAGTCATTTATTTCGTTAAAAGGTGAAACTTTATCAGGGTTTATGTGCCAAATGTGAGAAGGCATATTTAATGATACATCAAATGTTAGAAGCATGCAGGTGCCTCTGCGTATGCTCTTTAAAATGCTGAGAGGCAAGGCAGTTCTTGTAAATTAAAATCACCTGATATTAACTAAAAATAAGTATTTTGTTCCCAGGCAACAATGCAAATAAACTATGCGTGTGTATATGTGTTTGTTACTAAATATATGAAGTACATAGATATTTATATTTAATTTTCAATCAGTAGATTCATCCATACTCGAAAGCAGATAACTGGAGGGATAAACAATATAAGAGCAGAATTCAAAATTATGTTTAAAAGTCAATAATTTCTAGGATGACAGCTAAAAATAATATCAGAAAATACTTTCAAGCTTCTTCAAAGAAGACTTCATTGTCATCGATTGCCACCAGTCTTCCTCAGGTAATTTGTTCAATTTCATTTTCTGTGTATTCCTTAAGCAGTTAAAATGTTCTTATTTGTATAGAAGCTGTGTTAGGAAGGCCATTCAATGCGGCAATTAGGTTCTGGGAAAGCCCCCTGTGAAGCTGATGAGGATCTTTCCACTGCTTCAGTAGCTGTTGACTCGTACCTTGAAGAGCTACTTTTACGAGGGAAGAAGGCTGTAATCTTTAAAGCAACTTAAGCTCTGCTGAGAGCAACAGGATTTGGGCAGCTAACCTCTTTAGATGTCCCATAAATCAGTGCAAGTTCATCACCAGGTAGGTAGATTTGTACAAGATCAAACTCATCCTCACAGATACCAAAATGACAAAAGGTGCCCAAGCTGGAGATTACTGGAGTGTGAGGCAGGCCAGCATGTGGAGCGGTCAATTGCCATGCAGCAATCACATCAGTAGCTGATGATAGTGAAGACTGTATCCTATTTCCTTCTTGACTTTCACCTCTCAGCAAAACTGAAGGGGAGTGGTAACTTCAGTAGACTGTGCCTTTCTCTTGAATAAAGCTGCATCGTTTGTGAAAAGAAGTGTTGATTCAGTAATTTTTTTCTGAAAAACCCAAATCACTTAGTCACGTTAACAAGCAAAAATTGCAGAAAGTCTGTCTTTGGTAACCATGTTGCTTTCTCCTGGAATCCACTGCTGAGTGCTGCCTCCTCATTTGGGGTTGGCTGCCCTTCCCCCTGTTCCTGCCCCCTTGTGATTGCCAAACTCTCATTAGTTTAGGAGAACTAATACCATCTGTGTCTGAAAGACATACTCCCACATGGTTTATTTAGTCAGCAGCATCCAAATTCACTCTGCCTTCCAAGGCTGGGAGTAGGTGAGTGGATCTGAGATTGGGCTGCTAAGATCAGGCCAGTATATCTGAACCCAAGTAAATATGTGTGTAGGTTGTATAAGTCATAGGTGCCTCACTTGGATTTCAGCATTAGTCACTGTGGTCATTTATTGCTTGTTAATTTACTAGTGCAGGTGAGTAGCTCTCATTCAAGCTGCAGAATTAATTAAAAAAAATGTACTAGAACACTTTCTACCTTTCTCACCTAACATCCCTATTCTTTCCTCACTTCATCCCACAGATTCCAGAAAGTGTATGATCATTTAGACAGATCTTAGGTTTTGTTGCAATAGCCAGCTAGCATATTCAGTATGAAGAAAAGCACTGTATTATCTATCTACTTATGTTTCTCCAAAATAGTTGAACCACAGTTCAACTTTTGAATGGCAACTTCTTTCTCAATAAACCCACTCCTGTGTGGGATCATAGTCCTAGCTCCTCTGAGTGACAAAAATAAACGTTCATTGGTTTTCAGTTCGTGTCAGACCCAAACAAGCTCCAGGAGAATGAATTGAAGTTCAGGCATGGGTGTTACAGCAGCAAGGCTTCTAAGGGGTGATTATGTTAAGGGTGGCCAGTCAGTCAGTGACTTTGTTGACCTGTTTCCTATGATTAGTAACACTGAAATATTGGGCCAGAACTGTCTAATTGCAGCAGCCCATGTGCTGTCTCCCTGAGGGCTGAGAGAATGCGGGAACCAGTCCATCTCCTAGAGAATGCTAGAGCCTTGCCTGTTTTCTTTCCTCTGAAGATACTGCAGTCAGCTTCTGCTATGGCAAGAGGAAGACTTTGAATTACACTCGTTGCCCTGATGTCCATTGCCCATTTTCTCCAAAGAACCACCTAGGTGGAAGGGTCTATGGTTGTGCCATGCTGCTGGAGATAGCTCTTGTATCATGTTTTTGAAAAACAAGTAGCACCCAAAGCTCAGAGGAACAATACTGTTGAGTTTGCCAAGTCAGAAAACTTTTTAATTATCTGTCATCACAAAAATGTTCAAAGGAAAATAGTACAATCTCACACAAAGGGGACACTGAATAACATTTTTGTTGCCTTATGTGGATCAATATTATTCTTCTATTTGAATATGCTAATGAAACAGTTTCACCTTCTTCCCCTTAATAAGGTTATTCCTGTTGCATCTGGAGGTTGAATCTAGATCAGATGATTAATTTTCTGCAGAAATAGAGAACAAAATGATTATCTCTGCCCCAAAGAATTTACAATCTTAAAAATAAGACAAAAGACATAGGAAAATAACAATGGCCAAGCTGGTTGTTTAAACCAGGTTCATTTACTTCCCTGTGCTGTTTGAATGTCTGTAGAAGATGCTTAAAGGAAGCATAGAAGAGACAAGGCAAGTGTGCAGTGATGAGTGAAGAAAAGAGTATGGTGAGGTTAGGAAATGCAGTGAGACAATCTATTAATTTCATTTAGTAAGCAATGTATAGCCTATCCTAGGTAGGTAAGGACAAAATAGACATTGTTTGTGCTAAATCTGTCATTTGGTATCAGTAGTAAGCTGTACTTGTGTTGCCTTGTAGTCTTGGGTGACTGGACAGTTTGTAAATGTTAATTCTTACAGCATTGACATATTAAGTAGATAGAGTTGAACTTTACTTACTGCTGAAGAAAATGAATCACAGGAAAAGTGTACAAGAGATCACCAACAAGAGCTGGGCCTCATTCATGCAAGCCCAGGCAAATGGTCCAGCAAGCTATACCCAACTCCGGTGCCGAGAGGGGACGAAAGAAGGATGGAGGCCAGGAAGAGGAGGAGAGCTCTGAACAAAAAAGCTTTGTCAGTGAGGGAAAGGATGGAGGTGCAGAGGAGGGCCACCAACGGCTGGACCCTACACAGTCTACAAACCCCACAGGGTCTGTAAACTGTGGGTCCTGTAAGGAGCCTGCCACCAGGACATAGCATAAAAGATTCATGCAGACACGAGGATGGTTCAGACACCTTACCTCTGTCTCCTCAAGTTTAGGAAGAAGCTGATTTTCTGCTTGCAGCTGCGTATTTTACCTTGAGCTGGTTGTTGCACAACTTGCCTAGCTTCATGGGCACCCTCTCCCCCTTCTGCAGAAACTGTGATGGTAACACAGAATAGAAATTCATGGGGATGGAAGGAGACTAAAGGAGAAGCTGTGTGATGAAACAAGGAATCTTGTTTTTTTGTTTTGCTTTGTTTTGTTTTTTTCTTCCCTGAAGTTTACACATTATATAGCCATTAGTTAGAAAACTAAAAATTATCCCAGAAGTAGAGACTGAAAAGTTTTAATTTAGAGGGATCTTGTCTTCTCTGTAAACATTTTAAAAATGTGTGATTAGGAAAGTATATAAACCAAAATGTATAAACCAAGATATTCAGCTGAGGAACTTATTTTGAAAGGAGAAATCCTATGTCTTATTTACGATATTTGGCTATTTACAAATGACCATAATAGAACAAAATGGGATTCAAATCTGTAGTTCATCACGTAGTGACCAGCACGGATAATGCTGATTTGTACCCCAGATCCTTTCTTCCAACCTTTTTCCTGTGATTAATACCCTGCTAAGGTTAGGTCAATTTCTTTTCTTCCATCCTGTCTGTATCAAGCTTACCACAGCTTACACACTGTAATAAGATAAAACCAGCTTAGGTAAGTAAAGCCGTAATCTGACAAAAAGCTGGGCCTGGAGGCCTTTTTTTTAGATTTGGGTCATGATCATGGTCCCACTTACTACTGGCCCATCAGGCAAAAACTAATGATTGTAAAATTGCCATTAGTTACCAGGGTGGCCTCAGGCCATAAGATCTCAGCTAATTTTGAACTCTGCTGATAGCTTCCTGGGCTTTGTGTCTGAAGATCAGTAGTTAGCTTTCGGTTAAAGGCAAACCTCACACTAAAGCCACTGACAGTGTAGTATTAAATTATCCATGTCATCCAATATGTAAAGCTTGGGAGATAGTGAAGCCTAGAGTTCAAAGGGAAAGACTTGCACTGCAAAAGTAAAAAAGAGCTTGCCTGTAGTAGCTGCACCAATTGCAATGTTGACAAGTTATGAAAAAATGAACTTAACTTTCACCATGGAATCTTTTAAATGTACACTGTACATTAGCCTGTAGAGATGGAGGGACATACAACAGAGCTAATTGTTACCCAGGATGGAGCTGCTGGTGCGTAATTGTTCTTCTTGAGCAGAAAAAAGTGAGACCAGAGCCAGTACTTTCACACAGTCAGAAAATGAATCTTGCTACTGTTTCAAAAGCAAAAAGCCATCTGGAGCTCACTGTTGTCAATGCAGGGGGCAGGTTTAGCTCAGTTGGTTAGAGTGTGGTGCTGCTAATGCCAAGGTCACGGATTCAGTCCCTGTATGGGCTACACTGAGGGTTGGACTAGATGATCTCCAGAGGTCCCTTCCAACCTTACCTTTCTGTGATTCTATGACACAGGTGTTCATTTCGTGGGGCTGGGAATCAGGTATTATGGTGAAATACTTCTGTTTTCTCAACGTTAAAAATTAGAATGAATTAAAGATGTTATCATTGCAAATTTTACTTTTGCATTATCTCAGTTATTCATGTGATCTCTCCATCTTCTGCTTCTTTCATTGTTGTTACATTCAGTTGCCTCCCTTAAAAGGGCAGCTTTTGTACACATTTCTGTGCACAGAGTTGCTTTTCCAGGGCCAGTCTGCCTTGCTAAGTGTCGTGCTACGTAGGGAGACTCGGCTAGTTTTGAATGTGTTAGCTGGGTTAGCCTTTGTGACCACAGCGCTGCTAGGGCTAAATTACAACCACTAGCATAGACTTGTTGCAAGAGCACAGCTTCATCACAGCTGCAGTAGCTGTCGCCTCCTTCCGTAGGTCCTGAATGGAAATTCTGTGTCCCACACACTGCATTGGTATCACTGCGGGTAAACCGACGATCGTGAACATGACTAATACATTTCATTGTCTTTGCTCCTTTAATTACTCCTTTTCTTCCTCTTCATTCTTCTTTCTCTTCTCTGTATTATAGTAATTCTTTGGCATCACAGTCAGGGTCCAAAGGCCCAAAGAGCTGTAAAAATAGGCAATAATTAAACATTTTTTTTTTTTGCCAAAGGACAGATTGAGGGAAAGGTGTCCTCAGAAAAATCTCCTGCTTTCTTTGCATCATGCTGTATTTCCTAATCTGTAAAAGGATAGCAAATAATGTGTTCTAGTTTAGGATTGGGACTCATCTCTTTTGACAATTAGTTGCAAAATCCACCAATCAATTAAGTCCTCCTACTGAACGTAGGCATTCGGCAAGGAATGAGTTATGGAGCCTCTAGCATGGCTGATTAGCATCTAACCAAAACTCTGTCAGACACGGAAACTTTAAAGCAACATTTTCAGTGATGTACCAGGATGGCGTCTACTGGACCTTTTTGAAAGCAAAATGCAGAAACACAAAGAAGGTAAAGTATGTGTCAAAGGGAAGGGGAGGACAAAGAGAAATTCACAGCCCTCTGAAATACTCAGACCAAACTAACAAAATAAATCATTCCTTTTATTGGAATAAATATATTGAAATATACTGGAATATAAATCATTCATATAAATCATTTTTTAAGTTGAAGAATGAGTAAAAAAATGAAATAAATGGAAGTTATTCCCCTCACAATTTCTACATTTTAATTTTTTAAAATTTCTAACAAAACATTCTGATGCTTTACATTTCTGAATTTACATCCACAGTTTTAAGTAGAAATATTTTAATGCTTCTGGTCATTACTCTAGTTTTTCACGTGAAAACACATTTATACTTGGGATTGAGTGGTGAGCTACCTGTTTTATACTGAAGTCATGGTACCATTTCCTTTTTCCTTAATGCTGGTAGAATCCAGTTCTTTCAGTTGATATTGGAGCTACATCCAACACATCACAACCTCTTCATCTTCTTGTACTGTGGCAGAATTTCCAGTGTTCATTATTAATTTTGCAAAAGATTTTAAATTATCCTTGATTTAGAGATGCTACATGGATTCCCACCTTATATAGACAAAGGGTGCACTGCGATGAATCATAAATGGCAAGTGACCTACCAGGATGAGACTGAATTGACAGCATAACGCCCTACGGCGTTTATCTAAAATGGAAAGAAGAGACGAAAGCCGTAACTGTTTCATAGAGCCCACCCTTCCCTCTGCCTACACCTGCAGCGGTCCTCATATTGTCCTCGCTGCACTGGCGAGCCCAAAGAAACCAAATGGCTTCACATCTCTACGTGAGCAAGGAGTTTCGTTTCTCTGCTCACATGCACAACCAATGTTATCCTTTCAAAGGGATTTAAACAATTTCCTAAAACTTCACGTGTCTCATGAACAGCATGTCAGACATTACCTTGTTTGATTTGTTGGTCTTTCATGCATTCTTAACTTTGATCCCATTTTGAAAACTAGCTTTTGCCTCTGTGTGTCTTCACAGTTAACAAATGATAGGTTAGATAAAATACACTGATTTTTGGAAGGATGACAGTTATGACTTATTTGTGGGCCTACAGTTATTCCCCATAGTAGGCTCCAAACAAAGATGCATCTTTCCAAAAGAGTTAAGAATTTCTGTAATATTTTAATGAATTTTATATCCTGGAATTTTGTTCTTTATAAAGCCAGGTCATGTTGAAATCTGTATGAATTGTAAGTGGAATCATGTGAGCTATGCAAAGAGAGAGAGAAACAGAGAGACAGTTTAAATATTTTGGATATTTGATTAGAAATTAACATTTTGCATTTTATAACTTCAATTAACTATGTGCCTATATTGCACACACTCACATATACACACACATGGTGTATATATATGTATATGTATTACAGACAGAGAGATTGAAAAGGAGAAATATACACGGTATAAATATTGTATATCTTTGTTTAGAAGCTACTCTTGTTTAGTAGCTGCACCTTAACCATGCACCTTTACTATGCAAGCCGCAGGGAAAGTAATTAAATTTAATAGCTGCTGCCCTCGTTTTGAAGTCACCCTCAATATAAAGCTGCACAGGGAAGTAATTAAATTTAATAGAAGCTGCGGATTCTAAACAAAGATATACGGTATAAAGTCCATACAGTTCTTGGGAAAAGTTAATTTCCAGCAGTAGCAGGCCTGTCACTTGAAATATTCATGGTTTTGTAAATGTTTAAATCAAATCTCCGACTACAAAGGAACTTTCCCTGTATTTGAAATGATGGAATGATGAAGGATCCGCGCATGTACTTGGATATCATCATAACAAGAATAACAAAAACAACAACAATAAAAGAATGAAGAACAAAATAAGGTTATAAAAGAAGCCCCCCAAAAGTCACACGTTAATATTCCACTCTCATTTTCATCAATCACTGAAGCAATACCCCCTAGATCACTGCATTAACTTGTTTATCTTTTACAACGAGGAAAAACTTCATAGCTTCATCATTCATTCCAGAGTGAGGGGAGAAAAAACAAAAGGCAGCCACCGAAATTTGCATGGTGCTCAATTATACATTAGTGAACATCACTTGGCAATCTGTTCATATCAATTTAATTGGATTTTAATACTGCCTCTGATCTTGTTTTCTAATTAACAGCAGTGCCTGGCAATAAAGCAGAACCATGCACCCAGCAACACCTTTGATCTCAACCATATGGAGCTCCTCCGTGCTCTTGGAAAAAAATTCTTTTCCCTTGCCTCCAGTGCAGGCCGAGAGATACTGGGGCCCCCAGATGGCCAAATACCACTCATGACTGCGACTTCATTGATTATTTTCTTTCCTGATTGATTCCGATTGAAAATAAATAAAACATATACTTGGAACTGGATGCAAATTGGTGTCACAAGCTTTTGCTTATGTTGATCGTTTTCTCCACTCCTTCTTTAGATGACAAGTACTTAAACAAACATTAATTGACTCAATGGTGTGTACTTAGGAGCATAACTTTATCACAAGGACCTTTTGTTTTATGTGTAGTTACTGTCCTGCCACAACCACGTTTTTAACTGGGATTGAATAAAACTAACTGTTCATTCTTTATCTTTCTGAAGTTATCATCATAGGCAGAGTATTTAGGTATGATTTGAGCACACCAGTTTGATTTATATCTGCCTTTTGGCTATTTGCTCTTGTCAGTTGGTTCTTTTTTTTGGAGGACCTGTAGGTAAAAAGCACGCAGAAGATGGCTCTGATCTTTGTTTCCTGCCCAGGTCTGACTTGAAGTATTGTATGCTCAAACAGAGCAAATGTTGGCATGTCATATTTCACATGTGCTCCAGCCAGAGCTTGCAATAAGTGTCAGAGATGCAAGGAATTGACTTTTCTTCTTGATTTCTTCCTTGGGCTCAAAAAGAGATATCAAAAATGACCCAGAATGCTGTTTTATAAAGTACACTTTCATACAAACATTTTTAATTACTTTAAAATATTTTATTTTTATTTTACTTTTCAGGGGAAGGAGACAACTAAGAAAAAAAAATCCAATCACTGACTTATTTAGAGTAATCAAACAGAGAAAAAAGTACCTGTCTTCTTATAAAGTAGAATTACACAATAATAGCACAAAGAATAATTTTGATTTCTGGCTCTTAGATAAAGAATCTTTAGCTGTGGTAAGTTGTACTTCTCTTCCTCCTCCTTTTACTTTTTGTTCTGAATTTGTCATCTTATTGTGTTCTTCGATTCACATCTAACTCACAAGCCAGGTCAGGTCACCCATCTCCTCTTGGAAAAGACATCCAGTGAACACGCTGGTGTGCTGCTGCAGGAGCTGGTGCTGCTGACTTTGCAGGAGACACCTTTCCCTTTGCGGTTCTAGATCCCGGGCAGTTGTCTTTCATCTGAGATGCAAACCAACACCCTGACCAATCGTATTCATTACAGAACTAGCAGCCCCATAGAACTCTGCTTTGCAACCATGTGCTATTTATACAGTGCGTGTACATTACTCGGTGCCATCTCCGTTGGTTTCAACTGGATATTTCTCTTTGCGCTGCTCTGAGCTCTCATGCAATGTTTGTATGATGATAAACCACTGCTGCATACTGACACATACTGGCAAAACTGTACTGAGTGATGCCTCTTCCTTCCCTGCTTTGAGATCCTAAGGTGAAAATTGTCACAGACACAGAAAGTATATTAATTCTCTTGATTTTTTTTTGAAGTAGCTTACCTTTTTTGTCTCAACTTCAAAACCCATCTAATTTAATTTGTTTACTTTTAAACTTTAACCATTTAGTTAAACAAATTTGAACAGAAAGTGTACAGACTTCATTTTTGTAGAGTTATGCTAATATTCACTGACCCAAGGCCAGAGCCAATGAACCAGTAAATAAAACAGAGTAATGGTTATAATGTAGGTGATGCATTCATGAGGACTTTAGGTTCCCGTCTTTGCAAATCCAGGGCCTCACTCTTACTGTGTTTGGCCTGTATTTCATATGAACAATCGGACTGCATTTCAGTCAGCTTCTGCAAGTGAAAACTAGGGGGAAAAACAAGCCAGCCTGCTTTGGATATAGCTCTCTTTCATTGTAAGCTTATAAAGTACTTGGGAGCTCATTTTTCAGGGAGCTGCTGGAGTGCTCCTCCAGTCTGATCTGTGCTAGCAGATCCTTTTCCTGTGAGGAGTTGTGCAGAAGCTAGCGGGACTCTGTAGGTCCAAGTGTCAGACCTCTTGGACTGACTGTAGTATCAGGGCTTGTACACTTGCACCAAACATGAGTTTAATCTGGATTTACCTTTTTCTTCATTTTGCTTTCTGGAATTTCAAGCTACAACCTCTTGCATTTTATCAGGTAGGGTGAAAAATAAAGCACTGAAGGAAATAAACGACTCAAAAGAAGATAGAAGTTGCATTTTTATTCTGCTCTTGATATGCTGATAAATTAACACAGCACTAGCTTCTATGGAGTGCAGTGACATATGCTGATGAAGGAGCAGAGTTGATAAATGTGAGGGTTTCCTGTTGAACCCTGCAAGTAAACTGCTACTGATTGGATGTGTTGTGCCAAGATTACTGCTGTGGTCTTTTTGAGCACTGGGACTCACAGACATTGTCAACATTAGTATGCTGAGACACCATTTTGATCTTTTCTGCTGATTTCCTTGCTCTGATAACATGCTAGCTGCTGTCTTGTTTGCTTCCTGAACTGCTTGCTCCCAGTTTGGATGAAAGTTTTTTTTTTTTTTTTTTTTTTTTTTTTTTTTTTTAATCTTTAAGTTCTATATTTGACTTTTATCCTTTGGACTACTCACTCTACTGCTTGCACCATTCCTCAAGGTGTTTAGGAATGTGTGCCAGTGCATTAGACCTCATTGAAAACAAAGGCTGCAGTTAAAGGCTGCAGTGCTAGCTCTTTAAAATGCTAAGGGATCAGGCCTTGTTTACAGAAAATAGTATGAAGCATTCTTGTTTTTTCTTTTTAAACCGTAGTTACTAAGGTCTTTAAAACTGAGGTGAGTATAATGTTTGTAAACGTGTTTGAAAATATGTGAACAGCTCATCATCTCTTCCTAGACATAAAATCAGTGGGGAGAGGGTTGGCTGCGAATCTGCTGTTAGGGCTGCGGCTGCCCATCACCTTGACCTAATGAGGGGTTTCCAGAGCAGGCATCTCACATCAGGGAGGACTTCAGATCCTTCAGCAAAAAACCTTTTTCTTTGGACAAGAGACCAAGTAGACTAGCAATGAGTGGGATATAATCAGGAGGTGAGTGTAGTAGGACATCGGTCAAGTATTTTCTCATCTTTAGGAGGACACCATCTCCAGATCACTGGGGATGTAGCCCTGTGCGACTATGGTTCATTATTCAGATTTTCCAAGTTGATATATTTTTTCCCCCTCCAGGAAATGTGCATGTGTTTAAATCCCATTATATTACTCCTGTGACTTATGTTTGGAAATGTTGCTTATTGTCAAGTGTGCAGAATAGATAATTTAGTTTTAGTTTTTCCACATCTCTGGTTATGAGTTCATGCAAATATCAGTTACATTTTTGGTAGGATTCCTAGAAAATGAACATAGGCCTTTTTGTTACATAACAGTGCCTGGTAGGATGATCATAGTTGCAGTAGAGAACAGGTGGAGGGAAGACAGATATCTTATGGACTTAAAACCTTTACTGAGGCTAGTGCTAGCTATATTTGCTATTAGCCACACCCGAGAGGTATCTGTACTCACATATGTTTTGTTGTATTTGCTGGCAAGGGTGAGTTACGCGGCTGGTAAATCTCAGCTTTAGAAACAATCTGATTTCAGTCCTTTCCCATTCTCAATATACACACATACAGGTTGTTTGTATTCAGGCCAAAATTATGAGTTTGCACAATGACCACTGCTGCCACTGCTGTCCACTTATACTTGATATTTTTGCTCTTCGTTCTTCTACTTTTTGAATAGTATCCCTCACTCATTTTGTATAACTGATTCTTAAAGCAGATAGTTTTTTTTTTTTAATGTTTCATTACTACAGATTCATTTTAGGAGATGCATTTTATTTTCCCCTTTTCATTTTGGCCAGGGCAAATGTAATGATTTGCTTATTATTATTTCAGACGTTCGTTTAATGTATGTATTGTTCAGGGGGAAAAATACTGAATGATGGGTGGTTTCTTCCCTGAAGTCTTTTTCCCTTCTTGAATTTTAAGCATATAAAGGTTTCCCCAGCAGTGAAACTTAACCATACACGCAGATGATGACACAGTATCTTGTGAATGTATCATTGTGAAATGGGCTGTATTCTCCTTCAAGGACCTGTCATCATAGTTATGCCAATCATAAAGACGAGCAACTCTAGCAGTTGGCATTAAACATGCGGGTTATCCTCTGTGTTAGTACCATGTTTTGCTGAGCTGTTTCACAGCTCATGAATAATGCTGAGTTCTCAAGGTCCCCTTCTTGCCTATTGATAATGAGGGAAGGGTCTTGCTATATGGACCTATATGCAAAATGACTTTGAGATGCTGTCCTCAGCTTATTACAGCCTTAAGACACAACTACTTTCAATATGCTTGCCTTGTCTCAGACTTTTAGGTTAGTACCTTAGATTTATCATCCGTGGTGGAAAACTCCTCTCCCATCTTCCTGCTATTGTCCTTAGT
This sequence comes from Rhea pennata, assembly GCF_028389875.1. Taxonomy (NCBI): domain Eukaryota; kingdom Metazoa; phylum Chordata; class Aves; order Rheiformes; family Rheidae; genus Rhea; species Rhea pennata. The sequence continues at coordinate 56,212,128 of NC_084667.1, read as the reverse complement.
CTGTGATCTATAAGTTTTCTCGGCCTGACAGGTTCCCATGTGCCTTTGCCGTTCCCTCTCGCCTCCTTAAAACAACAAAAAAAGTACATGACTTCATCAGAATATCTTCGTAAGTCGGTAAATATGGAGGAGCTCTGCTGAGCTCTGTCTCTTCCAGCTGCTGTACGCTGGCTGTGGTGTTTTAAAGTTTTTTTTGCTTTCACAGAAATAAGCACTCCTATGTGAAAACGACTTCAGTCATCACAAAATTCAGAGCCTCAAAAAAGCTTTTACTCTGAGGTTTAAACTTGACTTGTTTAGCTAGTGCTTTGTACCCAGTAGAAAATAGCACAAAGCTCCAAGTCAGTGGGAAATGGCACAGGCAATTACTTTAGAGGTGGCTGAGTCTGATTCTTGAATGGCAAACAGGAAAAGAAGCACTTCCACCTGGCAGTGTCTTCCTCTTCCTAGAGCATGACACTACTAGCAAGGCTATGTTGTACAGGTGTATGAGATGACACGCATACCCTGGAGACGTGTTCTTTTCAGACTAGAAGTAAGTCTACTGGGGTTCTTTGTCTTATGATTTATTTTATTTCCTCTGCTAGGCAATTCTGCCCTTTGCCAACAGTGAAAAATCATCATTCTGCAACACTTCCTCCTTCCAGCTAGGAAAGATATAACTGAGCCCATAGTGCTTCTCCAAAGCACTGTGCTCTGTTATCTTGTTCTGCTTCTTTTGCGCTCCTGTCATCCTCAGTGGAAACAAATGACTCCAGGTGTCCCACGAATCCCTCAAACTTTTAGAAGTTTCCTCAAGGGAATGATTTTCCAGCTTGATGCAGTAAAATCTTGGACACTTTCTTGGCTATCCTTTCAAGCTCCCTTGGCTTCCTTGTTCCCACAAATAGACATGCCTTTCTGCAGGGGAAAATGGTTGCTTTATTATCTTGGATTGCTCTTTCCATCTTCCTCAGAGTATCTCTAAAAAGTTAACCTGTTCCCTTATTATCATTGGCAGGTGTGAGAAAGGACTTGGGTAGAATACTATATTTTTCTGTTTCCCCTGCCCTCATTCAATGATAAGACAGGCATCTTGACTTGTTCTGTTTCTGCCTTGCTGATACCATTTGTCTTACTGACATAGCAGGCCATACATGACCTATCAAGGTGAGAAGGAGAAAGGGAGCATATAGAAATTAAATGGTCCCTACATAATTGGCAAGTCTTTCAGAAGGTCTTTACGTTCTCACTGTAGAAAGCTACTGGAGTAACACAGTGTTGATGAATTAAGGCTTGAGTGTTGGGTATAGGGTGAAGCTACTCTACCTGTATGATTCCTCTGTTTCCCGTGTTATACAAAGAACAAAAAGAATGTGAGTATTGCTTCACTTAAAATATATGTAGATAATAAAACATTATTTAGTCTACTCTGTTGTCCAATGAAAGCTAACTCAAAAACCTGTTTGAATGTTCAGATATGCATTATTAAAAGGTGGGATACAGGAAAAATGGGAATAAAAATCATGTGCTAAAATGATATGTCTGTGGGAAGTGAGAGGTTTTTAAAAATTGAGTTACACTTTATAATACAGTGGCTGTGGTTATGTTATAATTAGAATATAATTACATTGTCTTTATAATTCTGGTTACTTGTAATTAGCATTAATGCATATAAGGAAGTAAACTACATATCTGAATTGCTTATTAGTACTCTATTAGGATGGGAGCCTATAAACATATATAGAAGTTTACTCACCAAATATTTTCATTGGCTGTCACTGAATGACTCAGGTGACTAAAGGTATGAATGGGTGTTTGTAGCCAGTAACACTTACCTTTGTGTTAATTTTAGTTAGAGTCTAACTGCACTAACCACTTTGAATTTACCTGCTGCAATTACCCTGAAGTTACACTTTGATATTTTTCTTTTTCTTGTGGTAGACATGTAAAGAATTGATTCTGTTATAGAGTTAGCTTTCTAGTTATATGGAAAATAATAACCACAATATGAATGCAGTGGAATCTCAACCCGTTCAAAATGTGCCATAGGGTATGGTAGACATTCCTTAGGATACGCTTGTTTGTAATGGAAAGTTGGCCAGGTCTCTGCAGTTCTAGAACCTAACTTTTTTAAAAATAGCTACTAGTAATAGCAATAGCTGGAAATCATCCATATGAGTCAAGATACAGCATTTTTAACTTTTCTGAAAGAAGTAGTAAGTAGCAAGTCCCCTTTCTACCATAACATTCCTAAAGGGAATGTAAGTAGATGAACATATTTGTAAAAAGATGTTTTGCACTGATAGCTGGCATAATTACAGAGCTCAAGAGGAAAAGAAATGTTGTTCTCTAGAAACAAGGCTACATTATTCCATCCCTCTAAAATCTTAGCTCTTCTTACACAGAGAAAGAAGAAGGCTTATGTTTGCTTGATGCATAGAGAAGGAGAATGTTTGCATGTAAGGATGTATCTATGATTTGAGTTATAGTTAAAAAAATCCATGTCCAAATGTCACTCGGTTCCAAATATTAGCCTTTCTGCTCATCCCTAATATAAATCAAAGCCTCCATATAATGAATGAATATCAGAATTAGGTTTCTATAGATTAGATGCATAATAGGCTGCAGTGCTTTTGAAAGTCTATTGTGGCAGTGGCCATTGAACTAAGGAGAATTTACATGACAGACCATTATAATTGATCCAGTCTGTATTTTAGATAGTCCCTAAATACATATCAATGTGACAAATGGAAATGGCTTTACTGTAAAGGCCAATAAGTTGTGCTTCAAAAGGATCATAAATACATATTGACACATAGACTGCTCAGAGTGAACCTGGATTTAATGAAGTAGAAATGGGATTTTGCAGTCTGTTAAAATATTATATTCTGCTAATTACAGATCCTGTTAGGATACTTAGAGTAAAGTTATTCTGCAGGTAGAAGGGACTTCCTAATGAGGAAAATCCTTAACCTACATGGTCAAGTGCTATAGTGATGTGCGGGGCATGGTCAGGGAGAAGTTAGGCTAAAGGAACTTTAGGTTTTCCCCACCATTTCTTCTCTGCAAAGTGAGGATTCGTCAGCTGTGAGGTGTCTTGTATCTCTGTTACTATGGGTATGGGTTGAGAGTGGTGTGTGTGTGTGTGTGTGGGGGTGTGGGTGTGAGACCCATAACACAGATACACCATCTGAGACCTTCTGGTGTAAGTAGGCATCTTCTGGGGTGATGGCATCTTCAGAGTTTAGTGATCTCAGGGGAATTCTCCTTTTTACTTTTGGAGGGGGCAACCATTATGAATGCATTTACAAGGAAACTTTGATCCTTCTCAGCCAGTACTAGACACCTGTGTTTCACAAACGAATCCCATGTTATGTCAGGATTCGTCTTACTGCAGGTTATGGCCCTGAGAGTGTTGCAGGAATGTTCAAAGTGACTCTCACAATATTTTTACAGCTAAGGGACAGATGATACCTCCCTTTTCTCTCCAGCAGTAGCTCAGTAATTACAGAAAGTTCTCATTCCCATGTACTGAGAAAGCTAAGGAGCTCCTTGCAATCAAAGGTAGCAAGATGTCTTCTGACTGTTGCAAGCATTTGTTGCTGCATGGGAAGAAGGTTGACATAAGGGGTTACACCAAGACAGGTGAACCTTAAATGAAGGACAAAGTCTGAGGATCTCATTCTCCACAGTCCCATGGTCATTTGTACAAGCACAAGGGAAACACCAAGTGGAGGTATGATGCTTCCCAATGAGAATGGTAGTATTTTATCTCCACTATGCACAGGTGCAGAGCAAGAGAGAGACAATCCCAAAACTGAATTTTTAACTTGCTTTATTTGTCACAGTTCAAGTTCCTTAATTCAAGTCATGTTCTGTTTGCTGAGATGAGAAAAAGCTCTTAGGTTTAAATGTATATTTAAAATTCACAAAGTTTTTTTTTAATTAGCAAATGAAGTGTATTTGTGGGCAATATTTTCTGTCTGTCCAAATTCTACGCCATAATTGAATAAAAAAGTTACACCACCTTCCTTTCCTAAAACCAATAGGTTGTAGCATGCAATCCTTTCTTCAAGGGGTTAATTGAAGCAAATAAAGTTCTTAAATTGTTAATAATCCTCCCAATTTGATCTTGTTCTTTTTCCCCCTCAAGCAGTAAGAGGATAAGTGCGAGTGATAGCCAGATTTATAAATTATTTCTTGCGAGCTGAATGCTTTAAAAGGGAATATAAAAATCTGCTATGTGTCAGGCGATCCATGGAGGCATTAGCAAGCGTGGCTGATTCTCAGTCCCCTGAAAGCAGGAGTGATAATTTGTAAATCTAGGAACTGTATGTGGAGAATGGTAATTTGTCATTAGTAAGATTAACATGATCAAGGGAATAGAATAGATTATTTACATATAAAATACAGAAGAACATTGATGCAGCAGTGATGAATAAATACATTTTGATAAAATTAAGTCAATATTTTTAGGAATCAATACAAGAGTTCTTAGCTGTCACATAATGCTGCAGCTTATCTTTTATGCTGTATAAAATGTATTGCCTATTTGAGAATGGTTACATAGATGGTTTTTTTGGCCTGGGCTTCTTTGTTTAATCTACCTGTAGAACAATCTTTTTGAAACACTGTACATTTAGGCACAAATTACTTTTCTTCGTTCCTTTAGAATGAAATACCATTTAAGATGTAGAGTATCTGAGCACTAATATACTATTTAAAGAGACCTGACATTTTTATTATTTCAGTCTCATATCCTAGTTAATTTTTTTTGTTCAAATAGATTTGCCTTCTTGCAGAGAGAAAGTATCACAAATAATTTAATACATTTTGATCATGTTTTCAATGCTGACTGAATTAGAGTTGCTGACACGGTTCATTTACTTACACAAACTGTTCCTTTGCTTGCACTGTTGTTCAAAAATTCAACGTTATCAGGTGAAAAAAATCACATGAAGATAGGAAGCCATTATCCTGACCACTAAGCAATGTAGAATGAAATATCAATTGGCATATTCTTAACTCTGATTTTCAAATAATCCATTTGCGTTGACTTGTAACTGTCTACAGTAAGTGGTTATACCCTTTCTTTCCCCCTTAATTTTCTGAAAGCTTCAGTAAACTATGCTATCATAGTGTTAAAGTAAATTACTTAAGGAATATTGCTCAAAGTGCTATGAAAGACACTAAGTGACTTTTGTGGGTGACTGGGCACTGAAGGAAAGCTATGAGGTTTGCTAACTTAGACACTGTTTACTTGCAACAACATTCCTTTGCTACAGATGTTCTTGACAAAAGTAGTCCTTGTTCTTGCTTGTATGAATATGTGCAATGCTATATGTGTAGACCCAGTGAGTTCAGTGGGATTGCTCATGTGCATAAAATTACTTGTATGCCTGCATGTCCAAGGCTCAGGGCACTGGAGAGATTTAATCATTAAAAGGTGAAATGGAGGCATTTTTGTTATACTTTGTTATACTGTGAAAAATCACAAGTCAGTCTTAGTTATAGGATTAGTCGTCTCACAGAACAAGATATCCAAGAAAATAAAACAAACCATAAGACAACATTGCTTTATAGTAATATAAGCTTTGAACATTCTCTGCCGTAGGTTGCTCAGACTTCCATTGACATCATGAGGGGGCTGTGTTTAGGTGAATAATTTTTCTGGCAAGGGCAAACAAATGAATAAATGCTCAAGGGAGAGCTAAGCTAAAAGAGGAGGCCAGAATTCCAGGACTCTTGCATGTAAAGTTACAATGATTTTACACGTAATAACAGTATTTCACTCAGTTACATATTTTTTGCTTATAATCATAACAACCGATTCGCAAATACATTAACCTACCATATGCACTTATTTGCTGACCGAACCACTGGCCACAGGGGGCTCAGAATGCCTTCCTTTGCACTAACACGTAAAAATAAATAAAAGGGAAATGGACAGATGGATAGCAAGAAGACATAAATAATATGGAGTTGTCTGAAAAAACACCCCATAGAAGATAGCTCAGCAGAGAAAGTATCAATAAGAATGATAAATTTGTATTATCAGATTTATCATTTCAACAGTGAAGCTTAACCATATGGGGTTTTCTCTTATCCTACTCCAAGATGTACCTTAAAGTGTTCAGTGGAAAGATGGGCAAGTAACGCCATAGAAATTTCAGATATTTCCTGAGCTTCATATATATGATTTAAAATACTTGTGGATTACAAAGACTACATATTTCCTTAATAGGCAAAATGAATGAATTTAAGCTCTATTGTTTCCTGTCTGTCTTGAAATCTGGATGAAGGCTGGAATTTTCAGAGGACATTAAGATTTTGTGAAAGATATATCCTTGGCATCTGTGGTCTGTAGTTATTGCTCCCAAGTTTAGGCATCTAACCATGGACAGAATTTAGGAGCATAGGTACTGGTCATACAGTCAGCAAAGAAAATGAGATCTCTCCGTTGGTTGTATAGAGAATATAGGGTAACTCTTTACATAAATTACATACCTGGTAGAGGGGCTTAATATTGCTTGGAGTAAATTTGGGTTTTAAATGTCTTTGGAATGTTCACGCATGATTTTCAACCTGAAATGAACTTCCTATAAAATTTCTAGCAAGAAGTATTACAGTCTAGTTTACAGAGACAGGGATCTGTGGTAACCCTTCAAATTAAATGTCTCAAATGAATAATTGCTTTCTCAAACTAAAGAGTTCAATTTAATAGCATATTTATTGTGTGTTAATTAAAGATTATTAAAATCATATTTTTGGGGAGGTTTAATAACTGTGTAAGAGAGATATAGATAAACCAAAAGATACATATCTTTTGCTTTCTTGTTAAACTTCAGTAAATAGTGATATTAATTTAATACATGCATTGGTGTTTCATTTTATGTAAGCTGAGCTTGAACTTTGGAGAAACAAAGTAGTGCAGTTTTCACTTTAGCCTAGTCTCACAAAGCAAAATTCTGTCTTAATAGATAACAATTGTCAAACTCCTTTTAACTAGAGTAAGAATTGCACCATAAAACTTAGAGGTGAAATAACAGAGGAAAATGCTCATTTCAAATATGAGTTTTGGAAATAAACTCAACTTCCTCTGTATCGGCTATGTTGAGAAACCCAAATTACTAAATTAGTAAGTCAGCAAAGCCTCACTTTTACTCTTTCCCAATTAAACCTTTCTTTTTTTTTTCCTGAAAATATATCAATAGTTTGTTATTTCAGAAGCAAGAATTTATAACTGAAATTTATAATGGAGAATCTAGGCTACTGCATTCCCTTCGGTCAAACTGTTACTTGGGAAAATTCTCTAGACAGTCATCACAGGCTGTGAGAGCCAAGGTCTGTGCCAAATGGCAGCAAATCTACAACCAAATGTAATTGTGCTAAATTACCTGTATGAATTTTTTGTAATGATTTACTTGAAAATGTCAAAATCTCTGTCAAATAGTGGCTGAGGGTAAGTGTGGAATTTAGCTGAGGTTTTTGCAAGTCGTGCAAATTTTTTGCAGGGATTTAACTTCAACAGATAGGAAAAAAAAGAAAATGTGTGTGTTTTGGAACATGCAGTGCAAGAATTGTATAGGTAAAGAAAATAAATACATGTATGTTTTTAATAATCCATAAAAATGAGATTCCTCCATGTCACATCAGCAGAGAAATTTGGTTATGCACTTCTGATGGAGGCTCTCAATAGCCCTTTCTTCCTTCTCTTCCTTACTCAACTTTTTAACCAAGTTTTTGTCCTTAAAGTCAATCTACTGTTCTTTGTTAAAAAGCATAACATTCAAAGAAAGTCACAAAAAGAAAAGAAAGATGCAAACATGATGACTGCAGTTTTGACGAGCAAGCTGTTGATACTTGTCATGGCCTTGTTGGATGCTTTAAGAGGAGCTGGACTCTGTCTGAGTTGTGATGGGTCATATGCTCTTTTCAATCAGGATATGATCAGCTCATACAGATTAGTTAGGGGATCAGAAGGAAGTGCCTCCCCTGTAAGTCTGTATGAGTGTTGGTTAATGGGAAAGCTTGAGTGGAGGAGTGATTAAGAGACGTAGGAATTCTTGTAAAAAGGTCTTAAAAGGGGGGAGGTGGTGCTCTGGCCTAGGGTGCTGTAAAGAAGAACAGAGACCAGAAAGGGTAAATCAGATTTCTAGTAGAGCTCAGTTTTGGTTTATGTTTTAAAATATGTGTATATATATCCTACATAGTATTAAACTATCCAGTTTGCCTTTAACTGACTCAGCTTAGGTACTAGAAAAAATCTGGTGCTGTCAAGCTCTGTGGAGCCCTAGTTTAATATGACTTTTGATAGGTCAAATTAGTCTATAGGGTGTTTCACCTTCTGTGACCAGATTGCTTGTGGTATCTGAGGTAGCTTGAGTGCCTCTGCACTACAGCAGTAGGTATGTAGCTCAGTTATTAGTTTATTATCCAGTGGGAGATGCTGAAGAATGCCTGTGCAACTAATTTACTGTACCTGAAGGGAATGGAATGTGTTGTAGATTATTATCATTTTGTTGATTTTTTTTTCTTTTTTGGGGAGATGCTTTTAACCCCCAAAAGCTGGAATTTTAGTGTGATGTGACTGGAACTTGTGTTTGTTACAGGTGACTAGCATAATGCACTGTGTCATGCCATGCAAAAATTCTCTGGAAGACTGAGACTGGCCACGGTATCTTTGTGCATTGCATTCAGCCAAGTCATGGGCAGACCTCACAGGGTCAAGACCCTGTTTTATTAGCTGTTATGCAAAGAAAGACAGAGCCTCTCAGCACCAAGGAACATACACTGTAAATATACTCTGTGCAAAGGTGCACTCCTGTACCGTGTATTTCAGAAAACTAAGCCTCAGGCTCAAATAAATCCTGTGGTGAGGACAGACTGTGATGCTCTGCATCCCTGGGAGAGGTACAGTAAATATGCTCTATGAGGCAAGGCAGATCCACACCCTTCCCTTTTTTGTGCTTCCAGGACTCCTAGCATTCCCCAGAGGCAGTCATGCGAGGACCCCATAGACTAGCCTCGCTGCACAGTTACACAAGCATGGACTTCTGTGAGTCCCAAAAGCTCCACAGGACTCAGCAGATTTGGCTCACAGAGGATCATATGAAACTTTTTTTTCCAGCTGCAGAGGAAGATGGAATTTTGCTTTCTGTTTTGTGTTAAAACAGATTCAAAATCTCAATTCAAGACACCGTCAGACCTACTGACTTCCACCTGGCTCATGTCAAATTCATGTAATACCCTAAGTTTTATATGGTTTAGGAAGAAAACCATAAATCTGATCAGAATGACTTGAAAGGCTGAACTTTAGTGAACTTTAGGACAAGCTGGAGCTGAGCTGCAAAGTTCTATGAAACCTGAAACCGAGTGGATTTTGCCTGGCTTCTTTTGAGGTTCATGAATTCTGAAAAGACCCATAGTATTGCCAGTTTTTACTGTTTTATCATGAAACTTGCCCTGACTGGTGTTTTCTTTAAAGCCTCCATTGCTGAAATGAAGTGACCATGTGAGAATCTCATTTTTCATTTGAAAGCACAGAAGTTTCCAGCCTCTGTGGTTGTGGTGAAACACTTGAAAGTGCGCCCAAGTGCAGCAACAGCTCAAATCCAAAGGTGACTCTAGAGAATGCAGCATGCACTTTATTATTTTAAACTCATAATTTCAGGATCTTACCTAACAGTTTTTGAGCACTAGATCTATCCCACCATCTGCAATTCTACAGTTCTTGCCAGAGGATGTTATGGATTTTTTTTTTCTCTCTTATTGTTACAGTGCTTCAGAAGATAACTTCAAAGCAAAGAACTAGATTTGGGTATTGGCAAGCCTGGCTCCAGATCTGACAGCTGGGGTAATGTTTCTCTACTGAAATCCTGCATCCATGCGTACCTGGGTTTTGTGTAACCAGGGAGCCAACATCCAGAGGGATGTGCAAGTCTTGTAACTCAGGCCTGCCTTCAGCATCCTAATTCCTTCCACCTCCCAAACTAATTTTAACAGCCACTATTTTCCTTTGAAGGCTATAGGTAATTCACTCTTCTTTAACAATGTACAGATGGTTTCTGGAAAAGTCCCCCCCTTTTCCTTCAAAAAAATGACATGAATAGGCTTACTTAATTGTGCCCATGTAGGGCACTGTTGTGCTTTTAGATTATTGGATGAATGTGCCATTCCTTTTGGCTTGTGCCCCCTCCAAGCAAGTGTTAGAGCCTTTTCTTGTATGTACTTAGAGAGTTTCTTGATTCCAAAGCCAGGGAATTTCCTTGGTGTCAAAGAGCCTTACAATTTTACATTAAATACATTTCATGGGCTGAAAACCCACCTAAATGGACCACACATCTCTTCTTGAATTTTGCTCAAAGACATTGCGAATGCTTCTAAAAATCATACCTCATAGTAAATGCTTGGACCTACAAAAATGATAGTCACCAATACAAGATACTTTGTTATGGCACTAGCAGCAAGTTTCTTTGGCTGAGAATATTACTCATGTTTTCATGTTATTTAATTTGTGAGAACTGATCATGCTAATAGATGGGAGTTAGCTGCCTTTTTTGAAGTAAGCCAAACTGATAATCAGAGAGATTCTACATGTTTAAAAAACTTAAGAGCATGATAACTGAATATTTTGTAATACTATAGTAGTCAGTTTTATTTAGAAAGTATAAAGTTGTGATAGTGTTATGAGACAAGATCCTCCTGTGATAACAAAGATGCCAAAGTTATTGTAGTTTTGAGAAGAACACAAAATGCTTAGTACTTGCTAAAGATAACAGTAATCCTCTTCATTTCAAATTGTAAAAGAGTCCATCTTTTCTGAAGGCTTACTTTAAGAACCTAATAGGGATAACTAATCTGCAACTCAGAGTAGAAAACATCAGGTGTGTTGGCCATGTAGTACTGACAACTTAAGTTTAAAATAGTCTCCTGCTAGAAGTTAACCTAGGTAACAGTCACATGAAACTCTGATGCTCCAACTGGTGACCAGTTTGTGGAGGAACAGCTCAAAGTCTGGCATGCAAATTTAAAAATATGTAAATAGAAGCTTCCTAAGACAGAGGATCACTTTCTCCCTCAGTGTATCCTGGTCTATGACTATAGCTGGAAGTAGCTGGATAGTCAGTCTGAAAATGTGGAGCCCAAATTACTCAGTTTTGTTAGCAGTAACTTAGAAGGCAGTGATATACACTAATTTTCAGAGGTACATTTCAAGTTTCATTAGCTTCAGTGGGAAAAGTAGATAATCTGCAGTTTGGAAAATCAGGTCAATCTAGTATACCAAAGAGTACTTTGTACATAATATCATGTGTTTTATTCTGCATTCATAAGCTTTACAATACCAGAAGTCCTTTAACAGAAGTGATAGCAATGCTCTTTTCCATAAGTATTTAATTTCTTTTTATTTGATCCCTCTGAAAAGCGAGCCTAAAACATAAGGAAAATGAATGTGTATATGATGTGTACAGTTAAAACTGATCTCTCACTTTATCTCCATAAATCAGAAATAAGAAGTAATGTAGGAAAGATTGTGCAAATGATTAAATTACAAACCTTTTCATAGTCAAATATTTAATCATAAAATGTGATATACTTTTAAATGCAAACAAATCAAGTTAGGGTAATTGGGTATATAGTTTAGCTAATGTTTCTCTATTATTTTCCTTCCAGAATACAGGCTATGAGGTTGAAATTCTGTATCATGTGTAGATTAAAGACAAATTACATATAGATGAGGTTACATTTAATTACCTGGAATAACTTTGTATGTTGAGTGAAAAACACAGTTTTCATCAGCACCATATTAATTATTGCTGCCGAAAGCTGTAATTGACTACTGTGTTTTTCGGCTCATGAGTCAATGGTGACTAAATGTTTACTTTACTGCTTCTAATTGCCTGAAATGCAGCACTTGTTTTTCCCTGAAAAATCTGTGGTCCAAGTTTTGCTCTTGTTTTCATGCATATAACCCCACAGTGATTTACATGTATAGCTGAAAGCAGCATTTGACTTCAAATTTCCTAGCAAAAATGGTAAGTGAGGAGTGCTATATACCTTAGAATCCAATAAGATAGAAAACGGAAACAATGTGGCACTATCATCCCTCATATGGCTCTACTCATCCATATTGTCTCAGTAAGAAGCTTGAACTTCTGTTTTGGTCAGGATGCCCACAGATCTCATTTGCCCTTGTGTCAACTGAAATCAAGGTCCTTGTGGTAAAGACATCAGGTCTTCTCTGAGTCACTCAAATAAGGGAATATGCTATATGTGAAGATGGCTGGGACTAGTACCGGGGTTGTTCTGTGATAGGAATGGTTTTGGAAACAAGGTAGTTTGTCCAAAAAATCATTGGAAAAGTCTGCAGAAGATTGGACTCTTCCCCACCTTAGCAGGTGACAGGAGTAAGATCCTCTCACCAGGCCAAAGTACAAACAGCTGGTTCCCAGGAGAAGGTGCACAGCAGTAGGAAGTGTTTCTGCTCTAGGAAATTTGAGAAACTACATGGTGGAGCCACAAGTTTTGAGTTTGCCTTTTTGCCAGATCTCTTCTTTCAGACTTATTTTTCAGCTCATGTAGAGGAGAAAGATATTGGAGGAGATGGAGTAGAAATAAGAAAAAAACCTGGCCAACCCACTCAAGGAATTCAAAGAGAGAACAGGAGCTCCTGTTAGACAACAGAAAAGCAGTATTTTTTTTTTAAAAAAGAGAAAAATAGAGCTAGAAAGAGCTAGAAAGAGAAGGGAGTGGTTCAAAGCCTGAAGATCACATCCCCCTCTTCCCCCATCTTGCAACTTACTGACTGTGACCAGGAGTTTGGCCCACTGAAAATGCTGTCCTGTTGGGATGTCTCCAGAAGAGTTCTGGTTACCCCTAGCTTCACGTGATTTGTGGGAACATCCTTGTTTGCAGACACCTTGGGGTCCCTGTCAGGACAGAGGATAGGTTACCTTTCTGTTAAGCCACTGTGTTCCACAGTTCTTTCCAGAAACCTAGTGTGACTCTTCATACTGCTGGAATAAGTATTTTCAGCATGGAGAGACTCAGTCCTAGCTTTCAGCAAACTTCTTTCTTAGTTACAGCTGATGAAGAGATTTTTTGGCACAGTGTTACCTAGATCACTGGAGAATCTGCTTAACATTACTGGACCTTGCAATGTTTTCAGTAATAATCTGACTGACACAGAAGGCGAAGAGGCTTATCAGGTATAAGGCCTGGGCCAAATGAGCAACGGGGACATATTTCTGCTATTTCCTCCACGTATCCTACCAATCTGTTGAAAATGACAGGCATTCCCAGTAGAAGCCAACCTGTCCAGTGCTAACAAAGTGATTCAGATGTAGATTTCATTTCTGCATGTGTGAACATGCTGAGGAAAAGGTGTAGGGGAGAGGACAATGAGTTTTGTGCTGCCTAGGTAATTATCACAGGGCTGAGCAACAACAACAAAGCATCGAGTAAATCAAACAACTCATGTTTAAAGAAACCTAACAGGTTAAATGAACTGAGGTGACAATGAACCTTTTTGGAGTTTAAACAAATCACTTTTACTGTGCTTTTGACAAATATGTGTGTATCTGCTGTACACAACAATAATTAAAATATCTTGCTGCCTGTGCTCTTTTTATTTGTTGGGTGAATTTGCCAATGATCTTTACATGTCAGAATACATTTTTAGTAATGATTGCTTTCCTCGTTCCTGCAAACTTAAACCTCTGGCATAAGATTTAATTCATATTTTCAAGTTATCATTCTTTCTCCTTACTATTTTTAAAGAACCTTGTACCACTAAGATTTTTTTCCCTCACTAATGGCAGTAAGCTTTCTTTTATTAGATCTGTGTATAACCACTGTGTTCATTTTCTTTTGCAATAACCAGTGTGTGTTCAGAGACAGATTTTATTCTGTCTTGAGATCTAAAGAGACTCACATAATGGTTGCTACTGTCCTTCTGACACTCCTTTCTTTCATTTCACGTCTATGTATTTTGGCAATCCTTCCATAGGCATCCTTTATTTGGTGGTGAATTTACAATACACCTGCACAGTTTCACCTGGGAGCTGGAAAGCAATGTAGATAAAGCCATATATAAATTCTTCATGGGGCTACCTTTCGTGGGAGGATCTAACACAGATGAGATGACTATACTTGGAGATATAGGAAATCTCTGAAGTTGCTCAAAATATGGTCTCTCTCTCTCTCTCTCTCTCTCTCTCTGTCTTTCACACACACAAATTTCTTACTGTTGTCACCTCCAGAGAATGACCACTGATTTCTAGTACATGCAGAGCTTTCCATAATTAGTATATTAGATTAGCCAGTAAAAAATGGCTACATGAAAATGCATTTCTAGTTATATTGTTGCTCTCCTACTTTCAATTTATAACATCCGTACAGGTGTGCACCTTTGTCCATATTATATCTTTAGCTTTTTTTGAAGTCTATATTAAAGAAAAAGAGTAATTTCAAAGGAAGAATATCACAGGACAAAACAAAGGTAAGAACTCTAGTCAAGAGCTGAAGATTACGTGAAGATTGCCCATCTTCTGATGTTTAAGTGTCAAAACATTCACTGTGTTTTGGTGAAATCAAGGTGGGAAACACATCAAATCAAAGTAGGAAAGAGATATCAAAATACCAGTGACCTGATTATTACAATTTCCTTAGATTTCAGTTCATTTGTTTAGATGTTGCTGTAGAAATTTAGATATCTGCCTATGAGCACCCATTTTTTAAAAAGAATGGCTGTCTTTTTTTAGAGCAAGTGATCTGTTAAACCAAGATTTTTAAACAGAACAGTTGTGGTGTGACTCTTCATTACTTCACAGTAAGATCTGCTGGCCTTCTCACCTTCCTCAGGCTCCATTAGAATGGCAGTATGTAGCTTACCACATGAAAGATGTATTCTCTGCCAAGTAAATTAAATTCTTATAATAAGAGGCAGAGTGGTCTAGTGGTCGAAAAGTAGGGCTGGCAGCCAGGAACTCCTAAATTTGAATCCTAGTGTAACTTATTGAATGACTTCAGGCAAGTTACTTAACCTCTTAG
Organism: Rhea pennata; assembly: GCF_028389875.1. NCBI lineage: Eukaryota > Metazoa > Chordata > Aves > Rheiformes > Rheidae > Rhea > Rhea pennata. The sequence goes on along the minus strand of NC_084667.1, from coordinate 56,197,095 downwards.
TTTTCACCTCATAAAATTGTGTTAATAAAAGTATTTTTCCGAAGAGCAATTAGTTAAGGCTTGTTCTCTACATTGGGGAGAAAAATGCAAATCACTGCATAAGTGCTAAACTTTATTAATTCTTAAATTCCAATCATATCAAGGACTCATTGTGATTACCATAGTTAAGTAAACTGGCAACATTATAAAAAGTATATAGCCAAATGATCATTCAACACCCCTGGTTCATAGGTTCCGTAAGGGCCCTGTTACCACATTGAAAAGCTAGTCTGTGACTTCACGGGGGGTTCACCACCCTCTTCCAACTTCCGCTGCTTTTCCGTCCTCTTGCATGCGGATTGCTAGGCCTTAGTAAGATCATTTCAAATGTCAAAAGGTGCTGCTGAGAGTCAAAGGTCCAGGTGGCACAGAAGTGTGTGAGCCTGCTGTTTAGATCTCACATTTTGTTTAGACTGGATGAGTGTCTGAGGAGGATAAAAAGCAAAAGTTATTTCTTCCAAAGCTCCAAAGGCAACTGATGCCCGTTTAAGTAGTTCTAGGTCTGCTTTGCATAGATAAAAGCATAGGAGTAACTTAAGTGTTTTGAGAGAAATATCCACTTCTTCCCAAGCCTTCCCTCTGCTGGATAACAGCCATCACAAATATGGAGGACATGCAGATCTGAAGATCCATAATTTATGGAAGAGGGAGGAATACCAAGCACATCAAAAGTCTACTGGGGTGTTGTCAAGCTCTCAAGTGTTTAACTGATTGCACTTGTCAAAGAGCTGTAGGATAGATCTGAGGGGAGAGTTTGGCCCTTAGTGTTGCTGGTTTTCATCCCATAATTTTGAGAGTGTTCTTTGTGCCTTGTTTACTGCAGAATATGATTAGATTTTAATTTAACAGGCGAGGAATGTATCTTTCATGTGGCAACTCAGAAGGGCCTCAGAGCTTTATGGTGAGGATGGGGGGATGGGATTGGCACTTGTTATGGAGTAGTGGAGAGTCCTGCTATATTGCTCATCTTAAGATTTTGTTTATAAATAGATCTTGCTAGTCTGGGGCGTAATGATTTCAATCAATTCTGCTGTATAAATAAACAGGGCATTGTGAGCTTCCTCATTCAGGAATTGTCCCTGGCTTTAGTTTTGGCCACAGACTCCCAGAGGCCTGCAACCAATCTAAGACAGAGGATTTAAAGAAACAGCCTGTCTCTGATCAGAAGCCACCGGGAGAGAAGGGAGGGCAAGCTGGAGGGGAGGCAAGAGCGCTGGCAAGAGTGAGTCTTTGAAGGGGTCCTACTTTCCCCTGGCACTGGGCAAGGAGAGCCTGGGAAAGCTTCTTGTAAGCTCATCCCTGGCCCAGGGCTGCGTTTTTGTCACAATCTCATGATATATGGGTGGCCTCTGGGAATGGGGATGTCCCCACCTGGTGCTCTGAGAGATGAACCAGAGGGTAGCCTGCAAAAGGCAGCGCTGCCTTGACGGGCACTGACATATTGCAGATTTTTCACATTCACTCTGTGCTATGTTTGCTTCTGTGGGTACCTCCCTTGGCATAAACTTTGGGGCCAAACTCCCCTCTTAAGCCAGCAGCCTTTGCAGCCTGCTAAGAGGGTAATAGGCAGTTAGAGCACATCTAGCTTTGGCCCTATGTACTTTTATTAGAAGCATGCCCTACTTTCAGAAATGAGAGCCTTCCTTGCTGGCATCCTCAGTAAAAGCGCTGCTATGATCAGCGATGGGCTTTTTTCATGCAAGTTGCTTGATGCTTCTGCCAACTGATCTGATGCCCTCATGTAGGCACTGCATGTTCAGAGAGGAGCTGGGCATTTTCTACCTCCAGTCTTTGAGACTTCCCTTCCCTTCCCAAAGCCTTTGTCTTTTGCCTGTTCGTCTTAACGCCTTGACTATTGTCTCCCTGTAGTGAAGAGCATCTTCCTTATTTGTCTGCATAGGTTGACAGAAAACAAATGAAGAGGACCCAGTAGGATATGCAATGCCATTCCCTGCACCTCCTCCCATCATCACTCCTCCAGGTCTTAACCAGCCTTTCTGTGATGATACTGAGGCCCTACCGAAATCAATGGGATTTTGTCAATGACTGTTATAGGACCAGAAAGTACCAGGTGGTATGTTCTGGGGTAAAGGGATCTAGAAGAGACTATTTCTCTTTGGAAAGTCTGAGAAGAGAGAACAAATATTCTTGATGTGCAGCTGATGGAGCGTAGATCTTATACCTGCTTAAGCCAACTCTTATTTCTGAATCTACCAGCTAAGGAAGAACAGCTAAAATAACATTCTGTTGAGAAAATAAGTGAAAATTGTTTCTGCTAAAGTCAGTCACAAAGCTGGAATTGATACCATGTGTTCTATATAGTTATCATATTTGGCAGACAAAGATTAATAGCTGAGTAAGAATTTATTACAAAATGTTTGTTCAGTTTTGTGACTTAAAAATAAAAATCCTCACAAACGGGTAAAATTTTCATTGTCATTTCTCCAAATTGTTTCCAGTATCACAAGAGTTCTGGAAACTTGAAGAAAAATGCTTACTAAGTGTAAAGAAAATCTTGTAGTTAAATATTTAAGATATATCAGTCTTCAATTTACGTTTCAATTCTGTATAGTAGTTCTTGTACTATGAATATAATACCTTCTTTCTTTCCTTCTTTAACTCAATTCAGTAAATATTACAAACTAAGCACGTCTCTCTGAATTCTTGTCCTGTTCAAGGATTAACCTCTAAGTATTTAATTTGTCTTCGTATATCTTAAGATTTGCTTTTGTACCAAATATTGTTGCATAGAAGGTTAATGAATTATAACTAAAAGGTTGTCATTTGGAAAATTTTGTTTTAAATTATCAAAATTAAATAAATGGTTTCTTTTTTATGTGTATATAAAATTATTGCACTTCCATTTAACAATCTAGCTTTCATTTTCATTATCAGAATCATAAAGAATGATTGAAGTGATGGTTTCTTTTTAAAATGCAAAGTGTTTCATGCCAGAAGTTCTGAGAAATTAGATTTGCTTTTTCTATTTGCAGGTATAAAAGGAATTATATCTGCTTCTTTTATTTTTTTTTTCAACTCCATTTTATTCTACTTTTCAAATGTTTCCTCTGCTGTTTACAAGTGAGGAAGAAAATCACTACAATTATTTTTAGTGAAACAAAGAGAGGGAGTGAGGAAGTTCAGATGAAAAGTTCTATTTGTAAAGGCAGACTAGAGAAGCAATTCACATTAATTCAAAACAGAGTCTCTTTATTGGATTATGAGCTGATTGTGTTTACAAATACACTGCCAGGAGGGTTTTAATTTTGGGGCAATTTCATTGTTTATAGATATATATCTACCTATAGATATAAATCTATGAAATTACGTGGTTATATGTTTTAAATGAGATACAGCTCCTTACTGCTTAATGTAATATATGCTTCCATTTTACGACAAAGCACAAAAGCAGTGCAATTTTATAACAACTTTAACTGAAATATCATCATAAATGAAAGATGTAAACAATGTTATGTTTATAGACACAGTTTAAATTTAAATTCATTGGAACTTGGTGATCTCTTTATTTAACAAGGATGGACTTCATTATGAAAGTATGATTAAGTATAGTACTAATGCTTAGATTTCAAGCTTTTCAGCATTTTCTGCAACCAGGTTAAACACAAGAATTGCATCCTCAGGCAGACCAGAGCTCCAGCTAGCCAAGTATTCTTTCTCTAATAGGAGAATGGTAAGCCCAGCAATTTAGCTACTTCTTGAATTGGAGCTTGTGACTGGATTTGTGGAAGAGGGGACAGGCTACTTGGGAGAATTATAGAAATGCAGTCAGAATATGTAGAGATTCTGCAAGGAAGGCTAAGGCCCGGCTGGAATTGAGTCTGGCAAGGGATGTCAAGGACAACAGGAAGGGCTTCTTCAAATACATCAGCAGCAAGAGGAGGACTAGGGAAAATGTGGGCCCGCTACTGAGTGGGGCGGGGGCCCTAGCGACAAGGGATACAGAGAAGGCAGAATTACTGAATGCCTTCTTTGCTTCAGTCTTCTCTGCTAAGGGCAGCCCTCATGAATCCTGCAGCCTGGATGTGAGGGAGAAAGTCCAGAGAAGGGAAGACTTTCCTTTGGTTGAGGAGGATAGGATTAGAGATCTTCTGGGCTGGCTAGACATCCACAAATCCATGGGCCCGGAAGGGATGCACCCACAGGTACTGAGGGAGCTGGCGGATGTTGTTGCCAGGCCGCTTTCATCTTTGAAAGGTCCCAGAGAACTGGAGAGGTGCCCGAGGACTGCAAGAAAGCCAGTGTCACTCCAGTCTTCAAGAAGGGCAAGAAGGAGGACCCAGGCAACTACAGGCTGGTCAGCCTCACCTCCATCCCTGGTAAGGTGATGGAACAGCTCATTCTGGATGTCTATCTCCAGATATATGGAGGAAAAGAAGGAGTAGCCAGCATGGATTCACCAAGGGGAAATCCTGCTTGACCAATCTGATAGCCTTCTATGATGGAACAACTGGCTGGGTAGATGAGGGAAGAGCAGTAGATGTTATGCACCTTGACTTCAGCAAGGCTTTTGACACTATCTCCCATAACATCCTACTAGATAAGCTCAGGAAGTGTGGGTTAGATGAGTGGTCAGTGAGGTGTATTGAGAACTGGCTGAAAGGCAGAACTCAGAGCGTCATCATCAGTGGCGTGGAGTCTAGTTGGAGGCCTGTGGCTAGTAGCGTCCTCCAGGGCTCTGTACTGGGTCCCATCCTGTTCAGCTTCTTCATCAATGACCTGGATGAGGGGACAGAGTGCCTCCTCAGCAAGTTTGCTGACGATACCAAGCTGGGAGGAGTGACTGACACACCTGAGGGCTTTGCTGACATTCAGAGAGACCTGGACAGGCTGGAGAGTTGGGCAGAGAGGAACCTCATGAGGTTCAAAAAGGGCAAGTGCAGAGTCCTGCACCTAGGGAAAAATAACCCTAGGCACCAGTACAAGCTGGGGGCTGACCTGCTGGAGAGCAGCTCTGCAGAGAAGGACCTGGGAGTGCTGGTGGATGACAAGCTGACCAGGAACCAGCAATATGCCCTTGTGGCCAAGAAAGCCAATGATATCCTGGGGTGCATTAGGTTGCCAGCAGGTCGAGGGAGGTGATCCTGCCCCTCTACTCAGCCCTAGTGAGGCCTCATCTCGAGTACTGTGTCCAGTTCTGGGCTCCCCACTACAAGAGAGCCATGGAACTACTGGAGAGAGTCCAGCGTAGGGCTACAAGGATGATCAGAGGGCTGGAGCATCTGCCCTATGAGGAACGGCTGCGAGAGCTGGGCCTCTTCAGCCTGGGGAAGAGAAGACTGAGGGGGGATCTTATCAATGTGTACAAGTACCTGAAGGGAGGGTGTCAAGGGGACGGGGACAAACTCTTTTCAGTTGTCCCATGTGACAGGACAAGAGGCAATGGGCAGAAATTGAAGCACAGGAAGTTCCACCTGAATGTGAGGGGGAATTTCTTCCCTGTGAGAGTGACGGAGCACTGGACCAAGTTGCCCAGAGAGGTTGTAGAGTCTCCTTCTCTGGAGTTCTTCAAGGCCCACCTGGATGCAACCCTGTCTACCATGCTCTAGGTGACCCTGCTGAGCAGGGAGGTTGGACTAGATGATTTCCAGAGGTCCCTTCCAACCTTACTGAGTCTATGATTCTATGATTCTATGAATGCATCATCCTTTTTGAATACTTCTGGACCTCACAACATCCTGTAGAAATGTGTTCCAAAGTTAAATTGTGTGTTCTGTAAAGACGAGTGATTGTTCATTCAACAGGTGTCTGCCCCTATCTTACATTCCTTTCCCAAATTTGAAACAGTCTTTTAAAAATGGTCAAATTAACAACTTTATAAACTAAAACTGTGTTAAGAGGGGAATCCTCTTCTTATGTGGTGCTCAGTACGATAATGGAGTATGACAACATCAGAGTCATATTAACTATGGGCACAACATGCCGTGTAAAAAATAAAGCAGAGAAAGATGTTTTTCACATCTCTGTACATTATTTTATAGATGACATCTGAGTATATAGGGAGGAATGGGAGAAATGAGCAGGATATAGCTGGGAAGGGATGAAAAGTGAACAGAAGATTGAATTTCACTCCCTATTCTCTGGCTAGCTCAGCTCAGTTAACAGAGAGAAAGCACGGTTCAGGATAGGTCCTTGGGTCCACTTTAGCATAGTCCAGCAGAGGCCCTGTGACTTGTTCCTGATTGACTTGTCAGTCACAGACTAACCTGTAGGGCTGAACTGTGTAAGCTTTTCACACTCAGAACTCCCATTAATGCCAGTCTATACTTCTGTTGTTCACGTATCTCCTGCTGTAAAGATGTAGGATGCTGTGTGATTTACTGGGAAAGGTCTTTGTTGTCAATGGACCTTAGAGGATTCTAAGCTTAGAGGATTCTCTTCTTAAACTTGTCAATGGTTTCCTGGACAAAATAGAAAAATAATCCAAGCCTTGATTTCTCCTTTTGAAATTCGAGCTAATGATGTATGTCCGTCTTTTGTATTTTTTGTACATTTTGATTATCAGTGATAATTTTGAACAGGGTTTCCAGGCTGGACCTTATATTCCAATAAGTAACAACATGGATCCCTCAATACCATTTTATTTAACTACACATTCTATGATATTTTTATTCTAGTGAATAAAAATATATGTGAGTATAGATTGTCCTTATTTTATGTGAGATTATCCTCATTTTATACATGAGCAACTTAAAGAATGGTATCTTCAACCTTCAGGTTTCAGTGTTGCACAGAGTTTGGAACTGATTTAAGGAAGCCTGTGTGGTTGCTGGAACAATATGTGGCAATGAGAGTCAGTCTTCAGGGCCTAATTTGTTCTGTTAAGTGAATTAGATATTTAATAATGTTCAATTTCCTTTTTCATAGGAGTTGCTGTGTCTTCTCAAGACTTTGCAATAGCAAGCTTGCCCTATGTAAATTACTATATATACCTTGAACCAGGTTGCTTTTACTAGCAGGTAGATTTCAGAGGAGGGTATTCCAGAAGAAATCAAACCAGCCATGATGAAAATGAAAAGAAATAGTCTCTTATAACTTACTAAATTTTATCAAATGTTAAATAAATAGACATGAATTAAAAATCTTAGCCTGCAAAAGAAATACATGTAACTATTATATAAAATAATACAACTTCTACAAACAACATCCAACAAGCATTTGATGTGACGGTGGACCAGAGTAAAAGTCCTGTGTGTGAATATAACACTGAGATTGTTTAAATCCAAGTGTGGATTGTTTAAACCAAGTGTTTAAACCAAGACAAAACCATTCCCTAAACAAAACTGAACTGAAATCCCAGGTGTGAATGCTGGTGAACTTTGAGGGGAAAAGAGAAGCCAAAAACAAACCTACATTTTTCACCTCTAACTACCACTTATATTAATTTAAGTTCCATTGCTGAGAAAGTAAAGATTCTGAAAAGTTTCTGTACAGGCTATGATAATAAGTAATTAATATTAGGAATGTAACAGCTATAAAGGTCTTTGGGTATTGTCTGACAGTGATATAGTCTTTGCAAACGTCTCCACATTATTATTACTATTATTATTATTATTATTAGGGCTAACCCAATGTCAAAATCCTCTTTGACAAGTTAAACAATTATTGCATTTACTGTTCGCATGTTTTCCACTTCTTTTGAATAATTACTTTGAAAAGAATATATACATTTTCTTAATCTTTCCTACTTCTTCCTCTAACTCCATCTTGGGCACTTTTTGACCTCATAATCTGTCCATGCATGACATCACAGCCTGTTGCCATGGAAAGGAACATAATATCAAACAAGTAAGACGGTCAAAGGTTGCCTGGCAGAAGAGAGATAGAGATTTCATAGGAAAAATCCATTAATACTTAAATATAGTGCAATGGGAAATATCATTCTATCTTTACCCAAATCACTTACATAATTTTAAAAGGAAGCCCTCAAGTAGGCTGAGCTCTTATCTCTTTTCAGAATCCTTCATTTTCATAGGTAACTGAAGTTTTATAAATATGTGTGTGTATATATATATATAAGAACAAATTACAAAATGTACATGCTATAATATCCACCACAATCTACCGTGTGTTTCTTATAGCATTCAGAAAGAAATGTGAGAATTTAATGTGATGTTTTTGGAACAGTCCTGGATCTATCATAAATTTTCAGAGTGACACAGGCCCTCTGTAAAACAGTAGGATAGACTAAATTAAATTAGTGCTCAAAAAAGAAAATATATAGTGTACTGAGTTGGTTCTAGGCTTCCAGTACTGCACTGCTTCAGAGTAAGAGAGGCCTGAGCAGAAGTGGGTCACTCTTGCAATGGGAAAAGAAAGAGAGGAATGAGGCACTGAGAGTCCTGCAAAGCCAGATTTGCTGCTCTTTCTGGTGCCAGGGGGACCAGAAAGCTTGGGGCAATGGTTCCTGCTTCTGGAAGGTCTCCTACTTCCACCACCCGCTGTGTCTGCATGCACCTGGGGCAGCAGGGGCAGCCAGCCTGTCTCTCCAAGGCTGTGGCTGCTTGTTTTAGTTATACCTAGAGCTGAGCTGTATGCACAATAATTAATCTTTATCATGTCTTTGAAATCAAGCAATGGTAGAATGTAGCAGAAGTAGCGCTGCTTTATGATTGAAAAGCTTTTATGGACCATAAGTGTGGCTGTTTGTTTGTGTTTATGCTCCTAGTTTGTAGTTTGCAACCTCACCAAGGTTGTAGACCTCAATGAGCACTCAGCTGTAAAGGAAGGTTTACTTTTCAGTTCTATAGCAAAAATCAATGAATATACTTGAAAAAGTACCTTTTCTCCTTTGTTTTTATCACACTCCTGATGTCTACCTTTGAACACTATCAGGCCTGAAAATGGCTGACAAGATTTTCTTCAGGCTTTCAGAGAATGTTTGCAGTTAGAAAATAGAAATGAGAACATTTCAGCATGAAAAGAACCAGAAAATTAAGGATGTCTGAAGGTAGCAAATTACTATTGAAAGATCTTGTATTTTTTCAGTAGCTTTAAGGAAACTGAGTTTATCAAGATTTGGACACTATACACATTATGCAACTGTCCTCTACACACTAGGCTAACAGTCACCTGTATTTTCTCTATAAAATAATTTGTGCAGTTGGTGTTACTAGACTCTGCCTGCTGTTGGCAAGGATGAAAAATACATCACTGTATATCTCCAAGGTAAATTATTCTTCAGGGAACTGTGCCTCTGGGGAATATTTTCTTAGGAGACCCATGAACAATGAGAGATTTTCCACCGGGAATGCCCATGGGGTAAAGTGTACTTCAAAGGGAGAGATCCAAGATGAAATGAGACTCTTCAAAGGCCAGCTCCACTTCCCCTCTCAACAAGACAAATGACTTCAAAGGGGAAGCCACCAAGGTTGTAAATAACTTTTCCCCATAATACAAAAACCTTATTGAAGGGGAGTTCTCCAAGTAATGTGATATTTTTAAAGAAATCACCCAAAGCCAGGTGAGGTCTTACAATGTATCCAATGCCCATCAGTATAAAACATTTCTACTCCTCAAGCAAATCCTCCTAGAAATCCCAGGGAGTCAAAATTTGTTTTACTATTCATTTCTCTCTCAGTTATCTACATTTATAGCCACATTTAACACCTACAGGACTGATGGCCTAAGAAACCATGAAAGCATAGCAACAGTATTAGGGATCCTGTCTATCCAATGTAGTTTATCAAGTTTATCAAAAATCAGTGAGGGACTATGTAAGATGCTATTTTTACATATGACATTCCATTCCACTGCAATTATCTGAAAGAAATCTTTCAGACTCAAAGCTGTCACAGAATAATTGATTCATAGGCCTGATCTTGCCAGTTTTATTAATGATTGCTAATGATCATTCTCTATATAAACATCTTATGGCACGGTAATGTTTGCAGGTCTGTCTTTGTACAGAAAGTCAATTTAAAAGACAATCCAGAATTACAAAATGATAGCATAATTTAGGTTGAAAAGGACCATGACAGATCTTTAATCCAACCTCTTGCTGGCCAAAGCTGGGCCACTAAATTCAGCTCAAGTTTCTCAGGGCTTTGTCCAGCTGGGCCTTGAGAACCTCCAAGGCTGGAGCACACATTTATGTTTCAATTCGTCTTCGTTGACTCTTGTTCCTCCCACTATGCACTGCTGTGAAAAGCCTGGCTCCATCTTCCTGGCTCTATCTTCAAGTTAACCTTCTCAGTGATATTGAAAATTCCTACTAGGTCCCCCTGCCCATGTCATCTTTTCTCTTGGCTAACCAACAGCACTGGAATAAGTTAAAAAGTGTGTGTGTGTGAGAGAGAGAAATAAACAGCAGCAATGGAGACCCCAAAATAACCCCTCTTGCAAGCCTTACAGAGGGTCTCCAGTAAAGAAAATAACCAGTGAGTCTGTTATTGGTAAGCGAAACGATGAGTGAGGTCTAGCTAAAGGGCAAAATCCTGTTAAATTTCTTAATAAACCCCTAAATAATCCCTTAACAAGACCCAGAAAGGTAAATGAAATCATAGTAATTTTTGGCTGTTTCTGGAGATGTAGTGATACAGAAATTACATATGGACTTCACTAGATATATCACGGAGAAACATCGTCCCCTATTACCCACTATTCACTGTCTCACACATATGCACTCTAATGGAAAGGAGCCATGCAGAGTGGCACCAGACTATTGATATTTCTACTTGTTGTTTAAGTAATGCACAACATTTAATATGTCAAATGGCATGACCATTAAAAAACCCAACTAATTGCTACATACTCTACTCACAAATCAATGATGTCATTCAGGACTGGCCCGGACAAAGCAATGGGAGTTGCATACAGGAAGATACAATTCTACACTTAATGTTGGAGGTCTAGAAGGGTCTCAGAGACTCACCTTCTATGTTGTTAGGAAGAGAAGTAGTAATGATTACACTATGTGTATGTGTGATCTGTATGTCTGTATCATTAGAACTTGTTGGGTAAATCCAAGCAAATATGAGAGAGAGACAGAGCTCTCAAAGACACCAAGATCCTGCAAATTTTATGAAAATTGACAGCTGAGGAGAAAGAATTTAATAATACTCTCAAGCCCTGCTGAGGGAACAGCTACTGCTTGGATCAGCCTTTGTTTGACATCAGAGAATCCACACCGGATCTCCAGCTCAAGCTACAGATTTATTTGTAGGCAATTCGGTTGCATGTGTTCTGTTGCTCCCAGAAGGCAGTCTCTAAATTTAGCTTGATTGACTCCAGTCTGAATACTCTGGGAATAAAACAAATGTGCAGCTTTTAGTTCTGGCTGAAAATACAGCGCACTGCAATGTATTAAATGTATATAATTAATATTGGAATCCAAACATTGTCTATTTTTACCGAAGTTCATTAGTTCTATAACAAGATCAGCCTTTAATCCTTTGTATGAGTCTTTATTAAACTATCTATAAAAATGCCACTCCTGAGCCAAACTTGAGTCTCTTCCTCCCCTTCACTCTAAAGGAGGCTTGAGGTTTTCTGGAAGCTTAACTTTCAGAAGGATGAGCTTCAGTGAAGATTGATGATGCCTTTCTTCCTGAGCCTTGCTCTCAAACACAGCTGAACCATCTAACTGAAGTTTTCCCATAAATTGCCCGTGCCCAGCAAATGTTAACACAGACATGTAAAGTGTAGCAAAGTTATGGCTAAATGGAGAAAAGCTCTTATAAAGCTCGGTGGTGTTTTTAGCTCTGCCTGTGGTGTGTGTCTGATCACATACGACTCCACCATTTGAGTAGTCTTACCATAAGGTAATCACACTGTGGACTTCTGAATCTACCCGGATTTGTGCCCATTTTTGATACATTTTAATCAGAGAGGGTTACAAGCAAATAAAAATCAGTATCAGGGAGGAAGACTAAGGATCAAAATGATAGTGACTGTGTGTTTGTTTAGTCATGTACATCTTACTGGATTTTGCTGAATATCTGGAACAGAATAAGGTCTCCATGAAAAGTCATGATGAGTAACTTCCCTCGGTTTTGGATTTGGCCATTAGATCATAATTCAGAAGGGAAACTTTTTATTTATAATTACTCCTAGCATACCTTTGAGTACTAAATAAGTAACAATCTTATCTACAGTTTTGGAAGTTCACTGATCAATAACTTCTGTGCATGGATAAAATATACGTTTCATTTAAATATCAGGTTGTCAGATTGTTGAGAAAAATCCTAATGGAATTACCAAGGAAATAATCCATTTTTTTCTGTTTAGTGTAAGATGTTATTTAGATAACCAGGTTAATGCTGTTTTTCTTAACATAGCTAGAATGACTATCATGAATCTTAATTTAGAAAGCTCTTAGCACTTACTGTTGTAATGGAACTAAATAATCAGCAAACCAGAATTGATAATAATGGATCAAAATATCTGAATTAGAATATGAGTAGCTTTATTGCTTATGGATTTCACTAAAATTGCATCTGCTGTTTATGGACATTGAATGAAACCATAGTTAATAAATAGAGTGCTAAAAACTGAAAGCTTCACATGCATTTTCTTTGTGGCATGTGTTCTAAAAATTGAAAAATATTAATGGTAGTAATAAGTAATAAATCTAAGTGGAAACTTTGATTATTATATTTTCATCATTACTCTCCTTTCTTTGAAGTTTTATATCCAAAAGGTATCTAACTAATCATCTGGTATTATTTTCCACTTTCAACCATTTATGAAAGAAAGAAAATAAATGAAAAGAGCTCAAGGATGGAAATAGCTATTGTTGCAGTAGCAGCAGTGAATAACCATTACAATTTATCCAGCAAGTTGAAAGCTGTGCAGCGAAGTTACCTCCAAAAAGTTGTGGGTTTACTGCAAAGGCCTCTGGGGAAAAGCATATTATGTGTACCTTACTATGGTGTTGACCACATCCTGGTCGACTTCATCTACGCATGTTCCTCAACCCGGCTGCAGCAGGTTAGTGTGAGCTTAGTGCACGTGGGAGCTTTGCATGCATGGTTCGTTTTCTGCTGGGCTCAGCTGTGCAAGTTAGCTTCTGTTTCTTGCATTTATCAATCAGCTGGTCACTGCATGGGCTGACTTGTGAACACAAGACCTGGATCTGAGTGAGAATTTTTCTGATTTAGAACATTTACATCTAAAGTCTTTTCACACTGAAGATTTGGGTTGCTGATTAGGCCTCTCTGGAGAGTTTCAAACTGATAAGGAGGTTTTGCTATGTGTTACCGGAAATCAGAGCACTTGTGTTACAATTTTCTGTTGCAGAGCACTTAGTATGCTGTACCCAGCACAAGGAATCTAAAGAAAGTGATGTGTGTGTGTGCATGTGTGCGCGCACACACCTAGCTGTGATAGCTTTAGACCCAGATGCTGAACTCCCGGCTCAGAGCATTTGGGCTCAGCGAGCTGCAAGTTGGTGACATCTTTGGTACCAAAAGTGTCTGGGGTGTACGTTAGCTGGGGGGAAGTTTGTAAGGGGAAAACATATACAGATTTTGATTATATTCACGAAGAAAATATATTTTAGTGATAGATAAGAATTTAGGATTCCAAAGACACACCGAGAGAAAACCCTACCACCCCTGAAATGAAGGTAGCTCTATACAGGAGTATGATAGTTTGCTGAGAAGCAAATTCTTGCTGTAAGGGCAGAAAGTTGTGAATGATGTATCCAGATAGAATAATTTTATGTTTGTTCACTAGTTTCCCATTCAATTTGGGAAGTTTCCCATTCTAATTTTGACTACAAGGTTGGGGTTAGTAGGACTAGAAGTGCAAACCACCAACAAGGAATTTTTCCGGACCTGCTGTGGTCAGGATGGAAAAACCACAGACCAGGAGCACAATGCCAGGGCCCTCAGAGAAACTATCTCAGAAAGAAGATGCAAACCACCATGTACTGAAAACCAACCAAGCCTCTTGCAGTGCCTTGGCTTTCCCTTGGATTCTCCTCTCCATTTACTGGCTAAGCTCTATCCTATTTAATTTCCAAAATCTTACATTATCACAGCCTGAGGCTATGGGGCTGCAATGGATCCTGGGAAACTCATTTCAGTAAATCTTAATTCAAAACCTGACCACATCTTGGACAGGACAAAACATTGCCTGGCTAACAGATGTAATACACAAATGTTGGCTGTGGTTTGGTGTAACCATGTGTAACATCTTAAATGTTCCTGTTTTCTATTTCACGTGGTGTCTGTGAAGCTAGAATATTTGGTATGCAAAGTTTTGTTATATTTCTTCTTTCTTTTTCTTTTTCTTTTTCTTTTTCTTTTTCTTTTTCTTTTTCTTTTTCTTTTTCTTTTTCTTTTTCTTTTTCTTTTTCTTTTTCTTTTTCTTTTTCTTTTTCTTTTTCTTTTTCTTTTTTTTTTCTTTTTCTTTTTTTTCTTTTTTTTTTTTTTTTTTTGCATTTAAAAATTATTTAAATCATTTTGAGAGTATATAGCAGTTGATACATATGTCCTAGAAGAAGCAAGCAAGATGTGAAGTTCTGGGTCTAAATTTTCAAAGTTTTGGGATTAGCTGGGATTTTGTACTTCATCTAAAAGAAAATGGGGTAACCATATTTTGCTCACAAAGATGAATTAAATGGAAGATGTTTGATCTTTGTGTAGATGTATATACAAACGAACACAAATATATTTTAGCAAGTCTGTATGTATATATTTATATATACAGAGGAAAATTAGAGCTCCTTCCATTTTTGGTACCCTGTCTGTTTATTTATTCATCTATGTGTGTACAACTTTCACTGGTTTGTAAAAATGGTGATTCAACAAAGTGTGTTAGCAAATGCTTACCTTTAAGCCTGTAGGACTTAATTGAAATTGTAGCATTTATATATTGTGCTGAATTGACGGGCAAAGAAGGAGATCTGCCTGGGCCTGATTCAGTCCTACCATTTTCATCATCCGGAGATGAGAATGGAGCCTGTGACCAAATAGAAGCAATGAACATTTGTATTTATAAATCAGTAACCAGACCTAAATCAGGAGAGGTGACTTGCGTAATTCTTGAGGGAAATGTGTCAATATCTAATAGACTTATTTATTCAGAGCATAACATTGATAGTAGGGGTGTGTGTGTGTTTCATTGACTGTTTGGTTCTGTTCTTGCTCCCAAACTCAAAGAAGGATTCTAATCTCAGTAATAGCATGTGAGGTAAATAAAGCCAGAATGATAAATGTGCAAAGAAGGCTCGACCTATAGGTTTTCAAACAGCTCCCTGTGCTTTCTGAACATAGTTTCTTAAAATCAAAGCATGATTTTTAGGGCACTATTGGAGTCACACAGGTACCTAAAGAAACACTCCTTTGAAAGCTGAACAAGTTAGAGAAAATCTGATTTGTCCAAAAATCATATGCGCACTCATTCTCCTTTTTGTGCTGTGATAAACTGTTTCCCATCAAGCCATGGCAAAGACCTCACCAAAAATCCTGACAAAGTTCAAATGATGAGAACTCAGTTCTATGCATAATTTGCTGGTAAGCAAGAGTTCCTAAAAAACAATTATAGAGAATGAGTCCCTATCTCATCAATGCCAACTCTTTTCTATTCTCATTTAAAGCATTCTGGATAGATACACACTGGTTTATCAGTCTACTTGTGTAAACCTCTTGGCATCAGGTACTCATTGGCTAGAACGCTTCCTAAATCTTGAATATTTCCACTGACTGTAATTATGCTCCTCTTTATTTTCACAGGTATATATATATCACAGATTGAAGAACTTGCTTAAAAATACAGAAAAAATAGAGAATTAAAAACATAGTCTGAGATGGAGAAATAAAAACCAAAATGCAGGGAAAAATATATGTGACAAAGAAGGAAAAAGTGAACTAACTGTGGTATGTAAAACAAAAGAAAAAGATCAGAATGAACCAGTGTGAATGGAAAAGAGAAGTAGGTCTAGAGAGATGGCAGGAAGCCTGAGGGAGGCCTGGAGAAAGAAAAGTACAAGAAAAGGATATCAGAAAAAAAAGGAGGGGCTGAAAGAGGAGGAATGTAGGACTACAGACAGTAAAATCCAGAAACACACCAAAGAGAGGATTTTTATTTGGGTTTTTGGTTTGGCTTTTTTTTTTTTTTTTTTTTTTTTTTTTTTTTTTCCTGTACTTAACAGGGGTAGGAGATATATTTGAACATTTTTTAGTCTATGTTTGAAAAACTATGGGTCTGGTTCCTGGTAAAAGTGGTCTCTCCTATACTTATTGAACAAAATTTAGTTTAAAACACCTTGATTTGCTAGGGTTAAAAAAGAATTGCTTATTATTTAAATCTTGTTTTATGAACACACAGTGTTCAGAGAAATAAATAAAGAAGTGCTACTAGTTTTATTAAAAAATATTTTCTAACCTAACTGCACACATACACACACCCCAAGTTTTTTCTTCAGACAGCAAGAAGGTGATGCCTAAGTAGTGGATAACAATTTAAATTAATTTTACCAGCTTTAATAAGGTATTGCCAACTGATTTGGTTACAAATAAATATTTAAAGATCAATTTTCATATACAATCAAAGCCTAGGAACAAAACATTTCAGTATGTCAAGATTCCTTTCATTTCTCTGTCTCTCTTCTCCCTCCCTTACCCTTCCATCAGTGGCTAGCTATTAAAGATAAAATGGTTGTAATCATTACTATAATAGATCCCTCTGCATGATCATTCTAAATGGGCTTAATCCTCTGCTTTTCTTATTGCATTGCAATATCCTACTATGGGGAAGGAAGAGATGACACAAAGGATTATGACTACTTGGTATGAAAAAGGAAGACCAGAGTGAAAG
Source organism: Rhea pennata (assembly GCF_028389875.1). Lineage (NCBI taxonomy): Eukaryota > Metazoa > Chordata > Aves > Rheiformes > Rheidae > Rhea > Rhea pennata. The sequence continues at coordinate 56,180,274 of NC_084667.1, read as the reverse complement.
TTACACTTTCTGCAGAGGTGCTTAATAAACATTAAGGTTTCGCACGCAGGCCGATAAAAAAAAAAAGAGCCACATTAAATGAACCTCTTCAGCACAATGTTTTCCATTGAAATTTTACTGAAAACACAAATTAATTAAAACATACTCACACAAAACAGCCTACTTTGAGTTCTAAGTATGAGACAAGGCCATACTGTCTGCATACAAACTGTAAGAAATAATTTATAGGACAAATTCCCCACAAGACCATTCAGGGAAAGGGAAAAAAACCCCTAAAAGAAAGAGAGAGAAAAAAAGACCTGGCTCTTGACACTAAAGGCTTAACATCAAATGCGGCCAGAAATCCATTTTCACAGTTTTATTGCCCATTCTGGACGCTTCATTTCAAAGGGAAAGAATTTGAATTCAGACACATAAAATTCCCTTTGTTCTCTTGCCCTCCAGCCTTTGGTGCCAGTGTGGACGGTCCTATAGGGAGAGGTTGAGATCAAAAAAAATTTGCAGCTTAGATACCTGGCCCCAAATGATGCCCCTTGGCATTCTTAATTAAATCAGCTTTGCAATAGATTGACAATGCACTGTCAATTATAATCATTTATATTAGCAAACAGAGTATTTTTAACACTTTGGAAATAACAGAAGTTCAGTAGACCTAGAATAAAAAATCTTACAGAATTATACCACATGAAGATCACATACAGTACAGTGCGCTGGATTGTAGGTCACATAGCATTTTATCTTAACATCGGGTAAAGCTGATGTGATTTCGCATATCTTTTCCCATCTGAAAGGATATTTCTAGTTAGGTTCGTCTGAGTTGTTTGTTATTTTCTGTAGGCTTCAAAACAGAAGTTGAGCGTACAGAGGCAGGTAGGAAGGAGGGGACATGGGAGTCCTGTGATGGAGGAAACCTTTGTTAGAGAGAAAGGGCCTGATTCAGCGTTCCCTGCCGCGGAGGGAGGGATTCCTATTGATCTCCGTGGGCTTTGGACCAGGACCTGCAGAGACTATTTTCATTGAGAGTTCTGAGGTACTTTTGATATTAAAATTGGCACAGGCATATTTATAAAAGGAAGATATCTCCTTTGCTAGCAAATGACATCCCGACTTGTACTGATGAATAAGGTACTTTCTGCTTTTTACGGTGTTATTTCTTTATGTTTTAGCCTCATGCCTCTTTCTATTCCAGTTAATTTAGAATAGATACAAATCAGCTCTCAGGCTTCAGAGAGTAAATTGATCACCTGGAGAGGTCAGAAAGGCATTTTTTCCTCTCCATGTATAGTGCTGCACAAGAGATTAGAGGTCTGTGTAACAATGCCTCTATTTCCACTTTCTGTGGAGTTTATAGCTACTTTTTCCTTTCTTCTTTTTAGAACCCACTGCCTCTGATATTCATTTTGCTTTAATAGGTTTATCTTCAAACATTAATGTAAGCTGATTTTGATTTCCTTGTCTGAAAAATAGCTCTTCCATTGGATGTTAGTACAGGACAGCAGTTGAGTTGCCTGTTAACAACCTATGTTCTTGTTGTGTGGTGGTTAATGGACACCCTCTCTCTGCTAAAGTTAGACACATGAACAATATTTAATTCCTTATTGGATTGTCTTATACGGAACCTGTCACAACGCATATTAAAATAGAAGCTTATTGCTAACCTTGAAAAATATATTTTTTATATATTACACAGAGAGTAGGCAACTTTACTTCCTTAAAATTTTTATGAGATTTAAAAAAGTTATTGTAGCTGAGAAATACTGATCAAGTGTTGCAGGTTTCACGCTAATTAGATCGTCTTTTTTAAGTTTACATTTTCTCCCCCAACCTTTGACTTTCAAACTCAGTCAGGAGTTTTTGACATTTATATCAGCTGAAGTATTTCCAAGTGGCAGCATTAAGGAACTCACAGACATTTTAGCAATTCTTTTGTCCAGAAACAGAAGATGAGTTTAAAAGATAAGAAGGAAGCTAAAAAAAAATGTGACTCAACCTGAACTGTAGAAGAGTCAGGACCTGAAAACTGAAAACTGGCCTTCAAAAGAATGACCTGCTGAAGGTCTCTCAGAAATTATTCTCGTGAACTGAGATCAAGAGTTGCCAAGTCAGGACATGTCCACCAACCACTGAGTAGTGAAGAAAACTAATCTAACCTAGTGAGCTTTCTGATGAAGAATGTCTTAAAGATATTTTGAATTGCAGCACATTGAACTGCAGCTGGATGTGAACAGGGAAGAGATTTTATATCCAGACATTCTGCAATAGTTTAAATCATGATGGTGGCAAGTAGCTAGAATATGCATTTGCTGGAGCTTCTAAGTAAATACATAATAGACCTCATTACAGTAGTTGAGCAGTAGGAGAGATCTCTTGACTAGCTTCAGACATTGGCATAAGATCAAATATAGATCGATGTACTAGCTGCTGCAGTCAGAATTGTCCTGAAATTCTTCCCCTTCCTCCTCTCTTTTTCCTCTTCCGTTATTGTCTTTTACTGTTCTTAGCATTCATATCCTTTTTACTACCCTTTTCCTTCTTTCTATGGATGTACATTCAAAGCAGGATTTTTTAACTCTTGCCAGCAGAGCCAACTGTTTCCTCTAAACATGCTTTGTGAGGACATAGTCACTGAGCCCTGCAGAGTATTCCTCTTTTATTCTTTCACCAGATTCAAATCCATTAGCAATAGCAAACTCGTATATCAGGATGCCCCTTCTTTTTAGACTCACTCTGCATGATCTTGCTCATGATCAGGATTTCTGCTGTGCTTTGCAATATACTTTTCTGGTTTTCAGATGATTCTTATTGCCCTGTCCCTGAATTTCTTCAAGTGGTCTACATCTTTCTTCAAAATCGGCTGCGTTTGTCAATAGGGAACTTCTGTTTGAAACCTCAGGTTTGGGAAGTCATGGAAGTGGAAACTAGTCTTCTTATATTTAAATAATGACTCTCCAGCTGCAAGAAAGCTGAGGAGCATGGTGTGTACCATGTAATTCAAGCAGCCATTAGCTTTGTGGCACACACAACAGATGAGGAGATGGTAACTCCTCAGTGACTCCCACTCTGATCTAATCTTTCCCTAGATCTTTGGATTAAAAAGGAAAGAAGCAATTTCCAGATAGATTCATAATACTTATTGAAACCTGGTTAATCTGAAATCAATCAAAATTATAAATAAATTTATAATACATTATTTGTAGAGATTTTATTACAGCTTATTTTTATATACTTTATGAAGGATTAACATCTGTTGATATTGTTTAGTCCAATATGTACGAATACAATACACAAGAAATCACAGTACAGCAATTGACCGTGAGCCAGTAATGTGCCCTTGTGGCCAAGAAACCCAATGGTCTCCTGGGGTGCATTAGGAAGACTGTTGCCAGCAGGTCAAAGGAGCTGATCCTGCCCCTCTACTCAGCCCTGGTGAGGCCTCATCTCGAGTACTGTGTCCAGTTCTGGGCTCCACAGGACAAGAGAGACATGGAACTACTGGAGAGAGTCCAGCACAGGGCTACAAGGATGATCAGAGGGCTGGAGCATCTGCCCTACGAGGAACGGCTGCGAGAGCTGGGCCTCTTCAGCCTGGGGAAGAGAAGACTGAGGGGGGATCTTATCAATGTGTACAAGTACCTGAAGGGAGGGTGTCAAGGGGACGGGGACAAACTCTTTTCAGTTGTCCCGTGTGACAGGACAAGAGGCAATGGGCAGAAATTGAAGCACAGGAAGTTCCGCCTGACCGTGAGGAGGAATTTCTTCCCTGTGAGAGTGATGGAGCACTGGCACAGGTTGCCCGGAGAGGTTGTGAAGTCTCCTTCTCTGGAGACATTCAAGGCCCACCTGGATGCAACCCTGTCTACCATGGTCTAGGTGAGCCTGCTGAGAAGGGAGGTTGGACTAGATGATCTCCAGAGGTCTCTTCCAACGTTACTGATTGATTCTATGATTCTATGAATAGAATCAAAAGTATCATACTCTGAAATCATGCTAAATTCATTTACTTTGAGCAAATATCTGCAACCAAGGAGAACATTAGATTAACCCGTTTTTATTAACTAGTTTAAAGAGTGTCAGCTTCCTGCAGATAATTTCAATGTAGGACAAAAAAATCTAACATCTGAAAATTGAAATGATTTTGATTTCACGTACAGCTAGGGTGTCTCATGGGAATGATGTTTCAGGTATTTCATGGTTCCATTTTCCTTTTTAAGGTAGGCTCTGCCATTGGAGTACGTCTTTCACGATGCATTCTTACTGTGCAATTCCTATGGTGCTTTAAGGCAAAGTAGAAGAAAGGAGACCCCTAGGAACTGTAGTCCTGCTAGGAAGTGCAGCATTCAGAAAAAGAAACGGGAGAGAAAGAGCACAGTTCTCACGAAACATCATAGTGGTGCTTCTGGTTCAATGTTTATAACTTTGAACTTCAGGTGGAAGTATTAAGGTTTTTGGCCTTTCTGCCAATATACTGTCCCTCCAAATCTGCTACCATCAACAGCGCATTACGTGCAAATGCTCTACTGAATTCTGTACAACAATCTGCTAAAACACATCCTGGAACAGGAGTGATAACTTTTTTTTTCCTGTTCCAAATGGATATCTGTGAAAATTTATTTCCTATGTGGATCCAGTGGTAATTTAGGATGATAAATCTCTCGGAGACAACTTTCTGCAGAGTTAGTGAAAATGTATGCCCGAAGCTAATTTTCTCCAACAGTCTGGCTTTTCCTTTTCCAGTTATACTGGCCTCTCAATAGTCCCATCCTTTGTGTTCCAGTGAATCCAACAGGGATTTGGCTTTTCAGAAAAGACAGAGGGGATTATTTGTCAGGGTCATCCAAGAAAATGGTCCTGCCAAGGTATTCCTGTGAGTATTCATGAAGATGGGAGAATGTACACATTGACTCTGTTCTTTCTATCGTAACTGAAAAGGAGTTTTAACATGCAGTTATACAAAATAGTTTGAGAGAGACTCCCCAAAACGCTGTTCTGTATTTGTGTCCCAAGGCTGAATGAGCTGAGACTACTCACTCAGGGTGAATATTTTTACCAGGTATGGAACTTTACCCTTGTCCTTACTAAGTTGTATCCTGCTTTTTGAAATTTAATCCAAAGAGCATTAAGTGTCTCTTAGCTGGATGCCATCTGTAGATTTATTACAAATAGACTTTATTCCATCAACTAAGTCATTAATGAAGTACTGATTAGTACCAAATGCAGGAGAGACCCCCATGAAATCCTTAATGCATCCTTCCGGGATGACAACAAATCACTAAAAACAACTCTCTAAATATAGTTTCTCACCCAATAATATAGCCAACCTTAGCAAAGTTTCACCAGTATTTATTTGCCTACTTTTCAATCTGTGTTGCCATTATTTGTTAAACTCTTTGTTGTTAAGAAGAGTAAGTTACCTGTAAGTTATAAAATTAAGAACACAGATCCAGAAAAAAGGAGTTGTATCACCTGATATCAACAAAGGTCAGTTTGCTTTCAACAACAGCTTCAGTCAAGACAAAAATAGTATCAGTTTCATTTATATGAAATATGGACCTCAGTTTCACGGATGAGATGATTTACATTCTGAGTATTTTGGATGCAACTTAGAAGAACATCCAGTTTTTACATTGGTCTGAAAGTCTCCCTTCTCTCCTGCCTGCCCCCCCGACCTCTACTTTCCCCTGATTATCCTACGATGGAATAAATGAATCTTTTGGGAAAAGAAAAAAAGGAATAACTGAAAAGTAAGTGATATAAAAAGAGCACATCTTATATAACTTAAGCTATATTTGTTTTGGAAGATAAATGAGGTCTGGTTTGGGTGTCTGTTTCTGTTCCAGGCAAATACAAGGCAAATCTAAACTCTACCTATTCATTTAGTCCCTATTTAACACTATTAGAATCTAAAACAGTTAATGGAACTCACTGTTTAATATTTTTAGTATCCACCTTTTACCTCATTTCAGCTATACATTCCATTTGGCTGTTCCTACTTATTTTTTTAAATAAGACAGACCAGCTGAATAACTTGGCATTATGAGAGAACTTACATTATTCACATAGCTTTTCGAACAAAAATACAGTAAGCTCTGTTAAAAAACAACATTTACTATGGCATGGTACAAATACTTCATAGTGGAAAACACTCTAAGCAAGGAAATACTGTGGTAAAATCAATAGTCCGGAACGCTATTATGCTTTCTAATGGCACCCACTGTTCGAGCAGGGAACGTGTGCAGATATTTCCACATTTCTTATGTCCTATTCATGACTATTAGAATCAAATTACATTTAGGCCTGCAACAAAGATACATATATATTTCTTAGACTCTAAGCTCTTCTGAAGCAAAATTTGTCCAGGGGCCTGGAATCCGAACCCAGCTGCGGCAAACTCGGGAGAGATTTTCCATTTTCTTCAATCAATCAGCTCCGAGATGCGTCTGTGGGGGATGGCATCCAGCCTTTCCTCCGGGAAGGGGGGTTTATGTTGGGCACCGCACACGCCTGGTCCATGGGCTGGTGTGAGGGAGCTGGGGGGCTCATTTGCACCCCGAAACCTCTTGCGAGACTGGGACGCCGGGGAGGAGAAAGACACCCGTGCCATCCTAAAAAAAGCTGGCTGTTAGTTTCTGTATATCACACTTTCAAACAATAAAACTGAATATACTTCTTTTGTAAATATTATTTCTCTAGCATTTTTATAGAATACACAAAAGGGAAGAATTCTAATTTTGCTTATTCCCTAAAAAGTAGAAAATCGTTTCATATGATTAGCTCAAGCCCCTTCGTACAAGATAAAATAAACTTTTGTCTATAAAAAGGGGAAGTGATTGAAACCACCAGCCTTTATGGGTTTTATCACTTCCCTGTCACTGTGATTTCTAGGAACTGATATCAGAATATGGTACACAAAATAAAACATACTTTTTGAAGAGTATGTGCCTTTTAAAAATATCCTTATGCATGCGTTATTCTTGGATTTTAGATTTGTAACCTTTTAAAAGTACCATGAAGCTTGCATATTTATAAATATTCCATCTTTAACTATGTCCATCAGAAACTAAACATATTGTAAAAGGAAAACAGCAATGAACCTTTGCATAGTTTAGACGTTTAGCATGTGGTCAAACAATTTAGCATGTGGGCAGATAATGACCCCAATTACAAATAAGCCTGCCTGTGACTTCAAGAAGATTACAGAGTCATTATTGTAGAGAGAGCTCGGATATCTAAGTTTGCTGTATGCTTAAATATATTTTAGAATCAGCTTTTTTAAACAACAGGCCAAAGGTGAGGAAAGTGGAAGCTAATAGCTTAAAAAGACCTTGTTGATTAAAATTTTTTCCCCACTTGGAGTTTTGTCCTTTTCATATTATTTTATTTGTGAGCTTGCCTGAAGTACTTAATGCAAGATTCAGAGGGGAAAAAAACACATTGTATAATATTTAAATAATTGAATGCTGGCAGAAAGGTGGGCTTTTGATGAGTCTGCATTTTTGTATTGAAATCAAATATATTGTAAGCATAGGGAAACACAACTAGGTGCCCTAAGAAGGTCTGGTGTCATGGTCAACATGGGAAATTTGCATGAGGGGTTATTCAAAAGAGAGACAGGAGACTTCCCTATTGTATTAGCATGGTAATGCAATTCGTGTGACTATTATCCTTATCCACACCAGCTCTAGTATGCACAGGGTTTGTTTTTTTTATGAGCTATATTATTTTATGAGAGACATTTTATAAATCTAATTGAAAGTATGAGAAAAGAAAATGATATTTATGTTGTTTCTCCCATTTGCAGTCATTAGGGACCCAGACCACCTCCAGTGACTTCAGAGAGAGATGGTCAGGTCCCATCTGTGTAAATCTTGTGAGTTGTCATAGACTCATTGTATTTGATTTACATGTGAAACTTGCAGACTGAGCACAAATGCTAACCAGACAGCTGATAAATAACACAATACCAAAGTTACATTTTTGCTTTTCTTAACTCCTCTTTATAGGGACTGCCAAATTTTTTCAGAATAATGAGTTATCCTTCACAATGATAGGTCCTATAATAATAATATCCATAACACCAAAATACTATTTATTGTATCTTAATTATGTCTATTAATTTGGTTTCTTGTAACTTCAGTAATGGACTAAGACTTATTAAAAAAAAAAAAAAAAAAAAAAAAAGCAGATCCCAAATGGTCCTGCTTCAAAGCTTCAAACGCCTCACAGTCTACGGGCCTGACGGAGGATTTTCATCGGTTAACATAGTGAATTTTTTAAAGCTGCCACCTCTCTGCTGAGACATGTCCAAGTAAGTCCATTGCATGTGAAAAACAAACAAGTTCAAGTTAGGCCAGGAAGCGGCTTAATAAATCCACTGAATCGGGTTTTAGGCAACCACTTTTGTTTCATATCTGCAACAGTCTAGAAGCACATACATGTGTAGTTACCAAGTTGCAGCTGAGAGCTGGTCCTCAGTTGCTTGTGTTTGGCCTGCTCATACCCTAAATCTTGTATTGCTTCACATGATGAGCCTTGAGAAGAGGCAGCAATTCCAGCCTTACAAACAGAAACAAAGGGAGGTTGCGTAGAAAGTTGATTGACTCTGGCGTCAAATCCAGGAAATAGACATTCCCCAAAACATATCTATAAGTGCTAAGAGAGCTGGTGTACAGCCCCAAAGCAATTTAACATTGCTATTTGGGAAAAGGCTTCCAGGTAATATTTGGGATCCATGAGTGGATCAACATTTGTCCATAAAATTCACTCAGCCTGTCATCTGTGCGGAGCGTGATCCAATGTCCAGTAATGCCAACAGGAAGTTTTGCAGGTGATACCTTGACAAAGAAGTGGGAATCACATAAGATTGCTCTCTGAGAGCAATGAGGGAATAACACGATTAGTGATGGTATAAAGGAGAGAAGCCGCAGGGGCTGTAACAACCCGCTGCTTCGCTGCAGTGCGAACCAATGGAGCGTCAACCCATGGAGTTACACCACCGACGGCCAGAGTGCTCGTTCCTCTCCCTGTGCCTCAGAGACACCAGAACACTAAACAAGCCTGTCTGAAGTGTCTGCCTGTCCGTCTGGCTCCTCTTTTCCATGTTTTTTTGGTACTTCGTCTGTGCCAGCCTAACCTCACTGAACTGTACTGAAATCGACTTCAGTGGCTGCTGAATCAGGCCTTGGAGTCTCGATAAAAGTGTTGCTTACCTAGGTTAAGCAGCTCCCAAGACGGAAGAAACAGATGCAAAGAGTGTAACAGAAAGGAGTTTTTGAATGAAAAGTTGTGAAACAGACCTATTAGCAACTGGTACTTACAGTGCTGAAAGCCACCTCGATAGTGGGGGGGCCGGAACAGCACATCGGGTGGCATGAACCACGCACTGCACTGCGTGCTGTTCCTGGGTGGGCAGGGGGAACACGGGCCAAGCTCATGGCTATTTCCAGCATGTCATGGGTATCTTAATACAGTTGCTGTTGAGTATTTGGAAATATTTACTTCACAATTTAATGTAAAACCTAACAGTAACTCTAACAATTCTGGGACCACACCTTTGATGCTCTAATTTATCTGTGTTATGCTGAGTGTTCTCCTTTTAAAAGCTGGTCAGTGCTGCCCAGTAGTAACTTCTAGGTAGTATTATTAAAATAAGATTAAACAAATATGCAATATCATAACAATATTTAAGAAATGCAGGGTAAAGCAATCAGACTTAAGTAGCACCTGAATTAAGGCTGACTGTTCAGCTTTAATTTAACTTATGCATATGGCTTATACTAATATTAATTATATGATTGCCTGATAGTTTTTCTGCAGGATCCCAGTTTTATTCTGAGCATAGGATGGATGGTGTTTATGGAATAGGCTGTTATTCAATAGTTTATTTTATTTTCATTATTTGGCCTGTGCAATTTTAATACACTGTGATTAATAGGATGTGTTATAACTGTGTTTAGCTTTAGAAAATGTGGCAATTTTACCTGTAAATGTTTTTTCATTTTGTTAAGGCATTTCCACAATGTTTCTGTAATTAGGATGTTTGCAGGATGTATAATTCTGCAAATTCCATAGAGGTGCACCATAAACACCCAAATAATTGTTGTTCTTCTAATAGTACCCATTACGGAGCTGTCAACGCCATATTAATCAACAAAGGCCTGATTTTGCCAGGTTTATTTACATCACTGTTGGGTCAAATGCAGCCTGGATCATCAGTAAATGGAACTTTTACAGTCTTACGGTTTCCTTGATCTCTAATGTGAAGATACATGGTGCTTTTTAGCCCAGGTCCCAGGGGATGCAGGTTCCCATCACACAGAGTGCTGTCACTTTGGCTCTAGAAGTCTGTCTACACTGCATAATGAGGTCAATGAAGAGTTACCTCATGGCAGCAAAAGAATAGCATTTTAGCATGTTCTGGGTTAAGTCCGATCAAATTAAATGCAGAGGAACAGGATGCATTAGCTTAGCTGAGTTGTGTGCTGACCTGATAATGCTGCCTGTGGCCCGGATGACTCATCTCACCTTCGTGTCCCTCTGTGACACTGCCATGGGTTAAATGACATGTGTTGACTAACGAGTGCTACTGGCTATCTCAGTAAGGAAGCTAGGGCTGAACTGACTCCGACATCCTCACGCAGCGCAACGCAACGGCAATGCGCGGGAGAGCTGCTCTCCAGGCTGCGCTTCTCTTGTGGCTGTAGACCAAGGGGAAGTGTGGCACCTTTCAAGAAGAGAGCTCCTGTTTTTGTTGACAGCTGAGTTGGAGAAAGCCTTCAGAATGAAAACAGGCTCATTTTCATAGGCAAGAGAAAGGACTGGAAAGCACTGATTCTCTTTGATAGGTAAAATTTTTAATTTTATCCCAGTGTTTTAGGGAAGTGCCTTTGATGCAGACATATCATATTTTGCAGATGCTTCTCCTTCCCCTGAATTATTGTGCAAGGCAACATCCCAGCTTGTACCTTCCCAGGTTTCAAAGTTTGTTTAAACAGTTTTATGCAGATATGAGAGCTATATACTCTTTTTTCCTACATGAATTAAAAAAATGATGACAAACAAATTAGAGGAGATCTAAAGGGGCAAAGGAATTGGCAGGTACAATATGAGCCAGGAACGCTCTGTGTTTTGATGGCAGCCCATGGGGAATTGGGGGTAGTGTGATGTTTCATACACTGGAGCTGCAGCTACTGATGCAAAAGAACTTCCTGTAGTACATAAAAATAATTCTGAGCCACACAGAGCACTGGGGTCTAAGTTAGGTGTAATGTCACAGAAGCTTTTCATATGTAAGGAAATTCCATCTCCTGTCACCAACAGGAAATAGCCCTTATGGCATAGAGTTCTATTAAAAAAATGTATATATATGTATAGATGTATGTGTATATATATACATACACAAACACATACACACACATAAAAAGAGATTTAGGTGTCTTAAGCTTTTTCTTACAAATTTCATACCCCTGTACATCATTTTTCTGAGGAATGAGGAAAAACTTGAAGAGACAGAGCTGGAGCATGGTCATTTAAGGAAAAAAAAAAAAGAATCCATACATAAATGGTTGCATTGTGTGTGAGAATAGGTGAGAATGCATCCACCAAATGCCGCTGGTGCTTCACTCCCAGGTCATTCTGATTCACGGGTAATTTACATTCCTTTCGCAGTGCTTTTCAATAAACAGCTAACTCTGATCTATAATATAGTCAGTTCTAACAAGTCAGATTTCAAAAGGTTTATCCATCTAGCTAAAATGAACCTCAGTCATCTTTGTGCACAAAACACCCACATAGGCTATTTGTCTTGGACTTGAGTGTTTGGCAAAAAGCCTGACTTAAGCCTTGAGCATGAGAGTTTAGTGAAGAATGCTGCCATTCACAGGGTGGGGGGGGGTTGATGTCCAGAACTGACCCCACCCTCTGTACTTAGCTCTGAGCTTCTTGGCAAAGGCAGAGAAACCACAAGACAAGTTTTATCATCTGGTAAACCTGTCGCTTGAAAAAAAAATTACTTCAGTAAAATATTTCAACTATTATAGTACACTTTAATTAGGTGTATACTGCATAATCACACCTCAATTTTAAAACAAAATGCATGGATTTTCAAAAAAAAAAAAAAAAAAAAAAAAAAAGACTATTCACTGTAGGGATTTAGGAGAGATAGGAGACTTCTGGTAGCACTGCTCTGTCCTCCTGTATCTATGGGATGACTGGTAGGTAGCCTGTTGGAAAATACAGCCAAGCAGGTCACAAGTGAGTTTAGCGGGCAGCTGCAGATGGGTAGGTCTGAACACCTCACTGCACCCCTCTGCCGCCTCAGGATAGAAGAGGAAGGACTTGAACGCTGCATGGAAGAGGAGCGAGATGGCAAAACAGGCAGCTTGTGATTGCAGAACCTGTTCCCAATTCAGAGATGGGACAAAACTGACATGTAGATGCAAGGGAGGAAACACAAAGCATAGGGAAATGTCTAGCTTAGTGGGTTGTACCTGCCTCCGATAATTATCTGATGAGCCTGTCTTTTTCTTATATTTTGGCACGACTTACTTATCTCATCTTGCCAGTAAATTCTCATCTAATTGAATTGACAAGCATGGACATTTTTAAATTAAAGCTTCCAATCTGCCCCAAATTTAACTGGTTGTTTTTAACTGTAGTATAGTGTCTGCCATCTGAGTTTATATATTGAGTCACTAACAGTCAATGAGGAAGAAAGCTGATAAAATACCTTTGTACTGACAGAGAGCGACCCATGACTTTTAGGCCGTCCTCTCTGGTACTGAAGTCCTTTGTGTTCGGTACGACATGAACGGCAGCTTACATTGCTATTCCCACGTCTGCTTCCTCCCTGGACTTTGGGCAGTGAGCTCCTGGCTGCAAGTTCTACAGACCTCTTGCAGTGTACTGTTTGCTGATCATGAAGCACCAAGAGCGTGTGTTCAAAGAGAGAGATCAGCCCTATGAGGTCTAAGAAGTCCTCCTAACTGCTGCTCGGCCTTAATGCTCATTAAATTTAATGACAGTGAAGGCTTCTCTGTGCTTCCACAATTGTCAAGGTGAGGCTATAAACTGGTAATTTTAATTAGGTAAGCATTAGGCATCATGAAGTCTCTTGAAATACTTCTGTGTCTTCTTCCTTTTTTCCCCCTTACTGTCGAGATGTTCCCCCTTACTCGAAAGAATAATATTCAATAAAGTTATATTGTGTGCAAAACTATATTTACCTTTTGTACTTCTATTTTTTGTATTTTTGAAGTGTGTACTTTCAAAATCTGTGCCTGTGTGCATATTGTTCATTAAGACCTCTTTTGGAGGGATTAGATTCTATTATACTAGTGCACACAAAATACCAAGCATTGCTTGTTACAGAAGGCACATCCAAACTGATGTTCATGTTCAGATCTACATCTGAACATCTGGGGACATAGTCATCAGCACGGCATTACAAGAAATATTATTGATGTGCAAGGAAATTGTATTTGTGCATTTTGTGTATTTGCACACACGTGCATCAGTGTGTTTTGCCAGAAATTGTGCCTACCCTGTGCATAATACTTTGCAAATGTATTTGCCATATATGCAGTTTTAGAACAGTTTGCCAAGTTTTACTCAACAACCTCATGATTTTTAAATGACAAATATTTGCTTGGAGGCTGAATACTTCTATGCCAAGTTTCAGTCCAAATTGCCCACTTTAATATCTGAGCTAAGGAGCCATGAAAAATGAAATATATACTGGAAAGTAAAGAGGAAAAAAAGTTAGTTTTGCAGTTTTGCCAGGTGAGTACTTAAATAGTTGAGTCTAAGCTTGCTACAGTAATTTACAATTACAATTACCTGCTACAAACTGTATATTGAATGATGCCATTTAGAAAAGGATTTTATCTGATTGCAAGGAGCACTTAAAAAAGACACTTCTACATATCACCCAGTTCAGAGGGACCTGATCCAAAGCTTGCTGAAATCAACAGAAAGAGCTCTGTTAACTTTAAGAATGACTGCATTGGACCCTAAATGAGAGTATAAAAGAGATTTTTTTTTTCACATGTAATGCAGACTCACCTTTTAAGTTTTGTAGGTTAAATTCTATCCGGATTATCACAAGCTAAGAGCTAAGGATCTTTGGTGTGCCATGAGCTATATAATATTAAAACCCTTCATAACATTAATTCCTCACTGAAAATTCACCTTTCTTTAGTGGTTACAGTAAGTTGAGTGAGGAATAGCTACGGTCTAGTGTCCTTTGGATTTTTTTTGCCAGAGCACATATATATATATATATAAAAAAAATCACTCTGATTATCTCAATCACGCCTGTGCCTAGCTAAAATGACCATTTAATTGCATCATTGTAACCCTAGTCTTGTTCTTATCAGATCTTTCTTCTGCAATAGCAAAATTATAGAATAGGCCTCACTTGCTTTACCACAGCACCAAAATTATCTCCTCAAAGTGCAGAAGGCACTGCCTATCAGCCCTATTGGTAGCAACATTTAGAAATTAGGCTGGGAGCACTTGGAAAATAGGGACTGCATCGTCCTCTGCCTGCCATAGCACCTGCAGTGAATTGATCGTACTTGATTACAATATATGAAATGCCAGCCTGCAATACAGCAGTAGTATTACAAAGTGTGTATGTAATCAGGGGAAAAATTTGAGTGTATTGCTGTGTCACAGTAGGGTGGGAAAGTAAAGTAGAAAATATGGGCAGTCTGGAAGGTAGAGAGTGAAGCTCAGAGGTTAGGCTAAAATGGGGATGTGTCTTTTCCCAAGTCTGCCCCAACCAAAATTCCTGGACAAGATAACAATCTGGAACTGTGCTGCATTTTCCTCTTTTGCCCAAGAATGGGGAAGTCTAAGGAAAGGAACGGTGTGAGGCAGCAGTATACTAAGACCCTGCTAGCAAAGGAGACACATGATCATGCTTAGAACTGCTGTAGGAGAACAAAATGTCCTTAAGATAGTTATGGGCTCTAGTGGATACTCTGGTGCCTGCACAAAAACTGGGAGAAATCTGCCTGCAAGAGCAGACCTTGAACCATTTTAAAGTAACAGGCTAAACATGCTTCCACAATGAAATGACAGAAATTCTTGTCATTATTCCTTTCTCTGGTTTATTCTCTCTTCTTGTAACCCTCCATATTAGCACCAGTTAGCAGTGGGGATGGAGCATTAGATTTATAGCACATCCACAGTCTGGCTGTGAACCACATGCTTTAGACATTGGATTAATGGCCCAAGCACTGCAAAGATGAGCCAGGCATACCCTATAGTATTTGTGCATGAGTACTGAATGCTAGTGCTATATAACATTTTTCTTATTGGACTGTCTTATGTTGAAAATTGCCAAAAATCTAAGTCCTCCAAAAGTTCAGACGAAGTTTCTTCAAATATATTCCCAGAGACAGAGCATGTGTCAGTTCGACTTCAAGCCTCAGGCCACTTGCTGTCTACCTCCATCTCCTGATATTATATCTCCAGTCTTCTGCTCCTGCGTATAGTCTCATTCTTATACCTTAGCCAGGCAGCTGCTCAGATAAAATATCTTTTTCTTGATGGAAAGTTTGTGGAGGTTATGGTACAATCCCGTATTTGTTTTTCATTCTTTTCTTCCAAATGTGTGCCAGGCTCCTTAAATTTGAGGAAGCTATGCACAAACTTGGACTTCAGCGGAAATCAGTGATTTTCGACTGCAAGGACAGAGCCCTCCCAAATGGTAAAGGTGTGGCTCCAGCTGAATTAGCTTAGAATTGTGTACTAATTCTTGTCTTCAGTGTTTTTTTTCTCACTAAATTTTCTGAGATGGTGAGAGACTGCAGTACTAAACGTAGTAAAATACTCAGCCAGATTAAATAGCACTAGACCTGATTTTAACACAGCTTAATAAAAATATCTAGGTTATATATGAATGTAGACATATTTATAATATTCTTAAGTTCATTTTGGCATTGTTTAGTGGTTATTCCTTGGTTACACAACAAAATGAACACAGTCATACAGAATCTAGTCCAGTTAGGTGCTGAGTGATTCCTGCATTGCTCTGGAAATTGATGTTTACAGGAGCTGAAGTTGCTAAACATCCCCCAAGAAGGGCTCCTCGTTTCCCAGCGTCTGTCCCACACAGCCCTGTGGCTTAATGAAGGGCATCTGAATAACAAAGCAGAGGAGTGCAGGTAAAGCTGGAATGCTCCTCTGTTCACTGCCTGCCGTATCACCTGCATCCCAGCCTATTAAAGGCAAATAGCAGAAGCTCTGAGGTCTTCCTACACAAAGAGCTGCTGGCTGACACAGAGCGAGCTCAGGTCTAGTTAATAAAGTTTGCTCTGAATGTGCACTTTCTGAGAACCTTACAAAAATATCGTATATCTACTTCATCTCGTCAAAAGCTTTGTCAGTGTCAGACTGCACAAGCGAGTGCCAAAACATGTAACCAGTTTTACAAATGAATGAGGTTAACAGGTATCTCCCTGCAGAGCAACAATTTCCCTTTTATAAACCCCACCTGAACTGGGTGAGTGCTGCGTGGACATACCGTTTTCAGCCTGCAGCCAACATTTAAGTAATAATCCAAGGTGACAGTTTTATGACAGATCTGAGTAACTCATGAAACAATTGAAAGGATCCTTTCCCCCTTTCTTAAGTGTGATCCACATACAGGCAATTTACAGACGCCGAGCCACGGAAGGACTCTCCTCAAAGAGCAATGTGATATCATAAAGCAATGACCAAGCCTTCCAAGCATTAAAGAGATTTAAATCAGAATGCCATTTCCAGGTTAACACTGCTGATCTCTAAAGTACCAGGATAAAAAATGTGTTAATGACAATTGACAAAGTTACCCTTCCTGGACAGTTTAGCTAATGGCATCTTAACTCACATAGCTAATATCTCTCTACATTTCAATTCGCAGTCTTATGCATAGCTTAGTTAAAGGGATACATATGTTGTCACTGTTTTGAGGTCAAGTTCTCCTACTATTAAATTCAAAAGCAATTTTTAAAGCAATGCTATGGCTGAGATACAAGCCCATAAACAGAAGAATTCCCAGTTAAATCTACAACTGGCCCCTCTGCTCATCTCCGTTGTGTCTAAACATTTCAGCCCACAGGGACCTATAAAAGAACCTCTCCACAGTAGATGATATTACACAATCCATGTGGTCATTTGTAAATGCTGTAGTGCATATAATGCACCAAGGAATCCGCTAAGGTTTTTATATTAGTATCTCGTCTGTTTTGATTTTCCCAGTTGTACTGTAATGGATCTCCACAGATTGGATTTTTATTAGATTAATATGCTGTCCTTTTAAGGAGGCAGTCTTCTCTAGGGACTCTGTGGCAAAATACTCTATGGAAGATAATCTAGCCCAAACATCTTCCGGGATCAAACCAGAAGAGAAGGACAAAGTCCTCATTTAGTTCTACATCCTTAGGACTTTGTAGCTAAATCCTTGTCAGTTAAATCAAGGATTCCCAGTCGTGGCAATGATCTCACTTGTGGACCTCTCTAGAATTATTAGACAAAACAAAGCATAATAGTGTATGGCATTTGCAGCAATTTATCCGCAAAGTTATGAATATAGCTGATTACAAGTATTCACTTAAGCTTTTCCCCATAGAAAATTGTTTTTGGCTAACTGGAAATTAGTGCCTATTTTCCTTGAAAAAGATTTCATTTTTTTTTAACCTGAGAACCCTAATTCTCCAACCAACATTTAAAGCATTTTAGTTTTTTGTTTTGCTTTGTTTTTTGACAAAACATGCATTTTTTCAGTTGTGGTAAAGAACCTACTATAAGTATGAGCACAGGTTAACTAGTGTTATTGTAGTATAGTTCACACTAAGGCTAGTGCCCTGTGGCACGACCACAGGAGCATTGCAGATACAGAAACATCGCTCAAGGAACCTTCCTGTCCATGCTTGCAGAGCTAAGACAAAGTAACTTATTAGAGGTATACACTGTCAGAAGATTATTTCTCTACTTATTAGTTTGGTGTTTTAGGTGAAGACAAAGGTCTGAACACTCCTTGTCTTTTCATGGTAGCTTTTCTTTCTATGTTTGCAGCCAACGTTTAGCAGGCTGTAATACAGAGTTGCACTTTTAACTTCTTATATTTCTGTAATCGCAGTTGTTTTAATTACAACAACGCAATGCCTGTGTTTAAGCATGTAACAAGCTCTCTGGAACAAAAGGTTCAGAGCCATATGACGGTGGTGTGTGGTACGTAGCTTTCACAATTACTACGCGGGTTTGCTCTATAGAGCTGTTGTGCTCCCAGACCTTGCTCTCCTGATACACACCTTGTGGAGTAACAGCCGAGAGCCTTGAGTACAGTGTGGCAAATAGACAGCCTGACAGACACGTAGGGGTCCTTTCCTCCTCAATTATTTTACAGCATCCTGCAAGTGTTATGTTTGCATTAGCCCTGTAAATGTTTCAAGGCAGCTCACGACACGATCTGCGAGGAAAGCGAACCTGGAAGGAGACGCGAGTGGCGCAGGAGCCGCACGCACGCGTGGGGCTGTGCCTGGGGACACCCCACGCAGCTGCAGGTCAGGGACGCTCTTCCCCCAGACTAGTGCTGCTTTACAGACCCTTCTCGTCACTGGGCTGATGCTGACCTGCAATACCCATAGATAGCTTTTTTTGTGATTTATGCAACCCTCAGGGCTATATAAGCAGGGTTGACAGGACTTTACCAGTAACTTATTGCTGTTAGTGTTGGGATGCAAGAGTTTCTGTGCTTAGACATAGTGCAATTGCTGTCCTCTGTGTGGTAACTGCCACTTGGATGGACACAAAATTCTTTCATATGGTCACTTAGGAAGTTATTGAACTTTCTTATCCAACAGATTCTCTGGGAAGAGCTGTATGACATGTCCTAGTTCACTTATAGCTTCTAGTAACTGATTGTACAGTACACCAAAGAAAACAATTAAAACAAAATCAAGGTGAAT
Source organism: Rhea pennata (assembly GCF_028389875.1). NCBI lineage: Eukaryota > Metazoa > Chordata > Aves > Rheiformes > Rheidae > Rhea > Rhea pennata. The sequence goes on along the minus strand of NC_084667.1, from coordinate 56,161,321 downwards.
GAATATCTTTTGATATGAAATAAGATATTTAAGTTCTCCTGTGTGCTTTTTAAGATTTTAAAATATTATAGAAAATTTTGCAGTGTACTTCTGAAAGCTATGTCTTTTAAAAATGTGATTAATTCACAGTATTGAGCAATGCTGGAATGACAATAGGTTTCTATTATTTTGTAACCTTCCCCCCCCCCCATTTTTTCTGTCTCTTGCTAAAGTTAATGTAAATTTACTAAGTATTTTGTTCGATCTAAACCTGAAAAAAAATGTCCCTATGAAAATTTTCCTCAATTAGTAAGGAAGAACACTCACCATCTCCTGCAGCATCTCATGATTAAAGAGGTTTTAGGAAATACCTCTCTTCTCAAACTTGTTCCTGTGAGTAAATCTCACTGAAGTGAGCAAGTGCTTGGAGAAAGGAGTTCTAAAAGCAGAGTCATTAGGAACAGCAATGTGATCAGCTGTTAGTAAATGTTTTCCCTTAATGATGACCACTAAACTAAACTGATATTATTTAATCATGAGCTTAAATTAGTAGCAATTGATGATGTTGCTGATTACAAACAGCAACAAGAATCAGATCCCTAGAAATATTTGAGAGAGTTTGGTGACTGCATTTGGTTCAAAGATACTGCCTACCTTTTACAACATGGGTTGTAGTGAAACCATATGTGTGCAAATACAGCTTCATTTCTTCATTAGTAGATATATTTAATTCAGTTTACATCAAAGTTTCTTTGCAACTCTGAATATTCAATAGGTGCAAAGACTTCTTTAAAGTATCAGCCCTATGGTCTGAGGTTCTTTGTCTTGCAAAAGGATTTTTTTCCCCCACAAAGAAGTATCATATTTATTAAAAATATTCTGCTAAATGGATTTTGAAATAAAATGATCTATCTTCTCTTCATTATTTTAAACAAGGAAAAAATGTTGTTTCAATGGTAGCTGTAAATGTGGCAAATCCAGTTCTGCAATGAATTTAAATCTGTAAATTTCATAAAGGCTACTTAGGGACAAGATAGTTTTAGATCTAAGAAACATGTAAAAAATGACTCATTGTTAATAGGGTGAGCTCTTTGCATTTGGATTAGGGTTAACTGACAGTACCCAGTCACCTTTTATTCTCACAGATTCCACTGGAGGAATGCATTGTGCTGGCCTGAAAAAGAGAGAATTAGGTGTTCCATTTATACTATTGATCTTAATAACCTCATCTCATAAATACCTACTTTATGACATCAATAAAAAGAGAATAGCAGCAACTCCTAACAATAGAAATTGTTACTTTGTAATTCAAGTATTTCATTGAGCATCTCAAAGAGACTCCATAGTGGTACAGTAGTGATATTTTATTACCAGTTTTAAATATGTGCAGAGAGAGACCATTTTTTAAAAATAAGTGAAGATTCTAATTAATTGAACATACTATAGCTTTCAGGTCCCACAGTTATCACACTTGTTCTTTTTAATCTCCTATCCTCCCCCTGTTCTTCCCCTTGTACATTAAAAGGAGCATATCCCTTTAAGGGCATTGGTGGGTGTAGGACTAATTTTTGGCTGGGCTGAATCAGATAAGATGAAGCAGAGATCATTTTGCACAACACTCTTACTCTTACCTCCCTATTATCTTGCGTTAGCATGCTGCAAATGGAGATTATCTGCTCTTAGGGGGCGGGTCAAAAGATATTCCAGATGTAGCTATTCTCACATTCCACATACACCTTCTTCATGCAGCTCAGCGAGGCCACGACTGTCTCTGTATCTCTCATCCATCAAACAGTCATCACCAGGAGGAAGAGGATGTGGCACTACTGGTCTTCAATAAAAGCTTTCTCAAGAGCCTGCATCCTTTTAGCATCCACACAAGGCAGAGGAAAAAAACAAACAAATAACCAAAAATTATGTGAAAGAAGAGGAATCAGAGCCTTCCTTGCAATGAGTATTTGAGATGGAAGATTACAGCCTCATTATGTGGGTACTTTCCAAGTCACTGCACCCGAGAAGGGACAAACTATGTAGCACACCTGGGTGGAATAGCAGGCTCAGATCAGCCCCAGATATTTCGTGGATTACAGTACAGACAGTGCACTTCAGGCTACCTGAGAAATAAATGTGAAACACTCCCTCTTCTTGTCCTTGTTATAGATTTTTGGCTTATATTATTCACTGATTTAACTGTATTTTTACATATAACTTATAGTCTGATATAGTCAGATTCTTTCTGTTAAAGGGAAGGACTGGAGCACCTGCCCTATGAGGAACGGCTGCGAGAGCTGGGCCTCTTCAGCCTGGGGAAGAGAAGACTGAGGGGGGATCTTATCAATGTGTACAAGTACCTGAAGGGAGGGTGTCAAGGGGACGGGGACAAACTCTTTTCAGTTGTCCCATGTGACAGGACAAGAGGCAATGGGCAGAAATTGAAGCACAGGAAGTTCGGCCTGACCGTGAGGGGGAATTTCTTCCCTGTGAGAGTGACGGAGCACTGGACCAGGTTGCCCAGAGAGGTTGTGGAGTCTTCTTCTGTGGAGATCTTCAGGGCCTGCCTGGACGCAACCCTGTCTAACATGCTCTAGGTGAGCCTGCTGAGCAGGGAGGTTGGACTAGACTAGATGATCTCCAGAGGTCCCTTCCAACCTTACTGATTCTGTGATTCTAAATCCCAGTGGTTCCCTTCCCAGAAGAGCTGTCTGTTTGTCTCTTTGTGGACAGTCAATTCCTCATCTTTCTCACTGACCGTGTGAGTCCTTAGAGAGGATAATCCATTTAAAGATGAACTTCTAAAAGCCAAGAGTGTCTAATCTTCATTACTGTATTTTATCCATTAAAACTTGCTTTTTCTGGGATTGTTTCATACAGGCAGTATCTAGTTTATCTCATAGCTTTTTTTCCCTGTGGAGAGCTAAAGGAAATTACAATTATGTAATACCTACAAAACATTACCCTTTTTTTTTGCTTTATTCTCTTATTTAAAATGGAAGAACAACGGTATGGCCTGGAAGGGGAAAATATACCAAATGATCAATATTGTTCTACTTTGTCCTGTTCAAACCACTTCTCCCAGACCTGAAAGCTTGTTGTTTTAACTGCCTTTGTTTGGAATTTGTAAAAACCTCTGTGTTGATAATTTTAAAGTTGTAAGCCCCAGGAATTATGTCTTTGCTTCTCCAAATTCTACCACTTTATTTCACATCAGCAATTAATCCAGCTGCTTTAGTCACTTACAACAGCACTATCTTCTGTTTTTTTGGAGTACTGTTATTACAATTGGACGAAAAACATTCTGCTCATTTTTAACTCCTTACTGGAAACTTGCTTTCATTTTTATTTCTCTGACTTTATCACTGTACTGTGTGTGTGGTATGTGATAGTGTTGCCATATAACAAATTAACCCCTTTTTCTCTTCCTACACCAGTATCTTAAATGTATTTTTGCAAGGTATCCTGCTAGCTAGATTTGTATCTTGGAATTACTTTAAAAACATGTTTTTAACTCAAAACTCTTTTCTGGTGTACAAACAGCTTTCCAATGAGAATGTCAATAAAATGTTGCAGTGAGTTTTCAAGTACTCAGTGCCTTCAATGAGGGCCAGATTTTTGATAATACTCAGAGTTCATAATGAAGCCCAGATTTTCAGAAGTTTTGATTCCTGTTTATGCGTCCAAATAAACTCAATGTCTCAGAATTTGAGCTTTTTGAAAATCTGTCCCTGGTTTTGGGTGCTACTCGCTTGCATGCTGCCTCCTGAGCACTCTTAAAATTGGTATTGGATGGTTTTAATAGGCCAGAAGAGGTTTGTGAGCTCGATAGCTCTTTAGATCTGCAAATAAATACAAATGGAGATAATTTGTTTTTAACCTGCAGAATACTTAATGAACCAAATCATTTCCTTTCAAGCATGATAGTAGGACTGAAAGATATGATCATTTGATGTTTTATGGTCTCCAATTTTCCAGTTAAAAGTCTGTTACAGGCACAGTATTGAACAATAAACCATTTTCTGTTTTATGTTCCTGTAAAACACAGAAATCCAACAGTACACTCATTTGGAGAGATCCCTTTGGGATGAACATTGGCTATAACAAATTTTTCTATTTGCAAATGTGTGGCATGATTGTTCCTTGAAGATATGACCCCAGTGAGAAGTATTAAACAAAAATGTCATGGCAGTTGCGATAAGCGTCTAGAAGTTGATATAAACTGGGAGATAATAGTAAGAAACAGAAAGGTTGAGTATTCTTTTCTGCTTTTACATAAAGCTACTGATTCAGCAAGGCCTTTAACTAGGTGCCCAGCCTTAAGTATATACATAAGTCTGTTTTAAGTTAATGGACTGATTTCCACATTTTAAAATTTAGACTCTGTATAAATACTTTATTTATGTGAGATGAGTTTCATTACCTCAGTTTTCAGAAAAAAATTAGCAACCTGACCATAAAAAATGGTCATAAGATTAAAATTATTTGATTGGTTTGCCTATATGATCAGTAGAAAATTGTAATTCACTCAGAATACAAACCAAAAATTTGAGATGCTGAAGGACCATCAAAACACCAGGCAATGCAGTTGCAGATCTTCTGTCCGTTTCTTATTGGAGGTGGCTTCCTTTGAAGAAGGTTGTAGACATCTTTCTTACTTGCAATCCAAAGCATGGAATACTTTTCTGGGAATGAGTACCCAACAGACATGTCTTTAAGACAGTGACACCAATGGGCGACTTAAACCATGAGGCACCTAAAACTCATCATCTTTTCCACTGAGCTTTGTGCAGGACTCACTCGTGTAGCTCAGGGTTCTGTGGGCATCAATTAGATGAGAGTCGAATAGAAATTTTGATGGAGTAAAGGCTGCTTTCTACCTCACCTCTGATTTGTGATGGAGCATGCAGAGGCTTCAGGTGGTGGAAGGATTTTCAAGAGAAAGAGTATTTATGTATTTCCTTTCAAGTACCTGCTGGCTTTGGAGGATGAGTTTCCAAGCCAATGGATGTAAATTCCAAAGATGTACTATTTTAGTGCCTAAAGACCTGGCTGTCATCATTTTTCTAAGAAATTATTATGAAAATACAAGAGTTGTGCATTTGATTTCCAGAGATAAATAATTGATATGCTATCTATGCAAAAATAACACCTAATAATTCATTGGTATAAACCTTACTCCATCATTAACTTTGGAGCAACTTTTAATTCTGTAGTCAGGAAAAAGGTATAGCATGAATAAGATGTGTGTAGCAAAATCAGAAATTACTTCTGTTTGATTCAACTGTAAAGATGGGTAGGTAGAAGTTATGATAATGAAAAACAAATATTTCTTTTGATTAGTTTCAGTGTGATTAAATTGGTCTTAAATAACCACTTAAGATACTGATAAAAATGAATTGATATTTCTGAGCAATGGTATCCTATAATCAGAGGCAGACCAGTAATGTTATTTTCTAATTCTAATAGATACTCTATTTCTTTGTAATAACTAATTTTCTTATTAATATTATAATGTCACTAAAACAGAGAAAAAGAATGTAGGTGTCTCACAGAATCCAGCATCTCAAAGATTTATATTTATATTCATACATTTTAGGAGGGGAGAAAGCCCTTTCTCTTATATATGAAGCTATTTTATTGCAGTTTTTGATCAATACGTATTTGTCTGCCTATCTATTTTCCATCTATCTGTTGATTATAGACTGCTAAAATCTCTCATAATATCTAAATGTTGAATGCTCTCTACTTAAAATCAATGTTAGATAAAATTTCTAGCATCCTAAAGATTGTCTCTTCTGCCTTTTTGGAAAAAAAGATTTCACAAGCAAGACCTTTTAATTTTTCTTTTTTACATCTAGGTATTATTTGATTTCTGCATCATGAATTCCTCAGCAGATTCTATGTCTGAAGAAGACGAATAGACATTTTTAAAGTAGTGCTGATGAAACCCTGACAATGTGATTGAACATGTCTTGGTATTAGTACCAATGGGTTCAAGACTATATTCTAAGACTTCACCTCTGCAAAGAAGTTTATGATAGCAGGGCACCTCAGATTGCAGCATGCCACTAGCGTGGCTAGAACACCTTCTTCAAAATCCTGAAAGCATTTCAGTTTATTCCTTTTCTTATGTTTCTATAGTAAATAAGTTGCTATGCAAATAAATATGAATTTGCCCTCCATAAAAGGGAATAAGTGTATGACTGCAGTGTTAGTGCCTTTTGCATCATGGAGCAGATTCCAAGGAAGAGCAATGCGACTGCTGGTACTCTCTTGTCGGGTGGACAGGAATGACATCAAGCAGAGCTGGCATTAATGGAAAAAATGTGCTGGATTTTATGAATAAGAGTGAAGCAAGTTGTTTGCACCACTGGAAGAAGGAGGAGAAAGAAGAGAATTGTAAATTTTTTAAAAAATATTAATTAATATTAGAATGTAATTTAGTAACATTGATGAGCTCATAGCTGGTGCGAAGGAAAGTGAACTGACAGCCTTCGTGAGGTAGGGGAATGCCCTTTTGAAACACTGTTCTCCTGCTGTGCTGACCACCTCTGACAGGATGTGGAGTGATTCCAGCATTAATGAAGACATTCAACGTCCGACAGAAAGCATCCAGCACTTCACAGGTTGGCATCTTTGGTTAAGCAAAGACTTCTGTTTGATACAGTAATATTGAAAGATGTCATTCTTTCAGAGTGACCTGTGATCAGTGTGCGTGTTGCTAACGTAAACATGAGGCTGTGATTCCCGAAAGCATCCAGAATCAGTCCAGCTCAGTTACAAATTCTCCAGTTAAAATCCCTTTCCAAAAGTCTCTTACATGTGAAAGTTTCCCACATTTGTGATCTTATTTGTGATTTTCAGTCGTGCCTAAGAGAATTAACATCTTACATTTCAGGACATTCACTGAGAATGAAGAACCTGATCCCTTCACACACTTTTTAATGTTTCTTTTTAGGAATGATCCAAAATCTACCAGAAGTCATAGTATGATCCTGACTGATTTCCACAGGCTTCCAATCAGGCCCTTATTCCACCTGAGCACTATTTCCTGTTTTTAAGACTGCTCATCATTATATTAGATTTCCTGCTGGAAGCACTTATCACTGCAATGTCAAATCTTTCATGAGACACTAGCAATGTTCTTAGCGTGGAGGCATAGTTAACAAAAATGGTTTGAAAAGGGATGTTCATGGTATTGGGCCAGAGCTTTGGATGACATAAGTTGGTGTAGTTTCATTCCATTCAGCACAGCTGTGATGGTTACAACACTGAAGATCTGGCTCTCAGGATTTTTTCCTTTCCAGATCATATTTATTCACCTAAATTGAAAGCAAACAGGGATTATCTCCCTTAAATAAAAACCTCATAGATCTCATCAATCCAAATGCAGCAAGGAAGAGAAGGGGCTGAAGGGCTGCCCTACAAAAAACATCTCATAGTTGGCAAAATGTTTCTAGTAAGAAAACATAGAAATCACCTCAGCTCTCTTCCATCACCTCTGCCTCTAATCACGGTGGAAAATATCCTGGAGAAGGCAAAGACATTCCTCAGCTCACACAAGGTAGTTTTGTTTCCCTGCTGGCTGCATTTCTGTAGAAATTAAAATTGTGCCCCTTGTCCATGCTGAAGAAAAGGCTGCTTTGATGTGCAATTGGATCCTATTCTGTCTGGGATCCTGATGCCCTTGCTGAAAGAGGATAAAACCTCTGGGGAGTGTGGCAGAAGAAACTGGTCCAGAAGCAGAGTCAACGCATTTGTTCTCCCTTGCTGCTGCTTTTTCCAGCAATAGCAGGGTCGTTCACTACTCAAATGCCTGATTACTCTGAATATAACAAAAGGTTTAGTTTCCTTGGGAGTCCAAATAGCCAAGTGTGTAGCTGCATGTGCTGTTCTTACTCATAAATGCAAATGCTAACCTATAAATCTTTCCTTTTAAAGTACTGTAATAACATTCTATCTATTTAGCCTAGTACAATACCATCACAATAGCTTTTTCATTGTGCTGCATTCATATTAGACTAATATAATGAGATGCTACCACAATACCATGAAATAAAACGATGTTCTTGACGTATTTCCAAAACATTTGAACACTGTTTCCAAATCGACCTTGTGAATAAATTAAATAATAGCTTGCAAAAACGTCCTCTAGCATTTTCAGAATGTATGCAAATGCAAGCCCGAATGTTTACATGTTTCTTACAGTGTCTGGGATTATACAGTGTATTTGTGCACATGAGTGTTGTCTCTGGGTGTATTTGTCATTTGTGCTCAGTCGCTTGCACAGAATTCTAGCATGATTTGCCCTTCAAGTTGTCCAATTCTTCCTCCTCTTCCTGATGACCTGCATATTAAACTTCTGTTCTATAAGACTTCAGATTTCAGTGGTCCTTTCCATTTGTCATATTCATTACAGTCACTCAGAAACCTTACGGTACTGTTTGTTCTTTACCTACCCTCACATAGTTATTCTCTCAACTATTCAATACCTTTTGACTGCAGATTTCTAAAGGATTCCTCTTCAAAAGACATATATATATGTTTATATATATACACACACACACATATAAATATGTGTATTTGTATATATATTTATGGCTCTCATATCATTCGGAGTGGTAGGGAGAGGCTGAAAATTAAAATGAATTCTGAGAAACTCGTTTTCACAGAGGATTCTTAATTTTTTTAATGTCTAGATCAGAGCTGAATGAAAGATCAAAGTTTTGTTTGCTTGGGAGTTGTTATTTGCAGGTCCTCAATAGCTAATCTCTCCTTATTGGCAAATCCTTAAGCATTTTCCCCTGGTGATGTGCCCCTTTCTTCTTTAGAAATTTCACAGCCATGGCACGCTATATAGTGAATATGAATTTAATTTTAAACATCATCTTTCTCATATCTGTAGATCTCATTTATGAATCCTCAGGGATCCACAGATCACAGGTTGAAAGGCATTGTGTAGATTTGTGGTTAATAAAGTCTAAAGGATCGTTATGATGATATTGTCTGTCATCCTACACAACACAGAATGAAAAATTTTATCCAGCCATCCTTGCATCAAACCCACATCTTTTGGCTGAGCTGTATCATACATTTTAGAAAGCATCTATTTATTATAATAACTCCTGTTTCAAAAATGAAGCCCCCTAAGTGGAAGGATCTTGTGGCTCAAAAGACTTCTATTGATACACTAGTACGTATCTTTTCAATACTCCCATTGAGGGAACTAATACCAACCCCAATGATTTATCTTTACTGACTTTAATGGGCCTCACAAAGCTAGTTTAAAGTAACGGATTGTGAATTTCAGCTACTGTGTTCTTCTCTTACAGTATAAAGGTCCACGGCAGACAGAGAACCTGTTGTCTTTCCCCAAGATACAGTAGCATCATTTCTGTGAGTTGATGTTGGCTGGCAATAACAGGTGGGTTGCTACTAAATGCTCCTCTTGATAGATGCTATTTTACTTGACCTTTCTGAAGAGGAAATACTGCATATGTTTATGAGAAACACTCTGACACTGTTTCATTGGAGGACGTGCATTGTTTGTACAATGACAATGGGAAAATTTCCACTAAGTGCTTTGCCAAAAAGTAATAATTATGGCTGGCTATATGTTTGTTTGCCTGTTTTTCCAACACTGTGGAAATTTTCATCTTTCTAGTGATCACATTGATAACAGAAACTGGAAAAATCTGATATCCTTTTAGACAACCTACTACTTGAAACGTGTAATAACACACAACAAAGGTAGCATTTGCAGTACATGCACTTACAGCTGTAGGAAACTGGGCAAAAGCGGTCACAAAATTAAGTCAAAATTGCTTTTTTTTTAATTCCTAAATTTCTATGCACATGTATTTTACACAAAATGAAATCAGCTGGTAAATGCATGTCCTTTCTTCCCTCCTCACAGAGGTGCAACTGAGATCTAGTGGTATGATGGTAGAGCTGAAAGCAGGAAATGTAAGGTTTGTTCTCCAGGCTGTTGCTGATTTGTATTGTGACCTTGAGTAAATCACTTCTTCTTCTTACTTAGCTGTAAAAGAAGGATGCTAAAAGTTTATTAAATGCCTTAAGATCAGTGGGACAAAGGCACTATATAAGCATTTACTGTTATTATTTCTTCTAATACAACTGAGGACAATCCTTGTGATTTAGTTCACCTGTAATATTTGGAAAAGTGAATTGCAAGTAAAAGCATTTCTAATCACAAGCCACTTTGTTTACAGTGAATGTTGCTGTCCAACTGGACAGCTGCTTAAAATGAGCATTTGAATGTCATCCTTCAGTCCGGTGGCAACAACTGATTTGTTTGGACACCTGCTGTCTTTTTCTTCTCCTCCCTGCTGTTTATGTTTGCGATCCTTACAATCCAAAGACAAGTCTCTGTTTTTCCTCTGTTTAGTGATTTGTCATGCACCAATGCATTAATTACAGAAACAATGGACAATAAGATTAGATTGATTGTATCATGGAGGGAAATGCAGGGTGGAGAACACTGAGGCTGTTTCTGCAGCAACGGTAGATGAGAGACTAGAGAGCCAATCCAGTAGCAAGACAGAGACGTTGCAGAGGGGAGAGGAGAACATGGCCTCGGTCCTGCTACCTGTTCCTTGTAAGAGGACCACCGTGAGCAAGTAAAACTCCACTGGTATCAGTGGGGCTTGACTCAACTGCAATGGGCCACCCACCCACACGCAGGCAGCAGAGAGGAGAGCTGAGGGGTTGTTAGCAGGGAACAGAAGTGATCATGTATGCTCTGCCAAAGGCAGCCACGGTGTGGGTAGGTATTCTTCTCAGTTATTACTCCCTGCCTTGTGACTAGGAAGATTCATTCCCTAAAAAAGGAGAGTCCTAATGCAAGAGCTAAGATCCTCTTAATCACAGACTCCTGAATAGACTCCTGAGTGAATGCTTATATACATCTACATAAGCCGAGAGCACCAATTAGCCCCCCACGCACCAGAGCCCTCTGTCCTGTTCACCAAAACCTTCCTTCTTTCTCTCAGTAAAAGCTCTTTGCTCAAATTTTCCCTCAGACAGGGACAATACTCTTTATTCATAAAACCGGCCGGGCCTCTGATTTCTGCTTACCCTGCAGACCCTGAGCTGAGATTAATGTAGACTGTAAGATTCCTTTCAAAGAGCTGGCTTCCCATTTGAAGAAATTATGCCCCCTTATCATTGATCCAGACCAGATTGGTTTTATTAAAAACAGAAGTTCCTCCCACGGCATGTGGCGATTATTTAGCACTATGCATTTTTCCTGTAAATACCATGAAGAGCTGTTAGCCCTCAGTCTGCACATGAAAAATGCTGGAGATCCTGCAAAAAATAATAAAAAGGCTGTTTTTGATGTAATATCTTGAAGTCCTTCAAGTTTGAGAGGATTTTTATATAATAGTTAAAAGAAAACATATCCAGTCTCCCTTCTTTCCCCATTTATACTAACATTTATTCGCATTACAGTAGCATCTGGCAGTCCCAACTGACTTCGGCACCCCAGTGAGCGAGACACTGCATGCATATCGTAAGAGACAGTCCTGGGCTCAAAGAATGTAAGAGAAAAATCATTGCTCACTGAAGTTAATGGCAAAACTCCCCTAAACCAGTGGGGTCAGGATTCAAACTTACAGCTGAATTAGTCAAGACAGACAAAGAGTGGACGAGAGAAACAGACCTGCAGAGATCTGAATCTGAGACCTGCACTGAATTATCTATATCAAAACACAACCGTAACAGAAAAGCAACTACTCCTCAGCAGAAAAACCTTTCAAGTATCCTGTCTCTGGCAAGGGCAGTAATGAAAGCCTCGGACAGTGCAGGAAAAAAGCAGCTATGAAGAGATCTTTCCTTGGTATAGCCTTTCAGTTTCTGTAGTCAGAGGTTCGACAAGTTTTGAAAGCCTGCAGTTCATCCAGACCACGATGTTTAAAGGATAGCCTCTCTGCATGGCTCTGGACCTGGTAATACACCTCTGGCCCTGGGCGCATCCTGTCACAGTGCTTTCCACAGGGGAATTTAGGCACCTCTGCTGAGAAGATGAGCTTAAATGTGCTCAAGGTCATGCAGGCATCAGTGAACTAGGGTGGGAACTGAACTTCCTGCATCGTAGGCATAATCCTTTTCCTTAACCACAAAGGCATCCTTTCTTTCATCTGCATTTCCAAAGCAATACTGGCAAATAAGAATGGGCTCTGTTACATCCTTTTAATGGTAGATCTGTGTTAAAAGATGTAACACTTTCAATTCCACAACACATTTCACATCGACAGTTGTTTACAGGCAGAGATGGCTGCGCAGGAATTAACAATTTTGTTCCTGATACTTCAATAACATTATCTTAAAACTATTTGCCTCAGTAATATCTGACAACAGCATCTCTCAGCTAAAAAAGAAAAAGTTTCCTTTCCAATCCTTCCACATGTTTGATGAGCTAATTTCATGAAATACTATCTCATTGTGGAATAGACTATCAGAGTGCAATGTTTTCTTTTCACCTGCACACACACTTCTGCTTTTATGTTATCCCCTGTCACTACTAGTGCTATTTGATTACAGCAGCGTATGTAAGGCTCCATTGTGTTAGAAACTGTACAAACAAATAGGAAGAAATGGGTGTGGATAAGCATGGGCAGCCAAGTGTGAAGTAACAGATTCAAGAAGTTTTGAAGGTCTATGATAGGATGAGCAGTCCCAATATCTCTAATCTATAATCCAGTATTCTGCTCACGAGATCCCATCTAGCCTTGTGTTGGTCCCTTCTGCTTTTCTTAATCCTTCATTCAGTGGATTGAGGGAAGGGGCTGCACTCTTTTTGAGATAGAAACACTACCTGGTCTAGTTATCCAACATGACCCAGCTGGGTTAAATTCATCTCAGAGAATTTCTTGTTCTCATTCCCTCAAGAACAAAGCCTATTTCATAAATCGAGATCAGACTTCACTATGGGCTGAAGTTGCCTCTTTGAAGCCCGGGGAGAAGAGGTTAGATATCAGGTTTGATATTTTGGGGTTATGGCTTCTTCTACCTTCCATAAAATTATTTCCTTTAAATATTTATATATACACATAATTTCAGGTCATTTGATCTGAAAAGAGAGATGGGCTAACTTTCCTGATGTTTCAGCTTTTCGGTATGAATATTCTTAAAATCTATGTCTTGCCAGCTACCTAGTATCCATATTTCCTTTAAACTATCCAGTTCCCTTTCTATTTGTATTATTAATATACCTTCTTCCCTCTTTCTTGCAGGAAGCTGGGGCCCAAGGCAAGCCTTTTCCATTGCAGGCTGTTATGCACAGAGGTGGCATTGTTTTACCATGCTACGTATAAAAAAAATACATATAATTTTACATGCCAGTTGGAAACAGCGCTTCTGTAGATTTATGGTAGAGATGGGCTAATGTCACAGAGCTTTTGGTGCTGTACTTTTTATATGACTGAGTTTGCTGATATTCCCATTGAATGACCCCTCCTATTTAGCCCTATGACACTTAATAATCTCACTGCCTAGAATAATGTCAGAAGATTCTGTTAACGGTAGAGCAGTCCCACATTGTAAGTTCGAGACAGCTCATTTGCTCACAATCCCTGCAGCACCGTTCCATCCAGACATTGCCCATTATGTATAATCATTTGGGAGTAAAGCGGACTCACTGCAATATTTGGGACAGCGTAATGGGAACTGAGATGCATATGGATATAGTGCTAAAATGCTTATGTACTTTAACTGAATATGCAAAACTGGCTAGCATCAGAGGAAACATTTAACCGGTAACTTGCACTTGGCTTCCATTTGTTAGCTACACAGAGAGGAGAGCTTAAAGCTTGGTTCTGTGCTCATTAATAACAGATCTGTGCACAACTGGATCGTCCTCTGTACAAAACGTGATCTGGCTAAAGTATGGTATTTATGTCAAATTAACTAGATCATGCAGTGTAGTGTTTATCCTGGCCCAATGATGGCTGCAGAAGAACATATGATAGCTGATACAGCATAAAATTACCCTTTGAAATATATCAAACAAGTGTGAGCTGGCCAAATGAATTTGTACTAGTTCTGCATTTTATCTCAAATGCAGGGGCATTCTTGATCTACTAAGTATGCCCCTAAAATGGTTTTTGCCATCTTCCCAACTGCAGTCTTACATAGAAATATAGTTAACCAGTCTGTAACACTTTTGTGCGGAAGTAGAGCTTCAGAAACACGCATTTACTACCTTGTAGTTAAACACAAAATCAAAAATAATCTCAACTAAGTAAAAGATAAATCATTCAATTACAAGTTCCTCCTAGATTTACTTACTAGGTGCTACCTGAAAAAAAAAAAAAAAAAAAAAAAAAAAAAAAAAAAAAAAACGATGAGAGAAACAGTCACATATACTATACTTACATTGGAAAAATAAGTTGTCCTGTAAGTAAAGGAACAAATTCAGCCTGACTCCCAGTGTGTGGAAAGATAAAAATCTTTTGTCCCCTTAACTTTCCCTTGCCCAGCAGAGTTTAGTAGATTCTCTTCCTGCCCTTTATTTTATCCCCCTTGAGCAAAAGACAGCACAAGCTGTGGCAACACACACATTGATTGATCAGTTGACCATTGACAAATGAAGTGGATAATGACCAGCTTCTGTCTCTTTTTTCTTCAATGGAGGCATCAGATTTGGTCTTATCTACTCATACATTTTCATGAGTATGTTGGACCTTAAGCATTTGTATGATTTTGTTTGTGGTTGAAATTGGTCAATGGAGTTGCTCAGGAGGAAAGTTATTCAAGGGTGAGGAGAGCCAGCCAACCCACACAGTCACATCAGTCTTATTTCTTCAAGGAAATAAAACTAAAAAAACAGAAAGAAGTTACAGTGACTAGCATAGTTACCTAGATTATGAGTGGGATGAGTCCAATCAACAGCTTCTGTGACCCTGGGAAACAGTCACAGTGAGGCTTGGCAATGTACTGTGCAGTGTCATTAGGCCTAATCTTAGGTGCCAAGTTCAGGAGTCAAATTCACAAACCTGCACTGTACAATTTATGAAAAGAGTTAAGTGCCTTAGGACTGGAATTCAATCACTTACACATTAAGGGCTCTAACTAGGAATGTAACGCAGGTATTTAATTTAGAAATGCAGCCACTGTAGTCTTCCTGTATGGCCAGGAAAAAACAAGTACAGGTCTACAGGGCAATCTACCTTGCATTTTACCCAAGATCAAACTTCCCTATGAGGACAGCCAACTTTCTTCATCAACTGTGTGGGAAACCTAGAGTGACTTTGCTTCTGACCTTCAGTTAACCGCTTAAAATAAAATGGGTTGCATCCAGCCGAGTGAGGCTACAGAAAATAGCCAACAGAACACACTCAAAAACAACTAAAGGTGGTGGCAAATAATCTGAAATCCCACCTATCTCCTGCATTTTGCTGCCTGTCTTGCAGATCTCACCCCTGTGAGGCTAGGATGTGTGGTGTCATGCTATTTCTTGCCCTTCCTTTGTGTATGAATGGAAAGTTTAGTCTCACTTTTTGAAATAGATTCTAGAGAGCTGATAGCTTAATGGATTAAGAATAGTCTCTCATGAGCAATGGACTCTAGAATGTTTGTACCCTGAGGAAATTCAGCCTCATGCCTGCTGCCAGAATGGACCTGATGGAAAAGCACCCCTTGATGAAGATATCATGACAAATCTTTCCGGTATAGTGCATCTAACATATTCACAGCAACAATGATGGGGCACTGCAGTCTGAACTAAAAGAGGATCTGCAAGGAATTGAACTAGACTCAGATTTTACAAATGCCTGTCTTATTATTTCAACTGAGCCTTGTAATACAATTTGATATGAGGGAGAGAAATAAAGATAAAATATTAACATGCTCTCTTGTTGCCATCCCTTAAAGAGATATAAGACTTTCTCTTAGCCTGACTAATCCCATTTGTAAGGTTTGTAGAGTTGGGAAAGAAAGGAAAATGGAGGGAAAAAACCCTCAGGTTGCGACAATGGAAGTAAACCTTTGGGTCATTTCTCCATTTGATCTTTTCCAGATGTATCTTTTGATTTTCAGGGATGCACAGCACTGATTAGACTCCCTCATCATTTCCCCTAATGGAAAAAAATTACCTAAGAAACAGATTTTTAGCAGAGCTACAGGTGTTGGGGAAGGCAGAATATTATACATGTAACTGTGGTTAACATGATCTCTTGCATGCCTTTCTGTCAGTCTGAAGAGATCTCTGCATCTCATGAAGAATTCACTTTAGGGCTTGGAGAAGCAAGAATGGTGCTCCACAGGTAGTCAAACACTTCATAGAAAGGATCATCTTCATGATTACATACCCTCCAGATCACCCTTTTGTCCTCTACCTCATCTTGGATGTTTTCTTCTAATGGTAGTTAAAATCAAATCCTGCTTTAAAATGAACTTCAGTGTCCTGATCTTAAAAAGGTCACTGGAGGTGAAGCATTAGGCTGGGCTTTATCATTTTCAGTAGTGATTCAGTCACCAAAAACAATGATACACTGTTAATAAGATTTATTTATCTTTTCCACATATTTTTTTCTCTTTTAATGAGAATTGAGTGCTTTTTTTCTTCTTCAGCTCCTGTCAATCTGAGTTTTTGAAAGGTGCCAGATTGACTGTGCTGGGGATTAAAATCCTTTAATTACCGACCAAACAGGTTATATATGGACAACAGAAGGATAAACTTCCTCACGCCACCCTGCCGTTACGTGCAACCAAGCTCTCAAGGGCTGCTAGTCTGCCAGTCTTGCTGAAAGAAAAAAAAGCAGAAGATCAGATCCTCATCTAGTGAAAAATGACAGTACTCCAAAAACCTATGCTGCTCTAAGCTCTATCCCTTTGATTTGATCTAGATATTCAGGGCAAGAAATAAGCAGTGAAAATTAACTCTCTGTGAAAGATGATTGCTTATTTCCAAGCACAAAATTGACTGATACCACTTAAATGTATTAGGTTGCAGATAGTCTTACTGTATTTACTTAAATATTAATGTGGCATGTCTCTAACATTTGAATTTGAAGTACCTTCCATCTTTTTATCACTGTAAAATAGTACTTCCTTAAATTCTTCTTACATATATTCCCACTTTACTTAAACCTAAATCCTCTAGTTCTGGTCTCTTCAACAAACTCAAATAGATCATCAAGCTTAATTTTATAATAATCTTCAGCTAGTTTAAATACCTCAGTCATGTCATCTCTTAATCATCTTTATTATTCTTCCAAGACTAAGTAATTCTCTCCTCATATGTAAACTCTTCCATTCTGTTTATCATTTCAGTTTCTCTGTACTCTGCTGTCTTGGGTTTCTATTTTCCTGTATATATAGTGACCTTATCTAAACTACATGGACCAAATTCTAATCTCAGTCATGACACTTTAAATCTGGAGTAACTGACTTCAGCAACTCTGGCTTTGAGTTGATGTCAATGGATTTGCTTCAGATTTACTTTGCTGTAACTAACCTCACAATCTAGCATTATAACATATAAAACTAGAATCTCAAAATACGCTTCTGTTTCTGTTATACACTCTCTCTTCTGAGCCTGATTATCATTCCTTTGACCCCCTTTTAAACAAATCACATAGGAAATCTATGTGGAGGTTCCATTTTTACTTCTTTTTTTTTGTCTTATTAACTATTTGATAGTTATTTAACTCTTAAAGTATTACCCAGTAAATGCCTACCTGAGTCGTATCAGGATGTTATATGGAAGATAGATAATACCTTAATGTATATTGTGCAGTTGTTGTTCCTCCTTTGTGAAATAAAATCTTGGAAAAGAAGGACCATCATGAGTTCCAACACCTCTTTCATCTATGTGGATTTCACGAACTTGTTTGCTTACATAGATATGTATGTGAGTCCCTTTTCTTCCACTTTTCTCATGTTTATGTTATATTTTTTTGAATCCCTAAAGAAGTTCACAGGAAACTGAAATGATGAGATGCAGCAAGTTTTCACCAAGGCAGATTCTCAGCTGAAAAATAGAACAGCAAATCTTTGCAACGGAAGAGGATTCATTCCAGCATACTTTTGGAGATTTTAAGAAGAGGTAAAAAGTTTTGATATTATCCACCCACATGCCCCAAGAATGCTTTCAAGCATTGCCTTTCCATCTATCTATTTGATTGGACCAGAAAGCTGAAGAGACTCCTCATTAGGTTCTGCAGTACTGCTCTTTACACTCTATTGAGTTTCTCCCATCCAATGGGAATTTTCAAAGACAAGACTTTTACACTGTCCAAATTCATGCCCTGAAGGTAGATAGGATATTTCATTCACAGAGCTATGTGCTGGGCTAGAGGAAGAACTCTACTAAAAATTCAGAATAAAGTCAGTAAATTTGCTTAAACCAGTGGGTTACGGGATTGCCGGTATGCCCGGAATTTGTTAAGACAGGACAAAGAACTTGTGAAGCTTCTGAGAAAGCTAGGGCATTAGACATGTAATTACTTTACAAATTCTCAAAATAATCTTAAGCATTTCTTCATGCTATTTTCCTAGGCTGTTTGTTATTGCCCCTCTTAAGAGTTTACCCCTCCCAAGACTGAGCTAGTAGAACTAACTATGGAAAAGTCTGCACTGACTTGAGGATGAAAGCAGCTGTGCTCACTTGCAGTACTGCCAAAAGCAGTCTGAGCCAGACTCACTGATTTGAGCAGTGACAAGTCTGTGTGATGGTCTGTTCCACCAAGCGATCTGTGGGGACAATCACCAGCAGTTGATGAGTACTGTGGAGCAGGAGGATTTGCAACTGTCTTCAGAAATCCAGAAGAACCCATGTCCTACTACTCTGTTTCATGGTAATCTGCTCTGACCACTTAAAACCTTCATTATGTCCATGGGAAAATTAGTCTTTCCATGGGTATGATTTCTTTCACATTATACATTTTTCTCCTCAGAGAACTACAAAGCATTTTAGATACTAACGGAAATCACTTTGCCAATCCACTGCTAAGGCAAAGTGTGGCAACTTGTTAACAATGCACAGTGATATAGCGCAACACCTGCTGTCTCCAAATGAAAAAAAAAAAAAATCCAAGATCCAACTGAAGCTTCAGGGAGATTTTTTTTTAAGTATAGAGAATGCAATTACTCAAACTTCATCACTTTTCTACCCAATGATTTTTAATTACCTCTCTTTTATGTCTCTTGTGCAATTGCTCACCTCTAGGATCGCTGCCTCTCCTTTTCTGCTGAATATAGGGGCAAACTGCTAAATGTATTACGGGTACTGTAGGCCCCCTTTCAAGAGGATCTTAGCAGGTCATTGTCTTAATTTATCCACTCTCCGACCACTTCTATGAAAATGGGAGATGATATTGCCCCTGTGCTACAGTTGGAAACTTAAACATTAAATGACTCACCAGATGTTACAGAGGAAGACTAGGGTAGAGAATGCGCTCCGTTTTGTTTCTCTAAATCTGTGACGGTACCTCTAACCCTCATTCATCCTTTCTCTCTGAATGACTAATATGGCTTCTGTTGCAGTTATCTTTGAAGTCTCTTAGTTATGTATATGCCCTCCTTACTCAAGAACTTCATTATAAAAACTGAGACCACAGCCTGAAGGTGTGAGATACTTAGATGATCAGAGATATTTCTTTAAGTAGTTCTACCTAAGAATCTAAACTGAATCAAAAAATGAGAGAAAAATATGTGTTTTTATAATAGTTTTGCCCTTTTTTTTCACTTGTATTTTCATAGTTGCACACAATGTATACTGTGGAAAATGGAAAATAGGTCTCATTTATTTCTACAGACAAGTCTTCTTGCTTGCACAGTTGCAGGCTGAGAATGCTGAGGCCCCTAAACCCAGTGAATGTTTCAATTTTTCAGAACTCTGGTAATATTCATGCACTGATTAACATATACTCTGTTCTTCCCTTCACGCAGATTCATTCTGAGCTGCCCTTTATTTGACCTTTTCCTTTATTGGGATGCTCTTTGTATCTGTTGTTATATGGAAAATGTAGATGTTCATCACTACAGTGCATTACACTTTTTCCATACAAATTGACGTCCTCAGAGTTTGCTTCTATTGTACATAGGTTTTTATCAGCATTCTTAACAAAATAACAGGAAAAAAAAAAAAAAGAGATTCTCAGTCCCGATAGTCCCAAAATACATTAAGAAGGAAAGTTACTTAGAGAAGATGACTGTGACGTGCTCACTAAAAAATAATACTTTAACATTCACTTAGCAGAAACACTGCCCAACAACATTTAAAACACTTTTCTAAGTCACTACATATGATAAAGAGGATTTAGTTCCGAGCTGATTGAGCTGTTATGTATTTGTTTCACTAAACAGAGTGGCAATTAAAGTGCAAAGGAGTATGTAAATAGAGTAGTAAGGGGATATCTTTTGGATATACTTACCTAGCTATCCGTATGGACAGATGTTTGAAAAGTCAAGGCACTCATACGCCTTGTGTGATTCTGACCAACTGTGCCTCAAGTCTTCAGCTATCAAATGGGACTAGCAGTTCTGAAGGGATATTGGAAGGTTAATGTGTCAAAGAAAGCAAGAGGCTGAGGAACTGAAGTGGAGGTCATGCACATACCTAAGATAGATATCCGGAAAGATAAATCTTCACTGTAGCCACAGTTTTTCATGGGGCAATTCAGAAAGCCCAGCCATGGAACAAAAGCACATTAAATCTTTTCTGTCTGGTTTGTCATCAGTTATTGTGAGAACATTTCCCCAGGGCTATATCACTTCCAGGATTTTCTCTTCTATCAGTCCCATGTTTCTGCTCCTGTAGCTAAAGTTGTGTTTAGAAGAACCTTTGAGGGCCTCAGAGATATTGATGAGCCTTGTATTTGCAATCTTGTGCCTTGCAGAATATGTGGATGAATAGTTGAACAACGTATATAATAATAGTTATTATAATAGCACAGCATGAAAGTTTTCAGTTAAATGTTGTCTACTGTATGGCATCCAAGACAGACTCTATTGCAGGACTTGCAGTCAGAGGAGGATAAGAATACAGAATTACCAAAACAACTCCACTGGCCAGCAAAGAGAATGACTACCCAAGAAGAAGAGGGGTAGAGTGAAGGAAAGGGAGAAAGCAAGAGGGTGGCGAACAGAGCTTCGGCAATGGGAATATCCTAACAGAGCTGTTCTTGGCAAGCGAGTAACAAAGGATTTTGTGAATTTCAGTCATTTGTGTAAAGAGAAGCACATGTATAAGTGACTAAGAAGGTTCTTAGGTCTTGCTCCCATTATCAGACAATGGACATCACATAATTGCTCTGCTCTTGTTTGTAATAAAGTCTAATCCCACATTGTTTACATCTGATGCCTTTTCAACACAGACCATTCTTTTTGTCTTAAAACATCTCCTTATTTTATGTTCTTTTGTTACGTGATGAGTGGAGACATGTAATACAAACTTTTCATTTCATACATCTTTATAGCTGTATTCAGTAACCAAGCTTGATTATTAAATTTGAGCCTTATTCTGCATCAATCTACTCCTGTGCTATGTTCTCAGGCCAAGTCATCTAAGCAGACCATAAACCAGATGTGATTCTTAACTTTTTCAGGACTTAATTTTGCCACTTGGTTTGGATCACAGAGAAGTTTTCAGCCTGCAGTCTTTGATGCCTTATGTTTGCGTTCATAAAAATTATATGGAAAGTTATAAAAGAGTGATAAGGCCTTCCAGTTTTACCACCAAATGGAAAAGCTGTCCACACAAAGAATTTATAACCATCTTGTAGCAATTTCTAGGATCTAAAATCATTTTAGCTGATTATGCTTTAGAGATGTTGAAAAGAATGTAAACCTACCAGTTTCTATGCAAGAATCATGAGAACCAACTCTGTTTCCTGCTTTTATATACCAAAGGCCTCTCTTGAAACCCTACTTACATGCTGAGATACATTGACTTCAATAGGACAACTTACGTGAGTAAGGATGACTCGCATGAATAAGAGTTTCAGGCATGGGATCTAAGATCAAGAAGCATGAAAGCCTTTTAGTTAATTCACTTCAGCATCACTAATATTGAGTGACTGAAAACCTTCAGTTATCATTAATGACGTTGGGATTTTTTTCAAAAGATAAGCCAAGATTCTTTGTAAGTCTTTTTACCTGTTTTATTTTCTTTAAAATGTGATAGTTATATTTAAAACATCTTTTAAAACATGTTATTCATGTAAAAAGGCATACATATTCCAGAACTAAAAACTGGTGAGAGAGGGATTGTAAGCCAAGCTTTTTAGTCATCAAACATTGCATAGAGAGCTTCCTTTTCGAAATAGGTCTATTTAAAACAGTGAATACTTCCAACAGCCCTTTGTGCATGCAAATTTTCTGACAAGATAACAATTATGTTATATTTTATCCTATAAATGCTTGCAAAAATATAATTTCTGGAAAAGATACTATGAGTTTAAATGGAAAACTTAGAAACATTCATACTGTTAAGGATTAGAGTGGCAAATAATCTTATATTAGGCGTATATTCTGCACTATCCCCCCATCTTTCACAAATATCCTGTGGTAGACAGTACTTTTTTTGTCTCAACAATTTAAACCCACCCATGAATGTAAGTTAAGAAATATTGGTGTATGGAAGGAAAAATTACACTAACCTCTAGGTTTGATATGATAGTGCTTTCACTTGGCAAGTTGCATACAATTTACTTGTAATAATAAACTCTTCACACAATGCGTATTGTTGCAACACCCTGCTATTAACAGCACTATTTTGTGCACCTAATGATAGCTAAGCAATGGAAATAATAAGGCAATTTACAAATACTAAAACAAAAAGAAGTTGTATTTCTTCACATATGTAGGGTATGTTCTGATCCCTTTATGCTTCTGCTGAGTTCTGCTGAAGCATGAAAAAGGTTGTAAATCATATTTGACATACATCCCATGGGTCAGCCACCACTCTTCTAAGATAACTGAACAGAATGGGAATAACCACTTTTGGAAGCAGAATATGAAAAAGGAACCGTGATGTACTGTATAAGGAAGAAAATCATCATGTAAAAATCAGCAGCAGTTTAAATTCAGGTGCTTGCATTTCTCTTTTCTTTCCACACAAGGAAATGGTTGAACAGACTGGCAATCCTCGGTGAATTTTTATATTTTCATAGGATGGATCCCAGCAGGGTCAGAGACTGTTTCAATAGTGCAGGGAAGGTGTCAGGGCATCCACTGGAAGGATGATCTGAGAGAGAGAGGCAACTGGCCTCATCAGTTCTTATTTCAGAGGACCAAACTGCACCTTCCATCACCATTCAGAATTAAGGACCCTTTCCTGACTCACAGCTTGGCATTGCAGGTATTTTATATGTTCATTTGAACAGACACCTTTGGGGGAAAGCATTGTGGAAATGATAAGATAGAACTAATATCCTTGCTGCTGATCAGTTATGTTTGTATTGTATGTAATATATGAAATTACTAATGAAGACCCAGTTCTGCTCCCAGTGAAGATAACGGTAAACTTTTTCTGAGTCCAGTGGGCCTAGGAGGAAGCCATAATAGCACTTGGTCTTTCATTTTACGCTCTCAAACCTAGAAGCATATGATGGTGATGCTCTCATGTAGGCAGGCAAAGATGTTATGACATTCAGTGCATTTGCAAATGGAGCTGCAGTGTTTGCACCTGCTCTTTTGTCTAAGCTGCCTTTTCCTATTTCAATCAAGTTCCACCCATGTCCTGTCCTTGCTCTGACTCTTACATATTTGTTCTAACTAAGAGAAAAGAACAGCCTGATACTTTCAAAGCAGGGATGCAAGTCACTATTTGTTGAAGATGGCCAAAAGTGGTGAAAGAGGTAAGTCCTGCTACTTGCAAACCTCATCCGCGCTCTCCTACTGGGCAGATCAGTCGCCTGGGATGACGTAGCAACAGCAGGAGCAAGTACCACAAGTTCCCTATGAGAAGTGACAGCCATCCCCCATTGCTACATCCCCTGTAGCTACACGTACTAGCCCTGTACCCCCATGTATGCTACCCCTCAAACACAGTATCAGGGACTAGAATATAACAGACACACATGCGTATATGCATACGTATATGTGCATATGTAGTTAGTTATATGTACGTATATTAATGCATTAACTCAGTTGTAGAAGAAGGGTAATCACCAATGTCATGACGTCATGGGGACCTGTAATTGCACATCAATCTCTGGACTCTGTGCCTTGATCTGCAGGCTCACATTACTGGCAATAACATTTCTGGTGTAATCATGCATACACTTCGTATTCCTCTGGCCAGGATGAAGCTGTAGGAGCTAATGTATTCTGAGGCAGACCAACTGCCGCTCATGAAGGGAAAAAAAGACTTGCTTGAGTAACCGTAATAATTGGAAAATTATTTTGATAGCCTGAAACAATCTAATATATTACAGAATTTTATTAAAATAATATCAAATCAAATTAACTGCTATTCCATAATGAATTAGGTAACAAGGTAGGCAGATATTAATCGGCCTTGGCTCCCAGGCAGGGGAGCCAGGAATTTATTAGCTCTTGCGGCTTGTATGAGGGTGAAGACAGAAATCAGTATCACAGGCTGCAAAGGAAGCCCCTGAGACAACTGAGCTTTTACTTTTTTCTCACTTTCACTTTATAATCCATCATTAAACACTTGTATTTCTTTTATGTAGGGTCTTATGAAATTTTTAATTTTTTAATTGCTTTGTGATTTAATAATGAGGATTTTTTGTGCATGTGCGTGTGTGCATAGCATATGTAACTTAGCTGCCAATATTAGAATTATCTCACCTTTGTCCACCTATGACTAACCTTTATAAAAGAAAGAAGTCATTTTAGAACTTGTCTTGGGTGTTGTGGCTTCAATATTTCTGCTCAATATGCTATCAGTCCTCTCCTCTCCTCTCCTCCCCTCCCCTCCCCTCCCCTCCCCTCCCCTCCCCTCTCCTCTCCTCTCCTCTCCTCTCCTCTCCTCTCCTCTCCTCTCCTCTCCTCTCCTCTCCTCTCCTCTCCTCTCCTCTCCTCTCCTCTCCTCTCCTCTCCTCTCCTCTCTTCATCCATCCCAATAGGGGAATGGAGGTTCTGTGGTTGGGAAGCATGGAAGAAGGTCCCATGACCTTCTATGAAATATGAATATAAATATAAATATAAAGTTTGTGGTGTCATCCAGTCAGATCTCGGTGGCAGTTACACAGGATACTTAGAAAATGATGGGGCTATGCCTTGTTTATTCTTTTTCTTTGTCTGGTGTTCTGGTGAGCACTAACTTTACTTCATGCTGCTTTGTGTTGTCTGTCTGTAGTGTCTGATTAGGTCCTAAGTGCTGCATAAGTAGCAGAGGTCTGGCATCTAACTTTTTGTCCTAGGTTTCTGTCTGTGCAGAGAGATAGATCCCCCTTTGTCTGCAGGTGTAACTGCAGAATTGAGCCAGAATCAGCCAGTGGTGAAACACTTGTTTGATTCAATAAGTCCATAAGAAAGACAACTTTTGGAGCTGGAGCTGATGGAGTCCTGATAATAAGTGGATTATAATAAAATAAATGTGGTGTTCTTGGGATAGTCAGTCGCTGTTTTGAATGGTTGATTTGATAACAGCAATGTATATAACAACAGCAACAGCAGCAGCAATGGGTAAACTGAACCCAGCAGCAAAAGAAAATTGTCCGTAAAACCAGATCTCCATTTCCTTGGAATAAGCTGATTTGATGTCCCAGGTTTGGAAGAAAAGTGAGAAAATGAAGATGAGAGGAGACAATTATGCCTCTAAAGCGCCCTCTGTATATTTGGGAAAAGCTGGAAGAACAGATCTATCTGTGTATCTTTCCCTGGAAGAGAATTGAGAATTGTTCTTTGGATTCCTCAGCCAAAAGGAGGATCTGAAAGTGGTATCACAGTTCCATTTTCACATTTTTTAAAATACCTCTTGTTTTTGTTTCCCTGTATTTAAGGTGAAAAGTGACTAAGGCTGCTCGCTGCTTCCAGAAGTTTTGTCTACAAGCAGGGTAAGCTGCAGTCAGTTTTATGGTCCTGCTTGGGAGAAGGAGGAGAAAGTGACACTGGTGCTATTCTGAAACATAAGCTCTGGGTGTCCCACCTCATTTTGCTTTCTGCATTTATAATTCTGGTTTGTGCTGACTTTGCTACATAAACAATAGGCATTTCCAGCACTGATGATTTTATGTTCCCTACTCAGTTTCTGTCTGTGGAAAGTAAAACAGAGAAGATCAGAGGAACAGAAGTCAGCAGCGCCCTTTACAGACATGGACAACCTGATCACACAGTGTCTGATGGGATACATGAGACCAATGAAATCTTTATTGCAGGCCTATCCATCACACCTCTCCCAGGCATCCTGCCCAGACACTGGTCAGGTGCCTTCAATTTTTGCATTATTGGTGTTACACTTTCTCCTTGATTATCCTCTGCCTTCTTTTCTATAACTTGACGTTTACTTTTTCATGAGAGATTTCTTGAGCATTCTAGAAAAGGTTAGAGGGACACTGAGAAGGATAAGTAATGGAATCCATTCTAGAAGAAATAGGTGACAGAATGTAACTTCGTTGCATGTGTGCCACACATTTAACCATTCAAAGTGTCTATTAATGGAATACATTGCTGTTCAAGTACTTGCCTTAGGGACAACTTGAATCCTTTTTCAGGCAAAACTCCTGTTTGTTCTCGGTACAAGAGTACAACAACTTTGGCAGGAGGGTGCCTGGACATGGTCTAAGTAAAACATGTCCAGCTGGGGAAATACACATTGACTGATGAAAGTGTACTACAGAATGAAGGGATAATATGTTCCTTAGAGAACTACATTTTTTTCCAGGGGGAGTGAAATTACTGCACACCCACTGCAGGCCTTTGAACTAAAAACCCAGCTATTGCTCTAGATAAGAATTTCAGTTTTTGTCCTGATAAATGAAGGAAAGGGGCTTCATTCAGACAATTCTTCTTGATCAAATGTGTATGTATTTCTAAAGAAAAATTCCTCTGGGCATTGGATTTGGAGTCTCAGCACAAAAGAGATGTGGAAGAACATGCCTTTTGATGGTATGGGATGTTCAGTGTAGGCTCTCATGTTGTCATTTATGACAGTTCCTGCCCTCCTGTTGTTGCTTGGCTTCTGGACCTTCATAACTGTCATTTCTGAACATGGGAATCTACGTTCACCTACAGAAGATCACGTGAAGAGTGGTTTTCTGGTAGGCTATGGACATGATTCCTTAGCCTTCCTGGCCATACTAGCTGCATCTTACAAGCCATATTTCTAAGCTGAGAGCCATGAGGTAAGTACCACACAGCTTTGAGAGCAGGGTAGTCAGAAATGCTGGAAGCTGCCTCCTTTGGAAGGTGTTACAATTCCTTAATGTCTCAATGCCATCCTGGGGAGCAGGGCTGGGAGAGCACCTGGGGTCAGCTGGAGCCCCAGAATCACCTCCTCCCTTCAGTAGTTCAGCCACCTTGTGCTAGCCACACCTGGTTCTTGTAGCAGAAACACGAAATCTCAAGAACTGCAAGATGCAAACCTTAGACTTCAAAATTCTCAGTTGTCGGACAGTTCTCCAACTTGTCTTAAAGAAGTAGTTATACATATTCTAAAGTATTAATGCTTACGCTTTGGAGGTGCAATAATATTTGGGCTTTTTGCTTTTTGTTTTGCACATAAATCTATCCAGAATGAAATTAGCTGCTCCCTGGCTGATAATTACTTTGAGGGGAATGAAATCTGATTTGTACAAGCCCACTAGTTATGGAGACAAATAAGAGACTTTAAATCAAGAATGAAGGGAATAAAGGTCAAATACATAATGGTTGAGATGCATGCGAGGGAGGACAAATTGTCTTCTTGGCTGTATCGCTATAGAAACATTTAATTTTAAAAGTCAGACTATGATAGCGTGAAATGGAATATTTTTATTAAATATTATGTCATTGACTGAAATGACAAGTGAGACTAGTGGATGCTGATTAAAACTAGTTAATGAAGATTTTGTTTTTGCCATCTCCTCCCAAAAGTTAGAGACAATTTAGTTTTGCCTGCTTAGAGAGCTGCAAAGAGTTGAGGAGGTTTGTCTCAGCCTGATAGAGATGTGAGAACAACAGAAGGCTTCTAGAGGATTATTGATGGAGGTTTGGGAGGCATCTACCTGGGGATTTGGATGTATTAGCTCTCCTGGGGCCCACAAAACTGAAGTCTGGACTGAACTCAAACTATGTTTCAGAGAATTCTTTCTATCAGTTTGAGCTCTATGTTTCTAACCTCTCAGAGCTCTCTTTGTTGCTTAGAGTGAAATTAATTTCAATAAAGTAACCAAACACTACCTGAAGAAATTATCTTCTCATTTCTTGCCATTTGTATCTCATTCCTAACTTATGTTATCTTGTTTCCCATACAAAGAACCCATGTCACAAACTCAACTTGTATGAAGAATATTAAAAATAAAAGATCTTCAAATACAGCCAGCTGGACGACTTAGAGATTAAGTAAAAAACTATTAAACCTAGTGATACTGGTGTGAAATGTCACCAATTCTATTATATCTAAAGCTTCTTACTCTTTGTTGCCTATTCATTAGTCCATTTGATATA
This sequence comes from Rhea pennata, assembly GCF_028389875.1. Taxonomy (NCBI): domain Eukaryota; kingdom Metazoa; phylum Chordata; class Aves; order Rheiformes; family Rheidae; genus Rhea; species Rhea pennata. The sequence goes on along the minus strand of NC_084667.1, from coordinate 56,132,767 downwards.
GATCATCACAGGTTGGTCCCTATTAAATGCAATTTCGTATGCCACCATCCCAGCTGATGACTTCTCTGTACAAGCTAAGCCACCTAACACCCACCCTCAGGTATACAGAAAGCATGAACTCTCCCATATGCAGACCACCGAACCGCAGTTCTCAACTACTATGCAAGTGGTGTTAGTTGCACAAATGTCTTCCCATCACAGCTGGACCGAATGCATTTCAGAAAAACGATCATAAAGGCCACTTTTGAAAGGTCCATGAACTATGCTCAGTAGCACTAGATCTCCCACATCTTGGTGCAGTGGGCCTTTCCATGTTAAAAGGCCTCAACCCGCTGGTGTGTTTATGGCTAACTAAGCATTGGAATGGTCAGTGGAGCAGATCCCATGTTAAAGGTCAGGGAACTATTCAGGTACTTTGGAGGCTCTGGGGCCTTCTGCTGTGGAGCATACCCGTTCTGATCCGGGAGCTGTTGCTGTAGCGCTGTCAGCGGCCATTTTGTTTGTCTTGTGTAAGCTGCAGGCTTCTATTAAGATAATTATAATTAACAGAATGTAATGTACTTGACTGATGCATCTCCCTAAAGGGGTAGTGCTTTAAAAATAAGAGCCTGAATTCTCACTTAAATTGAGGCCATTTTACATCTTTCTGGCAAGCGTAAGAGGTCTTTCAAGTGGGTGTAGAAGTAACTTATGGCCCACTTACACAGCCAGATCAGTGTGAAGTGACCTTCATGTAAATGACAACCAGGCCCCAAATCGTTAAGTTACTTTTTTTAAAGATCCAACTTGGCCGAGGATGCTTTATGAGGGGAAGTGAAGTGTTTTTCTTTTTTTTTTTTCTTCTCAAATTAGTCAAATGAGGTTGATCGCTTTAAAGGATGGAAGAGTTCACCACGGCTCCAGAAAAACATCAAGTATGAGAGCCTAGATTATGTCAGAAGACATGCAGCAGCCCACGCATTAGACTTGAAATCTGTGCTCGCACCTGCCCCGACTCATTTTTTTCCCTTTGCATTTATTGAGATGACACAATGTCAACAGAATTCTGCAAACTTTATGACAAAATTGTGACAGATCTGCAATGGCAGAATGACTTATGGAAATGTTGAAGTGGCTTCTCAATCAAGTCTCAGGATAGCTTGTGACTCCATTGTCTTAGAGGTCATAAGTCAGACTCCACTGAGTAGAGACATTGCTTGATTCTGGTCCAATTCTCTGCCATATGCTGGAGGTGGGAGGGGGGAATCAAGACTTTTAATTGCTCTATCCCTATGTTTTCTCATCTACATTCCCCAAGTTAAAAATGCTTTCCATAGCAGACTCCACTGTTTGCAGTGTGGTCTGATGAGTTTTTAAAATGCCTAAGATCTGTTTCCCTATGTTTTTTTATCTTTTCAAATGATTTACAGTTACCCAGAACAAAGTAATGGACTGCCATGAGCATAAGCAGGTAGGTAATTCTGCAATGGTAGCATTCATTCTCATTTCATACAGCACAAATTGTGGAAGAATGACAGGTCAGACCTGTTACAAACTGAAGTGGGTATCTTGAATATACTACAGGGTGGATGAGCAGAGTCTACTTACATGTGGTACCTTGCTTGCCCCAGTAAAGAAAGTGTCTTTATTTCTACCACCTTTAATAGGTTTTCTCATACCTTTTCAAATATACCTTTTAATGTGATTCTAATATAGTAGTAAATATGCATTTCATGAAACTATGAACTGCAAACTGAGAAAGAAACTGCTTCTCTGTTAAATATAAATCTCAAATTATGTATAAAAACATGGCTGGCAATCCCAAACCAACTGTCAAGCAGGACTGGCAAGAGGGAAACTCTGACTCCAGTGCTCTGGCCCCTGCTTTACGTCTGATTTGCTGGGTTCAGGACTGTAGTCCTAAAGGGACTACAGCTGCTCTTAGGCAGCTCCTTTCACTGTAATCAGTTACCACTGCACCTTCAAAAGGCAAAAGCTATCCACCATGGTATTAAGATTTAGCAGAGTTAGAGGTGGGTAAGGGAGGTGCGAAGAAACAGATTCTTAACTTCTTTCTTAAGTCCTAAATTTCTAAGTGTGCAAGTAGAGCTTAATATTACCCTTTGGAGAGCATCTGCAGCTTCTCCTAGCAGCATTTTGGTCACAGCAGAAATCTGGTCCAGGGCTTGCAGGCATTAATTATTTTCTGTTTCTGGAATATTCTTCCTATTGCAGTTACTAAGTCTCTCTCACCAGTTTCAGATCTGGATGCACCATCTTTTTACCCTGACTTCCCTGAAGAGCAAACAGAAAATTCTCTTGTAAGAAATAAAATCTGTTAGTCCTCATAGCTGTGAAACAGGAACAGTATGCATGGTGGTGCAAGTCTATCAGAAGGAGGGGTGCAGGACAGGCAGACATTAGTGGACAGCAGTTCACATTCATAACAACATGCTCATGAACAGAAACAAACCCAAGAAATCAACCAAACAACACAATGATCTGCTCACCTATCTGTTTCTGTTGTCATCTCCTGCATCTCAGAGTATCTCATCCAAGGTACATTAAGTGAGAATTTGCAGTAAACACGGAAAAGCTGAAGTATCTGGAGAGAGAGCCCAGGTTGCCTATTTGTGCTGACAGTGTTAGGAAATGCTCCTTTATTTCCATTTCCAGCGAACTCAGTTCACCAGCAAGCTCGGCTACTGAGTGAAAAGAAGCAATGAAAGCAAAGACTGTGAGCATAATGTATTTCAGTGACTTTCCCCGATATGAACCTCTTCACAGTTTGCTGAAGGAACTTAAGGAAACTCAGATGCTTCTGCACAACTTTAGTATGGTGGGTACCATGACCACTACTTGTTTATATTTAATGACTATAACATTATGGTACCATTTGTTTATTTAAAGATGAACTTCTGTGCTCAGTCAAACTTTAGACACAGTATTTAAACATAAGCCAATTTGACAATCATATATCTGTGGCTATTTTCCTCCCTAAATAGTTAATAAGTAAAGATAAATGTTTGTAAACAAGAGCTTTTTTCCTAAACTTTCATTTTCTTCTCCTGATCATTCATACTAAGACGTAATTGTAAGCTTTTGTTTTTAGTATTTTTTGGGGGATTTTCTTTTATTTTCTTTGGGCATGCCCATGCTGAACAACTGAATGGATAATAAGCGTTCAGCATGAATCATATAAAGAGAGAGAGGGACTAAAATAAAAACATTCACACACAAATTCACAGTCTTCTGCGGTGAGGATGACTGAAAAAGGAAAATAAAGGAAACAATCCTTTTTTTCAGATAGTATTAGAATAAGGTAAATAAAGAGGTAAATATAATGCTGAACTGTTTTTTAAACCTATTAGCTGGTGAATATAAACAAAAGAGATTTACTTTGACTGGCTAAAATGCATTAGAGCTGTACCTGTTTCTTTTCACTATGATTTTAACATTAGCTAGAAGTACACTGTTTTGTCCTTGTTAAAACACAGCCTGATTCAGCTGTAGCATCTCAGAGCCTTCTGTTTCTGTCTTAGCCTCTACTGGAAAAGTGCTATAAATCTGGCCAGTGATACATATAGAGAAATGAAACAGGGTTCTGCAAATCTTATTTGGAAATGAAGCTGACTTGAAAATAGAAATTTCAGTACCTTTTTTTTGAGTTATCGACGTATTTCTGCTCATCTAGTATTTCATAAAATAGAACTGGTATTTCATAGAATTGGTAAATTTGGAAGGGACCTCTGGAGATCATCTAGTCCAACCCTCAAATGAGTGGCCCATACAGGGATCAAACCCTCAACCTTGGTATTACTAGCACCACGCTGTAACCAACTGAGCTAAATCTTTTGTGTTTTTGAAATAGTGAAATGAAATGGAGTATGAAATGGAGACTTTCTGAAAATTTTGTTGGATGTGGAAGATTATGTTCAGGTCCCTGCTCCGAACCAGTCTGAACTAAGATTTATTAAATATTGATTCTGAAAGACGGAGTCAGGCAGAGCAAGGATTTGAACCTGCAGCTCCTTTATCCCATAAAAACGTCTTACCCTTGCCAGTAGCTACCTGTGCTTGCATGTGCAGTCTCAACTTGCTCTCGTTACTAGCACAACCGCTAGTATACGACTGGGCTCTTTGTTTTCCTGTCATTCACCCTTTTTGTCAGTCTATCTCACTTTTTCCCTCTCCTAAATAACAGTTTTAAGGTTGAAGTAAATATATAGTTGGAACAAAAGGAAAGTAGTGCCTGAAAGGCAGCTACACTGCCATACAAATATTATGTTTTCTTTTTATTTTAAATTGAGCCTAAAGGTTAATATTCAGAGCATTAGTAAAGTTTCCACCATTCCTTCCCTGGATGCCTGAACAGATTGTCAGTATATGGAGAAGAATCCAAAAGTTACTAGTTTTTGACGATATTCTTGGTGTCTGGTGCCTGATAAAAGTAAAGATTTTCAACAACAAAAATATGCATATCACTTTATTTTTAAAGGTGTTACTGCAGAGAAGACACTGTTTTAAATGGCTTGCTGTTGAGGACAGGACAATATGAGGGTGGATTCAGTATTTCATTTTCTTCCAGCATATTGCTTTCTTTAAATATACCATTTCCTGCTCTGTTCCTAGAAGACCTTATGTGCCATGGGCCCCAATTGCTGATATACTGATTTTTTTTCTTGAACGGTGCTGTGTGCCTGTGACTTCGTTACAAACTGATGACACCAAGCACTGCTCAGCCTCTCCTAGATTGGGAACTTGAGAAAGTCAGGAGTGAGTCAATACTTTCCGTGGGAGACCCAGGAAATCAGGAAATACCAAGAATATAAGTGTAGAGAAACAGCTCCTGTCTAAACCCATGATGTGCTGGGACAACTAATTGGGTTCTGCTTTGCTGAGGGTTTTCTGTATTGTCCTTTTTGAAGTCTACTGGTACTCTTTTAATACCAAACTGCTGGCATTGCAAACACTGAAGAGTAGCAGTCATCTCTCCATTGTGGTGCACAGCACCTCACACACTGATGTCTGGAATCACTCTAGGAAACTCAGCATTATAATGCAGCTCAAAATAAGAATGAAAATCTGTCCTATATTGTAGTGATTCCAGTCATATCCTGAAAACATGAATTTTTTATTTCAAATAGTTAACTGCATCATTTTCCTTCAGAAAGGGTGAACACCTGAACTGAACCTACTGTGAATTGTATGATGGTTTCAGGTTGACTATGTACGTCCAAAAAAAAAAAAAAAAAAACCCTCTGTCAACCCACGTTTCTGTGTTTCCTTGGTGACAGTGGTGAGCAATATGGACTGGGCAACTAAGCTAATCCAAAACTTAGTTATTTAAACATTTATAATTTTATAACAGCATGTTAAAATTTAAACACATTTTAAAGCTATTCCAACTGCCTCTTTATTAACTCTATACTATCAGCAAGTGAACTGGAAGGAGTTAATCACTTGTTCCTAATTTTCTTTTATAAATATGTGATTAGCCTGAATTATAAGGAAGGCACAATAGCTTTATTCTTCCTGTCAACTATGTGCAGAGAAGTCGGGATTAGTAATCTCTAGGGATCAGGAGCTGATTTGGTGCAGGCAGGCAGGAGGACGGCTAACTTTTGAACCTAAGAGGGCTTTGCTGGGCAAGGGTGACAGCTGTAGCATCTTTAGCCCGGATTTGAATTTGAATTCTATCTACCAGTGCAGCAATGCTATGACTTGGCAATATGTTATAATAATCTTTGTGACACAAATGTCGGGGGCTTTTTGTTACATGTCCTCAAAGAGATTTAGGTAATTAATGTTAAATTGGTGATATAAAACCTCCATTCTATCTCTCTTACTAATTCTGATCTACTGTAAATAGACAGAAATATTCACAGGCCAATAATCCCAGTGCTGTTTGTGGATTTTGATTTCTTTTTTATCATGAGTGTGAGGTCAACAGTTGCTGTAAGATATTCAGCTCTGAATCTGAAAGAGTTTATATTGAAAACACATTGAAAAAATAGGGATGGGACCTGAATGCATTCTCCTGCTGAGAAGGCCATATACTATTTCTTACTGTAGGCTTAAGTGAGAAAATGGGCCAATGTGTCAGAATTTATCAGCTTTTCAGCACAGTTGTGGGCTATTAAATGTTTATGTAGCAGATAGGAACAGTGGAGAAATACAGTGCATAGCACACATGCAGTGTTGGGCCAAGAGGAAAGGAAGTTCTCCAGCCTTTCCTGCTTTGCTGCAGCATGAACCTATGACCCTGTTGCCCAGAGGCAAAAAAGCTACCTGCAGAGATGTCAGCAGTATGGAAAAAAGGAATTACAGTGAAACACAAACATCTCTACCTAGATGCTTTTTAAAGTCCTTTAGGCTTTTTGTCCATTTGGCTCATTCTTCACAAAAATGGAGAGGAATTATTTGGGGTAGGACTAGGAAATAGATATTAAGTAAAATAAGTGACATTAAAAGAGAGAAAGATAACCCAAGATAGAATATTTGGAATAAACTTGCTGACAATGGGATGCAATGGGCCAGAGAATTGATGAGATTCTGAAAATCCCATTTCTTGGGAAAGTTTGAGTGAAGCAGTATACTCAATAGGGATGAGTTGTCCTGTACTATCAGAAGTTACGACCTGAAAAGAATTTCAAAGCTTTTACGCTTTATATATGCATTTTGTTAGGAATTGGGTTCTCAAGATGGAGAGAGCTCAGAGAGAAACCTTTGCCTGGGTTTTTCAGTCTATTAGCATATTCTTTAATTAATGAATTAAATTAGAGAATTAAACTTGGGCAATTGGTGAGGATAGATAGCAGTGTTGTAAATTTTACACTTTGGGGATCCTTTTGCTCTGGCCCCTTCCTTCCTCAATGATTGGTTAATAAATCTGAATAATGAAGCATGTAGATAAAAGGTAAAATTTTCAAATGCTTCTAATTGACTTAGAATCCAAAGCCAATGGGATTTATTGTCCTAAAGTCATTTAGATGCCTCTGGAAATTTTACTCATATGTTCCTTTGTTAACATTGATAAAATAATGAGTACTTAGAGCCCATAAGGGAAAAAGAAAAGAAAAGGAAAGGAAAGGAAAGGAAAGGAAAGGAAAGGAAAGGAAAGGAAAGGAAAGGAAAGGAAAGGAAAGGAAAGAAAGAAGTAAATATAAGATTACTTATGGACTCCAGGAACTGAGCTGACCACAGCAATAATTTCATAGATCTCGTGGTTGAACCTGGCTTAAGAGCTCCTGGCAATTTACCCCAAATATGCATCAAATAACAAATGACTAAATTGGTGCTGCAATGATGTAGGAAGCTCTGTAATGTCTTCTCATCACATGCTTAAGTTTGAGATCATTTCCCACAAACTTCTGCTGTTGGACAAGCAGGTCCTAAATCAGCAGTCTGTTTTATTCTCTTTCCATAATGTTAGACATAGATTGTCTAAACCTCTTAGTGTTAAATTCCTTTGGAAAAGTGTGTTTTAACATAAGTCTGCATTTTTTAAAACTGTCTTTTTTGTAGATCTTGAGAAATTGATGAACTCTTTCTTTCTCTCTTTTATTTTTCCCCCCCTGTACTTCTCTGAGGTCTGGAAACCCAGTATTTGCTGCACTGTGACAGGGCTGCACTAGCTGGTGCAGAGATCTTCTCTGGCCCAGCGATCCCCCTAGGCCAATCCCATTTACTAATTAGTAAATGACAGTTCAGGCTGCATGGACCAGGGAGTAGGAAACATTAAACTATATGGTCCACAGGAAAGCCCGTGAGACATCAGTGAAATGAGGTAGTATCCATGAACAGGACTTTGTGGTTAGGCAGTGGAACAGTTCCTTAGCTTACCATATTTAGCCTCAGAAGTTATTCATAAATCCTCTGGTATTTGTGGTGTTTTCAGTCTTGTTTTCAAATTGTAGGTTTTATTGTGACGACAGCAATATTGTTTATTATGCTGTCAAAAAACTCATGCAGCAATATGATTTCCAGTAGTTTAGTTTGTTCTGCATGAGATTGTTCGTATTTCTTCACAAATCCTTAGAAGTTATTGACCTTGTACTGAACGTGCTAACCTTTAAATCTTTTTTTTTTTTAAGGTTGTCCTGGACAACCTGTTGTAGGTGACCCTGCTTGAGCAGGGGGGTTGGACTAGATGATCTTCAGAGGTCCCTTTCAACCTCAACCATTCTGCAATTCTGTGAACTTTAGTTTAACTGGCCTTAAAAGGCTGTTTTTGACCTTAGCTGTATCTTTCTCTCAAGATGGCAACTTTAAAGGACAAGAATAAATGCATGAGTACTGTTCTGGTGTGTGATTTAAGAAAGCTTGAGGCTAAAACTTATTTTTTCATTTTCATACTCTTATTTTATTTAGCATGAAATGGGCCAAATTCAAAGGTCCCATATTCAGTCAGTTCTTGCTCCAAAATGTCCATTGATTTGAGAGCATTTACCAGCCTGGGTAAAGAGTGAAAAAAAAAAATCAGTAGTCTTTGATAATACAGAAGCTTTTAAATTTCTATTAAAATGCTTTTTGAAAAAAAGTCTTCAGTGTACTACCAGGAGTAATTATAGTTTACGTCATAGCATCATTTCAGCCATACAGTGTGATGATTCAGCTTCCAAGAACAGTCCACTTTGTTTCTACCCTCCTTTTCAAATGAAAACATTTTTGACATTTGAGTACAACATGAATGAAAGGTTTTACGCTACAGAATGTTAAGATAAGCAGAGAAGAACTTCCCTGTGTGAACCATGGGAGTTCCTCGCATTAGTCACACTAATAAATAATAGAGTGTACCTACTGAGTTCCTTTTAGAAACAGATCTGCCTGTGCCCAAGAAAAAGCTTGGATTCTTGGGTCTAAAAGTATTGGTTTCTCCCTCTTAAAATTCTTATTCCGTTTTGCATCTTGTTTTGCAGACAGCTGCTATTAGTTACTAGCATTTGTAGAAATAGGAAAGGTGGGAAAAGTACTGCTTTTCAAGTGTTCTGTTTTCTTTTACTAAATGTCCAGAAAATTCACAGATGAAGAAAACCTTATTTCCACCCCCCTCAAGCTCTCTGGAATTGTGTTCTGATTCTCTAAATAAATGCCAAGTCACTATTTATCTTGGACCACCATTTCCTTCCCATTGTATAGTTCCCCTTTACAAGACCTTTTACAAACAGACCTCAATAATTGGTATTGCACTAACATACCATAGTCTCTGTTAAAAGCCCAGTGAGAATCAATGCCTTTTTATTTAGAAATTTGTTACGAGCTTGTGTTCTTTTGGTATATTTACCTAGTGAGGACCAGAATACCTCACAGCATAAAAGATATCTGACCTAACTCCCCTGTGACTTGTGCCAAACAGCTCTGGTTTACCTGGTCTCCCACAACAACAGACTTGATGGCAGCCAAAGAGATCCAGAGGCAGCCGAGCGTGACAGCCGACATCAAAGGGAGAATACCACACCTTGATCCAGACTTCACTCTACCTGCCGGAGCAAACTTATTAATGTGACCACCCTGAGAATTCAAAGGAGCAAACACACACAGGCACACAAAACCCAACCACTCACATTTGAAAATGAAAATAGAAGTCTAGACAGCTTTTCTTCAGAATTCATTGCTGCTGACCTAATTATTTGGATCCTGTACTTTATCTTGCTCTTTTCAAAGAACAAGAAGAATAGTTAATTTCACTTAATAGAATAATTGAATGTCATAATTGTGGCCTTTTTTCTTTTTCATTTCAACAATAATGTTTTAGTTAAGCTGCCGTCTCTTTCTGTAGAGCTGTTAATGACCAGGCTGCTCACACAATAGATTAGTTACTTCTTTGTGTCCTTGCTGGACCATTTGGACTAACCTAGGCTGATGAAGATTTTGTATACCTGCATGTGTTTTAATGATTGTTTTTGTCTATGATGTTCTGAACCGTAAATGAGATCCCTTTTTCATTTATGATTTCCCACAGTCAAGATCTACACAGAAGTAAAAATTTGGAATATAGATAGGTATAATTAAGATTTGGGTATAGGAATAGTTCAAACTCAGTGTACTTTGAAATATGCAAACTGAAAGCCTGCTCTGTTTTTGCAAAACTAGGGATGAACTGGATGCAGGTCTTGTTCATCCAATTTGTGCAAGATTTTGGAACTGGATAATGTCATTTAAATGAATCTGATGACGGTTGAAAGGATGGATGACATTTTGATGACTTCAGTGGTAAAGTGGCTGCGAAAATATCTGGCTAATGCAAAATGGAATTTTCATAATAACTTTAATGAGCTCCACAATTTCTTACATTTGTAGTGTCTTCCATCTTGTAAATCCCTAAGTATCTCACAACAATATAAAGAACCAGTGACAAGTAGCTACCTCTAAGATAGAAAGCTGTGACCAGTTGGCTCCCAGCAAACTACATAGCAGTGAAATGAGAAGAAAAAAGTTAAAAATAAACTGGGTTATAAATTAAAAGTAAGGATTGTGTTGCCTAAAGAAAATGCTTTGCAAATACTGTGTTCTTCTTTCATTCCCCTTTAAAGAAAGTACTGTGAATGAAGAACATGTTCTGGTTATTAAATGATTTGTCTATCTCAGCCATTCCCCAGCTGTGGTCTGGAGTACATTTATTAGTGGTTTGTGGAGACTTTCTGGTCAGAGTGGCGAGACATCTTTAGTTTTTAAATGGTGTTTGTAGCTTCACTGAGGATTTTTTTACTGCCTGAGTTTCTACTAAGCATTCTAGTGCCATATGGCTTAGTAGGGAATATGATTTGTTTAAAAATGGATATAGGATGCTTAGGAAATTCACTTGTTTGGTCAAGACCAAATCTGGTACCCTTCTGCAACTTGTATACCAGATTCACACAGCAGAGCACTCAGACTAAAGTGATGGCCAACATTTAAAAAGAGAAAAGAATATGACATACATAACATTCTGGTATGGTAAAAATAACACCATTAAAAGGGACAGATCCCAAACTGTCTCATAAATCCCATTCAGTTTTGTTTGGAGCTGGTTCAGACCTAAGAAAGATGGAACCAAAAAAGGGGGGGAAACAGGGAATTAGAGGAGCTATTATTTTTTGACTTTACCAGAATGATGTACCTTCATTTTAACCTCCTTTCTTCAGTATTGCCTTAACAATATTTTTCCACAAGGGATTATAAACAGAGCCTGTAACAGGGATTGTGAAATTGAGAGAAGATATTGTTCATGAGAAATTCCTTCTTTAAAGCTGTTGAACAGTGTAAATGTGTTTAGAACCACAAAGCTGTCTAATAAATATCCCCTGGACTAAAACACAGCCAAATCTAGGTCAGAACTGAATGTTCTTACATACAGCGTGTACTTTGAAAGCCCATAATTAAGAAGAATCAAAATGAGTTTGTTCAAAAGAAGTGCCCAGAACACAGCAAATGGAGGTTAGCCTAGACCAGAGGGTTGTATCTGAGTTCTTTACAATTTATGTGTTTTCTTCTCCATTTCCCGCTTTGTCTTCAGGAAGCACCAAAACTATGATGGAATTACTGATAAATGCAATTTTACTCAAATTTTGCTATTTTGACCCCAAATTTCAAGACAAAAGCTCATAGATTTTGCATAATCAGCTCCAAACACCTTACACAACATCAAATTCTAGTATGAACTTTGTAATCTCAGTCCATCTCTACTGGATAGAAATTAGGAAATATTGTGTGCATGTAAGTGAAATGACTTTGAAATTCTGGCCTGTGCCCTGCAACAAGAGTAATAACATCATTCCATTCTCCCACTCATGAGATAAATGATGTTGGTGAGAAGGTGGGATGATGACCTGGACTTTTCTGGCCCTGTTTGATAGCATGTCTACATTTATTTGTTTATCATTTTACATCTACTGCACGCAGATTTTATATCTATTGCATGCATATTACATTATGACTTCCAGGGTGATTAACATACCTTTTTAGCTGTGCATTGTCTGCAGCTTTCATTGCATGATTCAAACACAGATAATATGTAAATACTTTCATTCTGCAGTGATTTGCACTGTGTAACCTTTGGATTTAGTTACTTTATGAAGTAAATAGTAGAGCTGGTTGAACTCTTCATAACAATTCATCCAGCAGATTCAGCTCTATGCATACAAGCTGATTGTAATTTCTCAAATTAGTTCATTATTTGTAATTGTCTGCTGAATTATTTTTGTGAACAAACTGTACCCTATGAATTATCTGTAATTTGAATACTACAATTATTTGCTTTAAGTTATTCCTTGTGTGTGACTGTTCACCTGGTTCACATGGTTTTATTTATGGTCCCTGATTGGATATGGTGACTTTGAGGAATAGATGCTTCAGATGAATTCTTCATTTAGGAGTTTAAGGTGGAGAAGATGAAATATCTTTAAAAGAGAGATGGGAGGAATAGTTCTGACAAGAAAGAAAGAAAGGAGGGAAAGAAAAGGAAGGAGGGAAGGAGGGCAGGAAAGAGGGAAGGAAGGAAGGAGGGAAGGAAGGAAAAAGAAAGAGAAGAAAGAAAGAAAAAGAAAGAAAGGAAAAGAAAGGAAAAGAAAGAGAAAAAGAAAAAGAAAGAGCAAAAGAAAGAGAAAAAAGAAAGAAAAGAGAAAAAGAAAGAAATAGAAAAGAAAGAAAAGAGAAAAGAGAAAATAGGAAAAGGAAAAGGAAAGAAAGAGAAGAAGAAAGAGAGAGAGAAGGAGAGAAAGACAGTGAAAGAATGAAAGGAAGCAGGGAAGAAAGATAAGAAGAAAATAAGAAAATGTGTCCTCTATTTTGTGTTGAGATATATATATAGATCTGACAACAGCTTGAATTAATGACTTGCTATACTCAGGAGTACTTTGCAATATTGATATTAAAGTATATTTGATATATGGTAGTTTCTTGAGGCCCCTTCTGGGATGATATCCTGTGATGCTGGTCATGCTATGAACAAATAAGAGATTAATGGATACCATTGGTGTTCACCTATCTGGGTTTCCTTATATCACAAGACTGTTAGACCATCATGAACTAACTTTCAGTGGAACTAAATGAGGCCTTAAAAATCCCATCTTGTTTTTAAAAAGTAGAAAGAGTTTACACTAATATGGAAAAAAAAGCAGAAATGTAGGGAGAAATTATTTAACTGAGGTGACACACTGCAGTTGACTGGCCATGATACAGACAGATTCCAACCCTCCACATCCCAAGGCTGGTGCCATGTCCATAAGGCACCAGTGTCCTCTTTTAGTCACTGGATGCACATTTTTAAGGCCATATGAGAAGCTGGGAGTCAGGTCTAACCCATTTAATTCTCGGTGCCTCTGGATGGAAATTGTTGTTGCATTCTCCAAATCCAGCACATAATGACAATCTGCATATTTTAATATATCTGCCAAGCACATGGGTTGAATCTATTAGTCTTTACTCTATGTACCTTCATCGTTCATGCACCACTCCTGACAGACACCAATCAGGTGTACGTGTGCGGGGTTCTTTGCGCCGAGTGCATTTGCCAGCATAACTGCAGGACAAAATTTGACTTCTGATCTGGATTCTACATCTAGCTGGGCTTGATGTGAGCACCTGTGTTAGAGACTGCATCTAGCGTAAATTGAGAAACCTTCTGTCTAACCTGACAAACTCAAACTTTTATTTTTTTTATTTTTTTTATTTCTTTTTCTGTATCAGGTAGCAGAAGGTAAAGCTGACTCCTGGCTCTCCAAGTCCTTTCCCTCTCCTTGAACCAAGGCAGACCATAAATGAATGAAAACTCTGATAATAATTACATATATATGCACACATGCACACACGCACACACATGTACACATAGACATACATTTATGTACCTCACTCCAATAATATCTTAACTGTAGCCACTTTGTGGCCAGATTCACATAGGGTGGGCACATATTTGCACCAGATTTAGACCTGAAAGCATGTCTAATTCTGTGAAGTCGCAGGCATATTCATTTCCTGATTTTAACATGCTCATATGGCATGTAAAGTTTTGAAAGGTTAGGCTAAAAAGATCACAAGCCATGTTGCTAGCATGTGTGAGATTTTGTGACTGTTTGCAAAGTGCTGAGATTTTCAGATGGCAGAAGCTATATAAGTGCCATGTATTATTATTTATAATATTATCATTCAATTATATATTAATCACTTGCATGAATTACAAAAGATTTTACTGTACAGTTCTGAAGTTTACTTCCCTATACTTTTGAATAATCTCTAAAGGACTTGATTATATTTGCTTGGACCAGACCTACATTAATGAATGTAAACCTATAACTTTGCTTTTAATCTGTTACTGATATTATGTTTTGTTTAAAGACAGATAACCCTTAGTCATTCAGACAGGAACCATTGCTGGAAGTCGTATCTCAGACAGAGTGGTACCTAAAATCCGTATGTGCCAGGGTGCATATACCCCACAAGGCCCTGAGGAAGAAGGGGTTAATCCTTAAATTGGCTAGAAAAGGACCACAGTTGTCTCTCCATCCTGTAGGAATTAGACCAGCTGTGGGGAGTTAATTGCTTCCTATACACACCCCTCTGTGAACAGCATAAAAGGGGTGTTTTGGAAGTGCCTTGGTTTGGCAGGGAGAATGAGATAGGAAGGAAACTGGGTGCAATGTTAGAGATCAGATCAGATCAGGACAAGGCCATGGCCAAGGCCACATCCTACTCTCTGGTGTTGTCTGATGTGAGCAATGATTAGGCTGCAAGGAAACAAGCTATTCCTATGTGAGGGCTGCTGCTGAGGAGGGAAATTTCTTGTGTTTGCTCTTGGCCTCTAAAACAGGGCATTCTTCATATCTTTTTCTTTTTAGAATGCCATTCATTACAAAATGTTGAGATTCTGTCTTCCCTGTTTTTGTTAGTGTGTCGAAGGATGCTAACCCTTCAGAGCACCCATGTGTGGTCAGGATGGAAGAGATCCCAAATCAGGGGAACTATGCAGACAACAGGCAGGTATTATGTTATTTTACTAGTGATAAGGGGTGCAGAGAATTGAGCTCTTCAGTCTGTTTGGTGATGTTAGGCAAATTGCAACTACATAAAAAATGGTGCAGGTCTATATTTCATATTTTACTTTCATTTTTTTTTTAATGGAGTCCAGAACCTGATGATTTCTGTTTATTCTCACTATAGTTTAACATTACTCATGTTAGCTGGCCAATACGCTTTGGATTTGAGCTGGATGGACTGCTTCTAGGGAAACAAAGAGCTTGTATCAGTGCCTGTTTGACAGGATGCACTGAGAGACTCATCTGCTTGATGCAGGGCTGCTGAATCCTGTGCTGTTCTGCCTGTGGTTATTGGGGCTGGTTATATTCTCACTCAGAAATCCTGGGTGTGAACTGAGCATCTTTGGTGCCACAGTGGAGGCTGTGCCTTGCTAATCTATCTCCTCAAAGAATAGTATTTCTTTTACCTCCTGGGCCCTGACATGCCTGTTCAGGGGGTAGGATTTGGCCCTTAGTGAGCTGATTATCCATTCCCTTGACATAACATAAAGCTCTAGGATTTATGGCTATGTAAGAAAGTAATAATCTTGCCTGGATATGTGGGGAGTTACATACAGTATGTAAATCCCATCTTGAGATAGGAATATGTTCCTCTGAGAGTACAGCTGCAAGAGACCTGCATTATGAAACCTGAATCCATGTAAAATGGTCTGCTTTCATTACAAGCTTGAATCTCGCTTTACATCAGTTGAAAGTTTTGCTATGGTTCATGAACATTTCAAAGCAAACCTGGGCCCAGTTTCAAATAACTATTTTATTCTGAATTGTGCAAACTGCATGATATCATGCAATTTCTACACAAAAACAGCCAAATGCAAAGCTTTTTACTGATTCTTTGTGTTACTTTTTTTTTAAAAAAAAAAGAGAAAAAAATTGAGGGTATTTGCCTCAAAGTGCAATTTAGCAGCAACAGACCTACTGAAATCTCAGGGCAAGTCTATATGAAAGTACTGTGATCCAAAACAGCCAAGTTCTGCACAGCTGCACTACAGAGTAATGGGCAAGGCTTTAGCTGCTTAGCTTGATGCAGCCACGCTCGCTGTCAGAAATGGACTGAAAGAATGCAACTCCTCTGGTTTCCATTTGTGCCTGAAGGGGAGCATAGCTCAGTGAACCCACAATGAGACTTGGGGGAAAGGAAAACTAAATTACATTTAGAGAAAGAAAAGAAGCCTTCTGCATTTTTTTTATGATTGAGTGATGCTGATCTCTTCCACATAACATAGATAAGGTTACAATAAGCCTTTCATTATAAGTCTAATATTGAAAGTGACTCCCACCAAATTTTGCCAAGCCAAAAATCAAGCTGTCTGAAATTTCATAAGCAGTAGTTTAGACCAGAGTAGTCTCCCCTCATGGCATATTTGCTAAGGTATATAAAGAGAAAAGGAGGAGTATAACAGTAAGCAGGCAGAGGGAAATAAGTTCCGGTAGAGGAATCTAGTTTACACTGCTAGCCATAACAGTACAGCTTGGTATGTATATCTGATGTTATTAAATGTAGTCTTCCAAATTAATTTTATTTGCATGGAAGTAAATGCTAAGCCTAATGAGATGTGGTGTGTATTATTAGGTTTGTTATACAAGTCAGACGGAGGAAGCAATGTGAGCAGCACGAGAATTTGCTCTCTGCCTGGGTCTTTGATTAGGGTCAGTTCATAAGGCAGATGACTTGTCAAAGCCTACTATCAGTGTTATGCTTTGATTCTGGAGAATAGGACTGGTCTTGCATGCTCTTTGAAAATCTCTGTTGCAGTCCTGATCTAAAGTGCAAATAAAGCAAGTTATTGCTTAGATTGTTTAGACTCTTTTCTACCGAAGTATACCTGTGAGATACCAAATATTTGTTATGATGACAGAAGAACAAATATCAGACAAGAAGGTAGAATTACTGGTAGGAGCGAGAATATACAGATATAGATACATCTTAGAGCATTAATGTCTCTAGTGAGGCTCTCAGTTGTCCTGAATGTACAAACAGCAAAAGTGTCAATGAAAAGTCAGTGTTGTTACCTGATACCTTCACTCTGAGTAATGCTGACCCAGGAAATGAGGCATGACAGTGGGTTGTGAAACTGCGTAGGGCAAATTTAAATTTTTTCCCATCCTAATAGAAGAAATTCAAGGAGGTTTATAACTTCAAAAATAGAGGAAAATATTAAAACCATGCCAAGCCATTTTAAATTGGACTTCATGATAAACTGAGATTTGATATTCCTGGATAATTACTAATGAGAACACTTTCCCTTTAATTATCTTGTGGTCACCATTTCAAAGGTGATTAAAGCTATTCTTCACTAGATGTGGTTATAGATTTAATGCAAACCTGGTCTTTCTTGTGGTTTTATCACAGCAATTAAATCTGGCTTGTGCGCAGACTTTGTGTGGCATGAGGGATTTCACCAAGCAAAATGATTTTACCCTTCAGGCAAAGTTAAATTTAGGAAAAATATAATTAATTATATGAGACAGGTATCTATTATACATCATGCACACATTCTTAGAGACCAAGGGGCCCACTTCTCAAAACAGAAACAGTCATTCCTTCCAGCTCTGGTCTAAACTAAAGTAGCAACTGTTGCCCATTCAGACATGTCTTAATATGATCATTTTTATGATCTGTAACAAGCAATGATCCCTTCTCTGAGAAGAAAGAATAGAAAATCCCAAGTTTTAAATGCTAGTTCTCAATTTCTCTACCTTTTTTTTCAGTATACCTTTCATAATTCTTTACTTTCTGATTGTATGCAGCAGTTGCATCTTGGAAATTGTACTAATGCAAGTCTATTGTAGGAACAGGCTGTGTAATATGTTTCTATTTAGCTTTTATCTGCTGATTGCATTTTATTTTTCTCCCCCTGGACTCCTTGATGGGCTTTTTGCTAACTTATCTAATACTTTACCAGCCCTTGGCCTACAAAAATTCTCCCATTTAATTAGGGTTTAGGCCTTCTGCTAAAGACAAGAGGCTACATTTTCAAAATGTGAGTAGGTACTCGACGCCTATGTCAGTGATACTGAATGCTACTAGTGTGTCTTTCATCAGTGGATCTCAAAGCATTTTAAAAACATTTGCAAAACATTAAGGAGAGAGAAATAATTGGATACCTGGTTTACAGATGCATGAACTGATAGACTGTGTAAGTTACTGATATGCCATGCTAAACATTAAACTACTTTTGATTACATTAAAAAGATGGTGTTTGAGATATGTAGGTGAGACAGGCATTCTTGTTGTTGGTGGGGTTCCCCCCTAATCCTCAGGATAGGTTTCCTGTAGGGGAATAGACTTAGATTTAAAACACTGCATTTACATGCAAACATAAAATGAAAATGAGGGGATAGAGCTAACTTTTCTTATTTCTCTTTCTTCTAATGCTTCGTACTATTTTATTCATCTATCTGATTAAAATAAAACAAAATATAAAATTTAAAGTTAATCCTAAGGAAAAAGTGGGAGTAGAGAACTAGTTATACAGTTGAATTATTGAGCTAGAATGCTGTTTGGAAAAATAAGCTATGACATGTTACAGGGTTGTTACCAGATTTCATCTGTATTTTCTTTTATTGTTTCTTTTCAAATTCAAAAGCCTTAGTTCTTGAAAGAGTCTTGGAAGCATTACAGCATTCAGAACAGTGACATTGTAAAATATAAGGTACTAATCACAGAGTAGCTGTGCAACATACAGCTTTTTCTATCTGTCATATTTAATAACTAGACTATCATATCATTTGATTCTCATGTGCCAGATTCAGAGTCCTACCTCTCAACAGTTTGGAACCATGACAAAAATAATATCACTCAGCCAATCTTATGACTCAAGTGACCTTGGCCTTTGATCCAGTCAGATCCTATCAGATCTTCGGAGGGTCGAGATACACCTGTTTTCAGTATTTTAGCATTTTTGCCTTAAGCATTAAAGGACTACAGGGCCACAGGATATGCAAAGGCACTACTTGGCTTTGTGTGAGTGCGTGTGTGAGCGAGCTCGGGGTGTATGTTTAATAACGTAGTCTGTTATTTAAAAGTGAATGTAATCCGAAACAAAAGAGGTTTCTTTCTTATGGATAGCGTGCACATTTGAAAGTGGTTTTAATGAACTATATTTCGTTTAAAATGTTCTTACAGCACACACAGAGAAACAGGGCAAATTGGCAAAACAGGTGTCATAGATGAAGTGCATTAGCACTTAACAGAACATAAATATACTCTGCTGTATGGGAAACAGCATGATCAGGTGCACGTCTGCCATATTAAAGGATTATGAGAAATGGGGATAAAATAATTCTGAATGTAAAAATATTCTGGTTTTTAAAGAGGTATCTCTTGAAGCAACCATATTATAAGATATAATACTCCAAAATCTTCTTGATTTAGCACTATAGAGACTATTAATGCTTATGACTGCTTAATTTCTCTTTTTGAAGCATACCAGAAAGGCATATGTTAGAATGTAGGAGGTTTGTAGCATGTCCATTTAGTCAGGAATAATATCCAGCCAGAGACACTGAAAATGACTATTTTGTTGATAAAAACATGCCAAGCATTTTGTTCCCAGCTATGAAGCATGGATTAAACTTTTGATGACCAATGCTGACTTCTGTTGGAAAGTTGTGCTGTGTGTACACCAGGCTAATGTGTATGCATTGTAAGCTATAGAGATGATATTATCATACAGATCATTGTTTGCAAACGGGAGGCTTAGAAGGCTGTGAAGATAATTTCTCGTGACAATTATTATGTACAGTAGGTGTAGAAATTGTTTGCCTGTGACCCTCAGTAATTGTTAGTGAAGCATGCCTGCACATCTATCAGGGAGAAAACGAGGACTCTTAATTTGCAGAAATAGGATGGTTTCACTGAAAGGTATACACTGAAGTGATCCAAAAGTCCCATCTCCTAAAATTCTTAAAGCCACACTGCAGTAGGCTCCAGGCAGCAGAGCAGAAGCTTTTGTGTGTGTGTTTTAGAGTAAATGCTGAGAATCTGCCATTATACATAAGAACCAAGGTGTAGTGTTATTAATTCTTTTAATATAATGTGGAGGCTGAAGTTTTGCGGAAAGCTTCTAATCTACAGTGCTACTGTGGGTTTCAAGTAACCATATGTTAACTTCATGGATGGTTTTCAGTAATAAGGAAAATTACATAAAGAATTTCCTTCATTGGGAAGGAACTTCAGCGAGCAGTAGCTTCCACCTGGGGCCCTTTTTAAAAATCCCACCATATAGCAACATTAATTTCACTTAGCTCATGGGAGACTTCTGCTTGCAAAAGCACTGCTTGTGTGAGCCAAAGACATGGGATTAAATCTTTAATATTTCTCTAATAAAAATGGAATGAACAGAAAGAAACTTACATTGAAAAAGAGAAAAAACAGAACCAAGATTGCTTCTGTTCATGTCCTAGCCTTGCTATAGCTTTCCTTCCAGTGCTCTGTCATTTGTTTTTTCTTTAGTTTTTCATTTGTAATATGGTCAAGTTTACCCTACATATGGTTATTGGTCTACTCAGTGGGATGCTGAGTTTGGCCCAACTCTGCCTATGTCTCTTAAGAAGGTAATGCCTATGCCTAGAGCTGTTAAGAAGGTAAATACATTTGAATTTGCGAAGCGCTATATAGTACAAATTATTAGTTATGTTAAAAATGGTATTCTAATAGGCCAGAGCAGAAAAAGCTTTATTTTCCAAGGAGTGTAGGTAATTTTCTGTCCATCTTCTTTTTCACACAGGTGGAATAAAATATCTTATAAAACCTTGGATATTTTGATTATTTGCATACAGGATATACCAGTACATACTATACACAATATACCATATTATATACTATATATAGTATAGTAACATTCATTTTTATCACAGCCTGCACAATGTCCTTTTCACATCCAGTGTAGACAATTAAAAGTGGATGCACTGGTATAAATTGATTCTATAACTTTTTCTTTGTATTCTTCACTATTCCATAAACAATAAAGCCAGCCAAGTGAACTGAAAATGACTTTAAACTATAGAGCGCTTTCGATTTTCCTGATGCATTTTAATTAAAGAACATATAGCAGCAATCAAACATTTCTCTGCCAAAGAATGTTTGAATCCTGACTAAATTTATTGCATTTCTTTCATTTCCAGTCCAGCCCCAAATACTCCCTTTGTGATCCCCATCACTTTCTCTTGGCCCCAGGCACTGCTCCTCCCTTCTTTGTAGCTCTAGGTACCTCCACCTTTTCCTAAAAACAGTATCTTTATTTCTTAAGGGACAGGACGAAGATGACAGCAGATTAATGCTGTCACTTCCTTCCCACTCCTTTCTTTCCTGCTGGTCTTGGACATGATGTTATCTTTCTATGCATACATTTGAAATGCAGTTAAACCAAGCAACATTCCTTTCTACAGTGCACCATGTGCACTCCCAGCTGTGAACTGCAGATTTCTGCCTCAAAAGACAGACCTACACGTTTTCCCACAGCCAATCTCTAGATAACCAGGAACAGTTTAAAATGTGGTAAGATAGAAAACCTGTGTTCCTTGTGTCTGCATTGTCCAGGAATGTTCATTGGCTGCAAAGAAGGCTTTCTATTTACCAGTAATTTCATACATGTATCAAGCAGGGAGCAGATGCAGTTAGATATCTAGCAGCAAATAATCTTTGTAGGTCAAATTGAAGGAATCAACTTTATAGGTGATTATGTGTTGGTTGCAAAGACAAAAGTAAATCCTGTAAACAAGCATTTGCTTATCTTTAACTATGAGAGCAGTGCTATTTCCTTAATGGGACTATTGTTTGGTTAAAATTAAATATGCGAACAAGACTATGGACTTAAATTTCAAACATATCTCCTCATGGAGTGTAGGATTAATAAACTGTACCTCTGTTAGTAATACGTGCTTGATTTCCTTATTGTAACAAATGTCCAAAATCTAATATTATACACTCGAAGATGTGAGTGACTGTGGACCACTGGAGTAGAAACTGGGTAATTTTGGTTGCCCTGATCTGAGATCTGTTACTGCTTTCCTGTGTGGCTTTGAGCAATTTACTCAGGGGGCTTGGCTTCAGTATCTCCATGGTAAAGTGGTTATATGATCAATATAAACAACCTAATCAATACACAGATTAGCTACCCTGCAACCCCAGTATGTCCTTCCCTAAGTTAAATCAGCCTGAGCAGGATCCTACACTGCTAACACATTTACAGCATTACTCCCTTTTTACCTATTCTGGAGGACAGGTCTGATTCTTCTACAGCCTGCATGATGGCCTCAGTGCAATACAGACAGATTCTGATCCTCTTAATCACAGGTTTACTTGTGACCCCTGTATATTCAGGTGGTTTAAAAAGCAAGTCAGAAATAAATTTTAAAATAATATCTGAAGGCTTTATTACCTTTTTACCAACTCAGAATATCTAGAGCAAAGGGAGGCCACATCATTTTCTTTCTGTACATCCTGCAGTTTACTTGCATAGCCCATTCAAGAGTCTGAGAATGGTTTTCCTCAAAGCTTGCTTCATTTCAAGTCAGAAAGTACAAAATTGGCTTCAGTACCCTTGGTATCTACATAGGATTTGGGTGTGATAACTGGGCAACAGATCATTTTAAAGAATATGCAAGAACGAATTGAATATAGCATCCAGCTTGGAGAATATCCCTCAACTCTTAGAAGACAAGAGCTGAGTGAAAACAAAAAAGAAACATGTGCATTTATCTATATATTTATTTTTTTCTCCCTTTGGAATAACATCCAGACTTTGGCACCCTTTTCTTTAGACTCCCTAGCAGATGGGTTCATATGTTACTGCCAAAGGGCATTTAATGGGTTACACTGGTAAGCAGTATTGGCTCCCTCCACTCCTATGCAGCAGTACATAACTACCAGATACTGTTCCCAGATCTGTATATAATCTTGCATATATCATAAATGATACTGATATAGAAACTCATTACAGCTGAGTCTGGCTGTCCTTTTATATGTGAGACTTCCCTGGCATAAGCGAGGAACTTTGAGTTTCAATCAATAGTAGGATCAAGCCATAAGAAAAGAGTTGAAAAGCCTTATTGATTGTTTACTACATTAGAAATACAAAAATACCATAGATTTTGAATGGTGCTTGATGTTCTTAAAATACATAATGATAAAATAATTGCCTGATGTCTTTAAATTAAGTATTTTCTGCAATAGTCAAAGCCTCTACTTAAGGCTTCTAAACTTATTTCCTAACCTGACTAGCCAAGTGACCTTTCTGAAGTTATTTATATTTGTCTTTATATTTGTATTCAATTACTCAGCATAAATCAGAATGAGAATTCAAAGCCCCCTTCTGATTTACCTTTATCAGTATGCAATAAGCCTGATCCAAACTCTGCTGAAAACAGCAGATGGGGCCCCACTGACATTAGCTGACTTTGACTCACAGCGTACTCATACTGCATCAAGTTCTGGTCCCCCTATGTAATCATCTCACTTTGATAAGTCATATAGGTTTGGTGCTTTTATATACTTGGAACACATGTTGGAGGTCTCTCAATACCCCTTCTTATGTACATAAAAGGCTGGTATTTGTATTTAAGAAAAGAAAAACAAATGTTTTGCTAGCAACAGAATAAACGGAGCCTGACTTCTCACAGATTTACACACTGAGTCACAATGCTACTGGCTTTACCACTGCAAAAACTTCACTTATCTTCAGGCCACCTATTACCCCTCTCATAGCAGCATCTTTACCTTCCTCTCCTAAAATCCTTATCCCTTCTTTGGTTCCCTACTGATCTTTTCTGACCTGTAAGATGACCAAAGGACAGCAATGTATTGTAACCAGTCCAAAGCTACCTGAGAAATTCTCTCCATGGGGAACTTGTATGTACTTTCTCCACTATTCAGTGTTGATTTTCAAGAAATTTATGGAACCTAATTAACTTTGGGACTTCTACTCCAAACTGGGATGAAACTAGGATGTCAAACTGGGAAGATACTGATCACTAAAGGTTCAAAGTCATACAGTGATGAGGGCAGCTGGACAGTAGACTTTAAGTCATTATGAGGAGGAGAAACAGAGATGAATAACATGATAAATAGTGTGATTGCATAAGTCTGCTTTTTGTTAAATATTTAAATTCACTGTGCCAACTGTGGGCCAGAATTGGCCTTTTCATGCATGAATTAATACAGAACCACTGTTTTGCTTTTTTTTTCTTTTGTTAATCTATATGAAGGTATGAGGAATAATTTTTAGTTCTGTCTTGCTTTCTTGCTTCAGCAAGGGTGGCATGAAGTCAATGCCTTTAGGTTTTTGTTTTCCTTTAATGAACTGGCATCAGAAATTTAGCTCTGATTTGATGTTGTTTGGTGCTGTTTTGTCAGAGGCTGCCCCAGAATGGGTAGGAAGATTGTACAGTGCCTCCTGTCACTTTTTTTTAATACATGGATAACTTTTCCAAGTGGAGTCTCTAACTTAATATCATAATCTGTTCCCTGTTTACAGTGTCCCTGTCATCAGTTCTCCATATGAAGCCCTCATGTTTTAATTAGGACAAAATACACCAAGGATTTTCACACAATTAACAATAGCTTTTGGAACTAATGAAGACTGGCTCCAGTCATGGGATCACAGCTCAGTTGTGCGACTCTGATGCTTGTAAGTTGAACGGACCCAGTAAGAAAAACCTATACTCAGTACTTCTCTTTGTCTTTCACAAAGCTTTATCATAATGTATATTTTTGCCCTGCAGTATATTGAAGCCCGATGAACACAGTGTAAGATGCTCACTTTGTTAAACTCTGCTTTCATGCCATTTAATGTATTCATATCTATTTTCTGGGTACACAACCTAAGGAGAAAATATGTCATCAGCCATGCTAAAAACATTGAAATATCTAGGAAAGAAATTGTCCTCGAGTCTCAACAAATCATCTTTTTACAGCATTGCATGTTAAGAATTCATTTAAGAAATGATCCCCAAGAGGCCACATGTGAATACTGTGCCATCCTAATATATCTTTTCCTGACTATTAGGTTGATAATGGGGATTCCTTTGCACAGTCATTATGCATTGTTGTCAGTCTTCAGCCAGTTTTATGACCTGTGTCCAAGATGTACCCTCATTCACATTCAATGCTTAAAATGATCCATTAATCCCTTGTTTTGTTTCTCTATTTTTTTGGCTCTTCAGAGAACTTTAAAATGCTGGTATTTTGTGGATAGCAAGGAACTAATGTAGCTAGAGCTTATGATCCATTCTTGGTTCAACAGAGATCTTATCTGTTTCTATTGTGAGAACCAACTTTCAGCAAGCATAGTTGTACAGTTACACTCACCTGCACAGTTTGACATCCAAATGCCTGTGTTGAATCCCAGCAGCAGCAGTGATAGACCATAATAAATGCCCCCCATCCTGAGTCTATTGGGTCATACTAGTAGTGTATGTATGGAGGCTGCACCCATGCAGTTTATTTATTATTGTTATCTATTAGAATATACAGTCTGTACCCATGGAAATACTTCTCATCATTTCTTAATTGTGGAGAAGATATGGTCTCTGCTAAGACTTGCAAGAGAGGCTTTTCATTTGCAGTTTGGCCACTGAAGGGTTTAGAAAAACAATTCCTCCCTGCCTAGCTTTTAAAACTCTGTTAAGCATAAAATGAAAGTCAATCAGTCATGATTAAAAAAAAAAATGCTGTTGATACACAACACATTGAAAGAAGGATGCAGTGATCATTTTAAAAAAATCATTGTAAAAATATACTAAGGATCCAATACCAGTATATTGAAAATTAGGAGAAGTTCTTATTTCAGTGAGCCTGATAATAAACAGACTATTCCATTTTCAAGGCAATATAATTAGTATATGAAATGAAAAGATTCCAAGAACATAATTTCTGTTCCTAGTTCATACTCCTCCTGTCCTGGGAGTGTAAATGCGGGTAGACTCTCAAACCTTTTTTTTCATAACTGATTGCTTGTCATAACCTGCTGGTATTTGAATTAGAAACAGTCTGCACATTCTGCTCTCTATTTGGCTGACAAAGTACTAACAGAGCAAATTGTACGTTACTTTACTTTTCAACATGGGTTGTCACTCCCTAAGTTTGCTGATATGGTGACACTGGCCTACACTGCCTCAACTAGAGCCTTTTAAATAACTAGAGTGAAAGTGGATAGGTAGGCTCTTGCGTACTGCTAGTTCTCCACTTACCTACATTGCCTGATCACTAGTTTGATCACTACCTACTGCCTGATCGTTCTTCCTGCAATGCTTGCTTTTTCTTTATTAAACTAGTTCACTGGTATCCTGAATCTCTAAAGCTGGGTTATTTTTTCTTAAGAAAAAAAAAAAAAAAAAAGAAAAAGATCTGAGGTACACTTACCCTAACAGCATACTCTCCTTGGTAAACTTATGTCCTTGTGTACATAACAAATTAATAAAGTTGTGATACCTGATGAAATGCCTGACACACAGCTATTTCTGTTTACACATATTGCCATCAGTTTAGACATTAATAGGCAAAATGAGTGTTTATGGCAATCATATTTAATCCTGCTCTCAGTGGATCAGATGTGAACTGTGGGAGGCTGGCCCACTGTTGCAGTTTCTGCTTTCCACCAAAGTTTGGAAATACACCAACTTTCCTGAACACTGCCCCCCCCCCCCCCCCCCCCCGCAATATACTGCATGCTTCTATGCACCAGCTGTCTCCTAAAACACATCACCTGTGGACTGATGCCATATGACCTCGTTACTCATCTATCAACCTATTTCTGTCTCTCTGTTTGTTTCAGGTATTTTTTATGTGTCCATCACCATGACTTCTCATAGTACTCACCCTTCAACTGTTTAGCAAGTCTAGCTTTTAACATTCCTGTGTTTTGATTAAATCTTCCTCGCTTTAAGGCCTCCCCTGAAGACAGCGGAATCATTTCTGCCCATTTTAGAAGATATTAGATCATTCTGTTGGGCTGTGCAGTGACTTTACAGTCACTTTAGCTATTTTGGATTGTACTTAAGAGGTATTAAGAACAAAATTGTTAAGTGTGAACTCATAAGCAGTGGATGGTATCCCAAATCTTTTGAAAGTAAGCAAAGTTTTGCTATCAACTTAATTATGGACAAAATACTGCTTATTTATTTTAATTTTTCTTCCAGGATGATTTCTCATCCTGATTCTTCTGTGCATTTCATGTTTGCTAGCATTGTTGTCTTTGATTCTTTAACAGAAGTCTGATATTTTAAATGTGTGGGATTACTGATGGCATGGTTTCCACAAACACATTGGAAATATATCTGTACAGATTCTAGTGTGTTTGAGAACTTAGCATGGCTGGGACTTTTAGGTGCTATTGGATTAACAAATCACACCCATTCCCATCTTTAGTGTCAAAGAAGCCATACACCTGTGTTATGAAATACATCCATGTTACAACATTAGTATCAAGACAGAGGTTCCTATGTTAGTTTCCAAGCACCTAATTTAAAATTACAATTTAATAGAATTAAATCCACTAATATCCAGTTTGGTTTACAAATACAAAAGGTCTGCTTTTGGCTCAACACCTTTAAGAAATTGGAGCTGGTTAGATTTGAGGAGCAGATGGGAGTAGCTGGCATTTAGTGTACTTACAATTTTTAATTACAAACAATGCTAGATACACATGCTTTGTTATCCCCTAGAACACTGATGTGCTGCTCACTGTCATAGGCCCCATTTTATGGCTTCTTGAGAGTGAAATATTGTTCATTACTGGACTTTTCTAATTTCTGTGGCAAGTTAAGGATGGCATTGCCATCCCCAAAAGTTCAAAGCTCATAGGACTGCCTTACAGTCTACAAGATGTACTTGCAAACTATTTATTTGGGGTTTCTCCGTTTTGGTTTTAGCCTTCATGCTACACTTACACCACATATTTAGATTTTTCTCAACAGGAATGAGAGCTAGAATTGCTTATTTCATAAGCAAGAATGTTAGTTCTCATGTATGACAAAATGTTACACTTGATGAAAATAATTTCCCTTTCACCAGCTAGTCTGACTTTCACAGTCCTGCTGGTGAATCCACAGAGATGTGGAACACATTATTTTGTACTGGTAACATTGGGAGTGCACTTAATGGGACTGTCCATAACTCTGGTTTCCGTGTTTCTGCCTGATTTACATTCCATTTTTTAAAAAATTTCAATCTGCTTACTAGTTTTGACATTTGACTGCCTAGACATAGCAAATGTATATAACACACCTTAGTTTACTATTAAAACTCTAATCACTTAAATAGACCTTTCCAGTTTGATGGACTACTGCTCTGAAAAGTCCTTAAATATTTAGCTGAGATTTCTAGGCTGAATGTATATCAGCCTGTTATTGTATGCCTAAAGCTTTGGTTTCATCCTATAAAACACAATTTATATCGTATTGCTTAAGGCCTACAGTCCTGTGGATTTATGATGGGAAAGAATGATGTATATACTTTTCTGATATATACAATTATCAAGACTTTCTGCATTGCCTTGGTTTTCCGTTTTCTTAGAACTGCGACCCCAGTTTTCAATCCAAAGGAGTTGCACAGAATTAAAGTCTGGCCAGCTCAAGTTTTGGCCTTGTGCATAGTCCAGATTTAATAGCCATACATTAATTGTATCATACTAAGAGATGTTCTCTGATGGTGAATTGTATAGGTTGTATACAGTGTTTTGTATAGGTTGATAAATGTTGTCTTTTCATATGCCTGGAAAACTCATACAGGAAATAAGAAAAATGTAACAATATATTTAAAAATATTTTTATATTTTTTCAGAATTTTTGTTGTTAGCCTGCACCAGCACCAGTTCCATTTTCACTATCGATACCTAACATGTTTTAAATACTTCCCTATAAAGATATCCCCCAACACGGCTACTCCGTATGTTCCCCTAGGTACTGACTTAACTGAGTTTAGATATTTACTATAGTATTATAAAAGCTGCATGAAATGAACATTCTTTGATGTGTTTGATTAGAATATTTTCAACATAAATCTTTATCTATAGGTAAGTTAATAGAAAAATCATGAGTAACTCCTTTCTTGGAAGAAGGAATTGTTCCCTTGAGCATATTATTTTCTTTTCATTTCTCTTTTAGTTACATATTGCAGAGGAAAGAATACAAAGCTGAATCAATATAATGAGAGGCATACGAAAAAGCAGCGATCACTATCTTTTTCTGCTTGGTCTATATTCTCCAGCCTTTTTCTAAATAGTTTATAGCATATGATATGGATGCTATAAGAGTAAAGAAATAGAAGTTTGTTATATAATAACAAGAATTAATCTGATTTTTCTTATAAATAGGTAAGTTACTTGCTGTATCTTCTGAGTCGGTCTTTTCTTGACAATTGCTGAAAGAAAGAGATTTTTTTCTTTGTACATCTTAGAGCCAAAATACAGTTAGAGATCAGGCAATTTCCTTAAGAGTAGATTCATGACCAAAGCCCCTTAATTTCAGATGTAAAGTGGCCTGGCTGCATTCATAAACAAAGCCATGAATTCTTTTCCGTTTGAACTTGTGTTCTTTGATTTTCACTGAATGACTGACCATTTCAGCACGCTCTCCTGATCATATATAATTCAGTCCTTGACCATTACAAACCAATCACTCACAGCTGACCCTTGAAATTAATTAATGCCAATCACTGCTATCAGTCAAGAGACATTCTGAGGGATTTCAAAAGAAGAGATTGATGTTACATAGTGCTAAAGGTAGATGTAGAAAATGCAGTCAGTCAGTGAATTTCTGGAGAACTTAAATTACATTTATAGATTGCTAACATCCATTCTAGTACATGTAGTTAGAAGATGGTAGTCTTCAATGTATACTAAAGCTGGAACAAGTGCTCAGTGTGAAAATGCTAATTTTTAGATACTTATATCTTGAAAACCATAGGTGGTCTTGGCATGGAAAATAAAATGCTACCTCCAAATTTGAATCTCTAAAGCATAGCAGGAGGCAGATCTAACCAGTACTGTGACCATATGTGTTTGGGATTTCATACACAATAATTAATTTCCATTCTGTAAAAATGAATAATTTAATATAACATCCCACATCAAGAGATACAAACATAAACTGATACTTTAAAAAAGAAATATATCATTAACAATCTTTCTTCCTAATCAAAAGTAATTTTAAATGTTATAAATAAAATTAAATGAAAAGGAAACTATTTAGCTGCTTTTACTTCTCAACGTAAGCAATTTATGATTATCTCTTGGCAACTGGAGGATGCTTAATTGAATAAAGGACCTAGAAAAAAAGTAATATGTAAATTGATTACCTATATATGTATTTAACAACATCTGTGTTCTGACCTAACTGCTTCTAGTTATGAACATGCTTCCTCATTCCTGCATGAATTACATCTGAAGATGAGCCATCATCAAAATACTTAATTTTACTTAAACTCAAACATGACACACCTGCAAGCTAGGTCTCTTCACTGAAATAGTGCTACTCAATAGGCTTTACTGCCACTCTCTGACACAGGTCAGCTCAATAGAAGTCTTTGGAAATTTTCGTTCTGGTGTCAGATAATCAACAACATCAGTGTTGTCATGTTACCTGAGATGCTGCTTTGACAAAGGAATGAGAGGTAAAGCAGGCAGTGTCACCTTGTATGTCTGCTGAGAATATGCTTGCACCAAGCTATCCAACATGCAGTATTCTCATAAAAACATGTTATGCCAAATCTTCTCTCAAGTGATACTTGAAGTTTAAAAAAAAAAAAAAAAAAAAAACTGTTAGCTGATGCATTTGTCTCCTGTTTACCACATTCATCTGCCACTCTAAGCTCTGTCCAAGAGCAAAACAACTTTTTTTCAAATAAAAAAGTCAAGTTTAGAGAGAAACAAGAACTGAATCTTGTTATTTGAACTGCTTTGCTAGCAAGACTGACTACAAATCAAAACCATGTGCAAGGTTGGAAGTTTTTAGCCACCTAAAACTGTTGATTGACACCTAAAGGGAATTTCAGAAACCCAGTTAGGCTCTTAGGCACATTTCAAAATCCCACTAGATGCCAGTCTGACTATATATCTTAGAAAAAATGTAGTTCTTATGAATGGCCTGTAATCTCTAATACCTGTTGGATCTTAATCCAGACTGTGAAATTAGGACTCGATCCA
Source organism: Rhea pennata (assembly GCF_028389875.1). Classification (NCBI taxonomy): domain Eukaryota; kingdom Metazoa; phylum Chordata; class Aves; order Rheiformes; family Rheidae; genus Rhea; species Rhea pennata. The sequence goes on along the minus strand of NC_084667.1, from coordinate 56,101,632 downwards.
GATCCTAGTGTGCAGCTAAGGCTCCCCATAGTTGTAAATGAGAGTAATCTGTATTGCAGAATGATGGAGACTTCTGGGAGATACATGTGTCTTTTGGGGTTCCTTCTATAAGGTGCATAGCCAAACTGCCAGCTGTCAGTCAAGAAAATGATATTCTTCAAGATTTCTTTGCTTTTGAGTATCAGATTTGCATCACATTACTAAAGAGCACCTATCAGCAAGCAAAGAATATCTTACAAGTAGAAAAAGTGTTTTGTTGCTTGATTAGATGTTTGTCAATAAGAGAATAGTTAGCTTTTTTTTTTCAGAGCAGCATAGCTAGAAAGGCAAGCAGGGATCATATTTCTGAAGTCCAGAGATAGAGACAGGGGCTAGCTGTGCTGTGCCTTTCCTGATATCTTGATAAATGACACTCTTTTGCAGTGGGTGTGAACATTGTCAGATGGAGTGATGCTGTTAATGATGACATTACTCCCATTATGTAGCTTTTGCTTTTCTTAAGCAATGTTTAGAAACTTGTTCCCTGTGCTCTGCTACTTGTGGTATCATCATTAGCATCTGTTCTTTTTAGGCTGCAAAACATTCTTGCTAGATCTACAGTCTACCAGGACCACTAGTTAGAATATTTTACATAAACATATATACATTTTTCCCTGAAAACGTTAACTCAGCAAAGAATTAAGCAGGCAGTGATTTTGGGGAAAATTTTAAGTGAGGTGATTTCTTAGGTTGAAAGTGCACTTTCTTTAAAAAGGAAAGAAGTAGCTTGAAATGACACAATGCCAATTTTAGTTGTGGATTGAAGAAACCATTGGAGATGATTTCGTATGAACAATAAAGATTTCCCTCCAAGTAGTTCCAGTCATCTCTCAAGGTATATCTGCATACCAGAGGCAATGTAATGTAGAGATTCCCTGCTACTTTAAAATAACTAGGCACAAGATGTTTTAGTCAACTGGTCAGCAGCCTAGCCACAGGATAGGAGCAGGATATGTTTTTTCCACACTGAGCTCCCTAATGTACTGGTTATACTGCCATGTGGACCTGAAGAAGTTTGTATGTGCCTTCACTGCAATAAACTTGTTGCTGTGTGTGACTTCACTCTTAGCTCACTGATGACTAACATTTTAGCTCACTGATGACTAACGTTACCTGCGTGAGTTGAAAAGGCTTCTGAGACACCAAAGTGGGAAGGATAACTAATGGGTTTATGCCTTTCAGCATAGCATATATCAACAGGAGGTCTGTTGTCCTTCTGCAAGTACTGCTTTTTGCTGCTCTGACTGTTGTTAATGAAGCTGCAGCTCACTTCTGTCTGTCCCTGGTTTCCGGTGTCTGGGTTGGTTTGAGGTTGAGAGTGGTTTCCTGTTTCTGTGCAGTTCTCTGGTAGTTTAATTGAAAAGACTTGTCAGCAAATATGTGTCCAGTGTGGCTAAGGAAAGAGCTAAGGTCCAGTTTTCTGCAGCAAAGTGACTGTGAATATAGAAATTGCTATAGAAATGAAAAAAAAAAACCAATAAGCTCATGTTTGATGTGAGCAGCAAAATTTGTTTTCTAGTTCTAGGAGGGTTGGGCAAGTGTGTGGAGGGGAGCTCAGGCCTTCTGTAGGAAGGATAAGAGGAGGAATAGAACAAGCGGAAATATTAGTGGAAGGGGAAAATTGGTTCAGTAAATGTCTTCTTGTTTCTTCCAACTTGGCTCTGCATGTATGAATAAACAGAGCTGAATGAGGAAATGTACTAAATTTATATATCAAGTCCTTAAAAATGAATCCATCAGAAATAGCTTCAAGTCCATACCCTAAATAAAGAGGGATTATTATGAAAGGATATTCTACATACTGCTCTGTGCTATGAATTTTTTTGGGGGTATCTAAGGAACCCAAAGCCATTGAGTGAGGAATGTATCCATTCATATGGTTTGACTGCATTTCTAGCCTTACTTTGCAACTACCTGTCTCTTGGATGCAGTCTCTTCCATTTAATATATTATAGAAATCCCATCAGATAATAGAATCCATTGTTTCATGCAGAATGCATACACATAAACAAATGAAAGACTTGGTCCAAAAGGGCTGACAGGCTAAGGTACAGCTCTTGCATGCAATTAATTGGATACATAAGAGTACTCACACTTTCTCCTACTCACAGTTCCTCTTCAAAGGAACTTTGTATCAGTACCTTAAAAGTAGAGTTGGGTCCAAGTCTTGGCAGGTCATACATCTAAATAGACAAGCTGAACAATGACAAGATTACTGAAGATTTACTCTTCTGTTTTTACTGGTGGAGAAAGAAAGTACGCTCCTCCATTGCCTCACCTTTTTGGTTCAATTTCCAGTTGCCCAAGCTGCCTAGCATGGTTACTATGAAGTTTCTCTTCCCTGAAGAGAGGAGTGTCAGAGAGTACAGTGCTGTGTTAGAGTGGCTGAGATGTGTCTGGGCCTGGCACTACCATAATGTGATCTGTCCTCCACCCTGAGGTGAGTGTCAATGCTCTTCACATGAACTGGGGAATTCACCTTTTGCCCTTAGCTAGAGTTCTTCTGAGGCTTCGTGCTTCTTCTGTCACCTTTTCTGGATTGCCTGAATCATGGCTTGTCACAGCACACTGGCACAGGGATTTCAGCATGGTAGATAAAAGAAAGCAATGTTTGGGGCCTTCATAATTATCTGTCTGATAGCTGGTTTTCATGTAAGGAGATGGGGAGAGAACTTCTGGGAGTTCTAAGGCTTGTGTGGTAGCTTATGGACTGTATTTATTTTTTAAAGGTCTAAATCTGATGCTGTTTTTCTCTCTCTTTTGTGCTACATAGGGAGCATAGGGTAAATGTGGTCCTAATACAGGCAGGATGAATTTGGATCTCAGACCAGAGATGAACCAGAGGGAAGAATCTGAAGTCAGACTCAGATGACCTTTGTGCCATTCTGATGTCTTAAACATATCAGCAAATGTCCTTTGTTCCCTGTTTCCTTTCCTGAGGGTTAAAAGCTGAGGAAGGTTCACGAGAGACTGGATAAGTTTATGGAGGAGAAATCCTTTGATGATTGCTAAATATGTAGAAACGACACCCAACTCTGGAAGTCCCCATGCTGAAGACAGTTGACATCTAGGAAAGTATTAGTTGAAAGTATCAAACATGCTTGTTCACCCTGCTCTTCATCTTATTTAGGCTTCTGGGCATCTGGTAATGGCCTTCCCCCCCCCCCCCCTTTTTTTAATTGAGATTATGGGGTGATTCAGACCCCCTTCCTTTTTTGTTGCAGATAAAATCACATCCCTTCCTATAGTCATAAACACATGGTTTTGATCTTATTCTGGGTCCCATTTTACACCAGAGGATGGCATCACAGGCTGTACAGGAGCTTCTTTTTCATGAATGCTGCCTTGGGGTGATGGAGATTGACCCAGTCTTCCTTTAATTCTGCCACATATTTACGATTCACTGGTAGTGGAGGAAGCTCAAACCCTACTGTAGGTCTTGACCTTGTGCTTTACTGTGGAAGACCACTGTTCCTAGTCTAATGTCATCTTTTTTTTTTCTCCTTCAGTGGCTCTATAGCTTTTATGCTCTGAAAAAATTTTTTGACTCAGTTCTGCTCTGTCTTATTCTGCTTCTGCTTGGATTCATTCAGAGCTGGGAATGAAGGAAGATACCACTGAGGTTTTGAGAAGAACTGTGCCCACTAGAATAGTGACCTCTGCCACTAAATAGCTCTTTAGCCCAATCCAGCATAATTATTCCCATCATTCTTTGTTCTCACTCTCTCAATGCATTCACTGTTTTAAAAGGTATTTCTATTGTGCTTTCTATCTTTTCTGTCTGGGACATACTTGGCAGTGTAAGCACTGTGAACTATCAATAACAACAGCATTATTTGTGTAAAGATAAAAGGAAGCAAAATATTTTGTGGCTCTGTTCAGGCCCGTATTATCCTATGACAATATTAAAAGAGTTAAATCCTACTTCGTTAAAGCCAAATGGACTTCCACTTGTGAAACAATGTAACTGAAGATGATGTAGTTAGAAAAATAAAATAGATTGTTATAAACCTTTCTATATCAACTTGGTAGATGCTATTTTCTTCTGTTTGATCAACGTATTAATAGATGAGTTTGCTATTTTCTTTTACTTTATAGCCACAGCCCTCTGTTCCTGATTGTGAATCTCTCTCAAGAACAACTAGATGTTTGACCAGCTCGACCTGTGCAGTACATTCTTATAGAACTTTATAAAAGGTCTGACAATCACAGCTCCTTTAAAACCTTCTATACCAAATTTAGCGTTTGGGTCAGGGCACAGAAGCATGTGTGGCTGAATTGGCAAATACATCAGTAGCTCAGAAGGTGTACTCAGATGATTTCTGAAATGTGGTAGTGAAATGATATACTGTTTAAAGACATTTTTCTGCTTTGGTGGATAAGGAGTTAACTGCATGGGAACTGGATCCTGCTTCTCCTTGCACAGATGTTGAGAGGGTGAGGAGTTGACAAAAAAGTATCTCTGAGACAGAGAGGAGAAAGAGTGTTTGGAAAAACAACCTGGGTTTTAGGAAACCATCTAGCCAACCTGGATCTGATTACCAGATTGAACCTTGGACTTTGAGAGTTTTGTTACTTCTCTGCTGATAATAATTAGCTTTGATTTCTGATCATAAAGATTGTCTCAGAAATTATATCTGAGTTTGGATCTATTTTTTTCTGCATCATTTCACTAGCTTAAGCTACACAAGCTTATGTTTTGGCTGATTTGATTGCTGGTAAGAAAGATGAAATGTTGGGGACAGGTTAATTTGAAAAGACTAGAATAGGGATCAAAGAAATGAAAATAATAGAGCTTTTTCATAGGGATGGAACAGAATTGGAAGACATAGGAGAACAGTAAGAGCATTTATTGATACAGTTGTGGAAATGACCTTTATTTGCCAACCACTGCTGTTTTTGCTAAAACACAGATTTTCTCTTTGTCTTAATAACCGGAACTTTGATCTCTATTTTCAGCTTCTACTCACTTGCCATCTAATGGGCTTGAGGTTTTTTTTTGCAAATGTCTGGGAGATCCATCACCCCAAATAAGTGGACTTTAAAGGTCAAGAGAGCTCTTATCCTTTTAGTTCCTTTCATGAGAGCTCTGAGCAGCAGGCTCAGCAGTCTCAGCATGGACTCAGTGGTATTTCCTCACAAGGTAGCCAGAAACTGCATGCCTGCAGGGTAAAACAAAATTACCAGTGTTCCCCCATGAATGTCCTACACCTCGAGAGGCCACAGCCAGCTACGGAGCAGTTAGCTGCATGGCTGAGCACTAGCAGTAAATGCTTACTTCAATTGTGGCAACTGCCACTCAGAGGGGATGCATTTAATCTTGAAGGATAGATGTCTCAAGACATCTCGCCTAAGTGACACAAAGCCTCTGGATGTAGGAAGAAAGGTTCTGTAAGTAAACAGTTTTCCTCTGAAAATGGGGTAAGAGAGTTTGAATAGTAATTAATAAATTAGCTTCAACATGAATCTATTCCTAATTTCTCCTGGAGCTGCCTAATGAATGCATATGGGGGGAAAAAAGTGACAATGTAGAAGAAAGCCAACAACAAAATAAAGAAATTCCCCTGTTCTCATTGTGCCTATTGTAGTTAATAGAAATGTAATAATGTTTGCAAATTTGCTTAGAAATTATTTATATTAAGGTATGATCTGATTCCCAAATCAGATCATGGGTTTGGAACCCAGATTCCAAACCCTATAGAAATTACATTTTGACTAGCACTTCTAAAAAAGATGGCCTGTAGGAAAGAGAAAGTCTAAGTAAATTGCTTCTGCTCATAGATCCTGATGAGGCCCTCTTGACCTGTTCATTTTCTCTACTCAATTCAGCTGGAAACTGTTACCATTCATTATCAAAAATCTTCTAAGAAAATGGAAATACCACTGAAGTTTTTTGGAAGATAAGTAACAATTAAGGTCAAATATGAGTAAAATGAGTACAGTTTTTCAAAAGCACCCAAAGACCTAGGGCCACTATAAGATTAGGCTGTAAACTCACCTAGGCAATTTTGAAAACTGTAGGAAAATTCTTACAACATTATATAAAATGGATTTTTAAAGACTTTACTACTGTCATTACTTTGTGAATTTTAAAAGTATAACCGGAATGTGTAATAAATACTGCACAACCTGATCTGAAGGGAACTTTAGGTAACTTACTGTAAATACAAACACATATGTGATTCTTTCTAAATATATTGGCCTATTTACTATGGTAGTTATCTGTTTAAGACTTGCAGTTATATTAAGTAAAATAGTGCGCTTGGACTAACACATTTTCAGAGATCCTATTTGTTTTACTGAAGAATTTATTGCCGCAGTAATAACTGTCAGAGTGAAAGCGTGGTTAAAGTGCTAGAGACAGGATCAACTGCAAAGGGTATCTATCAAACTATCGACTTCCTGCCAGTGGTGTTGTGAACTCTTTTGTCATAAACTCAAGCACCCAGAGTTGAAACCTCGATCAATGAAAGGGGAATCTGGCATCCAGCTCTTTTAGAGAGGGCATCTCTTCTGTTTGACCCATTAGGACACAAATAACAATTTTTATACAGTGCAGGTTTGATTTACAGCAAGCCTTCAGGTTAGCTAGTGACGTTTATATATTAAATGATGTGAGCAGCACTTACCAACTGAAAGAGTTAAATACAAACCTCCCATGGCACCCTAATAAAAAGTTTTAGCTCTGTAACCTGCAAATAGAAATTTTATTTGTCATGCAGAATTTTCTTTTCTTTCTTTTCTTTTCTTTTCTTTTCTTTTCTTTTCTTTTCTTTTCTTTTCTTTTCTTTTCTTTTCTTTTCTTTTCTTTTTTTCTCTTCTCTTCTTTTTCCTTTCCTTTCCTTTCCTTTCCTTTCCTTTCCTTTCCTTTCCTTTCCTTTCCTTTCCTTTCCTTTCCTTTCCTTTCCTTTCCTTCCTTTCCTTTCCTTTCCTTTCCTTTCCTTTCCTTTCCTTTCCTTTCCTTTCCTTTCCTTTCCTTTCCTTTCCTTTCCTTTCCTTTCCTTTCCTTTCCTTTCCTTTCCTTTCCTTTCCTTTCCTTTCCTCTTCTCTTCTCTTCTCTTCTCTTCTCTTCTCTTCTCTTCTCTTCTCTTCTCTTCTCTTCTCTTCTCTTCTTTTTCTTTTCTTTTCTTTTCTTTTCTTTTCTTTTCTTTTTCTCTTCTCTTCTCTTCTTTTTTCTTTTCTTTCTTTTCTTTTCTCTTTTTTCCTTTCCTTTCCTTTCCTTTCCTTTCCTTTCCTTTCCTTTCCTTTCCTTTCCTTTCCTTTCCTTTCCTTTCCTTTCCTTTCCTTTCCTTTCCTTTCCTTTCCTTTCCTTTCCTTTCCTTTCCTTTCCTTTCCTTTCCTTTCCTTTCCTTTCCTTTCCTTTCCTTCTTTCCTTTCCTTTCCTTTCTTTTCTTTTTTCTTTTCTTTTCTTTTTCTTGCCTTGATTGCATTTCAGTCTTAGTATCCTGGTAATATTGAGAGCATGTCATCTATTCAATCTCCAAAGTCCCTTCATCTCTCAGAGCCTCTGTTTCAACTGTGTATAGAAACTTGTTTAAAACCTCTGCAACATGATAATCAAATTTATAGGACAACTTAGTAAAACACCTTCTGATTAGTTCATTTTTATGACCTGTTCCTAATATCATTTTATAGTAGCAGTGATGTGGATACAATATGTGGCACACAGGGAATTTCATCCTTGGAATGTATATGCATCATTCATGCTTCTATGTATTCTAATCATGGCCATTTGTGATTAAATGTCATTACGTTCTAACCTAGACTGGATTGAGAACTGGCTGAAAGGCAGAGCTCAGAGGGTCATCAGTGGCGTGGAGTCCAGTTGGAAGCCTATGGCAGAGTTCTGCACCTAGGGAAAAACAACACTAGGCACTAGTACAAGCTGGGGGCTGACCTTGAGAGCAGCTCTGCAGAGAAGGACCTGGAGTGCTGGTGGATGAGCCAGTAATGTGCCCTTGTGGCCAAGAAAGCCAATGGTATCCTGGGGTGCATTAGGAAGACTGTTGCCAGTAGGTCAAGGGAGGTGATCATGCCCCTCTACTCAGCCCTGGGGAGGCCTCGTCTCAAGTACTGTGTCCAGATCTGGGCTCCCCACTACAAGAGAGACATGGAGCTACTGGAGAGAGTCCAGTGTACGGCTACAAAGATGATCAGAGGGCTGGAGCATCTGCCCTATGAGGAACGGCTGCGAGAGCTGGGCCTCTTCAGCCTGGGGAAGAGAAGGCTGAGGTGTATAAGTACCTGAAGGGAGGGTGTCAAGGGGACAGGGACAAACTCTTTTCGGTTGTCCCATGTGACAGGACAAGAGGCAATGGGCAGAAATTGAAGCACAGGAAGTTCGGCCTGACCGTGAGGGGGAATTTCTTCACTGTGAGAGTGTCGGAGCACTGGACCAGGTTGCCCAGAGAGGTTGTGGAGTCTCCTTCTCTGGAGATCTTCAAGGCCCGCCTGGACGCAACCCTGTCTAACATGCTCTAGGTGAGCCTGCTGAGCAGGGAGGTTGGACCAGATGATCTCCAGAGATCCCTTCCAACCTTACTGATTCTATGATTCTAGAGTCTAGAGACACTGTGGAAAAACCTTGTTAAATGCCTGGACAAAGTTTGCTGATATCTAGAGTCTTCCAGAGTATGCTCTTTTTTTAAACTTGGGGAGCAGAAGGACTCAAGCTCTACTCTGATTCAGGTCAAAGATGTGTTTGCTGTTCAGTAGCAGCTGGGTCAGAGTTTGTTTGCCCGTACAAAATTCCACTCAAAAATTTATTTTGAGATCAGTGAGTGTGAGAGTTGGACATATAAATTTCTCTAGGTTTCTTTTGCTTACTTTTTCTGAGCTCAAACTAGCTTACTGGGGTTGGATCCACATAGTAGATTTAGTCTTTTTTCAGTATATATTCTTTTGGGCTCACTGTACGTGTCTGCCCTGTGAGTGGGACAACAAGCCATGCTACCTAAGGTATGTCACTATTGTGCAGGGTTAGACTAGGCACTTCTCAGTGTAATGCAGTATGAACAATGAAAACTGTGTCTGCCTGCTACTTTCTTTGTATTTGTAACTTTTAGTATGCTTTTTGATCCTTGTTGAGAGACTTGGATAGCATTGTTTTTCTCATTTCTAATCTCCTAAAGAAGTGATGGTAGGCATCAACTTCATTTGTTATTGCTTGCTGTAGTCTGTTCACTTTTTGGAGGCTGAGGGGAGGTGCTCACTTATATTATGGCTTTTATATGTGTTTCCTATTTTTACAAGGAGAAGCCTTCACTGAAATCTGATTTCTGTAGTGCCATTAGTTTGATAGTTTGATCATTATAGTATCATTTCAGTATGTTTGGCTTTAGTGTAAGCTTGCAGAAAGTACACTCCATTCTCCCACGAACAAGCAAAACTGTAAGACTTAGGTGGATTGTTACTGTGTATGTGAGGTAGGTACAGTCTTGTACCTCAGAAGAGGAGCTTTTCTTCTGCCTCAGAAGAACTTTTTCTCGTGCTGCTACTTGTCTGAAGCAAAGTATACATTACAACACAGGAATGAAACAGAAGTTTAGTGCATACCAGATATTATACCACAGACATTGCCAGTTTCCATCTTTGCATTAGCCTTTTCTCTTGCCTGCCATAGTTCTTTTTATTTTTATTAAAGGTGAGTGTCTCCAGACTCTGTTAATAATTTTGAAATTTAGATGCATATTCCACTTATTTCTCATACAATGCCTTAACTTGAAGTGGCTGATTACAGTTTTATGCGGCTCTTTTACAAGAATAAAATTTCTCCTTGTATGTATTGGAGGAAATGACTTCTACTTATTTTATTTTTTTTTTACACAGTATAACATATGCAAGGTTTATCAATGGATCTTGAATTGTCCTGCTGTGCATTAGGCCTGTTTATCTGTTGCAGCCTGAATCTGATTTGCTCATCTTCAATCAGATGAGCATCATCTCTGTGCACTCCATATGATCAGATTCAGAGCTGTTCGGGTTACTGACTGAAAATGACGGGTTCTTGCAAACTCAGACAGTCTTAGCAATAACTATTATCAGCATGGAGATGAGAAGCGTTGTCTCATTTTTGTGTTAAAGTTCTGTCTTAAACACAAACTACATTTTTTTTTTGATTAAGTATTAACCTATAAGTGAATTGTTGCTCTGAAACATGGGAAAATTTCAGTCATGCGATTTCTTATTGAAGAGCAGGCTACAGTGCAGTATTAACAGCCTATGTTATTGTGGTTCAGATCCTTATGAGCCACAGCTGGATGCTCTTTCCACCAAATTCTGATTTTGTTTAACATTTGCTGGTGATGTAGTTCAGATATGTTATTCAGCCCCCCAAAAATATCTCACCATCTTTGAACAACACCTTGTCAGACAACTATGCCATTAACACAGTATTTTTGTTTTAATTAGAATGAGTGATATGCTGCTAGTGAGCATACATATCATGTTTCTTTCCATAGACTTGAGGCTTTTATGGTTCAGCTTTTAAATTTACTCCGTTTGCAATCAATAGAGTGTGCTATGGGCTCAATAAGACCAAAATTAATTTAACACAATTAGCTATAATTCAAACTTTCTGCAAAGCAGGTCCTATTTTCACTTTTTTGCACTACATCACCTGCGAGTGGCTGTAAGGTGTCAGAGGCTGATCTGAATCAGATCAGAGTATTTTAATCTAATTTGTATTTTGCTGTCTTCCTTCAAATGGCTATGTACCCTGAGTCGAGAAATAGAGTAAAAAATAAATAAAAGGGATACTTCTGTTTTAACTGTATTCACCCTCTGGATACTTCTGTTTTAACTGTATATTCATCCTCTCCATCAGCCTGCAGTAAGTGCTCAGCAAGGTTTGTACTGGCAGGGACAATCTGACTGCACTCCAAAATTTCCATATAGTTGGGACTCACACCTGTATGCCTGTGACTTGGGAAGCTCAGCAAGCAATTTTTAACTGTAAGGACATAGTTTAGGGTGAGAGAGGATTGAGTGTGCAGCAAATGTCCGATAGAGATAGTTTTGGTGGTCCTGCTGGCTCTCTGCCTGCCGTGGCTGGAGACGCGGCTCACGGAGCAGTGTGCGCTGCGCTGGTGCGCACAGCAGCCCTGCCCCAGTGCAGGACAGGGACACGGGCAGTTCCTGGGCCATGCACAGTGCCCGGCCTGGCTGCTTCGCATCAGCACCAGCTGAACTGGCTTCTGTGCTGTTCACCTGCACTGAAAGCGATTCCCAAACTGCCTTTCTTCTTTCTTTAAGTAAATGTTTTCCTTGCTTTGGACAGCACTGGCAAACCATGTTTTGAATTGAGTAATCAAACAGCATGAGTGATGTTTATTGCTATTCTCAAATAATGACAGCAATTTTTTAAATGATTTTTCACCTAAATGGTATTTCTCTAAAATCATGTGGGAGTTCAGGCTGATATTAAGACCTAAGTTGATGCCCAGGGAGCTGTGATTTGGAACAGAGATCGTATATTTTATTTCTAATGCCATATTTTTTTTCTCGAGTTCAGGATGTATGTAGAAAACTGTCGTTGTTAGCTTTCACCCACATTCAATTTTGTATATGGTTAACAAGTCAATTTTAACTAACGGCTTTACAGTTGAAAGGAAATATGTAAATAAGGTAAAGCCACAGTAAATATTACAGAAAAGGGATAATTAAAATACATTCATCCTTTCTTTTTTAAAAACTCTTTGGTTTTATAAAGAGAATGTGAAGTTATCTAAGCAGTTAAAAAATCAGACTGCCTTCTGGTATTTTGGTCACTATATCCCGAATTTTTTAAATGCCCTTGTTTCAGAGTTTTGGCTGACAGAAATTGAGAAAATATGCACGGATAGAGCATTTTGGATGCTAAATTAAATGGTGACATGTTAGAAAATAGCGTATGCATTTCCAGCCTGGAGCTCCCAGCGTTATTGTACAAAATTCCACATTAATATCTTACTCAGTTTCTGTGATTATATCCTTTATATCAGTGAATGTCATGGCTGCCAGGTAAAATAAAACCATCCTATGTGTCCTTTCAGAATTATGCCAAACCTAATAACGTGTGAGAGTTGGTACGCGTTTCTCAAAGGCCTGCGATGCCAGCCAGCCCCAGCAGACTAATGTATAATCAATACATCTTTCGCCGGCGACCAGGGGCCTAGTGAAGCATGCAGAGCAGCCAGTCAATAAATAATAGCCGCAGGTCATTGCCACGGCAACTCGGCGCCCCTGGGTCAGATCGCTTCACTTTGGACCTGACCGTGACTTTTAGGGCTCCCTGACAGCTGCGGGTCGGTGGGAGGTCAAGTTTATGCCCAGCGGGCTGCTGGCCTCTCCCATGCTGTCTCTCCCTTTCAGCCCCCCTGACACTGACCATTAATCCTGCGCAGCCAGCGCTGCGCTTAACCCCTCGTTCGCTGGCCAGCGCACAGCGCGCCCGGGGCCGGGCCCCTGCAGGGCGTCCTCTTCCTTTCAAACCGCCAGTGTGTAAGTCGGAGTTTGCTTCTGTTAGCTGTTCCTTGAAGAGCCGTGTGTGTTTTTCAGCCCTGAGAAAACTGGAGGCGCTTCCTTTAGCTTGGCAGAAGTTTCTGGAGTCGGGAGTTACGCTGGGAATGTTAATGAAAATGGGGTCTGGGGCCTCCCCAGTCTGACACACAAAATGGCTGCCGGGGTGCCGGCGGCAACGTTTGCCTGCAGCGGCCAGGCGCTGCAGTGCCTACCGGCCTGTAAAATGAAGAACGTTTACAAAATTACTTGAAGATAACTCAATTGTTTTGGGCCTACGCTACAATAATTTAAATAAATTCATGACCTCATTACCTCAAGGTTTCCCCTAAATCTCTCAGGGAAAAACTGCAGGATCGTGACGTATCCTTTCAGTACCCTTATTATCCTCCAGTGAGTAGAAGTACCTATCAAATCACTAGGAAGTCTTGTTCTCGTAAGATTTGTAAAATTTTAAACCTCATTTGTGGACTATAAAGTTTTGTACAAGCTCAAATATGCAATATATGTTTGACCTGCTGAGTACGTTGCCACAGGACGTAGCCAAGTAAAATAATTTGACTTGAGTAAAAAGGGGCAGATACTTTTATTATCACTAGTAATATTTTTATAGCTATGAAAGCCAAGATAATAAGAATAATCAAATCATCTATTTCAGGACATAAGCTGATTATAGTACTAGCAATGATCAGGAATGAATTTTACTTTTTTTTTTTTTTTTTTTTTAGGTGGGGAAGCAGAGTGACTAAAATTATAATTTAAAAAGTCTTAATCATCTTAGAGTTGGGCACTGAGAACTGTAGTATGATAAAGGCAGGGCTGAAACTTACTCTGGCTTGAGAAAACCTTTGACTTACTTCTGTATTCCCATATCTAAAAACCACTCTTATGGCTTAGACTTGGCAGTCATCATATCTCGCTGCCTGCCCTCTTTACTCTCCCAGTGATACCAGGCCTGACAGCTCTTTCACTGGTGTTTTCTGAGTGTCTCTGTGCCATATATCTCCCATTTCTACAACATTACTCTTGTTCATCAAGATATTAGCCTTTTTCCATTTAATATTATATATTTCTTTTTTAAAGCGTATAAAGGGGCCACATGTCGTACTTTCTTGTTTAAGATTTCCTGCTCTTTGCACAACCTGCTCATGGTCTCATCTTGTTTGCAGTAGGAGGGAATACCCTCAGAGAATCACCTGGAGCCCACAGGACCCATGTGAGAAGATGAAGCCATATGGTGTCTTGCATTCCCTTTCTCAACAGCAGGTCATTCTGGTAACGTGTCCTCCTTATGTCTTCAGCAGTCACTGACCTTTCCAAGGAGCTTAACAGTTTTGCAATGCCCCTTACTCAGCCCATGACTGGATATCACAATTTAGCATCGCTTATATGAAAAAAACAAGTATGGTTACGGCAAGCATCTGTGGTGCTGTCTTTCAGTAACAGTAATACTGTTCTTTTTCTTAGTAAGTTCTGAAAGAAAACTTGTACTGTTAGTCTATGCAAATAGTTTTTTAAAGGAGATGCTGTGGTTAGTTGTTAGAGTGTTTATTCTTTTCCCTATTACTTGTAATCAGACCTGAAACTACCAATAGAAAAAATTGTAGGAAACGGTATATAGATTTCATGACAACTGTCTGCATACTTTTTGCAATTCTAGGACAGATGTGCATGTATAAAGGGAGTTATACCTAAAGTGTAACTTTAGCAGGAGAAGTTAGATGTCTTCTGGATTCTCTCCAAAATCAGTGGAGAACCTGTGTCAGGTCCAAAAGGTGAATCATTTTAACCAGTGTCTACACATTCTGCCTTTCAATAGGACAAATTGCCCTCCAAGCTTCCCCTCTTTCTCAAGACTACAGAGAAGACTAGTCAACCAGATTGTACTGAACATTTAGCATTGCAGAATTAAAGTTAAGTGAGAGAAATCAATCAGTATATATAGCTATTTCTATCACTGACTTTTTCTTTGAATCATTTGAAATTTCTATTATCGCTTAGTAAAAGGTCCACATTAGTGTCTAAAAGCTGCGTGACTGAACTAAGTAGCCATATGATGTGTATGTGTCAAAACACTGAAGCATATGCTCACAGATGAACATTTCTCTAGGTGTTTCACTAAACTGGGAATCCTATCCCAGCAGTCTTTCCCTAGCCAATTTTCCTTTCATTATCCCTTTTCATTCCATCACCTGTCCTTTGTAACTGTAAGATATTTGAGACTAGAGACCTGCTTCCTGTCTTACCTTAAAGTAGAACTGCTTTAGGCCTTGTAAAGTAAAGGATAGTTATGGACACTGTGAGAAGAAGGTATTCTTTAGAAACTTCCCTCATGTTAAGGATAGACTGTCATAAAAAAACTCATAAACAAAAAACACCTAACAATAATATACATTCAAAACTAAATGAGACTAAGACATTCAAGGAATGACAGAGAGGTTATTGATGAGGTAAAAGTTTCATCAGCAGGAAAGGAGTTGGCTGGGCTGACACCTTAAGATAAATGAAAGTGGCATGTCATCTATATCTTTCCAGTGCATTTGAATTTATTTGTGGGAAGCAAATATTAAGTTACATAGGACAGCCTATTTTTTCCTGTGGATCTTCATTGTAGGTTGAGAACAATTTGCCCCCAGTCTGTCTTCTCTACATCCACCTCTCTCTGCAAAAAAATCATTGGAAAGAGAAAGTAGAGATGAAGTTAAATCTAATCTTTAAAAGATTTGGTGAATGTACATCCAGCTGAACAACACCCACTGTTATACTGAAGCTAACTTCTTATGCTCATATGGTGTAGCTGAAGCACTGTTTATAAAAAGCAGAAGTATGATTTCGTACATTGGGTGTCTGCAGGCAGGATTATTCATGAATGCTTCGTACTGATGCCAACAGTGGCTTTTGTCAGGCAATGGAAAAAAGCAGTATCCAAGCATGTTGACCTAACATCTATTGCTTCATATAGCCTAAGCTGCTGAGTGGTAACTCAAGACATCTGGTAGTCATATTTTCTCATCATCTTTAGATATGTAAAATACAGTCATATTTTGACCGGATTTCCTGTTTCCATGTACATTTCTTGATACTTAAAAAATCTAGCACTACCAAACCAGGTCAATTTACAATGATATATGATCATTGCTTCATTCTTTTTTTCCTGTCAAGATAAACCTCATGAATGATGTCATAATAAACACTCAGAAGAACTCAGAAATGACTAAAGTTTCTATAATATAGGCAGTTCTGATGTTTTAAGATGAATTTATGTTAATATGTTTGCACAGATGCTAACAAATTAATCTGAAGTATTGTGTGAAATTTGCTGGTGGGTTTTAGACAGTGGATTAAAATTAGAAGGAAAATTGGTAGAAGAAGAAAAGAAGCATGAAAGAAAATGCAGTGGGGGAAATCAGGATAAACAAAGAAGGCATGCTTATCTTGGAGCTGGGTTCATGGCACAGAGAGAGAGAGAAGTTCTTGAAAGCAGGTGCATACAAGAAGCTCCTAAACCTATATTAGAAGTCTGCTTGCCTGTAGGGCTAAGATAAAATAGGGTATAAAGGCTTGCATGGAAATTACTTTTTTTTTTTTTTTTTTTTTTTTTTTTTCCCTCTCCTTTTTCCTCCCCCGAGGAGGATGGGAACACAGAAACACATATGCCCAGAAGGTCTGGAACTAATGTGGGGAGGACACCTGGCATAGCGGGGGCTAAGATAAAGAGAGGCCACAGGGGCTGCAAAAGAGAGAGAAATAGTGATATAAAGCACAACTAGAAGTTAAGTTGAAATACATGCTAGAGACAGCTATTCAAAAGTATTCAAAAGTTGAAATATAAGGGTGATAAATGGATATGAAATTAGTTTGTAATGACATTATTGGTTGGAATAAAACTAATGAAACAAACACTGAAGTTCTTAGCATAATTTTGAAGAGATTAATTAATAGAACATACCTTGAAGGAAGGACATTTATTTTAGAGAAGTTAGAAATGGCGGAACACTGCAGTGCTGGAGATCCTCAACACTAAAGATAGCTTTGTCAAAACCACCACACAGCACAGTCAGTTGACAACTGAGACGTGGAAGCTAGAACATAATGCAGAGTAGTCAAATACCACAGAAGAGAATGGTACTAATAGTAGAGGTAGTAGTGGTAATGCAAGTAAACGATGTAAGTAATAAATGAAACACATAATGTGTTTCTCCTGGAGAAAACAAGGGTTCAGTCTGTTTATTGGGACCTAAATGACTTGTGGAAATGACTTGTGGACCAAATGTTTTAAGTTTAAAAAAAGACAATGTATTAAGATATTGTTAAGCAGTCAACCTAAAGTACTTGTATAAATAAAGACTGAAAGAAGATACATTCATAATAGTTGGTATAATAAAGACATACCTCCTATAATATTTCTGAGTTCAAAGCACAACACAGATACTAAATGATCAGATAGAGGCATATAGCTTACAAACTTAATATGCTGCAAAGTTAAAAGTCACTGTAGATAAACAACTAAACAGTTTGTATTCTAAGAAATTAGCACGGAAAAAATATATATTTAGGCATTTTCAAAAGTAGTTCTAGGACAGAAGAGCTGTGTAGGAGCAATACTGTAGCAGTACTTCCAGTAACCTTAATTAGGAGAGGTTACTGCTTTTCCATAATCCATTCAAATATATCGGTGTAAAGAAGTAGAGAAGGTTGGCAGAGAATTGCTTCCACACTTAATCCTTTTCAGTCCTAATTCTTATTCAGTGGGTTGGTAATCTCTTTTCCTCAACTTTTCAAATAAACAAACAAAACCTGTGACCCCTAAGTTTCTAAAACAAAGTCCCACAAAGTAGAACAGGAAAAACCTTCAGTGGGAATACTGAGAGTGGTACTGACTAAAAAAAAAAAAAAAAAAAAAAAAAAAATAGAAATTTATACATTAAAAAGAATTCCCTGAAATATGGAGTTACCTGAATTTGGGTTTGCAGTACAGCCATATTTCTAGTTCTTAACAAAGAGCAGAGAGTTATAAACCCTGCTGCTTCCCAACCTGCATGAGATCACTAGGTATAAGTGGCTTTTATAACCTTCCATAAGGTTTTTCAGTATTCTTTGATCTTTACAAGGCACAGACTAGATACAATGAAGTGAGTTAAATGAAAAGAGAAAGCACTGACAATGGATTTCATGTTAGTATTTTATTAGCTAGAGGCCATGTAAGAATAGACTAAATATCAGCACAGGGTTCTTGATTACAATCTTAGAACAGATGGACATTTTTATCTGGAAATGATGACCACCTTATCTGTAGTTTTCCAGCTATCATGACTGATCTATATCTTGTTTATCCAGGCTAAGCAAGTACAGAAAGTTTATTAAGATAATAAAACTGAAAGTTATCACCAGTTAGGCTCTCTAATCTTGATACAGTTTTGCTGTGTACTGTATTTCAAGAGGTCTGTCAGCCAACAAAGGCTAAAGTTTGAGGGGTATCATTTACAGGCCTACAATGATTTTTTTTTTTTTTTTAACTCAGAAACAAGCAACTTAAAACCCAGTTTAAATTGATGGCAAAAGGTTATTGTCATGACAACTCCCACAGGTTAAACACAGTCTCTGAAAACAGAGTAACAGGTGGAAATCTTCCTTCAGAACAAGCACATTGCTGTGTTTCCTAGTGACTCTAGTTTCCTGGCACTACCCACTAAACTGCCTTTTACAAATATGAGAGAAGAGATTCAGCTGGTTTAAATCAGAATAGTTATAGTATTGGAATTTATGCCAAATGATGTAAATTCAATGATATACATAGGCAGTGGATGTATGTCTAGGAGAGCTGATTGTTGGGATTGTTAAATTAGTTTGCTTTTTTAAATACATCTACATTCTAAACATTGTCCAAACAGTTCTTTTTTTTTATCTATTTAAAGAGACCTAGTTTTAAGATTACAAAATATTCTGAAGTGGGAAAGAAGTTATAGAAGTTTGGTTTATTTTTTAACCAAATTATACTATCAGAAATGTTTTCCATCCCATTAGGATAACGTCAAAGAAATATTTTTGCATTATCAGGAAGGATTAGTTGTTTTTTGACAGATTTTACAGTAATAAAGCACTGTTTCTGAGATTATGATTAGGTAAGTGTGTGCTGGTTTAAAGGAGAGACAGTTTGCAGCAAATAGAAGTGCTGTGAATTTTGATAGTCTGAAAATGTTTTGTGTTCTAAACCTTATTCAAGGATTTTTCCTCAAATTAGATGCATACATACTGTTGCTACTTAGTACCAGAAAACTATCTTGCTTTTGGAGCTACTAGCAGTATTTTGCCTAAAGAGACATCTTGGTGTCTGGGCAATCATCTGTATATGTATAGAATAGAGCACAGTCTGTTGGTCATTATGACACTTCTTGCCTTGCCTTTCAAGTCAGAGGTTCTCAATGAGATCTGTTATGGGGTTTTTGAGTGAAAGATTGATGCTTAAATAAAACCTGTGTGCTGATTATGCCTATGCATTTAATCAATGAGTCACTGAAATTCCATAACAAGCTAAATATCGATGAGCAGAAAACAAATGTATACAATTGCACTTCACTTTGTTTTTTTTTTCCCCTCCCTCTTCCTAATTTCACCAAGCTATAATAAATATGAGATCATTAAGGCCAGTTATACTACATGTAACCAGTTATTGTGCTGTAAACTGCTACAGCTTGCTGTTATTGATCTTACTTATCTTTTTAATTATTAAAGTGACCTGAGGCTTGGTTTGGTCAGCCACGCAGGTCATTCTTCCACCTTAATGATGTCAAATACTATTGTCAGGGTGAGGGAATCAAGAGTGTCCATAGTTTAATGCTCTTTTACATGCCAATTATTCCCCAGACTATAGAACAGCTGCAGTCAATTAAAGATCAAATCTGGAGGTCAGATGTCTCTTACTTGACCTCTCTGTGACTGAAACCTAACAACAGAAATCTTTGATAATCTTGCCTTTCCTATGTAAGAAATTATGTACTAAAACTTACAGATGATGTCCCAAAGAGCCAAATCATTTTTGCCAGAGAGAGACAAATTTGGGAACAGAGCAAAACACAGTCTCATTGTTTGAGATTAATTTGAATTTAAGATGGACCTGAGCTGAAATACTTAATCTGTGTCACAGTTGTGTTCATCTCTTCCTAGAGCTCCTCATGAGCCTACAGTTTTTTACAGTCCAATATGTTTTTAAAGAAATATGATCATAAATATAACTCTGCTTATATTGATGATATATATATATATATATTCACTACTTTATAAATCCTTATGCTAGAAAGCAGCAAATAAAGAATTGTTTTCAGAAGTTTTCGTTTGTGTCATTGCATTGTGTCACCTTTACATCAGCAAATCGAAATCCTTTAGGAAGCCAATAGGCCAATAGAGACTAGTGAACAATGACAGAATCCTTATTCTAAGTCAACTACCCTTTTTCAGTTTCTTGATGCTTGTACTAACTAGTGTAGCTCTTCATTCTTGTAGAAGAGTAAGCAGGTAAGCCTTTGAAGACCATTCAGAAGCTGAACTAAATGTTCGATGTAGAATGTTGGTATCTGCTAAAAAATGATTTTTCAGTGGATGTATCCTGGCAGGCAGTACATATCTGATTAGTTCATTTTGTTGGGGTTAGTCCTCAGATCACTAGTGGACTAGGATTTACCTAGCTGAGAGATCTCACATCAGCTAACAGGACAGTGGACAACAGCTCAACCTGGGTATGATCAAAAGCCCGGTAGAATCAATGGAGACATTTGTGGAGCGGAGGTTAGCATGACAGTCTTTAGTAATGATTTCTCCAGAGCTCCCTCTTACAGTTGTTTTACCATTGATCTGATTTTTTGACCTTTGTAGCAAGCAGAAAAGCCCACTATTTCCACTCTCTTAAGAAAGGCTGAGCTGAGAGCTAGAGGGCTGGAGGAATATTTGGTTGTTTTCCTGACTTTAGGCTGATGAGTATTCACCTATCATCAAACATGAACAGGCAGTTCTTTGAATTTGAATTTTCAGAGGGAAACAGCCTAAGATAGTTGATTATTGAGGATTTTATAAATAAACTAAATTATACTTGTAAATGTCTATTACAATTCTGTCTCCTACCTTTCGTGAGATATGACTTTCTTTGTATTTGCTACTGCAAGAATAACCACTTGAAGCAAATATGCTTTGTAATATTGCACTGGGGCACTATGGATTTTTAAAAAGTACCTCTTTTGCGATATGTTAAAAAAAAATCTTGGCTGATTACAACTTGTTAGCTTTGCTGCTGCTCCAGTTCCGTTTAGGAAAAAAAATATGGCTTTATATTCCCTCCCACTGATTTTCAACTAAAACAGAACTTAGTTGCCTGCTGATCCTGCTGGCTTTTTTAAATGAAAAACTTATTCTTCTTAAACTACTGGAAAATTATGTTTAAAAATCAGCATAATTTCATTGCCTTTTATTTCTGTCTGTCATGAAAACTGCTAGGCTGTTTTCTGGAACAACCCAATGTAATTTAATGCACAAATTTAGTTATAGTTATGAATATACTGACTGAAAAATATTTTAATGATCCAGAGATATTAGTCATTCTACAGCAAAATTGGCTGTGTGCATACATACAGTAAAATTGGCTGAGTGTATAGGTGCCTCTATCTTCTTAAGAGATAATTGCATAAGATTGAGACTTGGCAGATTCAGTAAGGAGTGACTTTGCCTAACCAGTGCACCAGATGTGGTCCAGCCATTTAAATTGCAGAGGCTGTAGAAATTATTTCAGAATGATGACATCACATGCCTGTTATTTTTAGTAATGGAAGGGTCAGTCAGGAGAACAGGAAGTAAAACATATTACTTCAAGACAGACAGAAAATGACAGTATTTCTAATTTTTCAGACCCTGTGGATAAACCACCCATTTCATTACTCCCATGTCTTTTCATAAGAGTGAAAAGGAACATAGATAGAACATACACAGGCAAAATCAACAGTGGTGTGGAGGTCAAATCTTACAGAGGTCAAAACTCAAATGCTGTTCTGTATCTATCTCTTGTTTGTGAAAATTAGCGGTGTTTTAAAAAATTATCCCTTTTGGTGAATTTTCAACTCTTCCATTTATTATTTCCATTTATTATTCATGGAGTGACTTTGTACCGGTCCTTTTCAATTCTAATATTTTGTAGCAAAGAATCCTCCACAAAATGAAAGACACAAGTGTAAGAGGTATTTTATCTGCAGCTCGACAGACCTCAATGTGCTCTCTAGCAAGCAACTAAATGGGCAAGTCAAGGCAGGGATTGCAAGACCAGAAGAACCATTATGACCTTATATAAGCTTATGAATTTCACCAAAGGCTTGTTCTATATCAAACCCTTAATTTCTGACTGAGTGAGGAGTGGGGGAAACACTGACTATGCTCACTGAAGTAGTTCACATGATAGAAAATCTGCTCCATCTCCTATTTTCCAATAGTAAGTTACACTTACTGTTCAAACCATATGCCTAACTATGGCTGAAAGATCATAAATACTTGAAGTGCACAGCTTGCATAGTTTAAATTAAGCCGGCTGATCTTCAACTGATCCTTAGTGGAAAGTTCAAAGAAAATTAGTACTCGGTATTACAGGTTTCCTGTTCTGTGGGAAATCTCTTTGGCACCTCTACTTTCCCTTCCTTTCTATATTATTATAAAGAGAATGTATCATATAGTTTTAGTTCAGAACTGCTTAGTCAGTGTCTAAATAAAAATTAGGTAGGGAGGCAAGCAGTGGACATCTTTTTTGTCTTTGAGTGACATGATTTTGTCACTAAATTCTGACCTATGCTGTGTGACTAACATTGCAGCTGTTTGTCATGTGCTACTTACATTAGATTTGTAAGAAATGAAAGAAACGCACTTTTATCCTATTACTTTTTGACCATGAAGGAATTCAGCTTAGCTTGTGTCTCTTCAGGTTTTTAGAAACATTATGGTCACTGATGGCTTGTTTAGAACCTGAACATAATTGCTAACACAGTGACTGTCATATTAACAAGTCTTCAAATCATTTGGATTGTAGGAGTAAAGTGACTGTCATAATAGATTAGAGTAGTGACCCAGAAATCCTAGTGTCCTGTCTTTAAGATTGCCTGGGACTAGATGCTTTGAAAAAAAGAATAAGGAGAATTCTTACTTAAACTCCATTTGTTGGCATATTTGCACAGTCACTTTTCTACTAGTAACATGATACTCAAACTGGTGGGAAGTCTCTTCCACCAACCTAGACTTGATCTGTTTCTTCTGCAGTAGCCTCTAAGCATTTCAAGGAAATAGACAGTCTTGTGAAGTTCACTCTGCTGCTGCCTGTGCTTATCAGAGAATGTTTCTCACTCATTACAGCAAGTGGGCGAGTGCCTTTTTCAAGCCCTGTAAAAATGGAAAATCTAACAGATGGTAGATATGGCCTACATGCCTAAAGTCCCTTCTCATCACTCTATCATGTTCCCCAAACTACCTTTCCAACATTCATAGAAATATTCCTGTTGGATTGGATTATTAAATTTCCTTCTCCATCTCCTTTTTTTTTAAGTTGTAATTCAGAAAAATTAAGAGTCTTTTGTCATTGTATAAACATAGTAGATTTTGAAGGAAGAATAACTGGTCAGGCTAAGACTCATATCTCCTGCTACACTTCTGAGAACTATAAATCACTTCCAGTGTGATCTAATCTTATATCAAAGCTACTGATTACATTACTTCCCAAAAGCTATCACTACGTAGCTTAGCTTGTTTTTCCTACACGTTATGCATTGTGAAGCTGTGGCATATTCATACTAATCTAGAACACTGACTAGTCCAATTTAGTCATTGCAAATATATGTGTTGCTTACTGATCATAATCAGATTTCTTTCGCACACTGGGATCAAAAATTTGATCTTAGAATATGTTTGGCACATGTGGTTAAAAAAAAGGGTCATACATAAGAGAGCTGTACCTGTTTGCATCAGCTTGGATCTCACAATGATGTGAGCATCATGCCACAGGGTTGTTAGGCAACATAGACATTAGGCCTAGGAAGAATTCATGAAACAGAAGTTAATCCCTCTCTTCTAATGTATTCAACACTTGCTAAGTCACTTCTATCAGTGTTCATCCAAACCTTAGGTTGTCCTCAGCTAGTTGAATTTTCTGCTGGTCATACACAACCACAATTCATTGCTTTTGTACAATCTGGATAGCACAAAGATGCTTCATCAGAAATGGCCTTTAATTTTTTATCACATTCCTTTCTATAATTACCAAATAGAAAGTTCCTTCATGGCTGGTAGGTTACATATCTGGGCTGTGGTATAAATTCAAAAAGATGCAAAGGGTTACTCCTCTAGGCCAAAAGCTACTCCATTGATAATATACTGAAATATCATAGTAAAGTATATTTGAATACCCTGCCACAGAAGGTTTTTTGAAGATGACTGCACATGGAGAATTGAATAATTGGAGTTATGCAGTTCAGATCTATGTTCCAATCCATACTTTAAATGCTAGGAGTTTTGGATTATTGTATTTTTGAATTTCTTTTATTCTCTTTTAACTAAGTCTATAATTATAACTTTGGAAATAATTTTACTTCTTGATCCTCGAAATATTGGCAGATGGTTAAATTTAAAATTTTAATTCTGTTTCATCTTAAGTAATATACTGCAGAATGAATTTGTATTTGTTGCTGTCCTGTGGAAGTTCCTTGTGTCCGGAAACAACAGAAGATTTCCATTACTTCTTACAATTTCACAAGCAGAAATGCTTATGTATTAAAAAACACTGTAGCAAACCCATACCTGCATAAATATCACATAAATTGCTATGAAGATTGTTTAAAGCTAGGTTCTGGCACAAGAATTAAACTAATGAGAATGGAAGATCTATTTCTCTAGCTTTCTTGCTTCTGATAACACATTCATATCAAATTCTTAAATGTCTTCCTGAAGAACTAATTTTTGTTCTCATAATGTACAAACAAAAGACTGAACAAAACATAACCAGTTTTCGCAAATTTCTCCGGCCTGTGGATTCTTATATTGCTCTATATTGTATGCCTATGCCTCAATAGAGTAACATTTCAGTCTACAATGAAATAAGCTAAACAACAGCATGGGCTTTTTATAAATAGTCCAATTTATCTGAATTACTTTACCTATACTTTATACTCTGATTTTGAGGATAACTTGAGAATATGTTATTGGTCCATTTATTAGCTAGTTAATATTTAAATAGATATTACTGAGGCTACAAAGTACATGCATGTCAGGATATATTAGATATGCCTAAATCTGCCTCATTACTTTCTTGCTGGATGTGCTCAGTATTTTGTGTCTAAAAGTTTTTGAAGATCAATTGTAAAGGAAGTCCTACAAATACAAACTTCTGCTTCCTCAGAATAATGTATTTTCTTAACTAGACAAAAAACATGTAAAAAGTGTGAATGTTTTTAATGAAAGGGGACAAATTTGAATAACAAATTTGGATTAATATCCTTTTCCAAATAGCTTTTATTTCCTAATTCTGACTTTGCAGAGAAAAATTAGAGAACAAGTTAATTTTTGATAACATAAATAACTATACTCTTCACTTTTTCTCACCCCTTTCATCCAAGTGCTCAAAATGCATTTAAAAAATTGATACTACTGGCAGCTATCTGCTTTCTCGACAACTATATGGATCCATAATGACATAATATGTTCACAGTGTAAAAGATATAAAATTCAATTTTTTTAGACATGTTGTAGAGGGATTGCGCAAGAGAAAAGGGAGGTACTTTGCTTTAGAAGTCATCTATCCTCTTTCAGAATTCAGTTATTAAATTTAGGCCCAGTTTTTGCAACAAGTGGCAGCACTGTCCAGTTGAAACGTCAAGCTCCTTTCTATCATAAGTGTCTGTTGGACTCAATATTAAAATTACTATTGACATAAAGAGAATAGAATCAGGCCCAGCAGTGCTTTCAGTGCATACTCATTGCTTGCAAATAGGCTCAAAATGTCAGAACTGGAACTTCAAGGACAGTACTGAAAGGGATGGATAGCACACTCTGCTTGTATGCCAAAAATAACCCAAGGTCACTTTGAGAAGGTGTCTCCATACAACTGAGCCTTTGAGTCAGGCATCGAGGTTTAAAGGTAGTATAAAAGCCAAGCCATAAATTCTGTACTGATGCAAAGCTGTAGTCTATGTTGTAGGTAGTTTTTCATAGCTTCACTACATATGATAAGGCCTTTCAATATCTGAGTGTGAGTGCATGTTTCTGTGGGCACATACTGTTCTTCCCTTCTCCTCCCTAAAATGGATTACTGAAACGTGATGGAATTTCAGAGCTTGGAACATAATTAGCAAATAGTGTTAGCAACCAACTTCTAAATTAAATGATCAGAATTATTTTTTTACAGAAAATAAATTGACAATTGAATTTTAATAATGCATTAAAGAGCTATTCAAGACAATATTTTTAGGCCTGTTTTCCATTTTGAATTGATAATGACTTATTTGCAGGAGCAGAACTTACAGAGGTATTACTATTAGCATTTGAGCTAGCGTGGAGGATGCTACCCATCTGGACTGTGTATGTTGACCCTTCTCTTCAATGAAAGGTGACCAAAAATCAAAGAAAATAAAAGAATATTTACTGACCTTTTAAGGTCAACTTGAAAAACTTTTATACTAAGAAAATATTTTTCTTCAAAGTAGATCTAGCTTTCCTCAAACTGTAATTTGAATATTCTCATTGCAACAGGTCCAGGATTTTCTGACAATTTCTATTTGAAACTATAGACTACTCAAACTAAGAAATCTTTGTTGAAAACTGTCATTTTTGTGAATTCATTAATTCAAGTGAAAAGAAATCAAATTTTTTCAATGGAGATCATATATTTACTTTTGAGATCACCTTTTGGCTTCCAAGGCTTCCAAAACATAGAGTTGAAAATCATTTCAGCAAATTTTCCTGTTCTTATTCTTACTTCCCTTTTGTCTAATTTTTCCTTGGTTCACAAGCATTTTCGAAAGTTTGACTTGTTCCGGTACAGGAAGGGGAAAAAAAATAATTGAAAAATTCTCATGAGATAAAACAGACATTTTACTGTCTACACCTAATTTGTGTCTTCATCATTCAAGGACATTTGTTGTGTTGGAGAACAGAATACTAGTAGTCAGCTGACTATCAGTCCCATTTCCCATGAGCTTTAGTGTTTATGTTCTGTTATGGAACAAGCATTTTTAGTCTCACTGATGGATTTCTGCAAATTCATCTCCTGCCTTGCAAGACAGTATTTTCTTATAGCTTTTTAGAATTGTGTTCTGTTAGCAAGACGGTTGGATGGCTTATGTTGTAGCTATCAGGCCTGTGTATGTGTACTAGAAAAGTACATTATCTTTGCTTCAGGGATCACCACTGCTTGCCTTTATTTATACTCCAACCCTGAAACAGCCACTACTGTACCCTCCAGCCCTGTCATTCCAATAGTATTCTTGAGGAGAGCTTGATCCAAAGCACATTACAAAATTGCAAAAAGAGAGTTTTGTGGCAGTGTGGCAAAAATGGTTATAACTTCTGAAATACTGTGGAAATGTTTGCTGGAAGCTAGTAAATTTCCTTGAAAAATGTCACAAACAAGTGAAAGTGAATAGAAAATTTGGGAAATCATTCAGATTTTTACAAAGAAAAAAAATAAAATTAAACTCCCCAAGCCCCCCAAACCTATTGATTTTACCCATCCTTTATGACTTCTTTATTAGTCCAACATCCTAGGTCAATGATGAAGTCTATTTTGAGTCTTCTATCTGGAAAGGAGCTTTGAAAGGAAATGTCTTTATATGCAGTGTCTGTACAGATCAAATACGCTCATGTTAGTTTTACAGACTTGTATCAGCATAGCATTTATTTATTTGGGATAGTGGTGGTTATGTGTAAGCCATTCTGCTTCAAGAAAACTGTGCACTGGGATATTTTTTATGCATTAAATTCTGGTTTACTCAGGGCCTTTTCCACCCACTTTAGATGAGGGAGGAAAAAATCTTGGCAAGAGGATGCTCTGAGGGGGCACATGGAGGCGTGTGTAATCATCTTGCCAGTTTAATTAACAGTGCTTTTGACTGATATGTGTTAATGAGGATAATGTACAGTATGCAGGGAAAGAACCTTGTGTCCTATATTAAAGGGACAGGTGCTGGGCATACAGGAAGGTTCATGCTAATAAAAGGAAATAAAGTGAACGAAATGACTTAGAAAGTGAGGGAGAGGAAACATTTCTGAGAGTGCTTAAAAGAGAATAACTCTGTACATCCTGTTCACATGCCTGGAAGTGGCTAGTGAGGGAAAATGAGGAAGTGGAGAAAATCTGTCCCCTGACAATACAGTTCTCCATACACAAACAGGGAAGAGTGGCTTCTGCCACTGTGTGCCCTGAAGACTTCTTTGTATCTGCTCACCTGTTCTGCTGTGCATAAATGTTTGCAAGAGTGGGACCTAAAGTATTTGACATTCTGTGCTACTTCCTCTGAAATGACTCCATTTACAGTTAAGAGCAATCAATGGAAGATTTCCTTCTGCATAAGGACCTGATTGTCTGACGTTGCGAGAGCCTCCTGCAAGGTGCTGAGTGCCCTCATCTCTAAGTAAAATCAATAGGATTGGGCACTAGTATTTTTAATTCTTATTCTTTATGGGATATTTTTACTCTCTTCGCTATACTTTGAAAGTAGAACTAACTATACAGGATTAATTGCCAGCTTGAAAAGAAATATAAAAGTTCTGTGTGTCAAGTTTGTTTATCTGGATATCCTTAAAGATTGGCAGTGTCCTATTGGGAGCTTTAGACATTTATAACATTTATGTCTTTCTATGATCTTCACTTCAAAAAAGTTGGATACAAATATATTTCCAACATGAAGTCTTTGCTTCCAGGAGGTAGTGATACTGGTCATCCAAGAAAGCTATGTTCTCAGTGAATGTCTCAAGTACCCTTCTTGCATTACATTTTTTCCAAGACCTTTTATATTTTGAGACATGGCCAGGAAAGTACAGATATTCTAGTTTTAATATCACTCTCTACCTTCAATGTTCAAGATTTGGAAGGCTTTATATTTATTTCTTTTCTTAAAACACTTCACATTTCTACGAGATTTATATTTTTTACATCAAAATATATAAATGTAATTTGCAGCTTAAAGACATCTTTGCAATACTTTATAACTTTGATTATGAATGAAAATTCCTTAGGTGTTTTCTTTTCACTGTCTTAAAACAAAAATTAGAGATTGCCACGTATATAGTGTATTGAAACTTATCTATATCTATATGCGTGTGTTTGAGTGATCAAAAGTGAGATGATCATATGCAAGTAGCCTGTCCCCTCTTTTTGAAAAGATGCAGCTGACATATTTTGGAAAATCTTTCCTCTCCCACCAGTAATTGTACTTGTTTTCCGGAATCCTTTGCTAAGGTTATACATGGCAGAAGAATACTAAAGGGTTAGAATAGGACCAGTGAATGGTATACTGTGCCTGTAACAAGGAGAGGAAGATGTCTGTATTATCTTTCAAAAAAACCTAAACCAACTAACCAAAACCAAATTAAAACCTTGTCTTTGCTGAGAAATCCTTGTTAGATGACCAGTTTAATGATAGGAAGACAACAATGTTTGTCTTCATAGCACAATACTTTTTGTGTAATTAGCCTTAAACCATCTCAGTTCAGAAATTCTGAAGATTTTGGAGGCTAATTTCCTGAGTTTTCTGAATGTGAGAAACAAATCATCTAGAGACAACTGTTTTGACCATGGCTTTTCACAATAACTGTTAGTCTGGGCCAGAAACAAGAGGACAAAGTTATTTTTTGGTTAGGTCTGATTAATTCTAGGGATAGAGTCTTAATTATTTCCTTTATAGGAGATGTCTTTTTTCACACCAGGAAGATCCAGACTTCTAAGGTTTTTTCTCAAGACAAAGGTAAAAGTACATTTGCTTAGATTTTGATGAGTCCTAGCAAAAGGGAATAAGTGTACCTAAAACTCAGGCTGTAAGGGTATGTTCTCTTTTCTAAATTGTTATTGTGTCAGTATAACAGATTTTCAACAATAGAATCCCTTTTTCTCCTTTAAAAATGTTTATTCTGCTTCTTCAACTAGATAGAGGTTAAAATCCAAGACAATGTTGGCATAAGATCTAATGGATATAAACTGGTTGTAAACACATCTAGGACAGAAATAAGAAGATTTATAACCAACAGAGGACTGGAGCTCTGAAAGAATTTCCAAAGAGGAGCAATGAAGTGTGTGTGTGGAAAAACTAACTAATTCAAATAAAGAGCTTGATGAATTTATTAACTGGATTATATGACCTGGTTACCTCCGTTAACGGTAGACTGGACATGACTACATAGGAGTTCCCTTTTACTTCTAGTTTCCTGAAGAAATGATGCAAGCATTTGTGCTGCACAAATTCGTCAAAGCTTGAAGAAAACTCCCTAACTAAGTAGAAAGTAAATCAGTTGGGAATAAAATCTTATCTGTAGTAATTTGACATCAATAACCTTTAGGCAAAAGGCAGAAACTGGTACAATATCCAAATACAGGCTCCCCTAAATTTGACATTCCTTACTTCTTTTCCCCAAAATGGCAGATTTAGGCCTTACTGAATGTGCTGTTACTCATTTTAGGGTCAATATCTCTTCTTCCCTGGACAGCTTTACACATAATAAAAAATCATCCAGCAGAGCTGAAAAATTTGAATAGATCAAGGAGTAGGCTCACAGTTTTAGGATCTGTGCCTCAGTTCAGCAAAGCATCTGTTTAACCCTAGGTGTATGTTTCATTCCAATTGAAGCATATGCCTAAATATTTGGATGACTGCAGACATAATTCAGTGCATGCTTAAAGTTAAGATGTCTAAATGTTTTATTAAATTGAAACACTGCTTAACCTATAGGAAGCACAATCTATTAAAGGATGATGCAATTTGAATAATCATGAGTACTTTTTATTAGTTTGATTTGTATTTTGCGATTTCTCTTACAAACGTGCACCTCAAATTCTGTGCCAAGTAACAGTACAATATTCAATCATCCAGTTACAAACAAGAGGGAAAGGAGAAGAAATTAAGAGGAGGAGGAACAAATGAGAGAGACTTTCAAATAACTTTAAATATCACAGTCATGTTCATTATAACATAGTAGATATTAAACTGTATCAGATGTCTTGTCTTTTTCCTGCTTAAATAACGAATAAAAATTAAAGCACAACATTGCATACATTGTTCTTATCCATTAATATCAAATGATGTTCCATTCTTTTTCATTCAAGCATTTCTGATATTTTCTGTTAAACCATCTCACTATCAGTTGCATTCCTGTTAGTCTTGTTGCTTTTTCTACAAACAGTTTGTTATGAGATTCAACCAATATTGCTTCCTCTGCTAGCAGGATGGTTAGTTTTTTTCTTTTTAGCTTTCCGTTATAAATTTCATGTTACCAATTTAAATGAACCTAACATGTTATCTCCAGATTCTAGATAACTGTTTTGAATGATGTTGCTTACTGGGAATAGCATTTTTTTCCACTTTTTTAAAAGAAATCTTCCTATATTATTGTAGTATTTACCTCTCTATATACTATCTGATACATATTCAGAAACATTTGTGATCAAGTTTTGAAACAGCAGGTGTCAAATCCTCAGACCAAGTATAATAATCATAATGATTTGAAGAAAAACATTGAGCTCCATAGAAGCAGCAATAAAGTCAAAGAACTAAATATGTCATTTTTCGAGGGATGATGCTATTTACAAATAAATGCTTAATAAACCCAGATCTTGCATTTTTCTTTTGTATGATCTTATGCTTCATATAGAAATAGAATAATTTTATTTCCATTGTAACTTTTCCACTTTAACAACATTCAGTCCATCAGCAAATAACAAAGGTAGATATTGCTTTAGAGTTATAAAAATAAGCCCACTTAAACATCCATTGCAATAACTTTTACATTTACCTCTAACATTTTTAATACACAGAAATAAGTATCAATCAAAAAAACTGTCTGTTGAGGGTTATGGCTCAATTATTTGCATACATTTTAATTTTGAAAATCTATTTTGCTGTTGAAAATAATGTTAGCGCCTCTGCTAGAAAACAGTTTTATAATTAGGCGAATACTGTACTATAAAATACTCATCACCATAGCAATGTTTTTTCATGGGGCATAAGTAAGTTGATAACAGAGACCATACATTTACTATGGAGACTATTGTGGTTGAATAATGTAAGGTTATAACTTCTAGTAAAGCACCTACTAACATAAGAAATCATGGCACAGTCACACTACATATTGACATTAAGAGTCATTTTAATGAAATACATTAATATTTTATATAGCATCCTCCATACAAAGCATAATAATATTGCAATGTCTTACAACATAGTGTCTCATATACTGCCTCTCATCTTGAAGGGTCATGTGCTTCTGTATGTACATGTCTATAGGAATCACTTCAACCACTCCTGAAATTCCTTTATTTATTTATATGTATTGTTCTAATATTTACCATTACAGTATCTGCATTGCCATAAAACTCTCTCTAGAGAGGAGAACAACAATGTTTTAATAGTGGATTGTGTCCCTACATAATGTTTGAATTATGGCAGCAAAAAAGGGTTAGTTTATCCAGCTGAACTCCAAACAGAAATTCAGGTAGGCAAAATGCAATTATCCCGATTTGAAATCAGATATAACATTAGCTATTGTGAATATTACTGAGAGGTCTTTAGTGGAAGCAAATAGCCATAACCTTAGTTGTATATCTTCTTTTGACACTTCCCATAGCATAGTCAACTCCAAACGCCAGGCAGAAATGCCACTTCAATACAGATTCAGAAGTAGCAGTACCATTCACTTTGGTATAACCATTTCTAGGTGCTTTTCCCAGGTAGCTCTCCCACCAAAGGACTGATGTAATCCAGCTTTGCTAAACTCGTGAGTTTTGATAATTCTGCCTGCAAGGGGAGGAGGAAAGGAGAAATAAAGCTTTGCTTTATGTAGCTACATTGCATCTTACCCAGGCTAGAAAGCAAACAGCAATGCATGTTGGAAATTTGTGAAGTGCACAAATAAGGACAGTAGATCCCATCCTACTGAGCCAAATAGTCAATCATAAGCTAAAATAAACAGGCCATCATTATAAAATACTGGTAAGCAGAAATAACAGGAGCACCAATGCAAGATTATCGCAAGCTTTATGGCTGTGAGTCCTCCCACTGAAATCAATAGGACTTAAGTATTCATGGGCTTATAATCAGGCATATGCTTACAATCAAGCACATGCTTAAAAACAGCTTGATGACTTGAGGCACAGCCAATAACAGGAGCAGAATACCTGTGGAGCTGAGATGTTTCATATCAATGGGATGCCAATGTTTATATAAGTATTGTTTATAATCATAGCAAGGCACATTGTATTTTTTATACATCAGTTTGTTCTTTTGCCTTCTTTTTATTCGATGATGACTGAACTATTTGTCAAAATGGTTGAAACTTCTTTTTATGAAATACATTCATGGCACGTTTCAGAGAAAACAACTGAGGCATGCTATCATGGTAGAACAGAAAGAAAGGGTTATGCAATCCACTAAAAATGGCTATTGGTTAGAGCGTGGTGCTGCTAATGCCAAGGTTGCGAGTTCAGTCCCCGTATGGGCTAGTTGTTGGAGGGTTAGACAAGATGATCTGCAGAGGTCCCTTCCAACCTTACCATTCTATGATTCTATGAAAAGGTGCCATGTTCTTAAGAGCCGTTTGTGACAATGTTCCTATCATGCTTATTCACTTGATCCAAATGTATTTTCTAAAATACTAATGGATTATCTTGAGGGCTCTTGAATTAAAATATGAAAATAAACTGATCCAAGATTTGTAAGAAAAGCTCTGATAACAGGAGCTATCATCTGCTACTCAAGCTATTTGTTCTTTATGACCTGATCATGTAATAATATGATCTATCTTCTGAGACTGAAGTCACTGAGCACTGAGATTGCTTAGTAATAGATCATAATATTCTTTCTACTTTTAATTATTCTGAGAGCATCTTTTGGGGTGTGACACACTTTAAAATTATTTTTTATATATTGTTTGTGTTGTAGGTGTTCAGAAACTTAAAATTAGGGAGCCTGCATTCCCTTACTTCCCAAGGAGTTTGCAACCTTCCATATTTTAGTTTTGCTTAAGTGATTTTTTTTTTTTTTTTTTTTTTAATAGCATGATAGACGTTTTGGGGCTTGTATAGTATCTGTGTTAAGAATATACTTGTAAAATAACGTCAGGAAAGAAGAAAGGTTGTTATGAAAGGCAAGAACTGGTTGTGTATTGTATTTCTCTTATGAGATTTCTAAACCCTTGATATTTAAAATGAGACAAAATATTGGGTTCAGTTCTACTATATGTTTGATATTGGCAAAACACTTTTGGGTGCATAAAGGGATTCTTGGAGCAGAACTCACATGAGGAAAATACAATCTACAACTAATGGCTTTTAAAAAAAAGGAATATACTGATGTATACTATATCAGCTAACTTTATAAGTATTCTGTTTAGAAGGCAGGAAGTGTATAACATTTTTTACAATATACAGCATAAACAGGTTGACATTCTAAAAAAGACATGGTTTGTTTCAGTCCTGTGCCTTTTTATTATCACATCTTATTACATTATAGTTTGAGATAAAAATCACACCTTGGGCAGTTGTATACACTCAGTTTCACCTCCTCCCTCACAGGTGTCCCTGGAGGTACATTGTTATGTTACAGTATCACACTCCTTGTCATCTCTTATTGCTTACTTGCTGATTGTGGTAATATTTTGAATCCTGACATAGTGGGCACAGCCTCTGAGCATCAGCACCAGTTTGCACTAATGTAATGTGCCACTACAGTGTTTCTAAAGACAACAAAAGAAAAAAATCTGCAAAAACATATCAAAAGACATCTCTGAGGCATGTAACCTACTCTGCATTATCTATCAATTTATCTATTTTAGGTATATTTGGGAGAGCAACTTCCATGTTACCTTCATACTACTGCCGAGAAAACAGTATAGACTGCTGAACAACTTTTGAGTTCAGTCTCTTTTAGGGTTCAGTGCATACACTGACAGAAAGCAAGTCTCAGCTGTCCCTGCTGTGTTGCTGCAGGGGCTGGAGTAGCAGCAATTGTTTAGGTTGGAGAAGGAGTGAACACACTGCTCAGAAGGATCATCTATGCATGTTGTCTGAACAGCATCAAGCAAAGATCAGATTTGGAAACTGAGGCATCTGCAATGAATGAAGGAGGAAGAACTGTTTAAATGACTCTTTCTATTTACTTTCTCACTGTGAAGGCCAGATAAAGATGAAGGACTACGGGGGTGGTGTCGTGCGGGTGGTGGTAGGGGATGCTGCTGGTTGCCAGTTAGTAAGCTTGAACAGGTGAGATTTCAGAAGGAAATTCAAGATATGGGACACAAAGGACAGTATAAAAAAAGAAAAGGGATCACACACACAAAAAAAGAAAAAACAAAAAGTCATCACCTATATTCCAGCTACGTTATGCCGAGTGAAAGGACCTAATGATGCCTGCATAATGGCCAGAGCAATGCAAAGAGGAGCTAAAACTCAAAGTTTGTTGGGTGAGAATTTTCCAAAGGATATATTGTGTAAATCAGTTTTTTAGACTCCTTGTTGGATTTTGGAATAGATGACGAAGGGGAAAGCAGGGGTAGAGCAGTAGCATGTAATGTGGAAAGACTAGTAGCAGCATCCTGGATGGGGATGTCTGGGGTATGCTCTGCACATTAGCACTCTTGTACATGAATGCATGTGCACTTCGTGATTGGTCTAACAGCCACTGTCTGTTGTGGTGCTCTTGAGGCAATGGGAAATGATCAGTGTTAAGCAGAAAAAATGTCATGGCTGTCTTCCAGAAGGATCTCAATGTTTCCTACCAGAAGGAGCCTTTGTTTTTGTGAGAGCAAATATGAGAATATCTGGGTTTAGGCCATTCCTGGCAAGATGCAGTTTAGGTAAATGTTGCACAGCCACTTTGACCTATATGACAGCCTGGATGTGCTGTTGCAGTTTAGAAGATGCTGAGGATTGCCCAAGTTACTTTAAGGGTTTCTTCAGTCCTTGAAGTAGTCTAGGAACACGATGATTTCAGAAGTGCTTAAAACGTCTCAGAATACAAAACAGAGTCACACCTGAGAGCGTCTGATGGGCTTCAAATATGTAAGTATTGGCAGCAGCAGGTACTGTGTGATGAAAACGATCAATCCAAAAGGGCAATTTAGGGCCATGCAAAAACAGCTTCTCTGGGGCAAGGAAGAGGAGAAAAAGATTTAACAGAAAAAATAAATAATTGTCTGTCAAATCATAAGCACAATAATGTGCTTTAGCAGTGTTAAAAAATGAAGTTTTGAAAATGGGCCAAATTTGTGCATATATTTTTCATTCAAAAATTTTGAGGTACTCTATAAAACCAAGACTGCCAAAGTCAACAAGCTTAAGCTGTCCAAACTTTAACTGAAGTTTCAAACATAGCTTCTTAAAAGGGTGGTTAATTGAAGAGACCTCATAGTTGGGATATGCAATTTTTCTCCTCTTTTGAGCATTTTGCAAATTGATTTCTACTTTTGATTCTACTTAATTGCAGCTGTTAGAGTACCTGCTGAAGGATAAATTATCGCAGAGAAAGATATGGTCTGGGGCACACTGTACAGTAGAAATTTAGCTACATAACCCCAATTTAATGCTGAATGCTTGTGCACTTGGGTTTCTTGAGACAGCAGACACAAACACAACAAAAATCTAAATGTATAAAGCAGGGCTTGCTTTTTGTCTTTTGGAGATATATATATCTATATATCACCATTTGGTGATAGTTTCATTTGTTTAAAAATTCATCCTAATTGCACTAAAGAAAAGAGGTTGTGCCAATGGTGGTTTTGGTGGTGAAAGAGTTTGAGTAGGTGATGTAGACTCCCTCCACAAGCATTCCAACCACAAGTTTCCACTGAATACTCTAGTTGGGATTTAGAGGCAAGGGTGGGGGTGGAGAGGTATTTTTCTCTCTTTCCAGTAGAGGACCATGTGCTTAGTGAGGAAACTCTAATTTCATGTCCCCAGATTGGTAGTTCCCTTTCAGCCGTGACTGCTTTGAAATCTCTAGTCATGGGTGTACAGGAGACTTCACAATCCAGCAAATTTAAGGCAGCTGTAAAAACCCACATGGTTTCAGAATAAGTCTAATGTAATTTTAAGATTGGCTTGCTGTTTACCTCAGCCAGCATCATCCAGACATCTCACACTGAAGATATCTTGTGCATGCTAAATTGTGTACTTTGTTTTGAGTTTAAACCCTATTCATGTACGTACAAATGGGAAGTGGCTGATGGATCCTAAATGATGCAAAGCTTGCATCCTCTTGCCCAGACTTTGAGAGACACAGATAGTAGGAAGGTGGCTCAACAGATGGATGCTATCTGAAACTTCACAGCTCTCCTATTAGTCAGAAGACAGAAATAAACATGGCCCCACAAAGTTTAACCTGCTGCTTGTGTCATGAACAAAGGTTTGGTGACACAGTTGGAATCTATTTCATCACTGTTGTGCACTTCCAGGCATGGAAGGTGATATGGATCAGGCTGAAGGGATGTGAAGTCTGGCTGGGACCCTTCCCAGCAGATTAAGCAAAGATACAGTTTCCCCTCTTTCATTTTCTCTTTTTCCTCTGTCTCTCATATACTCTATCTTTTTTTTCCTTTTTGGGTCACACATGACTGCAGGCCACTGAGAGTTGAAAAGCAGCCTGGGAGATGAAGAGCTTATGGAAATGAGCTCTACTCCTCCTCCTCATGCAGACTGCTAATCCTGATTCAACAAGATTTTTAATTCCCCCTCTGTGGCTGTGCAAACAATTTGCTGATCCCTGAGAGTTGCTCCAATCCAAGGATGGAGAAACTCTTAGGTACAGCTGTGAACAGGATTTTGGTTAAAGTCAAGTTCATAAATATTTGCCCAATAAACCAGACTCTTAAATGCCAAATAAAACAAACCCAGGATGGAGGGAAGCAGAAGGAAGAAGAGGAAAACACCCCTAAGTTTTAAAATACTCGTTTAAATACTTTTCAGTACTGCTGATATTTTATGTAACACTGGCCTTATTTATGTATTTATGTATTTTGCTTTGATGGGGGATTATTTTTCTCACTGCAGTCTTCTTTTGATTGATGCAGTGTGCCTGCTTACTTTCAGATATGGTTGCAGAAGAAACAGCGTAACTTGGGTGTCTATATTTAAAATAGGTGATACAGAATGGTTTTAAACTTTAATATTTCATATAGACATTTAGTTTTACAAGTAATTTATTTTTTGAGATGCATGTTTCTGCCTGGACAGTGTTGATTTTGAGTAACTTGATGTTCATTTCCCACCTCTGCATATTAATATTATTTAGACTATGTGGTTTCCAAATACCTTATCTCTACTGGATTCTGTAAAAGCCATGAAGAATATAAAGCAAACTCCTTCATATCAAGATATTGTTTCTTTTTCTGTATGATAACTTTAACCAATATATCCTTTGACAGGAAAAATATCAACATTTACGGTATGAGACAGCTCTGTTAATCATGAAAAACAGTAGATGTAAAACTGAATCATTTGTAAAATCATGAAGCTAAACTATATACAGTATGGGTCAGTTTCACAGTTAGTATAAATGAACATTGCTCCATCATCTTTATTTAAAGTTTACTAATTTACACCCATTGAGAATCCTGTCTCTCCTTCTTGTAATTTTTTTTCATTTGGCAAAGAAATATCATTTTAAAAATCAGATGCCTCTGAAAGTTAGAATCTTAGTAAAGAGTCCTTGAAGAGAATTTACATGTTTTCTCTTTGATGCAGTATGTTTAATTGAACTTTTAATTGATTCTTAAGAGGAGAACAGTCCAAGACTATTTATATTTATCACTGAGACATCTATTTTGGGAGGCAGATTACCTAAGTTTTGAACTAGAGGAAAAGAAAAAAAGAGAAATGTTGAATTTAATGACACCTATTGTATTAGTATTTTTTGAAAATAGAGATACAAGCACAAGTTACCTGTAGAGAAAAGATAATGAGATGTATCTATGAATAAAATGTGTCCATCAAATGTATGTCACCAAAAAGATACATCTGGTAAAAGATTTATTCAAGAATATTACAGGAGTGTTGGGAGAGGAAAAATGTGCTTCTACCACTTCTGCCTGGTACATTTAAACCTTGATTATGCATGCTTAATGTTTCCAATTCTTCTGAGTTTAAATTTCAAATATGCTTAGATATAGAAATAATTGTGACATGTCATCTGCCTCAACATGGACTGGATCAGTAATGGTACTTAGCATGCATAACACTGTCTAACAGAAATTATCATTATTTTATTAGATTTGAAAGTATTAAATGCTCATAAATATATGTTAGTCAACATCTTGCTCTCTTACTTTCTTAAGTAGAGGACTTTTGATATTTTTATTTAAAATAATAAGAACAGTACTGACAATTAAACATTAATCATGGTTTGACCTTGGTATCTTAGGAAAAGAAAATGATTCTGGGACCTGGTCTAGTAATGAAAAGTGGTTTCCATGGAAATCTAAGTAAAGAGGAGTCAGGTTACATCTCTCTGATTCCTGCCATGACTTCTAGGACTTTGTAAAAGCTCTGGGTTAATGTAAGATTGAGTTCTTATCTTTCAACAGAACAAACCTGATATGTAATGTTTTAATGCTCATATGATTCTCAAAGAGAAACTGTATCTATATTAATATTGTTTCTTGGGGTAAAATTATAAGAAGAGCCTAAAATAGATATCAGACTTAGATACAGGTAACAGTTTAACAGTGTAAATGGTAAAATACTAGGTAGAAAAGAGAATTGTAGAAATCTTAACATTCATCATTTATATCACTAATTCTTATTTTTTCAAAGGAAGACACTTATATTTTCTTTGTGAAGGGACTTGACTGTGCAATTCAATTCTTTTATCACTTGTGACAATGAGTTCTGGACCTGGCATTGAGCTAGAGCAGGCTATGGATAGGAAATGTAGACATGTTGTTTTGTTCTTTGCTTACTTATGAGGCCCAAACCTTCATTTATTGCTGAAGAGAATAAATAGTTTTTGCTAACTCACGTAAATAAAATGAATGAGATTGAGCCTCCCAATAATAACAGCCATTGCATTAAGCAGCATAAAATATTTGACAGGGAGCTTGAATTCCATGTGACCATATGGAACAATGAACACTTTGCAAATCTTTCTTTCCAGGTTCATGCTTTGACGTTGATTTTATACCTTTCTATAATGTAAATTGCTGCATCTTGTCTTATATTCCATTTTTTCAAGATATAATCCTGTTAGCATTTTAGCTCCTCCTGCCATCATTGCCTGGAGGGATTTCAACCATTGAGAATCACAGGAGCTTTGAGCTGGCTTTCCTGATCACTTCCTTTGTCCTTTTACTGACCAAGTCACATGTTGAAGGTTATGGGTCTGTTACTGGCATTATATTAGTATTCTCAGTGTCACATTTTAAGAGTGGTTAATATAAGAATGGCCATCCTGGATCAGATCATCTAGCCTACTCTTCAGTCTATTACAATGCCCAATAGCTGAGGCTCATGATAAGGGCAAACATTTAATTACTCGAAGAATAATCTGCAAGCACTCCAGTAATTTGTAGTCTAGGGATCTACAAATTAGGTCTAGAGATTTTTCTTCCAAGGACACATTCACCCATTATGAGCCAAGGTGACATTTTAGCAACTGCAACATGTCATTGAAAAGAAGTCACTACACATTCTGTGAAGAACAGCCTAACTGTTTTGAACAAACAAGTCTCCAGATAGTTTCATCTGATGTTCCTAGTTCTTGTATCAGGAAGAGCAAGGAACTACCATTTCCTTTTCAGCTTTAAGGCTTTAGATGCAGAGAGAGGATTAACTAGATTTTCAAAAGCTTTTTGGTTCTGAAACCCTACCAAGAATGAAATACTACTTAGTGAGACTTTCAGAAGTGCTGTTTGAGAGCATTTTTTTTTCTAGAGGTTGATGGAAGCAAAGCGAGTAGCATGTGCCTTCTCCTCTTGTTGTGCTGCAGTGACTGGTTTCTGGATGTGGGAAGAAAGAGCCCCAAGCTCCCTTTGAGCACTTGCACTAGCTTCAGTCTCCATGACATTCATCCATAAAAACCTGAACACTGATTATTTTACCTGCAGATTTATGTTTCAAAACCTGAGCTACTGGGCTAATATACCACTGATGACCTCAATGGAGAAACATTATAACATTTGCTTTCTGGAACCATTACTTCTGCATGAACACTGGGTACTCACCATTCCTTATTGCTTATCATGTTTCAGCATTCCCCCCCCCCCCCCGCCTAGTTTTCAAACAAAAGTAATAATTGCAACAACTAAGTTTTGCCTTTCCGGCACTAATGCAACTGATGCATTTTAAACTTAGCTCCATCTGCTTTGTAACATTTTGCCCTGATCAGTTTATTATGACAGGAGCTCTTGCTGCCACTGCAGTGCCTAGAAAGACTACTCCCATCTCTTTATTCTCACCCACCTCCTCCTATGATATCTTTACATCTATTTCACTTTTTTATTATTAGTTCTCTGGAGGTTTTGAATGTCCTTTTGTTGCCCCGTTGGCCTTACAAAGTTGAACATCTACTTGAGGTTTGTTAAGTTTCTTAGTGGCTCAGGACTTTTTATTACTGAATAAACAGTTCTGGTTTTCTCCAAGTCACATTCTCAACAGCAGTGCATAGGGTTGAACAAGAATCACAGAATAATTTAGGTTGGAAGAGACATGAGGAGGTCATCTAGTCAAAAATACCAGTCAAAGCTGGGCTAACTTTGATATTAGATCAGGTTGCTCAGGAATTTGTCCTATACTCTGTGACTATAAGTCTTGTAATTAATTTAGGAGTTGTAGATCAAACTGGAGTTAAATAGTGAGGATTCTGCAAATGTAGAAGTAAAGGTGTAGGCTGTGTTCTTTCCACCTGTGTAATTAGATGATATGTGTTATTTCCTCATGACTGGTGCATTTACCCAGTTCACCTGTTCTCTGAAAATGGAACTTCAATAACTATTATTGTTCAGAAAGTGATCTTCGAGAGCCCTGGTGATTTGTTAATCTCTGTAGAACCCAATGAAATTTTAAGCATTCTAACAAAAATCAAGAAGAAGAAGAAGAAAGCAGCAGCAGCAGCAGCAAACCAGGCAGTAGCATCTTAAGTTTGCAGTGGCTCTAGAAATCAGGGCACTTATTTAATGCTAACCATGAGCACCCACATTTGAAAATACAGGTCACAACTTGATAGAGAAGTGACATGAATCTCTTTTACTAGAGTTATAATGTGCTAGGCAAACAGTACACCCCCAAAATTAAGCCATCTGCTTAAACAAGCCCTCTATGTATTGTGTCTCTCTATACACATTTGTGAGAACCCACTGAGGGCAATGGGTTTGCATAGGTGTCACAGATCAGTATTTGGCGCTGTGAATGCGAAAGATCTGAAAGGTCTCTGGCCTGGCCTGCATTCTGATTCATAACAATGATAGAA
Organism: Rhea pennata; assembly: GCF_028389875.1. NCBI lineage: Eukaryota > Metazoa > Chordata > Aves > Rheiformes > Rheidae > Rhea > Rhea pennata. The sequence continues at coordinate 56,059,429 of NC_084667.1, read as the reverse complement.
TTTCCTGATGTTCTGGGACTTGTTATTTTTTGTTGTTGCTGTTTTCTCCCCATTTACTTACTTTCTGAGGAAATACATTACAAATAAAACTACAAATAATATTCAGGTTGTGGCACCTTGGAGAGAGCTTTCACAAAACATCGTGGAGGAAATAGGCACATACAAAACCTGTGAAGAAAATACAGTAGGTTGTACATACACTTCTCCCACTCATTGTTTGCAATTTGCACCATTTGTGTCAGTGTCTGTAGGCAGCCCTAGAAAACAAGCCGCTGCCTCACTGTGAAATGTAGCCTTGGGACTGAAAATATTAAGGAGATCCACTTCATTAAGGACTCCACTTCCTCCCCTCTGCTTTACTTGCTTATAAAACCTTACCTGATTGAGAGTGCAATTCTACTGTTGCCCACTTAACATACACTCTTAATGCAAGTATTATGCAAACCTCCCTAACCATCTAGAAAATCTTCTAGCCTGCACTGCATCTAGCCTGTATGCATCAGCTCACCCAACTAGCATGGGTTACAGACTGAATGCTTCTCCAGCACCCAGAGTAACCTACCAGCTTGTAATGAGAACATAGCCCAAATCACTTCTCTCCAATTCAGGCAAACTGGGACTTGAACTTGGGTGTCCCACATTCCAAATGAGTGTCCTCTCTCTCCCTCTGCTGTTTACTAGAGAATAGTGAAAAAAAAACAATCTCAATCACTTCGTGTGAAGAGAAATTTCTTCAATTTTTCAGACCTACCTATAATAAAATCTGATGGCTGAAAGCACATGTATTTGGATGAAAGTTTTTTGTTCCCCCCTTTTTTTGTGTGTGTGTTTGTTTTTCAATAGGGAGAGTAATTATGATGTACTGCAATGGATTCTCCATCCAAGACAGACTTATCTCTTTTTTTTCAAGTACTTGAGGAATACCTAAATCCTGTGATATATAGATCATCTTAGATAATTATGACAATCCCTTCTGACCTTTAAGTCCAAAGTCCTGATTGGAGACTAGGCAACTGCTGAGCTGGGGTGATACCTGTTTCTCCCCAACCATCTCTGTTATCTTTTCCAATCACTGTCACTGGATGCACCCAGCCCCCACATGCTAAAACATACTTGATTTCATTTGACATTTTGGCAAATTACAGAGTTATCGCCTCCACTCACAGGCTCCTGATAGCAACAACAAGAGGTTAAAAAAAAAAAAAAAGCTCAATTGCATATATGAGAGTTTATTTTTTTATTTTTATTTTTTAAATCAATCTAGCCTTAGGTGTGCAGGGATCTTATGCTCATCAAGTGTATTCAAGTATGCATTTTAGAACTGGAACTTTACAGAGCTAATTTTCCTTGTCAAAGCAAGCAAAAGCAATTATATAATGTAAACATTTGATTCACATGCATTGTGTAGACTGTATTTTTGTTAACTCCACATTCTTAAAAGCACCTTCATTTCAATGGAAAGATTCTGCATTTGAGTAAAGACTATGAGGTCCGTTCTCTTCATTGGTGCAGTCTTGTTGCTCCCAGTGCCGCTAATGGGAGTTAAGCATGTGCATCAAGGGGATAATATACAATTGATGGGTTGATCTCACAAATTGTTTGGTAAGTCCCTATCCCTGCACTCAGCTTCTATGACATCTCTATGTGGTGTGAAGAGGTTTTTAATTGAAAAATGTATTTCCAACATTCAATACTCAACTCTGCATTTCAGTCTAATGTACTATGTGAAGAGATTTATTTATGGAGCAGATACCCTCTGATGGAAACTAAAAAACAGTCTTAAACTGACTTTATGCTGGTTCATATTACAGAAACCATTAGCTTGTATTATCACTGTTTTGTTGTGAAAAGGCTCTGGGGCATTACAAGCATTCCCTATATTCCCCTAGTCCCTCTGTGTCTCTTTGACATTGTGCCACCCCATTGTTTAGAAATTAAAATATGCAGCATTCCCCACACTGCATGCAAACAAATGAGCATTCATGCAACCCATACAAAATAATGGTGTTGACCTTGTTAATAGAAAGATATCCTCTGTCTAAGACTAACTTCCTAATGCAGTAAAAAGCTACTAAAAACCTGCTTTATATATAAAAAAGAGAATAACTTATGTTAACCTCTTTGCTAGCTAAAACTATATTCCAGCCTACCCAAGGATAGCAGATAATTCTCATCTGTCTCTAGAAAATGCTATATCAAGCACATACCTTTGTGCATCCTGTATTTTTATGAAAAGATATTCAGCAAAACTAATACCTGTGGCTAGAAATAATGTTCCAGGATGTGTTCTCAGCCACCTCGTCACAGTAAGGCCTGTTTACAGTACTTATTATATACCCTCGCTATGGAAGTGACTTCTTTATTCCTATTTTAAGAAGGTTCAAGTTCTAGGATATTGTTTGGAGAGATCTGGCCCTCTTGCTTGCCTGACTCTCTTACACAGCAAGTGTTCTTTATAGACAGACTAGATTGTGTTTGCACCAAATATGCTGCAAGTATTCAGCTATGCAGTAGAAGGATTGTTCTGTATCCAACCATATGCCAACATTCTCTTTTCTTCACAAAAGCAGACTATAATTGGTGTAACAGCATCTCTTCCTCAGCTAACAGTTCTTATTTTGGGTGGAATTTAGACCAGTGCAGAGGCCTCAAGAACTTAATTGGTGCACAAGCCATTTCCTAAGGCTCTTCAGATAGTGCTGGATTTCCCCCTTAATGAAGAATTGAGTGGGCTGTGTATGAGTCTCAGGGGAAAATGTTTTGGAGTGCTCTGCCACCATTGCACCTACTTTATGTAAACCCACTCCAGCTTGCTCCATGCTTCTGGCTCAGTGCCTAGCTTTGCAGACAAATGTCAACCTGCCAAAAATCTTCCATTTGCATTCCAGCCCATTTCAGAGACCATCCAAACCAAACAAAAAAAAACAAAAAAAAACCAAAAAAAACCAAAAAACCAAAAAAAACAAACAAAAAAAAAAAAAAAAAAAAAAAAAGAAAAAGAAAAAGAAAAAAGAAAAAAAGAAGAAAGGGGAGAGGCAGTGACTTGTCGAATTTCCTTCCTTGATCCCTTAGGGAAAGGGGTTATTATGGAGTGTTGTTGCACAGGCACCACTGTGAGGAATATGTGAATGGGAGGGTGGGAAAGAGGTAGAAAAAAATGCCTTTAAATCATAAAACTGTCAGTGAGCTTAAAAACATAGAGTAAAATTTCAGTCTCAAAGCTGATCTGAACAGTAGGAACTGTTGTACATGTTATGATTTCTAAGGGACTTATTTGAAGACTATACTTTTTTTCTTCTGCATTCATCATGTAGTAGGCATGGATATTAGTGGACAATTAGTAGGTTCCTGGGAATGTGTATTTCATAACATATTGACATATAGAAACGTGCAGATTATTAATCTGTGACTATCAATAGGGGTATAAACTGTAGTTACAGGTACTGTAAGCCAGCAGCCTAGTGTTCCTGAATATGAGAGGCTCTTCAAAGGGTAATTCTCAAGTGACACTAATTCACATGCACTGAATAGTCCTCTTGAGCTGCTGACCAGACTAGAAAGGGAATTGAGGTAGACTAGTTTCCTAACTGAGATAGCTAGAGTTTACCACTGGGGAAATGAGTCTAAAAGATCCTCACTCATCTTTTCTGTACAAGAATGAATAAATGATACTACAGTTCTGTGGCTCCATATAATATATCTGACAACTGAGCATATCTGAACTGAAGAGACATCTGACAGCGTTTGGACCTAGGAGAGGGCACCATGCTGAATTTCTGAATTAAAACAAATCAGAGAATTGGACAGCTTTGAGGAAGAACCACTAATCTATGCTGTAGCTGCTTTTATGACTGAGCATGTGATAAGAAATAGGCCAAGTAACTTTTTCAGTGATGTTCTGCATTTGTCCTGCGCTTATGGGAAACTTGTACTTGTTTGAAAGTGGGTGGAACTTGTGCTGTAGTATGAAGTTGCAGGCAGCAAGGTTACCTTCTTCAGCTCCCTGCAATATTGCATCATTTGCATTCACTTCCTAAAAAAATATTCTGCCTAGACTTGCTTATCGTTGAGCTGACAAGAATGGGATCCAGTTCAAGTTTGTTTATGTTTCTAAAAAAACAGTGATAGCCAAAAAAGTAACTTCTGAGCAGAACAGTGCAGGACTCAATGAGCTTTAGTTAGTACCTTTTAATACACTGTTTGGAAAGCCTCAAAACATATTCATCTAAAGGGAAATAGTGTGATTGTGGCTCACAGACAGGCAACCTGGGGCTGGTGCAGTCTTATCCGTTACCCTCTACCCACATGAAGCCATTCTCTGTCAGTCACTGCCCTTTTTCAAACTTTATTATTATTCCGACAATTAAAATATCAGCATCAGGAACAGACTTTACCACCTCAGACCATTGCAAGTAAAAATAATTATATTATAAAACGGCATCACAGAAGCTGAATAAAAGCCACATGCCACCAACGACTAAACAAAATGACTTCCTGCTTAAAAGCACCAAAACACATGCATAATTAGCTAATTAAGCTACAAAATAAATAATTATCCAGTATAAAACTGAGAAGAAGAAAGAAAAAAAAAAGAGTTAAAAGGTTACACATAGCCACATTGTTTTCCTCTGGAAAGATAACTAAATCGTTACACCAGGAGCTCACCAGCTTTAGTTGTGCTTTTTATTCAGGACTGTCTACTGAATGGTTTGCTAATTACATATATCCACTGGAAATGGCATTTGTTGTCAGCTGCGATCTTTCTGGGTGATGAACAGTCTGTCTTGTCCACCCTCACTGCATTCTTTTTTTTTGTCCATGAGAAATTGCATAGGAGTGCTTGGGAACAAAGAGGTGCTCTGGTTGTTAAGGGCCTGGGCCGGGCCTCAGATCACTGTTCAGTTCTTGCTTCTTCCCCAGCCTCCCTGTGTGGTCTTTGGCAAATAACTTAGGGCTAGATTCAGAAAAGGACTAAGGCTCTTGGATCCTGGAAAATTCCCATTCAAAACTCCTGCTCATCTGACACCTACTCTGAGTTCCTCAGCTCTGATATTAGAGTTCTCCAACTGCCTCAAGTTCTGCTTCTGGGCCTGTCAAGAAGTGCCTTAGTCCTAAGTAGCTCAGCACCTAATTCATGTCTAGCTGGATGGGGATGTACAGATGAGGTATTATTTTGTGTGTGGTCCCCTTAGGGGCTCAATCTGCTAGGTGATCTCAGAGTGCCTCACAGCTCTGCTCAAAAGACAACTACAGGAGGAGGTAGTGCCACTACTCCTGCTGTGAACAAGTAGCTCAGGATGGGAGAGACCTCGATTTAGTTTCCTGCCTTTGCACTCACATCTCCCGTCTCTCTAGCAAATAGGGAAAAGCAGTGAGGGAAGGGTGTTCTCCCTATCTTCATTGTGAAAGCTGCTCCACTTTACTTCAAATAATTACAGATTCATTAGAGAGATAGGAAGATAGGGAGACAGCAAGACCAAGCATGAATCTGTAGTGGTTTGGGGCCCTCACCTGGAAGGAGAGGGGGCAGATTTGGGCTGCAGTCCCTGTTCTAATGACTATTTAAGTATTTTTATCCAATGATTGTTTAATATAAACCACACAAACATCCACTGAAACAAGAGACTGAGGCCCAGGTCTCCTCCCTTCCAGGTGAGTGCCCTAACCAGTAGGATAGAGAATCATGTTCAGTCTTGCTTTCTCTCTTTGGCCAAATGAATCTTTAAACATTTCTTGCAAAGTGAAAAAAAATCAGCTGGAGGGACTGAGAGCTCCTTCAGCTGCTTCCCAGCTATAAATTGTTGGTGGACAGAGTACTCTTCTCGGAGATTTAAATAGACTTTGAAAGAATGAAACACTGAATGCCCCAGCTCATAAACAAACACTCACCTGGCCTGACAAGAGGTTGGGAAGGAGGGAGAGGGAGAGAAAACAGTGTGGGGAATCCCTACCATCTCCCTCTGCACTCAGAAAGATGCCTAATCCCAGGGTAAGGTGCACTTTGTCCCCAGTAAGTCATGTGAGGCCCCACACAGCTGAGTGGATCTGCATTCCTGGTGTTTCTCTCCCCTCTCAGCATGATGCTGGCTCTGAATCCTGATCAGAGACATCTTGAGAACTCTGCTACATGGGACAGATGCTATGAAATGCACCCTTGTGCCGCTGAATGTCTGCGCTGACTGTCAACAGAGCTGACTTTCCTTTGCATGGACTCCTTATTCTGCTTGTGCCTCAGTTTCTCATGAACATACTTTTTCTACTGTTGGTATGGCCAATCATTTTGGTGATTAGCAAGAAATCTCTTACTATGAGGACATAAACCACCCAGCAGTACAAAGTACCAGTTTCAATCTAAGCCTTTTATGTATTTTCAGATTTGATAATAATTAATGAAAAATACTCTTCTAGAATCAAGATACTTAGAAATTTAGAAACAGGGCACATAAGACATCTTTGGACATTTTGTTTCAGTATAGGGTAGCACTCAGACTTGAGCTGGACTTGGGAAAAGAAGATCTGACCAGTGAACATTTGTTCACTGAGCCATAATCATCAACCTGAGACTGCTAGCCTAAATTAGCTTCGTACAGCACTTATTTTGATTTGGCCTAAATGTATTGACTCTATGGTAAACAGAAGCATATGGGGACATAGGTTTCTCTTAATAAAATAGGGTACTAAAATATTATGGCAAAATGTTTATCTAGGTAGTGAGATCATACACTTGCCTAGATTCATTCACTTGAGTATTGAATGTTTTCTCAAATATTCCCTAGTGCATATCTGGCAAGGTCTCAAAACATTCTTAACACAAATTGTCTTTGGTCAATAAATACCAGAACAGAAGTGTCCTAGAAGAGAAGATTTATGATATGAGCAATACAAACACACCCATAAATCAGGATAGGAACGCTTTCAGGTAGCACAGTCGGCATTTATGCAAATCACAGTAAAGGCAAAAATACATGCATAGGACTTTTAACTGATGATTTACCTTGAAGTACCTCAAATTGACTAAATAAAATGCCAGGACTTGCTTAGAAAATATACAGACATAGTCCCAGTTACCTTAACTGTATTGTCTGCTTTGTAAATAATACATTTTGCTTTTCTGTATTTTCACAGAGTTGCTGTTTCAAATCTGCAATTAAAATACCAACAGCATTGCAAGGAATCTCAATCTTAATTAACTACAATCCTGCATTTTCTAGGGAGGACACTAAACTATTAATATTCACCATTTCTCTGTTACCCCTCTCCTTTTCCCCTGGTCCATGTCAGCTCTTTTAGTCTGGCATGTATATTTAGGGCAGCACAGGCAATGTGACAAGAAGGCATGTGTGTGGTTTAGATGAACAGCACAGTCATTATAAGTGCAAGTAATTGTGTCTAAGGTGCAATCACTTAGTGTTGCAAGAAAAACAAGACAACACACAAGAGTTGTAGCAATCTGGCTGACTATAGTGGAAAACAATGCAGAATAATAATGAAAAAAAGTTCAGCAGCCTATAGGTACATAAAGGGGATTAAAGCAGGTGTGCATGTTAATGCAAGACACATATGGGCAAAGGGACAAGATAACTGACTTCGCAGTTCTGGTGTCTCTCATACCTTCCTAATTCTTATGTAATCACCATGTGATACATGGTTTTGAAGTAGAACATAGTCATATAGCAACCCTACATTTTATAACTTGTAGGTAATTTTCTTGTCCATTCAGAAACAAGTAACTCTCTCTTTGCTATCAATACATGTCTAATGCTATCATATTGGTTCTGCACCAGTCTGACATCCATCAGATGCACTGACAGTAAACAGGAAGTTATCCAAAGTTATTACGATAAAAATATAAAGAAGCCTGTAAACTTTTACAGTGTAAAGCTATTGATGTCCCAAGGTTAATTCTTCTGGTCACATCTTGATGTCTGTGTTTAACATTACAATAGTTTTAACTAGCTTCAGAGAAGGATCAGAATTTCTGTTACTATCTCCCTATAAATTCGTATTTCTCCTTTGTTATAGGCCTCCTTATTCTCTCTGCCTGGCAGCTTCTCACTGTTGGAAACTGTGTTATGATTATAACTGCTTATAACTAGTTATAAACTCTATAACTTGTGCTGTTTTATCTTATGTAACCAACCATTTCTCTTCTTTCTGACCTACATGACTCCTACAATTTTTACAAAATGTTGCTGGAAGGTGTTACAGCCATGTAAATATCAAGTTACTTGAAAATTTCCCCTTCTGCCTCCTCCAGAATTAAGAAGTCTTTCACGTGGCAACAACTGGTCTGAGAAACTTTTGCTAGAGCCATTGTGAAAAACTAAGAGTGGATAAGTCTTATGACATTTGAAGGAAGGAAGATGAGACAAAGAAAAGGAGTAATCTTCAGGCAAAGAAAATGCAGAAGAATTGACTGTCCCTATAGGGACTTTGGTGTGGCCTGCCATCACATGCTCTTTCAAAAGATAGTTTAAAGTAAAAGAATGGGAAATCTTTGGACTTATTCAAAAATACTATACATAAGAGCTTGTTCCGCTATATTTTATTGAGCACCATAAGATATTTTTTGACAGCATCATTATTCAGTAGTGCCAAATCTTGAACCATATTATTAGACAGGCTAAGAAATTCTTTTAAATGAAATGTACTTTCTTTGGGTTCTTGATATCTCAGAAATCTTAATTCAGTAGGAGTGTAGGATAAGAAAACAAAAGACAAACTAAACAAACAGCTCAGAAACAAGGAAACATAGCCCAGTTTTTCCAAAGCCCTAAATATCCATATTCTCTTGCACTGACCAAAATTCCTTACAGAATTATTATTATTGAACCCAGACTTCCCTGGTATGAAGCCCTGAGTTTTGGAAGTCCACTGGATGCTTAGTGAAGACATACTTACTACATTGAAAAAATAGCCTTTTTGTGCATAAAAAAGGTATGGGAATATATCCTATGATTACGTAGTTGATACATAGACTGAAATGAAGTCATGTGCTGTCAGTATTCCATAAAAGCTAGGTCAGATTTTAATCTCTCCAGTAAAGGGACCATATTTTTTCTCTTCACTTTTCATGATAGAGTTAGTAATCATAAGAGGCATGTTTAATCTGTGATCTAAAGCATCAGAGTGTAGAATATTTTCCATACTATTGGCTTTAATAAAAAACCTTCTTCCTCTTTGGCACATCTGAAGTCAGCCTCTTATCATTCATAATGATAAGATATATCTGTAGGAAAAGTAGGATATGGAAAGAGCATCTGAAACCTTTAACAGTAGTGGTGAATTTGAGGCCTGGGCACCTACCCAGTCAAAAACACAAGAAAATTAAATTAGAGTAAAATGTATTTTCATCCCAAGTCTGGACAAAACACACAGAGGAGCTGAAAACTTTCCTGTGAAGGGTACTTGGAGTGGTGTTGCTCCAGGATATGTGTAGCAGACTTGGGATGGTGCATTCCAGCAGGAGGAGGCAGAAGCAGCAGTGGCAGAATCTACACAAAAAGTGACTCTCAGACATATGTTTCACTACAATACCTATGAAGCAAGAGCAAATTTCAGTACTCTGCCTAATGCTACAGTGGGGCCTATCAATTACAGATGAACTTGAATGTTAATTTGAGAAATGTGAAATGTTTGTCCCCATATCTGAAGTTCAGCCAAACCATGATAAGCTGGAAATTCAAGTCACTTTAAAATCCCTCACAAAATTTCTGTTATTAGTATTTTACCACAGAATACCACAGAATACCAAGGGGGGAATAAAAGAAATGAAAAACCCAACCAACAATAGATCTTCCAATCCTACTGAACTCACATGGAGAAAAGGACATTGCTAGTAAGAAAGCTTTGGGTTACTTTGAGTTAAAACATGGTCTAATTCTTAATAGGTCTAAGTAAACTGCTCTAAGTAAATGATCTTGCTGTTGTTTTAAGCTTTTCCAGTTCTTACAAATACTTTAACCTTTTTTTTTCCCCCTCCTCCAAAGTTAGTATTAAAAAAAAAAACAACAAAACAAAACAGAACAAAAAACTGTGCTTCTGGCTGGTGACACTTTCATGCCAACTTTCACCCTGGAGCAAATTTTTCATGCCTGACTTATAAAAGCCTCAGAAAAGTAGGTGGTAAGGTAAACATCAGAGGACCTTGAATTACAATTTTTCAAAGGATGTTGTGAACCTTACAGGACAAAAGATTAATCAGAAAAAAATCTCTTCATAGCTGTTCATCTTAACTAGGCCATAGTGTGCTGTGGTGGATAGGATACAGATACAGGAGACAGAACAGCTCACTTCCACTCATGTTTCAGCTTGCTGAGTGACATTTAGCAAGACACAGTGTGTGTAAAGGGTAATAACAAATATCAATTTTTGTAAAGATTCTCAGACAAAAAACGCTATGTATTTTGTAAATATTGGTATGCATTAGCATGGAGGTTTGCTCTCCAGGTCCTCAGACTTTTATATTGTGAAATTAATTGCTTGCGAAAGCATAAAATATTTTTGGTTTTCTTGTGTACTCTTTCTCCTCTTCTCTTTCTTCCCTAACCTGCATAAACTTTCTAAAAATATTCTGAGTGTAACTCATCCTGGGTATAATTCCAGGGATGAAGCTACTTAGAAAACAATCTTGTAGAAACACAAGGTAAATTCTGAATATTTTGAGGCTGATGGTAGTAAGGAATTTTTGAAAAGGACTTGTCCCTCATTTAAATTCCTGTATTTTTCATGACTCACACCTGCAGTACAGAAATGTTGGGCTAATGCAAGCAGCACCTGCTACAGTACTAACAGATTAACTGCTACGGTGATACTTGGATTTTTTTTTCCAGGATTTTTTTCTTCAGGACTTTTTTTTCTAATAACACCTGTGGAAAATCAAGAACAGAAAATAAAATTGTAACCCAAAATCTATAGGATTAGTATAGCTACAATTCTATTCCAGAGTGCTTGTAGCTGTACTAACCCTGTATACAGAAAAGAAGTTGAATGAAGATACTTAACCTATATAGATATTTTCTTCACTTTCCCTTCTGTTTATAGACTGTCATGTCTGTTTAAATGTTGCAGAGAAAATGAACACTCGTCTTTTTTTTTTTTTTTAAAAAAAAAAAAGAAAACAAACTCAAAGAATTAAAAGACTGTTGACCTTGGTTCTTACTTTATAGTATGATCCTTTTCTACATTGACTTGAGAACTCAATGTGTTCATTTTAGAAGAGTGTGAGATTCAGTCCCTAAGAATAAAGGAAGGAAAAAGAGAGATCTATCCACATCTGCTCTGTCTCATTCACAACTATTAAGGATGGTAATAGTGGTTGATTTATTGTAAACATCAGTCTGCAGCTTATTAAGGCTAAATTAAATTACTTTACTTTACTTTGCTTATTTTTCACCCCAAAGAGAGAAATGTAGTTAGATGATTCAATGATTCACATTGATATTTTGTAACAAAATTAAAGGGAAATGAATCAAATTGAATGGATTAAGTAAAATGCATTTAATGTCATTCAGAGGACAAAGAATAAGACTAAGTAAAAATACAGTTGGTTAAGTAAACTAATTAACCGTTTTCTGAGCATACTTAAATAATGAGCCATCTTTCACATGAAACAATTGGCTTCTCTGTAATTAACCAGAACACTCAAAGTAGTCTTAGTGTGTGGGTTAACCACCATGTTTGTTACTTCCCTTTCTCCTGCATACCATATTATTCCTCACTGAGGCGATTTAAACAGATATTCTTTCTTTTATTACTATTTCTTCTGTTAAAGAACAATTTTGCAGCACTGAAAATATTTCACTATTTTTTAGCAACTGATGCAGAAATAACAAGATATTGGAATATTTCTATTAATTCCAAGTTCAGTAACTTTGATAGAACTTCCAGCAGCGTATTTTAGCAGCACTATGAAAGGCAGTAAGATGCCATCATTCATGGAAAAAAGAAGTAGTATTTGGAGACGGATGTAGCCTTGGTAATATTTATAACTTGGTCTTTTCTAAATGCTTACTAACTTTTTACATTGATTTTCAAAGGAAATTCAATTTTCAAATACATATTCCCTTTCTAGTATACTCAAGTCTTGTGATATAACTTTTTTTCTGATATCTAGATCAGTGAGAGATGATGAGGACAAGGGAGAAGCACCAGCAGTTTAGAACTTGAACAATATCAGAGCCAGCTGAAATCCTAACCTCAAACTGTAAAACTGGAATCTTGTGTTTGGAATATTGTACGTGGAAGGGCAGAAGACATTCCCACATCTCTCTTGGGTGTCTTAGCTGAGACATTTACTTCTTTACATTTCCAAATTTAAGATTATTCAAACTTGCCTCTTTCTCTGTCATTCTTGCCCCAGCCTACAGACAACCTAGTTCAAGCTGAAGTCTGAATGAAATAAAATAATCATGAAATTCTTTTTCAGTTACCGACCTATCGTTTATTTTTAAGTACATGTAAAAGAATCTCTATCATCAGCTATAGAGGGTTTTAGCTGATTAAGCCAGGATATTTCTTCTGATCACAGATTTCTTTTAGACTGCCTCTTGTTGGCTGGATGGTGTCTTGCAAATGCTGCTAATCCAAAGAACACTGGCACTTCTCCACTTCTAACATTTCCAGAGCTCTTACTCCAACTTAGTGACATTTTGATGTCCTAAATGTTATCCTGTCAACATTTTTAAATCAGCATATGATGTTATTCAGATTCACTGCCTTCACTGCCTTCCATCAGGGGTGAAGTTGGCCCATGAACTTCAGCAAAGGCTTGTATTAGTAACTTCTTAAGAACTAATTTCAATAACATGTTGCAGTAACCGGCGTTATTATGCAGCTGCCTTTGCATGAATACAAAGACAACATGAAACTCATAGCTATTCAACTTTGGTAGCTATACTTAAATTTATGAAGTGTGGGTAAATTGGAGAAATTATTCAAACAAATATGTTATTTAGAAACATTCCTGTTGTATTCTGTCTGATTGCTTACTGTACTGGTGACAGAAAAACTTCAATGGGTTTCCGAGATCAACTTTTCTAAAGTACCTAACAAATACAAAGACAATTTTTTTCTCCTCAGTGTGAAGTGCCAAGTTTCAGGTTTTGTACAAAAACATTTTAAAACTCAGCACCTTATGGTTAATTCATTAATTGATCTTCTATACAATACATTATTTCCTTCTATGATAGTCTGTAGGTTGAAAGGTATTGCTCTGGTGTCTAACCACAGGAGTTCCAACAAATAGTAAATCATATTAACAATAGACATCCTTAACTGTTTTCAGTACTCTTTTTTTTTTCTTCAAAAAAATAGGCTTGGACAAATGCTTGACACTACAGTGCTTTCATTTTGAAGTCTGACACAAATCATACCACAATACTCTCAATAAATGTGCTTTTGTGACACTCTCTTGGATATCATACTGCATACACCATCGCCACATCCAATCAGGTCATTTGTCACTGAGTCTCCTAAGTGTAGGCTTGCTATATTAATAAACTGTACTGAGAGTACATGCCATTTCTGTTCATGTGGTGCAGTGATTTCAAAAAAACAACAAAACCACATACTGTATCAGAATAAGGGTCCATCCAACACAGTATCCTATCTCAACAGTAAGTGCAAGATTAGGAGTGCATCGAGAGAAGACATGGCAAGCATATATGATCCCTTTAAGCATTTATGAACCCTTTAAACAGCCTGCTGTCTTCAGCTCAAAGGATTTGCTGACCCTGATGTTTGTTTAGTAACCTCCAGTGGATCTCTCTTCCATCTCTTGAACACAGATAAATGCTCCTCATCCTCTTCCTTTGTAGAGCAAGGAGCTCTACAATGCTGCTCTCTGCTGCAAAAAGAACCACCTCCTTTCGTTTGTTTAGAGCTTGGTTTCTTTAATGGCCCTGAGTACTTGAGCTGGAAGATATAGAGAATAACTGATCTTTACCCAGCTTCCCTGTTCCACTTGGAATTTTGTAGACTTCTAGCTTATCCTCCCTACATTTCCTCTTTTCTAGCCTAGCCTCCTCAGTCATTCCTTCCTTCATAGGAGGGAAGCTATATCTTTGTGATCTCTCTCTGAATCTCTGCCGGTTCTAATGTATTGTTTTTATGGTATGGGATCTGAACTCCATGGAGTTGGCTTTATACTGCAGTATAATGAGGTTTTCTGTTTAGTATTTCATTCTTGTCCTAAGGATTGCAAACACTTCATTTACTTTTTTGATGACTACTGAGCACTAAGCTGATATTTTTCATGGAACTGTCTGTTTTAAAACCAAACTTTCTCCACCGAGAAGTAACGGTCTGCTCGATACGAGATAAGACACATAAGAAACATAAGATTGGTTTTCCTGATGTGCTTTCCTTTACATGTATCTACATATATCACATTATGTCATCCCTTTTTCCTGTGTAACCTATGAATGCCTTGAGCAATGCAGGTCCCAGTACTGACTTCTGCAGAATTTCACTGGTGACCTTCCTGCATTGCAAGAATAGGCCATTTACTCCTGCCTTCTGTTTCATACCTCTTTCAGTATGTAGTCCAACTATTTCTGGTGGTGGCTTCTGGATTACTTCTGAGGAGTGGAGGGGAAAAAAGCTTATTGCACATAAAAAATTCACAATGGAGCCTGCATATCTTTTGGAGATTGTAGGAGTTCCTAAATCAAAAAAGACTGGAAGCCACTGATTCAGATCATTTTGATAGGGAGTATCTTGTAAAATCTCAGTGAAGTTTTGGCCTTTGCATCTGCTAAGCAACCAAAATGATTTTTAACAAGCTCAACTCCCACATAAGCACTTAAATAAAGAGCAGATTTTCAAAGGTACTTAGTTCTCAGTAGTTTCTGATTATAGCATTCTGGGCCAGTTTTTCAAATAAGTGCAGCATCTTTTAAGAAGCTTACATCTATTTAGTAATAAAATAAGAACAGAATAGTGTTTAAAATCTGTTCTACTTTGTGGGCTCTACATCTTCAGAATTTTTCCCTTAATATGAATTTGATGTATGCAGACTCTTTAACGTTTTAATTAATCTCAGAAGGAAAAAAGATCACTCTGAAAATGATGTTTTGGAGGTCCATATTACTTTCAATCATTTTCAGATTAAGGTCACTTATTTCACAGAGACTGTATGGTCTCTGGGACAAGGTATGTATGCCTTTGGAGCTCTATAAAATACCTACCAGCATCCTAAGTTCTAACATGGTTGGATTAATTATGGAGCATAAGCAAATGGAGAAGTTCTCATAATGTCAATTCTGCAAAGTCAGGCATGAATCTCAAATAAAAATCTATTCCTTACTGTTTCTTCTCTCCCCTTTCCCATCCCATCTTAGAGCTGTGAAAAGATTTGATATTACAAGTTGTTAAAAATTAGCTGAAAAGAAAAGTATTACTTTGGGCTGTAAAGCTCACATCCCTAGTATATTTTATGATTTTTTATTGCTAATTTTGTGAACTTTGTTTTTTTTTAAGAGCCCATTTCAACTTATCCTATACTAGCTTATCATATACTAGTTTAATAAATAAATAAGAAAGTATCACCCATTAAAAATGTTGCAATTAGAATTTGCTTGACATTTTTGCTGAGGAGGCAGAACAAGATCTGGCTTGATCTTACTGTTTTCAGCGTCTTCTTATAGAGTCACATTTCTATTCATAATCACACAGACCTTAGGTGTTCTCCAACCAAATATCAGATTGGATCAGATAATCCCAAAACTCAACAGGACTCTAAAGCAATCAGCATACCATGACCCATTTGGATTGCAGGACATTTTGCTTAAATATCTGGTCTTTAGGCTGAATAAGCCCTGGCAGAAGACCACAGAAACCGGTTACTTTCATACATTTGCTAAGTAATATAGTAATGCTAACTTGTATATGATGTGATATTTTGCTATTGATGGAAGAAGTGTGGCAGATAAATCTATTAAGAAAATAAGTCAGTGTTCTTCCTCTGCTTGCCTTTTTTTTTTTTTTTTTTTTTTAACCAGAAATTTCTATTTAGAATTCCACATCTTTGGCCTACTGGAATGCCATACGTAGAAAACCACAAAGAAAATAAGATTCTCCATCTGTTTATTGTGATTTTTCTCTTTCCTTAGCTCTGCAGATACCTTTCTAAATAGAGTATCACATTCAGCTATTAGAGAACAGAGATCATCATTCCAGTGACAATAATGGATCTGTGTCCATCTAGATCAAGACTCTTAGTTCAGCCAAAACAAACTGGCAGGCTAGAAAACGCATGGCCTAGTTTTTAGTTATGCAAAGAAAATTGATCCTGAATGGCTACAGGAAATAGGAGGATTACCTGTGAAAGACACTAGCATGATAGCCAACAGGAAGAAAAAACATTTTTTACAGCCTACATTGCTGGCAGAATTCTATTTTAAAGGTAAATGTGTAGAAAAAAATGGTTGTTTTTCAGAAAGTGAATTCAATGTTCTTCATTCAAAGTACATGAGGCTTGCTTTGTCGTGTACTTTGGAGAGTTACTCAAATTAGTATCAATAGTAACTTGCTGCTATGAACAGTATAATCTTGCATACAAAAGTAGCGTTAGAGGAGAGAGAGACCAGCAGGCTGAACCCTTATAGCTGGTGTTTGTGCTTGCCACATAAGAAATGCTTTTTGAATCCATAGCACCATTGCGGCTCCAGCACTCGTTTTTCATCTGCTTTGAATCCACAGTTGTCAGTGCAGACTTCAATATGTTCTGTTTAAATTCTCACCAAATCTCCATGGGTTCCTTCGTCTCTTCACACTAAGAGAGAGGAGAGAGAGAAAGCAGCAAAGTGGTTAGAAATCTTCTGCCAAACACAGATGGTATCCTGATTGCTCTTTCAGCCTACCTGTGTCTGTCTGTGGAACTGTGGATGTTCTGGACATGTGTGTGAAGATTTTCCAATGCTAGCAAACAATTCACCCAAAGGAGAATTTCCATGTCACCCAAAGGAGAATGTCCATCTGAGTTTTAAGATTCATCTCTTCAGACAGCTCTGAGAAACAAATATGACTATTTACGATTTATTTATATAGAAGTGTGCTTGTGTGTGTTTTTCTCTCATAAGAGACAAACAGGAAGAACAGGAAGACTAAAACTGCATAGCATGCTGCTTTGAAAAACTAATGACAAAAGCACTTGCTTGTACAGTGTAGGCAGTCTGTGGAAATCCAAAAAGCTGAACGGGGGAACTTTCTGAGGAAAAAAAAAAAAAATGGACTCACTGCATGGCATTTTAGCATGCTCAGCTATTTGTCCCTCTCCTCCTCGGGATACAGGCACAGAATGGTATATGATTGCACTACAGCAGTTTAACAAGTTAGTGCCTGTCAGCTGACTTGCTATAACCAAGTGTGTGCTCTTTTAGTCTACCCCATTTGCAAGATAAAATGCATTAACTTAAATCCATATACAGTGGATTTCCCTTCTAAGCCAGATTTCTAAATAGTTTTGGCATACCTGACACAGTGAGCTAGTATCCTTTTCTCAGCACAGCAAATATGCAGCGCAGCAGAGGAAAAGAAAACCTTTTCTCCTTGTAAGGAAATAAATCCGCTGACCAACTGTGCACTTAGCACATAGAGGAAAAATCCTTGCCCAACTCCTTTAGGTGATCATTTTGTAGAGTGAAGCATGAGATTTGATTATCCTCATTATCTTAGTTCAGATAGCTTCAAATGTTGCTAGTTGTCATGAAACATCCAGCCCTTTAAAAAAATCAGGTTATGGTATTTGACTCACTGACCCATTGTTGCATTAAATTGCACAATATGGCAATGCACTGTGAAAATTAAAGTCCTTTTTTGGTGCTACATATACCACTTTTAGCTCAAATGAAGGAGCTTTGGATTTCTCTTCTTTTTCCTCTTTTTTTCCTTTCCTTTCCTTTCCTTTCCTTTCCTTTCCTTTCCTTTCCTTTCCTTTCCTTTCCTTTCCTTTCCTTCCCTTCCCTTCCCTTCCCTTCCCTTCCCTTCCCTTCCCTTCCCTTCCCTTCCCTTCCCTTCCCTTCCCTTCCCTTTCCCTTCCCTTCCCTTCCCTTCCCTTCCCTTCCCTTCCCTTCCCTTCCCTTCCCTTCCCTTCCCTTCCCTTCCCTTCCCTTCCCTTCCCTTCCCTTCCCTTCCCTTCCCTTCCCTTCCCTTCCCTTCCCTTCCCTTCCCTTCCCTTCCCTTCCCTTCCCTTCCCTTCCCTTCCCTTCCCTTCCCTTCCCTTCCCTTCCCTTCCCTTCCCTTCCCTTCCCTTCCCTTCCCTTCCCTTCCCTTCCCTTCCCTTCCCTTCCCTTCCCTTCCCTTCCCTTCCCTTCCCTTCCCTTCCCTTCCCTTCCCTTCCCTTCCCTTCCCTTCCCTTCCCTTCCCTTCCCTTCCCTTCCCTTCCCTTCCTTTTTTCTTCCTTTGTTTTGTTTCCCCTCTCCTCTCCTCTCCTCTCCTCTCCTCTCCTCTCCTCTCCTCTCCTCTCCTCTCCTCTCCTCTCCTCTCCTCTCCTCTCCTCTCCTCTCCTCTCCTCTCCTCTCCTCTCCTCTCCTCTCCTCTCCTCTCCTCTCCTCTCTTCTTTCTCCCTTTTTGTGAGGCAGGCTCCAAAGGACAGAAAAGGGCTATTTTTACCAATACCCTTCATGCATTTTAGTTTTTCAACATGGTCTACTCCTTTATTCTCTTTCTCAGGTAAAATTATGGTGGAGTTGCTTCTGGTTTGGGGGTCAGCTTAGTCATTTCTCAACACTCATCATAATGGAGATGTTCTGAGAGCTTTGTGCTGAACTTTAGTGTAGCGTCAATATAACTGGCAGTAAAAGACTCATATCATGATAACTTGTGAAGGCATAGGAAAACTTATAATATCCCTTCCTTTCTTGTCAGTGCAGACCTGGCCAGAATAAAAAGAGAATGAATTTTATTTTATTTTATTTTATTTTATTTTATTTTATTTTATTTTATTTTATTTTATTTTCTACCTTGGTCATGCCTAGCATTTTTCTGTATTTTCTGGCAGACCAATTAGTTCAGACATTCTTTAGACTTTTATGAGGGGGAACCACATAGATGTAAAATAATAGGGAGAAATCAGAAGTAAGCTTTAGATTATCTATTCCTTCCACTGACCGTACCTTTGTTCAGTGTTACATATTTCTTTATGGCATGTGGGTCTATGATCCAAAGTGTCCATATATTCACACACATATATTCCTTCCTTTTTTTTCCTTCCTTTTTTTTTTCTTTCCCCCCCCTTTTCCTTTTTTTTAACCTCAAATGAAAGGTTTACAGGACTACTGTCATGGCTGCAATTCTTGCTTGGCAGCATTTAAATGCATGCTAAACAAAAGTGTCTGTCTTGCCCATCTCAAATATAGGCAAGTTAGTTGATAAATACATTATGCCACCTAAGGCTGTGATTATACTTTGAGATAGCACCACCGGTAGGATGGGTGAAGGCCCTTTGATTTTGGCCTTGTTTCTAATCATGCGTTTTAACTCTTTCCAAGTGCTGTGTTTCTCTTGATCTCACCAATTCTATACATGTTACAACTGATATGGTCACTGATATACCTGATAACATAGCTGGCATCATTGAAGCAATCCATTTGGTCGGGCTAGACAGAGCTGCACCAAGACTTCAGTCATCATTCAGTTAATCTGCCAGATTATTGAAAAAAAATTTCCACTGCCTCCTTCTGTTGTTTTCTGCAAAGCATTAATGTAGTTCAGAGCCATGGTGATCTAATCCTCTGTTTTGGTTCTTGCTAGCCATAATGCTTTTGTTTCCACCTGGGAATGTTTTCATGAGCCTTGCGGTCCCCATCGTGCCTCACAGCAAGAGACTTGTATTCTCACCTGTACTCGGGTTCTGTTCTCTTCCCACTTTTCTGGGAGAGTTCTCATAAATCTCTAATTATTGTTCTTCAGCACTTGTGTGTTCAGGCACTTTGGTACGTGGGAAAGTCCCTACTTCTGTCCATTGCATGTATTTGATTCAGTTTAGGTACTGCAAAATTGTTTCAATGTAAGAATGAGAGAACTTAACAAAGTTACACCATTGATTAACGACACAGTATGTTAAGGCTTGCTTTTGCCTTTTACTTCCCATTTATGCTAATATACACTTACACAAGACTGACAGTGTAAAGTTTCTTAATGTAAATTACATTTTCATTGGCTTTAAGTCTGCTTCATGCTATCAGAGCAGAGAATAATAAACTCCAAAGGGTTTACAATCACAAATACTCCGAGAAAATAATTAAGCTTGACTGCCTTGTATTTACACTGGTATAAATCAGGAATAAGTTCATTAAAGTGGCTGGGCTTATTTTCACTTATACTGTAGCTTTATTGTAGGGCTCAGAAGCACTGTATATTTATGCTACCAGTTCAGTGTGAAGGGGCCATAGTTTCAGGTCCAATGGCCCTACATGGGTGCGAGAGAGAGGAGATTGAAGCATGCTGGGACGATATCCAGCAGTTATTGTCTACAGGACTGGACTCTTTGATCATAAAATAGGAGAACATGCTTTCCTGGAATTCTGCCTAGCTGTATCTTTGTAAAATATTCATTTCTAAATAAGTCTAAACAAACTACAGTCTTTCATTGAAACTGAGACCTGTCACTTTTAGTACTAACCCATTTCCTTAGTCTGTAAACTTCAGGCTCCCAGAATTATAGCTGTTTGATGCTTACAGGCTTTTACATGTAAACCCTCCCACTTTCAGATGCATTCTAGTTGCAACTCATTCTGATTGCATAATATGAATGCTTAAGAGTCTGGCTGCTTAAAAAAGACTAATTTTCTAGATTGGAGAGGGGAGAGGGGAGAAGCCCTACAGTGCGGGAGAAGCACTTCCCACAAATATCTAAATGGGAAGGAAATTGAGATCCCTTTGCCCTATCTGCTTACAGTGGATGTTGCAGAAAAGACGTTTACTAGCTGGGAGCAAGTTGTAGGTTTAGGATGCAACGAAATCCTGAAGAGTATTCACAGAGAATGAAATATTATTTATAAAAGTGTCATTATTACATGTTAATTATTTATGTTTTAAAAAAATGAATAATATATTTTCTGAGTGCTTGCTAATTATTAAATGACAGAAGCAACTACTCATTTCAATTAGCTTGCCTTTCCTGGCAGGAGCTTCAAATTAAAAAACAAACAAAACTCCAGCACACAGCCCTAGACTTCTGAGAGCTTTAGTGTCTCATAATGGCCCAGTGAGGACAAAAATCCCTAATGCATGAAAATTCCATACTATTTTGGACCACAAAGACATTCCAGGGCACTAGATCATTTAGGGTGAATACACTGCTAACTGCCCTTTTATTTTATCTAAGCACAAATATTATCAGTGAAGTCAATGGCAGCCATGTCGCTTATGTAGGTGGTGGTAATGTTCCCTTTTATACCAGTCCTCTTTCAGACACACAGAGAAATCTATGCTCCATCCTAAAGTTCTCAGAAAAACATTTCCATTATAATACTAGCTTTATAAGTTTGGGGTAGTCAATGCTTGTTGCTAACATCTTCAGCATAATGAGAAATATCAATATTACATCTAGGAGAGAATTAAAAAAAAATGAAAATAAATCTAAATTTTCAGTGCTTGAACAGGGGAAAAAAGCCCAAAACAAAACCAAATAAAAACCTAAAGTCTGTTAGTTAAGTTTCTTGCTACAGATTTTTTACTCAGCTCCAGGCTATTTTCAGAGAAAGGTTTATTCTGCGGAGTGTGTCCTCCAGTATTCTCTAATTTAAGAAAAATCTTCTCCAAGGACCATAACTTCCATGTTTGGCATAGCTCTAGGTATGATTTTTATGAAAAGTAAGCGGCAAATAAGCAGTTTTCTCATGAAAAGGTTGACAAAACTTGTGAAGGGTTCATCTAAGAGAAACTTGTTTCTTTCCTCCTCAGACAGAACAGTTAGTTTCTCTTTTGCATGGCTTACTGGCCATGGAGGGTAGTCCCGAAAACTTGCCAAAGCTGCTTGGGCTCTGTAGGCAGTCAGGAAAAGTATAGAGCTTAGGTAGACCTCCTGGTCCTGCTTCCAACTAAATGCATGATTAAAGCTAAGTGGTAGTTGGGACTGCTGTAGATTGAGAGAATAGTCTAGCCAAGCCTAGAGGCTTATTTCTCTGCCTAGAGTTTATCAAATAAGTTGGAACTTCTTATGTTATAGTTCTAGCTGGAAGCTTCATTTGAACTTCCTCCGCAGACTTTAATTTCCATTTGATCTTAGAAGACACCATCAAATTGTTTGGGTTCTGTAAAGCTGAGAGATAACTTTACTACTGTATTTCATACCAAACCTGAAAAAAACATTCAGTGATTGCTGAAAAATGATATTAACTGAGTTCTTTATAACCGCAATAGAGCTATGATTATTTACTTACTTACATGATGGCTTTTTTAGTGGTGAGGTGCTATACCTATTGAGAAAAACCCATATTTGATGGCATGGAAAAGAGAGATCACAGAGGTTGCCATTTCCGATAATTATTTTTTACTGCCTTTACTATCTGTTGAATTACGTGTGATTACGTTACAAAAAAATCATGCACACAAAACAAAAGATTTTTTTTAATAAGATAGAGAATGCCAGCATACATATGTATATGGAATTTCCCTCTAAACAGACTTTTAGCTCTTACACTCGCCTCCCCCATATTCTCTAAGAACCCTAAGTTTTGTTATATGTGTCTAAGTTAGCTTGATGATGTGATTTGTATATATTAAGAGCATATATTGAAGACTTAGAAAGCTATGGAGTGTTAATTTAGCATAGCTGAAAAGTCCAGCAGAGCCTTTGAGAAATTCTAGTCACACACACTAACTGAATTATGCAGGTCTTGTCAACAACTGCCTCAGAAGCATATAACTGGTAAGGAGGAATAGGGTAGGGTAAAAGTATGTGTTCGTCCTTTCAGAAAAGGGGAAAAGAAGTCTTTTATCCAATGTTTGAGAACCGCTTGTAGGGGTCAGAACATTTGTACTCCCATGTCAAACCTAAGACAAAAGACATTTGACTGAGAGGATAAACAGATGTAAATACCTAAATGGCAGTTATTGGCATCTGTCCA
The DNA here is from genome assembly GCF_028389875.1 of Rhea pennata. Classification (NCBI taxonomy): domain Eukaryota; kingdom Metazoa; phylum Chordata; class Aves; order Rheiformes; family Rheidae; genus Rhea; species Rhea pennata. The sequence goes on along the minus strand of NC_084667.1, from coordinate 56,036,357 downwards.
AGGGTTAGGGTTGTTCTCCCAAAGGTTGAGCTGATTAGACAATTAAAACAATGTCTTCTTTTTCTGACGATTTCCAACCTCTCTCTCCTTCTTTTAATGTATTTATATTTTGAAAGACAATGTATATAAAAAAGAAAAGTAAATAAAGACATCTTTATTTTCTAAAGATCAAAATGAGGAGATTAGACTACAATCTATGTCCTCTCACAGCCTTTTACGAAGGAGACCACAATGGTTACCAGAACAAAGAAACCCCCAAAACAAAAACAAAAACAAAAACCTCAAAAAACAACCTGTGTGTCTTTATGCAGTACTGAATTCTGCCCAGAGAGATCTATAGCAGATTCTTAGATATATGTGTGACTGTGATCTCCCAACATACTAGTTTAAATGAAGAGGAATTCCTGACTTGTGAAAAGTTAATATAAGATCAAAATCAGAACTATGTACTTCATTAAGGTCGTGACCAAGATATGTACAGTGGTTTGAGAACAGACAAAATTAAACCACTACAATGCCAGTAATTGTACATTGTGTGGGATTGTTGGGGAAGGAATTTAAAATAAGTAATTGCAAACTGACTCCTCCCTCATGTTTTTTGTTTGTATTCCAAGCCAAATGAACACACTCTGTTTTGTAATTGATGGAATAACACTTTTTTGTTTGATATATCTAACAGGCCTATAGCTGTAGCTTTGAAGAACTTCTGATAGCAGAAGTTCTTCTCTCATAATACTCTTTGCTGCGATAAGTGATTACACAGCTACTGATCCATATCTGGCTGCCACTACATTTATGCATTTATGTCTCCACATTTAAATGGTAACACTATGTCAAAATGATAATATGCATACTGGCTTACCTATTGAAAGTGAGGCAGAATAAAAATAAGTAGATAAACAGATGAGTAAACCTGGTAGATGATTGCTCTGCCCTGCTCTGAAAGGCCATTGGGCCCAGCTGGTGTGTTTGTTGAGGGAGTTTTTAGGCAATGGAGGGGTAGCAAGGAGTGGAGGAGCACTCTAATATCTGGAGACTGATCTGTATTGCTGCCTGTTTTTCCTCTGTAGGTAAAGCAGTTTTCTAGAACATGCTGCTACTCTCTGACAACAAAACCCTACCACTATTTGCTAACTAGACACAGACTTCCATACGACTGCTTAGAATCAGTTATTTGGTTTCTGTTTTTCATCATCCAGTTTTCCTTTATGCTACAAGTGCTTCCACAACTCATATGAAATGGAACATATAAAGTATGGAGGAATAATTATGCCTCCTTGAAATCTACTTTTTCTTGCCTTTTCCTCATTTTTTTTCACACTGGCCTTTGGAAAAAAAATATCTGTTTCTCATTCAGTACTCACAGAACAGGAACACTTTACAAAAAAAGCATCTTACTTTAATTAATTATTGTTTTTATCACTGTGCTCTTTATCAGAGATAGAACACAGGTTTGGGGTAGAGCTGTACCCATTTGTAATTCAGATCTGATACTGTTTGCTCCAAGAGGTACTAAACCACTAATGTTTGTTAATTAGAACTTTGGGGCCTGATTTTCAAAGATAGTTGATAAAAAGGAATAAATTATCTTCAGTTTGACTTTGCAAAGCTTTCCCTCCAATGAAGAGGGCAGTTGGCAGTAAATTACAAACAATAGGTAAGTGCTAACCTCTTATAATGCTAATTCCTGTAAGAGTAAATGAAACAATGTATTTTCATTAGCTGTATTTTTTTTACTAAACTACAGATATTTAAAAAAAAAACTATATTGATTACAGCTGCTTTTAAGGGAAGAAGGAAGTGCATCTTTCAGCCTACCTACAAAACACTTAGGAAAATTAAAATTAACACTGTTCACTTTAAAGGGAATGGGGTTGCTCCACAATTCAATCATGTAGGCTGAACACATGATTGAATAATCTACTAGATCAGGAACATTTTGGACAATAGGCTTTAATTATCATCCTAGCCTCAAATATTATTGTTTTGGGCAAGATTCTCTTTTAGTTTGCTTCTGAAAGCTTCTTATATATCATTCCTTAAGTAATCCCAGGGGGAATCAAAGATGAGTCAAAATATCAAAATATGCAGGAGAGCGGCAGAATCTAGCTCTCCATTATGTCTACTCTGTCCAGCAAGGGACTGTCATGAACTATGTACTTGACTGGGCCAATCAAGTTTTGCAACCTTGGGCAAGTCACGTAAAACTCTATTTGTAAATTACAGATAGTGATATAACATTTGTAAATGTTCTGTGAGAGGCTTAATCAGTTAATATCGTAAAGTATTTGAGATAGCTATAAAGAGAGTATAACACTTTACCAGTCACACTTACTAGCATTGTGATCTTTTTGTTTTGGCTTACTATGCATGAGTATAAATGAATGCTCAGACATGCAAGTCCTATGCCTTTTCCATGCAGAGAAGTCCAGGTGCTTCTGATCTCCTCTTATTATTTACATCTAGAGCTCTGTTAGTACATACATTGAAGAAGCTTGCCCATTAACTTGTGCTATCTAATGGGTGCTTTGCTCAAATCCAGTGAATATCTCTTAGTGGTAAAGAGCCTCAGTTTGCAAAAAGATATTGCTAGCTTTCACCTACCCTCCACTGATCCTTCTGTTTTCCTAGGGATTTTAGTGATTGATATAAATTAGAGCAGTTTTAAGCTGCTTTCTGATGTGCCAAGGGGCTGACCCTGTGCTCAGCAGTCACAGAATTATTGGGAAAGAGAAGGTGTGGTGGTTATTTACTTATTTTTTGCAGCTTCCCCCAAACCTAGGCTGGATTATTTCAGCTGAAACGATGGTTCTGGCCAATGGAGTGTGGACAGTGCTAATGTTGCAAATACTCCCATAATTCAGCTATTACAAGTGGTAGTGGTAGTAAAATAATCTTATCTACAACTCATCAGAGCATTTTTAATTGAATTTTACTTAACATGAGTGTTGAAAGAGTTGGGCTCAACATGCAGCCTTGACTTTGAAACCTCTAGCATTTTGTGGGTGTTAGTCATATCCTTTACATTGCAGTAATACAGTTTTTGTGGCTTAATATTTACATATTTTTATTACTGCCTGAAAGATAAATGGGAAGAGGATGATCACAGGAGAAGCCTGGAGCAGTATTTTAATATATTGAATTTTTTTTATATATATATAAATATATATATATGAATGCAAACTTTAAGTGGTATAAGTAAATTAAAGGCATTAGGAGACACAAAAAGTGAAGGCTGGTAAAGCAGGATTTAGGTGAAGTAGAGAAACACTCTATTTGAAACTAAGGGAAAAATATTCCAGAAGTACAGGTAACTGAATTAAACTCACCAAAGGAATCATATGTTTTACATTTTTATTGTGACTCTGTAGCAGTAGCATTTAAAACAAAAGGCCAAATTGGAATGCTTTTACCTCATTGAGCTCCTCTGATTGTTCACCTGAGCAACTCTGAGCAAGGGACTCAAGATTAGGTCTAATATTTCCATCTAATTTGTGACTCAGTTACACAATCCATTTCACTTTAAATCTTCTTGATGTACATTATTAAAGGTTCCTTTACCTCTATTATATACTATGAACAATGAAGTCCTGATTTGCATGCGAATTCTCTTCTCTGTTACACTGTGGGCTTGGACGAAAGGTTCAGCTCCAGACAATGAGGAGACTCCTTGCCATATTCCCTCTCCAGTGTCTAACTCCTTTCACCCTGAAAAGAGAGAATTATCCTTTATGGCCCTGTGTTTCATGATATAGATGAGTAATGGGATGATGCTAAATAGTGTCCTTTATGCAGGGAAAGAGGTATACACATGTCCCAGTATCTAGCAGGGACCTCCTGGTGTTTTTTTCAGCTCTGTTCAGCTCACAAATAAAGAGAAAATACCATTTGTGATGGACCCCAACTGTAGCTGGTGGCAAAGAGCTGCAGTAGATACTATGTCAATATCTGTGGGATTTTGAAACCAGTAGAACTTAGAGCAAGACAAAGAAAAATCCAACCTAAAGTTCAGAGAATCAGGTCCTGAGTTCTTAAGCACTCTTCGCTTGAACAGATTGAAGAAAGCAGAGCTTCACTGGTAACACCTGAATAAAGAGAGCATAAAGAAAGTGTTCCATCATGAAATGGAAATCCATTCTTGTCGTCCTAACCTGGGGGTTATTTTTAGGCAGTATTGAGAGAGGTAGTAGAATGGTACAAATCTGAATTTTGTCTGTGGTGAGTACATAGGACATTTCTTTTCCAGGAGAAACACAGAAGAAGAAACTGCTGATGCTGCACAGAGGGATTTAAAGATAATTGAAGGCAGATAACTCCTTCATATCTGTAATTTTTTATTGTCTTGTAATCAAGAAAAGACCAGGAACAGAGTTCGTAGCTTAGACTGGGGAAGTAGAGAGCACATACTTTCTCTGAAACTGGTGCTCCTACAATGTTGATGAACCTCAGATTGAACTGTTAGTTCATGTGCATCTAAAGAGTGTTCAGAAACAGAAGATTGGACTCTGTAAGAATGGCACCTCTGAGGTGTGCAACTATTGTTTCTAAGGCTCATCTCACAGGACCTGGGAGAGATCACTGATCTATTTAGTTCAGTGGACTTATTTAGAGACACAGAATAATCTTGAAACTGTTTTCAAAACTATAAATAATTTTCCCTCTACTTTGATATACTTTGAAATAGCAAAAGGATCTGTCTCAAACTTTCAAGGAGATAGTGGGGAACAAACTCAACACATTTACATCTTTTTTGGACAGAACCCAAACAAACAAAGTACTGACTAGTGAGAGTGTTTGAAAATGGGTTTTTATATTGGAAATCAAATTGCTACTTTAACTGTCATGTTTTCATAGGGTAAAGAGTGATGTGATACAGGGACATAGATGCTGACTCTGTTCATTGCAGTGAGTGTCATTAAGTGTTCTGCAGGAGACAATTTTAGGTCTAAAATCAAATGTTTTAGTTCAAAAGAAAAAAAAAAGTAATGTTCTTATCTCTCTCTTTTAAGAGAGGGCACCTCAGGTGTTGCAGAAAGAAGGCTGTTATTAATTTGGGCTGTTTCCCATAGGAATGCTAGGTTGTTGTGGAGCCAGAATTCATGTTAGGACGCATGCTTTAAGTTAATTGTTTGTGTGAGAGTAAATGGCTGCAGGTCAGGGTTGCTTGTTTAGTCTGGGAAAAGTACACAGGAGTACTTAACAGGGGAAATAAGAAAAATGGAGGCTTTATCCTCCAGTGCTGAGTTTGGAATAACCAGTTCTAGATTCAGCTGTAGGCTGAATTCAGGGAGTGACCTGGGTGGAGAGTTTGACTCCTTGAAAGCCAACCTCAGCATTCCAGTGAAAAAAGTCCCAATTGTTTGAGGTGATGATTATCTTCTTCCTGATTCTGAGCACCTTCTGAAACCAGTGGGAGCTGACAGTGCACTGGTTCAGACAGATTGCACCTTTCTCTGTTTCTGGTTTCTGAAATATTTCGAGGCTTCCTTAATGAACTCTAGTAACTTTTTCTGGCTAACAAAGACACCTAGTTAAACCCAATAATCTCAGGAAGCAAGTGAAAAAAGCTTTGCTTGCAAGGTACACCACCCTTTTTAATTTGTGTTTTCAGTCTTTAACTCACCATTTGCTGCAAGTGAGATCAAGCTGACTGGTTATTTTCTGAGCCTGCAAATCCTTTCCTTAGTTTCTTTTTAGAACTTTATAGGCTTTGTTCTTCAGGCTTTCTGTATGACAAATACTTTGCAGAAATGCATCTTGCCAGTCTTCCTAAAATGGAAAGGATAACACTAACTGTAAAGCACATCTGCAAATTTAGGACCAAGTTATAGTACAGTTGCTTCATATAAAGTCATATTCAGAAGACAGTCTACTAAATTTAACAATAAAGAGTTGTGCAGTAAGACAGTAGGCTCCAGAGTGAGGGAAGTATCACAGTTTGGGCCTTAGTACGGTATCAATTTTCATACAAAATTTGAAAAATATGTCATCCTTTATGTGCTATTGCCATGTATTTTATGAAGAACAAAAAATCCCCTGGCATAGTAGTATCCTTATGAGAAGATCTGTGTGTTGGGCAGAAAAATTTGTGATCTCTTGGAACTGCATTCTGATCAAGTGTAGACTTATGGAGTTAACCATTTGCAAGAAAACAGACAAGCCTTTTTTTTTTGCCATATAACAAGACTGAGTTATACAGTGCTCAGAGAGAACTCCCTAGGAATCAATTGGCTTTATTTGCAAGCTACTAGTTGCTACTGGTATTCTGAGCGCCAAGTATCATTTTGAGATTCAGAAGCAGTTTACAAATAAGCAATAAGGACTGAATGCTAAAAAGATAAAAGCCTGTAACAATGTTTTTTATTTTATTTTATTTTATTTTATTTTATTTTATTTTATTTTATTTTATTATTTCATTTCATTTCATTTCATTTCATTTCATTTCATTTTACTTTTCTGTAATAGAAAATACCTATCACCATGTGGAACTTATATTGCTAACGTGTATGAATGTGGGCTCTCACCACAGTAAACGGAGGCATGGTTCATATTAAATCTCAGAATTATACTCCATGTATTTTTGCAGTTTAGTGTGAGAGAACATTATTCTTGAGCCAACTTGGTCAAGATTGCAAACGCAGGGACAGAAACCTCAGATCTGTTGGCAGATCTTCTTCTGCCTATTGTATATCTTTGAGCACACCACAGTGCATCTCCTCCCATCTTCTTCCCATCTCTACCTAGTCTATTTAGACTACAAAATCTTTGAGGCAAGAACTTTCCCACTGTGTTTGCAAAGGAGATCTGATCTCACTTGAGGCCCAAGGCATTGCTGAGATAATAGGAATAATTGAGTTCAAAACTGGCAAAGGAGAGAATACTTCTTTACTTTTAGAGGCTGAGCAAGTCGCTGTACTGCATCCGTACTTCTTTTTTCAAGACATTAGAGGGCCTTTTCTCTCTTAATCAAATCTTTACATACTACTTCCCTTGTTCTGTGGAGAAGGAACAGAGCACTTGCTACATGATTAGCCAGAGTCCATAACACAGTTAGAGCTGAGGCACAGGGATACCTTACTATTTAGAAGTTTTATTTGGAGATTCAGAAGTTTAAATTTTTAATATCTGAAAATAACTACCACACAATTGTTCAGTTATTCTGTCATTCTTGAATTTCTTACATTTTGTCTACAAAACAGATTTGATTGAAAATTGTTAACGCTTTTTTGCTGTCATGTTACCCGATGAAACCATTTTCATTGACTGCAGTCTGCCCCCAATATTGTTACTATTTTCAGTCAAAACATGTAGATACCTCTTTGTTTATTTCTGATATTCTAGGTTTTAAAGATGCATCAGAATGTCTGTCTATAAAAGCAAAGAATTATCTTTTAAGACTGTCCCCCACTCAAAAGAAACAACTCTGACTATCCAGAGGAAGGCATGGGTTGGAAGAATAAAGCATGAATAAAAGGATTTGGCAGCAGAAACTGGCAGTAATGAGACTTCACAGATTTGGGAAAAAAGGCATGCTATGACTCAGCAAACTATGTTGTGTCATCCCAAACAATGAATTGAAGCAGCATGAATTCATGAGAGCTATGATATATTGATGAGGTACTTCATATGGTGTCTGTTAGTGGGCTTTGTTCCTGAAAATAGAATATGCTGTAATGTAGTAAAACTAGATTTTTTCATTTATTTCCTCATATTTTCTATTATTTATTTTTTAATTTAATTTTAATTTTATTTCAAATTAATTAATTTTATTAAATAAATATTTTGATTATTTCTTAATACATGAGGGTATAATTTTCAAAAGTTTGGTTTTGATGTATAGGTAACAGGTTGCAATTAAACTCTTCTTCTACCTTTTAACTGATTGGTCTTCTCTATGTTCTGTGCTACTTGATAACATTGCCAGAAAAGACAAGTTTCTTGGTGATTCATTTCTGTTTACACCACACCTCCTGCAATGTATGAAAATGTGGGGTAGTAAAGGATTCTCATTCTTAATGGTAAATCAGTAAGTGGAAAGTAATGACATTTTTCTATTCTATTTCCTATATTCTCTCTCTTCCCCTCTTCATCCTGTCTTCCTCTCTCCCTCCCCTCTTCCCCTTTTCTCTCCTGTCCTGTCCTGTCCTGTCTCTCATTAGGCTGTGCTATGAAGCCTTTGTAAGATTATTTTAATTGATTTCTGACTTTGGTAACCAGAGCCTGATCTCAGTCCTAAGAAAGTTGATGAGATTCTTTTAATGGGGACTAAGTTGGGTCTCAGTGTATCTGCAGATTTCAAAAACTGCAGTGAATATCTTTGTTGGTTTTCACCAGAGATTTAATGTTGCTGTTCACCTTATGAAATTTCAAGTCAGTGAAGAGGTACATTGAAAAAGACTTCTTTTGTTATGCCAGCTGCCTACATCACCAGTTCAATGAAGAACTCAGTACATGCCTAACTTCACCTACATAATCAAGTGCTTTGTTGAATGGGCATAGATGCAGCTGAGCAAAAATATGCCACTAAGAATAGGTCAGGATATAAAGCTACTTTCTGTTTTGTTAATAAGGAGAAGACATAACTATTCTGAAAATAAAAAGGGTCAGCAGGCTATGATGGTTAAGATACTGAACAAGCAGCACCCAAGCAAGTGGCTTTGTTCATGCTGGCCTTATCTTGCTCACAAGGTACGGAGTAGAGTTTTTCTCATCTACTTCAGCCCTCCAAAAGGTGGCTATTCCAATCTGGACTGCTTATTCCAGGGTCTCCTTACACTTATCAGAGAGAAAGGGCATGATATTTCAGGACTGTCCGAGATAGTTGTTTTAAAATAAAGCTGTGCCTTAGATAAATAGAGTAAAAATAATGAATGTAAAGTTGTTCCTTAGAAATGCTTATTTTTCTCCATTGACTGTGGAGGGTGTCTGGACAGCTAGTTTAGGTGGAGATCACTGCACTATAGACATCCATATTGGATAAGATGAATCAGATCCCCAGTTCCTACTGCTGAATTGACAGGAGTTTTTTTTTTTTTTTTTTTTTTTTTTTTTTCCCCATGGATTCTGAATAAAGTTCAAGGAATTGATTCAAACAGAGCATCTGATACAATGTTAGCAAACCCTTGATCATAAGGAGGAATTATGATGAAGTATTTGTGATGCAGAGAGAAATTTATGTCCTTCAGGATCTACAAGACATCTGGCTTCTGTTTGTTTAGGATGGAAATATACTTTGGATCATCTCTCATTTTTTCAAAAGAACTTTTTCTGTAGCAGAAACTGGAAAACATAGCTATAAATGGAAGAATCGTCTTAGATTTCACATTGGATAATAGGTAACCGGATTTGAAGACTCAGAAAATCTCTCTTCCAGTCCTGTAGTCTTATATGAAAGTTGTGGAGGAAAAGCAAACAAAGGAGTCAGGTATTAGAATGACTTGTCTTGGGTTTGATTGGTTAATCTATTCATTTTAATTTATTGTCTTGATTTGTGAAAAGATCCATGCTTACATACCATACCTGTGCTCAAATTAAACCAAAGAAATGAAACATTGAACTAGCCAAAAAAGAAAAATAAACAACTCTAAATCAAAAAATCAAAAATACTGTAAGATAATCTTCCTTATTTCAAGTGACAAAGAGCTGCAAGTTTCTCTTCTTTACATCACTTGAATTTTGTGGTGGTATACGTTTAATTTTAATTATTGATCTGCCATTGAAATATACTTTTAATCTGAATAAGCATAAGTTGAGAAAAAGTAAATGGTGATCACTCAACTGAATGTATAAAGATATTTTTTCATAATAAAGAAAGAAGAGGCAAGGTTATCACTCATTGAATCTGTAGTTCTTGAAAATGACTCATATCCTAACAAGAAAAAAAAACTAGAAAATACACATACAAAAGTGAAATAGTTTGAGAAAACACTGAATCTTCTTCTCCTGATCTGGTCTTGAAAGGGGGATTTTTTTTAAATATCTTGATTCTGAAATTGGCTCCTGTACTTTATGAACAAACAGGTAGAATCTGAACTTGTTCAGAACTACTCTAAAGGGACAAGTGAAACTGGTATTCACATCTGTGATGAAACATATATTTGGCAATATTTAAAACAAGAAAACCTTGAAGTACATGTAAAGAATGTAAATATATATGCAAACAATATATATTGAGTCTTTTAAAAATGTAACACTCTCTGTTGACCTTTGCAAATTAAGTAAAGATTATAAGGATACTAAACCACATGTAGTGTATACCTGTGGCTGCTCTGGAAGTTTTCCAAAGGTGGAATACTTTGAGTATCATTAAATGACTTGAAAAAGATTTGGAGGGACTTAACTCAATTTCTTCACAGTGTCATTTTTTTTTTTTAAAAAATGCTACATTACTGAAAGCTGTCTTCTTAATGTATTTACATGTGCAGCTATGCACATTTAAGTGGATATGGTATAAATAGTATTGGAACAGGGGCTATGTTGAGGAATGTTTATAGAAACCATCAACTGTTCCTATCATACACTATCCCATGGTAAGATGGGAGAAGAATTTGCTGCTGTAATTCATCTATCAGCAGCAAAGTGTCTTAATTTTGAAATCACAACTGACACTCATACTACATCCTTCAGAAAGCAACTGTGCACTGCCGTTCTTGAGAAGAAGCTGCCACAGTCCCCGTGAATTCTTAGTACTACACAAAAGACATTCAGCAGTTTTAAACTTACGGCTTTGCAGGTTATGCAAAAAGGCTCAGTTTAGCACTTACTGCAATCTGTGGAGCACCAAAGTCAGATATGTGAAAAGAAGTGAACACTCAGCCTCTTCCAGGTATATAGTTCAAATCTTGCATATAGTTTTTGCATAATGTCCTAAGATTATAACCTCTCCTTGCTATTCACACAGTGAAGCTCTCATTCATGTTCCTATCGTTCTGTATTCTGATTTTTTAATACAGCTTCTACATTTTCCTTGGCTTTGACAAATTCAATCCTGCAGGGCCAATATTCCCCTAAAATGCTCCTCAAATACCATTTTCAAGTCTAATATACTGGCTATCTATCTCCCCTCTCTTTTTGGCTTCTGCCAATGGCTTTCCCTTCTTTATTCTGTCTGATATAAATTCTCATAACTTCCAAAGATTCTCCTAGCTCTCTACCTCCTTAGTTTCTCTTCTGGGATGTTTTCTCTGACCTAGACAGTTACATCCATTAGTCATTGTTTAAATTTGGGGAGGGGGGAAGCTTCCTGTTTTCATTTCTGCCTAGTTAACATCTTTCAGGTATTCACATTGTCCTTGTTCAAGTCATTTCTTGAAACTTGCATTTACTGTAATATCTACAGAAAATGTGAAACCAAGGAAGCTGCTGATGTGATTTGACCATCTCTTGCCTTGCCTCATCTGTTTGTCATGTTGTTTTTGATCTCTGAGAGAGTCTTTCTGTTTCTTTCCTTATGTAGCACATAGAGCAATGGGTTTACATGGTAGTATGTGAAAATAATTAACTAGTAATGTAGGTGAGATCCTGGGAAAAGTAGTAAAGAAATCATCACAAAATTGATCACATTTCATAGAAATTAAATTAAAAAAAAAGGCACAGCATATGTTGGGTAAAGGACAACAATAAGGAAAAAGAAAAAAAAAAGAGCTTTATAGACATACGGGTTCACTTACTGCCTAACAGAAAAATCCTGCTCCATATCTCTCCAGCTGAGAAATGGCAGTGGCTCTGTTGTCACACATCACGAAGGCTCACCCTGTGTAGCTGCTGTAGCAATTCCTGCACCTCCCCACTTTTGCATTTCATATATATTTAAATCCTAGTAATCCTGCCTCTCAGCTGAGTACCAGTCCCAAAGAGATTTAGGATAGGGTAAGCCAAGGGTTGTGAGTCCATAGCTATGCAAATTCCAGATTCACAGGGGAAATGCAGCAAGAATTCCTAGAGCTTATGAGATGGAACAGAGTTCAGAGCTTCTGGTTTCGAGGCAGATCATCAGCCTGAAATGCAAATTGCTGTATTTGGTTTTCCTTTTTTAGTTATTACTCTTTTCAGTGTCTGATCTGGAGGGAAACTTGCAGCTAATAGTAGTAAAACATTCATATTGACATGCACAGACATGGACACCCGGACAACTTTGCAAGTAATTTCCATAAAAAGAATTAGGGAGTGAAGTTGCTTTCCCTAGGAAGAGTGGGCAAATTTCCACTGACACTACCAGATGAAATATGTTTGGCTACCACAATCACTCAAAACTAAGTGCAAAGTCAATCTATCTGACTCCAATGTTTTGTAAAGCATTTCAAAAACACTAGTTTCTACACTTCATTATGATGTCTTTTTTTTTCTCTAAAAACTAGCAAAAAGTTGCCACTTCTTAGAGTGGGTGGCAGAGGGAAAGAAAGAAGGAGGTAATTCTTTATATTATTTTTTTGGTGGAAGCTCACATGTCAGGGTGATGACCAACTTTATAAAATTATAGATAGTCACAATATACCACAAAGGAATCACAAAGTCATTATACTTTTTGTCTTAATAATCCTCCTACTGTAATAAGGAGTGTCCAGATAGCCTATGACAGCCTATTTACGGCTCTGGAGGAACTATTAGATTTTATCTTCTCAAGAACCTTAGATTAAAGAATCCTCAACAAGACCTTGACAGAATAAAACATACTGATTCCAAAGAGTTGCTATGTTCTATTGTGTCAATAATTTGCATAGTAAGGGGCCCCTCTAGTACCATAGTCCTTGACATTACAGAACATGGACTTGGTACAGACTGAGTGGCAGTTACATACATGGGAATTACATATAGTACATACACAGGAATTGATGAATATTATATTTGAAAAGGAAAAAAAGATCTTCACTTGAATTTTAATTAACAAAATTAACACAAAAATCCCACTGTTATTTCTTAAGCCTATAAAGACATGGAATATGAGAATAAACTAACATGTAATCCTGATTGCTGGATTCTCAGGTAGTTGCATCAGAATATTCCATTATCCTCATTTATAAGGATACTATCCTTAGTCTTTGTACTCTCTCACAGCATCGCAAATGTCTTAGTGTTATATATTGGATTATGTAATCTGTAGACCAATATGTTTCCTGCAAAAGCATGAATTAAGGAATGAGCAGGTGGTTTAACTCTGAATCTTTTTTTTTTTTTTTTTTTTGGTCTGTGTAAGTGGCATCTTTAACCTGACTTTGGCAGTGATCTGACTCTGTGTGTATGTGAATATTTCTCTGTAGGTGAAGAGTTCCTCCTATGTGAGTAGTTTTATGTGTGCTAGAGAAGAATTAATGTCTCTGTATAAGATAAGAGAATCAACCATGGCTGTCGGAGGGAGCTTCACTCTAGATAGTAAGAAGTTTTTTTTTTTACTCTGCTGAGCACAAGTCCTGCTGTTAATAATTGAAGGCTGCTTTGTGGAGAAAGGACTGTCCATATCCATCATTTTGAAGAGGAATTTTTTCAGGTTCTCTCTGTTTTATGCCATATCAAAAAATCCTCTAGTGCGCAAGTCACAAGTTGCATGACCAGCTCCAAGTTTCTGGCCTTTGAAAAGTTTGCTATTTTGACTTAAGTATTGAGATAGTTCTTTTCTATTACAAAGAAGATGCATCTTTTGAGGATTCAAAGAAGCAAAAAAGAATATCCTCATTTTCCTTGACAGAATGCTTGCTGTGTTCTCCATGTTGAAGACTGGCAAATATGAACAGACAGGTTTACCCTTTTATCCCTTCTTGTTACCCAATGTGGCTTTTAGGCCTTTCTCCAAATGAAGCACTCTGCAAGACATCCAAAGGTAAAAGAGAAAGAGAATAAACTCACCTACACAGAGCTTATGAAGGCTTTAACATTTTGATTGATAATGTTTCTGCACCTGTGACTTGTATTTTAAAACTCTTCTACAACTGTGAGTGCAAATACTTTTGCGAACACCTTATAGTGTGTCTGTGCATGAGTATGTGTATAAAATCCACAGAAAAGAACAAGACTTTAAAGTTAGAAAATAAATGTACTCTGTTATTGATTGTTATTATGCAAGACTTATAAGACTCCTGTGATGGAATGGTGGTAGCTTGAAGCCTTAAAAAGTGATGTGGTCGTTGCCTGAGCTTTGCCTAAATTTATCAGTTTGCTGGGGTTTTTTTGCTTGCTATTCCAAGAAAGAAATTAGCACCTTGTCAGCATGGCAGAGGAGAGAAACACAGTAAGTCTTCATAGATCATTGACAACTACTGATCTCTTGTGCACTGTAGGCAGATTGCTCTAAACAGGAGACCTAAATTTATCTCTAGCTAATAGATAGGCTAAGAAAATCAAAGCACCGATACGCACTTACTGTAGAGGGGAGAGCTTCTGGATTCCTAATCCCATAGGATCTTCCTTCTATAGAAATAATCTTCCTTAAGTATATAGCAAAAATAAATGTTACTTCTAATACGAATGAATTTTGGCCAGTTGAAAAATGTATTATACCGTTTATTGCTCTCCAGACAATTTGGCAGTAGGACTGATAATGAGTACAAATGAAATTTAAAGAAATGTACCTGTGCAAAGACTGAGAAATCTGTGGTCAGTTATTCTCTGAAAGATTGAAAGAAGTTATACAATATGTATACATCTACAGAGACCTACAGCGGGTATGCTTATTTCATGATTCTAGATAGACTCTAGTTGCTTTTCTATATGTTTTATATGAGGCTATTTCAAGAAGAGCTTGATTTTTTTTCCCTGCAAAGCACTGCCTTTGCTATCACTGTTGTTATTGCTGTGCTAATGTTATCATACTCTGATTATTTTCATTGTGGATGTGCTTGATAATTCCTGCATAATATATAACTTTTTTGCAGGCAATAGTAAGAGCCTCAGTATCCTTTTAATACAATCCCCATTAAAAGCTGCCATTCTTAAATTAGCTTAGCAAAAAAGTGCATTTTATAGTCAAGCAAGCAGTAATTGGACACTGTGGCTATGAGTGGCCCTTGTGGTGTTTGGACCAAGGCCAAATGTACCTTCTGTCTGTCTCTGACACAGGCAGACAATAGTAGTATTATTTACTGTGCTGGCTCTGTGTAATTCGACAGGCCAGCTGCAAGAACAAAGAACTACTAACATTTTGCCCAGCCCTATTCCCAACTGAAGGCCCATCTACATTTCATAAATAATTTCCTAAAATACTGGATTCTCTTTCCTTTCTGTAGCCTTTACTGTGCTAATTTAGAGAATTAAGGTTATTCTTGCAAACAGTATCCTCTTCCTGTGCTGTCATTCATGGATTTTCAGTTTTTGGACATCATCTTTATAATGACCCTAGAGTCATTATTATATATAACTTGCCTCCTTAGCTGTCCCAGGAGTATTAAACTAGCTGTTTTACTGACTTTCTCATGATTCTGCAGTTAACCAAAGGGACTGGGGATGGGTCATTTTACTTGATCTAGTAAGTCAGTGACCTCTTGTGATGTTATTAAAAAGCAGAAGTTTAAAAGATATTCAGGACAAATAACCTTCCTACATAGCCATGAGCAGCATAAGAATGGACACAAGAGGGAGTATTAAGTAGCGGTTAATATTAGGGGGACTGGGATTAGAGATTCTTGGACCAAATATTATCTCTGGCTTTGACTTTGTTTTTACATCCTTGGGCATCTGTTCAAAATGTAACCCATCCAAAATCATGAGATAGAATGTGAACAACCGTATCTCCAATTTATATCCATCGTATCTATATCTCCAAGGAAAAAATCAGAAGAGATGTTACCTGCACATTTTTGCATGTAACCTCAGACTTGCTGGAAGTTCAAGACATAACAGCATCTAGTCTTTCTAAGAAAAGATCCCCTCTGAAAGTGTTGTTTCTAGAGCTGGTTTGAGTATCTGAAGTGTTGATTCTTTAAATCAAAAATGCGTCCTTTCCTGTAAAAAGTGTCTCCTATTTTCTTATCCTTTTCCACTGATAGCCTCTTCACCATCTTTTGCTGCCATCGGCCATAGTGGATCTCCAGGTCTGATGGGAGAGCATCCACAGGTAAGTGACAGGCACACTATAAGTGTACAATGGGCTGGGAGCCAATTCTTCTGAATAGGTGTCCACTGGGCAGGCAGGGTAGCAGGAAGCAGGTGTAGGAGGTAAAGTAACTGCAATAAGTAAAGAACTAAAATAAATGACTCCCTTACGAGATGAGAGAGGAGATGAGAATTCTCTGAGTCACTCTCCCATCCCAGTTCCTCCAGGGCTTCTCCTAGAGTGCTGCTGCTGTATGCCAGCCATTACACAAGGCTCTCTCAGTCACAGAATGCAGTCTCCATGAGGCATGAGCAAGGTGTTCTCTTTCACAGATATATATAAATACAATGCACATATCCATGGTGTTCTGTAAATAATAGTCATAATACTTATGGAGTTGTGTTGAATTATGAAAAGTAAAGCTGAAGAGTTTCTCAGAGTTTCATTATTAAACCAAACTATCTGACTATATGAAACACATGTAGTGACACTACTCTTTGGATTTTTAAATGTAAACGTAGAGATTCCTTAAATAATTTGTTAGGCTCTTATCAGAAATCTCTTTGCCTAGTATTTAGTTGCAATATATAGACAATTATCTCCTTGCAAAAGAAATGCTTTCCAAGTGTCGTAGTGTACAGTAAACACTGACCAGCACCCTCAGAAAACACCCTGTGAGATGAAATGATAAAAGCACAAAAGCAGACTTTGTGATTGCTAATCGGCCAATTGGGGCATGCTGGTGCAAGGCTTGGCTTCTTTTAGCTACGCTGGCCCTTGGGAATACACTGCTGCCTAAAACCACTTTGACTGTCCCCAGTGTTGAGCATAGGTGTCCCCAAAAGTCTACTTCAGTGCTTCCTCCCAGTTGTATTTGTTTTGATGGACTTAGGGAGACTTTGATTTATGTCAGAAAATCTTCAGAATGAGTCTCAGTAGGTACGTAACACTGATGAGTAAATTTACTCACAGGTAGAAATTGCCTTGATTTCTTTAAAGTCTGAGTCTCTAGCTCATTCACAGATGCAGAGAGTTCCTCTGATAAATTAAACACTAGATCAGGTTGACAGGTTCTATTTATTTATTTATTTATCAATTCAGTAACATACATTCTTCTAAATATGAGTCAGCCAAATTTAAGACTTTAAGCTGAATTAAAACATCCAGCTTGATAATTGCTATCAAAGATGACAAATACTTTTTAGGATTCTTGGAGAAATATATTACAGGTACTGATGTACAGGCTTGATCGTCTGGACAGCATGAAAGTCAGACTCTCTGTAAATGTGTGAATAGGTTCCTTAAAGTGCCTAGTTTGGCATTAAGCTAATTCTCTGCTGGGAGTATGTGCGAGAGGTGACTAGAAAATTGAAATCACAAGTCAGGGATATTTGCTTTATTTTGTACATCATCAGAGTAAAAAATAAAGAATTACCAGGATTTATCAGAAATAGTAATTTCATCTCTGTCTCCACCTGTATTAGCAAATAGCCCCTAAATGGAGCACATGCTCAAGATGCCTGTGATCCTCAACAGAAGACTCCATATGTCACCTGATGTGGGACTCAAAACCAAATCTCCAATATCCAAAGTGAAAGATCTAAATCTTATCTCACTGTAGGACAGATCTGACAGTTTCATTTTTGGTTCTGAAAAAACTTTTTTGATGAAAGTTCCACTGAACTTGACAAACTGCTGAGGAAAGTTCTGAGTTTCCTAAATTGTTATTTTCTAGTGAAAAGCATTTTGTCAAAATAAATTCTAAAGGACAGGCTGCAGGTTGGCTGCACATTTCTAGTTTTCCATTTCTTATTTATTCCTTTGCTACAGAGAATTGATAGTGTGTTGAGGAATAATGGAATTGGATCATGTTTTCATATTTTTCGTATTTCATCCAGATTGTTCCAGTCTCCAAATAAGGACAGTGTTATTTTCACAAATATTGTTTTTAACCTTAGGAATCATTTGCTTTTTTAACAGCTGGTTTAATGGTTGTTTTTGAGGAAATCTCAACAGAAATTGCTTTGAGTGGTGTAAATACATTCTGGTTGGAGCCTCAGCTGGCCCATCTGACCACAAACCACAATGATAAGGCTTCAGCCAGGCCTATCATAGAGTCCCCTTTAAAAATAGCCACAAATGATGGGGATAAGTATGATCTGGCCACAGAATAATAGTCCTTAACCATGATTAACCTTTCTACATAGTACTGACTCATTGTTGGGGCTATTATAACTGGAATTTCTCTGCTTATCACATTGCTGCTAAGGAATAGGTTTTTCTTTCCTATAATTCTTAATACTATGAAACAAGGGTTTTGTATATTAGTAGTAAATTGAAAAGTAGTGCTCAAGAACTCACAATTCCCTGAAAGTTTTCCAGGTACAGGATTGTTAGTCCATCTAAGTTAAGGCAAGAGTGAATAGAATGGCAGTTTTGTACCTCACCTACTTAACAAACAAAATGAAAAGACATAGTCTGCTATTAAAAATGGTTTTATTCTTAATAGGACAAATCTTAAATTTTGCTGATTATTCATCATTCCTTGCACTGTGAAAAATACATAGTATATTATTAGAAAGTTTTGTTTCATTGGTTTCATTCACAGGTTTTAGATAGATCTGCAAGAAATTTTCCTATGTCTTCCAGTTGGGAAAAGTTATAGTTTGACTGGAAGAAATAAAAGAAAGAAGCAATGCTTCACGAAACTTAACTGCACGAAAAGACAGTTAAAAAAAATCAGCATTTGGTATGTATCTTAGTCTTTGATATCGTTCCTGTAGTAGTCATATCAATCTGTAGTCTTATGATCTTTTATTAATGTTTGCTGCTTGTCAAAAATTTATTAATTGTTGGTAAAGATTTTCTACATCACAGGCACCTTACAATTTATCAGCAGATTGTTACACAGTTTGTCCTTGCCCATACATGAACACTCAAAACACATTTAAAACTAGAAAAGGAAGACAGCGTCCTGACAAAGTAAAGTTAGCATTCAGTAAATCTACTCAGTAAATCTAATCTTGTATCTCATATGATGCTGATGTGTTTGTATGTGCAAAAATGCGTTTGTATATGCTTGTTTACAGATATATACACCCTTATTCATGTTTTTAAAAAACATTTCAAAGTCCATCTAAATGTTCTGAAGATTTCTCCCACAAGTTACTGTGCTCTGTATCACAGTGAGGAGTGCCTATAAATACACACAAAAGTTCAGCAGAGAATCAAATATGGATTTAATTAGAAGGAATTAATACTAAGGTATTTCATCTGATAAGAGGCAGTATCAGTTAGGGACTTACTAAGGTATATTTTGTAGCCATTGGGGCTTTGACTTATCTTGCTCCTTCCTGTTTTTCTTAAACCACTGTGTGTGGGATATACGCACAGAGGACTGGAGTAGCTAAAAGCTACAGGCAACACTCTGCTTTCTGTTACCCCGGAACAACCTTTTTGATTTCCAAGAGGGTGCAGCCAGGTAACTAAGCACAAAAATGCAAACAACTGCTGAGTTCCATCCCAGATGTGGAGCAACTTTCTTGGTGGTCAAAGTGATTTCTGCCTGTGGAAAACTTTTGAGATAAAAAGAATTTCAATATGCAGGGCTCAGATTAATCATATATACAAACTGTAACTGCAAGAATTGATGAAAACTATTCCAAGGCAGAATTTATCCCATCATCTGCTGTATATAATGAGACATTATTTTTGTTAATGTGATGATTCTGCCTCTGATGAAAGGATAAAAACTACTTCTTTCAGTAGAGTGAGATTGGACCTTAAACAGTTATGATGACTTTGAATGAGAATCTAAATCGTTCAAAGAACAGGCACAGCTTGTATAAGTGCTGCACACTTTCTTGACTCTTGAATGTTCACCAAGACACTGTCAGCCAGTGACAGAAATGTTCTCGGTGCTCATTGTTTGCTAATGACAAAGCAACTATCTAAATTGAGTGTTTGATTCTATTTAAAGGTCAGCACCAGTGACTAATTCTAAATTATGTAATTATGCTAAGAAAGCAGAGTTAAGAAGCTGCTAACCTGTATCACAGAGAGCCAATTGTGAAATTCTAATACTGTTGTTTTGAAAGATTTCTGTTAAATGAGCATCAAGTGACTGTTACCATTGTGGTAATGAGATGGTGTTAGTAACAGGATGTGGCACAGATTAAATCTATAAGAAAGACCCTGCATTTCTGAGGGATGTTAAGTAACAAAGTGACTGCTTGAAAATTATTTCAGGTCACCTCTTTTTTAGGAGAATTCTTCTCCCTTATCCAAACATGTGCATGGATATTCTTCTTCCCCCCTGCACCTCCCTCCCCACTCCCATCCACATAAAACAAAGTGTTTAGTTTCCAAATAAATGGCACTGGCTTCTGGAGTAGATGAATCACTTCCAAATCCATCAATGCAATACATATCAGGCCTAAATAATCAGATAACTGTGATATTATAGGGATTTTATTGATATCTTTTCGAGACTATATCATTATGATCTATTTGTATCACAGTAGTTCCCGAAAGACTGATCAAAACTGTTGGTATCCAGTACTAGAAATATATGGAGCAGAATAATTACTGTCCTTGGAAACAGCACTGGATTGAGAATTGTCACCTCCCTGATATTTTGCTATTCTCTTTCTTTTGAGCTGTATTATGTAAAACTAATTGTTCCTGTTGTTCCTGAATTGATGATCCTTCTCCCCTGCCACCCCCCCCCCCACACACACACACTTGAACTCAGACTGCTTTGAGAAAAGTTGGGTTCAGTTCTACTCTCTGTCTAGCCTTTTCCAAACAATTGTTCCTACTACTGTTGCACTAAGAGCCTTACCACAGCCCTGTTTTTTATGATGCTGGCTTTGTGTGTTCTTCATTTATAAATCCTGTTGGTGGAAACATTTCTGTAACTGGACCCAGTAGGAGTCTGACATACTCATTGTGACTAGCTGTTTATTGTGCAAGCTGCTGACTAACTCGCAGTAACTAAAATATAATTTTCGAAAATAGACACAGATGACAAACAGATAATCACTGCAGAGAGCCAATATAACTAAAGAGTATACTCAAGGATCTTTTAGGTGTACTTCACAGGCTCATTATAATCAGCAAACGGATCTTAACTCAGGCTGTCACCTACTCAAAACTATTCCTTATTTTCAAGGCTCTGTCTCATCTTGACACTTCAGAAAAAACAAAGGGGGCCCAGTCATGTGCTTTGGTATCATTTAGTTCTCCGATGGCATCCAAATATTATTCTTTTCCACCCTAAAAAATCCTTGTGACTCCCTCATCTGGTCTCCCCAGTTAGAAAGACCTGTTCTGTCTGAGGACTGGGATTGCTCTGGTCGAGGCAAGTAGACTCCTTTCTGACCTGCACCTCAGGAGCTGGTCAGTCCTTTAGTTTTGGGGTGAAAAAATGCAGATTTTACTGCAGTCAGCTTATGCTTACATTGCTATTTAGCACTTATTTACTGAGACGCTAAATACGGCTACCTCATCTAGCCTTGTAGCCATTATTTCCAAGCAGAGATAGCAGGAAGACTGTCATACTTCAGGAAGATTTGAACAAAAAGACCTAAGATGACAGAGATTAAAAAATATTCAGCTGATATACAAACAAACAAAGGAAAGCAAACACCTTTACGTAACTGAGGGGGTCAGGGCAAAGATATTGCCAAAGAATTCAAGTAAATCCCTTGAGAATGAGACTTTACTTAAGCAACAGTAAAATAAATTAAAATCCTGTGTCTGGTAATAAAATACAATGTAGCTTCAGTGTAAGATTTCTTGATATCCTAAGGAGGCTGTTTCTAGAGGCCTCTGCTCTTCATCAATCTCATTAAACAAAATCTGTAAGAGGAAGACACCCGCCATCATCTCCAAAAATATGTGTACATCTTTAAAACATCTAAATAGGAGATTTCCAGTTAGATTTAGGATTCTAGAACTAGTGTCTTAATTCTGGTTGCAGGGATGCCTGTCTTGGCTCTGAGTCTTAACCCTAACCTGACAGGGCTCATGAATGTGCTGAAGAGGCACCAGCCTGGGTCGTGGAGGAGTACAGCCACGTTCACGGGGCTCGGTGCCCAAGCTCGTGAGGCAGGTACTGACACTGCTTCAACACCCAGCCTGGTAAGTGTTCCTGGTGCTGCGAGTAAAGCCACTGAAACCCCCCAAATGGGTCTCTCACCATGAGCAGATTTCTTGACAGATTTTGAAAAGGATATTTTTCTGCCAAATGTGAAATGAAAAGAAATTCTAATAGCTGGAGGGAAAAAGATAATACATATCTATTACTCTGTATATATCTCAATAACTGTATCTCTCCCATGAAATGAAATTAAGCTTTCTGGCCTGCCGTAATTGGGAGCTGTGGTAATGTCTGTCGTACAAATCATAATACTGATAGTAATTATTTAAAAACAAAGAGATAACCAAAATACTGGCAACGATGTTTCTTGCAGTTTTTCATATTTTGGGGGATTTTAGCTTCAGTTTCAAAGAAACTCCAATTATCAACTACTTTCCACATGTCATTTAAAAAAGTTTTGACATTATGGATGTCAGTGACAATTGCAGGTGATGCCAGAACACACTGTGCAGAATACTGCAGGCTGTCTACCCCAGTGTGAGAGAGCTTGTGACACATCTTTTCAAACAGACACAGTATCTTTTTCATTAGTACTTTTCCCTCTCAGATTAGACTGTCTTGTTAACTCATCCTCCCTGGCATCTCTTAGTTAATGCTTCTGCTTTGCAAGCTATTTTGCACTGTCTCATCAGTCTGGGATCACATGTGGGATTGGGCCATGTAAAGGAGAACAAGGCAGAGGAGATATTCAGACTTAGGAAATATTTAAACATTTCAAATTCACAATCACAGGATGCAGCGTTTTCTATCACTATCCTTACAAAAAGAGAGGGAGAGAAAAAAAAGGAGAGAAAGATAGAAAGATAGAAAGAAAGAAAAAGTATAAACCCTCCCACTTTTTGTGTAGAAACTTGTCTATTGTAACACATAGTAGACAAAAAATCTCAAATATAGAATTCTGTAACAGACAACAAAAAGCTAATTTTCAAATCTCTTTAAACACAGAGGATAAGAGCCTTGCATATGCAGCAAGGCTCTCCATCTTCATGTCCTTGTGCTCATTATAAAGCCATGGACGCAGAGCATGGTTTATAGAGTGATGATAAAATATACCATGGCACCTGGGCTTCCTGCAGAGCTCTGAAGATTTATCTGTCTTTAGATGAGGTACTGAACAGGGATGGCTCACTCCCATCACTGCACTGGTGAACTTAAACCTAGACTCGAAAGGATCACTCATCTGGTGAGAATAATTTAGTCTTTTACCCATTCAAGAGTCCTCTCATATCTCTATTTTAATAAAGGACATCAGTTTACACAGTTGTGCTGAACTGTTTTTTTGGTTTTTGTGATTTAAACTATGTGCATTAGGATGTCTAATGGTAGTTTTATCTCTGCAAAAGCTTTGCTTGAGTTGAATAGAGCGTGCTTGCTCTTTGTGCTAGTGTTCATAGAATGAAGACCTTGAAGAAGGGTGGCTGAAGCAGAGAGCAGTAAATCCATGAGAATAGTAAGCATGTTCTAGGCCTTATATTGATGCATTAGTCTAAGCTATATATGCGAGAAACCTAGAAATATAAAATCCTTCCTCATTCTATGTTTATAATATGATATAAATGTATTTTTAATGAAAGATACTTTATCAAGTCTATGCTTTTGAAATTACTTTATTAATGCAATCAGTAATCATTCATCTAATCATTTAGAAACTTAGATGCCAGTCTTCCTTTACACAGGTGTAAAGCTAACAGAAATGAACTTATTCTTTGTTTTCTAAGGTGCAGTTTTCTGAGTCACAACATTTTCTAACTTACAAATAATATGATGGTCAGCTATATTAGTCTAAAAAAT
Source organism: Rhea pennata (assembly GCF_028389875.1). Lineage (NCBI taxonomy): Eukaryota > Metazoa > Chordata > Aves > Rheiformes > Rheidae > Rhea > Rhea pennata. The sequence goes on along the minus strand of NC_084667.1, from coordinate 56,012,382 downwards.
GTGAACATGAAATTTTGTCAGAAATTTATCTGGATTCCTCATCATCTCTTTGTACTATGGGAAAGTAGGATTGTCTCAACTAAGTTGCAGACTTCTTTCTTTGAGTAACATCTGTCTTTGAGTAACATCCAACAGGAAAAAGGTCAGATCTTAAACAGCTGTTGACTGAAAAAGATAACACAACAATTATAGTTTACTAGTAGGATCTATAATACACCATGCATGGTTGCCACTGGGAAAAAGTATCAGACCTCCTTCAAGCATGACATTACCTGTGTAACCAGGGTGGCTTTAGTAAAGCTTCTCAAAAGAGTAAAATTAAAATGTTTTAGAATTTTTGGAGTCAGACCTACCCAAGACCTAGGCTAGAGAGGGATCTGTAATACAGTCAAGGGTTTAAACTAGGTCTCTGAGATCTTCAGGGAGCATAAAACACGGAGGAGTGCATCTACATTTGTAACTTTAGGTTAAGAAAAAGAAAAACAAATGGAGAAATCTTTCTTCAAGGGCCTACCAAGACACATGCTATTTATAGTTCTAGAACTGGTTTCAGTTCTATTTTGAAATATTTCTGGGGGCACTCATTTCTAATTGCAAGATTAAAAATTGTAGAGACAGCTCCTGTGTTGTAACGAGCACCTGTACCCGTTCCTGGTGTCTGGGAGTGCCATTCTCCTTGTGTGCTGTCTCACCGCGTTCCCCAGAACTACCATACGGCAATGTTTCTCTGCTGGGCCAGTCCTCCTTATCGTGGTAATAAAGGGAAGCTGGTTTTTCCACTTGAGCAGCATTGTGGGAGTCTGAGAGCCACTTCCTCACAGCTGGACTTCCATACCTATAAAACATATTCTTTGTGGTTGCTTGCTTGTGAAAGAGAATAAAAGCAGAATAAGCCAGGGTTCTTTTTACTGCATAGAGAGCCTGACATCTGGCAAGCATCTGGTTAGGGGCTCTTATCAGGAAGGGTTGTGGTTAGCACATTTTACAGGACCTTTAATCTGCAAAAGACTTGGGGTCGGAGCTGATTAGGCATCTTGAAGTAGCTTGTTTTTTACCAAAGGAAATAGATGGCTTTACAAGTAGAGGGTAGTCAGAGATCTGCTACTTTTTTTTCTGCAAGAACTGTTGTAATTCTGCATTAGGATGCCCCAGTGCAATGTTGCCAGCAATAGTGGCAGTCATAATGACTTCACAAAACAATCCAACTCTCCCATTTAGTGTAATGTTTTTGCCTGATAGAAGGACTGAACGTGAGAATTAGTCACAGCTTTACCTCTTGGTATTAAAAACTGAAAGTAAGCTGTTTTATAGGTTATGTTGGCCCTAGAATCCAGGTTCCACTTCTAAAAATCAGTGAGCAGCCGACTAGTTGTGAAGAGTGTAGATCTTGTGCTGATCCCTTCCTCTCTCTTTGCCTGTAACTTATTCAATATTGATGTAAAATAATTTCCAACAGAACTTGGTGCTGTCAGTAAGAATAGGCTTAAATAAAAGCACACATTATACTACTAGCTTTTAGCTGAATTAGAATGATAATGGAGAAAAAGGAGAGATTATATTTGAAGAGAGATGGTAGAGTAGGGAAAGTCAGCATGCACCTTGGGCCTTTCACAGCCTCTCAGTTGCTATTCCTATTGTACATGTATAGAAAAGCAAAATTTTAGTAAAAAATGAAAGCTACTTCTTATCTTGTAATGACAGCTTTAGAGAAGGAAAAATAAGCTATACTGTAGGCTAATTATTAACCTTCAGGGAAAAAAATGCGTCCTATTCCTAATACTGCCGGTAGCAGCTGCAAAACTGTAGCACTGGTGTTCTGCATCATCTCGGGAAATGGTGGTATGTTCTAAGAGCTCAAGTGATTGCAGGCCTAAACGTTTATTCTTGCAGCAAAAATATTCTTGCAGATACATGTCTTCTGCAGGTACAGGCAGGAGTGAGAATTAAAAAGATATCTAATGATAACAAAATAAATATACGTTGTCTAAAAGTTAAAGAACTAATCCCTATAACAAGGATTTCAGTCCCCTAACAACCTTGTTCTGACTGGGAGAAGCCACCAGCAGCACTAGCTACTGCCTACTCCTTTGCGCTTGAAGAGTACAAATAAATATGTAGAGTATTTTACCTTAAGTAAGATAGTGAAGTGCCTCTGTCTTTTTTTATTTTCTTTCTGTACAGGACCTAGGCTTTGCCAGTCAGTATTTATTCCTAAATAATGGAATATCTGGAGGGTTAGGAGGAGAGGAAAATGTTTCATCTGGAAAGGATGACTAATCAACCCAAAGGCCTTTTCTGAGAAAGAGACCAGGTGTATAGGAAACAAATGTATTAATTCCAACTTTCATTTTGCCTCTTAGAGGTGAATTTGCAGAGGCAATAGAAGATTTGTTTTTTTTCATTGTCTGTCCTGGGGTCATTACTGCATGAAAAAAAAAAAAGGGAATGCATTATAAGGTGGACACACCTTTGGGGTTTTATGTCTGAGCCAACTAATGTTCAGAGGACCATTATTATTTTTGTTCATGAAGACATGAAATTGAATTTTAGTAGTAACAGTTCACCTACAGAGGATGTGGGTGAGTAGGAAGTTCTCAGTCTATTGTGATGTTCTTATACAACTATTGGGATGGAAAGATGGGAAAATGTATAGGGGGAATAAATTGGTGATTATCTCTGGCAGATGCAAGTAAGGGCAAAACTTTTAATTGATTAGCTATGTGCCTTTTGTAAGGAGTGGAGCTGCAGTAAATGTGAAAAGGTTCCTGTGGACAACTTGTGAAGGCAATAGAAATGTGAATGTTTAAATTCAGGACTCATAATATTGTTAGGCTTGATGGTACAGTAATGCTAAACATATAGTATATTTGGTACATGAGTTCTATGGGACTGACTGTCAGGCAGTTCTATTAATTTGGGCACAGAAAGAATCTAGTGTCTCACTAGTAAACTTTGATGAAGTGACTAATTGTCTCAGTATTTTAAAAACATTTTATTTCTAGCCTGAATTTATCTAGCTACAGCGTTCAGCCTTTAGATCATGTTATGTCTTTCTTTTTTTATACTAAATTAATTTGTTATTATTTTTCCCATGTAAGGGAAAGACTGATTGGGAACAAATGACCCTTTAACCTTTCTAAATGGAACAGACTGAGCTTCTTGTACCCTTCACTGTAGGACTTGTTCTTTAGTACTTTAACCATTACCTCAGCTTTTCACTGAACCTCACTAACTTATCCAAAATGAACCTAATTAGTCACCTAGCCCTGTCGATGGCTATTTCAGGCAACCATGTAAGATAACTGTAAAAATAAGCTCATCAAACTCCAGAACTTCAGTGGTTACAAGTTTTTACTATACTTAGCATGATTTGTGCAGGTCTGAGCTCTGAAAAAGAATTGCCTGAGGAAAATATTTTGTGAAAATGATTATTGAACCAGATTTTCTTTTCCCTATTCAGATGTCCACAATGACAAATAATTTGTAAGACAACACTTAATAATTTGGCTCTGTAATTTTCTTATGAATGTTATTCATGTCACAATCAAACCCAGGAAAAACAGAACTCTGAAGAAGAATAGAAATTCAAATTTGGGGATGCAAGTTTGCAAATGGGTCTTTTCATCAGAGAGGCTGAAGTGAAAACTTAAGCACTGGGGCAAAAGAAAAAATCCAATTTCTATCAACATTGAAGAAAGTTCACTGCTGAAAAGATGGAAGAATAACTTTGGGAACCTCTGAACCACTAAAACCTGTTTTAATATGAATTCATGACTGTTGTACTCTAAAATGTTCTCTAGTTCTACTTGTAATAAATGCATCTGTTACTTGTTGTAACAAAGCAATAAATGCAACAGTATGAAACTGCCTGCACTGACTGAGAAGCAGGTTTTTACTATTGGCTACTCACTGGCTAGCAGACTGTTGCCAACACAAAGTATAATAACGGAGTTCTGCCCATCTTGTCTTCAGTGGAGGCTTTTCTTTTTCTATTTTCCCCTTAGCTATCCATCAGTTTTCACAAAAGTTTTAGAAATGTAATTATCTTTCATATTTCACCTTGTCTTTCAAATTTATTTGAACTTCTCTACATACTAACAAAAGTTTATTGTGTAGGAACTGACAGACAGGCTGGTCACATTAGTATCATCTCCTTAGGAAAGCAGGCCTAAAAGGAGAAATAAATGAGGAAATAATGCAAAGACACTTGAGGCAAATCCCTTCAGTTCCTCTCTTTCACTCTCTTTCATTTGCCATTTGTACCTTTTCTTTACTTTGCACTTCACTCAGTCTTAAGGTAATTACAATTCTTAAGAGCAATACTAAATTAAAATTTTCATAAATGTTAAATGATGACTAGCACTTCATACTATTTTTCATTATAAAACACATTATTTCGCTGGCTTGTTTACAAGAAAGAGAAAAAGGTCTAAATGGGTCTAATCCTTCTGTTACCTTCTTTTCAGGTGTCAGCATTTCACCAGGGGCCCAGTATAAACATTTGATTAAAAGCTAAATGTTGTGTATTGTTAAATTCTTTGTGGAATGGAACTTCTAAATTGAGCAACCAAAGTGTAATATCTAATCACTGAAAAAGATTAAGGCAGTGTTGTTGATAGGCTATTTGAGAAAAGAAAAATAAGATCACTTGACCATCAACACAGACCTTTTTGCAGCAGGTAGGCTCTACATAATGCATTTTCTTTGTTGCATTCATCAGAATTATCAAGCTTTCAGCAAAGACCTAGCAAAATTGGATCTGACTGCCACGTGGTTTAGAACATGTTTTACTTACAGCTTTAAAAAATGAATGAAGAATAAAAATCATGATTGTGGACAGATTCTTCAGAAACGTTTCAGCTACTCTGTATTTCCTCTCACTCCTCGGCTGCCGTAATCTGGATAGGAAGATACCCAGAGAATGGCATAGAAAGAGCCATCACCGTGAGGACATCCAGTTGGACTGATGTAATCACCCACATGCCTCTCCAGCTCAACTATAATTGAGGTTGTCATGACTTGGCAGAGCAAAAGCAAATTTCCTTGATGAAATTTTCATCACTGTTAAGTGGGAGCATCAGCCTTATGTAAGATCACCAAGTAGGTAGCAGAAATGAGGAGATTATGTTCTGTGTTGTGTGTAAGCACTAGAAATCCACTTATTCTGCATTTCTTAGAAATAAGGTATTTGGATATAACTACATTTCTAGGGGCTTCTTTTACAGAACACTTACAGAACTGCACAGGAAACTGCATGGCTGAAGCAGATGTTTGACTTCACTCACATAAAAGCAGCAGATCTCACTCAGCTGATCCTGCATTTTCATCAGAGGAGAGGAGTCCAAGAAACTGTACCTCTAACTGAAGAGCAGTGTTTCTTATGTAATTTACTACATATATCAGCTGTAACTGGGAAATGCTAGAGAACAACTCTGCTTCGTGATAATAAAGAGATTCTTCATTTATATTGATTTAAAGGCTGGATGGAGAAGGCTGAAATACTTAGTAGAGGGTCAGAGTGCAGATCTAGATCTCTGGCAACTTGGGGTCCCTAGCAAATCTCTCTCTTTTTTCTTTCTTTTTCTTTTTCTTTTCTTTTTTTTTTAGCCTACTTCTAATAAACCAGAATTATTAGTTTAATAATTCTATTTATTAATTAGAAGCAAGCTGGTTCTCAGTTTTTTTCCTTCTCCTCTGCTCATGAAACTCCTGTTGAGTGTGGCACTCAGACATAAAGCTTCCTTCACAGCAGCAGTGAGGAATTCTTTTCACTTCTGGAAGCTGTAAGTTTGGTAAAAATCTCTTCCTTACCCCGAGGTCAGTGATGTCTGTAGTTTTATTTAAGGCATTAGAGAGAAATAATTAGTTTGCCTGGTGCCTGAACTGCTGCTGAATTGCGTATTGCAGAAGCCGAATCTTTAAAAAACTCCTCGTGACTTTATTTATCTGGACGCTCAGTTGCCATCCAGATGCAAGAAATTACTTCAGTTCATTTTAATTCTTGCCATTTTCTCAGCATTATGCTACTTTAGGAGGCAAATAAATGCAGTAGGGAGATACCTATAGATGTGTTCAGCAGCTGGCGGGTTTATGATCTAACTTAAAAAAATGCAAGTTGGTTTTCTTGTAGTAATTAATACCAGCAACATTTCTGCTAAATGCTTCTGTGTGCCTCATAGAGCTTCTCAAGTCTCAGCGGTGGGCTGAAGCTCATAGGGGCACAGTTTCACTCACCAACCAAGATTTTTGCTGAATGGGTTTGTAAACCTCAGTGAGCCCTCACAAAACTAAGTCCCAGGCTTCACACCAACTCCTAATTTAAATTCTAAAGCAATCAGCCTAAGCCATGCTTTTTGTCAGATATAAAATGTTTTTTTCCAGAAAAAGAAAACATTTAGATAGGATTATTTTAGATCTTAAGCAATGGTTAAACACTCTTTTGTCTAGATGCAAAGACCCCTGTACTGTTGTAAAAAGTACTGGTCTTTTACTCAGTCTTAAGGTAGAATCAGCTTATACTTGAGAAAATAATGGTCATTTTTGGACAAAATAAAGATCTGCTAGCTTGGAGTATGCACTTGAGGCTTCCACTTATAAACAGCCTCTATTATGGACCGTGTAAAACCTAGTTCAAATGAAAAATGTAGCAGACAGAAACAATCCAGATTGCCTTCCAATCAACACCAGGATGTACCTGAGAATGTAGATGTTACTATAATTGTAAAAACACTGTGTTCTGCTAAACAATCCAAACATTTCAACCAGCTGAGGCCCAGGAGAAAAGCAATGGAGTTTGTCAAGCCCACACTTGGTGATATGTTTTCCAGTATTTCAGAAAGAGGCACAGTGCTGACTTCTATGAGGAGAGGAAGAAATACATTTACTTCCATAATAAGAAGGTATACTTTAGATCATTGCCCAACTTTTGCAAAGCAGCACAAGCCTCCAGCATGTGTCTATATTTTGAGTTACTATCCCAACTGCTGATGAGAGATAATAATTTTATTATTTGTTTGGATTAAAATTAGTTTAAAACACACACACACAAAAGAATAGTCTCTGTCATCTGCCATACAGATGAAGCTAAGATTTTCCCACAAAACATAAACAGAGTATGAATAATTTGAGGATGCAGTTGAGAGACAGAGATAATGGGGAAAAAAAGGTTAACAATATGTATTCCAGAGGCTCCCCGTTGGACATGAAATGAAGATAATGACTGTTAGTATGTCAATCTGCTCTTTGATAAATCTCATAATTATTATCAGACCCATATCTGATAACAGCTGTCTATGAGAGAGAAATCAAGCTACTTTTACTGACTTACTCTGTCCATTGTTCTCTTGACCTCAAAATGCTGGAAAGTTTTATATTATTTAGTTTTGCTCTTGTTTCTCACAGAGCTTTTAAGTAGTGGATTTACTTCAGGTAGAGAAAAGATTGCATGTTGAATTTTAACATTGCTGTGGCTGATTTCAAAACCATGAATGCCAAACCAGTACAGCTAGTTGAGAGATATTCTCTGTATTTGGGCCTAACCCAAAATACAATGTGTTAATAGAAAAAAAAATATAATTTCTTTTCACGAGTCCTGTTTTACTGGAATAACTTCTTCAGCTGACAGAGCTAAACTGTGCATTACTGTTAACTTAAGTTAACAGTAATGGTGAAATTAGGTCCTTTCACGTGTTTTCCTGTTTCAAGTCATGTTAGCTGAACTGGTGATGACACACTGCTTATCCCAGCTAGATTCAGGAAGAGCAATCGTTCAACAAGGAGAGTAAATTTCAGCTTCGTGTAATTTATACCAGAATGGAGGTATAGACCTCCATAATGCGTATGATGATGATACTCTCTCTGTTTTCATTGTTCAGACTTAATGTAAAAAATCAGTCATGATGAAAATTTGATTTTTAAAAAGTCATTTTCATATTACTACTCTCCACATCCCCTTGATTTTCAAGTCCAATGTGTTCTACTAATGAATATTTGTAAAGTGCTTTGATAAATTAAATAGAAGAATAGAAGGTAAAAAATATTGTTAGGCTAAAAATCTTTTTTAAAAATTGTTATTGGATAAGCTTTTTTAAAATTACATTTGAAGTGATAAAGAAAAACGTGGTAGAACTTTACTAGGCATTTATTTATCCAAACAGGCATACCTTTTTGGTTCTAAAAAGAAAGCAAGACATCCATATTGAACTGAAAATAGTTATAATGCAATTTACTACTAAATAGGCTTCCCCCCCCCCCCTTTTTATCACAGATGCTTTAATATGAGTAAGCTGAGCCTTTGCCTGGCTGTTTAGGTCACATAATCCCTACCTTATTCTGTTTATCCTTCTGGTATGAGCAGATGGAAAACAGGAATCTCAAATTACTATCCTGTGTTTCTTTCTTAGTCTCAACCCATGTGGACTGCTTTAATTGTTTGATTGTCTTGTTCGATACTTCACTGTTTCATCCATCAATGAATGTGCTGTTATAAAATAGGGTTCTGATACTTTATTGAATCTATCATTATATCAGAGAAAATTGGTCAGCTTAATATATAAACACCTGTATGTCTTCAAATCTATGAATGAGATCTTAGGGAACATAGGGAAGTTAGGTTGGAACACAGGCAATTTAGATGGAACTGTGTTCCCACCCAGAAAAAGACAGAAAGTCTTCAGTAAGATTGTAGATTGTCTACTCTCAAAGTCATCTATCAGTAATTTCTTTTTCTTAACTTCTCCTTGGTCAAAGGACAGAGCTTTGCTTCTGTGACTGCTCCACGAGTTGGCTGAGATAGGAGGAACTGCGCTGTAGCAAGCAGCTTCCAGGCTGCTCACAATGGCACCAAGCTGAAGTTTGTCTTACCAAATGTCAAGACAAAAGAGCAGATGTTTTCTTCCTATTTAGGCTGCAAAATTAATTCTGTTGTGGTACCTGAGTATAGTTTTAGTAATGGAAGATATCAGAGAGGTTTCTAGGAAGATTTTGGTTAAAATGGGCTACTTGAGTTTAAAGAACTATGGAAGTTTTGCAGGTATGTCTGTGCCAGCAATAGCTTATCTCTTGCTTTCTGTTCACCTGCTTCAGTTTCACCTCTCCTAGAGGCCTTTCCTTCCCTACCAGCTTTTCCTTCCCTACCAGCTTTCAGAGCACAAGCTCCCCTCTTAGGAGCCAGTGTCCTCTCTTTTCCCCTCACCTCTTGACCCCACAGTTCTGCTCACCTGCAAGCATCCTCTCCAAGACCCTTCTCCCCTCGCAATTATTTACACCCTTTCCAACATGAAACTCCACCCTACCTGCTCCAGCAGCCTCCTTTCTCCCACAGCCTCTGAGCCAGGGAGGGTGGTGCAGCGAGGACAGGGCTGGGACCACGCTGCTCCAGCAGCCAGCTCCCCCCAGCTCTTGCTTTGCACGTGTCTGCAGTTTACACTAGTATTATGTCATTCTGGTGCCCCTGCTTATTGCATCGTGGAATGCACAGTCGTATTCTGCTCAGTGTCTTTTGGACTCTGAATTAAATTGCAGTCATGTTCCATGTTCAGACAATAGCCAGTTCCGAGAAATTCTGTGTGTGTATGGAGAAGAGGATATTCTGACAAAGATATTTACTGGGTGAATAGTCTACAGTAGAATGAGTAAAACATTATTCATTGAATTCAGAAAAAAAAAAAAAACATGACAAGTGATGTAACTACGGGATGTTATTTTTGACTTGAAAGAATGCTCAGCCAAGAGTTGCCCAAATATCTCATGGTTTTGAATTTCTCAACTAGGGACCTTATGGTCCTGGATACACCTCAGAAAGCTTGCCTTCTGAGACATGTAATGTTACCAAACACAATAGCTAGCAATTTCAAAATACTAGTTTTAAAAAATGGTTACTCTAAGTTTTATTTAAATTATATTTATATCTTTAAAATATTTATACGTACAATAACATGGCATATAATCAACAACTGGCAAAATTTAACTACTGCTTTCTAATGTCTTAATGAATATGTACAGCTGATTGGAGATTTTGGAAGTGTTCTAAAAGTGTAATTGGAATGTCAATGTAGATGAAAAGCATGAGATGAATTTTTGGAAAAATTAAAAAAAAAAGCTATTTTCACCCACCTCTACATTCTAAAAGTGTAATTGGAATGTCAACGTAGATGAAAAGCATGAGGTGAATTTTTGGAAAAATAGTAAAAAATATGCTATATTCACCCACCTCTACAACTATGTTACTGCACTTGTATATTTCACACTCTATTCAAAGTACAACATTAATAAAAGACATAATGTAAAACTTCTGTGAAATGCATAAACGATCCCTAGGGTAAAAAAACAGCTTACATGAAAAATTACTACTTCTACCTTTGATTTTTTTTAATCAAGTACTAAGACAAAACCATTTTCACATTAGCCAAATCATTCAGCAAAAAAATACTCACAATTAGGCCCAAATGACATTTTAAAAATATGCCTACAAAACATGCCTATCCAGATATCCAAATTTCATCAGTAAAAATGAGTAAACTAATAAAAAATTGCTATTTAGACTCACAAAGCACATTAATAATGAAATAAATAAACAATTAAATTAGATCAACTACTTGATGAGAAAGCCTATAAAATTCCAACTGTAGAAAAACTGTCACTGTAAATAAAACTGTATTTTTTCAGTTAGATCTATGTTCATCAGTACTCATCTTGGGACATTGCTTTCAGAGTTCTTCTACATGGCATATAGAATAGGGTGAATTATTAGAGAAAGATTAAAATTTCCAGAATAAAGGAAAATTCCCAGAAATAAGGTTCCCTTGAAGCACAAGTAAGCTTCCTGAGACTACAGAATTTCAAGTCAAACTGTAAAACTGAAAAAAGAAATTGATACGAATGCTGGAAAAATTGACTCAAGCAACTGGTTTTCATCTGCATAATTTGCATTTTCTTCAGTAAACTCTTTTTTTTTTTTTTTACTTTATTCTCATTAAAAAAAAATCTACAGATTCATTCCAGTTGTATAAGAAACACTTTTAAACATCTTCAACAAAGCAAGATTTTGTAGGGGAAAAAAAAAGAAGATATCAAACAGCAAAGTGAAGAATTGACGTGTAAGGATTGCCTTCCTTCTAATCCTGTGTATAGATCCATTTGCTATTAAAGTTTAACTCCAGACCATTGCTATCAATCTTTCCTGGAATAAAGAAGAGGCTATAATAAAATTTGATAAAATAGCTTAGAAACAGAAAAAAAAATATCATCACTAGCATTTCCTACAGATTTAGAAATACTTTGACGTTTTTAGAAGGGCATTAAATAATTGCTAATACAGAACTGAAGAACACAAAAACAGTGATCGCTGAATTACTACATGAAAACAAAGATCTGTAACCTTGTTTGTCTTAAAAGCTTGCTTAAGTGTTTTGATGAAGCAGTGAATCATTGAAGTCATGTTGTCTCCCTAAACGTGCAGCTGAAGCTCACTTTCTTCTGTGACTAACTGATGATGAACTTCGTCAGGCTGCATGACAAAGAAGCTTTGAGGCAGTTCTTTATTAACAGGAAGAACTGTTTCTCGGTCAAGGAGCTTAACTACTTTGGTTATGTCTAAGGGAAAGCAGAGATATTGTCTTTAGAGTATGAGGAAGTCCATAGGTTTAAGAGGGAATACAATTTCACCTAAGAGCTTGGGACTTAGTGCGTTCAGGAGGTTATGGTCTACTAAATTCTGAAATAGCTTAGAGACAGATTTTTAAAGTTTTTTTTTTTTTCCTTTTTTTTAGGGGGGGGGGTAAAAGCTGCAGAATGTATTCAAGATGTTTTACAAAATACACAAGTAGATTAGGATCCTAAGGCTCACACTGGCAATCTCATTAGACATCCGCATAGATACCTAAGGGCCTCACTTTCTTTAAAAACATGTTTCTTTGCTCTGCTCATCACTACAATGTCTAAATACTTATATGCATACAGCCTTGGACTAGCAAAGCACCTAATCCCACTGAAATGAGAATGATCTGAGAGTTAGCACCCTGTGTCATGACAGGGATGTGGCTGTGCAACGAAGATGTAGTATTAATTGTTGTAGGGATGCTGAAGAATGGCAGCAGCCAGTGACTCCTGAAGGCTGTTTGGGAAATTCCGATAAGCATTAGAAATTTCTGGATGCATCTCCACTCCCTGATGCGCTACATAAGACTCCTTGCCAGTAATCAAGCCCCGATTTCCTTGCCAATGGCGACTTGTGGAACTTTGCCCCACAGTATGTAGCTCAGATTCCATTCTATAGTGTAGTAGAGTGGTGTGGCCACTGCTGCAGAAGCAGAGGATAGAGGCTAGAAAGTGGCAAATCTCATTTAAAACAGGTGAAAAAAAAGAGCATGAAGAAGGTAGGGCCACAATTGCACAAGTAACAGACTTTGTGATTAACTATTCTCATCATTTGTTTCTATTTGACACATATATTTGCACCTGAGGTGATGCACCATATCTTTTCCTCTATCTGTATTTTGAACCTTGTTGTTGAGCTCTGAGATAACAGGAACGCCCTGCCCTGCATGCTGGCTGTGGTGGTGTGAGCAAACCATTTCCTGTTTGGATTAAGTATGATTATTTTCAGCTGATGTAAGCTATGTGAAGGGAAACTTCCAGCAGCAAGTCTAGCACGGCTCCTTGTGGTATGGTCATGATGGGGTACTTTCTATGCTTGCCAAGGCAAGTCAGGATGTCTTGAAACACAAAGACCCATGTCTTGGCCCAAGCTGCAGCTAGAGAAGGCAGATACTGATGAGAGGGGCACTAAAGACAGTTCATTCCAATGTCCTAATGTTAAACGCATAATTCTGTGATGAAACCATAGCTCTTTTCTTGTGTACCTCAGTGTGAATACACATCTGATATATTGGAAAGCTACTTTACAGTTTTCACATGTGAGTTTTACTTGGACAACATGGATTTGCTTTGCCTATGTCACACTGAAGAGGGCAGAAAACTGGGTTTAAAAAATAAAGGAAAAATAAAAGGAGAGAAAATCATTTCAAGTTACACATTCCTGAATGACTGCACACTTACTGAATCATACATCTACGAACCTAGCCTTTGACCTTGATGCATTTGACTCTTAACACCTATCTATTCCAACACTTGAGGGTCACAGTTTTTGGGCCTGACTGTAGCACATGAGTAGTTGAGGTATCCTCACTGGAACCCAAATGTTTGAATAGAAGAGATGTCTGAGAACACAGTCAGATGCTTCTCTTCTGCCTCTGAAATCTGTGAGAAATCAGACACAGGTGCAGTGACAATTATTTGCACAATATTGTTAAATGAGATTGTGGCTTTTGTGGTTTTACAATGGGGACAGCAGTCCACTAGGAACCGACTTGAAAAACCAGGATATTCTTTCCTAAACTTGATTCCATTCTTATTGCCCACTGCACCAATCTAAGGACACTTTACAAAGGCTAATAAAATTCCATAAAGAATGAATAAGTATATTAACAATTTGTAAGGTTTGCCTGCTTAGTGTGAATCAGCCATTTCCTAGTTTGTGTTACAGCTCACTTCCTCTGTAACCACACTTAAGTGCTTTACACAGTGTATTTTTAATTTCTCACATCTCTCAAAATAGGGGCTTCTGTGAAAATATGATGTTATTAAACACTGGACAACACAGTCAGGTAGAGTCCCAGGTACATGAATAACATGCAAATGACAAACCAGCTTTCTTGAAGTATGACAGTAAGGAGGATGATTTGGGTGCTTTTTCCTTCTTTTTCCCATCTGTTCTCAATTATACAAAACTCCTCCCGCTAGTTTAAAGGAAAAATGTACACCCTGTAAAGCCTCTCATCTCTGTACAATATGTGACATCTGTATGTAACAGATGGGCTTTCAGGTTTCTTCATCACTAGCTTTATTTCCCGGGATCTATGACTGCAGCACCTAAGATCCGATTCTTGAGATGTAAAAACAAACTCAAAACAAAAAGGCCTCACACTTGCTATTTGTGTTCCTGAGCTCATATCAGGTGGTGAATACAGCAGTGTCCAACGTTTAAATCTCTCTTCTCAGCAGATAGAACTTGTGGAGTGGGAGAGAAATTGAATTTTCTTTTCAGCTATTGGGTGGAAATTGTTAGTGAGCACTCGTTTTTCTTCTATGTTAATATGTATGAGGTTCTTTTTTTCTTTAAAGGCAGGTCTGTAGGAATGTTCTTGTGGCCAGTGGAGTTGGACCTCCTCCATGAACAATGGTGCCTTGCTCAAGGTGTAAAGCTGCTGCCTAAAAGTGAAAAAGTGGCATTATTCACTTCATTTCACACTTAGACATGTACCTATGAGAAGAACATCCAAAACTCCTCACTCATGACAAATCTTGTCTCATTCTGAGTCAGACCAACTAGTCCTGTGTGCACTCGGCGCTAGGGGAAGACGTGGCTGCTTGCCCTTGCAAGGACCTTGCCTCAGTATCAAGCCTGATAAGACAAACCGATGAGTTGATTGGCTTTTGTGTGTCTTAATTAATATTTGCATAGCCAACCTAAACTGCCTTAAAAGGAAATTATTCCATACGTTCTGGTAGACAAGGCTACCCTAAACATTTGTAGGGTGTAAGCATCGAAGCCAATGAACATGTTGGTCATTTCTCTGTTAGTTTCTCTAATTGGCCTAAAGAATCTAGGGGCTGTGATCCTCCTCCCCTACTCCTTCCCTTCTTTCCCATCCTGGCACGATAAGGTAAATGAAGGTGTCCACTAAATATTATCTGCTATGCCGTTGTACCAGACCAAGAGACCAGTATATATTCTGAAATATGGAAGTATCAACACACTGATTATTTCTTCTCATTCTACATAAAACATAACATCTGGAGTGGCCATTCTTCTCTACAAATAAAAGTAGAAAAGAGCACTTTCATATTTATAGAAGAGTTGGTCAGCAGTTATTTTCAGAGATAGATCACTCATCAAAAAAGATCAGCTCATTAGGAACCTTTTTCAGGGCTACGTTATCTTTTGCAAGATCTCCTTTCTTCTTTCCAGTCTGCTCAGCTCCATTTTGCTTGCCTTCCCCTCATCTTCCCCTTGCCTCCACTTGCCCTCCACTCTCTTTTCTTCCTTTTCTCTGTCCTTTTCTGCTAATCTCCAATATAGTAAAAGCATCTCAATTTGACCTTGCTGCAATGGAAAACTTTCTGAGTTGACTTTTAAGTATTTAAAATTATATCATAACTGCCAAACTCACATTTTAGATAATGAAATCAATAGTAAGAATTTTCAGTTTTAGTTAACCAAAGCAATCAACACAAGATCATTTTCCTTTCTTTTTTTTCATTTCAAAATTCAAGATTTTGTTCCAAGTCTGAAACTGTGCAATTTCCCATGGAATTCAGCCAGAGGCTAAAGGGTCCTAAACATGTTATGATACCTAAGAAAAATAACAATGTATATAACATTATTCTCCTTACTCTAACATTACATTATGATGCAGGTTGTGAATACAGGATTTGTTTTGAAATAAATGTTCCTTGTCCACGGAGTCACTGACTCACCACAGAATAAGTGAATTCTAAGTCAGTGACCTCTGGCTGATTTCATGATCAAAGAATTTCCATTTTACAGGAACTGGAGCCTTACAACTTCACTCTGTCAAGGAATAGGGAAGAAAGCTGATTAGAGCAACAGAGCAGATCACTGGCTGAGGTGTGATCATACAGAGATATGATTCTGATATGCCTTTCACCACCTGCTGATCATCTTCCTTCTCCTGGGTATTCACAGGTAAAGAAACTGGCTCTACCTTATAAGATACCATAATAATGGCACTCCTTTCCCTAAAGGAGCCCCTATTTTCAGTAGGTCTAGGATCTTTATCTCATATATATAATGAGCCAATTCCTTTCTTTTGTGAAATATGTATTTGTGTTTAGAGTACAGTTCTTATTTTGCTTGTAAACTCAGACCACCATGGCAACAATAACACTAATACTGCAGATTGGAATTAATCATACTGAAGATGATACTTTTTACTTATCATCCTTTAAGGACATGGAAGATGCTTAAAAGTCTTCTGTTTAGTCAGAGAAAAAGTGAAGTGTTAATCAGAGTTTCCAATATTTTTCAACCAGTGAGTGCAACTGGAGTCAATACAAATAAAAGGTAAGGTGCTTGCCTACTCTTATTCTGTACTCAGATTAGCAGTTTACTGGATTTCACGTTAACTTAAGAGTGTATGTTGGCAATTATTTATTGAGGATTCAGCCTCTTTCAATGTGGGCTTCAGTTTGCACTTCAAACTTGAACATGCCTGTAAAAAACACAGTGCATACTATCTTCTCTGAGTTTTTCAGGCAGATGTACAAGTGGTATTATTTATGCTTTAGCTTAGCACATATATACCACATTTGAAGTGAGATAGTGTGGTAAGTGTACAGGATTACAAATGACTTTCATAGCTCACCCTTTCCCAGAGGTTTTGCTTGCACCTGTTTTTTACCACGAAAAGGACGTTAAACTTTCTGATATGTGACCAACTTGCAAATGAAAGATCTTTAAGATAAAAAGTGGTATGATTGACTTAAAAGGTCAAAATCTAATATTTTAGTCTGTCAGTTTATGGTGTGATAATTTTACGGAAACATCAAAGATATTGTGTGATCTCCTAGCACATATTTCTCACCTTGAGTGGCTTGTGGCTCTCCTCAGATTTCATGGTCCATCACTGCACACTTCAGCTGTGTTTCTTCAACAACAGCAGAGCAGGCTAACAGAGCATTTATCTTCCTTGATACTTGACTTACTGGGGTGCAGCTTTTACAGCCAGTACTAGGGAACGGCATGGTGCTCTTCCCATTGCCCTCGGGAAAGAGACGGCGAGGGGGTGCTTTAAAACAGCACAGGATTTATTTTGAAGCTTTTCCAAGGGATCAGTCAGTTGTAGAACCGCTGTGAGTTTGTTTAAACCAGCAGGCGGGGCTTTAACTCTCGAATGTCGGGAACCTGCTTTGAGACCGAAACCTAGCGCGCTGCACTAGATCCCCAAGAGGACCTATGCAGCACCTCGTTTTGCAGCTGTAAGTGTCATTCACATCTCATTCAACTAATTTCCTCTCATCTGCAAAAGTGCAGTTTGAGTAGCAGGCTGTGGAACTGGATCCAAAAGAGCTAATGCAAAGTAGTGGGATTTTCCTAATGTAATCTAATAAGAAATGGGGATAAATTCTGAATCTTCCATGCTGCTTTCCATGCACTCCCCATATAATGATCTATTAAGTGGGCAGAGGGAGAGCTTGTTCCCTGTTTTCTGGATGAAGTGATCCTGTTCATTGTTGAATCTTCAGTAATTTTACATGAGAAGTGTGTTTGTAGGTATCTAAATAATTCTATGCTGCTTTTCCATGACCAGCCTCCTTTGCTCATGTTGCGGTTCTCAGCTTGTAAAACGCTGTCTCCGAAACATCAGCACAAATTTTCAAACATTTATTTAAAGGGCTATCAGGAGTGTGAAGAAAAAGGATTTCAATATTTGGGGGGTATAGTTAGGCAGGATGCAGCAGAGGGCTTCCTGGAGTTAGATAGGAGGGGCTGCACATCCACGCAGTCATGAGTGCATCAGGTGATGCACCTAATTAGGAACATGCACCACAGGGTCCAGTACTTTTAAAAAGGAATAAAATGGCTGAGACAAGAAGTAAGCACTAAGTCTTTCTTAGTCTCTTCACCCACCTCTCACTGTTCTTCTGCCTGGTTATTCTTGTCTGGATATACCTACAGCTGTATCAGTACTTCTATTTCATCCTCCTGCCACCCCCTGCGTAAATGTGGGAGCACAGAATATATTTAAATTGAAATAAGCTGTTTGAAATGAAATGTTGAAATGAACTCAGAACCTCACAAAAATTACTTTATTTTTAAAAATATTAGAATAATAACAGTAATAATGATAGATTTACTATTTGCCACTCTGTAAGGGTCCTGATCCTGCAGCAGTCTTCATTAGAGGAGATTTGCCTGTCTGTGGCCTAGGGGGATAAAAATTTCAATTCAAGATGAGATTTTGCATCCATGTAATATAATCATAGAAATTCATCCAGTGATTAATCCAGGATATGGTACAACTTGTTTGTGGTATGTTAGGGTGCAGGGAAAAGGGAAGCTGTAAGGGAAGAGAGCATTTAAGTATGTGCAGTCTCTATATTTCAAAAGGGTTTTTATAATGCTTTTACACAATAGGCTGAAATTGTTCTGAAAGAGTCATACCAGTCTATTGGGTAATTAATATGCATATTAAAAAATTCTAAATATATATTTAATCAACTGGCTACATAAAATGCCTGAAGCCCTAAATACACATGAACCCAATAGACCAGAACAACTCCAGGCTCTGGGGGTACATTCCATGGAGTTTGGTTTTAAAATCGATCTAAGAGCCTAGAATGGACTTGAGGAAGCTGGAATGGTTTTAAAGAAGGGTGCTTTCTTTTCAGGTCATGGACATAATGTGAACTGAGGTAACAGAAGGAAAGAGAAAGTTCTTGTAGAAGAGTATTCTAATAGCTAAGATATAGCAGCCTGGGACTCCCTTCTGTGCTCTTCCAGAAAAGAGCAGCTGTGAACCTCAGCTAGCCCATTTCTTTCTTTCTTTCTTTCTTTTTTTGCCTCAGTTTCCCCTTATGTAAAATGGGACTAATATTCCTTAGCCTCTTCACATGCTTGTGAGGTATGTTAAAGAGAAATATTCAAAGGTATAAGAGTGAAAGATAAATGCTCAGGACTCATTGAAAATCAAGTCGGGGAGTTATTGTAACTGCCCTTTGTGCCCTTGAAGATCTCACCTTTATTTTATTGATGGCTGTAATGCACTTTGAGACCTTTGGAGGAAAGGCGTTATAGATGTGTAAAGTTTCTAAGGAAGATGGAGTAAAAATTGACTAAAAGGTCAACTACAGAAGCACAAGAATATAATATGAGGATAACCTATGGCAAATACCCTGAAGGCTACACCTGGGAATGTAGGACTCTGAAGTCAAATTATGTCTTTAGATAATTCTGAATCAAAGATGATATTATGCAAATATAAAAGCAGGGGAAGGTGACCCATGGCATCTCAAGAGGCCAAAAACTGGCCATTCATTCTTCAGTAAGCCATCTGATACATAAAAGACTTCTCTGACCACTATAATGTAAATTGTTGAGTAAGTCACTTTCTCAGTGTACAGACACTCAATGGTCATCCTTTTTTTTTCCTGTAAAACTGCCATATTTTCTGTCCAGTATCCACTAGTCTCTGAAGAACAAAGATTTTCACGATTTCAGCTATGTGCTTATTTGCTCACTAGTCTCAGACCTTACACCAAGATCAAAATTTAGACGTAATTTCCCAGAATAGTTCAACTCATAAGGATCACCACTTAAATATGCTCTCATGCATACCATGGTAAAATTGTAGCAACACACTAGTTCTGTGGGAAACATGTGGATACTGAAGAGGCCTAAATTTATATTAGTGCATTTATCTTTCTGTCACTCAACTTTGTTTCCTGATTTCTATTACTCGACAAGGAGAAGTGTGGGCAAAAACACCTCAAGTTGATCAATTTCAAAAAAGTAGGTCTGGGTACAGACCGTAAACTTTATTTTAAAATAGAGTCATATTCATATGCCACAAAATAACAATTATTGTCATACTATATTTAAGATATTTAAAAGCAAAACTTAGCTGAAAAGTTGAGAATTAGAAAATATAAATTGACTTTTCTTGTTCTGTTTTAGAAGCGATTTCTAAAGAAAGAAGTATTAGATCTAAAGCCAAGAAAAAGCTAGTGGGATGTTCTGATTAAAAAAAAGATTGGGCTGTTGGGAATGAGAATTTAGTTTGGGAAAATCTCTCTATCATTACCAAGAAGAGCCATGATAAATAAGGTTTTGTAAGCTATGGCTTACTTCTGGATATATTTTCACCACATCCAAAACAAAGATCCTTGTCTCATACAATCAACACTCTAAACAATTAAAGAGGGCTAGATGAGTGTAACATACTACCATAGTGGTCAGGATAATTATTGCACTCGTTAAGTTATAAGTTTTAATAATACAATTAGTTTATTAATCTATTTTTATGTAGAATGATCTCCACACAAACAATTATCAGCTAATTCATGCAGGCAGCAAAATAGAAATGGCTTCCTACATGGAATTGAATACACGGAGTTGAAATGGTTTTACCAATCCAATGAGGAAAATCACTTCAGAGAAAGGTGCAAGTGCAGCAGAAGAAAGGGTGAAGAATTTGGTCTTGTTAGTGCACCATTTGTGCTGAAAGACTTCTTTCCCCGTCAGCTTATGGGAAGACTCATGTGTTTCTTGTGGGGAATTGTGGGAAGGGCCCCGGGAGGTAATCAGGAGTCAGGCAGTCACTGCAGTCTCCCAGTTAGCTGGGAAATGCTAGCAGGAATTAATCCACGGTTAAGTAGCTGAGCCATAAGTTCAAAGCGGATAAAAAGATGCTTGATGACTTTCCTTTGTAATTTTCGGAAACATGTGTATAGTTAAAGCGTCAATATAAAAACAACCTAAAGGAAGGCTGGTCAAGAAAGAAGAGAGGAACACGGTTAAGTAAGCCTTAAAGACATGGATGTGAAATTTACATTTATAGTCGTGCTAGAGAGAAAATAGAATTTAGGTTAAATTATTGGGTTGGCATAGGCAGACCTCCCGATGAGAGAGAGAATGTAAGCCTGCTATTGAGGCTTGATATGTGAAGGAGGCATGAGTTGGTACAAGCAGTTTCCACTGAATGAAATGTTGGATGATTGGACAGAGAAAATTCCTAGAGTTTGGCATGTGACCCAGATCTGTATATTACAGATAGATTCTACACAGACATCAGTAGTCAGAGGCATTACTGTTACCTGCCTCAAATGTTCTAGGACAAACAAGGCCAAAATAAGTAACGCATATACAATTAGAGGCATTTTTTCTTCATACTGTTTGCTCAGCAATAGTAGAATGCGAAAGTGGGTAGAAATGATTTTATATAACTGTGAAATCAGAATTCTTTCAGCAAATTTGTTCAGTGCAGTTACTATTTATTCCAAAGTATTAAAAATAATTTTTAGAGTACCTTCATTCTGTTTCCTCTTGAATCAAGAGTGCTGATATATGTAAAAAAAAATCAATTAATGAAGAGAGTGGATCCTATGAGGTTTTATTTTATTTTATTTTTTCTTTGAATTCAGGTAATAATATAAAGTCAGATCTAAATCCTTAAGAGTCAATGGAAAAAAAAAGCATTAAATATAAGTCATTGACCAGGCAAAGTCCAGGAAATGGAAAGTCAAAGTATCCTTTCATCTTCAACTTATATTGGTGAGCAAGGAGGAAAAAGTTAAATGGAGATCCCTAGAAAGTTTGGATAAACATTCAAGAGCTTAAAATCTCATATGGCAGACATTGAATCTTCAGAGGTTCCTTGTACATTTGCCCATAGGGAACCTCAAGCAGCCTTCTTTCTTGGCTAGATGCACAATAACTATGAGGGAGGATAAGGCCTCTGATATTAGCAAGTGCTGGAGGCAGCAAAAGGGTTGGCCAGACAAACACTGAAATAACCCTGGCCTCATAAATCTGTCACATTTTCCCCTGTGATGGTTTGTTTATATTCCTGGAGTTTAAAAGTGGTCAAATATTTTACTCCTCAGCTGTGTGGAGGAAAGGGAAATTCACTCTTTGAACAAGACCTAGATGGCAGCGTTAAGTCCTGAGCGTATTTCCATGGCCACATTAAAAAAGATTCCATGAAAATGGGGGTTGTAATGGGAGTGCTGACACAATCTGATTCCTAACTATCACTTTGCAAGCTGTGCTGTTATAATAAGAAGAAAAGGTTGTGTCTTCAGTGGAAAACTGATGGAAGTTAGCAATGCTGGGTGAAAATATGCAGCTCATTTAAAGGAGGAGAAACTGTAACAAAGTAAATGAATCACATAAAAAAGGTATAAAAAGCAGCTAGGCCAGAAATGAAGGACATGTAAAATATAAGGGAAGGAGAATCCCCCCGCTGCCACTCAGTAGACCCTGAGAACCTGATTGTCATCCAATTAGGGGCTGAGAGAAGGTTTGATTAATCTATTGCACGGAAAAGGGCCTGGCTTCAGTCACTAATCGGGAAGGTGTGAAAACTGTGCACGGGTCCCTAGAGGTTTCTTTAGCTTCTCTGTTAGCCTGATCAGGTGTTCCTGCACTGTCAGATTGCAGGACAACTATCTCTGTTCAATTATTACAGTTATTTGTAAATAAGAGCATGTAAGCCAAGGAATTTTGATCCTGCCTGCTTGCTATGAACCTGAAATAAAATAAGAATTTTAGCCTCCTCAGAAATCTCTTTCTCTCTCTTTCCTCTCCAAAGTTAGGTATTGGTACGAGTGCAGTCAGCCCAATATGTTATTCAGTTGATTGTTTTTAAAAAGGGCCCTTGAGCCAGTTTGAATAGCCTGGGTGATAAGTGTCTCCACAGTAGGCTGTAAGGGAAAAAGGAAAATCTTTCCCTTGAGCAGCGGATTGACTGCGAAGACATTCTAAAAAGGCTCCTGCAACACAGTGCCTGCAGTAGCACTCTGAGGTCTCAACACAGCAATCGCAGACGCAGGCAGCCTCCCTTCTGCGATAAAGAGTCTCTGCACCAAAGGCTCTGCGAGAGCCAGCTGTGCTGCCCTGCCTCTCTAGGTGAAACCTTTTGGATTCTGCTGCCTGAGGTACCTGTCTGAGGTGGCAGGACTTGTTCTTGTAGTGCATCTCTGGGAGGGTTTGATTCAGTTCTCCGGGCACTGGCATCTAGTACTGCTTATCACGCCCTACGGCGTCCACATGCGGCTGTTAGGTATGAGGCCGCACCTACACGAGACCTGTGTCTTTCTGAAGTGGCAGCTGAGGCTGGGCAGGAATATCCTACGGCATCTCAAATGACACTAAATGCCTTTGTGGTGCTCATTGCCTGTGGAATTGAGCCCTTAGCATCTATCTAGCTCTGTTTCTATGAGAAAAGGAGGAGGGAAGAGAGCAGAGCACAGCTTTGCATATGTAAGAGATGAAATATCATTTGGTGGCTTGAAGGCTATCAAGCATGAGGCCTTGACAGATGCTAGGAGGTAGAATTTCCTTTTAGTCCGCTTTTGCCACAGAGGTGGTAAATAAACAAACATGGAATACAAGAGAATCTTTCTGTAAAGACAGCGTTGGTACTATGGACCTACATTTCAGCATATTTTCAGGCCTCTTGTGAGTGGATGTAAAGCTCCAAATGCTGTCCGCAGGCCAATGGCCGTATTGCCATTTGAATAGGCAAGAAATCCTTGGTAAACATTATCAATGAGAGTGAATAACTCATTTACTCTCATTTGAGATGAGTTGCCTCTCTCATTCTGTTATTGCCTCTTTAGTTTAGATATAATCATATAATTTTCTTTCAGGACTAGGATGATCAAATAACTCACAAATAAGACCAGGTTAGATCATCTCCCACTATCTCCATAAAATATATCTATTTAAATACATGTAGTACTAGGGACTGTTGTGTAATATCTATACATGTATATATACATATATGCATACAGCTATATATGTACATTAGTATATATATACATGTAAATATATGAAATCTGCAAAGTAGTATATCTGGCTTTGTGCAGATCTTTATATCACTTCATGAACATCACTTACACAATTATTATCTTTATCGTTGTCAGTAGATGTAGAATTTTCAGAAAACTGAATGTAAATTTTGAAAAATTGTTCTTCATAGTCTGAGACAAATCAGATGGTACATGTTCAGTCTGTGACACATTGTAGATTGTAATATGAATCAAAATGTGAGTTAAATGGTTTCCATTTTAAACATATCTGACCATGGATTCTATGATTCTAGTCTATGATTCCATCATCGCCTGTGTATAAATTAAAGTCAAATGGATATTTGCTGAGATATTTCTGAAAAGGCAGTTTGGCCATAGACTAAAAATATAAAATAAACTTGACATTAAAAATGTGTGTGTGATTGCCACTTATGATAACAACTGTAAATAACAACTAAATTAGGAACAAACAGTTCCTGAGGAATGAATCTTAGGATTTACTGCTTCAAAACTGCAGACTCCTAGCACATAAGCTAACGAAAAATCTCCATTAATGTGTAGTAGCATTTATGAAAGGAGAAATATACTTCCAGAGGTATAATTATGTGAGACATTTTATCTTCTTGGGTGGCTGGCCTTTGAACTGATTTTTTTTAAACATATTATGAGATAGAGGCATAATTGTTCTAACTACACTATTTTTTTTTCAGTCAAAAACCCTGTAAAAAAGGATGCTAGTCTAATTCCTTAATTAGGCCCACGTTGTGGACCAAAACTACATGGCCATGCTAGGGCATGAGGAGGAGTGATCTCTCTCCCATTTCCCCTATCTCGCCATCTCTAAACTGTAGATATGTGAGGAATGTCATATACATTTACAACTCCGTATTATAGTGTGACAATAAAGGTGGTCTAGTGATATGGAAGTACTGCCTCCATCCCCTCCACAGTCAGGAAAAGAATCTGCTATTGGCAAAACTCTATAAATTAAATGATATTTTCCAGCAAAGGAAGAACAGTGCAATGCTTGGAATTAGCCTGTGGGTTTAGGCTGATTCCCTTCCATCTTCAGCAAGTCATTTAGATCCTGATACTTAGAGAAACCTTACTCCTATTTAAATTGATGAGAGTTAGGTTCCAAATAGGTATGAGGAGCTTAAGGTCCATACTTTAGTCTTACTATATCTTACTTTGTCCATAAAATGAAGGTTGAAGATTTTCCTACTTCCTTAGTTTGCTGTGAAAATAGTACGGTGGATAATACTTTTAATGCTCCATGTATACTGTCGTTAGAAAAATGCACTGAGTAAATCAGTTTTATTGATAAAAGAGGCTGAGTCTTGAGGAAAAAACTAGCCTTTCCATTTTTTAGGTGTCCATGGAAATGCGTAGGATGATTTTTGATTTACTAATAAGACAAAAGAACATACAATGCACTCTAATCTGTACACTATTCATTTGTCTTTTCTTGATTGAAGTCTGAATGATGGATCCATCACTGGTCCTTGCTGTTAAATACAGTGTCTCTTTTTCAAAATATCAATGATCATAATGCAGTAGAGCTCTTGGGCTTGTTGAAAATTTTACACTAATTTTGCAGTATATCTAAGATTTTTTCTTAAATTGGCATCATTTTATTGCATTGATAACTGGAAGTAGCAAATCAGAAATTAGATAGAAAGGAAACTGACACTGATTGATGTCCAAGTCTTTCTCCTGATTTGCTGATTAAACTCATCAATCTATATGCAGAAGAGATGTCCAATGCAAATGGAACCAACCAGCCTTAACGAAGTGGTGTTGTCAGCATACTAAAGGGAAAAGGAAAAAGGAGTCCTCATGGCAGACAGGAAAAATAAAACTAAACTAGAGATTTTGTGTTACAAATGGTATTTATTTTAAGACCTTGTAAATCACTATTTAAAACACATTCTAGACATGAGAGTAAAATTTGCTGGCTATACCAGATTAGATTGTAGTATACAGATTGTGAAGGAAAAAAAAATCAGGATGTTTTGTGGGCCTATTGGGCTATGAAAATATTGCCCTCTGAGCTATGTCTAAGCTCAGTAATCCTCTCGCTTCTTTAGAGAATGGGTGTCAGCATCTCTAGCTAAAGTATCACACAACCTAGGTACACCATAGTTTTCTCAGATTGCTCGTTTCTCTTCCACTCCTTCTTAGGCAGAGGTGCTACGGTCTAATCCTTTCTTTGTAATTCTGAGATCACCAGACTGAAGCTGTAACTTCATTTTCATCAACAGTGAAGCATTTTCATAGAGTTTTATTTTGTTTACACTATTTTCATCTGTATTAGAAGAATTAGTCAAAGTAAACTGAAGGAAATGACCCCAGAGCAAAGGTGTTCACATGAGAAAACCAGCTTTTACATCCTCCTTGATAAATGGTGCAGACCAAGAGGTGCATGGAATAGACAAACTTTTGTATCTAGGCATAGCTGAACTGATGAAGGATCAAAGTAAATAAATGTACAAGAATTTTATAGAAACTCAGCTGAAAATCTTTGGCCAGTGTCAAGTCAGTTAGTTTAAAAGAGAATAGGCACAAAAAGAACTCCCTCACAATATTTTAATGAAATTTGGTTGGAAAAACAATTGTTTTTCCTTGGAAAATAACTTGATTTTTTTAATCTTAATGGAAGGAAGGGAAGATTTGCTAGAGATATTTTCCCTTTTTGATTCTTATGTTCTGTAGTTACTATTGCCAACGCAGTCACATAATGTATAATTTCCTTTTAACTGTGTGACTTCTGAGATGCCTTGACCTAATTTTCCCTATCATTTCTCAAGACTGTCAAGAATCAGGTGAAGGCTTAGATGGTATTTGACTCTGGACAAAGAAAATAAAAGAAAAATAAACATAAAATGTGTTTAGGTTGTTTCAGGGCCTCCATATTTAGAGTAGTCATCAAAGTGTCATTGTGATTTATAAATCAGTGTTTCCCAACTCATCAGTCAGAAGCAACATACTACCTGCAAGACTGTGTGAAGTTAATTGCAGCCACAGGAACCTAAAAAGTTAAATGTGAGATCACCACCACTCAACTTTTGGTTGACCGCAATAATAACGTGTAATGTTTTCTCAGGGTACTCTTTGCTCTCTGTGGTTGCTAGTGGGCAGTGATCTCTATCAGCTGGAAACAGGGATTCAGAACCCAGTACAAAACAAAGTCCTTGTCTCTGATGCTTTGAAATGTTACATATTGTATAAAAGTACACTATCTTCATTATCTGCCTTTTGAATGTATGCTAAAGTACATGCACATAACTGGTAAGAAATTTATTTCAATGACCACAAAGGAAAAAAAAATATAAATCAGTCTGTCATCCCTCCTTCACCTTTATGCTCCCACCTCCAACTAATTTATTAAAATAACAGAAATGACACAGAATACCTTAATGGATCTTTTCTGTCTTGCCCTGACCAAAAATAAATATTCTATATCAAATGTCTGAAAAGAAATGTATCCCTGAAGAGGAAAAGAATTCTAAAAAATATGAAAATGAACCCCCTCTGACTAAACTAAGATGCAATAGATTTAACTGGAGCAAAAAACAGTCAGACTGTATGAAATATCTTTTAGCCTAAGCCTAAGGAAGCAGGAAAAGATTATCTGGGAGCTGTGGAATCTCCATCATTAGAGGTCTTTAAGAACAGATTAGACAAGCAGCTGTCAGGAATGACACAAGTATAGCTGATTTTGCCTTAGGAGGACTAGCTGACCTCTTGAGGTCATTTTCAGCCTTGTGATTCTATGAAAGAAAACACGCGTCCTCTCCTAACTGCAATATAATATATCATCACTCAGCACCATTTCCTTTCAGTGTCATGTATTCAATCTTAACTTTGTCATTTGTTTTACTCTATTAAGGAAGTATATGCTCAGATGTATTCTGTTGATGTAATGTAATATTTATTAAATGCTTTCTAAAGAATTTGAAAAAGATGTATAGTCATGAGGTTCATGGAGTAATCACAAACTTTTTACACATTTGTATTGTATGATGGAGAAAAAGCTGTAATAAATAAATAAAAATAGAATGATAGATCTAGTTGGCTTTATTTACTTCATTTCTCTTACAATATTATGTCTTCTTTATAACCTTGTTCTAATAAATCTGTCACTAAAAACTCCCAGAAAACTTTTCATAGTACCCCAGATTGATGCAACAAAGTTGAAGTCATTTTCTCTCTATGAACTAGTTGACCACGCATCTTCTCCTTAATGTAGAGAGGTCATCAAAATTTATCTGTCTAAGTAAAACTGAAAAGCATTTAAAATCCTGTCCAAGATTCCTTATCAGACAATAACCTTTTCATTGAGGTCTGATTTAATATTGGGCTAGCTCTATGATTTTCCTGTATTGATTTCTCTCATCCTTCTCCCATAAGTTTTATTGATTACCTTTTCCCAGTGAATAGTTTTATTTTTGTCATTCTGTTCTCCCAGATTTTCTCCCACTCCCCTCAATATACAAGTATGACTTCATTTTTCTCATCTTTGAAAGTCTGTATCTCTTGCTTCTCCAGTACTGCTACAAGTATTTATTTCTTTTTTTCTCTCAGATTTTGAAAGAGATTATTAAAGCATGTGTCTGGGATTCCTCTATTTGCACTCCTACTTATGCTTTCACTGGACAGTCTTCTTCCTCTCAGCTGAAACAATTGTCACCAAAGATTTTAAGGATTCTTAGTCAAACATCAGAATTGTTACTTCATCGTCTTATCAGTATAATCAATGCTATGCTTGAAGTCCTGTCTTCCCTGGTCTTCCATTCTGCTCGTTTTCTTGTTTCCTCTAATCGTCCCTTTCATCTGTTCTCTGGATCACTGCTTCCTGCTCACTTTCAGCTTATTATGGTGTTCTCAAATCCAAATACTTTGTACATAATTTATCTGTGACAGAACCGTTCTTATCTATCCACAGTTAAAATTGTTGTCAACTTTCATGTTATCCTATCACAATTGCTGCAAAAATCTTTTCTCTGGCTTTGAAAATTACCATTCTCCCCTGCCAATAACCATCAATGATGCTGTTAAAACATGTATTCGTGTAGTCCATAAATTTGACTTTGATGCCCTCACTTACAAATCTATTCCTACCATATCTGTTTTCTTCAATTTACCATTAAAACCATTTATCAGCCTTCAGGCCTACTGGTTTTCAAATATTATTCTGGGAATGTGCCATGATTAAAGCATAGTATATTGACTAAAAATTGTCTCATTATTTTCTTTATTCTCCTTCCATATATGACCAACATCCTTATCTTTGATTTGTTACTCTCTGCAACGTTTTGCCTTGGCTTTGTACAGTGCCTTGTGTAACAGGAGTTTGTGCTAATGATAAGAATCTTGACTTTTAACAATGTTAATTCTCTGAAACTGTGGCAGAGCTACCTTGCTTTAAGAAAGATCAGAATTAGTCCACCTGTTTTTGTTCTTGTGGTTCGGATATGTTCATAAAGGAGAGAAGGAACATAGAATCATAGAATCAGTAAGATTGGAAGGGACCTCTGGAGATCATCTAGTCCAACCCCCATGCTTTCAATTGCTCAACTGTACCTTTAATCTTAAGACATGGGTAGGGAAAATACAGTAATCATCTCCTAAGCTGAATTGGAGAGGACAGTCAGCTACAGAAGAATTTTAAAACAGTTCCCAAAGAGAAACGTTACTTGCTTGGAATATGAAGTTAATCATTACAGAAGGATTTTGAAGCATTCATCCTCAGTGTAATAATACTCATTAACCTTGAAGAGAAAAATATGCCCTCATTCTTTTATTCTTTTGGAGGGACTGAGAAGGGTAATAAGTGATGACAAACTACTGAAAACAGTGTGTCGTATTTATAAATTCCTGCTTTAACTTTGCCCTGAAACATTTGAACAAAGAAGGAGAACATTATAAAACTTTGACGTCCATTAGTTGTGGCTAAGTGAAGTTAAAAAGCATTTTTATTGGCTGGTTAACCAACCTACTAAGATAGGAATGGGCAATGTTTACTAAGTATCTGCTCACTTTGCCTGAGGGCAGCTAGCATAATTAATCAGGCTGGATCTTTTGTCTGTTTGATTCGTCCTCAGACTGACCTAAACCCTTGCCTTATTAAACTGGCCACGATGGTGAAGGACTCGGGTTCAGCAATGTGGGCCAGCCTCACACGGCTGCTTCTCAACCATAAGACCTGTTTCCAGGACTACACCTCTCACTGAATCCAATGATCCAAGCACCTCTGTGTTTATGCTGTAGAAGCAGATGCAGTAATGAAACTGTGTGCTTTAAACCTAATGCCGTTCTCCATCGCAGTGCCCCAGACCCCCACACAGCAGAGGGTTATATGTGCAGGTTCTTTAACTACTAAATTTGTGTGTTTAGTAATTCCCTGGTATTTGCCCTAGTTCATGATCTCTGAAGGCCAAATACACTTAGGAAGGAATCAAAGTATTTACAGTGTTGCCACCTTTTCCGTTTTAAATGGTAGAAAAATGCAGAAGTGTCTGTTCCTCTCATCTGGAGAGAAATTCGTATCCTTTCTTACAACAATACATTAGTTGGATGATGCTGATTGCTGTTGATGACTGAAATACAAGTGTTAACCCATGCAAGGGTAAGGTGTTGCTCCTCTGCCCACTACACTGTTTTGTTTGTTTGTTTGTTTGTTTTCCAAATTAGTTTGTGACTTCTTTTGCATGACTTTTCAGCTTCCTATTTTTGCCTATCCAATATGTGGTCTGGTCATATCATACACTGTTTCAAATTTACATGTACATATCCTTTGAATCTATTTTTACTGCACACTTCCTCTACACTTTAATTCCTTTAGACTTTTCTATTATTAGCATTGTATCTTTTCTTTTTCTTATCCCCTAAGAATCTATTGTTTCAACAATCAGGTTTAGAAAAATACCAGAGAAGTATATCAAAAGACAAACATTGGAACTTATCAGAATTTATTTTTCTGCTAGTCTATTTTATACTCCAGTCAGAGTTCCACAAAAAATATGAAAATTATAGTAAGAGTTAATGAAAAAATACTTGAAAATCACCTTTAAGAAATACTTTATTGTATATCAACTTTAGCTATTCGGACTTGAAGCCTAATGTTGATGCGTATGGCTGGTGTCTGAACAGTGATTCTGAGCTCTGAACTTTTGACAATGACTTAATTTTTCCTCTGCAGTTTCCTCCTCTATATAATAAAGATGTCAGTTCCTATTATTAATTCTGCTATAACAATGAGAAGGACAACATGACATTTCTACAGGATTTTTGAAGAAGAAATCACTGTATAAGCATAATTCATATGATGCATAATATTTAGCAGAGAAAAAACATCAAAGTATTTGGAACTTTCCTTTGCATTGCTGTAAATCAGATTTCAAAATTTCTAAGTTCTCTGAAAAAGATTTAAGGAGAAAAATGCTTTGTATGAGTTCATTCAGAGGTGTGCAGGATCATCTTAGCGGTTTTTGCTAGTGGTACATATGTAAATGTTTCCTCTCTCCTTTAAATGATTTATACTTCCAGAAGCTTCTGAACAAAGACAAACTTTCAAAACAAGTGCATTAGTAAAGTGAGACTCTGCTAATAATGTCTAAAGAAATAAAAATCTACTTCAGAGGGATTCAGTGGGCTGTCTGCATATTCTAATGATAGCAGTGTGAATTACAGATAGTGCACAAGCAATGTAGCAAGGCCACACAGCACCTTGTAATTTAGAATTTGTCAACATTTTGCAGTTTCCCATGTGAGTCACCACTAGGTTGATGTTTCCCATTTATTGTTTACGTAGACTGAAGCTTTGGAACATCCATGCAAAAAACAGCACATTCTAGCTTTAAATCAGTCACCCATAATGAGAAATCTCAAATCATTCCAAGCAATTCATTTAATATTTTATAAGGAAAATACAACTTGAGTTGTGCAGTTAAATTTGCAAGAAGATTGGGAAGGACAGCAACAGCAGCCACCCATACATTACCAGCTGAAAAAATAGAGATTAAACTGGAAAACTGTGAGATTGCATATCTGAAGTCTGCAACAGCTGTACTCTTACTAAATGGGTAGGTTTCATTCATTAAATATATGTAAGATATGAATATGTTAATCTTGCATCTCTGTCAGTCTGCAAAGAGGATAAGAAGGGTAGAAAACGTAATTAAAAAGTGTGTAGGTGTTTCTGTTAAAAGAAATTTACCAATAGTGTGAAATCTGAATTTCTAGCTTGCCTTATTTTAATTCTGTGATGCCTCGGCCCTAAGTGTCAAGAGATGGGATTTCCCTCCCTTTCCCAAGCCGGGCAAAGCCATATATTATGGTGAACACCGAGACTCCCAAGGTACTAGTCAAAATGTCAGTTGAGTAGAAATAGGAGGAATGTCAAGAATTTCCATTCCTATCTTTACTCGACATAATCCGATTTCTCTTCCTTTTTCCCTCTGAAATTGTGCAACCTCCAGTGACACTGCAACACCGTTGCACACTCAGCTGCTAAAGAGCAGTGTATTCCCTGCTTACAGTATCAGAGCACTAATCAGGAAACTGGAGCAACCCGGGTTTTTTTTCACTGAGCGGTGTCATTTTCAAAATCTTTTTGGCCATCGCTAAATATGTCCAAAGTACTCTAAAGATCTGAAAACGAAATGAAAATCTTGAGTAAAGCTGGCCAGAGTGATTCTAGGACTTGAGTGTGGATTTCATCCCGACATTGTTGATTTTAGGGAATACTACATCAAAGCATGAATGGTTAGCTGCAAGCTCATGTTTACTACTTCACACAACACACTTGTTTCCCCGAAAGCCAATTCTGATTCAAATCAATTTAATTAAGTAACAAAGCTGGTTGTCATGGTAACAACACTACTAATTTGTCATGGCAAATACTCTGTGAGATTGGCCAGTTGCTAAGCAACAGCCAATGGGCTTGAAGACAGAAGATGACAAATTCTATCTGGTGCAGATGTTGTGATCCAGTCTTGAATTAGGCCTCTGTTCAGAGTGGATTCCCAAGAGAGCATCACCTGGATAGCTTAATAGCAACACAGGGAGTAGCATGCCACAACAAATTACATTGTTTTGCACATTTTAAAATATGTTTGAGGGAGAAGCTAGTAAAATAAGTTAATTTGATGTTCACTGTCATCTTTCTATTTTCTCGTTTCACAATATACGGCGATGATTCAATCTTACTATATTTGGCTTTGCATATGCAAATTTATATCTCAGAAATACTTTTATCCATCTTTGTACATATGATACACAAAATTTAGGCATGTAAGCACAAAACAAGTGGATGATGGCTAAATCACCTCGACAAAATCTGTTTGGAATAATGTAAATAAGGCACTTCACTCCAAACAATGAAGAACAATATTTTTACTTTTAATTTATTATTCTTTCTCTCAAGATAGCCTACAACTCCACAGTTTAAAGCTGTTTTTTTTTTTATTTGTGAGAATAATTTCATTATTTTTTTACCGAAAGTACTACAAATATTTCCTGCTGTTGGGATCTTCCTATCTCTGTCTGCATTTGATTTGCATAGCTATCATACTAACTGTAAAGGAATATCGTTTTGTCCACACATGACTTTCTTAAATTTATCTTACCAGACAACTTATCTTTGCCTAAATGTCTTCCAACTCAAAATACAACTTTAATTTGGAAACAAGGAACGTATTCTGTTTGCTGCTGTGTCCAGATCTATTTCTAAAACATAATTGTTAGGCTTAGTCCTTTGTGTCCAAAATTAACTGAATCGGCAACTAACAATGAAGGGTATGAATATTCTGTCAGAATAAGACTGGAAGTGTTCAGATGAATCCTCTTGGATTTACAGTTCACTGGAAAATAATTCTATCAAAACAGAAAAGTGAAATATGATAGATATTTCTAGGATTTGATTTGGAAATGTAGGGAAACTGCCAATTTTGGTACAGTAGCAGTTTTTTACATTATTTTAGACATTTCGTTTTTTCATTAGAAGTGACTTCTCAATTAGAAATAATTTGTCATATTGTAATCATAACAGAGTGATAAGTGCTCTAATGCAACAAAGAATGAAACACTGAAATCAAAACAAATCCTTCTAATTTTCTGAAGAAATGTATCCGAATGACCTAAAATTCTCCTCTTTGCTTTACCATCATTTTTTTCTGTGAAATCACTCCCACCACAAGATAAATTTTAAAATTTCTGAAAAGTCTTTACACCACTGATTTTCCACCTTCTATGCATTTCTAATACAGACAGTATGTTCATTTCTTACTAGATTCATTACAACTAATGGATTGCTGACCAGCTGAGAATCTAGTGTTATCCTCTATAATATTTGCTTGAATATATGCAGCAATGATTAGTAGTTTACATAAAATGATATCTAGAAACAAAATAGTCTCTTTGGGTTTTGTTTGTTATACTGATTTGATTGCAAATGCAGTTGTGAAACGAAATAAAACTGAGATCACTCATTCTATTGGTGGGGGAGATAAAATAAACTAAATGAACAATACAAGCAAATTTTGATTTTATGTGACTAAACCCAGACCTTTTTTAATTATTATTTCAATGTTAACATGCAAATAGTGGGAGAACCATACCTGTCATGTTTGGTTATAGGGGGATTCTTTTCTCCTGCAGAAATTTAGACAGGGTAGTTCCTACAAATTAGGAGAAAATATAAGAGCAAAAAAACCCATGTAAGCTAAATGACATCCATTCACCATTTCAAACCACCTGTTAGACTCATTTTTATATAGTACATAAAACCTAAACACTGGAAAAAGTCAGTGTTTGTCACATGTGGCAAGTACGTAGACAAACGGAGCCAAGGTTTTGTGTTCAACAGGAGCACAGACCTGCTTAGAGCGTGGAAATTATTTTAACACAAGGTAAAGTAATGACCAATGTGATTTTTCTTCTTGCCTGAAAGATACTCATAAGTTCTTTATTCTATCAGAAGAAAAGTGAAAAGAAACAAATGAAAAAATCTTTTGAAATATTTCATACAAATAACAGGAATTCATAAAGAAGTGGTCAGAAGATGTCTCCATTTGCCTTTGGCCCTCAAATTGGCATTGAGGTAACCTAAGAGCACCTTTGGAGTGTTCTTAGTGCCTAAATGGAGCCTCTCAACTCACACTGTCATTTTTGTGTATGAAAGTAACAAATTTTTAACTTTTTTTGAGGGGGCTGACAATAGTTAGTCTTTGGCTTTTCAGTCTGGCATGAATTCAGAGGTATCTGAACTCAACAGTGGAGGAAACAGTTATGACTCCAAATATTTCTCTCACCAGGCTTGTAACTTTTTGGTAAGGTAGAACATGTCTTTTCAAAGATACCCATTTTGAGATAAACTTCCAAAGTGGGAGGAGCCATCAGATCGTTAAGTAACCCTTCCACTGGTTAATCATCAACATCTTATTCTTTACTGGCCACAGATCTGAGGACTGATAATTGCTGTCTTAGTTTCCAGATCATATGTATCCTATGCAATTTCTAACTCCTTTTGAAAGACATTCCTTTTCAAAGTACATTTCTCCTTCACAGAAAAATTGTGACTTGCAGTCATTGCAGTATATAGAATTGCTGTTAGCAATAAACATTAAAATAAATCTGCCTTAAGTAAGTCCAGTTTACTTTAAGATCCAGGTTGTTCTTCAGATCTTTCTCACTGTTTGCCATACTGCTTTTATTTGTGTGTCTATCTTTAAACTTCAACAAGACTGATTTTATGTTTTTTTTTTTTTTTTTCTTATTGCTGGTCAGGATATGACTTTAATCAGGACAGAAGGAAGCCAATTGGAAAACTTGTCAGGATTTTTTTTTTGTTAGAATTTTCCTTTTAAAAACTATCTATTAGGTAGGTTTTTATAAACTTACCGTCTATAGTATTTCAAATGACTTAGAGAAATGCAGTTTTTCAAATGACTTAGAGAAATCTTTCTCAATGCAATGATAACCTGCATCAAAAAGAGAACAAGTTTACCTGAAAAAAGATTATTTTCCATCAAGCTGCATTGACTGACAGTATGTATGTTGCCATAATAATTTTAATTCTTCATCAATTTCACCCCACAACATCTTGATTTATTTGCTCTATATCCATTTAACTGGCTTATAGTTTACTGAAGTCAAAGAACTCATTCTTCCTAAATAGTGACACAATAGAGACCCACATTTTTTTCACTCTTCCACGCCCCACCACTCTGCCCATCCTTTGAATATTTTTGCAGCTTATCTGGTCCTATGTATTTCAGAATAATTAAGTTTAACTCATATTTCTTAAAATTATTTATTTTTCTTTACCTATAGATACTACTGAATTAAAAAAGATGTTTAATTGTTATTGTAAATAGCAGCCTTCTTTTTAAGAAGAGATGCAAAATGTGCACTAAAGAATTCTTCCATTTCTACTTCATTATAGACACTATATTGTCCCTATTTAATAAATTTACCCCCCAGGACAGACTTGTTGGGAGGAGAGAGAGGCTGAAAGAAGAAGGAAATGAAGAAGACTGCAGCTATGTGTTCACTTCTCGTGGTACAGGACTGAGGCCTCTCTGCTTTGCAGTATCCTCCTCTCTCTTTTTCTCCTTCATGTCTCAGCTGCCTCTGGGCCAGTCCATCCCCAGGAATCCCTTAAGCATCTAAGCAACAGCAAGGCTTAATTCTCTTCTTTTCATTCACTCTCCTTGATCTCAAGAACCACCAAATGTCTGAAACCAACACACAGTGCAGAAAAGTCTTTTACTTTTTTATTTCTTACTGATCTGACACTGAGCAGTATTTGTTTCAGAAGTTCAAAATCTGTTCCTATAACTAATCTGATCTTCTCCAAAGCCCCTTTTCTCTAATGAATGGCTGCTCTGGCCTCTGTCTGGCTTTCTGTCTTCACAAATTTCTCTAAAACTCAGCATCCTTCCACCTTTCGTTCCAGTGCGGGTCCCTGGCAAGACTCCTGCAAACCCGTCAGTGAGAACGGCAGTTGGGGAAACCAGCCACTTCCCGGTTCTCCAAAAGCAAACTGTTCTGCCACATTCACTTAGAGCATGTTCTCCTCCCAAGGCAAGCACTGAGCTCCCATCAACACTAATGCACTCACAGAGGTGAATATTCCCATTTGTGAGGGACTGTAATTGAATCACCGTTAGCTTCGGCTCCTGGCGTTGTTTCGAATGAGCCGAGTGCGATTGCCTTTTGTTGCTAGAATGCAATAAACAATGGTTAAACTATTTAAAGGCAGCTTCGTCCTGTCAGACACTGGCTGTACATTTGTTTAAAATACAACTCTAAAGAGGTATAAGGGCCTGGCAAAGACAAAGGCCTGAATTAGCTTTAACTGTAGCAAAGCTGTCAAAGCCTCTGTCACAACCATTTCAAAATCGCCCTTTGAGGCATCTATGGAATAGTTCTGTTACTAATTCAAATTTACCTCTAAACTGTGTGAATGTACATTTTACCAGTGCCTAAGAAGCTGTAAAGAAGCTGGAATGTTACTTCACTTCCCATAAACTTTTTCACAGGTCGCAATGATACAAGAATGCTCTGTGGACTAAGTGGTTGTTCGTTGTTTTTTGTTTTTTTTTTTTTCCTTTTCAGAAAATAGAGCCTTTCTAAGAAAACTTTACAAACTTACACACAAAAAAGTACTTTTATGAAAGCTATCCATCAAATGTCAAGGATAATAATCAATTTTTTGTCACAATGAACTGATAAAAGCTTTCAGTAATAATGTCATAGAGAAAAAAATTTGTGTTGGAACTCGTAATGTTCAGCCCTGATATCAAACGAATTCATAAAAGCTCAATACCACTGTAGCCCTCGGAGGCATGACAAAACACAATTTCTCATCCACAGGATATAGAATAATTCTGTCTTTTTTTTTTTTTTTTTTTTTTTTTTCCACAGAGAGAGAAGCAAAAGGAAAAAATCTGAATTTCAAAAAAAAAAAAATATATATTACACAATCCTGCTTATGCAGGTGAACATTAGCGATCATTTTGGTCGCCGATATCACAAACCGTTATGGTGATTTCTCTCACATCATGCAAATGGCTGCATAATGTCTACTCCTCTTGGAATGTAAAATCAAATCAGCATTCTAATGCTACAAGCCCGTGATGAGCTTGGAAATAAATATGCAGAAGCACATAAAAAAAAAAAAATCAAGGCAATCAAGGAGAGCCAGCGTCCTAGCTTGGACTATAAATCTTTGTCTGTTTCAATCGTAGAGCTGGCCGAATCTGTGTAAAATTCGAGTGGGGATGTCATCAATTTCTGTTAACCTCTCTATTCTTCTTTGTGTTGGCGGCGCAGTGATGGATTGGTTTTGTCACTTGTGCTCAGTTCACAGTATGTTAACATGGAAGGGTGCAGTCAGGTTATGAAGAAGGGTTATTACTGTCCCAGCTCTGACCTGGACTTACTATCTTTTCTAGTATCACAAAACCTTACTGTCTTTGGGATTGAGAAGCAGCATCCTTGGAGCTGCCTAATACTAAAGGGAGCAGCCACAATTTTTTTTCTTCCAGTTCCTTTGCTCTAGTTCATAGGCCTTTTCTTTTGTATCTTTTTTTAATTAATAAATTAATGTAAGAGATGCTTATTAATCCAACTACCAGTGCAGGAAGAAAAGTAATGAATTACTGGATTACATTAAGAAGACCTATGATTTGTAAACACAAAAAGTTTTATAATTTACAGTCTTCAAATAATAAGGCACTGGCAGTAAAACACAGAGGTAATAATATAACCTTACCAGCATGTAGTGAATACATAAATGTTTCAGTCACTGGACTCTTTTCTCATATTGCCTTGATCATATGTTTAATAAAGGTGTTTGCACTGGCCACCTAATCCTGTCAGTGGATCTAGCAGACGAGAGTGTTCTTCCCTAGTTCTTGTTTTCTGCTTTTCTACATTGTTTCAATGTACTTCCTGCAATTTCTACTGCAAAGCGCTAAGACACCTGGCCCTACTTAAGAAACTCACATACTCAACTTTAAGCATCTTAAAGTTCTATAAATGTCGATTGAACTGCTCAAGTGCTTAAGTTAAGTGAGTTACTAAATGTTTAACTGGAAGACTAATAAATCCTAATCCAGAGCCCACTGAAATCTTTAGGAGTCCTTATATTGACTTCAGTGGGCATTGTATCAGGCTAATAGAGCTCGACACCTTCCAGAACTGAGCCCTTAAACAGTTGGCTCATTTCACCACATAAGTGGTTGTTCCAGTGGTAGGTGAAGTGATCCCTATGTGTAGCATTTAATATACTGTGTTTCAGCTTGTTAAGTTAGTAAAGTGCTTTGGGATCACATGAGATGAAAGGTACAATATGAATGCAAGTTACTATTACAGTGCCATAAGTACCATTTTTTGTCAGTGAAAAATCACATTAAAATAAATGCTTTAAAGTCAAAGAAATAGAACATTAATCTGTAAAAATTCTGTATCTATTTATTTTTTAAAGAAGAGCCAAGTTGAATAAACCAACTCTAGCAATAGGTAGCCCAGCTTCTACAAAAAAAAAAAAAAAAAAAAAAAAGAACAATTAGGGGTCAATGGCATTTTATAAGTGATGCTTTTGCTCTTGATAAATTGGACCCAGTATGTAAGAGTAAATCCGGTCACAAATGTCTGCCATTTCCCAGAGCTGTGTTGGCTGCTCAAAAGCGATTAAGTGAAGTGGGTGCTCAAGTTCCCTGGAACGTCCCAATTAACAATTAGTAGGACTTGTGCTCATAAGGGTTTTTGGAGATCTTACACAGTATAGCACTGAGAAAAGCATGTGAAGGAGACCTCAGTTTCCTTATCCTTTCTATATGAGTTATTTTTAAGGTAATACAAAAAAAAATCTGAATAAAAAATAGTAGAGAGACAAGAAATAGCAGCTGTTATATTGTAACTTAGTTGCTTTTTATCACTGAGTTTAGGAATTTAGAATGCACCTTGCCAGACAGCAGACCAGGCAGTTTGACCAAATCCAAACTGATAGCAGTTATACAAGCAATTTCTTCCATTAACATATTCCTATCTCCTGGCATTTTAGGGTATCTTGAGAAAGCTGAACGGCTGTATAGTAACAATGAAACCAGAAATGACAATGTACTTCAAGATAAGGTTTTTCTACTTTTCCAGTTGAGATTCCCCCCCACCCCCCAAGTTTAAGGGGAAGGGGGAAAGTTGCCATGAATTTAAGCAAAATGATACATTCACTGCTAATTATAGAGGCTCCAATATAGGTAGTCAAGAAAAGCATCCCAAAGAAGTCATACTGACCTTGCTGATAAATCTCCTCCTGCCTCCCCCCCTCCGCCAATGAAAGAGCAGCAGGATTGCACTCAGCACGATCAGGTACAACTGTCTTAACGTGGAAAAGAGGAAGCTCTGACCTGCTGATCTGGAAATGCAAAATAAACTCCTACCTGTACCATGATTCCTTTCCAAACTCTGGGAAAGTTTGTCAGCAGAGGTCCTTAGGCCCTCACCTTAGAGATACTGAAGTGACATTTTTTGCGTGCAAAATCAAGTTCACAGCAGGCATTTAAATGATTGTTCTGAATTTGACTTCTTTGTCTGCGATCTTTCCGTCCTATGTCATCTGTTACACTTTAGCCTCTTTGGAGGCAGAAGCTATGGTCTGGCTAACACAATGGGGCTGCTTTACCTGGAAAGTTATTTCTATGATGCAAGATACAATATCCAGTAACTCTAGTTAACCGTAACTCCGGTCTAGTGAGATAAAGCATGAGGCAGAAACATCATTTGAAGCTGGAAAGGAGGACTTATGCTGAACTAATGTCTCTGATTTTGGTGCTACCTCTGGCACTCTGTACCACCAGTGATGAAATGATAAGATATAATATGGTGTAGAAGTGCACTCAGTGCTAGCATGGTAAAAAGTCAAGATACAATGACTTTGCAGGAAAAAAAAAGTCTAAGTAGCAAGTTCAGTGTTGAATTCTTTCTATTTCTAATCTTGTCTGATGGTTTGTAGCTATTACTACCCATTATAGACAGTGCTCATATGCCTGTGTCAATACTTTGAAACACACAAGCAATTGACCCTGAAGTCAAAGTACTTAGGTGGGAGCAAGACAGGAACGTTACAGTTGCTCATGCTGCCCCTCTCCCTTAGGAAGGAATCCCCTCTCAAGGACTGAGCATTTGCTGACTTTCACCAGCTGGCATGTACTCTCCCACAATGTACCCCCTCTCACACGTGTAAACAGAACAAATACATCCGCCATGGAAAGACACTGTGATAGCTACAAAGATATGAATCCCATTAAATTAGTTATTGTATTTCAAATATTTTTAGCATGATCTATGTTCTATGGTCTATGTTCTCAGTTGCATAACGACATACAAATTAAATGCAATTTCAAATTTTAAACCTGTATGTGTCAGCTAGTTATCCAGTTCCCTTATTAGTCTCACAGGTTCCACAAGGCTGCCTATAGCAGTGCTGGAATGTGCACTGCAGTGCAAACTTTACATTAGTTAAGCCAAGGAACTCCTATTGAAGGAATGAAGTAATATTCATTAATGATATTGTTGCTTTGTCCAGTGAAGTCAAACAGAGGAATAGGGCATAATTTAATAGGTGCTGTGCCAACAGAAAGCGCTACCAGGGCTGCATGTCTCTGCCAGATGTTAAGGATAGCTGGAAGAATTCTTATCATCTAGTCTAACCTGCAAAGCAATGAATCCTGCCCTGCTGCATCATCTGCTCTAGGTAAGAGGTGTAACAATGGATTCCCCAAACTCCGTGAAACTTTGATTATTATAATGGACACTCTGTGTAATCAGTATAGCTCAACTTAGATCAAGTAGCTTGATGTTCTAAGCATCTTGCTAATAAAATTTTCTAATATAATAATAAAATTTCATAGGCTCATGGAAAGAGAATGCAAATTAATTAGGAGCATGGTCAAAATAATTTAGTTCAAAAAATCCTAAGAATGTTTTGGGGCTTTGTTTTGGGTCTAGCATTGTTTGAAAGAAAGTATTAGAGTGAAATCCTTTACACTCTGAAGACTTATTTTGCACAAGCTAAGCCAGTGGAGGTTTGTTATTTTCTAAGATCAAATCCTGAGACACGTGAAGAGGATCCAGATGATCTAGATGTCTTGATAATTTACAAGTATGTCCTTAGACTATGGGACTTTGGCTTTGGACACACATACAACTCAAATATGGACTAATTTCAAAGAATTACAAATTAGCAAATGATCACTTTACAAACTTCACTGACAGTTATTTAAAGTAAACACACCAAAGCACACATAAAAAGGCATGCACACAATGAATGTAAACACACACACTAACCTACACATGCAAACGAAGATAGACACACAGATTCTCTAGTGAGAGGAAGAAAGTTTATTCCTAAAAATACAGAGTAACTTCAAAATACACCTTTGCACACGCCAAATAGAACCCTCACCTTTAGGTTTTCCTTAAAAAAAAAAAAAAAAAATTAAGCCACATTGACCATGTATGAGCCCATACTGTAATCAAGTTATAATCAAGTTATTTGATATGCCAGCTCCTTCAGAGATGTAAGTAAAAGGCACTTTTTAGAATGTTAAACTGAAAACACACAGGTACACTTACTGCTTTAGAGAAATGTCATAGATGTCCTCTAACCCTTTTTTTTTTTTTTTTTTTTTTTTTTTTTAGGAATGTATTTCTTGAAGGATTTTTTTTCAAGGACTCAGGTCAAGAAGAATCTACCCCAAGGGTAGTTGGAGGGAAGAAAAAATAACAAGGCATGGTGGCACCTGGGGACCACAACATTGTTCACATCCTCTGTAATCATCAGTGCACTGCTCAGCTGCTTTGGTAATTTACATAATACCATCCTGACACATTCACTTCAGTTATCCATCACTATTGGGATGATGTTTTCTGTTTTCCTGCTTTATTTTCTTTCTCCCTATCTCACTCTTTCTATGCCTTTCCTTCTCTCATTGAGTCTTATGTTTATCTGGCCAAGCAAAAAAGATTGATTTCACATTGTTTCTGCCCTCCTTGTTCAACAAATATGAATTTGGCAAATGATGAGGCACCAAGCACAGCTAATAAGCAAAAATGCACATACAGAGATTTTATTCTCTATGTTTTAATGAACAGTATCTTTGGGGAAGCTGGAGAAGAGGAGAAGAATGATAATTTAATGGGTACAGAGGTGGAGGAAATAGTCAGTTTTATAAAGCTAAATATTAAGGATGAAATGGACTACATTCCATGTAGTCAGGACTAAATCTGCAAGACAATAAGCTTAAAGGTAGTGCCTATTTAAGTTACATTTCCTCAAGAATGGAATTATGAAATTGTTGGGTTCTGAAATTTTCATATTGATTTCTCTAAATGTATTTCTGATTGTCACATGATGGCTGAATTGGCCATCTGAAAATGAGACATTGGCCATCTGAAAATGAGACATTGGCTGCAGTCCTACCTACTGAGACCGGACAGCAGGCCTTCTGTCCTCAGTTTTATACCTCCAACCCCTTTGATTTTATTGGACTTGTTCTTGATGCAACCGGTACCAGGAGCAAACCTGTGTACACTAGGGGTGAAAAAAAGCACTTCCCCTGGCAGCAAAGGAAGATTTTAAAACATAAAAAAGACCATCGAAATGGAGGAACCTGTATGACCCATTTCTTGTTGCATGCTTAGCCTTCTGAGGTGACTTCTTTTCACACATAGTCCCCAATTCCCTGGCAGTATGAGCACCAAGTACCCTGTCTATCAAGATTTCTCACCAGTCCCACAGGCTGAGACAACCTTCAAGCCAAAAACAGGATTCTTGGGGCAGTGAAGGACAATAGGGCAGTCATACTGAGCACTTATATTAGTGTCTCTGAAAGAGTGTGCAAAATGATTCCTCTCCTACCTAAAGTGATATTCTGTACCAAAGAGGGAACTGGTTGGCAGAAAAGACCAAACCCTGCAGAGGTAAAAGAAATTTTCTGTACCTGTGAGAATGATGGCAACCAAGACTAGAGCCTCCAACATCCTCAAAGCCAGTTTCAGACACCTAGGGTTTCCAAAATACTCCTTTGTTCAAGATACCAAGCCTATCTGTACAATGGCATGAATAACCCTATTTTTGAACTGTTTTCTATCATTACAGTAGGTATTTATCACTCGGTAAATATAATTTTTTTCCTCTGAGCCTCAAACATTTAGATTCCGAATAGCTGTGGCAGTAAGCTTTTTAGGTGGAGAATAGCCAAGAAATCATTCTAGCAAATAACATCTGAAAAGAAATGTTTGGTATGTGATAAATCCAACTCATTTATATTGCTATATCTCAGTAAGTATTCATTATGAATAATTCCTTAACATCCTTGCTACTGGTAGTCTCATTCCTCAAGGAAAGGGGACATATGAATTGCACGTGTATTTCTCACAAATAACTTTTAAATCTTTCTGCCTGATTTTAACCCAAAATGATAAGAAGTACAAAGGCCACAAATTCTATATTCCTATAATTTTCTAAAAGTAGATAGTTAGACGGAGGAGAGAGATTCTTCTGCTGCCTGCACCAAAAA
Source organism: Rhea pennata (assembly GCF_028389875.1). Lineage (NCBI taxonomy): Eukaryota > Metazoa > Chordata > Aves > Rheiformes > Rheidae > Rhea > Rhea pennata. The sequence goes on along the minus strand of NC_084667.1, from coordinate 55,968,178 downwards.
CAGAAGTGTCAAATCATTGTGAAGAAGTTAGAGGATTTACAAGAGGGACAGCAAAGAATTTGGGATGATAGAAACGTGTTTTAAGCTTCCTACATAGTCAATAGGGAGGAAATCTAAATGTCTAGAGAAGATAGATTTTAGATCATCGAATCTTCATGCAAATGCCTCTTTTTCCTACTTAACTGTAAAAGGTGTTTAAAGCAACTTATGTCTCTCGTAGGTTCCTCAATTAAACAGCTAAAGTTATATGCGCAGAACCTGAGCATCAGTCTCTGCTGTATGGCAGCTTGGAGTTCAGTTCCTACTATACTAAGATACTGGGACATGTAGATCAGCTGCATGTTTTTGGAAGGACAGATGGGGACGTACAGGAAAGGTTACCTTCAGATGAATCTCCACAATTTGTGTTCTAATACATTGTGTTATTTCAGCAGGAATGGTCCTTAATTTGCCTAGGGCTAGCATTCTGGAAAAGTTGGTCTTCTACCAGGTTAGGGTCCTCTACAGTCAAAGTCTTTACATAAATTTATGGCTTGGTTGCAACAAATCTATGATATGAATATTATTTCTAAAATCTATGACATAATACAAAATAAACGTTATTTGTAATGAGCAAGATTTTCCTTTCAAAACCCTTCCCAAGAAAAATGGAAAAGTTAATACAGACTATACTTGCATTTTATATCAAGATCTCTGCTAAAGACTCCTTATACTCTTTGATTCTTCTTTCTTAAAAAGTTTATTTTGATAAAGAAATACAGGACTTACTGAAGACTCCTTAGAGATGTTTCAATTAAATCTCTTCTTCTTATATATAAACTTCATGTGTCAGAAACAAATTCAAGGCCCTATCCTGCAAACACTGATAGAATGAGACTACTCAAGAGAGCACTTGAATGATCTCAAGTATAGGCTCCACTAGACGAATTTAGCCTTGGCAAAATCAATCTTTTCAATGTGTATTAACATTGCTTTATGCCAAGGCTCTCTTTTTTTTTTTTTTTTTTTTTCCCCAATTTAAGAGGAAGAAGGACTTTTTGACACAAAAAATATGTCACCCAAACCACTCTGTGTTTTAAAAGCCAGCCTTTGACTAGGCAGACTATATACATAGGGTATTCAAGTACCACAGGCAGGCTGGGAAAGTGCAAGAACATCGAAAGACTCTTTTGAGGCCTCATAGAAACACTGTGAATATCAATAATACCTGGGGGTCTTGAATCAAGAGGCTGTAGCAGCTGGTCAGAATACCTTGAGCTAACTACAGACAGTATGATCCTTTAACTTTTGCAGTCTTTAATATTCTGTTGTTGTCTGATGTGTTACAGCATTTCTTTGATACAGAAGACAAAGATAGTATAGGAGATATCATTAATGATCATAGTTTTGGTATTCTGCTCTGTTCATGATAGTAGCTAAAGTTACAGGGTTATACCTTTAGCAAACTACAGCTATTCACCGTTTTTTATTCATGTTACAGTTTACTGCTCCATGTGAGACTTTTCCATCTCTTTACATGACGCAAAAATCTTTCAGCCTGCTAAGATGACTATTTTAATCTACCCCTACTAGATATATATGCTTTGTTTAAGTGATAATAGTTAGGAAAAAGACTTGCTCTGACACAGGATAGTGAAGTGCTCTTATTTTGGCTTCCCTGGTACTGGGCTTCAGCTCATTGTTTCAGTAGCCATTAATGTGGCTGTCATAGTTCTTCTGGAATAGCTTCTGAGCAGCTCAGTTCAGCCAGCAATTTATGGTGGTGCAGACAGTACTGCCAGCACAGTTAAAGGAGACCTCCTGAGCTCTGGAGCTCTAAATCTCCAGCCACTTGACATTAGTGAACAACAACAACTCTGTTTCCATTTTCCATGCGAAGTTAAAAAAAATATAATTTTCCTTTTTTTAAAAAAAAAAAAAACTTGGGAGAGAGGCATGCTGGCAACTGATACCAATGTGACCTCTGTCTGTCTAACGGAAGGTTCATCATTGCGCTCTATACCTGTCATCTCAGTAATGTATGTAGTCTCAGCTGCCCAGAGATTACACAATGAAAATTCCCATCTCTGACCTGTAAGTTGTAACCTTTGGGTGCATTGCATGAAATGCAGATTTACTGGTGAGCTATGCAGATGCTGACAAGATGTGGAAAATGAATATGAAAAAGATGAGCGTTTTCCAACCCTCATTCAACATTGGCCTCTGACCAAGGTCCATTTAGCAAAAATCTGTACAAACACCATAAACAGATATAGATGTCCTTTTTATCCAGGAGCTAATCTGCAAAAAATATAATTCTAAGAGGAATCTAGGTCCAGATACAAAAAGTTGCAGAACTGTATATAATAACTAAAATAATGTGAAAATGTCTGTATTTTCTAGATGGTTTCACATTCCAGAAAGATTATTTTACTTACCATCTTAACATTCATGGTCTAATTGTGTATAGAATATATTATTTTTTAATAAATTTACAAAACCTGGGAAAATCCACATGGAATTTGTATCCTTGGAAGAGTTCTCATCAAACAACTAATACTGTGCTTTTTTCAGTTGAAAGTTGGAAGGTTTCCTACTTATTGTCACTTGATTAAAGCACATAGATACTGAATTCCCAAAGAAAATCAAAAATCACACAAGCATTTGGTGCTATTTCGTACTGTATTGACAAGGATACAGGTAATGAAGCCGATGTGCTACAGATTTACTGGGACTGGATGCCTCCTTATTAAAAACAAACAAACAAAAAATCATAGCACAACTCTGGATATATCTAATATTATAAAGTTACTTTATTTGGCCTGGAGTTTATGATACAAATTGAATTAAGGCACACATGCGTACAGTCCATTTTTGTCTTTTGGAGGAGCACCTTTCTAACTTTCTATTGTGATAAAGAAAACCATTAGATCCTGTCAGGACCAGAAGGAGGGAAATCATTTTTACTGAAATAACAAAATTATAGTGTCAGACATTGAGTCTGAGAGATAAAATATTACATCTAATAAACATGTTACATATGGGATTAGACATTGGCCCCTAAAATTACAGAGCAGCAGGAGTTATAGAAAAATGTAACATTAGTATGGAGAAATAACAACTAGAACTCCTATTACGGTTAAGAAAAAAAATCTGCATTTTTTATTAAATGAAGTTAAACAGGAGGAAATTACATGCTGTTTTGGAGCATTAGAATTTCTGTTTTAGGCCTAAGCCAGCAGTCGTGCTCCCACCTATCATCTCATTAATCTAAATACAATTATTTCTGTGAGTGACTGGATCACTCAGTGAGATCAGGATCTTAACTGATGATATACAATATTCAAAGGCAAAAGGGTAACTATTCAGCTCTCCTAGATAGTCAACATTTGTGTTTTTGAAAATATCTCTACCTCACTGCCCATTCACAGGAGAGTAGCCTGGGACTGAAAGCATACTACAGTTATATCTACACTTCACTACAATTTGATGTGGCCAGCATTGCTTAATTAAGCAAATAATTAAGCACTCTTGTTCTTGTATCTTTCCTTATCACCTTGTAATTTTCTTATCCCTGGCAACACTGAGTGAAACAGCAGCGTATAAACATCCATCCTCTTTAGTCAGCCCAGCATTGCGGTGGTTGTTTGCATAACTTTTAGAATTATGCATGTATGGAGGATACCTTGAAATGTTACTTGAAGTGAAACTTCCTTTCCATTCAAAAGAGTTTTTCCACCACCAATTGAAAGAGTACTTGTTTTATTTTTTTCAATACATTGCTGCTGTAATTCCAGCAACTCTTACTTTTGAGGAATGATGAACTTTTGGATGCCGAACCGGAACCAGGAACCTGGTTTCTAGCTCTGTCCACTCCAATTTTCTGATGACCTTGAGGACAATATGTGGTCTTCCCAAAGAGAGAGAAAAAAAAGTTTTCTGAGCAGCCATTCAAGTGTCTCTCATTGACTTTGGCATTTCTATAGCTCAGCTGCGTGTGCATCCTATGGCTCAGGGCTGTAGGTGGTGTCAAGCCCTTACGGGAAGGACTCACGCAAACTTGTCTGACCAGCACTGACAACATGGTGTCCCAAGACAGCATGACAGGATACATGGTGGTTGCCTGAGGCTGAGTAAGCCAAGCCATCCTTGTTCCAAGTTGCCTGTGCTGCAGGCAGATGTTTTTCCAGAAAGGCAAACTCATGCTTTCTTGACTGCTGTTATCAGCATTCCCACAAAGCCAATGCCCTGAACATAGGCTTGTGGCCAAACTGTTTGGATGCAAGGTGAAATTGGAATCAAACGTTGCTTTGTGCCTATACTTAGAATATAAATAAAATATAACCTCCACAATTCAGTTCTCTTCAAAATGATGATAACAATCCTTTATTTCTCCCACCTTTTGCCTGTAATTATCTATTTAGCAGTTAAAACTTTTGTCTTTTCCCATATTTTCCAGAGCCTAGCAATTTGAACCTGATCATAGTCAGGATCTCTGGACACTACTCTAATGCAAATAATTTTAATAATAAGGGTAATGCCCCAAGGGTGTTACAAAGCTATTCTAATATCCAAACCTGATTGTAATTTTATTTAGATTTTATATTACTGACTAAGAGCGTTTATCTTCTTGCCATGTGCAGACATGTCGTTAGTGCACATTGGTTATGGGTTTCCAAGATAATGTAATGCAAACAAATCATATATCGTCTGATAATGAGTCAGGCCCACATTTCAATTTGATTTGATTTACAGTCACCTGTGTTGCAATGACTATTACTCTGTTGAAATAATAAAAGAAAGAGAAAAGGGGCTTTTAAGGCCAGTGTGGGAAAGTACCTGTTATATAAGCATCTTTAAAATGCAGGAGGAATAAAAAAAAACTGTTAGAAGAATTAGAGCACTAGGAATTAAATATATGATGCATCCTCTGAAAATGGACTATATCTTGCCTTGGCACCAAGATGGATGCACCTAATAAATCTGGTCTGTCTCTAATTTTATTCTTGTCCATGTTCAAGACTGACTCAGATGTGATGGAAACAAAAGGAATTCCAGTCTATGCAGGCCTTATACTGCGTTCAGCTTAATGTACACCGTAGGGCAGCAGAGGAGGAGCTGCAAATTCAGATCTTGATATGTATTTCTCAGCAATTGTCACTGAGGGCTAAACTGAAAAGAACAATCCAAATGCTCCTGACTAGTGGAGAGACTGACACGCTAATCTGGCTCAAGTGGTTCGGTTTTGATCCGGGCTGCAAAATTAGCAAAGTTTGGTGATTTTCCATACAAAGGCGTTTTGTGAGCATATATGAGGAAAGAGTGTATTAGATGACTTGCAAGGGTAGATAATCAATGTGTTTTCCTAAATCACAGCTTTGGAGAAAATTCTCCCTCCATCCCCACGCAATACCCAGCACTGTCACCACTCCCTTTTGTGCACCAGCATGTGTTTTGCCTACTGGATCTGGAACCGAAAAGTGTCTATTGGCACTCTGTTTTGCTGGGTGTTTTTGCTGTGGATACACTCTGAACTGCTGGAATACCTGCTGCTCTTGAGCACAGATAACAAGGTAATGTAAGAAAAGATTTCAAAGGAGACACACAGACATGTTGTCTCATACCTTTTCTGCTGCTCATTATTTAAAGTCTGAGAGCGAGATGTGGGGGAAAAAAGAGCTCTTCAGAGGTCCCATGGGGCTGCAAAGACATCAGCTCGTGAATATTTCACAAGTGTATCTCTGTCCTGTAACACTGCTATACAGTTACCTGCAGTTCAAAGGTAAGGACAACAAGGAATACTGTATATTTCATTATTGTGCCAAGCACAAAAGTTTAATTTTTGAATTTATAAAATAATTTTATTTTCTTTTGAGTGATTAACATTTCAGTGACAATGAGATACATTTAAAATCTAAATCAATTTATGCTCTCAGTATGCTGCATTTTCTCCACATCTAGAGAATCTCTAACCTGTCAGCTACACTGAAAAGTCGAAGAGTTTGTTTATTTTAAACTGCCTCTAAGTGGCAAATGGCAATCTTTCTTCTTCTTGTTCTATTTTACAGTCCCAGGTTCAACATATCTGAGTTGATTGTGCTTGCCATAACATTAGCTATTGAAACAAGTCTCAAACATGCAGTCTTGTTGCAACCTATTCTACAGTCGTATCTTTGAAATGTTTTTTAATGGGATGGTCCAAGACATTATTCAGGACATGTTTGCTGTGGTGATTGTGACTGTGTAATCTCAAAATTTTGGAAAGTCCTGCTTCTTTATATTGAGAAGAGTATATTTTCCATCTCTTTCTCCTCAGAATTCCCTTCCTTTTTCCTTCTGCTTCTTTGCACATCCCAGAAGGATTTGCCTTTCTCCCTTTAGCTGACAGTGACCTCATCAAACTGGTTCTGATAGTGAAAAAATCGTAAGAAATAGGACTTTCAGTACTTGCCCTCATAAAAGAGAAAGGAAAGCAGGAGGAACTCTAAGTGCAATTATGAGCAAAATACAAAATACAAATTGCTTTTACCCATCTTGACTAGCAAACAAAGCAAAGCAGCATCAGCGTGCATTGGAGTGTTTTGTAAGCTATGTGTTGTTAAAGAGCCTTGTGTTTTCAGTTAGCTGATTCTGTAATAAAAATTGTTGGTACTGGCAGCATTGCATCATTGTTTTTAGCAAGAAAAAGCAATTTGGCCTATTGTTTCCAGAAACAGTTTTCTCTTTTAAAAACAATGTAGTTGTTTAACCTAAATATAAACACACATGATGTCAATAACTTTATATACATTACAGACTGTTACATGGTCTTTAACTGTCATTGCTAACAGATAAATCCTGCATGGCTGGTTTTACTCATTTATTACTAAATTTGAAAGGCACTATTGTTGATTTTGGCTTTGTGTAACAGTAATGGTGCTTTCTCCACACACCAAAGTCTCATCTCTGAGAGACAGAAACTTATTTCTATCGAACTAAATGCCATGTTGCTACTACTACCTTCCTCCAGTCTGACTGCCCGCAGGTCAGTAATTTCTGGGGTACACAGCTAGAGTTTTGAAGAGTGGAATAAACTATGAAACAAAAGGGGACTCATTCTCATCTGGACTCTGGAAGTGATGGACTGAGTAAAATTGCTTTATTGTTCTGTCATAATTTTTCATCTGTGGAACAATGATGTTAATGTTTTCTCAGTTGTAAGGAAGACTTTGATAATGAATTTGTTAATGCTAAAGCCATGTTCGTTGTCAGCTGGGGGTCAGTATCCTCTGGATCAGCAGATTATTTGGATAGTTGTCTCTTGATTTTTTTTTTAATAAAGGTTACTCATGCACAAGCACCTCGGATTTTCTTCCCATAAAGCAGCAGGATGGTAATGCCCTGATGACCTTGTATTACACCCGCAGCGTTACTACAAATGTGACTAAATGAGCTGTAGGAAATCTTCCTCCTTAGCATCCTGGTATTCCTCCCACCTGCCCTGTACTCTGCTGCATGGTCAGCACAGACCACACAGACACTGACTACATCTGGGGAAGTGAGGTGAAAAATGCTTTAGCAGGTTGAGTAAAATAAGCTCTGGAAAAGCTGTGTTGCCCATGAAGAGGAAAGTATTCTCTGGGCACACATCACATTTATTTGTTCTGTTGCCTGCAAGCAAGCTGGAGTTCATAAATAGTAATAGAGGGGGCTGTACAAATTCTAGAGGCCTGAGATGGAAAAGGGAAACCATACTACAGTTAAAGTAAAGGTACAGACTTACACAAGTGCTGTGGCAACTTGCTCTTGGTCCATGCACTTAACATTAGCATCACAGGTTTCCTTGAAACCTGGCCAGAAGAAAACAAAACAAAACATTGTTCTGTGCTTTGCCCAGTCAATATGTTGAGCTGCTTCCTGTGTCTGAGTGTGGACACAATCCCAACGCACATCTACATGGATCATTGATCACTGACTACATCGGGACACCCAACAGCCGCATCCCCTTTCAGAGGTTCACTCAGACTGATAGGACAATGTCAAAAGGTACTTCTGATGTCTCCTCGATGTTTTCGATAGAAAATGGAGCCCCTGAGGTGAAAGGGGATCGGGCCATGCCTGTGCCTGCCCAGCACTATCATGCTGAATGGTGGTTGGAGTCACGTAATTAATGAGATCATGGAGGATGAGCCATGGTTTGATCAAAGTGTTCCCAGTGCATCACATAGTTTTAGTACAAATTTACTGGAGGCTGTTAATCATTGTAATAGAATATCATGGGACTCTGAATATTGTTACTTACAGAGGTGAGTGAGTGCTCGTGTGATTAGACCTCCAAGAATATGAGCATATTGTTCTAGTGAAAGTGGAAGGATTCAGTATTAAATCACTTCAAATTACACTCATAAGCATCAGCCACACAGTTCAATTCCCTCCTCCTCCTTTCAGCCAACTTTTCCTCAGGTCACTTTCACATGTGTTTTTACAGAAAATCATAAAATGATGTGTACGTATCAAACACACCAAAACTTCAGCTCACTTTCTCTGTTATAAAGATAAAATTATAAATAGATAGATAAACTATATAAAGATGACTGGATTTTCCTTGTGATTTCCACTTAACATTAGCAAGGCTAAAATTAGCAAATAAAAGAACAATTCCCATAACTAAAATAGATTACTGCATCCTAGTTTAAATCAGGAAAATGTGCTCCTGAGAGACAAATACCTTACAGCTTCTTTAAAATACCTAATTTACATATGACATAACAACAAGGCATGGTAGGAGTTAAAATGACATTAATTCTATAGAAGAGAGATAGGAGTTGACTGTTTAATAGTTTCTGTTTAATGCTAGGCCACACAGACAAATGCTTCTGTGAATTATCTAGAGAGCTGTTAGGGAAGGAGAGATATTAATTGGTCTGATGCAAACCGGGAGGGACATGTAAGAAAGGGAAAATGAAGGGGAGTATAAAAAACCGCAGTTGTAACTATCTGGTTGATCCAGCATTATTTTGGACTACTCATCATTGCAAAATCTTACTTCATTGGTTGAAACATGTTTGGGCATGCTATTGATTTTGGGGGAAAAGGATCATTAGTCTTTTATTGTAAACTCTTGATTTATACTACTCTCGGTTCATTGGTTCCTGGGGGAGAATGTTCAATTGATTGGTTGAGCTCTAGGTTTTGGTTGTTTTTATTTTTTTCTCACTCTTCTTTTTAGCTCTTTCTTTCTTTTTTTTTTTTTTTCCTTTTTTTTGTGTCTTGTTTGTCTGATGTGATCAATGCAGGGATTTTGAGAATTCCTATTCAAAAGTATCTCAAAAATATCTAGCTTTTATTCTTATCATTTAAAGAAAAAATAAGCTTTTTCCTACGGTCAATACTTTATTTGAGAAGCTGAGTCTCTGTGTTCCAAGTAGGCTTATAATTGCCCAAATCCTAACTGTTACTAAGAAGCAACTCCATGTTTACAACAGTGCAAATACTCTAGTGGAAATACTTCCAATGATCTTATTGAGGACAGGATTTGAAACAATGTCAGAGATTTAGGTTAGAAAATACCTACAAGGTTATACAACTTATATCCCACCATTAGACAAATGCTTCTAAAAGTCAATTTCCTAATTTTTCATACAAAACAGTTTTAAACATGGCACAAACGCCAAGGGACTTATCTTTGTTGTTAGCATATTTTTCACCCTCAATATATATTTTTCCTCTCTGATTCTTAACAACTCATTTCATATTGAGATTCACTGTTCTAATGTGGAGGAAAAGTCCATCCCTCTATTGTGAACTCTCATTACTGTGCATTTCATAAAAAATGAGTGAATTTCTGTTGCTGCTTATTAAAGGCAGAGGCCTTTGAGTAAAGATGGCCAAAAGTATGATGCAAGTGTCAGAAGGCTTAGTAACTGCTCATTGTGTTATGTTGTGCTCCATTCAGGGATCGCAAAGAACAGTGGCTACAAATACATAACAACTGAAAACTGACAGAAATTCGGCTGTGAGTTGCCACAGAGTAAAGATGACTGTTCATGCATGAGTTTAGCAAAATACCTTGCAAAAAGGACCAGAGCAACTGTCCTTTGGACTGTAGGACTATGAGTCTTTTAAGGCATAGCCTATTCCTGGAATTTTATTCCTCTTCTAATTCCCATTTTTAATCCAGAGGAGCTATAGAGATGAGGGAGCAGAAACGTGTCTTGCCAAAAATACCATAAACAAATCATGCAGAATAATTCTGTAGGCTCTTCTTAGATGCATCACCCTGCTTCCTTTGATTCTGATAGTCCCATTAGTAACGTTGCCATTGGGGTGTGATTTATTTAAGGCCTTTGTTTTTGCAATTGAGCTGTGCAGCATGCGGCTTGCTATGATCTGTACTAAGGGATATGGTTGAGTACATCTGAATAGTGTAACCCTATGGAATGTGGAGGCAATGTGTTGTAACTTATGCATCTTCTTTTCTAGAGAATTATATTACAGCTTGTTTTAGTTTTTACCTGATGTTTCACCTATTAAAATAAAATATCTAAAAAGGGGAAGAATTTGCAGCTGCTTGCTTCTCAGAAACGATCAACTGTTTCTGTAATTAATATGGAAGATAACAATTTAAAATAATGAAACACACATAATGTTTGAAGAAAGCAGCTTGTTGCTATAATTAGAACTGGAATCAAATTGTTCTGATGGCAAACACCATTTATTGAACTCCATGAATGGAGCAGCTTCAGCAAGCAAATAACACAAGTGGGAAAATATCAGAAACAAGTATAAGATATGGAAAAATGAAGCCAACTCCTGTTGGCTCCTTGGGATGAAAATCCGTAAGTTGAACTTCTTGAGGCTCTCTCTCCAAGAAGAAGGCTAAAGCACTCAGAGCAGGGAGCTCATAAACTGAGGGAGGACAGTGTTTACGGCAGAGAACACGGGCTTGTGATTAAGTCCTGACATAGTCACAGATTTCATGCAGTAATATGAGGACAATAGATTTGTCAGTCTATTGTATTATGTCTTTTCCCCTGCAGGACCGGTATACAAGGTGAAAATTCATCTCCCACTCCTCTGAGTCTTCTGCTATTGTTTTAGTCTGCCCTGTAGAGTTAGGACAACTGCTCTGCCTGCCCAGCTAATTGTTCCGCTAACAATTTCTCTTGTGCGCCTTTACTAGCATTGGATGTTTGCTGTGCGAAAACCTCCTGTGAGAATCTCTGGATTTGAGCTGTTGATTGGTAATTTCTCAAATTTTATTCTGATGATGAAATCTGAAAATGTTGTTTACAGGACTTTAGCGTCTGTTGGGTTGTTTTTCCCTGGGCTTTACATTGTATGCTGTGTCATACTGCAGAAGATACAAGAGAGAGGCATGAGTCCTCCTTTATCATTCCAATATGCAAAATCTTTACTTATTCTGAAAATGAAGTTATGTTTCCATGGTCAAGAAATATTTGAGATTAAATTTGGAGACTCTGACCGTGACTGAGTTATGTCACTAGCTGAGGAATTACCAGACTAAAATGAAGTGTTTAACCACTGCTGGGGAGCAAATCAAGGCACTTAAAAAAAAAAAAAAAAAAAAAAAAAAAAAAAAAAAAAAAAGATTTGATACTGTTCCCTTGGTTTTGATACTGTTCCCTTGGTTCAGCTTCTGCTAATTAAGAGTGAAACCTTTGTCTGAGACTGATAATGGAGCTGTCAATATTTTATGCTATGTATTGTGGAGCATATCCAACCATATTGCTATTGGGAGGCTGGGCTTCCCCCTGTCATGCTGTGGAACTCTTACACACTGGGCAGTGCAAGCAGGGTGGAGAGACTCCAACTCTTAGCCTTCTGCCTCCTCCTCCTCCTCCTCCTCCAAATCTAACTATGAGGGAAGAGCCAGGGAAAATGTGCTGCATTTGCCTTACATTGTGCTAGTGGCTTAGCTGAGATGAATCACTTTGTTGTACATTTGGAATAGCAAAAGGATTTTATTGATTAATTTCTTCATATTTTTTAAAAATAGTTTTTAGCATCATGTCTGCTTTGGGCTGGAACATTGCAACCAATATACAGTGTTCATTACTAGTAAGCATTTGTTTTATTAACAAGAGCATATGTGCTCTAGTACCACAGAAGAGAAATAACTGCCGTTGGTGAGAGCAGATTACTTTTTTTTAATGCAGTTGCTTGTTTTAACTACATTTTCCACACACAGCTTAGGCTCTTCAATATTTTTTTTATATATTTGTAAAAGGTTTGGAACATGTCATTTTTAATGAAATTGTGTGTTGTTACAATTTTGGTGTAAGTTTCAATCTTTCCTTGGGCACTTCAGCAGCCGATATTAGGGGATCGCGTTCAAAAGGAGGCAGCATCATTCCTAGAACTCCATCTTGCTGGCTGTCATTATCACTGAATCTGAAACACACAAGGGAAGACTTAAACCCCAGGATCAGTGAGCAAAAGAAAGGTGCTTAAACCATAGGGCAGAGCAAGTGCATTGCAATGCTTAGGAAAATAAACCAAACAGAGAGAAACTTCATCTCTGAAATAGCTCACCAGCTTCCTGGAGTGCAGAACAGCTACATGATAACATCTGTGTGTACGATAAACTTATCAGACTTCCTCTGTTTGTCTTTTTCCAGTAAACTATTTTTATTGATGTAAAGTGGTATCAGTAGCTGAATTCCTCCTACTCTATCCAGATATTTATTCACTAAATGGCCCTTGCCTTCATGGTATGTGAATGCCTTGTACACGTTAATGGATTGTGTCCATAATCTCTTCAGTGAGGGCAGGAAAATGTTAGTTCCATTTCCAGTGATGGAAAATAAAAGGTAGCAGTGATACTCTTACATAGTTTCTGAAAATATCTTAAAGGAATAACAGAAACTTCTGAATTAGACTTCACACCTAGGCAGGAATTCAGAGGGGAGCGATGTCACGGCCGCCTCTGGAAGGGACAAATAGCCCTCATAGTGCAGAGGGTGGAAACGACTTTTCTGAGCTAGTGCTGGAAATCTGTGACTGAGGACAGAATTCATCCAAAGCCCCTTAAGTACCGCTTCAGTATGGTATTCAATGCGGTTATTTTTGCATTATAATTTCTCCGTAAAAGTTGTTTAGTTAATAACATGAAGTGTTTTCTGTTATTTTTATTTTTAATGCATTTCATGATCCAGGTTCACTGTAGCTCAAGAAATTCTAACATATACTTATAAAGTCAGACAATATATAATGATCCTGGAGACAATATTGTTGTCCATGATGTATGAAGCAGAAAAAACAGAGTTTGATTTTCATAAGCTCTAATGACCCTCCTGGGCAGTTGGAAATGTACATTGTTTGAGATAATCAGACAAACTGTTTCCATTATAAAAAGATGCATTGTTTCCATTTTATGTTTTCACAAGCATTTTGCCTAATTATTGCTGACATTTCCAATGATATTGCAAAGTTTTTCAGAGAGAAAAGGAGTTTATCTCCATTAAAACTGGAAACAAACTGATGCTAACTGTTTTTATAAACTGAAAATACCAAAATAAAATGAAATGTATTAGAGCAATTAGGAGGAATTATAGCAAAGTCTGTCTTGCCTGTATTTGTGGGGGGAAAAAAAGATATACCAAAGATTACTATTTTATAGTACCAATCTGTTCTTAAAAAGCCTCCTGAATGTTTTGCATTAAGTTATCTACCATGGATCTGTTATTGTTTAACCCTTTCACATTCCTAGGTGTTGAAATGTGTTCAAGTGCTGAAATATGAATGCAGATGGGTAATACATAATCATTTTGAATTTAGCTATTTTTAATCCTCCTAGTTATTTTTATAGATGTAGATATAGCTGTGTAAACTTCTCGGGCTAAGGTACTGTGCAGCATTTCTCTGCAGTGTGCTTTGTTTAGTTGCAGTGGTTTGAACCTAATGGTGCAAGATTTTCTTAGTTGTACGCAAAGATAATTTTCTGAAGTGAAAGATCATTCAGTAGTTGTTATTGGTTAATCAGCACATTATTGGTTAATCCCAGAGTGTTTGTAAGTCATATTGAAAGCTTGATCATAGTGATAGTATGGTAGGGAAAAGCACTGTTACTCATTTGTATTACTTGGAGGCAAATTCAGTCTTAACCAAAACCAGACACCAAAACTTTTTTATTTCCTGTAGAAGGAACCAAGGACAGTTCTGCAGATCCTACGTTATTCTAAATAACTTTGACATAGAAAATGTCAGGAATCAAACCGGGATCATTTTCCAGGCTTAGCTGCAGGAACAACCAGGTGAGGAAAACTAGTGGGATATTTGATATTTCCTAGGACACATCCTAGAGCACACTTACATTCCTGCTGGTGCTAATGGGTGAATCTTAGCTGCTTTACTACACCAGTCTCCTGTGTCAGCTGTGGAAATAGGCTGCTTGCTGAAAAAGGGATGTTCCGGCTGCGAAAATAAACAAATAAATAAATCCTCTGCAGTAACCACAGACTAGACTTAAAGAAAAGCTCAGGAGCTGTGTTAATCGCAAAAGCTGACCACTTCTGAAGTTGTCCTCAGAGATCAAATTATCTCCTCAGACATTTCTGGTTGTTTGCACCGTCCCTGATCTTCTCTGGAGATCAGATCTGCTTATCAATGCATGTTTTTCTCATACCACTTTTTTCCTAGATTTTCTACTGTTTTACCAGAACAAGATTTGTTAGGATGGGTTGGTATAAGTGCAATGTACTGCCTGCTCAAATGTAACAGCTGCCATTCTGACTGGAGTAAATCAGCTGAAATACTTATTGAAACTAATTACTAATGTCGACATTAACTCTGACAATGCTCATCTCCCTCAAAGAGGCCTGCAGAATTCATTTATCCTAAATATTTTGTAGCTCATATAGTCACATGCAAATGTAGGAAAAGAACATAATCTGAGTGTCTTGAGAGCTTTGTCATACACCGTTTATATAAATTCTATATAACTGGGTTACACAGGACACACCAGACTGGGAGCTAACACAATTGAATATATGCTGATAATACGGTCTGGTTTAAAGGCAGAGGGTTTTTTAAATCAAAATCTGTTTTCTTCTTTTCAAAGTAAAAAAAAAAAAAAAAAAAGTGATTTATTTTTATACCAGGGCAAATTGAAACAAGGTAGTATAATTTGAATTAGGACTATTAATCCTAACATTTACTCAATGTATTTCAGAGACTTCTGACAACTCTGTACTGAGGTCCTGAACAGTCTATCAGGTTCCTCTGTGGTGATCTGTAAAGGAAAATTCCTCCGTAAGTCCAGGCTGTGGAGGAACTGTGGCTGGCACATTACTGGAACATTTGAAATGTTCTCATTTTATAATATTCAAAAGATTTCATTTTACCATTTCTGAATTGGAACTGAGGAAAAATTTCTGTTTGGCAAAATGTTTGTCATTTTGATTTTTTTTGTTGATTTGGTACCACAGCAAATTTAAAAATACCAACTTATCATTTGGGATGGATATTCAATTTTTTGGTCAGTTGAGTCGTGAAAAACTGCAAATTGGTCCTGATTGCTGAGAGTGTTATTGATTTTTTTTCTGTATTTTTCCTGAATTATGTAAAAAAAAAAAAAAAAAAAAAAAAAAAAAAAAGACTTAGGAAAGAAAAGTAGCAGAATGTAAAATTACAGAAGTGGAAGGCTCATATTTTGTTCTATGTTTTTGTTTTCTGCCTCAGGAAATGTACTGAGTATGAAGCATAGTTAAAAAAAAAAGATTATTTCTTTGAAGACAGCAGACAACACAATTTTAGTAAATATAATATTTATAGGACCTTGCAATTAATTTACAAAAATTTTACATCAAAAATGTATGCTGATGATTTTAGTCTTTAGGGACGACAATTGTCTCCTCAGTCATGTTTTCATACACTAAAGGCAATTATTGTTGCTTCTAGCTGTAATAAAAAAATAACCGAAACAGATAGAAGTGTCTTGGTAGAAATTGAGCTGAAACTCCCACTGTGGAAATAATCAGAAAATTAAAAGCTCTGCAATCTTGCAAATAACATTGCAACTTAATATTATTGGAACATAACATTATTATCTCTTTTATAGGGAAAACAAATATAAATATGTTTTCAAACAACATTGATGTTATGGTTTCACTTTATTGGCTAAAAGAAAAGAAAAAAATTGGGAGAAAACAATAACTTTCTGGAGTTGTATATCAGACAACCAATTGGGAATTTGTGAAAAATGATCAACTGTGGCAGGATTATATTTCTGTCATTCTTGGCTCAGCGTCTTCTCCACCAGTCTCAGCCTCCATGACACCTATGAGACATGGCCCATCTGCTAGCTTATGGGTTCTAAACTAAATATTATTTATAATATTATTTAAGTTTGGTTCACTTATTCTCTTGTTAGCTTCTGTCAGCTTCACAACTGGAACAAGACAGTTGAAAACTCCAAAAAGGAAGGCATCAGATCATTTCTGTGTCCAACTTTGCTTTAGTACTTGACTTCATTTCACGAGCAGGGGTACCTGCTTGCCCTATTTTTCCTAGCGATGGTCTCGTAGGACTGAGGAGTGGCTGCCTATGCTTTATCCTCAAACGAAGAGAAACTTATACCACTGTTTTCTTTTTCTTCCTTAACGACAAGTCTACTCCTGGGTCGATTTCTGCATTCATGCTCGCTGAAAATACTCCGCCACCGCAGCGGACAGACTCCTGGTCTCATGGGCGTAGGGAAGAGAGGCGTCGTGCGGCGCGGCGCGGCGCGGCGAGCCCGGGGCTGCTCGGTGTGGGCTGCACCGCCTCGCGCGACTCCGGGGTGCTCGGGCCGCGTGCTGGGGCAGGGGTGCCCACCGCGTGCCTGCTTTCGCTTTTCAGTTCACGATGGTTCGTTTCACTGTCGTGAAGGAAATATGCGCCCACGTGGTTACCTTATCGCAGCTTACAGGAGTGTAACTTCTAGTGCAGGGGTGGTAATTGTGAACTTGATTGTTGGTGATCGTATGAGTGTTTTCCAAGAATCAGAATTAGAGTTGAAATCCCTCTTACGGGGAGGGATTTCACTGCCTCTTTTCCCTAGAGCAACATCAACATTTTGTGAAATATTTGGGGGGGAGGGGGTAGGAATTGCAGTACTTTGGCTATTTTTGCTGATTTTAATCTTGACAAAAAGAGGAGAGTCTAATCAAAAACCAGCAGTGTAAGGCTAAACCCACTGCTTCTGGAGTGGGAGGATCTAGATTTGAGATGAGGAGGAGAAGGTAAGTGAAATAAAAGACGCAGGTGGGGTGCTGCTAAGAGACCATGGACAGCATGGCGAGGGGGGGAGAGGAAATCAGGTGCAAGTGGTGAATCACAAAAAAATAATCCCGTCACCTTTGCCTGAACATCAACATTTTTTGAAGGTTATCCAAACTTACTCTTACCATAAAGTCAGTTTTGGAAGGGAAAGGAGTATCTTCTTTTCCAGGTTTAATTTCCCAGTAACTGGCAATACCTACAGACACTGCTATCTAGTATCTGACAGCATCTAGCATCTAAATATGATAGATAAGAGCCTGGCAGACAGGCAGGGGACTCCCTCCCTCTGTTTATTCATGTGAAATTGGGAGGAGAGAAAAACCTCCACAGGATTTCTGACCCCCTCTTTCAGCTCCACCCCTGTCAAAAGCTGAAACTAATGAGCTGGAAATAGGAAATGTGCAAAATAACTGACACTTCCCTATCTGAACTGCATTCCTTAAGAGTTGTTTTTTTTATTACTAGATAAATGCTTTGACATGTGTATTTATGTGAAGTCTGAATGTGATTTAGATACCAACTACCTGCTGAGCTAGGAATATTTGCTTCCTACTTAAACCAATATGTTTATTTAAAGGATCTTTAAGTTTTAAAATGCCCTTGGCTTCTAGCTCCATAAATGGGTAACCTTTGTATGTGGAATGCATTGTGCACTCCATTTGTTATTAATATAAAGTAATATTTTCCTTTTGCTCTGCTCCACTCTTTTCTTTGTGAGTCCTTTTACTGTAGCAGACTCATGTGAAAAATGTGCATATGCACGTTTGGAAGTGGATGGAAAAGCCTGATTCTCAGAGCTACTGCTTAAAGATGATGTCCACCCATCTTATGTAAAGTAGTGAACAAAGGGTCTTTGTTATCCTACCTCTCAAAATAATTTGTTACAAGAGTATTTCCTTTGTTCTGTGTTTTTTGTATAGCACAGTTAGGCTAGAAGTTGTGGATAATGCTTTGTTATAAAGAATAAATGGCAATGGCAAGGTATAGACAAAAAAAAATTAATTCAATATTTTAATTTAAAATAGTCTCATAACTGAGTTCTGGGCTTCCATGGGTGAATTCTTTGACTTCCCACTCACTCATTGGTTATTCACACCTAGTTCAGGTAAGGCTTTACTCAGGTGAAGCTTGCTTTAAAATCAGTGGAAAAATCTGAGCAAGAATATCCAGATTTGGCTCCAAATGCAAAGATTACTTATTTTTACATTGCAAAAGAAAGCACTATTTTTGGATCTTCTGATCAGGAAATGTTCAGAAAGCAGCCAGCAGTTAAAAGGCATGGTCCTAATTTGAAATTTCTAACCAAAATCTAACCAAATGCATTTCTAATCAAAATCTTCTTTTTCAAGAAAATCCATCTTCTAAACAAAATCATCAATATAATGCAGGCTAATCCCTTCTAGAATGAAGTCCTCTGAATGCAGACACATACAACAGGATATTTAGGTTCCTGTCACCAACACCACTGACACATGTGCTCCCAGGCTTTCACTTGAAAAGTGCTCTTGTATAGAAGAGGCCAGCAATCTGCAATGCAAAGTTTTGAAGGCAATTACTCTTTCTTTTTAATTTGAGTCTGCATTCAATTAAGCAGAGTTGAACTACTCACATCCTTTCAGCCAATTAGTCACAAGCTTCAGTTTTTGTTTGTGCTTCTTTCCTTTTCCTCCCCATTCCAGCCCAAAGAAACTTCCAGTTCTCAGATTCCCTAACGAACATAACCAAAACTGTCAAAACAAGTTTCTGGGTGTTGATGCTTCAGACAGAAAGCTCTAAGCACCAGATCCATGGCAAAGCAAGTGCTCTCTTTGGAAAACCCATGGCATTTTGGTTCAGGACCCGTTCCTGTGACTGCAGTCTGGGGACTGCCAGACCATACAGCACCAGGGAGAGGGATCTTTGTGCCGGGGACACAAAGGCCTTCACAGCTGGGCTGAATCAGATTGAAAGGAAACTGTCAAGTGTTGTGCATCCCATAATTAACCTTTTTCAGGTTTCCTTCCCATCTTTTAACCAAGCTTCCTCACAGCCTATTGTGCCCTAAAGCTTATGATGATATAAAGCTGTGATGATGGAGCACTGACCTCTCCATTCTGGTAGGATCTGACCCATAATATTTTGAGTAGTGGGGATCTGAACGTTTGCTAATATTTTCATACCTTTGTGAGACATAAAAAAAGACAAACCTTCTTGACTTGTCTATTACATATTTCCACAACAATTAATGTTAAATGTTATTTATTGGGATGGGGGTAGAATTCCAAGGCTCATTTTTAATATAATGGTTAGCCTAATAATTCCTTGAAACTGTTCCCCTGTGGTGAAATAATGAAAAGTGACTGAAAGGAGCTGCAAGTGCAACTTCTGAGTGAAGGATTATTTTAAAGTGTTCTCCTCCTTGTGATAGCTTCAAATATTTGTATAATAGAATTTGTTGCCCTGTCTAGAGTTATAAATTATAAACATAGCTATAGCAGTATCCCTGAATAAGAGCCCTTAGGCTTCATGTACTGAGTCTACAGAAACAATATGATGTTGAGCTGGATGTTAGGATGAGATACTTACTCTATAGCAAATATTTCACTGGTATCTGATATCTCCAAACTGATTAAAAAGATTATTTGCAAAGATATTATACAGAGGGATTAAAAAAAAAAAAAGGAGATGGAAGGGGAATCAATGTTAGGATTTTTTGTTTTTAAGTTTTTTTTAAGGAAAAAAAAATGATGACCTAGATGAGGTTGTAACATAGCTAGGTCCTTAGCCATATACATGATTATAAGCTACTAATTCCAATAAAACAAATCACATACTTAAATTTAGCTCAAGGGCCTTGACGAATTGGACCTAGAAAGCTAGGATAGTTTAAAAACTCAAAGTATGCTCAGAAATAACACTATAGGAACAGTCTTTCACAGAGAACAGAAATCTAAGCCATCCATGGGAGTTTTGCTGTTTTTAAAAGCATTTTTTAAAAATGCGATAATTCATAATAGTTGGTTTACAAAACCATTACTAGAATCCTATAATAAACTCTGCTAGTTTTTTAATAATTCCATTCTTTAAGCCTTTTCTGTGAGGCCAATTCAGAAAAACAGTGGCATAATCACATCACTTGACTTCTTAAATTCGTTTCCTGACTCCTTTTACCGCTACATCAAATAAAAACTGCCAGTTTTTATCCCAAGCTTGAGCAAATGCTGAACCTCACACGTGTGAGTAACCTTCCACGAAGGACTGTTCACGCCCACGCGGTACTGCGAGCCCAGCGTGTCAGCTGTCACGCTCGTGATTCCCCCAGCCTTCCTCTCAGGTCGTGCGTGCCGTCTGGCCACCCAAAATCGTCTGGGAAAACCACCCTTCTAAAGCTGAATCCCCCCCTCCTCCAAGCCCAATCCCTCTATGAAACCGCCTGCTAATAATATCTAAATAAATGGCCTGAAGGAACTCTGTGATGAAATCTTAGTTCCACTTAATTTAACAGGGCATCCACATTGCTGGCACAAAGATTTTCCCCTTGATCTTATTTTTTGGTGTATGCGTGTTTTACTACTCTTCCCCCCGCACAACCTTTCTTCTTTTCCTTTTAATTGTTTTTACACCCACTTTTTTTTTTTTTTTTTTTTTTTTTTAAATCTGGATGCATTCAGCATGGCTGAAGCTGACTGTATTAGTTATTTCCATGTCTTCCTCTTTCCCTGATGGACTTAATTATAAATAGCTTTTTTTTTAGAGAATGTTTTCCCTGAGAAAGGCACATGTCTAAGGATAACTTTGTGGCTTCTGATAAAGGGGCATTGCTGTAAACTGTAAAGGCTTCACGAAATCGGGAGGGCTGACAGCAAAGTCCTTTGTTTTATTGCAAATATCTAAGACCACATAACTGATATATGGCTGGCTTCACATATGGCTTGTCTTTCTTGCCAAGTCTACTGGAAGACAAGAAGACTGATCCAAGAGTTATTTTTTGCATTGCTTGGAAGTCCTGATCGCAGATTTCTCCTACAGTAGGGGGAACAATATTTCAGTATCAGTATTATTGCATCATGCAGAAACTTAACCCGATGTGCAGTAGTGTTTAAAACCAGCATTTTAAAATAAAAATAATAAAAAGCCAACCAAAAACAGTTAAAAGCATCTATTTTACTTAGAGGAAAAACTTCTGTTCATTAAAAAGGGAGTGAGGCTCAGCTACAGTCCCAGAAGGGAAGCTAAAAATAACGTTTTTTTGCTTAATATAATATTCTCTTTAAACTGTATATGTCATAAACTTCTGTGCTTTGCCTTCCCTCTTGCCTCTGTGAGCACACCTCCTAGCTTGCTTGGTCCACTAACGGAACACTGGGTGATGTGGAAGGTCTGACGGACAGCAGTCCTCCCTGGCAGCTCACACTCTGAATACAGCATACTGTTCTAAAAAGTGCTTTTCTGTATTATCCACCATGTGATAGCTGTTTGCTGCATCTCCATGTCTGGACTGTATGATGATAATTTGGGAAACAAAGCAGTTCTGTCATGTTTTTCCTCCTCTTTTTGTGTTGTTTTCATTTTCATTTTTGTTTTACTGCACCTGCACTGCTGAGTGAATTTTGTTAATATAATCCTAGTAGCAATTGCTTTGAGGCTGTCATGCCAAAGTGTGAGGTGTGAGAAAGAAAAAGAAAGATTTGTGAGCCAACAAATAACACAGAACTGTAAAAAAAAAAAAAAAAAAAAAAAAAAATCCAAAGGAATAATAAGTTATTCCTTACAGTCAGACTCAAAAGCAGAGTCTGATATATTTGCATCCTTTTTTCTTGACTGCTGTGTGAATATGGGACAGACTGGGAAAGACTTGATCAGTTTTCCTTGAACTGGTGGAAATCTCACTGATGTGCAATGGCTCCTCAGCCATCCCTTTAAGTAATTCAAACATCTCAAATGGTGAGCACCCTTTCCAGGGCCAGCTTATTAGAACAGCTGTCCAGACAAATGCACACAATATCCTTTCTTGCCTTCTTTCATTGATAGAAAAGTGAGATTTGTTCTATATCATCTTCTAGTTCCCAGAAATCAATCTAAAGCTCTACTCTCCTGATACTACTATCACGAGCAGCCAGCTCTAGTGTGCTGCTTTCTCATACACCTGAAGGAAATGACACAGATGCATTGCAACTCAGAATGCTTCATAGCATTTCTTTCCTTTGTTATTGGTTGTTCATTAACTCAGGAGAAGAATACATGACTATTAAGTATAGTGCCTGTTTGCCCATTTGGGGAGTGAGAGCATCAAAGCCTTTTATGACCACCTCTCATAATTCAGGCCAGTGCAGCACAGTACCACCGATAGGATTCCTCCAAGGTGACCTAAAGACTTTATGCAACTGGTTGAAAAGGCCACGATGTCAGCGGCAGAGCTGGAAGCACAAATCCAGTATGTAAAATCATATTCATCAAATCTTACCCAGGGTAAGCACAGAAATACAAATGAAAATGGAGATTTGTTTTATTCCTTTTTTAATGGAGAAAGCTATAAAGAGCCACACATAGAAGAGGAAATGAAGAGATGGTGAAGCTGACACTAACTGCTATCACGTGTACAGGAGCAGCAGGAAATGCAGAAGACACTTAATGTCAACTGCTGTGGAAAAAGAAAACTACAGCCACTCTAGAAGAAGAGCTTACATACATACATACAGCTATAGTTGGCAACTGCTGTGAGAATTGCTAATATGTGTAGCTGGCTGAGAGAAGAATGAACCATCTTGTTGGCACCTTTTCTGTCAGGGAAAGCAATGCAAGCCAATATAAAATGGATTAAGAGGACTTAAATTACAAAAAATCCAACAAACCTACAACAAGCTTTTTTTTTTTTTTTTTTTTTTTTTTTTTTTTTTTTTTTATGCACAAACAGTAATTCAGAGAAGCATTAATTGAAATTTCTCATTTAAAGGCCAATGTCTCAGTGGCAGAAAAGTAAAGGGCAGAGATTCTTGACTGTGCGTCTCAGCAGACAGGAAAACCAACAGTGGTCTGCCAGACTGGATGCCTGGATCTTTGCCTTCATATCCTCATCTCTGAGAAAGAGTTAATAATTTTCTTGATGGCATTTCATTGAAAACAACTGTATTGAGAATATGTTTTGTAAATTGGCTGCTTAGGAAGGACAGGGCACCTCCCTGAGACTACCTTGTACATTATTTATTTATTATTATTACTACAGAATCAAACCAGAATTCTTGGCAAAGGTGGAGACAGGACTCACAGTAAAATAAGACTTATAGAATAGAGAGGAAAAGATTGTATGCAGATAAAAAATAATTGTTTGGCTTGGTCTTGAAAGGTAAAGGTATTATATTTGGCCAAATACCTCTGAGTTGCTGGTAAAGAATTCAGCTACCCATATATTCATATATTCTAAAGATTTATGTTGTTTTCCCTTCACAAGCATTGATACTGAAATAAACTTTTACTACCTCTACAAAGAAGTTTGGTGCAAAGAGCCTGCCTTAAATAAGGACAGGTTGTTAGTAAGTTAATATGATCTTGAAGGAATTTTGGCTTGATCCTTCATTTTTTTTCCTTCTCACCCCCAAATGCTATATTTTTGGAGGATGATGCTTATTTTGTTCAGTTAGAACTGGAATGAGTAAATTGATAGTACATCGTTGTTGTTTTTTTCTCCCCCCTTTTAATTTGAATGTCTTATAAAGTATTACATGTTATAGTTCATTAGGT
This sequence comes from Rhea pennata, assembly GCF_028389875.1. Lineage (NCBI taxonomy): Eukaryota > Metazoa > Chordata > Aves > Rheiformes > Rheidae > Rhea > Rhea pennata. Next base: position 55,944,220 of record NC_084667.1, on the reverse strand, counting down.
TCTCATTGACTGGATACTTATTAGCTTCCTAAGCCTGTTCCATTGTTCTGCTGCTGTGCTTTCACCATTTGGTATTCTGCACGCTGCATAATGAATAAATTACAGTTCAGAGAACGGACATCACCATATGGGGGTAATTTGTACTTTGACAGAAGGACAGGGCTCCTGGACTGGTCCTAAAGGGAAGCTCTGCAATCTTTGAAAATCCCTCTAATTTTTTCAATTATTTACATTCAAAAGCCTTTTCCATTGCCAGTGTATGCAGATAGGGCCTTTGAATAGCAGCAAGCTGGGGACCAGGCGTAAAAGTTTTGATTTTAATTGCAGGGCCTCTACAATGCAGATGAGACAGTATGTACACTGATTAACACCTTCATGACTGAGGGTACTTGTAGGCACTCTAGACTTTTGGAATCTTACGATGATATAGACTATTTTAAACCTCAGGAATTTCATATTCTCTGCATACTATCCATAGAATATGAGAAATAAAGTTTGGAAACAACTTAAATTTAACATTGGTACTGACATTTAGCCACTATCTGGTCATGCAGTTACACATTTTTGCCCACAAGACAAGTAATGTAATCCTAATAAATAAAATCATTTATTTATACAGAGAAACTACATACCAGCATAGTTACATCCTTAAGTTAATTTTATAGGTAAAAATCCTTACATGTAAAAGGTTTGAAGGAAAATTATGGTCAAGCTTGGAATTCATAGCACAGCCGTGGAAATGATCACACACAATGAGTCTAAGCAAACATCATGCGTTCATCCATCCTTTAGCTCATTTTTCTATAGCACATGCTGCCATGTCCCTTGAATCTGTCTATCCAGTCCTTATTAGATCTACCTGAGTTCTAGAACAATGATTTTAGGAAGGGAGGCTAGCCATACTTTAAGTTTTATTTATTTATTTATTGTCATAATAATTTCTAAATTAGTCTGAAATGTTTTTTTTTACCCAAAGTACCTTATTTTTTATGTCTTTCTAAGTCAAAATCCTGAATATAAAAATAAATATAGAGCCAAACTATTGAAGTTATTATATCTCAAGCAAGTTTTTAAATAAACTACTTTACGACATCAGAGAGATGTATTTTAGAGGAACATCTTCTTTACCTATAGGAGGACCTTCTCTTTTCAGCTAATCTCCTTGATATGCTAAAGACAGCTTTCTGTTTTTATTTGTGGTTTTTCTCTCATCTTGGAAGTGGGTCCCAAGTTCCTGCTAACTTGGTGGTATCCCAGAACATCTCACATTCAGCCACCACTACCTCCTTCAATGAGAAATTAGATTCTTGCCTGAACACATAAATGGTAAAGTTCAGACTGCAGACTTTGCTTTAGGAATGCATCTTAACTGACTTCGATTACCAAGTCCCAACGTAATTACATAGAAGAAAAAAATGTTGCTGAGGAGTGAATTCATCAATTCATACTTTAAATTCCTTGTAGATTCTTCACATCGGTTACCTAATTCAAGGAAAAATACTTGTGGAACAATCACTTACTCCTTTTTTCCCCTCACCACCACCCACACCACCTGCAACATGAGATCAGCTAAGCCTTTTCAAGCAATTACTTTAGCTCTTCTTATAAGCAGGAGGAAATTCTCAGAAATTAAGAACTGAAGTTTTTAATTGACATCTTTTAAACATGGGATAATCCAGATTGACCCCAAGTGTTAATACCACTGGAGCATGATCAGAGAGAGCAAAGCAAGCAACCCATATTCATATCCATAAGCTCTGAATGTAATCCACTGCGTAGTGAAATAGAATGTATTCAAGGCTGACATAAATGACAGCAGAGAGAAAAAAAAGGGGGTGGGAGGATATGTATTTCCAGCCAGACTAGCCACTCTCCAGGCATTGAATAGCTGATGTCCTGTGGCTAATACCTTATTTACTACCCTTTGCTTATTGGCAAACATCAACAATGATTACTTGTATTTCATGATTCTGAATGAATTCTCTTCCCAGGTAAACAGTAAGCCTCTTAAAAATCACAATAAGTAAGACAAAAAATATGGAAGATGGAAGATGACACTGAAGGCGCGGACTCCTCAAGTGCTAAAGGAATGTTCTGATCCGAACTCATTGCCGGTGTGGTTCCTTAATCGCTCTTTGAAGATCTCCCATTTGCTGCTTCACTCTATTAAGGCCAGTTCTGTTCTCATTTAGCAACCTCCCTAGAACCTATGGATATCAAAGTTACCGAAGATAACTCTACCGAAGAGTAGAGATATTGATAAACTGATCACTTGCCTACTGGCCACAGGTGAAGGCTAACTAACAAGCAGTCAGAACAGCACAACTGCGGTTACCATGGCAGTCAATGAGCATTTTAACTACATTCGAAGTGTCATATTTAACTTTTTAGGCGAAATTAAATAAAATATAAATATTCTCTTTCTATCTTTAAATGCCAAAGCAAGACTAATAGAAAAAAATTGACTATTTTTTTTTAATGCTGTAGGCATTTTAGTTAAAAATGCAGCAAATTGAAGAATTTGATAATTTCTATAAAATACATTTTAAGGAAAATAAAAGACTTGATGTAGCTTTATGGACATAGTTTTTGTAATTTTTCAGAGATCTATTTCTCACAATGCGAAGTGTTCTTTTCCATTCTGTCTGTCTTTAAACTCCAGTTCAAAATTCTCTGAAGCTATACGTACTGGGAGTAAGAGAGATGTAAGCCCCTTATGTGATGGCTTTTCTACTCATAAAGTTAAGTTTTAATCCAAAATGCAAGCCATATAAAGTGTGTCTAGGAGATTAAACGCAAAGATGCACCAAGGTCTCATTTTTGGACACCTCATAGTAGGTACCAGTATGAAGCTATCAGAAGAATAAGCAGAGCCAATATAATTTATACGAGAGAAGATTAGAGGGTGCGAATTGCAAAGGTGTTGTGAATAAAGAAAAAAAAAAGTAAGTATGAGAAATGTATTTGGCAGACCAGTTACCCACATTGGACAGGTCTCCCCCACAAGATCTTATCTTACTATAATACTCTGATCCAGCTGTCTGCATTAATATATTATTCACTGGAAGCATAGAAAGTTAAAATTAAATCAATATCTCAAGTCTGTAATGCTCAGAAATAATAATAATTAGAAAAAACAAACTTTGTTTCAGATTCTTTCAGTTGCTTGCTGCTGGAACAGTTTTACTAAGTTAAAGTATTGCACAGAAAATGGATGACAGATAAATACAAAAGGTCTGTCCACAAAGGAAATACCAAATTTTTCTGGAATAGGATGAGAAATTTCTTTTGATTCTTGAGTTTTTACATCTTAATATTTGACTTTATATGGTCTTGAGAATATTGATTATTTATCTGTCACAGCTCTCTCAGTTACTAGGTGCATTACAAACAAAAACAACATAAGACACTGCTCACTTAAAATGAGCATCCTCCCACACCACAGCTGCCTTTAAACTGTATTTTAAATTTATCCAAAATATTAAAGTAATATTAAACTTTTTCTTTCCTTTTGTCTCCACACGTGGCTAGTGGAGTATCGCCCCTTCCTGCCCCAAGGGTTTCCCTAGGACAGGCTGGAGTAATGCGTAAAGTGAGTCAGCTTATGCAGACCAGAGAGGAAATTATGACAGGACTCTCTCTTCTGGACCTACTTCACCCTACAGAAGAACAGTGTTTACCGATACAAGTGTTCCTTGTCACATCATCGTTTTAAAATCAACTTATTTTGTGTTTAGGTAACTGGAGTAGACATTATTGCTGGTGCAATTAGTGTCATTAGATGATGGTTAAATCCACAGAGTTCAAATCCAAATTCCCGTAAATGTGGGAATGTTAATGTTCGGAGTTTTGTTTCAAGCTGATTTCTACGTTTATGGGTGACTGGTATCCGAACCAATTGAAACCTTATGTTATATCTTTAATAAGAATGCAAAACTTCAATTACATACTCATGCGTTATGATAACTTATAATGCATTAAGCAATATATACAGCCCTACGTAGTTATTTTTAAAATAGAGGACATTTTTGGTGACTCTGTTAGCTACTTAATCTGAGCAATTTGTCTCATCATGCAACAAAAATTTGTATCACTTGCTAATCCAGGTACCAAGTGTGGCATTTGAAGAGATCATGTTTCATTAAAAAAAAGTATCAATGTTTTACTGCAACACAGAATATTCTGGGTAACCTATAATTAAACTGTTAATGGAATTTCCTGCTTTACAGGAATGAAAAATAGGATCATATTTGCAAATTATGAGTAAACTATTAATTTCAATATGTATATGAACACACAAATATAGCTGATAGCCATGCAACGTTTTTCATTGAGAAATGTTTTTAGTTTCCTTTGATGCAATAAACTCAGATCAGACTAGACAATGAAAAATGTGACCTCCTCCGCTAAAGCTGCCCATTTCTCTCTTACAGATTATGCAGCATTTTATCAAAGATTGTTATCAATTCAAGCATTCTTCCAAGGCAGAGACCTGACTTTGTCAAAGACTGGATTGCATTAACTGAAGCCCTCACAAGTGCCTCTTCTATAGTAAACTCTACATTTTAGGGTCAAGGGTGAGCTCTTATTTGAGTAGGAGGAAAATTGTTAATGAAATTTTGCTCAGTGAGCTGTGTCATCCTTTATTCTTGCTGTGCTCCAGGCAGGTCCATACTGTCAAATATCAGAAGAGGCTGGAAATGAGTGACACATGTCTTCAAGACCAGAAATGACAGTGACCTTCCAGCTTCTTTTTGTGAAGGAGCAGGGGTGTTGTACATTGCTGTTAAGGCCAGAAATGAACTCTGACATTTTAATACTGTTCTGTTTTGCTCTTCACTGCTTCTTATGGCAGTGGTTCAAACTCTATTCTTATTTCCCCAGTGCACACTCACCCTAATCTCTTTAAATTCCAGGACACAAATCCAGATTTATATTGGAGGGCAGAAGTCTTCTGGTTAGCTCCATGATTTGTACTGCTGTATGTACCGAATACTTGAACGGGAGTAAGGATTTCATCTCCTGAGGAAGGGAAAAGAAGCTGCCATTTTATCACTATATTTGTGATCAGATATCATCACAGTTTATCACTGTGTTGTTTTTGCTTGTTTTCTGTCACTATGTCTTTTCTCCGTGACAGTTTGTTTTTCATAGTACTTCATTCAACTCTGCATAACATCATCCATACAGAAATGAAGAGACATTTAATGGAGGTCCCAGATGTTGCATCATGAGTAGAGATAGGAAGAAGAAGGTGAGGTATGTGTCCCTGCTCATTTACACAGACAGAAAGACAAACAGAAGTGGTTATATCTCCTCTATCCTCATCTCCTCAGGTCAGCGTGGTTTAAGGAGCATTTGCAGAAGTCAAACTGAGGAGAAGATAGCTAGAACAACCCAGGCATAAATCTCAGACTGAACTTGATGCATCAAGACAAAGAATATTTTGTATTTTAAGATACAACGAGGCTGAAACTAGAGGAAATGTTCCTAATTTATAAGCCTTGCTTGAGTATGGCCAGCTCTCTTTGGTTTGGATAGTAGTCTCCATGAAGTTTTTTCACTTGCATTTAGAATTGGTGCAGACATTTCTGTTATGTGTGAGCTTTACTGCACTTACTCATGCCTTGATTACATTAAAAATGAGGTTCATGAAAAGTGTGTGCATGAAGCTGTACCTAGAGAGATCCTAGGAATTGAAAACTAGTGCAGAAGGTAGCAACCATATGGGAAGTGACATATCAAAATATGAACCAGTGAGGATAAAGTGGCTTTGCCCATTTGTCTTCTTACAGTTTCTCAGCAGCTCTGAGTGGCTTACCTAGCCACTCAAGCTGTTTGGCCCTTGGACATCCCTCAAGAGTAACACCGTTGCAACAGGGAGGAGAAGGGAATGCTGGAGGGTCCCAGGCCTTATGTTGCCTTCCCTGATGCCACCATCAGTGAAGGTTCTGGACAACCTACCCTCTGACACACCCTGCTTAGTGTGGCTGGAAAGTATCAAAACAGATGGCGTGGAGCATGACAACATGAGCTCATGCTATGAATTGGTTCTCTCCCTCCCAAAAAGTCCACCTCAGACAAGAGACCCAGACCTACCCTTTATAATAGGGGTCCCTTCACATCTACATCATCTCTCTGGGAGTTAGGAGTTGGTCACATACGGAAGCCCATATCCTCGTACGGCCAAACCACAGAAAGTGTGATCTGTCACTTATTTGAGGAAGCTGCCATCTGACTGGCTTAGTAGTTTGGCATTCATGTCCGTATTAAGACAAAAGAGTTAAGGGGATACTACAGCAAGATCAAAGATGACAACCCTTCCTTTTAGGGAAAGAAAGGTACTCCTGCCTAGGGTAAGAAATGTTCAAGGAGGTTCTTGGTAGAAAAGCTACCATGAAGCCTGTAGCTGTTCATGATTCTGTCCTCAGTATAGAAAGGGAGGAAGAGTACGAGATAATAAGGTCATAAGGAAAAGTAATAGAGGAACTTTGCTAGCACTGAAAGGGCAGTATTGTGCTAGATAGCACCCATTAGCATACCTTGTGCTTACCCCTAGGGTGGCTTGGTTGGGAAGTAGATAGAGATACAATGCCCCAGGATGGAGTATCCTCACTTGGGTAACATCTAGGAGTGACCTGACAGCACTATAATGACAAGAAGGGTGAGCGCAGTAGTTCATAACATTCTGAACAGTGCAGGATTCTGCTACATGACAACATTTCTCTACCGGGAAGAAAATAGTGATAGCTCCAGTGCTACTGCTGTAAAAGAGAAAGCAGCTATTTGGCATAGTATTTTCCAAGGAAATGTTTGAGACTGGAACTTTTTCTTTTCCCTATGGTTTGTCAGAGACCAGACACATCAGGCTTTTTGTGTTTAAGACCAGAGATGTATGAGATGAAAAAGGTATCCCTGTGACCTGTGGGGGCCACAAGAGAGAGCAAGGAAGTTTGGCATATGGAGGGGCACTGTTCTGAGAGCAATAAAATAGTGACTGGGCTGTCCACTTGGTCTTTTAGTTGAATTTTGGTTATAATGTATTTTAGCTATTACAAAAACACAGGACAGAATGGCATTTGGTCTTTGAAATTTACTGTAGGTAAAATAATACACAAATGAGCAAAAACCAGGAGGGTATGATGTGCCAAAACCCATTGCCAATACATTATTTTATAAAAATTGTTATGTAATTGCTTGTACAAGTGTTGGATATACATAGACAATACAGAACACCACCTAAGAAGCTGAAGTATATTAGAAGTTTCTTAGAACAGAAAATATTTTGTAGCCCTCTTTTTCTCAAGATTTCACTGACTCTGGAATATTCTTTAGTGCCATCTGGAAAGCAGACCCTTTTCTTGAAGCATTACCTCTAGTAGCCACAGAGTGAAGTCCAAAGGGCAACATAACACGGCTTTATCTGAGAGTCGACCTTGAGAATCCATATTAATTACTACAACTGTGTACTCAAGCAAGCTTATGCTGATTTTTTTCCATTTACTGCAATTAACATTCATATATACCTACGTACAAAAACTCCTGGCATGTAACTAATTTTCTGACTGGTTTTAGATTTTTGTAAGTGTTTGTTTCCTTTGCATTATTTCATATTGACTCATTGCTTCTCATGAGACAAGAACCAAAACTTTATTATTTGCAACATTATGATAGCTAAAACTATGATGTAATGCAGCAAAATGATAAAAAATATGAACCAAAAAAATTATCTTAAACTTTCTGAAAATAAGAAGAAAACAAAAGGTTTTGCTTCCAGAAGATTTCCAGGAAACTCCTTTTTTTAATAAGCTGATATTTGTGGGTATAGAGTGAAATGCAAATTTAGCCTTTCAAATGTAAATTTTATCCAAGTAACATCTTTTTGAAAAGTAAATTTATGTTCTGTTGATTTGTTCTTTGGTATTTGGCAAGATTGTAAATAGAACCTCTGTTAGACATGACCAGGGGGAAGTTGTAACATAAATAAAATATTGACCTAATTAAAGTGTATCTTTTTAATCTTTATAAACCTTGTGAGGTCTTACACATAAGTGCAAAGAAGATCCAAAATAGACCCCTTTCACAGAAGGAATGGATGTTAAGGTTCCCAAAATGGTCATTTTCTCATGCATCACAAATGTCTGATTATTCCTTAGTAAATATCTAGGGCCAAATAAAACATGAATCAAATATGAATTCAGTGAAAGGAGCTGAAACCAAATTCTTATACAAACTTTGTCATTCTTACTCACACCAAGTACTTGCTGTACTATTTAAAAGATTTTGTGTTCATTAACAACACTGTATTTAAGATAGTGTTTCAGAATATCCGAGAACCATCTCCATTCCCCAGTCAGCTGCTTTATATTTTCTCTGGTGTGTCATTTTGCCAGTATACCACATACTTTCACTTCCAAAAAATACTGTGCAAAGTGATAGTTGCTGTCCTTGGAAGAAAATAATGTTTGTTGCTTTAATTTTGGTGGGAAGCTGGCATTTTGTCATTTCAGCTCATCATATTATTATGCATGTAATAACGTGACATGTTTAACTGCTAGCTTCAAGCTGAACATTTAATGTGGGATACACCTACAGTGTTTTTATTCCAGATAGCTGCAATCAGTCCTCAGAGCAGCTTGCTCATCTGGAAAGATGAAGTCTATGGCATGCACTTTTTTGACATGGACAAATTTGTTTTTACATGTTCAGAATGCATCAAAATGTGTATAATAGGATGCTATCCCATCTTCAAGTGTTTCAACAAAATAAAAAAGATTGCTATATGGACTATAATGTATATGTGAGCATGTATGTTCGTGTGTACTTGCATGCATATAAGTGTATGTTTCTATGTGAGAGAGAAGTAATAAAAATAATCTTAAATATTGCAAGACATGTTACAGAGATGATTTGCAAATTCATTAGCAGTGTGTATATTAAGAGTGCTGAAATTTCAGGTTTTGGATATGCCAGAGAATCTGACAGGTTTTTTGAATGGAAAAAGAACAAAATACATTATTTTTATTTTTCCTTTCTTTCTTTCTTTCCTTGCAATTAGCTTCTGCTAAATTCCATGTTCAATAATCTGTTGATCAGGAATAATTTTAAGTATATTGAAAACAACATGAATGTTTATTGAATTAATATTTTTTATGAGGTGATGGTGGGAAAATGAATGCTAAAACACCCTCTTCTACAAAATGGATTGTGGTGGACATACAGGTGAATACTAAGCTTTCCAGAACATTGTTTGCAGCTGCCACTACACTGAATCACTGAGAAATCACTGTAAAAGTTCCATGGAAGAAACATGGCAAAAAGCCATCCACAGACATCTGAGTGCAAGGTCTTACGGTGGTTCTAATGAATTTAGGGCAATTTAAACCAGGTGATTCCTTCCTAGGTTTGTGTTTGTAGCCTGGGTAAATATTTTCAGCTGACTATATGCTTCATGGAAGAGTGATATGAAAGAAGAATAAAGGCATCAAAATATTAGAAAAGCCACGTAGCAGGAAGTCAGAATGGTTGTAAGAGTCTATACTTGTGATCTTGAAGTCACTGCTGTTGTCTTTTTGGCTACCGTGAAAACAACTACGTTCCATGACAGCCATGCACTCTGCTATGCCTAGCTTCTGTTCAGACAGGTACTACCAGGACTGGCCAATCTCATGAGCTGCGTGTGAAATTTGCTCTGCAGCCTCCCACTCCTCTCCAGCTAGGTCTCTGTCATCAAGGGTCTGCAGCACAGCCTCACAACCACTTCTCTTTTTCTAGGAGTACTTTGCAGATGAAGATCACAATGTCCAATCCCTCACCCTCCCTTATCAACACTGTCTCTTGCACTTTGAACTTGAGAGATCTTCTCACGTGATACTTTTTAGCTGTTAAGAATCTCACAAATCCATAAACAGTGACAAGTAAAGAGCAAGAAAAATCACAGGGTCAGACAGTGACTCTGGTCTTGGACCCAGCTGAAACTGTCTTTTGCTAGTTAACAGGAAACAAGAATGGCTACAGAGTTATGGCTCTCCCTTCTCTGCTAATCATTTGAGGAAAAGGATAAAGGTTACTTACAGTGAGGTTTTTGTAGGACCAGGGGGGAGTCTTCTAGTTACTGAGATTTTACATGCATGTATATAAACTATTTGACTTGCCTTCTTGTCAATCACTTGTGGTTGACCACATCTATCTGAGTTTCAAAGCACTGGTTTATCAATTTACCTAGGCAAATGTATCCTAGCTACTTTAAAAGTAGCAGTAGATTATAAACCCCTTCTGTGTATTTCTTAAGTCAGATGTAATGCTTTAGAAACAGATATAATACTTCTGAGATATTTCCCCCACACACACTCAAATCATGTTTGATTTGGTTAATCTAGGTTGAACAGTAGATTAATACTGGAAGCTCTTTTAAGTAAAGTAGTTCCTGTATTAATGAGATCCAGTCCAGTTCAACTTAAAAAAAAAAAAAAAAAGATTTTTTTTTGAGAGGGAAATGCCCTCTCTTTTGTTATTAAAATGAATGAGAGCAGTGAGATGATTTTTAAGGGTTTTTTCTTTTAGCCTAATTGACTTGGATTTTGCTCATCTGTGGTAGGTTATGTTTTCTCATTGTAGAAGCTTTTTCCTGGTAAAATCATTCCCTTCACTAATGAGATCCATCCTGATATGACAAGAAGACAGCACTTAAAACACCTACCGTTTTCTCCCATTCATTTGAATAGCAGCAAAGGGACATCTTTTAAAGTATTTTTTATCAGGGAGATTGGGCTGAATCTCATTAATAAAGAAATGATTTTACTCAAAGGAGCCTTCACAGTTGAGCTATAACCCAGATTAGCAAGATCCAGCCTGATTATAACTTTATAAGACACTGTATTTCAGCCATTTAAAGCGTGCACCAGCTATGTAGAGACTTGCTTTAGTAAAGGCTGTTTTAGAAGGGCAGGTATGAAAGGTGAGGAAAGTGTCTGGAGATGTCTTTCTCATCATGCCAATGTATCCTGAGTGCAGAAAAAAAAGACTTCTGCCTTTTGTATGTTAAGATTGATTTTCAGTATATGTATTTTTATTTTGCAGAGCATAAAAGGCTCAGATAGGTGGAAGTGTGCTAGAATACTGCTGTTTGACTTCGCCAGACATTTACATAAGCCCTAGTCAAGTACCCACTTCTCTCTAACTTTGTCTCACAAAAAACAGAACAAACATATTGCTTGTCAAAGGTCAGCCTAAGCAAGAAAGTCTGATGTTTTTGCTTTAAAATGCATTTGACTTCTTTATTTCTGCAGGAAAATGGGAAATAATTGATGAATGAGGAAGAAAATGCCCTTCAGCTAAAAGAAAATCCATGGTGAATTGCTGAAGCTGTTAGTGGACGAAATAGATTTGGAATAGTTCAGCACTGCAACTGGAGGTAAAATAGTTCTAATTTGTTTCATGGAGGGGGGGGGGGCAGGGAAGAAAAAGAGTAGCCACTATAGTTTTCTTTTTAAAGGTGAAGTTTATCAAGAAAGATCCTTTACTAATGTGTGATTTTTCACCCATATCTCCCTTTTCCATACTATTGAAAATAGTCTTGCCATATTTTTTTTCCAAAGGAGAGACAGAGAGAAAAGGGAAGGGACAGGGAAGAAAGGCATACTTTTGTATTAGATTTGGAAATTAAAATAAAATAATTTACTTGTATTTGAGATTTTTTTCTAAAACTCCCAGGAAAGATGGCAGTGAAAAAATTATGGAAGATTTCATTTAAAAAGGTTTAATCTTCCATTGAAGAAAAAATAAATTAGTGGAATCAAGTATTTCAAGCAGCGGTAATGGCAGATAAATGTTTGAGGAATTGTTCATAAGGAGTCTCTGGAAAGTTGGTATTTTGCAAGTATAAGGCCTTCATCACCAAGACCAGCTAGCTGGGCTGCACCAATTCATTAACTCTGGGCACTGTAGAAGCAGCATAGCAGAGAGTTGGGAATACTTGCCTTATTGTGTTAGACTGTATTTGGCATACAACTTAGATGCAATTGCCTTTCTGGACAGTAAGGAGTCTGCATCTCTGATAGGACAATTCAGCCCAACATACATATACATACTACAGTCAATGTATGTACCGCACACGGAGGAAGAGAATTCAGCTAGCTTACAGGGTAACTCAAAGAGGTATTTCAGAAAGTCACAGAAGCAGTTTATGTGTTAGATGTGCATGGTATAAAATAAAATATAAGTGTAAAAAGAGAACATTTCAAATGGATCTGCCTGAGTAATTATTTTCTTGACACTATTGCACCAAGAACAGAGGCTAACAACAGAGATCTTTTTTTTTTTTCCACAAAGTCATAATTCTGATATTGTGAGACTTTATATGAATAGCCTCATTTTTAGATATTGTCTCAAAGATTTTAGGAAATAGAGCTGAAAATTTTGTATCAGCCTTTCTCAGAGCCAATAGCTTTTTCTCTGCAGCTTCTCTGGTTTTAGTTTCTCTTTGAAAGATCTAGGGACTGATTTACAACGCCTTCTTGCTTGTACATTTATTTACCTTAGGACAAAGTTAGTATGAATTCACATTATCCCAATATGGTAGCATTTTTTCCCCATCTTGTTTTTGCACAAATATGAGTGCCTACCCTCAAGTGTGAGGTAAGTGTAAATTGGACTACTTCTTTGAGGAACTGAGCACAGAACCCTGCTACCAAATTAGACTGAACCATGTTCTGCTCCAAACTGGCAATTTGTATGTGAAAAAGCATGACATCTTGCCTGAATATTAATGGACAGTTAGCAAACAACTAAACACTCCCTGTTTTCCTCAGTGAAGATTAAATAGGTCGTCATACCACTGAAAGGAAGCAATGTAAATCTTGCTTCTATTTAGATCAGCTAAAGGGGGATACAAGATCAGAGAGAGATCCCAGCACCTTGCTAATACCTGATTTCCTAGGTACCAGGCAACCTCAGTTTCATAGAGTATTCACTAGGTTGCCGTTTAATTTGCAACAAACTTGTTTAGCACAGGGAATGCTGAATACCCTTGATAACAGCCAGCTTGCAGAAGCCAAGCAATTACAGCATAGCTGGGTGTGGCAAATAACACCGACAAGGCACATCAAAAAGAAGAGGTGATACATTAGCGCTTGTCTACCCTTTTGCCTGCAGAAGTTGACTTCTTGTTAGCTGTGAGGAAGGGCCACCATTAGCCTAGCAAAGCCTTGAACATGTTTTAAGAGTGCTATCTTCACAGGCGTACTCTCTACTTTGAGTTATAGCTGCTGCCTTTTGTGAATATTGATGGCTGAAAGACCAATGCCCACACCTGGGAAAACTTAATTAGAGGTTGTAATAGGGATAAATCACAATAGGGAAGGAAGGAATTGGTCAGAGTGGGCTTGAGGTGTTAGGTAGTGATACAGTCGGCAAGAGGAAGAGGTCTAAAAATTGCTGTGTAGCATACCCTATGATCTGTAGGGAATGTGGAGTCTTTGCAGGGGTTCTCATAATTGCCTGATGCCTTCCAGAAGAATAAAACTCTATTCGTTCTACCATACTAACCCCACTTGCCCCATCTGTGCAATGGCTGAAGGATTAAGCCGTGTCCTGAATGCTCTCCACGAGCTCGTAAACATATTAAAGTTGACTCAGGTTATTTATGGATGGCTCAGGTTATTTTTGTTCCAAGATTTCATTTCATAGGTGAGGGTCTCTATTCTATATAGAGTTGCTGCCCCATAGTAATAAGATGATTCCTCTTGCAGCAAGCTGCACATACCTATGTTTTTCTGCAGAAGGGACCAGGAGTAGCGGAGAAGGACTAGCAGTTCAGAAACAGGGTATGTTTTACTGAAGCTTGCATAGCACCTGCTGACTTTATCATCTCCTCCCTTCAGTGCACAGTAAATTCACTCATGCATTAAAGAGAGAAGTGTAATATTCTGCTCCCTGGTCTTCTTAGATTGCAATGTCTTTGTTCATTCTCGGTCATTGTCGGAATGTGCCAAGCAATGAAATGTCAGTCCTTGAAATATAGTTCTTGGGAGAATTTTTCCTCTTAAGCAAGCTTAACTTTACCTTATAATAATATTTAATGATGTCCCACTTAGTATTGTTCCCATTTTGCTTCCATCAGCCTTCATTATGAATGCCATGTTGCATCTCAACCCTTCTGCCTCTGGAGTTCATGTCAATGCCAATATGTGGGTATTGCTAAATACAGAGAATGCATAAGAATCAATTCAGCCAGCACTCCTCCACTTTCTCTGAATTCATTGTGTCACCTCCGCCTCCAGTGGACTGTCTTGAAGAGCCCCTAGGTAATTCTTGAATGCAGGGCACTGCTGCCCCCAGGCTCCCTACAATGCAGTTGTGCAAAGTACCCGTTCTTTTGTATGCGTGTGAGAGTATTTGTAAGCCAAGCAAGAAGAAAATGCCTGATATTTTCATGAGCATATGAGCATTTGATCCAGACTGAAGGTTCGCATTTTCCACCTCTGCTTTTTATAGTGGAAATTTTCACCTCTGGGCTAAATAGTTATGTTGTTGTGAACCTGCTGCAGGCAGTAATTAGCAGCGGAGGAGCCTTAAAGGCCAAGCTTGGGTGAGTATTCTAAAAGACTGGACATTAAGCTGAAATCTGAATTGTTTTCAGCAAAGAATCTCAACATAGAGGAGCACTGTGACCCTTTGTGCTGCCCAAGCCTACAAATCCCATGAGGTATTTTCATTCCCACCTACCTGCTTTTCAGCCTACTAATGTCACAGTGGGTGATAAAAATCTTCTATCAGAAACACAGAAAATGAACGCAGAAAATGTTAAAAAGGTTTAATTCCTTGCCTCCTGTACCCTTCACAGTTTTATATTTCTGATGCAAATAATGTTAATCATAAATAGGGACACTAAAAAGAAAAAGAAAGAAAACAAGATTAGGATAAGTGACATCTGTCCCAACAGAGGAAGGCTCTGGGAGATGTTCTTAACTGTCTTAAAATCCAGCAACATACTCCCCACTTCAGCAGTCTGTGCTTGGAGACTGATGTACTATAGTCAGAACAAACTGTTTCTGAAGAGTTTGCAGATCCATCATTTCTAGGAGCAAAAAGCAGAAAGAGGAAGGCACAATGCACTTTATAACTCTTTAGATACATTAATCTTCATTCCAGCTATCTCTTATGAAGAATGAAAACATTCCCATGAGTCTGTAGGATGATTTTCTACATTTCTTAGGCCCCATCCTTATTCAGGACTTTTTGAGTACCCTTGTGATTTGTTACACTAATTACTATTAGTTTTCTCTGATTTCCACGAGTGCTTCCCTCAGTCCATGAACAGGAAGTGACTAAACACACTACTTCCCTTCCCTTCTTCAGTTTGAAGGTCAGTTTTGTTTGTACTTTGTTAACAAAAGGAATTTTTAATTTATCTGAGAAAAATTAGAGACCCTGTTTTTTCTTTTTTATTAATCTTGATAAAAACAATGATTAATAACTGCATGGTTAATGGAGATTAAAAAGCTCATTTAAGGTCTAATGGAAGTTAACAGGGCTCCTTTTACTAATGTTTCTAATTGATTCTTGATTTAAGTGGTAGCCATTCTTTTAAGTGGCCTGTTATTGAAATGGACTTCTGGTAATAAAAAAAAATGGACATTAAATCTTTGGGAAACTTTCATGTATAAATCTGCACTTGAGCTGAACAATTATTCTAACTATTGATTTATCAGATCACGTGTAAAAATCTGTAAAAGATAAAGAACAAAGAAAATGCCCCAAATTGCATATTCTTTTCACCTTTTTCTAGATTCTACCCACTATGAGAATGAAAGGCCTCTGCCCACCACCTTCCTTACTAATGCAGATGCCGTTACAAGTTGCAATATATTTGTTCTAATATTTGGATGTACGTTGAACTTTTAAAGGTAGCTTGTGACTTTTAGCCAAATTGACTGCTCTACAATGTAGTTTTAGAATTATGAAGTAAAGAGTTGCGAAGCTCAAACTAGTAAGTAGAGGACTTTCATAGGCAAGCTGCTATGCTGAACAGTTCTGGTAATGATGATTCAAGGCAGATGCTATCAGTAGTATGAACACAGTTCTGTATACAATAGGAATAATTCTAATTAGGGATTCATCCTCATCATACAACTGATATTTTGACCCCAGCTTCTATGAAGCTTACTTGAGACATGAATCCCTAATATTTTTAATCCACCTACTCAGTTACAATTCTTTATAAAAATTATAGTGTATTTCTATTCATATTGTTATGAATATAATTCCTATATTTTCTGTTTGTTTATATGCTAGTTGGCTTTAAAGAAAAAAGATCATTATACTGGCATGAAAAAAACAAATCCTCAGCTGTTATTATAAAAATGCCACTGGCTTTCAGTGAACTCCTCTGCTTTATGCTGGTTGAGATTCTGGACTGAGGTGTTTTGTAGGCATTCATTGAAATTATTGACTCTCATGGAAGCATAGGAACATCCTGTAATACTCATTGCAGTGTTTTTGGAGCAGAAATGAGACAGGACTACTAGAGGTAAAATAAAGGAGACCAAGTAATGATGAACACATTCAATTCTCATGTGCTTGCATGCAAGCTGTCAACACAAGGATTAGACATCCTACAATTTCCTAAAACTGAGGCTTGAATGATGCAGCACAAAAAGCTGTGCTGTGCACTATCCTACAGTGTGTTTTTTATCTGATTTTCATATGTTTTTTCTCTTGTGTGTAATTTGTTCAGAAACATGTTTCCAAAGAAAATTTGTCTTATCTAGAATTAGTCTGAAGGATTTTGTAGTGATGTCCATGACACCAACTCTAACTGCTTTATTTAGTGATCTCCAAGTAAATGTAATCACACTAGGAGAATTATTTTATGTACAAATTATATAGCTGTTTAGTTAAAAATGTGGTTTGCTATTTATCATGGAATAGTTGAAATTGGGATGTTGAATGTGGAGAAGGCTGCCTAAAAGATGAGGAGGAATAAAAACAGTATTTTAGTGCCACCAAACTACTCAAATGATTGAGATCAATATTACTCTTTGATTAATGTTAGATCAATATTACTCTTTGATTAATATTTGTGGTTCAAAAAAAGAAGGTAATAGCACAATGTTTAGGTAAGACATTTACAAAGAGCACTAAAATGGTTAGGGTGATATTGCCTGAGAAGTTAGATGCTCTGAGTGATGCCATGGAGAATCTTCCTTGCCATGGCGTATTCCCCCTCCAATATCGTGGCTACTTCCAGTCTGCTACTGACACTCCTCAGCATATGAAAATGAATTAGGCATAACATAATATGAGGTAAAGTGGAAGGCCTTGGGGCAGAGTGAAAGAGTCCCTGACCTCATGAGGTCCCTTCAGCCATGTTTCCCTAGGATGCAAGGAAGATGTGGGCAGCTGGGGGGATGGAGAGGAGGGGAAAGAAATCACTTGAAGGATTTAGTTTGTAATATGCAAACTAATGCATGGGTGGAAAAAGCAGTATAAAACAATGTGTGTAAGAAGTGGAAAAGGGGTAAAAACAGCAGGATTGAAAAAAGGCTTAAAAACCTCAAAGGTCAGAGATGAGTTAAAAGAAGAAATATACTATTTACATGGGCAAGGTTTAAAGTGAGGGAAGGAGGAAGAGGAAAATAATAGTCTGAGAATAGCAGAATTCCCCCTTCTTCCCTGCCAACAGTTTCCTTCTTCTTTGCTGGTGTAATGAGATCTCTCCGTCTATGTATTTCAGTCTCCTTTAGCCACTGTTGGTATGGCCACATTACAACTAAGAGCAATATCTGCTCCGTTTTTCCTAACCAGGTTATAAGTGTAAATACAATGATTTTCTTTATTTTTTTTTAATGTATCAAAGTTGGAAGATCCTCCAGCTGTATGAGACTTTCTTATTTATGTGAGAATATTTGGGGAAATAAAAGTGGCCATATAGCTAGTTATAATTAAATGATTGTAATTTCTAAGGATTTAATGCTTGCATATGCTGTACATTATGACCATGCATAAAAACATTTTAAAACATCTGTATCTCTCAAAGTTCCCAGGCAGCTTTCTGGAATTATTATTAAAGCTATTTTACACCAGATAAAGCTGAGATAAAAAAGGGAATTAAATAGCTTACATATCTACCTATTACCAGGACCACTGGTTGTGTTGAAGATAACCCCCAATTCCTAATTTCTATTTTCCTTCTCTAACCGTGAGTTCACATGACTGACTGACATGTTTGCTGTATGCGATATAATAAAGACTATGGTGAAATCTTCTTGTTTCCTCTTAGAGGGTAATGTGTGATATCATGGCAATGACAAGCATGAATGAGATGCCAACATTTGGCACTCTTTGGTGAGCAGTGAAAATAACATTATCAGTGAGAGGTGTCCAGGAGCGTTAAAGGGTAACTGAATCAGGACAAGTTCATGTCTGAGTCAACATCAACTTGATAGAATTGCTGCTTTTGGCAGTTCTTGTCGACAATTAGTACAGTGCCCTTATTGTATATGTGAGGGACTTGAGCTCTTTTAGTGGACACAGAGTACAAAAGCCAAAGAAACAGCTGCTGGGCACATAAATGTCTTGTTGGAAAGATATGAATATATTTAGAAAGATAGATTTGTGTTGCTGGCCTTAATCCCTTGCCTTAAGTGTCTTCTTACTGATGGTCAGAGATAGCAGTGCAACTGAATAAAGGGAAGCATTTTTGACTGGCTAGTGTACATCAGGTCCCATACACATACTGACTGAATTCACATTACTTGTCACTTGATACAGTTATGAGATCTGAATGATTTTCAGTCACTCAGTGAAGCCTGTATTTGAAACCTGGTCCCAAAGCCGCAAGGCAAGTGTATTACATACCTGTCAACTAACAAGGCTTGCCAAAATGAATCTACTCATATGAACACATGATCATTATTGCTGTTCACACTGTGAAACACTATACACTGTGACAAAAGTAAAAAGCTAGAGGATTATTATGCTAGACAATCACTTACTAAATATATTTATTGTGGATAAATGAATACCCCTTTTATAACAAAAATGTGAGCTTTTGATAAATTTCCAATATTGTAAAACGTGATATCAGCAATTTAGTAAAACTTGACCTTTTCCACTTGTAAAGAATAAGAAAATATTTACATTTCCTGTTTGAACAAAGATGTTTGTGCTCAAGAATACTAAATAATCCACACAGCAAGCACAAAAGAAGCAAATGAATTCAGCAGGTAACTAGAGTATACAGGACAAATTTCTTCACATTATTTTTGCATACTCAGTTGCTGATCAGATCCGAGTTATAACCATCTTACTACTTAACAAAGCCCAGCCATATCAGGGGACTGTATATGGTACTGCATGCGTTTTCTAAGTTTGCATGGGAAGGATGGATGAGTGAGTTGGTGAAGGCTGACAAGAAGTTCACTGAAAAAGAATTGAAACAGCTCCTTCAAATGGAATTTGGAAATGTACTTTCTTATATGAAGCTCCCACAGGAGAGAAGAGAATCTGAGGGTACAGAAGAAGATTTAGAAGTTAGTTCCACTGTCAGTTCTAGAAAATTGACTCTGTCTTCCAGATGTCTTCAGTGAGCAAGGACTAAAGAGCTGTCAAAGATTCCAGCTAGCGGAGTAAGAGCCAATGAAACAGAGATAGGTACCAGGCTCTCGCACAATGTTAGCTGATCACATTTCCAAAAACTTTGCTATGAGCAGAAAAGTACCAAATGCTTTATAATGCCTCAGACAGAATATTAAACAGTGTTTTAAGATCCATACTGCAAACTAACTCGGTAGTAAGCATAATGTTGCTTTATCTGCAAAGTGCTAATCTACTTCATATCATTTCCTCATGTGTGTTTTATTAGTCTGAAGGCATATTACCTTCCTCATCTAGGGAAAATATAGTGAAAAATGAATGTTGCAACTAATATAGTTCACTAGGTTTCCTGCTTGTTAAGTCTTATCGTTCTGTGTAATGTCCAGGAGTTAGAAGTATGTTTCTTTCTGGAAGGAGAAAGTTAAAAGAAATTTAGCCATTTCTGTTAGAAGATGGATTCTAAATAGCTGTGAATGGTCATGTTTCAATGACATCTGGTTTAAAGGACAACTTGAAAAAATACCCAGTGCTGTTAGTATCCCCAAGAGAAATCAATGGTTTCTGTGTGAAAATGTCCAGTATTACTTTAGAAGATAGAAATTATACAGCTTGTAAACTTAGTAAGCATTTTACATGTGCAGAAGCTAGAGCGGTCTTTCAGTCACCAGTTTAAGGATGCAATATGAGACGTAAAAAATTATTATTTCTGATCACATAAATATTTTGTCTTCCTTTCCATTCTGTAAGAGAAAACATCAGTTTTTCTGATTTAAACCTCCTATTTTAAAGGAAGGTTGTTCACCTCATGATCATGGCTTAACAACAGTTCTCTTGGCTTCTATGATTTTCTCTGATCTCTACCAGGTGATGCTGACTTCTTTGTATCAGAACTAGACTGAACAGGCAGCAGTGAATGATTAGCTCCTCTTTGTCTGGTCAGAGGTTTCGACTGCTTCGCTTCTGCCTGTGGCTTTTGACATCATGGGACACAAATGGTTACTGAAGGAGATTTTCATTAAGTTTAGATGTTCTTCTGAGAAGAAGAGGTGGATGAATTTCCAAGCAGTTAGTTCTTCTCTCTGTGACCTTTCATATTCAGTCAACTGTGTTGTCTATGTTAAGCTACATATAGGGGCTGAGAGACACAACAAACAAGGGGTTATCAAGGTTAAACAACTAATATTCATTTTTCATTTTCTTTAGCATAACACTTGCATTCTAGCCTCACACCTTTCTGTATTCTTAAGCAATATGGGCATTTGGATAAAGACATGTGTTTATAATTCCCCTAGAGAACTTGGAAGTGGTGCCAGCTTGTAATCAGATGAATGAGGTATTTCTGTAGATTGGTAATGAGTGCATACGGAATCACAGAATCACAGAATGGTTGAGGTCGGAAGAAACCTCTGGAGATCATCTAGTTCAGCGTCCCTGCTCAAGCAGAGTCACCTAGAGCATGTTAGACAGGGTTGCATCCAGGTGGGTTTTGAATACCTCCGGAGAAGGAGACTCCACAACCTCTCTGGGCAACCTGTTCCAGTGCTCTGTCACCCTCGCAGTAAAGAGTACTACATACCTGCCTGATTGGCTTACAGCTTCACTTCCTTCTTGATTCATTTTGGGTCCTGTACTGTCAAGTAGTGACACATGTCATTTTGCAATATGGGAAAAAAAATGTTGATTTTCCACTCCAGCCTGTAACTTGTGATGGCTGTGTATGAATTAGTCATCTTCTGTCTCTACTACTGCAAAGTGTTCTATGCAGTATCACACTGTCTGTGAGAGCTGCTGCTGCTCTGGGCCCATAATACTGTCAAAAACTGTTAGGGAAGTTTGGAGAGTTGTTCTCTACCAAAAAACAAAAAACAAACAGAAAAAAACCACAGAAGAAACAGTGGCAGAACTTCTTCAGACACTTTGATTCTTGAGCCTTTTGCCTGTTTAAAATGATTCTAAACAATTTTATTTTTTGATGTAATTCTTCTTACCTCCTCAGAGGGTTGGCTGAGTATCACTTTACTTTTGTGTGTAGTTTTGGAAAAAAAGACAACTGACAGATAAGTCCCCCCCTTTTTTTTACTTAGAATCTGTGAAAAGATATATCTATATAATACAGATGAGAGTGAACACTCCAAATTTTAAGATATTGATTTAATACGTCTAAACAGATGAGTAATCACTGTGGTCATAAGAATGCTGTACATGGATCTAATCTATCAGATATGTACATAAGATTCCCTTTTTATCTTCCAGAGGTGAAATATCAGATTAGTCTTGGGCTTGAGGTTGGCAGGAGAGGAGGGGAATGGGTTACAATTAGCTGCTGTTCACCGCTGATTTTTTTTTCTCATCTTTATAAATATTTCAGTGACTTTTTTTGTCCCTTTGCATTTGCACCTTTGAAGAACTATATTTAGGAGTAGTGGATTTGTGTGGCAAAATCAGATTTAAAACTTTTATAAATAAACATCCTGAAAACTTCAAAGTCTCACCATCTATATATTGTGTTAGACATGTCTGTGAAAAGGGAGAGAGAAAGAGTACAACTAATAAATAATTTAAGAACGCGAAATGATTTTAAATTGGTCCAGTCAACAAGGAAAGCTGGAATTTTACCCAAAGTATCTATCACATAAGTAGTTCAGATTTCTCTTACTTCTACAGGCAGCATCTCTTAGTCAGCCTGCTATCAATATATTCCTTTTGTTTTCGAGACAAAAGGCTTTCCGCTGTTATTTAACAGGTTTTATTTCCAAAGAAAAATCCTACATGTCCTTTCTCCCTTCATACATACACAATCTCTGTGAGGAAATCTTTTATTTAGTTTGTTTTTTTTTTTTTTTTAATTTCACATTTACTAATAACATGCTTCTCAGAAAAAGCAGGTGCTTTTGCAGCATCATACAAGTGGTATGTTTTGAAGGAGCAATAGGTAGCTTGTTGCCCTTTGATGTAAATTTGCGAAGAAGATAGATTATAGCATCAAGATGTTTCTCTGTGCATAATAAACTAGAGAGGACAAAGTTCATGGCTGCGAATTGTGTGGGATACAAGTGACTACCTTCACTACAATCAATTATTAGGATGATTATATTGTGTCTGGAGAATATGATGCTAATGACTAGCTAACGCTCAGAATACACACTCTTGACTTGAAAACCAATGACAGTTAAATGCAGCAAGGGGAAAGGCCTATATGTTGAGCTAGCAGCTCTCTAGTGTTGATAATGAATAATTAAAAATAGCAGTCTTTATGTGAGGCCTGACAGTATACATGTCCTTTAAGTATATTCTGCTTTGCAAAGAACTTGGCACAATGACAGCCTAAGAACGGCATCCTACTGGATCCTGTGCAGGCAAGCAGGGAGTTAAACACCCTCGCTGTTGGGAGGGCTAAGCAGGATTAGCTATGTACTTATTGCTAACCTTCTACTCCCCCGTCTTCCAAACAAATAAATAATTGAAACCCATTACCTCTTTTAGGGGGTTTGCTCACATGCTTTCTATATTCACATCAAAGCAGAGATCAGTGTCAAAGAGGCAGCCACATTTAGCTGAGTCTCTCGGAGACTACTGATTAATTAGTTTTGCATTTTGGAAGTGCATCCAAAGATGTTGTAAAATAGTGTTTGTTTTTGCTTTTGCCAAAGCTTGTTTAGGAGTGCTCTGGAGGATGACGGTGATGTACTCAAGATGGTTGTGAAAGAAAAGGGCAATCAGTTCAGGTGTGCGTGTGCCAGCAATTTTTTTTTTTCCTGTATGAAGTTTCTGCACCAGTTTTCAGAGGACTGACTAAATGAAACCCACGTTGGTAGCAATAGAGGAAGAAGGATGGGGTACGAATGGAAATTCCCACATTTCCCTTAATTGAGCCAGTATATAATGAAAGGTACACTGAGACTAACAATTTCAGATCTTTAAAAAAATATGCTGATTTTTATAAGGAAGATACAGGGATGATAAATCCTGCATAAAATGTTTCCTTTCAAAAGTTGTCAGGCCCCATTTCTTGTATGACTTTTTTTTTTTTTTTTTTTTTTTTTAATTGAAGCATGGTAATATGACGTATGGGGGGGGGTACCAAGTTATAGCAAATATTGCCTACAAAAGTGTGCTTCATACTGTTATTTGCCTTTCTGTCTCTGTCTATATCAACTCCACATGCTGCTCTGGTGGCCTGCTTTGTACTTAATATAACTTGTCAAAACACATCTATCAGATATATGAAAAGGCAAACCTGGGTGGCCAGACTAGTCCAAGCCTGGCGTGGATTGCATTTTACCAAGACCACAGAAATCTCTTCTCCTCCATGAGATTAAGATGAAAAGCAGTGTTCATTGTTGTGCAACCAGATTTTAAAATAATTACACACACGCTAGTGCATTAGTAGGCCATTTGTGTTTATCTGAATCCCACATATTGTACTTTTATGTGGATTTTTAAGTGATTTTTAAAGCTGTCAGTAGTACAAAAAAAAAGTGATGTTACCATTTGTTTTAGGCTGCTTTTTTAATTTTTTTTTTATCCTTTCCTTTATTTATTTCTGCATTCTGAGCTGCCACCATCCCAGCACCTTATGCCTTTCCAGGAAAGACGGTATGCAGTTCCCTTTGGCAACTGACTGACAGGCATCTGGCTCTTCTTTGGACCACGACCAGTGCCACTGGAATACCTTACATCTCTGATGTGCTCACTGTTCGCCCTCTGATAGCCTGGGAGCTTGAGCTATGTGCTGTAAAAAAAGAACTTGCTGTTATTAACATACCTCTGGATACGGAGTGGAGCATACTTGTTGATCCAGAGGCATCTGCTTATGCTCCCAGCACCCTTTCATCTTGAATATATATTTCTCTGCAGTAGGCAAATATACTTGGTTGTTAGTCCACCATATCTACTTTTCTTTTTAGATTTTTACCTCAGATTTCAAGATTAAAATTCCCTTTGGGGGAATCAAAACTGTTGAAAAAATTTAATACAGCATAAAATGTTGCTTCATTTGCAACACATTGTGTTTACCTACTAAATGCACAAGTAGAACAAACTATTTCAAACATGACTCTCTAAAGAAAATTTTCCTTGGATTTCTCAAAACAAACTACAGGAATCATGTCCCAAATCCCAATTTATGGGCTGAAAATCACTTCCTCTCCTACCAACATGGGGTGCAACCATTCAATAAAATTGTTGCAACCTGGGATCCCCTTGGAAGTGCAAAATGTGCAAAAGAATGGCCATGAAAATATATTAACATTTTTATCCCTTTAAAGCAGTTATTACACTCGTATTCAAAGAAATGCCTGAAGCGGGACAGTTCAGCACAGCTAGAATCCTTATGCTCTTAGCTTTCCACACTATTTAAAGGTAATTTCTCGGTCTACAGAGTGAAAAGCGTTGAAAAACACTGAGTTTCCTTAAGATAGGTAACCCTTTCCTGCAAGGCAGATGTATATGAAGTTCTAGGTGCCAGAGGGAGAGAGGATGCCAGGAGTGCAACAGTAGACATCAGCACTTCAGAATAGCTCCACCTGCTTCTGGCTCACTGGGTGGCTTCAAGAGGTGGCTGTGAGTCTAGTGACTATCACTGAGTACTCTGTGTATGAAGGGGGATAAAGGAGAAAACTGGGGGCATACTACCAATACCTTTAATATCTATATGTTAACTCCACTGGGGGACAGCAATGTGAATGTGGTGCTTGGGAATGGGTCGCTGGATGTCATTATAGTAATACCAGAAATAGAAAAATAGATACTTGGAGGTAACATTTCAAAGTTTAGTGGAGGCATTATAATGAAGTGGAGTGTTACTGGCTGTACTGGCACTGAGAGAGTCAGCGGCAATCATCTTTTTTCTTATAACCAAATGTGCTGAACACAAGCTGGTTATTGCAAACACAATTATTCAGTAATTGGATAAGCCTAAAATATCTTGGATACATGCTTGATCCAAGAGCTGGCAGCTTATTGATTATATCATTGTTTGGCAAAGAGGCCTGCAGGCTGCAGGACTCATAAGATCCATACCCAGAGCAGACTGCTGGACCCACTACCATGGAAAAGGCTCCAAGTTACTGATTCAAATACATTGTTGGAGAACTGGCACAAAGCCTGTTAGGCGCAGACACAAAACGCTTTAAAGATCTAAATATTAAAGATCTAAACACTAAACAAGAGCTGTGTAACAGCATTCTTGTGAGGCTTGCCTGCCCAGGAACATGTAACAGCACAGGATGGTGAGGAGAAAGCATTGCGGGATTGTGTGGTGCACTGGGGCACTGCTGATACAATTCCTTTTGTCCAATATCAGCATCGGGACAAGTGTGATGACTCGAAAACCTCTACTGAGCTAAGAAAAAGGCTCAGCTTCTCCTCCAATTCCCCATTCCATGGCAAAGAAATTGTCATAAAAGCATTAGTCCTAAGCTCAGGCAAGAGAATGTAAGATCAGCAGTAGCGTAAGAAAGCAGTAGGGTAAGGATGAAAAGCAGTCCTTTCCTGACTAACGGCATACTGAACACTTCTTCTCTTAAGGAAAAGCATAGCTGAAGATGAGCAATGGCTAGGTAATCTGAAATATGCATTGGGGGGCTGTTATTGCAGCTGAATGTGCAATTAGGTAGATGTCAACAGGTATGTTCTGAGGTAGCCCTTAAAATTCCCCGTTTTAGTTTAGCTAAATATATATCTAAGCATCTCTGCCAGATTTATTTTCCCCTTTTGAGTGCGGGAAGATAGCTCAAATTCAACAGATATTAAGGATATCTAATTACAAGCACATACTTCGTTGACAAGATTTTTAAGTCCCACCTGTATAAGAACCTCAAAAGATTCAAAGAAAGGGCTCAGTTTAGATAAAAATTTAAATGCCTAAGCAAAGGTTATCCAGTATAGTACTAACTGCCTGTCTTTCATATGCCTTTATTTACTTTAGGTTCAGATCTCAATTATGGCATGTGAACAGGAGTGAATGGGTCTCCTTGCCAGGTAAGGTGCAGTTCTCCATATGAGTAAGGTTGGCAGAATCAGGATTTTAGCATGACAGCTGAAAACTGATAATAGCATAGATTCAGCTAACTGCTGTAGTGATCCAGGCCTATCATGCTGTAGCTTCAATAAAGGTTTCTAAGCTTTAATCATTCTCTTCCAGGCTGTAGACTCTGACTTACTTGAAACGGCTGCTCTTCCCCTGAGTGACTTGTCTGGTTACATCTGTGGTACCTGACCTACTTTGCAGCCCTTCCCTTGGTACCACCTCATCATCTAATGTCCCATGAAAGCACTCAGAATTGGAACTCACTCCCAATAAAGGCCGATAATTAAATAAAAATAAAAACACATTTGACAGCCCACAACAAAGGCAAATCTCAATGGCTTTTGCATGTGTTTGCCTGCTGAATCAGACAGTAGTTCCTGTCCCCACAGTGCTGCAGGATGATGGATCACCAAAATGACAAAAATCAGAATAGTGTTTTCCACTATATTCTTTCTCCTGTCTGAAATCTCAGAGAACATCAGAGACATTAATTAATTCTCGGTGTTTTCCTGAGGTTTACTGTTAGACTCATTTAACAGGTGGGTAAAACAACGCACAAAAGTGTTGTGACTTGCCTCCTCTGAACTTTACACCCATTTTGGGTCAAGATGCTCCAGCACTCCAGGCTTTATTTAGAACAACTCTATCATATCTTTAATGGTAGGCAATTTCCCTTCCTTTAGGATGAATCCTCTACCCTCCTTATTTGCAATTTAAATATCATGGGAGATAACTGAGTCAATGGTAAAACTCCCATTGAGTTTAAGGAGTATACTTTGAATACATAAATATATGAGATTTAGTTCTGAAGAAGGACTTGTGTACTTGAAAGCATTCCTGTTTTTTTTTCCCCCTCCCTCAGTGTTATTAACCAGTTTAATAACAAGTTTCACTCCTCCTTGTAAACCTTTCCTCTCTCAGATTTTCATCCACTTAACACAAGACCACATTACTTTGAAAAGGAAAGGTTTTGCCATGTTTACACAATACACAATAATATCCAGTGAATCTTGAATACTGTCTTAGACATTTCAACTTTCCTAACCAGTGAGTTCACATTGTAGCAAAAAAGAACATTCTTGTGTAAGTGAGTTTATTAGATTTCCACCTGTACCTGACATGATAACTAGCATGACCCTGAATATGTCTGCTGATTGCAATCTGGTGGCACATACCGGTAGAAATTACCATAAGCTTTCCCAACTTCGCAGACTTTCCTATGGTGATGGCATTCCACTAATCAGGAGATAACACAGTGGTTTATGCCTACAGTCTGGGAGCTGCAATCAATGGTGCACGTGATTTCAAAAGCCATATCCCAGCAGCTTTCTCACCAGCCACAAGTGTATGGGGAAAAGTCGCATCCCCTTAATCAAACAAATTAGTAAGGTAGATAAAGGAGATTTTATTTCTGTTCAGCGCCAAAATACTGAGGACGTTGGCACTTCCATTCTCCTTCTGTTGTCTTTTTGGCTCATCTTCCTGTGCCCAGCGTTAGCGGAGGCAGACGCCAGTTTCAGCTAACAGCCTCTTGGACAGTGCCTAGGACATTTTCCGCAAAGAAGATGGGGGAAGGGGAGAAGCTCGTATGTTGCTGTGCTACCCTTCTCGGTCCCTCCGGGACTGGCTCTTGTTCTATAGCGGACCTGAGAGGCTGCCTTTTCACTCAGTTGATTTAATTTAATTAGCCTCTGTGAAGCAGAGGCTTAAAGTTGCTAAACCAAAGCTCACAAGAATCCAGTTGACAAAATGCAAGGCATAAAATCAAAAGCTAATTTTTTGCAAAGTTCACTTGTGGACTAGCGTGAAATACATGGCAAAGATCAAAAAGTCTTAGACATTTGTCAAAAATATGAGGCTTCAAAGACAGAGTAATTTAGCTTAATTCTGAAGAGCATGAGCAGACCCGCAATAAAGAATTAAGTCTTGTCTCTGGTGTTTCAGTAAGATTTTCAGATATGTGATTCTGTAATTCAACAAAATACTGCACAGTATGTTCAAAATAATAATAAAAATATTCCCTGACCCATTTTTAAGCTTTATTCCCAACTATCTTTAGTTGCTTCTGAAAAAAAAAAAAAAAAAAAAGATTTTTTTTTAATTATGGAATAACTACAGCTGTTGTACTTTCAGAGTTCCTCCAATTTCGAAAGAAATTATGCTATCCAGCAGTATTTCCCATTTAAATCTATCACTCTTTGATTGTATCCAGCGGGTTCTCCTCACTCTGATGTTAGCTGTTTGAATCCATTTCAGTTGACTCATTTATTTTCTTGCTATCTTCTGAAGTTTGCACCGGCACCGAATGGTCAATCAAAAAACAGCAGGATTTAAACTCTTCACCTCCTCAATTGACTTTCCTTCCTCTTTAGAAGAAGCCAAATACTGGCATACATAACAGCTTTTACCTCCTTCTGGACAAGGTTTTTGAAACAGTGTCTATAATCATAGATTCCACACAGCCCCAACAATTCCCTATCTGTGAAACTTCACGGAGGACGGACGATTATTGCCTCCTTCTCTCATAAGAATCTTTTGTAGCTCCAAATGATCTTTCTGAAGCAGAAAATATCCTCTAGAAAATGTCTGTCTCGCATTAATACAGTTCTTTTCATGTTACATTTTACACTGAGAGGCAGTAAATGAAGTGCCAGGAGCTGTTCAGTAAGTCAAAAGCATGACCAAGAAAACTACAATTTACCAAAAATTAACCTAAACCTTTTTTTCCCTATTTTAAGTGCATTTCTCTGACACTCTGGAAGCTGAATGCCCTGTTTTGTCTACACTGTCTTCACACTAATTGATTTCATTTTTATGTCATTTTCTCTTTATTGTGGTACCTCTCATGTTCCATATCCTAACTCTGGATGTGGAACTGATTGTAAAAATCAGTATAGAAAACCTGTCTTTCTCTGATAAGCTGCTGAGTTCAGTTGCTCAGTGTCTTTCTCTCTTAGTTAAACTGAATTATGTGGTGGTCAGCTCTCTCCCATACAATGCGTTTTGCAAGACTGCTGAATGGTTGTTTGTGACACGGTCTCATTTAGCAGATATTCCCATGTGGCGTCCATGCATCCCTTTATTAATACTAGTCTCTGTGTAAGCACGTGGATTGCATTACTTGATGCCCCTTTGATCTAAACATTACAAAAAAAATATATAAAATTAATAATAAAGTAGGTTTCTTTTCAAGCTACTGGGCAACAACACAGTTCCCCTCTTTCGGCTCCTTCACCTGTGCCTGCTGCTTGCAGGCAATCATTTCTGTAACCCCTAGTTGCATTCTGAATCTTGGTTTGTATTTTGCTGGCACTGGTTCTTCTCTTGAGTTTATGTATGTGCTTTTTCCTTTTCTCTTATTTTTTTGGCCTCATAACCTCCCTTGAGTCCTTAAGCACCGCTAAAACACAATGCATCAGCACTTGCCTGCCTGCTCCTGCTGGGTGGGAAAGCATTAAAACTTTGGGACGGATGGTCATTCTCTCTTTGCCAGCCTGTTTTCTGAGGCAGATTCCCCACTGGTGTAAATAGCTGAGCTTCACTGAGTTCACGTTACTTAAGCTGAGGATCTGGGCCTTTGATTTACTTTTCCCAGCTGCAGTCATACTGGCTTGTTCAATTACTTTATAACTGTGTCATTCAATTCCATCTGAGCACTACTATGGCACTGTGATTTAGCTTAGACCCTACTTAACACAGAATTTATTGTCTCAGTAGATAAATGATGACTGTGTACTATTTCTCCTAATAACTTGCATGCTACTGATATCATAATGTGTACAGCACGTTTGATGCGGAAGGGTCCCAGGTGCTTTATAACATAGTATATGAACTATTTAAAAAGATAACTTTGCTCCCTGCTGAAATGCAGCCATCTCTGCTGCGAAGCAGGCATAGCCACACTGCAGAACAGTTTGGGATGCAAAGTGGTGTCCAACTGAAACTGCAAGGGGAATTTTATGTAAGTAGAATATAATTACCCAAGCTGGATGTCAGCCAGGACTCCGGGAACACCCTGGATCTTGGAGGAACTGCCAATAGGAGATGGAGATGTTACTACAGGCATACATGCTCTTGTTTCTTGATCAATTCCAAGTGGATAACTTACTGTCTTTTATTTTCCTCTTTAATGCTTATCTTTTTTATCAGCTGCTCTTTCCGTAGCTTTATTAGGTGTCATGTTCTGATTTCTCTCTTCTTACATTTCCTCCCCTACATTTCACACATCCCAGTCTTTCCTCTCCCCTGCCCCCCACCCTACCACCTTCTTTCATCCAAAGCATTCCTACTCCTAGTAAAAAGGATAAAATTAGCTCTTCACATCATGTTGTTGAATAAAAAGTTTGCTGTATGACTGTAATGCATTTCACCATATATGTGCATACAGAATTTGCACAATCAAAAATAGCTAAAACGTGTTTGTTTGTTTGTTTTCCCCCCAATACTTAAATAAATTCTCCCCCCCTTGCCAGCATTTGCTATTGAGGGATGGTAAAATTCACCCTAAATGGAGTGTGCGTGCAAAGGTCCCTTCAGGCTTACACTAAAATCAGTGGCCAAATTCAGACAGAATACGGTTTGCTCCTGGAAAGCCACGTGATGCTGAGGGACTTGAGCAGCGCTGAGGTGAGTTTGAATGCTTTCAGTCATAAAAATGAACACTATTATTTTCTAGTTCGCTTCCTAAACCAGCCCTCCGCTGACTTCTGAGCTGCGTCAGAGCCGTAAGTCCCACCGCACCGAGGCAGCTCAGGCAGCACAGGCTGGCGAAGCTGGCCTCGGGCAACGCTTTCGCTCCGAAACACATCACTGTCACGGGGCATCGAGGGCTACATTTCAGTGCCTGCTCCACCTCTGCTCACAGTTGGCCCACATTTCTTTAGGGACTTTGACCAACCAGTGAGATTTGGAGCAGCCTTCATGCTGCTCAAGGGTAGGAAGGGCTGGGGGTGCGGGTTGCATCCCTGGGAGATCTCCAGCCTCTCCACTAGCTGCATCAAATTTTTGGTCAAGCTGAGAATCTACTCCCATATCTTCAAGCATTAACTATTAAATACGTGAAACATTTAGAGAACAGTATTCTGCCTGACCCTTACCGTTCCCCTTTCAATGCAGTGGGCTCTCCTTCTCTACTCGAATGCAATTTTTCAGTATGCTAAGTGAAATCAAATGTCGAAGTTCACTGAAATATACTGGGTGAAATGTGATATTTTTTTCCTGACTTCATTGCAACATTGTCTCACTTTCTGTGTGAAATGTTCCACTCAGCTCCACTCTGTAATCAAAGGCTGATGAAATATCAAGACTCAATTAATTATTACAGTGCCTTGCAGCACTGCTAAAGTTAGTGGGTGGAGAACTCATTCCTTTTAATTTTGCATTGAGTCCTATCCTGCCACGCGAGTTCTCAGGCCGGGTCTCACCATATATTTTGTGGAGAGTTTCATTCAACTTTACACATCATGAAACATGCTTTTCTGTTTCTATACAGTGCTAAAGTAAATGTTTATTTGTTTTACTTCAAATACCATAACCTTTTTTCCCTGACCTGTGCACCTCGAATTTCTTTGAAACTTTAATGTTCTCATCCCTTTCACTGAATTGATTTTGTTTGTCAGCTGATTTTCTGTGTACATGATGAATCCCTAGTAAATTGCCAACTAACCATGCCACTATGTGAATGAGGGGGATGGTGGTTACGACATGAGCTAGAATATTTTAGAATGAAATGTAGAAAAATCTTATCTGTCAGTCTATCCTTTTCTTTCTCAAAGCAAGAAGGAATTAGAGCTTTCCTTTCAGCTGGAAATTTTGCAGATGTTCATTGCTGTGTATTTAATTGGCTGCATAACCAGTGACACAAACTTTTGTTACTGGAAACTAAAAATACTTGAATAATAAACAGAAATGTAGTGATATAATTATATTTGTTATTTTCTGGAAAGTGTTGAATTTATTGCTATGGACATCATTGTCATCAGGGATGTTGTTGTATCCGTGCTGAGATACATCATTCAAAGACCCAGTGGATCTGACTTTGGCATGCACTACATGAACACAGAATAAAAATCTGGTCCCTGCTGCAAAGAGCTTGCAGGCTAAAGAAAGAATCGGTAGTACAGTTCTTTATGAAGGAATTCATTTGTTATTAAATGTCTTTTATTTTCTCCCAGATTATTTATAGACACTTTTAAAACTCTGAAAGTGTTCTAAACTGTGTTGAAAACAATGGAAAAGCACAGCAAGGACTGATTTCTTTCTTACCATGTGGAATCCTACAGCTTATATGTATTGCTTTGTGTAGAACTAAAATGCAACCAGTTCTGAAGTGGAATATAGCACTTTTACACAGTTTCTTCCGATAAAAAAATAATAATAATGAGCTTGACTCCTTAATGACAGAAAACAAAGCCGACTATCTTTATCTCAGCTTTTTCACAGAGTGTGAGCAGATCTGGCCTAATGCAATTATTGTTGTCTTTTGAGTTTGCTGGGGATACTGGCGTAATATCTCCGTTTTTTCCATGTGATCTCAAGTGACTGCAACTGTTCAGAGCTCTGTTTTTCTCTGATCTAAATGATTGCAGCTCAAGCCCAGAGTGTCCCCAAGCACCATGCTGGGAGGCTGGCTCCGCACTGACTCAGAGGGAGCATTCCCATCTAGCTGACTCACCAGCACTCAAGTGCGCTGCCAGCAATCCAGATATTAAACTGATCCGCCATCAACATGGCAGGGGGCTAGGGGGTGGGGGGGAGAGGGAAGAGAACATATTAGTTTTAAAAATGAAATACGGATGGTACTGAGTGCATCAATTGAACCATTTTGCCATATGCAATAGACCAAACAAAATGACTTAAACAGCCAAGTTATTTAAGTTTGCAAAGCAGATGCTGTGCAAGCTCCTGACTTCTTTTCACAGGGTTGTTTATTACATATTGCATCCAGACAAATTCATCTTCCTTTTGGTGGGACTTTGCTAACAAAGCTTGAGAACTTAATTTTCCCCCTCTATCTCTAGCTAGTCCGTGTGAAATGTGTGTGTAAAGGGAAGGTTTGTAGAGTCATTATCTTTTATTAGATCAACTGATACAGTTGGCAAAATGAACAAGCTTCAAGGCACACAAGCCCTTCTTCAGGTTTGAAACTGTATATGAAGTCAGCAGTGATAAGAAGTATACAATATGACTTACTTGTATTTTTTACTAGGTTTGTATATTATAAAGCTAGGTTTTTAACATTTTTTTCCCAACAAATAATGTAGAGTAGATCTCATTACTGGTGCTGGGTGAGGTAAGCTTTTATTATCTTCCCCAAAAACTCAGATTTCATTTATTTTCACATAGAAACTGAAAATCAATAATACCAATTATCATCATGAAAATTCTGAAGGCAGTAAGGTCAGAAAAATGTTCAGGTCAAGAAAGAGACTTTGCTTTCATAATTTTGAAATTTTCAAACAGCTTTTCCTCTAGTGAAATCGCAGGAATTCACTTCTAAGAGTAATAATTCTGTTTTCTCAAAAAACTTTTGACTAGAAATAGTTGATAGGACCGACTGTTTCCCATTTGGCTTTGACAAAGGTACATACTCAGATGTGGAAGTGGTTTTCAAAGGACCCCTGAGCAGCACTGCACATGACAATATAACTCTGATTTCTGTTTCAGCAACTTTTAGAAGGGAATTTTTATTACAAGGCTATCTCTGCCCTGATCACCTGTATTGTATGGCTAATGTTTTTCGGTGAGTGGAAAGTCAATTTTGTTTTTGCAATTTTAAGGAAACATTTAAGCAATGTACAAGAGACCATCCAGACAGGGGCACAGGCAACCCTGAGTTTCATGGGGGTGATGCTTATAGTCATGGGATGTAGAAAAATGCCTCTCTTAGTAGTGCAGATTAGAAGGGCTTCCTCAGACTTCTTTCCTTCCTCTTTGCCTTCCCTGCGAGTAAGTCCCACTAGACTTGTGGTATTTATTATATATTATCCTTTGGCTGAAGTGAAAGATGATTGTATGATGATTTTTGGCTGGAAGGTCATGTGTCAACTATTATTCTACATGTTTAATTTAGCTCATGGACAGAGACCCAATAACTGAACATGGATACATTATAAATGATTATTTTGTTACCTCTTCATCTGCTAGGCATAGAGAGGTGAGATATGAGAAATTAACAGAATGATTCTATGATTTTTTGTTAATTGAGGTTACATTTTTTGCTGTGTATTAAGAGAGATTTCAATATAAAATTTACTCTATGAAATTACCAATGCTGGAACAAAAATCTTTACTCACATTCAAACACTATGTAATAATGGAATTCTGATTCACAGCAGGAGAAAAGTACTACTGAAGCAAATAAAACCTTAATAAAGTACTTCAGTGGAAGCAAAAGGTATTTTTATGGCAGACAAGAAAGAAATGGCAGTAGCCAATGAAGACAGTGTAAGTCTGACCATTCCTCCATGCCAAGAAATGACCCAAGCTTGACCGTACATTAAGGTGGAATATGTGGTAGTTTGACTGAGAAAGTGTGCTTAGTCTTTTAACAATAGACATTAAGCAGCTGTGGTTTTTTCTAGTAAATCTTATTACTGGAGTTAGATTGTTTAACCTTTCTTTGGGAAAAAAATTGCATAGGAAAAGGAAGAAAATATTTGAGTTCTTAATACCTCAGTGTACATTGGAGAACCATCTTTCTTTCTGTAATAATACATGAAGTGCAGTGCACTAGATTGCATTTTTAATGCTTCAAGAACATTACTTTGCAATGAATGTGCTTCAGAAAAACAGTTTTGCTGTGTATTTTATTGGCTGAGTTAACACAACAAATACTATAAATCCAGTAATTACTAATTGCCTCCTCCATTATAATGTAAGAAATGAATCATAAACCTTTTATTACTTTAACGGTGGACTACAGGAAGGATTAATCTTCCAGTGAAGCATTTTTCATATTTACCTGGTTCCTTCTGTTATACACTACTCATTTTCTCTTCCCAGTCTTCCTATTCAATGCTCTGTAGTGGCCCCTACTGGGAAAGACATGCCTGGAACTTATCAGCAGCCTTGGCATCTGGTGATAAATCTATTTAGCTGTTGCTGGTTTAGCAATTACCCCTTGGTGGGGAATGGAAACAAAATTCGGAGGCAATTCTATGTAACCTTTTACATGCATTGCTCTAGTTGTGGCATGTTCACTGCTGCTATGCCTGTAATACACCATCTCAGGGTGCATAATAGCTTGTGCAAAGATGAGCCTGACAAAGAGAAACTGAGGAACAAAAAATATTCCATGAATGAATACTATTAGGGCAGAAATATTAGTCAAATATTTAGGCAGGTTTTGTGTAGAGGCCCTGACATAGATTTAATTTTCCTATTGGATTCATTTTTTTCTGTAAAGTGAGATCTGTTAATAAATCTAGAGATTACTATTGAATTTGAAATGCTTACCATAGAGGGCTGAATGTCTTTTTCATGTGGTTTTTACCTTATTATTATTGTTGTTGTTATTATTATTATATATTGTTACATATTATTATATAGCATAGATATTGTTATATTTAATTATTTTGGATTAAAATGCCACCTAGAAGCTCTAATGGAGATCTCCTCCTCTCTAGTAGGGTATGTACAAATGTGCATGAAGTGGCAGTTTCTGCTTCTGAATATTACAAGTTTAGGTGGCGAGGGAAGAAGTTTAACTCCTTTCCTATTAAATCAGTGGCTGAACCAGGCAAAGAACTCAGACCTTGCCTCATTATAAGTTCTGTCTGCTCTGTACTGTCTCCTTTCAAGCCTAAATATCCAGCTGAAGTCTTTTACACAGCTCCCTCTGCACAAAGGATGCTATCTGTCATATACAGCAAAAAGTATGTAGCATCATTTGGGAAGACACTGTCCCTATCTGACCCTTATTCCTGCTAAATCCATGCTTATAAGCAAACACACAAGAAAAGGGAAGTTACACCAATAGGTTAGTAGAACTCTGCTTGACCCACTTTCATGTCCAAAGATTTTACACACCTCTAGTAAGACTGAAGATCTCATCTTCTTAGCCCAAATGGTCCTGTTTTGGAGACAGAATCATTACAAGCATATTATCTGTTTCAAAACTGTATTCAGTTGTAGGACTTGGGGTAGAGGACTACATTCTGAGGGAGACTAAATCTTGAGTACCTCAAGGCCTCTTTCTGCCTGGGTAAGAACCTTAACTTTGTAAAGTCTTATACATACCAAAATATAGACATGCAGTGTAAAGGGCCAAAGTGTAAATGGGTGTTTCTTCCGCAGGTTAGTATTCAACTTTTATCTCACTTTATCAGTGAAAAATAGAAGCAGCTCCCCCAAACCAATGAGTTTGCAGCATTTTCTAGCTAAAATCTGACCCAGAGTCCCAAGGGAAGTACTCAAATTTGGAAAACTATGAAAAGGAAGTAGAGGAGTATGAGAAAACAAAGATTGAGGTCTTGAATTAACTTAGGAGAATTGATTTGTGATTTTTTTTCCCTTTTCAAATGCTAGAAAGGTGTAAGTAATCAAATTAGTTTGAGCACATTAGTTTTGTAGCATCTAGGGTCAACATATTTTGATAGACACCATAGAGACAGCTACCATGATATACTTTATCTTACAGAGTTAACAACCTGGATCTGTTCCTGAAAACATCTTATTCATACCAGATCCTTTCTTCTCCTTTGGTTTTCCAGAACTGAATGGTCCATATGCATGGCGAAATACTTTTTTGAATTTCATAAGCATTACAGCCTTGATGTCTGGTGAGGTGCTGGGTTGGAGGACAAGATTACAGTACAATACAGAGTTTAGCAAAAATAACAACATAAAATCCTCCAGAAATCTCAGCTTGCTACTTCTGTTGCTGCATTGTGCTGGCGTTTGGATTTTTATATGTAGATAGAGCAAATATTTTCATTGCTGATGAGCTTTTTAGTCCACATGGATGTCACCATTTTCCTCCTTGCATTCCAGTTCCAACCCTGCATTCTTCTGCATGTCATGCTATTTCAAGTTACCTGAGCAAAGTGAAAATATGACCAAAAGAGCAGTATTGTTTACATTATACAGAGACTTATCAATGTGATGATGTTCTTATTTAAAGTCAGCCCCTATTTGTATTTGTCTTTCAGCAACTAAACTTAAAAGGACAACTTTATTTAACTTGATCTGTATTGTTCTCTTAGAAGTTAAGCAGTGGAATATATCCATAGAAGTATTCCTCATCGGCATCCAGCAACAGTACATAAGAGTATTGGGATCTCAAAATATTTCTCAAATTTTTAATTTTAGTCTGTCCCTTTAAATTTTGAATGTTTTTCAGTTTCTTTCTGATTTGAAGACCTCTAAATTTTAGAAATAATTTATCAAGCTTCAAAACAGTCTTGTCACAGGGAGAGTACAGTAAAGCCCATTTTGCAGAGGAGTTTGGTGATATACCAATCATAACATAGGGACATAAACAGAGATAGACCACAAAGTCCCTAATGCTTCTCTAATTGTTTGCATTAAACTCCAGGTTAAGTCAACTTTGACACTGAAATGTGTCATAGCTCTTAACCGAGGCTTACAGGTGCTGTATTTTTGTATTTTACTTTGTGTTATATCTGCAGCAGCACAGCCAAATTCCAGCTTTCAGAAATGACAATCAGCCCCTTGCATAGTCATAAGAGTGTAACTGGAAGGAGAGAGAGAAAGGAAAATGCTTCTTGCTGTATGACTTCTGATCTCATGAGACATCACTTTTACAGCCTTTTTCTCCATAGCCGCTAGTGTTTGAAATTTTTCTTAAGGAAGAATAACCCTCCTTCACCCATGCCATAACTCCAGAAGGGGGGGGGGGGGTAAATTTTTTAAGAAAAATGATTCCAAAAATCCCCAGTTCTGGTGCCACGGGTGAAAGAGATTAAAGAGGGCAAAGAAAGATATTAAAAGCTAAATTCAGTGCTAGTTCAGCTCGACAAAAGTCTGTGGATAATCTAGCTCTAGCCTGCTCTAGTCTGTTTTGTAAAGTACAGTGTTATCTACAATTACAGCTCTATAAAGAAGCTTTATATAACAGTCGTTCATCGTGGCCATCTCAACATGCTATAACTGTCCTCAATAGCTGACTGACCATTTATTACAGACTTCAGTTTCTTCACTAAATACCTACCTGATGTAGAGCAGTTTGAGTGAATGTGAGCAAATACAAACCAAAATCAAATGTGAGGAAACAACAACTGACGTAAATTTTATGCATGTCTATCTACGGTTTTAATGACAGCTCCAGCACTATTGTAAGGTTAAGGTTCATGAACAAAACAGTGATAAAGGACTATCGACTGTCACAGCTGTTAAAAAAAAAAAAAAAAAAAAAGGAGAAGAAGAAAAAAAGAGAAAAGAAAAAAGTTTTTGTTAATTAAAAGGATTTTACCTTAGAATCAAAGACGCGGTGGATGAAGAAATCTGTAGAAATTATCTAAGGCCGCCTCAACCTTAGCATTTATTATTCAACACCTCACTCATTGCCCTGATTATAAATATTTAATCACTCAACAACTGTAAGTGCTTGTGTCTTCCTGGAGGACCTGCAAGCATTAGGAAATAAAGGGATGGGGGGAAGTAGGGAGGAGGGGGACTAGAAAAGCAGAGAGCCTAAAAGATGTGTCGAGATTATGCAGGGACAAGTGAAAAGGTGTGAAGGACGCCACTGAATTGGGCCTTTGTAATCAGGTTGCACGAACACCTGAACGCTAATTCATTTTGTTTCCATTCACTGGACTTCAAAGCCGTATTTTTTTTTATTGCGTGGCAGTCTCTGACAGAGGGTGCCCTTGGAGAACAGGCAGAAAATGTTCTTAATGAAAGCAGAGCCCCGAGCAGTGAGAGGTGCCATCCGTGTACCCTCCTTTGTCTGTCACAAAAAAAGCAGGCTAGCTTGGCAGGCTTTTGGGCCTATCAATAATGCATGAGAAGAATTACATCCACCGTGGTGCCAGGAGAAGGGAATAGCAGAGGAGCGGGTTGTGTTACACTACCCTGAACGCACGTTTGCTTCCTATACGTTCTCCCTGTCCGTACGTGGAACACATGCTTTTGGTGAGCCCCTGCGAACACACGCGGTGAACGTATGGCTTGCATACTCTCTGAGCGGGCCGTGCTGCTTCTGTACCTGTAAGGGATATGCAGCTTTCCTTCGGCACGGCTAGGGTGCTTGGGGTACGCAGCTGCAGTCTGAAATCCTGTGAGCTTACTTATAGGATTTGATTTTGTACCGTGTGTGTGTGGGGGGGGGGGGGGGGGGGACACATTAAACCAATAGGGGGGAAACCCTGTTTTCTTCTTAATGCATGACATCGTTTGGAGTGTCCCCAATTTGTCTTGACTGTGAGGATTCCAGTTTAGACATGAACGTATTTCATGTTCTTCTCTCTCGGTCTTTTCCCCTTCTCATCACTGAAAGAAAAAATAAATATCTCAAGAAGAGTAAGTTTTGAATATATTTTCCAAACCTCAACTTATTCAAAGGTACAGCACAAAATTAAGGAAACATACTGCGAACTACGATTCTTTTTTAGCTTCTCTTCAGTAACAAGAGCTGCACCCTTGAGGGCTTATTTCTTTCCAGACAATATTGTGCACTTTTCATAATTTCTTGTTTAAACACGTCCTACACAAGCACAGCCACTAGTGATCTGGCAAAGTACTCTGAGGCCCGGATTTGCTTCTCGGGGGTTTGGACAGCAGTGTGGGCATTCTGCAGAATTTGGCCCAGACAATTCTGGTAAAAACTTTCTAAGAGATTTTCCCCAAAGCACAGCTAGCTGAGAGTTAAATGCCTCCTTGCATATTTTGTTAAGCTCAGTTCAGTCAAAGTGTTACTCTTGAAGCCTGCAGAAGGCCTTGGCAAGTGCCAAGTGCTCTGGCTCTGAAGCTAGACTTAGGTAGGTGTGGTGAACCGAACTCTCTTGTGTCTTAGGGGGACAGAGGAAGGCTGAGCATGCAGTTAAGCTTAGTACATCATGTTTATAAAAAACTTTCCTGCAAAAAGTGAACTAACCAGGCAGCCAACAGATAGATTTGAGAGTATAGGTCTTCCTCCTACAAGCAAGGAGAGGGTACCAAGCATATTATTCCTAGTGGAACTGGCTGACATCCAGCCTTACCATTCCAGCTGTGCCAGCTCTAATGCACAGAGCAGTCCACTCTTTGGCATAGTGCATTTTGCCACATTTGTCGTGATGGAGCCCAATGACAAAGTTAAAGTCCCAGGGGAGGAAGATAAATTTGAGTTATCCGAACATAAATGTTTTGTGCTCTTTCTTCTAGTGCCACTGGATGTGAGCCAGAATGTCCAGAAGCTGTGAGTGGTCTTATGACCATTAACAACGGCCTCAGGGAAACAGAGGAGATGCCAGGGCAGTGAAGAAGAAAACAAAACAAAACAGAAAAAAAACCCACAGCACTTTCTTTATAGAAAAGGACTCATTCTTTCAGCAGGTATGCATTTTTGTGACTTCCTTCTGAGGGACCTCAGGGATTTGCAATGGGAGTTATGAGCTATTATTTTGAAGGGATTAATATCCCAACATAGATAACTAAGAGAGTCCTAAAGTTGTGCTGTATCAGCAAGCTGATACCTCATCATCTTAAACTGGAAGATTCATAGCCAGCCCTGTATACTCTGCTTCTATATTTGTAACACACACTGTAAGAGAAAGATAACCCTTAAAAGAGAAGAGAAGAGAAGAGAAGAGAAGAGAAGAGAAGAGAAGAGAAGAGAAGAGAAGAGAAGAGAAGAGAAGAGAAGAGAAGAGAAGAGAAGAGAAGAGAGGTCTTCCTCATAAACTGCCTCCTTCCTTTATGATGGCTGTTTTGGAGGAATGCAGTCTGAAAAAGCCATAGTAAAGGGAAAATGTATTATCAGTATGAAACTTATTCATGATAGGTGCCTGAGTTGGAGCTTGAGATGATCAGAGCAAATCTTTTGATAATGGCAATCAAAGTCTACAGCAATCAGCTATTCCCCAAAGCCCTGGAAGGCTGGCTGGCCATTCTCTGTGTTTCCACAAAAACACCCAGGGATGGGTATCCAGTGCCAGACTTGAGAACAGCGTGGATACGACGTGATTCCCTTCACTCATGGCTCTCCCAGACCTCACAGCATTCCTGAGAGATCCAGGTGAAGTGTGTGTCCCTCTCTGTCCTTGCAGGCATCGTTACCTGCTTAGAAAGCTAACTTACAACCTGTAAATCTTGCTGCAACAATGAAGCTTGGCACTGCCTGAGGGCTGCCTCCTCCTCCTCCTCTCTTTCTCCTTCTCTCTGTGCCTGGGGTTGGCTAGTGTGAGCTAAGAGCATGCTTCTGCGGCAGTGCCAAGCAGCCGCAGGCTCCTGCCAAGCAACTGCCTGTTTTGTCTTTGGCTGCTGTGTGTAAAATGGCAGATCTAATGAGACAATGTGGAGCAGCTGGTTTTGGCTGTTCTTCTGGCACAAGCGATTATAGCCACAAGTTGGGGAGTGAACAATTTGTACCTCAAAGACCATTTTCACCCAGGTGAACTCCTTTGAAAATTCTGTAACGGGAGCAATTTCTTGGCCTGGCTCCAGTGCTTCTCCTGTGCCAGGCTCAACTCTTTGCCCTCGCTCCTGCTGGTTTCTTCGCAGAGGCACGATAGGTGCATAGCCCCACATGTCCTTCAGCATGTGACTGATTTGGAGTCAGGGCGGCCTTTTGAAGTGGCTCTCCAGCACTATGATGGGGCAGACCCAGGCATCCAGGCCTTCAACCCTGCCTCCTGCAGAAGATGGATCCGAAAATGTCAGCTGAGGGATGACTTCTCATTCGTGCTCCGCCAAGACATTAGTGACACCTGCTATCTGAAAAAAAGACATAAGCCATAAACAGTCTAACGGCAGATTGTAGTTCTGGCTTCAAGTGTGAGGATACAATTAACTCTAAGAGGTTTGTTCCTCCCTTGGTTTATG
Organism: Rhea pennata; assembly: GCF_028389875.1. Lineage (NCBI taxonomy): Eukaryota > Metazoa > Chordata > Aves > Rheiformes > Rheidae > Rhea > Rhea pennata. The sequence continues at coordinate 55,901,607 of NC_084667.1, read as the reverse complement.
TGGATGAGCAGTACTAATGTGACTTACACATATGGACATCAGGGGGAAGCTTATTTTCATTGAAATTAATACATATCAAACATTTTTTGACATGACTATCTTCAAGCTGCACTAAAGTACATAGTGCCCTGAACTGAACTGGAAAAAAATGTTGTAATTGGTATCATTGTTAGTACTTCTTTCACTTGCCTTCGCTTTGCTTTGCTTTTTTTTTTTTTTTTTTTTTTTTTTTTTGAGAATGAAGATGACTTGTGCAATGCAGTTTTGATAAAGATTAAATAAAAACAAAAAAAACCTTCTACATATACTGTACTTTTCTTAGTAAGATCAGTGCACAATGTGTCATCTTCCTCTCTCCTCCTTGGAGAGATAAAAAGTGACTCATTACCTTGCTTCACTTTAATATTTTAGATATATGAAAAGACAGAGACAGTAACAAGAGAGTCAGTGAACAGGAATATGAATGCTGGAGATGGGGGAGAAGGTTTGGTATGATACATAAAGAAAAGAAGTTGAAATGAAATAATGTTCTGGAGAAAAAGTATACTCACTTTTGATGGGGGAGGTAGGGACAAGTGCACTTCTGTTTACTTAATTAGCATGTGGAATACTTTGGAATAAGTTATATGCATTTTGATCCCATATGAGTTATTATAATAGCTTGCCAACATAAAAACATTTGGAAATGCCAAACAGTGTAGTGAATCTTTAAAAGAGCCTGTTTGCAATCAATGGCTGTTTTATGTTCCTATTAGAGAATAGGATGATATACAATGTTGCTGTGTGATATACTGTACCCCAGTTTACTGAATTTATCAGAGAAACAAACAAGACTATAGTGACTCACAAGCACTGAGGGTAGTAGAGACCTGTGTGGGCTTTCCAATACCTTAGCTAATCTTTCATAGCATATTGTATGCTGAAACACACTATCATCTTTTCACTCCCTACTTCTAAGTCATTACATAAGGACTCTTTTAACATACATTATTGAAAAATCTCTATTGCAGTCCATCATTTTTGTGAATTTGATTAAATCTCCATGACGGAAAATAAAGTATTATAACACATGCACTTGTATTGCAAAGGTCCTGCTGTAGTTGAGGCTTGGATGCCTTATTATGTTCAAACGAACTGCCCTGAGAAAATAATTTAGTAAGAAATGAACTTAGAAGAACTAAAAGCATTTAGATCTGAACAAATTACTGAGCAAAATTGTCTTGCCATGAAATCTTAGACTCGTTGTCAAAGATGTTTAGTCTACTCTAAATGTTTGATCTATAAGGGCTCTATTCAGAGCAAATTTCATTTTCCAGGGTGTTGGCCACAGAGACTCCATGAGGCTTCTACAGCTTGGCACTTATAGACCCCTAAGCTCAGTTTTAGAGCCAAATGTTTCTGGGCACTCCTCCGGAGGAGCTTTGGCTCAAGAGTTTGGCAAAGGCCACGGACTAGAGCCAAGCAAAAAAGTTGCTGTGCCTACCTTTATGCCCTTATATGGGGGGAACCACTGCCTGATAACATCGGATCTATTCAGTCTCTTGTCCTTGGGCCGAATACTGATCTCAGACTCAGAAAGTCCACCAAGCCAACTGACAGCACCACTAGTACATACACAAATGACTTCCTTATGCTTGCCTGTACTCTGTTAGAAATATTGGAGGGGGCTCTGGCACACAGGATTGTCACAACTTGCTATGGATCTACTTGTATCTACAAATTGACTGGCATGCTAACAGATGGTCTTTCTTCTGTGCATTTATCTTGCTTAAAAATGGCACTCTCCCTGATGCTGAATGGCTGCTGGCTTCCACCCCAGAGGTGGCTACATTCAGTGTCAGATGAGGGGGTAAAATGCTCTAGGATCCTTTAAGAGGAAAGAATAACTCTCCAAATATGAAGTGTTGGTCATACACTGCTTTACACAATATATAGAAGCTTTTAATATTTATTATCTGGTAGACCCTGATCCTTCAGCACAAGTTATAGCCTCATCTGGTACATATTCTGCCTCAAGAACTGACCCTTTTGTCTTTACAAAACTAAACTTTCTCACAGATTAATAAAAAATGACCATCACAACCATATGTGGTGAAACCCATCATAGCATTAATCTTCTTGTTGGCTTCAGAGTCCCAGAGTCAGTAGCAACACAGTAGTGGTGGTTTCCACATGATAAAGACATGGGAGAGCTGGGCCTCTTCAGCCTGGGGAAGAGAAGACTGAGGGGAGATATTATCAATGTGCACAAGTACCTGAAGGGAGGGTGTCAAGGGGACAGGGACAAACTCTTTTCAGTTGTCCCATGTGACAGGACAAGAGGCAATGGGCAGAAATTGAAGCACAGGAAGTTCGGCCTGACCGTGAGGGGGAATTTCTTCCCTGTGAGAGTGACAGAGCACTGGACCAGGTTGCCCAGAGAGGCTGTGGAGTCTCCTTCTCTGGAGATCTTCAAGGCCTGCCTGGACGCAACCCTGTCTAACATGCTCTAGGTGATCCTGCTGAGCAAGGAGGTTGGACTAGATGATCTCCAGAGGTCCCTTCCAACCTTACTGATTCTATGATTCTATGATTCTATGTTGTCGGGCAGGCATGTATTACCAAGGAGGGGAAATATAGGGCTAATTTCTTCCCCACAAAGGCTGGCTGCAGGCAGATGTCATCAGATCCTACTTCACTGTTTATGTCTCTCAGAATGGCCAGCTTCCCCTGTGCACGAGGAGCCATTTTGGCTTTCTGATGTGCCATGGCTCTCAAAGCATCTGCACAGCGTATGGTCATGCTGCTGCTAGCCTGTTGCCTTTGGCTATGCACCACAGCTGATTCTGGCAAAGGCTCCCTGAATAGCCATTCGGCTATGGCAGTGCCTGCCACGGGGGGCTGATTTTCTCTGACCCCTTGGCAAGGCTGCCTGTTTCTCAATCCAGGTGCATCCCCATGTGGAACTCTCTCGGATTCCAAGACTTTGTGAGCAGCTTGTCACTTGATACATCTGATTACCATAGTCGTACTAGACTTTACATAACACCTCTACATACATGTTGACACCTCACATGATAGTCAGAGAATTTCCCAGACACCCTTTGCAATGTAATGTTGCACCAAATTCATCAAAGTTGGCACGGAGAGATGTAAATCCTAGTTCCAAGCCCTACCCTGGGCATTTGAGCTGCAGAGTCTCCCTAGAGCATAGCCAAGCTTTCCAGATGCTGTTGACCTCCCTCCCTCTGCCACCCCCCAGCTTCTCTATCAATGAAGAGACTTTTAGAGAAGATAGGACCCCTGCCTACATATGTTCTGAATCACTTTAGATGACCTGCTGTGAAAGTTTCAACCCTACTTGTGGTTTAGACCAGGTGTGTTAGGTGTGTGGAGTGTAACTGAGCTATTGGACACGTGTCAGGGCAGAAAACATTTTCCACCACCTCAGAGAAGTGGGATGTAACCAGAAGTTTTACTGTAAAAATCATCCAGGTATGTTCATTCCATCATTCTCTTAAGACAACTGTTCTACAGCTAATTATAATCGATATAAAGAATATTGTCCTTTCGTGTTCAGCTTACGTTTCACTTTCAGTTTTTCCCTGTTGTTTGCAATTAAATCTTCCTGAAGAAAGTTTCTTGTTTTCAGCTATCAACTGTATGCAGAATTGTGACATAGATTTTCATATTTCTTAAGTATCAAGTATCCTTTAGCCTTTGCCCATTCTTTTTCTATGTAGCTCCCTTCTGATCATGTGTTTACTTGTTGCTCCAGAATGTAAGAATTTTCTTATCAGCTGTTCAGAATGGAAAAAAAATTCCATTTGATTTGAAGAGCACAGTCATATAAGAAAGGACTATAACCTCATTATTCTGTGACACGATGTTTCTGCATTTTCAGACCTCAAAGGCCTTGGTCTTTCTTTGCTAATGTGTTAGAAGGAAAGCTCATATTTATTTTTAATTGTCAACTGCTACTTCTGGATCTTCTTTCTGGGTCATTTCTCAGAAGATCTTCTACCCTGCAGATTATTTCCCTGCTCTATTTCTTGTATCCAGCTGCAGTACCTTGAAAGAATCGGAAGTTTCTTTTGTTTACTCTCTATTCATGCTGTTATAATTAAATAATCTAATTCTTCATTCCTCTCCTTTACATCTCCTGCACATTTAGTATCATCCACTAATTTTGTCAATATGTTGCTGTGTTTGAGATCGTTAATAAAGATGTTACATAAGACCAAAGGCTGATCCCTCTGGTGCCCTGGTAGGCACCACTCCTCAATCATTACACTGCGGTTTATCATTATCCTTTCTTTGCAGTCTTGTTTATCCATTTATCCATTAATGTTTGTTTTCAATCCACATAACACTGTTCTTCTCCAAGCCAACTTCAATTAAGTTTTCAAGTAAGGTTTTGTCAGACACTGTATCAAATGTTTTTCTAAAATCCAAATACATTACATCTGCCGCTTTCCCTTCATCCATTAATTTTGCTGCTTTATCCAAATATGCGACCGAGGTTGTCTAGCAGATTAAGGAGGAATTTTTCAAAGGACTCAGGCCTGTGCTCCATGTTCATGCAGTTTGCATATATTAAAGGTATAGCAATATTTCTGTGCCTTAAAATAAATTGCAAGGGTAAATCAAAGTAGTTATTTCTCTACCAACTTATTTGCACCAGCTCCCAATATTTAGAGGACAAATGTCTAAATTTCTGCGTGGAAGTCAATTGCATATGCAAACACTTTCAGATGAAAACTCAAAAAGATTGATAGCTAAAATCTGAATATTTTTACTGATGTTAATAGTTTTTGATTATCAAGAAAATATCCAGAGGTACGATCATTATTGCTTAAAACTTAAATGCATTTAAAAAATGCTGGTAGCAAGTTGTTTGCAAAAGGAAACCTCTGATGACATACTCGTTATTACAATAAACTTCTTGTATTTAATGACAATGTTCTTGCTGTTGGTTGGATGATTAGAGATCTTTTTAAAAAACACTGATTTTGTAAGATTTTTTAATTTAATTTTAGTGTTCATCTATAATTCTAGTAGAGAAAACTAATTATGTCTTTGGATAAGAATTGTCACAAACAACAAGTTTTCTACACTTGAAAATATTTTCGATTTTTATTTTTTTGAGTCTACTTGATTTCTCTAACCTTTCATAAATACTTTTTTAAGGACAGTAGCCCAATATGCCAGTTAGCTAAGACGATCCATCATTCACTTTATTCTAGTATCTTGATATCAAAGGAAAAAGGAGAAACTTTTTTACTACCTTTTTTTCCTTTTAAAAAGGTGGAGAATCACTGATTGCCCTGCATAAGAGATTTGATCAACATCAGAACACCGTGATCCTGAGCTTTTCCAGGTGTTAGAGCTACGAGCTTCTTCTAGCTCATTGAAGAAAGGATCAGAAAATTGACTAGCCTAAATTATGAAGAGTTTATTTGGTGAGGTTCTACTCTCCGTCCATCCACCATTTACCCATTCATCTAAATCTCTAAAGCTACGGTCTTTTTCAGCAGTTAGAAGCAGCTGAGTTTCTTTCCTTTCTTGCACTGCATATGATTAGGGCTAAGAAAAACATGTAGTGCTAAAGTGGCAGTACAGACTCAGAGGAAAACCTGTCTCCGAAGAGCTGTCACATACCATTTTGTCCAGGCTGCTCATCTAAACTCATGGAGCTAAATTTATTCCTGTTATAACTCCATGTCTTCATTACAATTTTGGCCCCTTATGCCTTCTTTCCACTCCAGAGGAAGAATTTCTTCTCGGTGTATGAGCAGTCACAGCAGTACTGCCACTGATCTCTTCTTTTTCATGTAATCTTGGGAACTTTTATCGCTTGTAAGAAAGTGGTTCTCAGCCAGACAACCCATCCTGAACTTACATAATTATTAAGGTGAGAACATTACCTTCCACAAGAGATCTTGATGTTCACTGGTGACATACAGTCTTAATCTGGATAAATAGTCAGCTTGTAGCTGGAGATTGATGGGCTTCTGAGCTTTCTGCAGCAACCACTTCCTCAGCAGAGGGTATGTATAACATTAACTATAGTCTGAGCAGGTTAAAATATGTAGAATTTTGAAATTTATCAGTGAAAAATGGGGAGATTTCTTTTTATTCAAAATATTTGCCCCATTTTCTCTCTGATTCAGTTTATTGCCTCTAAAGGGTTAGCAACAGAAAATAAATGAAGTTGCATCATGCCTTGTAGATATTCCGTAACATCTTAGAAATATTTGAAACTCACATTGATCTAGTCAATTCTATGCTCAGACGAAAGAATCGGCCCTGTTTTCACAAGTTTGTTCCAAAGCTAAACTGAAATATGCTATGTGGTATTTGAGGAAACAAATAAGCACACAAAACTCAATAAGGATGACAAATGAACAGCAGTCACTTTTTATAGCAAGAGCCCTAGGTGGTGTTTTAACACAGAAGGCATAGTTCAAAACAAGAGGTAAGGAAGGGGGCTCTTGGGAGAGCCATGGCAATGGCGAGTACCATGCAAGTGAGTGGATGGAAGACAGTTAGGATTTTCAGTTCCATCCCTTCATTGCTTATGCAGCTTTAAAAATCTTAACCAATTAATGTCAGGAATGTGAGTGCTATTTTTACTTCAAATAAGAATAAAAATAAAATGAATAAAAATAAATGAATAATAATAATAGAATGTATTTAGAAATCCTTTGCTTTCATAAGGGAAGGCAAGAAACCTTCAGACTTAGACAAGGGAGCTACTGCGCACTGTCATCAAAGTCCTAGGGAAGTACTTTAGCTTTCAAGTACAGCTTTGGCTTTCATTTATCAAGGACTAGATTTTGCCACTGTCACTCTCACGGAGGACTACCTTATTCCACAAGTGATCTAATTGACTCAGTGTCAGAATTTGCCTCTAATTAAGGATGTTCTAGTGATTAAAGCACAAGGTGCATGTCAGGAGAACTGTCTTTTCTGTGATTGTTCTGCAGGCTTGTGAAAGTTAGAAAATACTTCCAAACCAAATGTTAAAAATCTCATATTGAAGCAGCATGACTCACTTCTCAATTGCCTGGGATGAAAAACAACTAGTCTAATTTCCAAAGGCCTTAGCATCTCCACGTCCAGTTAAACTCGAAGTGAGAAGAACTGAATTGTGTGTACATACATCATCATTTGTCACTTGAGACTAATCTCAAAACCTTATGTACCAAAAACACAGCCTTCTGGCTGAAGTGATAGAAAAGAAATAGCACTGAGAAAGTAGTTGGCCAGGTATTAGACGATGTCAAAATTCCAGACTCCAGATTAATGAAAAACTGTGAAAATATCAGTTGTTAACTGCTTGTATCTCAGTTTGCTTTCTGTTAAATTGTATTAACAATGTAGCCAACACATATATTTGGAAATATATATAACTATGTTACCTATTACATCAAACTATCTGGATATCCAGTGCTATATTCAGTTACAAGTATTTTAAAGCAGAGACTGTTTTTATCTCTGGAACTATGCAGTTCGAGTGTGAAAAAATTCTAGGCATGACTGAGACTGAGACTGTAATAGAACAAATAATAATTCTGTTATTTATTGTTTATACTACTCTTAATTAATGTAAACAGTCCAAAAAAGTAATATAAACAATGTAAAATAATATAAAAAATAGTGCTAATAAATCGATTCTCATTAACAGCCATTCCTGTCCAGAATTTCTGCTAGCAAATGGCTGTTCTTTGTACCACACAGTCAGGGATTTCCCCCTTCTTGGTATATGCCACGTCCTACTTGCAGCTTCAGCTAGCAGCGTTTTCAGCTGAGGATGAAAATGGTGAAAGCTGAAAAGAGGCTGGAAGTGTTTAAAACATGCTTGTAAGCCAGAAAATTGACCGGAGATCATAGAGCTAGGCAGATCTGCATAAAATGTAAATTGAAAGATAACATGCGTGAACAGGAGACGACATGCTTTATGTGCTGAGAGGACGTAGTTTGTTTTATGTAGATCACACTACGGGCTGATTAATGACTTTGACTTTTCAGTTTCGGGATCTGTTTCTAAAACCAACAGAGGTATTAGGTGATCATTGATTCTCCCCTTAGCTGATGGCAATAATTATCAAACATTAGCATACTGTCAGTCTCTATTTAAACCTCCTCAAGAATGAATTAAGCATGGAAACTAAATAACCTTGACCCCTCCTTCGAGATCCCATTAAGATACAGTTGCGTACGAGTTGCAGGTAAACAGTGTGCATGCCTGGAAATGAAGAGATTCAATATTCCACGCTAAATCACATTCCAGAAGAATGAAATAGTTGGGGGGTGGGTGGAAGGAAGGGAAGGGAAAAGTGGCTATAGATGTACAGGGGTTAAATTTTCTAAACGCTGGCACATTCGAGCATTAGAATATGCTGATGTGGATCTTTAGTCTCACATGTTACTGTGAGATCCACAGTTGTACAGATTTATTTCACCCTATTAGATTGTTGTTTATTCAGTTGAGTCTAGTAGGTGTCTAACCATAGATCTTACATATTTAATTGCTTAATTTATGTATGAAGTTGCAGAGGTACTTTTGCAAAGATATTTCTGGTATCTGTTTCCTTCCCTGTTACATTACTGAAATACTGACAACCAGTTAAAAAGACACAAATGGAAATAACCTACCCGAAACCTACTTGCTCACAACAGAATTTCTGTTAATCACAGACCGCTGGAATCTTGAAAACTTACTCCTGAAACAGCTCCACCCTTTGATGCTATATCTCATTTACAAAGTAATGGCCAAGATAGCTGCTGGTCCAAGTTTACAGTGAAGTAGATTTATCAAAGCTGCATCTTGCCACATTGTTGGAATATAGATGCATGTATAAAATCTTGTGAACACAGAGAGGAAACGAGAAGGAAAATAGCAGTATTGGCGTTTCTCTATAGAGTTATGCTGCTTTTCTTCTGCATTTGCTTTCTTTCATTGGAGTTTTGCATGTGTGCACTTAACTGGAGATTAATAGGTTTGTTCAACTGAGCCAGGATGGAGAAGTGGAGAGGAAGAGAGAGGGAAAAAGGAAAAGAGAAAATAAAAGAAAAAAAGAGAAAGAAAAACAGCCTCCAGACAACTTAAAGATGTGAATTTTCTTGGCTCAAGCTTTGAAGATAAAGCAGTGCCCTAGGGACTGTGGTAAAAAATAAACTCTCGATTAGGCACCAGGCACAAACTGACCAGCCTCCAATCAGATTTGTTCTACTGTGGAGCAGCGATGTGTTAATGTCTTTGTCATTTTAAAGTTATACAGCTTTATTTATTTATTTACTTATTTTCCGTTCAGGAGAATGCAAACATACGATCAGCCATTTTAGCTCACATGATGATTATTTACATTGATCATTTATTTTACTATTCCATAAATGTATTTCACTCTCCATATGCAAACCTATTAAAGGCCTTTATCTCCATTTGCTGTCATGCTACCTCTCTGCACTCCTCATTCATCTGGGATATATCTGAAGCTAAGAATGTTACTGTAGCAGAAATTCACCTTCTATCATCCCTCATTTCATATAGCACCATGGACTTAACATAGGGGCTGTCACCAAAGCAATTTGTACCGTAAGCCAGTATTGCCTATCCAGTTGCCACCAGTATCTCGGGCTTTATGCAAAGGCTTTGATCATTCCAAAGGTTTGGTCCCAGATTAGCACATGAGGGATCAGTGAATCAACGGCCAAAGGAAGGCCAACGGAGGTGAGGAGGAATCAAGGAAAAGGAGGACAAATGTACAAGCCTGCTTTCCAACATCTAGGAAAATTGTGAGAATATACTAAATTGTTTGACTAAGCTTGATTAGTAGCTGTGATAGGGTGGAACTGAAGAACTTTTCTACACACAGATTTCTACTGGTTTAATTATTGGGCTCTTTTCATACTAAATTCTTAAGAAGCATCAGCGCATGAATGCCTTTGGTCTGCACGGAAAGACATCGTAGGTAGGTTATATTACCTTGCATTTTCTGTGGGTAAGGTGCATATATGAACAGAGATATCACAGTAGTGGGTGCCTTGCAACTTCTTAAACCATGATTTGATTGTGTAGTTAAGCCCTTTCAACACAAGCACTTTTACAAAACACATATTTAAGACCATTCATTTTACACTGTGAGATCTTACTGGTATGAGCTAATCTGATATAACCAGTGTTATATCGATGAATGAGAGTAACCATAAAAAAACTGTTACAGTTTAAGTCAGACTGCGGTAACATAGACAAACATTAGGAATGGGAAAACTGAAAGAAGAAAAAATACTCCCTTGGGATAAGAATTAATTCCACTGTATGATATCATTATCTAAGGGTGATTTCCCTCTATTTTGTCATTAATTTATTGAGATCTCTAACTAACATAGACCTGACCTGCTTCCAGCTGGCCCCAGGATTAGTTGAATTTAAGAGATATCTAGCTAGCTTGGCCGTGATCCTTTAGATCTCACATTGATCAGATTTTGGTAAGGCTCAGGCCCCTGTTCTCAGGACTTAAGAAATTAATTAGCGCCTAGAGTAGTACTGTACGACTGAATGATTCCAGATGGTCACTGCAAAAGGGCTATTGGAATAAACATTTATGAAAACTACACAATGGGATATGACAGGGCTTTATTTAAACTATAAGACTAAAGATGAAAGCACTGTTTGGGGTTTTCAGTCATATAATGGAGTTTTTTTTTCTGTGTACAGTACTTATCTTGTCTCTATCACTGTAATGTTTGAGCACCTCCCAGACTTTGATGTTTATCTCTCACAATACCTCTGTGCAATGTAAAGTATTTCTAAGTCTATTTTACAGAATACCAAGAAGTGGGATAAGGTCCAAGGTCACAGAGGAAGCATGCCGATGAGGGAGGAACTGAACTGTGGCACAGGCTTAGCACACTACCCATTAGCCCTTGTTCTCCCTTTTTTTTCTCCCATGCTCAGAATTTAAGATTGTTTTTTTCTGAGACTGATCACTAGAAAGGCAGGAAGATATTTGTTCAAAATTTAGTCCTAAAATATCATAACAAAGAAAAGAAGAGATTGGGGTGGGGGATGTGGAGTTAAGTAACCTTATCATGGGAATTCATCAAACCAACACATCAAAGCATAATTGTTTTCTGACTTAAATAAATAAAAAAACAGTAATCCGTGCACTTAAAAATTTGTAATTGTTTTATGAAACTAAAGCCAGTAATATATGGGAAGAAAAAGTCTGTAAAGATATATGAAAAAGAATTGCTTTTCTGTAGCAAATGGCATACATCCAGCCAAATGAAGATAAAAAAAAATGTTTTTAAAAGTGATAATGCATATTTTCAAGGGTTTTTTAAATAAAAACAAAAAAAGTTTCAATCTTTCTCCTTCTCAGCCTGTGTCAGTAGTGGTCGGTAATGTGCTGTTTTTGCTTATCCCTATATGATCCTTTCCACCACAGCAGCATGCAATGTTAGAGATTACAGGGAAACAAAGATCTCTTTATGTGCAGTAAAATAACAAAAGCAAAAGTAAGTAAAAGGAAGATGGATCTGAAAGATGATAAGAAACCTAAGTCAAATATATGTTGCATTTAAGAAGCACTGAACCAAGTGAGACACTTATCGCCAACCACTCACGCTCACTCAGCTGTCTTCCTCAAGACTGTGGATTCATTCCCACTGTAATGTGCATGTTCTGCATTTGTACTTCCCAGTGCAGATGTGCTGGGCACTGTATAATCAATTTTTAGGAGAGAAAAGTCCAAGATTTGAAGTGTTATTATCTGAATAGGTTCAGATCATCTAAGCTAGAAAACAGCTTCTTCCTTAAAATGATTCTACAGATTGAACATTGCAAGTCCCACTTTTACTACTATTTTGCAGTCTATTGAGTTAATTATAAATTTCAATATTGTAAGTGAGAAGAAAATCAAGTCCAGTATGCCTAATCCTACACTCATTATTGACTCAGGCATAATTCATATTGGTTTGAATCAGAGTGGATACTTCTACACACTACTCATCCCACAGTCATTTCTATCACTAACCTCTCCAAATATTAGTGAGGAGAAACTCTTCACAACACTTTCTATAGGCAGTATATGTGATTATAAGAATATGTTACATTTCTCTAGTGTTTAACATGTCCAAACTCCATACATACTAGAATGACCAACTTAAAAGGTCAAACAACAGACAGCTCTTTTTTGTTGCCATTGCAGCTTCATATGTTCTTTTGCATGTTGCACTTCTGAATGTCCCTCCCCTTCTAAAATTCTGTACTCTTCTCCTTCTCAATGACAGAATCACTTTCACATCTTGTTCAGCTCCACTGAGCCACATGAATTCCCCTTTGCTGCAGTAGATCATGATTATTATGCATGCCCCAAACAGTTAAACTGTTAAATAAACACAAATTTTCCCTTTCAATTTGTGATTTCTCTGACCTCCCTTTAAAGGCCTCCTGGAGACCTCAGAGTGGTCTTAAGAGGTGGCAAGAGAGGCTCAGAGGAAGCAGAAGACTCCATCTCTTGAACTTGAAGCCGTACTTCTATAAGATCTAAATTTAGAAAAATTACCAAATGTCTTCATTTGACAGGATCACTCTTTCAAAGACCTCCTAAAAGGGATACTGATACTTACCTGTTTTATAAACTCCTTCAACAGTGTGGCTTGCAGCAGAAATTGTCCACCATTTGAACGCATATATCCCTTCAAATCAAAAGTTATCAATGCATCAGTGTGTAAAACTCTTGAAATGGGAAATTCTTCCAAAAAAGTCATAACACAACTCAAAAAAAAAAAAAAAAAAAAAATCTTGCACACATAGACAGATGATAGCTAAACATTGAAGGAAGTTGTAGCCATAGGTAAGAGTTGTGTGACTCATAGTGTTATAGCTGAACCACAAGAATATAAACAACCAAAAGACAGAGCAACAGAGAAATTGTTTTTTAGAGAGGGAAGACAATGAGCATTTGCACACTGGCAGACTTACAAGGGGTAGATGACTAATTTTGCAGGCAGATACGCACTTATTTTAACCATGCTTTGAGGCATCATGCAGTTTTATCTGCAAAATGATGAATCTTACTGAATATATCCTGCATATCAGCACTGTATTTCTTCAGTTTCAGTGTTGCTCACTTCAGGGCACGAGCAAAATGAATGCAGCTGGAGTGTGAACAGAGCGAGCCCCAGAGCAGGTCCTCAAAGGGCCACATACAGTGCTAAGCTTTTGGCTTGGAAAGTATCATACCTCCACTTTTTTCAGCAAATATTTTGAGTGACGGAGCCTGTGGGAACTCCAGGGGTTGGAGCAGCCAATTGTTCACAGGCAAGACACCACCGAGGCAGTGCCTCCCCTTTCCCGTTGAATTCCCTCGGGATCCACTGCCTCACCCTGAGGTGAGGTGCCGTTGAGCATCAGCATGTGGCAACAGTCTCTCTTGGCTTTCTATTTGAAGGAAGAGACAAGCCAAAATGAGCCAAAACTGAGACCATAGGGGCAAAATACCACCAATAAGCTGGTCAGCTTTCTCCTGCCTTTGTGCGAGGCAGAACCTCAGAGCTGACAGGGATTTGTGCAATATCCCCACAAAAGTACCATCCTCTCCAACAAACATCCTTGAAGAAATAGACATATGAAGAGCATAACAGACAAAAGAAAAGGGGTTGTTTGGAAAAAACTTAAGTCACCTAACTAAACATTCTCCAGGCTACATGTAGTTTGCCCGAATGTGAGCATAAAAGTACATCAAAGTTATCACTTTTTGCTTAATGCTGAAGGGTTAATATCAATTTGTTTTTTCTGCTCAAGAGTTTCAGGGACAAGTATAAGAGAGGCTGATGGAAAGAGGGATAAAAGAAGCAGAATATGCAAGGAAGAGAGGAGGGAAATTAGGAAGTTTGGTTGGATAGCTGGCTTTTATCCTTCACAGCTCTGAACACTGGACAAGTATTTTTCCTCCTAGTTAGCTGTCCTATCAACAGAAAAATGCATGAGTGACATATTGAAATAATAAGCTTTAAAAGATTACTTATTAATTCTCATTTCAGGAATATGTCCACATTTCCTTGGCGAGGGACCCCCACCCCCCCACACACACAAATATACTGAGAGTGAATAACAAGTTATTAGCAATTGAGACAACACTAATTATTTAACCATTAATGTTGATGGTATGTAGCCAGTGAAATTAATTTAACATAGACATTCAAAGCAGCTATAATCCAAAGAGACGTAAAGAAGAGAAATTAAGCAAATGTCTCTTTGAGCTCGTATTTCACTGTCTTAAATATGAATGCCCACTTGGGTAAGTGAGTGGCTGACTGGCTGCTGACACCCATGATAACTGGTCCTGATCTATTAAGTCCCTGAAGATCCATAAGTTAAAGGGCTCTTATTGAAGACAGTAACGATGCTTATGTTGTTAAAACGAGACATATACTACAGAAGTCTAGAAGTCTGCAGTGTTTCAGAGCAGCGGATCTACATTTACCGACTGAACCCACCTTTTTTCTCATCCTCCTTTGGCACTTTTTGTGTTTTATGCTTGATTTCATCACTTCCAGGTTTCTAGGATTTGGAAAATGAAGGGGTAGGAAGAATCACCAGCTCTTGTCTGCTAAGAAGGAAGAAATAACGATAGGATATCCATTATTTCCTGAAGTGCTAACATGGTCCCTTTCATCAAATTCTGTCATTGTTTTAGTACAAACCTGTTTTTAGAACAAATCTTTTACATCCGTTTTACAGATGAGAAACTGGGGACCAGCAGACATAAAGTCATGTTCCCACAATGCAGTTCAGAGGCACTTAAATATGGTCCAGTTATCATGGAATCAGCTGACACATTATAAACACAGTTGTGTACAAGGTCCTGCAGCTAGATAGCCAGCCACTACTGGCACATCAGAGGATCAGGCATATTTCCTAATGAAGTGAATTAGCCTGGGCTGTACTTAGCCGTATTGCCTTCAGGTCTGAACCTAGTAGCGTGAAGGTGATCTGAGGTATTCTCCGGCAGTGCTGCATTGCTTAGCAATGTGCTCATGTGAAAAGACTCTGCAAGAGTGACAGTGAAACTGTGATTTCAGGTGAGCACCTGACTACATTCCCACCAGCACACTGGTGGTACTGGCAGGTACGAAGGGACCACAGGGGTCATGGAGACAGATTACTGGCATTGCAGAGCCCACGTGACATGGCTGCGGTCACAGCTGTGCAGGAGGCTTGCACAGCCTCCTCGTTTGCAATGTGGGTGAATCCAGCCTTAAGCCTGGATGCTGGAGTCACGTTTCCAGAGAACCAGGTAGTGTATCAGAGACTAAGCCTGAGCCCTAGGACATCTGTAGTATATTTAGTTCAATCCGCAACTGGCCTGAACAGGTCAGGGGTTGGGAAGATCTTTTGTGTGTACACACAGATGTATAGGATATATAGTCTCTCTGACACCTAGAGACCCAAGGAGTCTGTTTCTGTCCGGTAGTCTGAATAAAGAGTGTTTTATCTTCATCACAGCATAGTCTTGTCTCATTTTATGGCAACAGAGACTTTAATGACAGGGTCAAACAGCTGTCATATGTTGCACAAATATACAATGGGTAATGGATACAGTTATACTTCATGTAGATTAGTCACACCCAAAGAAAATTACTTTTAAAGCAGTAATGAAAAACAAAAAAACATTCCTTAGTCCTTTTTCTTTTCTTTTTCTTTTCTTTTCTTTTTCTTTCTTTTTTTTTTTTTTTTTTTTTTTTTTTTTGAATGACCAAAGTGATCATATTAACATTGCTCTTCACAGAAAGAATGTGCTTATAATGCTTCTATAAATCCTGCCTGGTTTCCACTGAAAGTGCAGGGAGCCTTAAAAATGATTTCAAGACATAAATCAGGTTAAGAACTAGTATTTGCAATGGATAAGAATCTGTCTAACACTTTGACAAAGAGTATAGTACTGTACACAAAGTGTAATGCAATAGCTCTCTTATTTATTTCTGTTTTGCAGAAAGCAGAAACTGTTCTTGCCATGCATTACCCCTATTATGTTCCTTCTTGGGAACCTGAGACCTTTTGAATCTATCTTCTGAACCATTTTAATATGCAGTAGAACAAAAGGATCACAGTGTCACTGATGAATACATTGTAAAGTCAAAGCCATAATTACAAATAGCAAATGGAAAATGTATGCATTTCGATAGAGAGAAAAAAAGTACCATATGCATGCACAAAAATAATATTTTTCACCATATTTATGTTATTTAACCCTCCCCCCTCCCTTTCTTCTTTCCCTGGCTCCTCTCAAAGAAATCTTTCTTTCAATAGTCTTCAGACGTGGAAAGGGACACCAAGGGGAAAGAGGAATCAGCTTTCATTGATGCAGTGTCTAAGGGCCATGGTCTTGGCCTAGACCCCTGACCCTCATGTCTGTAGCATTATACACAGTGTCTGGTGTGATCAGCACAACCTTGTTATTCAGCTTTTGTACTGTGCATATTTAATTTCAAAACACATTCCAATGGCAGCAGGGAAAAATTCGCCCTCTTTTAAGTGTATGATTCACCAGCTCTTTAGAGTCAGTTGGTGGCAGATGGGCAAGTGTGAAAACTTCTATTTGTGATCTCACACTATATAATGAGCACAAGCCACCACTGGAATCGCGGTTTCTGCACGGAGAGCCCTGTGCGCTCTCTTTCTGCTCAGAGCCGGTTTTCTGAACTTGTGCCTCAGCGGGAGCCGTGCCACAAGGCCAGGGCATGGGCACTGCACCCAAGGAGCACCTCCGCTTTCAGGGGCTTCTGCGCACGTGGCCTTTACCAGCCCAGTGCAGCCTTCGTGGCCTGGCACTCGGGCTCAACCTATCCACCTGGGGTGATGCTTTAGTGGGAATATGTAGCACCTGCTCTCTGCGGCTGTTTATGATCCGGATTACAACGGGGCAGTCTGGATTATAAAGTGCTTCCTACTCCCTGTAACTTTTGCATGAGGTAGTCATAATCCATGCTGCAGTCCACAAAGCAGAGAGGCTTTCCACTAGGCTTTCCACTAGGCTTTCTCTGAATCAAGGCCTACCTTTCTGCGGAAGTTTTAGCATGAAAGATGGAAATTAAGAGATTTCTAGAGAAACTGCCCAGAATAAAAGAAGACATATCTTAAATGCTATCAGCATGCTGCTTTGTCTTTACATTTGAAGAATGCAAACTCTTTTGCTTATGCAATTTGTCCACTAGAAATGGGTTAATTTTCTCTAGTTAAAATAAGAACTTCATAGAAATTTAAGTGCTAATGGGACATGAAAATTTCTGAAAATGAAAACTATTCAGGTTGCCGGTCTATTATTACTGCTAGTAGTTATTACTATAGTGCATTAGTTTGTAGGGGCTAGTAAGGAATTAGGACTCTGTTTAGCAAGGCACTGTACAAGTAATAAAGAAAATAGTCTCTACCCCAGTGATCTTGACACTCACAGTGTTTGATAGGATCCAAAAAATGAAAGCGATAAATAAGGAGAGTGAAATGACAATAAAGGAAGATGTTATGGCAGCTGCAGAGAAGACTTAGCTTGCTGTATATTTGGCCAATTTCAAAGAAGGAAGTTTTCTTTTATTTTTCTTAGTCCTCAGCTCTTTCCAGTTTTTGGCAAGGACCAGAGACCTAATCTTGTGAAGTGCTGAATGCCTCCTGTGATATCATCATCCCCTTAGTGACAGCCCCCAAAAGTAGAAGGACTAAAAATACTGTAAAAAAAAGAAAGAAGAAAACAAGAAGTGCCTGAAATTTGAAGAGGAAGTTTGTTCTTGAAGGGTTTGAAGCCTCATTTTACAGACCGGCTAGGCTGTTTATGGCTATGAGAAAGTATAAAGAAAGTCAATGCAAAGTACAACATCCAGGGATTTGGTACAAGTCCAGCATGAATCAAACCTCACTCTCATTTTGATATTTGCCCAACACATTTCTGGATATGTTCAGTACAGGTTGGCACAGATCAATAATAAATTTAATATCTACTAAAAATCATAACAATGGATAACCATACAAACTGAAGAGAGGACTGTTGTACATGGACAATATTTAGGAACATCATTTGCACTGCAGGAGTAAAACAAAATACTAGCTACTCTGAAAAAAGAGCAAGTTGTAAGACTTTAATAAAAATATCCAGTAAGCTCATCTATAATTGTTAACATTGGGAGTTCCTCCTGCAATTTAATGGGAACCTCTTTAGCACATATTCTTTGCCTTCTTACTGTATTTCATCTATAAAGGCATTAAATGTGATTTCTGATTTGCTTATGCCTACTGTTATTATTTGTGGTTACACCTCCGATGCATGAGGAGCTTTTTATAGAATCCCAGCAGGTCATCTCTAGGGGACATAGTAATAATAATTAAAAGAAAAGACAGACAGAAAGACCTGAGGAAATAGAATTAAAGTAAGAAAGACTTGGCTGTTATATATTTGTTTGAGTTAAAAGAATTTTGCTTCTCCTTCAGCTCTTGCAAGTAAGAATGTAGTTTGACTGGATTCATTCTAAAAATAGAAAAATATCATGTAAGGCAACACCATAATTCTTTCTTTCAGATAAAGTCAGTACTCTTAAAGTTTGTCATATCATGTAGAGACACTGTGGTATATCTTTGAGGATGAAAAGTCGAGGTTCAAGACATGGTTCAATATAACAGTAGGTTTTCATTGTAGATTTTCATCCTTTTCCTTGTTTTCATGACATCCACAGCCAAACTGTGAGTGTTTGTCTTCAGTTCTCAAGGTAGCTGGGACCCTAACCAGAAAGTCAGCTACAAACAGTCCCTGGGATGTCTCATGTTTGAAATCCACATTGATTCTGGATTCCCAATAATCTGAGCTCACCTCCAATTTTCAGTAAGCACAGAAGTTGAAATAGACATTTTTATTTAATTAAACTGCATAGATTATGAGTAATATAGAGACTACTAACAAAAATTTTTGAAGAAAGAGAAAGCAGTGTGCTCTCTCTCCTTCGTCCTAAAAAGCCTTGGCCCAGAGCCAGTTATTATTATAAGCTGACTGAGCTGGCATGAAGCCAAGATGCTGATAACTTAGCATGAAGCCAAAATGGATGGCTTCTCTCCCATCCCCCCCAGCTATAGATTATGGGTGTGACAAACATTTCTACCACCCCAATTTTCAAAACTGCTCAAGGACCAAGTGTGTGTATATCTGCGTGGGCAGGGGTGGAGCTGAAGGAAACCTGCTGTGTATTATGTGTTTGAAAAGGATATGACACCCTGTTTATAATTCTACAAGAGTTCAGCTGCTCACACTTTTTATTTAGTGAGGCAGGTCACAAACTCCGATGTCCACTTCTCTTCCCGTGTTTGTTTTTTTTCTTTGATACCCAAACAGACAAAAGTGAAAAGAGTGCGTTTGGCCCCAAGGGTCACATGACCTTAGGCACACTGAGGACCTGGGAGCACTTTCTTGAGCTCAATATTCAGCAGAAAAGGGGAACATACATGCTACTCAGCCTGTCTAGACTTTTTCTTTTTTTATCATTGATTCCACACACCCCAGACAAATAGTGGCAAACCTCAAGTGATTACCCTACGAGCTCTTCAGCACAGGAAGGTTTGTTTGTTGTCTCTTCAGTATGGAGAGCTGTTTTGGTAGCACGGCCATTTGGATGTACAGGGTTTGCTGGGGCTAGCAGGTGACAGACGAGATTGACCAGCCTTGCAACACAAGTGGTGGCTCCAATGGGGAGCGAAGGCTGCCCAGGTGGGCAATGGCTTTTGTGTGTCCAGAGCATTGCCCTGGTAGCAAGCCATCACCAGGTTGCCATGGTGGCTACCAGAGCACATTGTGGACAGAGATCTGTCAGTCGGTGGGGTGGACTTGATGGAAGCGCTTCTGGGTTTGTCTTTCTGTTTCTTCCTCTGTAGGTTTAATGCAATAAGGTGTGGGGTGACCCATGGTGGTTAGATCAGCAAAACAACTGAAAGTAGCTACAGATTTAGGCAAGCATATAATGCTTGTGGGAAGGCCCACAAATCTCCAAGTTTTGCCTCATTTAAATCCTGGTGTGCAGACAGGCCAGGGCTGAGTTTCCACACATTAGAGACCAATGTGTGTATCTGTAGTCAGCCTGGAGAAAGCTTGGGTTTGCTTTCAGATCTGCCCACTCCTGGACTCAGTTATATGCCTTTCCTTCAACATCTTAAGCCAGAGATCTCATAAGCAGGGAAAGAATTCCTTGAATCTAGGAAAAGCCAGAATATACTACAGTGATTACGCTCCTCACTCATATTGATCCTGTCCAGAGTTTTCCACCCCTTCACTGGATATCACTACAGTGTACAGTCTTCTCCACAAGTCCTTAGAAGCATTGATTTTGAGCTTGCCAAGGAATTTTAGCCGAATTTTAGTTTCCAAGTGCTTTCAAACTGAAATGGCTTAACAGTTATCTGGCAGAATAGGGCTGCATAAATAAGAGGGCAGTGAACTGGAAGATCTTTAATATAGACAAATCTTCTATGGTGCATTGTCTTACAGTCAACATTGCAATTCTATCTGTGATGAAAGATGTAACTGGCAGCTACTGTTTGGCCCCAAATGGTGGGCTAATAGGTTGAACATATTTAGTGCTAATATGGCAAAATGCTGCTTCTTCAGCCTTCCACATCAAATGAACCATGTCTCTTGCCCAGTCTAAGAACCCCTGGAATAGTACAGGGTTTAAACCCATTTACTGTTGCATCAGCTTGCAGGTGGAAGAGGTCAAAAGCTTCCTTTCAACTACTTTTGGCCTCCTCAGTGTGCTACATATTGTCGGCAGTACTCAAGAGATACAGAGGGATTACAAACTAATGCAGCATGAATGTGCAGGTGACCTGATCACACACAAGTCATCACACATGTGGTTACCAAATACCCCTGCTCCTGCCACAATGCATGCATTATGCATAGGAGCCAGCTGGCCATTTATCTGAGCAGACACAAAGAGAACTTCAGATTGCTCTTGAGTAAATAGAGATGTGAAAGACAGAGACTATACAGAGTCATTACATTTCTTTCTTTCCTTTTTTTCAAAGTCAGTGATGGATATTCATTGGAGATCTAACATAAAATAACCCGTTCATCTAGCCTGCATAGTAGAGATACCCCCTAGATGAAAAATCACAGCTGGCTAAGCATGACTAGAAACTCATATGTCAGAGCAGGACCAGGTTCCAGCTTGTGGATAATTATTTAATGAAAGTTAATACATTATTTCTTGTAAATCAAATACAATCAAATGGAAAAGAATTGCTTGGCCAGGTCTTCAGTGAGATTATCTGTCTCT
The DNA here is from genome assembly GCF_028389875.1 of Rhea pennata. NCBI lineage: Eukaryota > Metazoa > Chordata > Aves > Rheiformes > Rheidae > Rhea > Rhea pennata. The sequence continues at coordinate 55,880,307 of NC_084667.1, read as the reverse complement.
CTTAAATGTATCAATAGAGGCTTCAGTTAGCAACAGAGCAATAGCAGTAATGCCAAATGCAGCTGATCACAATGAGAAGACATGATATTTTCTTCAAGACTACCTAGAATTTGACTGGAAACTTTTGGCATACAATTCTGCTACGTTACTCCAACATTTCACCAGTGCATTTCTTCTGACAGTATTGGAATTATTCTGGCATAAAACTATAGTAACACTGCAAATAAAGCCCATGACCTCCGCAGGGCTTTTATGATTTTATTTTTCCAATGTAGAAAAATACTGTAGACAGATTTCAGTTACATGATTACAAGGGATAAATGCCTGAGTAAGAGCTGCAGGCTTTGGTCTATAGGAGGTAGGCCTGGATTCAGCAGGGTGCTTAAGTACTTGCAGAATGTTGAGTAAGAAGCAGCTCCATGGCTCAGAAAAAAGGTCTAGCTAGAGAAGATGTGGTTTAGTGGTTGAAGACGAGGTTTGGGATTCAGAACTTTGCACATTCTAATCCCAGCTTTAGTGGTCTCTGTGGTCTTCTCTATTTTTAATGTGCTAATAATAATCCTTAACTCATGAAAAGTGCTAAGCTTTATTACATAACAACATCGTTCACTTTTACTTTTATTATTGTTCGGTCTCTTCAAGTGTTGTATTTACCCCCAAATGTTCTGTTTTTGTAACTTGCGTGTCTCTCTGGCTCATGTTTGGTACTCCTCCTAAACAACCTTTTGTCTAAAGGGTTTCTCATTGACAACTCTGTGTCGTACGTGGGATGGTAGGTTCCCCAGTTATCCCAGTAAAGCTGGGAATGGCAAAGAAACACACCTTTCCTTGAATAAACAGGTATAGTAGGTTTCTGTCAGTTTAACTGGGAACACTGTGAAAGACAGGGATTGGTCAGAAAAGAGTTACTCACTGGGTAAAATGCTCTTACATGAAAATAGGTAAATCCAACATGAAACGGGATACTTTTAAGACTAATCCAGATGGTAAGGCAAATATAGTTTACTTCTAAGCACTGGAAATGATAATATGTCATCATTTCATTTAGAAAAACTTTTCTTACTGTTCTAACAGGCTGCTGGTGTATATCTTAATTATTATTTTACAAAATATGCATTAGAGTCTTCTAAATCATATAACCCAGGAAAGAAGAGAAATGTTTCTGTACCTCTGCCAAAAGTCCTGCCATTGGATCAGACTTTTGATTTTAGTGTTCCATTCTTTGGATTAGGCTTGTCCACAGTCCAGATAATAGCAGAATTCAGTGACACTGTGTAGTCTAAATATAAGAGGATTATTTGCAAAGAAATGTACATTGCTCCTGAATAGACATAATCATAACTGTTATCAATAACTAAGACAGACATTTTCCTTCGCAAAAAACTACTGAATTTCAATAGTTACTGCAAGTTTGGTAAATAAGATACAAAACAAATTTTGCAATCTAGCAAACTTCCCCACAAGCACCACTTTATAGCAAATTCTTAAATACAAAATATTTCTTCAAAGACTAAAAATTTTCTTGCACAGTTTATAAATAAATGCTAATGAAGACATGGATAATAATATTATATTTTGGTTCCCATTAAAAAACAAAGTGAAAGATGTGTGAGAAAAATAGCACTTTTAATTGTAAATATGTTGTAGATGTTTTTTTATGTATTTCTTAACTAGAATTTGATGTTCTTTACTTTCAGTCTATTAGTATTGAGTTTTCCTATGTTTTGGAGCTGGCAAAAAGGGAACAATGTAAACAAATGTTGCTGGTATGTTTTGTCACTTTTTTTGCTTGTTTGCTGGAATTCACTGCAAAAATTCTTGACTGTCAATGGCAATTTATGGGAGAATGTGATGGAACAGCAGACTGAATAAGATATGGACCTTTCTTCAAAGTTGAACTTGTCTATATGACTCACTAGAATATTGGTATACTGCTGAAACCTTGTATTGCACAGGTTTATTGCCACAGGAATGAAGTAACATGAGGCCCTACAGAAATGTATAAATACTATAAACAGGAATTTACTCTGAGAAAGGAATCTGAGAAAAGAATTCAATCTAAATTTCAAACAATTTTCCTTTGGGATTGAAAGAGGAGGCTTTATTGCCTTCTAGTCATTTTTTAGGCAAAGGCTGGTTTGAGAGATGCATTGTAAGTAAATTTACTGAATGGATTCCTTAGAGAATGCATTTGGGGTGTACAGGCTGAGTGATTTTAGGTGGTGAATTAGATGACAAGCTTTCTTGGTAATGCCAAGAAACACCACTTCTGAACGTGTCCAGTTGATGACTAGTGGAATGTAGGTGTGAGATCTGGGCTTTACTTCACTACCCAAAAGCTTTGTGGGAATAGCCAGTGTCTCTGGCTACAGCTATAGAGCAGAGAAGGAGTTGCAGTGTGGTCAGGCTCAAGGCTGAACTCTGCCGTAGCTGTCGGCAGAAGGACAGTGTCAGAAGGCAAACTCCAGGGGCACCACACGATGCAGAGGTACAGTTAAGGTTGCATTTACCGTTCTGCGCTGTTTCCATCCACTGCAGCTGAGTAGTGATGTCCTGTGACTTTTGCCAAGCAGACAAAATGGTCAATGTACCGTTCTGGACAGTCCTCAGTGTCAGTTACGATTAACAGGTGAGATTTGTAGAGAATCTGTACTCAATTGCCTGTGAGAATAACACAAATTCCAAATCACAGATTTTAAAAGCTAAAACACTCCCAGAAAAATCACTTCAAGCTCCATATTGACAAGTTTCCCAAAATTCATCTATAAAATAGGAATATAATACTTCCTGCTCCACAGGAGGGATGTATTTACTTTGTCCAAAAGTACTTCTATTTTGGACCCGTATAAATGCTTCGTAATGTTCTAGCTTTTCTAGATCATATGGGAATATATACTTATGATCTACCTCATGCACATTTTATGTTGACAACATCCTCAGATTCCCATTTCTCCTTGTACTACCAATATTTTGTGCAGTTGGTATCTTGTGTCTGAGTAAAGCTCAGGACTGGACCTTGGCTATTTGACGACTCTTATCAAATTATACATAAATTAATTGTAATTAATTGTAACCCCTTCACTAGTACAGTTCAGCAACTTATGCAATGTACTGTGCATGAATACCAAGTATGAAAGAAAATACCTAAAAAATAGAAGTTAAATAGTTGAACCTTGATACTACTTGCTATTGTGGCTATGTATAATGCTCCAGTTGTTCAGTCCAAGGCTCTGTCTCTGGTCACCTGCCTGGCCATCTGCCTGCATATAGGTCTCATTTAAACATGCTATTAAAATGTACTCAAGTTAAACACAAGGATTAAGGAGCAGGAAGCTCTCTCAGCTTAACAAGCTAAGATGTAGGACGTAGAACCAAAATGTTGACATAACTTCTATGTTCAGCTATTTTTTTTCCTCTACTTCTTCCTCTCCTGTACACTACAAACTGGAAATGAATATGCAGAGATTTTTTAACATCTTTTGTTGATCGAATTTATAGTGTTTGAGTGATTTTCTCAGTAAGGTCAAAATGGTAATACTGGGAAAAGTGCAAACAAAGTTTCATTTTGCAGTGAAATAACAGTTTATTGTTTACATTTAAACTGAAGGAAATTTCTTTGCCTTTTGCTGTCTCCCCTTGATTCAAAGCCCCAGCTCTGGATCATTAGAAGCAACTCCTATACATACTTTGTGCTGCAGTAGGTTGGTATGTATCCCATAAAGAGCATTTGTGTTCTGTTTGCTTTTGAAACCTGAGTATAGATCCCGCAGGCATTCTTTGTGCATGCAATCCCATGTGAGACAGTAGCAGCAGGGGACAAAATGAAGCAAGAGAATTGTATCTGACAGAGTCCTTTAAAAAGAGTTGTTCACTTGACCAGCATAGTGGGTACCTGCCTATGGCATCTAGTCTAGAAAAAAATATAGAAATCTGCCCTTTTAAGTTTTTTATATGAGTTTTTCCTAGATTTCTTCCTCTTAAACAACTTTGATCATATGGAAGATGGTGGAAGATAAGTGTACAGAACATGGAACATCTGTCTCAGATCTAGAGAAAGATTTCAGAAACATATGTGTTTGTACAAAGTGGATTGCAAAACCCTCATGATCCTGAGCCTGTACATGGCACTGATTTTTGTTCAGGCAAGCATGAAACTGTAACATGAACATTTTCCTATAATACAGATCAGCCGAAATGGTATCATCAGATGGTCAGTGGGAATTTTCCCCGGAGGGCTGAATACAATTTCATCTCAGCCCAGGTGCAATTGAGTCACTGACAGAGTCTAAAAGGGAATATGTCTATACGTGATCTAGGAAAATTCAGAGGAGATTACAGAAATACTTGCTCTAAGGAGTATAAGAACTTGGAAGAGGGAAAGAGAGAGACGACGACAAGGTGAACATTGTTGTAGTTTTTGTAGTCATGTATAAATATCATGATCACACAGGAAGGTCCTAGCACACTGAACCTTAGTCACCGTTCGTATGTTATGTTTCCAAAATCATTATTGCACTATTTGTATTCCACAAAGCTTTGCATATATGAGTGTTCTTGAAATTAAGGGTTGATGGTTTTACTGAATCCAGTGCAGTGCTTTTGGAGCACATTTTGGCATCTGTCAGTCAGCATAACTTGTAACTAAACTCTGCTAGCACTAAGGGATGCTTAAATGAATTGCCTTTACTGTAGCATAGCAACTTATTTATCCAGTCTTCACTCTTTTTCTGCCTATCTCTTTATCTATTCCTTATTACATTTAGTATCTGAGTGCCTGATACTCTTCTGTGGATTTTAGCCTGACAACACCCTTGTCAGGTAGGAAGTATTATTCTCCCATTTTAAAGAGGTGGGGAAACTGGGATTTGCGCAAGGTCATGGAGGAAGTCTGGGGGTGAGCAGAATGCAGGCCTTTTGCGATCTGGAGGTAGTAACATAGCTACTAAATTAGATTTACTAATCAGGCTATGTAGGAATAGCAAACGTGGATAAGTAATTGACTTCAACTACTTGTGGTGGTTGCATCTTAGATTTTTATTCTTTTCATATCTATTTCCAAAGACTATTTAAGCATTTTCTGAATTATATGAAATTTGATTTTTTAATACAAGGAAAACTATTTCTTCAAATATGTTATTTTAGTTCCATAACATTATATTCCAAGATTCATGTGTAGATTTGCAGAGAACAAAGCACAGCTATTCTGTATTTACTTTACCCAGCATTTCTGTAAGACAGAACAAAATATGTGATGAATCTGGCAAGGCGTTCCAAGCTGACGTAACAGTGATGAAAAAAAAAGACATTTCAGTGATATCACACAAAATGATGAAAACCATGTTTTGTATTTAAGACTGGAGTGGTGTTTAAGAATTCAAACGGCTGGTTTTGGCAGACATCTAATTGTAATACTGTAGCATCGCTGCAGGCAATTTTCTTTGATTTAATTAGATGAACTGTGGTATTTTTTTCTTTTTGCAAAAAGGCTTTATTATGTAGAAATGAAATATGTATAAATTTAATTTTTAATCTTGTCACTACAGAGTAGGAAGGAATAAGCTGATTCTTTTAATTTACCCTCTTTGTTTAAGAAAAAAATTAAATTAATCTTATCACAAATGTTTATGAGTAATTGATTTGAGTTTTGCACTCCAGTCAGAAGTGATAGAGTTAAGATTGCTCTGTGTTTCTCCTGAATTGAATCTAACATGTCCATCTTTCAGTGCAAAAATGCTATTTGAGGCCTCAATTATGTTATTTTTCCTCTAGACTATGATAATATTAGTGTTTAAATCAGAGTTTGGACTAGAAGGAAATAGATCAATGTAAAAGATTTACTCTATCTTGTTGTTGTTGTTTTGTGATATTTGTTTGTGCATGTTTGTCTATTAAGTCTAAAAAGTAATTAATCTCCAAAGATTCCCTTTAACACTTATTTCAAGGTTTTGTGTGTCAAATACAGAGGAGATCATTTTGGGTAAATTGTAAGCAATTACAATCACAGGAAATCAACAGTACTCACAGGGTCATATGCCACCAGTTTTCAGACAACCAATTCAAATTAGCGGACTATTTCAGTTTTCCCAGATCTGAGTTTGAACTTGAAATGTGCAATTACTAGATCACAGTATTTATTAAATTTTCAAATATTTATTGATGTGAGGTAGTTTCAGAATTCTGTAGGACCATCCTTATGCTTCTCTATAGGGTCCAGCCAAAATCTACCTTCAAGGAAGGTAATGAAAAATTTCTGCCAGCTTGGGAGCCTGATTTGGGGCTTCTTGAGAGCCAATATTTTACTCTGTGTATTAAGATGGCTGATGCAGGAGTTCTTGAAATAAATGACAGAACTTCCACTGGTTTCAGCACAGAGGTTGAGGCTTTACTTTATTCTTAAATCTTAGGAGTATTATCAACCTGATAAAGAAGTTTTCTTTCTGTTTGCAGTGATGATGGTGGGAAGAGTTAATTGAATTGCCATCTACTGTCAGAATGCTGCAAAAAGGGCATAACACTATAGTTATATATGTATATTTTTTGCTTATCATTGGAAAACATCAATGAACTTGAATTTAAGTTCTTGTTTGATATCAATTTTTATAGCAGAAGAGTCCAAAGTGATTAATACAACTCAGTTAAGGTTCTTCAGGTCAGATCCATACTCAAAATCAGATTATCTAATGATTATTATCTAAAATTTGTCCTTTCTGAAAATATTTTTATTATAAGGAGTGAAACAATAGAAGATTCTTCGAACATTGTATATATATTTCATATAATTATGAAAGTGATGGGATCATACTTTAGACAGAATACAGGGCTTTTATTCAGATAACTATTTTATTTCTTTCCAGAAGAATTCACTTGCTATTAGACTCAAAGTATTTATAACAGGAATAATTTTCCTTGCATAGCTTATGGGGGCTTTTTTTGATCCAAAACAATATTATTTGACATTTGTTACATTTAGATAGTCTTAAAAAATAGATCTCGAAATAAAATTCCATATTATGATTAATACTTTTTTAAATAAGAATTTCAAGTTGGCTTGAAATGGAAGTATTTTTTAATTGGTTTATTTTCACTGAAGAATTCAAAAAGTAAGTTTATTCCCTCTAATTCTGCATAGTTAAATTATGAGCTTTGTCCTTGTTTCAGCACTTTGAAATTTATTTTTATTTGCTGTTTTTTCATGAAAAAATCTTAATGATAAATATCTTTTATATGTACATATTTTTCATCACTTTTTTATTTAGTCTGATGAAATGTTAGATGTATTATCAAAAACGGAATGCAAAGATGCAGCCCAAACCAATTTTTCCCCAATGATAAATTACCTGTATCAGTGAGCCTGATTCCCACAGATGATACATGCTCAAGGTGGAGCTTATATGACTATCTATTCCTAGAGTCCCAAACACCAAATACAGGACTAAGCTCTCCACTAGTGTAAAGTAGCCTCAAAACCACTCTTATTTGTGCTGGAATACAACCACCATCCTGCTCTGTATTGCTCAACAGCATTCTGGTCTTGATGTTTCTTACACTACAGACCCCAGGAGAAAAAAGAAGACATGATCTTGCAGAGCCACAAGATACTGTCCTTAGAGAAGAGAATGTTTAATCCTGTGTTTAAGCCAGTTTCCCCAAGCCTTTGCTACTGCAGGGAGCATAGCAGAGAGCAGGCACCAGAGCAAATCCAGCATTTTAAAAATTAGTACAGGGGACAAGGAATCAGGGATCTGGGGCCATAGCAACTCTTTTAGAGGGCATTTCTGCTTTCATTTTTATTTCAGAAGGAATCCAGACTACATTTGTAGCACAGAAGTTTGCGTGTGCACTGATGTGGACTGAGATCAGAACCTGAATCATTAGTAAAAGGTATTATAATATAACCTACTCTACTGAGGTGTTCTAAGAAATAATTATTGTTTGCAAAGCTCTTTGAGTTCCTCAGAAGAAAGATGCTATAAAAGTGCAAAATACGATTATTATTATTATTATTATAAACTTCTAAATGCCAAAAACTAGGCAGTAATAATAGAAGTGCTGAAACAACTTTAACAATAGTGATGTGAACACATTAAGCTGTAATAAAGCCAGAGTCAACTAAATCAATCAAGTAGGCCTTGCAAACTGCTTGTTAGGACAAAATTGCATCTTTTATAAAATAAATACAGAGCAGATTCTCAGCTGGTGTAAATTAGCTCCACTGGAGTCAGAGAGACTTGGATTTAAAATGAGTTGAATTTTTTGTCTTTTCCTGTTGCCATTGTTCATCTATGCATGTGCACGTGTGTATGAATGTATGCATGTTGGATATTGTAGAAATACCAGTGCTGACAAAATTTATATCAGCTTTTGGGAGAAGGAGCAAAGTTACGACAATCAATTTTATTTCAGACAGAAAAAGCCTCTTGTGTTGCTACCCTTGCACAGGTGAAGTTCTGAAAATGTTTCTTTCATCTGGCTTGTGCTCTATGGAAAATCTCTGTATTAGTCTTTGTGGGTGTTATGTGAGAAGAAAGGATGTTTGTGTAAAGCAGAAAAGAGACCATGGGAAAATATGCTTGACTGTGTAAAAGAAGGAGTTATATGCCACTGCTTAACAACTCTTCTTCCCTTTCATTGACTCTTACCCTATAAGATTACCAACAAAACTACTTAATCATCAAATGCAAAACATAAACAAGGAAATTGATTTCACAGAAGATCAGATTGAATTTTCAAAATATTTTGAAGCTACTTATTTAAGTACTTTTTCTAATTGTTTTTAAAGCACTTTTACTGTTTCAAAACCTACTTAGATCTTGCTTTTAAGAGGTACCTCAGACAACAGGCTAATGTCATAATCTTACCACGTCAAATTTGTGTATCATATTGTGATCCTTCAGGAAAAAAGTATACAAAGTGTAAGTGACTAAATACATCTGAATTAGTATTCTACTGTCATGATGAATGACCTTTTTTACTGGAAACCAAGTATATTTCATGCAGCTACTATGAAGATAAAATTTTATATTGGCTTGAATTATCAGGTAAACTTCTATAGGCAAGAACAGCAGGAAAGAGAAGCAAGGAAATCACTGCTTGTCCTGTTACTGACTTCCTTGTCATTAGCATTCTCAGTCTTCATCTGCTTAGATGTAAAATAAGGATCATAATACAATAACAGTCATTGTTACACTAATTATAAAGGGAGAGAGAGTTTGAGTCTCTGTAATTTCTGAATAGTGTTTCTCATCTTCCATTTCATAACAAAGTTTGGACTGGGGGAAAAAGAAGAAACAAGGAGAGTAATTGAAACACAAAAGAATATGTATTTTAAATTGTGTCTCTACGCCTGAAATGGTCTGAACTCCCTCTTCAAGTCCAAGCAGATATTTCAGATCCATGTTTGAATGTTGCAGCTTGGGACCCTGTCTAATTCTAAAAGACTTATTGTAATTTATTATTAATAGGAGTAATGATTGATATTGTTGCATTATTTAATAATTGCATTACTTTCATTATTTAATAATAATTATTATTTGCACATGCAGATCAGGTAGTTAAGGCTCTTTGCCATAAGATATGCAAATAGAGATTAATGAGTGATTCATAGCAAGCAATGTAATATGATAATTTTTTTCTGCATTTGAGCATCGTTTACAATCCTCAGTATTATCACAGTATACTCAATTGCTCCATGGTGAAATCACTACTGAAATCACGTGGAATTGCTTCTTTCTACTGATTACTGGAGCATAGCTTACACAATGCTTGTTTGTTCTTCTTCTATCTTATCAGCTAAGACTGTAACTCCTTTAAATCAAGAAGAGCATTCTAGTCAACCTCTGTACAATGCCCAGCAAAATGATTCCCTTGGCTCTTTTAAATAATTAGATTTCTAGGGCAAGTCAGTAATAATTTCTAGAAAACAAATATTGACAAATGCATACTAGGAGTATTTGAGCAAGCCTTTGGAAAAACTACTCTCTGTAAATGAGTGCTATGGTTAGTGAACACCATAGGTGTTCCATGAGTAAAACAGGGAGTAAAATAGCCAACAGATCATAAACGTGTCAGAGTTTCTTTTTTTTTTTTTTTCCCTTTAATTCATAAAAGTGTTTACAGAAAGCTTTTGAATCATTTACAGTCTCTAGCTTCTTGGAACTTACTACAGTGATCTTCCCATTTTGTGGTTGGCATCGTTACCCTAAGCTTCTTGTGCACCAAAGATATATATATGTTAAAAAACAATGTGATGTATATAGATTTATATAATGTGAGAGTTACTGTTTTTTTTTCCGTCATCTTTATCTTCATCTCCATCTGTAAGTACTTAACTAGCATCATTCCAACTAGACTATCACATATACACATATACTTAATGTTAAATCTTTCCTTAAATATTTATGGGATTCAAATCTTATAGAAAACCTAAAAATAAGTTAGGTCCATTCTCTCTGATTATCTTTGTTAATTCATCCCTAAGTTTGGGGTAAGAAGTCAAACTGTAATCAGTTTGTTTTGTTTTTTCTATGTGGAAAAAAAATCTGTTTCAGTTTGGTCATAGAACAACAAGCAGCAACAGAAGCATTTTGAAGAAGTTCTGCTTATGCATAAGATTTTCTGTTTGGGCAGATACTGCTCAGTATGTAATTAGCAGTGTCCATTTTAGTTCTTATAAGCAGCATTTCGGCAATTAGGAACCTTTTAATTAAGTCAACTGTGTTCTCAGCTTGAGCTTTTTTGGTGGTGGTGGGGGGAGGAGGAGTGCAGTCTTCCTCAGGGAAGTGAGATAACATGCAATAGAGACTCTTCCAACTTCCACTTCCTAATAAGTCAATGTTCCCCTTTTAAAGATTTTAGTGCAATTTTTAAAATTATTTTTATAGCCATTGTCACCACTGCTACCATCAAGATTCCTCTTTCAATAAGATGCTGATTGGATGAATATGGCTTCCAGTAACTCAGCCTTTGTTTTGTAAAAACATTATTACAACATTGTATAACACTTTAGAAATGTTTCAAATTTAGGCTGGCGTGGTGACTTAGCAGACTAGGGGGCTAACATATGGAGTCTGCTACACACTAGAGACTGTGGTTTTATTGCTGGCACCACTAGTCAAGTCAGGATTAGCAACCATGGTATTTTCAGCAAGATCTGAGATCGTAAGGCCTCAGGTGTGGTTACCTAACGCTTGCCAGAAGGAGCAGAAATATTGATGGGTGAAAATAGAGATTGATTTAGTATAATGGAAGGGATACTTTTGCTATAAGGACTACATTTTTCTTGGGATTAAATCATTTCCTTTGTTTTCCATTAAAATAATCAAGTGGTTCAAAATTCAAAACATACCCCAAATGGTAGCTCTTGATGGGTGCAGAGCCGTCCGTCAGGACAGTGACCCTGAGTGGGATGCCATTGGCATCTCTGCTTGTCCTCTGTTGCTGCTGTGAATGTGCCAGACCTTGAAAAACAAATTGAGAAGCAAACAAACAAACAAAAAGATTCCTTTTCATATGAAATCACAGTGCGGGCAGGATCCCAAGCAAGATGTCTCTCATCTCAGCACTGTCTCTGCTGTTGAAAAGCAGAGAGAAGAAGAACTTTCTTGGGGAAGACAAGCTGGCTGAGAGTAGAAAAGATACACTTTAGGTGTTGATTATAGTGTAATAACTAATGGTGAGATTTCATTAGAAAGTAAAGAATGTGTCTGTAGGAGAAAACGGATCCCATCAAAGAGCTGCACAGAGCACTCTTTTTGTTTAATGGTAGAAGTACAAAGTGACAATATCAGAACAAAAATAAAATAAGAGGGGGAACTCATTCCCTATCTTTTAAAAAAAAAAAAAAAAAAAAGTAGCAGTTGAAGCCAATAAAGTCCTTTATTTGAATGCCATTAGTGGGTTTGGCAGCCATCCGCGCCATCTACTTCAGAGGAGCACTGCACAGATTAAGAGAGGCTGGATGCTAATTTGCACATATGGAAATGCTTTTTCTCGCCGTTCCGATGGCTCTGTTGTGGACAGATGGAATTAGTGAGCACTCCAAAGCCGTGAAGGCAAACACATAAAAAAAAAAAAAAAAGAAAAAAAAAAAAAAAAAAAAAAAGAAAAAGCTCCCTCTCCTCCTTCCTTCTTTCTCTCTTTCTTTTTTTCGTGAGAAACTTCAGACTTGAAATAAATAACATTAGCAGACCGCTCTCCCTGGCATTAACAAGCTATTTTATCATATTTCAATTGCAAATCATTTTTTAACTGGGAGTTATAGTCATCTTAGCTAAAACCAAGTGTGCCAAAAAGGACTGGCAAATTAAGGACAATCTTCAGACAAATTTGGCCTTATATGCTGTATATAGCTCCCTCTGCACTTTAGACTGTGCGCCTTGCAATACTGTCTTTCCTGACAATGTTCAGTAACTATGAATCATATTTTCTCTTTCCAGTCCTTACACTTGTACAAGTGACACTTTCACTCATCTTAGGACCAGAACGTGTCCTGCCATTTTGCTGGGATGTGGGGCAGAGGGTGGTCTGGGGGAGGAAGATGACAAAATGCAGCTCCTGAACAGAATCAAAAACCAGTCCCTGAATTTCCACTGGTATAGAAGCCATTTCACCTGCCTATCCTTGTCCAGGATATTCTCCAGGACAAGCTGCAGGAAGTGGACACAACAGAGCAGTCTGGACTCCAGCCCAGGAAGAAGGTTGTAGGAATTCTTCCTGGGGCTTTCCCCTGAGCGATGTGGTTCCCCATTGACTCCAGATTAGGACTGTGCCTTCAGCATGATTAAAACATTGGAGAAAGGATCAATCCAAGGAGACAAGTATCACTTTTATCTTGGTAATTTACAAGGGGAATTTCATATTCACCTTATCTATTGGCAGTCAAATAAAGCAGACGCACCATTCTTTAAGGCAGACGAAAGTCAACGACCTTTGTTGCCAAATGTCTGTCTAGCTGTTTTTTTTTTTTAATTTCTTTGAAATCACCTGGCACCAACAGTTAGCATTCAACCACCTCCCAAACTTTGGATAAAGTGAATGTTGGAAACCAAAACAGGATTCAAATACGATAAATAGTACCTCTCTGTTTGCGTTGAGACTGTGGCTTACTGTCACCAGCAAGAAGGTCTGTACACAGTTCAGCTTCTCTGGGCTCAAATATAGTCTCCACTAAACTGCATAAATCCATTGAGCAATCCTATGTACCCTTCTAACTAAAAGAAGAACTAAAGGAGGCTTTTGTAACCAACACCTGATTGAGATCTCTATTGCAAGGTGATGAATCTAGATGTCCTAACATTGCCTTCAGCCTGGCCTTTTTTCTTTTCCATTCTCTTCACCCAACTTCTGAGAGTGTCTCAGTGATCTTAATGGATGCACAGCTGAAAACAGTGATGAAACACACCATTTACTTGACTCTCACTGAAGAACCAACTACAAAAGTGCATTTTGCTATCAAAAGATTTATTTATTTATTTATTTTAAGGACTATGTTCTGAACATGTTTCTTTGGTAGCTTCAATCATGGCTATCAAATGAACTGAAAACATATGTACTTCAGGTCGAGGAAGAAAATGTTGTTTGTGATCAGGTCCACTGGATTATTAGCTTTACTCTAAAGTACTCCACAGTTTCTATGGAGAATGGTACCAAAGGAGAGAGATAATGAATTGCTACCAAAAATAGTGACCGCACACCTTCCTTCCTTCTTCCCTTCCCTTCCCTTCCCTTCCCTTCCCTTCCCTTCCCTTCCCTTCCCTTCCCTTCCCTTCCCTTTTCGTCCTTTTCCTTTTCCTTTTCCTTTTCCTTTTCCTTTTCCCACTAATTCTTTCCCAGGTGCTCAGATGCCAAAGGCTGGAATAATTTTGCTTCCAAAGAGCAGCACGTGGCTCTGGAGTGACAGATTCCCGACTGCTGCTCCAAGGCATTGTTCACGGCGAACAGGGAGGCTCTGACCTCTCTGATCACACAGCTGAGAGAGGAGGAGAGCATGCTACTGCTATAACTCTTACTCCTCTCTCTGTATATAGTGTGTCTAATGGGGACACGCATTATACTGCTCTCTTCCTCTAAAGAACAAGGCCCAGTCTTGAACTCTTTATTCAGGCTAAACTCTCACTGATGTCTATTGAAGCCAATGGGATTTTTGGCCTTCAGAATTGTCATTCCTCGTGTGCTTCCCAATACATAAAAAAGTATATCTTCTAATTCTCATCAGAGTTGTTTTATATTCCTTCCTTTCACCTTGCCATGCCTACATCTGCCCACTTTGCCATGGCAGAGCCTTGATACTGTCCTCTCCCCTGCCACCTCTTGTTGTTTTGTGGGCAGCATCATCATTCTTCTCTGTGGTAACAACGTAAGGAGGAAAAACTTGAAACTCTCCTGTCCCTATGTAAATCTGGTTGCAAATACATCTTTTAAATACCCTTTTACATTATGACATTTTTATCAGACAATTAAACCGAGACTTCATCTCATTTTACATAAGACATAATGGTAATGATTAAAATTCAGCCTTAGAATTTAGGGACTAAAGAGAAAACCTGCACTGGTTACAATAAAGCTGGGATTTCACTGTAGTTCCTTACCAACTTGACAGTGACCCCTCCCTACTTCTCCACCAAATGTATTGGCATTTCCCAAATGATTTCAATGGCTTTGAAATTTAATCCCAACAGAACAGATTTTAAATTACAGCTATTATTCACAGACAGCAGCCCCTTAAAAAATCTGAGCTTCAAGGAATTGCATAAAAAATAAAAAATGCATAATGATCATATAGATTCAGTTGAGGCTTGTGATATAAGAGCCAATAAAGTATTTGTAAAAATTAATGCTTTGGGGAAATGCTGGTGAAGATTCTTAAAATTAGAAACTTACTTTTTTTTTTTTTTTTTTTTTTTTTTTTTTTACATAGACTTTACAGGAAATTTAATAGAAGTATTTAATTTGTAAGAAAAGAGTATATTTTCTGAAAGAATTACGCAGTTGAGCATGTGGCATCTTCAGGGTAAAAGATACAAGACCCTGCTTGGGAAGGATAAGGGCAGCTGTAAATTAAAAGAAAAGATGCATATTTAGCTTATTTTTTTTTCTATTACAATTTTGCTTCTCTCCCATTTTAATTAATGATAACAAAGAAAATGCTAAAACGGTGACTTAGATTCCCCTGAAAAAAGTGAAACTTGAGTAACAAAGCAGGAAAAGAATTCAGCAGCAGACTACTTCATTTTTCTTTATTTTATCATAAACATAGGTGCTGTATTAATGATAAACAAGCACTTAGAAATCTTTCAGTAAATCTTACATGTCCAAAAATGAAACGTGAAAAGTGTCAGTCAGAAAATTTACTGGCAAGAAAAGATTAAAAAGTAGAATCAGAATGAAATTTTTTGGTCAGCAAAGTCTGCTCTCTGCTTTTTCTACTTATTTCTGCCTAAAAAGTTCTGTTAATGCTGTTTGTGATGGTCATGCAACAGGACTTTCCAGAATAAAAAGGCTACTGGAAGTAGAAGAAACTCAGTGAACTACATAAAGGCTGTGTTGTGAGACTGTATTGCAGTCTAGCTCACCCTTTTGTCAGCTACTACTTAAATTTTTGAACTCTACCAGCATGGTAAGCTGCTTTGTGAACCTGAGTGTCTGCAGCCTACTCCAGAAGTAAGAATAAAGAGCTGTGATAAATTGTCATGACTTCTCTATGAAAAAGACAGTACTGGTCCTAGAAGCCTTCTTAAACAACATGCATCCAAACTTCTTATGTCCACCAGGCAGTAGGATATCTGCACTGAAGTTCAGGGTACTCGCTGGCCTAGAAATTCTGGATAGCCTGAAGGAGTCTTGACCTCTTTCTGCCTGGAATAACCAGTGCTCTATGAAGCAGCAAATGTACCACTCTGATATGAAATCTTCCTGAGCTTTCAAACACACCTTTATCCAAACAGTGCTGAAAAATCCATACTAGTTTTAGCTATTTAATTCAGTCCTTTATTGAGGAAACACACATTATTCTGAAATCAACAAAAAGTTCTTCCAGTTGAAGCTTATAATCTACCCTGAGATTCAGGGCAGCACTTGAAATTTAAATGACCTCCAAGGCTCAAACAGTGAGGCTCTTCCCTTGGATAGGCAGGGGGCAGATGCACATCTTTCTTATCGTTAGGGTCTCTGATTGATTTGACCATGAGATATTGTTGCCCTTCCTGAGAGATACGGCATGAGGCCAAAGGACCATGTCAAAATGGTTTGAATTCTTCCTGGAGGCACACATCCAGTCAGCAGTAAACATGACATGCTCAGCTTCCCACCCTGTGTTGACCCATGGCCAGCCTGGAGACAACCTGTCTGAGCATGTTTGATAGCACGATCCAACAGGCAGGGTCATGCGCGCTCCCATTCATGTGCTTTGGCTGCACCAGAAGCTGGTCTCTTGAGCTCAGAGGCATAGGAGGTATATCTGCTTTTTAGTGTATCCTCCACCAATAGGAAAACCAAACCTTTCATACTAGTCCATACATGACATGAAAGTGTTCAGATACTACAACGGAAAACATGTCACAGAGACCTAAAAAAAAAAAAAAAAAAAAAAAAAAGGAATTCATCAAATACTTTCTTACCTGGGCGATACTTTACAAGAGCTTGCATAGATACAGACTAACTCTGTACCCTGTATGCCCTCTCCCTGTCTGTGTGTTCCTGCTGATGACTGTGGAGCATAGCTCCATTTCAGCTTCTTTGTTTCTGGACTCTTTGGGTGGTTCTTTGATTCCAGGCAGCTGTTCTTGCAGACAGAAAGGTGGCCATACTGTGGGGCACAGAAAATATGGGGTGTGCTGGCATGAGCTGCTTCTTGTGCTCTTATCCCATGATTGATCCCAGCCAGGCCTTATTTATGTATGTAAGTTTATCTTCTGTTAATAATTTAAATCCAGTCCCCAGAACAGGGCAGTGTCACTTTCAAAGATGAGAGGATTGTGAACATTTGGCATTCTGTCTATCCACAGAAAGCAAACAATTAAAATGTTTTAAAAGAAGCCTAATTAGAAAGCTATATAAAAGTAATAGAGGAAGCGTAAATTGAAGGACCATCTATTACAGAAATAGTGAAGGATTCTTGGAACTGCACTGACCATAAGCTCCTGTAAGCTGCAATTTCAGTACACAGTTTTAAGTAAATTCCCTTTTCAGCTTCACTTGTCCCACATGAAAGAAGAGCTAACTTTAACACACCAGACAAGAGTCCTTAAAATGAAACAAGAGGAATTTTTACTTTAAGTGGAACATCATGCGGCTCATCACAAAATTTAATAGTATTTTCCCTCCAGCTGTTTTTATTTATCTTTAAACTTCCAATAAAAGTTATGTTTTATTTCAAGAAGCAATCCATAATAAACTTTCCAGCTGATGGTAGTGGTTAGTGCCTGTGCCACCAACAGTGATGATTAATTCTTGGGAGAAGAAACAAAAATGACTCTTTGCTATGCAGCACCTATCACAATGAATTTGAGTAAAGGCATTTGGGCCCTACTATCAATTAACTAATTAAAGGAAACAATAATCTCATTCCATTGCTGTATGATAATGCTGGGAACTTGAGATTGGGTCAGTTTCTTACTGGAAGGCAAACACAGAGCAATTCGTGGTCTAGTACGTCATTACTATTATTCCATAGCAATAATATGCCTCCGTGGGCGAGGCATACAGGCGTGGAGTGAGGGACAGTTATTGTCCTAAGAACGTATTGACCTGATTCCTTATGGACATACATATCCTTTTAACTCCAGTCAGTATCAATCAAACCTTTGACTGGAATGAGAAGTTTTACATGTGCCAAGCTAAGCATATGTTGAAATGCCTATAGGATTTGGGTCTATGCAAACACGGACCAAGGGTGAAGCATTTAAGTATTGTTAGCACACGGTAAATGCACCAATCCCTTTCACTTTTGATAGAGATGGCAAGAACAGCAAGGTTACACACAGAATCCTCAGCTAAGAAATGACTTCTTTCAGGCCTGTAGCCTCAAAAACAACTCCCTTTCTGACCCCAGGCCTCGGTCTTTTGCTTTCAGCAGGCTGTCTGTTATAGCATCCTGCCTACTCCCAAAGGCCTATCTCATGGCTTCATGGAAACTCCTCTTCCCAGTACTGAACTAGTACAGATGGGCTTAGGCATTAACTCTTCTTTTGTTTAGCTGCTGACAAGGAGGAGAAAACTATTGAGACAAGCTCAGTTAGAAACAGTGGCCTTTGGAGCTCATATCACTGCCAGTTTCCACTGAGACAAAGCAGGATACTTACCCTGGTCAGCATGCTCGATACTAATTTTGTTGTGGGTCTTTTTGGGCAGACTCTGAGCCTATTGTTTGGTGGAGGAAATGTGATTTATGTCTTCAATACTGAACCTTTTCTGTGTGCAGTTTCAAAGTAAAATCTCATTTTGATACTTGACAGAATATGTTTCATTACTGACTTTGATACATGTCCTTGGAAGAAGGAGGACCTCCAGGAAGATATTTCTTCAGTAAGGATTAAAAGGTGATGTTGAGATGGCAACTTTGACTTCATTGTACATTAGAAAAGATGACATTAAAGCATTAAAGACAGCTTTCTTGTAGTCAGAAAAGATGGTGAGATTGTGCTAGTGCTCAGTCCCTTTCCATGCTTTGTGCCAGTTTGTGCCAGGTTCGTGTGAAATTCCCTGTTCTGTGCAAATGACAACTATATATCCTCATCGTGGAGAATCCTTGTCAGCTGGGGGCATGGAGTTGCCAAGCTCAGTCTGAGGACTGGTATTTCACTAATCTTTTAGATAATATACACCTTACCGAAAAGTATGACTTTCAGCATAATGTAGAATTCTCTGGAAAACCATTGGAGGAAGCAGAGGGCTTAGAGGACTTTTCAGAAAGGTCTACAGGAGTTTGTGCTTCTAATGTTTGTGCTATGTTGCTATGTAGCAATAATCAAAGTTTCCAAACTGCTGAAACTTACAGTCCTTGGATTTGTTAATGCCATTCAAAAATAAGTGCTTCCTCTAAAAAATCATTCTATGCCAAAGAGCTATTTATTTCCAAAGGACCTTTCTTACCTGTTTCATGGTTGTCCATATCTGTGACCAAAATTAGGCACTACCAGAAACTCAGATCTTTATGTCTCTGTGGTCAAAAGATAGTTTAACAGAACAAGCTCACACAAGATAGTGAAGCTAAATGTTTTTAGCATGGGCTAACTTCAACTTAGTGATTTGATCATATTTGAACAAATAGACCACCTTGCCTAGCTTTTGCACTTGTAAGATCATTCGCTGTTGCTGATGCTTAAAGATAACACTACCCGGGGGTGGGGGGAAAATATACAACATATATATATACATAATTTTTGCAGGAAACACTTTTTTGATTCACAGCCAAATTTGTAGTTGCTTTTGTTTGTTTGTTTTGGCACTTGTATCCCTTCATAAAGTATGCTTCTATATTTTAAAATGCTTTAGGGTATCCTTTTAATTAAACTGTTGTTTGGCGCACATAGTAAACTGTTTCTTACCTGATGAAAAGCAATCTTTTGAGACACAAGAACTTCCCTTCTGAAGTGTGGTAAGAAAAACACATGGTTTAGCTCAGGCTTCTTCTTAAAGTTTGATGGTGCCTCAGTTTCCTATTTCAAGACTCCTGCCTTATACCTTTAGATTCTCCATCTTTAAAAAGCCAGGCCCATGCTCTGCCTAACTTGGAGGAAAAAAAATTGAGCAGTACTAGCCTAGCACTTTCTCAACATTCAAGGAAACTTATGCAAAAAAATTTGCAGATTGTACCAGGTGTTTCAGCTTCCTGATAAATAGAAAATTTCAATTAAAAGATAACAAAATTACTCTTAAATTCTGTTAGAAAAAAATCAGTTTTCTTGGAACACACTTATTATGTTTTCTGCAAGTATAAGTCAAAGGAAACCTCTGCCATCTTGCTTGATTACTTGTTTCTTTGATGTAGGGTTTAAGAATATCATGGTAGCCTGATGTAAAGCACATTGGAAGTTCATAGAGTAATGCACACAAGTTATTTTTTATGCTGACCTTAAGGAGTCAGTATGAGTGTGAGGAACCGCAAGAAAATATTCACTAGTGGTCGGTAAACCCAAATCAAGGTATTTCTCATGAACTGTAACTCAAAAGTAACTTGAAGCAGTAACTTATTTTCCTCAAACTGCTTATCTCCAGTTTAGTGCCTTCTGACTAATCCTGGCAGTGTTTCAGACCGAAATTAATACTATAACCAAAGTTAAAGAGTGTATTTGAAATAAAGGGAGACTAAATAGGAGTTTATAACGGGACTTGGTTGCAGTTTTATCCATGGGCAATAATTATGGTTCCAAATCGTTATTACTATATCAGTCCATCATATTGTTTCATCCGCTGTTTCCATGGGAACATTCTGATATGTGACATTACCAGAAAGTGTTCAGCTAATGTAAAAGGTAGTGGCTATTGGCACAACAGTACTACAATTCTGCATAATAAAAAATACCACTTATCTAACCTTACTATGCATGGAGGCACGGGACAAGGGACTAGTTAGATTTTTAATTAAACTCTCCTTATCTACTCCTGTTTCCATGTAAAAGGTTTAACCAAAATTCTATTTACTTGCCTAACTAGTTTGTTCAAAGAAATGAGTCTCTGGGAGTGCATTTTCTTCAATTAATGTCTGAGTTTAGTATTAACCTGAGTGCTTAAATGAATTTGCTGATCGCAGCTCAGAATCACATAGACCTTATTCAACATCGGTTACACACGCTGTTTGGCACCTATAGCAGTGCTTGCTTAAAGGAAATCTAACTTTAAAGCAAAGCAGAAAGAAATTTTCTTTACTCTGTCCAGCAGAGTTTAGTGTCTACCTTGAAGTAAATATGCACTGAGCAGGGGAGAGAATACAAGCTTTACCTTCCCGCTCTCTGGCTTGCAAACAGAGAATTTTAGTCTCCAAACTTTCATCTTTATGAACTCTTTACAACAACAGCTTTGTGTTGGTTTATTTATTTTTTTTTTATTATTATTATTATTATTTTTTTTTTACCATTTAAGTCAAAGGATATCTCCCTACACAGTACAGATGTTTTAAAAATGACCCCTTGTTTAAATGGGATATGATAGCCTGATAGAACAGCCACAAATCATCTATAGGCCAAATCCAGCAGCACTACATGTGCTGGATAAAATGTCAATAGGACTACATCCACAGTAAGACACTACTCAGCATAATTAAGTGGTCTCAAGTCCTTGATGAGTAAAGAAAAAATCTAGCTTAGTTAGGAAAAGAAAGAAAAAAAAGCACGTGTAACTGAATTGTGGTAACTGGAGACAGACTGAAGCTGCCAACTTTGGATTCAGAGAGCTAGTTGGAGACATATTTAAAGTTTTAGCATATGCCAATCTCAATTAAGAAATGAAAAGAGAAAAAAAATGGTTTTTTTTCACTGAATGGAAGGTATTTTCTGTATACCATTATCTCACATAATGTTACCAGCCTACAGCAGCCAGTTGACCCAGGAAGGCAGAAGCCATCATTTTGAATCCTGGATCCCTTGAAGATTTTTTTTTTTCCAAATAAAGATATTACTGATCTTCAAAGTGTCATAACTATTTTGTATATTAATTGGATATGTGAATACTTCTCCCTGCTGAAATATCAGATCTCTATTTCTAACTTAGAACAACTGTTAGCTGTATGAACCTCATCTCTTCACAAATAGGCTAAAATATCCCACGGATCTAATCTGAGGCATCTGGCCTCTGAAGTTTCTCTCTGTATACTGTAGGGCTGGGATTTCACTCAATGCATGATAACTGCACCACTTTAGTTCCCTCTCTGCCAGTCTCTTGAATAATCAGCATGCAATCACCAAGATGGCATAGCGAAATAGGCAAGTTCCTTCGCAAAGGAGGAATGAAAACCAGGTTAAAATAGCTACTGACACAGAGGGTGCAGTCCCAGTGATATCAACGGAATTTTGTTTATTTACATCACCAGAGAATTTGGAATAATCTTTTCTGCTTTATAAAAAGCATGCTAAACAAGTTTGAAGATTGTTTAAAGACCTCATTTTAGCTTCGTTGATTACTCAATCTCTGCAGTCATTTATTGCTCCAGTACTACAAAGTAAGATAAATTATCCCTTAATTAGGTGATTTTTATCCTTGTAACATCTTTGACTGCACTAGATCTTCATTAAGCTTTTTTTCTCCCCTGCAACTTTCTTGAATCAGCTTTCATGTTTTTCTACCAAGCCTACTCTTTTCCCTGCTGAGTTGTTGATCCAGGGACCAATGAATGTTAGTAATACATCTATTTATGGCCTAATCATTATGAATATTTTCAAATATACTTCAGAAAATTATCTGTAGGTTATGCGCTCAGAAATGCTTAATCCCTGAAAATGTTAAGAATGAGTAGTTGGGAGGTTCATCTGTGTAGAGAATGCTCATTAAAATCCGTGTTATTCTTCATGTAAAACTTGTGTACAAACATGGAACAGTATCATGTGCAGTTGTTTACAGATCTGTGCAGCTAAGACTTGTACACATTTTTAAGTAGTTGTTCCTGTACACAACACGATTTGGAAAAAAGCCTTGATAACATGTTTAAGAAGAAAAAGCCAATAGTCCTATTTCTGTATTAACTATGACATGATACAAAGTTTACTCAAAGTCTTAGTAAGTAATACAAAGATTACTGAAAGTCATTTTTATGATTTTGACTAAAGGAGAAGTATTGACCACATTTTTAATGAGTAAAAATGTTTTATGTGACTTTTTCTTGTCTCACTATTTGAAGTACAGTATGTACATTCTTAATGGAATATAAACATCCCCAGACATAAGAAAATATATTAAATTATTTCCTCCATTATCAGTAGTAATAATAGTAATGTATGTCAGATAACAGCTGAAATAAAATGAAAAACTTCCATTCTCCAAAGCCAGGGAACCAAGGATGAACTTTATGTCTTAATTAAGGATTTTTATAAAAGCTGAAATCAGTACTAGACCTATTCCGCATGACCATAAGGAAAAAATAAAGTCTTAAGTGAAGGTCTTACCATTAATATCCCTCACAGTGCTTCTTTCTACTGCAAGCAAGCAAACAGACTGGACATCTTTGTAAGTCTTTCAGAAGAGGTTAGACAAAAACCCATGACACAGACATTACTACATGGATCCTGCCTTGAGACATGAGGAAAGACTAGATGATCTTTTGAAACCCTTCCCAGACTTTTTATTTTCCAAGATTAGATGATCCCATTCATAATCACTGCTCCTATGGCAAAAGGCAGGTGAGTAGATTCTCCTATCTTAGATGACAAGTTCACGGCCAATTTGCAAGATATGATATACATTTATGAACTAGATAGTGGGATTTTGTTGTTTTGGTTGATATCAGCACATCTCATGGTTGGTGCACATTTGTAATTCTAATTGACAAAACTATTGTATTCTAGGGGTCACCTTAGTATCTCCTGCAAAGATGTTCTGGGAGAGGGCAGTTTTGAAAAGTCTAACCAAAATAATAAGAACAGCATAAAGGGATAGGACTCTCAACTCTTGGTTTCAAGAGAGTGAGGAACAGAAGACTTTTGACCTGGAATTCTTATCTCTGACAACTCATATTCTCCAAAATATTAGCAGTATTGGAAAGGCATTTCCATGACAAATGAAAATACAGAAAAGGAAAACATACATGCTCCTAAGCAGCTTAGGACTTTCAATAGAAAAATTTCTGCCTGAGGTGCTGAGGAAAAGCAACTGATGTGTGTAGGAAAGGCAGTCATGTAGGGCAGCAATATTTTGGGGACAGAACAGTGTTTTGTGCCTGAGTAAGTAAACTTGTACTTGGAGGCACAGAAATTCCCCAGTTTCCCCAGGGCACCAAAAACTCTGGAGCCAGTGCTGGATGTATGGCAGAAACTGCAGATGGCTCGGCAGCAGGAATGCGTACAGCTGCGTACAGCTGGCTTATGGCTGTTTGGCTTCGTACTGGCAAGCCAGTTAACTAGATAGCTTGTTGCTGATGGAGGCACAAAAACAATATCTACAGATGCTAATATCTGTCCCCTCACTGGGCTTAGAACTGAAGTCAGTGAACTCCTTCCTTCCTTACCTTGCTAAGGATTTACTGCTAGTTTACACTTTCCCGTCGAATGGGGGAAGAGGGTGCTTTGAAATAAGGCTGTTAGCTTTCTTTAGTTCTAAAACATGCTTTGAATTAGTTTTTTCATTTCTCTATGAAAATGTAGGAATAAGACACCAGGCGTAAGTTGAGATGGGGCTATTCATTACTGTCTCTTTTGGATTACTTCTAGTATCAGCCATGATAAGTGGATGAAGTCCGAAGTTATCATGGAAGAATGACTGACCTGATCAAAATGCTAAATTTCTGGTCAAGAGTAAAATAGAAACATTTTAAAGACTATTCCTATTCTTTAAAAAAATGTAATCATTCTTCTGAAAAATATCCCATTTTAGAAACATTCTTATTTTAGAATATGTGATATTTTTCTGTCAAAGCTAATTTCGTATCCTTGTATTCTTTTTATATTATATCAACACATGCCAAAAATAGCTGTGCATAATCTGCTGACAAATTATAATATGGCATTGGTTAAAACATTCTAGTACTTTTAGTTTGTTCATTGTTTTTGTAACAAAACACAAACTTGTAAAATTCGGGATCAAGCAGAATGTTTCAATCAGTACTAAGTAGCATCTGCCATTAAGTCTAAAAATAATTTATTTAAACATTTTCTTTTTTTCATGAACCTAATCATATCCATGCAGTTAAAAAAAATCACTTGCCTTAAAAATGTTTTGAATTAAAATATTCAATCTAGAGCTATTCAATGTAACTGTATAACTGACTGAATAAATGCAATATATACTCAAACAAGGTCTCCAAAAATTATAATCCAGTAATACTTGTTGCTTGACATCCCCAATCCCTGACTAGTTTTAGTTCAAAGATTTCAGATCACTGACCGAACACTTCATGATGAAAATTCTGTAAACAAACTTTTAAACCAAAAATGATTTTTGTCCACAGGAATCTTTCCACTGATGATAATGGATGCTGAGTCTGGCCTTGGGTAAAGAATAAATATGATATAGCACCTTCATAATTTGATTTTGTAGAAGATGGATGATGGATCTACAACCCCCACATCAACTGCTAGTTCACACTATAAAACGATCTGATTTTTTAGTGTTACAAACAGATTTCTTTTTGCCAAACCATGAGCCTCCTCCAAAGCCCAGTGGGACTGTGAGATTCTCATGGGTGATTCAACAAAAACAAGACCATTGACATCCCTCTGCAATGTCATGTGTCTAATCACGGTTCTTTGAGACAGCTTTTCTGAAAGTAAATACCCTGCGAGATAACAGGATGTTAACCCTATCTCAGAACAACCTACCCTAGCTTTGACACATCTAGATAAATGCTCAGAAAATGGCACTTAGTTGTAAGAGTGTGTGTGCGTGTGTGTGTGTGTGTGTGTTGTTAATAAAGAGGTGTACATGTCCACTGCAATAAAAATTTGTTGGTGAAAACGATCTGTTACATAATAGCTTGGTTATAGTCTATGGAACAAAATAGAAAAGTGCTAACGTAATTTCTCAGGAATATAACATAAATTTAACAATTTGTCTCTGAATAATTTAATTTGCAGTTTCAAGCCTTTAGAGTTATATTCTATTTATAATTGGAGCCACAGTCTGCATGTATTTTAAATGCAAAGAGAGGTTCCAACAGTCAAGTTATTATATTACTCGAGAGTTTAATTAATAACACACTAATTGTAGAAGCCAACATCAAGAGCCACACCATATTGTTTCCATTACATTTTGAAACTGTTTGAAGCGATTTCATAATTAAAAAAAAAACTTCTGTGCAAAGTGTTATCTACTCATGAAGATGTTGTTTACTCTGTATGTTCTCTTACTTTGCAGTCTGTAGGATTCTTAATCGAGTTCTATGCTAGAGTATCATGCATTTAGATCTAAATAATACTGCATATTCTCACATTTATAGGGGAAAAAAAACAGATCAGCCCAAAGCCTTTTGTTAAACTCCAGCTAAACTTCCCTATTGCATAAATGATTAGCATCATAACATCATTAAAAATATAACTGAATGAATGAATGTTACAAAATTCAGTAAGATTAAATGTAAACAACCTGTCCTGAGAAAATACATGTTCTAAACAGTAAGTTGCCTATAATTACAAAATAGTATGTAGATACAGTTCTCAAATTTTCATTTGTCTTCCATCAGTGGATCTACTGAATTCTAACCAAATGCATAAGTTCCGAAGTCGTTCAAGACATTGTAAAATCACTAAGGTGGGTCTCTTTTGCCATTCTCACCAACAACCTGCAACCACTAGGAAGCTTAATATACAGCTGAGTGCTGAAACATCGGGCAGGAAGGAGGTGGGTGCCCCTCCTCTACACATGGGCTGCTCCTAGCTCCTTGCACCCCAAAGCCTGTTAGACAAACAGCAGCTACGACCGTGAAGCAGTGAGTAGCAAGTAGGATGCACACTGCAGAGTACCTTCCCTGAACATTTTCTCTGCTTAGCTGCCTTGCACAGTCTTGTTCTGCACTGCTAGCACCCCTCTGCTCCCCCCTCCTCACCAACCATATTGCATAACAGCAGGATTTTGCCCTAAGCTGTTGCACTGACTCCAGAATTTCCAGTCTTATAGACGCTCTCTAAATTGATAAAATATTCCTCCCCCTTCCCCTGCATATCAGAGTAAACAACATACTAACTGAGCAAGATCTCAGTGGCAATTAAAATTAATAAATACTATGAAAACCTGATAGCAATGCAATGCAAAATCAATAATAAAAATAATACATGTATCTTATTATTGGCTGCAATACAATGGGAGCATGCTCTAAGGTTTTGAAATTGCAGATATTATTGAAAAGATTGATACTATAACAATTTCTCATATCATATTAGCAAACAACAAATTCAATAACACTATACATGCAAACCCACTAATAAGATTCAAAAATCTAGTAATATAATATTTGCAAATCTACAAATGTGATAGGATCTGTCAGTAGTATTATAAAAATTAGCTGGAAGTCTGCAGCAATAAATGCCAATATTTTCTTTTACCCTTTAAACCATACCCTAATGATATAATTTTCAGTACCTCCAGTGAGGTAACATTCCATCCTTACGTTGTGCTTTGTGTGTGCAAAATCTTTAAAAAAGCTTTATTTCACCGTGTCTATAGGCATGCCATGTTACAGAGAAACAAGAGTGACCCATGTTGAAACTCACAGTTTACAAAGGGTTATGATCTTAGGCTTCTTCCTGCTGGAGGATCCAGATGAACTTACGTTTAGTTTGTGTAAACAGTAATGTGTCTATTAACACAGCCAGACCAGTAAAACCAGGTATGTATTGGTTTGCTTCCCCATTTAGCAAATGCCATGTTTCTTAAACCTGCTCAGCCTTAAAGTCCCCAGTGTTCTTCAAAAGCCAGATAAAAGAAATATACTTCCGCAGTATATATATATATATGTGTGTGTATATATATATATATATATATATATGTATGTATATGTATATGCCAAGGGACTTTGTCCCGCCAGCAGGAGCAAAATGGATCCATGTCTCCTTTAAGATGTTTTTTCCTTCCCCACAGCAGATGAAGGGCATATTGGATAGGTCAAGAGGTTAAATTCAAATTATCATAATTTAGCAAGAGTTCAATGCAGATACCTGTTCCATAGAAGGCCTGGTTCGATAATAAAATGGAGGGAAAGGCTAAAAAAAGAGGGATTTGTACAATGTTTGGTGTGTGAGGAAAACAACATTCTTTTTCATCAGCTTTCTTCATCCTTTTACCAAGGGAGGCCATAGAGGTCCCAACAACAGTTTGGGTCCAGGTTGGAAATTGAGAATGATCAAGGTGAGAAAGGTCTCTTCCCTTATAGGGCAGATATACTTTTCCAGGTAATTTAATGAAGTTGCAGCCTAATTAAACCACATCTAATCTAAGCTCCTGTATGGACAGGACAACAGTCATTGCATTATCTTCCAACTAAAACTGAACTACTATTGATCAGGGCATCATAGCCTTCTATATCCCAGGGCCAAAATCTGTTCCCGATGAGCCACTCTATCTTAATAACATGTATTACCTTGCAAAAAAAATCACAGCTTGTGGTGTATAATGATAATATTTCTGGTGCAGGGATAGAATCTTCTAATCAGTCTTGGCAAGATGAATTTTTTGCATATTCTTCTGACCCTGAATGGTGGCTTCAGAAGTGTCCCATGGTCATCCCTAGCTCCTCTTATCCCGGAGACTCTTCCAACTGTCTGCCCAAGGTTCCTGTCTTTCCTGTCCCACAGATTTCTGACTCTTCCTAGTGCACAGCACAAGGTCACTGTCTCAGTTGTTCAGCTATTCCTTCTCCCAGACCAAAAACCCTTTAACCCAATCCTCTCCAAACATCTTTTATCAGCAGTTCTCTTCATGCCTTCAAATCCTAGGTCTTCACATCTAACCTAGCCTTTCAGATTCCTGCTAGTAGCTTCCTTCTGAAGCTTCAGCATTTTTTTTTCCTGTAGCATCACCCTGTTCCATACTACACATTAGTTCCATCCTCCCAGCTCCGGCTGGCCACAGGCATCTGCTGCCACAGCCTCACTGACTACCACGTCTCAGTGGGCTAGTGTCTCAGCTAGATCATCTCTTCCTGAGACTCAGCCTGCAACAGCAAAGTCTTGGTTCTGGCAGGCTTTTCAAAAGCAAGGAAGTAAACAGCACTCACTCAAAATCCCTCTGGAGCATGTTCTGGACACAGAGAAGAAACATATAACTGAAAAAAATCTCATGTATGGTAGAGCAGAGAGCAGCCATATGCAAAGTGGAAGCATATTAAAAATGGATGAATAAAGAGTTTGCTGTGCATGTGATTAAAATAAATAAATAAATAGCTTTGGAGGTTTCATTTTTTGCACATCTGACATGAACTTTTTGTTATTATTGTTTAACTGAACAAAATATTTCAGGCAGGACAATAACAATCGATTACTAAGTTTTCCTGTCCTGCTTCCCCCCACACACACATCTTAATCCTCCTTCAGCATGGATATAAAGAGGTATAGTACATGACCCTGAATGCTAGAGGAAAAAACAGTGTAAGATGGGAGAGTATTAACTCCTATGGCAGGAAGAATCAAACAGTAAATGGTCTGAAGCTCAGCAATTTGCGCAGAGAACTGCAGTTTAGAAATGTGTAACAAAGGTGGTCAGTTCTCTGGCCTAGGTTCAGTCCACAGAATCTATTATTTACAGGTTTCTCAAAGTTTAAGTGCAGGTCTGAATGGGTATGTTTTATTTGCTCATATGGCCCACACTACTGTAGAATCTCCAGGAGTGATTTCACATGTGCATAGGCTGAGCTATTCACTCTGAAATCATTTGCACATTAACAGATCAGTTAACTCCTTTGTCCTCTGGTGATTCAAGTACTGAGTTGCTTGTTTTAATGTTCATAACCCTCAGTTCTGTGAACATGGTTTAAATATACTTGATAGTATTCTTTTTTAAATTGCAGTTGACCTGCTTTTTTTTCTTTTAATGAGGAATAATAAGATTAGACTTTAATTTACTTTATGGCCTAGAGTCCTCAGTCTTCTCTCTTCAATTAGCCATAACAATAACTTACTGGAGGTTTTTATGAAAAAGGCAGTCTTCCAATAAAACTTCTCAAACTTCTCAGAACATCATAAAACTTGGTTTCTAGGTAACAAACTGCCCCTACAATCTCCCCTCTCAGTCTGATATGTAAAGCCAATTCATTTTATACTCCTGGGCCACAGACTGCACCTCCTACATAAATTTTTCACATTAGCAGTATTTAGTACTATGTTTAATTGTTGGCCCAACAGTTCGGCAGTTAAGGTGTCCACCAACAGTGCAAAGCCATGAAACCTGGCAGAATGACTAGGGAAGAGAACAAGTTTCCAGAACAAGTTTGTGTCTCAGTCCCAAATGAAAGAGATTTGAAGGGTTTTCTCGCCTCAGCTATGAGCTGGCAATATCACAACTCAAACAGTAACTTGGCATAATTTTACGTCTTCATTTGAAGGAGGCCTGGGATTAATGGGCAAAATAAGCCCCTGTCATGTAATGAGTTGTTGAAATCCTGTAGTGAGCCTTTTCCCCTTCACGTTAGTGCTGAAGCTGTTGGCAGACCAGAACAGGAGTGATGTACTCACACTGGCAGGAGCCTGTTTGTAACAGAAGCAAATGTGAATTTTGCCACTTTCACAGGAATCCACTTAAACATGCTAATAAATGCAAAGGCGTTTCTTATTGATGCTTTCACATAATATATCATTTATGTTTTGGTGAACTTTACATTCAGATAGCAAGCTTTTGGGGGTCATGGCTCCTTTTCTCCCTCTATGTGTTTGTTCAGGACCAAGCACATTTTATGCAACTAACAAAATCAAGGAAGGAAGACAGTCGGAGGACACTGAATAAGACCCAGTCATCATTTTTTTTGCACCATTTTGTCTTAAGAAAGGCTCAGGCAAGCAAAGAGCACTGCTTTGGTTTTGCAGCACAACTGCATGGTTACTTATTCTTTAACAGAGATGTCCATTTCTATTACTACTCAATCACTTTGACTGCCTCTCATAGAAAAATCCAATATAACTGGACAGAGGATGATAACTTGTCTATAGCATTTTTAAGTCAACCCGAAAGAATCTATAGGAGAGAGAAAATATTCTATTAAAAACATATATGTTAGTTTTAAAATGTTTTAAGAAGAGTCTAACTGCTGTTAGACTCTATAGGCATTTTTGGGGTCCTTTCTGTGAAACGATATTATATCTCACCATAATATAACTGACTTCAACCCTATTAAATTCTGCAGGGCTTTGCCCATAACAGGGGCATAACAGTGTCTGTATCCTGAGATCGTCTGAGGCGCCTGCCTGGCAGGACACTGACAGGCGCGTCTGCAGCCACACAGGCGCGCGTCCCCCCGGCGGACTAGCTGCCGCCCCCGGCTCCTCTCCCCGAAGACAGCCGCCGTGGCCGTGGCGTGCGTGGCCGTGGCGTGCGCGGCCGTGGCGTGCGCGGCCTCCGCGCTGCACCCTCCCCTCCCGCTCGGGGCGAGCAACCCGAGTCCTCGCGAGCCCCCTCCTCCTGGCAGGGGTTTTCTTACCGTGATTTGATCTCCGTGGCACCTCGGCCCCTGGCAGAAACGCTTGAAACGTTTACCTTACACCTCTGGAGCGAAAAGGTTGTTCGGCTCTGTGTGACACAAACTTTGTGGAAGGGCTCGGCGCCTGAAAAAGCGTGCTTTTTTAGGCAGAGACTTCTCCTGACACTATCAGGAGCCATACCTTTCAGCAGCACTCTCTAGAAAACTATCCAGACCTCAGGAATGTCTTTATTCACTTGAAGTGGATTAAGACAGCATGTTTATTATTGCGTGTGTATATATGTCAATAATTGCTTAAAACAGATCTTCAGCAGCACCATCAATACATACCTCTGTATGTTTAACAGGAGTCTGCTGCTGCCTGCCACAGGAGTCAGCAATATACTTGGAATATGTCTGTACCATCACAGCTGCTGCCTCCTTTGAAACAAAACTATTTCCAGCCTGTTTTGGCTAAAGATCTCATAAAGAAAAATATTTCAAAAAGGGGAAAAAGGAGATAATTTGGATTCCCCTCCACCACCATCCCTGTGTATGTTTCTGACATATTTTTTCACATTGCAGAAGAAAAGTTAAAAATTCTAAAAAAAGTTTTAGAATGGCAATGTTATTATCTGAGTATTGAGAACTTCAAAATTTTCTGAAAAATGCAAAATCTGAATTTTGGCAAGCTTCACTACCTGCGTCAAAACCTGTGAAATTAACACTTCCTAAATCAGCAGCTTGAACATGCAGAAAGTTTGATCCTTCCAAAGTCATTCCCATTGCTTTTGTGTGAGGGTGAGGATGGGATGTATTTTTTTTTTTTTCCCTGCAGAAGGGAGAAGGAGAAATATCTCCTTTTTCACTTCTCAGTATGTTCAAAGTTACATGACCCAACATGACTGATATTTGCAGTCCAAAAAGGTTGAATGCTTCAGGTCAGAATTTAAATACTTTGACAGAATTGTGGGAATACTGCACAAAGACTTGCAGAAACATAATATTTTTGAAACTTTCAGTTCAAAGCATATGTCAGAGAGTAGGGAAAGGACTGAGAGACATAATGGATAGAGCTCCATTAGAGAATCAGATGTAAAAATTCCCAGACAGCAACACAGTTTGATGTTACAAAATATAGCTAAAAAGTAAATTATACTGTTTATTTAGAAGTGAATCAGAGCAGGTCTATAAACCCTGACATGGGGCCAACGCATGGCTGTGCTGCCCGGGATCAGGCTGGCACTGGCACTAGCATGGGGAGAGAGGATTTGAGAAGCTACTGTAACAGTACTGCAGGAGGTACTAAACTGGATCTGAACTCAACCTGGTGTAGCTCATAGTCCTCTTTCGTGCTACCTCAGTAATGCTTGTTGCTCTCTGTCCAACAACTGTAGACATACGATATAATCGCTCTTAAAAAGGGCAATTGTATCTTATCTCCCTTGTACTGAAAAACGATAGCTTTGCATCCTTTGGTAGAAAGGTTAAGGGCTCATATAAAAATCAAATTAAACCATCACAGCATCTTCTTTCGGTCTTATGATCTACAAATTTTTGAAATCTTTGTCAACTGAAAATCACTACCCCTGTGAAATTAATATTTTGTTTGCTTCTTGTTGAGAGTTTAAATACAATATATACTTTTTTATACAATATTCCAAAGCTCAGCAAAACTTCTATGTTTTCCAGTTATGCTTAGTTTCTCCAAATCATTCAAAAATCAGCTTGTATTCTGTTTTTGCAGCAGAAACATACACACACACACACACACATGTTCATAGAATAATTATACATATGATGGCTCTATGTTTTCTCTGGTAGGTTCTTTGCCCCATTCATCATATCCTGCGTTGTCTACGAATCAATTCTGCTCCAAGAGAAGTACAGCTTTTACTGACCACTAACATATGTTGAACTTTGAACAGTGAAATTTTGTCCAAAGGAGATGGTTTTAGGAGACAGTCTGGGGTATCAAACAGAAGCTGAATTACTTAATAGCATACTTCTGAGTCTTTTTTTTTAATTTAAAAGGTAGAATATATCACAGAGAGCCCCGAGTTTTCCTGTTACACCATTTTTTTTCATAAAACCAAGTTTCCCAGTGGATGCATTAATCATGTGTTTTACATGCTGTCATATCACATAACATTTTGAGTTTGACTTAACCTGGTGTGATATGTCACAATCCTACAGTATGTGTGCCCCAGGGAACTTTAAATCAGTTTGCTGAAGAACACAATTAAAGATCCACAATGAATTGAATTTTCATTAAAAATATACATACATGCACAAACATACACACCAAAGCACATCTTTCTCTGAAACATAGCACACTTAATCTGTGAAAATATTTATATAACATACACAGTCTTTAGAATTTAAAGAAAATTAGAAGTACTATTTTCTAATTGCTAGATCTTTAATAAAATGACTTCTATATTCAATGCAATACAAGACAAGACATCCAGCTTAAGCTTGCACTGTTCTTCCCATTTATAGGAATTACATTGACTTTCTTGTGCAGTTGCAAAATAATATTGGAAGTGGCACTGGGGAACCTATGTAAAGTGCTTTATCATACCTTGATGCTTTGAATTTGTTCTAGTTGAGAGAAGTATGTAAGCAAGTGCTTAAAGCATAGAAATGCAAGTCAGGAAAGTCCTGGGAAGAGCTGGAGGAATAATTTTTTAACAAGAAACCTATTCCACTTAGTTTCCAAAAGGTGCCTTTTGCACTTATTTATTAGCTGACCAGAAAGTAACCCACAATGGTTTTGTGCAATCAGACTTGAAAGGCCTCTTACTCGTCTGTAGATTCATTGATTGACTTTCATCGGCTGCCTAAGGCTCTGTTCAAAATGAGTGTGTTTTCTCCCAAAATAATTTGAAACTCATTAACAGGTAGGCCTGAACAGTTATTTCCAATATAACAATTTTATTTAGATATAATAATTCTATTTAGTGAAACTATTGTATTGTGTGTTTGAGTTCTAATGGTGTTCCCGCATATTTGATTTTCTGTCTCATTTTGGTGACAGTCTGAGTGGCAACATACTTAAAATGCTTTCTAGGTGTGTTAAGTGTTTTTCTTACAATTTCATCATCCATGGAAAACTCAATTTTAAACACAAGGTACTACTCCTAGTAGAGAGAAACAAATACATGATCTAATCTATTTTGCTATGAGTCTTTTTTTTAATATAAAACTAGATGTTTGATCATATGCAATAGTAATAATGAAAAAAAAAAGACTAACAAGACAACATACCGTCTAAGCATGTGTCCAGGTTTAACAGTGTGTATTTTGACACACATGTAAATACAGGCAGAAGAAAACAAACATGTCTTTTTCACTGTATATGATAGATAGACAAATTCTAAAGGGAAATGACACATTTTGTTATTCATTAACATCCAATGATCCTTTCATGCAACACCCTGGAGGCTGAATGCAGTGACAGCATAAAAAGGTATACACCCACCAGTACTTGGCATCAGGCAGCAAGCAGTTTGCTGGAAAAGAGCTGGCATATATTCCTTGATAATATGTCTCATAGGTTTGTTGGATGGCAATGCACTGAAGTGTCTGACCATTAAATGACATACCAAAATGCTGACATTTAACCATGTGTGCCTGTTGCCAATCATTCAAGTTTTCCTCAACTTCTTTTTCTGCCTGGCATGGTTGAAGTCCACGCTGGCAGCAAGAAGAGGCTGAGCAATGTGTAAATATGTTTCATATGTGTTATGAAAGACAAAAATGTAAATTCACAAGGTAAGCATGGAGCAGAGAATTTTCTTACGCTGCTACAGATCAGATTAGACTTCACTGGAAACGACAGGTATAACAGCTACTCTTCATTATATGTATGTGTCTATTTATAGGTGTATATACACACATATATGTCTCTATAGAGACTGTTATATATATATGTATGTATATATACACATATATGATGTATGTGTATATACACACATATATGTCTCTATAGAGACATATATGTGTGTATATACACATACATCATATATGTGTATATATACATACATATATATATAACAGTTAAACATCATTTGCAGAACCAGAGAGTTGCTTCCAACCAAAACCTAGGCATATGACTTTACACAGTGAAGAGGTACAAAGGGGTAGAAAGGACTTGTTCATATCGCTGTCTAAGAGTTTGTGTCTCTGGCTATGAACGAGAGGCATCAGTAAAGAGAAACTAAGAGAGGAGACTGGGTTACAGGGGTCTGAAGAAAGTACTGAAGTTCCAAGCCTTTTGGTCACATTTTAGCTAAAAAGGGCTATGGAGCTGGGAAAAAAGAAACTACTTTCTTCTTTAACTTTTCCTGTTTTCAGAAAAACAGGACTTCATATAGTCTTCATAACTCAACAGGTTACAAGTATCTTCCATAAAGCAGCAATTTGAAACTAATCAGGAAATGAAAATGAAAACCCTGGCTGTTATTTAGAGTTTTAGACACAAGCGTTACAGTAAGTTAAGTGCTCTTATTTAGTCTTCCCAAAATGTAAAAACGCTGAGGTCATAAGTAATTTAACGGCCACATGTTCAAAAGTGATCAAA
The DNA here is from genome assembly GCF_028389875.1 of Rhea pennata. Taxonomy (NCBI): domain Eukaryota; kingdom Metazoa; phylum Chordata; class Aves; order Rheiformes; family Rheidae; genus Rhea; species Rhea pennata. The sequence goes on along the minus strand of NC_084667.1, from coordinate 55,844,485 downwards.
GAAAATTCTTCTTAAACCACTGGATAATTAATCCCTGGGAATCATTTTTGCAGAATGTTATTAATGCAAATATCTGAATGAAGCACGTACAGAAGAAGGCAGAGTAGACAGGTACAGTCTCTAAGTAAGAGTACTGGAAAGCAACAGCAAAAAGTAGGACGGGAGAAACCTGCAATGAGCCTTACAAAAGAATGTAGGGAATTTGGAGAAGAAACTCATGAAAGGGTAAAATTAAGAAACATAGTGTTAGTGGCGGAATGGAGAGAGTTTGAGGTGTATCACTATTATAGTACAGTAAATAGCTTCTGATACAGCGGCTAGAAATATTAGTCCAGTTTCTTATGTAGATTTCTAGACATCCAGGAAAAGCACCCAACCCACATCCAAAAGGTTGGCTACTCTCTGGGGTTTGAGAAGAAAGGGATTTATAAGGGTACTGAAAAAAAGACTATAAAATTGTCATAAAAATTAAATTTTGTTTATACATTGTTTTAAATTTTGTTTGGGAATTACTACTAGCAGATATTTCATTTCTGTGCTATTTATGGTCAAAAAATTCCAGTCCTACCCTTCGCTCTTGTTTTCTCACTAAGTGCAATTGATTGAAGAACAACAGTGGGATTTGCATTGGCTTCATCTACAGAAGCCCCTATGTTCATGCATAAACGAGTAAATAAGCCTTTTGTACATGTAAAAGAAAAGTTGCCTTTGTGTATTGCATGGCACCTTGCAGCAGGCAACGTGGATAGACAGGCATTTCGAACTAAAAATTCAGCTTGTCATATTGCAACTTCTGAAATGTCTGAAATGGCTGTTCTAAATGTTTCTCTGAATGTCCTATTACCAGCTAAGCTTCTTTTCCTTCTTGTGCGTAATATGCGTATACACTCCCCTGCAGGAACTGGCATTCTGGTCAACAATTCAATATTAAGTGATCTGCCCTTTTAAAGGAATGCTTCCTGAGTAAAATTTGCTTTTCCTTACACATTACATTCAAAAGGACACTGGAAGGGATTGATGAGCCTCAACCATTGTCAGTCACAAGTGACATCATTTGGGGGTAATATTTAGAAGATTAGTAACATCTGCTTTTTTAAATATGGTTAGAAGCAACCCCTCCAGCCTACTTCAACCATATGTGATGCTTTGTATGCACAAATAGGCACTGTACTTAGCAAAAGCTATGCTGGAGAAGAAATATTTCCTTGAAATAACACAGTTAAAAGATTGGAATGGAAAACTGTATAGTCCATCTAATGTGGTCAGAAAGAGCAAATGCAAGATTACTGTCGACTGATACTTTGGCTTATGACTATTATTATTAATAACAATCATTATTATTGTTAAAATGTTCATATTGTGTGGAAATTTTCTTGTTATTGGATAAGAGCCTTAAATTAGAAAAAGAGGATATTTTGATTTTAAGCACAGGAGTCTTTTGGTTTACTTCCTAATGATCAGCAAACTGATATTCATAATTGTTGGGAAAAAATGGAATAAGTGCTTCAAAATTCCAGAAATTCTAGCCTACAAAAATCCCCAGCACCGCATTCTGATCTTCACACTAAGAAAAACAAACACTAAAACTAACAAAACAAGTTTATCCCATTGTAAAATTGGGAACAGAATGTAATCCCCTAGAATTTAAGCTGATAATGGGAATGACTTCTCTCATATGTATCTGTGCTGAGGTGAGAGAGAGCTGTGCTTTGAAAAAGCATAAGAAAATTGGTGGCCTGCCCTCAGCTCTCTAAGCAGAAAGAGAGGCACTGTAAGGCAGGGGAAACAGGAAAAGGAATATTTGTTTTTTGTAAGTGTTTCTTCCCTTGGCAATCCTGATTTCACCGATTTGAAAGGTTATCAATAAAAGGATACGAACACAGTTTCCTCTTGCTTGTGGAACAAGGATTCTCTCCTTTCAGAGCTCAAAACAGAAGTATAAGTTTTCCAAATAAGCCTCAATAGCTGTAACTGAGTTACTTTTCATTGCAGCATCAGCTTTTACATTAAGTGCCTTGCCCTTTTCCTTATATCTTGTCTTTACAAAGCTCCCTAAACAGTTTTGGCATAGGATAATGAAATATGATTCTTTTGTCTGCATTCATGTTTAAATCAGTCATATCATATCTTTTACACAGAGTAACGTATTTTGGAAATTGTCCTAAACTAGTATTGAACATAGTCCCATGCATTCAAACACAACCTCTGCTGTATTCCTGATTTCCTATGTTGCATTTTATTACTAGGTTGCAGCTAAAGAGTCTGCTTTGTTAATAGCTATCACACTTTTAATAAATTAACAGCAATTATATCAGCTAAAAAATTGGCACATTTCCAAAACATCTGGTCAGAACAGGTCAGGACTGGCCTCTTCCTCTCCTCGGAGGAACAGTTGGGGCTGTTGCAGCTCTAAGCATTAGTGTTCCCGAGGGAACGCTACTTTACCTAATGTACTGGCCGAATGGCACGCTTCGCTTCCACAACACCTGCTTGCAGATTCCTAGCTGCCACTCAAACCCAAGCCAGCAGAGCATGGGAAACCGGGGACAGAGATAAAAGCACACACAAAGTAACTTGGGAGAGGATGACATGGTGAATGGGAATAGGGGACACTGAAAAATACAATGAGGCAAGAAAGAGGAAAATGCCCAGCATTTAATAGGTAAATATTGTGTGACTAACTGTGATTGATAATTAACTTCTCTTCCTATAAAAGCTAGATGTTGTATTTCTTTTATGTCCACGATTACGTTAGTGTACCACAAACAATTTTCCATTCTTAAGTTTTTTAGCACTTCTCCTAGCTATTTTGACAAGATGAATTACATTATACTGTGTAAACCTTAGGAAAATTTGAGAAAAGTTGGGAAGTTTTGGATTCAGGACTTCAACATAAAGTCTAGCAATGCAATAATCCTTTTTATAGCTTACTAGTTTGGCTCACTTGAGGTGGTTGTGTTATTTGCAAAAATTCATTTACTTGCTATAGGGTGACAATTTTCAAGTTCATGGCTCAAGTAATTTCATCAGTTGATTAGAGCAAGTGGTCAAATGGTAATAATTCTCCTTCCTCACTATATGTAAAGAGTACATCGAAAAAGAGATTTCATTCTTTGTTTACAGGTGTGAACTGAGATATGTCAAAATTGTGTTTGAGCATTTTAAGAATAAAAAAAACTGTCTCTGGATTTTGCCAGTGAAGGTGGTGGGCCCTGCTTTGGAATAGGTGAACCCTGCTTTGGTTTACTTTACACTGAAATGGGCTGGCATTTCTCCAGTGATTATTTCTTATATTTCAGTTGCAGATTCATCATTCCCAATTGTTTGGGGAAGGCAGTAACTTCCTCAGTTGCTCAAACTCCCTTTGCCAGCACACATCTAACTGTGCCCCAACTCAAATCTCATTTAAAACAGTTGCAGTTATGAGATTGATAGCACATGAAGGAGACCTGGACCTGAACTCTTCTGTGAAGCTTGGTAGCGCAGAGAGAATTTATTGTGGGGCAAGGAGAAAAGCAGTGTGGAAACTGTAGGTTTCTGTTAGACCATTATTATTCATTAATATTTGTCTGTTACAAGCACTCTGGACTCCTTGTGAGTGGCACACTGTAAACATCAAGAGAGTGAAAAGTCATTTCCAAATTATTTGGCTTAAAATGGGAAGTGTGAGGTATTTTTATCTTGGATTTTTTGTTTTATTTTTTCTTGGTAGGAACTCTAGGGTAATTGAGCCTGGTACTTTTTACTGCCAAATAATAGCACACAAACACATAACATTGAAAACTCCTTTCAAGTGCTCTCCTCATGCTATATTTTCACTTGAGCAACCATTTTTCTTACGGGATAAATTTGTGATGGAACAAAAGCAATGGCAACAGGTTGGGAATGGATACAGTGGTACCCTGGCTAGAAGTAAACATCCTACATGGTGTCCTTCTTTCATTATCTCTGACGGATGGAATTTCTCCTTTGATATTCTTCTGAATTGCTCTTTGCATACTGTGGCCTGAGGAGAAAGACTGTGAGGAAGAGGGCATTACATGCTACAAAACAGGTAGAAACTCTGCGATCTGTCTTATCAGATTATAGATGCTGGTGTGAGGCTGTGCAGTTGATTTCTATTTTGTTCAAGGCAGGATACAGTTTAACTCTATTTTTTTTTTCAAGTAAGGCTTCAGGGGGAGTGAAAAGATTTTGTCAACATAAATTGACAATGTATCATGAGGATTTTTTGACTTCCTTTTCGGTTTCCCATCCCTGCTTGAGTGGATCCTTATACAGTTATAGTTAGTGCAGCACGTTTCTTGGGTTCCTCTGTGATTTAGAAAGGTCTAATCGAGGTATCTTACATATAAGATGTGTTTCGATATTGGTCCAAATCATTCACAGTAGAATTGTGAAGGAGTGTCCCAAAATGTGTAGCACTGCCTCTGGGTCTTTACACTTCATTTTTCATACATTCAGTCCAAAAGAAAAGGTGAAGTTTGGGGATTCTCGATTATGGTCTGGCTCCCTGGGAAGCCCAGTGCATAGCGAAGGTCTTGACCCTTATGCTTACCTTCACATTTATTGTACGTCTGGAGTCACTAATGGCAGCTAAATTCTTCACTGGGATAACCCTGCCAGATAATCTGAGAGGTTTATCCCAGTTAAGTCTGGTAAAACTCTGCCCTGTCTGTTAAAATGCATCATTGCTTTTCGTTTCATTTGCTCTTCATAGAAGATGTGGTTGCCAGAGTAACTTTTTGGAGATTAATAGGGAAGAAAAGTATCCTCAGATTATTCTTTTGAGGAAGATGTTGTCCCTGCAAGGTAAATGTAGACTTCTGGTTTCAGGAATATTTAGAAAATATTACTAATATCAAATAACCATTATTAAGGCAAATTGGGTTCATATATTATCAATACATAGCATCTAGGTCCACTCAAACACCTAATTCTCTCAGACTGTCTTTTAGAATACTGACAGGCAGGGTCAAACCACACTTTCCAGATCTGGATTTATGCTTTCTCAGAGTCTGGAATTTAGATTCAAATTTTCAGATTGTATCCACTCTAACACCACTTACAGTTACCAAGCACTGGACAGGAGGGACATCATTCCTTATGGGTGAATAAAGGGAATTCTACCCTAACAGCATTTAAGAGAGATGTGACCGATAAATCTCCCATTTTATTTTTGGCCTTTACAAATGTTATTTAATAAATATAGGAATTAATTCTTCTTATAAAATACAGTATTTTAATAATGGTAGCAACCCCAGCATTTCTTAATGAAACTAAGTTTTTGGAAATATACACCATTACTAGAGACCCTTTTGACTGTGCAGTTAATTGCTCTATAAACCTATTGCCCACACAGACTTAAAGCAAAATCATAAAGCTAAATAAGGACATAAAATAAATATTAGAAGATCTGAAGATGACATAACTGTCTATGCAGAGCAGTGTTTGTTCTCCGTTCGATCTTGGTTGCCTAATTTTATCGGTACCTTCTGATGGCAGTTTGATTTATTATTTTTGAAGTCACCAGCACCAACCTTACAGTATATCATTGAGGTTTGTAAGTTGTTAGACTCAGAGTGATTGGGCAGTTTATTTTCCACATACCCCTGATATGTCAGCTATGTGCATCAATCTGATTTACACACTGAGCACCCATGGAGCAATAACAGTGTCAAAGCACGCTTTTTGCCCAGCCAGCATTATGAATGTTATAGCCAAAATGTCCATGTGGAAAAATCAGCCTGGCCCCAATTCTCTTCCACTTTTTCTTTTTTCTCTCTCTCTCTTTTTTTTTTACACTATTTATATTTATTGTTTTTTCTAGAGTTTATCTGAGTCACCCTTCGTGATATTCTTCTCCTCACTTGGCTTGAGGATTGAGGTTTACATTGAAAAAAACCCCACATTTATGAAAAAGCAAGCAGAGGAGGGACAGAGACCTGAAGCACATGCAAATGGGCTGCTTATCAGGAGGTAGGTCAGACTATGAATCTGCAGTTGGTCAGGTGCTCTACAGTACCTGCTTGTGCTCACACTGTTACCACAGAGAAATATTACCACACATTTGCTGTGTAGTAAGTGGTCAGTAAGTTTGACACTTGTGATGGAAGTTCTCCTCCTAGCTTATCTTAGTGTTTTTTTTTTTTTTTTTTTTCCCCAAAATCAGATGATAGACTTTCCCTTGGAAATTCCTCCATTTCGCCTCTGTCTTCTGATGGTGCTCCTGGCACCCAGCGTACAATGGCACACATACACACATACAGGGTGGAAATAAAACAGCAGAGGGGTAAATTTCCCCCTGAATCCTGCTGCACAGATTCTGCACCCAAGATTTCTCATTATGCACATCAGGACATTAGTAAAGACAAAAAGAAAGGCCGTTAGATGCATGAAAAGTGGAAATATTGGATGACCTTTGATCCTTGTGTAAGTCCTATCACTTTAATGACTGACTTGCAACCTGTTATCCTTGTAATACAGCTTTGATAGATCTTTAGTGATAAGAGTAGTTAAATATAAATTCATTTCTGTGTTGTTGTAACAAAAACTACCAAACAGACACAATAGGCTGGAAAGAGTTAAATAAGATTTAAAAAAGCCATTGTGAAGAAACCTAAATAGATCTATTAAATCTTTTAAAAATTAGTGGTCCATTTTTCACTTATTTCCCTCCTTTTCTCACCACATTCTCTTCTTTTAAATAGACTCTCTTCTAGAATCTCCTCTATTTTCTCTTTTCCCCATCCACCTTTTCTCATCAGTACCTTACTGCGCTAAAGACAGAGGTCCAAAGAACAAAGGCATTTTCTATACTTCCAGTTGATGTAATCCCCAAAGAATATTTCTTCTTTGTACCAGATCATCCCAATACAGATGAAGAACTTGCAATTGAGAGATGTCTCCAAAAAACGGAGAACATTTCACCAAAAACAAGTTTCCCTCCTGACTTTGCCTTTATCTTAAACCAAAATAATTACAGGAAAATTTGCAAGTTTTTGACACTGTTTATGTCAAAACCGGAGATTTAGCGCAATTTCAGGTTCAAATCTCTGCTCAGAAAAAGTGTCTTAACTGAATGCAAATTCAACTTGCACTGACTGGCACTTGCTGCTGTTCTGTGGTACATAAACCATGCAATCTGAGAATTAACGATGAGGTCTGCATATCTTATTTTTCTGAAGAACAGTCAAACTAACTTTCCTCACTTCAAGTCTACCGTTGTGTATACATCTTTTATTCCTTTCTGACCATAGGGGGGTCTTGCTGTAATTTTCTAAATCTAGAGCGTCTGTTCAGTCAGCAAAATTGTCTCTGGCCATGTACTGAGCAAACTCACTGATTTTTTTTTTATTTTTTTTTAATAATTTAAGTGCTTTAGACACTAATTACATAGCAATGGCAGCCATTGTATAGCTGGACTGGCTTAAAAGCTTCATGTAAAATTCTGATTTGCAAACTAACTTGCCTTGACAACCAAGAGAAATGTCAATTTGAAAATAAGTGGCAGTGTATCATTTCACCCCAAAAGGCCAGGGTTTGCTGTTATGTGATACATGTGTTTTCAGGATGAAGGATTTGTTATGCTATTGACCATTGACATAAGTAAGTAAGAAACCATTATCCTGAGGACAAAAATAAAAATAAATCAAAGCTCACTTTCCAGCTGTCTATAAGAAGATGAACTTGCTATTGATGCAATTTCTGGCTAAAATTACTTAGGCAAGTGCCAGCTGCTTTGTCAAAAGTGTGATTCTACTTACTGCAGGCACTATAACTACTCATTTATCAAATCAATGATAAAATTCAAAAGGAGGACACCTTGCTTGAGCCTCTTCTTACAAGCAAGGACACTAAAAACAGCATGCACAAACATATACACAAACACATGTATACTCTTTGCTAATTCTTTCTCAAAAAGCCTGGTTGCAAGCATGGCCTTTACATTGCAGCCTGTGGGATCTTGCATGATTTTAGGGTCAGAGAGATACGAACTGTTCCACCAAGGATAGCCAGCTTTCCAAAGTGAGAGTTCATGCTGGCTGGTTTAAAACTGGATGGCATGAGTGTAACTTGGACGGGGATGCGCAGGGACCGTCGGCAGCCAGCGGCAGCCAGTGACACTATTCGCATCGTGGTATTATCTCACTGTGAGGCTGCGATGAAGAAGCACTATGTTCCAGGAACCCGGCCCAGACAGAGGAAACTGTGGGGAGAAGAGATGAAACTTCTCTTGCTTTATCTGTCCTTGAAGCTAGTCCTTGTCAACCTCCAGATCCACCCCGAGATTGTGATGTGTCAGCCCTGACTCCTACAGGGAGGGGGGCGGCTGAAAGAGACGTGGCGCTCAGACCAGCATCACTGTTCCTGTAGCATTAGTCATACAGTCCCTACGTCTTAGCCTCTGCCTTCTTGGGCAAAGCAGAAATATGGTGACCTGAAAACCACCAAATATTGCCCCTTGCAAGTGATTCTCTGAAGAAGTCTCTCAGCCGCTCTGAGAGTGGCGTGACCGGCTCCGACTGAGGAGGCCGTACAGCTCTGTGCCACGTGACGCAGCTGGATGAGCAACATCAGCCGCGGCTGGTGGGGACGAACGCTGCGTCCAGGCTTTTCTCCGCCCTGGAAAATCTGCGACTGGACAGGAGTCCAGTCGAGTTACAGGAGCCCTTGTTATCTGATTCTCGCACGCGGGGTGGGAGACATTTAGCTATGGCTCCTCTTCCTTCTCTGAATTTTGAAAATCGGGCTGCATGGAAATTTTGGGGAGAATGAGAATGAGTGAAATAAACTTTTGGGCTTTGCTGACAGCCTTGTGGTTAGAACAGTGGCCTTGGATATAGAAAGCTCAGGATCAGGTTCCTCCTCTAGCTAACTCCGAGTATCAAAGATAAAAATCAGTGATGAAAATGAGTAAATTGTGACTCAGGGGGAGAAAGGAGTTCAGTCTTGGTCTTTTAGTATCCTTGGCCACGGTACGCAGACATGCGCTCACACACGTGGGCATTTTCACCAAAACGTTCTGAAGGATTTGTGTTTACTCCAGTAAAGAACAACAGCAAACCAAACGTAACTAGACACGAAGTCTTGAAAATTAATGATGTGACATGGAATTATTGTCCTCCAGTCAGCTTTAATTGCTAGCTTAACAATTGATGATTAGAAATCAAAAATTCATATCCCACATGTATTCTTCAAATTTTGTTTATAATTTGTCCTCCCAGAGGATCCTCCTTACAGTAAGTTTATTTATCAGAGTTTTCATGGAAAGTAGAGCCCAAAGGGGATGTAAATTCAAAGTAAGTAAATTTGTTTAAATATTCAAGTCAACATTTGTGGGATGTATTCTTCCAGCCCCAGTCAGCATTCAGGACTAGAGTGAGATTGAAAATAATTTTCGTAAGAAATTCTGAAGGAAGTTAATTGCATTTCATATGTCTAAAATGTGCCTATGTAATTGTAATGTTTACATATTTTTTGAATTAGGAAATTTATTAATATCTATTACTTAACAGTATTCACATCATTAAAAATGAGTAAAATACAATGCTTAAATTAAGACATAAAATTTGAACACAAAGGGAATTTGAAAAATGTCTCTCAATTTACCTTTTTAATTTAAAAAAGTTTTTAATGCATTTCAGCTAGTTCTACTTCGAACTTTTCAGTATTAGGAATATATTAATATAACTTTAACATTTTCCAAAGTTATTGAAAAGTGATACTAATCTTTCAGTATCAGTGAATCTTTTGATTTTATACACGATGTAAATACAGACCATTAAAGCTTGTTTATCCAGGAAAGGAGCTTTGCCCTTGTAAGTGGACTAGCACTGTTTAGTATTGCAATGTTGCCTATTAGTTTAGGGAAAAAAAGGAAAATGTTTTGTACCACACTGAAAATCCTGTGAGGTGGGTGGGGAATTTTGAGAGGCTGAATATAGCTAGTAAAACTTCATGCTCATCACAAATGTATTTCCATGATCTGCTACACATTTTTTGATTTGAACTCATATTAAGCTTGTATGCAATGTCTTGGGCTTACCTGCCACAAACACAGCAGGGCTCAACAGCATTTATATTTACTATAGAGTTACAATTCTTTTCTTGTAAAATATGTATTTTAAATGACTGGCACCCCTGAGTATTTTCCCAGTACAGCACATGTTACACTTTCATGTAAATTGAGAGACATCCTAAAATCGGCAATACACTCTCATTATGTAAAGTTAAGCATATATTCAAGTGTTTGTAATATCAGGGATAATCCATAAAATCAAGAGGACAATAAAATACACAAGAGGTACAATATTGCTGTAGGAATCTATAAATGTATAAACTTAAATTGAATGTGTATTAATACATTAATTATGCATGTTTGTGTGTACATATATATATATGTATGAACATGTGAACTCATGCACTCAGATTTTAAATTGGCATCACCACTGTTAAATATGTGCCAGGATTAATTATACGACTTCTTTTTCTTCCTAAAAGTGGGTTGCAGTAATACCTGTTGCAGGGAGATGTGATTAACATCTGTGGGCCCTGTGGCATTATATTTTTTATTTATTTATTTTTGCGAGAATCCCTAATCCCTGCTTAATTTTATGAACTGTCAAAATGATTCTAAATATCTCTCTGGTTTGCATTTTCACCTCAGGACAGCAGTCCAGAGGTAGAGATTTGTTGTACAACAGTGGACTTTAGGCAATTTTCATCTTCTAATGCCTGCAGAGTCCAAGGTTGAATTTGTAATAATCACTAGATTATCTCTAAAGGATCTTTCTGTTACACTTGCAAATGATTCTGCAGGAAAATACAAAAGATATAGAAGAAAAATAATTGATTAGATGTAGGAGATCATTTTGTCACATAATCCCAGATGGAAAAGAAAACAAATGCTGATTTCTATTTTTTTAAAGACAATTTAAAGATACTGTGGGAAAGATATTGCTATTCTGCTGAAGTCATATGCTGGTCTCAGTCCTTCGGTTAGACCTTAAAACACAGTAACAAAATATACAAAAACAATGCTGTGACTAGAATTTTATTTTAGGACAGGGTGGATTGTTCAGATGGTGTGTATAACTGTAAGAAAAAAACAAATTAATGTAGCTACATCGCTATTGATATAGTCTTCACTCTGGAAAAGATTTTTTTATTATTATTTTAGATAAGATTCTTATCTTATTATCTGTATAGAATAAGTATATACTACCATTGTATTTGAGGAGCTATAAACAGATTGGGTGCTACTTAGAGCCAGAAAAAGAACAGAATCTGACAACAGATTTCACATAAAATTGTGCATACAAAAGTCAGGTGATGGAACTCATTAACATTTAATAAATGTTGATAAATAATTTACATTTATTATTGGTGTCATAAGTGAGATCCAATTCAGGTCTGATTTGTGGGCTATTATAATTTTCTGAAGTTTGTATTGTAGTAAAAATTGAGTCCTATTTCTTTCTCAGAGCTAGGATGTGATTTGCATTTTGGTCACATTGATTAGATGCAGGATTTGAATTGCGCTAACTGTATGACATACACACAGATTTACACCAAAATAACTGATCATATTGAGGAAGCTGAATTCACAAAAATTTCATGGTGTGTCATTGAATTGAAATATTCCATTCGTATATGTAGATTAACTTCATGTATATCTTAGAGTTTGTGAAATATTTGATGGAGAGATCATTTGGTGATACTATATAAGGAGAGATGGAGAGGTCAGACTGCTAGGATGAAAATTTTAGAAGATGTATGAGTGGAAGGTGGGCAGTCAGACAGACTTGTCATTAAGAGGTGCCAAGAAAGGAAGGCTCCATGACCATGTCAAGAAAGAAAAAAAAAAGAAAGAAAAAAAAAGAAAAAAACAGATCCGTGTTTCTGTTGGACATTTAGTGGGCTGAGCAGTGGTCAGTATCAGGTACAGAAAGAAGTCAAGAACTGAATTATATAGAGAATCACAAAGGATAAGTGTACAGGAATGACTAAAAAGAATGAGAGAAAGATATAATTCTATATACTAAAGGAGTTAAAATTTGGTTTGAATAATAGAATCAAATCTTGAAGGATAATACCTATCCATTATACAGAAAAGATGGTGGTTGCTATTGTAAACTAATATATTTTATGAAGTCACTCTGGGCAGGTTATCTCCTGAGGCATAGGGCAGGCTATGCTAGGAGCAGAGTGATCTGTCTCCAGTAGAGTTTATCTTGTTGCTCAAAAATGCAGCCTATCCCTTCTTCCGTACTTGAACAAGAAAGAAAATAAGAACATTTCGTTTGTTTCACAGCTCCACTCAAAGTAGAAAATAATAGACCAGAACTTACAAACCCACTGATAATTAAAAATAGAGCCATCAAGAGCAGAGTAAAGCATGATATCTCTTTAAAGTAGCATACATATCTACTCCCATCGTGCTGCTGAGTACAAAATGTCATAAACCGAGGAAATTCTAGTCCTTGTTGGTTGTTTTTAAAGACTGAGATATCATTTTCACTTCTAAAAGTTAGTGCAGTTAAAATGAAAGTCAAAAAAAGCCCAGGATATTGAAACTTTGTTTCTACTTTCTACTTGTATGTTTTGACAAATGTGAGAAAAGCGAGGAAGATTGGTATTGAGAAGCCAGATGATCAAAACATCATTGATAGCTATAGAGAGAGAGAGACATTAGGTAATCATCAAATATTGATGGTGCATTGAAGATATAAAACTGAGGCATAGCATTCCATTTGTTTGTTTTGTTTGGCCAATGTGTTAAGTAGAATAACTCATGAGAAATGTTAGAATTCATCCCTTCTACTCCTTTTGTTAACAGGTTAGCACTCGACCAATTCACATATCTAAGGCTTTATGTATTATTAATCAAAAGAGTTAAAAAGTCAATCCAATCTGGTTGTATACAGTAGTTCTTGTGGTTTTCAAACCTTTAAATAATTTATGGTGTCATCACTTTCCCAGTGGATGTCAGGCTGGTAGAATGTCTGGAATCAGAATCCCACCGGGAAAAAAAGAAACGTAGTCAGAAAAAGTAGTAATTTTTTTTTTAATAATAGCAACTCCAGCCTATTGTATCATCACTATCAGTCTCTTGAGAGATCATTTCTCTGAAAGAGAAGTTTTTCTTATACAAGTCTTTTTGGGATCAAGCAATCCTGACAAATCTATATCTATGCAGCCTTCTAACTGGCGTGCGCTGAGACACATACATGAATGTGTCTTTATTTAATAATTTTGTTTCTAGACCTTTATGCATTTATTTCTATATAAATGTGTATCTAATATACAGTATTCAAATTTGACTTAATGTTCTGAAATTGATGATGATTTGTCATGGATTTTTTTTCAGAAATTATAATTTAACTTGGCTATTATGATGGTATTCAGATTCATTCACTCCTTTTTATTTCAAGAATATTTTCTATTTTCCTTTTGAAATAATAAATCCTAACAGCCGACCATTGTAATTTGTAGGGTTTTTTCTTTTTCTTTTTTTTCTTTCTTTTTTTTTTTTTTTTTATAAGTGTGACCTGATTTCAGTCAGCCATTTTTGATTACAGGAATATTGGAGAATCTACTTCTGGGTTTTTATAATCTTTCTAGGTGTTCAAGAATCTCGTAAAACAAGTGATTTAAAAATAATACTTTCAATTTAAAAGTATATTAAGAAATAATGGCATTATTTTATGTGATAGGATACTAGATTCTGGCTCTGCATGTAAGGGACTTGACTTTTGTTATTTAATAGACTGCTACCATATATTTAACATATAACCTCCTTTCAAAAATTGAAAACCTGCTCTCAACATAGAAAATCATATATTCTTCTTCCATGCAAAATAAGGTCACTGAAGGCTAGATATATCCGACAGGTACTCTGCCCGTTCCCCAACAGATTATCAGTTTTTTATACCTCCTTTTTTTGTGCCATAGTTGTGCATCTTGCAATCAGTGTGCCATGCAAAGCTATTTTATTCTCCTTGAACCTTTTAATAACAAACCCAGGAACTATCAATTAAGAAAGGTGTCCAATGCTTTTTTCACACAGCTGATTCTTCTCTCAGCTGCCAAGTTTCCATACTCACTTATTTCAGGCAAGTCCACAATCTGCTCTGCTGCATCCAAATCTTGCTCCTCTATGCTGCTAAGAAACTTATTTTCCTATCCCTTTATTTGATGCCTGTACAACCACTAATAAAATAGATGAACAATAAAAGATGTTTTCTCTGTTTAGACTGACAGACTAGAAATGTGCTGCCTGGGGTTCCGAATTATGCATTTATATCAGTTAAGAGCTTGGATTTAAAAGTAAGGAAAAGAAGCTTTCTGCACCTATGATGAGATATTTGTCATGTCATTATGAACTGAGGCTGGTAAAGTTTGGTAGATGAGGGAGGTGAATATGCCACTTACTTTCTTATTCCTTTAAAAACTAACAAAAAATTGGAACTTAAATGAAATACTACGATGAAGGAAAAAATGTGAAGGATTTAGGCTCATGCATATCATAAAATTCCCTCAGTACCACTAACTCAACTGTATTGATGACACATATTGACTCATATTCTGCTTTCAGTAACACTTGTGTAAATTCAGGGTACTGCAACTCCAGTCACTTTGGTGCAATTGCTCTTGATTTACACTTGTGTAACTGACAGCATTTGACCCTTAGACTATACATATATCTTCAATTATGCATTTAGCTTCCTGAGCCACAACCGAACAATAAGGCAGTATATATATCATCTGGTATGCACCATGCATCAGCTTAATGTGGACATTTTAGTTTTGCAGTTCTTCTACTCTTGTGCTGCCATTCTTATACTTGAAAGGGTATTAAATTTCACACACACACACACACACACACACACACACACACACACACACACATATGTTTAAGAAATTTTTATGACTCTTAGATCATCCATGGCCCCAGATAACTGTGTAGCTTTGTTATCTTGCCTAAGTAGTGTGTGCAAAAAATGATGGAGAAATGCATGAGTATTTAAACTGATCTTTATTAGCATTGAGCAGATGATTATAAACTGTCTTGCCTTTCACAAGGAGTTTTTCTGTCCAGGTTCACCATCCCTGCACAAGGACAGGGATGCACTTCTGTCCAGAATAGCCCTCAGAATAAGACTCCACCAGAAACACTGGAAATGCAAATGATTTCTAATGCTGCAAGCAAGGCTTCCCATTGAGCAGGCTGACATGTCTGGATATAGAGTCACTGTTATGAGAGAGAAGAAAAAAGGTGCTTTAGTCCCTGTGTACGTTTTGCTCACATTTATGGAGCACAGTCCCCTTAATCATGTGATGGAGTCACAGCTACGGACCTTTTCTTCTCCCAAGGTAAATGTGGCTGAATTATGCAATACCAGCCTTACCCTGCTGACACTCTGCCTAGCTGTGGCTTTTACAGTTCTCGTCCTGCAACAACACTTCCAGAAGCTCCTGCCTAAGACACAAGGTCAAATTCTGGCTCCAGGCATTAACTTCTTCCAGAATTATATCAAGGGATAAAGAATAGCCAGACTAGGTAGTCTGCTTTAACTCCATCCTAATATAACTGGCCCAAAGTTTAGATCCCCCAAATAAATACACTTCTGTCCTGCTTTCTCTATTTATACCACCAGTACAGCATAGTCAGATAAGATGAGGCCAAAAGCAGGAAAATAATATGGATCTTTGGAAACTCCTAAAAGCCCTGAAGCATTTGCCCTCATTTTACTCTATGTAACATTCAGTGCTGTTTTATACTAACATTTAGCATTTCCACAGAACCTGCAGGGTTCATATTATTTCATTGATTCATACAGGCTTCCAAGAGGCAGATATATTATGAGAAAAAGAAAAGTAAAAGTGACAGTCATCTTTTAAAAAGATATTGATAAGTAACAGTAGAAATTAACTTTATTTATAAACAAAATCAAAGAGAAAAAAGAAGAAAGTTAATACATAAGCAATAACGTTTTGGACAGCTCACAGGGTCTAGCAGCCCGTAGGACAAACAACAAGCAATTTGTTGAAGAAGAGATAATAAAGACATTCTTTCAGGCTGGCCGGCTGGCATGGTGAGCTGCCCACTGTACTGCTGACTGGGAGATCTGGGATTCGGGAGCAGCTCAGGTTCCCAGGCTTGGCACCAATGGAAATTCAAGTTTATGCATTTAATCTTTGAACAGAAGAAGAGGTCACAGTTCAGTACCATTTGAGAGCTGATCTACCAAACAACACTAGTAGCAGCTCCAGAGGATGGATGTTCGCCTGCCCATTTGGTCAGAGGTGAACTGCCCTAATAATGCCTCCAGCAAGGTAGAAAAGATAAAAGAGCCTGCAAAGCGAAGCAGAGAGGGAGGAGGGGCACTCTTTCAAGTCCGGTCAAAAGGCAAAGTACAGTCATAATGACAATCTGCTTCCTGACAGGAACGCAGCGGGTTAGAATCAAATAATGCAAAATACCCCAAAATATGTTTGTAGCATTTTTATGAATTTATTCATATGAAGTTGCATATCAGATTAACATTGCTGCATTACGAAATGCAAAAGAAAAGGGAGAAGGCTCTTACTTTTTACAGTAAAACTTCCAATTTTTCACAAAACACAGATATTTCAGACTTCTATGAAAAAAAAGGAAAGAAAAAAGTCTAATAAAAAGCAATATAGTTATCAATCAAGTATGCATTGCAGGATTACACACAGAATGTATTCCATAGCTGTCAGATTAATCAAGAATTACTGGTTGAGAATAACAAAGCTACATTATCTTTTTTAATGTCCAGAAATTACTATACTCTGATGACTATTAGGGGTCTTGTCTGCACTGATTGGCATTCTCTGTGGATAGATAATCTCTGTATATACTTTAAAAGGAGAAGCCAACATTCTCCAAAATCATAGGTATTTTTAACCAACTAAGATGATCAGCCCTTTTTGACAGCCTCCAAATGCTTTAATAATTTACTGGATCTGCAGAATTAATTGTACTGTAAAACCAGAAATGATACATGAATACAGGTAAATTAATAGGAGAGTTTTGTTCCTTTCTGCTACTGTTCATATTTTGATGTTTTCATACAGATCTAGGTGAATTTTATTGAAGCAATAATGAGATTTTGTGTTTGTATTTAAAAATCAAGTTATCTGGGTCATGTACACTAGAACTCTACACTCAGATTTTTTTTCATTTTCTGTGAATACTCACAGGATTGAGTTTTTCTAACTCTCTTGTCTCAGAAAGAAATGTTTAAGTTTGCATGTGTGAATGTGAAATTAAAAAGAAATAGAATAAAAGGGAGATGCAAGAATTTAAAAAAAAACTAATCAGCGCTGCATCACTTAAAGTTCATGATCACTCTTTAGAGCAAGAAAGACAAAAATGAAGTTCAACAAACAAGAAGTCTTATTGCACAATTTGTTATAATGAATTAATTGGAGATAATTACACTTTGTTTATGAGCATCCTGTGGACACAAGAAGTATCTAAATTTATTGCCCTCTCTGGGGCATAAGGTGATTCAGGATAGCAGAATCTGGCCTCAAGTGAATCGTTTATTAAAGACATTAAGTCTACCTCTATCTTTTCTGCAGATAAACAGAAAATTTCTAACATGGATTTCTCAGCAAGCAACTTTCAGGAACAACAATTTAAAAACTTCCCAAAGCACAGGATTGCCTGAAGACCTGGGATTCACTCCAATCTTTGATTTTACATTAAGTTCTTTAGTTAGAAATGGTTATTTTCTTCCCATACCAGAGAAAAGTAGCATTTATATACAAAATGAGACCACAGAGTAACCCAGCTGAGGCATTATTATAACATACATTATGAAAACTTGCATTTATTGGTTTGAGATTCTAGTGCAAGATAGGATGATCGTTTTGGTGTTTCAGTTCTTCAGCTTTCACTGAAGTAAATCAAGCCCCAAGTCCACCCCAGGGGAGGAAGAAAGTGTATCACGCGAGTCAGAGGGCCTCCTCTAAGCAGTTATTCCTGCTGTTTATTTGTGGCATATGTTCTTAGCAAATGGGTCGGCCTTGAATTCTTGCTGTATTTTTTTTCCAGGGAGTTTCTTAAATCCAGAGAGTTTCTTAAATCACATGTGCTTTTGCTAAGCTTTCACTGGCATATGGGAAAGTTAGAGGGAGGAAGGATGTGCCCTGAGTTTTGGTGAGATTGCGAACCCTTGGCATCAGAGGAGTGCAACCAAACTCTCCTCGCAAGGAACTAAGGGGCAAATAACACAAGACGCCCCAGCGTTGCCAGTCACAGTCCGAGAGGGCATGCCTCATCTTCGCAAAACTCCTGCCTGGCACTGTCAGGGAGCTCTCTCTGACAGTTTACTGTTGCTTCAAGTCTTGCCTAAATGAAACAGTGTAATTCTTTGGCTTGAAAGTTATTTCCACATAAATATATATATATCACATCCTCGTTTAGGCTTGTATGGTACCAAGCACCAAGGGGAAGGGGGAATTCTATTTCTGTTGTGTCTACGAGCACCCCTGTGACAGTAACATGAAATAGTAACAAGCAGTCGTTCACCCTGGGGAGCACAGTTCAGACCGTTAGCGAGGAACCTAAACTCAAGTTTGAAATTCCAAGAAGCCCTCCAAGCCTCCAAGTCTTAGAGAATAAAACTTCTTTAATTATTTTTTTTAATTCCAATATACTTTGACTGTAACTATATGCATGCAGGTTAGAGGGTTTTTCCATCTCTCTATTTCTTGGTCATGTTATGCCTTTTATCTTTGCTGTAATTCGGCTCCCCTCCAGTGTTGGTTCTCACACGTCTTCCAACTTTTCATCTTGATGTGCGTCCGTCCTATGACTTATGTCACCTGCATGTGCCTGGTACAGGCCCCACATGCCACCCCTCCCTTTTTCTCTTGCTGCCTCTCTGTCTTTCTCAGACCACAGGGGCCGCAAGCTTGGTCTCCGATCACCACTTTCTCAGTGTGGCATTTCCTTCTGCGCATTGCTCTCGCATGCTGTTTATCTCTCGGAAGGATTGTAGCTGTAGATAGCATCAGTGGAACTGTATCTGTCTAGGAGCAGATGTCTACCTCTGCCGTATCATCTTAATTGCCCTGCTGTGGCTCACCTACCAGAAGTCCCCGAAGTCTTCTTTTTTTCTTTTTTTCTTTCTTTCTTCTTCTTTTTTTTTTTCACTTTTGCAAATGATTAGTTGAAAAACAGCAGGATGAAGCTTGTAGGCTCAGGACTCATATGGGAATGTTTAAACTTGTAAGGAAAGAGAATCCTTTCAGTCCCTAATCAACCGGACAGCACTTTCTAAGGTCTTTGAGATTTAGCACTCTTATGTTAGTAGTGAATTAGGAAAACACTACCGAAAGAGAAGAATGATTATTAAAATATCAGTCAAAAACAAGGTGCTACAGTTTGTAATAGGACTCTAAGCAAGATAGCTAAATAACATTATTATTTATAACAGTGGCACTTTCTCACTTCTGTTTTATTGATAATTTTGGGCTGGTATTTTTTTCCAGACAAAACTGCATTACACAGTTTCTTCAGAAGACCTTTCTACTTATAAAACTTGAAAGATATTCATTTGGTTGTCTTAAAAATAAATTGGCCAAATTCTACCCTTCAATAATTCTAGATTACATTGATCAATAGTAAAATATGGATTTGTACTAGTTTGAGACTAAAATTTAACCTATGAATAAAAATGAAACCTGTCAAACTGGAAATTCTATTTCTATTGTGTCTGCGAGCATCCCTGTGACAGTAATACATAATAGTAATAACCTAAATTACATCCACTTGAGAAATATTTCTCCTTTTTGGTGATGTAACACAATCACAGCATTTTTTCAAGAAGGTGTATCTACATACACATACATTTACTGTAAGTGATAAATTAGAATTAATTGGACATTACCACAAGCTGATGCTAGTATATAAAATACTACAATTACTTCCAGTGATAGGCAGTACAAATTAACAGACAAATAGCCCTCTGATATATTGAGATGGGAGAACTTTTATTTTCAGTACTGACATCCATAAAAATATGTAACCATAAATTTGATCTCCCTTTCCTTATCCTCAACCAGATCAATGAATGCACACACTGCATGCTTTAATAGGAAGATTCTTCCAATGCAGGATGAGACTGTCCCTTGTTCAGCATCAGGAATGACCCCGGTCACATGAGACCTTTCCCTGGAGTAGTAGTCTACAGAAAGTTTGACAAAGGTAATTTACTTTTTTAGTTCCCTCAGTGAGTATAATATTCTATTATGCTTCATTTAAGATTCTCTTAACTTTTCACCTGACTGCTGCAGTGTCTTGAGAAAAGTGGAAGAGCCTTGTACTGTATTTCAGGCAGTGTAATATCAGGAGTTTCAAAATAATTTGAGTTCAGAGCAGAAATTTGATTTTTGGATTTTTTTTTTCACTTCATCTCTTTAAAAATTAAATTTCATCCAAAATTACCCTTGTAAAGACAGTATCTTTTTGTTCATTATAATTGTTTCTAGGGTTTCAGTAAAGCACTTTTATGACAACAGTAACAACAGACTGCCACAATTTGAGGAGATGAGCTTCAATGTTTCTTGGTATCTCATCAGAGCTGCTAATTAAGTCTTATTTAATATTATTTACTGGATGACATAGTGATTCCCCCCACTCTTCCCCCCCACACACACACTGTTCAAAAAAAAAAAAAAATCCCTAAAATATCTCAGGAAAGTTTATAAATCTAGTTACAACGGAAAAGGTTCTACTTTCAGATTATTCATTTGATTTCAAGAGTTTTTACTGAATGGTAAAATAGCACAGTGGATAATGTTTTAAGTAAGACAGGGTTACTTATCAGGAAAATCCTTGCTATAAATAAATGGTTGATATTTATCATAGAAAAATCAATATAGAAATTCAATAGAAAGCCTAGGAGTGAGACCCAGGTCTTCTACTTTGTAATACAGATAGAATTACAAACTTCAACGAAGAATGTGTCTCAGGCACCTTCTAGAGACTCCCTAATCTTGAAGATAAATAGAGATCTTTGTCTGCCTTTCTCTCTTTTTATCTTGATTTCATGCTCAGAAATGCCCCTGTTTCTGTACTAAGGTCCCTCACCATCACAGCAGTTCCAGGAGGTAACTATATTTTTGTAAGTTCCTTCAAATATAAGGTTCTGTCAATATCCAGTCTTTTCAGAGAATACGTTTATTTGGATACTGGAGTTCTAAAGGTTTTGGAAAGTCTAAAAATAATTTAATCTGACTACGGTGAACAATAACAATTAGAAATAATGATTGCCACAAAATATTCAGAGTAATGTGATCTAGAGACTAAGCCTCCTATTGCCTTGCGAGCTAGTAGCCATAGAATCCTTTCGTAGCTGTACAACTGATGTACTCTGATTTTCTCTGGGCAAGTGACTGTACTTTCTCTACCCTTTGTAAAAGGATGTTGATAATAAATCTTCTTTTTTCTCTCCTTGCTTATTTTTCCATCTTTGCCAATTAGATCTGAAGTTTTTGAAAGACTGACACTAGCTCTTATTATGCATAGGTAGAAGTAGGTAGTACAATATCTTTCTCAGATTTCTAGCCCTTCTACAATACTACTAATAAGAATAATAAATATCTGAATGATGAATTGATGTGAAGAGGAATTTGGAGCTAGTCTTAAACCACAAATAAATCCAAAGATGGCATTAGTCCAGGCATTCAGAGTCATATCTGAATTTCTTTCAAGTATGAAACGTTTGGGTAGTTCAAGCCCAAAGGACTTAATTATCTTCATGACTAAACTTGTAGTATCTCCACGGAATTGGAAATTCCTCCCTATTTATGCAGGCAAAATAGGGCTACATGTAAGAACAATGAGAGTGCGACCAGGTTGCCATGTGCTCACTGTCATATGGCATGACTTAGAGCATGCGAGCTGTACAAGAAGCGCCAGGCAGAAGTGCAGAGCTACCTGACTTTCTCGGCCTTTCATCCTCAGCAGCAATCAGGAGCAACTCCATTTAGCTCTTTATTGTTATACTCAATGGGTGATAGCCTTGCTGCGATTTGATTTTGGCCAGAAGCTTCCTTCTTCACACTTTTTCTTGATTTTTCATTTTCTATTTCTGATATGACAGTGAATTTTGGCAAAAAACAGTGTCAACTGAGCCAATATCAGCATCCAGTATTATTATATTCAATACCATGTCTTGAAACGTTGTTAGTATAGACACACTATAAGCTGCTCAAGCCTCATCTGCCCATGCTTCTATGTTCATAATTCACTGTGACAAGATGGCAGAATTTCAGAAGATTTGATCTGCGCATCTAAAAGAGGATAGAAGAAGCTGGGTAGCTCAAGAAGTGTGCCTTGATGCAGCAGCACTATAAACTGATCCAGCACTGAAGGAAAGGAATGATCATATTCTGATATTGAAATGAAGAAGTAATCACAATCCTGTTGAGAAATCTCTGAAATCCTATTATTGTATGTTGAATTGGCTGAGTATCTCAGAAAATAGAATGCTGGATCTAAAGATCGGCCAGCGTTCTCAGTCTGAGGGGTTGCTGTCCAGAGCAAATCTCAAATATTTTCAGTCAGTAGCAGTGCTTTGTTATTCAGTTCCACAGAAGTTTGTCCATATGATGCTTCTCAGCGCCAGTAAAGTTTAATATCTTCATTTTTATCTTTGAACTATGCTTGGGGGTTATTTTCCTTCTTTTCTTTTTTCATTTAATCTCAGGCTGCCCGTGTAACATACACAGCATATGCACAGCTCTTTCTTTTAAATATTGCATAAGAAGATGCTGATTTTAACAAAATTTTTAATGGAAACATTCCAGTGACTTAAAATCAAAATGGATTAATTCATTTTTGCTATTTATCTCTTCAAAACTTATCCTTTCAAAATTTGTATTTTGTTCTATATTAACATGTACATCATAAATATATATTCAATATTATAATAATATTTTAAGCTGTTCGGTGAAGGTCTTTTTGACTTTAGTGGCCTTTTTGACTTTAGTAAAACCACTCAACCAATCAAACCAGATGTGTAGTTTTATTTGTTTTGAATAAAAAATTTTGGAAGTTCTACTCTGTGAATGTAGAGTTCTATATTTTTTCATAGATTGGGACAAAAAGAAAATTGGAAATCAGAATTCATTCTACCACTCCCAGGATGAAAGTGGTATTTCTAGGAGGAAAAAAAAAAAAAAAAAAAAGAGAGAGAGGGAGAGAGGGAGAGGGAGAGGGAGAGGAAAGAAAAACGGAAAAATAATCACAGGGGAAATGGAACCCAAATTCTGTTATCTTGTCATAGATACCCCATCTACCTTTAGAGATACTCTGCAGTGCCCAGCTTAATGACCCTTCACAACTAGTGCTGCTCTTAGTTTTTCACAGCCATATGCTGCTTGTCTGTTTGTCTGTCTACCATAGCTATAAATGTTGAGTTGTTTAAAGAAGCGCTTCATCCATCAACCGAGACTTTTTGAAAAACAAAAACAGAGGCTTTTAAGTAGGACCTTCTGTATTGGAGATGACAAACCTGAGAGATAATGAATTAGAATAGTATCTACCCACTGAGTAATGGAATCACTGGCCATCAGCATTATACAGAACCATTTGTGGATAGTTCCAGCAAAACTATTTTAACTATAGGGAAAAAAAGTTTACTTGCCTTTAGTGAAGCTATAGCAGAGGCAGCAGGGGAGAGGGTGAAGAAGCCAAAAATAAAAGATGGAGAAAAGGATAAAATCTAATTAACGTAGTTTGTAGGTTGGAAAGCCTAGATGTGGTTCATTTAAACCACTTAAACATGAATATCTAATGCAAGGCAAGGCAATTCCTTATAGCACTGACTCCTAGAAAATGTAAAAAAAAGTTCATGCTTTAGTCTTGCTATTACTTTACCTTGATGATAGGAGGTTAGAATTTGAATGCAGTTTGAAAGATAGTACCATTTCTTTGATACATCAAAAAGCACTCTGCAGTAGACTACTACTTTAGTAGGACACTTATAGTCAAAGCTAGTATTTGACTATGCTCCTAATGTCATATTACAATGACAGAAGCTCAAGATATATCAATTTAATCTTAGTTCAAAAAAATCTTTTAGTTCTGCTATAGTGAAGTCAAAATGGTCTTTTATAGTTTTTCAGTTTGAAATTGGACAACGAACAACTTTTATAGTAAAAATGAAATGCAGAATATGGTTG
Organism: Rhea pennata; assembly: GCF_028389875.1. NCBI lineage: Eukaryota > Metazoa > Chordata > Aves > Rheiformes > Rheidae > Rhea > Rhea pennata. The sequence goes on along the minus strand of NC_084667.1, from coordinate 55,820,254 downwards.
AAAGGGTAATCATATTCAGAGTTAAAAATAAAGCACTTGCTACTTATATGGCACTATAGTTTCCTATTAGGAAGCTAAGCTAACAAGAATGAGATTACACAATTAAAAATTGACTCCTCTGACTGCTGAAAGATAGTGGCTCTGTATTTCTTGTTCACTTGTTTTATACTGTTTAAGGATAATGTCATCTTTGAAATTACTCCTGATTTATACTGATGAAAGTGAGAACTAGGCCCCTTCATAGATAACACTTTGGTATATGGCTAATGTAATGTAGAAATGAATGGATTTTGACTCATCTTTGGGGTTTTTAAACTATATCAGTTTAATCTTTTGTGTAAAATAAAAAAGTGTTCATCTGTAGAACTACAACATGTAAAAAAGTTCTTACAAAGGATAGGTGTTACCAACTACTGGTTTCATCAGACTGTAAATGAATCCATAGAGTGAGTCATACAGTTCGGTCATGATTCTTGGCAGCTAAATCTTTACTCACAAAGAGATACACGAGTGGTGTGTACACAAACTCATCACCAAAGAAATTTCCAAGTCAAGATATAATCTCATTCAAGATTCAATTATGTAATTTAAATGACTGGCCTTAAAGATCAAAAATCACTCATTGTAGATAAATTAAGTAATTCTTTGCATACATATAGCCCTTTTTCTAGGCAACATAACTATGTGCAAAGACACAAGGTATGAAATGTTCTAACTGTAGAGAACGGTATGTTCGCCTGTCAAATACTGCAATCTGAGGATTCTTGCTGCTCAATTCTTACAGTATTTGTGATGTTTGATTAGGAACTCTTGTCCCAGGAAGAAAACGGCTTTTCAACCTTCTCCTCTTTGGATCTGTTGTATCAACAGATACAACCTGTTGTATCAACCTGTATCATTGTTGTATGTGACCATACAACAACATACAACAACAACAAAAAACCCAAATCCCAAGCCCCAGCTACTCACGAATCTGCATAACTTCTCATTTTTCTTTTCCTGTCATGGCTGCAATAATGAAATTCTGTAGAGTATTGTGGAAGTAATCTATCCAACTCTTTGGTTTGCTTAAGAGGTAGTTTGTGGTTGGGTACCAAACAGACGTGTCGAATTATCTAACTTTAATTTCAAGTAATTGGTGAACAGAATTACCCTTGAGGTTGAGGGAATTATAAACAATGCAGATCCTGGGCTTTTCCCCTCTCTGGATAGTGTCAAGTGGAAACTGCTGCCAGTGAGTTTGTTACAGATGCTCATGACAGTCTGAGGAGGTGAATATTTGCAAATAATAGTTCACTTGACCCTCACTGCTTGCCAATGAAAGAAGAACTATCTGAAACACTTTCTTGAGGTTTTGGTAAGCCTTATCCTTCCTTCTGATTTCAGTGGTAACCATTTAAGTCTTGGTAATCACTTAAGAACATTTCTTCTGAATAAGCTTTGATATGCACAGAATTATCCTGTCAGTCTAGAGCTGACCTCAGAATGCTGCTCTTTATTTAAAGTCATGTCTACAAAACAAACACAAGATGTACATTAATTAGGCAGAAAAAGAAGGAATAATGTGTCTGATATTCCCTATATGAATTTTGTTGATCCTAATTGCTCTGAAGGGGGTAATCTGAAGGGGGTAATCCGAAGGATTCCTTGAGACTTTCGGAGAATGGCCAGTCCTGATTAAGATCTGTTTCTGTTGTCAAATACAAGGGTCTGATTCTCATGTCCCTCATACCACTGTATTCCCTGACTTGAAGGGATTTAGTTTTGTTCTTTGTAGGAAATGTCAATATATTTTCTTCATGGTATTCTGCTCTGGACTCTGCAAGTCAAGAAGTGTGGATTGTTCATACCAATTTCAGACAAATTTACCTTAGCTCAAGTGGTCCATTTCAGGCTTGATTGGCACTAAGTAGGAACCCAGCACTTCTGTCAAATCTTTTCTTAACATAAACTTTGTATCGTATTGTATTATATTACTTTGGGTATGTCCCTCTTTATACTTCATACATTGCTCTGTTTCCTCTGTTAATGTGATCACTGCCAAGACTGATGGGATTTTGCTGCATTTAAACCAAACTGAACATCTACTGGGCCACCTGGCTTATGAAATACCTTAAGGGGCTTTATGAAACAGTCTCTTGACCACAGAATTAACCACTAGTTGCTGAGCATCTCGGTCAGATGCACATGCAGAAGCAGCGACAAAGAGGACAAGGAGTGATGACCATGCAATTTTAGAAGTCGCTGTGTAAAAAGCTAATCTAGCTGTATTGGTATGGCTTTCACACTTAACCACATGCACATGGTATCTTCAAACCCTCAAACTGAAAAGCTTGAAAAACACAGTGCAGACATACAAGCCAAAACAGTCTACTGAGAAGTCAGGCAGCACCAGCTAGAGCGTTGTAACCGTCAGGCCATGCAGCCCATACTAAAACACGGTAGAGCTGAGTGCCTCATCTCCTTGGTCTGAATTGCAGTCCTGAGGATTACAGGAGAGAAAACAACATGGTCCACTGTTTGTGAGTTAAGAAAGACCCTCAGCTTCTTACTATGTTATTGACAAACAAATCAGCTGGTCAAAATTTGTAGATCCTGATTTTAGGGAACACCTAACTATGATGGTGCTCAAAAGAAAAAAGAAACATTTAGGAAGAGCTTCTTGTTAAATAGACTCTACTTACTATTACTGTATGTTTTAGACAGTGAAATGCTATTTTTTGTAAGATGAAACAAACTACAGGGGGGGGAAAGAAGGTTTTATTTTTATGTTCTATATTTCTTCTCAAAGCTATTGTTAACGGATGGAAGCAACCAAGAACCATACTGTGAGGTATTGTGTGGCTGTACTGCAAAATAAAAATTGAATTTGAATTCTTATAATACAAGAGATGAAAGGCATTACTGTGTTGATTTCTACATCGACTCCTGTAGTAATGAACAGTGGCAATCCAGGCCCACTCACCAAAGAAGTGGGTTTGCATGATGAAGTGCTTCTTTCAAGAGAAAGAAAAATCAGATATGAGACTATTTTTTTACTTTCTGATGCCACAGGACATTTGATGTCTTACTAGTTCAGCAGGTTTTACTCTCAGCTGCTTGCCAGGGCCTGTACTTTGCCTCCATTTTGTTTGGTAACCATTTATAATTTAACTGGGAACTGATATCTTTATTTGCAAATGGTCTTTCTTTTCTTCTGTCTAGAGTGCTATCCATAATTATGTGTTTCTGTGAGTGTGTGGAAGTGTGTGTCAGTGCTTTATTTACACATAGTTATATATCTCAAGCACAGAACTGTATCTCCATCCGGATAGCAACCTTGTTTGTGTTATTTAAGTAAGTGCCTCAAAAGAAAAGTCAAAAATATCCCTTTTATGGGCTTCATAATAGGAACACACACGAGAAGCCGAGAGACGACTCTTGGGCTAGCACATATCATTTTATCCCAGCTGAGATCAACGGCAGATAGAGGCTTGGCCCCAGGTGCTTAAAGCCTTTCCTTCCTTTCTAACTACAGTTTGCCTTATCGGGCCCAAACTGTTTCAAGATCGTCAGCTTTTAACTGTGGGAACCTCAGTGAGCAACTGACTGAAGCCCTGCCTGCTCATGGGAAGCTGCCGCCGCCGCCGCTTTTAATGTCTCTTGGTGCCACTCGCGCCGCAGCCCCGCTTCCTGCTCGTGGTACGCAGCAGCAGCAGCAGCAGCAGCAGCAGCAGCAGCAGCAGCAGCAGCAGCAAGAGTCCCCCAGGCTCGGTTGCCTGCCCAAAGCACTCAGCGGCTGCACGGCAGCATTCAAGTCAAAGCCTCTGCACTTAAGCACGTCTTTCTCTGTTGCTGAAACCTCTCTTTGGGGACTTTTATTTGATTTGATCCTTTATTTGTTTATTACTGAGTTGCCTGTGCCTACCTGGAGGAGATGAATCTCATTCTGTGAGGTTTTCAGACTTTTAGGAAGTCACAAGGCAGGAGGTTCTGCAAGCTTTTAATTTTTGTTCTGATTTATTTCACTTTTAACGTCCAACCAAAAATTCTCCTCTATATAATCATAGTTCCAATGACATGTTTGCTTTAAGCACCATTCATGTTTGTAGAACTGCTTCAAAGTGGAGGATTTTCAGTTTTCTTTTTTATTTCTTCCACTTTCTGGGTAATACTGAAGTAAAGTCACTAACATGTTTTGGTCCTTCTTTTCATACTCCCTGCATTGACAGATCAAGCAACCCAAAATTGTGTCAGGCACCTAAAAGATGAGGCTGTCTTAAAAAATAAGATAATTTATTTGTTTACAAATTTTTGAAATCTTAGAGCTTATTCTGATCACATTTTCAAGTTTTATTTATGTAATGCATGCTAGAAAAATTTTATTTTACAGACAGAGATGAAATTCTTCTGAAATCAGCTGAATCCAAGAGTTACAAATTTAAAACAATAAAAATCCTACTGACCATCAGCATGTCTCCCAGATTAATAAGTACAATTTTTGCATCAGAATATGTTAAAAAAGTACAATCTATTTTATAACATATATTCAGCGTTGCCATATGATAAAAAACTTAATGTCTCTTTGTAGCCTAGTACTTCTAATTTTTAATTAACTTTGCAAATTCAGTTTTAGCAGTTTTAGCAGTTTTAGCAGTGGATGTGTCTTCTGATGTCCCCAGATCTGGTCATTCTAACCGGATTTGTGATTTCTGTATTTTCCTATGACTCATTTCTCATGAGGGTTACAGTGCTACTCTTTCAATGAGAAAATATCTTTTTCTCCTCCTCCATTCTGCCCATTTGTAAGGTTAGGAAGAAAGGTTGGAGTGCTAACTAAAATTTCTGGTAGCCCCAAGTGTTATGTTCAGAATGTCACCTTAGACCTGAGATTCAAACAGGATGCAATGGATCATACTAGTATGTCCACACTAGTGTTTCTAGTCTGTTATCATTAACAGAGGGGTTCATATGGTGTAAACATGGACGTGTCCTCTTAGTCTCACCAAGTTAATGTGGAACATAATAGACAGTAATAGCTAATAGACAGTACACATTTTAACCTCAGCAGAAAATCATATTGTTATTTTTTTTGCAGAGGTATAACACAATATCTTTTTCTGCTCTTACAATCAGGAAGACAACATTATTATCTTGCTGGGCCATGTTTAGTCATCAATATTTTAGAAAAGGTTTTATTTTCCTTTTGTAGGGGCCTCTCTAATTATCAGAGAACCTGCCTTAGGCATATTTAATATTCCAGGTTGGAAAGGAACTTACAGGAGAACTCCTACAATGGAAAAATCACATTGGACAATGACAAAGAAAAAAGATTCTCAAAATGTACAATAAAGCCAGGGCATGAGAAAGACAGCAAAATAGAAATATCGAGACTCACGTGATGCCAAATTACCAGCCACTCTCCTCTGCCTGTTCAACCAGAGACCAGTCTCCTGGCTCTCCATGGAAGGTATCAGAATTAACTTATATACAGCTCAACCCTCTGAAATTCAGTAGTTGAATCACGTATGACTAGGCAGGCAGAGGGTGCAGTAAACTGAAGAGGCAAAAAAATTAAGAAGAAAAGAATAAATAAAAACTTGACATATCTATCGCTAGGGAGAGAAAAACTCTCAACAATATAGCTATGTTCTGCACATGAAAAGCTCGCCTTCAACATATCTTCTTTATAGCCTATATGGTGTATATTATTTACATCTACATTTAGTTTTGTAAAACAAAAAAGCACCATCTGCCCAACCGCACTTTCCTTCCAGGAAATTGAAATGAGAACGGATGTTGTCTTTCGTGCTTATTTTCATTCTTTTACATGTTTAGCTCTTAGTACAGTTAGTATATGCTCAAAAAGAGATGTAAACCAACATGTTCCTTAGCCACTATTTCCCATCATACACATGAAAGGAAAAAGAAAAAAAAAAAAAGAAAAAAAAAAAAGGAAAGAAAAGAAAAGATGAGCATGGAAACATCAAAAAAATCCAACCTGAAATAGACATCTATACACAATTATTGCAATTAAGACATAAGGACACTCATTGCCTATGTTCTTTGGCAGCTGTTTCTTCCTATAAGGTTTCTTACTATTCCTATGTAGAAAACCAGATAGAAAACAACAGCATAGGACTGTAGTCAGTTAAAGTTTTCACTCCCAAGAACAGGATTCTTGTTCCAATTTTGAGATTTCTGAAGTGTTAGAAGTAAAAGTAAGCTCCATTTTTCCTTCTGCCCTCCAAATAAGAAAGGTTGTGTGTTTGTGTACTTAGGCATACATGTCAGAAGGGTGAAGAAGAACGGTTTGCAGTTATATTTTGATGTATAGGCACTGTGGCTTGATAATGTGGAGTGAGCTGTTACAGCAGATATGATTTTTACTGCAGTTCTCACAGAAAATTCTGCAACATCTGCCTGTCTTTTTTTTTTTTTTTTTTTTTTTTTTTTTTTTTAATGCTTATATTCCTTGTGTAGTTAAAATTAAGGAGCAATGTGCCTATCAGGCATAAATAGTCAGGCTGCAGTCATATTCTCCAGGGAATACTGTTCTTCCTGTACTCATTTTATAGAATGTATCTGTATATATGCAGTTTAACCCTCATGTTTGTCCATGAAGTAAGGAGGAAGGATAATGAATTGTCTCTGCTCTCCTCAACATCCTGGAGTAGCCAGAAACTGCTTTTGGCACCTAGTTTAAATGAGGATGGCCACAGATCTCCTCAAACCTCTGCGATATCTTCAGCTTTACTCATTATGAGCTGCTCCATTGACTCACTGTCTGGCAGGCTTCATCTTTAATTGTGCCTCTCCACATGTTGGACATGACCCCTTCTTCACTTCAATGCTCAAATGTTGATGCTTCCACCTTCAAGTGCCAATGCATTAAGGACACCTCCTAGTGTCTGTGGAACAGGAAGTCAGAAAATGGCTCATAAAAACTGCATGGGGTGTACAAGGAGTGAATGACAGCTGTGAATTGGACATCTCCTTCCCTATGTCCTTCTGGATCATCCACCTTTTCTTATGTAATCTAATATGTGACAGATCACAGAATCATAGAATCAGTAAGGTTGGAAGGGACCTCTGGAGATCATATAGTCCAACCTGCCTGCTCAGCAGGGTCACCTAGAGCATGTTAGACAGGGTTGCGTCCAGGCAGGCCTTGAAGATCTCCAGAGAAGGAGACTCCACAGCCTCTCTGGGCAACCTGGTCCAGTGCTCTGTCACTCTCACAGGGAAGAAATTCCCCCTCACGGTCAGGCCAAACTTCCTGTGCTTCAATTTCTGCCCATTGCCTCTTGTCCTGTCACATGGGACAACTGAAAAGAGTTTGTCCCTGTCCCCTTGACACCCTCCCTTCAGGTACTTGTACACATTGATAAGATCCCCCCTCAGTCTTCTCTTCCCCAGGCTGAAGAGGCCCAGCTCTCACAGCTGTTCCTCACAGGGCAGATGCTCCAGCCCTCTGATCATCTTTGTAGCCCTACACTGGACTCTCTGAGTTATCATCACAATGTTTTCCGGGATCAGTTTCAACCCTGAAAACAACCTACTACTAATTCGAGGTTTTTATGAGACTTTTAATTGCAATCCCCGAGGGTTTTGCACCAAAACCAAAAATTTCTTCTGGAAGTTGGGAAAAAGGACATTTTTAAGGAAACAGTCCACTGGGTAGCTTCGCCTGTGAAAGCTTCATTTTAGTTCCTACTTTGTCACAGTCATCCTGTATTACCTCAGACATTCTTCTGAGATTTTTTTGCCTAAAGTGGTGCAATAAGGGGCCTGAACAAAAAACTGAACAAATCAAAAAGCGAAATACATTAACACAGGCACAAGCCCATGCATCACAAGTTTACTGCTTGCAAAACCCGTGCCAGATGTTCTCACCAAAATCCTAAAATATTGGAGCAAAATTAGGTGCCTAAGTGTTTCTGAGAGTTAGGCTTCTAGGCCGTTATTTCCCATGTCTAAAATACAGACAATAGATGCTCTTGCTTAACCATATGGCCTAAGGATACTCATTAATCACATTAAGATTGTGAGGTGCTCAGCTACACTAAATAGCAGAACTGCATGAGCTCCGTGATGGTGGTTACCTAGGGGATATATAGATCAACAAATCTCTGTTTTGCTCTTCAGTCACTTGGGGATGGCATGGCGATCCTTTTTTACTAATCAGCACCCTGAAATTTTGCTGTCATCTGGCCAGCTTCAAAATTACAAGTAGAACATAGCTACAAGAGCAGTAAAGGCTGTATCTTCTAATTGCTGACTTTCCCCCTCCTCTCTTCATCATCAGTGTATTAAGTCTCTACGCTGCATTATCAATTAATAGGTTTCAAAATGCCTTTTTGGAAATTTTAACATTTTTATTTTTAATTAGAGCAGTGGAAAACAAAAAGCCTACAAAGCTATCTACATCTATGCTGTTCTTTACTTCGATAATAAACAACTCTGCTCGTTTAAATCAATTTTATATAAAAACAACAAGAAAGGCTGAGTGCTTTGCACGTAGAGCTTCTTCTTGATGGAGAAAAAGTACACCAGAGAAGAGCAGGGAATGGAACTGCCTATCTAATTGGGATGTACCACTGTACTGAGAATTGCTCAGCTCTACTGTACGGACCCTGAGCTGCTAACAGATATCCTTCTTTAGCTACAAGACTGTGCTTTTGGAGTAAAGAAGATCACAACTCCATCTGTACTATTGCTGTGATGTACTGAGTGGGAGTTGTGTACAGGACAGTGAGAACTGTGAAGTTCGAAAGTGGCCATGGATTTATTATAGAGAGAACTCTCGAGCTGTTTGGTATTTTTATTTTTATTTTTTTTTTTTTTTGGAGAGCCTATCTTGAATGAAGCTTTTTAAGTTTTTGATGTGTTCAGTTAACTGTCTGAAAAATTCTTTTCCATTTTCATCATCCTTTCTCCTTCTAGCTGCTAAGCAGAATTACAAAAGCCAAAATACCATGAAATATTGCTTTTTAATGACATTTCTAACTAGAATGGGAAAACAAAATCTCATGAGCAGGAACATAATAATATGCTAGTATCTCAAATTCAGTTGGTACCTTTGCTCATTCAAACTCTAAACTCTTCTTTTTGAAGGTTTACTAGTGCTGACCTATGACTATAACAGACACTGAATAAATTCCAGGTTCAGGTACCATCAGCCCTAGAGATAGTCTGACATTCCTGAACTGAATTTTATGGATCTTTCTAATGGAGATAGTCAGAGATTCAAAATCATTCTGAACTTCGATATGGATGTGGATTTGGCCCTGGCATGATTTGCAGCTCCTTACGTAAGGCAGACATAAGAAATCATTACTAGGCCAGACCAGCAGTTTGCCCATCCCAGTGCTGTGTTCCCAACAGGGGCAACAGGGGATGCTTTTGGGGGAAATCAGGCAAACCTGTGTGCTTCCTGCAATCCAGGCCCATCCACAATTATTGGATTATGGATGTTAGAGGGTACAATTCCATTTAATCCTTTTAGCATCCATTTATGGACCTGATGTCCATGATAAAACAGCCAGATTTAAAGGCCCTTAAAAAATGAAGTCCTCTAGGGGAAACACTGACAAGCTCTTCTCGTCTGCTAGCACTGTTGGGTGCTGCTTTAATAAAGGAGCCGCAGCCGCACTGCGAAGCAAGAGCGATGCACGACTGCGATATCACTGTCATGTGAATGAGCTGTCCCAGTACTGCAGAGTCTGCTCTTTACTGTACACAGAGACGCATCAATACTGAATATAGTGCGTTAGCAAAACAGAATGGAAATCTTTTAGGTGAAGAATGGCTTCCCTGATTGCTTTGCTCTACCAGAATGGGGTGTGTTTTCAGGCATTCTGATAAATGTGTGCTATTTTTCAGCCATTCAGTGTGAAGTGCTGCAGGTTTCATATAAACTTTTATTGCTCACCACAGGCATGGAAGGATTGATTACATTGTTTGGGGATTTCCTAACTTCTGAGACTGCCTTTTTAGTCAGCCTTAATACAGTGTATGGGGGGAACAAAATGGTACAGTGCTACTCAGTAGCCTGCTCTCTGCCTTTGTATTTTTAAGATCAGCCCATCAGATTTGGAGTAGTGTAGCCAACAGTCTGCTTCATCCACAATAACTTCTTAACATCTCAGGTGCCTGGGGGCAGCTGCATTGTCAGTGATCAGTATGATGGTGTCCTACTATAGCTGTGGGGAATATGGGGAAATCTGTGGCCATAATTTAAGGATTATTTTATATTATCACTTTTACTTTTGTCTAGGTGTGACTGTCACGGAAAAGGAAACAAAAGCTTGACATAAGGAATGGTGTGCTATGGATATCTGAAATGTGCAAGGAAATGTTGGTGCATCTAGACTGAAATCTCCGTAATGACAAGGGGATTCAGGTGCAGATAATATCTTTTTTGAGGCAAAATATGCTTGGGTGTGGGCTTCTCCAAGGAGGGTAAATTCATGCTGAGCCGTGACAATTCACTCTTAGTGAATCTGTAAAATACCTTAGGGTTTCTGGACTATTTGCCAGAAATAACACCTTTCTCCAGTTCTGACTTAGTGAATATATCTTGTTTCACCTGTTCCTGAGTAGGCCTTTCACAGCTTGAGACCTCTGGTTTTGTAGAACTCAGTTTTACTAGTTCTCAGGTTGTAGAGGTGGGCATTTTGTTTTCTGTATTTCTATATTAATTAGTTGATGAGCCTTAACCTACGGGGGCAAATATCAAAAAAAAAAAAAAAAAAAAAAAAAAAAGACTTTAGCCTAATAAGAATCTCTCATAATTTCTACAAGGACTGGTTATAACTCTTGTAAAACCACTGACTTGGCATTCAACTACCTTGCAACTGGAAGCTCCTCAAATTCTCCTCAGTTTTATACACAATTCTTGTCACCTGTATTTGTGAGATACTCAAATCCCTATTCTATTCTTGATTGCTAGGCAAAAATCAGAAATACCTCCATTACAATGAACGTTGCTTTCATTGGTAAAAAACTAGCAAGAGAAGACTGGCGCCCTAGACATTACAAACAATACAGGCTTTCAGTAAATAAATAATTCAATTCAATTAGAATAAATGCCTGCCCTGATGCACCATAGTTTCTAATTTCTTTAATAAGCATCCTTGGGAGGTGTTTATGGGAAGTGATCGTCAATGAAAGCTTCAAGGAAGTTTCTTTAAGAAAGCAGAAGCTGTAGTGCTGTTTTTACTTTCCTGATAGGAGAGAGTGGTGTAAAGGTTAAAGAGAACTCCAACCCAGACTAAGCCTGCAGAGTTCACGTTGTGTATGGAAACGTAGGCTTGGAATGACATTCTGCAGGTAGTAGCTCCTACAAGACTCCTCTGCCAGATGTTCCTGGTGGCTGAAGGTCTGTGCTAACCAAGAGGGAGAGGACAAAGTACTAGAACAAGGAGCCAGGGAATGAAGTAAGTCCTCTGCTACAGTGGTGCTGGTGGCTGAAACACCATGCAAAGATATAAATTCACTAATGCTGCTCATATGCTTTAGCATATGTGTGCACTTCCAGTCTGTGTGCACTTCCCAGCTCCAGCCAGGGAAGCTATAAGCACAGCCCAGCAGACAAAAGGCTGTGGCTACTGGCCTTGAAGCTGTTCAGTTAAGTCCCTGAGCCTAGTATTTCCTACTGACCAGTTGCCTCTGGACAATTAAAGATAGCTTTTAGGCACAGACACAGGGATAAAGCTCAGGTCTGTCTACTGGCCTAGGAATATTTTTCTCTTGTTTTTCTGGTGTCTTTATCTCCTTCAAATCAAACCCTATATACCTAACTCAAGCCAAAAAGCAGGGGGAGAATGTGACTCAACAGACTTGCATTAAAGCCCCTGGGGGAGGTTCACCATTCTGTTTCTCTGCCTGAATATATATGTGGGAGGGTAACAATGTGTTGAGAAGTGAGAACATTTAGGGACAGAATCTACCCAAGAGTGAATGCTCACACTGCCTACCAAAGTGACTTGAGGGCAGAATCTGGCCTTTAAATATTATTAGACATTTGGGCAGATAAAAACAGTTTAGCTCCTGATTGCCTTTCTTCTTCCTGCTCAGAAAGTGCTCAGTGTAAGATGTCAATTTTTGCAGGTAAAACCCATGCTGAGTGATCAGATCCTTTCCTCTCCCTTCATTTTGAGGAGAGATTTGTGGTCTCACCTGAAACTAGTCATAAATTCAAACTGAAATTCACATGATGCAAAGTAGAAATGGAGCCTCAAAACTCAGATCTGGATCCAGATTTGAAATGGTGAGCCTGAAGATGGCATAACAACCCATCTAATCCAAAGCCACATAAATCTAAGTCTCCCCCAAATTTTTTTAAAGCTCACCAATGCAGCACATTACTTTCAGCTTATAGAAATGACCTTTGGACAGTTTTCATGAGAGATCAGTTTAACTTTGTCCCATCACTACTTCCTCATTGCACATTTTCTCACATGGGTGTGTGGTCCTGTCTCTACAGAAAGTCTTCATAAAAACCCTAAAGGAAGTAGTTCTTTTATATGTACAATATGCACTGTGCCATAGCCAGCAAGAGGGTGAAAGAAAAGACAAAGAAAGCAGAAATAGAGAAACCAGTGCAATTTCTTGCCATATAAAGGGCTGCCAAGTGCTTTTCATTTACATAGATGACTTAATGATGATTGTATGATATTTAAAATTACTGCCACCCACCAGAGATGCATTAAAACTTTTATCAATATGTCTCTTTTACTATCTATTTGACTGTAAAAATGCAAAAATCATTGGGAAAAAATAGCTTTATGCCAGTCACCAAAAAACAACTCTGTGACCTTTCTAGATTAAAAAAAAAACCCTATACTAGTATCAACATGATTTAAATTTACATGAACAAATAAGTTGTTTCACACAATAGAAACAAGTAATAAACTAGGACGAGAACTGTGACCAGCCTGGGACCTCTTAAACACCCCTCTGGACCTGGTAGGAGCCTGTTTTTTCTGTCTCTGGGAGAACCCCCCACGCTGGTCTAATTACCTTTTTAAATTCATATCTAGAACCACAAGCTGCCTCATGGGATTAAGCACAGTATGCTTTGCAAATTGAAAATAAGATAGCTGTTAGGAATATATACTTGGCTCTATGATTACAGCAACAAACAATGGCAAAACATTAATTTACATCTACTATAATGGCGACACAAAGCCGAGGATTTTTGTTGCGTTATGGGGAAGAGATAAATTTGAAAAGGTGAGACTCTAAAAGGTGCAGACTCTAATGAGGGAGATTCTCGGCAGAGTAGGTAACTGGCAGAATGATATCAACTGAAAGTTATGGGGATTCAGTATATCATTAAGTTTATTTACCATAAAATGGATTGAGGGCTTTTTTAGTAGCAAAACTATTCATAAGGAGACAAAGTTTATATATAATATATATATTTGTATATATATGTATATATGGGGGGTGGAAAGCATTTGTGTGGGGGTGAAACAGTGCACAGTGGCTGCAGCAGCAATCCAGCCATGCCTGGATCTAGGATTTTTAAAGGTGCTTTATCTGGTAGAAATGAATACAGCATTTACAAATTGAAAATAACTCTGTAAACTTAGATAAGATTGTCTTGGTAATATTTTACCAAGGAAGCCGCTCACCACTGCTTACTTTCAATTAGCCATCTAAATCATAGCCTATACAAAAAGCAATCCCTGCTGTCTTGTAATAAAAAAAAAAGAAAGTTAGACTAGTTCCTAAGAGTTTTGATTCATGTTGCTGAATATGGAAGATCTGTAATCTTCTCCTTGGAGTCTATAGTCTAATGTAACTGTTTGAAAGTATTTTCCTTCTGCTGCTGGCAAAGATATATTTTTTTTCTGAAATGAATGGTGATTCATTATAGATAACCTTTCCCGATTAATTTTGTTTTGACTTTAACTTTGGAATAAGAATATAAGCAGTAAAGTACATTCTCCCTAGATAGTAACTATATTGTTATTTTTGGAATATTTTGTACTTGATATAACCTAAATTTAGAAGCAAAAAAAAAAAAAACGATTATCATGAAAAGTTTTAGCTGTTAGATAAAAAGTGGCATTTTATTATTATTACTTGTGTGAGATGAATAATAAATAAGCAAGTTCCTTGAAATCAGTATTCAGCTTCACTGGCTTCTGTCTACATGATCCACAGGACTAACACCCTTGGAGGCTGACTGGTCAAACTGAAGAAGTTTGATTTGTATCTACATATTTCTAGTGAGCCACAGCTAATGTTGGTAAACTGCAAGAGACCAAGCATTAAGACACAGGACACTGTTGTGACATGACTGGTATTTGTAAGACTGATCAGAATGGAATTGTAAACAAAGTGCAGGTCGTTTTGATAATTTCAGTAACGAGAGACAATACTTAAGAGTCGTAAGAAATAGACATATCATCTGTTGCAAATTACTACATGTAGCAATTTTTCACCAACTAAATCTGGTTCATGGCTTTTTCTGTCAATCAAAGCTTCCCTTCCTTTTCTCTTCCTGTTTTTTTTTTTTTTTTTCTTTTTGGCTCTGTTTATTTTTGGCCAATTCTTCAATTTTTATTGCAGGCTTTTTCTCATAGCTTGACCTTACTGGCTGAATAATGTGACTGGAACCTGTCCCCTGTTGTGTTTTTTGTTGTTTTTGTTTTATTTTGGTTCTTGTTTGTTTTAAAGATGGGGAGGATGTTCAGACCATTTGGTATATCTGAATTCCCAGCACAATCCATTGGTGTCAACAAGAAGAAGGAATTTTCTTTTTAAGAAACATTAAAATTAAAAGTGAAGCATGCATCTTTATAATATGCTTACAATGTAGTGCATACAAAGCTGAATGCTATCAGATAAACCTGAGTGATTTTTCTTGCCTTCACAAAAGGGTGAATGGTGTGTGCACCTCTCTGTAGGCAGTTAGCCCCAGGCAGGAAAGGAGTTTTTCACCCTCCATCATTCACTGTTGTTCGACAGTGATTTACTCATCTAAGCACATGCCCAATGTTTTACAGCTGTTGAAGAGTCCCACTGAAGTCAAAGGAGATGATGTATGCCAGGATTACTCCATGCTGGAAAGTCAGGTTGATGTTTCACTTTCTTGCTGAAGGAAGACCTAAATATTAAGAGCAATTTGATGATCAGCTCAGTTACTTAGGGCAAGGATATGCTTACATTCCTGCTCAGTGTTTAAAGGCAATATTTTATTTTGTTTTGTTTTATATTTGCCCTAAAAATCCATAATTTACAGGAATGAATGGCAGGTTTTAATCTTAAACAAAAATAAATTTTATATAAATCTTCAGATAGGAATGAATAAAGTAGCCTATGTCCACAAAAAATATTCCACCCCGTATGTGGATCCTCTAGGATTCCAGCCTACCTGCATCATTTGGTACATGACCTCACTGAAGCTCCATCTACAGCTGCAGATGAACCGATTGCTCTGTCTATTTTGGTAACTGCTCCTGAAAAGAAGCTGGAAAAGCTGGAAAGTTTCTGTGAAAGCTGCTGGTGCAGACTGCAACATTTTGCTCACTAGCACTGACCATTTTCAGCCGGTGTCGCTGACCACAGCCAGCATCAGCAAAGGATCAGATAATGTAGTGCAAAGTTGCAGGGTTCTCATCCTGGCATACAAGAACAGCTACTTGCTTACTCTGTTGCTTATATGGGGCACAGGAGCACTTCATAAAATCAGACAGGCAGGGGGAGCACCTATAAAAATGTAGTAACAATTTATTATACAAAGATTTTTTTTTTAAGTGCCATGGAAACCAGCAGCCCGTGAGCTGCTCTCAACATTATACTGCAGATACAGTATGGAGAAAAATTGTTCATTAACTTTCAGAAGATCCACAGAGCTAATTCCTGAAAAAAAAAAGCTGTCTTGAAAGTGGAAGGAACTAGGACTGCTGAGTTGACCCAGGCTACTCTATTGTTAGTATTTTTACTTATCACTTATGCTGATTTCAGCTGCACTTTTACTTTGGACTGTATATTTTTTAAAGAACAGTAACTCACATTGCAGTGAAATAGAAGTAGAATATTCTACATACACAGTAAGTTGAGCTTTAACACAGCCATCCAACTGTGATCTTTCCTGTACCTGAGCAATGTCTCAACAAAATCCCGTGTGTGCCTATGTCTGTTTATGTATATGTGTATATGGACAGATTTGTACCAACTCTGCATTGTTACACTTGACTTACTCTTTTTTTTAATTATGTAAAAAAATCACATTAAGCTGAATCTAATTACTGCAATGTATATTAGAAGCAGGGCACCATCAAAATTTTATTTAAATTAATCAGGTTTTGATTTAAGATATTAAATTCAAATTAATCATGTAAAAATGGAAATGATCCTTGACGTGCTTCCAGCTGTGACTTCAGTCTGTTTTCTCGTGTGAGTCACTTTCGGGATGTCTTGGGGGGAACATTACGAAAATTCACGCCGGTGCTATTTCAATTAGAGTTATTTAGCAGGACAGATGTAAAGAATACGGTATAATTAAGAAGGAGCTGATGACACGGCTACAGATTTTCAGGATCAAAAAAAGAACTGTTAGTGAAAATTGACTACTGGTCATGTAGTCCAAGTTCAAATATGCTCGGGTTAAGCACTCATTAATGATGGAATGAGGTCTTTAGATAGACCATTGGACTCTTTCTCTGGAGCAATCTGCAGAATTCTGCCCTGGAAATAACTTTGAAGCTTCATTAACAAGCAGATGATACCTGCTAATATAATTTTAAAATTCTTTAATTTTCCTCCCTCTAGTGCCTAATCTTTTCTGGCTAGCTAACTTCAAAGGCCTTCAGAAAAACCTAGAAGTGCCATATAAATACACATTTAAGTGCATGTATACACACACACACACTCACACAGATACATACATACATACACTCAAAGCATTGTTAAATTCATGATGAATATGACCTGCCAGAAATACTGTAATTTCTTCTAATACTGTTTGAGCAGAATTAGAGTCTGTATTACCTGTATGCTTCCTGACAGAAACCAATGAAGAGGATGGGGGCTTTCCCACACAGAGGCATGACTTAGTATTTATTTATAACTCTATATTATCAATATTTCCACTGTGAAATATGCACCGCACAACTTTTCTTTACTATACTCATAGAACCATAGAGTGACACTAACATTTCTTTTTCTAATGTGCTGAGATACTATGCAACATCAACATTGGAAACTATTTTTACAAATTCTTTTACCTGAAATTAAATTTCTCAGGTAAGGCTCTCAGACTTAGATCAGAGAGAATATAATCCTTTCCTTCTTATATTCATAAGTCTCTTGAAAATGTGTATTTAAACATACTTCCTATGGTTGCTATCCAGGGTTCTCAGTATCTGTTCCCCTCCTACTAAGTAATAGTAAAAGCCAAGTTAAATTTAAAAAATGCACAGTACATACTGTACATTCATAATTATAGATTAAATATT
This sequence comes from Rhea pennata, assembly GCF_028389875.1. Taxonomy (NCBI): domain Eukaryota; kingdom Metazoa; phylum Chordata; class Aves; order Rheiformes; family Rheidae; genus Rhea; species Rhea pennata. The sequence continues at coordinate 55,802,798 of NC_084667.1, read as the reverse complement.
GATCTCCATGGTAGTTTCTGCATATCACTTGCAATCTTTTTCTTTCCTCAGTTACGTCCCATCGTCATTTCCTTCCCCAAAGCACCACCTAACTGAAAATGCTTTCTGCAACCAAATGTTTTTTTTTAACTAAAAAAGATGCCAGTGACTGACAATAACATAATTATAATATCTAGTTCTGTATATTTGTCAATATTTCCCAGGAGTCAGTTCTTAAGTCATAGCATCTTTGACCCAAAAGTCTCTTTATTTGCCTGTTCTGGGATGGCATACGCTTTAGCAACAGCAGCACCTAAAGAAAGAGCAATGCATCAGACTGAGCATGTCTGGCTATGCATAGTGGATGAAGACGAAATAGCATATTATGCTTGCCACAGCTTACCTGTTATGTTGATGTCAAGGCAGGAAACTGTCTGCAAAATAGATATACAGTCAGCATAAACTTTTTGTTATTAGGGTAGCTGATCATATTGTTGTTGCAGTTGTAGGAATAATATGATTCATTGATGGTTTCTGCTTCCCACTCATAAGATATAAACCTCCATAATGATTATTCTTTAATAATATTTAAAGATTTTTCTAAAACAAACTGTGGGAGTTTAACATAATAATGGTTTCAGTTTTTCAGGAGACACTTTTGGGGGGAAGTTTATGACTCTTTAAATATTAAAAATGACTTCTCATAAGTAACATGAACGTAATAAGACTAATTTGTGAAAAAGGATGCGATAAAAATATGTTCAATTTATGTATTTTTTCCTTTTTAAAATTTAGTTTTTCTTTTGGCATAACAGCTGGAAAGAACAATTTTCTTTCCGTGGGCTAGGCTGTTTCCTGGATGACTGAAATACATTTTCCCACGGGAGATACCCAGGTTCAGTTCCCATCTGGGTGTCTTTCTCCTCCTGTTTCCTTTCTCTCTCCACCTCCCCTCCTCCAGGACCAGAGCATATTAATAATGAATTGTAGGTTTCCAGTGATTTTAATCACAGCAATTCTACCTTTTAGTAAATCCAAATTTTAGTGATTCCAACTCCATACACACCTAAGAGATTATACCAAACCTAACACTGCTCTGTGCAGAGTATACGTTAGCCCCAAACATCCTAACGATATTTGTTCACCTATTTCTCAATCCTTCATCCTCATCTGTGCAGCAGGGTTCCCTTAACCATAGGGACTCATTTGCAGGATGCAGGCACAGGTAGCTCAGCCTGGCTTCCCTGGTCAGTTGGGAAGCCGGTTTGACGATCCTGGGAAAGAAATCTCAGACTCCTATTAATTCCTTGAGGGGAAGACAGTTGGGAAGGGGAGCACAGAAGTGGTATAAGATGAGCTCTGGAGAAATCCTTAGGGCAGTAGAGCCTCATTCCCTATGAGAGGAACTTGTTCTTGTCCATATGGTAAATACAGTTTCCTCACTGATGCTGCTGTGGTCACTGAGGCATTAAACTCTTGATATTTGTCATGCAAATATTACACACTGAAAGCAGAGGAGGAGGGAAGAGCCAAAAATTGTGAAGGTGTTTTTCAGTGAGGTAGTACGTGAAACCCTGGACTTGGACTTCATCTGACATCACTCAATCCATTGATCTTTTATTCAGTTTTGGGGCTATTGCATGCCATTTGCATATTTTTTCTCAGTTCCCTCTATGCAGAGTAATAGTTATAGGAGGAATATTCCTTTCCTATTTTCCCACTTTCCAACCTAGTTAGAGTGTAAACTTTTTGTGACAATATAGGATTGTGCATTTCTCAGGGCATAGCCTACCATACTTCAATAAAGCCTGTGGGCAGTGAAGTATGCAAATAATAGTGTTAATAAAAACACAGCGTTTACATATCACCTCAGACTTATTAGTAAATCTGACATCTTTTATGGAACCTCTGAAACATTTTACAGGTGAGGATTTTCTAAAAAATGTCTTGTGAAAAGCAATTTAGTGGCTTGACCATGGTCATATCAGTTTGTGAGAGGGCAGGGCTTGGATTTCTTGATTGCTTGTGTTTCCTCTTAAACTTGGCTCCACTAATCTGCTAGAATTACTGTCAGAAAAAAACTACATTCTTTTTAGTTAATTTATTTGTATTTGCCAAAATGTATAAGTTGTTAGTTATTTCTCATTTATTTATAACTATGGTGTAACAGATAACATATAGGTCATAAGATGGCATGGGACTCTTGAAGTGGTATGAGTCGTGGTAAGGATACCAGAAAATGTTGTATGAAAACTCTGACTTTTGCAGCTAGAATCTTCATTTAAAGGATGTGTTGAGGTGCTTCTCTCCAGAGGTCATTGCCAGAGGCACTTGGATGACTCAGCAAGAAAATCTGGCACTTTGGGAGAATCCTCTTGAGAGAAGAAGTGCTGCAAAGGTGAAATGTTCATTTTAACCAATTCGGCTCCAGTGAACAGCATGGAGAATGGAGATTGGCCATATCTATGGTACATTTTCTCCTTTTGGGGGTAACTTCTGTCCTACTATGCAGACAGTCCTGGTCTCTGTCTACTAGTAGTGCTCCAGCTAAGGCCACAGGTGCCTTTCCATCCCTGGGTAACCGTTATTTGCTGCTTCTTGTGCAGCACAGTCAGACTTGGCCCGTTAGTCTGTCTTTATTTCTTCTATGGCCAGAAAGAAATCACACATAATATCTTTCAGAGCATACAAGCTCATTTTGAAAGTGATTTTCCAGGCAAATGAACACGTCCCATGGGTTCCACCTGGGAGTAAATGTTTACGGCTGACTTTAGAAATCTCTGTCTTAGACCACTGAGAGATGAATACGCTTGTATAAAGGCATATTTTAGTGGCCCTGAAAAGTTCCCCTTATGAACTGATTAAAGAAATCCTTAGAGGAAAGTTCCTCACATACCAGCTGGTGAACACACAGTATACAGTGCCAGCAGAAGAGTCTGGGAGCATCAGGGGAAAAAAGGCAGTGAGTTGATTATATTGAAATAAATCTGCACATTCAGCAACCTTAGCCAGCTCTGTACATAAAATTTGACATAGCAAAGAACCTAAAAACAACCCAAAATACTGAACTTGACTTTTAATTACAAACCAAGTCCTTAATTCCAGGCCACTGTTCTAAAGAGCAAAAAACACTGGCACAGAGTAGAAGTCAGTTCTGCAAGCATTTCCACTGAGAATAGTCACTTTCCAACAGCTAAACTGGTGGCTTAGTCAGTTTTCTGGTTTTTATCAGGAATCATGCCATCTTTGGTGTTGTTATCAACACCTGTAGGATTAAAAGAAAAGCTCTTATTTATTTTCTTTTAATGATATGAGCATTTCCAGCTGTCCTATGTGCCAAGAACAGTTTGAAAGTAGGGCCTTCAAATATTCAAAAGATTACTTTAAAAAGAGACAATATTTAAGATGAGCTTTAAGAATATTGTAATTTCTACACCAGTTTTGCGATTTTTGGTGTACTGATTCCAGATTTCTGAATTTTGAGGTCTGGCAGTATTGAGCATAACATCTGAATGTCCTTAACTTGGGGAGTGATGGAGATACTAGGAAAACTTGAAATTTTATTCTGGTGCCTGAGGGCTGCCTTTGATTCATGTAACTTACAATAAATAAAAATTAATGAAATAATGTTGGATCATCAAAAATGCTACATTTCTCCTCACATGCAAAGCAGAAATCCTTAGATGCTATAGCATATCTGCTTAGCCTACTTCAAACCTAGAGTTCTTGCAGAATGTGTAGAATCCTGAGGGGGGGGGGGGAATCTTTCTAGAATCTGCTTCTTTATAAACACACTCAAAGTACAATAGAATGGCATGGGATTTAATCCTGGAGAGCTTTTTCGTATTTGAAAATACCCAAAGTCTGCTTAATGTTAGCACAGACAATAATTTGGGCTAGCCTTGATAAGGGCCTCCTTCAATTTTTACTTCATTCCAGATTTTTCGCTCTGATAGTGGGTAATTACGGGAAATCTTTCTCATTGAAGGAGCAAGGGAAATATAACATTTTTACTCTTATAGGCAAATGTGAATGGCAGATATGTAACCATTTTGAGCTGAACAAAGTATGCGGATCTTAAGAAGAACGGGATGTCCTCTAGACTGAAAACAGTGACATGGAGTGGTGCATGGAGGTGCAGCTTGGCTAGATGTATACAAATACGCCCATGAAGGCAGTTATTGTGTCTGTGGAGAGAAGCTTGCAGAATTAGAGCTTCAGTCCAAAATTAAAAATCTGTATTAATTTGTTCTCCAGATCAGAATTCACAGGAATCTATTAATCTTGATAAATAAAATATATCATATAATATAAAATAAGTAGAATAGAAAGATAAGTAAGAATCCTTGATTATTCTTAAGTACAGACCACACAATTTTTGATTTGTAAAAATCACCCTAGAACAGAGGAAGTCCATGCCAGTTGAGGCTTCAGTTCACTTTAAAGGGAATAATGCCTTGTCAGCTTCCAACTAAATAGGACAAAGTCTTACCATTTTCCAGTGCAACAGATACATCACCAGAGTGTTTTCTGGATTTCCCATCCTTCCATTTCTAATGTGTTTACTTGAGGATATTTTTAGGATATTATATTTTCCTAGTTTAGTAGCAGCACCATGCTGTGAATAGCTTGACAATTCAGTGGAACTTTACAGCATCTTAACCTGAGACAACAGACTCCTAATTATGAACTAAGTATAAACTGAAGCATTGTCAGAGTGATTTTATCGTCCTGATTGCATCAATTTCAGCCCTTTATGAGACTTCTCATTATTTGGGACATCAGGAATTTAACAGCTGAAAACAAGCAGAAGACAGCTGCTTTCTACTCACACAAGTCTCTGGATATATTTAGCAATATAGCCTTCAAAGAAAGCTGTTTTGTTTGTACTGTTGTAAGATGCATCACTTCTCAGTAGGGCCCACATGTTTGCCTTAATCTGATAGGGTTCTTCTTGTTGTTCTTAACCTACTTCCTTTCTAAGAGAGGTAAGGAAACTTTAGCAGCAGCCGTCAGTAGCAAATGAAGTGGGAGGAAGCAAAGAATAAAAAATAGGCTGGGATTTATAAAAAGAATGTAGAAATCTGTGATTATATAATGATGTGCAGAAGATGATAGCTACCAAAGAAAGCTATAGCATCACTGTTAGTTTAGTGAGCTCCCTACTTCTCACTTTTCTGACATAGAGGCAGTTTCTGAAGCAGTTTGAACCTCATAATCTTTAAGCTATAGGTTGAGAAATAATCCAAAGACTCAGAGTCAAAACTGAGGAAGAAGGGCCTGTTATGAGCGAAAGTCATCTACCATAAGCTAACTTTTATTTAGCCTCAGTGAATTAGAAAATGAAATGAGAAACCATGTACAGATGGGTGTGGGATATGCCCTGAAGTTTTTTGAATGAAGAAAAAATAAACCAATAAAAAGTGGATTAACTAAAGAGAATTAATTGTGAAGTAATGCTACATGGTGCCTGGATTCACACAGCATACAGGTTCAGTGGAAAGGCTACGAGTTCTTAGTCGGAGAAACTGTACTTTTCTAAAAATACAGATTTTGCCAAGTGCAGATAAAAAACAGCATCTGGAAAGGAGATCTATATCTTTAAATGATTTCTTTGCTGCTCTATAAGGACAGATTGTGGCAGCTGTGACCACTTACTCCCCAAGCCTCCTGTTTTGCAAAGATCTGAAGCCAGTAGGGCTGCTGCATTGGGAGTCCTCCTGGCCACAGGTGAGGAACCTCACCATCTGCAATACTCAATAGGCCAATCAAGCTGGCCCTGCATGAGGTAAGATGGATAGTCTCCCTGTGTGCCCTGAGCTCCTTCTGAAATTTCAGCAGATCAGTGTCACTGTGGCTTTTAATTACCCCTCTGCTTCATCATTATTTCATGGACTTTAATATGCCCTGCAGGACACAGCATCACAGAATACAGATAAACAACCACCAAGCCCTGGTTTCTCTTAAGGTGTTATGACCACCTTCTAAAGGGAAGCTTAGGGTTCATTTCCCTGGGTAAACTGACCTCAGGATTTCCAAGCTTATTTCAGCCTGAGCTGATATACAAGGACAGCCACTTCACCAGTATGTTCTAGGCTTATGTTTCACATTAAAACTTGCTGTTCTCACCACACACACGTATAGACATCAGAGCGGCCAGTAGTTCTTTTGCTTCACACTTTTTCAGAGGAGCAAACCAATTTACTCTTGCAGATCATGTATGAAAATCCCAAACTATCTGACTAGCTGTAGAAGATGCAGAACACACCCTGTAAGATTTTCAAACATCTTCATGCTTCTCTGGGTTCAAAAGTACTCAATAGCTTGCAGAATGAAACACATGCTGAAGGCTACGCATAATACAGTCTCTTAGAGGGGCTGATTTGACCCAAGTTTTCAGTGGTATCCTGAGAGTGCAGGGAAGGTTGAAAGAAAGAATACATTCCTAGTCCTCACTCATCCTTCCCAGTGCCCCCAGGTTAAATACTGTGACAGCTAAGATTGAAAAAAAAAATAGCTTTTTGCTTAAAAAAAAAAAAAAAAAAAAAAAAAGACAAACAATATTGTGCAATTTTCATTGGAATTCTTCAGAAAATTAACTTCCCAAACTCATACTTTATAGTCAATTTAAAGTCCTGATGAATATTAGGGCAAAAAATTCACAAGCTCCTACCTTTGGAAGACTCTGCAAGGTGTCTTCCAGCCAAGTTTACAGTGTAGCTTTCTGGTAGCTTCCTGACCTACAGCACTGAGCTCAGCACACCAGTATTAGAAATCCACCTCAGGTGGAATGATCTGTTCTCTTGGACAATCATCTCTTGTCTGAAAGCAGGGAGATAGCAAACAGAAGGCAAAGCATAGGTGGAGCAAATGAATCGGGGAGCAAGTCATCCACAGCTCCCCGCACCTATCCTTCGTGGCACTTTCTGTCCTGGCATAGGAAAGATGAGAGACTCTGTGACAAAGGAGATGCTTCAACATATGAATAATTGCAAGCATGCAAACAGTAATCTTGTTAGGAACATTCCCATGTAGGTTTCTCAAATACTTGCCATTGTATTTATGCTATAGCTCCCTCTCCTAGGTGCTCATATGGCCTGTTACCATAGTATCTGAGAGACAACAGAGACAGAAGGGTTGTCAACTCAAGCTTTAAGGGTGAAGAATAGCAGCGCACAGACACTAGCCCATTCACTAAAGTTATCACAAGAAATCTATGATAGAAAATGATAGAAAATTTGCTGCAGTGGACATCTTTCCTTTCTTTACTGAGAGGAAAAAATAAAAAAAAATAATAAAAAAAAAGGTTAAGATGCTACTTTTACCAGTGAAGAAACCAAAAGTAAACCACGAGACATGGTAGGCTCTTCCCTGGGAGACATTATGTCCTTTCTTTCCCAAAAGCTTGCTGACTAAACAGGTTTTCTGTGTCTTCCTTCCCTCCTAAAACCAGTATCTGCCCTTGAGTAGCTGGCACTAAGTGATGGATCTCTGTAGAGGCATGATAGGGACAAGTATCAGGGTGAGCTAAGTAAATTACATATTCATGTTAGGAAGAAGATGAATATGTTAAGTTTTATTGAGAGAAAGGATCTTCATTAATTATATATATATCTGGGATGGAGCTAACTTAATTTTATTGATACCAGGAGAATAAAAATAGGTGAAGATGGAATGACCTAATTGCAGAGAGCAGGGAGTGGCTCTGTGTTAATTGGGATGAGAGTAAGGAAGCTAAGGAATTATCATGTGAGGGCAGCTTAAATTAATTTTTTTTGAGGGGAGGTATTAATTAGTCAGTTATGGGCTGCACAATTCCTTGACTCATTAAAGCTCTGTGTATCTGGAATCAGTTCCCAAAGTGAAGATAACACTCACTGCGTCATCGTTCCTCAGGGATTCAATGTGATGCTTTGATAACCGCTGACTGATTGAAAGAGATGCAGCCACAGTTAGACAGATAGCACCAAGAACTAGATCAAACTATGCTGCCCGAAGTCTCATCTCAAATACACATCAACTAGCTCCCCCTGTGTGGACCAGAATTTATACATACTTAAATTAAACATTCAAGCTGCTTTGATTGGATATGCAGGTTCCTTATCCATGGGAAAATATTGTCGTGTTTTTTCTGGGTAATTAAAATCAAGAAGTGGTCAGTCTAATGAAGACTGAGCTATGAAGTTCCCTTTACTTTCAACTCTTCTCATTTGAATTCTTGTTTAAATAAAAAGAGAGGCCATGGCTTTTTCTCTAAGAGGATAAAGAACTCCAAAGTCCCCAAAAGAACGGGTAGCAACTTCATATTTTCTGAAAAATTGGCTCCAATGGTTGTCTACTACAACCATGAGCAGCCTTTGAAAGTATCTTGGCAAGAGGCTATTTGCCAGCTTTGATCTGGAGCCTGATATGTAATTTTGAACACACCCAAAGGTGTAAAGCAGTTGGCCATTTCAGGCAATCATTGCAAATGAAGCTACAGCCACTGACAGCACTTTTGACTCTAAACTATACAGGCTGGGAGACGAGGAGTCTGTAGGTAATGGGCCATGGCCAACAGATATGTTTCTGGAGGAAAAATTTGAAATCTGGATTTGAAAGACCATGAACCCAAAACACCCGGGCAAATAATCTGAATTTACTGTCAAGTATCAGAGTGCTACAGGCTTCAAGTTCCATGAGGGTTGTGTGTGGACAAAGTCATTGACAGTGTTATTAAAAAGGTGACTGAAAAGAATAAGAAAAACATATACACACGCACACTGATATATCCCTCTCTCTCTCTCTTTCTCCCTCTTTTTTGGTTGACATCTGCAGATGATTTTGGTTCAGCTAAATATACAAATGTTGCAAACTCACCTGGAGTAGAAAGTTAATACAGGTCTTCTCTGTACCACTAAACACCATCCTGTAACTGAGGTACATGAAGGAGTATCAATCACAAAAGATTCCAGCGAACAGAAGAGCTGCCAGGGAACACACCAGCTGCATTTCCACTGGTGTTCTGAGAGCACTATGGCTTGCATTACAAAGTAGGCTCAGGGAGCACAAACCGCGTTTCTTTCAAATAAAATTAAGCGCAAATTTGTGCTCTGGGAGCACACCTAATATACTCCACCTGCTAATGGGCATCTGGTCTGTAGGACCAGCGTAGAGCTAGTTTGAAGTAAAACCCTCTGAAACACAGACGGGTGGGCATGGGTTCCTCAGCATCAGCTGTTTTACTTTGTATACTTACTCCTTCAGGCTGACTACTTGTAAATGCAATCTAAACCAGTGGGTCCCATTGAGGGATGCCATAAAAAAAAAAAAAAAAAACTGAAAGAGCTATGTTTCCACAGGCACATTATTAATCATTTGCATTGAAATACTGTGCAACAACCCTAAACCTCAAATTGTGCTACATGTTGTAGTAACATAGGACAAAAAGATGGTCCTTTCCCCTGAAGAATTAAAACCTGGAAATAGTTTGGGGTGGTTCTTTGCCTCCTGCTCCAACCCACAGTGTTGCAGGGTGTAAGAATGCTGTAAATTCAGTCCACCTAGCTCTGAGAAAGTTGTGGGAGCAGGGAAAGGAGTTTAAGATTTCACAGTGCTGGCTTTTCCTCATGTCTTCCCTGGGTTGAAATAGATGGAAAATAGCCAATAGCCAGGTAGAAAGTAAAGGATAGGGGAATGGAAAAGTGAACTGATATCTTGGTGATTTATGATCTTCTAGGGACACTGTGAAGAATAAGTGAGTGACAGATTATCTGCTGACCTGCTAGATAGCTCATCTGCTTTTGTTCAAGCAGCAGTTTTTCAGTAGAACTGCAAGTCCCTAATATTTCTCTGTTGAACTGCGCTACCTTACTGCTAAATAAATATGTCAGTCAGCAACAACACAAGTTAGCATCTCTGGCAGGAGATATTCGTTTCACTTCAGAGGGGAGCCTGCAAGGATGTAGTGTGGACATTCTGGAGATGGAGATCCTAGGGCAAAGTGGAGAACAAGCTACTCTAGCAGTGCGGACACAGTGCAGAATTTCCTAGAGGTATGGAGCTCTAGGTGACTTTATTCAGATGGAGCTGTGATTTCTGACACTATGGAGCACTTTATTAATTACCTTTTACTCTAAGGCTGGAGACACTTATGTCTCCTACACTGATATTAGTCCTTCTGTTCTTGGGCGTCCCCAGATTTAAAAGCTGCATTATTTTTTTTCAGAAAAAAAAACATAGAGCAGCTTATGCTGTTCCCTGTCACAGAAATTCTGGGCTTGATCCCTTATTTTCCTGCACCCAGAGTTTACTCTGACATAACCCACTCTGCTTTGTATGTCTGACTTTATATAAACTGAACTGAGATGATGATCCAGGACTGTCCAGCGGAGGACTGTGGCGAAGGGCTCTTTGACAGCAACTCCCACAGGTTTTATTTCATTTAAATTGTTTTCATTTGTACTCTTGAGGCTTGGCTAGTTACCTGTGCCCAGCAGGAATAGGAAGGGCACGTAGCAGCTAAAGTTATTGGCAGTTTCTTTAAAAAGAAACTGTTCCAGAAATCAGAAATCAGAATTCTAGTGACTAACTTCTATGTGAATTAAGAGTGAATATCCAGAGCCAGGTGTGTTTCGTGAGCAGAGACAAAACATGGGGAGTAAAGCCCTGTACCCTATCTGACCTTGCCAGGGATCCGGTAACAGCAAAGAGTGAAAGAAAACATTTCTCTCCTCAACATTGATGTGCTTCAGTCTTGTCCGCCTAGTAAGCATTTAAATAATGTAAATGTGGAGGGTAGGGCGAGGAGGGGGGTACACAAACCTCTCTGACTTTTCTTTTTCCCCCTGAACATTGATGCCATTGCATAATTATATGGGTTGGCTTGAAAGAATGAAACCCAGTTCAAAATGTATGAGTTCATTTTTATGTTCTACTGAGAAAATTTATTCAGTGTGACTGCTCAGTAGCGAGAGCAGTAAAACACCTTAATCCCTGGTTGAAGAAAGGTAATACCTTGACAGATGTGTGCCTCCTACTTTCCTTGCGGCCATGTTTCAACAACAAACCTTTATTTCTGCTTCTCGGCTGTAGCAGGAAAAAAAAAATGAGAGGAGCAATAAAGCAGTCAGACAAATCTCAGGAGCCAGGCGGCAATGCAATAGTAATGACAGATTTTTAATGTGGCAGGAGAGATTGACAGGAAAATGTCTTCAGAGCAAACGCACGCCAGATGGAATGAAAACGGTTTATTGGAGTATGGAGGTGCTGCTGAACTGAATAGAGGGCGGGTTTAAGGTGGGTGTTTTATCTGCTTCAAGTAAACAACAACAACCAACAAAACAAAAATTGCACGCGCCAGGTATTGCCTCAGACTGGTCTTTGCACCAAGGGGATCTTTTTTGTTTGTTTGTTGGTTGGTTGGTTTTGTTTTTCCACAACACTGCACCACAGGAAAACTTTAAAGTCAAAAGTTCAGTCATTACATGTACGGCAGAAAAAGAAAACAAACTGGTTTGGTTCGAGCTTTTTTTACTGTTTGTATCTTCTCTTGTTCCCCCCCCCCACTCCCAGGTCTAAAGGAATTTCTTATTCAGTATAAAGAGGTAAAGATGTTTTGATGTAGGTAAATCAGAATTAAATTTTCCAAAAAGAGACGGGATAAAGAACAAAGCAAAAATCCAAGCTGATTGAATAGCTATCAATTCCAGGATGGATGAACAAGCCTGCACTAAAAATCCTATAAAGGCCAGTTTATCTATTTCAATATCAGGAAGAGAAACATCACTGTGTCTCTCTTAACCAAATAAGCTTGAACTTGCATGCAGTAATGATAATAAAGTCAAATCCAGCCCTACGTCTCACAAGAAAATGTATCTCTGAAATATTTCATACCCACCATACAGAGCAAAGACAAGAAAACAGCTGTAAACAGAAAGAAACAGCAAGAAAAAAAGAAAGAAAGAAAGAAAATGCATATCTAGACTCCTCAGGCTGTGCACCTCCCCGACACCTTTTCATTAGCTGCCTGGTCAATGGAGAATGCCACTAAGGAAGGACAGTCACATTACTGAAACATGCTGGTCTGGGTTTTTGTTTTGAAGGGTGCGCTTGTATATTCTCAGTGGATAGGTTGTTTTCTCCATTTTTTATTTCACTATATTTGCCTTTACTAACTCTCTGTAATTGTATTTTATGTGCAGGGCTTGGATGAAGTGTTCTGCATATATTGTGTACATTTATACTGCTCTTTTTAGAGTTTATTCATGTTTTTTTGCCTTATACAAACATATCAGAAGGGAGTCACTGAGTTGCCTCCTTTATTTGTATTATACTTTAAAACAAAGCAAAACAACCCTCTTTGTCTTTCACAACCTACTTCTCTTTTGCTAAGGAATATTTATTTAGATAGTAAAAGGATGCTATGGTTCTTTCCACTACTACTGGTATATGTACTAAATATGCTCCAATGTAATTTGGGAAAAATGCTCTGGAAAAGTAAGCAGGGAGTTTTGCCATGTCGTTTCATCTGATAACTACAATATCACGATAACAAAGCTTTAGGGAAAATACTTAATACTGACAGAAAAATAATTGGCAGTCTTGTAACAATCCATTTATAGTTTTTATTTTATAGATTTACTGATTGATTGTTTTAAAAATGTAAGTTCTGCAATTTTTGTGATAGTTGGTCCTATTTGTAATCCTGCTATAAAGTTCTGTTTAACTCTCCTATTGTATTAGTCTTGGCAGAGCTTTAAAGAAAGATCACTAGAATAATTCTTATAGACTTTGGGGTTTTGTTTCTTCAATTTTCTTACCATTTGACCAAAAATTGGCATACAAGCTGTTCAGCACAATGCAAAATAAAATATTTTACATTTAAAAAAATGCCTTAATTTGGTTAGGTCATTTTTCAATACAAAGAATTATACAGTGTCAGCAAAGATAATAAAGAAAAACTTAAGAGTGAAGAGGTTGCTAGTGATATTATGCATACTTCTGAAATTATCCTATTTCCTTGTACTCAAATATAATTCCATTATTGGAAAACTCAACTTTTTTTCAGTTGGGTTTAGACTGTTTTATCTGTCCTTCGAGGGGCTCCACTTCATTAGGAGCTGCTCTTTAAAAGCAAAAATGCCAAAGCCATTTTTCAGTTTATTTTAGTATCTTCAGAATTTAGGATTAAATACCTAAGAAAATTAAATTCAAAGAGAATATTTAAGCAATGTTAAAAATAAAACTTGATCCAACAGGATTTGATGGCTGCCATCCTGTCCTTAAACCACCTTTTTGCAACATACATAATACAGAATATTAATCAATGTTTTAAGAGTGTGGTAGTATCAAGAGACACATTGACAAGTTAGGGACAGAACAGCTAGCTTAACTGTGAATGGCGTTGCCTTATTCTGTACCAGAATTCTCATATCATTTAAAAATAGATTTTACTGTGTCATCAGCTCCATTCTGGTATCACTAGTGAACTGCACTAGGTATAAAAGCTGCAATGGAAATTGTGCAAGCATAGACACCGAAGTTAGAATCAGAAGAGTGTAATAGATGGAGTTTTCATTTCAGAAGACACTAAATACCGACTTTCAACCTCAGATTGTATTCACTAGTAGCTTGCAGGGTTTTTTCCTTTTTCATTCCTAAAATCATACCAAGTATATCAGCATGCTCTCACGCACCCCCGCACTGTGGAATTTTGATAATGTATGTCCTAACCGCTTAATTGATTGATTAGCTTACTGCAGCTTTCTGAGGCACCAAATTTATCTTTAATAGCCGGAGTCAGGCACGGCAGGCAATTGAGGGGGGGGTCCCCTGGCGTCGATTTGCTCTTAACTGGAAAGTCATTACCACTTAATACATGTAGATTGTGTTGAAAGAAAATTATGTGTAATGAAATGAGGGAAAAATTAGTGGAGTGTTATGGGCGAAAGCAGATGTTACGGAGGAATTATGCTAGCAGAGATAATCACCTTCGCTAGCATTGTGTGTGCTGGGGTGTTAACTCAGGGAGAGAGTTGGTGAGAGAGCTAAATAAATGCACTGATTTACACAGATTCACTTTTCAAAGTACAGTATATGACTAGTACATATGTCTACAAACACATACCTGCCCAAACACACAGATACAGATATGCTCAGGGCTCAACTTTTATATTTCTGATGTTCATATCTCTTATTTAGTTATTTTTCAGCTGCTTGCACTATAATCAGAAGTCCTAGCTGGAAGCACAGGGAAGTAGCTGTTGATTTGCATAGTATCATGAAGATGAGAATAATATCTAAGGGCAGAAGTACTCACATAAGCATTAAGACGAGACCTTTTATGCTTCAAACTCTGGACAACCTCTCCTGAGAGAAAACTGATGAATGCAAGAGAGGTCTTTGAGGGAAGCAGCTGACATTTTAGAAGCTGTAAAAAATAAAATAAAGAGTGGAGATAGTTGCAAAAAAAATATACAGAGACACGGAGTTGTGACTTTAGATAGCCTGTAAATAAAGGAGATGATAGATAGAATAAAAAAGAAAATAAGAAATCTTTCTTTATAATACAAGTTGGGAAGATGTTTTAAGGTAGTTGTTTTGCAGACAGGCAATTATAAAAAGACTCAAAATCAGGCCAGGGAAGAGATATGCCACAGATTTATTTTGAACACATTCTAGAACTGTGTAAATTAATCTTTCACCTGTGGGCATCTCTCTGTCCTTTTCCAGCTGCAACTGATATATATGTTTGATTATATTTCTTATATCCAAGCATGCAAGGTCACTATTAATTTTTATCTTGGGTTTATCTATTTCATATACTATGTGTTTGGATTTAGAATTATCTCTGCTTTATCACCCATTTCATAATAAAAATGTGGTCTCAGGAAGATATTAGTTTGCAGATTTTACTGTCAAAACCATTGATAATTAGGGTTTCCTCGTATATTGTTCTGTTCCTTTGCTACTAAATGAGGCTTTTATGACTATAGTTATTGCTGGTGATAATAATACAAATTTTAAAAATTAAAAAAGAAAAAAAGATTCAAGATCTTGTATTCCCAGTATTACTATTCAGAGATAGGGGGTTAGCAGAGAACTGTCAATTTGCTTGTCACTATATTAATGAGTCAAAGAAATGCAGCCAGTCACTCATGAATCAATTGGAAAACTATGATGAATGTTTCAATAATTAAGAGAATAATTAAATTGCTGAATGTAGGATGGCACTAAATGAAATAGCTTTTATAACAGCAGAATATTGCTGTTTATAAATACAAAGGGCCACATTTAAATAATGCTGTGCATCCAACTTAGTTTACCTGTCTATCCTATCACACTTGGACTGCGGGCCCAATCCTGCAAAAGCCCACTTCACATATGATATACCTTATATCCTAGCCTTATATGTAATGGCTGCACTCATATATGCAAAGCTGGGCACTCGCACAAATCTGCAGCTAAATCAGAGTCAATCAGCCTACCTACGTGCCTATCTACCTGGGCATTGTAACATGGCCACCACCGTGGTGCTGGAGTGAGGGGCAGCTGAACTTAAACAGGCAACGAAGCCAGTGAATTCACAGTTAACGCCGACACTCTCGTGGTAACAAGCATGATGCTTGTGGAAATGTTTTTAAAACATAAAACATAAAAACGCTATATGTTAACGGTGAACTGTAAAGCTGAAGTGAAAATGATATTAAGTTCAGAAATATGTCCCGAATCTCTCAACTATCAGGCAAGTTTTACTGTAGCTTTCAAATTTCTCTTCTCTCCTAAACAATAATCTGACAGTTTCTTATTGATAAGGGTATTCCCCAACATAACTTTGAGTGATATCACACATACCAGCACCTCGGATGTTAAAAGACAACATTCTAGAAAATCTTCCTTCAAACCAAGTTGACTCAGAGGAATGCACAGGTTTCAGTTGAATAACTTCAACTGGGAATTTTTGGGGAAGGTAATATATAAATGGTAGACAAACCCAAAAGTCCAGAAACTTTATAAACCTACTGGAAAAAAAATTAATAGGGGAACCTACTAACTTGAGTATATTGATATTTATTTTTAAAAGTGTATTATAGCTCTTCATTTGCTGCTGGAGTGTTGGGATGTTTAGGAGAAGTTGTTCACAAATAATGCAGGGTCATTTCAGCTTCAATATTCGACCGAGTGCATATAGGTCCCTCTCTGACTGACTGTGCAGACAGCACTAATCCTCTCCTAACACCTGTAACAAGAAAGTTAGAATTTTGTTTTCCCCACCAACCAGGATCCCAACCTCCTTTTCCCTATCCTCTCTGTCTCACCTCCAATTTTGTTTCAACAATGTTTTTAATTTTTTTTGTGTCTTTTTCCCCACTCATCTCTTCCACTCACGTACTTACTTCCCTTCTCAAACCTGCTCCAACCACATGTTCAACTTCCATATAGTCCCTAACTTTCCTCACAAGAGGAGGCAGGATTTATTTTTTTTTGGAGGTGGAAAGATGGAGATGGAAATTTTCCATTGAGCTCTGAGACAGTCACTCTTTGTAGTCCAATTACCATGTCAACCTCAATTTTACCATCCTGTTTCTCTCTTACATTTTTCAATCTATTCTTTTTGTCCCCTCCATTGCCATATACCTTTGCACTCAGAAAATCATCATTGATCCTCTCACATTTCAAGTTTGTCTTCAGTCCTTTTCCATCTCCATTATTCCACTCCAGAGAAGCACCTCAGACACTATCCTGAACTCCATATTCCCAACGTTTCTTTTCCTTTTCCATATTCTTTTTGCACCTTGAATGCTCCTTTCCTACTCATCACATAAATATACTTTCTGAGACATTTGAAAACCCAATATTATGTACTTGGTATACTAGTGATTTGAGGTGGAACAAAAAATAAATATAGCCATAATATGCTTCAAAATAGGTGAATTAGTAGGACAGGAGACTTTTAATGCCGCATGGGTGGCCAGTAAAAAAGTGGTAATTACTATAGATGGAATCTGATATACCACAGTTATTTCCTATTCTAGCCATAGGGCAATACCATGGTAACCTCTATTCCACAGCATGGCAAATGTTGTTAATTGTATAGCTTTTTAATGGAGATAATTATATTTCTCCTCTTCTAAATCAACATTTACCGGCAGTGACCAATGCCCAGAAAGATATTCTCAGAAGGATATTGCATGATCTACAATATGTAAATTTTATATTTCCTACTTCTAGTGAGGCAATTTCCTACTTCTTATGAGACATTAATGTAAAAGATAAGAACTGTTCACATTTCTGCCAAATTATGGTAAAACACCCAAAATATTAAAAGTTCAGGTGGATAGAAATTCACTTTTTCAGTAGTTTAGGATGCCACATATTGATAGGCCATGGGCAGGGAAATCCTACAACTGCATATATTAATATGTTCAATAATTAATAAGACTACTTAATTTTCTAGGGCTGTTAATACAGCAATCTTGTTTAGTGTGAAAGTTAGCTTTCTTATGACACTAGAGACAGCCACTGATATAATGAAGGTGGCTTTAAATTTTCTTTTGCAAAACTTGCTTGCAATGGATATTGCTTTGACAGAATTTAACATTTTGGTCAGAAATTTTCCACAGGTGGGTTCTGTTTCAGGTGAACATTCACTTCTAAGAATAAGATGAGGTAAAATGTAGTCTTTGCCAATGATCAATACAGCTTTCAGTAGTTTCCTTGACAGCTCTATAATTTAAATCTGGGTCTTGAAAAATGGCCAATATTGGTCAACTCTTAAGGATCTGAAAAAAAAAAAAAAAAGTGTATTCCTACTCATTAGAAGCTCTTTATGGTCTATGCCTCAGATTTTCTATGTGTCAATCAAATTGCTCAGATACACCTTTTCCCCTGCAACCACTGCCTGAACAGGATTTTGCTCCTGCTTGTTTGAGCTCACCGGCTCTGTATCCAGAACTGGGAGCAGAGAGCTTCTTCCTCCTGTGCTGCTGCTAGCGTCCAAGGAATATGCAAGAGCAGGAAAAAGCTTGGTTTGCTATAGCAAGACAATAGAGGAGGGGAAGGAAAAGGCTGTAAGGAGCACGGGAACACGAACAGAGGAGTTGACAAAGTTTCTATTTAACACCAAGAAAGAATGACCACTTTGGACATAGAGCTAATGTTTATGCACAGATAAGTATGTGTGTGTTATATAACTCTGACAACCAGGGGAAAATGGAGAAAAAAATAAGTGGCCCCAGAACATACTGTAATAGAACTGTTCAGAACATTTAGTAATGTGACAATCTTGAGATTCTGGAGAGGCAGGAGCAACATTTGGGGGATGGAAGTAGAAGAGAATTGAAGAAGATGGCATCAACCACAGCTGTGAGGGGGAATGACTAGACAACTAGGTGGACAGAGCTCATGGAAGAGTTAGAAGTCACAAGAAAGGTATGTAAGAGCACTACTGGAAAGGATAGAAAAGGAGATAAGGTAAGGAGCAAAAGGATGTCCAAGCTGGAAGGCACCAGGACAAGTCTAGCTCACACACTGCTACTGGACCAGAAATGAAATCTGAGTCCTGATTTCACTCTGCTCTCTAGCAAAATAGCGATACTCATTGTTTAGATTTGTTTCCATCCCATGTCTAATAGCAGGTTACACAAAAAAACAGCAGTCCTCTGTTGCTTCTGTGTGGAGATCAGAACAGTTACAGACAGTGACATATTTGCTTTTTCAGTTCCTGTGTTTCTGAAACACGAGGGAATTACATCCATGAAGTTTAAATTAAACAGTGAGATTGCAAAGTTCAGCATTCAAAAACTAGGAAACCCCTGGATAAAAGTTGCTCCTGCAGACTTAGTTTGACTCGGTTGGTTTTATGCACCAGACAGTGACCAAATAATGACCAAAAAATGACTTGCTCCTATACTATCCTCTTTTCTGTAGGCTGTGTGTAGGTCACACCAGCAGGATGAGGGAAGTCTGTGCTTGCTACAGAAGCATAAGAAGGAAGGAAAGAAACTTCTGATGGCTCTCGCAGCTTGAATATTTGGAAAATGCAATCTAAACCTATTTTGAGGCTGAGTTTGCCTAATTTAGGCAATTGAAACATAAATTTTAAGGAAATTAAGCAGGTAGAATTATTCTGGAAGTAAGTTTTCAGAAGCAACTCCATCTCTCTGTCGATTAGACAGAAAATTTTGGCACTATCTTTCAAGAGCCCTGCTTTAATAACTACCAAAAAGGTAGTTATTAAAAGACTATTTTTGATGGACTGGATTTCATTTCATATCCTGAAGTAATGAAGAATCAATAATTTATACTAAAGATATCCACCTTGTTGTCCTGATTTTGCTGATTTTCCAACCCTAGTTATCTTCCCAGCCACTCAGTTACAATGGTGACACCTCCATAGGGGAAAAAAAAATGCAAGGAATAATAAAGTAATAATGGCAGGGTGCACAGGACACAGCAAATGGCTGATCTACAGCTTGTCGCCTGAGATACTATTTCCAAATACAGCATGAATGCTTAGAATAGTGCTAAGCTGGAGGTTTCACTGAGGAACCTGCTCTGCTTTCTTCATGTTTCCATGAATTTCATTACCTTCAGTTGTTGGCAGACAACAAAAAAGGGAGTATGACTAAGTCTTAAAAGCAAAAAGCCCACAGAGACAAGTTTGGTCCTAGATACGGCCAGTGAAAGCACAAACACGAATGGTCCCAGTCTTGGAAGTCCCTCAGAGACTGGTCAATCTACTGTCCCATTTTTGACACTATGTTTGTGTCAAAAACATAGGATACTGCCAGACTGTTGAATTAAGTAATCAGATTTAAAATGCAGTGCACATTTTCCACCATCCACTGATGGTACTGGAATATAGTTTAAACTTATCTCAAGGCAGGGCAGCATGGAGACAAAACCTGGGTTTTCCCTTAGAAAAGAATGAAAACTATGGTGAATAGTGGTGGGAAGCACAATTAGTGCCTCAGTAGCGTTCAGTAATTATAGTAAGGTTCTTGAGGGTAGAGCCTTGTAACGAGGCGGGGAAATTCAAATTGAAAGTATGTTTTTCTCTCTGTTAGCTCTTACACTCCATTATACAGTTTCTACTACAATTCAGAGTGGAAGATCACAGCACAGAAAACTACTGCATTTTAATAGCAAAAGCTGCTTTCAAGTAAATGTTCTTCTATTTACAGGAAGCCTAGGTAGAGTTTCAAAACTACTTTTAGCCCTACTGAATCCTCATCCTGTAGACAGACTGAACTGAGACCTCATTGCTACAATTGCAATCTATTAGTCTGATTTTGAAAAATGAGAGCTAGCTATTTAGTAATCAAAGAAATTTACTTTAAATCTGGACTTGGGGGGGGAAAGACTAGTTATTATTTCCTTCCCGTTGCTACTTCAGGAGAAGAAAGAAAACACAGGATGGAATGAAAGGAGAGCAGTGAGACTACAACATTATTCCTATAATCTACTAGACGTAGGTAAATGCTATTAAAAATATCTTACTTGTACTTTCATTGGAATTTGGAAATGGATTCATACACTATCTTTTAGTTGTGTTTGCTTTCTAGGGACATTTGTATGATTCAGTTAATATTGTTGCTATTCATACAGAATTTCAGAACAGCATGCATAAGTATTGATGGAAACTGGATTTTACATTCACACACAGGAATATGTGTCCCAGAAGTTTTGCACACTCAACCCACTGGAAAAATAAATCAACACTATGTGACTCATCAAAAGCAGTCATAACTAAGCCCCAAAAGTGATTGGTGAATGTTCACAGAAAAGTGTTCCTGTGCAATCCATGAAATTAAAAATACTTAGAGAGGAAAAAGAAACCTATTTAATTCTTTTGTATAATAAACTCAAGGAAACCTTAGTCTGCCCATAGAGATCTCATAAGCAGAAAAGGGGCTAAAGTAACTGACTAAACAATTCATTGTGAATTATTCCCTCTGCTCTAATGTCTGCACGGCATGGAAGCATGGTGCCAGCCCTGCTACACACTATAATTTTACTCTACTAGGAATAAAGTGGGAATATATTGTTGGGCATGTTAAAGCACTCTGCAAAAGACATTGTATATATTTTTAACATGTGACCTGCCTTTGTTTTTTGTGTTTAAAATGGAAGGTTATCAACATTCAGAGAGAAAATATCAACCCCCAACTAGTAAAATACGATAGTGTATTACTTTTTTCTTTAAAGCAGTATTTGGTGCCAAAACCATATAGGCTTTAAATGTAGACATTGAAAAGTCAGAGGTCAGTGCTACAAAATTCAGCCAGCTTGCTTTTGCCAAAAGAATTTTGGGGCTGACCATGAATTACAGTTACTGATTCCTTTGGCGAATTCCTTTCTAATTGTTATTTTTCTTTGATTAAACTATCTTTTATAAGGACATCTGTTCTGTTCCTTGCCAAGGTAAGATACAATCATATCTTAACAGTTGTAAAGTACTTTGGACAATATAGCAATAAAAATATTACAATGAAGAATGTTGCAAAGATGTCCTCACTCCCAGCTTAGTATATCTCACTGTCAGAACATTTTTCCTAATACAATGACCATTTCTCCCCTCTCTCTCAATGAATAATTCCCTCTATAACTCACCCCTTCTCCAGCCCAAAGCTCTTCAGCTTCTGCATCTCCATGGGGCAGTTGCATTGCTCTCTAGGGCTGAGTGACAGCCACTGCCATATCTAGGGTCAAGATTTGTGTGGGTGGCTGAGCACTGGTTAAAGTTTTTGAAATTCCTTGAGGCCAAAGGAAATCAGTCCATGAGCTGCAATCTGGATTATGCTACTCTGAATTAGCGACAGCCCGGAGTTAGAGACATGCACCACCTGAGGATGGTCATTAGAACACCTCTCCTGGTGAGGAAAAATTATCTTGATGATGATTTTGTCATCATCAAGAAATATAAGTCTACCCTCTCTAACTGTAGATAAACATGGAAGAAACTGTAGCCAGTTTGAAAGCAGAGGCACAAAAAACTAAGAGTTCAGAGAGAAGAACATGGTATGACAGAGTTACATCACATAAAAACTGGAGAAATGTTGACTTGATTTGTAAGAGCTTAGAAATGGTATGTTGAAGAGAAAGTATGAGGAGCAGGTATGCACTAATACCCTGCAGCCTGGCATAACTGGAAAATAATTCTGTAAATAATTCCGTAAAACAATGGAGAAATAAGGGTTCAGGAAAGAAGATGAAGAGGTTCCATTTTTGCTATATTGAGTTTACAGTCAGACATCTGGCCAGAGATGTGAAATGGACAGTATGAGATTAAAGGACTAGACAGAAGGTAGCAATCAAAGATAAAGAGATAAATGCTAGGGAGCCATCAGCTTTGTAACAGTTACTGAGAGTGAGTTAAATCATGGAGGAGTAAGGCTCAGCAGTAGATGAGGGAGCATTGACAGAAAATGCGAAGAAATGGCTGGAATATTTGTTGGAAAAACCAACCAAGCATCAAGTTGTGGAAACCCATGGTGGGTAAAGGGAGAGTTGTGGGAGATAGGATGACTCATTCATTTTCTAAAGACTCCACATTCCCATGAATGTGCACAGCTTTGCATAAATTCACACGCAAAGCATCAGGAGTAGATTAAGCTGAACTGCAAGAGGACCACGGTGTGGGGAGGTAACAATTAAAAGCAGTTGCCGGGCAGCTAAAGTGTATGGGAGTTGGACTATAAATAGACAGAGATAGGTTGACAGGTTTGCTGAAGTAGCTAATGCACAAGCAATCCTGATGGGAAGGACAGCAGCTGCAGGCAAGTCCTGTATGGGGTGTGCAAAGCAGGGAAGGTGCTATTCCTTCTGCCCCTTTCAGCACAGGTACCATCCACAGCCCATCCTTGAGTGTTTGAAATGGGAAGAGAGGAGTGAAAAAGCCATGAAATATGGACCTTTCCCAAAGCAAAATAAGTCGTGGCTGAGTACAGCATTGGTGATATTCAGAATGACATCTTGGCTCGTGTTCTTTTTGCCAGTATAACCATCAGGGCTTTAGCCATTACAGGGTAAAGCTAGCATCACCCTGGGTAGCATCAGAAGAGACTGCTACCAGGAGGACCACCACTATTATTACTAGCTGCAATAAAAAAAGCACTTCTTAAAATGTTTTTTCTACCTAATTGTCAAAACTGAATAATATTATCAGCTTTTTTATCCTTTGAGTATTTTTCTAATAAGAAAGCACAGAGATGCACTGCAAATAAAAGCAGAAGATTTGAGGATGCAAAGCAATCATGCAAAATGACTTTCATATCAGTTTGATAAGCAGCTGAAATTTAATAACTACATCTCTCCTATGGTGCTGGATGAAAGTTTAATACTTTATGCTTTTGCTTCTTTCTTCCGCATGATGCTTATTCAGGATCATAACTTTTCCTTTTATAGTCACAGAAATGCTAGGTGCAGTGGATTAATGGAAGCCTTACGAGGCTCCAGCCCAGTCCAGACTAAAATGACTTATAATCAAACCCTAGGAGAAGACTGTCAAGGGTCATAAGGGAAATGAGTGGAGATCCAAATGTGCAAGTAATATTTACTGAGGATAATGTACACAGATCCTGCTGTCCCAAAAGACAAGATGGAAGGCCAGCCTCTCACAACCCAATTCCAAGACATGCTGGGTACAGGAGAGAGAGAGAGAAAGAGAAAGGAAGGTAAAAACTTCCATCTCAGAATTTGGCTCACAGATTTTGTCTGAAAATTTGATACAAAACTACTGGATAAGAAGCTTCCAGAAGATGACACAAAGTGCACAACCCACCAGCAGATAATTATGACACTGGCAAGAAACCCAGCAGCCCTTCCCTGCAGCTTGCAAATCAGCTGCCTGAGCCTTTGAGTGCAATGGGTTAGCCACGCGTGGCAACACAGCCAACAGCTGAATGGCAACAACTGCTGTGGCTTTGCGTTCAGGACCGGGCTCAGAGGAATGGATCAGGGACCTCCCAGCCATGCCTGATAAGTTTTTCCAATCTAAGCCCTGTGATGGGAGCACTGTGGCTTGCCAGGCTCGGTAGCATCCTGGAGACAGGAAGGGACCTGGTTGTGCCTTTAGAAGCAGGCAGACAGGGGCAGGCAGGCAAGGGGGAGGGGGTAGGCAGATGGTCGGGGCAGGCAGGGAGGGGGGCCGGAGATAGGGGGGGCAGCCAGGGGCACAGTAGGCAAGGGGTTAGGTGGCAGACAGTAAAGGGACAGGGGCTGGCAGACAGCAGGAACGGGGCTGGGGCGGGAGCAGGGGTGGGAGTAG